>NC_057916.1:81947680-87811904 GCF_018873765.1 Telopea speciosissima | reverse complement strand
TTGATATATTCAAATTTTCCTATTAGTCAGCTGGTGACAGAAGCCTTGCACAACGAAAAGTTGAATTAATATCTGAAAACAACACTGCTAGTAATCACTCAAGTGATTATGTTGCTTTCAGACAGAAAAATGGGATGTGCAGCGAAAAAGGAAGTGATGCTCAAGTAAGTGTTCACTAGTCTAATTGTTACTCTTCTAGCTCAGTAAGACAAAGTTTCTGCTAAATCATACTCCCTCCCACAAAGATAGGCTTGTTTGAGGCTTTACACTATCCCAAAATGTTCGTCCATTTTAAGATAGGCTTTTTGGATTCCCCATAATGCCCCTGTAGTTGTAAACACATTTGTTGCATTCACTTGTTATAATTTTTTCCCTCTATTAACTTAAGCTAAACTAATAGGAATAATAAGTGTTAGTTGATTAGGTATTTCTTTTGCAACAAGGTTTAACTGAATTAATTATTTTATAGTTTGGTTAATTGATACTAAATACAACAAGTTGTAAATAATAATGGCTTTTCCAGGATATGAAATTCCATATTTAGTTCAAGGCTACTGGTGGGCTGCTGAAGTGAGATTCCATTTTTTTCAGTATATGTTGTCTGCAAGTTTAGATTAGCTCATTTTCTTGTTTGGATCACTATCTTGGCAGAGCTCTTGTACAAAGCCAGACACGGAGGCTGAGAGTGCATGCATGCAAAATCTGCAGGACTTTTCACAGCCAATGTGTCAGAGTTCTTCTGTTGTCAGTGATGGGAAAATACATAAGCATGGAGGATGTGCTAGATTGGATCAGGGATCAATTGCACATGTGAACAAAAATGAAGGTTTGGCACATTCTCTTGGGGTTGCCCCCCCTCACCTGCTGCTGGTCATTGTTAGTCTTCTGTCTTTTAAATGTGCATCTGACTGGCAATCTCTTACAGAGAAATCAACTAGATCTGTATCGGAGGTGACACCTTCGAATGAAGCTAATGATTCAGCTATATTTGTTCCTGGAGAAGACCATGCTTATGGGAAAACAAAGACTCTCTTTGAAGATGTTGCAGCAGAGAGTCAGAGTGACAAAGCTATTATTACTAGTGCAACTCACGAAAACAATCATGAAAGGGCAGCACCTCCTAGTGAAGCCATTGACTTCATTGGAGCGTTTGATAATCACCTGAGGTGCACTTCTGGGCATTCGTGTAATGCTGTTCCCAAAGAAGTGTTAGCTAATGAGATGAAAACCTTTTCTGCTTCAAACAATAAGTTGGTTTGCACTCCATTATTGGAGCTTTCCCTGGAAAGATCCCATCTGAGTGGCTTGGAAAATCAAGGAACAGATGAAAGACATACATTGAACCATTCAAATGCATCGGCTTTTTCATGGTGAGATATGTGTGTTTCATTCTATTTTTTGTAATTTGTGAACCATTGCTGTTAACATCAACATAAACTGATGCATACCTTCTAAAGATTCAGGTCAGAATGGACCAACTTTTCCGACAAGTTCTTTTTTGCCCTTTTTTTTGGGGGTGGGGGGTGGGGAGGGTTTTATGCTTATAATATTAAAATGTCTTAGAAAAAAAATTCTTGTTTCAGGATTGGAGGGGCATTTTTCCTGCTCTACTGATTGCATTGGAAGAATTAATAGCTAAATTATAAATTGATTTCTAACCATACTGATGCCATTGGAAGAATGTTTAAAGCTTTCAGAAGCAATCAAAACAATGAAACTATTGTGAGGAAGGTTCGTTCTGCATAAACTGAATATATAAACTGACTCACACTGGGCATTATTCAGGGGACAGATACATCAGGCATAGAAGCATTTCGTGTCTTTGAAGGTGGCAGCAGCGGGTAATAATGTCTTGGACTTGTTGTACCCAGGACCTGGGAGGCTGGGACCGAATCCATCTTGACCCTCTCCCCTCTCTTTTCTACTCCCAAAGACCGAACCTCAATACTCCAAGTGATTGTAATCAATTTCTATCAACCCCCCAAAAAGCAGCTTTTCATACCTTTGTTATTAATAATAGTATTACATGCATTATTTCACTACTCTCATCTGCCTCTAATTTGTGCTCATTGTCTTCCCTGGCTCCAATTAGAGCTGATCAAGCCTAGATTCAAACAACATCAACTTAGTTGTTTACCTTCTTTCCAGGAATGGAGTGAGAACTTCGGCTAACAGAACCTTTAATTCCCTGTGATTAACTTTTCCCTTGGTGATAAGTTTTCTACATGGATAGTTCTGCTTGAAGACATTTTGGGCATCAACTACCTCATAATTCTTGGCATATATATTATTTTTTCAACATAAAGAACTGGTTATCATGCTATTGCATGCAAGCATGCGGTTTTGGTAGCTTCCTTTGATATAGACATGACATTATCTGCATCTTATTCGGAGAGTGATTCTATACTTTGGAAGGCAGGACATTGACATTTTTAACTGCAGGCACTTGAACCCTGAGGTTTACACTGCTATTTGCAGAATCCATGTGCTGAGACCTTTGGTGGCATTTTCATGATGATTTTAGTTGGTTTTAGGAAATATAGTGATCTCTCTGATTCTGAACCCTCTTTTATGGTGTCCCACTACACCTGGCATGTCTATGGAGCTTTTTCTGCTTTGTATGGGAAGCAATTTGTGTTGGTAATTAGTTACCATTTGCATACTCATGTTGATGGGTCTGTCCTTCTCAGAATGGAAATGAATGTCATTTATCATTTTGGTGCCCTATGGTTCTTGTGTTTAAAGATCCTGATGGGTGATGTTCTCTGCATATTTGTGTTGCCTGATCAAATAATAGAACAACTGATATTCTACATCATTTGTACTGAATTCGAAAATACTATCTGCAGGTATAATCACAGGAAACCTCAGTCTCCCCTTCCAACATCAACCAATGTTTGCACTGAACCCAGAGATTGCTCAAGCAAATCTGGCAAACATATGCCAAATCAGGATCCTGGTCATATTGATCATGCTCCTCCACATGGTAGTCTAAATAAATTTCAGGAAAGTGCAACTTCTTCAGTTGGTCAATCTGACCCAGCTGAAACAGTGCTACAATGCCAGCAGCGGGGGGTCATTCCTGTCCCTGTTCCCATCACAGGGATGAGGTTAGATGGTTTATCTGCCTGCTATGCTACTGTACTGCCACACATGTTTTATTCACAATCTGGTCAACTGCCATTATGGGGTCAAAGTTCCGGAAGCCATCAAGAACCCACCACTGTTTGTCTCAATTTGTCTCGTCAGTCCAATCCAGAAATTCAGTATGAACTAGTTAGTCGCATTCAGGATCAGAATGCTGACAGTTCCACTAATCAAACATTGCACGGGCAGGAACTTAATGTTGAAGCTCTGGAAGATCCAGGAGAGATTTCCCCACTCACTGGTCAGAGTGCAAATAGCAGTATATATAACGGTGCTAGAAGCCACCTTAACAGCAGTGGTTGTGGGAGTGTTTGCAATGGAACCAATGGCAATGCCACTGCGGTTGTTGCTGCCAGGGCCACTGCAGAAAGCAGGAGTGGTGAAAGCCTCTTTGTCCATGACAGAGTTGAAGGGATGGATCCTAATCGTTCCACCCAGAGAGAAGCGGCTCTAACCAAGTTCAGGTTGAAACGGAAAGATAGATGCTATGAGAAAAAGGTACATTCTTGTTGACAAAAATTATTAGTAATTATAACCTGTGTCAGTCACCATTGATTTCATTGGATGGGTGTATCAAGGTTTACTGTGGGATTAGCCTGGAAGAAAAACCCAATTGAATTTTTTGCTAGAAAATGTATTTGCTCCATAATGGCCGAATGACCAAATTGTGAGTAATTAGATGGTTACCGTGTAATGTGCATAATTTGTTCTAGCTGGCATGCCCTCACCTCCATGTCTTAATTTTGGTTATTCCTACACAGGTTCGTTACCAAAGCAGGAAAAAACTTGCTGAGTCGCGTCCCCGTATGAAAGGACAGTTTGTTCGTCAAGCGTCACTTTTTGATGATCCCTCAGCTGGAAATGATTATTAATAATTGACATATTTGCTTCTTAGCTTTACACTCAGATGATACTCCCCCCACATCAGTTGAAGAAATTGGAAGCACACCAATTGGAATGTATCAAATGTAGAGAGAGATCTCGGATTGCTGGAAGGCTGGGGAAGGATAAGAGCTTTGTTCTCACAGTGATGTGTCTGCCGTTGTTTTGACTGCAAATTTTCTTGCATCTGGTGTAAATAGTAGTGTAATTATTTGATGATACATTGAGAGAGAGAGAGAGAGAGAGAGAGAGAGTCTCTGACTTCTACAAGAAGTTAGGGGATTGCTGATTTTATTTATGGGCAAGGGTTTTCTGTAGGGGAGTGTGGCCCCTGCATGTGTACAGGGCCAATGGGAGCGTACACGGTGGCATCAACAGGGTGGTTATTTCATTCCATGTATGGCGCAGCGCATTCTCTCACAGATAACTTTCCTTATTTATTTGTTAATTTAAGTTATTGTTTTCCTGTTTGTCGCACTGCTACATGTTTGTTCTCTGTGAGGCCGACTGAATATTCTATAGTTTGTTTTTGGAATTGGAGAGCTTTAATAGGGGAGGGGGATAGTGGATAGGAGATGGGGACAGGCCCAAGGTGGTTTAAACTGATGACCTCTATTTGAGGTGTTGGTCTTTTGTCAACTGAGCTGACCTCTTGGGGTTATATTCTCTAGTTTTTGTTCCCCACACATCTGTCTAGAACATGGGTGGGTTTGGTTTGGTTTCATGGGTTTCAGTTGATTCTCTCCAGTTTAATTACTTGAGATCATGGTATACAAGTAGTGGGAATCTTTACTGTCACACTCTATACAGGTTTTTAATTTTGTGTAACACAATAGACCAGCAGTTGGAATCAGTACTTTCGCCCTCTATTTGTGAATGTCTGAAATGTCTTTAAACTCCTTTTATTCAAAAATGCCTTACTGTTGAGTGATCCCTTCTCGCCCCTAATTGGAAAAACATAGAATAAAAAAAAAAAAAAAAAAGTGGGTCATATATGTTGGACAAGTGTGTCTATCAAACCCGGTTCGGTTCGGCTCAATCCGGTTTATCTTTGTATTGAACATTTATACATTTTAGTTTAATATTGTCACATGCGATATAAATTTTTTGAGCATTATGTGTCCGTTAGTTATACTTAAAATGGTAGTCACGACTAGGGTTTGGGCTGGGCACCCTTATCATATAGTCGTCGCATTGGGTATGTCTAGACATGTGATGTCAGGGTACGAATGCGAGTGCTCACATGTTTGATGTGTGCATTGGCGAAGAATCTACTTTGTCGATTCCCTCATGTATTATTGCCAGATATAGGAAAGGATAGACATGTGTCACCGACACCCTGTACCTGAGGGAACCCTGTCACTGCAAAGTGTGATCGCATTCTTTGGTTCATCAATGATTGAGACTCAAGCGAGTCAAAGCCGGTGTTCTGGGAATGCGTGAACACTTTGTAAGTGAAGGAGTTATCCAACACGGTCACCACTGCCCGATTGGGGAACACCAAAATAGAGACTGTCTGTGCATGGTCGGATCAGAATCTGAATCCAGTACCGTTTTGGAAATGGTTTTGCAAAATTTATTTTACATAAAATGATATATTATTTATAGTTATTTCAAATAAAGTGTTTTATCGAGTTTTGAGGGACCCGATCGGATGCACGAGACGCTCTTATATGGACATGTACTATGGATTGGGGTTTGGCGATACATATGTACATGCCCTAGATTCCATAATGATGGTGTTGATTAGTGGGGGGGTTGTATATGATAAATTGTTATCATATAGGGAGTTATTTGGAATTTGCTAATTTAATTGACTCTTTATTTAATTAATGGATTTGGTGCTAATTGTAATTATCCATTAATAATTAAATAAAGAATCTAATTAATACTTTCCTATTGGATTCGCTTCTTCACCTTGTAGAAGACTTTGAATTTAAACAGAACGCTGGATGCGAGAGAGAGAGTCGACTCTCACTAGGGCTCTATTAAATCTATCTAGGATTTAATTAAACCCTATTATTATAAATAGGGGACCAAAAATACATAGAAGAGGAGCTCTCCACGTTTTTGGAGCAGACACTCTTTCTCCTGCGTTTTTGGTTTCTCTTTCTCCCTCTTGTGATCTCTCTTCTTCTTCTTGCTTCTCTCACCTGTGTTTGAGAGTTAGGGTTTGTGAAACCCTAGATCTGTCTTGAGGAGTTTGAGGGCATCTACGGGATTGGCGTGTAGAACATTGGTAGCACCATTGGAGGTTCGGATCTGTTTGCTTGGAGCGCTCATTGGAGGAAGAACCACTGTCTATTGGAGGAAGCAACACTTGAGGCTCACCAGGTTAGCGATTCTTTATTAATTCCTTACATTCATTGATTATTAATATTTATGGGATGCGAAAGAAACTCGAATCGATTATTTTTCATGCGCGCATTCG
This sequence comes from Telopea speciosissima, assembly GCF_018873765.1. Taxonomy (NCBI): domain Eukaryota; kingdom Viridiplantae; phylum Streptophyta; class Magnoliopsida; order Proteales; family Proteaceae; genus Telopea; species Telopea speciosissima. Next base: position 87,805,444 of record NC_057916.1, on the reverse strand, counting down.
AGTATGGGATGGATCCCTCTTGCCATGTGATGGACTAGAGACGAGTTTCTCCATCCCTATTGTGATAATTAATTTTATGGAATGCAATAGGGAAGGAGAAACCCTAATAGGGATACACCAGGGTTCCCATGGGCGACAATGGGAAACCCTAAAATTAAAATGGGGCACTCATGAGACACCATGGGCTAACCCAGGACGTGCAAAACCTTAAAGATAAATATCTTAGTCTCCCTAGGGAACCATGGTTTGATTCCTGAACCGTTGTTTAGCCAACAATATACTCATATGTATGACATATTAGAGTTTTAAAAATTTTAATGTTGCCAATCTAGAGATTCTTTCATACATTTCAATGGCCAGGAAGGATTGATGACATTATCTTTTCTTATTCTCATAATAGAAGTTTCATATAATAAAGTGATTCGGTGTTGAGTGGTACAGAGGAGCCTCAATAAAGCTGGATCCAACTTAAGAGTGGACCTGACTCCCCTACTTACCTCCCGTATCATTCAGAATCGTGCCAAATGAGACACAGTCTTTCTTTTTGTGTAAAAACAGCATTTATTACCTTTTTACCCTTGTTTATGTATTGGATTGTCTCGGTCGATACCGATCCGATTCAGTCAGTATCGGCCGATCCCATCAGAGATTAGGAACAGCGCCTTCACAGTCCACAAGAGGGTGGTGTAGGTCCCATAACAATACACAGATGGGCCCACTTTGTGGCTGCAATCTTTATCTGATTCGTCATCGCATTATGCGTGGCGTTGGGGGACTTTTGCATTTCCCCGGAGAAAGAGGTCCCCCGCAAAAGGGCCAAACTTTTGGTTCGTGAAAGCAAAGTGTGCGTGTAGACACGTAAGACTCCCTAAAAAGGCCGTAAAAAAATATGCACGTGTCTTAATCACTATCGTCCACGTATAATAAACCTTCATAGCCACGTCCTCCACCTTCGCATTTCGCAAACTTTGACGGGTCAAAGTTTATCTCTATGTCGGCAGCTATTTTTCCAATTCCTTCCTCAAAGTTCTATTGATTTACTAAGAATTTTCAATTCCAAGCGATTTTTATAAAGAAAGTTGGGCATAATGATATCAGCGCAAAAACGCGTTACACTGGGATTGGGGAAAAGGAAGGGGGCCGTCGGGGAGCTGGATCCTGTGCATATGGGTAGCCGGGCTGCATCTGCAGCGCCAGACTCAAGGTAGTGCATTTTGATCACCTTACCCCTGCCCAAGCTTCTTGTCCGAGCAGAGGTAAGGTGGTCAAAATGCGTCGCCTTGAGCCTGGCGTTGCACATGCAGCCCGACTGCCCGAATGCACAGGATCTTTTTCAGACCGTCGAAGGTGGGGGGAGGGAGTTGCATTTGCGTCAGGTAAAAAAATTGAAATGAATAGATTCCAATCTGAGAGTGCACTATGCAGACCTCTATTTCCAACTTATTTGAAGGTGTAACACACATGTCAGAAGCTAAGAAGAACTGATAAAACATGTGAATAGACCTTGCTATCTTTTTTCAAGGCCAGCCCAGAAATGAGTTAGAGAAGGTCCCCCCATGAGAATGTGGATTGGGATTGGTGTGAACTTTGATCTAAATGTTGCAAATATGTCATCCAAATTATTCATGAAAATACATGTAATAAGGGGTTTAGATTATCTATCTGATTTCTACACAAACCAAGATCAAATACAGTGATTTTATCAAGCAATTACATCGCATCCTAAACCTGCAAATATATAGTCAAACTTAAGGAATCGATGAGGTTGAGTCATGACAACGGATACTTTCCTTAAGATTGTAGACACCTCCTATGGTGTAATACGAGCTCTTGTGAATCGGCCTCTAAGATAAAACATCTCTATAGTCGTTGTACTCATTTACTGGGCAATGTTCGAGTTGTGCTCAGTCAATAACAGGACTTTTCAAGGGATATATCTCTTCAAGAGACTGACCGAAAAACATCAACATCAATCAAAACCGATTAGCGTCAGACAAAGCCAAAAATAAGAAGAGGTTTTTTAACTTCATTGTGTAAAATACAAACTAAAAATTCACTCATCCCAATTTTCTAGTTAGTTTGGCTGATTTGGCTAGGCTAAGTAGGACTCTATATATCTATCACCCGGGAGGGGAGAAGGAAGAATCCCTTCATGACTTGTCATGTGTAATTATAAACTCCCATCTCTATTGTTTAAGGTCAAAAATATCTTTCTCTAGTATCATCAGATTGGTGATCAAGGGATTCGCTCGCTCGACAGCTGATGAAGAAAACTCAGTCTAATTTTTTAAGTTCTATAGAAGAAAGTTTCCTGCTTCACCAATCATCTAACACACACCGCGGTTTGGAGCACTAGACCATTCAAATGGAATAAAATCTGCCCCCTACTGTATGAATTGTGAAAATACCTTCTCTTTTGTTTTCTTCATATTTTAACCATGAATTTCCATGGTCTACCGACCAACAAACCCCTTTCTATATTTAAGACTGAAACTGGAGTTGTGTTAGGTAGGGTTCCAGGTCTAGAACTTATTCTGAGATGAGAAAATATAAAAGAATTGGGTTTTAGAATACGTTCTGGACTAAACACAGAAAAAGAATTATATATGGATCTATCCATGTACCTAGGCCGAGCTCTGTTGTATTAATATAACTTGTGAGTGTTGGATATAATGGATGTGTTGGATAGGTATTGTTCAATTCAACTCTCCTCCGACCATGGCAGGAGTTGGAGGATTCAGTCCAGCCAAAAGAGAGTTTTTTGGATCATTTCACAGACGTGCCACCTCCTGTAAACTGACCAAACCCCCGCCCCTGTTTTGCCAGGGCGGGATCCTCCAGCTCCCACCACGGCTGGAGGAGAGCCAGATCCGCATAGCTTCTGGGTTTAAAACGCAATTGAACCGAGAAAATAGATGGTTTCCTCGTAAGGAAAATCAAAGGGTCGAACACGTACAGCTACGTTTACATGCAACTATCCTTCCCATCCCCATCTGTAAAACCCAAAAAACAAAGGATAAAGAATGAAGGAAACCTATTGGAAGCTTGGCAATTCCGGCATGCATGCATGCATGCATGTTGTGGTCTGCACATGCATAATGCATATCAGATCTCCTGCCACTAAGTGTTTCAGTAGTTCATGACTTTGTTCCTTAACTAGTGAAATTGAAAATTAAGAAAGGAAGGATCCCCAGAATGCACAATTAATGTTTGTGAAAATATAACAGAGTGGATCGGTTGAAATCGAGTTTGAATCCAAAATCAATAATTAAGGAAGGGGGTTGTACGGATTTTCATCTTCTCAAGTGTGGTCCATTAACACTTAAGAATTCAATCGTAAAAACATAGGCAATGACGTCTTTTTATCCTCAAGTGTTGGTTGGATTCTTAAGTGTAGTGCATTGGCAACGCATTTGAGACGATGAAAATTTGGGTGTACGGGATTTTTATTCTTCTTCTATCTTATGATTAATTTAGGGCAGAAGATCGTTGTATAATCGTGTAGTAGCTGCACCAGTGTGTGGACAAATGAGAGTGCATGCATGCAGGGGCATCAACATAGATGTGATTTTTTTCATTTCACATAAACAAGATAGTACTGACAATTTTTCTCCTCTCAGGTTCCCTGCCCGGTCAAGTTTGTAGGTTTCTCTCATGGGGAGGACGAAAATGACGACCTCACCCCACCCGAACAGTGTGTTCGGACAAGGGGCGTACTTTCAAATGCTCTAGCTGACTGAGCGTTGGAATCATGTGTTCTTTTCCCCATTTAATTGGATTGTTGAGGTGTTTAATTTTAATGTCACCTCTTTCAATAACATGCATTTATTAGGCAGCACTGATAATTCCACCGCTAGCCCTTGCTTATGGGTGTCATCTAAGTCAGTCACACTGGTGTTATGCAAATAGACTACTTTTTAAGGTGTGTTTTTTTTGTTATTTTTTTTTCTAGTTCCTAAGATAATATAGCAGTAGTAGTACACTAGTACTAATTAATGCATTATATAGCGTAGAGAGTTGTGGAGTGGCGACGGACATACAACTGGGTTTGCCAAATTGCACCAAAGCTGCCACTGTAGTTTTTGATATTATGAATTATCATTTCCAAAAGTTAAGGGATGATCGAGATTAAAGCATTATAATAAGAAATTGGCAACCAAACAAAAAAAAAAAAAAAAAAAAAAAAGGCAGAAAAAGGTAAAAGAAGTAGCAAATTATGACTACTAACATTTAATTATTTAAGTGTGAGCTTTAGAAGGTGCCGCCCTTCTTTTCCGGTGCTTGTCTTTTCTTTTCTTTTTAAAGGCTTTGTTTTTGGATCGTTTGATTTGATTTTTGAGAGAGAGAGAGAGAGAGGATTATTTTCCGGTTGGAGTATAGGTTGAGTTTCTTTCCCGAGGTGAGTGGGATTGCAAGATTTTTAAAGGAGAAAAGAATATAACTCCAAGGGACATTCATCAGAAGAGGATGTATTTTGAGTTATTAAGTTGGGTAATGAATAAGAAAACAAGAGAGCGAAACCACTTTAATCTTTAACCTCTGAATCACTTTAGATGAAGAAGAAGAAGATAGAGGCTGATTGGTTGCCTCTTTTTCAGTACCCCTTTTTTCCCGGGCGGCCCTTTTATCTAATCTTTTCTTAATCCTTTACTTCTTTTTCCTACCCACCTACAGAACAGTCCCATATATTCTTCTCCTTCGATCTCCTCCTCCTCCCACTTCGCCTCTCTCTCTCTCGGTCCCAATGTTCTCTTTTTCATCACTCACTAGTAGTACTTAGGGATCTATCCTCTCTTTCTCTATAGAGAAACTTTAAGTCTATAAAAACCTTGCAGCAATCCACAAATTACATATACATAGAGATCGATGAAGAAGAAGCAGAGCCCAAAAGGCCGGCGGGCGGTGAAAGGCAAATGATGCAAGGGAAGAAGAGCAGCATGGGTTTTAACGCACCAAACAACTTGCGACGCCTAGTGTGGACGTCGATGTCGGTGGTTTTATTACTTGCGGGAGTGACAGTTCTGATAGTGTGGGTAGTGTATCGTCCCCACAAGCCTCGATTCACAGTGGTGGGTGCGGCCATCTACGACCTCAACACCACCTCTCCACCCATCATCTCCACCACCATGCAGTTCACCATCGTCACTCGCAACCCAAATCGCCGGGTATCCATTTACTACGACCGTCTCTCGGCCTTCGTCTCCTACCGGAACCAGGAGATCACGCTCCCGACCGTGTTGCCGCCGTTGTTTCACGAGCGGCACAGCACGGTAGCACTGTCACCGATATTGGGAGGAGGGGCAGTGCCGGTGTCGATGGAGGTAGAGAATGGACTGGTGATGGACGAGGCGTATGGGGTTGTGGGTCTGAGGTTGGTGGTGTTGGGGAGGTTGAGGTGGAAGGCTGGGCCCTTCAGGAGTGGACATTACGGAGTTTATGTGAAATGCGATATGCTGGTGGGTCTGAAGAAGGGCTTTGTGGGTCAGGTGCCTCTGCTTGGATCTCCCGATTGCATCGTTGATATATGATCTGATGATGATGATGATGATGATGATGATAACGTAAGCTCGTCGCTCTCTTAATTTTCTTCCTTTTTTAATTGATGATCTCTGCTTGCTTCTTTATATATATACACAGACAGTACTGTAGTTCTTGCATGCCCTGGGCCTTCTGAGATATGGCCTCTGATACCTTTTTTTCAATTTGTATATTACAAACTTGCAAATTTCTTTCTGCTTCTCTCTGGATGGACCGTACCTCCTATTAATCCCCGTAGATCGATGAAGTATGTATGTATGAGGGAAGGGTAGATTACCAAAAAAGAAATAGGGAATCATCAGCTCAATAACCATGCATGTTGCTGTGCTGTGCTGTAGTGGTTATCAAATGGGATGTTCCTTCTCGATCCCTTTCATTCATTAATATCCCTCTCTCTCTCTCTCTCTTTCTGTGTGTAAATGGTGAAAATAAGACATGTGATTGTTGCCTCTCCTCACATGATGAAATGTGTTAAATCAAGTCCTTTAATTTATCCCATACTAGGTTGGCCCAACCTAAGGGCTAAACTCCAAATAATCTTTTTCGTGACTTGAATCCGTGATGTGGTATCTAGCTTTAATACCAAATATTAGGTACTTGACCGATAAACCAAAAGCTCCAAAATTGATGGAACATTAAATCAAATTCTTTAACTTATCTATAATAGTCTACCCCAATCTAACACTCATACACTAGATCGAGTATTCAAAGAAAAAAAAAAACACAAAAAAAAACACTAGATTAAGTCCCATTAGCCAAATAACATCATTTGGTTAAACCCTTGAGGCTTAAACAAAGAATCATGAATGGTGAACTCTTACCAAAATCAGCGAAGTCACCAAAATCTCCATGAATTATGAACTGTGATCTTGTCCAGTGACTTGAAATCTTACCTTAATAAGAAAACCTAAATCACTAAACTTTAAACCTAAAATCTAAATCTCCCTTCCAGTATGGATGAACTCTTGTGTAAATGGAGGAAATTTCCATTGCAAAGAGGAAGGTTTGCAGAAATCATCTCTCTCGTATCGATTTTCGATGTTGCAAAAGTTGTTTATTACCATCCTCATTAAGGTTGTTAATGTTCATTGTGGATTAATAAGATGAGAGTGAATATGATTGGAATTACAGGTTTACACAGTGAAATGGTAATAAGGTTGTGAGAGAAGAGAAGAAGGGGAAAAATGGTACAAGGGAGAGGGTTCTCTGAGTAAGCGGTATAGAGTAACACGACAATGAGGTGCGGTAAAATAGTATTGTAGATTGGAAGGTACCTAGGTCATTTCATGTGAGAAAGAGAAAGATACAAAGGTGTCATCGAACCCTGCCCCAGTGACCCAAAAAACTTTTTCCCAACATAAAAATACAGTTTTATCTCTTCGCTTAATAAAGTTTGTATAATGGGTTTGAGGGTAGAAAAGTAAAGTCATAAATAACTTGACACCTCAATGAGTCATATATATGAGAATATCACCCCTGTGCCTTGACACTGGCCAGGGTGCACAAAATGACCACTGCACTCCCTTGGAACCTTGGAAATGATCAGGGGTGTGGCGGTCATTTCACGCACCTCTGTGTCAAGATGCAGAGAAGACATGTTTGGTGCGACTAGATGGCGTTCTTTCTCCCTGTATATATATATATATATATATATATATATATATTTATTTATTTATTTTCTTGTTCTTCCACTTGACAAACAAACACATAAACCAAAGGACGCCTTTCTTTGAAGAAGGGGAAACTTTTCCTTTCAGCCACCATCCTAAGGTTATTAAACATTCTCAATAATACCCCCACCCGTCCATCCGAAGGCCGCGGTTAAAGGATTGAAGGAAAAACTCGGTCCTTCCTAGAATATTCAAAATATTGAAAATCTAATGGGCTCAAACATGGCTAAACCAATATAATTTGGCTTCTGATCATCTACTAGTTGGCTTACTTGATTAGAGAAGGAATGGAAGAAAGTATGCCCTCTCACTGACAACCTTGTCTAATCTGTTAGTGGTCTCTTGATGCACAATGGAGTAGTAAAGTAAAGCATATATATATATATATATATATATATATATATATATATATATATATCTATCTAATACCTTCCTTAATAATGTTCATGTCTAAAGTGAATGGCAGCATCAGATTCATTACTTTATTCGCTCGATCTTTTTTCTTTTTCTTTTTTACCCTTTATAGTTTGTTGTGCACATAAAAGAAAGAAAAGAGTAATTAAACAATCCATGCGGTCGGATTGATCGAATCAATCGCCCTTTTCCTCTGCCAATAATAGACGACTCCCCAAGGCCCAAGGCCCCAGGCCCAACACCAAAAGAAGCCCACGATGAACTCCATTTCCCTGTTCATCTTCTTCCTTCTCCCCCAGATTCTCGTACATTGGAAGATGCTTCCTTCGTCTTCCTCATTTTCCACACCAGATGGAACATGTCAAGATGCGATGAGAATAATAAACACGGCCAATGCTATTCATGGGAATTCATTTCGACTTGAAAGTTTGGCACATTTATTTTTTTTTGTCGATAATCATATCCCCTTAGATTTGAAAAATATCTATCAATACCAAATATGATAAGAAATTTAGGTAAATTCGTGACCATCATGATCATTACGAAATTCTCCCTTAAACCAACGGATCCTACAAGGAACTTTTGAGTGAACTTCATTGGTTTTTATGGAACCACTTCCCTCTTTACTGGTCAGAAAAGGATGGCAGTCCTTTTAAAACACAATCCCCCTGGACTCTACGTGAGACCAGGCGACGGCAAACTTTTTTTCTATTTTTTTTTTTGAGAATTAAATCCTGTTTCAACACTCTGTTCTTATAGTCTTTCTACAATGTTCAGAGCAATTCCAGAATTTTAATATGAAAAGAAATATCATTGTTGTGTAAGTATTGTTGGGGTTCCACGCGAGAGCAATAATCCCACATCGAAAGTAAATAGCCGATGTGGAGACTTATAGGTACTTGGACAACCTCTCCTCAATGGTTAGCTTTTGAGGATGAGTTCTACCCATTTCCCCAACAAGTGGTATTAGAGCTGAGACGTGGTGACTCCGGTGTGCTTCTAAGGATGGAGAAAATCCCTCAGGGAAGTTCTCGGTTCCCATGTATGCCTCCGCATGGAGAGGGAGATTGTTGAGGTTCCATGCGAGCGAAAGTGAATAGCCAATGTGAAAACTTATAGGTACTTCGGCACCCTCTCCTTAATGGCTAGCTTTTGAGGATGAGTTCTACCCTAGTTCCTAACAAGTATTTGTTATTATAATTATTATTTCTTAATAATTGCAGCTATGACATTGGAAAATGAGAGTTAGAATGATAAATAAAACTTCTCTTTTTTTTTTTTTTGGTTTTATCCTTGTGAAATTTTTTGCTTGGTTTCTGTTTTGAAAATATAAGATTATGATTTCATTTTCTAAAATAGTGTTAGCAGTTAAGGTAATGAGAAGATGATGATGATGGATCTGTTCCTTTATCTCATGGTTTGGGCTGTAGAACTTGGGTCTTTACTTGGGCCCATTTATCCAATTTATTGGTCAGTCAAGACTTTCATTTGACAGTAGTTATTTTCCATACAAGCTGTGTGTGGAAACCGAAACCTATTCATGATTCAGAAAACACAATAAAAAGAAAGAAGAAACAACCACACACAATGGCAACATAAAGATTTACGTTGCTCAATAAAGTGCATACGACGAAGGAGAGATGAGAGCAATTTCATTAACAACAGAGAAAGGGTTACACATTCTTCATCATGCCACTTTGTGCTTACAAAGAAATTTCAGTAACCCTAATAACCCCATTGCAACAATTTGTAAGGGAACAAAGATAAACAAACTTTCTGAATTATCCCATATAAACCCTACGGGCCCTTCGAAGGCAGCCCACAAACCCAATCTACTGAATACAAGACATCAATCCCCACAATATGAATACTTGATGGATAAACATGCATGGTAAACCGTACCTTATCAACATGTCAAGTTTGCGCTTGAATGAATATAATGGATCGAAAGATCTACTCATCACTTGTTGAGTTTTAGTCTAAACCGAGAATGCAAAATAGTAAGTAAAACAAGGTATTGATCATAAAATCAAAAACTACCATGGGGTTGTGTATGTACGTAGTACATACTACGTACATATATAGATGGATCGAAAGAGGTATATATATATATATATATATATATATATGCATCAAAGAGTAAGTTGAATTTATTAATTAAGTGTAAGTAAATTTACCAAGTCTAAACAAATGTATGTGACTGAGCACATCGATCTTCAAGCGCTCTCTTTCCTTAATTACCAACTACAATGGCTGCTAAGACTGACTACTTTGAAGTTTGATCCACTTCTTATAAGTAGGCTTATCAACCGATCGATCCGAGTATCCTTTCTTGCGCGCTAGCTGGCCTTGGCTGGCATATCACATTCTTCACATGTTATATGGCTGCAGGTCTCAATCAATCACCTCGATCTCTTTCCATTATTATTTCAATCGGTTTTATCTTCTTTCATTGTGCAAAGATTGAATCAATCAGCTTTGACACATTTCTTTGTGTCAAGATTGAATTTCCAGTCTCTAAGGATCTCAATCCCTCTATTTATGTTTTACAAACATTGTAATCAGTTGAGGTGAACGAGTATTATGGAATCATAATTTCAGTCTCGACATGGTATCAAGAGCCACTAGGCTAACAGCCCTCTACTAAGTTTCTTCTTCCTCTTTCTCAATCCTCGTTCCCTCTATGTCCGATTCCTTGGCTGATTCTTCTCTCCTCTCCCAACCGGCAACCTCCACCATGGCTATCGCCCCTCTTGGCTCACCTCTCCCCCTCCCAGTACAGGGCCCTCTGTTCAACATTCCTCTCAATTAAACTGTCCTCCAATTTCATGAGGTCTTTGTCAATCCATACAGATCTAATATTTTTTTTTTTTTTTTGGGTTTCTTTGTTTCAAGGTGAATTATTATTATTATTTTTTTAATTCTTCGCTACTATATTAATTGAAAGACACAAATAGGTCCTTACCTCAAGGGTCAACGTTTCTTTCGCTTCGTATTTTCTTCCTTAAAGCAGAAATCTTAAGTTTTTTCAAATTTTCCTGTTGTTGGTTATGATTGAAAGGCAATTTCATCGTAAAATTGGGTTTACCCACTGATCCACAACCCCCTGCTTCCCCCCCATCCACACTCATCCTTTGACCTTGTGCAGTGACACCAACCCTTTGGTTCCCCCCCCCCCCCTCGTGCTAACACTATTGTTTCCCTTCCCCTCTCCCTAATTGAACCCACTTGTTTTTCAAAGGTGTACAAGGTTCTTGAGTGGCGGACAACTATGTCTGAAGAATTTAATGCTCTCTTGTGCAATGATACTTGGTCCTTGGTCCCACACTCTTTTTTTAATGAATGTTATGTGATACAAATGGGTCTACAGAATAAAACAGAAAGCAGATGGTTCTTTGGAATGGTGCAAAGCCTGACTTGTCGCCAAAGGTTTTCACCAAGAGCATGGCCTAGGTTATAATGAGACATTCAACCCTAATGTAAATCCAATTACCATCTGTATTATATTGTCTCTTGCTATTTCCAAAGGTTGGGCTATACGTCAATTAGATGTTTGCAATGCGTTCCTTCATGATGTACTGAGTGAAGAGGTATACATGGCCCAATCCCCAAGGTATGTGATCCCCTTCAACCAGATCATGTACAGGTCTATGTGGGCGCTCGACAATACATCGTTTTTTGTCACCAAAGAAAGTCCTATTCTTCTTATGATTTTATGATTCCGATAAACTAAATAATTGTTCGTCACAAAAAAATAACTGAACTTTCTCTTGGTGATCGGTTCATCGACAACGACAGATACGTGCGACAAAAACATTGCTAATACGACCCCTGCCGAAGGGATCAATTTGACCGGGCCTCAAATCAGACTTCATCAAGCAATGATCAAACTTAGCAAAGATTACGGGCTTGATGTTGCGCTTGCCATCAATAGCACCTACCAATACATGCACAACCCCTCTGAAGATCATTGGTCTCTTATCAAGCGCATCCTGCGCTATCTCAAACTTACCAAAGATTACGGTCTTCTTATTTCCAAGCCAACTTCCATTGATCTTCAGGCATTTTATTGATGCTGATTGGGCAAGGGACAACGATGATCAAAAGTCCACCTGTGGCTATGCCATTTATCTTGGCTCTAACCTTATATCTTGGCAATCCAAAAAGCAGAAGATTGTGGCACAGTTCTCTACAAAGTTAGAGTACAAAGCCCTCGCCGATGCCTATGCAAAGTAGATTTGACTTCGTCTTTGGTGAACTGGGTATTCCTATACAACATTCACCCACCTTATGGGGTGACAACATAAGTGCTACCTACCTCTCAGCCAACCTAGTTTTTCATGCTCCTACCAAATATATGAAAATTGACTTCCACTTTGTGCGTGACAAGTTTGTCAAATGTCATATTCAAGTACAGTTCATTTTTACAAAGGACCAGCTCGCCTAATCCTCACCAAAAGCCTTTAAATGGTCCGGTTCTAATTTTTGAGAGAAGCTAAAAATTCGAAGTGTTCAATATTCTACTTGAGGGGGCGTATCAATCGAGTATCCTTTCTTGAACGCTAGCCTTGGCTTACATGACATTCTTCATATGTAATATGGCTAGGCTCAATCAATCCTCTGTTTCCATTATTATTTCAATTAGATTTATCTTCTTTCCTTGTGCAAAGATCGAGTCAATCAACTTTGTTACCTTTCAAAAAATGTTCTGTGTGTGTGTGTCGGGGGGAAGGGGGGCACAGGCCACGCCCAGACATAATGGGGCAAAATGACTAACACACTCCCTATGAAAAGTGGAAATCTCGCCCCAAGATGCCAGTATGCACACTCTCATTGATTGTCGCTTGCACGTGGCCCTGCATTCCCCCATATGTTTATTAACATTGTAATCAATTGAAGTGAAATATATGGAATCATCACAATTTCAGTCCCAACAAATCTTACGAGTGCCACTTGATCTAAGTTTAGCTTCTGTCGGCCATATTGTTAGAAGAATTTGTTAATAATATTGCATCTGCCTCACGTTCGTACAATAGCAAGTCATCACTAATATTTTTAATGTATTTCCTTGATTTGGTTTCTCTCAATGGAGAGTGTATATATACACAATACAACGGATGAGATCCTAGCTGTCCTAAACTAGGAATGGGTTACAATACAATTACAATCAAATATTGTGTTACCCTATGCAGATGGATTGTGTTTCATAAGGTAAGATTCTATGATCACATGTGGATAACTATGAAAGGAAGGGATATCAGTCGATATCTCTCAATACACCCCCTCAAGGTAGAGAATTGGTGGGCCGAATCTTCAGCTTGTCCCGCAAGAAAGTGAAGCGCGTTGAAGCAAGTGGCTTTGTCAGTGTATCTGCTAGCTGATCATGGGTCGAGATGAACTGGACTTGCAGTTGCCTCTTTGAGACACGATCACGCATAAAGTGGAAATCGATTTCCACATGCTTGGTACACGCATGAAATACAGGATTGGCAGACAAATAGGTGGCACAAATATTGTCGCACCACAGGATCAGCGGGCCAGCCAACGGATAACCAAGTTCACGCATTATAGACTCCAACCACACAAGCTCGGCCGACGCATCTGCCAGGGCCTTGTACTCTGCCTTTGTGCTTGAACTTGCCACAGTTCTTTATGTTCTGGAGGTCCAGGAAATCAGGTTGGGCCCAAGGAAAATAGAAAATCCTCCTGTGGACTTGCAATTTGCACTGTCACCGGCCCAATCAGCATCGGAGAAGGCCTGAAGAGAGCGGATTGGAGAACGCTCAATGAGAAGTCCATGAGACTATGTGTTGCGTAGATAACGAAGGATCCTTTTAACAAGCTGCCAGTGATCCTCTGTTGGAGTGTGCATATACTGACAAGCCCTATTGACTGAGAAACTGACATCGGGCTGAGTGAGTATCACATATTGCAGAGCTCCAACAACTGACCGATATTTAGTAGGGTCAGACATAAGAGCACCCCCTGAATCTGATGGCTTAGCTGTACTGGCCATAGGTGTCTTGACCGATTTGCAATCAACTATTCCTATGCATTTCAATAAATCAGAAATATACCGAGATTGGGTCAAGATGCTTCCACGAGAATGATTAACCACCTCAATACCCAGGAAAAAGTGTAAGGGGCCAAGATCCTTGATTGAAAACTCTCCAGAAAGCTGATGCATGATGGAAGTAATCATAGCGGTGTCACTGCCTGTGATAATAATGTCATCGACATAAATCAGAATATAGCAGGCGTGACCACCTGTGTGGCGAATAAAAAGGGAGGTATCTGTCTTGGACCCATGAAAACCAAGAGTACTAAGAAAGGCAGACAAGCGGGCAAACCAAGCCCGGGGTGCCTGTTTCAATCCATACAGCGCCTTATGCAATTTGCAGACCGAATTGGGGTGAGATGTATCAACAAACTCCGGAGGCTGAGTCATGTAGACTTCCTTAGATAAAACTCCATTCAAAAATGCATTACTGACATCAAGTTGTTTGATGGACCAGCCTTGGGACACGATTATGGAGAGGACCAGATGGATCGTAGTGGGCTTGATGACTGGGCTGAAGGTCTCACCATAATCAAGCCCGTGTTGCTGATGAAACCCTTTTGCAACCAACCGCGCTTTGTAGCGCTCAAGTGACCCATCGTCTTTCCTTTTGATTCAATACACCCATTTGCAACCAATAACATTCATATTGGGTGTCTTTGGAACAAGAGACCACGTCCCGTTCCGAATAAGAGCATTAAATTCCTCCGTCATCACACCTTGCCATTCTGGTATTTTATTTTCCTGCGAAAAATAAGTCGGTTCAGAAGCAACAGTTACTGCATTTAAAGCATGGGGCCTGGGCCGCAGGTTCATGGTTTGGCGCACAGGTTGTTGGGACGGCTGGGTGGCAGTCGACTGGGGTATGGTGTTGGGTGGGTATAGTTCATGGAGGGGACGGGTTTTAAGAGGTGGTGAGTCTTGGGAAGGACCTTCTAGAGGTGGTACTATAGGGTGTGGGCTGGGTTCGGCTGGTGGAGTTGTAGCCAAAGGTGAACCGATGGTAGGGGTGGTACCCCCCACTGGTGATGGTGGTGCCTGATATTGCACCGCTGGTAATGGTGTGGTCATTGGAATTGAAGAAACCCGAAGAGGGGCAGGAGCCCATGGAGAAGAGTCAATGCTTGTGGAAGGTGGTGGTCCTAAAATAGATGTGGAGAAAGGAAAAGACTCCTCATCAAAACGAACATGCTGTGCAATGACAATGCGTTTTGGGGAAAGATTGAGATAGCGATACCCGAAATGAGAGGGACTGTAGCTTAGGAACACACATGAAGAAGAGAGATAATCCATCTTATATTGATTAAATGGTCACAAATACGAGAAACAAAGGCAGCCAAAAACCATAAGAAAGGAGTAATCAGGACTGCGATGAAAAACTAGTTGACAAGGAGAAGTCCCAAGAGAGACCGATGTAGGCATTCGATTAATCAAGTAAATAGCTGTGTCAAACGCAAAATGCCAGTAGGTTTTAGGAACTGACCCATGAGCTAAGAGGGAGAGTCCTGTCTCAACGATGTGTCTATGACATCGTTCAATAGAACCCTGCTGCTCATGAGTATGTGGGGGCAGAAATACGATGAGAAATTCCAATTTTTGAAAAATAAGCCGGTAAAGTCCTATATTCTCCACCTCAATCAATTTGTATATATTTAATTTTGCGATCAAATAATCATTCAACAAGGGCTTGAAATTTAAGAAAGACATCAAAAACATCCGATTTGCGAACTAAGGCATAAAACCAAATGAACTTAGTGTTATCGTCCACAAAAATCACATAAAACCTATGTCCATCAACAGAAACCGTGGGGGAGGGACCCCAAGCGTCACTAAAAATAAGATCTAATGGAAATAAACTTTTATGATGCGTAGGAGGCAAAGATAAACGGCTGGCCTTTCCTAACTGACAGGCCTTACAAATATTAAAACGAGATGAAAGAGATGATAAATTATTTATTTTTAACATAAGACGGAGAAGTTGCTCATGTGGGTGTCCTAGGCGACAATGCCAAATATTAAGGGAGCTACGAACTACATGGTGAGCAGTTGGAGAACTGAAAGAAAGGCGAAGCTCGTAGAGACCACCTTTACTCGGACCCGAAAGAAGGGTTGACTTGGTGACCTGATCCTTCACAAGAAAGTGAGAAGGGTGAAATTCAAAAAACACATTATTGTCACAACTAAACTTCTAAACAGAAAGAAGAGATTTAGATATGGAGGGAACATGCAAAACATTTTGTAAAGTAAATAAACAAGAAGAATTGAAAGGCAGTGAAGAAGAACCAATGTGAGTGATTGTTAAACCATTACCATTACCAACGTGCAATTGATCCTAACCATTATACTCATCATAGTGCGATAGAGATTGTAGATCAGGCGTGACGTGATGGCTAGCACCAGTGTCAAGGTACCAAGGGAGAGGGGAGGGCGGTAATGGGTTAGGCAACAGTGGTGGGTTGGGGTGGTGGTAGGACGATGGTTGGGCTGCATAGACCGTGTGTGTGGGATAGGTGTAGTTGGCTGTAGGTATGGGTGAGTAAGAAAGTTGATTGGGAGGTGCAAATGCAGGCTATTGACGATAATAACACCGATCTGTTGAGTGATTAGTTCACCGGCAAATAGAACACCAAAAATGACCAGGTTGGGCATTCTGAAAACCTCGACCGCGACCACCACGGCCCCTGCCTCCCCTACCACCACAACCACCACGTTGAGAGGATGGTGAGCCGTGAGGGCCTGGAGAGGAGGAGCGTTGCACATTGTTTGCCGATGGAGAGGATTCACTGGATGTAGAATCGATCACTGTGACTTTGGTGAGAGAGGTGCCATGCAGAAACTCATGGCTTAACAACATTGCATAAAGGTCATCATATGATATTGTATCAGTCCTTGTCAACAGAGATGAGACCATAGCCTGAAACTCAGGCTTAAGTCCCTTATAAATGTGTAGATTGAAAGTGATGGGTCAAAGTGTGTGACCAGCAGCATTCAACTCAGCCGTAATAGATTTAGCCTGTTCTAGAAATTGAGACACGGGTTCATTAGATTTCTATTGCATTTCTTGTAACGCCATAGTAAGAGACTTGATATGGCTTTCAGATGGAGAAGAAAAAGCTGTGGAGAGAGTCTGCCATATTTCTTGGCTAGTGCGCTTGCCAAGGATGAAGGAAAAAACCTCCTCAGAGAGGGAGGCTATGAGAAAACTTCGGATCATGGAGTCCTGGGGTCGCCAGGTTGTAGCTGCAGAAGCTTCAGTTGGGCACGGAATAGTGCCATTTAGGTAACCAAACAAATCCTGCCCATTGAGAAAGGGCTCAATCTGAGTTTGCCAAAAGAGAAAATTTTTGGATGTAAGTTTTAGGAAAATGTAGTGATGAGCATTATGAAAGGAGGGAGCAGAACTGGCGGTGAGAGAGGGGGGAGGTTTCAGCCGTAGAGAGAGGGCTAGATGAACCGTCTCCCATGAAGAAGAAAGTAGAGAAGAGAAGGAGAGGGGAGGGTAGAACTCGTTGGAGTTTTTAGGTTCTTGATACCATAATAGTTTCAATGTATTTCCTTGATTTGGTTTCTCTCAATGGAGAGTGTTTGTATACACAATACAAGGGATGAGATCCTAACTGTCCTAAACTAGGAATGGATTACAATACAATTACAATCAAATATTGTGTTACCTTATGCAGATGGATCGTGTTTCACAAGATAAGATTCTATGATCACATGTGGATAACTAAAAAAGAAAAGGATATGAGTCGATATTGTTTGAATTTTAGTTCTAATAAAATTCTATATGGACATAATTAAATCCCTAAACCAGGCTAATTAGGGTTTTGGTCTAATAAAGTGGGGTCATTAAGTTATATTAGAAGTCCAATGTGGGCTGGCTTAGTGTGGGCCAGATAGATTCCTATTGGGACTGTGATGAGTCAGACCCTATAGGGATTACTATATAAGGAGAGCTAGGTCCCCCCTCTACCCAACACAACTTATTATTCTCAATTGCTATTGAGGAGTGCATTCTAGAAAGAGAGGGAGATATTCAGTGTTCGTCGTCCCTGCGCATTCAGTATTCTCATCAGGCCAGTTACTTTGGGAATAGAGGGGAAGCACCTAGATCTTTGTTCTTTATTTTTCGCTGCAATCATCATCACTATGGATGCGAAACAAGGTCAGTGGTTCTATCCCTATTTTCTATTATTTATTTGATTGTGTTCTTGAACGCCCTATGGAGATCCTGGCTTTTGGGATTTTGTCCCTATTCGGATCGATTTATTCCAACATGTGGTATCAGAGCCTCCATAGATCCGTTTTTGAACCTATATGGATTCAAAATAATAGAACATAATAAGGGAATCGAAAATTTTTCGATTCGAATCAAGGTTTTTAGGGTTTTTTCCAGTTTTCCAAAAACCCGTACGGACACTGGCATTCTGTTGATTTTTTTAGCCGGCGAAAACAGAATCTGATCACATGGGGGCGTAGAGCTCGAAAAATCAGAGTTTTTGGTGGGTGGATCACCGTCGGCGGCTGCCGGACTCGCTCTCACGCGCCGGCGGCAGCCGCGGGTGATCTTCACTCGCCGGCAGATGTAAAAAAAAAAAAAAAAAAAAAAAAAAGAGAATCTGGGTTTTGCTATCGTGCGCCTGATTCTATGTACAGGCGATGCTAACGTGCGCCTCTCGGGTCGGGTCAACCTGATTTCTGACCCGAAAACCCGACCCATTGACCTGCCTATTGACCCGATTTGGTCTGACTCAAACCCGATTGGACCAGGTCTAAACCGGTTCGATCGGACCGGGGGTTGAACCAAATTGATTTGGTTTGACTTTCGGACCGGTTTGACCAGTACAGTCAACCAGATTTTGACTTGAACTTTGACCGGGCTTTCTGGGGGCTACGAGACTCCGTTTGGGGTCCCGTTTTTTGCGTTGGCTCTGTTTTTCTGTGCTCTACACAGTGGTGCCATCTGTTTTGATCAGATATGAATATTTTAAATATTTTTGGTATTCTTTTGATGCATGCCCTTTATGTAATTTATCGGTTCGTTCTATTGGGAACCGAACCAATTTCTGAATTGCTGGAATACCTACCTTGATGAACAGTATTATTATTATTTTTGTGTTAATTTTAAGACATTTAAAGCCCCTTGTCATAAAGTATAAAATAACACAATTTGTTTAAGGATGTAAGTAATTTTGGAATATCCCAAGAGAGGGTTCCATGGGTTCGACAGGATGCAGCCGCCAAAGCGACCTTCCTTATTGGATTTGTGAAACACCGGTCTCATACAGTTGTGGGGTGTCCTTCAACTCTAATGTGTGGTCATACACCCAAAGGTGGTGGTCATGTATTGGTACTTGAAGGGGTACATATACAGTATGCTTCCTAGAATTCTGCACACCTAAAGGTGGTGGATTTTGAAAGTTGAGCTGTATTCCCATGGCCACTGGTATGTAGGAATTTTTACAATTGCATATTGAGAATTCAGCCCAAAGGTGATTTCACAATGATGTGTGTAAAATTCTCATTAGCTTATAAAGTTTTCAAGTCAGTACTTGCATCATTTTAATTATTATCTTGTTCATTGTTTAAATTTTCGGTCACCTTCTCTGTCAATAATAACATGGTCACTATTGAGCTCCTCACTGGTCAAACTTTAAGAAGTGGAAAGAGGACATTATGTTTGCTATGGAAATGGCAGATGTGCACACGTCCCTTGTTATGGACACACCAATGGAACTAACTGCGATAGTACGAGGATGAAAAGTCCGCATCTTTGCATGGCAAAAGAGTAATCGACTCAGATACTCGTCCATAAAGAGGTCGATACCGGGAACACCTAAAAAGTGGTCGCTGAGAAATGTCTTCCAGGGAATTGCTAGATGCAATTTCCAAGAGATACAAAGTTTCATCGAATCTTGAGATTGGGACACTTCCGCAAGGGTTATTTAATATGGAGTATGATGGTTACGGGGGTGTTAGGGATTACATTATTAGGATGGTTGATTACCAAACTAAACTCAAGGCCTTAGACATTCCTCTTCCGGATGCCCTAATTGTCCATCAAGCCTTAAATACCCTACCTTCCGAATTTGGCATCATAAAAACCAACTACATTTCCCAAGATGGAGTCCGGAGCATTAATGACCTAATTTCTAGGGTTGTGTCGAGGAAGAGAAACGAAGAAAGAGAAAAGCCTACGCCTGTTTACTTTCAAAGCCCGTAAGAGTAAAAAGTCTAACAACCATACTCATAAGTCCCAATAAACAAATCTCGATCGGACTAACAATTTGGGACCCAAGAAAGACTCTTTGAAGAAAGAGAGTGATCGCTGCTTCTTTTGCAAGAAGAAGGGTCACATGAAGAAGGACTGCGACAAATACAAGGCTTGGTTACTCAAGCCCAAGCAGCCATCAGGTAATAATTCTTTGGCTTTTGTTTGTGAATCCAATCTATCAGAAGCCCCATCCAGTTCTTGGTGGCTAGATAGCGGTGCAACTAACCATGTTGCTTTTACCATACAGGGGTTCATAAACCGGAGGAGGCCAAACAAGGATGAATCAAGGCTGGTCGTAGGAAATGATGGACATTCTGACGTAGAGTTCGTGGGAGATGTCATTTTATTATTAGATTCTGGTTTTAAATTGACTTTAAAGAACACTTTTTATGTACCGTCCTTTAGGCGGAATTTGATTTCGGTTTCAGTTTTGGACATTAGTGGTTTCTATTTTGAAATAAAGAATACTATGGTTAATTTATTTTTTAATTCAACTAAAGTTGGTTCCTGCTTTATGTCCAACGGATTGTACAGATTGTGTTTGTCTCCCACTGATATCTACGTCTCCTGTAATGTTGAAAGTGTTGTTTCTAAAAGACCCTTACCTAAAGAACGGCCTTTCACATTGTGGCATAAGCGGCTAGGTCATATTTCTAAGGCAAGAGTGGAAAGGCTGATAAAGTCTGACATCCTGCCTACTCTCGAAAGTGATCTAGAAACTTGTGTAGACTGTTGTAAGGGAAAGATGACCAAAATAAAGAAGAAAACTGCAGTCCGTAGTTCTGACCTGTTAGAGGTCATTCACACTGACATCAGTGGTCCCTATTCAGTCACATTGTGTAAAAATTTTTATTTCATCACTTTTACAGACGACTATTCCCGATATGGATACCTGTACTTAATTAAAGAAAAGTCTGAATCTCTTGACAAGTTCAAGATTTTTAGGACTGAAGTTGAGAAACAGTTAGGGAAAGTTATTAAAATTGTTAGATCTGATCGTGGGGGTGAGTATTATGACAGACATGGCGATGCTGGACAGCTTAAGGGCTCGTTTGCCAAATACCTTGAGGACTCTGGAATAGTTAGTCAGTTTACTATACCAGGAAGTCCTGAACAAAATGGGGTCGCCAAAAGGCGTAACCGTACCCTTATGGACATGGTGAGGAGTATGGTTAGTAGGACAAATTTACCTAAGTTCTTATGGGGTGAAGCCTTGAAAACTGCTCTTTATATCCTTAATCGTGTACCTACTAAAGCCGCTCCTCTTACACCTTTTGAGTTATGGACCGGCCGTAAACCCAGTTTAAACCATCTTAGAGTTTGGGGGTGCCCTGCAGAAGTGAAGTTGTATAATCCAACTTTAAACAAGTTGGATCCCAAGACTACTCGTTGCTACTTTGTCAGCTACCCAGATCATTCGAAGGGATATAAATTTTATAATCCCTGTGGAGGCACTAGGATTGTGGAGTCACAAACAGCGAAGTTTCTGGAATTTGATGTGGCCGAAAAGAATGACTGTTCTCGATCTGTTCAAGATAGTCACATGGTTGGTACATCGGTACCCATTCTTCTACCTATTCGACCGATGTGGGGCATACTTGTGCCATTGGTTACACTCTGGAGTTCAAGAGCCTGATATTGATACCGTCCCGACATTTATGTAGCACCTGATGAGATTCCTCTTATTCAGGATGCGGTTGAGGATCCTATCATTGATGTAGTTCCAGCTGAGATTCCTCAGATTCGGTTTGAGGCGTGAGTGGCACCATTACGGAGATCCACCAGGAGAGAAGGTCAGCTATATCACCTATCTATGAGGTCTATCCGGGAGAACATGACTATGATATTGGTTGTGTGGTCGATCCAGATTACTTATTCAGTATTGTTTCTAGTCCTCGATCGATTTGTGGATAGATGCGATGAGAGATGAAATGCAATCAATGAAACATAATGATGTTTGGGAGCTTGTTGATTTACCTAAAGGTTGTAAGCCCATTGGTTGCAAATGGGTGTATAAAACCAAAAGAGATTCCAAAGGAAAAGTTGAGAGGTTTAAAGCCGGTAGCCAAGGGATTCACTCGAGAGAGGGAGTAGACTACAATGGGACCTTTTCTCCGGTCTCCTCGAAGGATTCCTTCAGGGTGATCATGGCATTGGTAGCTCATTTTGATATGGAGCTGCATCGGATGGATGTTAAAACCGCCTTTCTCAATGGCAATCTTGATGAGGAAGTATATATGGTTCAACCTGAGGGTTTTGCGATGGATGATTCGAGATCATCTTGTGTGTAGACTCAAGAAGTCTATCTACGATCTCAAACAAGCTTCTAGCGGTGGTATCCGAAATTTGACAGTGTTGTGACTTCGTTTGGTTTTATGGAAAACAAAGTGGATCGGTGTATATATCACAAGGTCATGGGAGCAAATTCGTTTTCTCATTCTGTATGTGGATGACATCCTGCTGCAAGCGTGACCTAGGGATGTTGCATAATACAAAGCAACTTTTATCTAGGGAATTTGACATAAAGGACCTTGGTGAGGCCTCTTTTGTTCTTGGGATTGAGATCCATAGGGATCGTTCTCGCTGTTTATTAAGTCTTTCTCGGAGGGCTTATGTTGATCGTGTTCGGAGAGGTTCGAGATCTTTGGATTGCAAACCCAGGAATGTTCCTATTCTCAAGGGTGACAAACCGAGTTCGACACACGAGTGCCCGAAAAATAAAGCCGAGAGGGATGAAATGAAGAAGGTGCCTTATGCTAGCGCACTTGGTAGTATCATGTATGCTCAGTGTCGTACTGCAGGCGGATATTGCTTTTGTGACGGGACTTCTTGGCGGTATCGTCGATCTTGGTCTTAGTCATCAGTTGCTTGCTAAGAAAGTATTGAGGTACTTGAAGGGGACAAGAGATTATATGCTGACTTACAGACACGTTCCTGAACTCAAGCTAGTGGGGTATACAGACTCTGACTTTGCTGGCTGTGAGGATGACAGGAAATCCACATCAGGTTATGTTTTCTTGATGGCAGGAGGGGCAGTATCATGGAAGAGTAAAAAATAGACATTGGTGACCACTTCGACTATGCAGGCAGAGTTTGTGGCATGCTATGGGGCTGCTACTCAGGCTATTTGGCTCAGAAATCTCATAAAGGAGTTGACTATTGTAGATTTTGTGGATAGACCCATCCAGATATACTGTGATAATAGCTCTGCTGTGTTGGTTATAAACAACAATAAAGGACTTAGAGGGTCTAAACACATGGAGGTCAAGTATTTGATCATAAAGGAGAGAGTAAAGGAAGGTGACATTACAGTGGAGCATATTAGTACAGATGATATGGTTGCAGATCCCCTAACCAAAGGTCTTCGCTCTTGTGTTTTTGAGAGACATGTCATGGGCATGGGCTTAGTTGCATCATGGGATGTGGTTAGTTAGTGGGAGTTTGTTTTATTTTGCTTCATTTCAATTTAAAGTTTCTTTTCATCTGTATTTTTACCTTATGGTAAACTTTGATTTATATACATATCAGGTGTCATTGCATGCAGTTTCTTTTAAACACATGAGTGTTTTATTTATTGACATGATGTATATATTTCTGATTTTAAAGTCTTAAGGAATGTGTTAACCTTAAGCAAGGCTGGGGTATTAAGTTGTTAGCCTAAAGGTATGTCTTGTAACACATAAAGTATAACTCGAATTATTTCTGATGAGACATACAGATTCGTTAGAATCACGAAGTTTATTTCTCTAGTGAGCCTGTGCCGCTTAAAGAAGAGAAATTTTGGACTGATAAATGGATAATACATAAGGAATCACTGCGTGACTATTATCTCGTTGCCACACTACCACATTGCATCCATGTTAGTAGAGTTGAGGGCTCTCGTGACCATGGAAGGCTCTGTGTCGCTTGATCATAGATGCAGTTACCACCATGATTCGGTGTCTAAAACTCTATGGGATAGGATTGACTTTCTAATATGACCTCTAGACCAATTTATTTTAAAAATTGTGCACATAAAGTTTTCTTAAAGAGTTGTTAGCCTGTGATTTGTTTTGGTCAAAACTGTTTTTAAATCCTTTTAAAAATAAGGAATTTAATGTAAGTCCAACTGGGAGAATGTTAGAATTTTAGTTATAATAAAATTCTATATGGACATAATTAAATCCCTAAACCAGGCTAATTAGGGTTTTGGTCTAATAAAGTGGGGTCATTAAGTTATATTAGAAGTCCAATGTGGACTGGCTTAGTGTGGGCCAGATAGATTCCTATTGGGACTGTGATGAGTCAGACCCTATAGGGATTACTATATAAGGAGAGCTAGGTCCCCCCTCTACCCAATACAACTTATTATTCTCAATTGCTATTGAGGAGTGCATTCTAGAAAGAGAGGGAGATATTCAGTGTTCGTCGTCCCTGCGCATTCGGTATTCTCATCAGGCCAGTTACTTTGGGAATAGAGGGGAAGCACCTAGATCTTTGTTCTTTATTTTCCGCTGCAATCATCATCACTATGGATGCGAAACAAGGTCAGTGGTTCTATCCCTATTTTCTATTATTTATTTGATTGTGTTCTTGAACGCCCTATGGAGATCCTGGCTTTTGGGATTTTGTCCCTATTCAGATCGATTTATTCCAACAGATATCTCTCAATAATCACCACCATTATTCTTTTGCTAATAAATTTCTGGCGAGATGAATCAGTGAGCCGACTCAAGGTGACTCTACTTAGCAAAAAAAAGGTCAAGCTGTCTCTAGTAGAGTCTAGAGTCTAGACTAAGTCGAGCGGGATATGGGAGTTGTTCCTACTTCCTACTTCCTACTTCCCTCCGATCGACAAGAAAGTAGTAGGGTTATGGTTATCCCATGACTTTGGTTTTGATAAAAATTAAAAAAGCAATTGTCGATATGAATTATGAATTATGATTGCAGCACACACGGCAGGGCTCGCATTGTCGTCTCCTCTTCCCACGTAGAAATGAATAAAAGAAAAGAAAAGAAAAGTCATAACCTTGGTCATTAAGAAAAGCTCATGACTGGTGCACTGGGGGCTTCCCAAACTCTAATTTCAGTAAGCACTCAGCACCTCTCTTTAATCTTTATCGTGGTAAAGCGACACAAAAGAAAGAAAATTGTAAGTTTAGCTACTTGTGGAGCCACTGGCCGGTACACACCTGGGTGCGTGTGATCACCAACGGTGCTGAGCTGTTACAGCCTACAACAAGGGGGCTATTAGGCCGCGTGGGCGTGGCGGGGGGTTCCACCTCCACCATCGCAATGACCCCATTGGGATCCCGATTCCCGACGTCCCTCCACCCGACGTACGGCCGGTCTATCTGTTCAAAGAAAAGGGGAACAAATGCAGATGGGCTTTGCCAAGAGGGTGGGGAGTGAACATTCCCTGCACTCTCCTTTGCCAAGCCTGGCCTGACCGGTCCTCGTAACATGGAGATGGGGAGACTAATTAATTACTCTCCACGCATGTCTCGTATATTAATGATGATGATGATGATGAGTGAGTTAAATTGACAGAGGAAAACAGAATTGGGAAAACCAGGGACGGGGTCTGATGGATGGGGAGTCGAATCAACTAACTTTTTTGTCTTTGAGAATTTTGAGAATGAAGGTTGTTGAGTGGCCGTGTGGCACCCCCCAGCATGGCATGAAGTCTATAATATAATATAATAATCCTTAAAAAAATGAAAGGGAAAACAAAAGATAAGCTAATAAGGCATCTAATAAAGGTTAGCCTCTTAATAATTGCCACCCCCTTTTGGCTTGGTTTCAAACCTAGCTAGCTAGCTAGCTACCTCTCTCTATTTCGATCTTCTTTCATTCTCAAATCCCAAGACCATATAAATTCTCCTTTGAAGATCCTGAAAGGGGTAGGTGGGGAGGTGGGTATGTATCTCTCTTTCACTATTTCTCCACTCATGCCTGTCTCTGAGAGATCCTCTCCCTTCCCCTCGTATTGCCTAGGATACCAAATGGACTTTCTTATTATATTTAGATGATGATGATGATGATGATGATGATGAAGATGATGAAGAAGAAGAGGAGGAGGAGGAGGAAGAAGAGAGCATCGGAGACAACCCAACCAGAACAGAAGGCCCAGAACATATATATATATATATTTACATAGGATCATCATTTTACCCTTCTGATTCACTTTAACGCTGTCGAACCAAACGAAAGGGCCAACATCGAAAGATCTTTTTTTTATTAGACTTTAAAGTGAGTGAGTGAGTGGGTGGGTGGGGGCGGCTATATGTGGAATCGAGGAGATCGATCATGGGATTGATCTGTCTTGTCTTTGATCCACTTCAAATGTTGGCAAAATGCCATAGCAGACGTAGTACGTCCTCTATTACAGACACATCAATCAGAAGATTATGATGATGTTGATGATTCAAACTTATGGGTTTTGAAAATTGGTCGAGTTATATAAAGTCAAAAAACATAAGGAGGAGGGAGGAGGGAGGAGGGAGGAGTAGAATCTCTTCACTAAACTGTACTTAGAGAATTGAGATGGAAGCGAGGAAGACGACAATAAAGAATGGCTAGGAAGGGCAACGTGGGGTAACCTTCTTTAAAGTTCTAAGGCCAAGGGAAGAAGGAAAGAACATATTTATGCATTCATGGGATCCAAACATACAGACAAAAGAAAAAGTAGTAGAATTTATTATTTTATAATTTTTTTGACACATAAAAAGTCCAGGCATCAATCCCAAATTCCCAATCCCAATCCCAATCCCAATCCCAATGTAATGTAACCTCCATAATAATAAGAATAATAATAATAATAATAATAATAATAATATAATATCAAATAAATTAATAAGCAATCACGCACAATCGTCTCTCAACACTCAACAGTCAACACACGAAACGATCCCCTTTTCTTTTTTGGTTTTGTGTTTTTGTTTTAATAGCTTCTAGAGTGCGGTTCCTGTAGATCGCTAATAGTAATAGGTACAAACTGTGGTATGTAGATGGAGGTGCGTGGTGGACGATCATCATGTCAACTTGGCTGTTACTTTACCCACTATATGATCATGATGATCGATGATGGACTCATTCAATCAATCAATCAATCAATCAATCAATGGATGATCCAAGATGTTGATGAGGAATTTCATTCATTCATTCATTCATTCATTCAACCAACAATAGGAACAAGTAGTGTTTAAAACACAACACCTAAATAAAGATGACGATAGATGTATCAGATCATCATGGATCCATATCGATGAGCGCATGAACTGTTGTTAGTTATGAATAGGGGACCCATTTACCATTTACCTCCTTCACCCACCACCACCACCACCACCACTACCACCAACAAACTCACCCACTCACTCACTCACTCACTCACTCCCAGTCAAAACTCAAAAGTGGTAGTGACATCGAAATGATTGCTGCTTTATTTCATGAATGCTGATTGCTTGCTTGCTTGCTTCTCCCTGTATTTAACCCAACCCCCATTTCCTCTTCCCTTCTTCATCCATTGCGACTTGGTTTTATTAGATCGCTTAGCCTTGTGACATTTTCTTTTCTACTAACTACTACCTACCAACTATTCGATCAGTCTCTTATCTCCTCTTTTTTTATTTATTTATTTTCATTATCTATATTAGCAAGCAAATGTCTAAGTTCCTCGCCAAATCTCCAAAGCACTGCGCCGAAAAGCACGGATTCTTCAACATAGAAAGGTTACCAAAGAAGCTACTCTACGCATTCTCCACCTTTCTCCTCTCTGTTTTCTCACTCATCTTCATCGTCTGGCTCATCCTACGCCCCTCCAAGCCAGAATTCTACCTCAAGGAAGCAGACATCTACCAACTAGACCTCACAGACCCTCACCTTCTTAATTCTTCCATACAGATCACTTTGGTCTCCATGAACCCAAATAAGAAAGTTGGAATCTACTACGACCAGCTCCAAGTCTACGCCTCCTACAAGGGCCAACAGATTACTGTCTACACTTCACTTCCACCATTCTATCAAGGCCATCAAGACAGCAATCTCTTGACTGCTTCCTTGGTAGGAGCGGGACTCCCCGTAGCCCCATCTCTTGGTTACGAAGTGGGTCGGGATCAGACGGCCGGTACTCTTATTTTGAGTCTCAAAGTGAACGGAAGGCTCCGATGGAAGGTTTGGACCTGGGTTTCCGGCAGATATCGGTTTAATGTGGATTGTGTTGCCATCATCGCCTTTCGCCCAAACGTTGTTGTACCACCCACTCTCACTTCCTCCAAACTAGGCTCTCAATGCTCTACTATTGTTTGAAGAGTACTGAATCAATCAATCAATCAATCAAATGTACCACAACCGCTGCTCAACCCATGACTCTACTCTACCTAATTAGCTACCCCCTATCCTATCCCATCCCACCATACTATATATCGTCCTAAGTAAGTAGCTTTAGTAAGTTTTAATTCCTTCCTTTTTTTTTTGGTTTTTTGTTAAAAAAAATCTTGTTTCTTCTTCTTCTTCTTCTTCTTCTTCTGTTTTTTGGTTTGGTAATTTTGCTTCTCTTTCCGAGCCTCACGTGGTTTCGATTAATGAATATCATGTAACTATATATGTAAAGTTTGTGGCTTAAATATGATCACTGGATCACTTCCTGTAATAAAAACTCACTTAATTAAAGATAGGATTTGTAGATTGACTGTTGGAGTGGAGGCTCTCTTCTCTTCTCTTCTCTTCTCTTCTCTAGCGCTTCTTTTTTCATAAATTTTTCTTTTTTAATAATAGACTTTAAGCTAGGTAGGTGATTGGAATGAATGGGAAGCAAAGGTAGGTTGGTTTGCCATGTTATTTACCTGCAGGCCGGTTTAAAAGCATGAGTTGTTCTATTCAATCTTTGTTCATTCCATTTTAGGTGTTCCTTCCTTTTGTTTTGTTTTGTTTTGTTAGGAAGATTGGAAGAGAAAGATGAGAATGTTAGATGATGATAATGATGAGAGATTCCCAGGCAGAACGCCTAAAAGGCTGAAAAAAGAAAATTTTAAAAACAAAAAGGCGTGAAATCAACTTAAATTAAGCTTTTGTGGGCTAAGGAATCTCTACTCCATTTCATTTTCAATGAGGCTTTCCTTTTTCTTTTTTTTTTCTTTTTAAAATTTTTTTTAAATAGGGTATGAGGGGAGGGTTAATTAGTTGGGGGTTCGGGTCATCTCTTCCTTCTACACAGATCGTCTTTCTTAAGACTCGATCCATAGTACATTAAGCAAGAAAATAGATTGGATACATGGATTTTAAAATTGGGAATCGGATTGTTGAATCCGCATTCCGGATTGGAATCGGCTGATATCGTTCCCAAAATCCACCACTCTTAATCGTTGCTTTTTGAATCGAATCCAATTGGATCAATCAATTCCTAGTCATTTTCTTTATAATCCATTTTGAATCGGACCATCTAATCAATTCTAGATTCCTTAATCGATTCCATTTTTATCATATAATAGATTAGATTTTCAATTCCTGAATCCGTAAGGCCAATTCAAATCAAATTCGGATCAGAATCCTCTCTAACCGATTTCAAATTCTAAAAATCTTAATTAGATATGCATTCTTTTTTTCGGTTAATTGGGAGCTTTTTACATATATAGTTGATAGAAAGAGGGGGGATCGAATCAGGGAGGGAATAAGATACCAGTCAAGAGACTCGAACTCGAGACCTCTTGATGAGCATGAACATTAAGCGCACCACGACTTAGATAGTTGATAGATATGCATTCTTGCTACTCTCGTTTCGAAACGAGCTTACAGTTGCTCAAACGCATATATCACCTCGTAAATACCTGCTGGTGCCTCCGTGCCCAAGTTTTTTGTTTTTTACACCCAACAAAGTAAAAGTCTCTTTACCCAAAAAAAATAACAAAGTAAAAGTCTAAAGCCTGTAATGGAAAGTAACAAAAGCTTACTATTATTATCGTGTTACTATTAAT
The DNA here is from genome assembly GCF_018873765.1 of Telopea speciosissima. Lineage (NCBI taxonomy): Eukaryota > Viridiplantae > Streptophyta > Magnoliopsida > Proteales > Proteaceae > Telopea > Telopea speciosissima. The sequence goes on along the minus strand of NC_057916.1, from coordinate 87,775,540 downwards.
CTTATTAAATTAAAAAAAGTGGGTAGTGGTACTAGCGTATGGCATCTTCAACCTTTTAACCGCATGCATTGACTCGAGATTGAAAAATCCAAAACAAAAATAACTCATAAAGCTCTCCTGCTAAAGTTTTTCTTTCACCCTGTTATTTGACTCTGTGATTGATTCCTGGAATTTTTTTACCGGCTCAACCCCACCCCCCCTCTCAAAAATAACAAAAAAAAAAAAAACTAGGATGATGTGTCTCTTCCTTAACCCAGTTCTTTGTCATCAAATGTCTAAAATACCCATTCTAGTTCAATCAGAGGAATAGATCTAATGTCTTAAGAGATTCTTTCTTCTCCATGGATGAAAGAAAATTTGTTTTTGCTTTAAAAACCACTTCCAAATGAAAGATCCTAATCACTCTCCAATCAATTTGTGATATATAGGATCAAGTCTCTTTAAGAGTATCTTTTGTTTTTGGACTTGATTTATCTACGGAAGAATCTCCTTAATTGGCACCTAGACATGTAACATAGCATATCAAATATTTAGTCTTCTACTCACATGTCAAATTTCAGAACAATAAAAAATTCACACATAACAAAACAAGGAATGAACATCATTTTAAGTCTATTAAGAAAGTGCATGATAATTCACCCCAAAAAGCAAAAGTGCATGACACTCTAGTGTTGGGCATATGAACACACATGTGGGTATGACAGTCTCAGTGGAGGCACGGTTTTAAGAATCCTAAATCGGATCATGAATTAATCAGATTAATTGACCGTGACCAATCCAGCCAATTCCTGCCAAGTCTAACCGATTCAGATCAGAATCGGCACTAAAGTATTCTGTTCCTAATTCTGTTTTATTGAACCTTGGTTAGATCTGAGGTTGAAATATAATATATGACCTTTTCAAAACAATTCTTTAATCATAGGAGAAAGGTTCATGTGCAGCTATTTCAACCATTTGATGAAGTTCATTTCAGTTTTATGTGAAACAACCTAGAGGGGGTGAATAGGTTGTACCTAGTGGATTATGTCATTTTTGAAAATTAATTGCACAATAAAAAATTAAAATAATTAACAATTTTCACAAGATAAACAAGATTTATAGTAGTTCGACTTCAAGAGTCTATGTCCACTCCTCCTAACACTTGAGAGAATTCCATTAAATGTTTCTTTTCAATACAGTTGGTGAGAAACAACACATTTATTCAATCTTATTACAGGACAAGAAAATCATTTACACGCTTTTAAGGATAAGAGGATTCCTGCAAATCTTTTAAGGAAGGATAAGAGGATCCGTGCAACCACCTAAGTACAATCTAGAATGATGCACCCTTAGTTTGATTAAGAAATCACTCTGTCTCTTAGATCAACGCTAAAATTCAAATTTTAAATCAATAAAGAAATGGTTAAGAAACGATATTACCTATATGCAGAAAAACTTCCTTGGCAAAATGATGTGAAGATGTATGTATGTGTATAACAACTTAACAAGGGATTTCTCAAAGGCTTCTTTAATCCGAAGGATCAATCGCTTCAACGCAAGCCTTCCATTGATTGAGTTGAATCAAATCAAGATGTTATGATAAAGGCCCTCAACTCCAAAAGAATAGAATAAGGGAAAATTACACTGCCACCTCCTGAGATTTGTGTTAAATATAGAGCGACCCCCTGTATTTTTAAATTATACAACCACACCCTCTGAGTAGACACTAAGTGGACGATGTTAAATAATACATTTTAAATACCAACTTTGCCCTCTTCTAATATCCTGTTCATACTCAATGGGAAATTCCAACTTTACCTTTTTACCCTTATGTACAAAACCCTCTTTCTTCTCTAGAAACTCCACTGTCCTCTCCGGCGATCTGCAAGGGAGGAACTCTATGAAGGTGAAGGGCACAAAGACGAGAGCAGATTTCTGCTTGCACCGCCGCTCCAACCTCTGGATTTCTGCTTGCTCTCGTCTCCTTGCTCTGGGATTGTATCCATCAAGCTGGAAAGCTCTAAAAGTAACTCGTCGGAGAGGTTCCGCTTGCTGAAATCCAAAATCCTGAGCTGCAAAAGTGAATAAGGATCGGATTGGGGTGGTTAGCAGACGGCGACACGGCGTACGTTAGTAAGAAATGCAAATCTGTTGTAAGCGTAAGACTGGCTGGCGATTTGCGAAAGCGAAAGCGAAAGCTAAAGCAAAACCTATTTGTGTATCAGAAAATGGGGAAATCCAATTGTGTTAGCTTAGCATTTAATAAGATATTTTTACCTCACTAGACCAGAAGAGACAACAAACTTTTTCAATTTTCCCTTTCCTTTTTAGGGCAAATCTTCTTGACCAAATAAAATTTGTGAAATCACAGAGTACATCAAATCAGCAGACCCTTCACGTCTCCAATGTTGGAAGGAATTGTGTAAGACACATGGGGATTAGTAGGAAATAAGGCTTGCAGAGCTCAAGCAATAGCCCCAACTCTCTCTGTTCCATCTTCAATCGATCTCTTGACATCATGTATACCCTCTCTGTGTCTGTGTTCTTCAAGAGTTGAGCTCTAGCACTTAGGCATAACCCATGGGAGGGTGTAATTTCATCTTTTTTGTTCAAGCAAATTCAAGCCGGGAGGGGAGGATGGGGTGTGGTGGTGGTGATGGTGTTAGGTTGCAGGGGGTAGGGGCGGGTGGGTTGGGTTGCAGCAGGTGGTGGGGCCAGTGGGGTTGCAGAGAGAAGAAGAAGAAGAAGAAGAAGAAGAAGAAGAAGAAGAAGGGATGGTGATGGGTCCCATTAAATCTATTTCAATGGTAAAATTAGAAAAAAGGAAAAAATTGAGCAATTAGGGGTATATTAGTCATTTTAAGTTATGAATTACCAATACCGTCCATTTAACGGGAATGATATAACAGAGTGGGACTCTCTGTAACAACTAACCAAACCTCAGGGGGTGTGACTGTATAATTTAGAAACACAGGGGTCGCTCTATATTTAATACAAACCATAGAATAATGATCAAAATACTATTTCAAAGTTTCTCCCAAGAATGGTATTCAATGCCTAGAAAAATGTATAGAGTTTGGCTTTTAATGACTAATTTATAACCATAAGTAGTGTGAAATTTGAATCTCTAACGGTCAAATAAGGATCACATTTTAACCGTAGATCGATCGTACATGAACCGGTTAGACCGATTGAGAAAGCTGTGTGAAAAAATAGATTTTAGATAACCGGCTGGACTTTTTCTAGCCAGTTGGGGCAACCGGTCAAATAGTTTTTGATGTCAGAATCAGTGGCTCTATTTGGTTATTTATTTCCAAATTAAGATGTATGATATTAAATTAGTAAGCATCTTCAGACCAAAGCCTCTGCATTTTGTAGGAGAACAAATCCATAATGGACATTTTTATAGGTCTTACTTAACTGTTTAACAAATCAATTTCAATCTTGTAAACTAGTCTCTCCTTTTTTCTGTGGAGTACCAGCAGTCTGCCACATTGTACATAAATTTGTTGTCATAAGAAAAAACATATAATATAAAAAAAAAAAACAAAGAAGATTAAAAGTACATTTGAGATGAGATGCATGGATGTGTTTCTCCCTTGGATTTTCTTTTTGTAGTTTGAAAGTCTGTTTTATGTTTACTGGTTTCTATTATGAACTTGAAGGTTTTAAAAAACCAGAATCAAGGAAATAGTATGAATTCAAATCCAACATTCTGTACATATTAGCAGATAGGCAACATGATCGATCATCACTGCTCACATCAATCTTAGGTTCGTTCACTCGATCTGGGCAATCTTTGGGTCACTGTTTCCTCTTTAATTAAGTTCTCCTAATTAAGCAGAATGAGGGTATTTGAATTTGGTTGAAGACAAAATGGTATGTATGCTATTTTGGGGCATATGGGTCTTTAGATATGGTACGTACCCTGCTCTGGAGTAGGAGTAGGAGTAGGAGTAGTGGCATACAATCACAGACAAGGACCCAGCAAAGAATAAACCAACCTCGATGATCATATCAAAACATGGGATCTTGGTTGTATGTATCTTCTATATATGACAGTTCAGTTCACGTATCATAGCCTGCAATAAGATGAAGTGTCCAAAGTGAAGAACTAGTGATGAGAACATGATCATTACAATACTTTATCGATCACATAGGTGTGTGTATCTGGTAAAATAGGCCGGGTGGCCCTTGGCCAAGAGGCCAAACCCAATTTGCACAACTATGGATGTTGTTGATTTGGGGCTTGCAATTTGGTTTGGGCTTGGATAGACATCTGGCAACCCAGTCCAACAATGTTTTGGATCGATCTGTATTTGTAGGATGTGAAGGGGTATGGAATGTGTCAATTATTGCTCACAGATCAGACAAGAACCACAAATATGGTTTGATGGCTTTTTCAAAATAGGTATATCTCGAACAGCCTTCTTTGAAGAAATTTTTCTAAGACTGTTGAACCCAATATGTCCAAGCCTCCTGTGCCATAACCATGTCTCTTCCTCCATGCTTACCATACAAGTGTCTTTAACTGTCTCTGTCAAAGTGTAAAGATTCCCTGAAGTTCTCTTTCCTGTGGCCATCAACTTCCATGTGCTTGTTCTTCTAATTTCACAACCTTGGCTATTAAACACTACTTCATGTCGCCTATCACAGATTTGATTGATACTGAGTAAGTTGTGTTTAAGCCTTTCCACATACAACACATCTTGGGATTGCACTTTTCCATTGTTGAGACTAATGGTACCCTTTCCAACTATTTTGGCACCATCATTGTTCCCAAACTTCACTGACCCACCTGCAAAGGTCTCAAACTTCTCAAACCTCTTCTTATCTCCAGTCATGTGACTTGAGCAGCCACTATCAAGAATCCATGGTGTTGAGTCCCCTTGAGCTCTGAAAGTTGTTTGTACAACCATAGAACTGTTGCCCTTTTCTGCACTGCTCTTTTGAACCCAAACTCTGTTTCTTGATTGAGGTTTCTATAGTTGCTTCTCTATAGGAATCTGTTTCTTAGGCTTGGTTGCTATAACACTTATGACATTGCCCTGTCTATCTTTGTTATATGATCTCAGTGGAGAAAATACAGTTCTGCAGTCCCTAGCAATATGTCCATAATTGCTACATCTGTAGCACTCAACCATCACACCCATCAAGGGAGCAAAAGGATTCTTGTCAACAAAGTTTGGTGGACTAAGATTAAATTTGCAATCTAAAATTTTGTGTCCAAAAGTATTACACTTGAAACAATGACCTTGAAAGAACTATCTTCGTCTTATTGGCTCTCTTTGCCATTTGTATTGAGCTCTGTGATCAACAAAATTTCTAACTTTCTGTTGAGAAGGATAGTAATAACCAAAATTCTCTACTTTCTTGCCTGGCCATGCCATTTGTTGTTGTCTAACATGGTTAGTCTTATGGGGTGGAGTTTGATTTTTCTCAACTCTCTTGTCTTTCACAGTAATGGGATTTTGAGCTGTGCCTTTTTCTTTTCCCTTATCATTCTTTGATGATTCTCCTACAAATCCAAGACTGAATTTGTTGTGAGTTGATCTCTGAGAGCTAAAGATCTCCTCAAGCTTCTTGCTACTAGGATGCACCTGTGAAGAGGTTTCTTTGTCATGTATGCTTGAGTCATTCTCAGACTCTGCAACATTTACCTTGAGAGCATCAATCTCCTTCTGAAAATCAGAATATTCAGCTAGGATATTGGATTCTTCTTCCAATTTAGCCTTCAGAGATAGATTTTCTGATTCAAGCTTTGTGCATTCTGTAGTTTTCTGTGATAATTTCTCTTCAAGATCTTCTAGAGTTTTTCTTGATTCATCTGCTTGCTCTTTCAACTGAAGAACTAATTGTTCTTGTTCCTTATGATTTTGTGAAACTTGTTTAACCTTCTTTCTTTCTTTCTTGAGCTCTTTGAGAGCAGATCTCAACTCAGCTTCAAAGTCCACCTCTCATTCTTCTTCATCTTCTGAGGTTGTGCTTGTTCTAGGTGAACCATTCTCTTTTTCTTCAAACACCATGAACATGGCATGATCATCTACATCATCTGAATCATCCTCAGATTCTTCCTCAGATGTGTCACTACTTTTCGGAGATAAAGCTTCTTTTCTTGGGCTTGAATTTTTTGGTCTTATGGGAAACATATTTCTTCTTTCCTTTGACTTTGCTCCTTTTCTCTTCCTCATCGTCTTTTGCCCTTGTGAGGACATTTGGATGCAAAGTGTCCAACTTTACCACAGTTGAAACACTTAAATTGACGTTTGTTTTTATACTTCTCTGTCCCCTTTTTCAGTTTTCTGGTGAAGTGGGCTATGACCTCATCATCATCACTACCTTCCTCTTCTTCACTCTCAGATTGCTCGTTCAGCTTTAATTTTTTGATTGCCTTAAATGCTGCCTGTTTGTCAATTGACTTGCCCTTTTCTGTTCTCATCTCATAAGTCTTGAGTGTGCCATGTACTTCATCAAGTGTAATTGTATCCAAGTCTTTGGCTTCTTCAATGGCTGAGACTTTGGAATCATATCTGGGCAGTACAGATCTAAGAATCTTTTGACATACCACAAAGTTCTCAAGAGTTTCTCCAACTCCACTGATGGAGTTCACAACTTCATTAACTCTGACCATGTAGCTGTCAATGTCTTCTTTTTCAGTCATCTTAAGACTCTCAAACTGTGCTCTAAAAATCTGCAGTTTAGCCTTTTTAATTTTGGCATCTCCTTCATAGATGCTTTTCAACCTGTCCCACACCTCTTTTGGTATATTGCAATCCATCACTTTAGCCATGACATCTTTACTCAACCCTGACATGATAACATTCAATGCTCTGAGATTGTTTCCATAAGCTTTCTTGGTCTCATTATCTATAAGTGGAGTGGTTAGTTCTGTATAACCATTTGCTACTGATTGCTATACATCATACCCAAGGGATCCTACATATATCTGCATTCTTTTCTTCCAGAAGATATATTCAGTACCATAAAAAACAAGAACTTTCCCTGAGTCTTTTGAACTCCCTTCACCTGTAGCCATGTTGACCTTGACCACTCAGATGCCGATGAGACTGTGACTGAGTCCAAGCTCTGATACCAATTGTTGTTCGATGACTATCACTGAGAGGGGAGGTGAATCAGTAACTTAAATTCTTTCAATTTCTTCCTCACTGGCACTGGTAGTTACTGGGAGGATCTGAATATAAATCACAAAGTCATGTATACACCCCAGCCACACCCAAAGGCTCTACCAAGTGTGTACACCTATCCTGTAGCCCACACACTTCAAATGCAAGTATGAACAAACACACAATTCCACACGCATAACACAAGATATACGTGATTCGGCAAATTGTCTACATCCACGGAGCAATGCCACTATGGGCTTCGTATTTGCTCAATGCTCAACTTTGCTGCACCTACAGCTAGGAGCACCCACACCCAATTTTTCTCAGCATAGAACTGAGAGGACAAATAATGCTAGTACAAAATAGTACCCACAACTTGATAGCACCCACTCTCAGTATTTAGTACCCACTAAATACAGAGCAAAAATCAATAGGGTTTTGGGTTTATAGCAATGCCCTACAAGTAAGTACAAACTAGAATAGGTCTATCAACAACATTCATCTATTTCTAGCATACATCACTAACAGGGATGAATCATAAATAAATAAAGAGAGATAAGAATGCTTACAACCCTCACACAGGAGGTCTGAGTTTTACTGAGATCAACTGGAGCCCACTAGAAGTATCAACTCTGTCATTTGTGGAGAGATTTGAGCTTTCAAGTAAGCACTGCCATGAGGGGACCACAATAGCTCCTTTCTTCTTGTCTTCTTTCTCTTTTTGTATTTTTCTTCTTCTTGTATTTCCTCAAAAACACAAATCAAAGCCCCACTTTCTTCACGAACAAAGCTTCAATAAACAATCGTCAATCTTCAAAATATTTGAGAAATAAGCTTTAATCCATCTAAAACAGCTTTTTAATTTTTCAAACCAAAGCTTGGGAGAGAGGAGTTCGTTTCACACAAGTCTCTCGGCTGTTTCTTTTTCTCCTTACTAAGAAAATCCCCAAATTCAATTCTTCAATAAAGACTCAATGGCAGAAATTGTTATTCTTGAGATAAGAGGGGGCAATCTAATAGCATGGAAAAGTAACCAAGGAATATACAATCTCCTCCTTAGGATGCTTTCAAGATGGATGGACAAGATTGAATGAGAAAGAATCACTTAAAGCACATTAAGTGCACATGGGAATTAATCTAATGAAAATGATAAGGTACAGCTCCACACATCCCTTTTCTATGCATGCAACCCATAAAAGCTTGCAAAAAGGAATCTTCAAAAGACCCTTGAGAACCCATTTGAAATTCAAAATTCAAGCACGCATTTCACCTTGGGAGACACGATTGCCTTGGTCAACAAGTTTTGCTTTTTGAAAAACTCATCATTACAACTCCATTATGTCTCTAACTTCTTCTAAATTTCAAAAGACCCCCTTGTCTCACCTTTTATGCCCATGCAGACAAAAACATTAATGAAGTATATTTATACACCCATCTAACTTTTAATAATTAAATTTTAACCCCTGAGATGAAAGACTAAACATGCGTTGCCGCCGAGAGCATGATTTGATCTCAAATCTGTTTCAGGTTTGCCTCTTTTCTGCACACCCATACGAAAAAATTCATAACTCCCTCGTTTGACATCAGAGTAACGAACCGTTTGAACCGATGGAAAGAGGACTCGAAGAACTAACTTTCTCCAGTTCAAAGCTCTTCTAAAATCTACCGCAGGATCCACTGAAAAAATCCCTGAAAGTGCCACTGCCGCGGTGACCTTTGAATTAGGACATAAGAATGAATCCATAAGCCACCAAACACCTCCAAACACTTTGTATCATTGCTGTCCATGCTTGCAATGCTCTGTATTGCTACCAAACAAAATTTCCTGAGCCACTGGACACTGCCATAGCCTCTTCTGAGCAGCCAAGCCACTGTTAGACACTTCCATCACCTGAACACCACTATAGGCAAGCGTGTAGTTGCCAACAATGAAAACCAATATGGCATAGATTAAAGACTATAATCCACAATATTGCAATATCATCGGAGAAGATTGTCTTTTTAGGAATGGAATTTCATCAGACTGTTCCACCTTCAGTTTTGCATCCTCCATTTGTCAGATAAAATAAATGATCAGGGTGGCTTCGAATAATTAAGTACCATGCATTAAACAGAAAGAGGCTAGCTGCTAGGGCTCTAGAGCTGAGAAATGCTAGCTAGGTACACTAGGAAGAAAGAAACTGGAGGATATGATGAAGGCAAGAGAATAGAAGAAGGAGAGAGAGAGAGAGAGAGAGAGAGAGAGAGAGAGAGAGAGAGAGAGAGAGAGTTAGTCGAGGAACACAGCACAGTGAAGGATTTGAGTAATTTTGTGTGTATCAAAGTTGCTGCACCAATGCATCTTGTTAGGAAAGAAGTTAAATTAGCTGGATTTACGAATTCAATTGGGGGCGTCCAAGGCCAATCAAATTTCTAATTCCTTAATTTTGGAAGATACCAAAATATCATCATCAAGTGGTATGCAGGTGTAGGTAGTAGATGCATGTCTGGACTTCTTCTTCTTCTTCTTCTTCTGTTGCTGCTGCCGAAACTTCAGTATGGTCAAAACGGTTGTCACCTACCACTTACAACTAGGTTCTCCTATTGATTGACACTAGCTAGCAGAAAAGCATGAATCAACCGATACGTTGTGTGCTGGGGAAGGAAAGAGGAGGAAAGCTAAATTTACTCATTTAGAACACAAATATTGTATTTTACCACTAAAACTGATGTACGTGCTAGCAGCTGCAATATTTGTGATAAAATCAACCGATACGTTGTGTGCTAGTAGCCATATTTGTGATAGAATATTCAACTCGATCCATTCAAACCAACCAAGCCTATCATATCCCCACCTTTTTTTTTGGAGGTAATAGATGACTTCTCTTCTTCTTTTGACACATTAGACCATGAATGAATTAGCAGGTCTTCTCCCACTAGTTTTCATTTTTTTTCCTTCTTTCAAACTCTTTTAAATAATAAATAAGGGCATTCATTATCTTCATATCTTGACTTTTTTTATGGTCCTAATATATTCAAAAATAGGCATATTTTCATGGATTAGCATCTCAATTTATTTTCTAAATGAATGATCTAGTCCATTTTCATTCATTATGTCAAGAATAATTTATTTGTTATCAATTGTCTATTAAAAATATTTCCATAGACAAATGACAAACATTTTTGGATATGGAAGCAACATATCCAACAGAACCAACAACAATCACTAAAATATGAGAGGCATTAATATATCCAACAAAGCCAATTGATGCAGGCTATAAATCGTATCCCCAATTTGGGAGGGGGGGGGAATAGACCTATTTTCTAAGGACTTCCAAACCAAAGAAATCAATGCATAACAAATGCTGAGGAATAATTCAAGTACTGAAATACATCGATCAAACGAATATCTAGAACATAATATCAAAAAGTTAAGGAAGAATTGTGAAACAAGTTAAACAACATCACTCAGAACAATTACCTTCCCGCCCACAGTAACAATGTGAGAAAAAGCGCAGAGTTTGAACCAAGGCACCATTATTTAGAATAAAAACTAAAAATAAATACAAGAATACTTACGTTCTCTGATAGGCAGTACCCATGATCAATTGGAATCAACACAACACGAATATATACCTTCATTCAAAACACCAGTAGCAAGAGAGAAGAGCAATGGAGAGAGAGAGAGAGAGAGAGAGAGAGGAAAGAGGGATATGAAATAGAGAAATGAAATACTTTTTTCTTCCTAGGTACTGATGAAGAGAGAAAGGTTTGAGAGTAGGGTACTCCGGCAGAATCCGTTCGCAGCAGCAAGTGAGAGAGAAATGTTTGCTAGTCAGGGTACTCCGCAGAAACTGTTCGCAGTATGGGTAGAGAGGTTGGCGCAGGGGGCTCACAGAGGCAACATCTCCGGCAGCCTCTCTTTGGATCCTTGCGCTCACAACTGCTCCATCTCCGACGGTTCTCTTGAGAATGGCTGGAGTAGAGAGAGACGGAATGTTCAGTTCTTTGTGAAAGAGGAGTGGAGCAGCCTTGTGCTAAGGTTTGGATTGAACAGGGCAAGGAGGAGACAAATCACGCTAACATAAGGGAACTCGCAAGCTCCTCAGAGTACTCCAATGGAGATCAAAACTCAATAATATTCAATTCTGCTTTCTTCCTTATTACAATAGGTTTTATTATAGGATTTCCTCAACCCAATCTAAATCCCCAAGTCTAACGATTGAGATTTACTAAACTAACTTACCATACTAAATAGAATAAAATCATACTATATTAAATAGGATTCTAAGAAAATATACAAAGATAACTAGGTAAGAATCCTTATTGTAACAGCTAAGCACTCAGCCCAATTAGCCACGTTGAACTTTAGCCCTTATCCTTTCAGATCGTTGGAGGGTTTTTGGGTGATTGAGCGTGGCTTCCACGTCTTCTACTACTAATTGTATGCCTGCATCAAGGAGAGAGAAAGAGAGGGAAAAGTGAAATTGGATTTAAAAAAATAAAAGTGAAAATCAACAGTGAAAAAGAAAAGTTAAAATTTTAAATTCAAAACTGACCGTTAGATCTGCCACATACACGTGTCAACCATCTAAGGGGATAATGGAGCAAAATGGAGCATGTCAGAAATGGATCAGATAAAAATCTGTGTTGAATTTGTTTTATTTGGCCAAAAAAGGTACGGAACTTGAGACCTACGTTGTTGGACCATTTCGTCTAATCTGATAAGTAGAAGAATCTTGAATTCAGATCTTCTATTGCCAAGAAATTTCCTGCCATCGTCCTACCCAGCCCCTTGGGAGCGACATGTGTTTTTATGACAATCTAATGGTCAGGTTTTAAAAAAAATTCAAATGTGTGAAAGAGATTCGGTTATACACTTCAACAAACAAGGACCAGACCGAATCGACCTAAATAAAACAAAACCCTATGTGAGAAAATCATTTTGAAATCGATGCAGAACATCTTCTACCTCTCCTCTCCATGGTGGCTCTGCAAATTGATTTTTGGGGCTTCTTCCATTGACCTCTCTGTGGCTCTGCATGCAACCTTCGTCGCTAGTATATCTTCCTCTTTGTGGCTATGCAAATTGATTTTTGGGGCTTTATTAAAGCCATTGAGCTTAACTGGGGAAAGGGAAAGAACACGTTCCTTTGAAACAAAAAATTTGGAGTCAAGAAAGCCATTTAGCTTTTTATTGCATTCAACTGTGATTCTCTCTTCGTCGCCATTCTCGGGCTCCTTATCTTCCACTATTCCAGTTGGAGCTTCCTCTTCCTTCATCGTCGGCTTCATTTTCTTGTTCTTCTTCATTTCCCTCTTATTCTCCACCTTCAGCGCTACTGGAATTTGATTCCCTTCCTGCCCGTTTTTTGCCTGCGACTGCACCAGGACTCCAGATTCAGATTTCGCTTCCGTCTTCCATGTCATTGTTTTCTTCCTGTTCCTACTCTTCTTATTTTTCTGCTTTGGTTATGACTCTTCCAATTTCTATCCCTCATCAGAAGTCCTCCTGTCATCCATCGGGGGATGCCGATGGCAAAATGTTACGTGCATGCATGGATATCGTATGCACCATGGAACACATAGTGTGCATTATCATTACATGGGATGCATGTGAGGATTATCTACGTGGATAAGTTAGTTAGTTATTATTATTATTATCGTGGGAGTATCATAGTTATAGGGAGTAGTTATGTAAGTGATGGGAACGTGTGTTGCTTAAGTAGTGGGACGTGTTAGCTAGGTCTCTTATTAGTAGCGGAGTGAGTAGTTATACATGTATTCCTTTAAAAGTCCTATTATTAATGAAAAACGCAGGAAGGTTATTAATTACTAATCTACTTGTGTAGAAGAGGCAAGGTTTCCTCGATAGAACCCAACTCCTAAACTATCTCCCACACTCTCTCTCTTTCTCTTATACACCTCGCTCTTCTACTATCTCTTGCACGATAGGTAAGAAGAAGGGAACTGTGTACATACCAGATTGGTATCAAAGCAAGGGAATGGATAATAGGGTCGACCGTCTTGAGGATGACGTTAACTCCCTCAATGAAGGGCAGAAGCAAATCCTATCCAGACTTGATGGGCAACAGTAAATCCTCACCAAGTTAGCCGAACTTTTAGAGAAAATGAGTTCGGTTGGACTTAACACGAACGCCCCTGAGTTGGATGGGACTTCGAGATCGGCCAATCAATTTCTTGGTCCGACTCGTTCTTCCCCTTTGAATTATGCCCAACATACTTCATCTCACCAATTGTTCGTACCCAAGCTAGTAAAATTGGATTTTCCCCGCTACAACGGCGAGGAGGATACAACAAGCTGAACATGCAGGGTAGAATAGTTCTTCCGATTTCATCAGACTCCCGAAGAAGAAAAGGTGGCTTTGGCATCTTTTCATCTCGAAGGAGACGCCCAATTGTGGTACCAGCTGTACCAACAAGATGAGGCCAATGTGATGTGGCAAGGATTTTGTGAAGGAATCCATGCTCGGTTTGGCCCTACACCATTTCAAGATTTCTTTGGCGAGTTGGCGAAGCTTTAACAAATGGGGTCGATTCGAGAGTATCAATCGAAGTTTGAGAAGATACTAGCCAAGGTGGGATCCTTATCACCCAGTTGACAGGTGAGCTGCTTCATCAGCGGTTTGAAAGACGACATCAAGGCAAATGTTCTTGCCAGCCGCCCCACCACCTTGTCTTCTGCCATCGGGTTAGCCCGACTACATGAGGCTAGGAACATCTCCTAAAGCGTTGCATCTCCCACCTTTGAGCCAAAAGGGATGACTCCAACTACCAATGAACCAATTGGCGGAAGCACTTCCATACCCATTCGAAGGGTGACGCCTACCGAAATGTAAGAATGGAGGGCAAAGGGGCTTTGCTTCAACTGTAATGAAAGATATGTTCCCGATCATCGTAGCAAAAAGATTTTCCTACTCGACGGTTATTATGAAGAAGAGGTTGATCTTGAGGACAATATCAATTTTTAAGGGCGGAGGAATTTTACATGCATGCATGGATATCGTATGCACCTGCTCACCCTGCTCCTGATGCTCTCCGGTGTACTCGCCGTAAGCTAAATCACGATCTCTTCTCTTACTCACCCTGCTAGTGTTGCTCTGCTTTCCTGCTGAAAATTTACAGTTTTTCAGAGGATTCTCTTGATATAAGGTATTTTGAGTTTATTCTCTTCTCTTGTCTTAATTTTATTATCTTAATTTTACTGCTTTCCTGTTAATTTACTGCTACTTCACCATTGTTTCATTGTTTTTTTGTTGATTTTTTCTTTCTTATCACTCGGGTAAGGCCATTGCTACAATGATCCTTATTAATTCATGAAATTGATTTCATAGCTAAACCAATTTGACCGTAATGACATCCTCATGCCATTTTGATTCCAATAATTTTCTTAGTAATGGATTGTTACTGATGTAACGAAAGCCGTTATTAGTTTGAAACTCAATAAAATTCCAGAACTGCTGTGGTAGTATGACTTCTCCGTCATCGTGCAAACACTCTGTAATAGAAACGAGAATCATCAATAATTGATATGTATTCATGGTTGCTATGATGCAGCAAAGATCCATGGAGAAGATTATAAGTAGTACCTCATAGATAGGACATGTCCTTTCATAATTATGGACATGTCCATAGAAAGCCAGGTCAACCTTGTACTTCTGCCAAAGTTTTTGGAGGCTCTCTCTTCCCATTGGTTCCTCAAATGTCCCTACTGGAAGAATAACCCAGTACTCGATGTGCAAGAAAGATAAGCCATGGCTGCTTTTGTCTATCAGCTGATGCCAGGCACTTCTCAATGAACATGTTTTGCTCTGTGCCCTCTCTCCAGTCATGTTCTGTGTTTGCTATGCAGAAATGAAACATTCTAGATTCAAGAAAAATCTAATTATATAGCAATTAACAATTCAGATTGAAGTAAAATTCTGCTTGAAGGTCTTACTAATGGTTAAAAATAGCTCCACCAAAGAAGAGCCTTATCCAACGGTTGGATCTTATGAACCAGTGCTGCTTTAGAATTAGCAAGTTCAGATCCTAAAAACTAGGAACTCAAGTAGTTAGTAGTTAGTAGTGAAGACGAGGTTTAGAAAAAGCAGATACGGCCAGGCCTCTCACCTGGACTTGCTGGAATCTCACTAGCCATGGGGAAGGAATTAGAGTGTTTTAACTACATTAAACTCTATCTTATCTAAAGACATCATTACATGTCGGTTGGATCGACCTATTTGATCCGATACTTGCCATTCTTTTTTGGGTTTTTTGATCAATATTTTGGGGATCTTGACACTCCCTAAACCCTACTAAACACGGGAGCCTTGTGCACTGGGTACAACCTTTATTTTTATTTTGAGGATTTTGACTTTTTTTTGTTATTTGTTTGATCCGTACTGATTTTTAATATTTTATGTAGTTACTTTTTATTTTTATTTTATGGATTAGACATGTAGTTACTTTTGTTTCACATGTCTATGAATTGCAGTAGGTCCTATGTCCAACCCAGTGCTTTCACCGGTTGATAATAGTGTTGAAGATGTGTATATCCAGGACATACCTCGGATTGCCATGACTTTCGAATCTGAAAATGCTGCATATTGCTTTTATAATCAGTATGGTAGAAATGTTGGTTTTAGTATTAGGAGAGATCATGCACATAAGAGCAAGGAAGATCCGACAATCATTAAACAGAGGAGATTTGTATGTAATAAGCATGGACGTCGAAAAAAGGATAAGAGAGATATAAACACGAAGGAACCTCGTGCAGAAACCAGAACTGATTGTCTTGCAAGAATGTGTATATCTAGGGTGAAAGATGGTCAATATGAATGTAAAGATTTTTTTGATGACCACAACCATGAATTGCATACACCAGCTACTTCTCATTTGATGCGGTCTCAACGCCAAATCTCAAATATAGTTGCACATAGAATAGATTTGGCTGATGATTTCGGTATCAGGCCCAAGGCCACTTTTGATTTGATGGGCATGCAAGTTGGTGGTAGCGAAAACCTAGGTTGCACTAGGGTAGATCTGAATCATTACCTTCGAACCAAACGTCAGCATGATCTAGCCTTCGGTGAAGCTGAGAGTTTGCTAGCATATTTTGAAAATCAGACAAGGAACAACCAATCATTTACATACTCTTTGCAACTGGATAATGGAGAACAGATAACAAACATATTTTGGGCAGATCCGAGGATGCTCATTGATTATGCAGTGTTTGGTGATGTTGTTATCTTTGACACTACGTTTTGCACAAACAAAAGAGTACAGGCCATTTGGGATTTTTGCAGGATTCAGCCATCATAGGGGTGCGACCATATTCGGAGCTGCACTACTATTTGATGAGACAGTTCCTTCCTTTAAATGGTTGTTTGAGACATTTTTGGAGACTCATGGACAGAAGAAGCCCAAAACCATTTTTACTGATCAAGATGCTACAATGTCAAGGGCAATAGCTGAGGTTTTACCTGAAACATGGCATGGATTGTGTACCTGAAACCTAATGCAGAATGGGATAAAACATCTTGGTAATTTGATGAAACATGGATCATCATTTCTTAAAGATTTGAATAAATGCATATGCCAATATGAAAATGAAGAGGAATTTGAGAATGCATTGAAAATTTTACTGGATGATTACCAACTTGGGAATAATTCATGGTTAGCTCGGATTTATAGTATTAAACATAAATGGGCACGCTGTTTTATGAAATACACTTTCACACTTGGTGTGAGGAGCACACAGCTCAGTGAAAGTATTAACAGTGATTTGAAAGATTATTTGAGACCCACATTGGATCTTGTACGGTTTTTTAAGTAATTTGAACCAGTTGTGGAGGATAAGTGTGCTAATGAATTGAAGGCTGAGTTTGAAGCAAGAAATACGCTTCCTAGGACCATGGGTTGCAATGCACCAGTACTGAGACAAGTAGGAAAAGTTTATACCCCTTACATATTCAATGAATTTAGGAGGGAGCATGACATGTTTCTTGCTTGCTCTGTAAAATATCGTACTGTAAATGATGTCTTCCACCAGTACATTGTTGGAATGGTTGATGAGGAAGGTGAATTTGTGGAAGGAGAACATGCAGTCTTGTACAAGATACATGAGCAGGTTTTAGAATGCAGTTGCAGGAAATTTGAGACATATGGCATCCTATGTTGCCATGTCCTGAAAGTTTTAGATATGCTCGAGATAAAATGTATTCCTGAAAAATATATTTTGAGGAGATGGACACGAGCAGCAAAAGACATATTGGTGGAGGACAGTAAGGGAAAAGAAGTGATGGAAGATGTCCAGCTGAGTCGTACACAGTGTTTTAGGCATCTTATGCTTAAACATGTTAAGCTAGTAAACCAAGCATCTAATACAGACGTTGGTTTTGAGATGGCCAACATTAATGTTGATATTTTGGCTAAAAAGCTTGCAACACTGACTGTAGCATGTCCTACTATAGAAGATTCAATTCAATGCTCTGAAGCTTACATGGATTTGGTGCTAAAAAAAAAAGAAGGTAGGAAAGGTGGTGGCAAAAGACATAAGGCCTTCATTGAAACTACGGGAAAGCAGAAGAAATGTAATAAAATATTTAGAAGTCAAACCTCAGTTAGCATGAAAACACTAGAAGAACCATCTCAAAGCCTTGCTACATCAAATGTTCGTGGTGTATCTCAATATACAGAGAACCGGCTTTTCACATCACTTTTATTGGTATAATCAAATAAACCTATATTTAATAATAATGTGTGATACTAATATTTTTAATATTAATTCCATTTTGCACTTTTTGCATTTGTAGGCAGTAGGTTCTTCGCAGGGTTCAACAACAACACCTCGAGTTGATCTATCTCCAGGACAAGAAACAGGTGAAACTGTGACATTGATGATAAGTTGCTAAATTCTTTTTTTAATTTTCATCCAATGACTGTGATAATAAGTTTCTCAACTTGTGATTATTTTTTGTATTCATTGTTGCAGCATGGAGACCGTTTCAAGGAAGCTTGGACAATGATGAAGAATAGTGTTGTGAAAAATAGCTCCGTTTTCTAGGATTTTGTTCAATTCTCCGCAATTTGGTTATGTCCTCTCCATGTTCAGAGGCTTGAAAACTTTGCAAAATGCTATTGTACTATAAAACAATAGAGAAGAAGTAGGATGCCAAAAGTGTTAACTGAACAGAAAAAAGCTACTGGGGTTCACAGAATGCTCCCTTTCTTGTTAGATGGAGCATAAACTAATTTCTAAAGTACTTTACTTTACCTCCCAAGACAGACCACACATATGTCTTATTGCATGTTTGCATATACGTTAATGCCTTTCTACAGATCAAATCTCTTAAAAATTCTATTGAGCTCGTGTGATGCAAATGCAATGTTCATATTCGTTTTTGAGAGGAAATGCATGCAGTGATTGGTAACATATTTAGAAGTTAGAACATATAAACTATTTACAATGTCCCTCCTCCCCCGAGTATTTCTCCATGAGCTAGGCATAAAAAACCTTGGCTCTTGACTACAAAACACTTTCTCTGGCTCTGAATTCCTGACGTGAATGATAATATACAAGTCAACCCAACCATATCGCATTTGAGATAGCTAGAGAACCAAAACCAGGTCTACCCTGCTTTGTTTAGTGCTTACAAAGGCATTGACTTTTAACATCTCAGTGCCCACAACCACGACCCCCCCCCCCAAATGCTCTCATAGTGATAATGATATTAGCATGGAATAAAAAGCTCACAGTGGTAATAAACGGGATCTCGAAGTGGGAAGAGGCCGGACACAAGAAATTAGAAAAAGGTGCTTTCAGATTCAAGGACTTTCAATTCTTAACAGATAGTGTCATCAGCAATGATAACAGGAAAGCAGTTCCCCACCTGGAAATACAATTCAAAGATATCAACCACACTGGGTTTTCCCACAAATTAAAAAAGAAGAACCAATTATGCTGCATCAGGCTACCCCCCAATAACAAATTGCTTGCATTTGAAAAGGAAATAAAAAATGTGGAAAGCTCAAGTTTCTGAGATAAGTTACACTGGGGGCATATTTGTTCCTATCTAACAAGCATTAGAGTATCAGAATAATTTGAGCTAGCAGTTATTAAGGTGAAAAATTGAAAGTTCATAATCTCCACTTCTCCAGAACAAATAGAAGCTAAGGAATACATATTGAACAAGCTACATAGTTTCCCTTAGAACTATTTCTCTAAAACCCATTCTAAAATATTCAAGGACTCAGTTTAACATAGGGGGGTAATGTTTTCAACTTCAATAATACAAAAGAAGTTTAACCCCGAAATAAAAGATACATAATTGCAACAGAAACACATATACACCATAGAACTATTAAATCCATTTTTCAGATATGGTACACCACATAATTTTGACTATCGTCCCGATGTGCTTGATATCTTGGTGCACTAGCATGGGCAATATCACGATCAGGAGTGGGTGATGCAGATTCGTCGGGCTTGTAGTAGCTCACCCACATGAAGGAATTTGGATGATCCTCATTTGCAGGGCATTTATAGAACCATCTACCATAGTTTCGTTGAGTATACGCTTGCATCAATACCATTTCACCTTTTCCACAAGAACACATAGGTTTTGTAGAGTTCATTGTCCTCGCAAAATTAAAAAAATTGGATTAGATATCATACCAATGAATACACAACTGACATAATCTAGGAATACACAAGAAATGGGAATGATACCCAATCCGATGCGGAGTACACACTCTACCCAAACAAGCTAAAAAAAAAAAAAAACAAAGCTTTTCAAACTCCAGTTACTTTAGTCCAGCAATCAAACAAGATAAACATCTCAAAGAAAAGCAACTCCATCAAGATTGTCAAGACATATTTTCATCACACAGCCACTAGGGAAGCTCAAACAACATTTTTCATCAACACTAAGAGCTCAAACAACACTGCTCATCACTATTACAGGCCAAAAAGTAATCCTTTCTTGGCTGGTCATGATCGATTTGACATCTAAGAGTCCAGTTATTTAACAAAGGAGATGGGGAGTGAAACACCATGCATGCGATGTTGGAAGAAAAGATATAAACATCATTTGGTCACAAACATTTTCACACAGATGCCCCACACACAAATCTCATATCTTTATGTCATAAGCAGGTAAACTAGACATTGACATATACAAATAAGGAACAATCAACAAACATCGAAAAAATTTAGCCTTACAAGAAAAACAATCGATTTGACTAGTCCTCAATCGAATGACAAAATCGAGCAGATACAAAATAATGTGCTTTGAGCAAACTATACAAATTATACAAAACTATTGTCATAATCTTCAAAAAAAAAAAAAAATCACTTCAACTACTTCACTTAATGGACTTTCCTCTCCATCGTTTCTTTTTATTACTAGTTCTGAGACATTCTGGGTTATCCACTCAGATACTTATTTTGAATGCAAGCCCATTTTATATTTTTCTAATGCATTTAAAAGTTCACAATTACTGTACTCTTAGGAGATACATCTCTATAATATGGTTGTTAGCCTCCAATAATATTCACCAGTAGAGAAAGCAAGCGTCTATAGAAACAGATGCAAACCTTTTCCACTGTCCTTCCAAGGCACTGCAAAGGGTATATGAACCGTATTGGCTCAAATCATTGGTCAACCCAAAAAAAGGATATCAAACACAGGTAACCATAACTCCGCAAGCAAATCAGGAAAAACTTCTACCAAAAAAAAATCCAAATATATATGTCTCCAGTTCTGGAATTTTATTGAGTTTCTAACCTAAGTTCTTCACTGGTCACCGTCGCCGTCGCCACCGAGGAGTTGTGACAGGGATGAGCGAGAAAGGGAGGGTTTTAAGACAGGAGAGGTTCTGGATCTGGGAACCCGAGTGATAAGAAAGAAAAAATCAACAAAAAAACAATGAAACAATGGTGTACTCATAAAATAAAATTAACAAACTCAAAATACCTTGTATCAAGAGAATCCTCCAAAGCGAAATTTTCAGCGGGAAAGCAAAGCGGATAGAGAGGGTAAGTAAGAGAAGAGATCGTGATTTAGCTTACGGCGAGTACACCGGAGAGCATCAGAAGCAGGGTGAGAGAGGGGATGTCGCCATCGCCGTTGCAGTCGCAATAGCAGGCAGATTTGGTCACGACTTACCCTGCTACTTTGCTAGTTTTCTTTCCAAATAGCTTTCAGGGTCCTTGGAGTTGTGAGAGAGATTGAGAGAATGTCACCGTCGCTGTCGCCATCGTCGTCGCCGTCGCCACTGAGGGGTTGTGAGAGGGGAGGGATGAGTGAGAGGTTGAGAGAATGTCACTGATGCCGTCGCCATCGCCACTAAGGAGTTGTGAGAGGGGAGGGATGAGTGAGAGGTTGAGAGAATGTCACTGAAGCCGTCTGCGTCACCGTCGCCACTGAGGAGTTGTGAGAGGGGAGGGATGAGTGAGAGGTTCTGCTTTCAAAATTTTCGTTTGATCTGAAACCCTAGGCAAGAGTGAAATGGGTTTGTTTTGAGGGAGTTAAGACCGGTTTGGTTTGTTTTAAACCGGTGGGATGGGTTGGTTTGAGGTTTAAAACGGTTCAAACAGATGAGGAATGTCATTCAAAAAAATTTGAATTTTTTAAAAGACAACCGTTAGATGGTTGTCAGGACACGAGTCACGCCAGGAAAGCAGGGAAGTAGGATGGAAGTAGAGAAGAGGAAGTAGAGGCTATGGATCCAACTCTAAAACAACTCCATCTGAACATATGACTTTTCATTGCAACCACTACAAGAAATTGGTGCAATGGCGGCACTTTGGGTTGAGCTATTGCGGCATATTTTACAAATGTCGTCATATATATAGGTATAACGGCGTACGGGTATAATCTCCGTCATATATAAATATATAACGGCGTTTGATCACAATCGTCGTTAAACAAATTAGTTTCCGTGGCATTTTTTTTAAACAAGCGCCACTGTAGTTTACTATTTAATAATGATTTAATATTTTTATTAACGACGTTTTCAAAGAAATGCCGTTGTATGTCACAATACAACGACGTTTATAAATAAACGCCGTATAAAATAATAGGTTTCAGCCAAAAAAACCCCAAAATCATTTTCACTTCCCCACGCTTTCCATCTCTCTCTCAAAATCCTTTTCGTTTTCCCCCGCTCTTTCCATTTCTCTCTCAAAGTTCTCTCAAAAATATTTTCAAACTCCAGAGCAGCGGTGAGTCAATCAGTTCTCTCAAATCTTTTTCTTCTCTCAACCGTCAAACTTCTCTGAAATCTCTTTCAAACGACAGAGCAACGGTGAATCGGCGACTGTTGCTAGTTGGGCTTAGGTAATAGATTGGAGGCATTCTATTAGTAAAAGATTTCGGAGATTCTCATCAGTCATACCAATTCTCGCAAGTCCCACAAGGTCTGATCCCATTGAACCCTTCTCTGCTTTTTTCTTACATATTTTGATTTGTCAGAAAGTATTAGTTCTTGTGTTTGATCTGTTGTTAGTATTTCAAGTTTTTTGTCCAATATTCTTTTGTTTAGGGTTTCTGTAGTTAAGTTCTGTTGTTTTAAATTTATTTTTTTTAATCTTAAACTCTCCTCTCTCTCTCTCTCGCTCTCTCTGTTTCTGCTTCGATTCATTCTGTGTTTATCTATGGATTTTCTTATGTAGTTTATATATGTATAAACATGTGGTTTTGATCTTTGAGGGGGAGAGTATTTTCTACTTCACTGTTCTGTCTTCGTTCATTCGATTCTTTTGCTTCGTTTGAGCACCAGAAAAGTTGGGTTTGATTTCTGGAATTCTAATGCAGTCGTCGTCGGCATCGCTTTGATGGCTGGCTGGCGGCACATGATGAGGTACCGTAGCACTAAACGTATCGGAAAGGCAGTTGATATAAAACTTCTTGGGTCCCTTAGCAGAGATGATCTGAAGAATATTTTGGCGACAATTATCCAGAATGGATATCTTTCCCTGTGTATGAACAAGTGAAATGGCTAAACAAGCAACTGAGCAAATTGTGGCCTTTTGTTGCTGATGCAGCAACAATGGTCATAAGAGAATCTGTTGAACCACTACTGGAAGATTATCGACCTCCTGGAATTACATCACTGAAGTTCAGCAAACTCTCTCTTGTAAATGTAGCACCCAAGATTGAAGGAATTCGTGTTCAGAGTCTTAAGAAAGGTCAGATCACAATGGATATTGACTTTCGCTGGGGTGGTAATCGTAGCATCATTCTTGCTGTTGAAGCAGCACTTGTTGCTTCTTTCCCCATTCAGTTGAAGGATCTTCAAGTTTTCACCGTTGTGCGTGTTATCTTTCAACTAGCTGAAGAGATCCCTTGCATTTCTGCTGTGGTTGTTGCTCTTCTTGCTGAGCCAAAGCCTAAAATAGATTACACATTGAAGGCCGTTGGAGGAAGCTTAACTGCACTTCCAGGGTTATCAGACATGATTGATGATACTGTTGACTCAATCATCACAGACATGCTTCAGTGGCCCCACTTGATTGAGTCTTGATTCAAGAATGGTTTATCTGAATTTGGGAGCAGCAGCAGCAGCAGCTCAATTGGGATGCAAGATTGATGGAGAAGATGAACACAACCATAATAGACAGAGAGAAGCTATGAATCGACATGGATCACACACACAAGGTGGTTGTGACACATCAATGTATCAGTCTCATGACTACTAAAGCTAAGCTAAGCTAAGCTAAGAAGCTAAGAAGCTAAGAGCTTCTTCAAAACAAAGATAAAAAGGCTTTGGTTATAGTCTATGGAGAGAGAAGTGATTATTAGATTTGCATGTTATTCTGCCATTCTCTTTAGACTTTTTTTTTTTTTTTTAAATTTCTTCTCTGTTTCTTTCTTTTTCCTTCTTTTGTGGTATTTTTTTTTGTAGGGTTTCGATGATCATATGGGGTGGAATACCTCTGGACATGGATTTTTATGATGAGAGGAGACAACAAGAATCTAAGTTTGCTCTGTAGTGGGGGAAGATGCAGGTCAATCTTTTCAAACCTGGCCTGTCAACTCCTTTTGTATTTATTGTTATACAAAAATCATGAATTATTATTTCTTATGATTTCTTTAATCTCTTTTTTATATTACATCAATTCTACCAGTTTTTATGTGGTGGGTCTTTTGGTATTTTTGATATCTTAAATTTGTGGACTTTCTTGGTCCTTGGAGCCTTTGTTGTCTCCTCCTCCATCCTATCCTATCCTCTCTCTCTCTCTCTCTCTTTTTTCTATCTCTTACATACATGGCTTCCACAGGAGTTAGATTTATCTTTTGGTATCCATGATCTAATTGTTTTGTTAAAAGAAAGATATCATTCTGCCATGAAAAAATGAATATCTTGTCTTTGTTGAGTGCAGCACTGAGTGTGACTACTCGGACAAAATGCATCCAAATCTGGATTCCTTCCATCTAATCCTCTTTCTTGTCCCCTTAGCTTCCCCTTAGCTTTTTTGGGCTTCTTAAACAC
Organism: Telopea speciosissima; assembly: GCF_018873765.1. Classification (NCBI taxonomy): domain Eukaryota; kingdom Viridiplantae; phylum Streptophyta; class Magnoliopsida; order Proteales; family Proteaceae; genus Telopea; species Telopea speciosissima. The sequence goes on along the minus strand of NC_057916.1, from coordinate 87,750,959 downwards.
TCAATGGGGTTACTCCTGAAAACTCTCAAGTTATTAATAAGTTCTTCTTGCCTACCATAAAGGTCTAGCCAATGTCTAGGAGTCCTTGGCAATAAGAAGGGATCTTTGAATGCTCTTTGCCCCTTATGCTCTAGTGGTAGTTCATAAATATATAGCATGTGCGAATATGAGTCTTTACTGGTTCTTGTTTATTCAATTACTTAGGCTGCATTTGGTATGCATTCTAGGTCAATTTCGCATTCTCGGATGATAAAAATAGTTGTTTTTATTGTCCAAGAATGCAATATTGGCCTAAAATGCATACCAAACACAGCCTAAAATTTCCAGTAAGAGAGTGGGAATCCATACTTTTTCTCCCTTTTTCACCCATGTGTTTGATTGTTGCTAAGGCATTTGTTTAGATAAACAAAATGTGCCATGCATTGCTACTTAAATCTTTTTATTTTGATAGACCAATCACTTCTATTTATGTAAGTGATTGGTGCTTGGATTTGATGATATCCCATGCATTAAGTCTTTAGTGACATTTGATCATTTCTAAGAGCCTTACTAGCTAGTTTTCTCTTCTTAAAGAGTTGGTGAATTATTGAGAGGAAGTAGAGTTATAAGACCTAGAGAAACCAAGACAGGATAAATCCTTCTCCCATCCTAGACATCTAGATTAGTGGTTGAATGTCATTATTTAGTGAATGTAGTCATAAACTGTCTATATGGCTGTTTATCTATCCAACAAAATTTGGTGACTGTTCAAGGGTAAATATTTTGTCTTTCTTTGGATTGAAGGAGGTCATCTATATGAAATTTAATGCACAAGTCATGTTTACTTCAATGGTTACTCTAGGGTTTCAATCAACAATTGTGTCTAATTTATAACATCATTTTGGGTGCATTCTTGGATGTTGTCACCTATATTTGATGAAGACGAATGAATATTAAATTGTAAAATAGGTGTAGGCTCACACATCAGATTCAACATTGAGGAAAAATGATACAAAATTTTTGGTTAACATTGTGACAGATTTGAAGTATATAGATCTACAGTGTAGCCAAACTTCTTACCTCTTGAAAAGAAAAATCAGAGAAAAAAATGTTAGAAATATTTCTAACAAAAAACATTAACAATAAGAATTTGATTGACTAAAGAAGCAAGGGTGGAGTTGAGGGTGGATGCTCAGGGAAGGCCTAGATACCGATTGTATTAATCTGAGCTAGTTTTGTTAATTTGTCCATTTTCTTTGGACTCGCTAGTTGTTCTCCCCGTTGATGGCATTGCCATAGGTGGGGTTTCCTTCTAGTTGATTTCTGTTGTTTGTTTTCAGATTCTTGCCAGTTTGTTTTGTACTCTACTTTTTTGTTTCTTAATATACATGTCAGGAATTTGTTGACAAACCTCGCATTAAAATATACTTTATTCTTTGCATTCAACCAAGAGTGAAGTACAGAGCCATGCTTCCAACCGCATTCTCACCTGACCTAACTTTTTTTTGTGTGCTAAGCAGCTCCAACGTCTGTTGAACAGAGTCAAAGAGATAGGACAGAACTACAGCAGAACTCCCACACAAGTTCTCTCTTTAACTCAACTTTTTCACCATTATTTTAGACACCTGGAAAGGGAAAAAAAATATTGATTAAATAAAAAAGGGTCCCTCTCTTCATGCTAAGTATGAGAGCTAACATTCCAAAACATTTTGAGTTGAAGCTTTATGTGCAATTCATTTTTGTGGATCTTTGTTCAAACCCTTATTTCCCCAAACTTATGCTCCTAGACACTGAAATCAACAAGAAAAAGATGCCTCTTCTTTTCCTACAAAAACTGATTAATCAGAAAGGAACAAAATTACATGTACTATAACCAAAGCAGAAGCTATGCTCCTCTGCCTGTGCCAAGCACAAAGATCAAGAAGGAAAAAAAATTCACAAAGCAAAAAGGGCTACAAACTCCTAGAGGAATGTGATCCCAATATAAAGTCTAGCCAGCCACCTCTTGTCTTCACGGAATTTGGCCTCTCTTGGAAACCTTGACTATAAGACCTCATGGTAATATGCTTTGAATCAAAGGGCTATAATCAGCCCTGGTTAAATTCCAAGATCATGGAGCAGAGGAGCTCAGCCAGCAGAGAGAGAGAGACTGATGTGCGTGTGTGGGTTGTGTAAGTCCATGTGCATGTGTGTTGCTGCCCAAGTGGTTGCGAGAGTGTGTGTCTTTGGGTGTTTATGTGGCTGCCCATTAGGATGTGTATGAGTGTGTGTGTGTGTGTGTGTGGTGTTTGGGTGCTTGGTTGAGGTTCAAGTGGCCTCAGCCACAGCTACTAACTGAAAAGAAAAGTAAGAAAGAAGAGAAAAGAAAGAAATAATAAGGAGAAGAGGAGGCGATGCTATTACTTGTGTTTATGTTTGCGTGTGTGTGCATGTGTGTTCTTGTGTGTATGTGTGTGGTAGCCATGTCCTAGTAAGTTGTGAGTGTGGTTGTGTGCATGTTTGGTTGAGATCCTTTGGGATCTCAATCACTGGTATTGGAAAGAAAAGAAAAGAAGGGAAAAGAAGAAAGAGAGAAAAGAAAGGAAGAAAATGAAGAAGAATAGAAAAAAAAAAAAAAAAAAATGCTAGGGAGAAGATGAGAGACCCATTGTAAGGTTTAGTAGGTTTGGGGTGGCATGAGTGATGTGGACTTTCAATAAAAATTAAGATATAAGTATATGCTTGACGTTGGTCTTGTAAGATTTGTCTATATGTGAAGGTAACATTGTTGAATTTAGAGAGTTATGTTTTCAAAGTGTTAAATCGATCAAGATACTCCCTCATTGCTCATGCAAAGCTGCTATACCATGATAAATGGGTTTAAAAGTGTTGTTTGAATTGTTTGTTTGAGGAACGCCTTGTATGACTGGAATGGTTGGAGTAGTATATTATGACAATAGAGCATGTATATTGCTGAATTTTATACTTAACTGTTAGAAAACTTGTTTTAGTATAATTTTTTTCTTCCTCATTCATTCCCTTTTTTCCTTGTGAAATTGGTTGGTTTTGGGTTTGTGTTGAAAACTCAGTTATTAGCAATTGCTTTCAATAGTTTCCAAGTCCCATATTTTTTGTACTCCTTTCATATTTGAATGGAATGAGTTAGTTGATTTGAGTTATTATGCTTTTCAAATCATTTTTTTTTCACATGGATCCAAACTTGCGACCTTCATTTGCACAGCTCACAATAGCTCTCAAGCCCTTCCAGTAGATGTGGTATTTACATTACCCTCTTGAGCAGTTGTGGTATTTACATTACCCTCTTGAGCTGTCAGTATTTTTTTAGTTTCATATTCGATATATACATTACCCATTTGCTGATCATTTTTGCTTATTAGATGTTATTAGATGACCTTATGGTTCATTGTCAAATGGATTTATGAGTACAATTAGATTCAGGCTGTTATTAAGCTTTTTGTCATGACGTTGTGACCTAGAATGAAAAGACTTTTTCTCTTTAGCATGTATCTAATGTAAATTTTTGGCTTTCTTATTCTAACCACAAGTTAGATAGTTGATATATCATTATTTTGGAATTTTTCTCTCTTACATTAACAAACTCAGCAATGGTTGAAAAATGTATCTTTCCTTGACTATTTTTATTTCTGTTCTCTTCTTTCACTTTGCTACTGTCAGTCAAGTGTAGAGGCTTAACTATTTATGGATGAATGGATTTCTGTTTGCACTGGGATTCTTAATCGATGAGTTCTTTCAGGTAGCCGCATCCTCACAATCTTCAGATCTCAAATAACTATGGGAATGTTGCTGGCTGTTGATACCCACCATTCACACTTCCCTCTTTCGTTTTCTTTTTCATGTTTTACATAGTGAACAATCATTGGGAAGCTTACTTCTTTTTTTTTTGGGTAAGGGGAAGCTTACTTGATACTTAATAGGTTATGATAGTCTACATATGAAAATATTGAATTTCTTGGTTTGATTTGTGCCTTGGTAAGGAAAGATAGATTGGCGGGTTTGGCTGTTGAGGCAGCAAAGAGAGCTGTTCAAATGGCTCAAGTCAATGTTGATGATGTAGACTTTACCCTGCTGTGCAGATCTGCTCCAGACGATCTTTCTGGCAGTGCTCCTCAGGTACATCCACATGATTTAGGAATCTTGAAATGCTAAGGTTAAAGTAATCATCTTTGTAAGAAGAGGCAATTATAACAGTACTGTGGCTGCAAAACATGTTTTCATTTGATTGTGAGTGAAGAGCTAAGTACTTTATAAGAGTAATATTTCATTGTCAGTATAAAGAAGTGTGATGCTAGGTGATAAGGATCCAATTAAAACACTATTTCTTGTTAGTTCATAAATTTCATTTTCTCTGTGTTATGCCATGCTTAGTTTAATATTGTGTTTCATTTATCATTCTTTTAGACTTGATACAGCTAAAGAGGAACAAGTTAGTTTATATAGTTGAGACCAACTTTTCAAGAGACATATTCATTTATAACCTATTATTATACTTAGTTGACCATCCATACTTGTGATATTGTTTGTCTAATCATTAACAAGTATTTGTGTTGGATCTCATACTACCTAATGTGTTTCATGTTTCTGTACCAGAGCATTCATTGTAACTTACCATCTCATTATAGTTCTAAAGATATACCATCAATTATTAGATTACAATCCCCACAAGTGTGTTAAGACATCAGTTAGACCTGAGCAACTCAAACTCAGAATTCTTTTTAGATGATCTGTGATGAATTTTGAATTTGTGCATAAAAGGACACGCTATTTCAGTCTATTGATTTGGATAATTACTTGCTCAAGTCCTTGTTTCTGCCTATTGCTTATAAATGGGTCAGATTTGAGTTTGATTTGGACTATTGATCGCTTAATCTCTGTTTCAGTCTATTGCTTTTTAAATGTATCAGACTTTAACATGACTTGGATATATTTATTTAAATCTCTTATTTCATCTCATCTCTGTGGATGCACTTCGAATCTGAAATGGGTAGGGTATTTGGTGAGGTATGTCTTTGTTTTATATATGAATTTGGTTTGGATATGAAAATAGGTGACATGATGAATCTATTATCTTTGAAACAGGTTAATGGATTGAATATATAAATAAATTTTTAAAAAAAAAAATACAACAAATGCCGCTAAAATTATAAACTCAACACCTATAACGGCACTTTTTAAATGCCGTTGTAATACACTTTTCCCGGCGTTTATTACAAAACGCCACAAAAGAATAGAAATTCAATACCTATCACGACACTTATAAAAACGCCATTGTAGGACATTTTCCCCGGCATTTATTAAAAAACGCCGCGAAAAAGGTACATACTCACACACACTTAAAAAAAGGTTGTTGTACAAAAACGGAGGTACCTTTGCCGACATTTCAGCGGCACAAATTATAAACTCCGTTATATTCTATGGCGGCATTTTTTGAACTTATAGCGGCGTTTACAAACGCCGTCATAGCCCCAATTTCTTGTAATGAACTCATCCTTCCACGGTGACCTGCCGCTGCAACTCATTCCTCCTCCGGCGACCTCCCTCTTTTACCATATTATTTTCTCTTCTCCTGTATCCACATATCCATAGCAGAGATAGTCTGAGTCTCTGAGAACATTAAGGAGTCTTCATAAGTACTAAAGACATCTAATGGTAGAATCGACCTCAAATCCACCGTTTTACAGACCTAAACCTCTCAAAATCCAAGAACTTAAAAGAATGGTGAGCAGATTTCGCATCGTTAAGAAGAAATTCCATCACTATTCTTTCCTTTTCTTTGTACTTTTTTCTACTTTTTGATCGGCTGCAACTTCAAGTTTTGATGATGCTTGAGGATGATGAGAGAAAAAGAAGCGTCTTTTTTAAGGAACTCTTTCGTCTGATTTCGATGGAGAAAGATAATAATTACGAATAAAAATTATAAAAGATAAAGACTAAGGGTACCAAAGATTTAGAAAAATAAAAATAAATTGGTGAGTGCAGAAAAGTCTGAGGAATTTGCGGGGGCAATTGCAAATCTGATCGAACTTCAGTGTCTTATTCTTCCTATCATATGAATTGGGAGAGTATTTCAAATTCGTAGATCAATTTCAAAGGACAAAAAACAGTTACCCACTTCTACATTCATCTCTTCTTCCATTTACCCTAATCGAATCTACCCAACCTTGAAACGTACCATCCATCCTCCCCTTCTCATCTCTCAATTTGAGGAACCTATCAACAATCCCACTATCATTGCTCTCAAAAACCCTTTTGCTCACTATCGTTTCCATTATTTGATACCTAAAATCCATAATCCACCTGTTGATACACTTTTTTCTCTGCTGAAAAGTGAAAATAGAGAGGAGAAGGGGCAACCGTAGTAGACAGGAACCGATCTAAGGAGAACTTTATTGAATGGTTGAGATTAATCTCATGTGAATCTACGATTAAATGACAATATACGCATGAATAAGGTCACACAACGTACGTTCTACTACCACTCACCCCTATTATTATTATTATTATTATTATTATTATTATTAAGAGTTTATCTTGAGAGAGGCCAGCTACCTCCCGACAAGTCAGACACCATTGTTTCGTCTATAAAGCAAAACTCTATCCCATATTTATCTCGATCTCTTCCTCTTTTTCTATCCCTATTATTTTTCTTTTATTTTATTTTATTTTCTGATTATCTCGCACGTAACACAAAACCTCCTCCTCCTTTATAAATATTCATTGGATTGTGACTTGACTTTTAAAGAGCAGAAATCAGACTGAATCTACTTTCAAACATAACACTGCACATCAATTACGATATAAACTACAACCCCTTAATCAATAAAGCTTTCCATGTTTTGGTATAGAGAATTGATCATGATTAGACAAAGAGAACTTGAAACGGTATGAGATGCAAGATTTGATTTTACTCGTCGAGATTTGCACAGAACTTTCACGAAGAGGAGAGGGAGAAGACTATGGGATTTTGTTTCAAAATGAAATCCATTAACTTAGGGTTTTGTTTTGATTCAAGGTTGGTTCGGTACGTTTTGGTTTGATCGGTTCAATTGGTGTTGGTTGAAGAGAGTGACCTAAGTCACTTTTGAATCCCTTCTTTTAATTATAGCTGTTACATCATCATAAAGCCAGGTGTCGCTCCTAAGGGGCTGGGCAGGACAATGGTAGGAAATGTCTTGACAGTGAGGATCTGAAACCAGAATCTTAGGGTAGCCTGATTGAAAACGATCGGGACTAACAGACCGAACGGATCTACCAAATTAATTCAACATTCGCAACCAAGAAAATACTGCCGACTGCGGACTGCCGACTGCCGACTGCTGAATGTCGACAAATTTTTTACTTTTTTGGGGTTTTTACAAATGTTTCCTTGAAAATATCCATTTGTCCAAATGCCTCTTTACAACTTTTTTTAATTGTAAACTCCTTTTTATTTTCAAAATATTGTAGCACTTTGGTCCTGTCCGTTAATTTAGGACGTTAAATGTTATTTTCAAGGTATCTAATGACATCTAATGACCAAATATCCTTCTGATAAAAATCCATCAAAATGAAATAATAAAATGATCAAATTACCCTCATCTTCCCCAAATGGTTTAGGGTTTGAAATTAAAAATCAACCCTAAACCATTTGGGGAAGATAAACCCTAAAATCAAACCTCAACATTGAAGTTGCAATTAAGAAAGTTTTCCTTGAATCAAGACAAGGGATGAGGGAATTTGTTGGTGACATTGTTTGAAAGTTTCAAGTTCGAGATCGTATTCATTAGGGCAAAGAATGAATGTAGCACGCAATAAACGAAACCCAAAGAGAGAGAGAGAGATCAGACGACGCTCTAACCAATTTGGGTGTCAATACTGCCATTAGAACGACCAATGGAGAAAGCTTGGTTGGGAGAATCCAAAATCTAATCAAGAACTTATCAGGGAACTCCAGCAACTCCATCTGTTCGCATAGCTTGACTGCCCCTGAGGGCACTCGATTCAAACGATCGAGTCAGTATTTAACTTTTTGATGTTTAAGAAAATACTAATTGATCATGAGTCAGAATTTTTTTCTACGGATTTAGTCCAAGTTCTTCCGGGATTCGGAATTGATTATTCTATTTAGCAAAAGATCTACGGACTTATTAGTTTTTCCCAATTCAATTATTATTATGAAACCTCACACATGTTCTCAATTTCACCTCACTTCATTCCACCTGCAAGGTCGCAACCACTAGACTGAACCCAAGAGAGAAACTGAGAAACCCCTAACGTTTTTCACCTGTACAACACTTTGTTCTACCATAGAAAGTTCTGAAGAGAACTGCAGTGCTTTACCACTACCCTTGCCCAGACGGCGCATTTGCAGCTCATTTCTTCTTCTCTGCTACATCTCGTCCCGCAGTTTTCTTCCCCAACACTGTCTATAATCCCATAAGGTCACTAAATCCTTCTCTGGGTTTTCCTTTCTTATCTCTGTTGTTGCTGCAATTGGTATGTTTAATAAATTTTCAGCTCTGATTGAGTTGATCCGTAGGTTTTTGACATTGATTGTTTGATTGAATATTGTAGAAAAACTAATTTTTTCATATGGGTTTGAGTTTGTCACAGATAATCTTCTCTGCTACTGCAACTTCAATTTTGGAGGTTTGATTTTAGGGTTCATCTTCCCCAAATGGTTTAGGGTTTGATTTTCAGTTTCAAATCTTAAACCATTTGGGGAAGATGAGGGTAATTTGGTCATTTTATTATTTAATTTTGATGGGTTTTTATCAGATGGGTATTTTGGTCATTAGATACCCTAAAACTAACATCTAACATCCTAAAATAACAGACTGGACCAAAGTGCTACAATGTTTTGAAAATAGAGGAGAGTTTATAATTAGAAAAATTGTAGGGGGTATTTGGACAAATGAATATTTTTAGGGGGGCATTTGTAAAAAACCCTTTTTTTTTTTATTCTTCTTAAACTGCCGACTGTTGACATTCATTAAAAGGAAGAAGATAGCGTGCCCTTTATTTTATTTTTTTTGTAAGGAGAAAGTTTTCGTACACAATCGTGTAAACCGTGAATGTGAGAATGTGGGAGTTTCAAGGCATTAATTAATGGGTGAGTATTTATGACTTTTCCAACTTTTTGTGAGAGATCCTCTCACGTACATGGTTTACATGATCGTGTACGAAACCTTTCCCCTTTTTGTAAAGCATATTTTGTTCTAACTTCTAATTGCCTTTATCGCACGTACATGGGAAATTAAGGCAACCATTTGTCTAATCAAAATTACACTCATCGATGGAGGGAGAAAATGGGGTTCATACTGCATGAACAGCATGTGCTCACTGCAGTCTTCGTCATGGAAAAGAGGCAGCTACGCATCCAACTGAGAGCCTCAAGGGAGAGAGAGAGAGAGAGAGAGAGAGAGAGAGAGAGAGAGAGACTTGGAGGCATAGTTCAAGATCTTGTCTCGTCTCGTCATTTCGGGTAGATCGAGATTTTCGAAATATCCAAAATTTATCGAAATATGGTATTATTTTTTTTGTCATATTTCGGCAATCAATCTCGGTGGGTTTTTGGTCATATTATTAAGGCCTGGTATTTCATATACACCCTTATTTAAGTTAAATAAACATATTTAATTAAACTTTCATACTATAAAAAACAATAACTCAAAGTGGTGTTTTAGGTTTGCACCATTGATTGACAGTATATGATCGGACTCTGATGTATAAATAGTTAAATACACATTGTTTAAGTAATATATTCGACGAAATATACCGAAATTTGAACTTTTTTCATTCCGTATGATCATCTCGTCTCAACAGTGTCGAGGCATCTGATATATACCAAAATATCGGCGATATATTGTGAGATTTCGAACCATGCTTAGAGGGCCTAATTAGGGCTGAGATTTGTCCAATGTACCACAACTATCACACAATATTTACAAGGGAATCCGACGAAATCCGCATATAAGTTACAAGCGTGCTTCTCACGATCAATTTCTATTATCCAATACTCTTCTGTACGTATTGTGTGATAGATATAGGTGCGTGCCTGAGAAACCAATTCAAATTGCTCTTCCTCCTCCTCTTGGACTGAACTGCCAAGTTTGGCAGAAAGAAAGAAAGCAAAACACAATACGTAACGATAGAAGAAGAAAAAAATGGAGGTAAGTAGGGGAAGAAAATAAAATACATTTGAGTACAAGTCCACAAATAGATCCAAAAGGGAAAAAAAAAAAAAAAAAAGAAAAACTGATTGTCAGTAGGTAGGTTATAAAGGTGTTGTTACATATTTTCAATTGTGATAATAAAGGGATTGAGTTCTGTGTCCGTCCGACGACTGTGTAACACACGGTGCGCGGCTAGTGCTTCATCACGATCCATCCATTCACATTCACTCCCAGACGTTCAGTTTTGATTCGGCCCCCCACCGTGAGAGAATGCATGTTTGCTCGTGGGATAGGATCCAGCTTGCGGAGTCGTCGATAATTAACAACCAATCAATTCACCAATGTACGTGAGTCGTCATTGGACGAGTTGGGTGTTGGTTGTTAATTTGCTGAGACAAACACAAACAGCACTCACTCGTGTTGGTTTCTTGAGTTCTGCGATGAGGAATTAAGACGAGTCTACAGTGGATCCCTCAGATATATAGCAAGACTCAAAAGTTTACGATACTGACGTAAAATTTGAAATGGAACTTAATTTTTTAATCAAATCAAATCAAATGGATGATATTTCGCGTGACCGAATCAGATACACGTTTTATTGTCATTTTTAAAAATTTAAAAAAAAAAAAAAAAAAGAAGCATTTTTTTCACCTTTTCTCTCGATACTATGGTAGAAAACGCCCAAAAATTAGAAAAGTCTTCAGACCATAGTAAAAATGGCATTTTAAATAATGTTTTTTTGTCCCCGAAGTTTCAAAAGTGTTTTTTTTTTATTTTATTTTAGTAAAAAATTGGCACTGTTTGGGTAGAAAGAGACTATTCATTCATGCATGTCCAATGTCAGACAATGGAAAACGAAATACATAACAAAGATAGAGGACATGATAAACACAAGGAATGGACACATAGTATTCAAAACCAAGGAGTGAAAATTGACTCGGTCTCACATGCCATTGATTGGGTCATCCAGGCTAGGGGTTGGCTCATAAACACTTCCCTAGAGAACAAGCTGTAAACACAGCTAAGATTAGGCGAATGCACTAACATGCCAAGAAAAGGGTCCTCATACGTGCCGAAAAGAACAAATCTACACTGTCCACGTGCGCCGACATACTGCCACGTCCTACTTTCAAACAGATATGTCGGATAGGCAAAGGTCTGATGGATCGGCGAGTGAAACTTCAATTGATGGCAAGAAGACCACCAAAGTTGCTTCCACAAACTACTTTCGAAAAGATTTGCAAGGACCTGCTGGATCGGTGAGTGGAGCGACGTCCGGCGACAGAAGGTGGTCGGTGAAGATTGAACGACCGTTGAGTCATCCGAGCCGATGGGAACCACAGTGCCATCAGCACCAGAATCGGCTACACCTGCAAACACGCATAAAAACAAAAAAGAAACACCCTCTGGTAGCCCCTCATTGTTGTCCAAATAGAAACCAAAGATCAAAACCTGTATTTGGAATACACCAAAAGAGGTTGATTACGTTGACCCAAAAAAAAAAAAGAGAGGTTGATTACCGATAATGGCAACCCCCCCCCCCCCCCCCAACCCCCAATAAACCACACATAAACAGGGAGCTTCAGAGGGGGGAAAGGGGAAGGGATAGGGGTATGGCTGACGGCAGCGGCAGTGGGCATAAGCCCCTGTAGATTGATGGCCTTCTCCTTTCACATCATGCATTCAACGCCGTTGAAAGTTCGAGATGCAGCGATGAGTTCGTTGGCCTGAGAATTTGAGATCTGACAGATCGGCAGCGGCGACACATCATCATTAGAGCTGGCAGAATCTTGCTGCGCAGGGTACCTGTGCTCTCCGATGAAGGTCGTCCCACATCGGTAATCGAATCTGGCCAGCCCCATGCGATTCCAGCATGGTAAACATAAATTCGGCTGCAGCAAAGTAGCCGTCGGCAACTCGAAACTTGTGGCGTCGAAGGAAGAAGAACAGTCACCAACGTCGAGGGTTTCTGACGAAGTCAAGGCAAAAGAAATGATGGATCTGTCGTTTCTTCCCCAGGGCAGAAACGTTGGACTTGTCAGGACGATACATCGGGGAAGATAGAAGAAACGATGGACCTGTCATCTTCCCCAGGCAGATTTATCATCGTCTGTATCGTCGTCTTCATCGGCGTCTTCTTCGTTGGAGCTTCCCATGGTCATGATGGAAAGAAAGGAGAAAGAAAATCACGCACTAGGAGGAGCACTATACACGCACTAAGGCAGAGGTTCGAACACGCACGACGGTGGAAGGAGAACAATCACGCACTGCGGCGGATAAAAAAGAGAAAAAACCCTAGAGAGCATAACCCTAATAAGTATCTTTTAAAAAAAAAAACTACTTTAATGTTACAAAATTTTATAATCACACGTCAAATATTAATATGGGGAGAAAAGTTCTTTGCACGCCAATACACAGTAGGGGGCAAAATGATCCCCCGACCTCCATGAAAGGTGGAAATCTCACCACTTATAAGCCAATGTGTGTACTCTCATTGGTTGTTGTGCGCACGACCCCTACACTCCGCCCAAAAAGAATCCTCCCTCTTTTTAAATTCAAGCATTTAAAATCTATTCTATCCACGTTTTGAAAATATTTGGTTGAGTTTCTTTTATCATCCCATCTGAATTTTCAGAAGAAGCCTCAACTGGATCTCCTCTATTGTTATTGACAATGGGACTACTATCGAAGGGGACGACGCTATCAGGTCTGAAGCCATGAAATATTTTGCCAATATCTTTGGAATATGGCCATCCGCCGATCATCTCCCCTCTGCTGATCTACCCCCCCCCCCTCCCCCGCCCCCCTGAGAAAAGAATCCTTGATGATACTATCTCCTCCCTCTCATGGCCAGGCCCTTCACTTTCGCTAAGGAGATCAGAGTCGTGGTATTCAGTTACGATAATGATTCAGCAGCTCCAGGTGATGACGGTTTTGGTCCCAAAATTTTCAAATCTACATGAAGCGTTATTGGACCAACCCTTTGCTCAGCCATTTTGGACTTCTTCCAACACAAACGCCTTCTCAAGGAGCTCAAAGTCTCTCGCATGATCCTGATTCCCAAGTTTGATTCTGCCAATCACTTCCAAGACTTCAGACCCATCTCTGTTAGCCCAATTATCTATCGTTACATTGCCAAACTCCTTGGCAATACGTGATGGAATGCTAAAAGCAATCTCTGAATGTTGTGATTGCTTTCTGGTGGAATTTGATTGTAAAGAAGTTTATGCTTACATCACCGAAAGTAGTGCAACCAATGATTATGGATATTACCCACATTTCTTCTTATTTTTTTGGAATCTAATTTCTAGTTTATTTCTAGGGAGTGCAATTCTGTAGTAGACTCCTTAAATAGGAAGGCTCCGTTCGTTACGAGCAGGACGATTTGACCTATCTCCATTTCTTGGTTGACGGAACCTTGTAATTTGGCAACCACGAGCTTCGCTCGCTCTAATGAATAGATTTATGTTTACCCCAAAAAGAAAAGAAAAAAATCTTTCTTCCTATTCCTTTATGTGTTTGGTATTCTACTGCCGCGTGAATTGTAGCCAAAGTCGGAAGAAGAAAGAGAAAGGACCCGAGAGTCCTAGAGGATCAAAGGGGTTCCTAGTAATATCAGATTTCTACATTCACAAATTGATTACGGTTACCCAAAATTTTGGTGCTTCTTTATTCGAGAATGATATATAGAACTCCTAGTGATAAAAAGAGATCCAACGTGTGTCCTGTGATGATTTAGTTTATTGTTGTGCGTTGATATTAAATTATATCAAAGAAAATGTTGGGGGAATGGTTCCAGTTATTGTTGTTGGTAGATTATCCTTCGATCGACAATAAAACTTAAATCATCTAGGCACTTCTTCACATGAGAACAGTGAGTCAACATGAAATATGAAAAATAAAAATAACAAGGGCATGTAATTGACAATGTATTCAGATCGGGTATCCATTCTTTGCAAAACTAATATGATATCGTTATGTTACCAATATAGATTTGTTAGGGGTACGATGTCTTGTATTTCGTCACTTGATTTAAAGATTATATGAATATTTCGGTAAAATTCATGTATAGGGTTTCGCTATAAATATGTAGTGAGGGTTCTTTCTCTATAAAAGGAAATCTGAGAGGTGTGAAGATGAACGGCTATAACCATATTCTCCATTGATAGTGAAACCAATCTCATCTCACCATGGACATAGGCATTCTTGTCGAATCACGTAAATATTTGTATTTATTGTATGATTGGTGTTTGCGATTTCCATTCTTTTCTGCATTTCGTTTTCAACAAGATTGGCCGTATCGGACCAGTTTATCCCTGATTTTCTTTAAAAATGAGGATTTTTTTTACTAATTTACCCTTTTTCTGTATTGTTTCACCAATATGATATCGACACAATACTGAGACTGGTGAGTTGTAATGCCGATACGTTCGCTCGATACAGAAACTGCTTTGTCAAAGCTTTCAAATTAAACTTTAACACTTTCTAGGTTAAGCTTTAAGCAGTTGGGACTTGGGACATAATTATAGTGAGTTAGTTACTGTTGCGTGTGAAAACCTCCGATGCTCGGTTGGCCCACGGATGAGCCTGCAAAAACCAAACGATGAGCACAAAAGAGCCGGTGTGGCTCCTGCCAAGGACTCTCCGACACTCAAGTTAGGTCTCCAATGCAACAGCATAACTGCGTAGTGAAAGCCAGATGAGGAATGGTGCTCCATACCTGGGTATTTATAGAGTGAGGATGAGATGAGGCGGTTGGAAGAGTCCTAGTATGGAAGGAGTCCTTCTTTCGGAAGGTTCTCTCGCGTAGAGCAGAGTGGAGAGCTATTCTCGGGGTCGGGCACTTATTAAGGTAAGAGTCCATGTAGAGTGTGATTCCGTGTTGCGCTGGGATCGTGGCTCGATCCTTATCCCGTGATTCTCAGGATGCGCTGATGTGGCCCGGAGATCCCCGGTGGGGCGCTATGGCAGCTTCAGTGGAGGAGGGCTCGGCCTGGGAGGTCGGCTTAGGAGGGCGGCATGGTAGGTCGGCCTTGGCCGTCACCTCGGCCTGGGAGGTCTGCCCGAGAGGTTGGTCTCGGCAATAAGCTCGGCCAGGAGTTTATGGTTGACCTGTATGAGCTCGGCTCGGAGCTCGGCCTCCGACACTGGCCAGCTTGCGCAAGTCTGGCTCTGTCAGGTGACTTATCGGAGACGGGGTCGGCCCGATTTTCGGCTCGGTTCAATTCGGTTCTCGAACTGAGGTCAGGTCGGCCATGTGGTGGCCTTTGATAGGTGGGGTGTTTTATGCCTCATCACAGGCCCCCCCACTCATCAGGGGTCGGCTCGACACTGATGAGTGAAGTTTCCAGGTCTGCTTGTCTGGAAGGTTTTTGCGATCGAGTCGAGCTTATTTTTTGCCATGGATTTGACATTTCACGGCTTAACGGTTGGACGTCAGTGCCACGTCAGCAGAGTCATTATGGCAGGCTCGGGAATTCAAAACGTCCTTTGATCTGGGCCGTTGAATTATGCTGAGCTCTACAAGGTCGTTGGATCAGCTCAACCCAAGAGTTATAAATAGGCGACTCCTAACTATTCATTCTTCACTGCTCCAAGTTATTGACTTCTCGGCAAGCTCGGATTCTTCAGCTCTGTAGCACTCGGTGCTTTCTGGTTCGTGATCAGCTCAGCCTTCGCTTCATTCGCACTCAGCTCATCCTTAGCTCTTCTTCAACCAGTAAGTCTTCTCCTCCCAGTATGTTAGTTGGTAGTAGTCCCATGGGTGAGCTGTTCGTCGGGGTGGCAGAGGGCGCGAGTCCGAGCCGAGAGCTCCACGCTCGTTCTCCCACCATAGACCTGTTGGGCTCGACTTCGGATGAACCCGATGTAGTGGAGCCTCGTCAGACCGAGGTGGCCGAGCCTCCGTTGCTCCTGGAGTTCGACCACGCGGCCCAACCAATCGTCGCAGACCGAGCCGAGAACTCTGGGTCGTCCTCATCCGATGAGGAGTCAAGTGAGGAGATTCGTCCGAAGTGGGGGTTGGCTCGGTCAGCTCGTCCACTAATGCCCCTGAGCTCGAAGAAGGGAGTGTCGGCACCGTTTCGAGCACGATCACAGATGCCGACCTCGACTATCTGAGGATGACCTATGCCATCCTTGAGGACATTCAGCTCCGAGCTCCTAACCGCGGGGAGATGGCCTGCTTCATCAGGCCCGGTGAGGTGGCTTTGTACGAGACGCCTTTCAAGTACGCGTTCAGGCTCCCTGTCCTCGGCTTGGTGGACCAGATCTTGGACCACTTCCACCTGTCCCCTGGTCAACTGGTGTCAAACTCTTGGCTGGCCGTGTACGGCTTCTACGCCCTATTTTACGAGATGGGCCGAGGTGCAAGCGTGGCGCTTTTCTCTCGGCTCTTTTTCTTACAGAAGTCTCCAGAGAAGGGATGGTACTATTTCAGCCACCGATCTGGGAAGAGTGCGGCCCTGGGCAGCCACAAATTTTTGGTCGGCACGCCGACCTTCAATAAGTATTGGAAGCCTCATTTTTTCTTTACTTCCATTCCAAACAGCCCTCTCGGAACCAAGTAGAAGGAGATGAACTTGAACTACGTCAATAGGGTACTGTCCCTAACAGTGAACGAGCTGACCTCGCTTGATCTAATCCCCCAATGTCCGCCCTTTGACGTCCTTCGACTTCAGGACGAGGGGTTTCTTCAAAGGTGGCACATGACCCCTGGTAGGAGCCCGAGTTGAGCCCGTTTCTATTCCCGAGCTGACCTCCTTATTTAGTCTTCATTTCTTTTTTAATTTGTTTTTGACGTTTGGTTTCTCTTGCAGTGGTTAGCCATATTCCCCCTATGGATACAGGTCAACTAAGGGCCGAGACCCTTGCGGACCGAAGGAAGAAAAATGCTGAAAAGAAGTCCCGGGGCAAGTCCTCCAAGGCCCCCAAGGGCAAGGCCGTGTTGCCGAGCCCGCCCGACGCTGTGGTCGGCCTTGAGACCAAAAAGGGTACGGGCCCAGCGGGGTCTCCAAGGAAAGGGAAGGGCCGAAAAGGCGAGAGGAGCCCGCCGAAAGAGGCCAAACGTCAGAAGCTCTCGGTCAATCTGACAAGTGGTGGTCTTCCGCCCGTGGCTTCTTCCCCCAACATTTCCCGCTATGTCTTGGGGAGGGCCTCGGCCAACAACGTTCCGGTGAGGCCGACCTGGCGCCTCTTCCTAGGGGGCTCGACATTGACGTCAGCTGCGCATGCCAAGGAATGGCTGGATGCAGGTCGGCTCCCGGTCGACAGGGAGAAACTCGAGGCGCTGTCTGACCCCGAGCTCCTCTCCACCCTGTTCCAGGATTTCAACATGGTAAGTTTTATGCTCGACTCTTATGATTAGATTCGACCTGTGTAATCTGTCCTGAGTTTTGTTCTCATGCTTTTTTGCAGGGCTTCGCCAAGGCAGTGGAGACTATGCTTCGCTTTGAGCGGCTCTTGATCGAGAACCACTCCTTGGGAGTCCAGTGCAAGAAAGCCTACCAGGATGCCCAGGATGCCGTTTAGAGGCGTCGGGAGACCCAAGAGAAGCTTACTGCAGCTGAGGCCGAGGTGGAGAGCTCTAATGTCGAGGTGATCAGGCAGAAAGAGAAGGTCCGGGCTCTGCAGGCTCAACTCGCTGAGGCAAGGGAGAAGGCCAAGGAAGGCCAAGGAAGACCTGGCCCGAGGCGATCAGCGACTATCTCCAATTGAAGGAGTACGCTGATGTGTGCCATGAGATCAGGAAGCCTCCCCATGCCGAAGGTTTTGAGGTAGGCCGCGCTGATCTCTTGGCCGAGATCAGAGCGATCTATCCTGATCTCAATCTCTCTCGTTTTGACGATGACACGACTACTTTTGCCGGGGAGTTGGGAGATGAGGAGGGAGCCGAGGTCACCCAGGCTCTGCCCATTGAGGAAGCTACGCGGACCGACCTCTTCGTCCTTGACGCTGAACCCCAAGACCCCCTTGCCGAGCCTACCCCCGCGGTGTTGCTGAGGTCGCCTCCAAGTCCACCGCCGAGGAGATTGAGATGTAAAAAATTGTTGTGTTTTTTTTTTTTTTAAGTGGTCGAACGGCCCTCATTGTAACCACGCCTAGCGGTCGGCCTATACTGAATAAAAGATCTATTTTTGCCAGAATTTGTCCAAGTATTTTAGCTCGGCATTCTTAGCCTTCTTTTCCTTGTGTATATTGTTCCATTTGAGGTTGTGGCCGAACTACCGACTCGTTCCGCTAGCCGAGCTTAGGGACTTGTCTATTTTTTACCCATGCTTCACGTGGTCGATGGCTCGGCCATACCATGCCCGAGGTCAAGGTGATTTTCGCTTTGGTTAGTTAATTCGCCATTCCCATCTGTCCGATTGGACAGGCTATCATATAAGCAGACGCGTAGCCGAGCGGCCTTCCTGGCCGAACATAATGCCTTAGCTTAGTTTCAAACTTTGTTAGGCTCGGCCAAGGGGGGAGTTTGCTCTTGAGAGGTCGGTCAGGTCTATGAGGACCGCTCTTACGACTTGGTTGCCGATCTATGAGGGTCGGTCTTCGAGGTCAGCCAGGTCTATGAGGACCGGTCTTACGACTTGGTTGTCGACCTATGAGGGCCGGTCTTCGAGGTTGGCCAGATCTATGAGGACCGATCTTACGACTTGGTTGCCGACCTATGAGGGCCGGTCTTCGAGGTCGGCCAGATCTATGAGGACCGGTCTTACGACTTGGTTGCCGAACTATAAGGGCCGGTCTTCGAGGTCTGCCAGATCTATGAGGACCGGTCTTACGACTTGGTTGCCGACCTATGAGGGTCAGTCTTCGAGGTCGGCCAGGTTTATGAGGACCGGTCTTACGACTTGGTTGCCGACCTATGAGGGCCGGTCTTTGAGGTCGGCCAGGTCTATGAGGACCGATCTTACGACTTGGTTGTCGACCTATGAGGGCAGATCTTTGATGTCGGTCAAATCTATGAGGACTGGTCTTACGACTTGGTTACGACCTATGAGGGCCGGTCTTTGAGGTCGGCCAGGTCTATGAGGACCGGTCTTACGACTTTAATTTAGGAGCTTGCAAATACGTTAAGTGGTGGAGAAAAACTTTATTTAATTGAATCAAACGTCGGGGCTGAAGCTGAATACAAGCATGATCAGTTATTAAAAAAATTTCTTCAAATTTTTTGAGTTCCAAGGTCTCGGTACCTTCTTGCCCCCCGGAGTCTACAAGCGATACGTCCCAGGGCGAATTTGCTTGGAGACTATGTACGGGCCTTCCCAATTTGGTGCTAACTTTCCTTGCTGCCTTGGCTGGGATGCGCTGAGCTTTCTGAGGACAAGGTCCCCTTGACGGAAGTGCCGCTCTTTTACTATTGAGTCATAGTACTTTGTCGTCCTCTGTTGGTATGCCGTGTTCCGGAGTAGTGCATTTTCTCGAACTTCGTCGAGGAAATCCAGGTTGGCTCTTAGTCAATCTTCGTAGGTCTTCTCATCGAAGTTGAGCACTCGATACGACGATGCCATAATTTTGACCGGGGCGAGGGCTTCGGTCCCATAAGTGAGGCGAAAAGGGCTCTCCCCGATTGGTGTTCTTACTGTCGTCCTATAAGCCCATAGGACACTTGGGAGCTCTTCCACCCATCTTCGTTTGGCCTCATCTAACCTTCTCTTAATGCCGGCAAGTAATGTTCAGTTGAACATTTCTACTTGTCCATTTTCTTGTGGATGAGCTACTGAGACGGGTCGAAAGTCGATGTAGAAGTGTTCGCAGAACTCTCAGAAGGCCGGGTTGTTGAATTGCGTGCCATTATTTGTGATGAGCACTTTCGGTAGCCTGAATCGGTAGATAACCTTATCTCGAAAGAATTTCTCCATGTTCTTCTCGGTGATGGTTGCAAGGGGCTCGGCCTCGACCCATTTGGTGAAGTAATCGATCGCCACTACCACGTACTTCCTATTTTCCGTTGTCGGGGTGAAATCTCTGAGAATATCCATTCCCCACATAGCGAAAGGGATTGGGCTTAGCATGGAGGTCAGCTTTGTTGCTGGTCGGCTCGGGATTGGTGCAAACAGCTGGCACTTCTCGCACGTCTTCACATACCTCATGGCCTCTTCTTGCACTCTTGGCCAATAGAATCCTTATCGAAGTATCTTGTATGCGAGAGCTCGGCTACCCATGTGACTCTCGTATATTCCCTCATGTACCTCGGCCAAGGTATACTCAGCTCCCTTTGGTCCAAGGCAACGGAGAAGAGGGGCCGAGATTGCTCTTTTATAGAGCACTCCGTCGATCATGGTGTACTTAGCAGCTCGAATCTTGACCTTCCTTGCTTCGTCTCAATTCTCCGGGAGCAGGTCATTCTCCAAGTAGTTGACAATGGGGTCCAACCAGGTCAGCCCGTCCTCTTCAATATGCTTTACGCTTTCTTCTTATAAGGAGGGCTTCTCCAAGATCTCTATGTACACTGATCAGCTCAGATATTGGAGGTCGACGTTGGCCAACTTTGACAAGGAGTCAGCCGCGGCATTCTCTTTTCTTAGTATTCAAGTTATCTCAAAGTGCTTGAGTTTGGAAATCAGATCTCGTGCTCGGCTCAAGTAAGCTATCATCCTTTCGTCTTTCGCCTCATAGTCTCCATTGACCTGGTTGACCATGGGTTGGGAGTCTCCTCGCACCTTCAACCTCTTTACGCCCATTGCTTTGCTGACTCGAAGTCCGGCTAGGAGGGCTTCATACTCGGCCTCATTATTCGAGGCGGGAAACTTGAACCTCAGGGCATATTGGATCAGAAACCCTTCGGGGCTTATCAGGATCAGGTCGATCCCGCTTCCTCCGGAGTTGCTTGAGCCATCGACATTCATGGTCCAAGTCGGGTAGGCCGTAGCCCCAACCTCTTCTATTGTCTTTTCTTCCCCGACTTCTAGGTCGGGCCCTGTGCATTCGGCGATGAAGTCGGCAAGGGCTTGTCCTTTTATCGCCATCCTCGAACGATAGCTTATATTGTATTCACTCAGCTCAACCGCCCAGGTGATCAGCCGTCCCGAAACGTCGGGTTTGTGCAATATCTTCTTGAATGGCTGGTCGGTCAGTACCGCGATCGGATGTGCTTAGAAGTACAGCCTTAGTTTCCTTGCGGCCGTAACAAGAGCGAATGCTACTTTCCCAAACCCGGAGTATCTTGTCTCGGCGTCGACAAGAACATGGCTGATGTAGTATATGGGTCTTTGAGTTCGACTTTCTTCCCTAATCAACACCGTGCTGACCGCTACAGGGGTAGCAGCTAAGTAAACTTGAAGCTCCTCTTTTGGCTCAGGTCGGCTGAGAAGAGGCGGGTTCTCCAAATATTTCTTCAGCTCTTCAAATGCTTCCTGGCATTCGTCCGACCAGATAAAGTCCTTCGGGTTCCGGATATTCTTGAGGGCCTTAAAGAATGGTAGGCACTTGTCGCCCGATCTCGACATGAATCGTGCCAACACCACCACTCGTCCGTTTAGCCTCTGTACTTCTCGGATCGTCCTTCGAGGGCTCATCTCTTGGATGGCCCTGATTTTTACCGGATTGGCTTCAATGCCTCTGACAGAGACCATGAAGCCAAGGAACTTTCCCGAGGTCACGCCGAATGCACACTTGGCGGGGTTCAACTTCATTTGGTTCTTCCTCAATACGCCAAAGGCTTCTTCCAGGTCGGCCAAGTGGTGTTCGGCCTTCAAGCTCTTCACTAACATGTTGTCCACGTAGACTTCCCTGTTTCTTCCGATTTGCTCGCGGAATATATAGTTCACGAGCCGCTGGTATGTCGCTCCGGCGTTTTTCAATCCGAACGGTATGACCTTGTAGCAAAAATTTTCTTGGTCAGTTCGGAATGTCGTGTATGACTCGTCCTCCTCATGCATCTTGATTTGGTTATAGCCGGAATACGCATCCATGAAACTCAGCATCTCGTGACCTGCTGTGGCATCGATCAAGAGGTCGATTCAAGGTAGCGGGTACTCATCTTTTGAACAAGCCTTGTTGAGGTCGGTGTAGTCGACACACATCCTCCACTTCCCGTTCAGCTTGGGGACCATGATGACGTTAGCCAACCAGGTCGGGAATTTTTCTTCTCGGATGAACCCTGATCAATGAAGCTTCTCCACCTCTTCTTTGATAGCTGTTTGTCGATCAAGTGCGTAGTTCCTTCTCTTCTGCCGAATTGGTTTTCGACCTGGATCTACGTGGAGTCGGTGTTTAGCTATATGCCTGGGTATACCCGTCATGTCGGCAGCCGACCAGGCAAAGACATCGACGTTCACCCTTAAGAAAGCTCCGAGCCGATTCCTTTGATCTTCATTCAGTAATGATCCGAGTTGGACCACCTTTGCTGGGTCATCTTCGCTAAGATGAAATGGGGTAAGGTCTTCCACGGGTCGTCCTCTCCTCTCGATAAGCTCATCCCGCTGATCCTCAGGGGGGTGTTCGACGCACATTGCCATTCCTCGAACATTGCCTTTGTTTTGCTTGACAAAAGTAGCATAGCACTCTCGCACCTTCTTCTGGTAGCCTCGGACCTCGTCGACACCGTTCTCGGTGGGGAACTTCATCTTCAAGTGAGTCGGGGAGATGATGGCTTGGAGAGCGGTCAATGAAGGACGACCGAGTATGGCATTGAAAGCCACTACCGATCGTACTGCCATAAATTTGACCTGGATCGTCGCCTGGCATGGAGCTTGCCCAATCGTGACCAATAGGTCGATTGAGCCCTTGATGGTCGCGGCAACTCCCAAGAATCCGTGAAGTGAGGTGCCTTCCGGCTTGAGCGCTTCATCGCCGAAGCCAAATTGTCGGTATGCGTATAGTAACATAAGGTCCACGGATGCGCCGGTATCGACCAATACACGGTGGATGGGTCTCTTTGTAATTTTTACCTGCACCATTAAAGCATCGTCATGAGGTAAACTTATACCTTCGAGGTCGGACTCGGTGAAGGAGATCGTCGCCGCTGGCTTGAGCTTCTTGGTGGGCATCTCGGCAACTCCGACGAACCGTGTGTTTGCTTTAGCCTTTCGAGTAGTCTCTTGCCCGGGCCCTCCGAGGATAGTGTATATGGGAGCTCCCTTGTCACTGCTCGGCCCGGACCCGTCCTCTTTCTTCTCAGCTCAGACTTTATCTTCATCTCGTTCGACTCGCCTATTTTCGGGCCTCGGCTCGACTCTTCTTTGATCCCGCTCTTCAGGCCGCCGACCCCCACGCTCTTCAGGGCCTCCCTTGACATATCACTTCAAATGGCCCGCTTTGATCAGCTCTTCGATTTCTCTTTTCAGCTGATAACAATCCTCGGTGTTGTGACCGGTGTCCTTGTGGAACTGATAATATTTGTTGGGATTCTGAGATGACCCCGCTTGCATCGGTCGGGGTCGGCGGATGTACCCCCCGTCCTGTATTTGCATCAAAATCTCCTTGTGCGAGGTATTCAATGGGGTGTAATCGGGGCTCCGAGCTCAATCCGACCTGTCGGCTCGACGATCCGTCCTGGGCCATTTGTCTTCCCTACGGTTGTTTGTTGTCGGCCTTTTCTTGTCGGGTCGGCCTTCATTTCCCTTCCGGGCCTGGAGAACCTCGGCCATATTTACAAATTCATTACACCTCTCCAAGTGCTCGGCCAGGTTTCTAGTTGGCTTCCTGGCCAAGTCCTTGATGAGGTCCATGTTGGCGAGCCCGTTGCTCATAGCCATATGGGCCGTGGCCTCATCCAAATCCATGATGTCTAAGGATTCCTTGTTGAAGCGGGAGACGAAAGCTCGGATCGACTCGTCGGGCCTTTGCTTCACGCTGAGGAGGTTGACTGTTGTCTTCTTATGTTTCATACTACTCTGGAAGCGCGTGACGAAGGCTCGACAGAGTTGAGCGAAGCTTGTTATGGAGTTCGACGGCAACCAGGAGAACCATGAGGTCGCTGTACCCTTGAGGGACGCCGGGAAAGCCCGACAAGAAACAATCTCAGTTCCCCCATACATGGTCATCATCGCATTGAAGTAGTTGATGTGATCCTTCGGGTCGGTCATCCCGTCATAGCGGTCGAAGGGAGGAGGTTTGAACCCGATCGGCAGTGGCGCTGTCATGATCTCAGGAGGATAGGGGTGACGCCCGACCAGCGAATAGGCGTCCAAGGTCGCTTGTTTTTTCAATCCCTCCACTTGCTCTGCCAAGTCTCGTAGCCGCCTCTCCAGCTCGGTTTCAGGTGCTTGGCCAATCAGCTCATCCACCCGGTACAAATTGTTTTGCTCGCTCGGCCTAGGTCGACCATTTGGCTCCTCAGCCCGAGGTCGGTAGGCTCGGTCGTCCAGTTGTGGTCGGCCATTTTGGTCAGCTCGGTCTGCACCCTCCTTCCTTGTTCTTCTTTCCTCCTCGAAGTTTGACCCACGGGGGCTCCCCTGTTGTTCTTCTTGGGCAGGCGAGCTTTGACGCCGGGGGGTATGACGAGATCCTTCTCCTTGTCTCGCAGCGCGTCTTTCATTCGGCTCTTTCCCTTGTTCTTGGACTCTCCTCGGCTGTCCGTCCTCTCCGAACCGTCCAGAAAATACCGACCTCCTCGCCACCAAGCCTGCTGGTTCGATTTCCTGCCCTATTCCTGGGCTTCGGAGATGCTCTTACTCATCCCGTCGAGCGCCTCTGCTAGGGCGCGGAGGAGGAGTCTTCTGACGAGAAGGGTGTGAGGACGCGGCTCGGCTAGGCTCGGCCCTACACTGGCCACCATTTTGCTGTAAATTTCTCTCTGCGCGGACTGGGACTGGAGGGGGCGCAACCAGTGGTTGGCCCATCAGCCCGTCTCGGACCATCTGGTTCATGAAGGTACGCAGCATCTCATTGGTGTGGAGCATCTCCAACTGCAAGTTCATAACTTGTCGATTATTTGTCGGGGCTTCGGGGTTCAAACTCTCCGGTAAGGGCGGCGGCGCAGGTAGGCCTAGCCCGCCCAAGTTTGGCTTGGCCTGTACCCGGTCAGTCACGGCTGTGGCTAGCACATCTCCCCCATTCCCACCCTCTAGTGGGGGAATGGGACTGATCATGGTGCCCATGATGGGCTGCGCATCCCCTGCCCAAGGGGGTCTTCTGTTTATCCCCTGCTGCGAGGCTTCGGGGGGGTGATCGCCTCGTCTACCCAACGGGTTGTGGCTCATCCGTACGGGAAGTCAAGCCATGCTGCCCTGATCTCGTGTGCACCATTATTGCTACTCTTGAAGTTGGTAGAAACGACGATGGCCTGCTGATGTCATTCCCACAGACGACGCCAAATCTGTTGCGTGTGGAAACCTCCGATGCTCGGTTCGCACACGAATGAGCCTGCAAAAACCAAGCGATGAGCACAAAAGAGCCAGTGTGGCTCCGGCCAAGGACTCTCCGACGCTCAAGTTAGGTCTCCAATGCAACAGCGTAACTGCGTAGTGAAAGCCAGATGAGGAATGATGCTCCATACCTGGGTATTTATAGAGTGAGGATGAGATGAGGCGGTTGGGAGAGTCCTAGTGTGGAAGGAGTCCTTCTTTCGGAAGGTTCTCTCACGTAGAGCGGAGTGGAGAGCTATTTTCGGGGTCGGGCTCTTATTAAGGGAAGAGTCCATGTAGAGTGTGATTCCGTGTTGCGCTGGGATCGTGGCTCGATCCTTATCCCGTGATTCTCGGGATGCGCTGACGTGGCCCGAAGATCCCCGGTGGGGCGCTATGGCAGCTTCAGTGGAGGAGGGCTCGGCCTCGAAGGTCGGCTTAGGAGGGCGGCATGGTAGGTCGGCCTTGGTCGTCACCTCGGCCTGGGAGGTCGGCCCGAGAGGTTGGTCTCGGCAGTAAGCTCGGCCAGGAGTTTATGGCTGAGCTGTATGAGCTCGGCTAGGAGCTCGGCCTCAGACACCGGCCAACTTGCGCAAGTCTGGCTCTGTCAGGTGACTTATCGGAGACGAGGTTGGCCCGATTTTCTGCTCGGCTCAATTCGGTTCTCAGACTGAGGTCAGGTCGGCCATGTGGCAGCCTTTGATAGGTGGGGTGTTTTATGCCTCATCAGTTACCTATTTGACTGTTTAATGAATTCCTACAAAAAAAACAAAAAAAAAAAAGAAGATAAAAAAAAAAAGAGAGAGGGAAAAGAAAAAAGTATTTGGAGAGGTTTCCACTTCACTGTTGAATTTTTATCCTCGAGTGTATGTTCATCGTCCTCCATCGATGCACTTTAAAGATGCATGCACTCCGGAAAGACTGTAGAGAGATACAAACTAACCCGACCTCCACGGTGATGATGATGCAATGATGAATTCATAATCATACATCACCATGATGCCGACATAGAAACCAAGTGCCTGGTTGGCTATTGGCCTTGGCGACAACGCAATTCTATCCGCGTATTGACTCTTGACTTACTACACTTGCACAGTTACACCCCTATTCATTTATTTTACGCCTCTCTCTCTCTCTCTCTCTCTGTCTCTCTATTTATATATAATTCCTTCTACCTCTAATCTAAGCTGTCTATAACCGATCCCTTCTGAAACTGCTCTCACTCGCTCACTGACATTCACTCTATCTCTCTCTCTCTCTTCCCAAACCAAAGGCCACGTACGGCACGCGAAGGAATTCCATGGGGTCAAAAATACTCTCTAGTGGAATTCGGCTGTCGAGCTTGCCGGAGAGTTACGTGAGACCGATATCCGAGAGACCTAAGCTCTCGGAGGTGAGCTACTGTGAAAACGTACCGGTGATCGACTTAGGAGGCACTGTACACAAATCCCAAATAAGCCTACAGATCGGAGATGCATGTCGTTCTTATGGCTTCTTCCAGGTTTTTCCTTTACTTACTCTCTCTCCCTCTCTTTTTATATATATACCAAATTTTAATACCGATTGGCACTAGCTTCTTCATTCCTCTTGTGTATTCGATCTTTCTGTGTAACTGTAAATTTGGTGCAAAGTGGTTTCACTATATATCTTAAGGAGAGGGATGGGCATGCTAGCGGTATTTCGTAAGTAGCTATGTGTATCTCTTTTTTTATCCTCTTGAAATGACTCTTTTACCCGTCAAAGGGAGGAAGAGAGATAGATAATACCATTAGCATATCCAGCATTTTCCCATATTTTAATTTAAGGAGAATGTTCTCTGGTGCGGCTGCTACGCCCAGGCACATGGGCCTGCCACTCAGGGGGGTAGGGTGGTCATTGTGCCCACCCTCATGTGGCTGGGTGCAGCCTACGGCACAGAGAAGAGCGCCCCTTTAATTTATTTCCCATACATCACACCACCCCAACCCAACCTCCAAGACAGCACAGAGCTAGTGGTGTGGGGTGTGGGTTCCGTCGGGGAATTCTTATCTTCTCAATTTGCCTGCCCATACTTGATGTCAAGTACATCTAATAGAGGGAGGTGGATCACACCTCGGGCAGTGTGTTCGGGCAGGGGATAGGATAATCATTTCTCACCCCCAACCCTCTGTTAGATGTTACTTGACGTCAAATATGGGCAGGCAAATTGAGAGGATAAAGACCGGGGAGAGGGGGGGCTGGGGGTATTAGTATTTGATTTAGGTTTAGGTGATTAAAGATGATGATGATGATGATGATGATGATAATATTGCATCTTACATGTACGTATGTCTGTGTTTTTGTATTATGTAATTAATATATGGGTGAAGGTACTGATGGACGGAATCTGCACCACGTACGTACAAATACATACGTGGTACGGAACTACTTAGCAGGTGATCAATCACGGAGTGGGTATAGAGTTGACGGAGAGAATGCAAGAGATGGCGCAAGAGTTCTTCGACCTACCATTGGATGAGAAGATGAAGTACTATTCTGATGATCCATCAAAGACGATGAGGCTATCCACAAGTTTCAATGTCAATAAAGAGAAGGTTCACAACTGGAGAGACTACCTTCGACTCCATTGCTATCCCCTCCAAGACTACGTCCATCAGTGGCCTTCTCACCCACCTTCTTTCAAGTTAGTTTTCTTCTTAATTATATCCTACGTACCTTTCTAGCTTCCTGTGTTGCATATATCGCTCCTCTCTTTGGTATTGGCCGATCCCGAATCTTAGACTAATGCTACAGTCAAAGGCTAAAAAAGTAATAATATTTTTTTTTAAAAAGAAATTAAAAATCAGAGGTAATTAAATTTGTCCAATTTTAATCGATTAGATTAAGAACAATGCTACCAAGCATCTCAGTACAATTAATTTTGGATTCCATGGAACGGGGAAGCCATGTCCACTGGGGTACGTGCAGTGTCCACTGAGTCGAAGCTAGAAGACCCATCCAGGGGGTATAGTTTAGTTATGAGCTGCATGCATGTACTTTGTAGGTTTAATTCTTAATAAGGGTTTAGCAAGAAAGTACAATATATATATATATACAGTAGCAGTAGAGGAGGATCTTGCGTCGGGGTCCAAAACAAACCTTTATATTTATATTTATATATATATATATATATATTGTGTTATTTATAATTGATTAATTAATCAATCTTAGAGAGATGTGGGCAGTGACGTGTCTCTATGTATGTACTCGATCATTATCTAATTAAACTCATTATATTTATAAAATTAAACCAGATCAGGAAGGGAAAAGGCACATAAAGACAGACTGGTTGTTGTTCTAGAGAGAGAGGGGATGGGATTAAGTGGGGAGTGGGCAATTAGGTTGGCAGGGATCAGAAAGTCTACAAAAGTGTACCCAATACATAAATGGAGAGAGAGAGAGAGGTGTGAACAGTCAGATAGGCCGATTCGTATAAGTATCGATGGAGATTGATAGTGATTCCTGATCAATCCTATAATGGTGGATCGATATAGAAAATAGATAAAAAAAACTTTTTTAAAAAATCAAGTTTTTTTTAAGATTTCATGACCGATCCAGACTAATACGAATCAATCCAAATCAATATCAAATCAATTTCAACAGAGAGGGATACCAAATACTAAAACCCTGGTGTTGAAAGGCCGAGACCAATGCATATACTTCTCATCATTTATTTATTATTATAAAAGAATAAAGGAAATTAAAATCGTAAACAGGAGATTTGATTTGGTCAGCAAAAATACAAAAATACAAAAAAAAAAAAAAAAATTGAAAACCCACTGGCCACTCCCACTCGATGGATGGGCCGCGATAAGATCATTTATATGTGGTGGTGCCCTCATTTATATGTGGTGGTGGCCTCGTATTTAACATAACATAAAAAGATAACATATTTTTTTTTGGGTTTCCACGAATGTTTATCTCAAACGTGCGTGAGGGATGATCTCATCCACCATTAGGATATATCATCATCGTTATCATTACTCCTCCTATCCTATCCTATCCTCTATCGAATGAATGAATGAAAATCCGAAATGTCTTTTCTATTTTTCCAAGAATTCCATTCAACTACGGGAAATAGATTCTTTCTCCACCGTGAGTAAACCCCGAAGCAGAATTGACTAAACTAATTTAAAAACAAAACCAGCTTATCTTTCAGTAGAACAGTCTCTGAGCAAGTGTTATAGAGGAGCGCGTAGAAATAATATCATATATTGGAAAACAGTGAGGTCATTTTATATTAAGACAAAATAAACAAAGATAGACACAGAAGTGCTAGTGTAATCTCCTCCCTATCCCTATAGTTCATTTATATGAATGAACACGTCTAGTCAAGTGTTCCTATCCAACTTTTCTTTGGGTAGAAAAGTCTTTTATTATTATTATTATTGAAAAGTTTTCATACATGGCCGTATAAACCGTGTATGTGAGAGGGTGGAAGTTTCAAGGCATTAATTAATGGACGGGGATTTATGACTTTTTCAACTGTTTATGAGAGACCCTCTCACATACACGATTTACACGACGTGCATGAAACATTTTCCCTTATTATTATTATTATTAATATTAAGAAGGTAGAAGAAGGAGAGTCCCATCTAATTGCCATAGAAAGTAAGGAATGCAAATATCTCAATCCAAAAAATGAAAAAAACAGCCGTTTTTAATATTTTATGTATGTGCATTTGGGGAGGATGACATGATACCAAATGGATGGCGACATTGTCGGTGAAGGAATCTTAGGAATTTTATAAATTCCACACATAGGTTAAGAGATGTGAAGCTAAAAAACACGTGGCATATTTGGCTCACGAGATTCACGCCTACGTTTCTATTTGTATAGATCGTTAAAAAAACATGGAAAAAAACCATCCACATACACACGGATTCGACTCTTCTCCATTGAGGCCAATGTCAGAGTGAGGCATTCAACCAGCGTAGAAAAGGGCCATTTGGTACAAAGATGATTTACTGATAAGACATTAATAGTATTGTTTGAAATTATATAGTATTGTAACTTTACATCGGTTTGTTCAAGTCTTGAATGACCTTTCCATTTAATGTCATAAGGTTTTTATAGGTGGATCCACCATTAAGAGTTAAGACATCTTAATCATTTCACATGTAAGAATGATATTAGACCAATCGCCTAACATTGTTTTGGTATTTTACTTTTTACAAAGGTAACATTGAAATTTAATTTTAAGGGTTATTTTATTGATACAATTTCAAAGTATCAAATAATTAGTAACATTATTTTTTTGTCCTTATAGCATATTTTTTTTGTTTTTAAGTAAAAATAAATATTATCATTTTACATGTATACTGGAAAAATATTCAAGACAATGACGTCTTTCAATTGACATACTGATAAATCACTTTCAAAATATTTTTGAAAACTTTATCTTCTTTTAATTTTTTGTTTTTTTTTTAAAAAAAAACTTTTAGAAATGAGATAAAAGATAATCAAAAGAAGATGTCAAGCTCTAAATATATATATATATATATGTTTCTCTTTAAATTTGTAGTAATGGTTTTTTTTTTTCTCTTCAAAACATGAGAATGAGTGGTTGATTATAAACTTAATCCTCCATTGTTAATTAATGAAATAGTATTCATTTCATCGTGGGCATAGGTCATCTTGTTGAACCACATAAATCTATGTGTTGTGTGATTTTTATTATTTTTTCATTCACTTTTTACATGATTATAGAATTTTAATTTGTTTCTACACATGATGATGTGAACATATGAATATATCAACATTAAGAGAAAGTCATGATTGATATCAGAAACTTTTGAAATAGTCATTAGAAAAGTTTACCATTAAAATCGTGGAACCCACAAATTGTAAAATCAAAACCTGAAATTTGAAGATATTTTAAAGCTACAGTACTGTGGAACCTTGTCGTTGGGTTGGGGACAGCCTTAGAAGGAGCCGCAAGTTTTGTCGTTGAATTGATGTGTGGTTTGTGTGATTACATTTTCATTAAAAAAAAAATTTATCCTATCTATCTATCTATCAGCTATCTAGAAAATAAAAATCAAGAAGGGAAAGGAAGGGAAGGGAAGGGAAGGGGAGCTAATAATCGAGATCTTATAATGATTAATCACAAATATTGGTTTTAATTGGAATAAATACAGGGAAGTGGTGAGCACATACTGTGGGGAAGTTCGAGGACTTGGGTTGAGAATAATGCAAGAAATATCAGAGAGTTTAGGGTTGGAAAGGGAATATATGGAGAAGGTGTTGGGTGAACAAGGGCAGCACATGGCCATAAATTACTACCCACCATGTCCAGAACCGGAGCTGACATACGGGTTGCCCGGTCATACAGACCCGAATGCAATTACCATCCTTCTACAAGACCAACGAGTGGCAGGCCTGCAAGTGTTAAAAGATGGCAACTGGATGGCTGTCAATCCCCACCCAAACGCCTTCGTCATTAACATCGGCGATCAGTTACAGGTAAAATTAATTTCAATAATTAAATAAAGCCTAAGTAGTAATTAATTAATTAATTTATTATTATTATTATTAGGGATAATTACATTAATTGCATGCAGGCACTTAGCAATGGACGATACAAGAGTGTATGGCATCGAGCCATTGTGAACTCGGACAAGCCAAGGATTTCTGTGGCTTCTTTCCTTTGCCCTGCTGATGATGCGGTGATTGAGGCACCAAAAGAATTGGCGGAGGACGGGTCCCAAGTCCCGGCCTTGTACAGAAACTTTACTTATGCGGAGTACTACAATAAGTTTTGGAGCAGGAGCTTGGACCAACAACAACATTGCCTTGAACTTTTCAACAATTGAAATAATTAGGGATGTAAACGGATTGGATTCGGCTCGGATAGTGCTATATCCGTATCTGCATCTGATTAGCTTTTGGACGGATTCGAATAGTGCTAAACGAATATGGACACGAATACGGATCGGATATTTTATCCGTTTACATGTAAATATAGCTTTTCGGATAGCTATAACCTATCCATATCCACATCCGTTTAGTTTTCGGATGGATTCGGATAGTGCTAAACAGATACGGAAACGGATTTCGGTTATTCATTTACACCCCTACAAATAAGTACCATAAAAACCTAAAAACCTTTGTTTGATGCATGCTTAATTATTATTGTTTAAACCTCCTTATTTCTAGCTTATGTGGTGTACTTTTAAGCAAAGTTGTTTGATGCATGCTTATTATTGTTTTGGAGAAATAAGATTGTAAGAATTATGAACTTAATTAATTATTCAGGTTAATTAGTTGGTGAGAATCAAGTTGAACAGACTGGTTCGATTCACTCTCTAGTTTAGGGATATGTTGGTCCAATCTATTGTGGTTTAGGGTTTAAGGTTTAGGGTCAGAATTATATATACTATGTTTTCGGTCCTCGTAATTCTCATTCTATTTTTCTTCACTTTACCAGAAGAGAGAGAGAGAGAGAGAGAGCAAAAGGAGGTCTGAGGTATTGTGGAAGATCTAGAACCAAAGAGGAGAAGATCATGAAGAATTGTATTGAAATCATCTCCAACATACGAATAATGCAAGGTACACTCAATCTTCTTAGTTAATTATTACATCGTGTTTTAGTTTCACTGTATGGTTTGAGATCGGAGTTTCGTCCTAAAAATTTATTTTAACAAGGATAAAACAACATAAACCAAATAACCCCTTTTAATTCAAAGAACTTTTTAGGGGTTGAAATTTTGATGCTACACTTGTAGAAAGAATGTTCCTACTATTCAGCTGACAATCAAAGAAAAGGGATCTTAAAAAGGTATTTTAGCAAATACCAAAACCTAGGTGCATTTATGAACCAAAAGCGGAAATGAAGTATTCCATTTCCTTGGCTGCCAGTAGGATAACAGAAACATTCCTGGTACAAATGTAGCAGCAAAAATTTTTCTACTTATTAGCATATATTATAATTGTTGATGACAACAACCAACCTAACATGACCGACCACATATTAATGCGGCATCTTGCTACACTAATCATTGCTTCAAATACCAAACCATTCAGAATCCATCATCAAGATTTAATGCAGGAAAAGAAATATTATATGATACATTTTAGTAAATTAAGCCTTTTTTTCAATGGCTCCTAGCTTGATATATATTAGAAAACCTGCGCGCCAAGATCTTCTCTTCAAATAATTAGAGAAATATTTCATCAACACTAAAATGGTGGCACTCATTGATCTATACAGCTAATTGGGTTCCATAATAGGAAGTGTAGAATGCTAGGTGTTGGAAAAGTTTTAATTAGAGAGTTTTAAAATACTTTTTGTGTTTTAAATTTTGGTTTTATGTGTTTTCCTTCTCATTTGTTTTTAAACTTTTGGTGTTGGGGTGGAATGAAGTATTTTTATGTGAGAAGTTTAATCTCACATTGAAAGTGGGAACTTGTTCAGGTTGGTCGAGGATGCTTTTGCACATATGTCAAAAAATGCCAACATTTGTTTCAAAAGTTTTTTTTTTTTTTTTTCACAAAATCCTAATCACCATGCGAGATCCAAATTAAGATGGAGAGAGATGTTTTCAAGGGGGAGACTATGAATCAGCTATATTGAGCACACTAGGGTTTGGCTATATATCTCTATATATAACAAACGCTTTAGCATAGAATTATAGCAATAATCAAATTTAGTTTTTAAGCTTCCCTAATATGAATTGAAGACTAAAATCCCAAAACAAATGGTATCTATATTGTATCTCATATAAAATAAAAAAGATTTAATTATATATTAAGAATTAAATACTTTTAAATATTCTTTTTCCTAACACAAGATCATCTCAAGCAATGGTGCCACTCTACTCTGTTAGAACAAACATCAAACAAAACACACACAAAAAAATGAAAACAGAGCAAGATGACACAGAGATTTAACATGATTCACACACCAATATAGTGTGCTACGTCCATGGGCGAAGGCGAAGCTGTTTCACTATGTAAATTAGAGAAAATTATAATGAAGATCCCTCAAGAACACCCAAAACAGCGATGCTTCTCTCTACTAGAAATTCTAAATCGAAAACCCCAAATCTCACTATCTTTACAATAAAGCGGGTAAAGAATATAAATACTCCTCCATTGGATCGGGTCGACACATCGAGCCTCCGCTACCATCACAGATCTCAGAAAAAGTTCCATTCGGATCGCCACCAAAAATGTCAGAACTGGTCATTTTTCGAAATGGGTCCAAGAATTCGAGACATACATAACACACTCTCTTGGATTTGGAAAGCGATCTCCACTCATTTTAAATAGTCCCAGAGTTGAGAATAAGCATTCCGGCTTTTGAGAAGTGCAATAGCCGGTACGTCTCAAGCAATGGTGTCACCCAAAGGAAGGTGGAATGTTTAAAAGGTCAGACATCACTTTAGGAGTAGATGAAACTGCAGTTTCTTTTCTTCGGGATATATTTTCTGTGGGAAACAAGAAGGTTACTAAGACAGATCCGACTCCTCTACTTCTGCCTGCTCGGTACTGTCGTGCGCCCTTACACACAAGTGTGGGCAGGGGTAAGGTGGTACATTCCACCTTGTTTGTGTGTGGGGCGCACACGACAGTAGGGGCAAGCGAAAGTAGAAGAGTCGAATTGTTATAAGGCTGCCTTACCACTTGTACTTTTTTTTTTTTTAGGTAGAAACCTGTACGTAGTTCTTTTATTCTATTAATTTGTCCTGCCAGAAGCAATATGGTTTAAAAGCTATAAGCTGGCCCATGCCCAGGAGAGTCCATACTAGGGATGTAAACGGATCGGATTTGGCTCGAATAGTGCTATTTCTGCATCCGCATCCGCATCCGATTAGTTTTCGGACGGATTCAGATAGTGCTAAACAGATATGGACACAAATACGTATAGGATATTTTTTCCGTTTACATGTAAATATAGCTTTTTGGATAGCTATAGACTATCCGTATCCGCATCCGTTTAGGTTTTGGAAGGATTCGGATAGTGCTAAACGGATAAGGACACGAATACGGAAACGGATTTCGACTACTCATTTACAGCCATAGTCCATACCCAGCCCATCTTTCAGTTTCAGTTTCTCCTTTCCGTTTGGACTCTGGGCTTCACGCCCACATGCACCTAGTTGCTGCAACTGATAACCTCTCCGTTCTGATCACATAAGTTTCAGTTTCAGTTTCTCCTCTCCGTTCTGATCGCCTACCCATATGTGTACGCTTTATGTACAATTGCTGCAACTATGGGCTAACGATGTGCAAAGCATACGCATACAGATAGATAATCCAAACTTGCTGCAACTATATATATGGGCTGGAAAGAAAAAGTAAAATCTAGTAGTACTGATTCCTGAACTAAGTATGGGCCAACCCAAACTTGACTACTATCTTTGCCTGGCGAAAGCCTAACCTTCCATGTAGTTGGAATTGTGCTATTAGCAACTATGACAATAAGCACACCTCTAGTAACTACCAAGAGTATGTCAAAGAATATAAGAAGACATATACAAATTCTGTGAATATGTTATCCACATCATCATCTTAAGTTTATGTTTAAAATTTGACCATGTATGATGTATCATACATACCAAGAGTATGTCAAAGAATATCAGAGGACATGTACCAGCGGGAGTGTGCACATTATTTTCTTTACAATAATAAACGAATTATATTATTTAATTTTAGATTGGATAGGTCCACAGAAAAATAGCATTTTGCTTTTGTGTCCATTTCGATCATGTCTACCTTAGATCAACCTAAACCAAATATATGGTTAAATGAAACGCGAACTTTACATGTTATGTTCATGTTGATCTGGGGGATCTGGTATTATCATCCATCCTTATGAATATGTAATATAGATGGATCTGATTTTAATTTGATGAAAATGGTATGTCCATATCCATTCCACCCAAATTAGATTGAAAATGGTGTATATCTTGATTTCATATTCAATTAAAAAAAAAATTGGATTAATGTGGATTTTCCATTTTAAATTTAAGTCTATATGTAGGAGTAGCCTAAATTGACATGACCCTATACATTTTTTTTTTTTTGGTAAAACATGACCCTATACATAAAAAATAGTAACCA
Source organism: Telopea speciosissima (assembly GCF_018873765.1). Lineage (NCBI taxonomy): Eukaryota > Viridiplantae > Streptophyta > Magnoliopsida > Proteales > Proteaceae > Telopea > Telopea speciosissima. Next base: position 87,714,435 of record NC_057916.1, on the reverse strand, counting down.
TTGCAATATGGAATGATGTTTTTGTCACTCAATAATTGGATAGATTGGCATTTTTAAAGATACCCTCCTCTCAAAAATTTGGTGGTCCATCTCAATCGAATTATCTATCACGTAAATATTTTTTAACTTATCATTTTTGATGGAATCATTTGAAATTCAAAAACAATTTCTAAAACATTATATTAACATTGAGTTCTGTCATAGGTCTGACCACCTGAAGGGGAAAAAATATTTGTTTTTTTTGTATAGTCAATCCACATTTTATTTTTATTCACCAAAAAAAAAAAAATCCAAATTTTATTTCACCAATTTTTTTTTTTTTAAAAAAAAGAGACAAATTATGACTTTATCTTTTATTCAATTTTACTGCCAATGAAAATGAAAAGAAAATGTCATTTAAATGTTTTAAAAATAGTTAAATGAGGTTGGGGTGATTTTGAAAGTTTTCTTTAATTTTATTATAACGTGGCATAAGTACTAATCAACTTTAGGGATTAAGTAAATCTTTTTAAAAATAGAAAATAGTGGATGTAAAACAAATTTAAAGCCTATGTATCTTGTAACTTCTGTTCGTATCTAGTGGATGTAAAACAAATTTAAAACCTATTTATCTTGTAACTTCTGTTCTTATCTAGTGGATCTAAGTGATTTTCCCTTATAATTACAACATTAACATCATTGTACGAGACTATATTACAATTATGAGTAAGCAAATAAGTATGAAAAATTCGCGAGGATGATCCTTGCTTCAATTGAATGTAGTAAGGGAAGTACAAATGTGGTTCTGAGAGAATAGAAGATGAGAGAAACGAAAGTGATGAAGGGGTTTAAGTTTGATCTGGACGGTTCCTCCTTATTGACCAAATATTGGATTCCTTCTCTGGGATTTATTATCTAAATCAATTTTTGTTAAGTTTTACCAAATTTTTTTTTTTTGAGGAAAGATAATCCCATCCTTCTGGAGGGAATCCAATATTTGTTCAATACTTCTCCTCCTGGCTTCGGGTGCGTCTCCAGACTTGAATTGGGTCTTTTAATCCTGAGCGTAGGATTTTTGAAAGACACGTGTCAACTAGTGAGTGCCTCACTGCACCTCACTGGTAGATCAGCGTGTTGGAGAGGATGTTAAAACTTACAGTGAAGGTAGGAGACGAACATGGTGGGGGGTTGTTGACAGCACAAGCATGCTAGCAATAGCAATAATCAGAGTGGAATAACTGGGCTGCAAGAACTCCCATCCTTGGTGGGGTGGCTGCTTCTGTGTGATGCCACGCCAACAAGTGTGAACACTCTTGTTTCAGCCGCTACTAATAAGGGAGAAGTTGGGATGAACTTAAACCTGAATAACTACCTGATCGAGCCCTAACCTAAGTCGCTTGAGGCTTGAGGTGAGGAGTTTTAAAAAGAAAAAAAAATCAGGACCTATGTCCCATAAAAAGATAGAGACCAAAATTTCAGGTTTGTGCTGGTCGTCGTGGAGGAGCCATAGATCCTGGATCTTGAAAGATTAATTTATTCACATCCAAAATGAATGAAGTAATTAAGGATAGTGGGAGTTGAATTTTGAGCGAATCAACGGAAAGAAATTGGGGTAGTAATTTCATAATCATAGATGAGACGATGAGAGTGAAGAAACCCAATTCAGATCCTCTAAGGTGCCCTGTCGTAGCGGCCTGAGCAGTGCAGAATGAGCCGCACTTACAATGACCGCTTTACCTCTGCCCAAACGCTTTGTTAGGGGTGTAAATGAATAGCCGAAATCTGTTTTCGTATCCGTTTAGCACTATCCGAATCCGTCCGAAAGCTAAACGGATGCGGATACGAATAGGCTATAGCTATCCGAAAAGCTATATTTACATGTAAACGGATAAAATATCCGATCCGTATCTGTGTCCATATCCATTTAGCACTATCCGAATCCGTTCAATAACTAATCGGATGTGGATGCGGATGCAGATATAGCATTATCCGAACTGAATCCAATCCGTTTACAGCCCTACGCCTCGTTCAAGTGGAGATAAACCGCACAAGGCACCTTAGAGGATCTGAGTTGAGTTTCTTCACTCTCATCGTCTCATCTATGATTATGAAATTACTAGACTAGAGACTAGTCACTAGAGAGAATTCTTGTTTGGGGCTTTGGGAGCAACGAAGCACATCCCAAGAACAACTTTCTTTTATGGTACCCTGTACGACTGTAGAGTCCCCACAACAGTCTGTCGCCGCTGCTGGACAAATCTGCCATCGCCAATAATGTATCCATCTATCTACGTATGGACCTTCTTCATAAACCAGACATAAAACAACTCTTCTTCTTCTCCTTTCCTTTAGTACCCACCCAGTCTTGGGGATTGGGGATTGTAGACCATCTCTCTCTACAAGGACAACTCCCCAAATCTCACCCTCGAAATCTCCATTGAATCTCTGTATTATTGGCTATTTCCCACCTTTCCTTTCTCACCTCCAAACCCATCATCTGTCTTCACTGTCTTCCTTTCTCCTCCCACACACACACACACACACACAGGGGTTTTAACGTTTAAACTTCATAGCATTAAATGAATGAATTTCTGATAGTGGAATATTGGACAACCAATAGAATTAGAAACATGAAGGGAATATATTCTATGTTGTTGTTGTTGTTATGGGTCTTTCCCCTGCTCCACCATTCTGTAGTGACATTTATTGCTACTACTGTTGGCCTAGTATTATCCGTCTTCAATTCGAATGTTAGTAACTGAACAGGGAGAAGGCTCAAGGTGGGGGCAGATTGAAAACGCTTTGAAGGAGGAGGAGGAGGTGGTGGGAAAGAACTTGGAAACTGTAGTTTGTAGAATTTGCCCTTCTGCTTCAGTACGCACTTCTACCACTGCTGTCTGTATTCTGTAATGGAAAGGCTCCGAGGACCCATCGATCCCTGTGTATGTTTGAGCTCATTAACTATTACATCCTCTTTTTCCTTCCTCTCCTTTGAAATTCCCATTCTTAGGAATCCCGCCCAACAAGTGCTTTTACTTGTGAGTTCCTTCGCAACTGTATTCACCTGTCGCATTCAATGCAATGTGCAATTCTTAACACCCCACCCCCCACCCCCAAAAAAAAACTAAAAAGCAATGTGAAGAAATTCTTTAATCTCTGTAGCTCTGCAGCTGTTCTTCACATTATATTCTTGTGTACGGTCCAGTCCCTTTAATTACTAATTAAAAGGGATAATCTTCGGCTCTTGGGTGCCAAACCCAGTCTTATATTTCGCCTATTTCCTCTCTCTCGCTGTGTGTGTCTGTGTTTTTATGACTTTTATCTCATAAATTTTTTTTTTCTTTTCTTGTAGTACTATGGCCTTGGGGAACATTTCAATGTTGAGCTTCTGGAACCAGGAGGTGCTTTGGGTTTCATCCATGAGCCGTTTATGGACCCGGAGACCTTGAGATGCGAGGAAGAAGGACGACAACCCTTCTCGACATTAATCCAACACTTGGATGAGAAAATGTCGTTCGTTCAGATGCTTAGAGGCGTTGAATCATCGGCTTCTATAGACCCCAACTTTCAGTTTCTGTTGAGATTGCAACAGCAGCAGCAGCAGCAGAATCAGAAGAAGCCAGAAACTTACTTCCGGAATCAGGCACTGGAATTGGAGAGCTGCATCAGCAATGAGATTTCAGAAACGCAATCGCCTATTAAATCCGAAGGCAAGGACCCGCCTCACCGACAATCGTCTTCTTGTCCGGAAGTAGAAATGGAAGTAGTGAGCTCCGCATGCAAGGGACAAGCGAATTCGCCGGAGAAATGCAGAGAAGGGAAATCGGGGTCGTCGTCTGGGTGGTGGAATGAGCAAAACCGTAGGAGGACGAAAGGAAAACTACCCCAATCGAACAAAGCAGGCCCAGCGGTTAGCAGCCAGGAGAGGAGGAAGCGTAAGCGAACGAGGGCGAGCAAGAACAAAGAGATGGTGGAGTCCCAACGTATGAATCACATTGCCGTCGAACGCAACCGTAGACGGCAGATGAACGATCATCTCAACGCACTCCGTTCCCTGATGCCGGCCTCCTTCATTCAGAGGGTAAACAGTAGTCTCCTCTCTCTCTCTCGTCTCTATTGGTTAGGGGATTCCCATCCTTCATCCCCGTTCTATTCATAAAGATCGAGAAGGATGGAAATTGAGAAACCCGTAATTTGCTAATTTGTCAATCATGGGTTTCCAATTTACAGGAATATTGTTTCTAGATTTTCTTTTTTTTTTTTAAAAAAAATTCAGTGAGAATCGATAACAATAACAGTGTGAGATTATAACTTGTTATATGTGGATGAAGGACGACCAAGCATCGATCATCGGGGGTGCCACTGACTTCGTAAAAGAATTGGAGCAGGTTTTGCAGTCACTTGAGGCTCAGAAGAGACTGAATAATAAATCGAAAGGCGAAGGCAACCGGGGCCAACACTCAAAAGAGTCCGTCATACCATTGGATGGGTTCTTGGCGTCGCCGCAGTACACAACTTACTCGTTAACGTCGACCACCATGCATTCGAGTGTTGTTGGATTCAGTGTGGACGATGATGTGAAGCGTGTTAATGAATACATGGAGGAGGAGGAGGATGGAGAAAAGTTAAAGGTGGAAAAGAAGCCGGAGGTGGGGGATATCGAAGTGATAGTGATACAGAAGAGGCATGTGAACCTACTAAAGATTAAGATTGTGTCAGCAAGGAGGAAGGCAGGGCAGTTGGTGAGAGCCATTGCTGCTTTGGAAGATCTAAGGCTGAACATCTTACAACTCAACATTACTTCCTCTCAACACTCTGTTCTTTACTCCTTCAATCTCAAGGTAATAATATTTCATTAATTTCTTAGTCTCATTACACCGCACCCTTCCCCTTCCCCTTCTCGGGTACACATTTTTTGGTTTCGTTTTAATGGGTCTTCTTATTTCGAATATGTTTTGTTTTTTTTTTTTTGGTTTGGACTTCGGAGAGATAGATGGAAGATGACTGCAAACTGGGATCAGCCGACGACATTGCGACAGCGGTGCATCAAACTTTCAGCTTCATCAACGCTCCTTAATATTTGCTTGTTATCATCGAAGTGAAAAAGATCGCCATCTCTGTCTTTGTGACTCTCCCCGTTAGCCGCCGGCCGGGAGAGGGAGGGGTTTCAGAGAAAGAAGGAAGGAGGGTACAGTGGGCACCCTTGCCCTTGACTTGAGAATTTCCGATTTTTGGGTGGTCTCCACTCTCCACGCCGCAGAGGCAGAGCAGGAGTGAGGGGCGATTTGGAGGCTTAACACTTCAATCAATATTGGTTGGTAGAAAGGAAAGGCAAAGGCCCATGGGTTTTGTTTGGTTGGGCCTGTCCAGTTTTCGTGTCGAGTCAACCCACCCCTTGACAGAGGCATAACAGAATCGTCAGATAACGATGATGATTCGATACCTACATACTATGGTGCATTATATAAATAAAAAATAAATGCACCCTTTTTTTCCTTTTATTATTTTTTTCTTGTTTCTTGTTTCTTTTTTCATTTTTTCTTGCTGTGAAATGAAATGGTGCATTATTAACTTTATGTGTTTATCTTTTGGAATTTCGTGTGGCTTGTTGCATCATTTTACCTTTTTCTCTAATTTCCGGAGGCCCTCAACAAATTTATTTAATTTGTACGGTTCGGATACCCTTTTCAAGTTGAATTTTTGATTGACTTACTATACTCCTACTCGTCTTTCGATTTGATTCTTCTCTCTGCCTCGACCTGAGTAGAATGTAATTCATCTCCAAGGAGCCCAGCATGCCTAGGGTGTTGTCAGCCGTTTGGTTGTACTACATACATTTTTAGGCGTGCATCGAGATGTGTGTGGTACAACTCAATCATTGGATGCCCCTTGGTAGCACCTTAGGCGCTGAGCTCCCTCAAGACGATCCTGATCCCCCTGAGTAAAGCTCCAGCCCTCCACCGTTGATGGGGTGGCCACATCATCAAAAAGAAAGCCTCATCTTACCTATTTAATTAACTTCCTTATAAATAAAAAGGAAGTGGTGTGATCTCTCAAGCTCCAACCTTCTATATTTGTCAATCCTCCATCCAACAAAGGATGTAAAGGATGTACTGATCGATCTTACATGTTGAACAGGAAGAATACCAACTACAAGAGGAAGAAAATAGGAGTTACATAGTAGATAATAGATTAATAATGCTACATGGGAGTGAGTTCGGTAATCATATAGCATTTATCTAACACATGTAGCATGAATGCATCCTTAATTTGTTATTTCAAGGAACTGTGGTAGGACTCTTGATAAAAATAGAAGGGCAAAAGGAATATAGCTGTCAATCTACATGGCCTAGCACAAGTGTAGGGCTAATGAGAGCGCATAGAGGCATCAATTGGGGTGGGATTTTTTCATTTAAAGGCATGGATGGTCAGTTTGTACGATTCATATTTTACCCTTGTCAACATGGAGGGTTTCTTGTTTTAGAGTATTCCTATATTTTCGGAGAGAGATTTTCTTTTAGAGAAATTAACTTTTTTTTTTAAAAGTAAATTAAGTAGGAAAGATATTTGATCAAAAAAAAAAGGGAAAAATAAGTTAGGGCTTCGATGATGTGGTAACATCAACACGAGATGGCTAGAGCTAAGATCTATTGATTTTAGCTAGGATATTTCTCATTTTAGCTTTTATTTTCAAACATGCTCTTTTCAGTTCATTTCTAAGAAATTCAACAATGTGACTGATTCCTTAGCTAGGAAGACCTTTCCAATGACGTGTACTACAGTATGACCAATTTCCATTTCTAGTTGATGAATCATTGTAAACCAACTTCAAAGTGTTCCCACGTCAATGAATAAATTATCCTTTACATAAAATATATATATATATATATATATAACTCGAGCTCTCTCCGAAATTTCTCAAAATGAAAAGCAACTTGCTTACTTTAATGTGGAAGACAATTACAATGCTTGACAAGGACAAAATATGGTATGCATGTTGTCAAATAATATTAAAAACCTCTTTTTAACCTCTAAATTCTAAAAAAACAAAAACAAAAAGTCTTAGAAATAAAATAAAGGGCAATCAAAAAAAGGTTATAAATTCTAAGGGAAAAAGAACGTTACCTGGTCGGGTGGCTAGTGCGGCTGCTGCATCTAGACACATTACCATCCTACCCTCATGAAAAAATGAAAATCCAACCCAGGTTAATGCTTGCAGGCAAGCTCCCGTTGGCTGGCATGCCCATGGCACATGCTTTTTTTTTTCTTTTTTTGTTAAGCTCATGCACCGTTCTCTCGACCAAATTCTAAATATGCCAATAAAAGTGTCATTCAAATGGTCCCAACAAGTTATATTGGTAAATATATTAATATACTTTATATTTTTATAATTATTATTTACTTATTAAATATTTTTTATTTTAATATTGAAATAAAGTCTTTAACCTTACCTTAGTCATCTAGCGTATTGTATAAAACTCAAACGCATATCCTCCTAATGAAAGTAGAGTAACACAGGTAGATAGGCAAGATATGAAAATTTGACAATTCTAAACCAGTGAATGCACTAGGCCCATGGATTAACAAGGGATTATTGAAATTTAAAGAATGTATACGAGTGCACTGGAGGATACTTTAATTAATTAGGATTAAAAAAAAAAAAATTAATGAAATTGGAGACTTAATGGCCAAAATTGCCAATGAGTTCCTAGGTGGTGCAAAATAAGTAAAATTCTAAATGGTGTAGAAACTACTATACCTATACTTATCAAATTTATTTCCACCATCACAGGTTTGTCTCCATAGACCATAATCACTTTAGGAAGACTAATTAGTCATTTAAATGGGTCAAAATTCGATAATTAAATTCAAGTGATTAAGTATGACATAAAGAAGATGTGAAGTGTCACAAGAATCTTGAATAGATAAAAGATTGGACCAGTTTTCCTTCCACCCATGGTAAAGAGAGAATTTCTTTATCCATCCCATTTAAAATGATTAGATTGGAGAAAGATATTTTACAACCATGAAGCATAAGGGGTGAGAGTTAATGAACCACTGGTGAAGGAAAACTTAATCCAAAAATATTTAATAGAAACTATTGCATTTTCTTTTGGTATATTATTTTTTCTTCTCATATTGAGTTAGCCTATCTTGATATCCACAAAGGTTTCTAACAACCTCTTGAACCAAGTTAGGTCTTTCCTACATTGGTGAGGCAGGTTGGTTCTCAGCAGGATCCTACTAAACGGAAGATCCTGCCTATGGACTCTTTAATCAAAGTCAATTTTGTTTTTGATAGTATTGGATTATGTGATGGCAAGTCAACATGGAAGTTGAAGCAGAAGCTTGGGATCTCCTTTGTGGCCTCTTAATGGCATCTCAGATGAGATGGAAAGTTATTTATGCTCTTTTTTTTTAGTATGTTGCTTTGTTTTGTTGTTTATCATTACAAATAATTGGCAAGAGATCGTTGTCTGGACCTCTAATGCCTGCACCAAGAGCTTGGATCAGGTTCTTGTACAAGAATCATTCTTGTACGTCTTCAAACCATCTATTTATTGATGCGGCTTAAATACTACTTCACTTTAGGGAGTTGCTAATAGGTGGATAGATTTCCAATCTTAATGAGTAATTGCTATGACGATGGGTAATTATCTATGAGAGTCTAATAGAGAAAGGGGTTTTAACTTTGGTCAAATTGTATCCACAAGAACAACCATTATTCATGTGTACTCTAAAAGAAGACTACATGACAACCTCTTAAATGGGCCATTGTTGAATTCCGACGATAGTCATCAAAACATACAATGATTGTATGAGAACTTTAGAATTAGATGCCAACGCTTGGAGATGACTTTTGAAACTGAGGTAGGTGATCGTTATTTTGTTCTCACTGTCATTGTTAAATATCACTTCTAACATGTGATATATATATATATATATATATATATTTTGATAAATCTAACATGCGATATGAGAACCAAATCCAGCGGATTTTTTTACTATCGAGTTGCCCGTACTTTTGTGTGCACCCCAAACACAGTAAGATGACAAAAAAACTGCCTTACCCTTGTCCGAGCACCTTACCGAGCGACATAAGACGTTCTTTTCCACCTCGATGTATGTGTGGCCTTTTCCACCTTTCTGTTCACAGCATTCTATGTTTCAAAACATTTGTATTCGACGGAATATTCAATTTTGAATGGCTGTTACTTTTCTTTTTTCTTTTTTCATTTTGATTAGAACCGAAGATTGATTAGAACAGTGAAACTGAGATGTCAGAATTTGTTATCTAGGTCCTGTAGGCCTATGGCCACGGGCCTCAAGCCTCAGGCCATGGATGGAATAGAGGCTATGGGTTTTCCCCGTTTGACAATTTGACTACATCGTTATTCGATGAAAAAAGTTTTTTCGGTCAAAGACATACTCTGAGAGGGTGGTGCGCGGTTTCCAATGTCAATACTTTCTTTCTAACGTTGTAATAATGTCTTCACCCCTTCCTTCCTATTTATTTGTTTTTTTTTTTTTTCCCCCTCGACAGTAGTTGTAAGGAATGTCCCTAGTAGGCTTAGGCTTGGGACTCCCAAGTTGGGAGGCTTATGGGAGATGTACCTATTCACTGTACACACAAGACCGTTGTTACGCTGCACGATGCGCATAACATCGCCCCCATCACTGGGAAGAATAAAGATCCCTCCCCTGTAGCTGCGAGAATGCACCACCCCAGCGGCCCAACCAGTGACCAAGTCAGGCGCGAAGGCTGTCATAAAGCATTAAATCTCATGTTACAGTGAGACTCTCTCTCCCCCATACTGCACTCTTTTACATTTTTTTTTTGTTTAAATTGTACTCTACATTCTAGACAGTAGACACTACTACACTCCTAGTGTGCTTGTGCGGTATACCAGTTCACTTCACCTCATTAATCAAATTATTCGTGCATTAACTTTCTAATTTTTGCTTTATAATCTTATATTCTTATAACCTCATACTTCATCAATCTGTTAAAAGAGGATAAGAATGCTACTTAGTCGTGTGTGTGTGTGTGTATGACACGCGGCTCTTGCGTCTAGATACAACGCCATGTAAAATAATCATTGCACTCTCATGAAAAGATAGAAATATATGATCCTATATTTAGGTGCAAGAGCTGTGTACCGCACACAGTCAGGTGGTGTTTTTCTTGTTAAAATATTAGTAATATATTAATCGAAGATACAATTTGAATTAACATCTATATTGGTGTACTTAGAACATTTAGTTTTATTTTGGTTGGTTTTTTTACTTATATTCTCAAAAAAAAAAAATTAATTCAAAATAAAATGGATTTTAAAAATAATTTGAAAATACTATTACGTCATTGTCAATAGTTATCATTATATTTTATTACTTTTTAAAACACAACGTGAAATGATACGATATGGAAGTAGAAGGTGTGTATACAACAACAAAAGTGAGTAAAATTTCAAATGGTTGAAGATATTAAAGGGCATCAATAAAAAAAATCCCATAATAAAATAGGGTGCACATTCTCTATCCAAGAGTGCATTTGGGCACAGGCTACAGCCAGACACATGTGGCCCAACAAGTGGGGTTTGGGTCATTAGAGGGGTAGGCTGGTCATTTCACTCACCCCTATGTTTCTGGGCACACCCTACGCCCCTAGTGCAGAGAACTTTATCCCATAAAAAAATGGTTACATGATATATAAAATTTTTGATAGAAAAATATATTTATTGATGAACAAAGCGAGAATGGGCCGAGGCCTTCAACTCCGAGCTACAAAGATCTTGGAGCTAAGGAGTGGACAATAGCCAATTCAACAAACTTGCGAATGACTGGGCCCACCTAACTAGAGAGTCAGCAACATTGTTGATATCTCTAGAAATATAGAAAAAAGGAGCAAATTTCAAAACAAGATGCTAGGTGTCGAATGTCCTGAATGACAGGAAGTAGATCTAGAGGTGTTGGTTTCGTCAAATCGAATAGGAGGGTATATGCTTTCTACATGAATGTTATCGATGCAATCACCAATGGAAAAGAGCATTGCCGGTCTAATGGCAAGAGTTTCACCTTGGACGGACTACAGGCGTAAAGTCAATTGGAACAGAAGATACATGACGACACCTTCCTTGATGATCCCTAATGATAAAAGCCCAGTCCATCACGCGGGTTCCCCTTAATAAACTATGTGTCACAGTCAACTTCCAGGACTCGACTCTTGTCAATCCAGGCAGCTGGGCTGCATGTGCAACGCCAGAGGTGAACAGGGGGTAAGGCGATCAATACGCACCGCCTCACCTCTCGCGCTGCACATGATCGATGCAGCCAAGCCGCCTCGATTGACAGGATCTTTTTTTGGTCGATGAGTGCCGAGTTAGGAAGTCGTTGGAAATAGACGGATGAAGAAGTGAAGCTTGGTTGGGAATAGTTTACTGGTTCCTCGCAATCCAAATGTACCAGCGAAGGAAGGAAACCAGACCGATCGAGAGTTTTTTAGTTCTCCGCTTTCGATCCTTTCAGCACTGCATCCCGACTCTGCACCCATCGATAAAAACATGGTGTTCCTCGGACTGAGGAGCTATGTAAGATAGCGGGCTCGCAAGCCAGACAATAATACGTACAGGTGAAATCATATCCATAAAAATATATGATCGATCGATCGATCGATTCCAATGGAGCGTTACAACGTACGTGGGCAAGTAGCTAGCCAGGATCAAGGGGAACTTGATGACGTTGGAGAGCTTTACCTCAAGCAAGACAATGAACACAAATTACAAATTCTCCACGTACAAGTGAGGCTTCAGACTTTGGGAAGAGTATGACATCCCAAAAATTCTCTTCCAAACAACATCATCTATATAGAGGAACCCGAGACCAACTCGATTGATATGATGAAGAAGCTCACTTGGACTGGTTCTCGAAATACTGCTTTGATAGAAGGTGACCTTATGCTGACTGAACCGAAAATATGTCATTTCTTGAAGCACTCCACACTTGAGTATATGGGCTTGGGAATAGACTCAAAGGGATCTTCTCATCTACGTAATGGCTTGGGCCTCTTCTGGGTTGAAGGCTGATTGGCAAGCTAGCTCAATTTCACACTGTGGGCTCGGCCCATGCAAGCCAGGTTGTGGTGTTGATTTGATGTTGGGCCTGGTCATTGATGCAGCCTAAAGCCGACTCGGCTCTAAAATATTTGGGCTTTTAAGTTGGGCCGAGCTGCTCTGGCCTACCCTGTCCCTAACCAGATGCCCTAGATTTTGTTCGTTGCTCTCTGTCTCTGTTCATTGAGTCATTCTACTGGCTGAGACGCAGACATGCGTGACATTCCCGGCACTGGCCGGCCATGAAAGGGCGATCCCAAAAAGATGGAGTAGACGGGATCGGAGTCACAGACCGTTTCCAGGTGAGATATTTGTGGGTCGTCTTCTTCTTCTTCTTCTTCTTTTAGTCTACACAGGTAGGCTTATTCATTCATTGAAGGAGAAGGGATTCTATGGAACCCCACCTGAAGCTGCTCAACCAATTAAACGCCATAAAATGCCTATCCAATTACCACGTCAGCGCTATCCTGATGAAGGGAAGGAACGATTGGTCAGCCATCGCCAGACGTTTGGGAGATTTGAAGGGGTTCCCCACCACCCATACTACTACTCCATTGGATCCTTAATTATAAGAAGGGAAATTTTTTTTATTTTTATTAAAAGAAAAAAAAATCAAGTTTAAAATTGGAGTTGTAGTACTTTGAAGATCTCCACATCTTCTTATCCATCATCATCGTGGGCATCATCAACTAGTGTGGGTGTGGCCCCCGGATTCCTGTGAACGCAAAGGAGGAGGAAGAGGGCCGAAATCTTGGAGGAGACTGTGAAGCGATGGCGTCGACTTCAACAACATTTTCCATCTCCTCATCATCAACCCTGATAGACGGCAAAGCTCCTCGCCAATCGGCCGCCGTCAGCCTCCCAACACTCCCTCCGCCTCCCATGGCTGTTCCTTCTCAGTCGGTTCGTGATACCTGGACTTCTACTGCCTATTGTGAGTTCTGCAATTGCTTGTTTTTTATTATTTTTTTTAAACAGAGTAAAAAAGAAGAACAGTTGAATGCTAAGCTTTGAGCCTTTCGTAATGGAAATTAATGTTCTGAAAGCACTGCAACTTGGATGGATTGATTGATTTTTTTGGCTGCTTTCACTTCCCAGGTCGTAAGATCTCCCGGAATGTTGTCGCAATGGCCACAGGAGAAACATCAGCCGAAGTTACCGCAGCTGAGCTACCTGATGAGATCGTAAAATCCATTCAAGAAGCAGTAAGGATTGATTCATTTCACCTCGGTTTTTTCCCTAATACATATAACATGAAAGTTAGGATTCCATACGTAGTAGTAGTAGTAGTAGTAGTAGTAGTAGTATTAGACTATGGGAGTAGTAGTATCTGTGGTTGGTAGTCTTTTTTTGTTTTTGCCTTCTGAGGATGGGTGGGTTTGTACAGTGGGAGAAGCTGGAAGACAAATACGCTGTGACTTCTCTTGCATTGGCCGGTGCGGTTGGGCTCTGGGTCTCCACTGGCATGATCTCGGTGAGACTCCCTGTTATTTATTCCTAACACAAACTTGCACAATTTCTGTCCTTATTTGGCTATAGCCTACTGCTCTAATCTCTTCTTCACCTGCACAAAATTATGTAATTAGAGGAGGAGGAAGAATGAAAGACTTTGAAAAATCATAAACTGATAAACTGAAACATTTCTATGTTTTTCTATTTCTCTTCCCCTGATATTTAATTAATTATTGTAATTTAAAATAATGCATGCCAAACCAGGCGATTGATAGGCTTCCGTTAGTCCCTGGTGTGCTGGAGCTCGTTGGAATCGGTTACACAGGGGTAAGTAAGTAAGTCTTGAATCAGTGAACAATAATAAGAGGTAGGACAGTGAAGTGGAATATTAACAATTCCTGGGCAGGCACCATGTGGTAGTAGAATAGAATAGAATAGGTGAGGAAGGAGGAGTCCATTTGTTTCTCTCTCAGGTTACTGATGCAAATGCTTGTTTCTCGCCATTCCTTGCAGTGGTTTGCTTATCAGAACCTGGTATTCAAACCCGATCGGTAAGCATACAAAATTTAGAATTATATTTAGATCAATTCCCTTACCCTTCTTCTCTTTTTATGCGGTAACCCAGTCACTTGGGATAAATGGAATTCCAGGGAAGCTTTGATCAATAAAATCAAAGACACTTACAAGGATATCATTGGGAGCAGCTGATCGATGATGAAGAACTGATGTCATTGTCCTTAGAGACCAGAGCCCATCTCTTCCCTTCTCTTTTGGTTCTGAAGCAACTCTCTCTCTCTCTCTCTCTCTCTCTCTCTCTCTCTATATATATATATATATATATATATATATATATATATATTCTATATTGCAGCAGCAGCAGCAGCACAAGTTCAAGTTTGAATGAAAATTGTAGTCCTGCTTATTTATGTTCGCATAAACTTCTAACCCGAAGTAAATGAATCAATTATATACAGAATCTATCTGTATATCTACTTGTTTGTTTCACTTTCTTATATAGAACTTTTGAGAGTTAAATTAAAATGTAGATATGTTCAGGTATCTTAAAAGGTATATATATTGGTCTCAACTTATTACCCCGCATTTTGGCTACACAATTTCTTGTTTCAATCCATGCATTTATGCCACGTTTGCTTTTGTTTGCTAGCATGTTTTCCAGGATTACATAAGCTAATCATCGACTTCTCCTTAGGTTACCCAGTACTCTTCATGGTTATAACCCTTAATTGGCCATTCTTCCAATTGGAAAAACAAAATCTAATCCATGGATACAATGTTTGCTGTGTTTGTTCTATAATTCTATTGATACAAGTTCTGTACTGGACTTACAGTAAGCAATAATAGATTCTGATCTGGCTAAAACAAAGTGGTGTCTTGATTTGGTTACTATAGTTGTAAACTGGTTTTTCTTATGAGAATTTTACTGATTTTATGATGATGGTCTGTTCTTTCAAACTGTGTCTT
The DNA here is from genome assembly GCF_018873765.1 of Telopea speciosissima. Taxonomy (NCBI): domain Eukaryota; kingdom Viridiplantae; phylum Streptophyta; class Magnoliopsida; order Proteales; family Proteaceae; genus Telopea; species Telopea speciosissima. The sequence continues at coordinate 87,699,412 of NC_057916.1, read as the reverse complement.
TTAACTTGTAAAAAAACTCTATTTTATAATCTGAATCATGGAAAGGGGCTTGTTCTATAAATCTTCTATGATACACAGCAAGGGGGAATTACGGTAGATGGTTATTGTTTGAGAGTTATAACCCTGCAATAATTAGGAATTTGGAAAAGCTTGCTTTATGAAAAAAATTAAAATCTCACCAAGAAAAAAAAAGAAGAAGAAGAAGAATCAATGAAAGATCAAAGCATTTCCCCTTAGGCATACTAAAATCCAATAACCACTAATTTGCTGTTGTGGTGTATGTTATGTCTGTTTACTTCTCTTGATATCATCTTCAACATAAGAACTTTGGTGGCTCTGGATCCATAAGAAGGACCAAAGCATTATTAGCCGCGGCCAATTGCATGGTGAAGTAGCATGCTGGAAGAAAATCATCCATGTCTCCCATCTATCACATCTCAATCAAAAGATTGATTGTAGATACTCTATCTGTACCCAAATAACAATTTCATAGCCACTGAGACTGAGTGCAGCATTTTATTTCAGCAAGAAACTCCACTAAACTAGAATTCAGAGTCTTGAGTTATAGACTCCTGAGTGGGAACGGTTACATACCTATTTTTAGAGTTCGATCAATGACGGAGAAGGCAGATGCAGAACACACCAAATTACTAGTGACAAACATGGATTTAGTACGTAATCGGTATTGGATTGATCCGGATCTGTTGTACATTCAATAGGATATTGGCATGTAGCATAAAATAAGGATTAAAAAGTAAATTAAAATTGGTATCGGCTTGGCCTATACCGATTACTAAAAATCCATGGTGACAAATCCAGCTTTTCCTGCCAAATCAGTAAATTCTTATTCTGTCATCTCTTTTCTTCCAGATTTTACATTCTGTCATGTACAGTTAGTTTCATTTGCAATATTTAATTAAGATGCTTTTAGTGGCAACATTTATCCTCAGGGGAGGGGAGGTTGGCGGAGCAATCAACTCCACAACAATTGCCTTTCCTTTATGTTGTAATTGCTAATTCATATCAAATTTTCAGAAACTTCAAGCAGTGTTAATCAATCCAACTCCAACTCCAACTGGAACAGTAGCAGTATTGATTTGAAGTTTTTAGTGATCAGAAGTGAATACTAAATTGGTATTACTGAGTTGTTTCTACAAACAAATTAATGTACACATTCAAGGCGGCCAGCGGCAAAAGCACTACACCGAAGCAGAGTCGCGTAAATAATGGAACAACCGCAACTACAATTTAATCCAGTACGGGTTTGATAACAACCTTTAGGTAATCTTTTCTTTTTTGTTTTGTTTTGGAAATTTGAGTGAGTAGGTGAGGGGTATCAATCTTAATTAGCTACAATATTTAGTGGAAAGTGTGTTCAACGCAGGTTGAAGAGTTACTTGGTGTTTTGGTTGATCCATTCCTTTTCTGGGCCACTCCGCTCCCACCAAACCTTAACCTTAGACCGTGTGGCGAAAAATATGTTAAAGCTTTGGATCGACTCTGGAGAAAGACTAGTCAAAATCAAGAAAAATCGAGATCTCCATTTGACAAAAATACGCAATTCACCCAACTTGATCGTCTAAAGTCACTCCCACAGTCCCCACTCCCCACCCCCCACCATGAATAAATGAGAATGAATCCATTAATAACGACGCAGTTGAAAAAATATTAGTAGGGAATCGTCTCTTTTCTTTTCCCTATACTAACTATTCTATTAGTAGTATTTAGTAGTTTCCATTTGCAACTTATATGACCTGTGTGAAGAAGGGTGGACGAAGAAGCTTCATCATGTGTTGAAAATTGACATTCTTATTGTAATAGCTAAATAGGTATTAAGAGTATGACAATTACGAGGAGAATCTGTTCAGAAGAAGAAGAAGAAAGAACGATATACATACATACATAATAGTGCTAGCAATCCCCTGAACCTCAAATTACCAAAAATAAATATAGAGAGACGGATTAGGTAGAGCAAACACGTACGAAGCCTGTAAGTAGAAAACAATGCAATCGATCGGGTTCGGATTTCGTAAAACCCTTTTACAAAAATAAAACCCAGTATAAAAAAAAAGTGTATAAGAATAAACCGTCCATCCCACATCCATAAAACCAAGGATCCCTAAAAAGAGAAAAAAGGTGGAGAGAAAGAGAGAAAAGAAAGAAAGGAAAGGAAACAGGATACACAAAGTAGTAGGTATACAAAGAGGACTGTGAACACAGATGACTTTAGAGGAGAGTAGTAATCCAAAATCCCAAGTACCAGGCACCCACCAAATTAAATTAATCGATGAAGGGAGAAAATGGATGATGATGGATGATGGATGATGGATGATGGATGATAGATGATAGATGATAGATGATAGATGATGATCAGGGCTTCTTCAAGAATTCCATGACCCAAGTGCTATAAGCGGCGCAGGCAACTCGGAATCCAGGGAATCCGGCACCTTTGGCGAGGGCCTCGAACTCTTTCTGGGTCCTCTCTTTGCCCCCAGGGTTGTGAGCCAGCATGATGCAATCGATGTGGATGACGCTCTGCGCAGCGCGGGTGGTCTCCGGGGTGGACGGAAGGATGCACTCTACCACGATGACCTTGCCATCGTCGGGCAGTGCTTCGTAGCATTTCCTCAGGAATTTCAAGCAGTGGTCGTCGCTCCAGTCATGGCAGATCCATTTCATGAAGACGGCGTCGGCTTTTGGGATGTGGACGAACATGTCACCCCCAACGTGTTCGACGCCTGTGTAGGAGGGTGCATCGTCGATGACGTGGGGCAAATCGAAGTTGATGCCCCTGATAGATGGGTATTTGGACACGATCATGTGTACTGTAGCCCCGATTCCGCCGCCGACATCCACCAGGGAGGTGAGTCCCTCGAATCCCTTGTAGGTGTCGAGGATCTTCTTCATGGTGATGGTGGAATGGTTGGACATTCCGCTGTTGAACACTTTATTGAACCTGGGATCTGTGCCGTGGTATTCGAATGAAGTCATTCCATGGGCCTTGTTGAACGGAATTCCACCCTCCAACACCGCGTCCTTCAGGTAGTACCTATCATAATTCAATTCCCTTCTTAGTAATTAATTAATAATACCAATAACAACAACAACCCCAACCCCAACCCCCAACCCAACCATTAGATCCATTCATAGATGATACATACAAGGGTACTCCACTCCGCTACACTCCTCCCCTCCCCTTAATTGGATTGGGATCGGAGCAAATTAATTAAATGGGGAATTTTAAAGAAAGAGAGCGAGACCAATTATATACAAGAGGAGTTGAAGTAAGAAAATTTTGGAGCAGAGCAATATATATATATAAATAGGGGTACATACCAGCTCTCCATGAGGACCTTGTCTTGATTCATGAGAACCAAGGGAGCGAGGGACACTCCATCCTGGTTCTTGACCAAAAACCTAGACACAGGAGCGAGACCGTAGAGCCTCTCTACGCGGCCGTCGTCGAGGGTGCAATGGGAGCAGGTGAGGATGGAGTAGCTGGCCAGGAGACGTAGGATTCGGTCCAGCATCACTGGAGCATCTGGGTTGTGGGTGGGCAAGTGAACCGCGATCTCCGAAGCCGAGACCTGCGCCCCAGCACCGGCCTTGGCGATGATCTCCAGAAGGTCGAGGTCGATGGCAGATTTTAGCACCATGGGCAGCACCGAGAAGCTGGCCAATTGCATGGCATACAAACATGCTTCTTCCTCTTCTTCCTGCTCTTCCTTGCTGGGCGGCCTCGTCTCTACCTGCTCTTCCACGACTGAGCCCATGACGATGCTGTACTGGCTTTTGCTACTTAATTAATTGGAAATCGATTTATCTGTACGAACACAAAACACCACCGGCCAGTTGAAGCTGCCTGCTAGCTGCTCAATGCTTCCCTGGAAAATCGGGTTTCCGTGGTCGGTTTATATATAGAGTGGTCCTTCATCGATCGCTTCCTCTACAATTCTACAATTGTCCATTAAAATGTAGATTGTTGAGACAGAGAGAGTGGTTGCATCTGTGATGTGGATTTTACCTTCGACCCCTTCCTTGTTCTCACCTACCACGCCGTCATTTTGGACTTGAATGGAGGGAGGACCCCATCTTCCACCCACCGCTTTTGCAAACTTTATTAGGTTAAGATGTATATTACACATGAAAATACTTTACTTTAGATGTTGTATATGTACTACTTGTATTGTATATCGTATGGGAAAAAGATCCTATTTGGTGGTTGTTTCCTACGCCCTCTCATAGGGCTCGGTGAGATGACGCATCTGAGAGTGATCCGAAGGCTGTGATCCCTCTGAGTGTGTTATTTATGGCTGCTCCCACAATTCTTCCTGGTGGGGGCAGGGGAGGCTTTCCCTCACATCAACCAACTGGATTCAATCCAAATCCTCTACGGTGTGCTGCCCTAACAGCCCCGTGCTGCACAGACACATGGCGCTTGCAATGATCGCCTTACCCCCATCTGGGCATGGTGCTCGGGCATGGATAAGGTGGTCATTGTGCACGGTCATGTGTCTGCGCAGTACGATCGTTGGGGTAGCCTGCACCGTAGAGGATCTGGATCTAGTTGGATTTCTTTCTAAAGTAGTTCCTAAAAGGGATGAAGACAATGAGCACCATGATTCTAGTGCACGATATCGGATCGGGTATCGATCACTTACAAAACCGATATGATATCGGATAAAATTACGGTATCAACACAGTATGAAGTGGAATGAATCTGGGTTGGGTTTGTATCTGATCGTTACAAGATGGTACGTGTAAAAGGAGTAGGGTGGGTTGCATGGTTGAGTGGGGCAGCAACAGGGGGTAGGGGCATTGGGCAGCGTGGTGGTCGGAGAAGGGAAGGTGGAGGCAGGGGTAAAACTGTTAAAAAAAAGGGAAAATATCACGTACCTCCCCTGAGGTATGACTTATGTGTACACTTTCACCCATGAGGTTTGGGAAATTCCACGTACCTCCCCTACTTTCCAAACTAAGTAACAAAAACACCCACTCCGTTAATTGTAGGCGTTAAGTTAGAATTCTTATTTAAGTGACCAAATTGCCCTCATCTTCTTCCCCAAATCATTTAGGGTTCCAAACCCTTCAATCCTAAACGTGAAAGCAGGAACTGATTCTGGCAATTAAGGAATCTGGCGAAGGATCCGACAGAGGCAGCTAACCGTGACAGTGGTTCCAACCTCTGTGCCGCAACCCTCCTTCCACTCCTTTAAAAAAAAAAAAATTCTGCAACTTGCTACCCACTTTGTGGCAGCGGCCAAAACAGGAATCGTGAAAAACCCTATCGCAGGTCTCCGGCCACCTTTAATTCAGTAATGTGTACAGTTACCGGCACTCAGGCCAAGGAGAGTGAGGCTTCTTCATCAAATAGTTGCAGCAACGACAATGACGACGGCAACCACGACGAACCCAGATGGGCGGAAACGGTTCAAGACGAAATTCAATTAGGAGCAGAAGGAGACAATGTTTGCTCTCTCGGAGAGGTTGGGTTGGAAGATGCAGCAGAAGGATAAAGAATTGGTGGAGGAGTTCTGTAATGAGGTTAGTGAAAATCAAATAAAAACCGAATGGATTTTGGTTTTCAGTTTGGCTGGTTTGAAAAAGAGGCTTGTATTGGATTTTGGCTTTGTACATTTTGAACAGAAATTGAAGATCTTGATTCGAATGATTCTCAATTCTGCCGATTCTGCTCCATACCTATTGAAACCATGCTCCCACAGTCCACCTCGTCACTCTTTACCCTTGTCGGATCTTAAGACGCCACTGTAGAAGAGAGAAAGATTTCTTTTCTTTTCTCTTCTCGTCTCTGTTTGTATACTTGTCTATATTGTATTCTATGATTGACTAATTTATCGACAAGCAAACTTCGAATTAGAACGAATTAGGGTTTCTATGAACCCTGATTGGCGTTCTTTTTTCATATCAAGTCCATTATGCGATATTTGCAGAACAGTGATTGAGTCCTCTCGTTGCAGGAGTCTATCTCTCTCGCATCGTATCTGCAGCGTCCGACGATCCAACCCCATCTCTTGCAGGCTTCGAAGCTGTTCTCTTAGTGCTCTTAGTGCTCTACGTCCACTTTCACGGGGATCTGATGTCGGCATCGTAGTCGTCGGAGCACGACAATCCTTTGACAGTAACATCCAGGCCGTCAGTCCTCTGGTTTGGCCGTCGCTAAAGGCGGCAGTGGGGTTTTGAAACCCTAAAAGGGGTTTAAGGTTTTATGTTTGGGAAAACGATTTGGGGAAGAAGATGAGGGCAATTTGGTCATTTAAATCAAAATTCTAACGTTTAATGTCTACAATTAACGAAGTGGATGTTTTTGTTATATAGTTTGAAAAGCAAGGGAGGTACATGGAATTTCCCAAACCTCACGGATGAAAATGTACATAAGTCATACCTCAAGGGAGGTATGTGATATTTTCCCTTAAAAAAAACGTATGAGCGTGAGGGTAGGGTACTATTTTGGGTAGTTTTATAAACCCATACAGAAAGTGGGTAAGTTTTGTAAATCCAAACCCAGAGTAGCTAATTTGCAAAAAGGAAAACCCAAAAATGGGTAATCTTGTAGTTTTCCAAAGAGCTACTGCTGGATCGGAAAGCTAGGATCCATCTTTGTGTATGTTATACAAATTTTATAATATAATACTTAAAATACTATATCTCATCCTCCCTAAAAAATTTAAAAAAACCTCATACCATAATAAAGCAAGAAAAGTAAGCTTCGCTATCATCTCAGTATCTCACCCACGAAATGAACTATTCCGTCTGTCTCTGTGTCAGACAAAGGTGATGGTGATGGTGATGGTGGTGGTGGTAGTAATAGTGTTTCTTCACAGGGGAACTAATTAAATTACAAAAAAAAAAAAAAAAAAAAAAAAAAAAAGTTGCTTAACTTGTGGTGGTGTTTCATTATATGGTGGGTAGAGAAGGTATTCCGGAAATCAATGATTAACATCCGGGCCTTATATGTTGTTGCACTCCACGTCTCAATGACCATGATCCCTTATCTTATTTATTCTTTTTCTTTTTTTTTAATTTTAAAAGATTATCAACAAAAATCACACGAAACCAATTAGGCAATTTGTGTTTTTTAAAAGGGCAAGTCCTCTGTTTCGATCACCAATTAATATTCCCTTTTTCCGCTGTTGTTCTGTTTAAGCAACTCTTCCTCTGTTGTTGTTGTTGTTGTTGTTGTTTTTGATGCTGGCGGGGGTTGTTGGTGTTTGTGATGGGTGTCATGAGAAAAAGAGGCCATGGACTTTATGGATTGTGGAAGGCCTGAGGTGGGAGAAGAAACTTTATTATTAGCCAATGAAAAACGCCCACCACACAACTATGCCAATTGACTTTGTACCTTTCATCCTTCCTTCCTCCCTTCTCAAAACTTAAAAACATAGCAGAGTCTACAAAATCGATGTGCCCTTCTAGAAAGAAATAGATCTATCTCATCATGTGGGAAAGGAATAATATTTTCCATCTTCATTATCGTCCTGATCAATGTTTCAAAGAATCGAGTCCTATAGACTTTGATCTGATGATTCCAATTTGAATCGTTTCGATTGGAACTTCCAATCGATCCACAGATTATTAATAAGTCCAAAAATAAATATAAAAATTAGAATAGGGAAAAAGATGTCTACTTGGTGGTGTACCAATCAGTTGACATCTTTTTCCCAAAAATTAAATAACATACGCTCGCTTCCATTTATTGGCTTTGTAAACAGTGAGGGTGTAAATGGGTTTAAGGGAGTTTTGTGGGTCTTCGATTCACCAAGAATCAATGTTTTTCATGTTCATTTCATGCCTCATTTTATTGCTATTTGACTGGATGATTCAATTATGAATGGTTTATGGGTTTTAATCTGTCTCTGTGCTCCCACCCCTATTTTTTCTATCCAATCTACCTATTGGTCTGATTTCTTTATTTTTGTATGTTTTGTTTTCATCACTTTTTATTTCTTTTTTTTTGGGGGGGGGACTGAAGGTATGATTAATTATCCCAGGGCTTGTGCATGACCCTACGACACTCACGAACCAAGAGATAGTGGGGCCCCATGTTCACCAAGGAGTTTCCTCTCAGGCGAGTGGCCCCAAGGAAGAAGACAGAGTCGAACTCCGTACCTTCAACTTCCTTAAGCCTTGTCCCTTGTCAATTTTATTATTATTGGGTATTTCAATGAAATCTTTGACCAATCTGAGAATGTGGGTGACAGCCCTTTGTTTTTTTAAGCCCCCCTACAACCAATGACCTAAGGACTATTGTAACTTCTTTTAATTTGGAAGAAATTAAGGTTGTAAGTTCTCCTTTTACTTGGACCAATAGATGGAAACCACACAATTTGATCAAGGCATGCTTTTTGTCCAAGGGCTGGTTGAAATTTTGGCCTCATGCTTTTCTAAAGAAGCTCTCTTCTATCAGCTTTGATCATAATTTTCTTGTTTTAGATACTATTAACAAGGTTATTTCTTTTAAAAAATTATTTCATTTTCAAGTACCATGGATGTACCACCCTTGTTATAAATAGTTTCTTTTGAAAAATGGGGTTTGATAGGTGATTGTAATATTATGATAAAATTATTTGCATTGAGTAGACTTCTTAGGAAATAAAATTAATCTATTTTGACCATATAAAGACTCTTAAGGAAGAGATGTTTCATACATATTGCTATATGAAGATGAAGTTGACTCGGAATTCGATCCATGTGTTGTCTTTGATCATGAAAAATATTATGCATTGGTTATTGTTGTGTCAAGAACTGGGTGGGCGCAAACCTTTCCTACAAAGGACAAAACAACATAGAGGATCGGGCTGTCGCCGGCTTGGTCACTATGATGCCTAAATCAGACTCTCTAGCAATAGATATTAGTGAATGAAAGATTCGCTTATCTTAGAAAGAGGTTACCCGATTATTTATAAGCGATTGAAAGAGCACTGCAGGTGGTGGCATGGAATCTCAATTTGAGAGTCCTCCTTTTAGGTAGGTAGGGGATCAGTTCCCTCAGCCCATCACGTCTTATCAGGCTAAATAGGTTCCGCATTATTCTCGGGACGTGATATTGCCGCCCTATCTGGGCTCGGTCTAGACTGAGGTCGGCCTTTCTCGAGGTCGTCGTTCTTACAGCTAAAGACGGGTCGCTATCTTCCCCGATTGGTCAACTCGTGCCTCGTCGCCAATGATCGTTCCCCTCAAGGTTGGACCGTCACTCAAGTTCCCCTCGTCCTGGTTCCCCGTGGTCGCTTCCTTTGGGATCGGGCCATCGTCCACACAAACACCTCGTCTTCATTCCTATGATATTCCACGTGTCAATACACTATTGGATGTCGGTCTCAGGACGTATCAGTTATTAAATGTTGAAGAAGCATTTTGGCAAGTAGCTACAGAAGTCTAGACATAATTTTACCCAAAATAAAAAAAAAAAAAGAAATCTAGACATAATTATATAAAATATGGTGGTCGAAATATTCGTTTTTGTCATTTCATCACCAAGCATAATTTGAACAAACATAGAATTGACTTCAATATTGATAAAGTGGGGAAATAAATTAATGACTGCCATTGAGATGACCAGGGATTTGAGTTTACGATTTATTTAAGGGAAATCTACAAATTCTAATTTTTCAAGACCCTATTTAACCCCATTGTTTCACAATCTGTAAATGTTTTCCTATGGAGCCTGGCAGCCTGCCTACTAAAGAAGAGACGTGTGATATATTATAATTATTAAACATATATTAACATGGATATGTTGAAAAAACTTATACAAAAAATATTTTCGGGGATAAATTATAATTATCAAACACATATTTTAGGCATGTAGTGCTGTTAACATTAATTAATATGTCAATACATTGTTTATTCAAGTTAACAATCAAATATCATGGGAATTCTATATTATTTATTCACATTTAATTGAAGAAACAAGGAAAAATCAATTTACTATAAATACCCATGTTTGGCGACAAGAAGGAGCTTGGCCATCAACCTACTTTGCCAAGAGGTGGCAAGAACTCAACGACCTAGCCCCAACCTACTTAGATGATGTTGCCGTCGGAATGTTGTTCGATGATGTGGAGACCTGCAAAAGAAGAGGACATTGAAGAGACCCGGAGCGGACTCCGAGGGAGGACTCTCCGATGTCAAAGTCTGTCGAGCAGAACAGTAAGAAAAAGGGTACTGAAAGAGTTAAGAGTCAGAAAAGTGAATGTACCTCTTCGTGGTCTCTCATTGTCTTTATATAAAGTAAGTTCGTGGTTATCGAGACGATGAAGACTTCCACTTCCGTACCCCTCTCACCTGACCCCTCAGTTGGGTTTCGTGCTCCCCAAGTTTAGGGGTCATTTCCGATACAATCGCGTCAGTGATCAGAATCCTACTAGGAGTATGGTACATCTTGTTGGGAGTCGTGCAGCACAAGTTACCGTCCACATGTCTGCTTCTCATTGACGGGCCCGTTATATAGTGTAACAAATAAAGCACCAAGGCCTATTAAGGAAGCTCCGTTTTCTTTAAAAGAAAAAACATTTTAGTCATTCGCTGCTCACATAATTAATAAAAATGGCAATGCAATGTTCAACTATGAAATATCATGGAAATTCTTAGTATTTGTTGTCCACCCCTTTTCTAAAAGTGGATTTCTTTCAAATATTAGTTCAATTTAAGGTCTGTTTTTTCAACTTTAGAGATTATCTGAAATATTTGCTGAGTTTGTTAGAGTAAAGATATATTATTCTCTTTTTAAAGTGTAGTTTATTATTCCATGGATATTTCTATCATTTATTTAATTATTAAATTGAAATAAATGAACGGTTCCATGTTCTGAATCAAAATGTTCTGACAACTTAAGGATCAACAATCATTATTTGGAAATATCATCGTGTTGCACTTATTTTAAGAAAATCCTGAATTAAACTGGCCTTCTATGATCTTTCTGGTATATATAGTTGTTGCACAGGTGAATGCATGTGCTCATTTAGCTACACTGGATCAGAACATGGCAGAGTTGTATTTGTGTAGCAGCACCAAGTACTGATTCCATATTCATTGTTACAAGAAACTATGTCATTATTGAAAATGAAAAAAAAAAAAAAAAAATTCCCTATTTATTACCTTTTCTGGATTTTTTTTAGAATTATAAATAAATGTTTTTTGCACGCAATACGTTCAATATTTTCCACACTGTGATTGATGTAGGATAGAAGATTCCCCTCCCTCACCTATCCGGCCACATTGTCGGCGATGGAGAACCTCTCCCATAAATCAAATACTATAGTTACTAAGTTTTCAATTAATGAACGGCAAATCAAACATTGATCGGATAATTAATGTTTGTGGATTAAGATTGTTGGACACCCATACAACGTAGATGGAAGCTACCTGGAATTGAAATTTGAGTTGATATTGACAATTTTGTGATTTGATAGACCCAAAAGTTTTGTATTCACATGTAAGGAAGTTGGGCAGATGACCATCCCAAATAATAGCACTGAAAAATGGGAAAGGATTTCCCACACAGCTAGTGTGAGAAGGAATCTATACTCCACACCATTGGCTGTTTTGGAAAAAGGTATATATATCATTCAAATGGGGCTCATGCATGTATTCAGAGTAAGAGAGGAAAATTGAAGTTTTAATATTAAAAATAACTATGGAATAAGAAAAAGGTGCATCGCGATAGATATAAAATGATCGAGGGCATATGCCAATTAATGTATATGGGAGGATATTTGATTTGTTTTTTAGATAGAAAAAATATTTTATTGAGAGTGACGTAAAAAGCACATGAACTCAAAATTACATATTTTATTTAAGATCTATGGAGTGAATTGAGGCCAAATAGTCCTGCACGTCACAAATTTCTAACCTTCCTTGGCACAGGTTGAATTGTTGATTCTGAAACAGCCAAGAGAGGTGAGGAGAGGAGAGAAGAGGAGAGGACGACCCCAAGATGATCACGGAAAGTGAAACCCAGTTTATCGATTAATTAGATTATGAGGTAATTAATATATAGTACGTGATGCATCGTTATTTAATTACTTTCAAATTAAGATCCACGACATGGCCGGAGGGATCCAAATTAAAAACGGCTACTAGCTTAGGTGGAGGAGGAGAAAAATTGAGACATGATAATCGATCGATCCTTTGGGTAGTATTAGATTGAGTGAGATGGAAGCCGAATAGCATTGGTGAACTCGAGTGGATGGTGCCCGCCCTTAATTTTCTTTCTTTCTACACATTGAATCATGCACATCGCTTGGAGATCGACCAAACCTTGCTGCCTAAATTTTAAGAGCCATATATATATATATATATATATATATACTACAAAGTGTTAGAGATCGAGTTTCATGATCACCACTTCAATAATTTAGATATCCCTATGCCATCATCCTAATTAAGCATGCATCCAACTCCAGGAATTGCATGCCTTTAATATATTAATCAGCCTAGCTTCCAATTAAGTGGTACTACTTAGTATCCCATGCATGTATATACATTCCACACGTACACGATCGAGTGCGTGCTCTGTGTGTGTGTGTGTGTGTGTGTGTGTGTGTGTGTGTGTGCTTGCTTGCTTATCCATAAAACCATGCATTCATCTAAGTCTTAATTATTATGACTAGACATTGGAATACATTAGTTAGGATTTAGGATATATAGGGTCATCCATGACCAACAGACGAATTCTTTCTACCCAAATATCTTGCATCCTAATGATGCCGGTCAGCTTGGAGCATTTTTTCAGACCACACAATATGTGAAGAAAACCAACCAAGGTCTTTGGCAGAAAAAAAAACAAAACCAAAAAAAAAAAAAAGGATTACATCTTTATTCCTAGGCAACAATTGCTTAATTCTAATGGTGGAGTATCGTCGTCTTATTTTTTGGCACAATATGTAGACCAAGAGAGTAAATCCCTTAATCTCTTGAGGGCATGCACTCAATAATCGACAAATCACTAACCAATCGACCAAGCGATTGTTTGCATAATCTAGTTCAAGCTCACCATGACCATGCCACGTTAGTGTTAATCTCTATTAATATATCAAGTTGAATTGGCAAATTATGCTTTTAGACTTGGTAGTGATATCACTTGGACTGGTTTCTTTCTTTTTTTTTTTTCTTTTTTTCTTTTTTTTTGGGTTCATGAACATTTTTTTTAGCATTGTTAGCATCCATGTAACTAAAAGTCATTGGTTACAAATTTACAATGAACTTGTTAGTGAATTGAATTTGTCTTCATTATTCGTCCTGTAAAAGGTAAAAGTGGTAATGTAGAAATTATTGTATCTTACAGTACCATTAGATTTGATAATAACCTCTTGTCTTATATAGTCCACATTTTAATGAGTGAAACGATGCTTGGTTTTACAAAAGAAAAAGAAAATATACCTGATTTTCTAACTATGGTTTAAACTTGACTCTTACATGGAAAAATATCTTATTTGAAGATGGTAATCTAGTAAATACATTTCATACCTTTAATTCAACTCAAGCTGAAGAGATTTATTCAATTGTCACTGCTAACCACTTTTGGTCCCAAATCTCCATTGAATTTTGATTCAAATTGGTCGGAATTCTCTGAATTTAGAAAGTATCGGACAGAATTGGTTATGAAGAATTTGGGTTATAATTGGTATCAAGTTCTTTTGATTCCAAGTGAAATAGGGTCGAATATGATCCTGATTTTAAAAACTTCGATCCAAACCATAACCTATTTCATTTCCCCTTTATTTTTTTAAAGATTATGGAAAAGGGGTAGCCAGGAAGTGCAACTTTTTCTTTTTCTGTTTTTGGGACATGTGGGTTAGGCAAGATCCTCTCTAATTCTTTAATCTGTCAATTCCTGACAATACCACCTCCGTTGTGCGACATGTAGCACACAAAAATCGTGTGGTGAAAATTAATTTGTTCCATTTCATGAGACCCAACCGCAGTTGACTTCAGGATCATATCAACCCGATGAGATTCTAAACCCAAAACCGATGAGATTCTAAACCCAAAACGCAGAAAGTAGGAAAAAAAAAAAGAAAAAGAAAACAGGGTACACACTTTCAAACCTCGACTTTCCCTCTCCCTCTCTCTCGGTTCATCACTTCATCGCCTTCCCTCCCCCCCTTTCTAATTCTGAACAGAAAAAAAAAGATTAAATAGTAAATAGAACCAGATTCACCAGATCTATTGTTGTGTTTGTGTTTGTTTTTGTTTTTGGAAGTACAGTTGATGATTTGAGATTTGCTGTCTTCTTTGATCGGTTGTAAAGTTGATTGAAGGAGTTGAGAACCTGAGGTGGATTTTAGAAAGGAAAAAAATGAAGCGACTGAAGCAAGTAATGTAAACGAAGTCCTGATCAGTGCAGGATTGTTGGCCTTACGAGTTTTGTTGAACACGTTTGTGGTGTTTGACTTTCTCTCTTTTTATTTTCTCCCTCTTTTGGGTTTTGGTTCTTTGTGAAAATCCAAGATTGATGAGGAAAGGTCCAACGTCTATTGGCTGTTGCTTGAGGGTATTCATCTGATGGGATAGAGATCCAGGCGTGCGTCAGTTGAATCTATGAGCTTCAAGTTGCAGAAAGCTCCTTGAAGTTTCAGGGGAATGAGGGATTTCTCAGCTTTGTGTTGCCACGTTAATTTAGATTGGAGGAGGAGATATGGGTAGATGAAGATTATGAGTTTGCTTAGAGAGGGTATCTAAGGATTCTAAGCTCACTCGACAATGGTTTCTGTAGAATAACCGGATATCGTTTTTGCAGAGCCACGACTCTGGCTTCACCAAGAAAACGGTTTTCGACTATGGCCGCATTTCCATAGGTGCTTTCCTCCATTGCAGTTGCAGCGGTAGTATTGGGTTTTGGTTTCACACCTTGAAGCTCTCCAATGGTGGGAAGGAGGGAAGGAGATGAACAGAGGGAGAGAGGGAGAGGGAAAGTCGCTGCTTGAAACTAATCTCCCACTTTCTTCGTTTTTTTTCTTCTAATTTTCTCTGTTTTGGGTTTGGGTGCTACCCGGGTTAGTGGTTGCCAAATTGGGTTGTAGTTCATGAAATGGTGCAAATCAATCCCTACCATACGATCTTAATGTGCCACATGTCGCACAATGAAGGTGGTATTGCCAGAAATTGCCAGATTAAAGAATTGGAGAGGATCTTTATCCAAGTGAAATAGGGTTGAATATGATCCTGATTTTAAAAACTTCGATCCAAACCCTAACCTGTTTCATTTCCCCTTTATTTTTTTAAGGATTCCGGAAAGGGAGTAGCTAGGAAGTGCCACTTTTTCTTTTCATGTTTTTGGGTAGAAGCTAGGAAGTGCAACTCATGTGGGTTAGGCAAGGTTTTTGAAAAAACAGGCCCAATCCATGGTCACAATATGCCTAATCCAAGCCTAGTTCGGTTATGGAGAGACAACTTGGTCGGTAAATTATGACCCATGTTTACCCTGACGCCATGAATAGCTAACTTCCAGGAAAACACTTTACTTGTGGGGACTTGAACCTGGGACCCGTGACCAAAACACATCGTCCTAAACCAGGCAGGCAAATGTAGGGCTAGGGAGGGTTAGGGTTTGGTTTAACAAGTTCTTTAAGAAGTGCATATTCACTTGAGCGAATTCTGGGGAAGTTCCTGCCTGGAGAAACTCCACTTCCATTGCTGAATGCAATAAAACCTTATCATCCCATATCCTGATGATCTCCTGGAGGGGCATTCAGCTAACGAGGGCCCAGATGTCAATATCTCCCTCTCCCTAATATCTCCCTCTCCACTTATTTTTCAGGTATGCGTGGAGATTTAATTATATCAGTGGTAGATAAACAACTCTTGGTTCTTGCATTGCATGGCCCACTTAGGAATAGGGGTGTAAATGAATAGCTGAAATCCGTTTCTGTATCCGTGTCTGTATCCGTTTAGCACTATCCGAATCCGTCCGAAAGCTAATCGGATGCTGATACGGATAGGCTATAGCTATTCGAAAAGCTATATTTACATGTAAACGGATAAAATATTCGATCCGTATCCGTTTAGCACTATCCGAATTCGTCCGAAAGCTAATCGGATACAGATGCGAATATAGCACTATCCGAGCCAAATCCGATCCATTTACATCCCTACTTAGGAAGGGTTTCCTATATACATATGCAGCTTCAACTCACTATCTATCAATTACATGGTCGTTCGTGTAGGGCACAACTTTTTTTAACAAATAGACCATATGATTCCTTAGAGCGAAAAAAAAATCCTCTCCAGCACGCCAATGAGTGTAGTGCGCATCGAACAGTTGAAGCTGTCCTTGGGCTTAAGGATTCTTACAGATCAAATTTCAATCTGAATGGATTTTCCCAAGTGAAAACTAGAAGAATGTACAATAACGGATAGAGAATCAATAAGCATGCAAGGACAGACAAGAGGATGCCTCCCAAGATACGTAAGAGCATGGTTTAGGATTCGGTAATAATAATATTGATCGACATCGATACCAATAGTTGGTTGATACAGGATCAATGATACAACAGGGGAAAGGGGTAAAATGGTCAAAATACAATATGATATCAATATCTTTGAGGGTAAAAATGTTTGATACAACCTGTTGCGTCAAGAACCGTATCAGAGCATCCTGTTCCTGCAAGACAGAATTAGCAAGAGAAGGTCGGGCTATGCCAGTGACTCCACTCCGATGCCTAAGTCAGAACTCTTAGCAACAGATGAAGATAATGGAAATCAGATGATCATGGAAGAATTTTACCTCCTTATTTATAGATGATGGTGGGCAGAATCGTGCCCTAGTAGGAATGTAGAGTCCTCGGAGTGGAGTGAGAGATTTTAGGAGTGATTTTAGGGATGGCGTTGATCTCTTGATTTTCTTAGCGCTTTATTAGGCGTTGTATGGGCAATAATCTCGGGCCATGGTAGTTCATGGCTGGCTCAGCGTTAATAGGTTGAAGTATTAAGGTCGTCCCTTCCCAGTAGGGGTCAGGTAGCCCTTACTAGGATGTCAACCTAGCGACTCCTCGCAATGACACGAGATCCGTCCTTGCGCATGCGCCTTGTGAGGTCCGTC
This sequence comes from Telopea speciosissima, assembly GCF_018873765.1. Classification (NCBI taxonomy): domain Eukaryota; kingdom Viridiplantae; phylum Streptophyta; class Magnoliopsida; order Proteales; family Proteaceae; genus Telopea; species Telopea speciosissima. The sequence goes on along the minus strand of NC_057916.1, from coordinate 87,682,353 downwards.
GTTTACCAAAACCTCGTTCTTTATGAGCCTGGTCAACTCGCCTCTGGCCTACATGGCCTTAGCTCGTTCCATATACACGTGTCGAGTCCTCATTGAGGGGCGACATCTTCTAACATATCACGAGCCCCCCACTCCTTGGGCGTTCTCGCTCAGGGGAATTGAATCAATTTTGGGTTTTCATGTCTGGTCTCGCACGTGCGGATGAGATGGTTGGCAGTTGGGAGATGACTTGATGTTCCATCTCCTACCTGACGCGTGGCAGTAGTTATGATGGTGCCTCAATCAGGGCTACCGTCGTTTGAACTCGACGACGTTTGATGTTCCATATGTCTTTCGACGAGTGGCTCTAGGCATTATGTTATCTAGGGCAGAGCTACGGTAGCTCGAGTTCTGTCGCCTCCAATGCTCCACTTGTTAGCTGACGCATGGCCCATCTTTATGATGCTTCAGGCATATCCACCGTGGCTCGTTTCTAGTCCTTTGATGGGTTTTGCCTTCGACCGTTGGATTTTGGCGGTTCTTCTTCTTCTCTTGGTTATAAATTTGGGGCACCTGCACCTTTACCTTTTCTATTGTTGTCTCTGAGTTTCCTAGCCTTCGTCTTCTTCCTGCTACTTTATTCTCCTGCGTTCTTGTGTTCTCTTCTGTGCTTCGTCAGTGCCTTCAACAAGTTTTGGTTTCCTTCGCTCGCATTGCTCCCTTCGTTCGACCATCGTCTTTTGCTTCAGCGTGCTAGCTTTACCTCCCGTTCTTGTGCATTTCTCTTCCCAGTAAGTTCTTTGCAACCATGTCTTCATCTTCTTCCCGGCCAAAGCCCAATAGGGGTTCTGGTGACATTTCTGGTATGAGTGGGGGTTCTGACCCCGAGGTGAGTTCTGAAAGGACTCACGATGAGTAGTCTGTACTCTTTGGGTCTAAGCGTTTTACTGCCCAGTACGGCCATTTGGCCAGTTCTTCTTCTGTCCCTCCTAGTGGGAGTATTCCAAACCCAGCCCAGGCCTTAGAGAAGCGGGCTGCCGATGGCGGTGATGCCCTTGATGAGGAGGAGGAGGATGGCGACTCCGCTTCTGAGGCCCCTGAAGAGGGTACCACGAGGGTGGAGTCCCATGAGAGTGTTCTGACCGAACGATCTCTGACTGCTTTGAGGGATCAGTTCAGTTTCCCTAAAGAAGTGCGTGCCTGGGTCCCAAAACCAGGGGAGAGGGCGAATGCCCCGCCCCAGGGGACCGTAAGTCTGTATGAGGTCGCATTCACTTGCGACCTCCATCTACCTGTCTTGCCTTTCGTGGCGGAAGTCTTTCGCCACTACACCCTTTCTCTGGGTCAGCTGGTGGCGAACTCGTGGAGGCAGATCTTTGGCTTCTACCTCTTCTTTGCCCAGCTCGATCGTAGGCCATCTGGGGCCCTTTTCGCCTATTTCTTCATGTTAAAGAAGGCATCGGATGAGTGGTACTACTTGGCGTTGCGCGGCCAGAAGGAGTTGCTGAGGGCCGTGCGATTTATAAGCCACATGCCCTAGTCTGCAAAGAAGTGGAAGGACCGCCTTTTCTTCGCGCGGATAGTTGGGAATCCCTTTAAAGCAGAATGGGAGAAGATCCGGCTGAGGACTGTGAACATCATCCCCAAGCTGAGCTGGTACGATCGAGATTCTCTCAACTTGTGCCTGAATGGCAAGGCCTTCGACATGCGCGATTTGAAGAACGAGGGTCTGCTGGTCTAGTACGGCTTGAGCTTAGCTCGGGGTGAGTGTCCTTGTTTTAAGTTACCGATCTTTTCCTGCATATTTTTCACGAGTTGAGCTTCTGACTTGTGTTTTATGTTTCCTGCAGTGGATTTCAAGGTTGACGTGAGGTCGCTCCAATCAAATGCTTCGGACCAAAAGAAGAAGGCGACCGAGGAGCAGACTCAGCGCTCCAAGGTCCCAACCATGGGCGGCCCTTCCAAGGTCCCTCCAAAGGAGAAGGTCGCTCCTCCTCCCCCTTCGAAGGTCCCTCCCAAAGACCAACACGTTCCTCCCAAGAGAACTTGGGATGATATCATCAATCTCGAGAAGGGGGTGCCATCGAAGAAGACCACCCTCGAGAAAGCCCCTCTCACCGCCACCCAGGGTGCCAGCGGCAGCAGCTCGTCCCAGGTTTCTGGGAAGGGGGCACGATGCCAGATAAACTTTCGCTGGAACATTTTTTAGGGTGACTCAACTTTTGAGGACCCCAAGGTCGCCAAGGAGTGGATGGACCACGGCCTGCCCCCGGATCTGGGGGTCATCCGGGGGCTATCGAACGAGGAGTTGGTCAACTAGTTTGCTTCTAATTTCGCACGGGTAAGCTTTGACGCTTTCTGTATTATCTCTCTTTTCTCTATAGTATGCATATTTCCTGACTTGGGTTTTCTTTTCAGGTCTCTGGTAAGGCCAGCGAGATCCGACAGAGGATGGAGGTCCTCATTGACCTCTATGAGGAGGAGAAGAGGAAGCACAAGGCTGCAGAGGAGCAGCTGCTGGATGGCGGGACTCAGGTCTCGAACCTTGACTTCAAGGTCAAGAATCAGGAGGGGACGCTCAAGACGCCGATAGAGCGTAAGGACGAGCTGGAGTAGGAGGTCCTCACAGAGAGGAAGAAGGTCCAGGGTTTCCAGAAGGCCCTGGTCGATCAAAAGGCGAGGGAGAGCACGGCCTGTCTAGAGGCTGTTGAAGCTTTCAAAAGGTCGAAGGAGCTGAAGGACTTTGTGGATGGGAAGGTGAAGGAGGGCTACAACTTCGATGTAAGCGACACGGTTGGTTCCGTCCTCAAGGAGACCCCTGGCTATAATTTTGCCAAGTTTGATTACTACGTCCCTCCTCCTCCGTCGTCTCCAGACCAGGTCATCATCGTCGACGTCGCCCCTCCTCCTCTCGAAGAACCTACAGCTCCAGTTGACCCTCCAGCTCTGGTCGATTCTCCTATTCCTGATCCTGCTCTTCCTGCTGAGATTGCCGCTCCTACAGATCCCCCACCAGCTGAGAACTAAAGATGTTTATTTATTTTTATACTTGTACCTCTCCTTCTTTTTTTTTTTGATGTAAGTATTCTGGATTTCATTTAATGAAGAGATCTTTTGTCCCCGGCTTTGGTGTCGCGAATACTATTTCCTTCTAAATTTGGCAACTTCATAGGTCGTTCTCTTTTAAGTATGGAGGTTGTGTAGCCTGCTAGGGTCACCGTATTGACCTGTTAGGTCACTTTTTAGTGCCAACTATTGGAGTTGGTCTTTTGTGTCGATCATAGGGGTCTATCTTTAGTGCCAAATATTGGAGTTGGTCTTTCGCGTTGATCACAGAGGTCGGTCTTTATTGCCAACTACTAGAGTTGGTCTTTCTTGCAGACTACAGAGGTTGGGCTTTGGCGCCAACTTTAGGTGATTGGTCTTTTAGTATAGAGACTCAGACTGTGACAGAGACTTTGCTCAAATCATAGCTTTTTATTGAAGGAAGTCGTTCTTACAATAGCTTTACTAAAAAAATTTTCTCAAATTCTCTGAGTTCCACGGTCGGGGTACCTTGTTGCCCCCTGGGGTCTTCAAATGATATGTGTCTGGCCTTATCTGCTTGAAGATCACATACGGGTCTTCCCAGTTCGCGTTCGATTTTTCTTAGTGTTGAGGCTGTGAGGCACTGGTTTTCCTTAGCACTAAGTCTCCAGCTCTGAATACCCTTTCCTTCACTTTTGAGTTGTAGAAGCAAGCCATCCTTTGTTGGTAGGCTATGTTCCTCATTAGGACATCTTCTCTTATCTCGTCCAAAAAGTCTAGGTTCACCCTCAGTCCGTCCTGGTATGTTCTCTCATTGAAGCTGAGGTTCCTCAGCGACCCTGCTAGTATCTCGACAGGTGCTAAGGCTTCTATTCCGTAGGTCAACCGAAATGGGCTCTCCCCCATTGGAGTTCGAATGGTAGTTCGATACGACCACAAGACACTTAGCAGCTCGTCCACCCATTTTTCTTTTGCTTCGATCAACCTTCTTTTTATCCCCGCTAGTAGTGTGCGGTTGGTGACCTCTACTTGGCCATTTACTTGTGGGTATGATATCGACGTCGTCCTCAGTACTATATGATAGCGCGCACAGAATCCTCAAAATTTTGGGTTGTTGAACTGAAGTCCATTGTCTGTTACCAGTACCTTAGGTAGTCCGAACCGATAGATGACCTTATCTCTAAAGAATTTCTCCATCTGTTGTCGCGTGATCTTTGCCAGCGGTTCTGTTTCTACACATTTGGTGAAGTAATCAATCGCGACAACTAGGTATTTCCTTCCTCCAAAGGTTGGGGTGAAGTTGCCTAGTGTGTCCATTCCCCACATGGCGAATGGAATGGGGCTAAGTACTAAGGTCAGCTCGGTGGCCGGTTGGTGAGGTATGGGCACGAATTTTTGGCATTGTTCGCACGTCTTCACATACTGGATCGTGTCCTTCTGCATGTTTGGCCAATAGAAGCCCAATCGGAGTACTTTGTATGCTAGATTGCGACCTCCTAGGTGACTGCCACAAATCCCCCTTTGTACTTCAGCCAGAGTATATTGGGCGCGACTAGGCGTTAAGCATTTTAGCAAAGGGGATGACACTGACCTTTTATATAATTCCCCTTCAATTAGGGTATATCTCGCTGCCCGTCCTTGTACCTTTCGTGCCTCGATCCTATCCTCAGGCAAGGTGTCATCCCTTAGGTAGGTGATGATTAGGTCCATCCAGCTTGGCTCTATCTCGATCGGCAAGACCTCTTTAGTTTGGTGGGAGGGCTCAGATAAGTTTTCAATGTACACCGATTCGTCCAACTGCGCTACTGTCACGCCCCCATCCCAACAAGGGATAAAATACATTATAAGGGGTGACTAGGACGACGCTTGTCATCCTACTAAGCTGCCAGGATCACTGACACAGTGTCCCAATGCACAGTTATAACTAATATTAAAACAATATAATATCAGAGTGCGGAAAGGGAAATATTACATTCCAAATGATCAATAGTTTTGCGGAAGCGTATAAAATCAATAGTTACAAGATGATCAAAGCCTAGATGATAAATACTGTAGTTAATCTATTTTTCATTACCATCTAATAATGATCAATAAGGTTATAACAGTAAATGTTTATACATGGGCCTACGCCCTAAAATAAACAAAAGGGGAACAAGTCCCTAGAATTCTCACGGCCCGTAGGCACAATTGTCACAAGGACACCCGTTGCCATGTTCCTCTAACACAGCTTCTGGCTCCTCCGTACCTGCATCATAATCTAAAAATTGTGTACACGAGGGGGTTAGCTCTCCACTGAGCCAGTGAGGGGATGGGGATGCACAAACACACAATTCACATAGTCCAATGATGCATACATATGTTAAGTAAATTTTCCACCTAACATCACAACTAAGTCAGAGGTATATGCTACTGTGACAACTCGGGAGACACTGTGGGTCACTTAACTTATCGCCACAATAAAACCTCAATTATCACCTGGGACCTACGCCGATCGAAGCCTCCAAGACCACTCAGTGGCAGACCCCTGATAACCAATACTACCATGACTTGCCTCTCCCACCTCCATAGAATCCGGTGTACTGATTACCCAACACCTAAACCCCTGTTGGTAAGGGTCGTAGCATAAGGGTATAAAATCCTAGCCACAGTTACATGCAAGTCCTATCGTCCCGAGAGGTAATTCGGGATCAACAACTTTTCATCTGGTTTAGTGCCCGGTTACCAGCACGGCACGGCGCATACAGTTCAGTATGACATTCAGCATAATTTCTTCATAAATGTATATAGTATCCGGGGTTCCGGCACCGAGACCCATCAAAGTAAAGCATCTCCAATTAACATCATAACATTAATATATAAAAGTATGCAATATGCGCAAGCATGCTTAAAAATTTATAATGATGACATAATATACAATGCAATAATAATATCAAGCCCAAACAACCAAACCCACTCACAATATGTGTTATGTCCCGATGTTATGAGTTGTCGCCGAAATCAAGTAACACGTCACAAGATGAAAACTTTAAACCTAAATAAAGAGTGAAAATAGGGTTAATTAAGTAAAGGGACGGATCCCCAAAAGGTCTCCCATAAATCATTTAAGTATAAAGTTTCAGAGGCAGGGTGGTTTTATGGGTGGTTTCATGCCCAATTCCTGCAACCACATGTAAATCCTAGCTAACCAGTGGCTTAGGAAGGTCTCTGCCAAGGGCGGTTGCAGGTGTGGTTTCATGCCCAAATGCTGCAACCACAGGTAAATCCTAGGAAACCAGGGGCTCAGGACAGTCTCAGTCAAGGGCGGTTGCAGGAGTGGTTTCTCAGGAAATGAAACCACACATAAATCCTAGCTTTTCAGGGGCCTTCTCAGGGAGGTAATCTCAGGGTGGTTTCTTGCAGGTCTGAAACCACATGTAAAACCACATGTAAAACCACATACCTGCAGAACCGAAATTAAAAGGTTTCTCACCCGGGATTCCTTTTCCAAGGGATTTAAAGGTAGGAGAACATCGAAGAAGCTTCCCCTTTAGGTCTATTAGGGTTCTAAGACCTCATTAGGTCCATATAATCCCAAGGATTCAAGAGGGAAAGCAAATATAACCTAATTTATGACATAATAGGGTAGAAACCTTAAATTTCTCAAATGGAAAGAGATTGCTTAGGCTTAGAGCTTGTAATGGAGTGAAATAACTCCACCATAGTCTAGGTTTAGAGGTTCCATCGATTCCTTGGGTTCCAAGAGAACCCTAGGTCGAATCTCTCCCATTTTCCAATCCCCAAAACCCAAAATAGATGTAGAGAGGTGGGTTTTAATGGCTTACCTTCCCCAAGGAAGTGGTGCTCCACGTTGAGGGCTCCAAGAAGTGGTCTTCAAGCCTCCAACCAAGATTCTCCACCCTTCTTCCTCCTTTTCTCCTTCCTTCTCCTTTCCTTCTTTCTTCTCTCTTCTTTCTCCTTTCTCTCATCCACGATTTAGGTTAGATGGGAGAAATAAAGAGAAAGAAAGCTTCTCCCCCCCATTTGTCTTATTTATAGAAAATGGACCTTGGGTCCTTTAAGTTAAATGGGTCAAGAGTTAAATGGGTGGATCCAAGATAAATGGATCAATAGGCCAAATGGGTACTTTAAGTTAAATGGGTCAAGAGGGCTTAATGGGTTGACCCATTAGTTGTACTTGGTTAGAGAAAGGAATACCCAACCTTGGGTCAAATAGAGTTAGATGGACCCTTAGGTTAAATTACCACTTAAGCCCAATGGGCCTCTTAAGCTAATGGCCTGCCCACTAGTTATAATTAGGAAAGAACCCAATTAAAAGATGAGCCCACATGATATGGGTATAATTGCTCTTCACACGTTTTCCCAGGATAAGTGGGACCACAAATAAAATATTTCCAACTCAACTAAAATAGCCCAGGCGATCCAAATCTTGACCCGTACTTCGAGGGCATCGAGGAAAAGGGTAAATAAGTAAAATTAAGGGCTAGAACTTACTATTTTCTTGTCATGGTTTGTCCCCCATGACCCCAAATAGTTTCCTCCACAGGTAAACCCGCACTGTGGTCAATAATTTTGTAGATGGGTTTGACCACCAATGAAAACAGCTCACCAGCATATGTGGCAGTGATAACCACACGTCACGGGGAAGAAATAATAAATAAATTTTGATCCGGGGTGCGAGTATAACAGCTAGCTCCTCACTCGAGAGGCGTGAGAGCGCATCAGCTTTGGGATTCTTGTTCCTCGGTACTCTTCGCATCTCGAATGCCTCGAACGAGCTTACCAGTTCTCTTACTTTGGTCAGGTATGCTGCCATGCGGTCGTCCTTTGCTTCATAATCCCCATTCATCTGGTTCACGATCAACTGAGAGTCACTCTTTACTGTCAATCTCTTGACCTGGATGGCCTTGGCAGTTTTAAGTCCTGTTATTAGCGCTTCGTACTCGGCCTCGTTATTGGATGCTGGGAATCCAAAGTGCAGCGCGAACTGTATTTTGAAGCCTTTTAGACTTGTCAGTATGAGGCCCGCTCCGCTGCCCCCTGAGTTACTCAAGGCATCTACGAACATAGTCCAGGATGGTTCAAAATCGGTTTCTTCTTCGTCTCGGTCCTCTGGACCTCGCTCGGTCTCGCCCAGCGTACACTCGACCATGAAATCGGCCAAGGCTTGGCCTTTGCTGGTCTTCTGTGGTTTGTATTTGATCTGGTACTCGTTCTGTTCTACCGCCTATGCTATAAGTCTTCCTGACACATCAGGTTTGTGCAGTACCTTTTTCAAGGGTTGACCTGTCATTACCGAAATGGGGTAGGCCTGGAAGTATGGCCTCAGTTTCCTTGCCGCTTTGACCAACGTAAACATGAGCTTTTCAATCTTCGGGTAGCGGCTCTCCTCCTCTAGTAGGACATGGCTAAGTAGATCAGTTTTAGTGACCCGTTCTCCTCCTTTACTAAGGTCATGCTCACCGCTATGGGCGATGTTGCCAAATACACCAGTAATTCCCCCTTGGGGTTAGGTCGTGCCAATAGAGGTGGATTGGCCAAATATTTCTTCAAATCTTCAACGGCCCTTCGACAGTCGTCAGTCCAGGTGAAGTCCTTTATCTCCTTCAGATACTTTAGAGTCTTGAAGAAGGGTAAACACTTGTCTCCAGATAGTGATACAAATCTGGCTAGGGCCGCTATTCTTCCATTTAGCCTCTGCACTTCACGAATCGTCCTGGGTGGGCTCATCTCCTGGATGGCTCGTATCTTGGCGGGGTTGGCCTCGATCCCCCTCTGGGATACCATGTATCTGAGGAACTTTCCTGAACTTACTCCGAAGGTGTACTTGGATGGGTTCAGCTTTATTTAGTGGGCGCGCAACACTTGAAATACCTCATCGAGGTCGGCTAAGTGATTCTCGGCCCGTACGCTCTTGACTAGCATATCGTCCACTTACACCTCCATATTTTTTTCGATTTGGGTTTTGAACATCTTATTGACCATCCTCTGATAGGTCGCCCCTGCATTCTTCAAGCCAAAGGGCATAACTAGATAGCAAAAATTCTCTTGGTCTGAACGGAATGTTGTGTACTTCTCGTCCCTTTCTTTCATCAGGATTTGATTATATCCTGAGTACATGTCCATAAAACTTAGCCTTTCATGTCCCGCCGTCGCGTCTATCAGGAGGTCTATTTTGGGGAGAGGGTACTCATCTTTGGGGCAGGCCTTGTTGAGGTCGGTGTAATCTACACACATCCTCCACTTCCCGTTCAGCTTTGGTACAATTACCACATTGGCCAGCCAGGTTGGGAACTGCTCTTCTCAGATGAAGCCCGATGCTCTCAGCTTTTCTATCTCTTCCTGCATCGCGGCCTGTCGATCCGGGGTGAAACTTCTTCTCTTTTGTTGGACAGGATTTCTAGTAGGGTCCACGTGCAGGGCGTGCTCTACTATGTGGCACAGGATGCCTGGCATGTCGACAGTCGTCCAGGCGAATACATCAACATTCTTTCGAAGGAAAGACTTGAGCTCTTTCGCTTCTTCTTCTTTTAGTAGGGCCCCAATCTTCACATTCTTCGTGGGGTCGTGATCGTCGATTAAAATTCGACGAGTTCTTCGACTGGCTCGCCCTGCTGATAGCGCTGATCACCTTCGCAATTGTCACTGACTTCTACTGCGAAGGCCATCCCTCTACAGTTGCCTTTAATTTGCTTCAGGAAGGCAGTGTGGCATTCTCGCACTTTTTCTACTCGGTTCGGCACTCTCCTACATCGTTTGGAGTAGAGAACTTGACCTTTAGATGCTTAGTAGAGACCACGGTCCCCAACTTGTTCAAACTCGGCCTACCCGGTATGACATTATAGGCTGTCGCGACCCGAACTACCATAAAGTTAACCTTTATGGTTTTTTGGCAGGGGGCAGTTCCCACTGTCGTTAGGAGTTCGACCGACCCCTCGATTGGGGTGGGTGCTCCTGAGAACCCATACAAGGGCGCAGTCTCGGGCTTCAACGTTCTGGGCTCGAACCCAAACTGTAGGTAGGCATCATATGACAACATGTCTACTGACGCCCCCGTATCCACCAGAATTCTATGCACTGGTCAGTTGGCTATAACTGCCTGAACCACGACAGCATCATAGTGTGGCCAGCTTAGGCCCTTGAGGTCTTCATCAGAGAAGGTGATTATGGGGTCCGTTCGTGATTTCTTCTCGGGTACTTCCGCTACAGCCACAAACCGTGCCTTAGACTTTGCTTTTCGGGACGACTCCTATCCTGGGCCTCATAGAATGGTAAGGATAGCTGGTGCATTGGAGGTATTGGCCTCGGTGCTAGTTCCTCTATTATCTTTTTGGTCCTCCCAGCGATCTCGCTCATCTCTTCCTCTGGGTCGATCGTCCCTCTTGGGATCACTTTCTGCGGACCTCGAGGATTATCCTTTCTATCCTCCTTGACATATCACCGTAGATGGCCCTTCTGGATCACGTCCTTGATCTCTCCCTTCAGCTACCGGCAGTCCTTAGTGTCATGGCAGACGTCCCGATGGAACTTGCAGTATTTCTTCTTGTTCCTCTCCTCGGGCTTTGAGAACATTGGTCTAGGCCACTGCAGTAGGCCCTGATCATAGACTTCCATCAAGATCTTAGTCCTACTAGTATTCAAGGGCGTGTAGTCCGGGCTCTGACCTCGGTCCAAGTATCGATCCGACCTCTACTTCTTGGTGTCCTTCTTTTCCTCTTTCTCGCTCGTCCTCTTCTTCTCTGTTGCCTTAGGGTCAGCCGTTCTTCGCACTTTCATGATGTCAAACATGTTGGCAAACTGATAACATCGATCGAGTAGTTGGGACATGGTGGTGACTGGTTCGAGGGTGAACGACTTCACCAAGTCATGATTGGTTACTCCGTTGTGCAGGGCATTGAAGGACATGGCATCGTCCAGATCCTTGATCTCTAGAGGTTCTCCATTAAAGTGGGTGATGTAGTCCCTTATGGACTCATCGGGTCGCTGTTTCATCGCCAACAAGTTAGTGGCCGTCTTCTTTTGCTTGACACTGCTTTGGAAGCGACTCACAAATGCTCTGGCCAACTCCATGAAGCTTCTTATAGAGTTGGGTTTTAGCTTGGCGAACTAGAGCGTTGCTGGTCCCTTCAAGGAGGTTGGAAAAGAACGACACGACACGACGTCGGACCCGCCATATACTATCATCATCGTATTGAAGTAACTGATATGATCGTTGGGGTTGGTCTTCCTGTCATAGGCCTCGAAAGAAGGAGGTTTGAAGCCTCGGGGGAGTTCGGCCCTCATAATCTCGGCTGTGAAGGGGTGCTGGCCAGGCCTGAAATTCTCCTCGGGGATGCTCCCTTTCTCCAAGGCCTCCAACTTGGTGTTGATCTCTCTGAGCTTACAGTCAAGCTCGCTTTCCACGACCTGATTTGCTATCAGCTTGACCTGTCTATTGCGTTCATTCACTTCTTGTCGGTGGTCTTGCCTGACCGACCTTTGTTGGCTGACCCGCTCAGTGCGTGTGTTTGAGTTCTTAGTATGGCTTTGCTCTGTTCTACCATAGGTCCCTCTGGGTATTAAAACGGACGGCTCCATTACGCGAGAAGGATTGTTCCTCGTGAGTAGGTCTCCGGTGCAAACGATCCTTGGAGGGGGAATGTTCCCTCGGGAGGGGTGAGATGACCCGACCCAGCTTCTGGTTCTATGTACCTCTTCTCTCGGAGCCCTCTCATCTTCTCGCACCGGTCTTGGGAGAACCGGTGGTGGGGGTAAGACCTGTGCTGCAACGGGAGTAGGATTAGCCGTTCTCACAGCTTGCAATTCTCTGACCACTTCCATGAGGAACTCATTTTGCTGAAGAACTTGTCGCTGCAGGTAGTGTATCTGACTCACCGTAGTCGGTGCATCTGGGTTCATGCTCACTGGGATGAATCCCTTCGGCAATGGAGGTGGGGGTGGTAGAGCTCTCGCGCTTTGGTTGGCCTGAACACCTTCTGGGACTGTGCTTGGTCTAGCCGCCATTGCTGCTGATGGCTGGGACCCAGCTACGGCCGTTGCGGCTACCTGCGGCCGGGATCTAGTCGCTGCTATTGTCGCCTGGCGTGCAGTTTATTTCCCTACCTATCCTCCTCCGCGAGTGTTCTTCATTGTTCGGTGGACTGCTGGATTCTCAACAGGCTGGGGAACTTCGGGATTGGTGGGAACCACGTTCTGTTCATCGACCATTGTTCTTGGTTAGTTTGTAGGACTTTGTGAGGCATGCGATTGTTGTTCCCATTGACGGCGCCAATCTGTTGCGTCAAGAACCATATCGGAGCGTCCTGTTCCCGCAAGACAGAATTAGCAAGAGAAGGTCGGGCTATGCCGGTGACTCCACTCCGATGCCTAAGTCAGAACTTGTAGCAACAGATGAAGATTATGGAAATCAGATGATCATGGAAGAATTTACCTCCTTATTTATAGATGATGGCGGGCAGAATTGTGCCCTAGTAGGAATGTAGAGTCCTCGGAGTGGAGTGAGAGATTTTAGGAGTGATTTTGGGGATGGCGTTGATCTCTTGATTTTCTTGGCGCTTTATTAGGCGTCGTATGGGTGATAATCTCGGGTCATGGTAGTTCATGGCAAGCTCAGCGTTAATAGGTTGAAGTATTCAGGTCGTCCCTTCCCAGTAGGGGTCAGGTCGCCCTTACCAGGATGTCAACCTAGTGCCTCCTCGCAATGACACGAGATCCTTCCTTGCGCATGCCCCCTGTGAGGTCCGCCGTTTACCAAAACCTTGTTCTTTATGAGCCTGGTCAGCTTGCGTCTGGCCAACATGGCCTCAGCTCGTTCCATATACACATGTTGGGTCCTCATTGAGGGGCGACATCTTCTGACATATCACAACCAATACATATTAGATACGATATTGGTTTTGGAACTGGTTGATACCCATTTTGATATCGTGCATTAAAAACTATGCATAAGAGTATTTGATTAAATTAGACTCTAAAATTTGACATATCATTAACCTAAACCATTTTCCTCTCTGTACGACTATAAGGATAGCCACATTATCTCTCCGTGTGGCAAAATAAAAGAGGGGTGTACAAAAACCTTTTTTGCTCAGTTGAGAAAACAAAGAGGATTCAAAAAGAAATATGGTGTTGGAGAAGACCAAAATCCACGTAAGGGTGTAAAAGGTTTGGAATCGATTATTTGGTTCAGTTCCAGAGAATGTTGGTGTTATCTCGAGAATTGAATCAGTTCTGAAATTCGATACTTAAACTGAACTTTGATTCTATTTGGTCTTTACACGGTTTAAAGCTGGTTTCTGTATTTGGTCCATATACTATAATATAGTATAATATAATAATCGATTATATTATAATATAATATAGTATAATAATCGAAGTATAGGCAAGAGGAAGTGTGCGTCTCTTAGGGGTTTTTTTTCCTCTTTTTTCCACCGAAGTGTGCGACTGCTCTACTTCCGCCGCCGAGTGTGTTCAATCCTCCGCCTTAGTGCTTGTTTAGATCTCTGCCTCAGTGCGTGTTTTCGTTTCCTTTCCTGTTCTATCTCCACCCCCGTCCGTCATGATCATGGGAAGCGACAGAGCAGAAGACGCCAATGAAGACGACGATTCAGACGCTGATAAACCTGCCTGGGGAAGATGCCTGATCCCTTGCTTCTACTATCCTCACTGTTGTATCGCCCCCCACCTTCGCCTCAAGGAGGAACAAGCCAGGTTGAACTTAGCTTCGTCGGAAACCATCAACGACCTCCTTCCAAGCTCCGCTCTCTCAGATGTGACAAAGCTCGAGCTGCCGGCGGCTTCTCTGAAGGTGGAGTTGCAGCTGAATCGGTGCTTCCCGTGCCGGATTCGTATGGGGCTGACTAGTCTCAAGTGTCGTTGTCGCTGCTGCGGAGATCACCGGTACCCCGACTGCAGCTGGATTTGGTCTGTCAAAGAAGGTTTGTCGCCGCTGCAACTTTGTGGGATCTCCAAATCTCAGGCCAGTGCACTCCTAGCTGCCCCTAGAAGATGGATTTGGTTTGTCGAAGCTGGTTTGTCGCCGCTGCAGCTTTGTGGGTTCTCCAAGGCTAAGGCCAACGCCCTCCTTGCTGCTGAATCCCTGAAGCAGAAGGAGAAGCTCATCAATCGGCAGGGGCTCTCTATTCGTGTCTAGTTTGTTGGGGGGTTTTCAGCAAAAGTGGCCTTGACTTCAGCTGGACTTTGTTTGTCCTACTTGGGTGGTCGCCGTTGCCATTTAGTGAGATCTCTGCGTCTCAGGGTGCGCACTTCGAGAGGACAACTCCAAAGGGGGGCTCCCACACGGAGGAACGTCCGCAGATGCATCCCTAGTCCACATTGCTCCCCCTCCCCCTGCCTCCATACCATTTCCACCCACCCCCTTACCCTTGTGGTTGTGTAGTTTTTGCAGGTTCCGGCGGTAATGGCGCCTTGGATTTGGCTGGAATCGAAGCCCTTCTCCTTTTCGATTGGGCGGTCACCGTCGCCGGCGATGGTGAAGCTAATCGGAATGTGCGCCCTAGAATCAATGCAACGACCATCAAGAACTTCATTGGGCCTCGTGCATACTGTGACTTTCCCTGTCTCCCAGGGGCGAGTCTGGCATGTGGCATAAGAAATGATGTTTTCTTTTTGTTTATTGTTGATGTATTCAATTTTTATGGCACGTTCGTGCATGCACTCTATTATGTATGGTGTGTCTACAACGAGTTTTCTTGGGATGTAGTTGTTACCCATTCCCTCCCCCCGACTGGTCCCGCCTATAACATGTATGTCAGGACCATATGTCTCTCCGTGGTTTCTGAACCTTGTCAATTTCGAAACCTTGTGTATCACATGTCAATTATCTGCCTTATGTTTCTTGTTTTCTTTCCTTTGGCGTTGGGCGCGCATGAATGAATAACCCTGCTTTCTATCCAAAAAATATATATATAATAATAATAATAATAATAATATAATAAAATCTAAAACGAAAATTAGTAATATATACTATGATATATTAGTATGATAATGTATTAATATTCAAATTTAGTTTTGAAATTCAGTTTGTATGCTGGATGCGAAACCTAACCGTGAACTGAGATATTCAAACCTAAATGGAAATTTATTAGGTCCGGTTCCAGTTGGGTTTTCGGTTTGAATTTGACACTCTTTCATCCAGGATCCGAAACTCAAACAGAGTCGATGCGCACTAAGCACATAGAGTTGGAGAAGGCTCACCTTCTGCGCAGGACCGTTTGATCCAGCGACAGTAGATCTGCGCGTCGGAAATCCAGGAAGAAGCGGTCCAGCCGTCCAGGTGTGTATCCCAAATTCCAATCCGCCGCGTGTCAGAATATCAACGACCCAGGAATGGGGATGTACGGATTGCGTCCTCACCCAGTATCGCATCGAACTAACAAGACACGTAGCGGTCAAAGGAAGGATCCGCGTTTACTGGGGAGTACTGGGCGAGTGGCGAGAGCCGCGACACTGACGACTTGGGGGGAGGGGGGCGCACTGTCGTGGTTTCGTACTCACACTGACCGGATAATGGCGGTTTCCTTCTTGCGGGGCCCATGGGTGTGAAAAGGTTGCGCTTTTTGAGTTTTTATTTTTTGTGTTTTTAACTTTTAAGGGCTACTTTTCTCCAGCAAGTTTTGTGGTGGAGAATTGAGATGGAGGGACTCTGGGACTCTCTCTCTTCCTAAGAGGAAAGCAAAAGAGAGGCCAAGGAGACTCTAGAGTCGTTCGAAGCGAAAAAGCGCATTATCTGCTTCTGCTAACTTGCAACCCACCACTACGGAGATGCCATTTGGCATCATCCAGTGAAGCCCCTCCCAGTCGACGTCGACTCCCCATCTGTGTCCCCCCTCCCCAGCGCGGTGACATTTCCTTCCATTCCAGCCTCAAATTTAAGCCTCAACCCGTTTTCCTTAGAAAATATTAAAAAGGCAAATCCACGAGTGAAAAAATAAAATTGTGGCTGAGGTTGCCTTTCGCTCTTCTTCTCACTCTCTTGATGGTGTCAGCTGGTTTTAGGTCTCACCACCGAAACGCGAAACGCGAAACGCGAAACTCGTCTTCTAATTCCTGTTGCTCTCTCTCTCTAGCATACTGTGCCGCTACCTCGTCTTCAGCTCAGTTCCTGTACTAGTGGACATAGATCTTTTCAAAATCGTGTCTATAGCATTGCCTGCACATCTTTCTCTCGCGGCGTGTCTCCGAACGAATTGTATTGAACCTCCTCCCCCATGCGTGATCGGGTTCGAGGTCTGAGTAACGTCCGTTTCGACTTGGCGATGGCGGCCTTGCAAGGTAATTTCTTCTTCTTAAATGGTATGTCCAGTATTTTAATTGCGATTTGGGGACGGAGATGATTTCATAGATTAATGATGGTTCCTTCTAAGGATTGTTATTTATTACTGATTCAGGTTCTTTCACGTTCTAAGGTTTCGGCGACCTCCGGTTCGTTTTGGTGAGAATTCTGATAAATAGAATTTTCTTTTAGTGGATTTATTACACTAGTTTCGGATTCGAAGAGGCTTCTCTACCGCGGTGTATTCTGAAAAACAATTGAGAAAAAATGATTTTTTTCTCGGATTGATAGTGGTGTCGTCTTCCTTCTTTTCTTTGATGTTCTTATGCGCAGACACAGACCCCCATCGCGGTCTTTTTTTCTTTTTCTCTTCTTTGCAGTAAGATGAAGTAATGAGCTTTTCTTCACGACAACGAGAGTTCATTACTTCCAGAGAGATGGGACGAGGAGACTGTACCCCCTGCTTCTCACTGAGGATTTGAAGCAGCGATACGCTACCAGCGTCCAGTAATGGACGTATATTCTTCTGGAGAAGAGCTCATTATAAAGGTGATTTCTGTATCTTGCCTATTCACCCTACTTCGCTTTTTTATTTACCATCCAACGAGAAGAGAATTCCCGTTTTTTGCTGTACGTTTCTGCTTTCTGATGTCTCTTTCTCTCTGTCCGAACGCCCCCCCAAGAGCAGACGAGAAAACCATATACTATTACTAAGCAACGTGAAAGATGGACAGAGGACGAACACACCAGATTCATAGAAGCTCTGAAGCTGTATGGCCGAGCTTGGCAGCGTATAGAAGGTTATATTTTGATTGGACTTTATGATCCTCTTCTACTTTATTTTGGTATGGTGCCGGAAGTTATGTAATAGATACAGATTCGGCTTCAGATGAATTGTTTGTGTATGCCACCCGTGGTTACTAAGATCGTTCATTCATTTATTTTATTTATTTATCTTCTTGTTGTTTTGAGCCTTGGATTTGGATCAATGCGAGCCTTTGTGTTTATGTAGGAATGACATGACTCAGTACATGCTGTTCATTTTCATTTTTCTCATACTTGGAGACATGCTCCTTCTCTCCTCTTTTGATTCTTGTGGTGTGCAGAACACATTGGAACAAAGACTGCCGTGCAGATTAGAAGTCACGCACAAAAGTTCTTCTCAAAGGTCTTTCAGTAGCCTCTCACCATTATGCCAATCTAACCATATTATCTCTCTGCTTCGTATTAACTAGTTTTTTACCAATTACCAAGATGGTGGAACAAAATTGTTGCTTTGACCTGCATCCCTCAAGGGTTCTGAATTTCTGAGGAGTGTTTGCACTGATAGAGAAGGTCCAAATTAAAATGAATACAAACCACTGTTATTGAGCCATGTGTTTGCTAACCTCGCAATTAGCTCATTGCCCAATTTGAACATGTCAAATAGGATATTGGGATCGGAAAGCCCATAAAATAAGAGGTGGGGGGGGGGGGGTAGGGGGGTTGAAGAAATATCACAGTTATATATGTCATAAGATTGTGATCTCATAGGATCTGTGTGGTTAGCTCCTGGGATCAAGGTTTCAAGTCCTGGTTTCAAGCTTTATTTTGACAATATTTACATTGTTTCAAATCATAATTTAATTGGAAATTTCCAGTTCCAGTTAAAATTTGAAACAGATCAAAGATATAAATAACAAATGCTAGTTTATCATTCCTGCATTTTCTCCATGCATCATACCTTATTCTTTGATCCTTCCCATGTTTACCTACTTCTCTTCTCCGCTTCTCCTTATCCCCCCCTTCTCTTACCAATTCATATTACTGCTTGATGTGACCAATCACACTCACCCTTGATCAATACAGAACCTCACATTTCAAGATTTGTCATTATTTAAATCCTCTCTTGTGGTGTTTGTATGATTTTGATATCCCTTGATAGAACTTTTGCTTCTTTTTTTTTTTTTAATAGATATCATTTTATAAAACTTTTGCACACTCTTAAGAGCCTGCGATGCCATTAATTTTAACTTTAAGAAATTCATTTTAAATGTTATAATGGATAAGTTTTTGTAAATTTAGTTCTGTACAATAATTGGCAACTAAGAGAAAGGCCAGCAGAGTTTGTTTTCATTTTCTTCTTGATTTGTTTTAGTTGCTCTCAAAAGAATAGAATTTCTTTTGTTCTGCAAGATAGGTTTGCTTGCTTTTTATCCCATGTTTCGCATGTGTGGAAAGATTTTCTGTCTTCTATTTTCAAAACAAATGTAGCTGAAGGGTACATAAAAAGTCTGGAACATACCATGTCTCTTCCTAGGAGCCTTGCTTACTGGAGAAAAAAGATAAAGAAAGGCAAAAATGTGTAGTATCATGATTGGATGTTGCTATATCATGTTATCTTTTTACAGTGAGCAGTTTCATTGTTAACTTTCTGATAAATAGTCTGGGGCAAAAAGATCCCCATGCCGACAGTGTGGAGATGCTTTCTCATGTTCTTTCACATCGGTACCATGTGGGTGCCGCATTGACACTCTTTCTCCTCCTTGACCATGTGGGACCTCCTATTGGACGAAACTGTTTCCCGTGCCTTGAGTGAATCTAGTCCAATCACCAATCCATAAACAAAGGAAGCCAATGGGTCACTCTATTTGGTAATCCATCCTCTCCTGGCAACAATAATGGAACAGGTTTAGTATGGCCTTGATAGTAGTAGAAGAGGTTTTGTTTGACGAAAACTAACCCAAGTTAGGTTCAGGGTACATTAAGATGTCCCAAAATCTTGCTATACCCATAGCCCCCAGGGTTCTCTCAGTTTGGTGGATTATATATAGAAAACCTAATGGTAGAATAAAAACATCTTGTTTTCTTTTCCTACTCTCAATGTGAAGCCTTGAACAACAGAGCCCACATGCTCTTCTTGAAAAAGTATTCGTAAACACCTTATGCCTCCCTCTCTCTCTCTCTCTCTCTCTCTCTCTCTTACCACACATGCATGTGGACTTGCCTACATGTACATGAGAAAAGATGAAAAAGTTATCTCAAGGTTGCCTTCTTTCTTTGCCCCCTGGCCCTTTTCGTGGTAAGATTTAAGGTTTCTTTCTCTGTGTACAGCTTTAAGAAGCTTGGTTCTTTGTTAATTAATGTAGCATTTCAAGTGTTTATAACCATACCTCCATCTCTGGGAGACGAATGACCGGGGATGGCCAATGCCAGTTTTGATATCCATTGTTCTTCCTGCCAAGCTGCTGGGTCTCTCCATCTCTCCTAAACTTCCCCCGGTCTTCGGCCCGAGCTGTATGAGGCAGAAACTCGTCCCACGTTCGGTTCGGAGGCCGAGCCCCACCCCAGCAGTAATGGTGCGGCTTAGGTCAACTGACACGGACATTATTTTCCCTTTTTAAGCCTTTTCTTCAGCTCTGAATTGTGATATTTTTCTTCTCCTAGTATTTTCTTTCTTAATCTTATGCATTTTATGTTTTTCTCTTAAGAGTTCAATTCAGTATGTAGAGCCTGTAAGTTCCAATCCAATGGTTTTAACAGGCCAACAACAGCACAGGGCACACAGTAATATTTCTTCTTTTAAGTTCATGTCCTACTGAATGAAGATGCATCGCTGACTGTCTTTACACAGGCTCAGAGTGAAGATGGTGGAACGGAAAATGAATCTTATCAGACCCGTTATTTAGTTCAGTCCAAACTCCAAAGATCTTTTGATTAGACATCAATCTGATCAGCTGATCCAGACCTTGAAGTATGAACAATTAATGGAATAGATGAGATTTCATAACCTGATTTCATGATCATTTTGTGTAACGGATCTCCTCTTTTTCCTGCCCAGTTTAGTTTCTCCAGATCTCTTCTTGCTCTTTTCTGATCTGCCTCTCATTCATGGTGCTAACTGGGCTAGTGCTAAATTTTGATTCAATTCAGTCAGCTTCAGAGGTTGCCCGCCCTGAACCTGACCCATTGTGATTCTTGAACATATAAATCCTTGGGTTTCAAAAGACTCCCCCCCACCCCCCACCCCCAAAAAAAAAAAAAAATTAGAAATTGTTAGCAACCTTTTCACTAATTTAGGGATTTCGCTGTTAGTTCAAAGGACTTGCACCTAAATCCAGTTTTGAAGCAGTGGAAATCCAAATTTGGCTTTTTTTTTTTTTTGGTTTATAAATGAAAATTTTGTTGAGGCTCCGTTTGTTTCGGCGTAAAAGTTTACTTGGAAAATTTTAAAGTAAAATTTTCACTTAAAAAAAAATTAGATGTAAAATTTTAAATATTGGAAAGTGTTGCAAATTTTATTTTTTTTATGGAAACAAACATTAGAAAACTTTTCAACATGTAAAATTTGCTGTGGGAAATTTTCCAGGTAAAATGTTACGCCAAAACAAATGGAGCTTGAGGGGAAAAAAACCACTGAATATGGCGATCTTAGGCTATACATAATTGTACTGGTTACTGAGGAAGTTGTTTGAGCAGGAGCTACTATCAGTGGAAGAGATCCCAGAAAGTTTTTCACAAGCTGGTGACCTAAAAATTATCAGATCCTTAGCTTTCCTGGACATCCTATTTGCTGGTTCTCAGTGAAGTTCTAGCATCATGTTAGTCCTTTTGTTGTATACACCACTACAACATATAAGATCCTGAGTTGCCCATGCCTTGTCGAATTGATGAGTCTCAATCTAACTTGTTTTTGTTCATAACGATGCACACAAATTTGGCCAAGTCATGTATCAACGATTAAGCATGTGGTGAAGGATCTGTTTGCCATGTTATATACGTAATTGGAGCATTTTTATTCCTCAAAATTCAAAATTCGAAAATGGAGAAATGGAACACTTAAACTTATTTCTAGAGTTGCAAATCTAACCTCTCTCCATAACAAACGCTATGTTCCGTTGACTACCCCAAAAAATTAAACTGGTCGACAAGACCTTCATTTGTTCTCTTCTCCTAATCTCTCCCTTCCTTTGTGCACTTTCTAGTTTTGTCATTTTGTATCAATTGTTGGTGACCATTTATGCCTTTTTGGGGTGTTGGATGACTGATGCATGCCTAAGTTGAGCTCTACCAGCAAGTCTGTTGCCTTACTGCAACTAGACAATGGCTGAGTCAAGTTGCTAGGTCTGACTAGTTGATGACTTTTGTGGGTTCATCATTTCGACCCTTGACTTCATTATTTGATTGATACTTAATATTTGTTTTGTGTTAGGCATTTCCCCACTGAACACATGATTGTTATTGGCTCCCATTAAATTATATAACCTAAATACTTTTCAGTGATGAAAATCTGTTGCTGGTCAACAAAAATAATAAAAGAATGGAGGGAGAAAAAAGCATAGTGGACTAATATTTATTAAATTTATTTGAAAATAGTTGTTCATTGAATAAAGATATACAATAAGTTTTGCATGCCAACTAACCAAATAATGTGATGCCAATTTCTATGGATGTTTCTAGCCGTGATCTTAGTAAAAGTGCATCTTCTGTTTTCACATACTTGAAGTAGCAAGGATATCATACGCAAAAGTGGAAAGCTTAGAACTTTTTTCTTAGTTTTTTTTTTTTTTTTTTTTTTTTTTTTGTGTGTGTGTGTGTGGGTGGGGGGGCATTGTCTTCATAAATTAATTGGTTGAAGGGTTTTTGAACAGTGAAACAGATGAATGATTACTACTTCTGCACATGAATCTATGAAGATTCCTTCAAAATTTCTCATCTTTTGAGGCCTAGCTTTGAAGCATGTAGAACACCCAATCCCCCTTCTTACATACATATTTATTTATGTGCATATGTATGTGTTTTGTCAAGATAATAGATATGCTAAAGAGGTAATACATATAAATGTTTCTTTGAGAATCTTTATCATTGCATGTACCCATTGGAAGGAGCTCTTGGGGCATCGATCTTTTTGGGGAGAAAGGATTAGAGTACTTCGTGGAGACTTATGAGTAACTGATTCATGAAGTATGAACTAGCTCAACTGTCAGTTGGATTAGTAAAGTCTACTTTGTAGAGATAGTTAATGATGGGTGCAATAAAAAAACTGAAATTCTACACATGAAAAATTCAGTACTTCTATGGAAGGTTCCAACTGAAAGTGCTGCTCTCTGTAGATACAAGGCCTTCATTTTAGAATAGATGATAATGAGGTGCTAGTCATTGGCACTCTATTCTCTTAAAGGAATCAATGACTCTTATTCGACCGATAATCAGCTAGCAACATGTCGATTACACACTGGAGGTTGGTAAGAGCTGAGGGACAATCCCCCCCTAACCTAAGTGGGCCTACCAGTGAAGCCACTGGTACTTGATCGGGCGAACCCTCATACAACTCTATGCAAAAATCTGTAATTTCTTGGAACGGGTACTGCTGATTATTCGGTCTTCAAACCTTACTCCCCCCATAAATACTCTCTCGATGCTGAAAATCTGTAATTTCCACTTGGATTGGATGAATACACTTTCGTCCAATTAGTTGTGAAACGAAATGGGGGAATTTTTTTTATTTGGGTCAAGGATGGATCAATATCACTTGCAGGCTTGCAGCCTGTTTTTTGTTTTCTTTTTGCAGTTGATGAAGTTGATAGGGGTTAGAGTAAGTATCCTTCCTGTAGATCCTTCTTTTCCTTATTGAAAAACAGGTCTTCTGTTTTGGCTAGAAACAAAAGGGAGCTGTTTGGCCCAGCCAGAGGATACAGGTTCATGGACAAACATGTGCTCTTTGTGTAGTATACCTGCAGCCTTTATTTTACCTGAAGCGCTTTGTTTTGGACATAACATGATCTGGTGTTGGTGAGGGATTCATTTCAGATCTTTGAAATTCTTTTATGGGAGAGGGTTCTCTGACCAAGCAGGGTACTCTCTACACTCTCACATAGACATTGTTTATTCATTAATTGAAGGAAAGAGAAAAAAACAATAAAAAAATGGGATGTGAGGAGGCGCAGTGTATGCCTTAGGCTCAGAGAGCCTTTTCCCTTCTTTTATTTATTCCTTTAAGTTATGGATTGGGTACTTTATTATTTGGATACACATCCAACATAAGCTATGAACTAGGATACTACAATTAGAAGTCAAATCTTGAATATATGGATTGTCCTCATAGTTACATCATAAGTCCTTTTATTAATTTTATGCCATAAGTTCTTATTACATCATTTTGTTACTTAATGTTTTTTTTTGGCTATCTTGCCTACTTGGAAATTGCATATTGTTTTATGCATGATTTGTCCATGTACCTATGAACAAATCATAAGCGGAAAAAAGACACATGACCTAAAAAATTAACCGCATGAAATAACCTAATAAATTTACTACATATCACAGTAAGAGCTACTCCTACTTAATTCATGTCTTGAGTTCTCAAATCACCCTGAGTATCAATGTTACGGTGAGCCAATTTATTGAAATATGTATGGAGGCAGCTGCAGGGATGGTTTTGAGAATTCATTGGATTTGTTTGTGACACCTGTGAGTATCACTAGGAAATGTCTAGCAGTGTGTACATGATACATGCATTATAGTATGGGCCAAGGGGTTACGTGCATGGCAGACATCATGGTGCATTACCTTCTTACTTCAGTTATTTTTTTCAGTTTCCTTTAGTTAGAGTCCATGAACGCATGTGGGAACATGTCATGTGTAATTTTTGAAGGAGCGAAGCATTATGTGGGCAGTTATAGGGGAGAGGTAGTGTGGTGTTTGGTTGATTATTTGATTTGGTTATTCTATCTTGTAGTAGGATAAATATGGAATGGTGTTAATAGCATCGTATCTTTTGAACCTAAATTAATCTACTCTTAAGTAGGGTGGTCAGGCTTCCTCAGTAAAGCCATTGTTCTTGTGTAATTGCTTGATTTCTCCACTCTTACCTTCTTCTACCAGCAACATAGGTAAGAAAGGCAAAGGTTCTGCTCAGTATATACCAGCATGGTACTAAATCTCATTTCGTTTTGGTGTTTCGGTCTGACCGAAATTTCCGAGATACCGAAATTTCGATGAAATATGGTATTTTTCTGTCGGTGTAAAATGCAAAAAATGACCGAGATTTCCGAAATTTTCGAAACGAGATTACTGAAATTACCGAGATTTCCGAAATTTCCGAAACGAGATGACCGAAATTTCCGAAATATTCGAAATATTGCATTTTTTCATATTGGACTTGCGTTTCGTTTTGGACAGGTCGAGATACTCGAAATATTCGATATCTCGACCGAAATATACCAGTACTTTTGTCAGTTTTCCGCCATGTGATTTTTGCTAGATTTCTGATTAGCTGCTTTTTAAACTGAATGCTCATTGCATAATTGAAAATCCAGGGTTTCAGTTCTCACAGTTGATTACTTAATTTCAGATGGAAAAAGAGGCTCTTATCAAAGGCATTCCACTTGGAAAAGCTCTTGACATAGAGATACCTCCTCCACGTCCTAAAAGAAAACCAAGCAATCCATATCCTCGAAAGACCAGCACAGGGGCTCCTCAGTCTTCTCCTGTCAAGGACGGAAAACTCTTAACACCAGCTTCGCATCTGCATACCAGTAAACAACCATTGGACTTGCAGAATGACTCATCTGCTGAGGTATATATCTTAGTTCTTCAACTCCGTTCTGGTTATGCTTCAAGTTTCCTTATTTCCTTTCTGATGCACTGTCAGAAACCTGCTCAAAGTGTGAACTCTGCTAGAACAAAAGAAATTCTGAATGAGAACAATCGCTCAGAAGCCCTTACTCTTTTCCAAGAGGTTCCCTGCACTTCCTACTCTTCTGTAAGCAAAATACCAGCATCTTCTGCACCCAAATGCTCATCTACCTTCAGGGAGTTTGTACCCTCAATGAAAGATATAGAGGACCAGGGTGCAAGTGATGAATCCCATCTCACAGTCAAAACCAAAGTGAATCAGAAATTGGACAGAACCAATGCCGACTGTAAAGACATGAATAATGGTGTAATTGGGACCCTGAACTTACAGACATCGAGCCCGAGTTCACATGATGAACTGGTCCAAGGAGTAAGAACAGATGAACCGAAGAAGCCTGAAATGCTTGGCCTGTTCTCAACAGATGAAATGCAAATAAATCAGAATTTCCCAAGGCATGTCCCTTTGCAATTTGTAGATGGAATCTCAGGAACATGCATGCAAACTGTGGGCCCTGACATGACATACCCTGCATCCATCATGCACGAACATGGGGGAGCTCATGGAAATCCAAATATGTTCACAAACCCAACCGCTTCTGCAAGTAGTGAACACTATAGTAACATGTCAAGGTCTTCTGTTCACCAATCCGTGCCAACTTTTCCTTCCCCCTTCACCCCAGTGTGCAACAATCAAGACAATTACCAATCCTTTCTCAACTTCTCTGCTACTTTTTCAAGTCTTGTTGTATCTGCTCTGTTGCAAAACCCCGCAGCCCATGCTGCAGCAAGCCTGGCTGCTTCATTCTGGTCATGTACTAATGTGGAAGCTTTGGTAGATTCTTCTTCTGGTACTCTCGGAGGGTTTCCATTAAGACAGATGAGCCCACCTCCTAGTATGGCAGCAGTTGCTGCTGCTACAGTTGCAGCTGCATCTGCATGGTGGGCAGCTCATGGGCTGTTGCCATTGTGCCCCCCTCTTCACACTGGCATTAATTGTGTTCCTTCACCCACCGCTGCAATTCCATCCACAGATACTGGTCAATTTACTGTAGTCAACAAAGGTAAAAAGGACAATAATTCTCAGGTTCCACCTTGGGAAGATGAACAACTGGATCCAAAATTCTCCGAGGCTCTGAAAAGAGACTCGGCTTCCAAGTCTCCCCCTGTGTCATCAGTAGATTCTGAGAGTGGAGCTACAATGTCGAATAGCAGCAAATTGAAAGATCATATGCAGAAGCCCATGCAGGTTCCCGGGTTCCACGACTCCAACAAGGCTAAGACAAGAAAACAGGTTGACCGTTCCTCATGTGGTTCCAACACAGCTTCCAGCAGTGAAGTAGAGATGGATGCATTAGAGAAGCATGTGAAAGGTGAGGAAGAGTCAAAAGAAATTGATTTAAGCCATGCATCTGGTGAGACTAATTACCGTTGCAGTAGAAGTGCCAGCAATGTGACCGAGTCATGGAAGGAGGTCTCAGAAGAGGTGATCAGACAATTCTTTCTGGACATAGATTTCTGATTTGTATCATCTTGAATATTTACTCTCTTAAGTTATTTTTACTTTTGTCAGGGTCGGATTGCCTTTCAAGCACTCTTCTCTAGACAAGTACTGCCACAGAGCTTTTCACGTCTAAATGATCTGAGCAATGGGCATCCAAAGTCAAGTGATGAAGAAAGAAATGAGAAAGGTGAAGAGGCCACTTTGCAGCTAGACCTTAGTAGCAAGAAGACATGGGGTACTTGTCCAGATCATCCAGGGGCAGAAAAACCTGAATCACTGAAAAGCAGTAATAATCTTGAGTTAGGGTCGTTGATGATGGGGTTCGGACATGCAAGGCTGAAAGCTCGTCGAACTGGATTTAAACCGTACAAAAGGTGTTCAATTGAATCCAAGGAAAACAGGGTGGGAAATGGTAGTGACCCAGGGGAAGAGAAAGGTCACAAGAGGATACGTGTGGAAGGGGAAGCGTCAGCTTGGTAATGCATGCAATCCTGCAGCAAGGGGAACCTTTGCTCATTGCATATAATTCTTAGTTTTTCCCATTTTTCTTATTCTTATTTTAAGTTGTGAAGTAAACGGTTCGTGTCATTGTGTACTCTGTGTCTACTTTTGCTTGATTTAAATATGCAAATGCAGGGAGAGGGACTCCGTTGAAGATATTTAGAATGGCTTGCCCACACACCTTCCTGTCTTTGAGTTTTGGTGAAGTTTGTTTCAGAAGAAAAGCTTTTTTGCCAAATCACAGAAATGATGCTTGGTGGGAGTATACAGTGGTTGAAATGGCTAAATCATCCCTTTACGTAATGAGTTGCCTCAAATCCTTTTCCCAAATATAAAGGCAAAATAAGTTACGAGGTTGGCAAAAGCTGCTTTGGCACGCACGACACCTTAAGTGGAAGGTGTGCCTTATTTAGGATGCCATCCATAGTTGTGTGAGGAAGGATGCATGTTACCCCGGGTTTGCACCAATTATGTCAGTAAGGATCATGTTAGAGACCCCCTGCATCAGCAGATCTGGTCCCCAAGTACCAGCCCTAAATCCTAGCAAAGGATCCACAGATGTGCACATTTCTGGTTGCATGTCTTTTGAGCCCGTCCAATGATACGAACATAAATTAGCAGCTAAACGTTAGGCTTCCAAATGCCAAATTTACAAATAGGAGGGGAGAAATAAGAAACCAACTGAAAAAACTTTATAATTCTCGTCTTTCTTTAAAGATCAAGTTCACTCCTTGTGATTACCTGCAAAATTGATTGATATCTGAATCGCTGTAGAAAAATCAGGGGTCGATAGGTTGACTGAGGGCTAATTCCAGTTTCAGGAATTGGATTTTGAAGGTTAATTATGGAGGCTAAAATATGGAGAGCTAAAAAAATTCCTGAGTTAGCAGACCTAGGACCCCCTTTTATCTTTCTTTCTTTTTTTGGGAAAGAGGGGGCTGGGAAACTGCCAAAGGGAAGAAGAGCTACCAGCGCATCATAGAAAAAAAAAACAAAACTTATACTTTCATTAAAATTCCAGATTCAGTAAACATATAGCGACGTTCTGTTCAGATTTACATCTAAAGAATAGACAACATTATCTACAAGAGCTCATATACAGTCAGTCATCAGGTCACTTTAGATCGTCAGTAATATGCTTCAGTTTGAGCTATTTCAAAGTCACTTTAGTCTCATCTCTACATGAAGTTAGAATATCAATTATGCTTGTGACCATATTCCAGAGACGGCCTGTACTATTTGACAGCTGTCCATGAAACTGAAATAGAAAAGAGCCCCCAGGATATTTTTGGGGTCATTGCAGTGTTTGGGAGTTGGTCTGATGGCCTTTCAGGATGAAAATGTATCTCCGTATTCGCTGTTCATCAACTGCAGTTAGTGAAAATGGTGGATTCAATGGCAGTGACATCGCTTCCTCCACAATAAATGAAAGCAGGACCATTGCTTTCACGTACAAAACCACAGCACTGCTCCTGTTCCCCATAAGTTCATCAACCTGAACAAAAGACAGGCCCATTGAAGCAAATCCCAAGATCAGGCGTACAAATTCTTGTTGTTGGAGGGGGAGGAAGATAAAATTAGTATCATAGAATGGTTAACTTACAGCACCACTTTTTCCGGCAGCAAGAGCTGATTGAAATATTATTTCCATAGCATCTGGCATTTCCACACCACCTGAAATTGATAAAAAGTTTTGACATTTTCTGTGCACAGCAACCATGAAATTTTCTGTGCAAAACTATCTTACCATGTGATGAACAAGTAAACAATCAGAATAGGTGAAAATGATCAACTAATACACTCACCATCTATATCACAAAGTCGATTTGATAAATTCTCTGCACGATCCAATGCAACAATGAACCCTCGTTCAGCCCACTCGGAAACAGAGGAAGGACAGCTGCAGTCAATACTGTCCTCCAAGAAGAGAGATAGGCAGGCAGTTGTCTCATCAGGCATACATGTAGCTGAACAACTCCCAGGGTAATCTCCCTCTGCAGTGGAGGCTACGCAATAGCCGCACAACCCAATAGCTTCCTTCCACAGAGCTAAAGCTACCAGTTCAATAGCAAAAGATTCAAGAAGCATACCTGCATTAAGCTGCAAATAACCATGCAATTAAAATTTCAATTACTAGGTCCACTTAATAATGGAAAATGCAAGATAGCCTTTCAAAACTCTTCTGTTCTTTTGAGTCGGTCAATTCCGAGTCAAATCACCCAATTTCTATCCAATTTTTGAAACTTTGGTTTGCATAAATCTGACCCAGAGAAAATGCTTATAGCAAAGGACGGTCAGAACATCAAACCTGTGGCCACACATATTCAACAGAGACAAACTTAAGTACAATCAAGATAATCTGAAGGTATGTTTCCTTTCTCATTTTCAAGAAAGCTCTCTGAGGAAGGACAGCATCCTTCCCTTAGGACAAAAACTACCTTACCTTCTATTCCTGTTTTGAGCCTATTTTTTGTTTGTTTTGCTAGAGTCCTAGGAGAGGTATCATGGTCTGTTTTAATTTCTTTATTTTCTCGTCCTGTCCAGGAATGGCTCTAGCCTTTCCTAAATAGAGAGTTCAAGGGCACAGCCCATTCCCATAGATTTTTTTAAGTAAAGAGAAGCTGTTGCTTTGCTGGTCTGTGGATTTCAGGCTTAGACATCTGTGGATTCAGGGGTGGTGCTCAGTGGATTATGAGTGGGGTTGCTATGGATTCAGCGTTGGAGAATACCAGGACAGGTTCTGGAGGATTCCAAACCTTCCGTTTGGGTAGATTTCCTGAACTGGACCTTCTATTCTTTCTTCTATCTATTAATTCTATTCTTCTTTCCAATTTAAGGTCAGGTTTTCTGAATTTCTCATACCTTGTGGCTTCTAGTTTTCTCATTCCCTTTGATTCAGTATTGCTTGCTGATATAATATCCTGCTAGATATGTTTCTGCTTTTCTCAACTTCTGCTCACTACTATGACCCTAAACTTAAAATCATTTCAGAACTCTTACTTCAAATCTGCTTCTTCAAATTCTGGTTTCCTTAAATCTGATTTTCTGTTTCTGATTTCTGGTTCAGTTTATTGTTTAATCCTTGATATCAGTTAACCATTGATTTCTGATCTAGAACCTTAAATCCCTGCCATCGATTCTGCTATTTTGGGTTTCTACTCAAGAATCCTAGTTCCAGTAGGATTCCTCAAAAACTTGGAATCTGATTGTCAGAATGCCTTAGAACTCTGCAGTCCTATTTATCCATTCAAACTGAACACTCAACCAGAAATTCAGACCTTCCTGAACTGTTTTTTCTAAGCTTCTGAATGTAAAACTGGTTTCTTTCCTTACCAGCGGTTCTGGATTTTCTTGGGTTTTCTAAACCTTAATCAGTTAGGTAACAAGAAATCCCATTAACGGGCAAACAAGGGTCTGGATCTGCCAGATGATCAAGCAGCATTTGGAAGGTCAAGACAGGCATACTGCCATATAAACTTTAAACTGCTGGACTTCGACAATGGTATTGTGTTGCTGGTCCCAATTGCAATGGGCAACTCTGAGATGGAAAAGTGACAAAGGTGATGAATGAATTAGAGTATAATTCTCGCACATTATTTTTTTACAAAATAAGGGCATTTTCATCCAAAGAAAGAAGAGGATGAAGCAATCCTCTTGGACGAGAGATAAGCATTCAATACACAATTGAAGGAGCATGAGATTACCTTTTCTTGTGCTAATTCTGAAAGAGCATGAACATACTGATGTAATAGCCGTAGCCTGGTTGAAGGATGCAACTTAGATGATCCTTGGACATCCCTTAATTCAGTTGATGCATGTGATCCTCCTGCTAATGGAAGTGAGGCATGGATCCCTTGACTTGTTGCACACCCAGCAGAACTAGTAGCCAGCTTCCCAGTTTGCATTGCAACAGAAACATTCTTGCCAATCTTCTTTGTTGGCATGCAAAATCCTCTTGGAGCTGAATGATCTTGCAGAGATTCCTCGAGGGAAGAAGAGAGAGTCTCCATAGAAGCGAAATGAGAATTAACAAGCACATAATCTTTCTCAATAGACTCCAGTGAATCAGCAACTGGATGGGTATATGCCAAATGAGTCATCGTCTACAAAAGAAAGAGCATAACAACATGCAACTAACTAAACAACAAATCCTGACCCTTTGAAACATTTAAGGCACAAAGCTGCCGGTCCAGACTTCCAGAATTCAAGCTGCACAAATCTGATGAATTTGAGCCATCAGCAACAACAGCTACTTTTGAGACACTGATGGCACAAAGCTGTTGGTCCAGACTTCCAACCTTCAAGCTGCACAAATCTGATGAATTTAAGCCATCAGCATCTACAGATACTTTTACACCATCACATGTAGAATTTAGCTCAAAACCACAAATATCTTCAATACCACTAGATGATGATGCTTTGCAAATGCTATCTTTTCTAGATAATAGTTTCTTGACCTCAGATGAAAAGGTTGACTTTGGATTTCTGTTAGATGTATTCAGCAAATGTCTTGAATGCAAATGAGACCTTGTATCATAGGCAAAGGGTACTCTGTCATTTGTAAAGTACTCAGATTTCCCAACTGGAGGTTTCATTTCTGGAAGTAGAGAGGCATGATCAACATCCATCGTCGGCCTACAGATTGCAGCTGAAGAAGTTCATTGAAGTACACAATTTACAATACCCTAAATTATGTAGAGAGAGAGAAGTAGAATGACTGAAGAACTGTAGCATGCCAAATGCAGCAGCAAATTTAAAGAGAAAAGAGGGACTAGAGCCATTAGCACCTTGTCATTGCCATAAACCTGTGATTGAAGAACTCCTCAAATGTTAGTCGTTCAACTGCAAAACACTTTAAGGCTCAGTGAGCTTGAAGCACTGCATTCCAAAAATTCATATCATATTTCAGTAAAATATTTTGTTTTGCCTCCAGATCAATAGAATCCTTTTGCTTTTAGGTAATTCCTGTAATATATTTTCCGTTGAAACAAATGGAGTCTAAAAGAAATAGTTTGTTAAGGATGATTGTGTATCAGATACCAGACCACAGTGAATGGGAAAACCAAAGACATGACAGAGTCAAAATAATTGATTCACCTGGGTTTTGGCGTAAAAGGCTTTTACAGAGGTCTACACAATCAGGATGTAGTTCTACTAAAGCTCCTTGAGGAAACCGCAGCTCATTAGATGTCAAAATATTCTGGAAAAGCTGTGGATAATAGAGGAACAAAATAAGGGCAACAGTAGCAACTAAATTTAGAGATCTTTCAAAATTGGAACTTTCAACACCCCGATGTTTGATAAGAACCTGGAACTGATTATTGCCATCAAATGGTGGTTTTCCAGTCACCAGCTGGAACAGAATTGCTCCAACACTCCATAAGTCAGCCTGCAAGAAACCATCGATAGAACTGAAAGACATAACTATTCCGCAGACTGCTACAATAACCATTGTGCTAACAACTAAGACATGTTTTATCACCTTCGCATCATACTTTTGATTCTGAATGATCTCAGGAGCCATATATAATGGTGAACCACATAATGTGTCCGCCAACCCTTGAGGTGTTAGGTACCTTCGAATAAATATGAAACACAGATGTATGCACAAATGAAGAGAAACCCACTCAACCAGTGTAATTGTCATAAGCACTATAAACCACATCAACAATAATGAAGCTGGTTTAGTAAAATACTTTTGTATGCAAGAATTGTTGACAGGGTTCACATATGGGATACTTATATGATGGATCTTACCTAGCAAAACCAAAATCTCCAATCTTTAAAACTGGAGTTTCCTCATTGGTTGACAAAAGAAGGTTCTGCAATTAACACAATTTACCAAATAGATGCAATTGAATAAAAAAAGGAAGTTTACCTTGGGCATCAAATAATGATTTCAGAGATGTAGAAAGTAAAACGTCAATCAAGAAATGCTGGCTTCAGCTAAATCAAACCACCAATGCCAAACACTAAGAGCATTAGAAGATTCTAAAGATTTCAAATAGAGTGTTTAATGCACCTCCACAAATTGTAATGGTGTTCTACTAACTCTATTTTAAGTACTCGTAGTTTAAACCCATTCGGTGTTTCCTCTCATAAGCATAAGAAGGAGGTAGCCCAATAAATACAAAAGCAACCCACAAATAGAAGGCTGTGAAAAAATACCTGTGGTTTCAAATCTCTATGTATGAGATTGTTTTCTCGGAGCACTTTCAATCCAGAAGCTGAACAATATAATCAAAACAAAAGAATTCCTCACCTTTTCTGAAGATGCATAATGGAAAGAAGGCCCCGGGGTGGGGGATGGGGGAGATAGGAGCTAAATTGAACGGGCACAAATTATATGAGATACCCAAATGCGTAAATCGAGAAAGTACTCGTATAAAAACCTCTACATCGGTGGTGAAGTTTACCATACCCAATTGCCTCATAAAATGCCTCGCCAGGGCTTCCGAAACTTTTCCGTGACGATGAATGTAAGCAGAAAGATCACCACCACCACAGTACTCCAGAACAAAATAAACTTTGTCATCAGCCTGAAGATCAAACAATTTCTCCAATCACTGCCATGCGAAATACGGAGGAGGGCACTCAAATATCACCATAGAAACAGAGCGGAAACTAAGTCAAATGAAAAAGGAGGAAAAAAGAGAGGAGAGCGACCCACAGTCCCAGATACCTCGATGACTTCATGAAGACGAATAATGTTGGGGTGCCTGATGTTGCTGAGAATGTAAACCTCCTTGAGCAGATTATCGTTCACCTTGTGGGAGAGGTGCTTTCTGTTGATCTCCTTCACGGCGACCTCCAAACCCAGATACCGATGTCTGGAGCGCCACACGACGGCGAAAGAACCCGACCCAATTTTGGGGCCGAGGATATAATCGCCGATCACACGGCAACGTTCAACCTCTCCTAGATCCATAACATATCCAGTTTTTTTTTTTGGATAAACCAAAAGTAAAGTAGCTGGTATTGTTGAGAAGAAGAGAATCTGTTGCTGCTCAACGTCGTCCGATTCTGTCACTAATGGGTTTATTGTTCTTTTGACAATTTCTTCGCCTCCTCCTTCTTCTTCCTCTTCTTTTTCTCATAGAGCATAGCTAGCATAGGCCGAGGCTCAACATTACCCATGACGCTATGCTCTGTAGGGCCTAAGCTTGCTTTCTTCTTACATTATTAATTGGATTTAAGATGGGTAGTGGACTGATGGAGAAAATTATCCTCTTCAATTCTTTTAAGTTTGGCATGCCATAGGGTTAGGTGGAGATATCGACACTTGGCAGTTATCGCATCCAATCAAACATATCAATGAGTTCAGATCATTGGATGCAACGGCTGTTAATATCTCTACCTAGCATGACCTCATTTTAGGAATTGAAGAGGATAATAATCCGGACTGATGGTGGACTGTCGAATGGTCCGCTACAAACCCTGTGGCACTACTGAGGAGCCCAACGCCTCCAACCGTTCTACTTTAAGTATCGTTTAATCCTATATTAAGGGGATGGAAGGTTGTTACAATTTCATGAATGCTTCACCATAAACTCTTTCTTGGGATCTTTATCACCTCCAGTTGGCTGCCCGGCCCAGTTCCCTAGTTTCTCTAACAAAGAGGGGCTGAAATGACCTCTCTACCCATGCCCAAACCCTCTGTCCGGGTGGGGTCCACCATCCCCCTATTAGAGGAACTGGGAAACTGGGCCGGTCAGCAAACTGGAGGTGATAATTTTCCCTTTCTTGCGTAGAAAACGGCGCCGAACTCACTCTGCACAGTAACAATAACGACAACTTACACGTATCAAGCATGCGCTTTTCTCGTTTTTAATAATATATAGATTTAATCGTATATTAGATTCATGATCAACGGGTGGAAGGGGAGGGGTTGCCGGGTTGGGGACCAAGGAGAGAAACTGTTGGGGGATTTTGAGACCTTCCCTCCTTTATCTCACCCTATTGATTTCGTTTCCTTTCAGACTTTACAAAACACTAAGATAGAGATTGGAGAAGGAAGCCTATTTTTTGTTGTTGTTGGATATAATCAAAATCGAGGAGGAGAGAGGAGGAAGAAGACGATGACGAGGAGGAAATGATGTTAACAGGATTGAATATTTGGTCCATCAGTCAATCCCCGCCAAACAATCCAAAGCTGTGACCCTCGGAAAATATTTTGTTGCTATTTGTATGGTTGTACCCTTGCTGGCAGCTAAGGAAATAGAATAATTCACTTTCTCTGGGTTCGTAAATTCCCTCTTAGGTCTTAGGTTTTAGTTTTTTAAAAGTACCCTTTAAGATTCCATTTCCTTGGCTGCCAACAAAGTAGTAGGAATGCTACTCAGGTAGTAGTAAAATTTTGTTTGTGACCCTCCCTCTCTCCGGAGTCCGGACTCCGGGGTTAGTGAGACTTTTATTTAATCACAATGAATGAGAATCCATTTGCCACGGGCCGAAGGATGGGCATTAGGGCTACAACAGGATCGGGTTGGGCCTAGTTTTATAGAACCCTAGCCCAAACCTAAGTCCCCTTAGCTGGGCCCAGGCCCGACCCAACCCTGACTCAAGGCTAAAAAAATCCAACCTTGACCCGCCCTCAAGGCCGGGTCGGGCTGACCCTGAGTGGCCCTGATCATGGGGAAGGGGAAAGAAATGCATGGGCTGGAATGGACTGGGAACACTATAATAAAAAGTATTATATCACTTATTGTCTTCATTTATAAGATATTATATAAAAAAATGTGGGTGACATTTAAAGTTTATAATGTATATATTATATCAATATATATTTTATAGTATAACTTAAACCAGGGTCGGGCCGGGCCGAGTCAAGCTTAACCAGAGCCCTCAACCCTAACTCAACTCGATCCTGACTCAGGGCCAGAAATTTCTAGCCCTGACCCGCACTCAGGGCCAAATATCTTAGCCCAGGCCTTATTCGGGCTCAGGGCGGGTTCGGGCCGACAGGGCCAAACTTACACCCCTAATGGGCATGAATAGGATTGGAAGGGCACTTTGGGAATTATACTAAAATCCTATAGGGGTTTGTGAACTTTAAGATACGGTGGTGGGACCTTTATCTGCTCCAATTCCTGGGTAGGTCCATTTTCCCAAGTTCCTCTAATAAAGGGGGCGGAAATGACCACCCTACCCCTACCCAAACACACTACCTGGGTGGGATCCACCCCCCTCTATTAGAGGAACTTGAAGAAATGGAGCAGATAAAAATACTATGGGGGTGAAGGTTCACCCCTTAGTGAAAGAAAACGTTCTTTTCTTTTCTTCTTTTTGGATGCTCATTTTGCACAGAAAGTGCTTGTCTTGTACAAAAAGTAGAGGTAGAGATTTCTTTGTTCAACAAAGAGTAAAAATGATAACCATTTTAAGCTCTATTTGGTTAGAGGGGACTTAGGTGGGGTGGGAGAATTGAGGTGAAAAATTACTGATGTAGCATTTCAAAATCCCACCCCAACCTTGTTTGGTTATCCTGGGGTGGTGAATTTACAAAAGCTCAGTGAGCATCATTAAATGGTTTCTTTGTTGATGTGACATTTCAAAATTCCACCATTTTCCTATTCAAAGTCCCACCAAATTGGTGGAACTTTGATTACTGATCATGGAAAAAGTAACTTTACCTCAACATTTCCACCCCCAACAGAACTCTATCAACATGTGGATCTCATCTTCCCAACAATTCCACCCCAATCTCCCCACTAAACAAATGGGGCCTTAAGGAAAAGTCTGGCAATGCTAGCGGCATATTACTCGATTTCAATTGACCTTTGTTAAATGGATTTTTTTTATTGACACCCTTCAAGTGTCAAATGT
Organism: Telopea speciosissima; assembly: GCF_018873765.1. Classification (NCBI taxonomy): domain Eukaryota; kingdom Viridiplantae; phylum Streptophyta; class Magnoliopsida; order Proteales; family Proteaceae; genus Telopea; species Telopea speciosissima. The sequence continues at coordinate 87,645,613 of NC_057916.1, read as the reverse complement.
CAATAAGTTCGTAACCTCTATTTTTAGCCCATACTCATCCTCGTATTGTTGGGGAAATAGAATCTGTTGAAGGGGTAAAATGATGTTTCTACTTGAATACATTTTTTTGTCGAATAAGACTTTATTCATGAATTGCGTGTGAAACTCATGGCAGAAGTATAACAAATCTTCTAAATCCATGGTTTGGAATTGGGCTAGACCATTGTACACATCACCGATAGTGTCTTCTTAGCCAAGCTGTTAATTTCCCTTGGAACATAGTTGAAATTAAAACTTTCAAAAGAAGAAAAAAGAAACACAATATCCTCAAGAATATATCTGATTATCAGAGGAGAAGATATTATTCCCTTTTAGAGATAGGAAATTATGAGGTCAGTGAATACGTTTCATGATATTATCTGCTTTAAGCTGCACATCAAAATTGGCTTAATGTCTATGTCGCCCTCACAGTTTTAAAAGGCCTCATGAGGGAGCGAAGACTCCAATCCTTAGTCACCCCTGAGGCTAGTTTTTACCCACAATAGAGGCCTCCCAATGAAGGGAAGAGTCTGTGGCTAATTTTTATCTGCCCAAGTAGGGGTTCCCACATACGGCGCCCATGATGAGGATAGGGATAAGTCTCATGATATTATCCACTCTAAGCTGCCCACTGAAGCTAGCTTAATATCGTCTTCATTGTTTTAAAAGGCATCATGAGGGAGTGGACTCCAATCCTTATAAGGACCACGGTCTTTCCTTCACTCACCAATGTGGGACTATCTTTAGTCGCTCCTAAGACTTGTTTTTACCCATAATAGAAGAGAAGAAACCCAGTTACATCATTAGATAAGTCCATCTTTTGTTTAGTACTCCTAGTATTAACTGCTAACTGATGAGCTAGTGTTATAAGAAGTCTGTCCTTTTTATTTAAATACAAAACAAAGTAAAAGATTTCAAAACGGATTTGATATCCAATAAAACCAAAAAGAGGTCCCATAGCCATTGGTGAAAGTCATGTGTCACCCAGTGAACCAAATTCTCACAATCAATCCAAACGTCGATGTTGTCAATATTTAAGTCTCAAGCTTTTTGCAGTCCCTGGAGCAACACTTGCTTCGGCTTCTTGTGCATTTCCTGTAAATCCAAAATCCATACAAGCTGATATGAAAGCATTATTATCAACAAAAATTAAGGACCAACCCACCTCACAGAAATCTTTATCAAAACTCCCATCACATATAATTGTAATAAAGGCAGGTGTTGAGTGCTCCAAAAAGACAGCTACTGATAATTTGGGCAATACAGGATGGATCTGGATCCTCTCCAATGAAGGCATCGCCCAATGAGCATCTAATGGTTGGGCTGCCTGGGGTGTACATCGGGATGTGTGCCAAGCAACCCAGTCGTTAAATGTCTCATTGAACACTCATTGGAGAGGATTCCGATCCATACATGAGGGGGAAGATAATGGACATTAGAAGGAAAAAGGAGGAGATTTAAATCCGCAACCCATTTAGAAATATTGGACATTTTCCTATAAGGATTAGGGGGACAGCTAGATGCCAAACATTGGTTCCTTGTTTGCCACAAGAAATAACGAGTAATAGAAAAGACTTCAATAAAGAATGGCTTATAAAAATTGGGCTAGAAAGAAAAACAACCAGAATTGAAAAGAGATCAAGGAGATAAGAAGCACAGAGGTATTCCGATTGAAGCCCCAGTATACCTACTGTTAGAGCCTTTTAGAAAAAGGACAAGCAATGAAAAGGTGACATTTAGTCTTATTTATTATGACAAAATACACAAGAGCTATCAATTCTCAGAAATTGTTCAAAATAAACTTTTGTCATCACTCCACCATTAAGCAATTTCCAAAGAAAAAGTTGAAACTTAGGATGGACTTTGGTTTTCTAAAGAATTTTCCACAAGCAACCTCTCATAGCCTTCAGAAATTGCCTCAAAGCAAAGCAAATCGAATCGCTAAAGCTTCACCTTAAACTAGTTCTTGAAAAGTGAATGGACTAGAAATAGCAATCAGTGGATTACCATTTGAATCCTGAAAGATAAACCCGATTCCACCTTTGTCGGAACCCGCAGTCAAACTCACGTCACAATTGAATTTGATAAAATCAGATGGTGCAACACTTGAACTTCTGCAACTACAAGTCATAGGAGCTGAGGCATCTTGACTTAGACACATTGTACCTTGGAACTCTAGGAAAGCATGTTTAGAGACTCTAATCACCTCTTCTAGCGTCCATTGGTGTTCCTTGTCAACCAAAGGTACCAACACATTAAAGAACAATGGGACTTTAATTGTTTACTTATAACCTTACCATGAGCATAAATATATCCCATCTTTTAATCCAAGAAGAGAAGCAAGTGTAGGTACCATGGCCTTCGGATGCAGGTTCCTTCGCCTTGTAGGTGGGATCCGTTAGGTTTTCGTGGCTCCTTGGCGACGAGGGCTTGTGGATGGCATCACATTTCGATGTATCAACATAAGGGATTGAGATCATGTTTCAAAAATTAAAATAAATGGAGTCGCCACCTAGAGTTCGGGCCTGGGACTCAATGGGTGTAGGTCCATCCGGGGTGAGCGGAAAGAACTATGTGATTCCATATGGTCTGGTCAAAAATTCTGGGTAAATGGTCAGGTTACAAGCTTGGGAAGGTATTAGCACTCCATCTTGCCTAGTTAGACCGGTCTTTCTACTAGATGTTAGATTTCGAAAATTCCCCCTTAATAACACGTCCTATACCAACATGCAAGGCTATATTATGAGGCATCAAACATAAGAAAAAAAGAACAAAAATAATTTACTATGTACACCAAAGGGAACTACTTTAATGGTCTACATTGTGTCAGAAATAATGAGAAATAAAGAGACAAATACCTATCAAGAAACAAAAGAAATAAAGAAAAATGTACTAAATATGAAATATACGATGTCCCACGGCTCAGGTGGAGACGGACGATCGGCTTGTCTCTCTCTTGTCGGACAGAGTAATGGCTATGTAAAAAGGGATTTTGTTACTCAAATTTCGAACAGAGTAATGGTTGTATATGAGATTTCGCTATTTGTACTTGGAAAGAGCAACGACTATATATGGGCTAAATGTGGGTCAAAAAAGATTGAGGGAAAGCAAGACTTTGAGCCTGAACAACTTTAGGTAGGGTAATCGAAGGATCTACCCATGGGGAATGATGATCGAAGCTAGCAAAGGGGAATTAAAAGGGATGTGAGAAGGCTCAAAAAGAGCAAAAATGGAAGAAAAATGGGGGTGGAACATGTCCTTGGGGCTTTCTAGCTTGAAAAATGAGGGTGGGGGTCATCCCTATTTATAGGGTTAATCTGGTCATTCACGGCACCGCATAGGCCTACCGCGGCGCCATGAGCAAAAAATGTCGCGGCACCGCAGTCGATGTCACTTGGCTGATGAAGGCCTGCAGCACTGTACTTTCTGCGGTGTGGTACGACTTTGTGTGGCATCGTAGCTTAGCCATCCACGGCACCGCGGTTATGGCATCCCCTCAGCCCTTGGGTTTTTGACTTTTTTGGGTTTTCAAGGGTTTTTTCTGGATTTTTCCCTCCCTTCTAACTCTTCATAAAATTTTCTGTCAGGGGCTCTGCCCCCTACACCCCCAACAGGGGGGCTGCCTGTCCCCCTACAACCCCCACGGCTCGCTAACTGGCTAACAAGACCACTGTGGTCAAGGAAGGTGAGCAATACTTCCTTCAGTATTTGGTAAAAAGGTCTTATAAATCATTTTTAGGGATGTGCGGGTAATATGGCTTGGGTGCAGGGGCAAGAGTCCTTCTTGAGAAAGATACCGATGTCTGTGCGTGTCCTATTGTCATCATCACCTGGAGTGACAAAATTTAGTGTCTACAACAAGCATCGCCATGTTTAGGTGTCGGATATCCTGAAGAGCTCCTGAATCATACCGCCCGAGCAAAGGAACAATCCAATAAGATATAGGAAATGGATTCCTTACATCCAGACCTGCTAAATAGAAGATCTACATGAAGATTTCTGCAGTGGAGGTCTTCACAACTTGCAACCCCCAAAGCATAGCAAAACTAGAGGAAACGTTGAATCTTCGGTATAGTTGGGCAGAACGAGATATACTTCTACACATACATATATTCCCCCCCCCTCTTAATTAACACATTAATTTTGGTAGTAAGGGGTGGTAGGCTGTATAGGGGTGCCAACCGATCGTGCTCGATTGACTGGGCTTATCCATTTTCAAACCCTACACCATGACTACCCATTTAGCTAATTGGGCTCACCTTGGATGAGCATGGTATGGTTTACATACGGTTGGTCAGTATCAGGCTACTAGAATCGGGCCTTAACCGGGCCTCAAGCAGGCTATAGGCCTTTTAACAATGGACTTTAAATGGTGCAACCCTAAAATTGGCCTCTAGAGTGCGCTTGAAGGGGATACCAATAAAATGAGGGCCATAAATTTCATTGAGATCCACCCATCATTAGATCTTAAGGTTTTTAAGGAGTGTAAGATTGTACAATTGTTTGGTATTTTGATAAATACCATGACAGATCTATGAAATATTAATGAACACTGAAAGAGAGTATTTCTCCATTGTCAAGCATTGCAACATAATGATGGGTTGCATCAAAGATTAGCAACCATAGTTGCACATGCCATGCATTTTTGGTGCTTGGAATCTTTAGTTTATGGGCACTGGAGAAAAAAAAAAGGGAATTTCAGATAATATTAAAGGACCAGGCTAGGTCAAGCTAAAAAGGTTGGTTTAGGTCGGGCATATAATTGGTTAGTTTGGTTGGGCACTTGACAGGCTAGGATCCGACACCGGGAATGATCAGCCCGACACGTTTAATAATCAGGTTGGTCCGGGCCAAGCTATAATCGGTTGGGCGCAGTCGAGCTTGCTAGGCCGGGCCTGGAATTAACATCCCTAAGGCTATAGGCCAAACTCAAAATAGTTCAAAAGGGCCTCCAATGGTTTATCACCGCAAGATACAACCTCCTTAAAATAATAAGAGTAAATTACTTGTACCCCCTGAAACTAGCCCAAAACTCACGTAACCAACATGTTTTGAAAAATTACAATCACACCTAGCTTGAATAACAGTGTTAACTTAAAAGCTTTGGACAAAAATAAAAAGACCATTTTAAACCTGTTAGATCCCTCCATATAAACCTATTCCCCTTGTTTCATCTCTCTTTAATTTTTTAATCAAAAGAATGGGGAAAATTTGGCTGCAACCCATGTTCCTGCTACCCCCAATTGTAGGCTCCAACTTGGAATAATTCCCTTCCCCTTTGGGTTCACAAATACTCCCTTAAGTTTTAGTATTTTCTAAAATACGCTAAGGCTCCGTTTGTCTAGAGGGGTTTGATGGGGTGGGATTGTTTAGAGAGGGTAAGGTTGTGGTGCAAGGTGAAGGCGTTGGGGAGAGGGATGGAGGGAGGAATAGGAGTGCGATAGGAGTGGTTGCAGGGGGTTGGGTGGAAGAAGAGTGTTGCAGGGGATGAGGCGACGGAGTATTGCAAGGAATGGGGGATGGTTTGGTGCTAGATGGAGAAGCAGAAGAAGAAAAACAAGGAGGTGGGTCCCACTATTTGATTTAAAAAATTAAAACGATAACTTTACTCTTCTTCAAGGGTAGTTTGGTCATTTAGTGAAATCTAACTTGTTGACGTCATCACTTAATGGGAATCAACTAATAGAGTGGATCACTCTGATATTAATTTGTAAAAATTGGGGAGATACGCACATTTGTTTCAAAACATGGGGGTTACATGAGTTATGGGCTAGTTCTAGGGGTACAGGTAATTTACTCAAGTAATAATGATGATCTTCCCAAGGTATATGTTGCATTTGATTCTAAAATTTGGTAAGAGTCCTTCAAGTATAAGCCATTCCTTCTACTCTGCTAAAGTACAACCCTCCACTCCTTCCCTCCCAAAAAGAAAGGAAAAAAAAAAATGAAGCCATAAGTATTATGTATCTCACATTCAAAGGATGATCAAAACCACCTTTTGGATGTTTGGATGGGTTGTATGATGTATCCATAGTTTTAAAAGCCAAGCTGAGCGGCTGAGCCAATGGTTGACCTAGAAAAAAAAGATTTGAGGACCTTTTAGAATTCGTTGAGTTGGGCTCACGTTCAAACAAGAATGGCTCTGAGCCGTTCAGATGGAATCCACCTTATGGGACCCACATGGGGTGGATTCATGGGGTGGATTCCATCTGAATGGCTCAGAGCCATTCTCGTACGTTCACGCATGTGAACGTGAACCTGGCTTGAATTCTAGCTCTAATCTAGTTTTAAATTTTAAAAAGGAATGATGCTTGGTAGCGTGGCTCTTGCGCCCAGATACAGGAGTATGCAAAATTACCATCCAGCCCCTCTTGAAATAAAAATGCCATTTGTGTTGATGCCCATGCACACACTCTTAATGGTCCTCGCACTGGTGTAGGCACTACATGACCAAGCAGCAATCTCTTACCCCTTTTAAAATATGAACTTGCCCCAATGCCTTAGTCATTCCATATGAATGGTTGGGTAGCAGTCCTCCCCACACCCCCTCCCCCCTGAAAGGATAAATTGCATTTGGGGTTGTGAGATTCAAAGCAGTACCTTGATCTCTAAATAGTGATCCTACACAGATATGGAAAACTAACAAATAAAAGAGAAATAGATTCATACCTTTTTTGTTGAAACTTGTAGTAGATCCCCAAGCTTGAACTTCTCCCCAAAAGCCTTCCACAACCTTTCACCTTTCTCTCCCGTGAGTAGGAATAATAGAATAATCAGAATGACGGTTGTGGGGACCTTGGGTTGAATATATAGCATATTCCCTGACCCTAATCATATCCCCACAATGCGTTAGGTCAGTTATGCCCCTGATTAACTAGAGTGGGTTAATAACCTTTATGGGCCCAATCAAAAATATTTGTGTTAATGAGGCCCAAAACCCAACAATCTCCCACTTGGGCAAAATAAACAAACATGTATCTTCATTGGAATTGGCCAGAGTCCCATTCTCCACTCATATAACTTTGATTCTGTCAATATCCATTTGTGTCGAACGACAATAGAAGATATACCTCAATATACGGCATACGACTTTCTATCATCATAGCCACAATTGATCTATCAACGCGAACCACTTTGGGCATATGTATAAACAAGGAAACTAGAGCATGACGAGTGATCAACAAGTGATGCTCTTTCCCTGTAGGTCCTCTACCTTGAAAATCCTCATAGGTAGCATACTTTGACATTAACTCATATTTGGGCTAAACTGCCATAAACTTGAGTTAATACCATGCTTTGGCTAACTGCTTGTGGCTTATCCGCCACTTAAGAAATTTTGGCTAAATACCGCCTATGGCTAATTGCCATTTTGAAAACTTCTGCTAATTACCACCTATGGCTAATCGCCATCTCGCAAGACATCTCAAATAAGAAAACATAACCAGTAAATATATTAAAATAGCAAGGAATACAGAAACCACTGGTTTGAATAAATGAGCTCAAAACAAACTTTCATTTAAACAAGTACATCAAAAAGTCTCCCACTAGACAAGCATATCAAAACACTCTGCAAGTCCCATGCTAGCAACATGACCTCTGAAAACTCCCACTGAAAGAGCCTTAGTGAGAGGATCTGCCACCATCTTCTCTGTAGGGATGTGTACCACATCAACCTCTCCCTCAGTCACTTTCTCTCTGACAAGAAGATACTTTATTTCAATGTGCTTTGAACTGTTGGACTTCTTGTTGTTCTTTGAGAAGATGATTGTTGAGTTGTTGTCACACCATAGTCGCAACGGTTTGGAGATAGAGTCAACAACCTTCAGTTCTGCAATGAAGTTTCTCAGCCAAACTGCCTGCTTGGTTGCCTCAAACATTGCCACAAACTCTACCTGCATGGTGGATGAAGCAATAATTCTTTTCCACGAAATTGTGCCTCCACCCATCAGGAAGACATATCCAGAAGTTGACTTCATGTCATCAGTACAACCACTCAAATTAGAGTCTGATTATCCGACCACCTCTAGTCTCTCACTTCTTCTGTAAACAAGCCTGAAATCTCTGGTCCTCTATAAGTACCACATTACCTTCTTAGCTACCGTCCAATGGGCCAATCTAGCATCAGATTGGAACCTCCTGAGCATGCTAACTGCGAAGGCAATGTCTGGTCGAGTACACACCTGTGCATACATCAAACTACCAACAGCTGAGGCATATGACTTGTCCTTCATGGAGTTTCTCTCAAGGTTATTCTTTGGGCACTGTTGCTTGTTCAACTTGTCTCCTTTACTAATAGGTGCATCATTCCCTGAACATTGAGACATGTTGAATCTCTTCAAGATTCTGTCAATGTAAGCCCTCTGTGACAGACCAAGAAGACCTCTCTTTCTATCCCGACTTATCTCGATGCCAAGTACATAGGTGCTCTCTCCCATGTCCTTTATCTCAAAGTTACTGGATAAAAACCGCTTGGTTTCCTGAAGTAAACCAAGATCACTGCTAGCAAGAAGGATATCATCAACAGAAAGTACCAAGAAAATAAACTTGCCCTTGGTAGACTTCATGTAGATGCAATTATCAATCGCATTCTCAGCAAAACCAAAAGAAGTCACTATTTGATCAAACTTTAAATACCATTGCCTCGAAGCCTGCTTCAGTCCATATAGTGATTTCTTCAGTTTGCAAACTTGATGCTCCTTCTGTCACGCCCCCATCCCAACAAGGGATAAAATACATTATAAGGGGTGACTAGGATAACGCTTGTCATCCTACTAAGCTGCCAGGATCACTGACACAGTGTCCCAACGCACAGTCATAACTAATATTAAAATAATATAATATCAGAGTGCGGAAAGGGAAATATTACATTCCAAATGATCAGTAGTTTTGCGGAAGCGTATAAAATCAATAGTTACAAGATGATCAAAGCCTAGATGATAAATGCTGTAGTTAATCCATTTTTCATTACCATCTAATAATGATTAACAAGGGTATAACAGTAAATGTTTTTACATGGGCCTACGCCCTAAAATAAATAAAAGGGGAACAAGTCCCTAGAATTCTCACGGCCCGTAGGCGCAATCGTCACAAGGACACCCGTTGCCATGTTCCTCTAACACGACTTTCGGCTCCTCCGTGCACCGCATCATAATCTAAAAATTGTGTACACGAGGGGGTTAGCTCTCCACTAAGCCAGTGAGGGGATGGGGATGCACAAACACACAATTCACATAGTCCAATGATGCATGCATATGTTAAGTAAATTTTCCACCTAACATCACAACTAAGTCAGAGGTATATGCTACTGTGACAACTCGGGAGACACTATGGGTCACTTAACTTATCGCCACAATGAAACCTCAATTGTCACCTGGGACCTACGCCGATCGAAGCCTCCAAGACCACTCAGTGGCAGACCCCTAATAACCAATACTACCATGACTGGCCTCTCCCACCTCCACAGAATCCGGTGTACTGATTACCCAACACCTAAACCCCTGTTGGTAAGGGTCGTAGCATAAGGGTGTAAAATCCTAGCCACAGCTACATGCAAGTCCTATCGTCCCGAGAGGTAATCCGGGCGCGTCAACTTTTCATCGGTTTAGTGCCCGGTTACGCAGGGCCGACGGCGCATACAGTTCAACATGACATTCAACATAATTTCTTCATAAATGTATATAGTGTTCGGGGTTCCGGCACCGATACCCACCGGCACCGAGACCCATCAAGGTACAACATTACCAATCAACATCATAACATTCATATATAAAAATATGCAATATGCGCAAGCATGCTTAATAATTTATAATGATGACATAATATACAATGCAATAATAATATCAAGCCCAAACAACCAAACCCACTCACAACGTATACGCCACGCACCAAGATTATCAGTTGTCGCCTCGATCAAGCAATAAGCCACAAGATGAATATATTAACCTAAACAAAGAGTGAAATAAGGTTAAACGAGCGAAGGGAAAGGATCCCCAAAAGGTCTCCCATAAATCATTTAAGTATAAGGTTTCAGAAGTAGAGTGGTTGCAGGAGTGGTTTCATGCCCAAATTCTGCAACCACATGTAAATCCTAGGAAACCAGGGGTTCAGGACAGTTTTAGTCAAGGTCGGTTGCAGATGTGGTTTCAGAAAACTGAAACCGAGTGTAAATCCTAAGAAACCAGGGGTTCGGGACAGCTTTTAGTCAAGGTCGGTTGCAGATGTGGTTTTGAAAATCAAACCGAGTGTAAATCCGAGCTTCACAGGGGCCTTCTCGGGAAGGTAATTTCGGGGTGGTTTCTTGCAGTGCCGAAACCACATATAATTCCTAGCTAACTAGGGGCTTAGGAAGGTCTCTGCCAAGGGTGGTTGCAGGTGTGGTTTCTCAGGTCTGAAACCACATGTAAAACCACATACCTGCAGAATCGAAAATTGAAGGGTTTCTTACTAGGGATTCATTTTCCAAGGGGTTTAAAGGTAGGGGGGCTTCAAGAAAGCTTCCTCCTAGGTCCATTAGGGTTCTAAGACCTCATTAGGTCCATGTAATCCCATGGATTTAAGAGGAAAAATAAAGATAATCTAATTTATGACATAATAGGGTAGAAACCTTAAATTTCTCAAATGGAAAGAGATTGCTTAGGCTTAGAGCTTGTAATGGAGTGAAATAACTCCACCATAGTCTAGGTTTAGAGGTTCCAAGAGAACCCTAGGTCGAATCTCTCCCATTTTCCAAACCTCAAAACTCAAAATAGATGAAGAGATGTGGGTTTCAATGGCTTACCTTCCCCAATGTAGAAAAACTCCACGTAGAGGGCTCCACAAGGTGAGGTTCCAAGCCTTCAACCAAGCTTTTCCATTCCTCCTTCTCCTTTTCTCCTTCCTTCTTTCTTCTTTCCTTCTTTCTTCTTTCTTCTTTCTCCTTTCTCTCCTCTTTCTCTCCTCCACGATTTAGGTTAGATGGGAGAAGAAATGAAAATGAATGCTTCTCCCCCCCCCCTTTGTCTTATTTATAGAAAATGGGCTTGGGTCCTTTAAGTTAAATGGGTCAAATAGCTAAATGGGTACTTTAAGTTAAATGGGTCAAATAGCTAAATGGGTGGATCCAAGATAAATGGGTCATTAGGCCAAATGGATAGTTTAAGTTAAATGGGTCAAGAGGGCTTAATGGGTTGACCCATGGTCTTATTTAGGGTAAAGGAATGGGTTAACCCATCTTTGGGTCAAATAGAGTTAGATGGACCCTCAGGTTAAATTGCCACTTAAGCCCAATGGGCCTCTTAAGCTAATGGGCCTGCCCACTAGTTATAATTAGGAAAGAACCTAATTAAAAGATGAGCCCACATGATATGGGTATAATTGCTCTTCACGCGTTTCCCCAGGGCAAGTGGGACCCACAAATAGAATATTCCCAACTCAACTAAAATAGCCCGGGCGGTCCAAATCTTGACCCGCACTTCGAAGGCATCGAGGGAAAGGGATAAATAAATAAGCCAAGGGCTAGAACTTACTTCTCCATTGCCATGGTGTGTCAATGGTAAGCCCGTATCATGGTCAATAATTTGTAACTGGGTTAGACCACCAGTGAGAACAGCTCACCAGCACGTGGCAGTGATAACCACACGTCACGGGGAAGAAATAATAATTAATTATGATCCGGGGTGCGGGTATAACATCCTCCCCACCTTACAAGAAATTTCGTCCCCGAAATTTAAGGCAGCTAAGGTCTCAAGTGATAAGGACTGTTGGATAACAACATCCCAAGTCACCCACATCTTGAACTAAGTCAAAGGTCGGGTCAAGATGAGGCGGTGCCTACGTGGCACAAGCAAGTCAGTTCCACAATTCTCTTTTCCTTACAGGGTCACATTACCACAGGGGTGTGGTTCACAATAACCCTAGAAAACAGGGGTTCCAACTACTAAGTTAAGTCTCAAGGAACAGAGTTCCCTAAATCTTCCGGATCGTGTGATACCATTCTAGCCTTCACTACTCATCGGTCTTGGGTTACAGGATTTAACTTGTCCATGTCCCAACATAGGGTTCACATTCTAAAGGCTTTCACATCTGGTTGTCTCATTACCTAACCCAACTTTAGAATGATTTGGAATATTGATGGAATCTCCTATTGTTCACTCCCAGATCAGGAGGAACGCATTTGGTGATCCATTACCCCATTCATATCTGTCGTTGGAGAAGGTTTTGTTACATCCTTCGTTTTAGCTTTCACAACCTTTAAACCTATAACACGCTTATCCCACAGGAAAGAGTCCACATCAGTCCTCTCTTTCGAGAACCAACAACCTTTACTAGCTTTTGTCCAAGTCAACTCTTCAAGCAGTCTCCATAATTCAACCTATCCGGTCATTAAATTCATTATTCATTACCCTAAGGTTTGGTCAACCAAGGTCGGGCTCCAACTAGTTTCACAAAGAAGGTCGAGGTAAGTCATACTTGTAGTACCGGAGAATCACTCTAGTCACACAAGTCCAGGGTTCTAAGGGATATCTATATATATTTATCACACCAATATGTAGGCATAGATTCAATAATTACATTCAAATCCCTATGGATATATCTGTCATTTAGGTCAATCCACAAGAACAAGAAGTTCTCAGGTACGGTTCACTAAGCCTTTTTTTTTTTTTTTTTTTGGAAAGTCAAATCACGGTGTAGGACTTTCTCTATGAGTCTAAACAAGGTTTGGATGGACCAAGTAAAGTTCAAATAGAGTCGTCACTAGCTTGAGGTGTTATGAATGACTTCCAAATACACGTGACCTTCATGGCTTACTCAAATAAACCAGTCTATTACTTTCCTTTCCTACGCACCCCATTGAGGGTCTCTACCCGTATAGGTTTAGGTTTCTCCATCCATAAGGTTCGGGTCTTTAAATTCATAGGATCGAAGGTCTTTATCCTCAAAGGTAACTCTTCTTCCTTTATGTAAGAGAGGAGTCACAGCGGTTACCAATGCCTGCTACTTTTTATTAGCTGGCCCAGTCGGGTACAAGTCCTAACCTCTTTCAATTCAAGGTATTGACTAGACTTAGGTGGTTCCCACAAATGGGTCACACAACGGGGTGTCCGATCTAGGGTATAGGCACATAATCATCACATATAAGTGTAGTCAAAGGTCTCCAAAACAAGCTAAAAAATCCTAAAAGAAATCGGGTGGACTCACGAGCGGTGTCAGTACTCTGGGTCCGTTCGTGGCTCCTCCGCGAAAATAGGGAGAGCAGACTAACGGGCGGATGTGGAACGCGAATCCGTTCGTTTGTCCAATCTCAAAAGTCTCAATGGCCAAGAGGGTTTAAGTCAAACGGATTTACGGACGGATGCATGAGTGTGGATCTGTTCGTTGATCCTCACAGATTTATAATGATAATTTCAAGTTTTATGCGGAGCGGATTCACGATAAGTGGATTCGCTCGTTCGTTTATTTGCAGAAATTTAACATAACAGATCCGCGAGTTTTAAAACTCACTTTTGGCTCCAAAGAAAGGAACATAACCGCAGGGAGAAAAAGCTCTACAGGGACTTCCGTTCAAGCTTCCCTCGGGTGGTTTTCTTGTAATCTTAAGCCTCAAGATTTAACTCTCACTTGTTCAAGATATGACTTTCTTCCCATTTCCAATTTTTCTTTTCTTAGATTTGGGATGAATCATCTCAAGTTGTGATCATGTCTTGATTTTGCTTGTAATCCCATAGCCATGTACACCAAATCCATACCAAAATTGATTGGCCGAAACTAGGGTTTTTGGGTGTAATCAAGTCCTATTTGATCGATGGCACTAAGTTGTTGGATCCTTGTTTGATTATTGCATCTTTTATAAATTTCAAGTCTTTGCAAGTATTTTAGAGATTACCACTATACTGTCATGTCTAGTTAAATTTTACTTGGATTATGCCCAGGTTTTGGTTGTGGTAAAATCCTCAATTCATAATATTTTGGAGAAACTCTTCAAGTTCAAATCTAATTCTTTTACATGCCATAAAATTTCATAGAAATTTATCACGTTGTCTTATCTTCAAGCATATTCTCTTGTATACATAATTATTGATAAAATCCTTAGAATCTTTCTTCTTTTCCTCAAATAAATAATTCTTGTCTCTTGTTGGGGTATTTTCATCCAATAACTTGCTTGTTTGATATTGGTTGGGATGTAAAGTAGCCAAAAGTATATGTTGTTCACATTGATCTCATTATTCACATCCACGCATTAGGAATCTCACATGGATTTTTACATGTGCATTGATCTTATTCATTTCTCTTCACTCCAAACATCTTCCTATGGTTATCGTGTCTCATTTTCCCTTATATGCTCTTGTCACAATATAATTTTCACATCTTGTAGACATTTCACTTCTATACTTTTATTTGCCAAGATAAAGCTTAAGTTACCGGGGTAAGATATGCCACAAGAGGGGCGAGGGAAACATCAAATAGAGGTAATAAAAGCCTAACATAGGTTGGTTCATCAAGACAGGGCAAGAAAATCCTTTCTGGCTTGGGCGGTTTTAGGTGTGGTTTCAGTAAGTTGCAACCACAGGTAAATCCGAGCTTTTACAGAACCAAATTTTGTTCTCAGAAATTCGTGGATTCTCAATGGGTTTCACAAAATTGAATCCGCGGGTGAAACCGCATGGCCCAAAAATTAAAATTTTAAAACCCGCAACTTAGGGGTTTATTTCCCTCCTTCGAAACACAATCCTAATACATTTGAAGAACCAAAAGCCGTGATCGTTCTTGCTCTCTCTTCCCTCCTCGGTGGATTTTAGTGCTCCAATTTACCCCTTAACTACATCCAATCGCATTCACGTAAGATCTCTCTCTCTCCCATCGATTTCTCTCAAGGAGAAACCCCAAACTCGATTTCAGGTTTTGAAAACTTGGGGTTTTACTTCCTTTTGCTCAGTAGGCTGTTCACAACCTAATCTTAACCATTTTCTCACCATAAGCAACCTATACAAGGGCTTGCATACAATCTTGGCATCTAACTCAAGGATTTAGGTTGGATTTTGGAAAAACCAAAACCTACTCAAATTTTCCTCTTCTCTTTTGCCATATTTGATTTGGTCTTACTTGATAGGGCTTAGTTTACATTCTCAGAGTTGTCACAAATCATATTTACTTGTTCCTTACGATTCAATCTCCCAACCACAAAATCTGAAAATTCTTTTTGAAGCCCAAGGCATGCTCCATGATCGAACAAGTCTACTTCTTGTTTGAACTTACTACTTTGTATAAAATATCATGTCCTAGGCATAATATGACCATGAATCTTCATTATTTATCATGTCCTTCACATAATGGCCATGCCTTTCCTTTTTTTCCCCAACTTCTTAGATCACAATTGGATAAAATCAAAATTTTCTAGCCTAAGAATCCTACTGAAATTTAATTTGCTTTGGAAGGAAAATCAAGGGCTAGGTTTTGAACTTCACAACCTTACATTGATCATCTACTTAGGCCTTAGCATTCAAGGTACAGATTTGCTATCAATCTTGGCTTTTAGCTGCAGGTTAAAACAATCAATGGCTCCAAGCACATGGCGTGCATGCGTTGAACAAGTTGCACCAACTGTCCTAGATCCACTATGGTTTCAAAAGATAGAGGACCAAGAGCTTTACCAAGATTACTGCCGCTTCAAAAATATAGTGGAAGGGCGGGATGTAGTGTTGGATGATCTCAAAGCTTACATGGTGGGGCAGAGATTCGAGGCATTGGGGTGGATCAACATTCTCAACCTTCCTGAACCATACTACCCAAAACTCATTCTCTATTTCTATGCAAATCTGAACACCGGGAACCCGGGCACACAAAACTATTGGGTTGTTTCATATGTCAAGGGGATTCCTATAGCCTTCATTGCAGCACAATTGGCCGGTGTTATCAACTTGTCCATTGGAGGAGCAAGGACCTATTGTTCACTTAGAAGGAATCCCTATACCTTAATCAAGTGGGAGGTATTGACATTCTGACGACCATCAGGCGGCTAAACCTGCGAGTGGTGGATGGCTTCGATGAGGTCACGAAGCAACTCTCTAATCAGACTTGGCGCCTAGAGGGTATTGAGAGAGGGGTAGATGACATCGACAGCTTTCTTGGTCGCGATGGTGGCGGTGGTGCAATGTCTAGCTCAGCTTTCTCTCAACAATTAAAGTTATCCCGGATCAGTTCTTATAGTTCTTATCTTAGGATGAACAACTGGGAGCTTTTAGAAATGGTAGACTTGTATATTTAATCTGAGATGAACAGAATCAATTGTTTTGAGTTGGAACAGATGAGATCTTGCATTTTGAGTTGGGAAAGACACAGTTATGCCGAAGCAGAGAATCTGGAACAATCATGGTGTTTAGATTAGTATCTTTTGATTGAGCAGGATAGAATCATATGTCTTTGTTGGAATAGATGAAATCATGAATGTTGAAATGGGAAGGATATGATTGCCTCCCAAGAAGATTTGGAATAATTGAATATTTGTAATTAATCTTATATGTATCTCTATGTATTTGCTTAATTCTCTCTTATTTAAATCATTGTTGATAATTGTGCTTGATTATGATTGATTCATTATTGTTTATGAATTATAACATATAGTTACCCATTTATGACCTACTTAAGGCTCAACCAAGCAATTATATAGTTGTAGCTTAACAGCCTATGGTTCAAGTCCTAAGTTCCATGTTACCTATTATCTTCTAAGTTCTTGTTTCACCACAATCAGTCTTCTCCTATGTCTGCACACAATCATTTATGTTCTTGAAGATTTTTAGTTTAGAACCTAATTGTGGAGAGTAAATCAAGAGTCCGCGAGGCGTGGTCGGTGCGAGCATCATTGCTCGATACCACTCATCACGCCCCATCCCAACAAGGGATAAAATACATTATAAGGGGTGACTAGGATAACGCTTGTCATCCTACTAAGCTGCCAGGATCACTGACACAGTGTCCCAACGTACAGTCATAACTAATATTAAAATAATATAATATCGAGTGTGGAAAGGGAAATATTACATTCCAAATGATCGGTAGTTTTGCGGAGCGTATAAAATCAATAGTTACAAGATGATCAAAGCCTAGATGATAAATACGTATTTAATCCATTTTTCATTACCATCTAATAATGATTAACAAGGGTATAACGAGTAAATGTTTTTACATGGGCCTACGCCCTAAAATAAATAAAAGGGGAACAAGTCCCTAGAATTCTCACGGCCCGTAGGCGCAATCGTCACAAGGACACCCGTTGCCATGTTCCTCTAACACAGCTTCCGGCTCCTCCGTACCTGCATCATAATCTAAAAATTGTGTACACGAGGGGTTAGCTCTCCACTGAGCCAGTGAGGGGATGGGGATGCACAAACACACAATTCACATAGTCCAATGATGCATGCATATGTTAAGTAAATTTTCCACCTAACATCACAACTAAGTCAGAGGTATATGCTACTGTGACAACTCGGGAGACACTGTGGGTCACTTAACTTATCGCCACAATGAAACCTCAATTGTCACCTGGGACCTACGCCGATCGAAGCCTCCAAGACCACTCGGTGGCGGACCACGATAACCAATACTACCATGATGGCCTCTCCCACCTCCACGAGAATCCGGTGTCTTGATTACCCAACACCTAAACCCCTGTTGGTAAGGGTAGTAGCATAAGGGTGTAAAATCCTAGCCACGACTACATGCAAGTCCTATCGTCCCGAGAGGTAATCCGGGCGCATCAACTTTCATCCGGTTTAGTGCTTACCGACGCGCCGGCGCATCTGATTCAACATGACATTCAACATAATTTCTTCATAAATGTATATAGTGTTCGGGGTTCTGGCACCGATACCCACCGGCACCGAGACCCATCAAGGTACAACATTACCAATCAACATCATAACATTCATATATAAAAATATGCAATATGCACAAGCATGCTTAAAAATTTATAATGATGACATAATATACAATGCAATAATAATATCAAGCCCAAACAACCAAACCCACTCACAACGTATACGCCACGCACCAAGATTATCAGTTGTCGCCTCGATCAAGCAATAAGCCACAAGATGAATATATTAACCTAAACAAAGAGTGAAATAAGGTTAAACGAGCGAAGGGAAAGGATCCCCAAAAGGTCTCCCATAAATCATTTAAGTATAAGGTTTCAGAAGTAGAGTGGTTGCAGGAGTGGTTTCATGCCCAAATTCTGCAACCACATGTAAATCCTAGGAAACCAGGGGTTCAGGACAGTTTTAGTCAAGGTCGGTTGCAGATGTGGTTTCAGAAAACTGAAACCGAGTGTAAATCCTAGGAAACCAGGGGTTCAGGACAGTTTTAGTCAAGGTCGGTTGCAGATGTGGTTTCAGAAAACTGAAACCGAGTGTAAATCCGAGCTTCACAGGGGCCTTCTCGGGAAGGTAATTTCAGGGTGGTTTCTTGCAGGTCTGAAACCACATATAAATCCTAGCTAACTAGGGGCTTAGGAAGGTCTCTGCCAAGGGTGGTTGCAGGTGTGGTTTCTCAGGTCTGAAACCACATGTAAAACCACATACCTGCAGAATCGAAAATTGAAGGGTTTCTTACTAGGGATTCATTTTCCAAGGGGTTTAAAGGTAGGGGGGCTTCAAGAAAGCTTCCTCCTAGGTCCATTAGGGTTCTAAGACCTCATTAGGTCCATGTAATCCCATGGATTTAAGAGGAAAAACAAAGATAATCTAATTTATGACATAATAGGGTAGAAACCTTAAATTTCTCAAATGGAAAGAGATTGCTTAGGCTTAGAGCTTGTAATGGAGTGAAATAACTCCAGCATAGTCTAGGTTTAGAGGTTCCAAGAGAACCCTAGGTCGAATCTCTCCCATTTTCCAAACCTCAAAACTCAAAATAGATGAAGAGATGTGGGTTTCAATGGCTTACCTTCCCCAATGTAGAAAAACTCCACGTAGAGAGCTCCACAAGGTGAGGTTCCAAGCCTTCAACCAAGCTTTTCCATTCCTCCTTCTCCTTTTCTCCTTCCTTCTTTCTTCTTTCCTTCTTTCTTCTTTCTTCTTTCTCCTTTCTCTCCTCTTTCTCTCCTCCACGATTTAGGTTAGATGGGAGAAGAAATGAAAATGAATGCTTCTCCCCCCCCTTTGTCTTATTTATAGAAAATGGGCTTGGGTCCTTTAAGTTAAATGGGTCAAATAGCTAAATGGGTACTTTAAGTTAAATGGGTCAAATAGCTAAATGGGTGGATCCAAGATAAATGGGTCATTAGGCCAAATGGATAGTTTAAGTTAAATGGGTCAAGAGGGCTTAATGGGTTGACCCATGGTCTTATTTAGGGTAAAGGAATGGGTTAACCCATCTTTGGGTCAAATAGAGTTAGATGGACCCTCAGGTTAAATTGCCACTTAAGCCCAATGGGCCTCTTAAGCTAATGGGCCTGCCCACTAGTTATAATTAGGAAAGAACCTAATTAAAAGATGAGCCCACATGATATGGGTATAATTGCTCTTCACGCGTTTCCCCAGGGCAAGTGGGACCCATAAATAGAATATTCCCAACTCAACTAAAATAGCCCGGGCGGTCCAAATCTTGACCCGCACTTCGAAGGCATCGAGGGAAAGGGATAAATAAATAAGCCAAGGGCTAGAACTTACTTCTCCATTGCCATGGTGTGTCAATGGTAAGCCCGTATCATGGTCAATAATTTGTAACTGGGTTAGACCACCAGTGAGAATAGCTCACCAGCACGTGGCAGTGATAACCACACGTCACGGGGAAGAAATAATAATTAATTATGATCCGGGGTGCGGGTATAACACCTTCCCTTTCTCCTCGAAACCCTCGGGTTGTCGCTTGTAAACCTGTTCAGCCAAATCACCATTCAGAAAAATCGTCTTCACATCCATTTGATGTAGTTCAAGGTCAAAATGAGCTACTATGGTCATGATGATTTTGAATGAGTCTTTTGAAGATACTGAGGAGAAAGTCTCTTTAAAATCTATGCCCTCTCTCTGTGTGAAGCCCTTTGCCACAAGTCTGGCCTTGTAGAGCTCTATGTTACCCTGAGAGTCAGTCTTGGTCTTGAAGACCCATTTTGATGCAACGGCTTTGTAACCCTATGGAATCTCAACCAGCTCCCACAAACCATTGTTGTGCATGGATTGTAACTCCTCCTTCATAGCTTCCACCCATTTATCTGACTCCTTACTATTGATTGCCTGCAAAAAGGTAACAAGATCCTCCTCCTTATTGATGTCGAATTCACACTCATTCAGGTATGTGACATAATCTGGGCCAATGGTTGATCTATGAGTCCTGATAGATCTCCTCAAAGGCTCTGGGTTGGCAGTAGTGACCGTGTCGACTGGTGTCGAATCATATGCCTGAGGTGGTGGCACATCCACTACTACGATTGCAGGGGTAGCAGGATCAGTGGGCACATCCATATCAATATCCATGTGAGAATCATAGTCTAAAAACAATAAGGGCCTACTCGACTCCGGTGTTACAACAGATGTTCCACTCTGTCTTTCATCAAACCTCAAGTTACGGGACACAGAGCGATCTCCTTCTGACTCAAGGAACTTGGCATGGGTGGTCTCCACAATTCTATTCCCTGTGCCTGAGTAATAGAATCTATACCCTTTAGATCTTTCTGGGTAACCCACAAAATGACAGCTCACAGTTTTTGGGTCCCAGACTTTCTGCTTAGGATTGAAGAGTCTGGCCTCGGTAGAGCAACCCCAGACTCGAAGATGCTTCAGGCTAGGTTTCTTACCTATCCAGAGTTCAAACGGTGTCTTGCACACTGACTTATTTGGTACTCTGTTGAGAATATAGGCCGCAGTTTTCAGTGCTTCTCCCCATAAGGACTCTGGAAGGCTGGTGTTACTGACCATGGTTCGCACCATGTCTTTCAGAGTACGATTTCTCCTCTCTGCTACACCATTTTGTTATGGTGTACCAGGCATTGAGTACTGTGGAGCTATCCCGTGTTCCTGTAGATACTTAGCAAAAGGCCCAAGTTGCTACCCTGTATCTCCTGCTCTTCCATAGTATTCTCCACCCCTGTCAGACCTGACAGACTTTATCTTTCTGCTATGGACGAGTTCAACTTCAGCTTTGAAAAACATAAAAGCCTCCAGCGCTTTTGATTTCTCAGCTAGCAAGTAGATGTAACCATATCGGGTCCAGTCATCAATAAAAGTGATGAAGTAACGCTAGCCTCCAAGTGTAGGAGTAGGGAAAGGTCCACATATGTCAGTGTGAATAAGATCTAGAGCCTCACTGTGTCGAAAAGCATCCTTCTTCGTAGAAGAAGTCATCTTCCCCTTTATGCAATCAATGCAAACTTCCATGTCCTGGAAAACCAACTCATCAAGTAACTTCTCCTTGATCAACCTATCCATTCTCTTTCTAGAGATATGGCCTAATCTTCTGTGCTAGAGTACAGAAGACTTCTCATCTACCAGTTAGCATTTGGTGCCAACATTCATAACCCAAGAAGAGACACAGTTTAGTCTATACAAACCATCCGAACAATATCCAGAAACAACAACCACAAAATTCAAAATTAAAGTGAAACCATCTTTATTCAAAACAACAGAATAACCATCTGAAACTAGTCTTGAAACTGAAATCAAATTCTTCCTCATGGAGGGAATAAAAACTACATCCTTTAAAGTAATGAAATTGTCTGAATTCAAAGATAGTGTAACTAATCCTATGGCCTTCACTACTACTTCCGCTCCATTCCCGACGCACACTGTCACCTCACTCTTGCTTGGTACCCTCCTACTTGTGAACTCCTACAAGGAATGAATGACATGAATGGAGGGTCCAGAATCTAACCACCAAGAATCTATTGGTGCATCTATAAGAGAAGATTCATAACAGACTAAAGAGGTACCCTTACTAGTGCTCTTCTTGTTCTCAAAGTATGCCTTCCTCTTGAAACAGTCCTTCTTCATATATCCCTTTTTCTTGCACCAGAAACACTCAACCGCATTGTTTGAATCTTTTTTCCCTATATTGCCCATGTTGTCCTGCTGTGTTCTGTTACCCTGCTCAGTTTGGTTCCCGCCAGTCCGGTAGGGTGCAAACCTGCCTCTCCTGGAAAATCTTCTGTTATTTCTGTGAGGTCCTCCAGATGAGGATCTCTTGCCTTGTGTGAGATTAGCACTCTCCAATTTCCCCCTTTTCATTCTTGCCTCTTTCTGTCCAGTTATAGTGATCAACTCATCCATGCTCCATTTATCTTTCAAGGCAATGTAGGTGCTATGAAGGTGCTGATACTGCTCTGGGAGTGAATTGAGTGCAATATTAACTAGGAAGTCATCATCAAAGTTAATCTCTAACTCCCTATTCTTGTTTCCTAAAGAAACAGGTCCCAGAAGGTGCTCCTTGGTACTACCATTCCCATCAAACTTTGCATTGGTCAGTTTGCCCATCAAGTCACCTAACTGAGCCTTCTTGGAAGACTCAAATTTAACTCTAATAGCTTCCAAAAATTTTGTGGCAGTATCTTTCACTGTGATACTATCCTTCAAGGTCGGAGGGATAGCATGCTTGATGACCTTTAGACATTTTCTATTTGCAACTTCCCACTTCTCAAGTTCTATTTTCTCTGCCTGAGTACTGTCAGGAGTGAGTGTTGTAGGCTTGGGCTCTCTCAAACAAAGATCTAGGTCCCTAAGGCATAGATACACATCTAGATCCTCATACCAACTCGTATAATTTTCACCAGAAAGTTTCGGAATGTCCGATAAATCATGACCTAGAGACATCTGCCATAAGGACATAACAGAATCATATATCTATCACACAGAATAGAATATAAAATACAGGGTATTTCAATACCACTAACTTGTGCTGGTTGTATAAACTAATGTACCAACACCTAACCAAGAGTGTCAACCGGATCTACATTCCTAACCTTTGGGTTTTTGAAATCCACTGGTCCACTCTTATACTTTACAATTACTGCGGGATAACACTAACCTTTGACAAAATTGTCACCTTTGGGTAGACAATAATTTCTAGATTAGTTTCTCCCTATAAGTGTGTGTGTATTTTATTTTGGTCTTGGATAGTGCTACCTTTGGATGAACACCACCGTCCTTTGCTGCCATAAACATGAACCTTGAGTTATTGGGTATTATAACAAAATCAGATTTTACCACTTTTGTGGATTCCATCTGACCCTATTAGAGTACCCAACCACTCATGATGCAGCTGTGGGATATTGGTATTCAAATTCAAATAATTTAATACATGAATTTTATCACACACAACAATTCTATAAAATTTACTATTATTCTTCATTGCATTGTGATATAATGTTTCATATAGTTTCCTATGGTCAATAGTTTAAACAAGGAATGCAGAAATCCACATTTAAAGAATTGCATAAACACTTTAAAAGCTCACTGTGGGTCCCAGTAGCCACATTTGGAGCAACTGAGGCATACACGCGCGTAGGCCTCGCAAAATCAGACACAGCGGAAAAAACCCCACGTCAAAAAATGCTCCCACGGCCCGCTTGAATCCGGCGCGTGATATCACTCACGGGTAGGTCTGGGCCAGTCAAACCGATCCGGTCCGACCTGATTTGGTCCGGCCCGGTCACTGTTCGGGTCAAACCTGGGTTGGGTCTGCCCAGATTCTTCGAGTCGGGTCAACCTCGTTGGATCGGGTCTGGACATCCGGCTCGGGTTAAGATTGACCCACTTGTGTCAGTCCGGGTCTGACCCATTTGGGTCGGGGCTAGGACCGGACCACTTGGGCCAGGCTAGTCCTGACCCATTTGGGTAGGGCCTGATTTGACTCATCCGAGTTGGACCGAGTTGACCCAACCATCCATCGGGTTGACTTGGAAACCCTACCGAGTTGACCCAACGACGAATCGTCCGCCGCCAACGTAAGTAACCTTTTTTTTTTTTTTTTAAACGCTGCTGGCGCATGAGATTCATGCGTTTTTTTCGACGGCGCATGCCGACGCATCGGGAAGATTTCGGTGAAAAGGCTTATACCGCCGTGATCGTCTCGTCGTCCCCTACCATTCCATATAAAAATATTTGAATTTTGGTGGCCGGAGACCACCGACAGTGGCCGGACAAGAACAATTCAAAACCCAAAATTTTTTTAAAAATTAAATCTGTTTCCAGATCTATGTAGGTTGGCTCTGATGCCACTTGTGAGATTCAAAGCAATACCTTGATCTCTAAACAGTGATCCTACATAGATATGGAAAACTAACAAATAAAGGAGAAATAGATTCATACCTTTTTGGTTGAAACTTGTAATCGATCCCCAAACTTGAACTTCTCTCCAAAAGCCTTCCACAGCCTTTCACCTTTCTCTCCCGTGAGTAGGAATAATAGAATAATCAAAATGACGGTTGTGGGGACCTTGGGTTGAATATATAGCATATTCCCTAACCCTAATTACATCCCCACAATGCGTTAGGTCAGTTATGCCCCTGACTAACTAGAGTGGGTTAATAATAACCTTTATGGGCCCAATAAAAAATACTTGTGTTAATGAGGCCCAAAACCCAACATGGGCACCTAACATTTGGAAAAACTATGCTTGAGATACATCACTTTTGATATATTTAGGTTTGGGAGACATTTTTTCATATTTTCAACTTTGCCCAATACTCTAGCCATTAATGTGTACTCTCTCAATTATGAATAGGAACTTATAGTTTCGATAAGCCTAAGAAGAAAGGCTTTCATGTGAGCAAAGGGGCAAAGTTAATAGGTGATAGAATTTTCCATTGGATTAATACAACGGATCAAAGAATAGAAACAACAATGATAAGTGAGATTCAAATAAGTGCTATACCCGGATCTATATCATTTGTCAACGAACTTGTCAAATGCTCCTCTCATCCTTGTTAGTCTTGTCTACTCCATGTTCTATACAAATTATGGTAATAACTACTAATGACCATAGCTATCAACCCAAAGGCAAGGTTGGGATCTGGCTCTTGGACATGGAACAGTATCCGAACTGTACTCCCTACACTTAGGGGCATGGTCCGATGGCAAATTGGTGATGGCTCCAAAATAAATATTTGGGAGGACCCATGGCTTCCCTCCTCTTTGTTTACTTCTCTTAATCAGGTGGTGGAGAGGAATCCTCTGTTTAATAATGTTAGTGATCTCCTACTTAATAGATCGTGGAACTTACCTCTACTCACTTCTCTTTTCCGTCAAACTATTTGTAACACAATCCTCTCTTTACCTATATCTGACCATCCTTTCAATGATCACCTCTTCTCTCCAATATCCAAGACTGGGAAACTCACTACAAAGAAGATTGCATCCATTTTAACCTACCAACTTCACTCTTCCAATATTACTACAGATCCACTCTGGAAGGAAATTTGGAAACTGAAAATACCACCAAAGTTTCCACTTTTTTTTATGGAGACTGCTCCATAATGGTATCCCCACTAAATCCAAATTGTTTTGGCTACATTCAGACCGTGGGTGGTGTCCTCTTTGTCCTCTTTGTCGATCTAAACCTGAAACTCCCTGGCACCTTTTCCTTTCCTGTGACTTTACCAAGAGGATTTGGGCTGCAACCCCCTTAGGTATTTGAACTGAATTTCTCACTGGGGAATCCTTTTTGGACATTTTTAACACTTTTTTAACAGGTGGAGGTATATCTAAATCTCATGCACATTGCATCTTGAGCATTGTTTGCATTACTATGTATTTTATATGGGCCCTTAAGAACCAAGTCATTTTCCGTAACCACCTGGCCAATCCCCACACTGATTTAAATAATGTTTATAGATGGATAAGTGATTTGAATCTTTCACCATCCTTTGACCAGGAATTTCCTGCCCACCCATCTAATACCCATGCCAATACCTCCTTGTCCCCCCATTGTCAATCACTTTAGTTTTATTTGGAGTTGGGGAAGGAGGAGAATTGTATCATTATTTTGGATGGGAGTTATAGCCCATCAACTTCTCAAGGTGGTTGGGGTTATTTGATTATTCATAACCAAAAATTGTTTGCTTCTTCTATGAATCATGGATTTGTAGGGTCAGCACAAGAAGCAGAGTTGCGAGGACTCAAAGGAGGGCTCCAAAAGGCATTTTCACTGGAATGTCAATAGATAACTGTGTGGATTGACTCAGAGGAGATCAGGAATTGGCTTACAAGTCCGATAGACAATCCATGGCCATACCATGTCATAACTTGCCTATATGATACTTCCCACCTCATTGCTTCCCTTGGGTCTGTAAAAATTTTAAAACAACCTAGGTCTTATATTGAACCTACTGATAGGCTCTCTCGTTTTGCTAGGATTCGGTCCTTATCTTCTAAATGTTTGGATGAATTTGTACAAATTATGTTTGATCAGTAAAAGTTTCTTTCTTCACCAAAAAAACTACTAATGACCATAGCTATCTTTATATAGACGGAGAATGAGGACTAATATTGAAATAAGAGTGATTGAGTCTCTCCTATAAAATAAGGCCCAATCACTAATAGGCACACAATATACTTTACACTTTAAGGTAGTTAATTGAAACCCATTAACATGTTATGGAGATCACTCCAAATTGGTATTCCATCTAACCAAGCCTGCCAATCAACATACATCCACTAATCTGAACCTACACAATTATTGGATGCTAGACCATACATGATGAAAACATTACATTCTCCCACTTGACCAGTAGGAAGTCAATTCGCATACGATTGTAAGTGTCTAGGCGTAGGACAATGCAGGTATACGCTGCGCTATGAGACCGAGTGGCATTCCTTTTTCCTTTTAAGTTTCATTAAATCACAGTGTAAAATCAGGGGTAAAAGTGGTTATTTGGCCAAAAAAAAATCAACAAAAAACCATGGTTTCCAGTAGTGTGAAATTCTAACCCATGAAACTAATAATCTGTTTTTCATTTCTGGCCATTTTTCTAACCATCTGAGACCTTAACCCTATGAACCGTGAAAACTAGTCGGACAATAGAACGATGTGATTGAAATCTTTGATGAAACCTTATCCCTTCAAAGGTGGAGGTTTTGGGCTTTGTTGTGACTTGTGAGAGATGGATGGGATCATCCACCATCTACATCTGTATGCATGCCGTGAATCATGATCATCCTTCCTGGGAAATGAAACAGATAAATTTTTCCTATTTTTATATAATGGTAAAATTGGTTAGATAACCAAAGACCAACCAAGTCCCAAAACCCAATTTATTATCCACCTGCTGTCTACCACAAGTACTACCTGCCCTAAGGCCTAATACCTAGGGGGAACTTACTTGCTCTGTTTGAATTCAATCTTATTAAGGTTTAATAATAGGGTTATGGAAAAGATCTTTAATTTTCCCCCCAAAAAAAAAAATTAAAATAAAAAAAAAAGTTTCGCAAGTGGTGAGAAACAAAGGCATTGGGGCTTGCCAAAGCCGTAGGCCACGCTCCGAGTCGGGGCTTCAACGAGGTGCCGAGACGAGATTCCAACTGATGCAAATCTATTAGTCCTCTCCTCTAGGACTTTGCAAGCTGCAAGTTTTAATGGAGTCATGACTCAGCATCGAGTCTCACCGATTCACACTCTCTCTCTCTCTCTCTCGCGTCCAACTTACATTGTGGTTCGCGCCAAATATGCTCATGACTCGTGACATTCCGAAATTCTCAATTATCGAACTGCAATGCCAATGCACTTTCATCGGCTTCCATTTCCAATCCCCCCCCCCCTCTTCTCCCCAAATACTCTCGCCCTGGCCTCTCCCTAGTTGCCATAGCTCGCCCATCTATGTGCTCTTGTAGGGCAGTCCACAGACCGATCTTCCTCTCTGTCTCTCTCTCTCTCTCTCTCTCTCTCTGTGTGCTTGTGAGTCTGTGGGGGTGCGTGTTTGTACTTGTGTCCCTTCTTCTCAATCGAAGGGCACCGCAGCACAAACAATTAACAATGGCACATGACACTTCAACAAAGTCCTTTCCTCCAACGCTTCCCTCTTTCTCTCCTCGCCTCTCGCTCTTTTACGACCCACAAAGCCCACCCTTTCGCCGACCATGTCCGTTTTCCTTTCTTCCCTCCTCTTCCATTCCATTCTCGTCTTCCTTGGAGTCGCAGCTTTTAACCGCCTACCCAGCTCCCATTCTCTTCCACAACTCCAACCCATTTCCTTCTCGAGTAGAGGTAGATACGATGATAGATGCGGGCAGTTCCAGCAATTCCCATTCCCCTTCCACTTGAACGCTTCCCTTGCTGCAAACTTTGACGCCTTCCGCCTTTCCTGCTTGAATTCCACTTCGCTTTTCCTCACTATCGCTTCTCAGAGCTATCGGGTCCTCAATTTTTTCTCCGATGGTCTTCTCGTGGATTTTCCCACCGACTCCTCCTGTCGTCGCTACTCCGATTTGAACTCCTTTAGTTTCGAGGGGAATGCCTTCTACGGCTTATCGATTGACAATGTGATTGGTTTATACGATTGTGACGATTCTTCGGTGTGCAAAGCCGATTGTGAGAAAATTTTGTTGCCAGGCTGTGACCAGGACGGCAACGTTAGCAGCAGCAGCAGCAGTCTTTCTACTTGCTGTTACCCACTCTCAGATCACAGCGTCTGGGAGATCGGAGATGGATTCTCCGTGTTTTCGGAGTTTGGGTGCAGGGGATTCTCCAGTTGGGCTGTTTCCCGTGGGGTGAATTCGGGGAAGCGTGGGATCAAATTGGAATGGGCCATCCCTATGAATTCTTCTGACCGACTCTGCGCCAGCAACGCCTTCCTTGTCAACGCTACCACGGTTAAAGCTGGAATTAGATGCATGTGCCAGAACGGGTTCGCCGGAGATGGATTTGCAGCGGGAGTTGGATGCCTAAAATGTAAGTTATCACGCCCACTCCAATTATACTATTTTGTTGTCTTTGATTCCATGATGACTTCACGAGGTACAGGATCTTCTTCCATTTGTTGGAGACTCGGGAGCAGTTTTTCTTATCTGTTCTAGTTGTCCGAGTGCATTTCTTTGGGTCAAACACTTCCCATCTTCCATGTTCTGTGACTTCTGTCCACCGGCCATATATGAGCAAGTAGTATCAGTTAAATGGAAAAGACAAATTGGCATAGAAAGTCTTCCTGTCAAACTATATTCTAAAAAGAGATATCCACCATAGGAGAAGGGTAGTTTCACATTTTTCTTCCCCCATCATTTGGCATTTGGCATTTGGCATTTGGCATTTGGGGATGAGGAAGATTGTTGTTGGGTGTGGGGGTGGGTTGCTATAAAAAATAACTACTCCCACCAAAAAAAAAAACCCAAAAATTATGGCGCACCTACTCTGTTCAAAGAACTTGCAAGGTGAACCAGCTGGCACCTTCAAGATTACGTTAAGAGGTTGAATATATACAAGTAATGTCATAATATGAATTAAAGCTGGTTTTGCATGGGTTGATAAATGACTGAACTTGGCCTAATCGAACTTGACACTCATTTCTCATGCAATCTTCTGTCCCTCAAATATAATCAAGGATGATATGTTTCCCTTCACAAGCAGAAATTGATTGGCAAAGATATGCACCTCTGAGATGTTGGTGATAGATTTACTTGAGTCTCTCACCTGAAAGAAGTTATTGCATGGAGGAGGCACTATAGGTATCTATCCAGCAGCTTATGGAGTTCATTGTGCCCTACTGCTTGAAGATAGAAGATAGGAGAACATAGTCATAATTTGGTCAAGGGACTGAATGATCTACCCCCTAGAGATCTCTCAGTCAACATAATCCACTCGTTTTGGTAAGTTCACTTGAACAGTTTGTTGTCCAATGGCTAAGAATATTACCTCTGCACTGCATCATTATCTAATGCATTGACCTAGCCCCCCAAAATCCAGCCCGACTCCCCCCACCCCACCCCACCCCAACCTAAAAATAAATAAATAAAAAACTCTAATGCATTAACATGATTCCATCACATGATTGCAAATCTTTATTGCCTCCTTCTACCTGTCTGAATTTGTGTTGTCTTCATTTTTCCAGTTCCAGGCTTGTGAAATGATAGGATATATGATTGTAAGAGCAAAAAAAAGTTTACTTTTGGGTCAGAGAACCTGGTTCTCTTTCCAGATAAAGAAAGTAGGCTCATATTCTGTTTGTCTTCAACAGCTTGCACGAAGAGTGGTCAAGAAGCATATGGGGAGGACTGTTACATCAAAAGACATAGCAAAAAGAAAGTGATAATCCTAGCTGGTAACTATGAAGAAAATGAACCTGTTTTTTTTTTTGGGTAAATAAGAAAATGAAACTGTTTTTGCATTACCTTTTGCAAAACTTCAGTTGCCCATTGCATTTTAGGCTTACTTTGATTGTAGCTGCTGTTTATGTGACTGATCTTTACATCTCTCATAAGTAGGTTGCCTCACTTCGGCATTCATTATCGCCTCATCAGTTTCACTTTATGCTCTATTAAAGCGTCCAATCAGGTCCAGTTCATTGGACCATGATCCAGCTGATTCTCAGGGTACCATTTCATTCCATAAGGTCTGTAAGACGAGGTTATTCACATACAGGGAACTAGAGGAAGCTACAAAAGGATTTGAATACAGCCAGAAACTCGTAGATGGCACAAATGGAACAATTCATGCTGGGGTTCTTGGTGATGGATCACATGTGGCTGTCCAAAAGGTGCAGTGCGAGAATGAACGGGACTTCATGTTGGTTTTGTCTCGAGTTGAGGTTCTGTCTACAGTTGCACACAGGAATGTGGCCCGTATCCTAGGATGTTGTATCGACTCAGACTATACACCATTCATTGTCTACGAGTTCTCTGCAAATGGTAACCTGGAGGAACACCTGCATCAAGAGAGAGGGCAAAAAGGTTGTCTAGACTGGTACATGCGTTTGAAAATTGCTGCAGAAACAGCTAGTGCTCTTGCATACTTGCAGTGTGAGATATCTCCTCCCATTTACCACCGTTGTCTCAAATCCAATTGTATCTTTCTAGACCAGGATTATTCAGTCAAAGTGGCTGGGTTTGGGCTACTAAACTCCAGCATCAGAGATGGGTCCTGCTTGGGCCACAATTTTGAAGGTACACATTTCTATAGAGGTGATGTGTATGACCTTGGAGTGGTTCTGCTGGAGATAATTACAGGATCAAAACATGTAGATCTTCCAACCATGGCTCTCACAAAGATAAGGAGTGGGAAGCTAGAGGAGATCGTTGATCCGCTACTTTATTATCATGAGCAGCCGCCATGTTGTCGAGAACAAATCGAGATAGTTGCAGACCTAGTGACACGGTGCTTATTGTTTGGTGGGGATGGTAGATTGGTTATGGTGGATGTGGCTAGCGAGTTGGTACACATCACAAAAGAGAACTTGGATGGTAACAACAATCGGAGGGGACCTGCATTGGAGGAAACATTCTCCAATTCCAGCCTTCTGCAGATGATCTCGATGTCTCCTGAGTCTATTTATGTGCCCTGATCATCATCAATTCTTGTTGGACCGACCGTGATCATCCAGCAACTTTTTGACTTGTGGGTGAGTGAGTTATATTTACTCGTTGAAACAAAATATTGCGAGCAAAAACACATGTCCGGCCAGAGTTATAAAATGTTCCCTCCAATGCATGATTATTTATTCATGAATCATATGCATTGGGAGGAAACATTTTGTAACTTTGTTTCCTCGATCCTTCAAACGATACCCAAGATGTCTCAATAACTCAAAACTTAATGTGCCTTTTAATTGTTTGCAGGATGGATCAGAGAATCGGTCAGAGCAGAGAGAGCCAGAGCCCAAAATATAGGAATTCATTCTAATTATCAACTAATGCTAGCTAGCTACATGATTTATGATCTACCTCATTGTAATTGTATTCCACTTCTACATTTGATCTACTTAAGTAAGCTGGTGTGTTATAACTTATATTAGATAGAGAAGCAACCAACCAACCAACCAAAAATTTCCCGGGATTTTGTTTTCGCCAAATCTCAGATCTGTGGGAGAGTGGGGAGGCATTAGGAAGGAGTGGATGAATTATGAATTATCAATTATCCTTGTGGCTTCGTGATGGAATGACATTAGGAAGGAGTGGATGAATTATGAATTATCAATTATCCTTGTGGCTTCGTGATGGAATGAAAAACTCAAAACGTTTAGCAGATTTAACGGGAAGAATCAACTTTCCCCAATAAACAAAGTTGAATAATAAATGGGAGAGAGATAGAGAGAGAAAGAATAAATATGACCACCGCCAGCGCTGGGACCAATGGGGTTGCACAACCTACCAAGCATTCAATATGGTGGACAGTGTGGTCATTTCACCACCCATGTGTCGTGTCTGGGTGCAAGGGGGTGTGACCAAGAAACCTTCCTGGTTAAATCGATGTTCCACATTTAAAATTGATGCATCCTCGTCACTGTGAGTAAACGTGGAGGCAACGTGGTCACGTCTCCACTCGGATGAGGATGACGATGAGATAGATTGTTGGAGCTGGACGAATGCACCGGCACCGACCAGGGGGTTGAGGCGATGCCTGACTCGTCACCATTCCTATTATTATGTTAAGAAGATAAAAAAAAACCCCAAAATAAGCCTACCCACCGTCGACTGGGCTACTCGATTCGGGGAGGGAATCAAGGAAATGCCAGAGACTATAGAGAGAGAGAGAGAGAGAGAAATGGAAGTCAACCCCTCCCACTCCAACAAGAAGATGGTTTTCTCAGAGTAAGAAATATAAATTTCTATAAATATATGGAATTAACCACCACCACCAATCCATCATACTTGCTTTCTAAACCTTTTTCGCCTGCCTGTGCAAGTGGAACAGAATCCTACCCCCATCCCCTTCTCTGTATTCAGTGTGTTGCCTCTGTCGTGTCTCTCGCTCTTCTAACTTGCAAGGTGCGTTCAGCTCTTCCTGCTTTTTGCGGCTCTCTCTCTCTCTGAGGGGTTAATTTAGGCTCCTCCATTGCACCTTTTATTGAATGATAATTGATCTACCAATTTAGCTATCTCATTCAACTTGATTTTATTTTATTTAATTTATTTTTTTGGCCGAAAAGGGGTTTCCAAAGTGAATGTTGTTGTTCCCCTGTGTTTCCATGACATTTACTCTGCAAAAACTCCTAAAATTCATCCCCACTTTTCCCACTGCTCTACTACTCCCGTAAAGCAATATCCACATAATTGAGACTCAGGCTGAAGAATCAATCAGACAATAATAGAACATTCAAATTTGCATTTTCAACCCTCTTTTATCTTATTATGTGTGTGTGGGTGTGTGTGTGTGTGTGTTCCTTGTCTTCTCTGTTCTAGAAAAAGAAAAATGAGTGAAGAAGAGGCGGTGAATGGAAACGGAGTTTACCCCAAGAGTACAGTCCCACGTCTGAGTGAAAGGATGCTGTCAACCTTGTCAAGGAGATCCGTAGCCGCACATCCTTGGCATGATCTTGAGATTGGTTGGTGTACCTACATCATCATCGTTATTCAATTGCCAATACCTACCTACCTAACTACCTGCATAGTAACATCACAAAACTAATCACCACTCTCTAATTCTGATGTGCAGGACCTGGGGCACCCCAAGTTTTCAACTGCGTAAGTTTTCACTCATCAAGTAATCTCTGTGGATTACTGCGAGTCGTTACAGTATTAAATAAATATGGTTTTGAGTAATTCCAGATGGAGAGCAAGATCGATGTGATATAATCATGGGGAAAATGGAAAAAAATAAAAAATAAAAAATCTCCTTTTTGAAATTCGATCAATTTTAATTGAATGTTCGTTCCCTTGTGTGTGTGTGTGTGTGTGTGTGGGAATGTATGTATATATGCGGGGTTCAACAAACATTATACAAAAAAACTACTGGGTACAGGTTGTGGAGATAACTAAAGGAAGTAAAGTCAAATACGAGCTCGACAAGAAGACAGGGCTGATAAAGGTGTGTTGTGTGTATATGCTTCAATTGTGTTTTTTTATACATTAAAAATTAAAAATTGGCATTTCATTTCATGACTTCTTTCCAAGATTCTAAAAGCAAAAAAAACAGGGAGAGGTTTCAAAATTCAAATCCTCTGTTATTACTTTGAAGAAAGGATCTAGTAAACTCCATTACAATACTGATGGTATATATAGTTAGTTCCTGACTGTTTGTTGAAATGGATGCCCAGGTCGACCGTATCTTGTACTCATCGGTGGTCTATCCTCACAATTATGGTTTCATACCCCGCACACTCTGTGAGGACAATGACCCAATGGATGTTTTAATCCTCATGCAGGTAATTGTTGTAATATTATTTTATTTGCTCTCTCTCTCTCTCTCTCTCTCTCTGTGTTTGTGTTTTGCCCGTACGGTGGAGGGGACACTATTCAGTACTCGATCAGTCGATTATTCAACCATACGGTGACATTAGATTGATCATTGCCTGAGCGACCCTTTAGACCCTTCTCTTCTTATTTGCTGAAATCTTCTTTAAGCATAAGGTTTAAAGTGATAGTGTTATGTTGCAGTTCTCCACTCCACTCACTATGCTCTGTTCATTAAAAAGGTTGGGAGGCTAGCATGGGACTAGAACCCAAAATATCAGTGGTTGTTGGGACAGTGGTTAATTAAAGATGATCAGTTGAAGGTAGATTCCGTCCCAAAATTGAATCCTTTTTTTTATTTTTTTTTATTTTTGCCGGGGAGCAGGAGCCGGTCCTTCCTGGTTGTTTCCTCCGAGCCAGGGCAATTGGACTCATGCCCATGATCGATCAGGTATGATTGGATTGACTAACCTGTAGTAGCATTGGTACAATTTACAGAATTAAAAAGTACCTCTTTAATACTCTTTTAAGTTGAGGCATGTGATGATTTTCCTTCTTTTTTTTTTCGTAAAACCACAACAGGGAGAGAAGGACGATAAGATCATTGCAGTGTGTGCCGATGACCCAGAGTATAGGCACTATACCGATATCAGAGAGCTTCCCCCTCATCGTCTTGCTGAGATCAGGCGTTTCTTTGAAGACTGTATCCTTTATGGTTTTTATCTTCCACAAAATGATAGTGTACCTTCTCATAAACAAAAAAAAAAAAAATGATACCCGTACCAACCACCAAGGCTTTGTTAACAGGCCAGGTAATTGATACTTGATAACTGTGGAAGGAAGGAAGGGGGCAGATTGAGTGATTTCTTGACGACAAACAATTCAGATAAGAAGAACGAGAACAAAGAGGTTGCCGTTGATGATTTTTTGCCTGCAGAAACTGCTCACAGGGCGATACAGTACTCCATGTGAGTTTTTTTTAAGAAATAAATAGAACTGGGGCAGGACTGAAATCCCTAAAAATGTAAAGAATATAACTTGTACAGACTCCTAATGTGGTTTTGTGTTTTGTTGCAGGGACCTTTACGCTCAGTATATCTTGCAAAGTTTGAGGCGTTAAGCACAACGGATTTATTTTAGTACCTAAATAATCCATTCAAATTATTGGAAGGTTCTATGTGTTTTATGTTTGTTTGGTTAAGCAGTTGCAGATTGGAAATTAGTGTGTTCATTTTTTTAAGCAAAGGTAGTAGTTATCCATGTAACAACAGATATATCACTGTATTATTATTCTATTCTTTTGCTCAGCAAATTTGGATATCATTTGGTTTTGCAAGTATGGTCAAAGTAAATACGTAGTACAGGTTGCAGAGGGTGCTGTGAATGTGTGATCTCCTTATGGTCGTATAAAGTTGTCTCTCACTCTCTCCTGCTTCACCAAGTGCATAAAGGCGTCGCCCCTCTTATTACCCTCTGCGCCCCCCCCCCCCCCCCCTCCCTCCCACCATTTACGAATTGCTGCGCCCTCGCCCCTCTTTTAATCCTCCGGTTCCTCCCCCCATCATGGGCAACAAAGAGTAAGCGCATCTGCCCTTCATCAGCAATTTGAGTGCACCCGCCAGGCCGCCACCAATGGGCCAATTAACAAAACTTTTAAACTTCTAGAACCTTTTAATTAGTTCCCCAATCATTCTTTTCTTTTACTAATTTCTTAACCATTCATTATTTTGTGTCCAAAGATCTTCCATGTAGGATCTTGTTACCATTTCATCCTCTATTATTTCATGTTAATGCCGCAATTAAACTCAAAGTTTGCCACTATGTTTTATGCTTCTCATAATTCATGACTTACCTTATGTAACCCCCACCCCCCACCCAACAACACAAAAAAAAAACAAAACAAAACAAGATCTCTAAAAAAAGGAGGTAAATATGTAAGCCTTTAATACACCTTTAATACACATATAAATGGATCAGCACTAGTCTCTTTTACTGTCTAAAACGTAGCAAGGATAGATAGAATTAGGAAATGCGAAATTCTCAGTCTATAATAAAATGACGAGATCAGTCGAAGGGGGTGGCAAACAGTTCGGTCATTCGATTTCAGTCAGGCTGACCGACCTATTACTCCCCTGGCCCTGTTTGGGTCGGACCAAAACAAACTGAACAAATATGCCATAGGTTTTTTTTTGGGTAGAAAAAACATCTATTGATAAAAACGGGATGCACGCCTGTCATCAGTGTTACGTGACAAAGAAACAAAGATCAAAAGTAGGCCAAACAGTCCTACCCGCCACAGACTACCCAATATGCCAAAGGTTATTAACATGAAAACTGAAATCAAACGCTTTCAATCCTATCAGTTTCAGTCTCCTACCGGGTAAGATATCAATATAAAATTAAGGAAAAAAGAACGCTGCTTCGTCACATGGCTCCTTTGCCTAGATACAGGAACACACAAAATTACCACCCAACCTCCTAAAATGAAAAAATTCCATCCGTGTTGCAGGGGCTACACGACCGAGCAGCGATCTAATGCCCTAACAATAATATAAAGAATATATAAATTTCAATTTGAGGAGGAATTTTTCCGCAGTGGGCGACTGCAAACTGTGAATGACTGAACAAGTAATTCTTCTTGTATGAGCATCTATTTTTTTTTAAATAATAAAAATAAAAAATAAAAAAATCCATTCTGTACTGAGTGACAGTAATTGCTCTCAAACGCAATGCATAAAACTATAATTATCCACATAAATAAAAAATACATGCTTACAAATACTTGGTCCGGAAGGAAAGGCAAGTTGAAAAAAATTGACCTTTTTCTCCTCTTCAATTTAGTGCATCCAAGCTACCTGGATATTGTATGTATGTGTGCATCTGCATCACTTAAGAATGCCCATACCATTTATTAAGAAGCTCCAGCAGAAGAATTGCTGCAGAGTCCTTCGCCTTCTTAACACTGGGCATAGGCTCTCCCACACAATCCTCTGTCCATCCCCTATCAGTTGTATTCACACGTACAGAATATGTGAACCTCTTTGCATGTGCAGGACCACCCTCATTTACACACCTAAGGATGCCAAATTGACACGTCAGATAGAGAACCAACCTACCATTTAAGTAGACTTCATACATGAAAGGAATTAGTTAGAAGAGAAGGGTAAAGTAACAGCTTCTCTCACCGATACTGAGGCATTGGCCACTGCCTCCGCAAGCATATGTCATTCAAGGTCTGTCTAGTGTATGTCTGGGTACCATTCTTCTTCTTCCCATTCTCCTCACTCTTCTGCTTAGCTTCAGCTATTTCCCTATCTTTCAAAACAACAAGTGCATTCCTTGCAGCTAATTTCTGTGCCATCTTCTTTTGTGGATTCTGAGCAATACCGATCTGGACACCATCGATGTAGACTTCAACAGTGGCTAGATTACCATTTCGGGTTGCTTTGTATTCCAAGCCTTCAGCCTGTTGCTGGCATCGCTCCTGGAGTTCCCTCACTGGATGCATTGGAAGTGTTTCTGGGGTCACCATTGGATGCAGCAAGGGTTGGAAAACCTGGGAACACCACCAATGCAGTGAGAACAGCATGTTACACATAAAAAATTGTAATTTGAAATGAAACTCGAAACTCAAATCTCAATAATTGATCCACAGAGAAACAAGTGACATGAATTGAACTAACCCTCCACACAACAGCAGTATCACGCTCACTGTCCAGAAAAATTGCACCTGCAATGGATTCAACAATGTCGCCAAGCACTTTGGGAGCTTTGCAATCTCCCAGACCAAAGGAATTAAACCCTGGCTTTGTTAATTCATCTTGCACGTCCTTCACAAAGTCACGAATCTGAAATTTGAAGAACCAAAGTGTCAAAGCTGACTCCCATGGCATAAGAAATTAAAGATGCAAACACTAACACACTGCCATTCACAAGAATAAAAGCTACCAAGGAATGGATAAAGATGAACCTGTGCTTCCAAGGCACTGGATCCATGCCGAAGGTGCAGATGGAGTTTGTTCTTAACAGCTACACGAGCAAAGTTTTCATTGTTTACAGCTGCTGCTCGCAAGTCAGTCAAGCGGCCAGGGGGTAAATCTGTGTATGTAAAGAACAAATGCTTTGTAATTAAATGATCCAAGACTGCATCACCAACAAACTCCAAACGCTGGTAACAGGAAATTCCCGATGATGGTCTTGAAGCATGGGTAATGGCTTCCACCAAGAGGCCCCTATCTTTAAATTTATAATTCAAGGCACCTTCTAAAGCATCAAAATTAACAGTCCTGAGTACACTCTCTGGAACATTGCATGGCTTGTTAGTGCACTCTACCTCTTTAGGATCGAATTCTACTTGAATCCCAATCCATTTCATGAGATGGTTTGCAGCATTCCTCCCACCTTCAACATAGTACACACCAATCAATGCTTCAACTACATCTGCCAGCGTTTTGCTAGACAGAACTCTATAGCAACTTGAATCACTCTCCACCTCACCATCTTCCATGTCATCCTTTTCATAACCATCAAAATAGAAACTCTTCTCCGATTCAGTGTCAGCAGGCATTCTTTCATCTCCAAATAAGGGAGCTTCAGTTTCCTTGATATCCTCATCGAAGACAGGCAGCACCCCAGGAGCAGCCCATCTAGATGGAGCAAAGCGATCTGCTTGGATATACGATTGGAGACCTTTACTAAGGGCATACTGATACAAAACCATATTACTCACCATCTGTTGCCTCATCCTAGTAAGCTGACCCTCATGCTTCTGGGGGTATTTGAGGAAGAGGAATCTACTAACCACCCACTTAAGGTATGCATCTCCCAGAAGCTCTGCTCTTTCATAGCAAAATGTCTCCTGACAAGAAGCAGCAGTAGAGGCTTCCAGTATCTGTAACGGGAGACCACACATCAAATTAAAAGGAAATATTAGAAGTGGCAACTCTGCAAGGTTCACCACTTACAAAACAATTATGTGCAAAATAGTACCACCTTGGAAGCAGGAACAGGATAATTAATTGTATCCTTCAGCTGAACTGCAAGAAGCATACTCTCAACCCTCCTCATTATAGATGGCAATCGCTGAGCACCTCGAACAACTGAACCCGGAAGTGGATGCACGAAACACAACTCAGGAGGCAGAAACACGTAGTATGTTTTATCAAGAGTGTCTTCAGACTCATTTTCACATGCTACAACATCAAAATGTGCCCCATGTCTTAAGCTTTAACAGCCAAAAAGAGGTGAAACAACTGCCAAATTCCACTAAAAGGAATAATTTATCTCAAAAGTGTAATAGCATACCTTCAGAACGCTCAAATCGAGGAGAAAGAAGGTTCTTGCAATATGAAACCCCACGTCCTCTTATGAGAGGTTGTTTCTTATAGATCAATTCCACCCCATATCTGTAAGTACAGCAGAAATGGATAACCAAATGCACCTTTCTGTCGTGGAAGAAGAAAAAAAGCTCCAACAATCTATTTTAAGGATTCATGATCAGCTGCCATTGTGAAATAAAATGAACATAACCAAGGGGCCAATGTATTTCACATCTGACAGAATATCTCTGCTCCTTATATAGATTGCAATCAGCTTTTCTGCTTCTTCAAGCACAACAGCTCAGGTGCACTATAGCCATCCATTCCTTACATTGAAGAAGCAAGATCAGAAAACTAGCAATTGATGAGCAGTAAAGCAATTTTGTTCACAACATATGGCAGAAAATAAAATTCACAATTCAACAGGACAGTTCAGGATGCAAAAGCAAGACATACTTTTGCCTGTAGTAATCAGCATATGAGCTGTACTCTAACGGGCCTAGATACCCCTCCTTCCTTGGAAATGAGTTCTCTGCATTCATATCATACCGCACTGAATCCACATAAAACCTCTTCCCAGAGTGAGCAGCAGTTACAATCCTCCCCACAAGATCTTCTGCATTAAAGCAGGAATCAGCCATAATCAACTTGTCTTGAGCAACATCTTCATTTGGATTTACCATGGAATCCCGATTAGGGACCAATCCAAAAGCTTTGACAACATCAAATTGTGCAATAGCTCCCCTGATCCCATATGTGGGATGGGATTTCTGTCCAAAAGCCATGCCATGACGCAATTTCCCAAAACCATACTCTCTTCGGTCTCCACCTAGTGTTCGCTCATTTGTGCCCAAGTAAACATCAGGACGAGCCCTCTGGAGGGGATTGTTCCATGCATCTATCCCGATTATATTTTCAACAAGATTCCAGTCGATTTCTTTGATAGGATCTAAAGATTTCTCACCAACTACAGGGACAAATAGATATGCCTTTGCAGGATCCCATGGAGTGCTGGAAGGCTCAACATCAACATCCAGCACAATGCTCATCATTCTAACATGAAAGCTCTTCAGGGAAACCAGCTGCACAAGCACAAACTCCATGAAATAACAGTGAAAAAGAAAACATTTCTAATTTGATCAACTCATCAAGGCGGAGA
This sequence comes from Telopea speciosissima, assembly GCF_018873765.1. Lineage (NCBI taxonomy): Eukaryota > Viridiplantae > Streptophyta > Magnoliopsida > Proteales > Proteaceae > Telopea > Telopea speciosissima. Next base: position 87,604,844 of record NC_057916.1, on the reverse strand, counting down.
AACAACCAACCTGACTTTCTGTAATTTCTATGGATCCCTGGTAGACGAGGGATGCCTTTGTTATCATGGTTCGAGCAACAAAGAGATCCATCGACATCGATAAAACCTAATAACAATCAGGATGAAGTTTTAATGGTATGATCTTGGAATTGCAAGGATGATATGAATCAATAATTCAGAGTACCTCTGCATCCAGCTCATTGCCAAAAAGCACAGAAAAATCCGAAACTTGAGTCAAGAACGAATCATTTGAAGTACCATCATTCACACATTTTACAGCATACATATACAAATGGACCAATTTGGAGCTGTGGCAACCATTTATACCAGTCAAAATCCACTCTCCCTGCAAGGCCATGTAGGGTTAGCATTTAGCAAACATGTTTTAATTTCACAACATCATTCAATAAACACAAAAGGTTTTTAAGAGTCTTTTCTTTACCTGTAACCAGCAGAAATGAAGAGCATATTGTGCACATGGATACATGCACATGACAACCCCCTCCCCCCTTTAAAAAAAGAGCCCACTACGTGTGTGAGAGTTCTTCTCCTTCAAATTGAACAACATCAGATGGCTATTTCTACTTTTTAAACTGAATGACCAATGAAAGTAGGGGTGTAAATGAATAGCCGAAATCCGTTTCCGTATCCGTTTAGCATTATCCGAATCCATCCGAAAGCTAAACGGATGCGGATACGGATAGGCTATAGCTATCCGAAAAGCTATATTTACATGTAAACGGATAAAATATCCGATCCGTATCCGTGTCCGTATCCGTTTAGCACTATCCGAATCCGTCCGATAGCTAATCGGATGCGGATGCGGATATAGCACTATCCAAGCCGAATCCGATCCGTTTACAGCCCTAAATGAAAGAGCTGCTTTTCTCTTTCTCCTCCCCCCCCCCCTCTTTTCAATGATGAGCCAAGCCAATTCATATCAGCAAAGCAGTTCCCTACTGTGGGCCATGACCAAAAAATCACTGGTTTTACTCATTCAAAAATATATGGCAGACCATAAAATCTGTTGTGACCTCGGCAATAAGATGGACTCTAATAAACCTCCTGACTAGTTTCCATTACCAATGGAGTTTTAAAACCTGGTGAGTCAACTCGGGTGTAAGCCGATACTCCCGATTGTTCTTTCACCTGGTTGACTCGCCCTCTTCACTTGCCTCCTATGGATCTGATGCGGATCCAAGAGATGACCTGCTGCTAGTGGTGGGCAGCAGAGATAAGAGAAAGGAGAAAAGGAAACGTGTGGAAGGGAGGGGAGAGAGACGGGAAAGGCAACAGCCTCACTTTGAAATCTATCTAATTCTTAATCCATTCATTCAAATCGTGTTTGTTGGAAGGGGGATGCAAGCTTTAAAATGTATTATAAAGTTGTAAAATAGAAGAAAAAAGAAAATAAAACTAGACTCTGAAACTACCAATCAATGGGCTTAGGTGGCAGCATATCCTATCCTAATAATCAGAAAAGATGAGGAAACTTCCTCCACCCGTAGTCTACTTTTGGAAGAGTTCCTAACTAACCAAACTCTTAGGCCCCGTTGTTTGACGGGGTTATACGGGGTGGGATTTAAGGGGTTGAACAATGCCAACCACTTCTCCCATAAAATGTAAATTCCATGTCTGTTTATTTCGGCTTGTGTTTTCTCCACCCCAGCCCCTTCCAAAGTCCCACCAAATCGGTGGGTCTCTTCAGTGTTCATGGAATTTGCACAAAGGTTACATTTTTTCTTCTTGTTCAATCGTGCTCTCTCTTGCTCTGTAAGTAGAGAAGCTTCTGTTTAAGCATCTGTGGCCAAGGCCATCTGCAGAAATCTTGTATGTTTTTCTTCTTGAGCCTATCTGCACCTTATGCCTAAGGCCATCTACAGCCCAGCTCGTCCTTCTGAGGCTACCAAGTGCCACTCCTAGCGATGATTTTATGGATTCCGTAACTTTGTCCATTACCTGCCATAGCGGTGATGGTGCACTGCACTCCTTTTCTAACATGCCAAGCCCGAGTGAGAGAGAGAGAGGGATGTTTATGTACGATAACAATAGCTGAGGCGAGAGCACTTTTGGACGGTATTAGAATTGGTAAGGAGATGCATCTTTTTGGGTTTGAGGAAGAAAGTGACTCGTTGCTTCTGGTGCACATGCTCCAAAAAAAAGGTTCAGCCGGTTTGGACCTTAATGTATTAGATAAAAGCTCTCTCGAACCCCCCTTTATGATCACACCGTGGAGCTAAAACCCCGCTTTGAAACTATAGCTATTGTAACTACTGGTACAAAAAGAACACAAACCAATGGAAATAGGTCTCACGACGTGTGATATTATGTATATGATTAGGCAAATGAAGATAACACCCAAAATTGAGAAACAAAATTCAGATCAGAACTAAGGAAACCAATTCACTGAATCTGATTCTGTCCCAGAGAGGGGTGAGTGTCGGTGGCTAAGGAAGCGACATGAGACCAAAAAAAGAAAAGAAATGATGAGAGCACGCGTACCTTGGGTGCTTGTTTCAGAAAGAAAGAGTATAGGAAGATAACTTGTTCGTCACGAGCTCAAAAGCATAGCCCAGAGCAATGACCTGTAAGTGGAAAACAGGAGTTCCAAAGACTCTTTCAGGGGATGGATACCAAGCAGTCACCCTTACACAGAGAATTGAAAAGCAGAGAGAGCTCCACGGCAAAGGCAGCTAAGGCATTCACCGTTATCTGTGAAACCCACATCGACATGTTGGGCCATTTGAAGGCATTCTCCGTATACACCCTCTATGCATATCTGAGCTCAACCTTATCCCTCCGCCCCTCTCCCTTGTCTATCCCCCTGCGCAACACTTTGCCCTGCCATCTCTCTCCTAACTGCCACTCTGTTTGGTAGCGACTGGGACGAGGGGCTTCCGCGCTTCCTCTCCTGATTGAACGCATAGCAGTGACTGAGATGAAGCAATCCTCCCACTGATGGTTATCCACCCAACTCTCTACATCCATTCCCCCACAGAACAACCAAACGTCATTGGGGTGGAAAAGTAAAATTTTACCCTCATTTTCCCATTCCTGTCATTCACCTCTTTACCATGTGGGTCCCATCCCCACAACAATAACACCCCATATTCACTACTAAACAAATGGGGCCTTAAAGAAACCAAACAGAAAAAGGAAAAACTCCTCTAACATTGAGTCTACTATTACAATAAATAAATAGAGAAATAAACTCCTACAACTTGGACAGAGGATAAGTTTGCTGAAAATAAGGAAACCACCGACCCCAAACCTTAAAAAAAGACTTCAGCGAGGCCCCAAAAATTGATTGACAATTTATCTAATAAGATAACTTCCTAACTAATAGCTAATGAGCCACACTACTAAGACTAACTACCAAACTAAAATACGGATCTCGTGTGCCCCCTTTGGACCTAAAATTTGAGTCTTATAGTTGAGTCTATTACAAATAAAAATACTTGAAACAAAAGCCCATAACCATATACTATCAAAACATGACAAACAAAGATCAAATTGCATCCAATGGAGGTGATCATGCTTCTGCACTAGGATCAGACTTGGGGTCTGTGGATCAGCCGACCGAACCAAAAATTGGCTGTTTGGATTGGGAGATCAACAGATTTATTTTTGCTGTTCATTGGCATCAAGTTTGGCCACAACACTGCCAAACCCAAACCACCCCCCCCCCAGTTAATCTTCTCTGGAAAATGATGCCCGTTGAATCATCTTCTCTGACAACACTGAAGATATATAGATAAAATAAACCCCAAAATTGGAGCCCTAAATCCTTTCTCGGCAACATACCCGCCCCAACTTGCAAATCTAGGAAGAATGCATGCAACGATAAAAACCTATCACTGTATCGCGTGCATAGAGACAATCTAACTACCTCATTGCCCTCTTCCCAAACTTATTTTTTCCTTTTTTTTAATTTATTTATTAACCACTCTTAGTCCCAGTTTCTCTCTTTTGTTGGTAGACCCACTTAGCTTCAATGAAAACAACATGCAGCAAGGGGCATAAAAATGACATTAGCAGAAATGCATGCCCAGTGGCCAACAACTGAATGAATAGGTACACAGCTACCACAGGCCAAGCCCGAGCACAAGGAGGGAATGGAGTTTATTTGTGCCGTTTAGGGATAGGATTGGGACATTGGAATTAAGAAACAATTTGTCCTTGCCCCTTATTTTTAGTCATTTTTCAAATATAATATTACTTAACATTGACTTGATTATCCCATTCAAATTGGCTGGCCACATGAGTACATTTCATAGTAATGAAATATATAAAGTAACCATGCAGACCCTGGGACAGTTAGCATGAGAAAGCCAGTATATGGGTCACGATGCCCAGTCGAGGCCCAATGTCTGGGCCACAGAAAGGACACATGGAATCCATGTGAAGCAATGTGTATGGAAATGGGAAACAATTATCACAAAGGGGCCCACCAGATTGAGCCAAGTAACAAATCAAACTACAAAAATAAGACCAATAATTCTGACATGATTCCGAGAGCTGCTCTCTAATAAACCTCAGCTATTAACATTTGAATAGCAGACTATTTACACTGAGCAGCAATGATAGAATAGAAAATACCTTCCATGATGAGTAATTCAATTCAATATCATAAAAAAGCACCATTCTTGGATGTCATGTATATACTATTACATAAGGTAAGACAAGTGCAGATATCAGTAAGGAGGAACTTTTAGGAGATAACATTAACAATAAAATATTAAGAGATAACATGATATTACACCAGAGATCACAAAGATACTTCATACAAAAGCACTCAGATCCACAAAAGGCATACGAGGGGACATGCCTCAGCGAAAGTAGTGCCAAGCACATCTATGTACACAACTGAAATACAGACAAGTACAAACTCTATTCAGTGCTGTTGGCTCCGGTCAGAAACAATGATACAAGTAACTCCCTTTGGCACAGGCACTCAGCAATTCAAGTCAATTCAGATAAGGATTAAGATATGACTAGTGCATGATAAATATTTCCAATAGTGCAAAAAAGACCTTACCCGTAGAATATCAGCTACACCTTCAGGATAGAACTCTCTATGCCTTGCAGTTCCAGGGAGAGGGTCACCTTCATCATTCTGGTTAACCTTTTCTCCTTCTTCCCCACTTCCCTTGTCTGGCAAGAGCATGTCAGTGAATGCCCCCATCTCATGAAGTTTCTTGCAAGCAGCCAGACAAACAGCCTGAGTAATTAAAAAAATTCTTGGATTAGAACATAGAGGAGATGATATCATAGAGAATAAAGATATTTTTACGAGGTTTTATAATAGAATAGCATGCCTGTTGTGCAAGGCGCATTGAACTACATAAAGGACCTTCAAGCTTTTCAAATGGTGCATTACAGGGGAGCTGAAGCTTGCACGAATATTCTGTGGAGCCACCTGGCTTCTCATGCCGCTCCATGATAAACTCAGGACGAAGAATTGAATATCTGTATACAGGATGATGGAGACTTCAATAAGAAAAATCTGTGAAACGTTACATGCAATTCTCTTAAAACTGATATCATCAACTATTGACTTGTGCTAAAATGGCCCACCAGAGGATGACATCCTTCCTGTGTCTGAAAGCAACACCAGGCGAAATATGAAAAAGCTCAAAAAAAAAAAATTATGATCATCCCATGGCAACAGTATATTTCTTGATCAATTGTATATTCTGTACCTGTCACTAGGTAGCTGGGAGCAGTAGAAATGGATGAGTCCAACTGCAGAATTCAGACTCACAACAGCACCAGTTGATTCCACCTGATACACTGTTCCTGGTACCGTTTCCACTGAATTTAACCTTGAAGTACCCTTCAAGTGACTTAGGTCAGTTCTCTCTATCGCCTCTTTACGCAACCTCTCCTCACTATTCCGAGCATTTCTAAGGAATGTTTCATGTGATAAATTTCCCCTGAGAAGACAAGTTTGAATCCGATTACTCACATCCCATTTAGTTCCAAACTCCTAAAATAGTTAAGATGGTTGTGGACCATTAGTATCACAAGTACCTCTCAGCCATCAAAATGTAATCAGACCCTGGCTTCCTTGCACGACCCCTAGACTGAATGTATGCCAAAACAGTTTTTGCAAGGTCAAAGCGAATGACAACATTGCATTGCCGAATATCTAGCCCTTCTTCGGCAACACTAGTGGCCACCAACAATGTCACCTGCAAATCAGATACATTCAGCCTTTTAAGGAAGAAAATTTCCTAACCAACAACAGTAGCAGGGTTGACTTTGATTTTAGATTCTAAACATACTCGACCATCACGAAACTTGTCGATTGTGTCCTGCATCTGGCATGTACGCATTTCCTGACTATTGTTGTGCCCAATCAGGCTTGCACACTTGACAAAACTTAGAGATGGAAGCTCCGCAAAAACCTATATACATGGCAGGAGATAATACATCATACTTCTAAGACCATTTAATGGAAGGAACAAAAGAATCAAGAAATACATGACAAACATTAGACATCACATGTAGGCATTCTCATCTCAACCTTAGGAAGAACCAAGGCAGCAACAACCCGCTCTACAAAAATGATTGCACGAAAATCTTCAGTATATTGGTACTTGAGAAGAATTTTAATCAACGACTGCACCTTTGGAGTCACTTTTCCATCTGCTACAGCTGCTCCAATTATCACATCCACATGCTCTCCACCAGAAACAACTAAACAATACATGATTCATCAACATGGAAAGACTGTCAGCTAGTTCTAATACCATGCAGAAAGAACAAATGGAAAGAGGAGGGGTGGAGGTGGGGGTGGGAGAAATACATGTTAAGACTAGATGCAAAGCGGGGATGAATGATATTGGGTGTTTCCAATCAAACACAATTAAATTCTTTACGGTTTTCTTAATCTAAAATGATGAAGCATAAGCCACGATCAAGGCTTAGCTTCACTGGAACAGCTTCACAACAAAAGGAAAATTAAACAATGAGATAAAGAACAGAAATCGGCTAAGAATCCATGACGAAGTACTATTAAGACCAATAATCCTGCTTCTTTTTCAACTTTGGTCACATTGAATGAGTTTGATCCAGTTCCACAATTCCAATTAACCCACTGAATGAGTTCAATGCAGTCCCCCAATTCCAATACAACTACTGCTTTGTGAGTAAATTAAAAGCTCAGCCCATTGCTCATAAACTATTTGCAGTAAACTAAAACAATTTTTCGGGCAACTAAAGTATGCAAAGGACACCTCAAACCGAAGCAAGTAAACCAAAAGCAACCTCACATTTTCTTCTTTTCCCTTCTTCAATTAAGGATCAAAACACCATATGCGTGATTTATGGAAATGGTTTGTCCTCAATTCAAATGACTTTGTCCCTGCTAGCATATTTATTATGTAACTAAAAATACATTAATGTTTTACTCACATTTTTGGCATCTTACTACAACATGTATTTTATCAGAAAAAGCTGTGCAACATTACAGTAATCCATTTTATTGTCTCTTCTTTGTACAAAATGTCACTACATCTCAAGCCTATGCCCTCCTCTTCCATTCTGCGAATCAATAAATAGATTTACTGCATTTGTCACATAATGAAGACACCTATTTTGTTTTGTTTGGATCCATGTAGCTGACCCCATTAAGTTGGGTTAAGGCTGTGTTTTTTGTTGTTGTTGTTGTCACATAATGAAGACATAGCTCAATGGGACTATGGAAGTCACTGAATTAAACTTGTTATCATTCTAAATATGCTCATAAAGAAAATGTAGAGTTCAACGGAATACACTTTGACACCTGAAAAAAAATAGGTGTACCCAGTGCATGAGGCTCCGCCACTGCAGGGTCTGGGGTGGGTCATAATGTACGCATCCTTACCCCTGCTTTCGCAGAGAGGCTGTTTCCAGAATACACTTTGATTCATGAAAAGCATAAAATTCTAATTCATTTTAAAAAGAGAATAATTTGATTAACTAAATTAGAGCCACAATAATAGTACTCACCATGACTGTCGGGGAGCTCCCCCTCCTCAATCTCGTCAATGTTAACCCCATCTAGAGCACCATCACTCTCTGCATTTATACTTTTTGCATCCTTATGAGAAACGGCTCCCTCAGACAAGTGACATTGTAAGAGAGAGACAACTTTACTCAAGTACGATTCTTGGAACTTCACATCAAGCTGGTAATTTGCCCTTTCATCATTTTGTAAGGCCGTCAAAAATGAATGTGCAACCTGAAGAAATGGATGAGCAGATTATTTACATTTATGTTCTAAAAGGACACAAATACAACGAGATTTACTACCAGAAGGTACCTTATAAGCACACCACTGTCCCAATTCTCCCAAAGCATAGTTTATGGCCCTCAATTTCTGAATTAGATTAGCGGCTCCATCACTTTCCGTTCTTTCAGAAACACCATAAACAAGGCGTAGCTCTTCTTTTGCCCCAGCATCTCTAGCCCCCATAAATTGCCATTTACTTCTTCTGGAACTTGCATGGGCAGCTTCTTCAACTGCCTGTTCCATTTGCTTTATTTGTTCATGAAGGGACAACAAAGTAGCTGCTTTGTCATATTCAACAACAATTTCTGAAGGCATTGGGACGTATTTCTCCAGCTCTTTACGATCTTTTATTGTACAAACTACAGAATCCAGCTTGCTTTCAAGATTACGAATCTTAATAGCACAATCCTCTTGGCTGGAAACACCTGTGCTTGGAAGAATCATTAGTCGCCTAATATGCTGAACTTCTTTTTTTTTGGGTGGGGGTGAAGAAGATATGTACAATACAAGAGGAAATAACTAAGAACAGAAATTAGAGATTCCTGGTAGAAAAAATAAATTGAATAGTGATTACAAATTTTTTGGCAAAAACCATAGTGAAGTAAAGAAGGTGAAAGGAGGGATGAGGAAGAAGGACAGGAGAGAGATACAGATAGAGACACACCAAGCCATCGAATGATGGAAACATACCTTTCAAATTTACAGGAGAGGCTGTCATCCCAAAAACAGATGGTCTCTTCTCCTTTGTAGTTGTATGATAGAACTCAGACATCACTAACGAATAAGGATGTTTCTTCACTGCATGATGGCACTCGTCCAGAATAAGGAGATGAATGGCTTCCATTTTGATTATGCTGTGTCGGAGAATGTTCAATAAAATTTGAGCGGTCATTACTAAAACCTGCAACAGAAAGAAGTGGCTACAGTTACATGGGAAAATGAGTCAGTTATCACTCTCTCCCTCTAGCACATGCAGGTCATAGAACCTAACAGACGAGTAACGATTAAGTTAACTGCTGACGACCCATACCAACAATGTTTCATTAGGTAACCTTAGCAACCTTTAAAAAATCAGCTCTTTTAATAGTTCTAGGATTTGTTTTTTATCTGTCGATAATCAATGCCCAACTTGCAACATTCTGAATTGCAAAAAAAAAAAACAAAAAATGATGTGAATAACAACTGCAACATAAGTGAACTGATGACTACAAACTGCCAGTTGCAAAGAATGCCAACTCTATATGAAATAGCTATAGTAGTCTGATGAGGCTGGAAATTGCGATACCATCATACTGGAGATATGTATACTTGGGAATTTGAAGGAAATGTTTTTCACTATAGAATTTGGTATCTATTCCCAAGGTTGCTTTTAGTTTACCACTGTCAGGATCTGATGGCTCTTAGCTTTGGAGATGTACTGGATCCAGAGGAAGGGATTGGTTTACAGCCAGGATAATTCACAGCATCCAGATCACCATTACATAAAGGAGATTCCAAATTTTTAGTTCCCACAATGAATTAGAAAAAAAGGCATTACGTGTAACGAAGTGACGATTCATGCAAATGAAGTCAAAGCAACTAGGAATCATGTAAATAAGCTTAACACTGACACATGCACAAAATGCATAAGATACCTGTTTTGATTCAAACTCACGCTGCCACCTACGGGCATCCCAGAAATCTTGGCCCATTTCACCACAAAAGTGGCCTACTTTGTAACCTGTTCTCTCCCGAATAACCTCCGCTTGCTGAATTAGAAAGTGCAAGTGATATCAACTCAAGATGCAGCACAGGAAAATGTATGAGTAACAAATGTAAACTCACAAGCAGACGAAAGGAAGGCAAACACTCGTTACCTGATAAACAAGCGGGACTTTGGGGACCAAAAAGATGGCCAGCATTTTCTTATTTTCTCGGAGCAAATCATTGCAAACACTCTTCATAAGGAGGACGGCTATCAGAGTCTTTCCAGCTCCAGTTTCAAGAAAAGCTATTGTGTTTTTCTTCTTGGCCTGTTCGAGAACATCCAATTGGTACTTCCTGGCCTGCTCCTCAGCTGGTTTCTCCTCCTTCTCATCGGGTTTTTTCTCAATGCTCTCAATGTGTTGCGGGTTTTCTTCCTTAGTTCTCTTTGGCTCTCTGTTATTCTCAGCCTCCCAAGAACCAGAATGAAAAACAACCTTTCCAGATCGATCCCTCTCCCAATAACCTCTTCTTTCTCTTTCCTTGCGGTCCCGCTCCCTGTTGTCCCTCCTGTCACCACAGTAACGTTCCCTCTTACTACTTCGAACTGTATCCCTGCTTTCAATCTCTTCCCAACGGGACCTCTTCCTGCTTGAGCGTACCACCCTCGACAGATCATGCCGGGTAACAGAAAAGCCCCTCTCATCACTAAAGTCACTAGGACGAGGCATTTTGATACATCTGTCTGCATCGCCACCCAAGCTACCTTCTTTCTTAACATCAGTATCCCGACCTCCCCGCTTACGGACTCTTCCATTGTCTTTAGGAGAGGTAACGAGGACTCCATTCCCGTTGGGAGTACCATTGGAGGAGATCTTCTTTCCATCGGATTCATAATGCCTGTCGGTAGAATCCCAGCCAACCGGCCGAGCTCCGTCCAATAGCGTATCTCCTGCAATCGTCCCATTCAACTCCTCATATGATGTCGCACCTTGGGGCCCAACTTCACACGCGGAATGACCATCAATAGAACTAGCAACAACAGTCCCATCCTCGACGAGAGGCTGCAGGCCGCAACCGCTCTTGATACTATCAAGGATACGATCAATCCCGCCAAAGAAACAAGCATCAACAGCCTGACTAGAAGAAGCGTCGACTGTGTCTGGAGCAACAGAATCGAAATCGACCAAGTCAGTAATAAGGTCGCATGAGATATCCTCACAAGCATCGAGCCAGTAAGAAGCCCTAGCATCGTCGGGGGAAAGAGTCACTCCGTCACCAATGCTTCCAGAAACCCTAGTCTCCTCCATTGATGATGAACTACTCCAACAACAAATCCAACAAAAGTAGCAATCAATAAAGCAACAAAACTCGTAGAGGCCGATAGAACAAGAAAAGCGAAAGAGAGCCAAACATAGAAAAGCACCAGAGCCTCAACTTACAAGGGCAACAGAAAGCAAAAAAAATAATATATGTATGGACAAAGAAAGAAGGAAGAAAACAAAAAAAAAAGATAACGAACAGTATATGCTAGGTTTCGGCGATTGTTGGCTGTGAACTCCTCTTTCCCCCTCACCGCCGCAGATGCTTTTATTGGTGCCCCACCAACAAAATGTTGCAGAGAGCGTTGATAGACCGTACGAAGCACGCAATTGTTACTGCGAAACAACACAACTGAAACTCAACTGAACTGAGAAGTTGGAAAAAGAAAACCCTTTCTTTTTTTTTCCTTCTAAAACCCAAAAGGAGCCAAGTGTGAAGATTCGAACGGTCTATCGACGCGACTCTGTTCCACTTTCTTCCTTTCTCTCTCTCTCTCTCCGTCTCACAGTTTTCTTCCCTCCTCTCTCTCTCTCTCTCTCTCTCTCTCTCTCTCTCTCTCTCTCTCTATTCTTTGATTTCTTTCGCACACACACAACAGGTTCAGGCAGACAAATAAAGGCAGAGAGAGGGAGAGAGAGAGAGAGAAAGAAGGGGAACAGAGCAACATGAGATATATATGGTGAGTGGTCACACAGACGAGCAAGGAAGAGCCCTTAAAAAGTGGGTTTTATCGCACGTGTGATCGCTACCGTCAGCCGGTTGGCTTTTTGTGATCGTACAAAATCAGATTTCCGTGTGGACTGTGGACCATGGTCACCTACCACCAACCAGAGTGTAATAAGGATCGTTGTAATTGGAGATCGAATTTCCAGAGAGAGAGAGATTAGAGGGGAGACACCGACGGGCATGCATCCCACTACCGCAAGGGTTCAAGGAAGAAAGGAAGGAGAAGACCTACGTGGTTGACCCATCTTTGATCTCTGCATGCAAATCATGAGGGAGTCTATTTGATGGATGGCTATGGCAGTACAACCTCGGTATCTTTGGTAGGGCTGGTCTGGTGCTGAAAAGCCATTAGTAAAGTGAGCTGAGAATATTATTATTTTTTATTTTAATTTTTTTTTGCTAAAAAAACTCATGAATATTAAAAAGAAAAAAAAAAATAGAATAGAATCAAAACTAGAAAAAATAGAAACACCAAACAAAAACTCCCAAATGAGATTCCCACCTACGACATTATCATCAGTAGGGGATCAAAAACACACTGGAGATAAATAACAAACCACAAAAGCCAAACTAATGCCATCGGAATCTTGGTCTTCCTTGAACATCAAATCTGAAAATCCTCATCAACCGACAACGACCAAGAATCAATAGGAGTTGAAGTTTCAAACTTGGCAGCTGATTTAGCAAGAAAATCAGTTACCGGATTAGCCTCACGAAAACAATGGGTAATTTTTCATTCAATGCTCCCAATAAAATCTTGGACACCAAATCATTGTTGCCGAACAAACCATTGTAGCATCAGCTTTGACATCATAATCACCACTGCAGATGAGTTGCACTCAATCCACACCTTTGTAAGGCGAATCCCTCTAGCCCGATCCAACCCCATAAGCAGTGTGCGAAATTCAGCCGTGAAGTTGATAGTAATACCTAGAAACAATCTAAAAGAACATAGAACCTCGGCAAAAGAATCCCTTATAACTCCACCTGCACCCGCCATCTCAGGATTGTCAAGCGAACATCCATCAATATTAATTTTAAACCATCCTGGCTGAGGTGGGCACCAATAAACCTTTAGAAGAAACTTCGGTCTACACTGGGGGGATAAGAATCTTCAAAAATCTAGAGCACATCACATCAACAATAGAAGACACTTGTCCTTTGAAATTAGGAGCCAGATCCTTGAGAGTCCGAAGAATTAAAGATAAAACCTGCCTAAGATTCCTTGAGATATCATTATACCTCCTTATGTTTCTTTCTAGCCAAATGAAATATGAAATCAATATAAAGCCAGCTGACCATGCATCTTTAAGGCTCAAAAGCGTTTTTTTTTTTTTTTTTTTTTGCATCCACCACTTATACAATAGTCGAAAGTTATCAAGGGTGTCATTCCATGCTATGCCAAAAAAACACTTTGTGAAAGCTTTCCAGATGCAAGATGAGAACCGACAATTCATAAAAATGTGGAGAAAAGATTTTTCCTACATAGAGCATAATTCACACCTCGAAGGCAACCAAATGCCCTTCCCCTTAACTTTATCATCACAAGGTAATTTTGAGCTGAGATTATTAAATGACCCCATTTATATTATAATTAGAATGGTCTACATCGTTGTCCCATCTTTGGATGCAATTCATGAGTCTTAGTTGAGGATTGGGCTCGTTACTGTGGAAGATTCTTTGGTAATGTTCAAGCCAAAAATAAAATAGGAAGAGCTGGCTTAGGATACGGATACATCGTATGGGAATCTAGAATAATGTTTCACAAGAAATCCACTAAAGTTTGAACTGATTCCATATAGGTCTTTGTTATTACAAACTTTAGCAAAATATTTCAGAAGTGACTTAATGTCTGTCAAAATTGAAAAAAAAAAAACAAAAATCCCAAGGCCATTGGTATATATGACTCTTGTTTCACCCAAGCAGTCAATTCCTCACAATCAATCCAGCTGTCGATCATAAAGATCGTGCTTTGTGCAACCCCTTGAGCAGTCCCCTTGCTTCTTCTGCTTCTTGTGCACTTCCTACAAATCCATAATTCATACAAACAGCAATAAAACATTTCTTGTAAATAATGACAGATGCCCATCCAACTTTAGAAGAATCTCTAACAAAGATTACATCCTTGGCAATTGTTGTAAAACCAGGTTGAATAATCTCTCGACAATCTAGCATAGGCGAGGAGGAAATAATAGGAAATAGAATTTTTTATCCATTAAAGTTAGTGAACCTGAAAATATTCTGATCAACCATCCATTTGTTAATAATATTGTTAATGACCCTTTGAGGATTTAGTTGATAATGGTAAAACAAACACTGATTTCTCATGTTCCACAAAACAAGTAGCATGTGATACAAAACCTAAACCTCCAAGATTCTTAAGAAGACAAAAAAATCCCAAGACACAGGAGTCCATCTTTTAGACCCACATCCAACCCTCTCCAAAAACATGCACTTATAGAATCTAACTGTTTAAACACAAACAAAGGGAAATTAAAACACAAATATCCAATAAGTAGGGACCAAATCAAGATCAAACTTGATTAAAACTAATCGGTCTGCCTATGACAACAAGGAGGCTTTCCAAACACCAAGTTTTGCACGAAAATGATTTAGAACTTTATTTCAGATTGTTCGTTTATGGGAGAGGGTTCCTTACACTGCCCAAGTGCAATTTTGGGCGAATGAGGGAACCCCATTTAGAATCTAACAATAAGAGAAGGAGCATTTATGACATATCACTCTCTCACATGAACAGTGATATGTGAAGGGGCCGGTGTGCAACTTCATTTTTGAGTTGAAGTTGTGCAAATCTTTTTCCCCACTTTTATTTAATATAGTGACCAAGGTCGTCCCAACATAGAGAGCCCTCTTCCATGGGATCGAGCAACCCCTAAGATCTTAAATACCTTATCCCTATTGAAGGGTATATTACCTTTACTAAAAAAACCAAACACTGCTTTTGGAAAAATTCACATGTCACGCTGACAAATCCTAGAAATTATCTAAAATAGTCCATATGGTGGAAGGCATCTATCTTAGTAGCTGCATAAAAAATCAAGGTATCATACGCAAAAAGAACGTGGGCAATTCTAGGGCAGCCCCTTCCCATTTTAATCCGTTTAAACATGTTCAGCTCACGATGTGCTTGATGCAATCTAGAAAGTCCATCTAGCTTGACAGATACCTCCAGAAGGTTCAACAAAAACAAAAACTACTATCATGTAGTTCAATTGTATAAAAACAACTAGAAATCAAATAACTAACCATGTCACATCAATGTTGAGCAAATCCTAAATACTCAAACAAAGTCCACCAATAACCCCACTCAAACTTATCATAAGTTTTAAACATATCCAACTTGAGGGCCATCCAACCCCTTTTGTCGTCATGACGCTTAAGAAAATCAAGGTTTTCATGGGCAATAACTACCTTATCCTAAATTTGCCTACCATTGAGAAAGGCCACTTGGAAGGGGAAGATCATTTTTTGAAGAAAAACCTTAAGTCTAGCGGCCAAAACTTTTGTAATGATCTTTGACACAACTATAAATAAAGTAATAGGTACAAAATCTTCCACTTTCTCAGCACCATCTTTTTTGGGGATTAGGGAAATAAGAGTATGATTCGACCCAAAAGGAAGAAACACATTGAAAAAATTATGAACATAACCTATGATATTGTTTCACACAACATCCCAACACTTGTGAAACAAGATGGCTGGTACTCCTTCATGACCAGGGGCTTTAAAAGTCCCCATGCTAAAAACAACATTTCAAATTTCATCGTCTCTAGGAAGAGCCATTTCGACACTAAATTCTCTTCATTATAAACTACTAGATCAAAAAGGGGCTCAATAAATAATGGATATAATGAATTAAAAGTATCATACATACTGGCTAAATGTCTAGCAAATAATTGAGCAAATCATAGGAGGATCATACGCTTTATCACCTGAATCATTCAAGATAAACCTAATACTTCGAGTTCTAAAATACCTAGTATTCTTATCCCCTTCCAATGAGAAGGAAAATCTAGATTTCTGCATCAGAAAAACCTCCTCAGCCCAAAAGATCTAAGTGGAAACCTCATTCAGAGGTGAAAATTTTTCAAAAGTTTGAGGCAACGACGATTCAAGAAAATTGTATTTGACAAATAAGAACAGTTTCAGTTGGAAAATATTCCCTAACACATTTTATTCCAAATATGAAACGGAAAAAAAATTTAACCTTGCTAATTTTCTACATAAATTTTGGGTGCTACATTCCATCAACTTATCTTCAAAAAACAAAAAGAACTATGTCCGCTTAAACTAGGTTGCTTGAAAATGAAACACTTTATTAAAAGAACACAACCCCGAAAAAATATCAAGTAAATCGGACAATGATTTGAAGAAGAAGCCAACCAGGCCATAAAGAGAACCATGTAGGATTGGCCAAGCATCTATATAAACACTCCTTAATCAATTTGGGGGGAGGGGTTGTCGCTTATTAAACCAGTTTAAACAAGATCCCTAAAGTAAATATTAATAAGACCAAATGAATCAATCAAACCCCTTAACATGGAAGAAACCAGGCACGAAGGTCAGGCACAGACCCTCCTCCCCACTTTTTCAAAGTCAAAAAGAATTTGACTGAAATCCTCCAATTACAATAAAGCGATCGTGAATAACGAAAATTCCCCAACTCAATCCAAAAATGGATTCGACAGGACACTCAGGGGAGAGGGGGAGGACATTTATCTGCTCTATTTCCTAGGCAGTTTCATTTCTCCAAGTTCCTTTAATAGAGGAGGCAAAAATGAGCATTCTACCCTTGCCCGAACATGCTACCCAGGTGGGATCCACATCCTCTATTAGAAGAACTTGAAGAAATGGAGCGGACAAGAAATGAAGCAGAACCTATTCTAATGATCGGATGGTTCGAATCCATAAACAATGTACGTATGTTTTTACTTAATTTAATTTTTTTTCTCATAAAAAAAATCCCTGATTGGCAGATTGTATTGAATTATAGTCACTGCTCTATCGAGTGTATTTATTTTATTATATGTCCATTAAATTTCAGCTCCATTTAACTGTCACATTCTACTCTTCTACATAATGAAATGTTGATGGGACTGTTGACGTATCCTTAAGGCTCCATTTAATTTTTCAAAGAAAAACAAAAATTTCTCGTAATCCATTTTCTTATCTATGGTTGCTGAGAATTTATCTTAAAGAGACAGCAGCAGTCGCCTGCGATCCTTGATGAATGGAACTAATTTTGCTACCTAGGATAGGATAGGATAGGCTAGGCTAGGCTAGGCTTGGCTAGGCAAGGCTGCTCTAATGCCCAAAACGCTCCCCCTAGTACTCTCATTCTCGTACTGTGGAGAGAGAACGAAATCCCTTATCATTGTAGAGAAATGTATGTTTGAGCATATTAAAAGTGAAGTGACGATTCTTGATCTCCTTTAGCCAAGGCCGCATGTTGAACATTATCGGCTCCATGGAACAGAGGCACCCAAGATTTTGCAATCCCGTAAACCGGCCCACTATCTGTAACTGTTAGTTCTTTTTCCCCAGTATCCCGTTTCAGGATAAGATATATCTATCCCAGGCCCCAACCAAAGCATGTTGTCCCAAAGCTACCAAAACTGCGATTACATTCATGCAACACAGGTACCTCTTCAGCACAGCAAAAATTATAGGGATAACATCTACAAGCACAATAATGTTGGATTGAATCACAGTCACAAGATGAAAAAAGCTTACATGTGTGCATGTCTGTGGGGATTTTTTTTTTTTTTTTTTTGGGAGGGGGAAGAGAGAGAGAGAGAGTATAATGTTCTTTTGGATGGCCAAATGTTTGGGAAAGAGAACTAGATCAGCTAAGATTAGAGCTTACTGTTCAAGGAGCAAACATTAAGAGGTTGTAACTGTTTCTCTAATCAACAAAACCAAAAATAAGGAAAATCCAGACGTTTATAAGAACTATGTCACGTTAAATATTTAAATGAACAATTTTTGTGTGAACCAAGGCTCATGGTGAGCTTCAATGATAAGAACCCACAACATGCACTCTATGATGCAATTCCTCTGAGATTTGGCAGCTACAAAAGATCCTCAAGGGATTGAAACCTCTAGCGTGGAGAGGACAGAAGCGCTCGACTAATAATACCCGTGGCTTCAAGGTAGCGATCCACACATCTTGAAATGCAACTACTTTCACTCCCACTCAGGCTTGTCCCTGGCTTTGTAATGCACTTTTCAAAGCACTTCCCTCTTATCGTCTTCGGTATAATCACAGCAATAAAACAGAATTAGGACAATACACTTTAATGCTTCAATCCTAATGATTAAAGGGAGAAAATAAGCAAAATAAAAGGATCACAAAACGCACAGGCATCAAATAGTTGTGTTAAAATGTGTGATCATAGTTTTCCACAAAGTGTAGGTTGGTGATCTTTCAACAAAGATGGCTTTCCAACACCACATTTTGTGTTAATATATGTGATCTTTCAACAGAGATAGCTTTCTAAATTCTAACACCACATTTTGTGTACCTTTTTCTAATTCACTGTACACACAGATATATGACAAAATTCCGAACCAAAAAAAAAAAGAATTTATTCTTTTGAACCAATAGCTTTCCTACACAGTTCCCAGAAATATAAACATGGGAGAAAGTTCTGTCCGGAAGTGTGGCCTATGCCAGCACTCTCATGAGTCTATCTCTCTCCTCCCCATTTGAAAAGACACACCTGCCCCCTTGTTTTGAGGAGGAGAGAGATAGACATATAGGAGTGCTGGCGTAGGCTGGACGGAAAACTATTTCCCTATAAACATATAGATGAAATGATTCACCAAGGGAAGCAAGAATGGTGTAGGGTCAACGAAAGCAATAGTTGAACAGATTAGGAGAAGTGTTAAGGATAGACAAAACTGGCCTCCACATAGTATAAAAGTAGAGAATTCGTTCTACAAGCAATAGGATCATCAATACAACTATTCAATACGAGGACAGCACCACATGTGGCCAATCTCATAGAATCATCTTCCTGAACAGAGAAAGCAGAAGCACAATCTGGCATTTAGGCCAGCAGGGACAATTGAATGCAGACAAACCAGAAAAAATCCATGATGTTAATTGGGTTGTACTTGGTGACAATAGAAACCAACCAAACAAAACAAACAATGCCTCACAAGGCCTCAATAGCTCTAATAGGACTGAGAAATCAGATAACTATTTCTAATCAACTTCTAGATGCTGAAATTTTTGGCAAACTAGAGTCGTCTATGACAGCTACTAGGGGGAAAATTATCAACTCAATTTGCCTGTCCGTCAATTTCCTCAATTCCCTCTAATAGAGGGAGGTGGACCCCACCCGGGCAGTGTGTTCGGGCAGGGGGTAGGGTGGTTATTTCCGCCCCCTATTAGATGGAATTGAGGGGCAGGTAAATTGAGGGGATAAAGATCCGCTACTAGGGAAGCAAAAGATCAGAATTCTTCAGTGAGATATCAGACAAGCATGCACCCTCTCCACAGTCTATGTCTTGGTGTGCACCTTCTCGGTAGTCATGGATTTTCAAAGATTTGTTTTGCCACTTGGCTAATTCGATGAAACCTGACGTATTAGGAAGGGGATCATAGGGTCTAGCTGTGCACAAAATTTAGGCCCAATCTGTCATGCCATGTAGCAGATGAAGCCTCCTCTGGTAGGCTAATGGGGAGGGTATACCGTTAAAGAAAGTGGGGAAAAAAGGCGGGGGGGAGGGGGGTCAAATATTTCTATCTACCCCAACAAATTCTTAGATACCAAATCCCAATCTATTACATGCTTATCAATGTTAGCACAAGTTCTTAGGAAACTCTAGAGTAGTTTTCAGAAAACCTTCTATTCCTCTCCTTCCATAACCCCTAAACGACAGCATATGCCAGTAACCTCCAAAGACCACTGATTATTCCTCCAAGGACATTAAAGGCTGCTGTAAATAGTTTGACAACATTGAGTTATTAGATATATGTACCCCAAAACACACCAAGAAAATATATCCATTTTACTCACTAAATGTTCCCGACAGATTAAGAGTTTGCACCTCAACTTTCTATCATTATATGTTTGCTACAGGTTTGAACTCACTTTTCCTTGATCTTCTTGGTTTTAATGCAGTTTTTTCTTTGGCATAATGAACTTTCTTAGAGCATGGCATCTACCACCTAGTCCAAGAGGCAAATTTGTTCCGGTCTTGAGCAATTGGTGGAGGGCCAGTAGAGAATTGGGAGAAATTTGAGAAGGAACTCAGAGTTGCAAGGGGGAAGAGGGATCACAGTGTCATACACACAATCATGCCACATTCACATATTGAGCACAATCCGATCAATTTTCTATTCAATTCTGTCCATCTTGTTGGATACATGCAAGTATATAAAGAGAAAAGTAAAGACTCTTTATTAGACTCTAAAAGTGAAAATAACTTGCAACCAAACTCTATCTCTCTCTCTCTCTCTCCTGCATATCCTACCAAAAGCAAACATAAGAGAATAAAAGACATAAGATTAAACAATACTACTTCCAACGCTTGTTGGACTAAAAATACCTGTTGGACAGGTTCCGTCTGGGTTTGGGTTTCCAAACTTGGTCATGCTGGTCCAACCAGTCAAGTGCTACTGCATTAATTCTCCTCCTCTGCAAAACAACTCCTCCGTCGAGATTGGACAAGGACCGAGGAGATCATCTGACTTAACATGCTGGAGGAGAAAAGAACCTGCTGTCTGCTGAAGCTTTGATTGTCGGTAGATACTTAGCTGGGAGGAACTTCATTTTGAGTCCACCGTGTTTGAAGGAGTAAGTGTTCTCATAACCACAATGTTGAGACTTCCTATTAAACAACCACGAATGCCCCAAGAGGATGTGACACACCTTTAAGGGCAGGACATCACATTGTACTTTGTCAATCAACCCACCAATAGAGTACATGAGCAAACATCAATCATTGATCTTGAGATTAGTGTTGTTCACCCATGTAACTGTGTAGGGGTTAGTTAGGATGAGGCTCTATCTTTAAACCAGGTTTGCGAACGTCTTCAGAGACGGCATTGGTACAACTACCATCGTCGATTACTATGGTGCACAGACTATAGTTGCATCTCACTTTGGTTTGGACAATACTATTTCGACGCCAATCATCCTCATCAGAAACCTTGTGTGTAGTCAAAAGTAAACGAAGAACGCAACAATGGTGCGGCTCTACATCACTATCTAATGTGGTCCTAGATAGGTAGGAGACCTACTAGGAGCCAATAAACCAGGATCTGTAAGCTGCTGGTTCGATGGGGGGCAGAATTGAGGTTTTAGGTCAAATTTTAAGGTTAGGTCAATGAGAGTGTATCTTATATGGTAAAGTTGGGCAGGTGTAGGGGAGTCTAATGAACTAGGTTTTATGAGTTTTGGATGGGTAGAGGTAGGTTAGATGGATTTGGGCAGTAACTAGGATTAGGGTTTTGAAAGGGGGAAGATGAGGGAATCTAGGGCTATAATAACAGGAAATCAGGTGGTTGAATGGGCTGAATATTTAGGTCGAGTGTGGGTAGGGTAGAGGGGAATATATGTTGAAAGTAACAGCTAAATCAAATGGTTAGATCTGAAATTATGGAGGTTTCCTAGTAGAAATAGGAGAGAGGGGTAAAAGTGTAATTTCAGACAATCGGGTGGGTGGATGGTACTAAAATTTGAATCAAGTCTCTCTTAGGGTTGGAGGAAGATTCGATCAAATTTTTAGCAGGTTCTAACGTTTAGATTTGGCTGGGCAGAATTCTTACGAAAATCACCTTGCATGTGACCTTCTAGAAGGGGAGAAGAATAGTTGCAGGTTTTAGGTTTTTAATGGATCTAGGGTTTTAGTTTGAATGAAATTGGATGGTGGAATTATGCTGGACAGAATGTAGACGGTCTAGGGTTTAATAGATTGATGGGTTTTAATGGTGGATAACAAGCGGAATCGATGGGGATAGATAGGGCTTAGGTTGGAGGATGAGAAGAAGGTTGAATGCTGTAAAAGTAAACTACTTACTTGAAAACTGATCTTCAATGGCAGTAGCAGCTTTGAAGATGGATAAGAGAGCTTCCTAATCTTAATAGATGCAAGGAGTCGATTGGAGATCCACCAATCCCTTATAACAGATCCTCCTGGTCTACAAGACGCAAGGAGTCAACTGGAGATCCACCAGTCTCTTTACCTTGATATGACTCACAAGGCAACACTCAACAGAGCAGAGCAGCAGCTATGGCAGCAAACAAAAGCTTTTTCATTAATCAAATTCGTATTCAATGTTTGCCCCCCTTACAACCTTATATAAAAGACTCAAAATTAGACTCCTACACTAAAAAGGAAAGGCCTAACCCAATCCTTAACCTATTAGGCAACTTAAACTGACTAGGAAACTGAAATACTAAAGGAAATAGACTCAAAACATGGCTGGTCTTATAGAGTCCTAATCCAACCCAACTTACATCACATGACCACTTAACCAAGTCACATGATCATTTAAGTGATCACATGACCACTAATTACATAAAAATAAAAACTAAGGAATTAAAACAGCTAATCCCGTATGCAACCTAATTACCCATATTTTAGGCCCATAAAAGTGACATTTTACATTAAAAAACCCATGGAATCAAAGACCCAAAATGTATATAACCAAACCCTAGACTTATTCTTAATAAAAGAAGCCCAGTTTGGTGATAAATCTGCATCACTATTGCTGTCCTTGGCTTAACTAAATTCATGATCGCACTCTTAACTCCAAAAGTACTAGATTCTTCCTCAGTGTCTCTTCCGAATCAGTAGCCTTTAATTCTTCCTTATAATCAGCGAAAGCAACTAGACAATTTGCACACTAAGCAGAAAAGTGTTTGTACCCCTTGAATGAGAAGTATTGATTCAGCGAGACCAACCTTGATTCAAATCCCTCCAAATTCAAGACCAGAGTTCGACTGCATAATGGAAGAACAGCCTTGTTGGTTGTTGGAGAACGATGGCGTGACAACATCATGCCACAATCCATTGTGGATATGTTGTCTCAGACAAACGAGATAGTCATCGAGCCTACCAATCAAGTGATCATTGAATTTGAAATGACCTCATACTATGACAGTGCCCAATGCCGAATCTTTCCAAGTTCAAAGAAAATTATTAGAATTGGTCGTGATTGGCTAGACCATCAAAAGGGTGAGATTGATCCGATTGAAAATATTTGTATCCTAAGACCCTCGCATCTACGCAAGACTTAAGTTTTGAGAGGATTAAAGCCAGTAATGACTAATGACCACACCAACCATGCAACCACAAGAAGAACCGATTGGATCAACACATGAAGAAGAAACAATGATTAAAGCATCGTCAATGACAGTTGATCAGATCCAAGATTCTACTGAGACAGCCTATGTTGAAGAAATTCAAGAAGAAAACCAAGCTGAAACACTAGATGAGAAAATGATCGATAAGTTCAGCACTTCCAGTGAAGCAAAGATTGTTGATGCAGATCCGAATATTTCAACGGATACTTTTTCCACTATTGAGATCAAGAATAGTGAAGTAGTTTCTAAAGAATATGTGGTTACTCCCTTCGTAACTGAGATTGAACCAAAGGTGGAGACTGAAAATATTTATTTTATTTTTCTGCCAAACTGTTTTGACAAACGGTGAACCACACTTGCAAGACTATACATCAAGCTTCAAAGAACTACAATAACATTATTACGGGCTGAAGTCTGATCTCCATCACACCAAGCTGATTCCTTCCTTGGTCTAGTTTTTTCTAAGAATGGGAGAATTGATGCTGGGAGAAATTGGCTCACAAAGTTCTTTTTTAAGAACTTGATCCACATGTTGGTCCAAGAACAGCACCAAGCCCAAGCCCAAGCCCAGCCCATCATTTTCAGCCTAGGCTGCCACCTATATATCTTCATCTTCAACTATCATCACCCTCATCATCTCCATCATCCATTCCCTGCAGTTACCCTCCATCATACCTATCCATAACCTACTCAAACCAGATTCAGATGAGAACCCTATTCCAGATTCGATCTTGGCTTGCTTACCCTCTCGGGTTTGCAGCAAATGGTGCAGCCCAGAGTCTCACTGGTTGATGGAGGGTGGCTGTAGAGAATGGATGATGGAGATCATGATGAGGATGATGATAGTTGATGAAGATATATAGGTGGCAGCCTAGGACGAAAATTATGGGCTTGGTGCTGGTCTTGGACCAACATGTGGACAAAGTTCTAGAAAAGAACCTTGTGAGCCAATTTCTCCCTGCATCAAGTACTGTAGCTCAGCTCATGGCTTTATAGGAGGTCTATCGGAACCACGCCGAAATGAAGAATAAGGGCGGTTTAGCCTCAAAGGTGCCATAGATGAACCGCTAACATGTGGTATGTTGAATGACTTTCCCTATGGAGAAGAATTGTTGTTGACTGAAACTATCAACCTTGGAGAAAGTATGAGTAAAAGTCTTTCGAGGGTATGGCCGCTTCAGACTTTCTTCTACTTGATATGCCACTTGTACAACATCATGCATTGTAAGTAGTCGACTGGATGCTGATGCAACACTGATTTGAGGGTCCAAACCATTGCGGAACTATGCCACCCATACCTCTTCATCCCACTCAAAATCAGATCGAGTGGCGAAATAGTAAAATATGACAACAAACTCCTCAACTGTCATGTTTTCTTGTATCAACTGTACAAACTTGAGATGCATGCGCTGTTTGCAATCAATAGGCAAGAATCTTCGGTCCATGGCTTCGCTCATCTCAACCCAAGTAGTGACTAACCCAATGCCTCGAGTCCAATTCTATACTTGTTGTTTGATCCACCAGACTCGACTCGTGCCCTTCAGTTTAGCCTTTGCAAATAAGATCTTTCTAGCCTCAATCAACCTGTACCATCTAAAAATGTCTCCAAACAGTATATCCAATCAAGGTACTGTTCTGGATTGTTATCCCTATAAAAATCGAGGACATCTAGCTTTGTGCCTCTTTCAGCTCCATAAATAGGATCATCATATCGATGAAATCCATATGGTGGTAACGATGGCATAACATGGACGGACTTTGTGGGATGGAACTGGAAGAATCTCCAGGCTGTAGAAGACTCTTTCCTTTATCAGAAGCCACCAATCGATCAATAGAAGCTTGCATGGATGTCATCATAGTATGGAGGGAACTGACAACTGCGGTGAGGGTATCGACACGTTCAGTGAGTGTGTCAATTTTTGGAATGGTTTCACCTTTATAGGAGTTGAGCTGTTGGAGAATCTCACTATTGGCCACCATGGTTAAGATATTCATAGAATCTCCAAATTGGTGGCGATCTCCGGTTCAGAAACCTTAGTTAGAATCGCTATGGGCCCTAAGGGTGTCAAAACCAAACTGAACTGTTTAAACTGAAACCAGTAGGCCGTTTAGTTAAATGGTCCGATTATGGTTTTAGAAATGACACAGTTTATTTAATCGGTTTGGTTTAGATCGATTAATCCAAAGGTTTCAAACCATGTAATCCAATTAAAACCGATTATAACCAAACCGTC
Organism: Telopea speciosissima; assembly: GCF_018873765.1. Classification (NCBI taxonomy): domain Eukaryota; kingdom Viridiplantae; phylum Streptophyta; class Magnoliopsida; order Proteales; family Proteaceae; genus Telopea; species Telopea speciosissima. The sequence goes on along the minus strand of NC_057916.1, from coordinate 87,579,258 downwards.
TAACCGTTTAAAAACCTCAGTTTCAGGGGAGCTATTGATTCGTACTGTTATGTACTTTAGGGTCTCTGCATTTTGAAGCTCTAACCATGGCTTCCGTTGTTCCTATTTCATTCTTAATTTTTATACGTGTCTTCCTTAATGGGTTATGACGCTATGTACACTGCCAAAGGCCCCCATTTTCTATTAAAAAATGCAGCAGGTAACCAGTGTAAATTAGGGGTGTCAATGGGTCGGGTTGGGCCGGGCCGGGCCTGCCCTTAACCCTAACCCAACCCTAGGGGCCATAAGTCCTTAACCTAAACCCAAGCCCAACCCAACCCTAGCAGGGCCTAAGAAATCCTCAACCCAATCCGACCCTGCCAGGGTTTTCTCTATCCCGACCCAGCCCTGATTGACCCTGATTGACCCTGTCTTAACCCTGACCCTAATTAACACCCTTTCTTCTGTTGAGGATGATTCCATTGTAAATTTCTGAAACTGCTTGAACAGTGTTAAAACCCAGAAGAAAAAAAAAAAAGGATGTTAAAACCTGCAACTTTCTTTCATTCATGATTGAGAGAAGTGTAATATAGAAGCAAGTTAACAAGAAGAAATTATTTACATATTACAAACACCATCAACCATAAGGGATTCTTTTTTTGTAAATGAAAATCTAGATTAATCCACCTGAGATGATGAGAATGAATTACAGTAACTAAACTTGGTTCAGTTGCATGTTAAGAAAAAAACTGAACAATAAAATACTAGCAACCAAATGTAAAATTAAGATTTCAAGGTTTTGAATTCTTATGCCCACTATGCAGACAGGAACAAGAGGGTTTCAATGTATATTTGTTGAACTATATTAACCGATAAAACAACTGAGAAGCTTGTCTTCTAGCTGCCTTCTTCCTGAAGCAGAAGAAATAACAATTATGGGAGCACTCTTTTGTGAAGAAGGAAAGAAGGGGAAGCAGAGATGAGATCGAAAACAGATTTGAGTACCTGGAGGCCATAACCCATTCAACAAGTAAACACAAAAAAAAAAAAACACAGATTTGAGTACCCGGAGGCTGGAGCGATTGATTGTCAAGGGAATCGAAACAGCTACAAGGAAGTGATTCAGTGAAGGAACTCAGGGAAGGAGGAAGAGGAAGGCAGCGGCATCCTTACTCTCCTCTCTCATGACGACCTGACCAGACTCGACGGTGGAGGTGGTTTCCGTCACCATAAAATGCATCCTCACACCGGCGCAGCAATCTCATCCTTATAGAGTATTGCACCCTTGGATTAAAGTTCTAGTTCTCTGTGGATTCTTTTTCTGTTAAGCTAATATCTGAGGACAAAGTATAGGATGGATGATCCCGTCTGCTGTCTTGTGCTGTGTCTGGATGATGAATGATACAGGAAGTGATTTAGCTACAAGGAAGTGGTTTAGTGAAGGAACTCAGGGAAGAAGGAAGAGGAAGGCAGTGGCGCCCTTAATCCCTTAAGCCATTTAGCGATTAGGATTGAAAGGCGAAAACTCAAAACTCAAAACTCAAAACTGAAAAGGGATTTAGCCATTTAGGGTTCATATGTGCCCTTAGGGCTTTTTTGTCTTTTCCTATTAATTTTCTCAGTTATATGACTTATATCTATAATATATATACAGTAGTATATACTTAAAACTAATACAGGGTCAGACAATATCATAACCCTAACCCGCCCTTCGGGTTGACAAATCAGGGTCGGGTCCAGGCTGGGCTCAGGGCGGGTTCGGGCCATCCGGGCATCATTAACACCCCTAGTGTAAATTAGACTTGGTAAATGGTTTATGAAACCATCTAGTAACTGTCTAACCAAAACCGTGTAAAACCGTTTAAAAACCATTTAACCGAAACCGTTTACCAAATGGTCAATGTTTTGATTATGAGACCATTTAGTTAAACAGTCTGGTTACGGTTTCTACCCTCAAGCAGTCAAAACTGAACCGAATAGAACCGTTTAACCAAAACCAGACCATTTAACACCCTTAATGGGCCCACACAAGCAAGAGAAAACTCAAATCAAAGTATCAATGCAAAACGATAAATATTTGAAGCTTATAAAACTAGTGGCAAAATTGTAAATAAGAGGAATCTGAAATGACTGTTTAGGGAAAAAGGGTGGAAGGACCAAGGATCTGAAACTCGGAACTCGACCATGTTTCGACCTTGAGAAAAACCGAGTTGTCTCGAGACATCTTAAGATCTCAGTCGAGTTGGTGCATTTTTTTTTTAAACTCGAAACCTGGTTTCGGTGGGTTTTAGACCTAATTTAGGTCTGAAACTTGGTACTCAACTTATTTTAGGCCATTTAAACACAATAGCACTATCAAATTTTGCAAAAACAAAGTCCATATAGGAGTTTCACTTAGTGGGGAACTAGGACAGATACTTATACCAAAAACTAAGACAGACACTTATTTATGCCTAATATCATTTAAGTAAATGATATTTCATTTACTTGAGATATTATTCATAAATAAGCAAATACCACCCTATTTGAATCCAATAAAAATAGTTAAAAAATCAAATTCCAAAAGGAAAAAAAGTCAACCCCCCTGTTCAAGAGCAAAAACTGGATTTTCGACGGTAGGTGCAATTTTCAACTTTCTAATGCTGGGGTTTTTTCTCAAATCTAAAAATTCCATAAGTCTTAATTGTTGAGGAAAAGTCCTCATACATAAACTCCAATCATCTATCATGATGATATAAATGTTTTGATGATAACAAATAAACCGAATTGTACTAACTCTTGTTTAAGATGCATAGATAAGAGCATGGCACCAAGTGAGGGGGAGCACTCAATTCAAGAGATTGATGCTCAAAGCAAATTGAACATTTGTCCAATCTTTCAAGGCATCAAAGAATCATGAAGAATGGAGAACAAGTTTTGAAGACAAAGATCAAGACAAGTTAGAGGAACTCATATTGAAGACACTCATGTAAAGAAGTGAAGTTCAAGACTTGAAGAAGATTGAAGACTTAGAATTGTACTAAGTTGTAAAATCATAATTAAAGTCACAAATGATGTAATGCACACACACAAGCATGCATTCATTTAGATGGGCTTTAGGAGGTTAAAATTAACCCAAATTCATGTGACCAAACCCATTTGGAATCACCAAAGTAAGTCCAACAAAGGACTAAACATATTTCAGCAAAATTGGCTGATCCGACATACCAGATCATAAAACGGCATACCGGATCAGTTGCAATCTCAGGAAATGCTTGCAGTAAGCTTCCAGCATACGCCGGATTAAGATCCAGCATACCAGATCAATTTTTGCCTTGTTTTACCCTGATCCAACATACCGGATCATGATCCAACATATCGGATCATAATATGACCGTTTGTTGACCGTTGAGTCAAAGGCTATTTTAAGAAATCTGGTGAACCGGCATACCGGATTATGAAACAGTATACCGGATTAGCTCTGTCTTATGAATCCGATCTTAAGACAGATTCCTAATTAGTTTGAACTGCCTAGCCTATAAATAGGCACCTGTTTAAACTCTAATTAAGATCAATTACCATCATTAAGAGACTTTACTATAAGCTCTAATTGCAATAGCCTCAAGTGAGCATTCAGGCATCTACTCATCCCAAGCTCACACACTCAAGCTCCTCTACCTCATCTAGCTTCAAGCTTCAAGCTCCAAGGTAGCATACACACTTACTAAGGTTGAGGTAACCCTTTCCTAATAATTTTTTACTATATGTTTTAATTGAGTCCTCTTGCTCAGAATCAAGAGTAGTTGGTTGTTTGAGTCCTCTTGCTCTTAATCAAGATTTGTACGAGTTCTCTCGCTCACTCTCAAGATTATTTTTAGTGGAATTCTCTCTAAGGTGAGAGGAGTGGATGTAGGCAAGTTTGGCCGAATCATTATATATCTTTGTGTTATTTGTGCATTTGTCTTTTAATTTGTATTATAACACTATTCCGCAAAAGATATCATTATCCACTAGTATCACCTATTCACCCCCTCTAGGTGAATTCACATTTGGTATCAGAGCGGAAGCTCAAGACCTTGATTATTTTCAATCTTATTAAGAGTTAAAAGACCATAGGATGCTCTGCCAATCGAAAGATTGAAGGATACAATATTACTAGACCACCTTTCTTTGAAGGAAAAGGATTTTTCTATTGGAAAAATCGCTTCAAAAACTGTGTGTGCTAATAATATTGATGCATGGGAGGTCATTGAAAATGGACCGAATGTCATCCACAAACCCAAAGAAGAATGGATTATCGCTGAAAAAACAAAAGTCCAATTTAACTATGTAGCAATTAGCTATATTCAATGTGCTTTGGGAGAGAAAGAATACAATAGAACTTGCATGCGTGATTCTGCTAAGGAGATGTTTGACAAACTTGTTGTAACCTATGAAGGTACCTCGGAGGTCATACAATCCACACATGCTAGTAAATGAATATGAATTATTCAAAATGAAAAATGATGAAGATATCTATGCTATGCTAACTCGTTTTACTAACATTGTGAACAAGTTGAAAGGATTAGGTAAGATCTATACAAATGGAGAAAATGTGAGAAAGATCTTGAAATCTCTTTCCAAGGAATGGAGACCCAAAACAACGGTCATCAAGGAGTCAAAGGATATCGACAAGTTGAGCCTAGATGAGCTATTGGGATCAATCCAAACTCACGAAATGGAACTCAAGCAAAACACCAAGGAAGATGAACCAAAAGAGTCTAAGAAGAAGGTCGTGGCTTACAAATCATGTTACGAAATTAATGACGATGAATAAGAACTCTCTGATGATGAGATTGCCTATCTCTCAAAGAAATTTTCAAGGTTCCTGAAGAACAAGGAAAAAACCTCATTCAACAAGAGGAGATTCTAAGGACCAAAAAAGTAAGAACATTTCTAAAGAAAATGTTGATTCCTCTTCAAACGACATTGTTTGCTTTGAGTGTAGAAAACCGGGACACTACGGGGGAGATTGCCAAAAATAAAAAAATACAAAAAGGCATACAAAGTCGAACACTCATTTGACTCAAGCGATGAAGAAGAGGAAGACGAAAAATCTCAAGAAGAAGAGTAAACCAACTTGGCACTCATGGCTCTTGAAGATGAGGAAAACCAAAATGAGGTAACCCCTACATCTCCATCTCATAAGGATAAAGATTACTTAGAATTAGAAGAAGCATTTGAAGATCTTTATCAAAATAACATGGAATTGGCAACCACAAAAAAGAATCTCTTAAAAGAGATCAATTCCCTTAAAGACCAAAACATAACTTTGATTTCTCAAGTCGACGACTTAAGAGGAAGAAAAAGAAAAATTGTGGAAAGCCTTAGAATCCTTTACAAATGGTAAGAAAAACCTTGACATTTTACTTGGATCTTCATCCAAAGTACCTTTCAACAAGGAAGGGTTAGGCTATGATGTGAACAAGAATTCAAATCAAACCAAAGAGCCAAGTTCAAGTAAAATAGCAAGTAAGGGAGTAAAGAAGAACAAATATTGTAATCATTGCAGAAAGAAGGGACACTCTTTTGAGATTTCTATTCCAAGAACAAAAGTCCTCAAGTTAAGAACCCCAATCCCAAAGGAAAATCTCAAAGTCTAAAAACCCCTCAAATTGTTGTATGCAATAATTGCAACAAAAAAGGACATTCAATTTGGGAATGCTATCATATGAATCAAACATTTTATTACCCTAGAAGACCTTATAATGGTCAAAATAGGAAAAATCCTCCAAAGATGCAAGACCATCTAGAACTCCACCAAAGGTGCAAAAACCATCTAAGAACCAAGGATCATATAGAGTACCCCAAAACCAAAGACCTTGGAACCCTCAATCATACATCAATTGGTATGGTAACCAAAAGGTAAATGGAAACCAAATGGTTTGAAGACCAAGAGGAATATATGATACTAACAATAACGAACCCAACACACAATGGAAACCAAAATTTTATTAAGCATTGTTGTTTTGTAGATGCACAAGAGCAACATGGAATGGTACATCGATAGTGGATACTCAGAGCACATGACATCCAACCCAAAACTTTTCTCTGAGCTCAAGAAGCAAAAAGGAGGATGGGTATCCTTTGGAGACAACAGCAAAGGAAGAATCATTGGAAATGGCTCAATCAAATTTAGAGGTACAGTAATCTCAAATGTTAGCTTAGTTGACAACTTGAAGTATAACCTACTAAGTGTAAGTCAATTATACAACAATGGAAATTTTGTGAATTTCAATACCTCTAAATGTATGATTAAAGATTCTGATGATAATGTGATTCTTGAAGAATGTAGAAGAAATAATGTTTATACTTGCATATTTAGTGTAAACTCACATGATGCATGCTTTATATCTAAATTTGATGATGCTAGCTTGTGGCATAAGAAATTGAGACATATAAATGCTAAAATAATTAAATCTCTATCTTCAAAGAATTTGGTGAGAAATTTACCAAAGTTGAACTAAGATAAGCAACACACATGTGGTGCATGTCAAAGAAGTAAACTAACAAAGGTTTCTCACAAGGCCATAAACTTAGTTGCTACTTCTAGGTTTTTGGAACTACTCCACCTTGAGTTATTTGGACCTATCCAAACTACAAGTTTAGGAGGTAAGAAATATACTTTTGTTATAGTAGATGACTACTCTAGATTCACTTGGACCCTCTTTCTCATAAAAACGATACATTTGAGGAATTTGTATCTCTTTGTAAGAGAATACAAAATCAGAAGGGTTACTTGATCACCTCTATCAAAAGTGACCATGGTGGTGAATTTGGAGACTTCTGTAGAAAATAAGGTATAAATCATAACTTTTCGGCTCCTAGAACACCACAATCAAATGGTGTAGTTGAAAGGAAAAACAAAATAATCCAAGAAACTGCAAGGACAATGCTCAATGAGTACGCTTTGCCAAAGTATCTTTGGGCCGAAGCCGTTCATACAGCATGTTATGCGTTGAACCGAGTTTTAATAAAACCTATTCTCTTGAAAATTTCTTATGAACTTTTTCATAATAAACTTCCTAAAGTTGATTACTTTAAAGTTTTTTGTTGTGCATGTTTTATTTTAAACACAAAAGACAACCTAGGAAAGTTTGAAGAAAAGGCCGATGATGGTATATTCCTAGGCTATTCCACAAATAGTCGAACTTATAGAGTATTCAATAAGATAACTCTAGTTGTGGAAGAGTCTATGAATGTCAAATTTGATGAATCTATGGTCAAGGAAAAATATAAAGACTTAGAAGAAGAAGATGAAGATGAAGTACCTGAAATTAGGAACAAAGTTGAAAATGTCTCTTTGGAAGAACCTAATGATCATGTACATCAACTTCCAAAGGAAATAAGGACTATCAAAGATCACCCTCTTGACCTTGTTATTGAAAACTTAGAGAAAGGCATACAAACTAGAAGTAAAATTCAAAAATGTTTGTTCAAATGTAGCCTTTATCTTTACCATTGAACCTAAAAATATAAAAGAAACCCTATTGGATAGTAATTGGATAATTGCTATGCAAGAAAAGCTCAATCAATTTGAAAGAAATTAAGTTTGGGATTTATTGCCAAAACCCATGAACACCAAAATAATTGGAACTAGATGGGTATTTAGAAACAAACTTGATGAAGATGGAAACATAACTAGAAACAAGGCTAGATTGGTTGCTCAAGGCTATAACCAACAAGAAGGTATTGACTTTGATGAAACATATACACCTGTACCTAGACTTGAATCCATTAAAATGTTACTTGCATTTGCATGTCATGAGAATTTTAAATTGCATCAAATGGATGTGAAAAGTGCATTTTTGAATGGTTTCATTAATGAAGAAGTACATGTTATTCAACCTCCCGGGTTTAAAGATTCTAAGTACCCAAACCATGTCTACAAACTCAAGAAGGCTTTATGGTTTGAAACAAGCCCCAAGAGCCTGGTATGATAGGTTGAGTAAGTTTCTTATTGATAATGGTTTTTCAATGGGTAAGATTGATACAACCTTACTTGTTAAGTATAAGAAAAATGATTTGATTATTGTTCAAATTTATGTGGATGACATTAGTTTTTGTTCAACTAATGAATTACTTTGTCATGAATTTAGTAAATCAATGAGTACTGAGTTTGAAATGAGCCTTATGGGAGAACTAAACTTCTTTCTAGGACTCCAAATTAAACAAACTCCTAATGGGATCTTCATTAGTCAAACTAAATATCTTAAGAAGCTCTTGAAGAAGTTTGACTTCAATGGACAAAAATCCTCTAGTACTCCTATGAGTGTATCAATTAAACTGTCCATAGATGAAAATGGTACTCAAGTTGACTTTACAAAATATAGAGGAATGATAGGTAGTCTATTGTACTTAACGGCTAGTAGACCGGACATAATGTTTAGCGTCTGTGCTTGTGCTAGGTTTCAAGCCAAACCTATGCAATCCCACTTAAGTGCTGTCAAAAGAATATTTCAGTACTTGAAAGGGACCCCAAGCATTGGCCTTTGGTACCCAATGAACAATGACTTTAATCTTATAAGCTTCTCCGACGCCGATTTTGCCGGATGTCATGTTGATCGGAAGAGTACGGTGGAACTTGTCACTTCCTAAGATCATGTTTGGTCTCGTGGTTTAGTAGGAAGCAAAATTCAGTGGCTTTGTCTACCACCGAGGCCGAATACATCGCAACTGGATAGTGTTGTGCACAAGTGTTATGGATGAGGCAAACTCTCCAAGATTATGGAATCAAGTTTGACACTTCCTCCATTCAATGTGATACCACAAGTGCTATAAATCTCAGCAAAAATCCGATTTTACACTCTAGAGCTAAGCATATTGACATTCGTTATCACTTCTTACGTGATACAGCTTAAAGAGGTGAAATCAGACTTGACTTTATAGAGACCAAGAAGCAACTCGTAGATATTTTTACACAACCCCTGAGTGAGGATAGATTTTGTATGCTAAGAAGAGAACTAGGGATATGTAACCCCTTTGAATGATTAATTGTATCTTTATTTTCTTTTCTATCCCCACTTTTTGATAATTCCAAAGGAGGAGAGAAATGGGGAGAAAAGTTGTTATGAGAACAAAAAATGGATGTAGTTTTCTCTTTGAACTTATTATGCAATTAATGTTATACATTTCTTGAATATTACATTATTTTCGGTTAATATTTGTCATCATCAAAAAGAGGGAGATTGTTGAGGAAAAATCCTCATACATAAACTCCAATCATCTATCATGATGATATAAATGTTTTGATGATAACAAATAAACCGAATTGTACTAACTCTTGTTTAAGATGCATAGATAAGAACATGGCACCAAGTGAGGGGGAGCACTCAATTCAAGAGATTGATGCTCAAAGCAAATTGAACCTTTGTCCAATCTTTCAATACATCAAAGAATCATGAAGAATGGAGAACAAGTTTTGAAGACAGATCAAGATAAGTTAGAGGAACTCACATTGAAGACACTCATGTAAAGAAGTGAAGTTCTAGACTTGAAGAAGATTGAAGACTTAGAATTGTACTAAATTGTAAAATCATGATTAAAGTCACAAATGATGTGATGCACACACACAAGCATGCATTCATTTAGATGGACTTTAGGAGGTTAAAATTAACCCCAATTCATGTGACCAAACCCATTTGGAATCACCCTAAGTAAGTCCAACAAAAGACTATATATATTTCAGCAAAATTGGCTGATCCGGCATACCGGATCAGTTGCAGTCTCAGGAAAATGCCTGCAGTAGGCTTCCAACATACGCTGGATTGAGATCCAGCATACCGGATCAATTTTTGCCTTGTTTTACCCTGATCCAGCATACCGGATCATAATATGACCGTTTGAACTTGACCGTTGAGTCAAAGGCTATTTTAATAAATTTGGTGAACCGGCATACCGGATTATAAAACAGTATACCAGATTAGCTCTGTCTTATGAATCCGATCTTAAGACAGATTCCTAATTAGTTTGAGCTGCCTAGCCAATAAATAGGCACCTATTTAAGCTCTAATTAAGATCAATTACCATCATTAAGAGACTTCACTACAAGCTCTAATTGCAATAGCCTCAAGTGAGCAATCAAGAATCTACTCATCACAAGCTCACACACTCAAGCTCCTCTACCTCATCTAGCTTCAAGCTCCAAGAGTGGAAAGTAGCATACACACTTACTAAGGTTGAGGTAACCCTTTCCTAGTAATTTTTTACTATATGTTTTAATTGAGTCCTCTTGCTCGGAATCAAGAGTAGTTGGTTGTTTGAGTCTTCTTGCTCTTCATCAAGATTTGTACGAGTTCTCTTGCTCACTCTCAAGATTGTTTTTAATGGAATTATCTCTAAGGTGAGAGGAGTGGATGTAAGCAAGTTTGGCCGAACCATTATATATCTTTGTGTTATTTGTGTATTTGTCTTTTAATTTGTATTTATAACACTATTCCGCAAAAGATATCATTATCCTCTAGTATAACCTATTCACCCCCCCTCTAGGTGAATTCACATTAATATGGTAAAACATTGCTAAAAACCAAAAGTACGGTAAAAAATTCATTTGTTCTGATGTCTAAAAAAATATTTTCATTCCGAGTGATTTTGACAACATTCGAGCACACCAAATAGGGGGGGTCTTTGCTTATTTATGAATAATACTTAAATGATATTAAGCATAAATAAGTGTCTATCTTGGTTTCTGGCATAAATAAGTGTTTGCATACCAATTTTTGCATAGATAGGTGTCTGTTTACCAAGACTTCCCACCGAGATCTCAATATCTGGAACTCATACAAAGGAGTTTGGGTCGAGATCTCGCCGAGAACTAGAGATCTCTGGCAGCTCAAGTTATTGTAGTTTTATGTTTCGGATGCCATTCTCGTCTCGAGCCATGGAAAAAACGAGATCTCGCGAGACCTAGTTCTATGGGAAGGACATAAAAGGAGTTATAATTAAAGAGGGGGTGATCTTGGAACAAAATAAAAATAAGGTATAAGAGAGGAAAACAATGATATTATTGGAAACAAAAAGAACCAAATAAGGAATATAATGAAATTGTGAAGAGGGGGTACGGGGTACTGTCTTCTACGGACAGGGACGAAACCAGCAGGAGTTTGGTTGACGAGTACTATTGACTATAAAGAGGGAAAGAGGAAAATGGTTTGTCTCAAACCTTTGATCGAGAACAGAATTAGTTGGGGGGGGGGGGGGCTGCAACTTCGACAGAAGAGCGCCAATGCGAAGGAGTCGACTACTCCGAAGGACGGGGAGTTGACTCGCAGTGGGAGATTCTGAACCAGGTATGTTCTATTTCTCTTTCTCTCTCTTGCGCTCTCTCTGTTGCAGTGCAGGCCCGACGATTGGGCTTCAAAGAGGGTTCAAGTCTGGCCCTTATTTTGAGGCTATTGATCCAGTTGATTTCTGCCCAGGTTAACAGCATCGATTCTGCCAAGATATGCCATCAACCAGCCAGAGCTATATTCCATATTTGGATAGATGTTGAATTCTGCCCATTCTGCCATATCGACCAACTGAGTTGTAGGTAGGGAGGATTTTGATTTTTGAGAGAAATCAGTAAGAACCTGTCAAGGTTCATTCCCCCCCCCCCCCCCCAAAAACGAACCAACACATTTGGGAGATTTTCTTCCAATTTGGTGCCACCTTGCGTGGAGATATATTAGGAGGGCAGACTCTTGTTTTGTATGGAGATATTTTTAGGAGATTATTTCCAGATCTTATGGGTCCCATGGTCAGTTGTATTGGAGATCAAGTTGAAGACCAAAGGGATGTGCGTGGAGGATCCTTACAAGGCAAATCGAGTTGGTTTTGGAGTTTATTTAGGATAGTTTTTGGTTTTTTGGGTGAAGGTTTTATTAGTTTTTCTTAATCTCTATTTTTTTTATTAGATTGCTTATGTAATAGGACTCTTTATAGTGTTAACCTATTGGGGATTGGGTTTGCTTTTATTCTGAGATATTTCTAGAAGATTGAGTTTTGTTTTAATAGCATTATTATAAATAAAGAACAAGACTGATCTACAGCCAAGTTGAGTTTATGAAAATTTAAGTTTTGGATTCAGCTTGAAACCTTGTTAATGGCTGTGAGATGTAGTTGGGGTGAGATGCCTATGATTGTAAGAGGGTGAGAGGCCCAAGGAAGATTGAGAGGCTTAACTCGAATCTATCTATCTTTCTTCTTTCTTTTATTTTATTTTAATATTTCATGTTATTGTGTTCCTGAAATCTCATATTAACCTATTGTTAGCTAGAACCTACGATCCTACTTTAGGTTAGGTTTATTTGACCTAGCCCTACATTACTATCTCTCTTCTTTTTTTTGGTGGAACCCTGGTGGGTGGGGGGGGGGAGGCTCGATCGAGGTTACAAAGGGGAAGGGGAAGGAGGGCAGTGGGGGGTTTTGCCGTGGGATCAAAAGAAGGAGTTGGGGTTTCAATTGAAGCAGTAGGTTTGGGGGTTTGCTTGTGGGAATCGTAAGAATGGGGTTGGGTTTTCAGTGAAGGCAGTAGGTTGGGGAAGAAAGAGACCGAGCTCTCTTTCTCTCTTTTTTTTGGGTGGTAATCTATATTGCTGGGGTGAATCACTTAGGGAAAGGAAACAGTAATGGGTACTTAGCAGAGGGAAGAGAGAGATTGATGGGGAGGAAGATGAGAAACTTCGGCTCTGATACCAAATCGGTGGAAGGCCAGTAGAAAATTGAGAGAAATTTGAGAAGGAACTAAAGAGTTGCATGGAGGAAGAGGGGTCATACACACACAATCACGCTACTCACACATTGAGCATAATCCAATCAATTTCCTATTCAATTCTGTCTATTTCATTGGATAAATGCAAGTATATAAAGAGAAACTTTGGCTCTGATACCAAATCGGTGGAGGGGCAGTAGAAAATTGGGAGAAATCTGAGAAGGAACTTAAGAGTTGCAAGGAAGAAGACAGGTCATACACGCACAATCATGCTACTCACACATTGAGCATAATCCAATCAATTTATATTCAATTCTATCTATTTCATTGGATACATGCAAGTATATAAAGAGAAAAGTAACTCCTAATTAGACTCTAAAACTGAAAATCATAGTTGTCACGTTGTCACGGCGATCCAAGTCGGTGGAGGAGTGTCATGTCGATATATCGACATGTCCCCCGCCATGGCGTTGCCATGGCAATCATATAGACCATGTTTTATTTTTTATTTTCTCTATTTTTAATGTCATTTAGTATGCTATAATATATACCCTATAACATCAAAAATTAACATGAAAGTGTACTACTAATCTACTATGGTTTAATTCATAAAAGTGTAATATCCATTAGTGTATATGAAATCATGAATTATCAAATAATTGATAGCAATAGTCTTGCTGATAATAAAGTTGAAGAATCATGAGAGTTGAGATATGATTCATATGAAACTGACTACAAAAGTAACGAAACAAAAAAACAATTACAAGAAAGTAATTTATATTGAGTGAATAAAGCTAATAAACAACCCATCTAAATTTTAAAAAAAAAATTGTTGATGTGAATATGTGATTGTGTATTAGTCAATAGTGTATTAGTGTTTTCTGCTTGATTTTTTTTTATGCTAAGGAAAAAGCATTAAAATAAAAAATGATTAAAAAAAATTATTGTTAAAAAATTAAGTTTTATAACTTGACACAACTATGTCGCCCGATATGGCCATATGTCGTGGTATGGCGTCCATGGCGACGACATGGAGGCCATATCAATCAATATTCTTACATCATCCATATTGGTGGTCGATATGCCCACTTCTCCAGCGATATGATGCCATGGCGGCTATGGCGACGCCATGACAACTATGCTGAAAATAACTTGAAACAAAACTCCATCTATCTATCTCCTATGTATCCTACCCATGGAAGAAAAACTCGACCATAACCTGTCGAAACCACCGAGTTAACTCGGTTTCGCAAGTTTCCGAGATGAGTTGAAGGGGGATTTTATAAAATCCCTAGATTCGACCGGGTTTCGATGGTTTCGACTGGTTTCGACACATGCACATCGAAACTAGGGAAAACTTGGCTCGAAACTAGAACAGATAGGTATTTATGCTAGAAACTGGCAGAAACCAGGCCAGACACTTAGTTTATGTCTCATATCATTTAAGTAAATGTTTTTACATAAGATATTATTCATAAATAAGCAAATACCCCCTATTTGAAACCTTTATAAAAATTTAAAAAAAATCAAATTCCAAAAGGAAAAAAAGCCAACCCCCCCCCCCAAATTAAAGAACAAAAACTGGATTTTCGTCGCTAGGTGCAATTTTCATCTTTCTAATTTTGGGGTTTTTCTCAAATCTAAAAATTCCATAAATCTTAATATGGTAAAACATTGCTAAAAACCAAAATGCGGTAAAATATTCATTTGTTTTGATGTCCAAAAAAATATTTTCATTCAAAGAGATTTTGACAGCATTCGCGCACACCAAATTAAATTTGACTGGCACATAACTCCTTCAATATAAATCAGATTTAAGCAATCTTGGACTTGTTGGAAAAAACTATCAAAACAAAGCTTTCTAACAAATCCAAGATTGCTTAAATCTCATTTATATTGAAGGAGTTATGTTCCAGTGAAACCTTATTCGATACCATGTCCAAGAACAATATACAATATCAAACTTGGATCAAAACACAAGTAATATTTTTTGTGTTCTCTATGTGAAACTAATGCATGGATTGAGTTTCAAATGTCAAACATAGGCAAAACAACATGAATTAGGACAACAAAAAAACAACTTTTGGGCCTCTAAACCAAGGTTCGAGTTAACCTGGAGAAAGTCCTAGGTTTCGACTGAGATATGGTCAAAACCGAGACGAACTCGTTTTCTGACTGGTTGAAACCCGAGTTTTAGAACCTTGATCCTACCGATGCAGATTATTACCAAAGTAGGCTTCTTTGCTTAGGAATAAGTCTAGGGTTGGGTTATATACATGTTGGGCCTTTGATCCCTAGGATTTTCAATGTAATAGGTCACTATTATGGACCTAAAATATGGGTAATTATGTTGCATACGGGATTAATTGTTTTAGTTCCATACTTATTTTTATTTTGGTGTTTTTGTACATAAATTGAACCGGTTCAATTTAAGTGATTTTAGTAGTTTTCTTTTAAGTGTTTAGTGGGGAGTTTTTTATATAAGGTTGAATGTTTAGTCCTAGATAGGATAGGATCCTACTAGGAGCCAGGTGAACAGAAGTTCTGAAACTGCTAGCCGATTGGGGTATTTTAGGTCAAATATAGGGTTATACTTGGGAGAATGGAGTTGGGTTTTATTTGGTAAAACTAGGCAGGTCTCTAGGAGTCTAATGATGTAAGTTTGGTTAGATTTAGGTAAGGTTTCAAATTTCAGAAAATTAGGGTTAGGGTTTCGGGTTTTGGGAATGAGGAAAAGAGGTGAAATTAGGGTTTTAGGAGGGGAATCTGGACAAGAGCTTCTGGCCGAGTGTCCTAGACAGTAAAAGATTGACTCGACTGGAGTTTAAGCTGGTTTTGATGGTTGGATATGCTGGAATGGGATTTTAGGGTTTTTGGGTTTATGTAGAGATTGAGGGAAACTAGGTTTTAAAGATGGGATAGGTCTGCAACCTAGGTCGAGTGTGGGGGTTATTGTTATGAAGTGATGTTTGAAATTTAAATGGATTTTGATGGGGGAATGAAACTGGAAAAGGAATTTAGGGTTAATGGATCTAGGGTTTAATGGACATCGATTAGGGTTGGGTTAGAGAATTAAGAAGAAGGGGAATGCTGAAACAATAAACAACTTACTAATTTAAGAAGATCTTCAATGGCAGCAACATTAAAGACAGTTTTGAAGAAGAACCTCTCGATCTACAAGATGCAAGGAGTCGTACGAGATCCACCTACCCTTCCATCTTGATATGACTCACAAGACTCACTCTCAAAGGAGATAACCAGCAGCAACAATGGCAACAGCAAAGAGATTGATTTTTTAAAACTTGAATGGTGGGGGAGCCTCCCACGTTTCATTAATAAATAATATGACCATAGGCCAATTCCTAATACAAATCTAAATACCTCTCCCTCTAAAAATCGTGGAGGGATGGAATTAAAACACTTTAAAGAAAGATTCCCTAATCTACCAATAGGAAATAAGCTTTAACAACCAATAAGAATTAATTACTTAAATTGAACCAAAACTGAACCGGTTCAATTTAAGTTACATTTAAGCTGAAAAATAAACTAAGTATAGAATAAACTAAAGCTAAAATAAACTAAGTATGAAACTGAACTAAGGCTCCTAACTATGGCCCTATGATTAGTGTGGCTTCTTCAGCTCATGGAGGCTTGGATCTGCATCAGTTGTAAGGGGGGCAAACATTGAACACGAATGTTGATATTAATGAAAAGCTTTTTGCTGCTCTTCTTCTCCATTGAAGATTTTTGTCTTGTGTTTGATCAAGGCTGGTGGGATTGGTGTTTGATCCAATCGACACCTTGCGGTGTGAAACCCGGGTGGTTCATTTAAGCTCTCTTTGTTCTTTTGAAGCCCTACTTTCAAGTTCAATTCAATATTTGATTTTTATTCAATATCTACAATCAAACAAGCTGCTACCTAGGAAATTCTGCAACAACAGTGAGTTTGAATCATCCCCATCCCCAACAATTCTTCTTCTAACCTTCCATACACCCAAACCCAAGAATTCCCCCTTTTGCTTTCAATTTTCCCAATACCTAAATTCTGCCCAGACCAAACCCCAAATCACACCGAACTTTGATCGAATTCTCCTCTCATACTAGGGAAAACTCGATCCAAGTTGCTCCCTCATCTGACCATCATAAACCCTAAAAATCCATCTTTTCCTCTTTTAAAAAACCCTAAAACCCTACCGATTCTAATTAAAAGGCCTAGACTTGTTAAAACTCAACGCAACCTTCACCGATAGACTCCCCTACATCAAATTCACCTAAACCTACCATCAAACCTTAGGTCCCATCAAACCCTAACCCTAATCCCCTATTTTGACCTAACCGAAATACATATTCAGTTCAGATACTGGTTATTGGCTTCTAGTTGGTCTCCTACCAATCTAGGACTACATTACCTACCCAAAGCAAACACAAGAATATAAAAGACAAAAGATTACACTAAACTACTTCCATCCATTGTTGGACCAAAACCCAGGTTGGACCGGTTCTGTTTGCGTTTGGGTTTCCAAACTCGATCATGCTGATCCAACCAGTCAAGTGCTATTGCATTTGAGATATTTGAAGCATGTGGAGAAAGAAACAAAAAGATTGTCAAGGATTCCTCACGAACAATGTACAAGTGGTAGACACAATGATTGGTTAAGGGCAAGTTAGACCTCCATAGTGGGGGTCTTCAAAGGGAATTCCATAAGCCTGTATAATCAGAGATTTGCACAATATCATCCACTCATTACCAGCTTAAAACTATTTGTGGGACTCTGGGATAATTAATGCAACCATCATTAGGGATTTATCAGCTTAACTCTAAAGGAATCTCTTCAACAATTCAACCGGCAGCGATAGGTGTTGCTATCAAAGACTATCATTCTAAGGTTGAGGTATGTTATTCAGTCCCCATAGGGAGTAGACAGGTTAACTGGAGGTTGAATTCAGAGCTCTGGTTGAGTGGTTATTTGACAACTAGTGAAAGGAAGAGTGGAAGACATGCTACGTTATTCACTGTCAATTGGAGACACAGGTTTCACAGAGGTTGAATTGAGAGATATCGGATATGGTTATTGAGCAACAACTAGTGATAGGAAGAGTGGAAGACATGCTATGTTATTCACTGTCAATTGGAGACACAAGTTTCACCGAGGTTGAATTGAGAGATCTGGCTATTGAGCGGCAACCAGTGAAAGGAAGAGTGGAGGACAAGCTGAGTCAGTAATCCTAGAGCGTGATTGACACCTGCCAAGTTGTTGTGAGGTGGATGGCTGGCACAGTAAGGTGCCTTTGGGGATCACAAAAACTGATCAGATAAGCTAAGACCAGTGGGCTCAGGTATGAACATTTCACCCTTCAACCATGTAACTCTATCGTTGACAAACTCGTGAAAGCTGGAGCAAGGAGGGAAACAAAGTACGTAGGAGATTACCCTCCACTGAAAAATTAATGCGGATCCGGGGTTCAAAACCCGATTTGGATCGCTTATATTGCGTTTGGTTGCGTAAATTTTTGGATGTCTGCATTGATTCAGATGTTACATCCATAGATTAGAGTATCTGTGGATTTGAAATTCTGACAGAATAACTGTTTGGTTACCCTGATTCTGAAACCTGAATCTACCAGAATAACTGTTTGGTTACCCTGATTCTGAAACCTAAATCTACCTAAAAAACTGAAGCGGCAATTGCGGTTTGCAAGAGTGACGTTCAAGGAGCTATGGCAGATCCGATGAGTTTGGAGAAATATCAATGGGGATTGGGTCATGTTTACTACAGAATGCAAATAAAATAAAAAAAGAAATAAAACATATAGGAATATCAAATGGGGATCGGGTCATGTTTATCATCTGTAAAAATATAGGAACAGAGGACTAAAGATATGCAATCACAGAAAATGGGAGACAAAGATCACAGAGATAGTACATTTTACATCTAAAAATTACAAAATCAGAAAAAAACGAAAAGGAGAGGTGCTCACCTGAACCGGATGTTCGAACGGTGTAGATGATCTTGCAACAATGGATCGCCTCAGAGGAAGAGAGGACTTATTGCAAACCAATCCTAAAAAGAAATTACAAACAAAATTACAAGAACTAAAAGGATGGATCTCTGAAGTCTGAAGATTGTTGATCGTGATCCTTGATTGATGCAACTGCAGTGATCGTCCCTGATTCAGAAGCTTTGAACGTCGGTGAAGAGGAGACCACTGATCTAAGATGAATCCTCAAACAGAGCTCTGAAAATCGCCTAAGAAGTCTCCAAAAAATCCAGAACCAAAACCCCAAATCTCACTCTGTTTTCTTGATGTCTCTCTCAATCTTCCTTTTTTCTCTCTCGCTCCAAAAAAAATAGGAGAGAGAGAGAGAGATTCTTCCAGTGATATTGCAGAGGAGCGCCGGGCAAGAGTGACGTTCAAGGAGCTAAGGCAGACCCGGTGATTTTCAAGGGGTTGTTAGGTAAGTAAAGAGGAGAGGATATGATAGGGATTGGCATTTCTTGTTCAAGGACTTTCACAATTTGGACATAAGGGAATAAGAGAAGTGAGGGGCAATAAAGGAAATTAAAGAAATTAAATAAAGCTAAGAGAAAAAGGAGGAAAGTGTATCATCTTCTTTCTCCCAATTTCAACAACCAGCAGAGCACCCAAACTGGTTTCAGGTGAGGTATCTTTGTCAATAGCTATCCAAACCACACAAAATTTTAGGGGGAAATTCCTAATCCTTAGGACTATTGAAAGGATTCAACAAATACCCAAATTAATAAGCAAAAGATTAATGTTTGATGACTGAAACTGAACCTGGCGATAAGAACAGGTTTGGCTCCAGTTGCAGGTCGGATTCCCTCTGCAGGGGATGATTTGGGGGAAGGGGTCAATATTCCAGGATGTGGATCACTTTATGGGTAGAAACAAACCCCAAAATCTCAGTCTAACCTGTGATATGTCAACTATCTTCTATTGGATTTCCTTCAGCCCAGTGATTACGGTGGTAGCAGAGTAGGAATAAAATAATCAACACAGGAATTAATTGAAGACAATAAGATGAAGAAAAGGAATAAGGAAAAAAGAAGAAGAAGAATCATCATATAAGAAGGGACAGGGAACCAATCGTATGGAAGAGGGAGAGGAGAGAGAGAGAAGTAAAGAGGAGAGCACACACTCACATTCGGTTACCAGCAGGTAAATTCATTCTTCAAATTCAATTCAATCCAAATCTTGCACAGGTTACAAATTTGTATTCAAAGAAGGAAATAAAGACTCCTAGCTAAACTTAAAAACTGAAATTAAACTTGACTCTAACTTGGACTCATAAACTGAAATAAAATCCAAAATCAATTCCACCAATAATTAACCTATTAAAACTAAAACAGAAAATTACAAGATAAATCCAAATAATGAAAATTTAAATAAATACATAAACTAAGATATCCTATTGGACCCAAAATCAATTGGAACCGGTCATCTCCATTTGGGTTCCGCAACGGATTTGGGTCGGTCCAAGAAATTGTCCATGTATAAAAAACTGTCAGTTCTGGTGAAGTATCCCTCTACTTTGAGGTGGGTCTGTCCTTTTATGCTTGCTTTGGGCCTGAATGTGGTTTGTCTTTGTACTGCTGGTGGTGTGGGACCATCCTCAAGAAGAATTTCTATGGTTCAATTGTTAATTATAGACCATTATATCAGTTTCTATTGACTAGAAGCAGTGTCTTAAAGTAAATTTGGCTTATTATCATCACTTTGCCTTGTGGATACTGATATTCCAAGCTGTATTCGGAAAGTCATGACTACTTTATCAGATTAAGAGCTTTGTAATATTCTAAGGTGTATTTGGAAAGTCAAAACTAATTTATAAGATTATAAGTTTTATTTGGAGTCTATAACTTAATTTAGTATTCTTATTTATATAGGAAACGGGAAAGCACTCATGGGAGTTACTAAATTGTAACTGAGGTCGTACTAAGAACTTTCTGCCAGAGGCAAAAGGTAAAATTTCGTGTAGGAAGCTGTGGGGTTAGTAATTACCTATATAAAGCCTCCAACCAGCATATTTTGAGTGGAATCGTTTGGTTTTTGGTCATGGTTAAGAAAATGGTCCTGTTCCAAGTGGTTTTTGGTCAACCCTTACATTGGTTCATGTTGAACAAGCCCCTTCTCTCTTCTCTTCAAAATTCCGTTTAAAGTTTTAGTTAGGCCCATTAACACTGGTTCGTAAATCTTCATGCATCAACAGGATTCCCTTTTTGTAATCTAGCTATGGTTATTCATAATAAAAACAAGGGTGGGGGAGAATAGATGAAGAAGATAGTGAATATAACATGATTCAGTTTTACACGGAGCATAATTATCAAGGCGTCGCCTAGGTGTCCAGGCTTCTTGGGCGCCTAGGCAGGCCTTGCCACTATTTTGGACCCTCTCCAATGCCTTGGTTGCCTTGCCGCCTTGATAACTATGGCACAGAGGCCCCCAATGATTCCATACCAACTTCAATTCAAGGTATCAACGAAGTTTTCACCATCTGTACAAAATGGGCCAAGGAATAACACAGCTTTAAAGAAAATCCAAACTCTTATTTACGTGTTAGCAGAACCTGCCTTTTCTGAGTTCAAGTCTTCTTTCAGGCATCAATGAAGCCTTCACTACGAAGAGAAAAATGTTGTTTTTTAGGACTGATACTGCACAGGAATGAAGATGGTATCTTTGAAAGGTAACTCTAAAGCGGAATGGGAAGAAGTAGAGAAACGAGAAAAAGAAAATGACTTAGAGCTCAAGAAAAACGTGCATAAACTAAATTTCCCAAAAGACCAAATCATAGATTTGGCATTAAAAAAAATTTGAAAAATTGGGAGAAAACAAAACTAAACACTAAAATAAAGATGAATAGGTATACTGCTGGAACTGCCCATCTGAACTGGTAGTCCTATGCGGCTGGATGGTTGATGGGGCTATCTAGAGCTGCCCTTCCATTAGCATGAGCATTATTACATGGAAACTGAAAGTTTAAAAGTTCCATAAAAACAAAAAAAGGGGAAAATAAACGGCCCAACGCAGAGGGGAAGTTCATAAATCTCATGGTTACCTCAACGAACTCCTCCATGTAAGCCTGGGCAAGCTGAGTCTTCAACTGGTCCATGATGGCCTCTGTTGACGGTTGGGACGACGACCCGCTCGAAGGCGATGAAAATGGATCCATCTTTTCTCTGCGTCCTCTCTCTGTCTCTCTCTCTTTTGCAAGCTCGACTGCCTTGGCCGTCAACAAAATTAGAACCCTAATTCCGTAAGAACAAAATCTTTGGGCCTTTGGGCTTCAAGGCCCTTGGGTTGGATGGTGCGAGTTGGGATAACGGATCGCAAGAGGGCGGTTTTCTTGCAAATGCGTGCCCGGTTTCGAACTGACGATGTAAGTCTGTTTGGTTCTGTTTTATCGGTTCGATTTCAGATTATTTGTTTGAGATGTAACAAAAAGAAGGGGCGCTGTTCTCAGTGCCGCAGCACAGGCTGAGCCCAGGCACATGGGGTGGGCGCAATGACCACCCTGCCCCCTTGAGTGGCAGGTCCATTGTAAGAAAAAGAGTTCTACAAGCATCTCAAATAAGGAATTATATAGTTCTAATCCATGAAAAACAAAACCCTAAATAAGAATTATTTATCTATAGATTTTTCAATAGAAGAAAAAGGAAAAGACATACCCTTTTGAAGATGTGAATCTAAATACTTTGTTGAATGAGTTGAAGAAGAAAACTTGAATCTTTCTTAGTAAATTTTAGAAGAAAGATTGTAGATGATCACAATTTGATAAAGCCACTAGAATTTTCATGGATCTCACAAGCAATCAGGGTGCTCATCCCAGTTGGATAGGTATACCACAATCCGGTATTTTGAGTTTCCTAAAAGATCCCCTTGCCTGTGTGACTTTGAGATATTTATATCTCTAGGGTGGAAAAGACCAGTCATAAAGTCCAACCCTAAGTGAGATGCTAGCCACCTAATATCTATATCCAGAATGCCTCTTGGGTTTACCTTGACAATTACCAAAAATGCCCCCAAACAAAAAGGGAATAAAAATTACAAAATTGCCCTTACTAAAACAAAATCAAAAAAAGGTTTTGCAAATATAGAAAATAAATAATATTTTTATATCAATAAATAAAAACATTTTCACAAAATCATATTGACGATAAAACCTTTTATATTGGTAGTTTGTAGGTACGCGTACACTTCCGTAATTGTAAAGTCATTGGCAATGGAATATTAGTCACTAAGATCAACAATCAACGTACATGAGGTCTTTCCATGGATGGACTCCACAAACCTTATATGTACTAACCATCAAGAGACTAGTCTTAATGTCTCCAATAGTCTGAGCAATTTTGACTTGCACCCCTCAAACCCATCACAGTCCAACAATGCATACATAAACATGTAATACATCATGATAGGTGCGGTCAAGTCAAGGACTACAAAGTGGCTCATCAGGATGATCATCCAAAACACCAGTCCACTAGCCAAGGAGACCAAAAACCATGGTACCAATTTAATTAATTTTACAAGCCACAAAATATAAATGCCACATGACATATGCCACAAAATTATAATATAGAAATGTCCAATAATATGCAAAAATTACATAAAATAAATTTGTGTTGGGCCACACAATTCTAATAGTCTCCCACTTGACCTAACACAATCCCAGATTCATTACATGTTTCTCAAATACACCAAAAGGCAAACCTTTTGTAAAGGGATCAACCAAGTTAGACTTAGATGACACTCTCTGAACATCTACCTCTTTTTTCTTAATCACGTCACGAATATAGTGATATTGACCCTCGATATGCTTAGCACGAGAGTGGCACTTTGGGTCTTTAGTGATGGCAATTGCTGAATTATTGTCACATAATAAGAGAATAGGTTTTTCCACATAATCCACTATCAGGAGTTCTGATAAGAACTTTCGAAGATAAACCGCTTCTTTAATTAGCTGCAGCATTTAAAGCAATATATTCAGCTTCCATAGTGGATTGAGCAACACATTCCTGTTTCTTGCTTTTCCAATAAATTGCACCACCACATAAAGTAAATACATAACCAAAGGTAGATTTTCTGCTATTAACACATCCTTGATAATCAGAATCAGAATACCCAGTGATATTAGACTCATTAGAATGATAAGTCAACCTAAAGCCTTTTGTTCGCTTTAGATATCTCATTATCCATTACACAGTAATCCAATGCATTCTACCAGGGTTACTTTGAAATCGACTGATCATACCAACTACAAAAGCTATATCTGGGCAAATACAAATCATTGCATGCATCAGGCTTCCAACAGCAGAAGCATAAGGATATAAGGCTTCATTTAAATTTTCCTTCTTAGACTTAGGACTATCATCCTTGGAGAGCGGTCTAAGATGATTATAAGGAATCTTTCCACTCAAACAATCAATCATGTGAAATCTCCTTAATAAAGTATCAATATATTTCTCCTGAGACAAACTTAACTTCCTTTGCTCACGATCTCAGTCAATTTTGATACCCAAAATGTAGGAAGCCTCACCCAAATCTTTCATCTCAAAAGTATTAAAAAACCTTTGTTTTATATCTATCAACATACTTACATCATTTCCTGCAAGTAGAATATCATCCACATATAATGTAAGAAATGCAACCTTGTGACCTTCTTTCTTCACATAGATGCAAGCTTCAGAAGTATTTTGTGTAAATCCAACTCCAACAATTGATTCATGAAACCGTAAATTTCTTTATCGTGAAGCTTGTCTCAACCTATATATAGATTTCTCTAACTTGCAGACTTTGTCTTCATCTCCCCCAGAAATAAAACCTTCAGGTTGATCCATAAAAACATCTTCATTAAGGTTCCCATTTAAGAATGTAGTCTTTACATCCATTTGATAAAGTTCAAAATCAAAATATGCAACCAAGGCCAAAATAGCATGAACAGATTGTATCCTCACAACTGGTGAAAAAGTTTCATCATAATCAACACCATATTCTTGAGTGTAGCCTTTAGCAACAAGCCTTGCTTTGAACTTCTCAACATTTTCATACGCATCCTTCTTTCTTTTAAAGATCCACTTGCAACCAACAACTTTAGTGTTCATAGGTCTATCAACCAGTCTTCATACACCATTCTTATGCATAGAGTTGATTTCATCTTGCATTGCAACAACCCACCGTTGAGAATCAACATCTGACATAGCTTGAGAATATGTAATAGGATCCTCAACAACTTCATTAATAGACAGTCTTTCATATGTTTCTTCCAAATAAACATAATAATCTGACATGTCTAGAGCTTTTGATACCCTTTCACTTCTTCTTATTGGCTGAGGAGGTTCCTTACGCTTATTTTGGCTTGAAGATATAATAGGATTTGAGGATCCCTCATCCATAGGGTTTGGCTGACTTTCATCAATTTTAACTAATTCCTCCAAAACTTTTTTATCAACGTCATTTGTATTCCCACTATCAAAACGATCCTCCAAGAATGTCACATTCCTGCTCTCAATTATCACTTTGTACTCAGGATCATGCAACCTATATCCTTTTGAACGGTGAGGATACCCAACCATAACATACCTTCTAGTTTTGGATAACAATTTATTTCTATCCGGATCAGGAATCAAAACATGAACAATACACCCCCACACTCGAATATGAGCAATACTCACTTGCTTACCATAAAACATCTCATAAGGGGTTGAATCCACTGCTTTGGTGGGAACCCGGTTAAGTATATGCATAGCTGTATATAAAGCTTCCCCCCAAAAAGTATTTGGCAAATTTGCTCTAGCCATCATTGATCGAACCATATCAAGCAAAGTTCGATTCTGCCTTTCTACAATCCCATTAGCTTCTGGAGTGTGAGGTGGAGTGCGAAAATATTTAATGCCATTTTCAAGACAATACATCTCAAAATCATCAGATAAATATTCTCCACCTCTATCTGAGTTTAGTGACTTAATCACTTGCCCAGTCGACTTCTCAACTTCAAGTCGAAATGTTTTGAAAAACTCTAGGGCTTCAGATTTATGTTTCATCAAATACACAAAACCAAATCTAGAAAAGTTATCAGTGAAAGTAATAAAATAGCGAAAGCCACCTCTGGCAGTGATGTTCATAGGTCCACATACATCAATATGTACCTTTTCTAAAACACAAGAACATCTTTCACCTTTTGGATAAGACTTTTAAGTCATTTTTCCATAAATGCAACTTTCACATGTTGGAAATTTTTCTAGAGTTACTCCAGTTACTATGCCAGACTTAATCAATTTGCCAATTCTATTTATATTGATGTGCCTCAGTCTCAAATGCCAAAGATAAGTAGCATTATCTTTCACAACAACATCCACATCACACACAATATTACCACATAATTGCACTTAATACATATTATTGTTTCTAAAACCATGCAAAACAACTTTACCATCTCTACTCATTAAAAATCTTCCATTTTTAAAATAAAACTTATATCCAAGTTTTTCCAGCATTGAAACAGATAACAAATTTTTCCTAAGACTAAGAGCATACAACCATTCAACTAGATCAAAAATTGTTCCATCATTCAACTTTAATTCAAAAACTCCAACACCTTCAATCTCCGCCTTGCCATCATTTTCCATGTAAATGAAGCTGGTATTATCACTTATTCTCCTTAGCTATTTGAACCCCTGCAAGGTATTGGAGACATGTACAGTTGCTCCAGAATCAGCCTACCATGATCCAGATTTAATAATGGTAGTATTAATCTCATCTAGAATCAAAGTAGCAAACATACCTTGGGGTTGTTTTCCGACAGTCCTTAAGAAAGAGTAGCATTGAGACTTTTTATGTCCAGGCTTCTTACAGAATTAACAAACTATCTATCTTGATTTAAACTCAATATCTTGTTTCACACTGGTTCTCTTTTTCTTTCCCCAATCTTGCTTTCTATTGTTAAACTTTTTATTCTTCTGATATTTCTTTTCATTAGTGGGTCTATCTGATTTCTGCTCTATAGCATTAACTACAAAATCCCTTTTTCTCAGCTTAGCATCTTCATGATCAGTGACCTTGGATAAGAGGTCATCCACAGACCAATCCAAATCAGAAACAAAATATATCTCCCTTACAGTTTCATAAGAATCAAGCAAAGAGGATAAAATAGTGGATATCTTTATTTTCTCATCAACTGGTCTTCCCTGAAGACTTAATTCATCAGCTATGGCAATCATGTTGTTCACATGCTCTCTAGCATCTCCTCCTTCAGATAATTTAGTTCTAATGAATTTTTCCCATAAACCTTCAATATGTTGGCTGATTTCTTCCCAAATTTCAGTTCAAGACTATCTAAAATAGCTTTTACAGATAGACTATTCATATAGCCAACCATGAGAGAATAAGTCATGTATCCCAACATTAAATATTTTACCTTATTATCAGCCTCTGTCCATTTTTTATAAGCAGCCTTAGCAGATTTGGTAGAATGCGCTCCCGGCATAGGAGGACAAATCTTTTTAGTACAAACAGAATAATTATGAAATCCAATGTACAAATCAATTCTGCGCTTTCATTCAGCATGATTGGGTCCAGTAAGGATGTAATTTTTCTTAATGTCAGACATATTCAGAGAACTAGAAGAACTAGCCATCTGTCATAAGCATACAACATGTATGATAAGATTGGAGACTAAGGCCCATTACAATTTTGCACAAAAAATAAATTATTGGACATAATATGGTAAAATCAAATAGTCCTATGATATCTCAAATCCTCCCCGTATCCGATTAATCAAGAATCACCAAATATAAATCAATTATCAATCCAATAATAAAGTAAACCCTTCTCGTATCCGATGGGCGTAAGGAAGAATTCAATTAATTAAGGATCAAATGTGTCTTATCCGATGGGCATCGACAAAAAAAATAAATTTCATGCCTATTCACAATCCTATCTCATCCATGTGATTAACCGATGGGTGTCATCATGTGTGAGCATCGAAATAGTGAACAAAATATGCATAAACAAAAATTACATCAAATGCCCAAAGCCATCCTCCCACTGAAACCAATAGGATTGGGTATATGTAGCACTTGAATATATCATAACCCATACTCTTACAAAAATTGAGATAGGTACATATGGAACAAATTTATTTTATTTAATTTAATTCAGTCCATAATAAATTTATCCAAATGAAATAAGTTAAGCCCAATATAAAACCTAAAAATATTTCATAATATAATAAAAAAAACTACAAAGAACAAAAATAGCTTCACCAAAAAATGGTTTGAGTCAATGACTACATGCCAATAATATGGCTTGATAAGCTAATAATGGTAGGTGACTTGAGATGAGCCAAAATACATTATATGGCTTGCAATGAGCCAAAAGCAATTAGATGACTCAGTACAATGTATCGTATGGAAACAAGAAAAACTTTTCATCATCTAACACAATCTATTAAATACCAATGTCCTTTTGTATATATCAATAAGACTTTTCAAATTCCAAGAAGATTAATTAAGTTTCAATAACACCTTTTTCAAAAGTCATTATTGCTTTTCAACTTCCAATATAACTTTCAATGACTTTATTAAGTTTTGCAAAATCTCTTCAAATGTCACAATCATTCAATAAATGTTTTATACAAAGAATTATCTTATTCTCTTCTTTCTCTATACATAGAGGACTATTCAAGCATACGGCGATTACGGGAGTGTCTTCGACAAGCCTTCCTTTTCCTAGTCATATTGAAGAACAATTGGCTCGTGATGCTATGGGTTTGCCTAGATACCGGTTTCTGTAATGGGTGGGGGGAGCTAGCTGGCCGTCTCAACCAGTGGTAGTGTTCTTCGTTTCTTTCCTGTTTCTGTTTTTGGCTCTTTGTCGTTTAATATAATGATCTTCTAGCAAAAAAAAAAAAAAAACTTCATAAACAAAATGCTTAAAGAAACATTATTCCTTTCAAGATCAAACCAAAAGTATCCAAGAATATATGCAAGTATATAAACAATTATCAAACTCAAAGAAGAACATATACAAATTCTTTTTAAAAGAAATAGACAATTCATAGAACATGAAAAGCAAACGAAATGATCTAGGACACTAGATTAGCAAAGCCATCATGCTTGTGCTGTAAGAAAAAGAGTCCTAGAAGCATCTCAAACAAAGAATTATATAGTTTTAATCCATGAAGAACAAAACCCTAAATAAGAATTATTTATCTATATATTTTTCAATAGAAGAAAAAGAAAAAGACATACCCTTTTGAAGATGTGAATCTAAATACTTTGTTGAATGAGTTGAAGAAGAAAACGGATCTCACAAGCAATTAGGGTGCTCACCCCAGCTGGACAGGTCTACCACAATCCGGTATTTTGAACTTCCAAAAAGATCCCCTTGCCTGTGTGACCTTGAGATATTTATATCTCTAGGGTGGAGAAGACCAGCCATAAAGTCCAACCCTAAGTGAGATGCTAGCCACCTAATATCCATATCCAGAATGCCTCTTGGGTTTACCTTGACAGTTACCAAAAATGCCCACAAACAAAAAGGGAATAAAACTACAAAACTACCCTTACTAAAATAAAATCAAAAAATGGTTTTGCAAAGATAGAAAATAAATAATATTTTTATATCAATAAATAAAAACATTTTCACAAAACCATATTGACGATAAAACCTTTTATATTGGTAGTTTGTAGGTACGCGTACACTCCCGTAATTGTCAAGTCACTGGGAATGGAATTTTAGTCACTAAGATCACTAAGATCAACACTCAACGTACACGAGGTCTTTCCATGGATGGACTCCACAGACCTTATGTGTACTAACCATCAAGAGACTAGTCCTCATGTTTCCCATAGTCTGAGTAATTTTGACTTGCACCCCTCAAACCTGTCACAGTCCAACAATGCATACATAAACATGTAATACATCATGATAGGTGCGGTCAAGTCGAGGACTACAAAGTGGCTCATCAGGATGATCATCCAAAAAACCAGTCCACTAGCCAAGTAGACCAAAAACCATGGTACCAATTTAATTAATTTTACAGGCCACAAAATATAAATGTCACATGACATATGCCACAAAATGAGCATATAGAAATGTCCAATAATATGCAAAAATTACACAAAATAAATTTGTGTTGGGCCACACAATTCTAACACCGATGTGCCTAGGCGCAGCCTACACTGCGGCACAAAGAACATTCTCCCTAAAAAGAATTTGGTCAGGGGAAGAAGGTTGCACATTGTAGTTCTGATGTATTAGCTAAGGAGAAAGATAGATGGGAATCGACTTTGGTTGGGTATGTCTTTGGACCCAAGCCTTTTTTCTCTTCCATGAAAATGTTTGTTAAGGAAAAGTGGGCACATGTTAACTGGAGAAGTTGAGATGTTTGGTCTTGAAAGTGGAATCTTTATTTTCGATTTTCAAGGCTTTGATTTGAGTCACCAGGTCTTAGATGAGGGACCATGGAGTTTGGGGACTCGTCCTTTGATTCTGAGGCCTTGGACGCTTGAGATACCCCTTTCTAAAAATGAGGAGACTGAACTACCATTGTGGGTTAGGCCCTACGGTCTAAACCTTCATTTTTGGGGACTCGATCCTTGGGACGAATTGCTAGTGTTCTGCAGCGTCCCATTTGTGCTGATCGGAGGACTTTGAATCGTGAGCAGCTTTCTTTTGCGTCTCAATCAAAGCCTCAGATGGATTACCAGATAATATTCCCATCCTACAAGATGATGGGACGATATTAGAGCAGCTTGTGGTGTATGATTGGGTGCCCCCAATTTCTAATATGTGTAAAGTTGTTGGACAAGGAGATAGGGTGTGTCCTATCGCTGCCTCTAACCAGGTTCAGAAACAAGGTGATTCTCAAATGAATGCTATGCAGGTTGAAGATCAATGGCATACTCCTTCCAGGTGGCGTTCTCGCGGTAAACACTCCCTTTCGCCGGAATTTTCCACCCTTGTAAAGCCAGAGTTCTCGAAGCTGCCGCAAGGCAAATCTGCAACCTCCAGTGTTGCTCATGGTGCAACTGCTTCAACCGCCAAGGGGAATGATGGGGGTACAGCTGGCAAATCTAGTGGTGCACAAGTTCCTGTGAAGCATATTGGTAGGGCCACTCCAGTGGTCATGGCTGACGTGGCTAAAGCAACTAAGGTTGGGCCTATAGTTAACTCCACTCCTGTAACAGGTAGTACAGATCGTGGGAAGAAGGTGGTTCAAATTAGTACCGGTAATTCCTTGGAGAAGTTACAGGAACCTCCTTGGTCTGATATGGAAAATAGCCAATGGTTCTAGTTTAACCATTGTGGAGGGCGGCACGGAAACTTCAAAGTTAACTGATGGTTCTGGTTTAACCATGGTGGAGAGAACTCATAATTCCACGTCCTTCAATCAACATGGCACCTCACTGTCTGGTTCCTCCCTTTTGGGTAAAAATTATGCTCAAGCTGTGGCACCTTCACTTGAGCCAAAGCCATCTGGTAGCAACCGTTTTGCTATTTTGCAAGCCATAGAGCCCACTGTTCTCGCTAATGGAGATGGAGAAGGTGATGGTCTTGAGGCACCTGTTCGTGAGCATGATCGTAGCCCGGGTCGAAGCAACCCATTGCAGCGCTTCTCCTCCCCAAACTCTAAATGATTAAGTTTGGAAGGAAATACTACAGATTGTAACCCTTTATTCTAAAATTTATTAATATAAGTTCCCTTTTATCCAAAAAAAACAGAGAATTTGGTCACGCCGCACCCCCCTACGTCCAGACACAGGGGCGACAAAATGACCACCTCACCTTCCATGTCAGATGCTTGAGCATGCTCTTCCATTGGCCTCCACACTGGCACATGGGCCATTCAACCAAACAACTTTTTATATATCCATCAAAATTGAATTAAGAATCGGTTCCAATTGTACACAATATCATAGTTGGAAAACCAGGTTTTGATTCGGACGAGTAAAGAATAATAAAACCTTTTTTTGGGTAGAGAAAAAAAATAAAAAAAACCTGGCCAAGAGTTATGAAGATTCGCCAAGTATTAAAAATAACCAGACCAGGTTCAAGTTTATTCGAGTTACAAGAAATTCGGTGTTTTTACTGAGTAAAATGAAACTCAGCTGAGTTGGGTAAGTTTTTAACCCCTCACTTTCTTCCATGGTATCTTCTCCGACAAAGGTCATTCGCAGGTATTTATGAGTAAGGATGGGTTCCAGAAACAATCAAAACTTGTAAGTCTCTTCTCTCTCTGTTTGGATTATTTTTATCACTGAGTTTCGAAACCCAAAAACCAATTGCATTCACCAGAGTAAATGGGGAAATTTCCAGCCGTAGCAGGCCTACAAGTGACCGGAAGCTCTCTCTCTCTCTCTCTATTTTTGAAAAGAAGCAATCTTTGTTTCTGATCTTGGAGATGGGTAGTGAATGGCTCATTTTGGGTCTAACTTTCTTAAGCACCAGGCCTGATTTTTTAGTTTAAGATTGTGGTTCCTACCTCTAATGGCAAATCCAAAGAACCTAATCAAGTCCTCAACGATAATCAAACATTTGATTCCTAGGATTTCCTAGAAAGAAGAGCATCACCACACACGACTCAGCCTTTACCTGCATCATTGAATCAAAGACACTTGATTTGATCTCTCTCACTCAAAGTATCTCTCTCTGTTTGTCTAATTCACAGTCTCTCTACACCATATTATGTCTAGCCATGAAGTAAACAGGGCATGTGAGCCCAAAATCTAGTTCGCTGATGTTGATTACTCCTCTGTCTCTCATCATCAACATTTAGTCGTCGCCCAGAGTTCACATGAACTTGTTGCGGAAGTGTGGCCCAACATAGTGGCGGAAGAAATATTAGGTCAAGGATGAGAGGTTGGAAGAGATCGACAATTTGTTGCAGGCAGGTTATGTCTCTGAGTGATTTGCTGCATAAGGGTAGATGAAGAAGTAGAAGTCGTAGAGAGATACACATGGGTGGCCTGATCTTGACCGTTCATAGGAAAAGATGGCATATATGCGATGAACAGAGTATACCAATAGAATCAAACATGGAAACGGAAAACCAATTATATTTTGAGCTTCCAAACAAAATGTGGCGTGACTCATCTTGATCAGATTTGACTCATCCGAGTCACCAAATTTTCAAGAAAGCGACTTGAGTCAAAAAACCTGATTTTCCAACTATGTGCAATATAGGTATTTTTCAATTATGATTTTGTTTGGTTTTTAATCGGTTTTATCAGTTTTCAAACTAATAGTTTGTTGTTTCAAAATCGAACCAATACTTAAAAACTCAAAATTACAATTACACCAATTATTTAATGGTTTGATTTGATCTGGTTTTAAATAGCCGGTTTCGATTTAGATTTTAACACCTTTTTTATCAACAAAAAGAAAATATTATTTATTCAAAAAGAGAAGAAGCAAAGCCTCCTCTCAAGGAAGGTAACAGAAGTACACGAGGTCGAGAGAACCACCAAACTTGGGAAATTCCCAAACTCGCATAGCCCCTGAAGCTATCAAGTGAGCCTCTCTATTAGAGAATCTAAAAACAAACCTAAAATTAATATTATGAATGGACACCAGTCTAACAATATCCTCTACAACAGATCTAGCAGCTCAATCTATGGATGATACAACATTATTCAAACCATTAACTACAAACAAACAATCTGGATAGACAATTAAAGAAAACAAGTCAAATTGTAGAGCTAACATAATGCCATCCTGGATGGCCTTCGCCTTAGTAGCAGCCGCAGAAAAACTAGATCCACATTCGCATCTAGCGGCCACAAAAGAGCTTGACGTTGTGTGAAAAAAAACACCCCTGCCACCTAAAAAGGGCCCAGACGACTTCCATGCCCATCCGAGTGCATAGCAAAGAAATCAAAAGAAGGATCAACTAAAACCGAAGCAGCATTTGGTCGAGGAAGAGTTGTACTTGGGCAGGGGTGGAAACACAAAGATGCCCTTCCATGATAGAAATAATATATATATATATATATATATATATATATTGGATTAAAGTGCAAATCCATAACAGAATATAGCATATTTTAATAATCATTAAGTATGAGTATAAGACTATTCTAATTTTGGTTTCCTGATCTCATAATGCTAGATTGAAAACCTGAACATCTTACATGGCTGAGAATTGTTCATCACACTATTGCAAATTTTAACAATTCTTGGATGTTTTATCTGATGGATTGACTTTCCATGGTCAACCTATCAAGTTGCTTTAATTCAATATGACAGAACACCAGGTATAGGTCTATAAAAGTATAATACAAAGCATTACACTTACTTCCAATAATGATGCGTTGTCACAAGATAGATCTGAGCATATTTACATTGTTTTGGGGTTTTTTGTTTTGAAGCATCTGTACCCAGTTTTTGGGGAATTTTGCTATATTTTTAACTAACCATTGTAGTTATATGTTAATGGGGATAAAGCTACTGTTGTTGATTTAAGCTTGACATCTAAATTGTACCATTTGGTGATGCTATTGGTCATATCAAAGGTTGAAGTGTCCCTGAAACATTTAACACAAATTAATTGATTATTTACATTAAGTTATTCAATTGAATGTAATAAATAGTTGTTCATGTCTCTGTTCAAGATTATGATTAGTTGTTCATGTCTCTGTTCAAAATTATGATTATCGTGTAACTCTCTAGGAATCAATAGAGAAGGTAATCCATCGTGCTATTTTCGTAGACATGGTCAAATTAGTTAATAAGTTGTTACTTGTGGAAGACTCTTCGACCTTGCCCCTGCTTTTGCTACTTGAACCTGTGACCAATTGGTCACAATGGAGCAAGACTCTTCGACCTTGAACCTGATTTCGCAACTTGAACCTGTGACCAATTGGTCACAATGGAGCAACCTTATTGTTGCACCAAGGCCCGCCCTCTAGCATTTCAAGATTTATTAACATTCAAAAATACATTTGCACTTAAGTGAAAGTGATGGCTTCCTTTTGATCAATATGGCTAGGAATCTAGATTTAGAACGATGCAAGGGCTGCCGTGATTCATTCTAATAGTTGTGATTGGTTGCAGCTAACAAGAGATTAAGTTGTTTGTCTTGATATGTACATTCATCATTTGGTGTCTTTGTGGAGAATAAGATTGCAATTTATGAGCGGGAGTTGTTTAATTTTTGGACCATGCTTCACCCTATCAAATCGCCCAACCATCGTATCCTCCACTTCTATGGAAACTCAGCTAGAACTCCTAAACTGTTAATTGATAAACAATTTAAAACGGCAAAGAAGGGCAATGCTCATTAATAGTCTTCCCTCCATTCTTGCAACTAAAACCATAAATCCCACCTCAATTTGTACTCCCAAATAGTCCTTGTTAATATGATGCTTGTAAGCTTTCTCTCTATTGTCCTTACAAAGTAAATATGGATAGCTAGCATATGACTTAATCAAAGTATATGGACATTTTAGAAGGCCTTGTTGAATAAACTGCCAGGATGCACAAATATTGACCAATTGCTATTTCCTTTCCCCACAACTCTCTCACGTCCCTCTCTCTCTCATACACACACACATACATATTTTTGTCCACACGTGCATTTGCACGTGCATGTTTACTAGTATATATACATATATATATATACTAGTTTAGTGTTTTCAGCTTTTAAGCTTTCTGTCTTGTAAGTGTGCGAGTATGGTGTAATATTGTATGAGTGATATTTCATCCATTATTCAAGAAGTTTTCTCCAGTTGCGAGTTACGACGACTGTATTCTCCAACTTCTGGAGTCATTTCCCTCTTTTTGTTTCTTCTTATCTCCTCTGATGGATTCTTATTGTCAAATCCATATATAAGTTTGAATTTATTACTATGCAATCTAATAGTATGATAAGATAAAAAAATTTGCTAAAAATATTGTTCACACCGCTTATTCAGATTACTGTTCATCCCAAAAAATTTACCATTAAACTTGTCTACTTATGGTATCAGAGCCTAGGTGGGAATGTGGGATTGAGTATCACCTAAGTCACAGTGACCTCCAACCGACGTTATTGAGAGTTAGACAAACGGCAAAGAGAGGACTGTTTCATGTTGACGGTTACCAATCTATTGTTCCTTATGGCTAACCTATTTAGATCAACCTCTAGGAGATTATCTATTGATTCTCATTCAAAAAATTATGTGCAAAACTATCAAGAAATAATATTTAATGATCTTAAGAAACATATTGAGAACTGAAGTACCCCTAAGATAAGTGAAACTGAGATTTATCACAAAGGAGCTTTTAAGTTCACTAGTGATTATGCAATCAAGGCATGTGAGAATACTCTCTCTGTCATCTCAGACCATGAGCAGTTTCAACTACTTACTGCTTCTCAAATTCAGAAGCATTTAAAAAAAGGATTCAAATATCTTCATGTTGGCCTTATACAAATCACCATCAAACCTTTAACAAGGTTAGGCTTAAATAATTGTGTTTTAGCAATTGTCCGAGATGCTCATCATGATGCTTTTATAGATTCAAAATTCGGACAAATTGAGAGTAGCCATAGTGAAGGACCAACCTACTTTCAATGTTATCCCAATTTCCCATTAGCTTTAACAGATCCACATATATTTAATGTTTTATCCCTTAATATTGCAACTCAAGGGTTTCAAATGAAACCAGGATCTCAGAAATTAGCCGTTATATACAAGGTCTATTACAAAGTTATGACCACTTTAGCACCAAATGCTAATTAAAGTTGTCGACACCAAAGGCCAAACCATGCTATTCCAGGATAATACAACCCGATCTAATGTTATGGTTCCTCGAATCAAACCACGGGAGAATATTACCCTTCCCGACAAATGGAAACTTCCAGTAGTGGCTATACCTCAGCCTCTTCAAAGGAAAGATCCTCTACTTATCAAACTATACCCTATTAGAGATGTTGAAATTCAGTTCTCCAGAGATAGTCAATCCTGATCTTTCTCAAAAAAGATCACTACCTTCGTCTAGAGCATCTTGTTCTTCAGTGCCATTGACTAAAAATGAAAAGATCTTTAGACGATCTAGAATGCCTAATAATCAGCCAAATATTCAAATCCAAGGTCTACATCGGTCAAGAACCACTCAGGTGGAGCATCCCACATTGCGTGGAAATTCCGCCATCAGAAGCTACTCCATCACAGACTCTTAATGAAGAATCAAGATTTTCAGATGCTAATAGCGAAAAAGATTCTTTGACAGAGTCAGATATGGGTATCAATGTGGATTTTAATTTTAAAATTAGTATGTTACACATAAATAAACCATTTAAAAAAAAAAAAAAAATCCTAATAGAAGAATTTAATTCTATAGAAATGATTGAAAATAGGTCAAAATTAATGAGTCAGTATGATGAGTTGTCAAGACAAGTTCTACCGACTCAATGGACGCAGTATATGGATCGGAGCATCATAGAGTCACTATCCCCTTTTTCTCATGGTTACATTTTTAGAGAGAACTTGGCGAGGGTTGTTTACTCCTTTAACGATTTTGAAGTCGAATTTATTGTCCTAATTAATCATTGAATTGCATAAACCTATGGATTTGCATGGGTTCAAAGAATTTGGATTGAATATGATTCATTGACAATGGTTGTCTCAGTTCAAGCTAAGGTGATTCCATGGCTTATGATGGAAGATTGGATATCCCTTCAACCTTTATTATCATATATTATATGAAAAATCTTGCATTGTTGTATAGGGAAGCTAATCCTCTTACAGATTTTTCTTGCCAAGGAAGCGACTAAGGCTCTCTTTTTTTTTTTGTTTTTCTTTTGATGAAATTAAGGCTCTCATTGCTATTATTTTTCTTTTTGTTTATGACATAGGTTTGGAATGCTTATGTGTAGAATAAATTTTTTTTTTCGTTGTCGTTAAATAGGAGGGGATATAAAGGAGAATAAGGGAAAAAGGGAGGTTGTCTTCAACCTCCAGCCCAATAATAGAAGCAGTAAATCAGCCAAGTCTTCAAGTGATCGAACTCGACAAACTAGACGCAGATTGATTCGAAACTTCAGGGTAAGGTCGATCACTCAAGGGCATATGGATCTCAATCCAGAAAACCTCAATTTAGTAGCTTGAGATTTAACAAGAAATCTCTGAAACATGAACCAGCGGTAGTTGCAGGTTTAGTCATGATTCCAGCGTGAAGTCTCTTGACAAGAGGGTTGAGGCTCTATGAATTTGGGTTGCCTCTCAGAATTTCAAACCGATTGAACTGATATTCAAAGAGTTCTAACAAGTTCTTCCCGAATCGATATTGCTAGGAATAGGGGAAAATACTAGTGAGGCAGAGAAAAAAAATACAGAATATGAGAAGGAAGGTAGTAGTGGGGGGAATTGAAGCAAGGAGAGAGAGAGAGAGAGAGAGAAAGAGCTACCCAAAGAGGTTGCCACAATGGGTAGAAATCGTAGGAGAAAGAAGAGTAACTGATGAGAGATGAGAGAATGAACAAGAGATAGATATGCAAGATGAGGTTTTCAGGCAAATAGGTTTTATAAAGTAATTAATTGACAGTTTTAACCTCAAAACCTAGCCGTTTAGAACACATGTTATCAAAGTTGAGCGCAAAAACGAGAAAAACTTTTATGGCCAAAATTCATAATAGACTCTTGGTTCTATTATGGTTTTTGGGGTTTAAATAAAAATAAGTTCCACAAATGATACCAAACACATGAAAAAATGAAAAAGAAATATAATACCAAAGAGAGCCTAAGGTAGGGGTGTCTTCTGCCATGGTGGATTTAGTTCGACATATTATAAAAGAGTTGTCGGTTGATGATCAATGGATGTCGGGCCCTAGGTGATTTGTTGTTTTTGTGTTGATTAGTTTTCCCCTGCTGATGGCAATTCCGAAGGTAAGGGGCTTCTAACTAGTATATTATTTGTGTTTGTCCAAGTATGTAGACGTTAGTTTTGTGTTCTTTTTGATTGTTTTTCTTTAATATATACACAATGATCTTTTAGCCCCAAAAAAAATTAAAAAAAAAATGCCACGAAAGATTAATGATATGTAAAGAGTACATATGGGAGTATGTTCAGAGTTAATTTGGACAACCAAAAGAATGGAGTGCAGATGAGATGATCTAATTAATTCTGCAACTTGGGGCCAGGAAGGGTAGAGTTGGGGGATAAGGTTAAAAAATAAAAAATGAAGAAAAGGACGTAAGAGTGCATCACATGAGAAGTGTAAATTAAGTGGGGGTAGCTGTGAATTTTTATCCTCTCCTGTTACTGCATGGTGCAGTACTGCATCGTGTGGCATTACAGAGGCCATGTGGCACAGCGGGTCCCACATGGTGCACATGGCCTCTGCAGCCGCTTCACGATGCATTATTGCACCGTACAGTAATGGGAGAGGATAACGATTCGGGGTAGCTGCTGGGGGTATCTATCTAGCTCATCATCCGTCTTCATCTAATTACTACTAAACAAGTTGATTGCAGATTTGCAGTGGCACCACCACCGTATGTGATGTACACAATTTGCAAAACAATAATAATAGCAATAAGCTAAGATATATATATATATATTTGGGTGGAGTGATGGCAGTAGTACACTATTACTCATCATCAGTTAAGGGTTGTTTTAAAAAAAAAATTTATTTTGGAGCTTTTACGGCTTTGGATGTTGTGGTTGATGACTGGCTAGGTGAGGGTGTGGGATCCACATCCTCTACTTCCATCCGGCATTACAGCCATCCAATGGCTGGGAGTTTGAAAAAATTCAAAAACTTTTAAAAATCATGTCAGATCTTTTAGACCAAGCTAAACCCCAAAACAAATATGAACCGATCGGTTCGACTCATCAACCCAAACCTCTCATCTGCCTAGGGTTTTTGAATCCCATGAAGATGCAGATATCGCTAGAGCAATCATCAACGACGGCGGCACCGAAGAGTGAAGATGAAGATCGTTCTGGACGAGGAAGTTATGGGCGGCGGCGAGAAGAGGAGTGAGTGGGGAGAGGTGCTCGTGGCGGTCGATTTGGGAATTTTTCTTACATTTCTTGGTAGAGGAGGTGGATGCGCCGCTCAGGAAATGGGGATCGAAGGTTGCCGCCGTAGTCGATTTGGGGATTTTTCTTACATTTCTTATTTCTTAAAGTCATCTGCCTAGGGTTTCAGGTCGTCGTATAGGAGAAATCCCAACAAGGTTTTACTCCATAAGGAACATGCTCTGTTAACATCAACTTAACTGGCTAGCAGAGATTTGGGTTGTTCCAAGCTCCAAATCGCCTCTTCATTTTCCCATAAAAACCATTCAGAGAATTTGAGTTCTCTTGTCAGATTGCTTCGATTGAGATAGAGAGTACTCAGACAAGGCATAGCTTCAAATTTTGGAGCAATGTTTCCTGAAATATTGTTGTTGCTGTTCAGACCCAGAAATCCCAATCTCTTGAGCTCTGCAATTGTTTCTAGAATCTATTCTACCAAGCTCATGTTAGAGAGGTCTAGAACGATCAAATTCAGCAGATTTTCCCACACAACACCCATGAGGTCTCCCCCTATTGGATTGTTGTATAACACCAACTTCTGTAAAGAGATCATTTCTTGCATTGATCAAGTCAACCCACCTGAAAACTTATTGCTTCCAAGGTCCAATAAAGTTAGATTTTTCAGATTTCCAAGCTCTTCAGGAAGCTTTCCTTCCAACAGATTGTTACTCAAATCAAGCTTTAGGAGTGAGGCCAAGCCTCCAAAACTCAAAATTCCCAGACAGAGCATTCTTGCTTGAATCAAAGATTAGGAGCTAAGTCAATCCACCCAAACAATCGGGAATTTGACTGGAGAATTGGTTTCTGGCAAGGATTAGTCACCTTAGGTGAATTAAATTACCAAGTTTCATCGGTAATTCACCGCTTAATCCATTCTCAAGTAACACAAGAGATTGAAGGTTGGTGAGGCTGCCGAAGATTGCCTGAATCTGTCCTATGACACCTGGATTTAATTGTAAACATTTCGATCATGATTTCGGATGAATCAGATGATTACATTTTAAATTCTGAACTTTGTCCAGATGCTTTACAAAACCAAAATGCAATTGATTCCAAAAGGCTCTAAAATTTAGTATGAAAATCCTATTAGTTCCCTTATCTTTAACAAGTTCATCAACAATACGAGGATCTCACTGTGCCATGGAAGAGCCTTCTCCCTACGATTTCCGGTGAACCTTGGCGGTAGTTTGGATGAAGTAGAGAAGGCAAAGTTCAGCTCTCAGATTTAGGAATTTGGGGATTTTTGGTTTTCTAATTGATTTGAAACCAGTTAGGGTAT
This sequence comes from Telopea speciosissima, assembly GCF_018873765.1. Classification (NCBI taxonomy): domain Eukaryota; kingdom Viridiplantae; phylum Streptophyta; class Magnoliopsida; order Proteales; family Proteaceae; genus Telopea; species Telopea speciosissima. Next base: position 87,538,270 of record NC_057916.1, on the reverse strand, counting down.
TTGATGGTTTGACTGTTGATGGGTTCAGTTTAAGTGAGTTTGAAGAGGTTGGTTCATATTTGTTTTAGGGTTTAATTTGGTTCAAAAGGTCGGACATGATTTTGAAAAACTTTTGAATTTTTTCAACTCCCAATCGTTGGATGACTATAATATTAGATACCAAAGTGAGAAGCCTTGGAAGTAGGATGGAAGTACAAATCTTGAAAGTAGAGGATGTGGATCCAAGGATATGTAGTAGCAGAATGCAGAAACCTCTCTGTCTCTTTGCTCTGAGACTCCCACATAACAAAAATCCACAGCTTTTCATTCATCAAAAAAAAAAAAAGTCCACAGCTTTTCATACTTAGCGTTACGTCTTTAACAATATTAGCAACGATGCATTATTATTTAGGGATAAGTATGCGTACCCCCTTGTAATGCACTCAATATTTCTTGTACCCCCCTAAGCTCTTGATAAGTCCACGTATCACCCCTGTTTTATCCCCTTTATGCCATTTAAGTCCACACCAGGTATTAAATGTTATAAAATGATCAAATTACCCTTTCTTCTATCTTTTCTAAAATTTGAAAAGACCTAATTGACCTGATCTATTTGCTAAAATTTTAAAAAACCAAAATACCCTCATCTTCCCCAAATCATATACTCTTCCTGGGTTCTTTTTGGTCCACTTTCTTTTTCTTTATTCCTTTTACTTCCAATCAAAGAGAGCCTGGGGGGAATCATTTAACCGAGTTGATCTAGGGAAGTTAATTGATCCACCTGCAATTACTTAACATTGAGGCCCTATCCTGCTAATAATGTCAATAAAAATTGCAGATGACTGAGAAAGAGGGAGAGCCTTAGAAGAAACGTCATTAATGACCAGAGGCAAACCAAACCAAGAACCTGTAAAGTTACCAACAAAGCTACCAAGGCACCACTTCTCTCCACCAGTTTTGGGGAAATTTTTCCTTCTCTGCTTTTACCAAACTACAAGGAAATTTTTTGTTTGTAAACCATAAACTACAAGAGTAACTCATCAACCAAACTTTTGAGGGACACAGGTTAAAATGGCAACAAGAGTTCAAATAACAGTATTTCAACTAAATATTCATCAAATTTCAAGATCTTAATTCACCACAAAATTTTATCCAAAAAAAATCGAAGAGATAAAGGTGACGGTCACAGGAGAAGGGAAAGGGTTTTCCCATTCAAGATTGCAGAATGGAGGGGAAGGGGTATAAGGCAAATACCCTAAGCATTCTGCCGCTGCAATCTGCTGGTACAATCACCGACCTGAAGAACAGAAGAACCACAGCCGCCTTAAGAAAAAGAGGAAGCAGAGATGGAGAAAAACAAGGGTTCTCGAAGAGAGGGATGAGGGTTTGGTTTGGGATTCGGTTAGATTGGTTTGGGATTCGATACGCGTATTACACGTGTATCGGATTTACTAACTTCATACAAATTGTCAATCTTTTGCTTGAGCTTCAAAGCTCTTCTGCTCAGATGATAGCCTGACCAGCAGAAGAAGCAATTTGAGAGTGGTCCACTGCTTCTTCGCTCATACTCCGTTCATAGGAGGTTGGCGATGGATAGATCGTTAGAGACTTTAACTAACCAGCAGTTCGTTTCTTCTGATGCTTCAAACCCTTTTCACAAACAAAACCAAATAATGTCTTTGTTGGTGGTGGCCGCGGTGGTGGTGGGTATGTAAAAGAAAATGATGATTTGAGGAAGATGAGGGTATTTTGATCTTTTCAAATTTTAGAAAAGATAGAAAAAAAGGTAGTTTGGTCATTTTATAGCATTTAATACCTGGTGTAGACTTAAATGGGATTAGGGGGATAAAGCATGGGTGGTACGTGGAATATTGAGAAATGGTACATAAACTTATCAGAAGCTTAAAGGGGTACGAGGAATATTAGATGCATTACAGGGGGTACGCATACTTATCCCTATTATTTATTGCAACTTGTTTCTGGGATCGGCTTCAACCCCACCATCTCTCTCTTTCTCTTTCTCTCAGCCAGTGCACTGTCGCTGTCGAATGCCCAGCCCTGCCCCGTAAAAACAATGGCTTCAATTTTCAACCCTTCTTTTCTTATCTTAGCTCAAGTGTTCTCGATTCCCTTTTTGTGTGTGTTCGCCATGCATTTTCTCTCTCTTACCTCGATCTGGGCCTCTGGGGCAACAAAAATTCTTATAACTATCCACTCCACTCTCCCCATGCATCCCCCCGGCCCCTACTTCATCATAGCCGCCAGATCGTTGATAAGTTGATTTCCTATCGCCCATATTCTATATATAGTGTGATGATGAGCGAGCGAGCGTGTAGGGTTTATGCTCTCTCTCTCTCTGTCACGTGGCTTTCCTTTGTGTTCGTTGGTTCTCTCCTTCACTGCTCCATCTGTACTTTTTCCTGCTGCTGCTTCTTCTTCTCGATCTCTTCTGTTGCTTTCAGCAGACTCGGAAAAGGAGAGAAATTAAGTGTACCCTACTCTACTCTACTCGACTCTACCTATCAGAAAAGAAAAGAAAAAAAAATTAGTACCAAAAGGCGGGAGAAGGAAGAAGAAGAGAAACAAACTGAAGCAGATCACGGGAATAAATGTGGTGCAATAAATGATATATAGAGATGGATGGATGGAAAGAAGGAAAAGGGGGGCAAAAAACATTAATAAACGTGGTCCATGCATGCAAATTGAAATGCTTTCATGTGACCTATTCTGGAGATTAGCTAGATTTAAGATTTCCACGCGTTTTGCAATGCCTTCCATGGTTCCGTGTTTCTTCTTCTTTATCTTTTTAATTTATTTTTTCCCCTCCGTAGATAGCTAGAGAGCTAGATAGCTAGCTACTAATTAATAAAAACCAATATTTTAATCAAACAAAGTCGGTTGGTGAGGGAGGGGCTGACAAATAGGAGGTTCCCTGCCCGTTCGTAGGTTTTTCTCATAGGGGATCGGAAATGATGATTATCTGTACGAATTCACTGTTTGGATGGAATGAGGTCGTCATTTTTGTCCTCCCTATAAGAGGATCTTATGAACCTGATCAGACAAGAACCTGAGAAGAGAAAAATTCAAATTTTATATATAGTATATCTTTGGTTAATATAGAATTCAAAAGGCAAAGCGCATGCAATCATTTCTTTTTCATCTCTATTAGATGATCTGTACGTCTTTTATTAATTTATGTTTTTGTTTTGAGTTAGTTGCAGGAAGCATTGGATTTCCTCTCTGAAAAGTGGTGAGGGAGGGACTGACAAATAGGAGGAAATCGATGACTCGTTATGAACCCTAAAATGAGTTTCATCAAGTCAAGTTGTCATATATAATATATCTAGGCTGGTGGGGTTGGTTTTCCGGAGATGATACGTTGTTGTTGTTGTTGTTGTGGCTGCTTTGCGAATGGTTTGTTTGGGTAGTGTAAGTAGGAGTGGTAGTGTGGACTGAATTTCGTTGGTAGCAACAGAATTAAACGACTAGCGAATCAAAACTGGTAATTGGGATCTAATTATTCAACTTATGGCCGGAGTGGTTTTTTTTTTTTTTTGCTTCGTATAACATTGCTGAACCAGTACTTAGCTTATGTTGAAGAAGAAGAAAGAAGATTAATTAGAAGAAGCAGCAGCAGCAGCAAAGTTGCGTCTTCTAAAATTTCAAAAAATAAGAAATCAAATAATTAAATTAAATAAGAATTAATATTCCCTTGATCATTTATTACATAATAAAATGCTCCTCCAAAAAAAAAGACCATGAAAGCCGCCTGCCCTCAGCACTGCAGCTGTAGGAGGAGATACTCACCACATGTTCGCTCTTAACCTTCTTATCTTATTATTATTATTACTATTTTGCTTTCAGATCAGATTAGAACAATCTATAAATAAAGTGGAATATTTGCTGCCTCTTTTGCTGCGTACAGCTTCTCATCTCTGACTGTTCACCATCGAAGAGAGAGAGAGAGAGAGAGGGGGACCATAAAACTGGGAAGGCGGGGGCGGTGATCGAGATGGAAGCTGGGAAAGGGAGCGCAGAGATCGATGTGAGAGAGAGAGAGAGAGAGAGAGAGAGAGAGAGAGAAATAGAAAAGAAAGAAGAAGGAAAATTACATGTCTGAAATTCCAAAGCCAGAAATGCCGGATGGGATCAGGCGTTACAGTGAACAGAGAAGCTACTGTTCCCCAAATTTCCAACTCCGTGAAAAGAACTCTGTCATCTTCCTTACGCTTTTCGTTACGGCTGTTCACTCTTCCATTCTTTCCCGCCCTCTCTTTTCTTTTGCTTTTTACCCCCTGCTTGCCTTTCCTGTCTTCCTGCCTTATCGGTTTCCACTGCACTGTCCCCGTCGTTGCAGTACCTCTATACCCCTACGAAATCCATCGGTCTCCCTCCTCTTCCATTCCCTCTCCATTCCAAAGACCCAAACATCCAAAATTATAACAAGGCTAATAATATGTAGCAACGTGGATTCGGCTCCTCTACTTCCAAAGAGGGTGCTTCCATCCTACTTCAGTGAGCTCTCAGTTGGAAAAATTGAAAAAATTTAAATTAATTTGAAAACCACCTGAGATGTGTTTGAACCACCTTAAACCCTAAACCATTCGTACCCGATCGGTTCAAACACATCAAATCAATGCATTTCACTCAAACTCACACTCATCTGGCTAGGGTTTCTTGTGGGGAAGGTTTTGTGACAGACAGAGCATTCATGGGTCCTGTTGCCGCCGACACTACCTGGGGTCGGATTGGCAGGGGAGGTCGTAGAGGTGGTGGTGGAAGCAGAGGAGGATGAAGAGTGATCTTCTGCACCACTGGTCAATTTTCGATGGTTGGCGTTGTGTCCTCCGAGGGCCTGGTAAGAAGGGATGCCCCAAAAGGGTAAAGCCTCCTCTCTATTTATATAGGGGAGACATTAAGAGAAACATCTAAGAAGTTGTATTAAGAGGAAGAAATAAGAGCAAAAAACTGAAGAGATTAAAGGCTTTAGGAGCTTCATAAATAGACATAAAAATGTCTCCAAAAAACTGAATTGGCAAATTAACAAAGAGGCAAAGTGTTAATCAAACTTATTTGTATTTTAAAAAATACTTTAGGTTATTTTGAAAATTTTTTTTGGTAGAAAGAAATCTATTCATTTATGCGCACACAACCCCAAGCAAAAGAAATCAAGATACATAAAACAGATAGAGAACATTATAAACACAATGTATGGATATATGGTATCAAAAGCTAAGGAGTGGAAATTGACCCGGTCTCACATGCCATTGACTGGGTCATCTAGACTAGGGGATGGGTCGCAACCACTTCCCTAGATAAAAACTGTAGACACAGCTAAAATTAAGCGCATGCACATGCGTGCCAATTGAGCGGGGGCCATACATGCCAAAGAGTCCAACGCCAAACTGCCCATGTGTGCCGACACGCTGCTATAACCTACTTTTAAATAGACTTGCTGGATCGGTAAAGATCTGCTGGATCGACTAGTAGAGCTTCGACAGACAACAAGGAGACCACCAGAAATGCTACCACAACCTACTGTCGAACAAATCTGTAAGGATCTGTTGGATCGGCGAATGGAGCTTCGTCCGGCGACAGGAGAGGGTTCCCATACTAATGACCAACATACTGTCTGGTCCCCACTTTCCCAGGTGCCAGCTACAGGTGCTATAATCTTTGATTTGGGCCGGCAAGAGAGCACACATACCCCCAACAACGAGACTCTTGACAGTGTAGGGATCATGCACGGAGCTACACATGCTACCAGCAACGAGGAAACGAAAGTTGAGGCGAACAACAAAGAGGTCTTGGTGCGTTTCCATCTGGTGCCAAGTGAGGTGGAGTGCGTCAACTAAGAAGAGACCGGTTGGAACCTTGCAGCCATAGTGATGGGAATGAGAGTAACGAAGTGCTGGGAAGGTGGAAAAGGAGGCGTTGGTAGTGGGATGGATGTCGTTTGAAGTGAGGGGGTGGTTGCGGCGATACAGAGTAAACATGATGAAGAAACAGTTTTTGAGACCTCTGGCGTCTGCGGCGGCAGAACTCCCTTCAGAGCTAGCTCTAACCCCCTGTCGGTGAGACCTTCTGTGCCTCCCACCGAGGAATAACTGCTAAGGTCCGACATCAAAAGCCCAGATTTGAACAGATCTAAGAAGAGGCGAGTGAAAGCTGAAAATCTGAGAAGGCCGAGATCTGAATGAGTCATAAATTGTTTTTAAAAACTTATTTAAAACCAACAAGATTGTATTTATTGTGACTGAGTTATGCTGTTCCATAGTTATGAATTTTCATTTCTCACAAAGGGATGGTAGAGAGAGAGAGAGAGAGAGAGAGAGAGAGAGAGAGAGAGAGAGAGAGAGAGAGAGAGAGAGAGAGAGAGAGAGAGAGAGAGAGAGAGAGAGAGAGAGAGAAATGCAAAGTCATTCAACTGGAAACCCAGTAACCATATATGTAGTTATTCTTCGCAGATGGATGGGACCGAAGGGGGTATAGATCGAGGATGTGCAACAATGATTTAGTGGATCGCTAGCAGAGTGCAGTATACATAGGATGGGAAAAGAAAGGGGGTTTGCAACCGCCTTGAATGAGGTGGAAGGGGGTTGTAGTGGGTGGGGTGAGGTTGGGGTTGCAGTTGGGGAGTAAGAACAAGGGAACGATTTCTTTGTGGGTATTGATGAACTTGTCGGAACAACCAACGATTGTGTGGACCATGAACGCTGATGAGGGCGTACCCATCCTCAACCTCACCTCCTTGGGGTAAGAGGGAGGGTAACAAGTTAGAGTCATCACCTAGATTGTTGGGGTTATAGGACCGACAAAAAGTTAACTCTAAGGCAGCTCAATAGGGATTGGGTGAACCATTGGTTTGAGTACGAGTTTAGTTAAGGTTGGGGAATGTGTTAGGTACCCCAATCCGTCCGATTAAATTAAATTGGTGTTTATATTGCTAGGCATAAGTATAACTAGGTGTAATATGAAAAATAAGGGACAGACTACCACATGAAAGCATTTTTAATAAAAGAGGGGGTTAGGAGTACTTACTCGGAGTATCGATTGAAGGTAAATATTTGTATACAGAGTGTAACGAGAACATAATATAATACATGTTATGATACATGACATACACATAGAAACATGTTTGAAAGCCAAGAAGGAGAAGAAAATTGAATAAAATAAGGGACCAACGACGGTGTAACACGATTAAATTATGAAAAACATGTTCAAAATACATACTATCCTACTTAATGTTGGAATTTTTCAAAATAATAGATGTGGGATTTTAGTCCAACATTGGTTATGGAGAAGTGTTTCCTTTGGTTTATATATGATTGTAAGCTATTATCACATGTTATGTTTAGAAAGGATTGTACAGTACACTTGCGAGCGAGGACGGTGACCGTTCGAGCGCTAGCGCATGCGCATGCGTGAGGCACAATGTGGCGCTTTGATGGCGCACTTTGCACTTCGCTCGTCGCATGCAGTATGTCGCCTTAATCTTTTCAGGATCGACGGTGTCTAATCAAATGGTGCTTAGGATCCGACCATTGGATCGGTGGCTGATCAAAGGGGGGGGTGCAACCCTTGGTTCAACGTTGAGCCCAATGGTTGCAGCCCACACGTACAGCCATGAGAGCCCAGCCCAATAGTCATAACCTCTCAGATCAAGCCATATGAGCCAATGGGTATGACCCATCCGAACAGGCCTTGTGGGCCTATAAATGGGCCACAAAATCTCTTAGTCCAACACATTTTTAAAAATCTCTGATAGCTTTAAGTGATTACTGTCTTTGCAACCAGTAATCAGTCCAGCCTGATTTATCTTGAGAGTCAGGTTTGCTGCAACCCTTTGTAGGAATAGGAGGATGCAAATACTTTCTTAAGAACAGAACGACCTCGTTCGACTCAGGCCATCTTTCTGTCCTCTTCCTTTTTTATTCCAGTTCTCTAACAATCTTAAGACAGTATTTGATCAATGGAGGAGACAACAATGATGAAGATACCTGGGAACGAGATCACCAAACTGGACAAGTTTGATGGTTTGTTCTTTAAGCGTTGGAAAGGGAAGATGTATTTCTTCCTCACTGCTTTGAAGATTGCACATGTTCTGAATGAAGAGAAGCCAACAGCACTAACAAACACCACTGGAGAAACTTCAAGTGCAGAAATACCGATACAGAAACAGCAGCGCCAGAAGTGGGAACAAGATGACTTCATGTGCAAGGGTTACATTCTCAATGGGTTATCAAACACACTTTATGATGTGTATGAGCCCAAATTTGCAGACAGCACGTCGAGAGAACTATGTGAGGATCTCGATAAAAAGTACCAAATTGAGGATACTGGCAACAAGAAGTTTCTTGTAAGTAAGTTATTTGATTACAGAATGGTAGGTGATAAATCTATTATTTCACAAACTTATGAGTTGCAAGATCTCATGAATCAAATAATCTCTGAGGGCCACTCTCTTGATGAGTCTTTTCAGGTATCTACAATTATTTCTAAGTTACCTTTTGTTTGGAAAGACTATCGAAAAGAGTTGAAACAAAAGAAAGATGTATTGACTATGCAAGAACTGATAAAGTATACCCAAGTTGAAGAGAATTCTCGTAAACTGGACAAACTTGAATTGGAGGAAACATCTCCAAAGGCTCATGTTGTAGAAAATGCAGCTTCTAAGGGCAAAAAGAGAAAGTTTGATGGAAAAGGAAGTGTTTCAGATAAGAAGAAGGGTAACTTTACTAACCCTAAAGCGGCTTGCTGAAAATGCGAAAAAGTCGATCATTTCAAGAAACAGTGTAGAGTTTATCTCAAGCAGAAGCAACAGAAGGACCAAGCCAACATGGTTGATAATGATGATTAGATTGCTATGATATCTGAGGTATATACAGTGGGTGATGATGAGGAATGGTGGATCGATTCCGGTGCAACCAAACACACTGCCAAGAACAAAAATCTATTCAAAGTTTATGAACCTATATCAGATGGACAAGATCTCTTTATGAGAAATTCTTCAACTACTAAGGTCATTGGAACAGGCACAGTGGTACTGAATCTCACCTCCGAAAAGAAGCTTTGAATGATGTACTTCATGTTCTTGATATTAGGAAGAATCTAATTTCTGTAAGCTTGCTTGACAAACATGGATTTAAAATTATGTTTGAGTCAGGGAACATCATAGTATTTAAAGGGGGAAATTTATGTTGGAAAATGATATGCATCAAACGGGATGTATAAGTTTAATATGATTAATGAAAATCCATCTTCTGCTTATATCATTTATACTTTTGATACGACATTCTAAACTTGGGCATATTAATTATAAGTGCATGAGAAATATGGTTAAATTAGGCTTATTACCAGAATGCACATCTTCTAGTCAAGACAAATGTTCTGTATGCATCAAGTCTAAAACTACTAGGAAGTCTTTTAAGAAAGTAGAAAGGAATACACAACTCTTAGAATTGGTACATTCTGATTTGTGTGAGTTAGAAGGTATTCTAACTAGAGGTGGTAAAAGATATTTCATCACTTTTATAGATAACTGTTCAAAATATACATATATATACCTGTTAAGGACTAAAGATGAGGCTTTGGAGAAATTCAAAATCTACAAAGCCGAAGTTGAAAATCAATTAGATCATAAGATTAAAATCTTACGAACTGATAGAGGAAGGGAATACTTCTCTACTGATGATTTCTATGAAGTTTATGAAATTATCCATCAAACAACGGCACCCTATAGTCCACAACAGAATGGAGTAGCAGAAAGGAAAAATAGAACTCTAACAGAAATGGTGAATACACTTTTACTTACTTCTGACTTACCAAAAAATTTATGGGGAAAAACATTAATAACAGCTTGTCATATACTTAACCGTATAACCCATAAAAAGACTAATGTCACTCCCTAAAAATATTGGATGAAGAGAAAACCTTCTCTTGGATATTTCAAAGTATGGGGATGTAGAGCATTAGTAACATTAACTGATCCTAAAAGACCTAAATTAGGTGAAAAAGGCAATTGAGTGTATTTTCATTGGCTATGCCCAACATAGCAAGGCCTATAGATTTCTAACTATGGAATCTACAAAGATCGTAGCCAAAATACAATTTTAGAATCTAGAGATGCTGAATTCTTTAAGGATTCATTCTCTAGGAAACGAAGAAATAAAGATACAAACAAGGGGGATCAAGATACAATACAATCAAACTCTGAAAATAATGAGAGTGTTGAACTAAGAAGAAGTAAAAGAGTTAGAGTAGAAAAATCCTTTGATCCAGATTTCTATCAATTCTTGGTAGAAGGAAATAGAAATGAAGTTACATATTCTTGTGCGTATAATATTAAACATGATCCATTAACTTTTTGAGAAGCCATGAATTCTTAAGATTCTACATTTTGGTAAGAAGCTATAAATGATGAAATGGATTCTCTCATGGGTAATAAAACATGAGTTTTAACAGATTTATCTTTTGGACTTATATCTATTGGTTGTAAATGGATCTTTAAGCGAAGGCTTAAAGCTAATGGAACCATTGATAAGTTTAAAGCTAGGCTTGTAGCCAAGAGTTTTAAGCAAAAGGAAGGTATTGACTATTTCGATACATATGCTCCAGTTGCTAGAATTAGTACAATTAGATTGTTAATTGCTTTAGCATCGATTAATAAACTTGTTATACACCAAATGGATGTTAAAACTATTTTTTTTAAATGGAACAACCTGAAGGGTTTATTTTGAAAGACCAGAAAAATAAGGTTTGTAAACTAGTCAAATCTTGATATGATCTAAAATAAGCTCCTAAGCAATGGCATGATGAATTTGACTAAAAGGTTGTAGAAAATGGATTTAGAATAAATAATCTGCTAAATGTGTTTATTCTAAATTTAAGAATGGACATGGTGTTATAATATGTTTATATGTTGATGATATGTTAATCTTTGGTACTAATTCAAGCATTATATTGGAGACAAAGGCTTTTCTATCTTCATGTTTTGATATGAAAGATATGGGTGAAGCAAATGTAATTTTGGGAATCAAAATTGTCAGATCCTTTGATTGTATTTCTTTAACACAACCTTATTACATAAAGAAAATATTAAAGAAATTCAATCATGAGAATTGTAAATTAATTGCTACCCCATATGATCATTCTATTAGATTAACTTCTAATGAAGGAAAATGTATATCTCAATTAGAATACTCTAGTATCATTGGCAGTTTAATGTATGCCATGCAGTGCACTCGTCCTGATATAGCTTTTGCAGTTGGTGTTTTGAGTAGGTTTATTCATAACCCTGGATAAATTCATTGGAATGCAGTTTCTAGAGTACTTAAGTACTTAAAGGGCATAATGAATTATGCATTAAGTTATAAGGATTTTTTTGCAGTACTAGAAGGATACACATACGCAAATTGGATTACAGGATTCAATGAATAAAAATCCACAAGTGGTTGGATATTTACCTTGGGTGGAGGATCAATTTCTTGGGGATCCAAGAAACAGACTGTGGTTTCACACTCCACTATGGAGTCTGAATTTATTGCTTTAGCAATGGCAGTAAAGGAAGCATAATGGCTTAGGGACCTATTAACAGAGATTCCTCTGTGGCCTAAGCCCATGCCTGCTATATCAATATTTTGTGATAATGAAGCAACATTATCAATGGTTTATAATAAAGTTTATAATGAAAAGTCAAGGCATATCAATTTAAGACATAGCTATGTGAGAGAACAACTCATCAAAGGAGTTGTGACTATTAGGTATGTAAAGTCAAAGGGAAATTTGGCTGATCCCTTTACAAAAGGCCTAGGTAGGGATGCGGTATGGAAGACTTTTAGGGAGATGGGTTTAAAGCTTTTAAATGAGAGGTAACCTACAAATGAAAACCAACTAGACACTAGACCAACATCTAGTCAACTAGTTCAATGAAAAAACACTTGTAGTAATAACCGATTATGCACTTAATTAGTGGAGATAAGATCTCTTGACATCTCAAGGTAGTGCATGTTTGTATGGAGAAACTGACAGAGGGTAGAATCAATCCTTTAATGAGTCTATGCCCTATAGGAAATGCAAGTCATATAATTGCATTTTATTAGATTCACCTATATAAGTGCAGGAAGTGGGACCACTTCTGCGAGATTCAAAGCTTGTCTCTAAAGCACTTATGAAAACCTAAGATGAAAGCACAAGGCCATAGCTGTGCGGGTATTATTGAAACAATGTTCAAGAAAGTCATATGTTTAGTATATTAGATTTGTCGCTATAAAATTCTAAGTTCAAGGCTACGGTTACTTCGATTTTGACAAGTACTAATGTATTCTGACAACATGAAGGTTCAAGTCGAAAGACACCTTTATGTAAGTATGATTTAAAGGTATATAGAGGTTATTGACTGAGACTCAATTATTTTAAAAATTGAGGAAAATTATTAAAAAATTTTAAAATAATAGATGTGGGATTTGAGTCCCACATTGGTTACGGAGAAGTGTTTCCTTTGGTTTATATATGATTGTGAGCTATTATCACATGTTATGTTTGGAAAGGATTGTACGGTACACTTGCGAGTGAGGACGGTGACCTTCCGAGCGTGTGCATGAGGCGTAATGTGGCGCTTTGATGGCGCACTTTGCACTTTGCATGTGCGCATCATCGCAGTATGTCGCCTTAATCTTTTCAGGATCGATGGTGTCTGATCAAAGGGGGGTGCAACCCTTGGTTCAACGTTGAGCCCAATGGTTGCAGCCCACACGTACAGCCATTAGAGCCCAGCCCAATAGTCATGACCTGTCAGATCAAGCCATATGAGCCAATGGGTGTGACCCATCCAAACAGGCCTTATGGGCCTATAAATGGGCCACGAAATCTCTCAGTCCAACACATTTAAAAAAATCTCTGATAGCTTCAAGTGATTACTATCTTTGCAACCAGTAATCAATCCAGCCTGATTTATCTTGGGAGGCAGGTTTGCTGCAACCCTTTGCAGGAATAGGAGGATGCAAATACTGTCTTAAAGATAGAACGACCTCGTTCGACTCAGGCCATCTTTCTGTCCTCTTCTTTTTTTATTCCAGTTCTCTAACACTTAATTCCAACATGGCCTAGTGCCTGTGAATGAGAGGTTGAGATAATCATCAAAACATAGCATGGTTATTGACTTATTGGTACAAAATTGAACCTAAGCACGCAAGCACAAAAGGTAGGCATAATTTATGAAGAAGAAAAACCATCATATAATATGGCACAACATAAATAAAGCATAACTATACTACACTGAACAAACATACAAGGACAATGAGTGACCACCATCCATGAGAATGGATCCCCATGCATTAATGTCCACAACCTCTACCTAGGGAGGTAGGATTATGTGTATAAGGGTGTGTGAAACCTCCACCTAGAAAGGTAGGATCACACACACTGAACTAGTCCTTCCACCAAAAAAAGAAAAGATAGGAGTGCAAGTGTTTTATAGAATGAAGCAAAAACTAGGTGATAGGTTACCTAGTTGATGATCCTTGAAGGAGAGATGTTGTGAGTTTTCCCTAAGAAAAATTGGAGAAGGGTCTGCGAGAGAAGTGTTATTTATAGATTAGTAAGAAGAAAGCATCCCTAGGTACCAAGGATCATTGTGTGGATCCGCATTGTTCGTTGTGAACCTCCCAAGGTATTTTTTTATTATCACTAGTGTGTGATTGGGCAACAAACATGTCTAATAGGATGTAGCATGTTAATTTTGTGTGAAAAGAGTTACTTGGAGGCTAAGGAATGTCTAAAGATAGCCCTAAAGCTTCCAAATTGGATCCATGCCCAATTGGCATCACAATCTTTTGGATATGGAAAGCAAAAATTTCTGGAAATTTGTAGAATTCAACAACAAATGGGGATCGACATGACAACAAGGCGTTGTCGAAGAATAATCCTCTATTTCGGCTCAAGGGGCTCGAGTGATTGTCGATGAGTCCATTTGTTTTGACCGACATTGGGAATGTTCTATTTGACGTTTGGAGGGCTCTTGTCGACAATGAGGCAGCTTTGTTGACGGTGGCTCATTCTTGACTCGGGGTCTCTGAGTTTTGACCTCTCTTTGTGTTATCGATTCTTGGATCATTGTTGCTTTGTCTGGTCACTTCTAAACCAGACTAATACACTTTTGAACCAAGCCAGCTCCATGAAGAACTGGCCCATACTGGGCCTATCTAGGGCTAACTTGGAACACTCAAACGCTCTTATCTTTTGATCCATATGTCTGAATCAGGTGATTCAAAATCCATTTTTCTCATAAACTCGTGGAATTCATCTCGACAGGGGAATCAAGACTTTGATTGGTCGGCATGGGATGCCTCCAATGTGGGACCCGTTCCCTAAAAATGAAAACATTTCTTTGGTAAGAGGTAATTGACCTTATTCTTGCCACAAATAAGGATATGATGATGTAATCCGCATCTCAAATGCACATGCATATTTCTAGGGATCATAACCATTTTTTTCATTTTTATGCCATGGGTATTTTGGTAATTTTATGTGACCGATTTGTAGTCGAGTCCGGGGTTGTGGGCGACCTTCTCAGTCAATAAATAACATAGCTCTCAGCCTCGAGGATACTCATCACCGTTCGAGTGATCTCCAGGGGTAACAAAATGAGGTATCTACAGCTGTTTTGTGAGTAAGCCAAGGAGGCGGAAAAGTTGAAGGAAGGTGGTTAGAAAAGCAATCATCCCCTCCACTTGCTTCCTCCCTGTTGCATCTCCCTACCCTTCTTCACTGACGAGGTGGTGACCTCCCTCCCTTCCCATCATGTTTTCTCTTCCTTGTCTCACATCCGCCTTGCCTCCATGCAGGTTGGTGTGACAATAAGAGATCAAACCCTAGAATGGCAACAACGACGAGTGCAAGCGCAATGAAGAGAAGGAAGGTCGATTCGTGGCCCTCCCCCTTCTCTGCAACCCCATGGCAGTAGAGAGAGAGAGAGAGAGAGAGAGAGAGAGAGAGAGAGAGAGAGAGAGAGAGTAACCCCTTAGGGTTGAAGGGTTGAATGGAATCCCAACTTTCAGTTTCCTAAATTGATGGGGATGCTTGTTGGTGAAGTTACTTGGTTTGCAATCTGTCTTGCTTCTAAAACGGGAAGATTTAGAATATAAAAGGGATTTTGAATCTCATAAAATTAAATTACGAAAATTAAAAAGATAATCAACCTATTTTATTTTCCCAATAAATGTTATGCGTAATTAAATTATTTAATTTTCATAGAAGACCCTCCACTAAACAATATGTCATAATGAACTATAGGCCATGTAATTAAATACTGCCTAACCCCAATTCATCGTACATGTCCTTATTAGAGATTCTATGATCATAATCGAAAACAAATAATGAGAGCAAACATCGTTATATAATATAATATAATATAATAATATATACTTGATATGAAAAATAATTTTGTAAACAAATTACAAAAACGCCATTGGATCCAGATTCCAATCCGATTGATCATAGACGACTTTCTCTCTTCCTGATGTTCCCCAATCAAGGATAGAGGATTTCATGTTGAGCATCTCTTTTGTTCATGATGTACATATGAATCCATCACACCGATATATAGTCCAAATGACATCTACCATTGGTGTACCACTCGTAGCGATAAGAATCTCTTAGGTCAAAGGGTCAATTGGTGACGAGTACATATTTTGTCCTAATATTTCAGGCAGTAATACATGTGAGAACTATACCAGATTCTTTTCTATACAAATGCATAATGTGTAATTACATTTATGCCATGGTATCATCATTTCTAGTGATATATAATGTAACGACCATATGAATCGGATGTCCGGTCCTATCCCTAATAGAGAACTATTTTGGGTAAAAACGCATGGAACAATCTTATAAGTCTATAATTGAATTTATGCAATAATAGAAATTAAATTTATTTATTCAAATCAAATTTGGGTTTGATGGACATACTCCAATACCTACTTATCCCCCCAAAAAAAAAGGTCAGACTCCCCCTCATGTAAAATTTTTGATCTCATCAATAAATAATTTAATCAAGGTATTCATTCGATGACAACTTTCATCGTACCCTCTATTTATTGACTTTTAGTAGGCCTAGTATTTCTAGCAATTGCAATGGCTTCTTTATCTCTTCATGTTCAAAAAAACAAGATTGTCTAGATCTGATATATGGGACAAATCTCATCCATTTCTCTTTTCAAGACTTGGAGTGGTATGCCCTTTTGTCTATGTCGTATTCATATACTATTGTGACTTGCAGAGGGGAGAGAGAGAGAGAGAGAGAGAGAGAGCATCACCCTGATATATTTGTGCGGTCCAACCAAATGGAGAAGGGAGATTGGAGGTGGATAGTAGATTCACATGTTCTATGAATCTACTCTCCAAAATTCTCCATTTGTCTCTCGGTCCAAAGGGGGGCTCAGCGGGAAGAGGATTGTATCATGAGAGAAGCAGGGAGGTCAACCTGTTTCAAATATACAACATGGATTCTAGCAATGCATTGTAGTTGGACCCTAATGTGGACCGCACAAATATATCAGGGCAATGCTATATATATATATATCGTTGTACATCAGACCAGACCAAATGATGAGGGTCTGGAGGACATGAGCCTGAGGGGGGTTAGTAGCCACAAACACCCCCTAGACATGTTGGGGTCCTCTATTGTGCGCCGAGCTGCCCCTACTGCCGTGTGCGGCCCGGCCAGACACAACAAGGCCGCAAAAAGATCGCCCTAGCTACCCCTACCTGAGCGAAGGTAAGACAATCTTTACCACCTTGCTATGTCTGAGGCGCATGGCAAATAGGGGCAGCTCGGAAGTAGAGAATATATCCGGATCCCCCTAGAGGGCAAGACGGCCTTCTGTTTCTTTTTTCTCTTCTTCTTGTACCTTATTTACCATCAGACAGTTAGGCTAAGCGCTGG
Organism: Telopea speciosissima; assembly: GCF_018873765.1. Classification (NCBI taxonomy): domain Eukaryota; kingdom Viridiplantae; phylum Streptophyta; class Magnoliopsida; order Proteales; family Proteaceae; genus Telopea; species Telopea speciosissima. The sequence goes on along the minus strand of NC_057916.1, from coordinate 87,521,349 downwards.
ATTCCTCCACTTGTAAGACCTACAGCCGTAAAGCCTGATGATGATATTAGCCACCAAACCCAAACCCAAAACCCACCGTCACTCTTCAGGGACTGAGACAGAGAGTACAGACACAGCGCTGTCAGCTAATCAAAGTCGGCATTCCATGACTGCAGCTTCGGTACAACTATAACTAACTCGGCCTATATATAAGAGGGCTATAACTACTCTAACGATACGTAGCATCCAATTGCTATAAACCTGATCTATGAAAAGGGCAACCAAAAAAAGAAAGGGTAAGGGAGAGGGGGAGGGGGGTTTCTTCCCTAAATCCAAGGAACCCTCTCTCGATCCTAGTATTAGGTTTGGTTCATAGTTTAATTTAAGCCTGCACTAGGGCAGTGCACCTACCTACCTACCTACCTACCTCCCTATCTCATGTTAGTTATAATGCTGTAATGTGTGTGTAAATATAATATATATTATTAAAGGAACCACTCCCTCCTCCTCGTTGGTCTTGAGAGTTGAGGAGGCCGGCCTGCCTTCATCCTCTTCTTAAAAACCGAGACATCCATAATCAACATCTCATTTTCGGTATCCCGATCGATGATATCCCCATATGGGAATAATATGGGTGTTCTTGTCTGCGCCAGCCAGCCCAGCTTGCTTTTAATTGTTGTGTTAACCATTAAGCACGCTGGGCCAGTACTACCAAAATCATTCATTTATACTACTACGTACGTACGGATGAAGAAATTAATACTGTCTTTTTTGGATCGATCTCTTGTTTGGTACGTACGTACTTAATACCTCATCATCTTAATTTTATTGAATTGGCTACTTCACCGGACGAGGGGTAGGGAACGAATAACCTCTTACAACTGGAATTTCGTTTTTAATATTTTTCTTGGAAACAATTAAAAAGGAAAGGGAAAACTTTAATTAATTCCGATATATATCTTTAAATTTAATATATATATATATATATATATATATGTATATAGAGAGAGAGAGAGAGAGAGAGAGAGAGAGAGAGAGAGAGAGGGGAATGCATGAGAATGGTTGAGGCAGAAAGAATTGTGAACAGAAGCGAGGGCTTAGATAGCTAGGGACGACCGGCTAGGTAGATTAGATATATACTTCTTTCTTAATTGGCTAGCTACTTGTAGGGTAATTAGTAATTACTACTCTCAATTAAACGAGGTAATTAAAATAGCGCAAAAGTTGGCCCTAGCTAGTAGGCACGTATTTGCATGAAGTTTTTTGAATTGTCAATCTTCTTCCCCACTCCTGTTTCTTTCTCGGATTTATCTCCTACAATTCCTCCCCAAACCATAAACTTAATCCAAAGTATTGAACCGAGAAACTTTCCTTTGCGCGCTGTACAGCCATGGATGGAATCAAGATCGAGTTAATTGCTTGGATCCAACGATCATCAATTAATTAAGCTATATATTAACTCTGAGTTTAGTTTAAAAAATTAATTACCTTATTAACTAACAAGACCTACATAACAACATTAATTAATTAAAATGAATTAAGCAAGCTGTACATGATATCTCAAAATGGGATGGCTACCTAGCTAGCTAGAATTCAATTAAGTATGTTCAATTCTACCAAAAAAATAAAATAAAAATTAAGTATGTTCAATTCAAAAATAAGCATGTACGGAGATGATGGATGATATCTCAAAATGGCTACCTACCTAGCTAGAATTCTTGACCGACCAGTTTCAAGTATCAAAACATCATCAAGCTTAATTTCTTCAAGTAGAAGAAGAAGAAGATTTCAATTTTATATATATATATATATATATATATATATATATATATATATATATCTATAGAACTATAGATTACAACTAATTAACAACAATGAAGAGCAACTAACAATTACAGCTTCTCGATCATATTACTAGCTCCTATAATTAGTTGAATGTTTGTTTGAGTAGATGCATGTATGTGAATTTTGATCGAGTAGTGGCGCACATGCAGTACTGTGGTTGCTGAAAATGTAGATGAAGGGGCTCCATCAAGGAGAACTTCGATCATATTCTTATAAAGCATATACCATGCATGCTCTCGTCTCTCTCAATAAAGACTTCTTGTTGGTCTTAGAATCAATAATAAGGAATGAATTGAATGTCTGGTGATAATTCCAAGTATGTATATATATATATATTTTGCTTGGCTTATTGTACTATGTACTTTATAATTTAACTTAATAAGTTCCATTTTAAAATGTGTCTAGCTAGCTAGCTAGCTAGAGAGCTCTATCTATCTATCTATCTATATATATATACATATATATTCAAAATATTAAAGCCAGCCAGCCAGCCAGCCAGCCAGCCAGCCTGCTGTAATTATAGCTAAAAGTAATAACTTTCATCACTTTATTGGGGGATGGCCCTTAATATATTCCACTTTGCACCATTAATTGCTTCTCTGAAGCTGCTGCTTAATTTAGATCTCTCTCTCAATTATCTCGATCCCCTACTTCTGAATCATGCAAAAACAAAAACAAAAACAGAAACAAAAGCCCCAAATCCCAAACTATCCAACTAATTAAATGGTTTATAGGATTCAAAACAGCAATGATATCCTTCATTCAATACCACACTTGAATATCCAAAATTATGGGGATTTGACAATTCAGATGGCATAATTGGATTGAGGGATTCAAAACAGCAATGATCTCTATTATTTTCATCATAAGCACTAGCTAGAGAAAGGGGAAAACAAAAATAAAAACAAAACAGTGACTTGCTTGTGTTGTGTGCCTGGAAATTAAACATTAATGACATTAGTGTAGTACTATATATATAAGTTCAATTCATCAGAAGGTCAAATGACTTGTGTGCCTGAATTAATCAATTCAACATGAAGCATGCACTAGATGATGGATGATGATATTCATGGCAAAATGTGTAGAAACCAGATTAAATAGGTCTTATTGTTGTATTGTAATATTGTCAAAAAGTAGAGAAGTAATTTTGTCACCCGAAAGACATAGTCGACTATGATTAAAATATAGTCCATCATATGTAGACTGAGAACAAATATTTTATTTTTGTTATTTTTAAAAAATAAAAAATAAAAAAATCTCACCAACTGTACTCTAAAGGTTTGGGAAACTCCACCTTATGTAAAATAGAATAAATTAACAAGGAAAGTAATTAAGTATATATCTAATTAATGGCAATCACAATTAATTCCACAATGTAGTTGTATCGCTCGCTTATAATTAAGTAGAAATGCATTAGAAGGCACATCTTATCCACAATTAAGTGGGAAGCTATTCTAATTGAGCTGTAAAGAGTAGTTGAACATATATACTCATTCTAAGAAAACAAAGAACATCCAGCCAAAAGGCAACATGAAACACACACCCACACACAAAAGGATTGATAGAACTAATCCAGTTGATGCCCTCTTTCAATTCATTTTATGATAAGGGTGTGATTATTTCATACTGCACGCGCAGTTGAGGGTAAAAAAAAATGTGACAATTCAGATACAAGCTAGTAGATGCATGGTTGTGTTTATGTAACTTTTGGAATGGAATGTATGAATGAAAACTCCATCTGAGCGCGCCTTATGCAAAGACCATGCATGGATATGGTAATTAGTCTCACATGCACTACTTCTCCTCTTGCATGTATGTATGCAGTAATATTGTTTCCACCACATACAAGAAAAAGTTTCAGCTACAACTTTGTATAACTCCTTGCTTAATTGAAGCAGTAGCTAGGGCTACCAATTAGATGAATGTTTGATGTACGTATGTAGGGAGTAAATATTCACTAGAAAGCTAGCCTCCTCAGTAAGGGATGCTAGCAGCAATTTTGCAAAATAAGTTGGTTTTGAATTATAAACAGATCGACCATATATAATTATACATGCAGCTCATTAATTTTCTTCTTTAAAGTCTTCATCAAAGCAAAGTAAAACACCTTTATTATTATTATTATTATTATTATTATTATTATTATTACAAATTAATTAATTATACATATTCTGATTTTATTTATTTATTGCATAATTTAGAGAAGCTGCAATTAAGGTGAGGTAGTATTTTGAAGTGCAACTTAAAATGTTTGTTTCAAGTTGTACTAGTACTACTGGTTAGTACTGAATTCATTCAACACATTGCATGTTAGGTTTTCTTTTCTTATATATATCTTCTTTTTTTTTTAATCTTTCTGATGATTTTATTATCTACATATATAATAATTCTTTGGGTCTAGAGTTGAGGGACGACAGAACCCACACAACAGACATAAACAGACACAAGAATCATCAGTTAGTTATAAGTTTGTATGGGCATAGTTAGCTATCTTTAATGATTTGACCTTTAATTTCTTTCTATATATTAATTAAGTAGGTTTAAATTCATAATTAACGACCTTTTGCAATACCTGATTGAAAATCTAATACAGCAAGCAATATCTTCATCCTCTTCTTGGTTTCTAATTACTTTGAATTAAGAACTTTTAAGGCAGCGTTTGGTATGCATTCTAAGTCAATTTCATATTTACGGATGACAAAAATAGTTGGTTTTTATTGCCCAAGGATCGATGCGAAATCGACCTGGAATGCATATGCATATATACCACCATACACAGCCTAAATCAGTTAAACAAATTTTTAAAAAAAAAAATACTAGGCTTAACAGAAGAAGCCTTAATTTCATAATTAAGGATGGTGGCTATCATCAGTCTTGTGGTATGAAACTTGGCTATTTTTATGAAATCTGTTGTGTATAAGGAATTTTCTTTTGTGTACTGAATTTAGTTGGGGGGGGGGGGGGGTGATGTTTTTATGGGAGACACAGACAGACACTGAGCATCTATTAATGAATGAAGAGAGGAGGGAAAAAGTTAAAATAGAATTTAAAAATAAAAGAAATTAACAAACCATTAATCTTCATCTAGGGAGAAACAAAAAGGAAGTAAGAGGTGGAATATAGATAGATCCTACCATTCAAAGGTCTGCAACTTTCTGTGAACCACCTCTGAGCGTGTCCAACGAAGAAGCAGCAGCAGCAGCAGTGAGAACAACAATAACAATATACCATGGCAAAATTCCACCAATAACCTCTATTGTACCCCAAAAAAAAAAAAATAAAGGATTTCCTACCCAGTTAGGAGAGAGAAAGGGTATGTAATGTTAGCGAATAGAGAGAGAGAGAGAATTTACCACACTAAAGTGAAGAAGTAGTCCATGGCATGGAAACATTTTGGCAATCCAAGTTAGGTAGCTCTGGAAATGAAAGGCATCATGCATCGATCATCTATATTGATATTATTCTATCTATAAATGTAGATATTATACACAATTAAAAGATGGAAGTTGGATAGGATGGCACCTCTCTTTGCTCCAGCAGCTACAATTCCTGATCACAAAACCCCACAACTTCAAGATTCCCTACGTTGCCAATATATACCATTGTTCGATCAAAACCTAGCTTTCTTTGTACGTACTTATTCAGTGTCCAGGAGAATCGTCGGAATATGAAGAGTGACTTTCAGTTGAGTTGCCTTTGAAGGTGCTCGTACGTGGAAGAAATTAACAAAAAAATGGAGATCTAGGGAGATAAAGAAGAGAGGTTGAAGAACTGTATCTTCGATCGATCGATCGATCGATCGTCATCCTCTTATGTTCTCCCACAATTTTTTTTATGAACCATCTCCTCCAAAATTCTCCAAATTAATTGTTGTTACACACACAGAGACACACATGAACACGCTCTCTCTCTTTCTGGGTTTTTCGATCAAAATTCAAAATCGAAGGACAAGGATTGGTTTGCTGGAAGCTGATCTGGTGCGGTGGGTAGTGGGGCGCCACTGTAGACCCTTAATTGGAGAGGAGGGAGTACCGAAAGGTGATGAGGGGAGAGAGAAGAAAGCATTGGTGGTGGTGGTGGTGTGGTATGGGGGATTGTGTTGTAGGCGGAGGTGGAGGACAAGACGTCGCCTTCAGAGTCTGAGTCATCCTCTGGAGTAGGGCAGTCCAGGTTCACACCGAACAGTCTAACGCGTTTAGCTGCTGCAGACTTGCCATGGACCACCGGCACCGAGTCGATAACCATCGGGACATCCCCATCCCCATCCTCACCTTCTTGCACTGCTCCAACCCCAAACCCTACGTCGTATTGTGGTGCTGATGACGATCTACTCAGGTAATTACCCGATCCTGGACCTGAACCTGAACCTGATCCTTGGTTTACCATATTGTAGTTGTGGTAATTGTAATTGTGGTTGTAACCTGTACCGCAGCTCCTACCAGTTCCAGCACCACCACCACTGTAATTGAAATTAATAGGGTTATGACGGAGCTGAAGCAGATGATGATGCTGATCGTGAGTTGTACGGTCATAATTGAGAAGATGATGATGATGATGATGATGGAAATGCAAGTAGTTTGGGGGGTTCGTCAGGTTCGGAGTGGGCAAGAACAATCGGCTCCATGGGTGTGGGACGGACGGCGGAGGGCCCATTGAGAGCCCGTGGCGAAGAGGTAGTAGACCTAAGGGCGACATCGGTGGAAGCAGCATCGACGACGACGATGATGATAATGGGTGGGGGGCATCAGGGCGCCGCCGCCAGTCAATGTAGAGACGGTCCTTGCCTAAGTCGCCTACACCACGCTGGAAGGAGACGATGTCTCCGGCATCGAGCCTCTTGTCCTTGACGAAGCGGCTCCAGCCTTTGGTCATAACATAGCTCTGGCTGCTGTTCCAGTAGGAGTACCGGAAGCGCCAGGGCTTACCGTTGCGATCCTCGAAGCTCAAGAGAAGACCCTTCTCGTTGGTGGTGGAGTCGAGTGGGAAGTACTTTTCCGCGTGCTGTTTTGGTATTACGAGGCGGTTGAGCTTGCCGACGTCGCTGGGTGTGACCACCTTATCGAACATGTGTTCTCTCTCCATGATGCTGCTGCTGCTGCTTCTGCCACCCCTACCGCTACCGCTATCGATGGGTCCACTGGGTGGTCCACTTCCACCATTACCACTATTACCACCACCACCAGTATCGCCGGCATCGCCTTCCGAGTTGCTGCTCGGAGTCTGATGAGAAGATAAGTCCATCAGGTCAAGTCTTGGGCTGAAACTGGGATCCTCGTTACTCCTCGCGCCCTCTTCCTCGGACTCTAACGTCCCCAACAACCACAACTGCTGTCGTCGGTGTTGCTGCTGCGCCGGCCCCCAACGCATGTTTGGGTGGGGGATGAGGCCCTTGTCGTTGTTGTTGCTGTTGTTGTACTGAGAATAATTAATAGAAGAAGGCGATGGCGAAGAAGAAGAAGGCAAGCAAGAAGACGAGAACATTAATGGGTTCTTTGCTACATCTCCAACCATCTCCTCCTCTTCCTCGTCGTTCTGCTGCTGCTGCTGCTGCTTCTGCCCTTCTCTTCCCTGCCCCGAAAAATCCATCTTTTAAAATTCTCCTATCACTTCCCTTCCTCTCCCAAAACTAAAATCCCTCTGGTATATATATCAAATCTTCCAACCTTTTGCTTGCTTCTGCTTGAGAAAGGGATCTGGAAGTAGAACAATCATAAAAGAAAATAAAAACCCAGAAAAAAATCTGAATGGAAATTAGAATTATAATCATTTATTAGGAAAGGATAGATGGACTATGGAGGGGAAATGAAAGAGTGGAAAGAGGAAAAACCTTAAATGATTAAAAGCGCGCACTCACCATTTCACCAGTGGACCAAAAAAAAAAATAAAATGTGAATTGTCGTTTTTTTTTCTTTTTTTTTTTTTCCTAGTATGGGATTTCTCTTCTGCAAGATCTCCTATCTGCAGCCGGCCAGGAAGAAAGAAAGAAAGCTCTCACTACAATGAGGGTCGGTGCCTTCTTCTTTGACCAGGACGATTCAGAGCCGAAATAAGATAAGCCATGGGCGATTCAAGAGGGGAGAGGTGAGAGTGCCAGTTTTTCTTCTTGTTGACCTTATTACCTTAGCTTAGCCCTAGAGAGAGAGAGAGAGAGAGAGGTGTGAGGGTATAAATAAATATGGGGTCTAGGTGTGTGTGGGGTTTTCTTTGCTTAGTAGTTAAATCCCTCGAAGCTGGTCAGTCAGTCAAGAGTTAGGCATTTTTCTTTTCCTTTTATTCATCTAGCTGTATTATGAACGAGTCCGGCCCCCTCTCGATCCCTCTCCCCATTTTAGCCTTTTCAGTTTTTACAGGGTGGGGGGAAGAAAGAACAAAGGATGGTGGACAGAGAGGGAGAGAAGCTTTATACGTAGGGACCCTTCATTACCGAGTAGGGAATGTATTTGATTATTCTGTTTTTCATGTAACACAACTAAGATCATTAGACTGACTTAGGGCTAGTTAGGGAAAAAATCTACTACTTGGTGGTGTTTCCTGTGCCCTCTCATAAGTCACCGTGTGATGTCACCTCTGCCCCCAGGTAGATACCCAGGTATGCTCTTGGCCCAAACGCTTGTATAGAGACCATGAAATCAAGTAGAGATCTCTTGCCCATTGAATAATTAAAACTTATAAAAGGATTATGTTATAATTATAAAGGAAAGGAAAACTAAGGGTTATGTGCCCAAAAAAAAAAAAACAATTATATTGAAGCATTTGAGACATTGACTGTCAAGAATCCTTAAGGAATCAAAACCGAGTTATGTTGTAGTTATCAAAAAAAAATAAACACTTACATTTGAGTGTTTGAGACTTTGAATGTTCGTAATCATTAAAGAATTCGGAACCAAATCAACCCGTAATTAAATGAGATCAGATCCTAATTTTAGGATTGATAGTAATTAATATACATGCTCGTTCTGGGATTAATTAACTCCTTGAAATCTAAACCGATACGAAACTGTCCCAATTACTTAGAACTATCTCGTTTGACGCCCTTGATAATAATCAAGGTTTGAGTTCAGTATTGATGGATTTACCTATTAAGACTTAATCGAAGAGTATTTTGATAAATAAATGTACAAACTGGTGAATTAGTCAATGTTGGTGGTGAGGAAAGGCATAAGGGGGTGAAGCATTCTTACCTGTGAGTGTGTGTATGGAGTGAAGTGTTAGAATAAATTGATCCGAATAGGGACAAGATCCCATAAGCCAGGATCTCCATAGGGCGTTCAAGAACACAATCAAATAAATAATAGAAAATAGGGATAGAACCACCAACCTTGTTTCGCATCCATAGTGATGATGATCGCAGCGAAAAATAAAGAACAAAGATCTAGGTGCTTCCCCTCTATTCCCAAAGTAACTGGCCTGATGAGAATACCGAATGCGCAGGGACGACGAACACTGAATATCTCCCTCTCTTTCAAGAATGCACTCCTCAATAGCAATTGAGAATAATAAGTTGTGTTGGGTAGAGGGGGGACCTAGCTCTCCTTATATAGTAATTCCTATAGGGTCTGACTCATCACTGTCCCAATAGGAATCTATCTGGCCCACACTAAGCCAGTCCACATTAGACTTCTTAATGACCCCGCTTTATTAGACCAAAACCCTAATTAGCCTGGTTTAGGGATTTAATTATGTCCATATAGAGTTTTATTAGAACTAAAATTCTAACATTCTCCCACTTGGACTTACATTAAATTCCTTATTTTTAAAAGGATTTAAAAGCAGTTTTGACCAAAACAAATCACAGGCTAACAACTCTTTAAGAAAACTTTATGTGCACAATTTTTAAAATAAATTGGTCTAGAGGTCATATTAGAAAGTCAATCCTATCCCATAGAGTTTTAGACACCGAATCATGGCGGTAACTGCATCTATGATCAAGCGACATAGAGCCTTCCATGGTCACGAGAGCCCTCAACTCTACTAACATGGATGCAATGTGGTAGTGTGGCAACGAGATAATACTCACGCAGTGATTCCTTATGTATTATCCGTTTATCAGTCCAAAATTTCTCTTCTTTAAGTGGCACAGGCTCACTAGAGAAATAAACTTTGTGATTCTAACGAATCTGTATGTCTCATCAGAAATAACTCGAGTTATACTTTATGTGTTATAAGACATACCTTTAGGCTAACAACTTAATGCCCCAACCTTGCTTAAGGTTAACACATTCCTTAAGACTTTAAAATCAGAAATATATACATCATGTCAATAAATAAAACACTCATGTGTTTAAAAGAAACTGCATGCAATGACACCTGATATATATATAAATCAAAGTTTACCATAAGGTAAAAATACGGATGAAAAGAAACTTTAAATTACAATGAAGCAAAATAAAACAAACTCCCATTAACTAACCACATCCCATGATGCAACTAAGCCCATGCCCATGACATGTCTCTCAAAAACACAAGGGCGAAGACCTTTGGTTAGGGGATCTGCAACCATATCATCTGTACTAATATGCTCCACTATAATGTCACCTTCCTTTACTCTCTCCTTTATGGTCAAATACTTGACCTCCATGTGTTTAGACCCTCTAAGTCCTTTATTGTTGTTTATAACCAACACAGCAGAGCTGTTATCACAGTATATCTGGATGGGTCTATCCACAAAATCTACAATAGTCAACTCCTTTATGAGATTTCTGAGCCAAATAGCCTGAGTAGCAGCCCCATAGCATGCTACAAACTCTGCCTGCATAGTCGAAGTGGTCACCAATGTCTGCTTTTTACTCTTCCATGATACTGCCCCTCCTGCCATCAAGAAAACATAACCTGATGTGGATTTCCTGTCATCCTCACAGCCAGCAAAGTTAGAGTCTGTATACCCCACTAGCTTGAGTTCAGGAACGTGTCTGTAAGTCAGCATATAATCTCTTGTCCCCTTCAAGTACCTCAATACTTTCTTGGTAGCAACCCAGTGACTAAGACCAGGATCGACGATACCGCCAAGAAGTCCCGTCACAAAAGCAATATCCGGTGCAGTGCGGACACGAGCATACATGATACTACCAAGTGCGCTAGCATAAGGCACCTTCTTCATTTCATCCCTCTCAGCTTTATTTTTTGGGCACTGTGTCGAACTCAGTTTGTCACCCTTGAGAATAGGAACATTCCCAGGTTTGCAATCCAGCATACTGAACCTCTCCAGAACACGATCAACATAAGCCCTCTGAGAAAGACTTAATAAATGGCGAGAACGATCCCTATGGATCTCAATCCCAAGAACAAAAGAGGCCTCACCAAGGTCCTTCATGTCAAATTCCCTAGATAAAAGTTGATTTGTATTATGCAACATCCCTAGGTCACTGCTTGCAAGCAGGATGTCATCCACATACGAGAATGAGAAAACAAATTTGCTCCCACTGACCTTGTGATATATACATTGATCCACTTTGTTTTCCATAAAACCAAGCGAAGTCACAACACATCAAATTTCGGATACCACTTGCCTAGAAGCTTGTTTGAGACCGTAGATAGACTTCTTGAGTCTACACACAAGATGATCTGAATCATCCACTGCAAAACCCTCAGGCTGAACCATATATACTTCCTCATCAAGATTGCCATTGAGAAAGGCGGTTTTAACATCCATCTGATGCAGCTCCATATCAAAATGAGCTACCAATGCCATGATCACCCTGAAGGAATCTTTCGAGGAGACTAGAGAAAAGGTCCCATTGTAGTCTACTCCCTCTCTCTGAGTGAATCCCTTGGCTACCAGTCTGGCTTTAAACCTCTCAACTTTTCCTTTGGAATCTCTTTTGGTTTTATACACCCATTTGCAACCAATGGGTTTACAACCTTTAGGTAAATCAACAAGCTTCCAAACATCATTATGTTTCATCGATTGCATTTCATCTCTCATCGCATTTATCCACAAATCTGACTGAGGACTAGAAATAGCGCCTGAATAAGTAACTGGATCGACCACACAACCAATGTCATAGTCATGTTCTCCCAGATAGACCTCATAGATAGGTGATATAGCTGACCTTCTCTCCCTGGTGGATCTCCGTAATGGTGCCACTACTGCCTCAACCTGAATCTGAGGAATCTCAGCTGGAACTGTATCAATGATAGGATCCTCAACCGCATCTGAATAAGAGGAATCTCATCAGGTGCTACATGAATGTCGGGGGCGGTATCAATATCAGGCTCCTAAACTCCAGCAGGTGTAACCAATGGCACAGTATGCCCCACATCAGTCTGAATAGGTAGAAGAATAGGTACCGATGTACCAACCATGTGACTATCTTGAACAGTCTGAGAATAGTCATTCTTTTCGGCCACATCAAATTCCAGAAACTTCGCTGTCTGTGACTCCACAATCCTAGTGCCTCCGCAGGGATTATAAAATTTATATCCCTTCGAATGATCTGGGTAGCTAACAAAGTAGCAACGAGTAGTCTTGGGATCCAACTTGTTTAAAGTCGGATTATACAACTTCACTTCTGCAGGGCACCCCCAAACTCTAAGATGGTTTAAACTGGATTTACGGCCGGTCCACAACTCAAAAGGTGTAAGAGGAGTGGCTTTAATAGGTACACGGTTAAGGATGTAAAGAGCAGTTTTCAAGGCTTCACCCCATAAGAACTTAGGTAAATTTGTCCTACTAACCATACTCCTCACCATGTCCATAAGGGTACGGTTATGCCTTTCGGCGACCCCATTTTGTTCAGGACTTCCTGGCATAGTAAACTGACTAACTATTCCAGAGTCCTCAAGGTATTTGGCAAACGAGCCCTTAAGCTGTCCAGCATCGCCATGTCTGCCATAATACTCACCCCCACGATCAGATCTAACAATTTTAATAACTTTCCCTAATTGTTTCTCAACTTCAGTCCTAAAAATCTTGAAGTTGTCAAGAGATTCAGACTTTTCTTTAATTAAGTACAGGTATCCATATCGGGAATAGTCATTTGTAAAAGTGATGAAATAAAATTTTTTACACAATGTGGCTGAATAGGGACCACTGATGTCAGTGTGAATGACCTCTAACAGGTTAGAACTACGGACTGCAGTTTTCTTCTTTATTTTGGTCATCTTTCCCTTACAACAGTCTACACAAGTTTCTAGATCACTTTCGAGAGTAGGCAGGATGTCAGACTTTATCAGCCTTTCCACTCTTGCCTTAGAAATATGACCTAGCCTCTTATGCCACAATGTGAAAGACCGTTCTTTAGGTAAGGGTCTTTTAGAAACAACACTTTCAACATTACAGGAGACGTAGATATCAGTGGGAGACAAACACAATCTGTACAATCCGTTGGACATAAAGCAGGAACCAACTTTAGTTGAATTAAAAAATAAATTAACCATAGTATTCTTTATTTCAAAATAGAAACCACTAATGTCCAAAACTGAAACCGAAATTAAATTCCGCCTAAAGGACAGTACATAAAAAGTGTTCTTTAAAGTCAATTTAAAACCAGAACCTAATAATAAAATGACATCTCCCACGAACTCTACGTCAGAATGTCCATCATTTCCTACGACCAGCCTTGATTCATCCTTGTTTGGCCTCCTCCGGTTTATGAACCCCTGTATGGTAAAAGCAACATGGTTAGTTGCACCGCTATCTAGCCACCAAGAACTGGATGGGGCTTCTGATAGATTGGATTCACAAACAAAAGCCAAAGAATCATTACCTGATGGCTGCTTGGGCTTGAGTAACCAAGCCTTGTATTTGTCGCAGTCCTTCTTCATGTGACCCTTCTTCTTGCAAAAGAAGCAGCGATCACTCTCTTTCTTCAAAGAGTCTTTCTTGGGTCCCAAATTGTTAGTCTGATCGGACTGTTTATTGGCAGACTTATGAGTATGGTTTTTAGACTTTTTACTCTTACGGGCTTTGGAAGTAAACAGGGCAGTAGGCTTTTTCTCTTTCTTCAGTTTCTCTTCCTCAGACACAACCCTAGAAATTAGGTCATTAATGCTCCAGACTCCATCTTGGGAAATATAGTTGGTTTTTATGATGCCAAATTCAGAAGGTAGGGTATTTAAGGCTTGATGGACAATTAGGGCATCTGGAAGAGGAATGTCTAAGGCCTTGAGTTTAGTTTGGTAATCAACCATCCTAATAATGTAATCCCTAACACCCCCAGAACCATCATACTCCATATTAAATAACCCTTGCAGAAGTGTCCCAATCTTAGCATTCGATGAAACTTTGTATCTCTTGGAAATTGCATCTAGCAATTCCTGGCGATACATTTCTCGAGGCGAGACCACTTTTTAGGTGTTCGGTATCGACCTCTTTATGGACGATATCTTGAGTCGATTACTCTTTTGCCATGCGGCATGCCGGACTTTTCATCCTCGGTACTATCGTGATTAGTTCCATTGGTGTATCCATAACAAGGGACGTGTGCACATCTGCCATTTCCATAGCAAACATAATGTCCTCTTTCCACTTCTTAAAGTTTGACCCAGTGAGGAGCTAAATAGTAACCATGTTATTATTGACAGAGAAGGTGACTGAAAATTTAAACAATGAACAGTATAATAATTAAAATGATGCAAGTACAGCTTGAAAACTTTATAAGCTAATGAGAATTTTACACACATCATTGTGAAAGCACCTTTGGGCTGAATTCTCAATATACAATTGTAAAAATCCCTACATACCAGTGGCCATGGGAATACAGCTCAACTTTCAAAATCCACCACCTTTGGGTCTGCAAAATTCTAGGGTCAATCTATTCACATGCATACTGTATATGTACCCCTTCAAGTACCAATACATGACCACCACCTTTGGGTGTATGACCACACATTAGAGTTGAAGGACATCCCACAACTGTATGAGACCGGTGTTTCACAAATCCAACAAGGAAGGTCACTTTGGCGGCTGCATCCTGTCGAACCCATGGAACCCTCTCTTGGGATATTCCAAAATTACTTACATCCTTAAACAAATTGTGTTATTTTATACTTTATGACAAGGGGCTTTAAATGTCTTAAAATTAACACAAAAATAATAATAATACTGTTCATCAAGGTAGGTATTCCAGCAATTCAGAAATTGGTTCGGTTCCCAATAGAACGAACCGATAAATTACATAAAGGGCATGCATCAAAAGAATACCAAAAATATTTAAAATATTCATATCTGACCAAAACAGAGGGCACCACTGTGTAGAGCACAGAAAAACAGAGCCAACGTAAAAAACAGGACCCCAAACAGAGTCTCGTAGCCCCCAGAAAGCCCGGTCAAAGTTCAGGTCCAAATCCGGTTGACTGTATTGGTCAAACCGGTCCGAAAAGTCAAACCAAATCAATTTGGCTCAACCACGGTTCGAATGAACCGGTTCAGACCCGGTCCAACCGGGTTCGGGTCAACCCAAAACGGTCATTAACTGGGTTGACGGGTCGGGTTTTCGGGTCAGAAACCAGGTCGACCCGACCCGAGCAGCGCACGTTAGCATCGCCTATAAATAGCATCAGGCGCACGATAGCAAAACCCAGGTTCATCTTTTTTTTTATTTTTTTTTTTTTATAACTTCTGCCGGCGAGTGAAGATCACCCGCGGCTGCCGCCGGCGCGTGGGTGCGCGTCCGGCAGCCGCCGGCGGTGATCCACCCACCGAAAATTCTGATTTTTCGAGCTCTACGCCCCCATGTGATCAGATTCTGTTTTCGCCGGCTAAAAAAATCGGCAGAATGCCAATGTCTGTACGGGTTTTTGGAAAACTGGAAAAAACCCTAAAAACCTTGATTCGAATAAAAAAATTTTCGATTCCCTTATTATGTTCTATTATTTTGAATCCATATAGGTTCAAGAACGGATCTATGGAAGCTTTGATACCACATGTTAGAATAAATTGATCCGAATAGGGACAAGATCCCATAAGCCAGGATCTCCATAGGGCGTTCAAGAACACAATCAAATAAATAATAGAAAATAGGGATAGAACCACCAACCTTGTTTCGCATCCATAGTGATGATGATCGCAGCGGAAAATAAAGAACAAAGATCTAGGTGCTTCCCCTCTATTCCCAAAGTAACTGGCCTGATGAGAATACCGAATGCGCAGGGACGACGAACACTGAATATCTCCCTCTCTTTCAAGAATGCACTCCTCAATAGCAATTGCGAATTATAAGTTGTGTTGGGTAGAGGGGGGACCTAGCTCTTCTTATATAGTAATTCCTATAGGGTCTGACTCATCACAGTCCCAATAGGAATCTATCTGGCCCACACTAAGCCAGTCCACATTAGACTTCTAATATAACTTAATGACCCCACTTTATTAGATCAAAACCCTAATTAGCCTGGTTTAGGGATTTAATTATGTCCATATAGAGTTTTATTAAAACTAAAATTCTAACATGAAGTTCTCTGTGGGAAAGCACGTATAGAGCCATGCCCAAACATAGTGGATGATAGGTCAAAATTCTGCCTCCCGAGATGCTATCGCACGTTCTCATTGGCAACCGTGCATGCATGTCCCCTACGTTCCCCATAGAGAACCCTACCATCTTTCAATTTGGCCGGAGTTTATAGCGCTGTGAGATTTATGGGAACCGTGCCCACCTCTAAGTATATTATCTTTATTTTTAATATTATTTACTCTTCCTTATATGATTATATCTATCAACGTATATAAGAAATTCACGGATTCTATAACAATAATTGCCATTGTTACATTATAAAAGAAATCCATTATCACTTCCAATAACATCATTATTATTTACTCTTATTTCTTTTCTTCTACCGTAGCAAGGGGTATTAAGTTTTGAGAGATCGAGCTGAGGGATCTATTCGCCGTCCATGCGTATTCACATCTCCCATGCCAAACGTACTAATTAATAGATACATCATCCATCCATAAGAGGAAGTGACTCATGATTCTTATACGACTTATGTATGATCAAAGATGGGAGAGTGGATCAGGATGGATTGAGAGTGTATAGTATACTACTGCCCGGCCATGTGTACATTGTTTTTCTTTAAGCTTTTGACTATTAACTTTTACATTGTATTTCTATGGTATTATTAAATAATTGTAGAATTATTATTGTTGGGACGGGGTGGGGTGTTTAATTGGGGCTTGGAAGAGAAAAAAAGATTAAAATCCTCTCCAATTCTTTGATCATCGAGGACGGTGCAGTTTGGGATTGAGAGATCGATATTTGGCAAGCTCAACATCTAATGGTTAGAGGTTGATTGAGTTAGTTTTTTATTTATTTATTTTTTTTGAGCTTAGCATCGTTGGGTGTAACACATGTCAGCTGTCAAACTCTCAGTCCTGATTACACCGCATTGCATTTTTAAAGAATTGAAGAAGATTTTTTTCCTAAAAAATAGTGAGAGAGAGAGAGAGAGAGTTGAGGTAAAATGAAATAGGGATTATAAGTTTAGTGCGAGTGTTGAAGCTATTAATTTGTGCGTACGGCGAAAGAGAACCACAAATGTTTTGGTGCCCTATCTATAGGGATTCGAAAATAGAGAACAGGTGGGTGGATGAGCCCATTTAATTTTCTTGATATGGGGGTGGGGCCCAATGGAATTTGAATTGGACATGGTTTCCAATACCAAGATGTCTTAATGATCCTATCCGTCCAATCATTGCCAAGTGACCCATCCCCTCCCTTCCCCTCCAAATGCTTCAATTGACAAGACAATATGGCACATCTGAGAAATCTTCCTTCTTAAAAGTTAGGTTGGTTCGTTGTGTGATTCCTATCATCACTTCATGGATCACCATCAAGTAACCTCTGACCTACTCAGGGACGACGCTCATAAATGAATTTCGGGAAAAGATTTTCTGCGCTGCCAGTACAGGGTACGCTAAGAACCTTCTGTCTCTCTCTTTCTTCCCAATATAAAATGACTTTAATTCACTGCCTTTTTAACACGTTACCTCACTGGACCAGGGTTTTAGGGATTGATACCAAATATGAGATCCGTGTTGACAGATATCGATCGAGATCATCCTATGTTGATGGGCTAGAGATTATTGTCTAATCATGTAGTATCTGCACCAGCATAGGGGTCAATGTATGAATATCAACATGAATCTATTTTTTTTTTATTTCACTGGAGATGGGACCATAATTTTGCATACTCCTGAGTCTGGACACACGAACCACATGCCACAGGTGGCATTTTTTTTTAGAGGGAGAGAGAGTTGATGCCATGCAACACCTCGATGGCAATCTAGCTAGCTAGGTTTATTACTTACATAGAAACTCTTTAAAAAGGTGGTGGTGGTGGTGGTGGTGGTGGTGGTGGTGGTGGGGGGGGGGGGGGGGAAGGAGTTGGTTACTGAAACACGATCTAACTACATGTCCTCCTCCTCTTTCGAGAAGTGTTTTTCCAGAACTCGAAGTGCAAAATTACTATAATAAAGAAATATAATATTTTAGAGTTAGTATATGGTGGGGTTACTGTTTTCACCATACCTCGATAATTAAACTATGTTGTGGGGGGTGGGGTTATGTTTGGTTTTTTTAATTAATTATTAGTTTAAATGAATAAAAATAGGGTGTGGTTGAGAATTGAGATCAGAAGCATCGTCATCTTGGCCAGGAAAGGTGACGTACGTTTTGTTTCTACAAACCAATACCAATCAATAACATGAAATTACAATTGATCATAATATCATATTATTTTAATTATTTAATTAATAATGTTAGTATATATTTATTAAATTAAGGGAGGGGGTGTTATTGGCTTTGAATGAGGAGGAGGAGGAAGAAGGACCTTTATCCCCTCCTGTTACAGCATGGTGCTGTACGCATCGTGTGGTAACAGCAGAGGTCATGTGGCATAGCGGATCCCATATGGTGCATATGGCCTCTGCTATTACCATACAATGCGCTACATCACCGTGCTGTAACAGGAGGGAATAAAAATTCGAGGAAGAAGGCAACTAAACTAAAGTAAGTAGTAATGAGGGAGAGAGGGAGAGAGGGAGAGAGAGAGAGAGAGACAGTGTGTCCCTTAAATTTCTAACAAACAAATTGTTGCAAACCCGCGTCCCAAAACCACGACAACCCCACTTGTGAATTGTGATGTCTTCAATATATATATAACAAGTTAACAACAACCATTTTCATCATTATTTCAAGTATCACTGTCATTAAACAATTAGTTAAATAATCAATCAACTAATTAATTAATTAATTAATTATTGTTATCAAAAGAATAGGTATAAACTTCAGTAAATTAATAGCAGCTTATAGATTCTCTAGTTTCTCTTCCCCTCTCGTTATTAGTTATTACTCTTTCTGGCCGATCTTCACATCCTCTAGGTGGTTCGTATCGTTTAGGAGATGGAGTAGGATTAGATTTACAAGACTTTAATATTAATGAATTAAGAAAAGAACATTACTTGGTCGTGTGGTTCTTGTGTCTAGATACATGAAATAACTGTTGCATTCTCATGGAAAGGTAGAAATCCCAACCTCCCTCCCTCCAAGGTAGTGCACAACTGCACATGTGCACATTTAGCTATGCAACCATGTAGCGTTCTCTTGTCCTTAATGAATTTATTCCTATTTTTTTTGTTTTATAAAAAAAGAAAAAAGGAGAAAACAATAAAACTTTAGTTCGCATTTGTTTTGGTGTTAAAATATTTTTTGAGATTCGTTGAAATTTTGTACATAATTGTATAATATTTAAAAAAAAAAAAAACACATCCATTTCAAAATTTAGGCAATTTATTTTAACAAAATAATGATATTTTAATTATTTTATACTCATGGCAAGGTTATTTTCCTCACTCAATCATGTCAATATGCTTATTAGACATTTCCAATCACATTGATTATAAAATGGTTTGTAGGAGTTGAGGTGAGTTAATGTCAAATATCAATTGCGGATTATTTATCAAAATCTGCAATGAAAAGGGGTGATTCTTTGTGTTGTACAGTCTTTTCCTCCCTCTATTGTTAGTAAGATGGAGGTTGATGCTTCGGGAAGATCCCGTTTTCGAATTTGTTTTTATTTTATTTTTTGTCTGGCAGGTCATTATTTCCTGCTAATGGCCATGACGTAGGTGGGAATCTTGACCTTGCATCTTACTGCTGTTTTTGTTTCTTTGGTTTTTTTATTTTATTTTCAGGGTGCATATTTTATTTTTATTCAAAATTTTCTCTTAATACAAAAGATCTTTTAATAAAAAAGTGTAAGTGTGTGTGTGGCAGGGTTTGGGGGAGGGGGGAGGGGAGGTTCTCTAAACAGCTAGGGCAGGTACACTACTGCTTCTTTATGTCTATCTTTTTTAGTGTGTGTGCGAGTGTGTGTGACCTTTATAGATGTATTTAAAACTTGACACATGCACCATTATTTTAATTATCCATTGTCTTATTTTCAAAAGATTTTAGTATAAATACGAAATAGGTTGAAAGTCGTATATCATTATATCACTATCAAAAGGTGTCATTGTCATGCATATTTTTCGAGGATACATGTAAAATGACACTATTCTCCTTATTAAAAAAAATTATGTGTCATTAAAATTGTAAAAAAAAAAAAAAAATTACAAATTATCTGACACCTTGAGAAGTATCGATAAAAAATTCCATATGATTTCTATGGAAGAATGCGCGTATTGCACCCAAACACAAAGAGACGAAATGATCATCCTATGCCTTCATAGAAAGCAAAAATATCCACACCATGTTGATGCTTCGGCACACACAAGGGCCACAAGAGTATCAAATATGATACAACCACGAACATATTTGGTTTGGGTGGGGGGTTTTCTTTTTCTTTCCCTAAACTAAAAGACAATATGAACTTCGGTGCCACACATTACCAATTGAAATCTCAGGGGGGGCCCACCCAATCCTCCACGGTCCCTCCCATCCCCTACCAACTCCGGAGACCCCTCTCTCTCTCTCTTGCTAATTCCTAATGCTATATGGAAGCCTTTTTGATAAAGAATCGTAACCAAGAGGTCAATTTCTAGAATTTACAAGCGGGCGGGTTACTTACTTGAGAGGTGAAATGAATATCTGAAGCTCCTTACAGTCACAGTATATCACAAAGCCTATGCACTTTGCCTGTGTCTCTAATTGCGGTATTTAATTCCTCTCTTTTTAGGTTATATAAAGCAGTATTAGTAAAGGTGTCAAAACCTAGCCCGAAGCAGGGCGCTATCAAGGGGATTCGAGTTAAAAATAGAACAAACCCGATGACACACCTCCTATTTGCTGACGATTGCCTTCTGTTTTCTGAGATGAAGCTGCATGAAGTTTTTAATTTGAAGAATTGTGTTGACATGTATTGCAAGGCTAGTGGTCAGGCAATAAATTATAAGAAGTCTACTGTGTCTTTCAGTCCAAATGTGGAGGGGCGCTTCAGAAGGTGGTTCTCTCGCATCCTTAAGGTCTCTTATTCTACAGGTCCTGCTAAGTATCTTGGGCTGCCTTTAGATTTTGGGGTGTCTAAATCTGCTCTTTTTGAGGAGCTAACTGATAAGGTGGGGCGTAGATTTTCTGGGTGGAAGAATCGACTGCTTTCTCATGCAGGCAAGGAAGTTATGCTTAAGTCTGTGGCTCTCTCCATGGGTAACTATGCGAACTCCCACTTCAAACTTCCGGCTTCACATCACTCTCAGATTAGTAAAGGGGCTGCTAAATTCTTTTGGGGTGATGGGACAGATAAGCAAAAGATCCATTGGATTTCTTGGCGGCGATTGTGCAGATCTAAGGAGATGGGTGGATTGGGTTTTCGCGATCCAGGTCTTCATAATAAAGCCCTGCTCTCTAGGATGGCCTGGAGGTTATGGAGTGAGCCGGACTTGCTGTGGGGGAGGTTCTTGAAGGCAATTTATTACCCTCATGGTGATTTTCTGAAGGCAAAGTTGGGGTCCAGCCCGTCGTGGGCATGGAGAAGTCTGCTCGAAGGCCGCAAAGTTCTCTTGGATGGGCTGCTCTAGAGAGTTGGGGATGGAGAGTCCATCCGAATTTGGGCTGATAGTTGGGTTCCAACCCTTCCAAATTTTCGCCTGCAATTTCCTCCCTCTGTTAATGATCCTCCTCAGATTGTTGCAGATCTAATTGACCAGGGCAATAGAAAGTGGAATGAGGAGATGCTTGTAAAGTATTTCCATCCGAGTGATAGGGAGGCCATCAAAAGAATTCAGCTAAGTCTGTTCCCTAGAGGTGATTGTCTGGTGTGGGGGGCAGCGAAGAACGGTCGCTTCTCGGTCAAGAGTGCATACCATCTTCTTTCCAATCAGTGGGCAGCGAGTGAGGCTGCTAAGCCTTCCACGACTAAGTCCCATTCTTGGGAACAGATTCCTTCTTCTGTTTGGAAAGCGATTTGGTCAAGCAACACACTTCCTAAGATTAGAACCCTGATCTGGAGAGCTTGCGCAGGGGGCTTGGCATCGGCTGCAGCTTTACATCAACTCCAAATTCCTGTTGACATCCAATGCCGCAGGTGTGGGTTTCAGGAGGAATCCATTGATCATATTTTTCTTCATTGTTCGTTTGCGCGGGCGGTCTGGTTTGATTGTAGCTTGCACTCCTTGCTTCCAAATGGTCACAACCTTAAGCTTTATCAAATCATTCAAAACTGGAGTAGCCTCTCAGTGCGTGGGAAGACGGTTTACAAGGAGGTTACGACCTTGTTCTGTTTTGTGCTTTGGTACCTCTGGTCTTCTAGGAATGATTTGCTCTTTAATGGAAGGTCTTGGTCGGGTGAGGAGGTGGTCCAAGCAGCCCACAAAGCTTGCTCTGAGTTCTTAATTGCCTGTTCCAAACCTGAGTCACAACAAAGCCGTGTTAGGGTGGATCAGATCCCTGCCTGGTCTCCTTCGCCTCAGGGGGCTTACAAGCTTAACTGTGATGCGTCTTTGGATCAGGACTTGAAGAGAAGTGGAGTGGGTTTTGTCATTCGTGATCATCTCAGCAGGAGTTGCATTGCGGTTTCTAGCCCGGTGGTCTTTGAGGATATCCTTGTTGGGGAGGCTTTGGCGATCCGGGAGGGACTGTTGGAGGCTGTTTCTGAGGGGACTCTTTCCATTGTCGTTGAGAGTGATAATCAGACTGTTATCTCCTACCTTCTTGATCCTTCAAAATTGCCTGATCTTAGAATACTGCCTATTTTGGAGGATATTAGGCATATTTCTTCTTATTTGGATGATTGTATCTTTTCTTTTGTTCCAAGGTCTGCTAATTCAATAGCAGATAGCCTTGCCAGGAGGGCCCTATCCGTTTCGGGAAAGATGGTTTGGCCTAATTCCGATCCCTGTTTTTCTGAGTGTGTCGCCTCAGGTAGCAGGAGTGTTTCCCGGCTTGCTGAAAAACCTAGCCCGAACAGGTAAAATTGATTAAACAAAAAAAACCCCCTGGATTGAATCGAATCGATTCTTATTAGATTGGTTTTAGACTGGGATACGACAGGATTGACCAAAAATCAAGAATCACACCGAACTGACCAAATTGACATAAACCGATAAAAAAATCTTTAAGTATAAGGCTATGAATAGATGAATTGATTATCCATTGATTTCAATATCAGTGAGAAGATTTTTGATTGTAAGGATCGAGAACTGTTACAAATCAATGAGTATGAGGTAATGAATGGGGAAATTTATTCGTAACAATACTTCCATTGATCTCGTAGTTCACTATACAAAATTAGTTGGATAGTCAAATGAATGATTTTATACTAGTATTAATTTTGTTATTTCAATATTAGTTATGTTATCCCTGATTAGTTATTCATTGATTTCACTATTAGTTATCTTCCCCTTCCATCGATACATAATGATTTCATTTGTAACCAGATTTAGCTACAAACTCTATTTATACATTGATTTCAATATTATTTATTTCCCCCTTACAATTTATTCCTCTTTGTTTGGATTACAATGCGGATCCATCAAATCAATTTTCCTATTCCTACAAATTGCTTACTTGTTTGACTTGGGGAAGGTGATTTAAAATGTTTTTACCGAATCTCTCCTCATTACAAGTAATGAATATAAGATTTCATTGTGGTTCAAGCTCGAAAGCAAATGGATCTAAACCAGTATTAATCTAATATTGAAAAATCAAAATGAACTAAAACCGTATTGGATTGAAACCGAAACCAATAAAAAATCGAAGTTTCTTAATGGTTTGGTTTTGGTCTCACTCATTCCTACACCGAAATCGATTCAGCCTGATAGAAACCAGGCTAAACCGTGTGTTTGATACCCCGAAGTATTAGTAAACTATAATGTCTACGCACCCTATTGGTAGCTATAGGGCTGCAACAGGGTCGGGTTGGGCTGGGCTTTTTAAAACCCTAACCCAACGCTGAGTCCTCTTAATTAGCTAGGCCCATGCCCGGTCTGACCCTGACTCAGGGCTAGGAAAGTCCAACCCTGATCTGTCCTCAGGACAGGGCCTGGCTGGCCCTAATTGGCCCTAATTATGGTGCCAGCGGTGATGGTGGAAATGTTGCTGGGTATGGAGGCAACGCTAGTGGTGGAAGTTATGATGTTGTAGGCGGTGGTGGTGATAATTTTGTTAGTGGTGCTTCCTCTATGAGTGGAGATGGTAGCTATGCAACTAGCTCTTATGGTGGCAGCATGGTTTGGGTTTTGGTTGTGATCAGTATGGTTGCAATCAAGGCAACAATGCAGGTGCTGCCAAAGGCTATCTCTAGGACGATCCAGAATGGAATTACATGGACAACAATGAGCCCTATCGCGATACTAACAACAAGAATAAGAAGAAAGGATTGGGCTAGACCGGGCCGGGCTCCACCCAATGCCTCAACCCTGGCCCAGCCCAGACCCTATTTGGGCTCAGGGTGGGTTCGGGCTGTCAGGGCCAAACTTACACCTCTAGCTAGCTATATAAAGGATGTACTGTCATCTCCCGGCCCCCACCGAAGGAGTGAATAAGAGGCCACTGAGCCCACCCAAGAAGGAATGAGCGAGCCATCTCTCTGTTGCTAACTAATCTCCCAGCTTTTTGTTTTTTTGGTTACAACTAGTCTCCTAGCTAAGTCCTGTAACAAGGTCCTTAGGAATGTTTAGGTTAGTATGCATTTGTACTGTTCATATTCTATAAATTTGGGACCTGATGATAGTCATTGATCAATACTCCAAAACCCGCACAAATTAATTGCGTTATACATTGCATTAACGTGATGTTGATCTTATACTCTCACCTTAAGGGTGTCAATCGGTTCATCTCCGATTATTCGGTCCGGTTTACATTTTGATAAGGTGCAAATCAAAACCGAACTAGATAGCAATTAGTCAAAATTAGAATAGTTTTGCATTTAGTCTAGTTTTACAGACTGATTTCTATACGATTTTCGTTATCTGGTTTAAATCTGGTTTACATGCGATATGTAATGCTGGTTTTGAAAAACGGTTTGCAATTGATTTGTAATGTGTTTAATTTCAGTTCACATTCGATTTACATGCAGTTTGTAGTGCTAATTCAAATTCAATTTCACCTTTGTACCTAACAAGCAATTGGCCCATCGAGCTTGGGCTAATCCTTCACCTATCTGCAGCCTTTAGACAACCAGAATCCTGAGCTTCATTCCTGAGCAGTGAAAAAAAGTTAGAATATGAGAGATGCTTGGTGCCGTCTCGAAAGAGAGATAGAAAAACATTTCCATCTGACTGGATTTGAAGTTGGTCATAGATATTTTCAAGACTGAATGGTCCATGGTCAGTTCAGCATTTGTAGAGTCTCAATTTGCATCTTAGAGGTAGCTTTCTTATTATGACTACTATCATGTTTGGAGGAAGCTTAATCAACCTAATGATTACATTGCCTCTTTGCCTTCTGAAGATGTGGAGAACTATCATCCATCCTTCTGACCAGTGTATTTACTAACAAATGCCATATTTTTCATGTTTTAGTGCAATTCTTACTTCATAAAACAAAACAAAACAACAAAACCAAAAAAAAAATAGAGATGTGCTCTGGAAATTCAAATTCATACAGGTTTAAAAGCTTTGGACAAGTTTAGAATAGAGCATTCACACCCTAGCATTTCGAGCACAAATGGTGATCCAGACAATTAGTGTATATGTCATCCCAACCATCATAGCGACTCCTGCGTTTCCAATCCGCTGATAGAGCTGTCAGTTCTGCCACTTCAGCTCCTCCTTCAGCACATGCTCCCAATCAGAGGGTGGGCTATCAAAACCACCACCTATGCACTGATTCCCATCCCTGTTTGGTATAAGAGTATTGAGTGGTTCTTCAGAAATACAAACCCCAAACTCTTTCAATTGGTCTTGTTGCCAAGGATCATCTGAATCCAATGTATTTTTCTCTTCAGTGCAATCTGTACCATGATGCTGCATGTCCGGCCTAATTGTCACTTTTAAACATCCATCTTCTGATCTGTCTCTAAAAACAGGTGAAGGGTTTCTCCTCTCTGAAGAACTCCCATCTACAACCTTTATTGGTTGGACTTTCATCCTAATATTTCGAGTTCTATTCAGACAAGGGCTCGATATTGTATCCTCCCTTCCTGCATAAGCTCCAATGCCAGTTGACTCCGCCGGATGCCCGCCCTTCATGGAACTACAATTTTCAACACGACATTTTAGAATACGAAATCTGGACATAACAGAAGCCTCACTGTCCTCGGCCTGACTGGCAACAGAAGCTTCAACATCCTTGGCTTGACTGGTAACCGGCACCTCAACATCCTTAGCCTCACCGGCAATTCCAGTTGGAGTTTTCTCCTGTGTAGTGGTGCCTAGAACTGTGCTCTTCATCTCTTGTGTCAACATGTCATCAACGATCAGATCATGAGAAACATTAGGGCTCAAATGTCCCCCTGTGTCAATTGGCATTCCTGCCGCATCTGATCAGAGAACAAATAATAAGTGATACTAGACAACCTCCACATAGAGAGCACAGGAAGTCAAGGTTAAGGTCCACAGCTCACCTTTCTCTTGGTCTCTCATGCAGTTCTCCATCTCTATTTTCATGCGAGCATAACATGCTTTATATTTCACAGAACACAAAGCAGCTTCTGCTTCAAGCCATAAGTTCTTAAATAATATAGTTTGCTGGTGTTCATTGTCAAATTTCTCCTTCATAACTGTCTTCATAGCCTGCAGATTATGATGAGAACATTGGCCTTTTTCTTTGCATCAACAGAAAGAACTAAGCTTAGCATGAAATTTGTGGGTGTAACCAGAAATCAGAGCATACCTGATCTATCTTGATTCCTGTCTCACCATCCATAGAAACAACATCCTGCAATTTCATATCTTGCTTACCAGAATCAGTACAATGCATTTTTCCCTCGAGGTCATTTTGACTTGGTACATTGACAGCCTCTACACTGTTGACCTGGGACCTGCATGTCCAAGAAACCTAAAGAGAATATTGTTCAGTTTTTAGAAAACTGACAATAGTCAAGAGCATTAAATATAAGAATGGGACAATCTCCCACCACATACACTTGCAGCCTTCCCCTCTAACCCCCCAAAGGAAAAGTCGGAACATAAAAGATGAGAGACCCCCAACCACAAAATTCCACTACTAGAATACCCTAGAACAACTTGATGGTCTGTAGCCTGTTCCTATCACTACCAAGTTTGTAATATATGATTACTAAACTGAACCTATAAATTCACATATTATAATACAATGCCTGAGCATGAGCAACGTTTTCAAAGCACTTCCACAACTTCAATAAATTCGGTATTTTAGAGACAGCCATGTTAGTCGAAAGAAGCGTAGCTAATATTTCCAAAAAATATGACAATGTCTAGATATGAAGAATGAAGGTTTTGTATTCTATTGGTCCCACAGACTAGGGTGTCAAAAGTGGGACCGCATCGGTAGGCCTGACCTAAACCGACCGGTTGAAGACTGAGACTTGCCCGACCGGTTGAAGACTGAGACTTGCCCGACCGATTACTAAACGTGTAGGGCTCAAGCACCGACCGATTAATAATCTAGCATTCCAGGTGCAAGGTTGCCTGATTGGTACCGACCAATAACCGACCATTTATAGCTTAATTAGGCCATTTAATCCAATTTAGCCCAATTAGTCAATTAGCCCATTTAAAGCCTGATTAGTCAATTAGCCCATTTAAAGTCTGATCATAGCCCGATTAACCCAATTTCCTTGAGCCTGATTACAGACTGGTAACCGACCGACTGAATAGAAACATGCCCTTGCTCTGGCCTACGAGGCCCAATTACCTAAACAGGCAAAAACGGTGCGGGGTTTTAAATTGATGGGAACTGATTAGGCCCGACTGATTGACACCTCTGTGGCAGGACTTTGAGGCTTTGTAATGTTCAGGGTTAACTAGAACAGAATCCAGAAACATCGATGACTTATTAATAGCAATAGGACTATTGGCTTTTCAACAAGCAGCTTGATGATTGAGAAATTTGTAAATATCAATTGGCACAAACCGACTTTACCATTACACAGTCGTTAAGGTCCCGGGCCTCCTGGCCAATGACTATTCGGGGAATACTTTAACTTCACTGACTCGGCATGATTTTCACTGCGTTTGCTGAAAAAGCAATTTTCCAAAGAAAGATATCTGTTGTCTCAATTGGCATGTATAAACCTTGGACAATAGGTTCAAAATCTGTTTTGACTTTTGAGTTGCTGATCTAGTAAATATAATGCTTACTCAGAAGGTATCAACTATCAACAAAAACACCTTTACCATCCCAAATGTATCAACAAACAATTCTAACATTCCTTTTTTCTTTTTAGAATAACAAAAAGAAGATTTATTATCAATTTCTGCCGCAAAACTGAATAAAAACGAACCACCGTACCTTCTGAGGATCAGTTGGTATTTCAAGGCAGCAAGTGCTTGACTCAGGAAATTGTATTTGGGGCATTGATCTCATTAATCCAACCTTCTTTGAGAGACATGCATCAAGATTGTTGATTACACGACGAATAACCTCATGATCCTGTTCCTTCAATTCTTTTAAATCACTGGAACAACTAGAAAGAAGCAATTCCGACAAGTTATGCATAGCATTAAGCAGCAGCTGAATATCAATCTTCGGTCCGGTGTCAGATGCTTCACCGAATTGTTTAGCAAGCCCAACAGGAACACTAGCTAGTGAAAAAGGCAAACTTGAGGACTGTTCCACAACATTGGATTGTACACAAGATGAGCCATCCTGTCCCAGATCCTTAATATCCGATTCAGAATTTACAACTGTTTCCTCGGAGGTAAACAGTTCAGATGTAATATTATTGCCATAACTCATTTGTTTCATGTGAGAAGGCTTGAGTTCAGAACTTTTTGAACAGATTGATGGAACATGTTCTTTTCTTGGTTGGGTCAGTTCCTGGATGCCATCTGAACATAATATCTCATTCTCAATGTTCAGTTTTGAATAATAAGGTGCTGCTTTAACAGAATCTTTTAATTCATCTTCCACAGATAGAAAATTAACTGACGAGAATCCCTTAGACAAAGATGATGAACCAGCTTCACCATGTTCATTTTCATCAGGTACTAAGTTCACCCCTTCCTTTTTCAAGGAAAAAGCAACAGCATCATCAGCATTGACAGCAAGAATATGAGGCCCTTCAATACTTGAACTATTACATCCTTCAAACTCCTTTACAGGAAGATATGGATACACCACTTCAGTGACTCCAAATGGAAATAGACGGGAAGTTGGAGCACCTTTCCAACAAGGAGAATCCACGACTGGGTTAAACTGGTCAAATGTTTCAGAAGACCCCTCAGCAGAATCAGCTGTTCCAGCACCTCCAGATACTACATTGTTGCAAGCATCAGAGAGCTTGAAATAATTGGCTTGGAGCTTAGGTTTTGCCTTTAACAGATCTACGGAATTAACAACAGGATGTTTGTTTTTAGAAGGCTCATCTTTTTTAGAATGGAAAAGAATTAACAACAATGTAATCTCATCATTTATAATGGAAAATAACTAACAATGTAATCATTTTTACCCATACATGTATCAGCATAAGATTCTTTACCTTTTGAACTCATCTGGATTAAGGGCTCCTTAAAGTTGGAGGTAAAACAGGCAGCAGATTCACCATTGTCAAATGCATCCCCAGGCTGCTGACTGAAATTCACATTTCTTGATGTCTCCAGAGCTGAAAAACTTGTTTCTCCGGCCCTTGCTCCAAAGACTAGGGATGAGGAAGAGCTTGTTACAGATGCATATGAAACTGCAGGATCAGTTGTACATGAATCAAGTTGTGTGAAGCATCCCTCATATGAAGCAGTATCAGGAAAAAGACTACTCCAGGTTTTCGTGAATGAAACTGGAGATGGTGCTTGAGGGTAATAGACTTCCTGGAGCACTGAAGCAGGACCCGAGACTCCTGGTCTTGAAGAGTTGAAAGGAGATACTCTAGCAGTATCATCTAACAGTGATGAACACGTATTGTCTAGCCATCTTGTACCTCTTGATCCACTTGGACTTTTTATTGCAGAAATCTCAACACGTTTTGCTGGCAAGCCTTCAGGAGCAGGGGTCCCTGCAGTGGAATCATGAGTAACAAAGAATCTCTTTGCATTGTTGTCCAAACAAGAAAATGGTCATCATATGCATACAGGAAATTCTCTTTCCATAACACTACTATATTCAATTCCCACACTCCAGGAGAGAGGCACAAAGTCGGCATCAATAATGGAAGAAACAAATATGCATATAATTGCAACTTTATAGAAGAAATATAAGAAAACAAATTCAAATTTGAAGTTCATGAGGTCAACTATACCAGCAGAGGTATCGAAAGTAATGAGGAAAATTTCAGCAATGTTGGCCAAATAAAAATGGTGACCATCTTTAGAAACAAGAAATTCTCTTCCCTACTACTCTTTAGTATCTTCATTCAACTCTTACTCCAGGGTGTATTTTAACATAGATTTGTAAACTAGAAATAAGTAAAATATTACACTTTCTTCAACCAGCATATGTGTTAAGAAATATCATTCAACATAAACAATGAGGGGAAAAGCAGAGCAATTATATGTACCCAATTTATTGAAGAAAAATATGACAATGTATTTAATTTGGATCAAGACCATTACTGCTGTACCATCAGAGTTGTGGCAACTGGGGACTTCAACCCTTAAGAGCTCAGAACCAGCAGTACAAATGTTAGAATTTTGGATCTGGTTTTCAGACTCAAAAGTACTGCCCAGAACAAAAGGTTCAAATTTTATTTGTAACTTCAACCAAAATAAACAGCGGCTTATCTGAAAACATTCTCCAGTCAGGCAATCAAATCTGATAACATCAAGTCTGATATATAACATACTATAGATTTTTTTTTGACATAATTTAAAAAATCTGAGAGTCTACCAGATCAAAGAGATCAAAGAGAAAACTCCAAACAGAGAACTTCAGTATCAAACATGTGGAACAAATCAATATGACAGCAGGTTTCCCTTTCAAATTCAAACGGAAAAATGATTCTGTTCTGTTCAACCATCTCCTTTTAAAGTATTTGTAGCATTTAAAACAAGAAGAAGATAGAAAAACGACTCTAACAAAGACGTGCCTTTAATGACTCAAATTAGATACTGACTATAGAAACCCTTGAACCCCTAGTAAACATACATATGATTTCTTTCCAATTCAAGTAACCAGTAACTCATTGGCTGAACCAAGGCCCATAAAGGGCATACCCAGTGGGTCAGACTCAGAGTCTGAGTCAAGAGCTTCTATTGCGAACAGAAGATCTGCAGAGAATTCGTCGTCGATGGAATACAAAGACTCGATGTCAGCATTCGGATCATCTGAAGTATCATGAGGAGTAAGCATATGCATGAGCTTGGTCCGTTTTTGCTTGTCGGGGAAATTCTTTGCAAAGTGATCTTTCTTTCCACAAGAGTAGCATGTATCAGAAGTTTTTCCACGAAACTTCTTTCTCTTGAAGTACCTGTATCTTTTGGGGTTGCCTGTGCGGCGAGGTTGGGAAGAAGCCTTGTGCTTGTGCCGCCTGTGCGGATGTGATCTGGTGTCAGAGAGACGGGAGTGATGATGTTTCTTTTTGGTGGGACAATGACAATTTTGATCTTTGCACTTGATTTTGAGATGGGATGTGTTGCAGACGTCCTGTAATCGTCCAGTAGTCTTTTCCCATGTCTTGAAGAACTGCTGCTGGTTGCAAAGACGCTGAAGTTCTGTTTGGACTTCTTGGTAGAGGCGACCGAGAGTCACCTGACTGAGCTGAAGGCCTTGAGTAGTCAAATGTTTGACAGCATCATTGCCCAAGGGTTCTGGGAATGAGTTGAGAAAAACTTGTTTCATGTTCACATCATCCATTTTGCCTAGGATGTAGAAACGATCAATCATACGATGAAAATGTCTTTCGAGATTAGCTTTCTGGAAAGAATAACATTTCATCTGGAAATACTCTTCACGGGCTTTGAGACGATTATTCTCCAAAGGACCAATGAACTCGTTGTATATTTGGAGAACGAAGTCATCAATACTCAATTGGACCCATTGCATTTGCCTGTATGGTCCTAAAGCCATGTACCACTCTCGAAGAGTACCATGAGTACGTGCTAGAAACTTGGTAATAGCTGCTCTGGGTGTCATGCCGTTCTGAAGTAATTCAGCTGTAAGCCAGGCATGAAATTCTGAGATCTTGTTGGGCCATTTATGAAATGGAATACCATCAAAAGTAAAGAGCTGCTTAGGATCTTGATTGCCGAATGGCTGGAAATCTTGCACTGGTGGCATAGGTGGCTGGTTTTCGCCAACATGTTCTTCTTCTTCAGAAAGAACTTCTGTAACTCCAATAGGCTCAGTTGCAGGTGGTGGATTTGGTGGTTGTTGTGCCATGAAAACCAAAGGGGGTTCCGTGGACCATGAATCAGTATCAGAGGCTACAAAGGACTCAAGGATTGGAGAGGGTTTGGAAGGAGGAAAGGAGTCCATGTAAAGTTGTTTGAGGAAATTTGATAGGGAGTTGGGGTTTGTAGCCGGGATCAATGGGGAACTCGCTAGTTGGGTAGATGGAGGTCTTTGTGGAGGCACATATGGGACAAAGGCAGGGGCTCTGGAATGAATTGGTTGAAAAATGGGTTGGGTATATCGATAAGGATTGGGCTGGTAGAGTGGGGGTTCTACAGTCTGGGGTATGGATAGAATGGTATTGGTGCTAGATGATGATTTTGGGGACTTCCTGCGGCCAAGTCTACTCTGACTCTGGCGTAAATCCTACAGTTCCTTGAATAGGTCTATTGGAAAGCTATGGTGTGTAGGTGACACATCATACTCAACTGCTGGAGGAAAATCTGGGTAAAACCGAGGGAGAGATGGTGAGGGAGGAGGTTGTATCGAGGCTTGGATCCAGCTGAGCTGATCTTCAAGTCTCTGCTTTTCTCGTTCGCGAGTAGAGATGAGAGAAGAGGCATAAGCAACATCTCTAACTATAGTGGCTATGTGCATGAGTTCCTTGTGTAGAGCTTCGATTCGTTCTTTGAGATAACAAACATCGATCTCTTGTTGACTTAAACGGAGAGTAGTGTGTTCCTGATAGGACACAATCTTCTGAAGGTACTGGTTTTGCACAATAGCATTCTCGGCTTGCCAATTGAGCTGTGCTTCAACTGTAGTGTTGTCAGGGAGATGTCCATCTGGTTGGACTGAATTGGAAGGTGTGACTTTCCATTTATGCTGGCGTCTATCATGATCTTCATAGTCAGTTACTCCTGGGAAATTCTTGCTGATGCCAGAACTGCTTCCACTACCACTTAAAGGATAACAAGGTGGTGGAGGAGGCGGAGCTGAAGCTGGGGAACAACAACCTAAAGTGCAAGGTTTGCTGCTTCCATATTCCACTATAAACTGGTATTTGCCCGGGTCGTCGCCAAGGGGGCCGACGTTAGGACAGCCTTGCTGGTAACGAATCCATAACGGATCCTTTAGGCGTTTCTTTCGCCGGGGTTTCCTGTAGGAGATAGGAGGAGCTTCATCAGAATTAGAAGAGAGGCAGTCAGGGCAATCGCAGACATCAAAATATTTATGGCCAGAGGGGCCTTGAAAGCTGTAGATCGGGTTGCCTTAAGCAAAAGATGCTATAGGAGCATCCAATCTCAGATCAAGCTGCGGGGGTGAAGATGGAAGAACTGGACCCATATTGACGGGTTTCGGGAAAGTAATTTCTGTTTTTCCGTTGCCGAGCCGCTTATAAGTTGGATCAGTTGCCACCAAAGGAGGTGTGGGTTGAACTTCATGCGTTGATTCGTAGGCTGAAACCCAAGAATCGGGGACCAACTTGAAGAGATCCGTTCGACTAAGCTGCCGTGGAACATGAGTGACCGTGGGGGTCTGATCTGAACCAATATGGAGGAATAGAGCTGAATCATTTGAGGTGTGACCAGTGTTAAGGTCAAAAGCAGATTTTGCAGACGGTAACATATCTGATAGTACAAGGTTGCAACTATTGCTGATTCCACCTGGGGAGCTCCTGTGATTTGGATCAGAAATTTCCAAGCTATAGGAAGATTAGGATCCAACAAAGAAAGGTTGTAGTTGGGATACAGGGAATAGAATACTGTGTCGTTGTTCAAAGTGGACTGAACATTGATTAGAACAGCATGCTGATAAAGCTTGAACCGGGTATCCAACAGATCCATACGCATAACAACTGGAAGACCTTTCTGTCCATGCAAGGTAAGTGTCATTTTGACTACACCAAGATGGAGATGGGTGTAACCCAAAGTGAGCCATTGTCTGATCAGAATTGGAGGGATCTCAATAGGAAAATATTGCTCAGATCCTGAGGCTGTAATATGATTTTGGGAAAAAGGAGAGGCTTGGACATACTCTTTAAGACCTGGGGACTTCTTAGGAGCAAGAAGAGTCCGTATAGTCTTTGAGAGAGTAGCGGTGTGTCCGGGAAAAACATCATAAGGGTTGATGATCGGAAAATTTGTAGGGTGAACTTGTTGATCAGAGGGAGTATAATTTAACTCATAAAGATAATCAACTTTAGAAGCATGGGTTTGCGGAAATGTAACGGATGAAGTACCAGGAGCCGTTTGCATCATATGGAGAAAAGAGGTTTCACCTGCCAGAAGAAGGATGACTATCTGTGTATGATGGAGTAAGGTTTGTGAGTGTAAGCACAAGGTGTTTGGAAAGAGCTAATGTGCATGCCAGAGGTTTTCCGAGCCTTATAGGGATAAAGGGGGCCTCCTGCCACGATCCCACGCGCTCAAGGACAATTACTGACATAACCATTCACCATAACCAAAGAACCTAAGATCATAGAAGATTAACCATAGAACCATCATACACAAATAGGCAGAGCCCTCACCGAGCAGATGAAGAGAAAAACTTAGAAACTCATTGCTCTGATACCTATATATTTAGATTCTTTTCACCTTCTGAGTTTTACAAGACTGGGGGAGGAAGTATTTATAGACTTCCTTCGGACTTAACACACAATGAAATCCACACATCAAACAAGAACAGTAAATACAATGGCCGACAAAAGCTTTAACAAAGCAAAGCAAATACAATTATTAAAGCAAAACAGAAATCACGGAGCAGAAATCACGAGCGGAGATGGCGGAGGACAGCGACAGAGGTGCTAGTCGGTGTCATTGCCAGAAGAGGTGTCTGGAGCAAAAAGCAAATAGCTATCTACTTCATGCTCAGCGTGGGCCATCATGATGCGATGTATCAAAGGATGATGTAGGGTCGAGTGATTGATGTCCCAAGCAGAGTAAGTGGAATTGATGAGTGCGTCCGGTATAGTGGAGGGGTCCACAGCATTTTCTAGGCACATGGTTCGCATGAATGCAATCCAGCTGGTGCGTGACTCATCATCATAATCTCGGTGATCCCAGATGTTGACAGATCCAGTACTCATAATGGAGAAGGATGGGTCATATTTGATGAGATGGTGATGGAAGAAGGGAGGTTCAACTAGGGCAAGGTGGATGTGTTCTACAGGTCGGTGGAAGAGAATAGTGACATGGTATTGATCTCTGGGAAGGGCTGAAAGGACGGTGATCCAATGGTGGATGGGTGCAAAGAGCTGGAGAAATCGAGCAAAATGGGATGGGACAGCTGGTCGGAGAAATCTGTGGGATTGGGATCTAGAAGGAAGTCTGTAGGTGACGGTGGTCTGTCTTAGGTAATGAAGGAGGGTATGGGTAGAAAAACACATAGCAATCTTATGGACAACGAGGAGATGCCAAAAGAAGACTACATATTCCTTGGTGAAATTGTAGTAATAGGTCATGGTGAAAAGGGTAAGGAAGGGACGGTCTGGATGGCAAGTTTGCCAATCATACAGAAGTCCATGGCGAGAGACAAAGACTTTGAGCATGCTTTGGTAGGTTTGGGTGCTGTAACTGACCATGGTTCGTCCAGAGATGTCACAGTAAATTTCAGGGGGTAAGGTAGGTAGCAAGGATGTAAGGTCATCCGGGGGTGGAGGAGTTGGTGGTTGGGAAGGTCCAGGGTCTGGAGGAGGCTGAGAAGGTCCTGGGTCTGTAGGCCAGAGAGGCATGCAGAGGATGGGAATGGTGGATGAGATAGGTATCTTGGACCTGGATAAGAAATCTGCCAACACGTTGTCTTTGCCCTTAATATGTTTGACTGTGAAAGACCATTGAGAGAACCAACGAGCCCATCTGAGAACTTGTGGTTCAGGGAGAATCTTTTGTTTGAACTGCAAGGCGGGGCTAATCTCACCTATCCTATCTCAAGATTTTCAAAAAAGGCTCAAGCCAATATTTCATTAATCAAATTCTTGTACAATGCTCGCCTCCCTTACAAACTTTATAGAAGACTCAAAAATAGACTAAGACACTAAAAAGGAAAGGCCTAACTCAATCCTTAATTAATAAGGTAACCTAAATTGACTAGAAAAGTGAAATAATAAAGAAAATACACTCAGAACAGGACTCTAACTAAACTAATGAAGTAAATCCCGTTTTCCTATTTTCTACCCATATTTTTGGCTCATTAAATTGGCCAATTACAAAGTAAACCCATGGGATCAAAGTCCCAAAACATATATGACCCAATTCAAGGCTTATCTCCACTAAAATAAGCCTTTTAAGTGACTTATCTACATCAATTTTGGCTTTTTGCATTCCAAAATGGCCAAGAAAAACTCATAGAAAAAATACAATGTTTCGGCAAAATTTCACCGAAATTTTGAGGCTTCAGTTGTCTCGACCTGGTTGAGACACCTAAAAAAGAAGAGTTTTCAAACTATGCCGATAAGTACTTGATGTTGAGCAACAACCCAAAACAGCAGATAGTTGGCGGTAGAACAGAGAATGAAGAAAAAGAAAACCTATCTCAGGTCTAGGGTATCCCACCCACTCAGTCTCTCACAGATTCTTAAGGCTAAACAGCACTCAATAACTTCAGCCCATCATATCTGGCTCTGCAGCCTTACATTGCTTATATAGACTGAAATATAAACTCCTAATCAAACTATAAAACTGAAAACCAACTCCTAGTATGAATAGGAGTATTACAATGTTGCTGAAATTAAAAAATACAACTAATTTTAGTTAGTATTACAACTAACTAAAATGCATTGGAATCAAAGGCCCAATGCATAAGTAACCCAACACAAGGCTTATTTCCACTAAAATAATTCCTCTAGGTGATTTATCTGCATCAGTAACTTGCTTTCATTGAGTGTTGGATTGTTACAAAAATTACAGTTTTTCCATTGTTCAAAATACTTGAGTTGTTTAAGTGTTTAAGTGGGCCCATATGAGATCCAAACCGGGTTTGGGAATCCCGGATTGTACTGGGTGGAGGTCAAGGCCACAACTGTAGAAGACTCTATGGACACAACAACCAAGTACACGGCTGATATTGAAGTTGAACACAGAGTTTGTCATCCCACCAGAATATCTTGGAGAACGGTATCCTCGACTTCAAGATTACATTTGTAACTTCAAGGAACTGTTGGAGTTTTGCTATGGACTTAAACTAGACAGTCATCATGCAAAGTTGATTCCTCAACTATCCAAAACTTGTGATCGAGATTTTCCTAAGCCGGGGAGGATTGATATAGATCAATGGAGAGAACCAGCCAGCCAATCGAATCAGCATTCAAGTCCACATTCTGCCCCTATGTAGCCATTGACCAGCAGCTGGAAAAGGAGATGTTTTGACAGATTTAGAGGATCCCATAGACCTTGTATGGAGAAGCAAGTCCAAGGGGATATCTGAGATTCTGTGGGCTCATTGAAGATAACAAGAGAAGAAAGATTTTATTGCTGGTTTAGTTTAGTTGTATTTACTTAAATTTCTCTTTTGGGTGCTTAGTGCCTTAGTCATTAGCAATATTAGACTTTATTTAGTTTCTATTTCTGTTTTCCCTGGCCAGCAAGTAGTTGTTTATGATAGAGTTATATTTCAAGGCAATTTTATTTTGGTAAGTCTCCAATAGCCATAGAGAGTCGACTTTTTTTTTGTAATGGTATTATTCATTATAAACAAAAGGTGAGGCCAATGCAGTGACACGATCAAGCTTGTGCAACTCCTGATCTGACCCTCAGTTACAGCCCAAATTCTGACAGAGTAATACCCTACTAGGGTCATCCTTCGATGGTAATGGCAGACTGATCAAATGGCTGGATAAGGCTGTACACTGTAAGTTACTATTCTTGATCTTACTTTCTAATTCTGAAACTCCCTCATACCTCACTATCCATCCATCAGACTGGGTTGGGGTTTTGAAGAGTTGATCAGTCCTAATAGCTCTACTGATGTAGATCGAAGCATGAAGGAGACAGACAGACAGAATTTATAAAAAAAAAAGTTATTGTTCACGTGAACAGTGATTTGGGGGTTAATATGGACAGCTGGTGTGAAGAATAGCTGCTGGAAATTGGTGGAATATTCTATTAGAAGCTGCTATTAACTTAGTTTCTATTTTTGTAATGGTTTCTTAGTTATAAAGTCTAGATATCTAGTAGTTCCTAATTTTGTTTCTTTCTTTTTAGTAGTTACTATATTTACTAGTTTCTAATCTTGTTCCTTCCAAGTTGGCTGAACTATAAAGCCTAGTTTCTATTTTCATTAGGTTTTATTTTTAGAAGTTACTATTTCTTAAGTTTCTAATTTTGTATTCATCAAAAAAAAAAAAAAAGTTTCTAATTTTGTAAGCTGACCTATTCCATTAAATAGGCAGCCCCTCTTGTAATAAAAACAGATTTGGAGAAAAGAATTTTCAGGCCTTGTTGCCATCGGTTATGGGAGAAATTCCACATTTCAACAGCTGGGATAGTTGTGGGTGAGAGACCCAGGCTGAGAGAGCCATTCCCCTGCCCCCCTTCTCTTCTATCTTCTCTTCGTTATCTTCTTCTCCTTTCTTCTTATCCTTTATGTTCTCTATTCATATGTAATAGAAAACAACAATAAAAAAAAGAGAGTTTCAGTTATTCAATTTGTTCATCCTTTTTGTGTTGATCCTGGCTGCAATCGATCTCCCGCTGATTCTTCCCCGGTTCAAGGTCGACTTCTGCATTATCTACCCTCGATTGGGATATCGCCCATCAGAGTCGCCTATTTACTAAGTCTGGAATCAGTTATTTTTCTGAGTTTTAAGACCTTCCCTGTTCTGCCCACAGCAGTGTTTTCTCATACTGTTGGTTTTCTGTTGTTGAGTACGTCAGTGACTGAATCTTTGTCTTTGACCTGAGGTTACACCTTTGTTAACAGCCCTATTTATTAGTTTGTCGTTGGGACTGTAATCTCTGTTTTTTTTTTTTTTTGCTGGTTTGGTGCTTAAAACCTACTGTTATCACATGGAGGAAGTTTCTAGCCCCTTGTTGTTAAGTATCAAATTACTTGTAGGAAAACTAACTAGGTACTTGAACCCCAAGTAACTTGACACCATGTATATGAAATATTGTACTTTCGAATGAATGAGAAATATCTTTAACCATTGAGTTACTGTTGTATGGATTCACAGACTTCTTGAAGGTGTATCCCTAGGTAAGTTCTCTCCTTTTACTTTTTCTCTTTAATTTGCTACTTTCTAATTCTTTTACTATATTTTAACCTCTGAAACAGTTTCTTTTTTCAACAAATCTACAACAAACACTTGAGCCTACAACTCTCTATCAACTCACATCTTCATCAGCCATTGAAACCGGTCCTTGTTTCACCCTAAGCCTTATTTTACTTAAAACTTTTCAATAGCCAGAACAGCAAGCTTTAGTTCTCTCTTACCATCAAGCCTAAGGGTAGTTGAGACTTAAACCCACTCCTTGAAGACAACATTCCCTGTAAGCAAAATATTATCTTGTAGGCCGTGAAATCAAGCCCAACCCAATATCCCTACGCAACCAACCAAAAACAAGATACTATGCAGAATTGAGATGAATACATCAAAACCAAGAATGGCATGCAGCTAGACCATGCCAAACCATAAACATAATAACCAGAGAAATTAGTAAATGGAAATTATGTTTTGTCTGGGCTCCAGATTGCCAAAAATAAAAAGGTGGAAAAGAAGATATATCTTAATCAGCTAAGTCAAGCAAGTGAAGATTCTTTTCTCTTGGGGATCCAGATTGCGAAAAAAAAAAAAAAAAAAGAAATGAATTTACCTTGATTTAAGAAACTTTTGTCAGTCATTGGATTGGTGCCATGATAACCATTGCAAAACAAATTTCCATCACGGCCCTTCCTTCTAGCCTGCTCCTCATCAGCCAGACCGTCACAAAAGTCAGTCCAATGACCCGTATAGCCAACAGAAAAGCTCCGAGAGTAACCAGTATCATTGGTCTCATTTAAAGGAGCAAAACTAGAAGCTGATAACGTGTTACAACCACAATCATTGAGGACAACGAGATTACTATCATCATGACTAGCTGATGATGGGTACTGGGGATAATATGGCTTTGCTGCGACAAGAGTAGTCCTAATGCTTTCTGACTGCCGCAGATCATAAGGGAAAGAACCGATGGAAGAAGTAGCAGCGTTAGGCTGTAAATGGGGATCAAACGAGCTGATAGACTGAGAACCGTAGTACCCATAATTGCCCGAGCAGGACACATTAGTGGCATGTGTGGAGTCTAATTCAGAAATCGAACTAGGATTGGAAAATGGATGGGAAACGGAAGTGGGAGGATGCAAATGGAGCCAATTTTCGAAAGGAGGCCGAAGGGAAGATGAGTAAGACCCCTCAGCGAAAGGTACGGGTGGGTTTAGGTTGGGTTTAGGGAGGGATCGATCAACAGCGAAAGGCTGTGCTAAGGGCGACAAGTTTGAAGATAATGATGAACTCCCGTGATTGAAAGAACCAAAACCCATCATTTTTTCCTTATGTTCCACAAACGCAATTCAAAAGAGCCAACTGTTCAAAACCATAATAAAAAAAATAATAATTAACACAAATTTAATGGTGCTCAAACTTTAATCAATCCAGCACAACAAAAAAACATGAAGGGGGGGGGGGGGTTTGAGAGGGACGGAAATAAGAAGGAGGGCTTACAGATATTGAAAGGATTTAAGAATCGAAATCAAAACATACGAGTCAAGTGAGACGAGGAGCGACCGATCCTGCGTGAGGGAGGGGCGGAAATAAGAAAAAGCACAAAGCTTACAGATATTGAAAGGATTTAAGAATCGAAATCAAAACATACTAGTCAAGTGAGACGAGGAGTGACCGATCCTGCGTGCTTGAGTGCGTGAATATCTCTCTCTCCGCACCCCTCACTGAAATTTGGAAATTCAAATCGAGGAAGAAGAAGGGTAGGCAGTACTGCAACAGGGAGCAGCCCGATCTCTCTACTTGTATATCCGTCCCACTCACGAGCTCCATTTCCTACGACTCGGGAGTCGGGACGACGGCAACAAGTGAACCAACACTCAGTGCCGTTGGTTTCGGAAAAAATATTCCTCTCCTATTCCCTAATCGCTACTCGCGAGTGCGGTGTAGTTTGGGGCTGAGAGCTCGAGTCGACACTTGGTAAATACAACATTCAAGCATACTGAGAACTAGACACATGGAAGATTCAAAATCCAACTGCACTGAGAAGAAAGAAAAAATAAAATAAAACTGGGTCAATCGAGCTCGCATGCTTGATGAAGCATTTTTCAGGTGTCGAGCTCTCAAAACTGTACTGCATTCATTGATTGCTGAATTGTTTGAATCAACCTAATAAATCAGCCCCTCATCAATTTAAAGCCTCGCATTATTAGTTGCTATTTACTAGTGTCAAATAGTTGGTAGGCAAGACAGGTTTCAGCCTCGAAATGAGAGACCAAAACCAACCCGGTAAGAAATTTTGGTTTTCAATCAGTTTCGATATTGGTATGGTGCAATTTCGATTTATTTCAACTTTTTAATATCAGTTTAATACCAGTTTAGATTGGTTTGTTTTCGAGTTTGAACCACAATTAAGTCTTACATTCATAACATATAATCATGAAAGATTCGATAAAATCACTTTAATTCACATTCTCCAAGTAAAACAAATATACAACCATGAATAAAAAAAATTTGATTTGATGTGTAATATTGTCCGAACAAAGAAGAGTAAATTGTAAGGAGAAGAAAACTAATATTGAAATCAATGGATAAATAGAATTTGTAGGGAAATCATTGTTACAAATCATATCATTGTTTATCATTAATTGTAAAGGGAAGATAACTAATGTTTGAAATCACAAAATGAACTCTACTATCAAATCATTCATTTGACTATCCAACTAACTTTGTATAGTGAACAAGAAGATCAATGGAAGCGTTGTTACAAATCAATTTCCCTCTTCATAATCTCATACTGATTGATTTATAACAAATTCCCCTTATAACCAGAAATTTTCTCACTAATATTGAAATCAATGGATAATCAATTCACTTATTCTTATCAAAAACAAAAAAATTATATTCATAACCTTATACTCAATGATTTTCTACCAGTTTCATTCAGTTCGGTTTTCGGTTTGGATATCGGTCCGTTCGGTGCGGTCAATTTTCCAACCGGTCCCATCATACCCAAGTCCAACCAATCCGATAAGGTTCGATTCGATTCAGTCTGGGTTTTTTGATCGATTTTACCGATTTCGAGCTAGGTTTTGACACCCTTAGTTGTTATTGCTCGACCGATTAGTTATCGGTTAGTAATTGGTCGTCTTTAAACGGTTCAAAATGGAATCAAACTATATATGAAGCTTAATATTCTAAAACTTGGAAAGGATTAAAACACTGTACAAAAAAGAGAGGAGGATTAAAAAAATATCAAAGAAAAAAAGATTAAAATGAGGGTACAGAAACATTACCCAGTTGCACTCCCATGCCTAGACACATAATCGCCTTAGAGATGAATGCCTTGTCCCATGTGATTTTTGCCTTTTCATAGGGGCAAAACGGTCATTTTAAAGGCACTTAGGTGGTTTAATGTGTTTAAGAGTTGAGCCACGCCTAGAGCATGGCCGATTAACGCTCTTTAACCTTTAAAGTAATCATGAAATTGACATAAAATTTATAATAGAGGAGAACACCACTTGCTTAAAGGAGAATAAAAAACCTCACAAATGAATAACCTGAAAAAAAAATCCATAAAACAATTATAATAGTGAAGGAATAAAAAATTACCCATGTTGTGATTTGAACATATTAATAAGATGGGATTGTGTTTGGTCGGTCCCGATTGAATGATCGTCGGGCTACTACCTTACACTATGAATGCACGATTGATAATCAGTCATTGCGTGAGCCTAGCAACGTGTCCTTATCGCCCCAAGTATTGGGGGGGTGTTGTGTTAGAAAAGAAAACTTGGTCGA
Organism: Telopea speciosissima; assembly: GCF_018873765.1. Taxonomy (NCBI): domain Eukaryota; kingdom Viridiplantae; phylum Streptophyta; class Magnoliopsida; order Proteales; family Proteaceae; genus Telopea; species Telopea speciosissima. The sequence goes on along the minus strand of NC_057916.1, from coordinate 87,477,759 downwards.
TGAATATTGAATATTCAACCCAATATTTGATCCCTCTAGCAATGCATATCTTTCTTATTAGAGAAAGATTGGATAGGTAGATAATTGAGTCACAATTAGTAACTCAATATATCACACCCATGTGAGCTAGCATTTTTGGGGATTTTGTGAGACAAATATATATTATTTGTGGAATTGTAAAATCACAAGGAATATACACAAGAACCCAAAAAAACGCAAAACTCTCTCTCCCTCCTAGAAACCGTCCTCTCCCTCTCTTGCTCTCTTGGTGTTTGATCCTAGAGGTGGTCCAAGCTTTTGTGTTCTTGGAATTATGGAGGAGATAGCTTGACCGTGGTGGGAACGCAAAGCTTGCGTGGTCTGTGGAACGATCGCGAAAGGGCTATCATCGATTGGAGGTCTTGCATCTGTGAGACTTAGGTAATAATCGATCCCTACATTGTTTCATTGATTGAGAATGACTTCTCCCATCGTTATCATGATCTTTTGTTTTTGCTTCTACTGCGATCGATCTTTGATTACAAATAGTGGCATCAGAGCCTCGTTATCGATGGGACTGTTTTCTCTTCTCCATTATGCATGTGGTGCTCTTAATTTTTTATTCAGTCTTTTATTAAAAAATAAAAAAAAATTCGAGGGGATTGAGATGCATGGGAAGGGGGGTTGTGGGCTTGCTGCCTGCGCGCGCCCCTCCCCACCACATGCACCCCAACCCCCTCCCCCTTTGCCACGGCCTGCCCTCCCTTGCGCGTACTATGGCTGCCTACTGCGTGCACGGTTTGGCAGCCCTGCCGTGTGTGGTGATGCATATGTGTCTTTGTGCACTTTATGTATGTGATCTTCCCTTGTTTATGTTTTTGATTTTGCTATTTTATGTAGCAGTTTTTCAAATTAAAAAAAAAAAAAATTTCTGATTTGCTTTATTGGGAAGATCTCTTGGAGAAGATGGGTGAAAAGATTCATTCATTCACCCACCTTCCCCAATGTGCATAATGGCTTATGATATTTTTATGGTTTAATAATTTTATTGTAAGCATGTATGTGATTATTATGTGGGGGCATGTGATATAACCATTATGACATAAGTTGTCATGGTAATGACTATGTGATGCATATGACCATAGTGACACTGGTTGTCATGATAATGGTCATGTGATGCACATAATCATTATCACATAAGTTGTCATGGTAATGATTGTATGATGGGTGCATTGGGTGCACATGATCATAGTGACTTGGATTGTCGTGGCAATGATGATTTTATGTGTTTTTGACATTTTTCACATAAAATATTGGAATATTAATTTTTGAGCATCATATGTGTAATGAGGACCATGGTTATGGGATTTAAAAAAATTACATGCATTAGATGGATGTGTGTGGTAGGCATGGCATGGATGTGACTTGATATGTATTTCCTTCTTTATCCTCCAGGCAGTCCAATTTGGTGGACTGGTTTCCTATCTTGTAATTTTATTTGAAAGGGTTGTAATAATTTTTGAGTTGTACTTTCAATTATTTATTGTAACCTCTTGGAGATCGTGATGAGATCGGGATCGTTGATCAAGGATCTTGTCGAGTAGTTGGAGAGATGGTTGAAGGAAGGACTTGCTCACTTGAAGTGTCCAAATTTATTACAGTTTTAAAATTTTCTTGTAATAGTTAATTGCATATGCACTATCACACTAATTTTGCTATGTGTGAGAGTAACATATGAGGCTATGATTGCTCCCATCCATTTTTAGTCAAAATGAGTTTGTCTTAGTGATGAACTCATGTTGATTAAAGATGCTATCCCATAACCATTGGTGTTTATGTGTTTATTATTTTCATTGGATGGATGTGTTTTTATACATTGGATGTATGTTTATGGTTTAATATGCGTTCCCATTTTTCCCTCAATTTTAATACAAGTGTGATGTGGGAAACTCTGGTTGGTGGGATTCTCAAGGCCTCCCTTAGTTGGTGAGTGTAGAAATGTCATTGATCCACCCTTGTAGATGGCGATAGGATAATATTTGGGTGAATTGGTGAAATTGTCTGCACTCATCTCACATATGATAGGTAGAGAATGTAGTCAGTGGTATGTGCACTATGATAATAGACATTAACCCACAAACACCATAGCCTCCAAAATTAAGGATAAACACTTGACTTGAGTGTGTGTCAGGCGATAGGAATGGGCATGACACTTAGGTGGTCAAATACATTGGAAGTCTAAGTGACGGACAGAATAGTCCACCCAACCAAGATGCGAATGATGAACTCCGATAGGCTAAGTCAGGAGCATGAGGGTTGGTCGTTTCCAATTCATGCCCTACAAGCTAGAGGGAAGCTTGGGGTGTGATTGACCATTGATTGTTCTTACCCCAGTTATTTCAATGGTTGTCGATCAAGGTAATTATTATTTTTGTACATCATGTAGATTTTAAAAAAATGTCAACCCAAATGAACTATGCCGCCCTTATCAAAGACCATGTTTTGACCGGCCCAAACTATGTTGGCTGGAGGAGGAACATCAAGTTACTCCTGTCTGCAGAAGGTCTAATGTCCGTCCTGGATGAAGAAGAGCTTGAATTCCCTAATGAGGAGAACCCTGATTCTAAGACGGCCTATGAGTTGTTTCGACAGAAAAACTCTAAGGCAAAACTCCCCGTGTTAAGTTCTCTGGAGAAGACCATCGCTGATTCGGTCAAGGATCTGTACTTGACCAAGGACATGATGGAAGAGTTAAAGGAGATGTATGGGAGAGAAGAAAGACCTGCCCATCATCAACTGGTGACACTCCTCCATAGCACGAAGATGACTCAAGGTACTCCGGTTATTGACCATGTCATGAAAATGCGAAACTTCTTCCTTGAACAGGAGAACCGTGGGACATCCTTCAAGTTGAATTATAAGATGGATGTCATCTTCTACTCATTGCCTCAAGAGACCTATGGATCGTTTATTTTTAATTATAACATGAATAAACTCTCCGTGGAACTCCTTGAGCTGGGCAACATGTTGTAAAAAGTGGAAGCTGCATCCAAGAAGCAGAAAGTGGAAGTCTTGACTACAGAGGACAAGTCTTCTTCCTTCAAGCCCAAAGGCAAGAAGAAGAAGAAGAAGGCTGACAAGGGCAAAAACCCTAAGGTTGGCAACAAGGGAATTCAGAAGAACAAGGGCAAGGGGACTTGTTTCTATTGTAAGAAGGACGGGCATTGGAAGAAGGAATGTCGTGCTTTCCTGGCTGCTTAGAAAAAGAAGCAGTAGAAACAGGAAGAAGGTATTTCTGAAACCTTAGTCATTTATAAATCTAATTTGTCAGAGGAACCTACTAACACATGGTTGGTGGACTCGGGGTCTACCACCCATATTTGCAACTTGTTGTAGGGGTTTAAGCTGACAAGAAGACTGAGTAAGGATGAAGTTCGTTTGCGAACAGGTACGGGTGCTGAGGCCGTTGGAGATTTTAATTTAGTTTTTGATAATAGTACTTTAGTTTTGAGAGATTGTTTTTATGTTCCTCATTTTAGGAGGAACATTGTTTTTGTTAGTAGGCTTGTTTTGGATGGTTATACTTTTCTCTTTGGTAATAAGTTAACTATTCGGTTGAATAATTCTTTTATTGCTTCTGGCCTACTGGATAACAGATTATATCTTTTAAAACTGGTACTAGAGGTAAAAGAGATCTCCAATAATTCTTTAAAAAGAAAATCAGCCCAAGATAATTCAACATATCTTTGGCACTTGAGGTTAGGTCATATTAGAGTAGAAAGGATAAACAGGTTGGTGAAGGATGGGCATTTGGAATCATTGAAGGTAGAACCTTATCCAACCTGTGAGTCGTGTCTACAAGGAAAGATGACCAAGAAACCCTTCTCTAATAAGGGAAGAAGAGCCGAAGCAGTGTTAGAATTGATACACTCAGATGTATGTGGACCCATTAACGTTCAGGCGAGGTATGGTTATGAATACTTCGTGACCTTCACTGATGACTACTCTCATTATGGTTATATTTACTTGATGCACCGCAAGTCGAAAACCTTTGATAAATTCAAGGAATTTCAAGCGGAGGTTGAAAAACAGTTGGGTAATTGCATCAAGTGCCTCCGATCTGATCTAGGAGGAGAGTACTTATCAGATGAGTTCAGGGACTATCTGAAAGAAGCTGGGATCATAACCCAGTTGACTGCCCCAGGGACACCTCAACAGAACGGAGTTTCAGAAAGGAGGAACCGAACCTTGTTAGACATGGTTCGGTCCATGTTGAGTTATTCAAAACTGCCATTGAATTTTTGGGGTTTCGCACTAGAAACTGCCATCTATATACTGAACAAGGTACCAATAAAGTCTGTGACCAAAACACCTTTTGAGTTGTGGTATCGGCGTAAGCCAAGTCTTCAACATCTTAAGGTGTGGGGTTGCATAACACATGTAAGGAACCAACAGACAGATAAGTTGGAATCCCGAACAGATAGATGCTATTTCTTGGGATACCCTAAGACTACGATAGACTACTACTTCTATGACCTTGTTAATCAGAAAGTCATAGTTAGTAAGCATGCGATATTTCTTGAGGATGACATGATCTCGCCAAGGTCAGATCCAATGGTCATTAAAGAAATAACTGATGACCAAGTACCCTCTACGCTGACAGAGGTTCCAGTTGACGTACCCACAGTTAAGCAACAACCTTAAGAGCCTAGGAGGAGTGGGAGGTCTATCAGACCACCAACTCGTTTGAACCTTCTCACAGAGGAGGATCAAAAGGTGGAAGAATTCCACATGGTGTCTGATTGTTCAGACATAGATCATTATACTTATGCCGAGGCTCTTAAGGATGTTGACTCGGTGAAATGGCAGGAAGCTATGCGCAGTGAAATAAATTCCATGGATTCTAACCATGTCTGGACTCTTAAAGATCTGCCAGAAGGGGTAAAACCCATAGGCTGTAAATGGATCTAGAACAGGAAGAGAGGTGTGGATGGAAAGGTGGAACGTTTCAAGGCAAGATTGGTGGCGAAGGGATACACTCAGAAAGATGATGTTGACTATGATGAAACCTTCTCACCTGTAGCGATGATTAAATCCATTCGAATTCTATTGTCGATTGCTGCATACCATGACTATGAAATCTGGCAGATGGATGTACAGACCGCTTTCCTTAACGATTATCTTGATGAGGTCATTTACATGAATCAGTCAGAGGGTTTTGTCTCCCCAGGGGAGGAAAACAAGGTATGCAAGTTGTTGAGGTCCATTTATGGACTAAAACAAGCTTCCAGATCATGGAACATCTATTTTGACCAAACTATCAAGGATTTTGAGTTTGAACAAAACATTGATGAGCCATGTGTGTATAAGAAAGTCTGTGGGAGTGCTGTCTGTTTCCTAGTCCTATATGTGGATGATATATTGCTCATTGGGAATGATGTGGAGTTTCTTTCATCTGTAAAGATGTGGTTATCCAAAACATTCTCAATGAAAGATCTGGGTGAGGCTAGCTACAACCTAGGAATTAAGCTTGTGAGAGATCGCAAGAAGAGGATGTTGGGATTGTCACAATCCACCTACATTGACAAAGTGCTTGAGAGGTTCAACATGCAGGATTCGAAGAGAGGTAATGTGCCTCTTAGACATGGAATCGGTTTATCCAAGTCACAATGTCCTCAAACTCCTGAGGAAATTGAGGCTATGAAGAGAGTTCCTTATGCTTCAGCAGTAGGAAGTCTGATGTATGCCATGTTGTGTACCAGGCCAGATATTTGTCATGCCGTAGGGATTGTGAGTCGATATTAATCCAATCCAGGACAGGAGCACTGGACAGCTGTCAAGGGGATCCTCAAGTACTTAAGGAGGACCAAAGATTACTTCCTTGTATATGGCTGTGATCAGTTGTCGATAGTTGGATATACGGATTCGGATTTCCAAACTGACAAGGATAACAGAAAGTCTACCTCTGGGATGGTTTTTGTGATTGGTGGGGGTGCAATGATTAGGAGGAGTACCAAACAGAAGTCAACAGCTGATTCCACAACTGAAGCTGAGTACTTGGCAGCTAGTGAAGCAGCCAAGGAAGGCGTCTGGCTCAAGAAATTCTTGACAGACCTGGGGGTGGTGCCTGAGCTAGTGGAGTGACCCATACAATTGTTATGTGACAACAGGGGAGCTATTGCACAAGCGAAGGAACCAAGAGCTCATCAGAGGAACAAGCACGTAGAGCAAAAATATCACTTGATTCGTGAGATTATTCAACGTGGTGACATAGCCATAGCTAAAGTTGACACTGCAGATAACCTATCTGACCCCATGACTAAGGCGTTGCCTCCTAGTGTTTTTGAGAAACATGTTGAGAATATGGGGGTGAAGTCCATGGGTAACTGGCACTGATGTACAAAACTCCTTCTATTTAAATTAATAAATTTGTTTTGATTAGCATGATCGGTTGTTGAGCTCAGTTATTGTTCATAGGTATTTATACCTAAAATTGTTTACCACTAGGGATGGGACTGGACTTCCTGTCCAGCATGGTGGTCACATTGTGTGTGCTTAGGGAGGTTATTTTTCCAAGACACAAATGTGAGTGTATATTTGGTGTGTACATTGGACTGGATCATTGAGAATTTCACATGTGGTGTACTATCAGTTCATAAAGAAAATGAGATTCTCTTAAGTAGTTCTCGGTTGGTTCCTTGACCTAAGGGGTCCTTATCGTTGCATTCATGTGTTGTAATTTTTGATGTACCAACGGTTGATGTCTCCCTTTGACTATATATCGGTGCACTGGACTCACAGTGTGTGACTGTATTCGAAAGAGATGCCCAACATGGAATCCACTGCCCATACCTTGGGATTATGTTGAAGAGAGTATTCTATACAGGATTGGACTCAAATTCGGTACCGGTAGTGTTTGAGTTAAAATAAAATCGTAAGCGTACGGGTCAATCGTAGCTACGGGTCGAACACGAGGAGATATACGTCACTCTATTTAACTAACTTAAAAGTAATGCAAAGTGAACCAAATTAATTTAAGCACTAAATTAATGATGATTAAACTAACAGATCCTAACTCACAAGCATCTAACAAATTACGCATCTACGGGATTAAGTTGACGTCCTAACACATGAACATCTAACCTATCAAACTAACGCAAATTGGGAGTAATTAAAAAAATGCAGCCACACATCCATATCCACATAAACAAAATAATCACATAAGAAAAATAAAAGAAATAGAGGGAGAAGAATGAGATAAAGGAGAGGGAGAATGAAATTGAGAGTTTAGATAATGCAAACCTAGATGTGCTTGAACCGGATTAATTGAAGAAACTTAAATGAATACTTGCATGAACTTACCATGGCCTCCTCTTCTAAATCTCCAAGTCTTGTCATCAACATAGGAGCTTAGACTAGGAAGCTTAAAACTGAAACTATTACAACTATATTGAAGACATTAAAGCATAAACTAATCTTATTACAACCATTAACTAATCTTATGAAAGCAAAATTAAGAACTTAAAAGAACTAAAGCCAAAAATAGGAAAAGAAGAGAAAATTTCACTAAGTGAATGAACAAAAAATTACACTAAAAACTGAATTAAAATTGAACTAGAAACTAACTAAAAACTGAACTAAAAAACTAATTTGTTATAAGCCAAAGGGCAAGGGGTATTTATAGGGGGAAGAGAGGAGAAGAGAGAAGAGGGAAGTGTAGGAGAAATATTCCCTAAGAAAAGAGAATATTCTCTTCTCCTTCCTCTTTTACAATGCCTTGAATCCTAAAAAAAAAAAAAGAACAAAATAGAAAGAAGAAGAAGAGAAGATTGTTTACATAGACCTTCTATTTCTAGAAAAATAAACTTCCAATTCTAACAAGTGCTTCATTTTCTTTGTAGATATCTTCTCCAAGCAATAAAATCAAAGCATCTTTGACTTTTCAATTTTCCATAGGTGAGAGAATATCTTTCAAAATAAATCTATCCCAAGTAGAATTTCAGAAGTGCCCTTGAGAAGTTGGAGGAGAGAGAGAGAGTAAGGGTGATGACTAGGATTCCTTCAAGAATAAATAAAATACCCATTCTGTCTTTCAAAAAACGTGGAGCATGGGGTGCTTATATAGGCCTCACCATTGTGTTCCTTGCGAAAAATCACCCAAAATAGACCCAAATTTCGTCCAATTTGGAGTTGGGGAGCCCAAGATATCTCAAGTTGAAGTTGGACTGTCCAGAGCCCTCGAAATGGAATCTTTTGGGTACAGGAAAGTAATTTCTGATAATTTTGTTAAGGGCCCTGGAATCCGAAATTCTACTTCACTTTGTCCCCGGCCGACTGTCAATAATTATAAATAAACCCCTGCAGACCATTTTCGCGCGTCGTTACGGAAACGGCTGTAACTTCTTCGTTTCAACTCGGAATCAAGTGCCATTTGAACCGTTGCGAAGCTGACTCGATGGGCTACGCATTAAAGCCATTAACACCTCTAAACAGCTTAAAAACATTTCCTTAGCATCATCTCCTCCATTTTCACAAGAATTCACCTAAAACCTGAAAAGCACAAGAAAACACCGAGTAACTATGTCCAATGTGGTAAAATGTATGCTTTATACCCTAAGATTTCACACATAAATGTGCTCATCAGGTAGCATTTTCAAAAATATTTTTGAAATATTTTTAGACATATACTTACAAAATGTTATCTATATTCTTGAACATTTTGTTTGAAATGTTTTTCTTTGGTCCAATCAAGGTAATTGAATCTCTCGATCAGTGTATCGATTCATTGAGGATTGACAGTCTCGTACACATGACTTATATTGAACCATGCAACATTGTTTTGTGGGGGACTGATGCGTGTTTTAACTATTTACCTTGGGCATAGGTTATTACATCTGCTTAGCATCTTCGATGTCATATTTCTTGGAAGCTAAGTGGTATCCCATTGCGATCCTACCCCTTTCCTTTCGGTTCCATTCATTTACGCTGTAACGGTTGATCATGGTTTCCGTTTCATGATCCTCTTGTAAGATTGGATCTTACAGTAGGATGGAGGAGATTGTTAGAAAATGAAACTTGGTGGGTGAATATTAAATACTCAACCCAATATTTGATCCCTCTAGCAATGCATATATTTCCTATTAGAGAAAGATTGGATGGGCAGATAATTGAGTCACAATTAGTAACTCAATATATCACACCCATGTGAGCTAGCATTTTTAGGGATTTTGTGAGACAAATATATATTATTTGTGGAATTGCAAAATCACAAGGAATATGCACAGGAACCCAAAAAAACGCAAAGCTCTCTCTCCCTCCTAGAAACCATCCTCTCCCTCTCTTGCTCTCTTGGTCTTTGATCCTAGAGGTGGTCCAAGCTTTTGTGTTCTAGGAACTGTGGAGGAGATAGCTTGACCGTGGTGGGAACGCAAAGCTTGCGTGGTGCGTAGAGCGATCGCGAAAGGGCTATCATCGATTGGAGGTCTTGTATCTATGAGGCTTAGGTAATAACCGATCCTTGCATTCTTTCATTGATTGAGAATGACTTCTCCCATCGATATCATGATCTTTTGTTTTTCCTTCCGCTGCGATCGATCTTTGATTGCTAACATGTTGTGCGCATCGTGTGGCGCAACACCACTCATGTGTGCACGGTGGGGCCCACTGTGCACACATGGGCGGTGCTGCGCCGCACGATGTGCACAGCATCACCCCCAGTACTGGTGGCTATAATTTTCCCCCAGCAACAGTTAATAATCGGCTAGGCCGGTCAGTTTAGATTGGGCATACCGATGTGGGATAGCTTTTGACACCCCTACAACTAGGACCCTTGTCCCCCATTCAGAGTATATTTTTTTTCAGGGAGAAGGTTCTCTAAGCTGCCAAGGGAGGGTATGCTAGCACATCTCTCTCTCTCTCTCCAACAACCCCACGTGTCTATCTCTCTCCTCCTCAAAACAAGGGGGCAGAGGTGTCTTTTCAAATGGGGAGAAGAGAGATAGACACATGGGAGTTCTGGCATAGGCCACACTCCTGGACGGAGAACTTTCTCCCATAAATAAATAAATAAATATATAAGTTCTCTTCTGTTTTTTTGGTAATTAATATATAAGTTCTCTTCATATGAAATGATCTTGTTATCCTCTCATGTGTAAACCATTCTGTCACACATCATTGGTGTGCTCTTCTATGCCAATTGCTCAAAGAACCCTCACTTTTTTTTTCCAATTTGGAAGACTAAAGGTCTTTTTGGTATTAATTTTCATTTTATTTATGACCTATTTAAAAAAATTATTAATAAAAGCTTTTTTTATAAAAAAATGAAAACTGTTTGGTAACTATCAAACATAATAGAGTATAGAATGAAAAATCGTTTAAAAAGTAGTTATATGTAAATAATTTTTTATGGTGGGTAAGGAAATTCTCCATCATCCATCTTTTCCAATTCAACACAAAACCTTAAGGAGATGGGATAACCCATCAACTACAAACACCGATTGAAAGAGACAGAAACATGAAAAATTCCCCGTTTTCTTTCTCCTTCTTTATACCCATTGGGCTCAAAATGACCGAAAGAGACGGAATCATGGAAATTTTTTCCTTTATACCCATTTAACCCAAACTAATTGTTAATTAAAAGTCATTAACAATGAGCAAATTTGCTGTCATGACAAGAACAAGCAGATATGTTTTTTTTTTTATAAAAAAAAGGGTCAAATTATGTTGAAATTGGCCTACTCATCTAAGTTTCAACTTCTATAACTGCTGAAAGTTCCTGAGCAGAAAACTTCAATATAATCGTTGTTGCTTGTAAATTCATATCTTTTAAATATTGGGTTTTTTCCATGTACCACCCCTGAAGTACCACATAATTACAAAAACATCTTTCAATTTTTGGAAAATTCTGTGTGCCCCCCCGGTTCTTAAAAGTTAACACATGCCCCCCATACCGTTAGTTTAGGATTAACAGCGTTCTTTGGAATCCCGCCTTCGAATACACTGTAAAACCCCAAGTAAAGCTGTTTCAAGTTTGTAAGATTGCCCAACTCACCTGGAATCCTCACGCGGAGATCGTTTCCAGCAAGTGATAATTTCTCTAATTCGATCAAATTACCATATGCAGGTGGAATTTCCCCAGAGAAAAAGTTTCCAACGAAGTCCAAATACTTGATTTTCCCTGAACTCAGAATCCCAAGTGGCAGAGGAGCAGTGAAGTTGTTGTTATAAGCATCAAACACCTCCAAGTTTGCCAAGCTTGAATAGTCCCAGTCCAGGCCACCACTGAACTGATTGATTGAGATGTTGAGCCACTGGAGATTCGTCAAATTCGCAATCTCAATGCTTCCTGTGAAGTTGTTTCCAGCAAGAGAGAGGTTAACCAGCCGATCAAGACCAGAAATTAATGGCGAAGCGGACCCAGAGAGATTCAAGTCTGTTATATCAACAGCAACAACTCGAATTCTTGAATTTAAAGAATTAGCTGTAATTCTCATCATGTGAATATATGATATCATCTCTCACCTTTCTTTTCTAAATTTTTTTTTCTTCTTCCCCAGTATAATTTGATGACAATCTGCAGGATAGAACAACAGGGAATTGCCATGTGGGAGCGATAGCTGCTATAATCGATGCAGTTGGGGCGACCGCTACAACGACTTACACAGGAATGGGCCTCAAAGTCTCTGTTGATTTCACCATTTCCTACTTCTCAACTATTAAGATCCAGGTTTCTTCCTTCTTCCGTTTCAATTCCTAATCACTGTTTTTATTTTTTCTTTCTCGCTTGGACTCTGATTTAAATAAAAACTATAGCGACTAATTCAGGTTGAGATGAGGACGATGGGCTTCAGGGTGGCAATGGGTACAATGAGTTTCAGAGTTACACTGAGCTCTAATCTTTAGGTACCCCAACCATAGAATCAACCGCGGAAGACAGATTACCCACTCGGAATCTAATCTTCTTGTCTTCATTCCCTGCTAAGATTGCCTTAACCGCATGGTTTCGTCTCCTCAACTCTTCCTTTTCACTCTTCAGCTCCTGCAGATTTGTCATTGCCATATGAACGATGGAGTTCTTATCGTTATGCAAAGTAAGAATTAAAATTGAGAAGCCCATTAAAGACGTCTTGCAGATCTGAGTTCGGCTCTTCACAACCCTTTAAAGGAGCTCGAATCACTGACTCCCTTCACATGTCCATTCAAATTGCCGTTATCGTTGAAACCCTAACTGAATTGGTTTTCTCCACTCAAGACCACATCGCTGCTACCATTGCTCGTGATAGTGCCGCCCTTTGCTTAAGGTAGGTTGGATGAACAAGAAGAAGATGAAGACGAAGGGGGTTTTCTAAAATGAAAACCAAATGTCTATTTTACCCTCGATTTTTGGATATTATGAGCACATGTTCATTATATCTGAGTGAAGAATGAGGAACAAACATTTTTTACCCTAATCCAGACGCCTTTAGTCTATTTTGATTTTTGGGCGTGTTTTCATTTATTTTAAGTAAAAACATGTTTCCAAAATGATATCAAAAAGACCAGAGCAATCTTTAACAATGATACCCGATCCGTAATTATTTACTTTTCTTTTTGCTTTTTAAATATTTGTTGCAAATAGCTACGTGGGCATTACACGTTTTCCGATGGCTACAGATCAGTATTTGGATTGTCCTTTGCCTCAAGGGTGGTGTCTCCAGTTGCTATTTTTGCCTTCACTAATGGTTCTTGGACCGCCTCCAAGTCCAAAGACAAGGTTGGGAGCTCGATCATCTTCAAGTATGGATTGGGTTCGTTTTTGGCTGTCAGATGTAAATCCAACTTTGGATTCTCTACTTCCATGGAAGCTGAAGCAAATCCAGGATGAAGTTCTTTTGGTTCGTATAGTCTTCAGATGACTTCGTTGATTATCTCTTCATTGATTTGAATAGGCTTCACTCGTCTCTTACTAGGCTTTGAGAATCATTATTGATTATACAATTTTGCTTTCTAGTTTCTTTGCTTCTGTAATCATAGACAGGCCCACTTTTTAGTAGTGGGCTTTGATGGACCATAACAATAACCATCGATCAGAGGATGACGCGTGGCAAACCCGGAAGTGAATAGGAGAACCCAGTTCGAGACAACCAAGCATTAACCATGTCGGGTTGGACGGGCTAGATTGAGGGTACCAACACCCGAGGGGTAGTGCCAACCCAATGGGGTCGGGTAAGGTGGAAAGACCTCCACGAGGCCGAGTCCTTCATGCTCGGACATCCAGCCGAGTTTTGTACACTTGGATGCAAGGTCGAGTCCTCTAGGCTCGGGCAGAAGGATGAATCCGATGCACTCAATCACAAATCGCCAGTTGTGGACGGTATGTTGGAGCGTCGAGACTTCTGAGGCATAAGGGTTGGATCATTCCAGCCGAGCCATGAATCGAGGCGATAACTACGAACCCCACAAGTTGCAGAGCCACATCAACAAACCCCTGTATTTTTGGGATTTGTTGACTCAGCAGATCAGGCTGATATCCACCACTATTGTCGTCTTACACTGAAACAAGGACTCTTACAAGTCACTTCCCTACTAAAACTCCGCTGAGAAGGATTCCCACCAAAGATAGAACTCTTGCCATACGAGGACTCTCCCACACCGCCAAGACTACATTATAAATAACTAGGTACACACCCTAAACAAAAGGATCGTTTTTTACTAAGTTGTTCTACTGCCAAAACGGAGATCTAACTTTCGGCTGGAGCCACACTGGCTCTCCTTTGCTGACCTGATTTTTTGAAGTCTCACCCGTAAGCAGATCGGGCAAAGATTTCATGACGCAACAGGCTTCAACGACCTACTTTCCATTTACCCCCCCAAAAAAGAAGACCTACTTTCCTAGTACATTTTCCTTTTTTTCTGGCTGGAGTTTCTGTAGAGCTGATTTCATTTAATAAAATTTTGGGCAAAAACGCTAACCGGTGTTGTGCCTCGGTGTACATCTCCGCCCAGGCAGAGTTGCGTGCGAAATGACCGGCATTCCCCTAGTCCTTTTCGCCTTTCCAGGGAGTGTGCCAGTCATTTAGCTCACGGCTATGCCTAGACATGGGTACATGCCAAGGCACAACACCGGTTAGCGTTCTTTCTCCATAAAATTTTGTCTTGATCCAAAACAAAACAAAAAAAAAACCATCGAATTTCGAAGTAGCACGATCTAGCATATTTTTTTTCACAGTAGCAGGATCAATTTAACTTGAAAAAAAAAAAAAAAAAAAAAAAAGAATTGGAGATTTCATTGTTGTCATTGGATGGGACTCCTAAGTCAATGATGACTTCGTACATAAGGGGATAATTACGACCTTTGGTTTCCTTCACTATTGGTGGGTGGGTATGAAAGCAGTGAACCTTTTGGAGAAGATCCATGTTCTCAAAAACAATCATCCACACCTCTCGCCGGGAGGGGGGGGGGAAGAAGAGAGAGAGAGTCTAGGACCCACAAAAACATAAATTGACTACATACGGCTCAAATGGAACCTATCAAACCAAAGCTGATGGTACAGGTCATGTTACAATCTTGGGAAGGTGTTAGCACCTCAGTCTTCCAAATACTTGGCCAAATTTATTAAATAAAATATGAAACCATATAAAATATGAACAAACTTAAAAAACGCTAGTGTTAGAACCACATACCTAAGTTGGTGTAGATACATCATTTTGTCACCTTGGAGGAGCATCAGCAAATGGAGGTTTTGTGTTTGGATTCTGCAACACTAGAAGGTTTGGGCATTGTTCTCCTAATGCCATAACCTCACTTTGCTGGCCTTCAGAATGCTGTGATCTGTGATTTTGTTCTTGAATGATTCACTCTTCTTCAGGAGGTTCCTCCCGAAGTTCCTTGGATTGAGTGGGAACCATCAGGACGGTTTGACTCAAGTGTACATTTGGACTTGAATTTCTAGTGTTCCTCATCATGGTAAATCTATTTTTTCAATCACTCTTTCAACGATCCCACAGACTATGCCAATCTATTGCAGAGGAAAATTGTATCGTCACGTGATAAGGTTACCTGCAAGCAAGAAGACGATGATAGAGCCATAAAAAAAAAAGGACTGGAGCTGGGTCTAGTGGAGACTCTCTGATGCTTACGTTAGTAGTCCTCACAACAATAGTAATTTGTGTCGGGAACTGAAAGAGGAACAAAACAGGAGAAAGTAGTAAAGTATTTAGATTATGTACCTTGTGCCCCCTCTTTATTATTTATAGGACGAGGAATGATGTAACCCTAACCCCAAGGAGTGGTAAAAGGTCATCTTAGTCATTGTGAGTGAAGTACTTTTTATGAAGGATCCCCAATATGTTATTCATGGGAGAGCTTGAAACTCAAATCCCAAGAGAACATGGTGGTTATAACTGAATTTTGTTATTATCGGATTCTCTGTCACATGTCAGTCATCTGTTGGTACGTATTTTTATTTGCTCCATTTCCCCAAGTTCCTCTCATAGAGGGGGGTGGACCCAATTTTTATATTCTCCTGTTACAGCGTGTTGTAATGCATCATGCGACAGCTGCAAAGGCCATGTGCAACATGTGGGGCCCGTAGTGCCACATGGCCTTTGTAGTGCCGCACGATGCATTACAGCACCGTGCTGTAACAGGAGAGGATAACGATTCGAGGTGGACCCCACCCAAGAAGGGGTAGGGTGATCATTTCCACCCCTCTATTAGAGGAACTTAGGGAAATGGACCTAGCCAGGAAATGAAGCAGATAAAGGTCCCAAACTCCAGACACCAAGTTGTTTATTCTTTGAGAGGGTTCTCTGAGCAAGCAGGGTACGTATATCCTCTCACATCTAGTTTTTTAATTATTATTTTTGTCATTGAAAAAATTGATACTATAATACATGTGAAGAGGCACAGTGTACGCCTTAGGCAAAGAGAGCCTTTTCCTATTCAATATTACCATGATGAGAGAGAACTGGAGATGACAGATGTAATTAGTAGATCAGTCACAAACCTTTAGACTGACCATGATACAAGCAACATCATCTTCTCATTCCTCCCAATATTCATCGTGTTAAAAACCCATCTTACCAAGACTCAACCATATACAACAGAACACAGAACATCACACCATAGTTTTTTTTTTTGGGTGGTGTGGTGGGGATCCCCACACTTCCCCGTAGGAGTAAGTGGATTTAACCCCAAGACCTGCCTACAACCAACCAAGGTCGTCAAATTTGCTTTTCAAGCATTTATACAGACATCTCTCTCATTTCTGCTCCCCCCCCCAAAAAAAAACAAAAGGTCTCTTCAAATTTTAGAATCTTTGAAGGATGAAGACTTATTAAGATATATCTCTGCAAGTGCAGTGTGCAATGCAGCTCCAATTGGAAGCACATCCTCGTCAAGAAAGAAGTGTGGGGAGTGTGGGGAGTGAACAGATCCTGCTGCTTCATTTCTCATTCCAATACCAAACATCACTCCAGGAATCACTTCCTGATAGAACGCAAAATCCTCACCTGCCATCACCTTCTTGCCTATCATCACGTTCTTGGGACCTAGCAGAAGCTTCCCTACTGTCTTCACATGCTCATGCAACCTCTCATCATTCATCACAGCTGGGTATGGTGGGTGCTCTTCTTCCTTCAAGTTGACCAAGGCCTTGCATCTGTGTACACCTGCCTGCTGTTCGATAACCTGCAAACAGTCCCATACATACCTGTAAACCGGACCAGTTTGACTGATATATTGCAATAAATTACTTTAACTCATGTGACTTAAACTATTTCCCCTTTAGAACCCCAAATTCCTCTCAACAAGGCTGGAACTCATACAGGTCGCTTAATCCCTGAGAAGCTTCTCTATTTCCAAAACAACTTATCACTATACTGCATGCCCTCTTCTAATGGACGGAGCACACTTCTGGGACACTTGGGTCGTGTAACAATTGGATCCACCATTGGATGGGTTTTGACTTCCAGTTTAGAAGTCAGCTTGATCCGGTGATCATCACCATTTATACTAATTGCATCTAGATTGCCAAAAGAGTTAGTCAGTCCCGAAGAAACGACAACCTCCTCAATATTAAAACCATTTTTCTGGGTTTATTAATTAGAAACTCAAATAATTTACCAATCTATGCATATACAAAGGCATTTAGATATTCAAATTATGCCTCCCTCAAACCAAGGTAAGAAATTTTGATTTCGACCCTGTCAAAAACTGAAATATTTTGCAAGATATTGCAATTTTGCATATTTCGGCAAAAAAAATGAAATGTCCATTTTCATGAATTTTGCCCTGAAACTTCAAGGCAAGCATATTTAAGCATGATTACATATATTCGAACCATTAGATTGAAAAAAAAAACACAAAAAATGATAGTTTAGCTTCGGACCCTAGGTTGCTACTGTATGTTGTAGCCAACTGTATCATTTCTCTTATATATTAACCTATTCTACACATAAATTAGTTCTAGAAAACACAACATTCAACAAAAGCAATTGAAATGTGAAATGTGTATTAAGAAAGAAGAAAAACCATTTAATAATACACCAATGTCAAAAAGTGTCATTATAGACACTTAATAATCTGTGTCTAGGTTGACCCTCGTGCCTTTCGTTGCATTTTTCTTGGCTACTCGTCCTCTGAGAAAGGTTATAAGTGCTACCATCCTCCCTCTCAACAACTGTTTGTTACCATGGATGTCACTTTCCATGAGTCAGAACCTTATTATCAGTCTTCTCTTGAGAGGGAGAATATATTGCCAGAGCTTCCTTCTGCTCCATTTGTTATTGACATTGTTCATCTTGAAGGGGAAAAATCTCCTAAGAAGGATTTGCTTACATACTCTCTCCGGACAAAACAGCCTATGACTGACCCGCCATGTCCATCAGAGCTTCCTGATCCTACTCCTTCGTCACAAACAGGTAATAAGGATTCTCCTCTTATTGAAGTTGATGACACAATCTTCCTATTGCTGTTAGGAAAGATGATAAAACTTGTATTAAACATCCCATTTCCAACTTTGTCTCCTACGAATCCTTATCCCGTCCTATAGAGCTTTTGTTTCCTCTCTGTCTTCTATTTCTATTCCGCAAGGTTTGAAAGAAGCTATGGCTGATCCTAAATGGAAGGATGCTATGACGGAAGAAATGTAGGCCTTGCAAAATAATGGCACTTGGGAGCTTGTTCCCTATCCAGAAGGAAAAAACCAGTCGAATGCAAGTGGGTGTTCACTATCAACCACAAGGTAGATGGCTCCATTGAAAGATACACGGCCAGATTAGTCCCCAAGGGCTTTACTCAAACCTATGACATTGACTACTAGGACACCTTTGCTCCAGTGGCCAAGATGAACTTAGTCCGAGCATTATTATCTTGTGCTGCTAACCTTGGATGGAATCTCCAACAGTTAGATGTAAAGAATGCCATCCTAAATGGTTATTTGGAAGAAGTCTACATGGACATTCCCCTGGTTTTGAATCATCTACCACAAGCAAAGTTTATAGACTACAGAAGTCTCTACGGTTTGAAATAGTCTCCAAGTGCTTGGTTTGGGCATTTCCTCAAGGCCATGCAAAAGTTTGGCTACAGAGTACAAACGAAGTCAGACTGACCATACCTTATTTGTTAGACATGAAGGCAACAAGGTTACAACTCTCAAAGTTTATGTGGATGACACAGTGGTCACAAGCAAAAGGTAAAAGCACAACTTGCTAAGGAATTTGAAATAAGGGATTTAGAACCTCTCAGATACTTTATAGGAATAGAAGTTGCCTGCTTCGATAAAGACATCTTTATCTCCTAGAGGAAGTATGTCCTAGACCTTCTCAATGAAACGGGTATGCTTGGATACAAGCTAGCCGATTCCTCCATTGAGGTAAATCATCGTCTTGGTAGTAATGGTGGCGAGCCAGTTGACCGAGAAAGCTATCATAGAACTTGTTGGCAAATTGATATATCTTTCCCATACCTGACCCGACATGGCATATATTGTGGGGATTATTAGTCGGTTTCTTCATAATCCTCAGAAAGCTCATCTCGAGGCAGCGTATTGAATCCTGAGATACTTGAAATCTGCCAATGGCAAAATAATCTTATTTTCCAAAAATGCCAACCTCCAACTCGAAGCCTTCACAGATGTTGATTGGGCTGATTCAGTAGATGATCAGTGTTCAGGCTATTGCACATTCCTCAGAGATAATCTGGTTACCTAGAGAAGTAAGAAACAGTCAGTGGTCTCTAGATCCAGTGCTGAGGTAGAATACCGGGCGATGGCACAGGGTGTCTGAGAACTTGTGTGCCTCAAATTTTCACCTTGGTGAAGATAGAGTGGTGGAGGCACGGGGAAGTTAGGAAAAAAAGAAAATGTTCATAAAAAAGAAAATTTTAACAATTCCATAACGTGATAAACTGATAACCACTAAAGAGCCTATGCATCTTTATTGTGATAATAAGGCTGCCATCAACTTCATCCTATTGTATGCAAGTTGGCCATGTGTGATATATATGCACCTACTTGAGGGGGAGTGTTAAAGTGTGTCAAAGTGTCTAGGTTCATTGTATGTGCCTAGATACATTGTGCACATGTTCCATATGTTAGATAAGGATTGTGAGTCATCCTTAGATAACATTCTATATTTGTAATCCCTTCTCCATCTATAAATAAAGTGGTAGCCTCTGTCACTATTGACAAGCCAAGTGATCCTCTTATTTCAACTTATACAAATGTGATTATTTGTTTGCCCTCTCGACCACACTTTGTACAATGGACTTCTTCCCCGTTTTCTTCAGCATGAGGTTGATGCATTGGGCTGTACAAAAAGTCTAAAAATAGGTGTACTTGCTATCGTTCATCAATCTCTCCCCAACCTTTTTGAAGTTGCTGTCGTTGTCGATCATCACTTGGACAACGTTACGTACCCCCACCTCCTGTACCACCTCTTTAGCAATTAATAAATGTATTTTGAATCCTTCCTCTCCTTGTATGCATTCACTGATTTAGGAAACACGGCCCTACCATCACAATAGACTATGAATTTGATGATGGAGTATCTAGTAGGTCTAGTCCAACCATAACACATCATAGTCACAATATACTCTGGCCACAACTACTTCAAGCCCTGTATGTAGTCCTAGAGCCCTTCTCTCTGTTGGGGCAAATAGGCATTCATGAGTTCATATGCAGTGGGGCCCTTCACCCTGGGCCAACCTTCCCTATAGTGTCTAGCATGTTCTGAATCTTCTGACAGTACGATCCCTCAATGGCATTGGCTGGGATATCATGAATTCATGATAAAAGAACCACTTGGACACAACGTCATCCACTTTGCCCTTCCAGTCAGACAATATATGTTTAATCTTCCGCTGCCTGGTATCCTATGTCCTGCAGAAGGCAAGATTCTGCTCAAGGACATCAATGACATCCTCATCTACTTCAAGTCCACTAACACTCTGTGACCGTTGGTAGGGGATTTCTGTTTGCTTCTGATTCTTCCTACCCCATCTCTATCATTTACAGTACCATTACCATCAACCTCTAGTGCAGCTGATTTAGAGGAACCAGCTCATCCCTTGATCTTTCTGGCTCTATCCTTCTCCTGCAAATGTGTAACTCAGCTTGCTGCCGTAGCACGCTGTATCTGTCTCACCTCTGCTTCTGTCTCCACGTCAACAGACATATCCTCATCACTACAATCATATACATCCCCTAGTGTTGGGTGTCTCTCCAGCATTGCCTCCTCAAAATCCTTCCCAATCCATGCTTATAAATATCTGTATAGGATCAAGCATATTGGCCGATCTGTATGGTATCGACTAAGGGTGTCAAATTGGAACCAGAACCAAAAACCGGACCAGGACCAAATAAGCCAAACCGAATAAAATTCGGTTATGGAATGTAGGAACAGAATTCAGTTTGGTTCCGGTTCCAGCATAGGAACCATCGGTTCGAACCGGAACTGAAACTGAACCGAATGGGGATACTAATATAAAAAAAAGCGTCCCAGTGCACAAGGCTCCTGCTACTGCAGGGTCTGAAGGGGCAAACATATGCAGCCTTACCCCTGAAATGGGATAGTAATCCCTATAGTATATTAATATATTATAATACTATTATAGTACATATGATTAATATTAGTATTAAATTTTATAATACTACTATATTATAGTATATAGTATATTAACATTTTATAATACTACTATATCATAATATATGAACCGAGTACAGGAATCGAAACCAAACCGTGTACGAATCGAATGCTGGAACTAAAACCGAACCGAGCAGGTTCAGTTTGAGTATCGATTTTCAGAACTAAATTAATTCTCGGTTTGGTTCACACCAACTGTTTTAAGTTTCAGAGAATCAAACCATAAGAAGAACACACGAAGGTTTAACGAGGTTCGGCCATGGATGCCTACGTCCTCGGATCAGAACTCCCAAATCTTTTCTTATTACTTCGTTGGGAAAAAGAATACAGATAAATAAAAGAGAATGAAAGAGAGTTGCCAAGAAAGAATACACAATAGAAGGCAACAAATATTCTGCACAATATTGACCGTATCTCCTTCCAAGAATAGGAAATTCGGATCAATCTTTCCAATACTCCCCCTCAAGTTGGGGCGAAGACATTGTCAGAGGTCAACTTGTTCACCATGACTTGGAACGATCCTTTGGGTAGAGCCTTAGTAAAGATATCTGCTAACTGATCTTCACTACGAACATATGGTATCTCAATTGTTTTATCTTGGACCTTTTCACGCACAAAGTGGCAATCTACTTCTGTGCTTAGTGCTTTCATGAAAGACGGGGTTTGAGGCGATATGAGTGACTGTTTGACTGTCACAAAACGGCTTTGTAGGCTTGGACACAGCCTCACACCCCAATTCTTGTAAGAGCAATCGAAGCTACACAATTTCACTAGTGGCAGAGGCCATGGCCCGGTATTCTGCCTCTGCACTTGAGCGAGCCACCACATTTTGTTTTTTACTCTTCCAAGTAACAATATTACCACCAACAAACGTACAGAATCCGGTGGTAGATTTTCTGTCCTCAGGGCTCCCAGCCCAATCTACATCAATGTACCCAACGATCTGGGTGTGCCCATTGTTCTTCATCAAGATCCCTCTTCCTGGAGAGGTTTTCAAATAGCGAAGTAGGTGATTGACAACCTCCATGTGACCCTGAGTGGGAGCCTGCATGAACTGACTCACGTAACTAACGGCATAGGCGATGTCAAGTCTAGTGATGGTTAAGTAAATCAAACGCCCTACCAATTGTTGATATCGCCTAGGATCACTCAAAAGAGTATTATTAGTTTTAAATTTGTCACTGTGGTTTATAGGCACACTAGCAGGTTTAGCTCCAATTTTTCCAGTCTCTTTCAACAGATCCAAAGTATATTTTCGTTGTGACAGGAACAGGCCTTTGTGTGAGCTAGCCACTTCAATGCCCAAAAAATATCTCAGTTTACCGAGATCTTTGATATCAAACTCTTGACTCAAATGCCGTTTGAGAGCTTCAATTTCGAACTGATTACTACCAGTAATGACAAGGTCATCAACATAAATCAGAACGACAACAATACCTTTGTCATTGTTCTTAACAAACATCGAGGAATCAGATTCACCTCTTTGAAAACCAAATTGGATGAGAGCAGTACTGAGCCTACCATACCAAGCACGTGGGGGCTGTTTAAGTCCGTATATGGCCTTTCTGAGCTTGCAAACCATCCCATCCCCATTTTGTAACGCATGGCCTAGAGGGAGATCCATATAAACCTCCTCTTCAAGGTCTCCATGTAGGAACGCATTTTTTACGTCCATTTGGAACAAAGACCATCCGCTATTCATAGCCATAGACATGAGTACCCGCACAGTATTCATTTTCACAACTGGGGCAAACGTTTCCTTATAATCGACGCCATAGGTTTGAGTGTACCCTTTGGCAACGAGACGAGCTTTATACCTCTCGATCGATCCATCACTGTTATATTTGATCTTATAGATCCAACGACAACCAACCGTACGCTTGCCGGCAGGTAACTTAACCACTTCCCAAGTGTGATTCCGATCAAGGGCTTGAAGTTCGTCCTTCATGGCATTCATCCACACACGATGGTTGCTTGCTTCTGCAAAACTGTTGGGCTCTTTATGTCTCTCAATAGCAGACAAGAAACTCCAAAAATTTGGAGAGATTCTGTCATATCCAACACAATCTTGGATGGGATGTTGAACCGTATGATAAGTGGCCATATCCCGAAGCCGAGTTAAAGGCTTAGGAACCCGGTTAGACTTGCGAACAGGAACCATGGTGGAACCCGCAGGAACAGGAACTTCTGGAATAGAAATTTCAGGAACTTCGGGCACAGGCACAGTCTCTGTCTCAGCCACAGGTGTGGGTTCAGCCATGTCTTCGTTGTCGGTGGTAGGTTCATCATCTCCAACATTATTATCACCATCATTATTCAAACTGTCACCTTGACTTTCAGCAGTAGGTAACGGGACAGGAGCAAATTCAACAGAGAAATCACTATAGTACTCCCCCTGAATTTGAGTCCTGTCCGGAAAAAACATATGAGCTTCATCAAAAATAACATCACGAGAGATGTAAAGACGTCGGGAACTGGGTTCATAACACTTGTAGCCCTTTTTAACAGAAGAGTAACCTACAAACACACACTTGCGTGCCCGGGGATCAAGCTTACTACTGGTTTGAGAATGGACATAACAAATGCAGCCAAAAACCCTCAAGTGAGAGAAACTAAACTTCCGACCATAAAAGACCTCCATAGGAGTCTTATAACCGATCTCCTTACTTGGAAGGCGATTAATAAGTAGCAGCTTGTAAGAACTGCATAAGCCCAATAGGACTTGGGTAAATGGCCAGAAAACATCAAAGCTCGGGTTACTTCAAGGAGGTGCCGATTTTTACGTTCGGCAACTCCATTCTGTTGAGGAGTGCCTACACAAGATGTCTGATGAACAATACCCAAGCTATGCAGAAATGACTGAAAAGGGTGATTGGTGTATTCAGTCCCATTATCAGTCCGTAAAATCTTGATGCAAGTATTAAATTGGTTGCGAATCATGGTGCAAAAAATTTGAAACACATGAAGAACCTCATTCTTCGACTTAAGCAAATAGATCCAAGTAGAACGAGATTTGTCTTCAATAAAAGTAATAAAATATTTGTAACCATTTATGGAATCAACAGGAGCACTCCCCCAAACGTCAGAATGAACTAAACCAAATAACTCACTTGATAACCGATTACTGTGAGAAAAAGGAAGTCTATGCTGTTTAGCAAAATGGCAAGGATCACAAGTACTAGAATCATGATTCAAAGACATATCAAGAGTATGTAAAATCTAGTCAGATGGGTGACCCAAGCGCAAGTGCCACAACTGAGAAGCTTCCGCTGTACTTTTCTTTGCAACAAAGGCACCTTCATGGAGATTTATAGTATAGAGACCATTCTGAAGTTGACCTTCACCAATCATCTTCCTGGTGACGCGATCCTGAAATACCACCTTTTGAGGAGAAAAAATAACATTGCAATTCCACTCTTTAGTACACTTGCTTACAGATAGCAAATTTGAAGATAAATCAGGAACAAGTAAGGCATCAGAATTTTTTGAAAAAATTTTAAGTTGCCCAACACCATGAGTAGGAACCTGCACTCCGTTAGCAACAGTAATTGGCGGGTAAGCAGTACTAATATTAGTGTTAAGCAACAGGTGTGAGGAACCACACATGTGATCAGTAGCACCAGAATCAACAATGAAACCATTTTTAGAAAGTGCAGATAAGGCATGAATATTACCAGATGTCTTGACCATATTTCCTGATTCAGTTGCAGAACTGACAGTGCCAGAGGAAGTCATCCCATGTGCCTGAAGCAGTTGTTGGAATTGATGAGCTAATGTTTCAAGTTTTGATTGGAAATCGGTGGAACTTGCCTGGGCCGCCACTTTAGACTCTTGGTTCTTATCTTTGCTTTGGCGAAGATGGGGATGGAGTGACCAACACCTATCCTTGGTGTGGCCATCACGATCACAATGATCACAATGAAACCGATTTTGACCTTTACCTTTTCCTTTGCCAGATCTAACGTTTTTGTCACTTTGCTGCTTGTTAGATGTAACATTATGAGCCGAGTTTTCAGAAGAATCTTTTTCAACAATGGACTCAGATTTCATAACCCGACACCTAGTTTCTTCTCTTTGGATTATGGAACACACAGAGGCAAAAGAAGGCAAAGTAGTGCTCATGAGAACTTGACGCTTAAGGTCCTCGTACTCAGGTTTAACACTGGCTAACAACTGAAAATTTTTGTCATGTTCTTCACGTTTAACATAATCAGCAATAATCTGAGTAGTAGGCCTATATTGACGAAGTTCGTCCCACTTTTTCTTTAGGTTCCCAAGGTGTTCAGTGAAAGATTGATTGGGACCTTGCTTGGATCGAGCAAGTTCCTGCTGCAACTCAAAGATGCAAGAAGCATTGTTTGCTTGGCCATACATTTCATTCAATGATTCCCATAAATTCTGGGCAGTATCCGAATATGCAAAAATCTCATAGACTTGTGACTCCATTGAATTAAAAATCCAGGTCAAGACCGATTGGTCATTGGCTTGCCAATCAGAAAATTCGGGATCCTCCTCAGGAGGGGCTTTAATCTGGCCATTAATATGGTCGAGTTTGGATCTGCCTCCAAGGGCAATGGTCACGGCTCTAGACCAAGGAAGGAAATTTCTCCCATTCAACACCATAGAAGTAAGACGCTGGCTGTTTGTTTCTTGCGCCACAGCCTTGGTGGAACCAGAGCCATTGCTGGTATCTTTACCACGAGTATTTTCTTTCTCAGATTCACCATCAGACATGGTGACAAAATGGAAAACAAAAGATCAAAGATAAAGATAAGAAGAAGCTTATCTGTAGAAGAGAACACTCAGCAGGCCAGACAATATGCCAACAGCAATCACCTCAACCGATCCTGCAATCACCCAGCAGCACCTTCGAATGAGGGAAAGGCCATCAAGGAGCGAAACAGCAAACGAACAGGCCAAGATTACACCCTCTCTGATACCACGTTTTAAGTTTCAGAGAATCAAACCACAAGAAGAACACACGAAGGTTTAACGAGGTTCGGCCATGGATGCCTACGTCCTCGGATCAAAACTCCCAAATCTTTTCTTATTACTTCATTGGGAAAAAGAATACAGATAAATAGAAGAGAATGAAAGAGAGTTGCCAAGAAAGAATACACAATAGAAGGCAACAAATATTCTGCACAATATTGACCGTATCTCCTTCCAAGAATAGGAAATCCGGATCAATCTTTCCAATGCCAACACTCTCTGGAACTGACCCGAAACCAACCGAACCGCTTTACACCCTTAGTATTGGCCTGCATACAGATACCGATACCCGCCCGGTCCTGTATCGGTGGAACGGTTCTTATTTAGGGGCAAATCTGTCCAAAAAATGAATTTCTTTTATCGAAATGGAGGGCAAAAGAATTTGATATGGTCAATACGCATCGTTATCGGACGAGACCAATATAGATTCCGATACAGATATTTATAACCATGCCCCATCCTTCTGCTTGTCAAACTTCTTGTTTTCCTCCCTTAATGACGGCAGCCATGGCTTTCTGCACCTCACCAGGGACCTTAGGGCATTTTGCCACAATCTTGTAACCATCATCCAGGTGCCATTTCAGTCTCGTGGCCCCACCTCCCATGATCTCCCCATAATAATTGCATTATGATGTTGTTTTGTCATTACCAATAGGTATGCCATGCCTCAATTCCGGGTCTCCCCCCTAATCAGCCATTGTGCAACCTTCTTACATCGCTACAACAAGAATGCACACATCAATAAGTTTTCTAAATCAATTAAGACTTCTAAAACAACAACAAACTTATTTCTTAATTTTCCCCAAGTACTCTATTTTTCCCAACTAATACTATTTTTTAAGAATTTTATAAAAATAATAATTACCTATTTGAAAAAATTAAGGAATGCAATAATAATCAGTATCAGTTGAAAACACATCAACAATATTTTAAAATTTTTATTTTTCAAACCAAAATAGAATAATTTCCATATTTCTCTTATTTTTTGGATTTTTAGAATAATTTAAAAAAAAATTTACAGAGAATAAATTTCAACTATGTGAAGTCATAGATAGGACAACAGTGTCTAACATATAAAAATATGAAGGCCAACCAATACATATTGACCCTATTTTTTTTCTTTCAAAAATTAGTTTAAATAATCAATTTTCCAAATCAAAAAATAAAAGATAAAATAGAAAATTAAATCCGACTCTGTGAAGTCGTAGATTGGTTTACAATGCCTAACATATAAAAAATTGAAGGCCAATCAATACATGTTTACCCTATTTTTTGCAACAATTAATTTAGGAGAAAAAGGTTTTACCTTCAAATTCGAATCTAGCACAAATCCACTCAAATCCAATAAATAATCAATGAAGATGCATTGTACTACCCCACAATGCCTCGATACAGCCAAATATCTAATGCCTCGACACAGCCAAATATCTGGCAGCTTTCGGTTGAAACTCCCTTCCGGTTGAAATTTTGTCAATTTTCCAACCATTTGAATAGAATTTTGTGAATTTATACATAGGATTGTAACGTTTTTGCTGAAACAACTGAAACATTTTGGCATTTCGACTGAAATTATGGTCGAAACTTGGTAATATTTACAAATCACATACAGTTTCGTTTCAAGCAAGCTCAAAACCGAAACATTTTTGTCAAAATTTTCAAACCTTGCCCTCGACTTGGAAAGATGATAATAAGACAAAGGGGGGCAGGGGGAATGAACAAAGCAAAATCCAATATATGATAGCCTCTATCTGTTGTTCCATCTCTTTGTTGTATATACTTTATTGCCCATATTTTTTCCTATTCTGTTTTGTTTATTTATTGGATCTGATTTCAACATCTGCATTCCACAATATTGTTGACATCATATGCTGTCTTTGATTTGAATAATTTTTTTAAATTAGAGTTTTTGTAATTGCATAGGATATAAGTGCAGTATTATTAGCAATATTATTCAGGTGAGTTATGCCATTTTAGGAATGGTATCACTGTGTGCAGAAATAAATATCAATTTTTGCACCAACCATTTTACATAATTGTTAACAGGAGATCAGGAAGAACAATAGTATACAGAAGGAAAAAAAGTAAAAACAACATGAAAGTCATGATAATAAATACCTCTTTTACCCTCTGCTGGAGTTGATGCAGGCCATCGATGGTGAGACTCCTCAAAGTGCCACCAAATTCAACGTATGAGGGAATGACATTTAATGTCGACCCTCCTCGTACATAGGTAACAGACAGTACCTTCAACAAAAAGCTAGTATCAGCAAGAAGTCACATAAGATACATTTGATCATCACTGGTAGCAGAAAATATAAACAATGTAAATAAAACGATGAGAACTATAGGGTGAAAACACAGCATAATGCGATTTGCTATCAAGCCTAATACTGCTGCAGAAAATAAGCTAGGTTATCTTTGCAGCAATCCCATCAATCAAGTGCGCAGAGAGATTAGGATGGATGGTTGAACAATGGGTGAATAGATCTATGATTCTAACACTTGAATGGTTCAGAATAGATGACAAATAGTTGCTACGAAACCATGGTAAAACAAACATCCCTAGACTGATAGCCAAGGAAAGCCAGACATCATTACATCCAACCATGCAGGTCACGTGGAAGCTCTTCATGAAACAATTAGATTAAGGCTCTGGAGGCTGTGGAAGGGGTCAATAGGACTGATATGACAGACTGCTTGTGCATTTCTTAACATTTCATGAAGTTTAATTTTGAAAAGTTTACAGGGACATGTGCTTAACTGCTTATCAGTAAACAGCTGAGATGGCTTTGAAGTTTGAATATGGTGCAATGGAGAAAGATAATCATATGGCCAACCCCAATTACTTGGAATAAGGCTTAGTTAAGTATGAAGTTGAGTTTTTGTCCCCCTCCCCCCCCCAACAAAAAACAAAAAAACAAAAAATAAATTTTGAGTTGACAAGGCTCACAGAGGAACAAGGAAATCGATATATGAAGTAAAGACATTATGCCAAAAAGGAAGTCTAAATTAATCAAACCTAGAAATACAATAGGAAAGACTATAAGGTAATTGAACTGAACCACAACACCTCAACGTTAGAAGGGGAAAAAAAGTATCACCCCTAAGTAACGCACCATATTGACACCCGGATGCGGTGTCAAGTAGGCAAGGGGTTCTCGTACAATGGACAAGTGCGAGTTAAGAAACCAGTCCAAAAGCGTAGGATTATATTAGCATCTTGGAACATTGGATCCTTAACGGGTAAGAGTCTAGAGTTGATAGATGTTATAAGGAGAAGAAGGATTAATATTGTATGTATTCAAGACACTAAATGGAAGAGTAAAAAAACCAGAGTATTAGACGGCTTTAAACTTTGGTATACGGGAAACCAAAGTAATAGAAATGGAGTGGGCATATTAGTGGACAAAGAACTAAAGAATGATGTGGTGGATGTTAAAAGATTTGGATATAGGATTATATCCATCAAGTTTGTATTGGAGAAAGAGGTTGTCAATATAATTGGCACTTACACACCCCAAGTAGGATTGGATGAAAGTAGTAAGTTACAATTTTGGTAATATGGATGAATATAGCGTAATGTTTTAGTTAAGGAGAAAAGATTATCATAGGGGGTGACTAAATGGACATATTGGAAGAGATCATAGAGGCTATAAAGGCATACATGGAGGTTATGGAATCTCAGAGAGGAATGAGGAAGGGATCTTAGTTTTAGACTTTGCGGTGTATGATTTTTCTATTGTGAATACCTTCTTTGAGAAGAGAGAAGAGAATTTAGTTGCCTAAAAAAGAGGGCATCATACCAGCCAAATAGATTTCTTCCTAGTTAAGGTTATGGACAAGAGAGGCAATAGTATTTATGGATCAAGGGTAAACTTGGAAGCAAATATATGATATGGGGCAAAAAACGAATTAAGGGAGAAGAGAGGGGTAAATATGTAAGTTGAGAAATAAAAGAATTAAAACCCAACAAATAGTGGGGTCTTCTTTAACCTTCGGCAAACACAACCAAAACACAACTAGCGGAGGAGTGCCCTCTTGCATTCGATCTGGTTCTTCACAAGGAGCTTCAAATCTCTTGAAATTTTAGGAGCAGGCCTGCAATCGCCAGTCCTATGGAATCCAACTCACTAAATTCCCAAAACACAAGAAACATTTGAGAATAAAATATCTGAAAAGGAACCTGGTGGAAGGACTGAAACAGCTATAAGAATGGACTTAGTTCTCTGTACAGAAAGACTATTAAAGGAATCATATTGAGGGCATTAGGTCACCTATGGAAGAGTGACTTACAAACAGAATATTCAGCTCAATGAAAAACCAAGGGCAAAGAAATATGAAGCTCTGTATAACAATTTGAACAAAAGGGAAGGGGGAAAAGCTATCTATAAGATGGCTAGGATGAGAGAAAGGAAGTTTAGAGATTTCGACCGTGTTAGATGTATTAAAAGTGAAGATGGTAGAATACTAATAAGTGATGAGGATATTAAGGAGAGATGGAGAGAGTACTTCCACAGCCTACTAAATGATGATATTCCAAGTAAAAGTGCACCAGAAGATTGCATTACTCATCTAGACAACACATATCGTAGATATATACACAAAATTAGGGTGCTTGAAGTAAAAAAAGCCTTAAGACAGATGAAAATAGGCAAAGCAACAGGCCCAAACGGCGCCCCAATAGAAATGTGGAAGAGCTTAGGAATCTGTGGTTTATCTTGGTTAACCAAGCTGTTTAATATGATTATGAGCACAAGGAAAATGGAAGAGAAGCATTATGATCCCAAACCAAAAAAGAAGTGATATTCAGAGCTGCAATAACTATAGAGGCATAAAACTATTGAGTCATACTATGAAGTTATGGGAAAGAGTTATTGAATCTCACCTGGGAAAAGAATCTACTATTTTAGAGAACCAATTTGGTTATATGCTAGGAAGATCCATGATAGAAGCTATTTTCTTACTTAGAAGCTTCATGGAAAGATTTAGAGAGGACAAGAAGGATCTCTATATGGTTTTTATTAACCTAGAAAAGGCATACGATAGAGTCCCTAGAAAGTTAATCTGGAATATACTAGAGAAGAGAAGGATTTCAAGTAAATACGTGGACATAATTAAAGATATGTATGATGGTGTGGTAACTAGCATAAGAACTGTAGGGGGTAAAGTGAATTCCCAATCTCAATTGGGTTACATTAAGTATCAGCCTTAAGTCCTTATTTGTTTGCGCTTATCATAGATGATTTTAACCAGAGGCATTCAAGATAAGGTTCCTTGGTGTATGCTTTTTGCTGATGATATTGTTGTGGTGGATGAGACAAGAGCAGGGATCAATGCCAAATTGGAGCTATGGAGAATCAACAACAACAATAACTCAGCCTTATCCCAACTAAATGGGGTCAGCTACATCGTTCCTTGGAATCAAAAGGTTTTAAGATAAGTAGAACCAAAACAAAGTAAATGGTGTGTAATTTTAGTCATACTAAGACAGTTAATGATGTGGTGAGAACTGAAGATAGGGAGATTCCACAAAGTGATTGTTGAATTCTGTTTGAGTTAAAATAAAACCGCAAGCGTACGGGTCAATCGTAGCTACGGGTCGAACAAGAGGAGATATACGCCACTCTATTTAACTAACTTACAAGTAATGCAAAGTGAACCAAATTAAAGTGTTAAATTAAACTAATTAAACTAACGAAAATCAATGCATCCTAACTCATAAGCATTTAACAAAATTAAGGGATTAAATCGGCGTCCTAACACATGAGCATCTAACCTATCAAACTAAAGCGAATTGAAATGAATAGAAATGCAGCCACAAATACTAACCACATAAAAAGAAATAAAGGAATAAAAATGCATCCATAAACCACAACCATATAAAATTAAAATAAAAGAAATAGAGGGGGAAGAAGAAGAAGATAGAGAGAGATAGAGGAGATGGAGAATGAGATTGAGAGTTTAGATAGTAAAACCTAGATGTGCTTGTATGAATGTAATTGAAAAGCTTGAATACTTGCATAAACTTACCATGGCCTCCTTTTCTAAATCTTCAAGTCTTATCATCAACTTAAGAACTTAGACTAGAAGGCTTAAAACCTAAACTAGAATTAAGAAATTACAACCCAATTGAAGACTTAAATTGAAATTAAAGCAGAAACAAAACCTATTATAACCATTAACTAAAAATCATAAAAGCAAACTAGAACTTAGAAAAGCCAAAAATCACAATTAGAAGAAGAAGAAGAGAAGAAATTTCACTAAGTGAATGAACAATTTTTACAAGAGAGGTAGGGGGTATTTATAGGTGGAAGAGAGAAGATGGAAGTGTAGGAGAAATATTCCCTAAGAAAAAAGAATATTCTCTTCTCTTTCCTCTTTTACAATGCCTTGAATCCTAAGAAAAAAGAAAAAAAATAGAAAGAAGAAGAAGAGAAGATTGTTTACATAGACCTTCTATTTCTAGTAAAGTAAACTTCCAATTCTAACAAGTGCTTCATTTTCTTTGTAGATATCTTCTCCAAGCAATAAAATCAAAGCATCTTTGATTTTTCAACCTTCCATAGATGAGAAAATATAAATCTATCCCAAGTAGAATTTCAAAAGTGCCCTTGAGAAGTTGGAGGAGAGAGAGAGTAAGGGTGATGACTAGGATTCCTTCAAAAATAAATAAAATACCCATTCTGTCCTTCAGAAAACGTGGAGCATGGGGTGCTTATATAGGCCTCACCATTGTGTTCCTTGAGAAAAATCACCCAAAATAGACCCAAATTTCGTCCAATTCGGAGTTGGGGAGCCCAAGATATCTCCAGTTGAAGTTGGACTGTCCAGAGCTTTCCAAATGGAATCTTTCGGGTTCAGTAAAGTAACTTCTAATAATTGCATTAAGGCCCCTAGAATCCGAATTTTGCTTTACTTTGTCCCCGTCCGACTGTCAATAATTATAAATAAACCCCTACAGACCATTTTCGCACGTCGTTACGGAAACGGCCATAACTTATTCGTTTCAACTCGGAATCAAGTGCCGTTTGAACCGTTGCGAAGCTGACTCGATGGGCTATGCATCCATACTATTAGCACCTCTAAAAAGCTTTAAAACATCTCCTTAGCATCATCTCCTCCATTTTCACAATAATTCACCTAAACCCTGAAAAGCACAAGGAAGCACCGAGTAACTCTGTCCAATGTGATAAAATGTATGCTTTATTCTCTAAGATTTCACACATAAATGTGCTCATCAGATTCCCCCACACTTGAACGTTACTTGTCCTCAAGTAAAGCAAAAGATAAACTAACTTAGAATGCAAAAAAAAATCCTAACTCACTTTCGTAGAAATCACGGTTGCACTTAGTATGTGCAACAAGCCTTTCAACCCCTAGGTTACCCCTAGTGGACGAATTGTGTCTCGTGGGTGTTTGCAGTGAATATACACCCAAAATTCAATAAATTAAATAAAAAAGAATGATGTAAATTTTTCTCATGGCATAAGTAAGATAGGGCACACAATCTCAGAGAAATACTCAACTAAAGATTAAGGAGCCAAAGGTTCCCCCACACTTGAATTTTATCACCCCACATCAATTCAAGTAACAAGCATGCATCAAGGTCAAGAGATCTCCTCATATTTTCTGAACACTACTCACCTTCAAGTAAACCACTCATAGCACTGATGGAACCAAAGACTTAGGCATTGAGTATTTTTTACCATACTTTCTTTTCCAGGCATTAAGGCAAAGCTTTTTTTTTTTTTTCTTTCTTTCTTTCTTAACAACAAACTCTTTTTCTACTCTACTACTGTTCTCTGAATGACATAGTGGAGCATACACCAGACACCCAAATACTTGGTAGCTTTGCTTTTTGCATGTATCCATAAGACATTGAGACATTGATGCAAGAGTTTTTTTTTTTTTTTTTTGAGTTTCCTTCCAAGGAATTTCGATCAAGTCACCCTGCTTCATGAGGCACAATGCCCTATCTAGTCCCAAGGAATTCCACTTTTCTTTCTGTTTCTCTTTTTTGTTTTTCATTTACTTTCACTTTCATGCCTTGCCACAAACAAATTGGTCTCAACTACTAGCCAAAAGATCAAAGGGGTCTATAAACACATAGAGGAATCTAACCATCACATCAAGTAGCACTCATATTTTCAAACTCAATCCCCATCACCGGATACAAACCAACTACCATCCTTGAAAAGGGATTTTTTTATTATTTCGCATGCTAGGGCACCTAATTCCCTCTCACTCTCGCTTTGTAAATCGAAGAGACTTATGCACATAACCAAAAACTATCGCCACAATCAAAATTCACAAAATTCACAATTAAAGTCCAACACACCCCCCCCCCCACTTAATTCATGTAGTGTCTTCAATGCATGCAGAAAAGAAAGAATAAGGACAAGGGAGGGAATACATACCAGGATATCAGGGGTCAAGGTAAAGAGGCTCATGGAGATCCATGACCTCTTCTTCAACTGGAGTAGGCATCTCTATGTACGGCTTCAATCTTTGGCCATTGACCTTGAAAGTAGCTCATGTACTTGGATTGAGGACTTCAACGACCCAGAGGATAAGCTTTTGAACAATATAGGGGCCATCCCATCTAGAACGCAGCTTACTTGGAAAGATATACAAACGAGAATTGTACAACAAAACTTTCTGGCCTACCTCAAAAGATTTTCTCAAAATATGCCTATCATGGAAAGCCTTGGTTTTTTCCTTGTAAATCCGGACATTCTCATATGCCTCATTCCTAAGCTCTTCCAACTCGGATAGTTGGAGTTTCCTATGGGCACTGCGGTGGGTAGGTCAAAGTTAAGCTTCTGATAGCCCAAAAGGCCTTGTGCTCAATCTCTACGGTAAGTGACATGCCTTTCCATACACCGACGGCAGTACGGAGATTGACCAAGATCGGTCTTGAAGGCTGTCCTATGGGCCCACAATGCATCTACCAACCGGTTAGACCAATCCTTGCGGTTTGGGTTGATGGTTTTCTCAAGAATTTGCTTGATCTGCCTATTTGAAACCTCAACCTGGCCACTGGTCTGGGGATGGTAGGGTGTGGCCAACTTATGGACGACACCATACTTTCTCATGAGGGCCTCAAAAGGCCGATTACAAAAATGCTTGCCCTGATCACTAATGATAGCCCGGGGAGTACCAAAACAGAAGAAGATGTTCTCCTTCAAAATTTCACAACCACCTTGTGGTCATCGGTCTTACAAGCAATCGCCTCAATCCATTTGGACACATAGTCCACAAGAAGTAATATGTACAGGTTACCAAAAGAGTTAGGGAAAGGCCCCATGAAATCAATACCCCATACATCAAACACCTCAACCACCAGAATTGGGTTGAGGGGCATCATATTTCTCTTAGTATGACGCCCTAAGGATTGGCATGAAGAACATGCCTTACAATAAGTAAAAACGTCTTTAAACAGACTAGGCCAATAAAATCCACACTGTAAAACCTTGGCCGCAGTCTTATTAGGCCCAAAATGGCCTCCACAAGCCTGATCATGGCAAAAAGATAAGACAGATTTTGCTTATGATCAGAGGCACATCTCCGGATTACTTGATCCGGGCAGGTCTTAAAAAGATAAGGATCATCCCAAAAGAAATGCTTAACTTGTGAAAAGAAACGATTCTTATCTTGGGTGGACCAATGTGCAGATGTCACACCAACGGATAATTAACAATGTCGAAGAAACCAAGGTTCACTAGACAATCGCAATCGATACTCATCAAGAAAATTCTCGTTGACCGGAGAATCAACAATCAAGAATTAGGCAGCCGGGATATAGATGGTCCGAACCAAATTTTCACACCCTTTCTTATCCCCAATTTCAAGATCAAATTCTTGTAACAAAAGGACCCACCTAATGAGGCGAGCCTTGGCATCTTTCTTCTCGCACAAGATATTTGATAGTCGCTGGTCGTATAAACAATCACATGTGATCCAACCAAGTAGGGCCTAAACTTTTCTAAAGCAAACACAACAGCTAAAAATTCTTTCTCAGTGGTGGTATAATTAAGTTGTGCATCATTAAGAGTCTGACTTGCATAATAAATCACATAGGGCAATTTGTTGATTCTTTGCCTAAGAACAACCCCTATAGCAAAATCAGAAGCATCGCACATAAGCTCAAATGAAACTGTCCAAGTTGGAGTTTGAATAATGGGGGCTGCGGTCAAAGCTCTTTTCAATTGCTCAAAACTATCATGACACTCAGAAGAGAAATCAAATGGGCAGTCCTTTGCCAAAAGAGAAGTGAGAGGTCTAGCTATCTGGCTAAAGTCCTTGATGAATCTCCTGTAAAAACCTGCATGGCCAAGAAAAGATCTAATGTCCTTCACACTCTTGGGTGGTTGTAAATTGACAATAAGGTCCACCTTAGATCTATCAACCTTAATCCCTTCTTTGGACACAATGTGACCAAGAACTATGCCTTGCTTTACCATGAAGTGGCACTTCTCCCAATTCAGGACCAAGTTCTTTTCTATGCATCTTTTAAGAACCAAAGAGAGATGATGCAAGCAATTAGAAAAAGTAGAGCCGTGAATAGAAAAATCATCCATAAACACCTCTAGGAAGTGCTCTACCATATCAAAAAAGATACTCATCATGCACCTTTGGAATGTAGCAGGGGCATTGCAAAGCCCAAAAGGCATACGCCGGTAAGCAAAGGTTCCATAAGGGCATGTGAAAGTGGTCTTGTGTTGGCCCTCTAGAGCAATAGGAATTTGGTTATAGCCTGCATAACCATTAAGAAAACAATAATATTCATGGCCAGCTAGTCTCTCTAACATCTGATCAATAAAAGGCAAGGGGAAGTGGTCTTTTCAAGTTACCGCATTCAATTTCCTACAGTCAATGCACACTCTCCAACTCGTTTGGATACGGGTTGGAATCAACTCATTATTGGCATTCTCAACTACAGTGGCGACTCCTTTCTTAGGCACAACCTGCACAGGACTCACCCATTGGCTATCAGAAATAGGATAAATGACGCCATGATCCAAGTACTTTAGGATCTCTTTCTTGATTGCCTCTTTCATCACAGGATTAGCCCTCCTTTGGGGTTCCGTAGAAGATTTGGAACTCTCCATCAGATGTATATGATGTTAAACAATGGAGGGGCTAATACCTTTGATGTCAGACATGGTCCAACCTATGGCTTCCTTATGGTCCTTTAGAAGCTTAATCAACTCTTCTTCCTGAATAGAAGTCAAATCAGAAGCAATAATAACAGGAAGAGTATGATCATGTCCTAAGAAGGCATACTTGAGGTTAGAGGGCAATGCCTTTAACTCTAATGTAGGGGGCTCAATAATAGAGGATTTGGGAATGGAAGTGGATAGGGGTCCAAGGGGCTCCAAAGGTGGTTGGATGCTCCAGACCTTAGATAAGGGAGTATCATCAATACCCTCCAATTCCTGCATACATTCTTGAAATCCCGAATCAAAATCAATCTCAAAGAACGTATCAATATCATCGGAAAATCCTTGAAGCATATGCACCTTGTCATCCATTTCAGGCTGCTTGCCCAACCTAAACACATTGAGTCAACAGTAGTATTGCCAAAAGATAATTTCATGAGACCATTCCTGCAATTGATTAAAGCATTACTGGTAGCTAGGAATGGCCTACCCAAGATGATAGGGATTTGGTCCTTGAAATTGGCAGTAGGTTGGGAATCTAAAACAATAAAGTCCACAGGAAAAATAAATTCCCCAACCTTCAACAGGACATCCTCAATCATTCCCTTAGGAACTTTAACCGACCGATCTGCAAGCTGAAGAGTGATTTTGGTGGGTTTCAATTCTCCCAATCCCAGTTGTTGGTAGACATGAAAGGGTAAGAGGTTCACACTTGCACTAAGGTCCAATAATGCATGATCAATAGTAGTATTCCCTATAGTGCAAGAGATGGTGGGGCTGCCAGGATCCTTATGCTTGGCTGCTACTGACTGCGAGATGAGAGAACTGATGTTAGCAGCCAAGAATGCCTTTTTGGGCACATTGGTGGTCCGCTTTTGGGTGCATAAGTCTTTGAGGACTTTAGCATAAGTGGGGATTTGGGCAATGGCATCCAACAAAGGGATATTCACCTGAACCTGTATGAACACATCCAATATTTTCTCCACAGAAGTAGATTTCTTGCTAACCAACCTATTTGGGAAAGGGGCAGGTGGGGTATAAATTCTTTCAGGGTTGGGCTTTTTAACTTCCTCAACAGAATCCTCTTTGGTTTCCTCAACCGAATCATCTAGAATATTTTCAGGTTCATTAGACGAACTTGGAACAGTAGGCATTTCAATGGCCTCTTCAGAAGGGGGAGAGTCAACAGGAGTATGAGATGGTAAAGACTGAGGTGCACTAGCCTGTTGATACTCACGGCCACTCCTTAAAGCATAAACAACATTT
This sequence comes from Telopea speciosissima, assembly GCF_018873765.1. Lineage (NCBI taxonomy): Eukaryota > Viridiplantae > Streptophyta > Magnoliopsida > Proteales > Proteaceae > Telopea > Telopea speciosissima. Next base: position 87,439,237 of record NC_057916.1, on the reverse strand, counting down.
ACCTGTCTGGAGGGCCCTTGGTGCTGTTGGCCTTGTGCAACATTGGTTGGAGGAGCTTGGGTACCTTGCTGAATATGAACCTGATGCCTAGGATTCGGCTCAGGTTGGCTTGGTAACTTCCCTGTTTCCCTCTCATGCAAGATTGTGACAAGCTGGGTGAGTTGTTTCTCCATGTTATTGTGGCTTGTCATGAGAAGAGCTATCTTGTTGTCCATCTCATTCAGTCTTGTTGCCTCTCCTGTATTGGTAAACCCTGGGGGTTGCTGATAAGGTGCAAGGAGAGGAGGCCTAGCAGAATTAATAGAAGGTCCTGGATGAAGACGAGGGGGAAAAGGGTTAGGAGACAGCCCTTGGTTTTGTGATGCAAAATTGGGCCTTTGGACACCAGGCTGGCCTTGATGGTTAAAGTTGGATGGGCCTTAATGTAGTCCTCGGTAGGAATAGTCCCACTAGGAGCCAGGGAATGGGGTCACACACTAGGGCTGGCCGATTGGGACAGCATAGGCAAAGTTAGGGCAGAATTAGGGTTAAAACTAGGGGTTTGAGTTAGGGCTTTATGTAGTAATGACATGCAGGTTTTTAGGAAGCTAATAGTAAAGGTTTAATTATGATTGAATAAGAAATTAAAATTCTGGAATTCTAGGGTTAGGGTTTCGGGTTTTGGGAATGAAAGGAATGAAGGGATTTAGGGTTCTAGGGGGAAACAGGTCAAGGGCTTCTGGCCGAGTGTCACAGATGTGGGGAAGGTGATTCGGTGGGAGTTTGGCTGGCTGGTTAGGTCTAGATAGGTTTTAGGTCTTAATGGTGAGGGAGGGAATTAGGGTTTTTAATGGACAGTTGTGGCTGCTGGTTGGGTCGAGTGGAGGAACTGATATGGGGAGGCTATGGTCTAATTTGTGATGAACATGGATGAGGGATGAATGCTGGAATGTAATTAGAGAAACTAGGGTTTGGGGAAATCGATTAGGTTAGATGGAGGAAGAAAAAAGGAAGAATACAGTTGCAGAAATTTGTAAACTTACTGGAATTGCAGAACTTCAATGGCGAGCAACCTTGAAGAGCTTGATTGAAGGAGAAGATGGACCTCCCGATCTGCGAGATGCAAGGAATCGCCGGATTCCTCCAGCCCTAGCCCTTGATATAACTCACAAGGGGATCCTTGATATTACCCACAAGGAACACTCTCAAAGAGCAACACAACAGATCATAGAGAGATAAAGAAACGAAAATTTTAAAACATAATAGGTGGGGAGCCTCCCACGAAATATCTATTTATAATAAAAGGGGGGGGGCAAAAGGCCTTACAAATAATCAATCTAAAAGCAAATCCTAGTCAGATTAGGAGTGGGAATTCCTAATCTGAATCCTAATCACAAACATAAAACATAATAGACTTATACTCTAAATAGGAGTATAAGCTTAAACAAATAAAATAAAAAAAACACCTATCCCTCTAAAATCGGGAAGGAGAACTTAAGAAAATAAATATAAAAAGACTGTTTTAACCCTGTCATAAGAAAAGTAAAAAGGCTCCAACGAAAATCAAAGAACAACCAATTAAATCATGGTTTCGGCTTCTGCATCAACTCTCCCCGACTTAGAAACATTCATCTCCGATGAATGGGTGAAATCCATGCAACGCTCTGGCAACTTGGGGTTGAGCTTGTTGACTTCATGAATGGGAGTCCACGTACCATGCTTGTGTGAAGAAACTCGTCCACGAACCTTGTGATGAGGAGGAAGTAACATGTGGGCAGCAGCTTCAACACTTCCCTGGCAGAATTCTGTTGAAGTTATAACAGTGGGAATATGGTCTTCAAGTCGTGGGGCCTTCTCTTCGAAGAACCAAGGGGGCATCACAAAATCTCCATAGGGTCTTCAATATTTATAACCTTCTCATTCAGCCCCACCTCTTCAAGAACAGCAACTTGCTTGATAGTGTCTCCCTGTGAAATGTTCCCAATTACCTTGTCACAATCAACCGCATCATCCATTAGAACTGGAGCAATTGTATGGACACCTTGAGCACCACCATCTAGATCTTCAAGGTGACAATCTAAGTCTTCATCACTATCAGGGGGTAGTGCATATATGCCATGCTCATCGTGCTCTTCAGAGGTTTCCTCTACCTTAGCAGCCACATTAACAGGTCTATGCTTTTGTGGGCAATCTTTGGCATAGTGCCCAAGTTCATTGCAATGGAAACACTTGTGGGGTTCATTGCTGTCCATGGGAGCTTTACCTTTATGATCAGCACATGGAGGACGGGAAGAACTACCAGCAGAGTAGCCTGATCGAGTAGGACCAGCAGTAGAATTTCCAGTTCGATTGTGACTAGTGGTAGTCGACTTGAATGCTGAAAAAGTTTTGACAATACCCTCAGTGGAAGAATCAAATCCTCTATTCCCAACTAATAATTCTTCAGCCTTCAATGCCTTCTCAAAACAGTCCTTGATGTCCAGAACATCAACAACTCCAATAGCTCTAATAATATCAAATCTCAATCCCAACCGGAATCGGGACAACATCTGAGTAGCACTTTCTATTGTGTCAGTGCGAGATGAGAGAGAGTCAAACTTTTGCATGTACTCGGATACAGTCATGTTCCCTTGACGAAGGGAGTTGAATTGATCTTGCATCTGAGCGGTGTAATGTCTTGGTAAGTACTTCTCTTTCAAATCATACTTCATATCCTCCCAGTTGGTAGGTGCTTTACCTTCACGTTCCATGTCCCGCTCTGCCTTGCGCTACCATTCTCGAGCAGAGCCAATTAGTTTAGTGCGTGCCAGTCTCATCTTTCGGTCTTCAAGCAAATTATACCAGTCAAAGTAATCATCTAGGGCAGCAAGCCAGTCATAGAATTTTTGTGGATCACCATGCCCATCATACTCTTTCAATTCTAGCTTGACCTTTTGTGTATCGAACCGCCGATTAGTAGCTTCATCTCCAGTGAAGTAGGACCTCAAATATTCCTCAAAGTTAGGTCTTCGAGGTGCTTCAGTAGTTCTGTCTCTATCTTCTCTGTAGTCATCTCTGTCATACCTACGTCGATCCCTGTAGTCTCGGTCATGTCTAGACTGATCTCTGTGGTCCCTGTAACGTCTGGGATGATCTCTGTGATGTTCATCCCTTCCCAGAGTTCCATGAACTTCCGAACGGACTTGGAGTCTATCCTCCTCTACGTATAGAGGGTTGTTTACAATAGACACAGCATGCCTTTGTTCCATGGCTGTCATTCGATCACTAAGAGCTTGCTGGTCTGTGGAGATCTTCTGCAGCATAGTCATGATTGCAGTAAGGCAATCGGGTGGGGGTGGTTGTGTAGGATACACAACAGGGTTGCCTTGTCCTTCCATAGCTCTGATACCAATTAATGTAGTCCTAGATAGGAATAGTCCCACTAGGAGCCAGGGAATGGGGTCACACACTAGGGCTGGCCGACTGGGACAGCATAGGCAAAGTTAGGGCAGAATTAGGGTTAAAACTAGGGGTTTGAGTTAGGGCTTTATGTAGTAATGACACGCAGGTTTTTAGGAAGCTAATGGTAAAGGTTTAATTAGGATTGAATAAGAAATTAAAATTCTGGAATTCTAGGGTTAGGGTTTCGGGTTTTGGGAATGAAAGGAATGAAGGGATTTAGGGTTTCTAGGGGGAAACAGGTCAAGGGCTTCTGGCCGAGTGTCACAGATGTGGGGAAGGTGATTCGGTGGGAGTTTGGTGAGGTTTGGCTGGCTGGTTAGGTCTAGATAGGTTTTAGGGTTTTAGGTCTTAATGGTGAGGGAGGGAATTAGGGTTTTTAATGGACAATTGTGGCTTCTGGTTGGGTCGAGTGGAGGAACTGATATGGGGAGGCTATGGTCTAATTTGTGATGAACATGGATGAGGGATGAATGCTGGAATGTAATTAGAGAAACTAGGGTTTGGGGAAATCGATTAGGTTAGATGGAGGAAGAAGAAAGGAAGAATACAGTTGCAGAAATTTGTAAACTTACTGGAATTGCAGAACTTCAATGGCAGTAACCTTGAAGAGCTTGATTGAAGGAGAAGATGGACCTCCCGATCTGCGAGATGCAAGGAGTCGCCGGATTCCTCCAGCCCTAGCCCTTGATATTACTCACAAGGGGATCCTTGATATTACCCACAAGGAACACTCTCAAAGAGCAACAGCATAGAGAAACGAAAATTTTAAAACATAATAGGTGGGGGAGCCTCCCACGAAATATCTATTTATAATAAAAGGGGGGGGGGCAAAAGGCCTTACAAATAATCAATCTAAAAGCAAATCCTAGTTAGATTAGGAGTGGGAATTCTTAATCTGAATCCTAATCACAAACATAAAACATAATAGACTTATACTCTAAATAGGAGTATAAGCTTAAACAAATAAAATAAAATAAATACCTATCCCTCTAAAATCGTGGCGGGAGAACTTAAGAAAATAAATATAAAAAGACTGTTTTAACCCTATCATAAGAAAAGTAAAAAGGCTCCAACGAAAATCAAAGAACAGCCAATTAAATCATGGTTTCGGCTTCTGCATCAGGCCTGCTTGGTTCCCTTGATTCCAGGAGAAATTGGGGTGATTTCTCCATCCTGGATTGTAAGTATTGCTATATGGGTTATTTTGGTAGAGAGCACTTACATTCTCAATACTAGAATTGCCCACCAAGGGGTTGGGGCATTCCTCAAAAAGGTATCCAGGGGTTTGGCACCAACTGCATACCGACACATGGTTGACCTGATTAACTGGTATAGACTCTTTAAGAACTATGGACTCCAACCGTTTTATGAGGCTGTCAAGTTTGGCCTCCTTGGCTGGCATACCCTCAATGAGATACCCCTTAGTGGTCCTTTCAGCCTCTTGGGAAGATTCTCATTCCCTAGTCTTATCAGCCAAGTTGGTTAAGAATGTCCATGCATCATTCTCCTCAGAAAAAGAAGTAAAGCCTGTTGGACACATGGACTCTACAAGTTGCTTGGTCTGATAATCAATACCCTCATAAATAATTTGGCATAGTTGCCACAAGTCGAAACCATGGTGAGGGCATTCTAAGAGGAGGTCCTTGAATCTTTCCATGAATTTAGAAAAGGACTCATGTGGTTTCTGCCTGAACTGGAGGATGTCACTCTTAAGCTTATTGGTCTTGTGAAGAGGGAAGAATTTTCTCAAAAAGACAATGGTGACTCATCCCATGAATTAATGGAGTTTGTAGGCAGTCCATAAAGCCACTTCTTGGCCTGATCTTTCAGGGCAAAGGGTATAAACCTAAGCCTAACTGCATCATCAGTCAAATTCTAGACCTTAATTAGAACACAGACCTCCTCAAATTCCCCAAGGAAAAGATATGCATCCTCATTAGCCATCCCATGGAAATGGGGTAGCATGCTGATGAAGTTGGTCTTGAGTTCATAGTTATTCCCTATAACAACAGGCAGACTAATGCATGAGGGCTGTGCAGGCCTGGTGGGGTAGAACCTATCCTTAAGAGTCTTGGGTTGTTGGTCAACCATGGTCAAAGGTGGGGTTAAGGGTAGTAGAGGAGATGGTATTCTAATAAGATGATTAGATGAATCACGAGTCCACACCGTAGCCTCCTAAACAGATATGAGGTCTCCTTTGAAAAATTAAAGAAGATAAAAAAATAAAAGACTTAAGGAAAAAAAAATAGTAAAAATAAGAGGGAGCCCAAGGTAGATAGTGCATCTATCCCTCAAAAATCGAAACAATGGTTCCAAAACTGTAAGGATGCCATATAGGTTGACAGCAAGGGAACCCGTATAGTCTTCTATAGCCACCTACGACGACTCCAAATGGATTCTGATATAGAGTGGAGGACTACTATATGTTTATGTTTCCAACGCACTCACTATGTCGCTTTCCTGTTATCAAGAGTAGTCACCTCCAAAGATAAGTCACATGCCAATCCACCCAACCAAGTCAAGATGTAGCGTCATAGGTAACTTAATCCTATGAGGGACACCAAAAGATGGATGGTTGAAGCATATGAAGGACTTTAGATTGGGCGCACACTATTTGAAACAGAAGAGAAACAAGAAGGGGTTTTCAAAAACTTATTTTTTTTTTTTTTCAAAAAAAAAGAGAATAATAAACTAAAACACTTCGAACTCCTTAAAAATCAGATAAATAAAATGGACAATAATCTCCCCAGCAATGGCGCTAAAAACTTGTTTGAGTTAAAATAAAACCGCAAGCGTACGGGTCAATAGTAGCTACGGGTCGAACACGAGGAGGTATACGCCACTCTATTTAACTAACTTAAAAGTAATGCAAAGTGAACCAAATTAAAATGTTAAATTAAACTAATTAAACTAACGAAAATCAATGCATCCTAACTCATAAGCATCTAACAAAATTAAGGGATTAAATCGGCGTCCTAACACATGAGCATCTAACCGATCAAACTAAAGCAAATTGAAAGGAATAAAAAAATGCAGCCACACATACTAACCACATAAAAAGAAATAAGGGAATAAAAATGCATCCATAAACCACAACCATATAAAATTAAAATAAAAGAAATAGAGGGGAAGAAGAAGAAGATAGAGAGGGATAAAGGAGATGGAGAATGAGATTGAGAGTTTAGATAGTAAAACCTGGATGTGCTTGTATGAATGTAATTGAAAAGCTTGAATACTTGCATATACTTACCATGGCCTCCTTGTCTAAATCTTCAAGTCTTGTCATCAACTTAAGAACTTAGACTAGAAGGCTTAAAACCTAAACTAAAATTAAGAAATTACAACCCAATTGAAGACTTAAATTGAAATTACAGCATAAACAAAACCTACTATAACCATTAACCAAAAATCATAAAAGCAAACTAGAACTTAGAAAAACCAAAAATCACAAATTAGAAGGAGAAGAAGAGAAGAAATTTCACTAAGTGAATGAACAATTTTTACAAGAGAGGTAGGGGGTATTTATAGGTGGAAGAGAGGAGAAGAGAGAAGATGGAAGTATAGGAGAAATATTCCCTAAGAAAAAAAAATATTCTCTTCTCTTTCCTCTTTTACAATGCCTTGAATCCTAAGAAAAACGAAAAAAAATAGAAAGAAGAAGAAGAGAAGATTATTTACATAGACCTTCTATTTCTAGAAAAGTAAACTTCCAATTCTAACAAGTGCCTCCTTTTCTTTGTAGATATCTTCTCCAAGCAATAAAATCAAAGCATCTTTGATTTTTCAACCTTCCATAGATGAGAAAATATAAATCTATCCCAAGTAGAATTCCAGAAGTGCCCTTGAGAAGTTGGAGGAGAGAGAGAGAGAGAAAGGGTGATGACTAGGATTCCTTCAAGAATAAATAAAATACCCATTATGTCCTTCAGAAAACGTGGAGCATGGGATGCTTATATAGGCCTCACCATTGTGTTCCTTGCGAAAAATCACCCAAAATAGACCCAAATTTCGTCCAATTCGGAGTTGGGGAGCCCAAGATATCTCAAGTTGAAGTTGGACTGTCCAGAGCTTTCCAAATGGAATCTTTCGGGTACAGTAAAGTAACTTCTGATACTTGCGTTAAGGCCCCTGGAATCCGAATTCCGCTTCACTTTGTCCCCGTCCGACTGTCAATAATTATAAATAAACCCCTACAGACCATTTTCGCACGTCGTTATGGAAACGGCCATAACTTCTTCGTTTCAACTCGGAATCAAGTGCCGTTTGAACCGTTGCGAAGCTGACTCGATGGGCTATGCATCCATACTATTAACACCTCTAAAAAGCTTAAAAACATCTCCTTAGCATCATCTCCTCCATTTTCATAATAATTCACCTATACCCTGAAAAGCACAAGGAAGCACCGAGTAACTCTGTCCAATCTGATAAAATATATGCTTTATGCCCTAAGATTTCACACATAAATGTGCTCATCAAATTCCGTGAATACTGGCTTAGTCAGTGTGACTACAACCATTCTTTATTTATAATATGATAGGGAACATTCTAGAATAGGTACAAGGACATTATTACCCCTAGGACAATTTTACCCTTGAACCAATATTACAACACTCCCCCTCAAGTTGGTGCATACATGTCAAACATGCCCAACTTACTAATTATAGGACAAAACAACTTGCTACTAAGTCCTTTGGTAAGAATATCAACCAGCTGCTCATAAGATTGGATAAATGGAATACAAATTACTCCTCCTCCAATTTTTCCTTGATAAAATGCCAGTCAATCTTAACATGTTTGGTACAGTCATGTTGGACCAGGTTATGAGCAATACTTATTGTGACTTGCTTGCTGTCATAGTAGAGTCGCAGAGGAAGATCAGCACCTAGACCCAAATCTTGAAGAAGACCCTTGAGCCCGAGAAGTTCATATATACCTTGTGCCATAGCTCTAAACTCAGCTTCAACACTAGATCGAGTCACCACTGCTTGTTTCCTGCTTCTCCATGTACTTAAATTTCCTCCAACAAAGGTGCAATATCCGGATGTTGACTTTCTATCATCGGGGCTACCTGCCCAATCTGCATCAGTGTAGGCCTCTATTCGGAGATGACTATATGGAGAATATAAGACTCCTTTTCCAGGAGATGACTTTAGGTACCGCGGTATCCTATATGCTGCCTCCAAGTAAGAGGAGTGAGAGTTATGCATGAATTGACTCACGACACTTACAGCAAATGCAATGTCTGGTCGGGTATGGGAGAGATATATTCACCGACCAACTAATCTTTAATAACTACCCTTATCCACAGGGTCACCTTCCTTGCTCTTCAAGCGTGTGTTGGGCTCGAGAGGAGTATCTGCCGGTTTACAACCAAACATCCCTGTACCCCCCAACAAGTCAAGAGTATATTTTCTCTGAGAAAGAGATATGCCCTTGGCTGAATAGACAAACTCAATCCTTAAGAAATATCGTAACCTTCCCAAATCTTTGACTTAGTGCCCAGATAAGTTGAAGAGGAAGCAGAAGTGATCTCTGAGTTGTCAGGTACGGTGGCTGGTTAAAAAAAAAAGTGCCCAAAAAATTTAATGCATGGAAAGGCAAAATCAGCCCTTGGCGGGAGCCAACTCACCACCAAGGGTGTAAAAACAAAGATGATAAGGTAGGAGAAGTGATGCAGATTCATCATCAAATAGGGCTTGTTTCATTGGGAATAAGTCTAGGGTTGGGTTACATACATGTTGGGCCTTTGATCCCATGGGTTTCTAATGTAATAGGCCACTTTTATAGGCCTAAAATATGGGTATATAGGTTGCATACGGGATTAGCCCAATACTCAGTTTATTTTTATGTTTTTTAATTGAACCGGTTCAAATTGGTTGCATCCAATTGGTTCAATTTAAGTGATCATGTGACTTGGTTAAGTAGTCATGTGATGTAAGTTGGGTTGGATTAGGACTCTATAAGTCCGGCCATGTTTTGAGTCTATTTCCTTTAATATTCTAGTTTCCTAGTCAGTTTAAGTTACCTAATAGGTTAAGGATAGGGTTACGCCATTCCTTTTTAGTGCCTAAGTCTATTTTTGAGTCTTCTATATAAGTTTGTAAGGGAGGCCAGCATTACATACGAATTTGATTAATAAAAATTAGCTTTATGCTTGCTGCCATTGCTGCTGCTCTTTGTGAGTGTATATTCTTGTGGATCTCAAGGTGGTAAAGGGTAGGTGGACTCCTGCGACTCCTTGCATTGTGAAGATCAGGAGGCTCTTTCAAATCATCAAGTTGCTGCCATTGTCCTGGCGTCCTGCAATACAGTGAGTTTGAACCTGTTTTCTTATTTTAAACCTTCTTCTATCATCCTTCATCTTCCCTTAGACCTAATCCACAGTCCCCTTCCATCCATCAAACCCTAATCTCCATTAAACCTGCAACTCCTACTTCAACTAAGACTCCCTTATAACTACAGATCTGGCCATCAATTTCGAACCATACTTCCAGCCTATATCCCCCACACCTCTCCCTACACTTGACCTTAAATTCAATCCATAATCCCCACTATATCCCCTCCATTTCTCCACTCCATTAAACCCAAAACCTGCAACTCAATTCTGTCCAAAATTGCAGAATTTTAAAACCTTCCCAAATCCAATTCTTTTTATCCCATAATAACCCCCTAGACCTGCATATTAAAGCCATTTAAGACCCATTCCCAAATTCCCATCCTAAACCCTAGAATTAACCTAAATCCTAGTGCTGTCCATTCGAACCAGCAACCCCTTTTGCGATTGATCCTATTGTCTGACTCCTAGTAGGTCTCCTACCTACCTAGGACTACATTAAGAAGGCTCCCGTGAGAAGGAGAGGGAGGTCTAGAGGGGGAGGTCTAGAGGGGTCGCGGGAGGCTAGAAGGGAGGCGGAGAGGCTGGCGGGGCTGATGGAGGTGGCGGAAGACTGGTAGTGGTGGCGGAAGGTTGGCGGAGATGGTGGTTGCTGGCGGAAGTCGAGTGGTGGTTGGCGGTGGTTAGGCTAGGGCGAGATCACGAACGAGAGGGAGAGAGAGAGAGGAAAAAAAGGAAAGAAGAATTATGTCATATATTCCCGGATGATTTTTGGCTCTAATACCATGTTGAATCCCGGATGCTTAGTCAGTGTGACTACAACCATTCTTTATTTATAATATGATAGAGAACATTCTAGAATAGGTACAAGGACATTATTATCCCTAGGACAATTTTACCCTTGAACCCATATTACAACAGTGATTATTTTAGGTATCTGAGCTCAATAATAAATAAAGAAGGTGATATAGAGGATGATGTTGCTCATAGAATTAAAATAGGATGCATGAAGAGAGGTGTGTTCGGAGTACTGTGTGATCAGTGTATTCATTTAAAGCTTAAAGGAAAATTTTATAGGACTACCATACGACTGGCCATGATGTATGATGCGGAATGTTGGGCAGTTAAGAAGCGTCAAATAGATAAACTAAGTGTAGCGGAGATGAGGAAATTGAGATGGATGTGTGGCAAAACTAGGAAATAAAGTAAGAAATGCCCATAGAGTGGATTTGGGAGTAGCTCCAATATAGGATAAGCTACGAGAAAGCTGTTTGAGGTGGCATGTCCATGTGCAATGAAGGCCTTGGGATGCACTAGTACGGAGTAGTGATTTGATTAAGATTGAAGGAACTAAAAGAGGCAGGGGCATGTCTAAAATAAGTAAATAACCATAGGGTAAATGGTGAGGAAAGACATGCATAGCTTAGTCCTTGTATCATGTTTGACTACAAATAGACTGATTAGAGAGCAAGGATCCATGTAGCTGACCTCATTTAGTTGGGGAAAAGCTATGTTGTTGTTGTGGTTGTTGGATCGATTAAAAAGGAGATTGATCAATCTTATGAGGGCTGTAGCTACCGCCCAGAAAAGAAACAGGGTAAATTTTGTGACAGGATTGCAAGAAAGAAGAGAGGGAAAAAAAAAAAGGGGAGAGAACAAGAACAGAAGAATAATAGAGAGGAGTATAGGAAAATAAGAATAATAGAGAAATTCAAACCTGACAAGTAAACCCAGACCTGAATAGAGAGAGAGAGAGAGAGAGAGAGAGAGAAAAGAAGAAGAAAGGAGAAGAGGGAGAAGAGAGAATATCGTGCAGCTCTCACAACCTTCAGTTTCGTTCAATATTCTATTCCAATCTGAAACTTACGGTTACGACCATGTATTTAAAGAAAATAATTGAAGACTCCTACCTAGGCTCTAATCCTATTATATAATTAAACTCTAAGACTAAAAATAGAGTTTCAAGCTAATTTGGACTCTCAATCCTACGTAGTTAACACTTAACACCAATAAACAAATAATTAAATATTCAAATTAAAAAATATTCCATTAAATAGAAAATATCCTAGACAGCCCTACTGAACCATTAAACCAGGTTCAGAACTGGTCCGCCTTGCACCGGGTTTCCAGACTGAGCCAAGATGGTCCAACCATGGATGTGAACCTGCATTAGTATCTTTGTCCAACATGGCATCAAATGTAAAAGTTTTACAAGTTCAGTATTTTTCAGAAAATGAAGGATCTTTATACATGGACTTAAACTCTTCAATTTGTACTAGATCAAAAAAGGGTGTACTCAGTGCACGAGGTTCCCGCCATTGCGGAGTCTGGGGAGGGTCAATTTGTACTAGATCACCCTCACAAATTCAGACATGGCCTTTACGGCACATGAACAAACCACCATGGGTAGGTAGGTAGATCAGAGTTGTCAGGCCTGAAAAGTGGTTTAATTGTTTTTGTCCAATGTCAAATTGACAAATGGGTTAAAATTTAACAAAGTAGACAAAGGATTTAAGCTAGGATCCCAGCATAATGGTTTAAGAAAGAGTGTCACTTTTCACTTTCAAAATAGGGTTGAAATAATGTGGAAACAAAAATATTCTACTAGTACCTATTAAACAAACAGGGTTATGGTCAGCAAAAGAGAGTACTATCTTAGGGGCGTACTTGACTATGGAGTGGATCCGTTTCTCTCGAGATGAGGTGCTGCAATGATAAGATTGCAAATGATGCGGCAAGTACTGGATCCACATTCCTTTGGGGCATTGCAGCATGACCACCTCTTCCTTCTATTTTTGCTTCAAAGATACATACAGCTGCTAGAGCAGGTCCTGCAATGGATTCTATGCTTCCCGTGGGTTTTCGGTAGGTAACATGCATTCCAAAGATTGCTTCAGCTTCACCAAGGGCCCCTTCCTTTATCATGTGAGCTGCTCCAGCACCACCCTCTTCTGCAGGTTGAAAAAGGAGTCTCACAGTTCCCTTCAACATCAAGTAACCGAAAATGTCAAGGCATTCCAACAGAGTCAAACACAATATGGATTTGGTTTAATAACAAGTAACAATTACCAGGAAAGAGAAAGATGATGAAATTAAGGTTTTAACCAAATGGCTGCTCCATAATCTCCCAGACGGAGTTCTCTGAGTTTCATTTAAACAGAATATGATATTTGCAGAGAAGTGATAATACCAAACCCCTTCCCCCAACAAAAAAAATAATAAGAAAATACAATAAATAAATAAAGACTCCAATTCAAATTGGAGGAGACTTGAGAACTCAGCTAATGATGAAGTCAAAACAAACCCATGATCAAACAGGCATATTGAAGACTTACAGTTCACTGTTATAAATCATTAGTGAAGAATTCAGCTCCTCAAATACAACCCAACATCAATCCATTTATTGATAAAAAAAAATTCATCAAAGTCACGTCAAACAAAACCAAGTCCTACAAAATAACTCTGCAACCTCCTCAACGATCTCCACCATAATACCCCCAACAGTTTGCTTTGGAACTCCAAAATGGGCCCAATTTATATCTATCTTTTTTTTTTTTTTTTTTTTTTTTTTGGGGGTTTGGGGGAGATGGGAGAGGGGAGTTGATCAGAGGGGTAGTTGATCAGAGAAGCATGAAGTTGGACCCATTAACAGGTGAGCGAATGGTCCAACAGAAATTCCGGTAGGCTTCTTTAACGAAGAATTGATCTAAAACCCGTAAGACTGGAAGTGGGAATCAAATCAAAGACTGACCTGGAGATGATGTTTCCGTTGATTAAGCAATTTAGCAGCTCCAAGGAGCATGGCTACATGGGCGTCGTGTCCACATCCGTGCATTTTACCGTCAATTTTGCTCTTATGCTCCCAATTCACAAGTTCCTAGATCCTCTCAAACGCAACAAAGTCAAACAGGGACAAGAATGAAAAACGAAAGCCAAAAAGCAAGATAGAGATAGTAGTAGAAGTAGTAGTGAAACTATGAGGGTAATTTGTAGAGACCTGCAACGGAAGGGCGTCCATGTCGGCTCGTAGGGCCACAACTGGCGGAGAGCCGGACCCAATCAGTGCGACGACACCGGTTTTGGCAAAGGGGAAGGAATAAGAGACGCCGAGCCTATCGAGTTCTCTACGGATAAGAGCGCTGGTGTTGTGCTCTTGGAAACGAAGTTCTGGGTTTTCGTGGATCTCCCTCCTGACGGAGACCAACCAGTCTCTGTCTCGTAAGGCGGAGTCCATTAGCTCTCTTGAGTAGCTCTCATGAAAATTCCCGCGGAATTCAGAGCACGAATAAGCAACAAAAAAGGGTAAAACGGCCAGAAAGAAAGTTAAAGAGGACCTACCCAACATCTCAGATCTCAGACAATAATAGCCAGCAACAGCTAATCAAACATGGATCATCAACTAATCAATCAGATAACAGCAGCACCTAGAAACCCCAAAACAAGAAAAATTCCCCAACACCTCAGAAAATGGCAAATATTTTTTTTGACTACAGTCCGTCTACGTACTACAGACTTTATTCAGTTTTTATTGCGGTGGATGAATATGAATTGAATGATGCCAACTGCCTAGAAGCCGAGACCGAAGAGACTGGGGACTGGGGAGAGCGATGTGGAAGAACAACTGCGCGACGACCGATCCACCGTACCCAACCAACCAAGCATTATTAAGATTTTAGAAGAGAGAAAGTTCTCTGTCTTGGAGTGTGGCATATGCCGGTATACTGATTGTGCATATTGAATGAAAATGCAGCAGGAAAGCAGGAATGATTGAATCGAGTCAAATTGCACTCCTCTGAAACAATCGGGGTATACAATATTCAACGACTCCAACAACGCCTCTAGTTCAGCTAGTGTCAGGCGAACGCTCAGAGCTAAACAATGATGGAGAACTCTAACATCTTTGACTCCTGAGCAGAAATCGCTTTATGGTAATGATAGAGAAAAACCTTTCAAAGAATGAAAGAGAAACTCACTCCCATGAGTCTATCTCTCTCCTCTCCATATGAAAAGACATATGCGACTCTTTGTTTTGAGAAAGAGATAGATAGACACATGGGAGTAATTTAGCTCGTCTCCAAAGAGGCGTGCGTCTAGGTTGCTACCAGGGGGCATCCAGTGGTTGAGCTGTGCACACGCACAATTCTCGATGCACACTTAGGGATATATGCAGCACAATCCAACGGCTGGCAACGCCCTAGGTGTTCCTCGCTCCTTGGAGACAATCCAGATCCACCAGTATAGGCCAGAGAACTAATTCCTTTAAGAAGAAGAAACAGGAATTAGGAGGGACTCCGGACTCGGGTCTTGGGGGCAGGTGATTTAAATTTTCTAACAGCCAGCCTCAAAATCTCCTCCTTATGTGTCAAATTAAAGTCCAAAGATAGTTGGCCACAAAGTAAAAACAGTCACTTGAAAATGTCCCAAAGTTACTCGACTTAATGATGCTTTATGCCTTTATAGTAACTTTTGAAATATTTTTAGTTGTTAAATTACTAATAAAATTTAAAGTAAATTCATTAAATTCTGAAATAGAAACCTAACCGAACTAAATAAAAGATTTCCTTTTAAAACTAAAACCACATTTTTTTTGATAATTTTTTTGTTTTTAAATAATAATTATATTAAGGCAAGATAAGTTACAAAGATAGGAAAGAAGGATGATCCATATAATTACATCAATTAAAAGCTATACTAGTAAAGTCGTCCATTGCTTCAGCTAACTCAAAATAGCTATTAACAAGTTAAAATGGGACATTGCAAAATTATTCATCGACAAGGCCATTGATTTAATTAATACTTCCTTTTCAGCGTGTGATGGTAACCTTTGTAGCCATCCTTGCTATTTGCTACTGGTTTTCTCATTGATTCCTATAAAAAGATCCAACTTTGATGCCCGAAATGAGTGGGAAGGCCAAGATACTTTTTGGGAGAATCTCCGTAGGAGATTTTAAGAATCTTCAAAAACCAACATTTGAAGCAGGGAGTCGTGTTGGGCTGAAGATGAGTGAAGAATGCTACAAATTAATTTGTTAGCCACTAGCTTGACAAAAGAGGTTCTACACCTTTGAGATTATATATCTCCTATAATGACACTTCCGAGAAAAGTAGAGTATCGTCAGCAAATAGTAAGTGAGACATAGGATTTGTATGGTTACAAACCTTTATACTATGAATTAAGCCATCGGACTCCGCCTGGGTGAGAAGGGCACTAAGAGTTTGAGCACAAATAACAAAGATGGCTGATGAGATGGAATCTCCTTGTTGGATGCTCCTTGATGGGGGTAATTGAAACGTGAACAACCCCATTGATAAGCATGTTATAAGACACTGAGGAGATACATGACATCATCATATTAACCCATTTGGTACAAAAACCAATTTGAAGAAGAATACTCTCAATGAAAGGCCATTCTAGGCGATCATGCACCTTCTTCATGTCAAGCTTCAACGCCAAATATTTCTTCTTTCCTTTCTTGTGTTTAATATAGTGAAAAGCTTCATACGCTAAGATGAAGTTGTCAGAAATGAGCCTATCAGACACAAAAAACGATTGTGCTAGGGAAATGATACCCTCAAAATGCTTTTCAATCTTGTGGTCATGATCTTCGTAGCTACTTTTACAACCATATTGTAGAGGCTAATGGGTCGTAATGATCAACAGTCTCCGGGTGATCCACTTTGGGAACAAGGCATACCAAGGTGTTGTTAGAAATGTGAGGCATGACCCCCGAGAACAAAGAATTCCTGAACAAAGTTACATAAATCCTTGATAATTAAATTCCAGTACTTTTGGAAGAAGGTCGGTCCTGCCCTAGGGATTTTAAAGGGGACTTGCATTGAGAGCCGACTTGATTTCTTCCATAGTAGGATTCTTCATCAGTCATCGTTGGTCATAGTGTTAGCTTGAGACCAATGACCCGATGAAAGCCGAAGCTTGAGAATCTTGTTATGATGCCTCCGTTGAAGAGTTGTGATACGGAAAAATTTGGTATTGCAATCTCCACTATTCAACCATAAAATTCTAGGTTTTTGTTGCCAAAGCAACTCCTCTCTTTGTAGACCATGGATCTGACATTCCCTGTTTTGATTAGACTCAAAACAGGCATATCTTGAAGGACCTCCAACTCTCTCAAAAATGATGCAATCTTTCTCTGAACATTCCCAGATAAGTCTCTATTCCACTTCGTAAAGACTGTTTTGCAATTAGAAGATTTCTGGTGGAGGGTATTGCTCACCTTTCTGCATGTATAAATAGCCCAAGCTTTCGCAGCTGTATTCTTGCATTCAGGGGGCGAGAACCACATTGATTCAAATTTGAACGGGCGAACTCCTAACGATTTGCCCCTTCAATGTCTATTACCAACAAAGGGAAGTGACCGGAACCTACTGTGGTGTGAACTGTAACCACTAACTTGCTGAAAAAACTCCTCCATGTTTGGTTAGATAGTACACGGTTCCGGCATATTCGGATATTCGAAGCACCTTGGTGCTTGTTATTCCACGTGAAGGAGGGACTGTGAGCACCTAAATCCATTAACCAGTAGATATCGATCATATCTCTAAATTGCCTAACATCTCTAGATCCCCTCTTTTCTCATGCCAAGCCAAATAAGAATGGAAATCCCCAAAACAAACCCAGAAGCTCTGCCATTGAGAACAATGGCCATTAGTTTATCCCAAACCTGTTGTCTGCATTTTTTAACAGGGTCATCGTAAACATACATTATATTAAAAGGAGGATTGTTGTTTTATCTTACCTCCATATCGACAATGTATCGGCATAAAGAATGTCCAATTGAATGTGATTCTCCCACAGAATGCTTAAACCACTAGCAGTGCCCCTCAACTCTACATTGAAGAAGGTATATAGGTGCAATCGACGACCTACATGCTTGAACATTTCGTCTCCATCAGAAAGATGATATCCGGGAATATTGAAAGGGAGAGATTCTTGAGCGTACGAATTGTCAAGGGTCTCCCGAGGCCTTGACAATTCTAACTAAGAAGTTTCATGATTGCTACTGATGTTGATTTTCCCCCAACAACCCAGGGGCTTTCTACTAAAAAATGCACTAGAGGGGATGGTTGCTCAATCCCTCATGTTGCAGGTGTTTAGCTTGTTTGGCTCGAGTTTTGGATGCCATCATCTCTTTTGGCCTCAAATAAAAGCTGGTAGATGTCCTCACCTCACAAGTATGCTTCTTTAAACTTGTTGCTTGCTTCAGGTGATGTAATCCTATCTCCCAAAATTCAAATATGGTTCGGATGTGCGGTTTGCAGAAGCTGTTGCCAAAAACTTAGGTTGTGTTTGATATGCATTCTTGGTCGATAGTCCGTTCCAAGAAATCATACCAACCGCAACATTAAAATCCCAAGACTCCAAAAGCAATAGTCAACAAATGCAAGTAGGTCGGGCTTTAGTTGAGAATGATAAATTTTGAACCAAAATGAGCATGAAACCAACGCAAGATTGACCCGAGTCATTCCAGTCCAAAGTCAACCCCAATTTCCTCTAGACTTGCACCCCTCCTTAACAGATAAGGCGAAGGCTGAGCCAATTATCTAGCTTCACCAGATAGATCCATAATGCCAAGCAAATTATGGAAGTAATAACCACCCACACAACTGTTAGACCCAATAAGCCAAAAGCTGCTGGTTCAAGCCTACAAACTGTTGCCTGCCTTGCCCTGTGTTCGATGTGTAAAGGCGTACCTAGGGCACGAGGCTCCCGCCACTACAAGGTCGGTGTGTGCTGTTTAAGGGCTTACTCAGAACCCCGTGTCCGCTGTTTATCTACTTATAAATTAGTTCATCCCTATTGCGTATGTCAGCCACAAACCATGAAAGGGAAACAAAGAATGGTGAAACTGTGAAAGACGTAAACCAAATATTTAAGAATGAAACAAGAGAGTAGAAGGACACTAGTCGCAAGCCAAAGCAGGAGACTATGGATTGAGGAATCGGAATTGAATCGAAAGAATCAGAATGATCAGCCCGATCCGACTGACTCTGCAACTTTAAATCCACCTGGTGGAGGTACCAATCCCGAAGTAGTTGAGGGCGTAGTCAGGAAACTATTGGACAACTGCCGGGTATGGTCATCTCATACCGGAAGTGGGAGGCAGGTCAAGAGGAACCTGGTATTACACCAGCGGTACGAATATCTCACCAGAGCCAGTTCCAGCTCCGCTGACCGCACCCAGGAGCATGGTGGAAACGAAGTTATCTCCAAATGACTGGACATTGGGGTTCTGAATGTTTGGAAATTAGGGATTCGGAGGGAAGAGATCTGAGTTGGTAGATCAGGACCCAGCATCACGGGGCAGAATGACTGGAGCCGGTGGAGAGATGGCTCTTGAAGAGCTTGATGACAGTGCACATGATTTGACCGAAGGTGGTGGCCTAGTTATTAGTGGAGGATTTGAATTAGGGGTTTCTGCAACAGGAGTATAAAAGCTTAAGACGAAGGTGGCATCGAAGGTGCAGGCAAAGGTTGTGACTGATCTGGTTAGATTGATTGAAGATATTCATATTCAGAAGCTCCTAGTTAGGTTTACAGGTAAGGATAGAAAGTCCGCCATTACAGGACTTGGAAGAATAACCACTGGATGGTTGACCAAAATGAGAATAATAAAGAAACACAAGGGAGAGATGACGAAGATCGGAGAAAAAGAGGGAGAGGGGAAAGCTGATTCAGTTTTATTATCTTAATACCAGTTTTTAGGATCATTATACAACGATCGGACGTGAATCAGAAACGGCAGGAACTGATTCTGGTCCCCATTCCAAAAACTGTAACCACAATGGAGACGAAGACTTTTCGTATGTTACTACTCTAAAATCTAAATAAAGGTCTCATTAGTTACATACATACCCTATAAGTTATATCAACAGAGTTGTTTACATGCATGTACAGAAAAGGAACCTATTCCTACTCCCAAATAACATCAAGAATAAACAGAAGCCGAGTATATGGAGTACATTCTCTATGCAACATCAAGAATTTAAGATATTAGCCATCCCCTTACCGAAATACAGACAACGACAAGGAATATAAGTACAACAACACAAACAATATAAACACCTGATGAATTCGAGCTGTGAAACACTCGACGAATCCCCCGTTGATCACCAACCTTTACAGTGTCGCCTCCTGACCTCAACCTGAGCTTTCCACTAATTTCTCTGACAATGCTAGAATGATACAATATTTTTCCTCCCTTCGGCTCATCGTTTGTAGAAGGTTTCACAACATCACCAGCCTGCATGCAGCAATTTTCATTGAATTCACAAACCCCCTCAGCCTACGATAAAACGTCAGAACTTTCCCAATAGCTTTGCTCAAAGCACTAACCTCAATAACTTTTGGCTTAACTTCATGTTCCGCCATGCTACAACTTGATCCCCTCAGCTTACCGCAAGATGCCACTTTGTGGGAAAGCTCATTCTGTAAATGGATTCTCCTGGGAGCAGTGCCCTGTGCTAAAAAGTTCTGGGGACCTGATTGATATTGTGTTTGACGGGACCTTAACTTGATTCCAGTCCCAATAGAACCGCCACCATTTTTAACAGGATTCTTATGGCTGGTCGCCTTGTCCATGATATTGAACGAATTGTGACGGGAGTGCACAGCAGAGTTAGAAAGCACAAGAGAGTCATCCTGGAGGAAACCCTTATTTACCATTCCATACACACTACTACCATTAAAAACAGCTGCTCCTCCAAAAGATTCTTGATCAATAGGCAAATCCTCTGTATCCAAATTCTCATCGAACCACCTCAAAGATTCCATCTGTCGATCATACTGATTCACAAAATTTATACACGTCACAATCACTAAACTCAAAAACCTAAAAGATTAACAGTCAATTCAAGAAATGCCAACTATCAATATAAAAACACATTAATCGTTTCAAAACTGAGATTTTGTTTAAAATGGACTGTGCACAGGTGCTATTGAGACTTTCAACTCATAATTAGCACCACACTGTTCATAGCCCCAACTGCAGCTACCCAAAGGGAAATCTATCTACAACAACAACAACAAACTCAGCCTTATCCCAACTTAATAGGGTCGACTACATGGATCCCAAAAATAAATAAATAAAGGGAAAAAGATCTCTACTTGGTAGTGTTTACTACACTCTCCAGTGGGTGAGCATGCCTGGGTATCTACCCAGGGGGCAGAGGCATCATCTCACGGTGCCCTGTGAGAGGGCGTAGGAAACACCACCAAGTAGAGATCTCTTGCCCTCCAATCGGCTCTGTCCGAGGTCATACTTGGAACAATACCTAGACTATGCATGTCCTTCCTCTCCACTTCTCCTATAGTCATTTTAGGTCTACCCCTAGCTCTTTTAGCTCCTTCAATCGGAATCATATCACTCCTCCTTACAGGGAAACCTACCTCTTGCCATATAAATATATATGTATCCATATAATTTTAATGGCAACAACAACATCAGACACTGGCACCCTGTCGGCCTGTCCATGTCATTCTTACATAAACTGGTCACTAACCTCCCAAAACAATGGACCCTGAAATCACATTGTTTTGAGAGCATGACCGAAAAAATAGTTCATTTGCATTGCTTCTGCTAAGATCCCTCACAATCCAAGGACAGGCTTTTAGAATGGATGGAAAGCAAATAAGCTTATTTCGATTTTTCTTTTCACCTGGAATTGGGCCACTTCAGTGTCTGCATCACTGTTTGATCCACTGTCCTTGCCAAAGGCAGATTGCCATCCACAAGCTGAGACGACCATACAATTCTTAGAAGCCGAATTCTTCAGGCTGGTAGACTCTTCACAGGAATATTCATCTTGGTTATTGATGACGGCATCCAAGAATTCTGAGATAGAGACATCCTGCTCACTTGTGCCATCTTGAAAACCCAGACCATTATGGTTCTTGCCAAAGTCATCAGCAAAGGGAAAATTCATGTAGGGAAGTCCTAGGCCAGTGCACATCTCTGACTGCAATGGGGAGAAAACCTTGCAATCTAATAATGGCTCAATTGTTGGTTCATAAAACAACCCCAAATCCTCTTCAAGCTGTGGGTCCACCTGAAGTATAAAGCAACAAGCAAGCTAGAGTTAGTCTTTCAGTTTTCTCACATTTCCCCGGCCACGAAGGGGGCTGGGGGGGGGGGGGGATAAACAAAATCAAAAACTAAAGACCTCCCACCTCTGCCGCAGTAACATCTTGATCATGATCTTCCAAATCCGAAGCCACATTGCTAGTGCAGTTGCTCCCTGCAGGTACCAAAGCATCACTTATGTTGTCAGACTTGTCAGCCAGCCACCTCTCAATACCTGCCGGTTGTTTTGTAACTTGCATATCTGACTCTGGAGTCGCTTGAACCAATGCTAGTGTAGATGGTGCATCATCAGGAGAAGACTTGGTTGTGGCGGGAGACAAACCAGCAGGTTCAATTTCATGGCAGTTTGAATTTTCAATCCTATCATCTGGCTTCCTGAATAGACGATAGAGGACAAATACGCCCTGTCGAATGTGGAGGAACAGAGTGAGTTAGGATATGCAGAGAACAAGTAGTGGAAATTCAAAGAAGCATGACAGAAAATTGGTATGGAAGTATCCTATGCCATCACTAAAAGCACATTATTTATCATACATACATACAGCCTAAAGACCAAGTAAGAGAAAATTTCCATCCACATATGGTATTACTTCACCAAAGAAAAGGATTAGTACTGGTTAAATAACAATAAAGCCCATGAAAACACACCAAAAATTAGATTCATAATTCATAGCATCTAAAATGTAGAGGAAGCTAAACAGTTCACCACATAAGAGATACGGATTGGACCAGAAAGTCACTATCTAATTTGTTTCCCCCTTTCGAGAAAAAGCACCAAATTTCTAAGTAAACATCAATCCAGAGGGTACTAAAGTAAAGGTATCCAGTAAAACTTGAGGCCAAGCTCCTCTTTAAAAGTTCATTTCCGTTCTGACTTCTCTCTTTATCACTAATCATTTTGTGAAAGATAGTCTCACTATCAAAGTAGGAAGTGGTTGCTTAACATTATTTAGAGGCCACAGACATTTCAATCAAGCCAATAGATATAGGCATCCTCAGTCTTGCTCAAACCTAGAAAAGGGTGGCCGTTATGGAAAATATACACAATTGTCTACAATTCACTATAGGGCCACAAGATCCAGACTCCATAAAAGGTTTTTTTTTTTTTTTTTTTTAAAGTTTATTTTGGGGGTGGGGGGTGTTAAAATATTGCATAAGCCAATGCATACCATTCATTTAGAAGGATGCATTCGGAAACTAGAATAAAAAAAAAATTTCGGAAAAAATTCTTAGAAAAAAGGCAGTAGCCCACTAGAAACAATTCGAGGATCAGAGCACGCGAATGCTACGGATTATCATTAGGAAGAATGTTACTTGTTAAACGGATAGATTCCAAACCAAAACAGATACATAGCAAAGGCCAGAAGAAGCAGACCTGGCCAGCGTTTGTGCCATCGAGGTCCTTCTCAGTCGCCCGATACTCATGCATTATCCAGTTAGTCCTCTCGCCTTTAGGCGCACGGCCTCTGTAGAAAACCAATGTTTTTTTCGTACCGATCAAGTTCATGCGAGACTTGATGTTGCGATCCTTACCAGTAGCTTTCCAGTAGCCGGCTTCAGTCGCTCTGTTGGAACGACTACCGTTGGGATACTTTCTATCACGAGGAGAGAAGAAGAACCACTCAGGATCATCCGTCTTAATAACCGATAAATCTGCATAAAATGGCGAGGATATGATGACGCACAAAAAGAAGGAACCAAAGGAAAATATATATATTATCTTGGAAATCAATAGAAACAAAACCCTAATAAATGAAATCCTGGATGGGACTGTTTTAGACTCTAAATCGGGAAGCAACTTGAGACTTACCAGGCAAATCCCAAGGTTCCCACTTACAAACATCGATTTCAGGAATCACTTCAACATCAGAACCCTTGCCGTTGATCTTCAGACGTAAATAGTGATTCACAAGTTCTTCGTCTGTGGGACGGAAACGGAATCCTAACGGCAGAGATTCCAAAGACAAGACAGCCATCTTCGTCAGATCCTCTCCAAAACAGAGAAATCGTGAACTTTTATGACTTATTTTATAGCAATAAAACAATTAGACCAGTAAGGCTCCCACTGTACTCCCCCGGCCGAACAAGAGTTTATCAAATATCAAGCAAAGAAAAACAGAGGTGAGGATTTTGCAGATGATCGTCGAACCCCTCTCCCTCTTAGGGTTTTCTCTCTCTCTCTCTCTCTCGTGACTTTCAACGAAAGCACTCTGAAGTAAAAAAACTCTCAGCGGGTACTGGATCAATCATTCACCATTCACCATCCAGCAGCGGGTATTGGATCAACCATTCACTATCCAGCAGCTCTAAAAACGTAAATAACCATTTGAGGATGGTGAGGGGAAGCATGGTCCAAAAACGCGTCTGTGGAAGTCGTTTGCTTCTCTTTGCAGATATCTCGCTCTCAATCACTTTACTATTACCGAAAAGAATGAAAAGTGGAGACGCCACTTAACTAATGGAAAACAAACACCTAATGTCATCAATCGGTACTTCGACCTACATTTAAATGATACATGCCGCGGTACCAGTTGGGCGGATTATTCCCGTAAAAAAGTGGTATCAATTTGGCCCTGCCCGCCCTGGAATTTTCAACCTGGGTGTGGATTATGATTGAAATTTTCAGGCATGAGGTCTGTTGAAATAGGCGGCTTCTAACAAGGTCAGGTTCGGACAAGGCCAAGTTAAGGCCTGGCCCTGCCCTGCTCTATATTAGGTTATGCTAATATGTTTTATTGTTTTTTATCCTTTTAACCCTAAAAAAATCTAATATTGTAGTGAGTTATGAGTGGATCTTTATCCTCTCTGGTCCCTGCCCGACCTAGTTCCCCAGTCCTCCTAACATGGGGGCAAGGAACACCCTACCCCTGTTGGGCAGGGAACTAGAGGAGGTAATTTTCCGTTATAAGTACGAAACCCTAACGGCCTAATCCTTGTTTCTTTCTATTCTCTCCTGTTCTTCTTCACATCAACGAAATCGTAGTGGCCTAACTACTGGACCGCTAGAGATATCTATGCCAGAGGATCGCATTATTGCAGGACATGAAGTGCGTTGGGATTTAGTACCTTGAGTCCATCTATCGTCTTATCTTATCTGCTTCTTAAGGGTTTTCAAGTTTTAAAACCCCTTGTAAGCTTCTACAGTTCTACATCTTCATTTCAAAAACCAACTCATCGATTGCTTTTCAAATTCTATAGTGATGTAGCCTCGAGCAGTCTTGAAAGTTGAAAGCTCAAGCTTTCGGTATTCCTTGTGGTCATTAGGTATGTAAGAACCAAGACCTGGATCAGGTGCAGGGTGCTGCATTCACGGATGATGATTAAATAATCACAATGATCTTGTCTCTCTCTACATCTCTCTTCCAAGATTGATCTGTGGGATTAATATCCCCATACACACGAATACATAAGGATCTTGCCTATGCGTTAATGAATCACAAACATAAAAAAAATGGATCTATTCGTACCGTTCCCCATCGTATGCGGTGAGACGATTCCTTGACTCCCACTAACTATGGCAACGTTCGTCTTCGAAATATCTTTGCAACAATAACGAACAATCGAGCTTCTAGGTTTTTCCCTTTTGATCTCCCACAATGTTTCTCAGTGATAGACTGATATGAAATTTAGTATAGGCAGAGAGAGAGGACCCAGAGTCCCTTATATAGATACTGTGATGCACTCCTCCCATCAAGGATTGTTAATTAGATTAAGAATAGAACTTTAATCCCTTTAGTTAGCTAGGATTGGGTTCCCTAATATAAATCCAAGTCTATATTAAGATATACTTGGTCAATAAGTAATAGGTCATGTAGGACACTAATTAATTAATTAAAAATTCCTACATGATCTTATCTCCAAAGGTGAGTTTGCAGTGTTCCTCTAGTGATAGCTGACCACATTCTTATTATTTGATTCAACAATTAGGTTGTCACAGTAATGAACACCAAACCTTGAGAAACTTTAGGACCCATTGTTTTCTTTTCTTTTTTAGGTTTCCAAACACAAGTTAAAACAACTTCTACAAAAAGATGTAAAAGGAAAATATAAGTCAAATATACACTCATTCAATTCTCAAAAGTATCAAATATAGGCAAAGGACTACTTACAAAAAGATGTAAAGGAAAATAAAAGTCAAATATACACTCATTCAAATCCCTGAAGTATCAAATATGGGAGGAGGTTTTCTGGTCTTGTAGTTCATATAATCAAGTTATGATTAAGTGCTTACTTTTGCTATATCATAAATCGGATTAGACTAAAATTTTGTGAATAAGTAAACTCCAATGTCTCCTGATATGTTAAATTTCAACTAAAATAGAGTCGGTCGATGAAAAAGACCATTGACCATTGAAAGCTATAGAAAGTCAAAGGACTAGCAAGAGAGTGCCAAAAAAAAAAAAAAAAAAAAAAGAACATGGAGAGTGTATGGCATTATATTGGGTCTAAAATTTGATATGGGGTAGATCTAGACCATCTCCTATGTATCTAATAATCAAATTTATCATTTGATCCTTCTTGTGGTGAAAGCGGGTTATCTGGTCTATTAACCAAACAAACTTTTGCCTAAAACTATACTGTGACAGGGAATAAAAGGAATCCTAGAACATGCTACACCCCTTTGTACAGTTGGTTGTGAATAAGTCTCGTACATCACTTATTCAAATACTTATTACAGGTTCCCATGTCCAAAATTGGAAAGCGTTGGGGGAGGTGGTTGTCTTTTTAACTCTTACAACGCGTCTCAAACCTCTATTTGGTTGACAGTACACAAATTGCAAAGGGCTGAAACAGGGGTCTGTAATATGGTGACTCTGAGTGACGAATACACGCACGCCTATATTTGGTGATAGCTCGGTGTCAACAACGTCTTATAGACGTTCTATTCAGTTCATCTTTGGTGTACCTGGCAAGGGAGGCTATTGTTGTTCAGGAGGTTACCTAACCCTCAGCCTGAGGCGATATCCTAAACTCAGAAGGTTCTGTTAAAGCTTGAAGTTGAAAGTGAAGCTGATGAGGCTGTTGGCTGGCCAAGGTGATTTTCGGTTATTCTGTAGTGATATCCTCCATCAATCTTACCACTCAGATTCATATGGTATATTCACGCTTTAGAGATATCTAACTTACCACTTCAAAGAGATTTCATTTAGGAGGTCCAGACCAATCTCTTGGTTCTGTTGTGCATTCCTTTCCATTACACATCAAGCACTGAGAAGATCAGGTCTCCCAGCCACTCATTTTAGCTCACATTAGCTCATCACATATGCTGATGTAAAGCATGGTTAAGAGGGTTCTCCAGTTGCTGTCAACGTTACCACGGGAAACTATTCAAGTGCTTGGAGTTGTAGTCATCACATTATAATGTAAAACATGCAAAGGTCAGCCGGTCTGACCATACAGATTAATTTTCTTTCCATATTAGATCGTTAAATGATGCTATAGTTTAGTCCCCCACTCTCCCCTATAATATGAACAATACTTCTCCAGTTTTCAACTAGGTTTAAATCCTACAATTCCAAATAAACCAAGCTAAACAGAAATGCAGTTGCTAAATGGGCTTTCATTACTAGAAATCATATTTAGAATGTACACACAATACCTCCGATCATTTTTTTTCCTTTTCTTTTTTCTCCCTTCTTCTTTCCACCCCCCCCCCCATGTTTTTACAGTTATACAAGGATTTACCAAGGGTTAACAGATTGATAGGGAACATGGCATCCTTGCAGGTGAGAAAACAACAGTTAGTCGTGCATGATCAGACAGAGAATAGTTCTCAGGCCACATTCCTTTCTCCACTTCAGGAGGGAAGAGTACTGCATTCTTCACATTTAAACCGATGGCTTGCTTTTCTGTGTCCCTCGTTACATCCTCTCTTCTGTCATTGAGATCTTCCGCTGTTTTTGTAGAATCCCATATTCGTTGCTGCATTGCCATTAAGCCTTCACATAACCAACATAATATAATATAAACTGGAAAATGTGTATGTGAGCCCATGTTGGCGCCCTATGATTAATCAAACGGTTCTGGGGACATTTTAAATCTTCTGAGCAACAAAGTCAGGCTTCATAATGCCTTTTGTTAGGCTCAGTGGCATAGGCAGAGATCAAACTTTGGATCATGGAAAATAAAGTGCTGGCATACCATGCAAACAAGTTCAAATTTCAACTCCAAACAGAGCTTCTCTACCAAAAAGAGGAAGGGGTGGGGGATCCTCAAACAGAACTCACCTGAAATTCTTTATAGTCTACAGCACCATTTTCATCTGTGTCAGCATGGGTCCACAAATCGTTCACCTCTTGAATGCTCAGTCCATGAGGATGCCCAGTTAAACCTAGCTGCATCAGGTCTAAGATTGTAACTTTATCTACTTACAGAGTTACAGGAACTCAAACTTCTTAATTAATTCTGATTTGATAGATGTACCATACCTGACCAAGTGCTTCACAGAAACCTATATAGGTAATATAATCACCATGGCTATCAGCCTTCAGAAATGCAAATGCATCACTTTCTGCAAGAGAAGATTTGCGAAGCTGAGACTGAACCAAAGAAAACATCAGAACGTTTCCAAACTGTGCTATTGGACACAAGGGTCCAAGAACTAGCTTAGAGTTTTCACACAAAAGGAAAAAATTTCAAGTTACATATTTTACCTAAAATTTTCTTCTTACATGGTTTTTACCTGGAAACAAACAAAGCCTTCAACAGGAAACATTTTACTATAATTGCTCAAAAGGAAAAGGAGATTGTGTTGGTCTATAGAGACATTAGTTCAGTAATACAAAATATTGGAAAATAATTCCTATATTAAACTTTTAGATGTTTTACAGAAAAAGTAGCTGCATCTTGATCCCTAATACAATTACTACTGATGGACAGCACCAACACCATCATACGGATGGATTACTTTCCTCACTCAACCATGCCTAAATCTGCTTCCTTGTCACATAAAATATAATAAAGAAAGAACATATGGAAAATAAAAATAATAATAATTCTTATACAAAAGGGAGAGACTAAACATGTTATTGAAACAAATGGAGGATTTGGGACTTTAAATAAGGGAAAGAGTTTCCGTCCTGCCTTTACCTAGAAGCTTTTCATCATGCCCTGTACCTTTCTGGCACATGGACTGATGAAATTGCAGATAAACAGTTGTATAGATTTGGGAACCTCTTGGGAGGCACCAGTTTTATTTGGTGGCCTGTAATATATGGGCTCTTCCCCCTGATTTTTTGAATTGCTCCTGCAGATCTCTTTTTGAGTTCACTTCCATTTAACTTTTCAAACGATACTTACACCTCTAACATGACACATTGGGATGCATATTTAATCACGGCAAGATGATGACACATACAACACGTCCACCAAATTAGACCCCAAACAAAATTCCATGTGGCTAGTTATGCAGTCGGTGATGATTGTGTTAGAGTAATTAGATGTTTTGGTCTAAGGGTATTTTAGGAACTGGTTAAGTTCTAGTAGTCCTATTATGTATTTTCTTTATTTTTCCCCTTTTTACCTTTTACCTCCCTAGGGGGGTGGATGTAATATGTCATTATCAATGAAGTAATATAGCTGTGTGGAGAATACTCTCACACACAACAATTACAACCGAAACATCTCTCCCTTCACTCTCTTGTTCTCTTCTTCCTCTCTTCCTCGTCTTCTTCTCCTTCATCATCTTCTCCCTCTCTTACTTGCATCCCCAACCTAAAATCCAACTTGGTATCAGAGCTTTAGGTTTGAGAGTCGTATCAACCCTCTAGGTCCTATTTTTTTCCTCTCTTTGGAATCCTAGGACACAAGGGATTCCAAGGAAGAGGTTCCTATGTAAACAACCTTCTCGCAGAGGTATGAAATAGGTTTTATACGACCTATTTGAGGGATTGAAGATGGTCCTTGAGCTGTATTGAAGCTCCCATGAAGTTTCAAGCTTGCCAAGCTGCTACTAGGGTTTCCGCCAGTTCCATGTTGCAGGTCCTATCTCTCCTTTTCTCGGCATGGGTTTGGATCTTGAAATAGCACACTAGGATCGTACAAGGGTGCCTATCATGCCCCATATGTCCCTCCTTGATGAATGAGGGCCTTGTTTGAGCATGGCTCATTTTCATGGAGTCACTTTTCTGCCCAGGTAAAACCGAGACTGCTGCCACTTACTTTTTCCTTGCATTGGAGTGCCATGGAATAGGAGAAGTGATTATGAATACCTTTGTTTGAGGTCTTGAATCTTGTTTGAGTTGGTGTTACTTTGGTGTTGCTCCTTGGAAGGTGTTAAAGTGAAGTTTAGTTCAGTTTTTGACTGTTTACTTCCTTGCTGGAATCTTGTTCTTGTATTGGAATCCTTATTTGGGTCTTGTTTGGGTTGAGTGTGCACTCCCACCTTGTTTGGAGACTTTTGTGTATGGTCAAGTGCCATTTTCCCTACAATAGGCTGAGTCAGATGCTTCTGGGCTTGGTTCGGCTGATTCACAGCCCTCTCCAACAGCCTCTCAGATTGTTTTTGAGAACCCACATCCCCAGATCTCTATTGTAAAACTTGATAACACCAACTACTTGGACTGGTTACATTCAGTGAAGCTTTCCCTTAGGAGCAAAGGGAAGCTTGGGTATATTACAGGTGCCATTAAAGCCCCAGAGGTTGGTTTTCCTGGCTATGAGAAATGGGAGACCGAAAACTCCACAATCATGACATGGCTAATCTTCTCTATGAAACCCGAGATTGGGAGAAGGTTTATGCAAAAAGAAACTGCCAAGGCAATCTGGGACAGTGTCTCCCAGACTTTTGACAGGGTAGATGACTCTGCTAAAGTCTATCAACTCCATCAGAAGATTATTACAATGACGTAGGGTGACAGGAATATTTCTGAGTACTACAATGCTTATATTATCCTTTTGGAGGAGTATGACCACTACATGGACCTCCAATTGACCAACCTAGAGGATGAAGCAAAGGTGTATCGCACTTTTGAAAAGGAGCGTGTCTTCACTTTACTTGGAGGCCTGAACCCTGATTATGAGCCAATCAAGCTCCAGATCTTAGGCTGGTCCCCTCTCCCATCTCTTGATGAGATTTGCAGTTACTTACAGAGTGAGGAGACCTAGCGTGTTGCTATGGCACCACCACCAACATCATCTCTTGAGAGGTCAGCACTCAATTTTAGTTCTTTCCATAACACCCGTGGAGGTGGTAGAGGCCAAGGGCCTAACAGTGGGGAAGACAGAGCAATGGAGACAGGTGGTGCTAGTGGAGTGGGTCGAGACAGGTTTAAGTCTAACCATTGTGGGAGATTTGGACACACCAAGGATAGGTGTTGGACTCTTCATGGCCGTCCTCCTGGCACACGAGGTGGTGCTAGTGGTACTCGTGGTGGCTGTAGAGGGGGAGCTCGAGCAA
Organism: Telopea speciosissima; assembly: GCF_018873765.1. Taxonomy (NCBI): domain Eukaryota; kingdom Viridiplantae; phylum Streptophyta; class Magnoliopsida; order Proteales; family Proteaceae; genus Telopea; species Telopea speciosissima. Next base: position 87,407,985 of record NC_057916.1, on the reverse strand, counting down.
CCTCTGTGAAGATTGAGACTGATGCTACACAGGATGACTCCACTTTGGCAGATGCAGTGTTTCGCAGGGTCATGTCATAGCTGAGCACATCTCCTACACCCACAGTGGCTAGCTCCTCTTCATCCTCAACTTTGCACGTCTTCACCTCAGCTTCTACTGCAGCCCAGTCTTGGGTCATTGACTCTGGTGCCACTGACCACATGACTGGTATGTCCCATTATTATGATTCCTATACCATTTGTTCTAGTAAGGATAAGGTTAGGGTAGCTGATGGCTCCCATTCCTCCATCTTTCATAAGGGCAGTATCCCAGTTACATCATCCATTTCTCTTACTTCTGTCCTTCATGTCCCTAACCTTATTCTTAATCTTCTATCTGTGAGTCATTTGACTAAATCTCTGAACTGTTGTGTTTTTTTTCCTTCTCATTGTCTGTTTCAGGATTTGGTGACGAAGAGCATTATTGTCAGTGGTTGTGAGGAGCAAGGCCTTTATCTTTTTGAACCTTTTTTGCCCACAGCTCAGTCCTATGTGTGTGGACGTAATGATAGTAGTTCTGTGGATTCTGTTATGTTATGGCATCGTCGTCTTGGTCATCCATCTTTTGTTGTAATGAGGAAATAATTACCTCACTTATTTTCTTCTATTGCCTATTCTCATGTTTTTCACTGTGAACCTTGTATGTTTGCCAAACACAGTCTATCACCTTATCCATATCATGGTAATAGATCGACTTCTCTTTTTCATATTGTGCATATAGATGTTTGGGGACCTTCCCCTACTACCTCTTTATTTGGCTATCGTTACTTTGTTTTCTTTGTTGATGATTTTTCTCGTGCTACTTGGACTGTTATTATGAAGCATAAAAGCATAGTTCTAAAACTCGTCTCGACTCGGCGAGTTTCTCGATTTTCTGAGAAACTGAGATGAGATGGCATACGGTACATAAAAGTGCTATATCACGCCGGATTTTGGTTTCGGCCCATATTTTTACCCATCTACCACTTAAATACCCCACCAAACTCGATAGAACTCGCCATATCTTGACGAGTTCTGTCCAAAACCCCCAAAATTCTCTCTTCTTCCCAAAACTACTTTGTTACTTAATTTTTTGGATGGATTTCAAGCCTTGAACTGTAATTCAGCTGCACATTTGAAGATTCAACTCCACTTTTGCAAGATTCATCACAAATTTGAAGGATTTTTCAAAGGTAAACTATTTTTCCCCAAATCTATTTTTTTTTTTAAAAATTGTTCAATCCTTGGTAGATTCATGTCATTTTAAGATATGTTACACAACTTTGGACGATCTATCACTTGATGGAGTCAGAATTTTTTTTCTGTTATTATTTTTTTAATTATATTTTTTGTAAAAAAAATGATTTTGTTTGAAAAAAGAAATTGAAAAAAATAGGATGAATAGTGATTGTTTGGAAGTGATTTTCATGTTATGTTGGACAACTTTGGATGCTCTACAGCCTCATGGAGTCATATTTTTCACCCATTAAAAAAACTATTTTATTTTTCAAAAATAATAAATATATTATTGAAATTGTAAAAAAATATATATTAAGGAAAAATAACTATTTTTGTTGGAAAATTATGCACAACATATGTACATCATGTCCAACTTCAAATGGTGTCAAATACATCTATACATTATAATATTTTATACTTTAAGATATAAATATTTTTAATAAAAATTCTAAATATTATTTTTAATTAAGAAATAAATATTAGGGTTAGGGGATAAATAAGAGATAGCTATTTGATTGTTCTAGTAGCTTAACATTATGTTTAATAGTTACGAATACAATTTGCTTTAAGTCTTTAATACATTACTTTAAATCTTCAATACATTACTTTAAATCTTTAATAGTTACTAATACATGCTTTTTTATGTAACAATGTAAAAAGTAAGACATTTTGTACACAATGAGGGATATAACATGGCAACATGGAGTCCTGATGTCCGAGGATAAAAAGAAATCCAAGTGTAACTATTGTGGAAAGTTGCTATCTGGAGGAGCCACTAGGTTAAAATAACATTTGGCTGGTACAGGTAAAGGACATTGCCTCATGCAGAAATGTTTCGAGCCTAGTGAAAGTGGCTATGGCCCAACACTTGAGTGGAGGACGAACAAAGAAAGCTGAGGGAAAGACAACAAACAGAGTTTGATGAGGCGGTGTTAGAGAGGCCTGGTGTAGAGATCCATAGAGGAGATGATACTGAATTTAAGTCTACACTTGGTGAGTTTGAATCAGAGGCTGAGTGGAGAATTTACCAGTAGACTTTGGAAGAGAGTAGACAAAGTTTGCATTATAAGAATATGAGAAGATATGAGCAGGCAAGAGGAGCTAGTGGATCTGGCTCAGCTGCACCAATGCAAAAAGATGAGAGGAGGAGAAGCACTGGCACAAGACAGATCCCACGGCCCCCAACCCGACCACGAGCACATTCCCCAGACCCATTTTTGAACAAGATCCATCTACTTTTAGATAACAAGATGCCTACCAGCCAACCATCCCGCAAGTGTGGTAAACAAGAAGAAGCACGAAAAGCCTTAAGCAAGTTCATGTTATACAATGACATTTCAGCTAATGTAGCACAAGGAACATATTATCATGCATTCATTGACGCTGCAGGGAGGGCTGGCCCAGGATGGAAGGGGCCTTCACCACATGAGTTATATGATGTAAATTTGCCTCAGGAGGTAGAGGAGTTGAAAGAGTATATTAAGGGTCTGATGCCAAAGTGGGAGATGTATGGGGTTACCCTTATGGCTGATGGTTGGACTGGACCTACTAGCCAGTCCATTATCAATTTCATGGTTAGTTGCAATGGGAAGACAGTATTCTTGAAGTCTGTTGATGCATCGAAGCATATAAAGGATGCATCATACTTGTATAAGGAACTAAAGCTAGTGGTGGATGAGACAGGACCAAAGAACGTTATCCAAATTGTGACGGATAACAGTTCTAACTTTAAAAGGGCTGGAGAGAAGTTGATGAATAAGAAGAGTAAGAGGATCCGCCTCTTTTGGACTCCATGTGCAGCACATTCTATTGATTTAATGTTAAAAGACATGGGGAAGAAAACTTTGGTAGCAAGTATGGTCAATAGGGCAAGACAAGTGTCCACTTTTGTATATAACCATGATTATGCCAATGGCGATTTAATAAGGCCTGGTGTCACTCGATTTGCCACCAATTACATTACATTGAAGAGCTTTCAGGCGAAGGTGATAGGTCTGAGGTCTATGTTTGCAAGTGAAGAGTGGTTTGGTTGGTATAGGTCTAATTCAGAAGAAGGGAGGCCAGCACAACATACCATTGCAAGTGACCAATTCTGGAAGGACTTGCATAAAGTTGTTGCCATATTAGGGCTAGTGGTGGCAGTACTAAGGATGGTTGATACAGAGAAGAAGCCTACCTTGCCCCACATTTATGCTTCCCTTCAGAAGATGAAGGAAATGGTCAGAGCTGTGATACCCCGGAGTACAAGGTCATATACTAATATCATTGATGCGTGGTGGGAGAAGCACTTGAGTCATCCATTGCATAAAGCTGGTGAGTTCAACAATTCAACATACTTCACACTTTATATGAGTTTTTACATTTACATATTCAAACTCAAAAGCATTAAATCGCTAACAAGTTATATTCTTGGTTTCCACTTTACCAGCATACTATCCGAATCCAAAATATCAGTACTCGCATAATCTTGGGCTTGACACAGAGTTGTTAGTGGCAGTTCAAAATGTTATTAAGAAGTTGGAGCCCAATGCCTCTACCAATGTTTGAAATTTGAAATAAAAACAGATCCAAAACTTCAGAGAGGCCTCAACAAGTTTCAGTCGAAAAGCTGCAGTGGAGGGTAGACAAAAGTCAGACCCTGGTAGGTGGCATGACATTACATTTATAAATTATAATTTTATCCCTTTACAATGTACATATTCTTAATATTCTATATTTGTAATGCAACCGACTGGTGGGTGCTTTATGGTACAAGTTCACCCAACCTGAAGAAGATAGCAGTGAGAGTGTTCTCACAAACTTGTTCATCCTCCAGATGCGAGCGCAATTAGAGTACATTCTCATTGATCCACTCGAAGAGGCGGAACAGATTGGGTAGCAAACGACTAGAGCAACTAGTGTATGTGCATTACAATATGAGACTACGGATGAGGCACATACGTGAAGGAATGGACACCAATGATAAAGAACCCATCGAACTAGCCAACATTTTCCAGGAAGACTCTGATGATGATGAGGATCTCCTATTCCAGTGGGTTAGGGATCGTGGTACACCAGATATGGATTAACTTGGGGGTAGGCCCGACCCCACCATTGCGTCTGTAACCGGTATAGATGTTGATGACTATATGTCGTAAGAGGGGCGTGCACATTCAGAGTCACCGAGACCTTTTGAGGCTGCAATAGGAAGTGTTGTTGTTGCTGATGATGATGATGATGGTGGTGATGACCCTGCTGGTGGTGGTGGCATGCGAAGTGGTGGTTATTATGATGATCGTCATGAGGGGATGCGCGAGCAATACCAACATGAGGTGGGAATGCAGGCGGACCCTATGCGTTACACAGGTGAGTCTCAGTTTACGCATGCCACAAAGAGGATCGAGACCATGGTGACCACGCTACGTACAAGAGAAAGAAGGGTGGCAAACAATCACAGGCTCAGGATGATGACATGAGTATGAACACCATGCTTGCAAGTTTCGGAAGCATGAGTATAGATACTACTAGTGAGCGACAGTCGTGGCATTCATCTCAGCCTCATCATGACTATGATTATGGCCAAAAGAGCACCGGTTCTGAATACAGTGGCTAGGGTCAGTTTGGGCAGTCAACACATGAGTTTGGCAATCAAAGCACTGGGTCTGGTTTTGGGCCCATATTCCCAGTCCCAAACCAGCCATACCCATACATGCCTCAATATGACAGTAGCAGTGGATCGCATGCCTCAAACCAACCGCCTCCGCCTCTTCTATACCCTAGGATAGGGGAGTTGAAATATGTTGATGACAACACTTATATGAGTGTTGTGACAAACTATGTGCAAAACTACAGCAACACTATGACATGGGAATTTTATGTGGATATGGTTGGGGTTGAATACATTAACGTATCACATTTTATGTAACATTTGTTTAAAGATTGATGTATTGTACACTTTAACATTTCTAATGCTTATTTAAGTTGTTTTACATTAATTGAATGTTTTGATTGCTTTCTATTACTAAACTATGTGTAGAGTAGGGTATTTTAGTACGTCGTCGCCCTCTACGCCTACCAACCTATGGTCCGAAGTGAAACTCATATTTGGACTTTGTTTTTGTAAAATCTAATAGTGCCATTGGGTTTAAATTGCCTAAAATAGGCTGAATACCAAGTTTCAGACCCAAACTAGGTCTAAAACCCTAGTTGAGGCTTCGAGTCAAAAAAAAAAAAATGCACCAACTCGGCGAGATCTTGACTTAACTCGGTTTTTCCAAGGACCGAGTTGGTACCAAGATCCGAGTTCTCAAAGTATGCATAAAAGTGATGCCTATGATGCATTTAAAAATTTTTCTTAGATGATTCTTACTCAATTTGATCCTTGAATCAAAATTGTTCGATCTGGTAAGGGGGGAGTACATGTTTGGTGGCCTCCAAACCTTTTTTACTGACAATGGCATTATCCATCAGCTAGCGTGTGTTGACACACCCCAACAAAATGGGGGTAGCTAAGAGGAAAAATCACCATTTATTGGAGGTCACTCGAAGTCTTCTCTTTGGTATGCATGTTCCTAAGACCTTTTGATTTGAAGCTCTTCTCACTGCTTCTTTTCTCATAAATCGCATGCCTACCAAACTCCTTGGTTCCAAATCTCCCTTAGAAACCGTATCTCCACAGGTTTCTGTTTTCTCTCTTCCTCCCAAAGTCTTTGGCTGTGTTTGTTATGTGTATGTTAAGTGTTTTTTTTTTTTTGGTGAATAAAAAATTGTATTACCAAAAGGAAAAGGGACAAGAAGGGGGGGGGGGGGAAATATACAAGGGAGAAGAGAGGGGGGGGGGGGGAGAGCGAACCCGCTAGCGGGTTCTCAATAAAGAGACATCTAAACCCCAGGAAACAACAATATGCCTGTTCCTTGGGGTGTCCGGGAGGGCCTTCAAAGGCAAAACACTAAGCTTGGAGGAGACATCAAAGAAGATGGCTTTCCAAATCAAGTTGAACGAGCGAGAGTTGGAGGTCCATCTTCTAAGGTTCCTTTCCATCCAAATGTGATAAAGAGTTGCACCAAAAACAAGTCGCCTAATAGTGTCGCATATGGTTTGCCCAGAAAAGCTCATGTCCAACCAAAGCTACTCTCAGGTAAAGGGAAGAGGTCTCCTAATGCGAGGCCAAATGAAGGTAAGGGCTTTTTTCCAAATGGTAGAAGAGAAGGGGCAGTCAAAAAATAGGCGATCTATGTCTTCATGACCGGTCCAACAAAGGATACAGGAGGGGGAGACTGGGATTTTTCTTTGAAGAAGGAAGGCTTGGGTTGGGAGGCAAAGTCTGAGGGCTCTCCAAGCTAGAAAGCTATGTCTGGGGATGTGGCCTTTGAACCAGATAAATCTATGCCAAATGACATGTGGGGCATGGGGTCTAGCTAGGTTCCAGGCTGATTTAAAGGAGAAGAGGCCATTTGTGGAGGGAAGCCAGATGGTCTTGTCCGCACGGATAGGGGGGGGGGGATGGGGGGGGGGAGGGGAGGGAGAGAGGCCCAGAACGGGGAGGGGGGGAAGGGGGAGGGAGGGGTCCAAGAACCATGGGCAATGATGATAGAGAGAGGGGCGGACTTGGGAATGTCGGTGGAGTAGACAGCTCTTGCTTCAAGAAGATTATAAAGGACACCGTTGGGATGCCAAGGGTCAAGCCAAAGGGAGATAGAGGACCCGTTAGATATAGAGGAGGCGGTGGCGCTAAGGGCCAGAGGGCGCAGAAGAAGAATCTTACGCCAGACACAGGAGGAATCAGCAGGGGTGGGAGCAGTCCAGATGGAGTCCTTTTTGAGGAGGTGGGAGTATACCCAATTAACCCAATGGAATCGTGCTTAGAAGAGATTTTCCAAATCAACTTCAGAATACCCGCAGTGTTAGAGTTGCGGATACGACGGATTCTAAGGCCTCCTTCGGATTTGGGGAGACAGATGGATTTCCAACTGATGGGGTGAAGGAAATGAGAGGTTTCCTTACCTTTCCAGAGGAAAGCACAGAAAAGGGATTCCATGGCCTTGATGGTGGATTTTGGGAGACCAAAGATGCCGCTCCAGTAAATGTAGGAAGATTGGAGGATCGAGCGGATACATTCCAATCTACCTGCATAGGAGAGAAGACGGCCTTTCCAAAGTTGGAGAGGCTTCCGGATATTGTCCAACAAGGGGGTGCAATGGTGGCTTGAGAGCCTGGCAGGAATGAGGGGGAGGCCAAGGTATTTTACTGGGAGGGCTCCAATGGAGAAGCTAGTGAGCCATAAGAGGGTATCTCTGTCAGATTCCGACACACCAGCAAGGAATAGTTTGGATTTAAGGAGGTTGATGCGAAGGCCCGAGAGGGTCTCGAAGAGGTGGAGGGAGTCCATGATGGCAGAGATGGAGGAGGGAGAGGCTTTGGAGAAGATCATAAGATCATCAGCAAAAGCGAGGTGAGAGAGATTGAGGCTTTTGCATTTAGGAATGGGGGAGATGAGATGGATGTCAGTCATGGCTTGGATACTCCGCGAAAGGACTTCAAGAGCCAAAGAGAAGAGGAAGGAGGATAGGGGGCATCCTAGACGAATTCCAACTTTGGAGTTAAAGAACCCCGCAGGGGAGCCATTAACAATGACAGAGAAGGAGGGAGAGGAAATGTAGGCAAAGATCCAACGGATGAAAGGAGGGAAACCCATCTGAGCTAGCACCTCACAGATGAAGTCCCATCTAAGGGAGTCAAAAGCTTTGTGGAGGTCTATCTTCATGAGGGCAGCGGGGGAGTGAGATTTTCTGTCAAAGCCTCTGACAATTTCAGAGTAGAGAATGATGTTGTCAGCAATCCTTCTGCCAGAGATAAAGGCAGATTGATTGGGGCTGACAAGGGAAGGAATGACAAGCCTGATTCTGTTTGCCAGGATTTTGGCAATGAACTTGTAGAGGAGGTTGCAAAGAGAGATGGGCCTGAAGTCAATCAGGGAAGAGGCCCCTTCCTTCTTGGGGATGAGGCAAAGGAAGGTTTGGTTGACTTGCTTGAGCTGCCCGAGGTTGAAAAAGAAGCTGCGGATAGCCTTGATCAGGTCATCCTTGATGTGGTCCCAGCAGCTCAAGAAGAACCCCATGATAAAACCATTAGGGCCAGGGGCTTTGTTGGACTTATGGGAGAAGATGGCCTGGGTTATTTCCTCGTCAGAGAGGATCGCAACAAGAGAGCTAGCCAGGGCCGAAGGGACAAATTTGTTAATAAGATCAGGGGGAAGAGGGGGGGAGGGGGGAAGGGGAGGGTTGAAGATGGAGCTGAAGTAAAAGTCAGCTTCATCTTTGATAGCGGGGACAGAGGAGAGGGGGGAACCGTCACGAGCAAGGAGGAGGGTGATGGAGTTGGTGCAAAGCCTAGCTTTCAGAGAACGGTGAAAGAAAGCCGTATTAGAATCTCCAAGCTCAAGCCATTTGATACGGGCCTTCTGACGGAGAAAGCTTTCTTCCGAGGAGGCTAGAGAGGAGAGCTCTTCAGAGAGCTTTCTCTCGTCGTCAACAAGAGAGAGGTTGAGGGGGTCAGCTTGGAGACGGGATTGGACAGAGGCAAGATCAGCCCGACAGGTGGTGACCCTGGAAGTGATGTTGCCAAAGGTGGTAGAGTTCCAAGATTTGAGGGCGGATTTGGTGAGATAGAGCTTTTTGGCAAAAGCAATGAGAGGGAGGGAGGGGCAGTAAACAGCAAAGCTCCACGAAGAGAGGAAAGTGAGAAGAAAAAGGGGGTGCGAGGTCCACATGTCGAAAAACTTGAAAGGCTTAGGGCCAAAGGAGGTGTAAGGCTGGATGAGGAGATGGCAAGGGCTGTGATCGGAAAGGCCAGGAAGAAGGAAGTTGGCATGAGAGTGGGGGAAGGAGGATAGCCAAGAATCATTGACTAGAAGACGATCCAGTTTGCAAGCAATGCGGTTGGTTCCCCCTCTACGGTTGCTCCAAGTGTGCGAGGAGCCAGACCACCTAAGGTCCATAAGGTCAATGTCATCGATACAATCACTGAAGGCTTTGACAGAGCTGTAGTCAAGGGGCCATCCTCTAATCTTTTCAGACTGAAATCTGACCACGTTGAAGTCCCCACCTACCCCCCAAGGAGTAGTCCCGATGCCCGCTTTGATGTGGATCAAATCATCCCAAAGGGCGGTGCGGTCAGCAGCCCGATTAAAGGTATAGACAACCAAGAGAGAGAAGGAAACATTGGAATTGGGGAGAGAGAGGAGAAGGTGAAGAATCTGGGGGGAAGAGTGGGAGATGGAGATGTTGATTTTCAGAGGGTCCCAAAGAATCCAAATCCTACCATTAGGGGAATGGTTATAATTGGAGAGAAAGGACCAAGAGGGGGCGATGGAGGCAGCAATGCGAGAGGCATTCTCCTGCAGAACTCTAGTCTCTAAGAGGGCGCAAAAATTGGAGTGAGAGCTCTTGATAATGGCTTTAATTTCTTGGTGCTTGGCCAAGGAATTAAGCCCCCTAACATTCCATATGAACCCGACAGACATGGGGAAACTAGAGAGGGAGGGGCATCGAAGAGCGGGGTGGAACGCTCTTAAATCTCCTACGGAAGTACAAGATAGTAGGACGAAGGCGGGGTAAGAGAGCAACATTGCCACAAGTGCTAGGAAGGCCCAAGAGGGGGGGGGGGGAGTGGAGGAAGGGGAGGGGAGAGAGGGTAGAAGGGGGGGGAGGGGGATCCCAGCGGACAAGACGGGGAAAGGGGGGAAGGGGGGAGGGGGAGGGGGGGGAAGGGGAGAGGGGGGTAGGGGAGAGGGGGTGGGGACACGGCAAAGGGGGGGGGGAGGGGGTGGGAGAGGTGGAGCGAGAAAGCCGGATTTGGGTTAGGGGAGGGTGATGGGTCAACGAAGGATATGGGTTATAGCAAAACGGGTCAGAAGGGTAAATGGGCTCTTGGGTTTAAAAGGTGGGAGGTTGCGGGTTGATGGGTCTAGGGGTTAAGGAGGAAGGAGGGGGTATAATGGGTAGGTTATAAGAAAAATAAGATGGAATGAGGTTTAAGTGCGCCGGTTTAGACAAGTGGTGGGCCAGGGGAACTTCAGAACTAGTGCAGTTAGTGGACCGGTTTAAGGGAGGGGGCGTTTGGTTAAAAAGGGGAAAGGAGGGGGGACCAAGTGGGTTAGGTAAAAGGGGGGGTAGCCTGGATCGTGAAAAGGGTGCAGAAGGATCAGGGGGACGAATAGGGTGGGGGTTTGGTGGATGACCTCGCAAAGGAGCAGCGTTACCTGCAGAGGAGGGACAAAAGGGCAGAGGAGCCCTGGGCAGACCTGCGACAGAGGTCAGCGACGACAAAATAGACCTTGAAATGGTAGCGTGGAGCGTTGAAGAACTTCGCACAGTAGCAGTGCCCAAAATGGAGAAATTTTCGTTTAGCGCAGTAGGGATTTCTGAAGCCTGGGGTCTTGGAGTGCCAGCGATGGCATCGGAGGCAGCAGGCAGAGCCAGATCAGCAGCAGCTTCGCAGAGGTACGGCGTTGGCGAAGAGTCCGAGGGTGCTCGAGCTCTGCGAGAAGGAGATTCTGATTCCAGAATTGCACGGCGGCGACGGCGGCTTCGACCACGAGATGTGGGCCTGAAGAGAAGGCTCGTCTGTGCTCCCTGAAGAGAAACAGAGCTCGTTGCCGCAGGGGAAACTTGAAGAGAAGAAGAGCAATTTGTTGCAGCAACGACTGAGACTGCTTCTAGGCCAACGAAGGAGATGCTTGTTCGAGTAGTTGCAGCAGAAGAAGAGTTCAAATCTGTAGCTGAAACCGGAGCAGAGAGAGGGGCTTTCCCGGAGCAATCCTTGGAGTAATGGCCAAAAATCTTGTAGTGTAGGCAGTGTGGGGGGAGCCAGTCGTACTTAACCGGCTGCTCAAAGCAGAAACCATCGACTTCCATAACTGTGACAGAGGAGGGAGGGGGGACACTTGCAGAGATATCGATGCAAATTCTCGCGAAGGAGAGCCTGTCCATTTTCAAAGTTATGAAGTCTGAGTATAGAGGCTTCCCTAAGACCGAGCCAATTCTGCTAAGGCAATCTTGTGACCAGTATTGAAATGGGAGACCAGGAAGGGAGACCCATAAGGGAATGGAGCTGAGGTCGACCTTGTGGAGAAGGATGTAGGGGTCCCACTGTCTCAGGAAAATTGGTTTAGAGCCCACGAGCCAAGGGGCACCTTCAAGTGTGCGAGCTTTGATGTCCTCGGAGAAGAACTTGAACACGAAGACACCAGTGTCCAGCAGGAAAATGTCTAGAGCCCCTTGGGCTTTCCATTGCTTGGTGAGTGAGCTCTTAACAATATTGAAAGAGGGCTTTGAGCCAATAAAGTGACCGAGAAGGCAGGATTGCCACTTAGAGGATTCTGGTGAAGAAAGGCTGCTGGGACAGAGAGCATACGAAGAGCATTCATTCGAAGAAGGCTCGATGAAGTGGAGAGAGTAACTAGCAGCCGAGGAGGAAGGAGGTTTGGACAACAGAGATGACCAGGATGTGGCAAGGTTAGGGGTGGTAACAGATGAGGTGGAGGGGTTAGAGGATGTGGTTGCGGTGGCAGCTGGGGATGAGGTGGCAGGGAGGGCAGTGTTGTTGGTTGAGGTGGCTGTGCCGGCAGGAGGAGTGGTGGAGGCAAGGTGGGGAGTGGTGGAGGCCGGAGGGGAGGTGGAGGAGGGAGGAGGAAGGGGGGTCATGGTTTTGAGGACATGCATGTTAAGTATTAACAAACCCCATCGCACTAAACTTGATCCCAAAGCTCTCAAGTGTCTCTTTCTTAGGTATTCTTCTACTTCCAAAGGCTACAAGTGCTATCATACTTCTTCTCGTCGGTGTCTTCTCTCCAAAGATGTCACCTTCCTTGAATCTGTCCCTTTCTTTGTCCCTTCTTAGCATCCTCTTCAGTGGGAGAATTGTGGAAATGAACAGGCTACTAATTTCCATCATTCTCCTCTACCTATCTCTCCTTTTATGCTTGACATTGGAAAACACAGGACTATGGATGTGGTTGATACTGATGATATCAAGTGTGAATACTATTGTTGAACCAGAATTGGTTGTTGTTGAAAGTGGTTCTGGTAATGAGAAGGATTACCACATTCAGTACAAAAAAGGTGAAAGTTTGAAGAGTAAAGGAAAGAAGATCTGCCAAGAGTCCTCTTTGGATCCAAATCCACATCCTGAGATTCATTCTCCTCAATCAAGTGACATCCCTTCTCTTCCATCTAATTTAGACCTTCCTATTACTGTTAGAAAAGGGAAAAGAGTTTGTACTAATCCTATAGCCCAGTTTGTTTCCTATGATGCTCTTTCTCTTACAAGTCTTGCCTTTATTACTGCTCTCTCTACTGCTTCTATTCCCAAGAATGTTACTGATGCTATGTCTGACCCAAAGTGGAGATAAGCTATGTCTGAGGAGATGATGGCTCTTAAGAAGAATAGTACTTGGAAATTGGTGGATCTTCCCAAGGGACGTGTCCCAGTCGGATGCAGATGGGTCTACACAATCAAGTATAAATCTGATGGTACTGTTGAGAGATACAAAGCAAAGTTGGTGGCCAAGGGGTACAGTCAAGTCTATGGAATTGACTATCAAGAAACATTTGCTCCTGTGGCTAAGCACAACTCTATAAGAGTTCTTTTATCATTGGCTGCCAATAAAGATTAGCCATTATATCAGTTAGATGTCAAGAATGTCTTCGTTCACGGTGACTTGGAAGAGGAAGTGTACATGCAAACTCCAACAAGTTTCAAAATACCTTCAGCAGAAGGGAAAGCGTGTCTTCTCAAAAAGGCACTATATGGTCTCAAACAGTCACCGAAGGCATGATTTGAGCGCTTTTGGCAGGCTATTCTGAAGAATGGGTATTCCCAGAGTCAAGCTGACCACACTCTCTTTACTAAGCGGGGCAATGGTACCATTACAACCCTTATTGTCTATGTTGATGATATTGTTGTCACTGGAGATGATACAGCTGAGATAGATAAACTGAAGATCTACTTGGCTCAATAGTTTGTAATCAAAGATCTGGGCCCCTTGAAGTACTTCTTAGGGATTGAAGTATCAAGGTCCAAGAGAGGAATCAACGAAGTTTGTCCTTGATTTGTTGACAGAGACAGGGATGTTAGGCTGCAAACCACCAAGTTCCCCTATTGAGCAAAACCACCAACTAGGAGAAGAATGTGGTCCCTCTCTTGTTGATGCAGGAAAGTAACAGAGGATAGTGGGGAAGCTTATTTATCTTTCCATGACACGCCCAGATATTTCCTATGCAGTGGGAGTGGTGAGTCAATTTATGCATGCCCCCAAAAGTGGCCACTTGGATGTTGCATATCATATTCTCAGATATTTGAAGTCTTCTCCAGGGAAAGGACTGTTGTATGCCAAGCATGATCACTTGAGAGTGGAAGGTTTTACCGATGTTGATTGGGCTGGATCCATCACAGACAGGAGATCTACCTCTGGCTATTGTACATTTGTGGGAGGTATTTGGTTACATGGAGAAGCAAAAAACAGCCTATTGTAGAGATCCCAGTGCAGAGGCAAAATTTAGGGCCATGGCTCATGGAGCGTGTGAACTCATATGGTTGAAAAGACTAGTTCACGAATTGGGTTTTGATACTGAAGGCCCTATGAGACTCTACTATGACAACAAGGCAGCCATCAGTATTGTTCACAATCCAGTGCAACATGACAGAACCAAGCATATTGAAGTGGATAGAAACTTCATCAAGGAGAAGATTGACTCTGGCTACATTTGTACTCCCTTTGTGAAGACTGGCGATCAACTGGCGGATATCTTCACCAAAGGGCTTACCTCCCTTCAGTTTGGTATCTTTTTATGCAAGTTGGGAATGCATGATATTTATTCTCCAGCTTGAGGGGGAGCATTAGAGTTATTAGATGTTTTGGTCTAAGGGTATTTTAGGAACTGGTTAAGTTCTAGCAGTACTATTATGTATTTTCTTTATTTTTCCCCTTTTTACCTTTTACCTCCCTAGGGAGTTGGATGTGATACGTTTATCATTATCAATGAAGTAATATAGCTGTGTGGAGAATACCCTCACACACAACAATTACAACCAAAACATCTCTCCCTTCACTCTCTTGTTCTCTTCTTCCTCTCTTCCTCATCTCTTTCTCCTTCATCTTCTTCTTCTTCTCTTACTTGCATCCCCAACCTAAAATCCAACTGATTGAGAGTGTAAGGGAAGAATGTTCCCTTTATATAAAGGAGCAGAAAAGGTGCTGGAAATTACCGACAAGTTTGATTCTCCCTCTCTCAAGGGAGAAAGAGAGAGTAGTAGTCTAACAGTTATGTCACAGAAATAGTCATTTCTTATGGATAATATCTTCTACGAGTGTATAAAACAATCTCTCATTCACATGTGACTACTATGCAACAAAGCTATTCTCTGGATTAGTTATAAAATTTGGTTTCCTGGTCCATATCAGTAAAATATGGAGTGCAACATGCATTTGACATTTCCTGATTCAGGATGGCAAGCAGATATCATATCCTACCACAATTGTCCAGCTATGATGAAGCTGAAAATAAACTTAAAACAGAATTTTCAAAGAAACCAAATTAATACCGAACTGAGCAAGAGACCTCAATATAATTTGGTCCCTTCTGAGACTTTTTGGAATTATAATGTACTCAATTATGAATCAGTCCAAATAAGTTTCACACACTTTTGCAAATCCTACGTTGATCAAACTATCCAAAGATTCCAAACCAGCTGCCCTGCACTTCCAGAATAGAAAGTAAACTGCCAAAGCCATGGTTGAAAATAGTAAAGGTTTTTCATTAGAAAATTTTTTATAGTGGTTCTATTACTTAAATGGTGAATTAAAAATGTGGTATTGACTTGCTTAAAATATATCTTCATAGCTAGGTCAACCCAGTAAGTACAGATTTCTGTTTCCCAAATTACTAAATTGACTGGAGAAATAGAACAAAATTTAGATGAAATTCTAGGATTCTGCAAGTACTATAATAATAGTACAAAAACACTAAAATCTCGAAGTTATTAGATTTGAGAGGATTAGATTTTCAATCCTTAAAGAAGATTGGAGAAAAAGTATCCATGTATAGCTTAGGACTAGTAACAAGTATGGCTTTGAATAGAGATGATTGGAGAAAAACAATCCATTTAGCCGACCCCATTTAGTTGTGATAAGCTGAGTTGAGTTGAGATTTTTAATCCTTACAGAAGAACTGATTTTAATTTCTGTTGGGCTCACTCACTTTCTTTCTATAGAAAAGGGTGCGATCATAAGCTTTTGTGACCGAACCAGCCTCTCAAGGAGCCATATGCCAGAATATGCTTATTTGAGGCAAGGTTCTAAAACTTGGATCTCGGAACCAACTCGGTTCTGAGAAAAACCGAGTCGAGATCTCGGCGAGTTGGTGCATTTTTTTTTTCCGACTCGAAGCCTCATCTCGGTGCGTTTTAGACCTAGTTTGGGTTTGAAATTTGGTATTCAACCTATTTTAAACCATTTAAACACAATGGCACTATCAGATTTTGCAAAACAAAGTCCAAATATGAGTTTCACTTCGGACCATAAGTTGGTAGGCGATGATGTACTAAAATACCCTACTCTACACATAATTTAGTAATAGAAAGCAAGCAAAACATTCAATTAATAACTAAACAACTTAAATAAGAATTAGAAATGTTAAAGTGATATATCAAACTGTTTAACAGTGTTACAACTATCATCACATAAAATGACTTTGAATCAAGTATTCAGTCCCCACTAATGTCACATAGTCTTCCCATGACATAGTGTTGTTGTAATGTTGCATATAGTGCTCCACAACAAGCATATAAGAGTTCTGTCGAGTTAGGTAAGTAAATACATAGTAGATGGGTCATTTCCATGGGTCAACCCGAGATCTCGCCAAGGCGAGATATGGACAAGATGCCTCATAAAAATGGTTCAAAACGATATCTCAAACCGAGATCCAAGATCTTGGCGAGATCTCACACTCTTGGGACTCGCCTAAGGTCTCGTCTCCTTTTTTCCAAAAACCGAGAAACTCAACGAGATCTCGTGAGTTCTCGAACTATGATTTGAGGGGGTACCTTCTTAGATGCACAACTGTGATAAGGTCACATATGCGAGATGCTTGTTTGACACACAACCAAAAATCTCTCTTTAAAAAACTCCAGAAACTGATACATCTCAGTAAGAATGACAAGAGACCACACAACTACGACTCCCTTCCCCTTACTGAAACCCCCTCTTGAGAGAGGGCAATGGGCAAAAAGAAAAAGAAAAACCCTTCGATCCTCCCTTCACCCTATTCGATTCGAGAGGAACATCAAACCTAATACCTCTCTGCCCTTCCTACCATACCTGTAACAGAATTAAATAAAGAAAACCAGAACCAAAACCGAGAGAGAATGGAAGAGAGGAAGTGGGAGGAGAGGAGAGCAGTCAAGAGAGATCGAGCTTGACCGTCTCCCTCACCAGGCCTTTATTTATATAGTGAAATTACAATTAAAGGAGGAATTCCTAACTTAATTAGGTATCCTAGTTACAATCTGAAATATAAAATTTAACTCCTAGTTATAATAGAACTAGAATAAGGAAACTCAAACTAAGACTAGAAAATCCTAACTAAAGTAGGAGAAACAACTAACAATCCTAACCAAAATAGGAGAGACACATAGGAGGAGGGAATCTTGATATTTAGATTGAGATTCTCCTCTTCCCTAAGTGCTAAATATATGTCAACACTCCCCCTCAAGCTGAAGAGTACAAATCAACTAAACCCAGCTTGGAACAACTCCTTCGAAAGGCAGGTCCAAACAGCGGCTTAGTAAACATATCACCAAGTTGATTGGTAGTAGAGACAAAAGGAGTCAAGATCAACTTCTTCATAACAGCATTACGAACAAAGTGACAATCAATCTCAATGTGCTTAGTTCTTTTATGAAACACTAGATTACTTGCAATAAAAATAGCAGCTTCATTATCACAAAACATCTTCATAGGTTGAGTTATAGGAAATCCCAACTCCTGGAGCAATGATTTTACCCACATCAACTCAGCTGTAGTATGTGCCATTGCTCGATATTCAGCCTTAGCGCTTGATCGAGCAACAGTAGTTTGTTTCTTGCTCTTCAAAGTGACCAGATTACCACCCACAAAAGTACAATAACCAGTAGTGGAACGTCTATCATTATCAGCACCAGCCCAATCAGCATAAAAAAACCCAACCAGATTAGCATGTCAATTAGGCCGATAAATAAGACCCCTACCAGGAGCACCTTTTAGATATCTCAACACATGGCAAGCAGCATCCCAGTGTAATTTCTTTAGATGTTGCATGAACTGACTAATAACTCCAACGGCAAAGGATATATCTGAGCGAGTGACAATAAGATAGCTAAGTTTCCCAACTAATCTTCTATACCGATGAACATCGGAAAAATCCTCACTCTCAACAGATCCAAGCTTTTGGTGTGGATCCATGGGAGTATTTGCAGGTTTGGAAGCAAGCATTCCAGTGTCAGTCAGAAGGTCAAGAACATATTTCCTTTGAGATAAGCTAACACCTTTCTTGCTTCGCAACACTTCAATACCAAGAAAATACTTGAGCACCCCCAAGTCTTTCATCTGAAAATGCTGATGAAGATATGATTTAACTTGAGCAATACCAGAATCATCATTATCATATATAATAATATTATCCATATAGACTACCATCACCACCATTTTTTAGCCTTCACGACGAACAAAAACGGAATGATCAGAATAACACTGTGAGAACCTAACCTTAGAGGCAATAGAGCTGAACTTATCAAACCATGCCCATGGGGATTGTTTCAATCCATAAATTGCTTTACGAAGCTTGCAAACTGGAGGTTGCTCCATATAAACCTCCTCTTGGAGATCACCATAAAGAAAAACATTTTTGATATTCATCTGATATAATGGCCAGTCAAAATTAACAGCCATATAAATAATACGAATTGAGTTTAAACGAGCGACAGGCGAGAAAGTCTCAAAATAATCAACACCGTAAGTCTGAGTATAGCCTTTAGCAACCAAGCGGGCTTTAAGCCTTTCAACAGAACCATCCAGAATGTATTTGATAGTATAAACCCACCGACACTTAACAAGATCCTTCCTAGTATGTAAAGAAACCAGAGTCCAACTATGTCTAGACAATAAAGCATCCATCTCGGTATCCATGGTAGCCTTCCAACCAGGGTGAGAAAGGGCCTCATTACGGGTTTTAGGCACGAAGTTAGTAGATAAAGCGGAAGCAAGTGGGTAATAATAGGATGGAAGATGTGAAATGGAAACATACAGCTCAATAGGGTAAGCAGTTAAAGATTTGTGTGACTTCTGATTACAAGAGCGAGTACCTTTACGGATAGTGACTGGTAAGTCGATAGAGCCTTCAGCATCAGAATCAGATTGAGTGGCAGGAGGAGCAATGTTTACTGTAGTAGATGGCAATTCCGGAACACTGGGAGCAGGGGGTAGGGGAACCGGTGTAGGGTTTGGAACAGTAGGTGTTGATAAAGTAGGGTTAGTGGTGGGTAAGATTGTTGGGCGATGATTGCAACGATTATAAACTTGAACCAGTGAAGGTGAGGTGAGTGGAATGGTCATAGGTAGGGGAGGACCTAGAAGCTCTTCATTGTTCACAATGGATGGTACAGAAGAATGAGAAAAATAAGGGGTATTTTCAAAAAAGGTGACATCCGCACTAATAAACTGCTTATTAGAAACGGGATCAAAACATTTATACCCTTTTTGAGTGCGGGAGTAACCAAGGAAAACACATTTAATGGACCGAGGAGATAGTTTATCAATGGTAGGTTGAAAAATGTGCTCAAAACATACACAACCAAAAACTCGTGGTGGAGTGGTAAATAAGTATTGGGGTAAAAGATAGAAAAGGGTATTTTATTATTTAAAACAGAAGATGGCATTCGATTAATAAGGTAACATAAAATCCTAACTAAAGTATGAAAAACAAACTAACAATCCTAACCAAAATAGGAGAGACACATAGGAGGGAATCTCGATCTATGTGCTCGATATATGTCAAAAATACCGAATACCCCTCTGCCATACCCTCTCCCTCTCCCCCGACTAACTCTCTGTTCCCACACTAACTCTCTCTCATCTTTCCCTCCCCTTCTTTTGACCCTCTCTTCTACCCCCTGATTATATCGCTACCATCTCCACCCCTCCACCATTTCCCTTAAACTGACTACGCCCTTCCTCCCCACGACCTCTACCCTTGTTTCCATCTTCCCAATACCCAATTCACCTTAGCCCCATGTTCTCTCTTCTCCTTCACCTTGCCCGGAGACCTCTAGAACCCCCATTTATATCGACTATCTCTCCACTCTCTCTCTCTCTCTTCTCCTTCACCTCCCGACCCTCCTCATCTAGCGATTACTCCTAACCCCATCAATGAATCCCAAACCCGCCCCTCACCCAACACCTTACCTTACGACACAGATTTAAAAAAAAAAAAAAAACCACCGCCTCACCACCGCAGCTGTCACAAAGACCTGGTATGAGTCGCGCCAAACTGACTCGGTCTACCCCGACAATGCGCTGACCCACTACATGCTGCATCTCCAGCCGAGCTTCACACTTCATGTCGCAATCGGCAAAGTTCTTTGTGTTGTGTTGTAAGGGACACCCCCATACTCTTAGCCTTTGTGTGATTCCTATTTACTTTTAGCTTGTTACCTTGTTAAGCTCTAGTTCACTGTGATAGAATCGTTTATATATCGGTTTTGTGTGTACAACCGATTTGCGGTAGCCTTAGTAGCATTACTATATGACATGTTTCAGTTGATCCTTATATTGATGCTATTTTGAGTTACTTATGGGAGATCTGAGCTATTTACTCCTATGTCTAATTCACTTGTTTACACTTTTCAACATTATTTGTTTAGTTTTATTCATTGGTGTACCATCTCTGGGTCTTGCTTTTTTTTTTTTTTTTTTTGAATAAATATCAATACCAAAACCCCAAAAGGGGGGGGGGGAGAATACACAGGGAGAGAGAGAGGGGGGGGGAATATAAGCCTCAAGCCTTAAAAAGGCGGGCTATGAGACCGAAGAAGAGAATCATCTAAACCCCATAATACAACAATAAGCCTGTTCCTTGGGGTATCAAGGAGCGATCTACAAGGGAGTGAATGGAGTTTGGAGCCAACATAAAAAAAAGATGGCTTTCCAAATCATGTCTATGGAATGAGAATTGGAGGTCCATCTTCGAACGTTCCCCTCCATCCAATGTGAGATATAGCAGCCCCACACACTAGCTTACCAGCAGTATCGCAGATTGTGCCACCCGAGAAAGCTTTCACCATCCATAGATATTCCCTAACAAAGGGAAGATGCCTTCTGCTTCAAGGCCAAATACAGACTAAGGCTTTTTTCCAAATACTCAAGGCTAGGGGGCAAGTAATAAAGAGGTAATGGACATCCTCAATGCCATTCCAACGAAGGACACAGGATGGGGGGACGGGGATATAGGATGGAGAAGAAATGATCTCTGGGTCTTGCTTTGTTTGACCATGCACCCTATTTTAGCTGTGTGACAGTCTTTTAATACAATAGGTGTCCTTTTGTATATTCTTATCTACTATTTATCTGTTTTTCATATATTAGTGCGTCAAGTAGGCAACCAATCACCTTTTGCATGGATCCTTTTATTTTCTGATCCCTTCTTCTTGTTATCATGTCTTTTCTTCCGTATGTGACTAGGGTGTCCCCCGAATGTGACACGCCGCGTCGAGACCCGGATGCAGTGATAAGTAGGCAAGGGAAAGTGAGAGGAAATTTACCAACCCAGAGGTATAGGATTAGATTAGCTTCCTGGAACATTGGCCCCTTAACATGTCAGAGCCTAGAGTTAATAGATGTTATGAACTTATGATGACTCTAGGACTAGATAATGCCTCTGCAACAGACTTAGGAACAGCGTGATTCTCAATAGTATTTAAGCAGGAATGGAAGGTAAAGGATAAACCAGAGTAGGACACAAAGTTAGAAAGAGGATGTTGGGTACAACTCTGAACACTCTTACGAAGAGCAATAGGCACATCAAGATCAGAAGAAACATCAACCGAAGAAGGATTATAATGTAGTCCTAGATAGGTAGGAGACCTACTAGGAGCCAAACAACCAGGATCTGTTAAGCTGCTGGTTCGATGGGGGCAGAAAGGTTTTAGGTCAATTTTAGGGTTAGGATTAGGATAATGGGAATGTGTCTTATATGGTGTAAAGCTAGACAGGTGTAGGGGAGTCTAATGAACTAGGCTTTATGGGTTTTGGATGGGTAGAAGTAGGTTAGATGGATTTGGGCAGCAACTAGGGTTAGGATTTTGGGTTTTGGAAAAAGAGAAATAGATGAAACTAGGGTTAGGGTTTTGGGTTTTGGAACAAGAGGAATAGATGAAACTAGGGTTAGGGTTTTGGGTTTTGGAAAAAGAGAAATAGATGAAACTAGGGTTTAGGATGGGCTTGGGATCGAGTGCAAGGGATGGTGAGAGGGGGCTGTGGTCCAATTATGGTTGACTTCTGATGGTGGAATAATGCTGGACAGAATGTGGAGGTTTTAGGGTTTTAATGGATCTATAGTTTTAATGGTGGATGAGGAGGGTAGCAAAGGATTGAGTGTTGGCAATGGAGATCGATGGGACTGGGTTTAGAGGGTTAGGAGAAGGGGGATGATTGATGATATTAAACACTTACTTGGAGTAGCAGGTCTTCAATGGCAGCAGCTTAAAGACAAGTAGCCGATCCTCCCGGTCTACAAGACGCAAGGAGTCAACTGGAGATCCACCAGTTCCTTCACCTTGACATGACTCACAAGGCAACAATCAACAGAGCAGGGTAGCAGCAACAATGGCAGCAAGCAAAAGTCTGTTTTCTTTAAAAAAAAAAATTTCTGAATTGTGGTAGAGTCTCCCACGAAATACTTTATTTATAATAAGTCCTATTCAGCCTAGGAGTTTGATCACTAGGCTGACTCCTAATACAAGTCACTCCCTCTATAGAAATCATGGAGGGGTGTGGGGACTGAAAACAACTCAAATAAAAAGAAACTCCCTAAGCAACAACAGAATAAAAATCACTTACATTGGACCATGGTTTGAACCGGTTCAATTTAAGTTTACAAATAGACTAAGTATAGAAAATAAACTAAGGAAACTACTAATGCAAAAATAAACTAAGGTTCCAATCACTTGGCCCTACTCCTAGGGCTGCTTCTTCTTCTTGCGGATGTAGGCCCTTGGATCTGCATCAGATTACCGGGGGCAGGATCAGCCGACAAAGAAGAGGAGGCAAAATTTGATGAAAGGGGTGGGGCTCAAACCTTCTGAAGATGGCGCTGGAATACAATAGGAGTTGGTGATGGCGGAGACGATGTCGGTGGAGGTTTTGGAACCTGTGAAGCAGGAGACTGAACAATATATAGAGGAAGATCATCGTCTAACTTAGAAACAAAAGACGAATCAGCATAAGGGCTAGACACAAAGAAGGAAACATCACTTGTAACAAAATATTTTTGTAATTCAAATGAATAACAACAATAACCCTTTTAAGTACGAGAATAGCCAACAAAATGCATTTAAGAGCTTTTAGGATCCAACTTAGAAACACCCGGACGATGATCACGAATGAAACAAACACTAACAAACACACGTGGTAAGGCAAATAAAGGATCAGAAGGGAATAACAAAGAATGGGGTATACCACCACGCAAAACAGAGGAAGGCATGAGGTTAATGAGATAACACGCAGTCAACACAATATCAGCCCAAAAAGATTTGGTCAACTTCATCTCAAATAAAAGAGTCTGTGTGACCTCCATTAAATGTCGATTCTTTCTTTCTGCCACACCATTTTGTTGTGGGGTGTAGGCACAGGAGGACTGGTGAATAATGCCATGTTGAACCATGAAAGTGGTAAAGGGATCAGAAAAGTATTCTTTAGCATTATCGCTACGAAGAACACGTAAAGGAGTATTATACTGAGTCTTAACCTCATTCACAAATGCATAAGAAATAGAGAACAACTCTTAACGATTTTTTCATTAAAGCTAGGTGACTCTGGAATAGTCATCAACAAAAGTAACAAAATAACAAAATTCCAATTTAAAAACAACCGCACAAGGACCCCATACATCTGAATGGACCAAAGAAAAAGGTTGATCAAACCGTTGATTGACTCTAGGGGGATAACTTACACGGTGAAGCTTCCCAAACTGACAGGAATTTTTTTTTTTTAAACCCTAACATTCTCTAAGACCTGGGCCAGCCCCTAAAATTTTATTAAAAAAAGAATCCAAATAATGACATGCCAGCCTAACCCTAACCTGGGATATACAAATAAGACACTCCAACACTCAAGGAAAGATTATCTGACCTCCCAACCTAGGAAATACATTTTATTTTCTTAAAACCGGTAAACCAATAGCATCGTCACGGGTGGTCCTCCAAAATTCGACTGGTAAATTCTCATCTCCCGTGAGTTTCGTGTCCTTCACCGAGGCGCAAGCAAAATTAGCCAGCCAGTCTGCTACCCTGTTTCCTTCTCTGTAAGTAAAGGAAATTATAGGCCTAATCAACCTTACTAGCTCAATAGTTTCCTGAAACCAGTACCAACCCTTCCAAAATCCACATTTTTCCTTGGCAATACTTTGAATTGTTGCCATCGAATCCGAATTGACATAGGCTCCTGTGAAGCCCAACCTAGCACATAACTTCAAGCCATCACACAATGCCCTAAGCTCAGCAATTGAGTTGGGGCATTCCCCATAATATTTTGAAAAAGCCATAATGACTGCACCCTCTTGGTCTCGAATAATACCCCCGCCACAAACCACCCCCGGATTTCCTTTACAGGCACTATCTATATTAGGCTTCCCAAATTAAACGGAGGGCACCAGTACACAGGTTTAGGTTGCTTCCTGTTGAATTCTGTGAATACTGGCTTGAGTCAAAGTGACTACAGCCATCTTTATTTATAATAAAGAGAAGAACATTCTGGAGTGAGTACAAGGACAGAAATACCCTTATGACTATTCTACCCCTGAACCCATATTACAACACTCCCCCTCAAGTTGGTGCATACATATCAAACATGTCCAACTTGCTAACAATGGGAAAAAATAACTTGTTGTTGATCCCTTTGGTAAGGATATCAGCCAGCTGTTCACTAGACTGGATAAACGGAATACAAACCGTTCCCTGTTCCAATTTCTCTTTGATGAAATGCCGATCAATCTCAACATGTTTGTTATGATCATGTTGAACCGGGTTGTGAGCAATGCTGATTGCTGACTTGTTGTCACAGTAGAGCCGCATTGGAAGATCAGCATTCATCCCCAAGTCTTGAAGAAGCCCGTTGAGCCAGAGAAGTTCACAAATAGCCTGCGCCATAGCTCAAAATTCAGTTTTAGGACTAGATCGAGCTACACCAGCTTGTTTTTTGCTTCTGCAAGTAGTTAGGTTCCCTCCAACAAATGTGCAATATCCGGATGTGGACTTCCTATCATCAGGACTGCCAGCCCAATCTGCATCAGTGTATGCTTCTATCCGGAGATGGCCATGTGAAGAAAACAAGATTCCCTTTCCAGCAGAGGACTTGAGGTAACGGAGTATTCTGTATGTTGCTTCCAAATGAGAAGAGTGAGGATCATGAATGTATTGACTGACAACACTTATAGCAAATGTGATGTCCGGCCAAGTATGTGAGAGGTATATCAATCGGCCAACTAACCTCTGATAGCTACCCTTGTTCACTAGGTCACCTTCCTTACGCTTCAAATGTGTGTTGGGCACAAGAGGGGTGTCTGCTGGTTTACACCCAAGCATCCCTGTTTCACTCAATAGATCCAGGGTATATTTTCTTTGGGAAAGAGATATGCCCTTAGCTGAATAGACAACCTCAATCCCTAGAAAATATCTCAATCTCCCTAAATCTTTGACTTCAAATTCAGTGCCCAAATATGTCTTCAGCTTCTGTATTTCATGTGCATCACTACCCACGATCACTATGTCATCAACATAGACAATCAAAATGGTCACTTGCTGTCCCATCCTTTTAACAAACAATGTATGGTCAGCATTGCTCTGCTTATACCCATAGGTAACCATAGCCTTATGGAATCGGTCAAACCAAGCCCTTGGTGACTGCTTCAAACCATAAAGAGCCTTCTTCAACTTACATACCTTTCCCTGAGTCTCTGAAGAGGTGAAGCCAGGACGTATCTCCATGTAAACATCTTCTTCCAAATCTCCATGTAGGAATGCATTCTTCACATCAAGTTGTTGGAGTTCCCATCCTCAATTTACAGCACAAGAGATGAAACCCGTATAGTAATCATTTTTGCTACAGGAGCAAATGTCTCTTGATAGTCAATTCCTTGGGTTTGGGTAAACCCTTTGGCTACGAGTCTTGCTTTGTATCTTTCCACTGAGCCATCAGCCTTGTGCTTCACAACAAAGACCCATTTACAACCAACCGGTTTCTTTTCTAGTGGAGGATTTACCAAATCCCAGGTCTGATTTTTCTCAGGGGCAAGCATTTCTTCATTCATCGCATCCTTCCATTTCTGTTCGGCTATTGCTTCCTGCCAATTGTTAGGGATGGAAACAGAGGATAAAAAAGATACGCAAGCAGAAAGCAGGAGTTAGAGAGTTGTATGACACATAGTTGGAAATAGGATTTGTGTACAACTCCTTTTTGGTTTCCAAATAGCAATGGGTAAATCAAGACTAGGATCAAGAGGTGGCTTACCAGAAACATAACTAGGAGCAAGACTTGGAGCAGGTTCAGATGCCGATTGTGTAGGGTCGGTGGTGGTGATCTCTTTGTACCGAGGACCATCCAAAGGAAAATCAGTTCCCCGAGTGTACGTCTGCACTTTATTCTCCCCCTACACCTGTTGTTGTTGCTCAATCTATCCCACTTCTTGTTCCAGACTTGTAACTCCATCTTCTAGTTCAACAAAGACATCCTCTACAGTAGGCATAGTACTAAATCTCGCGAAATCTCAATCGAAATCTCGAAAATTTCGTCATCAAAACGAAATAGTACTTCAAATCAAAAAAAGGCAAAATCTCGGTCGAGATTTCGACCATCTCGCGAAATCTCGTGACATACCCAAAAATCTCGCGAGATTTCGAGATACCTTTTCAAAAACCCATGTTATAAAGACAAAAACTCGTTAGTCTCGGTCAAAATTTCGACCGAGACTTAACAAGCTCTAGTTTTTGGGTTTTTTTCTCCTTCTTCATCTGTTCACTTCTCCTTGCTGCTTCTTGCACCGGCCTTCGAATCTTCGCCACATCTACGTCGGAGAACACACCAATAGCACATCTGTGAAGCCTTTCCACTATTCCAGGTAAAACCATCTTCTCAAAATTTGTTTTTTTTTGGGAAAATGCATGATCAATATTTGTTTGTTTATGATGAAAATAATATATGTCAAACACCGGAGGCCGATCTATAACCTCACGGTGTCGAAACTTTTTTTCGGTATATATATATATATTTTATTTTTCTGCTTCAAAAATTTTGATTTTCCTACAACAAAAATCTAAAAATAATAGGGGTTATGCACATTGTATGGTTATCAATTAAATATATGTTAGACACCATTGGCCGATCTACGGCCTCACGGTGTCGAAATATTTTTCTGTAAATAGGTAATTATTTTCATTATCGAAAATTATAAAAAATATTTAAAAAATTCAAATAAATTGGAAAAAATAGAGAAAAATATGAGGTTTTGTTATAAAATTAATGAAAAATATAAATGTAAAATGTACATGTTTTTTAATTGTTGCCCATTTGCATATCATTTCGGTTTTGTTGTGCTAGGCCAATAATTATTTGAAAAATATTTTAAGAACTTATGAGGGTTAGGGGAAAAATACTAAATAGCTATGAGTAAATTCTACATGTTTTTTTATTGCTGCCCATTTGCTTATCATTTCGGTCTTGTTGTGCTAGGCCAATATTTATTTGAAAAATATTTTAAAAAATTGTTTTTAAATATGAGAAAAATATGAGGGTTAGGGAAAAAATACTAAATAGTTATATACTTATTTTAGTGCTCTTAAACTAAAACAATTGATGTGCTTCTGTGATTAATGAATTGTCTTTTATTCATGCAACAGTAAACAAGTCCGATTATGGCGAACCGTGGTAAACGACAGAGCCAGAGGTAGGCGGCCCAGGATCAAAGGGAGGAGAGAACACCCAGGCGCACTAGGGGTGACATTGCATGGTTGCACGACACTCCAATTGATGGGGATAAAAGAAAAACACAATGCAATTACTGTCACCAGAAGTTTTTGGGAGGTGGTGCCACTAGACTCAAACAACATCTAGCTAGGAATTCTCCTGAAGTGGTCTCGTGTCATATGGTCCCTATTGAGGTATCTAGGGCTGTCATTGAGTACATGAAGGGAGGGAGTAAGAGGAAGGCTCAGAGGGAGAAGGCAAGGGCAGACCTTGAGGATGAAGTGAGGTGTACACCGGGAGGCTATGATGTTGTTGATTATGGTGATGATGATGACAGTGATGATCATGTCTATGCTCCTGATGATATAGAGACTGAGCGAAAGGCTAGAGATTGGAGACGAGCACAGATGATGAGCAGAGCCACTTATCATGAGGATCAGGAGAGACAGAGAGTAGGTGGTAGTGGAGGAGTTGGTTGGTACCTCTAGAGCTGGTGCTAGTGGTAGTGGAGGAGCAAGTACATCTAGAGCAAGTGGTAGGCAGCCTGGGTTGCCTCATCCCTTTAGGAGATCATAGAGTACGAGGGCAGCTCCGCCTCCACCACCGCTAGTAGTACCACCACGAGATGACCCAACACTTTACCAAGCACCTGGTGTTTACAAAAAGAAAGGCAACAAACAACCAAAAATCAAAGGAACATGGAAAAATTTGAAGGGAAGGGTGAAGGAATCTATAGCTAAGTGGATGTTATATAATACCATCCCAGCAAACACAGCACAAGGCCCCTTTTATCACACTATGATAGATTCCATTGTTGAGGCTGGCCCAGAGTATAAGGGGCTCACCCCACATGACATCATGAATGTGTATTTGCCCCAACAGAAGAGAGAGCTTCAAGACTATACCAACGAAATGAGGGGGATGTGGGAGAGCTATGAGGTGACCATAATGTGTGATGGATGGACTGATCCTACAAGAAAGTCCATCATCAACTTTATGGTGTATTGTGATGGGAGGACAGTCTTTCTGAAGTCTGTTGATGCATCCAAGGAGAAAAAAGATGCAAACTATATCTACAAACTGTTGAAGGAAGTGGTAGATGATGTAGGAGTAGGAAACGTTGTCCAGATTGTACGGACAACGGAAGCAACTACAAGAGTATCAGTGAGAAGTTGATGCAAAACAATAAGTACTGGTTGTTTTGGACTCCATGTGCTGCCCATTGTATAGACCTCATGTTGAAGGATATGGAAAAGATCAAATTGGAACAACATGTTGTGGAAAAGGCAAGACAAATGACCAACTTTGTCTACAACCATGGGTTTGCATTAAACCTCTTGAGGGAGAAGAGTGGGGGTGACTTAGTGAGGCCGGGCATAACTAGATTTGCAACCAACTACATTGCACTCAAGAGTATAGAGACCAAGAAATCCGGACTTAGATCTATGTTTGCTTCTAAAGACTGGCTTAACTAGAATGGGTCCAATACCCATGGCGGTAGGGAAGCACAAGCTACCATTTCATCAGATAACTTTTGGTCAAAGTTGCATAAAGTGGTACAACTTTTGGACCCAGTGGTCAAGGTTTTGCATATAGTTGATTCTGCTCTCAAGGGACCAACCATGCCACATCTATGTGCTGCAATAGACTTGATGAATGAAGTTGTTTACAATGCGAATCCACGAGGTAGCAAACACTTTCTCAAAATTATCAAGGAGGGCTGGGAAAATCAACTTATGCATCCACTGCATAAGGCTATTGAGTATAGTTTGTTTTTTATGCAATTACATCTTTTAAAGTTAATTTGAAAGAAATATTACTAACTATTAAGGCATTGACAATATCTAATGGCAATTTCAGCATACTATTTAAAACCCAAGTACCAATACAATCATAGGCTTGGGTTGAATAGTAGTCTTATTGAAGCAGTAAAATAAGCAGTTGCCAAGTTGGAGCCGAATAGTAAATTACAAGCTATATGCAACAATGAGGTGAGTCTTATAAGTTATAATTCATTTGGAATTACTCAATTCAATACTAAATAGTAATGAGTCATTACTAATTTTAAATATTTTCCAAATGATTATAGTTGAAGACTTTTAGGGATGCATTGGGAAGTTTTGGAACCGATGCTGTAGAGCAAGGCCGGACACGCGATGATGCCGGTACTCATTAGTCATTACTCAATTCAATATCTTATTCTTTAAATTATGTATGTATTGAAACTTTTGAAATGAATATAACATGTCTCTTTTATTGTAATGCAGCTGAATGGTGGGTGTTGTATGGGGGTTCGGCAGAAAATTTAAGAAAAATAGCAATCAAGGTTCTCTCCCAGACAAGTTCCGCATCTAGCTGTGAACGGAATTGGAGTACATTTTCTCTCATCCACTCTAAGAGGAGAAATAGATTGGGTTTTGAACGTCTATCTGACTTGGTGTAGGTGCATTACAA
This sequence comes from Telopea speciosissima, assembly GCF_018873765.1. NCBI lineage: Eukaryota > Viridiplantae > Streptophyta > Magnoliopsida > Proteales > Proteaceae > Telopea > Telopea speciosissima. The sequence goes on along the minus strand of NC_057916.1, from coordinate 87,378,029 downwards.
TTTGAGATTGAAGATACAACACATACGCATGGGACAAGAGAGTATCAGGGAAAATATCGATCTCGCAGACATTTTCCAGGTGGAGTCAGATGATGAAGGTCCTATTGTGGAGTGGGGGAGGGATAGACGTGAGCCAGTGTTAGATCAGCCTGGAGGTAGGCCAGACCCCAACCGAACATAGAGAAGCTGATGTGGATGAATTCATGGCTGAAGAGGGTGAGGTACACGCACGGGACGCGTCACCCATACCGTTCCAGCCTACTGATGGCAATGTTGATGAGGAGGAAGAAGGCTGGTCCGTGTCCTCCGGTAGCGGTGGTGGGACTCGGACTCGGACTCGGACTCAGACTCAGACTCGTAGAGATGATGATGGTGTTGATGGTAGTGATGATGGAGATGGTGATGATGGAGGTGATGGAGGTGGTAATGGTGGTGATGGTGGTCAAGCATACGAGGGAACTCGAGTCTCACATGTGGTAGAAGAGCAGCAAGAGGCACTCCGATTCACCGGAGAAACATAGTTTGATCATGCCACACAAGATACAAACCATGATGCACGTACCCCCAAACCGGCAACACCGGCCACTTCGACCTACTCGAGACAGCGTCGTGGCCAGTCCCGTCCTCGTGGTACTAGTAGGCAGGCTGATCTTATGGACATTGATACCTTATCTGGCTCTATTAGTGCATTGAGTATTGGCGATAGGGACAGCAAATCGAGTGGGCATTTTCGTGCCCCATCTTTTCATATAGAGAGCAGTCCATCTCTAGCACAATCAGAGTATAATTCATCTCATTCACATCCATATGGGGAACGGCAATTGCCTTGGGGGGGGAGCATATATCTTCTCCATCCATTCCCAGTTTTAAGTATAACTCCCACTCACAGGGACGTAGTGGATCGTCTTTTATGGATGACATGTTTTCCTACCCAACCCACCAGCCCATACCCATACACATAGTTCGAGAACTCGTTTCGTTTCGGTATTTCGGTCGAAATATTGTATTTTTTTTGGTATGTTTCGATAGGTCATTTCGGTGGATTTTAGGCCAAGTTAAGGCCTGAAACTTCATGGAAACCCTATTTTAGGCTATATAAACACATTTAAATGTTCAAATTGCAAAAATAGTAACCCAAAATGGTGTTTTGGATGTGCACCATTGATTAGCAACGTACGGTCGAACCCTAATGTATAACTGTATAAGTGTATAACTTAGTTAATTACACATTTACACATACACATTGTACATTAAAGTATTAAACAAATAAATTGACTTGAAACTAAGTTTGAAACATAATGACTCATAAGTTAAGTCATAAATCATAATATTAAGTACATAAGACATCAAGTCAATAACAAGTTAACAAATAACAACTTAAGAGTTAAGATTTAAGAAGATGATATCAAACATTCCAAATCACAATATGTCAATATCCCCAATTGTCCCCTACAAGGCTACAGCCTACACGTTAAGTAGTCAACTAGTCATCATTCATCTCAAATGTTTACAAATTTGCTAATAATAACTACTCCGCCGTCCAGGATCAACCCCACTCATGGTCCGCTGGAGCCGACGTGTATTGCTCTCCGACTGTAGGACAAATGCATGCCACGTCATAGTCTGGGAGAAGAAGCGAGCGTAGTCATCCACAGAGCTATGTAAATCGCATCATCAACATGTCAAGATAACCTATCCTAGGATATAGGTCACCAAATTGTGAAGAAGTACTACCCACTGATCCACTATGATATGAGTCATATGACGGCTCTGGGAGCATGTACTGGTTGTACGGTTGCGGCTGGTGGGTTGGGTAGCCAGTGTAGAAAAAGAAGTCATGCACAAAAGACGATCCACTATATCCTTGTGAGTGGGAGTCATACTCAAAATCGGAATGGATGGAGAAGATATAAAGTGCCGCCCTAAGGGTATGCCTTGAATGCCCTCGCCACTGGATGTGAATGAGATGAACCATGCCCGATTATCTGGAGATGGATGCTGTCTACATGAAAAGATGGGGCACGGAAATGCCCACTCGATCTCTGTCTCTATCGCCAATACTCACCCACCAACAGAGCCGATAGGGCATCAATGTCCATAAGCTCACCGCCTACTAGTACCACTACCACGACCACCAGGACGGGACTGGCCACGCTGCTTTCTCGAGTAGGTCGAGGTGGACGATGTGGGCCGTGTGGCTGGTGTGGGGCCGGTGGGGGCACGGATTGCCTCTTGCTGCTCTTGTACCACAAACGGGACTCGAGTTCCCTCATATGCTTGACCACCATCACCATCATCATCACGTCCATCATTACCTTCATCATCACCATCTCCACCAGGACTACCACCACCATCTCCACCAGATGACATAAACCAATCTTCATCCTCCTCATCAACACAACCAATAGACTGGAACGGTATGGGTGACGCGTCCCGTGCATGTACCTCACCCCTCTGCCCATGAAGTCATCCACATCGCCTTCTATGTGTTCGGCGATCATGGGGTCAGTCTACCTCCAGCCGATCTAACACTGGCTCACCTCTATCCCTCACCCAATCAACAATAGGATCTTCATCATCTGACTCCACCTGGAAAATGTCGGCGAGATCGATATTTTCCCTGATACCCTCTTGTCCCATGCGTATGTGTTGCATCTTCAACCTCAAATTATAATGCACATACACTAAGTCAGAGAGACGTTCAAAACCCAATCTATTTCTCCTCTTGGAGTGGATGAGAGAAAATGTACTCCAATTCCGTTCACAGCCAGATGCTGAACATGTCTGGGAGAGAACCTTGATTGCTATTTTTCTTAAATTGTTTGCCGAACCCCCATACAACACCCACCATTCAGCTGCATTACAATAAAAGAAACATGTCACCTTCATTTCAAACGAATAAGATATTGAATTGAGTAATGACTAATGAGTACCGGCATCACCGCGTATCCGGCCTTGCTGTGCAGCTTCGGTTCCAAAACTTCCCAATGCATCCCTAAAAGTCTTCAACTATAATCATTTGGAAAATATTTAAAATTAGTAATGACTCGTTACTATTTAATATTGAATTGAGTAATTCCAAATGAATTATAACTTATAAGACTCACCTCAATGTTGCATATCGCCTGTAATTTATTATTCGGCTCCAACTTGGCAACTACTTCTTTGACTGCGTCAATAAGACTATTATTCAACCCAAGCCTATGACTGTATTGGTACTTGGGGTTCAAATAATATGCTGAAATTGACATTACAGATTGACTAGTTAGTAATATATCCTTCAAATTAACTTTAAAAGATGTAATTGCATAAAAAACAAAGAGTGTATACTCACCAGCCTTATGCAGTGGATGCATAAGTTGATTTTCCCAGCGCTCCTTGATAATTTCGAGAAAGTGTTTGCTACCTCGTGGATTTGCATTGTAAACACTTTCATTCATCAAGTCTATGGCAGCATATAGATGTGGCATGGTTGGTCCCTTGATAGCAGAATCAACTATATGCAAAACCTTGACCACTGGGTCCAGAAGTTGTACCACTTTATGCAACTTAGACCAAAAGTCATCTGATGAAATTGTAGCTTGTGCTTCCCTACCACCATGGGTATTGGACCCATTCCAGCTTATGCCTGGCCTCACTAAATCACCCCCACACTCTCCCTCAAGAGGTTTAGTGCAAACCCATGGTTGTAGACAAAGTTGGTCATTTGCCTTGCCTTTTCCACCACATGTTGTACCAATTTGATCTTTCCCATGTCCTTCAACATGAGGTCTATACAATGGGCAGCACATGGAGTCCAAAACAACCGGTACTTATTGTTTTGCATCCCCTCTCACCGGCACTCTTGTAGTTGCTTCCGTTGTCCGTTACAATTTGGACAACGTTACCCACTCCTACATCTTCTACCACTTCCTTTAGCAATTTGTAGATATACTTTGCATCCTTTTTCTCCTTGGATGCATCAACAAACTTCAGAAAGACTGTCCTCCCATCACAATACACCATAAAGTTGATGATGGACTTTCTTGTAGGACCAGTCCAACCATCACACATTATGGTCACCCCATAGTTCTCCCACAACCCCCTCACTTCATTGATGTAGTCTTCAAGCTCTCTCTTTTGTTGGGGCAAATACACATTCATAATCTCATATGGGGTAGGCCCCTTATACCCTGGGCCAGCCTCAGCAATGGAATCTATCATAGTCAGATAAAAAGGGCCTTGCGCTGTGTTTGCTGGGATGGTATGGTATAACATCCACTTAGCTATAGATTCCTTCACCATCCCCTTCAGATTTTTCCATGCTCCCTTGATTTTTGGTTGTTTGTTGCCTTTCTTTCCATAAACACCAGGTGCTTGGTGAAGTGTTGGGTCATCTTGTGGTGGTGGAGGCGGAGGGGGAGCTGCCCTCGTACTCTGTGATCTCCTAAAGGGATTAGGCAACCCACCTCCTCCACTTGTACCTGCTCCTCCACTACCACTAGCACCAGCTCTAGAGGTACTAGCTCCTCCACTACCACCTACTCTCTGTCTCTCGACTCTCTCCTGATCCTCATGATAACTGGCTCTGCTCATCATCTGTGCTCGTCTCCAATCCCTAGCCTCTTGCTCAGTCTCTATATCATCAGGAACATAGACATCATCACTGTCATCATCATCATCATCACGATGGCTTGATTGGCCTCCCGCTGTACACCTCACTGCTTCCTCAAGATCTACTTTTGCCTTCTCCCTCTGAGCCTTCCTCTTACTCCCTCCCTTCATGTAATCAATGACAGCCCTAGATACCTCCACAGGGACCATATGACATGCGATCACTTCAGGAGAATTCCCAGCTAGATGTTGTTTGAGTCTAGTGGCACCACCTCCCAAAAACTGTATGTGACAATAGTTGCATTAGGATTTTCTTTTATCCCCATCAATTGGAGTGCCATGCAACCATGCAATGTCACCCCTAGTGTGCCTGGGTGTGCTCCCCTCCCCCTGGGTCTGGGCCGGCTGCCTCTGCCCCTCTTGCCTCTGGCTCTGTCGTTTACCACGGTTCGTCATAATCAGACTAGTTTACTATTGCATGAATAAAAGACAATTCATTAATCACTGAAGCACATCAATTCTTTTAGTTTAAAATTTTAAATGTTTAAGAATTAAGATTTAAGAGCACTAACACAAGTATATAAGTATATAACTATTTAGTATTTTTCCCCTAACCCTCATATTTTTCTCATATTTAAAAACAATTTTTAAAAATATTTTTCAAATAAATATTGGCCTAGCACAACAAAATCGAAAAGATATGTAAATGGGCAGCAAATAAGAAGTATGTACAATTTACTTTTATATTTTTCAGTATTTTTAATACAAAAACCTCATATTATTTCTTATTTTTTGCTATTTTTTAAATACTTTTTATAATTTTCGAAAATTAAAATAATTAATTAATGGCAGAAAAATATTTTTGACACCATGAGGCCATAGATCGGCCAATGGTGTCTAACATATATTTAATTCATCACCATACAATATACATAACCCCTATTATTTTTTGATTTTTGTTGTAAATAAATCCAATTTTTTAAGTAGAAAAATAAATAAATAATATATATACCAAAAAAAAATTTCGACACCGTGAAGTCGTAGATCGACTTCCGGTGTCTAACATATATTTATTTCATCACAAACAAACATGTTGATCAAGCATTTCCCTAAAAAAAATCAATTTTGAGAATATGGTTTTACCTGAAATAGTGGAAAGGCTTCACAGATGTGCTAAGAAGTTTGTTCTCCAAGTGATTCTGGCGTAGATGCGACAAGGATTCAAATGGGAAGTGGAAGATCGAAGAAGAAATAAGCAAAAACCTTCAAAAACCAAGCAAAAGAGGAAAAATGCTCTGTTTCTCAGTCTTGGTCGAAATTTCGACCGAGACTATCGAAACATGGTATTTTATATAAAGCATTTTTTCGAGATTTTCGAAATCTCGAGAATTTCGATCGAAATTTAGTATTTTTTTTATTCGAGGGGTCATTTCGTTTCGAGGGGGTCGAAATTCTCGATTTCGCGAGATTTTGAACTATGCCCATACATGCTCCCAGAGGCGTCATATCATAGTGGATTAGTGGGTAGTCTTTACAGTTTGGTGACCCATATCCTAGGATAGGTTACCTTCAGCATGTTGATGATGCAGTTTACATGGCCACTGTGGATGACTACACTCGTTTCTTCTCCCAGACTATGACATGGCATTCATTTGTCCTATAGTCGGAGAACAATACACGTCGGCTCCATCGGACTATGAGGGGTTGATCCTAGACGGCGGAATAGTTATTATTAGAAAATTTGTAAACATTTGAGTCACTTGATGACTACTTGACTTGTATTGGACTATTGGAGATATTGTTATTTTGATATCATCTTCTTAAGTTGTTAATTTGTTATTGACTTAATGTACTTAATATTATGACTTAAGAGTCATTCACTTTATGTTTCCAACTTCCAAGTCAATTTACTTGTTTAAATTGCTTATTAATCATTAATTTATTATATCCTCTAGTACTTAAAGTCTTAAACAATGTGTAAGTGTAATTAACTAAGTTATACATTAGGATTCGACTGTACATTGCCAATCAATGGTGCAAATCCAAAACACCACTTTGGGTGACTAGTTTTGCAATTTGAACATTTAAATATGTTTATATAGCCTAAAATAGGGTTTCCATGAAGTTTCAGGCCTTAACTTGGCCTAAAACCCACCGAAATGACCTACCAAAACATACCCAAAAAAATGCAAAATTTCGACCGAAATTTCGGATATTTCGGTCAGCCTGAAACACCGAAACGAAACAAGTTTTCGAACTATGGTCCTAGTTGGAGGGCTGCTATGACTAAGGAACTGTCGGCGTTGGAGGAAAATCAGACATGGGATCTTGTTTTGTTACTCTCTGGTAACTCAGTTATTGGTTGTCGATGGGTTTTTGTGGTGAAGGTGAATCTTGATGATTCGTTGGCACACTTGAAGGCACGCCTTGTTGCCAACAGCTATGCCCAAGTGTATGGTGTTGATTACTTGGACACTTTTCTCCTGTGGCTAAGCTTACTTCTATTCGTAATTGATATCTCTTGCTGCTACTCACCATTGGCCCCTGTTTCAATTGGATGTTAAAAAAGCTTTCTTGCATTGGGATCCCCATGAGGAGGTTTATATGGAGCAACCTCCTGGGTTTGTTGCTCAGGGGGAGTATAGGATGGTGTGTAAGCTCAAGAAGTCTTTGTATGGGCTGAAACAATCGCCTTGAGCTTGGTTTGGTCGGTTCACTGAAGTTGTTTTGGAGTTTGGACTGACACATTGTAGTATTGATCATTCTATATTTTTCCGATACTCTGATGCAGGAAGAATATTTCTTGTTGTATATGTATATGATATTGTTATTACAAGAGATGACTCTTCAAGAATTGAGAAGTTAAAGATGCATTTACAAACAGAAATTTCAGACTAAAGAATTGGGAAGATTGAAATATTTTTTGGTTGTGGAAGTGGCTCAGTCAAGGAAAAGAATTTCGCTTTCACAACGGAAGTATGTTATTGATCTTCTTTCAGAGACAAGATTGTTAGGCTCTAAACCTCTAGATACTCCCATGGGTCCTAATTTAAAACTTACACCTGATGGTGGTGATGTACTTAGTAATCCTAAGAAGTATCAGAGACTTGTTGGGAAACTAAATTATTTGACTGTGACTCGATCCCCATGAGGAGGTTTATATGGAGCAACCTCCTGGGTTTGTTGCTCAGGGGGAGTATAGGATGGTGTGTAAGCTCAAGAAGTCTTTGTATGGGCTGAAACAGTCGCCTTGAGCTTGGTTTGGTCGGTTCACTGAAGTTGTTTTGGAGTTTGGACTGACACATTGTAGTATTGATCATTCTATATTTTTCCGATACTCTGATGCAGGAAGAATATTTCTTGTTGTATATGTATATGATATTGTTATTACAAGAGATGACTCTTCAAGAATTGAGAAGTTAAAGATGCATTTACAAACAGAAATTTCAGACTAAAGAATTGGGAAGATTGAAATATTTTTTGGTTGTGGAAGTGGCTCAGTCAAGGAAAAGAATTTCGCTTTCACAACGGAAGTATGTTATTGATCTTCTTTCAGAGACAAGATTGTTAGGCTCTAAACCTCTAGATACTCCCATGGGTCCTAATTTAAAACTTACACCTGATGGTGGTGATGTACTTAGTAATCCTAAGAAGTATCAGAGACTTGTTGGGAAACTAAATTATTTGACTGTGACTCGACCTGACATTGCCTTTTTTGTCAGTGTTGTGAGTCAATTTTTGCCTGCTCCTCGGACATCTCATAGGGATGCTTTTATGCGTATCTTATGGTACCTCAAGAAGGCTCTTGGACGTGGTCTACTTTACTCGGATCATGGCCATGGACGGGTTTAGGGTTTTTCAGATGCTGACTGGGCTGGATCTCCTGTTGACAGAAGGTCAACTCCAGGTTATTGTACATTTGTTGGAGGGAATCTTGTATCATAGAAAAGCAAGAAACAGACAATTGTGGCTCAATCCAATGCAGAGTCAAAATATCGAGCCATGGCACATGTTACATGTGAGCTGATGTGGGTGAAACAGTTGTTGACTGAACTTGGATTTACAGATGATTCTCCAATGCAATTATGGTGTGATAATCAAGTTGTTGTCCATATTGCTTCAACCCCGTGTTTCATGAAAGAACGAAACACATCGAAGTAGATTGTCACTTTGTTTGAGAGAAGCTGCAACAAGGGCTCATTTCTCCTAGTCATGTTCGTACAGGAGAGCAACTTGCAGATTTGTTTGCAAAGTCTTTGGGGAGTGCTAGAGTGGATTATAATTGTAACAAGCTGGGCATGATTAACATCTATGCTCCAGCTTGAGGGGGAGTCTTAGTAGAGAGTAAGACTATGTTGAGTCTCGATATTGATTAGGGGTAGTTTGGGTATTATGTTTTATTTGTTTCTTTTTTATTTTCCTAATGTGTCCCTTGATCCCTTTAAGTGAATATATATTGAATGGAGTGGGAGCTCCAACACTAAGTGGAAAACTCCCAAGGTTACACAAGCATATCGATTCTCATTGTTCTCTTTTTCTTCTTTTCTCTTTTATTATTACTTACAGTGTTGAGGTTGGTTCTGTTTCTTTTTTATCACAAATTTCAGATCTGTAAATTGAATAATTTACATTAGTCTTGTTATTCTTACTGAGATGTATCGGTTTCTAAAGTTTTTTTAAACAGAGAAATTTGTGGTTGAGTGTCAAACAAGCATCTCTCATATGCGACCTTACCACAGTGGTGCATCTAAGAAGGGATACCCTCAAATAAGCTTATTCTGGTTTACAACAACAACAACAACAAACTCAGCCTTATCCCAACTAAATGGAGTCGGCTACATGGATCCTTGCAAAACAAAGTCGGGAAAACTGACAAAAAGTAAGAGGAATGAAGAAATGCAGAAATGAATAAATGAGAGATGAAAAGTGAGAAATTAGAAATGAAAGTAAGAGGAAAGAGGAACAGCCTAGGAAGTAAGGAAAATCTCAGCTAAATGGGATCGGCAACATGGATCCTTAAACTCTAATAGGCTCTATCCGAGGTCATACTTGGTACAAGGCCCAGACTATGCATGTCATTCCTTATAACCTCTCCAATGGTCATTTTTGGCCTGCCCCTTGCCCTTTCAGCTCCTTCAATCTAGATCAGATCACTCCTTACTAGGGCGTCTCCAGGCCTATGTTGAACATGGTCATACCACCTCAAATGACATTCTCGAAGCTTGTCATTGATCGGTGCAACTCCCAAATCAGCTCTGATACGTTCATTCCTTACTTTATCCTTCCTAGTCTTACTGCACATCCATCTTAACATCTTCATCTCTGCTACACATAGCTTCTCTATACGGCACTTCTTAACTGCCCAACATTCCGCCCCATACATCATACCCAGTCGGACAACAGTCTTATAAAACTTTCCTTTAAGCTTTGAAGGAATATGTCGGTCACACAGTACTCCGGTTGCCCCTCTCCACTTCATTCATTCCACTTTAATTCTCTACGAAACATCATCATCTATGTCACCTTTATTTATGTTAACCCCAAATATCTAACATAGTTACTTTGCGGTATGGATTAGAAGCCACCATTTCTATCTGTATCAAAAGATTTGAAGTTTATGGGGATTCATGATTAGTGATTTGTCAAATGCAAGGAATGTGGAAAATCAAAGATGAAAAGTTAAGGCCATATCAAGAGTATATAGATGATTTGGCCAAGTACTTCAAAGAAATTTCTTTCAATAATTTCCAATAGGATAATAATCTTTCTGCTGATGCATTGGCCACCCTTCCCTCTATGGTCGATATTCACTCCAATCTCAAAGTATAGATGTTTATAATCGAGCAAAACGAACAACCAGCTTATCAAGACACGATCAACACTCTAACAGATGATGGTCAACCATGGTATGCCAATATTGTAGATTTCATTCAAGGGAAATACCCAGAAGGTGCAACTCCGAAAGAAAAAGGATTCTTAAAAGGGTATGCTACTCAATTTGTCATATATGAAGCTGCCTTGTACAAAAGATCCTATGAGGAAGTACAATTAGTGTGTGTTGATGAAGGTCAAGCACAAAAAGTGATGCAACAAATACATCAGGATATTTGTGGACCCCATATGAATACAAGAATGGTAGCAAAGAAAATTCTACGACTTGGATACAATTGGAATACCATGGAAGCTGACTGTGCACAATATGTCAAGAAATGCCGTAAGTGTCAAATCTTTGTCAACTTGATACATACCCCACCTGTTGAGTTACATACTCTTAGCTCTCCTTGGCAATTTGCAACCTGAGGCATACACGATATCGAACGAGTCAACCCCAAGTCATCTGATGGTCACGAATACATCTTAGTTGCCACTGATTATTTTACCAAGTGGGTAGAAGCTCAATCATATGCCAAGCTTACAGCAGCAAGGCTAGCCAAATTCACTAGTGAGAATATCATTTGTCGGCATGATTTGCCACAAGATTTAATTTCAGATTAGGGGTCACATTTTAGGGACAAGTAAAAGTGTTGTGAAACAAGTTATAGTTACACATTAAGACATAAGTCTTCGCCGTATAAAACACAAACCAATGGGACAGTTGCAGCAGCCAACAAGAAAGTTAAAAGAATACTTGAAAAAAATGACAAAAAGGAACAACAACTGGGATGACAAATTACCCTATGCAGTGTGGACCTATAGAACGTCCATTCGGACGTCAATTGGGGCAACACCTTATTCATTGGTGTATGGAATGGAAGCAATTCTTTCTTTAGAGTTAGAAGTACCTTTCTTAAGAATCCTTATGGATAGTGAACTCACAAAAGCCGAATGGCTTAAGTCTAAATACGAGGAATTAAACTTGTTTGATGAAAAGAGAATGTGTGCAATAGATAACATGACAACTATCAATAGAGAATTGAGCGGGCACATGCAATAGATAACATGAAAAAATATCAAAAGAGAATTGTGTGGGCATTTAATAAAAAAAGTTGTTGGTGATTTAGCTCCCAAGGAACAAAGAGCACCCATACACGATCCATGAGTGAAAATTTAGGCCAAATTGGAATGGCCAATTTACAATAAAAGAAATTTTTGCTGGAAAGGCAACCAGGTTAGAGGATCTAGATAGGATAGAATAGCCCACTTTAACTAATCTTGATCAAAAAGGCCGTACCCAGTGCACAAGGCTCCCGCGTTTAGCAGGCTCTGGGGAAGGTCAAAGGTATGCAACCTTACCCCTGTTTCCAGAGAGGCTGTTTAACTAATCTTGATCAATTAAAGAAATATTATGTTTAATGTGAAAGGTGTATCATGAACTACATTTGACCTGATCCCTTAAAATACCAAGGGTACATAGGCATCGTGGATTGTGGAAGTGATGGAATAGGTTGGAGAGAATAATGACTTGTGTCTCAAGAGAGCACAGCCATGTTCTATTTATAATAGAAGGAAAAAATGAACAAATTACAAGTATACCCTTAGGGCAACGCATACTTACAACTATACCCGAAATACCCTTAAACCCAAATTACAACACTCCCCCTCAAGTTGGTGCATAGATGTCACACATGCTCAACTTGCACAAAATAGAATGAAAAACCTTACTACTAAGCCCTTTAGTAAAGACATCAACCAAATGATCACTTGACTGAACAAATGACATACATATAACTCCTTAATCAAGCTTCTCCTTGATGCAATGACAGTCTATCTGCACATGCTTCGTCCTGTCATGCTGAACTGGATTGTGGGTAATACCGTAATACTAATAGCAGACTTGCTATCACAGTACAATGTCTTGGGAGAATTGGAGCTCATACCAAGATCTTGAAGAAGACCCTTAAGCCATAACAACTCACATATGCCATGTGCCATGGCACAGAACTCTTCCTATGCACTTGATTGAGCAACCATAGCTTGACTCTTACTATGCCAGGTCATAAGGTTACCTCCTACAAAGGAACAATAGCCAGATTTGGATCTTCGATCATCTAGGGAACCTGCCCAATCAGCATCTGTGAAGGCATCTATACGCATGTGATTGTGAGGAGAAAAAAGGACCCCTTTTCCTAGAGCCGACTTCTAGCACCTTAGAATACGATTCACAGCATCTAAGTAAGTTGAATATGGATCATGAATATACTGACTCACCAAACTTACAGCATGAGTAATGTCTGGTCAAGTATGTGAGAGATATATCAATCTCCCAACTAGCCGTTGGTATCCTCCTTTGACAACAGGCTCACCACCCTTACTCTTCAGATGTGTGTTTACTTCAAGAGTATCAACAGGACATCAGCCAAGCATCCAAGTCTCAATCTCTCAGATAAGAGATCCAATCATAGTTGTCAAGGTGGCAAGGCGACCTAAAGCGGTGGAGGGGTGCCTAAGCACTTACGCGACAAGGCGACCAAGGTGCCCAAGTGTTATTTTTTATTTCCCCTCTTTTCTAATATTATTTAGTATGCTACAATATGTACCTTATATCATCAAAAATCAACATTAAGTCACATCAAGTCATCAAAAATCAACATTAAGCAACATTAAGTCACATCAAGTAATCAAAAATCAATATTAAGCCACATCAAGTCATCAAAAATCAACATAGAACTAGAAGACAGCAGAATTGAAGAAGCAAGCTATTGGAAGTTTGAAACAATCAAAACATACATTTGGTTTATACTGTTCTTGGAATTGGTTATTGTCCAAGTATACCTAGTCTCACATTTAGTTTATATTGTTCTTAGAAAATATGATCTTATCAATGAGTAATTAAACTGCTCTTGATTTAGAGAAATGTTCTTGTTTTCGAAGAAGTTTGACTAATCAAATGAATTTATTTTCACAGGAGAGTTTTTGTATTGGGTATAACACAAAAGCAATTTTCCAACAAATCCAAGATTGCTTAAATTTGATTTTTATTAAAGGAATTATGTTCCAGTCAAACCTTATTTGGTGTGCGTGAATGCTGTCAAAATCGCTCCGAATGGAAATATTTTTTTAGATATCAAAACAAATGAATATTTTACCGCACTTTGGGTTTTTCACAATGTTTTACCATATTAAGATTTATGGAATTTTTAGATTTGAGAAAACCCCAGCATTAGAAAGTTGACAATTTCACTTACCGCCAAAAATCCAGTTTTTGTTCTTGAACTGGGGGGATTGACTTTTTATCCTTTTGGAATGTGATTTTTAACTATTTTTATTGGATTCAAATAACAGGCATTTGCTTATTTATGAATAATATCTTAACTAAATCAAATAACAAATATAAAAACATTTACTTAAATAATATTTGGCATAAATAAGTGCCAGAACCAAGTTCGATACCAATTAAACCAGTGCAAGGCGCCCTACACTAAGGCAACAGTCGCCTAGACCCCTACAAATCCGCCTAGACGCCTAGGCGACGCATTGACAACTATGGATCCAATATATTTTTCCTTTGGGAGAGGAAGATAGCACTAGAAGAGCATGCAACTTCAATACCAAGGAAGTACCATAGTTGCCCTAGATCTTTAATCTCAAACTCCTGTCCCAAAAAATCTTTCAAATTGGTAATTTCAGTCGGCTTCCAGTGATGACAATGTCATCAACATAAACAATGAGGATTGTAGTGTGATTACCAGATCTCTTAATGACCAAGGTATGATCAACATTACTTTGAGTGCACCCGGCTGTGATCATAGCCTTATGGAAACGACTAAACCATGCTCTAGATGACTGCTTCAACCCATATAATGCACTCTTCAAGTTCAAACCTCACTGTCTTTGTGCAATGAAACCCTAGCTTCAACACGTGTCTAGTTACATTCCACCTCTTCGAAGTTGCGCACCAATCCAACACAATTGTCCTACAGTCAGTCCAGCTGTCATTTCATCAAAAAGAAAAGAATGTAGTTAAGAAGAAAGCGCCCTCACACTTTCCAAAACCTAAGTGTAAAGTCCCCTCTCCTTAATGGTTCGTATGAAATCTTTCTTGTTAAGATATGTGTCTAAACCAAGGAAGTTGTTCAACAGTGCAACCCTCCTCTGAAGTTGTACAAGTCGAATAGGTTTATGAGACAGCATTGAAAGCTGCACAGTTTGCACAAATGAGAAAAAAAAGGCGGCTAGAATCGGCTACAAGAAACTTCTTCCGCACAATGACTTCAAAAGATCTCAGAGAGTCCTGAAAGGGAAGTCGTGAAGAACAAGCGAAAGAACAATCCTGGGAAGTTCAAGGAGGTCTCTACAAGAGGTGAGACGAGAGTCTCTTAGTCAAACAACAGCATACAGCCGTGAGAGAGTCAACGAGGAGACAGACAGTCTTCAAGGAAGAACTTGTTTATCTCAGTTTGCAAACTTTCCCATGGGTTTCTTTACTTGTAAATCCCTGGGAAACTTCCATATATATCTCCTCTTCAAGCTTGTCATGAAGAAAGGCATTTCTAACATCAAGTTGTCGTAGCTCTTAGCCCGAGTTAACAACACATGAAAGGATGACCTGAATGGTGTTCAGCTTTGCAACCGGTTCAAACGTGATGTAGATCCAAGCCTCCTCGAGTTGAAGAAGCCACCCTAAGCATAGGGTCATAGTAGGAGCCATAGTATAGTCCTATACTTAGTTTTATTTCAGCTTTAGGTAATTCTATACTTAGTTTTATCTTAATGTGTTTTAATTGAACCGGTTCAAATTGGTTGCAACCAATTGGTTCAATTTTTATTTTTTTTGGTGAATAAATAAATTTATTACCAAAAGAGAAGAAAAAAAAGAAATACAAAGGACCCCGAAGGGGAAAAAGAAAAAGACAGCCAGCCAAAGCCTTGGCTAAGGGAGGCCAAAGCAACAAAAGAAACATTAGAGAGGCCCCAGGAATCAGCAATGAGCCTATTCCTTGGGGTGTCCAAACAACGGGAAGGAGGAACTAGAGATAGCTTTGCTTCAATTTCAAAAGAAATGGAATCCCAAATCTTCTGGTAAGATCGAGAATTGGAGGTCAATTTCCTGATATTGCGCTCCATCCAAATATGGTTGAGGGTTGCACAAAAAGCCATCTTCCCAACCGAATCACAAATAGAGGAGCCAGCATAGGTCATATCAATCCAAATCCACTCTCCAAAGAAAAGGAGAATTCTTCTATGGGCAGGCCAGCACTTGTTTAGAATACCCTTCCAGATGGCAGCTGCAATAGGGCAATCAAAGAAAAGATGGTTCAAGTCTTCAGCATTGTTCCAGCAAAGGCAACAGGCAGGGGAAACTAAGATTTGACGGCTGCGAAGAAAGGCTTGAGTTGGAAGACAGTTGTAGGAGACTCTCCAGGCCATGAAGCAGTGACGAGGAATGTGATGCTTGAACCAAAGAAGCTTACGCCAAGGAACCAACGGGCCTTTCAAACGAATAAAATTCCAAGCCGCTTTGGAGGAGGAGCAAGAGTTGTTTGACGACCAAGAAACAAAGTCACCTTTTGCCGCAGGCCTTCTTGGGATGGAGGGTAGCTCATTCCAAATAAGGTTAAGAGGAGAGACAAAGGGGGGGGGGGGAGCCCAGCCATCTTGATCAAGGATATCAGCCACCAAGGAGAGACTATGGAGACCCAAGGCATAAATGGTTCTTAGAGTGACCAAGTGGAGAAGAATTCCCATTGGGTGCCAGTTGTCTAACCAAAGATATGAAGAGAGACCATCACCAATCTGGGAGCGAATGACCTGAAGGACCAGGTGGCGGCTAGCAAGAATTTGGCGCTAGACCCAAGAAGCATCAGACAAGGCTGAGGCAGTCCAAATAGAGTTTTGGCGCAGGGGCCCCGAATAAATCCAATCAACCCAAATGCTTTTCTTCTTGGATACAATCTTCCAGATAAGCTTACTGATACCCGCTGAGTTCACTTCTTTGATTCTTCTGATGCCTAAACCCCCTTCCTTCTTGGGAAAACACACAGCACCACAGCTTAAGGGGTGAAGGAACTGAGAGGAATCATTACCCTTCCAGAGAAAAGAAGCCATGAGAGCTTCCAAGGACTTGATAGTAGATTGAGGCCATAAATACCAGAACAGAAGATGTATGATGCCTCCAAAACGGATTTAATAAGGACCAACCTGCCTGCATAGGAGAGAAGTTTGCTTTTCCAAAGTTGAAGCCTCTTCCGGATCAGATCCAGCATAGGGATGCAGTGGTGAGCAGAAAGCCTTGCCGGAATCAAAGGGATCCCCAAATATTTGACTGGAAGCTAGCCCTCAAGGAAGCCAGATTTCTCAATTGGTTCAATTTAAGTTGGTCTAATTTAAGTGAAGTGTTCCTATTGGCTATTAGGATCTTATATCCTATTGGTTGATGAGGAATCTTCTTAGTTTAAGAGTTTTAAGTGTTTCAAGTTGATAGGGGTAAGTATGTCTTTTAGTTTGAGTTGTTTTAATTAATTCATACTCCTTCCACGATTTTGGAAGAGAGAAGAATTCAGATTGTATTAGGAATTGGGCTTATGGCTTTATTTTAAATACACAGAATCGTGAGAGGCTCCCCCACAGTTTCGTTTTTGAAAAAAAAATCGATTTATGTTGCTGCCTTTGCTGCTGCTGCTCTGCTCCAGTCGTGAGTGCTGCCTTGTGGATCTCAAGGTGAAGGGCTGGTGGATTCCAGTGACTCCTTGCATCAGTTCATGATCGGGAGGTCTTCTTCAATCAATCTCCAAGCTGTTTCAAGCTGCTGCTTCTGGATCTCTGCAAATCCAGTAAGTTCTTTTTGTTTTCCTGCAATTACCTTCTTCTTCTTCAGTCTCCACTTAACCCTAATCGAACCCCATAACCCTAATTCCTGTCCAGCCTCATTCCCTTCATCAACATCACCAAACTTCTTCCACAGCAACCTTATCAGCCCCAAAACACTCAACAGAAATCCCTCTCCCATCTATCCATTAAAACCCTAATCTCCATTAACCTCCATTAAAACCCAAACCCTGAAGTACAGATCCCATACTTCCAGCCATCAAAACCCAACCAAATTTCAGTCGAACCACCCTCTCACTGCCTAAGTCACTCGACCCAAAGCCCTTCCCCATATTGTCATCCTAAACCCTAAATTCCCCACTTTTCCTAAAACCCAAACCAAAACCCTAATTTTTCCAGAAATTCAGACTTCATCTAAAACCTAATTAAACCACATCAATATATTCCTAGACACCTGCCTACCATTACTAAATAAGACTTACCTTCATTACCCTAACCCTAACCCTATATTTTGACCTAATTTCCCAAACCAACCCAATCGGCCAGCTGTTTGACAGGTCCTGGATTACTTGGCTTCTAGTAGGGGCTTTACCCTATCTAGAACTACATTAAAACGTCTCCTAATAGTCAATCCCATAAGTTAGGGTAAACCCCTTTGCAACAAGTCTGGCTTTATATCGGTCCACTGTTCCATCAGCTCTCTGTTTCATTGTATACACCCATTTGCAGCCCACTGGTCTCTTGCCATGGGAAGAGAGACCAGATCCCATGTGACATTCTTGCTTAGGGCCCTCATCTCCTCTATCATAGCATCTTTCCATCTCAAATCTGTCATTGCAACTTGCCAAGACTGGGGATAGAAACAAGAGACAAGGAAGATACAGATAGGAAGGTGAGAGAGAATCATAAGACACAATATTAGAAATAGGATGTTGAGTGCAACTCCTAGTTCCCTTCCGAACAGCAATAGGTAAATTCAAATGATAAATATCACTAGAAGGAAGAGGATTACCAAGCTCAAGGGAAACGGGTTGTCCTGGATCTGAGGAGAGCGGTTGGCAAGGTAGTGTAGCAGTAGTGGTGATATCTGTTGAATCCTTGCGAGACCGAGACCGAGAAAACACTTGCAATGGTCTAGTACTAGATTCACCATCAGTATTTAGCTGCTCCCATGGTTGCTCCCCCTGAACAAGGCTCACATAAAGCTCATGAAGAGACAATGAGGGGGTGTCAAGAGGAACAACAAGTGGCACATCGTCACTAGAATACTTGCCCTAAAGAGGTGCCACAGAAGAGTAGTAGGTAGCGGACTCGTGAAACGCAACATCCATAGAGACCAAAAGATAGCGGGAATGTGGATGGTAGCATTTATAGCCCTTCTGAGTGGCAGAGTAGCCAACAAAGATGTACCAGAGCCCCCAAGGATCAAGTTTGCCAGCAAGGAGATGATTGCGTGCAAAACACACAACCAAAAATCCCCAGAGAAAGAGTAAAGGCGGAGTTGTGCTGAAGAACATCCAACGGGGTACGGGAACCCAACACGCAAGGCGGCACGTGATTGATTAGGTAAGCGACAGTAAGGATAGCATCACTCCAGTAATGTTTGGGGACATGCATTTCAAACATCAAAACATGTGCGACCTCTAATAGGTGGCGGTTTTTACGTTCCGCAACACCATTCTAAGCTGGAGTATCCACTCAACTAGTCTGATGAATGATACCAGCAGCATCAGGATAAGACTGAAAAGAGCCCTCAATATATTCCCGACAATTATCATTGTGGAGAACTTTAACTGTATCATTAAATTGTGTTTTAATCATGCTATGAAAAAAATTTTTTAATAGTGAAACAGTTCACTTTTATGATGCATCAAATAAACCCAAGTAGTAGAGAATGGCAATCAATAAAAATCACAAACCAACGGTAACCAGAAATAGAAGCACAACAAGGACCCCAAATATAAGAGTGAATGAGAGTAAAAGGAGCAATATTTATATTATCAAAAAGAGGATAAACAACACTAGTTTGCTTGGCAAAAACACAAGCATCACCAAAAAAAAAAGTCTTTTGGGATACACTTCCGAGAGGGATCAGCCAGTACAAGCTTTCTCCTCTCCCCTTATAGTTTTCGCAAGGAAGCTAAGGAATGTAAAATCTGCCCTTAAAGTTTGGAATACAACCTCTCTTTTGGTAATATCTCTCAAAGGGTCAATGACTATAAGGAAAAGCTCTCCACTATCCAGACTCAACTCCAATCTGATTACTGTAATGCCCGCCTAACAGAGGAAGAAAAAGTAATCTCTTTGGAACTCTCATCCCTTTTATCTCAAGAGGAAAGTTTTATAAGGTAGAAGTCCAGGATCAAATGGTTGGAATTGGGCGACTCCAATTTGGCTTACTTCCATCGTTCTATGAGGTCCATAACCAATATGAACTCTATTTTGCAGCTGCCAATTTCAAATGGTTCTAATGTTCATCGGGTCAAACATAACAAGGACTTGGTTGTTGGCTACTTTAAGGATCTCTTCAAGGGCCCTCAGGTGGACTCAGGTACTATCCCCGATAACCTCTTAAATCAACACATTCCTACTGAGTTCTAGTCCTCTCTCCGGCCTCTCCCCTCTGAAGATGAAATTGTGGCTGCCATTCGTTCTCTTAAGACCAATAGAGCTCCAGGGCCTGATGGTTTTAGCTTGGGATTCTTTTTTGCTTCTTGGGATATTATAAAGGAGGATCACATCAAGGCTGTTAAGAGTTTTTTCTCAACCCAAATCAGATCAAAGGAGTTAATCACATTGTTCTTTGGCTCATTCCCAAGAAGGAAGGTGCTTCAAATATGGCTGATTTTAGACCTATAGCTCTCTGCAACCTCCTTTACAAATTTATTGCTAAGATCCTTGCTATTCGACTTAAGGTTGTTGTGGACCTTCTTGTTAGTGAGAATTAGTCTGCTTTTATTCTTGGTAGAAACATTTCAGAGAACACTCTCCTGTGCAATGAGATCGTGAAAGGATTTGATAAAAAATCTCATTCTCCTGCAGCCCTCATCAAGATTGACATTCACAAGGCTTTTTTACTCTTTGTGATGGGATTACATTGTCAATGTTTTGGATAAGATAGGTTTCCCTCAAGTGTTCACACATTGGATTCATCAGTGTATCTCCTCCCCAACTTTCTCGATTCTAGTTAATGGAAGCCCTGCAGGCTACTTCACATCATCAGTGGGCATTTGGCAAGGCTGTCCCCTCTCTTCTTACATCTTCACTTTGGCTATGGAGGTTTTATCAAGAAGCATTCAATCCAGTACAGACCAGCAGCTCATCTCTCCAATCCCCAAGTGCAAAGCCCTCAAGCTATCTCATCTTACCTTCGCTGATGATCTCATGATATTCTCTAAGGCCTCTATTAGTTCTTTTGAGAATATCATGGCCTGTCTGCAGCACTTTGAAGATCTCTAAGGTCTCTGAATCAACCCTACAAAGTCTTTATTATTTCTTACAAGGGTCTACAAATTTGAGAAAGCTTCTTTGATTGATATATTTGAGTTTACTCCGGGACAACTTCTAGAAAAGTATCTAGGGCTGCCTCTGATTCCTACTAGGCTTATTGTTCATCATTGCTCCCCTATGTTGGATCTTATCAAGAAAAAACTTCAGCATTGGAAAGGAGAACTTCTCTCTTATGCGGGTCGGTTAATCCTTGTTAAATTTGTGCTACACACGTCCAGGTGCCTTGGTCGACTTGGGTGTCTACGCGGCACCTTGGATGCCTTGGTTGCATATTGGTGTCACCTTGATTCTTTGCCCCTCTCCACCTTCTTGGGTTACCTAGATGCCGTGACTAGTATGGTGCTACAATCAATGTACATCTACTGGTCGGGCATCTTCAGACGGACTTCTTCCACCATCAAATCTTTGGAGTCTCTTATGGCCTCTTTTCTCTGGAAAGGTAAAGAATCTTCCAGATTTCTTCATCCCATCAGCTGCACTTCTGTTTGTCTGCCCAAAAATGAAGGAGGTTTAGGGCTTCGACGCATCAAAGATGTGAATTTACCAAGTATTATAAAGTGTTGGAACCGCTTCCTCTAAAAGGCCGACCTTGTAGGAAAGGGAGGAAACAATATGTATATCAAACAGGAGCTCTAACAAGGCGGACTATCCAAAGATGGACACGGGTGGATAAATGCATTTTTAATACCTGCCCACTCCCAGGGGGACTCGATACCGTGACCCCTGCCTGCTCTGATACCATGTTGGAACCGCTTCCTCTAAAAGGCCGACCTTGTAGGAAAGGGAGGAAATAATATGTATATCAAACAAGAGCTCTAACACGGCGGACTATCCAAAGGTGGACACGGGTGGATAAATGCATGTTTTAACATAAAGCATACGGGATTAGCTTCTATACTTAGTTTATTTTTTATGTTTTAGTGTTTTAAATTGAACCGGTCCAAAACTGGTTTGGACCAGTGGTTCAACTTAAGTGACTTGAGTCACCTTTCTTTTAATTAGTTTTAAAGTATATTTGGGACCACAGTCACCACACCTCTCCACAATTTTTAAAGAGGTTGTGAATTGTAATTAGAGTCAGCTAGGAGCTTTTAGACTCCTAGGCTGATTAGGACAGCAGGCCTTTTGGCCATCATAAATAATAAAAAATTGTGGGGACTCTCTTTAGACCTCACTTTTGAAAAATTATTCTAAGCTGCTGCTGCAACTTGTCTTCTCCATTAGAGTTTTGTCTTATGTCTGATCAAAGCTGGTGGGATTGGTGTTTGATCCAATCCACACCTTGCGGTGTGAAGCCTGGGTGGTTCCTTTGAAGCTCTACTTTCAAGTTTTGAATTTTATTCAAGTTTTCACCATCAAACAAGCTGTTGCCGAGGAATTTCTGCAACAGTGAGTTTGGATCACCCCATCCCCTACAATTCTTCTTCTAATCCTCTCACAGCCCAACCCTAAGATTCCACCATTTTATTTTCAATTTCCCCAACACCCACCCAAATCCTGTCCAGACCAAACCAGCCAGCCAAATCTCTCCATCTTTGGATCGCATACTCCCCTGTCCATAGTTGTCACGGCGTCACGGCGATCCAAGTCGGTGGAGGGGTGTCACGTCGATATTTCGACATGTCGCCTGCCATGGCGTTGCCATGGCGAGCATGTCGACCATGTTTTATTTTTTATTTTCTCTATTTTTAATGTTTTAATAGATGTATACTCAAGCCATGTTTTATTTTTTCTCTATTGTTTCTCAAGTTTTAAGGATGGCAATCTTGCAATTAAGCAGAATCTAAGAAAGGGCATAAAAGGGTTTTGATTTAATGACTAAGGGTAAACTTGGAGGGATGTGTAAAGTATGGACAAAGGGGAATAAAAGAAGAGAAGGGTACTTTAGGAAAAAGGCAAAAATTAGGGTTTGTAATAACCCACGATCGGATTATGGATTTATGGTAGTCTTCAACCTTACGACTTCAGCCTGGGACGGAAAACAGCGCAGTACGAAGGAGATAACTCCTTCAACTCTTCTCGGTCCAGTCTAAACCTTCAAGCGAAGCATCGCCACATCATGTTCTATCAATTCCAGCAAGAACTCATCATAGAAATCAACTAAACAAGGAGTATTTAATTCCTGGAATCAGATCTGGCGACTTCTTAGTTGCAAAACAGAGACAGAGAGACAGGAAGAAGAAATCGAAGAGGGAAAGAAGAAATTGAAGAGGGAAAGAGAGACAGGAAGAAGAAATCGAAGAGGGATGCCATGGTGTAGGTCGCCATGCATGCTTCTCCAGCGCCAAGACGCCATGGTGACGCCATGACAACTATGCCCCTGCCCCATAGGAGAAATTGATCTACATTGCAGGCCCATCCTCCCACTAAAACCATAACAAACCCCATCTCCATTCATTCCCCAAAAACCCTAAATACCACCCAGCCCAAACTGACCATTGAAATTGCCCCATAATTGGATCAATTACTCCTCTCACCTAATTGGAAGCTCAATCCAAGTTGCTGCCCAATCCACCCGTCCTAAACCCTAGATTCAATCATCTTCTTCTTTTCAAAAACCTAAAACCCTAAACCTAACCTGCTGCCAATTCATTCCAGCATACTTCCCACCATTAAACTTAACGTAACCTTCATTGATAGACTCCCCTACATCCACTTGACCTAACCCTACCATCAAACCCTAGGTCCCATCAAACCCTAATCCTAATTTCTCAATTTTCACCTATTTGACCTAGCCGAATTACCCAGTTCATAGAAGATCCTGGTTATTGGCTTCTAGTTAGTCTCCTACCAATCTAGAACTACATTAACTACCCTACGTTGGGACTTAATTTGTGGAGCTGCACACTTTTGGATTCCAGAGTCACATGTGTTCCATTTTGGCACTACCAAAATATGTCCAACATACGAGGAATTCAAATGTGGTAGTAATGTTCCAACCTTCATCGAAACAGGATTATAATCTGAATATCCTTTTAATTTTTTGGGTGGAGAAAACATGAGTTGCAGTATTTCCTGACATTATTCAAAATTTTGGTGAAATTTCGCTAGTTTCGACCATAACAAAAAAAAATTATAGACGAAATAGAGGATTAACAAGAAATTTTGGCGTTTCGACGAAATTTCGACCAGAAGCTCCCAGATTCACTGGTTTCGCCTTGGAGAAGGAGAAAATCATTTTTGCCATATCAGTGATTGAAACTGCTGCAATATGCTGCTGGGGTTGCCACATCACTCCAAAGACACCGGTTGATGCTTACTAGGGAAGATTTGGCCACATTCAACAAATACAGGTAAACTACTTTTTCCCAAAACCTAATTTTTACAAAAAAAATATATATATATATATGATAAATAGCCGTTGGTTGGTGATGAACTTTTTATATATCAAACACCAGAGGCCAATATACAACCTCATGGTGACAGAATTTTTTCTGTATATATATAAATTTTATTATTTTTCTGGTTAAAAAATAGATTTTTATACAGCAAACAATAGGAAAAATTAGGGTTAATATAAACAGGATGGGGCTCAATCATATACCTGTTAATCACCGTTGGCCGATCTACAGCCTCATGGAGTCGGATTATTTTCCTTAACTAATTAAGTAACATAAACTGACTAAGGAAACTAAAATAATGAAAGAAACTAACTCAAAACAGAACTCTAACTAAACTAATGAAGTAAATCCTGTTTTCCTACTTTCAACCCCTATTTTAGGCCCATTAAAGTGGCCAATTACAAAAAAAAACCCATGGGATCAAAAGCCCAACACCTACATAACCCAACCCAAGGCTTATTTCCAATAAATAAGTCATTTAAGTAACTTATCTACATCAATTTTCCCCTGCTTCTTGAAAAAAAAAACTCATCCACGAGTTTGGTAGAGATGTCAAATCAGATTTGCACGATCATCCTTCAATGGGAAGTAGAATTCAGGAACCTCTGACTCCATCTGTCATCCCTCCATGGCTCTAATACCAAATAATGTAGACCAATCACAAGTCATAACCAGCCCAAAAGAGGATCACAAACTTCAGGTCCAACAATAATAAATACTTCGATCAATTCTCTGGTTTGAAGAAAATTTCAGAACAATAAAATAAAAAAAGAAATCGAAGATAGGGTAGACTCTCTCAAAATCACGTCTCACACCCATGACCTCTCATCAATGGCACCCCATCATACTCTCTCACAGAGCAAAGCACAAAGCTATGTTTTTTTATTTCAATCTCGTTAATCAAATTCGTGTACAATTTTGTATCCCCTTACAAACTTATATAGAAGACTCAAAAGCATACAGTATTGAGTCGCCAATGTAACATTAAAAAGGTTGCTGCTCCTTTCAAAAGAAAGTGAGCTTTCTAAAGATGTTGAGTCACCACCTAGATTAAGTGATGCAGATAAGTTACCTAAAAGGCGTATTTTATTGGAAATAAACCATGGGTTGGGTTATGTAGGTGTTGGGCTTTTGATCCTATGGGTTTTCTTTGTAATTGGCCACTTTAATGGGCCTAAAATATGGGTAGAAAGTAGGAAAACGGGATTTACTTCATTAGTTTAGTTAGCATTCTGTTTTGAGTCAGTTTCTTTCATTATTTTAGTTTCGTAGTCAGTTTATGTTACCCTATTAGTTAAGGATTAGATTAGGCCTTTCTTTTTTAGTGTTTGATCATAGAACTAAAACTCGTGAGATCTCGACGAAAATCTTGCCTTTTCAAGACCTCGAGATGAGATCCCAACTCGAGCGAGATCTCGACCCAAACTCCTTTATATGAGTGCCAGATCTAGACCGAGAGGCGAGATCTTGGTGGTTTTGGTCATCTCGATGGGAAATCTTGGTATACAGACACCTATCTATGCAAACCTTGGTATACAAACACTTATTTATGCCAGAAACCAGGATAGACACTTATCATGCCTAATATCGTTTAAATAAATGTTTTTGTATCATTTACTTAAGATATTATTCATAATTTAGCAAATACCCCCTATTTGAATCTAATAAAAATAGTTAAAAAATCAAATTCCAAAAGGAAAAAAAATCAACCCCCCGGTTCAAGAACAAAAACTGGATTTTCGGTGGTAGGTGCAATTTTCAACTTTCTAATGTTAGGGTTTTTCTCAAATCTAAAAATTCCATAAATCTTAGTATGGTAAAACATTGCTAAAAACAAAAAATGCGGTAAAATATTCATTTGTTTTGATGCCCAAAAAAATATTTTCATTCAAAGCGATTTTGACAGCATTCGCGGACACCAAACTAAGTTTGACCAATACATAACTCCTTCAATATAAATCAGATTTAAGCAATCTTGGATTTGCTAGCAATGTTTTACCATATTAAGATTAATGGAATTTTTAGATTTGAAAAAAACCCCAGTATTAGAAAGTTGAAAATTGCACCTATCACCGAAAATCCAATTTGTGTTCTTGAACTGGGGGGTTGACTTTTTATCCTTTTGGAATTTGATTTTTATTGGATTCAAATAGGGGGTATTTGCTTATTTATGAATAATATCTTAAGTAAATGAAATACAAATACAAAAGCATTTACTTGAATGATATTAGACATAAATAAGCGTTTGTCCTGGTTTCTGGTGTAAGTTTGTCTTGGTTTCCCACTAAGTGAAACACCTATTTGGAGTTTGTTTTTACAAAATCTAACAGTGCCATTGTGTTTAAATGGCCTAAAATAAGCTGAGTATCAAGTTTTAGCCCCAAAATAGGTCTAAAACCCAGCAAAACCAGCCATCGAATTGGAAAAAAAAAATACCCCAACTCACTATTTGGCCAACTTGAAACCTGTACTCGAGACGAGTTTTAGTTCCTTGCTCAATATTACACACCCAGTTGATCAAGAGACCCAGATCTCCATGGTGCTTTGATGCCATCGGATCCCAAAAAGCCTAATGGTTCCTACACTTTCCCACGGTTCTCTCTATCCCTTCTATCCCCTCTCTCCCTTACCCCTCCATCCTTATGATTCCCTTCTCCCGTATCCTTGTGATGTAGATCGAAGCATGAAGAAGACCAAAGGAGAAAAGAAGGAAAAAAAAGTTACTGTTCACGTGAACAGTACCTCACAACACTGATTTGGGGACTGATATGGACTGTTGGCTTAGGGAGTTGATTTTTGGTGTTAGTTTTATTATTAGACACTTATTTAGTTTCCTATTTGAGTTGTAATCCTAATTGGGAATCCTAGTTCTTTTATTAGGAATCCTAATTAGAGTCTAGTTTCTATTTTATAGGTTTTATTAATTAGTTTCTTACTTAGATTAGGAATGGGTTGCTTTGTAATTGGGTTATTAAAAATAAGTATGTGGCTGAACAAAAAAGAGACAGAGATTGAAGAGAAAGAGCTATTGATGAAGCTGTGAGATTCGGCAACAGTGAGATACCGTGGGTGAGAGGATGATGGGCTGAGATAGCTGATCCTATTCCTCCCTTCTATATCCCTTTCTTCTTCTTCTTCTTATCCATTATGTTCTTCCTCATATGTAACAGAAAATAGCAACAAATGAAATCAGTTTCAGTTATATAGCTTAAGGGTGTCAACCGGTACAATTTCGGTAATACGGTACAGTTTTGGTACGGTACAAAAAACATGTACCAGATACCGATACCGTACCGTACCGTTTGAAATCTATATTTCTAATACCGCTACCGTATGGTTTCAGTATGGTATAAATACGATACAAAAAAAGGGTATGGAATCGGTACGATTTCTAAAACCTTTGAATTTTTCTTTTCTTGTTCTTCAATTTTGTTTATGTTCTCTTGCAACATTGAAGAAGTGAGTTTCTATGCCTTTTGTGGGTGGAAAACTATGCAGTTCTTAGGGTTTATTGACATCTTTAGAGGACAGAAACTGAAAAGAGGATAGATAAATACCAACATTTACTGTTTGGGAAAGTTGTGGAGCTTTTTTAGTTTTGGTTCGATAATGATAGGGAGGGTTCTGATTCCAGTCCAGCACTCGAGCAGACGAGCAAATCTTCAGTCCTCTCTGTCGTCAGCCGCAGATTGAAAGGGTGAAACTGTGAAACTCGAAGTGTCAAAAGAGTGAAACTGTGAAAGTGAAAGAAAGTCGAACAGTCAAATGGGTGAAACTGTGAATCTATGAAAGTGAAAGTCAGAGTTTTTTTTTTTGGGTGAAAGTAAGTGGAAGAGTCAACAAACGCTATCCCCCCTATTAATGCTCTCCAATTCCCAAAAAAGTGGAAGAGTCAAAAGGCGAAAAAGAATAAAGGATGAAGGTGAATCGTGTAACTGATTAGGGTTTACTCTTTATGGTTTTAACTTTTCATTCACTTGCTATTACAATTACATATTCACCCCTATTCGGTATGTATTTAGGTAATACGGTACGGTACAGTACATACCGAATGGTTTTAACTCTAAAACCGATACCATACCGTGACCAATACCGTACCGTACCATTTTTGTAACGGTACAGTATGGTACAGTTTTATGCGGTCGGTTTCAGTTTTGGTATACGGTTTCGGTTCCAAATTGACACCCTTAATATAGCTTGTTCTTTTATTTTATTGATTCTGCCGCAATCGATCTCCCACTGGTTTCCCTGGTTAGAGGTCAACTTTGCAGTATTTGGTATCAGATCTAAGGAGAGGCGGTAGACAAGATCGATGGCTGTCATTCTAATTCCAACGAGTTTTTTTTTTTTTCAAGGGGGGGAGAGTTGTTGTAGATCAAAGTCTGAAGAAGACTAAAAGAAAAAGGAAAAAAAGAAATTATTGTTCAAGTGAACAGTACCTCACGACACTGTTCACATGAACAGTGATTGGGGACTGCTATGGACTGTTGGCTTAGGGAGTTGATTTTTGGTATTTTTATTATTAGACACTTATTTAGTTTCCTATTTGAGTTGTAATCCTAATTGGGAATCCTAGTTCTATTAGGAATCCTATTTAAAGTCTAGTTTCTATTTTATAGGTTTTATTAATTAATTTCTTACTTAGATTAGGATTGGGTTGTTTTGTAATTGGGTAATTATAAATAAGTATGCGGCTGAACAAAAAAGAGACAGATAGGAGAAAGAACTATTGATGAAGCTGTGAGATGCGGCAATGGTGAGATACCATGGGTGAGAGGATGATGGGCTGAGATAGCTGATCCTATTCCCCCCTTCTATATCCCTTTCTTCTTCTTCTTATCCTTTATGTTCTCCCTCATATGTAACAGAAAATAGCAATAAATAAAATTCAGTTTCAGCTATTTAGCTTGTTCTTTTATTTTATTGATCCTGCTGCAATCGATCTCCCGCTGGTTTTCCTGGTTCGAGGTAAACTTTGCATTACTTTGCAGCTCCATTGCTAGCTGTCTCTTTCATTCTATCTTAAAAGAAAACCCACCACAACAGATCCAACAATTTGATCTGCATCAAAACCTCTCTTGGATTTAAATGAAAAAAAAAACTGATGGATGAAGATTATCTCCAAATTAAGTATAACAAGAACATCTCGGTTTTCCACTCGTTGGTGCAACATCATTTCTTCTTGCCATTGAAGGTCAAAGACAGAAGACTTAGGACTTGAGCGATGGGTGAGAACTGATTAGAACGTGTTTTACATCACTAATTTCTTTCCAAAACACAAAAGCACCAACTGGTAAAATCGCCTATGTGATGCTAGGGATGGGAGCGGAAAGATTCCTCGGATTCTTTGAATATATTGCCCCCAAATTTTATGCTTTATTTATTTTTTATTTCACAATTTCATTAAAAAAAAAAAAAGTCCTTGATATTCCAAAGAAGCAAACTATAAGCAAACCTCCAGTTGAATAGTGTGATTCATTAGAGAATGGATTTGTATCTCAAAAGTCACAGTGAAGTGTAATATTTCCAACATAGAAACTCGCTTGAATTGCCTCCTCGTACTCAGATTTTCACATAAATTATTTTTATGGTTTGGTGAAGATTAAAAGGAAAGCACACTATGATGATCATCATAACAGAAAACACACAGCAAAAAATCAAGATTCAAAATATAAACTCCACTTTCGGCAAATGACCATACACATAACTAAAATGAATTGCTCACCTTGATAATACCAAAAACTGCTTCACTCCAACTTCTCCTTAGCGGTTTCTGGTTTTTATCAGGGTTAAGAAGCCATATAAAATCTACACCACAAATGTTGCCCCGATGATTGCGGTGGCTAACCCACTATAAGAAGAATGCGAAGACATGATAACAGATAGTTAGAAAGCATTGGCACAAGACACTGCTTAGTGCTTAGGTAGCTTTTTTATATAAACCTAAAGATAATGACCTTGTGTGCATCAGCCTCACTGTCGGTATACTGATGAGCAGTATCATAAGATGATACAAACCCCTGTGACCTAAGGAACTTGTAGACATGCCCACGCTTGCTCCCATTCCAGTCACTGTGAAAATAAAAAAACAGGGAAAATAAAGATTTGAAAGTCTAGTTTCAGAGGAAATGCAGGGGCAGCTCACAAACTTGGCCATAAGTGAACACTCACCCGCAGAGTATGATGGGCATAGGTTTAAGCTTGTTTTCCTTCTGATAAGTTTCCACATACTGCAAAATTTTGTAGACCTAATGTAGGAAATGTACCGAGTGCAAAGGTCAAACAACTGCTTGTTTGAATAGTGTGAATAGTGTGAATAGTGTGAATAGTGACTGGAGAAGAGCCCAAAATAATAGGATATCTAAGACAGGATTTTAGCAACATAAGTGGCAATTCATCTACCTGATGTAACCGTACAATAGACAAACTAGAATTGTGCGGAAACAACAAATGGGTGTTGACAATTAGAATTTCTGGCTGAATATAGCTGCTCCAGCTTTGTGAAAAGGGAACTACTGATTCAACATGCAAAAGTTGAGCAACACGGTCTCCAAAGTCATTAAAGAGCAACTCTCGATAGTTTACAACCCTGAAGTAGTCCATATTCACAGCAGTGAACAGACCTGTAGAAAATCAACCAAACTTTTAAAAAATGGAATGTTATGGAATACTTTTATAATTTTAAGCGTTTGGTTAAATAGTGTAAGAAAAATCATTGGTTCATGTTTATATTGAAAAGCACGATAATCACCTACTAGTCATTATGCCACCTCCTCAAGTATTTCTTGAGGTAGGAAAACATGACACCGTTATTCCATCTAGATGGTTCTCAGTGAGAACTAGCAAAATGAGCAGCCAAGTTGGATGGCAATTGGCAAAACCCGACTTTACCATCTACAATTTTCAGGAGGAACACAGATATGCCAAAATTAGGTTTGAGCTTCAACAAATCTTTAGAATCGCTGAATTCTTTCCTTTATCAAATCCATGATTAGTGGATAGTTCCCTCCTGGAGGGAAACAACCATGCAAAACACCATCAAATCAGACCAAGCACCAGCCATTTCCAATTTTGAATATTTCAAGAGTTCTTTGAGGCAAAACAGAAATGGGTCTTCAAACTGTTATACTTTATTTGTTTATTTGCATACTAAACACCACAAATGTGTTACATAGGTGGAACCCTCAAATAGACATACTATGTGGAGTGACTCAATGATATTCACATAAAAAGCACATTCTGTTTCCACTCTCATACTAGAAAACAACCAACAGATGTCTTTGCATCAAGATTAAACTGATGAATATGGAATAACTTGAATTTTGAATGTTTGGGGCAACCAATAATAGTCCAACTACAAAGGATGGTTGCATACCATCTCCTCGATTGTTAGTCCGTGCAAGCTTGAAATTGATATAACCAGCATCACTGATCCTATTCTCATACATATGGACAAGCTCTTCATTTCCAACCCAAAATTCCTGTGGCGGAAAGCAAAACATCAAAACCAACCAGAAAATTCCATGAGCCGATGCAAAAGCTAGAGAACATGAATATGGAGGATCTGAATAAAAATGATGTGCCGATTCCCACCTGAAGACAAATTATGGAGGATCTCTCGCACAACAACCAATCTAATATGCTCTGGTTCCTCGTAAGCCAGTAAACCCTGTACTGGCTTTCACGAAGGCTCTGATTCTGCGTTTTTTCCAACAACCCCACCCCCCCCAAAAAAAAAAAAATACAAACAATGTTAACAGAAGACACGCAAAAAAGAATTTGGATGGGAGTGATGGTGATAAAATTTCAAGAATCGAATTACAGAAATTGTTACAGAGGAACTGAGCGAACTCCACTGCTCCCCAACCAGACGAGACCTAACCCGTCCCACCCCACCCCAAAACCCAAAAAAACAAAAAAAAAAAAAATGGGGGAGGGGCGAGGTCCCGAGAGTTGGGGGAACCGTCCATCAGACTGTTGTGATCTTCTGAAACAGAAAAGGAGAAAGTGCGATAGATTACCTCAGTATCAAGTCTCTTATAGATAGGAGCAAGGATGTTGAAAGTAGTGCAGGAAATGCAAGGGTCCGTCGTCGCCGCTTGGCTCCCTAATATTGAAATCCTCCCTTGAAGCTTGCCATCCTGTTTAGTTGAATTGGTCTTGTCCGAATTAGAAGCCACCACCTAGATTTTCAAACCCAAAAGGAGGAGTGAGGGGGGAAAGAAAAAGGAACACAAGGACAACGTCAGAGAAATTGAATTATGATCGAAAGGGAAAAGAATAAAGATCACACGGAGTGTGTTGCAAAGATATGACCAGCAACAGCTGAAGCAGGGATGAGGAAAGCAATCGAGCACAGAAGAAAAATTGGGGGTTAAAAGGTTCTCGAGTTTCAGAGCAGGTAAGTAACAAAGGGCATTATAAACGGGGACGAGATGCGTAGGTTAAGAGAGGCCCACACAACGACACGAATAACTGAAAGCAGAAAACATATGTAAGCCAGATGCAGATCCATCATCCAATCCTGACAAACAAGGGCGAGAGAACGCTTGTCATTTACCATATCTGGTTCTGGGTGCGGTCGCAGCTGTTGTTTCCGTAAGGACGACGATATGGCGGTCGAGCTACGGGAGAACCAATTGACAAAAAGGAAAGAGAGTCAAATGCACCACGATGGTGATTATAACAATGAGATGGTTCTGGTACCGAACGCTGATACAGACAGATTCCCGTGCCCTTTGAAAGAGAGAGAGAGTTTTCTGAGAAGGATGGACAGTTCGTGTTCCGTTGTCGTTGTCCCGTCGTCGTTGAGAGTGACTCGCTACTTCCTACTCCCTTCCTTGGATTGATTGGTAACAATTTCGTCCTCGAAGATTTGATTTCGGATGAAATTATTTTTTTTGGATTTCTTGATTTTGTTTTTAGAGCAAGACCACCGCATGTTAAACTTTTGCTGAAATTTATTTATTTATTTATATTTTTGGTAATGTGCTGAAATTTATGTTGAAGTACATTTACAACAAAATCACCGGATGGTATGAGACAAAGGGTATGTTTGGTAAATATTTGAACAAAGAACGCCCGTTCTTTATTATAAACGTTCTTTAACATTTCTGGTCTGGAACTGCATTCTGAGACTGAAAATGACCGTTTGATAACGGTCTCAAGAACGTCGTTTCAGAACAAAAATGGTGTTTGATAAAACATGTTCTTCCCTATTTGATATTAATTACAATAATGTAATTTCTTTGTAAATTATACCAAAAAATACTTGTAAAATCCTTTTATCTTATCAACTTTAGCATAAAAATAAAATATCTCATTAACATAACCAAAGTAATTATAAAAATATGTCAAATTTCAAAGGTGCCATTAAAATTGGCACAGTGTGCAGCGCACATTGTGCGGCTGGGGAGGCTTCGATCCACATGCCAGTGCACCGGGATGTATGCAACGGTATGGATCGAGGCTCCCTAGCCGCACGATATGCGCTGGAGATGAGCTCTATCCATAGAATCGCTCCAACTTTTTCTAAATTTAATTACAGAAATGTCCATTAACAAGTTGCTAAAAAAAAAAAGATAACTTGAATATTTCCATTAATAAGATGCTAAAAAAATCAAGAGAACTCAAAAAATTATAAACCAATATTACCAGTATTCATGATAAATTGCATACATTAATTAATTTCCAAAATCCAACAATATTTCCCAGTTATGGATGTTGTTGCATCCTATAACGGACTCTTACCCAAAAAGAAAAATTCCTATGACGGACTGTCATCTCATTTGCTATCTTTTTCTTTAAGTCATGCATCTCCCTTGCACTATCATGCGGATTACTTGATTCTGCAACTATGTTGTGGATGGGTTGCCTTTGTTGCAATGGACTCTATCTCTTGTACTTCATCACAAGCGTCATAAATGCTTAATGTAGCAAACTCGGCATTTGCTATTTGTCCATCTCTAATACAATTATGAAGAGCGTAGCAAACAATCATGATGTAGTTTTGGAGTGGTAAGGAAGATTTTCATCCTTTCACATGTGGTGCACTACCAAATGTATCGGACGGTGGCCACTGCACTTGGGACGATAAAAATCCAATGCACAAGTGAGGTGCACCGATCGATGCACTTAAAAGGTACATTAGGCAATGCACCGCACTTGAGAGGATAAAAATTCAGGATAAAGAGACATTGATCTTAAAATACCAAATCGAGCTTTTAAAACCCCAAATTCTCATTTATTGGCATTCCTTAAGATAAATATCTATGATGAAATAAAACCCTTGGGATTC
Source organism: Telopea speciosissima (assembly GCF_018873765.1). Taxonomy (NCBI): domain Eukaryota; kingdom Viridiplantae; phylum Streptophyta; class Magnoliopsida; order Proteales; family Proteaceae; genus Telopea; species Telopea speciosissima. The sequence goes on along the minus strand of NC_057916.1, from coordinate 87,343,583 downwards.
TAGCTTGTCTTCCCCCTCCCTTGTAATATCGCAAATGATATCTCTCTCATTTAAAAGGTGTCAAATATCCTCGCAGAATCAAGTAGCCAGAGTCAACAACGTAGTATTTTCCTATAATGAAGTTGTGAATCGAATAATAATTAGCAAGGTATTATAATTGACTACTTAAAATAAAATAATTTAAACAGATCTACATGTAGGGGGTGAGGAAATCTCAACCGGTCATTCTAAAGTGATTTGGCAAATACTTGACAATCGTTGACACTTCCCTCTCAACTTGCATAGACGAATGTGACTTTCATGTCAAAAACACATGTGCAAATCACATTTTTTGTGGTTTTTCTCTTTCTACCTCAACGATGGATTTGTTTTCTCTTAGGCACCATGGCAATAATATGTATGTCAACAATGATACCAATACAATCATTCAAATATACAAAATAAATAAATAAACAACTAGTGCTCTGATTCAATTAAATAAAAACAAAAATGAAAGTTGATATAAAATATCTCTACATTATATTAAAGTAGGAGTAGTAGAATGAGTTGGATCTTATCTCTATTGGCACTCTGTTGAATGAGGGTGGTTGAATATTTTCTTTCCCCAACTTCAAAACTGCTTGCGACACGATTTTGAAGAAACAACTCACAATTTCACCTGAATGTTGAAATCTTTCAAACTGTTACCTATTGCCACCTTTTGCTTTAATTATTTGTAGGAAGATGGTAATATGTTCATCCACTTGGATGTAATGGCTGTCTTGTAACTGTCTATAGGTTTTCATTAGGTTGTATAGATTTATGAAAACGTGTCCTTTTATCCAAAGCTCATCATAACATCTATCAAAATGGCTTGCCATAATCTCAACTATCCAATCAACACTTGTGAATCTACTATCTCTACATGGCTCTCTGTAAATCCTAGTTTCTTCATTGTGTTGTAATAGTACCAACTTCATCAAATTTCATTGATTAGTTTCTACCTCACTAGATGAGTTATACTCACCATGCTTAATGTTGTTATTCGACATCAATGTTGCATACCCAATATAATAGAGTTTCAAAATATAACTGATACACATAAGTATTACCCGCCACTACGCGCTAGACACATGGTATAAAGACTCATATTTCCCAAAGGATCCCCAAAGACTCCTATAAAACCAGAAATTCCCTCCAACTCCACAAAAGATCAGGAACAAATCCAGACCTTCTATATTAATGATTTTCCATTTAAAGCACATTGCAATTAGAAGACTAACTTGGTGGCCAATCTGGGGAACTTCCTCCATCAAGACTTCCTCTGGAGATTTGCCTTCTATTCTCTCCCACAGAGACTCAACTTCCTTCCAAGGACACCTACCTAAACTGGACTCTCATGACCGCCATACTATAGGTATAAATATGTGGCAAGCTCCACAGATATAGGTCGAATTCACTATTGGCTATTTTCTGCACTCTTGCTCTACTTATTCCTATCATTGTTGCTAAAGTAACTGACTTAGGCATCGAAGAGTCCCCCTCGGAGCCACCTATGGTCCTCTCTTGTGCCCCTTTCATTATCTTCGCAGGCAAGTGCAGCGCCACATCAAGGCAATCTCAGTTTTTGCAGCAACAATAACAATTTTTTTTATCAATCTATAAAATTATCCAACATTCCTTAAAGTTTAAAAAATAAAAAACAACAACAAAGATTTTGAGTATTCAAAATTTCATTTACAACATACTGAAAACCCCTCATAAAAAAAGTTAAATCATTCATCATTGCGACATACTAAAATTAATAGCAAACCATCCAAAGGTAATTAAATTTTACCTGTTAAAAAAGCTCCCATAAAAAAAGTTAAATCATTCATCATTACGACATACTAAAAACCCCTCATAAAAAATAACTCGATCCAACCTTCGTAGTAGCCACATCCTCTTCTCCAGTGGAACAAAAATAAAAGCCTCTCTCCATTCTGCATTACCCATCATCTTTGAGATTACCTTCATATACATATATATCTTCATCAATATCTAGAAGACTCTCAAGCATTGTAACACAGTGATTCACAGTGTAGTCACTACTCATTGGGTAACTACATGGAGATGGAGATGCAGATGTGGAGTTGCCTTGATGGCCATTGCAAGCTCTGAAGACCTCCTCCTCTTCCTAAGGGAATTAGGGGTCCTATCAAGTTGGTGGGTATTAGATGGAATATTTCCATCAACATCCCCATCTTCAAGTGTATCCACCCCCCAATCCCAAGAGTATGTGGAAGAGACGAGTTAACCTCAAAGTCATCCTCTTCATCAAAGAACATGATCCTTCATGTTTACAACACCTCCATCCCCACATGCATAGTAATCCCCTAATATCAAATGCAATTGAGACCATTGGGGTAGACCATTTCTCTTAAATTTTCCCCAGCTTGGATTTTCCTGGAAAAAAAATAATCAGTATGTCTGTGAGTTAGAACCCATATTGTTGTCACTCTATTGGAAAGCATATATAGTAAAACAGAAGTAATGGATTGCAAATGATAGATGGTATAAGCACTTACCTTTAAGTGCCTCTCCCAGACAACATCATCCTCTACAATGCAAGTCATTGTCACTGCATTCCAATCGAAGCCCGTTGTTTCCAACAGCTTTTTGAAACGGGCATAATTATTTATTAGTTTGCTCATTTTGTTTCTAAGCTATAACATTGTAAAGGGCCGGCCTAATTTGGCCTAAAGATTGGTCATTATGTTATTCCAACTAGTCTTGTTGAAGGTGCTAGTTGTTTCATGGCCCTTTTTTACCTCTAAAACCATTGTACAAACATAGGCATCAACTTCACTTTTGGTCCACTTTGCAGGCTCCACATCATTGGTCGAAGTATTTGCCATTTTTCAAATGTCATTGGAAAAGTAACTTCTAGTATACAACAATAGAGACATGAATGTAATGTAATTTGAAAGACATTAGAAAAAAATGAAAATTTACCAAAGCAATTCGAACAATGATAAACGTGGTGAACTGGGAATTTACCAAAACAATTTGAACAAAGAAAGACATTAGAAAAGGATGAAAAGCATATTTTTAATGTACTTAATTAATTGTTGCACACTCCCAATACTAATATTTCCATTCAAGAGTGCCGATTTATAATTACCACATTATAAGTTAGGCTAGAGATTTACCCAACCCAGCTTTAGCTATATGTTACACTTACACACTTCACTAAACAAGCTTCAAATCCCATTTCAGCTTTTTTGTACCAGCATCATGAATCCAAGTAGCAGTTTCACTCTTTTTTTGCTAAATGTCCTTTGATGGATATAATTGGACTTGTTTCCCCATTATGTTTTGATTATTTATTACACAGGACGTAGATCAGGTATTGATAAGTTGTTCTGGCAGATCGAATGGTAGCACATTATGGAATCGTGTTCCATATGCATGCAATTGTGAGGAAGTTATGGAAGGAAACAAAAAATAGATTATCTAGAGACCACCCAAAATTTACCAAAGAACTCGTGCTAATACAGATTGGACAATGGCAATAGAAGAACTTATTGGGGTAGTTAGGAATTCTTTAATTTGATTCCAATGTCCCCTACACTTCTATGTGCTATATCTGTATGCAAGTTTTTAATTCCCTACTTTTTTTTATATACTAAATGCCATGAATATCAAGAATATGGTATGGATTTTTTTGGGGGGTTTTGAAGGTTTTACTGTAGTACTTCCAGTTCCATTGTACAACAACATATCAAATATTAAATGGAATTGTTTTATTGATGCTGATCAAGAAAAGAAAGAAAAATAGACAACCATATGTAGGAAAGGAAATAGTGAACGAGACAAACAAATATTACTCAAGCTGATAAATTACAATAAGTATCAGTTGATGGAGCTCAAAATGTTTTTTGCATGTGTATCTAGCACTCATGAAGTCCATCGGATACAACTCCTATCACCTAGAAAATCAGATAGCACAAATTTGGATAATAGAGAAGACGTGTATTTTTCACCTAATTAAGTTCTTAGAGAGACAATGCAATGCACTCAATGGCAGTGAACATTTTTCTTATTTATGATTAATGCCAAAATGATCAATTCCAAAACAACAATTTATGGAGATTGCCATCTCATCCTAAGATTTTTTTGGGTAAATAAAGCTCCACTGAAAAAGGATGTATGGCACACATGCATTATGAGTTACAAGCTTCTAGAAGCCATGGAGTAGAAGTTGGCCAATCAGTTCTACACATCAAGGATCGGGCCCTCCTAGCAAGGGAGTTAGCTAAACTGTTTTTATCCCTTGGGATTAAAACAAAAGTACAAGATTCCAATCTTGAAGCCAAATATGTGATATCGTGCACGATAAAGATGAAAGAAATAGGTGGATCAGTTGAATCATCATTGAAAAGTGAAATCAATACTTTGTTGTCAGATTCAGTATTCAAATAGTCCAAACTATCTTCAATTACTTGAAGGACCCCGTTCGAATTGTTATTGCTTCACCAATGAGAATAATTGTGAACATAGCTAGCTAGTTCAGATGTTGCATGCAAAGGTTTGCCATAGTTATCCCAAAAATTGAATCTAAGACCCCCATCAGTGCTACCAGATACCAAAGATGCATCACAATTAAGCTTTAAATATCCTCTTGCAGGAGGCTCCCAGGACAAAACTTGTAGTGGAGTGTGATCAATCGTGATACTTGGATATGGAGTGCATGATTCTTGGAACTTAATTAGTGAAGCCCATTGATCTTGATTAATGACATCCTTGGCAAACCATGAGTGCCTCTTGAAAACATAATCATTACAAGCCCACCAAATATACCATGCAATGAAGCTGCAAAGAGAAATGGTATCCTTGGAAATTCTCTTTCCATGGACTCCCAAAGCCTTCCAATTCGTGGCCCAAAGGAGTATGCTTGGAGTCATCAGAACTGGGGAAGTATAAGATAGTGTATTACCAAACCACCCTACCCTTGTGAAAGGTCATGCAAAGAGGACATGATCAATTGTTTCTATAGTCTCTCCACATCGTACACATTCTATCTCCAAAGGAATTCTCCGATGGGATAAAGCTTCAATTGTTGCAAGTCCATCCGCACATACACACCAAAAGAAGGATCTACTTTTTGGAAGGGTATGACAAGACCATATTTTCTTCCGCACCTTGGATGGCACCACTCTTCTTGAAGTTGGTGATGATGCTAAAGATGAAGCATCAACCATGCTTTTAGCACATAGAACATGATATGCAAACTTCACACTAGAACAACCATTTGATGCTCCTCTCCAAATTAAGGTATCATCCCTTGCAAATAAGGGAAGATGAATTTCAAGGATTGCCTTAAATGTCAATTGGGTGGAGATAGGATTCCATAAGATGGACATTCCAATGCCTATTCTCATCGTCAATAAGATCGGATACAAGATGCAATGAGCATGCGTCCGGGCGAGGGTGTTGAAGTTTGAAGTTGGGTAGGCTTGGAACCCATTGATCGTCCCAAATATTGATTTGGTCCCCATTCCCTACTTGCTAGAGAAAGCCCATAAGAAGTACTTTGCACCCAGTCAATATACTTCACTATGTCCAAGTTGGTTGACATCCCACAGTGGCTTGCAAGAAATCACAATGGGGATAATAAATTGCTTTCATATACCGAGCCCATGTGGAATCCGGGCAACTCCATAGACGCCATGCTACATTGGAAAGGGGGGCCAGCTGGTTATGTTGTTTTGAATCCTTAAAACCCAATCCACCATTAAATTTCATTTCGCACATTCTTTTTGAAGAGGCCCAATGGATCTTTTGGCCTTGAGGAGTTTTTTTCCCAGTAGAAACAAGATGGATCCTCAGCAAATTTGTCGTGGTGGGATGTTGGAAATTTAAAATGAGAAGATGCAAATGTCGACATAGAGAGAGCCTTAGATTTAAGGAGAGTTCCCGCCCTACATTAGTTAGGAATTGATCCTTCCACCCTTGGAGTCTTTTGGCAGTTTTATCATTTTTATCTTGAAATAGCTCAACTTTTGACACGCCAATATCAATTGGGAGAATGAGATACTTATGGGAATCATCACCGTCAGGGATCTTAAGGACTCTTGAGAACCACCTTTTGAAACGTGGAGCAGTGTTTGGGCTGAAGGCCTTTGATTGTAAAGCAGCTCATTCACAATATAAATTGCTTTGCCCTGCCATATGCTACCCATATAGAGTCAGTGGTTTATTGTTTATATATTGTTGGATATCATTCATGAGAGATATTGAGGGAGGTGAAGGTATTGAGACTGTTATGGGATCCATCACTAAATCTGAATATCAAGAATGGGGGATACTCCAGTGGGAATGGGGGCGTACAACATCATTTCATGGGTTTAACCTTGGTTTCCATTGGATTTTCAATAATTATAAAAAAAAGAAAAAAAGAATCCATTCGCACCAAACCACAACAGTTCAAATAATGATGAACACAAATTAGCAAAATTGATATGAACACATTCCCAAAAAAAAAAATGAAAATTTATCAGATGATCCGTTGCTTGGATGGAATTGATATGAGAAGGGAAAAAATTCCTTGCAAAACAAGGCAGAAAAATTACAAGCTAGTTGAAACTTTTGGATTCTAAGATTTTAAGAAGGACATGATTTACAGAAGAAGAAGTTGTATTTACCGTAGTAGAAGATGACGTTAGCAGAATGAAGTTTAAAGCTCGTCGCTCCTCTTGGTGTCGCTTAATTTGTGTACAGAGTGATGAGATGGGTTGTGTTCAACCAAAATGTCAGGCTTGTTCAATTATTTGTTTCCTCCGTTAATGATTCTGAATCATAAAATCATATCATAAATGTTATGCAATACATGCTCCCATAGCAAATTTAAGGCCGGTCTAATTTATGGGAGCATGGAATCAGGCTGGAATACCAATTGGAATTTCGCTCTCAAACTGCTCCCATTAATCAAAACCATTGAGATCACTTTTTTGAGTGTTACCAATCAACTCCCATTATTCATATTCAGTGTGTGAAACTCATGGTAGGAGTAAAACACACCCATGTAACTATGGATCAGAATTGGGTCAAACCGTCGTACATGTAACTGATAGATCCCTCCTTGTCAGGGAGTCAGCTAAGTTGTTAATCTCCCTTGGAACAAACTGGAAAGTATAAGAAACAAAGTGAGAAGACAAGTACATGATATCCTCAAGGATAGACCTCGTCTCCAAAGGAGAATTTGCATAGTTCCTTTCAAGATAGGTGATTATAGCTTTGTCGTCTGACTCGACTATTAGATTATCATAGCCTCCAGATATCGATTCTGGTAGTGATAATTGAATTGCATGGCTTCACCCACAACGAGGTCGTTGAAGCTTGATGCACATGATAATGCTAATTATGGATTGTCAGCATGATCACGAACGATGATTCCAAGTCCTCCTTTATCGGTTCCTAGAATCAAACTTGCATCACAATAATCTCGAAGAAATATACTAGTGGTGGACTCCACTCTTGAATGGTAGGAAATTCTTGAAGATGGATCGATGAAGCAGCAAACCCTGATTAAAAGATGTATTCAGATATTCGTACAAGGCTCCATCGAAAGAACTAATTACTCTTCAGGAAGTCAAATACACCGTCCACAAATGAATGAAAAATGAGACATTAAATTGCGACTTACTGCCTTCCAAAGATGTGCAAAAGAATTCCATCCTTGAATCCATTGAGGCAAATAATACTCAGTTCCATGTGGGGCGGTGAACCCTAAAGAACTCCCAAACCATACAATATGTGCAAAAGGACACTCCAACAAAATATACAAGATAGATTCCTTTTTTCCACAATGATCACATTCTAAATCAGGAAGAAGTGTTCGTAGATGAAGAGCAAAAGTAGTCGCTAGCCTAGAAGCACATGCACCCCAAAGAAAATGCTGAATCTTTGGTGTAATTTTGCAATTCCAAATGCGTTTCTATACGTCATTCAGAACTAAATCCCATAGTTCAGCATGGAGGAGGAAGCCTTGGTGAAGTCCTTACCTGCTAACCGTTTAGAGAGATAATGATAAGCACTTTTAACTAAGTAGAGTCCATTCTTGGAAGCATACCATTCAAGCTTATCTTCTTGAGAAAATGGAGGGATGCTGATCTTTAGAATTGCGTAATGTCTTATGGGCCAAGTAGAAGATCCAACAAATCACACCTCCATGCATTGTTACTAGGACCAATGAGTTGGCACACCCGGCTATGGGGGGAGTTGTGACTCTGTAACCTAGTAAAGTTGGTAACCAATTATCAGCCCATATGTCAATAGCTTCACCAGTACCGACACGCCAACAGAGACCTGATTTTAGCACTTGTTGACCCTCAATGATGCTTCTCTAAGCCCAACTTGGACCACTGCCAACAACAGTCAGTAAAAAAGAATTGTGTGGGGGTAGTATATAGCCTTTAGGAAACATCCTAATAAAGAGTCTGTATTGGACCATAGTCACCAAGTAACCTGACAGTAAGGTACTGGTGAGTATAAATGGGTCACGAAAGCCAAGACACCATTTCTCCTTTGATCGACACAAACGGTTCTAAGAAATCTAGTGCAATTTTGGACGACCATCTTTTACACCCCCGAAGAAATTTACCACTAGCTGTCTTAGATGTTTATGTTGTGGGGCAGGTAGTTTGAAGTGTAAACATGCATACTTGAACATTGAAAAAAATCCCAGACTTCAATAAGACTTCCTTATCTGCATGGGAAAGAAGCTTGTTGGTCTTCCGTCCTTGAAGTTTATTCCTAGTTTTAGCAGAAAGATCTTGAAACAGGTCCCATTTAGAAACACAAAAAGTCTATTGGCAACCCAAGGTTTTTGTTTTTGGGCCAATACCATAAGAAATTTTCATAATTCAAGAAAAACATCTCTCCAATTTAGGATGAGTATTTGGAGAGAGAGTCATACAAGATTTCTTTAAATTGATGGCTTGTCAAGATGCTTTACAATAATCTGATAAACAGCCTCGCAATGTGCAAATTTCATCAGCATTCGCTTCTAAACATAAAAGGCTATCACAAGAACCCTTTTTACACTAAATATCCGACATTAACTATGTCCAATTCTCGAATTCTCGAATGATCGAGTCCGATATACACACAAAAGTGTACCTACATTTGTGTCTGGAATCTCTGTTCTCTATAACATACAATGCAACAACCATGCAAACAAAGAGCCTAACTCAATTCCAAGTTGTGAATACTTTGAGGTCGTACCTCAGGCAGGACACACAATCGCCTATATAAAAGTAAATGTGAATTAATATAAATTAAAAATATTATTTTGAATTTGTTGGACAGATCATAATATCCTATAACAATAATATCATGCATTAATAAATGACATTTAACAATTAAATTGAGTTTGATGAACACAATTATATATATATACTTCCAACACTTAAAAAATTAAAATGCAAAGCATTGGAATGCCGTACATTCACTTATGCTCATTAATTCATGCATTTATTGATGTCTTGAGAATGGATTAGCTTTATCTTCCACTAGCAAGAACTTTGATACCATGAAATCTCTATGAAAGCTAGTTAAGCTAGCCAAGATTCCCACACTTGAAAGGAGGAACATCAGTGATGATGATGTATCATATATGTGTCGCTTGATCTACTTGCTCTTCTGCTTCTACTAGGGGCTTTGTCACGTTATCTTTTGCCTCTTTGCTCTTACCCCACAAAAGAACATAGAGGCCGACAATTACAAGAATGGATCCCAGTATGCTGTTAAAGTCGTAATTTCAATCCAATGGATCATCAGGTTAAGAACTGTACAATAATAATAATTTTAGGCAAATCAGGAAGTCATATATACCCTTACGTACCTTCCAATGTAAAGTTGTTCATGTAGGATGGAGAAATCAAACATAGCTACGATGATTTGAATGAGGGGACTAAATGCTGCAGTGAAGAGTGGACCCCTTTTCTTGACACACCATGCCATGCCCACGTAACATAACCCTGATCCCATTATTCCCTGCACCCACCCCTCCACATTTAATTATAGGTCATCAATCAACTTAATTAATTAATTAATAATAAGGACTGTAACATTTTATTTTATTTTTTAACTATGCTTCTGATTGTTTAATTCCAACAGTTATTAAATACAGAGGTTTAAAAAAATTAAAAGATTTTCTCATATAAATATATTATATATAGAGTATGATGATAAATAATGTGTGTAGGACTAAATATTTATATACATACAGTATAAAGGACGGTGAAGATCTCAACTCTGCCTTTGAGGATCCACATGGAAATGTCCCTGTGAAAGAGGAGGCTTAGCAGAGCAGATTGAAAGGCACCGAAGAATGACATGATTGCTGTGCTAGAATAGTGGCATGGGTAGTGCTTCCCAATCTTTGATTGGAGAAGGAACCATGATGACCAACAGATGCTGCCAGCAACCAAAGCCAGTGAACCGATGGTCCATCTCTCACCCGCTCCCTTGTTGGGATTCAAACTCAACCGCCTGCTGGAACTGCTAAAGTAGGCGGAGGAGGGTGGCGACCCCTGCTGCTGGTTCGTTATCGTTGGTGGCAGGGCATAGTAATTACGTAGCTGGTTCGAGTTCATTATCATCATCGGCTTCGTTAATGGTATTCCTTTGTAAAGTATCAGCAACATGCCACCACCAACGCATATCGTTGTACCCAACGCCTTGGCTCGCCCGCTCATGCTCTTCAACTTCACGCTCTCTAGCCTGATTTTTTTATTTTTTTATTTTTTTTGGATGTCAGAAGATTGAATGAATATTAATACACATCATACATAGCATGCTATCTTACCTTAAAAAACATAAAACATAAAACAAAAAACTCAAAAACATAGCATGCTATGACTGATCCGTACATTATATTATATATCATTAATCGTATATTAGTGAGTAATTAATTAATTGATATATGTATATATAGATTTGGGCCATTTGGCTAGCTATTAAAATAATTTAAGTTGGAACCTAATGATCGACTTAAGTAATTAATATATCACCTGAATGGTATAGCCAGTAAGAATGTGATGGCAGGAACCATGTTGATAAAGGCGCAGGAGAAGGTTGCAGAGGTGAAATCAATCCCATAAAGGAATAGGTTTTGTGTGATGGTCGCCCTGCAGGAAAGACATGGTAGGCCACATATGCAGCAAATTAAGTATATTATTATTATGTATGTGAATGTAGTTTATTAAGAACAACAAACAGCAGCATATCAGCATATACATGCGCATCAACATTAAATTAATACTCTTAAATAACTAATTAATAAATGACAGAAGTAATGAAATCTGTTGGTCTGATCTCCCAATTAATTAAGTCCCAATTAACTAGTCTAAGGGAGAGAGTTGATAGATTTTTACCTAAAAAAAAAAAAAAAGGGAGAGAGTTGATAGATGATGAAACTTATTGAAAATCAATAATCCGAAAGTGATATATATTATTTATTTATATATATCATAATCAATGGACATGATGATCAGGGCCGGGCTATATAATGAGGGCTTGCCAACCAACCCGAGCATTGCACTGAAGAAAAGGTAACATAAGATGAGAGGCGTGAGTTTTGGTCTGCTTTTCCTGCAAAATTAAGCAATTAAGCAGCCAATTAATTAACCAAATCTGATGAAATTAATTAATTAATGAAATCTCGTAATTAATATCAATTATGAAATATCAACAGACAAATATATAAAAAAGTTTATAGATAGATAATGATATAAGTAGTATTAACTATTAATCATATGATCGGTCTAGTAGTTTAGGTAGGTAGGTAGAGGTAGAGGTAGAGGTAGGTGCCCTTCGCTCCTGTCCTGCAGTGGCGGGAGCTGGAGCGTCCAGCCTAGCTAAACGACAGCAAAAACAGGGGTAGAGTGGTCATTTCACAGGTGGGTCCCACCTGGGCCCCCACAAGTGAAATGACCACCCCACCCCCTGTTTTTGGGTGGTTTCCATGGGTTGGATGCTCCAGCTCCTGCCACTGTAGGACTTACAGGAGCCAAATCCAGAGGTAGGTACCTTTCCCAAAAATAGGCAAGGGGAGCTAGGAAAAGCGTGGAGATAGATTGGCGGTAGGTGACCAAAACCAGGTGGTTCAATAATCCTTGCTCAAGCACCTTCTTCAGAAGCAGATTCACGGTGGCCAGAGCAATATCTACGCCCACCATTGCTAACATTGGCTTCCATTCCTCCCAACACTTGTTCTCTGCTGCAGGCATCGATCCCATTCCTTAATTCCTGCCAGCCAGCCAGCCAACCCGGCCTTATTTTCAAGTCTTAATTCATTGATGTGTAAGTATTATATAGATATGTGTGTCTGTCCCTCCAGAGATCAGTTGCATCAAACAATAATGTGAGAGAGAGAAAGTGAGATGCATGCCACTTGTAGCAAATGAACTCATCCAGAATAAGTTAGGCACAAAAGCAAACCCTTAATTTGGGAAATAAAAAGAAAAAGAAAAATTCTTTGATCATCAAAAAAATAAAAAAAAGCAGCAAATCACATCATCACTTTAAGAATCAATTTTGGCGATCCTTCTTTACAAATAGTTTTAATTGATCAGTCTTTTGCTTAGCATCTCCTTTTTGGCGGCTGCATGGCAAGTGGAAACGGGAATCGCATATTCATTCAAATCATGATGATCTCATCCTCATCCTCCCAATTAAGACAGACAACACCACATGTACTGATGTACATACACCCCTCCCGGCCCGGCTTATAAATTAATTTGCATCATCGGATGATCTCATCCTCCCACATCGTCCAACTTTGTTAAATTAAATTAGTGGACGACTACTACTACAAAAAAACAACAACAACAGTATTGAGAAGATGAGATTCGCCATGAGCTCCATCCATAACTTCCGTTTATATGCACAATGCAACGTGGGTGCGGTGTACTTTAATATATCGTCTCAATTACTTCAAAGCAAGTCTGGATCCTCTCCAGCATCATTGAAGAGGATTACTCTCCAATAACGTTCTCTTAAGGCCACGTTTCATAGTCATTCACGGAGACTTAACTCCTTTCTTCATTCTCTTTTCTCTCCAAGAATCCATAAAACGTGATTGAAAAGGAAATAGGTAATTAAATCCAGAATCTTATCTCAAATCTAAATTTCTCTCTCTCTCTCTCTCTCCCTTTTAATTATGCAAAACAATCATGCAACTCTCGATATAGCATCGACACTGATCGGTTGTATCAGATAAGTTTACCCCCTAACTTTCTTTATAAAAAAATAGATTTTTTACTACTATACCCTTTGTCTGCACCATTTCACCAATACAGTATCGATACAATATCAAGATCATGGTTTGAAGAATCAATATCGGATCGGCTAATTCACATCAGGTTGAGACCAATACCGATTCCTTGCCGATCCAATATCGGTGGGCCAGTACAGACAAGGGTAAATTTTAAATTAAATTAAAAAATCTATTTTTTTTTAAGGAAACAGGGGTGAACCTAACCGATCTGGATTGGTAGAGACCGTTATCGATCACTAGAACCCATGGTTTTACTGCATGGTATTGGATCAGGTAACGGTTACTTGCAAAACCAATATGATACCGCTACGATATCGACAAGGATCGACTGCATCTGACAAAATTACCCTTGATTTTCCTTTAAAAAAAGATATTTGACTGTTTTACCTCTTGTCCATAACGTATCACCGATACAATATTGACACAATATCAAGATCGACCACAACCAAAACCGTTACATATTGCCCCGATACAAGCGATATGATACCAATTCCTCACGATGCGATAATACCTCAGCCCAAGAACTGAGTTGCAGGATTGTTTCGCATAAGGCATGAGAGAGAGAGAGAGAGAGAGAGAGAGAGAGAGATTAGATTCTAAATTTAATTACCTATTTTCTTTTAAATCATATTGTATGGATTCCTATAGAAAAATAGAAAATCAGGAAAGAAAAAAAATGAGAAAAACGGAGTTAAATCAACATGAAAAGATATGAACGTGGCCTTAGGAGAGTGTTATTAGAGAGGAATCTTCTTCATTGACGCTGTAGAGGATCTAGACTCAAAGCGTCCACAATTATTCCACACTTACTATATATGGTCTATCCAACAACTGTTTTTAAAAAATCAAGAGCCTGTACTGTACTACTATTAAAGTATTACTCCTTTGTTCCTCAGATAATAAATATTTTTATCAAAAAAAAAAAAACTACTGGCCCTCTCTCTCTCTTTTTATATATATATATTTTTTTCACGATGAGCATAGCATCTTATACTCCTAATTTTTTATATTTTTTGGCTAGCTACGGCAGCGGCAGTCAACAACACTCAGCAGGCAAGGGCCCCCAACCGCATTTTATGTGTTTGTTGAATTGCCCAATTGCGACTTACGACTGTGGTGGGAATATTAATTGGAAAATGAATAATATTTGATGCGATCAAAATGTCAAGTCTTAACATATATACAAAGTGATGAGAAAGTCACGCATCGTTCACTTTACTAGTGATCGATGGAGCTGTTAAAGCATATATATATCATCAGGAGGATGCTTCTGCATGTACTCTCAACCAATTTCATAAGTCACATCATCATCTAATTCATTCATTCTCTCTTTGAGAATTGGCGTGCATGTGTTATATAACATTAATAAAACACCACTTGGGGTTAACTACTTGGGTTTTACAAAAGAAGCATGCTTCCGCTCATCTTTACTGACCAGATCATTTGCCCTTTGCCCGTCGGTGTACTATAACTCTTGTCGGAACTACTCACGATATAATTATTTAATCTATATTATTTTATTATCTAGATAAGCCCCACATGTGAAATGATCACTTTACTCTTGTTTTTTGTGTCGTTTAATGAAATTGAATCGTCTAATTCCCACCACGACTGGATAGAACCAGGTCCCTTGGAATGGGAGAGTAATACGTACCGTAATACACCCACAGAATAAAGAAGATGAATCAACATATCCTCTCAAATATAAGTGTAGAGAATCTCATGAGACGGTAGTGCTTGGTTCCGTTGTACGTATACGAGTTACGACAATGATTCATAAAACGAAACATGAGATAGAGAGGCTAACTTAACAGTCCAAATATGTACAAGACGGAGTATGTGCAGTGGTGAGAGGGATTGATGCTGAAATACCAATTTATTATTAGAAATCCATATGATCGAAGTACATAATAATGGTGAAAACCGACAGTACGTGCCGAACATCCTGGGCAAAAATATACTGAATGAGTTGGAGCATAAAAATATTCATAACAGAGGAAGCTTCAATATGTACTCTCAAAGGGCCAGTATTATATGGATTAATTTTGCTAGCACCTTTCTACGAATAAAAAGAAGGGTCATG
Organism: Telopea speciosissima; assembly: GCF_018873765.1. Lineage (NCBI taxonomy): Eukaryota > Viridiplantae > Streptophyta > Magnoliopsida > Proteales > Proteaceae > Telopea > Telopea speciosissima. The sequence continues at coordinate 87,328,197 of NC_057916.1, read as the reverse complement.
CTCTCCCATAAGAAAAAAACAAAGCGCACTCATGCTCAATGATTACATTAGACTATAATCATAACGCTTAGATGCAATATATGGCATCAATCATGTCAATATAATAATAATCTTTTGTATTATAGATATATATATATATATATTAAGTAATATTTGTTTTTATATTATATGCACATGTATAATGGTGACATCTTAATTTAACTATTCTTAGTAACATCAAATTTAATTCTTGTCGATCCAGGGCTTGCCCTGGTGGTTCACTACTCCTTTGGGAGAACTGCGTCAGGAGTTGATGGCCGATCGTTGCGTGATCTATGCACTAATATGGGGACCAATGAGAGCGTATGCAAGGATATCAAAATAGAGGGGATTTTTTATTTTATCAAGGTAGGGAGGTAGTTTTGTGGGACAGGTTCCACTCGACCAGACATCATTTTTTTTCCCATAATAATAATAATAATAAGGGGAAATATCATCCCCTTCCCCTCTAAGTCTCTATAATATCAACCAAATCCCCAAGTTTTGAAAAATGATAATACTTTTTAAAGATTCTATCAACCGTCCCATAGCACTTAAAAAACGCCGTTAAGCGATGATGTGGCATGTACAAATTTCTAAAATCCCAAAATACCCTTAATATCATTTTATTCCAATTTTGCCCTCCCCTATTTTCCCTTTTACTTCTTCTTCTCCCATTTCCTCTTCTCTCCACCATCATCGCCACCACTGCCGCCTCCGATCCTCTTCCACCGTCAGGACACCCACCACCACTGAAACCCCTCTGCGAAACCCCTCTTAGGAGAGGTTGCTCCAAAGCATTTAGAGAGTTGTACGAGAGATTCAAATACATTAAACTGGTTTGTATGTTTCATGTTTCTTTCTTTTTATCTTCTCCAAGGAGGTTACAAATATGACCAGGCATTCATTTAATAGACAGGTTTCAGTTACAGAAGAAACACCAAAGCAATTCAGATTTGAGTAGTTGAGCTTGAGGACCACCTACCAGAAAAATTCCAAACCCAACGGCTAGAAAAAGATCGCCAGCCCAAAAATTCCAATTTATATTTTTAAAACACTGATCTTAAAACGAAATCTATTTCTTATCACCGATTGAAGAACGAGAATTACAGCTGAAATGACCTGAGGATCTATTCTCCTCCTCCACTGGTGAGCATGGCATGGGTTTTAATGCCTTATAGCAGGTCTGCTACTGCCAGAAAAGAACCATCAGTTCTGCAACTCAGTCCTCATCTCTTTTTGGTTGGTAGCGGAGAAGAGCCAATCAACGCCCACACTTGGCAATCCTGCCATGTGCTGTTCCTGCTTCCCATACCAATTATGAAACCCATTTTGGCAATCATTAATATGGGTCAATTAACTACTTAGATGGGTTTTCCTCTTTTTGGGTATACCAGAAGTTCTGATTCAGAACCAGATGATATATCCTGTTGGACAACCTCAGATTATCTAATAGAATATAGAGACAGAAGAGAAAGAGAAGACATGGATCCCGAGAGAAAAAAGGATAACAGTAGATGGGATTTTACTGTTATCGTAAAATCACCATCATCGTCACTGCTCTCGCCGGTGATGTTGTCGTCTGGGATTTGGGTTTGAGGAGATGCGAGAAGAAGTAAAAAGAACGTAAGAGTATTTTGAGGTTTTAGAAATTTGTACATGCCACATCATCATTTAGGCATTTTTTAACAGTTAAAGAATCTTTAAAAAGTAAGGGAAGCTATTATTATTTTTCAAAACTTGGGAATTAGATTGATATTATGGAAACTTTAGACGGTAGGAGGTGATAGTTAGGGGTGTCAATAATACCCGGCTGGCCCGAACCCGCCCGAACCCGACCCTGATCTGCTAGCCCGAAGGGCGGGTCAGGGTTGAGATTTTGGCTGACCCTGGCAGGGTCGGGTCGGGTCGGGCTCAAGATGGCGGGCCTAGCCCGGCCCGGCCCTGACCCGACCCTGAATTCTTTATAAGCCTTTATATGGCTGAAAATACCAAAATACCCCTAAGAGTGATAAATAACCCTAATCCCATATGGCCATATTCCCTTTTTGTTTTCACTTTTCACATTTTCAGTCTTCCCGTTCTTCTTCTTCATCCACGAGAAGCTGAGAAAGCCGCCGCTCGACGACTAGCACCTTCTTCTTCCTCGGTTCCTCCTTCCCAAATTCGCATCAAGGACTCAAGGTATGTTCTAATATTCAGCACTTCATTCTTATTTGGGTCTTTCCCCATCCTCGCAATAGTCTTGCTAGTATGCGTGGATTCAGATCTGAAATGCATCTCTCTTGAGTCTTGATCTCATGTCTGTGTTTGTTGTTTTTTAAATCTTTAAATCTTCCACAACACAAGCATTCTCTTTTTTTGGTATGAGGGTGAGAAGTGTATGATTAACTCTTGGAGGAATGTATGAAGAAGAGAAAAAATGATGCACAAAGTTAAAAATTTCAGGATTAACTATATCCTAACAATGATGATAAAAACCAGCAGATAAAGCATCAACCCCAGGAGATTTAAGGGCTTCAATGCTAAACACTGCTGTTTGTATTTCATCGAGGGTTGGAGTGGAGGATAAGGATAGAAAACCCTGAGAAAATTGGAGTAGTGAAAATAAGCATTCAATGAAGGATGAATCAAGAGGATTGGATGAGATTAAAATTTCCTTGAAATGGGTTGCAAAGAGATGTGAAATTTCTGGGGCTAAGGTAATTGTTTTGCCTTCAAAATTCTTAAGAAAATAAATCCTCCTTGATCGAAGATTTTGTTTAGCAAAGGAGTGGTAATATCGAGTATTTCTATCTCCATCTGAAATATATGATTGTCTGGATTTCTGGAGCCAGAAAGTCTCCTCTGCTTCAAGTATGAACTTAAGAGTCTTATAGGCCTCCTGTAAGTGGGAATAGATTGGTCTATCAAAGTAGAACCTTCCAAGGATCGAATTTTTTCAAAAGCCTCATTTTTTATCTTCTCCAATCTTCCAAATACCTTGACATTCCAGTCTTTCAATCTGAGTGAGATTCCATTTAATTTAACCATCAGGTTCTCAGCTTGGATATCTCCCCAAGAAGAAGCAACGTATTTTTGGAATTCCGGGTGATTAACCCAAGCCAATTTGAAATGAAATTTTCCTGAAAGACATCTGAGGGGAATTGGAGTTTAGAAGTAAAGGATTGTAGTCAGATCCCATTGAGGATAGAGTTTGAAGAGAGGCAAAATGCCAAACAGATAGCCACTCTTTAGAGACCAAACATCTATCCAAGTGTTCAAGTACACAGTTAGGTGGTTTCCTACAATTTCTTCAAGTAAACCAGGGTCCTGTAGGATAGATTTCTTCTAAACAGAAATCATAAATGATGGAGTTAAGGGAAGCAGCAAAAGGAGAAGTTAGAATGAAAGGGGTACCCCCGAATTTATCATCTTGGCTTAGGACTTCATTAAAATCACCAATAATCATAAAAGGGTAGGTTAGATTTACAAGAAACTATGATGATATCACTTTTAATTTTTTTTAAAGGATTTGTTTTGTTATACTCTTAGATGATAGATATAGAGTCAAAGTATCAGACTTTGGCTCCACTTTCTAGTGTTTAGTAGTAAATTTACACTAGTAAATTAATTTAACTTAGGGAAAATTACATCCCCTCCCCTGTACTTTGTCTTAATTACACATTCTTCCCTTTGATTTTCCCACCTTACATATGATTCCCCTGTAGTTTTCAAAAAATTACTAAGACCTCCCCTACCGTTAGCCTCCATCTGTTAAGTTGTGATGTGGCGTATTTATATTACAGAGTCCAAATGAAGGGGATAGGGGACCAGGAAAGAGGAAAAATCCAATAACAACCCAGTATGATAGAATAAATACACAAAATCTGCATATTAACAGCTATCTCGGAAAAGAGATCACTTCACTCTAAATAATGCAATGGGAAAGATCTCCCCTGCTACTTATATTAGATGAACTAGCTTGAGAAGGGAGGGACAGAGAGAGTGGATAAGGGTGTGATAAGATGGTTTTTTGTGGAGAGGGAAGGGTTCTTATAATGGGTGTGAAAGAGTGGTGCTTTCAGATCAGATCTACATATAGAGCAAGTCTCCTTCTTCTTCATTAATGTATCAATCTGAGTGGGAGCTCATCACTCACACCATGTATCAATCATATAGAGCAAGTCTCCTTCTTCTTCACTATTTTCTTCAACTTATTGTTTCAAAGATCTTACACATGTCTGGATTTTTGAATTTGTACAGATCTCAATGGAGGAAAACTCAAATCCAAGGCAGCCAAACTCAAGTTCAAATCATCCAAATTCAAATCCAGTTGAATCAAGCTCTAAGGATCCTGTGACAAGCTCTACAAAGGCACAACCAAACTCTAATGCGTCTGAGGTATCTTCTAATCCCCTCACTATAGGGTCATCTAGTGTTTGGAATCACTTCACTAAAGTTATACCTCCTAGTGGTTCAAAAGCTACTAAGTGTACATGCAAGTATTGCCACAAGGAATTTGGTTGTGCAAGTGAACATGGTACTAGTTCACTAAAACGACATTTGGATAGATGTCTTCTGTGTCCAAGTAGTGAAAAAAATAAGAAGCAAAAACTTTTGGATTTTAAAGTTGACACGAGTGATGGTAAGAGTACAATCACTAGATCTTAGCTTGGAAATTTGATTATGAATTGTGTAGAAAGGCGCTTGCTCGCATGATTATTATGGATGAATTACCATTTATATTTGTAGAGCGGGACGGGTTTAGAGATTTTTGTAAGGCTTTACAGCCTAGGTTTAATACTTTGACCCGTAATACTGTGGCACAAGATTGCTTGCAATTGTATCTGGGGGAGAAAAAGAAGTTGCAAGATTTGTTTAAGAGAACTGCTCAACGGGTGTCCCTCACCACAGATATGTGGACTTCTATCCAAAATCTTGGTTATTTGTGCCTCACAGCACATTACATTGACCGAAATTGGAAATTGCAAAAGAAAATCATTAACTTTTGCATAGTCCCATCACCACATACTGGTGAAGCAATTAGTAATGCCCTTGAGCTGTGTTTGATTGATTGGGGGTTGGATAAACGTGTAGTATTATCAGTGGACAATGCAAGCGTAATGATGTTGCAATTCGAAATTTAAAGAGAAGATTTAATAAGAAAAATGGGTTATTGTTGGGTGGTGAGTTTTTTCATATGAGATGTGCTGCCCATATTTTGAATTTGATTGTCAAGAAAGGTCTTGAGGATTGTGGAGATGTTGTAAGTAGAGTTCGTTCTGTAGTGAAGTATGTAAGGAGTTCACCATCAAGGTCACAACAGTTTAGATTGTGTTGTAAGCAAGAAAAGATTGAGTGTAAGAAAGCTTTGAGTTTAGATGTTTCTACTCGTTGGAACTCTACATATCTTATGTTGCAAACTGCTTTGGAGTTTCAAAAAGCTTTTGAATGTGTAGAAGATAGAGACCCAAACTTTACTATGGAGTGCAAGGATGGGGTCCCAACTACTCAAGATTGGGAGAGAGCTAAAGTTTTATGCAAGATGTTGGAGTTTTTTTACAATGCAACTACAAGATTGTCTGGGTCTCTTTTTACTACTTCAAATCTTTACTTCAAAGAGATTAGTGTGATTGAATCACAGTTGAACAAGTGGTCAAGAAGTGAAGATGACATGATTCGGGATATGTCATTGGCAATGAAAGAAAAATTTGACAAATATTGGGGTGGTAGTGGCACTGACAAAATGAATATTATGTTGGTTGTTGCTCGTGTTCTTGATCCACGATTTAAGTTGAGATATGTGAAATATTGCTATTCAAAATTATATTCTCAACATGAGGTGGAAGAGAAAATTGAGAGGATTAAAAATGTCATGGATCGTCTCTTGAGACATTACCAAATGCAGGGGTCGACAAGTAGTACAGTGAGAGTTGATTCATCTACAACCTCTTTTGATGGTTCATCAATAGATGATGATGACAGTGAATTTTCAGAAAGGGGTTTTCATAATGCATTAGAAGAGGAGGAGCGTTTCCATGTGACATCTGACTTAGACAAATATTTGTTGGAAGGTATTGAGAAGGAGGATGAACTCAATTCTTTTGACATCTTGAATTGGTGGAAGGTCAATAGTACACGATTTTTGGTTCTAAATAAGATGGCAAGGGATGTTTTGGCGATTCCTGTCTCAAGTGTTGCTTCAGAGTGTGCTTTTAGCACCGGTGGTAGGATTTTAGACCAGTTCCGTAGCTCTTTGACACCTAAGATGGTAGAGGCATTGGTATGTACACAAGATTGGCTACGACAGACACCGGTTTCAATTGATGTTGAAGAGAACTTAATTGACCTTGAGAAGATCGAATCAGGTAACAACCTTTTAAATTCCCTTATATCATTTAATTACAATAATAATAATAACATTATGAATGATGATTAAGTTTATTGATTTGTTCATTTGTTAAATGTGTTTTTTTTCAGCTACTAACAATGATTGTGGTGATGCAACTATAACTTTGACTTGATGGATGATAATGCATACTTATTTGGCGTGAACTGGTAAGGACTTGTATCCAAACAATAGTTCTTATTAGCTAATATTTTCTTTGACATCTGTTTGTATTAATAGAGTTTTTCCCTCATTTTGGGCATTTTTTTTCCAGGAATCCCATTCAAGCATATCATGGAGATGGATCATGGATGTCTTGTGATTGATGGTTGATTGTGGCGTATTTTTATTCATGGATGATTGTAGCAGAGTATTTTTATGGATGCTTGTGGCGATATTTATATGGATATTTGTGGTAGATTATTATGGATGATTGTGGTAGTATTTTTATGATGTTTGTGGAAGTATTTTATTTATGGATGTTTGTGAGAGTATTTTTATTTATGGATGTTTATGGCAATATTTTTATTTATGGATTTTTATAGATGTTTGTGAATTATTTTTATTTAAATTTACAAGTCCCTCTCTCCCTCTCTCTCCTTCCCATCTTATTCTTATTATTTACAGAATTTTTCAGGTTTTTTTTAGATATATTCTTTGATATATATCAATCAGAGTCAAGACAGGGTTAAAACAGGGTCAAGACAGGGTCAATCAGGGCCGACCCGACCCTGCCCGACCCTATCAGGGTCGGGTCGGGTAGGGCCGGGCCAGAGAAAAACCCTGGCAGGGTCGGGTCAGGGTTGAGGGTTTCTTGGCCCTGCCAGGGTTGGGTCAGGGTCAGGGTCAGGGTCAGGGTTTTGGTAGGCCCGGCCCAACCCGACCCATTGACACCCCTAGTGATAGTTCTCCTAATAATAATAAGGGTAAAATACACTATCCCTAAAATACACCCAATATTTCTCATGCCCTAAGGTTCTATAAATCCACACACACCCCTGAAAATTATAGCCAATATTCCTCATGCCTCTAAGATTCTGACAAGTCTGCAAGCAACTCCTGAAAATTTCATGTATCACCCTTACTTTTCAACCTGAAACCATTTAAGACCACACTGTTAATTTCAGGTGTTAAATACAAATAACTTTTTTTATTGACCAAATTTTCCTTTCTTCGATCTTTTTTTTAATTTGAAAAGACTTAAGTGCCCTGACCCATCTCACCGTCCCCCAAATCACGGCCGCTGGCATCTCAACCGCCTTCGTCCTCTTCCTCCTTGCCGCCACAGGCCTCATGTCCATGCCCGTCGTTCGTGGCGTCCAACTCTCACAAGGCCTTTCCTTTGCCTTCTCCGCCATCAAATACATCCGTTATCAGCAGAACTTCACCACCGGAAAATTAGGCTCTGCTCGCCCCTGGTTCGGCCTCGATGGTCTCATCCTCGCCCTTTCCGGCTCTAATGGAAGTGGGTTGGTTCAAGAAATCCTTGCAATCGAAGGATCAAAATCAGAACCATCAGATGCAAACCCTTTTCGATTTGCATCTAACAATGTCGCCAAAAAAAAAGGTTAGATGAGCGCTTTTGATATAATATTCGATGTTGTCAGGATTGGATTTATCAGGGTTGTTTGAAGGGAGGAAGAAGTGGGCAAAGAGATTTACATCAATGATAGAATCAGCAGAGAGGATCGTGGAGAGAGTGACGGAAGATGGGTTTCGTTTGTTGGGGTTTTGGAATGGGAGTGGGTCACGGTGATGATGGAAATGTTTATTTATTTTCTGTATTGCAAGTTGTAAAGGACAATTGCTCTTTTCTTTGAATCTGTTATACTGTCTGCAATGTAATTCTTTTATGAGAACAAATGAAAAAGGATGAATTAAATAAAACGTTCTTAACATTCTCCTTAACCGAGGCTAAGATTTCTCAACCCTAGATTTCATTCCCCACTTATGAGCAATGGAAACAGCCCGTCTATTCTTTTCCAAATACACACAGAACTAAACCCCTTCATCAAAACAGAAAGGTAGGAAAAGGCAGAGGAAGAGGGGGTCATGGGTTGGTTTCCCTGTTCTGGAAAATCGGTAGAGAAAACGAAAAAGAAGAAGAAGCAGCAGACGATGGGAGACCATGAAAGGGGCGCCGCTGAACTAGGGTTGAGGGCGTTTGATTGCGAAAGGGAAAGAGGAAAAGGGAAAGGGAGAAAGGGCGATTTGGGTATTTTATATTTTGAAAGATTCTATCTTTTTTTTGTTTTTTCTTAAGAGTATTTTGGTAATTTAACCCTATAAAAGGTATAATTAGTACATTAGTTTCTTCACATTAGCATTTAATGCTTGAAACTAACGATGTGAACCTTAGGAGGAGGGGCATGAGGAATATTGGATGTATTTTAGGAGGATACATGTATTTTACAATAATAATAATCAGAAAAGAACACTACCCAAACGTGCATAAGGCGTGACAACCACGCCTAGACACAAAAAGCGCCTTGGGCAACTGAAATTACCGCCTTACCCACATGTACAAGTGGAATTTCTAGGCGCCCAAGGCACTTTTTGTGTTTAAGCTAGGGATGTAAATGGATATTCGTAAGTTCGTATTCGATCCGCGTTCATATCCGTTTAAGAGAATTCGAATCCATCCGAAACTAATCGGATACGAATATGATAATCCCTCTATCCGAACGAGTATTATCCGATTCGTTTAGCAATCCAATGGTAATAAAATATCTGAAATATAACTCTGTGTTTGTCTATCCTTTTAAGTTACCTTGTTGGATTTTGTTATCTTATTTTTATAAATTTATAAGTTAAGATAATGTGATTCTTTTTCTAGATTTGCTATTGGTTTATATATATTGTTTTATGTAATGTGATACATGGACTTATATATCTATTAAAAAATCAATAGTAAAAAACGTAAGAGAATAAAAGACTAAGAAAAATAGAAGAAAGGGCAATTACTGAACTCTCAAGTCTCAACCCTAACCCTCATTATAAAAACGGTAAATATGTCAACGGATAGTCGAAAAATCGTATTCGATCCGTATTCATATCCATTTAGGAGAACCTGTATTCAAAAAATCACTATCCGAAAATTATCCGAATCCGTCCGAATATAATCGGATACGAATATGATAATGCCACTATCCGACCGAATTCGATCCGTTTACATCCCTAGTTTAAGCGTGGTAACCATGCCTTGCCCACGACCGGGTAGCATTCTATTACACTAATAATAATAAGGGCAAGAGATCACTACTTGGTCTTGTAGTTCCTACGCCAGCCCAAGGGCGAATACAAGCACACCCAGAAGCATTGATAAAGATGGGTTATTTATTTTTATGGGTAGGGCGATAAATTTATTCAACTCCTGTGTTTGGGTGTAGGAACTACGGAACCAAGCAATGTTTTTTTCCCTAATAATAATAATAGTAACAAGGGTCAAGTTATTTGGATGGGGCCATCCAAATAAGCTTGTTAGGACTGCCCACCACGTGGTACATCGGCTTAAGGTTAAGCCCAAAATGTTGTGGAGGTAGAACTCGGTCCCCAATTTATGCAACCGAGATCCTCTACTTTCGTCTGCCCCTACTGCCGTGTGCACCCCCACACATAAGTAAGGCAGAAAATACCGCTTTACCCCTACCCGTTCGCCACACACATAAGCAATCGGGGGGGTAAGGCGGTATTTTCCGCCTTACTTGTCTGTGGGGCACACGGCAGTACTGGGCAGACGAAAGTAGAGGATCCGGATCACTGTTAGCAAAAATGCGTTTAAAACTCCGTTTTAAACACGTTCCCGTTTTTTACCGTTTTAAACACGTTTTGTCATATGCTTCCCAAACATACGGTAAAAAAGGGCAAACGGAAAGCATTCCCGTTTTAAACGCGTTTAAAACACGTTAATAACACATTCCCATTTTTTTGGCGTTTTTTAAGACCTTGGACTTAACTGACCATATCTCTCTCTCCCGAACTCTGATCAACTTGATTCTTTCACCGACGTAAAGATGACTCGAAGGGCTACATTTTTCATGATATCACCTTCAACTCAAAATCAATGCATGGATACCGAAAATAGAAGCATGTATTTCAAATAAAAATTCCTCAATTTATATGAGAATAGTAACGTTTTTTTAGTTTTATTTTTTTGAAATATAAACGTTTAAAACCCGTACCGTCCGTTTTTCCTTTTTTTACCGTTCTCTATTTTTTTGACCCTTTTATTTGACCGTCCGTTTATAATTTTTTACCGTTTAAAACCCGTACCGTAAAACTCCGTTTTATTACCGTTCCCATTTTTGCTAGTTATAATCCAGATCATGGTTTGAGGTATCTGATCGAATCGGCCGATTTTGGTCAGATTGGATCGGTATTGGTCGAGACCGATCCGATCTAGCTGTACAGACAGAGGTAAAAATGTAAAAAATTAGTTTTTTTTTTATAAAAAAACAGAGACAAAAGTATCATATTTGCCCGAGGTTAGACGATCCCGATCCATATCAGCCGATCCCGATCATGAACCATGATCTGGATCCCAATTTATGACATTACCAGAACAAGGCCATAACTATTATTCACTTTGAAAAGGTAATTTTATTGGGAGAGGTTTCCAGGATGGCCTCTGTGGATGGCACTTTGGTGGGCTACAGGGAATGTCAGGTGTGTGTAACCAAAAAAAAAAAATTTGGTAAAAATAAGGGATAAATACGCATATCCCCCTAAGTGGACCAAAAAGGACGAATGCACCCCTAATTTTCTGACAATGCCACCTGGACCCCTCGAAATCCCAGCATACACCCCTAATTCACACGATAATGCCATTTTGGTCCATTCCGTTAAATGCAAACGGAAATCATTAGCCTGACCACTGTGAAAAGTCGATTTTACCCTTTAATGAAATAAAGAAAATAAAACTTGAAAAATGAATTTGTAATATTTATGAAATACCTAAAATACCCTCCCTTCTTTCCCTTTCATCTCTCATCTTTCCTATCTCACTTTCCCTTTCACGATCGGCTGAAACCTAACTGGAGAGCTCTTCTCTGCAACTCACCATTGTTCGATCGATGTTCCTTCGTTAGGGGTTTGGTTTCGAGTTCCACGGTGCTGCTACTCGACTGAGACGAAGAATAGGGACATTCGTCTTCTCCGATCTGTAAGACATTCCCACGGATTTCCCTAAAACGTATTTGGTGGAGATCCCTAAAACGGAGTTCAATCTGTGTGGAGGTTTGGAGACGCTCTTCTCTGCTACTCGCCGGAGACGAAGAACAGAGACATTCCGACTGTAAGTGTTTGTCTTATTCTCTAATTTTATCTTCTTCGAGTTCCTCTACTTCTTCTCTGTTTCCTTGTAAATTCTTCTCTCTGTCGATGCATCAATTTTTTTTACTTGATTATGTATCTGCTGGATGAATTTATTTCTTTAAAATCTGGTTAGTAGAGATCTGTTACATCAAATATGAACTCTGCCAATGTTCGATCGATGTTCCTTCGTTAGGGGTTTGGTTTCAGTCTGTCGATCGTGAAAGGGAAAGTGAGATAGGAAAGATGACTCGTGAATGGGAAAGTGTTTGCCTTATTCCTTCCTTCCCTATTGACTTTGCCATTCTCGTAGTTTAGCATTCACTTGTTTTAAAGAAACAGTACTTGAAGTTGAGAAGAGAAAACCAATGATCAAAGAAACATACTAGGAAAGCCCTGATTGAAGCAGCTAATTTTTCCTGTTTTCCAGAACAGAACTTAATAGTACTTCAAGTTGAGAAGAACCAACCAATACCCACACTCCATGGAGGGAATTATCAAATAAACATGGGAAAAAATGGGTGTACTTCAAGCAGCTAATTTTCCCTGTTTTCCATAACACCTTTAGTGTTGTCACTACTACCTTAATTGAGGGGGCAAATGAGCCTTTAGCATTGGGTGTATGTGCGTATTTATCCCATTATGTATTGGTGAACAGAGTCTTAGATTTATGCTCTGAGGTAGCTTGTTTCCTTTACTTGATGGATGACTTGTTTCTCTATTGTAGTCCTTCTCCCTTGATGTATATTATTCTGATGATCAATAAAAGAGTAATCTGTGTGAGGACCACAACTGCTAAGTAAAGAATCTGTGTGACCACAACTGTTTAATACCATTGGATTTACTTCAATGTTTCTGCTAAGTAAAGAATCTGTGTGAGGGCCACAACTTACAATTCACATTGGCATTGTATTATAAACTCTAATTTCATCTATTTTTGATTGAGAAAGATGACAAGTGAGACCTATCTTCTGACAGAAACAGGGTCAGTATTATTGTCTAGCAAGGTCAGATCAAATCACCCTTATCTACATATATATTGCACTTTCCAATGGCTTTTCCCCTCACCCCATTAGGACCATCATCCTCTGGTTCTCCAACTTCATGTTGCACACTCCACCGCTTCATACCGGCTGATGTCAACAATATCATTGCCACCAGAGCCATTGTAAATCATAGTCTCACTACCTTCCATCAACTCCTAGGTTTAGTTATCCAAGAAAATGGAATCCAATATGACTTTCTCTATTGCCACCCAGACTTCCCATTCCTTACCCCCTTTATCATTGATAAGCATTTTATCTTTGAAAAGAAATATGTTTGCTTATTTTGACATCTTCTATCAGTCTTTCGGATCAGCATTGGATTTCATATTAGTGATACTTACAACTACCTTGCCCGCCTCACTGAAAGCCTTATCCAACCAAACCAGCAACATTTTGGCACTTTTCTCTCTTACTTTGGATCTCCGACATATTGGATAACATTCCTTACTCCCCACTTCGACTCTCATCCAGATTCGTTCATTAATCTTGTGTTCTATAGGCCCCCTTCTCTCATCCTCCACCCTAACTTTTACCGCACTGTCCAGTATACCCTCTCCTTTGAAGTGTTATCTGTTTCAAAACATCACCTGATCAAAGATCGAAATGACCATTCCTAGGAATGGATGAACCAGATGCTCCACATGTGCCAGCTGAATAATATTAGCCCAGCTTCAGTCCCTGCATGCTTTCTTTATTCCACCCTTGATGCATGGGATTTACAAAACACTCTTCAAAATCCACGGCGGGACCATATCATCAAAGAAAACTATTATGGTGGCTTCCTCTTATCACAGTTCGAACATCTTGGAGGAAGCTGGAGCAGTTCGTCTAACGATGATGATTGGTGATTACTATCCTACAAAGATGGAGGTATTACTTATGTTTACAACATTTTCTTTCCAAGTTTAATTACTATCTCATAAGTCATTTCTTTTGTTAATTTTGTAGATGAAGAAAATGAATGATCTTAACAAGTGAAGTAACATGGGTGGAGAGCATGACAAGGGGTTAGGATTTTTATGCAATGTGGACCAACAGATCGCAATGCACCAAGTTCAGTAGTTGAAGGAGCAGAGAAGAAGAAGAAGAAGAAGGAGAGAAGGATATGCACAAACTAGAGTGAAAAATGTAATTGCAATTGAACAAAAATTCTGTTGGGATACATGTTTTTATTGAAATATAACTATTTTTCATTTCTCCAAATGAAATGATACAACTCTACAAACAAAATTATGCAGAATAAATTCCATTGTAACTTGTATATCTGAAAGTTAAATTATGCAGAATAGGGCTATCAAAATAAGCTTTTCTTTGATTGGAGGTGATAAATGGCTTGAAAATTTATCAAAATTTACGATTTTCCTTTTTATTTGGTGGAGCAAAAATTATCGTGCAGTTGCTTACATGCAGCGAAAATTTAAGATTTTCCTTTAAATGGCCTGTTCATAGATAAGTCAAGTACCTCAATGCTTCTCCAGCTTCCCGTTAGTAGCTGCCACAACTGGCAGTAAGATTACCATTCTGCAAGACTCAGATGTCGCAAATTTGGAAGCTCAGAGATACCAAGGGGAATCTTTCCTTGTAACCTGTTAGCACTTATGTCCAAAGATACAAGACTGCTTATGTTTACAATCCAGTCAGTAAACTTTGATGTGAAGCTATTCAAGCTAAGGTCCATCACTGCAAGTGAAGTGAAATTCACAAACTGAAGGGATGGAATGGGACCAGTCAAGCCACAAAAAGATAAAGGGAGATAAATGTAACTCAATCAATAATGGGAGCCTGTTCAATATAGGAACCCAATCCGATCCCACCATCGAAAGGTCCACCCCATTCATCGCGAGATGTCTCAGAGAGCTGAGACCAAACACCCACTATAGACTATTAACCATCAAAGGAGGGAAACCTGAAGAAACATCAAGGTACTGCAAGCTAGGAGGAACTACACCACTAAAACCTGAATTCGACAGGTTTAGATATTGCAATTCTTGCAAAGAACCAAGAAAATCAGGAATTGGGATTCCATCAAATGTGTTGAGACTTAGGTCCAAGTGCCTCAATGACTTGAGTCCTAACAAAGCGGGATCAATATTTCCACTTAAGTTCCAGAACCCATGCCTGTTAGAAGAATCAGAACTATTATATGGATGTGGGTTGTGGAGATCAATTGCAATCACAGCTCCAGAACTATTATCACACTGTACTCCAGATTATTATGAAATAGGTTTTTCTAATAGCTTTGATCTATGTTTGCACTGAGTCAGTACAAGCTATCTCAAACCATTGCCAGTACAAGCTAAGAAGATCAAACATCACAGAATAATAAACATAAACGAGACAAGGACAATACAACTGATCAAAGTTTAAATTGAAATTTAAAAACACAGAGGAGAACAAAATATGATAATAAGACAAAAATCATTTATCAACTGTTTCATCTGGATCATACAACTAAAATAAAACATCAGACCAAGTGCAACCACTTCAAACATATTGTTTCATTTGGATCATACAACTGTCTTATGCCATACAAAACCATTGTTTTAAAATTACAAACCCATCATCCTACATAACAGAACTATGTGAGTCCTATCCTACATAGAAACTCATGTCCTCTGCAACTGTAAAACCAGCACCAACTCCCATCCCCTCAATATAAAGCAAACCAGCAATCTAAGAAGCCATCATGTACTTCTTTTGCTCCTTCAAGCTCCCTTTAACTCAAGTGCAGCACCTGATACATATAAAGCAGATATGTCAGTCAATCCTATCCTAAGGCAAAGAATTGAATGTAAATTTATAAAATCACTTATGTTGTCCTGTAACTCACCAAATATCAGTTCACTTGGGTGGTTGTGCTTGTGCTTTGAGTTTCTTGGCAGCTCTCCTTTCTCTCTCTTTGGCAGCCTTTTTGCCAAATTTTCAATCACATGATCTTGCTGTTCTAAATCAATTTGAGTTTTACATGAATTCTGTGATGATCTAGTTACCCTCTGGGAGGAGGTGATATCATCATCTGTGTCATTCCTTCTCTTTCGCTACAAATGTATGAAGAAAACATCAAATATGGAAAAAGTTGTATTTATTATATAAACATATTGGAAGCAATTTAAATCACACTATCTTTCCTTCATACCAACCCTATCTGAAGATGATTTGTCCTTAACTGGACCACCTTTGCAAGTCCTAATGTTATGGCCAACCCCTTTACATCTAAGACAAATATTTGATTTGGATCTCTGGTACTGTTTGGCTGGCTCATCAAGTTCCCTCCTCCTATCTTTTTTCGGTCTCCCAGATTTCCTCCTCAACTTAGGTGGCAACAATGGAATATTCTCCAAACTATTGATATCAGGATATGGTTGAATCATCTTCTCATTTGCCATGATATATGTGGATAAATAGAAGTATGGGTCACAGTGGTCCTCCAATTCTCCCCTATTATCACGTATACATGCTCATGCATGTCTATAAGGCAACCCAGAAGCTTCCCATACACCACAATCACAGGTACGATCTGTAAGATTCACTACATGTCTCATACCACTACCATCCAAGACTTCAAATTTATTTCCACCTGAACTGGTCACTCTACAAAATCTGACATTTTCCTGTAATGCATCCAATTTCTTCTTACCTCTAGGAGTGAGTTTACTTCCTTGTCCTTGTTCTTTGCAAGCATTCACATACCTTAACTGCAATCTTTTCATCAGCTTATGCCTGATTTGGTCCATTAAGGTCACAATAGGCTTGGCTCGTAGTAGTCCAATCCACTG
The DNA here is from genome assembly GCF_018873765.1 of Telopea speciosissima. Classification (NCBI taxonomy): domain Eukaryota; kingdom Viridiplantae; phylum Streptophyta; class Magnoliopsida; order Proteales; family Proteaceae; genus Telopea; species Telopea speciosissima. The sequence goes on along the minus strand of NC_057916.1, from coordinate 87,311,677 downwards.
ATTGAATGACTCTGATATGTTGTTGGTTATTTGGTCACACTTGGCCCTATGATCAAATGCATGCCTCGCCCAAGTTGATGGTGGATTCTTCATCAGCCAGTTAGGTGCTTGTTTATGTGCAGTTTTCAACCCATTCATTGCCATGTCAAACTATAACTTGGTATAACTTTTGCTGACAGCTCAAAAGTAAGACCTCAATCCAATTCCACCACCCCATTTTGATTTGAAATTATTGTATAAATGACGAGCACAATGTCTATGGTTGGCCTCTGAAAATATTATACCCATTGCTTCGATAAGTCCCTAAATAAGAGTATACAAACATACAGTTCGAATCAGCTATAATACCTTAGATTATACAACATATAAATAATAAAAAAGAATCGAAGTAAAGTAAACAACTATAATACCTTTTGTTCGTTTGTCATAAAAGTGAATGGGTATCCTCCAGTTGTAGCAGTGGCTAAGTTTGTGTGAATACACTCTCGCAATTCATATAAGAAGAATAGTCAACTATCTTTTCCTTCAGATTCAACAACACCATAGGCAAGGGGAAATATGCCATTGTTTTCATCAATTGAAACGGCAGATAATAAAACTCCACCATATGGACCTTTGAGATGGCAACCATCTAAGCCTATGAATGGCTTGCAGCCCTTTAAAACCCATCCTTACATGCATCAAAACATGCAAACACCCTCTTGAATTGTGACTGTACTATCACATCTCCATAAGCATCCATACGTCCATAGATATTTCCATTCTCAAATTGAATCCCAAATGAAGTCCCAGGATTACTTTCTACCACCATATCCCTATATTTACGTAACTTCTGATAAGAGTTGCCATGGGATCCTTCATTTTCTTCCCTAGCAAGTGATCTTGCCATGTAAAGCTGTTTTGGGTGGGCATGCACTCCATACAGCTCATCAAGCATCTGAAACATAGACTCATTACTCAAACCTAGATTTGCTCTAAGTTTGGGTCCAAGTTTTTTTGCTATCCAAACAGAATTTATGCTCTTCTTACTTGGACCACCCTTGCAAATGTGGTATGGACCAAGAGACTTGATCACAACAGTGATCCCATCTGAAATTACTGAAGCAAGGATCCTCTATGGACATCCCCTTTGTTCACATATCCCTGTCAACCTTCTCCTCTCATTTTTCTGTTTCAAAGTATGAAACCCCTCTTGGATTTCATAATCCCTTAACACTTCCCTCAAATGTTTAACTGATCTAAATGATTGACCAACACATAAATTGATCTTTTGGTCAACACCCCCTTTAACAGGATCTCCCTCTACATCTGATCTACATTCTGATTCTTCATCTTCTGTATTAATTTTTCTGACCTCCTCATCTTCCACTGTATTTTCTTCATTTTCACTACTTTCCATACTGCTTGAATTCTCACTAAGTTCATCTGATTCTTCAGCCACAAAATCACTATCAGATGACTCACTATCTGAATTTTCTTCATTGATTGGATCAACATGATGCACATGTTTTGGAGTTGGAGTTGGTATTGGAGTTGTAATTGTATCCTCTATGTGTGTATTACTTTGAGTAGAAGACCTAACAAAACCAAACTCTCCACTGCCCACTACTCTACTAGAAGTGCCCACATCACCAAATGACTTAGCAGTGGCATTCATCATTGCCTTAGTCTTATTGTAGAATGTTACTCCAATAGGAGTTCCTATACTCTGTTCAAGAACAACACTTTGATCATAGCTACTCCTCACAGTACTGCTAGGACTCCTCATATTAGGCCGACTCCTCAAAGTATATTGATTTGTATGAGTATGAGGACTCCTAAAAGTAGGCTACATTCTCACATTATGAGGACTTCTTGGTCTTGTATGCCTCACAGTACTGCTAGGACTCATCTTAGTAATAGTAGGTTTCACATTTTGGCTGCTTTAGCTGTCACTTCCCATCCCTGTACTGCCATTTAAGGCTGCCAATATTGGTATACTACTACCACTCCTTTGGAACTCTATAATTTGATGTTCAATGGGATCCACAAAGGGCTCTGATGCACTTGGTCTTGTAACAGCAGTATCACCACCCAACACTCTCAGTGAATAGCCATTGATGGTCACATTGTCAGTGGGTTCACTTACATCCAGGTTATATATGACCAAGTCTATGCAATCCGAGTCCTTCATAATGGTAAACATTCTCAGTACATCAGCATCAGTCATCACTTCCTCATCTATAACACTACCAGGTGTCTTATATTTGACATTGAATCTCACATTCTTTCCTTTAGGTATAAATGTCAGTACTGTATTATAGATGTCACTTATCATGTCCAAATACCCAAACCTTTCCACATCTATGATCTTAGAATGGCGGTTATTTGTATATTGATACCATATTGTGCATACTTCCATTCTGTAGAAAACAACACAACAAAAGGAGCAATATAATCACAACAGTCCATGTCTCATCAGTTTCAAAGTACAAATAATTAGAAGATTAGTAAAGTTTGCAAGTAAGATTCAATAGATAACAGACTTGTACATGGATTCAATCATCTATAAAATAAGCTTATAACAACCTATATCATTGTTTTCCTAACCATGCTCTTACTTGATAATTTACTTCTTTTTTAAGAGTGGTAATACAATAATAAGGATAGTAAAGCAAAAATATGAAACTTGAAGCAGTCAGTTTGGCAACTTCCCCCCGATAAATAAGCAAACTAGCAATTGTCATGTGCAGCACACCTTCACTCTAGTTAGGATTAATTGAAGCACAATCTAATGCTTATACCTCTTTAAGCTCCAAACCTTTCTTCGCTCATATTCTGAAGATGTTCTAATGTTTCTTCAAAGCAAAGTTTTCTGTTTGGAAAACTCCAAATGTTGTTCCAAGTTTGATGTAGTTCTATGTTCTGATCCATTCACCATAGATCTTTCTTTAGTTTTCCAAGAAATGGTAATCCCTTTCTACTTTGGTCTTATTCTCATACGTTTTTGTGAACCTTTGTTTTTTGGAAGTCAACAGCCATATGTTGACTTGATTTTGGTGCCATTCGAAAAGCTTTTCCATTACCTTTTGAACAAAACCGAGATTGTAAAGTTAAATTAACTTGGAAAAGCCAATGTCACAATACTAGCATGTTTTGGAGGATTCAACTTCAATTCCTGGATAGGCATGCTATCGTTCTTGGATCTCAGGGAATATCTAATGCTACAACAGTCAACAAATTTTCTCGGATGATGATTTGGAAAAGAGTGGGTAGGATATTTCATTTCACTGGAGACTGCAATCAGTTCAAAAGACAAGCCAAAAGAAATTAAGAGAAGAAGCACTTCAAAAGAGGTTCAAATCATGAAAAATTACAAGCTAATTAACAGATCAAAGCAATGCAATAAGACAATATGAAGAACAGGCATTGGCTGAATAAGCCGTATCTGTGTAAGATCTAGCAGATAACCTAACAGGATCAACATTCAAATCATTATAGCAACAGAGATAAATGAAAGAAAGAAAGAAACGGAAACAATGAGGAAATGGGAATAAGCCAATATGTACCTCTCTCTTTCTCTGAGAAAGAAGGCTCGCGGAGGTCAAAATCTGAAAGAGAAAGGGAGAGATTTGAAGCAGTTGTTGGGAACGAGTAAGACGACGAAGAGGTCAAAATCTGAAAGAGAAAGGGAGAGATTTGAAGCAGTTGTTGGGAACGAGTAAGACGACGAAGCGGAGAGAAAGATGCTTACTTGGGTACACTCCGGCGAGTAGCAGCGCCGCCGAGCTCAAGGTTGCTCCACCGAATGTCTTACAGATCGGAGAAGACGAATGGGGGGCACCACTGAACTACGGAGAAGACGAATGTCCCTGTTCTTCGTCTCAGTCGAGTAGCAGCATCGTGGAACTCGAAACCAAACCCCTAACAAAGGAACATCGATCGAACAATGGCGAGTTGTAGAGAAGAGCTCTCCAGTTAGGTTTCAGCCGATCGTGAAAGGGTAAGTGAGATAGGAAAGATGAGAGATGAAAGGGAAATAAGGGAGGGTATTTTGGGTATTTCGGGTATTTCATAAATATTACAAATTTCTTTTTCAAGTTTTATTTTCTTTATTTCATTAAAAGGTAAAATTAACTTTTCACAGTGGTCCAGTTAGTGATTTCTGTTTGCATTTAACGGAATGGACCAAAATGGCATTATCGTGTGAATTAGGGGCGTATGCTGGGATTTTGAGGGATCCAGGTGGCATTGTCAGAAAATTAGGGGTGCATCTATCCTTTTTGGTCCACTTAGGGGAGTATGCGTATTTTTCCTTAAAAATAACAAAAAATTAATTAAGAGTTGAAAAGTGTCACATAAATTCCTTAGGGAAAATTTTGACCTTATTTGGTAACCTCCAACCGACATGGGGAAGGTTTGCTAATGAAACACCCACCTCAATGAAAGTGGTATTGCCAGATTAAAGAATTGGAGAAAATTTTTATCCAACAACATATTGTTGGCCAAACAACGGTCCAGGGATCAAACCATTGTTCCCTAAGGAAACCAAGATATTTATCCTTAGGGTTTTGCATGCCCTGGGTTAGCCCATGGTGTCCCATGGGTGCCCCATTTTAATTTTAGGGTTTCCCATGGTCGCCCATGGGAACCCTGGTGCATCCCTATTAGGGTTTCTCCTTCCCTATTGCATTCCATAAAATTAATTATCACAATAGGGACGGAGAAACTCGTCTCTAGTCCATCACATGGCAAGAGGGATCCATCCCATACTCGAATGCGCAGCGGAAAATAATCGATTCGAGTTTCTTTCGCATCCCATAAATATTAATAATCAATGAACAGAATGAATTAATAAAGAACTGCTAACCTGGTGAGCCTCAAGTGTTGCTCCTCCAATAGACAGTGGTTCTTCCTCCAATGAGCGCTCCAAGCAAACAAATCTGAACCTCCAATGGTGCTACCAAGGTTCTACACGTCAATCTCGGATGCCCTCAAACTCCTCAGCACAGATCTAGGGTTTCACAAACCCTAACTCTCAAACACAGGTGAGAGAAGCAAGAAGAATAAGAGAGATCACAAGAGGGAGAGAGAGAAACCAAAAACGCAGGAGAGAGAATGTCTGGTCCAAAAACGTGGAGAGCTCCTCTTCTGCGTATTTTTGGTCCCGTATTTATAATAATAGGGTTTAATTAAATCCTAAATAGATTTAATAGAGCCCTAGTGAGAGTCTGACTCTCTCTCTCTCAGTCTGGCAGTTTTGTTTAAACTCAAAGTGCTACACAGGTGAAGAAGCAGAATCTAATAGGGAAAGTATTAATTAGATTCTTTATTTAATTATTAATGGATAATTACAATTAACACCAAATCCATTAATTAAATAAAGAGCCAATTAAATTAGCAAATTCCAAATAACTCCCTATATGATAACAATTTATCATATACAACCCCCCCACTAATCAACACCATCCTTATGGAATCTAAGGCATGTACACATGTACTGTCAAACCCCAATCCATAGTACATGTCCATATAAGAGCGTATGTGCATCCGATCGGGTCCCGCAAAACTCGATAAAACACTTTATTTGAAATAACTATAAATAATGTATCATTTTATGTAAAATAAATTTTGCAAAACCATTTCCAAAACGGTACTGGATCCAGATTTTGATCCGACCATGCACAGACAGTCTCTATCTTGGTGTTCCCCAATCGGGCAGTGGTGACCATGTTGGATAACTCCTTCACTCACAAAGTGTTCACGCATTCCCAAAACACCGGCTTTGACTCGCTTGAGTCTCAGTCATTGATGAACCAAAGAATGCGATCACACTTTGCAGTGACAGGGTTCCCTCAGGTACAGGGTGTCGGTGACACATGTCTATCCCTTCCTACATCCGGGCAGAATACATGAGGGAATCGACAAAGTAGATTCTTCGCCAATGCACACATCAAACATGTGAGCACTCGCATTCGTATCTCGACATCACATGTCTAGGCATACCCAATGCGACGACCATATGATAAGGGTGCCCACCAAACCCTAGTCGTGACTACCATTTTAAGTATAACTTACGGACACATAATGCTCAAAAAGTTTATATCGCATGTGACAATATTAAACTAAAATGTATAAATGTTCAATACAAAGGTGAACCGGGTTGAACCGGACCGAACCGGGTTTGATGGACACACACTTGTCCAACAATCTCCCACTTGTACATCAAAGCCAATTCCCCATACATTTTAAACCCATGCCTTCCATGTGTTTCTCAAACACTCCTGGTGAGAAACCCTTTGTCATGGCATCAGACACATTTTCAGTTGTATCCACTTTGGAGATACTCACGTCACCCTGTTGGATAATCTCTCTGATGAGGTGATACTTCCGCTGCACGTGCTTGTTCCCCTGATGAGCCCTAGGCTCCTTAGCTTGTGCAATGGCCCCTCTATTGTCACATAACAGGGGAATGGGACCCTTGACAAGATCAGGAACTACTCCAAAAATGTTAGGAACTTCCTAACCCAAACACCTTATTAGCCGCATCACATGATGCAAGGTGTTCATAAAAATAGGGATCGACTGTAGATTTCTATTTTGTACTCCTCTATACAATGGCACCTCCACTCATTAAACTCGTAATGACTCACAATACCTACTGCATAGCAGACGTCCGGCCTCGTGCGCAATACAGCGTACATTAGACTTCCTACTGCTGAGGCATAGGGAATCCTCTTCATCTCTTCAATGTCCGTCTGAGACTGAGGACATCGAGATCTGGAAAGACTAACTCCATGTCTGAAGGGAACACTTCCCCTCTTGGAGTTCTTCATACTAAATCTGGCCAGGACTTTGTCTATATAGGTAGCCTGTGACAAGCCTAGCATCCTTTTCTGACGATCTCTTACGAGTTTGATCCCAAGGATATAGCTAGCTCCACCAAGGTCATTCATCGAAAATGTTGTGGATAACCACTGTTTTACTGATGAAAGGAATCCTACATCGTTACCAATCAGCAATATGTTGTCTACGTATAAAACAAGAAAACATACTGCCCTCCCACTGATCTTCTTGTAAACGCATGGTTCATCCATGTTTTGATCAAAACCAAATGATTTGATTGATTGATCAAACCTGATGTTCCAGCTCCTGGAAGCCTGCTTCAGCCCATAAATGGACCTCTGCAATTTGCACACCTTTCTTTCTTCCTCCAAGGAAGAGAACCCCTCTGGCTGTTCCATGTAGATTTCCTCTTGAAGGAACCCATTTAGAAATGTAGTCTGCACATCCATCTGCCAGATCTCATAATCAAAGTGTGCTGCGATAGCCAATAAAATCCTGATGGACTTCATCATCGCTACTGGTGAAAAGGTTTCCTCATAGTCTATACCCTCTTTCTGGGTATAACCCTTTGCCACCAGTCTCGCTTTGAATCTCTCGACCTTTCCATCTGCGCACTTCTTCCTCTTGAAGATCCATTTACATCCAATCGGCTTGACGCCAAGTGGTGGATCGACTAGAGTCCAGACCTTGTTGGAATGCATCGAATCGATTTCAGAGCGCATTGCTTCTAGCCACCTAGTGGCATCAACATCCTTTAGAGCCTCAGAGTATGTCATCGGATCATCATCCGATTCAACCGATACCATGTGGAACTCTTCCACTGTTTCCTCTTCGGTTAGAAGAGTTAGCCTGGTGGGTGGTCCAACAGTCCTCCCACTACGTCGAGGTTCCTCAGGTGTTGGTATTTCAGCGGGTATGTCAGTTGGTCTTACTTCTGGAAGTGATGTTTCTGAGCCATCTGATAGCTCTTTTATGACTACTGGTTCGGACCTCTGGGTCATCATTTCCTCCTCAAAAAATGTGACATGTTTACTTACAATGACCTTTTGGTCAACTGGGTCATAGAAATAATAGCCTATCGTGCCTTTGGGGTAGCCTAAGAAATAGCATCTCGAAGTCCTGGATTCTAACTTGTCTGTCTGTTGCTTTTGCACATGTGCTATGCAACCCCATACCCTAAGGTGTTGAATACTGGGCTTTCACTCTTTCCACAACTCGAAGGGTGTCTTTGCTACAGACTTAGATGGAACCCTATCCAAGATATATATCGCCGTCTCTAAAGCGTACTCTCAGAAAGAAAGAGGCAGCTCACTATAAGTGAGCATCGTCCTGACCATATCCAATAGGGTCCGATTGCGTCGTTCGGATACACCATTTTGTTGTGGTGTGCCTAGATTAGTTAGTTGACTAACTAGCCCTTGGGATATGAGATGTTCTTTAAACTCATCCGATAGATACTCCCCTCCACGATCTGATCGTAAGGACTTGACGCGTTTATCGAGCTGTCTTTCGACCTCGGCTTGGAATTCTTTGAATTTATCAAAGGCTTTCGATTTTCTACGCATCAAGTATATGTAACCATATCTAGAGTAATCATCGGTGAACGTGATAAAGTACTCATACCCATATCTTACTTGTATGTTTATGGGTCCACACACGTCAGTGTGTATCAACTCCAACAGATCTGTGGCTCTAGCACCTTTATTGCTAAAGGATTTCTTGGTCATTTTGCCCTGAAGGCATGACTCACAGGTGGGGAATGGTTCCACCCTCAGACTCTCTAAGGACCCATCCCTCACCAATCTACTGATTCGGTCCACATTAATGTGACCCAATCTTAGATGCCACAGATATGTTGAGTCCACTGGAGCTGCTTTTCGTTTCAAATCAACATTTGAAACAATATTCGTTCTAATAGGGCAATCTAGAAAATACAAACCACTTTGCATTTATCCGGATGCCACAAAGGAATTATTAAAACGAATAATCAATTTAGAATTAAAGGAAAAACTATATCCGTCCAAAACAAGTTTTGAAATCGAAATTATCTTCCTCTTGAAAGAGGGTACATAATAGCAATCCTTTAAAACTAAACTAGCGAACTAAAATTTAAAATAAAAGTTCCCACGCCAACGCCATGGTCTCGCTCCAGTGCCCATCCGAAGACGCACTTCATTTCTTTCCAGGTTCCTTGTCTCCTTGAACCCCTGCAAATCATTGCAAATGTGAACAGTGGATCCACTATCCACCAACCAAGAATTGATCGGTTCAAAAGACAAATTAGACTCATAAAGAACGTGAACATCACTTGTACCTTCTTTAGCAGCCTCTGTTTCATCTGGCTTCTTGTCTTTCAAAGTTGCCAGGTAAGCACGACAGTTTCTTTTCCAGTGACCCTCCTTCTTGCAATAGAAGCACTTGCCTTTGCCTTTATTGCCAGACTTCCCACCCTTGGCTTTCAGGGTCTTGCCTTTACTTCCCTTTTTCTTCTTCTTCCCATTTGAAAAAGGCTTTACCTCAGTTGCATTGACCTCAGCCTTGTCCTTTTTCAAGGACGCTTCAGCCTCTACCAGTGCATTAGCAAGCTCGGTGAGCTCCATCTCCTTCTCGGACATCTTGTAGGACATCCTAAAAGGTGCGTAGGCAGAAGTTAGTGACGCTAAGATCACATCAGTCTTGTATCGCAGGCTAAAATCAGTCCCCATGGATTCCAGTTTTTCAAACAGATTGATCATTTTCATTACATGATCCATCACTGGAGTCCCCTGAGACATCTTGGAGTTATGGATTTGACTCACCGCATCAGAATGTGCGTGTGTCAACTGCCTGTTGAACAATTCAGCAAGCTTATCCATTTTTCCCCCAGCAGTGCGTATATCCTTGACTAAGTCTACAACTGATTTTTCCAACGATCCTAGGATATAGAGTGATGCCTTGGAATCCCTCATGAGGAACCCTTGCATCTCTTCATTTGCCTCAAAATCGTTCGGGTTGGGTTGAGGAGGAACTTGTTCATCTAGAACGTGTCTGATCCTTCAAGATCAGAGAGCAACTTAATGTTTCGGTACCAATCGACATAGTTTGTACCATTAAGTTTGTATTCGCTAATGAGTGTTAACAGGTTGGAATTAACGGCAGCCATCGTATATTAATCTACACATGCACAAGTAAATAACCACATGCTAATTAATGACCATTGAAAATAATAAATTGAGCACACACACATCAATGGTCTTTCATGATTTGGGTTTCCCTCATAACCCAAAAAATGAATTGGATACCTACAACCCTTGCATGCATAACTTACCCTGTCGGGAGTCATTATACACACCATGGTAGTGTGGACTAAGCTGTCCGCCTCATGGGCTTCCAATATTTTCGGCCACCTGGGTGTCATGTCCAGATCCTGTCGGCTGACATACACCCAAGTCATGTACTTACCTATCGCATTAGTTAGAATCATGGAATCATGAAAGATGGCCCACTGTCGCAGTGCCCTCTCACTATCCATACCCTAACGTATCTAGATGGAGGTAAATATAGATAAATGCGTGACAGAGGTCCTGGCAATGTCCTGTCGGCTTATGCGGGGTCATGTCACACATTTTTTACATTTATCTTCAATAGGAGGCCATGGACATGTCTATCGATTAAGACTAGTCCATATCATACATATATTATGAATAAAGAGGGATTAATTAACTCTCACATACATGGATAGATTTAAACAACATAATTAATCAACATTAATTAAAAGTGATTATGGGATGGCGGCATTTTTATCAGAAGCAATTAAAGAACCCTCCCAATAAAAATAAAACTAATAACTTTGGGTGCATTTATCATGCCATGGATGCCACGCCTCGATCATCTCCTCCGCCCGATCACGTCTTCAAAGTAGGTGACTTGCATCTCCATAAGCTTTGAGCACCACATGTGGATCACCATCTACATGCCCTGGGAGTCCTAACTCCTCTAAAATTACAATGGAAACCTAGAAAAATTCTATACACTTTCCTTTCCATAATAATAAAGAAACCCCGCATGGAGAAACCAACCCACCATTTGGGTTGCCCATGGGGTGGAGTACATTTGTTTATAAAAAAGAAAGGGGGAGAGAGAGAAAGAGAGAGAAGCATCACATCCACCCATAACCTCATGTATCACATACATAAACAATCCATCCATTTATTAGAATGTCATTCCCATAATCACATCATAATATAATTTCATGCATGGGCATTAAAGCAAGTGAACCAAAAATTAAAACATGGATTCCTTCAATTATTGAACCACCACATCGCATGTGATATCATGTATCCAAGCACATAAAATTAAAATCGCATTTTAATTGCAAGTGGGTAAAGAGGGAGTCTCTTCACCCATCATCATCCTCCAAAAACAAAACAAAATAATAAAATTCTGTTTTGAAAAATCTGGTTTTTTTTTTTTTTTTTTTTTAAACTTGAGGGAAAACAAGGGGGTGCATGCAGCCCACTTGCGCAGGCTGCAGGCACTCCCTGCGCAGCCCATAGGCACAGGGCCCATGGACAGCAGCCTTGGGCTGTAGGCCGCAGCCCGCGCGCCCATAGGCTAAAGCCCACGGGACAGCACTGCAGGCCCGCAGCCCGCAAGCTTGCTGCCCGTGGCGCAGCCCACAAGGGGATGCTCACAAGGGTAGGTTCATGGGGAAGGACGTGCACAGAGGCTTGGCAGCGTGCGCTCCCCCCCCACATATAGAACATGATTAAAAAATTTTAAAAGAAAAATTAGTAATCACAACCTAATTGGATACATGCTTCAATAATTGGAATAAACAAAACAAACCAAATCCATCATCACATGGGTAGGTTGTTACACTAACAACCTTGTAACTACCCATGTGCACATGGGAAGGTTGTTACAACAACCATATCCTAACCACCCATGTGCCAACTTGCATCCCACTCATGATAATCATATTAACCATTAATTATCTAATATTCATGGGTGGGAAAGGTGGCTCTGATACCACACTATTGGCCAAACAACGGTCCAGGGATCAAACCATGGTTCCCTAGGAAGACCAAGATATTTATCCTTAGGGTTTTGCACGCCCTGGGTTAGCCCATGGTGTCCCATGGGTGCCCCATTTTAATTTTAGGGTTTTCCATGGTCGCCCATGGGAACCCTGGTGCATCCCTATTAGGGTTTCTCCTTCCCTATTGCATTCCATAAAATTAATTATCACAATAGGGACGGAGAAACTCGTCTCTAGTCCATCACATGGCAAGAGGGATCCATCCCATACTCGAATGCGCAATGAAAATAATCGATTCGAGTTTCTTTCGCATCTCATAAATATTAATAATCAATGAACAGAATGAATTAATAAAGAACTGCTAACCTGGTGAGCCTCAAGTGTTGCTCCTCCAATAGACAGTGGTTCTTCCTCCAATGAGCGCTCCAAGCAAACAGATCTGAACCTCCAATGGTGCTACCAAGGTTCTACACGCCAATCTCGGATGCCCTCAAACTCCTCAGCACAGATCTAGGGTTTCACAAACCCTAACTCTCAAACACAGGTGAGAGAAGCAAGAAGAATAAGAGAGATCACAAGAGGGAGAGAGAGAAACCAAAAACGTAGGAGAGAGAGTGTCTGGTCCAAAAACGTGGAGAGCTCCTCTTCTGCGTATTTTTGGTCCCGTATTTATAATAATAGGGTTTAATTAAATCCTAAATAGATTTAATAGAGCCCTAGTGAGAGTCTGACTCTCTCTCTCTCAGTCTGGCAGTTTTGTTTAAACTCAAAGTGCTACACAGGTGAAGAAGCAGAATCTAATAGGGAAAGTATTAATTAGATTCTTTATTTAATTATTAATGGATAATTACAATTAACACCAAATCCATTAATTAAATAAAGAGCCAATTAAATTAGCAAATTCCAAATAACTCCCTATATGATAACAATTTATCATATACAACCCCCCCACTAATCAACACCATCCTTATGGAATCTAAGGCATGTACACATGTACTGCCAAACCCCAATCCATAGTACATGTCCATATAAGAGCGTCCTGTGCATCCGATCGGGTCCCGCAAAACTCGATAAAACACTTTATTTGAAATAACTATAAATAATGTATCATTTTATGTAAAATAAATTTTGCAAAACCATTTTCAAAATGGTACTGGATCCAGATTCTGATCCGACCATGCACAGACAGTCTCTATCTTGGTGTTCCCCAATCGGGCAGTGGTGACCGTGTTGGATAACTCCTTCACTCACAAAGTGTTCACGCATTCCCGAACACGGCTTTGACTCGCTTGAGTCTCGCTCATTGATGAACCAAAGAATGCGATCACACTTTGTAGTGACAGGTTCCCTCAGTGCAGTGTCGGTGACACATGTCTATCCCTTCCTACATCCGGCAGAATACATGAGGGAATCGACAAAGTAGATTCTTCGCCAATGCACACATCAAACATGTGAGCACTCGCATTCATACCCTGACATCACATGTCTAGGCATACCCAATGCGACGACCATATGATAAGGGTGCCCAGCCCAAACCCTAGTCGTGACTACCATTTTAAGTATAACTTACGGACACATAATGCTCAAAAAGTTTATATCGCATGTGACAATATTAAACTAAAATGTATAAATGTTCAATACAAAGGTGAACCGGGTTGAACCGGATCGAACCGGGTTTGATGGACATACACTTGTCCAACACATATGGCATGAAATGTTAAAGCATCATAGTATATACGAAGCTTTTATTCACCTCGCAAAAAAAAAAAGGGAAAAAGTTCTCTATCCCCTTGTTTTAAGGAGGAGAGAGATAGACATATGGGGGTGCTCCCGTGCAGAAAACTGCTTCCCAAAAAAAGATGAAGCTTCAAGCTAGGAGACTACTTCATGACCAATTTTGGAACCTTAACACAGCCAGTCAACCAGTTATACCAAGCTGTTGACTGGAGAGGCTTTGCCAAAAGTGCACAACGATCATATTGTGATTTGTAACAGCTATATCCGTAAACACGTCGACCGGCTCTTCTAGTTTCCAGGGTTTGGCCAACTCTACCGGAAAAAAAAAGACTTCTTTGGTAGTGAAATAGGTTGAAATTTCGCACCGATACACTTAAATGTATGTTGTGCCTACTCTCTCTGTCTCTCACCTTACCTCCCCTGTTATGATCCCTCATCTTTTGTAACCGGACATATTTGCCCATCCCACATCACTTTAGTTACTTTTTAAAATGGGGTAGTTTTTGTAATTTTACTCTTTCCTTCACCCTTTTCTCTCCTTCTTCCTTCCTCATCGCCTCCAACGCCGGTAACTCCCTTCCACTCTCCTCTTTGGGTCCCATAGCTAAAGAATTGGGTTCATATGGTGGAGCTTCAGTTCCCATGACTGCCATGAGCTATACAATCACTCAAACCAGAGAGAACTAAGATATTGAAGAAGAAACCACCGGGAAGGCTTTCCTCCCTGCCCACCGAATCTAGCATCAATTTCTCTAACTGATATTGGTTCTCAAGTCTCATTGATGAGAAGTCGATGAGTGGGATTACGAGTTTGGAGAAAAGCGAGGGAATCGATCTCATTGCATTCTTTTATTCTAGGTTGCATTTCTGCAACTTCTGCAATGGTGCAGTATAAGACCTTCGAATGGCATGCTGTTAGTCATGAGATAACAACTATCGATGATTCCAAAGGCGAAACCAAAGCCAAGTAAGAGGAAATTACAGAGAAGGCCACCAAGACGCAATTGGTCTTTGAAGAGATTCACTGTGTAGATTGGTGTTCTTTGCTCTTGTTGCTTCATTGTTTTGTCTTCTCTGAGAGAGAAAGAGAGTTGATTGATTGCAGGTGAGGGAGAGGGGGAGAATAGAGGACAGAGGAGGTAATAGGAAGGGAAGAAGAATCGGGATTTAGCAGAGAAAGAAAGATTCTTATAAGCAACAAGGAAAACTTTGAGTTCCCTTCTAATTTCTACTTTCTAGAGGCTCCAATTTATTCCTGAAACAAGCGATAGAAAACTAGAAGAGAGAGGTTACAAAAAATGGAGTCTTTCTTCTTATCTCTGTGTGTGGGTCGGGTATATTTATCGAGATTATATACAGCTGTGGTTGACAGCCAAAGATTAGCAGTTGAGGCAGTATCATTAGCAGTTGAATTATCAGAATTAGAGCAACAGAATACGAAAAGGCCATTATTTCTGCTCCTCTAGGACTGAAACTTTGTTGTATTAAACTTGGGTAACTGAAACCCAATTTCATGCCGAAGTGAGAATGTAGACTACCACTACCAACCAAAGGCTTACTCCATAATGGCTGCAACGACTTCCGGAAAGGCGACATTGTCCGTGTTGCAGCTGCTGCTGCTGGAGAAGAGAATATCCTCCCACCTGGGCCCCACATGTGAAATGATCACCCCACCCCCTGTTTTTGGGGGGTTTTTGCTGAGCTGGACGCTCCAGCTCCCGCCACTGCAGGACAGGAGCCAAATCCTTCTCCCACCCCACCAGACAATCCAAATCCTTCTCCCACCCCACCAGAGGATTGTCGTTGGAGAGAAGAAAAAAAAACAAAAAGAAAAAGAGAATGTTTAACTATTTTGTGAAATTACATTAATGGAAACTCTATTGTAATGCCACATCACTGTATGAAGGGTAAAAGAGTCTGGTTATGAAGTCTGTTTGTAACCTGCTATGGTTACAAACAGACGGACCCTTAAAAATTAAGAAAATTATTTTCATTGTCTTATACTATTTACATTTTCTTGTACATCAGACTTATTTTTTAAATACGAGAAAATTTCTTTATGGGGGACAGGGGTCACTCGCAGACATAACGGGAGATAAAATGACCATCCTACCCTCCATAAAAAATGGAAATTCCAGCCTCCCCAGAGAATGCTACAGCTTTTAAATATTCTAACATTAGTAGCAAAGATTTTTAGCTAAGCAAACACTCTCTAGGCATCTTAATGGTGCAAACTTTCACAAAACATTTGAGAAAGAGAAAATATAAAAAAGAACCGTAAAGAGTTACCAGGGCCATTGCTGTTTATTATATTCCATCCACTCCCCTAAAGTCTGATTGTCAGTCCAAATGTCTATATGCTCACAGCATGACCCTCAACTTTGGGTTTTCATCAATTTGGCTCGCTTTTTTAATTAATCAATTTAATTCCACAAAACCCAAATCACCGCCTATTAAGTTGCAATAAAATCCACAAAAAAACAGCTCAGAGAATACAAAAATGTAAATCGAAATATGATATAACATCATACTCAAAGATTAAAAATCAAAATTTGAATAGATTTTTATTATTTCAAAAAAAAGTACAAAATTCAATAACCGCTTGCTACATTCGTTTTTTTTTTTAAAAAACGAAAATATTTAGATCTATGAAAACTCATAGAACATCACAAAGTAAGCTTTCACAACAATGTAGCATGAAATCAAACTAAAAAAACAGCAGAAAAATGTAGAAATTTTGAAGTTTTTTAACCTAAAAATCATTGAGATTTAAGATGATTTTGCAGCCTGTCCAAAACCGAGACTGGTCACTCATGATTGAAAGCTCTTGAAAAATAAAAAAGGTGCACAGAATTTGAATGAGGACTTTTTTTTTTTTTTTGGTCGAAAATGAATTATGCATTAAGCCCAATTGCAACGATTAAGTTCAAGAACATCTCAGAGCATGCTTAACAATAGAAGACTGGAATTTAGACAGTAAACTCCAAATGTCATGAACATAAGCTAAAATCTCCCATGGAGGTACAGATGCCCGTTTGATGCATTCCACAAGATTTGCACAATCAGATTTCACCACTATGTTTTGAATATCGAATTCCAAAGTTAATTGAAGATCCATTCTCAAAGCAGCACATTCCGCAAAAAGTGTTGATCTGGAGATATCTCTTGAAGCAACACCCACTAAAAAATATCCTCGATCATCTAGGATAAGCACCAAAACCTACAGAGGTGTCTTTCAGAATAACACCATCAGAATTGACCTTTACATAACCTTGTATAGGAGGAGACCAAAACAAAATTCCCGTAGAGGGATCGTTGGTATACGAAGGGTTGTCGATGGAGATAGCTGCCAAATCTTGTATCATCCTATTAACCAAACTCAATGTATTATAAAGATTTGATGAAATCCCTTTTAAGTATTTTCCTATTTCTTGTAAGCCATACCTCCCATGAGAGAATAGCATTGGATTGGGACAAAGGCAAAAAGAGGAACCAAGGACCTCAAACCAAGCTTTTAACCCACTCAGCAAAGGAAAGGTTAGTCTCAGAAGGATGAAGGCAGAAAGAGGAACCAAACCAGGTCAACTTAGCATGGTTGCAGGATAAAAGGACATGAGTAACAGTTTCAACTGTTGCATTAGAACAAGGACAAGATGGGTTTGTGGTCAGATTTCTCTCAACCAAAGTGGTTTTGAGAGCGAACGAATCATGGCAAGCCCTCCAAACAAAGGACTTGATTTTTTTTTTTTTTTGGGGGGGGGGGGGGGGAGGATGTCCAATTTCCAAAGAGCTTTCCAAGTAGAAGAAGGTATGGGGTTTGATCTAGATGGCTGATAAGGAGGGGAAGATGATTTGGAAACGTGGTAAGCTGATTTAACTGAAAAAATACCCTTCCTGCCACGAATCCAAACCGAACAATCATAAAAAATAGTGGAACTCAATAGAATTTTTACCATCTCATCAACAAAATCAAATGGGAAAATTGATAACAGGAGGTCAACTTCCAAAACCCTAGTGATAGGATCAATAAGGTCAGCAATAAACTCCAAGCTACAACTTTTAGGCTTAGGATGGGGAACTCTAAAACCATGGGTAAAGGGAGCCCAGGGATCAGACCATATATTAACCGTTGTACCACTACCAATGATCTTTCTAATATCCTTGAGGAGGATATCTCTTCCAGCCATGACACTTTTCCAACCATATGAGGTTTTTCTTGGAATTTTGGCATGTTCAAAATAGGAATTAGGAAAATAATGAGCTTTCATACATTTGGCCCAAATGGAAGAAAGATTTGTAAGTAAATTCCAAGCTTGCTTCGCAAGAAAGGCCAGGTTGAAATGAAGAAGGTTTCTAATCCTCCTTCGCTCTTGCTCTTAGTCATGAAATCCCAACTAACCCAACAAATTCACTTTTCATCTTTGATTTGCCCCCACCAAAATTGCCTTTGAATGCAGTCGATTTCATTTGTGATGCATTTTAAAAGAAGAAAGCAAGACATCAAATGACTAGGAATGAAAAAGACAACATATTTGATAAGGGTCTCTCTCCCTACATAGGAGAGGAATCTTTCCTTCCAACCATGCATTCTATTCCTAACTATGTCTACAATGAAAAAAAATTTCTTTGATTTTGAGCTACCAATGTTAGAAGGAAGGCCAACGTAAATGCTAGGGCAAGAGACATGTTTCATATTGATGATTTCTAAGATGACAACTCTGGTTTGGCCAGGAGTATTCTTGCGGAAGAAAATATCTTTTATAACCATCTGACCAGAGACACCCCCATAGAGAGAGATGATGTCACAAAATTTCCGAGCATCTCTAGTAGTAGCCCGCATGAAGTAACTATCATCAACAAAGAACATGGGGGAAACCCTTGGGCCTAATCTGCCAACTCTAAAAGAAAGAGATTTTTTGTCGACCCTATTGTTGATGATGCAAGACAGTAGTTCAGAGTAGAAGAGAAAAAGATATGGACTAATGGGACCCCCCTGACGAAGTCCACGGCCAAGGGAGATGGTGGTAGAAGGAGAGCCATTGATGAGAATTCTATATTTAACCGTTGAAATGCATTTCTTAATCCATTTTCTCCAATTGTCACAGCAACCCAGACATTTCAAACTATGGAGGAAATTCCATTCGAGACTATCAAAAGCCTTATGCATATCAGCTTCTTTTTTATTTTTTTGATGAAAAATAAAGGATTAGTATTACTGAAAAAAGTACGACAGACAATGTTTTTCCGGATTAGGGAGCCTCGCCTGCGTAGCTAACCTATGCGCAGGTAGAACTAAACTTCTAGGTTGTTTGATAATAGTTACATTCCCCCAAAGACAATAGAAGAGAATAAATATCAAAAAGCAAATAAAACAGCTCCCAAGGCCAAGAGTGTAACTCCCGATCTGTCAACTAGTTTTTTACCTCTTCCGAATCAGTCCAAATTGTTATGTGCCTGCACTCTGTCAGTAGGATCCTTTCGTCGCCTTCTTTGACTCCTCTGAGTTCCGTTTCTTGGGCTGTCCCTGCATAACCAGAGTTCATACAAGAGACAAGGATTTCATTTTTGTGAAAAATAAAGTACCCCCATCCTCCTTTTTTAGTGGTTGTATCAAAGCTACCATCACTAATGAGTAGGGGCATGGTCTATCGTACACCAATTAAGGTAAAAGCCAAGGCCCGGGTTGGTATCAATACGATCATGTTCCTCCTTATGGCCATCCCCAATAGTCTCTTTTTCACCAAATAACAGTTTGTTATCCTCAATCCACTTGCAAATATTGGCCATAACACGGTTGGGGCAGAATTTTAAGCCTTGGAAAAGGACCCCGCTTCTGCTTTGCCAGATGAAATATGGAGTAATATTGGCAATACTTAGAAGCCTATCTCCGTCGGATTTATGCATATCAGCTTTGATGGCCATGTAATGAGTTTTACTTTTCCAACTTTTTCATGATGTCAAGAATATCATGAACCACAAGAATATTTTCTGAAATTTGCCTCGCAGGAATGAATGCTCCTTGAAAGGGGGAAATGATCTCATGCATCACTTACTTAAGCCGATTAACCAAGACGTTAGAGATGATCTTATAAAATATGTTGCATAAACTAATCGGTCTATATTGGGAAAGAGATTTTGGTTCCTCGACTCTTGGAACTAAGGATATGAATTCTTTAGTTCTTTGAGAATTTACCCATTATTAAAGAACCTAAGGACACCTACAATGACTTCTTCGTCAACTAAGTCCCAATATTTCTGAAAGAATTGTGAAAGAAAATTGGAGAAATTCCATCAGGACCAAGGGTCTTTGAGCCATCCATTTATTTTCCCCCTCTTAAGATTCAAATCTAACTCATTTAACAATTAAAATTCTTTCTTAAAAAAAGAGGGATCATGAGGCTTGCTTTGGAGGAGTTCTAGTTCAGGTTTGAGCCTCCTAATGTGGTCATCAACATAACCGAAATCTATTTTATTCCTAGATTGCAGGTTATATTGAACAGCCTTAAGCTTTCGATAAATCTCAAACATGACAGAATCGGACTGAATGCCTTGCCAAGCTTTTTCGATAACCTTATTGCAGTTGGGATGAATCACCCACATAATTTGAAATCTGAATGGACGGGAAGCCCTGGATTTTGGAGGAAATGTATCAAGAACAATCGTGTTGTGATTAGAAGCTCTGATAAATAAGTTTCTAACTATGGCGTCCTCGAAGAGGATTCTCCAATCTGGGTTAGCCACAACTCTATCGAGCTTCCATAACTAGAGAATAGAGAATCGTAAGCTCTTTTATTTGACCAAGTGAAAGGAGGGCCTTTGAATCCCAGATCAAGAAGATTGCAATAGTCTAAAGTGTCCTTGAAATCCCTACAATCTCTAGAGGAAATGGGACACCCACCAAATTTCTCTTCAAGAGAGAGAATATTATTAAAGTCTCCTAGACAAGCCCAAGGTCCCGAAATTGATGCAGAAAGGGCTCTAAGATCTTCCCAAAAGAGGTTTCTAAAAGAGGGCCAAACCCCTTGACAATCCATTGGGCTAAACAGTGATATAATGCCAGGATCTGAAAAAAGGAAGATGTTTAATTAAGTAATCGTTTAAGTTTTTAGTTTCCATAACAAAAAATCAATCTGGATTTTCAGACCGAACTGGGTCTCTAAGATGACGAATGGTCAAGCGGGATCTTAAACCTTTAATATTCCAACTGATACACTTCATAAGGGAATTAAGACGTTGAAGAAAACCTACATGGAAACGAAGGGACAGCAACGGACAGAAACGGGAACCCACAAATTACCAAGATGAAAGGATTGATAAGGTGGTAGAAAAACCTGATTGAATCGGACGAAATTTTGCTAGGGAATAAGGCTGGCAGCCAAGGAAATGGGATGTTAAGGGGTATTTTAGAAAATACTAAAACCTAGGAGGGTATTTATGAACCTAAAGGGGAAGTGCATTACTCTATTTCCTTGGCTGCTGGTTTTGTTGCAGGACCATGCAAAATTTTTTCCCAGAATTGAAGAAAATGGTGCCAATATAATATCCAAAAGTAAAGCATTTCAAGTAAAAGGAATAAAACACACCATAAAAAAGGAGGGGGGGGGGGAATAAAACACACCATATAAGTTTGAGTGAAAACAGAAATCAGAGTGAATAGAGAGCGACATCATGTGAAAATATGAGATTGGCACCTTGGACTGTGGTTTGATCAGAAAGGCTGACGTGTACCGTCCTAACTGGCTTGGACTATGGTTTGTCTCCGAGAGTACTGAAGCAGGCCAAATAATGCTTATCTCAATGATGGTGTGGACACCTTTGAACTGCATGAGCACTTTTCCTTTTGATCTTGAGATTCATCCTCAATGTGAAATCAAAGATGCAAATCTAAAGCTTCTTCTTTAATTTCTGGAACCACATTAATTGACTATAAAGCTGATACAAGCTTGGGAGAATTCAACCCTATAAACCGACTTATAAGGTGAGGGAACCCAAGAATACGCAGGTTGGCTTTACACTAGTTACTAGTCCCAGACGAACATTGCAATACCAACGTCACCACCTGCCTTGCACAATTCCACCTGAGAGACGTAGTGCTAGCTCTGATACCACTGATACAAGCTTGAAAGAACTCAACCTAATAAATCGACTAACAAGGTGAAGGAACCCAAGAACTTATCAACCCACATTAGGTTTCCCATACAATCGATGTGGGACAAATGTGATCGTAACAAAAGCACTCATTGAATCTCCTGTGCCTAGTGATGTAGGTATTATTGGAATGTCTGGTGATGTTCATTCCATTAGAAGACATAATGAAGAGGGAGAAAAAGAAGTGATAAGGGTCGGTAGATAATGACTAGAAGATTAATAAGGGCTAATGGAGAAACAAACAATAGAATTGAAGGAAAAAGAGGGGAACGGTTAGAAAGAGAAAGATGTTGATGGAATAGAAAAATAAGATGCTAGGAGCAATAGTGGTGAAAATGATTGATTAAAGATGATTATGATTGATGGGGAAGATGTCGCAGAGCTTTCAAAGAGGAAAGAGGATTCGTTAGGGTTTTACTTTATTAAAGCTTATGCAAGGTAGATCAAATTATGGAAGAGAAAAGGGGTTGACAAAAACCCAGATTTACAGAGGATGTGGTTTCAGGTAGGATTTGAAGAAGATTTTTTTTTTTTTTTTTGGTTGAAGATTTGAAGAAGATTGATAGAGGATAAAATTTGAAGGAGAGAAACAATAATGATTGGTTGATGATAAAAGGCTACAAAGATGATCTGAGATGATATTAGTTGCTTAAAGAAAATAATGCTGCCTAGATGAGAGATTTCAAACCAAAAAAGGTAAGAATGATTGTTAGATTTTTACCAAACCTTATGTTTCCGCAAAAACTTGGACTATGGATGAATAGAGGAAGAGACCTACTCAGATTTTCTGAGGAAGCTCGAATCAATATCCGCAGCCGTAGACTGAATCGAGCCTAAGGTGAGGGTAAACCAGACGCTGAGAAGGAATAAGTCTAAGGACTTGGGATGAAACGATAGGAAGCTTTAAAATTTCTACAACCAAGAGAGCATCTTGAAGTGTTTTAAAGCCAGGATCAAATTAGGTCAATCGTTTCATAACCCATTCCGATTCCTCAAACCATAGTTCCTCTTTCTTCTATTGTTTAAGACAAAGTTGAGGGCAAGCAGGTATCGTTATGATTTTGTGGAGATAAACGTACCGCCAATGTTCAAACTAGTCATTAGCATTTTAGTAGCGCAGCGCCAGAATGTGTGCAATGCCATGCAGACACATTCAATTGCACAAGATCGAGATATCCATCCTCTTACCAAACAGTGTGTTTCACAACTAGCACTTTCAGATTATACAAAATCCAGTTTCAATGATTAATGAGCAACAAGACGAATGCTTAAACGCAAATAGCAAACCTACATAATCATTCATGGAATGGAAAACGAAACCGAAAAAGTCCCAGCATGTTGAGCATTCCTGAGACCCGTACGATTCCAACAATTTACCTAGAGTTGATGTTTCTTTTAAACCAAAAAAAAAAGCTTGTGGCTAGCGTTTACCACAACAGTAATCACAATATCGTTAGGTTTAAAACCACAAAATTGCCAACTCTAACCGAAAACAATCTATTATAACATGTCTCCAAAAACCAACTGAGAAAAGAAGTAGGAGCAAGACGGGTGAAGAAAACAAAACAGAGGTAAGCCTATTCCTAAATTACTCATCATCAGCCATTGTACCCTTCTCGCTGACATAAATACCATCCAGGAACTTTCTTATATCTTTGTTCTTGACATGGCATTTCTGTAGCACAAAACCAGAAATATTTGGTAAGTAAAAGGCGTGAGTGAGAGAGAGAGAGTGTGTCTGTGTGTGAGAGAGAGAGAAGGGTGGGGGCAGTACCTGATTTATTAAAGCAGCCGAACGGGAGACAAGTTCAACATCATTCCCATCCAAAACAAGTTCATCCTTGACCTTCTCAGAACGGATAATGGACACACCTTCAAGCATATCCACCTTACGCACCTGATACAACCAAGTGACCAACCAATTTAAACAAGCATAGAGTAAAAAACCCTCTAGTGGGCTGAATATAGTGTTTCAACTCAGAAATCTTAGTTAAACCAACATTTTCCCATCAATCTTCACATCAGGCATCTCAAAAAAAATCAAGACGTATAATTTTTCAACTGTCATGATTCTAGGCACGAGTTTTCCTTCCCCATGGGTATCAGTCCGTCAGATTGCCAAAGGGGAGGATAGTTTCAACTTCGTCAACAGCAAGTGGGAGTGTAATGATGACCAAAGAGTCCAATCATGGGGTTAAGGAAAAAGCCTATAGAAGAAAAACCAAAAAAAAGATTGGCACCATCTAGGTGAGGTAAGGAAAACTCTCACCCATGTAATATATTTGACAAAAAAGAACATCCTAAAAACATAAGCAAAACAATATGCTGGCAGAATCTTAACAACAGTAAATCTCTTTTTGTTTACAAGGCAACATCAAGAAAGACATACTTTGTAATAATAGGCAAAGACATGCCTAGAGCATCATAGAAACTGATAAAAACCATGGACTTAACGACTCCTGGTGGATAAATTTCTATGAATGAGCTCGACTAGCAGAATCTAGTTTGGAATTTATCTGGACAATAAAAAGAGAGTGGAAAAACAACAGCAAATCAACACAATAATTTAAGGCAAAGGAAAAGGAAACGAAATGTATAAAGCCTGTCCAACTAAGGCAAGCATCTGAGAGAAAAAAGAACAGTACATGTAAAATCAACCAAGACAGTTATAATAGAGTTGTAGGCCCAAGATTACTGCTACCGATCCAAGCCCCCACCCCAAACAAAACAAAACAAAAAAAAAACAAAAAAAAACTACCACTTGCCTTCCTAAGATCATTAATTTCCTCCTTGTCTAATAAAAGAACACAAGGAGAATGTGGTACTCAGAAGTAGGAATAGCAATGGGGTGGGTTAACAGGAGACTCTGATGCAGATTCAGGGTCACAATACCCTACTTGAGTTCGCTATAGGCCCACACAAGTACACAATAGCCAACAGTATGAGGATAATGGCAGAATCATAAATATCTCAAAGTTGCAAATGGGGAGTTGACAGTCATGTAATAAAATTTTTGAAGGGTAGCTAGGTAAATAAAGAGGAATGGACAAAAGAGGAATTATAATTTATTGAATAAGGGCAGACTTGTAATGAAAGGATAACTAGATAAAAGGAATAAAGAGGGGTTATTTTGAAAAAACAAATCTTTGGGGGGGAAGTTCTCTGTCTGAGAGCATGGCATACCTGTGTCTATCTCTATCCTCCACAAAACAGGGGCGCAAGTGTCTTTCCACAGGGAGGAGAGATAGACACACGGGAGCAATGGCGTAGGCCACGCTCCCGGATAGAGTTCTTTTTCCCTATTCAAAAAAACACCATACCAAAGAGCAGAGGGAAAACAAGAGGTTGCCTTTAACCTCCAAACTCATCTTCCAGCGGTAACCTCACTTACTGTTAGGTAAAGAGACACATATGGGTTCCAATCGAGCTGAGATTTTAGGAGAGGAGTCGTCCAGTCCTGGTAAGTGGAACTAACCCAGAAATTAACATTTCAATAGAGGTTGGCACGGTGTAATGGGCTGTTGCAGACTTGCAGGATAAATGCAGAGAACAGGGTAGGGAAGGTGCAATGGATGATGTGGCGTGATAAATTAGAGTTTGATGAACTGAAATAATAATAACCAAGTAAAAACCTGAATATGTAATCTCAGATCAAAACACCAAGTAGATCATTAGCAATGGTGAAATTAGATAGGCTGAAAGTTAGAAGAAAAACACAGTGTTCACTCTTACCAAGGAGAGAGAAACAAGGAGGAGGTACACAAAGGAATCAAACCTGGAAGGGAGGAACAAGAGGGATTCACTTAGTGAAGAAACCACTGGTCTCACTGAGAGAGAGAGAGAGAGAGAGGAGAATCGCACAAGCACACAACGCAGGCTTCAACCAAAAACAAAATTCATTCTTTTCAATCTACTCTAACAACGGAAGTTACAAACATATATAAAGAAAAATAAGAGACCCCCTACAAATAGAAACTAAGTCTCAACTTGGAAACTAACTGAACAGGAAACTTGAAATAGTAAATTATCTCCTAGCATCTAACGCTAACTACAACTCCATAATAAAAAATTACAAAGAACCCCAAAAATAAAAATTAATAAAATCCTAATCTATCCTACTAGACGCAAGTCCCCATCTGGGCATAGTTCTCGATCTGGACAGCCAAACTGGTCAAGCCTGCCAGCCATGAATCTGCATCAATTCCCTAAACCAAACCCCCTATGGTAAAGGTTTGGTATGCCCAGATCTGGTTTAGGATGGTTTAGGGTTTTACCAAATATAAGGAGGCCTGCCTCAACCCGTGGGGCCCTGCCCTGATTACCTTGTAAAGTTGACAAAGTAGGGTGGTAGCAGCTTGGTAAAAGTCTTGGATGTGGCAGGGATTCAAATATCAAGCTTGTCTAAGATGAGAATTCTCAATGGAAAATAACCTCCATCTGATGATGCTGGAAGAATCAATGTTTTCCGTTCTCACGAATCCACTGTGAAACATAAATTATAATCCAGATGATAACAGAAAATTTGATTCTCTCGAAACATAGATAACTACAGTTTGGGCTTTTGAGAAACTTTGTTTCGAAGATAATTAATTTCTGATCATGAAAATTTTAAAAAGAAAATTCAATTAAATTTTTTAAGTTGAAGGCTTGAAACCAAGCACTAAATATTTGCCCTGTTTTTTGCAACAATAAATTTGAAGGAAAAATGTACACCACCAACTTTGAATCTTGCATAAATCTTACTCAAATCGGGCAAATTATCACTGTAGATACCCTGCAGTAGTGTCCAACACCTTGTTTCACAAAGAAATGTAGGTGATCTGGCAAAAAAAATTGACTATTCTAGGGTTTTTTGGACCTTTTCCCCTTTACTATTTAAAACTTAGGAAATGAACGAAATGGGTCGAATCGATCGAAATAGCACTATAATATGCACTGATCTTTATCGTTTTGACCAAAATAGTATCCAAAACCAAAATTTAATCAAAATTTCAACTGAAATACCAAAATTTCGATTGAAACTCTACATACCTAGTCAGTCACCTTGTGATTCAGTTGGGCTCCAAGTCAAAACTTTAATAATTCAAGAGATTTTGGCCGTTTCACAAGAAATCTTGAGCCATGCTAGGGTGTTTCCTTTTTATCATAAATTGTAGGTTGATTGTCTCCTTCAACTTGCTTCAGTAAGATGCAGTACAGTATGCCTGACTATGCATACTTGTATGCATTGCCCTCAGCTTTGCTAAGTCACATCTTGCAATTTTAATAAATGAAGCCAGAACAAATAAATTGATTAAAAGAAAGCAAAAAACAAAAAAAGGGACTACCAACAGACTTTACATGGTAAGCAGTCCATTTTTGGCTTGCTTGGTGATTCACTCAATAGAAGTCAGGGTCCGGTATTCAGTGAGATGTGTTTGGGTAACGATACGTACTCAAGTACATAGCGTACTAGTACAATCATACCAGGAGAAAATCCTAAAAAGTTTACCACCTTGTACAGTGCACCATCTACACCACTAGCTGTAAGGCTGCTATCTTCATCATCATTTTCTGTAGTCTAAAATGCAAATTCATTATTTCATTCATCTAGTTATATCTTTTATTGTAAGATATTAGGATTAATTCATAATTCATAGTTCCAGAGAGATTAGTCTTTATAAAGTTATTCCTACTTCACAATTATCAATTAGAATGCCGGAAAACAGCGCAAAACATCACTTGAGAAGTCAAATCATGAAATCAAGACACAATTCCTTGCCAAAGATGAGTCTAGTTTATTTTCATCAACTTCTAAAAAGATCAATGCACTATGAACAACGGGGAAACTAAAATCGTGCAATTCAATTCAATTCCTTAAAAGATAAACATATACAACGAAATCACGTATAAAATAATCCCAAAGACCGGGCTCCACTGAGCTCTAAAGCCAGGAAAAAAAAGAGTGGAGGGGGAGCATCTCATTACGCTCGACACTCATATCAGTACATTAACCAACAGAAGCAAACCTTAAACTCCTCCAAATATTAACAAAATTAACGTTGGAACAAAGATGAGGAAAATTCTGTACGAGAAGCTGGAAGTTACGAGAGTATACCTTCTTCTCACCAAGAAAGTTACGAATCTCGATGCTCTTGCTTCCGTTGGTGATGCTAGCGTTGATGGGGAAGTGAGCATATACGAACCTCATCTTGTAGCGGTAGCCCTTGGTGACACCCTTGATTAGGTTCTCGACATGGCTAATGGCCGTGCGGATGGCAGCAGTAGTCTTCCTTGATCCGAACCAAGCGTCAATCTTAAGCTTCTTCTTGCCTGATTCATCCTTGATGAGTTGGAAATCCAAGTTGAGATGCTTGAAGTTCCTGGTAAGCTTTCCTCGAGGGCCTTCCACCTCGATCATCTTGGCCTTCACCTTGATCTTCACCCCCTCCGGAATATCCATGGTTTCCGATGACAGGATTGTCTTCATTTTCACCCCTCGACAAGTCCCCTCTGTGCTTCTCTTCCCTTCTCTACGCTTTAACGGGCGGCTGAACGCTGAGGGGTGATAGAAACCCTAAAACGAATCTTTCACTTTTTATAGGTGTGCATTTGCCCTATAAACCCCATAAATAGCTTTTATCGAGGGTGGTCAATGGGCCATTGGGCCGGATCACGATCCCCATACGGTTGGAATCAGGCTTTTGTAATCGGTATCGATATTGATCTCTGCCGATGTCAATCCGGAGCAAATCGATCCAATCAGTCTGTATCGGTCTGGATCGGTCAAGTTTACCCATGCTTTCTTCAAACAAAAAAATTAAATTTTCCTTAGATTTTTGCTCTTATCCGTATCGATCCATCGATATGGGATCACATAAGAATCGGAATCGGTATTGATCTCCATCAATATCGATACGAATCAACGGATCCAATACTGATTCCTCAAACCATGGTGGGAATCCGGTCTGCTCACTTAGGTCGCATTTGATAACGATTCCGTTTTGAGAACGTTGTTCTTCGACAAAATGATTTTTTGGAGCCTGTTTGGTGACGATTCCATTCTAGGACTATTGTTCTTCGACAAAATGATCTATTACTGTTTCTTAATTGAAAGATCATTTTTAACCAACTGTTAGGCATTTGGTAAACCTATTCTGAAACTGTTCTCTTGATCGTTCTTAAACCAAATGGTGTTTGGTAAAACATGGTCTGAACAGAAATTTAATATTATTGTCAATATTTAAAATCTAATTCCTCTCAGGTTCCCTGTCCGGTCAGGTTCGTAGGTTCCTCTCATAGGTGGCCAGAAATGACGATCTCACCCCTTGCCCGAACACACTGCCTTGGTGGGGTGAGGTCGTCATTTCCGCCCTCCCTATGAGAGGAACCTACGAACTTGAATGGGCAAGGAACCCGAGAGGAGAAAAATTCCAATATTTATATAAAAGCCAGTATGTATATTAGAGGCATAAGGTTTGGGTAATTGACAAGTGGGATGACAAGTATTAAGGTTTGTAACCACTGTAACGACGAATATCACTTTCTTCTGAAGGCCTTTCCATTTAAATACCCACAGAGGAATATGCTGCATGAGAGGATGAACACTAACGAACAGAAGCGTAGCTGCAGACTCCGAATAAATCAAAATTAATCATTTACCACATCTCTACATGCAACAGAATTCATTCAAACTATCAACAAAAAATAAGGGAAAAAACACAGAGAAACAGACACTATATTATGCTCATGATTGTCTTAACTCTTAACTGACTATGCTATGAACAGTTGACTAAAAAGGGTTTTGGTGGATTCAAACCACAATTCCCTTAGAACATGCTTGAGACATGCTCATGTTCCAAGTGCTCTACCAATTTGAGTTAAAGACCCAACAAGTAAAGTTTGAAATTTACAAGTAACCATGAGACCAAGCTACAAATCATGCTTCAATGATAATACCCAATGGGGACCTTTCCATAACCCTTCCTAATGTTCTCACATGTATTGAACAAAAGAAGAAAAAAAATTTGACCAGGAAGATCAAAATCAATTGTTTCTTCATTAGATAACAAGTCATTGATGAGCAACAAGTACACCATCAATCAAGTTGCATTTGCATTTAAAAACAAAAAAACTGTTATTTCTTTATTTCCATTTACCATCAAGATCATTCAAAGCATGCAATATGAAGAATTCATCCTACTTGTAGAGCATTAAAACAAAATGCTCAACTGGGGTTTAAAGGTGTGATTAGCCCAGTTATCTTTTGAATGAGAGTTACGCAGTTGAACATGTTTCTGTAAACAAATTAGCATGGTCATACTAAAGTTCATATATTATGGGTACATCTTTGCATAATCAAGGACAAAAGTTGTATTGATTTGCATTTTCCAACCAACTTCCTACTGTTCACCCCACCACTACATCTTGTAGTATCGTTCATTTCTTCTTAACTTCTTACTTTCTATCCAAGAAAATTCAACTCTACAACTAGATAAACAATAACGGAGACAATTAACAACGTTGCTTTTCTACCCCTAGGGGGTAGTTCATTTGGAAGGAACAACACCTCACAATGACAATCAACATGAGAGATAAGTTCGGAACGATGCAAATCCAACAAGTTCGAAAGTGGACATGGCTATATGCCATACTATATAGTATGCACGTGTGTATGTTAGAGGAGACAGGAGGACAGCGTGGCTGATGGATGATTCCGATACTGTGGCCCCAGTCTCTTTGCATACATATATATACACCGCATACTGTACATATCTAGGGGTGTCAATTCCAAGCCCAGCCCCACCGAGCCTGCCCGGTTAAAGCCCGGCTCGATTACTAAATGTGTCGGGCTTAAGCCTGACATATTTAGTAATCGGGCAGTCCCGGTGTGGGGTCCTAGTCCGTTGGGCGCCCGACCTAGACCGCCCGGTTACAGCCCGACCCCACTCCGACCCTTTAACTTATAAACTTCCCCTCCCCTTCCCTCCATATTTCCTTTTTTATGTTTGTTTCTTTGTTGGTCTTTGACATTTATTGGTTAGATACACTTAACATAGGTGAGATGAGGCTTAGTTTTAGTTTTTAGATGTGCTTCTATTCGTTGTTGTGCTGCTATTTTTTTATTCCCTTCTACTTACTTTGTTAGATGTGTTTCTATTCGGTATTGTGCTGCTATTATTTTTCCCTCTACTTACTTTGTTGGATTTTCTTGCATAGTTGAGAAGATGAACTGATCGGAGTACCTTAACATGCATAAATCATACCATACTATTGCACCTGTTTGATTGGGACAACGTTGTGTGATATCTTTACTTGCTATGTTAACACAATTTTGACATTCTTGGGAAGTAATATAAACCGCACGACGAAGAGACCATAGACGTGTTGGAATTAGGTAATTGTTGTGTTGTAAAATCCAGATCTTGATAGCATTAGAGGATCGAGAAGATAGAAGATGGTTGAAATTGTATGATCCGTGTTAGATTTGTTTTTTGGACCTCCGGTTCATCTTTCTCGTGTATTTCAATTTGTGTGCATGTGTGTGCATGTGTATGTAAATGCATTTATTTCCTTGATTTTCATTGAATCTAAAATCGCTAGGCATTTGGGTATTCTCGGCATTTTCCGATTGAAGCATGATTCTTGTCTCTATGTAAGCAATTCCAAGGTTTCAGAGGAAGTAATGCTACTTTTTAATGCTTACTTCTCCTTGAGACAAGCTTTAATTATCCATTAAGAACATCTAGGAAAGTTGCACAATTCAAGGCTTTGAGTGTGAAGATCGTGAAGAGGTTTTATTTATACAAGCCAGTGAAGGATGGTTGATTGGATTGTTTATCTGTCCCTATAATTTTTTGTTTACTTTGTTATTGGTACTTGTGCATACCTCTTGTCACCTTCGTCTTACTAATTAGTTTATATTGCTATTTGATGGTTTTGTGTAGGATGGAGATGGTGTTCAGGTCTTGGAATTTCACTTTTGGGCTTGGTTTCCTCCTTGGGAGTATAACTTTGGTGGCTTCAGATCCATGAACTAATATTATTTTACTTGCTAATTGGGTTATGAATTTTGTATAGAAGGGGTCTCTTTGTGGTCTTTTTGCGATGCGAACCTTAGTACTATGGATTTTGTGTAGGAGGGATCTTTTATCTTTTTGTAGTATTGGAACCTTAGAACTATGGATTACGTGTAGGAGGGGATCTTGTCTTTTGCGATGTCGGAACCGTAGTACTTTAGACTCGTTTTTATTTTATGTTTAATGGATATTTTACATAGTTCAATATATCTTGGCATTAGTAAAATCATTATTTTGTGGGATTTATGTGTTCTATATGAAACAAGTGGTCGAAAAGATTAATATGGATGAATGCATTATATATGAAATAGGTGGCGAAATGAATCTATTATATTTGAAACGGGTTAATGGAATAGATACGAAGCTATTCTTAAATTTAAAAAAAAAAAATAGCACCTATAGCGGCGTTTTTAAAAACGTCGGCAAAAACAAAAAGCCAGGCCTCATTTACCGGCGTTTATTAACAAATGCCTCAATATTATTGCCTACGTGCGCTTTTATAAATGTCGTTTTAGTGTACTAAGCCCGGCATTTGCTACAAACGTCGCAACAATTAGAAATTCAATGCCTACCTCGGCACTTTTAAAAACGTCGTTGTAGGACATTTTCCACGACGTTTATTAGAAAACGCCGCGGTAAAGGCACTTACACAGTCACTCTCAAAAAACGCCGTTGTACAAAAACGGCGGTACCTTCGCCGACGTTTCTACGGCACAAAGTAGAAACGTCGTTGAATGATACAGCGGCGTTTTTGGGATCTATAGCGGCGTTTAAAAACGCCGTCGTAGACCCAATTTCTTGTAGTGGATAAGCTTTATTTGACTTTGAGTTGAGGTGTATCGTGACTGCCCAACGATGTGATGGTTTGAACTTAAAATTCTGGTTGCATGTCAATTAGTAAGCCCACACCATTTAGAGACTATTTACAGTTAAGCGGCTCATTAGCCCGTTTTGGACCCGATTTAGGCCCGTTTAGCCTGAATAAGGCTGCCCCGATTAAAGACCGAACATCGACCGACCGAAATGAAACCGTACCATGCCCACCAAAGGTAAACCCGAATGCCTAAACAGTCAGACATGGTGCAGCCTGTAAAATTGATGAAGCCAGACCAAGCCCGACCGGTTGACACCCCTATACATATCGATGGATGCTGGTTAGGATAACTACCCTGGTTACTACAACCCTAACCAACCAGGGGTTACGTGTTGGTTGGCCCTTCGTGGTAGGTTAGATGATGATTTTCCTGAATGCCACATCCGATGTACGATGTGATTATTGCCAGAGGCGGTTCCGAGCCGTGTGACCAAGGTTATTTTCGGGATCGGCGGGGTTTATTCGGGGTATGCTGGGTGACCCAAGGTCGCATTCGGGGACCGACAAGCTCCCTTCGCAGCGAGGGTTGTAATCGTTGGGTGACCCAAGGTCGCATTCGGGGACCAAGGATACAATCTAATGTATTGCAGTAGAACCTAAACCATGACTTAGTTGTATTGTGTAGGATAATTAAAGGAACTGAATTCATGAACCACATCATTATGTTTGTGTATGCTTGTATGTCCTCATCCCTTATTGAGCTTAGTGAAACTTAACCCTCATGTACACACTCTTTTAGCTGTGAATGCAGGTTTGTGGTGGTAACAAGTACGGACTTTATTCTGTGTTGATGCTGGCGAACTGAAACAATAGAACCCAGGGCTTGTGCTGGTACATGATTCGGGTCGTACTAGTGATTACTATACCTGTAAAGGACAAGGATATGAAAACATGTTGTTGTTGTCCTTCTTTAGGACTTCAGGGATACAAAATTGTATATAAATGATGTAATTTAAACAACTATATATATTTTTGAGTTTTGGATACCGTACTTACCAGGGAATTATTCACAATTACATATTTAATTATTACATTAGTCACCTTTATTAAGATATCTATTTATTTTTACTTCTGCCCTTGTGATTCGAGATAATTGTGGTATATCGTGATGGTGAAAGTACTGCACCTGAGATCCTAGTAGAAAGAGTGGGATGACAATTGGCATCCTCGTCATACCATGTGGCTCTTTTGGGAGCGGGGTGTGACATAGAGAGGGTTATGACTCTTTTAGAATGGTGAAATAACTACTAAAATTTTAATTTTAATTCTTAAAAAATAACATAATTGCAAAAGATAATTTTTAAAGTGAACTATTTGGCCAAGTTTCTCCCACTTTTAGGTTCGAGGTTTTCTTTTTAGTGTTACAAAGCTTAAAGTTTCCAAGCCTTCACTTGTTTCATCGAATGGCTAGAGCTATTAGAAAGATTATGAATAACATCCAGTTGGATGTCAGGATTCCTAATAAATAATTCACAAGGTGAGAAATACAACAACAACAACAAACTCAACCTTATCCCAACTTATTGGGATTAGCTACTTGGATCCAAAACAAAACAAAATAGAGAAACCATAGTTATACTAAAAAATAGAAGGTGAATAAAAGATAGGAGAAGAGGGATGGGGAAAGAGATGATAAATGACAAGGAAAAAGGACAAATGGGAGATGGGAAATAAAAGAGAGATGGAAGGTTGCAAGAGGAAAAAGGCACAACCCAACACGTAGTCTAATCTCAACTAGATGGGGTCTGCGACATGGATCCTTGCCCTCCGATAGGTTCTGTCCGAGGTCATACTTGGGACCAAACTAGACCATGCATGTTCTTCCTCACTACTTCTCCTATGGTCATTTTAGGTCTGCCCCTAGGTCCTTTAGCTCCTTCAATCGGGATCATATCACTCCTAACTGGGGCGTCCCTAGGTCTCGGTTGAATATGACCATACCACCTCAAACGACTCTCTCGGAGCTTGTCATGGATAGGAGCAACTCCTAAGTCATTTTTTAAATGTTCATTCCGTACTTTATCCTTCATTATTTTTCCACACATCCATCTTAACAAAGTTAGCTCAGTAATGACCTACATCATTGAAGCAAAAGTGTGCAAAGTCAGCTCAGTCTGTGGATTTAAAACAATCCAGACAACAAATATAACAACCATAAATTCATCTTTGTTATCATTTCTACAAATTCACACCCTTGGAAACATGCTAAAGAGAATTGACATACCTTTGGCTGTCCAAGAGTGATAGATACATCCTTCCTTTCTCTAGGATTGCAAGGTGCTGGAATTCGTTCTCCTATCATACTACTGGAATAGCATATCCAACCAAGATACAATCACTTGTTCAACAATTTCTGCAAACACCAAAAGGAACAGGAACATCCACTCAGCATTGTAAAAACCAAACAATTCCAATTTGAATTCTCCGCAGGTATGTGATTGAGATATTTCTTGTTTCGTATCAAAACCTATGTTTGATTGCAAGCTTGCTTTAAAGGAAAATTCCAAGCAATTACTAAGAATCGGTAAATGGGTGTACTTTGTTAACTACACATACACATGTAACCAAACTGTTGCATTAATACAGATAAATACTTTGTAATCGAAAACATAAGCCTAATTAAATGGTAATAGATACAGAAATACTGGAAACGATTTAAAACCTTAAAGGCTTAAAGAAGAGGAAATAGAAAATTCATTCATATCATTTATAACAATAGAAAATTTCACAGTTTGAACCACCAGAGCTACGATATTTCAATTCAACCAAGAAAAAAATAATAAGGGAGCTTAGTTTAAGGGACCATCACGATAGGAAAAATTGAGAAGAAGAAGATTCGGGGTCCATTTAAGACATCTGGAGAACAGTTCAATCATGATTCACGAGTGACATCTGGCCTGTATTTTCATATGCTTTGCGAGGGCAATTCCTCGTCTGCGCTCTCGATTTCACCATTGGATATAAGAAGATTATAAAGTGAACCACGACGACAATGACGCTTTTGAAATATTAAAACCCTAAATCCATCCACACACCTTCCTTGTTGCAATAACAACTACACAACGACCAACAATACCGTTAAGGCATTCTTCACAATATTCGCCGGCAACTTCAAGGAGACCTTGAGCTCTGCCGGAGACAAGTCGAAAACGAGAGAGATAGATTGGGTAGCCGATTTTGAGAAGAAGAGTTGTGCTTCATTACGATTTAACCCTTTAATGCGAAATGTCGTTTAAATTCTTTTTTTTTTTTTCAACTTTTGACGGCGAATGTGATTTCACTATTTATTATCCCTGTAAACAGACCCTTGTTACATTAATAATTCTCCTTTTTTGATAAACGAAATTTCATGATTGAAATCAAGGGAAAAGTTCTCTATGGGAGTGTGCGCACATGCAAAAACATCAACAAGGTGGGCATTTCTACCTTTCATGTGGGTGGGATGGTCATTTTGCCCCTCTACGTTTGGGCCCAGAAACCCTTTTACCTTTGAATTCATAACATAGAGAGCCCTAACATGCCAATAATTTGTAGGTAATTTACAAATTTTGATTATTCTGCCTTTTAGTACTTTCAAAGAATTGAATGCATTTCTATTATAAAAAAAAAAAAAAAAAAATTGCTTGAATTTGATACCCAAAAAAAAAAATATTAGAAAAAAGAAGAATTGCTTGCGTTTTTATAAAGTTGAGACTAGGGATCACGATTCGACGAATCTCATCAGGATTTCGAAATGAAAAAAAGAAAAGAAAAGAATGAAAAGGGTGTTTCTGTCCAAGCACATGACACTGAAATCGAATATTTCTCCTTCTTTCCCCTTCTTTCCCCTCTCCTCGTTACCTTTTTGGGTTTACAGGAAAATGCATGGATTTTCGATTGTGGATGGTTTCATGAACGGTATTTCTCATCAATAGCCAGATAATTTTAGTTTGATACGTTTTTAAAACAAAAAAGAAAAAGAAAAAGGAGTTTGATTTCGTTACCTGTCTCATACGTTTAGAGTATTTAAGACTCGATTTTCCTGGCGGGAAATGAGGGCAACGGTTTCAGGATTTGATATTTGCCAATTCTTATATTTCATTAATTCCCTAATCTACTTTTGACAGATTTTTTTGTTTCTTACATATTACATTTTATTCTGTTTGGATTTCCTCCCTTCCCCCTTATTGTTGTATTCTCTGCTTCTACCTGGAAGGAAGTTCAACACCTTGTAATACATTTTCAATTGAATGAAAATATGAGTTTGTTCTTTGATAGAAAAAGTTTCATTAAGTTCCCTTATATTTACTTACGCCATGCAATTTCACCTTTATATTTTGAAAAGTAGTGAACGAAAGCTTAGCAGAGATGATAAAGTATGTGGCGAATGAACCCTCGGTGGGGCTTTTCTATGTACAACAGCACACTCAGAATGCGGTTCCCAGCCTTCTCAATGTCAAGGTCTCTTCCTCCCCGTTCATCTGAATCCCCCTGCTATTGGTATAGTGATGTTTTAAGTATTTTAATTACCGAATGATTTATCCTTGAGTAAGAAAAGTAATTACTGAATGAATTAAAACTTGAACATGAAATATTTACAGTCTATTTGGTGAGAACTGAGAAGTTTGGTGAGTGACATAGCCAAACATAAAGTAAAATCAACGAATTTATATCCAAAATAGTTTTCTTCAGGGCTGGATGTAATGCGCTTTTTTGTGTACACCGTGTGTTTTTTCTTGCCTGAAATGTTGTTTTATGTTTTTCCGTCAAAATACTTCTGAAAATATAAATTTTTAATCTTAAAAGTGCTTTTCATTATATCAAGATGACTGTTTTAACTTTACTTCCAACCGTTCATCCCATCGGAAATTCACTTTGAGCTTCATTTCACTTCACTTTACTAATGATAAACATTGCGTTTCTAACCAAATAGAGCCTTAATGTGATATGCAATATAATGCAATACTGAGCTGGGTGCAACAACTCATTCTGATGCAAACCCGAGAGGGTAAGGTTGAGTTTGGTTGCGTAAATCTTTTGGATGTGGTCTGATTGTGGATGGTCATCCACTTGAGTTACCATCAGTTGAATCGTAATTCTAGAAAATAAACTGTTTGGTTATCATGATTCTGTGACGTGATTCTTCCTGAAAAACTGTTTGGTTACCCTGAGTCTGTCAATTGGATTTATCCTGAATCTATCTGAATAACTGTTTGGTTACCTTGAGTCTGTCAGTTACTAAACCTTACATTTAAAAGTAAAAGACACATTAAAAAAAAATAAAAAATAATAATACAGTTACCATATTAATGTTCCCAAATAATTAATTAAATCCAATTACCACCCAACCTTATATAACCTAAAAAAATTACTAATATACCATTGCTATGTGTGAGTGTGTGCTTTGGTGTAGGGGCAGCAAAGGGCGGGGGTGAGTGTGTGCTCAGGTGTAGGGGCAGCAAGGAGTGAGGGTGACTGTGTGAGTGTTGTGTTAAGGTGTAGGGATAGCAAGGGGTGGGGGTGAATTTGTGCTTAGGTATGATAACATAGAAGGTATGACTTAGTATGTCTCTATAGCTTTCATTTAAGTCGATTGAAGGAATCTCCCATGCATAATTCCCTTCCCTAAACTGTAATAAGTGGAAAATAAGAGATGTGTTAAAAGTTTACATTTTCAATTTTCACTACCCGATGTAGAGCAAACTGAAAAGTGAGTCATTGGTGGGGACACAATTATTCTGCCTTTATGTGATATCACATTCATACGTTTGCATAAGTATTTCTGTTATGTTAATGAATCCTCCTCAATTTGTCTTCCACATCTGAAACTTAAAATTCAGAAATAAGAGATTTTCAATTAACCAAAATTTGAAGTTGAACTTAGGCTGAAACACAACACTTCCAATAACAGTAAAACAAAAGTTCAGATTCCCCCAAGTCTCACCCTATTCTGATAATAAATTAAATAAGAAGCTACTGCTACATGACAGTGGTGATGGAGTCGAACCATCATCTCCTGGGAACAAACCCAGGTGCTCTTCCTTTTGAGCTAAAGACTCACCTACCTACATAAACCATGTCACAATAACATATAGCAATTGAACAAGAACGAAAAAAAACATTTGAAGCTAACCCACTGGGGAACTATTAAAAGCAATCAACTAAAAGAAGGGAATTTTCTAGCAACATCACTTGAACTTGCATTAGAAAAGAAGAGAATTTTTCAGCTAGGAATACACTCTAATTTAATATGGATTCTAAGCTTAAAGATGGTCCAATTAATCCATGCTGCAAGCTCTAATCCTTAATCCATGCTGTAAGCTCTGACCTACTACTAACTGGAAACAAGCAAGGTTATGACAGAAACAAGATGGCTTACAAAGAATAGCAGAAAGAAAAGGCAAGATAAAGAGAGGAGGGGGGGGGGAAGCTGAGTTCAAGAAAATGACTGTTCATAAATGGGAGCAGGAATAGTCCAATCTGAAGGATTGACATTGCTGCTGCTATGAATCAGCCAATTCCTCAGATGGTGAAGCCACCGGTGTAATGGAAAATCTACTGTCAACATCCTATTATTTGGGTTTTGGGTGGGATTTCTGGTTTTATAGAAGTATGAGAACAGTCTTCAAAACCCATCTTCAGCTACTAACAAATAACCAAGAAAGGCCCTTGAGAGTTGAGAATAATAGGACAAAATATTCAGAATAATTGGAAGGAGTTAAGCATATTGAAGTATCATAGGTAAAGGCTGAAAAAAAAAAAAATGATCAGAAAGTAAAGATGAAAAGAACATAGAGAACCATTGACATTATGACCTTTTAAAGAGTGGCCTTAAATATTGACTAGAGGTTTTGCAAATTAAAACGTATCTGGTGATGAGCTCTGCAGATATCGAAATCACAGCATTCTTAAGTGGAAAAGATGGAGTAGAAGTTGACATTGTTGCATTAATAGACTTAGATATACAAACTTGTGAATTTGAAGTGCCCTTGCTGTGCTTGATCTTTAGCCAACAGATCAAGGTAGTCTCCGTATGGTTGCAATTCTAATGGTAAAGAAACAGAGCAAGCACCAGAACTCAAATTCTAAATACATGCCCATTTCCATCCTACCAATCCATAGCCGAAAAGCCTTAAAATACACATCATATAAATTAAGAAGCAATATGCCACAACTGCATTTGGTTGATAGTTTGTGAATAAGCCGGAACAAGTTGGAATCATGCTTGATTCCCAAGAAACCATATTTGAAGCAATTTTCGCATTGTTGAATTCATTTCTTGTTACTACATTTGAGAAAAATAATTCAGTTTTCACATTGAAAGGGGAGATGAAAAACTCACAATATATTCAATTAAAAAGATAAGGAAACAAGGGGAAGCAGAAGAATTCAAATTGTAAATAAATACTCATCTCCATCCTATCAAGCCATAGCCCCAAAAGCCTTGGAATCCAGATAACATGAACACAAAAGATGCAAGTTGCATTCTAGGTTCCCCAAGAAACTCAAATTGAATGATGCAGTTCACATAGGTTTCCAGATCGTTTCCATATCCAAGGAATCTCTCATCAATAAAATAGAAATTGTATTGGTAATTACCCCCTAGTAAGCTCCAGAGGAAGGGCTTTTTGAAACAGCATGTTGACATAGAGCCATACCTGTGACTTGATCGACAAAGCCCTACACCCACAAATCTCTGCTCCAAAAAACCTTGCAATCCAAAAATTGAAAACCTAAAAAACAAAAACCCTAAATCGTAGAGAGAGGAAGAGAGACCAGATAACGAGAGAGATAGAGGGACAGAGAAGAAGCCATACCTTGTTCAATGATTTGCCGGTTTCCAAGGAGCGACGACGGCTGAAGGATCGAGTGTTTTTCCCAGAAATCTCTTCTCACGATTTCGAATTAGGGCAGCCCTGAAATCCAAAAATTGAAATCTTGAAGAAAACCCTACCATCTTAATGTAGAGTGAGGGAGAGAGATCAGATAGAGAGGGAGATAGAGAGACAGAGAAGACGCCATACCATCTTCAACGATTTGCAGTCTTCTTCGTCGGACAAGTATTCTTTGCGTTTTTCGAATATGGCTCGAGTGTTCTTCGCATTTTTCGAATTAGGGAGCCCATATGGCTGTTCAAAGTTGGACCACACTATTTATTTTTAAGTTTTGAATCATCATCCATATCTGAGTTTACCTATAGAGGTGAACTCAGATATGGATTGTATTTAGTTATAAAATCAGAATTATGTAATTTTGGTAATCCAATGGAATTAGGCAACCAAACAGTTTAAATTTTTTAGAATTGCGATCCAATAGAATAGCGTTCTGTTGATTTACGCAACCAAACTCAACCTAAGCAAGCCAAGATCGAATCTGGAAGAGGGTTCTGATCTGAATCTGGTTTGAGTTTGGTTGCTGTTTTCACCATAATCAATTCCATGTTGTTCATGGAAGCCCTTTACCACAAGACGCGCTTTGTAGCGCTTAAGAGTACCGTCAGCCTTACGTTTGATGCGAGACACCCACTTACACCCAATCAAGTTCATATGAGGAGACCGTGGAATAAGGGACCATGTGCCATTTCTTACAATGCATTGAATTCTTTTGCCATCGCTGTGCGCCATTCGGGAACCTTAGATGCTTGTGAAAAACAAGTAGGCTCAGACAAAGTGGTGTTAGTATTTAATGCATGGGGAGGGTTAGGGTGTGGCCTAGAGTGAGAAGGTACACGGTTGGGCACTTGGGTCGTTATGGTAATGCTAGGAGTAGGAGCATAGAGTTCGGCCAAAGAGCGGGTACGTAGTGGAGAACTAGAAACATAGGAGGGTGTGGGGGTAGGGGAGACCCTAAGAGGAGAGGTAATCGGCAAGGGTGAGGGTGAGGGGACAGGTGACATGGGTGAGGGATTTGGGGCAGGCGAGTATTCCAGAGAGGCAGGTAAGGGCAGACCGTAGGGAGCTGGCGGTGATGGTGAAGGCGGACTAAGAGGAGCAGAAGTCCATGGTATAGGCAGGGAAGGCATAGCGAGGGTGGTGGTCCCAAAATGGAGGTGGAGAGAGGAAAAGAATCCTCATCAAATCGAACATGACAAACAACAATAAATCTGTGAGTGGATAGGTCAAGGCAGCGATAACCAATTGTTGAAAGATGAGAGAAATAATTTAGAGCTGAAATGCTTAAGTTCTCTATTAAACAACCCAAGCTTCTATTTATAATAGAAGCCCTAAAGAGGCAAATTACACAAGTACCCTTACTATGAAGAAAAAGAAAAAATACATAGAAAAGTACCCATATACCCCCACGGTACACACCATACAAGTCAACACTCCCCATCAAGTTGGAGCATAGATATCTATCAAGGCCAACTTGGATACAAAAGAACACATCAGCGAGCTGATCTTCAGACTTCACAGAGGGAATACAAACAAGGCCACTCTCAAGCTTTTCTTTGATAAAATATCGGTCAATCTCTACATGTTTATTACGATAATGCTGGACTGGGTTGTGGGCTATGCTGTTGCAGCCTTGTTGTTATAGTATAGCATCATGGGAAGAGAATAGGGACACCAATATCTTGAAGCAGCCTCCGAAACCATAACAACTCACAAATACCTTGGGCCATTGCACAAAATTCAGCCTCGACGCTTGATCTAGGCACCACATTTTCCTTCTTGCTGCGTCATATGACTAGGATGCCACCAACAAAAGTACAATACCCTGCCACAGACTTGCAATCAGAGGAGCCAGCCCAATCAGAATCTGTATAGGCTTCAACTCGAAAGTGATCTTGTGGAGATAGGAGAATTCCAATGCTAAGAATAGCCTCCATATGAGTGGAATAGGGATCATGCATGAACTGGCTTACCAGGCTCACAGCAAAGGCAATGTCTGGTCGTGTGTGAGATAGGTAGATCAGCTTACCTACCAACCTCTGATAACGACCTTTGTCAACTGGTTCTCCATCATATTACTTCAGCTTGGTGTTAGCCTCTAAAGGGATTTCACTAGGCTGACAACCCAGCAACCCTGTCTCTGATAGAAGATCCAGGATGTATTTTCTCTGGGAAAGATATATGCCTTTTGATGATTTGGCAGCTTCAATCCCGAGAAAATACCTTAGCTGTCTTGGATCCTTGATCTCAAACTCACGTCCTAGAAACTCCTTGAGATGATTCATTTCTTCCTTGTCATTCCCAATCAAAACTATATCATCAACATATACAATAAGAATTGTAACCTTGTTGCCATGGTGCTTGATGAACAAAGTATGATCATCATTACTCTCTTTGAAGCCCATAGAGGTCATAGCCTTATGAAATTTGCCAAAGCAAGCTCTAGGGGACTGTTTGAGATCATGTAGAGCACGCTTCAACTTATATACTTTGCCACTGGTTGTGTCAGATGAGAACCTAGGAGGAACTTCCTTGTACTCCTCTTCATCAAGCTCTCCATGAAGGAAAGCATTTTTTACATCAAGTTGCTATAGATCCCACCCTAGATTCACTGCACAAGACAATAGAACTCTCATTGTATTTAGCTTGGCAACTGGGGCAAAGGTTTCCTGGTAATCAATCCTATAGGTTTGAGTGAACCCTTTAGCCACAAGTCTTGCCTTATATCTGTCAATGCTGCCATCAACTTTCTGTATGACCACAAACACCCACTTGCACTCAACTGGTTTCTTTCCTGGAGGAAGAGCTATAATATCCCATGCTTTATTTTTTTTTAAAGCCTTCATTTCTTCTACTATGGCTGCTTTCCACTTTGCATCTGCAAGAGCCTCCTGCCAATTGTGTGGAATACAAATAGAGGAGAGGGAAGAAACAAAGGTACGATAGGAAGTAGATAATGCATCATTAGAGACAACATGAGATATGGGTGCTGAGTGCAAGACCTAATTCCCTTACAGTGGGCAATAGG
Organism: Telopea speciosissima; assembly: GCF_018873765.1. NCBI lineage: Eukaryota > Viridiplantae > Streptophyta > Magnoliopsida > Proteales > Proteaceae > Telopea > Telopea speciosissima. Next base: position 87,268,116 of record NC_057916.1, on the reverse strand, counting down.
TAAATCAAGATCAAGGGAAGGTTGAGGAGAAGAGAGATTACCAGTGGAGCTCGATCTGGCTGAGGGGATCCCAATTGAACAGGTTCAGGTGCTGTTGTGGTGGAGATCTCACCTTGATTTTTCTTTGACTGCTTTCTGTGAAAGACTTTGAGGTTGGGAACATCAATCAGCCTCAGCTTTTGTACCTGAGAAGTAGGCTCCCCTTGTGTTGAAATGTCAGTGACAGACAAGGGTGAAGGAACACAAATAGGGAGAAGAGGTTCCTGGACAGCCACATCTTCGCTATTACACCTCTTGAAGAGTTGGTGAGGAATTATAGGGAACTGACTCATGAAAGACAACATCCATACTCACCACAGTACGACGAGCAGGAGGAAAGTAACACTTATAACCCTTCTGTGTGAGAGAATACCCAAGGAATATACACCGTAGACCACGAGGTTCGAATTTGTTAGGGGAATGTGTGTCACGGACATTACACACACAACCAAAAGTGCGGGGAGGGACAACAAAAGAGAAGGACCCCTCGAAAACCTCAATAGGAGAGCTAGTACTCAAAACCCGAGTAGGCATTCAGTTTATTAGATAAAAAGCTGTGAGGACAACATTACTCTAGTATTGGGAAGGAACATGACGAGCAAACATGAGTGCACGGGCGACTTCCAAAAGATGGCGGTTCTTTCTTTTGGCCACCCCATTTTGGGCAGGAGTGTTAGTACAGCTGGTTTGATGAATGATTCCATGATCAGCTAGATATTTCTTAAACTGGCCCTCAGTGTATTCAATGCCATTATCACTCCTAAGAATTTTAATGGTAGCTTGATACTGGGTTTGAACCATTTTATGAAATAGTTGGAAACAATGAATTACTTCACTCTTATGTTGTATCATATAAACCCAAGTGATACGAGAATGGCAATTTATGAAAGCAACAAACCAACGGTGACCAGAAATGGAAGTTCGATGAGAGGGACCCCACACATTAATATGAACCAAATGAAAAATGACACTGCTTCTTTGATTAACTGGAGATTAGGTAGACCGAGTTTGTTTGGCCATAACATATGCCTCACAAAAAAACTCAGTTTGATTACATTCTTTAACAAGTTTAAGGAATAAAAAGGACAAGATCCCAAGGGGGGATGGCCTAAGCGGCAATGCCATTGATACAAAGTAACAGAAGAAGCTAAATGAAGCTGAGAAAGCAAGGTTGTTGATGTAGAAGCGCCCTCAAGCAAGTAGAGACGACCATGCACCCTACCCCATCCAATCGTGTCCTCCCATGCTCCAGATCCTGGAAAATACAATGGTCAGGGAAAAAGGTTACTTTACAATTCAAATCTCGAGTCAAACTACTAATGGAGAGAAGATTAGTAGTAAAATAAGGAATATGTAGTACATAAGACAATGTAAGAGAAGGAGAGCAGCGTATGGAACCCTTCCCAGATACAGAGGAGAGAGATCCATCTGCTACTCGAACTTTGTCTTTTCCAGATGAGGGTTTATATTTGTGAAATAAGTTGGAGGAACTTGTCATTTGGTCAATGGCACCGGAGTCAATGATCCACGGAGTGGAAACAGCCGATGCACAATTACCACTGAAAGGAATACCTGACTGAGCAAAATGGGAACCTGAAGAGACCGGTGTAGAGGCAGTGGAGGATGCAGCGGAAGCAGATGAGGCCCTCAGCATGCGACAGAAGGCCTGGAGCTCCTCCGGAGAAAGACCCAATTCGGTAGGAGGTGAAGTGGCAACTGTCTCTGTGTGATGAGCCTTGGTCTTGGGTTTACCCTTGGCTGCACATTTAGCTTCAAAGTCAGCAGGCTTCCTATGGAGCTTCCAGCAAGTAGCCTTTGCATGAAATGGCTTGTTGTAATGCTCACATCGAACAACCTCTTTCGAAGAGGCACCCAAATGAGAGAAACTATCAGTAGTGGGGTTAGGGCTGGCCCCAACTTGGAGGGCTGATTGATCAATAGTAGGAGTGTGCAACATAGCAGCTCGGCGACTCTCCTCTTTATGGACCAATGCATACGACTGCTCCAAGGAAGGAAACGGAGATCTGCTCAAAACTTGAACCCGAATCTGATCATACTTGACATTGAAACCAGCAAGGAAATCATACATTCAAATCTTGTCCACATGTTTGCGGTATGAAGCAATGTCTGCTGCAGTGGTAGGCTGGTAGTTGGTATAATGATCAAGTTTCTGCCATAAGCTTCGAAGGACAGCCTAGTATTGAGAGAGAAATAATTCCTTCTGGATGGTGTCATGGACCTTCTTACGAAGCTCATATAATTAGGCATCATTCCAAACCTGATCATATGTCTCCTTTGCACCAGCCCAGATCTGGGCAGCAGTATTAACTATTAAGTAACAAGTACCCACTAGAGAGATCAGACTGCATAGAGTTGAGTAAGAAGGACATCACCATGGAGTCATTTGCAATCCATCTGTTCTTAGTAGGACCTTCCGCAGTAGGTTTCTCAGTAGTACCAATGATATGTCCAGTAAGATCTCGACCTGCTATAGTCAAGTAGGTAGATCTGGACCACATCAAGTAGTTGGTACTGTTGAGCTTAATCGCAGCAGCATAAGGGAGATAATCACTCCTAGGTTGACCATCAGTTCTAGAGGAAGCAGAAGTAAGGTCTGAGCCAGTCATGATGATCAGAAAAAGTCTTCAGAATCAGCAGCAACACAGAAAAATTTTCTGAATCTGGTTTTGAAGTTGCAACACTTTCAGCCATCAGAATGAGCTGAAACTGGAACCGAGTTTCCCTCTAGTGGTGGGGAAGAAGTCCTCTAAAATTTAGCTCTTTCTGGCAAGCCAATAAAAAGCCCTAATTTTGTCAAAAAATTAGGTCAAAACCTGTTTTTGGAGAAATCGCAGGGCTGAATCTGACTTGAACTTGATCCAAAGCTGCAGCCTTTAAACAGGAAGGGGTGTGTACCAATAAGAGCAGGAACCAATCTCCAAAAAAACCAGAAATCGATCTTCAAGTATAGGAAAACTCGATCTCCAAAGATGGAGGAAACCTGCCTGCAGAATTAGGTCACACATGTAGTCTTCAATCTTCAATGAGGTAGGATTGAGGGCAGCATCCAAATCTGTAGTAGATGACCTCATAGTTGCTGCCCAGAAGGAGTGAGAAGAACCAAGAATGGTGGAGGGGGTAGAATCAAATCGTGGAGGAAAGGGAAGAAGAGAAAAACAAAAAAACTGAAAAAATTACTTTGTAAATCAGAAGTTCTGCTCTGATACCATGTTGGAAGATGAGAGAAATAGTTTAGAGCTGAAATGCTTGAGTTCTTTATTAGACAACCCAAGCTTCTGTAGAAGCCTCAAAGAGGCAAATTACACAAGTACCCTTACTATGCCTAAAAAGAAAAAAAACATAGAAAAGTACCCATATACCCCCACGGTACACACCATACAATTTAACACCAGTGTGAGATGGGTTGTAGCCTAGAAAAGCTCACCGCGATGAGCGAAAATTCATCTTATGCTTATTGTAGGGATGCAGGTAAGGAAAACAGAAACAACCAAAAACCTTGAGAAAAGAAGAGTTAGGCAGCATATGGTAAACAAGCTGAAAAAGGGAAACGCCTAGAGAGACAGAAGAGGGCATTCGATTAATTAAGTATACGGCTGTCTCAAAGGCAAAGTGCCATTAAATACGAGGAACAAACCCATGAGCAAGGAGGTAGAGCCCAGTGTCAACGATGTGTCGATGACGACGTTCGATGGCTCCCTGCTGTTCATGGGTATGAAGAGCAGACAGGCGATGGGAAATTCCAATTTTTGTAAAATATTGGGGAAGAGAGTGAAATTTGCCACCCAATCAGTCTGAATGAATTTAATTTTACAACTAAAAAATCATTCTACACGCACATGAAAATTGGGAAAAATAGTAAACGCATCGGATTTTCGCACCATAGGATAAAACCAAATAAATTTTGTATTATCATCAACGAAGATTACATAATAACGATGACTGGACAAAGACGGGGTGGGAGAAGGTCCCCATACATCACTGTGAATAAGATCCAAAGGAAATTGACTTCTGCTATGAGTCTCAGGTAAAGAGAGACGATGTGCTTGCCAAACTGACAAGCAGGACAAATATTACTAAGACGGGACGATAAACAAGGAAGAGAATTTAATTTAAGCATATGACGGAGAAGACGCTCATGTGGGTAGCCTAGACGACGATGCCAAACATCGAGGGACGTACGAACAACTGCATTAACGGATGGGGGAGATGAAGAAGAAAGTTCATAGAGTCCCCCTTCACTCAGACCGGACAGGAGTTTTGATCTAGTTGCCTGATCCTTCACAAAAAAATGAGAGGGGTGATATTTAAAGAAAACATTATTATCACGGGAAAATTTTTGAACAGAAAGAAGACGTTAGAAATAGACGGGACATGAAGCACAATATTTAAATGAAAAGAACAGGAAGAAAGACAAGGTAGAATGGAATAACCTATATGAGAAATTGGTAAGCCCTTACCATTGCCAGCATGAAGCTGATCCGGACCAGTGTACTCATCATACTGTGAAAGAGATTGGATATCAAGAGTGACATGGTGAGTTGCGCCGGTGTCTGGGGAGGGCAGTAGAGGGGTGAGGTGTGGGTAGTAATGGAGGGTTGGGATGACCATAGGTAGGGGCAAGCATCGGGTAGGTATAATGAATCGTGGGGGAGGGTGCAGTAGTGGGGAATTGGGTATAAGAGTTGGTAGGGTAACCACTTTGAAAGCGAAGAAAGCATCAGTCAGCAGAATGGTTTGTGCGACGGCAGATAGCACACCAAAAGCAGCCATAATTCTGGCCAGGATGACCACCAAGATCATGTCCGCCACGGCCCCGACCACCACGGTTAGAGGGAAGAGAATCGGCGGGTGAAGTGGAAGAGGAGCGTTGGGCAGTAGCAGTAGGGGAGACAGTAGCTGTAGTAGAGTCAGTAAGAGCAAGCTTGTGTAAAGTACTGCCATGAAGAAATTCATGACTTAGTAACATAGCATGTAGATCATCATAGGAGATGGAATCAATCCTTGTTAGAAGAGAGGACACCACATGAAATTCTGGTTTCAAGCCCCTGTAAATGTGGAGATTGAACGCGCTTGGACGAAGAGGTTGGCCAGCAACACCTAGTTCAGCAGCAATGGATTTAGTGTGCTGCAAGAATTGAGAAACAGATTCCTTCGGTTTTTGTTGAAGATCCTGAAGAGTCATTGTAAGGGACATAAGATGGCTCTCAGAAGGGGAGGAGAATGCCGTGGAGAGAGATAGCCAGATATCACGACTGGTGTTTCCCAAGCACCAAGGGAAAAACTTTTTCAGTGAGAGATGCGATTAAAAGGCTTTGAATCAGTGAGTCTTGACGACGCCAAAGAGCAGCAGAGGCAGGGTCAGTGGGACAGGGTGTTGTGCCATTAAGGTGACCAAAAGGATTTTGGCCATCAAGAAAGGGTTAAATTTGCGTCTGCTAAAAAAGAAAATTCTTTGATGTAAGTTTAATGGGATGTAGTGATGAGTGTGATTAAAGGAAAGAGATGGAGATGAGATGGGAGAGATAGCAGGGGCGGTGTGACTGTTGCAGCAGTGGAGATGGCGGCAAGATCAGTATTTTCATCACCCATGGTTGACCAAGAAAATAATTTGTAAACAAGAAAGAATGAATGAGAGAGAGAGAAAGAAGAGAAAGAAAAAAAGAGAGGGAGAGACTCAGTGGAGTGCTAACCGGCTCTAGATACCATATTAAATTGTATTGTATTTCCTTAAATTATGAATTCTCCAAGAGGAGTATATATACAATGTACAATCTTGAGAGACCTAGTCAATCTAAACTAGGTAAGAGAATAAGAAAATATAGAGTTTACATTATGATGGGATACAATCTTCGATCATGCAAATCCATATCACATGTGATAATTCTATATCACATGTGACGGTGGAGAGAGGCCAAGAAAGGAAGGGCGAGATACTCTCAATACCCCTCAAGCTTAAGGATAAATGTCATGCATTCCTAGCTTGCATAAGAGGGGTACCAAACTGAAGAGAGGTAAGCTCTTTGGTAAAGATGTCCGCCAGTTGATCACCAGTCTTCACGAAAGGGATACAAATGCAGCCAGAGTCTATCTTCTCCTTGATGAAGTGTCGATCCACTTTAATGTGCTTTGTTCTGTTATGTTCATGGTTTGAGAACTCGCGAGATCCCGCCGAGTTTCTTGGTTTCGTGAGATAGCGAGTCGAGATGACCTACGGTTCCTAAAACTACAATTTCTTGGCGAGATCTCGAGATCTCGGCCAAGTCTCGATACACATTTCTCTGTTTTTTTTTAGTTGTAAAATTTCAATATCTCGCCGAGATCTTGAGATCTCGGTATCGGGTTATATGGTTTTTTACCCAGTTTTCATGACCCATATGCCCATTTTTTTAGAAGAGAGCAATGGACAGAACTCGGAAATCTCGAGTTCTGTCCAAAGCTCTCTAAAGTTTAGAGAAAAAAACTCCAAGAGCTCTCTCTCTCAAATTTCTTCCTATTTCTCTCAAATCTTTGGTGGATTATGATGTTTGAAGTGAGATTCAAGTGGTAAAGTGAAGATTCAACTCCAAATCATCATCTATTTGTAGGATTTCAATGGTATTTTCTAATTTTTCCCAAATCTATTTTTTTCAAAAAAATTTGTGTAATACTTGTTAGATTCATGTGGTTTTGATATATGTTAAACATCTTTGCCCGATCTATCACTTGATGGAGTCGGATTTATTTTTCAGTTATTAAATTTTTTATTATAATTTCTGAAAAAATAAATGATTTATTTGAAAAAAGAAAATGAAAAAAAATAGGATGAATAGTGATTGTTTGAAAATGAATTTGATATATGTTAAACAACTTGGGATGCTCTACAGCCCCATGGATTAATTTTTTATTTTGACTCATTAAAAAAATTATTTTATTTTTCAGATTTAATAAATATATTATAAAAATTTAAAAAATATATAAAATATTAAGGAAAAATACTTGTTGCTTATGAAAAATTATGTACAACATATATACATAATATTCAACTTGAAATGGTGTCAAATACGTCATTACATTATATTTTTCTTATACTTTAAGGTATAAATATTTTAAAAAAAATTCAAAATATTATTTTTAATTAAGAAATAAATACTAGGGTTAGGGGATAAATAAGAGATAGTTATTTCATAGTTCTAGTTGCTTGACATTACGTTTAAGAGTTATGAATAACATACTTTAAGTCTTGAATACCTTACTTTAAGTGATCCATGCTTATTAATACATGTTTTTTTATGTAACAGTGTACAATATAAGACATTTTGTACACAATGTCTGATATAGCTTGGCAACATGGAGTCCCCATGTCCGCAGCAAAAAAGAAGTCCAAATGCAATTATTGTGGGAAGATGCTATCTGGAGGAGCCACTAGGTTAAAGCAACACTTATGTCAGTGCACGAGCGAGGATGTTGTCTCATGCCCAAATGTTCCTGTCCAAGTGAAAGTGGCAATGGCACAACACTTGAAAGGAGGAAGATTAAAAAAAGCTGAGAGGGAAAGAATGCAACAAGAGTTTGATGAGCCAGTACTAGAGAGGACTGGTGTAGAGGTCCGTGGCGGAGATGATACTGACATTGGGCCTCCACCTGGTGAGTTTCAATCAGAGTCTAATGGAGAATTTACCGTAGACTTTGGCGAGAGTAGACAAAGTTTTTATTTTGAGAATATAAGAACATATGAGCAAGCAAGAGGAGCTGGTGGATCTGGCTCAGTGCACGATCGAAGATGAGAGGAGGAAAAGCACTGGGATAAGAAATATACCACGACCCCAAACCCGACCACGAGTACAAGCTCTAGAGCCCATTTTTTAGTAGGATCCCACATTTTTAGGCAACAAGATGCCTACCAGCCAACCATCCCGCAAATATTTGGTGGTAAACAAGAGGAAGCACGAAAAGCCTTCAGCAAGTTCATGCTTTACCATGGCATTCCAGCCAATGTAGCACAAGGAACATCCTATAATGCATTCCTTGATACTGCAGGGAGGGCTAGTGTAGGATGGAAGGGACCTTCACCATATGAATTATACAATGTATATTTGCCTCAGGAGGTACAGGAGTTGAAAGATTACATTGATGGTTTGAAGCCAATGTGGGAGACATATGGGGTTACTCTTATGGCTGATGGATGGACTGGACCTACTAGACTATCCATCATAAATTTCATGGTGAGTTGCAATGGAAAGACTGTATTCTTGAAGTCCATCGTTGCATCAAATAATGTAAAGGATGCATCATACTTGTATGAGGAGTTGAAGCAAGTGGTGGAGGAGGTAGGACCAAGGAATGTTATCCAAATTGTGATGGATAACGGTTCCAACTTTAAAAAGGCTGGAGAGAAGTTGATGAGTAAGAAGAGTAAGAGGATCCAGCTCTTTTGGACCCCATGTGCAGCCCATTCTATTGATTTAATGCTGAAGGACATGGGGAAAAAGACTTTGGTGGCGGATGTGGTAAATAGGGCAAGACAAGTGACAACTTTTGTGTACAACCATTCTTATGCTTTAGCCTTGTTAAGGGAGAAATGCAATGGAGGTTTAGTGAGGCCTGGTGTCACTCGATTTGCTACCAATTACATTGCATTGAAGAGCTTTCAGACTAAGGCGATAGGTCTGAGGTCTATGTTTGCAAGTAATAAATGGTTTGGTTGGCAAGGTTCTAAGTCAGAAGATGCAAAGGCAGCACAACAGACCATTGCAAGTGATGGATTTTGGAAGGACTTGGGGAAAGTGGTTGCCATATTAGAGCCAGTGGTGGCAGTACTGAGGATGGTTGATACAGAGAAGAAGCCTACCTTGGCCCACATTTATGCTGCCATCCAAAAAATGAAGGAAATGGTTAGAGCTGCTATACCTCGAAGTGTAAAGTCCTACACTAACATCATTGATGAGCGGTGGGAGAAGCACTTGAGTCATCCGTTGCATAAAGCTGGTGAGTTCAACATACTTTACACTTTAAATGTTATAACTTTTTTACATTTACATATTCAAAACCCAAAGGCATTAAGTCAGTAAAGTCACTAACAAATCATATTTGTGGTGTCTACTTTACCAGCATACTATTTGAATCCAAAGTATCACTACTCCCATGATCTTGGGCTAGACATAGAATTGTTAGAGGCAGTTCAAACTGTTATTGCGAAGTTAGAGCTCAATCCAAAGACACAATTTGCTTGCAATGATGAGGTGAGAGTATGGGACTTTGGTACTTTGGTTGTTAGTTTATGAATGTAATTACTAATTAGGAAATTCTAATTTCTCAAATTGAAAATAGATCAAATACTTTAGAGAGGCCTCAGCAAGTTTCGGTCGAAAAGCTGCAGTGGAGGGTAGACAAAAGTCAGACCCTGGTAGGTGGTATGATATTACATATTTACATTTATGAATTATAATTTTATCTCTTTAAAATGTACATATTCTTACTATTCTATATATGTAATGCAACCGACTGGTGGGTGCTTTATGGTACAAGTTCACCCAACCTGAGGAAGGTAGCAGGGAGAGTGCTCTCACAAACTTGTTCATCCTCTGGATGTGAACGCAATGGAGTACATTCTCATTGATACATTTAAAGAGGCGAACAGGTTGGGTAGCGAGCAGTGGAGCGACTTGTGTATGTGCGCTCTGATATGAGATTAAGGATGAGGCACATAAGTGAAGGAATTGAGGCTAATGATAAAGAACCCATTGAATTGGTCCAACATTTTCCAAGAGGACTCTGATGACGATGAGGATCCCCTATTCCAGTGGGTGAGGGATCGTGGTACACCTGATATGGATCAGCTTGGGGGTAGGCCCGACCCTACCATTGCGTTTGTAACCGGCACTGATGTTGAGGATTATATGTCATCGCAAGAGGGGCGTGCACATGCAGAGTCACTGAAACCTTTTGAGCCTGCTGTAGGAAGTCCTGCTGATGATGATGATGGTAGTGGTGATGACAGTGGTGATGGTGATGGTGGTGGTGGTGGTTGTGGCATGCCGAGTGGCGGTTATTATAATGATCGTCATGAGGGGATGCGCGAGCAGTACTAGCATGAGGTGGGAACGCAGGGGGACCCTGTGTGTTTCACAGGTGAGTCTCAGTTTACGCATGCCACTTAAGATCAAGACCATGGTTGCCACCCTAAAACATACAAAAGAAAGAAGGGTCGCCAACACTCACATCAGTCAGATGCTCAAGATGATGATAGCAGTATGAACACCATGCTTGCAAGTTTCGGAAGCATGAGTATAGATACTACTAGTGAGCATCAGTCATGGCAATCATCTCAGCATCATCATGGCTATGACTATGGCCAGGAGAGCACCGGTTCGATTATAGTGCCTATGGTCGGTATGGGCGTCAGTGTTGAGTATGACAGAGCAAAGCTTTAGGTCAGGTTTTGGGTACATATTCCCAGTCCCAAACCAGCCATATATGCCTCAAACTCAATATGACAGTAGTAGTGGATATTACACTTCATACCAACAGCCTCCCATGTACCCTAAGCTAAGGAGATTGGTATATGTTGATCAGAAGACTTATATGGCAGCTGTGTCACACTATGTGCAACATTATAGCAATTCTATGACATGGGAATTTTTTGTGGATCAATGCGGGGGTGACTTTATTACTCGATCATATTTTATGTAACAAATTCAGTGAACATTGATGTAATGTACTTCTTATTTGAATGTTTTGGTTGATAATTTGATATGTACTAATTAGAATGTTTTGATTGCTAAATTTGCTAAGTTTTATTAAATTATATGTAGAGTAGGTTGTTTTAGACTTTTAGTACAACTTGTCGCCTACCAACCTATGGTCCATAGTAAAACTCATATTTGGACTTGTTTTTTGGCAAATCTGGGCATGCCATTGTGTTTACATGGCCTGAAATAGGCTGGATACCAAGTTTCAGACCCAAAATATGTGTAAAACCCACCGAGTTGGGGGTCCGAGTAAAAAAAAAATAAAAATTGCACCAACTCGCCGAGATCTCGGCTCGATTCGGTTTCAGGCTTGGCCGAGATGCCACCGAGACCCGAGTCTTAGAACCTTGGTTATGTTGCACTGGATTGTGAGCAATGTTGATAGCTGCCTTGTTATCATAGTAGAGCCTTATAGGACCTTTAGTGTCAAACCCCAATTCCTGAACCCATCTTTTCAACCATATGAGTGCACACACTCCATGATCCATAGCCCTAAATTCTGCCTTTACACTAGATCTAGCTACAATAGGCTGTTTTTTGCTTCTCCATGTAACTAAGTTACCTCCCACAAATGTCAAGTAACCGGAGGTAGATCTCCTGTCTGTGATGGGTCTAGCCCAATCGGCATCAGTGAAACCTTTCACTCTCAAGTGATTGTGCCTGGCATACATCAGTCCTTTCCCTGGAGAAGACTTCAAATATCTAAGAATGCGATACACAACATCCCACTCTTGGGCGAATGCATAAATTGGCTCACCACTCCCACTGCATAAGATATATCTGAGCGTGTCCTAGAAAGATAAATAAGCTGCCCCACTAGCCTCTGGTACTTTCCCGCATCAACAAGAGAGGGACTACAGTCTTCTCCTAGTTTGTGATTCTGCTTAATAGGAGAATTTGCTGGTTTGTAGCCTAACATCCTTGTCTCTGTCAATAAATCAAGAACAAACTTTTGTTGACATATGTTGATTCCTCGCTTGGACCTTGATACTTCAGTTCCGAAGAAATACTTTAAGGGACCTAGATCTTTGATTTCAAACTGTTTAGCCAAGTAGGTCTTCAGCCTATTTATCTCAGCTTTGTCATCCCTAGTGACTACAATATCATCAACATAGACAATTAGGGCTGTGATGGTACCATTACCCCCCTTGGTAAAGAAAGTGTGGTCAGCTTGACTTTGGGAATATCCATTCTTCATAATAGCCTGTCGGAATCGTTCAAACTATGCCTTTGGTGTTTGTTTGAGACCATATACTGCCTTCTTGAGGCGACACACTTTCCCCTTAGCTGAAGGTATTTTGAAGCCTAGAGGAGTTTGCATGTACACTTTCTCTTCCAAGTCGCCTTGAAGGAAGGCATTCTTCACATCCAACTGATATAATGGTCAATCTTTATTGGCTGCCAATGATAATTGAACTCTTATAGAGTGATGCTTAGCTACATGAGCAAATGTCCCCTGATAACAATTCCATAGACCTGATTGTACCCCTTGGCCACCAACCTTGCCTTGTATCTTTAAACTATACCTTCAGATTGATACTTGATTGTGTAGAGCCATCTGCATCCAACTAGGACTCGTCCCCTGGGAAGATCCACCAATTGCCAAGTACCATTCTTCTCAAGTGCCATCATCTCCTCTGATATAGCTTGTCTCCATTTTGGGTCAGACATAGCCTCAGTGACATTCTTGGGAATAGAAATAGAAGAGAGAGCAACATTAAAGGCAAGACCTGTAGGAGAAAGAGCATCATAGGAAACAAACTGGGCTATAGGATTAGTACAAGCTGTTTTTCCTTTTCTAACAGCAATAGGAAGGTCTAAATCAGAATGAAGGGAAGGGATGTCACTTGACTAAGGAGAATGGGTCTCAGGATGTGGATCCAAAGAGGTCTCTTTGCAGGTCTTCTTTCCCTTCAAGCATTCACCTCTTTTTGTACACAACCACTTCTTTTTCATTGCTATCATCCACACCTGATTGATCATCAGTATCAACCACATCCACAGCTCTGTGTTTTCCAATGTCAATCATAAAAGGAGAGATAGGTAGAGGAGAAAGAAAGGGAATATCAACAGCCTGTTTATTCCCACATTTCTCCCCCTGAAGAGGATGTTGAGAAGGGGCAAAGAAGGGGACAGATTCAAGGAAGATGAGATCTTTGGAGAGGAGACACCGACGAGAAGAAGGGTGATAACACTTGTAGCCTTTGGTAGTAGAAGAATATCTAAGAAGGAGACTCTGAAGAGCTTTGGGATCAAGTTTAGTGCGAGAGGGCTTATTAACATGTACATAACAAACACATCCAAAGACTTTGGGAGGAAGGGAGAAAGCATAAATCTGTGGAGATACGGTCTCTAAGGGAGATTTGGAACCAAGGAGTTTGGTAGGCATGCGGTTTATGAACATGCATGACAAATGGCGATTTTTCCTCTCAGCAACCCCATTTTGTTGGGGCTGTGTCAACACACACTAGTTGATGGATAATACCATTATGGGCAAAGAAGGTTTGGAGGCCACTAAACATGTATCCCCCCCCCCCCCTTTTATCAAAATGAAAATTTTTAGTCCGAGTATCAAACTGAGTAAGAATCATCTGATAAAAATTTTTAAATGCATAACATACATCACTTTTATGTTTCATAAGAAGAGTCCAATTAGTACGAGAAAAATCATCAACAAATGAAACAAAGTAACAATAGCCACACTAATAAACATAACATCATTTGGTTGAAGAGAATCTCCATTTTAGCAGGAGGATGCAGACATGAGCTCCCCACCATCTCCTCCCCCTTCGGCCATCACCACCCCCTCCACCATTATCGCACCTTCCTCTCTTACCTCTGCCAACCCCTCGCCGTCACCCCCTACCATTGATTCCGCCTCCACCACCACCATCTCCAGCACTACAATCCCCCCTGCCACCAGTACTCCTAAAACCTGGTCATCCATAATCTCTCAATCACCTTCAACCTCGAGCTCTGGACTCACCCTGCATTGTGTCAAGCCCTCTGTGGAAGATGGTGCTTCCTTTGCTCTTTGTCCTCGTAACCTGCTCACCCCTAAAATTTCCAAATGGCAATCTTGCCTCGTGGGACACTTCCTTGGCTCTCAGCCTTCTTTCAACACTGCTAAGGCCTCTCTCTCCAAACAGTGGAAAGCTCAAGGCTCCATTGATATCTTCCTTCTCGACAATGGTGTCTTTGTTTTCAGATTCTTCTTTGACGAATCAAAAGCTCGAGCTCTGGACGACGCTCCGTGGTCCGTTGGTTCAATGCCTATCTTCCTCCGCCAATGGGACCGCTATATTCAGCTCCACAAGGTCGACCTTAGCTCCATTCCCTTGTGGATTGCCCTGCCTGGTCTACCATTTCTGTACTGGAGTCAAGCATACCTCAGTAGAATTGGCTCTATCTTGGGCAACCTCCTCTACTCTGACATGCGCACCCTCAAAATGGATAGTCTCTTTCGCAAGAATCTGTGTTGATGTCTCTGCAGCTAGCCCACCGCTTTCCTCCATCACTATTGTAGAAGAAGATGGGTTTAGTTTTGAACAGCCTATCAAGTTTGATTGGCTCCCTCCTCACTGCCTCCACTGCAAAGTGTTTGGACACTACTCTTGCGATTGCTCCGTGCAAAGCCCTCGCAAGTGCTATGACCCCTTTAGTTCATGTCTCAATGGTTCAAGCTACTTCAATCGCAGGCCTTCGCTAACCCACCTCCAAGTGCTCGATCTTCTCTCGATGTGAAGCCCGCAAGTGCTCTCGGCCTTCGATTCAAGCTTTCTTGTTCAAGCTCCTTCATCATCAAGACCCTCGCTGCTACACCTCCCAGGTCGCCCCTGCCGCTTGTTACCCTGCTCCTCCTCCACCTTCTAGTCTTTCCGTAACCCCTTCCGGAGGAAGAGCAAAGGTACACCTTCGCCATCGTCGCCGCCACCGCCAACGAGCTCCCATCTCTCGAATCACCACTGCGCAGGAGGTTTCGATACTGTGCTTGATCCTTCACGCGACAACCTGCGATGCTCCTTTTTTCTCGGTACGCGATGAAGCCTCGATCCTTGGTCCCCATGGGCTGGCTTCTCCAGCTGCTCCAAGATCTTCAGAATCGATTGCTCCCAGCCTTCGGTCAAGCTATCTGTAGGCAGAACTTGATTCTCGGCTGATTAGTTCGACTTGTCGCAGTTCTGAGTACTTCGCTGCTATACCCGACGCTTGCGAGATGCCCTCTCCATGCCGGGATACTCCGATGATTAGAGCTCTACCAACCCCGGCTTCCTTTGTCGTAGACCCTAAAAATGTCCAATCTTGTCTTACCCCCAGTTGCTCCTCTCTAGCTGGGAGCCTCAAGACAACGCGAAGCCTGATAGAAGTAAGGCCCTCTTTTTCTGAAAGTCACGCCTCCCCTTCCCATTTCCCCAAATCTCACCTACCCCCTCTCCTACCTAATCCTCCATTTAACCTCGGGTCCCATCCTAACCCTGGCCCCACAACTCACCTTGACCACGCTACTCCTCTAAACCATACCCCTACTATCCTGGCCCAACCTTTACCCAAGCCGGCCTCCTCCTTTTTCACTTATAATTTACCCATTTTACCCCCCAAAACACCTTTACCCCAACCTTACCCATAATCGACCCTCTTCCACCTTAACCAGCACTGAGTCCCAACTCCCATCCCGTCTCTCTCCCCACAACCTTAACCTTAACCTACCCGTTGACCTCTCCACCCCCTCCCCTGCCACTTGTCCATTGCGAGCTCCCTCCCCCCTAATTCTGGTCAGATCTCCCCCTCCCCCCCTTGGCCTTCCCTTTGTGTGTTGGTCAGCTCCTTGGATGCCTCCGTCATCGCCCTACCCTTGCGTACTTTCACAGGAGGTATAGAAGTGTCCCTCCTAGGACTTCGGTGCCCCCCTTCCTTTAGTTTTCCATGTCTGTTGGATTCTTTTGGAATGTCAGAGGCCTTAATTCCTTGGCCAAGCATCATGAGATTAAAGCCCTTATTAAGTCTTCTCAGTTCTCCTTCTGTGCCCTTCTTGAAACTTGTGTTCTCCAAGCTAATGCCCCTCGCATTGCCTCTTCCATAGCCCCCTCCTGGTCCTTTGTCTCCAACTACAACCATTCTCCTAATGGTCGCATTTGGATTCTTTGGGACCCCTCCAAGATCCACATCTCCATCTCTCACTCTTCCCCTCAGTTTATCCATTTCTCTTGCTCCATCCCTAACTCCTCCCTCTCCTTCTTCCTCACTGTGGTTTATGCTTTCAACCGGGCTTCCGACCGCTCGTCCCTTTTGGATGATTTGGTTCTCCTTAAAGCCAGATCGAACTCCCTTCCGTGGGGTATTGGGGGTGACTTTAATGTCGTCAGATTCCAATCTGAGAAAATTGGAAGTCGCACCCTTGATTCCCACTCAGTCAGTGCTTTCAATGATTGCATCGAGGAAATTGGTTTTGCCGATCTTAGATGGTCCGGGGTCCCCCTGACTTGGTCCAACCGCAGAGGGGGGGGACCAAATTGCTTGTAAGCTCGACCGTTTCCTTATCAACGATGTTTGGCTCTCCTCCTTCCCTTATTCCCTTGCCAACTTCCTCCCTCAAGGTCTGTGCGACCACAGCCCTTGTCATCTCCTTATTCACCAATACTCTTCCTTTGGCCCAAAGCCTTTTAAGTTTTTCGACTTGTGGACTCATCCCCTCTACCTCTCAACCATCATCAATGCTTGGAACTCTCCCGGTTCCTGTCCCTCCCTCCCTCTCATTGCTTTCGCCAAAAAGCTCTGTCTTACCAAATCTGCCCTCAAATCCTGGAACTATTCAACGTTTGGCAATATCCCCTCCCGGGTCTCCTCTTGCTGATCTGACCTGGCTAGTGTACAATCCCGCCTTTAATCGGATCCGCTCAATCCCTTGCTCACTGCTGAGGAGAAAAAGCTCTCAAAAGAGCTCTCTTCTCTGGCCTCTTCTGAGGAAAGTTTTCTCCACCAAAAATCCCACGTCAAATGGCTGGAGCTTGGAGACTCAAACGTGGCTTTCTTTCACCGATTTTTAAAAGCTAGATTGAGCTCCAATTCCATCACTTCTCTCACTGCTCGCGATGGATCGCAACTTTCCTCTGTCCTTGACATCAAGTCTGAGGCTGTCTCCTTTTTCACCTCTTTGTTTAACCCCCTCCCCCCTCCCCCCTGGTTTGATTAACAAATTTGTTCCCTCCTGCTTAGTTAACTCTCTCTTTTCCATCCCTTCGGACGATGAGATCTCCAAGGCCATCCTCTCCCATAAATCCAATAAGGCCCCTGGCCCTGATGGATTCAGCATGGGGTTTTTCCTCTCCTGCTGGGATCATTTCACAGAGGACCTTTTTCAAAGCCGTCCGCTGCTTCTTCTTTAACCCCAGCCATCTCGCCCAGGTCAATCAGACTTTCCTTTGCCTCATACCTAAAAAAGATGGAACCTCATCTCTGTCTGATTTTCGGCCTCTCTCTCTTTACAACCTTCTCTACAAGTTCATTGCAAAGATCTTGGCTATCAGAATCCAACTTGTCATCCCATCCTTAGTTAGCCCTAACTAATCTGCTTTCATCTCTGGTAGGAGCATTGCAGACAATATCATTCTCTGCTCCGAAATTGTACGCGGATTTGATCGAAAATCCCATGCGCCGGCGGCCCTCATGAAGATTGACCTCCACAAAGCTTTTGACTCCCTCAGATGGGACTTCATCTGCGATGTGCTTGCCCAAATGGGCTTCCCTCCAGCTTTCATTAGGTGGATCTATGCCTACATCTCCTCCCCCTCCTTCTTTGTCATTGTCAATGGCTCTCCTGCGGGTTTCTTTCACTCTCTTGTGGGGATCCGTCAAGGCTGCCCCCTCTCTCCCTTTCTCTTCTCTTTGGCCTTGGAAGTCCTCTCGAGGAGCATCCAAGCCAAAACTGATCTCCACCTCATCTCCTCCATTCCCAAGTGCAAACATCTCAACCTAACCTATTTGGCCTCTGCGGATGACTTAATGATTTTTTTCCAAGGCCTCCCCCTCTTCTATTTCTGTCATCATGTCTTCCCTTCGTCTCTTCGAGAGTCTATCTAGCCTCCGAATCAACCTCCTCAAATCCAAGCTCTTTCTCTCTGGAATCTCGAATCTCGAATTCCGATAAAGACCTCCTTCTGCGCCTAACGGGTTTTTCCTTGGGCTCCCTCCCAGTGAAATACCTAGGCCTCCTCCTCATCCCTGCTAGGCTCTCCAGTCACTACTGCACCCCCATGCTTGACAATATCCGCAAGCGCCTCCAACTTTGGAAGGCCAGACTTCTCTCCTATGCGGGTAGGCTTGAATGCATTAGATCGGTCCTCCAATCTTCCTACATTTATTGGTGTGGTATCTTTGGCCTCCCTAAATCCACCATCAAATTCATGGAGAACCTTTTTTGTGCTTTCTTATGGATAGAGAAAGAAACATCCAAATTCCTCCATCTAATTAGCTGGAAGTCCATCTGCCTCCCCAAATCTGAAGGAGGCCTTGGCATCCGCCGTATCCGCGACTCCAATACGGCTGGAATTCTTAAGCTTATTTGGAAGATTTCCTCCAAACATGATTCCATTTGGGTTCATTGGGTCTATTCCCATCTCCTCAAGAGACTCAATTTGGACCGTCCCCACCCCTTTTGATTGTTCCTGGATTTGGCGCAAGATCCTCCTCCTCCGCCCTTTGGCTCTTAGAGCCACCTCCTCCCATATTGCTGATGGATCCTCCATCTCTCTTTGGCTGGACCCCTGGCACCCTAATGGGATCCTCTACAACTTCTTTGGGGCTAGATCAATCTACTCCTCCGGCATCCCCAAGACCGCTCCCCTCTCATCCATTATCTCTCATGGTTCCTGGTCCCCCCCTCCCCCCTCTATCCCTGATCTGGCCCTTCCCCCCCCTTCCCCCTCATCCCCTCTCTCGCTCGGACATGGTTATTTGGCTCCCCTCCCCCAACAGTCTCTTTAGCTTTAGATCTGCTTAGAACTTTATTAGAACCCAAGCCCCTCCTGTTCTTTGGCACAAGCTAGTCTGGTTCAAAGGTCACACCCCTCGCCACAGCTTCTTAGCCTGGAGAACCCGCAGCCTTTGCCTCCCCACCCAAGCCTTCCTCCTTCACCGTAGAATCCCTGTCTCCCCTTCTTGCATCTTCTGTCGGAATGGTACTGAAGACACTGACCACCCCTTCTTCGCTTGCCCTTTCTCCTCTACTATCTGGCAGAAAGCCCTTTCTTCTATTTGGCCTCGCTGTAGGAGACCTCTCCCCTTTGCTAGAGAATGGCTCTGGATGGATATGACCTTCCATGGATGTTCTACCTGCGACACTGTCGATAAGCTGGTGTTTGGCACAACCCTATACCACATCTGGATGGAGAGGAACTTTAGTAGATGGACCTCTAATTCCCGATCCTTTGATCAGATTTGGAAAGCCATCTCTTTCGATGTTTCCTCTAAGTTGTTTGTTCTCCCCAAAAAGCCCTTTTGTGATTCCCTCAGAAAACATGCATGTTGTTGTTTCCTGGGGATTAGATAGTGCTCTTTTACGGCCTCATTCCCATTCTTAGTTTGGTTTGGGCCTTTTCTCCAACCCCCCTTCAGCTTTCCCCTTGTATATTCCCCCCCTCTTCTCCCCGTTTTGGTAATATATTTATTTATCGACAAAAAAAGAAGTAACGATAGCCAAATAAAGAGGCAGTAGGAGAGGGTCCACGAACATCTGTATGCACAATATGAAAGGATCAGTAGATCTATTGCCATGATATGGATATGATGACCGACAATGTTTGACAAACATACATGGTTCACATTGAAAAACATGAGAAGAAGCAAAAGAAGAAAATAAATGAGGTAATTGTTTCCTCATAACAACAAAAGATGGATGTCGAAGATGACAGTGCCATAATATAACATAATCCACAGAACTACTATCATTAAGTCCAACACATAGGACCGAGCTTTTGGCAAAAAATGTTCAAAAAGGTAAAGGCCTTTTTCCTCATGTCCACTGTCAATAATCCTCTTCGTCACCAAATCCTGAAATAGACAATGAGAAGGAAAAAAAAGTGACAACAGTTCAGGGATTTAGGCAAATGACTCGCAAATAAAAGATTAGCAGTAAGGTTAGGGGCGTAAAGGACAGAAGCAAGAGAAATGGATGATGTAACATGAATGCTGCCCTTACCAGAAATGGAGGAAAGGGAGCCATTAGCTACCCTAACCTTATCCTTACCAGAACAAATGGTGTAGGAATCATAATAATGAGACGTACCAGTCATGTGGTCATTAGCACCAGAACCAATAACCCAAGACTGGGCTGCGGTAGAAGCTGATGTGGAGACCTGGCCATTCTTAGATTTAACATGACCCTACGAAACACTGCATCCGCCAAGGTTGAATCATCCTGTGTGCTAGGTAGGTACTCCCTAGCATCTGCCTCAGTCATCACAGAGTGTGCTCGAGCTCCCCCTTTACGACTACCACAGGTACCAATAGCACCACCTCGTGTACCAGGAGGATGGCCATGAAGAGTCCAGCACCTATCCTTAGTATGTCCAGATCGGCCACAATAATCACATCGAATTCTGTCTTTGTCTTCCCCACGGTTAGGCCCTTGGCCTCTACCACCTCCTCGGGCATCTCTGTGAGAACTAGAAGTGAGAGCAGACCTCTCAAGAGATGATGCTGGTTCCATGGGAACACGCCTAGTCTCCTCACTTTGTAAGTAGCTACAGACCTCATCAAGAGTGGGAAGTGGGACCGGCCTAAAATTTGGATCCTGATTGGTTCATAATCAGGGTTCAGGCCACCAAGTAAAATGAGGACACGCTCCTTCTCAAGAGTGCGATACACCTTCGCTTCATCCTCTAGGTTGGTCAATTGAAGGTCCCTGTAGTGGTCATACTCCTTCCAAAGACCAACAAAGGTATTATAATATTCAGAAATGGTCCTATCACCCAGCCTCATTGTAATAATTATTTGGAGAAGCTGGTAGACCTTGACAGAGTCACCCAACCTGTCAAAGGTCTGGGAGACACTATCCCAAATTGCCTTGGCAATTTCCTTTCGCATAAACTTTCTCCCAATCTCCGGCTTCATGGAGAAAATCAGCCAAGTCATGATTGTGGAATTTTCGGTCTCCCATTTCTTATAGGCAGGAGAGCCAGGCTCTGGGGCTGTAATAGCACCTATAATATACCCGAGTTTCCCTTTGCTCATAAGGGAAAGCTTCACGGAATGAGACCAGTCCAAATAGTTGGTTTTATCGAGCTTCATAATGGAGATCTGTGGATGTGGGTTCTCAAAAACAAACTGAGGGGCTGCCAGAGTAGGTTGTGAATCAGCCGAA
The DNA here is from genome assembly GCF_018873765.1 of Telopea speciosissima. Classification (NCBI taxonomy): domain Eukaryota; kingdom Viridiplantae; phylum Streptophyta; class Magnoliopsida; order Proteales; family Proteaceae; genus Telopea; species Telopea speciosissima. The sequence continues at coordinate 87,246,972 of NC_057916.1, read as the reverse complement.
CCAAGCCCGGAGACATCTGAATCAACCATATTGTAGAAAACAACTTGACCATAAACCAAGGTATCCAAACCAAGTGGGGAGTACACACTCAACCCAAATATGAAATCCAACACAAGAAATAGTCCCAGCCAAGGAAAAAATAAATACAAACTTTGATATACTCCACCTTAACACTCTCCAAGGAGCAACACCAACTTAAACAAACTCAAAAACTCCAAACAAAGCTGTCCGTAACCATTTCTCAACCAAGGAAATCACACATTTCATTTCAAATGCATAAAAAATGAAAGAGACAGTATGTCACGCCCTCATTCCAATAAAGAATATAATAGTAATAAAAGGGGTGACTGGGATGACACACGTCAGCCCAACACTACCAGGATCATAGATACAGTGTCCCAATCCACAGTCTTAAACTAACATAAATGTCACATCCATATCAGAGTGCAGCAGAAGGTAAAATAATTACATTTCCAAGAGTAAGCATCAATGTGGAAGCGTTAAGATTAATAGTTACATCATATTCAACCTCTATGTGATACAGTATAATAACACAGTGTTTAGACTGACAATGACATAACTATACAAAATAATAGTATAACATGAAAATGTTTGTACAAAGGCTTACAAGCCCCAAAAGAATCAAAAGAGGGGACCAAGTCCCAAGCAGTCACTGTGCTCCATAAGAGCAATCATCACACGGACATCCGTCTCCGTGCTCCTTGACCTCATACTCCGGATCCTCGGATCCAATAGCATCATACCCTGAGGGCTCTACCTCGAGACCCGCAAGACAGTTAGTACCTGTATCAGCATCTAAAAAGGTTGTGTACACGGGGGTTAGCTCCACTGAGTCAGTGAGGGGATGGGAATGCACATACACACAAGGCACAAATAGTCCATGATGAATGATGTTATTAATTCATTTTCCACCTAACACACAATGCTAAGTCGGTAGGTAAGTGCTACAATGATAATTCGGGAATACAATATGGTCCCTTCCTTTCGATGCTACAGATGCAACCTCAATTACCACACGGGAACCCGTGTCGGCCGCAGTCATCACCACCCAGAGGCAGACCCCGATAACCATTGCTACAATGACTAGCCTCTCTACCTCTCCACAGAATCCGACGCTCTGGTTATCCAACACCTAAACCCCTGTTGGTAAGGGTCATAGCATAGGGGACTGATCCTAACCATAGTTATACTACATGAGTTCATCGTGTCGAGAGGTAATCCGGGTGTATCAACGTCCCATTCATCTAACACCCGGGTACCAGCACAACACGACGCATACAGGCAAAATATCGTGCATGTCATCAGTTCAGATAATCCGGGATCCCGGTACCGGCACTTCCTGGCACCGAAACCAAACACAGTCCACATCATAATCCATATCACAAGTATCCAATAACAATATATGCAATAATGCAAGCGTGGTTATGATGACGAGATTAGCATTATGTTTATATATATGAATAGATGCATATAGGCAAACCCAATAAGACCCAAACCCACTCACTTGTCGTTGTTGTATCGCTTGGTGTGGTTGTTAAGGGTTGCACCGGTGCATGCTCTCCTGCGCTACTTTGATTGCCTAGGGATGCATGAAGTAATGTGTTAGAAGGTGTAGGTGGGTCCCATGAGGAGCCCCAAGAATTATTGTAACTTAATACAGAAGACAGCAGGGACGGAAGCAGGGACAGAGGTAGTGCCACTGGTTCCATCTAGGCCCTGGGTCAAAATACATGCGACGGAACATCGGGCGGAATCTCAGTCATGGTTTCGTCCGTTGTTCCACCAGTGTCCTGAGACATCCCCGAGGGGTTTGGAACATCGGACGGAAGCAACCAGGGTGGTTCCGTCCGTTGTTCCACCTAATCGATGTTCATTTTAAATGGGACGGAACTACGGGCGGAGGCCCGATGCCTGGTTCTGCGCACGGGAAAACAGTCATTCCAGGAGCTTTCTTCTCCCAGCCTTTTTCCTTGGGATCCATTGGTCCAAAGGCTAAGAGGGGGTGTCCTAAGCCCTCATAGGGTCACCATGAACCCAGCCATCCCTGATCCTAGGGTTCACTATACATGGCTTCCATTTGACCCCATTTAGGGTTTTAGGGTTTGGCAAACCTTTGGTCAACATTAGCTTGATGAATAGGGTTCCTTTAGGCTTAGATGGGTGTGGAACCCAATTGTAGAGTACCATAGAACATTAGTTCATAACCTTGGGTTCCAAGTGGAACCATAGGTGAAAGTGTGAAACCCATACCAAAATAGATTGAAAGGGAGAGAGAGGAGGGTGGAATGAGGGCTTACCTCAATCATTATAGGGATTAGGGCAGCCACCACCAATCAATCTTTGATCTTGCCCCTTCTTCCTCTTCTCAAGCTTCCTTCAATGCTCCAGCCCTAGCTCCCACGTTTTTGGTTGGTGTGGAATGAATGAGCCATAAAGGCTGGCTCTTATTACTAAGCCAAGTGGCCCTAAGGCCTTGTTGGTTTACCCCTAAGTCAAGACACTCATTTACCTAAGTTGAGCCTTGTGGGCCCACCTATGTGGCCTAATAGGTAGGAGAAGGCCAAGGGTGGGGCCTACTACACTTGGGGATAAGGATCCTAAGTCCGGAGTGCGAGGCTGTGGGTCCCACGTACCAAATTACCATAATACCCTTGACAGCTCGAACGGAATCACCAGCAGTGGTTCCGTTCCTGCTGTCAAGGCTGGATGAGCCAAGAATTGTTGTGGGCTTTGACCCACACATCAAGAGCTTCGAGGAGGGTCCAACCCTGTGAGTGTTGGGGGGCTATGTTCAAGGTATTTGCTCACCTTTCATCTAAGCTCAGTTCCCGAATCCCGAACAGCCGTCTCTTTTCGATGCACACGGCACAGAGGCACCACTTGTTGATGCACGTGGCCACTGGGTTCTCCTTGTGATCCTCTTCGCTCTTGGGACATGTGCTAGGAGGGAAATCAAGGAAATCACCGTCCACGAACCTCCCCCAATCTCAGTTAAGGAACCTTTCTTCAACCGGAAGTCCGGTGTTGCGGTCGATGATCTAATGAGTTGGCTAGACGGCCATTGCAAATAATTCCCCGGCGTATGCTGCTGCTTCGCCTACGTGGCACAACAGTACAATATTACATTAAGGTTTTGGGTGCGGTTGTAACACAGTATCAGTTTTACCTTGGCAGACCGCACGAAAATGAGCAATGTTCAAAAGGCTTCTTCAATCAACCAAAAGGAACATATGGGGCATAACAAGCACGCTTGGGCGATTCTAGTGGTCCAGACCCAAGTCCAAACACACGCTGAGAGAGAGAGAGAGAGAGAAACAGAGCCTGCAATAGGGAGCTGGCGGTAACCCTAGGAGCAGGTTGGTGAGCTTCAAATCTTCAAGAGAGCTTCAACAAAGCTCAAGGATCAACTTCAAACATCTAAATAGGTTGTATAGAGCCTATTTCATACTTCTTCAGCAAGTGTTTCACATAGAAGCCTCCTCTTTGGAATCCTAGGGTACAAGGGATTCCAAAGAGAGGAAAAAAATAGAAGCAAGAAGATGAATACAACTCTCAAACCTGAGAGCTCTGATACTAAGTTGGATTTTAGGTTATGAATGTAAGTAAGAGAAGGAGAGGAAGTTGAAGGAGGAAGAGGGAAGGAGAAGAAGAAGACAAGAGAATAGAAGAGAAGAAGGTTCGGTTGTAATGTGTTGTGTTGGAGAGTATTCTCCACTCAGCTATATCACTTCATTGATAACAAGAGAAATATTACGTCCACCTCCCTGGGGAGGTAAAAGGTAAAAAAGATATAGAAAAAGGAGAAAATAGATTCTAAGGCAACTAGTCAAAAGACTAGTTCCTAAAATACCCTTATTACATAAATTCTAACAACTTTTCCACTAAAATAAGCCCTCTAAGTGACCTATCTGCGTCAGTTTCAAATGATTGAATTGGGTTAATGTAGAAGGTGTTCAACTACGAACATTCTACAGTAGGATCGATAATAGTTGCAGCAGGACACCAAAATAGAACCTAAATCAGAATTAGTAACTTAGTGAACAAGGACCAAACCAGCAGCAGGAATGGCTCCAAAGTAGGATTGAGTGAAGGCCTAGGCATGCGTGGTTTCTGCTCCAAATATCATTCAATTCTAATTGCTGGTTGTGAAGTTATTGAAGTCTGAAGTTTGCAGCAGATTCTGTGCAGAACTGAGATCGCAGGTGCAGCAGTCCTTTACTTGATTGTGTAAACAGCAGCAGCAGTACTTGGTGATGATTGTGGATTGATTCAAATCTTCAAAGAGTTCTCCAGCAGCAGTTTATTGCAGTCCCAAGATGGCAGCAACAGTAGGGGTCGATTGGAAGAACAACAAAAAGAAAAAAGTAAATAGAAGGATAGATAGAAAGGGGGATAGGGATAGGAGTGGGGGGGGGGGGGTAGGCTATCTCAGCCTTGGGTCTCTCACCCACAGCTATCTCAGCTGTTGAAAGGCAAATTCTTTCTCGGAATTGGAGGCAAGCATTGTTTGTAAATTTCATTAATCAATTGGTGGTTCTTTCTTACCATGGGTGCCAATTTTATAGCTTAGGCAAGCTTACAAAATAGAAAGTAAGAAAATTGAAAATTCCTAAAATAAAATAGAAAGTACGAAAAATGGAAACTAATGAAAAATAGAAATCACTAAGGCTTTATAGGATCCAGCCTTCTAAACAACAAGGAACAAAAATTGAAACTAACTAAAATTAGAACCTACCTAAAAACTAAACTTTGGCAGCATTAAGATAGGATCTTTCTCTTTTGGCCCCAAACCTTTCAAGTACTTTGACATGTGGTGCTCCCAAAGGGTTTTTTGGACATTGTCCAAATGGCTTGGAACATCCCTGTGCATTCCTTCTCCTCCCCTCTTCTTGCCTTCTCCAAAAAGCTCAAGAATGTCAAGGTGGCTCTCAAAGTCTGGAATTCCTCCACTTTCGGCAACATTTCTTCTCATGTCTCGTCTTGTCGAGACACCCTCTCCCCCATCCAGCTCCGCCTTCAGGCTGACCCCCTCAACTCCTCCCTTGCAGAAGAGGAGATCCTTGCTGCTTCTGACCTTTCCTCTTCTATCTCCCTTGAGGAAAGCTTCCTTAAACAGAAATCCAGAATCAAATGGCTTGACCTCGGCGACTCTAACACCGCCTTCTTCCACCGCTCTCTCAAAGCCCGCTCCAACTCCAACTCCATCCTCTCTCTTACTTCCTCTAATGGCACTGTCCTCTCCTCTGTGGATGCCATCAAAGCCGAAGCTGTGAGCTACTTCACTGATATCTTTTGCACCCCCTCCTCCCATTCCCCCCTCCCTGCAGACCTTATCAACAAATTCATCCCCCCCCCCACCTCCTCAACTCCCTCAGCTCCATCCCCTCCAACTCTGAGATCACCTCCGCTGTTCGCTTCCACAAAGCTAGTAAAGCTCCTGGCCCCGATGGATTCAGCATGGGATTTTTCACCACTTGCTGGGACATCATCGGTGTTGAGCTTATCAGTGCCATTAAGAGCTTCTTCTTCAACCCTCAGCAGATCTAAAATATCAACCATACCTTCCTTTGTCTCATCCCTAAATCCTCTGGAGCTTCTTCCATGTCTGACTTCAGACCCATCTCCCTTTGTGATCTCCTCTACAACTTCATTGCTAAAATCCTTGCCAACCGGCTAAGCCTTGTCATTGATTCCCTTGTTAGCCCGAACCAATCTGCCTTCATTGCTGGGAGAAGCATCTCGGACAACATCATCCTCTACCAGGAAATTGTCCGAGGCTTTGACCGCAAGTCCCACTCTCCTGCCGCTCTCTTAAAGATCGACATCCACAAGGCTTTTGACTCCATCCGTTGGGATTTCATCTCCCAAGTCCTTCTCAGGATGTCCTTCCCCCCCATTTTTGTCAACTGGATCCACTCCTGCATCTCCACTCCTCGCTTCTCTGTTCTCCTGAATGGTAGTCCTGCTGGTTTTTTCCCCTCCTCAGTTGGTATTCGCCAAGGTTGCCCCTCTCCTTTTCTCTTTTGCCTGTCCCTTGAGGTTCTCTCTCGAAGTATCCAGTCCAAAACTGACCTCCACCTCATCTCCCCTATCCCTAAGTGTAAGCCTACCAACCTGACCCACCTTGCCTTCGCTAATGATCTCATGATCTTCTCTAAGGCTGACCCTCTCTCCATTGCTTCCATCATGTCCTCCCTCAACCTTTTTCAGGGCCTCTCAGGTCTTCGCATTAACCTTTTAAAGTCCCAGATTTTCCTGGCCGGAGTCTCGGACACCACCAAAGCCTCCCTCTCCTCCCTCACCGGTTTTACCATTGGCACCCTCCCTATCCGCTACCTAGGCCTCCCCCTCATCCCTGCCAGGCTTTCAGCCCACCATTGCTCCCCCATCCTGGATCTTCTTCGCAAGAGGTTGCAGCTTTGGAAAGCCAAGCTTTTATCTTATGTAGGTCGCCTCGAGCTTATCAGATCGGTGCTCCAGTCTTGCTACATTTATTGGAGTGGAGTTTTTGGCCTCCCAAAGGCTACCATCAAGGCAACTGAATCTATTATGTGTGCCTTCCTTTGGAAAGGTGTGGACTCTGCTAGATTCCTTCATCCTTTGAGCTGGGCCTCCCTCTGTGTTCCCAAATCTGAAGGAGGCCTGGGGCTAAGGAGAATAAAAGATGTCAACATTGTTGGGTCCATCAAACTTATTTGGAAGATCCTCACCAACAAAACCTCCATCTGGACTTCTTGGTTGTATGCTGGGCCCCTCCGTAGAGATTCCATCTGGACCGTTAGTCCGAGGGCTGACTCCTCCTAGGTTTGGCGCAAAATTCTGCAGATGAGACATTTAGCCAGGGACGCCATTTCGTGCTCAATAGATGATGGTACGTCCACCTTTCTTTGGCTGGACAAGTGGCACCCTTCTGGTGTACTCTCTTCTATTGTGAGCCCCAGAGATATCTACTCCTCCGGATTGGACAGATTTGCCCATGTTGCTGCTATCATCTCCAGAGGCTCTTGGTCCCCTCCCACCTCCCCTCCCCCTCTCGCTGACCTTTGGAGATCCCTTCCCCCCATCCCCCCAGGGCATCGAGGTAGAGGTGACACCATCTTATGGCTCCCCTCCCAATCGGGCAGATTCAGCTCTCACTCCGCTTGGGATTTGGTTAGACACAGAGGGACCCCTTGTCCTTGGTATAGAGTTGTTTGGTTCCGTGGTCACATACCTCGTCATAGCTTCACCTGCTTGGCACGCCCTTGCTAGCTGCCTTCCTACACAAGCCTTCCTTATTTATCGACATATTCAGGTCCCTCCCAACTGCTGTCTCTGTTGGAATGGGACTGAAGATGTCGATCACCTTTTCTTTTCTGGCCCCTTTGCTGCCTCCATTTGGACCTGTGTTCTCCGCCATTGTTGGCCCGGTCGTCGCACTCCTCTTCCTCTCAGTAGGGAATGGATTTGGATTGACATGACATTCGGAGGGAAGTCGATCTGCGACTCGGTTGGCAAGATTGCCTTTTGTGCCACTATCTCTCACATTTGGATGGAGCGCAACTTAGAAGATGGACATCCAACTCCCGCTCTTTCGACATGATTTGGAAGGCCATCTTTTTTTATGTTTCATCTAAAGCTAGATCCCTCCCCCTCTGTGATGTGAAGGATTCCCCAAGGAACAAGCTCATTGTTGTCTCCTGGGGCCTCACTACATCCATTTTGCACCCTAACTAGCCCCTAGTTTCAGCTTGCTGCCCTTGGGCTTGTATATTCCCTCTTTTTCTTTGTAATTAAATTTTTATTCATCCAAAAAAAAGATAGGATCTTTCTTCACTTGATGGGCCCACAAGATATTCTAAAAAGCATCCTCACACAAGGCAAATATGGACTGTGGCACTGTTCACGTGAACAGTATTTGGTCGATTTTCTTCATATTTCGATCTATATCATGGGTGGGTTTTCCTTGGAGTGGAGTGTTGTATTTTAGGGGGGTATGGCGGTTGTCTTCCCTTGTAATTGTTGCTTCATTACTTTCACGTAAAATTTCTTGGGATGCCTGTGGTCCTGGAGCTTCAGGGTCTGAAAAAGAAAAACACTTTTTTGTAAAGGGTACTCTTACCATTGTTCTATTTTTTGGGGCTTACAAGTCAAAAGTAAATGCCATCAGCATTACCGAATTTATAGCATGCATAACAAAGTGCAGAGACCTCTCTCTATGGCTTATTTCATTTCTTCTTCTGATCTTCTGTACAAAAAAAAAGGGCGTACCCAATGCATGAGGTTTCCACCGCTACAAGGTCTGGGGAGGGGCAGATATGTACGCAGCCTTACCCCCGCTTCGCGGAGATGCTTTTTCCCAATTCGAACCTGCAACCACCAGATTGCCATGGAGCAACCCTACTGTTGTGTTGAGGCCCACCCTCGTCTTCTGTGCAAACAATTAGCTATTATTTCGGATTCTACTTCGAACTCACGAATTATCGAAAAAGAAGGGCATTCCCAGACGTGACTAGAGAATAGCTCGAAGGAGATGTGTTGGTATTAGTCGGAGCTGGGCTGCTGGCATAGATAGTCAATTTTTCCATAAATGGTAGGCATAGAAACAGAAGCAAGAGCTTCAAAGGGAAACAGGTCCCAATCCATAAACATCTGAGTCAAAGTAGAGCTAAGGCAGGGCCCAAGTCCAGCAGCCCCTAAAAAAGCATTTCAAAGTCGGGAATTTCACTCCAAAGAGGTCTCGCCCCGAAGCGCAAAGCCAAGCTGGGATTAGGATCATTTCTTTTCACTAAGACAAGTTAACTATTGCTGAACCAAAGATGGATACTCCCCCCCCACCCCCCTCCTCCTCCTTCCTTACCTCCGGTAACCTCCCTTGTTCCCACCTTCACCACACCCTTCTCCCGCTCCTCCACCATTATCAATCCGTCATCCTCCACTTCCACCGCCAACATCGCCAACACCTCCACCCTTCCCCCTCCTCCACCTCCACCCTCCACCCTCCCCACCTCCGTTGGACCTAAACCATGGTCCTCTCTCTTTCCACAGCAATCTCCTTCGCCCCACTCCGACACCAATCTCCACTATGTCAAACCACCCTCTGAGAATAGTTTACCCTTCGCGCACTGCCCCAACTCCCTCTTATCTCTTGAAATCTCTAAATGGCAGTCTTGTTTGGTGGGTCATTTCCTTGGTCCTAGACCCTTGTTCATCATCGTTAAAGCTTCACTCTCCAAGCAATAGAAATCTTTTGGTTCACTGGACGCTTTCCTTCTCGATAACGGAGTGTTTATCTTCAGATTTTTCTCTGATGAGGCCAAAGCCCGAGCCCTTGATGGTGTTCCCTGGATGGTTGGCCCCAAACCAATCTTCCTCCGCCAATGGTCCCCTCATCTCTTGCTCCACAAGATCGACCTCAGCACTATTCCCTTGTGGATCACCCTCCTTGGCCTACCTCTACATTATTGGACTCAAGAATGCCTTAGCCGCATAGGCTCGGTCATCGGTTACCCATTGCACACTGACGCTAGAACTCTCAAGATGGATTGTCTCTCCTTTGCTCGTATCTGCGTTGATGTCTCTGCTGAGGATCCTCCTCCCTCTTCCATTACCATTTCAGAGGATGATGGTTTCAGCTTTGTACAACCTGTCAAGTTTGAGTGGATCCCCCCTTACTGCAATCATTGTAAAACCTTCAGACACTACTCTAAGGCTTGTGCTGCCTCTGCTCCTCTGTCCTTTGCTGCTATTGGAGCTTCTCTGGCTTCTTCGGTTGGCCTCGCACAGCCCTCGATTGCAGTATCTCCTTCAACGACTATGGCTCCTCCTACGCTGGTTCAAGATCCCCCCTCTCTCGTTGCTCCTGGAACGAGGTCTATTACCAGAAAAGAATCCCGCACCAGGTCTTCATCAGTTCTTTCTGGTCCATCTACTTCCCCTTGACGAGGAAGATCCACTGCTCGCTGCCATCACAATCGTCTCCACCATCACAGTTGCCGCCGTGGAGATCGTTTCGCCGCTAGCCCTCCTCCGTGCACGATTGAGACCTCGAACTCTGTTCCCTTGGACAACGTAGCCCCTGTTGCTCTGACTTCCTCTCCGTCAGCTCCACTGACATCTGAGCAACACCTTTTAAGCCTCGAAGACCCTATTGGCCGAAGCAATCATCTGTTGGAAGATCCTTTTAATGATAGTACAGATTTGCCTGAAGCCTCTGAACAGGCTCAGCTAATGCCCTTACAAACGACCGACGTCGTTTGCTCTGTGCTTGGAAGACCTGATTCGCCTTCCCCATCCCCTGTTGTGTCGATTTGCAGGTTGCTCAGCTTACTAGCTCCTCCAGTCGTAGTCACCGTCGACGTCCAGGCTAGTCTGGCTAGCTTTTGCCATTCCCGTGCTAAGACATCGCTTCCTGTGAGAAGGTTTGCTTCCCCTTTTCTTATTTCAGATTTTTCTCCCCCCCCAATCCCTTTTATCCTCTCCCCTTCCCATTTTACCCCCCTCTTACCACGTGGACTCATTCACGCTTCAAACCCCTTCATACTCACCCACCCTTGGGGCCTTCTCACTTAGCCCACCAAACCTCTTCTCCTCATTCCCTGTCTATTAACCCCTCTCCCTTTGCCGGGCCCTCTCTTCAGCCTTACCCACGTCCAAACTTGGCCCATTCCCCTGCCCAAATCCAATCCTTCTTCACTTACAACCTACCCCTCTTTCAACCCCCAGTCCATCTTTACCAAAAACACTACCCCAACCCTCCTATAGTCATTACCACTCCCACCCTGACCCGATCCACTTCTGTCCCTCTTCTCCCTTCCCTCTTGCCTACCCCCTGTTCTCCCCTTTGATTCCCCTGTGTCCCCATCCCCCCTCCCCCTCCCCTCTTGGTTGCCCTACCTTATCTGCTGAGTTCCACCCATTTCTTCATGGTGCGGTTCTGACCCTCCCCCCTCGTTGGCCATTTGTTAGCAGCTCGGCCATTCCCTACTCCCGTAGATGGTACAGGAGTACCCCCCTTGGTAATCCATACCCCTCTCCCTCTAGTTTCCCATGTCGGCTGGGTTTATTTAGAATGTCAGGGGTCTTAACTCCTTGGCTAAGCATCAGGATATTAGATCCTTCATTAAGTCTACCCACTCCTCTTTCTGCGCTCCTTGAAACTCGTGTTCTTCATGAGAATGCGGCCCGTATTGCTGCTTCCATCGCCCCTGTTTAGTCTCTTCTGTCCAACTACAAACTAATGGTCGTATCTGGATCCTCTGGAACCCCTCTAAAATTCACATTACCATCTCTTACTCCTCTTCCCAACTTCTCCATCTCCGTTTCTCCATTCCTAACTCCCCCGCCTCCTTTATTTTTATGATCTATGCTTGCAACCAGGCTGCCAATCGTGTGTCCCTTTGGACTGATCTCTCTCTCTCTCTCTCTCCTCAAATCTGGGATGGATTCCCTCCCTTGGGGAGTGGGTGGTGATTTCAATGTTGTGAGGTCCCAGTCGGAGAAAATTGGGGGTAGACCCATTGATCCTTCTTCTGTCAACTTCTTTAACGACTGCATTGAGGATCTTGGTATTGAGGATCTCAGATGGTCAGGTTCCCCCCTCACTTGGCACAATCGCCGAGTGGGAACTGATCGCATTGGTTGCAAACTTGATAGATTCCTCACCAACGAAGCTTAGCTCTCCTCTTTTCCCCATTCCCATGCCTCTTTCCTTCTCCAAGGTCTGTCTAACCACTGTCCCTGCCACTTCATTATTCATCCCTATTCCTCTATTGGTACCAAACCTTTCAAATTCTTTGACATGTGGACCTCCCATCCCCTCTACCTTCCCACCATCCTGAAAGCTTGGCGCATCCCTGTCTCCTCCCCCTCCTTCCCTCTCATAGCCTTAGCTAGGAAACTTCGCTACACCAAGTTCGCCCTTGAAAGTTGGAATCTATCCACTTTTGGCAACATCCCTTCGTGCCTTTCTTCCTGTCGTTCCGACCTTTCCCTTGTCCAATCCAGGCTTCAGTCAGACTCCCTCAACCCTGATCTTGCCATTGAGGAGAAAAGGCTCTCCGAAGAACTCTCCTCTCTCTCCTCCCTCGAGGAAAGTTTCTTGCACAAAAAATCCCGCATTAAGTGGTTGGATCTCAGAGACTCCAATTCCGCTTACTTCCATCGTTCCTTAAGAACTAGGCAGAACTCCAACTCCATCACCTTACTACATGCTCTTGATGGGACTCCTCTCTCCTCTATCCCTGATATTAAGTCAGAAACCATCTCCTTTTTCTCTTCTCTCTTCAATCCCCCCTCTCCCCCACCCCCTCCCCCTCCCCCTTCCCTCTGGCCTTATTTATAAGTTCATCCCTCCTCTCTTAGCTGATTAGCTCCTTGCCATCCCCTTTGATGGGGAAATCTCTAAGGCTATTCTCTCCCATAAATCCAACAAAGCCCATGGCCCTGACGGTTTCAGCATGGGTTTCTTTCTTAGCTGTTGGGATTCAATCAAAGGTGACCTTTTCAAAGCCTTTCGCAGCTTCTTCTTCAAGCCCAACCAACTTGCTCAGGTCAATCAGACTTTCATCTGCCTCATCCCTAAAAAAGATGGAGCGACCTCTTTATCCATATCCCTCTGCAATCTTCTCTACAAGTTCATTGCCAAGATCCTCGCCAATAGAATCTAGGTGGTCATTCCATCCCTGGTCAGCGCCAACCAACCCGCCTTTATCTCTGGCAGAAGCATAACGGACAACATTATTCTCTGCTCTGAGATTGTGTGGGGTTTTGATCGCAAATCTCACTCTCCTGCGGCCCTTATGAAAATAGACCTTCATAAAGCTTTCGACTCCCTCCGCTGGGACTTCATTTATGATGTGCTTTCCCAAATGGGCTTCCCCCCCGCTTTTGGTCATTGGACTTATGCCTGTATCTCTTCCCCCACCTTCTCTGTTCTTGTCAATGGCTCCCCCGCTGGCTTTTTTCATTCTAAAGTTGGCATCCGCCAAGGCTGCCCTCTCTCCCCTTTTCTTTTCTCCCTGGCTTTGGAGGTCCTCTCTAGGAGCCTCCAATCCAAAACTGACATTCATCTCATTTCCCCTATTCCAAAATGCAAGCACATCAATCTCACCCATCTGGCCTGTGTAAATGACCTGATGATTTTCTCAAAGGCCTCCTCCTCCTCTATCTCCACCATCATGGACTCCCTCCGCCTCTTTGAATCTCTCTCAGGTCTCCGTATCAATATCTTCATATCCAAAATCTTTCTCTCTGGCATTCCTGACTCTGACAAAGAGACCCTCCTGCGTCTGACTGGCTTCTCTATTGGTTCTTTCCCTGTTAAATATCTTGGTTTCCCCTTAATTCCTGCCAGGCTGTCTAGCCATCACTGCAATCCCATGCTTGATAATATCCGTAAGTGTCTTCAGCTTTGGAATGCCAAACTCCAATCCTATGCTGGCAGACTTGAGTGCATTCGTTCGGTCCTTCAAGCTTCCTACATCTATTGGAGTGGTATCTTCAGCATCCCAAAAGCCACCATAAAGGCTATGGACTGCACCTTCTGCGTTTTCCTCTGGAAAGGGACTGACACCTCTAAATTCCTCCACCCTACCAGTTGGAAGTCCATCTGTCTCCCCAAATCTGAGGGAGGTCTTAGCATTCGTCGCATTCGCGACTCCAATATTGCGGGCATTTTCAAACTTATTTGGAAAATCTCCTCTCGCCAGGACTCCATCTGGGTCAATTGTGTTTACTCCCACCTCCTCAAGGCGGAGTCCATTTGGTCAGTCTCTATCCCATTTGACTCCTCTTGGATATGGCGTAAGATTCTCTTACTCTGTCCTCTCCCTCCGTGGTATCTCAACCTCCATTGCTGATGGCTTCACCACCTCCCTCTGGCTTGACCCTTGGCACCCTTTAGGGGTCCTCTTCAATACCTTCGGTCCTAGATCGATCTATTCCTCTGGTCTCCCAAAAGCCTCCCCACTCTCCTCCCTTATTTCTCTAGGCTCTTAGACCCCTCCCCCTTCTCTCAATCCCGCCATCCTCTCCCAAATCTGGTCATCCCTCCTTCCCCCCCTCATGCGGATAAGGTTAAAGCTCCCTTCCCCCAACGGCCTCTTCATCTCCAGCTCAGCCTGAAATTTTGTTCGAGACCCTAGCCCCATCGTCCCCTGGCACAAGTTAATTTGGTTCAAAGGTCATATCTCTCACCATAGCTTCACTATCTAGAGAACCCTTAGATCTTGCCTGCCCACCCAAGCTTTCCTCATACACCGCAATATCCCTGTCTCCCCTTCTTGTACCCTTTGTTGGAGTGGCCATGAAGACATCCCCCACCTCTTCTTTGCTTGCCCTTTCACCTCCCCCATCTGGAAAAAAGCCCTTTCCTCGATCTGGCCTCGTAGCAGGAGGATCCCTGTCTTTGAGCGAGAATGGCTATGGCTGGGCATGACTTTCTCTGGGACCTCTATCTGTGACACTATTGGGAAGCTTGTGTTTGGCGCCGCTATTAATCATATCTGGATGGAAAGGAACCTCAGGAGATGGACTTCCAACTCTCGATCTTTTGATCTGATTTGGAAAGCCATCTCCTTTGACATATCCTCCAAGCTCAATTGCATTTATCATAGGCATTTTTTGGATACCCCAAGGAACAGGCATATTGTTGTATCCTGGGGTCTTGATTCGTCTCTTTTGCAGTCTCCCTCCTCTGCGTAGGTCGGGTTGATTGCTCTTCCCCCCCCCCCCCTCTCTCTCCTTTCCCCCTTTCTTTTGTTTCCCCTTGTATTCCCCCCCCCTCCTTTGCTCCCTGCCCCCTCCTGGGGTTCGGTAATATATTTATTTACCAAAAAAAAAATTAACTATGGCTGTAAGCCTATAACTTAAAATTTTACCAACATTTTAAACCTTGAGCCTGATTATAATTGACTGCTGTGCTGAAGGTGAAGGTTATCTATCACAGAAAGTAGCTGTACACTGGTTGCAAAAGGTGGATATGTGATGATTATTTGGTTATATGTTTGTAGGATAAAGTTGGGGAGAAGTGTCATGAAACAACCCTTCACACTGATGATTTGGAGGACTCTCTTACCATGTTGAAGTCGATGAAAGAATGCGGTCTGCCTCTCACTGATGAGATGATTAAAGACATTAAAAAATCTGTACTTATTATGTCATCAGTACAACCACAAAGAGGGTATTCCCAACTTGTGAACTTTATGTGAGATCTGCTCATCATGATTTGTGTAATTGCATTGCTCTCTTGAGAAGTTGCTTATCCATCTTTAGTTATGCATTACAGTGGCCTCTCTTTTAACTGATAAGCATGGTGGGAAGATTTTTTATACTGTTATAAAACAGTATTTATTTGTAAGTGATAGTTGTAGAACTTTTTTTTTTTTTTTAAATACTCTTTCATTAGAAAGTTACATGTAGTGGGACAATGTTCAATGAAAAAAATGAGGAAGTCTATGGAGTAAAGACATCTAATTAAGAAAATAATTATAGTATGATGCATTCTTGAAAATTTCCTCTGACATCATTTTACGCAAATGATGCTTCCTTTTTCTTAATAAATAACATAAACTTTATTAATATAGGTGATGCACTTGCATTAGACATTAACCCTGTATGGAGGCCCACAAGGGGCTGGTCTAATGGGCTGAAATTGACCTTTGGGTAGTTATATTATAAGTTGAGCCTTTCAATTTTTTGGTTTTCATTGTAATGGGCTTAAGTTATACGTGTTTGAGATCATGGTTCAAAATCTCGCGATATTTCGCCGAAATATCGCTTAATTTCGTATATCTCGAGCTTACCGAGATGCGAAATCAGGTCGAAATGAAAAAATACCATATTTCGTCGATATCTCGTGAGATATCGTGAGATATCGACGATATCTCGTGAGATATCGACAATATCTCGATATCTCGTGAGATATCGACAAAATATGGTATTTTGGCTTAAAGTGTCACGTGAAGGGGGCTTTAATACAATATTTCGCAAATTTCGGTCCATATTTCGACGAGAGCTGCATTTGCTAAGGAATTTCAGTCTTTTGCCTATTCTTCCACTCTTCCAAGCTCTCATCCAACACTCTAGCCATTGTTGAAGCACATTGTTGTCGGATTTTCGCGGTAAACTCATCGGAGGGTCATCTAAGCTCATCATCCAAGCTTTTTTCCACTATTTAAGGTAAATTCTATTCCTCTAAAACTATTTTTTGAAAAGACTATGTACAAATTTTGTTGGATGGTGATGATATTAATATATGTTAGACACCGAGGCCGATCTATAGCCTCACAAAGTGTCGAAATTTTTTTCCATATGTTTTTTTTTTTTTTCTGGTTTTAAAAATTCATTTTCCTACAATTAAAATAGGAAATAATTAGGGGTAACATGACTTAGATGGTAATGAATTAAATATATGTTAGACACCAATGGCCGATCTACGGCTTCACGGTGTCGGATTTATTTTTCTGCTCTTAAATAATTATTTTAATTTTCTCACATACCACTCCATTGGCATCGGATTATGGTGCATCACAACCTTACGATGGATATAGATATGGATCATCATCATATGGGCAGTTTAGTGGGGTAGGGGACTATGACTACGTCAGTCCCGGGACATCTCTGGATCATCTTTTTGTAAATAACATCTTTGCATACCCTAGCGGACCTAACTACCAACCTCACCAGCCATACATGCAGCCAATGCCATCGCCTCTTGCGCGCGCCAACATCATATCACAGGTGGATCATCTTCTTCACGACTGGATCGATTGGTAACCCTAGTTTATATCCTAGGATAGGTTACCTACGATATGTTGATGATTCCATTTACGTGACACTTGTGGATGACTACACTCGTTTCTTCTCCGATTCTATACCGTGGTCCACATATGTCCTTCAAACAGAGAGCAATGGACGTCGACTCCAGCGAGGCATGAGTGGGATTGATCCAGGGGAGCCACAGCAACTACTATTAGCAGTTTAGCACTTGTAATTTGTAACTTAAGTTGTGATTTCATTGATCTATGAACTTGTGAGTTGTGACTTGTGAGTTGCGAGTCTTGTGACTTACTAACTTTGACACTTAGTGTATTGCCTTTAAGGCTTTAAGCGAGTTATTGAATATTATGGAGTTTATGAGAATCATGGCACTCATCAATGTGTATTGGCTTTAACTTGATATGTGATGAAGTTAAATACTATTATTAAATATTAACTGCCTAATCTATGTGTATTTAACTATTTATACATTAGGGCCGGCGACCGTATGTCAATCAAGGGTGCAAGCCCAAAACACCAATTTGAATTCACATTTTTACAATTTTATGGTTTAAATGTGTTTATTAAGCTTAAATAAGGCTGTCCATGAAGTTTCAGGCCTAGATATGGCCAAAAACCCCCCGAGATAGACCCCCGAAATATTGCAGAAAAAATGCAATATTTCGGTCATATTTCGCGATATCTCGGATATTTCGGATATCTCGGTAGGCCCGAGATACCGATATATCGCGAGATATAGTACTATGTTTGAGATAGATTAGGATTCTTGATAACTTTTAATAGTTATGTTTTGAGGTTATTTACTTAATTGAGTGTCTGAGAATGATTGGGAGTCTTTTAAGAATTTCGGATGGTCTTTATATCTGTTGTACACCCTCCATCAATTAAGGATGTTTTAAGTAAAGAAATTTGAGTTTTTTTTTCCCCGAGTTTTGGTGCTGTCGAGCAATGCCTACAGGATTAGCATCCCATAACTGATTTCCTTTCTTCTTCTAGTCTGCTTTTTACTGGTGCGATCTTTCATTTCACTTCTTCTTTTCTGTTCTTATGCTTTCTGCTCTGGATCTGTCCATTGATTCTGTAGCTTTCTAGGTTTCCCATCTCCATTAGGTTTGTTTCATTATTCTAAATCTGTTAAATTTTTTGCAGACATTTTATGCTGTCTGATTAGAGCAATCAACCACAATTTTATGCATATCAGATTTGTTTTGGTTGAGTTACTCAACTTTCTCTTCTTGTTGTTAGTCCTTATCTTTGATGCTGTTGTAAAATCGTAAGATAATCTTCGATCGGAATTATCTGGTTTGGGATTAGCACTGCATTAGAAAGATAATGTACAACCACAACCCAGAGACCTTAGGCCTCTGGACATAGACAACATACATAAAGCACAAAATAGAAAGACTTGACATGAACTGAACTATACTGCCACAGTTAAAGTAGATCCTTGATCACCATTGATTTATCCCAGCCCCTTGCTTAGCAAACCGATCAGCTATGTCTTTTGGAGACCTTGGTTTCCACTAGAATGAGCAGTTCATCTGTGAAGAAAGGTGTCTTGTGTGCTTAATGAATAAAAACCCCAAAGTATGACATCAATCAATTGGTCAGGTTGGACAGGGTTACTGTAGAAGCAACTTCAGAAAAGGTAACACAAAAAAATCCAGAATTTAAACAATCAAGAACTGCTCGTTCACAGATCTGATTAGGGCCAAATTCTGGTCAAGGATTGTGACCAAGGGTTTGACTCTCTGGAAACAGCCTCTCCGCTATGCAGGGGTAAGGCTGCGTACATTATGACCCTCCCCAAACCCTGCAGTGGCGGGAGCCTCATGCACTGGGTACAGAAAGATAGGTCCAGCTACTGGATTATAACTCCAAAATCTTACTTGCAATCAATGGCTGGATGGCGAGATATTTAACATTAATAGGTGCAGAAAAAGTACCCAAAAACAGGGTACCACAGTCTCCACAAGCAGTAAATGGAACTGTTTGAAGTTACTTCAATCGATCAGCATCATGTAAAACCCTATTCCTTCATGAAGCTTCACTAGGGTTTAAGAAGAAAGGTGCAGCATAGGTTGCTGCCCACCAGGGAAAGAAAAAAAAACTGAAGAACCCTTCAAAGGGAATGCGGTTGCAAAGTAATGATCAACCTTGCTCTGATACCATGTGACAGTATTAATCAAGGTTAGATCAGTACCAATGCATGAGAAGGAGGAGGAATAAGGAGAAAACAAAAGTACCGTGAGAAAGAATGAATAGAACACCTCACAGTAGTAGTATGGCCTTTAATTAGCAAGAGTTTAAGTCATAAAAATATTACAATACTACTCCCACAAATAGTATCACCATACACCATAGACAAAACTAACCTTACAAAGAAAACAAATTCCATAGATACCCATATTGATAACAATTAACTTTCACATCACTTCAACCCATCATCTTTGGCCTTGTCCTCTTTACCGGTGCATTGGAGCTGGTTTTCAGTGCATCTGATCTATGCCAAAATGCTAGAAATTTTTAAATGTCGGCTACTAATACTGATGTATCCACTCACCTCCTTTTGTTTTCCAAGTAAAATTTCTTAAAAGTGACTTTCTGAATGCTATGAAGTTGCCAATCTGAAACTATGGTTTGTGAATCAGGTTAATCCATAACCAAAAATCAGGTTTTGAGATTGGTAAAAGTAGCTCTTGGGGTGCAGTTTCTTATGATCGTAATGCATTAGGTGTTCAGCAAGATGAAGGGAGTCATGGCAATTATCTCTCTGCAGTATTGAAGTTGGCAAAGCAGAGAGCTATGGGTCTTAGATGGCCCGAACTTAATTCCAAACAGCAAAGAGGACCTGATGGTGAGAAACTTGTATTCTTTCTTGATTCTTTTGCTTTGTTTGTAGGTAACCAGGCTATTTTGATCTAGCTAGGTCAAGAAACTGACGAGCTGCCACTGTCTAGTCGGATTGTAGATGAGCAGCTTGATAAAGCTGCAATGGTTACTGGAAGCTTGGCAGGTCATGATTTATCATCAGTTATGGAAAAGTATGATCATTTCAGAGCTATAAGAGAAGTCAAACTAAAGGAATGGTTGGAGGGACCAGATAATCTGAACGTTACTCAAGCCGACATTCTCCCTTCCACTTCGTCCACACCTGCTCACGCAGGTGCTTCCCTCTAAGGCGGAACACTCCCCTTGAGAGCATCAAAGCTGGCAATGCGAAACAAACTTTATCTTGAAAACGCATGAATATGAAAAATAAAGCCTGTATATTTTATTGTATAATTCTCTTCTGGTTTGGGTAGTGGGAAGCTATGGTCACTAATGCTAAGAAACTATCACCATGTAGATGGGTTATTTTCTAGTGGTCATTTGGGCTTTGCCTTGTTACTTTATTGCCTATTTTCAACACAAATAATAATTGAAAAATAGGATCATATTCTGAACTGTCAAATACTAATTCACTTTACCATTGCCTGACCATAAACTGCCTTGATTCTTATTTGTGCAAATTCGATTTTGGCTGATAGATTCATTACATTTTTTTCTTCCTCTAATGCTAAAAGAAGAGCTTACGTAGACATGACTGTCAGTGCAGTGCAGTGAAGTACAGAACAACTTACACTTGATTGAGACAAAATATAGCTGGGACTGACTCAGAAAGTAGTAAGCATGACTCTTTCCTATTTGGATATATAGTTGGACTGTAACCAAAGGGGAGGTTCAGAAGACCAAATTTTGTAAGGCCATTTCCCCAAGGACTAGGAAGCACTTCTTTGTTTCCCATTTGGGACTGATGATTTGCATGATGAAACAAATGTGGAAAGACTTGGGGAGAAATAATATCAACTAGAACAGTGAAGAGTCCCACTGATCTCTCTTATCTTTGTAATTCCCAAGTTCTTGCAGTACATTAAGCCATCTCTGATAAGCGCTTGCATCTGCTCTATGCTCACTCCCTCTGTAGATGATCCTGCCTCCAGCTTCCACAAAGAGCTTTTGTCTTGCAAAATCCATCCACAAGCCACCTTATCTGTGAAGGAATCAAAGTGCCATCACATGCAAGGATTAATTATTCTTTGCTCGAGCTGACTGTTCAGTAGGTAAATAATCCATTAGGAATTTTCTTCCAAAAAATGAGGTCATCCCCACCATTCAAAAGAAGAACATCGGGGAGATCTCCCCAGGCACTGATCAAGTCGAAGGAACCAAAGAATCTAGGAAGCCAATCACCTTCGCTAATTATATCCGAGACCAGTCCCCAAATTTTTTGATCAAAACCCCTTGGGGGTGCCATTTATCAAGCCAGAGTCTAGTTAATTGACCAAACCCAATAATATGGTGGATGTGGGGTTCAACCAAATCTCTATACTTTAGCACCTTGCACCAAACCCAAGAGCAGTTTTGGGGGGTTTTAGCAGTCCAAATGGAACCATTCTTTAAATAACAGGTATTAAGCCATCTAATCCAAAGGGTGTCCTTTTTAGATGCGATCCACCAAATTTGCTTAAGGATACCTACAATATTCATATTAGAGATTCTTCAGATTTCTAACCCCCCTTCATCCTTAGGTTTGCAAATATTATCCCAATAAACATAGTGTACCTTACGTTCCAGAGAAGGCCCGATCCAAAGGAAGTTTGAAAAGATGGATTCCAGCTTCTGTTTGACTCCACTAGGAAGGGTAAAGATTCCCGACCAATAAATGTAGCATCCTTGAAGGATATAACTGAGAAGTTGCAACCGGCTAGCAAAGGATAAAAAATGAGCTTTCCAACCATCAACTCTTCACCTCACCAGATCAAGGATAGCGGAACAGTCTACCAAAGAAAGCTTGAGAGAAATTAGGGGGACACCAAGGTACCGTATGGGTAATTTAGTATCCACAAAATTCGTTAATTCCAAAAGTTGCAATCTAGCCATTTTGGTAAGGCCCCCTAAGATAATAGAGGACTTAGCTCTATTGAGTTTCAACCCAGAATAGGTGTGAAATTCATCTAGAGCCCCCAAACAAGCTGAAATTGAATCTGAGGCAGCCTTCACAAATATCATCAAATCATCTGCAAGAATGAGGTGAGAAAGATGGGAGCTTTTGCATCTAGGGAGGAGACTAATTCGGCCTTCAACTTCCAACTTCCTCACCAAGGCAGAGAAGCCTTCCATGGCAATAGTGAAAAAGTAAGGGGAAAGGGGATCTCCCTGTCTTATCCCTCTTCTTCCTTTAAAATAACGTGTAGGGCTCCCATTAAGAAGTATCAAGTAGCAGGGGGTGTCAACACAAGCCTTCACCCAATTGATGAATTTGTGGGAGAAGCCCATCCTTTCCATGATCTCAAAGAGGAATTTCCTGCTTAGGGAATCATAGGCTTTATGTAGGTCAATTTTCAGCACCGCCGTTGGAGTTGTCCCTTTCTGATCAATGCCTCTCACCACATCATGACACACAAGAATATTATCCACAATGGATCGCCCTTTGATAAAAGCAGACTGGGCGCCACTGACCACCTTCCCAACAACCCCTTGTAGCCTATTAGATAAAATTTTTGTAATGATTTTATAAAATAGGTTACAAAGGGCTATTGGTCTATAACCGGCAAAAGAGGTAACATCTCCGATTTTCAGAATAAGGCTGATAAAGGTAGCATTAATAGAGCTGGACAGAAGAGATTTGGTAAAAACCACTTTACAGCCAAGGTAAGATCCTCCCCAACAACCTCCCAAGAGTGTTAAAAGAAGGCCACCCCAAATCCATCAGGCCCCGGAGCTTTGGAATTCTTCATAGAAAACACCACATCCTTAATCTCCTTATTAGAAACCTTCCCAATTAAGTTTTCTTGTTGCGCATGAGTCAAGCCATATTGCAAAGGAACAAAAATAAGAAAAAAACCTCCATCATCAGCATTAGCTCCAAATAAATTCATGTAAAAGGAAACCGCCTCTTTTTTTATAAGATTGGGCTCTTTGATGACGACATCCCCTTCACTATGCACCTCCAAAATATGATTTCTGTTTTTCCTGCAAACCATAGATTTATGAAAGAAGCTATTGTTTCCATCCCCCAGCTGAATACTCTTCACTCTTGACTTTTCTTTTAGGAATTTTTCTTCAATGCTAAGAGCTTCCCATAACTTCTTTTTTGCTTCTGACTCCAAAGATACCAGATCCGAGTCATTAGGATGGGCAGCAAGGTATATCTAAATCTGTCTCAAATCAGAATCAGCAGTCTTAACTGCTAGGAAAACATCCTCGATTCTCTCTTTATTCCATTTTTTTAACTCTGCATTATCATTCTTGAGACGGGCAGCAAAGCGAAGGATAGGGTTGAGGATCATACTAACTGGGTAATTCCACCCATTCATCACCACATCATCAAACCCTTCTCTTCCAATCTAAGCCTCAAAGAACCGGAAGGGTTTTGGGCCAAAATTGACTCCTTCAAGGATCAAAATCACAACCGGGAAGTGATCCGACAACCCGGGGGGAAGGAAGGTAGCTTCAGAAGTCCTTAAAGCATCCATCCATATCACATTTACTAGGGCCCTATCCAATTTACAACAAATCCAAGAATTACCCCTCTGCCTGTTATTCCAAGTAAACAGATCTCCCTTCCATTTTAGATCAATTAGCTCTATGTCAAAGATGAATGAGTTGAATTCATCAACGGCATCTTGTCGGATGGGATCCCCTCCAACCTTTTCAGTTTGATGTCGAACAACATTGAAATCCCCAATAGCAGCCCAGGGTTCTGAAATATTTCTAGCAAAAGTGCTAACATCCCTCCAAAGCTCCCTTCAATCCTCCATCAAGTTTGAGCCATAAACAGCAGTACAGAAGAAGATGAGAGAGGTCCCTATGACTGTCACCTTAGCATGAATGAATTGATTATTTTTTTGAACCTCCTCAACCATAAAAATTGTTGTATCCCAGCCCAACCAAATACGGACAGTTGAATCTGCTTCACCATTATGAATGTACTTCCAACTAGATAGGAAAGGATAAAAAATAGAAGCTCAATTTTCCACTTTAACCTTAGTTTCAAGTAGAATAGCCAATTTGACTTGATTATCCTGAATCACCTTTTTAATCCCACGTCTCTTGGTAGGGGCATTCATACCCCTAACATTCCAAGAGATGCAATTCATTTAGTAGGCTGAGTTGAAAATTCACCCCCACCCTTGCTGGGTCCCTCCATCCTAATACCAGCACCTTCCTTAGGGATTAAAGGAACCCGTTGAGGTTGAAACCTAGTACCCCTCCCAACGGGCCGGCCTAATAAAGAAGAACTAATGGAATTTGAATAGCCCATACCTTTATCCGAAGACCCCTGGATGGACCAGTTCTCCGCTGCCTGCCATTTCAATCTTTCAAAATTTGCAGAGGTTTTATTAGCCAGGGCTAACCCTTTTCCCTTCAAAGGCACCACATCTTCCAAACTTTCATTCCCTTCCATGACGAGACCTTCCTTTTCCACCGCCGATTCATCAAGGTTCCTCCCCATGGGGGTCAAAGTAGAGTTCGTTGGGTAGTTGGATAGGATCAGATTTCCCATAGATTTTGCCATGGCCAGCTCATCAACGATTGGTAAAGTATCTATCCCAGCATTCCCTCCTTTTTCCAAGGGAGAATCACCAAGTGTCCTCTCATTATGGCAAGAAATTGAAATTGAAATCAAATTTGAGACAGAATCTTTTGCACATGGATTCTCCTCAATATCCTCTCCGCCAAATCTGCCTATAATCAAACTCTTTTGTCCATCAAAGGAAAGTCTATTTTCTCCCTCCTTGCCCAATCTAGGAAGAATAGCTAACGGTTGAGGAAAAATTTCTCCTTCCTCCTTTTCATCTCCATCAAATAGTTCATTGCCCAATAGTATAGCACAAGAATCCAAATCCAGCATCATATCCTCCGGGTTATAATGCACCTCCTCCGTTAGATTCTCCAGCAAGGCAAAGGCATTAGAATGGGTAACTTCTTTGACTTTAGTCTTTCCCACATAATTAGGCACAGATTTTTTGGATATCTTCTTACTCAAATTGGCATCTTGCTCCAAGGATTGAGAATCTCCTTTCCCTTTTGCGAGAATTAAAGGAATCTAAATTTGAATTTGAACCTTCCACACCAGCCTGTCTAACCGACTGCCAAGCCCCATTTTTGGCCAAAGAATCACCACCATTTCCGGCCACTTCCTTTAAGGTCTCTTCTACAGCATGATCATTAGACTTCAAATGGTCCTTCACTCGCCATTCTTTTTTGGATCCCAAGCTTTTCTGGTTTGAACTACGACTGCCAAACTCGCAAGTAGAATCTGAATGTCCGAAAACTCTACAGTGCTTGCATAAGGGCGGCCTCCAATCATAGACAACCCGTTGATAAAAGGAAAAACCATCATCATCATAAACCGGAATAGAAGAAGGGAGATCTTTACTCGCAGAAACTTCCACACACAGTCGAGCATAGGACAATCGCTCCATGGATCGCATCATTTTATCAGTCACAATAGGTTTCCCAATAACATTCCCAATCGAACTAAGAGCTTCGGACGACCAGAAATGAAAAGGAAGATTGCGAAGAGAAACCCAAACCGGGACAAAACACAAATCACCGTCTCCATACAAGCATTCGGGCTCCATGGACGAAGAATCATCAGCCTTCTTTGAACATACCATGGCCCCCCTTCAAGAACTTTAATCTTATCATCTTCAAGATTAAAGCGAAAAATGAAGATTCCACTTTCTAATAAGTTAACATCAACATGACCCAGATTTTCCATTGCTTCAATAACATATCTCGGGCAAAAATGAAATTGGGCCTGCTGCCAATAAAATGTCCCATAAGGGTGTTCTTCCATTTTTCCAGGCCATTCTTGATCATCGAAGATGAGCACTTAGCAGCCAAAGCCCCGTCTATCTACATAGGTTCAACAAAAGAAAGTTTTAGCCCATCCCCAACCACCGAAGAAGATGAAGAGGAGAATAAGGCTGACCAAGGAACCCCATTTCTTTTCTTGATGGTCACTTCAGATCCACTCAAAGCACCTTCTCTTTGCTGCAAAAGACCTCCAACACCAACTCCTTGCACATCCGATCCACCCATATCTTGTGCATCTTCCATCGAAGGCCCCACAACCATTGCACCTCCCTCCACCCCACCAAGATCAGCCAAAGCATCTCCCACACTTCCTACCATTCCACCCAAAACCCTTCCTCTCTCCCCTCCCCCCAGGATAGGAGGAAGGCCATTAGCCAGAGCTAATGGCCAGCCGGCCATTCTCAACAAGCAAGCAAAACCCACACTCCCTCAAAATCGCCAGAGCTTCTCTCTCCTTACTTCTTTCTCCGACTTGTCAGAGGCTGAATTGTCGAGCCCAAAATTGAGGATTATAGGATTCAATTCCACACATTATTTCGTGATTGCTCTAGATAGACACCATAGTGCAAGTTATGACAAACCAAAAAGGAAGCCCATAACTAAGAATGGGTTAATGGGTTGTGAAAGGCAAAAACAAGCCAAACAGGGATGCTAGTTAAAGAGTGAAAGGGGATAAAGGTGCTACTAGGACGGTCTTCAGGAAGTTGCAAGAAGAAGAGAAAACAAGCAACTAAAGGGCAGTGACTGACATTCGAAGCAATTTCAAGCCAGCAATAGGATAATCTCTGCTGGAAGGAGGTGGACTAAACTCAGGGAAATATGCATTGACCCAAAAGGGCCTCCTCCACCATGGGTGGAGTTAGACCAGACCAATTCATTATAGCCACTGTAAAAGACATATAAAACGCCAAATCAATTTGTTGTCCGTCAGTGATGAGCACAATTATGTGTAAGATCTTAGGGCATAAAGCATACATTTTACCACATTGGACGGAGTTACTTTGGTGCTTTCTTATGTTTTTCAGGTTTTGGGCTATTTTGGGCTATTCTGGACTATCGGGAGCTGTATGTCCCAAGTTAGACGTAAAGTTGCCATTTTTCTTTCCATGGCTGTAAAGAGGATTAAATTTGGAGCAAGTTGGACATGACGGAACGCAAGTACGCATTCGTCTAGCCCACCGTACAGTTGATTATTCTTTTCAGCCCAAGAAAGGATAATGGGTCAGAATGGAGCTGTAGTGCAAGCCCATAGTCATTCTACCACTGCCCAAGGACATTTTTGACGTTGTAGAAGATATTTCTAAGCAATGGTGGAGATCTACTGCAAGTACAGGGCCGTTTCGATAATTTTGCTTTCTTGAAGAGAGAGAAGGACTACTACCCACATGGAGGGACCCACACTGCCACTAGATTCCATATTTTTTAAGGCCCATAAGGTATCCACGATTTTTATTGGGCTGCATTTAATGCCCCACGAATTTTAAAGGACACATTGGGGATTTTATCATTTGTTGAGTGGAAATCCTAGTCATCACTCTCTCTCTCCCCTCCAACTTTTCAAGGGCATTCCTGGAATTTCACTTGGGAAAGATTTATTTTGAAAGATATTTTATCATCTATGGAAGGTTGAAGATGCTTTGATTTTATTGCTTGGAGAAGATATGTACAAAGAAAAGGAAGCACTTGTTAGAATTGGAAGTTTACTTTTCTAGAAATAGAAGGCTTATGTAAACAATATTCTCTTCTCTCCCTCTTTCTATTTTTTTTCTTTTTCTTAGGAGCCAAGACATTGTAAAAGAGGAAGGAGAAGAGAATATTCTCTTTTCTTAGGGAATATTTCTCCTACACTTCCCTCTTCTCTCTTCTCCTCTCTTCCCCCTATAAATACCCCTACCTCTCTTGTAAAATTCATTCATTCACTTAGTAAAATTTTCTTCTCTTCTTTGCTTTCTAAATTGTGATTTTTGGCTTTCTAGTTTTTAGCTTTAATTTCATAAGATTAGTTTCTTTCAAGTTTTTAGTTTTGATTTCATGTTCTTAGTTTTAATTTCTTAAGCCTAGTTTAATGGTTGTGATAGTTCTAGTTTAAAGCCTCCTAATCTAAGCTCCTATGTTGATGACAAGACTTGGAGATTTAGAAGAGGAAGCCATGGTAAGTTCATGCAAGTATTCATTCAAGCTTCTTTAATTAATCCGGTTCAAGCACATCTAGGTTCGCATTCTCTAAACTCTCAATCTCATTCTCCCTCTTCTATCTCATTCTCTCTCCCTTCTTCTTCTTCTCCCTCTATTTCTTTTATTTTTCTTTTATGTGATTATTGTGTTTATGTAGATGTAGATATGTGGCTACATTTTTATTACTTCTAATTTACATTAGTTTGATTGGTTTCTTTTATTCCTTTATTCCTCTCAATTCGCTTTAGTTTAATAGGTTAGATGCTTGTGAGTAGGATCCATTAGTTTAATTTAGTACTTTAATTGATTCGGTTGATTCGGTTCACTTTGCATTATTTTTAAGTTAGTTAAATAGAGTGGCGTATATCTCCTCGTGTTCGACCCGTAGCTACGATTGATCCGTACGCTTGCGGTTTTATTTTAACTCAAACAAGTTTTTGGCGTTGTCGCCGGGGAGATTATTGTCCATTTTATTTATCTGACTTTTAAATGGTTTGAAGTGTTTTAATTTATTATTTTCTCTTCTTTTTCTGAAAAAAAAAATAATAAAAAAAAAATTCAGTTTTTGAAAACCTCTTCTTGTTTCTCTTCTGTTTCAAATAGTGTGTGCCCAATCTAAAGTCCTTCATATGCTTCAACCCTCCATCTTTTGGTGTCCCTCATAGGATTAAGTTCCCTATGACGCTACATCTTGACTTGGTTGGGTGGATTGGCATGCGACTTATCTTTCGAGGTGACCACTCTTGATAACAGGAAAGCGACATAGTGAGAGCGTTGGAAACATAAACGTATAGTAGTCCTTCACTCTATATCAGAATCCATTTGGAGTCATCCGTAGGTGGCTATAGAAGATTATACGGGTTCCCTTGTTGTCAACCTATATGGCTCCTTACAGTTTTGGAACCATTGTTTCAATTTTTGAGGGATAGATGCACTATCTACCTCAGGCTCCCTCTTATTTTTAGTATTTTTTTTCCTTAAGTCTTTTATTTTTTTTTCTTTAATTTTTCAAAGGAGACCTCATATTTGTTTAGGTGGCTATGGTGTGGACTCGTGATTCATCTAATCGTCTTATTAGAATACCACCTTCTCCAATTCCCTTAACCCCACCTTTGACCATGGGTGACCAACAACCCAAAACTCTTAAGGATAGGTTTTACCCTACCAAGGCTGCACAACCCTCATGCATCAGTCTGCCTGTTGTTACAGGGAATAACTATGAACTCAAGACCAACTTCATCAACATGCTACCCCATTTCCATGGAATGGCTAATGAGGATGCATATCTCTTCCTTAGGGAATTTGAGGAGGTTTGTGTTCTAATTAAGGTCCAGAATTTGACCGATGATGCAGTTAGGCTTAGGTTTATACCCTTTGCCCTGAAAGACCAAGCCAAGAAGTGGCTCTATGGACTGTCAACAAACTCCATTAATACATGGGATGAATTCACCATTGTCTTTTTGAGAAAATTCTTCCCTCATCACAAGACCAATAAGCTTAAAAGTGACATCCTCTAGTTCAGGCAAAAACCACATGAGTTCTTTTCTAAGTTCATAGAAAGATTCAAGGACCTCTTCTTAGAATGCCCTCACCATGGTTTCGACTTGTGGCAGCTATGCCAAATTATTTATGAAGGTATTGATTATCAGACCAAGCAACTTGTAGAGTCCATGTGTCCTGCAGGCTTTACTTCTTTTTCTGAGAAAAATGATGCATGGACATTCTTAACCAACTTGGCTGATAAAACTAGGGAATGGGAATCCTCCCAAGAGACTGAAAGGACCACTAAGGGGTATCTTATTGAGGATATGCTAGCCAAGGAGGCCAAACTTGACAGCCTCATAAAACGGTTGGAGTCCATAGTTCTTAAAGAGTCTATACCAGTTAATCCGGTCAACCAGGTCAACCATGTGTCGGTATGCAGTTGGTGCCAAACCCTTGGACACCTTTCTGAGAAATGCCCCAACACCTTGGTGGGCAATTCCAGCACTGAGAATGTAAGTGCTCTCTACTAAAATAACCCATAGAGCAATACTTACAATTTAGGATGGAGAAATCACCCCAATTTCTCCTGAAATCAAGGGAACCAAGCAGGCCCATCCAATTTTAACCATCAAGGCCAGCTTAGTGCCCAAAGGCCCAACTATGCACCACAAAGCCAAGGAATGTCTCCTAACCCCTTTCCCCCTCGTCCTCATCTAGGACCTTCTATTAATTTTGCTAGGCCTCCTCTCCTTGCACCTTATCAGCAACCCCCAGGGTTTACCAATACAGGAGAGGCAACAAGACTGAATGAGATGGACAACAAGATAACTCTTCGCATGACAACACTACAAGAAATTGGTGCAATGGCGGCACTTTGGGTTGAGCTATTGCGGCATATTTTACAAATGTCGTCATATGTGAACATATACCGACATTTTATTAAAAATGCCGTCATATATACAGGTATAACGGCGTATGGGTATAATCGCCGTCATATATAAATATATAACGGCGTTTGATCACAATTGCCGTTAAACAAATTAGTTTCCGCGGCATTTTTTTTAACAAACGCCACTATAGTTTACTATTTAATAATGATTTAACATTTTTATTAACGGCGTTTTCAAAGAAATGCCGTTGTATGTCACAATACAACGACGTTTGTAAATAAACGCCGTATAAAATAATAGGTTTCAGCGAAAAAAACCCCAAAATCGTTTTCACTTCCCCGCGCCTTCCATCTCTCTCTCAAAAACCTTTTCGTTTTCCCCCGCTCTTTCCATCTCTCTCTCAAAGTTCTCTCAAAAATATTTTCAAACTCCAGAGCAGCGGTGAGTCGATCAGTTCTCTCAAATCTTTTTCTTCTCTCAATCGTCAAGCTTCTCTGAAATCTCTTTCAAACGACAGAGCAACGGTGAATCGGCGACTGTTGCTAGTTGGGCTTAGGTAATAGATTGGAAGCATTCTATGAGGAAAAGATTTCGGAGATTTCAATCAGTGATACCATTCTCGCAAGTCCCACAAGGTCTGATCCCATTGAACCCTTCTCCTCTGCTTTTTTCTTACATATTTTGATTCGTCTAAAAGAATTAGTTCTTGTGTTTGATCTGTTGTTAGTATTTCAAGTTTTTTGTCCACTATTCTTTTGTTTAGGGTTTCTATAGTTAAGTTGTGTTGTTTTAAATTTTTTTTTTTTAATCTTAAACTCTCCTCTCTCTCGCTCTCTCTGTTTCTGTTTCGATTCATTCTGTATTTATCTATGGATTTGCTTATGTAGTTTATATATGTATGAACATGTGGTTTTGATCTTTGAGGGGGAGAGTATTTTCTACTTCTCTGTTCTGTCTTCGTTCATTCGATTCTTTTGCTTCGTTTGAGCACCAGAAAAGATGGGTTTGATTTCTGGAATTCTAATGCGGTCGTCATCGGCATCGCTTTGATGGCTGGCTGGCGCCACATGATGCGGTACCGTAGCACCAAACGTATCGCAAAGGCAGTTGATATAAAACTTCTTGGGTCCCTTAGCAGAGATGATCTGAAGAATATTTTGGCGACAATTATCCAGAATGGATATCTTTCCCTGTGTATGAACAAGTGAAATGGCTAAACAAGCAACTGAGCAAATTGGGTCATAAGAGAATCTGTTGAACCACTACTGGAAGATTATCGACCTCCTGGAATTACATCACTGAATTTCAGCAAACTCTCTCTTGTAAATGTAGCACCCAAGATTGAAGGAATTCGTGTTCAGAGTCTTAAGAAAGGTCAGATCGCAATGGATATTCACTTTCGCTGGGGTGGTAATCCTAGCATCATTCTTGCTGTTGAAGCAGCACTTGTTGCTTCTTTACCCATTCAGTTGAAGGATCTTCAAGTTTTCACCGTTGTGCGTGTTATCTTTCAACTAGCTGAAGAGATCCCTTGCATTTCTGCTGTGGTAGTTGCTCTTCTTGCTGAGCCAAAGCCTAAAATAGATTACACATTGAAGGCCGTTGGAGGAAGCTTAACTGCACTTCCAGGGTTATCAGACATGATTGATGATACTGTTGACTCAATCATCACAGACATGCTTCAGTGGCCCCACCTGATTGAGTCTTGATTCAAGAATGGTTTATCTGAATTTGGGAGCAGCAGCAGCAGCAGCTCAATTGGGATGCAAGATTGATGGAGAAGATGAAAACAACCATAATAGACAGAGAGAAGCTATGAATCGACATGGATCACACACACAAGGTGGTTGTGACACATCAATGTATCAGTCTCATGACTACTAAAGCTAAGCTAAGCTAAGCTAAGCTAAGCTAAGAAGCTAAGAAGCTAAGAGCTTCTTCGAAACAAAGACAAAAAGGCTTTGGTTATAGTCTATGGAGAGAGAAGTGATTATTAGATTTGCATGTTATTCTGCCATTCTCTTTAGACTTTTTTTTTTTTTTTTTTTAATTTCTTCTCTGTTTCTTTCTTTTTCCTTCTTTTGTGGTATTTTTTTTTGTAGGGTTTCGATGATCATATGGGGTGGAATACCTCTGGACATGGATTTTTATGATGAGAGGAGACAACAAGAATCTAAGTTTGCTCTGTAGTGGGGGAAGATGCAGGTCAATCTTTTCAAACCTGGCCTGTCAACTCCTTTTGTATTTATTGTTATACAAAAATCATGAATTATTATTTCTTATGATTTCTTTAATCTCTTTTTTTATTTTTTTTGTTTTGTTTTGTTGTCCCCAACAACCATTTATATTACATCAATTCTACCAGTTTTTATGTGGTGGGTCTTTTGGTATTTTTGATATCTTAAATTTGTGGACTTTCTTGGTCCTTGGAGCCTTTGTTTCCTCCTCCATCCACCTATCCTCTCTCTCTCTCTCTCTCTCTCTTTTCTATCTCTTACATACATGGCTTCCACAGGAGTTAGATTTATCTTTTGGTATCCATGAAAACACTCAAGTTATTAATAAGTTCTTCTTGCCTACCATAAAGGTCTAGCCAATGTCTAGGAGTCCTTGGCAATAAGAAGGGATCTTTGAATGCTCTTTGCCCCTTATGCTCTAGTGGTAGTTCATAAATATATAGCATGTGCGAATATGAGTCTTTACTGGTTCTTGTTTATTCAATTACTTAGGCTGCATTTGGTATGCATTCTAGGTCAATTTCGCATTCTCGGATGATAAAAATAGTTGTTTTTATTGTCCAAGAATGCAATATTGGCCTAAAATGCATACCAAACACAGCCTAAAATTTCCAGTAAGAGAGTGGGAATCCATACTTTTTCTCCCTTTTTCACCCATGTGTTTGATTGTTGCTGAGGCATTTGTTTAGATAAACAAAATGTGCCATGCATTGCTACTTAAATCTTTTTATTTTGATAGACCAATCACTTCTATTTGTGTAAGTGATTGGTTCTTGGATTTGATGATATCCCATGCATTAAGCCTGTAGTGACAGAGCCTTACTAGTTTTCTCTTCTTAAAGAGTTGGTGAATTATTGAGAGGAAGTAGAGTTATAAGACCTAGAGAAACCAAGACAGGATAAATCCTTCTCCCATCCTAGACATCTAGATATAGTGGTTGAATGTCATTATTTAGTGAATGTAGTCATAAACTGTCTATATGGCTGTTTATCTATCCAACAAAATTTGGTGACTGTTCAAGGGTAAATATTTTGTCTTTCTTTGGATTGAAGGAGGTCATCTATATGAAATTTAATGCACAAGTCATGTTTACTTCAATGGTTACTCTAGGGTTTCAATCAACAATTGTGTCTAATTTATAACATCATTTTGGGTGCATTCTTGGATGTTGTCACCTATATTTGATGAAGATGAATGAATATTAAATTGTGAAATAGGTGTAGGCTCACACATCAGATTCAACAATGAGGAAAAATGATACAAGATTTTTGGTTAACATTGTGACAGATTTGAAGTATATAGATCTACAGTCTAGCCAAACTTCTTACCTCTTGAAAAGAAAAATCAGAGAAAAAAATATTAGAAATACTTCTAACAAAAAACATTAACAATAAGAATTTGATTGACTAAAGAAGCAAGGGTGGAGTTGAGGGTGGATGCTCAGGGAAGGCCTAGATACCGATTGTATTAATCTGATCTAGTTTTGTTAATTTGTCCATTTTTTTTGGGCTCGCTAGTTGTTCTCCCCGTTGATGGCATTGCCGTAAGTGGGGTTTCCTTCTAGTTGATTTCTGTTGTTTGTTTTCAGGTTCTTGCCAGTTTGTTTTGTACTCTACTTTTCTGTTTCTTAATATACATGTCAGGAATTTGTTGACAAACCTAGCATTAAAATATACTCTATTCTTTGCATTCAACCAAGAGTGAAGTACAGAGCCATGCTTCCAACAGCATTCTCACCTGACCTAACTTTTTTTTGTGTGCTAAGCAGCTCCAATGTCTGTTGAACAGAGTCAAAGAGATAGGAGAGAACTACAGCAGAACTCCAACACAAGTTCTCTCTTTAACTCAACTTTTTCACCATTATTTTAGACACCTAGAAAGGGAAAAAAAATATTGATTAAATAAAAAAGGATCCCTCTCTTCATGCTAAGTATAAGAGCTAACATTCCAAAACATTTTGAGTTGAAGCTTTATGTGTAATTCATTTTTTGTGGATCTTTGTTCAAACCCTTCTTTCCCCAAACTTATGCTCCTAGACACTGAAATCAACAAGAAAAAGATGCCTCTTCTTTTCCTACAAAAACTGATTAATCAGAAAGGAACAAGATTACATGTACTATAACCAAAGCAGAAGCTATGCTCCTCTGCCTGTGCCAAGCACAAAGATCAAGAAGAAAAAAAAATTCACAAAGCAAAAAGGGCTACAAACTCCTAGAGGAATGTGATCCCAATATCAAGTCTAGCCAGCCACCTCTTGTCTTCACTGAATTTGGCCTCTCTTGAAAACCTCGACTATAAGACCTCATGGTAATATGCTTTGAATCAAAGGGCTATAATCAGCCCTGGTTAAATTCCAAGATCATGGGGCAGAGGAGCTCGGCCAGCAGAGAGAGAGAGACTGATGTGCGTGTGTGGGTTGTGTAAGTCCATGTGCATGTGTGTTGCTGCCCAAGTGGTTGCGAGAGTGTGTGTCTTTGGGTGTTTATGTGGCTGCCCATTAGGCTGTGTATGTGTGTGTGTGTGTGTGTGTGTGTGTGTGTGTGTGTGTGTGGTGGTGTTTGGGTGCTTGGTTGAGGTTCAAGTGGCCTCAGCCACAGCTACTAACTGAAAAGAAAGTAAGAAAGAAGAGAAAAGAAAGAAAATAATAAGGAGAAGAGGAGGCGATGCTATTACTTGTGTTTATGTTTGCGTGTGTGTTCATGTGTGTTCTTGTGTGTATGTGTGTGGTAGCCATGTCCTAGTAAGTTGTGAGTGTGGTTGTGTGCATGTTTGGTTGAGATCCTTTGGGATCTCAATCACTGGTATTGGAAAGAAAAGAAAAGAAGGGAAAAGAAGAAAGAGAGAAAAGAAAGGAAGAAAATGAAGAAGAATAGAAAAAAAAAAAAAAAAAAGAAATGCTAGGGAGAAGATGAGAGACCCATTGTAAGGTTTAGTAGCTTTGGGGTGGCATGAGTGATGTGGACTTTCAATAAAAATTAAGATATAAGTATATGCTTGATGTTGGTCTTGTAAGATTTGTCTATATGTGAAGGTAACATTGCTGAATTTAGAGAGTTATGTTTTCAAAATGTTAAATCGACCAAGATACTCCCTCATTGCTCATGCAAGGCTGCTATACCATGATAAATGGGTTTAAAAGTGTTGTTTGAATTGTTTGTTTGAGGAACGCCTTGTATGACTGGAATGGTTGGAATAGTATATTATGACAATAGAGCATGTATATTGCTGAATTTTATACTTAACTGTTAGAAAACTTGTTTTAGTATAATTTTTTTCTTCCTCATTCATTCCCTTTTCTCCTTGTGAAATTGCTTGGTTTTGGGCTTGTGTTGAAAACTCAGTTACTAGCAATTGCTTTCAATAGTGTCCAAGTCCCATATTTTTTGTGCTCCTTTCGTATTTGAATGGAATGAGTTAGTTGATTTGAGTTATTATGCTTTTCAAATCATTTTTTTTTCACAGGGATCCAAACTTGCGACCTTCATTTGCACAGCTCACAATAGCTCTCAAGCCCTTCCAGTAGCTGTGGTATTTACATTACCCTCTTGAGTTGTCAATATTTTTTTAGTTTCATATTCGATATATACATTACCCATTTGCTGATCATTTTTGCTTATTAGATGTTATTAGATGACCTTATGGTTCAATGTCAAATGGATTTATGAGTACAATTAGATTCAAGTTGTTATTAAGCTTTTTGTCATGACGTTGTGACCTAGAATGAAAAGACTTTTTCTTTTTAGCATGTATCTGATGTAAACTTTTGGCTTTCTTATTCTAACCACAAGTTAGATAGTTGATATATCATTATTTTGGAATTTTTCTCTCTTACATTAACAAACTCAGCAATGGTTGAAAAATGTATCTTTCCTTGACTATTTTGATTTATGTTCTCTTCTTTCACTTTGGTACTGTCAGTCAAGTGTAGAGGCTTAACTATTTATGGATGAATGGATTTCTGTTTGCACTGGGATTCTTAATCAATGAGTTCTTTCAGGTAGCCTCATCCTCACAATCTTCAGATCTCAAATAACTATGGGAATGCTGCTGGCTATTGATACCCACCATTCAGACTTCCCTCTTGCTTTTTCTTTTTCATGTTTTACATAGTGAACAATCATTGGGAAGCTTACTTCTTTTTTTTTTGGGTAAGGGGAAGCTTGCTTGATACTTAATAGGTTATGATAGTCTACATATGAAAATATTGAATTTCTTGGTTTGATTTGTACCTTGGTAGGGAAAGATAGATTGGCGGGTTTGGCTGTTGAGGCAGCAAAGAGAGCTCTTCAAATGGCTCAAATCAATGCTGATGATGTAGACTTTACCCTACTGTGCAGATCTACTCCGGACGATCTTTTTGGCAATGCTCCTCAGGTACATCCACATGATTTAAGAATCTTGAAATGCTAAGGTTAAAGTAATCATCTTTGTAAGAAGAGGCAATTATAACTGTACTGTGGTTGCAAAACATGCTTTCATTTGATTGTGAGTGAAGAGCTAAGTACTTTATAAGAGT
This sequence comes from Telopea speciosissima, assembly GCF_018873765.1. Taxonomy (NCBI): domain Eukaryota; kingdom Viridiplantae; phylum Streptophyta; class Magnoliopsida; order Proteales; family Proteaceae; genus Telopea; species Telopea speciosissima. Next base: position 87,210,021 of record NC_057916.1, on the reverse strand, counting down.
AATATTTCATTGTTAGTATAAAGAAGTGTGATGCTAGGTGATAAGGATCCAATTAAAACTCTATTTCTTGTTAGTTCATAAATTTCATTTTCTCTGTGTTATGCCATGCTTAGCTTAATATTGTGTTTCATTTATCATTCTTTTAGACTTGATACAGCTAAAGAGGAACAAATTAGTTTATATAGTTGAGACCAACGTTTCAAGAGACATATTCATTTCTAACCTATTATTATACTTAGTTGACAATCCATACTTGTGATATTGTTTGTCTAATCATTAACAAGTATTTGTGTTGGATCTCATACTACCTAATGTGCTTCATGTTTCTGTACCAGAGCATTCATTGTAACTTACCATCTCATGATAGTTCTAAAGATATACCATCAATTATTAGATTACAATCCCCTCAAGTGTGTTAAGGCATCAGTTAGACCTGAGCAACTCAAACTCAGAATTCTTTTTAGATGATCAGTGATGAATTTTGAATTTGTGCATAAAAGGACACTCTGTTTCAGTCTATTGATTTGGATAATTACTTGCTCAAGTCCTTGTTTCTGCCTATTGCTTATAAATGGGTCAGATTTGAGTTTGATTCAGACTATTGATCGCTTAATCTCTGTTTCAGTCCATTGCTTTTTAAATGTATCAGACTTTAACATGACTTGGATATATTTACTTAAATCTCTTATTTCATCTCATCTCTATGGATGCACTTCGAATCTGAAATGGGTAGGGTATTTGGTGAAGTATATCTTTGTTTTATATATGAATTTGGTTTGGATATAAAAATAGGTGACATGATGAATCTATTATCTTTGAAACAGGTTAATGGATTGAATATATAAATAATTTTAAAAAAAAAAAAAAAACATTTAGCGGCGTTTTTTTACAAATGCCGCTAAAAATATAAACTCAAGACCTATAACGGCACTTTTTAAATGCCGTTGTAATACACTTTTCCCGTTTATTACAAAACGCCACAAAAGAATAGAAATTCAATACCTATCACGACACTTATAAAAACGCCGTTGTAGGAAATTTTCCCCGACATTTATTAGAAAACGCCGCGGAAAAGGTACATACACAGACACCCTAAAAAAACGCCGTTGTACAAAAACGGCGGTACCTTTGCCGACATTTCAGCGGCACAAATTATAAACGCCGTTATATCCTATGGCGGCATTTTTTAAACTTATAGCGGCGTTTACAAACGCCGTCACAGCCCCAATTTCTTGTAGTGCAAGCCACAATAACATGGAGAAACAACTCACCCAGCTTGTCACAATCCTGCATGAGAGAGAAATAGAGAAGTTACCTAGCCAACCTGAGCCAAATCCTAGGCATCAGGTTCATATTCAGCAAGGTACCCAAGCTCCTCCAACCAATGTTGCACAAGGCCAACAGCACCAAAGGCCCTTCAGACAGGTAAATGTTGTTTATGCTTTAAGGAGTAGCCGTGAGTATCAACAGGCTAGTGCACCTCAGTCTTTACTATCTCATACTCCTGTTGACTCTCCCCCTTCTGAAGAGGCCATTGAAGTGCTTACTGTTCCAGGTTCGCCTGATGAACCTAAAGATATTCTAGATGATTTGATTAAGGAAACCAAAGAGGATTCTGTTAAGAAAGTTAAAAAGCCCAACCCTAAAAGAATTTATACCCCACCTGCCCCTTTCCCAAATAGGTTGGTTAGCAAGAAATCTCTTTCTGTGGAGAAAATATTGAATGTGTTTAAACAGGTTCAGGTGAATATCCCCTTGTTGGATGCCATTGCCCAAATCCCCGCTTATGTTAAAGTCCTCAAAGACTTATGCACCCAAAAGCGGACCACTAATGTGCCCAAAAAGGCATTTTTGGCTGCTAACATCAGTTCTCTCATCTCGCAGCCAGTAGCAGCCAAGCATAAGGATCCAGGCAGCCCCACCATCTCTTGCACTATAGGCAATACTACTATTGATCATGCCTTATTGGACCTTGGTGCAAGTGTGAACCTCTTACCCTTTCATGTCTACCAACAACTGGGATTGGGAGAACTGAAACCCACCAAAATCACTCTTCAGCCTCGAGCACTGAGTACACCCTATAGTTTCCCAATCCCGCTCCATTCTTCCATCAACATAATCATGCAATATCTGTTCCATTTTAATGGCCATATAACCCACCAAGATTATTTTGGTTCTCACAATTATTGGTTTTTGTTATCTTTTGTTGTTGAGCAGGTATGTAAAGCGTGCACTGTATCTTTTACATCTTACTTGTGGCCCATCTCATCCAAACACTGCGGCTACCTACATCAATGTTGCTATGATGGAGGAAGGCCTTGGAAATGTGCATGTTGCCCTTAGATATCTTCACAAAGCTTTGAAGTGTAACAAAAAATTATTGGGGCCAGATCACATTCAGGTCCTTTTTAATCTATCTAATGTCTCCCTTTGTTAGAGTATGTTCTTCTAATTTGTTCAATAGAGTGATGGGATTTTACAATTATGTGTTATTCTTATCTATCATCACAGCGAATCATTCCTTCATATGAGCAGCATACAAGCGGGGAGTATTGACCCATTGTATCGATGAGTCATATGTAGAGATCTGGACTGAACTTTTAGCTGATCTGATAATGTGATACCATTTCATCTTAATGGTCCCAAAAATGCAAATGATAATGTAGTTAGTCATTCTACCTGGTGGGTTTTGAACCAGGATATTTTTTTCATTTTTTCTTCCCTAAATGGTTACCCCACTTAGGGTTCTACAAAGTTTCCCGGCTTGCAAGGTGGGGAGCAACTGAAGACGGAAAAGCACTACCATTACGGATTAGTGCATCTACCACTACTTGGATATTTCCCCAAAAACTTTAACCTGAGAGTTGCCCCTTAAATGGGAGTATAGATACCAACTCACCTAAAGGGTGATTGGTTGAACAGGAGAATAATTGACGGGTTGATTGTGGACTCCAAATTCCAGATGAATGAGCATGCACAGATTGGTGCTAGATGTAATGTCACTAGTATAAAAGAAGAGGTTAAAATATAAAAGCTATGACCCTGTTTAAATGTTCTTCAGTGTTCGTGGGGATGTGAACTGTGCTTGTGATTGAATCTAGTGGAGTTCTATTTTCTCTATACATTGAATACTTAAAGATTATTTCACATCTTATAACCTATTCAAAGAATTTATGCCCATTGCCCTCTAAAGAGCTTCAAGATGGAATTCAGAAATTTTCCAGCAAATTGTTTGCAACCTCTGAGAAACTGTTCTGTTTTCAAATTTCAATTGATACAGACTGCAGCAAGTTACCATGCAATAGCAATTGCACTCTCATTGATGGAAGCATACCCCTTAAGTGTTCAGCATGAGCAGACAACCTTGCAAATTCTCCGTGCTAAGCTGGGGCCAGATGATCTGCGTACTCAGGTATCTTATGTGTTCTATGGTCTAACTATGAGTTTTTCCTTTTGAGAAGGTGGATTATTTTTACTCCTAAAGCTCTATAACATCCATGGTCATTGTCCTTGATGTCCAATTGGATAGCCACATGGTCAAAATCTCACATGACCCCAATCATGACTGCCTAATAACAGTCATGACTCCAACCATAATACTTTGGACAGAGAGTCGAGGGTGTTGTCTCTGCTATACGGTATTATGGTTTGATTCTATGAACGCTACATGGCAGCAAAAAGCCAAAAGTCCTTCCCCACCCTCGACATGATGGGACATGGGTGGTTTGAACTGCTCTTTCTAATTGTAAATCTGGTTTTTACTATTTATTGTCCATAGAATGGATGTGTAAAATATTGCTGTCAATTTTGCAGGATGCTGCTACCTGGCTCGAGTACTTTGAGTCTAAGGCTTTTGAACAGCAAGAAGCTGCCCGAAATGGAACCCGTAAGCCTGATGCATCCATTGCTAGCAAAGGCCACTTAAGGTATTATGTGTTAATATTGTTGCTAGCACTAATGACCTTTATGATGTGTTGCCGTTTCTGTAAAACTGTTGTTCCTTCTGAATGTCTTGATATACATATTGAATTGTTATGTATTTCAAATTTTGCATAAACGAATATCATATGGCCTAGTTATACTTCTCAAGAATGGGTGTTAGGAATAAAATGAACTCAGTACTGCCACAAGTCTGACAGCTGGCTTAACAGCTTTGAGATTCAACAAATCTCTGGAAAGGGGCTACGGGGAAATTAAATAATACTAACCATCGGATGCTTGACTTGCCATGACTTGGTAGAAGAGTGCAATTGATCTGATGGTTAGCATCATCAATCTAGTTCTATTTTTCCCTGGAGATATCCTTGGCAGGACTCATTAAACATGGGGTCATTATCCCTATGTGCATGATATGGCACTGTCAACGAGCTAGATTTTCTGGCATTGATGATCACTACTGGTAACATTCTTATAGGTCGTGCATGATATTAAGTCCTAGTGACCCATAGTTACCCTTTGTTTTACATGACAGTGTGTCAGATTTGCTTGATTACATCAATCCTAATCAAGATGCCAAAGGAAGAGATGTTGATGCAGTAAAGAGGAAAAGCCTTAGTACAAAGGTATGACAAATTCTTTTAGCATGGTTTAAACTGTTTTTTGTAAGTCATGTAACAACTAGAATGTATGGTCAAGACAAGTTAGTTTTCCATTACTAACTGTTGAATCTTAGTGGTTCATCCTAAGGTGTGATTCTTTGGTCAGTGCGGGCTCCATGATTATCTTCTAATCAAACAGTGTACATTGTCCACATATTCTGCAGTAGGTGTTTGGTCATATTTTAAATCTTGAAATCGGAAATTACTGGCTGTTCAAAGAGGAACTTTACTGACTTTTCATGTGTTTGTGAAGACAATGTTTGGCTTGTGATAAGATGCAAGCTGAATTTTCACCTTTGTTTAATGTTAGAGCTAGTTCTTTCACTTTCCTTTTTGAACTCTTTAATTCAATGAGTTCTTATTGGACATTCCCTTTGGTGCTTGTCCAAGTATAATCAACCCAATTGAAAAACCATGATGCATATGTTTGTATTCTTTCCTGGGATTTTTGAACAGTTAATTTTATAAATGTTTATTACTTCAAATGATGCTTCAAATCCTCCTTTGCAGGTTAAGGAATTATCCACCCAAAATTTCAGCTTAGCAAGTTCTGAAGTATCTATAAAAGATTCACCTGCAGCAACTTCAGATGAGGAAAAACAGGTCCCTGGTCCTAGAAATAATGAAAAAGAGATCCAGGAAAGTATTCCACCAATTCAGTCTGAGCTGACTGTGGTGGAAGAAGTTGCAGAAGAGAAGCTGAAGAACGTAAATGAAGTACCAACAGAAGTGAATGCTGAAGGAGAAGATGGATGGCAACCTGTCCAAAGGCCACGATCATCTGGCTCAAACAGTCAGTTAAGACAGAGGAGAACAAATGTTAGCAGGGTATATAATTATCAGAAAATGGATGTAGTTGCTGAAACAGATCAGTTTAGAGCGAAGAATACTTATCATAACAGCAGGTATTATTTACTAAAGAAAAGAACCATTATTCCTGGGAGCTACATAGATCATCACCCTGCAAAAAGCAACTCTCCAGCTGCTAAATTTGGTCGGAAAATAGTCAAAGCTGTAACATACAGGGTTAAATCAGTGCCTTCATCTACCAAAGCTGAAATAACAGATAATTCTATGAATGGAGATGAAGTATCCAATCCTCTACTTGAACCTGGAACCTCTTCTGCACCAAATGAAGTTACATCAGTCCAACAGAGCAATTCAGTAGTTAATCTTGGAAAGCCTCCTTCTTACAAGGAAGTAGCACTTGCCCGGCCAGGCACCATTGCCAAGATGCAGGTCATGAAGTCCCAAGGTGACCTTCCAGGTGATGATGTGCTGAATATTGGAAAACATAAAGAGGAAGAAAATGAACCAAAGGAAAAGATACCCATGACATTGGAGGTAGAAAGCACCATGGAAGAGAAGACAGATAGTTGCATTGCAGATTCTGTGGTCGACTTAAATGATGAAATTGAAATTGTTGGGAGGCAAGAAGAGACAAAACAAAAGGATGAATTGGGACATAACACTTCCGAGAATGTATCTTCGGTTATGGAAGTGGATGCATCAGACATCATTGAGGAACGTGGATTGGTACATGAAAGCAACCACACCGTTAATAGTGTAAGTTCCAGCAACGAGAGCATCCAAACTGATAACAGTGCAAGTTCCAGCAATATCTGCATCCAAACTGATGATAGTGCAAGTTCCAGCAATGCGCTAAAGGAAGATATTTGCGTAGAGGCTACATCTAGCATTGTTGAGCCTGGGGATATTTCTAGCTCTACAATGCAAGGAGAGGATCTTAAGGGGAAACTCTCAGCTACAAATACTGGTGATGTTCAAGATATCCCCAACAAGAAGTTGTCTGCCTCAGCAGCTCCATTCAACCCTTCTCCAGCTGTTGTCTGTGGACCACCGGTCTCGATGAACATTAATCTTCCCTCTGTTGTTGGTGCTGTTCCAGCTGTTGCTCCTTGGCCAGTGAACGTGACTATTCACCCTGGGCCCCCCACTGTCCTCCCTACAGGGGCTCCCATGTGCTTGTCCCCTCACCACCCATACCCATCACCTCCTCGAACCCCAAACCTTATACACCGTGTGCCATTTATATACCCTCCGTATACTCAGCCACAAGCTATTCCAACCAGCACCTATCCCATGACTAGCAGTCCATTTCATCATAATCACATTACATGGCAATGCAACATGAACCCAAATGCATCAGAATTTGTTCCTGGCACTGTGTGGCCTGGTTGCCATCCAATGGAGTTTTCTGTCTTGCCACCTGTTGTTGAGCCAATTGCTGACCCTGTCATGGAGCCAAAAATGCAAACCAATCATCTTGAGGGAATGAGTTTAGTTTCAACTATGCCAGTTGAGAACAGGGATGGGGGTGAAGCCAACAAAAACATTGGTGATCTAGCATCTGAGGTCGAAGATAGTGGGAGCACAGTATCTGAAATTGGATTGGAAAATATGGAAGAAAATGAAGAATCAAAATCTGGTAGAAATGAAACAGCTAAAAGTCAACCGAGCAATAGTAGCAATCTAAATGAAGAGTCTGGAGGCAGTGGTGAGAAGCATGTGTCAAGACACAGTCAAAGGATTGATGGAGAGGGAAGCTTTGGCATTTTGATTAGGGGTCGAAGAAACCGAAAACAGACTCTGCGAATGCCTATAAGTTTGCTCAATAGGCCATATGGATCACAATCCTTCAAAGTTATTTATAACAGAGTAGTCAGAGGGAGTGAAGTTCCCAAATCTAGTGGCATATCCTCTAGTGAAGGTTAACACTAGAAAGTGAACTCCTATATTATACTCAGTAGACTGGAGTACTTTTTTTTTCTTTCAGGTTTAATCCTCACATGATGTAGTACCATTTTGCCTGATTTGACCAAGCATTGGGAATGAATACACGTTAGTCACCATCTTTCACTTATTCATGGTCTTAAGATCACCCGGGCATGCAACCATGTGTGCTCAAACCCTTCTTTACTGATTAAATTGAGAGTCAAAATTGAGCTTCTACTGACATTCAAAACCCATTGGTGCAGATGCCAACAGTGAAGAGCTGGTCCCTTTTCCATCTATAGGTACTATTGAAGAAGCAAAAGGCTTTTCTGTTTAAAGAGGTATTTATCCTATTCCTAGTTTCAATTTACTATCTAGATCAATAAAACAAACACAAAGGTCAAAAAAGTCCAGGAATCTGCCCCCCCACCCCCCCCCCCCCCCCAACCCCAAAAGTAGGCCACCAAAGGATAGTTCACAGTGCCATTACCGCAAGTTTAAATACAAGCCAATCTTAGGCTATGTTTGGAAGGCAAGAAAAAAAAAGAGAACAAATTTGAAAAAAGTTGAAAATGAGGAGAGAGAAAGACACTAAGACAATAATTGCTTTCATCAATTATTTTTGTCTTCCAAACATAGCCTCAGGAGTGGTTTAAAATAGACCACTGTCTTTACCAGAGGAGGATGCAGGCAGTTTCCTTGGAATCAAGTTAGTTACAGAAAAATGTTACAGAATTTAGACATTTACACTTTTGGGATCATTGAGAACCTAAACTAGCATGGAAGTTCTGATTTTTGTTGGATCAGGTTGTTTAGTGAGCATAATGCAAGTCAATTGTGTAATGTTTCCCGGTCTCATTCTCATGGTTAACAGGATTCATTCCTCCACTTAATTTTTAGGGTTTGAACTCCAACAAAATAGGAAAATTATCTGTCAGTAGAATTCCTATCTAATAGCTAATGTTAAACATAATCAGAAATTATAAGGAGTCACCCAAAACTGATGGAAGTTTTAACTCCCTTGGAATGGGTACTTGGATGGGTCTAAGCTTGCTCAAGCCCAAAGGCTCCAAACCCCAAAAGTCCTTGGGTATCCTAAGGTTAGGCTGGGATTTCTGGGTTTTGGGTTGGGCCAGATATAAAAAATTTGAGGTTCCTTGGCTTGGGCTCATGCCATCCTCCAAGTCTGCCTGCTGCAGAATCCTACAACTCCCACATTCCGAACAGCATTAAAGGGGAAATTTTCGGATTAAAAGGCTCATTTTTTGGATTCCGATACAGTTTGAGAACCCTGTAAAATCATGCTCAGTTGAGAGTGAATGTTGCATTCGGCAGATGGGCTTATATGAAAGCCCATATCATTATAGCTCGAACGCTGTACTTTTTTCTTCATGTAATGCTTTTGTCTTCTGTATGATAATAGGGCTTGGATCATCGCAGTCTGATTAGTGTATTTTGCTGTCAAGCAGGCTTACAGTTATTTCTTTTGAATTTTGAAGAGATGTCTCAGGCAACAGCTTTTTGGTTTCCATAGGACATGTTTGGTGATTAACCTGCTATTTCCGGAAATAGCAGATTACTGTGTTTGTTATCATATTTAACAAAACCTGATCCATATTGTTTATTTACTGCAACAATGTTGCCAAAACAAATAATGACAAAATTTTGACATGTGCAAAGTAGTGATAAACTGTTCAACTTTGAGTATTTGTATTTGGTTACCTTCCCATTCTATGAACACCCCCCCCCCCCCTTCAATGATTAGTGTAACTTCTTCAGTCTTGGATTTTTCAATGCTTTGTTTTGTCATTTGGCCACGTCTATTTGGTTGAAATTTGATATGTGAGTAGAGGATCTAGGGTCTACTTGTCCACAGAATTTGCTCCCCCAGTTGGGTGCCACATGGCAGATATATGGGTTGTTATTTTTAGGACTTGAGTTTTATTTCATCAATTGTGAAAGAGGAATCTCATCACCAAAGGCATCTAGACCCTCTGATTGAACCAAGGCTAGTTGTGACCATGAATAATAGGGTATGGGAATTAATGATGAACCCAAAGTTCAATTATAGGGTCATATCACCAGTGGAACCTCTCCCTTTTGTCAAATTCCAAAAAGGGTTCTTTTATTTGCCCGAAATTACACTCATGCAATCTCTCCCTTTTGTCAAATTTCAAAGGGGGTTCTTTTATTTGCCCGAAACTACATTCATACAGTTTAGGAAACCCTCTACCAATATATATATATATATGCAGTGAATGTGTACTTCCCTTTCAGAGTTTGTCTCACTGCTGTTTTAGCTTGACTTGTAAGATGCCAATTTAAGCGGGTAACATGTAAATCCCTCTTTCCTTTTTTATTAGATTCCGAATTTGTTCTCATTCAGACCAAGCCAATAACAATCGTCATTCGTTAAAGAACTTACAAATACCAGTTTGTTCTTATTCAGGCATCCTAACATATTTAATTCTTCAAACCACTAGACAATCCCAAACCTTTGAGCTAATTATGTGACCAAATGTAGTAATTTCCACCCCCCCCACACACACTAAATGAATGAAATATTTTAGATATTATAAGCATGACGTATTTGCAAATTATTACCCTCCCATGTATGACCATGATCATCGGATCTTTATCCCCTCGAGTTCCCTACTCGGCCCAGTTTCCCAGTGCCTCTAACAAGGGGGGCACAATGATCACCCTACCTTTGTCCAAACTCTCTCTGCCCGAGTGGGGTCCATCCCCCCCCCCTCCCCTCCCCCCAACCTTATTTAGAGGAACTAGGAAACTGGACCGGGCAAGGAACTGGAGGAGATAATTTTCCCATGAGCATTCATCTCAATAGTTTTTGCACAAGGTTTTAAAGAAAGGAATCAATATTCGGATTAGTCCCAGCCTGATTGGAATCAATCTGAATTGGTCAGAAATCAATTAGAATTGAAAATCGATCAAATTATACCTTAACCATAGAAATCCAGTACGGATTGACCAGACGATCCTGAGTCTTGAGACACTATTTTTGGCCCTCTCTTAGCAGTCCTGAAAATTTCTAATGCTTTTATTTATGGCTTCACTAACTCTTTCTCAGCCTTGGCTAACTTGACATGTGGTAAAACTAGGTGCTCAACATTAGATTCCTTCTTAGACCACCTACATGAGGAACCAAACTCCTTGTATTCACAATTAGGGGTGTCAAAGTAGGCCCGCAGTGATAGGCTTAACCTAAATCGATCAGTTGAATCCCGAGATTAGTCCAATCGATTACTAAATGTGTCAGACTCAAGGTCTGACCCATTAATAATAGGACGTTCCCAATTCAAGGTAGTGGCCCGATGATTTCTCAATTGCATACTATGACCAACTGATAACCGGCAATTTTATAACTTGATTATAGTTTGTTTAAGAACCATTTATAACCCGATTTGTCAATTAGCTTGCTTAAAGCCCGAGTGCAGCCTGATTACCTTGAGTTTGATTATAGACCAGTAACCATCTGATGGAATAGAAACAAGTGGAAAACGGTGAATGACCTTAAAGGATCAGGATCGTCTCCAAGGAACCCAGCGACCAGGGTACTGCCAGCCGTTAGGCTGTGCCACACATTAGATAAGGGAGAATATGATATGAATTAAGAATGCGCCTATTAAAGTAATAGATTTTTTTGGAAGCTTTGCTTTACTTTACCGCTAAGCAAACTTTGATTAAAACTTAAACAACTGGAACAAAGCGATTTGAGCTCCATCATTTGCCACCGTAATACCGTATAGTAAGTAGTAACAGTGGCGTCCTTAAGGAGTAATTTGAGGCGAGGTGGGTGGAAGAAGCCTGGAAGTACGAGTCATGAAGCCGATTCGGAATCAGATCAAAAATAATTGCGAGTTGCGTATAAAAAAAACAGTTCAGATCAAACCCAAGGGTTTTAAAAAAAAAAGGAATGGACTCTCTCTCACTCTCATCTCAGCTCTTGCATTTAATGTTACATGAACTGTAATTCCCGTATTACGAGAGAGAGATGGAAAGGATGATTACATGTCGTTACCAACCGGCTTTCCACACCACAATAATCAGGAGTGGGGAGAGGCTTCAAATGCAAGAGACAACAACTCACCAACCACTTTGTTGGCATAGCAACATCATCGTTTCTTCTTCTTCTTCTTCTTTCTTGCAAAGCCCTCCAGTTTCATCATCAGTTGCTCTTCTTCTTCTTCTTCAATTCGACGGCAAATGGCGGGACCGAAAACTAAGGTGCTGCCTCTAAGGTTCCTCTGTATCTGTACAGCGCTGATTCTCTTCTTAAATATAGAACTTCATTCTGTGGTCGCTGATGATGTTACCGGGCTGCTCTGCAATGAGGATTTAACTAGCTTTCTTCCCGCTCTTTACAGCGACTCCTCCCGCTTCACCTGTAGATCTGTATGGAATAACTATGTCCTCAGAGTAAGTCTTAACTTATCTTACCTTCTTTCTCTGTTCTAGATGCTGTTTCGGATAAATTCAGTTGCTCACGTATTGTGGTTTTCTCTTAAATTGTTTATTGATGTTATTAGAGATAATGTACAAGTACAAATTTCAAATTCCTAACCAGTCAATTGCTGTATAATAATCCACAAGTAATATTGACTAAGATAATAGAAGCTAATTCTTGTATCTTTGATATGCAAGTAGTCTTCATAATGGATAAAGTCTTTACAGACTTCTGATACATTAGTATGGCCACTGCAGTACTTCCAGAGTGAGGATCATGTCCTGACCGTTGTATTATCTACTGAATATCTGTCTGGTTGGGTTGGAATGGGATTTTCAAAGACTGGACTCATGATTAATTCCAGTGCTATGGTGGGTTGGATTAATAAAGAAGGCCGAGCAAGAATCAAACAGTACTACCTACAGGGATCTAAGCCATCACTAGTCAAACCAGATGACGGCAACTTGAATATTACTAGCAGTCCAATTGTTGTTCTTCATGCGGCCACCATTTACTTGGCATTTCAACTGAAATTTGCTGCCCATCTTCGTACACAAAATATTTTATTAGCTTTCGGAAGTACAACTCCTCTTCATGCCCATTTATCAAAGCATGATGCTAGGACAACCATTACATTCGATTTCGGTACAGGTTTGTTCCTTACTCTGGTGCTTCCCCCTCCCCCCCCCCCCCTCTCCCCACCCAAAAAAAAAAAGAAAAAATGCAGATGCTCCTACCATATTCTGTCTATGTGGTATTGTGTGGATGGACTTCTTGCTTACATAAATCAAACAATGAAAATATGGAATGTGCAGTGCTATTATGGTTATTATGTGTGTGGTCTATGCATTAAAAACAGTTGATATTCTTTCCAACTGTCATTTCAACTCGCTTGACCACTGCTGTTACTGTTTTGGTAATCTAGAAACTTATAATTGCTTATTTCATATAAAAAGATGAAATAGTTTTTTTCTTTTAAGGTTGGTGGGGGGTGGATGGGGGCTAAGATTTTTCACTGCAGAAGTAAGTAAAACTTTATGGAGGTCTTTTCATTTTCCTATTATAACTTTCTTACACAAAATTCAATTTTTTTTATCCGATCTGGTAACCCCATGGTGCTTTAAGAAGAGAAAATGAAGAACCATGAACAGAGAGGTATGTGAATATTCGTTAGGATTGACCAGGAGCTGTAAAAGAGTGCTTCAAGGTTCGAAAACTCGGGTCTCGGTGCCAACTCGGACCGTTGAAAAACCGAGTCGAGTCGAGATCTCGCCGAGTTGGTGCACTTCTTTTTTTTCTCGACTTGAAGCCTCATCTCGGTGGGTTTTAGACCTAGTTTGGGTCTGAAACTTGGTATTCAGCCTATTTTAGGCCATTTAAACACAATGACACTATCAGATTTTACAAAAACAAAGTCCAAATAAGAGTTTCAGTTAGTGGGAAAGCAGGACAGACACTTATGCTAGAAACCAGGACAGACATTGGACAAACATACTTATTTATGCCTAATATCATTTAAGTTTGACCGGTACATAACTCCTTCAATATAAATCAGATTTTAGCAATCTTGGACTTGTTGGAAAGCTTTGTTTTGAAAGCTTTCCAACAAGTCCAAGATTGCTTAAATCTGATTTATATTGAAAGAGTTATGTACTGGTCAAACTTAATTCAGTGTGCACGAATGCTGTCAAAATCGCTCTGAATGAAAATAGTTTTTTGGACATCAACACAAATGAATATTTTACCGCACTTTTGGTTTTTAGCAATGTTTTACCATAATAAGATTTATGGAATTTTTAGATTTGAGAAAAACCCCAACATTAGAAAGTTGAAAATTGCACCTACCGCCGAAAATCCAGTTTTTGTTCTTGAACTGGGGGGTTGATTTTTTTTCCTTTTGGAATTTTATTTTTTAACTATTTTTATTGGATTCAAATAGGGGGTATTTGCTTATTCATGAATAATATCTTAAGTAAATGAAATACAAACACAAAAACATTTACTTAAATGATATTAGGCATAAATAAGTATCTGTCTTGTCTGTCTTGGTTCCTGGCCTAGATAGGTGTTTGTATACCAAGAATTTCCAGCAAGATCTCGAGATCTGGCACTCATATAAAGGACCTAGATGGGCATTTTCCTATGTCAAACCGAGATCTTGACCGAGATCTGAGATCTTGACCGAGATCTGAGATCTCGGCGAGATATTGACATTTTGAGACTCGTAAGCAGTCTCGTCTCGGGATTTCGAAAAGCCGAGATCTCGCGAGTTCTCGAACTATGGAGTGCTTATGTGAATATTTTACAGTGAGTAAAAATGGTCATCTATATGCATAGGAAATTAGGCAGAGAACAAGAATATTGCATGTAGTTTGGCTTTTTAGTTTATCTTCTTTAAATTTAGATGCATGCAGCCACAATTGTTATTTTCCTAGGTCAACCCTGCATTGTGTATCTCTTGACTGGTGTTTTTTTTTTTTTTTTTGGGGGGGGGGGGGGGTGGTGGGGTGGGGGGCAATTTCCTAGATTTACAGGATAAGAAAATTAATTGCAAAACAAGTAGGTTTACAAGACAAAGTTAGTGTAAAACAAAGTCAAACCTATTGTAATTCATACACCGCAGCTTTGGATGAAGACGGACCCTCATCCACTGGGGCCAGGTCAGCCGCAACTTTGGATGAAGAGGCACCCCTCAGGCCCTGTGCAATAAATGCTGCAAACACCTTTTTAATTTCTTAGATCTACGAGATAAGAAAATTAATTACAAAACAAGTAGGTTTACAAGACAAAGTAAGTGTAAAACATAGTCAAACCTTCTTCAATTCATACACCACAGCTTTGGAAGAAGACGGACCCTCGCCACTGGGGCCAGGTCAGCCGCAGCTTTGGATGAAAAGGTGCCCCTCTGGCCCTGCGCAATAAAAGCTGCGAACACCTTTTTCTAGTTAAATGAACTTTGTTTCTTTGTTTTTGTAACAATTGATTGTGCTCGTCTAAGTTTAAACCTGATAGATCTATTCTTATTCTTATTCTTGCTGAAGTCATTGAAATTGTGGTGACCATATTGCTTCCTCAGATGTTGCAAGTTCCTATTCCAACTGATATGACTTTTCATGGTTAGATTCCATTAGTGCCTTCCATATCTACTTGTGGTTGAAAATTTTGAGAGGTTATCTTAACAGCTTAAGTGGATGGAATTACTCCATTCAAGCAACTCTCCAGGATATGATCCTCATGTTGTGCCAGAAACAGTTATCAATGGAAGATATTTGCGGGATGCCAAGATACTACAAGGTCAAGGCCTGTAACTCTTTACCAAGACCCTTTTGATAACCTGCTAAATTCAGCTTGTGAAACACTCAACAAAATTTGCCACATGACCATAGAAAAGAATCAACATTCTTTTTGTATCTTGGCTTCCAAAGTACCCGGATAAATGAGCATGGCCACTAGAAGTCAGATATTAACATGATGTGAGAGCAATAAAGCAGCCGTAGAAAAGAAACCCTAAAATATACAGAAAATAATGGAAATCGTGAACAAATCACACAATGTCCACGATGAGATGAGATCTGCTTCACTATCATAGAGAATAGGGTTACAGCCGCTCGTCTTCACGCCTTTCTTAGGTTATAGAGAATGAACTTCCTTACGTACGTCAACATTCATAACGAACATTATATAGGTACAGTTTACCGTAATACAAGAAATCACACCCTAACATAAGCAGTATAGGATGCTATGGCTGTCCCTGTTGGAGGCTCTAGAGAGTTATGATTGTGTGGTATATGGATGGCATTACATGTCATTTTCACTAAAGGACCGGAAAAACAGAACAACAGCTTAAATAGTAGAGCTATGCTGAGTAGGTTAATGACACAATCCCTCATTTCAACAATTGTGATTCCATCATCTTTCAACTTACAAAAGAGGGACTAGAGGCAAACTGTTAGGGTTGGGTGTGTCTTGTATTCTGCAAGTCCACATAATTATTATTGGGCTTGTATTTGTAATTGGTTCGGATTTTGTGTCCATTACATGTACGGGTAAATTTGTAATTTTGTGGGGATTAGGGTTTTTGTAGGGTTTCCTATATATATTGTCTATGTGTGGAAAACCCTAGAACCCAAGCAAGGGAAGATAACATTATGAGGTGGAGAGTGGTGTAGAGAGTTTTTTCTAGCTTAGAGAAAAATATTTAGTTCTTTCGGGTGGATGCGGTCATTCGTGCAGAAACACGTTAAATTCCTTGTGTTCTGTGTGATTGTTTGCTTGGTTTCTTCCTTGTGGTTGCACATTCGTCCCCAATAAGTGTGTCAGAGTTAGGTTCGGTGGGGCATTGCAGGTGGTGCGTTGAGATCCAGGAGAAGAAAGCTGTGGAAGGAAAGCGAAGGAAGGAGGTTTCCGAAGTAAAAATCGGAGGTACGACTCTGATTTTGTACGAGATAAAGGAAGGGGAAAAAAAGGAGGGTTTATGCATTGTGTCATTTTGGAAGAAAAAAAAAGGGTTGTGTACCCACGTATTGAAGGGAGGAGAGACTGACAAAAGCACAAGTTCTTGCTTCATTGAGTTTTTTTTTTCGTGGTGAACAAAAAGATGGAGTAGGTGAGTTAGTTCCCCAATTTCGTATGGGTTTGGACCTGTACGGAAATCTGATTTTGTACAAAGGGTGTGGTATGGAGGTTAGGTGTTCCTAAGGTTTTTCGGCTTTCCAGATTCAGTGGAAGAGACAAATCGGGCGGATTCTGCTCCGTAGGTTTAGATCATGCAGATTCATGCAATATCAATGGTAATCATAAATTTTGAGATTGATGGTGGGTGCAGAGGGCACAAATCAGGTAAATCGGATGGTGGTAAAGTGGTTAAGCTTCTCCATAGAACCTTTCAATGGCTATAATGATTTCACTTTGTGGTAATAACATGTGAAGAATATTCTTATGCTGGAGGGGACAATCAAGGCTCTTATTAAGAAATTGGAAAAACCGGAAGATGAAGATGAATGGCAAGAATTAAGGGATCTGGCAGATAGTACGATCCAGTTGTATCTTGCAGATAGCACTCTTCGTGTGGTCATCGGGTTGGCAGATCCAGAGGAAGTCTAGACAAAGCTAGAGAGAAAGTACAAGTCATGGTCATTGACAAATCTATTGTTTTTTAAGAAACAATTATATAGCTTTCAGTTGTTAGAGGGAGCAAAATTTAAGGTATACTTGGATGAGTTCAACAAGATATTGATGGAATTGTCAGCTCTAAATGTTAAGATTGAAGAAAAGGACAAGGCACTTCTCTCTGTTGGCTTCACTAATTCCTTCATTGATCACATTTGACTACACTACTGTTTGGTAAGAATACTTTCAAATTTGACGAGGTTATTGTTGTTTTGTTGATGAACGAGTTACAACGGAAAAATAGCGGTGAGGGGGCATTAGAGGAGGGTAGTACCTTGGTTATAGATGGTGGTCAGGGAAGAGGCAGATCAGATGAGAGATTGGAGGAGTTTGGCAAGTGCAAAGGTCATTTCAAGTCAAAAGGTCAAAAAAAAAAAAAAAAACAAACTTGCTATTGTTGCAAGGAGGAAAGTTAAATAAAGAAGAATTATCTGAAACCTGAGGATAAAAAAGAGGAGAATGGAGAGAAATCATCAAATGCTGCTGTTGTGGGAGGGTCCTGGAGTGATGGATTAATCCTTCTCACTACTTCATCAGGTACGGAAACTACAAATTGGATTTTAGATTCTGGTTGTTCATTTCATCTGTGTTTAGTCAGGGATCACTAGGTGCTGTTAAAAAGCTAAATAATGCAGAAAGCAAGGTTGTCAGGGTTGGGGCCGTACGGATTTGTATGTTTGATGGGATTGTACGAACTTTGACTGGGGGTGAGGTATGTGTTGGATATTAGTAAAAATCTTATTTTAGTGGGAACACTAGATTCGAGAGGTTTTAGATGCTCATCTGAGTTTGGGAATTTGTACAGACTTGCAGGGAGTGTTGAAACATGTGGAGCTACTGTTGGTACTCAGGCAAAAGGTACATGTGGATTATAGAGACTGGATATGAGTCAGACGTAAAGAAGTGGGTGTCTTTCGATCGGATTGTGTGAGTGGAAATGATCATTTGAAGCAGGTTATAACGGTAGGAGAGGTGGAGCCACATCACATCATGCAGCGGTGAGTTGTATAGGACACCCCGAGTGGGGGTGTAGGCCATGTAGGTTGGGAATGGCGAAAAGGCAAAGACAATGGCGGAGTTTGTAGAATTGACAGCAACATTGGTCTTCTTCAAGATGGCTTGCAAAATCCAAGCCAAGGTGGAGATTGTTGAGGGTGGGTATGTCTTGTATTTTGTTGGTCCACATAATTATTATTGGGCTTTTATTTGTAATTGGGTGGGGTTTTGGGTCCATTATATATACGGGGGTAAAATTGTATTTGTATGGGTATTAGGTGTTTTTGGGGTTTCCTATATATTGTCTTTGCGTGGAAAACCCTAGACAAGGGAAGATCACATTTTGAGGTGGAGAGATGTAGAAAGTTTTTTCAGTAAGCAAAAAAATCTTTAGTTCTTTCGGGTGGATGTAGGCAAGGGTGCCAAAACCACGTTAAATTCCTCGTGTTGTGTGTGATTGTTTGCTTGGTTTTTTCCTCGTGGTTGCGCATTTGTCCCCTAGGGGCCCGAAGAGCCCAAGCCCAGCGGAAAAATTCCGGGCTTGGGTCAGCTTCAGATTGACGCCTTGGGTTAGGCCTGGCCTGGCCTTAAGCTACACCTTTGTGTATAAAATGTATTATATGTGCGTTTCACTGAAAATTGAAGAGTTGGGAGACTTTAGCTCATGAAATATAAGAAAATAAGCAAGCCATAGACCATCAAGGCAGCTAAAGACCCGGGCCCAGCCCAATCACTGACATCTATCCTCAAAGCAGATCTCTTCTACGGTCCTTTTTTTCCTCTCACTCTACCACCACCTAACCATAAGTTATTTGTTGTCTCATGCCCCTAAACCAAAACCAAGAAACAAATTGCAATGATTTGTTTGAATAAAAGAGTTTGGTTGAAGATTCTTAACTGCCTACCTCTGAAAAATCTTAGTAGAACAGAACTTGCAAATGGAATATGAGAGCAGTGGCATTTGTTTGTGTCTTGAACAAACATTAGGACGTTTTGCAGACATCATGGTTTAACTGAGTGAGATATCAACTTTTTCAGATATTTTTCTCATCAATTGTTTCAAAGTTTTTGTTTACTTGTTACCATTCTCTACTTGATAAAAAGTACAGATATATAAACAGATTTACTTTAGCAATTATGCATAAGCAGGAAATTTAGAAGGAAATATTTAGAATCTGAATTACTTTAATTGTAATTACTGACGTTTCTTAAAAAAGAAAAGTGATTTCTTTCTATTTTCTCAATATCTTTTGGTATTTCCTGTCTCTTCCAATGGAAATTTATACTGTTGCTTTTTCCTTTTTTTGTTTATTAGGTTGCAATACAAATTGCTGGCTCTATCTTTGACAATATGCCATTGACAAATAAAAGAAAAAAGTCACTACTCTTTCCTATAATGGTAGATGGAGAAGCCAGCTAGTACTATACTTTTCAAAGTATCTTTCATGTTAATTTCTGTGCACTGTCAAAGCCTGTCTATGCTTTGATTTTTGTATCCAATTTGTTTATGATTCTGCAACTTTTTCTTTAAAGTGATTTTACTGTTTTGTTTTTTCAGTCTTAGTAGTTATCTATGTATGAGAATTTCTTTTGGTTTAACCAAGTTAAAATTAGAAGTTTGTCTAAACACATATTAATGTTCTGCCACAGGTTCTGCATCTGCTGCTTACAACTTTGATGGCTTGAAGAGGAACCATGGAATACTGGGTACAATTGGATGGGGGGTGCTTCTTCCAACTGGGACAATTATTGCAAGATACTATAAGCACCGAGATCCTCTATGGTATTATCTCCATGTCTCCATTCAGTTTGTAGGATTTATCTTTGGGCTTGCTGCTGTGGTTGCTGGGAAGGTACTCTATGGTAAACTGCATGCCAATGTATCGACACACAGAGGCATCGGAATATTTGTCCTTGTGCTTAGTATTCTTCAGGTTCATCTAATTCTCCCTTCGCCCCTCTAGCTGATATTGACTTTTCTTTAAAATTCATTTGTTCTGATGTGGGAATTATTTTTGAAAAGTTTTTGCATAAGATGCATGGGAGCACCAGTAAAATGAGTATTAAGTGCTTGTGATGTAACACATTTGGTTGTGTTCTCAACCATATGGCAGGTCCTACATCCATAGATGGGTGCTTCCACTGTAACAGAGCATCCCTGCCAGTCATGTCTGTTCCAGCATTTAATTCTATAATACTTGTGTTCCTAGCATTTTCCAAGATCTATATATTGTAGAAGCTTTACATTGTCAGACGTGTCTTTGCATATGACCATATGCAGCATGTCCAACAATTCAGGTAGAAAGCTTCATATGATCATAAAAAACAAACTTGGGTCAATCAGAAGAGAATTACATAAATGAAAAATGCCCCAGATATGACCAATTTCATATATACATGGATGGATGTTTATGGGTGTTCACATGCATGCGTGCGTTTTGCATGTATGTGTGTGTGCTCCATCCATGTTTTTGTTTGGTGATGCTGGTATAAATTTTAGGGAAAAGGCTGGGTATGCTATAGTGGTATACCATATGCTAGCACCCTATGTGTCTATCTCTCTCTTCCTCCCTTTGAGGGGTAAGGGAGTCATTTCAAAGGGTGGAAGAGAGAGATAGACACATAGTGTGCTAGCATACGGTTTATCGCTAGCATACCTATCCCTCTCCCTAAATTTTATGTATATATTTTTTTAATTCTTCTACATCCCAAATCTAACCATATTTCTTACACAATGATCAGATAATGGCATTCTTTATACGGCCTGACAAGGATTCCAAGATTCGCAAGTTTTGGAATTGGTACCATCACTGGTTTGGGAGATTTGCTTTGTTCTTTGGAGTTTTGAATATTGCCCTTGGAATTCAAAATGGAGGCGCAGGGAATTTCTGGGTAGTAGGGTACTGGGTTCTTGTTGCAGTTCTTCTGATTATTGTTGTTATTTTAGAAGTAGTATTGCGGATGGGAATGTATCAAAAGACAGTTGATCCTCCGGCATTCCAGATGAATCCATCGAAATAGGTAATTTTCATATTCCTAAAAGTAAACATATGCTGTCTCGTTCTCTCCTTTTTTTTTCGGTGCATGAATGGTCCATTTTATTTTTATTAGTTTATTCATTGAGTTTCTAGTGCCTCTTCACATAGAGGATAAATATTATGTTACAATAGTTGTAGCTTTTTGTTGCTAAAGCATTGTTGTCAAAGCATCACCTAGGCGTCCAGGCCCCCTCCATCAACTAGGGTTGCCTAGAACGCCGTGACAACTATGGTCTAAAGACAACAACAGTCTCTCTCTCTCTTTTTTTTTTTTGAAATGATGGTAAGGAAAACTCATGCTCACACCCATCTTGTTTCTATAGAAGACCATTCCTTGTTGGCTGGATGGATGAGTTCCACTTTTATGATAAATGGCTGAGGATGTACTCTGTGCAAGCAGAGTATGTGGGATGATATGGTCTTTAGATGTTGATCCTGTGGACATGGAAAAGAGAGAGTTACACATATATCTTGGCCACTCTCGCTTCACACCTTGGCATGAAAACTCATTGTTCATACTTATATAGCTGTGTTGTATTGTGCAAAGGAAGATTCTTTATTTGGATTGTGCACTGAAGTTCTTCTTGAGGGTCAGTCTGGTGCTATATATATATATGATCAGACATCCTATTGATATATCTGTATTCAGTTTTGGTCTGTATTAAAAAAAAAAAAAAAATGTTTGATCTCTTGATTTAGTAGTAAAGAGAAGAATTGATTGCTGTATGGAAAGAAAATTGTATGGTCAAGTAATGGAGCATCAGATTCTTATGCTTGAGGAATATATGTAGCCAATCTTGCATTAAGTAAGCATCTTCATCTGCTCAAATCATAGAGAGCAAAAACCAGGACCAGAGTTTCCACTTAGCTCACCAGCATATGTAGGAGAAGGACTTTAATGAAGAGCTAGACAGCGTGGGCTCTATGAATGGGATGTGCACACGAGCATGGATGCGTCATGTTCATGGCAGTCTTTTTTTGTTTTTTTGTTTCCAACAAAATTTTACTTAGAAATGGCGTGTTATAACGTGACGTATAGGAAAGGAACAGAAAGATAACGGCGTAGGTATTATGACTCCGATAACGAGTGGCTTTCTCTTTCCTTCCACACACCACGACCCAAAGCTAGCGGTGTCGTGTCTTTTATGGTGTTTTGTTAATGGTGACTTCTGAAACCACGGCGGGACACTTGTCATTTTGTGTGAAGGAATGAACAGCTGGATCAAAACTCGGTTTTTGATCCCCACCCGGCGACACTTTGTCCGACTCCGATATAATTCCCCATCCACAAAAAAAATAATATATGGGATTCAACGATCCATGATCCACTGATCGTCTCTAATCCATCATCCATGGATCAATGGTTGCATATTACCCGGTATCAGCATTGATATCAATTGCCGACAAGACTGTTATCGAGTATGTATATTATAGACCGTATCAATTCATATCGGATAGGTCCGATGCAAAGATCAAAACACCAACTTTTATAAAAAAATATGATATTTGTGTCCGTATCAATCCAATCCATATCGGTTAAGTATCAGTATCTGTAACCATGGTTCTAAAGGTTTGGTATCGGGTGATCCAGACCAGTTTTGCACCTTGCTGATCTCGATATTGTATCTGTGACATGGTACAGACAAGGAGTAAAATGATCAAAAAAATCAAATTTTTAAAGAAAATCAGGGATAAATTTGTCCGATATTATCGATCCATGCCAATACCAATATTAATATCATATTGGTTTCTAGGTTGATCGATACCCGTCTGTTTTGTGCACTAAAACCATGTCTGTAACCATCAATACTGATATAGATCGACTGATACAATCGATCCGATACCGATGTGTCTAAATCGTAAATACACCACCACTCCCCCTCTACCTTCTAACCCTTAAACTTTTTGTCTCAAATGCGCTGTGGGACCCACATCATTATGTGTGGGACCCACAATGAAGTGGGATCCTCCGTCCATTCGTATAAATGCCAAGTAGTAGAGGAGAAAGGCT
Source organism: Telopea speciosissima (assembly GCF_018873765.1). Taxonomy (NCBI): domain Eukaryota; kingdom Viridiplantae; phylum Streptophyta; class Magnoliopsida; order Proteales; family Proteaceae; genus Telopea; species Telopea speciosissima. The sequence continues at coordinate 87,187,005 of NC_057916.1, read as the reverse complement.
AAAATGAGTGATAGACCTTAATAAGTGCCAACAAGTTCAAAGAGGAGAGAGAACCCTTCTTCTTCTTTTTATAAGATGAATTTATGACAAGTTGGTTGATTATCATCTGAGGAAGACACATGCGCCGATGGAGTTATCTGGGCCATCCCTCTTCTTTGTCTCATTCTTTAGTGTTGTCTTTTCATATACAAATTACAAAGTTATCTCATTTTTATTTTTTATTTTTGGTTTGGTAAAGTACAAATCTCATCATTGGAAACTTTTGCTTAAAATCAATGGCTCCAATAACTTTGTATCTCCATTAGTAGCATTCTTTTTCAATCCCATTTATGTCATCGCCGGAGCAAGGTTTTAAAAGGTATCCTAATCGGATAGGGTGTGATCATATCGGATCGATACCGTATCGGTGGTATAGAATAGAAGAGGGTAAAATGATCCCAAAACAACACGGTATCAGTTTCAGCGAGCCGCCTATCAATACCGGTGTCAATATGTAGCCCTAAAACCCTGCACAACTATATGTTCTCTATTGCACTGGGGGGGCGCAGGGTGCGCCCAAACACATGGGGTGGGCGAAATGATCAGCCCGCCTCCCTGAATGATCGAAATGGTCACTCTATCCCATCCCATGTATATAGGCATAGTCTATGCCCCCGTGTGCTCCCAAGTAGCGAAACATCCCGCGGTTTATAAACGTGTGTTTTTATTACATTGAGATTACAAAGCAAAGCACTACTTAATTAGGAAATGTTATCTTTATTATCTTTGCTTTTCCTTTTAGAAGCAATTTTGTTTAGCCTGATATGTTTCTTTTTGTAGTTGTTGGAAATTTTTTCTATGATTATATAATTTTATTTAGTGATCAAAATGTAGGAGGGGCAAATGAACTTATAGTAAACCCATCAGATGTGATAAATCGCAAACCTAGGGTGTGTTTGTTTGGTTCTTTTCTTGCCAAACAAACATATTATAAGTCTATAATTCTGCCAACCATCTAGGGGTGTCAAAAGTTGGCTTACACTGGTAGGCTCAACCGGAATGGACTAGTTAAAGCCCAAAACTGGACCAACCAGCAGTAAACAACCCGGTGTTGGGCCTAGACCAATTAATAATCAGTTGGAATCAGCCTTTGGTAGTCGCCTGACAGGTGCCCAATCGGGGCTGATAACCATCCGTTTATAGCTTTGATCAACATTTCTAGCCCGATTTAACCAATTTATAACTCAATTAGTACATTTATAACCCGACTAACATGACATGATTATGAATCAATAACCTGACTGATCGAACGTGTGCATGCCTAGCCTATGAGTTCTGACCCATGTTGTTGAACAGAAACACTAACAAGAGAAAATGGAAAAAAAGTTTAAATTAAGTTTATAGGTACAATAGAGAGGAATTGGATCCTCTAGGCCATCATGTGGATTTTATACCAATTCAATGGTTGGTAGACAATTGCTTAAAATTTTTGAATTTTAAATTTTGAATTGAGTTCATCTACCAACCATTAGATTGGTATAAAACTCATGTGGCAGACTGTGAGTTGAGCGCAGCACAATGACTGCTCAACCCCAGGGAGCAGAGCATCCAAATCCCAGTAGAGAAGCCTTTTGAATTTGAACTGTCAATGTCCAACTTGGTACTACTTTAAATAGAGCAAGTTGTCCAGGTTAACCCCAGCCAACCTTCAACCTTTTAACATCCACCACAGGGCCCAAAACAAGTCCTTTCGTACTCATAGTTGCTGTCAAATATCAAAAACTGATTTAAATCTAACTGTGTGCTTCACTGAGTACACTCACAGGTACACACTATGTATGTAACATTATTCAATACTCGAACGGATGGTCTCAATGACAATTTTTTGATTGCCCGTTTATTTATGGACAAAGTTTTTCTCCACACGTAGAGGACGGTTCACCCATCATCGTAAGGTTCACAAACCCCTCCTAGGATTTTATTATGTTCCAAAATACTCTTCCGATACTCATTCCCACCCTCTCCCACCCCTCAGTGAATGGGATCCTATCATTGGTGGGTGTAGGTCCTTTATTTATTTTTAAAACTTGTTTTAATAGGTACCAACTCTACAAAAGGGGGGGGGGGGGGGAGGGAGGTAACAACCAGGAGATTCAAACTGGTGAGCGTGGGTTTAGCACACCACAACTTCACCAACTGAGCTAGGCCGTTGTTGTTTTTCAAAACTTTTTAAGTTCCAGGTAAAGAGGATTGTCAATTTTTTTGAAAGCGACTTAATACTACATCAATTTCAAGAATTGTCATTGTCCCACATTTTTTTTTTAGTATACATGTGAAATGACAAGAATTGCTCTCAATGAAGAAAAAAAAAATAGTGGTCATAAATGTATCGGAGTTCCACACGAAACTAGTGATTTCACATCGGATATGAATAGCTTGATATATAGGCTTAGAAGGACTTAGACACCCACTTTTTAATAAATAGTTTTAAGAGTAAATTATAATGGAGTTTCAACAAGTGGTATAAGAGTCATTGGGGTTTCATGCGAAAACAGTAATCCTACATTGGATGTAAACAGCTTGCTATAAAGGCTTATAAAGACTTGAGAATCCTTTTTTTTTTTCCCTTGGGGGTTCAAGTTGAGAACCCTCTCCTTAATGTCTAACCATTTGAAGATGAATTATATTCAAATTCCAAGAAAGGATCCATGATCTGATGAATCACATTATAATATTTTAATCCTTGAGTGGATAATCTGGTTTGTTTGTTGGATGTACAATAAATATTGCTTGAGCATAATAGTTAGGTAGAGGTCATCATACAATTATTTGGGAATTGGTGGTCCTTATAGGTATCTAGTATTCAGCTACACAGTATTAATAATGGACCCTTTTTTCCATTGGAATTCATGATCATGTTCATGCACTGTGTCATTGAAGAACTCATGGATCATACATTTCATGATTCCTAAATTTGATTATTCCCCATTTGATCTTCATTTATGATAATTCTGAGTGGTCCTGGAAATGGAATTGAAGAGGAATCAAGATCTTCCAAAGAGGAAGAAGCTACCACTTATGTAGTCCTCTAAGATTAGAAAATGGAAGAGAGTGATATGAATACCACCTTAGAATGCTTTGGCCCAACTATAAAAAGGAAGATTAGTTGGTGCTTGGGCCCTTTTTTTTTTTTTTTTTTTAAAATATATTTTGAGGTTTTTTCTTGACCTTGATCTAATATTAAATATTAGCGAAAGTTTTCATTCACCCGTACGGTAGGGTTCAACTATCATCCTAGGGTATTATTACTCTCCTCCTATTGTAGGGAGTCGATAATACCCCGTATTGTAAGGCGATACCCTTTTCACATCATTCAAACCCCTCAATCGTGGTTGAAGGAAAACCCAGTCCTTAAATATTCATGCATAGGTAAAATTGTTCGATCCGGTTCAATACTGGCCGATCCGTATCGGTATTGGTGCCGACATTGATCTTGATACTGATATCTCAATCCTTGGTTTGGGATGCTCTTATTTTTGGTAGGAAACAAACAAATTCCATTTATTTTGAGATAACTAACTCGAAGAATACGATGGAATTACCAAACTCTTTTTATTGAAGGGTCTAATAACAAAAAAAATAATACATTAAAGCATTATATGGAGAGAGCTCCTTGAGTTTATGAAGGCACCGTTGATCTAAATAAATTGATTTGAGACTATAACTCTATAAACTTTCAACATCTCAACACTCTTAATCACGTGTAACTTTGGCATACTTAACTTAGTTTAGGAAATGGACTCTAATACCATATTGCAGGGTCAACTAAAAACCTTATAACATTAGATGCAAAGGGCTACTCAAATATATAGAAACACCAAGAATATAAACAAACTAATGTGAAACTATAACTCTATAACTCAAAACGAGTCAAATTATCATTAAGGGGAAAAAACAATAAATACAACTTAGATCCTTGAAAAAAGAAGGCCAATGAAACCAAAACCTTGAGCTCCAATCAGAAATCAAAGATCTAAACTCCTGCATTGAGGTAAAATTAGCCAGTTCATGATATTAAACTCGGATGTTACCATTACCCTTATAAAATGCATTCCATTTTCTTGATCAATATAATAGAGAATAAAACTCCAAACCCAGTAAACAATTACTCGCCACTCAAATCCAAAGGACCCATCCCAAAAAAACAAATCAAATATTTGAAAATTGTTTGTATTTGGTTTTGTGGAGATTTTTTGTTTTCTTAAAAAAGAGAAAAGAGTTTTTTTGGGGGGAAAAGATCTTTCTGAAAGCCAAATTTTGCAGTTATCTTCGACTGCAAGAAATCTTGAAACACACAATGGTTGAAACCTTCGAACAGGATTGGCTCCGATGAAACTTTTAATTGTCCACATCTATAAACTATTAGCTGCAAACTTTTACTAAGCAAAAGATTCCACAAATGCTTTAAAGTTCGGATTCATGTAAGAATAGAATGGAAAAGATCGTAAAAGAAAAGTGGTGAGGGGTCCAAGGCTCCCTTATTATAACCTCAGAAAAGCTGCTCCAATAATGCTGTTGCTGTCTGTCTGGAAAGGAAAGGAAAGGAAGAAAGAAAAGCCAAATTGCACTAAGAGACAATCTATTTCGGCTGGTGTCGACATCTACTGATCTTGTCTCTCTTTCTTTCAATTAAAGCTTCCTCCCAATTTCAAGTTCTTCTCTGTTTTCATAATTGGTGATGGAAAATCCTTCCCTCCTCTCAAATTTTCTTTTTCCACTTCTTTCAGTAAAAAAATGGGAGAAGGGATTCATTTTCCTGTGCTTTTCAATCCACAGTTTTGGGTATTGGTATTGGTATTGATATTGGATCCGCTGTGTTGATTGAAAATAATAATTCTATATTGGTTGTGAGTAGTCCATAGAGATTGATAGGTACGTATTTGGATATCCTCTCCTTTAACGTTTAGTTTTAAGGTGAGTTATACCCAAATACCTAACAAGTGGTATCAAATCTCAATCATAGATGAGATCGATTATTTTTTAAGGATGAATTCTACTCAAATCCTTAACATGCTATGACCATATCGATCAATATACGTAACCATTTTTTGGTTGAAATTTTTTTTTTTTTAAATCCCATATAATAGTGGTAATACAATGAACTACGTCCATGTTCCCACCTCTCAAAGTTCATTTAAAAAGAAAAAAAAAAAAAAATGAATGAAAAGAGGGAATGAAGTTGAAAAAGGTTGTGTGGATGCAAAGAAAGCAAACAAAAATGGTGACCAGATTCATTTCATCTCCTTGTCAGGCTTTCCTCCTTTCCGTTTTCCAATCCAGCTAGCTATATAAGTCTATTTTGATAAACAAAAATTATAGCTTTTAAGTCCGGAATTGGATTTTAGTGTGTGATATTCAGATTTGATATTTATAGAGTAGAAATGGCAGTAGCTGCTGTGGTTGTGAACTTCTGATCAAATAATTCAGTGCGTTTCAAGACTATGTTGAATGTAGTTTTCTTTATTCATTTAGAACAGGAAGACTAGTCAGTCAGGAAGATACTTGGTTAACAAAAGCTGATTTTGGAATGTTTGCATTATTATAAGATTGATTATCTAAGGTTGATTTACCTTACAGAAATGGGTTGGTTAGAATAACCACATAAGCTCTTAGAGAGAGAGAGAGAGAGAGAGAGAGTCAACGGAAAATTATTGCCCCCAGCGCATCATGCGGTTGGGGCACCGCCCGTGTGTGCACAGTGGGCCCCACCATGCACACATGGGTGGTGCTCAACCGTACGATGGTACTTGACCGCCCCCAATATTGGGGGCGATAAAGATCTGAGAGTCAATTGGTTGGTATAGGCCAAGTGTGGACACGTTTATATTCAATCGATGATTGCAGGTCAGGTTTTTTTTTTTTGGTGCCAAAATGAGCCCACTCAGTGATGGCTTGGAGGGGGATAGGGTACCGGTGCAGGCCAGCTTTTGACATCTGAAAGAGAGAAATTCACACCTACCATGAAAGCTGCAAGTCAGCAAGAATATTCCTAATTTTTATATGACTAAAAATATAAATATGATGACATTATATAACAAGCCATGGACCATAACTTAGAAGTAAAAAAAACTTCCCACTTCAAAGAAAAAAGGAGAAAAAAAAAAAAAAAGTAAATACAAGTAAACCATGCTTATAGTACGAATCTATCTCAATAATAAAGTGATATAAACTCCATAAAATACATTTGTAGGATTCTGTTTTTTGAGTGGCTAAGTTGGATTTTGAATTGGTAAATAGGGTGGGGGAATTTAATGATAACATAAGAATCTAATCACATGATCACATCATCAGTGGAAAAGAGATTTCTCTACTCCATACTCCACGGGTGAATCAAAATCTAATCCTAAATATTATACGCATAATCTATGAATTTTTAGTATACTAATGAGTTTTAAATATTATAATTATAATTATGAGTCCCAACTCCCAACATGTACATCGCCCATATAAAATGATTAAAAGTTTCAAAATACTAATCTTAGAAAGAACTTAGATAACTGAAAATACAAAAGAAAAAGTGTGATACATTCTTTTCCTTAATTTTGATGTGTGATCAACATGCACTAATTGACACATTTATTGTGTTCTTTTCTCTTTCATTTATTCGTAAACTTGTCATTCATATTTATAGATTTGTCGGTCTAGAAAAACTTGTCTTCTTTGATATTTTTAAAATGATTCGAGGGTGGGCATGTAACCCGCTTACTAAATGCGGACGGCTTGAACCAATGGGATAGAGGGACAGGGAGGGGTAGGGGTAGGGGTTCTTTTCATCCAAGAGAAGTGACATTAAGAGTGCCCAAACTTTTCCCTTGTAAAATTTTAGGAACAAACCTAAACGTGTAGAAATAGAAATTTGGTTTCTTTAGGTGCTATTTTGTCTCGTTTCAATATATGGGGAGGGCATAGCCTACATATGAGTGGATTAGTGAATATATCGAATATTGAATTGAAATTTGAAACAGGGACAATTCATATAATTTCCTAAATATCCAAAAGTCAAAAGCATGAATTTAGTGGGTATCGATCATCCTGAAAACTAATACAATATCGATACGGATCGGCCTACATTAGATATTTTTGTATTTAATTTTCTTAAAAAAATTAGGTTTTTTGATAGTTTTACCCTCCAATCCATATCGTTCCAGTGACATGGGATTGGCCTGTGTAAGATACGGATCGTCCAATACAACCAATCCAATACTGAAACCTCAAATCATGGTCAAATTACCCTTCCACATGGTAAAAAGATATATACTTTTAGGTGAGAGAGCATATTGAAATATCGATACATAATGGGTCTTTACAAAAATTAAGTAAACAAAGATATATAATGAGTGGAACTTGGAAGTAAAAGATAATTAATATTGGGTCCTTCTAAGCATCACTATGTCCACTGAAGTACTATACTTAACTATTTGCTACATGATAGTACATGGATTAATCCATGTGGCAGAAGACCAAGGAAGCATCTCATTGGTACAATTTCAACTTAAAATGAGTAGAGAAAATAATTAAAATTACCAAAGATGCAATTTTGTATTTTATATTCATTTTTATTTGATGATATTTTGATAATTTTATCAAAATTTTGAATTAGAATGTCACATAGATTAACCCATATACTGACAAGTGGCAAATAGTAAAGTGTTATACTATCTAGTCATGCTAGACAACATGTCTGGTCGATTTGAAATTTTTTAGAGAGCTTAACTATAAAAGCCCCCTACTCATATGTCATGTCAATTTTCATCTCAATTGAAATAAGATTAAAAAGAAAAAACTAAATTTTGAATGAAAAAGTTTTTAGAGAGCTTAAGTATAAAAGCCGCCCCACACATATGTCATATCAATTATCAGCTCAATTGGAATCATATTAAAAAGAAAAAAACAATTTTTTTCAATGCAAGTCACATTAAACGAAAATGCAAAAACAATCCATGACTATCAAGAGGCTACATGATAATGCTTACTTTTAGTGTATAAACAATAAATGACATAATCAGTCTAGTCTCTTTTATTCTAATATGCATCTATGTATTTCAATAGTCAGAATGATCATATCATCAATTCAAATGTCACAACTATATAGGTCTCCCATTGATATTTTGGATAAGTTCAAATTATAAAACTTTTTATTTTATTTTTGGGAGAAAGAACACTAACTGGGCACGTGTGGTGTGTTGCCCATGCACCCAGACACAAGGGTGTGCAAAAGGACCACTACCCCCCCCCCATGAAAAGAGTGGATTTCCTGGGGATGCGATGGTCATTTCATGTGCCCTTGTGTCTAGGTGTATGGACAACATACCGCATGTGCCCATGGGGGCACAATGGTCATTTCATGCAAGAATGCTACCTGCCTGGGTGCAGGGATAGCGTACCGCATGTGCCCTAGTTGCGTTTTCTTTTCCTTATTTTTTTATTGATCCATGTGTCTAAACAAAAGGAAGCGCACCACACTTGCCTAAGTAAGGTGTCAAAATGTGACTTTTCACCAATGAGAAGGTAAGAAATTGAATCATCCACTAAAGGGTGAGACAAATTTTTTTTACCTATTTTATTAGTAGATGAAAGCAACTGACGATGAAATTCTTTAGTATGGGACCCACTATTTTACACAGATTTGGTGGCATGTGCTTTTGTTTTTTTTTTTGTTTTTTGGGAGACAGGAGGGGTATCCGGTGCTTTTGGGTTTTTAAATCATATGTCTCATGTTGGGCTTATGCTTTGCTCCGCCGAAAGAAAACAAAATATAAACAATTTTGGGAGAAAGTTTTAGGCAAGAAAATTAAAGATGGACTCCAAAAAGATGTTGCGAGGAGAGAGCAAAGCAATGCAAAAGTTTTCTTGTCCAAAAGTCAAATCAAAGACGAGTGAGAACAGTAAAACTGACACTTTCGATGGTATACAGCTTGAGATTTGAAAGAGAGCCACACAATGCTCTGATGAAATTAGACTGAGAAGACCATTTCGTTTGCTCTAGAGAGAGATTGAGAGAGCAAGAGAATAGAGAAAGGGACTAGTGTGAATGGTGCTAGAGAAGTGCAAGCTCATCATGTCCAAGTCTCCAAGATGTGTTCGATGAAAGTCCTCAATGGCCACAAAACTGTTTTTGATGCATGCTTTCCATATGTGGGCAGGCATTTATGATTGTCTTTGTCCCCATTAGCCATTTCAAAACTCTACATATCGAAAGTTCCCAAACGGCAGCATATAATTGGCTTTCTTTTTTTTCTTTTTCCAATGATGTGGAATAAAATTTTTTCAGGCCAAAGTGCCAAACCAATGAGAGCAGGAGTTACAGTGCCTCAAGATTCATATACAAGAAGACCCACATGTCAAGAGAGCGATGAGATCGTATAAACCCGGCAGTATGTAGTATGTACAGCCCTTTTCCCCTCTTTTTTTTTTTTTTTTCATCATATTTTTCTTTTGATTCTTAACTACAGGGATTAGCTGAAATTCTTTAAACCTTTTGGCTTTAACTTTACAACCAATACTCCATATTCTTCCCACTTTTGCCAAAAAAAAAAATTCCCCTCTGAAACTTGAAATCTAAATTGACTTTGGAATAAATACACATTCTTTTGAAAAGGATCTCTAAGTGGGTGTTACTATTTATGGGTTATGTCCTTAGATTCATGTAACTTACAGTGTAGTGTCTTAATCTTGACTTTAAGTTTGTGTTCATTCCATGCTTACTTATTTTATGCTTTTAGTTAGAGAAAGAGAAAAAGAAAAGAAAAGGGTATCATCTATTGTCAAGTTTTCTGAAGTGTGTTTTCATGTGTGAGTATCTTGGAACTTCCCATGTAACTTCCTTCATCATTCTTGTTATTTAATATCAAATTGCAGTATGGGGAAAGAAGAGGCCCCAGCAGCACTCTAAAGAGAATTTGAATAATTTGAAGGAATTGGAAGACAAGAATCCATCTTTTGTTTCTTTTCCAGCTAATTTTTCCTTGTCTTTATTTGTTTTCCCTTGTTTTGATGTTTTTTTTTTTTTACCAATCCTCAATGACATGCTTGTGCACATCATGATATAGACCCTGGTTTTGTGCTGATAGCTTACACTGAGAAAGAGAAAGAGAGAGAGAGAGGGTTGTTGACCTAATCTCCTAATAAAATATTTTGCCAAGAGTAACCTTAAAGCTATATTTTATTTTATAGGTTGGTTGTTAGAACCTAAGACTTGATTAATTAACACATGAATGGAGTCATAGAGGAGGAGCAATCATGGTTAATGATAATATCTCTAAAGAGTTATAGACTAAGACCACTTTCAATAAAGCCCTTAAAGTAAAAAAAAAATTAAAAAACACAGATTCATAAACTATACAATGTGAGTGTACCTATTTGCTTAATATGAATCCTCACTGTAACCTAACAAGTAGCTCCATGAGTGCTACACACTAAGATTCTATTAAGACTTAAATAAAGATAATATGAGTGTGGTTCATTGGAAAAGTGAATGTGCTAAAACCCATTTAAACAGAGAAAGATGCCTTGCCAATTTATGATGACCAAAATATCCTTGCAGAAGAAAGGATATTTCCTTGGATAAGAAAAAAGTGCCATTGTATTTAAAATTTCCCTGGAAAAGAGGAGGAGAGCTTGAGAAACTTGGTTCTGTTTCGTAGGTTGAGGGTGTACTTGGTTATGGTAACTGTGTGAAGTACAATAGCTGGTACAGAGAGGGTTTGGCCGTGTGGGGGTTGACCGGCCATACACCCACACAAAACAGAGAGAGAGAGAGCATCTATCTGCCAAATGTATAATGCCCACCAAAGCAAGTGCAGATCAGATGCTGTGGAGCCAACCTTTCTTGTTTATAAACTTTTATTTTTAGGGAATCTTGTTTATACACTTACTAGAAGGAGAAATGGTAGCTTCACTAGAACTTTTGAACAGAGCATCTAATATACTCAATTAAGAATGGTAGCTTCACTGGAACAGCATCTAATGAATTCAATTAAACAACACCATAAAGGATCAGATCCCTGATCTATCTCCACACTTACAAAAACACACATGTAAAAAAAAAAATTTTGAAAATAACATAAGGAGGAAAATGAAAAGTGAACACTGGATGAACAAAATACTAAAGCTTTCCTTTTTGTTATATTTATGTTATGGTTAGAGTATCATACTTGTACTTACTGCTAGAAGAGGAGGGGAAAGTTCTGCTAAGCCCTAATTTCCTTTTCTGGTGCACAGCATCTTTTTTTTCTTTTTAAACATTTTTTTTTATGTTTCTTTCTAATTCTTTAGGGCTCAGATGCTCATACTAGTGCTTATGGTGCAAAAGAGTACTCCCTTCACCCTTTATCTTCTTCTATAGTATTTGGAATCATCACCAATGAAAAACAACAACAATAATAATTGAGTCTGTTGCCCTTTATGTTATATTTGTTAAAGTTGGTGGTTTGATTCTGATTCTGATAGAACTATGGTAATTGGTTTTGATCAATTGGGTCTAAGTTAGGTTTTGTATAGGTGGGGATGTCTCTCTCTACAAAAACAAATGATAATTTATACTAATGAAATTGTCATATGAGTAGGTCTAGCTTCATGTTGACAATATGTATGCATTGTTTCCGCATCAGCTTTTCTTTAGTTACTTCACAAAAAAAAAAAAAAAAGTTAGATATTGAATCAACAAAACCTTCTCATCAATTAGTAAATCCTCATCTACTTGAAGATTCCCTTTTGTTACACTACTAGCAACTAGCAAAGTAGCTGGTTTCTTGAGCCTTTAAAAAGAATTACGGGAAAAGGAACACCACCTGGTCATTGTGCTGTGCCGTGTATCTACTACCAGATAGCAAGGGTGTGCTGGTCATTTTGCGCTCGATTGTGTCTGGGTGCAGGTACACGACACAACACACGACCGATTGGCATTCTTTCTCTAAAAAATTATTATCTACTTATTACTAGCAATTTGCATTTATGGATTCTAGGTTCTAACATTTTGGATTGAAATTTAGATCTCATACTATTATCAATAAATTTTTATATTTGTGAATAAAGCAATATTTTGCTTGTTTGTTTTTTTTTTTTTTTTTTTTTGTTCTTCTTCTGAATGTCGCATGGTTCTATATTAAATTATTAACATGTATATAGATATGTGCAACATACAACTTTAAATAATTTCTTTTGAATAGTAAAAATAATGGGTTAAGTTGCATTAAAAAAATAACTAAAGATGTGATTCCATTTGTAAAGTAAGGGGCAAAGGTATCAATTGAAAAAAATTCTTGTTACCTCCAAAAAAAAAAAAAAAAAAAGTCCCATGGTACCACATGTTAAGATAGTGGTTTAAATATTGTTTGAAGTAGCCAAACTTCACTCGAAGAATTAAATTTTGAAAATAAAAGGGAAAAATCACAAACGAAACTTGACATGTAAATTTATGAAGTAGCCATAACTATTATAGATAAATTAGAAATTTCTTAGATAGGTTACTTACCAAATTTTGGTGACCCATCTCAATAACATCACTCACAATATATATATATTTTTTCTTTGCTTTTGCATAGTCTATTTTTTGAAGTAACGTCGAAAAGATTTTTAACTTTTACAAACAAAATTTGAAACATTAAGGTTATAAGGTCACTACATAAATGTGAAAAATATGGCTCGTTCTTGATATAACTCTCTTTTGAGTTTTAAATTTTCTATCAGATTAAATTAATTAGCATCCAGTATACAATATGCTATTTGATGAATTTTAAATACACTGTTTTTCTTTTTGGTAGATTTTAAATACACTGTTAAAATGATAGTTAATCTAAAATTTTGATCAACATTCCAACATTTAATGACTGAAAATACAGAAATTAAACACACAATACATAATGGTTTGAGATGATACACAACATTTGACAAGATTACTAACACACATGGGTCATGACATCAGTATAGATCTATAGTGGTATGTACTATGTGATAAAGATTGTGGGAGCCCCGGGTCTTTGGAGAAGGCCTGATTGAATTATGAAAGAAAATGGAAGGCTGACAAGATAGTAGACATTAGGACATTATACCTAAGATGTTCTTTCTTTTGTTTTTTCATTACAATAATGAAAAATAATATTAATAATAAAAGGGAAAAAGTTTTGTACGTCGTTAGCTCAAAAATGAATTGCACACCCCTTCAAATATCATTTGTTCACATGAGGAGGTGATATATCTTAAATGCCCCTCTCTTTTTTGTCAGATTCCAAAAGGGGTTCTCTTATTTGATCAAAACTACACTCGGGCAGTGTAGGGAACCATCTTCCTACAAAAATATCAGAATAGGAAAGCATAAGTATTCACTTTTTTATTTTCCATCTGATCATGTATCAAAGGTAGTTTTGAATTCATTGGATATATAAGGGATAATCTAGATTTGCCATGTATCAAATTTCATAATTTGATCATTTACCCTTTCATGTAATGGCGTACCTTCTTATGGATGTTTATGACCTTGTCTTGGTTGATGCAGTTCTTAGTTGCCAAAAAAATTTATCAATATTTTTATTTTTTTATATGGTAAATGTCATTTGTATTAAAACTTAAAGTGTAAGGGATCTTGAGGTCTACTTGTCTACAAAATTTCGACTCCATTAAATCTGTTACGTGAGAATCTTTGTGCCATCCTCATAATAAAATGTGGGCATATGTTTGTTTTTTTTTTGGTACGATAAATGTGGGCATATGTTGTCTACGTAAGAAAGATCCAAATGTTTTTTCATTTTAAAAATTAATATTTTTATAAGAAAAATATATAAGTACCATTTTATGCAAAATATTAATTAAAATGTTCTTATTTTTTAATACATTTTAAGAAAAATAATGTTCTTGATGTTCTATCTAGTTTTTTTTTTTTTTTTTTTTTTTTAAACAATGGTTTTGTAGAAATATCCAATTATAAAACTTAAGCTAATAGATGTAGATGCTTAAGTGGAACATGAAGGAATCAAAAGTTTCACCCAACTGGAATATGAAGGCATCAAAAGTCAAAGAATTTTTCAATACAGGATTATTCCCAACACTCGTTCTCATGTGTTGCCTCTCTTTTGAGTGGAGTACATATGACATGTGTGGCCCTACTGTTGGTGTCCATATTCAAATATTTATTAATATAGTAAAATTTTAATGGTTCTGATACCATGTTGAAATATTCAATTTCAAACTTAATCTATTAGATGGTGAGACCATAGTTAGCAAAAACAGGAATGGTAATAAAACGGAGTTTTACGGTACGGGTTTTAAACGGTAAAAAATTACAAATAGACGGTCAAATAAAACGGTCAAAAAAACAGAGAATGATAAAATACGAACAAAAAAAAGTCACTATTCTCATATAAATTGAGGAATTTTTATTTGAAATCCATGCTTCTATTTTCGGTATCCATGCATTGACTTTGAGTTGAAGGTGATATCATAAAAAATGTAGCCCTTCGAGTCATCTTTACGTCAGTGAAAGAATCAAGCCGATCAGAGTTTGGGAGAGAGATATGGTCAGTTAAGTCAAAGGGCTTACAAAACGCCAAAAAAAGGGGGAACGTGTTTTAAACGTGTTTTCAACGCGTTTAAAACGGGAATGCTTGCCGTTTGCCATTTTTTATCGTATGTTTGGGAAGCATACGGTAAAACGTGTTTAAAATGGTAAAAAACAGGAACGTGTTTAAAACGGAGTTTTAAAAACGTTTTTGCTAACAGTGGGTGAGTGGGTGAGACTCAATGGGTATATATGAAGGTATCTAAGTTCTCAAAAATTTTCAATATAGGATTATTTTAACTAGAATCTACCTAGATGTACCAAGTAGAAGGACAATTCGACAACTCAACCAGTGGATACATGGGTATGGTGTAGCCTATGGATAGTTTAGGTGTTGTTATCAGATTGTCCGTATTAGGCGATCCAAATCAGTATCGTTACCCGTCGACTCTGATGTCATATCGGTGAAATAGTACCGACCATGGGTAAAACAATCAGAAACTTGATTTTAAAAAAAAAATCAGGGGCAAACTCGTTCGATATGGTCTAATCCGTGCTTAACCGTATTGGTATCAATATCAATTTTGAAAGTGACCAATACCCAATCCAATACATGCTCTAAAGCCATGAACCCATGTGTTGAATTTAATGTTCAAATTCAATCATATATCCCACCACATATTGGTACTTTTACCTTGTATTTTTTTATCTTATTTCAAAATTTATTTTGTTACTTGATCAACTTGTCTCCACCTAAAATATTTTATATTGAGTATTATAACCTTGGAGCATACATATCCAAAAAATGTTGATCCTATTCAACTTACCGTGTTGTAGATATTTCCACCATGAAAGGAAGTGGCCTTCTTAATGCATCAAAATAGGAGGCTTTCTTAAAAAGAACTATGGCTCTTTAACAACAAAAATATGCAAAGAATCCAATATGTATATATTATCACTAATTTCCAATCTAAGACTTCTTTAAATGTTTTTTCTCATTAACCTCTTTTGTTTTCACTTCTCAATCAATCCGAGATCCTAGGTTTTATGGTTTATAAATTTATTTATTTGGGAGATGATTCCGTACTACACTAGTATGAAAAGGAATTTACACACCATACCAATGGTGGTACGTAAAAAACCAGCAGTATCCACGTGAGCCCCACAAAGTCGAAGAAAATAATAAAGAACCCCATGTGATAGAAAAATATAGGATGCCAATCGGTTGGAGACCTTTTTTGTGTGTGTGTGTTTTTTTCTTCTTCTTCTGGTTGTTAGTTTCTTGTAGGGTTACTATCAATCCAGTCTCCGTTTTTTATTGAGTTTGGTCTAGATCAATGCATTTAATCGGTCTGATTGGGTTTCAGTCTCGACCAGTTTTGTAAAACACAACCCAAACTAAATCAATACTATATTTGATTTGGTTCAGTCCAATCTGAACCGGATGGTTCGTTTAATCTAAACTATTTGGGGTTGAATTTTTTTTTTTTGGTTTGGTAATGGGGCTGAAGTTTGACACACTTGGAAGTTAGAAATACTATTTTGGCATCTTGTTTGAGATTAAAATCCCCATACATACGAATACATAAGGATTTTACTTATGCGTTAATGAATCATAAGCATAAAATAGAGAGATAAATTCATACCGTTCACTATCGTATGCTGTGAGACAATTCCTCGACTCCCACTAGCTATGATGATGTTTGTTTTCGAAATATTTCTACAACAAACAATAGAGCTTCTAGGTTTCTCCCTCTTGATCTCCTACAATGTTTCTCAGTAATAGACTGATATGAAACTTAGCACAAATAGAGAGAGAGGGAAGACATAGAGTCCTTTATATAAATAGTATGATGGACTCCTCCTAGATTAAGAATAGAATTCTAATCCCTTTAGTTAGCTAAGATTGAGTTCCCTAATATAAATCCAAGTCTATATATACTTGGTCAACAAATAATAGATCATGTTGGGCACGTCTCTAGTGGGGGGCTAACGGCTCAACCAATGGGGGGCTGGGATGGGAGTCAAGAAACTTTTTCAATGGGAGGAGAGAAACAAACACAACGCTATCACACTCAGATTCTGATCTTTTATTGCACGCTGCCTGTTCTGCCACCATGCTTCCTCATACAGGCAAGCACGAAATAACCACCATACACCACCCGGGCAAGGTGCTCGAACAGTGGATAGGACAGTCATTGCGTGCTGCCTGCGTGAGAGGAAGCACGGCGTCAGGACGGGCAGCCCGCAATAGATGATCCCAATTGTTCATGCCCAACCTTTACCAAATCAATTTTTTAATTTTTTTAAATTTTTTTTTACCCATGTCTATACTGTTACAGTGATACGGGATCTTTTGCCAGGAAGCCGATACCTAATCGAAATTGGAAGAGCTAATGATAGTTGGTTTGACACGTGACGATAAATTTCACGTGGTGGTGGGGAGTGAGATTGGGAGAGTCCGGAAGCGATTGCGGGCTATCGCTTTCTGTGTAAACAGTTTTATAAGTGCATTATTATTATAACTATAAATAATAAAGAGGTAATGGGGGTACTAACGAGGACTGGAAGAAGAGGACAATCGGAGACCCAACCAAAGTCAGATTCTTTGGTGTGTCTCTCTCTCTCTCTCTCTCTCTCTCTCTCTCCCACTTCGTCTCTGCTCTGTTTCTGTTGGTCACTGCTCTTGCTTCTGCTTCTCTGTCTCTGCGTCTGCCTCTGCGGTGTTTGTTTGTTACTTACTTATAAGCCTATAACACAGCTCGATTACCACAGAGAGAGAGAGAGACTCTGCTTGAGAGTTCACCATTAAGAGACTCTTCTATCTCACAAGTAGTTGTGGTTGGAGAAGGTGGCAAGGTCGACGAAAAAATGTATGCAGAGACGGGGTTTCTGTATCCATATTTCCAAGGTTTCTCCCAGGAAATTCAGCAACTCGAGGACTTCTGTCGGTTCCAGAAGACCAATGCTATAGGGGTATATTCTCTTCTCCCTCTTTTCTTGCTTTCTCTTCTTTTCCTCTGTTCTACGACTCTGGTTTTTTACTCCGCTACTTGTTCGTATATAGAATCACAGATTTTGGTATCTCTTCTTCAGATCCAGCTTAGGGTTTCTATTTTTCTTTTTTCGTGTTCTATGAGTTTCCTGATGTTTCTTTGTTACTTACTATTCATCTCCTGATTCTGATTGCTTGAATTAAGGTTCTTCTCTTCAATTAAGGTATTTTGTTCAATTTAAGTTCTTTTTGAGCGTCTCTTCTAGTTCTGGCCTAACGAGGGAGGATCCAGAAGCGAGAGAAGAAGTGAAGAAGAAAAAGATGTTAATAATGGCGGTCTTGTTTAGTCATATTCTCCATGTTTTCTCCGTTATTCTCCCCTATTTACGGAGACACCATGTCTTCTGTCGTCATTTTTCCGTTATCTGTGGTGTTGTCTTTTCGATTTCTGATGTGAACTCGCAGTTGTGGACTCGCTTTTCTTCGCACCCACGGGTATTAAAAGAATATAAAAGTTGGAGAAAAGCGAAAGTTGGTCTTTTCCTTTTCGTCTGCTCTCCTTCCTTCCGGCCTTCCATTCCCATCACAGCACCACTCCGTTATGGAATCTGGATTCTGAAAGACTAATTCGGGAATGAAAAACTTTCTAATTAGAGAGAGAGATGGTAGTGCCGTGATGGACTAGTGGTACTGATGTTGTGGTTGATGGGAAAGATCTATAAAGTTGCAGAAGATCTTTTTCAGAGTTATTTTCCCCGGAAAAAATCACCCACATAATTCGATTGGGCATTTTGGTCATTTAATAAATCTTAAGACACTGTCATAGCAAATTTATTGCAAAGATAGTGGTTTCCGATAGGGGTCCATGGCTATGGCTACAGCTATGAAACGAAGGTTTATTCCATCACGATCCAGGGTTTATTCTATCTCGGGCTTTATTCTGCCTCTCCAAACTCCCATTGGTTCTATGACTGGCTGGGCTTTTTGATTTAAACTTTAAAGTATTAGAAACTCCCGATATGTTCTTGAAGAGCAAAGATGCAAAATCAAAATTTTCCTTTCTGTTGATGATTCATAAGAGCCGTGATTCTTTTCCTCGAAATAAGAAATGAGTTTGGATTATTGCAAGTGGCTTATATTTATGTCTAATGCTTTAAGGCTTAAGCAGATGTGGTTTGTGCATATTTACTGGGAAGAAATGCTTGCAGCTGATCATCTTGAAGGATGAAGGTGATAGGATATTGGGCAGAAGAATATCACAAATGGGCTGATGACAAATCGAACATATTTTTTTTGGGGGTGAATGATGACAGATCAAACTTATGTAGCTTGTATCTTAAATGGATTTACATGATTTACTACCTTGTCAAAAATTTGCAAATGTAAGGGAAACTACATAGTTAGCTCAAATTGTTTCATATATGTTGGTGTTCTGAACTTTTTTTTCTGTTTTAAAAAAGGAATATGTAGCAGAACAACTTAAGTTCAAAAGCCTTTTGTGATTATCAATTTCTTAGTTTCAAAGAGAATTTTCTGAAACAGGTATTGTGCACTAGTAATTATGGTTAGTACCTTTGCTACTCTGTTCAAGCGTTAAGGTAGTCGAATGATAATCAGTTTATTTTTTTGTATGGCCCTAAACAGCATCTTATTTAGTTCTTAGTTCCCCCAAATGCTTTTCATTTTATATTCGTAAAGGAAGGTTAAGTATTTTATTCTATGAAAGGAGGAGACAAGTATGATTCTTTCTAAAATAATACCTTCTTAAGCACCAGTTGGACACTCAGGCATAAGGCTATTGAGGAAATCTGATACCTTCCTCTTTTTTTTTTTTCTCTCGTGTATGTCATGTTTGGTGTTTTCTAATTATCTGGCGAGAGAGATTCTGTTTTGTTGCTCTTATAGTAGTAGCTCATTAATTTCTCTAATAATAATGGCTAGAAAGAGATTTTCACTGTACTTCTTGCAAATGAAAAGACAGTAGTGGACCCTGTAGAATGTTCTGCTGATACATCTGACCTGGATGCTCCCAGATGTTTGTTACCTATACATAGGGAAGTTCTTTTCTTCCTCTGCATTTTATTCTGACATTTATCTTCTTCTACTGTAGGACAACCTGTTTCAGACCACCGTATCTGAATATGACCTGGGAGGAGAAGGAGATCTATTTAAAGCTCCAGAGCCTATCATCGAAGAACCTATGATACACCTTGATCCCATGGCAGCTGCCATTTCGATGATTTCTTGTGGGGAAGATGTTATACCATCCCAAACAATTAAAGTCACAGATATTGATATTCAAAGCGATCAGCTGTTAAGTGAGGTTTACTATGAGTGCAAGAAGGATTTGTTGGCAAACTCCAGCATAGAGGAATCATTTCCTGAGGACCTGGATGTCAAGATTCCTGCTATCCAGATGGATGAGAATCCAACAGCAGAGAAACATAGGTTGACTTCAGACACACCCATCCCAAAAAGTGTGAGTTTTGAGTGTTTGAGCTCGATGGACCAGTTTCATGGGGGTGCCGCCAGACCAAATTTTCTGGATTTTCAGGGAGTGGATTTTGAAACTGTCTATGGGATGCGGAGGGCCTTTAGTGAGGGAGATATTCAGGTATGAGCTTTGGTTTCAAGTTCTTGTCACTTCTTATAACTCTGCAATCTGGTAAAACTGCGGCTATGGACCGGAAAAAAAAAGGAATGAAGATTATATTATCAAGTAAACACCGTTAGCATGGCAAAAACACTTTTCCCCCTCTGACACTGGAAACAGTGATTTTTTTTAGTTTGACCAAAATAGATAAAACAATAAAATGTGAGGACATCCATGGCACAACTGTTTTTAAATATGAACATCTCTTTGTGCATATAGATCACAAATGCATTAGAGGGAACAATCCTAAATGTTGCCAAGGCTGGTGACAATTGTTTCCATCAGCACTTCCCATGTGGGGAAAAGGTTGTGCCATCTGATCATGTGAAACTGAAATGGTGGACCCAAATAGTCTTAGCCCCAAACAAGCTAGGGAAGAAACTCTTTTATCACTTCCCCTTCCTTATTTTGGGCCAAAATTTTACAGGAGATGAACACTGAGTCCTCTATTACATGAACCCTCTGAGGTTCATCCATATCAGCCTTGTGACAATTGGTGTCATGTAACATTTCCCCATTCTTGGTGACAGTTAGATATATCCTAGAAAATATTGACTAGATCAGAATATGAGAGGGAGAGAAAGTTGTTATCATTTGACAAATAAATTTCATGGAGTTCTTCATTGCAAATAAGATAGTCCTGTAATCCTTCGTAACTTTCGAAGAACTGAACAATCCATTGTAAACCAGATGAACTGATTATTGAGGAGGCTGATTAATCCAGCTGTTCATGTTACTCCAACAATTGCCTGCCTCCGGTTTGATCAAATAAAGTTGCAGATTTGAGGCTTTGTTTAAACCACTGATGCCTGTTACCTTTGCATCTGATCATAAATGTTGATTTTCTGTTGTAATTACTTTATTCAATTTACTTTTTGTCGTGGCATGTGACAAATCTGGTGCAAACTAGAAATCAGACTAAAACCTGACATATAAAGGTTGAGTTATAAAGGTTTAGACCAATGATCTGAAACCCACCATACCCCTGACCTGTAAACGAGTCGGGTGGAAAGTATAGTAGACATAGAGTAAAATCAATATATCACAAAATTGAGGTGGAAAGTAGGTCTGATACATTTCTGAAGTTTCCAAGATCCAATACTGCTAGGCATATTATGTGGACATTTTCTAAAATTTTCTATGAAAAATGTTTGAATGGTCAAACTGGACAAAGTTAAAGGTCCAACCGTCCAGGATGACCACGCCAAAGAGTTTGAGTGAAACTGGCTGAGTTTTGTTCATTAGGAGACTGGAGATCTTATATGCTATCTGTTGAATGCTAGTGCAACCTCATATTTGCACTTCACCCTGCACTGCTTTGTTGTTGGACCCTCTTTATGTTCTACAAAGAGCTGCTGTGGTCGAACTTTTATGGATGCCTATTATCTAAAATGTTTGAGGGGAACATCATTTCAAGCAAGACAGGCTCATTTCCTACAATGGGCATATATGAACCTTCCTTACTAAGGCTTCATTTGTTTCCATGTAAAAGAGGCAGAATAGCAAAATTTTCCTGTAAGAAGGGTTTTTGCCGGATATTTTGACGTAAAATGCAAAAAATGATGTTGATGAAGAATTTTAAGTGGAAAGAAAAATTTATGTCGAAAAAAACAGGGCCTAAGCTGAAAGAGTTGAACAAACACTTGTTTTTATTTTTCTGTGGTCACAAATCTCTGGGGTGCTGTGCATGACTTATATTTGCTGTGGCCTCTAACAATTCATGGTCTTTGCTACAAAACTCTACAAATACTGAGAGTTGTTTAGTATGTTTAGGCCATTTACACAGGATGTCGGTGGGTCATTGACTATGTATTTTTCTAACAGACTCTTGGTAATGGGAACACGAGCTTCATCAACTCTCACTTTGAGCGCCCAGTAACCATCGGCAACTATACCCTTGAAGAACGCCGGCAAAGGCTTTCGAGATATAGGAAGAAAAAGACAAAGAGGAATTTTGGCAGGAAAATTAAGGTAAGCTCTCAGCCACCATGTTTCCATTTCTCTTTGCTTGGCTGGAAATTTTGGGTCATAATTCTTTGGTTTTAAAGAAATTACAACTTTTCATCAAATTAATTTAGCTGTGCTGGTTTAGTCATGTGGTCAAGAACTTGCTCGTAGGCTCGTAGCCACTAAATCTGAGATTTTTTCCATGAATTAGTCTCCTATTGATGCTTTTATGCTTTGAGGAAGACTTCAAAATCCTACCTTTCACACTTGGGATTTCTGTTATGTGGGTTTTACTTGGAAACACATTTCAGTCTTATACGGGGAGGAGGTGGGGAGAATTGTGGGTTACTTGAAGCTGTATGCCTGTATCACTAGTTCACAGTGTTCTAATGGTGGTCTATTTCAGTATGCATGCAGGAAAGCTTTGGCTGACAGCCAGCCAAGAGTACGAGGAAGGTTTGCTAAGACTGAAGAATCTGAAGTTCCGAAGAGTTAGGAGGTTTGTAAATATGGCAGTAAGAAATTAGGTTGCCTTTTCATGGAGAATAAAAGTAAAGGAAGAGATATTAGCTTGCTAGGTTCCTTCAAGATTGTCAGGATCAATTAGGGAGACCTCAGATCTTGGAACTAGTTTGTCTTCTTCTTTGTAATAATCTCTTCTGTAGTTCAACCCTTTAGAGCTGTATATATTGTTTGTTGAATAAAAGATGGCAAAATTTCTACTTGTTCGGACAAATAATGTAATAACCAAGTTCATGAGTGCAATCAATAATTTTGCTTGCAACCAAGCTTTTGTGTAGTTTGAAGGGACTCTACCCAAAAGCCTAAGCTAACTATTAGGCATAGATATCACAATGGTATGTGTTGGGTCTATCAGAGCTAAGGTCGTAGGTTCAGGTCACTCGACAAACATTGAGGGGGAATTGTCAGGCCTAGAAAAGCAACGTCCGACGCGAATAAAGATTGATCATATTGGACCAGATTGGACCGTTTTGTCCCTCAATACCGATACTTTAACTGTGCTTCCAACATCTCAACACTGATCTACCTGCAAAGAAGCAGGAAACTGATTCCCTTGGAAATTAGATCTTGGTTGAGCAATCAAACCCTGCTGGCAAGAAGGAACTAAGAAGAGGGTGGGAACTGGAGTAAAACACTGAGAGTAATTAAATTATTTGAACTTTGAGCGAAGACGGAGGGCTTCAACTGCCTCTGCTGATCATGGCGTATAATTGAGGTTTTCAATATCTGCAATGAGAGCAGAGGTTTCCCAGTTCCTATACTAAAGTAGTGATGGCAACTAAAAGCAGCAGCAATTAGACTTGGACTGTGAGAATGAGAACAAACCATAACATTTGCAAACTTGTGGGTGATTCATGTGAGGAAAGCAAGAGCTCTGTGTTCTACCTGGTCCATATGGTCACTCAGTCAATGGAGGAGAGATACCGATACCATATCGGTGGCATCGGAACAGAGAAGTGTAAAACAATAAAATATGTATTGATCATAGTAGTATCAGTATCGGCTGAGAGGGTGAACCTTCTTCACCAAATACTACAATAGCCACCAACCAGGATGGCCACTTGAACATCTGTGAAAAGGGTGAAACATCCACATTTGATTAAGCTCTTCCACCTTTTTGGGTCAATTTGAAGGTACCTGACAAACTTAGAGTCAAAGACTCAAAATTTTCACCTTTTCTTTTGGTTTACTTGTTTGCTTTTAGATGGATCTCATTGTTGGGGTTTCAAATGAAAGTAATGGTCTTATATTGACTGTGAGTAGTCCGATATGAAGGTTTATGAAGATTTGAGCTTCTTCTCTTTTATGACTAATTTTTAAGGATTAGTTCTTCTTGAGTTCTAACACTTACATTAATAATTTGCTTATCTCAATAATTAAAATGCGGATGCTCTTAATTCCCACATATGCTCCCATATGGAAGGGGGTGACCATTGCGATTCCACGTGAAAGTAAGTATCTCACATAGGATATGAATAACCCAATATGAAGGCTTATAAGGATTTGTTCACCCTCTTTCGAATTTTATTTGATCCCAACACTCATGTTAATTTGCTTATCCTAATAACTAACATGCCAATGCCCTTAATTTTTTATTTATTATTAAATACAAACAAGTTAGTTAGGGTTAGGACTTAAAACCAAAGTTTTACCAGTAATGCACCATGAAACCAAGTGGGTTTATTAAACCAATTAATACAAAATCTCCAAAATCTGCTGGTGCACAATTATTTCCCTTTATTTTCCATCTCCAATACCCAACTCTTTTATAAAGATACTAAATCTTTGAACCTGTATTCTCTCACCCTTTTGCTATGATGGTATCCTTGATGAGCTTGAGAGAGTCTTCTATATCACTGCAGAGTTGTTGAGGATCAGGAACCACAACTGGGTCAAATGCTAGAGCAAAGGTCATCTTGTTCAGATAGCTTTGGTAATTAATTGTTAAGGCCTACACAAAATCCAGTAAACATTAGTAAGTATTACCTTTACCTTCAACCAAATACTAGCTTGAGACTAATACAATTGATCAAGTTCAGATGATCATGGATATCACTATATATACTTGCCATTATAAATACTGTCTTTTTCTATATACATTAGGGGACAGGGAAATATACTAGCATTGTATATTAGTATCAGAAACATTGGAGAGAGAAACGTTCCTTTCGATGGGTGTCTGAGTGTACAACAAGGGTCCCACTGGTATTACTGATGAAAGAGGAAAGAATATGTGAAAGGATGTATATAAAAGCCTATAAGGTATCAGGAATGTGTCATTTTCCCATATATTAAAGGTGTTTGTTAAGATGTTGGGGGTTATAAAGGTATGCTCACACATCGGTTAATTACTTCAGGTCCTTATACCTTCATATGCTTAAAGGAGCTCTCTCTACCTAATGACTTAAGGTTTTGACATATATATTGAACCCCACAATAGTATTTGTAATTGTATGGATTTAATTCACAATATCAATTACCATCGATATCGATACTGATATGGATTGATGTGATCGATACTAATATGGATCGACACATCAGTTTGTATCAATCCAATTCCAATAAATAAAATAAAAACAAAATTTTGACCATATTAACCAATATGTGACAGATTCCTAAATTCATGGCTACTTGGTTATAGAGAAAGAAAAAAAAAATATTTACTTACATGTGGGTGCCCATAAACACTAGGAGCAAGGAAAGCCATTGAGTGGCCAAAAAAACAGATCTCTTCAATTGGGCCGACAAGGTTTGTGAATGACACCGTAGTGTGTGACAGAACTTTGAAAGCTAGAGCGCTTGCTGCCTGTCAACCATAGAAAGAATGACCCAAGAAATCCAACAAATACATATAAGGAAATCAAGATTTCAAGTATAATATTTCACTATTTGTCATATGATAATATATGGGTACGCCTTTGTGGATGAGAATGTGAGATACGGGTCAGA
Source organism: Telopea speciosissima (assembly GCF_018873765.1). NCBI lineage: Eukaryota > Viridiplantae > Streptophyta > Magnoliopsida > Proteales > Proteaceae > Telopea > Telopea speciosissima. The sequence continues at coordinate 87,161,409 of NC_057916.1, read as the reverse complement.
ACACTCATTAATATAATCTCAGCCTAAAATAGATAGAGAAAATAGCTAAAATTATAAAAGATGGTGTTTTTTAAGTATTTTATACTCATTTTCAATTTTGATGATATTTTTGAGTAATTAGAGTTTGAATTATTTTTAGTTAAAATTTGACCAGTGAAATAAATGTGGGATCCTCTATCACGTACATGGACTAATCTATGGAATGTCAAGCGGTAAATTTATGCTTCATTAGGCATAATGATGCCTAGAAGGATCCATTTTTTATATTTAATCAAAGGGAAAAGAATGATGCAGCTTAACGTATGCTAGTTTCTTTGTGTCTACCTCTCTCCTCCCTCCGATGAAATAATTAATATATTGTCCTTATTGTGGGAGGAAAGATAGACACAAGGAGGAGCTATGTAACGGACATGGAACTCAATCCCATCAATCAAATATGTAATTTAACTAATGGGAGAGCATTCTTTGAAAGGAGCATATGTGGCTCCTACGCACAAGTATCATGGGGTGGGATTTCCACTTTTCATAGGAGGTGGGCCAGTCATTTCATCTCGCTTTGTGTCTGGACGTGGACGGTACATTCCGAATCCCCCCACATAAAACTTCTCTTCTTCTTAATTAATTTACCTTAAAACCAAATAATTTGACTATTAACTCAGAACTGGAGAAGGAGTAGATAGCTTCATATGAATGCTTCTTGCGATCAATTGTGGCTTTGGCTTGGCGGACATAATCCAATGGGTCATCTCTCAAGGCGATGTTGAAGGGGAGAAGCACATAGCCATGGCGATTACCCCACTTAGCATCACTTTTATCTTTCTCCATCATGTCAACTAAAGCCTGAAGCAGCAGCGATATTAATTAATGGTTTTGAGCTTCAATTCTGAAAATCTTATTAGTGAATTAATTACCAATTAATTAAGAAGAAGATCGAGACTCACCTGGATCCCTGGAGAAGGTCTTATGTTAACAAGAAGAGCTGCTCTCAGGCGAATTTTTTTGGGAAGATTGTTCCTCTTCTCCGTTGCTCCCTCATCCCTCTTCTTCTCACCTGCCGCGAGAGAGAGAGTGCATTATTAGCCAGCAAATACAGTACCTTTTTGGTAAGAGTACAGGCAGACGTGAAACAAAAATTTATGGAGTAAAAGAAAACTCACAGTATCTCCTGTTAAGATAACGAGAAAGACCAGCTTGTGTGATTCCCAGTGCGACGTCGTTTATTGTCTGCAAAATTTATTCATGATGAGCTTAAAGAGATCGAAGAAGTTATAATTAGTTAGAAGTTATGAAGTTATATATGCTACTTGTATTAGTACTATATGGGAGTAATGGATAGGTAAAATTTTTATGGGAGAGGGTTGGGTACGCCGTTAACTTTCCTAGAGCTAGCAATTGTGTCAAATGGACAAGGTGGGATGGGGAGGGCAGACAATTTTTATCCTCTCTTGTTACAGCACAACGCATCATGCAGCGGTTGCAGAGGCCATGTGCATCATGTGGGGCCCGTTTTGCCACATGGTCTTTGCAGCACCGTACGATGTGTTACAACATCGTGCTGTAATAGGAGAGGATAACGATTTGGAGGGCAGAGGGGATCATTTCCATAGGGGTGGGTGAGAAACAGACTCACATGCGTGCCCAACCTTTACCTTTATTTTATTATATTTGGAATAATAGTAATTTTAACCGTTTCAAATAATATAAATGGAAAAGATTGGGCACGCCGCCAGGTGTTAGCATGTGTCATCCTCTGTCCTCTTCCTTCAAAAAAGATCCTTTTGTCCTCCTGTGTTTAACCATGTGATTGATGCATGCCGCTAACTTATCAAAAGTTGATGGCATGTCCAACACCCTCTCCCTAATATAAATTAGCAGCAACCTAAATTTAGATAGACTTGATTCATTACATTTTTCTCTCTTAAGAAACGAGGTGATGCTTCCTTAGTAAAGCCAATAGGGGTATGGGGTTCAGTTCCAAGACTTGCAAGCAGCACGTACATGTGAGATACAGCCACCTGCTCTATTATTGCCATGTACAAGGTGAAGAGGGGTATTTATAGAAACAAATGAGACAGGTGATTATCGTGCAAATGCATAAGATCTATTCTTGAGGCATGGCTGCCTCCATAAAACCAAATTTATCAAATTATTATATTGGAAAATAGAACACCATCCTTAGGCTGCCCTGCACCCTGACATAGGACGCATGAAATGACTGTTACACCCCTTGGAACCCAGAAATGACCAAAGATGTGAGTCATTTTGCACGCCCCTATGTCAGGGAGTAGGGATGTGACGATCATTTTGCACACTCCTATGTCAGGGAGTAGAAGCGACATGTCCGACGTGACCGTGTGGCATTGTTTCTCCCTATTATGTTTTAGGGAGAATGTTTTCTGTCCGGGAGTGTGGCCTACGCCAGCACTCCCATGTGTCTATCTCTCTCCTCCTTAAAATAAGGGGGCAAATGTGTCTTTTCACATTAGAAAGGAGAGAGATAGACTCATGGGGGTGCTGGCGTAAGCCACACTCCCGGCAGAAAACTTTTCCCCTATGTTTTATCACTCTCCCACCTTAGACTGTTTTCATTTCTTTTCTCTTCAGCGTGCGTATCATATATATACCATGTTTAAGGCATTCTTGATGAGCTTCATGTCATCAAGACTAACAGTTCGGTGCACGAAGCGCTTTGGGGTGAACTCAACCCCGGGAGGACCTTTCAGAGGCGTTTCTGTATCCTGCAAAAACATCGATGTGGCGAAGAACATGAAGACATCCACCACCGTATTCCAAACCAGAAGGAGGAAGGCCCAAAACGCCAAGAACACCCGGGATAATACGCCGGCTTTGGTCTGGACAACCCTTTTTTTCTGGGTAGGAACCGTCGGCAACGCCTCGGAATCATCGGTTCTGCGAGTGCAAGCGAGGAGGAGTGACATGAGAGACGCGCCATCGCCGAGAGAGTGGTGAATCCGGAAAATAGATACAGATTCTGCTTCTGCAGTTCTGACATTGAGGATGTGTAGGTCCCATAGAGGTTTGGACATGTCGATGGTGGTCCTACTCAAATCGGAGATGTATTGTTCGACGAATTGCTCAGCTGAGTCCATGTCCGGGTCAAGTTCTGGCACGAAAACGTGCTTCTCCAAGTCCACCTGCACTCGGATCCAACTCATTTCCCCGGTTTTGCTGTTGCTGAGGACCTGAATTGAACCAGAGTTCAAGAAAAAAATATAAAAATTGAAAAGAGAAAAATTAGCTTCGTTGTTGTTGTTGTTGTTTTTGTTGTTACCTGAATGCTAGAGAAACGAGGGTGCCTAAGCAGAGTAGTCTCTAGTCCAGCTAAGACGACGTTAGGGTCGACACGAATGGTGCAGCCCATGATAGCTAAGATGTAACAGTTCAAGTGAGGCTCATGAAACAGACGTGAGGCAGGACTCAAGGGTTGTTCATTTCCTTCTCCCACCCTCTCGTCTTCCACTTCTTCTTCTGTGATTTTCTTTGTAGTGCTGTTCTTCGTCACAATGGTTCTCAGGTCTTCCCTCCTCGATTTCAGTCCTACCATTGTGTTTGATGTGAAGTCTCCAAAACCCAAAATACAGACTATTTGAAGAGTCTGCGAGAAGCTGCTTAAATTCAGGAAATGCAAAGAACGGGGACTACACATGCATTTTTTCTTTTCTTGGCTTCGCTTACGTTTTATAGTATTATAAGGTTACCGTAACAATGCTCTATTATGCTAAATTGCTTGGCGTTTATGGACTGATGAGAAGTGTCTTGAAGTTCATTTATTATCCCATTTTTTTTCTTTTAGATGCGCCGTTTGTTTGACGGGGAAGGTGGGGTGGAATTGTTGAGAAGATGGGGGACCCATATGTTGGCAATTTGGATCTTCTACTGCCGAGCTGCCCAGCAGGACCCTACTGCCCAGATACAGTAAGGTAGTAAATTACCACCTTACCCCCACTTGGGCAAGGCGCTCGGGCAAGGGTAAGGTGATAATTTATCGCCTTGCTGTGTCTTGGCAGTAGGGTTCTGTTGAGTAGCCCAGCAATAGAGGATCAGGGTCCATATGTTGGTGGGGGTTTTGTTAGGATGTAAGCATTAAGGTAAAATTACTTTTCTCATGATCATTAACTAAAATCCTACCAAATTGGTGGGACTTTAAAGTGTCACATTAACAGACAAAACAATTAATGATGTCCCATGAACAAACAATATGATTGAGGTGAGATTTTGAAGTGTCACATCAATATTTTCCCACCCCACCTAAGTTCCCCTTAAACAAATAGGATCGTAATGCAAAGGTAGGTAACCAACAAGTTGAGGATGGAGAAGTATTTTGGAGGGAGTCTGTGTCCTTAAGAAAGAGTTGGTTTGGCGTATTGTGGGAAGTCTTTAATCTATTATTAGACATTTCTATATTAATTAAAACCAAGGGTTGGGTTGTGCCGCACACATCTCGGTGCATGGCTAGGGATATGTGTGGCACAGCCCAACGGTTGGATACCCCCTGGGTGTGCTAGTGTCCCTTGAGAGGAGCTCAATCCAAAGAACTATGTACGGGAGTGTGGCCTACGCCGGCACATCTCTGCCCCCTTATTTTGAGGAGGAGAGAGATAGACACATGGGACACTCCCACACAGAAAACAACTTCCCATATAATAAAACACTTTCAAATTTGTCAATAAGATTGTTGATGAAGTGGATTATGGATGATAAGAAGTATTTTTACAGTAGAAGACAAGAAGTATTATTTATTAAAAGGAGAAAGTTCTCTGTCCGACAGTGTGGCTTATGCCAGCACTCCCATGAGTCTATCTCTCTCCTCTCCATATGAAAAGACATATTTGCCCCTTTTGTTTTGAGGAGGAGAGAGATAGACACATGGGAGTGCTGACGTAGACCACACTCCCGGACTGAGAACTACATCCCTTTACTAAAATAGTAGGAGACAAGAAGAATTTTTTTTTTTTTTTTTTTAGGTTATGCATAAAACACAAGTGTCACTCTCTCTATATAATGGTGTTCCTATTCCCACATGGGGGTTTATTTTTTTGGGTAAAGATTCCCTCAGTGGATACCCTCCATGTTTGTTCTCACATAACCTATGAAGATTTCAGTAAAATGTTGAAGATGGTGATTAATATTAATCCGTTGGATAATATAATCATTCATATGAGTCTACATGAGACTCACATGGTCAAGATAGGAGAGAGTGTGTGTCGGTGCGAACCTTAGTATTTTTATATGAGAAGGATATAAAAAAATCTGTACAAGGACATCATAACAATCTTTTTCCCTTAATATTATTAATATGTAATATCTTGGGTGCCGGAATTATTATATAAATTAATGGATTATTACAACTTACCCATATGTTCTATTGCAAAAGATTTGTTAACGCAAAATTTCAACATGTATGATGGATTTTTGTAACATGTGTTTTTTAGCTAATTTATCTGCATAACTATTAAATATTTAAACAAGGAGAATGTTTTCCACCCATAAGTCTGACCATTATAACTAGTTGAATCTTGAAAACACACGATCCTTTAAATAATTTTTTGGCCAAAGATTTCACACACGGCCGTGCAAGCATGCACGGTTGTGTCCCCTCTCACAAGGAGTTAGAAAAGTTATAAAACCCCACTCCTATTTAATGCCTTTAAACTCTCACCTTCTCACATGCACGACTTACACAATCGTGTATGAAAACTGTCCCCTAATTTTTTTGTCTTATAAGATTGAAAAAAACTTTCAATTATAACTTAAATGGTCATGAGTAGTCATCCGATCATGTCAATTCAGATCGTTTATGGCGCAGCTCTCCGTAGCGGCCTGCGCGGCGCAAACTGGGCCGCGCGCACAATGACTGCCTTATCCTTGCTCAGGCAAGGCGTTTTGGGCAGGGGTAAGGCGGTCTTTACATGCACGGCTCAGTTTGCGCCGCTTAGACCGCTACGAGCAACGTACCATAGAAAGTGAGACTTGTTAATGGGTTTTAGTCTAAAGGTATCAGGTATTCTGGTACCCCAAATGTGATACTTAACCCAATCAATTAGGCAACACTTAAAAGAGTTAGCTAGCTTGGTTTGTTTTTTTATTTTTTTTTTATTTTTAAGGGTGTGAATCGGGATGGTTCTGGTATTTGGGACAGATCTGTATCAATACCGATATCAAAGGTGTCAATCTCAGAACTGTTCTGTGTAATTAATTAACTAGACAAAACCTACATCCCGATCCTGATTATTAACGGGATGAGATGATATCGATTCCTAACTGATATTTATATACTGACTCCACTAAAAATCTTGTTCCATTTATTATTCGATATTAAAATCAGATCCAATACCATCCTGTTTATTAATGAGACAGTTCGATACAAGGTTTTAGCGAGACGGTTACCAATTCTGGTCCCAAATTCACACCCTTAGTTTTTTAACCGATTTCCACCATTTTTGGGGAGGGGGGGTTAGCCGATTTCCCCGATTCTGATCATATGATTGAAAATCATCCGATAACTTAAGTTCTACCCCACTTACATTGAAAATCGTTTCTTCATATCTGACTAATTTTCAACCCCAAGGGGTTAGCGCAGCTGGTTTGGAGGGGACATGAGACTCCGCCTCATGAAGCGAGGTCTTGTGATCAAATCTTCGCCGCTAGGGCCCAGAAGCTCCCGGTTCGTGCGTGGCGCGAGTGTCATGTACGAGCCCGGGGGATTTAGTCGGTCTAAAGTTGGATACCCCTCCTGTTTCCCAACAAAAATAAAAAATAAAAAAAAATCCGACCATCCCACCATAAGACACGTGGCGGATAAATAAAGCTAAAGAGGTGGAGGTTTCGTAAGGACTTGGGAATCTGTGCTGTTGGGAAGTCGCTCAATTCCAGAATTCAAAAAATAAAAAAATCAAACGACGGAGTTCGTTGGCCAATTTCATTTTCCACAGAGGCGCACAGTCACTGTTGTCGTCTCTCTTCTCCTCTCTTTTCCGATTTCCGAAGCCAACTTCCCAGAGATCTCTCTCCAACCACTTCGGATCTGCGTCTTCCAGGCGAAGTTCTTGCGACACTCCCTCCGGTGTCTATATTCATTATCACCGACGAGCTCTGACTTGCAGTTCTTGGTCCAGTTCTTTGTTTATCTCCATTGGCTCTGCTACTACTCTTCTCTGAAAAGGAGGAGGAGGAGGAGACGAAAACATGGAGAATTTGATCTCTTTGGTGAACAAGCTGCAAAGAGCTTGTACGGCTCTAGGTGATCATGGAGAAGAGAGCGCATTGCCGACCTTATGGGATTCTTTGCCTGCGATTGCTGTCGTCGGTGGACAGGTGAGCTCCTGATCTCACTTATAGTCTTCTTTCCCTTTCAATTTTCGGACGATGATCTGTTGATTGTTTATTTTCCTCTCCTTAGACCTTCACTTGCTTTGGATTAATAAATGAGTAGATAGATCCTAATCCAATAGTTTCTATTCGGGGATAGTTTGGTTGGTTCCGTCACATTTGTACCTTGGGCATTCTTTTCCTACCTTTTCTTGATTTGGGCCAATTTCAGTGCAACGTTTAAGCTGTCAATTTTAGGCCTTTCTATCCTTTCGACGCTCTGTTCTTTTTGTTTTGTAAATAAATTAATATTCTTCTATTTCTTTCGAGTATAAGCTTACTGCTCCCTCAGATCCTTGAGATGCTCAAATTCTTAGTTACTCCGGTTCGCATTGAAATTTGGGCTGGTTCTTAGGTTTTGCGAGTCTTCTGGACAAATTGTAAAACTTTGCCAAATTGCCCGAGGTTTACGCTTCGGTAAACAAAATCCTACATAGCAGTTCCAATGCTACGTAGAATCTGTTGTTGACCACATTCTTTTTACTATATTAACTTTTAATTTTTGGATATTTCCTATTCTTTGACTCTGATACAATCTTGAATTTACCATGGTTTGGTTTTAAAAACAGTTTTTCTATTTAGATCTAATACGAAAACTTTCCCTTGAAGGTTCAGATTGCATCTGCATGCTGGCCTTTATACTAGCTCCTTGTAATTTGCTTATATATATAAATTTGGTGAAACCTATTTTTATTTGATTGATCGAGGAAAAGTCTAGTTTCTCTTGGCTTAGTTTTTATATTGGGTATTTGAACTGAAGCGATTTTTTTTATTTGGAGCAGTTCATTCCTAAATTTTATTCCTTACTTTGAAAATTTAGCGGCAATCATCAGTCTTTCAGTGATTGTCGTCTGTAAATGCTACTACTGAAGCAAATCAATGCTTTACTCCTTCCAAATTGGATATAAGTCAGTGTCAAATTTTTTTAGGCAATTGGATATGTCCCTAATAGAATTTGTATGTATATTGATTTCTTCCCTGGTTTATGAGTAGTCTCAGGTTTCTGGTCAACTCTTCCACTTTTTCACCTCTCTTTGGAATTCTGACCACACACCCTCCACCCCAATCTGATTATTGGCATACAATACATCTTTTATTTGAGAACCTTGTTTGATAAAGCTGTCTAATGGAAAAATGGTCTGAGAGGTGAAATATCATCACCGCACATAGAAATGTTTTTGACAGATTGCGTGCTGTTGTTATATGAGAAGATTGAGAGGACTTTTGGTTGTTTAACATGCAAAAGTACGTGCAGACATGATTTCTCTTCTGTTCATTTTCCTTCCAAAGGACATTTTGACCTTCTTAAGCCATTTTTGGACTTTCAGTGTTTCCTAACTTAGATTAGTGACTTAAAAGTTGAAGTTAACCGGCTTTCCAGTGGAAATTAGATTGTCAAAAGGGTAAGTACTGATGATTTAATTCTACAGTTATTAGTGATGCTTAGTTGATCACTTGTAAAAGAGATTCTATTTAAGTTCTCAAGTACAATTTTCCTGAAATGTGTAAACCCCTTGAAATAATTTTTTTTTTGCTTTGTGTGGTAATATTTTACAGAGTTCAGGGAAGTCTTCTGTGTTGGAAAGCATTGTGGGAAAGGACTTCTTGCCTCGTGGATCTGGTAATTTACTTCAGTTTGAAAACATTCTTTCATCTATTTAATTTAGTCTTTAACTTCTTTGTTGTTAGGTATTTCCGTAAAATATTGGAGGAATGATGCAAGAATAATTTATGTAGGTATTGTTACTCGGCGTCCACTTGTGTTACAACTTCATAAGATTGATGAAAGAAGAGAGTATGCGGAGTTTCTTCACCTCCCAAGAAGGAGGTTCACTGATTTTGGTAAACATCTCGTGGCAGCATAATGTGTGATCCATTTGCACTTTTTCTTTCAAAATTGTTGCCTGTATTTGATACTTTGTCAATGTTACTCTAATTTTTCCTTCTCTAATATCATTCATTGTTAAAGTAATTTTTTGTTTCATTTCATGTGCTTGTCATATTTCATCATCAAGGGTTTCTTTGATTTTTTTATTACCCCTAATTTGTGGTCTAATCTTACGTACTGCTCTGATTTATACTTTTGTAGCTGCTGTGAGGAAGGAGATCTCAGATGAGACTGATAGAGAAACAGGACGGTCAAAACAAATTTCCAGTGTTCCAATTCATCTTAGTATCTATTCTCCTAATGGTGAGATGGGGCTGTGAACTTCATTTAATTATTGTTGTCACTCCAATGTACTTAAAATTTCGAAGCAGCTGATAAGAATCTTTAGCTATGTCGTACAGACTGACTGTTTGTTCTCTTCATGAATGATAATGTTTTGCATTTAATGTGTTCTGATATATTTTTTTTAAGACCCTGTATTCCACTGATAGAGAACCTAGGAGCAACTATTGTTATAATACTGATATGTATCTTCACAGAACATTGTGGTATTTCTTTACACCTCTGAGGTGAAGGGTTATCCACAGAGATTTTCTTTTCTCTGCTTTGAATTGGGTTATTCTTGAAATTTAGTTTTATCCCATATTCAAGTGATAATCTTAATCTGTTGCTGTACCTTCTCTAATCTTTTGAGGTTTATAAGTGGAGAGAGAGTTTGCATCTGCAAGATTAAAGAGTTTGTGTTACCCAGTGCTGGTCCCCCTACATGAGGTCCTGGGAGGGATGAGTTTGGAGTCGGTCCGAAGTCCTAACCTTTGGCATTTTTTTTGCACAAAGTGGCCACCCTCGAGACTTGAACCCGGGCATATGCCCTGGCAGCCTAAACCTTATACCATTGTCATTGCAAGATTGCCAGCTGTAAACTAGTGGGTATTGATGCTTTTCATGACCTACTTCAGTCTGGAACTGTGGTTGATGGTTACTTTGCTCAGGAATTCAACAATGATGCCAAAAGGATACTTTGAAGATTCTATATCCACATTTCGGAATTGTCAAGGCTTTATTTGTAATATATGCAATTGCTACATTTTATAGTTGTTGAGGCTTTATTTCTAATATGCAGTTTCTTGTAAAAAAAATTGCTTCTCATATCTTAGTTTCTGATGATTCTTTTGAACTTTGACAGTTGTAAACTTGACGATGATTGACCTTCCTGGACTTACAAAAGTAGCTGTCGGTAGGTTTCTTGCCTAAGGCCGCTTATTCAGTTATCTGTTACAGTTGGTCCCCCGATTAAAATATTTCTTCCCCTATGCATATTATCCTTCTCTTATGTGACACTGGCTAATTTATTGGGAATTACAGAGGGTCAGCCTGACAGTATTGTGCAAGACATCGAGAACATGGTTCGCTCCTATATTGAAAAGGTAATTTCTATTGGTAGTCCTGAAATCTAATTGGTAATTTGGAGATTCTATTATATCTTAGCTATGGATAGTGCCAGTTCTGAGTACTTCCAGTCTGCTGTCGTTATGGAGGCACTATCATTTGCATTTGACTAATACATATCATGAATTACATGGCAATTTCTGGTTTCGTGTTTGGACAAAAACGCTCACTTCTTGGTTATTTGAAGATGTGTTGATTCAACTTTTGCTTAATGAATGATAATTACATTAAGCAATATTTTTTTAACTTCCCCAGATGATTAAACTTTGAATTTCCAATTCTTTGGAGGCATTTGTGTAATTAAAGTGATCTAAGAGCAACAATTTAGAACCTTCCAGTCTGATACATATGATTAAATTACTGTACAGTATGATTAAACAACTAATTATTTCTTAAGTTGAATATTTTGATTCATATTTGCTTTAGGTTATTGCACAAGTCCTGCGGTGCCAGATTGGTGGAATAGGTCTGGGGCACAAGTAATTCACCACAAAGATGATGTTTAGGCTAACCAGTTGTTTCTTAGCTGTCGGACCTATAGCTTATGTTTTGCTACCTTGCAAAAACTATTTCTCACCATCTTATAGTCATAAAAAATATGGCTTCTGACTTCTTGACTGGGCTGACCATTGGCTAGTGCAATCTCTTGATTGGGTATGTACTCAAGGGTGTGTCACCGTCTTCCTTGCAAGAGATACATGACCCAGACCTATCTGTGGGTCCCATATCCCATAGTAATGTCCTCATGTTCTGTGGTATAGTGTGAACTGCTAGTCATAAATTTTCTTATGATCATGTTTTCTTTTAGAGCCTCTAGTCAGAATGGCCATTTAGTACTTAAAAAAAACAATAGCTTCTGGTTAAGGGTGAAAATTGAACTGGAAATCGAAAACCAAAACGACCAATAAAAACTGAACCGTATGTAATTGGTTCACTTTCGGTTTTGAACATTGAAAAAATATTCGGTTTGGTTCGTTTTTAACCAATAAATGGTTGGTCTCAAACTGATAAAAAACCTAAAACTCGGCTTTATATATATATGTCTCTGTGCATTGGACATAGTTCTTTTCAAAAAATTCCTTTTTCAGATTCTATTCCCTTCTCAGTTTTTAGCTTTTGATTAAGTACATGCATGAAATGAAATTACAGAAAGGTACATGTTAGGCTTCAACTTTCTGTTTCACCTTGCAGCCCAACTGTATAATTTTGGCAATTTCACCTGCCAATCAAGATCTTGCTACTTCTGATGCTATTAAGATCTCCCGTGAAGTAGACCCTAAAGGTAAGTCTTTACAATTTTGTATTTCTCAAGGTTTTTTTTCTTCATATAAGTACCTTTTTATTTTATAAATTTTATTATAGAAGTTACTAGTTCTAATTCCTGATTTTATTTGTTTAAACTTTCTAGGGGAGAGGACATTTGGTGTTTTAACAAAGATTGATCTTATGGACAAGGGTACAGATGCAGTTGATGTAAGTTAAAAATATTGGTCATTTTGGTGTTGGATTATCAATTCAAACCAAATGCAAAACTTGCCCCTTTATTCCTTTCTTGTTATCCTTGCTACTTGACCGGTGTCCATAATTCTAAATAATGAAATATGGGTGACACTTTCTTTAATCTCATTCTCATATTATAGTCACAGTAGGTGGAGATAAGGTCCCTTTGTCAAAACATTATGATATTTTGTATATGCTTTTAAATGCCAACTTTGACTCTGAAGTGTTAATGGGGGTTTGGGTGCAAGTTTCAGCGATTAAAGTAATTATGGTATTGTAGTTGTAATTGTTGATTTGTCGCACCTTAATGAGCGCTGACACATTGTCACACCGTAATTATGGCACTTGAATTTCTTTTGGGGTTATTCCATCCTCTGCTCCCCCCCCCCCCCTTTCTCCATTTTTTGCTTCCTGTAAATAAGAAAGATCCTTTTGTTGTTGTGGTTGGAAATTCTGTCACAGTTTTTTTTTATTATATGGAGAGATTTTCTTTTTCAACTTTACCCCTTGAGCTGTAGTGGATGAAGTTTCTGCACTTACTGTTTTACTATGGTACTTTCTACCTTTTCCAATGCCACAGGTTTTAGATGCACGTTACACATATTGTAGTTCAAAGATGGAGATATTGTTATACTGTAACTACATTAAAGAAAACAGTCAGAAGACATGTATATACATTAGAGTTTTCTTTTTTTTTGTTTTTTGGCTTTCTGGCTTGACCTTGATCATACTGACACTCTTTTCATTGCTTAGATTTTGGAAGGCAGGTCATATAAACTACAGTTTCCCTGGATTGGTGTTGTTAATCGTTCTCAAGCTGACATTAACAAGAGTGTTGACATGATTGCTGCTCGGCGTAGAGAGCGTGAGTATTTTGCAAATACTCCAGAATACAAGCATCTTGCTCACAGGATGGGTTCGGAGCATCTCGGAAAGATGCTTTCAAAGGTACAGTGCATGTATCACTGGGTATTCATTTTGAAGAGAGAGGATTATGTTGATGTATATAAGTATATTTATGATTCTTTGGTAACCTAACATAGCAAGTCATGCTGATTATTTATCTGGTTCAATAAAAATAATTAAATATATGGTTGCTGTTGCAGCATTTGGAAACTGTTATCAAGTCTCGTATACCAGGCATCCAGTCCCTTATTAGTAGAAGTATTGTTGATCTAGAAACGGAGTTGAGCCGCCTTGGGAAGCCTATTGCTTCTGATGCAGGAGTAAGCTTTTATTATTTGTCTTATTGTGCTAATCCGGTGGCTATACGTATGCTATAACCATTGCCACAATCATTAATTAGCATTTGGACCTTTCCTAAAAGTTGACAGCATTTTTCTTTGGATTTTGAGATATCTTCTTCTTGATCTTAACCTCTTCTTGAGGTGACAAGGTTTAAGGTGGGTTCTCATATGTACAGGGAAAATTATACATGATCATGGAGATTTGTCGTGTTTTTGACCAAATATATAAAGAGCATCTAGATGGCATGTATGTATCCTAATTTACCTTCTTCTATAATTTCTAACCTCCCTCAGTGTCTTGCTTGGTTCTGCAGGACATTGTGGGTTTACTGTATGCTAACAGCCATTGTGATTGACCTGTTGGTGTTAATTTGTGTTCATGTGTACAGCCGTCCTGGTGGTGATAAAATCTACAATGTGTTTGATAATCAACTTCCTGCAGCTTTAAAAAGGTTGCAATTCGACAAGCAACTTGCTATGGAGAATGTAAGAAAACTAATTACTGAAGCGGATGGGTACCAGCCTCACTTGATAGCTCCGGAACAAGGATACCGCCGCCTCATTGAATCCTCTTTAATCACTATAAGAGGTCCTGCAGAGGCAGCTGTTGATGCGGTATGCATTAAAATCTAAAGTTTGTTAGTTAGTAATTAAAAATAAAATCCAATATTTCTAGGCCCTCTGAAGATTATGCTATTGCATGCTTGTTAAGTCATCATGTGTTTTATCACTGTAATACTACACTATCTTTTCTGCAATTTGGTGATTTACTTTTGCCCTACACTTGTACAGGATCATTCCTAGTCTGAATAAAACACATGATGACTTGTTCCTGTATGTGGCTATCCACACTCCATAAACTTAGGCAATCATTGCTATTGGTTGTGAAGATTATTGGCATTGCAAGATTCTTAACTCCTCTTGTTCTTTTTCTTTGCTTCGTGTTCCCTTTTCATTTTTGTCATCGTGTTCTATTAGACATCTAAAAAAAAGAGCTTCCCAGTGTACGAGGCTCCCACTACTGCAGGTCTGGGAGGGGCAAATGTACGCAGTCTTACCCCCTGGTTTACTGAAGAGACTGTTTCCAAGTTTTGAATCTGCAACCAACAGGTTGCAATTGCGCTACTTAACCGTTGTGCTAAGGCTCGCAACCACATCCCAAGTACATGTATATGCTGCATGAGCTCCTGAGCCTCACTGGTGGTTACTGTTTACCAGTTATAATAAAACATTTGAATTTTGGTTGGGAGGGTGACTTGTCAGAGATGCAGTGCAGCCAGAAATTGGAGGAGATTTTGTTTCTAACTTTGCATGCGTGCATGGGTGTGTGCATACAGCATACATGTACATATAAATTGCCCATGTTCTATCATGTGCTGCTAATTTGGTGTGTTCATGATTCTAGGTCCACTCTATACTGAAAGAGCTGGTTCACAAAGCTGTTGGTGAAACATTGGTATAGCCCCATCTATGTTGCTTCCTTCTTATTGTTTTCTAAAATTTTTTCTCTTTTTTGTTTCATTATCGTCTCTTTTACATATTGTTGGCAGTAGTAGTTGATCAATGAACCTCATTTTTATGGAATTAAGTGCTTGCTTGAGTTAAGAATCAGTTGTTTTGATATGTTTGTTCTCCTGTGAGATTTGTTCCTGCTTGCTTTTTGTAAGGTATATACTGATAATTTGGAAGAGTGACTTTTTTTTTGTAACTTTGCTGATTTTGTATTTTGCTTATGATATTGCTGATTTATGCAACATCTTCATGCAATGTCAAATGATTTATCATTTCTTTCCCACAACTTGTTGGTTTAAAGGTTCTCTTTTTCAGCAAAGTAGTATACCATGAAGTCTTACTTTTCCTTCAGTGGAAAAAGAAATTCATGAGAGCTCAACAAGATCCTGGAGAATTTTGCAGCTGGGGAATTCCTTTGTGAAGTGCTTTCTTCTTTTCTACCTTCTCTCAAACAATATCATGGTTGCTTAAACAGAACGAATAGATCATATTGAATTGTAGAACTACAAAAATTGAGCTGATCACTCAGAATTGGTCCGATCTCTGGTTGGATTGCCCCAATGACCTGGCATGTGGGGTGGGAAGAACTATCCCCACATTATGCATTCTTTTGGTGGTCTATTAACACTTGTAGGAGAGACAAGATTATTTGTCATTATTTCTTTTTCTGATTGTGGTGCATTTGACTGTGATTTGGTATCCCATTAGTGTATGCCGTTCAAGTTTGGCAAACTTATGGCAGATGAGCTTTTTGAATGGAGGCTTAACAGGCATGATGCATTTATTTGTTCAGTTGTTTCAAGAGACCTTGTGCTGGCAGCCTTCCAGTAGTTTCTTTCCCACTCCTCCTTTTGTCATCCTGTTGGATCTCACTTTGTTTTCCACCTCCATCTAGTAACACTTCTATCATTGTTCATAAAAGGTGGTTTATAAATTATTTTGTGGATCATGGATATTTGATTTAATTTTATTAAACTGATGATTAATATGATTGGATCATGATTTTGTGGGGTTACTGGATATCAGAGATTCAGAATCAACAGTGCAACGCTTGAAGAAACTTTGATACTTCTTGAATAGCTTTTAGCACTAGGCAGTTATATGCTAAAAGCGCTCTGTTTTTTCATATCCATCTAGAATTTTCTATCCATTGATTTGTAGAGTATGTTGGCATCTTGATCCTCGTATTCTTGAGTTGTTGATTGGATTTCCTTTTCCCCCATGACAGGAGCTCAGGCAGTATCCTACTCTTAGAGTGGAGGTTGGAAATGCAGCATGTGAATCATTAGACAGAATGAAGGAAGAGAGCAAGAAAGCAACTCTCAAACTAGTTGACATGGAATCTAGTTACCTGACAGTTGATTTCTTCCGGAAGCTTCCTCAAGATGTTGAAAAAGGAGGAAACCCAACACATTCAATTTTTGATAGATACAATGATTCATACCTCAGGCGAATAGGTATGCAGACCCTATATGGAATGAAGTAGAATGGAGATTTCAACTAGCTTTGTTCAGTGGCTTATTTACTTTCTAGATAGAGATCCCAGCCATGATAGGAAGGACTTGGTTCATGATCCAACTTTCCCCCCTCCTATCAAGGATGCTGGACTTAATTAAATTAACTTGGGGTCATCATGAAGTGGTTTTGTTGATAAAAATTTTGAATGTATGAATGTTTTTTACGAGTCTTTGCATGAAAATCCAGTTAGTTGGTTGAGTCATTGAGTTTTTTTCCAGAGGCGTTGCAGTCTTGAGACATTTTTAGACTCAAGATTACTGTTAAAATGTAGCATTTCCGTTGCTTGATATTCTCTGAACACCATTTTGAGTTTCTTTCAGCTCTATTCAGGTCAGTGCTAATCTTTGGTTTCTCTTATTTTCTTTGAATCCCAACAGGAACAACTGTCTTGTCCTATGTCAACATGGTCTGTGGGAGCCTGCGGAACTCCATTCCAAAATCCATTGTGTATTGTCAAGTGCGAGAGGCAAAACGATCCCTGCTTGATCATTTCTTCACTGATTTGGGTAAAAAAGAGGTGAGGATGGTTCCCCTCTTTCCCATTTCCTTACTGTTCACTGGTGGAATAAAAATCATGGGTTCATTGTTTATTCAAATTCCAAAATTTTAATCCAATACACCTGTCGAGACCCCCCCTCCTGCTGGTTGTGCTTGTGCATACACCACTTTTTTCTTTTCAGGGAACTGTTCTATCTACCTTAACATTCCAAAACATTGAATTTGAAATGTATGCTGTCCCCTTCACAGTTGTGGAGAGCATGTCTGGCTTAGCAAATTTAGTCAGTTATTCATCAAATCTGTGATTTGTGCTACTTTACTACTAAGACGGTTGATTGTATTATGTTTGTGTCTTCCTAAGCAAATTTTGTTAGTCATTATTAGGAAAGACTGAATTGGTAGTTTACTGTTGACGGCTGAGAGGAATGAGATCAAGTTGACTTTTAAACCTCTCGTTTTGCAGTTAAAGCAGCTGGCTTCATTGTTGGATGAAGATCCAGCTATCATGGAGCGGCGGACTGCCCTTGCAAAGAGGCTGGAGCTATACAGAAGTGCCCAAGCAGAGATTGATGCAGTCGCTTGGGCCAAATAGAAATCCATTTTCTTTTTAGCATTTTGCTAATCATTTTCCTATCATTTTAATTTGTACGGTTGGGATTGTGATTCATTCATTCATGATTTGGGGGTTGGGGGTGTTTACTATTCACATGTAATTGAGAGGATAAAGATCCTTGAGTTGGAAGGGTTAATAGGAGGCTTGTCATTCTTTTCACCCATTGTCGGGTTCCTCGATAGTCGATACATGTTTTACTTCTTATATATACAAAATAGATGTTGGATGTACAATATGAAATACATAAATTGTACTATACTGCTTCACATAAATCACCCCCAAAAAAAAAAAGAAAAAAAAATTGTTATACTGCTTTCTGATTTTGTACTTGTATGTGATTCATTAACCGATCCCATTTAGTTGGGATAAGGATGAATTAAGTTAAGTTGAGTATTTGAGGTTGTTGAGTTTTTTTATTTTTTTTTCCTGAACAAAGTGCAAATGCCAGCTCAAAAAGGTTAACCGACCTTCTGAGCTGCGGAATGCCTTACGAACACAAACACACACCCAACACACCCGGTGTAGGACTAAAGCCCCATTATGGGAAGCCAATCATATATCTTTTTGGACAAAGCGCACACACCAGCTCAAAAGGGTTAACGAGGTTGATGAGTTCTCAAGGGTGCACCATTTGTGCTGTCGTACAAAGGTGATATGGTAATTCTGATAAATTGGATATCTATATTTTTGGTTTTGGGCGAGTGGTAAGTAACCCGATACAAATAATTATATTTTATTTTTCAAGTGGCAATGTCTAAGTTGTTTGGTTGGCCAAAGATTAGAAGGGATATTCTGAAAAGAAAAGCTGGTGGGATCCACAAGAAAATTCTAATTTGGTGTTCAATGGACAGGAGAGCCATTGCAAGAAAGTCACCAGTTTTCTGCTAATGAATAATTAATTTTTCTTTAACTCCCTGTGATATCTGGTAAAATAGTTCTCCAATTTCTGGGAGAAAACCCTATTGTGAATAAGACCAGGATTTCGTAGAAATCGACTACTAAGTGAGGGTCTTAATGGTATGAGAAAATGACAAAAAAACACAAACACACACAAGAAGCACAGGGATTTATGTTTTACATGGTTCGGTTTTTAGCCTACATCCATGGGTGAGACGGCGAGATGATTTCACTATTGAACAACTGGAGAATATAAGAATACTCTCTCACTTTAACCCAGAACCCAATTACACTCACAAGGTGGATGCCGACCATGACGTGCATCATCCTTTCTACACTTTGTTTCTCAATTTTTCTCTTCTTGTGCATTAGTAGCAAACAACCTCATCTCTTTTTTTTTCAAACAACATTGATGGAGCTGTTGTGGTGTTATTCAAATAAGGAGTATGAGGCTGCCTTTTTTGACTTATTCAAGTCATATTACGACAAACCCTGATATAGGGTGTGATGGTGTTCTAGAAGTGCCCCAGCAACATTTCTATCATCACAGCAGTGATAGTATGTAATTGCTCCTATATGATTCTTATTCGTCATCCATTGCACTATCAAAGCTTTGCTGGAGCTGCATGCAATGGTCAAACTATTCATTAATTGCACATGTATTTGTTTCTTGGACAAAGTTTTCCTTCACCGGTGGAGAAGAAGAATCCCCACATCACTGTCGTTTGACCTTATGATTGAATTTCTGTGCCATCAAACTCCTACACTTATTGTAAAAACACCCTCAATGGAGATGGTTTACGTCCGCCGTTCGTTGTTGTAAGAGTTCGATGAAACCTAGTTAAGAAACCTTAAGTAGAATCTCTAGTGCCATTTAGAGGGTGGAGAGGAGCCGGAGAGGTGAGGCTCTCTAAATGATGCTTTGAAGAAGCAGAGGAAGCGATAGCCAAAATTTTAGAATGCTGATTTAGCTCTCCTCTAGAGCTGCTTCTTACTACAATGCTTTGAAGGAGTAGCTTAGGATTCTTCTTTCTTTTTTTTTTTTTTTTTTAGGGTTGGGGGGGGGGGGGGTGGTGGTGGTGGAGGGGAAGGGGGAGGGGCATTGGTGCAGAGTAATGGCAAATCATCTGTTAGGTTTAGTGAAAACATTTCTGATTTGGGTCAAATCTGCTTAGATGACCATGTTACCCTAAGAAAAATCTCAACTTAAATCCAAATCAAAATTAAATTGCAATTCTGAATTGTTCAACCTGAATGATTTACAACCTTTAGCCTTATGTTTTTATTTATTTATTTAGAAGATATTATTACTGAGGCTCCAAGATGACATCAAATTAAAAATCCACTAGATTCAATTATAGTGAATATTACTATTGTGATTTCATGAAACTTCAAATTCACTTTGTAGCCACTTCTTTTGCTTCTTGTGTCCTTTTATGAGAGACCGATTCCTATTTCATTGTGTTCTGATGGTATGGCCGTATGAGTCAAGCATGGTTCATCAACTGCCATGAGGTTTGATTCTTAATTCTCAACCAAAAAAAAAAAGAAAAAATGGTAGGATTGAATCTATTGTGGCCTTCATAAGCTGGAATCTCTGGAAGTCAAGGAATGCCTTTATTTTCAACGGCACCAAAGAAAATCCACTAGTAGTGGAGAGTGCTCTTGCACACCTCCAAGAGTTCGAGGAAGCTTCATCAATCTCATCACTACAGAGCGGTGGATCACCCAACCCCTACATAACAAGTCCGGCCAAGTGAGAAAAGCCTCTTGGTAGTGTCTACAAGCTCAATACTGACATTACCTTAATCTCAAGTTTGAACAAAGCTTAATTGCAGCCGCATCAGAGATAATTTGGATATTCTAATTGTTGTGTTATGAGCCTAATGGGGCCCGATGTAGTGTATGAGCGTTGCATTGGGCCAATCTAGTATAGGATAGGTTAAAGGGTCTGATTTAACTCGTTATATTAGTTCTGGAGCTTTTGACGTATCGATCAAGTACCTAACACGTTGGTTCTATCTCTCTTGACAATTCATGTAAAATCACATTGTTGGAGGCAAAGTCGATAAGACAATGAATGCTGCTTACCGTTAAAATTGGAATTAATTATCTAGAAATTGAATTCCTTGGAGATGATTTAAGGCCGTTAAGAAAGGATTTTCAACAATTGAAAAACATTATGTTATTGAGGACATTTTACTTAGGGGTGCAAGTTTGACTTGGCGAGCTTGAGCCCACCTTGAACCTAATAGGGCTTGGGTGGGCTTGTCAACTTACAGGGCAGACCAATTTTTAGCCCTTGGCTAGGGCTGGCTGAGCCCGGTCAACATAGTAAACGAGGTTAATAGTATCATTCATGTATGTTCTTTAAAAATGTACATGACAATGACTTCTTTTGATAATGACATAATGATGTCATTTTCAACTCATTTTTAAAAACCCTTCCATGTCCATATCTTAAAAGAGTTTTGGAAATAAGACAAGGGGCAATTAAAAAGAACACTGAATTGTTGTTAAGTTCTAAATACATTTATAGAGGTGTCATTTATAGGCATTTATTCGTGTTCTTAAATTTTCAATGTAAGGCAAAAAACTTCTTTTTGAATCAAAAGAAGAGAAGAGACTACGAGAATGCGGTCATTTAATCCTATATTGCAAATTTAAGAAGAGGAAGGAATGAGAGTCAATAAATGAGAGAGAGAGAGAGAGAGAGAGAGAGAGAGAGAGAGTAATTAATTATAAGGGAATAACCTTGTAGGCAAGGACTAAAACTTCACAATTAAGAGGTCATGACTCATGAGTTTAACTTCTCTCACTTTTCCCTACGCTAGGCCTTGGTTTTCAAAGCCTGTTCAGTATAGCCTATTGCACCCCTAATCTTCTCTCGTTTCTTTTTGGTATGTTTGTTGTTGAGGTAGCCATTCTATGGCTAAGTTTGGGTTAAGGAACTCTTTCGCTTCATGTTTTCCATCCTGATCTGCTCAGGCAGGCTTGTAAACATTGTATCACTTGATCTACTCAGGTGGGTTGTAAACATTGTATCACTTGACCTCAAACTTGGTCACCAACTGTCAGCTCTGACACCACTTTGTTGAGGTTGGAAAACAACATTCTCTTTGCAATGTGAGCAACGCCCGAAATTGGTATACGCAAGATCAACAAGAACAAACAAAAGAAAAGAAAATGTTGGAGAAGATTTGACTTTCTCTCTCCTTAGAAAAAATCCATTAATTGTCTCTCCTCTAAGTTGTTGGAGAATATTTGACTTTCTCTCTTCTTAGAGAAAGCTCATTTACAGTTCTTCCAAAGAGACTCTTGGAAGACTCTACCAAGCATAATATCTTCAACCACCAAAACTGTCAGGAAGAAACCCACTTCCCTCTCTGATTGAACCTGTGACGAATCGATCGGACACAAGCAATGACAATATTCCAAATAACAAATGTAAAGAATCACAGCAACCACAACCACACAAAAGATTTTTTACGTGGAAAACTCCTCCAATACGAAGGATAAAAACCACGGCCGATCTCGGAGTCCACCTAAATCTTCACTATAATATTTTAGATACAAAACCTAAATCCAACTAGATACAAAACCTATTCTCAATACTTTGAAAAAGGAAAAAACAACCCCACATCCAACAACAATAGAAGCCACAAGAGGAAGTGAAGATAAAACAACAAAATCAACTTCAACAAGTGAAGAAAAGAGAAGAACTCACCAAAAAACGTGGTCTGAAACTGATCCAGGTCTACAGAAATGGAGAGCTCAAATAACGATCTTAACCGTCCAGAATGAAGAGCAAGAAGTCACGAACCTGCTGTCCAAATTTCAGCTCAATCAGACCACAGACGATTTCAGATCTTCAGTTTGATCGTAACTGTGCAGAACACCTAAAACCTGTGAAAATTCTAGGTTTTCTTCTCCTTCAAGGCTACTGAATTCACTCTTCTTTTTCTTGTCACTTTATTCCTCAAAGAATGCTAGGACAAATAGAGAAGACTAAAAAAGGGAGGGGCATTTACCAAAAGAACCTTTACTTAAAAAAAAGTTCAAAAGAGAATCTAAAATGGGTTGGACCTAAAAAGACCCAACAAATCTCCCCCTCCAGCCCAATGAGGGAGAAGACCACAACAATTCCTCAAAAGGAATCCATGCCGGCTAGCCATCGACAAACCTGAAGCTTCTCCATTAGAAATGCCTTTGTCATCATGTCTGAACCATTATCATCAGTGTGAACTTTATCAAGCTCTAACAATTTAGATTCTAAAGTCTGTCGTATCCAATGATACCTCACATCGATGTGTTTTGACCTCGCATGGAATGTGGAATTCTTAGCAAGATGTATAGCACTTTGGTTATCACAAAATAACACATACTTTTCTTGAGTGAAACCAAATTCCTGCACGAATTTTTTTATCCAAAGCAACTCCTTACATGCTTCAGTCGCTGCGATGAATTCTGTCTCTATGGTGGATAAAGCAATACATTTTGTAGTCTTGACTTCCAAGCCACAGCTCCCCTTGCGAATGTAATCAAATAACCTGAAGTAGAATTTCTAGTATCAGTATCCCCTGCCATGTCTGAATCAGTATACCCAACGAGAATCGGCTTCTCACTTCCAAATGAAAGTCTCAAACTAGAAGTGCCTTTGGGATACCTTAATATCCACTTCACTGCATTCCAATGCTTTTTTCTGGGATTTGACATAAAACGGCTAACTGTGCCAACTGCATGAGCTATGTCTGGCCTTGTGCAAACTATTGCATACATCAAACTACCAACGACAGATGCATAAAGAACTCTTTCCATGTCTTTCATCTCTTTATCACTAGATGGACATTGTTTGCTACTAAGCTAAAAGTGTGTGGCAAGAGGAGTGCTCACAACTTTAACTTTATCCATTTTAAATCTTTCAAGTACTTTCTCAATGTACTTCTCTTGAGACAACCATAACTTCTTGGCTTTTCTATCACGACTAATTCTCATACCAAGAATTTGCTTAGCCGGCCCCAATTCTTTCATAGCAAATGACTTGCTCAAATCTTGTTTTAACTTCTCAATCCTCAAAGCATTCTTACCAACTATAAGCATGTCATCTACATAAAGCAACAAAATGATGTAGTCATCTTTTAAGAACTTTTTCACAAACACACAGTGGTCAAAAATAGTCTTCTTGTAGGTGTGCTCCCCCATAAAAGATTCAAACTTTTTATACCATTGTCTTGGTTCTTGCTTTAAGCCATACAAGCTCTTCTTTAACTTGCAAACATAGTTCTCTTTGCCTTTCACCGTGAAACCCTCTAGCTGCTCCATGTAAATGTCTTCCTCCAAGTCACCATGAAGGAAAGTGGTCTTCACATCCATTTGCTCAATCGCAAGATCCAGGCTAGCTGCCAATCCCAAAATAACTCAGATTGAAGACATCTTGACAACTGATGAGAAGATCTCATCAAAATCAATCCCCTTTTTCTGACTAAAACCCTTGACGATCAATCTAGCTTTGTATCGAGGACGTGAAGTATTCTCATCTTGCTTCAACTTGTAAATCCGTCGATTCTTCAAATCTCTCTTGCCCTTAGGCAATGTCACCAACTCAAAGGTGTGGTAATCATGCAAAGATTTCAGCTCATCTTGCATCGCATCAACCCATTCCTTCTTATGCTCATCCTCCATTACTTCTTCAAAACTTTCGGGCTCGATCACCCCCGTTAGTCAATAGGACATACTCATCAATAGAGTATCTAGTGGAAGGATGGCGGTCTCTGGTCGACCTCCTCAATGTAGTAGCTGGTGGAACTGTAAGTGTAATCTGTGGAACATCAGAAATATCATCTACCTGAGTATCACTATCATCTACACCATGCTGATCATCCTGAGTCAGATCCTGAATCTGATCCTGTACATCATGTTGAATATTATCCCCAATCTAATCAAGCAATTGTCCCTGCAAATCGATAGGTGGGACCGCATCAACATCAATCAACATATCTGTATCACAGGATATTGTCTTCTCTGCCTTTTCAATATCCATTATGGTCTGGTCCTAAATAAATACAACATCTCGGCTCCTCACAATTTTCTTCTCAACTGGATCATAAATTCTATAGCCGAACTCATCAGAACCATACCTAAGAAAGATGCATTCTCGCGTCTTGACATCCAACTTGGACCTCTCATCTTTAGGAATATGAACAAAGGCTTTGCACCCAAACACTCTTAAGTGATCATAGGAAACATCCTTGCCAAACCAAACTCTATCTGGCACATCACCATGCAAAGCAACAATAAGAGATAAATTAATAACATGTACCACTGTACTCAATGCCTCACCCCAAAAGGATTTTGGCAATTTTGCATCTGAAAGCAAACATCTAACTCTTTCAATCAATGTTCTGTTCATCCTTTCTGTTATGCCATTCAACTGAGGTGTCTTAGGAGGTGTCTTCTGATGTCGAATGCCCTGCTGTCTGTAATGCTCATCAAATGGCCCACAATATTCACCATCATTGTCTGTTTAGATGCATTTCAACTTCTTTCCTGTCTGTTTTTCAACTGAAGCTTGAAACTGCTTGAATACATTCAACACTTGGTCTTTTGTCTTCAAAGCATAAACCTAAAGTTTCCTTGAATGATCATCAATGAATGTCACAAAGTATGATGTACCACCAAGTGTTCTTGGTTTGATTGGACCACAAAACATCTGAATGTACCAATTCCAACAAATCAGATTTTCTAAAAGGGGGGTGACTCTTGAATGAAACTCTTCTCTATTTCCCTGCCAAGCAATGTGCACACTTATCTAGTTTTGCACTCTTCATTCCAGAGAGTAAATCCTTCTTGGTCAATAAGTTCATTCCTTTCTCATTCATGTGACTCAATCTCTTGTGCAATAACTCAGCTGCATTTCCATCTTTCACAACATCACAAGTATCCTTGGTAATCTTGGCTTGCAACAAATACAAAGAAAACTCCTTCTTTCCTCTAGCCACAACTAATGAGCCTTTAGTGAGTTTCCATTGTCCCTTATCAAAAGTGTTGCAAAACCCTTCATCATCAAGTTTTTTAGTCGAGATCAAATTCAAATGAATGTCTGGTACATGCCTGACTTCTCTAAGAACCAGCCTTGTTCCATTGTTGGTCTCCAATACCTATAACTTTGGCCAAGCCATCATTACCCATCTTCAATGTGCCAAAGTCTCCAGGTGTATCTTTCTTTGAAGTGATATGAAGCGAAGCTCCACTATCAATAACCCAACTTGTCTCATTGCATGCAAAATTCACATTATCATCATAACACATAATGATAAGTTCCTTAGAGGCGGTGGCGACTCGATCATCATTTTTCTTCTCTCTTTTCAGCTGAAAATAATTTTTCTTAATGTGTCCCATCTTATCACAATGATGACACTCAACATTTTTATGCCATGATGTCCTTGATTTGCTTCGGCTCTTGTTTCTATCTCTTGGGCTTCTACTTTGACTTATTCTTTTGTATTTAGCAACCAAAACTTCTGAGTTTGATGAAGAACCCTGAGATTTCTTTCTCACCTCCTCATTCAAAATATCACTCTTAGCAAAATCCATGGTGACAATACCATCAGGAGCTAAGTTATTCAACGATATCCAGAAAGTCTCCCAAGAGTCCGGTAGGGTACCAAGCAACCAAAGTCTTTGTACCTCATATTCAAATTTAATGTTCATGGCCGAAAGCTGATCTATTACTCTTTGAAACTCATTCAAGTGATCAGACATAGATTGACCATCCCTATATTTCAAACCCATCAACTGCTTTATCAAATACATTTTGTTGTTGTCGGTTTTTCTCGCATACAATGATTCAAGCTTACTCCAAAGGCTTCTGGCATGTGTCTCTTTGCTGATGTGATTTAAAACATTATCATCCACAAACTGTCAAATGAAACCACATACAACTTTATGCTCAAGACTCCATTTGGCATCGGACATGTTGTCGGGCTTTGTATCTCCAAACACTGGTAGATGCCAACGCTTCACATATAAAAGGTCTTCCATTGTACCCTTCCAAATATGATAATTCTTTCCATTCAAACTAACCATTCTGTTCAAACTCGGTTCCATCGTTCAATCAAAGTAAATATCCACCAAGCTCTGATACCAGTCTATCAGGAAGAAACCCACTTCCCTCTTTGATTGAACCTGTGAGGAATTGATCGAACACAAGCAATGACAATATTTCAAATAACAAATGTAAAGAATCACAGCAACCACAACTACACAAAAGATTTTTTACGTGAAAAACTCCTTCAATACGAAGGATAAAAACCCCGGGACTGATCTCAGACTCCACCCAAATCTTCACTATAATATTTTAGGTACAAAACCTAAATCCAACTAGGTACAAAACCTATTCTCAATACTGTGAAAAAGGGAAACAACCTCACATCCAATAACAATAGAAGCCACAAGAGGAAGTGAAGATAAAACAACAAAATCAACTCCAATAGGTGAAGAAAAGAGCAGATCTCACCAAAAAACATGGTCTGAAATAGATCTAGATCTGCAGAAATGAAGAGCTCAAACAACGATCTTAATCGTCCAGAATGAAGAGCAAGAAGTCACGAACCTGCTATCCAAATTTCAGCTCAATCAGACCACGGACGACCTCAGATCTTCAATTTGATCGTAACTGTGCAGAACACTTAAAACCTGCGAAAATTCTGGGTTTTCTTCTCCTTCAAGGCGCTGAATTCACTCTTCTTTTTCTTGTCACTCTATTCCCAAAAGAATGTTAGGGCAAATAGAGAAGACTAAAAGTGGTTTACTTCCGACCATTACATTTAAACAGAATATGATCGGAGAAGATGAAGGGGAGCTCCAATCCTCTATCGCGTTCAACGATCGGGGAAGATGACAGGGGGCACCGCTGGTTGCGGGAGTTCGATCGTGAAAGGGAAAAAGGACATTTAGGGTTGAGGGAGTTCGATCATGAAAGGGAAAGTGTAAAAGGGTATTGTCAAATTAGGTTAGGACAAAAATGTCTTTCCAAATGATGAACAAATAGGTCAGAGCAATTACTTCTTTTCAAATTTTAGAAACGATAGAAGAAAGGGTAGTTTGGTCAATTTTTAGCACTTAACGCCTAAAATTAGCGGTGTGGACTTAAATGGCTTTAGAGGGGTAAAGTTGGGGTGGTACGTGGAATTTTCAGGAGATGCATGTGGACTTGTCAGAACCTTAGGGGGCGTGAGGAATATTAGGTGCATTTTAAGGGGTACGTGTATTTAACCCTAAAAGAAATCACTCGTGTACTCCAAAGCACAGTGAACTCTTATCCCAGTCTCTTATGATTTCTATCTTGACATATATTTGGGTAAAATTATCCAAAAATCAAAAATTTTAACAAAAAAAAATAAAATAAAGGGAGAACAGTCTAATCTAAGCTGTGACATCGATATCAATACCATGCCGGAACTAATATTTAAAACCACGGTAGTGAAAGGGCGATAGGAAAATAGGAGAGCATTTATCAAAAAAAAAAAAGGAGAGCAATTGCAAGAAAGTCAAGTCAACGAAGAATTAATCTTTTCTGGCAAATATGGAAAGGTATAGAAAGGTCAAAGGTGCAAGTCATTGGTTCAATTTTGTCATCACCAACGATGCATCCGAAGATTTGTATCTCATATCCATCAACATCTGCAGTGGCTACTTTATAATAATAATAATAATAAGGGAAAATTACATGCCGTTATCCTGTATTATGGTCTAAGTATACCTTTCTCCCCTGCATTTTTTTTCAATTACATTTTGATCCCTCTATTTTGCATAAAATTATTATTACACCCCTACCATTAGTGTCCATCTGTTATTAGGGCTGTAAACGGATCATATTCGGCTCGGATTGTGCTATATCCGCATCCGCATCCGATTAGCTATCGGACGGATTCGAATAGTGCTAAACGGATGCGGATCGGATATTTCATCCATTTATAAGTAAATATAGCTTTCCGGATAGCTATAGTCTATCCGTATCCGCATCCGTTTAGCTTTTGAACGGATTCAGATAGTGCTAAACGGATTCGGACACGGATACGAAAACGGATTTCGGCTATTCATTTACACCCCTATCTGTTATGTGGTGACATGGCTTAGTAATATTTTTTATAATTCCTAAATTAGCACACAGATCGTCTACGGCGCCCTGCCCAGAGCGGCGCACAAACAGGGCGCCCTACAATGACCACTTTACCCCTGCTCGGGCAAGGTGCTCGGGCAGGGGTAAGGCTGTCATTGCAAGGGCCCCTATTTGTGCGCCGCTCTGCCCGTAGCGCCGTAGACAATCAGGATCCCCTAAATTAACCCTAGATCCATGTAACATGACCTTTTTACCCTTCTTCTTCCTCTTCCTGCAACCCATTTCTTGCAACTCCGTCCCCACCCTTTTACCCTTCTTCTTCTTCTTCCTCCTCCTCCAATCCCTTTCCTGCAACTCCGCCCCCACCCTATTGCCGTCGCAAGCCATTTCCCGCCTATAGTGGAGATGTTATTTTAGCCATCAATCAGTTATCATTTCTCTGTAAGAGGCTTCACGGTAGAGTTTCTTGGCTGCCAATTTTATTAATTCCCATAGAAGCCAAAATTATATGCCAATCTGAAGATTCCAGAAATTTGATCTCCAACGACTTGTTGATCTGCTACTCATTCCAGTGAAATAGACCATATATAGCTTACGATCTCAAGAGTGACAAAAAAAAAGATTTTTGTTTCCAATGGGGATTTTGCCGGTTTTGGGCACGGAGAAAGGGAGTTTGATGATGAAGAGTTGTGGAGTCCTGATTCGTTGCAGAAACAGAGGAAGGAAGTGGAGAAAGAGTAACCTTTTTTCTTTTGTAACATTTGAGGTTAGTTTCTTCAATTTTCGTCCTCTTCTCTCCAAAGCTTTTCTTCACTCGGAATCATTGCTTATAATCCTTTCCCATTTTTATGTTCTCAAAAAGCCGCCATCCCTGGAGTTCCATTTTCTTCTGTTTGCAGAACAAAAAAATAAAAAAACAAAAAATGAGACGAATTTAGGTTATATTTGATGAAAATTTCAAGGAATCAGGAAGACCCATTTTCATTTGAATACTTTTAGGGAAGTAGTTTTTTGTACGGGAATGTGGCCTACGCTAGCACTCCCATGTGTCTATCTCTCTCCTCCTTAAAACAAGGGGGCAAAGGTGTCTTTTCATATGGGGAGGTGAGAGATAGACTCATGGGAGTGCTGGCGTAGCCACACTCCCGGACAGAGAACTTTTTCCCATAATATTATCATACATCCATTCAGTTTGTGTTTTTCTTCCTTCTTCGATTTCTGAACCCACTATCCAAAAAAGCAAAAGAACACTAAATAGATTGCCATTTTCAAACCTGCCATCAGGATTCTTAAGCTTCAAAACTCTGTAATTGTATCTTCTTCTAAGAATCAAAACATGAAAGATCTTGAATTACGATCCCCTTCTTAAAGCCTATCAATTCTTGATTTTTGCTTTCAGTGAATGTCTTTTCTATTCAACTCCCTTTCAAGAGCAGAGATGATGGTGTTCTCCTCATCTTGAGAGTAACGGTCCGCAGGGAGACTTTGGAGGTGCTCCAACTCTTCCTTGAGTTCCTTAATTTTGAAATGAATATTACCAAAGCAATCTTTGTTCCACTTTTTAAATGAAATTTTAGTATTTTCCAACTTTTTAGAACTAAGCTGAGATGGAGAACCAGAAGCCGAAATAGACCACCCTTGACTAGCAATTTTACCACAATCCGAATGGGTAAACCACATATCTTCAAATCTGAAAGGTTGTTTAGCTCGTGATGTAAAACCAGAGGAGTTGATGACAATAGGAGCATGATCCGACCCAAGGGCAGCCTTGACCAAAACCAAAAAATTAGGATAATCTTGAATCCAACTTGGATTAGCAAAACCTCTATCCAGCCTAATTTGAATATTATCTCTCCCTTTCCTTTTATTATTCCATGTAAAAAGCAGACCATTATATCCCAAATCTATGAAATTACAAGCATCAATAAACTCTCGAAAAACATCACAATCTCTATTAGTAGAGGAGTCACCACCTGATTTTTCCATCCAAGTGAGATAGGAATTAAAGTCTCCAAATGAAAGCTAGCTAGCACTTCTAGATCTTCCAAAAGAAAGAATTTGATCCCAAATTTCCTGTCTCAGATGTCGCCTAGCTTTTCCATAAACACAGGTAATAAAGAATGGAAGAAATCCATGTAACGAAATGTGAGCATCAATGAAATGCTGGGAAGAATCAATAATATCAACTTGAACATCTAACCACTAGAGAAGAGCGAGACCGCCAGCAGAGTTGATTGGGTCAACAATAAAAGAAGACTGAGAAGGTAGATGACTTTGAATTTTTTCAAATTTCTTCCTATTACTTTTGGTTTCCATTATAAAAAGAATGTGAGGCCTTTCATATTTGAGGAGATTCTTGAGGCTCTGAATTGTCAAGGGACTCCCAAAACCTTGACAATTCCAACTTATGATTTTCATGATGACCCGTGGGACTGATAACCCGCAACCACCACAGGGCCAGATGATAAAAAATGTTGGAGTGCCACATCATCATCCTTGATTATTTTAATAACTTAACCAGTTGGT
Organism: Telopea speciosissima; assembly: GCF_018873765.1. Taxonomy (NCBI): domain Eukaryota; kingdom Viridiplantae; phylum Streptophyta; class Magnoliopsida; order Proteales; family Proteaceae; genus Telopea; species Telopea speciosissima. Next base: position 87,130,252 of record NC_057916.1, on the reverse strand, counting down.
TAAACGCCAAATACTTTTCATCTCCCGCTAACAAAACCCACTCCCATTTCATTCTTCCCACAAATCTTGTCTTTCTCTTCAATATTGCCTTTTCGTTCAATATCTCTTCCTCTCCCTCTTTTCAATATACCCTTTCGTGCTCTATCTCTTCCTCCCTTTGCTCTTCGGCTCTTCCACGGTTCCACGAGAAGTCGAGAACCTCAGGTCCACAACCAAGGACTCAGGCTTCAAGGCTGCAAACTCTTCGGCTCTTTCACGGTATGTATGTGTATAATTTTTTTATGGGAGAAAGTTTTCTGTCCGGGAGTGTGGCCTATGCCAGCACTCCCATGAGTCTATCTCTCTCCTCTCTATTTGAAAAGACACCTCTACCTCCTTATTTTAAGGAGGAGAGATATAGACACATGGGAGTACTGGCGTAGGCCATACTCCGGGACAAAAAACTGCTGCCCTTTTTTTATTTATTTTTTACTTTTTCGTCTACGGTAATCTGTTTTTTTTTTCTTGTTCTCTCATCTGAGACTCATTTCACAGTTCATAGTTTCAGAGTTTCAGACTTCTCGAGACTCTCGAATCTTCTTTTTTTTTATTCTTATTCTTCTTCTCTCAGTCTCACGAGTCACGACTCTCACTTGTTTTTCTTGTTTTTTTTCCTGTCTGCTTCTCACGGTAATGGATACCTGCAACTCCTCTGTCCTCTTCTTTCCTCCAATTGCTCTTCTCTCACAGTCTCATGACTCTCCTGTCTGTTTTTCTTGTTGGATTATTTTTTTTTTTTTTTGTCCCTGTTGCTCCTCTGCTCCTCACGGTAATAGACTATGTCATTTTTCTTTTATTTTCTCTGTTGCTCCTCTGATACTCACGGTAAAGAACTATAGTTTCTTTCTTCTTTCCCCCCCCCCCTCTCCTGTTGCTCCTCCTCACGGTGATGGACTCATGGAAGTTTTTTTTTTTCTTCCCCTTTAACACTTCTTCTTCCTCCCTTTCTTTTTTTATTCTTTGATTCAAGTATTAAACTCGTGCTTCTCTGTTAGTACATGTTGTGATGTGGTGATGGTCTGAAATCTGAATTTATTGATTTATTTATAGTTAATTAGTTATAATTCTGTCAAGCAGCTGACATATTAATGGTTTCTCATCTTGGTAGTGTTCTTTGTTGCTTGAGCTGTTATCTTGATGTGAAAACTGTTCAAATTATTTCCCTTTTATTATGGTAGGCTTCGCCCATTGCTATAGGTGTGCAGCACTTCGAATCACGCTTCAGTCTTCTCTTCTTGATGAGAAGAGAAAGACCTCAGCCATCCATGTATTTATCTATTCTTCAGCTACACGAAAAGTGATGTTTTCCTTTGAAAGGATGGATGACTTAAGGCTCTGAGAGTTGTTAACAGCATGGAGAAAATACAATGTCTTTGAGTCTTTTGCCCGAGGGCGAAGGAAGTAAAGCTAATATTAGCAGAGCAAAAATTGGAAGGAGCTGGTATTGATGAGAAGAAATTGGTAAGATCTTGATATGCTTTGCAGCCTTTACATGCATCTGATGAATTCAACAAGCCAATTCTCCAATCTTTGGGGCTAAACGCTGCTGCTAGGTAAGTGTAGCTTCCAACTCTTAGAAAACCGAGTTATGCAGTTTCAGTAAGTTATGGGTTTCTACTGATTGGATTGTTCTTTGAGATTGATATACCTTAATGTTTTGTTGTTTTTCTGGTTGATATAAATCTCTGTGTTTTCTGTTTCCAGGGCATATGATCGAGCTGCTATTAAGTTCCGGGGTGTCGTCTGGAAATTGGGTAGACAATTGCTTAGAGAGTGCTGTGCAGATACGAATTGTCATTGTGAACTTATATTCGTTTGTTCTATTGCTTGCTTTTCAGATAAGGAACCTAACCAAGGAAGAATTTGTGCACATACTTCGCCGCCAGAGCACCGGATTCTCTAGGGGAACTCAAAATACAGAGGTGTGACACTGCATAAATGTGGTCGATGGGAAGCTCGAATGGGGCAGTTCTTAGGCAAGAAGTGAGAATCCCTTAACTTAAAACAGAATTTTTTTTTCTGTCGCTCTATCTATCATCTGTTTCTATTTAAAGATATAATACCTGATCACATGATCTCGAAAACAAGTTTTTAAGGACATCTCATATTGTAAAACATTTCTATTGTCTGAGATACCTACTTTCAACAAAAAAAAAAAAAAAAGTGGGACAAAAGGAGCCTTGTAAACCCTGTTTTCATCAATGAGAAATGATGCTTGCTTGCAGGTATATATATCTCGGGTTATTCGGCCAGCGAAATTGTATTCTTCTCTCTCTCTCTCTCTCTCTCTCTCTCTCTCACACACACATGCACACACACTTTTGACACTTTTAATTTATCGATTGATATCTTCAGTTTCCGAAATGGATGATTTGCTAAACCACTTGATATACCACATACATAAAAGAATAAGAAAACTATAAAGAGAGAGAACACTCCTAAACATAGAAGTAAACTCTTTTTAAATGCAAAATTGCAACAGTTCAATTTTCCTATTGGACTACTTAGCCAGCTTTATCTCCATCGTCCTCCTAATTGGGGTATGGTAGGATGTAATAGAGGATTTCTCTATTGGTTCACTTGATGGTGGAGGATTCAAGTCTCCATTGCTTCCAGTTAATGAGATATCTTTTGGCTCACTTGATGATGGAGAATCTGAGTCTCCATTGCTTTTAGTTGATGGAATGGCTGGATCCATACGAACAGAAACCAGATACTTAAATGGGTGTTGCGTGTGAAAACCTCCGATGCTTGGTTCGCCCGTAGATGAACCTGCAAAAACCAAGCAATGAGCGCAAGAGGGCCGGTGTGGCTCCGGCCTAGGACTCTCCGATGCTCAAGTCAGGTCTCCAACGCGACAGGCAGAATCTGCGTAGTAAAAAGCAAAATCTGGAATAGAGCTCCATACACAGGGTATTTATAGAGTAAGTAGGAGATGAGACGGTTGGGAGAGTCCTAGTATGGTAGGAGTCCTTCTTTCGGAAGGTTCTCCGCGTGAGCGGAGTGGAGAGTTATTTTTGGGTCGGACTCTTATTAAGGTAAGAGTCCATGTAGAGTGTGATTCGTGTTGCTGTGGGATCGTGGCTCGGTCCTTATCCCGTGATTCTCGGGATGTCTTGACGTGGCCCGGAGATCCCCGTGGGGTGCTATGGGAGTCTCAATGGAGAAGGGCTCGGCTACGAGGTCGGCCGGTGGGAGTCGGCCATGGAGGTCGGCCCGAGAGGAGGTTGGTCTCGGCCATGAGGTCGGCTAGGAGTCCACTGGCTGACCCGTATAATCTCGGCCTCGATCGCCGAAGCTCGCACAAACCAGGCTTTGTCGGGTGACTTATCGGATATGGGGTCGGCCCAATTTCTGCTCGGCCCAACTCGGTTCTCGGGGAGGTCGGGTCGGCCACGTGGCGACCTCGATAGGTGGGGTGTTTTATGCCTCATCACGGCCCCCACTCATTAGGTGTCGGCTCGGCGATGAGTGAAATTCAGGCGCTTGTCGGGAAGAATCTTGCGGTTGAGCGAGATTATTCTTGCTCGGTTGTGGCCGCACGATCCCGCGGTTGGCGTCGGTGTCACGTCGGCCGGTCATTATGGCGGGCTCGGAAATTCGAAACGTCCTTTGATCCGGGCCGTTGGATCATGTTGAGCTCAGTCGACCGTTGGATCGAGTAGGACCCAAGGATTATAAATAGGTGACTCTAACTATTCATTCTTCACTTCTTTAAGTTATTGACTTCTCGGCAAGTTTGGATCCGTCACCTCGGTAGATCTCGGTAGACTTCTCGGCAAGTTTGGGTCCGTCAACTTGGTGGATCTCGGTAGACTTCTCGGCAAGTTTGTCCTCGATCGACGGGCCTAAGCTTCGTTCGTGGTCAACTCGGTGTCATTTCATTCCCGCTCGGCTCTTCTTCAACCGGTAAGTCTTCTCCGCACATGTCGGTTTGTAGTAGTCCTATGGGCGAACTGCTCGCCGGGCGGCGAGGGCACGAGTCCGAGCCGAGAACTCCCCGTTCGCTCTCCCACCATAGACCAGTTGGGCTCGACATCGATGAGCCCGACGTGGTGGAGCTTCGTCGGTAGGGTGGCCGAGCCCCCATTACCCATGGAGTCGACCACGCGGCCCAATCCACGAGTTGCGGTCCGGGCCGAGAACTCCGGGTCGTCCTCATCCGATGAAGAGTCAAGTGAGGAAGATTCGTCCGAGGTGGGGGTGGCTCGGTCGGCTCGTCTACCGCCCCGAGCCCGAGGAAGGAAGTGCCGGCCTGTTCCAGAGCACGATCACGGAGGCCGACCTCGACTATCCGAGGACGACCTACGCCATCCCCGAGGACATACGACTCAGAGTTCCTAATCCCGGGAGATGGCACCTTCATCGGGCCGGCGAGGTGGCTCATGCGAGACGCCCTTCAGTACGGGTTTCGGCTCCCCGTTCTCGGCTGGTGGACGGGATCTTGGACCACTTCCACCTATCTCCGGTCAGTGGTGCCGAACTCCTGGCTGGCCGTCTATGGCTTCTACGCCTGTTGCGAGATGGGCCGAGGTGCTAGCGTGGCGCTTTTCTCTCGGCTCTTCTTCTGAAGAAGTCTCCCGAGAAGGGTGGTATTTATTGCCGCCCGATCGGGAAGAGCGCGGCTCTAGGCGGTCACAAGTTTCAGTGGCACGCCGACCTTCAACAAATCTTGAAGCCCCGTTTCTTCTTCGCTTCCATTCCCAACAGCCCTCTCCGAACCGAGTGGAAGGAGATGAATCGAATTATGTCAATAGAGTATTACCCCCCGAGAGAGCGAGATGACCTCGCTCGACTGATCCCCAGCGTCCGCCCTTCGATGTTCTCGGCCGGGGACGAGAGGTTTCTCGAGTTGGCATATGACCCCGGGTAGGAGCCCTTGCCGAGCTGTCTTTGTTGTCAGAGCTGACCTCGTTACTTAGCTTTCTTTTCTTGTTCGACTCGTTTTTGTGTTTTCGATTTCTCTTGCGGTGGTCGGCCACATTCCTCCTATGGACACGGCTCGGCCGGGCCGAGATCATCGCGACGGGGAAGAAGAAGAATTCGAGAGAAGAAACCCTGGGCGAGTCCTCCAAGGCCTCCAAGGGAAAGGGGGTGATGGACCATCGGATGCGTGGTCGGCACAGGCCGAGAAGAACACGGGTCGAGGCCGTGTCTCCGAGAAAGGGGAAATTCGAAAGGCGAGAGGAGCCGCCGAGAGACATTAAACGCGGAGCTCTCGGTTAACGACAAGTGGCGGCCTTCCGCCCGTGGCCTCCCCACCAACATCTCCCGTCGTCACGGGGAGGGCTTGGCCAACAACGCCCCTGTGAGGCCGACCTGGCGCCTCTTCCTGGGGACTCGGCCTTGACGTCGGCCGCTCACGCCAAGGAGTGGCTGGATGCCGATCGGCTCCCAGCCGACAAGGAGAAGCTGGAGGCGCTGTCCGACCCGAAGCTCCTCTCCACCCTATTTCAAGACTTCAATATGGTAAGTTTCCTTGTCGGCTCCTGCTATGATCGATATGTGTAGTTTATCCCGATTCTTTGTTCTCATGCTTTTTGTAGGGGTTCGCCAAAGCGGTGGAGACTATGCTCCGCTTGAGCGGCTCTCGACCGAGAACTATTCCTTGGGCGTCCAGTGCAAGAAGGCTTATCAGGACGCCCGAGGATGCCGTTCGAGGCGTCGGAGACCCAAGAGAAGCTCACCGCTGCGAGGCCAAAGTGGAGAGCTCTCGGGCCGAGGTGGCGAGGCAGAGAGAGAGGTCGGGGCCTGCGAGTCTCGGCTCGCCGAGGTGAAGGAGAAGGCCAAGGAAAATCGGCCACGGCTCGGAGCGCGGCGATTAGCGACTATCTCCACTCGAAGAACGCCAATATCCGCCACGAGATCGGAAGCCTCCTTCGCGAAGGTTTTGGTGGCCGTGAGCTTTGGCGAGATCAAGGCCGCGTATCCGATCTCAATCTCTCCCGCTTGACGACGATGCGACTACTTTGCAGGGGAGATGGGAGATGAGGAGGGAGCCGAGGTCACCCAAGCTCGGCCCAGGCACTGCTTACCGATGTCGTCCTCCGTAGGCCGGACCTCAAGACCTGCTGGAGCCCAACACCGCGGACGCCTCCGAGGTCGCTTCAAGTCCCGCGAGGAGGCGGAGATGTAAAAATTTTTTTTTTTTTTATTTTATTTTTTTTTTTTGTGGGCGAGCGGCCTCTTTTGTAACCGTCTTGATCGGTCGGCTTTCAATGAATAAACAATTTATTTTTGTCAAAATTTGTCTAAGTATTTGAACTCGGCGCCCTCAATATTCTTTTCCTTGCGTATTCTATTTTGTTTGTGGCCGCTCTGTGAGTTGTTTCCTAGCCGAGCTTAGGAACTCGTCTCTTTTTTATCCATGTTCCCGTTGTCGGCGGTTTCGACCATGCAATGCCGAGGTCAATGTGATCCTCACCTTAGTTGTTTAATTCGCCCATACGCGGACACATGGCCGAATACCCTTCTGGCCGAGCCCAATGCCTTGGCTTAGTTTTGTACTTTGTTAGGCTCGGCCAAATAAGAATGGCGGCCCTTGAGATGTCGGCCATGTCTATTTGGACAGTCTTACGACCAGTGACAACTTTGTGAGTGTCGGTCTTTGATGTCGGCTTTGATCTATGAGGACCGGTCTTATGACTTGGCTGCCGACACTGTGAGTGTCGGTCTTTGATGTCGGCTGATCTATGAGGACCGGTCTTATGCTGATTTGCCGACCTATGAAGGTCGGTCTTTGATGTCGGCCTGGTCTATGAGGACCGGTCTTATGACTTGGTGCCGACCTATGAGGTTGGTCTTTGATGTCGGCTGGTCTATGAGGACCGGTCTTATGACTTAGCTGCCGACATATGAGGATCGGTCCTTGATGTCGGCTGGTCTATGAGGACCGGTCTTATGACTTGGCTTGCGACCTATGAGGTCGGTCTTTGATGTCGGCTGGTCTATGAGGACCGGTCTTATGACTTGGCTGCCGACCTATGAGGGTCGGTCCTTGATGTCGGCTTGGTCTATGAGGCCGGTCTTATGACTTATGCCGCGCCATATATGGTCGGTCCTTGATGTCGGCTTTGGTCTATGAGGACCGGTCTTATGACTTGGCTGCCGACCTATGAGGGTCGGTCTTTGATGTCGGCTGGTCTATGAGGACCGGTCTTATGACTTGGTCTGCCGCCTATGAGGGTCGGTCCTTGATGTCGGCCTGGTCTATGAGGACCGGTCTTATGACTTGGCTGCCGACCTATGAGGGTCGGTCCTTGATGTCGGCCTGGTCTATGAGGACCGGTCTTATGACTTGGCTCGCCGACCTATGAGGGTCGGTCCTTGATGTCGGCCTGGTCTATGAGGACCGGTCTTATGACTTGGCGCCGACCTTGAGGGTCGGTCTTTGATGTCGGCTTGGTCTATGAGGACCGGTCTTATGACTTGGCTGCCGACCTATGAGGGTCGGTCTTTGATGTCGGCTTGGTCTATGAGGACCGGTCTTATGACTTGGCTGACCTATGAGGGTCGGTCTTTGATGTCGGCCTGGTCTATGAGGACCGGTCTTATGACTTCGACTTGGGAGCTTGCCAATACGTTGCTTGTTGGAGAAAAGACTTTATTGAATCAAATGTCGGAACAAACCGAATACAATCATGTTGAATTATTGAAAAAACTTTTTCAAATTTTCCAGTTCCAAGGTCTCGGTACCTTCTTGCCCCGGTCGCAAGCGATATGCGCCGGCGAATTTGCTTGGAGACTATGTGCGGCCTTCCCAATTTGGTGCTAATTTTCCTTGTTGCCTCGGCTGAGATCGGCTGAGTTTTTCGAGAACAAGGTCCCCTTGGCGAAAATGCCGCTCTTTGACTCTTGAGTCATAGTAGCTTGCCGTCTTCTGTTGGTACGCCACGTTTCGGAGTAGGGCATTTTCTCGGACTTCATCGAGGAAGTCCAAATTGGCTCGCAGCCCATCTTCATAGGTCTTCTCATCGAAATTGAGCACTCGGTATGATGAAGCCATAACTTCAACCGGTGCGAGGGCTTCGGTCCCATAAGCGGGCGAAATGGACTCTCCCGGTTGGAGTTCTCACGTCGTCCGATATGCCCATAGGGCGGCTTGGGAGTTCTTCCACCCATCTCCCCTTGGCCTCATCCAACCTCCTCCTAATACCGGCGAGTAATGTTCGGTTGGACACTTCCACTTGTCCGTTTGCTTGTGGGTGAGCGACCGAGATGGGTCGGAGTCAATGTGGAAGTGCTCGCAGAATTCTCGGAAGGCCGGGTTGTTGAATTGCGTGCCATTATCGGTGATGAGAACTTTGGTAGCGAACCGGTAGATGACCTTATCTCGAAAAAATTTTTCCATGTTCTTTTCGGTGATGGTGGCGAGGGCTCGGCCTCGACCCACTTGGTGAAGTAATCGATGGCCACTACTACGTATTTTCTTTTCCGATCTTTGGGGTGAAATCTCCGAGAATATCCATTCCCCACATAGCGAATGGGATTGGGCTCGCATTGGGGTTAATTTTGTTCTAGTCGGCTTGGGATCGGCGCAAACGATTGGCACTTCTCACACGTCTTCACGTATATCATGGCCTCTTCTTGCATTCTTGGCCAATAGAATCCTTGCCAAGTATCTTGTATGCGAGCTCGGCCGCCCATGTGACTTCCGCAAATTCCCTCATGCACCTCGGCTAATGCATACTCGGCCCCCTTCGGTCCCGGACATCGGAGAAGAGGGCCGAGATCGCTCCTTGTAGAGTACTCCGTCGATCATTGAATACTTGGAAGCTCGGATCTTGACCTTCCTTGCTTCATCTCGGTTCCCGGGAGCGAGTCATTCTCTAAGTAGTTGACAATGGGGTCCAACCAGTCGGCCCATCCTCTTCTATGTGCTTTATGCTCTCTTCTTGTAAGGATGGCTTCTCCAATATTTCTATGTATACTGATCGGCTCAAGTATTGGAGGTCGGCCTCGGCCAACTTAGATAAGGAGTGCACGCGGCATTCTCTTTTCTCGGTATTCGAGTCATCTCAAAGTGCTCGAGCTCGGCGATCGATCTCGGGCTCGGCCCAGATATGCTATCATCCTTTCATCTTTTGCTTCGTAGTCTCCATTGACCTGGTTGACCACGGTTGGGAGTCTCCTCGCACCTTCAACCGCTTTATGCCCATAGCTTTGCTGACTCAAGTCTGCTAGAAGGGCTTCATATTCAGCCTCGTTGTTCGAGGCGGGAACTTGAACCTTAGGGCATATTGGACCGAGAAAGCCCTCGGGACTTACAGTATTAGGCCGGCTCCGCTTCCTCTGAGTTGCTTGAGCCGTCGACATTCATGGTCCAAATCGGGTCGGCCGCAGCCCAACCTCCTCGATTGTCTTTTCTTCTCCAACTTCATGTTCAGGCCCGTGCCTTCGGCGATGAAGTCGGCAAGTGCTTGTCCTTTTATCGCCGTCCTCGGTCGATAGCTTATATCGTATTCGCTTAGCTCAACCGCCGGAAATCAGGCGTCCGAAACATCGGGTTTGTGTAATATTTTCTTGAGTGGCTGGTCGGTCGACACCGCGATCGGATGAGCTTGGAAGTATGGTCTTAGTTTCCTTGCAGGCCGTGACTAGAGCGAATGCTACTTTCTCAAACCCGGAGTATCTTGTCTCGGCATCAACAAGAACGTGGGCGATATAGTATATCGGCCTTTGAGCTCGACTCTCTTCCCGATCAACACCGCACCGACCGCTACGGGAGTGGCGGCTAAGTAGACTTGAAGCTCCTCTTTTGGTTCAGTCGGTGAGGAGAGGCGGGTTCTCCAAATACTTCTTGACTCTTCAAAAGCTTCCTGGCATTCGGACGACCGAGATAAAGTCTTTTGGGTTCGAATATTCTTTAAGGCCTTAAAGAATGGTAGACACTTGTCGCCTGATCTCGACATGAACCGCGCCAACGCCGCCACACGTCCGTTTAGCCTTTGTACTTCTCGAATCGTCCTTGGAGGACTCATCTCCGGATGGCTCGATTTTTGCGGATTGGCTTCGATGCCTCGACGAGACCATGAAGCCGAGGAACTTTCCCGAGGTTACGACGAATGCACACTTGGTGGGGTTGACTTCATCCGGTTTTTCCTCAATCGCCGAATGCTTCTTCCAAGTCGGCCAAGTGGTGCTCGACCTTCAAACTTTTCACCAACATGTCGTCCACGTAGACTTCCATGTTCTTCCGACCTGCTCGCGGAATATATGGTTCACAAGGCGTTGGTATGTTGCTCGGCATTCTTCAATCCGAGCGGCATGACCTTGTAGCGAGAAATTCTCTTGGTCCGTTCGGAAGGCCGTGTACGACTCGTCCTCCTCATGCATCATGATTTGGTTGTAGCAATACGCATCCATGAAACTCGGCATTTCGTGACTCTGCCGTGGCGTCGATCAAGAGGTCGATCCGAGGTAGTGGGTACTCGTCTTTTGGGCCGAGGCCTTGTTGAGGTCGGTGTAGTCGACACACATTCTCCACTTCCCGTTCGGTTTAGGGACCATGACGACGTTGGCCAACCAGGTCGGGAATTTCTCTTCTCGGATGAAACCCGATCGGCGAAGCTTCTCCACCTCTTCTTTGATTGCGGTTTGCCGATCAAGTGCGTAGTTTCTCTTCTTACGCGGATTGGTTTCCGACCGGATCCACATGGAGTCGGTGCTCGGCTATATGTCAGGTATGCCCGAGCATATCGGCTGACCAGGCGAAGACATCGGCGTTCGCTTTTAAGAAATCTCCGAGCCGCCTTCTTTGATCTTTATTTAGTAGTGATCCGAGCTGGACCACCTTGGTTGGGTCATCTTCGGCTTGAGATGAAGTGGGGTCAAGTCTTCCACGGGTCGCCCTCTTCTCTCGATAAGCTCATCCCGCGATCCTCGGGGAGATGTTCGACGCATGGCCATTCCTCGAACATTACCCTTGTTTTGCTTGACGAAGGTCGCGTAGCACTCTCGTGCCTTCTTTTTGGTCGCCTCGGACCTCGCCGACACCGTTCTCGGTGGGAACTTCATCTTCAAGTGAGTCGGGAGATGATGGCACGGAGGGCGGTCAATGACGGACGGCCGAGTATGGCGTTGAAAGCCACTACCGACCGTACCACCATGAATTTGACCGGATCGTCGCTCGGCGGGGAGCTTGCCCAATTGTGACTAGTAGATCAATCGAGCCCTTGATAGTCGCGGCCGCTCCGAGAACCCGTGAAGCGAGGTTCCTTCGGGCTTAAGCGCTTCGTCGCGAAGCCGAATTGTCGATGCGCTTCCAATGACATAAGGTCCACGGATGCGCGGTATCGACCAATACCCGGTGTACGGGTCTGTTCGCAATTTCTACCGCACCACTAAAGCATCGTCATGGGGTAAACTTATACCTTCAAGGTCGGCTTCCATAAATGAAATCGTCACCGCCGGTTTGAGTTTCTTGGCGGGCATCTCGGCTACCCCGACGAAGCGGCGTTTGCCTTAGCCTTTTGAGTACCTTCTTGCCGGGCCCCCTAGGATAGTGTATATGGGGCTCCTTGTCGTTGCTCGGCCCGGATCCGTCCTCCTTCTTCTCGGCTCGGACCTTGTCATCGTCTCTTTCAACTCGCCTGGTTTCGGCCTTAGGCTCGGTTCTTCTCTATTCTCGGTCATCCGACGCCCCGACCTCCACGATCTTCTCGGCCTCCTTTGACATATCTCTTCAAGTGGCCCGCTTTTATCACTCTTCGATTTCTCTTTTCAGTGATAACAATCTTGATGTCGTGACCGATGTCCTTATGGAATTGGCAATACTTGTTGGGATTCCGAGATGACCCCGCTTGCATCGGTCGGGGTCGGCGGATGTACCCCCATCTTGTATTTGCATCGGATCTCCTTGCGAGATGCATTCAATGGCGTGTAGTCGGGGCTCGAGCTCGATCGACCTTTCACTCGGCGATCCGTCTTGGCCTTTTGTCTTCTCTTGATCGTCGGTTGTCGGCCTTTTCTTGTCGTCACGACCTTCGTTGCCCTTCCGGGCTTGGAGGACCTCGGCCATGTTTGCAAACTCGTTGCACCTCTCCAAGAGCTCGGCCAGGTTTCTTGTCGGCTTAGGGCCAAGTCCTTGATGAGGTCCATGTCGGCCAATCCGTTGCTCATAGCCGTATGGGCGTGGCCTCATCCAAATCCTTGATATCCAAGGATTCCTTGTTGAAGCGGAGACGAATGCTCCGATCGACTCGTCGGGCCTTTGCTTCACGCTAAGAAGGTTGGCCGTGGTCTTCTTATGTTTCATGCTACTGCAGGCGCGTGACAAAGGCTCGGCGAGTTGAGCGAAGCTTTTATGGAATTCGGCGGCAACCGGGAAAACCATGAGGTCGCCGCGCCCTTGAGGGATGCGAGGAAGGCTCGGCAAGAAACGATCTCGGTTCCCGTACATGGTCATCATCGCATTAAAGTAGTTGATGTGATCTGTTGGGTCGGTCGTCCCGTCATACTGTCAAACGGGGAGGTTTGAAACCGTGTGGTAGCGGCGCGATCATGATCTCGGGAGGATAAGGGTGACGCCTAACCAAAGAGTAGGCATCCGGTCGCTTGTTTCTTCAATCCCTCCACCGCTCGGCCAAGTCTCGTAGCCGTTTCTCAGCTCGGTTTCGGTGCTCGGCCAACCAGCTCCTCGGCCCGTGGAAGATAGGGTCGGTCATCCGTTGTGATCGGCCATTACGGTCGGCTCGGTCCTCACCATCCTTCCTTGTTCTTCTTTCTTCTTGGAAGTTGGACCCTCGGGGCTCCCCTGTTGTTCTTCTCGGGAGGTGAGCTCGAGCCGGGAGTATGATGAGATCTTTCTCCTTGTCTCGGTGCGCGCCTTTCGGTTGGGTCTTTCCTTTGTTCTCGGAATCTCCTCTTTGCTCATCCTCTCCGATCCGTCCAGGAGAATACCGACCTCCTCGCTACCGAGCCGGTGGTTCGATTTCACCCTGTTCGCGGACTTTGGCGATGTTCTCGTTCACCCCGCCTAGCGCCTCCATTGGTGCACGGAGGTGGAGTCTTCGACGAGACGGGTGCGAAGACGCGGCCCGACTCGGCTCGATCCTACGCCGGCCACCATTTTGTTGCAAGTTTCTTTCAACGAGCACTTTGGAGGCTGGGAGGCGCGGCGGCCGGCGGCCCATCAGCCCGCCTCGGGCCATCCCGGTTCATGAAGGAGCGCAGCATCTCGTTGGTGTGGAGCATCGCGCAAATCCATAACTCTGCCGATTATTAGCCGGAGCTTACGGGTCCAAATTCTCCGGCAATGGTGGCGGTCTGGTAGGCCATTCCCGTCCAAACTTGGCTCGGCTGTGTACCGGCTAGGCTGCGGCCGTGGTTAACACACCTCCCCCATTCCCGCTCTCGGGAGGGGAATGGTACTCGTGATGTGTGCGCACCACCGCCCTAGGGGTCTTCTTTATACCTGCCGAGAGGCTTCGGGAGGCGGTGATCGCCTCGTTTGCACAACAGTTGCGGCTCCTCCGTGCGGGAAGTAGAGCCATGTTGCCACGACCTCGTGTGCACCATTATTATTGCTCGGGAATTGATAGAAGCGACGATGCTTGCGATGTCGTTCCCACGACAGCGCCAAATGCATTGCGTGTGAAAACCTCCGTGCTTGGTTCGCTTAGTGGATGAACACGCAAAAACCAAGCAATGAGCGCAAGAGGGCCGGTGTGGCTCGGCCTAGGACTCTCCGATGCTCAAGTCGGTCTCCAACGCGACGGCGTAATCGCTGGTAGTAAAAGCAAAATGCGGAATAGAGCTCCATACCGGGTATTTATAGAGTAAGTAGGAGATGAGACGGTTGGGAGAGTCCTAGTATGGTAGGAGTCCTTCTTTCGGAAGGTTCTCCGCGTGAGCGGAGTGGAGAGTTATTTTGGGTCGGACTCTTATTAAGGTAAGAGTCCATGTAGAGTGTGATTACGTATTCTTGCTGGGATCGTGGCTCGGTCCTTATCCCGTGATTCTCGGGATGTCTTGACGTGGCCGGAGATCCCCGGTGGGGTGCTATGGGAGTCTCAATGGAGAAGGGCTCGGCCTACGAGGTCGGCCGGTGGGGTCGGCCATGGAGGTCGGCCCGAGAGGAGGTTGGTCTCGGCCATGAGGTCGGCTAGGAGTCCACTGGTGACCCGTATAATCTCGGCCTCGATCGCGGAAGCTCGCACAAACCAGGCTTTGTCGGGTGACTTATCGGATATGGGGTCGGCCCAATTTCCTGCTCAGCCCAACTCGGTTCTCGGACTGAGGTCGGGTCGGCCACGTGGCAGCCTCTGATAGGTGGGGTGTTTTATGCCTCATCAATGGGTTTGGAGGGGGAACAATTTCAACCCCTCCCTCTAACATCTTCACCACAGTGCTCATAAGAGGCCGGTCTTGCCTCAGGGGAGTGCTGAACACACCACAAGGCTACCAAAGAAAATCTCTCTGTTTTTCCTTTATCTTCTTCTTCTTCAATCCCAAAAGGAATCTTATTTATTAACTAATATATATTTGCAACAGATTAGTTTGATCTTCTAATTAATATCATGTTCTGTCTAGTACGTATTTGTAGCCTTCAACCAGGCCTAGACTTGTTTTTGAGTTTGGGTTGTTAAGTTATTTAATTTCTCTTTCTCTGATCGATTGATTATGTTATTCTGCTGACAAGTTCCTTGCATGCTTTTTAATTGGAACTATTAATGGAATGGAACTAGTATATATTTATTATGAGAGAGATTTATTTTTGACTTGAATGGCTACCTATTTGATTTACTATTATGTAGTAATGCTTCCAGCACAATCATGTACTCAGTGGAAAACAATCCTCTCCAATTCCCTAAAAGTGCATGTGCAGTGCTCGATCATTCTCCTCCAAAAACTGTAAACGTCCCCCTAAAAGTAATCGGGGTAATTCGAATCAACCTCCAAGATGAAACAACCTTAACAAGTTCACTTATAGCAGGAATGTTCCTGCTTCATGGCTAGCAGCCAAGGAAATGATCGATATTATTCACTTCCCCTTTGGGTTCATAAATACCCTCCTAGGTTTTAGTATTTTCTAAAACACCCCTTAAGATTCCATTTCCTTAGTTGGTAGCCTTGTAGCAGGAACATTCCTGCTACTAGTGTAGCTGCGAAATTTTGAAGCCCTTCCTGTAGTAGTTGCACTCATTTACTTAGGCAAAGTTGACACACACACACACACACACACACACTCAGGTTGTGTTCAGTCAAATAAACAAGAGTCAAGAATATACTTGTCAAAATGGTGAAAAACAAGAGGCAATGATCGAGCCTAGCTTCATTCCTTTCGTAAAATCCTATGAACTCTCCTCCCCATGTGAAAAGATACATCTACCTCCCTTGTTTTAAGGAGGAGAGAAATAGAGACATGGGAGTGTGTTGGCATAGGCCACGGACAGAAAACTGCTTCCCATAAATTAAATATAAGCTTCACTAATCTTTCTTCCACAAGTATTAATACGACTTACTTTTACACATTGGTTATTGTTTTGTGTGTCGTAAATTGCAGATTCTGTTTGTGTGTGTGAAGATCGACATCAGGAATTAAGATCAGAATACAGAGACTATACATCTAATTAATTAATGGGAGGATCTACGCAGCAGCAGCATAGCTTCAGCGATTCAGGACGTACAGACCTCACAATTGATAATATTAATTGGTACGTACGTCCAACGTACATCTTTTCCCTACCCCACCTACTTAGATTGATGGATCGGATCGGATCGGATCTTCTTCATCAATCAAAATCATTATTAATTAATGGTCGTTTCTTCTTCTGTATTAATTTTTGTATGTATGATATGATATACAAACTGTGGCAGCATGCATGCATGCATGCCTACTTGGAAGGAAGGAGGAACTTCCGTACACTTACTTAAATTAAAGAAAGAGTTCAAAAAATATTTAAAAAAATTTTATTATTTATTTATTTATTTATTTATTTTTATTTGTGTTTTGCAGGAGTAATATAATAAAGATCACTGTAGAATTGTTTGTGCTTGCTTGGTACAAGGTGTGTATATTTTAGAGGAAGAGCGCCAAATAAGACGTAATCGGTGTGATTCTCTTGCTCCACCCTGGTGGAAGACCTTTGGTTTTCATTTGTTACATGAGATGAGTTATGATGATAATGTTAATAAGACCACCATTAATGGTGCCATTTATGAATCCAAACCTCCCATTAATGGTCATGACTCATGAGTACTCAACCACCAAAGGGGCCCCTCCAAGATACGTGATTGCCTTTCGAGGCACAGATTTGAATTTGAGTCGGGACGTCAAATGTGATTTCCGCATCTTCCTAAATAAACTTGATGAAGGCAAACGCTTTCGAACTGCAATGGATCATATCCAGATGATGGTCACCAAATTAGCTGGAGATGATTTGGAGAATAATCTTTGGTTAACTTAACTGGTCATTCATTAGGCGCCGCCATTGGACTGCTCGCTGGTAAGGCCATGATCATGGAATACGACATTTTTCTAAAAGCTTACCTCTTCAATCCACCGTTTTTGTCTCTTCCAATTGAGATGATCAAGAATAAGAAAGTAAGAGATGTGATCAGATTCGCCAAAGGTCTCAGCACTGCCGCATTAGCCCGCCTCAAACTCAACCGCAAGAAGGGTTCAGCATCAGATTCTTCTTCTTCAGAAAAAAAGGAGGAGGAAGGTCACCTCAACCGCAACCGCAACCGCAACCGCAACCCCAACCGTAAGAAGGGTTCAGCATCAGATTCTTCTTCAGAAATAAAGGAAAAGGAGGAGGAGGAGGAAGATTGGTTTAAGAAAATGTGTCCATGGAAACCGCACTTGTTTCTCAATAAAAAAGATCAGCTTTCCTAGGAGTATAAGGGTTATTATGAGAACGTGCAAAATATGGTGGATATTGGAGTCGGGGAAGGAATTGTAAAACTGGTAACCCAGAATTCCAGACGTGTGTCTTTTGTTTGGCGAGAAAGGATCAAAACCTATGCACCTCCTCCCCTCTGTAATTGTCACCATCAACGTGACTCCATCAAATTTTTTAGAAGCTCATAAGCTTTGCCAGTGGTGGGATCCAAACCTGCAGTTGAAGTCTATACGCTACACCGTATAATACAAGTCAGGATTCTATAGATTTGCAGCCAAAGTAACTACGTACCGTACCGTACCTTCTTTTCCCGAAAAAATAAAAGTAACGACCGCTTTGAACTTCGGATACCCTCCCACCCGATTCGATCTATCTTAATTCAGCTCCTTTCTGTAAACCCCCCATCCACTCTTGTGTCAGCCTTACAAATTTTACTATTTGTGTCTTCAATTAAGTACTTAGATTTTTGTGTAACATAAAAATTGCACTTACAAGTGCGATTTATTAGTCGCTTTGTGTTTGATTGGAACTTAATATCTTTTTCTTTTCAGTGATTGATTAATCTTATTGTAATCAAAGTGGTGAATTGCGGAGTGGAAACCTTATTTTGATGGCTTATTGTTTTATGGGTTAATCTGTACTTATAACTGAAGTGGTTACAACAGATTTTGTAACTTCTCATTTTTAACCTTTGTCTATCTGATTTGAATGATTTAGAAACGGGGACAACGTAAGGTAATTTCACTTTTAGCTTAGCCCAGGCTAACTATAAGCTTGGATAAAAGTTCTACTTGAGCCAAAACCACGAGAACATGCATGGTCTCGTGCCAAAACTTCATCATCATCTTCTCTACATACGATCTGACCAGACATAGACACAAGTTTAATATATATATAATTTGAGTATCATCGGATATATATACTGGTTTGGCTGTAAATGGCTAAGTAGTGGAACAGTGCTGTACGTGCGGGAGTAATGGTCAAATGTCGGGTAATCAATACGATGATGTTCATATATTATATCATTTGAGTATCAATACGATGATTCATATAAATTCTAAATTATAACGAGTGTCGGAACGACTCTCTTATTCTTAAAATTTTTTTAAAAAAATTGTAAAATATGTCAAAATGACAGGTGTGTTTAAAGCTTGAAACATTTATTTTATAATGAGGAGTAAAGTTTTAAACACACCTGCGAATAAGGACAAATCTATCATTTCATACAGGAACTGCTTCCATTTAAGGGTATCAATTCGGCATTATCGAATTAGTAATGTATCAAATTATCAGTACCACACCGTATTGAATATAGTTCGATATTGTATCGGTATGAGAAATTGATATTATACTTGGCATGGTACGATATCGGTATGAGTTGAAGGTTGATACCAGCGATACATACTGATATTGTAATGAATTACCAAATAATGGTACCATTTCATGGGGTGATTTCTATTTCAAAGACCTTTGTTATATTGGGATTCTTCTTGAAAAGTTTACTGTTTATGTGTTGGAAGCGAAATTCTAGGGTTCTTATCCCTGAGTGTGTGTAGTTTGTGCAGAAGAATTCGGTGTTTGTTTCTTTTGGCTTGATGGCCTGAGTTTGACTAGCCTCTCAGAGATCTTGGCTTCCATGGTGTGCCCTACAAGGATACCTGCAACTCATCTTCCCCAATCGATTTGGGAAGATGAGTTGTAGGTTTTTTAACTTGCAAGGGCATTTTTGTCAGTTCACCCATTGTTTTTAACGTTGTTAGTTCTACACTAACGGGATGGGGCATGTGTTAAATTTTAAGAACCTTAAGAGGGCACGCAGAATTTTCTAAAATTGAGGGGTGTTTTTATAATTACGTGATACCTCAAGAGAGATCCGTGAAAAAAAAAACCCAAAAAAAAGACATTGCTGAAGCTCTAGGGCCGGGAAAGGAGAGAAATCATTGAAGAAATCGTCGCTGGAGCTCGTGGAGAAGATTGGGAAATCGAACTCAAATTCGGCATTAGTTTAGGCACTAATGCTCTAGGTTTCGATTCCAGCCAAAAAAGGAGAAAAACCATTACCAAAATTGTTGCCGGAGCTTGTAAAGAAGATCGTAAAATCGAATTTGGTCTCAGTTCTGACGAACACTTTTATCGTCGAGTTCCAAGGCAGAAGAAAACGAAGAGGCTTGGCTCAAGTTGAGCCATTTAACAAGCTAAGCCACATAATAAAAGCCAAACCAAAGTGAAATTACTTATCTTGTCCTTCATTTCAGTACCTATAAAGAAAAGAGAGGTTACAAAATTTGTTGTAACCAGCTCGGTTATAAACAAATTTACCCAAAACTATAAATAAGAGACATTTGTTCATGGTGGTAATCGTTATCACTATATTTGTATTGGGATTCATTCATGCAAAGAACCTACGACGCATAGAGGTTAGAGAGAAAAAGGGGAAATAGCCAAGTAGTCAGTGGACTTGGTACTCCTCAGTATCTGTTTACACCTTATTTTGGTCATTTGACGGAAGCACTGTTCATGTCTAGCTTCGGTCCACAGAGTGAAACAAAAAAGAAACAACCAATTCATCGGCTTGCACCCAAAGGTGGTTATAACCTATGGAGAAGATAGGATCATGGGAAGTTATTTAACCACCTAGTAACTACTAAAGATTACTAACAACAACTATAAAAAAAACGTTGGAGATGAAAAAAGGATGTTGAATCAACACAACAAATTTATCTTTTATTTTTTTCATTTTCTTTTAGGAGTAGGGATTGTTATTGTTGAACCTAATTTCATATAATCCAAGAAGTACTGGTGATTCTTCCCCAATATCGACGACCCGGATTTTTTGGTGAGTCGTTTATATTGGGGGTAATTTTGTACTTTTGGGGATTTGGTTTTCTCTAAATTATACTGCGCGAGATGCGATATAGGAGGGGGTTAGGGTTTGTATCATTATCATCGAAATAGTGGAAACTCACCTTATCGTTTGACTATGGATGTAACCCATCTTGGGTGAACCACGTAAATCTGTGTTTTGTACGTGTTTGATTTTCTTCTACGTTTTTTTTTTTTGCAAATTGTTGTTCCGCTGCATTGTTAATTCCTAATAGGAATAATGAAGACTTTTAGATCTTGCTTGGAGAATATATAACTTCAGCAATATGACTTATGAAAAGATGTCTATTAGCATTAAGTTGTAATTAAGTTTCAACAGATACGTTTCTTCAAGTAAACAATTTGATTTCGAAATTCCTTTTATTCTTGGCATTGTAATTTTTACATTTAAAAGTCATTGGAGCGATCGAGACATTAAAAAGAACCCATTCTTTGTTGAATATAAGTCAGATTCAATTTATTTTATGACACATGTGTGCATCTTGATCAACTAATGAGTAGATAAAATCATTTCCCAATATTATTGAGTCAACCAAAGGGAAAATATGTTTCAACTTTTTGGGATTCCTTTTTGAAAGGGAACTTTCATGGCTTTGTTGAGTGGTGGAGCTTAGCTACTTCCCTGTATTGGTTGAAAAGATTTGCGTGCATGCAGTTGCTTATAAGAGACACCGGAAAACTCTTGTTCCACATTGAGGAATAGAGACGAATGTCCTGATTGCAAAGCTTGATTTAAAAATTCTCAATCTATTTTCTGATCTCCTCTGTTTTCTCTCCTATACTCTAATCTCTCCCTCGAGATTTTTCTCCTTCCACAACTTCCGGGGAGTTGGGGTACGTCTGTGTGGCTCTTTGTTTCTCTTTCACTGGCATCTTTTAATATATAGGGGTGTCTGCTTGCTTTGAGTATGTTAAAGTTGGGTCGTTATGAGTGGCGGTAGTTATTTATTAATTTGTTTATTTCTATGTTAACTAACAAAGCAAAGTTATATTATTTTATAGGGAGAATGTTCTCCGTGTCGCAGCGTAGGCTGCGCCCAAGCACATGGGTTTGCCACTCAGGAGACAAAATTGTCATTACGCCCACCCTCATGTGCCTGGGCGCAACCTGTGCTGCAGCTCAGAGAACATCGCCCCTACATTATATATAGAAAAGGGGATGAGGTGAGTAGACCCACCCATTCCGTTTTCTCTTAATATTACTGAAGAATTTCTCGATTTTCTTCTTCTATTGGTTTCTTTTCTTCTCATTCTTCTTCTTTGCTTGCTGGTTTGCTGGTTTATTAGTGTTGATATTGACTGTTACATGGTATCAGAGCACTAATATACTTAGTGATTGAAAAGTTGGAGACTGATTTATGGGGAATATTGAATTGAAGATATCAGTTCTACAAATGGTTTATGATTTTCTGAAATAAATAATCAAAATAATAATTAATAAAAAATCTTCCATACCCCTAGCGGATGCTCTGTTTTAGGTCACTCTTTTCAGATCTATTGATTTTTCACTTTGATTCTAATCCTACCATCTGATCAGCCATGTCGGTATTGGTATCGGCCTCCACCGATACTGATACGGATCAGCCATATCGGTTTGTTTTCATTTAAAAAAATTTATTTGTTTCCCTCATTTTTACCCCTGTCCATACCCATCCATGGATACAGGATCAGTAAGGGGTATCGGTATACCGATACGAATCGGCCGGTTTGATATCGATTTCTCAAACCATGGTGTGGATGGATTTTTATTTTTTTTTTTGAGATTGTTCCCATATGTTTTATCAGCTGCCATGGGTGATTCTGATCATTTGAGGTGAGGTCACTCTATTACTGATATTGATCACATGTGATCAATGGAGTGCTGCCCAAGACTGCTCAAGATTGCTGATTTATGCAACATCTTCATGCAATGCAAAATGATTTTATCATTTCTTTCCCACTCCTCCTTTTGTCATCCTTTTGGATCTCACTTTCTTTTCCACCTCCATCTAGTTACACTTCTATCATTGTTCAGAAAACTAAGGTGGTTTATAAATTATTTTGTGGATCATGGATATTTGATTTAATTTTATTAAACTGATGATTAATATGATTGGATCATGATTTTGTTGGGTTACTGGATATCAGAGATTCAGAATCAACAGTGTAACGCTTGAAGAAACTTTGATACTTCTTGAATAGCTTTTAGCACTAGGCAGTTATATGCTAAAAGCGCTTTGGTTTGTTTTTATATCCATCTAGAATTTTCTATCCATTGATTTGTAGAGTATGTTGGCATCTAGCTTGATCCTCGTATTCTTGAGTTGTTGATTGGATTTCCTTTTCCCCCATGACAGGAGGTAAGGCAGTATCCCACTCTTAGAGTGGAGGTTGGAAATGCAGGATATATGTGAATCATTAGACAGAATGAAGGAATTAAGAGAGCAGCAAGAAAGCAATTCTCAAACTAGTTGACATGGAATCTAGTTACCTGACAGTTGATTTCTTCCGAAAGCTTCCTCAAGATGTTGAAAAAGGAGGAAACCCAACACATTCAATTTTTGATAGATACAATGATTCATACCTCAGGCGACTAGGTATATATGCAGACCCTATATGGAATGAAGTAGAATGAAGATTTCAACTAGCTTTGTTCAGTAGCTTATTTACTTTCTAGACAGAGATCCCAGCCATGATAGGAAGGACTTGGTTCATGATCCAACTTTCCCTCCCTATCAAGGATGCTGGACTTAATTAAATTAACTTGGGGTCATCATGAAGTGGTTTTGTTGATAAAAATTTTAAATATATGAATTTTATTTTTTTTATGAGCCTTTGCATGAAAAATCCCAGTTAGTTGGTTGAGTCATTTAGTTTTTTTTCCAGAAGTGTTGGAGTCTTGAGACTTTTTTAGACTCAAGATTACTGTTAAAATGTAGCATTTCTGTTGCTAGATATTCTCTGAACACCATTTTGAGTTTCTTTCAGTTTCAGCTCTATTCAGGTCAGTGCTAATCTTTGGTTTCTCTTATTTTCTTTGAATCCCAACAGGAACAACTGTCTTGTCCTATGTCAACATGGTCTGTGGGAGCCTGCGGAACTCCATTCCAAAATCCATTGTGTATTGTCAAGTGCGAGAGGCGAAACGATCCCTGCTTGATCATTTCTTCACTGATTTGGGTAAAAAAGAGGTTGAACTTGAAATGTATGCTGTCCCCTTCGCAGTTATGGAGAGCATGTCTGGCTTAGCAAATCTAGTCAGTTATTCATCAAATCTGTGATTTGTGCTACTTTACTACTAAAAGTGTTGATTGTATTATGTTTGTGTCTTCCTAAGCAAATTTTGTTATTCATTATTAGGAAAGACTGAATTGGTAGTTTACTGTTGACGGCTTAGAGGAATGATATCAACTTGACTTTTAAACCTCTCGTTTTGCAGTCAAAGCAGCTGGCTTCATTGTTGGATGAAGATCCAGCTATCATGGAGCGGGCGGACTGCCCTTGCAAAGAGGCTGGAGCTATACAGAAGTGCCCAAGCAGAGATTGATGCAGTCGCTTGGGCCAATTAGAAATCCATTTTCTTTTTAGCATTTTGCTAATCATTTTAATTTGTACGGTTGGGATTGTGATTCATTCATTCATGATTTGGAGGTGGGGGGTGTTTACTATTCACATGCGAGTTGGAAGTGTTAATAGGAGGCTTGTCATTCTTTTTCTCCCATTGTCGGGTTCCTCGATAGTCGATACACGGTTTACTTCTTATATATACAAAATAGTTGTTGGATGTACAATATGAAATACATAATTTGTACTATAATGCTTCACCTAAATCACCCCCCCCCCCTCACCCCCAAAAAAAATAAAAAATTGCTATACTGCTTTCTGGGTTTTATGCCTACTTGTATGTGATTCATTAACCGATCCCATTTAGTTGGGATAAGGATGAATTAGATTAAGTTGAGTATTTGTAGTTGAGTTTTTTTTTTTTTTTTTTTGATGAACAAAGTGCAAATGCCAGCTCGAAAAGGTTAACCGACCTTCTGAGCCACGGAATGCCTTACGAACACAAACACACACATCCAACCCACCCGGTGTAGGACTCAAGCCCCACTACGGGAAGCCAATCATATATCTTTTTGGACAAAGCGCACACACCAGCTCAAAAGGATTAACCAGGTTGATGAGTTCTCAAGGGTGCACCATTGGTGTTGTCGTACAAAGGTGATATGGTAATTCTGATAATTGGATATCTATATTTTTGGTTTTGGGCGAGTGGTAAATAACCCGATACAAATAATTATTTTTTATATTTGTTAAGTGGCAATGTCTAAGTTGTTTGGTTGGCCAAAGATTGGAAGGGATATTCTGAAAAGAAAAGCTGGTGAGATCCACAAGAAAATTCTGATTTGGTGTTCAATGGACAGGAGAGCCATTGCAAGAAAGTCAGCAGTTTTCTGCTAATGAAGAATTAATTTTTCATTTAACTCCCTGTTATATCTGGTAAAATAGTTCTCCAATTTATGGGAGAAAACCCTATTGTGAATAAGACCAGGATTTCGCAGAAATTGCCCATTAAGTGAGGATCTTAATGGTACGAGAAAATAACAAAAAAAAAACAAACACACACAAGAAGCACAGGGATTTACGTGGTTTGGCTTTTAGCCTAAATCCACGGGTGAGACGGCGGAATGATTTCACTATTGAACAACTGGAGAATACAAAAACACTCTCTCACTCTAACCCAGAACCCAATTACACCCACTGTACTCTTCTTATCTCTCTCTAACAGGAATATTACAAGAGCACTTGTAACTCTAAGATTGGATTTTCTGTCTCCGATGAGATGGTTTCTTCAAGGACCTCTCTCTTCCTATTTATAGAAGAGGAGAAGAATTCTGCATATCGACATGCAAGGTGCAACTCTCAATTCATGAAAAATGTGCACCGTTTCTTGTGAGCATTGTCAATGGTCGATGCCCTTTAGCAACACCTCTTTTTCAACAAGGTGGATGGGCTTCCTACACTTTGCTTCTCAATTTTTCTCTTCTTGTGAGAGACATTTTATCTTCTTCACATTAATCGCAAACAACCCCATCTCTTCTTTTTCCAAACAACATTAATGGAACTGTTGTGGTGTTATTCAAATAAGGAGTATGAGGCTGCCTTTTTTGACTTATTCAAGCCATATTACGACAAACCCTGATATAGGGTGTGATGGTGTTCTAAAAATGCCACAGCAACATTTCTATCATCACAGCAATGATAGTATGTAGTTGCTCCTCTATGATTCTTATTTGTCATCCATTCCACTATCAAAGCTTTGCGGGATCTGCATGTAATGGTCAAACTATTCATTAATTGTACATGTATTTTATTTCTTGGACAAAGTTTTCCTTCACCGATGGAGAAGAAGAATCCCCACATCACTATCGTTTGACCTTGTGATTGAATTTCTGTGCCATCAAACTCCTACACTTATTGTAAAAACACCCCTCAGTGGTGATGGTTTAGTGAAAACATTTCTGATTTGGGTCAAATCTGCTTAGATGACCATGTTACCCTAAGAAAAATCTCAACTTAAATCCAAATCAAAATTAAATTGCAATTCTGAATTGTTCAACCTGAATGATTTACAACCTTTAGCCTTATGTTTTTATTTATTTATTTAGAAGATATTATTATTGAAGTTCCAAGACGACATCAAATTAAAAATCCACTAGATTCAATTATAGTGAAATATTACTGTGGTGATGATTTCATGAAACTTCAAATTCACTTTGTAGCCACTTCTTTTGCTTGTTGTGTCCTTTTATGAGAGACCGATTCCTATTTCATTGTGTTCTGATGGTATGGGTCAAGCATGGTTCATCAACTGCCATGAGGTTTGATTCTTAATTCTCAAAAAAATATAATAAATGATCTGAGTATCGGTCCATTTTCAAGGGGTGTTTCATAAATTTCTTAATTTTTTATTCAACATTTCATTCTCATTGTTCTTCTTCGAACAGAATCATGGTTCTAAGTATTGGTATCGTATCAGCCAATACATACCGGTTTTGCTAGTCATCGATACCAATACCGTGCCGATCCCGTATCGGTAGCATGGTACAAACAAGGGGTGAAATCAGAACTCATTTTTTAAAGGAGATTTAGGGGTAAATTTGCCTGATACAACCAATCCAGGCCGATACCGTATCGGTATAGTATCGGTTTTGCAGGTTATCGATACTCGTTTCGATACCGTGCACTAAAACCATGGAACAGATCAACTGTCTTCAAAAATAATAAAAAGTAAATTAAATAAAAACAGGAAGAAGGAGAAGAAGTGGGGTGCTTTGAAGAGAGTCGACGCACGGTATTGGAAAGGGTATCGGTAATTTACAAAACTGATACAATACCGATATAGTATCGGCTTGGATAGGTTGTATTGGGCAAGATTACCCTTGAATCTCCTTAAAAAATGAGTTTTATGACCATTTTACCCATTTTCCATACCGTGCTCAGTGACTAGCAAAACAAATATGTATCGATCGATATAGACAATACGATAACGATACTTAGAACCATGATCTGTTTGAACTTTGAAGAAGAATGATGAAGATGAAATGTTGAATAAAAAATTAATTAAATAAAAAAATTGAAAAAAAAACAAAACAAAAAAACCCGAATGGAGTAACAAATGGGAGAGAAAAGAAATGGGTGGGTGCTTTTATTTTTTACTATTTTAATGACAAAAAAAAATAAAAAATAGAAGATGAATGAGAAGTTAAATAGATTAATAGGTTAGTAGGTGAAAAAGAAGGGCAATCTGGGTATTTAAAAATATGAGGGTAGAAGGAGATGTAAAAGTTTAAAAATAGGATAGTATTAGAAAAGAAGTTTAAGATAGGGTAATTTTAGTAAATATAGGCTATAAGGTAGTGAAGGCAGTTGCCCCTTAAAGTTCCTCTGTTTGCCTGTGTGTGTGTGTGAGAGAGAGAGAGAGAGAGAGAGAGAGAGAGGGGATTCTGAGTGTTAAGGGGAAATGGGGGAGGTGAGAATCGAAATCTGCAATTACTTTTAATCTGGCCTTCCGATTCAAGTGAGACTAGTAGAAGCAGCGGCGAGGGCGAGTGTCGCGACTCCCTCAGACCTCACTCCTCAGTCCCTCTCAGTCCCCATCCTCGACCGGCGTCCGGCGAGACGGCGACATCT
Source organism: Telopea speciosissima (assembly GCF_018873765.1). Taxonomy (NCBI): domain Eukaryota; kingdom Viridiplantae; phylum Streptophyta; class Magnoliopsida; order Proteales; family Proteaceae; genus Telopea; species Telopea speciosissima. The sequence goes on along the minus strand of NC_057916.1, from coordinate 87,103,310 downwards.
CCCGCCTCAACCGCCACCAGCCTCCGGCGACATCTCGAGCCTTGGAGGTAAATATTGTGCTTTATTTTTTTCTTTTTCCTTCTAAACCCTTTCTCTAACCATCTCCAGCCTCCACCCCCATCGGCGACATTTCCAGTACCCTGTCTCCAGTCTCCACCCCCACCGGCGACATCTCCAGCTTCCACGGGAAGTGTTGTGCCTTTTTTTTTTTTTTTTTGATTCTTCTTCGAAAGTCTAAACCCTTTTTTTCTAACCTTCTCTGTGTTTCTTCCTTTTGCAGCGGTGACCTTTTACATCTTCCGGCACCGCTGTCTTCCTTTACTCCGGCATTCCGGCATGATCTTCCGGCCAGCAGCAAGTGTCCTTTTTTTTTTTTTCGGTTTCAGTTCTTCTCTTCTTCCGGCCAGCAGCACTTCTTTCACTTCTTCACTTCTTCAGGCCACTGGCCTTTTTTCCTTTTATTCAACTGCTATATACGTGGCTGTACTGTAGACAGCTTTTCTTGTACTTTTAGTTGCTGATTTTTCTCTTTCTGGTACGTTTGTAATGGATTCAATCAGGTTCTTATGCATTTGGCAAACAATCAAAGGGACATACATGTTCATTATTGTTTTTTTTTTTGGTTTTCTGTGGTAAAATTAATGCAGAATAATCTGTGGAGACATACATACATCAGGAAGATAAGAGAAGGGAAGGAGGAGATATCATAGAGAGTACGTAATGGCTAATAACAAGCAGCATAACTTCAGCCTTTCAGGACCTTCACACCTAACAACTGTTGATTGGTACAACATCTCCCTCCCTCCCTCCCTCCCTCCCTGGCTTTCATTAATATATATTTAGCTAGCATATATAGCAGGAGGAACACACTTAATAAATATATACGAACAGTCGATCTATCTCTTCTCGACTAGTGGATTTAATTATTATTATTAGGGTAGGGTATTTATTTATTTATTGGGTGGGTGGGGTGCATGGATGTGTGATAATTTTGCAGGAGTAATGCAGATCACCGTAGGTGTGTTGCTTCCAGCTTGGTAAAAGGTGTCTCTGTTTTAGAGGTGGACCGCCAGCAGAATCTAACACGACCTGGTCAATCTCATCTTCTTGCTGCACCCTGGTGGTTAGATCAGCCGCTGGTGGATAAAGATGATTCCTCCATCTTTGGTGCCATTTATGAATTCAAACCTAAACATCAGCACTCAATCCACCAGGAGTATGCCCCAAGATACGTCTTTGCCTTCCGTCGTACACTCCTAAAGCAATTCTCCATAACTCAAGACCTCAAATTGGATGGCCTTGTCGTCCTAGATAAACTTCATAGATCCTCACGCGTTGGGGAAGCAATCGAAAAAGTCAGGAACACGGTCACTGCAGTTGGATGTGATTTGAATAATCTTTTTTGGTTGACTGGTCATTCTTTGGGCTCCGCGATAGCAATGCTAGTTGGCAAGACCATGGCCAAGCTCCGCATTTTTCTCCAAACTTTCCTCTTTAATCCACCGATGATTTCTCTTCCATTTGAGATGATCGAGGATGAGACTCTAAAAGAATGGTGCCGAACGGGAAAAAATATCTTCACGGCGGCAATCAATATTTTAGTAGAGGATGACCGACCGGCAGAGGTCAGAATTTGTTAAATTGTCATCATGGTCCCCGTCCTTGTTTGTGAATCCGAATGATATCATGTGCTCCGAGTACATTGGTTATTTTGAGAACAGGAAATATATGGAGGAGATTGGACTCGGAAGAAATGGAAGATGGGCAACCCAGAGTTCCATACGTTGGGCTTTTTGGGGCGACAAAGAATCAGAACCTTTGCACCTCCTCCCTTCTGCATATCTCACCACTAACTCCAGCCCATCATGTACAGATTTTAAAAAAGCTCATGCGATTAGCCAGTGGTGGACTACTGAAAACCAGCAGCATTTGGTGTCTAAACAATACCGATTCGACTCCGGATCCTCTACCAACCCCGTTTTCCAACCCCATCCCAACCCGGCCGCCTACCCTCCTTGACCCCGCACCTTATTACCCTCCCTTTTCTTCAGCTCCTTTCCCTCTCAAGCCGCTTATTACCCTTACGTTTCTCCACCTCCTTACTAGGAACCAACCAACGGATTTTTATACCCTGTTGCAACCACTATCATCCTATCCCATCCCATCCCCTCTTTTTACTATTCGCTGGCGTTGGCTGTTAAGTTAGACGTAATACACCGTGTGTCTAGGTGAGGTCCGACTCTTTGTTGGCTATTCAGATGATCCCCATGGACGTACAACTGTGTGGCTTGTTGAAGATATTCGAGAACTCCGAGATACTTTCCCTAGTTGTGCCTTTGCTCACTACTTATTACCTGGCAAGTTTCTTGCACTCTAATCAGGAGATCAATTTGGCGCATAGATAGTCTCCCTGAGGGTCTGACCAATGGAAAGAAATATTTAAGATTGTAATTATTTAAAGTTTACCCTATATTAATACAAAGCTCCATTTTCACCAAAAAATATATGTATATGGCTTTGAGTGTATTCACGGTAAGGGAAGAAGAATCCAATCCTGATAGGTTTTATTTGTTTCCTGTTTTTCGTGATAATTATTTGTTTCCTGTTTTATCCCTTATTCTTAGGCACTGTTTGATAATGTTACATGTACGTGTTTCTATTTCGTTTCTCATCAAAAACATATTTTGATGTTTTTATTTTTAGAGTAATGTTTCTGGGTTGCAAAATAGTGTTTGATAAACCTGTTTTGTTTTTCTCATTTTGTTCGTTTTCTTCTTCCTTTTTATTCTTAGGCACCGTTTGACAACGTTACTAGTGTTTCTGTGTCGTTTTTTACTAAAAACATATTTTAATGTTATTGTTATCAGAATAACGTTACTGACTTCTTGGAAGATGTTTGATAAACCTGTTCCATAAACGTATCCAGAACACTATTAATACTGAAAGGTGTTTGATAAAACCTGTTTCTATAACAGTTTTGTATTGATTAATATAAATTATAAAATGACCATTTTTACTAAAATACATATAAAATCATGGATGGTAGGACATTAAAAATTATTTTTAATTAAAAAAAATTAAAAAACAAATATAAAAAACTAGGTCTTGGTGGATTCGAACCACCATCCCCTTGGAACATTCTTGAGACATCCTCATGTTTCAAGTGCTCTACCAATTTGAGCTAAAGACCCAACAAGTAAAGTCTGAAATTTACTATGAGACAATGCCAGAAACCATGCTTCAATGATAATACTAAACACAATCAACCTTTTCACTCTACATGTCAAACAAAGTCGGAATAAACAAATAAAAGAAAATAAAAGAAAAGAAAAAAATATCACAAAGCAAACATTAATAGATCACAAGTGGTAATCCAATGGAAGCAACAGAATTTCGCTAACACTTATCCAAATTAATTAGCTGTGCTTCAACTCCCAGGTTTATCAAGTGAATAACATGCTAGAATCTTTGGAAAAGCAAACCTAGAGGTCCCAAACGTGCCGTAATTATTGAAACAATAATTAACATCTCCGAATGGAGACCATGCACAAATACTGCGTTTTCATCTCATCCCAAACGGACTTGGAAACACCAAGAAAATCATCTCCTATACCAACACGAAATGCTAGCTGATGTAGAATCAAGTTTTAACAAATAAACCAATCTACAGGGGATGAAATCAAAGCTCAACTGCCTCTAGTAAACACTTCAATTATGTAATTAGTAAATTGAATTTTAGAAGAAGATTCAAAAAGATCAACCATGTAAAGGTTGTTGATGAGCAAGTATGTGGACAAGAATTAGTCACCCCTCACGATTCCAAGGACAGGATGTCGACATAATTTGTTGCATTAGTAAATCCAAAGTTTTATCTAGCTGAATTAATAAAGGTCATATGTTACTTATCAATAAAAAATTCTATATGCAACATGTGCTATAAGCATGTCTCAGGGTCAAAAAAACAAGAAGTACCAAAGATCCCTTCAAAGTAATTAATTTAAAGAAATGTATGAGTGATCTGGTTGTTTGGTACATGACAATAGTAACTAGGGAAACCTGGATGAAGATAGAGCAGCATGATTCCTCTGACACTCTAGCATCAGTCCATCCAAGACCTGGCAGGAGATTTCCCCTTGATTCTTCATAGTCACAGGCATCCAAAGAGAAGCTTCGAAGCAGTAGAATCAATTTCAACAGAAAGACAACCATTTATATCGTCTCACCACAGACACTCTCTTCTAACTTAGGAAAACGAGTCTCTTCTAAAGTTGTAAATCATACTTTGAATAACTACAAGTATACAACACATACACCAACAAGGAAGATTAATAAAAAGGTTAAAGAAAACTATATGTAGACTCTCTCTCTCTCTCTCTCTCCATAATGTATCATCTTTCATTCATTCACTTCAAGCATAATTTTTTGCATTGACTTGACATGTAGATTGTCATATGTTGGATGAATGATAAATACCTAAACATGTCCAAACCTTCACCTAACCAAAACCCCCCAATATAAACACCAAGAACTTTTTTTTGGGTGCCATTACACTTTTGCTTGCTAGGGCAGGCATAGGCATCATATCATGAGGAACACAACCATTTTTTTCTTTCACTTTTAATTACTTAGGAAGGCATGGCTATCATATCATAAGTAATAATACACAATCAAATAAGGAAATTGATTCAGAGAATGCGATATCTAATTAAAACAGCAGCAAAGACTTGAAGTGATAGTAAGGTTACCTCCACCTTATTTCCACTTAATAATTTAAGTTTTTAAAGTACTTAAATTAAAATTCAAACTCCCAAGTGATTAATAGAAACAAAATTTAAAAAATTAAAAGCTCGAGTGAAGGAAGATGTAACTGAACATGAACATGAGTGGAGAATCAACAACAATTCCCAAGAGATGTATCACAAAGTGCCTTCAAGTCGAACGTTGACGCTTGCATTATTAGATATGGCTTGCTGCAGGTTTTGACCAATCTCTCTCTCTCTCTCTCTACAGAGAAAGAGAAAGAAAATTTCTGGGTCTGAAAGGCAATTAAAGGCTAGGACAGAACTGAGTTAGGAACCCCAATGGAGGTGCATAAATGCATAACAAGACTCTCTTTCTCTTTCTCTGTCTGTTTGTTGGTTTGTGTTTGTGGGGTATTGGGGTTGGCTTCCCTGGCTTGTGGGGATGTGGTCCTACATAAGAGAAGAGAGAGACAAGAAGGGTGATGATGAACGGGGGGGATGTGACCACGAAGAGACTGCAATACGGATTCCAGCAAACATTATGACAAATGGAGAGGGACCCAACCAACGGGATTACCAGTTTTTAGAGAGACAAAGAGATAGCGAGACAGATAAAGAATGAGAGATTACCTTATTGTTTGCAATCACTGGTAATCCCCTTGCACTAAGCTGGACTTTTGAGGTAAAATCCCTACATTTGCAACACGAAAAGCCCTAAAATCAGGCCTATTACAGTGAATTTATAAGAATCTCAGTGCAAAATGCATCAGTAATTCTAACTCAATATAAATCATTCATCACTAGTTGAAAGGATTGAGCAGTAAGCCTATTACAGAACATGAATGTTTTTTTCTTGATTTATCACAAAGTGAAAGGCTGAAATTTCATATTTTGATGCCACTACTCCTCAGAGATCCAGACTTCAGGGTTCACTTACCAATGTTCGGTAATTCTAGCTCAGTATTTACCCATCCTATTTTGTGGGGGAAATCAATTTATTAATTTCCAAAATCATGGGTTAGAAAGCAAATTGGAATGCAATCAATTGCCGTTCAATAGTTCTATTAAATTCTTTCTGGTCATTGTTTATGCTAATTAAAGTGTCTTTAAATTAATTCTTAATTTGAAAGAAATCCTTATCAGAGAACTACCAAAATATCTCCATCATTTATTAAAAAAATAAGAACCTGAAAAAAAGAAAAACAAAATTCTGTAAAACCCAGATTTTCTCTTCCCTAAAGTTTCCCCCTGGAAACCAATTACTCTGAATATATTTTTTCAAATTATAGAACTCAGATTATCTTTGATCTTATAAACCTGAAATCCCGGCAAAGACATGATTAATAGCAGTTTTGGATTAACACTGCTTGTCTCACTTCACTCTCTCTGTTTGAGCAAGATCAGTAAGAATGGACAAAACAAACAGTTATGGGACTATGGATATCCCACCTCATGATAAAAAGATTGCTCGAGAGCTAGAAATAATGGGGTGTGCAGTGTATGGTGGTTTTACCTTGGAGCCGTTGTCGATGAGAAGGGGATTATTGCAGAGATGGAGAAAGAGCTCCTTCTTAGAAGAGAAATTAGACAGAGACGACGGAGAAACCGATGAGGAGAGGATCTGGTGGATATCGGAGGGTAAGAACTTCTCCCACACTGAGTCAGAATTTGCCGCCGATCGAAAAACCGAAGAAACAACCGACGACCTGCACGAATCTGGAGGAGATGTGAGGGATAGAATGTTCGAAATACAACTATCCAACAGGGTTGATTTGAATGGTTAGATCACAATTATCCAACGGGTCATGAAATTATTTTTGAACTCTAGGGTTCAACGATAAGAGAACAACGAAGGGGAAATTGGAGGTTTCGAGCCAATATTGGCTTCTAGTCACCGTTGAACCCTAAATCAGGAGGATTTCCACGATTTTGCACCTGGTATGGTTTTCCATTGAAGAAGATTAGAAGCGAGAGAGGGATAGCGAGAGAGACAGCGAAAGAGAAGGAGGGTACCTGGATCTCAGAGCATCGATTGCTTCTGCAGGTCTCCCTTCTCCTGTGTTTTCCCTTGAGCTCCTAAGCCCTGAAGACGATGAGTTGTAATGTCGTTGCTCCAAAATACGGGTAACACTTTTAGATTTTGGACCACAAAGTGGTAATAACTAATAAGAACAAATAATTGATATGTCAAAAACGATTTTTGCGCACAAATTGTTAAAAAATTTAATTTTTTTTTATCACAAACACTTGAAGTAAAATGGATTTATCAAATGGTTTTTCTGTGCAGTTCGTGTGCTGGGAACATTATTGACATAAAAACAACCGAAACAAAACGTTATCAAATGGTACCTTAATTTCTTTTGGCATCGTTTTTCTTTTTCCTACGAATCCTAGATTGCGTTAATTCAACAACATAGGTGCTTGACTTGAGAGTGAATGACACAATATAACGATTCCTCTTCTGTACAAAGATACGAAGTAGCCAGTCAATTCAAATTGTGGTGAACCAGTGTTCTAGGATTCCAACACCCATTACCTATAACCACTATCAAGATTGCAGATGGATATAGTCAAACTGCAGAGCTTCAAGATTAATATATTTAATTTCCTTTCGGTATCTCCTAATGGTTTTATAGGTAGTAGTTTACTGTGGAAGTATAATTGATCAAAGGTAGAAGGAATACAAATGGAAAACAGAGGCACCCAATAAAATTCAACCATGAAAGTAAATCAGGCAGAAAGATTAGAAGATCGTCTCCCCAAACTAAAACGGCTCCACCCACTTCTGATTATGGCCACTTGCTTGTGAAATTGTGAACGAGAAAATCAAAACCAGCGGTTCACTTTTTTATTTCTAGGAGAGAGAGAGAGAGATTTGGGGTATATTCTGTTCATTCAAGTGATCAGCTCTCCTGGAGTTCTCTGGACCATGAGAGCTGGTTAGAGGGGTTACAGAAGGGATAGTTGATGGTGGGTATCCACTCACTTTGCTCCCACCGTTCATGCAAGCTCATCGAAAGCTTCTTCTTCAACCTTTTACTCTCGAACCAGCGGCGGAAAGCTTCGATCCTAACTCATGCCCATGCAGCTTTTGCTGAGCATCTGGCCGTAGAGTTTGCTACCAAATTGGATCTGAGAACGCTCTCTTTGGATGCTCGCCTCAATCTGCAATATGCAGCTATTGGATGGGTTATTGATGGAGGACGACTGTCGATTTTGGAACTTCGCTCGATGTTCAACAGAGCTGGAAGCGTTAGAGCAGTGAAAGTTGATGAAATCCATATAGTGGATAGCACTTCAGCCAAGTTCGTCATCATTTTCCGAAATGCAAGGGATCTGCATGTCACCCTTTTCTCACAACCGTGGGTGTATAATATAATGGGCACCTGGTCATTCTCCAGAAATGGAACCCAGATATTCCAGCAGATCTTGTGGTTTTCCCAATGGTTGTAATGTGGGCTCAAGTAGAAAACCTGCATTGGATGTTTTATTCAAAAGAGATCCTAACCTCAATTTTCAATTTTCTCTAAGGCAGGCCGTTGCCTTGAACTGTGAGTTCCCGGCTGGGTCAGTGGCCTCTACCAATACACCGGCTGCTCGACTCATTATTCCAATGATCCCTCATACCCTCACCCTCACCACATCAGTTGATGTCAATCTTAGCCCCACGGTGTCTACCAAAGTTTCCTTCACATATGAACACAGACCTTCGCTTATTTGTGCTAATTGTACGCGTTCAGATCGATCGGACATCCAAGCCGAGACAAGAATACTTGCAAGCTTTGGCTGATGCCGATCCCAATGCTGAGATCAAACTTTTGCCTCAATCGACCGTCCCACCTCGTCGCCTGAGCCCTTTTGAATGAGGTGTGTTCTGTGTATGATGAATTCTTTGGTCTTGAAGGACAATCCAACAACAGCACAAGAACTACTGGGGGAAGAGTCACTTGGTGCAACAACCAAATAGGTGAACGCCGGATAGAGGCTAAATTGGGCAGAATCTTGGCGACTGCTGATTGGATCGCTGCATTCCCCGATGACACAGTATTGGCTGAGCATATGGCCACATCGGACCACAAAGCTCTAATTCTCCAAACAGAACCACCAAGAAGGATACTACCTCGGCCTTCTCGTTTTGAATTCCTTTGGACTTTAGAGCCAGGCTAGGGTATCAAAACATCTATCACTTCAGCTTGGAATTCTGCAATCCATAATGGGTCCCCATCCTTTCGGGTGTGTCACAAATTAAACACATTAAAACATAAACTTCTACATTGGAATCGGACACAACTGGGGAACATCTTTGTCAACCTGACCGAGGTTAAAAAGAAGTTGGAATTACATTACAATGTCCAACCTACACACAGAGGGGATGCTTGGTTTCTTCAGGAGAAGCATTTGATTGCAATCATAACCAAGCTCGCTCACCAACAAGAGATCCTATGGCAACAAAAGTCTAGAATTGATTGGTGTAAACTTGGAGATCGTAACACCAGATTCTTCCATTTGTCGACAGTCAAGCGACGAGCCAGAAACAAAATCACCTTTCTCAATGTGAACGGCCTCACTCTTCAAGAAGATTCAGACATAGGGCTGGCAATCAATCAATCAATTTTACAAGGATCTCTATACTTCTCAGCGTCCCCAACTAGAGGACAGCTATTTTGTTCATATCAAGGACAGAGTCACTCAAGAGGATAATCACGCCCTCAATCGTCCTATAACTGATGAAGAAATCAAGCGCACAGTGATGTCCATGCCTTCCCATAAGTCACCAGGCCCAGACGGCTTTCCTGAAATTTTCTATCACCAATCTTGGGACACAATTGGAACGGAAATAACAATGGCAGTCAAGAATTTCTTTGAGACTGGTTCCTTTAGCCTACAGATGAATCATACGCATATTGCTCTCATTCCCAAAGTGGAATCCCCATCCAGTATTTGCTGAATATAGGCCCATAAGCCTGTGCAACTTTTCATACAAGATCATCACTAAGATCTTGGTTAACAGGCTTAGACCTATCCTCAACAAAATCATCTCCTTCAATCAAAATGGATTTATCAAAGGCAGGCACATCCAAGATAATGTTCTCATATGCCATGAGCTACTGCATAGGATTAAGAAGGTTTGAAGGGGCAACAGAGGATTTTTCTCCCTCAAAATCGACATGAACAAGGCTTATGGTCGAGTAGAGTGGAGTTTCTTGCGAAAAACATTGCAAAGTTATGGCTTCAATGAACATTGGATCGACAGGGTCATGTTTTGTGTGGAGAAAACCCAACTAAGTGTACTACTCAATAGCTCGCCTCTCTCTCCCTTCATTCTTTTAAGAGGATTGCGACAAGGAGATCCATTATCTTCTTACCTTTTTGTTCTTTGTGCGGAGGTTCTATCAACCAAGCTCGCTATGGCTCAGGCTGAGGACAATCTAAAGGGTATGCAGATATGTCGAAGAGGTGCAAGAATTTCACACGTGGCGTTCGCTGATGATCTCATTCTCTTTGGAGAGGCAACCATGTCTGAGGCTAGGGCCTTCAATAAAGTTCTTGAAACTTATTGAGCTATGTCAGGACAGAAGATAAACATCCACAAATCTAGGGCTCAATTTAGCCCAAATGTTCCAGCCTCCATCAAGAGGCAGATGAGAGAATTTTTCCAGATAACTCCGACCTCTGCCATTGACGTGTATCTAGGCATTCCATTTATTGGTGGCAAGATTTCCAAGAATCACTGCGCTGCGTTAATAGATCGGGTGGCAGGCAAACTTCAACATTGGAAATTGCAGTTTCTGAGTCCAACAGGTAAAACAATTCTAGTACAGTCCACCCTTTCGGCAATGCCCCTATACACACTGTCTTGTTTTAGTCTCCCCTCCTCTGTTCACAATAAACTCGACTCCATCAGCAGACAGTTCTTCTGGTCTAATGGTTCTTCTTCACATATTCCAACCATTTCCTGGAGTTCCATCTGTTTGCCAAAAAGATTTGGCGAACTCAATATCAAGCAATCAGCTCATATGAATCAAGCCCTCTTAGCCAAGAAAGGGTGGGAACTTCTTAATCCGATTGATTCTTTGTGGGGAAGATTAATGAAAGAAAAGAACTTTCCAAATTGCTCCTTTCTTTCAGCCCATTGCCCAAGTACTGCATCATGGGGATGGAAATCTGTTTGTTCTGCTAGAGACCTCCTAAGAAAGGGGATCTTTCACACAATTGGTAATGGCTTAGACATCAACCCCTGGCTCGACTACTGGATTCCAAATAATCCTCCTTCGGGTGCACCACTCCCTCTTCCACAAGGAGCTCCCACAAATGTAGCCCACTTCATCAACATCTCAACACAATCGTGGAACTGGGAACAGGTATTTTTTTAGTGGCCTCCAGAGATTGCTCATATTATCATATATATCCCTCTTCCCATCTTTCCTTCTCGAGATAAGATCAGATGGTTTCCAACTTCTAATGGCCAGTTCTCAGTTTCTTCGGCCTATAGCATAGCCATTAAAGGTTTGGTACCCTCCAAGAACAGATCCTGGTTGAGGCTTTGGCACCTACCAACATCCCCAAAGATTCAACATTTTATTTGGAAGCTGCAGCTGAACAGGCTCCTTTGTCGGATTTACTCAATCAGAGGGGCATTTACACCAATCAGATTTGTCAAATCTGTCATACCCATAACCAATCAGCCAATCACCTTTTCTCTGACTGCACGGTGATACAAAATATGTGGAGAATGTCAGGACTTCCCCAGCACTTTACGGATCCACCTATATCCACAGCCATTTCAGCTATAATCACATCACCTCTGCCTAAGAACAGGGATTCACTTCTGCAGGTATCCTACTTCTGCCTCTTGTTATGGAACGTCTAGACAGCTTATTGGGATCAGGTATTTCACTAGAAGAATTTTCGGGGGAGAACAGTAATCCTTAGAGCAATGGCGGGGGCGAAAGATCATATTTCCAACTCAACTTTCTCTACTCACAATGAAAGAATCATCCGGTGGATTCCTCCCTCTATGGGGATTGTCAAATTCAATGTTGATGGGGCAAGTAAGGGCAACCAGGGAATGGCAGGAATAGGCGGAGTCTGCAGAGGTCCACAATACTCCATGTTATGTTGTTTTGCAGAAGGAATAGGTTGGAATACTTCCACTATGGCAAAGGTCTTAGCAATTCGAAGAGCTTTGATTTTAGCTAATACATTCAATGTCACAGTCCTCATCATCGAATCAGATAGTCTTCTCATGGTCAATATCCTTAACAACGTCTCTCATTCAATTCCTTGGACTATTGCCTCCCTTTTACAAGACTGCAAACAACTTGCTTCATCATTCCAAAGGATTTCCTTTGTTCACACTCTCAAGGAAGGAAATCGTGTGGCGGATTGCCTAGCTTCCTCAGCAGCCACTTCTCAGGGCAATAACATCTAGTTACAATCCCCACCCCCTTTTATTAGTCAACTGTTGTACAACGATCTTTCTGGGACCTTGTTCCAGCGTAAATAAAATTAGCTTTTCACCCAAAAAAAAAAAAAAAAAAAAATGGTAAAAACAAGAAATTGTTACTTCTATAATAACCTCTTCTTTATTTTTTTGTATAAATTGTTATAAATCTTAATTTATGGTAACAGAAACACCTGAAACAAAACAGGTTTATCAAACGCTTTTTCTGTGCCATTTGTGTGCTAGGAACATTGATGGCACAGAAACAACACGTAATCAAACGGTGCCTTAGTTGTTTATTTTCTTATTACGTTTATGAGTCATTTATAGCTTGCAACTCACATTATTAATTTGGTAATATATTGATGGGAAAATGATCTCTGTCCAAGAGTGTGGCCTATGCCGACACTCCCATGAGTCCATCTCTCTCCTCCCTATGTGAAAGGACACTTCTACTCCCTTGTTTTAAGGAGGAGAGAGATAGACACATGGGAGTGTTGGCGTAGGCCACACTCCTGGACAAAAAATTGTTTCCCTATATTGATTGAAGACTAGTTATAGAACACACACACTGATTCTATTGTTGGATCCGTTCTCCAGTTCTTCCCTTCTCTTCTCTATTAGAGTTTCCAATATCCCATAGGATGATTAAATACCAGGATCTTCCCTTCACACAATTACTAGAACACATTTACAATGAATGGATTAAGAGATTGGAAGGATCCACATATCCGTTAGCTCGTTTGCTGTAGATCCACAAGAGATGGTGAGGAAGCTTTCTCCAATGATCCTCTTTGTCTCTAGCACCAAGTTTTCTACCGTCTTTCCCCCTCAAGATTCCACACTAACTCCCATGAGCAAAGTTACGCTTGAGATTAGGGCGACAGTAAGGATCCAGGGCAATTATTTATAATAATAGCCTCTAACCCTAGTCTAACTCCATAATAGACTGGGTTAGTCAATCTCATGGTAAGTGGGCCCGGTACAAGGTTGGCCCAATAAATCAAATCATATTAATTGGGTCCAAAACCCAATAATCTCCCAATTCGGCCAGATTAATGTAAATATATTTCTATTGGTATTGGTCATATATCCCAACATTATACCACCACTACAAAAGTTTGATTCAATTGGTGTATTGTTCATGCTGAACTATAGTGGAAAATATGCCTCAATAAACGGCACACGACCAAGTGACACAAACACAAACAACCACCAATGTGGACCGCTCTGAGATGTAAACAAGGAAAACCAACATAATTGTGATCACATGCAATGTACTTTCCTTGTAGGTCCATTCCTGATCAGAGATCAGACTGTCTTGAATAACCTCAAAGATAGTAAACTTTGATATTAACCAATCACTTTGACAAACCGCCATAAACTTGGGTTAATACCTAACTTTGGCATACCGCCCATGGTTAACCGCCATAACCTTTGGTTAAATACCGCCATTAACCACGATATGTCATAAATAAATCATCAACTCAAAATCAGCAATCATATAAATAATCAACTGAATAAGTAATATAGAGTGATCAAAATAAAACAGTTCAAACTGAGTCATAAATAAAACTCAACCATGATGCAAACTCTCATAAGCAAACATATGGGTACAAAACTCTTACTAAACAAACATATCAAAAGAGTCCAGAACACCCATACAAGATACATGCCCCTTGAAGACTCCCACAGCAAGAGCTTTGGTGAGCAGATCAGCTACCATCTTTTCTGTCGATATACGCTCAACCTCAACCTCTTTGTTGCTAACCTTCTCCCTGCCAAGAAGGTACTTGATCTCAATATACTTCGAGCTACTTGATTTCTTGTTGTTCTTAGAGAAGAAAATCGCTGAGACATTATCACACCACAATCTCAAAAGCCTGGAGATCGAATCAACGACCTTCAACTCGAAAATGATATTCCTCAACCATACAACTTGATTTGTTACTTCAAAGAGCGCCACAAACTCAACCTGCATGGTGGATAAAGTAATAATAGACAGCTTGACACTTTTCCAAGAAATAACTTTTCGAAGAAATAACTCCACCTCCCATCAAAAAAATATACTCAGAAGTGGACATCCTGTCATCAATACAACCACTGAAGTCAGAATCAGAATAGCCAACCACCTCAAGCTTCTTACTCCTGCTAAAAACCTGTTTGAAGTCCTTGGTCCTCTACAAGTAATGCATGATCTTTTTGGCAATAGTCTAGTGTGCTAATTCAGCATCTGCCTGAAACCTCCTAAGTACACTGACTGCGAAAGCAATATCCAGTTGGGTGCAAACCTGTGCATAAATCAAATTCCGAACTACAAAAGCATAAGGCTTATCCTTCATGGAGTCCCTCTCAACATCATTCCTTGAACACTGTCCTCTATTCAACATGTCCCCTTTACTGATGGGTGCTTCACTCCCTGAACACTGGGACATGTTGAATCTCTTCAGAACTCTATCAATATATGCATGCTGGGATAGACCAAGAAGCCCTCGCCGTCTATCACAACTAATTTCAATCCCAAGAACATAAGTATTCTCACTCATGTCCTTCATCTCAAAGTTTTCTGAGAGAAAACTCTTGGTCACCGCAATGTCATGTTACTACTTGCCAACAGGACGTCATCAACATACAACACTAGAAAGATAAACCTACTCCCACTGACCTTCAAATAGATGCAGTTGTCTATGACATTCTCAGCAAAATCGAAGGATGAAACTACCTTATCAAACTTCAAATACCATTGTTTGGAAGTTTGTTTCAACCCATAGAGAGATTTCTTCAACCTACACACCATGTGTTCCTTCCCCTCTTTCCTCAGCTAAATCCCCATTCAGGAAAGCTGTCTTTACATCCATCTGATGTAATTCAAGGTCAAAGTGAGCTACAATGGCCATGATGATCCTGAATGAATCCTTCGAAGAAACTAGAGAAAATTTTTCCTTGTAGTCAATGCCTTCTCTCTGAGTGAAACCCTTCGCTACTAGTTTTGCCTTGTAGTATTCGACCTTCCCCTGTGAGTCTATCTTGGTCTTAAAGACCCATTTTGATGCAACAGCCTTGCATCCCTGAGGAATTTGAACCAACTCCCAAACACCATTGCACTGCATGGACAATAATTCTTCCTTCATGGCTTCCAGCCATTTATCAAACTATTTATGATTGGTTGCCTGAAGTAAGGTGACTGGGTCTTCCTCCTGTCCAATATCAAACTCGCACTCATTTAGATAACTGACATAATCAGAATGCAGAATAAACTTGCAAGTAATGACAAATTTGGCATCTTCTATAGCTAAGATTCTTCCTTTCTCTTTTTTTTTTTGGGTGGGGGGGGGTGGGTGGGAAGTGGGAGGTCCTTCGGTGCGGAGTAATGGTAAAATTACAGATTCATTGGAGAGATCGATAAGGAAGAGAAATTAAAAAAAGATCAGAATGCAAAGCGTAAAGGCCAACGACAACGACAAGCTAACCTTCAGTATTACAGGACCTACACACCTCAACGTTGTTGATTGGTACAACATCTTCCCTTCAATTCCCTTCATCAATGCATGGTTTCTTGTATATGGATGGAATCTAGTGCATGTATCTTGTCTACTGCCCGAGTGGGGGTAAGGCAGCCATTTCATGCCTTGTTGTGTTTGCGCAGCACAGCGCAGGACAAACAGCTCGACAGTAGTAGAGGATCCTAAATGTGATATATCGACAACCAGTAGTGGATGTACATGAAAGAGTTGGATTCTGATACTCTGTTTTTGTTTTTCGTGGTGTGTTGTGTTTTGCAGGAATATTAAAATGACCGAATGTCTGTTGCTGCTAGCTTGGTACAAGGTGCCTATGTTTTAGAGAGGGACCGGCTGGAGAATCATTATGAATCTAAATCTCTTACTTCTTCACCCTGGTTTGAATTGGAAGGGTGGATAAGATCGAGGCTTGTCATTTTCGATCTTCACCGACATCTTGTGTTGTAGGATTTACATTGTAGTATTGTGTACGTAGGGCCATATTCCATGGTATTTGCATATTGTCAGATGCGCATAGAAGATCATTATTATGATCTCTACTACTGCACCAAATTTTATTAAGTTTCCATCCCATCAAGATTCCGAATAGTTCTGCTTCCGGCTTATATATCTTTTATTATAAGGTAACTTGCTGATGTTACTTAAACACCCTGTCCAATTATCAAAATGCAAAAAGCCCAATCGGTTAATCGTAATTAAGGGTCATACATGCTTGCCTGCGCAAATTAAAACAGGAAATTGGAATTCATGGTTAGAAAAATAGGTCATCAAAGTGGGGTGGGGAATAATTAAGGGAGATACAAATGTAGTGGGTACTAGGGTTGGGGGGTCAATATTTAATCTCTTGCAATATTATTAATGTAAATTAATGCATATGTGTGAGCTTGAGTGGTACTGTTTACGATTAGAAGTTAACATGCATGGTTATGTTATTGGGTTAGTGGAGTGGGTTATTGGAAGTCATCATTATAGTTTCTGAGATGAGATAGGTTTCCTCACTCAAGCCACACACACACACGTATGATTTGTCCCTGTAAAGCGAAACATAGGTTCCTTAATTATCTCGCTTCTGTCCTATTTTATCTCTTCACCTATTACGTACCTCTCCTTTGCCACCGCCTAGGTAGGTAACATTTGTGTTCACATCAAACAAAGCAAATGGGAATCCATCAAAATGCTGCATTTAATGAAGTGATCTACAACCTTCTCTCATTGTTTTAGAACCATTGCTCTTAGAAGTCCAAGAAAGCCTTAGAGCATGGAAAATTCATATCCTAGCAACACCTTTTCCTCGGTCGATTCGTTTATTGTTTAGTTCAGTCTTAACTTAATTTAAGCTTATTCTATGTAAAATGAAATTTCAATAACAATAATAATAATAACAATAATAAAAAAAGAGTCTTTATGTCGCATTACTGAGGACTTTGTTTTAGAAAAAAAAAATAAAAAACTTCAGTTAGAGTAAAGCCCAAAATAACATAACCAAATTTTATTTATTAAAATAAGTCAAAATCAGATGTGCCCGCTCAAATATTTTCATTTCCTCATGTTAATACACCAATGAAATATGTAATGTTCGTGTTGTGTGGCCGAAGTTGTTGATGTCACTTTCCTAACTTGGCCTCCCTTTTCTTTGCGATGTTATTTCGCTACCACCTTCTTTTCTATGAGGCCGTCATTCGAGGAGGGTGTGGTGGAAACTTCTGATGCCCAGCCCTGTACCAACATCCAATTTCGCTCACTACGGGCTTCACTCTGATTTGATAGGCTGCCTACAGAAATAGTGGACCGACTCTATAACACTTCATTCTTGTGTGTAGCGCGTGGGGCCATGTCTCTCAAAAGATCAAAATATAGTTGCTCATCTAATTTCAAATAAATCGGAGATCTCACTTCCCTTCCCCCACCGGAAGGGATAGCATATCTACAGCTAATCTACAACCGACTTACACACTAATGAAGATATTTATATTGGAGCTCTTTTTTTATTAATTTTTTCTACCATATCGATCCTTAGTAAGGGGGGATGGTTACACCTACAACCAAAATGGAAACCAAGTGTTTCGTGGTTTAAAAATGTCCAATTTCGTTTCAATCATCATTTGTCAAATGGTGGATCTATTCATTCTATCAATAATCGAGCCGGATTTGATGTATCATATGGGATTTACCTTTTCCATTGATTCTTATGGATTAGATCCAAAAAAATTCTTCAATGAAATATTCAATTTCAAGGATGAATCGAAAAAGAAATCTTTATTGGTTCTACTTCAATTGTTTTTTTTTTAAAGTAAATTAGCCATGATAAACATTTTGCTTGAGAGGCGTTTCTTCCTATAAAAATATGAGAAGTTCGGAAGTCAACTATGTAAGCCAAGTCTCTCTCTTCTCTCTCCCCTCTACATTATTATTACTAAAATCTACTCTTCGCAACTTGTATGGTGTACAGGCGTACAGCAACCTTAAAATCCTTGCGTACCTAACTTAAGGAAAGTGAAAAGTAAATAAAAAGGGTCGGTATTATCCATGAGGGAGCGTAGCCCCTGCACGTGTATGAGGACCAATGGTAACACACATGTTGGTATTATAGTTTGAATTTCTGCTTTTCATGGAGAGCAAAGGAGAGTGTATCGCCCACACCCAGACACAAAGGAGGGCTAAATGACGATCCTGCTTCCTATGAAATGTGGAAATCCCACGCCATGATTTTGATGTGCATTTCCATTGACTCCATGCATACGTAGGGGCCACACTCCCCAAAGAGAATGCTTCCCCTAATTAAATACACATTTTGAGTGAATACAGATTTTTTTTTGGGAGAATGTTCTCTGTGCCGCAACATAGGCTGCCCAGGCACATGGGGGTGGGCGTAATGACCACCCTGCCCCCCTACACAGGCTGTCCATGTGCCTGGGCACAGCGCTGTGGCATAGAGAACATTCTCCCTTTTTTTTCTATATGTGAAAAAAAGGCAAGAAATCTCTATTTAATCGCATGGTCTCTCCACAAACGTCTGGGCCAATGGGAGAACACATTTGAATATCTATCCAAAGGGCAAAGGTGTCATTTCATGGTGCCGAGTGAGAGAGTGTAGGAAACACCACTAAGTAGAGATCTTTTTCTCATGAAGAAATTAAAAATCCGTATAAAATTAGTGAAAAGGGTTAAAAATATATATTTTTTTTAATCATATTTTACGAACTATGACATTACCTTCCTCACATCGATCTTAATCCTCAACTCAGATCTGTAAAGAATAAAACAACGAAATCATAATCCAAGCAAAACATAACTTTGTCTCTCCTTTTTCAGGTCAGACTGAGACTCAGAGACTCGCGGGACCCAGACGTTCGCTTGCTTCGACGGGTGGGTTCTCAAATGGCGAACATGTTTTTATATTTTTCCCTTTTCTTATAATTTGTTCTTACCAAAATTTAAAAACAAAAAAAAAATCTCTGCCCTTTTAAAATCATAGACAAGAAAATGGTTCGTGTTCATGGTATCCCTTCCCAGTATTTCTGTATTCAAATTCATTCACGCCGTGAACCTGTCGGAGGAGCCAGACGGAGAGAGGTGGAAGTCAGAAGACGAAAATAATAAGGGGAAAAGCAGCCAAGCAAGTGAGTTGGTAACTTACCAAATCAATGACAATTTGAGAACACAAAAACCCTTTTATCATTCCCTCTTACTTCTCTTGTGGTTTCTGTCTTTTGCCGAAACCCTTGTTGTTCGACTTTGTCATCTTGCGTTTGTTGGGACAAATTCCTTCTTTCTCCTAAATTTATTTATATATCTGAAAATGTTGTCGTAACCAACACCAACCTTCTTTTTAAAATTTAATTGAGTTTATTTGAATGAAATTCATCTGCATTGCTTTCGTGTTTTCTCTTCTCTCTTTCGCTTCTAGGATGGGAGATCAATTGATTGATGCAAGGGGAGACCTTTGACCCATCTTTGCAAGACACTAGTATGCTCTGATCATCTTCTCTGCATTTCTTTGGTGTAGATTTGTTGATGGGCTTTTTTCCTAAAGAAGAAAGTAAAATAGCATTTTAACTCCTCTTCCTGCGATTCTACTTTGTTTTAAGGTATCCATTATGTTTCGTTTACTAAATGCTTGTAGTGATTTAATTTAGACGCATGTGGTGATCTCTGAGTTCGCATTATGGGTTTTGGTATGCTCCTCATCATGCCCTAAATGAGGATCTGGATCTGAGTCCAAAACTGAGTCCTGTTCCTGGTGGTTATGATATTATTTTGCCCCCCCACCCCCCAACACACACACACACACACACACACACACACACACACACACAAACACAAACACACACAATTTGTACAACTTGCTTTTAGTTTAGTAATATCATCAGACGAACAGATGGGACTTTTTGTTATACAGGAATATGCATCTATAGTTCAAGAACTTCATTTGTTAGGATATTTAAGTTTTGGTCAAGTATTAAACGGATGGGACTTGCAAGCCCAACCTGTAGCTCATTGGAGTCTTAATACTCTTAAGATACTGTTGGACCCATGGAGTACACCAAAAGTATGGATGTGGACAGTTGTTTCTAATCTTCATTTTTGCCAAATCTGTATCAAGCTCATTGTACACATCTTTTGTCAGATTCGAAAATGTGATTGATGGAATTCTTTGGAATCATAAAAGGGGAACATCCTATCTTCCTTGGGTTTTGAATTCGAAATTCAATAAGATTCTTCTTATTATCTTATTTTGCTGGTACTAGTTACCTCACTCATCATTGCAAGAACCTATAATGTTAATAATGGGGCAACTAGAGTTGGGCACAATCCAAAACCCGGCCTAACTTTAAACTTTGCACTCGTGGTGGATGGATGTTCAGGCATTTGGATGGACTTGGATTTAAAAGGCACTAACCTGACGACCCTAAATTAAGTTGAATTAGGTTGGGTTGGGTTGACACTTCAAGTTACCCGTCCCAACCAGAAGTGAACCGCAATATATGTCTTGTTTGTATGGATATGCTCTCATATTGTGGTAACAAAAGAATTAATGGATTCACTTCCTTATGCAATCATAATATTTGAATGTTAATGGATTCACATCCTTATGCTCATTATTTTTTCTCTACGGCTAATGTAGGAATTGTTGTATTAGTGAATGGTGGGGTCTATTTGCTTTTTGATTACTATGTAAACACTGACAGGGGACTGTTTTACAGGAACAAAATAGCATACATCTGAGTTACCTAACGATCCAACTCAAACTCGAGTTATGTTAGGTTTCTGAAATCTAGCTCGCATTGGCTTCGAGCTCAAGTCAAAGGTTAGGCTGGGTTGGATTTTGTGTTGGTACTTCTGCTCTTTCAGGGGGCTCGATTGTCCCCAGTAGCATGAGAACACAACAAAACATATTAGCTGCAATACCTCTACCAAAAATTGTGTTGACACAGGTACCTCAGAGCTTGAAATATTGGTGTATCATATTAGGTGCAAACTGGTATGTGCAGAGTTTTCCCTCGCTTCGCTATCTTGAAGATGAGAAGAAGGTGAGAAGAAATAGATAATAAGAGATGAATAAGGAACGAATAGGCTGATTAGGAGGGGCCAAACCTCTTTCTCACAAGAGAAGTTAGATATAATCACGTAATTAGCTGCCTTTTAATATTCAAAAAGGAGATTAAATAGGTTGCATAGCAACCGTTACAACCAAGTAGTTTTCCTAATCCCACTATCCTAATCTCAAGTAGTTATCCTACCCTCACATACATACACTTATAACTTCTAAACTCATCTCATAACTTCTACCACCACTCCATCACTCCACGACTCAACCCACCTCTACTACTACTAAACAAATAAAATATAATAATAAATAAATTATCCCACATGCCACCTAAGCACCCACCTAAGCACGTAACAACTCCCTCCCTCTTAATTTCTGGTCTTGTCCTCAAGACCAAGTTCAAAGTTGGTGTTGCCTTGCACGCTTTCTTCCCACGTGGCGTCCTCTTCCTCATAACAACCTTCGAGCAAGAACAATTTTTGCATAGATGTCCTGGCACGAACCGTTCATTACAATTGTAACAAAGTCCCTTAGCCCGCCTTTCCGCATCTCTGTTGGTGAGATTCGACGAACGGGAAGAGGTTCAATGTCGGGGAATGCTTTTTCTCGCAAGTGATTGGTCACGGGCCTCATACAATCGAGCCAATCCAATAGCTGCAGATAAGGTTGTGGGGCGGCTAGCAAGGACGTCGCCTTGACTTGGTTGTTTAGTCCACTTACAAAAAAACTCACTTGCCGGTGTGGTGGAAGATGCCCCACCTTGGAGAGGAGTTTTTCAAACGAGATTGATAGTCTCGTGCAGTACCAAGTTGCTGCAGCTTAGCGAGCTCCCCAAAGAAATCTTGAAAGGGGGTCGGTCCGAATCTAGAATGCAATCCATCACAAAAGGTGCGCCAATCCAGCATTCTTTGATCTTGCTTAAATACCGGAACCACATCTCGTGCGTCTCCTTCCAAGTGGAAAGAAGCTAATGCCACCCTCTCCTCCTCGGGTGTTTGGTGGAAGTTGAAAAACTGCTCCGCTCTACAAGTCCAACTTGTCGTATCTTCCTCTCCGTTGTAACGCGGAAAGTCCAATTTGACTAACCTTGGAGTAAATGACTGCTGCGAGGTAGTAGCACGTGCCGGTGGGGTGAGAAGGGAAAATCGAGTTCCTCCTAGATTGGGCATTGGGATGCGTGACGTCTCCCCTACCTCCAGTTCCCTTTGAAGAGCTGATGGTGAAATCAATCTTTCAAACATCTCGCTGAGCTTGGTGAGCACCTGTTGTTGCCCATCAAGTTTGGTCAAGATTTGCTGCTGCCCATCATTGAGTGTACTTACGTCCTCTTCGAGTTTCTCCACTCGTTGCTCCATTCCCGGCTTTGATACCAAGCTGGTATGTGCGAAGTTTTCCCTCGCTTGCTATCTTGAAGATGAGAAGAAGGTGAGAAGAAATAGATAATAAGAGATGAATAAGGAACGAATAGGCTGATTAGGAGGGGCCAAACCTCTTTCTCACAAGAGAAGTTAGATATAATCACGTAATTAGCTGCCTTTTAATATTCAAAAAGGAGATTAAATAGGTTGCATAGCAACCGTTATAACCAAGTAGTTATCCTAATCCCACTATCCTAATCTCAAGTAGTTATCCTACCCTCACATACATACACTTATAACTTCTAAACTCATCTCATAACTTCTACCACCACTCCATCACTCCACGACTCAACCCACCTCTACTACTACTAAACAAATAAAATATAATAATAAATAAATTATCCCACATGCCACCTAAGCACCCACCTAAGCACGTAACACAAACACTCTTTTTGAACCATTAGACAATATTCTCTTGTTGGACATAAGAAAGTGGGGACTGGAAACCTATTTGCTGTTATTTATATGCATGCTAGGTTAAGTTCGAATGCCTGATTAATTGACAAAATAAGAATGTTTGGCAGAGCAAAACCTGTTGGTTGTGAAGTTTTTTTTATTATGCTGCTAAATGCTCATGAATTGAATTGACATTTTGAACAAAAATAAACATGCCTCCCGTGGACTAGTGTATACCATTTGATGGATGTGTTTTGTGGAACTGAAGCTGTATCAGAATGGTGTTACTAGCATGGATTTAGTCCACAGTAAGGGATCGGGTATTGTCCAGTTTCGAAACCGATACCGATGCATATCGGCCCTTATCGGATGCTTTTTTCCCTCAAAGATACCGCTACCAATATTATTTTGATCATTTTACCCTCTGTCTGTACCATACCATGGATATGGTATCGGTGTCGGGCGATACAGGTCAGCTGATCCGATACGTATTCCTACAACCCTGGTTGCTAGTGGCTTATAACTGATCCTTTAAATTTTAATTGAGAATTCACAAATGAATGTGAATAATAAGTCTGTTGCTGATTTTTGGACAGTATTCTCTTTCTGGTTTGGAATAGATTCAATCAGGTTCTCATGCTTTTGACAAACATGCAGAGGGACATGTTCAGTTCATTGCTGATTAAAGAATCTGTTATGCAGCATCTTCTACCCCCCATGTGCACCGCATGCGTCGTTTTTTACAGTCTATTGATCCTTGTTTTTGGTTCTCTGGTAATTTTCAGATTCTGTGGAGACATCAGGAAGAGAACCAGAGCAGAATACAGAGATAATGACCTCCAAGAGGGATATCTTCAGCCTTTCAGGACCTTTACATCTTACAACTGTTGATTGGTACAACATTTTCCCTACATCAATGGTTTCTTCTATCTGGACAAAATCTAGTGTATTTGTTTGATATACTGGCTGCCTATTAGCATTAACACTGAAACAAGCTATCGACGTGGATGTGAAAGAGTTCTCTTTTGTGCTTCGCAGGACTAATGCACATCACCGTAGATCTGTTGCTGCCAGCTTGGTACAAGGTGTCTATGTTTTAGAGCGGGATCGCCAGCTGAATCGTAGAGGGCCTGAATCTCTTGCTCCACCCTGGTGGGAGTTCTTCAATTTTCAGTTGTTTCGTCAGCTCATAGATGATGTTGATTTCTCCATCTTTGGCGCCATTTATGAATTCAAACCCCTGGCTTCCAATTGTCACTGCACAATCCAGGGGGGCCCAAGATATGTGATTGCCTTCCGAGGCACAATCCCCAAGGGAGACTCCTTGACACAGGATCTCAAATTGGATCTCCTTTTCGTCCAAAATGGACTTCATGGAACCTCACGCTTTGAAATTGGAATGCAAGCTGTCCGGAACATGGTCGCTGCAGCTGGAGCTTTGGATATTTGGTTAGCTGGTCATTCTTTGGGCTCAGCAATGGCAATGCTCGCTGGCAAGACCATGGCGAAAGCAGGTGTTTTTCTCCAAGCTTTTCTCTTTAATCCACCATTCGTGTCTGCTCCAATTGAGAGGATCAAGGATAAGAAACTAAAACATGGGATCCGAATGGCAAACAGTTTCATCACTGCTGGACTCACTTTTGCCATAAAGGGTCACCACCAGGCTTCAGCATTAGAGGATCCGTTTGTTATCTTGGCTGCATGGGTCCCATGTTTGTTTGTCAATCCAGCAGATCATATATGCTCGGAGTATGTTGGTTATTTTGAGCACAGGAAAAAGATGGAGGATATTGGAGCCGGGGCAATTGAAAAACTGGCAACTCAGAATTCCATAGGGGGTCTTTTGTGGGGCAAGAAAGAATTAGAACCTTTGCACCTCCTCCCCTCTGCAAACCTTACAGTTAACTTGAGCCCATCACCAGATTTTAAACGAGCTCATGGGATTCACCAGTGGTGGATTCCAGACCTGCATTTGCAGTCTAAGCTATACCAATACAGGTGATTGTTTCTTGCTTTGTTACCTTTTTTTATTATTATTATTATTTTTTGGGGGGTGAGGGAATGAAGATTAGTACGTTACCCTGCCTACTGAAATTTATTGTGGTTGTCCCTATGTGTTTCTGGTTATCTGAGAACAATCTAATTAGCTAAATTATGGCAAGAAGTAAAACATTACCTCCCCTCTCCCTTCCCCCCTCCCCCCACCCTCCAAAAAAAAGGGAACTTTAAAGGTGCTACAGTAGAACTTGAAATACTTTCAAACACATTATCATCATATCATCTGTTTAGAAGAAATATTTCATAGCAATAATGCAATTCTGTTTCATGAGAAAGCCATTTCTTAGCTGTTAAGGCAGGGACCTAATTGCTTGCATGATTCATGATCCTTCTGCTTGATGTCTGGGTATACAACAGGAACCTGATGCTGACTCTTAGATGGAAGAAATTGATTCTGAATTGACATTTGATAATATGAGGACTGAAACCCTTGGTGTTTTTCTTTTGTAAAATGCGTGCTCTTATCCAATGGTAAGTTAGATGAATGGTAAGCTATGTGGGTAAACATGCCGAACCCAAGTACTACCTGGGCAGGCTCAAACCTTGCACAACTTTTTAAATCTCTATAGCTTTGTTCATGGATCTTCTCTGCTTTATATAACAGAAAAAGAGAAGTGTATAAGAAAGAAGAAGAAGATGCCTTGGGTAAGTGGGTTAGGAGGGTGTCCCTGTTTAACTTAAAGTAGTACACAGCATGAAGCACAACATAATTTTGTGGTTGCCCAATTTATATTGTTAACAACCAATTGACAGAAAGACAAATGCAACTCTTTGACTAGGGTTTTATTATGACTTTATGTTAGGAATGAAATAAACCAAGCTGAAAGTATCAGTCCTATTCAAAAGGGAAATCACGATGCCAAAGAGTATTATTTTCCTCTTACATGGGGTTAATTATTTATTATTTTCTCCCTTGCTCTGATTATGTGGGTCCATGTGAATGATGCTGTTCTTTGCATCACCATTGGTTTGACATGAGAATCTTTTTCCCTATCTTAGTATAACAAGTTTTATTTCTAAAGCAAAAAAGATAACCCCCCTTCCCCAATTAATTCTTGTTCTTTTTTCTTTTTCCTTTTTTTGTATTTTTTTGTATTTTTTTGGATAAACATTCGTGTGTTCTTGCTCACTATGTGGTTCCTTTACTTAAGCTGTACGCATGGTTTAAGATGATGATTGGTGACAATAAGAATATGATTATATAACCAAAGCCATATTAAGTCCAAAGTGTACACGGAAGAGCAACAGGAAAGTTAGGCACACACTCCTCTCAGCAAAGTGAAGGCAGTCATAGCACAAAAACAAAGGATTCCTAGATTGTGTCCAATGATGTTTTCAAGCTTTTAGATGAATCCGCCTTTCCTTGACCAATGAGTGAACGGTAGTGTCAGAAAGAGCTGTCCAACTAGTCAATCAGTTAAAAGGTCGACTTTAGTCCATCAACAATAATGGGAAAAAAGAATGCTGCCCGGCAGCATCTCCCTTCTTCAAGACATAGGGCATCGTAAAATAATCACCCCACACTTGGATGGATGTTCATTCGTATATTCCCGTTGGCCCTTGTGTTGGTGCAGTGGTTACGAACTCAACCATAAGCAATGATTCTCCTTGGAAAATAATGCTGCTAGGCTGGGTAGAGTACAACACTAATGCTTCCCCGTGAATGACAATTTTTACCCGGACGGAGGGAGATAGACATAGGGAGGTGTAACCCAACCGGACAAGAAATTCAATCCCAAAATATAACCCAATCCATATTAAGTAATAGGGTTGGTATATCGTACACTGACACATTTTTAATGGGGCGAAACAGGGGCTAAGCTTCACCTGCTTAGGCTTGTAAATTTGGTTTGGAACTTTGGTTGAAGGAATGCCAAATGGTAGTGGTAGGAATTGATGCAAGACTCCCAAAGAGTGAAATTTTTCCGCCAAATGGGTAAATAGGAATGGGTCTATGTGACAAACATCATCCATGTCAATGATCAAACTTAGTGCCACAGTTTTGGCAAGCTTGTGTTACAAGTCAACCAAGTGACACTAGATTTAGAGAAAGGAGTTTGCTGCCAGGCTGCATGGCCCTTGTGCAAACAACGTAGGGGCCAATGGAAATACGTGCACAAACATCTAAGGGGAAGGCCGGGGTGATAATTTCATTGCCCCATGTGAGAGGGTGCGAGAGGTGCTGCCATGAAAATACGGACTGATATCAGCGGATATATCAATATTAACAATGACCAATACCAATGCTGATACCATGTACTTGACATTGAAGTCATGAACCCACTCTCACCTAACCACCACATGGTATGTACTACTTTTACCCAAAAAAAAAAGAGGATAAATTACTCGTCACCTCATAGTTTTCAAACGAAACTCAAATCACCTCTTGGTTTTTGAAAAAATTCAAATCATCCCCTCTACAGTAACGGTGTTAGTCTACTGTTAGTTATTGGTATGAAAAGACTATTTTACCTTTGTACTAAAACATTAGAATTAAATTTATAATACTACCCTTCCTTCATCTTCAACATTGGTCAAGGGTAGTTGAGAAATTTAAATTTATTTAATTGGTTGACATCATCACTTAATAGCAATAAACTAATGGTAGAGACTAATTTATCATATTGGAATCTAAACCAAGGGGTGATTCGAGTTTTTTCAAATACCAAAGGTGATCTTAATTTCGTTTGAAAACCACGGAGTGACGTGTAATTTAGTAAAAAAAAAACATGCTAGTACTACTACTACTCCCCCAAGTTTTAGCACTTCTTCTAGAATCTCTAGACTATCCTGAGAGGCAGCCAAAGGAGCTTTAGGAGATCATCTATTCCTTCTTACCTTACGCGTCTTTCACAACTCACACTAATAAAGTAAAAGACACGCTAAACGCGGATTCAGAGAGTCTTCTTCTCTTATTATTATGATCATTGATTTCAGTAGTAGGCCCCACTATTCAGCCCTCCATTCCACAAGGCCCACAACACATCCAACAAAAAAGTTAAAAAAACTACGGGCCCCGGTTTGTCCAAGTCCATTCCCCCCACCGACACCTCACGTGAACGATGACGCTTCAACTACGTATTACCATTTATGAAACCCACACATTACAAATAATAAATATAATCCATGTTTCATCAAAAAAAAAGATTAATATAATCCTTACACCAATTATAAGGAAAAAAACTCTTTTTCTCATTTCAATTATTAGTCCTTGTACAACTTCTAAAAAATTTATAAAAATTGAATTAAAGGAGCTATGACGACTCTCTATCATTATATAATTTACCTCTCTCTCTCTCTCTCTTTCTATTTATCTATATCTATTGATTCTTTGATCAAGAAAATAAAATAAAAATATGAGAAAAAGAATGCTACATGGTGCGTATTGCACGCAGCCCCTGCGTCCAATTCAAGCTGTGCATGCATAAATATTGCCGTGTCTCCATGGAAACAATCATTTCGTGCGATCTTGTGTCTGGATGTAAAGACTACTCCTCACACACAATCAGGTTACGTTCGCTTTCCTAAAAAATAAAAGGTAAGAAAATAAGATAAAGATAAAAATTAATTATCAAACCGAAAGCCCAGCCACAAAGGCCACTCCGGTAGCAGGCAACCAAGAAGATCCGTATATGAATTGGGCGACGGTGAACTTGGCCGCCTCGGCAGCTTGGGTGATTACCCGGTAACCGGGCCACCCGACCCGCTGCCCGACGGCTCCACCTGGTCCGTAATTCATGTATTCACCGTAGTAGAGAGTGTCGAGGGCAAAGGTGGCGTTCCATTCCAGCCAACCTCTTGGGTGGATGTGATCCTCCATGTAAGACAACATATAAACCGTTCTCGAGTAGAGTTTCCATGGACGGCCCAGATAAGTCTGGTAGGTGACCTTTACGGACTCCAGATCCTGAGCGGCAAGGATCCGACATTCATGGATGGAGATGCCGGTGTTCTGGTTCGGGTCTTTGCGGTTCTGGGCCGTGATAGTATTCTTTTGCTGGTCCATGGGCTTGCGTGCATAGAGACTACAGTTCTGCAACACCACCGCTGCGTTCCCAAATATGAAGTCCACGGTGCCGTACACATCGCATTCCCTGTAGAACTGCCGCTGCGAGTGTACGTATAGCGTGTCTTGATACCCTATAACGTTACATCGGTACACCACCGAGTGATCCGCACCAATACGCAGGGCCACCGCTTGATGCTTTTCAGGTCCCGCGTAGTTCTCGAAGGTGATGTCCCTTGCGATAAATCCAGCCCCCGTCGCCGCTATAATACAATAACCCCACATACACCATAAATAAACTGCGTTTAACTTCTACTAATCAAAATTCTCCCAATCAATAATTATTACTTACCGAAAGAGGCCGTGTGGAACGTGGTAAAATTATCAAAGACGCTCTTTCCTCCTGTAATGACTGTTTTGCCCTTACCGTCACCCATGAACATCAAATTGGTCTTTCTTCTCCCCACCTTGAGGTTCTTCTCTTCGTACCTATAAAAATTCCAATTTCCAACACAATAAAAAGATTAATTAATTAATTAATTAATTCGTTACTTGACCCAAGTAACTAGTCAAGCCAATTAGTCAACCTCCACATTCCACACTCGTGAAGAGAGACAAAGGGAGAACAAGGGTATTGAAGTAATTCCATGCTGTGAATAAAAGCCAAAAAGACATCAAAAAGGAAACTTTTTCTATCTTTTTCTATCTTTTTCTTTAACCTCTCTCCTTGTGTAATTTACCTTCCGGCCTTGACGTAGATAATAAAACGGCGACTGCTATGCTCCGGAGCAGCTTTAATGGCATCAGAGATCTTCTTAAAGGTGCCGTTTCCGTCTTTGGACACAACAATGTCTGCCCGCATCACATCAACCGGCATCTGCAAAAGCCTTCTCTCTCTCCTCGTCAGCCATTCCGGGAACCCATGACTTTCCTCAACCGCCGGAAATTCGCTTCCCATCAATCTCCTCCGGTTCTGAATGGGAACACCGGAGAAGTCCCCGTCGTCGCCGGAAAAAGCGAAAATGGCTAGACAATTGCTAACCAGTTCCGACAGATCCTTAAGCCTCTCTTGAATCTGATTCTTCACGTTCCCACCATTCACAACATCGAATCCTTCCACACACGTGTCTTGATTCGTGAGTGCCGCACTAAGCCACGTCATCACGTCTTGCGTTGATCCAACGGTTCCTGTCTGTCCGGTTCCATCTGTCGGTGGCACCACCGACGCCAGAGACCGTGAGAGGTGCTCCACCGAATCTTCCAACAGCTCCATGCAATCCCCGTACGCCGACCGAACCAGAGTATCCATTTGTAAGTTTCCAATGTCCGACACATCGTAGAGGGCTTTTCCGACGCGTCGCAGGGTCATGTTGACTGAGATGTGAACGAGGTCTCGTTCCCCTGCTTGGAGCGCCCCTGGGAAATCGACGAGCGAATTGACACAGAGATCTGGATAACGAGTCTTGCTGCAGGTTTTGGAGATGGCTTGGCTGGGTTTCCCTCGGATGCCAAGTGCCCGTTCTCCGGCGGTTTTCGGTCGGAGAATTACGACGAGTCCGGCGGAAGCCGCTGCAGCGACGAGGAAGACAAAAGAGACGACGCCGAGGATAATGAGCTTCCGATTTCCCTTCTTCGAGCTTGAAATACTGGTGGGTTCTTCCAATTGGCTTCGGAAAGATTCGCCAAACGACGACTCTGTACGCTTCGATGATCCGAGCCTTCCGTAACCCATTTTCAAGTAGGGACAAAATAGCAGAGAACAGAGAAGAATTTGGACAAAATGGAATTATAGAGGAAAAATTGAGGTTTGGAGAGGTTTTATATAATGGACTGAGAGAAGGAGTGCGTAATAGTAGTTGGTGCCAAGTCCATGTCGAAGGCGTAGCTTTATTCTACTTTCAGAAGAGCGAGCGAGAGAGCGAGAGAGCAGTGACACCACTGGTGATCGAACATAAAAGGTTCTTTTATCTCCTCTCCTTTTGTTCCTTTTTGGTTTCCTATTAAAGTTTTCATTGCGATCACGTAACCTAATTATGTTTCTTTAATTTGACTTTACTTTGTGAAGATTCATAAAAATTAACCGATTAATTTGGGAAACTCTATATACGGTTGTGAAAGATATTATCTCTAGGATCTCCTTCTAATCTTCTAGTATTTCTTTCCTATTTGGTTTATTATCACATGTACAGGTTCCATTAATAAAGATTTACTAAGCTTTCTCAGTAATAATAGGAACTGTAGATTACAGTAGATTTTTGGAGTTGCAGGAAATTAAGAAAGTTGTGGGAGATGACAAAAGAGCACTTGAAGACTAGCGAAAAGGTATAGATCGACAAAAGTACTTACTATGTTGAGTGGGCTCGTCTTTCTTCTCTTAATGACCAAGATACAAATGTCCTAATGCGGAACCGTTTCCTTCACACGTGGGTAAATGTGTAAATTTAGAACCAGAACTTACTTAAACCGGTGGTTTAAAATCGAACCAAATTGAATGCAAGAAACTGTACAAAATCAAACCAATTTGGTTTTGGTTGGATCGATTGACACCCTTTTATGGGAATGGGATGGATGGTCATGAATGATGACATAAATGAAAATCCAATCATCATCAGCTACAGCCTACAGGTAAAAGTGTAGCAACATAACCGATAGCCAATTTTTGTATTAATTATCATAATAATTAATAAATAATAAGGGTGGTGTGGATTGGGTTATATGGGTAAATTGAACCCACCCCAACATGGATCTGGGGCTTGCCTATTAGATGGCAAAGAAAGCAACGTTACGTGGGGCGTGGTGGTCAGCGACAGTTATTAGAAATCCACCGACAGTGCTTGTGGGTTGTGAGTGTGGATGTGGGGTTGTGTATGTGAGTGATTGTGGGATCTTTATCACCTCCAGTTTGCTGATCGACCCAGTTTCCTAGTTTCTCTAACAAAGGGGGCTGAAATGACCTCTCTATCCATGCCCAAACACCCTGCCCGGATGGGTCCACCATTCCCTATTAGAGGAATTGGGGAACTGGGCCGATCAACAAACTGGAGGTGATAATTTTCTGTGATTGTGAGAGCGAGAGGAGTTGAGTGTGGTGAGTGTGTGGGTAATGCAATTTGTATTCATTTTATTATTTACTGAATATGTAACACGTATTTGCATGTATCAATATTTTATTATTCTTTTCACCATAAAAAAATATTTTATTATTCCTTTTCTACGCATCATCTTTTCATAAAGTACTGCACAATATTTAAATCATAGTTTGAGTGTTTTTTATTTATTTATTTATTTTATTTTATTATTATTTTTTTTATAACATAAAATCTATTCATTGAAGCGGGACCAAAGCAACATGTCAAGATTAAATAGATCAAACAACCAAAGGGAAATAGGCCAAGATGTCTTACACGTACGGACATGACCTTCTGAGTCAGAGAGTAAATACAAAAAAAAGGAGGAGGACTAGTACTTTATTGCCAATATGATGTTTGTCACTTCGGCCTAGGGCAACGTACACTCTTCTGAGGGACATGGGATTGAGGATTGGGCAATTCCATAATTTATTTTTTATTTTTAAACCTTTTATATGTAGAATTATAGAATAATCTCACGTCGTCATCTAGAGGAATGTGTTATGGAATGAGCATATATGCTATGATCCTCTTGCTTGATATAACATGTTTAAAAGCTATGAAACCCATTTGCCAAAATAACGTGTGAAATTGAATTCTTGACACTTTAATATCATTGATTTGATATTGGCCAAATACTAGTATCGATGTGGGCTATTGATACCATCATCGATACCGTGAACTAAATCCATAAGTAATATAAAGAGCATAACATATCAACTATCAATTCCCAAACATAATCAAAAATCGAAATTGATGGAGAAATGAGGGAAAGCGAAATCACCATCAAAAGTTCAAAACAATTAATAATGAGTACATTAATTAGAGGATCAAAGCAACAATTAGTAGAACAACGAAAACTCTTGAATCAACCAATCAAGTCACGTGCTGAAGTTGTTGCTATCTTCCTTTCATACTATATTTCCTTTTAATTATCAATGGATCATTGACAATAAGTGCCCAAAAAGTATTGTCAATAATTAATGATTCTAAAATTTTGCGTAACAAAAGGTTCCTACCTTTCTTTGCCCTTTTACTTGTCTTTTTTCTTTTCTTCTTCCCTTTCTTGATCACCTTAATGTTTATACGTTCTTCTATTTTTACGACATCATATGTATTACAATAATAAAGCATAGGGAGGTACTTCTTTGTCCTGGATCGTTGCATACATTAGTGTTCCATGAGTCATCTCTCCTCTCCCAACAAATAAGTATATATGGCATTTCATAAGGATCTAGCTCTCCTCCAGCCGTGGCGGGAGTTGGAGGATCCAGCTCAGCAAAATAAAGGCGGTTTCGGTCATTTCATAGGTGGGACCCAAAACCTCTTTTTTTTTGGTGTTTTTGTTGGACTGGATCCTCCAACTCCCGCCACGATTGGAGGAGAGACAAATTGATTTCATAGCGGTAGGAGGGAGATAGACTCGTGCAGATACTGGTGCGCGTACGCCATACTCTCAAACAGAGTCTATTATAATACCCCTAAGACAAAATGTGCTTGTTTATTTGCTGGCTTCTTTGAAAAACAAGAAATGATTTGGTTTTCAATGGTAGAATTTGGATTCTTGAGGAGATAATCTGTTCTGAAGTTTCCCATCATGAATACATCCAAGCTAATTCGTTGCAGCTACATTCGCAGCTGAATTCTTCCCCAATCCCCTGGCCGAGTTGGTCAAGGGGAGTGTGCAAGGTTTGGTTTAGCTGGTTGGTCTAATTTGATTTTTTTCATACACTAGTCCAAATCGAAACTGAACCATTAATATCGATTTTGGCAATAAGCATTCAATTTGATTTGATTCGCTTTTTTTTAGTGGGTCTTCCTGTTTGGACTCAAATTAAATAGAGAATGGATCATGTACATGTGAGAGTCAGCCACTTGTCTTATTTTTACCATTTACAAGAAGAGGGGTTTTTATGGAAACAAAATTAAAATGTGATTGGCTCTCACATGTACGTTCACCTGTTGGTACGTGTAGATGATCCATCTTGTAAAAACCCCTAGCATGCATGGTTCTAAGTATTGATATTGTATCCCCCCGTATCAGGCGATACATATCAATTTTGCTAGTCATCGATACCGATCCCGTATTGATAGCACGATACGGATAAGGGGTAAAATGATAAAAAATAAAAAACTCATTTTTAAAAAAATTTTAGGGGTAATTTTATCCGATACAATTGATTTAGGTCGATACCATATCTATATTGTATCGATTTTACGTGTTGCCGATGCCCATTCCTATACCGTGCACTAAAACCATGGCTCAATTCACGGCAACATCAAATATTCCAAGTGTGGTCCACACCAGTATAATAGTCTGAGCAGATTCTCACTGAGCAACTCTGCCCGATCAGAGACGATGAATCCGAAATGTACGATTCTGATCAAACATTTTCTTGTCTCTGCTCTGGATGCCCGTATCCAAAATTCCAAATACGGAAACACTAGATAAGGCTTTATACATTAGATAGACTTTGTCCCACTCCAGAGTGTAGTTCAGAGTTCAGACCCAGTAACTGCCTTCTATTTGGGATCAATTTGGACTTTGACAACACATCCTCCTTATTCCATGTTTGGTTGCTCTTCTTTCGGATTATTAATATTCGTGTTTATGCCCTTAATTTCTTGTTTCCATTAATTGGTGCAACGTCAGCTTCGGTTGAAACCAATTTCAACGCACCAGATATTACAATAGTGAAAATAGGGATCAATCGGTTGCTTGAAAATTACTTTTGTCCATAGTCTTTAAGTGAAATTTTTTTTTCATAATTAAAAAAAAAAAAAACTTTAGTTATGAATATGTGATGTGGACTTCATGTGATTGATATTTTTTTTAAGACCACCACTGGCGTGGCGTTCAGATTCCTTCCCACAACAACACTGAGGAATTTTCTCTTTATTTATAAACCCACCAAAGTTCAAAATCCAGGTATTGGACTCGGTATCAATCATTGCCAAAACCTTTTCGAATTGGGATCGGATGGATACAAATCGGTCAGGATCGGTCAAAAAACCCCCAAAATTGATTTTTTATGGATTGGGTCATGTATCGGCCAAAGTTGATGGGTATTTTGATCTTGGGATCGGATCGATCAATATCAGTTAGTATCTGTCAAGATACTATAAAAAAAAAGCAAAAAAAAAACTTAAGAACTTTGAAAAAATAAAAAAAAATTCAGATCAGATCGGTAAAAATACCACCTTTGTATTGTATCGATAATGTGATCGATACTGATACCTAATTGATACGGATCAATTCAATCCCGATGTCCTGTCTCATGATGACAGTAGGATTTCCATTATATTACAAAAGAGAGAGAAAGAGAGAGAGAGAAGGATCTACATGCGGCCCGTGTGTATGAGTATCTCTCACACCAACTCAATGTAGACATAGAAGAGATTGGCTCACACTTTACTTTATATATGAGCACAGAATTGATGAGAAAAAAGTGTTAAGAGAGTGTGAAGGAGAAGAGAGAATATGCAGTATTAGTGCATATATCATTTTTTCATAGAAAAAAAAAATTATGTAGAGATTTAAGTAATAAAAACAACATTATGCGAACAAAGCATAAGAACAAAAGATATAATCTTTGACGTCATGAACTCTCTCTACTTTAATCTCTAGAACCAACTTATAAGGAAGGCTTTCTAACTTCTTCTCTAGATACAACTTTAGTTACGCGTTATCAAAGTTGGAAAGGAAAAGGAAAAGGAAAAGGAAAAGGAAAAGTAAAAGCAAAAGTAAAAAGAGTTTTTAACATGGAATTTGGGTGGTAAATCTCCTCAACCCCTCAAAATCAATAAAACCTAAATTAAAGGCAATCTAGTGCAGTTGGTTGGTACCTGCTAGTGCAGGCATCTAAAAGATAACTGGTTTGAATTTTCTGCCTTTTCATCTTGTGTTTTAAGGTATTCAACCCCCTCTCCCCTCTCCAACCAAAACTCTCTCCCACTTTTGAATTTTCTGCCTTTTCATCTTGTGTTTTAAGGTATTTCCCCCCTCTCCCCTCTCCAACCAAAACTTTCTCCCACTTTGTAAAAGCTTTAATTAGTCAAATTTTCATGAAGTAAAATTCAGTTGGTAGATTAAAAAAAAAAACATAGAGATAAAGAACGCTGCCCCTGGGCCTTGACACAAGTGCGTATAAAATGACCGTCACAGCGTCACACCCCTAGAAAGTGGAAACCCGGAAATGACTAGGGTTGTGGCACTCCTATGTAAATCCTAGTCATTTCATCTTGTGTTTTAAGGTATTCCCCCGTCTCCCCTCTCCAATCGAAACTTTCTCCCACTTTGTAGAAGCTGTAGTCAAAATTTCATGGAGTAATATTAAGTTGGTAGATAACAAAAAAAAAATAGAGAGAAAGAATGTTGCCCCTGCGCCCTGACACAAGGGCGTGCTAAATGACTGCCACAGCCCTAGAATCCTAAAAATGATCAGAACTGCGACGATCATTTCATGTGCCCTTGTATTAGGGTATAGGGGCAACATGCGTTGTGCAACCAGGTGAAGTTGGGTGGGGTTCTCTTTCCCAAAAAAAAAAAAATTTAAAGTGTTTCCATTCACCTACAGTGAAGGAAATCAATCGGCCCTATTCATGCCTTAGGGTGATTCAACACTGATTAAGGTTGAGAAATTTTCACCATGGTTGAAAGGAAAATATGACTTCAAAAAAAAAATAATCTAAGAATCCAATGCAGAAAGGTCCTTTACCAAGAGGGATTAAAGAGAATAAAGGCTGACCTGACCATGTCACTGCCGAGTGGCTTAACAGGTAATTCCACAGTCACCAACCCAGCATGTGGTGAATATTAATTAATAGATTCCAAGATTTAGTTGATTGAAATGCTACCCAGGGGTTTAAGTATCGTATCAATTGTATCGGGGCCGATATTTATCGGTATTTGGCGCATTCGTTAATAATACTAGATTGATACGGTATCAATGTATCAACTAAATTGCAAAGATTTTAGGTAAAAATGTGATTTTTAAAATTTGGAATCGGCTCAATATGGATCAATACAGTTGCTCCATATCAGTACAACTAAGACCGATAGAGTCCTAATACCAATTTCTAAATCCTTGTTGCCGGCCACCAAAGAAAGAAAGAAAAAAAAATTTGAAAGATATACAATTTCTAAATCTTTATTTTCACTTAAATCAAATTACTGAGATCGTATAAGAATGAAACGAAACTGAATAAGAACCGAATAAAACTAAACCAATTTGATTCATTTTCTGTTTTAAAGCCATGACTATTATTCGATTTCTATTTCTTACATATTGTATCTCCAATAAAACTGCCAAACCAATTGATTCACGTAAATGAAACAAGACCAATGAAAGCATGCTTTGAGGTGTTGAAATTGTATCCCCCATATTGAATGATATGTAACGGTGTTGGCAGTGATCAATCTCGATATCGTGTTGATATCGTATCGATGATATAAAGCGGATAAGAAATAAAAAAATAATAAAATAAAAATCCTCTCTTTTTAAAGAGAAATCAAGGACAATTTTATCAAATATGATCGATCCAAACCAATATTATATCAATATGAAATCGATTTTCAAAATGACCGATACCCAATCCGATAACGTGCACTAAAATTAACCATGAATGAAAGTCAAGTTCTTACCAAAAATAAAATGAAAGTCAAGTTAAAGTGGTTGTTAGTAACAGCGATAGCCCCACGATGTCTCCCACTCTACTCTCTATGTAGTCTACCCCGCACGCCGCACGCCGCACGCCGCACGCCGCACGCCGCAACCCCCACATAAAATGCATATTCATGGGTCGCCCTACTCCCTACTATGACAATAAATACCATTAATGCTATTCTTTGAATGTAAACACCTACATTACACTGTAGTCTGTCTGAACCATTCATCCTTGGAGCCACATGTTTTTTTTTTTTTTGTTTTTTGATAAGGAGAAATTTCATTGAATCAAAGAGTCAGTACAAACACTTGCTTCAGGCTCACAAAGACGGAGAAGCTAACGAGAGGTAAGAGGCCAAACAATCACAGACTCAATCGAAAGGGCTGACCTGGCAAAGGAATCAGCCACTATATTGACAGACCTTGAAACAAAAGAAAATGAACATTCAACAAAAGATTTCTGAAGCTGCACAATATCATGATAGATACTCTCAATGGCAATCTCAGGATCAGAAGAGGAGATCTGCTTGATTAAGGAGTAGCAATCCAATTCCACCAAGACCTTGCTGAAACTTCTCCAATAAAAGCGGAATCACAATGAACACCAACTGAATAAGCCGAGAGCCACATGTTTGGTGCTAACTTTTTGCGGGTTTGCATGCTGGATTTATTTCATGTTTTTATTAGTATCGGTATCGGTATCGATATCAATAATTGGCAATGCTGATATATTATCGATACGTATTGGACAATATCGGTCCAAATTGATAGATTAAAAAAATACCATTTTTTTTTTATTGATACCAATGATACTGATATAAATCGATCAATGTGACCGATCCGATGCCAATACCTTATTCGCTGCTTACTAGCTAGTGGCTACTGGATAGAATGGACGATTCAGATCCTCTCTAGTGCGGCAATGCATATCCAACGCACACATTTTTCTTTATCCACTTCACTCCAATTAGCTAGACAAACCCTATAGATGGCGGCATCCCCTTCATCCCCAACCCTTTTTTAAAACATTCAATTTGGAATTTTCAAAGACCATTTATCCGTTATGTTGGAGGGTCTCGAATTCAAACCTTAAGACATTAAATAGAGATATCCTTGAAACAAAAGATCGAAGGCACTAAGAAAGAATATGTACGAACAAACTTACAAACCCATAAAGGTATAAGACTTTTATAGTTCTATAATTTAATTTCTAACATCTCTACACATCCCTTAAACCAATATCTCAGCTCTTAATTAATTTTAATTGAATTGATAACTCCATTATGCTTGCTTACATCTGATTTTACATGAAATTAGAAGAATGAAGCAAGATTACAACTCAAAAGTATGATGCATTTATATAGATGTCGAAAAGGACAATACATGGTTCATAGTAAAATAGAAACGAATGCACCACATAAATAATTAAGCAAAAAAAAAAAAAAAAAAAACAAACAAAAGAAACCATGATTTAGCTAGGTGGCATTTAGGTTATTAAGGTCGGGTTTTTGGACATTTTTATTATAAAATTATTTTTTTACCCCTTGGTAATGAATAAAATTCCACCAGCTGATCACTTCTCGCATTTGATAGCTTATAATGCGTAAAAGGTCATTGCTACTAGGAACTCTTGGGGTTCAAATTTTTCTGTTCACATCTTCCCTCTTCTTATCTATCTAGAAAAAACAAAAAAGGTGATAATTTTTTATTTTGGCCTATTCAAATCGATTTCCTTTTTTTGGGGTGCAATTCGAACCGATATCAGTCATGAACAATAACAGATCTGATGCCACAAATCTGATATCATGAACTAAAAAAACTATGACCTCCACATTACATGGTTACGTTATGTTTGTAGTCATTCTCGGTTTGGTTCGATTTTGATTTCTACATTTTGTTTTTTAAATCGAATCAATTGACACCCTTACTATCATACAAGGATCATCTCGTGATCTAATTGCCTGAAGGATCGATCCATCAATTCGTTAGTCACATGAAGGGTCTAATCTCTTGAACCGTTGGATTGGTTTCTAATGAAGGCAATCAATAGCGAGGATCCGGCTCCTTTCAAGGGAGTGCCCAATGAGGCATCCAATAGCTGTGTGCCTCGGCCCCTCTCTTGCGAGCCCAACGCCCAGGGAGGCATCCAACTGTGCTAGGTTGCTGGGCACACCGGGATGCACGCCAATCCCCACGTAGACACACATCCCCATGCACCCAGTGGCCCAGCGTCGTTGGATGCTTCTCTGGCTACGCCCTGGGCGCTGGGGTCATAAGAGAGGAGCCCAATCTATGCACGCGTAAATCAACCCAGCCATTGGATGCCTAATTGGGCACTCCCTGTGCGATGGGGGTCGCTGGAGTGGAGCCTGACGCCAATAGAAACAACAAATCGGGATCCTCTCCAATGAGGCTGGGTGCCCAGTGAGCCAAACAATGGTTGGGTGGGTGCCGGGATGGCTGCCTGCACGCATCCCGACTCCCGCCCAGCAGTTGGATGCTCACTGGATGGGCACCCCATTGGATAGGATCTACATCCTTGCAACTACAGTTTATGTTATATATTAACAAGTTATTAATAGATGTGGGACTATTAAATTTTCGAGTGAAGGAACCAATGATATTAATTTGGAGAGAATATTTCATTAATTTAGCAGTAAAGCTTTTCCATTTTGGTGTGCGTATGCCCATGTGCACAGAACTACAGAAGGTTTACAGAGTTACAGGTAGGGGTGCAAGTATGCAACAGGGTCAGGCTGGGCTGTGTTTTTTTTAAAACCCCAGCCCAACCCTAGGTTCCCTTATCTCAGCCCAACATCGGATCTGAAAAACCCAGCCCAGGCAGAGAGCCTGGGCTCAGGGAAGGCTCGGGTTCGCTGGGTGAAATTTGCACCTCTTACAGACCATTACGCCAAAGCATAAAACTCTATAGTACTACTTAACGGCTTCCTTCAAGCCTAGTTTGACAGCCCACACGATTGATATAAACGAGATGGGAATCGGCAGGGATATAAATCGGTGCCGCCAATTCCGATCCGAATCGACAAGAATCAATCATAAATGACCTACTGCTGATTCCTGTCTGGACCGATTTTATCCCGATTCCTTGAACCCTAATGATATATTATGATGGCAGGCTGTAGCCATCAGCCCATCACCAATGCTTATGCCAAAACAAACCCGCAATCTTCGTAATCCTTAGGTACCAAGGTTTAGAAAACAGGAATCGGGATCTGAATCGGTCCCAGCCGATTCCAATCTGACCAGATTTGGTGGAAATTGGCAAAAAAAACTCCCCTAAACCACTAAACCCTAGCTTATGTATAAGATCGGTCCGATCCAAATCAGCCAAAATCGTGATCGGCCTTACCAATTCCAATCCTAATAGACCTATAATGCGGATCAGATCCGATTTTCAAACCCTGATTTATACAAACAAGCTCCTTCTTGTGTAGGATGAGATTGACTAGATGAGACAACTGATGCCGAATTAGCGCTTGCATATTTATTCCTTTCAACATCTACATAGTGAGCCAAAAATCTAGATTCACATTTAACCTTACTTTTTTGCCTTTTTACGATTAACACATTTTTTTTTCAATGCAAATAAATCTTTGGTCATTTCATGTAATACAATGAGAGCTCATAATTATAAGTCACATTCAAGTTGTATGAAAACCCTTTGTTATCATTGCCTTAAATATCTTTTACAAGTAAGAAGAAAAAAAAAGACAATCAAAAGAAGGTTATAACTTCTTAATTCATTGTTTTGGTCACAACAAATTACACCTTTACGTAAATATATATAAGGGAAATGTTTCCTGAGGGGAAGGGGGTGTAGAATTGTAGCACCCGATTCCAAGACATAGGAAGCAA
The DNA here is from genome assembly GCF_018873765.1 of Telopea speciosissima. NCBI lineage: Eukaryota > Viridiplantae > Streptophyta > Magnoliopsida > Proteales > Proteaceae > Telopea > Telopea speciosissima. Next base: position 87,061,507 of record NC_057916.1, on the reverse strand, counting down.
AATGACCAACCCCCCCCCCCCCTATACCATGAAAGGTGGAAATGTGGCCTCATGGGCGCACGGGGCCATGCTCGTCCCACAAAGAACTTTTTCACATATTCCTATACTTGGGATTTTCTTATAGACATCCCCCTTTAGGTGTCAAATAACTTGTAACATTATTTTTTTTGCATTTTTAGTATAACACAATTTTTAAATAGGATAATAATGTCATTTTACATGCATTCTAATAATGCAAATGACACATTTTGATAATGACTAATGATATATCACTATCAAATTATTTTTGAAAATCGTTTTTATTGATTTCTTAAAGAACATTTGGGAATAAGAGAATTAACAGTAAAAAGAAGTCATTCTAAATGCACCTATAGAGATGTCATTCAGACACTCCCATCTATTATTTAAATTAATGCATAATTATTTTTAATTTGTTTTCATAGAGAATTTTGATTTTAAAAGATCCTCTAATAATGGCAGATTCAGATTCAAATTAATTTCATTTGTTCACTCTTCTTAATTCTCATAAGATCCTAAATCTGTCACCATGTTTTAGTATTATTTATGGAAGAGAGATTAACATGTTATTGCCGTCTTATATTGACATCATACACGCTTAAAACATTTTTTGTAACATTTTATACAGGATTTAAGAATCGATGAATCAAAACAAGAATTGCTCATTTCAGGCTGATTCCTTCAATAAAAACACCAAAATCATTGGAATATTCATCGGCTTTCTAGTCCGATTCAAGCCGATTGGCACTGACCACTTCCATAATCGATTACACGTTTTAAAACCCTTATAGGAATAAAAAAAGAGTACCTCCAATATATAATTGGTGATGGAAGCAGTTTAAAAAACAGGAATCAAGATCCAGATCAGTCCCGACCGATTTCAATCCCATCTTCAATTAGAATTGGATTAGAACCAATGGAAATCGAGGGGGCAAAAAACACCAATTTCCATATACAATTGATCTAGATCAGACAAAATTGAGATAGATCAGATCCAAATTTTCAAACCAAGGCCCCATTTGTTTAGAGGGAAAAACAGAACGGGATTATTGTAAAAATGGAACCCACATGTTGGTGAAATTTTGTTGAAATGAAAATGTTGAGATGAAATTACTTTTCCATAAATAGTAACTAAAGTCACACTATTTTGATAGGTATTTGGATAGGATGGGTGGGAGCTTAGGTAGGATTTTAAAATGCCACCCCACCTAAGTCCCCCTTATTAACAAACGGGCCTAAGAGGCTAAAAGACGCATTGAGCCTGAAATCCATAGATACTATGATTGGGGGAGGTAGGGGACCAACAAAACAACCACAGTCCACACACTCCCATTTTTGTTTTCCCCTGTAGAGTGTATTGGTCTCTTTCAAGTTTCAACCAGGTGAGACCTCCACATGAACTGCAACTGCAAAAACCCAGACGATACGCAACTGCAGAAATCCAAGTGGGGAGGAAAACAAGAGAGAGAGAGAGCACTTTTTAATGGAAAAAGAATAAAACAACAACAACAAAGGAAAAGGTAGAAGGAAAGGATAATGGGAAGACAGTTCCGCTTAGATAATGCCGCATTTTACGCTACTTTTTGAGTTTTTGGTCTCTGAACATTGATTGGTACGTTTGGGAATTGGAACTCCCTTCCCTCCCATGATTGTGATTTGAGACAGTGGAGGAGGAGAGCATCGCTTCAGACCCAAGACTCCTATTCAACAATTGAATTCAACCACTAAAAGCTTGAATTCAACGCTGTCTTTCTCTTTCCCATTTGATCACACATTTCTACTCAGAAGTGTCCTCACTTTAATCGCTATTCACTATTTCTAAAGATTAAACCTTTTCAAAGAAGCAACTCAAAACTTAACTAGACACTCCCATGGAAGAAAAAAAATGTAATTTTTTTGGGGCCAAATTAGTACTGAAAACAACGCAGAAATGAGCTGGAGGAGAAAAAGATCCAGGATTCTGTTTTGGAAAAGGATCAGATACGTAGTTACTTAATCATGAAATTGAGAATTTGAAGAAAAACAAAAAACCATATCTCTTTTTTTTTTTTCCTGTTAATATTTTACAGTTCCTCCACTTCAACGAAATTGGGGATTCAAATTCAAATTGAACACCCAAATCAGTAACACAAGAAAAATCGAAAGAGAAGATGAAGAAGTCGTCAGCAATGAAACCCTAGAACGGATCCATCACTGACGGTAATGGCGACTCTGCAGCCAGTTCTGGCCTCTACATGATGGGTGAAGAAACGAAAAACCCTTACCCTACCAGCCATTCTGATCCTCGACTCAATCTCCAGGGTGGGTCCCATCCTGAATCCATCGAATCCGGTGGTGATGGTCGGCACCGCATTCTCCGCCGTCATCATAGTCGGTGCCGTCGTGGTAAGAGGGAAGGACTGGACAGAAAAGGTGGCGGACATGTACTTAGTACGACCGGCGTCGATATTGCCGGCGGGGATGAACATGAAACCCACCTGCTTACCGGAGTAGATCAGCTGAAGGGAGCTGTCGTAGTGAGTGAAGACGGCCTTGTTGGGGTTCCTGACAGTCACGTACTGAGAGAAAATGAAGTTGACGGTGCCGTTGGATATGGAGAAAGTCGGGAGCTGGACGGCGCTTACAGCGATCTTGGGATCCTTGGGCTTGAACACGGTGAAGAAGACGATAAGGATTACTATCACCACGAAGATCAAGAAGATCGTTGCTACTATACATGATGCGAAATTCGTCCTCCCCCGCCCTGTTGGTGGAGGTCTCTCTGGTTTGTGGTGATGATGATTATGATGATGATGATGATGATGATGATGATGATTCATGGCTTGTTTGATTCTTGTTAGTTCCCTTCCCTTTTTTTGTTCCCTTTTCGATCGATCCCCTACTTCCTCTTCAAATTTATTTATTTTTGGTAAAGTCCTACTTCCTCTTCAATCAAACGAGAGACACAAACAGAGAGACAGAGAGGGAGAGACAGAGAAAGTAGGACACTAGGAGTGAGAGAGAGTGTGTGAGGGCGTGAGAGAAAAGATAGACACACTAATAAGTCTTCAATTTATATTCTGTTGTTGTTGTTGTGTAGTGGTGAAGATTGAAGAAAGGGTCAGTATTATAATGAGAGAAATAATGAGAAGACCCTACCCTACCCTACCCTACCCTGTTGGACAAGTTGAAGTTGAAGTTCTATTTTGGGTCAAGTCTGAGGCTGGGTAAGGAAAATTGGGGTGGGTTTTAAGTGTGATTTTAAGTTTGGATAGTTTTGTCTGAGATGATCTGAGGATTGAAGAAGCTTTCTTTCTTTATGGTCTAATAATCTCTCTCATGGACATGGTGGTCTTTTAAATGGGATGGGAATGATGGGGAACATGGGACCCTTTTTTTTTTTAGGTTTGAAATTTGGGGTTTGAGGTCCCCACAAAACATGGAAAACAAATAAAAAAGTTAAAAATTACTACTTTTACTTTTACTTGTGCCACAAGTTTCTTTCTAGTCTTCTTTTCCTTGTTGATTGTCGTCCCGACAACAACAACAGTTGCTGCACAACTGCAGTGTTGCAAGAAGGCAGATTGATGTGATTCCATCTCTTGTCCTCCTCTTTCCCTCTTTTTCTTTCTTGTCCTTCCTTCGCCTTCACACTTCAATTCTCGTGTCCGAAAGTTACCCATCCAATGGGGGCCGGTTCTATCCTGATCCAGAAGTCATAATTAATGGGAGTTACTCACCTTCAGGCTTCAACCCTCAACCAATACCTGAATGAAAAACAAAGATGAAGCCAACCTAGGTGATTTGAGAAGGTATTTTGGTCCCTTAAGTTAGATGGCATTCAAAAATGACCAACCAAAGATTTCATCATCTTAGCAAATAGAGTCAAAAAACCTCGAATGGGGTAGTAGTAGTAGCAGCAGCAGCAGTAGTATTCAGTGTTGGGTCATGATGGCCCATGCATGGGTGTTCTTTCATGTCCCATAAAAACTAATGGCCCATGGATCTTAAAAACTTCATAGATTGTTTCATGTACACACTACACTAATTCTCAAATTCTTGTATATAATCAACCCTACCCTAGAATCAAGACTCAGGTTTAATTTAATAATCTTTCTTATTTGAAAAAGGAAGGAAAGATACCCCGAGAATCATATATTTATCCACCTTTCATGGTTACACTACTTATATGTTATATATATATTTTTTTTGGTTGAAAGAAGATTCATTGAAAACCAGAGTCATTACAAGCAGTGGTTTCTTTCTCACAGAGATTCAGAAACCACAAAGTGGAAACTGGCCAATCCATCGATGATTCAACCGACAGGTCGACCGGGCCAAAGAGTCTGCAACCACATTAGACGACCTTGGAATAAAGCAAAACAGACAGGCAACAAAAGAGCTTTGAAACTGAAGAATATCAAAGCCCACGGCATCAATCTCATAGTCGAAACTTATATGTTATATTAAGTGTATGAGGAGGTATACCTACCTACCTACTTTCTCATTTATATATCTCCTTACGGAATCAACCAACATATCTCAGCAGTCATGGCAAAAATCATCAAGTTATGAGCAACTTGTAATTAGTACTATTGGACCAAAAGTTTTGGGTTTTTTCTATGCCTCTTCTTGAGATCTCTCATCCCAAGGTTTTATTAGATAATGTCGATATACCAAATCCCTTGCTAATCCAAACGAGCAGCATTCAAATATCTGTCCTACATTCATTCATGAAACGATTTCTAATATGTATTCATCAATAATACAAATTTTTTTGATTGAGGCCTAAGGCTCAAGGGCAGAGGCTTATGTTGTTTTTGGCGTGTTCACTTCCTCTTCTTCAACCTTTTCAAAGAGAGGATTAGGCTCCAAGAGAGAGAGAGGATGAAGAAATAAATCATGGTTTCAAAAATCAGATTCGAATCAATCGGCCAATTTTGATTGGTATCCAGATCATTTCAGAGCAGCTGATTTGGATTGGGATCCAGTCATTTAATTTATAGCAAGCCAATTCTAGGGTTTTTAGGATCAGATCCCTACTATTCTATTCATATCTGAGGGGCCAATTCTAGGATCTTTTAGACTGATTCCATCCCAGTTATGAGTTTAAAATCCTTGGTGGAGATGCCTTCGCTGGCCATTGAAAAGATAGAGAAAACAACAATAATTAATTTTTTTTTACCTAATATGTATTGCACATCATACTTGTTCAATAAGAATTCATACATTATACATTTTTTTTTCATAATTTAACAAAAAAAATCCAATCAAACGGTGCTGGGACACATAAAACAGGTATTTTCTAACTAAGCCCATGGCTATGGGGTGCACAATACAACTCCCAAGTTTGGGAGGTTAGGGTTATGTCAAGTTGTTTTATTTATTTATTTTTTTTAAATATGAAAAAGAAATATATGAAAAAAAGATTAAAGCTGTACATCATTGTCCGGAAGATATATAATCCTATGGTCTAAAATCGCTTGAGAAGCTAAACCAGATAACCATAAGATTACAGATTTATCCACAATCCAATTCCAAGTAGAAACTTCCTGTACAAGGGTATTTATGTGAAAACATAAAGGGTTATGTCTAGTTGCTTTTCCCTCATGATGTGAGAGGAAAATTAAGTGAAATCAGAGATGAATTTATTTGGTTGCTTACGTGAGGAAGAAAAATATTTTCTTTTAGGAAAGGGTGTATCATACATTATATGGGAAAAGAATGGGAAAAAAATTATCTTATACCTGACCTAAACTTTCCTCCTAACAAAATGATAAAGAACTAGCTAACTATAATTATTTGACAAGCCAAACAACAATGATAGAATGCTGTTTATTCTCTCTTGATTTCCTAGGAAAAACCAAACACGGCCACTCAGTTTTTTTTTTTTTTTTTTTTTTTGCCCTTTTCAATAGAACAGAAATGTTGATAGGTTGGACTGGAATCAGTTGAAATCCTAGAAAACGGAATAAAAAGGAAATAAATATTTGTAAAAATATGTGATTTTTTAGAGTTTCTCATTCAATAAACTAAGAGATCTAGCTACCAGATATCATTTTCATTGACACACAGTATTTGCAATTAGTATGCATCAGTTCCGAAATCGGTGTGTAGATCCGTAACCCTAGTTTCTGTTCAAAGATCTAGATCTGCCCTAGATAACATCTGTGTGCTACTCTCTCTAGTGCCAATACGAGTAGAAAGAGCATCACACTTTTGCATGTACTCAGATACAGTCATGGTCCCTTGACGTAGAGAGTTGAATTGGTCCTGTAATGCCTGGGCAAGTACTTCTCCCTCAAATCATACCTCATATCAGCCCACCTAGTGGGTGCGTGACCATCAAGCTCCATGTCCCTTTCTGTAGTTCGCCACCACTCTCAGGCGGGGCCAACCAGTTTGGTACTTGCCAATTTCATCTTCCTATCTTGAGGCAAGTCATACCAGTCAAAGTCGTCATCAAGGGCAGCAAACCAATCGTAAAATACCTGAGGATCATGGTTTCCATCGAATACCATTAGCTCGAGCTTTACCTTTTGTGTATCATAACGTCGATTAGGAACTTCATCTGTAGTGAAGTAAGATCTCAAGTATTTTTCAAAATTAGGCCTACGAGGGTATTCTCTATTTCTGTCCCTGTCTTCTCTTGTCGATCTCTGTCATACCTGCACCTATCACTGTGATCTCAGTGATCCCTGGATCGATCTCTGTAATCCTTAGATCTATCTTTGTAATTACCATCCCTGCCCAGGGTTCTGTGCACCTCTGAATTAATTTGATACATGTCTTCTTCTAGGGGATTGTTGTTGTCCCTAAGAGGATATTCCTCTGTTCTTCTAACCATAATATTTTATCATTAAAAACCCTCTGTTCAGTCTGTATAGTCTTCTGATCAGCCGATAACTTTTGGAGCATCTCCATTATAACAGCCATAGGATCAGGTGGGGGTGGCAGCACTACATTGCCATCTTCAATCATGGCTCAAATACCACTTAATGTAGTCCTAGATAGGTAGGAGACCTAGTAGGAGCCAGACAACCAGGATCTGAAGAGCTGCTGGTTCGATGGGGGCAAAATTGAAGTTTTAGATCAATTTTAGGGTTAGAGTTAAGGCAATGGGGATGTATCTTATATGGTAAAACTAGGCAGGTATAGGAGAGCTAACAATGAGCTGTCTAATGATATTTAGGTGAATGGAAGTAAAAATAGAAAATTAGGGTTTCGGGTTTTGGGAAAGATGAGAGTGAGGGCATCTAGGGTTTAGAGATGGATCTAGGGCAGGGGGTTCAAGTCGAGTTCTCTGATTTCTTTTATTAATATATATAATAGGACCAAAAGGCTAAGCTCAATTCAGCCTTGGAATAGAATTCTTTGGCTGAATAGAATTACAACTTAATCCCCTTCTACAATCGTGGAAGTGTCACGCCCCCATCCCAACAAGGGATAAAATACATTATAAGGGGTGACTAGGACGCGCTTGTCATCCTACTAGCTGCCAGATCACGATACGTGTCCCACGCATACGTCATAACTAATATTAAAACAATATAATATCGAGTGCGGAAAGAAAAATATTACATTCCAAATGATCACTAGTTTTGCAGCGTATAAAATTAATAGTTACAAGATGATCAAAGCCTAGATGATAAATCAGTAGTTAATCCATTTTTCATTACCATCTAATAATGATCAACAAGGGTATAACATAAATGTTTATACATGGGCCTACGCCCTAAAATAAACAAAGGGAACAAGTCCCTAGAATTCTCACGGCCCGTAGGCACAATTGTCACAAGGACACCGTTGCCATGTTCCTCTAACACGACTTTCGGCTCCTCCGTACTGCATCAAAATCTAAAAATTGTGTACACGAGGGGTTAGCTCTCCACTGAGCCGGTGAGGGGATGGGGATGCCACCGGCACCTGAGACCCATCAAAGTAAAGCATCTCCAATTAACATCATAACATTCATATATAAAAGTATGCAATATGCGCAAGCATGCTTAATAATTTATAATGATGACATAATATACAATGCAATAATAATATCAAGCCCAAACAACCAAACCCACTCACAATATGTGTTATGCCCGATGTTATGAGTTGTCGCGAAATCAAGTAACACGTCACAAGATGAAAACTTTAAACCTAAATAAAGAGTGCAAACAGGATTAATTAAGTAAAGGGACGGATCCCCAAAGGTCTCCCATTAATCATTTAAGTATAAGGTTTCGAAGTGAAGTGGTTGCGTGTGTGGTTTCATGCCCAAATTCGCAACCACATGTAAATCCTAGGAAACCCGGGGCCCAGAGACGGTTTTAGTCAAGGTCGGATGCGATGTGGTTTCAAAATCGAATCCGAGTGTAAATCCTAGGAAACCAGGGGCCCAGGGACAGTTTTAGTCAAGGTCGGATGCGGATGTGGTTTGGCGAATCCGAGTGTAAATCCGAGCTTCACGGGGGCCTTTTTCGGGAGGTAATTTCGGGGTGGTTTCTTGCGGGTCTAAAACCACATGTAAATCCTAGCTAACCAGGGCTTAGGATAGTTTTAGTCAAGGTCGGATGCGGATGTGGTTTCGGCGAATCAATCCGAGTGTAAAACCACATACCCGCGAACCAAAAATTGAAGGGTTTCTCACTAGGGATTCATTTTCCAAGGGGTTTAAAGGTAGGAGGCTTCAAGAAAGCTTCCTCCTAGGTCCATTAGGGTTCTAAGACCTCATTAGGTCCATGTAATCCCATGGATTTAAGAGAAAACAAAGAGAACCTAAATTAGGACATAATATGGTAGAAACCTTAAATTTCTTAAATGGAAAGAGATTACTTAGGCTTAGGGCTTGTAATGGAGTGAAATAACTCCACCATAGTCTAGGTTTAGAGGTTCCATCGATTCCTTAGGTTCCAAGAGAACCCTAGGTCGAATTTCTCCCATTTCCCAAACCCCAAAACCCAAAATAGAAGAAAAGAGATGGGATTGAATGGCTTACCCGCCCCAAGGTAGAAGGCTCCATGTTGAGGCTCCAAGAAGTGATCTTCAAACCTCCAACCAAGATTCTCCACCCTTCTTCCTCCTTTTCTCCTTCCTTCTTTCTTCTTTCCTTCTTTCTTCTTTCTTCTTTCTCCTTTCTCTCCTCTTTCGCTCTTCCACGATTTAGGCTAGATGGGAGAAGAAATGAAAATGAATCCTTCTCCCCCTTTGTCTTATTTATAGAAAATGGGCTTGGGTCCTTTAAGTTAAATGGGTCAAATAGTTAAATGGGTGGATCCAAGATAAATGGGTCATTAGGCCAAATGGGTAGTCGGGGGGGGGGGGGGGGGGGGGGGGGGGGGGGGGGGGGGGGGGGGGGGGGGGGGGGGGGGGGGGGGGGGGGGGGGGGGGGGGGGGGGGTAAGGAGTGCGGGTATAACGATGTCGAAGTGACTTAAAACAATTAAAACATCGAAATTTAGAAAGATTCCTAAGTAGCCAATGGGATTTAAGACCCTATCAGCCAATAGGATCATTTCACTTAAATTGAACCAATTGGATGCAACCAATTTGAACAGGCTCAATTAAAAACATAAAAATAAAACTAAGTATAGCAAATGTAAACAAATACTAAGCAAACTAAGTATGGGGGCCAAGGGCCAACCCTAACTAACTACTCAATGGGTCAGTGGGGCTTGTTCTTCTTCTTCCTACGAATGTTGGGCTTTGATGCTGCATCAGCTCTCCCCGACTTGAAATTATTCATCTTCGATGAATGGCTAAAGATCATGGAATGGTCATTCAAATCAGGATCAAGCTTCTAAAGATCATCCTCAATGGGTGGCTCGAACTTGTAGGCGGACAACAGCTCTTTGATGGATGGGGAAGGCTGGACTTCTGGCCGGGTAACAACCTCTTGAATCATCACATGAATGCATTTTGTATCATTACCCAAGTATTCAAAGTAATTAGCCACATCATCATCATCATCGGCAGGATAAACATAAAGGCCCTTTTCTTCATCATCGTTGACAAGATAAGCTTATAAGCCCTTTTCTTCATCATCATCGTGATTCTTATTTTCAGCCACGTTGATGGTCTTCTTCTTGTGTGGGTAGTCTTTAGCAATATGTCACTTTTCCTGAGAGTAGCAACAAGTGACCGGTTCATTACGTCCCATAGGAGCTTTGCCTTTATCATCAACACGTTGGGGAGCAGTAGGACGAGAGGTGCTGCTTATAGAGGGACATTGTCGTGAGGTGCTAACGACAGTATAACTTGGTCTGGAAGTAGAACCCAACTGTTTACTTGAAGCCAATAGCTCCTCTACTTTCAAGGCCTTCTCAAAGCAATCCCGGATTGACCATTTCGATCCACTTTTCTAAAACCCTGCTCAAAACACAATGGATCGTGTTGATAACATGCTTAACTTCTTCTTTTTTTTTGTGTGTGGTAGAAACATGCTTACTTCATTAGTAGCCAAAAACCATGTCCACTTATCCAATTTCTAAGGCGAACCTTCTGAGATTAGTAACAAAAGCTTCCTTAAGAAATTACAAAGACAGAGAAATGAGCAGTCCTTCCAGGTAGGAAGCCTAATTGAAACAACTGAAACTACAACAGCCTCAATGACTTGCTCGCTCAGAAAAGTATCAAGCAAAGTGAAGAACAGAGAGAGGTTGTTCATATTGGACATCGGCTCCTGCAACACACCAGAGTTCTTGCAATCCTTGAACCTGGAGGACAGTGCACATCTACCTTCAAACTGAGAAGGAGATGGGGGATATCCAAATCCAAACACTAGCAATAGAAGAGGTTACTCTCACCTCTCGTGGCAGTTTTTGCCCTAAACTAGATGTATGAACAAATATGGTGGGTGGTGGGGTTCCAAATTCCAGCAGCCAATCCACATAAACATCCTGCAATCCTTTCAAAGATTGGATATGTACTATAACATATGCACATATACACATATACCTACACAATCTATATGCCTATTATATGGTGAGCTCATCAAGGTGGCAATCCATGATCTGAGAGACAGATTCGAGGAATGCAGCTTCACTCGTTCCCGGTAACACAGTATCCCTGGCTTCATGGACAATCTTCTCAATCACAGACTCTTTCTTCAAGGTCTCTCTGCACATGATGCTTCCAATAGAAAAGGGAGTGAGCCCTCTCTCAGCTCCCTTCTTCAGAAGCATGGTAGATATGCGGAAGGTGAGGGCACATTCACGTGAGATGTTCCACCCATAGAACTTCAGAAGAGCAATATCTTTTTCAGCATCCACTGATCTAATGTACTCAACAGTCTCAGGGGTGTAAGATTCCTGAGCTTGCGGCCAGTAGAGCCATTCAAATGTGCAATCTTCAAACTGGCAAAAGAGCAAAAGGCGGTTCTCATGAGGAAAAAATAAGAATTTCACAACAGACACTACATTGAGAAAGGGGGGGGGGGGGGGAGGGGCATGAAGATACATCAGGAGGGTTACGTTGCACATGGAATAGCATGTATCAAGGTGAGTTTCAATGACAAACGTCGGTTCAAACGAAATCCAATCCCAAGGGAACAAATAGAACAAAATGGAATTGTGGCTCAAGTTGCAAGAGAAGAAATAGAACATAATACAATTGTGGCTGAAGTTGTTAATTAATCAAGCACAGGAACACAGGAAAAACAAATCACACATATGAGAGAGAGTTATTATGGTTGATATTCAAATCTAAATTGTATTCATTGAGAACAGCCCTATCCGCCTGCTTTTCTTCTCTCTTTGACATTGAAAACCCTATAAATCTGATACCTGCACATCTATAAATCTTATACACCACAACCCCAGCCCATAAAACAAAAACAAAAATAAAAAGGGAAAAAAATGAGCCGGCAGTCAACTTGCTAATAATCGAAGTAACATAACGAAAGGTTTCCCTTGCAACACAGGAAAAACACAATCACACATATGAGAGAGAGTTATTATGGTTGATATTCAAATCTAAATTGTATTCATCGAGAACAGCCCTATCCGCCTGCTTTTCTTCTCTCTTTGACATTGAAAACCCTATAAATCTGATACCTGCACATCTATAAATCTTATACACCACAACCCCAGCCCATAAAACAAAAACAAAAATAAAAAGGGAAAAAAATGAGCCGGCAGTCAACTTGCTAATAATCGAAGTAACATAACGAAAGGTTTCCCTTGCAAGATGAATGGCAAACCCGACAAATCTAAAAGAAAAAAAATCCGAATATCCAAAAAGAATGTCTTTCATAGTACTTCACCTAATGGTCAGATCCACACAAACTTGTAAAGAAACCTATTTTTCCAATAAACCAGAGTTCTTATGTTTATGAGTAAGCATAACAGGTAAAAAATTTAGCCCTCTGTTCCTTCTAGTTGAGGGAATTGACATATGATACAAAAAGTAAGAGGGATGTGAGAAAGCACCAAACATCACATGTGGTAAGTGCAATATTTTGCTACAAATCCTCTCCAGCCAACCAAACAATAATGAACTTTTTTGCTTCTCATTATGTCAAACTACTTGATCATGTCTCAGATGCAGGATAAATGAAAATATTTTGTTTTCAGCTATCTATTGGCTAGGAAAAATCAAATCTACCTTCAACAACAATCTAGGACAACCAAAGAGAGATTTTGAGTGGCCACCTGGACAATCACATTTCTTTAGAGAGTGGAAGAAACAGCCTATTTTAGCTCAAAAACATACCACAGAAAAATGATTCAAGAAGTTTCCAGGGATTCAATCACTAAACTATGTGAGGGTTAATCACACCAAATACATTTGCCATCTGTAGGTACATGTGGTGAAACACGCACCTCCATCCACAATTCAGTGTCTACATCATCGTCATCCAAAAGGATGCAGTCTGTAAACTGCATCTCCGATTGAAAAAAGGTATCGGCTATCAAGATACAGGGCCATTTTTAAGGACGTTAAAAGGGAGACATCAATGTAGAAAAAAAAAAAGCTGAGACATTTCAAAAACATCAACCAAAACAATATCTAGAACATAATCTAAAAACTTACGGAAAAGGGAGAACCCTCAAACAACAACACTCACACTAATGTAAGTCACATTCCATAGTAACAATGGCAGGAAACCACAGAGATGGAACTGGAGGCACCAATATTAGGGATAAAAAGTTAAAAGCCGAAAAGGAATACAAGAGATACTTACATTCTCAGGCAAGCAGTACCCATGATCAATTGGAATCAACACAGTCTGATCCCCTTCTCTGCCCACCAGAATATTTCCAGCATGTCGATCTGCATTCGCCAACCTTATATCCAACACAGAGATCTTATGGACCTCCTCCACAGGGAAAGCCCCAGGACCCATGTCTTCGCAACTGCCAATGTTCTTCACGAACATTTGTAGGGATCCAATCTTGACATTCTTAGTAGCAAACTGGTATCCATCTGGATGGTTAAAACCCCCATGTAAGCACCTCACCATAACCGTGGGAGGAACCCCAGCAAAACCTTTTTCTTCACTTGAAAAGGACCGTGGACCACTCCTTGGGTGATCCAAAATGTATGCAGCAACTTCTCTCAACGCTCCTTCTCCTACTAGCGTCCCCCTTTTCAACCCTTCCCCATCAGAAGATATTGGTAACCCCCTAGGATTATTCACTGCCATAGGTTCCTCGTCAATTGGCTTGAAAACAGCAACAAACTTGTGACCTGAAGAATCTTGCATGAAATAAGCTCCACCGGAACCTTCTGAGGATCTGATAGGTTGGTGTCCACTCTCCAATCCATCGAAGGTGGAGCTAATCAAATCACTAATCACCGAGGATAATTTGATCTTCGAATGAACAATGACCGGTTCCAGACAGAAATTTCTCTCGGTTGACTTCGTTGAAAACACACGGATTTCCTCTGATCCATCGCTCCTCTGGTTTTCTCCATCAACTTCTTCTTCATCATCGTAATCTCTCCTCTCATTCGAATTAGATGCCACAATCGAGAGTTCAAACTCTTTTGCCACGGGTTTGGACCTAACTTTTGCAGACTTCCGAACCAACAAGTGAACCACAGCATCACTACTTTTACATATATCATCAATGAGTTTCCGGTCGTCGAGCTCCTCTCCATTACAGATCAGCTCCTGATCCTTGAGATCGAGAAAACTTTTTCCCTTTTTGGCGATCTGCTGTTTGACATATGCTATATTTCTACACCGTTCAACGTGGAACTCCAAGTCCTTCCCACAGGCAGTCTTAACTGTGATTACCCGAAGATCAGAAAGCCGGAGAACCAAATGGAGAACATTGCCATCAGTGACACCATAGTCCCGGACGAGAGAACCGTTTCGAGCTAGTTCCCTGCCTCCGAACACCAGCTTCTGCTTCTTCACAACGAACCCTTTACTGGTCTGAATCCTCAGTTTCACCGAAGCGATGGAATCGGACTCCAGTACACGCATTGGAATCACAGAATCGGCAACAGTTAGATAAATCAGGATGGATTCTCTCGAACGAGTGCCCAATCGGCCATGGAAATAGCCAGGTACAGACTCCTCGCGAACGGGGCTAAGAGCAACTCTAGCTGTAGACATTTTTTTTCTTCACTCGAAAAAAAAAATGCAGACTTCTTGTGCCCTTTAAAAGTTAGAATAGGAGCTCTAAAGCCCAAAACCCGTCTAGTAGTTTCTCATGATTCTATCAGCCATTGAATTGGAAGAGAATATCTTCCTAATGATCCCAGAACCTACGGGGGGAAAAAGAACAGAGGACCCCGGAGTGGGGAGGAGGGAGAAGACTGTACAGGAAGAGGGCGAAGGGGGGGGGGGATCAAATAAAAGAAACAACGAAAACCCGAATTCCAATCCTACAATACCATGGCTGACACAAAATTGAAAGACAACCCAATCAAGCCGGTTAAAGGGATCCCCAAATCCTCCGAGAGAAAAAATTATGGTGCAAAGACTTGAGAAATCACCTCCCCGAAACAAATCCCCCTAAACTTTGACAGAAGCAAAGGGCTGTGGTTGCTTCCCGGACCGATTTCAGAGTTGAAGACTTTGAACACAATTACAAACAAAATGATCGATTAATCGAAGAAAAATTGTTAGAGACGAGAGTTTTACAAATACGGAGAAGGAAAATGTGGATTTTCTTTGAGCAAAATGAAAAGAAAAAATAGGTAGATTGAAAAAGGGAAAGGATTCTCACCGAGGAAGAGAGAACCGAGAACGAAGAGACGAGCAACTGCAGCTTTTAATACAGAAAAGATGGATACAAGAACTGCTGTTATCGCATTCGCCTTTCCTTTTCTTCCTAAAAGATCTGATTTTACTGCTCGGGAACGAAACGAAGACGACGAAGACCAGACACCAAACTGAAATGAGGGGGACCGAGAGAGAGAAAGAGCGACAAGAAGAAGAAGAAGAAGACGAAGAAAAAATTATTCGAGTAACTAACCCTCGGCTATATATATATATAGGTGCAAGGATCTCATGACTTTTGACGGAAGTCACGGAACCCCTTCCTCAAGACAGACTGATAACTAACGTCGTTAATTAGACTCACAGATGGCGCTATACCTTACCAAATGGACTTATAGACCGTTGGATCATTAAAGATTGTTAAGGGATTCTCATTGTACGGTACGAAGTACCTTATACCATAACAGAATTACAAGGATGCACCAGATGCGGCGCTTTGTTTCTATAAAACTCGACCGTTGAAGGTTAACGTGTGCCGTTAACAGGTCGTTATCTTTTGATTTTACTGACGTGGATTCTATTTGAAGTTTCACTTTTTTACCTTCTTTTGCCAAATGGCAACCTTTGGCTTATTTACTGAAACTGAGATATATGATGAAGGAGATGGCTAAAATTGGAAATTCAAAGTTCTGTTTACCCGTCCGGTAGGCACTGAGCACTCGTCAAAGCATGGAAGGTTCCACGCGTTTTTATGGTAAAATGTAGTCAGTAATTTAAGGAGGATAGTCAAATCGTTGACCGACCCTTCCCATTGCTAGAAATTTAAAGGTGTCAATCGATTTGGTTCCGAATTTTCGATTCTGTTTTCTTTCAATTTGGTATACAAAAGTATATGAATCGGTTTGGTTTCATTTGTTTGTTATTGAGTTTCAGTCAATTTTACACATTAGAAATGCAATTTAAGTGAAATAATTTATTAAAAATCTAAAACACTGAGTTCTAAGATTTCAGTTTTCATTTCGTCTCTTCTGTCTATAACAAAGATGGAAGGCGAAGTGAAAACTAAAATCTTAGATGTCGTGTTGTAACCTTTAAAGGTTTAGTATGATTAAAGTTTCATTTGAGTTAAATTTATATGGATTATATTTTATTCTGTTCAATTCAATTCAAACTCACATTTATATATTTCTAAATCCAAAATCGAACTAAATGAAATTTCAATTTCTAAAACTAAAACCAAATCTTTTTTTTTTCTGATTAATTCAATCCAATTTTAAACGGGTCCATTTCGATTCCAGTTATAAATTGAAACCCTTAGGAGAATCACTAAATTTTCTGATTACAAAAGATGTCTGATATGGAGAAACGTGCCAGTCTTCAGCCTTCTGCTTCACGCCTTCACCACATGGGTTTGATGCAAATGAGACTCAATTAACTGTTTAATTAACAAAATAATACGAATCAAGACGCTAAATAGGAACTAGGAAGTGAGTTTGACAAGGTTCATATCATATGGTCACCTTTGCTTTTGTACTCCAACTTCATCTTTTTGTGTGAATGAGGTTATTAATAATTAAGTTCAGAAAAAAATAAGTGATCATTGCAATTTAATAGCGAACTGTTTTAATTAGTGTTATTTTATTTTATTTTGGGACCATATTCTCTGCATCGCAGTGTACTTGCGCCTAGACACATGGGGTGGGGCGGGACAGTCATTTTAACCATTCTGGGGTGGGAAGATCATTTTGCCCACCCCATCTGTCTGGGTGCAGCCTGAGCCCCCATGTAGAGAACATTTTCCCTTTAATTTTTTGGGAAAAAGAATACTAACTGTTGTTGTGCCTTGGTATGTAAGTACACTCAGACACAATCCGGTGCAAAAACACCGATGCTGCCCTTGGTCCTTTCGCTATTAAGTGATCATTGCAATTTAATAGCGAAGTGTTTTAATTAGTATTTTATTATTTTATTTTGGGATGATATTCTCTGCACTGTAGTGTACTTGCGCCTAGACCCATGGGGTGGGGCGGAGCAGTCATTTTAACCATTCTGGGGTGGGGAGATCATTTTGCCCACCCCATCTATCTGGGTGCAGCCTGAACCCTGATGTAGAGAACATTTTCCCTTTAATTTTTTGGGAAAAAGAATGCTAACTGATGTTGTGCCTTGGCATGTAACTACACCCAGACAATCCTATGCAAAAAGACCGATGCTGCCCCTGATCCTTTCTTCCTAGATCAGGGGCAGCATTGTGCATCTGGGCGCAAGAGCACGCCGAGGCCTGCACCAGGTAGCGTTCCTTTTCCCTTATTTTTTTATACAACCTTGTTTAATGTTGGTATGTTGCGACCTGATAGAATAAAGGTTTTTTTTTCGTAGAAGGCTAAGTTAATTTTACCTCTCAACCACAGCTACTAGGTGACAACTTTATTGTTGTCCTCTCGTGGTCTCACTTGTGGGTCCATTTGTCTTCTTTAGCTCGCTCCATCTACTCCCTAACTTTTTTTTTTTTATTTTTTATTTTTATGATTACTCCCTAACTTTATTAATATCCAATTACTTATGTTCCGTCCTCCCTCTCTTACATCGTGCCTCAGTTGGAAGAGCCAAAGTTTCAACGGTGGATCCAATCTTGGAGCTCCATTCATCAGGGAAATAATAGAGTTGCAAAGGAGACATCGAGTTTAGCTTCATTCATTGCTTGGCATATCTGGCTGGTCAGGAACGATCTCATCTTCAAAAGAAGATCATGGTCCCCAATGGAAGTCATTGAAGCTGCTCAAAAAGCCCACACCGAATTCACCCAGACATTACCACAGCTTACTGGGATGCCTACTGCTCAAGCCAAAGAGGAAAGAAGTGATGGATGATGCCCACCCAGCAAGGGTGGTTTAAGATTAATTGCGACGCATCAATGAAGCCAAGTTGCACCAATGGTGGTTTGGGGTTCATCATTCGTAACCACCGGGGTAACAACGTGCTTGTTGTGTCCTCGCCAACCTAGTTCCAGAATATTCTAGTGGGTGAAGCATTGGCTTTGTGGAGAGTAGTCCTCCTGGCCCTTGGTGATTGCTACGACAGAGTCTTGTTGAATCGGATAACAGAGATCTGGTCCTTCTCATTCAAGACCCATCAAAGGCTTGCCCTATTGAGGTCTCCCCTGTTATTCAAGACATCTGCCACTTGGTGTCACTCTTTGAGATATGTTCGGTGAACCATATTCCTAGGGAGATTAATAGCCTAGCTGACTCCGTAGCCCAGAGGGCCTTGTCTTGTTCGTGTGAGACGGTCTGACCCAATTCCATTCCTTGGATTCAAGATTTATGTAATCTTGAAGCTTTGGCTATAACACGAGGTTCTGATCAATGAAATTGCCTTCAACCAAAAAAAAAAAAAATTTTAAGTTTTTTTTTTTTTATTGGTGATGGCATCTTCTCTTATATTTGAAAAGTTGTCAAAAAATCAATTTGGTATAATAATGCAAAAAAAGTAAGGATATTGGATATTACAGTTTAATAATCTACTTTTAGATAATAAAAAAAATGTAAGAATTGAGTTTCCACTTTCGCATGAATGGGATTCCATTCACTGCGGATGTTAGATGGACAGGAGAGGGCATCGAGAGGATGTTTTAGAAAAATACTAAAATCTTATAGGAGTTTGTGAAACCTAGGATAATAGATGAACCGTCCTCTGTGGGTGGAGGAAAACTTTATCCAAAATATATGGGACTAATGGGAGCATGGTTTTGAGGTATCGGTATCGAATCGCCTGATACGGCCAATACTGCATGCTTCTTTTTTTTTGGTAACAGATACTGCATTCTTTTAAAGGTGACCAATATTGATACTTGGCCAATACTGTATCAATGAAATGATACTAACAAGGGGTAAAATAGTAAAAAAAAAAAAACTTCTTAAGAAAAAAACAATCAATTCGTGCTAATACCGTATCAATATCATATGCGCAACCGTGCAGCGCCGCGCGCACTATGTGCGCGTTGTGCAACGCCGTCGCGTAGCACCATGCGAGCAAAAGCACGCTCTGCAGCACTGCCGAGCGCAGATTTTGCCTATAAAAAGGAGGTCCCCCCCTCATTTGCACATTCCAAGCTTGTGGGAGAGGGGGCACCCCCAGAGCTCTAGTTTTCCTTCTTTTCCTTGTTTCGGGGCCTTTCCCCAATCTGATTTTGAGTCTTCGGGCCTAGTCACCCTGTCCGACGTCCTAATACCCGCTTTGCAAAGCTTTCCAACACTATTATTCTGTCTGAGGTCCTAGTACCCGACACTTGTGAGCCGTTACTCTACACGACACCTGAGTGCCTAGATTCCGAAGCTTTCCAACGCCATTATTCTGTCTGAAGTCCTAGTACTCGATACTTGTGAGCCATTACTCTGCCACCCGAGTGTCTAGATTCCAAAATTTTTTGGCATCATTATTCTGTCCGAGGTCCCAGTACTCGACATTCGTAAGCTGTTACTCTATCCGACGAAGGGCAAAACCAGTATTTTGCCTCCACCTGAGTTGGGGGACGCGATCCGTCCCGTATAATTGCATTGTTTTAAAGCATACATGTATACATCTCTTTCATTGTACTTTAATTTCGTAAAGACCTTTAAATTATTCCTGTATAATGTACAGTAGTTAATGTAAGGTATTGAGTCTTCATCGAATGGATTAATTAACTACGATCAAGAGGAATTTTTAAGTGAAATGGGTAGTTCAAAGATAAAGAGAAAGGACAGGGTGCTAGAAGTAACTCGAAACTGAAGCTTTCAATTTGAAGTTCTAAAGACTCAAAGGAGAATGAAGAGGCAGAGAGCGAAGATATTAAGAAGCCAACGAAGTGGACATTACCAAGATTGCAACCTAAGGCCCTAAAAGCTTCTCCATCTTCTTTCAGTCAACCAGAACTGTTCTTCACATCTGAGAATTTCAGTTCGAAATCTAGGATTTCCTCTTTGTCAGACAAAACATCAGGAAGGTTAATTAGGAACTCGTCATAGGATCAATTTCAAATCCTTTGGTCTACGGTCTTTGGAGTGTTTCTGACTCTTTTTTGTTTCCCTTTTGTTCTTAAGCTTTATTTTCACAAGCATGACATCTGGAGAAGGGGGAGGTCGAAGGACCAGGAGCCGGCCAAGTGATAGGTGCCAATGAGGAAAAAGAAGAAGAAGAGGAAGTGGGGTGGGTTATGTTCCAATAGAGGTAATTGGGGGCGGGTGGTGTTGTAGGAAGAAGAAGAAGAAGAAGAAAAAAGAGGTTACTATTGCTTTTTCCCGTGAACAGTGGGGAAGGTCATATATTTGAGACAAAACTCAAGGGAGGTCCGTGTAATTTTCCCAACAAATATCGAAAAGGTGGGATGGTCATCAATCTTCATTTACAATTCTCAATTACTTGTGGCTTTTATGAATCATGAAGTTACAAGGAACACACACACAATATGAAAATTAAAAGAATGTTACAATCACTACGCGAGTCACAAAGGCATAGGTGGGAAGAGAAAGATGTTTGAACCGATTGTGAAGAGTTGGTTGGCTCACTCAAGAAAGCAAGCAGGGGTAGCCATGGGATCCTTTCATTTTATTATCAGATAGTATTAAAACTAGGGGGGAAAAAAGCCACTTCTTGTTGCTGCCTTGACACTTAATTAAGTGGGCAAATTTACCTACCCACCCTCTATGAAATCAAATAGTCATTCCCTGATGTTGTTGTTGTGTGTGTTATCATTGGTCTCTGTGCTAGTGCAAGGACTACATGACTAGAGAACGATCTCTTGCTTTAAAACTATTAGGAGAACTAGGGTTAGAAAGTTAAACAGTAACGTGAACTTATTATGTTTTTTTTTAACCTTAGATTGGTATGGGTAAGTGTATTTTTTACCATACAATAGGAGGTAGGAGTTTATAATTACAGAACACATGATGACAACACCAGTGGGGGAAGGGTATTTAACAAATGGAATGTACAGATGGCGTAAATAGAAGGATTTAAGAAACTAAATTATGGAAAGAAATTGGATTTCTTTTTATAAATTTGTTTTCTGTTTTTAATTTTAATTATGTGGATCTATATGTGGAAAAACCCAAAGTGTGATCGATCATTAACATAGGATATGACAAGTTGAAACTCAGATCTCTACTGTAATAACCAGGGCCACACATGCCCGTGCAAGTAATTCAAGGATAAATTCTCATGAGGAGATGATATCTTCACAAGGGGGTGCAATACTAGTTGTTTTCCATTTGCATTCTAATAAATATTATATATAAGGGCTCTGATCGGAAATTATTCTTGGCCAAAAGGAACAATCATAAGATCACACAGGCCACCCAGCGAAGATAAACCCCACACCAATCAAGCCCATAGCTGTGAACTAATTACTCTATCGTAGTGAGCAACAAACGTCACCAAAATCAATACGTTTGGTTGTCTCAATGGTCATAAAGGCGCTCACAATCGTCACCAACATTTTCGTCGAATTTGGATCCTCTACTGCTGAGCTGCCCGGCAAGACTGTGCTGTCCAGATACGATACTGCACACAATGTCCGCCTTATCCCTGCCCAAACGCCTTGCCCGAGTGGGGGTAAGGCGATCTTTGCACGCAATACCGTGTCTGGGCAGCACGGTCTTACCGGGCAGCTCGGCAGTAGAGGCTCTGGAAAATTTTGAGACAAGGTCACTCCTGCAGTAATGGGCTATATAGGGTATCTGCAAACTCTTGCACTCTTTTAGCTAACATATTAGAGAAGAAAAAAAATATTCCACGCCATCTGCCCAAGTCATCACTAATCAACAAAAATATTGATCCCTCCAAGATCTTGCACTTTACCTGACTGGCCATATACGACTCTCAAGTACAAGCCTTTGCTTTGATTTTTCAGAGATACCTGTTATCTGAAGATGGGATCAAAAAAATTTAGATCACAAGGAGTAGAATGAAAGACAGAAACAAAGAATATTAGAATTAACAGTTTCAAATGGAACTACCTGGAAATGACTGGATGTAATGTCACAATCTTCAAGATATTTATGGAACTTAGGACCAAGTGATGGAATAAATGCAAACTTCCACTGAACACAAAGAAAGAGAGAGAGAGAGAGAGAGAACAAATACTTGTCCAAAAGAATTATGCTGACTAAGGAATTCTCTAAACCAATAAATTAAAAAGCACCATTTTACCTCACTAAGAATGGACACAATAATGTAATCCTAGATGGGAATAAAGCCAACTAGAACCAGAACCAGGATCTACTAGGGTTTAATGGGATCGGTTAGGGCAAAATTAGGTAGATAGTGAAATTAGGGTTAGGGTTTAAGGAGGTCTAGGGTTTGATGGATGGGTTATGGTAAGATGATATAGGAAAACCTTCCAATGAAGGTCCTGAGTTGTTCTAATGGAGTTAGATGTGTATACTTGAGTAAATGGTAAGTTAGGTTTAGGGTTTCGGGTTTTTGAAAAGGAGAATTATGTAGGAATCTAGGGTTTATAATGGCTATTGTGGGCAAGGTCTTGGATCGAGTTTCCCTAACAGTGAGAGGGAGCTTCGGTTCAAGTTTAGGTTGTTTCTGATGGTGGATTCAGGCTGGGCAGGTTTTAGGTTATGGAAGTGATGTTTGGAGATGGAGGGATGTTAGGGTTTGGGGATGGGGATTATATACTTACTTGTTGTTGGATGGATCCTTGAACTAGTAGCAGATTTGGACAAATGAACTATGAATCTTCAAGCAATCGGCAGTAACAAACTTGAACAGATTTGAATGCACTCAAAGGAGAGAGCAGTGATCTAGTTAAGGCTATCTGAGCCTCATCTTCACAACCTATATCGGGACAGTGGAATGCAACAAAGCAGTTTTCTTATTCATTAAATCATGGGAGGCTCTCAAGAGCTCTTACAATATATAGCCTTATGGCTGGAAAGAATTCAAACTCTAACTATGACCAACAGCTTAACTAGGACTCAAAATTGAAATATGAATGCTGACTAAGATTTCTAACTAGGATTCAAACTTGCACTAGGAATCCTAATTAGAATTACGATAGCTCTTGAAGGCTATCTCAGTCTCACCTTCACAACCTATCTTGGGATAGTGGAATGCAACAAATCAATTTTCTTGTTCATTAAATCGTGGGAGGGTCTCAAGAGCTCTTACAATATATAGCCTTATGGCTGGAAAAAAATTCAAACTTTAACTATGACTAACAACTTAACTAGGACTCATAATTGCAATAGGAATGCTGACTAAGATTTCTAACTAGCTAGGATTCCAACTTGCACTTGGAATCCTAATTAGAATTACAACTTTGCCCATAACTCCTCTCCTTCTCAGTCCAAGTTAGATCCGCGTGCTATTTGGTGTATTTTTCTGGGTTACTCGACTTCACAACAGGGGTATGAATGTTATCACCCTCCTTCCCGCCGTCTTTATGTGACCATGGACGTTACATTCCAAGAATCTAACCCATACTTCATGTCACCTCTTTAGGGGGAGAGTCTTGAGGAGGAGCCTCCTTTAATTATTGATACACTTCCAATTCAGGGGGAGCATATTGATGATGGTAAGGGAAAGACAATGGTTCAGCCTACC
Source organism: Telopea speciosissima (assembly GCF_018873765.1). Taxonomy (NCBI): domain Eukaryota; kingdom Viridiplantae; phylum Streptophyta; class Magnoliopsida; order Proteales; family Proteaceae; genus Telopea; species Telopea speciosissima. The sequence goes on along the minus strand of NC_057916.1, from coordinate 87,037,750 downwards.
CAGGATGTGAACCTATACTCACAATAGATCCAAGAAAAAGGATACCATTGGTGACCAACCACATCTCACTGTGGCGCCTCCACTAGCTTCGCCCTCACCACCAGGTAATATCTCTCCTGCTTCTGATAATATTCCTGATAATGTTAAGCATTTGCACGGTGACCTTCCCATTGCTATTCGAAAAGGAGTTTGCTCCTATACTCAACATTTCCCATTTTGTTTCGTAAGAGTCTTTATCTCCTTCCTAACGGGCTTTTGTTTCCTCATTATCGTCTGTGTCTATTCCATAAGATTGGAAAGAAGCCATCAAAGATCCGAAGTAGAAGGCTGCCATGCTAGAGGAAATATAAGCATTAAACAAAAATGGTAGCTGGGAACTTGTTCCTCACCGTGAAGGGAAGAAGTTAGTTTGATGCAAATGGGTTTTTACAGTCAAGCAAAGGGCAGATGGAACTATTAAGAGGTACAAGACACGATTTGTTACCAAGGGCTTCACCCAAACCTATAGGATCGGATTATCAAAAAACCTTTGCACCTGTAGCAAAGATGAACTCTGTTAGGGCATTGTTGTCATATGCTGCCAATCTTGGATGAAACCCCAACAGTTGGATGTTAAGAATGCATGTCTTAAAGGGGACCTCGAAGAAGAAGTCTACATAGATATACCTCCTGGTTTTGCATCTACATCTACTGCTAGCCGTGTTTGCAAGTTATAAAAATCATTATACGGGCTCAAACAATCTCCTAGGGCATGGTTTGGTCAATTCCTGAAAGCTATTCAGAAGTTTGGGTATCAACAGAGTCAAGCTGATCCTACATTGTTTGTAAAAAAAATTGGTAGTCAGTATGTCGACGATATAGTGATTACTGGCAACAATGATGGTGAGATCTCCAACCTAAAATCACTATTAGCAAAGGAGTTTGAGACCAAAGATCTAGGACCTCTTAGGCCATTCCTTGGTATTGAAGTTGCAAGATCCAACAAGGGCATTTTTATTTTCCAACGAATGTATATCTTGGATCTTCTCAATGAGACTGATATGCTTGGGTGTAAGCCTACAGATTCTCCTATTGAGGTTAACCATCAACTTAGCAGTACCATGGGTGAACCTGTTGACAAAGAACGGTACCAAAGATTCGTTGGTCGACTAATCTATTTGTCCCATACTCTGCCTGATATTGCCTATTCTGTAGGCATTGCTAGCTAGTTCCTCCATGATCCTTGTGATGTAGATAAGTCACTTAGGGCTTATTTTATTGAAAATAAGCTTTGGGTTGGGTTGGGTCATATATGTATTGGGCTTTTAATCCCATGCGTTTACTTTGTAATTGGCCAATTTAAAATATGGGTAGAAAGTAGGAAAACTGGATTTAATTCATTAGTTTAGTTAGAGTCCTATTTTGAGTCTGTTTGCTTTACTATTTCACTTTCCTAGTCAATTTAGCATACCTTATTAGTTAAGGATTAGGTTAGGCATTTCCTTTTTAGTGTCTAAGTCTATTTTTGAGTCTTCTATATACGTTTGGAAGGGAGGTCAGCATTGTACACGAATTTGATTAATGAAATATTGACTTGAGCCTTTGTGAAAATCCTGAGATAGGATGGATGAGATGCCCCAGGCTGAGATAGCCAACCCCAACCTTCCCTCATCCCTTTATTAGAGTTTATGTGTTATGGTATATTTGTCTCCATTTTTATTATAAGTCATAGAGTTGTAATTTTCCTTTTTATTCTATTTTTATCTTTTACCTCCTTAGGGAGTCCTATGTAATTCCTAAGAAGTTATGAATGAAGTAAATATAGGAGTTATGAGAGCTTTCTCTCTAACTCACGATTCTCTCAATCTATCTTCTGTTCCCTTCTCCTTCTCCTTCTTGCTGCAAGTCACTTCTCTATTACCTAGAACCGATCCAACTTAGAGTTTTAACTTGGTATCAGAGATCAGCTCTCTTTTTTTGTCCTTTGATTGCATTTTTTTGCTAGCTGGCTGCCTTGGATGTCCCTTAATGCCTGAGAATGAAAGAGTTATGTATGTCTTGGTTATTCCTCTTCTACCAAGGGGTATAAGTGTTATCATCCCACTTTCCGAAAGCGCTTCCTCTCCAAAGATGTCACTTTCTTTGAGTCTATACCCTTCTTTACTCCTTCTTATCAACATCCTCTTCAAGGGGAGAATAGAGGGAGTGAAGATGATGTTGATATCCCTTTCATCTCACCTTTGTCTACTTTTCCATTTTTGTTTGACATTGGTAAATCAAAAGAAGGGGTTGTTGTTGCAAGTGGTTCTGATCATGAGAAGGATTACCACCTTCACTAAAAAAAGGTGAATGCTTAAAGAGTAAAGGAACGAAGACCTGCCAAGAGCCCTCTTTGGATCTGGATCCCGAGCTTCATTCTCCTCAGTCAGGTGATCATCCCTCTGATTTAGATCTCCCATTCGCTACTAGAAAGGAAAAATCTGAATTGATCTCTCTAGCATTCGGATTGACCTGCACAGAAGAACAGAATAAGCATTGGAGTGCCAGTCTGAACCGGCGGTGTCACTCCGATGCCTAAGTTAGATCTCTCGTAATAGATAATTCTCAAGAGAGAAAATAGAAAATGAATTGGCTGCTTTACCTATGTTGGAAATAGAGATTTATAGAGCTGTGATGGTTGATCGGTGAAGAACTCAGGAGGTGATAAACCATTTTTGTGTGTCTCCTGTTTGGTTATGTGGAGTCCTTCAAGTTGGACACCCGTTTACTAGGGAGTCACACACAAAGCATGCTCTTAACCGGACTTGTTACCTTACTCTTGTGGTTTAGTTACTTGAGGGTCAAGCGAAAGGCCTAGACTGAGTTGGTTGTCGAGGAGGTATGACGTGGAGGTTGTCATAGATGTTACGTACAAAATGGCTATTTGGTCAAATAGGTATCTGAGTAGGACTCTCAGGTCGAGTTGGCCAAAAGCTTGACTGAACGTAATGATCTTTCTGGTCAACCACATAGAATAGTGACATTTGTTCTATCTGCCAGTCTTCTGGATGAGATTTGTTTTGGCCAATGTCTGACTTCCAAGTCGACATGTCTTTGGGTTGTTCATTGGTTTATCATCACGTTCTGGTTCGATCGTCTGGATTCAACTCGCAATCCCTTCTCTTCAAGTTCTAAGTTGGCCCAAATGCTAAGGGCAACATTGGCGAAGCAAGCCCAAAATAAGATCTAAGTTGATCAGGCCGGTTAAGAATAAGGTCAACAAAGTGTCGGTTCAGTAGATGCAAAACAAAAGTAAGGTTTTGCAGTAGTTGGATGACCAACGGTGTGTGATAGTGTATGCAATTATGATGCAAGTTAGTGCATAGAAGTTAGTATCCAAAAGCATACAATAAAAAAAAAACATGTTATAATAGTTCAACATATATGCCAAACACATCAAAAGTCTGACCTATTTTACACAAGTAAAAGTGGTCCCCAGTAGAGTCGCCACTATGAGGACAATGGCATGGCGGGGGATCACCATGCGTAAAACTAGTCTTTTTTTTTGGGGGAAAGAGAGAGGTGAAATGAATGTAGGGAGTCGCCACCTAAAGGAGGGTCTAGGACCCAAAAATTGTAATGTAATGACTCTCATGCCATGTTCTTCTAGGGGTCAAATGGTCCGTTGGTCTGGGTACGGGTCAAGTTACGGTCCAAAAAAGGTATTAGGCACCTCAGTCCGCCCGGACTTGCTGGTCTCTCTATTACTAGGCATAATGGAATGATAACATGCTTTTGAGAATAATGTAAAGTGAAGGAAATGTAAATAAAGAGAATACAAGGAAAGGTAAGATGCACATACCCCAGGGTTTGGTTACAAGACAAAGGTTAGTATATTGGAATGTAAAATAAAAGACTCACAACCTAGGGAACCTAAGCATGCTGGACTCTAGGCTAGGCATGGGAATACAAGAAATATAGTAGAAGAGAGATTGGAACTCAAAATAGTGACATGATGCAATGTGAAGCGTGAGGACGATGACACTAAGGATCAGACAGTCATGAAGGCATGTACATAGCAAAACATGAAGATTAAGAAGAAAACAAAAGAAAGCACGTGTATGCATGGGAGATAGTGCTAAGGAGAGCATGAGATCTCTACTACTGGGGATGGGGGTCATATGAGGATGCATGTAAGCAAGAAGGACACATTATAAAAAGAAAAAAAAAGGGAATGAGAGTGATCACCATCTAGAGAGATGGGATCACTCACTTCCTGAGATGCAAAATGAAAGTAAGGTGAAAGTTGTATAAAACTCAAGTAAAAGGGGTGAAAGAAGAGGCGTACCTATTAAGAAGACCAAAATGAAGAGGTGGAGGTTTCCCTTTCGTAACTCAGGAGATTTATACGAGGAGCAAGTATCGCCGCTTGTAAGGCTTTTCTTGTCTCTTATAAGCAAGCACTTCGTAGTCAAGCAGAGATTTCCGAATTGATGTCTCCAAATCTTGAACATGAAGTGGTAATGTAGGATTGTGGTGATTAAGAGATGGAAGAGGCAATAGGCTATGGCCAAGTAAGGGCCAAAGACTAAGGGCTCAAAGCTCTTGTGTGTACGTAGACTACGAATGGATGGGCAAGGGGGAGCAGTCTTTTGACTTGGGGGCTAAGCAAAGTGCTTATAAAGTTCATGTAACCCTCCTCAACGTGAGAGGGGTGTATTTATAGATCTAGGGGGTGTGTGCATCCCCAAATTGGTGTAGGGTTGCTGGAGTTAATCCGGATCGTCCAAATGGAGGGTCTTTGCATCGACGGTGGGGGTAAAGTCAAGGTAAGAGCCAATGAGGCTTGGGCAAGTGTTTGGTTGACTTAGGGAAGGTTTCTTGGGGTCTAAGGGAGCCAAGATTGAGATCCAATATGCCAAAAATAGGATAGGATGCGAAAGGAATTGCAATCGAAGTAAAATATGGCAAGATTGGGCTTCTTGGATTAGCACAACATCGACAGTGAAAAGGGGCCGAGTCGACATCGAATTGGGGTACAGTCGATATCGAGTGGCTGTCGATGAACAGGGCTCGACATCGAGGAAAATAGAGCGGTTGTCGGTTGCCATTTGCTGAATGTCGAAGGGAAATAGATCGGTTGTCGATTATATGTTTTGGACTTATACGGGTTTTGAAACATCTGATGTATGTATTCAAGTAATAATTCCTCAATTTATATAAGTATACTACCGGTTTGTTTTTTTTTTTTTTTCCGGTCCCGTTTGTTTTTTAAATCTACATGTTTAAAATTCATACTATTCATTTACGTTTTTTGCCATTCATTTTTTTTTTTTACCGTAATGTTTAGAATTTACGTCATTTAAAACCCTTACCTTCCATTCCCGTTTTTGCTAATTATGGTCACGTTGGATTGAAACCATGTTTTTTTTTTTTTTTTAAGAATTTCCATATCATCACATTGGCATGATGATATGATAATGTGGCAGTTGGAGAGTAAAGAATATGTGGAATGGCACATTGTATAGCCGTCCCACCCAAAGAAATTCTTTAAATCCCCAAACAAGGTGGAGGACCCAAATTATAAATTTTAGGATCAAACTTTTTAAATTCGTTGCCATTCCCGCGTCTTTCAAAATTTCCTCTCGGACACAAACAATGTCACTCCGATCTTTATTCGTACTCGCATTAATTGTCTTCTTCGCCCTGTTTCTGCAACTAAGAGCGTTGCAACTGCCTCAAGAACCTCAAAGTCTCTCATTCGATCTTTTTGAAGTTAATAATGCATCGCCATCGCCATCTCCCAATTCAACGACCTCGAATGCTTCTCTGGTTCCGGCACTATTTGTTATCGGAGATTCAACCGTCGATTGCGGCACGAACAACTATCTTGGGACTTTCGCTCGTGCTAATTTCTTACCGTATGGAAGGGATTTCGACACTCACAAGCCCACTGGGAGGTTCTGTAATGGAAGAATCCCTGTAGATTTTCTTGGTAGCCTTCAATCTTCTTGGTTTCCTTTTCTCTCTGTTTTTTTTTTTTAACTTACATCTCTTACTACTCTTGTAAGATTTTAGATTGAATTTTCATATTTTTTTTTTAATGTTTTTTCTTCATTTATTGATTGAATTCCAGAAATAGATCGATAAATTTTGATTGCAGGATTTGTATGTTTTTCCAAATAGTTCTGACACGGTATTTGTTTTTCTTGTTAATTTTGCTTAGCATTGCGTCTTGGTCTCCCATTTGTTCCTGCGTTCCTCGGGGAGAGTGGGACTGTTGAGGATATGATCCATGGAGTGAATTACGCTTCTGCAGGTGCGGGGATTATTTTCTCTAGCGGTTCAGAATTGGTTAGTCCACTAATTTCATTTTATTGTTAAAATCTTGCATTTTTAGCTACTGAGAATTATGTGGATTCAACAAAGTAAGCTTTCACCCAGTTGTTATCCTTTGTGTACTTATGATGTCTGCATCCTCGCTTGACTATCCCTTGTTTCACCATCATTCAAAAACTGAAATTCTTGATTCTTGATTACCTTAGGGTCAACATATCTCCCTGATGCAGCAGATTCAGCAAGCAACAGATACCTTCCAGCAATTCATATTAAACCTGGGCGAGAAGGCAGCAAATGCTATGATCTCTCAATCGGTCTTTTACTTTTCAATTGGAAGCAATGACTATATACATTATTATCTACCTAATGTATCTGAAGTGCAGTCCCATTACCTGCCCTGGAGTTTCAGCCAGTTCTTAGTATCAACAATAAAGCAAGAATTGAAGGTTTATTCTACATTTCCAATCTTTCAAAATTCAATTTAGTAATTGAGGATTGTTCTTCTGTAGAAAAAATCATTTATGGTCTTTTCTTGAATAAATTATGTCTGTACTTTTTGGATTAAAATGTCTGTTGTGGGGGATTAGCTTTGTTGACCTATATGTAGTAAAATTTTATTCTAATAATAGTGATTGTTATTGATGACAGAACTTGTACAATGCTAATGTCAGGAAGGTGGTGGTGATGGGACTAGCTCCAATTGGTTGTGCTCCTCACTATTTATATGAGTACAATAGCAAGAATGGAGATTGTGCTCAGGAGATTAATGATATGATAATGGAGTTCAACTTTGCAATGAGATATATGGTGAAGCAACTCAATCAAGATCTTGTTGATGCTAATATCACCTTCTGTGATGCATTTCAAGGTTCAATGGATATACTGGCAAACCACGAACGATATGGTAAGACCTCCTACAAGGTTATCTATCTCTCTTTATCATTATATTTTGTTATCATCAGATACATATATATCCAGCAAAAGTAATATTCATTAATGTTCATGGCCATTGTCTTTAAAACCTCATACAGGTTTTGAAGTCATAACTGATGCTTGTTGTGGGTCAGGGCAGTATAGAGCTCAGATGATATGCATTTCACCAGAAATGGCATGCAACAATGCATCTAAGCATGTTTGGTGGGACCAGTTTCATCCAACCGATGCAGTAAATGCCATCTTGGCAGACAATGTATGGTCTGGTTTGCACACAAACATGTGTTATCCCATGAATTTAGAGGAAATTGTAGTACCCAACATCAAATCAACTGATTAAGAAGCTTCAGAAATGGTTATTATACTCTGCATACCGCATAGCAATAGATATGTGAGTGAACATAAATACACTTGTAAGGATGTTCATCTTTTGTACAATTTCAGTTGTTGACATTATCAACTATAAGAGTAGCAACAATTTGAAGTATTATGTTAATGTTGCATATCTCTAGAATCTAGAACTGTAGAGTAGGCTTTTTGTCAGGAGTTTTTTTAATTGGATTATTTGAGTGAAGATGTACTTTTGCACCAAAGTTAGAAGAAGAATCAGATGGTACCTGTTCAAAAAAAAAATTAAATGTTGGTATGCATTGATTTTTTGGATCATTACATTGAAGAACCTAAAAATTTGTTCTTATTCTTCTTTACCACTGTCTCATTGCTCAACTTCCAAAACAGAACAGCTTGTGGGAAGTCTCTGGGATCCAAACCTGTCTTTCACCCCTAACATTCTAACAACTAACCATGGACTTGCACCCAAAAAATAAAAGAATAGAAACATTGACATCTTACCTACATTATATATATTTAAAAAAAAAAAAAACAGAGAGATTCTAGAAAGCAACTGCCGATATGAACAGGCAAGCAAAATCATGTCTACCCAGTTTAAGACTTTTGACTTATTCCTACACCATCTTGTAGAACCTGATAGGTAGAGAGCTGGTGATAGCATTGAATCGGAGGTGGAGGTGATGGTGAAACACACGGTTGGATGATTCTCCTTTGCGGGCTGACCTTAAAGGTTCTTCCTCCAAACCATCTCTTATTTCCATCCACTGAAAGTTCACAGGAGCCAAATTAGAGATGCAACCATAAAAAAAAAAAAGCTAATTTCTTCCACTATGTTTGGTGAGGCCTGCCATCTCACAAAGCGTTTAGAGCCATCTTGCATGTTTAGGCTGCACTTTCTGAATCTTTCGCTTCAGAGTTCATTATGAAGCTAGGAAATGCTAGTGTATATCTCTGAAGGTATACAAATGTATACGAGTATGGATTAATGTATGATTCTGCTAAAATTGTCCTGTGTCTTCAACACATTGCAGTCATCACATCAGGACAAATTAAGCTCATATAAAGCTTTTACTTCACTCGTAGTAACTATCAATGAGGGAAAAAGTGTAACAAATTCTACACCCTAGATTTTAATTCTACAATACCATTTTAGAGTGCTATCTCCATACATGTCAACAAGGCTAATCCCCATAACAAGCATTTTGATCCAAAAAGTATAGAATTAGTTTATTCAAGAAAATACCATAAATAAAATTTTCTAAACAAGAACAATCCTCAATTACTACATTTAATTTTGAAAGACTGGAAATGCAGAATAAACCTTCAGTTCCAATTCTAGATGGAACCTATCAAAAAAAAAAACCTTCAGTTCCTGCTTTATTGTTGATGTTAAGAACTGGCTGAAACTCCAAGGCAGGTAGAGGGACTACACTCTGAATGATAATGTATATAGTCATTGTTCCAATTGAAAGGTAAAAGGCCGATTGAGAGATTATAGCATTTGTTGCTGTCTCACCTAGGTTTAATATGAACTGCTGGAAGTTATCAGTTGCTTGTTGAATCTGCTCCATAAATGAGATATGTTTACTATGAGGCAATCAACAACCAAGAATTTCATTGTAAGATTATTTTTAATATAATGGGTTCCTATTTAACAAGGAAAGGAAGAGAAAGATGGTTATATAAGGTAATGGAATGCAAACAACCGTTAGTTCGGTTGATCGGTGACATGCTAGTTGAGTGCATCGCCCTTAGGAGGTCAAGGGATTGACTTCTCTATGGTTGCATTATTGGGCAATTTGGCCCCTTTGTTTGGTAGTTGTAGATTCACCCCTTCCCACTCCCCACCACCCTCCTCCTTGGTAATGGTAGTTGTTTGATCTTTATCCTCTCAATTACACTGCCTGTACTTGAAGTCAAGTACATCTAACAGAGGAGGCAGAAATGACTATCCTACCCCCTGCCCGAACACACTGCCCAAGGTGAGGTTCACATGGGGTCCACCTCCCTCTATTAGATGTACTTGACGTCAAGTACGGGCAGTGTAATTGAAAGGATAAAAATTCTGTCTTGTAGTTGGTAGCCAAAGTCCCATTGGGATCAGTTAATTAAATCCGGTTTGACATTGTCAATCATCAAAATTGAAATCAAAACTGAGAGAAGGTTCTGGGTTTTGAAACACTTGTTATGAATTCGATTCAATTTTAAAACAGGATCGTTTCAATTCTAAATTGATATCCATAGATTTTATTATGTTCTGGAAGGTGCGAAGGATCTTAGACCGTTCTAAGCAGGTCTAGGAGTCAAATCCCACCTGCACCCATCTTCTAATCCTCCAACCACATTCTTAAAGGAAAAATGGATTCAACTATAATCATCCGGTAAATGACACTTTTAAGATGCTACAGCTACGTATTGAAGTGTGGGATGGCATAAGTTCCATCACACAACATATCATGATGAGACGGTTGATATCAACTCCATCAACATCTTTTTTTAATTTCTATTTGATACGTTGAAAAAGAATGGACAAAGTTTTTCTCCACCCATAGAGGACGGATCACCCACCATCCTAGGGTTCAAAAACCCCTCCAAAGTTTTAGTATGTTTCAAAAGACCCTCCCGATACCCATTCCCACCCTCTCCCGCCCATTCACAGTGGGTGGAGGGAAACTCGATCCAAGAAAATTTGTTAGATATCAAGAATAAATTTAACGTCAAGAGTTTCTTTTCTATCACGAGGGCTTTGCAGAAGATGGTTTTCTCATCAGACGGTGAATTTCTTCGCAGCCATTAGAAAGTAACCAAACATACCCTAAGGCCTGATTTGGTATGATATCCATTTCAATTTCATAGGATAATTATTTCAAAAATTGTTTAGTTCAATTTTTCAGTAAACTAGAAATCAAATACAAAAGAAATTTTGAAATAGCCGACAACTTGTTTAAATTTTGATATTGAAATTGATTTCACTTCTGCTTTTTAACAAAGACATTGTTATTTTGAGAGCAAAACAGTAACTTCATGTTAAAAATAAAACATCACGTCTTTCTTCTCCTGATTGTCTCCCACCACCCCCACCACCCTAGGTCTGCCCCATCCCTGCCACCACCACCCTCTCCCAAAGAAATATAGAGAAAATTGAACTATCAAATAGATTTTTTATTCCTTAAATATTTCAGATTGATGCAACCAAAACAATGTCTATTTTTTGACCAACAGTCTATTTGTTGACTATTTCTTGAAATCAATCCAAATTTGAAATAGAAATCTTACCGAATCTAGCCTAAGAGAAGGTCCTGCAGGTAAGATTCTAGAAATGAGACAGGACTCTAGCTTTACCTTCAGAATTCTGATGCAACCATATCGGACTCAAAAAAGATTACACATTTGTACACATTGATTTATCATTCATTACATTAAATGGGCTTATTAGTCTTCAAAGAGTCACAAGAAACATAAAAACTTGTTCTTATACTTCTTTTGCCACAGTCTCATTGCCAGGGTTTTAAGAATCAGCCGGACTTCCTGATCTGGGTCGGTGATCTTGCACGGAAACACCCTATATGCCTGAAATATGCCAGTTCCAAAGCTGATCCAGATCCTAATTCAGGGTTTTTAAACCCTGCTCATTGCAAAACTTCAAAAACAGAACACAGCTTGTGTCTTAAAAAAAGTATCTGGGAGTAGGACCACAATCCTGGGATCAAACCCTATCTTCACCCCTAACACATTAACAACCAACCATGAATATCTTACCCAACAAAAAATAAACACAGGAGATTCTAGAATGGAACTGCTGTATGAACAAGCAAGCAAAACCATGTCTACCCAGTATAATACTTCGATTTATTCCTGCACCATCTTGTAGAACCTGATGTGTAGAGAGCTGGAAATAGCATAGAGAAGGTGGTGGTGGTGGTGGTGAAACACAGTTGGATGACTCTCCTTTGCAGGCTGATTCCTCCATAACATCTCTTATTTCCATACTATGAAGGTTCCCAGGAGCCAAATTAGAGATGCAACCTTAAAAAAGCTAATTTCTTCCACTACGTTTGGAGCTCAAGGAGCCTGCCACCTCACAAAGCGTTGAAGCCATCTTGCACATTTAGTCTGTACTGTCTGAATCTTCTACTTCAGAGTTCATTATGAAGCTGGGAAATGCTAAAGTTATATCCCTGAAGATGGCACCCAAAGTTAAAAAAGAACAAATAAATGTGTGCAAGTATGGATAAATTCATGAACAGCTACAATTGTCCTATGTCTTAAATAACATCAAAGTTAAAAAAGAACAAATAAATGTGTGCAAGTATGGATAAATTCATGAACAGCTACAATTGTCCTATGTCTTAAATAACATTAAAATCACAATTGATTAATTAAGAGTATCAATTAGGTGGTCACTTCTTGGATAACCAACATTAGGGCAGTTTTAGCTGTCAGATCAGAGCTTCTGAGCTTCAGATCTTTTTTGTCACACCCTTTGCTTTCCTTCAATTGTCCGAAAGAAAAGCTTGAACCATGACAACTAGGGTTGTAATTAGGTGGTCCCAGAACTTCCTCAATGCTACCTAAATGCATTTTGAAACAATGTGGAACAGACTCACGCCATTAATTATTGCCACGTAGCAGTTCAGATGGGCCCCAATTTGGTGCACAAGTTATCTACAGTATCATATATCAATGGTCAAAATTTCAGACCAATCTCATATTCCCATGCGTTTTTATAGAGGTTTAAAATAAAGTTTGAGAAATGAGAAAGTCTAGAAAGTGAACATGAATAAAACAGCAACCCTTTCAAAAATTAAGGGAAAAGCCTAAACAAGCTGGGCTCATACAATTGAGATGAGCCACCAAATTTGGCAAGTAGCCTATCAAGGGAGTTTCATATCTGTCTAACAATCAGGCTTGCCAAATCATGTCCACGTAACTGAAAATTAACAAGTGACATGGAAGGGGTTCGAGCATGGTGGAAACTAAGGGCCTCTTTGGTATCATTTTTCATTTTCATTTTCATTTTCTGACAATTTTTCATTTTTTCATGTATTTGGTATCACTTTTGAAACTTGTTTTTATTTAAAATAAATGAAAACACCCCCAAAATGATAATAGACTCAAGAGTCTATTATGGATTATGGCCAAAATCTGTTTTTCCTTCATTTTTTCGCTCAAGTAATCAAGCTTAATGAGCATGTGCTCACAAGTCCCAAATACAAGGGGTAAAATAAACATTTGCTTTAATTTTTAGAAAGTCAAGCCCCCTCCTCCTCTTCTTCTTTTTTTCTTCATGCAACGGGCTTCACCGATCTACTATGCAACCTGCGATTTACTCGACGGAGTAGTTGTTTTTGAGTTCGCCCCGGTCTGAGCAGTTAGCTCTAAGAGACAGTAAAGGAATCATGGAGGAAGGAAGAGTCATCTTCTTCCTTGCGTCGATAACCCATGGCGGAAAACCAGAATTATTGCAAGAGAGAAATCTCTCTCAATACTGACCCAATCAACCTGAGAATTGGGATTAGATAGCTACTGTAATGCTCTATCAAATCTGACCAATAAGCACCTAATTTAACACCAAGATAGTGAAAGAATTTAATAAGAAATAGAGGCAGGCGGAAGTTCTCTAGGCAGCCCTGGTTGCATGTCTAATTCTAGTAACAGATGAAGACCCTGGTGTTAAGGATGGAGGTTTTGGCTCGCCCAAAGAACGGAAACATGTGCCCAAAATCTCAAGCCAAACAGATGAAGAATGCGGAGTCAGAAGTTCATTCAGTTCTGTTGTATGTTATTGCAAACAGAAAAACAGAGGAAAACGACTGTTAGTATGCAAGATAGAGGAAGAGAGAATCAGAAGGATGAGAGGGTCTTGCTAGAAGTGGGAGAAGAAGAGATGAGAAAGAGAGGGAGAGAAAATATCAGAACGGGATGGGTTAATCCATCAAGGTTGCACCATGTATACCCATTCTCCTCTGTTTCTGGTTTTTCTTTGCAGTCCTTCCAGTTGGGTTTGGTTGATTTATGGTTCTGCATTTTCGGATTTAGAAAGAAGACCTGTTAAGGTGCTTTTCTCAGTCATCAAGCATTCCTATTATAAATGCTCTGTTGGTCACATTTCAAGGACTTGAAGAGTTCTTTCCTCTACTGCAGATCATTGGAGAAGATGGAGAAGTAGCTAAAGAGATTAAAGAGTTCTAGACACGATCCAAACAAACCAGAAGGAGAAAAACGCAGCATCGATCTTCCAATCTTCAAAGGTTTCGGTCAATGATAGCAGAGATTGAAGAGTTCTGGATTTGATCCCTTTATTTCACCGATCTGATCCTCATTCCTCACTTCTCTCATTTTTCTAATCCTAATTTCAATGATGAATTTCTATGACTTGGGCCCATTTGTTCAAAAATGTTATAAAATTTATTTACACATAGGTAGTTACCAAACTTATTTTTCATTCTACAATCTATTATGTTTAGTAGTTACCAAACAGATTTTCATTTTTGAATAAAATGGTTTTTAGTAATGATTTTTTTTTTAAATAGGCCAAAATGAAAATGAAAAAGATACCAAAGAGAGCCTAAGATGGCCAACTATTTAGTATAGATAAATGAACCTGTTGGTCATGCATATGGCAATGCAGTGTAGGAAAAACAGCTTTCTATTAGAAAATACGACCAATGAAATCTAGCATGTGCACCAAACCAGTAAAGATGACAAGACTCAGGACCCACTTTAAGTATGGTAGAGTCATATTCTTTAATAAAGCAGGATTCCGTGCAACAAATTCTTTCCACTCTTCTTGATCGATCCTCCCATCACCTTTTGAATCAGCGTCGCTGAATGTCTGCAAAAGAGAGAAGATAAATGAACTGATAGAACAGATGGAAAAAAAACACAGAGTGTGCAGTTCATCAGAAGCACTCCTTACCTTATCGACAATTGTTTCAACAAAATCATCTGAAAGAATCAGATCAGACTCATGTAAAAGAGCTAATACCATCTCCTTAAGCTGTCACATCATACAAAAAGAGGAATACCATACATAATTATTGAACTATAAAAGCAGCAAAATTCACAGAGGGGTCAGCTGAAATTGGAACAAATCCAATATGCTCCAATATGCTTTCATCGACAACAAATACTAACAAAGAGGGGAGCAAAAATGATGGTATTTACCTCCTCACGCTCAATGTAGCCAGTGTGCCTTAGATCGTACAATCTAAATGCAACTGTTACAAAATTTTCCACAAGTGTGTTAACTACAAATGTTATCAGTGAAATCCAATAACATTGAATAATATCTGAATTCTGAAGGACTGGATTTTATATTTATAGCAACATATTTTCTTACAAGCAATTTTGTCTGCCTCCGGAGCATTTGGGTGGAAGACACCTAACGACCGAACAAATTCTCCAAATTCAATAACGCCATTGCGCTTGAGATCAAACAAATCAAATATCTGCAAGAGGATGCCATGATAAGTGTAACTATAGAAATGGATACCCATGATATCGCATTGCAGTCATCACATCAGGACAAATGGGGCAACCAATTCATGGTTTTTGTTACGTCCAGTATTGTGATAACAGTACAACAATGAAAAACATTATCTTTCAACATAATCAATGATGTTTCAAAAAGCCAGAAAATCTACGGAGATCAACTACTAAGCATACACCTATGATAGTGGATTATGAAATATTTATATGCCACATGCATCATCTGTATTCTCCATCTACAACCAACTCCAGATGAAATGAGTAGAGAAATAGCTCTTTGAATAAGTATACTGGTAGGGGAGGATGTCCAATAAAACCCCATAAACCCTACCCTAGATTGTGAGGGAAAAGGGAAAGATAGTTTCCAAAAAAACTCAAGATTTGTAATTCTATCTTAAGATAACCACCTGGTCCATTTAAGAAGGTTAAAACAGTCATTATACAAGAGCCATCTTGAGTACGACAACCGTTGTGTCCAGAGTATAGACACCAACAGTAACAAAACCCATCATAGTTGCCATATCTTTACCCGCCCATGCTCTCTATCTCTCAGAGCTTACAACATATCTGGGCATGTCAAGGTCAATTACCCATTTAACCAATCCGATTGCTGTCCCTAGAAGGGACAGCTTTAATTTGATTCAAGTCCAATACCAAAAAATCAACACCCCGTTAGGCGCCCAAGTTGAACCAAAACTCCAAACTCAGTGAAACTTCCATGACAGCTGATTCATATTTGCAGCACACAAATAAAATGAAAGAACTATGAGAATGAAAAGCAAATCGGCTGGCAGTACACACCCTGTCTGCAAATAGGTTCCGTTTGCTACTGTTTCTAAAGAGAGCAAGCTGCAATTCTTCCTGCATGTAAGGATAAAAAACAAATCAGTCATCAAAGCAAGATGTACATGCCAAAAACCAACCGAGTCGTCAAATCTTACCTGTTTTGGATAATAATACAAAAATTCAAAATATAAATGCCAAAAACCAACCAAGTCGTCAAAACTTACCTGTTTTGGATAGTTATACAAAAATTCAAAATTCGGACCTTAGTGAGATTACCTTGTGGATAAGCCCATCGTTGGTTATTGAACCACTTAGTTTCTTGAATAGCTCATATAAAGCCTCAACTTCACTCACAGTGACTGTCCAGAAGTAAAAAAGTGTTTTAGATCCCACGTCAACATCACAAAATTGAAATTGATTATAGATTGCACACAATTACAAAAATAGAAATTGTCAATATAAGTAACATAATACATGACAATCTACAACCTAGATTTTAATCCTACAAAACAATTTTAGAGTCCAATCTCGTGAAAATTTTAAGGGCATCTAGAAGAGGAATAATGAGTTCAAGATGTGAAAATGTCAACCTCATCCTGGGCCTACGCTTGCCTCAGACAACAGGCATGTTATCAGGATTAGAACCAGCTAGTCAACGATCCACTAGGATTATCTCCTACGCCAAGCCCACTTTGCTTACTCCAACCATCCTTTGAGGTATAAAAAATTATTAATTAACATCCAGAAACTAATCAAAAGGATCAACTGGTCAACTCAGTTGTTGGCCTTCAAAACACATCAAACGACGTGTGCAACCTATCTGTATGTTATTTGTATAATAAAGATGTTAAACATGCATATTGACTGAGACAATATTTCTCCATGTAGAAGAAAACTAAAAATTTTAGATGTTTAAATCCTCGTATTAATTTTAAACAGCATAAAATTCTTGGGGGCACAAGCTTCAGCATTGGGAATGAGTGGATAAGACATACAATTGCAAAATTTGGAATAAAAGAGAGTGATCTATGTGCTCAAAAGGTTTTTCATACTCACATGGTGTTTCAGCAGCAAGAACTGTAGGCTCTTCATATCCAGGCGTTTTTCTAGAGTGCTTCGAGCTGTAGCAGCCCATGAAAGCAAGCACAATTCCAATATCAGACCGCTGAAAAAGTGCCCCTTATACTAGTGGGATTCTTTTTGCTATTTTACCTGTCAATGTCCATTGGAAGAAAATATTCAATAGCATATTGAATCAGTAAGCTTTCAAAATTATAGAAAAAATCAGCTTCTCATAACATATATACATTCTGTATGAGATGTTACTTGGAGGAACATGGGCCATACACATGACTCAGCAATACAACAATCTTATGGTGCTACTACCCATCCTGGCTGGGAGAAGGTTTGGGGGCAGGGGGGGAACCAAAGATGACTAGACAAAGTAACACCCATGAGTGAGTTCATAAATGGGACAAAATTAGAGTACCATGCTTTTATGTTTACGTCCCATCCAATATATGATTATATGGTGGGCTGCCTGTGCTTGGAGAAATGAAAATAGTTCAACTTTCAACCTGAGACTCCGAGAGCTTTTAATCCCCATGAGTGAGTTCATAAATGGGACAAAATTAGAGTACCATGCTTTTATGTTTACGTCCCATCCAATATATAGTGGGCTGACTGTGCTTGGAGAAATGAAAATAGTTCAACTTTCAACCTGAGACTCCGAGAGCTTTTAATCCCTAGTTGAGACAACCATTGTACTGCCTTTTAAATTATCATGAACATTCAATTAATTGGGGGAACACGTACAAGCTTTGTTACACCATGTCATTTTAGAAATTGGTCAGTGGTACGAAGGGTTATTAGTTTTAAAACCAAACCGAACAGCACCAAAAAAATCCAGCAAAGAAACTGGACATAGACAGCCACAAAGATCTGGTCTACC
Source organism: Telopea speciosissima (assembly GCF_018873765.1). Lineage (NCBI taxonomy): Eukaryota > Viridiplantae > Streptophyta > Magnoliopsida > Proteales > Proteaceae > Telopea > Telopea speciosissima. The sequence continues at coordinate 87,019,941 of NC_057916.1, read as the reverse complement.
AATCCACCAGGGAAAAGGGCAGGTAAGGTTGGAAATTCTTGTTTTGAATCTTTTGATTTCAGCAGTATAAGCTAACCCGAGAATGCATTAAAACCAAATCATTAGAAAGATCCATCCCATATTTAGGGGGCTTGTCACTACAATAAACGATTCCATTTTTTGAAGTGTGGGATTTAAGGTCAGAAGAACATAACTTATACCCTGCATCCCCCTCCCCAAACAAACATGTTCCTTCCTCAGTCTTTTTGGGTGTGTTTAATATCACTTCTCCGGAGTGGTTCCGAGGGAGTTCTGATTGTTTTTTTTTCAGAGTGATTCAGACTGAAAATTGATGTGAACCCGAGTTCATTATGGGTAGATATGGGCCCATAAAAGTGATCAAGATCTAATTAAGAAGAAACAGTGCAATCTTGTATTTAAATTAAAGTTCAGGACCCAATTTTAAAGAATGGCGGCAATTTTGTATATATTATGAACAGTGAAGGTATTTTGGACGATGAACAAACTGCAGACTAAAAGTAGAAGTAATTGTTTATGTGGGGGTTAATTCTGGAATTCTAAATAGAAGGGGAAAAGAAAAAAGCAAGGCAATTTAAGAATTAGGGCGTAAACGTAAATAACAGGGAATTTAAGTTTTAATAAAAGAGACCTTTCTTCAACCTCATGATAATAAGAAGGGCAGAAGAGAAGAACTCGAACTGCAGCCTTTGGAATCTGTCCCAAACAGCTCTGAAATTCCAGAATTGTTATCAACTTGCCTGCTGGATCGATCCAAACCACTACAGTTATGGAAATCAAGTGGTACTTGGATTACAGATTTATGAAACTTGGAATCAGCTGTAGCTGCAGCTCCAGCCAGGATGATCTTGTATTAATGGCAAATTAACAACAGAACTTTTCATGTCAAACAAGTCTCTATCCAATAACCAAGTGGAGGAAATCGAAAGCCATCCACACACTAATTAAACTAATCCAATAATGGGCCACAGCATAATCAGTGCCTTAAAAATCTTGACTGGTTTATTTACAATTTAAATTGCAGTGTGTTGAGAAAATGAAAATCGTGTATGAATCCCATGGGATGAAAACGAAATAAAGATGTAGGCTCCCATTCAAAGTTACTTTTCAAATTTCAACTGTTCCACTGATAATGAATTAACATAAACTCATTAATGTACAGATTGAAAGAAGGTAAACAAACCAAAGATTAAGTAGAGGTTAAGTTACTCCTTACAAATTCTTAATCTGAGTTTCGGGCTTCATCTTCCAATGATGTGAGATATATCATATGCTTCTTTAGATTTTCAGTTCCGGGTTTATTCATGATTTTATATCGTAGTACAATGAAAAGAAGCGGAAAAACAAAAACAAAAAAAAAAAAAAAAAAGAAACAGAACTGAAACCTAATAAGAACTTCAATGACTTGAGAAGAAACATAAAAACAAGAGAAAAGAAAATGTAAAACGAACCCTTTACGAAAATAATAAAGCTCAATGGAATGAAAGAAAGCAAGCAGTGAGAAAATGAGAAGGTAGGATGTGGATCGATTGATTTTTTACCTGACCTGTTTCGTCGTCTTTGCTCTTCTTTGGTTCTCTCTCTCTCTCTCTCTCTCTCTCTCTCGTCTCGTCTCCGTCTCTATATATCTCTCGCTTTCTCTCTCCCCCAATAGTTTTGGATTTCAAACATCGCTTTCTCCGGTCCATTCCCAGGTCCCTTGCTTTACGAGTGAAAGCGTATAAAGAAATACGTGTAAAGGCTGGGATCTTTATCACCTCCAGTTTGCTGATCGGCCCAGTTACCCAGTTCCTCTAACAAAGGGGGGCTGAAATGACCTCTCTACCTATGCCCAAACACCCTACCCGGGTGGGGTCCACCATCCCCCTATTAGAGGAACTGGGGAACTGGGCCGATCAGCAAACTGGAGGTGATAATTTTCCGTAAAGGCTGACGAGAGGAGAGGGGGAAAGTCCTGGAAGTTCTGAAGAGCTGTTATCAAAAAAAAAATCTATTGGAAGAAGAAAACATAAAAAAAAGGCATGCCCACACTCTTCTAGTCCTTCACGGTCTCTGTCTGTGCCTCTGTAATGCGGTCAATCCGGTCATGCCAACCCCCCCCCCCCCTTCTCTCTCTCTCTCTCTCTCTCTCTCTCTCTCTCTCTCTCTCCTAACGGCTAACACTATTCTAGATTTCTAGCCTCTGGTTTTGAACCCATTAGCAAGGTGTTTTTTTTTTTTTTTTTTTAAACGATAAATAAAACCCTAAAAAACAGAAGGTGAGATGGTGGACCACGATCAGGGTTTTAAAACTGGGAACCGATGGTGGAAACAGTCAACACTGAATCGGATATGAATCGACGAATCAACCGGTCTTTAATTAAAAAAAGAAAAAAAAACTAGAATAAAAAATAGGAAAAATTACATGATTAGTTATTTTTGGGTTTTCATTTACAAAACTGTCCACCCTATGTTTGAGTTAACAAAAATTGACAAAAACAAGTTAAGATTTATAAAACTGGACAAAATAGTGTCTCTCCTTCCCACACTTAATTTTTTAGGCATTTTTACCCCTGTCATTGCCTTCTCGTCCAGGCATCCTCAGTTCCCTGCAACCCTTTCTCTGCCATCCCAAGTAACAGAGGAAAAAAAAAAAGAGATTTTTTCAGAGGGGAACCATCGAGGAAGGAAGAAGAGTCACTGTTTTGTCTAGTTTTGTAAAACTTTACTTGTTGTTTGTCTATTTTTGTTAACTCAAACAGAGGGTGGACAGCTTTGTAAATGAAAACCCAAAAGTAGCTAATCATGTAATTTTCCCTAAAAAATATTCCACTGGTTTGGGTTTTTTTTTTTTTCAAAGTTGGTCGTATCGAATGGCAAAAAAATGGGGATCGGTATCAACAAATTCCGATTTAAATCGACTGATCCCTAATCCAATTCACGAATTTTTGAAACCCTAACCATGATGCTAGTGTGAAGAGGAATATGCACATGATATGGATTAAAATAGGAAAGAGTAAGTCAATATGGGCCTCACATAAGGGTGTAAATCATAGTTAGTAAAAAGTTAAAAACGAAAACGGTAAAAAAACGGAGTTCTATGGTACAGGTTTTAAACGGTCAAAAATTGCAAATGGACGATCAAATAAAACGATCGAAAAAACAAAGAACAATAGAAAACAGAAAACGGACGATACGAGTTTTAAACGTTTATATTTCAAAAAAACAAAATCAAGAAAACGGCACTACTCTCATATAAATTGAGGAATTTTTATTTGAAATATATGCTTCTATTTTCGGTATCCATGCATTAACCTTGAGTTGAAGGTGATATCCTAAAAAATGTAGTCCTTCGAGTCATCTTTACGTCGGTGAAAAAATCAGATCGATCAAAGTTCGGGAGAAAAAGATATGGTCAGTTAAGTCCAAGGTCTTAAAAAATGCCAAAAAAAGGGGAACATGTTTTAAATGCGTTTAAAACGGGAATGCTTGCCATTTGCCTTTTTTACCGTATATTTGGATAACATACGACAAATCGTGTTTAAAATGGTAAAAAAGGGGAACGTGTTTAAAACGGAATTTTAAACGCATTTTTGCTAACAGTGATGTAAATCGACCTGGTTTTGAATAATCGTTCCAATCTTAAAGGATTTAAAATCATAAGTCTAACTCGTTTATGTAATCGGTTCTAAACTTGAGATCCCCAAAACAATTTGATAATGAATGGGTCGATTTTGATTCCTAATCGGTCTAGGCACTATCAATCGGTGTCTAAAATTTTAACCTAAATATACAAATAATCAAATATTAATATTTTTTTAATATAAAATAAATATTTATTTATTTATAAATATTCAAATAATTGAATATTCATCCATCCAGTATACAAGTAACAATATATCTATCTTTAAAGACTCAAATTAAAATATAAACCAAAATACATAAAATAAAATCCCCAATACTAAGCATACCAATAATTAAAAATTCCAAAACCCACATCACCAATATGATTAAATGCAAGTTTGAAACAAGTCTTGAAGGTTTTGGTTCTAGTCAGTTCCAAATTGGATCTTCGATTAAATTTGATTTTCAATTTTATAATACAAATATAAGGTTGATCCATTGTAACCAAGTGGTCACGGGTTCAAGTTTGAAAATAACCTCTCTATAAAAATAGTGGTGGGAGCCTTGTGCACTAGCTAGGTACGTCTTTTTTTATAATGCAAAGATTATGAAATCTACTTTCAATTTTGATGAGGTCATGAATTTAATCATAAATTTTCTACCAAAAGAAATTTAATCATAAATAAAGAGAAAATCATTTTGCTAAAAAAATATAACAACGAAACCCCACATAGGCACATATTATCGAAAATACCCATGCAACCCTAAAATAATCCTCAGGGTGGCAACTCCAAAGAGATTTGAACCAATGATCTTTTAATTATGAGTTGTTGGTCTTTGCCAACTTAGCTATCCCTTCGAATCTCTTCTACATAGAAAATTGTTACTCTTCATATACGAGGAAAGGACCTAAAATATTCCTATTCTACAATTAGAATTTACAATACTAAGTTGCAATATTCACCTCAAAAAAAACAAAAAAAAATAATACCAAGTTGACTTACCTCAGTTGTCTCTTTTTTTTTTTTTTTTTTTTTTTTAATTGGTAAGAGAAGATCTATTCACATGCATGTGTTTCTTTATTGGGGAATTACATAGTTCAATTAGTACATCAGTTTCTAAATTATATTATTTAACTACTGTGGGTGAGTGAGACATATATTTTATAATAATACAATAGATCATATGATATTAATTTAAAATAGATTTTAGAAATTTTATTAGCTTCAATTTGTCTTCTCTAATTTGTTTTCAATTACTTTTGAAATTAAAGTGATTATGATAAGCGTAAGTGTTGTTTTTTAGTATTTATTATTTTTGACTTACGGATGGGTGGGAAGTATGAGACATTTTACTCAAGAAGACCTTGGCTCATAGAATCCTTTATTTTATTTAAATGATAAGTATCTCAAGCTTGAAATGGAGGTCTCAACTGCCAAAACAAGACAAGCATGTCATGAACAAGAGATTATCACCCACAAGAAAGGTTTTAGTCCATGGAATTGGTACCGATATGTCGACATTGTTGAATATTTTAACATTAGATGTGTGTGTTTTTCTCAAATTTTATTTTGGTATGGAGATAGGGATGTAAATGGATATTCGTAAATTCGTATTCGATCCGCGTTCGTAACCGTTTAGGAGAATCTGAATCCGTCCGAAAGTAATCGGATATGAATATGATAATCTTCCTATCCAATCGATTATTATTCGATTCATTTAGCAGTCCGTCGATAATAAAATATCTGAAATATAACTCTGTGTTTGTCTATCCTTTTAAGTTACCTCATTGGATTTTGTTATCTTATTTTTATAAATTTATAAGTTAAGATAATGTGATTCTTTTTCTAGATTTGCTATTAGTTTATATATATTATTTTATGCAATGTGATACATGAAATTACATATCTATTAAAAAATCAAAAGTAAAAAACATTAGAGAATAAAAGGCTAAAAAGAATAGAAGAAATGGTAGTTAATGAACTCTCAAGTCTCAATCCTAACCCTCATTATAAAAACAGTAAATATGTCAACGGATAGTCGAAAAATCGTATTCGATCCGTATTCATATCCATTTAGGAGAACCTACATTCAAAAAATCACTATCTGAAAATTATCCGAATTCGATCCGTTTACATCCCCATCTGGAGATCGTTGTTGAATGAGGAAACTATTCTACTTTGGCTCCAGGCGAAGATAGATTCTACTACTGCCTAGGTAATTCAAGGACTTTTAAAAACAAATGCAAAGATTGCAATGCCAAGAACAAGAAAAAGAAGCAATCAAATTAATTTTCTCTCCAGATACATCTTTGGTAACATGAAAGATTGCAGAGATCTTCAATTTGACTTGGAATGATGCATCATTGCATCTGATAGTACTATTGGAAAGTAACCCCAACAGGTTCTTTTAAGGAAAAGAACAGAAACCACTTACAATTACACTACTCCTAAAAAAAAAAAAAAAAAAAAAAGATAAATGTAAAGACTTGTTTGATTTGATTTGTGGATCTCTTATTTGTTGCTGGGTTTCCTCTTTTATAAGTAGCCTGGTAGTTAGGTAGTTCCTGTCAACAATTGCTCCTATTCAAATTTGAAATTTGAATAATTTCCTGGGAACAGTCTGCAACCGTATTTGTTTAACCTGATTGTACGGTCCAGTGATGACCGAAATAGGGGTGTAAAACAGTGTATTTATCAAACTCAATTTAATGAGATCAAATTAATTGATTACAATTTTATATTATGTGATTGCTATAATTTTTTTATTTTTTATTTTTTGTGCAATTACCAAAAGGTATTGTTTATCTGTTCACAATTATGGACACAAACTAGCGTTCTGTACTACGGTTACCACACTATATATTTTTCCCAAAAGGCTTGGCCAAGAAATATAAAAGTGGAAACTTATATGTGTTGAATATTGATCCAGAGACATTCCTAGGTGATTCACCGTCAGTTGTGATTGGCAACCAAAATTTTTGGTATTTTTTTTCTTGTACATGAGAGGTACTCATTGTTACATTAGGGTTTCGTGCATTTGTGTGTGCCAATGGTTGTTGTCTACCGACAGGATTAACTGCATACCGGCCACTTGGAGTACACGATATAAATGGTAATAAATGTGACACTCAATAAGGTTTCCACTATCCGTTTAGGAGAACATTCAAGTAAAAGAGTTGTCGGACTGTGACTCTTATTGTACAATACAAATAATTAGAGAAAAATAGAATATTCTTCTTCAAGCTTAGGATTCATCCATTAGAGAGGGTGCATTCGACGAAGACCATGTTTGAGTGTTGCATTTCTTTAGAGGAACATGCCATTAATGTGATCTAGGTAACCATGAATCTTCGTTATTGTTTTAATGGATGTGTTCATCGAGATCCTTGGCCGTAAATTTTTATGGTGTATTGCTATCTCGTCGCGCTTCAACCGCTACCTTTTGATATGATATAGAGATGGATTGGACTTGCATATAATGATGTCAATTTAGAACCAAAACGAAACCGGACATTTAAAATTGAACCGAAACAAATTGATTCAGTTTTTTTTTTTCAAAATCTGTAATCCTTTCTCAATTCAGTTGCAAGGCTGAAACGTTAGTTCAAACTGAATCGAGCCAAATTACTCATTTTCTAATCAAATCAGACCAAACCGAATGACCCACATGTCTTTTGATGTTGTTATCAATGTGGATGATAAAGTATATTCGTTTTTAATGTTCATGAAAAGTTTGGTGAAATATGGCCCTAACAAATAAGAATTTATTTTTCTGATGTTGAAGATGTAAAAAGTAGATCGACCAAAACACCTAAAGTAGGACCCAAATTAAATCAAAACTGAATATGAAAATGAATAATGAACTAAATAAAAATCAAACCGAGTTTGTTCGGTTTCGCATTTTATATCTTGAACTGAAACTCCCCAAAAATAAAAATCGATTGACATTCATAAATCAGCCAAAATTTTCAAAAATAACACCTTCTTGACCAGTACCACCGATGTATAATTCTGTATCGTATTGGCCACGTCCGATTGATACCCATACATATTAAAATCAGCTTCTACAAAAAAAAAAGACTTTAAAATCAGCATGGTCCCCATATCTAAAAAAAAAATATATATATATATATATATATATTTATTTATTTATTGTGAGATGTCATCCAGAATTCCATATGATTGGCTAAGAAAATCAATGAAACAATCAACAATAGGGGTATATTCGACCATTCGTTAGAAGGGGGATATTTTAGGACCGTAGGATGGTGGCTGAACCAGACACTATAAGTGTAGGAAAATTTTTTCTTTCATTATTTGTTAGGGAGTTTTTTTAGGTAGGCCCCAAGAAGAATTGAACTCATTATCTCTTAATTATGAGGTGTTGGTCATTGCCACCTGAACTACCCCTTGAGAATTTTTTACTTATTTAAATGTTTGAGTGCCCAAAACCATTAAAGAACAAGAACTGGACCATCTCGTTATTAAACAGGACTGGATCCTAGTTTTGAAACCGCTTAATAAACAAGATGGTTCTAGTATTAGCACCCTTAGAACCAAAACCGATTATGAACCATCCCCATTGATACTCTTACCTTCATGTAATCTATATTGACTCTCCATTTAGGGGAGAGGATATTGATTCAATTTTTTGATTACATTTCCAAGTTGACTTCCCTAGTGTCTAAATTATATTGTTTAATTAATATCTAGGCATAGAAGACAACCCTTTGAATCATATCATATATGGTATAGATTTTTTTTTTTGAATTGGGAGTTTTTATATATATAATTTACTTTTTAGGGGGCAGGGAATAGGGAGGGGGAAAGGTACTAAGACCACAACTCACCAAGTGCACTAGGCAGCTGTTGGTCTAGTATAGATTTTCAATAATAATACAAGAGATCATATGATATTGATCGAAAACAAATTATAGACCTTACAAATAATCAATTATTAGGACAGCTTTAGAATTTTGTGTCTTTCGTAACTTTTTTTATTAGCATAACTTTGGAGGTTGAAGTTTTCAAACCTACCTCTCCCCTTCCTTTTTATATCCTTTTTTTCCCAACTTGTCATTCATTGTCATCCGAGCTTGTTTTTTGGTGTTTTTATTGACTTATAAGATGGAAGTATAAGACATCTTAGTTACTAATAACTTGGCCTCTTATCATCTTTTGTTTATTTATAGGGTGCAACTGGATGCTACTAAAGTGGTGAATTAAGAAGTTGTAGCATTCATTTAATTGTTTATAGTCTTATTCTTGAAAGTCGTACTTGGTGCGTTGGTCAACTGCTTACTTGCTGAACACTTAGTCACGAACAGCCTCTTTGGAAACAGGGGTAAGCCTAAGTATATTTGACTCTTTCCAGACCCTGCTAAACGTGAGAGCTTGCTGCATAATGCAGCACTTATGTGAAATGATAGAATTACCCTCATTGAACAAAATGTATCATCTTAAAAAAGGGCAAAAAAGTATTACAACTTCTTAATTCACCACTTCTTACACAATGATTATTTGAATTTCTAATATCAAATTGAAGTTTTCAGACCTACCTCTCCTCTTCCTTCTTATATCCTTTTTTTTTCCCAACTTGTTATTCTTTTTTCATTTGTGCTTCTACATCAGACCTTGGGTTTTTTTTTAGTGTTTATAACAACTTATAATTGAGGAAACGAACACCCTGGCTTCTTATCATCGATGCTTTGTTTAATCACCTCATTGAAAAAAATATATCATCTTAAAAACATGGCAAAAAAGTATTACAATTTCTTAATTCACCATTTCTTACATATTGATTATTTGAATTTCTAATATCAAATTGAAGTTTTCAAACCTACCTCTCCTCTTCCTTCTTATATCCTTTTTTATTCTCAACTTGTTATTCTTTTTTCATTTGTGCTTCTATATCAGACGTTTTTTTTTAGTGTTTATAACGACTTATAATTGAGGAAACGAACACCTTGGCTTCTTATCATCGATGCTTTATTTAATCACCTCGACCTAATCTGTCTCTCTCTCTCTTTTTTGCCACCTGAGCGTTGATTTGATGTCTCCAATTATCTCCCCATTAAGTATTTTTCAGCAGAAATGAAATAGTGTCAGTTTAAGGATTCAAAAAATGGGTCCTTAGTTTAAAGACAAGAAACAACTTTTTAGGATTATAAAAACAAAATTTAGGCTCCCACCATTGGGAGGTCTGGGGAGGGTCACAATGACTGCAATCTATAGTCTTACCCCTGTTTTAACAGAGAGGCTATTTCTAGACTCGATAACCACTTAGTCACAATGGAGCAACATTTACCCTTGCACCAAGGCCCGCCCTCTCAATTAGGACTATATATGATTCATAATTATACACAATAAAAATAGGACAAATGAAGACAAATACAATATATATATATATATATATATATATATTACCATTTACAGCCCAAAAATATGGCTGGTTAGCCCATATAATTCTACCACGTGGTCTGATGATGTGGTGATTCTGACCGTTAGAAATAGTGATGTCTGCATTGGATGTATGTCAAATCCAATCAAATACACTACCATACATGTCTATGCACCATGTATTCGCATGCACACTCCCTTGGACCTCATGTATACTTGGATTTTTTTCAAAGTTTTATTTTGCTACTTAGCCAACTACAATAAAACTGATCCCAAAAAGAAACAAAAAAAAAAAACCTACAATAAAATTGAAACTTCATAAATAAATAAGGGACTTTGAGTCAACACTTTGGGTATACTATCCATAAAATCTGGGCCACAATTTTTTTGGGCCAAGTGTTGGGTCCTTTCGAGTGTCGTAACCTGCAAAAGAATCAGGGGAGGACAAAGAAGAACCGGTGTGGTTCTAGCCTAGGACTCTCCGATGCCAAAGTCAGATCTCCTGAGCAAACAGATGAATAATAGTATTCAAGATAAGTTTATGGGGTAGAGTACCTCCCATTTTATAGTTGAGCAAGGCGGTGTGGAGAGTCCCAGTTTGATGGCGAGTGATCCACGTAGTGGATAGAGACCCTGGGTAGCAGGGCTCTTCCTTGGTTGGCCGTCTCCCTACGGGAGGGAGTGTCCTGGTGGTGTTGGGATCCTTGATAGATAGACACCTACTTGTGGTGATAGCACCTTGGGTGTTTGAGTCCGTCTGGGTGACGTGACTTCTAGGCAGCGGCCTAGAGTCCTGGAGGTGGCGTAAGTCTATAGTGATGACTGGATCACTGGCTAGGTGCCTCGACGTCCGCGTAGCTCATGTCTGGGGAGGTCGTGCCCCTGGAGAGGAGGTCGTGCCCATAATGGAGACCGTGCCCTTGGGGAGGCCCCACCCATGGTGGAGGCCGTGCCCGTGGGGAGGCCGCGCCCATGGTGGAGAGGCCGCGCCCGGGGAGAGGAGGCCGCACCCATGGTGGAGGTCGCGCCCAGGGAGAGGGGGTCGCACCTGCGGGTGAGGCCTCGCCCGTGGGGGTCGCGCCTGTGATCTTCCTTTTGGTTTATGTCCGAGTTGGTTCTTCTTTGGTTCTGGAACGGGTCACCTCTTGGACCGTGACACATGGCAACCTCTGATTGGTTTGTATAATCTTGAGTTTATCACCAAGTAAATAGAGCCGACCAAATAGACTCCACATTTGTTAATATTAAGGGGAAATGCCACTTCACAACACTGTGAAGATAAGCTTCTTCTTAATAGTCCAAAATTTTACCACGAGGTAGAAAGAGGTGGCAATTCCACAAATATTGGATAGATAATGGATTGTTTAGATAGGTCACTTGGCAAGTTTTAAACCATATACTTCTGTATATTGACATGCATCCTCATATTTATCCATATGTGCCAATATTACTCCGATCACTACTGTACAATCTCTCAGAGTTGTCGATCCTCAAAACTCTATTTTACCACTTGACAAAATCCATTTGAGTTTAAACTTGACATGTGAGTTACGAACTTAGGATTTATCTATCCAAAAAATTTGGACCGTATCCAACATGCCATGTAGAGGTTTTTCAATCGATCATAAGTAATCATGCATGTCATTTTGACCAATCATAACTGTATATTGGTACATACATCTCTCTCTCTCTCTCTCTCTCATGAATGCAAACGCAAGGTGAATGCTTCAAGTTTCAACATAGCTTCTACCGAAAATAAAAGCATAACTAAGCTCTCATAAAATAAAGGGAAAATCCTTCTCCACCACAGGTTTTTTTTTTCTTTTTTACTATTTTCCCTGTAGGGGGTGGGGTGGGGAGTCGAATCCATATATTCAATTAAAAGAAATTGTCCAATGAAATGGTTTGATTAATAAGCCCAAAGGATCTTATCTATGTAAGAGAAGTAGTACTTCACAAATTATTTTATGTGGAAAAGGTTCTCATGTCTTACCAACAAAAAGATTCTCATGACGCTACCACAAAACCCCCCACCCAAATTACTATTCCTTGCAAACAACCACTTGATCGGTTGGTTGGTGGCATGCCAATTCAGTGCATCGCCCCCAAAGAGGTTATGGGATCGACTTCTCCTCCCCCATAGAAATGTCATAAATACCTCCTATTTGACAAGTTTTCCGTAATACCCCCTTCTAAAGCCCAAAACTGCACACAAGCTGTTTTCCTCAAATTTTACTTCGATCTCAAGACTGTTGTTGAATGAGGAAACTATTCTACTTTTGCTCCAGGTGAAGATGGATTCTACCAGTGCCTTGGTAATCCAAGGACTTTTCAAAAAGAAATGCAAAGATTGCAATGCCAAGAACAAGAAAAGATACAATCAAATTAATTTTCTCTCCAGATACATCTTTGGTAAAATGAAGGACTGTAGAGATCTTCAATTTGACTTGGAAGGATACATCATTGCATCTGATAGTACTGATGGAGAGTAACCCCAACAGGTTCTTTTAAGGAAAAGAACAGAAACCATTTACAATTAAGAATAAAAGAAAATAAAAGATAAAAGTAAAGACTTGTTTGATTGATTTGTAGATCCCTTATTTGTTGTTGGGCTTCCTCTTTTATAAGAGGCCCGGCAGTTAGGATAGTTCCTATCAACAACTGCTCCTATTCAAATTTGAAATTTGAATAATTCCCTGAGAACGGTTTGCAACCGTATTTGTTTAACTCGATTGTACGGCCCAGTGATGACCGAAATAAGGGTGTAAACACAAGAATTGGAGGAAACCCTCCCCTTTTTTATGTCATTGTAAACATTTTTCTTCATCTTCATATGCTTTTATGGCTCAAAGTCATCAATTGTATTTTTATCTTAAAAGTTAGTGCAAGCAACTTTGTTTGGAGAAAGTTTTCCTCGGCCGTGGGAGAAAGAAAACCATGGCTCATTATTACTCTCTCTACTACTTGAAGATCAAAAATACCCTTACCCTTATAATGACACCCATCCCATCCTCGTTAATACCCACAGTGAAGGATCCTTGGTCGTGGGTGAAGGGAAACTGCCCCCTTTGTTTTTACTACAACAAGTTAGGTGCTTTGTTGATTCCACTTCATTGATGCTGAGCCACTAGAATATCCAGTCAATCCCTGGGCTTTTCTTTGAGTGTAAGATGAAATTTTGATGATCGATACCAGAAGTTTCAGAGGTGAAGCTCATAGGGCATTTGTTTGGTAATTGATATACGTCTTTGATGATGTAATTCATTTAGTTATTTTGTTGTAACTTAACCAAGCAATCATTCCAGGTTTATATCGTGTTTTAAAGTTTTAATCCCTATATTCCCAAGAAATGTCTGTTCCGTCTGATAGGGTTGTGATGGACTATTGGATGAACAATCTTATCTATGGCTAAGCCTACAGACAAAGCAAAGTGAAGTGCAAGAGAAGACATTAAGAGATGTTTGCAGGAAGTCCCCACAGAACCAAGTACTGCAAATGCACACTCATAATGCCCACCAGATGTCAGATGTGAATTGCTGAAAGAATCATAATAATAGGCTAGTGGCTATGGCCTGTTAAGGATCTTTTTGATCATATCAAGCAATATATTGAAGGAAAACAAAGGGGGTGGGTAGCATTTTCGGCAACTTCCTCGCTGGCAATCAATAACGATGCCTGTCATCAGCAGAGGTCTCAACAAAGGAAATCTACACACACTTAGGCAGGACTCAGGAGCAAGGACCATTCTGGGAGGACTTGAATAGGCATGGGACCTGAAGCTAGTGGAAATTCAGGTTATAGTTTCCAGATGGTTTCTGTGGCAAAAATGACTGGCTCAGCAACTCTTTTCAATATTTGGCATGGTACCATGAACATATTCACATGGCATAATCATGCAAACCATCCAGAAATCAGGTGGCACAATGAGCCTGATTCATAAGAGTCTAACCAGATCTGTAGATATGGCTTTCAGATGTAGCGAGTGGAGAGTTTTAGAATGTGTGGACTAGATTGGTCGTTCAACTATAATAGTTAGCATTATGGATGTATGAACTCCTCTTTTTTTTTCACAACTTACTGCTCACCATCAGAGAAAATAATGAAGAAACACAAGAAAAAAAAAAATAGAATTGCTTTTCTCTACCCAGAACAGAAAGGGGAAATTTGCTGGGTGTGTCCTACATTTTTACTTTTTTTCCCTGTTCTATGTGATGTGGCAACCAAAGTAACTAAAACCCAAGCATCAAACTCCATTTTCTCTTTGATTCTCACACTGTTTGCCTCCTCTCAATTCAAGAATTCAAGTTCACGGAAATCCTAACCCCTCTTCCCAACCCTTCTTCTCCCACTTGCTTCTCATTCCAACTTCCCTCTTTTGGCTATCATCGCTTCCAGCGTGGAGTAGTGGCTGAGAATATATTGCACATGGCTCCCAACTAGTCTCATCAAAAGGAAGTGTGAGGGATGCATATTTCTTACATAGGCGTAGTACATTGAAAGGAAGAAGTACAATTCCCTTAGCTGACAATTTCTCAAGTTGAAACCCAAATCAGAATTCTCTGTTCAGACTGCACCTCTTGGAATTTTCTCTTATAATTCTTTAACTTGCAGATTTCTCAATACCCTTATCAACCTTCCCAATGTCATATTTTTCCCCTCTTTTCAAACCATAACAAGTAAAGAAATAAAAACTCTGGGTCATAACATGTTTATCCAGCGTATAAGAACAAATGGCTGACCCAGTGTCTGATGCTGTTAGACCATACCTAAGTGAAGAGTCCAGACAAAAATATGGTGACCCCAGACAATATGGTGTTATTGCAATCAAAGCTGACTATGAGTGAACCCAGTCAAAACATCAACAATTCTCTTAGGCCATTTTTTGTTGGATATAAAAGAGAGATAAATCAACATTTTTCCTCCCTTGTTTGTGTGTGTGTGTGTGTTTTTTTTTTTTTTTTGGGGTGGGGGGGGGGGGGGACTGGGGAGGCATTTGATCCGAGGATGAATGCATGCCCTGATTTCCATTCTTTTCCCACAATCATCTACATAAACATGGAGTTCAGCAAATGTACTTTTCCTTCATTTTTCCATATTTGCTATCCCCCATTTCCAGTCCAACCAAACAGAACCATAGGGAACTGCAGAAACCAGTAGGTCCCTCTCACACAATCATCTACATAAACATGGAGCTCAGAAGACAATCTTGTCAAATTTATTTTGTTTGACAAGAAAAAGAATTATAGTCAGAGCTCAACAGAATTATCACATTGAACCAGGAGGTGTAATTTGAGTCTCAGAGAATTGACACAAATCTCGTGAAATTACCTGCGGTAGCAACCTAGCTACCAACCAAGCTACCCTGACAACAGAGGCAAGCAACCAACATGCCTATAAGAGCTCCGGCAAGCACTTGCAATGGGGTGTGACCAAGAAGCACCTTCAGCTTCCTTTGACTGATAGGATGCCCTTTAAACAAGTCATCAACGATCATATTAAGGACCTGTGCAGATCAACTGTTCTTTTGAGCATCGAGAATACAAAATCGCAGTATGGATCAGTGGAATAAAAACTTAAATTTTGATAACCAAAACACAGGTATGGTAAACAACAAATTCCCCATACTCTACTATGTTGCGGACAAGTATGGGTTGACGCGTATAAGACACAAGCCTGACCTATAACAGTTCAGCATCTCCTAACTCAATACAGTCTTACCCCAACAACTAGGGCTTGACTACTTGGATTTTCTGCTGCCATTCACTTACAATCAAAACAAGCACCAAAAGGTAAGGGAAGTATTCATTTTGCTAATTACCACAATTTTAGGGCTTATCTATATTTGTTTTCAATTTTAACCCCTTTTAAGATAGGGAGTGCCTGAAGGACAACTCTATAGGTGTCTTTAGAACTTAACACCTTCTTTTAATTGCCATTTGTCTTATTCTCAAAAGTTCTTTCAGAGTACGCACAATTTTTAAGATAGGGTATAAAAGGGTTTATGTCATTACTCATTATCCAAAGGTGTCATTGTCATGCACATATTTCGAGTACGCATGTGAAATGACAATATTTACCCTCATGGTAAAAATTTGTGTGTAATAGTAAAAGGGTAAAAAAATAAGGTTACAAATTATATGACATCTTGAGAGGTGTCAATAAGAAAATCCCTTTAACATATGATAAGCTGCAACTTGGTACAGTTATAAAAGCAGACAACCACACATGCTATTAACAAAAAAAAAAACCCAAAATGGTGCCCGCCTAGGTAAAAATCTAGCCAATGAGACCAAGGGGACACCTAGGCAAGGCCTTGGCGATCAAGCCGACAACTAGGCAAGGCCTTGGAGACCAAGGTGGGGGCCAATTTGTACAAAACTATGTCAGTGCAGGGCCTGACCCATTCTGAAGGGCCTTGGGCCTAGGGGAGGCCTTGACAACTATTTATTTCAATATTTCTTCTAATAGGTGACATGGAACCCCAGAAGACTGTAGTAGGTGCCAATTATTGCTCTTCTTCTACGTTATTTGTTCACGTATATCTCTCTTAATGTTTAGAGGTTTTCTTGTGCTGTCCTAAGGGGAACTTGATTCTATTGTAGTTTACTGTGCTTGCAGCCCATTTGATTAAACAAAATCAATAAGCTTAACCTTCGTATTGCTAACTGGATACAAGGAAATGTTCGGCTTACATCCATTATTCCTGCAAAGTTACATCAGAAACCTTTCTGTCTTTGAGAGTCTGTATCAGGTGGACTGCAAGTACGTTAATTATGGAAAGATTTTGTTTGTTGAAATTTATTTGGTTCTATTTTATGGAGTAAGGTTGTTTCTATGGCCTATAAACTAACAGGATTTCTACATTCTCCTGCATTAGAGGGGGGAGAAAGAAGCAATTGAAGCTATGGGTATAACAAGGAGTCAGAAAGATGGATCAGGGCTTATATCTCCATGGCCTCTTTTCCATTTATTATTGATAGGGACATGAGAAATGATTTTAATAGCACATGACGAATTAGGCAAGGGGACCTTATAACTCCCTTCTTCTTCCTTATAGTGGCAGACTGCTTAACTAGATGGCTTGTATGAGTGAAGGATGGATGACCATCAAAGTAAAGAATGAGGCTCTGACGATCTCAAAACTACAATATGCTACGGAAACCCATTTTTGGGTGTGGAGGCCAACCAAGCAGCAGTGTTGGGGGGCCATACTGGAACTTCGAGTCATAGAAACTTTGGGTCAAATTGCAGGGAAAAAAAAAAAACAAAAGAGGGTTTCTTACTGTAGAAAACCTAGGATCTGTAACCAGTAACTTTAGAGAGGAGAAAAGAGAGAAAGAGAAGGAGAAGAAGATGAGGAAGAGGAGAGAACTGTTAAACTTATCAGTCTCCCTCATAATGCTTGTATTTATAATCTCAAATTACAATAGAAAGGGGAACTCCTAATCAGATTAGGAATTCCTAATCATGATAGGATTCTAAGTTACAATAGGAAAAGAACTAGAACTAACAACTCAAACTGAAACTAAGACTAATAACTCACAGTAGAATTAGGATTTGACATAATTAGAAACTAGGACTCCAACTAGGACTAGGAAAATAGAAGATACACATATCAACCAAATCACTGTTCACGTGAACAGTGTCACATGAACAGTACTTCAACACTCCCCCTCAAGTTGGATTATACAAATAAGTAAAGAAAGAAGATCCAACTTGAACTAAAAGGAAAAAAAAGAACTCCATAATAATGCAAACACTCCCCCTCAAGTTGGCGCATACAAGGTATCAATGCCCAACTTGAACAAAATGAGAAGAAACTAAGTTGCAGCAAAATCCAGCTTGACAGATGAATGTAGCTCCCAAATAAACCTTCAAGAACTTGAAATAATTGATCTTCAAAACCTGGACAGACATGATCAGCAAACCGGGACTAGAATTTCTTCCAAAAAAAGGCAGTTTTTTACGATCTTCAATGGCTAACCAATGATGAATCTCAGATTGTCATAATGGCATAAAATTTTGAAGTTAAATAACTAGAGCAGCAAGTAGCGGAAACAAGCTGAATTAGGCAGCGGAAAAACACTGTATCAACCCAACTGAAAGTCCTCAAATAGGCAACAACCAAATATCTTCAATACTCTTCAATACTTCAATCTCCCCCTTACAGCAAACTCAACCCAATAACGAAGGATACCCAATGGCAATGGTGGAGAAAACTAATCTTCTATGTTTTGCACCAATGTTTCTGCAAGTTTTGCGTTCTACAATGTCTACAGGTGTATTGTACATAATCCCCCCCCTCAGGTGTAGTCGTACACGTGGACAAATAACGGAGATTATGTCAGAGATAGTGCAAAAGTATAAACTTCCAGAATTCTCCAAAGGTGCTATGGGTATGAAAAAAAGGAAGGAATGGCAAAATTGTAATTTACTAGAAGTTTCCAAAGGTGTTATGGGTAAATACCAAAGGTATGGGATATGAAGGGAATTATTGAAATGGAATGGAATTGGAAAAAGGATGGCATGGCTGTAATTTGGTGGAAATCCACTTTGAAATACAATCTAAGCCAAAGGGCAAACTGGTAATAAACCAGAATTTTCAAGGGTCAATTGGGTAGGCAAATAGGGGAATGGATGAAAAAGTAATGGCAGTTCCGTAAATAATCAGAATTTTGCAAGGGCTTTTTGGTAAACAAAAAGCAATGGGATGCAATGAGTAAAATAACCAAAATTTTCAAGGGGTTATTGGAAAATAATTTAATTCCCTAGTAGAAAGGGTAAACTAGGAAAGGAATGTAAGAAATGGATAAAAGAGAATAAGAGACAAAGACAAGGGTATTATTGGAACTCATAAAATAAGGTTTTAAAATAAACCAACTTACGAAGGTTGTCTTCAACCTTACGACAGAGAAACCAGGGAGATTGAAACCTTCATGCAACCACGGTTTCAAGCTCAGGACGAAACCAGCAAAGGCGGAAAAAAAGGATCTGCCCAAATCAATAACCTCGAGACCCCATCGTCACCTTCACGAAACTAGGGGCGGTAGTCGTGGATGCAGCGGCAACCCAGCAAAATCTCACAAGGAAGAGAAGTAGTCTAAAGGGAAGAGGAAAACCACAGCTGTTGCAAACACCATACAACCAGAGCACTAAACACTGCAACCAGCCCAGCAGGAAACTAGTTAGTCTTATTGTCAACCACGTCTTCAATCCTAGCAGTAATCGATCCAAACCAGATCGGGGAACCGCCAACAAACGAAGAACTTTTAGCAATCGAACAAGATCAACTGATAGCAACCACAGCATCAAATCGATTCAACAGCAAACCAGAATTTAATTCCACAAACAAACCTTCGATCGCAATCGAAGTAAACAACAATAGCGACAATTGATGAATCGATCCAAATAAAATTTCCCACAGCAATAATCAACCCTGGAAACCAGAAATCGAAGAACAACTTCTTCTCTGTTCACTTGCTTCTCAGGAGGAGAGGATCTAGTCGAACCGAGAAATCGTCTTCGAACCGACGGTACGGTAACGTAGGGAAGAGTTGGGGAAGCAACAAAAAACAAAAGTTCCAATAGATCAATTCAGCAAACCGATGTCTGTTCTTCAAAAAACCAGATTGGAAACCCCTGCAAGATGGAGAAGAAAAAAAACCTGCAACTGAATCTGGCAGTAGCAGTGGTATCGTAGTAGCAGCAGTGTATCATATACCCAACAAGGAACAAAACTCCTCAAATAAAAACAGCAGCAAACAAGAACCAGATCTGAAACTGGCCAGGAAAAAGAGTTGTCCCCAATAATAACCTTGATCGATCTCCAAGGAATCTTCAAACAGAACAGCAATCAATTCCAAAAAAACACACTGCAGAAAATAGATCTCCAAAAAGGTATATCAGAACCTGAGCAAATCAAATCAACAACTCAATGTACGAAACCCTAGTTCTTCTTCTTCTTCGATGAACTAGGGTTTCTTTCTAAAAACAAGAAACCCTAAACGACTCTCAAAACGGCAATCTTGGAGAGAATCAGTCACTAGTTGCCTAGCTTTGATACCATGTAGAAAACCTAGGATCTGTAACCAGTAACTTTAGAGAGGGAAAAAGAGAGAAGGAGAAGAAGATGAGGAAGAGGAGAGAACTGTTAAACTTATCAGTCTCCCTCATAATGCTTGTATTTATAATCTCAAATTACAATAGAAAGGGGAACTCCTAATCAGATTAGGAATTCCTAATCATGATAGGATTCTAAGTTACAATAGGAAAAGAACTAGAACTAACAACTCAAACTGAAACTAAGACTAACAACTCACAATAGAATTAGGACCTGACATCATTAGAAACTAGGACTCCAACTAAAACTAGGAAAATAGAAGATACACATATCAACCAAATCACTGTTCACGTGAACAGTGTCACGTGAACAGTACTTCGACATTCAAATCAGAGAGTGTGTGGAGTGGGTGGAACAATGTGCAAGGATGTTGGGGGCCTTAGTTGTTCATCTCCCTTTTATCTATTTTGAAATCCCAATTGGTAAGAATTGAAGAGCTACTACAATGTATAAACTGATAATGATAGAAAGGGAAAGCGTCCCAACTCTGGTGGGAGCCTGCCTATCAATCAAGTCTCAACCCAGGTTTTTTTTTTAATGAAATTCTCAACCCAGTTCAAATGGTTATAAAGCTACCACATTTCATAACTGAAAGTGAATCTGAAGCTCTTCTTGCGGTATCAGAAATGATGGTGAAAAGAATGTTAAGTTGGCAAGGAGATACTTGTATTTTGGGTGAAGCATCGCCTTAATTAGAAGCAAATTGATGAGAGGGTATTATTAGTCTGGAGATAAATAATTAAAAAAAAAAAGTGTAAGCTGGGAAATGTCCCAGTGCATGAGGCTCCCACTACTGCAGGGTCTGGGAGGGGCAAATGTAAACTGGGAAAAGATAATCTGAATTATAAATTTATTAAGTATTCCAATACACCTTGTCAGAGCTTCCATCTTGAAAGTTGGAAGAGAGCATAGGATAAGGAAATTGGGGGGCTGGAGGATTGCGCCAGTACTCTTGATGAATAAGGTTGATGAGTCAGTGGCTATGGAAGCTGTTATGGAGGAGGATATTTTAACATAAGTTTCAGACAAATATATAGAAAAGTACCCTGAAGAATTATCATGAATTTATACCCCATATGGCTTATAAGGAGGACAATTGTGAGAGGTCAGAGTTCGGAAGAACAAATGGAGAGTTAAATCGAAGGATCAGTGTCCCAGGATCTAACGATAACAATGGACCAGGAGAACATGATTACAGTTGTCTGGGCGTTGCCTGGGCAAACAAGACAGGCCTTGATGCTTAAGGCAACCTATTGTTTTATGTTTCAAAGCCTCAAGATCCAAAAAGATGAAGGTAACTTACATGGAATGTGGAAAACAACCTAGAATATGGAAAAATAGCAAATATACCTGGAATGTGATGCTTTCCTTGAGCGCCTTAGCCTCAACTATGTTTCATGGAAGCTGGCCATGGACCAACTATTTAGAGTCAACCAAGAGTGTGGGTCCTGGCTTGGGTGGTGGCTTTCGATAGGGCACTAAATTTTGAGAACTGGCAAAAAAGGAGGTTCTGCTTACCACTGAATGGTACAAGTAAGAGGAATAAAAGGAATCCATGGCCCTCTCTCTATCATATAAAGCTACTACCTGAATTTAGTTGGGGATATGATTGGGCCATGAAAACCAGCCAAGCATATGTTATTCTTTCTCTACCTTTCACCATGTTGTGATGCAGATTCATCACTGAAATGGGCTTATTTTATTAGGAATAACCGAATAAGTCTAGGGTTGGGTTATATACATGTTGGGCCTTTGATCCCATGGGTTTTCTATGTAATAGGCCCCTTTTATGGGCCTAAAATATGGGTAATTAGGTTGCATACGGGATTAGATGTTTTAGTCCTATACTTAGTTTTATTTTCATGCTTTTAATGTTTTAAATTGAACCGGTCCAAAGCTAGTTTGAACCAGTGGTTCAATTTAAGTGATTTTAATAGTCTGTCTTTTAATTGTTTAGTTGGGCTGGATTAGGACTCTATTTTGAGTCTATTTCAGTTTTCTAGTCAGTTTAAGTTACCTAATAGGTTAAGGATTGGGTTAGACCTTTTCTTTTTAGTGCAGGAGTCTAATTTTGAGTCTTTTATATAAGGTTGTAAGGGGGCAAAGTATTGAACACGAATATGATTAATAAAAAAGACTCTTGCTTGCTGCCATTGCTACTGCTGCCCTACTCTGTTGAGTGTTACCTTGTAAGTCATTTCAAGGTGAAGGGACTGGTGGATCTCCAGTTGACTCATTACGTCTTGTAGACCGGAGGATCTGTTATTAGGGACTCGTGGATCTCTAGTTGACTCCTTACGTCTTGTAGACCGGGACGATCTGCTATTTGTCTTCAAGCTGCTGCCATTGAAGACCTACAACTCCAAGTAAGTTTTTAATATCATCAACCATTCCCTTCTTCTCCTAATCCTCTAACCCCACCCACATCGATCCCCATTGCCAATACTCAATCCTTACTACCTTCCTCATCCATCATTAATACCATAGATGCATTAGAACCCTAAAACCTGCAACTATTCTTCTTCCCTTCTAGAAGGTCACATGTAAGGTGATTTTTGCGAGAATTCTGCCCAGCCAAATCTAACCATTAGAACCTGCTAAAATTTTGATTGAATCTTCCTCAAACCCTAAGAGAGACTCGATCCAAATTTCAGTACCATCTACCAAGCCGATTGTCTGAAATTACACTTTTACAGCTCTCCAATCTCTATTAGGAAACCTCCATAACTCCAGATTTAACCATCTGATTTAGCAGTAACTTTCAGCATATATATTCCCCTCCATCCCACCCACACTCGACCTAACTATTAATCCCATTCAACCACCTGATTTCCTGTTATTATAAACCCTAGATTCTATCAACTTCCACCTTTCAAAACCCTAACCCTAGTAGCTGCCCAAATCCATCTAACCTACTTCTACCCATCCAAAACCCATAAAACCTAGTTCATTAGACTCCCCTACACCTGCCTAGCTTTACCATATAAGACACACCTCCATTATCCTAACCCTAGCCCTAAAATTGACCCAAAATCTCAATTTTGTCCCCACCGAACCAGCAGCTCAACAGGTCCTGGTTGTCTGGCTCCAAGTAGGTCTCCTACCTATCTAGGACTACATTATGTTGACTCTCTCTCTTTTCTCATCTCACTCTTTAATGTAAAAAGCACGCTTCTGCCAAAGGATATAAAACTGCTGTTTACTCATGAGGTAAATATAATTGAAGTTTAAGGGTATAAAATTTGGAGAATGCTTCCTCATGTAATAAAATGGAAAACCTAGAAGAAGAAGAATCAAAGAGTTATCGGGGGCAACCACCATGAGATTCGAGAATCTACTAAATTGGATCATACCTTTCTGACCAGGTTTGTCTGTACCAGCTTCACTTAAATCAATGTAGAACCTTTTTCTTGTTGCAGATCAATGGACAAAAAAGAGCGTCCTAGTGCATAAGGCTCCTGCTACTGCAAGGTCTGGGAGGGACAAATGTATACAGCCTTAACCCCTGCTTCGCAGGAGAGGCTGTTTCCAAGTTTTGAACCCACAACCAACAGGTTGCAATAGCACAACTTAACCGTTGTGCCATGGTTCACCCACAAAAGTACCAATGGACAAGCAAGATTTAAGTAAACTTTTAGCTTCTAAAGACTCCAGTCCAGCTTTTCTTCCCACTACCACCCCTATTCCAGAGCATTTTTCTATTTATCCAGGCTCGGTAGTAGAAACTTTCTGTGCCAACCCAGCCCATCATTTTCCTTTGTATTCCTTGTGATGTTGCTTCTCCAGGCTCGGTAATATTGCTTCTGTCAGCTTGAACAAGACAAATCCAATGTAAAACAATGAAGGCTCTATATACATCATTCAGTTTTTTTCTTTTCTTCTCTTTCTTTCCCTGTTCCTTTTGGTCTCACCAGAACTCTTCCTTTCTGCAACCTAACCCCAAAACACATCCAATCTGGCTCCAATAACTTGAGCACTAACCTTATTTCCAGTTCTCACTTAAGTTTAAATCAGTACAGTAAATGGTCTAGACTTCAATAAAAATCAAAATCAAGAATTAACAATCACAACATTAAGCAGGAAGACATTACCTCTGCTTGCATCCCTGCGTGTCGACGAACTCCAACTGCATCATACATGACAACGAGACTGAACCCCAAACAAACAGGGAAAAGCGAATCCGCCCCCCCATGACAGAGTCCCACCGAAGTTGTCAAAGCCGTACACAAGGCAGAGTGGGACGAAGGCATCCCACCAGAAGCACAAAGAAGCCTGAAATCCCATTTCCTCTCCACGGAGTAATTCAAGAACACCTTCGTCGACTGAGCCATCACCCAAGCCAGAAGACCCGATACAAAAGTCGGATTAGCCGCTAGCGTGGCCACGAACGGTCTGATACGAAGCTTCGCCGTGGATGTCAAGCTCATAAGAGCCATTCCGATCCCTCCACACTGCAAGTACTCGCCGTCCCATCCCTCTGGCAATCTCTCCGGTTGCCCAAATCCTTTCACATAGGAAACCCATTTCTCCACCAACGTAGCCAAACCTTTGATGCGCTGCAGAAAAGGGAGGAAACCCCAAAAAGGACCAACGGGTAGACCGTAGTTTCGGCAACTGTTCTTCGGGACGTTGGTGAGACTCGATTGAGGTCTATATGAAGCAGATATCTTACGGGTCTTTGGATTCTTAAATTTGTTGAACTTGAATAATGCTACAGAAATGGTGTTGAAAGGAACAAGTATAGGGCTTAGGCGATCGTGAACAGAGACCTGAAATGAGGGATTTATGGGAATGGATTCCATGAGGAATGCCCGCTTCCCTGCACTGATTGAAGTAGCATCTCAGACGGAGAGAGACAATGCAGAGGAGTACAGGACACGGCTCGAAAACTGGACGGGAACAGAATTCAGAAGTGCCCTAAACCAAATTATTAACATGATGACAAGAAGAAGAAGAAGACGACGACGATGAGATAGGCTGGAAGTGAGGTCCCAAACGAATAATAAACGAATAACGCGCGCAGATGCCAGTTCTGACTTCTGATCCACGCACGAACTCAGTTGAAGACTGGAGCAGATTCTAGAACTATATTTCTTTTTTTCTTTGAACCCGGTTCTTACAACGACACTTCTTAACCGTTGATACGTATTGGTATTGGTATGGGCGACTAAATAGTAAAAGGGAATTTGGATCCTCTACGGTGCAATTGCCCGTCCGGTCTGTGCTGCGCAGCGCAGACACAGGGTCACGCGCAAAGTTCACCTTACCCCTGCCCGAGCACTTTGCCTGAGTGGGGTTAAGGCGGTTGTTTATAGGCAATCCTGTGTCTGGATTCAATAAAAGGGGGTTGCAAAAACTTAAAATCATTTTAATGCTATGTTTAATTCTTGTTTATGCGAATATTAGATTTACTATTAGTAAAAAAAGGGGTGATGTTCTCTACCCGAGAGCACATCGGCAGCAGGCTACGCCCAAACACATTGGACGGGATAGGGCGATCATTTCGGTGATTTAGGGATCGGGGCGGTCATTTCACCCAACCACCATGTGTCTGGGCACATCCTGCACCTCTAGTGTAGAGAACATTTTCCCTTAAAAAAATGGTTTTTATCCTCTCAAGTGTGGTGCACTAGGAGGTAGTGCACCACACTTGAGAATCCAATCATTGAAATATGGGTAGTGACGTCTTTTATCTTCTCAAGTATTGGGTGCATATAGTTAGATTATCAAGTGAGATGCGCTGGGCAATGCACTGCACTTGAGTGGATAAGATTTAAAAAAAAAAACTGTATTAAGACAAGAGGCAGTTGAATAAAGGTGTAGAGTTCTAAATACACAAGCAGGTGTGACATGTAGACACTTCCTCTTTAGATTGTCCTATTACTTTCTTACAAAAAAAAAAAAAAGAAAAAAAAAGGGTACCCCACCAATGCCAATTTGTAAATTTCATCCTATGCCCCCCTCACATGAAATGCTAGTTAATCAAAGAAGATTATTAAGAAAATGGAGCTAAAAGAAGTAGGATTAATTAGAGACAATACTAGCCCTCACAATAGTCCAACATTCGTAGTTAGGAACCATGCAGAGCTACTTAGAGGAAAAGCCAGGATGACAATTAATTATAAAGAATTACATGATAATACTAAGTTTGATGGCTATATAATACCAAAAACATATAGAGTAATAGAAAAAGTAGTTGAAAGTAAGTGGTTTAGTAAGTTTGGTTTTAAATCAGGTTATTGGCATATTAGAATGGTAGAAAATAGTATAGAGTATACAACCTTTAATATTAACAATAAATATCAGTATGGATAGTTAGTATTGTCGTTCAGTCTCAAGAATGTATTGGGATGCCATGAACTTATGTAGAACTCATCCTTAAAAATTAACCTTTAAGGATGAATTCTACCCGAATCCTAAGACTAATGAATAATGTTTTTAGTCTGCATAGTGACTACAACATGCATTTTAGCAACATTATAGAAGAACATAGAGATCGATCATCTTAGAAAACTAGCTAGCAATATAAAAGAACATGGAATAGTATAATTAAAACCTCATGTTCTAGAAAACAAAATAGAGAATTTAAAAATAAAATTAGTGATGTAAAATAGTTATAAAATTTTTTAGGATGTTTGAATTATATAGGAAATTTTATTCCTAGATTAGTGGAGATTAGACCAACTTTAGGAATAAAACTTAAGAAAAGATATAAATGGAAATGGGCTAGAGAAGATGAATTTAAAATTGCCCAAATTAAAGAAATCTTTAAAAACTTACCTAAACTAAGGCTTCCGAAAGAAGATGATTTTATGATTATTCAAACAGATGCTTCAGACTACTATTGGACTACAATACTATTAGCCAGGCCCAAATGACAAATAAATGAAATTGTTTGTAGATAGTCTCTTGGGACTTTCAATCCCACAACAGAAATGGTGTACATTTAAAAAGGAAGTATGAGCAATTTTAAAAACTTTAGAAAATTTTGATATTTTTTGTCATACATAATAAGTTTCTGATTAGAACAAATTGAAATTATTTTGTTGGTTTAAAAACAATTTTACAACATTGCCAAACAAAAGAGATGGCAGAAGAAATAGTAGACCTAATAACCTCCAGATGGCTTAGTAGAGTATAACCAGCCCATAAGATTTTAGATTTTTAACCTACTAATTATTTGTGCAAGACAATTGGATCATTACAATCTAGACTACCAGTTCAACCCTATTCTGGAGGACTAGGAGTACTCTCAACCATGTAGAAGCAATTATTTTAGAAAATTTGAATGTTGCATTAAATTGGATCCCATAAAGAAATATTCCGACTAGAAGGCATTTAGGTGAAATCATACATTGCCTAGAAGCATATTCTACCCATAGAAATAAAGGGCAAAATAGTGTACATGCATACATACATCATCTACAACAGGTCATACATGTCAAATTTAAGTAGAATTAATGTAAGCATCCAAACAAAGGATGAGAACCCTCTAATAGATGCATCTGCATACGTCATAAATCCATTAGACTTAGAAATCATAGAAGCATCAACTGGAGAGGATACCAGTGTCAACATTGGGTCAGAGCCTCTTGCATGATAGGGTTCATTTGGTGGATTTAAGTAGTAAACTACCAGAAGAAATTAGAAAAATAGTAAACCATAAAGCTATTGTGGATTTGTTTACAAAATAAAAGAAAATAACGGTATTTTCAAGGCCACCAATTTAGATAAAGATTTCGAGAAAATTAGTTTAGGAATGTTCATAACTACTGCATTAGATGTAGAATTTTCTAATAAATATTTTGAAGCCGAAGTTCTTTCACGAGTAACTATTTATCCTTTGGCGCTACTCGCAGGTTTGCCCTCTGTGATAAGGAAGGCAATAAAATGGGCTAGCCTTGTATCTAACCCTCGAAGTGATTCTCTATGTTACTTCAACACCTCCCTACTGGGAAATGGTGGAGTCTAACGAAGGGTATATGCAAGTATATTATCCTAGTCAGCATTTGATTCGTCTACATTTCAATCGACCTTGGGCCATTCTGAGGAGTTTAAGTCAACCTAGTTGTTTAATTTGGCAAATTATTCGCGAATAATTCGGCCAAATCGAATTTTATGCATAATTCATCCGAATCCGAATTGGTTTCAAAGAAGCGGCAAAATTCACGATTTATTAGACTTTTTATAAATTTCGCGAATAATTCTAGTTCGGCCGAATTATACCCAAATAATTCAAACTTTAATAAATAAAGGGTAAAACTATAAAAGATGAATCATTGGCTATAGGGTAACACTCACTCGATAGCCGATACTAGGGTTAGTTTCACGGTTTCAGTGTTTCACACACTCACTCGATACTCTTTTTCTCCGTTTCTTCTCAATAGAGAATTAGAGATAAGAGGATTGAAGATTTAGAGATGAGACCGTGAGAGTGAGAGACAACAAGGTTATGGAAGTGGTGCATTAAGTTGGATTGTTGGAACTTGGAGCTTAAAGTGAAAGCACAAACCCTTTTTCTTCAGTTTGGACTTTGGATCTAAGGTATTGCGTTCTCCACTTCTCCCTCTTATCTATAAATCTCACACACCTTAGGCCTAGATTCTAATTACTTCTTTCGTTCTTTGTTATTGCGCACATCAAGCACTGGGTTCTCTCACACGCATCTGTGGCGGTCAAACCAAAATCTAGGTTCTAAACTTCTAATTACTTTCGTTCTTTGTTATGGCGCACATCAAGCACTGGGTTTTTTTTTTTCTTCCTGTTAATTGATTTCTGTTTTCTTATCTGATTTGAAGCCTGGTTTTGATTAGCATTAATCCCCTGATCTCTTTCCTAATATTGGTGTTCTATCCCTGCTGTTATCAACATCATTATTCTTTGATTTCAGAATTTGGGCATCCCCTGTTTTAAGTGTATATTTCAGCAACCTAGATCTGCAACCGCATGCAGGCTTGGTTATCAGAATCAACCAATATTTTGGGGATTTCAAGAGGGTCCTAAGGGAAGAGCTCGATCCAAAATTTGACCCATTTTGAGCCTTGAATTTTGTGCCACTTAAAAATCTCCTATTTCATTGTTTTCCCTATTTCGATTTTTGAAAATTTAAAATTATTTTCATTCTAACCAGCTAATTGTTTTAATATTTTGGGGGTTGAATTATCAAAATTATTTTCATTCTTTATATTTACTCCTGAATGTACTAATAAAGCCATTAGCAAAAGAGTTGCCTCTGCTTCTTCTTTTCCTGCAAATTTTCCTTGTAAGAGAAGTAGTACTCCCTCTTCATCAACTACTTGTCCATTCTTCTTCTCCTTAATGGAGATGCCTATACCTATTTTGAGAAATTCAATTTCTCTTCTCCTCTTCTTGTATCTTATCCCACAAGCATTACACAAAGACGGCAAAATAATAAATAATTAGGATTTACTTTTGAGAAATTCAATTTAGAATTACATATTTATATTTCTTTTATTTTTTTTTTCAATGACAGGAGTTTGGTGGTCTCTTCAAAGTGATACTGTTCCTATCTTACAAAAGTATGCTATTCGAGTTTTAAACTAACCATGTAGTTCTTCAGCCTGTGAGAGAAATTGGAGCGTTTGGGATACTGCACAAACAAAAAAGAAGAACAGGTTGTCAGCAGAGATGTTAGCTGATTTAGTTTATGTCAGGATGAATTCATTGATGATGGAAAAAAAGCCTGCACTTGAACAGAAAAATATGTTGCCTATTAATCTTGACAACATAAGTGTCTACCATGATGATGAGAGTGTGGAGGACATTGATAGAGAGCTCGAGAGATTGTTGGATGATGTGGATGATAGCTTTGCCGAAGACTTGTTATTTGGAGCAGTTGACACTTTTACTAAGAGCGAGACTCAACCCCCTGATAGTTTTGTTTGACTTATTTAAATTATAGAAACAAGTACGCTACCTTTTGGTTTTTATTGATGTTTATTGTTGGATTTCAACTTTGGACCACCCTCAGGTTGAACTTGGCTATGAATTAATTAGTGGGAATATATGGAACTTATAGACTTTTGTCAAATTCATTTAAATGGTTAATATTCTGTTCAAATTGTATTTTAATTTTTATATCACTTACATTTTATGTACATATGCTAATTGATTTAAAACAATTAATACTTAATACAAATATTAAAAATAATGTCCGAACTTTTTGCCCGAATTTGATTTTTGTAAACGAATAATTCTCGAATCCGAATTTTATTTAGTCCGCTTTTTGGACCGAATCTTTAGAATTACCAAACGCATTATTTCGAATAATTCTTCTCCCGAATAATTCCCGAATCCGAATTTACTAACTAGGGTTTAAGAAGAGATGAAGTGAATGTTCCATTTCAGTGAAGAGTATTGACTTCGATGGAGATCTCAAAGGGTCATAAGGATAAAAGCAAAGATGGAACGTTTGCATCAAAACTTCAAGCATTGACAATTACTCGAAGAAAGCAAAAGAGTGATAGTCCAAGTCCTAACTACAACAAGACCAAAGTGGTTGAACAATTTTCACAATATCGCGATTCCCATAGAAGTGAAAGTTGAGTTGTATCTCATTTTGGAAGGAGAAAATGCTTTAGGTGATGTAAATGAATCTTTTGAAGGACAAAGCATGCTTGGAAATGATTATAAGTATAATAGCACAACTAGAAAAGTCAGCTTTAGCTCTATTTTCCATAATGGTAAACACAGGTGTAAGCCAACTTTCTAATTAAGCCATTAGACCTGAGTACGAGGCATTGAAAAATGTGCGTTGAATTATATTAATACGTACCAGCTAACGTGTTGTCGATCCACGTGATAAAACAGAGAAAAGATTCGTCGCTGTCATCTTTGTTTTTGAAAAAAGAGAGAATATATATATTTATTTGAATTTTGGTTTGAAGTCCGGCCTTGGTCTATAAAAGGTGATATATCTGTAGTATTGGGGTATCAGGTATGCGAGCTCTTGAAGCATTATAGTAGAGAGTGTGGAGTTAGTTCTAAGAGCTATCTTTACCATCAGGGAAGAAGCTTTAAGTGTTTTTAAGTTTTTGAGTCATGTTCGTGTGATAGTCTTAAGTCGGAGGTTTGTATCAGAGAAGACAACTCGCACCAAAAGTCTGAGTATGGTAAAGCCCGAGTAACTATTCATCTTCTTCATAATTCTTGTAAGTTTTTAAATTTCGTATTTAATAGAGATGCTATATTATTTCTTAAAACATGAGTGAATAGTTTTAAAAGGCTGAAGATTGTAACAAAATTCCTAGACATGGATATAACGAATCCTACAACTCCGGTAGAAAGTGACCTTCAAATATATGTTTGCATTTATAACATTACCCTCTTGACCTTTCATGTTGAATCACTACTCACGACCAGAGGTAAGCCGTGATCGGAAGGCATAGAAAGTTAGAAACTCTAAGTACGAAGAGACGGAAACCAGAATGAAGTTATGCCGACGCGCATCACTGGAGTGAGTGACAACATGGAATTTATCGTTCGAAAGTGAATAATAAATGTGAGCCTGTAGATGAGAATATTAATTGGTTTGAGATGTGTGAGGCCTAAAGAAGCTAAAATCCTATGGCTAAGAGAACGCTAGCACACCTAATTCGTAGGTCTATCGGCTGCCTGCCTATCCCTCTGATATAAAATAGATTGTATTCCCCATAAAATATTTGCAATTTCATTGTAACCAAACGGAGCCATGTTTTAGCTCCTCGCCTACGTGGCAAGAGTAAACGATTTTATGTCTAAACCCCCAGAGAGGATTTGGGCAAATGGTAGTTCTTCCAGAGAGGATTTGGGGAAATAGAAATGGTGGCTTCTGTAGGTTTCAGGTTCTCTAGGTTCACTGGAAATTTTGCCCAATCGCACACGATTTCCAAATTTTTTTTTTGATATACAGTTATAGTGTCAATCGTTGATACTGATTAAGTTCAGAGGTAAACAATGTATAAAAGCATCGCTTAGAGATATATAGAAAAGGTCCATCCCAGTAAACCCTAGACCGTTTAATCATTCAGAATGCTGTGTGATTCTTATTATTTTCAAATATTTTTTATTTGAATGCAGACTATTTTGCTGACACCACGGTGGAACTGGAACTCAATACCAATGGGCTACTGGAACAAGCTAACTTTGAAGTTGGGGATGATGTTGTAAGTTTCAAATGTTAATTGTTACGGGATTCAGTTGTTAATAATTAATATATGAACTCCAGTGTTGTTGCTGGCACCTATGTTGGGTTGAATGTTCTTTGTGGGTGGATCTCTAAACTGCAGTGAAACATGTAACAAGTTTAATGGTTTATGCTGAAGAAACCAAGAATAGTTTGGGGGTCAAATTTTATTTATTTTTTTTTTTTGGATTTCTTTTGTCCGAGGTTCCTCTGACAGGTTAGAAATTGGTTTTCTTAAAAATATGTTTCACTGGACTTCCCTAGTTCGACATTTTTTTTGAAAATAAAACAGCACTTACCCAAATGAGCTGTTTGAAGGATAAACTCTTTCTTATGCTGCTATTAGTGTAGTATCTTAGGTAGATCTTGACAGTCCATTACTTGTCAGGCTATAATCCCTGACCTTTCTCTCAAGTAAGGTTCCCTCCTAGCATATCTTCTCCGGTTTGTTGCAACTATTAGTTAAACAGAAACAGATGAGAAATCTTGAAGGTTTTGACTGTTGTTTGTTTGCCAATATACTTACTTACAATTCACATTGTGTGGCCGTGAGTATTATCTGCTTAGGAGTTTCTATATTTTGTATGGGCAGGATGATGTGCTTTTTGTGAATGAAAGATGTGGGATATGCATGGATATCATTATCGACAGAGGAGTTCTTGACTGCTGCCAGCATTGGTATATCTTGGAATTATTGTCAGTCTTAATTTTCGGAAATGTTAGCCTATATTTGAGATTCTGTGCTATTTCAGCATTATTACCAATCATCTGCTATCTCCCTCTGCGTGACAATGAATGTGAATGCTCATATTTCTGGCCCTAGATTTACGAGCTATGTTCATCTAAAGTTCTTTGTGATTCCTTGTAGTTTATTGACAAAGAAATTACACAATGCTTGGCATAATAAGTAGTGTTAATTTAATTCCACAAATGGTGTTAGATGCCTAACCTTTGGTTCAGACCCACTTGATGGCTAATACCTAGACTAGCAACATTATCTATTGTTTTCTTATATCCTGTTTGATATATGAGCTGAAAGTCAGTCTCTTGTAGCTCATCACAAATCATAAAACCCTGAATTCTCCAAGTCTTCCTCCTTTATTGTTTGACAACTCCATTTTCCAACCTCTCAAAGTTGTTGCAATACTATACCCCCCCCCCCCTCAAGGAATTTCTACGAGAAACATTTTTTATTCAACTGCCATGAAACATGGTCTGGCTGTTTAAGTGTTAGACTGTTAATTAGGTCAGAGTCTTTATTGCATGCCAGTCCAAAAAAGTTCTAGAAAAACAAGTATGTTTGGGAGCCTTTGTTAAGTATAGTTAAGGGCTGTTAGGGGTGGCTACCCTATTGTTTACTTGCTGCTGATAGCTGTTACTTATATAGTTGCTCAGAGCCTCAGATTGATATTTGTGACTGAACTGGTTGTATCTAAGATCCTATTCCGTGGTTGAGTCACTTGTGACTTAGCTCTACATTAGGCTGTGATGTTGGACAGCATCCTTGCAGTCAATCATCTCATTATAGAGATCATGCTCTTCACATATTCATAACAAAAATACATAATTTATACATACTATTGATTTATACATTGACGCTGCCCTTCCCTAACAGTTCGAGCTTTAGGTGAAACGGTAGCGAACACATTCATATATTTATAAGAGTGTGAACAGATCATGCTCTTCACACTCTTTTGTATATATATAATCTACAACCACTTTTCCGCATTAGCGTAGTAGTTTGAGTGTTGGGGCTTATGCACTTTATATGTAAGCATATATGCATCTTGTTGTAACCAAAGTGGTGAACTGAGAAGTTGTAACTTTCTTTTCTTTGTCCCTTGTCTTATTCCCAAAAGTTCTTTAAGGCGGGTAAAAAAGGGTTTTCAAAATAATTTGAAAGTGACTTACCAATATGTCATTCTCAAGAGCTGTCATGTCTTGCACATTTTTCAAGTACACGTGTGAAATGGCAGGATTTTCGCTCATTGAAAGAAGAAGTTTGTTATACTAAAAGGGCAGAAAAGTAAGGTTACAACTTCTATTCACCAACTTTGGTTACAACAAGATTGGATTTTTGATTGATACCCCTTGAGGTGTCAAATAATTTTTAACTTTTTTCCCTTGTAGTTTAATGCTCTTTTCTTTCAGCGAGGGTAAAATCCTGTCATTTCACATTTGAACTCGAAAAGTGTGTGAGGCAATGACAGCTCTTGAGAATGACATGATGCTAAGTCACTTTCAAATTATTTTGAAGACCTTTTTTTTACCCGACTTAAAGAACTTTTGGGAATAAGACAAGGGACAATCAAAAGAAGGTTACATGTTCTAAACAACACCAATCGAGGTGTAATTTAGACAATCCCATATATATGGGCGAGGGGAAAGGGTTCCCCTTGCTATCGTTGGTAGGGGGTCCGCAATGGTCAGGGAGGAGAGAAAATGAATAAAGAAATCCCTGTGAGATGGCGTACGTTAAGCGGACACCGTGGGGATCTTTTTCCCTATATATATATATATATATGTGAGGTTCTCCAGTAACAAGAATTGTATCAAAGGAAGTGCTACATAGTTAGGTTTTTTCTCTAGAGATTGATTCTAAGATGTCGTGGTAAATTTTGGATCTGAATGCATTTCAACTTTGTTGATGTTTATCCCCCAATACTGCAATCTCTCAAGTGGTCTAGGCTCATTTTCTGACAAATAGCAGATTCAGCTGGGTAATGCTGGTTATTAACAGGGGCGCCTCCTAAGGAGCTGGTAGCAGAGGATGTTCATCATCCTTTACTGCATTGTGGTCTTTCAAGAGGTCTCATTGTCTGATGATCATTGAAGTCAAGCAGGTAATGCTGTCCTCTTGCTGATAGAAGAAAATACTGAAGGGATCTAGATAGGGTAGAGCTATATGCAACTTCTTTTCTTATCTTGGAAGACATGCTCTTGATATTTCGTCCTGAAACAAAATTGTAGCAATATAGAGAAGTTTGACAATATGCAGTATTTGCTGCAAAACTCTTGTTTCTTCCATCTTTGGGATATGAAATCTTACAGAGGGACAAGCTGTGGACTGTGTTTTTGTGCAGATTTCTTAGCTATGTGCAATTTCTTCATAGTTTACATGAGCTCCATTTCCCACTGGTAGTTTGAGTCGTTTCAGTTAAACTTCATCATTTCTATCCCCAATATTTGATATTTATCGTACTTGTTAAAAGTCATCATTTCTTCACTAAGTTTCTCTACACTTGTTAAACATTTGTTTCTGTAGACTATATGATGGATTTTACAGTGGAGAGAAATTCATTATCATATCCATTAATTTATTTATCTGGTGTGGGGTTGAACTAACCACAATTATAGATGACTCCTGGTTATATTTACTTTGAAGTAAAAGCCAGGTCAGATGATGCAGGTTTTGCACCTGAATTTCAGGTTCTGTTTTGCATGCATTGACAACTGGGCTACCATCACGAATGTCTGTCCACTTTGCCAGGAGTTTCAATTAACAGTGAGTGATACTTGATCCTATATAGAACTTATGGCCTTGCAAATTTTAGTAAATGTTTCTCATTTTCATTTTCTTGTTGTTATGACCCTTACTATTTTTGTTGTAATCATCGTTGTAGTTGATGTTAACCAGACCGTTAAAAACAGCGTATCCTTGAATGAAACCCCATTTTTAAGTACTTCATACCTTATTAGTGATGATGTAGGGTGTCATGAAGTAGCTGATGAAGGTCTGAGGGAATCATTTGCAGCATGCTAAAACTGAAAGTTGAAGCCTGATAAGCATAAGGAGTCAAACAGACCAATGCATTTCACGATGGCAAACACCTCTTGAGAGGCATGCTTCATGCATGATAAGGTAGCACATGCCTCATAGTTGGTGCATGCAGAACTATACTAGTTGTTGGATTTGATGGATGACTGGCAAGATTAAGAAGGATAGAGTCACAGATAAATTCATAATAGGGAACATGGAATTGCACCAATAATTGATAACACGGAGGGAAGTTGATTGAAATTGTTCAGGCATGTGCAACGAAGATCAACAAGAATTTATACGGGATAACTTGGTAGTGTTAAAAGGTCAAGGGGCAACGGGACTTGGATTGAAGTGGCAGGGAAAGACATGAGCACTCATGAATTGAAATAAAAAATTCTGTGGCCTTCATGGAGTATAATGACAGAACATGTATATGAACCCAAATAATTGGGGTTTGACTATGAACAAACCCTAGCTGATTTCGCATCTACTAATATTTTCTATTTCTTACTAAGTTTTGTTACTAATATTCTATAGTATTATTTATCTATGCAGAGATGATGATTGGTGCATTCAGGGAAATTGTAACACACTTTCTTTTCCATCATACTACATTGATGAAAATGTAATTGTCCTTTACATGTTATCCTTCAGATGTTTTACTTCCTATTTCCATTTTGTTCATCTATAGGTTTTACTGCCGTCTAATTCATATAGGTTTATCACTTTCTAGGCAGTTATCTGTCTGGACGGAGATGGCTGCAAGATACGAAATGGACAGGCAGCCATCAAAGAAGATTCAAATCTTAATTTTAAATGAGACTGAGTTTCTTGTTTACAGGCGTGTGTGTCTTTGACTCCATGTGAGCATCATGCAGTGGTTGCTTTGATACTGAATGACTTGGATGATGAAGATTATATTGGTACTAGTGCTTTAAGTGCATCCAAATTACAACCAGAACAAGGTGACCTGAACATGAAGGTGATCTTCTTCACTTTTAACACTGAAAAGACAAAAAATAATCAAGATTCTAAAGATAATGAGAGGTTGCAGACTGTTGAGGTACCAATGGATTCTTCTCATATTCTGAAGTGTGAAAAGAATGGAGGCCTGGGAATCTCAACCTTGAAGGTCAAGAGAGATGCCCCATGTCTTCCTCCTGAAGTGTTGCAAGATGAAGGAAATGAAGAGCCTTCTTTGGCAGAATGTGAAGAGTTATATGGCCCTGATAAAGAACCACTGGCAGAAAAATTTGCCCAACTAGAATCAAGAGAGCCAGATAAAATGATTGGAGTTGGGACCTCAACTGAGAAAGTAGCTTCTTTGGAGAAAGCGAGTTGCAAACCTAATATAGAAGCTAGATCATCTAATATTGTGACAGACAGCTGTGTAGAGAATACATTTGTCACTGACCATTATTCTTCTCGTAGGAAAAATTGTCCAAATCTTTCTTCGACAAGTCAGAATGTTGAAATGAAGGAGTTGAAATGCAATGAAAAGCAGTCTGACTTCAGCCATTCTATATCTGAGAAGGTACGTACAAAGATACCTAGATGGGTCTGTGTTTGTCACATTTATGCAAGAACTGCTCGTGCTCCTTTTTTTTTTTTTTTTTTTTTTTTGAGATACTAATAACACTGTAATTCATCTTAGAGATCAAACAGTTTTTTTCTATACTTTTTTCTTACTTCTATTATTCAAATTATTTATTTGCTGGCTTCCATTTCACACACTGTTATATCTGAATCTTTTGTAGGCTTCCGCCTACGTTAAAGAGCACATCAGGCCATTGTGCAAGAGTGGTGTGATCACAGCCGAACAATATCGATGGTCACTGTGCAAAACTACAGAGAAGGTTATGAAATATCATTCAAAAGCAAAGAATGCAAATTTCCTCATTAAGGTGAGAAAGTAAAGAAACTTGCAGAAAAATACGTTGAAGCAGCACAGCAGAAAGGAAGACTCGAAATGGCTCCTAATTTAAAGACTGCTATTTAGCCTCAGTTCAATTTTTTTTCTTCTAAATTTTCCTCCCCCCTGTCATTTCCCAGATAAGATATGAGGTAAGAGTTGGAAGACCTAACTCATGGTTTAATTACAGCAATGTGAAAAATCAAAAGATTCAACTAGGTTGTAGATAGATCACAACGAAGTACACTGGGTTGGATGGATCCTGCTTGGATGTATATGTAGGTTATTGAACAGTTTTAGTGCTTTGTAACATGAATTCAGTTAGTTCTCCAAACAAACAACAGGGTTCGCTGCATTTCATGATCGTATACAATATTTATTGGATGATTGGCCACCATTTATCAAGAAGTGTCTGTTGTCACCCTTGTTTTATCTTTAAATGTTCAGTTTCTCAAAAAGTATGACCAACTTGGATTTCCCCTCTTGGGGTAACATCAAAACCTGAGGCTCAGTTTGTTTTCTGCAGTTTATTTTTCTCTTGGGTCAGAGGCCGGGAAGGCGTTGGGATTGATCTTGCAGGGGTTCCGAAGGATGTTTCAGTAAATCTCTGGGGAAAAAATTCAATAAATGAATGTCAAATTTCTGCGAAAAAATTACTGTTGATACAGAAGGAGCCCAATGGCCCCAAATGACTGGGAAATTGAATTTTTGCTGAAGTATCAATGAGGGTGGATGGGATCAAAACTCCAAAATATCATACATTTTAGAAAATCGTTGCTTGTTCTCAGTTCCATTTTTTAGGGTTCCGATAGATTTTGGTCAATTCTTCCTAGATATCTAGGGTTCAGGCCGATTACGACTGAATCGAATGTGAATTGACGATGCCTGATCTCATTGCTGATTTCATTATACTTAAACCCTGATTCCATTCAACATTCGAATCGCAGTTTCAAAATTCAGAATTGTATCAGCCGAATTGGTTGATTTGTATAGGAATCAACTGTGATCCTGATTCCAGTTGATTCGAAATGACTAATTCTAGGGTATTGGTCATTAAATCGCTGAGTTTTCAGATCTAAGGGTCAATCTGGATCAGAATCGGCAGGGACCATTCGACCCGATTACAATTTTAAGAACCTTGATTTGGAATTTTGGATCGAGATTGGTAGAGGCTTATCCATGGTTGATCAATTTCTGTATACTTATTAGCCTTACCAGAAAAGGTAAAGGCCTAAAACCAGGGTTTTCAAAGATCGAAATCAGGATCCAAATGGATCAGAGTCGAATCTAATTCGAATCAGGAATCAGTCCTATTCAAGTTGAAAATGACCAAGATTAGGAATCGATAGAAACCGGGATCGATGTTAGCCGATTCCAATCCGACTATTCACCGATCCGATTCGCGGAATCTTGAAACCATGTAATTATGTAAAACCCCTTTTAAAGCCAACCCCCCCTCCCCTTTCAGATTTAATCCGTCTCCCTCCTCCCCACTCTCGCCGGCGTTGCTGACGAAATGGCTCTCTCCAAACCACCCTTCTTCACCCACCTCAAAATCTTTTCAAAACCTCACCACTCTCCACCATCTCTGTTCCTCCCGTGTCGCTCTCTTTCCTTTGCCACCCCCGAAGAAGCCGCGGCCGAGCGTCGCCGGCGCAAGCGCCGCCTCCGAATTGAACCCCCTCTAAATTCCCTCCGACACTCACAGCCTCAACTGCGTCCCATAAACCCTAAACCTAACCCCAATGCGCCCAAACTCCCAGAGTCCGTCTCAGTCCTCACAGGCAACCGACTCAACCTCCACAACCGAATCCTCACCCTCATCCGCCAGAACGACCTCGATGAGGCCGCACTCCTCACTCGCCACTCCATTTACTCCAATTGCAGGCCCACTATCTTCACTTGTAACGCTGTCATGGCCGCTCTCCTCCGCCAATATCGATACTCTGATCTTCTCTCCCTTCATCGATTCATCACTCAAGCGGGTGTTGCCGCTAACGTTGTCACTCACAATCTCCTCATTAATGCCTACTGTGATTGTAGGAAAACCGACACCGCTCTCGAACATTATAAGCAGCTTATAAATGATGCGCCCTTCAATCCTTCCCCGACTACGTATCGCATTCTTGTGAAGGGGCTCGTGGATAACAACAGGGTCGACCGGGCTTTGGAATTGAAAAACGAGATGCTCGAGAAGGGTTTCGCGCCGGATTCAATCGTCTATAATTATCTCATGTTGGGTCTTGTGAAGAAGTCGGATCCGGACGGAGTTCTGGCTCTGTACGAGGATTTGAAAGAGAAGATAGGGTTTGTTTCGGATGGGATCGTTTACGGAAGCTTGATGAAGGGATACTTCCTGAAAGGAATGGAGAAAGAGGCGATGGACTGTTATGAAGAGGCAGTCGGGGCGAATTCCAAGGTTAGGATGGCGGCCGTGGCTTACAATTCCTTATTGGATGCGTTGCACAAAAACGGAAAGTGCGATGAGGCAATGCGGCTATTTGATAAGATGATGGCAGAGCACAACCCCCCTGGGCGGCTCACGGTGAATCTCGGGAGCTTTAATGTTATGGCCGATGGGTTCTGTGCGGAGGGGAAATTTAAGGATGCGATCGAGGTCGTCCTAAAAATGGGAGAGAAGAGATGCAGTCCGGACACTTTGTCTTTTAATAATATGATCGAACAGTTATGCGGCGCTGGGATGGTTGCAGAAGCCGAGGAACTTTACCGGAGAATGGGTGAGCAAGGAGTAAACCCAGATGAATTTACTTATGTTCTTCTGATGGATGCCTGCTTTGCGCAGAACCGGGCCGGTGATGCTTCTGGGTATTTTACAAAGATGGTGGAATCGGGACTAAGGCCAAATGCAGTCGCCCATAATAAGGTGATCGACGGGTTGATTAAAGTGGGGAACATTGATGAGGCGAAGGTGTTCTTCGACCAGATGATGGAGAAGTTGAAGGTAGATTCAGCTAACTACGAGGTGATGCTGAAGGCGTTGGGTGAAGCGGGTAAGCTGGATGATGTGCTGAAGTTGGTTGCGGACATGTTGAAAGATGAGAATGTGGGATTGAGTCCAGAGTTGCAAGAGGTTGTGGCGGGTGAACTGAGGAAAGGGGGAAGAGAGGAGGAATTGGTGAAGTTGTTGGAGGAGAAGGAGAGGGAGAAGGCAGAGGCTCTTGCTAAGGAAGCGGAAGCAGCAGCAGCCAATGCCAGTGCAACAGTGGCCGAGTCCGAGTCCGAGTCGGCTAAGACGTCAACCAATGATATTCTGACTGGAGGAGGGTAATGTGAGTGAGGTTGCCGTTGTGTCCGTGCAAGTGAATGCAGAGAAGCTCAAGTGGCTGCTAGTGACACAGAGAGCAGAGAGAACGGTGTTAGTAGTGAAGTTGGTGTTGGTCTTTGATCCTGTAGATGCAAGTGAGGTGGTGGAAGGAGCAAGGCCGATGCTTATGACGGGGGTCAGGTGAAGTAGGGAAGTAACAGCTTAACCGTGGGTTTCTCTTCTTCTCCATAAATTCATCCTTGTTCACAACATTGGAGGAAAGGATTGATTGATTTGATGATCAGTCTTTGTTGTTGGTGCATCCCTTTGTCATATTTAAAGTAACAAACAGTTCTACTGATAGAAAATTGATTGAAGGCAACACACTCAAAAGATATAGTATGGTAAAATGTAGCGAGCTGTTCTAACTAATAGTGCCTCGCAGTAGCAGTGTGAACTGTGGAGTTTATTTTCATGTAAAGGCTAAGTTTGGTTGTCCATAAACATCTGCAGATTTCTGGTCAAATTGCAAGACAACCCCACCTGAGAAAGTGGGCATTTCTAATGGATAACTCAGGCTGCGTTTGGTATGCATTCTCTTAATAGATTCTTGAACTAGAATGCATTATGGAGCTAGAAAATGAGAAGAATTGAGTTTCTAATTCGTTCTAGATTTGGAATCTATTCTGGATGTGG
The DNA here is from genome assembly GCF_018873765.1 of Telopea speciosissima. Classification (NCBI taxonomy): domain Eukaryota; kingdom Viridiplantae; phylum Streptophyta; class Magnoliopsida; order Proteales; family Proteaceae; genus Telopea; species Telopea speciosissima. Next base: position 86,977,979 of record NC_057916.1, on the reverse strand, counting down.
CGCTCACCTTTTCTAGCATTTTTCCAATGGAGAGCTCACACATTTCTTCCTAAGAAAGTACAGACTACAGAGACTTCTATAGTTGGAAGCTAGAAGGGAAGATGGCCCCAAAACTAATGGAAAATTTCATTGAAGGTAGGTGGGGCCGGTATTCATCATATTGCATGCACCCAACCCAGCATCCAAGTTACGATGAGGTACCTTTACCTCTTTGGATAAAAGGAAGAGAGTCATTAGAGCGCACCCCATTGCCCTTGCTTCCTCAATCCAGCAACAGTTCATATGAAGAACTTCATGTATGCCTACAATTCATTGCCTTTCCCTTTTCTAAAACCACTAAACGAAATTTAAAGATTGTCCGGATGAGCCTGAGATTTCTCAAATCAAAACAACACCTAAATTTAGAGAACATGGCAAAGTACTCTCAAGCTCTTCCAAGTTCCAACATCTCTCCACAGCTGGCTGCTCTTTACTTTTTTGATCGCCCTTCTTTTGCTTCACCCTGTCGAGGTCGATTGCAGTAAACAACTAAAGCCAAAGTCACGACAAGGGCACCTTCAGATACATCTGGTCGGCAGCTATGATATCACAGGCACTACTGTGGAAGGTGATTCTGAAATCTGAAAGTGTGTCTTAGCCGTCTCTTATTCTTCTTTTTATGATGTAGTAGGGTTCAAATCACTCAGTGATCTCATCACCTTTAAAAGCTTCATCCACCAAACCATCAAAGTTGCAACTACCATATATGTTTGGAGTTATGATCAAATTAGGCAAAATAACCAATTCACCAGGTATAATCTGCTAAATGTACTCGATGAAGGAGCTACCAGTCGAGTTTTTCAAGTAATCAAGCTGCAGTCACAAATACTGTCCTTTCTCTTTCGAATTTTATACAATTGTTCTCCTTTTATAATAGATTTAACAGGCACTTGCTATGATTTTACATACAAAATATAATACCAAGGAGAAATAGTCTCAACCAAAAGAAAATGTAGAAACGAGTTATAAACCAAGCAACAGAACAAACCTCCAACATCCATATATCTTTCACATTCCCCAGCATCTCGTACATAATTAAGTTACCAGAAAAGTTGGCACACATACAAACACGCAGAGAGAGAGAGAGAGAGAGAGAAAGAAGAGAGAACTTTGGAACTTGACACAGTTGTGTTGACCAAGAACCAGTAAAACTGTAGTCCCATGAGTAAAACTACAATGAAATGGGTTTGCACACCCCAGCATAATACAATGAGAATCACGTGAGTTTCAGCTACAAAGATTAGGAATGCACACCCCAGCATCTGGGTTTTGTTGTTCCTTCCAGATGCGCCCTGTAACCCGTAGCTTCAATTCCTTCCTGTCCCCACCAGAGAAGAAAAGTGCCATGTTTCGCTGGATAATGAGGCCGTCATGACTGTCCCTGACCTTCCGGTGGCTATCACGGATGCTCCTTGGGGTGCCCTCCCATATGAGTTTACGGCCATTTGCCCCTACCTCTAAGCTGTAGCTATAGTTCCGAGCCTCAGTCTCATCTCCCATAAAACGGAGGAATGCCATGTACACAGGAGCCATGCCGAGCTGGAAGGCTTCAAAGTGCAGACAGAAGTACTGACCGAAACAATTGAAGACCTACAAAAAGAGAAACATGGCCATCAGGATCACTTTTGGATAGGGACCAGAATCTTGCATGCAACCAAGACAACTTGTGTCTCTCCAGAGAACCAACAGATTGAGCGTAACGACGGTTTCATAGTTGTCTCTAGCAAATCGTCCATGCCTGCTGCAGAATAAATTGTTTCAATGGCCATTTAATGTACACAACAATGCTACTGCTGACACACCCCAATGGCCAGTGCCCAAAATCACATCAATCAGGTGTCCCATAGATGTAACTACCCAATTATTGTGAATTACATCTCCAAAGTGTCATCCAACTAGAATGATTCTCAATGGACCAACTGAATTGCAAATAGGTCGAATTTGCAGTATTGAGTGAATATAAAGATCTGACATAGAGGTCGGGTGCATGAATGGTAAGACAAGCCACAAAAGCTTATTCCCAAGAACTTCATAACCCTACCAAGCAATGGATGATACAAATGAAAATTTCTCATTGAGGTCCATCACAAATTTCTGTCAATAGTTCTGAAATCTAAACTGATTCTTAAAAGGAAAACCATACTTACAGTAAGCATCCAGGTGGCATTTTCAACTTCACGGGGATTAGACTTGACGTAACGATGGTTGAATGTGCATCCACTGTGCATGTCAACCTTGTGATCATCCCTCAGATGGGCAACAAGAAAGGGGATATCCCCCATAACGGAGCACTCTGATCCAGCATATGGGCAGTTGTATGGTCTAAAGTTACACTGTGCTTCATGCTTGAGCTTGCTGTAGTAAGGGAAGATCTCTGGGCAGCCCAGGGAGCAGTATTTGCAGGGTAGTTCAAGCGACTCAGCCACCTTTTCTAAAGCTAGACACCTGATGTCTCCAAGTTCCTGTCTACAAGTGGGGCATCGATTGTGCACCCTTGTTTTACAGGTGGAACACAGTGTGTGGCCATTGTGGCACTGCAAGAAAATTAATTTGTTAGAATACTATTTAATTTTGTCTCCTTTACCAAGACACGAAGAACAGTAAGTACATCAGAGAGTATGATTACAATATAAAAACCACATCTAATACAACATCACTATATTACTGTTATGGGTCTCTCCCTTTTAGCTTCAAGTTAGTAGTCCACACACCCACTCTTATCGTTAACATCACATTAGGGGATAAATCTTCAATGAAAGCAAGAAGATCCAGACAACTGAAAGACAAGCACAAAGAGGAATGCATCATCTAGAAACTAACTAGTTTAACGTTAGACACTTCGATTTCTTGACTACAAAAGAGATCTCCTCAAGGAGAAGATAGCAATTTTCTTTGTAGAGTACCTAAACAAAAATTTTCTCCAGCAAGCGCAACAGGTGATTATGTAAGAGCCAAGACCTTGTCCTCAACTCTCTTCATTGTTGTCTGTATTGAAAGGTTGATAGTAGAGGCCACAAAAGCACAATATTTATCAATTAATAAGAATGAGAGTTGAATTTATATCCCCAACCATTGAGATCACTGTGAGGAGTGATAATAGTCCAAGTTATATTCAGAGATGTGGGATCGATGTAGTTTGCCAATTTTGCTTCAAGGTTAACAGCTAGGTTAGAGATATCGAGTAGCATTTCAAGGGTCAGTTTGTACATTATCTGTTCATCCCAAATCCTACCAACTCTTCTGGTTTAATAATTTACAGCGTATATCCAAATCATCTTAATGACACCTTCCCATAATCCCAGTGAGTTACCAAATGATGACCACTTTCCCATCCTTCTGCCAAAATTTGCAATTGCTTCCATGGGTCACTACTGAATTGCCATGACCATTACTAAAAGAATTTCTTCATAAAAAATAAGTTCCTGAAACCCAATCCATCCTGCATTGATGATTTTTCCCCATTTTTCTTAGCAATCAAGAGAGAGAGAGAGTACAAAAAATAAAAATAAGAAGGGATGCCTGCAGGGAAGCTTTGACCTTGATAAGACCACCATCCCCACCTCCTCTCCCTACCCACTTGATGAGCCAGTTTCATTCCTGAGATGCAAGTTTTCTCCCATTGTTTCAACCAAAAGTTCCCATACACAAAGCATTTCTTGAAGACTGCCACCAGATAAAATATAATACCTTGATGGAAGATAACCCTCCTAGCAAAGCAGGCCACAAGCTCACCCATGTTGAGAATCTCATCCAAACTAGAGGTGACAAAATCTGGAGAAAAATGGATCCAGCTGGGGCAATGCCGCATGCCTTTGTCCAACCTAGACCCCATCCGAACCCTAGATAATGGACAAAATGTCTTTGTCCGTGTCCGACATGATTTGTCCAAACTATCATATTTAATGTTTTTATTAATTCCCACAAAGTATGTTTCTTTGAGTACAATTAATGCTAAAAATGTTATCTACAAGATTTGAATTCAAAACCAAGTCAATAAACGAAAAATCCCTTTCCAATTTAGTTAACACTCAACGTACTACATAAACCAAAGTAACAAACAATCCTTGTTATGTTTCTGTAAACAGCCTTGGGAATGAATGCTTGGATTATCTAAACCGATCACCAAGGCCCTTTATTTATATAGAATTGAAGTACAATTAATCAAAGTACAAATAGGAATGTTGCCTCAGTCCTAATCCTATTAGGAATTCCTAATACAACTAGGAATGCCAGAATAGGACTCGGCTGAGGGAAAAACAATAAAACAAAGGGAAACATAAAAGAAGAGAATCATAATCTGACTAGTACTACCCCTAACTTGACTAGGGCTAATCCTAATCTGCTAGGACTAGTAGGACTAATCCTAATCTAACTAGGACTACTTACCCCAATCGGGTTTAGCAAACTATTTCAACACTACCCCTCAAGTTGGAGCAAACATGTCGATCATGCCCAACTTGACTAGATTGGGATGAAACAATTTTCTAGACAATCCCTTGGTGAAGATATCAGCAAGTTGATCCGCAGATGTCACAAAGGGAATACAAATCAGCCCATCTTCTAACTTCTCTTTGATGAAATGCCTATCCACCTCAACATGTTTGGTACGATCATGCTGTACAGGATTGTGTGTTATGCTGATTGCAGCCTTGTTGTCACAGTATAACATCATAGGAAGACGAATAGGAACACCAAGATCTTGTAGCAACCCTTTAAGCCAGAGTAACTCACAAATACCCTGTGCCATAGCTTGAAACTCAGCTTCGGCACTGGAACGAGTAACAACATTTTGCTTCTTGCTACGCCACGTGACAAGATTTCCACCTACAAATGAGCAATACCCAGAATAGACTTGCGATCTGCAGAACCAGCCCAATCAGCATCAGTGTATGCTTCTATCCATAGATGATCATGCGTAGACAAAAGAATTCCTTTTCCAAGAGCTGACTTCAAATAGTGTAAGATACGAAGAACAGCCTCCATATGAGAAGAGTAAGGATCATGCATAAACTGGCTCACAGTACTCACGGCGACAGCAATGTCAGGACGAGTGTGTGAAAGATAAATCAGCTTCCCTACAAGTCTTTGGTACCGGTCTTTATCAGCAGGCTCACCCTCTTTCTCCTTGAGTCGAACAATAGGATCCATAGGAGTATCTGAAGGACGACAGCCTAGCAACCCGGTCTCAGCCAATAAGTCTAGGACATACTTCTTCTGGGAGAGAAAAATACCTTTAGAAGATCTGGCTACTTCAATCCCAAGAAAGTATCGTAGTTTTCCTAGATCTTTAATCTCAAATTCTTGTCCAAGGAAGGCCTTCAGCCGTCTGATCTCATCACCATCATTGTCAGTAACCACTATATCATCAACGTAGACTATAAGAACAGTGAGTTTTTTACCAGCCCTCTTTATAAAGAGTGTGTGATCAGCATTACTCTGCTTATAGCCCACAGAAATCATGGCCTTATGGAACCGGCCAAACCATGCTCGAGGTGACTGCTTCAGCCCATAAAGTGCACGCTTCAGTCTACACACTTTTCCTTGGTTTCTGTCACAAGAGAACCCTAGTTGAATGTCAATATACACCTCCTCATCCAGTGTTCCATTTAGGAATGCATTTTTTACATCTAGCTACTGCAAATCCCATCCAAGGTTGACTGCACAAGATAATAACACACGAACAGTATTTAACTTTGCAATAGGTGCAAAGGTTTCCTGGTAATCAATGCCGTATGTCTGAGTGAACCCTTTGGCCACGAGTCGTACCTTATACCTATCCACAGTGCCATCCACCTTCTGTTTCACCACAAACACCCATTTACATCCAACGGTTTTCTTCCCAGGTGGAAGAACCACAAGCTCCCATGTGTTATTTTTCTTCAAAGCTTCCATTTCTTCCATCATAGCTACTTATCACTTTCCGTTTGATAAAGCTTCCTGCCAATTGTTAGGAATACAAATAGAAGAAAGAGAGGAAACAAAGGCACGAAAGGATGGGGAAAGGGAATCATAAGAAACAACATGAGATATGGGATGCTGAGTGTAAGTTCTGACACCTTTGCGAAGAGCAATAGGTAAGTCAGGAATATTACCAGGTGGAGAGACAGGTTCTGGATCCAGGTTCGGCAATTGGATGGGTATTGGAGCAACAATTGATTGAACATGCTTATGTTTCCTTGCATAGGTCTTCGTATTATTACTGTTATCAATCCTCCTCTGAAATTCTCTAATAGTCCTCTGGATAGGAGTCTGGACCGGGGTAGGTTGCTCCCCCTGAATAAAAATGGTCTGCCCCTGTATAGGAACCTCTCCCCCTGACTCAGGGGGAGTACTAGGGGCAGGCCGAACTGGTTCAGACTCGTGGTAAACAAACTGAAGTGGAGGTGGAGAGTCACTAGTCAGCACCTCTTCACTAACACTCTCCCCCTAAAGAGGTGGGGACACATAATAGGGAATATTTTCATGAAAGACAACATCCATGCTGACGAAAGTCCTGCGGGATGGGGGGTAATAACATTTGTACCCCTTCTGCGTAGCAGAGTAACCTAAGAAAATGCAACGGAGACTACATGGGTTAAGTTTACCAGGGGACCTTGTATCCCTGGCATAACAAACACAACCAAACACCTTAGGTGGGACTAGAAAGGAAGAAGAGCCAAGTAATAGCTCAATAGGGGTTTTGGAAAGAAGAACCTGATTGGGCAGCCTATTAATTAAATAGGCTGCAGTAAGGACAGCATCCCCCCAATAAAGGGAAGGGACATTGCGAGCAAACATAAGAGCCCTAGCCACCTCCAAGAGGTGGCGGTTTTTTCGCTCAGCCACACCATTTTGGGCTAGGGTGTCGACACAGCTGGTCTGATGGAGGATTCCATGGGCAGCAAGGTATGTTTGGAACTGACCTTTCATATACTCTTTCCCATTGTCACTCCTCAAAATTTTAAGAGTGGCAGTAAATTGGGTCTTAATCAATTGATGAAAGTGCTGAAAACATGAAAAAACTTCAGTTTTTGTATGCATAAGATATACCCAAGTGAACCTAGAATAGCAGTCAATGAAAGTGACATACCACCGATGGCCATTCAAGGAAGCTCTCCTACTAGGCCCCCATACATCAGTATGAACAGTATGAAATAAGGAAGAGGATCTTTTATTAGAAATAGGATAAGTTGAACGTGTCTGTTTAGCCAAGACACAAGGCTCACAAAAAAAGTCTTCCTTATTACAGTTTTTAACTAATGTTGGAAATAAATTTGATAAAGTACCTAAAGGGGGATGGCCTAGTCTAGAGTGTCATTTATGTATTTCAGAGGAGAAAGATGCCGAAGGTAAAGCCTGAGTAGGTGAAGGATCGCCGTCAAGCAGGTACAATCCGCCATGCACTTTACCCGAGTCCAATTCCTGAAAAACACAGTAAGTGGGAAAAAAGGTCACTTTACAATTCGGGGACTTAGTGATACTGCTAATGGAAAGAAGGTTAGTTGCAAATTTGGGAATATGCAAACACAGATGATGTGTGTAAGGGAAGGAGAACAACCAATGGATCCTTTCCCTGAAATGAAGGAGAGGGACCCATCAACAATTTTGACTTTATCCTTACCAGAAGCAGGAGAGTATGTATTGAAAAGGCTAGAAGAACCTGTCATGTGATCAGTAGCACAGGAGTCTATGATCCATGGAGTAGATACTACTGATGCACAATGAACAGCAAAAAAAATACTTGTTCGGGCAAAGAAGGAACCTGAATTGGCAGCAGACGTAGTAGAGGCAGCAGATGTGTTCAACATACGACGCAAAGCCTGGAGTTCTTCCTGGGAGAAACCAATGTCAGCAGTGGGAGTTGGAGCTACACTTTCAGTATGATTGGCTTTGTTTTTAGACTTAGCACGACCACATTTGGCCTCAAAATCAGCTGGCTTCCCATGTAATTTCCAACACTGAGCCTTAGTGTGATATGGTTTGTGACAATGCTCACACTTAACAGGCTCTTTGGTAGTAGTAGTAGAAGCAGCAACACTGTCAAGAGTGGGGCCAGCAGTCTGTAAGGCTGATCTCTCAACTTTGGTAGTAATCATCATGGCAGCCCTTCGTGTCTCTTAACTGTGAACATAAGAAAAGGTCTCTTAAAGTGGGGAAAGGAACCCGTCCAAGGCTTGCACCCGAGTAGGGTCATAGTCATCATTGAGGCCAGCTAGGAAATCATAGACACGGAATTGGTCTACATACGTGTGGTAGGCAGTAATATCAGCAGTAGTAGTACGCTGAAACCGAGCATAGTGATCCAATTGCTGCCATAAACACTTGAGGGCAGCATAGTATTTGGTGACAAACATCTCCTTCTGAGTAGTGGTTTGGAGTGTCTTCCTGATTTCATAAACCTGAGCACCACTACTTGAACGACCATAAGTGCCCTTGACAGCTGTCCATATCTGTGTAGCAGTGTCAAGGAGAAGATACTGACTAGAGAGGTCAGTGGTCATAGAGTTCAAAACAAAGGACATTACCATTGCATCATTGGAAGCCCATTTAGTACGAGCAACACCTTCTTCAGTAGGCTGTTTGGTGGTGCCAGTAAGATGGCCAGTGAGTCCCCTACCAGCCACTATTAGGGATAATGATCTAGCCCAAATTAAGTAGTTTGTACCATCAAGCTTAATGGCAGCAGCATAGGGAAGAAAATCAGACCTAGTTTGATCTCCTCCAGAAGTAGCAGTAGTCATCTCTGAGTCACCCATGATTCAGTCAGACAGAAAAAATCAGATCTACAAAAAGAACCTGATTCGAATGTGAATGATGGGTTTTGAATTTGCAGAATTTTCAGCCGTCAAAATGGGCTGAAACCTTGGTCGAGTTTCCTTCTAATACTAGGGAAGATATCCTCCAAAAATTAGCTCTTTCTGATGAGCCAATAAAAAACCCTAAATTTTGACAAATTTAGGAAGAAAGCTTGATTGCAGAAAACTGATTGCAGAAAATTGCAGAAAAGTGCAGCACTGGATCTAAATCACTTCTGCAGTCTTCAACTAAGGACTGGTGTAGACCAATAGAAGCAGGAAACAATCTCCATAAAAGTAGAAATCAAACTTCAGGTGCAAGAAGAGCTCGATCTCCAAGGATGAAAATAACTTGCCGGCAGATTTAGGTCACACCACTGTTCTTCGATCTTCAATGAGGTGACATTGAGGGCAGCAACTAAATTTGCATTAGATCACCTCATAGTTGCTGCCCTGATGGAGAGAAAGAGGCCGAGAGTGGTGGAGAGAAAAGAAAAAAGAAAAAAACTGAGAAAGAAGAGAGAGGAGAGAACCAGAAATCGAGAAAAGCTGTTCCTAGATCAGATTTGGCTCTGATACCATGTAAACAGCCATGGGAATGAATGCTTGGATTATCTAAACCGATCACCAAGGCCCTTTATTTATATAGAATTGAAGTACAATTAATCAAAGTACAAATAGGAATGTTGCCTCAGTCCTAATCCTATTAGGAATTCCTAATACAACTAGGAATGCCAAAATAGGACTCGGCTGAGGGAAAAACAATAAAACAAAGGGAAAAATAAAAGAAGAGAATCATAATTTGACTAGTACTACTCCTAACTTGACTAGGACTAATCCTAATCTGCTAGGACTAGTAGGACTAATCCTAATCTAACTAGGACTACTTACCACAATCGGTTAAGCAGTCTATTTCAACAGTTTCATTACCTCAAATTCAGACAAACCAGGCCAAGTTGTCCAAATTGTCCCAACACACCCCATCCAGTTTTAAATCCGGACACATTATTCATGACCAAACCCGGATTGTGGAAAAGATATTTTTCTGCGGACCTAGTTTTAATCAGTTAGATGGGTTGGTCAAACTTTGCCAACCCTAACCCAAACCAATGAACTCAGTTTTTGAAAAGTTAATTCAAAGGCCAGACAATTGTCAATATGTCTAAGCTGATGGCAGGTGCTTTATAAAATTATTATTATCTACAAAAAGGAAGTTTCTAATTGCTAAACTCCAGTCTCAACATCAGATTTTTCTGGCATACCTTACAACCTTCTCCGGAATCAATTTAAGGGCTTCCATGACTAGGAGGGATAAGGAAAGAGAATGGACCAATGGGGAATACCCTACCTGATACCCTGGGCTCCTCTAAACTAGCCTGTGATGCACCATTCAATAGAATGCTGAACTAGCAGATGTGCAGCAAGCCTCAATACATCTCCTTTGCACGGACTCCGAAGGGAAAAAAGTTGACATAATTGTATGCCTGCCTTCTCAAATTCGAAATTATAAGTGAAAGACATGGTGCCAAATCTCTGCTTCTGCCAAGACATCCATTTATGATTTAAAGTGAGGCCCATTCAATGGCATGGTTCAATTACAGGGGGGGATTCTACTTTACAGAAAGACTTATCCATGTATTAGAAGTGGAGCCCACTAAATGGTGGCACTCTATTCTGCATTTGACAAGCAGCCACAAACATCTGTGGGCCCCCATGACCATGAAGCTCCTTAACAGTTGACATATGAGCTGCTTTAGTTTCTCAGATCAATATACTATCTCAATAACTCAGAGAATGGCAACATTTGTTTTACCTGTCAATCTAGATCGTAATTTTGAAAATCTTTCACAATTACACATTTGGAGCAACCTTATCATCCCACAACATAAGGGCACCCAAACAATCAGAGAGACTACCAAAAAGACATCAATACCATAGTTGTCATGGCGTCGCCATGGCGTCGCCATGGCGCCGCCATGGCGTCCTGGCGTTGGGAGAGGGGGCATATCGAGCTACGCCATGGTGGATGTCAATATATCGTTCGATATGGCTTCCATGGCGACGCCATGGCGTCGCCATGGACGCCATACCACGATATGTTGGCATATCGGTCGATATTTGTACATATAAAAGTTAGATTAAAATTTTTTTTTTTAAACCATTTAATAGCTTAGATGCTTTGCTCCAAATCACATACACTAAAGAAAGACTATTGCTATCAAGCTTCAGTAAATAGGTTAGCCTATCATTTGATTTTTACTATTGCTTTCAATTATTTGATAGGTTAATCTATATTTTCAATTTTTCATACTTTCATATACACTAATGGATATTAGTTACACTTTCATGAATTAAACCATAGTGGCATAGTATATTAGTAGTAGTGTAGTACACTTTCATGTTGATTTTTGATGTTATAGGACATATATTATAGCATACTAAATGACATTAAAAATACAGAAAATAAAAAATTAAACATGGTCGACATGCTCGCCATGGCAACGCCATGGCGGGCGACATGTCGATATATCGACGTGACACCCTTCCACCGACTTGGATCGCCGTGACGCCGTGACAACTATGATCAATACAATGTAATGAGATATTGCACAAAAGCAAGAAGATCAGCTTAGGACAGCCACACTCCTCGCTTAGCAAGCATGTCTGATCAGGGTGGTTCAACCTAGGCATCTATTGGAACAAGGCCTTCATAATATGCTAAGGGAGGATAATTAATAATGAGGTGGCAAACCAGTCGGATCAAAATTACCAACTTTTCCTCAATAAAAAAAGGTCACACCTGACTAGGGGGGGGATAATGTACATCCATTCGAGAGTACTAGTGTCTGAAAGTAATGGAATCACACATGTTCGAAGCTTAGAAAAGGCAACAATCATAGTACCCGAATTGTTCTTAAAAGCTCAAAACCAAAAGTCCTAGATTACAAAGAGCAAAATTAACATTAAAATAGACAATGTCCTCCATGGAATTGTCCAATACCTTGTAACCATAAACAAAGACAGGTCAAGACCTGATGATGATATAAACCAAAATTGTAGTAAAGAGTCGGAGGATGAACTTCAAAACATGGTGACTATGATGGCTCATCAAACCACTATATATCTAATCATATCTTGGATGGAATACTTCGCATCTTGAAAAACAGAACTTGTTGATAAAGGACGAGTTTTTTTGAACTGAAGGGGAATTGATGTTGTTGCATTAGACATTAATCTTTTATGGAGGCCTTTGATCAAGCTTAGGAGGTCCATATGGTGCTGATGGCAGTCTAATGCGCTAAAATTGACTTTTGGGTAGTTACATTATAGGTTGGGTCTCTTATTTTTTGGGCTTTATGGTATAAACGGCCAGGTTTGGCTCTCATACCAACTAACGAAATCTGAAAATCACAACTGTGGATCCCAAATGCAAACACACCCAATGATAAAATATTCCAATCTGAGATAAAGGAAGCAACTGTGTTGTTAAGGGAAGAAATCAAATCGATGGAAGGGACAGAATAAGAAAAAAGATCGATCATCTTGGGAGTAAGAAGAGAGGAGAAGAAGGAAGAAGAAATCAGGTTTGGGATACCAATCCCGTATGCACCGCACAACTGCACCAAAACTTTTAACAAAACTCATTCTTTAGTCAACTCATCTTTAATTGATGGGGGGTGCATTGCATATATAAAAGCCTATTAAAATTCCTTATCAGGCTCACACACTCGATAAAATATAAATAAAAACAGAACTCTATCTAGCTTTTAATTATTCTAATTTAACTCAAACACTTAACTACTAATCCCGTGTACTAACTTTATGAGCTTAATTAGGCTCATTACAACGAAATCCAAAAAAAATAAAATTACCAACCTTTAATATAACTACCCAAGAGGTCAATTTTAGTCCATTGGATTGCCACCAACATCTTATGTACCTCCTGGGCTCCTAAGCTTGAGCAAAGGCCTCCATATGCAATTAATGTCTAATGCAATAACATCAATTTCCCCTCGGTTAAAAAACCATCCTCGAGTTTTGTAGAATGGGAGGATCTTCAACGCACAATCAACAAATATTCTTCTTGACCCCATGAAACCAACAGTCAAACCACGATCCAACGGTACAAAATCAGCGATAAGGAATCTGTTGTTGAAGTCACATTGTGGAAGCAAAAATTTGACTGGTTCGATCAAAAGATCAAGTGATCAACCATTGTATGCTCTTCTATGGGTGGTTCTTCAAATGATAATTGGAGCTACTTGGTCTTCTATCGCCAGTGACTTGTCTTCTTGGCCTTCCACCCCTTGCTCAACAACAAAAATCAATTTATCAAACGAAGATCCCATACGATCAGATGTGATCAACAATTTGTTCTTATATTCTTTACCTTGTCACCGAGTTTCTTCGATATTCCTTTTAACCGTTCACAAGTTCTCTTTCACGAGATAAAATTAATGGTGGCTAGCAAAAAAGAGGGTCGGATCAATGGTATCAATAGCCAGGTTTGGCTCTGATACCAATTAATGCAATTTGAAAATCCAGATTATGGATCTCAGATGCAAGCAATCTCAATGATCAAATCTATGATCAGATATGAGATAAAAGAAGCAACTGTGTTGTTAAGGGAAGAAATCAGATCGATGGAAGCGAAGGAAAAAAGATGAGATCGATCTTCTTAGGAGGAAGAAGAGAGGAAGAAAAGATCAGAAGAGAAGAGTAAAGAAGAAATCAGGTTCGGGATACCAATCCCATATGCACAGCTCAACAGCACCAAAACTCCTTTTAAAAAAAAAAACCTCATATTTTTTACTCAAATCCTCTTTAACTGATGGGGATGTATTAGAATATAAAGATCTTCTATAATTCCTAAATTGACTCATAAAAGGACTCCTAATTAGACTCACGTGTTCAATAAAGTAAATAAACTCAAAAGTCAAAACAGAATTCTATTTAGTTATAAGTATACTAATCTAACTCAAACACTTAATTTATCTCATGTACGAACTTTATCCCCGCTTAATGGGCTTATAAATTAGACCCATTACAATGAAACCCAAAAACTAAAAGGCCCAGCCTATAATATAACTACGCAAAGGTCAATTTCGGCCCATTGGACTGCCACCATCTCGTTATGGGCCTCCCAAGCTTGAGCAATGGCCTCCATACAGGATTCATGTCTAATGAAACTGCATCAATTTATCAAGGAATTCTGTTAAGAATCCAACAGGATTCGAAACAGTGAGCAAGCAACTCCATCCGTGAAGCAATAGAAGGCCGAACGACCAATAGTATTAGAAATTTAACAATTAAAAGGAAAATTATTTAATTACATTATGCAAAACCGAACTGATAATTAACTAGCCTAACCTCTAATCAATATCCATGAGTACGATGCAAAGAACTGAGCAAGTATATCAAAAGAAATCGACTGATAACTAGACCAAACATAAAATATTTAAACTCAACGTATCTCATGTAATAATATTTTTCCAGCTATGGTTTGTGAATGGCCCAAAGAGGAATATCTACCACATTGCATCTTATGTGAGACCCAAATTTTGAGGACAGGTAGACCCCACTGTCCCTGGTCACATGTAAAATTTCAGCTGAAACAAAGTCACCCACGTGGCAAAATAGAGCTTTAGAAATCCAAGACTAAAAGGGTGCACACTAATGCATGGACTACCATGAGGGTGCATGCCAACATTGGGAGGTTATTAGATTGCACCGAACATTTAAATGTGACACGTAGCTAATCAAGACCACTCCTCTCTATCCAACAGTTGGAAATGCCAAATCATACTTTGGCAATGCATAATAAGGTGGTGTGGTAGGCATCAAGGAACCCCTTCTACATGGTCATGACTCATGCATACAATGTTTTGCCTAATGCATTTCTTTTACAACTGAAAGGTCTTTTGGTTCATCAATCAGCTTTAGTTTTCAATATTTTATATTGACACCTATCTGTTGTGTATAAAGATGTCACGAATACTAACATGGCAAGGCTTGCCAACTACTCACTGTCTCCATATCTTTATCTTCCATATAACTGTTTTTCTATTCTGGGTTCTAAAAGAAGTTAATAATAAAAATTGCATCTTCCATATCTGTTATTCCATGGTAATTATATCAAACTGAAATTCGTTCGCTGAAAACGAAAAAGTAACTCTCGCCTCTGGCTCTTCCCATTGCGCTCTAAGCAACGAGTACGTGTCCGCCGAATGCCTCCGGTCATGGACTTTGTCCGCTGTGGTAGAAGGCGCGATAACAGCATGGTTTTCTGATTTGCCAAGGTCGGTTAATCCACACCTAGGATTCTGAAATTTTGATTGATTGATCGATCGTTTTCTTTCAGATTAATATGGTTGCTATCTATCTTCCGCTAATTTCAGCCATGAATCCTGATTAGGATGATGCTGTTTCGTTTTGAATCTGCAATACAAATGCACGAAGGATTTCTAGGGTTTCTCCATCATTTGAGAGTGTAGTTTACTCTGCCATTTGTGCGTGTAGCATCTCCGCTTTAGTGCGTGTAATCCACACTCCTCCTTCCTTCACTGCTCCTTCCGCCATGATCCTTGGAGCCATCATTGACGATGGTGTCAAGGACACTAACGATGACGACGATGATGGTGCCTAGAAAAGTATTTCCCCTTTCATGGCTCATCCCCCTCTCCTGAAGCTCCCCGTTCTGCCCTATCCATTTTGCCCTCTCACCTTGTGGGCATCACCTCTGAGGTTGGTTATGGTTTTTAGCCATCATTGGCAAACAATCACAGTGTCTGTGCTTCAATTTTGGGTTTCAATCTCTGGGCTCTCTGTGGACAACGTCGAGGGGCTCCCAAACAAGGGAGGTATTTCTTTTTTCTTTGTTTGTGTGTTTGCAGGTGATGCTGACTCATGTGTAGGTGGCTCCGTGGTTATTGTCGGCTTTGAGACTCCAGTCATTGTTCAATCTTCACCATCCCTCTCCTGCCACTGGATGAAGTTCCACACGCCAATCCAGCAGATCCTTGCAGATCTGTTCGAAAGTAGATTGTGGCAGCAATTCTGGTGGTCTTCTTGTTGTCGATTGAAGCTCCACTTGTCGATCCAGCAGACCTTTGCCGACCTGGCAAGTCAGTTTGAAAGTAGGTTGTGCCAAAGTGTCGGCACGCGTGGGCAATTTGGTGTTGGACTTTTCGACATGTATGGGCCCCCCTCGTTCGGCAGACATGTGCATGCACTTAAATTTAGCTGTATCTACAGCTTTTTATCTAGGGAAGTGGTTATGTCCCATCCCCTAGCCTGGATGACCCAGTCAATGGCATGTGACACTGGGTCAATTTCCACTCCTTGGTTTTGGATACCGTATATCCATACCTTGTGTTTATCATGCTCTCTATCTGTTTTATGTATCTTGTTTTCCTTTGTTTGGCGTTGGGCGCGCATGATTGAATAGCCTTCTTTTCTACCAAAAAAAAAAGAATACTAACATGGTGAAGACAGAAAGGGGTTATCATTTCACCAAACATTAAACAGGTATGGACAAAACAAACAACAAAAGGACCAGAAAATCTTCAAGATGCATCATATATCTCAGTCAGCAGTTGTATCTAACAAATTCCAGGAATATTGACCAAGTTAAAGATACTGCAATTCTCCTTCCCTCACCAATAAATTAAGAGTCAAGAATCCAAATGCAGCATAGAATTTACCACTGATCCACGATTCCAGCCAACAAAAAAGGCGCAGGGGGCAAAACCAAAACCTTGCAAGATGAGACCCCAACCCAAAACTTCATCTAGTATACGTAAAACATTGACCCTCCGTGGAACCAGAAAAATTGGGGGAAAAGATTGAAATAGCGCCCTGGATTGTGCAAGAACAGGCTTGAGACCAACATTTCTTTGAACTCATATGACATTCGAATCCCAATGCCATGTCCCAACAACAGAAAGGTCAAACAATCAAATAAAAGTATCAATACATGGGTAGAGAAAAAACCAATCTAGTGGAACTAATCTTTCAATCCATATCACTTTTCAACCGAGTTTCACCACAAATGTATGAAATTCGATAACCAATACCCCAAGTCCCGACCAGAATTACCAGGCAAATGCATAGAGTTTCAAAACCAAATTGAAGCAAGAACCAACCTTTATTCAAGATATTCCTTTCAAACACAGCTGTCCCAATCAGATCAAACACAATACCACAACTGCAATCTTTGAAAACATTAAACCACAGAGAGAAAGAGAGACTAAGAGAAGAAACCCATTGACCAAAATGAAAGAAAGAAAGAAACAGACCTGATGGATGGGTGGGTACATGGAATTGGTGCAGACGGGGCACTCGAGCAACTCATGGACGCTGGTGGCCGGAGAAATCGCTGGGGAGACTATGTTGTTGTGGGGCTTGGTCGAGAACTGGTGATGATGGATCTCTTCCTCGTCGATCCCGTCCGAGGACGAGATACATTCAATGCTATCCAATTCCATTCATACAAAGGGATAATGCCGGAAGAGAAAAAAAATCTATAAAACAATGACGAGTCGTTGACTCGTTCTTCTCGATTTCTTTCTTTTCTTTGGATTCTTCCCCCTCTATCTCACTCCATCCTCGATTTTCTTGGAAGATGATGAACACCAGTAGACACAAGAAGAATAAAAAGAAGAGAAAAGACGAGAGGGGGGGGGGGGAATCGAAGCGAAACAAAGAGCTCGATCACAATCGAATAACTAAAACTGCCCCCTTTTTCCCTCTCAAGAAGAGGTGTTTTTCTAGTTGGCTCTGCCGGGATTTGGAAAATTGAGAGATGAATCGCTCGCCGTCGGAAATTGAACCAGATATCAAAATCGGACGGATTTCAGACATGAGAGAGGGAGAGAATGAGATCCTATTAACACCAAGACTTTAATAAGAACCCTTTTAAATGACACTAGAATACAACTGTTGAATTTAAAATTTTAAAAAAAAATTCTTTATTTATTTTTTTTTTTTTTGGTAATAATTCTTGTAGTTAGTAGATACGTGATAAAGTCATGAACGCTCGTATTATCTTTTATATTTTATTTTTTATTTTTTTTTCTGAAATCCTTATAACAGTGTGTACACAAAGATATTGAAGAAAGGCAAAGGGATCTTTTGCAAAAAGATCAAAATTATAGGTATCAGAGTCATAGGTATCGGCATTGGAGACCGATACGGGTGATACCAATATTGGTACATCTAGGGGTGAAATAGGTCCGAGTTAGGTCAAGTGTTTTAAACCCTAACCCAACCCTGAGTCCTATTAGCTTAACCCAAGCCCAATCCGGCCCTAGGTTGGGCTGAGTTATCTCAGCCTAGGCCCAATCCTATCGAGCTCAGCCCAGCCCAACCCTGATTGATCCTGAGGGCGGGCTGGGCCAGGCTAAGTTGGCCCTGACATACCTTGTTTTTTTGTCATTTGCATCGTCTTATGTATTAAAAAAATGAAACACATGTGATTGGGTATTGGTTTGTTTCATACTCAGTTGACTATTAGACTTTTCTTTGGGTTAAAAAACTTAGTCCAATCTTAAAATTATAAATATTTTTGTTCAATAGATAATTAGCCTTTTTTTTTTTTGGATAAATCAATATATAGTTAGATACTAAACAAAAATTGTAAAATGTAAACAATAAATTGTAAATCATAACCTAACATAGAGTCGGACTGGGCTTAGCCCGAGGCCTCAACCTTGGCCCAGCCCGACCTTGACACAGGGCCTGAAAGTTCCAACCCTAACTCGCCCTCAAAGTTGAAAAATCAAGCCTATGCCCTATTGGGGTTCAAGGCAGGCTCAGGCCAACAGTGCCAAACTTACGCCCCTACATCTACATTGATTTGGCATCAAGCCCTATCCGGCATATCAATTATTTTTTATTTTTTAATGAAAAACGGAACTTATATTAAAGAGAAAATATTTACACAGGTTTGTACATAAACTTAGCTGTGTCACACCACTTAAACACTATACTCTTAAAGTTCTTAGAGGATTCTGCAAGTTTAATATAGTTTGGTTATAGATGCCAAGGGATGGGGATTAAGTTACTTGGACAAAACATATCACATAGACTTTTGATCCAGTATTGACCTGATCAGCATAGGTTGTGCCCAATACCAATACCTGATCGATACAATATCGATGAATTGGTTTGAACCCTAGATTTTTTGTGGAAAAAAAAAGACTTTTTGATCTAGTATTGACCTGATATGGGCCAATATCGCCAATTGGTCGAGGTGTCATATTGGTATAAATCTTCGATGGCACGAATACATATCACCAGATGGATACGGTTCCAATAAAGCATAGTTTGTAATGATCATGTGTCAAATATGTGGGATTGAGTTCCTCTCCAGGGAGCCCAGCACACCTAGGGGGCATCCAGCCGTGGGGTTGTGCTGCACACATCCCTAGGCTTGCATCGAGATGTGTGCGGTACAGCCCAACCCTAAGGATAATCTTATAAGCCCGTTAAAGATATATCGTGCATTAAAAAAATCTAATCAATTCAATTCAATAAAATTCTGAGTTTAATGAACATATAATTCCAACATTTAAAAAAAAAAATGGGAAGCAATTTTCTATACGGGAGTGTGGCCTACACCAGCACTCCCATGTGTTTATCTCTCTCCTCCTTAAATCTAGGGGGCAAAAGTGTCTTTTCACATGGGGAGGAGAGAGATAGACTCATGGGAATGCTGGCATAGGCCACACTCCCAGACAGAGAACTTTTTCCCAAAAAAAATTATGAGAAAAAGTCAAATGTGAGTGAGTGTTTTCTGCGTCTCCAGACTTTTCCCTTTTTTAAATGGGAAGGGGGATTACTGCCAAATTGCATAGCCCCTACCCCTGCACCAATGCGGGAGTCAAAAAGAATGTGCGTGGGGGCATCAAATAGGGGTGAGATTATTCATTTCACGGGTGGCGAGGTGGTCATTTCACCCTTCTTGTGTATGGGCATAAGTTGCACGTAGCCTGACAGTTGTTTTTATTTTCCTTTTTTTTTATTTGATAAAAAATTGATTAATTTTCACCCTTCATCAATGGTGATATTATGCTATGATTGGGTTTATCATTAATTCTCACCCTCTATTATTTATGGTAAAAAATATCATAATTCAGTCCAATCAGATAGTCAAACTAGATCGATGAAGAAATCTCTCCTCACCATAGGGGGAAAAAAAAAAGGGTTAATCATGAACTCAATTGCTCATAGACAAGCTAATATCATTTTGGACATTAATTCCCACCCTCTATTGTTCATGATCCAAATACCTTGATCAATCTAAACAAAAAAGGACCAAAAAAAAAAAAAAAACTGACCTATCAGATGGTCAAATGGGGTACATGATGATATGGTATTTTTCCCATTTTCCTATATGATCTTATTCTTCCTAAGAGAACAAATTCTTATTTTTTGTTTAAATTTGACTGGTGGGCCAACAAACAATTAGAAAAGGGAGGTGTCTTAATGACATCTTTTAAAGGTATATTTAAAATTTGTCACCTTCTTTTAATTGCCCGTTGTTTTATTTCTAAAAGTCTGTAAGATAGAGATATAAAAAGATTTTCAAAAATACTTTGCAAGTGACATTTATTATGTCATAATAAAAAAATATCTTTACGTCTACCCCCCAAAAAAAAATTCAAAAATATCATTGTTATGCATATTTCTCGAGTATACATGTAAAATTACACTATCAACGTCATTAGAGAAAATTTTTTGAGAAAATTACATGATTAGCTACTATTGGGTTTTCATGTTTGAGTTAACAAAAATAGACAAAAACAAATTTAGTTTTACAAAACTAGACAAAACAGTGACTCTCCTTCCTTCCTCGACAGTTCCCCTCTGAAAAAATCTCTCTTTTTTTCCTCTATTACTTGGGGTAGCAGAGAATGACAGTAGCTGGGACAAGAGTAGTGTTGCAAGGAACGGAGGATGCCTGGGCGAGAAGGCAATGACAGAGGTAAAAATGTCTAAAAAAGTATGTGTGGGAGGGAGAGATACTATTTTGTCCAGTTTTGTAAACTTTAACTTGTTTTTATCTATTTTTATTAACTCAAACATAGGGTGGACAGTTTTGTAAATGAAAACCCAAAAGTAGCTAATCATGTAATTTTCCTAAAATTGTTTGTCATACTAGAATAGCAAAAAAATAAGATTACAAATTATTTAATGTCAATAAGAAAATCAAGATCAATAACAAAATGCAATCCCTAACACAATGCTATCAAGGTCTAAACTATTAAATTCTCTATCAAAAATAAATAAATAAATAAACTATTAAATTCAAGTTCAACTAGTTCCGTGGTTTTTAATTTAACTGATTAATATAGAAAGAGGGAGTGAAGGACCATTCAGCTGCATGGTTCTAAAAATAGAAAATCGGACTGATGAATCGTCTAATTTGGATTGGAATCGTCTGACACCAATCCTGATTCTGAATGCTTCGAATCGTTGGTCACTGGAATGGATCAGATTGGCCAATCCGAAGTTCCAAACTCAATCTGTTGATTCCTATTCATCTTCTTTATAAAAACCAAGTTTCTCATTTGGATCGGACCAATTCCAAGACCGATCTTGGAATAGATTGGATTGTAACTAGGGCTGCAACAGGGTCGGGTGGAGCTCGGCTTTTTAAAACCCTAGCCCAACCCTGAGTCCCCTTAACTGGGCTCAGGCCTAGCCCGACCAGGCCCTGACTCAAGACCAGACAAATCCAATCCTGATTCGCCATCAGGGCCGGGCCGGGCTGACCCTGATTGGCCTTGACCATGGGGGGGAAGGGAGATGTATGGATAGGATAGGCCAGGCCAGGCTGGAAAGAAGAAGAACAAGAAGAAAGAAGAGGAAGAACAAAAATAAAACAAGAAGAAGAAGAGGAACAATAAGAAAAAAGAACAGGAAGAAGAAGATAGGGTCGGGTTGGGCCGGGCTCAGCTCGATGCCTCAACCCTGACCTGACCTGACCGTGACTCAGGGGTAGAAATTTCCAACCCTAACCCGCTTGAACATGACAGGCTCGAGCCATCAAGGCCAAACTTGCACTCCTACTTGCAACTATTCAGATCAATTCCCAATCGGATCAGGATTCAAAAATGGCACTTACTCTGATTCGATCCCCGATTCTACTATTAAAACCCTTGTTTAGCTGACTTGGTTACTTGTAAATTGCTGTTGTTATTGATTCATGTCTAATGACGAAATACAAATAATCTCATAAATTTCCCCCATGACGTTCCCCTGAGGTAGTGGCAATGTGGCACAGTTCCACCATTAAAACCCAGATTCCTTTCAACTGTGAATGCCCAAACTACCATTGACATGTAGATAGGACGGTTACTGGTTGGTTATTTATTTACTCCATCCTTCCCACCTACCCTTGGTTTAAGTAAGCAGAATCGGAATTGGTTTTCATGAATTTTAGTTTCAATTCAGTTAAATCGGTCAGAATCGGCTGAGAATTGGCCGGAACAGTCAAAATTGATTGTAATCGGATTGATCCAGGGCAGCAGATTCTGATTGAAAACGATCTTGATTCCCCTCAATTTAGATTGGCCTCTGCGTACAATTTTTCTAGGATTCCATCGGCATACAATCATGGCCCATTTTGGAAAATTCCATACCAATTCCAACCGATTCTAATCCAAATTGGACTAGAATCGATTGAACCCGATTCAGAAACCGATTCCAACTTTTAAAACCCCAATCAACCTATTACCACCCACTATTTTATTTGTACGAATTATATATATATATATATATATATATTTATTTATTTTTTTTTTGATGAAAGTGTAATCACACAAACTACACACCAATCCCAAAAAGTTAACTGACTTTTAGGACCGTAAAATGATGGATATACACAACACACACCACACTCATACACCCGATGTGGGTACGATTTATAATTTTAAAGAGGGTTTTCGACCAAGCAACATAGGGGGAGTGTATTAATGAGGTGTGGCAAAATAGTCTTGTACATAAGATTGCACCAAGTCATTTCATGGAAATAGATACTAAAAGTGTTTAACATCAAAGTTTTAATTCACAGTATTGGCATTAATGTCGGTTGCCGCAAATATTGATACGAAAATGAATTTGTTTTATCAAGCCGATTCTAGTAGGGAGAAAGTTCTCTGTCCGGGAGTGTGGCCTATGCCAGCACTCCCATGAGTCTATCTCTCTCCTCCTCATTTGAAAAGATACCTCTGCCCCTTTGTTTTGAGGAGGAGAGAGATAGACATATGGGAATGCTGGCGTAGGCCACACTCCTGCGACTGGACAGAAAACTACTTTCCATTCTAGTATTTAAAAAAGAAAAAGAATGGTGGGCACGTTGCCAAGGTGCCCAGCATGTGACATCCTCTCTACTCCCCTTTGGAATAGACCACCTTCTCCTCATGTGTATAGTCCCATAACTGGTGCATGCCGCTAGTGTACAAAATTGAGGCATGCACGCCCAACAACTCCAAAATATAAAAAACAATTTATTGACCAAGAAAACCACTTTCCGCTAATTTTTCTTTATCCGAGTCACAGACCCATTGTGTTAGCTTAGCTCAAGTGCTATATATATGGGACCCACGTTATCCTTTAAAGTTTAAATGCATGCGCCAACCTTTGGATTGAGCTCCTCTCCAACGCAGCACGGTGCAGCGCACATTGTGCGGTTGGGGAGGCGTCGATCCACGCCAATGTATTGGGATGTGTGTCATTGTTTGAATCAGAACTCCCTAGTTGCATTATGTACGTCGCACATCATGAAATGCATAAGTGCGTTGAAGAGGAGCCAAATCCACTGTGTCATTGTTTTAATAGGTCCAAATGTCTTGCACCAGTGCACGAGACCTAACTCCGAATTAAAGACCCCTACACAGCACGATCGGACTCCTCTCCAACGGGTTCAGCACCTAGAGAGTGCCCACTCAGAATGAGAATTGCAGATGCCTCAGACGAGTGGATTCATAGGGGAGAAACCAAACACCTCCTGAAATTGAAATAGAAATCATACCAAATCAAGCCATAGTCTTAGCAAAGAGGAGGTCACCTTTATGGGTACCAACTTGATTACGCCGGAACTAAAAACGAAAAAACAGTTTGGTGCTAATATACAAATAAATGTGTAATGAAACTCTCCATCTATAAACATATGAATCGTGCGTGGAGAACATTTCAATTTGTCCGCTCAATGGGATACATTGGGGAACAAAAAACTGCAAAAGAAGAAAGGTAAAGCGGAAGCGCCAGAGGGGTTGGTTTGTGGTCACTGGTAAGTGGTTGAGGGAAGATAGAGGCGTAGAGCGAACCGCGTCCACACACCACACTCCAGAGTGCACTCTCTCTCTCTTTTATGTGTATTTGGTCTCCTAGTTACTCTGAAGTCAGAATGGTCCGGGGTTTCTCTAATTCACCGTCCATGGAAGGAAAAGTGAAAGCAATTATCTTTTCCCTCTTCCTCCAAGTCATTTGCCTCTCAGGCGGTTCTGCAAAACCACTTCAGTACCAAAACCTGGTATTGGGGACTCTTCCGGGACCTCCTACCCACAACCGCGATCTCTCATGGACCGAATCTTCAATCTTGTCCCAACTTGAAACCGCTGAAACAAGCATTGAAACCACCCTAACTGTACGCTTAGAACACAGAGACGCTCTAGCCTTCAATGCAACACCAGAAGCCCTCTTTCAGCTGAGGTTAGAGAGGGATGTGACTAGGGTTGAAACCCTGTCAACCATGGCAGCTGGCTCGAGAAATGCCACCCGCGTTCACTCAAAGAACTCCTCCTTCAGCAGCTCTATCATTTCCGGACTCTCTCAAGGGAGCGGAGAGTACTTCACGCGGTTAGGTATAGGTACCCCTCCCAAGTACCTCTACATGGTGCTTGACAC
Source organism: Telopea speciosissima (assembly GCF_018873765.1). Classification (NCBI taxonomy): domain Eukaryota; kingdom Viridiplantae; phylum Streptophyta; class Magnoliopsida; order Proteales; family Proteaceae; genus Telopea; species Telopea speciosissima. Next base: position 86,953,254 of record NC_057916.1, on the reverse strand, counting down.
TGGCAGCGACATCGTTTGGATCCAATGTGCACCTTGCCGTAAATGTTATACCCAATCCGATCCCATCTTCGATCCCAAGAAATCTGGTTCTTTTGCTGTTGTACCCTGTTCCTCGCCGCTCTGCCGGAGACTTGATATGTCGGGTTGCAGTCAGCAGCGGTTGTGCCTCTACCAGGTCTCCTACGGCGACGGGTCCTTCACTGTCGGCGATTTCTCGACGGAGACACTAACCTTTAGAGGGACTAAGGTGGGAAATGTAGCGCTCGGATGCGGCCACGATAACGAAGGTCTGTTCGTCGGTGCTGCCGGTTTGCTTGGCCTTGGTCGAGGGAGAATGTCTTTCCCTTCTCAGACTGGGCGTCGCTTCGGTCGGAAGTTTTCGTATTGTCTGGTGGATCGCCAGTCGTCCGGGTCGAAACTCTCGTCAGCTGTTTTCGGCGAATCGTCCGTGCCAAGATCGGCTGTCTTCACGCCTCTGCTTACGAATCCCAAACTCGACACGTTCTACTACATCGAGCTCACCGGAATCAGCGTCGGTGGTGTGCCGGTGCCGGGGATAACGGCTTCCATGTTCAGGCTTGACGCGACTGGGAACGGTGGTGTTATCATCGATTCGGGCACGTCCGTGACTCGGTTAACTCGCCCAGCTTACATAGCGCTCCGTGACGCATTCCTAGCCGGAGCACAATTGAAGCGTGCGCCTGGGTTCTCGATGTTCGACACGTGTTATGACCTGTCTGGGAAATCGGTGGTAAAAGTGCCAACGGTGGTGATACATTTCGGGGGTGGAGCTAATCTGGCATTGCCGGCGGCGAATTATCTGATACCGGTAGATACTAACGGTACTTTCTGCTTTGCTTTCGCGGGGACGACCAGTGGGTTGTCGATTATAGGAAATATACAGCAACAAGGTTTCCGGGTTGTGTTCGATGGTGCCGGATCGCGGATCGGGTTCTCTCCAAACGGGTGCGCATAACACACGTGACACGACTACTACTGTACTACACGACAGAGAAGAGGAAGGCCGTGATGGAGATTTTTATCTTTTCTTGAGTAAAAAACAAAAGGGGGAGTAGGGTTCTCAGGATCAGGATTTGCACAGTCAGCAGTATTACTACTGCACTGTTGCGGGCCTGATGTTGTTGTGTTAACTAATTTTTATATTTTATTTGGCATGCCGCCAGCTTTCGGGGCAAATTATTTTGGGTGCGGTTCGACTTTTGTTGTTTTATAATCTAGTGCTTGAGTAATAAACAATAGGACCTAAACTGACATTCTTTCTTTTTTCCAGATTGAGTTTAGTTTCAACTCCTTTTAAATGAGTGTGCCAACTCAATGAGTATTTGATGATTGGATTCGTTGGCACACATCTTGAGTATGTGTTGGGATGTGTGCAAAACAGTCCAGCCCGTCGGAGATATCTCATTGGGCACTCATAGGGTGGATGTCTCTAAGAAGAGGAGCTCGACTCTGACCATATGAGCCACATATGGATGATACTATTTACCAACCCCTCAAGGTTGGAGTGTGCATTTACTTTTTATAATGCTGCCCTTGTAAAAAAAAACCTCTTGGGAGAAACGGAACAGAAGAACCTTTAAACATAACTAACGCTCTCTCCTAGCATTTTCTCTCTCTTCCCGACCTAATGAACCCCTATTGATGATACCTATTCTCACATGTTGATTGGTGTGCCTGAGAGATTCTTCCTCCCATGCTGGCTCCAAACAAAAATGGGCTAATGAAGCATTGTATATTCAATTTCCTTTGTGGAGTGTGAGACTTGTTGGACCTGCAATCAGGGACTTAGGAATTGGTATTGGATATGGTATCGGTCTTGTTCGATATTGAAAAGAATCAGTTTGTATTAGTTTGAATCAGATGCATTTTTTTGTACCCTTGATCTATACCAATTCATTGATGCGAGGTCGGATAAGAATCGATATCAACCTATACCAACACCGATACGAATTGACCGATAGATTTGAATAGATTACTCTTTTACATCTCACGATCTTGGAGCTCAGACCAAAAACAATGCGGCTTGGGAATTTATTATACGGGATCACAATGGAAGGCCGATGCTTGCAAAGTCTGAAGTTCAGATAGAAGAGGAAGCGTGAGGTGTACGTGTTAGAGACTCAGAGAGTATATCGTTTGGAATGAAATATTTATTGGTGGAGTCAGATTGTCAAGTACTAATAACCCATCTCCTGGACCAGTTCAGATTAGCTCCACTTAACCTACAGCCTATCATCTCAGATATTTCTATTTGTCCTCTTTCTTTCATAGTTGGTAAGTTTCTTTACATCTCTCGATTCCAATGATGTAGTGGATTCTTTAGCCCGGAAGGCCCTGGCTATAACGTGTACGGCAACACAAGTAACAAATAGGGTCGTTAATTTTCCATCCAAACCAATTGGAATGATCGAAATAGACCAATTAAATCAATTTCCTGTTCAAGCTAGGTTTTAAACTGTTACATAGATGGTTTATTGAATATTTAAATTGTTGGATTCAATTTAAACCGTTATTGAAACCAAAATCAAACCATTTATTAAACAGCTTTGTTCAACTGTGGTTATAACACCCTTACGATGGGATGGAGAGACAGAGTGACCGGAACACTTAGGAGACAGTCGGTTTCTTTGGTATGCGCAAGAGGATGTCTCTCATTAGCTTAGGTTATAGGTTTTAGGATTGGTGTTTGTATCGATCTCAACCGATACCGATACTAATACAATACGGATCAGGCCATATCAGGTTTTTATCGGACATAAATTCAAAAAAAATTTTGCTTTTAATCTATCATATAGGTCTCTCACAATACTGATACGTATTATCAGTATTAGCCAATACATCAATATTAGACCAATACTTAGAACCATGCTCTAGACTGCTTGTTGACATAAAACGCTACATGTGGTTGAAATTTTGTGGATTATACACACATCAGTTACAGATGGTCAAGTGGCTAAATATGTTATTAAAAAAATAGGGAAAAGAACTTTGTCTCGAGTGTCTCCCATGAAACCATCTTTCTCCTCCCCATATGAAAAGGCATCTATGAGGAGAGAAATGGACACATGGGAGTGCGGCATAGACCACACTCCCATAAAAGAGTATTTCCCTTGAAAAATCTCAGACTGCAGCAACTGCATAGGCTACAATGGGATTGCAAAGGCATATACATTTTGATGAATGGGATGGAGAGAAACAAGAGAAGAAACACATAGGGTGACTTCCTCTTGTGAATGAACATTTTTTTAATTCAATCTGCTTATAAACAATCAAGGAAAAGTTCCGATTGATTAACAATATATCTACTATCTTATGATCCATCAATAATCAATTCATCATTCCATGGGACAAAATATCAACAAAATTGATTACATTATCCGTAAACTTTTATATACCAGAAACGGCTACCCCACTCGAGGACCAATGAACCAGCTTATGTGTGAGATATCTGCAATAAATGATCCCTTCATCAATAATATGACGGGATATAGAAAGCCAGTGGTATGGACTCCCACCTTTAAAAGAAAGAGGAAACTGTATTATTAATCTACGAAATCAGAAATTATTTTTACTAAAACACAATAAAAGTTTTTCAAAAATGGCAAATTTCCGATGTTTCCAAATGTTCCGTTTGTTTCGGCATAAAATTCTCTTTAAAAATTTTAAGATGTAAAATTTTGAATGTTAAATAGTATTTCAATATTTTATTTTTTTTATGAAAACAAACCTCAGAAAATTTTTCAATATGTAAAATTTCACATTTACGAAATAAAATTTACCTTGCAAAAATTTCCTTACGCCTAAACAAACGGAGCCAAAGGGAAAGTAGTGTATCAAATGTGCTTCTCTGTCATGTACAATTCATAAAAGGACAAATGGCACACAAAATCAAAATAAACTTTACAAGAAATATGATTTTGTAAAATAACTTTACTTTTTTTGTGAATTCTAAAATAACTTTTCTAACATTGATACAAACAGAACCTCAGTGATTGACCTCTAAAATAAATATTTTGGCAGCTAAAATTACAAGGCATAAAAGTGACCAAACCAAAGGGTTTCTACTCCCTTATCTCATTGAACCCCTCCATGAGGATCAAACCAAAGGATTACCTAAAACCACACAACCCACCCCACCCCAGCGCCAACACCCCCCCCCCCCCCCACAAAAGAAAAACCAAGGAGGCAGTTGTAAGGCAGAGAAAATACAATGGATATTTACTGAAGAAACTCAAATATGAAAAAAATCAAGGCAGAACAAATAGAAACAACTGATGGCCTAATAACAAAGTCCACTATATGTGTATATATATTTCTAACTTATTATATCCTTCCATTAACTCTTCTTTTACGCGAACATATTTTGGTGATCCGCCACCCAAGCAGTGGGCATTATAGAGTAGTGATGGTGAACCATGTACCACTGCCCATTGTGGAACTCATACACATTGGTGACATTAAATAACCCAGTTTCCATGTCCACATAGGCTTTCATCGTGACCCAAGCCATGTCTGTCAGCACCCGAGCACGCACATCCCGAATCTGAAAGGCAACCTCTGCCCAATTGAACGCAAGCTGCCAACTCTCCATAACTGCATCATACCTGTAGAAAAGCCATAAACAGATTAATCCACACAATCAAGCCCACCATCTTCCTCTCTCTTTTTTAACCCCTTATTTAAAATGATAAAACATTGCCTTCTTCTATACTATTCACTTCAAAGCAATAAAAAAGAGATCTAGGTGAGCATGGATCTCCTTCACAAAGCTATGCAATCTATAATCTAGACTTTCGTAGTAAGTAATATTCTATTCACCCAAAAAAAAAAAAAATCTAGACTTTCTAGTGCCACAAGACTTCAGGTGCATGGCAAAGATTCAATTTGAAACCAGGGATTAAAAAAGTCTCCAATTAATTCCCCTTTTTACACAAGAGAGATTTAGAAGAGAAAAAAAATTCAGAACAAAAATTTAAGAATCCCAACCCCCCAAAAAAAAAAAAAAAAAAAAAAAAGTGTTCAAATCAAACCAGGGGTTACAAGCGATCAATATATTCAACTCAAGTGTTCCAACCAAACTTTAGGCCTAAAATGCAATTTCCTACTAAAACCCTCCATAGCAATGGTAAAAAGGTAAGGCAGATTGATGATTTACTCATAAAAGATCCCTAGAGGTTACAGCTACCAGATAAGCCATTATGGACTCCATTCATCCAAATCAAATCATGCCTGTAGAGCAACACTTCCTTAACCAACATCTGCACATCGATCCATTGCAAATCATGTATCTCTGTGTATGCGCACAATTGCAACCCCTGCACCCATGCAATTGTCGACAAAAATAAACCTATGATTCCTTCATAGTCTTCCAAATATGATTCCCTTGGCTTATGCCTTATTGCATTGTATGCCTTCCTTCCTTAAGTTCACCATCCTATGGAAGAAATTTCATCGTTAGCTTCTTTCAACCATCCAAATCCAGATTTCTGCCTCAAGGAATTCTTCAATCGTAGACATTCTTAATGAGAATCCTTCATTATATACCCAAGCAAATGATTCCGGATCAAAACTTACAAGGTTGGTCATAGAAAAGTTATATCTAGGATACCAGTCTGCTTCTCCTTTTTCACCAACAATTATCAGACGTACTTCTACCAATCTTGTCACAAAAGATGTATATTCAAGTACAACAAACTTGCAATTCATCAATATTGTCACCATCTGTATCATTTGTTTTCCACAAACCTATACGTGGCAAGTACCATAAACATGGCCAATTAAACCTCGTGTATACTTCTGGCTTTTCATAACCCCACCTCATCAATTATTTTCCTTTTAATTCAATAATGCCCATATTATTGATACAAAAAGAACCATGCCCAACGGCACAATGCAATGAGAACAGAAACAGACAAAACAATTACAAGCACCTCCCCCTATGTACATGTATCCCCTTCCCCACTCTTGGGAAGTTTACATACAACAGAGTTAGACTCAAGTCTCCATCTGAACAAGATATTCAAGGCAAAACTGAGAGATCTAGCCTCGCAAAGAAGATAAAATAGTTGTGCAAGGGTCCTAAGTTGAAAAGGATAACCAACCAACCACCGGAGTCTAGTGAAGTGTCACCTTAAACTACAGGAGGGATCAATAGATGAGACTTGCAACACTTACCCGAAATAGTCCCAAGGAACGGCTTCACATTCTCAATCTCCTTTTATTCACTTTCTATTCCTGCATAAGCCTTTTTATATTCACAGGGTAACTATTATCTCCTCTCAAAAGTAACCAGGGTGAAAATATTATCCCAAATGAGACTCTTCAACCACATACTTGATACTTATACTTATTTAACTCTAAAATTCGGTATTGTTCACAATGCCAGGCATTTCATTATATAACAAACAGTAAGTTGCCATTTTACAGTTGCCATTTTAAAATCGTAGGCTTGTACAATTTCAGGCAGAATAGCAAGGAATATTCTAAAATGAGAGAACAAAATCATCTTCCATAATTGGCAGTAATCATAATCCAAGGAAAAAAATAGATTCAATATCACTAACCGTCTTCATAGGACTATTTCCAAGATTAACCTATTTGAGCAGACTCAGCAAATTGCAAGTGAGTGAAAAGCAATGCTACTATGTCCCAACAATCGAATAAACCTGGGACAGACTAGTATCAGATGTTTAGTTATCAAAAGAGGGGGAGGGGGGGGGTAGTATCAGATGTTTTCCCATTCCTCAATCAAATCTCTTGACTTTCCTTGAAAAGCCAGAATGTTAAAACATACAACGGTAAAAAGAGCATCCCAGTGCACGAGGCTCCCACTAGTGCAGGGTCTGGGAGGGGCAAATGTACGCAGCCTTATCCCCCCTGCTTTGTAGGAGAGGCTGTTTCCAAGTTTCAAACCCACAACCAACAGGTTGCAATAGCGCAACTAAACCAATGCGCCAAGGCTCGCCCACTATAAGACAGGTATCTCCAACCATTAATACTCTAAAGCCCGTTCAAGATCCCTAACCAAGTTAAACAGCCAATAAAATTCTACAATGTTTTCAATGAAACAGATGGATCTTAGTATTGTAGCACTAACACTACAGAACAGAACCTGGAAGGAATATACCCTGTGAAGAACTCCCCAGAGCTATGAATGCACTTCACATAATCAGCATTAAGCCATAGACAACTCATCGCTGGAAGTAACCTTTGTCTGATGATATTATAGAACTCTGCATTGACATTCACAACAGCTCTTGTAGATGCATAATATGCCTTCCACCCATTTAGTGGTGTAATTTTGACTTGTTCCACAGTGAAGTCCTAGAAAAACGTGGTCAAAAACTAAATTACAAATCTTAGATACACTCAATGAATCCAAAGATTATTCAAGAAATTTCTGCCATCTGATTATATTAATATAACAATTGTAGAGATTTATATAATTTACCTCATAATTTAAGTGGTGGTTCAGTATGGGAAATTAGGTAATAGGCATACTCATATGGCAAGTGTTAGACCAATATTTTGCCACAGCACGAATGAATAGTTCGAAACATAGGAAAGCCAACAAGAAAATTCAACTAAACTCTCCCAAAACCTTATCCCAACTATGTGACTTAGCAATGCGCTCTGATGCAGTAGTGCCACCTGGGACCATTTGGAGTCCCATATCAAGATGAACCGGGTCCAACTATGGTTGGTTGGTTCACTAGGATATTTAGAAAGCTTTATTTTATTTAGAAAAATATAATGCAATCTTTTCTTTTGGGCAGGATACGTAGGAAGAGTTTAGCAAGTTTTGGAGTTATTTTTGGTTAGGAATCATAATAGAGTTGTTTCCTTGTTAGTCTTTTTCTTTCTTATTTATATGCTTGTAATCCAACAATTTAGACAGTGTCTAATGGAATGAAAATTGAGTTGGATCTACCTCTCTATTATGGAGTTGCGTGACTGTTTGATGGTGGAGGGCCAGTAGGGAAGAAGGGAATATCTGAGCCGAAATCAGATTTGCAGGGGAGAGAGGAACACACAAGAAGGGAGGGGGTGAGAAGAAGATCACACAATCACTTGGGCCACGCAGGCACTCACAAACACTTCACTATTCCATTCTTCAAATTTGTGCTCATGATGGCTACAATGCAAGTATATAAAGGAGAAAAACAAAGACAAAAACCAAAGACTGAACGACTCCTAGTTAGACTCTAAAACTGAAACTGAGATAACTTGCTATCTACCTCCTACGTATCCTACCCAACTTAAAAAATTACATAATACTTTCCCAAATAAAATAAACTTCCTAAAATCCCACTAGATTCAAGACCAAGCCTCACACTGGACCCGGTTCATCTCCATCTGGATACCCAACTGGATTTGGGTCGATCTGAACGGAAGAATTGAAAGCTCACGGGGGCTATAGGTTCCATGTCTGCAAATTGAAGCAAATCCAAAATCTGAAGCTTTGCGGGTGCATCCATGGCTGGAAAATCATGAGGAAGTACGAACTCATGATGTGGAATAGCTTTCACTGCACTGGAGTCCGTTGTTACCTGATCCACAATCTTCTCGGCTTCCGTTGCCACTATTTGTTGTTTTACTTGAGGCTGTATCACTGGTGCTTCCTCTAAATGTAGACCCGGGTTCAGAATAAACCTATCGGGTTGCTTGTGGATCCACCCGATTATCAAACAGCTCAACAATTGATCGAAATGGCAAAAGGTCTAAATAACCAGAATTTCAAAGGCTGAATTAGATAGGCAAAGAAGAAAGGTCGTAAAAGGAATTATTACTTATTGTTTAGGGACAGATTTGAAAGCTAAATAGAGTAATGGACTAAGAGGAATTAGATTTATTGAATGAGGGCAGACTTGGAACTAAAGGAAATATAAGGACAAAGGAGAATACTGGAAGGAAAGAGGGGCAATACTTGTAACAAAAAGGAGAGGGAATTAAATCACTTACATTGGAAGGCTGTCTTCAACCCTAGGTCACGAACAAATCCAGTGGGAGGAAGAACTCAGATTGAAAGAACTTGATAGCTATGGCACTGTCGCCTTGATTTTTGACCCTCTAAAACACCAGGTCGCCTTCCCGCCTTGATAACAATGGTTCAGAATTGATTTCAATTTGATGTAAGCCAACAGTGTTTGATTTACGATGTGAGAAACCAGGGCTAAGGTCGCTCAAGGGGGTAGAATAAATACTCAGACAGATAGGTGGAAAAGAGAAGAACTGGGTGATATCAATCCCACGATGTGAAGGAGTGAAGGACTAATAGACCATCTGAAACAGAGTATTGTGGCAGTGTCGCCTTGATTTTTGACCCTCTAAAACACCAGGTCACCTTCCCACCTTGATAACTATGGTTCAGAATTGATTTCAATTTGATGTAAGCCAGCAGTGTTTGACTTACGATGTGAGAAACCAGGGCTAAGGTCGCCCAAGGGGTTAGAATCAATACTCTGACAGATAGGTGGAAAAGAGAAGAACTGAGAGATATCAATCCCATGATGTGAAGGAGTGAAGGACTAATAGACCGTCTGAAACAGAGTATTGTGACTAGGGAAGGAGAAGAAGCAAAAGAAGAAAGAAAGAAAGAGATAGAGGAAGAGGTCACACGACCATTGCTATGTTACCGGCACCATAACTCATTCAAAATTTCATTAATCAAATCTGATGCTTCGTTGCTTACAAGATAGTATTTAAAGAAATAAAACTTCGAATCTAAATCTAAAACTGAAATAAATTCCTAATGCAAGTCTATCACTAATTAAATTATAAAGCAATCCAATCACTAATTAACCTATTAAATTTAAAATAGAAGATTACAAGATAATTCCCAACTAATTATCCTACTGAACCCAAAGACTCAATGGAACCAGGTTCATCTTGATTTGGGTTTTCAAACGGGTTCGGCCCGGTCCATGGAACAGCTCCTGCATCAACTCCTGGCAGCAATCCACCCTAGTACATGAATTTTTTGACATATCAATTCAATTTCAAAATTAATGAAATTTTTAGAGGTCATCTATGCTCACATATGCACCCCCAATAAATTTTTCAGATCATGAAACAACTTCTAACTATGATCAATAACATAAAAGGTTTCGGACTATTGTTCTGTCCAACCCAGAAAATACTTTTCACATGCAAAAATCCCATTTTTTCTCTCATCACTTCCCAAATCCGAATTGGAATTTTTGAAATCATAATCTACACTTATGAGACCACAATATACTTATAAAATCATGATCAATGTGTGTATTCATCCATGGAAAATTCATAATACAACCTTACGCATAATTGGAACATGGTGTAGTTCAACATACCTCTTTTGGAATATCCAACTCCACTCCTACCCTTCTTGCTCTTGAGACCTTGACCTTTCAATAGCAAAATCCTTATTCTCATTCAGATTTCGAAATAAAATCCCACAACAATATGGAACTTAATCCAAATATAACATTGATGCACTAACCTGATTTTTCTGAATTCAAACTTGAGTAAGCTTGCTGAACTTCTTCTCTTTTATATAATTTCTTTAAGACGAATCAGTGGAACAAAGTCGCAGTAGCAGCAACAAAGTGGTCCTCTTTCTCAAATCTCCAAAGAATGTGCAATCAAAAACTCCAAGGAAGAAGATGTGGCAATAAGACAACAGTCCCTTTTCTTGTTCTTCTTGTTTCTCTCACAATTCCCTTTTTTTGTTTTTTTACCTCGGCCGATTTAAGATGAGACAATTTTCTCTCACTCTATCAAGATTTGGGCAGACTATAGCCCCAACCGTCTAGCCCTCTCTCCCTCTCTTTCCTATTACAACTCAATCACACTTTCTCTTAGATTCCAACCTTAACCCAATCTCTCTTAGATTTCAAAGAATGTGCAATCTAAAACTCCAAGGAAGAAGATGTGGCAATAAGACAATAGTCCCTTTTCTTCTTCTTCTTGTTTCTCTCTCACAATTCCCTTTTTTTTTCCTTGGCCGATTTAAGGTGAGACAATTTTCTCTCATTCTATCACGATTTGGGCAGACTATAGCCCTAACCGTCTAGCCCTCTCTCCCCCTCTTTCCTATTACAATTCAATCACACTCTCTATTAGATTCCAACCTTAACCAAATCTCTCTTTCTCTAACTTTTCTTTCATATTTATTTATTTTTCTTTAAACTATCGAGCAGTTCCCCTCTCAAATGTGGGGAATCTCCACCCCTCTATTTTTCTCCCACCTTTCAAATCTCTCTTTCCTTGTTCGATACAAACACTCCCTCTCTCTTCAAAGTTGACAATTTACACTTACCTTAATCCACTCCAATCCATCGTGTAATCTACCACTCCTAATTTGAAATCTTTCTCTCACATGGTAGTTTTTAAGTGGGGTCCACCATGCTGCTTAAGGCAAAAGCAATAAAGTCCCCTTTAATTGCTTCTCTTAAGAATCGATCCTTAGACCTCTTTAATTACATATAGGATTCTAACCACTAGGCTAACCCGCTTAGGTGCTAATAGGCTTATAAATAAAAATTGTATATAACCATGCACGGGGAAACTACAAGTATGCCTACCTTGTACTTGCACTTAAAACTAAATAAAATACTAACAATGTTCTTACCTCAAGTATACATGCTAACAACCAAAATTCCACCCTTTATTGGTCCACTGGTACAAATTCTACACACAAGGTGAAAAGTTCAAATTACCCCTGTATTTTGGGCACAAGTATTACATCTCTCCCCCCTTATAAAAATTTCGTCCTCAAAATTTACTTACTTGGATCGGTGAAAAGTTGTGGATACTTTCTCAGCATATCATTTTTCGTTTCCCATGAAGCCTCATGAATGCCGCAATTATTCCAAACAACTTTCATGTATGATATGGTGTAGTTTTGTAGGACTTCAAAATCCGAATAGGGGTTTCTTCATAGGATAGGTTTTCTCTTAACTGCAACGGTTTATAACTCACGATGTGTGATGAGTCGACAACATATTTCCTGAGTAATGAGATGTGAAAGACATCATGTACTCCGACTAAAGTTGGGGGAAGTGCAAGTCGGTAAGCTACTGGTCCAAACCTTTGCAAAATCTCGAACGGACCAATGAATCTGAGGCTAAGCTCCCCTTTTTTGCCAAATCTTACTACTCCTTTCATTGGTCAAATCTTCAAGAGAACATTGTCTCCTACATTGAATTCCAGTGGACCAATAAATGGTCGAATTTTGGTTGTTAGCATGTACACTTGAGGTAAGAACCTTGTTAGACATACTTGTAGTTTTCCCCATGCATGGTTATATAAAATTTTTATTTGTAAGCCTATTAGCACCTAAGCGGGTTAGCCTAGTGGTTAGGATCCTATATATAATTAAAGAGGTTTAAAGATCTATTCTTAAGGGAAGCAATTAAAGGAAATTTTATTTCTTTTGCCTTAAGCAGCATGGTAGACCCACTTAAAAACTACCGTGTGAGAGAAAGATCCCAAATTAAGAGTGGAAGATTAAACGATCAATTGGAGTGGATTAAGATAAGTGTAAATTGTCAACTTTGAAGAGAGTTTTTGTATCCAACAAGGAAAGAGAGAGAAAGATAGAGAGATTTGGAAGGTGAGAGAAAAGGAGAAAATAGAGGGGTGAAGATTTCCCACGATTGAGGGGAACTGATCGGCAGTTTAAAGAAAAATAAATAAATAAAAAATATGAAAGAAAGAAGTTAGAGAAGTAAGGAGGAGAGATTGAGTTAAGGTTGGAATCTAAGAGAGAGAGAGTGTGATTGAGTTGTAATAGGAAAGCGGGGGAGAGATAAGGGGAGAGAGGGCTAGACGGTTGGGGCTATAGTCTACCCAAAATTGTGAGAGAGAGAAAAAATCGTCTCACCCTAAATCGGCCAAGGGAAAAAAAAAAAGGGAATCGTGAGAGAGAAACAAGAAGAAGAAGAAGAAAAGGGACTATTGTCTTATCATCGCATCTTCTTCCTTGGAGTTTTAGATTGCACATTCTTTGAAGTTTGAGAAGAGAGAAAGAGGAGCACTTTGCTGCAGCTACTACAACTTTGTTCCACGGATTCGTCTTGAAGAAATTATATAAAAGAGAAGAAGTACAACAAGCTTACTCAAGTTTGAATTCAGAAAAATCAAGTTTGTGCAATAATGTTATATTTGGATTAAGTCTCATATTGTCGTGGGATCGATTTCGAAATCTGAATTAGATTAAGGATTTTGCTATTGAAAGGTCAAGGTCTCAAGAGCAAGAAGAAGGGTAGGAGTGGAGTTGGATCTTCCAAAAGATGTATGTAGAACTACACCATGTTCCAATTAATTTTTGAAATGAAACATGGGGGTAGACTAGGGTTTGATGTGTAAGATTATATTATGAATTTTCCATGAATGAATACACACATTGATAATGATTTTATAAGTATATTTGTGGTCTCATAAGTTTGGATCATGAATTCAAAGGATTCAAATTTGGATTTGGGAAGTGATGAGAGAAAAAATGGGATTTTTGCATGTGAAAAGTATTTCTAAGTTGGACAGAACAGTAGTTCGAAATCTTTCATGTTATTGACCATAGTTAGAAGTTGTTTCATGATCTGAAAAATTTATTGGGGTGCATATGTCAGTGTAGATGACCTAAAAATTTCAAAAATTTGAAATTAAATTGATATGTCAAAAAATTCATGTACTAAGATAGGTTGCTGCCAGGGCAATATTCTGTACCCGAATTTGAAAATGATAAGAGACATATTTAGAAAAGGTATTTTGGTTTGAAATTTTTACTGTAACAACCTTTATGAGTCTTCTAACTATGCTCACTGGTTTGACCTGAATTGAATTCGGGAAAGGGGAGATATAATTTTTACAAGTTAATGACTCAGAATTCTACCTCAGTCAGAAACACTGGGTTAAAGAGATTGGAGATTTAACTTGGTAAGTGTTTTGTGATGGGATTTCTTTATGATATTGAGATGAGTGTGTTTGCTTTCAGTGGAAACCATGCAAGTACACTTTCGAGTTTCAGAAGTTTTTTTTTTTGTATTTTTCTTTTGCTACAGGCAGAACAGTATTGCAGCAGAATTTTGAGATTTAATGGAACGCTATAGAATGGAGAGGGAAAGGATATATGTGATAAGATTAGGTTAAATAAAGAACAATACTGATATTGAATACCTATACACATGTTTAAAGCAAGGTTCGAAAAATCGGGTCTCGGTGGCATCTCGGCCAGGCCAGAAACCGAGTCGAGCCGAGATCTCGGCGAGTTGTTGCATTTTTTTTTTTTTGGACTCGGACCCCCAACTCGGTGGGTTGTACACATATTTTGGGTCTGAAACTTGGTATCCAGCCTATTTCAGGCCATTTAAACACAATGGCATGCCCAGATTTGCCAAAAAACAAGTCCAAATATGAGTTTCACTTTGGACCATAGGTTGGTAGGCGACGAGTCGTACTAAAACTACCTAATCTACATATAATTTAGTAAAACATAGCATATTAGCAATCAAAACATTCTAATTAGTACACATCAATCAAAACATTCAAATAACATGTGCATTACATCAATGTTCACTTAATTTGTTACATAAAATGAGATTGAACAAGAAATTCATCCCCATATTGATCCACATAGAATTCCCATGTCATGGAATTGCTATAGTGTTGCAGATAGTGTGACACAACTTCCATATAAGTCTTCTGATCAACATATACCAATTTCCCTATCTTAGGGTATATGGGAGGCAATTGGTATGAGGTGTAAGATCCACTGTTACTGTCATATTGAGTTTGAGGCATGTATGGCTTGTTTGGGATTGGGAATGTGTACCCAACACTTGACCCAGAGCTTTGACTGTCATATTCAGCTGCTAACTGCCCATAGACACTATAATCAGAACCAGTGCTCTGCTGACCATAGTCATAGCCATGATGATGCTGAGATGATTGCCATGACTGATGCTCACTAGTAGTATCTATACTTATGCTTCCGAAACTTGTAAGCATGGTGTTCATACTGTTGCTGTCCTCCTCCTGAGCATATGACTGATGTGAGTGTTTGTGACCCTTCTTTCTGTTGTATGTTTTAGGGTGGCCACCATGGTCTTGATCTTGAGTGGCATGCGTAAACTGAGACTCACCGGTGAAACGCACAGGGTCCCCCTGCGTTCCCACATCATGCTCGTACTGCTCGCGCATCCCCTCATGACGATCATCATAATAACTGCCACTCCGCATGCCACTAGTAGCAGCAGCCTCACCACCACCACCAGCATCACCATCACCATCACTAGCATCACCACCACCATCATCATCATCAGTAGGACTTCCTACAGTAGGCTCAAAAGTTTTCGGTGACTCTGCATGTGCAGATGGTAATACTGAAAGGATTACAAATTTTTTTTTTTGAAAAAAATAAATTTGGGGAAAAAATAGAAAATACCTTTGAAATCTTGCAAATAGGTGATGATGCTCCAAATTGGCACTTGAATCTTCACTTTGGCACTTCAATCTTACTCCAAACAGTGCATTCCAGCCAAGAATCGAAAGAAAGAAGAAGAAATTTGAAGGAGAGGTGTTTTTCCCCTTGGTTTAGAGCCTATCGAGTTCTGTCCCTGCTCTCTCTTACGTTGGAAATGGGTTTTTGGGTGAAAAATGGGCTGAATACAAGTAAATAGCACTTTTGGGCCCAACCGAGATCTCGGCGAGTTATTGCTTTTTTTGTATTGAAAAGAACCTGTTTTTGAGCCTCGAGATATCACCGAGATCTCGAGATCTCGGCCGAGAAATTGCACTCCTAGGAACCGACTGTTAACTCGACTCGGTATGGCCCAAAACCGAGAAACTCGCCGAGATCTCGCGAGTTCTCGATCCTTGGTTTAAAGAGACGTGACTTGTTTTGGGGAGGATCATTAGAGAATCGAGGTGGCCATTGAATTATATTGGACGTTGCCGAGATCATTAATCTACGTGACATTGAGGTGATCATTAATCTTGGTCATCTCACTAGTTTTTTTTTACCTAGGTGGTATTTTTCATAAACAGCAAGCTTCAATCAAGTATTAAAGCTCTGAAATCTCTCCAAGCAATAGTTGCAGGTTCAGAATTGGTTTCAATTTGATGTAAGTCAGGCTAATAGATTCAGAATTGATTTACGATGTGAGAAACAAGGGCTAAGGTAGCCCAAGGGGAATTGATACTCAGACTAATAGGTGGATAAGAGAATAACTGAGAGACATCAATTCCAAGATGTAAAGGACTAATAGGCCGTCTGAAACAGAGTATTTTGAATAGGGAAGCAGAAGAAGAAGAAGACAGAAAGAAAGAGATAGGAGGAAGAGGTCACACGACCATTGCTACGTTACCAAT
Source organism: Telopea speciosissima (assembly GCF_018873765.1). Classification (NCBI taxonomy): domain Eukaryota; kingdom Viridiplantae; phylum Streptophyta; class Magnoliopsida; order Proteales; family Proteaceae; genus Telopea; species Telopea speciosissima. The sequence continues at coordinate 86,936,886 of NC_057916.1, read as the reverse complement.
CTGGCACCATAAACAACTCATTCAAAATTCCATTAATCAAATCTGATGCTTCGTTGCTTACAAGATAGTATTTAAAGAAAATAAAACTTCTGATCTAAATCTAAAACTGAAATAAATTCCTAATGCAAGTCTATCACTAATTATATTATAAAGCAATCCTATCACTAATTAACCAATTAAATTTAAAATAGAAGATTACAAGATAATTCCCAACTAATTAAAAACCCTAATAATTAATTATCCTACAGAACCCAAAGACCCAATTGAACCCAGTTCATCTTGGTTTGGGTTTTCAAACGGGTTCAGCCCGGTCCATGGAACAGCTCCAGCATCAACTCCCCCAATGTTGAGAAAAACTCGTCTGCAAGTTTTAAAAAATGAGAGGATCAACACCACTCGATCAACATCCACAATCAACAGCTTTGATGCAGCCATAATCCAACATATCTCATGATCAATTGTCATGATCTTTTGATGGCCATTAGCGAACGACATCTCTTCAATGGGAATCTGATAGTGGGGTTTCACAATTAAAATCGGACCGTGTACTTTCGCTTGATCACCACTCTCGTTGTCCACTTTTTCTATCACCACTGATTCGTCCTCCGAGGCTTTTAGCATGTTGCACACTTTATCACAGAAACTGTTGGTACTATCTGTAAGCTCTCGAAAACCCAATTGATATTCCCATTGAAGATCCCAAAAATCTGATTTGATATCGAACAATCACTCTCGGTATTCCTTTGTGAAACCCTCCAAAAGAGTAATTAATTCGACCCTAAATTCAGGGTCGAAGGCCATCATAAATACAGAATTTCAGCTCTGATACTAAATAAATGCAACTGGGGTTCATTAACCCTAATTGGATCGCTTGTGGACCCACCTAATTAACCAACAGCCCAAACACTAGAAGGGAATGGCAATTTTGTAATAAACCAGAACGTTTAAGGGGAAACTGGGTAGCCAAATAGAATAATGGACTAAAAGGAATTAGATTTATTGAATGAGGGCAGACTTGGAACTAAAGGAAAAATAAGGACAAAGGAGAATAATGGAAGGAAAGAGCAAGGATCGAGAACTCGCGAGTTCTCGCCGAGTTTCTCGGTTTTGGGCCATACCGAGTCGAGTTAATAGTCGGTTCCTAGGAGTGCAATTTCTCGGCAGAGATCTCGGTGATATCTCGAGACTCAAAAACAGGTTCTTTTCAATACAAAAAAAGCAACAACTCGCTGAGATCTTGGCGAGGTATCGAGATCTCGACGAGATATCGAGATCTTGGCAAGATCTCGGTTGGGCCCAAAAGTGCTATTTACTTGTATTCAGCCCATTTTTCACCCAAAAACCCATTTCCAACGTAAGAGAGAGCAGGGACAGAACTCGATAGGCTCTAAACCAAGGGGAAAAACACCTCTCCTTCAAATTTCTTCTTCTTTCTTTCGATTCTTGGCTGGAATGCCCTGTTTGGAGTAAGATTGAAGTGCCAAAGTGAAGATTCAAGTGCCAATTTGGAGCGTCATCACCTATTTGCAAGATTTCAAAGGTATTTTCTATTTTTTCCCCAAATCTATTTTTTTCCAAAAAAAAATTTTGTAATCCTTTCAGTATTACCATCTGCACATGCAGAGCCACCGAAACCTTTTGAGCCTGCTGTAGGAAGTCCTGCTGATGATGATGATGGTGGTGGTGATGACACTGGTGATGCTAGTGATGGTGATGGTAATGGTGATGCTGGTGGTGGTGGTGAGGCTGCTGCTGCTAGTGGCATGCGGAGTGGCGGTTATTATGATGATCGTCATGAGGGGATGCGCGAGCAGTACGAGCATGATGTGGGAACGCAGGGGGACCCTGTGCGTTTCACCGGTGAGTCTCAGTTTACGCATGCCACTCAAGATCAAGACCATGGTGGCCACCCTAAAACATACAACAGAAAGAAGGGTCACAAACACTCACATCAGTCATATGCTCAGGAGGAGGACAGCAGTAGTATGAACACCATGCTTACAAGTTTCGGAAGCATAAGTATAGATACTACTAGTGAGCATCAGTCATGGCAATCATCTCAGCATCATCATGGCTATGACTATGGTCAGCAGAGCACTGGTTCTGATTATAGTGTCTATGGGCAGTTAGCAGCTGAATATGACAGTCAAAGCTCTGGGTCAAGTGTTGGGTACACATTCCCAGTCCCAAACCAGCCATACATGCCTCAAACTCAATATGACAGTAATAGTGGATCTTACACCTCATACCAACAGCCTCCCATGTACCCTAAGATAGGGAAATTGGCATATGTTGATCAGAAGACTTATATGGAAGTTGTGTCACACTATCTGCAACACTATAACAATTCCATGACATGGGAATTCTATGTGGATCGATATGGGGATGAATTTCTTGTTCAATCTCATTTTATGTAACAAATTAAGTGAACATTGATGTAATGTACATTTTATTTGAATGTTTTGATTGATGTGTACTAATTAGAATGTTTTGATTGCTAATTTGCTATGTTTTACTAAATTATATGTAGATTAGGTTGTTTTAGTACGACTCGTCGCCTACCAACCTATGGTCCAAAGTGAAACTCATATTTGGACTTGTTTTTTGGCAAATCTGGGCATGCCATTGTGTTTAAATGGCCTGAAAAAGGCTGGATACCAAGTTTCAGACCCAAAATATGTGTACAATCCACCGAGTTGGGGGTCCGAGTCCAAAAAAAAAAAATGCAACAACTCGCTCGACTCGGTTTCTGGCCTGGCCGAGATGCCACCGAGACCCGAGTTTTCGAACCTTGGGAAAGAGGGGCAATACTGGAAACAAGGAGAGGGAATTAAATAGCTTACGTTGGAAGGTTGTCTTCAAACTTAGGTCACGAACGAATCCAGTGGGAGGAAGAAGAACTCAGATTGAGAGAACTTCCACGACAGGCCTCTATTTGGCCTGAAATTTCTGATGTAGAGTCGCAATCCCAGGCCCTATTAAACCCAGGTGGTATTTTTTACAAACAGCAAGCTTCAATCAAGTATTAAAGCTCTGAAATCTCTCCAAGCGATAGTTGCAGGTTCAGAATTGGTTTCAATTTGATGTAAGCCAGCAGGGTTTGATTTACAATGTCAGAAACCAGGCCTAAGGTCGCCCAAGGGGGTAGTAGAATCAATACTCCACAGATAGGTGGAAAAGAGAAGAACTAAGAGATATCAATCCCTCGATGTGAAGGACTAATAGACTGTCTGAAACAGAGTATTGTTAATAGTGAAGGAGAAGAAGAAGAAAGAAAGAAAGAGATAGAGGAAGAGGTCACACGACCATTGCTATGTTACCAATCCGTCACCATAGACAACTCATTCAAAATTTCATTAATCAAATCTGATGCTTTGTTCCTTACAAGATAGTATTTAAAGAAAGGGAGAATGTTCTCTGTGCCGCAGCGCAGGCTGCGCCCAGGCACATGGGCCTGCCACTCAGGGGGGCAGGGTAGTCATTGCGCCACCCCCATGCGCCTGGGCACAGCCTACGCTGTGGCATAGAGAACAGCGCCCCTTAAAGAAAATAAAACTTCTAATCTAAATCTAAATCTGAAATAAATTCCTAATGCAAGTCTATCACTAATTAAATTATAAAGCAATCCTATCACTACTTAACCTATTAAATTTAAAATAGAAGATTACAAGATAATTCCCAACTAATTAAAAACCCTAATAAATTAATCATCCTACTGATCCCAAAGACCCAATTGAACCCGGTTCATCTTGGTTTGGGTTTTCAAACAGGTTCGGCCCGGCCCATGGAACAGCTCTTGCATCACCTCTTCTGGCTTGGAACAAACATCATCAACTAACCCATGAAGCTTGAATATCTGGTGCATGTGAAAAGGCCGTAGAGTGCACAAGTTTTTGTCACGATCAGCGATGCCTTTTCGTGCTTCTTACCACTCTCGACCCAATTTAATAATGCGCTGAGGAGAATCAAACACTTCACAATATGCACACCGTCACAATAATAAGAAACGGAGAATTCAACGAATACATAATCCTCGGAATGAATACTGATCTGGTCGTTTTTTGATAACATTTCTACCACAGATCAAGAGACGAAATTGTCGTCTTGCCCTTATTCAATAAACAACATACCAAGTTTTCCACTAGGCAATCGAACTCTAAACTTGAACACAAAAGAATCCAATAGAGCTTTGAATTAAGAATCTTCTTCTGTTACTAGATCGAGACCTGCAACCATGTTTGCCTTAAGAACTTTCGAAAGGTTCTGCTTCTCACCAAATTCTTCAATTATCAGATCATGTGCCCGTTGGTCGGATCCAATAGAGCTTTGAAATAAGAAACTAATTCCAAAATTTCTGTTTGATTGAACTTCACAGTAGAGAGTTCTCTCCGTTGAGGGTTTGGTGCTACCGCCTTAAGTTCTATCGTGAGGAAGAAGAAGACTTCTTCTTTGTTTGCTATTAAATATCTAAGTTTTGGTTATTTATGATTAAGCCCCTCTAATCCTTGGTCACTATTATTACTTCCCTATCCTTCTGTTAGTTACCAAAAGAGCCCTTCACTTCTAAATTCCAATCCCTGTTTGATCACTTCACTAGTTACTTTACATATAAGGTGTTGTACTGTAAAAGAATTCCATCAACCCTATTATTGGAGTTGTTTATCACTTGGGGGGGGCCCATAGCAAACCCAAACAAGGGTTTAGAACCCCGGGATCACATCACCATTCCCCCATTGTCCCTCCATCTAGGATTATATCTTTCATCAAGCAATAAGTCCCCATGTTTTTTCTTTTCTCATGACCTCAAAACACATTATTTTCAGTTTTCCTATTAGTCATTTTTTTTCCGTCTTCCACATATTTATCACCCCTTCATGCTTTGTTGCGGATATTTATCCGAGTCTTTTCACATGTTGCTGCTAACCCCCCAAAATTCTGGAAATGCACTGATTTCTAACTACACCATTTCTAATCATCCCACCTATCCATCTCAGTGGAAACCCCATCCTACTAGGAAGTCCATGGAAAATGACAGCTTAGATTGGATGTGAGAGCTTCAAATTAATCCAGCAGGAAGGAAATAATCCAGGATCTTAATCAAGTATAACAAAAGTTGACAGTATATAAGGGCTAGGTTTTTTCCAGGTCCTTCATATTCAAGTTTGTAGTGTAAATAAAAATAATTCCACATAGGAAAAAAAGAAGGAAACTTGATCTCTGAACTGAGAAACCAATAACGAATAAGGAAATTAAGGTTTATTCTAGGAGTTGAATTATGATTACTGAAATAATGTGTGCTGAAAGTTTTTAAGCTGGCTGATTGAAGCATGTGGTTTTCTCAACTATTCTAATTAGTACATGCACACACCAACAAATCCAGCTTGTCCCAAATTCTTCAACCCTAAACCTCAACATTATCCCTAGCCCAACACACCCTAATAGCCTGCCAAAGGCTAATGTTCTCGATGACAGTCATGAGAAACACACAATACCAACCTAAACTCTTCAATCTACCTGCAATACTAGCCACATCTCCTATTTTTCACCTGGTCTTCCTCCCGCTTTATAAGCATTACATCAGATTCCTGCCAAAACCCTAGCACTCCAACATTCATTGTTGGATTTGTATTCTGCATAAAATTTTTACACATTAGTCTTTCAATACCAAATCAAACCATTTTCACTTGTAAATCATTCTTCTACAATCTACATTCCATAACTAATCTTATAAGGCACACCTATTTTTACAACAAACACAGTTTCCCTTTGTTTCCTAATAAGCACACACAGACACACACACATTTGTCATGGCACCAATATAATGACCGGCCGCAGTGGTGCCTAACTGCTGCCAAGACAGGGGTGATGGAGCCAAGGTGGATATGTTACATTTTAAACCATATTTTCCATGAATATATATATATAAATTTGGCATAGTTACTTAATTAAATATTATACAGTTCTTATTTTATTGGGTCTAGGCACCTTGACACTCAAGGCCACCGCGCTCAAGGCAACCAGATGCCTTGAGCATCAAGGAGCACCTGGTTGCGTAACTAACACCGTGACCACTGACGAGTAGTAGCCATGGATACCTAGATAGAGGCCAAGGCACCAAGGTCAATGCCATATATTAAATTTCAGATCATATATTTGAGTTATTTAGTTATATACCTTTATTCTTCTAATGGAATTAGAGGATCTATCAAAACCTTGAAAACATGAACTTAGTCAGAAAACCATTCAATGTCTCCAGTCCTATGACATAAATTACATACTTAAAAATCTCCATCATTGTGCAGACTACTTACTAGACCAGCCATAATCTAAAGTCGTGCTCATGTACCCACCACAAGTCAATAATAACTACAGTTTGCGGACTCTATGATTGGTGTGAATGGCCTAAATGAAGAAGAAAAAAAAGGGGGGGGGGGAGGAAGGGGGAAAGGGAATTTCCTCCACAGAACCACGGAGAGGGAAGTACTATCAAAGCAATAAATCAGTAGAGTTTGGAGTTTCAGTGCGGAAATAGTAGGCGCAGTTTATATAATTCAGAACCAAGATTTACGAACAACAAATAAAAAAAAATAATGAACAACTCGACAATCATCGTCTATACAAAGTTACGATTCCCAACTTTTATAAAATTAGACCATTAGTTAGGAAGTATTACAAGCCTCGACATACCTTGTGATAAAGAGCTTTCCAGGCGTTATCATCATTGGCAGCCCTCCTCATGGATGAATTCGTCATCGAAAGACGGCAGAGGCTCGGATAATCCAAGTAACTGAGCGCATGGGTTGTGATCTCCGGTACTAACAGCTCCATCATTGAAGCCCCGGACTGCCGCTCAACCACCACAGGAGCTCTCTCGTGCATATTTCCGACGCTACCGTTGGGGTATGGAGCACAGGAAAGAGTAGAATCGGAACCTTCACCACTCCTACCACAAGAACAATTACAACCACAGGCCTTCTTCTTCAACGAATTCTCTGTACTGTAGCCTCCGTCAGATTCCTTCCGTTTCACCTTCAAGAGAATGATCAAGGGCGACAACCGAAGCGCCCACAAAGCGCACAAGCAACAGAATGCAGTTATAACTGCTACTATATAGAAGGACACATATGGAAAACCGCCTGAGAAAAGAGAGATGCTATCCATGTATAAGACATCAAAACCTTGAAGAACATGAAACCCTAGAAAGGAGAAGACGACGAGTCATAAAGAGAAGTCTAAGAAAGTCTAATGAGGAAACTAGGGTTTTCGAAGTTATTGCTTTTTTGGTCTTGTTACTCTTGTTCCAGAGATGGAAAGTACAATGGTGTTTTCGAAAACGTAAGTGCGTAACCGCTCTAATTCACTGGTTTTTCGCAACGCTGAAGAGAGGGAACGAGGGAAAGAGAGAGGCTAATGAGGCGTTGTAAGTTGTAACTAATTCCGTAGAAATTTTAGAGGAAAGTCTTATCAGATTAAACTCAATCCAAAAACATTCCAGGAAATATCGATAGCGATATGTGTCAGAAATGTATCAGCCTTATCAAGTTGTATCAAACCATATCTAACCTATATAGAACCAAGACATCTTTTTAATCCAAAAAAATGGACTTTGTATCATATTAATCAATCCATATCGGCCAGGTATTGATATCAGTCATTGTCGATACCGTTACAAATCGAACCGACCCAATATCGATACCTAAAACCATGCTCCCAAGAGGTTGTGATCAAGGTTGGAATCAGTAAAAGAATATCATTGGATCCAATGTTGTGAGACCAATGTTTAAAGATTAGAGTTGGATGTCGGATTGATCTCGATCGAATCTACCAGAATCACTGTGGAATCGACAAAACCGGCCTAAAATAAACAAAATTGCCCTCACTCCCAGAATTAGGATGGTCCTCAGTCAATTCTGATCTAATCTGAATTTTAAAATCATTGAACAGAGAACATTATCCCATAAAATGTCTAACAAGAAAGTGTGGGGATTTTTTCCCATACCTTCGAATGTAACTTCTCTCTCTTTTTTTTGTTGGTAATGAAAATATTCATTGATTAGACAAAGCATTGAAGCCAGTTCAAGCAAAAGGATTGAGAAGAGGGGAAATTGCCTAGATCTACCAGGTAAAAATAAAATTTACAAAAATGGTGGTTATTAATTATGTTTTTCATTTACTAGTAAGATTTTGAATGGATTTACTAAATCCCCATGGAAGTTAAAAACACTTACGGAATAACCTAAACTACCCTCAACATCATTCTCTCCTTCTATCTTCTTCTTCTTCGTCTTCTCCAAGGGAACTCCGCAACCACTCCCCTCTTTGTCACACACGCACACATGAGAGGTTTCTCTTTAGAAACGGAAGAGAGCCTATCCAGTCCTAGTAAATTTATTGTTTGTTTTGGTGTGGACTGAACGCTCTCTGTTGCTACTAGTTTTGTCTGGATCTATTCGACTAGCTACTTATGCATCCTGGATAAATGTGGGAATGGTAGAAAGATCTCTTTGACTCTCTCTTTCTGTGTGATGCTTTGCCATGGTCCATTATAAGTTGGGTTCCAACGAAGAGGCTTCGGCTTTACAATTTAAAACTCAACAGTACCATGACCTTGTCCGTTTCAAATCAAATCTCACGGTGGATAGCTATAATTGTAGAGGTGGCGAATTTATTATCTTTAATCCACATACAATTCTCTAAATGATATCCGAAGCATGTTTCAACTGCGGCCCTTTCGCTGATTTGTCAGTGTCAGGTCCTGGGCATGAAGAACATATAAAGCAAGTATAACCCAACCCACCAGATTTCTCATTCGGATCAAGCTATCCTCAAAACCAAAGCTAATATCTCCTCGATTCACAAGTAATTGAGGCCTTCTCAGTCTAAGGTGCTTGAGAAAAGTAATAGCAATGCAACTTGGCGGAGGACGCAGAAGGTGCAGTGCCGTTACTCAATGAGACGGAGTCTTCCACCTCCTGTGACGCAACGTAAAGTTGCCCATATCTTTTCTTTTTCACTTCAAACTTTTCAATCTGAAGCCCATGGTCCAGTTACCTGAACAAGACAATTGGGTTTGGTTTCAGGGCCTTGGCAGGGCAGGAGGAGGGAGAAAAGAAGGGAGTGGATGCAGAGGTGTTCCTTCGTTGGAGGAAGAAAGAAGAGAAAATACTATTGGGGGTATTTTAGGTATTTAATTGACTTTTTTTACTTACATGAGATTTTGGTAAATATTTTCTAAATCTTACTTTCTAAATGTAAAACATAATGGATAACTACCAGTTGTGTAATTTTTTTTGTTGTCCAGTAGATCTAGGAAATTCTCCCTTGAAAAAATCGAAAAAAATATTGAACCATATCGAACTAGACCGTTTTAACATCCTTGGGTATTGGTATTGGTAGCCACATCGGTTTTGACCGATATTGAGATATGGATCCACCATTTTGTTTCGAATTGAGTCGTTTTGTGTTTTAAAATACCGGTATCTTGGTTTTCTAGACCATTATACATTTATACTCTCTTTTACACCGTTACGATATAGATAACGAATTCTTATACGCATCAAGCGGATACAATACCAACACCTCAAACCGAGTCATAAATGTCTCTCTCACCAGTCACCGACTCACCAAGAGTCTGAAGGGTGTTTTTGGGAAGTTAAAAAAATGTGCTAGCTCAGCCTGAATGGTGGTTTGTTCGCCAAGAACAGGTTTAATCAAACGCATGTTTTGTTCCAGAACTATTCTCGAACGGATTTATTGAATGCTATAAATTACAGACAAAGAACACTATTTCAGATCAAAAACAATAAAAAAACGTTACTGAAAAAAAAACACCCGTTCTTAACGAAGAACGTTACCAAACGCAGCGGAAGTGAATACAAAATATTATTACAAAATGATCCCAAAAGGATGCAAACGGAATCGATTTAACGGAAAAGGCAAGGACGAAGCTGTAGGAGCAAAAGTTCTGGTGTACTCTTTACCAGAAATGGAACCAGCAACTCAACGTGAAGTAGAAGAGACTGTGCTCGAGATCTTACGAAACACGGACATGAACAAGATGACCGAGTTCAAGGTCAGAACCATGGCAGCGGAGAAGCTTGGGATCGATCTCTCAGGTCAAGAACCCAAGCGTTTTGTTAGAAAAGTCGTCGAGTCGTTTCTGCTGTCCAAGGAACAGGAGGAACAACAGGTGACAGTCGCTGCTGCGGATGAAGAAAACAAAGAGGTCGAACAAGAAGAAGAAGGCGGCGAAGGTGAAGAGGAGGAGAAGAAGCCCGCCATCTCTGCGAAAGAATACGACGATGAGGGCGATCTCATTATTTGCAGGGTGAGTTGTTCTTTACTGCAAAATCATAAATGCTAATGATCTTGTTGAGTTCGGCCTCTTTCAAGTTATTAAAACCCTAGTTAGTTTCCGAAGTGTGAAGGTAACATCGACATTTCATTTTCATTTCAATTGCTTCAGGAAACATTTGATGGGGGAAGAAAGAACTCGTAAACCCTAGTTAGCTCTTAGATTCATTTATGTTTCCTCTAATGGGGTGCTTCCTTCTTACAGCTATCGAACAAGAGAAGGGTTACGCTTCAAGATTTTAGAGGGAAAACCTTGGTGTCGATAAGAGAGTACTACGAGAGAGACGGGAAACAACTTCCTACCTCAAAAGGTTGTTTTTCTGCCACTACTGCTATTACTACTATGTTCTCTTGCACTTTTCCTTTTTTCCCCCCTCCGTGTATTCCCTGTAGCTATTAGCTTCTGTGATTATGCATATATTGAGTAATAGTTTAATAGTCGGGTAGGCAGAATAGGTTAGCTTTCGTTTACGCATATTGATATTTGGGGCGACCTTTCCTAACTTGCATGATTTTGGAATCATTGTGGTTTCCCATGGAAGTGCTCCAAAACATGTTTTCTATCCTTTCCTTTGTTTGTATGTTTACTGTCACAATTTAGTGGATTGGATGGTGAAGATGGTCAGAGGATTACTTTTCTAGGTGATTGATATCATATTCTCTCTTTCAAAGTAGTTGTTTGAAGTTTGAACTTTGGATCATGTGAATTGAGCTGGCCAACAGGTTTTGGGTGTAGTTTTAGAGAAGTCTTATATAGCAAGTTAACAACCTTACGGAAACTACCTTGAGCCACAGTTCAGGTGGCTGGTCCACTATATGGAACCAATAAGTGATTATTCTCTTTTCATTCTGACTTTGCAATATGCTTTGCAGTATGGTTTTCTATCAGCTACCCTTTTTTTTGGGGGGGGGGGGGGGTTTAGAAGTTCAGCTACTTATGTTGTTTAATCTTCCAAGTCTTTATTTCTTGAACAACAGTTGTGCTTTTATTCTTGCTTGTCATCTGCTGTCCCAATGGAAATTCTATGGAGGTAGATGAGGTAAATTTTTTTTTGTTTGCTAAAATCAATTGCCTTGTATACTTAAGCTTTTCATTGGTATCATAGTGATACATGAGTTTGGGATTGGGATTTATTCTCCTTGTGGCATTTGTTGGAATGTCATAGCATGAACCCTTTTTTTGTGGGTGGGTGGGGGGATCCGAATCTTGCAAATTTGATTGCCCGTAGTTCACTTCAGTACCAGTCCCAAACAAAGAGTCACTCTTTTAAGTAGTTGGGATAAGGTTTCATTGATGCAGTGCATGTATTATTGTTATTGGTGTGTTTTTTCCAGCCCTCCAAGTGGTTGGCATAAGTTATGATTATTATTATTATTTGGGGGGGGGGGGGTTGGGGACGGTTTGCCAGATTCTTGTAGTCTTGGTTTTCTCTTTTTGGTGGCATGCCAGGGTTTAGAAAATGGGTGAAGACAGATTTTGAGCCTTGGACATGTATCCTTTCTTCTGAACTTGTCTGATAATCTGCTCAAGTGTGGTTGTGGGCAAGCTATATTTCTTCTATGGTGTTGGAGCAATTAGATTCTTGTTTCAGTTTTATTGAGCTGCCTTTCAACTATCAACTTTCATTGGATATTCATAAGATGTATATATTGGTTGGTGTTCTTGGATCTCCTCAGGTGTCTTTAGATTCCATCATTTTAATCTATTTGTTAATATCACTTGCTAAAATGTGGCGCTAATGTCATTGCGTTGTCATTGTTCCCCCCCCCCCCCCCTCTTTCTTATAGAGCTTGTCCTTTATTTCTTTTCTTCGTCATATCACTGAACTTTGATGTAAGCTTTGTACACTTTTTTTTTTCTTGGTTAAAGAAGCTATTATGTTCCTCATATTTTTGCATATTTTGGCATGCTTTACTTGATGGATTGCTGATGCCCCATTTCTGTCTAGTTGGATAACATTAACCTCTCTATCAATAGTCTGGCAAAAAATCCTTCTATTTGGTGGTTGGCTTAATCATCTGGGTACCGTGGAATACTGTTCGGGATCATAATTGATGCCCATGTATGCCTGTTTTGTGCTTGACGTGACATTCTGTTTAAATAAAGAGGCCTTTAAAGGGTGTTCTGGTAATTATATCTGGACATTGCTCCCCATATAGAGGTATTTACCAAAACACTCTTTGGATTCTTCTTACTTCACCTTAATTTGGCATGCAAGGGATACCCCTCCAATGCATGTCACAGAGGATCCAGGCATCCAAACTAGGTCTGAAAGAGGCCCTCTTATTGGTGGTTAGGATCATCTTGTTGCATCGATCCTTTTCCACACCAACAGTGTGTTATTTTTAGTTACTTTTTTCCCACCACCAGAGTTGGTCCACTGATTTCAGTGATTTATTTGTGGATTCATTGAGGGTGAGCAAAGGAGGTTCTCATTGTGATTTCTTAAACTATTGTCACAGTTTTATATATCATTGCTCTTCATTAAGATTATATATATATCTTTGCTGCTTAGTATAGTTGAATGTTAATGATAAACCTTCTGCTGTATCCACAGGAATCAGTTTGACAGCGGAGCAATGGTCAGCTTTCAGTAAGGCTGTGCCTGCAATAGAGGAAGCCATCGAAAAGATGGAGTCCAGGCTAAGGTGATGTTTGGATTTCAGAGTGCGTGCAACATGTTACCTTTAAAAGCCTACACGGGAAACATTAAGAGTTTATAATCAAAGTCCTAAAAAAAGCAATGATGTTTCAAGTGGAACAAGGTGATTTTTCGCTCCTTGGAAGGATTTTGTTGTACAAATGAAGTCTATTACCCTCTTTCGTTTTCTGTGGTGGGTTGGGGGTGTAGTTTTGGTCGGCTTGCTTTAGAAAGATTATCTAGTGAGCTAACTGTTGTATGCTCTTCGATCAGGTTGTAACTCCTTTGATGTATGCTTACAAAATTATGCCTGATCCAATATCATAAGTGAAATCAAAGCCATATACATTTATCGCAGTTGATGGTGTTTGGATCAATTCAGTACCTGATCAATAATCGGGTAGAGGTTTGAGTCCCATCTCTGATGTTCAACTCTGGGACCAATTCAAGTAATTCTACCAGAAACTGTTTTAATTACTGTGCAAAGCGTAAATAAGGGCATACCCAGTGCATTAGACTTTCGTCATTGCAGGGTTTGAGAAGGGTCAAAATGTATGCAGTTTTACACCTGCTTTTGCAAAGAGGTTGTTTCCAAATTTGAATCTGTGACCACTTGTTCACAATGTAGCAATTTTACCATTGCACAAAGGCCCACCCTCGCTCAAGACCTAAATATATTCTTCAAAGTATACCATTCTTTAAGGTATCTACTGAGTAGGGACTCAATACGAGTAAGTGACGGATATAACATGGAATTAGGTATAGATCATTGCGGATACCAATACAGGGCTGCTCTCTCTCTCCCTCTCCCTCATGTGCTCTCCCAATTACTCTCTCTAATCCCTCATTTTTCAGGTTCATGCCATATCACTAATCACACCATGTCACGGGATCACGTTATGTCATCATATGGTATCATATTGATACAATATGGGTCAATCTTGAAGGTCGTACTTGGTGTGTTGGTCAAGTGCTCACTTGTTGAACGTTTGATCATGGATTTAAATCTTGGAAACAGGGGTAAAGCTGTGTACATTTGACCTTCCCAGACCCTGCTAAATGTGAGACCCTTATGCATTGAATATGGCTTTTTTACAATATGGGTCAGTCTTGTATCGAATCAATAATGAGTTTGTATCGAACCGGTATTTAAAGTGGAATCGATTGCATGAAGGGAGAGAAAATAATGGTTGACAAAATATCCATATCGCGATTGGATCGCACCATATCAAGATCGGATTTTGTCATATCGGGAGATCGCACTATATTATTCGTGATCCGATCGCAATATGATGTGATTATCATAGAATATCATGATTGGATTACGTCATATCGTGGGAACGGATTATATTGCGATCCCGCAATATGGGGTGACCATCATAAGTATATACCATGTACGATATCATCGATATCAATACGATATGGGACGATCTTGTACCAGATCAATAATGAGTCGATATCAGATTGATTTGAAAGTAATTTGGGTTGCACGAGTAGGGAAAAAAGAATGGAAATTTGAATGAAAAAAATAATAGTAATTAATAAATAAAAAAAAAAACAACAAAATTAATTGAATAAAAAATGGTGAGAGTAATTGAGAGAGCACATGAGAGAGACCAGCTCTGAGATCCTCTTCAGCACACGTGTCAGATGGAGAGACCTCAATGGGAGATCCCAGCTACCTCCGGCAATGGAGAGGATCTGAACAAAAACCTTCAACCAAAAAACTGTGGCATTCTACGTGGGATTTGGACCCATAGTTTAAAATATCGACCGATATAATATGTATCGATATTGATCAATATTGATACGTATAGTTTTTTAGCAAATTAGTATGTTTCGATTGGTATCATATTGTATCGATCGATACAGATCGATATGTACCGATACTTACGATACGTACATTAAATGTTTTGTGAGAGTATCGATACACATCGATATTTATCAATCGATACGGCTTGATACAACTCGATACCAACTGATACATGTTGATACAACCATTAAAGGCCTATGTGACTATCAAAATATGATTTTATTTTTGTTTTTGAGATCAGAGATTGTTGGAGATTTCATAAAAAAGAGATTTCACAGAAAAAAATTAAGTTTTAGAAAAACTTGATCTTTGTGTTTAAATCATGGTTTTTAATCATATTTGTTTTTGCTATAAATTGATAAATTTAGATAAAACTAAATTTGTTGATACATCAAACTTAATCATTGTTAGGATTAATACTCAAATTGATGGAAGTCTCTTGTATCGATATACATTGTTTTCCATTTTACTATTTATGCATTATACATGTCATATATTATTTACTTATACTGCTTTTGTTTCTTTTCTTCTTTTTTTTTGGCTAATATATTGTTTCTGCTTTCAAAAATATATTTCTATGTGTATCTTGATCATTTTCATGCATATCGGTAACATACAATACGTATCTCTGATACAATACAATATAATACGTATCTTAAAATCACACTTCCAATACAATACCTGATACCGATACTTTAAACCTTGCTTGGTCCAGGACCAGTTCCAATCTTCCAGAGCCAGCCTGTTGCATATATTTTGACCAAGATGATCTCACCATGTGACCCACCCAGCTGTGATTCAATATCATTTTTGCATGTACCATTACAGGTGCTGTAGGCGAAAAATGCTCCATATACTTCCTGAAGCTCATCAAGTTAGACACCACAATACCAAATACCACCATAAGGTAGCACAAAATGGCAACATAAACCTAAAACTTTGTTGCCTTCAGACCGAGATCATGGCAGCTCATGTCATAAACCAAGATATAATTCAAGGAGGATGGAGGGGATGGAAAAAGCATTCTTCTTGCAACACATTGCGCCTATGATATAGATTCAGGGGCATCAGGTCCAACCATTTTAGTTTTAGATCGATTTGCGTGTGTTAGAAAAAGGATGATCAAAACAGTCAAATAAGAGTTGCAAGCTACAAGATCTATAGTGCACTGATCACATGGTTGGTCGATTACTTGCCCGCAAGCATTATCCCAGAAAGATCTGCTCCAGCTAAGTTATTCATCTTATACTCTGACTACTGTCCAGGTTCAAACATTCAGGAATTCCTCCAGCCACAAAAGATGCAAACAACAATCAATATATATTTCAGACATGTAACAGAAAAAAAAAAAAAAGGTGCTCCATTTAGCTTTCCCCACGTAAGAGCAATTCGTCTTTCTGCATGTACAAGCGAAGTCAGGACGGCAGGGACTCACATGGAAGGATACATTTCATTGTTTCACATCAAGATACACGGGCCTCCCTCTCTTGCCACTCAGTTCTTTCGATAAATCTTTCCGTTCATGTGACCAGAAAACAATTACACTGAATGTAATTGAAATAGAATCAGCCAGAATTTTTATTTTTTTTTATAAATAATAGCTTGAAGCTCCCAATCCAGCTTTAGTTTGCCCAATTAACAATTTCATCTAGGGATGCTTCTATCTCGTCCTCCTACTGGAACTTGGTTCTGCTCATGGTAAAGGTCAGAAATCAGGACGTATTCATCAAATAATATTAAGATCATATAACTAACAAGGAATAGTTGAATCATCATGGAGAAACATAAAGAAGCCATACAGATGGAGTACTTTAATGGACAAAAGAGTTATGACCAAGGACCTTTTCTTGGTCCAAAAATTTTCTAGTTCATATCTAAAGTTCCTTCCTGGACTGTTCAACGTACTTCTTAATTCTAATTCAAAAATAATGTTGATTAGTAAGATGAGTTTGGATAAGCTGATCAGTTCACACGAAGAGAACTCCAATGTAGGTATTATTGCTACTTCCCTTACTGCTATACTTATCTGTCTTCACCATACTGACATACTCTAATGTTATTAATCATATCTTACAGCATACAAGTTCAATAGCTCATGATATCAGGACAGACAACTAGTTATGATACTGTCCCTTCAAAGTCGAGAGAGAGCCTTTCTGAAGAGAGACATATTACCATGTTACTCATTCCAAACTAGACCAATAGCTATAAGGCAGAGTGTTTATCCCCCCCCCCCCCCACACCTTTCTCAGAACTCATTAAGTAGAAACTGCATTCTTTCTTCCTTTGTTTCTTATCTTTTCCAGCCTGGTAAGTGAAAAGGAAGTGGATATTTAGAAATGGAAGATGGATTTGGGGAAGATGAGGGCATTGTGGTAATTATGCCCTATCGAGGATATAATTGTACATTACATTCTTCAATTTCAGATCCGTGAGCATTTAACGCCTGATATTAATGGTGTGGACATAAATAGGATTAAGTTGAAAAAATCTGCAACTCATCCTCCCCAAATCATGTCCCCAAAACCTGCAACTCATTTTGAAGAAGCAGCTCTTCTTTGACCATCCAATGAAGCTAACTTGGTTCTGTAAATTGACTAGAGCTTCAATCGTAAAAAACAAAAGGGACACAGGAGAGAAGCCCCAAACATGAATTGGGATGATGAAGTGATGGGGTTCTTCGGCGGTGGAATCGTGTTTGGCATCATCTCTGCAAAGGTTTCCTAATCCATTAATTAATGATGGCAGATTGGCAGGCACCTACCTCACTTTAAACCCACTCCAAGTTCTCAACTTCTTAATCGCACCTCCATCACTCCCTCAACCTTCTCAACTTTCACAGGAGCCGATCTGTCACCCACCATAGTCCATGACCTAGAAAATTGCCGGAATCCACTCCTTCACGGGTTCAATTCCTTTGCTTCCCCAATCTCCTCCAGATTTTTCGCCTTTCGAAGCCCATCGTCTCTTGCATCATGCTCCGCATGAAACCTTTTTTTCTTGCAAAAACTGAACCATTCGCTACTTAAGGCCCCCACCACACCTACCAACCCAGATCTGCCTGATTACCAGGATCGGGGAAAAAATTACTCGAAAGGGGAGAAACCCTCACCTCAATGCGTATTCTTCTTACGAATCTGAATGGAGAGCAACCGATGCACATACTGGATAAACACCATCAGAAATTCAGAATTGCCTCGCCTCGATTAGGGTAAAATCCCTAGACTTTTCAACTGGGATCGAGTGAATTTAACAATTAACACCACCCACATCCCTGTTTTGAGGAAACGATTTGGGGAAGATGAGTTGCAGGTTTTTTCAAACCATAAACGATTTCGGGAAGATGAGGACATTTTGGTCAATTAAAACACAATTTTAACGTTTAACGTCTACAGTTAATGGACTGGGTGTTTTTCTTACTTAGTTTGGAAAGCAGGGGAGGTACGTGAAATTTCCCAAATAACAATTATAATAATAAAATCCAACAACAACAACAATAATAAGACTAATATTATCTCTGCATTAAATAACTTTTGGGAATAAAACAAAGGGCAATTAGAACAAGGATACAACTTCTTAGTTCACCACTTTGGTGACAACAAGTTGCACCCATAATAATAATAATTATAACAATAACAACAACAACAACAACAACAACAACAACAACAACAACAATAATAGTAATAACAATAACAATAATTAAAAAAAAATAAAAAAAAATAATAATAATTATAATATTAGTATAATATTAGTATAATAATAATAATAATTATTATTATTATTATTATTAGTGTTATTATAATAAAATCTTGGTAGATTCTTGACTTCTTAAAGAACCCCCAATTTTTAGTTCAGTTTAATCTTTCCTTCCAGTTCTGATCAGGTTTCTTTCTATTTATGTAATTAACAGAGATTTGCTTGAAGCATGGTTATACTCAAGAAATGGTTTTCTCCATTGAAAGCCAACCATATTAATTGCTCCTTTTGAAACACCTCCCCCCCCACCTCCCCAAACAAAAAAAAATGTCACTTCCTTCCAACTGGAGCCACTTGTTGAGCCCTATAGTTCCCACCAAAGTCTCTGATGCATGCCTAGACCTACATTCCCAACCGAGCCAAGACCAAGCTTCAAACTCGGTTCAGACTAGGCCACATCATCAAGGCTGATTCACCCCTTGTCATGTAGAAATGGCTTCTAGAAGAATCCCCACGTGTTTACATCAGTGTGAACACAACCTATGCTACTGTAGACACAACCAGCCACAAGTGGAGGCTGACTCAGCCTTCCACAAGGCTAGAAATCGTTGGCAAGGAAGCCTCCCTCTCCCTCAACCGAGTGCTACAAGACCAATACTTTACTATTTGTAAGGAACCTCAACCGATTGCTATAGGGATTACACTTTCCTATTTTTGAGGAGATTGTTACTATTTTGGAAACCTAATTCATGCATTACCTTTGGAGAGCTGGCCAAGAGTGGGAGACGTTGAAACCTACCTTTTTGGAAATTGATCTAATCATTCTGGAAAGAGAATAACTTGTGGACCAAGAAGTTGGAATTGCCAACTAGCACAAAGGGAAACAACTTTGCTGCTTCTCCTATATTTTAGGAATGGAATACACAAGAGGAGCCGCCATCTATAATCATCTATGGACCATACTTGGACGATTTTCAGAAGGAACCAGCCAAGCCACCCATGCCACATGGACAGCCTTGCGACGCTTTTATGGAGGATCCACGCTTGGATGATGTATGTGTGTGTAAGAGAGAGAGAGAGAGAGAGATTAGAACTAGATTTTTATTTGGATCCAAGCTTAAATTAGGATTAACTTTGGTATTTAATTATTTTCTTATTTTATGACGTGATTGCAATTAATCTTAGCAGTAGGATTTAATAGGCTTAGATATTAGAACTAGATTTTTTGGATTCTAAATGTAAGAGCTTTGCTCATTGAGAAGAGGAATGAATGAATTAGAATTTGACACGAGACTTCCTACGAGGCTGCATTAGTCTCATTGGGCTTTCTGCTGAATTGATTGGTTTCTTTCATTTCTCATTTCTCTATAGCAACTGTACATCTCTTTTGTATCTCTCTTTTTCTAGATATAAATTTTGTGCATCCAAAATTACAATTTTCCACAATATTGCCATTTTAGCAATTGTATTAGATGTTGAGGTTTGATAATCCCACATCAACTTCATTATAAAGGACTGGATTCCAATCCAAGCTCCAGAGTCACTCTCTAAAGAAAGACCTAGAACAAAGAAGGCAATCTCTTCAAGTTCACCAAGAACCTATATTCCTTAGAAAAGCAACCAAGTGAAGCATACAATGATACAAGAAATAAGTACATGCTGATCCCCCCCCCCCCCAACCATTTTCCCATTACCTTTCTGATTGATATTTCCTCTCATTTATAAGCCACCAAATCAACTTTTATATTTGTAAAAGTGCATATGCAAATAGAAAGAGTTTGATATTATAAAAGCTTCAACAATGTAGCCAAAAAAGCTTTCTTATAGTTACATACAAAACTGTAGCCACAATTGCAGTTTATTTAAAATAGCAAACTGAGCTTAAAAATGAGAAAAAAAAAAGGGGTCAGTTTACACCCACATTTTCCTTCTTGTTTCTTCCACCCTCCTCCCCCCCCCCCCCCATTTTTTTGTGAGTTAATGATGGATTTATTGCAAAAGAATGAGACGACAAGTGTAAGAGAGAGACACCAAAAAGCCTTAATCAATAGACATGCAACACGGAGAGAAAATAACTATATGATCACTAACCCAGAAAAGAAAAACATAATAATTTTCAGTTTTTTGTTAGAACTTAGAAGAAATAAAAGAAAAGCATAACAATTTCGGTTTAGTGTTAGAAGAAATATGCCCAAGGTTGTACCTGGAATGTATGTGAGCTTTCAGCCAGGAACTTGACGAATTCTTGCTTTTTTAAGTCATAGTTGCCCTTCATATCCTTCAATAATGCCTGCTCTCTTTGCATATCTTCAAGAAGTCTCTCTTTCTCCCATTTTATTTCCTTAATCTTATTCTCCTCAGCTTGCATGTAATTCAGGCGTAGATTTGTTGTTCCAGAGCTTATTGGGAATCTCACCTCTACGTCTTTCCTTAAAGAAGATAAAGTTCATTATCAGAAGATGTTGCACATAAACAAACTTTATCAAATTGGAAATCAAACCAAACACCTCAAACAGTCCATGAATGGAATGCCCAGACTCAATCATACACCACAGTTTAATTTTATTTAATTTTCGTAACAAATAAAAGTGACTCTACAATGAATACACTCTATCTCTCTCATTTTTAATTCGTTGAAACATGAGATGGAACATGCCAACTTCCACAACCTATAAAGTTAGTCATAGTTGGGACATTATGCCAACATCTATAAAGTTATGCATTCCAAACTCAAAACAAGGTGGCTGCAGGTAATTTTCAAACTTTGAGGCAGCTTGTAGCAAAAACTCTGAAACTAAGCAGCTCCTGGTTTCCATTTTCTTTTTCCTGCTTCTTGTTGTATTGGCTCAGTATCAAGCCACAGCTAGTGATCCCAGAAGAATGGCCACGGTTGACAAGAGAAGTCTTTCAGTTGAACGTAAAGTAAATAATCATCATTCCGACACCAAAATTTTTACCACCTACCATGCTAAGCCATTAAGATAATGTTATTGGGAACATTTTTTGGATAAGAAATGTTACTGAGAACATAACTACTATGTTTTATGTTAACTTAAGAGGCATTTCTGGAGGAAATAAAACATTAACTGTTCATTAGTTGCAGAAGATAATTACTTGATTACTTCTCACTTATTTTTGAGTACATAAAAAACAGACACCGTAAGGATTTTGATCTCAAAGAATAAAGTTGTAACAATAAATTATTTTCCAAGAGATGCACATAAGAAACACAATCAAAGCAAACTTTGACTCCAAATAGATTTTCCTATGATTATATGGAACTTGCGGGCTACCTTTTGCCGAGGGAAAAGATACCATTGCTCCTGATGATTCCACCATCCAATGAGACAGCACCATCACTAATAAAAGGGGTAGCAAGTAGCATTTCTGCTCTTGTTCTATATACTTGCAACCGTGAGAAAAGGCCATAGAATAGAGTCTCCCTAAGACCATGTCCACTAACTGTGAGAGAATATAAGTTTGAACTGTCCAAATTGATCATATTCACAGCAAAGCCCAGAAATCCAGCTGGACACTCCCCATTTGGCAATCTTGGATTCAGAAGAGAAATCTTCCTTTGAGGGTCATCAACTATAAACTCACCAGCATATGGCCTGCACAGAAAGCAAATTTAGAATGTTGATATGCATATTTGCAAACATGGGAATAAGTGATTCTTCTTGCCTTAAATTTTCAAGACAAATTACTAGATATCTGCCATCCATGGGCCTTCCGATTGTTGATCCAAGTCCATGAAGACCAGCATTCTTATTGATCTCGCCTTCCCTGTCATACAACTCCAGAGCTTTAACGCCTTCATATGTCTTGCATACAATTGCCAGCATAGTCTCCATACCTAAATACTCAGACAGAAGTCTGTGAATCAAGCAATGTTAGAATGGAGTGAAACGCTAACAATTAGCAAAAGATGGCGTTGCATAATGATTTTCTTTTCATTTGTTCTTTTTTTACACCATCCATTGACATCAGTAAACCACCTCACTGATAAAGCAACCAACTTTTTTTTTTATAACTATAAAGCATCCAATCAGTGGGCCACCTTCAAAAAAGGGTTTCCTAGACTACAACGACCATCTGAAAAATCAAATGATAGCCACAACTGATTAAGTCTCATTGTTTACCATTGTGTAACTTACAGAACTTTCTTGAAGATTTCCAACCCCCCCCCCCCCACCAAAAAAAAAGATTCATTTGTAGATCTAGTCTCTACATCAATGAGGTCAAGCACATACTGAGGAAAACCTTTTTCCTTTTCTTTTTTTTTTTTGGGGGGGTGGGGTGGGGTGGGTTGGGGAGAGGGGGAGGGACTGATAAAACCCTGATAATGGGGTCACTATGGGTCCATCCAAGCAAAGATAAATCCAATTATATGGAAGGAATGGCAATTCTGTAAATAAATGGAAGTGCAGAACCGCATTAGGAAGAGTAAACAAGAGCAGGGGCAGACTGGTAATAAAGTTACGAGAGATGGATGTTTCTGAAACCAAAGAAAAGCATGGGGATAACCAGAAACAAATTCAAAGAATAAGGGCTTTTATGTAATTTCTTAAAATGAGGCCCTGATGTGAAAATAAGAGGAAGAATGCTTTCTTTTATAGGAAGAAAACCAGCAGTAAGCTGGTCTCGTTTCAGGTGTAGGAACTCCCTCATATGGGCTCCTTTTACGGGGAAATTTAAGATCGACGATGCTAATCCATAATCCTATGAACTCCAACCAGCAACCACTAGATTTAGCAGCCTAACCATATGAAATGACCTAGCTGCCCTCTTATGTACGAAATCATTCTGTCGCACCTCATTGATGTGCTCCTCTATGCCGCTTGCTCAGAGAACCCTCTCCCAAAAATTTAAAAAAAAAAAAATGAAATAGGATCTGGTGGAAGAGTAAAACTCAGAGAAGATTTCAGATTTGGTTCTCAGTGCAGACAGATTATTAGGTAACCAAACAATGGGCGTGAGGTTGCCTATAGGTAAGGAGATAAGCCCCCAAATCCATAGTTGTCAAGGAGAATAGGTGACCCGGCAACCCGGGTTGGAGGGGTGTTTAGGTGACAATGCGCCCGCAAAGGCGTCGCCCCCTAGGTGTGCATTAATGACTATATGTTCTATAGGCTATATACCAATGATAATTTTATATGATTATTGTTTATATGCATCATAAAAGTCATATCAATGCAATATGATATAATTATGCTAGTAATGGCTTGATATGAGAAAACCAACATATAATAAACAAAGCATAGGATATAATATAATCATATTCATAAAAAAACAAAGCAATAAACATAAATCAACGTAAACTCGTGAAGTGTCAACAAGGCGTACGGTCACCTTGGACCCAAGAAAGAGACTGGACAGCTAGGCGGTGCCTTGACAACTATGCCCAAATCTCTGTGCAAACTGTGAAGGTCTAACTGAGATCTCTAACATTTTGTTCTCAACCTGATTGTACCGTCAACAACAGAAAAGAAAAAAGAAATATGAAAAAGAATAAGGAAGGATAAGAACATGGAAGAAGAGGGAAGAATAAGAATAGGTAGAACCAGGGTACAAAAGTACAGAATCGGGATCCGGATAATAATCGGACAGGGATCAGTAAAAAATTGGCCAAAATATGCCCTAACTCTAGAAATCCAGTACGGTTCGACTTATCTAGATTGGCCAGAATCGGGAACGGCCTCGAACGATTCCAGTCTGAATTGGCCGATCCGGCTGATCCAATCCTGATTATTTAAACCCTGGGCAGAAGTTCCCATGAGAGTGTTGAACTAGCTTCAACACTGAGAAGCAGGGTGAATCAGTGTTTATTAAATTCTTCTTTTAAACAAAAAAAAAAACATTTTGACGGTACCTGTAACACAGTCGTATGCACTCTGGCCTCACAACAAAAAATGGCTAGGCCTACCAGGATGTGCACACCCACTTTGCAAGCACACACACACTTCTAATATCCAATCAATCACAGTAACACAAAATGTACGTGGTTCGGCAATTTGCTTACGTCCACGGAACAATACCCAATTAGGGTTTCGTATTTGCTCGATACGCAATACTGTTCAACTGCTACAACGGTTCAGGATTGTATCCTGCTTCTGTTCTTGATAATACAAGAACTTAGGGCAGCAACCCCAAAAGAAAATACCTATCAGGCACCCACCTGAGAGCCCGTACAATGATGTAATATGAAATAGCAAATCCCCTTTTTTACAGCATCAATCTAGGTTTAATATCAAGCAACAAATATCTAGAACATTAAATAGAGATTTGATATAGGATTACCTAACGCAATCCAATCATGGAAGAACACAACAATCTTCCACTATAACAGTCTTGCACGATCTTCTCCAACCTCCAACTCCTCTCTCAAACATTTTTCAATAGATCATAGAGTGCATCAATGGTAGAGACAGCAACAATCCATAACACAGTTCTCTTCCTCTGCTTCAAATCTGAGCAGCAACTAAGAATAGAAGCAATTGAACTTCAGATCACCATCTATATACCAGGAAGAATGCAAGAGGAAAATACAGCTGCAACGCTCTCTCAAAACTCAATATATTTCATAGTTGTCATGGCGTCCTGGCGCTGGAGAAGCATGCATATCGACCTACGCCATGGCGTCTTGTCTCTCTTTCCCTCTTCGATTTCTTCTTCCTGTCTCTCTTTCCCTTTTCGATTTCATCTTCTTTTGCCATTGATGTTCTCTCTGTTGGGCGGTGACTGCAACCCTCAATAGAATTGTTTTGAACCCTTTGAGAGAGAGTTGATTGGGCTTGAGTTTTGGTGCATTGAATCACCACCCTAGGGCGATCCTTACCTGAGAGGTTCGCACCCAAAAGCTTTCCTTGCCCTAAGATTCAAACCTTTGAAGATTACTTCCAACTAAGAAGTCGCCAGATCTGATTCCAGGAATTAAATACTCCTTGTTTAGTTGATTTCTGTGATGAATTCTTGCTGGAATTGATAGAACATGATGTGGCGATGCTTCGCATGAAGATTTAGACTGGACCGAGAAGTGTTGAAGGAGTTATCTCCTTCGTACTGCGCTGTTTTCAGTCCCAGGCTGAAGTCATAAGGTTGAAGACAACCATAATCTGATCGTGGGTTATTACAAACCCTTATTTTTGCCTTTTTCCTAGAGTACCCTTCTCTTCTTTTATTCCCCTTTGTCCATACTTTACACATCCCTCCAAGTTTACCCTTAGTCATTAAATCAAAACCCTTTATGCCCTTTCTTAGATTCTGCTTAATTACAAGATTGCCATCCTTAAAACTTGAGAAACAATAAAGAAAAAATAAAACATGGCTTGAGTATACATCTATTAAAACATAAAAAAATAGAGAAAATAAAAAATAAAACATGGTTGACATGATCGCCATGGCGGGCGACGTGTTGATATATTGATCAGACACCCCTCCACCGACTTGGATCGCCATGACGCCGTGACAACTATGGTCGAAACAAGTTGGAACTTGGTAATTTTTAAACTCCCCTAAGGCTTTGTCTTGGTCGAAACCTGCAGTTTCAACCAAGATTTAGTTCCATGGGTGAGATGCCTTAAGAGGGTGAGGAATCGTTATCGTCTACAGTTCCTTGACCGGTGCGGTTCCCTAGTGCCTCTCACAAGAGGGGGGTGGGACACACCTGGGGCACCTGACCGAACACTCTGCCTGGGTGGGGTCCCTCCTCTTGTGAGAGACACTAGGGAACCGCACCGGTCAGGAAACCGCATACGATAAAAATTCGAGGGTGAGATACCTATGGGTGAGTGGCCTAGGAGAGTAAGAAGCTCAATCCGAATCTATCCTTCTACCTTTCTTTATTAATTGATTTGCTTGTGACTAATTGGGTGGTTGCTATCCTTGTTCGATTGCTGAGAAGTGCTACTGTTGATATCTTAGTGATCCTGTTGTGGAATTAGTTCCTAGTTGGGGACTGATACTACATTAGTAATATTCTCCAATTTATAGATCTTCTAACCAGCAGCAGCAATGAAGCTTCAAATGTATTTCAGATGTAGATTAACTCACAGAACAATGAAATAGAAAGTAAGAATGAAACAGAAAATAGAGAATAAGGGGAAGAGGAAGGAATAGGGATGGGTCTCTCACCCACGGCCTCTCACTGTGCCTGTCTCTCACAGTCATTACACAAAGCAACTTTCCATTTTATTTATCTAAAATTGTTGGCTGATCCAAGGTTCTAACACTCGGGTCTCGACGGCATCTCGGCCCAGCCAGAAACCGAGACGAGTTGAGATCTCGGTGTGGTGAGTTGCTGCATTTTTTTTTTTTTGACTCGAACCCCCAACTCGGTGGGTTTTACACATAGTTTGGGTCTGAAACTTGGTATTTAGTCTATTTCAGGCCATTTAAACACAATAGCATGCCCAGATTTCCCAAAAAACAAGTCCAAATATGAGTTTCACTTTGGATCATAGGTTGGTAGGCGACGAGTCGTACTAAAACAACCTACTATATCAAGGATTACACAAATTTTGTTGAAAAAAATAGATTTAGGGAAAACTAGAAAATACCTTTGAAAATTCTTGAAATAGGTGATGATTCTTGGACTGTTGGAGTTGAATCTTCAATTTAGCACTTGAATCTCACTTGAAACCATGCAACCCACCCAAGATTTGAAGGAAAGAGGAAGAAAATGGAGCAAAATGGACTGTTTTCCCTTTCTTTAGAGCTATGGACAGAACTCAGTGAGATTTTCGAGTTCTGTCCATGTAGCTTAGTTTATAAAATGGGTTAGATGGGTGAAATGGGGAGAAAAAATGGGTCAAAACACATATCCAGACCCGATACCGAGATCTCGGTGAGAAATTGCATTTTTATAACGTAAAAAATCAGGAAAAAAACTTCAAAATTGGTCTCATTTGACTGGGTCGAGAGGATACCGAGATCTTGCCGAGAAAGTGTATTTTTATAATGCGTATGGCATCTCGACTCGAGTTTTTGAAAAACCGAGAAACTCGCCGAGATCTCGAACCATGGGCTGATCAATACAGCCTCTTGCCTTTATTTATAATTAAAGCATGGTTACAAAATAGTAAATCTCCTTTTGGCTAATGGGAAGGATTACAAAATAGAAACCAAACGAAAATAGAAACTAAATCTAACTAAAAGGAAACAAAGGATTACAAAATGGAAACTTAAGAAAATAGAAACTTTTAAATAAAAGATAAGCCTACTTTCTACATCCGAAATTATAAACTATATCAAAATATAAATGGAAATATAAGGTAGCTAAAAATAGAAAGTAAATATTGTGTCCTCCACGCAAGTCAATATTCTGGACTGGGCTGCCTTATGAGATGCTCCATCGTACTAACAAAAACCTGCCACATCATCAGACACCATGCTGCCTCCCACAGCAGTTGAATCCCACAACTACACTGGGCTGGTTTGGGGCTTGTTCCTGCAGCTACACATGGACCTGTGATCTACATCAACGACCAACCTAGTCACACACACACACACAACTTCATAACCATGAAGGTAACTCAACTCAAATTCCATTCCATCTCTAATCATGTTGGTTACATGCAGACAAATAAGAATAAAAGAATCCAACCCAAAACAAAAAATAGAAACTGATTAAATCTAGGGAATTGAAAAAATGGAAACTATCTCCTATGTAATCTACCCCTAGATACAACAAAATAAAGGAAAATATTATAATATTATCTCCTACCAATCCCTATTGGACCAAAATCCAGTTTTGGGAGCTGTTCATCTCAGTCTGGATTTCCAGATCGAGTCATGCCGGTCCAGCCATGATAATGTTACTGCATCAGGATCATTGAGTATGGTGAAAAAAAAAAATCATTTTACCAGTTACACAACATAGTAACATGCAGTATAGCTATGACTATTGTGCCACTTCAAACTTTGAAATAAAATAAAAAGGAAATTTGTGGAGCAGGAAACTAACCTGCTAAGGTTATCATTATCTACTTTGCCCAGTGTAGCTACAATACCCAACACATCCTTTGTTAATGCTAGATTTGGTGCCTGAGTACCATGACGAGTCTTCAACTGGTATAATATGCCAGCTGCAGATTTATCCTGGCGTAGTATCTGTTCAATTGTGTCCACCTCAGTCTGACAGTGGTTACTATTTTTATTTTCAGTCATAGCTTCACTTGATGAATGGTATTTCCCCACAGAGTCTGACAAATTACTGATGTTAGTAGAGGAATATTTTATGCTGATTCATCTAGAATATCAATGTGAATAAAAATAAAAAAGGAAAAAATACCTTGGATAGTACGAATTGATTCATCTAAGCTGTTTGTGCAGTTCTCCAAAAATTTAATATTCTCCTCATGGTGTTTGATTTTTAGCCCTAACTTTTGTAGATCATCCTGAAGTTTCTGTATGAATCAAATCAATGAGACATTAGTTCTGGTTGAACTGCACCTATTCCAAGGACAGTAACTCTATCGAAGGATGACATGATTAACATGGATTTGGATTAAATTAAAAACTGCATGACAGGAACTACACAATGATAAATTTATATTTTTCTGATATATGCATATTAAAGAACAGAACCTCCATGGGAGTTCCAGAAATAGGACTGGACTAACCTTGGAATTGGTTACAACGACCTCCACCTTACGGAATTCTTCCTTTTGTGTTTCGCTCTCAGCTATCACACAGGGATCATTCCGATCCACAGAACCGAATGCTGATGATTCTCGGGTAGATAATGCTCTTGGAGAAATCAAGAGCTGAAAAAAAGACCAAAAATACTGGAAAGTATCAGCGCAAAGAAGACCAATCACCCTACTATGTGAGTACACACCTAATGCAAAATGCAACACAATAAACTAAAAAACTATTACTAAGAAATTTGAAAACAAATCGATTGAACACAGGGAAAAAGAAACAGCCCTCCCCCCCCCCCCCTCCCCAAAAAAACATAAAAAGAGAGAAGAAAAAGAACATGGAAATTTATTTCCTTCTTTAGCTGCCCAAATCCCCACTCTTGCTGTACATTTGGAGCAGGGTGTAAAAGAGGCCAAGCCTGGGGATAGGGAATAAATTTCCATGTGAGGCTTACTGAGAACAACTGGGTTCAGTAGACCTCACCATTACCTATTGGGATTTGGGCACAACTAAAGAAGGTAACACATTTGATTTATGCTTTCGGAGGCATGAAAGCCGGCACTCAACTTGACAGGCTGGACTGTGTTACGAGGTGTAGGGCCATATACCCGGAGTTAAGTCAATGAATATGCAAGATTATGTGGTTGCATGTCTGTGGGAGGCCCGACTCCAAATGGGGAGGGATACGTGCGGGTTTCCAGGGCAAACATGAAAGATGTCTTCAACAAACACTTAGAAGTCCCAAGTAAGGTCGGGAGTAGCAGCAGAGAGAAATCAGTTGGTTCTTGGTTCCATTGTCCAGTACAGTTTGATTTGCACATACCTCTCGACACTTCAAGTACTGTTAAATTCCCCAAACCCCACTTACTCATTTCACCGTTCTCTATCGGAGACGGTGAAACCATCCGGGTTGGAGTTGGCACTTAACTGCAACTCCTTTCGAACTTCCCATGTCCGGGAATTGCTTGGAGTTCCAATTATGCAGAACTAATTCTGTGAACAGGTCAATGCTCCCCCAGTTTTACCAGCATTTCATCTAAACCAACCGTTCAATTTACACAAGAAGAAGAAAAGGACGGCGTTTCATTTACGCATTTCCAGATGTGGCTGAACCAACCACTAATTCAGTCTCAAAACACGCAACTTACTTCTTCATATTTCGAACAGAATTTCGAAACCAACCCCACCCCCCCAAAAAAAAAAAGAAGAAGGAAAAACAGAATGAAATCACGGGAGAGAAAGAGAAATCCAACAATGCAAGAGTAAGCCGTGATGGGAAACCCTAGATTTGTTTTCTTCTTCTTTTTCTCTCCCGGAAGGAAAAAAAAAGTCAGAGAACGAGGATGAAAACCTGGTTGTTAGGCTGAAACATGGCGGAGATGACGAGACGACACGAAATCGCTCTCTCCTCCGCCTCTCTTTCTCCCTTGGTATTACTTCTTTCCTTTTTCCTCCTTCCCACTTTCCTCGGTCGCCGGAGTTCGAAAACGTCGGGCAGCAAGCGCAGGATCGCATATGTAGATATAGCTACAGAGATTTACAAGTCACGCAGCAGCAAATAGAAAAAAAACCCAAAAATTAAAACGCCTTTTCCACGTAAGTGAAACGTCTAAAAAAAGTGTCATGCGAAACCACATGGCGTTTTACTGTCGGGCGGAAAAAAAAGAAAGAAAAAGAAACCACATGACATGGCGAATCTGAATTTGTCGGTTCGATCAAACACCCCTCTCGTTCAACTCACCAACAAGTGTCAGTGTAACACTTCATCCGTTTAAGCCAAGGTTGAAGTAACCGGAATCTGCAATTCAATAAAATTCCCGCCGGAATTCTAGACAGAATCGCCTAAACCCTAGAAATCTGTCTGAAAATCAAAGGAGCAAATCATGATCAATCGCGGCCTATTTCAGAGTTTTAGGTTTTTTTTTGTTTGTCTTTTTAACTCTCCTCCTTAGGGTTAAAAATCGAGATTTGGGACCGGATTGGAATGGGTCAGGATCGATGAGGAATCGGTACCCAAATATGCCCGCTCTTTGCCCTGTTGCTTTTCAAAATAGCTGTCAGGGACCTATGCTATGGCGGATCAAGAAAAAATGGGCATTGTTCCACCATCCTGGGAGGTCCAATGCTGCTAGCTAACGGGTAAGGGGTAAGGTACGCTATAACCCTATTGAGGTGCTCCCTATTATTCATGATATAAAATACTTAGTTCCATACTTTGTGGAGTGTTCCTTTGCACATATTCCAAGGATTATCAATGGTGTAGCTGATTCTTTGGCTCAGAAGACCACATCTTTAGAATGTGAGATGTATTGGCCGTTGTCTATTCCATGGCTACTTCGGTTATGTAACTCGGATTCCATGTGTTTTGGACATTCTCATTAATAAATTTCTCCTTACCAAAAAAAAAAAGAAAGCTATAACCTTAACTGATAAAATAATCTCACCCTCTCGTTAGACAAAACCCTCACCCTTGCTGCCTGACGTAGAACGCAAATGAGGTCAGGGAAAGAGAAGGATGAGGGTGAGGGTTTTGTCTAACGAGAGGATGAGTTTTGAATTTTAATCGGGTTGGATAATCAAATGAGTCCCGTCACGGCTACACAGGAGCCGAATCCAGGTATTTCCATTGTGATATTACTAACCTTATGAACAATATGGATTATGTTACAATTGTTAAAAAGGATAGATTATATATTCAGTAGCACATAGGATTGCCAAGGTTGGTAGGATGCAAAAGTTGTATAATAATGATATCACTCTACTACACACCCCCCTCCCCAAAAAAGAAAAGTATAACACTGCTACCATTGATGTAAATATATCTTTATTTTTTTAATTTAGTTTTGGGAGAAAGAATGCTACCTGGGCACGTGTGGTGAGCTTCTCCTGCGCCTAGACATAGTGGCGTGTGAAATGACCGCCACACTCCCCATGGAAAGGCAAAAAATCTCAGGCGTGTGTCTGGGCTCAAGAAGCGTATCGCACACGCCTAGGTAGTGTTCTCTTTCCCTTTAATTTTATTCTCCATTAAAAAAAATGGGAGACTATTTTCGGGGGAGGGGGAGAGTGACCCCTGCGCGCGTGTGGGGGAGCATGGCTCCTACACATGTGCGGGGGCCAATGAAAGGTGGCACAAAAGCATCTTGAGGGGCAAGATTTCCGCCTTTCACAAGGGGTGGGGCAGTCATTTCGCCTCCAACTATGTCTGGACGTGGACGGTACACTTCTCCATAGAGAACTTTTCTCAACAAAAAATATTTAAGATTCCAATGGCTAGATTTTCTCCACGTAAGGTGAAAGAAATTTTCACCTTAAAGAGGGGACAAAATTCAATAACTACAAAGAAAGCAAGGAAGAGCTGTTCAAGGTATCAACATCATAACATCTGCATCGACCAATATGTATTGGTATCGTTGATACCAATACCAATACTGTAGCGGTGGTGTTGATACATGGGAGAATAAAATGGTCCAAAAAACTAAGGCTGTGTTTGGTTACTTTTTTCGTCAAGAATGGGTGTTTTTGCCCAGAAATGTTTTTTGCTGTTCTTTGTATGTAATTGACCGTTTGGCAAATCCAGAGATCAGTTCTAGAATAACTATGGCGTTTTGTAAAACCTATTTTTACAAATACACCCAAAAGGGGGGGAAAATGGAAACAGTGATCGAGCTACAATTAGGATCACAAAACAAAAGGACCCTTTTGTTTATATGAAAGTTTCATTTGGGAAAACATTCTTCTCTCTTTGTCGTGCAGCAACATCTCAAGTAATTCACTTTCAGCAGAGGAGACCAATGGGAAAAACAACATAAATAATAGGGAAACCAAGGGTGAGTTGGTTGGATTTGGATCCTTTGCTGCCGCCTGCCCATGCGGCCGGCATGCAGTCTCACACAGGCGGGGACAAAATGACCGCCCTACCCACTGCCCGAGCACCTGTCCAGGTGGGGTCCATGCCCTGCTTGTGCAAGGCCACACGGGCAGGCGGCAATAGAGGATCCTGATCCAAGTAGGTCCAGATATGATGCTAAATGACAGTGTAAGCATGGCTATCAAGGGGATCCATATTACCAATCAAAAAAAAAAACGGGGGGGGCGGGGGGAATCCACATTTGGGTATCATTTGATTCACAGGAGGAAACAAACGAAAATATAAATAACAAATATAGTGAATATGAAGCATAAGTGCACAACCAACATCAACAGTCTAATACCAATAACAAACAACAGCAGATGATCAAGAACATCAGTAGAGACTCAAGGATAGCAACTGTAAATGAAGGACAACTGCAATAGTCAATAGATGAAGAACCAACCATGTTCTATTCTACATGTTTATTTCCTATTCAAGTAATTGTTTCACCTAAAGGCACCACCAGTATGAAACATTACCAAATATTAACACAAGATAGGTTATCTATAAGTCTGCTATTATGTCCAAATCAAAAACCCTATAAGTAATGATGCCCAAAACCAGATATAACCCAATACACAAAAAGCTGAAAACCATATAATCTCTACAAGTAAAAGCTGTAAATGTAATGACGTCCAAAGCCAGATAACTCAAACATAAGCCTGCTTAATTAGTCTCAAATCATACCAGTCTGAACTAAAGAAAATTCCAATAATATTCTGTCCAGATTTTTAGAAAGTCCTATTTGTTCTTCCTTCCCCCCACAAAACAACCTGTGTCAACGACCCCAACATCAGTCTTCATTGATGTCCTCATTCACGTGCTTGTTATCCATAATCCATGTATACGAAGATCTACATTTCATATTAAAGGACAATTAATCAGATAAAAATATGGAATTCTTGTTCCACCATACCAATACAATATCTTAAATCCCATCAAATCCCTCAGCTAATTTTTCCATAAACTCCATCTGAAAACTAAACCAAAATCCTAGTATTTATTTTGAAATTGTTTGAGTTCTTGATTTCAACCTATTTTTTCTGTTTTTTTTTTTTTCCAAGTGTAGTATTGACCTGTGACTAGAAGTTTGGGGGCAATTGAAATTAGTCTTTCTCTCTGCCACATAGAAGCTTTACTGTGGTTAGGGGAACAAAAATTTTGATCTCTCAACAGCTTCTGAAGGTCCAACAAGAAATAGAAGTCATAAAGAATCATCATACTATCAATGCCAAAGAACTGCTCAATACACTAAGGAATTCAAGCTATACAAAAATTTATAATATCGATTTTTAAATCTTTAGTCTCAGCAGTGCATTAATAATTCTATTTTCAAAGTTGCAACCCCATAATGCTCCAGGTTGCATCAATGGCAGTATGGTACCACTGTAAGTACAATATTTTTTGCCCTCTTATAATGTAATCACTGATTATTAACTGAATACACAACTCATACGATTATTGTAAAATCAGTATAGTTAAAATTTCTTCATTTTGTTTGCTGTTAAAGAAGGTTCTCACTCTTAGTTGATTTGAAGAGTATAGGTTTCTTCTGTTAAGGATTGCAGCATTGGGGGGTATCCCTATTGTGTTATACCTTTAGTTTCCTTCCTAGTTTTGAAAGAGACCAAAGACCAGAGAGCAGAGAGGGACAGAGAGACAGAGAGACAGAGAGACAGGGGGCGGGGGAGAAGAGACTTTGAGAAGAAGCATACCTGAGCAGGACCTCCAAAATGTGATTCTAAGTAGAAAACACCTATCTAGATGAATTCTACACTGAGTCATCTTTTAGTATAAAATGAAATTCTATAGGTTCACATGGTTCTAGATTGGTTCACATCAAATAGCAACCAAATGGTTTAAAAAAATCTGGTTTATGATTCTACAGAGATACTTTCCGTAAAATCAACGAACCAAACACGCCCTAAATTGGCAATATCTCAAGCCAACTGATATAACAATTTTCCTGATCTACCTAGCATAGCACACCTTGCAAGAATTTTATTTTCAATTATTAACTTATTCTGTGTTTGGGTCTAATTGATGAGTTTTACAATTCATTTGGTCAAGGTGTAAATTATTGTGGATTAAAATTTTCATCACCAAATAATTAGATAGTCAAGTACATGGCATTGAAAATTTTCACTTGATTCAATGCCACTCCTCATGTAGAGAATTTTTTGTGAAATTAGGAGTTCAAGGAGGTAGGTGTTTGGGGGACATTTTGATTTATAAAAATATATTTATTATTCATTTTTATAAGAAGGCAATAGTTTTTGCTACTGAAACATGGCTGGATCTGTATAGATGGATTAAAAAGGGAACAAAAATCTATTCTAGTAGATTGATCATATTTCAGCATAATTTTCTTTCATACTTCAATGTTTATGTTATTCTCATAATCTTTTGTTCATTAATTTCCAATTGATACCCATTTGGTTTCTTCTCATAATTTCCTTTTACAAACCTAATCTGCAATTTCTTACCCAAGTCCCAATTCAATCTAGCCCTGCCCTTGATTTTGCCCATTCTCACATTCCATTTGTGTGTTAGGTAATCATCCATCTAGTTTGCCTACTGCAACCTCAAGGCTCTTGAAACAGCAACTGCTGAACCTACTGAGGTCATACTCAAAGCACCTTGAGAGCACAACCTGACCAACACTCTATCTTACTTGGCTTCCCCTACTGCTTGGTGACCAGATTGGTTCCTCCATCAACCTTCTTTTTTGGAGGCTAGTTTCAATTTTCAAACCCTCTTGAGAACTCAACAATCAACCATCAGAATTGACTTAAACTTGGAGCAGATATTCACCCAATTAAAGGCAGCCTTCGATCAAGCTTGGAGGACACTCCAATGCTGGTTTGCCTAGCATTTGTTACCTTCTATTTTGGTGTTTACCCTCAAATTCTGATTTGCTTTTATTATTGATCCTATTGTAGAGTGGTTCTTAGTTGAACCCCTCAATTGTCAGTGATGCATGCAATGGACTATGAAGATGAGAGACTGAGATTACCTTGAAGAGGAACGTTTGAATTTTGAAAAGCTGTCGACAATAGCGCCGGAAACGCCGCCATCAACATGAGGAGCGGATTTGCGCCATTGATTGACCTGTTAATTCTATACCTCTGCTATCTTAATTCAAGTTTATTTTGGGCATACGGGATGAAATTAGTTCCTATACATTCATTTTTCCCTTTAAATTTAAGAACTCAAACCAATATAAATTCACAAGCTAGGAGGTAACCAATAGCTTCTAAAATCACACCATGGGTTTGGAGGTTCAACTATTTTTTATTGGGAGAGGGTTCCCTAAACGCAGTGTGGCCTTTACGCCAGCACCAGGGCCAATGGGAGTGTGTGTGGAAGCATCAACTTCCAACCGTCCACCCAACACTTGAGAAGATAAAAAGATGCCATTGTGCATGTTTTTATTGTTGGATTCTTAAGTGTGGTGCACTGGACAGTGCACCGCACTTGAGAGGATGAAAATCCGGTAGGATTTCGCCTTTCATGGGGGTGTGCCGATCATTTTGTGTCCCCTCTGTGTCTTGGCCCAAGGGCCAGACTGTCTTTCAGGGTTCTCCTCCCCCCCAACTTATTTTTTAAGTGCCCAATTGTCTACCCAACACTAGAAAGGATAAAAAGATGTCAATGTTTTTACGGTTGGATTCTTAAGTGTGGCGCACTGCACTTGAGAGGATGAAAACCCGGTAGGATTTCACCTTTCATGGATGTGTGTCGATCATTTCGTGCCCACTTTGTGTCTTGGTACAAGGGCCACACTGTCTTTCAGGGTTCATCCCCCCCCCCCTCCCACTTTTTATCAGGGTTCATCCCCCCCCCCCCTCACTTTTTATTTTTGTTATAGATAAATAAAGAATTAGATTGAAGAAAACAAAATGATACAAAAGAAAGGGAGACAGTTCTCTGCTCGGGAGTGTGGCCTATGTCAGCACTCCCATGAGTCTATCTCTCTCCTCGCCATATGAAAAGACACATCTGCCCCCTTGTTTTGAAGAGGAAAGAGATAGATACATGGGAGTGCTGACGTAGGCCACACTCTCGGATAGATATTGCCCCAAAAGAAATTAGAATCTCCAGTGGTCTTAGGATCAAAATATTACATTCCCTTCTCTCCTTCCCCTCTCTCCTCTCCTCTTCCCAAATAGAATCTTTCAAGTTTGGAAATTATATTCATCAGATGGATTTATAATATAGAAGACCCACCAAACATCTCATATTAACGTTTAGGGGACAATTTTCGTGCCCATCAGGTTTTTGGTCATTTTGATCCCTGTTTCATCACTCACCATTGGTGTGTTCCCTATGCCGTTTGCTCAAAGAACCCTATCGCTATGAAAAATTATGATGAAAAAAAATACCATTAAACATGATTGAAGATTTGGGTACCAATATCCCATCCTCTATAGGCTATATATATATATATATATATATCATGCACCCAACCATATCTACCATTCCCTTTCTTGTGGAAACTTTAAACTTTGTTACAGTTAAACATTATACATTGATTGACAAAAGAAGCCTAATTTTTCCTGTTAGTAGACAATAACCCATAAAAGAATGGCAATTGCACCCAAAATGAAGGGGAAAAAAAAAAAAGATAGAGAGAGTTGCATATAGTTGATTGCTCCAAGATTAAGAGAACCCAAAAAAAAAAGGTAAGAGTTGCTTAATTGGTTGTTCAAGCTTTGCCAAACTGAACTATATACAAACAAAAGAAGCTAGCCCATCAATGGTTGGGCAAGCTATGCTACTTGTGATCTTCCATGGCTAACTTACACACATTAGAAAGGTTGGGTCTCCGAGCCAGACCCCAAGGACCCCCTTTGCGTCGCTTTGGAGTGGCATTAGCCGAGCTAGCAGCACTCCTCATCTTCTCAATCAAAGCCTCTGTGTTCACCTGCTCAGACAATATCTCCCCAAGTTCCTTAGTGTCAATCACCAATTTCACTCTCCAAACACCTTTCCCCGGCGATGGCAAGACTTCAAGGGCTGGCCTGGTTGTGGTGGTGGTGGTGGTTCCTACCGATGAATTTCTCCCCGATTTGCCTTCACTGACCAACTTCATGTCTATGTCCATGCCCATATCCATCTTCTGATCATCCTTCTTCAATGGAAGAAGATAGTATGAATGACCATTGAGAAGCTTATCATGGTGGAACAACCGCGAAGACACCTGATCCCGCCGGAAAACACCATATCCAGGAAAATCTTCAATGATGTTTCGGACCTGAAGGGGTCCTTCCAACTCCATTATCCCACCGGAATCCGTCATGATTCGGATGAAATCACCATTACTTCTTTCGATTGCTCCTTTGTTAGAGCAGTTTCCCATTGCTTCTTCCACTCCCTTTAGGCCTCTTATTCCTTCTTCTTTGGGTTCCTCAATTTATTAGTAACTTCTTCAAGCTAGGCAGAGAATCTCTCTCATTGAAGAGTCACAGGATATCACACTATTATTA
Source organism: Telopea speciosissima (assembly GCF_018873765.1). NCBI lineage: Eukaryota > Viridiplantae > Streptophyta > Magnoliopsida > Proteales > Proteaceae > Telopea > Telopea speciosissima. The sequence continues at coordinate 86,898,336 of NC_057916.1, read as the reverse complement.
TTAGCCCCTCCCCATTAGGGGCCCGTGGAGAACTATAAGTAGTAACTAGGAAGGTTCATCATAATTAATTGGTAGTTACCAACTCTTTCTGTTGTTTTTTCAAAATTTAAACGGCTTGATTGTACAATTAGACCGTTGGAAAACATCAATTTTGTGAACAGTGATTGATCCAAGACCAATTGACATTAATTAAAGGGGCAGTCCCAAGGTGTCTACTCATTATCTTAATTAATTAATATAGTTTATAAATAGTATAACATTAACAATGTAACATTCATTGTATATATTCACCCAAAAAACATTCATTGTATATGTACTTCCACTTGGTTTTGCACATACTATGATGATCACCGGTGTGCGAAAAGGCATCGGGCTAACTGGAATACATCTCAGAGCATTTAACAATCATAGTGTATGTACTTCTAGTTGGTTTTGCAGATATGATGATGAACACCGGTGTATAAAAAGTAGGTTTGTAAACGGATCAGATTCGGTTTGAATACGGATCTGATGTAATCGGATTCGGATATTTTTTGGTCGAATACGGATACCTCTAAACGGATTCGGATGGATTTGAATGCGGATTGAATTCGGATTTTCGACCATCCGCTTACACCTCTGCCTTGTGTAACTCGAACCTTCCTCCCCCTAGTGGATACAATTCACTCTCAATCCATAGTTTTAGATCATGATTCTCTTCTCCTCATATTCTAGAACCTGTTGAATCTTAAAAAACCCTCAAGATCATTATTTACTTAATTTTTATAATTAAGTATTCGGATTCGGATTTTTATCAGAGTATTTGGATTTTTTTTCTGGATATCTCTAATCGAATACGGATGCCCCTAAACGGATATGGATGCGGATCGAATTCAGATTTTCGATTATCCATTTACAGCCCTAGGCTAGACTGATTGGCACACATCCTTGAGCATGTAACATTCATTTGCATATGTTCTTCCAGGTTTGCAGATATGATGATGAATACCAGTGTATAAAAAGGCGTCGCCGCATCGGGATCCTCTCCAATGAGGCATCCGATGGTTGGGTTGGCTGGCACACATCCCCAAGCACACTCCTAGCCATCATAATCCATATAAAAGTCGGGTTCGGCTGATCTGGCTTACCTGATTCTTATAAAAAATCTAGGGTTAGTGAAATTTGGAACTGGGTTCCAAACTAATTTTGTTCGATTCTGATCTGATGGGGATTGATCAAAATCCTGATTATGGGTTTTAAAACCCTGAAGAACACCAAGGTAGCAACATATAACATAGATTTAGGTATCGGTTTCGGTATCATATCGATTGTACTGGCAACCAATAGAGATACGAATATTGATACAATATCGATACAGATCAGTTGTATCGGTATTGTAGGAGGCCGGGTAAAATGCTTAAAAAAATCAGTAGTATCAATATTTTTTGTTGTACGATCATCCAATCCAATATTATACCGCCGATTTGTATTGGTATTGGTACCATTGACACCGATACCTAAGGCCTTTGTTCTATTCTGGTTTTGGGTCGGAGTCCGTGAGTATAGATGCTCAACTACTAATAAGTCCACACACATCCATACTCTGCTAATTCCGTGATTCCACATTTATCAGCTATCCAATCACGCACAGAGAGAGCTTTAAGAACAAATAAAACAAACAAATCATCACCTTGAGCATGTGACTCGAACTTCCTTCCCTTCTAGTCTTCAAAGATTAAAAGTAGAGTTACTTTTGAGATTTGGGAGGAAATTTTATAAGGGGGATAAAAAAATAAAAAAACAAAGACCTTCAGAGTAGGCATGTGATGGGGGCAGCAATGTCATTTCATGGGTTGAGAGAGAGTCTAAAAATTAATCCATATGACTTTTAAAAGAAAAATTATCGTCTTCAATTTCTTAAAGTGTGGCAGTGCGGCAGTACTAGGTGGAGAGGTTGACACCTGACAGCTGCCGCATCCAACGGTCCATATCAATGAACTTGAACGGTTGGATGCGGTAATTGCCAGGTGTCGACATATCCACTTAGCATTGCTGCACTGCCACACTTTAAGAATTGGAGAGGATTATAATCCCTTTTAAAATAGGACCCAGTTTTCCTTCAGAAACGGTGAATGGAAATCCATTTACTGTGACGCTTCAAATACGTGTGGTAGGGTATTGGGAGGGCTGTTTGGGCAACATAATAAAACCATATAGGTGTTTGTGAACCTTCACTGCATGATGAAGGAAAACTTTCTCCTACATGGATCGAGTTTTCCTCCACCCACGGTGAATAAGATCCATTCATCGTGGAGAGGGAAAGGGCATCGAGAGTGTATTTTGAGAAGATACTAAAACCTATAGGGGTTAATGAACCCTAGGATTGATGGTGGTGACCCATAGGAAAACTTTCTCCATATAATAATATGCATGTCCATGTGTTCAAATTGACATCTACCATATATCCATCATTCCACGGTCCTAAAAATTGGTTAATCTTTTGGGATTGGTGTGTGATTTGTGTGATTACACTTTCATCAAAAAAATAAAAAAATTAGCTTCTATCATTATTTGTGTGAGAAAAACTCAACCCCAATAGAACAAACTTTCATAACGTTGTTGAAGCATGTATGTTTGGGGAATCTTATCAGCCAGCCACCTTTTAAAAGCTAGATTCTTAGATGCAGGGCAAACTAGATGTATCGGCTTCGAATCTCCATCCCTGGTCCAAAAAGCCCATAAGTTTGCCCCATAAATTTGTCCCCTCTTAACTTTTGAGGCGGGTTTCTATTCTTGTACGGTTCTAAATGGCATTCATCATGCATTGGGAAATGTGCGTAGCAGACCAACCATTGGATGCCTCATTGTACAATTGAACGGGATGCTCATTGGAGAGAATCCAAATTAATATGCATATTTCTGATTTTTAAGTTTTGTTTTATGATTTGGCCAACACCATTTAGGTTGAAACTTAGACACCAAAGCAGAAGACCTCATAGGTCTATTTATCTATAAAATTTCAACCAAGTCTGACATGGCATGTGGGATGTGGGAGAATGTATGTGTGGAGACTGGAGAGTAGATAATTCACTACTCTACACAAAGAGTGATTCCTCTCACCCAAAATTTATTAAATATGCATTATTTCAATTTTCAACCACTCTTTTCTTTCTTTCTTTTTGTAATTTTTATGACACCCAACACTGTTTTTTTTAAGGAGAGGAGAGGGGACCAAAGGATGAAGTCATTCTATTGAATGGAAACATTTTTTTTGTTTTTGGTAGAGATTGAATGGAAACATTATATGTCATCGAATTCGACTTTGAATAGATACCAATTTAAAGCTTTGTTTCCGCCCATTTAGATAATCAGGCTTTTTAGGTTAGGGCATAGACATGTTTTACTTTTGTCGATCGATTATCGGTCCATATTGGGTTTAATCGAACTTTAAACAAGCTAATTGACCAATCAGGTAATACATACAAGTAAAAGTTGTGATAGGTGTTAGTTGGGTCAAAGTTGCTTGTGACTACTCAAATTTGAAGGTAAGTAATCCAATTTAAAACGTTTGGTTGGGGGTAGATATATAGTTTGAACATTTGGTAGATGGAACGATAAGCCTTGCTAATTGCCAGTCCAGAACACCAATTAAAATAGAGTAGTTGATTGTTGAACCAGAATATTTTCTTAGTGACCATTCAAAATTAACTAAGCAACACTTTGTATTAAAAAGGTCTACAAATTGGATCAAAATCAGAAGTGACATTAATGATCAAAATGGACCAGGAAAAAAATAACAGCTATTTTAAACCCCAGCCCAACCCTAGGTCCCTTATACTAAACTAAGGCCCAGCCCGGCCCAGCCCAGCCCAGCCTGAGTTCAAGCTGGGATCTCAGCCCCGAACAGGCCCAATCCAGCCCACTCAGCCAATCCTTCACTGACCCTGGTCGGGCAGGGTTGGTCCTGGTTGACTATGGTGGCCCCTATTTTCGGCACTTTCCTGGTAACGCAGTGCGGGTCAGACCTATATTTTTTTTGGGTAAAGGGATTGGATTTGTTTTTTTAGCTGTATGTATGCTATAATTATGTATAATTGTATATTATATACATAATATACAAATATCGAAAATAGATCGTTGTCTAGTCGTGCAACACTTGCACCAGTATAGGAGCCAATGAGAGCACAACTGCTTGGGTTTACGGTTTAGGCCCAAGGGAAACCTTGGTTACACTAAGCCTCCTCCATCTCGTGTAACGCTTATTTTTTTTTTTTTTGGAATTGGGAGCTTTATATATATTTTTTGTATAGAGGGGGGGGGGATCGAACCGGGGAGGGGATAAGGTACCAGCCAGGAGACTCGGACTCGAGACCTCCTGGGTGAGCATGGGCATGAAGCGCACCACGGCTCACCAACTGAGCTAGGCAATTGTTAGTACGTGTAACGCTTTATTTGTGAGGACTTAAACCTAGGACCCTGTGATTGAAGCACATCATCCTGGCAAGCACAGGGCGACTTAGGCGGATTATCTCATATGAGAAAGAGAGGATGCTAATGTACACCCCATACTCAGCTCAGAGAACCTTTTCCCATTTATTAAAAAAAGGTGATGCCGTTGATGTACAACCAAAATAAATTCACAATGCCAGTTTATCAAATTCAAGCCATTGAATCAAACTAGTTGATTCACACATAAGCATTGTTATATGGATATGAAATCAGTGGTTTGAACTGGTTAACCTATGGACCAGGCCACACACAAGCGTGTAATGCCCAGGTCAACAATTAAAAAAAAAAGGATGCACACAATTACTTTGTATTTTCCTCCCACATTCTCACTCTTTATTAAATATGTGGATTCTCTTTCTCTCTCCTAATTATATATATATATATATTTGCGTTATATCATTGACTTATAGTCTTATATGATGCCAATATAAACGGGCAACCTATAGATCCCTCTCCTAATAATAAATGATTCTTTGCTTCAAAGGAGTCAACTATCACCCCATGTCCCAGGTCGTTGGGGTCAACTGAACGACTTCTGCTTTGCCCTCATTGATACTCTCTCCTATGCTCTTCGCTCAGAGAACCTTTTTCCAAAAACTAATTTTTTTCAAATTAAGTAATTTTCTTTGAAGGATCCCCTCCCAAAAAATTCTATAAATGCAAATTAAAAATAGGTTTTTTTTGGGCGGAGGAAGAAGGGGAACAGAAATCCCCTCTTCTAGTGAAGGAAAGATTTGATCCCAATACCATACTACAACCATGGCCTTGACACATTGAAGTAACCTTGTGGCTACAATCCTTTTTAATTTAATTTTAATGCTTTCAATCTCAAATGGCCTTTTCGTAATCACCTCGTGTATCACTTGAGTATTTTAAACAAAAGGAATAAAGTTCTCTGCAGTGGGGGTGCAGGGTGCAGGGTGCACCCAAATACATGGGTGGTGGGTGAAATGATCAATCCGCCCCCCTAAATGACCCCCTGTCCCACCCCATGTGTTTGGGCGCAACATACGCCTAGATGCGCTGCCACACAGAAAACATGCACCCTTAAAAAACCACAAGGAAGTAAAGAGGAAAGGGAAAGGCCTGATCCGGACCCTATTCATAAACATCAAAGGTTTGATTCTATATTATCATGATCTTATATGTTATGGCCCCTCGTGATGGTGTAAAGGGGAGTGCTTTATTAGGGTTTCTTAGGGAATCCAAATTCCAACACAAAATCTTTACTTCTCCATGCAAAAAAAGATATCACCTGATCATATCAACTTATTTTAACTAACCTAGGACACCTAAAGCTTATCTTATTAAGGTGGTGAACTCCTTTTCGTACCTTCTCCTTTTTAGTTTTATGTTCAAGAGATACCTCAAACACTAAACCTTTATAGAAAGAAAGAAAGAACATGTTTAAAGGTAAAGGTTGGGATGATTTTTGTCTGGGAATGAAGAAAATCTACCATTGCTACTCTGTTCAAGAAAACTAAGAGATACCTCAAACACCTACCTTTATAGAAAGAAAGATTTAAAAGGGAAAGGCTGGGATGATTGTTTATGGGAAGTAACAAAATCAAAATCTACCATTGCTACTCTCTCCACCTATTTACAAAAGCATATATAACATATCCCCATCAGTGGGATGGTTATGACAACTAATTAGCTCATACTTTTTTGATTCAAAAAGAATTTATCAGGTAGCTTCCACTGTGTTTCTTTAACATTTGGAATGAGGAAAGCAGATCATAAGGCAGATAAAGATATTGTACCGCAATGGACAAAAGGATTCATCATATTCATTAAGCAGCTATTAGTGGATGTTGTTTCTGGTGCTAAAGAGAAGAAATTAGTACAAATTATCATTACTACCCATGAGGTGAGGTTCCCGATCGCGTAAATATCAGTGGTCCCCTCGCTATTTTAAAATTTGGAATCAGATCGGGCGAATTGGAGGACCTCTGATCCCAATTTTTGCATTCCGGAGCAGCTGATCCACGCTGGGTTTTTAGGGTTCAGGCAGAATCTGGCTGATTCCCAACTGATTCCGGACAAATCCAAAATGATGAAATCGGATCGGAATCAGTTGGACCCCATTCAGATACCAGAGGATATTATGAAGCAAAGCCTTTTGTTCATATTGCATTAGAAACTTCTTTGTCAAGTCCCATGCAGTCATTTCAAATCCGACTTCGGCCTCACCATCAATGTGGGCTTTAAACTTTGGAATCAGATCACTTGAATCATCCGAGTCCGATCCCATTTCCTGCCAATTCCAAAAGTGCCGATCTAAGAAGGATTTCTACAGTTTATGTTGATTTCCGGCTGAAGCCAATCCTGTAGCCGGTCCACCTATTTGAACCATGTCAATGGTGGTGTTAGGTACTTGATTGATAAACCAAAAGCTCAAGAATTGATGGAACGCGTTATATCAAACTTTTTAATCTATATCATACTAGGTTGGCCTAATCTAACGCTCATACACTAGTTCAGACCCCATTAGGCACATAACAAACCATCACACTTCCGCAACCTTCGTCCTCGGCAACTCTCACTCTAGGCAGCTCTTACTCTGGCAGTAGATAGCTCTTTTCAAGCAGCTCCACCCTACTCTAAAGTTTGACTACCGGTAAATAACCCAATCCTCTCCTAGGTAGCCTTTTCCATGACTCGAACTCGGGACACGGTACCCAACTCTGATACTAAATGTTAGGTATTTGATTGACACAACAAAAGCTCCAAAGCTGATGGAACACATTAAGTCAAACTCTTTAACCTATCTCATACTAAGCTAGTAGAATCTATCCCTCATCCACTAGATCAAATCCCATTAGGCACATAACAGGTGAGTCATGAAAGTGGAAACTTTCTTCAAATCAAGCCTTCTCGGTTCCTACTTGAGTCTAAGAAACTAAATATATAAATAAAATAAAAATTTTGATGCTTGAGAACATGGACCAAGTAAAGGAAATGAGTATCACCAGAATAAATGGGTCCCAATAAACAGAAGCACCAAAAGAGCCCACGAGATAAAATAGTGTCAACGGATTCATCATTTTGGAAGGATTCATTAAAAAGATTCCTCTATAAACTCGGAAGGCCAAACCTTTCTCTGTACCAGTTTTTTGACCAGTCATTTTCTTTTGGACCACTCAAAGAAAATGTTCGAATGCCCATGGAATGAGTCTTCTAATCCACCCATTAAAAGATGTCCCTTAAGAGGAGAAAAGGGTGGTGATGGTTTGACACATACCCCTCTGTGTTTTCTATTGGGTCATTAGATTAGATAATTCAAACATAAAACTAGGTTGAGAACTACACAAGAATTCTGAATCATTATCCTATGTGGTTCCCTGCCTGATACAGTTGTTTGGTTCCTCTCATAAGGGATCGAAAATGACAACCTAACCCCTGCCTGAACACATTGCCCGAGTAAAGTTAAATCATCATTTCCACCCTCCTATGAGAGAAACCAGACAACCATACCGAGCAGCGAACCTGAGAGGGATAAAATTCAAGAATTCTAGCCTTGCAATAACCTTTACTGGCTTCTCCAACATCAAAATGGACTCTATAAGCTACCTCCACAGATGTAATCAGCCGCCCCTGATTTTGATAGTACAATGGTTTTGACTCCACATTGACATCTAGTAGCCAAAGCCTTCTACAAAAGAGGAAACATCTACAGAAAACCTCAAAACAAAAGCTACAGAATGTGGATTATATCCATCCATTGGGCCATCAACAGAAAACCTCAAACAAAAGCTACAGAATGTGGACCACATCCATCCGTTGGGGTTAGAAGCCTTGCCCTATTTGGGTATACAATTATATGTCAAAACCGACTAATCATATTTGATGCCCTAAACGGCTACCGACACACAATGAACCAACCACTCACTCACAAATTGACGAGGGAAGAAGAAAGCAATTAAACGAAGCTCAGCTTATTCACTTTTAAGATCCCATATCAGTCATATGACGGTTGATCGCACATCGGCTCCATAAGGGACTTGGTGGGAGTTGTTAAGGCCTCAGGCTCCCTCACCTTATGAACCAGCTTTTAAAGGCGAGTTTTCCTGAGGTTCTAATCATTCTCAATCCCTGTGTTAAGCTGCTGCTACAAGGCAAATAACATCAAACCAAACACACAGAAGATTTAAATAAGAAACTCACTAGAATTTTCCTAAATTCCATGCATATGTGAAGTGTATCTACATTTTCTTATAACAAATCTCAACAGATTTACAAAATTGAAGTTTCTGAATCTCACAGCAGGAGAAATAACTAATCTCACTAGTTACGACTGTATCAAGTTAACTCTAGGTAATTGTCACTGAATTTTCTAGTCTTAAAGACTCCTATGCTAAATAAACAAATTCAATCAGATTAATAAATTCAACTTTATCGAAATCTATAAATCTGTCTTCCTCCATCTGAGTAAGTTTAATACAGTGCCTGTGAGATCACAAAAACAAAAAAAAAAAGAGGGGAAAAGAAACAGGAATAGATGATTAGAAAAGTGTAATGGATTGAAACATCTCTTTGCGCTTATAATCAAGAAACAATAGTAGAGAACTGAAAACTACTAATCAAGTGAAAAAACACATGAGAATGAGTACTCAATGGACAACAAATCAAAGAAATAATATTAGAGGTTGTGTCAACTTACAGATTAGCCTGCAAATCTAGCTCCCCAGTTGGCAAAATGCAATTAATATATCTATAAATACCGAAGGCACGGTTGATTTGTATATTAAAAACAACCATCGGATAGTAACATCCAGTTCACTATGCTTCCCTTCCTGTATATTAAGAACTTTGTAAAACGAAATTTACTTCCAATGGGTTCTCCATTCTACAAACTAAATCTAAAAACTAAATGGGATCAGATCCAAATATCTATCCAAATTGAGAAGAATGCTACAAGGTATTGGGTTCACCAGAGAAGGCGGCAACTAACTTGTCCTTTGTCAGCGGCTCTGATCCTTGAGATTTGACTACAAATGTATGAAAAACAGTATCATTTCCTGCAGAGATCTTTGATTCCAAGACTGTGATTTGTGCCTCTTTAAACGCAGTGATGACTCTTGATACAGGATGTGAATCCAATGGGCAGCTCACCCGTACGATAACCTCATCATGGGCAGATTGAATGTCAATGTTAGGTGGTCGCATCCGAACCTCTGTGGAGTTCTCTTCTGAAGCCCCCGTCTCTGTGGGCTGGTTAGAAAATTTCTCTCTCTCCGATTCCATGTCCCTAAGCTTCTTCTGAAGCTCAGTGATGTAGGAGATGGCATCTCCAAGCAAGGATGCTTTGTCCATCTTTGAGATGTTGGGCACTACAGCCCTCAATGCATAGAACCTCTGGTTAAGCTTCTCTCGCCGCTGCCGCTCTGCCTCAACATGATTGAGTGGTTCCTCTCTTCCATTTGCAGGCTTCCGTCCCCTTTTCCTTGGTCTCCGCTCATCAACGGGGCCTGAACGATCTTCCTTACATGATGCCTCAACATCTGAGTGCTCTGATTCAATGCTACCGGGCCGTGCAATCACTAAGGCCCTTGAAGTTGCCCCTCCGAAATCAATTTGCCTCTGTGCCTGTGCCTGTGCCTGCTTCTGCACCTGAAATGGATTCAGCCGAGGGTCCTCCCTCACTCCATTACTATGACCATATGATCGATGGGCAGTATCCACATCGTTGTTGATCATCATAATACTACCACCAAACTTCTGATTATTCACAGGGTTTTGAGAACTGAAAACCTCTGTGTTTGGCCCAGGTTTCAGAGGTGTCCAACTCAAACCATGAAGACCCTTCCTGCTATTTGGAAATGGAAGCCTATTTCCGTTGGGATACACATCCCAAAGCCGCTCTTCTACCTTTGCCACAATGAGCTTCTCATTAACTTGAGACCGACCAGGGTTGAGATCCTGCCCGAAAATCTTCGGATATTCATCTGTCCTCTCTCCAAATCCAAAATTAGAGGCCTTGCCATTGTCATCTTTCTTTTTAGTTGGTGGAGGCACGGCCGCTATGGGCATCACCTGAATTGGCGTGGAACTGGAAGCGAACATGGATCGAACAGTCTGCAACACCTCTAAACTTTCAGGTATGGATCTCACGGACCCCAACTCAGCCACCCCAGTTTCTGTTGGGATGAGAACAACTGTCTGTATCCCGGCTGATCTCGCCAAGAGGGATCGGACACAGTAATCAGTAGGCGATTTCAGCGCATCTGAGAGCCAAAAATGCTTCCCCGATCGGAAAGCCTTGCCAGGGGCACCTTCGTCCTGAGGAAAGGAGAAGTACATGGAAGCAAGGAAGAACATCTCTGTATCGGTGACCCTGTCCAGGCCAAATGCATAGCTGTCCTCGTCGGATCCACCGAAGAATGTATGGAGCTTCTGAAGGACCCTCTTCCTCATCTTCTGCTGGGTCTCATCCTGGAATCGAGGCTTCTGTATCCGATTAATTTCGGATTCTTCCCCTTCTTTGGGCTCTCTGCAACAACCATCTCCCCAACCCAGAACCAACTCTCCCGACTTGGACCTGGAAATCTGCCAAAAGATCGCATAGTTCCAACTAAAATTGGACGAGTTGGGGCTCTCAACGAGCTCGGAAAGCTTGTTATGCAAATTACCCCCGCTCCCAACCGCAGATAACAGTCCTTCAGAAGATACTGTGCTCGAAGTCAAATAATCGAAGGCTCGAGCACCCATGACAGCGAAGACCATGGCCTTATCCTCATCGTTCCAAAACCCATCACCCGTTCCAGTCTCCGTCTTCATCTCTTCCCGTACCCTTCCCCAAGCAAAGAGGGGGAGAGAGATAATAAGGAAGAAAGGAAAGGAAATATTCTCACAAGACAGGCTGAAATTTTAGAACCCACATGCACCCACAAAAACCAGAAGAAATTTCTTAACCCTAAACGAAAGAAAAAATCCTACCCACAACCTAAAACTTCAAACCCAGATCTCACACCAAACATATTCAACAGAACCCAACAAGAAATTAAAAAACCCCAATGAAGGTAACCAACATGCATCCGATGTTTCTTTCCCTTTTACAAACAAACAGAAGAGATTTCTAAACTTTTAGATCTCACGAACTCTTGTCGGCCTAGATACAGAAATTAAAACACACCCAAAAAAAAGAGGAGAAAACGAAGCAACTTTGGTGAAATCGAAATTGATAGAAGAGCATACACACCAGTTTAGGGGAACGGGATTGAAATGCTGCAAAGGAGACCAGAAAAAAATTGCAGCTTTAGTTCAACTTCTGGAAACTGAAGCGACGGGTGATAAACATCCACAACCGAAAAAGAGAAATTGCATGTTTCTTTACTCTCGCCCTTCGTTGGCTCGTGTTTGGTCCGTGATTCTGCAGACGCAAGAGTGTGAAAGAGAACCTACAATGTCCACCATAATCACTCAAAATCAAAAAAGGGTTTGGAACTTGGAAGGGAGAGAGAGAGACTAATCTCTACCCTTGATACTGAAATCCTCACCTCACAAGTCACAAAACGTGGAGGCGAGAGGAGATCTAAGCTGATTAGCCTGCAGATTAAGTTAGTTAATTTTATAGGTTAATGAAGTATTATTGGATTTAGCCTTAGATTAGTTGAACCAAGTCAATCTAAGCCACCATGGGTGTCTGAAAATACGACCGACCCTATTGAACCAACTAAGACCGGTCTATCGAATTCCTTATTAATTTGGTATTGATTTTGGTTTTTAGAAACCGCTAAGAGACATAAGCCAACCAATCAGACCCCGATCGAAACTGACTGTTAATAGGAAAACCCTGATAAAATCAATAAAAATGAAAAGATTGTAAAAATTAGTCGATAACAGACTGAAACTGACCGAACCAATGGCTATTGATATTGGTTTGATTGTTGTAAACCAGACATCTTACTGATATGATTTTGGTCTGACCCAACTAATCATCCGACCGTTTTGACATCCTTTATGTCTTTTGTAGGGAAGATAAAGGGTGGTTTTGTCTTTTGATGTTATTCCTTCAATTGAGGGTAGAAATCTTAATAAGAAGAAATTTTATTTTTTTTTGAAATAAAATCTTTGGTCTTTGGGGCCAAAATGATCCTTAGTTGGACAACAATAGATGAGATTGTGTCACATGGAAGGATGAGCAAGCAGCTCCAACTATTGGATGTCCAAAAGCTATAAGTCTAAATTGGCAAGCTATCAAATCTCATATTAAAGTCCGACGATGTACCATCATGTATTAACATAACATCTTATACACTTTTTTTTTGGGTGCAAGCATAACATCTTATACACGTTCATGCATGCATTCCCCTCATGGTTCCGAACAATGCCTACCTGGTTGCGTGGGGTTTTAATTCTCCTTCAGCGGTGGTTGGAGCTTGAGGATTCAGCCTAGCAAAAACAGGGAGGGGTTTGATCATTTCACAAGGAGGGGCCCATTTATGAAATGACCCAAACATCCCTTGTTTTGTTGGGCTGGAGAATGCCTGCCTAGTTGCTTGGGGTTCTAGCTCTCCTTCAGTGGTGGCTGGAGCTCAAGGATTCAGCCTAGCAAAAATAAGGAGGGGCTCATTTATGAAATGACCCAAACATCTCTTGTTTTATTGGGTTGGAGGATCCTCTAGCTCCTGCCACAGTTGGAGAAGAACCGAATTGGATTGCGTATAGCGTGAAGCCTACACTCAAACATAAGAGTAAAATTACTGTCATGTCCAATGAAATTAAAAACCTCTTAACTACATACATTTGTAATCATGGTTTGAGGTATCGTTACCGTATCGCCTGTATCAGGTGAAACAGGACCAAAGTGTCATGTGCGATTGCAAAAACTACCAAGTATTGTCATATGGTGTATGGTCTTATAGGAAACCGCTTGTTATTGCAAGATCTTCTCGACCACACACACATGAGTCTCATGACTGTTGAGTGATGGGCACACGCTTTCACGGGATTAGATCATATTTTGAATAAATTTGGGATTTGATTCAGAAACCCCATCGAGAAGGGAAAGGAAACAAAAAGGGCCTACCATGGGGAGTCATCAGGTCATGTGGTTGTGAATCTTTCCAACCACTATACACCTTCCCAGTTCCCTTCCAACCCATCCCCTAAAACCCCAAATAAGTAACGCCACGTTGTACGGAAACGATGTGAATGAGACGCTCCGACTCGAGAAATTAACTCTGCATGCTTTTGGTGCAAAAGAAAAATAAATTTACCTCACTTAACCCCCCCCCCCCTTCCCCGAACCTAACTTAATTCACGGGCACAATGCATGCGCAGTTGTTTTCTTTCTCGTGCCTGCTCAGTGCTTCACCGCCCTGTGTGCGCCCACGGAGACGGATGGTGTAATCAGAATTACAGAGGTCTCGTCGGTTTTTATTCTGTCACGTGACATCTGCCACGGTGAAACCTTAAAAAATAGGTTAAAGAATGTTGCTACCTAGGCGCGTGAGGTGCGCTGCCCCTGCACTCAGAGGTATGCGAAATGTTAATTTTATAGTATTGCGGTGGTTGTTTCACATAGTTCTATGTCGGGACGTAAAGGTAGTGCACCACATGTGTCGAGGGTTTGAGGCAGCGTTTTCTTGCAAATTTTTTTTTTCAACATTAGTGGAATTGGGACACACTGCCTTACTTGCCAAAGATAGGGCCTTCTTGACAAGAGAGTGAGCAATAATATTTACATCTTGCTACAACAGGAGTTGGCTTGAATCTTCAAGGCGCGTTACAAAATCGTTGTCCTTAAGACGAAATTCGTCCCTACTTCAAGATGCAAATAGGTTGCAGACGAATTGTCTCCCAGGATATAATGAAGTCCAAACTTGTTGATTATCTTTGTTGCGTATTGCACAAACGAAGCCAAGATCGATGCCTGAAACCTTTTTGAAAAACAGAAACACCAGTAGCAGAGAGATCTATTTCCTGCAGTAAAACATATTCTCTGCAAGATCACCTTTGAGAATGAGGGAGGAGTAAAACGTTTTGGATATCTGTTCATATTTGAAATACCTTTGGGTATTAATAAGCCACTTGGCGTTCCCAATAGATGGATCGTTCCATCTTTGAATCTGGTCCGTTAGATCGTAACTGTACAATCTAAACTGTCCAAAAATATAACAATCATAGCTGTTGATAAACTCTATACATAGATCTTATCTAGATTCAAATTGGACCACTGGATCAAAATGCTAAGTGCATGCGCCATTAACCATGCCACACGTGCACGCTCGAACAAAAGCCCCTGTACATACACGATAGCATTCAACATATTTATTAATTAAAAACAACAAGTAGTGCTTTATTAAATATATCCAAAGAAACAACTTTACGTTTCCGATGTGAGACTATTCCCAATGCCATTATGTTGAAAAACCTCCAGCACATCTCTAGGAATAAAAGAAAATTGACAAACTGAAAAAATGCAGAGCTAAGGTGTGAATGTCCTCCACAATTTCAGCAATAGCCAATGGAGATGGTACAACAGTGTCTACCAAAAAGGCCATTAGACTTGAGTTATCAAACTCCACGATAATATGAGAAAGATCCAGACTGGAAGCTGACAGCAAACCACCTCTCATCATAAGAGCTTCTCCCAATAAAATTTCTGAAAACGCAAGGATTGAAATTCAAAAACGATCATGAAGCACCACTCCAATACCACCAGCGAAAGAGAAAAGGGGAAGAACAACATTGCAATTTGGCTTGATGAACCCAGTATATGGCGGGTTCTATTTCTAAGGAGATGATTATGACCTTGGATCAACAGAATCTACGAAATGCACCAACCTGAATTCCTGAAACAGTTGTTGCACCGTGGAAAAAACACTTCAATAGAAATTCAATTCCATGGTAATGAAGAAAAAATAGGGAGAAAGGGGGGGAGTATTATTAGCTGAAGATTGGGGAAAGTCATCCTCCACAAAAATTTTAATCTAATCTATGTAATGTAGGATTATGACCTCCACACTCCAGGGGGTCCAAAATGGTGATATCAAATTAAATGGAATCAAAACTCGTTAACCTCCGGCAGTCCAGATGGGACTGTTATGATTCTGTAAAAGTTCAGTTCAGTTCAGTTCAATTCCATTCTTTGTTTTTTTAAAAGAATCATTGTTCACATGATCCACAACAACATTTAATTTTTATTTCCTTTTTAAGTAATATTTAAGGAATCAGGGCCAGGTCGTGCTGTTCTGCGTATCACGCTGTCAGAGCAGCTTTATTAAACAAGAAAAGAAGGCGCGTTTAACGAGGACACGTGATCGAGAAAGGCCACACACGTTGTCTGCCAATTACGACATCTCGTCTCGTTAGGTCTCGTTTCGTTCCTACAGCCTATCAGGATTCAGGATTTTAGGTCAGAGAAGAGTTTGTTTGTTGGTTGTGTCGTCTCGTCTCGTTTCGTTTCGTCTCGTCTCTCCTCAAACTCAAATTATTCAAAATCTCATCAAGGAATGACGGTGACGGTGAAGGTGAAGGTGACAGACTTCCTCGGTAGCAACGGACCTGATACGTTCAGGTAAAACTTGTGAAGAGCACGAGATGTTAACGTGAAGAGGTGGTGGGGGTGTGGAAAACTAACGTGAACCGCATTTAATAAATATGGCTTTAAAGTCGCTATAACGTGTTCGGCGTGTGTGTTCATATGGAAATTTTTTTTTTTATAAAAGAGATACCCCACGTGACTTCTCTTTCCCACCGTCTTCCCTTCGAGTTTTGACACCCTAATCTAAGGGTGTCAAAACCTAGGCCAAAGCGTTAAGATCGATCGAAATCGATCAAAAAAACTTGAATCGAATTGAATCGATTCTTATTGGATTTATTTTGGACTGAGGTATTGCAAGATCGATTGAAAATCAGACCGCACCAGATCAATCGATAACAAACCAAAAATCGAACCAAATGAAACCAATAAAAAAACATAGAATATAAGGTTACGAATAGGTGGATTGATTAGTGATTACTCGTTGATTTCAATATTAGTGAGCAATTTTCTGGTTCTAAGGGGAATTGTTACAAATCAATGAGCATGAAATTAATAAAAAAAGAAATTGATTTGTAACCATGCTTCTTCCATTGATCTCCTTGTTTACTAAACAAAATTAGTTGGTTATTCAAAATGATTTGATAGTAGGGTTCTTTTTGTGATTTCAATATTAATTATCTTCTCAGTGATTATTCATTGATTTCAATTTTAATTACCTTCTCCTTCGGATTAATGATAAATAACTATATGATTTGTAACAATGATTTCGCTACAAACTCTATTTATCCATTGATTTGAATATTAATTATTTTCTATTCTTCCCCATATATTTATTCTTCTTTGTTTGAATCACAACATTAACTGATGAACATATCAAATCATTTATCTTATTTTTCGTTGTATACTTTTTTTTTTTCCACTTGGGAAGGTGAATTGAAGTGTTTTTATTGAATCTTTCCTCACTATAAATTATGAATTTAAGATTTCATTGTGGCTCAAACTCGAAAGCAAACCGATCTAAACCGGTATTAACCCAATATTGAAAATCCGAAATAAACTGAAATCGCACCGGATCGAAAATCGAAGTTTCTTAACGGTTTGGTTTTGGTCTCACCATTCCGAGACCGAAACCCGGTTAAGCTTGACCGAAACCGAGCCTAACCGACCGTTTGACACCCCTACCCTAACCCTAACCCTACCCCTATTCCTCCTAATTATATTTCCGCATCGTTTATCTTATTAATGTAGGGTTCAGCCACCATCTTAGGGTCTAAAACATCCTCCAATGAAACCGATAATATCCTCCTCCTTTGTACGATATCTTATCCCGTCCATCCGGAAGACTTGGTTAAGGGATTCCTCTTCACCATGACTTAAAGAAATCTTGTTCCTATTTATATTCTTTTATGCCAAAAGGGCATCCGATTGGCGTGACAAGATGATATCCTACGTAGAAGGCAAGAGGTTATTTCATGTGAAGAGGAAAGAAATAAACACATAATGAGATTCGAGGGTTATTACATGTGAAGAGAAAAGAAATAAACACATAATGAGATACGTGTTACTGACTCTTGCCCAGAAGGGTAGAGAACTTTTTGCTTCTCTTATAGATCTTTTCTACAAACTAAAAACCCAAAAACTAATCCCCTCAAGGGTGTCAATTGGTTCAATTTTGATTCGATTCAAGTTATAATATTTACAAATTATTTTGGTTCAAAATATGTACAAATTAATACCTATTTATTTTTTAGAACCTCAATTCATCAATGAATCGGATTGGATCGATTTTATTTGTCTTTTTTGTAATTTTGGTTTCATTTGGTTGATGTATAATCTCGATAATTTGGTTTAACATTAATCAATTTTGTTTGGTTCATAAAAGGACTGAAATATCTCGCAAGGCACAAAAGAGGAGATGGAATAGAATTACAAAAGAAAAGGACCTTTATCCGGTGCTGTAACTGGAGAGCTGCTGTGCGCATCATGTGGCGCAGCAGTGGCCATGTGCACACAATGGGGTCCGCTGTGCACATATGGCCGCTGTTGTACCGTACAATGCGCACAACAGCTCTCCAATTACAGCAGTGGAAAAAAAATTCAAAAGAGAAGTTAAAAGAAAATGGAGGCAGAAGAAACAAAGTGAAAGATGATATTATCAAACAAAATGAAGTTAGAATTTCGACAACCAAAACCAAAACCATTTTTTTTTTTCCGTTTGATTTTATATAATCAATTTCTAGTCGGGTTTTAAACTGACACCCTTCACCCTCCTTGTTTTTATCTTTTCCATCCCATTTGGTCATTTTTATCGCGAGGATTCTTCAATCTCTCTAGATATGATGTTCTTACCATCGTTAACTAGGTCCCTTATGTATAGTTCTTTTTGTATGCACATTGGACCCATCATGGACTCATGGTCAGGATTTTAGGTATTTGTATCACATCGAGTGTATTGGCTGATTTGTATTGGTATTGATCGTGATCAATATTGTTACCAATAATTCCATGCATTTAAACAGTATAAAAATACCTGCACTACCCCATTTTTAGATTATATTATATTTAGGGGGAAAAAAGCCTCTTGATCGTGTGGCCCCCGTGCCCAGACACAAGGGCACATTGAATTACCATCTTATCACCTTTCTTTTATTTTAATTTATAAAGTACGTTTATTTTTTTTTTGATAGATAGATCCCAAGGAGAGTTGAACTCATGACCTCTTATTTATGAGGTGTTGGTCCTTGCATTTATGGAGTAGATTAGTGCGATATGCCCTCTCATAGGGGTTTTTTTTTCTTTATATAAATGATATTATTCCCAGATTTAGATCCTCTATTGTCGAGTTGCCCGGCAGGATGGTACTGTCGAGACACAACAAGGCAAGGAATGACCGCCTTGCCTCTGCCTGAGTGCCTTGCCCGAGCAGGAGTAAGGCAGTCATTCACCGCCTCGCTGTGTCTCGACAGTACCATCTTACCGGGCAGCTCGACGTAGAGGATCCAAATTGACCGTTCCTTGTGCCCCTGTTTAGTAAGGTTTGGGAGATTCTCAGCACATGGGTTGACGTTGATCATCACTATCGCATCGTGGCTCTAGATTTTCCAAAGGTATAGTGAGAAGTGAGAACACGTGTGGGGACCAAACTAGGTCACCTAACAATATCATATTAGGAAAAGTATATCTAGGGTTATTTGATTATGTAGATAGAGTGGGTAAAAAGTTTAGCATAACCTCTGGTTATCTTATCTTCCCGTTAACATCACCATGTGAATCATCTGGGATGGAAGCAATTATTTTCAAATTAATTTTTTTTGTACAAAGCAACAAAGCACAGCTGGTTTGAGGCTAGTATAGTACAGCTTAGCCTCCGAGGTTTCCAGTTTGAGATCTCCTTTTCTTCTAGTTTTGGATTCCCATCATCACCCCCTACAAAAAAAAATGTCTCCAAGCTGTCAGCCTAGGCTATGCAATTTGACATTATTAATATAGCCTATGCGACTGTCAAGGGAGCATGGATAGAAGATTGAAGTCACGCTTGACCTATTTTGATAATTTTATAGATATTCAATGATCAGAATTATCACATCACTCTTTCATACGATAGAATGTATATATTTGTCCATTAATTTTATCCGTAGATTACCAACCACAAAAAATCTCACAGAATCTAAGGTTTACAATTCATTTCAACCAAAAGATACAACTTGAGAAATCTCAATTTTAAGTCAATTTCAGGATTGTAATACTAATTATATTTTCCAAAGTTGGCAAATAATATTTTGGGAGGCACAATAATAGCACTTTGGTTCTTCCTCTGATGTGGTTCACATTGCATGAGATGGCACGCGTGCCATTAGTACCACATTTGAAATGGCACCCACATAGACATTTCAATCTAAAAATAAATTCCTTCTTCAGTAACAATAAAAGTTTTTGTGGTCCGCAATTCATGACAAAACTAATGGTTGAGCTTAGCTGTTTTGCTATGTAAAAAAGTGATGTGGCAATTATTACCATTGGATATATATAAAAAATGGGGTGATGTTCTTTGTTCGGGAGTGCACGGGGGCTCAGGCTGCGCCCAAACACATGGGCGTGATACATCATTTCAGCCATTTAGAGAATGGGGGCGGTCATTTCACCCACCCCCATGTGTTTGGGCACATCAACATTTCCCCATAAAAAATAATCTAAATTTGAATACATGTCAACATTCATCCTTAAATTCAATCATTTATCGTTCTTTATGTTTATGTTTCCCTTATAGTCACCGGAACCCTTTTAGCAGTCATGAATTTTCTCATATTTTGTTTTGCCGCTTGATCAACTTCAATTGGACAGAAATTTGACATGTGAAGACGTTGGGATCTATTTTTCAAAAAAAAAAAATTCAGTTCCACTTGAACTACCACGTTGGATTACCATGACAAAAATCACTCTTTTCTGAGCTAAAGAATGGAAACCCGAATTTTTTCCTCATGCAAATTTACCTTAGGATTGAGGTATTTTTCACCATGGGCATTAATTTGGGGGAGGGGGGGACGAGAATCATAATGAGGGTAGGGGCATTTTCAATCTTTCTTCTTGTATATTGAGGGAGTATTAATGATTGTCAGATCGTGGGTTTTCCTTTACTGTATGTGGTGCTTTCAAAGTATTTTCCAACCCCATCGATGACCCCTTGCTCGGGTGGTTTGTGGTATTACATCGCAAGAGGCAAGTCTTGCATATTTCTTTTATTTTTTTCACCTGAAATGATATTATTGCCGTCCTATGTATGAAACAATACCATCGCACCTTTTCCTATATTACTTGCTTGGAGAACTTTTTCCCTAACAAAATATGTTGTTATGTCACATAATAATATTTAACTTGTAAAATAAAGCATAGTTCTAGGACATAAAACAATATATTTTGTTTGGGTAATGTGTCAAATAATTTGTAACTTTATTTTTTTACTCATTTAGTAAGAAACACATTTTTTTTCTTCTAAAAAGAGTAATAGTGTCATTTCACCGGGTATTAAAAAAATGGGCATGAAAATGACCTTTTTTTTGGTAATGATATATTGAATTGTCACTATCAACTTATCTTTGTAAAGTGTTTATACCTATATTTTAAAGAACTTTTGGGAATAGGATAAAAGGCAATTAAAAGGTGTCAAGTTCTAAATATATTTATAGATGTCATTCAGGTGTTCCCATAGATATATATTATTTGGGAAAAATGAACTTGTCTATGACGTACTGTGCCCCTGCACATGCGCCCTAGCCAATGGTAGGGTCACACAGGCATCGACCAGGGGGACCAAGGGGAGTGCACAATGGTCATTTCGTGTGCCATTGTGTCCACTTTCTCCGAGAGAGAACACTACCCATACTATTATTCACATCCCTCAAGGTGTAACCTTACCTTTTTGCCCTTAAAACTTAAAAATTTATGTATATATTCATCTACGTAACCTTACCTTTTCTAAAAAGAATAGTTTTTTTCTTTTTGGATAGGCTAAATCTTGTTCTTTCATTCATATAGCTAGGTCTAAAAATATAATTGTCTACTCAATTTCCAAATGAACAATGACTTACCCTCATCAGGGGTATTGAAGTCCTCTTATTCTGATTATTTTCTTTAAGATTGTACTTCAACTTTTGCCCAATGAAGCTTAATGATATATCTTACATCTTTCTCCATCATGGGTTTTCACCACAAAAAATAAAAATAAAAATAAAAATAAAGTGACTTTCGACTTTAAAATATACTTAGCTTTAACACTTTTGATCTTTCACCCCCTTTTTCGTTTTGCGCTTTGGACTTTAGATCACAACTTTGTTTTAACTAAAGCCTCAATAAATAAAAGAGAAAAAAGAACTTAAAACTTTGTCCGAAATGTGATTTACATCAGTTCTCACATGAGTCTATCTCTCTCCTCTGTATATGAAAAGACACCTCTGCTTCCTTGTTTTGAGGAAGAGAAAAATAGGCTCATGGGAGTACTGGCATAGGCCACACTCTCAGACAGAAAACTAATTCCCAAATAAAATATAGGGGGAGCATTCTCTCTTGGGAGTGTAGGGGCCAGAGGCGGGGCAGTCAATGAGAGTACACGTTGGCATCTCAGGGGCAGGATTTTCCCCTTTCATGGGGGTGAGGCAATCATTTCACCCCCTATTGTGTCAGGGCGTGGCCTGCCCTCCCCCCCCCCCACCCAAAAAGAACATTTTTCCTAAAAAATTATTAGAAAATTTTTCCATGCTTTCATCCCAAGTATCATTTTTTATTGGGAAAAGAACATTGTCAGGTTGCTTATTGTATGCTTACGCCTCCTTATGTCTATCTCTCTCCTCCCACAATAGAGGGTAGATATGTCATTTCATAAGAGAGAAAAGAGAGATAGACAAAAAGAGGAGCTAACGTATGTAAACGCAGTTGTACAAGAAATTCAATCCATTTTTTTTTTAATAACTTCAACTAGGGAGGATTTGGGAAATGATCCCTTAGTAATATTTCATTTGTTTTGCATTACTCAAATAAAAAAATCTAAGGAGGAAAGCTTTTTTTTTCTTTTTTTTGGTGAGATATCTAAGGAGGAAAGCTGCAATAAGAGAGCTTCTACAGTGAAGCATATGATAATTTACCAAAATTTTTTTCTTTTTTTGAAGCATGATGTAACTTTGCGTGGCCTAATAGATCTGGAATGTCTAGGGGCTTGTGCCCAAACTCTAACAAACTGTTGGGCCTCAGCCTGCTTCCCAGAGGATTAGGGATCCAATAGAATAGTTGTACCCAACTGCGGAGCACATCCCTGATTGAATAATTTAAGTCAGTAATATGATATAGGAAAAGGGGACAGGGTACGCTTGCAGCTCTGTGTCTATCTCTCTTCTCTTCTTCTCTTCACATGAAATGACCTCATTGCCCTTTAATATACGATATTGTTTTGCCGCATGCCATTGGTGCACTCCTCTATGACACTTGCTCAAAGAACCCTCTGCCGCTAATTTCTGTTTTGGAGAGAGTTTTATTTGAGCGAGCATATGGAGAACCCACCAATAGGGGATGGGTTATAATACTGGAAGCAATTTTCTGTCCGGGAGTGTGGCCTATGCCAGTGCACCCATGTTTCTATATCTCTCCTCCTCAAAACAAGGGGGCAGAGGTGTCTTTTCATATGAGGAAGAGAGAGATAGACTCATGGGAGTGCTGGCGTAGGCCACACTCTCGGACAGAGTTATTTTTCCCAAATCTTTAATAGGGGCAGGAGGAGAGAGAGAAGCTGTTAGCAACTCAAAAATAATTTTCCTTTTCAATTTTATCCTTAATTTGGCTAGCTTTTAGTTTGTAGGTTGATGTGTCATAAAATCCCCCAACCAACCAAAAGCTACCACGTAAACGTACTGGAACTGAATACGAGGCCGAGGTCGAGGCCAAGACCGAGCACTGAGGCCGTGATAGGGCATAAAATCACCTCACCAATTAGAAACTGCCACGTGGCCGACCTGAGGTCAGTCCAAGAACCGAACTGAGCTGAGCAGGAAACCGGGCAGACCTGGTCTCCGATAGGTCACCTGACAGAGCCGAGCTCACACAAGGCAGCCATAAACTCCTGACCGAGCATACACAGGACATCCTAGGCCGAGCTGACTGCCAAGACCGACCTAACAGGCCGACCTCCCAGGCCAAGGTGACTGCCAAGATCGACCTACCAGGCAGACCTCCTAGGCCGACCTCCGAGGCCGAGCCCTCCTCCACAGAGGTTACCATAGCGCCCCACCAGGGATCGCAGGGCCACGTCAGCACATCCCGAGAATCACAGGATAAGGATCGAGCCACGATCCCAGCGCAATACGAAATCACACTTTACATGGACTCTTACCTTAATAAGAGCCCGACCCCAAACATAGCTCTCCACTCCGCTCTACGCGAGAGAGCCTTCCAAAAGAAGGACTCCTACCATACTAGGACTCTCCCAACTGCCTCATCTCATCCTCACTCTATAAATACCCGGTATGGAGCACCATTCCTCATCTCACTTTTACTAGCGATTCTGTTGTTGCCGGTGATCTAACTTTAGCATCGAGAGTCTTAGGCCGGAGCCACACCGGCTCTCTTGTGCTCCTCACTTGGTCTTTGCAGGCTCATCCGTGGGCGAACCAAGCATCGAAGATTTTCACACGCAACAGATTTGGCGCCGTCTGTGGGAACGACATCAGCAAGTCATTGTCGTTTCTACCAACCTCAAGAGTAGCAACAATGGTGCACACGAGATCAGGTCAACATGGCTCAACCTCTCGAGGAGATGAGTTGCAACCTAATAGGCAGGCGAGACAATCGCCACCCCCGGAGACGTCGCGGCAAGGGGCGGCAGGAAGACCCCCACGAGGGGGAGGTGCTTCGCGCAATGCCGGTACCACTGTCAATTCCACTCCACCAGTGAACGGGGGCAATGGGGAAAGTGTACTAGACGCGGCGGCGATAGACCAAACTCAGGCCGAGCCGAATGGCTGAACTTGTCGCTGCCACCACTTTTGCCAGAGAGTTTGGATCCTGAAGGGCCGGCGAATAATCGACAGGTTATGGATTTGTAATTGCAGATGCTTCAAACTAACGAGATGTTGCGCACCTTCATGACCTAGATGGCTCAGGGCGGGCTAATGGGTCAACCATCGATCGCGCCCCCGCAGGCACATGCGCATGAAATAGAAGATCCACGATAGCACGGTGATCGACAGAGGGCCGAGCTTAGTCGAGCCGCGTCATCCCATCCCCGAGGCCGAAGAACTCCACCTCCACTACTAAGTGGGAGTAATCGGCGAGATGAGCAAGGACATCGTCGAAGCCCGAGGGCCACAGAGGCCATCGAGCCAGCAAGGTTAGCTACGCAGAGATTGATCTTTTCTGGATGACTTGGTGACGGTGAAGGACTGAGGAGACACCAAGACCGGCGTGAAGAGCCACGAGTGCGACGCTCTACAAGGGAAGAAGAGGATTCTCGCCATAGCCCTTGCCGACGAAGCCCACTTCCCCGAAGAGATGGACAAAGGAGCCCATATGAGTCTGACTACAGAGATGACGGGCACACTAGGAGAAGTGATGTTGGCAGAGCCGACCATAATGGCCGACCTCGTCAACACGAGCGAGAGGATCAGGTTGGCCGACCTCATCAGGATGAGCTGGCCGACCATAACGACAGACTTCAGCAGGAAAAAGCGCAAGACCCCATCCGAGCTGAGGAATAAAATGGCCGAGCTCCAGAGTCTGAAATAGAGAAAAAGCTAAGGGAGCTGACCGAGCAAGTTGAAGGGCTTAAGAAACAAGCAACTCCGGATGCCTACTCACTGGTCGGGCGTCACCCCTATCCGCCTGAGATCATGACAGCACCGCTTCCTATAGGGTTCAAACCACCTCCCTTTGACCGGTATGATGGGACTACCAACCCGACCGACCACATTAACTACTTCAACGCAATGATGACCATGTACGGCGGGACTGAGATTATTTCTTGCCGAGCTTTCCCCTCGTCCCTAAAGGGTACGACAACTTCTTGGTTCTCATGGCTATCGCCGAACTCTATTACAAGCTTTGCCCAACTTTGTTCGAGCCTTCGTCACGTGTTTCCAAAGTAGCATGAAGCATAAGAAGACGACGGTGAACCTCCTCAGCGTGAAACAGAGGTCGAACGAGTCGATCTGGTCGTACGTCTCCCGGTTCAATAAAGAATCCCTGGATGTTAGAGACCTGGATGAGGCCACAGCTCACACCGCAATGAGCAATGGACTTACACATGAAGACCTGATCAAGGACTTGGCTCGAAAGCCGACCAAAAGTATGGCCGAGCTCCTCGACAGGTGTAACGAGTTTGCGAAAATGGAAGACGTTCTCCAAGCACGCAAGGGGAATGAAAACGAGGGAGAGAATAAAAGGTCAACGACTGATGACTGAAGGGATGAAAAGCGGACCAAGACTGATCGCAGAGCTGAGAGCTCAGAGTCCCGAGTACACTCCCTTAAACAAGTCGCGGAAGGAAATTTTGATGCAAATTCAAGACGACGGGTACATACGCCGACCTCGACCGATGCAAGCCAGGTCATCCCGAAACCCCAACAAGTACTGCCTATTCCACAATGACGAAGGCCACGACACCGAGGAGTGCTATCAGCTGAAATGAGAAATCAAAGAGCTGATCAAAGCTGGGCACTTGAAGCGATACATCAAGGGGAGCCGAGAAGAACATGGAAGTCGACGACCCAAAGACCACGATCAAAGGAAGCCCGAGCCGAGGTCTGAGAGCCGGAGGACCGAGCGCGACGAGGACAAGGTCTGACCCGAAAAGAAGGATGATGGATCCGGACAGAGCAATGAGAAAGGAGCTCCCATATACACCATCCTCGGAGGGCCCAGACATGAATCCACCCGAAAAGCCAAGGCGAATGTACGATTCGTCGGAGTCGCGGAGATGCTGAGCAAAAGGCCGAAGGCGACGATCTCCTTCTCTGAGGCCGACCTCCAAGGTATAAGTTTACCTCACGATGATGCTTTGGTGGTACAAGTAGAAATAGTGAGGAGACCCGTTCAACGGGTATTGATCGATACTGGAGCATCCGTGGATCTTATGCCGCTGGACGTGTATCGACAGTTCAGCTTCGGGGATGAGGCGCTCAAACCAGAAGCTACCTCACTCCATGGATTCTCGAGGGCCGCTGCCACGATCAAGGGGTCGATAGACCTCTTGGTCACGTTCGGGCAAGCTCCATACCAAGCGACAATCCAAGTCAAGTTCATGGTGGTACGGTCAGTGGTGGCCTTCAACGCCATACTTGGTCGCCCATCGGTCATCGCCCTCCAAGCTATCATCTCGCCAATACACTTGAAGATGAAATTTCCCACAGAGAACGGCATCAGAGAAATCCAAGGTGATCAAAAGAGAGCTCAAGAGTGCTACGCCACCTTTGTAAAGCAAAACAAAGAAAATGTCCGAGGAATGGCTATGTGCGTTGGGCACCTCCCTGAAGACTAGCGGGATGAGCTCACCAAAAGGCACGAAAGGCCCGTGGAAGACCTCATCCCGTTCTCGCTCAGTGACGAAGACCCAACAAAGACGGTACCGGGGCCTTAGAACTCAGAAAATTTGAAGAAAATTTTTCAGTAATTTTGTTAAGTATTCTGCTCGGCACAGCTCATGACAAGCATTTATGTATTCGGCTTTGGCCTCGACATTCTTGATTCAATGAAATAAAGTCTTTTCTCCACTTGCTTAGCGCACTTGCAACACGTCGGGCGGACCAAGTCGTAAGACCGATCCTCATAGACCTGGCTGACCTCAAAGACCGACACTCAAAGGACGGACGACAACCAAGTCATCGGCAACCAAGTCGTAATACCGGTCCTCATAGACCTGGCCGACCTCAAATACCGACCCTCATAGGTCGGCAACCAAGTCGTAAGACTGGTCCTCATAGACCTGGCCGACCTCTAAGACCGACCCTCATAGGTCGACAACCAAGTCGTAAGACCGGTCCTCATAGACCTGGCCGACCTCAAAGACCGACCCTCATAGATCGGCAATCAGAGCATAAGACCAGTCCACAAAGACTGGCCGACGTCTGAACCAACAAGAGCAAACTCTCCCCATGGCCGAGCTGAACAAAGTCTAAAACTAAGCTATGGCATTACGCTCAGCTATGGAGGCTGCTCGGCCACAACATCAAATGGAACAACATACACAAGGAAAAGAAGGCTAAAATTGCCGAGCTAAAACAGTTAGACAAATTTTGAGAAACAAAATTTTCATTGATTAAAGAGCCGACTGCTCGGCACAGTACATAGAGAGGCAGCTCGGCCCGGTAAATACCAAAAAAAAAAAAAAAAAAAAGAGGAAGAGTTCAGCGTGATTCAACGATCCAAATCAAAAGACGGTTCAAAATCCCAAGCATCATCATTACGCCGAGTACTGTGGCACAGACACCCCAACTGACAGACAGTACAACGTCAAATCACCGAAGGAAAAGAGCTCGGACTTAGCCTCGGAACAGAATCGTTAAGCGGACCGAAAGATGACACTCATCAAGGACTAGCCGAGCCTTGATGAGTGGGGGGGCCTGTGATGTGTCATAAAATCCCCCAACCAACCAAAAGCTACCACGTAAACGTACTGGAACTGAATCCGAGGCCGAGGCCGAGCACTGAAGGTGAGGCCGAGACCGAGCACCAAGGCCGAGACCGAGCACCAAGGCCGAGACAGAGCACTGAAGCCGAGGCCGAGGCCAAGGCCAAGCACTGAGGCCGTGATAGGGCATAAAATCACCTCACCAATTATAAACTGCCACGTGGCCGACCTGAGGTCAGTCCAAGAACAGAACTGAGCTGAGCAGGAAACCGGGCCAACCCGGTCTCCGATAGGTCACCTGACAGAGCCGAGCTCACACAAGTCAGCCGGGGCTGAGGCCGAGCTCACACAAGTCAACCATAAACTCCTGACCGAGCATACACAGGACATCCTAGGCCGAGCTGACTGCCGAGACCGACCTAACAGGCCGACCTCCCAGGCCGAGGTGACTACCAAGACCGACCTACCAGGCCGACCTCCTAGGCCGACCTCCGAGGCCGAGCCCTCCTCCACAGAGGCTACCATAGCGCCCCACCGGGGATCGCGGGGCCACGTCAGCACATCCCGAGAATCACGGGATAAGGATCGAGCCACGATCCCAGCGCAATACGAAATCACACTTTACATGGACTCTTACCTTAATAAGAGTCCGACCCCAAAAATAGCTCTCCACTCCGCTCTACTCGAGAGAGCCTTCCAAAAGACGGACTCCTACCATACTAGGACTCTCCCAACCGCCTCATCTCATCCTCACTCTATAAATACCCAGGTATGGAGCACCATTCCTCATCTCACTTTTACTAGCAGTTACGCTGTTGCACTGGTGATCTAACTTTAGCATCAGAGAGTCCTAGGCCGGAGCCACACTGGCTCTCTTGTGCTCGTCACTTGGTCTCTGCAGACTCATCCGTGGGCGAACCAAGCATCGAAGATTTTCACACACAACACAGGTCATTCAACTGTTGGATTTGCAATGGAAGTTGAGGATGGTCTGCCAATATTGCTCGTGGATGAATATGTAGGTTGTGTTTGGTTTGCATTCTTAGAGTATATTCTGATTTCTGAGTCTGGAATCCTTTTGAAGCGACAAAGTAGAAAATAATCAAGTTTCAGAGTAGGTCCTAGACCTAGAATCTATTTTTGAAAATGCATATAAAACACAACTATAGAATAAAATGGATGGTTACGATCATTAGCATCTCATTGGTATCAAGATGAAGGTTACAAACAAATAGGTGTCAAGTCTTCTAACTCTAATTGAAAGCATAAGAAGTGTAACATAAAGATGGGGAAAATAGACAGAAACCATATAGATCCAATTTTTCCAAGATTCATGGTGAAGAGAGAATCTCCTCATCATGGAGATTTGACCCTTTGATTACAAGGGTACGATCATGTACAATAGTTTTTTTTTTTTGGTTGGATGAAAATGTAATCACACAAACCAGACACCAATCCCAAAAGGTTAACCGACTTTTAGAACCATGGAATGGCAGATATGCACATTACACACCACACTCACACACCCGATGTGGGACTAAACCCACACACCTTTTCTTTTTTTTTTGATGAAAGTGTAATCACCCAAACCACACACCAATCCCAAAAAGTTAACCAACTTTTAGGATTGATGGGAGTTAAAGATGACACTTGTCTCACCAAAAAAAAATAGATGACACTTGAGATCAATCACGAGGTCGCATCACCAGTGGTGAAGGAATTCCTCCTCCCCTGGTGAAGGAAAAACTTAATTCAAACCATCTATTATGATTTAGGGGCACTGTTCTCTGTGCCGCAGCGCAGCTGCGCCCAGGCACATGGGGGTGGGCACAATGACCACCCTGCCCCCCTGCACAAGTTGCCCATGTGCCTGGGCGTAGGCTGCGCTGCGGCAGTGAGAACATTCTCCCTGTGATTTATGACACTAGATGACATATTAGATCAAATAGTAAAAAAAAAAAAATTGTTTCAAATCACTTAAGAACTTTTGACTAAATGGATCCATTGGCTAAAAAAAGTGGGGTTGGCACCCATGGGCAGGAATAGTTTTGGATGTAATTGGTATTTGGGTGAAATGAGATGGCTAAACGTCACCCAACTTAACCCTTCCCTATCACCTACCTACACGTGGGCTATTAAAAAATAGTGAAATTAAAGTAAAAACTTGTAAGACCGATGTAATTGGCGAAGGTATTTCCTTAGTCCTAACACCACCCCTGTTCTTTAGAGTTGACATTCTCTTAAGTAGTTAATTTAAATTAAATTAAATTAATGATACTAGTTAGTGATCTTGGATAGTCATTTAGGTTTTCCCTTTTCAAATCTCATCAAGGTTATTAAACTAGGAATTGGGATCTGGAATCTGGATTGGGTTCGTCAGCCAATTTCGGTTCTGATTTAGCCGGAATTGGTCTAAACCCTAGACACCTGGAATAGATCTGTCATTCTGGATTGACTAGAATTGGGATCAAGCTCCAAATCAGCCAATTAGAATTGAACTACACCATGAAAGGGTGGAAGATAGATTCGTTCAGCAAGAAAGCTCACATTTGTTCGAGGATAGACCATGATTCATTATGTGAGAGGGTGTGAGAAGAAATCCTCATTCTGACATCATGAAGAGAAAGATATACTATATGTCTATATTTAGTACTCTCTTAAAGCCCCCCAACTAAGGGTGTTTTAACAGGTGGTTTCAGTTTTCGGTCTAAGTCCAAGATTGACACCTTTACTATCAACTATATCAGCTGGCACCTTCGATAATCGTAATACTTCTCTTTGGTTCATAATTTGAAACCATGGGTTGGCCGGTGAATTCAGGTTCATACATTTGATGGAGATTCTGTTGAAAAAACAACACCTAGAATGCGATTTTGCAGAAGAAAAAAGTAGAGAAAGAGAAGAACAAGCATACAAGACAATATTTACGTGGTTCACCCCCAAGAAGGAATGCTACATCCACAACCAAGCGATAGAACGATTCCACTACATCTGTGAAGCAAAATACAAACTCTCACTTTCACATGTCTCAAAGAGATAATAACATTATATAAGAAAATCCTAACCAGAAAGTACAAAATTGCCAGTAGAGACCCACCCGGTCTTGTTCGAACCTGAACCAATATATGTCAAAATACATATTAAATCGAAGATCTCGACGAGCTCTACAGGGGACCAGGTACTTTCTGGACTGAGATTCGACTTCATCAATAACAGCTTAAGTTCCATAAGTCGATAAGTTAAACCCATTAGCTTAATTTGCTATGTTCATGAACTTCATCTTGCTGGCAAGTGAATTCAACATTGTATTACTCATTAATTAAGTGAATTCAACATTATATTATTCATTAATTTTATATTTACAAGATAGGGATAGATATTATAAGGTCTTTAATTATATATAAGAAATTAAAGGATGTTAATATCAGAATTGGTTAAGGTTATAATTAGATTAAGACATTAGGTAAACATAGAAAGGTATGGTGTCAAAGGATGTCATATCTCATTATAACAAAGAAGTAGTTGAGATATCTTCATTAAAAAAGATAGATAAG
The DNA here is from genome assembly GCF_018873765.1 of Telopea speciosissima. NCBI lineage: Eukaryota > Viridiplantae > Streptophyta > Magnoliopsida > Proteales > Proteaceae > Telopea > Telopea speciosissima. The sequence goes on along the minus strand of NC_057916.1, from coordinate 86,866,700 downwards.
ATGATGATGATGGACCACACCATTAATACGAGTCATCATGAATCATACCCCCCCATGCATTAATATTTAGAAGATGAAAATTGCTTACAATTCACATGTTCTTCTTCTTCTTAAATCATTTATGTTTTTTGTTAACTAGTTATTGTTTGTTTTGTTGCTCAAGGAAGAGGCGACTCGGACCTGTCTGATCTCATCTCACCTTTCCTCAAAATTGGAAAAATATAGTAATCAAGAACCTAAGGGGCCCAGCCCATGGTCCATGGTTATTTTCATGGCCAAAGGTTGCCTAATGGGCTTCTATTACTGAAAACGAATCCTAATACGATGCAAAAAAAGAATGGAAATCGTAAACAACAATCAGATAATGAACACAAAGATTTACGTGGTTCGGCATGATTGTCTACGTCCACGGTCAGATGAGATTTGTTTCACTATCAATAAAGAATAGAGTTATAGCTGCTCGTCCTCAGACCTCTCTCAGATTTTGTTACAGAGAAAGAATCCTTGCTACATATTTATAGCGAAACCCTTTACAGAAATTTTACCGAAAAATACCCATATACTCCTTAGAAAATTAAGCGGTGGGCTATATTAACCCTTTATTCTAAGTTGTAACCGGAGGAAAGGGGGAAATGGAAAGAGAAAAGAGATATATAGTTTGTTGGACTCTTGGTTAGAGGGTTTTAGCGGTTGAAGTCCATCAAGGGCATTTAACCGAGCCCATGCCTAAATGGAGGGCTTGGGACTTAACAGAGACTTATTATATAGGTGGACGGACCATTGAAAAGCCCTCTTTATCTTCTTACCATTATAACTTTTTAGCTTTTGTCATATTGTTGCTCCACCACGTGATGGTCCAAATTTGTTGTTCCAAGTCAACAAAATGCTTTTAACGAAGCGGAGGATGAGGCTTTAAACAATGAAAGCTGCTCCTCACCCCATCTCTCTTTTTCTCATATAAGTAAGTAAAGACTGTTTACCCACCAAACAATTTTAAGTAATTAAATCTGAATCTCAAAAATCTATACCATACAGGGTTTAGGAATCGGGTATTGGCCGACACCGACATCGATATCTTACCGATACTGACTGAATCTATGGTACAAAACGAACAAAGGATAAAATGGTAAAAAAATATTATTAAACAGGTGGTCTGTTTTATTTTTTATTTATTTATTTGTTAAAAAAATCACATTCGTATCAGCCAATCCACACCAGTTAGATAAAATCAGTATTAGGTTGGGTCGGCCGATATGCCAATACGATACTGTGATAGCTAACTAAGGCCGATACTCTTATAGTAGTAAAGGACTAAGGATTGAGTAGTAGTAATAGTAAGGGTGTCAAATGGGACGGTTCTTGGTAATTGGGATGGTTCCTTCTTGATTTGGGTCCCAAGTAGGTCAATCCCAGAGCTGTCCCCGTTTACTGAACAGTCCCAAAACTAGGATCCAATACTGTTTAATAATGGGACAATCCGGTTTCAATTTCTTAACGGTTCTAAGCACCCAAAATCTCAAACAATCAAATATTACAAAATTCCTAAGCATACAAATAAATTTCCCAAGCATACAAATAATTGAAGATATTCTTAAACATAAAACAATCAAACATCACTTCTTTTCATTTTTTGGTAATTCAAACATCAATTCTTAAGAATATAAATACATAACTAAACCCAAAATAATTGATAACCCTTAGTGTTTTTTTTATAATTATAATATTACTATTAAGTATTAACTAGTCATGTGCATAAATAAGTAATTTAGGCATTTTAAATAGGTCCTACGGTTTGGTTCTAATCGGTTCCTTATTGGGCTTTTAGTTCTGGATCCATTGGGAAACTCGTCTTAAAATTTTTCTGTCCTACTTAATAATCGGTCCCAAAACTAGATCCTAGAACCATCCCATTTAATTATGGGACGAGACGGTTCAGGGTCTTAGAGGGATTGTTTTGATTTGGAATCCATATTGATGACAGTCTTAAAATAGAGGGAAGGCAAGCAAACAAGGGAAGCGGAAGCGGTGGGAAGTGTTGAAGGGTGGACTTTGTCACATTTGTCACGGCCCACAGGATGGAAGTCAGGCCCAATTGTCGGGTAGTAGACTAGTGGTAGTAGTAGTAGTAATAAGGAGACTATGACAGTATGAGTCGTATGTAGTACAGTATCGTCGTAGCTCCTCGTGACAACGATAAATGCCAACGGTGGCTGCGCGGGTTTGCAGTTACTACCTCCCCCCTTCTCTTCTCTCTCCTTCTCAGTCACTCACTCACAGATATGCTTGCAATGGAGAGAGCTCTGGAATATTCAGATTTTTCTTCCAATTAAGCTGCTTCGTTACATCTACTTTCCTTTCTTAAGATCATTTGTTTTGCTTTTTTCAATTTTAGCTTTAATTTATAATAAATCTTGGATCTCAAGCTGCTGATCAAAACCAGGAATCGTGGCCGATCTGGCGTGTTTGTTTCTTTGTTTCTTTGTTTGTTCGAGAGGAATGGGAAAGAAGAAGGGAAGCTGGTTCACAACGACGGTAAAGAAAGTATTCAAGTCATCATCGTCATCATCTCCTAAAGATTTGGGCAACAAGGTATTATTCATCTTCTCAATTTTTCTTCTTGTTCTGTTTTTCACCGACCAAAAATTGCAGACTTTGCCAAGGATAGTTTTAATTAATTGGGAATTTAAATAAAGAAATGCAATTTAATAAACCCTCTGTGAAAGCAAGGGTAAGGCTGCGTACATTATGATCTTCCCCAGATCAGACCCTATAGTGACGGGAGCCTCATGCATTGAATACGCCATTTTTTTAACCATTTCACAGATCTTGCAGTTTTAAGGCATTGCATGCATGGCGGTTTAGCATTATATGTATGGGCCAGAAACACCATTTTTATTGATTCATGAATGGAAGAATTGAAGGTATAACTCACTGCCCTATCTCAACCAAAACTTGGTTAGGAACTGGGGGATCATGGTTTAAGTAATTCGTATCGATCAGTCTTGGTCAATACCAATACGGATCGGCCCCTATTGGCTCGAATTATATGGTTTTACCTTCATTTTTTGTGATATTTTAGACAGATTTATGTACTCTTGGTCCATACACCGATACGGAATCAGTCATATATCAGTATCGGCCTCTACCATTACCGATACGGTCAACCTATTACCTGAAACATTGTTGGGAACTTGGGATTAGCCAAGTTTTACCTTGGGGGGGACAAACCGGCCGTCCGGTTGATGGTGGTGATGGAATGTTGAACCAGGCCGGGTTAGCCAATCCGCACACCCTTAATAGTTAATAATGTCCATAGTTTAAACACATTTTAAATGTTGTTTCTTTTTGTAGTCACCCCTTTTTCTTTTTGCCATTTTTATGATATGGGAAAAAAGCATCCAAAAATACAGCCAACTACAAAAATTTTAAAACCGTTTGTTTTTTTTTTTTTATCTCAGTGAAAAAAAGGGTAATTTTTTTAAAACTTTTTTAAATTTTTTTTTTTTTTTTCTAAAGAAATAATTAATAAGCTTATAGCCCACACATCAAATATTAATATTTGATTAATAAAACCTGAATTGGTCCCACAATTTATATGTGCATATTGTCAAATTTTTGGTATATTAATTTCCAAATATACACGTTGGAAGCACGTAATGTTCATTTCTCTTTTTCCGTTCTTGAAATGTTTGGACTTTTTTTTATACATCCTATTTGAATTTTGAGCCCTTTTACACAAGCAGTACCGCACCAAACAAAGCTTTTTTTTGCCGTTTCCCTTTTAAATAATTATGATCTTGTTCGATTGGGAATCAATGAGATGAAGGAAACCCATAACGTGGGGAAAAATAAACTCATACAAATTGTGCAATTATGTCAATTAATTATCACACTTTTCACGTGTTTGGAATTAGAATGTTAATATTTAGGACTAAGTTTTCCTTCAAATCAGTTCACCATTGGTGATGTGATCATATGATTAGACTCTGTGTGATCCTTAAATTCTCACTTTAATTGTGCACAATAAAAAATATTCTTTACCATGGTAATTCAAAGAGTTTGATGTCTTTAGATACATCAATTTCCTTTTTACCATGGGTGTGTGTTGAAACTCGGTGACATTAACACTAGAAGCAAACTTATCATATCCTTATCTTGCATTGTGTTCCTTTTGGCACAAAAAGCTCTGTAGTTAGGGGTGTCAATTTGGCCCCATCAACCTGAACCCGCCCTAAACCCGAACAAGGTTTGGGTTGAGCTTTTCAGTCTATAGAACAGGTCTAGCCTCGGATTTGCAGGCCTGAGGCCGGGCTCACCCTATTGACCCTATATATAATATATATAGATAAAGTATACATAACCTGGACTTTGTTTTTTTTTTAATTCATCCACATTAGTCACACTCTTAGGTTCTATGTTTTCTTGATTTATTATAACAAGTTAACACTTTTGTTTTTTAAAAGAATGATTGGTGTTGGTGATGTTTCATCTTCTCCCTGGTGTTGGTGATGTTTCATTTTCTCCTTTTATTAGTGCATGTAGAGACACAAATGGCAAAATACAGGGGCAACCAGGGTCAATGTGGGCCAGCCCGACCAGCCCGACCCTGAAGTGGCAATAATTAGGAACTAATAGGATGAATCTGGGTCAACCCGATCCAACCCAGCCCAATCAGGGTCAATTATGGTTGGACAGGGTTGGGCTGAACCTGATATCCCAGCCCAACTTAGCGCTGGGTTAGATTAAGAGAACTTAGGGTTGGATTGAAGTTTTAAAAAACTCAGCCCATCGACATCTCTATATGTTTTTTTTTTCTTTTAGTAATTCCACACCTGGATATCTAGTATTGTAGACTTGTAGGCACAAACACACAAACTTATATTTACAATTGTTGCAAATAAAAAATGTATAAGAAAAATTATGATTCATATATTTCGTAGTAGATTTTTTTTTGGTAGAAAATATTTCGTCGTAGATGAAGTAATATAACTAAAATATTGTATTGGGGTATAATCAGAATTTGCAGAAACAGAACGTGGTGGTGGAGAAATGTCAGCCTATAGAGACGCCAGATACAGTATCATTTGAGAATTTTCCAATAGAAACTTCTCCTGATGCGACAAATGACGAACGCCCATCACAACATTCTCTAGTGACCATCGAAGATAGAAATCACGCAATTGCTGTAGCTGTTGCTACCGCTGCAGCGGCAGAAGCTGCAGTTGCAGCTGCCCAAGCAGCCGCTAATGTCGTCCGATTGGCAGGTTATGGCCGTCATTCTAAGGAAGAGAAAGCTGCCATCCTCATCCAATCCTTCTATAGAGGCTACCTTGTAAGTAATTCTCTCTCTTTTTTGGTCTATAGTCTCTAATATGTGTTGGGGGTATGATGTTTTGTATTCCGTTGCTTGGTTTCTGGGTTGATTTCGAAAGGTCGTTAAGGACCATATGGGTATTTTGGTAAAATTCTAGTATAGGATTTTGCTATAACTTTGTACTGAGGGTTCTTTCTTTGTAACGCAATCTGAGAGAGGTGTGAGGATGAATGGTTATAATCTTATTCTCCATTGATAGTGAAACAGATCTCATTGCACCATGGACGTAGTTAATCTTGTTAAACCACGTAATCCTTGTGTTCATTGTGTGATTGTTATTTGTAATTTTTCATTCTTTTCTGCATCGTATTAGGTTTAGTTTTTCAACAAATATGCTCATGAAATTGTGGTTTTGGTGTAGGCCCGACGTGCTTTGAGGGCATTGAAGGGACTAGTGAGGCTCCAAGCCTTAATACGGGGTCACAATGTGCGGAAGCAAGCCCGGATGACAATGAAGTGCATGCAAGCCTTGGTACGTGCTCAAGCCAGAGTAAGAGCCAGAAGGATTCAATTGGCTCACGATAAAATGAAGAAGAGGGAGGATCATGAAGAAGGACAATGGCAAGGAGCAACCCAAGGGAATGACGAAGGAGAAGAGCACCAACGGGGCCGATTGAAGAGCCAGAGCCCATATCGACATGTGAACAATAAGTGTGAGATGGAAAGCAGGTGGGACGAAAGGAACCAGAGGTTGGAGACCATGGGCAAGGAGACCTCTCAACACAAACATGAAGCCGCGTTTAGAAGGGAAAGAGCTCTTGCTAATGCCTTCTCTTATCAGGTCCCATCTCCTTAGCTTGATCTCCTCTGCGCTTTGGATTTGGATCTTCTGCGGCCTGGGGTTGAGCTGCCATCGTGTTGCGCTCAACCCACAGGCCGCCACATGGATTTTATATCAATCCAATGCTTGGTAGACGGCTGCTTGGCATTTTTGAATTTAGAACAATAATTTTGAATTTTGAATTGAACTCGTCTACCAACCATTGAATTGATATAAAATCCACATGGTGGCCTGTGAGTTGAGCGCAACATGGTGACAGTTCAACCCTAGGCCGTAGAGGATCCAAATCCCCGTTCTTGTCCTCATTTGTTTCTGTTCTTGCTTACCTATGCTGTTCTGTTGAATAATTTTTTTCTGCAAATCAAGTAGATTCAATCCGAACTCACCATATGTATTGGAAAATTTATTGCAATGCATTCATGCGTTGCAATAAATGTCCCAGTACTCGTGCTGATTTGGGATTGGACCATATACCTGTTGCACAATTTGCAACGAAATTTTGGGAGGTGGGGCAAAATGTCAAACGTCATTATATAGGACGGCATTTGACCAATTTGGCCCAAAATTTGATGGTCCAACCAACAAACCATATAACAAAACACAACTTGATTCAGGCATTACTCAATATTAGGTCACCTATGGTAAATTAAGTCATTCATAGTTAAAATAAACAATTATGGTAAGAATAAACAAATCTCACTAAAAGATTTTAGAGACATTCAAACCTTTTTGAATAAAAAAAAATATTTTTAAAGTTTAAGGGAGGAATAGGGAGAGAAACATTTGGTAAATTAAAATAAATGAGAAAAGAGAAAAAAAAAATTTGAATAAAAAAAAGGGGGGGGGAAAAAAACAAAAAATTTTTTGTTTGGGTCAATCTGACTTCAAATTTTTGTTTTATGAATCCCCCCTGTTTTCTCAGGATTTTGGAGAGGAATCAGGGGAGTGGAAGGGAGAAAAAAGAAAATGAGAATAAAAAATCTAAGGGTTTGACGGAAAAGAGGGCGAGAAGCATCTCCAGGTGTGTCTCCACTCGGGCTGCAATGGGCGGCTCCAGGGGGTACACAAATTTGGTAAATGGTTTGCGCTATTACTTGGGGAAGGAGGGGGAGTGCTTCGTCGTCTCCCTCGCTTGCGTCACAGGACCGTCCTTTTGAGTGGGGGTTCTGAGGTAAAAGGTTTAAAGTTTTGGGTTGAGGAAAAGTAAGGGGGGGGAAAGCCACGCGGACAAACCCTACTATAATCTTACAATTATTAACAAATATGTATAATAATAATAATCACTTCAATTTAGTGTTAAGTTTACATTTATTGCAATAAAAAAATTAAAAAAGAAACATTCGAATAAAAAAACACCTCGTAAAATTGTTTAAAACCAAGACTGTTGAAACCGTTTACTAAACGGTTTGGTTGTGGTTTTACCAACAAAAGCGTATGCCAAACCGAATCAAACCGTTTACAGTGAAACCGAACCTTTTAACACCCTTACCATTAATAATAGCTCTATTTCTTAGAAGACAAGTTGTTTTTTTATTTTTTTATTTTTAATGAGAATCCCACCATTGGGATGTCTTAAATCATAATAACTCCCCATGTATGCCCTTATCCCTGTCCCATAAACCCATCCAAGCCTTGGCACCTATAAGGCTTCGTTTGGTTGCAAGGGAAATTAAAGAGAAGTGAAATTTTCAAACCTAAAAGATAAAACTTTTGTAATCCTTATATCACTAACTCCAAATTAGTCGTACTTGGTTATTAATTTCATTTTACTTTGCATCTAATTTCTTTTGGTTTAAAACTAAAATAAAAATTACATAGCCAAATGTATCAGAACTAAATATGATAAAAATTTAAGTAGTTAATACAATCATATGTGGTAAAGTTACTTTTTTAGGTTTGAAAAATTCCACTTCCCTTCGCTTTAATTTCCCTTGCAACCAAACCAAACGTAGCTTATAAAAATGTTTTTCAACTATTTTGAGTGTTTAAAGGACTGCCAAGTGGGTCCAAGCCCATGATACTGATTTTGGCCCATGGTAACCTTTAAGCTGAATATTAAACTTGGCCCACTAAAAACCATAGTTTCATTTGATCTTCTTTCATGCTTTGATCGCATCTCATCCCGATCACATTGTTTTGTATACATCCTTGAAAGCAGCAACAGCATCAGAATGCTGATATGCTCTACTCCGAGGAGCCTGAGAAACCACAATGGGGATGGAATTGGCTAGAGCGTTGGATGGCATCACAGCCATCGCATGCCCCCCATTTGGCAGCACAGGATGGTTCCTGCGTTCACCTCAATACCAATACAGATGACACATTCGAAAAGACTGTGGAAATGGATATGTCCACCCCTCCTCGTCCAGGTCCACCCAACATGGGGCAATATGAAAGCCCATTTGATTGGGCCCAGTATAGAACCCGGCAGCGTCGCCAAATGGGCTCCGATAACATTCCAAGCTACATGGCTCCGACCCAATCTGCCAAAGCCAAGGTCCAAAGCCAGGATCCAGTTAAGCAACGGGGCCTCTCTGGAACCCAGCGGAATCCATCAACTAAGAGGTGGTCTATTAATGCAACGTCGGGTTGTGATTCGTCGAGTTCGGGTGGAGGAACAATAATGACCTATGGGGCTCCGAGGAGCCCAAGTCCGAAAGCTAATGGATTCCCCACTCAGATACGAAGGCATGGTGGTTATAGTCCGGATTCAAGTGGCGGCGATGACCGTTCACTTGGTTTTGGTTTCGGCCGTAGGTATGAGTTGGGATCATTGTGAGTCAAACAGTATTAGCCAGTTGCATCGTATGATACTCTTAATTATCTTCATCTTCCATAGCTATTCTGCTATTGTGTATTGTACTTCATATATCAGAATACTATATTTATCTTTTGATTTGTTAATTTCCTGGGTGAGTATGTTGTTGAAATATCCACGCATAAGACAAAAAGAATAATCCTACATCGGATATGAAACGGGATGTGGATGGATTAATAGGTACTTGAACACCCTCTCCTTAACGACTAATTTTTAAAAAATGAGACTCAAGTCCCTAATATATGTGTGGGACTCCAAAATTTGAACAGTTGGTGTGTGTGAGATCTATCCATTTTGTGGGAAGCGCCTCTTAACATGGATGTGAATTGTTTCGATTGGGGGATGAAGGTCTTGGTTACAAAAATCAAAGATATATCGTGACATCAAATCACCATGTCATGACAAAAACCATTCAGATATAAATAAGTTGTGAATCCCATAAACGACGAGGAAAATAATTTCTCCTCCATAATTGATAGGTTTACGTGACACTTTGGCCATCAAATTTCTTAAGGTTAGCATTTTTTTGTAAAAAAGTATATGGATAATAAACGAATTTATTATGAATTAAATTCAATTTAAATAACCAATTGAACTGTCTCATGTGGCAAGCGGGTAAATAAATTGGCATTATCACGTATTCCAGCTTTGCTTCCATGTGTCGTTCTCCCCATTCATGCATTCTAATTTGATACCATTTCACTCGACCCTCTAAGGACCACGTGGCCATTCTACCTCCACACATCAACCTAAGGCTTATAACTAAACCTCTTATGTGAATGAATATCATTAAAAATGGAAACAAATAACTCATAAAACACGAAACTGAGGAGGAGGAGGACTGGAGGAGTGAGGACCTCCACAATATTGGATAAGATTTATTAAAAAACGAGTCCATAAGAATCGCTTCAGACTACTACAGCTAGCTAAAGGAAGCTCAGAGTAGGAAGAGAGGGAGTGACTATGGGGTGTGCCTCGTCGAAGCGGATTGAGGCAACTCTCGCCGCCGATGTCTACCGCCCGGCACCGACAAGCTTCGCCGTCTTTGACATCAACGCCATCGAAGAGCCTTGGTTGAAAGCCGATGGTCCACAGCAACAACAGCAGCAGCAGCAGCAGCAGGAGAAACCCACGATTGTACCGGCGCCCATACTTGAGAAGCTTGATGCATTCGATCTGGAATCCAAAGGCCCTCACTCATGGTCCGAAGTCAGCAAAGCTTTAGAAGACCTCAAACCCACCATCGACAACAACCCAGTTGTGGATCCACAGAAACATTCCTCACCTAAACCCTCCGATCTGATCTCCTCAAATTCCAAACCAACGCCACCACGCAAGACCGTCTCCTTCCACACCCTCGAAGAACTGGACTCGAAGCTGACATCGCCCAAGCCAACTCAGCTCAAGAAAGCCGATTCCATGACTCGTCTCAATGATAACAAGAAGCAGCACGAGTTGAAGAAAACGGAGCCCAACGATTCCGCCGGTGGATTTAAGCCAGTGAAAGAGAATATATTCATCTTGAAAGACAGATTGGAGAGGGAAAAAGAAGGCAACAAGAATTCCAACTTGGAACCTCGTCTCCTTACACTTAGAAGGGAACCACTCAGTGAATATGCAGAGAAGTGTCCACCTGGTGGTGCCGATTCGGTGGTACTCTACACCACCACGTTACGTGGGGTGCGCCGCACGTTCGAAGATTGTAACCAAGCTAGGTCGTTATTGGAAGGACATCAAGTGGCCATCGACGAACGAGACGTGTCGTTGCACGGTGAGTTCCTGAACGAGTTGAGGGAATTGTTAGGTGAAGAGGGAAACGTGATTGTGCCGGTGCCGAGGTTGTTTGTGAAGGGGAGATACATAGGAGGAGTAGATGAGATGGTGGAGTTGAACGAGTCGGGTCGACTCGGTCGGATGATGAGATTGGTTGGGATGAATGGGAGTTGGAGAGAGTGTGAAGGGTGTGGGGGTGCAAGGTTTTTGCCATGCTTGGAGTGTGGAGGAAGCTGCAAGGTATTGAAAGGGGATAAGAAGGAGAGGTGCCCTAAATGCAACGAGAATGGATTAGTTATGTGTCCTCTTTGTCATTGATCCCTCTCTCTCTCTCTCTCTATTAAAAAATATTGTATGATTGAAGGACTTCCACCATTACTAGAGCTTGCAGCTTTCTCAATTATCTCTCCTCTGTATATCTCTCTCTGTGTGGTTCATGTTAACATACCATGTAATGGTTAAAATGTGAGTTAAAATTTACTATGATTAAAGGAGAAATGGATCATATATGCCCACTGTAAATTTTGCCACATGGACTGATGATGTGGCTATTCTAACTTTTGTGTAATGTGACAAAGTCTGCTTCTAATGCAATCAAATGCCTTCCATGTATTGAGATGCATCCCCATGTATGTTCATACACACCTGTGGTACTCTTACCATGCACCAGTGCACTCTCCCATAGACCTAGATGATTAATGTTTTTGTATTGCCAAGTGGTAAGAGTGTCAAAACCTAAACCGAACCGATCAAACTAACTTGGCCCAATCAATCCCAATCCAAATCAAACCTAAGCCTTATCAGTTTGGCTTCGATTTCTGGGTTAGAGAACCTTTTGGTTTCAGCTTGGTTCGGGCTAAACCAATGGGCCATCAATAGGCCCGATCAATAGGATTGAATCCGAACCGAACACTGAAAATGACCCATCTTAAAACCCTACCTAATCCCTACGCAAAAACAGTATGTACCCAGTTGCCAAATCGAATTGAAACCGATATCACAAACCAAACCGAACTGAACCAAATCCAACCCAAACGAAAAGCGAAAACCCATCCGAAACCTAAAAGTCCTTATTGTTTAGGTTTCGATTTCCTGAAACAGACTCCGAAACCAAAAAAACTGAACCCGAACCACCCGATTGACACCCTTACTAAGTGGCAAAGTTTGAAAAAGCTACAAATTTGACATGTCAGCCGGGGGTCTAGAGATCAATTCAAAAAAATTGGGCTCTATATAATCTACTACGTGGCAATTGTTGGCATTTTAAAGAACCAGTCTCGAATCACTATAATGTATGTCACATAGAACTATGACTTCATGGCTCAACAGATAAAGCTTATTTGGTTGGCCCATATAATTCTACTACATGACAAGCTGATGTTGAAATTCCTACCGTTGGATAGAACTGAAATATCGTAATATGACAATTTTCAAATTTGATCCGCGTTTTGTATGCATTCTAGGTCAATAATACATTCTAAGAAATCATACCAAACGTTTCGTTAGTCCTCCACCCATGATCTTAAAGACTTTAAACATTTGATCCATTATTTATTTAACGTGTATTTGTCATGTGAACTTCTCAACCTCAATATTTATGGGTCCAAGCACCCCACCCCTGGAGATCCCAACTTTATACCGTCCTATACAACTATAATTTGATTCTGTTCTAAATTAAGGCTATGCTGGTCTTCTGAATGCAAAGATTAAAGAGAATGAACTATACAACTATAATTTTAAAGCGTTTGGTAATCGTATAATGGACTTCTTAAATTTAAGGTTACGTTTGGGTATTTGGAATATGGAATTTTATTTAGTTCCAATATGAAGCTAAAAATGGTGGTTTAACCTGAACCGATTTGAAAATTATAAAAAAAACACCAAAATCGAAAAAACACAAATGAATAGGCTGAACCGTAAATGCAAAACCCTATAAGAACAAAATTAGACCGAATACATGGAAATTGAATATGAACTGGAATTCTTCATTTTGATTTTAGAATTTTTTTTAAAAAAAATCTATTCAGTTTTGGTTTGTTAGGTATTTGATTGATACGCCAAAAGCTCCAGAATTATGGAATGCGTTAAATCAAGCCCTTTAACCTATCCCATACTAGACTGGCCCAATATAGCGCTCATACACTAGATCGAGCCCCATACACTTTCGCAACCATCGTTCTCAGTGGTTCTCACTCTGGCGGTAGGTAGCCCTTGACAGTTTTCACTCTACTCCTATAGCCCTCTCCTAGGTAGTTTTTTCCCTAACTCGAACATGTGATGTGGTGCCTAGCTCTAATACCAAATATTAAGTATTTATCCGATACGCCAAAAGCTTCAAAGCTGATGAAACACGTTAAATCAAGCCATTTAATCTATCTAATACTAGACTGATCCAATCTAACACCCATAAACTAGATTGAACCCCCATCATGCACATAAGAAATTGACAACCTTAGACTCAAAATGGTAATTCATCTTTTCAACACAAAAAATGGACAGCCCAGCTTCAGATAGGCTGGGCTACGGTTAGGATTTCTCAGCCCGAATTGCACGCACGTGAACGGTGACACAGTCACGTGCAGTTGTAAACACTATGAAACGAAAGTAAAGCCGTCGTCTCCGTTCATTAAAAAAAAAATAAATAAAAAGGCACCGTCTTCCCCGTCTTATGTCGGGGAAAATAGTGGATCCGACTCCTCTACTGCCATTATTTGTATTTCCATCTTACTTCCATGGCTTGTCAGCACGCCATCTGTCTTTTTAAGCATCCAACGGCTGTGAATATATGAATTCAAAATTTTTTGAATTTCACCTGAGTCCTGAACCACCATAAACCTCATTCAAAGCAACCCAACCGGTTTGTATCAAACCCAACCCAACCTTTATCACAACCCTAACTTAACATACTCTACATCGTTTTGTTCAAACCCTTCTTCTCAAATGAACATCAAACCGCCGTTGCTGCTCAAAACGATTCCGGTGAGATCGTAGAGTTCTCCTCTTCAATGGTTTTAAATGTAAAATATACAGTCGATATTAAAGAGTTTGTTGGAATGGAAAACCCACACTTGACAAACAGTAGGAACTGGGCACCGCCATTTTTGTCAAACCAGATCTTGGTGAAGATGAACCAGTCACAACAGAACAAATAACTTTAACCAAGGCCGGTAATGAGGGAGGATTCAAAGTTCAAACCCGGTATCCGATTGCTTACCTAACTCTCACAGGTTACTGAAGCTATATTCCAAGAAATCTCTTTGTTTCCCATAGTCTGCTTTCTTTGATCATAAAAAACTCAAACAACTAAAGAAAATTCATTATTTTGATATAATCTACTCGTTTTTCAATTGTTAACTTGGCCGGTATACCCACTTCTTGAAATGATGAATTGATGATGATGAAGAAGGGTTCTCTTAATTTGCTGGTCTTACTATCAGTCTCCATAAGATTAGGGACCACCACTACTCTGTTCTACTCTAATTCTATTCTATTTCTAATAAAAGTTGTGCAAACAGATTATGTAGGATACCAAAACGAAAACGTATTCATCATGCGAAACCAAAGCCAAACATTTTAGATCCAAATAATGGTGTAATAAATTGAATTAACTGATGAATCTGAGATCAAAGACCACAAATAATCCATGAAAGTGTTTATGTATGTATGTATCGGCTACAATATAGTGATATATACATGAAAAAATAAATAAATACATCTCCTCAAAACAAAATTGAGGGAAAAATTAGTTATTCTCTACTGCTTCCAGAGATCTATTCCATCCAAAAACCAAGAAACGGAATACAATCACAGAAGCCAAAAGGGAACACAACATTTCATGATCTAATGCTTGAAGAGAGCGAAGAAAGACAAGGCGTGAGACGAGCTTAGAATAGCAGCGTATATTGGCAATGCAAACACAGCTCCTACCTCACTCGAAGGCGACGGCGTCGGAGACTCCTCAGCGGAAACAATCGCAGCAGCAGAGAAGATGGCGAAGATGCAGAGAACCACGCTAGCCATGGAGGAAGTATTGATGATCTATGCCATTTCTCTCGTGATACATAAACCTCTCATCTGCCTAAGGTTCCAGAGAAGAAGGAAGAAGGGAGCGATGGAGCAGATTTGGGAAGAAGAGGAACGATCTGAAACCTAAAACCCTAGGCAGATGAGAGGTTTGGGTTTAGTTTGAGTGAAATGGATTTGGGTTGATGAGCCAAACCGGTTGGGTGGATTTGTTTTGGGTTCATAGATGGTTCAAACATGTGTTTTTTCAAAATATTTTGAATTTATTCAATATCATCCATTGGATGGTGATCAGGCCAGATGGCACATTGTGAGCTGCTGGAAGTAGGATGGAAGTACAAGGTTTGGCAGTAGAGGAGTCGGATCCTGAAAGTAGTTGTCTGCATCGCCAAGCGATGCTTTAGAAAGCTGTCCTCTTTACACGTGTCTTTGGAATAAACTGCCACGTGCATTCATGCGGCTTCCGCGCCAAGTGTCCCTATGAACTTGAATTATTCCACTTTGCCGGGAAGAGCTCAGTCTGAATCTTCCTTTCAGTCTCCAACCAAAACTACCCATTCCTGGGATCGGCGTTTGCTTTTGGGTTCCATTTTCTAGGTTGTTCATACTTCTTCCTGCCAAAACTTGCGATCCCTTTCGTCCTACTTTTTAGTTCTTCTGAATCTCTCATGGAGGCTCTACAGATCGGTCGTTTTGTCATCTGCAACCGCAAGTCGCCTCTAAATTTGTCGGCGATTTCACGAAAGTCGGGTGTAGTTAGGAAACTATGTTTCGATCCATTGCGGAGTCGCAGAGGTGGTGCTTCTCTGTTGGTTAGCAGATCGATCGCTGATGGAAATGAGGGGGAGTTTCGTAGTTTTCGGGAAGGATACTCCGCCAGAGAAGAACCTTCTCCGGATTTGGATGTCACTCAACTCACTCCGAGGCAAGACGGGAATAGTTCTCTCCTTGGGCTTCACCTGTTTCCTAAGTATGGTAAGTTCACTTTCCGCTTACTCTGTTTATTTAGCTATTGATTTTATGAGTCATATTTACATTGTTGTTAAAAGATATAAATGGAAACCGATTCTTCATTTTGGTTTTTATTTGAAATAGCATTTGAATTGACAAGTTCATTATTTCAAGAATACATCATCGGGGTTGTAGATAAAAGTTAGAACTTAGAAATGAGTTCAATTCCTGAAACCTAGGATGAATACCTTTGGACTAATTGTGTTTACAAAAGAATCCCATCCTTATGTCCCCTTACTTGGTGTTGTTATCTGCCACAGTCATGGTTCATAATTATATGGTAAACAAAATCGTAATGCATTATTGAGTGGTTTCACATAATAATGCAGTTCCGAGGGGTATACAAAATTTTAATCCCCCCAAGTTATTTGGGGGTTACCATCTCTGTTGTTGCATGAAAATTTCAAGTTCATCGATATGATAATTTCCTGGAGAAAGGTTTTCAGAATGAGTCCCATATTTATGGGAATAAAGAAATATAAATGGGAAAAGCGATTTCCAAGCGAGTTGCTCAGCATTCTTTGCTAAGAAGGCCTACTGGTTGAGCTGCATGGAAGGTTGATGTCGACATTTTGACCGTATAGGAGACTCATTGGATTGGCCACATGTCGAATTTCATGACCCAACAGAACAGGTTCACCTTAAGATGCATTTGGCATTGCCTCTTCTGTTTTGAACTGTCAATATGTCTTACCTTATATCCAAACATAACTAAAATGACATTTTTTTTTTCTCCAATGTGGTGTGATACTTTGGGCTGGACCTTATTCTTCGAACTGATTGAAAAATAATAATATAAAGGCAAAAACTTTCTCTACATCAGTGGGCATAAAGGGTATCTTTACACCAGAACCTAAATTTTTGCCACTTGATGGTTTTTAATTTGGTGGCAGACTCCATTTGGGTTGAATCTTGACATGTCAGCAGTAGACCTTCAGGTTTACTTGTCCACAGATTCCAGCCTTATCCAATGTGCCTCGTGGCATTACTTGGGTGCTGGTATAGAGAACCTGCTCCCATATAAGTGATAAATAAAAGGGCGTACCCAGTGCACAAGGCACCCACCACTGTGGGGTCTGGGGAGGGTCATAATGTACGCAGCCTTACCCCTGTTTTCATAGAGAGGCTGTTTCCAGACACAAACCCATGACCACTTGGTAATAAATTAATAATATTATATAAAATAAAGGGAGTGGGTTCCCTCCGATGCCAGAGTACTAATTCTGGTGAATGGAGGGAACCCACTTCGAATAGTACAATTGAGGGATTTAGAGGAGAGAGTGTGTTGTGGGGCCCCCATTTATGTCTCTTGGCATGCCAAGGAATCTGCACACGGACAGTGTGCGGATCCTTTTCCCTAAAATAAAATAGAAAAGTTGTCTTGCCTTGTGACAGATTGCCACCTGCCTATCCAAGATTTTTAGCTGATTCACTAACCTGTATATTGTGCATGAGAATTGAGAATGTTTGAATTCATGACTATTTGAACCTCTGTGTATTTTTTCTTGTTTTGCGAGTAGACAAAATGCTGATGTTATGCTTATTTTAAAAATCTTGATTAATGGAAATAGCATGCTAAATATTGAGTGGCATCCCCAATTGTTCACACTGATTACACTGATCATATTTAAGGAGTTAACAGAACTAATCCCACCCATACATTGCCAGATGAATATGAACCTAACACTTGGTTCAACTTCTGAAGTATGAGTATGGCATGAATTATCCAGATTGGATGTTAATCAGTAACCCAGATGATTTGGCAGTTAATCACTAACCCGGAGGAGGTTAAGCTAGCCAAATAGTAAGATCTTCCATTAACCCAGAGGAGGTTAAGCTGGCCAAGAAGTAAGATCTTCCAATTTAGCTGGTTCTGAGCCATGGGATGCTTACTAGGTGGGGCTATTAATTGGTGGTCCATTCTACCTGGTATGTGGAATTAGCAGAAATGTTTGTGATGTGGATGTTGTACTTATTGTATGTATGTGTTGGAATAATGAATGCCGAATATTTGGCCAAGATCCAGAACATCAGACAGGATGATGAAGCCAATAAAGCAATGCTTGTAGGTCTGCACCTCCGAAAGACACAGAGGACTTCATTCAGTGACTCCTCGATCACCCTCTGAATGATCAGAATAAGGTAAAGCTTCAAGATAAGTTTTGTACTCTATTAATTTCTCAGTCCCTCTAGTTGGGTGGGTGCCTGCCGGTCTTTCGGCCGGTAGCTTGTCTCCTTCGGAGCAGTTGAATAACACTAGCACCCCACACCTAGTAAGCATCCAAGATTGAAGCCTACTTTCATCGCAGCATCTCTAGTGGCCAAACTGAAAAGCCTTTTCAGTTCTTTCACAGTCTTGGTCTTTGAGTTCATTTCCATTCATAACCCCAGAACTTGTAACTGACTTCTGGGGTTAGGTGGTCAGAAGTTCAAAAAGGTTTGACCTTCCGGAGGGCAAGGGAGCTCAAGGAAGGAAGAAGGGACATGGGGCATCGAAAGGGATAAGCTGGGAGATATGATGGGAAGAGGAAAGCAGCTAGGAGGGAGAGTCAGGGGGATAGATGACCTGCCGGGCCAGAATAAGTTAAATAGCATGGATTAATCAAGGGGAATTGATTCTGCCATTCTTGTGGGATTGATTGGAAGGAACGGGGAGGGGAAAGCACTGACAAAAGAGAGCATATGACTTGGTGCTTAACATTCTTATAATCTATTTGCTTTCCTTTATTCCCCAGAGCTATCGGTCGAGTGGCCCCTGAAGTATAAATTCACATAGGCACCTTTTCAGCTGATAAATGGATTACTTTATTGTTTGGAGTACTCCATGTGTATTTGGAATAAGCCTCTAGTTACACACTGTAGTTTTTCAGTCGGTAGGCTTAAAAATGCTATTGCTATAATATAACTATAAGTAGCTATCTAGTGCGCTAGCCTTTTTCCACAGTCTTCTTGTAGCGCACATGATAGATTGGCTAATTCAGAGATTGAACAGTTTCAGTGAATGTTACTGGTGTTGCTAACTTGTCGCTCTGCTGATTCAATGGGCAGTTTTCAGGTTCCAGATTAGTGAGCATCACTTCAAATTCTTGGCATCCTTGAGCCATACAGCTCATGCTGTTCAGGATGTTGCATTAACGGTCTAAGACAGACTGAGATATGGATCTCAACTCTAAGCTATAGAGGGAAGTAAGGTGGTGACATTGGATCGGCTTGAGGTTTCCGATCTAGGGCCAAACTACAAGAAAGAGATGTTTGGAAAGACCTCCCAGGATTGGCCTATTAGATAGAAGAGAGATTCTGTAGATTAATTAAGAAAAACCAGTAAAAGAAGAGTAGGATAATAGGGGATCAGGATCGTCTCCAGGGAGCCCAGTGCCCAGGGGGCATCCAGTGGTTGAGCTGTGCCGCACACATCTCGGCGCACGCCTAGGGATGTGTGCGGCACAGCCCAACGGCTGGATGCACTCTGGGCGTGCTGGGCTCCCTGGAGACGAGCTAAATTCGATAATAGGAGATTGACAGAGTTCAGATAGAGAAGGAATTAGAGTCACAGTCAGATGTGGGACAGGAGTAATCAAAATTTAAAATTAGAAAAATATAAACAGAATACTGATACTGTTGTCGAACTCTGAAGTCTGAATAGTACTCATGAACTATAACTTCAAAGGAATAAGAAGAAGACATGGAAGAGGAAAGAGAAGGAGTTGTTTACCAAGTAGACCTAGGGTTTCATGTCTGGAATCTCCAGCATAATCATATATCATTAAAATAATCATAGGAAGGTGAAACTAGGACTTGGGGCTGTAAACAGCAGGGACATCATGGTAAAAGCAGAAGTTGAAACCTGAATTTTGAAGAAGCCAATCTGAAGTTGTAATGCTAAGGTTGGGGGCAGTTGAAATGGTAACAAGGAATTGATGTAGAAGGGATTTAGGGTGAAACTGTAAATTACCAACACATGCACACCTGGTGTACGTACAATCATATGTGTTGTTAAGAAAAAAAATCCTTCATTTAACAGCTTTAGTTCATTTCCTTCAGAAAATAAATTTTAGATAGAATAAAACTATCTAAATTTACAAAATCTGTTTATTACAATGGAAGAACTGGTATTCCTCTTAAGGTCTGTTTGATAACATTGTTGACTGTGATGGGGAAACTGGCAAACCCTAGACAAGCATGGTGTATAAGAGCCACAAGAATTAACTAGTTATATCACGTATAATGGTGGGTGGAGTCAGCTGGTAACTTAATTATGCATTGTGATATGCATGTGTTATGTGGCATGAAGCGATACACCTCTATTTGAGAGGGCTAGGGTTGTATTGTAGGTGACACTCTCTTTGCAAGTGGGTGATATGCAAGGATGTAACATGAAAATAATCCGGTGGCAAGTATTGCCTACAGAAGCAGTGGAGTGAATACTTAAGTGGGTTAGATCTTAGTAGTTATATATGCCAGCATCGTTTGGGTAGGTAGCATAACTGTGCTGGTTGAGTGAGGATAATGATTGTGGATGATCTATTTGTGGCTGGTGTGTAGCTGTTGGGCCTCCCATCCCCCTTTCTCTCTGTCACATTCTTTTTTTTTTAATTTCCTTTCCTTTTTTCATTCATTTTTCTTTTGCTTTATTTTCTCTTATCATTGTTCTGTCTAATAAAATGCATATTTTCACTTTTCTAAATAATGGGTACATGCACTATACAACGATATCATTCCAAGGGCTGGATCACAATATCTGTTCCTGATTATGAGTTGGAATAGGAGTCAAGATTCAACGCATGTTAACAAATCTATCTCTGAAAGGTGAAAGAACTAGAACTCATGGACTGACCAATGTGGAATATCTTCTGAGCAATATAAATAAGATTCCTATAGAAACGAGGGCTATAATAATAAATAGATAAACAGCAGATTAGCTTTCTGCAGTAAAATGAAACACTTTCCATATGGAAAGATGGATTCATAGTCTATGTAGATGGCATTTATGTCAAATTCAAATAAACAAAGACGAAAAGGTTCGGGCTGCTAGGGCAAATGCCCAAGTTCAAGTCTTGAGGGCAGCCACTCTGGGCAAAAATGCCAAAGGTTAGGACTGACTCCAAACTCACCCCTCCCAGGACCCACATAGGCGGGACCAGCACTGGGTAATGGCCTTTAAACAAAGATGAGAAATTGGCAAGGGCTCAAGTGTCTGATGCTTGTCAAAACAGATACATCAGCCACATAGAAAGGAAAAGTATTTCCT
This sequence comes from Telopea speciosissima, assembly GCF_018873765.1. Taxonomy (NCBI): domain Eukaryota; kingdom Viridiplantae; phylum Streptophyta; class Magnoliopsida; order Proteales; family Proteaceae; genus Telopea; species Telopea speciosissima. The sequence continues at coordinate 86,845,672 of NC_057916.1, read as the reverse complement.
ACATGAACCACATGGAAAAATTGTTTTATTCCAAATAGGGTAGCCTTGGCTCTATTGAATGTGTGCATATGCATGACTCTGCTTTCCATAGGGTAGCCTTTGCTCTATTGAATGTGTGCAAATGTATGGCTGTTCTTTCCAAGAGTGGGTCTGATAATATGCCAATACAGTTTGATCATTTACATGACAACTTGAATGCAGATGAAAAGCAAGTTGTGAACTCCAATGCTGACACAGTCAGTGATATAGAAGAAGAAATCAAGGGTATTAATGAGGAGAATCCTCCAACCACAGTTACCCATAACATTGTTTTTGTTACTGCCGAAGCGGCTCCATATTCAAAGACAGGAGGCTTAGGAGATGTTTGTGGTTCTCTGCCTGTTGCACTTGCTGCCCGTGGGCATCGAGTCATGGTAGTTTCACCAAAATATATGCATGGTGATACCTCGGATAAGGTTTTTGGGAGTGCATTAGATCTTGATTGCCACATTAAGATCCCTTGCTTTGGTGGGTTTCAGGAAGTTGCATTCTTCCATGAGTACAGAGCAGGTGTTGATTGGGTAAGTGAATGAGATCTCTTCATGTTCACCATCTGAGGTTCTTATTTTTCTTTTATAATTTAATTTGATGTTTGTATTGATGATGCATTCTTAAATTAGGTCATTTTGTTAGGGAATTAGGGAAAGAATGCAACAGACCTGCTCATTAGTAGTTGTTTAGAAATAAACTTTTCATATTAAGTAATACTTTTAGGAATTGGTTTCCAATATTTCTATATAAGATAACTAATAAATTGATTAGGAATATTTCTCTGCATTTCAATCATAAAAATGTAAGATAATAAAACATATCAGGGAACTATTTAAAAAGAAAATGCCATAAACTATTTGCATCTGAAAAAAAAATATTTAAGATTTGCATAATTTTGGAGCATAGAAGACAAAAATCTATCCCTGAGAGAATAGTGATCATAATCTAAATTTCAAATCTTTGGTACCTACAGCCGTTTAGATAGGCTTCTGTTTTGTGCTTTAGATTGTGCACGTGTTGAGCCTTGTACATTTTTCTCCTTTTTCTTTTATAAATATTTTTCCTTGCCTACAATGAAAGTCTGGATATGAAAATAATATTTTCAGAAAATTTTTTTTGGGTATTTAAGTTTGAATGAAGGGGGAGCATTTTGGTTAGAGACAAGGGACTTTGAGAACCCAAAAAAATCATTTCTATTTGCATGGAAATTAGGGTTTGAGATTTTATTTTATGTCGTTCAGATGTATAAGACGCCTATGGATAACCAACTAAAGTTGGAGCTCAAGAAGAGAAGAATCTAATTATGGTTTAAAGTATAATCATTAAACTTTTGTTCTTTTTAACTAGAACAAAATGGAAGTGTTTTCCTGACATATTTTTATGTTTCTTTCCACATTCAACATTGATGTATAAAGCATTTGAATTGCAATCTTTGATGATAAAGCTCATATGAGAGTTCATATAAGCGGATGTTTTTGCAAGAATCGGATGTCTTCAGTCTTGTACCCCCTTGATGGCTTTTTGGTAGTCAATGCTTATAAAGTGAGGGAATACAAAGTTTCCTAAGACTACTATTAGTTGAGATTTCAAGGATATTTTTGGTATTCACTTCTCCAACAACAATAAAACTTTAAGAAAGAGATGGTAGACTTCTCTAGGGTATTCCTGGCACCTAAATTAAGGTTTCTGTGGGTTATTTTTTTTAGGGGTGAATAAATAAATATATTAAACCCCAAAGAAAAGGGGGGGGGACTTACAAAGCAAAGATTCCTCCAAGAGGCACTAGGCCCCGGACAAACAAAGAGAAAAACAAAAGGATCAAAACATCAACCCTAGGACAACAACGGGCTCGCACTGCATCTTCCAAGGGGCATCAGATTTTCCAATCGGTTGAGCGAAGAAAATAAGGGGCAAACCTAATACGATGACTCTTGCTCCTACGCCAAGCAGAGACTTGTCTTCCCAATGGAGCTTTTCTTTTTGTTTCGACTCTGATGATTCCTCTAGATTATCAATATGTTGAGTTACTTGCTCAGTTTATACTGCAACTCTAGATCTTCCACTTGAGAGTGACAAACTAAGGAGGCTGTGTGCCAATCCAAAATATGGAGGAATGATTTTCCCTGCTCAGACTCCAACCTGGACCCACATGGAATGTGGGTAATTCTTGGCAATTCCTACATGCTAATTAATAAGAAGATTTAAGGACAGAAGAAGAAATGTCTGGCAAGAATCCCGTGCGATGGATGGGGTAAAATATAATTGAAGAAGTTTATTAAGAAATTCAGAAAAAATTCCCTTAAGTTTAATTAATATCAAGTTATACGATAGAAAAAGAGTTATAATACCATGAGTTTTTGAGTTGAACCAAAAAATGAGTAAAAGAGTTTCCTGAGTCAAAACAAAATTTGGTAATAAAAAATGAATAAATATCATAAACTAATTTTGTGTCATTCAGACTATGAGAATAAAAGTCAGTCATCTAGCTTTCAATTAAGACAAATGCTCTACCAATTCCTTAGGCTAAAACCCTAACCCATTGCCTATTGAAAAAAATAATGTATATAGAGTAAATGGCATAAGCAAACATTTATATCATTCGAAATATGCAAAATCAAACTCAGTCAGCTTATTTTTCAATTAAAACAAATGTTCTACCAATTCCTTAGGCTGTAATCTTTACCCATTGCCCACTTGAAAAAAAAGGAAGGTAAATAAATAAATAGTCAAAGCCTCCAAAGAAATTACAGAATACAAAGATAATGTTTTCTCATTATGTTCTAAACCATCTTTGTCAGGTCTGAACAAATTTGAGGAAGTTATCAGGGACTTGTGGAATTTGCAAATTCCAGCAACCCAATCTTTGGATTAGCTTAAGTGGAAATCAAGAAAATAAGGGAGAAAAAAACTCCAAACAATTATAACCAAAGATAAAAAAAAAAAAAGCTAGCAGTTATAAAGTAGTCCTAGATTGGTAGAAGACCAACTAGGAGCCAGTAAACCAGGATCTGTTATGAACAGGTGAATCGGCTAGGTCAAAATAGGGTTTTGGTGAAATTAGGGTTAGGGTTTGCTGTTAGGGTTATGCCAAGTCAAGGTAGGGGAATCTATCAGTGAAGGTCCTGAGATGTTTTGATGGATGGAAGTGTGTAAATTTGAATGGGCAGCAACTTAGGTTTAGGGTTTCGGGTTTTGGAAAAGAGGAAAAGAGGGGGATCTAGGATTTAGGATGGGAATTTGGGGCTAGGGTTTGGATCGATTATTCCTAGTGTAGGGAATGAAATTTGATTCAGGTATGGTATGTTTCTGATGGTTGGATTGGTCTGTGAAGAATTTGGGTAATGGGATGATCTCAAGAAATAGGTGGGATGTTGTGGCTTGAATGGGGTAATGGGAAAATAGCTTGGTTCGAGTATTCCAATTGCACAGGAGAATACTTAATCCAATTATGTGAAGGTGGTGTTAGCTGAATGGTTTGTTAAGAATTTTGGGAGGTGGGATAGTTTCAAGAGATGGGTGGGAAAATTTGGGTTTTGGGGTGGTTTGGAGGATTAGGAGAAGAATGGGTATTGATGGGATGATTCAAATTTACCGTTGTTGCAAGGGCAGCTCAATTGGTTAGAGGATCTTGAATAAATCTTGAATCTTGATCTTGAACTTGAAGGAAGTCTTCAAAGAATTGAAAGAAAGCTTCAAAGAACCACTCGATCTTCACACCCCAAGTTGTCGATTGGATCAAACACCAATCCCACCAACAAACCACCCGGGCTTCCCACCACAAGGTGTCAATCAAATCAAACACCAATCCCACCAGCCTTGATCAAACACAAGATAAAATCTTCAATGGAGAAGAAGAGCAGCAAAAGCTTTTCATTAACGTCAAAATTCGTGTTCAATACTTGCCCCCCTTACAACCTTATAGAAAAGACTCAAAATTAGACTCCTACACTAAACAGGAAAGGCCTAACCCAATTTTCAACTTATTAGGTAACTTAAACTGACTAGGAAACTGAAATAGACTCAAAACAGTCCTAATCCAGCCCCACTAAACACTAAAAAAAAAACTACTAAAATCACTTAAATTGAACCATTGGTTGAACCGGTTCAATTTATGAACTAAAACTCCAAAATAAAACTAAGTACAGAACTAAAACAATTAATCCCGTATGCAACCTAATTTCCTATATTTTAGGCCCATAAAAGTGGCCTATTACATGGAAAACCCATGGAATCAAAGGCCCAACATGTATATAACCCAGCCCTAGACTTATTTCTAATAAAACAAGCTTATTTCGGTGATGAATCTGCATCAAGTTAACTTGACAATATAGAAATTCTAATAAAGTGCTTATTCAGCAATTTAGGCCAGACGTCCAATTGACCCATCCATCACTATGGTGAGTTCAATCTCTACTGGAAAACTTGTTGGCTTGTCCACCAGTTTGGGTGCCATGCTTGGGGTGTGTGTGGTTAAAGGGGAGAGAGATTTATCAAGGATGAAAAACCTCTAATCCCCACAATCAAAATCAAACAGGATGGAGGGGGAGTCACATTGAACTCCTGAAGGCGAGGAGAAGGAAGTAAAGTAAAAACTAAAGCAGCCAATATGTTTGCCTATATAAAACCCTTTGATTTTCTGATATGAAATTCAAGCATTGAGATTCCTAAAGATGGATAGTTTATCCAAAATAGAGGGAATTAGGTGGCATGGGAAAATGAGAGAGCAAGAGATCAGTTGCTTCTAAATATATGTAGTTATAAGTCTGAGCAATCTACAAACTAAATGAAGGGGTTTTCAGGAAATTTCGCAGCATTTTATTACAAACTTATAACTAATACACTCTTACAAGAAATAAAATCTTGCTTCTCCCAAGATTATTTGCTGTGAAGGGGCATGTTCTATTTGTATCTTTTATTTGTCTCATTTATTAACACCTTACAGTTGATGGAGAATCTCTTTTATATTTTTATTGCCACTGTGATAGTACTGTGGCCCAAAAAACACAGAATGTGATCTGTTTTTCTCTTTAGGTATTTGTAGACCATCCTTCTTATCACAGACCTGGAAATCCATATGGTGATAGTCATGGTGCTTTTGGTGATAATCAGGTACTGGTTGTAGTTTTCTGTGGTGATATTAGCTGGGCGCCACTAGTAGCCTCTCCTCTATTTTGTTAATGACAAGAATTGTTATCTTTTGGTTTTACAGTTCCGGTTCACATTGCTTTGCCATGCAGCATGTGAAGCTCCACTAGTAATTCCACTTGGAGGGTTCACCTATGGCGAGAAGTGTTTGTTCCTCGCCAATGATTGGCATGCAAGCCTTGTTCCAGTGTATGTGATCTTCTTTCATTTGGTTTCGGCATTTTCGTTCCCCTATCCTTTCATGGTTTCCTTCCTCTGTAAATGCATAAAGTATGCTCCTTAATGAGGCAGGTGCTCTGTCAAAACACTAGAATCTCAGTGCTATATTATGTTGAGGTCATTTTAGTTATAGGGCATTTTATCTGGTCTTCAATGACATTTTCTCTCTTCTTTCTCAGAGGGTGTAAGCATAGTCTGCTATTTCACTCTTATTTAACTTGTCTTTAGGTTATCACAAGTCAAAAGTGCAGTTTTAATTCCATTCAGATGAAGGTGTTTTTATATGTAGAAGCTCTTCATTTTTGTTTCATTCTTATAGTTCATAACATCGTAGAAGTACTGATCTTCTTGAATATTGTTCGTGGTTCAGCCTTTTGGCAGCCAAGTATCGCCCCCATGGAGTTTATAAGGACGCTCGCAGTGTTCTTGTCATACATAACCTTGCACATCAGGTATACGGTTTTGGCATTGTTGCCCATGTTTTGGATACTGGAAAGTGATAATTTCTTTTATATGTTGACTAGAAGTTCAAGAGTGAGTGTGTTAGCTACTTGACCAGTACGCCAAAAGCTTCAAAGCTGATGGTACACGTTAAATCAAGCCCTTTAACCTACAGGCTGACCCATCTAGCACCCATACACTAGAGTGAGCCCCATTAGGCACATAACAGACCACCACGCTTCCGCAGTCGTTGTCCTCGGCGGTAGGTAGCCCTTTCCAAGCAGCTCCACTCTGCTCCAGGGTTTTTGCCTGGCGGCAGGTAGCCCTTTCTTGATGGCTTTCACTCTACTCTAGGTAGCCCTTTCCGTGACTCGAATCCATGACATGGTGACTGGCTCTGATACCAAATGTTAGGTACTTGACTGATACACCAAAAGCTCCGAAGCTGATGGAAAGCATTAAATCAAGCCCTTTAACCTATCCCATACTAGGCTGACCCAATCTAGCGCCCATACACTAGAGTGGGCCCCATTAGGCACATAACAAAGTGACAGCGATTTCAATACATTTTATGTACTAATATGCATACAGAGGCTGAGACGGGGTTGATAATTATGTTCTGAACAGTGTATGCAAAATAAAGCATAGGTCAGATAGTTTTACCCACCGACCACTTGAATGGATTGATTATCAAGCTAGGTGGCTATGCAGTTTGAGTGGTTTGACTGCAAAGTAGAATTATTGGGTAATGTGCATGGTTACTTCTTGATATGATAAATTTGCTTTGTTGCAACCCCTATTGTGACTAGCATTTGCTGCTGCAGAATAAATCAATTTAAAAATGGGATAACATGCTCGATAAGGCATAAATTCGAGCATCATAAGTGTTTCTTCATAGGAACACCCACGAATCCGATCAATTACTCTTCGTGCTTTGTGAGCAGACATACACGTATGTTGACCTAAAGCGTATACTTCTGTATACATATTATTTTTTATCTTCTTTATAATAAGTTCACCACCCTCAATGAACGACGAAGACCTATATTCACTTTATTAAAATTTTATTAAATTAACAACGAGATCTATTATCATTTCTCGCTGTCCTCGGAAATTTATAGTGGGTGCAAATTCTCCCAATTTATGACCTACCATACGATTTATTATAAAAATAGGCAAATGTTCCTTGCCATTATGAATAGCAATTGTATGGCTGATCATTGTGGGTATAATGGTAGATGTTAAAATTGGTTTTAAGATATTAACCTCTTATTCTATAGTATGGTAGACACATGATTTAATCATCAGCAAATGCTGGTGAGTTGGAATATGTTAAACTTCCTTGCTTAATTGGTTTTAATATATTAACCTTTATTCTACAGTATGAGAGACACATGATTTGACTGGTTGGTTCAATCGTCTAGTATGACAGTGTCACACAGATTCTGATAATATTTGATGAAGTCAATGTTTTTGAGCAAATTAGCAGTTTTGATGGTTAACACAGCTATAGTTTGGACAACTAATAATTTCATCCTGGTCTGGGTTGGTTTTCCAGAACACTGGGTTTGAGAGCTTAGATGAGAAAAATAAATCAGATTTGATAAGAGAAAAAAAAACAAAATTGGCGGTAAATAAGAATAACAATAAGACAAATGATAATGAAGAGTAATTGAATAAAGAGGGTTACCTAGGGTCCCCAGAGGTTTTCATACCTGACCAGTTCCTCCCAGACACAACTTAAAAACACTTCATCAACTAATCTATGTTTTTCGTTTCCCGTCGTACTAGATGAAAAGATTAGACTCACTTAAAAGAAAATATATGATTTGGCATGTGAAAACAGTGGACAATCCTATGACTAAAATCTTTGCTGCTTGAGTTCCACATCAGAAAGTGTTTTTATCACCTAAAAAGAAAATAATTTGCTGCCTGAGTTCCCATCGATTTGGCATGTGAACAAAATAGCCATTTATTTTGGAGAATCCATCATTCCATGAATCTTGTGTAAGTGATCTTTATGTTGTAAACTGACTAGACTACTGGTTGAAGCTGTCTGACTGTGCACTCCTTCTGTTATTGCCATTTTCTTTGTTCTATCCTTCTGGCAGGATGTGATAAATCACATGCTAACAATGACTGGATTGGGTCAATCTGTCATCTGTATTCTGTATGCAGCTTGCTGAAAGCTCGATTGCCATATCTGATGTGATAGTACTTCTCTCATATTATACTTAAGAGATTGAATTTCCATATTTTTTATATTAGTCAGAGATCACTCTCTTGGTCAGATTCATTTGAAATTTTAGTTCTAATTGTAGTCTGATTTTATACAAGGGGGTGGAGCCTGCAGCAACATACAAGAATTTGGAGTTGACACCTGAGTGGTACGGAGCACTGGAGTGGGTGTTCCCCACGTGGGCAAGGACACATGCTCTTGACACAGGGGAAGCCGTTAATGTTTTGAAAGGCGCAATTGTTACAGCTGATCGAATATTGACAGTTAGCCAGGTCATAAGCACTTCATGATGCATCTTCAAGCTTCATTATTCCCTTAGATCCAATAGCAGATAGTGTGGTCAACTGTAAGAATGACCTACTAGTGAAGTATCAGTACTTGTGGGACATGCGAGGTCACGCCAACCTTTTGATGGGTAAACCTGGGAGATCTCCAAACCCAGAGAAAACGAGTGTTTTATTCTGCTCATTGGGTCCATCAGCCCTTTTTTTGGGAAGTGTTTTGGAGAGGGAGGAGAGTGGGAAGTATCAGGCTGGCAGCTGGGATTAGACCTTTAGCCAAAATATTTGAACATGAATCCTGGAAACTCATTACTAAGCCCTAATCAAGTAGCTGAGATGAAGGTTATTTGAGTTGAGTTAGCGTATAAAGATAAGACATCACCATCCATAAGAAAATGTTTTGGCCTAGTAGTCTTTTGGGGTGGACCAGTTATACTGGGAATGGGTTACAGATGCCTCTGCATTTGTGCCACATGGATACTGTGCTTTTCGTAGACTGGCCATATTTCTATCAGATAACCCAGCTCAACTAAGCCTTTTCCCAACTAATTGGGGTTGGCTACACAGATTCTGTGAAACTGTTCTGCCATTCAACTCTATTTAAGGCCATATTTCTACTAGGAGGGGACTGGTACTTCTTATGTCTGTTTAGTTGTTAACTTCTACCTTTTGTGCAGGGTTATTCTTGGGAAATTACTACTGTTGAAGGTGGACATGGTCTAAATGAGATCCTAAGCAATCGGAAGAGTGTCTTGAATGGTAAAGGTTTTGAACTGTATGATAAAGCGGTCCTCTTTTAGTAAATGAACTTCTTGTTGCACAACTTCAAGATCTATCAACCTAGTACTCTTAATCATAGAAACGGATAATAATATCACATTAGCAACACATTTTATCAGGGAAGGCTGTAGCACAATATCACTGCCTTAAAGTTTGATTTGGAACACTTTAAAACTCAACCGCTCATTGTTTTTAAATAATGTAATCTGGAACCAACTCCACACCCTCCCCTCCCCCTCCCCCCCACCCCCCCAAAAAAAAAGAAGTTAAGCTGTTTGTCTTTTCAAAAAATTTGGCATAGTCAAACAGACATTGTTAACTTGTCAAGGATCAATAGTTTACAAGGAAAAATACATCTTTGACATCTTTGACCCAGAAAAAACCTTCTCTGCAGCACTTCAATTGTACCTTTCTTGTAAGGAGATGGAACAAATGAGCTTCTGTTCTAGGCCTTTGATCCACATGTTTAAGACTATACGTTCAGTTATAATACATATTATACTAAAGCCAAATGACAGCTGGAACACAGGGACATTCTGCAAGTCCTTGCATAACATCCGTTGCACCACACCTCTGCCTTATCATTATTAATTGTAATTGGTTTGACTTTTGAGATGCTCTTGATTAACAGCATTACACACTGGGTTCATTGCAAAGAGCCACTTAACCTAGTGTTATAAGAACCTAAAGAGGTGCCCATGACTATGTTAGATGTGCTACAGGTGCTTTTGCTTCCAAAATTTTGACACCAAAAAGTGATAAAGAAGATCAAACGCTTTTGATCTTCAGTTTTTTTATTTTTTAATCAATTTTTTTTTGCATTACAACCAGGAATTGTTAATGGCGTTGATATTGCTGAGTGGAACCCAGCTTCAGATGAACATATTCCTTTCCATTACTCTGTTGATGACCTCTCTGGAAAGGTTGCTCAGACCCTAAAATCTATTTATGTTTTAGTCATCTAAGCATCAGTCTAAAGGTGTTGGTATTGTGCACTAAGTGGTTTCGAAATGTAGGTTCAATGTAAGACTGCTCTGCAGGAGGAATTAGGTCTTGCTGTCCGACCTGATTGTCCAATGGTAAGATGTGAATCCTTAACCATGCATTGCTGAAATTGGGACAAACACTTTCTATTTTTATAATTGAACTGGAGGTGGAATTCATAGATTGGATTCATTGGGAGACTGGACTTCCAAAAAGGTGTTGATCTTATTCTCTCAGCAATTCCAGAGCTTATGCAAGATGACATCCAGTTTGTAAGTCGGTCTTCTTTTATTCTCTTGTTTAATGTTCTTAAAATATTCTGGTTACCAAATCCTATCTTATTTTGAGAATATGCCCTTATGAACTATCGCCTTTTGTTTTAATGGTTAACAAACATATAAACTCCTACTCCTGAAGAACCTCAATATATACAATAAAAAATCGTTTGCCACAAAGATTCAGGTTTTCTACTTTCTAGTTGTCTCCAAAATAGTCAACCAGTTGCTTATACTTTATCCTTTAACTGGGAGATTACTAACTCATGCCATCTTATCCATTTCAGATTATGCTTGGGTCAGGGGACCCACAGTATGAGAATTGGATCAGAGCAACGGAATCTACATATAAAGACAAGTTCCGGGGTTGGGTTGGTTTTAATATTCCTGTATCTCATAGAATAACTGCAGGGTATAGAAGTGAACATCTGAAATATTTTTGTAGCTATTACAATACTTCTTTACTTACTAATAATGACAATGTTTTAATACTTGAAAATGTGCAGCTGCGACATATTATTGATGCCATCAAGATTTGAGCCATGTGGACTGAATCAGTTATATGCTATGAAATATGGAACTGTTCCTGTTGTGCATTGCACTGGAGGGCTTAAAGTGAGTTAACTTTCAAGGAACTACATTTCCCAAATCATTTGTATTGGCCAAATACAAATGAGACATCTCTTTGTTTTTCTCTTTCTTGTTGCAGGATACGGTGGAGAATTTCAATCCTTATGCTGAAGAAGGCAACAGTCTGGGTACTGGGTATGTAGTCTGTTCTAAAACTCTTGGATTCGACATATTCTCTTCCATAAAGTGGTAGTTACTAGAAATTCAGAATTTGGTATCATTCAACACTTATAACTCAGACTATATGGTTACCTCTTTCTGCACTTCTTAAGTTACCTATGCTTTACACCAGGGTTTTGGAAATGTCTGCAGTTTCTGCTTTCTTTATTGTACATCTGGACAAGCTACTATTTATATTCAGTTTAAAGAAAACACAACCAACTATTATAAAGAAAGATAGGAATGTCCTTGGTGGGCTCCACGCTCTAGAATGGAATCAAGAAGATAACAGAGGCAGGGACCACACGTAGGACCAGGATCTGATTGAAGGATTTGAAGAAAACTGAGAAACTAAATAGACTCCAAAGATTTAATGCAGTTTTTAAAAAAAAATGGTTTTTCTGTTTTTACTAAACACTGCCCAATGATTGTATTCATGAGGGAATAATTTACTGATTTTAGAAATTAGAAAGGGGAAGAAGAGACGGTAAAACAGGGGTTCTAAAAGATGTCTGAACTTAGTAAACACTAATTAAGCTGGACTGTAACTTCAGCAATAGAATTGCTTGGGTCTACTTATGATTTCCAGGCCAGAAAATAATATCTTAATAAGGCTAGAGGAGGTATGGTAGGCTGGTTGCTTGTAATTCATATATGTTGATAAGGATAAAAAATATTAGACTATTGTCAGGATTCAAGAGAGATTAGCAACATAAACACCAAATCTAAGAAGAGTCCAAACTAATATGAATAAGATATGGTCAAATGATGCAGGTTGGAAATTGACAGAAAAACAGGGTATCTGCTTGGTTTGGAATCAGATAAGCCAAGAAGTAAAGAGGAAGAAGTACGAGAAGAAGGGAAGAAGGAGAACAGAAGAAAATAGAATGGAGAAGAACAGCAGGTTCACACCTGTGATGAATAGCTCATACCTGAGTTGGGCAGGGACATGCACCACAGCCACTAAACAAACAATTGATCCAATCCTTTCAACTCAAGTATGTTCAATGGGTTACAATTTTGTATAAAGAAGAAAAAAAAAGGACTCCTAATCATATTCTAAAACAGAAGTTAAAACCTACTTGAACTCTATTCCTATCCTGCTGATATACAAAAACAAGAATTTAATAATAACAAAGATGAAATTACAAAAATAACTCCAAACAAATAAATAAATTCCTAAATACCCTGTTGGACCGAAATCCATGTTTTGACCCGATTCTCCTTGGCCTAGGTTTTCAGAGTGGTTTATAACGGTCCAATCATGATAGTGCTACTGCTTCAGCCCTCAAGTAATATCCCAACTTAAACTAGTAGTTAGGTATTGCAGAAACATAAAAATTTTAAACTGGATGTCTCAAGGGGTAAGTAATTCTCAATTGGATGCTATATATATGCGGTCGGTAGCTGCTTAGTCTCATCCGAGAGTCCAATCTCTTTGTACTGCTTTGGGCCATCAAATTTGTGACTTAATTCATGATCCACTAGTTTATTGATCTGAGATGGACGTTTGCTAAGGTGCTTTGGTGGATGGATAGATGGCAAAACTTACACTAGTTGTAATGTCCAAACTATCTGAGACATTCATAAAAGAAAAGCACACATCAGTTTTTATCAGTCCAAAAGGAACTGCCCCCCCCCAAAAAAAAAAAAAAAACTTTCTCCTTGTTTATCTGTTCCACTTTTTCTTTATTTTCATATTGTATTGTGTAGTTTGTATTGGCAAATTTCTTGGAAGTTGACATGTAAGTAATGCACATGGTATCATTCTTCTAGAAATTTTCATGGGTGTTTTCCCTGATGCTCAAATTTTATGATATTGACGATATGTGTTACAAGGTTTTCTATATTTTAAAAACTTTCTCTACTTCTATATAAAACACTGAGTTGGAGCAGTTGAGATATCAACTTATTCATAACCATTGTCTTAAATGCTTTGACAGGTGGACCTTTTCTCCACTATCAAAGGAGAGTATGTTGGTGGTAAGTTCGAATCTTGTTTTTCTTACTGAAAGAAGGTTCTAATCTTTTTTACTACTAAAAGTTTGCTTTGGAGATTCTTCGTGTGAGCCGCAAACTTCTTGTTTTATCTTACATTCAAACCAATATTTTAGAGCATAGATTTGCACCATGATGAAATTTGGCGAATCCTAACCCTCTTTGTGGTTTGAACCAAGGATGCCCCAGAATTTTCCTTGGGAGGGAGTGGTGAGAAAAAAAACCAAGGGTGCTTCACATTGGGGTAGAACTCCACTGTAACCTAGGACAAGGGAAAAACATGACTAATATTCGTGAATTCCTCTGGGTAGAAACAATTGAAGGAGAAGGTAAAGAAATCTGTGATCATATGATGCATCACTTCTGTTCTAGTGTTTTGTCCTGGTATTTACTATGCCATGTTCATGACATACATTTTTTTTAACACAACCAATACCATCTTTAAAAATAAATTTAGTGGTTGAGTTGGCCAAAAGATTTTTGGTCGCAGAATTGTTGATTTATTTTATTGGTGTCCCTTACCTTGTTGAGTCAACTAAAAGATCTTAATATTTGACCCCATTGAAATGGTTTTGGAGTGTAATGTAGTTGTATCAATATGAATCTATCAGGACCATTCAGTGAAAATTTTCATATTGGAAGGGTAACTACACAAAATGACCTTACTGATTGCATTTTCTGAAGTTTATTGACCATCCCATGTACTCATTTCTCCGTGGGGTTTAAAACGAGAGTTTTTAACAGTAACAAATGATGATTGACAGACTCTGAGAGTTGCCATTGGGACATATGAGGAACACAAGTCTTCTTGGAAGGGATTAGTGAAGCGAGGCATGGAGAAAAACTACACGTGGGACAAAGCCGCTGCTCAGTATGAGCAAGTCATTGAATGGGCTTTCTTTGATCCACCTTACATTCAATAAGGTTAGAAACGCCTTGGATATTTTTAATGTGCCTGCATCCATTTTTTTAAAAATCAATTTGTTAATAGTAATTTTGATTAGACAGAGTTAACATTCTTAGTTTATCTTCTTTATCTGCTAAATTGTTAATTATTATTTTTGTTCTTCTGGGCAGAATGGTATTAATTATTATTTCCATTGTATTTGATTGACAATATTAGTTTTACTGGATAAATAGAAAATATCTTCTTACGTTTCCATCCTTCCTTGGGTGGATACATCAGTTTCATTAAATGTTGACTTTACAATGCTCACCAAAATATATGGCGTGCAATATGTTTTTCTTGTTGGAGTGTCACTATAGAAGAGAAAAAGGAAAACAAAAATAACATAGTAATTGTTTACCTAAATGTAATACAAGAGGGCATTATTGCCGTTGATATAAATTATGAATCAAGATCCGGATCCGGATTCTTCATGGCCTATTTTGATCTGATCTGGGATTGGAATCGGCCACAGAACCGGTGGAGATCGGCAAAAACATCTTAAACCCTAGTTTTGTAAAGGGATTGGTCCGATCTGGGTTGTCCAGAATCAACGGATCTGATCCGATTTTAGAAACCGTGGTCAATACTTTACAGAACAGTGGTACTGTGTAATTGAGATTGGAACAAAAGCTTGGAGCATGGTTTCATACTATGGAACAAAGGAACACATTTGTTGGGAATGGAATACCTCTTAGTAGGGTTGAGAGGCCGGGGCGTGCTCTCACATAAATTATTGTCGTGGATGAAACAGTGAGTGCAGTCAACGAATCTGAGAGAGAGAGAGGTGATTTGGTTCCCCAATCTCACTTTCAACCCCAACAGCTACCATGAAAATGACAGTGCTACTGGGCGGTGTTCAGTGGGTTGGGTGGCCAACACGGCAACACGTCTGTGTTCTTCACAAATATCCCTCCACTATATATATATATATATATATATATATATATATATATATCATGGATTTTAGTCCACGGTACAGGTGATATTAATCAAAATACAGATATCGAATATGGATCGGATTCATACAAAGTGGAATTAGGATTCCAATCCATTCGAATTGTTGTATCCGTGGGTGGCACTTTTGCTCTCAATCATTTATTGCTTTGAAAAGGGGGCTTACAACCCTCACATTCACTGTACCTTAAAGAGAAGCAATAATTTAGAGAGTATCAATCCTTCCTTCTCATCCTCTTAAACTCAAATTTAATGTTTGTCATCTAATTCTTGCTCCTTCTCTGCTCTTTTATTTTTTTTCCCCTCCTAGACACTATTTATCTTTTTTCCTTGGTATAAGAAGAGAGAAATCAATTTAACCGACCACACTATCTACAATATCATATCATTTCTCAGACAAAGGGAAAAAAAAACCCACCATTTTGCCGATATTGTATCAGTGTATCGGAGATCAATATGGATCGGACAAAAAGTTGTTCAATTTTGGTTTGGAATTACTACCGATAAGGCGATACCGCCTGACATTCTCTCTCGTCTGCCTCCTATTGAGGAATTGTGTCCAAGTTCTCCATTGGCAGGCTCCCACCAACCTAAACTGGGCCGCCAAGGACGGGACCTTCTCTCTCCTTTATATATAATAAAATGGCCTTACTGTCCTCTCCTAGGTATGATATGAAATTGTTTTATTCTCATAAGCTCTTTGTGGGCTTAAACTGCTTGTTCAGATATCTATATCTTAAGTAAAATTAAGACTAAGGCCTGATTTGTTATGATTTATATTTCAATTTTGGATTGATTTCTTGAAATAGTTTTTTGATCAAAAAATTGAAATTGTTTTGGTTGTATCAATATGAAATATTTCAAGAATAAAAAAAATCCATTTGATAATTTAAATTCTACGAATAGATTCTCTATATTTCTTTGGGAAGGATGGTGATGGCGGGAGTGGGGTAGTGGTGATGGTGATGGTGACGGTGACGGTGGTGGCAAGGTAGTGGTGACATGGAAGTAGTGGGGGTGGGGGTGGGGGTGGTGGCGATGGCAATGGTGGTGGCAACGGCAGTGGTGGCAGTGGTGGTGATGGCAAAGTAGTGGTGTTGGTGGTGGTAGTGGTAACAAGGTAGTAATGGTGGTGGTGGTGGCGGTGGCGATGGTGGGAGTGGGGTGGTGATGATGAGACCATTAGGAGAAGAAGGGTGGGTGTTTTATTTTTAACATAAAATTACTACTTTACCCATGAAATTAACCATGTGTTCATTCAAGAGCAAGAGTGCTAAATCAAAAGAAATAGAAATTCTGAAACATCTCTTCAGCTATTTCAGAATTTCTATTTCATTTGATTTCTATTTTACTGAAATAAGGTGCAAAAATCAAACGAAACAATTTTTTAAATAGAAATCATACCAAATCAGGCCTAAAATCCTTGTATTCAACAATCCATGATGGGATTACACAATCCTCAACCGACTGCATGAATACTCTTGTTAATATTATGTTTAACTAAACTTTCTTTTTTTCACCCTAAAAAAAAAAAAAAATTCCATGACGTAATGAGTCGGATGGTTGCTAGTGCATTCACACAACTCACGATGATCTAAGGGCTTGCAATCTAATTCATACAGTACACCTTTAATCCATTTATGCATGTAGTCAGTTGTGCTTGTTGGTGCTAGGAGAGCTATGTACAAGCAAGCACGCCCACCTCAAGAACTAAAGTCAGGAAAGGGGCAACTTTGCCTCTCTGAAAGCTTCAATACATCGAGGGACTCCATGGCTAGTAGATATACAAACACTAAACATGCTACTCGAACCGAACGGAACAACTGATAAACCCACAGAAACATCTGTAGACAAACCATATATGCAATCACGAATGAAGAAGAAGAAGAGCAATTTATATAGTCTTTGTATTATATTTTATTTACTTATGACAAAATAGGGGAAACAAATACAAACACTCTGTCTAGAGTTTCAGTATCAAACAACAATACAAACGTCATATTTTCCTCTTTGTTTTTTCAAGGGAGAGGCTATTCTTCTCCTTTCTTCGCTTTTACTTGTATAAAATCTCTGCTCTGCAATCCCAAGTTATTAGTATTCAAAGATTCCCTTCTCCTCTCTCTCTCTCTCTCTCTCTCTCTCTCTCTCATACTCTTTTTCTTCATTTTTTTAAAAATATATTTTAAGTAATCTCCATAGGTAAGAAAGCTGTCTGTTGGCCTCGTCGTTAAGGGTTGCTCTCTGCAAAAATATCCAAGAGTGCGAGTGCCTGGTACAAACGAACAACAATTTCATGTAACCAATAATTAGATTGGTATCAAGGGAATATATATATATAATATATATATAATGGGCAATTTTCATTGAGAAAATGAGATATGTGCATACCTCAGGAATGTTGAGTTCTAAGCGGAACTTGGGGCCGTCATAGTGGTGAAGGATAGGTCTGAAAGCGTCTTCCTCTAATGGTTCACAATTCTTTTTTGCAACAACTCGTACCTGTCAACCCCCCAAAACAAGTTTGGATTATCAGATGCAAGAAAGAAGAATTGGGTTTCTTGTTATCAGATGCAAGAGAGAAGAATTGGATGGAAGTAAATGAATACCTGAGCTGGGAAACGAGATTCACCAGGACACTTCTTGTCCTCCCAAGCCGTTGGATCGATATTAGTTCCCCCAAAACTAGCAGCCTGACCAACAGTTAAGGAACGGATAGATGTTAAAGAAAGCAGAGGAAGCACAAAAATGAAAAATGAAACCAGAGTCATAGATATAAAAATCAGATTTCTTTTTTTTTTTTTTTGGGGGGGGGGGGGGGTGGGAAGAACACCAACCGAGAAAATTCCATGGAGTTGGTGGGTAGAGTAGTTGTACAGGAAAAGGGGCAATCCAGGAGTGATAGCTCTCACAGAATCTCGGTACCGCGGAGGAAGACCTGAGAAAATATATTCAGAGACAGTTTTAGATCAAGAAAATCAATAGTTCCGATTGATTTCAATGAAATTCCTTGGAACAACTTTTAGAGAGGCCTTTAATTCTTCTCTAATTGAATCCTCTGCAAACTAAACTCAAACTTTCACAGAGAGTGGAAACAGGGAAAAAATAAGAAAGAAAGAAGGCATTACCAAAGAGGAGCCTTTGAAGATTCTCCTGCATGGTCTCGTTGTTGCAGACAAAGATATAACCACCAATAGTCTCGTCACGAGGGAGAGCCTCTGATGCTGGAAGCGTCTTAAATCTCTTGTCAGCACTGTTCTTGCTGCTACTACTATTATTGTTGTTGTTGTTACTCTTTTTTCCGCCTTTGTTACCCTCGTGATCTTCATCCTTGTTGCCCTTCCCCTTGTTGCTGCTGTTATTGTTGGGGTTGATGTTGAACTTGCTATTGTTACTGTTGTTCTTGCCGTCTAGGATGGGTTGTTTTGGATAGATACCCTTATCGAAGATTCCATTAACACCAACGTTCTTCGGAACTCCTCCTCCACCAAGAACTCCATCGAGACCATTCCCGATCTTCCAACCGTTGTTGAACCCATTGAAGTTCGATCCTCTTCCGGTCTTCCAGTCATCGTTGAAACCATTTAAATTCGATCCATTCGGTTTAAGATTGTTGTTGATGGAAGAAACCCGATCACCTCCTACCCTGATATCAAAATTCTTCCTTTCTTCAGGCCTCTTGGTCGTGAACGAGTTTCCCCATATGCTATCGTTGATCGACAAATTAGCCAAGTTGGTCGATTGCAACCGGAGCTGATCGCTGAACTGCCAAAACGACTGCTGACTGTTCTCCATCTTTCTGCAACTATTACGGGTTGGTTACTCTGTTTCTGTAAAAGTAATCTCTAGATTGATAGAACAACAACTACAGAGATTGAAGGTATAAGAGAGAAG
Organism: Telopea speciosissima; assembly: GCF_018873765.1. Lineage (NCBI taxonomy): Eukaryota > Viridiplantae > Streptophyta > Magnoliopsida > Proteales > Proteaceae > Telopea > Telopea speciosissima. Next base: position 86,826,697 of record NC_057916.1, on the reverse strand, counting down.
AAAGGTAAAAATCAAGCAAGCAAAAAAAAGATTTAAGTAATTCCTTGTGTTTAACTTGGTGGAGCAGTTCTATATAGAAAGAAAGTATGAGGAAGAGAGAGACCAGAAGAAATCTCTCTCAGGCTCAAGGGCATAGATGGAGAAGGAAATTTCGAGGAAGAAAAGGAAATGAAGATACAGAGAGAGAGGGAGAGATAGCGTGTTGGTGCTGATTTGGAAAATTAAAAAACGAGAATTTTAAGGTCAAGCAAAGTTAGTGGAGATGGGGCCCATGTTACAAGTGACGGCATAACCGCGTCTTATAAGGAAAAATATCACCTCAATTTATCTTTTCGTCAATTTCCTCAATTCCCTCTAATAGAGGGAGGTGGATCCCATCTGAATTGTATTTGCACAGGGATTAAGATGATCATTTCCAACCCCTACAAGATGAATTGAGGAAATTGAGAGACAGGCAAATTAAGGGGATAAAGATCCATCATATAATCCTATCTATCTAGAAGATATTTGACAGAGATAATAACGCTGGCTTTGTTGCTGCTTCCTCTGCTTCTCTAGAAGTTAGTCTTCACGTTTTGCTTATAAGTAATGCCAGTATCCCACGACCCACCGGGCTACCACGGCCACCCATCAGGTAGGCTCAAACCCGAGCCCATATAAGATTATTGAAGAGAAAAGGGATTTACAAAATACAAATATTGGGTTAAGAACAATTCGTTGGTCGTTCGATGGGTGTGTATTTTGAATTCTGATGGTGGGTGGGGTTGGTTCGGGTCGGATCTCAGGGGTCTGGGATTAGATTTTATTGATTTACAGCGTTACTGGGGAAGAAAGAGACTGGGGACGGGTCTCAGAGTCCCCACTGTCTTCGTTTGCTTACCTGCTAAGGAAAGGGAGAAGAAGGGATTATTTGGTTTGATTTAATTTTTTAATTTAATATGGCTAAAGCCTAAATAAATGGCTCCCTCCCCCTGGACCGATGAATAAGTTGGCAAGACATTTTTGACCAACCATCAAATCTCAGAACTGTTTTTGTCTCATTTTACTCGAGATGGGCCGTGAAGGTGACTTCTCTCCCCCTCCCCATATTCTCTGTGTGCCCTCCTTACCCTACTTTTCTCTCTCTCTCTCTCTCTCTCACTGCATCCCTCCCTAAGTTACCTCTTTGCATCTTTCTCCTTATGCATCTCAAACCCGCATCTTTCTAAGGGTGTCAAACGGTGCGATTCGATTTAATGTACATTTAAAAAGATAGAAATTAAAATCGCACTTAAAATTATAATCGTTTTATATGCAATACGATTTTATTGATTTTTATTCGGTTTTCATTATCCGATTTACATGTGGCTTGTAATATCGATTTCACCTTTATACCTTTTAATTTTTATTTTCATGTCCTTATTATGTGAGAAAAATTATATTGTTTCATACACATTTAACTCTAGGCAAAGTTCACTTAGACATGCTAGTTGCAAGGATAATTGTAAGTGATTACTCAAGGCTGCAAAGTACCACAAGGAAAACCAACCTAAGGAAATCACCAATCCATACCTCACTCAATTCATTAACAAAGTCCACTAAGACATGCTCGTACTAAAACCTTCTGTCCCTTCATGAATTTGGCACTCGAATAAAATACAAAAAAAACTTTTTAGAGTGTTTAACCCCATTCTTAAACAAATAAGAAGATTCCTAATCTTAGTTTTCTACTCGGTTAATCAATGGTTTTTCGGTTTTGAACCGAACCGAACTAGTAATAGAACCTATGAAATCAGAACCGCATTGTATAAAAACAATGCGGTTTGATTCGATCGCACCGATCGTTTCCGATTTTGACAATCGGTTTCAGTTCCATTTTGACACCCTTTTAATCAGATTATTATCCTCTCCAATTCCTAAAGTGTAGCAATGCGGCAGTGCTAGGTGGAGATGTCAACACCTAGCAACTATCGCATCCAACCGTCCAAACTCATTGATATGGACCATTGGATGCGATAGTTGCCAGGTATAGACATCTCCACCTAGCCCTGCCGCATTGCCACACTTTAAGGAATTGGAGAAGATAATTTTCTCCTTTTAACCACTCTTTTTTTGTGGCTTTTCTTTTTTTTTTTGGTTTTCTTTGTGTGGTTACAGTAACAACCAGGAATCAATGAATATATGGAAATTCAATGAACGGTTTAGATTCCTTACATTTAATGTCCTACCAACACTCATCCCTAATTTTAGTTTTAATTTAATCGGTAGATGGTAGCACAACACACGTGTTGCCAAACTTAGCAAATCTTCCCAGTTTTGTTAATAAAATCTGGTTAGCAAAATATATCCCACATTTTCAATCTATAAAATTTAAATTCAATCCAAGTTCCTATACATGAAAAAATTAAAAAATAAGAGCCAAAATTATAGACCATCCAAAATATACATGAAATGAATATAAGTTTGACAAATGATTGAATTTTAGACATAATTTGACATGTAGTAAATTAATGGGAGACCTTATCTATCCATACGGTTAGAAACAGGCAAATGGCCACATGAAGATTTTGCGTTAATTTAAGGGGAAAGATATCGTTGCGCCAGCACACATACAGTGGCCAATGATGGGAACACACATGCAAGCATCATCCTAGGCGGGATTTCTGCTTTTTCATGGGGCAATGCGATACTTTTTATGTGCTTCTATGTTTAGGCGCAGGAGCCACACAGGCCGCGTGACCAGGTAGTCAGCGCTCTTTTCCCCTTAATTTAATTAGGAGAAAACTTCTTTGTTGGGGAGTGTACCACACGGCCACACCCAGAGATAGAGGTGGTGAAATGATTGACATATCCCCATGAAAGGCAAAAATTCCACCCCCCATAATGTCAACACGCACACTCTCATTGGTCTCAACACATGCATAGAGGCCATACTCCTCCACAAAGAAGACCACACCCCTGGTCATTTCTAGGGATCAAGGGGGTACAACAGTCATTTTCATATGCCCCTATGTCAAGTCGCAAACGCGAGATAGTGTTCTCTTTCCCTTAATATAATTAGTAGCTTACAATAAAGGGTGTGTGTGTTTGTTACAAACAGTTTTGGTAACCAGACTTTTTCACCCATATAATGGTGACTTGGGTCTCATAGAATAGAAAGTCTAATTATGTGATTTCACATCATTAGAGAGATCTGTATGGAGATGTAAGGATTGCCGGCGGGGTGAGGGAGAGGGAGGAGGAGCTGGAATCGACAACATTGCCTCCGGCTGGTCCGTCGGTTCTGGGAGCTTCCCGATAATCGACTAGCATACAAACAGGGATACCCCTTCTCTACCTTACATTGTGCTAATAGACCTGACGCCTCCCTCCCCCTCTCTCTCTCTCTCTCTCTCTCTCTCTCTCTCTCGCTCGTTTTTTTCTCACATCACTGGATTCAATGGTGCAATCCAGAACCACTCATCCAATGGCATCAACAGTACCAAACAAAACTATCTATCATTGAAAAGGGAGGAGCCTGGCTCTCATAACCTTATCCATTTTTTTTTTTTTTTTTGTGTTGATTTAATCTCTCTCTCTCTCTCTCTCTCTCTCTCTCTCTCTCTCAAGGTCAAGTCCAAGCGTTTCAGGTTAATCACTTCAAGGGACTGGTGAGGGGGGATTGGATTCGGTTCGGATTCGGCTTGGATTGTGTTATATCCACATCTATATTCGATTAGCTTTCGGACAGATTCAGATAGTGCTAAATGGATATGAACACGGATACAGATCAAATATTTTATCCATTTACATGTAAATATAGCTTTTTGGATGGCTATAGCCTAACCTTTATCCGCATCTGTTTAGCTTTCGGACGGATTCGGGTAGTGCTAAACGGATACGGAAACAAATTTTGACTATTCATTTACTTCCTTACTTCGAACGCAGCTCACTTTAATGCTACAGTGCTTCGTGAGACAGAGAATAAGGATTGAAATTACAAACAAATCCCTCGTTTTAAAAAATTATTAAATAAAATGGGGTGGGCAAATAAATCCAGTTACAACATGTTATTGTAATAGGGTGGTTACGAACAGCTTTACCCTACCAAGATCGTTTGAGAATGGAGACCGTGGCATTTTTGAGTTGGTGGCAGTTAGAATTAGACTAACTAGTTTGTGGACTGGACTCGTGGGCCTTTAATTAAAATCCTTAATCTTTTGGATGTTTTGGCTCCTTTTTTTTCACCTTATTATTCACACACGTGTCCATCCCTCTAGGTTCAACACGTGTGTTTGACGCCAAGAGTGAAATGGTCCTGTAAAGAACTATCCAATTCCGATTTTTTTGTTTTTTCAAAAAAAAATTAAAAGAAAAAGAAAAAGTCAGAGTGGAATGAGTCTCTTGCTTGGGTTGGGTGGCTGAAGGAGACTGTCTGAGTTGGTGGCCCACCCACGAAAGGAGCTCCAGCAGGGAGGCTGCCAATCTGCCATTGGTCTCGGCCCACCAAAACCCAATACTATTAATAAATTTATAACTTGAACGGGCCCCCACTGGTCTCGGCCCACTAAAAGTCTAAAATCTAATAATACCTACTTCAAATTTTAACTTGCACGTGGTAAGTGCTCCAAAGGTAAAGGAATCATGGTTGAAATAGAGTGGAATCAGTCCGAATTGGCCAACCCTGATCCTGATTAATATCAATTATTTTAATTTTTTTTAAATCGATCATAAATTCTGTTTGATATTAATTATTTTTTATCATTTTTATTCTTCTTTTAATTACCAAATAGTAGAAAATCAATGAAACTTTTCTTTTGTGAAAAATTTTACTTCTTTTTTTTTTTTTTTATTCCATTTTTTAGGGTTCTTGTTTGATTCTAGGTCCATTCCATTCTTATTCAAATCGGACTCAATAGAGATTGCTTTTTTTTTATTTTTTTGGGTAAGCTAATTCAAATTAGAATCATTGGAGACGAATATTATATTCAATACCAGTTTTTTACACCTTCAACATAGCTTATCATTTTTATGAAACATTATTAGAACTCGAGAACCTCACGTGCATAAATCACCTTCATCCATAAAGAAGGAAGAATTCTTTCACCACTGGCATCGGGATCGACAATGACATGGTCACATATTTACTGGAACTCCAACCCTAAAAAATTGGAGGTGCTTTTAGAGATAAACTTCAAAGATACAGGTTTTATGTATTTGACAAATTTAGAGCAACTAAGAGTTAAATTGTTAGCTCTCCTCAAGAGAGGGGATTTTCTTAAATTGACACCCGTGAAGGTGGGTGTCAAATAATTTGTAGTCTTACTTTTTTGCCTTTATAATATTACATACATTTTTTCAAATGAATGTAAATATTGTCATTTTCTCATGTGTGCTTGAAATATGTGCATGACAATGACACTTTTCGATAAGATATATCATTTTCAAATTATTTTTGAAATCCTTTTTATATTCTTACTATTGAAATTTTTATTTATTTTTACAATTAAAGATTCAAAATATTTTATAAAAGATGTGTTAGATGGTTTTGTCGTTTCTCAAAATGACCAATATGTGTGACTATTAGAAGAACTTATTTGAACAATCAACAAACAAGTCTGTTGGAAATACACAGTGTTTATGGGAACCACTAAGAGACTGATAATGGAAGCTGATTGAACAAAGAGTGCATGGGTAGATGTAGCAATCAGCTTCCCTGTGATGAAACTTGCCAAGATTTTTAAACTAAGTGATGTTCAGTCACAGTTGTGGGGCAAGAAAGATGGAATTCTTGTAGGAAAGAAACAGAATTTAATACAAAGCTGAACCTACAGAATGTCAATATGGACATGCATTATAGCACCCAAATAAAGAGCACCTAAACCTTCATTTTCATAGCTCAAACTGGAGGAGGATTCAGACGAAGTGGTTTCTTTACAAACAAAAAAAAGGATTAATGAAGTCTATATCTTCACCACCATTAATTAGATAAGATTGCTAGAGACAAGAGAGCTTTTTGATAACTGCAAGTTTCACCTTCAGCAGATTAGTTGTGCATTTGAAGTTGAAGACATTTTCAAGGAAGAAAAGACAAAAAAAATCTTGGATTCTTTAGAAACTTCAAGTCATAAAGAAGCAATCACAGAAACCCAATCATTTGTAAAAGGAAAGACTTGGCTCATCCTGCTATCCCCTCTGATGAGAAGAGACAGAACAAATTATCCCACAAATGCCCAAGTAATTAAACCATGAACCAATTAAGATTACAAAAAATAAAACATTAAAGAGATTAAAGACAACTCAAAAGATTAAGGCTGTGTTTGGTATGCATTCTAAGTCGTTAATGAATTCTAAGAAATCATACCAAACACAGCCTTTTAGTCTTCCACCCATGATCTTAAACAACTAGACCCATTATTTATTTAAGGCATATTTTTCATCTCATCTTCTCAACTTCAACATTCTGTGGGTCTCAGGCACATCACCTCCTGAACATCCTAAGTCTAAATTGTGAGAGTTCAAACTATACAATTACAATTTGAGAGCGTTTGAAACAAAACAATATAGTGGACTATTTCAAATTAAGATTGTGTTTGATATGATTTCTTAGAATACATTATCAATGTACAATACATTCCAAGAATACATTAGCACAGCATTAATGAGCCATCATAGAAAGAGAGAAAGTAATAAAATCCCATATATATATATATATATATTCTTTCATTATTCTGAGCTTAAGAAAATCTTAATCAAACCAGAGATAGACATAAGTATCTTTGGATGGAAGAGAAAATCAAAACCCAGAATTTATTCTAAGAATGCATTTCAAACACAACTTAGAATGAATTTCAGAAATTAAGAACGATACCAAACACAGCCTTAGCTAGGATCATAAATAAGGTGTTATCCACGATGTAATGATGATCATCCAATGATTCCCATCTGACAGATGGACACCATGTCCACTTGTACAAAATCCAGACCGGAAAAGTATCATCATGAGAAGACAATTTTTTATGCATTCACGATTGTGAGACAACTGTTAATCATCGTTATTGATCATTAGGTTCTAATCAGTTTACCATTAATTATTGCAGTTTCTGGTGAGTCCAGCCACAATCTCATCATGAAATGAAGCTAAGAGACAAATAAGTAAGATGATTATTGAATTAATTAATTAAGGTTAACAGAAGTCTCACGAATAATTGAGATTTGAGATCCAATCCCATACGACACGTATTGTCTATGAGACTATAGACTCCGATGAAGTGTTTGGATACCATACGGAATATATAGGATTTCGCACACGTAACACTTGCTTGTGCTCCTCATGGTTGTGGTCCTAACCTAGGGATGCTGTCCGTTCGAATTCCAACCAGTTGTTGGTCCTGATAATGGATCAAATTAAAACCAAACCACTAAGCGAAAATTTGGTTTCGATTCAATTTGACTTAACCGAATGTTATCATTGAAAATACTTATAATTCTATTTGATTTCTGATTTTGCTCGATCCAATTCGTTTTAAATTTATACCGGTTTCATAAAGCACAAATAAAATTGGTTCAATTTAGGTTTGGGATGGTTGAGGGTTGAGGGTAGGGGTAGGGGTACAGAGAAAGAGAGATAGAAATAGAAACAGTTTTAATTTCAGTGATGATGTTCTTGCAGCACAGACTGTGTCCAGGACACATGGATCTGCCATTTAGAAGATCAGGGTGGTCATTTCACTCACCCGCTTGAGTCTGGATGCAACTTACAATCCGAGCACAGAAAACTTTCTCCCTTTAAATGAATAAAAAAATAAAAACAGGAAGCCTCGTATACGTGGCCAGTAGCAGTAACCAGAGCAACACTTGTCGGGGGTAAGGTGGATCACATTAATCAACTCTCTATGCATAAAGGGCCCAGCGAAAAGCTAAAATAATGGGGGGGAGGGGGGAAAGGGGGGGAGGAATCTCTCACCAATATCCCGTGCTACGGTTCTAGCGTCCACATGTGACAGGAACCCTTCTATCTAATCTCACTTAAGCATAAAGTCGAATACCTCGCAAGCACTAGTCATAACTTGTTCCACTGTACGATCTACAGTGAGAAAGAAAGAGATAAGATAAGGGTAGGACCAGTATTAACCTGTTCCTGTACTTGGGAACGTTTGGATTTAGAATAATATCCGTTCCACTGGCAGACTTACCTCTGCTAGATCGCTTTCGCCTTTGCGAGACAAAGGCAGGAATGGGTTTGAACTTTGAGCCCTCTGCAAGTAAACGACGAGGAGCGTAATTTGGTCAACATCACGGTAGAAAATTGGAGGCAGAAACGACATGCTAGTAGTTTCTAGCACTGTGAACTACGATTAAGGGCTCCACCGTAACTTCTGTGACTTCATACATCTTTTGTATATATTCTTATGGAAGCCAGCCACAGAGCCCACCTGTTATGTTCCTGTTAGCTTTTACCAATGGAGAAAGAGAAAACCCCACCCCCATGCCCAGAAAGACCACCAGAAGATCCGACGACGACGATGATATCACCGGGTACTGGACGAAAATCCGACGCCGACGTTGGAGGTACGAGGCATCCTGTGTACAGAGGCGTGAGGAAGAGGAGATGGGGGAAATGGGTTTCTGAAATCAGGGAGCCCAAGAAGAAGTCCAGAATATGGCTGGGATCTTTCTCAACGCCTGAGATGGCTGCAAGGGCTTACGACGTCGCCGCTTATTGCCTCAAGGGACGGAAAGCTCTGCTTAATTTCCCTGAAGAGACTGAGTTTCTTCCTCGGCCTTCCACGTCTGCCGCCAGAGACATCCAGAAGGCGGCGGCGGCGGCGGCAGCAGCAGCGGCAAAATCGGTAATGTCGGAGAAGCAAGAGAATAAGAAACCCAACAGGAGCGATGACGGTGACGATGACTTCTGGGGTCAGATTGAGTTGCCGGAGTTGAAGAGCGGAGGCAGCGCCTTTTGGTTGTCGGAGTTTTGTTAATTAGAATATCTACTACTTGCATGTGTTCTACTGAAGCAACGTGGATGGAATGAAGGACCTCAAGCTCCGATTCTTCCACTCCAAGTTGTACTCCAATAAGCAAATGTGTACGTGTCCGTACTACCTAAAGGATTAAAGTGTCAATTTGGATCCTCTATTGCCGAGCTGTTCGGCATGATCCTACTGCCAAGACACAATAAGGTGGGGAATGACCATCTTACCCCTGCCCAAGTGTCTTGCCCAAGTAGGGGTAAGGCGGTCATTTACCACCTTGCTATGTCTTGGCATTAAGGTCCTACCGGACAACTCGGCAGTAGAGGATCCAAGCTAAGTGTTGGTCATTGATGGTTTGCCACTATCCCCTCTAGTTCACTGTCCGGCCCAGTTCCCCCCCCTAGTCCCTCTAATAAGAAGTGGATCTCACCTGGGCAAAGTGTTCAGGCAAGGATAGAGTGGTCATTGTGCCCCTTATTAGGGGACTAGGTAACTGGGCCAGCCAAGGAACTAGAGGGTATAAAGATCTCTTTAAGCATATCTAAATTATGATATCCCTTCTTATATTTGTCAAATATTGTAATAAAATCTCGCTCATTATGCTTGCAGTTTAGTTTAGTTTGGTTTTGTTTTGTTTTTTATTTTTATGAAATGCCATTGCAGATTTTATAGGGAAGAAATAATATGCATTTCACATGAAATTAAAAAAAATGTATATGTTATAAGGACAAGAGATCGTTGTCTTGTTGTGTAATGTCTGCATTAGCGCATTTCACATGTGTAAGGGATCTATTGGAATCGTATTTTTAATTACATTGGGGTTAAATGGTAAATTCATAGGATCATGTGTCTAATCACAAGAATCACGTGACTGGTTTAGTCCAATATATATGATTTATTTGTTAAAAAACATGAACCTAAAGCGATACAAAAAGCAAATGGAAAGTGAAACCCTTCCAATACGGGGAGTTGATCCATTTTCGAGACCCTTCAAATATTGTAAATTTATACCATTCTCTCTCTCTCTCTCTTATTTTTATTAAAAAGCTAGAAGAAGATGTGGAAAGACTCGTTAAGGCTGTGTTTGGTATGCATTCTAGGTTAATAATGCATTCCAAGAAATCATGCTAAACACAACCTCATTCGTCCATCCATGATCCTTGTTTTTTTGTCTTTGTGGATAATTCCACCCATGACCTCAAAAACCTCCCATCCCTTGAAGATCAATTCTAAATCGTAGTTAAAGAAAATGAATTATACAATTATATTTTCAAGCTTTTAGAATCATATAATGGGCTTTTTGAAATTAAAGATACGTCTGCAATTATTTTTTTAAAATACATTATCAACCTAGAATGCATACCAAACACAACATAAATATCCAAAATAAATTATACCTAACCTTTGCGTCATTGAAGTCATCATACCTACCCAAACGGCGTAGGAACAAAATCACTGTTTTTTGTTAAATTCTCATTTTATTTTTCTGTTTTCGGTGTATCCAAAATAAAAATTTTTTTTTTTTTGGCAGATAATCTACATAAGTTCAGAGATGAATAAAGAGGATGAGGACGTTTTAATAGATTGAGATGAGATCAAATACATGTTAAAAGTACTTATCATATCAGATCGACTTCCATAAGATGTGTGCGTGACAACCTTTTTTACGTGCCCACAAGGCTTTTGTTTAATGGAAGTTTTTTCATGAGTCCACATCTCTGCAAGATTTGCAAAAGTCATGTCCAATCTCTCGTCTTTTGTTGGCCCCTCAGAGGAGGCAAAGACAAAGGGGAATGCATATAGTTATTATGTATATTGTTGAGGCGAAATCCGAATTGTTATCCATCTAGCCGAGTTGATCTGTATAGGTAAATAATACAAGACAAAAGAGTGTCGATATGAGCCGGTTAGTATATTTCGATGTCTAAGCCAGATCTCTGAAACAGATAAATTCTTAGAATTTCAAAGAACTTGAAAGTGAGTGAGTCCCCTTTACCTGAAATAGACGCTACTATTTATAGGTTTGAATCACTAGATGAGAATTATCTGTTTGTGAACAGTAGTTTGAGTCTCATGTATTCCTAGGTGTTATTCCTAAGATTAAACACCTATCGGGTTGGGAGTCACGGAGAAAGCATGACCTTGACAAGACTAGGCATGTACCTGGTTAGGTCAATTAACTATGTAGGTTTAGGCATTCAGAGTTTTGAGGAGTCCGGTCTGAGCAGACCAGACCGATCTTCTACTTGACTTAGCGTCCAATTTCATCGCTTCGGGATTGTTCGCCCGTCACCTGATCGGTAAACCTGTTTTGTACGTTATTCAACCTTTTCACGTCCCTAGTGGTTCGATTCAGATACATTAGTCGGTTCGACTATGAACCGGTCTATAACATGTCATTTGTTAATTGGTTGATCCCTATTATGGTTCATCATATACAATAAAAACAAACTTAGTCTAATCTCAATTTAATGAAATCGACTACATGGATCCAAACAAAATAAAAAAAAAAAAACTGAAGTCTAAATAGAGAAAGGGGAAGGAGAAAAGGAGAAAAGAAGGGATAAGAAAGGAGCACAAATCCACCTCCCAATCTCTTCCAGCCAATGTCCTCCACATGATAGCCACATGTTACCTTGTATGGGTGGGCCCAAATGGTGGGAAAATAATCGTACTCAGGACCTCCACTTCAGGGGGCATGGTCCCTTGCCTAAGGAGTAGCTACCTCTTAGGGTTAACATTGACATTGGAAAGGGAAATGCTGTTGGGAGAGGATGCTTCTTGTAAATTCAACTTAAGCTTCTTTGGTACGATGAAAGGCTTCTACTTGGTACCTTGACTTTCAAGGAAGCAATTAGGATATAGCTTTATCTTCAACCCTATTATTGGGGGATCAACTTAGAAAAGATTTTCAGAAGAAAATTTATTATTTCAATTGCTTATTCTTGATGATTGCGCGTAGTTCTATAGAAAAAAAATATAAGGAATTTGTAAGGATAAATGGGAAGAGAAAGGAAAGTTTTAAAAAAATAAAATAAAATGCTAATTGGTCACATGGTTCCTATACCTAGACACATGAACATGTCAAATTACCAATCAGTTCTTAGTAAACTAAAAAATTTCATTCAATTAGTATGCGCTCTTATTGGCCTCTGTGCTGTTACAAGTGCTACACGATTAGACAACGATCTTTTGCCCAAAAAAATGAACTCCAAATTTTAGTTATAAGTTTACGCCTTAAGGTAATTGTAGCTCTGACATGCTTGATGCTCCATTCCATGATTGGTTTTAGGTATTTAGATCAGATCGATTGTATCAATCGAATCGTATCAATATCGAGCGAGACCAATATTGATATCTTATCGATACCATCTTAGTTAACGATGTAAATGAAACGAGTCTTGTGATTTGTATTACAAATGATCTGAAAGGTAAATAATTCATTTTTTTAGGGTAATTTACATTTGCCTCCCTTGAGATTTGCTTTAATTGCATTTTTACTCTTGAGATTTGAAAAATAACGCATATTTCCACTGTTTTTTAAATTAATTAATAAATAAACCCACTTTGTTAACTTGTGACTGAAAACGTTGGACTTATTATTAGTTGACCAAAATGCCCTTCATGCTTTTAGACATTTTATGATCAATATACCCTTGATAGGGTAAAATGACATTATTGTCTTCTTCTTCTTCTTCATTGTCACCTAATCTGATCCCCAGTCATGATTTTTTTTTTTTTTGATAAAGCCCAGTCGTGATATCCTGTTGTTGAGGATGAAACCCTAACATCTCGCTACCGACAATGAGTCTCCGACCTGTGTTGCCTTCGTCGTAGTGGTGAGGATGGTGTGCAAGGGCTAATGCGCCATGGAACGAATGAGGAGTGGATTGGGAAGCTGAGGCTGAAAGGGTAGAGCCACTGATTCGAAAAGATAAATTAAGGGTTGAAAATTAGCAGGGATTGTGCCGGTACCCATGGTGGGGATGATTGCTGGTTCTGCTTGTTGTAAGAGCCAGACCATCGGATTTATGACCCAATTCACGCGTCAATTGGAAAATCCTGGCGGCACAAGTGGCCGACATACGAATGCGGCGGCCCTGACCATCGACCTTCACGTGCCAGCTGTTGTTGTTGCTTGTTCTTGAAGGGATCGACGAGAAGGGCAGATTTGGTGGAGATGGCGGGGAATGGTGGAGGGCTAGTAGCGGTAGTAGTGCTTGCAGATGTAGAAGAGCCAGTTCCACCGCCACAGTACCACCTGCTCCTCCTGGCCCTGATCGGCCTTCAAATGGGACCAACTGCAAAGAAGAAGAGTGTGGTTGTTGCTGCTGTTGTTTATTGCTCTGTGAGTTGGTTGATTCCATATTGGCTTCTTCAAGAATTCCACAAGACACTTGTTTTCTTCTTTTTGTTGCTTTGATTGTTCACTTTTGGTGGAGAGGCGGAAGTGCAATTTATTACCATGACACTTCAACAATTCGAGGAATTCCTCTGATTCCAATTCTTCTTTAACAACCTGTCCTTTCCAACCATCCAACAATGCCTACTTAGAATCACCGATAGAGATTGTACAAAGAAAAGCAATCTTTTCTTACTAATCATGGCCTTCATTATAATTATGAAATTGTAAAGTAATTGGCAACTATTGAATCCTTGTGGGTTTTTCCTCTTCCCATTTGTTTACTGATATCCTCCTCCCCACCAAACTCTTTTCCCTTTTCCCTAGTGTCTTGAACTCTTGATTTGGAACTCAAATGAGTTCTGTTTCACTTGGTAGTGCTATACATTGAAGTTGTATTTTTGGAGAAAGTTAATCTTTACCGTGGGTGAAGAGAATCCCCACCACAGGAATCTTATAAATGTTCTCCCTAATTGTACGGAGGTGAGATGCCTGTGGCATTGTTCTAGGCGTCTCATCCAACTACCAAAACTGGTGGATGAAGAGATTCTCTTTACTCCATGGGTGAATGAAAACTCCTTCCATATTTTTTTGTTGACTAGTTGGGGAATTATGTGACTGAAATATTATAGGATAATGCATTAGCTTCTATTGGTTTAATCCAATTATTGTGCATTGCTTCCAAAATAGTAAGGATATCTCTTTTATTTTTTTCTGGTAACTAATATTATTCAACAATCTGTGTCTGTGTTGAGTACATTTCTTGGAACCATTTGATTGGAAGTTAAAATTACAACATATAATTCCAACACTAATTATTGTAATGTTTGGTTTTCTTACCAGGATTATTGGCAATAGAGGATATAGTTGCCCAGTCGGTTTTTGTTTCCTTCACGGTCACCCCAGCAGAGCCACTTTTTATGAGTGGATGATATTGGATCTTCTTAACTGCAGTGAGTATTGTAGTTTTCTTTTGTATTATCATGCAGCTCTTTGATCCTGTTTCAACCCCTTTTATGTCAAATTGTCGATTCCCGATTCTCCATTCCCCCTTTTTTTTTAACTTTTTTATTTTTAAATCAACCTCAAAAGTAACAAGGGGAAAGAAAGAGATGAAGTTAAGAGGAAATTCGTCAATTGTTAGTGATACACAAACAGGGTTTTAGTTGTGGCAGCCCAAACAACATTGTATTTTCCCTTATGATCGACCTTCCTCTCCATGTTGCAGTACCCAGTCGTAATCCCTGGTGAATGCGAGTGACTTGCCAGACCAATTCCATGAATAGTAAAAACGTAGTATGTGCACTATCTCACTCAGTATGTTTACATAAATACGCCCAAATATTTTTTCTCCATCATCCGGTATAATTGGGTGATCTGGCACTTGTGGGCATGAGTGATGTAATCCCTGTGTTTTATCGTTGCTGCTCTGAACAAAAGGTTTGGCTTCGTTGCATTTTAGATAAATAACTGGGTTGAACCTTTCTGGTCTTCTTTAGGTTGCATTTGTTTCAGAGTAAATTATTTTATGGGATTTAATCAGTACAAAATGCAAGATGTTGTTTTCCCATAATGGTGATGCATATTTTATCATTGGTATCAAGAGTACTCATGTAGGACTTCTCCCTTATCATATGATTAGCTTCATGCCTTCACTTAATAATTTTGAATGTGTAAACTTTGTTTTGCTCGTGATTTAATTTTTAAGCGTGGCGATTATGGCTATGAATAATAGAGTTGTGGGCAACTTGAGATGTATGCAATATGTAATATGCATCTGTGCAGTTAAAGAAGAGAATACTTCTATTTGATGTGTCATAAACTGGAATGCCATTGTTGATCAAATCAGGTTGTAACTACTCTAAGGCAGATTGTCTGATGTATCATACTGGAAGAATATCACTGGATTCTGATTCAATCTTAATGACCCACCTTCAATTGTATCTAATTGCTCTAGGACATTAATTAAATCTTATGTCTCACCTCCAATTGTATGTTTTCCTCGTACTTTCAAGAATTAAAAATTGCTCAAAGTTTTTTTTTTTTTTTTTTTTTTTTTTGGGGGGGGGGGGGGTGTGGTTTGGGTTGGTTAGGCTTATTTGTCACCTTGAGTCTCCTTTTGGTTGCAAGTAAAAGGGAAGTGAAATCTCTTTTGAAAAGAAAAGGGATAGTTTTGTTATCATTATATACTTTTCAATGTAAAATCCTTTTTACTTTTCAGATCAAAATATCTTTATTGCAAATTTAAAGTATTGGAATTACTTTACACCATCATGTGATGGGAAGCATGGGTAAGGTTGCGTACATTTGCTGCTCCCAAACCTTACAATAGCGGGAGCCTTGTGCACTGGGACACTCTTTTTTTACACCATCATGTGAGGTAATGCATTGATTTGATTTCACTGACCTTCCTTTTGTTTCTTTTGCAATCAAATGGTGCCTAAAGCTAAGTTATTGTTGGAAGATTATGAGATCATTGAAATCTCCATGAACCTTGATTATGCCGGTATCATTGGAATCTGTATGGCTCATAAAACCTTGAATGTGCAAATTGAATAATAGACCTGTCCTGTTTTATGGAAGTTAAGGACTGATTTAGTAGTATGAATATCCAGTAAGATTGAAAAGATCTCCCGAAGGCCATGGATTATTCTCCTTTTGCATTACACAATCAACCATCTCTTTTGAGTCCTTCTAAGTTCTCAATATCTTAAGAGTTGGTTTCCCATCTGCATTGCTCCATGGATTCCTCGTTGGATTTCCCTTGCTTCTGTTTGCTGTGCTCATCACTTTGATATCACATACGAAGAGTAAATCAGGTTTGTGAGATGGTATGCGTGTTTTTAGGATTCTCTTAGTTAACTTGGACTTAATCCTTTTCACATTCTAATTCATGATAATAATGGTGATGGTTGAGAGGCTCCTGGTACTCCATGCCCGCTCCACCGTCTTCACTAACAAAAACATTATGTTTCTGCAGAGAAGAACGGTGTAGCTCTTCCATCGTCATCTTGCAAACCCAGGTTTTCAATTTCTCCAAAAGGGGTCTTTCTGTTTCTATTGGTTTTGGACCCATCATCTCTTTTTTGGTGATTTTATGGATGTTGGTGTGCGTTCCATTTTTTCCTGCTTTTTGATTGCTTAGTTAAGATATTTTTATTTTACAATGTTTGTTGATTTATTAATTTATTTTTTCATGTAAAATGTAGTGGGGTGCATTTAAGTTATTTGAGCATCCTTTGGAATGCATAGGAACAAATGAAGGGTTCTTCTTGGGCATCCTTCCACTTTTTGGTTGTTTAGCTTCTTCTTTGTCATCATACTCAGCCTCTTCATCTTCTTCTTTTCTTGTTGGTGAATTTCTCCACTAAATGCAGTATTTGGAGGCATCAAGAAGTCATTTGTCAAGCAATGTTTAAACAACTGGAATCTTACGATTTGAGTGGTGAATATGAAAGTAATTTCTTTAAACTTGTTTAAATGATTAAACCGAGTCTTGTGAATTGTATTGAAAACGATTTGGAAGACAAATAATTCATTTTTTTAATAGGATGTTTGCTGCTAATATCAGAACCATTTATATCAGTTAGAACTGGAGAATCTTTGGATTTAACCCAAATTTGGGCCTTGATGGACAGCGATGGCATATAGGCAAAAAATAGATGATATATTGTCATACTAGGCATATACTGTAAGACAAATCAGGTATACAGAAATAGAGAAATACCTGTTATCGCACAACAGTTGCAGAGTGCAACGGACCAGAAAGGAAGAAGCACGGACGACCGAGTTGAGTCGTATCTGAAAGATACCTTCCTTAAGGATTTAGATGCCCCCTCTTCTGCAACGGGGTTGACCTTGCACCTTACCCTCCAAGATAATGCAACTCCTAAACGTATAGGTTGCAGAACCTAATACGAGTACCAAGGATACCAAACGGCTATACAACCCTCTTATTACTTAAACGAAAATACAGTAAGTATCTATCTCTGGAACGGACTGTTGCAGAGACAATACGTTTCTGTTGTGCCTTCAAAGGCAAGCATGTCTTGGTGAATATATAGAGCTGGAATACCCTTTCATGAAGGGATATATCCATACAAATACAGAGGATGTACGTACAGATAGTACGTATTTCCTTCACGTACAGGGAGGGGGTGTATCTATCCGTATACGTGTACGAATAGGTGTGTATGGTTCATCCGTATAGTGAACCATGGGTGAACCAAACCGAGTTTTAATATGAAAACTAAAATTCTAAGTGCAAAACTTATCTTATATAAAAAATAAGGTTTTGCCACACCCACACCCCAACCCCGACCCTGACCTCGGCCCGGCTCGGCTCGGCTAGGCTCGGCGCGCGTTTTTCAAAAGCACTCCAAGGACCCCCCACACACTAGAGGGTAGGGTTACTACCTCTCCAAAGGGCTCACACCTTAAGGAGACAATCCTATATATATACCCCTCAAGTAACTCTCCCACAACCAATGTGGGACTATTCTTGAGCTCAATTCTAGCCTCTTGCACACAAGAGAGTACAACCAATTTCAAACAAAATAGAGGAGGGAAACAAAAGAGGAGGGAATGAAACAAAACACAATTTTGAAACTTTGACACACTTGAAAAAGTGCTTTTTGAAACAAGTGCTTTGACTCAAAAAGTGCTTCTATAAAATAATAATACAACATATATTCAAAGGTCTTTCTTTGGACTATTGTTTCTGAAGATTTCAATGTAGTGTATTTGCAGAAATAAAAGTAATAAGAAAATAGGAGTCCAGTATAGTGGTTGAAAATTTCTATCAGCATGAAGATGTAAGTTCAAGTCTAGGTTGGTTACTTTGTGCAAAAAAAGATTGAAGGTTAGGATCAACCCCAGTTCACCACTCCTGGTATCCTGCGAAAATGGACTTGCGCTAGCGTGTACGGTCTTTGGATGAGAATTTTTAATTTTGTATAAGGGCTTTATCTCTTGTGGGCATTGTTATAAATGAATATGTAATATCTTCATGTTCTTTTTGCCAGCCAGATTTTTGGTGGGGAGGTAAGAGAATTTTCCAAGGACTTGTCATCTTCCAAGTTCTATCATGTGTTTCAATGGTCAAAGTGATTCTCCTGCCCCGTAGTCTTGGAACTTGGGTTTTTTGGAGTGCGGCTCAGGACCCCACAAAGTGGATTCCATCAGATCGGCTCAGGGGCGTACGAGATGGTTCTCGTAGGTGAACTGAGCCGACCTTGGTTTTTTAGGGAGTCCAAATCCCTTGCATCGTCTCCATTTTACGCTCTATTGGCATTGTTTTAGTGATCACTTGGGACACTTTTGCATTGGGATGTTGTGACCCATGCAAAAGCCATCATGGCTTCTCCAAATGTGTGACGGTTTTGAAGTGCAAGTCAATTAGCCTTTCTTACTAATCATGGCCTTCATTATATTAATGAAATTGTCAAGTAATTGGCAATTATTGACCTGACCAATTGAGAATACTTGTGGGTCTTTCCTCTTCCCATTTGTTTGCTGATCTCCTCCCCCCCCAAACCAAACTCTTCCCCTTTTTTTGTATTGTCTTGAACTCTTGATTTGGAACTCAAATGAGTTCTGTTTGACTTGCTAGTGTTATACATTGAAGTAGTATTATTGGAAAAAGTTACACTTTACCGTGGGTGAAGAGAATCCCCACCACAGGAATCTTATAAATACTCCCCCGAATTGTACGAAGGTGAGATGTCTGTGGCATTGTTCTAGGCATCTCATCCAACCATCAAAACTGGTGGATGAAGAGATTCTCTTTACACTATGACTGAATGAAAACTCCTTTCATATTTTTTTGTTGACTAGTTGGGGAATTATGTGACTGAAATACTATAGGATAATGCATTAGCTTCTATTAGTTTAATCCAATTATTGTGCATTGCTTCCAAAATATTAAGGATATCTCTTTTATTTCTTTCTGGTAACTAATATTATTCAACAATCTGTGTCTTTGTTTAGTACATTTCTTGGAACCATTTGATTGGAAGTTAAAATTACAACATATAATTCCAACACTAATTATCGTAATGTTTGGTTTTCTTACCAGGATTATTGGCAATAGAGGATATAGTTGCCCAGTCGGTTTTCGTTTCCTTCACGGTCACCCCATTCGTGGCAGGGCTGCCTTGCGTGCCCGCGCAGGCCTGTGTTGACAGAAGATACGAACATGGGCTATAATGAACTTACAGCTAGGCTTGAAGGACTCTGGATTATCAATGAGGAATGTCAGGACATGGACATTGACTCACCTCCTGCTGACCTTAGTAGCCTTGAGAGAATCAGAGAGGCTAGAGTACCCTCTAGAGGGATTTTGGTGGGAAAAAGAACCCAAAGAGGAATTGAGGTCGAGCCTTCCAAGATAAAGGCTATATTGGACATTCCACCACCTAATACCGAGAAAGAAATTCGAGGTTTTCTTGGCCGGATTCAATACATTAGCCGATTCATAGCTCGGTTAACTGTGGTATATATTTATATATTTTTTTGGGGGGGGTTTAGGCTTACTGTCACCTTCAGTCTCTTTTTGGTTGCAAGTAAAAGGGTAGTGAAATCTCTTTTGAAAAGAAAAGGGATAGTTTTGTTATCATGATATACTTTTCTATTTAAAGTTCATTTTACTTTTGAAATCAAAGTATCTTGATTGCGAAGTAAAATGAAATTTGAAGTTTTGGAAGTACATTACACCATCATGTGATGAGAAGCATGGGTAAGGCTGCGTATATTTGCTGCTCCCAAACCCTACAATAGTGGGAGCCTTGTGCACTGTGACGCTCTTTTTTTACACCACTATATGAGGTAATGCATTGATTTGATTTCAATTACCTTCCTTAAAGATCTTCCGAAGGGCATGGATTATTCTCCTTTCGCATTAAACAATCAACCATATGTTTTGAATCCTTCTAAGTTCTAACAAGAACACGACATTATGAATATCCAGTAAGATTGAAAAGATCTCCGAGGGGGCTCCTGGTACTCCATGCTCTCATTCTCTTCATTAACACGAACATTTTGTTTCTGTAGAGAAGAATGGTGTAGCTCTTCCATCTTTAATGCTGCAAACCCAGGTTTTCAATTTCTCCAAAAGTTCTCTTCGTCAACCACTTGACTTGCGACATTGTAAGGGAGGTTAGTGTCCAGATCAGCTCCTCCTCGGATGTGAAGGCTTCATGTAAAGTTTCGTGATGGACCAGGTTAGAGGTGTGCAAGAACTAGGTTTTGGCCAAGCTAGGCCAAGCTAGAAGGCGGCCTCCATGCGGGCCTACTCTTGGGCTGTGCTTTTTTGGGCCAATTGTTAGGTTGGGGTAGTTTTTGGATAGGCCTGAACCAATGTGATTCCAATTGTGGTGCACATTGGGGGAGAGTCATAATGTATACAACTTTACTCCCCACTTCGCAGAGAGAGAGAGAGAGAGACCCTTTTTCTTATTTCATTCAGGAATTGATCGATTTGGATAAGTCTTTTAAGTCTTAGAATTGGTGTTTTAATGCCTTACCCCTAGTTTTTGTACAATGATTGAACGAGCCGAATTGACTAACGACTGATCCAACCGATTCGATCTCGATTCTTGAAACCATACTTCCATTTAATTTGGGATCACTTTTTTTTTTTTTTTTAATGGTTGCTTGCTTCATTGAACTTCTAGTCAAACGGGGCCTTGGAAGTGTTTTGTTATTCTCCATTAGGGAAATCTTCCCTGTCTCTTTAATTTTGAGTTCAAAAGTTGAGTTGATTCTCAAACATTCTAACTATTAGTTGTGCTTTGTTTAATCAGCAAACAGCATTTAATAGAGTTATTATACAAACAAGCACTGGCATTCCACTTATCCTGAGTCATCCCTCTCCCAAAGGACAAGAGAAGATTCAAAGAGTATTCATTCATAGCAGCACTCCACTTCTTGACCAAGAAAGAAAAGCAGAAAATGTAAACAAAGATCAGCTGAGGGAGGGCAGAAGCCTAAAGTTGTGAAACACTTAATCAAATATATATGATACCAAAAAGGCCAATGAATTGGAAAGCTTTGTCAATTAATGGGAAAATTGCCACTTCTCTGTGTACTATACTTCGATCATTATAAGTTGGAATCGATCTCAAAAACCCTAGAATTGACTCGTCAGATCTGAAAACCCAATAATTCAGATCCGCATCAACTGGTTCGACCGATCTGATTCTAATTTTTTAAACTTTGCGAAGCTACTTGTCTACAAGATTTAAGCCCCATCTAACATGCCATGTCACAGATTTTTTGGGTCAATTATACAAAGGAACTTATTTAATTGAGCCGACAAATATACTTTACCTAATATATAATTATTTATAATATTTACCTAATCATTTATTCCTTCTTCCCAACTAGCATGAAGCATTACACCCTAAATCCCCCAAAAAAAAAGTAATAAAAAAGAAATTGTTTTACAAGCGTGTGATCCCTCCACTGCCATTCTTTCACATCATGCTCATGCCATGTATGCGTAAGTTTCAATCTTAAATATTAATCAATAGATTTTTTTTTATATATATATTTTTTGTCGTCACTACCTAAACTATTTTTATTATTATTATTATATTTATATTTTTGGGTTTTAATTAAAAAAAAAATCCATTTGAACAATCTATGGGTGATCCAAAACACAAACCCCACCACTTAATAAGTAGTCTATTAGATGATGATATTATGGGATTATGTCTCTGAAATGGTATTTGCAAAATGAAGCCATTATAAGCTCATAACAAATTAAAGTTTATCATATAAAATCCCTTCTACCTTTTTAATGGTTCTTTTGTACTTTTTTATATTCTCAAAATGGGAGCAGGTTTTATGGATGGTTTTGCCCATAGTGAAATGGTTTCATATCCTTAGAGTGTACTTATGAATCTATAGGAGGGGGTAGTTGATGAATCGTCCAATAGGGATGGACATTTAATGACAAGGGAAGACCTGAGACCCATGGGGAGTCCGGATCCTCTCCAGCGCGTAAGTGTGTCTAGCGTGCATCGGGCGGTTGGGTAGGTTGGCATGCACCCCAAGGCCAGCACCCAGTCATCGTCCGATGCCTACTGGGGAGGATTTTTACACGACCCATGGGTGGTATGTGAGAAAATGTGCGTAAGAATATGCATTGGCGTGCGTTTCCTTTTTATCTCTTGCACTATGTAGTAGGTCTGATTGGACTGAAATTTTATAAACATATAGACCCAAATGACCTCTATTCTCAGTTCAGTTGGGGTTAGTCAAGTTATAGGTATTAGTATTAGTATTAGTGGTCGTATCGATCACCACTAATACTCACATCAATAAGATACAGATCGAGCTGTATCAGCCCATATTGGACCTACATTAAAAAACGAATCACTTTTTATACTTCTGATCCGTATCAATATATGGTATAGGTGATATCAATTGATATTGTCAATACGCTACTGATACCTTGATCCATGGTTCTAGTGGTAAAATAAGGCTTTCATATACCCCGAACTACCAAGAAGGTGAATGACAATGCATGGACTACTACGAAGGTGCATGATGGGAGGTTATGTTGGAATTTTAAATGCCTTTAATATGATGCTTTAAATATTATTTTGTATTAGAGGGTCGTGTTTTTTCTTAGTAGACACCTAAATGATCAATAAGTGTGTCTATTGAAAGATATGTTTGAATAGTCAACAAACATGTCTTGTCTACCAAAAAACAAAAAAAAACAAACATGCCTTGTAGGAAAAGATATGTTGTTGGGCATGTCTTTTGGAAATACTCTTTGATGGTGTTTCTTCCTCTCTTATATAAAAAGAGGAAGTTAAACCCATTTCTCTAACAATTTTTAGATAATCTCAACTGCAATTTGTTTTGGTCAATTGAGCATAACTTTAAAATGTCCTAATATGACCCAATAATCGAGTGCAACGATTATTATAGAGATGTTTGTAGGGCCGTTTTATCTTAGAGATTGATTCACAAGAACCAGCTTTGCACCATAGGGACCAATGCAAACCATTTTCTGGATATCCTTAAGTTTTAAGGGAAGTGAACGGTGGCACGACTTAGCCCCACGGATTCCTTAAGTTTCTTTATTTATTTTTAAGTTCATGATGTCATATTTGGTATTTATTGTCAGTCCGATCAATTGGGTTTTGATATAATTCTATATGATAGAATTTGACAAGCAACCCTTTTTTTTTTGGGTAAAATTTGACAAGTAATCAATACAAACCATCTCTAGATATCCAATGGTCAAATTTGTCGCATCATCAATCCACTTCGTAGTTGCGAGTCACACATAGATACTTATTGAACAAGACCATCCATAAAATCTTTGGCCTTCATCAAGACAAACAAGGTCTTATTTATAGTCCCTGGTTTATTCATCAATGGTATTGGAGGCTTTTTTTTTTTTTTTTTTAAAAAGGTATAAGGGGTATGTCCAGTTCAGCCCATGGTTCTAAATCTGGACCAATATAACTTAAGGAACTGGATTGAATTGGAACCAGTTCGATTTTCAAAAAAACCTAATCCAATTCGGATCAAAGAAATCAATCTTGCTAGTCTGGTTCAAAAGACTATGGGTCAGCCCTAGCCCAAAGCACCCCCCCCCCCCTTGATAACTTTTAGTCATATGGTTATAGTAATTGTGCGATGAGATGTGATGTGTGGCTTTAGGCTCATTAGTCACTGCATAGTTTGTTGACTTGATTAATGGGGAATTGACCAATCACTTGCTCTGCATAAGACTTTTAATGTATCAAATTGAGACACCTTGTCTAAGTGGAATCTTGTTTACTTTGGGAATTACATGTCTCTCCTTTTGGGTTTCTATTTTCTTCCTCTTCTTCTTTCAAACCCTAATGTGAGTGAGAGAGAGAGAGAAACCACTTTGCATTTTTAAAATAAAAAAAAAGTGTTTGGTGGTTAGGGCCCAAATGCATGTAGCTAATGCCAATTTATAACTTCCACACCACAGGAGTTGTGTCCTTTTCTTCCTGTGGCATGAAAAGTGCCATATTTAGGCCTTTGATGACTATATCCATAGGCACTAGAAACAAGTCCTACAAATAATCCAACGGCTAGGAGAGCCTTGAACATGGTCAAATAAAGTCACCCTTTGTATGATAAGGAGAGGGGTCCATAACCCACTTAGTCTCCCCTAATATTCTATTCTACATATAGAAATAAATAAATAAATAATAATAGTAATAATAATAATTATTATTATATAGTTCATAAAAAAATTATTGCTAGGTACTTTTCTTACATGAGAAGAATGGATGGGAATGCAAACTCCACCCAAGGCTTAAAAATTCTAGTTGCCCATGATTGTCTTCACATGTTTTAACGTGGATTCCAACTCTAAATGCTTGTTTTAATCTAATACTTTTTAGCGTACTTACATTAAATAAACTAATCTTAATCAAACTCTCTTATTATAATTAAACTTAATTATTATATTTAATATTAATTTTTTAATCTACATCAAAAAATATACTTAAAACTCTAGGTGACTACAAATAATGGGTTGAGGCCTTGAGGGTACAACAAAAGTGGCTGAAACTCAAGTGTGTAGGTGGTGCCTCATGACGGCGGTATCTTTCCAATCAATACTGAAGATGAGTTTTTTTTTTTAGAGGGGGGGAAAGATACTAAAAATACGTTTAAAACGATAAAAATAATAGGATGACAAAAAAGAATGGCATTTAAAACGCATTTTAACTAACTATAATCAAAGTTTTAGTGCATGATAATTAATAGTACCATTGTCGTTGTTGATATCGATACAAATCGATCGAATTAGATTGTTTTACTCTTCAAAATATGGATACATGGCTTTTTGGACCATTTTCCCTCCCTCCTTCAAATGCTACCGATACAATCGATTTGATCTCGATACTTAAAATCATGTTTTGGACCTAACAAGGAGGGATTACGTCCAAAGAGTTTTGCACTCCCCCTTACCCCCCCCCCCCCCCATCCAGATCCTCTCCAATGAGGGAATCACGCAATGAGGCATCCAACGGCTAGGCTGCCGCACACACATCCTGACGTACACCAAGTCAGCATGCGTGGTACATCGGGATGTGTGTATGGCAACCCAGCCGTTGGATGCCTCATTGGTCGGGATTATCATTGGAGAAATCCAAATCCTAACCCGCCCCCCTCCAATTTTTCCTTTTTGTTCAAGAGTACTTTCAAGTAACTGGAGAGAATCCTTCGCTATATCATGTGTGTAATATGTAACGTGTAGGCCAACGCCAACCAAATTAGTCTCCCAGGATCACATGGTTCACAACTGTTCAGAGGAATCCACATTGGGTGGATTCTATCTGAACGATTGTGAGTCGTTCTTGTACGTTCTAATACATGAACGTGAACCCAACTCAAATTGGTCTCCACATGGGTCGTGCTATGAAAGTATAAAACCACTAGTCCCGCAATTTTGCCATATTATGAAAGATTAGTTTCTAAGAATCACCATTCCACATTTAGCACTTCACGTGGGTCTTCACATTGTATTCTCTTTTCCTCTTCTTCCATTTCTCCTTTTCCTTTTGCCCTAAAATTTATTAATCGTCATCATTCAACTTTAACATTTCCCAATACGAAGCAAAAGCTGCATAAACAATCCAAAGTATTTGGAACTCAGGAAGAAATTTTCAAGATTCTGGAAAGATACCAAAAACAATTAATAAGAAAAGAGAAAGGGCAACAAGTTAGACTGAAGATTAACAAAATCGATGATGAGAGAAAGGAATTAATAATTCTTGATTAATTTTTGATTTTTTTTTTCCTTTTATTGTTTTCTGTCTTTCTTGTTTTGACAGAAAAAAATAAAAAAAAAAGAGTGTATCCAATGCATGAGGCTCCCGCTACAATTGGGGTTTGATGAAGATCATAATATACGCATTTTACCCCTACTTTACGGAGAGACTGTTTTCCAACTCAAACTTGTTACCACTAGATCGCAATGAAGCATCCTTACATACATTTTCATATAAAACATAGATGTTTGTTGTGTAATCTAATTAAAACTCTTATTATATTTGTTAATTAGATTTTTCAAATGTAATATTTATTTTCTTTTTGAGATTAAAAGGATTTGATTGCTTGGTAAACTAAAAGGATTAAGCTTTTTACCATTGGTATTGTGACAATATGATTGGACTCTAGGTTCATCATTAACTGAGATCCAAATTATCCTTGCCTAGTCCGATCAAGGTCAGGTCCCATGGTTGAAGAGATTCTCTCTTTATCATGGTGAAAAGAAACTGTTCTAAAGTATAATTTAAAAATTAATTTTTTATTTTTTTTGAATTAATTACACAATTATTTTAGATAATGATTATAAAAAAGAAAAAAGTTCCCTACACTACGAATGTGGGGGAAATCTCTCACGTCACACCAATGACTGACTCTGTATAGATCAATATAATAAAGAAAAACAAAATAATAAATAAATCCCATGTGATTTTAACAATGATTTCTTTATAAAAATATTTTAATATTGATTTGATTTCAATATTTTCCTTGTAGCAAGAGAGAGAGCCAGAGGCAAAATTCTATTAAGGAATGAGGAGAATTGGGTTTTTAACTCTTGAAAGGCAGCAAGAGACATTTTTAAGCCTAACAAGCTACAAAACCCAAGAAACCCAAGATCATGGTTCACCCATTTATTTCATTTCATATTAAGGAGAATGAGGCCTAAAGGGATTAGGTTAGATTTTTATTGAGGGTAACCCTAACTTGGACCTAATTAATAATTGTGCGTGATCCAGGGAGAAACACTCACATACCTCATTCTTCATTTGTCATCTTAAATCCTCTTCGGCCGTTGTAATCTATCAAGAAACTCACTCAAAAAGTTCTTTACACCCAAACATAGGATTCTAATTCATACAATTAACATAATTTAATTACACTAATCTTGCTGATGTGGACTCGACAAAAATGTTGCACCCTCATTACTGGATCAGACCAGATGGGTTAAATGGACCATCCATTTCTTTGATCAGTGCTGTTATGGATTGATTCATCATCGATCATGTATGATGAGAGACCCACCAACAAAAGAAATAATAGATAAATAAATAAACAAAAAGAGAAAAATTATTTGTGGGGGAGTCTACCGCTCACGCCTAGACATAGAGGGGGCAAAATGACAAGTCTAACCCCATTAAAGGTAGAAATCCTGCCCCTCCCATGATACCAGCGTGTGCTCTCGTTGGCCCCCATGCATGTGTAGTAGGGCCATGCTCCCCACAGAGAAAGCCGACCCTAAGCAAAAGCAGGGAAAGATTTACTGACAACACTAGAGTACAGGTTCTCTTTCACATGGATTTTTTTATTATGTTCTCTATTATACTTGCCCATATAGATGATACTTTTTTCAGGTTAGCCATTGGTGTAGTGTTAAGGATTTTAAGTTTGGAATCTGCAATCGGTCCCCAAAAGTCCTAGAATCGGCTCCTTAGATCTGAAAACCTTTGATCCAAAAAACCTTAGAATCATTCACTCCAAAAAATCCAAAATTGAGATCGGCCATGGCCAATGCCAATTTGAATTGGCTGTTTCGATCGATCCGATTCCGATTTTCAATCAATGTGTGACGTGTAGATTCCTCCCTATACTGGTGTGATTATAGAGAATCTTCTCCCATAAAAATAATTGAAACATAATGAGCATTTCACAAAGCCACAAGTTAATTAAAAATAATCACCAATCAAAGATGAGGAGAGATGAACTCATAATAAAGACCACTAGACCAGAAGTGTTGGGTTGAAGGAATCTTTTGAAAATTTTAATCCATGGAGGGGTGGAGGATGAGTTGCTTAATATGAAAAAGGAACTGTTAAGAGGGAATCAAGATCCTCCATGGACTATATCAAAGATCAAAGATTTTGGTTTGCTGCACGGATTATTCCCAGCTTTAGAGATTAAACATATATTTTCTTTCCCTTTATTATTATTATTTTTTTTCTTTTCTTAATAGTTCTCTTCCTTGTGGAGAAAGGCAGGTAAAATTCATTCAAAGATACACATCTGCATGATTCCTTCTATGGTTCCCTACTTACCTTCCAAAATCTTACTCACCTCCTCATCCGGAGACTAATTTTCAGCATGGATATGGAGAATATTTTTGTGATATTAAAAATATGGGCAAGAGATCTCTGCGATCGCATGGTCTCTACACAAGCGTCTGGATCAATGGATGAGCACACCTGGGTATCTATCTCAGGGAGCAGAGGCGTCATCTCACGGTGCCCTATGAGAGGGAGTAGGAAACACCACCAAGTAGAGAACTTTTTCCCTATAAGGGAAAATATTAATGAATAGTTGAGTTTGGTCATCTTCTAGAATTTTTCTTGACATACATATTTTTTTTAGTGGAGTTGTTTCTTTGAAGAAAGGATTGTTAAGGAAAGTCCATGTGACAATTTAATTGTTGTCAAATTATTTGAAGGGTGATGCCACAATTTTGATAGTTGAATTGAATGTTTAGGGTATGATGTGGATTGGCCATATGTTAAATTTTACATTGAAATTCAATATAACCTACCATCTGACGGCATATTTTTCGTTATATTTCCATGCACCTCCAATGTAATCCACATGCACTCTTTCATGGTCCAAGATTTTTTCAATTTATGGTTTTGCCACTTGACAAACTTGAATTATTCACATGTGAGCAAGGATTTTGGATCCATGGCTCCACAAATTTGGAGCTCTATCTAAAGTTATTTAATGTAGTATTTATGTGAAATGATAGGAATTACCCTCATTAAAAAAAAATATTAGCTTAAAAGAACAAAAAAAAATATAATTACAATTTCTTAGTTCATCACTTTGATTACAATTAGATTTTCCTTTTATGTTATGTTATTCTTGCTTGATGGAAGAGTGATGTGGCAATCATGACCATTGGATGTCTAGTTCTAACTTGGCACGTGTCAAATTTCAACCTCAAATACAATAATTTACCTTCTATTTATTCTCATATATATCCATGCACTCCTCTTATTCATATGTGCTCTTTAGGTAGTTAAGGGTTTTTTTTATTTTGCCACGTAACCAACTTCAACCTATTGGAAACTTAATATGTGAACAAGGGACCTTCGGGTCTACTACTTTAAATTTTAACTCCATAATTGAATAGAGTTATACAAGTTTCATGCGTTATATGCACCTCCTCCTACTTAATGTTATGTGTGGTTGCTTTATTGGTAGCCTTCCTTAAAAATTTTGAGCTATTATTTGGTAGCATTCACAAGGAAAGAAAGAGTGATATTAAGGATGGTTATGCAATGATGTTTTTTTTCTAAATTTTGTTTTACCAATAAATGGGAGAAACATTGTGAGAAAAGCCTATTCCTTCCTAAAAGACAAGCAATATGGGCAAACCCATGCCATGTCGTCCTCTCATGGTTTTAAGGATTGGTGTCGGATTAATCGGATCCTTGTTCTTCTCTCGTGGTTTTAAGAATCAAGATTGAAGTAAACAGATCGATCAATTTGAACTGAAATCTGGTGAGATCGATTCTAATTTTAGCTGATTTGGATTGGTCAATCCCTTTTCCAAAATCGAAGATTAAAGCAACTTTAGGCTGCTTTTGATCGAATTTTTATCAATCCAGATTGATTCTGTCAAGACCGATCCGAATCCTGATTCCAAATTTTCAACCCTACCTCTTTTTTTTTTTTTGGGTAGGAAACAACCCTACCTCTTTTAGTTAAGGGACGACTCGCTTAATAGCTTTATAGCCCGCATATGAATGCCATAACAAAATTAAAATAGATAGTTGTTGGTAGGGGTATCAAAAATGAGATCAGATCAGTTGACATCGGTCAATTGAACCCATTATCGGTTTGATATTGATACTGATTTTAGTTTATATAGACTGTTAAGGCTATGTTTGGAAATCAAGAAAACAAAAGGAAAAATAATAATAAAACAAAATTCATGACGACAGAATGATTGAATTATATGTAATTCTCTCTCCTCAAATTCAAAATTTTTAAAATTTTTTTCTTTTCTTTTCTTGGCTTCCGAACATAACCTAAAAGATAAAAAATGATCATTTAGATCGAAGCTAAAAAGATCAATTAAAAACAGGGGAAAAAAACTCCTTTTTTTTTTGAGAAATATTATCTGTATTTTTTATTTTATAAATGAAAAACTGAGACTGAACCAATAATAGACCGATAAGGGAATCTAACAACAACAGACCGACACCAATAGGCAATTAGCTTCTATAAACCGAACTTCTTATTAATCTAAAACCGGTTCGAATCGATATATAGAAACCAAAAAACTGATTAAAATCGGATCAAACTGCGACTTGACACCCTTAATTGTCATGGTTTGATACACAAATGGTCACTTACGAGTTATGAATGTTGAGAAACGAGGCAAGGAGGGTAGCCGGGTAGGGATTCAATTCCATTAACCACTCACCAGTCTCCGATTGGATGTGATCCTGAAGGGAAGTCCTTGATCCCTCTCAAAGATTCCAATCCGATGGTTAGGATTACATTAACGTGATGGAAATCCCTATTTTTATTTCACACGCCCACCAACCCACCAACAGTAAATCCAACTAACTGCCGAACTCCTTTTATTGGGATCGTGTTGTAGCGGTTTTTTTTTTCCCTCTTTCTCACAAGCTTTCATTTGATTAAGACTTTACCTTCTGGTTTATCATTATCATTAATGGCTTTATATTCCCTCCCCCCACCCGTTTCCCCAAGCCCATTTCCATATATTCATAAACCCATAAAAATATCCTACCAGTACCAGACCTGTTCAATGGCCAGAATACCCCTCATGGAATTGTATTTATGTATATTTAGTGATGGGCATAATTGTAATTTCACGATCTCCTTAAGAAAAACTCTAAAGACCGTGGGATGAATTTTATGTTACCTACTACGATGAAGAAGGAATTTCTTCACTCATTATGTTTGTTTTGTTAAGAGAACTAAGGATGTTTACCAAAAAAACAGTTAAGAGAACTAGGGATGAGCAGCACTCAACCCCCCTGAAAACAAATGTTGAAAATGTTTTATTTTCACAAGTATTTAAGCTTTTCTCATAAGTTAAAAAAGATAGAGAAGCTGCTGTCAAGGTTGCGTGGCATTGCACAAAGCGTAGACCAATGAGAGTGCACATAGAGGTATCAATAGGGTTTAGATTTATTCATTTTAAAGATGCGGGACATTTCGGTCTTGTATCCTACACGTGACTTGGCATCTTTTTTTAAAAAAATATAAAAAATTTAAAAAAAATAAAAGAAAGTTAACCGATGCTATGTGCGAGCGTAACACAATACAGAATGAATAGATTTTTTCACACGATGCTGTGTTTAGGCGCAGATACACATGTCCGCACACAACACCGATTAGCGTTCTTTCTCCCAATATAAATAATGATGATGAAATTATGTATCTTTCTATCTTTTTTTCAAAAAAATTCTCTCTTTCTCTTATGTTCTATTCTTCTCTAGACACAGTAGTTTCCATCGCGTTTCGTTGCTTTATTTATCCATATTAAACCGGATAACGGGATAAGGAGGTGGAAAGGTCAAACAAGACTGAACAATCCTCGTGGCTGGTCAAAACCAAATGCATGGATGCCACGTGTCTTACAGTTTCGTGAAACGTGTCGAAGCTCCATACAGAAACATGTCTTACGTGTACCTATTGTAGGCTTGTGCCCCATAAGTATAGGCGGTTTGTGGGCCACCACATACATAGAAATGAAATGAGAACTAATATCCCTAATTCCCTAAGTCAAGAATCTGTCCTCAGTCAGTCCTCACTCCTCACACACGTGAATGGCACATATTCGTAATTATCAATATTCTTCAGGGTTAATTATAACCCCCAAGAGGCAGCTAATTCCTGCCGGGTTTTAGTCGGGCCAACAGGGCATGCCTGCCTCAAAGCCGACAAAACCAAACAGACGGCCAATTAACGGTAACGGCCATTTTTGCCTCACCTAAAATGCATCCCAATGTGCCCCTCAGCAACACACTGCAAACGCCAACTGTCAATTAAAAGTCCGCCGCCGTTATCTGACGGTATCAGTTCCATCACTCCTTCGAAGCGTGCTGTACGGACGAACTGCAGATTTTGATTCTGGTCAAAACTTAACTACGGTTTAGGGTTAGGTTAACTAAGAGAGAGAAAGAAAGAGACAGAGGCGTATAATAGCAAGCACGAAATGCGTTCTTCAGGATTCGGTAACGGCGTTTTCTGAGCTTCGTCTTTCTTCGCGGGAGAGATTGGATTGTGGGAACTGAGAAACTGAGCAGTTTTCTGGGTTGGAGAAGTGGTTTTACGAAGAGGTTTTCTGAAATCTGGATTCTGGACCAAGAAAAGGAGAGAGAGAGAGTAGGTGATTTACTGATGATAGAGAAGTTTTGTAACTGAAGAAGATTGGTGGTTGACGGTTTCGCTTATCGTTCGGGATCGTTTCTGTGAACCTCTTTGCGGCAAGTGAGGGTTCCCACTTTTATTCAAAGTTTTATTTCTTATTTTGGATTCATCTCTCTTCTTCAAACTTAAAGATAAAATGGGTTAGTAACGCGTAAGGAAGACGGTGGATGTCCTTTCATTGACTTGAGTAGTGGTTTTTACAAGTTTGGAGTTTGGAGAATTTTTTTTTTTTTCCTTCCCTTCCATGGCGTATGCAGAGAATTTCAGAGGTTCGTCGGTTTCGCAGCCGAATTTCTCTAATGATCGGCAGGACACAGGTGAAATGACCGATGGTTTCTTCCTCTGGATTCTTTCTGTTTATCACAGAGATGTTTCGTTGTAATGCTGTTGCTTGCGGACCACACTTAGGGCTTTTGTTGCTGATTTGGGTTCCTTCCTGTATTTGGCAGGCTTTATAGGTGACGAGCTCTATGCCTCTCTTTGGAGAGCTTGTGCAGGTCCTCTCGTCGATGTTCCTCGGGAGGGCGAGAGGGTTTTCTACTTCCCGCAAGGTCACATGGAGCAAGTAAGTGTTTGTCTGTTCTGTTTTTAAATTATCAGCTCCTTTCTTTTGTTTCGGAGTTCTGGAATTAAGCCGTGGTTCTATCTATCTTCCATGAAGTAATTGTGTTTCTCTACTCCCCTTGGTTTGGGGTTTCTGTTCCTTGGGATTTTACAGTTAGAAGCATCTACAAACCAGGAATTGAATCAGCGAATTCCTTTGTTTAATCTTCCTTCCAAAATCCTTTGTCGTGTTATACACATTCAGTTGCTGGTATTCTTCTTCGAAAACTTGGTCGTTTCTATCTCTTTTTTCCTTTTCTTTTTAAGTTTTGTAACTTCCCTTTTGTTGATTTCTACCATTTCCAGGCCGAACAAGAAACAGATGAAGTTTACGCGCAAATCACCTTACAACCTGAGGCAGATGTGAGACTTGCTTACTTTCCGAATTTCTATCCATTAAATTATCTAATTACGAAGGGGGGGAAATTTAGTCTATTAAGTCTTTTGATATATAATTTCTACAGCAAAGTGAGCCCAGGAGTCCTGATCCAAGCCCTTCTGAACCTCCGCGGCCCACCGTTCATTCTTTTTGCAAGATTTTAACTGCGTCTGATACAAGCACACATGGCGGGTTCTCTGTTCTTCGTAAACATGCTAACGAATGTCTTCCTCCGTTGGTATTGCTCGTTCTATTTTGTTGTTCCTATTTACTTCTCTTCTCTTTCTCGATATCTATTTTCTGTGCGATTTTCTTTCTTCAACATGGTGTCCTTTCTTGAAGGACATGAACCAACCAACACCAACCCAGGAATTGGCAGCTAGGGATCTTCATGGGTATGAGTGGCGATTTAAGCATATCTTCAGAGGTACCTGCAGTGGCATTTTTCCGTTTTCTTGTTGCATGTATGCCAATTATGTTGTAGTTCTTATTTGTAGATGACCGAGCTGTTTCAGAAACATTGTTTAAAAAAAAATTGTGTTCCAAATCTTTAACAGTGGGTTGTAATGACTAAGTAGTAGTTATATCTTTTTCAATTTGATTGTACCAGGTCAACCCCGCAGACATTTGCTTACAACAGGATGGAGTACGTTTGTCACTTCTAAGAGATTGGTTGCAGGGGATGCTTTTGTATTCCTGAGGTATTTGAGCAAGGGTCTTAATTATGATCCCATCTTCCTCTCAACTTTCTAATTTTTCTGGAATTTTAGTTATACTTTGTAGTAGGATCTCTTTTCACTCTCAGGGACTGGTTATGCAGGGGACAGAATGGAGAACTACGTGTTGGAGTAAGGCGTCTTGCTCGTCAACAGAGCACCATGCCATCCTCTGTGATATCGAGCCAAAGTATGCATCTTGGAGTCCTTGCAACTGCATCTCATGCTGTAGCCACTCAGACCCTTTTTATTGTTTTTTACAAACCAAGGTTGGAAAAGTTCCTTTTTGAGTTCTATTTTCTGTCAAATAAACCTTCATTTTTCTGTTCATCTCACAGTCTCCTTGTTAATTGTCCCTCCTGTTCATGGTTTTTGTTAGAACGAGTCAGTTCATTATAAGCTTGAACAAGTATTTAGAGGCTGCTAAGAATGGGTTTTCAGTCGGTATGAGATTCAAGATGAGATTCGAGGGTGAAGATTGCCCTGAAAGAAGGTACTTGTGGATGTTGGTGGAACATTTCTTACCTGTGTTTTGAATTTTGTTTGCTATAGTTTTCCAGCTCTTTCACTTAATGTTTTCCTTGTTTTGGTTCTTAAGGTTTACAGGTACAATTGTTGGGGTTGAAGATGTCTCTCCCCAGTGGAAAGATTCCAGATGGAGGTCATTGAAGGTTGGAATTTCTTTTAATCCTCATAGCCAGTAGATTAATTTCTTCTCTTGTATACTTGGATTCTTATATATATATGTTTTTCAGGTTCAATGGGATGAACCTGCATCCTCTATTCAAAGACCAGAGAGGGTTTCTCCATGGGAGATTGAACCTTTTGTTGCTTCTGCTCCTAACCCGACTCAACAACCAGCTGTAAAGAACAAGAGGCCCCGACCGCCAATAGACACCCTTGCCCTTGGTGAGAGAAACTTTAACCTTTTGTTTTCCACGCTACCTGAGTTGGTTGGATGTATTTTGAACTTTCCTGTTCTGGTATGTAGAAACTGCTGCTAATTCTGCAGCCTCAGTTTTCTGGTATCCTGGATTGAGCCAGTCCCATGATCCAACTCATTCGAGTAGTGCTGAAGCCCAAAGCATTGAAAGCCAAGTTTTGTGGCATCCAAAGCAGAAGGAAGGTAAGGGCAATCTCATCAATAGTAGCAACAGCTGTAGCTCCAAGACCTGGACAGATGGGGGCTGGCTGCCATCTCCACCAGTGGATGTTTCCCTGAGTCTGTTTCAGGAGTCAACAGAAGATCACAAAAATGGTATTACATGTTCATTTCTCCAAGGTAGTTCTACCCTGGATACATCAAAGCCAAGCAACAGCTTGATGCTTGACCTCGTGGATACGGGGAAGAAACCTGAGATGGTTAGTGGTTGCCGGTTGTTTGGGTTCGATTTGGTAAATGTACCAGATGTCCCAGGTTCTACAGAGAAGGCACTGTCACACCCCATGAGTGTATCTAGTGCAACCACCGATGGATCCACCCCAGCGGCGACTGGTTCTGGAGCTGATTCAGACCTCTCAAAGGCTCCGAAGGAACAGAAACAGTGTTCGTTACACGTCTCACCGAAGGAGAGTCAAAGTAAGCAGAGTTGCTGTACTTCTTCCACC
The DNA here is from genome assembly GCF_018873765.1 of Telopea speciosissima. NCBI lineage: Eukaryota > Viridiplantae > Streptophyta > Magnoliopsida > Proteales > Proteaceae > Telopea > Telopea speciosissima. The sequence continues at coordinate 86,790,604 of NC_057916.1, read as the reverse complement.
AGGAGTCGTATCAAGGTAATGCTAAAACCTGTCGTGTGTTATTCAAAGTTGCACGATGAGCCCGGATAAACAATCAATGTAAAATAGGATTTATAGTGCTTGAGGCCCTATTTAGAAGTGTCCAGGAAGCAGAATATATTTTAATTAGAAAACACAACAGTGGCCTGCCTTCAACTGATAATGTACTCATAGAATGTACCCAAATTTTGATTCTGAAGGTTCAAATGGAAGGGATTGCAGTTGGTCGGGCTGTTGACTTGACTGTGTTGGAAGGTTATGAACAGCTTATAAATGAGCTGGAGAATATGTTTGAGATTAAAGGAGAGCTTCAGGACCGGGACAAATGGCTACTTGTGTTCACCGATGATGAAGGAGACATGATGCTGATCGGTGATGATCCTTGGCAGTAAGTAACTTGAAATGACAAACCCAGTAAAAAATGCTTTATCATGTTTTTTGATCATTTGATTGGGTTGGTCTTAAAGCTTGGTTTTTTTGACTTGAATGTGCTTTTGTGATGTTGTTTTGTAGGGAGTTTGTTAAGATGGCAAGGAAAATCTTAATCTCCTCAACCCAACAAGTGAAGAAGCTAACAAGTTCAGGGAGTAAGTTACCAACGTCATCTTTAGAAGAGGGTGAGGGGATTGTTGTATCCATGGATTCAGAATTGAAAACTGAAACATGAAACATTAACATGAAACACTGGTTTTTCTTGTCTGAACATTTTGTTGTTTCAAAACTGTGGGGTTTGAAAGGGGCTTCTGATCTGTAGTCCTCCCCTCCCTTGATTACCAAAATAAAATAAAGGTTTCTAATAAGAAAGATCAAAAACAGAAATGAAATCAGAGAGGTGGTGGTGGTGGTGGTGGTTGGTTCATCAAAAGCTTGTAGGAAATGGTCGATCTTTGTTATTAGAATTTAGAAACCTTTATTTTTTATTTTGATAATCAAGAGAGGGATGACTACAAATCAGATATAACTGTTTTATATTTCTTTTGAAGACAAGGGGAGTGACGTCATTTTGTTGAGGAATCTTTACTTTTTTTGAGCATTAATGGAAATCACAAACCATTGGCTCAAACAGTGGGAGTGGGGGTGGGGGGGGGGGGGATGGAGATTGGAGAGCTTGAGCCTTGAGGTGGTGGTTTCTGCACATAGGATGGCGGCATGACTTGAGCAACATGGGTTACGTGGCCCCTTTCTTTGGAGTCTTCGCGGTGGGGACGGGTGAATGCTGAATACTGAAAATGAGGGTTGATGTAGGAAACAAAGGCAGTGGGGCCCCAGACAATGGGAGGAAGGAGTTGGGTCCTACTACCCCAAATGTGTGGTAGCTCAGTTGGTAAAGACCCAGACCCGTACCCAGACCCAGACCCAGACCCACACCATGGTTTCAAAAAAATTGGTGAATCGGATCAATTCCGTCACCGATTCCTAATTTTAAAAGCAGGCACACCATATGATTAAAAAAAACACAAACACATTCTACATAGCTGGTATAATGTGTGGTTGGACTTTTGGAGGAAGGTTTTAAATCAGGGCATGGGTATCTGTAACAGTATATATATATATATAGCTGGGTCAAATTAGACAGTTTTGCCTTCAATTATGAATAGAAATTCATTTTTTTTTTGAGCAGTTATACCTCCAATAAGAACCATTCCACTGATACCGACTGGGCCTATATTGATATGAATACCAATACTTAGAGCCGTGTTTGTAGGGGAGGGGAGTGGGTCTCACATGTTGAAGGATTCTAGTACAGAAGATGTATACTATAAGTCATTTTTTTCTCCATTTTTAGCATGTTTGGTTGACTTTTTCTGATGAATTCAATGTTTCAACACAAAAAATGCTCATTTTTTCCATAGGATTTTCAAGAATGTCATTGTTTTTTGAGGAGGGGGTTGGCATGCTGCTGGCTTTTTCTGGTGGTAACGGTTGTGTCCAATGGAGAGAGAGGGTGGGAAGGGGAGAGAGGGGGTCATTTCTATTGGGGTGGAAGAGGGACAGATCTAGTCTGGGCACATGCCCAGCCTTTACCCTTTTGGCTTTTTTAACTTACAATAAATGCCGTCTTCCCAATGAAGAGAGAAATGGGAGAAGAGTTCCTCTACACATACGTTTGGTGTCAACATTTATTCTATGTTTTTGACCATTTAAAGGGTGAAGAGTGGTACATATGGAAAGCAAAAGGATCTGGTGTTGGCACCTGACATGTACGTACAAGTGAACGCATGTGTAGAGGATCCATTCTCGAGAAACATTGGAGCTCTGCAATTGACAGAGCACCAAATGGTGGTTGCGACGAGAGAGATTCAAGTGAAAGAAAGAGATGACAAAGGAGTGGAGTTCAAGGGAGGAAGAGATGAAGAGGAGGGAGAGAGACCAAAGAGGAGATTTGGGGAAAAATAGAGAAGGGTCTTGCAGTGGCAAGTTGGGATCGGAGGAGACGAGCACTGGCAGGCTAAGTGTTTCGTGAGTGAGTTAACTGATATGTGGAATTATTCCCAACATTCTCCTTCATGTTCCTCTTTTCAGTGGCAATTCACGTGGCTTGTGTAACCCTCCTCCATTGGGTGATGGTGCACAGATGTTTAATTAATATGATGAGCCTAATGCCCTATACAACACTTAAAGTTGTGAGGTCCAACTAAAGTCATCCAAGGTCCCAAAATCTTTGAATTTTTCTTTCTGACGGACTATAAGAAAGAAATAATGATAAATTGACAATCAAACATAAAATAATGGACAATTGAGGACTGCAAGAATTGATTGGAATCGGGCAATTCACTTGATCCAATTCCTATTAGTTTAAACCGTCACCATCATAGAACCTGTTTTCAGCAACTCGGCCAAAATAATAATAATAATAAATGGGAGAGACTTAGACATGCCGTCAATTTTTGATAAATTTTCGAAATACACCAATCACATGAGAAAAATAGAAATGAACCACCATCACCAGTAGGACCCCTCCTCGGATCAGGATCGTTTTTAGGAAACCCAGCGCCCAGGGTGCTGTCAAAAGGCATCCAATGGTTTAGCTATATCGCACACATCTCGACACACACTTAGAAATGTGTACAACACAGCCCAACGGTTCATAACACCCTGGGGTGCTGGGCTCCATGGACACGAGCTAAATGCCCCCTCCTGTGAGGCAATTCTGCCCATGAGAAAGTTCAGTCACAATCAGGATCTTTTACTCATTGTTTATTATTTATTAGAAGCTCAAGAAAAAATTTCTATAACTCGTTAAAGTGAGCGTAGAGAGTAGAGATCATTTGATGGATGCCGTCAACCTCACAATTCAACCAACATTTTGCACGATACAAAGGTCCTTGCAGATTCAAGTTTTACCTGTCTTTAAAATAAGAAAGAAATACTACTATTATTATACATTAAAAAAAAAAAAAAGTGCCCTTATTATTTCATGGTGTAGATCAGGCCAATGGCACAACAACTTGCGTTCATAGCGAATCCGAAGAACTCATTTTCTTGTAAGAGATCATCCAAAACCAGGTTATGCAAGAACAAGATGAATAGGCATTCTAAATAATTAGCCACAAGGAGTGAGCTTCTTGTTGCCTGCACCACGAGGATGGTCGTCTTTCCAGTCATCCCAAGCCCTTGCCTTGTCTACTGCAGCATCATCATCTTCATCCTCCTCATTGTTAGGTCCAGGCTTTCGACCTTCCTGGTGCCATGAGGAATTATTGGCTTCTTCCATGAGCCTAGCATTCATTTCTTGCCATTTATTCATCATTTCCATTTCACGCAGCCCTGCCTCCTCTATGCTCATTGTTGGTAATCTACAGATATCACAAAAACAACAAAGATAAGGACCTATGATCTTTCTTTTCATGGATGTTTCCTTTCAGATATTCCAAAGATTGGCATGGGAATCTTAATTTTCATGGATGTTTCTGTCCATGCTCTTGTATTTTGCAACTCGGTCCCTGGTTTGTGTAACCTCGTAATATTACCTATCCCCTGAGCGTAATATTTCCCAACAGACACCTATAGGATTAATGCATGCTTAAAAATGAAAGATAAAAGACAATGACATTATTGCAAAACACAAGAGCATAAAACTCGATCCCAATTAATTAATAATATAAATATAGATAAAGGGTTTCAGGTCCTGGACCTAAAGAACCTCCCATCTTCAGTTAATCTTGTTATTAAACTAATCAGATGTAGAGCAACGATACCTGTGACCAGGCTGGAATACTTGTGCTGCCATTCTTTCCCTTTCACTTGTTAATCTTCCACCCACTAGACTAGCTGGTCCAAATAAAAGAGGCTGGTGTTTGTGTTCATGTGCTTGTGAAACCATTGCTCTCCCTTCAATAACATCTTGAGCAAAAGTGGCACATGTGATTGGCTGTGCTGGTCTTGTGAATTGCGCTCGAACTGCAGCATCACGATGCCAAGCTTCTGCTCTCTTAGTTCGCTCATCAAGTATATCACAATCAATTTCTTTGTCCCCCTCCTGTACCCCAAGTATCAGTGTTTTGTAGGAAACTGGAGCAAAAGAAAAAGAAGGGGAGGGGGAAAGATGACAATGTTTTCAATGAGACAGACACAAGTATTCCAATTTCTCAACCTATAGAATTCATAGCTGTCAAAGCGTCTACGCGACCCAAGGCGTTGGGGGGGTCTAAACACAAGGCGACACCAACAAGGCATCCAAGGCACCCACCTAGGCGACCAAGGTGTGCCTGAACGTCTAGGCCTTAACAACTATGATAGAATTTCAAACTACAAAATTGAAGTAGGATCACGGGAAACACCATACATGATATACCTACACAGCTACTAATGGTGGAGGGCTGGTTAAGGGAGGGGGAAAAACTCAATAAGAAGAAGAAAAAAGAGGAGGAGAGGGGGGGGGGGGGAAGTCACAGCCACGCAGGCTCTCCAACCTCAACTTTTCAATTCATTCTCAAATCTGTGTTCTAATTGCACGGTAACATGTACTTAAATAAAAGAAATCAAAACACTCCTATTCTGATTCTAAAACTGGAATATAATGGAACTACACTACCCTATTCTAATTCTAAAACTGGAATATAATGGAACTACACTACTAGCTAGCTTATTCAAAGTAAAATAAAAGACTAAAAGATAAATCTAAATAAATAAATGGACAACTAACTAAAACGGTTCCCATTTTTTACTGTTTTAAACACATTTTGCCGGAAAGAACGGCAAACGGCAAGCATTCCCATTTTAAACGCGTTTAAAACATGTTCCTGTTTTAGATCTTGGACTTATCAAACAATGGTATACTTAACTGACCATATCTCTCTCTCCCAAATCTGTTGACTTGATTCTTTCACCAACGTAAAGATGACTCTAAGGGCTACATATCTCATGATATCACCTTCAACTTAAGGTCAATACACGGACCCCAAAAATTGAGCTACAAATTGATGCATCTATTGAAAAGGGTTTCCAAAGTTAATTTTGGATGTTACAGTTGTTTTGAACATTAAAAGCATGTATTTCAAATAAAAATTCCTCAATTTTTATGAGAATAGTGCCGGGTTTTTTTTTCTAGACATTTAAAACCTTCCGTTTTTTACCATTCTCTGTTTTTTAACCATTTAATTTGACTGTCCGTTTGTAAATTTTACTCCGTTTTTTTGCCATTCCTCTTTTTGCTAACTATGCTCGGACTCAAGCTGGACCCAGTTCATCTCTGTTTGGGTCGGTCCAAGGTAGTGCACCTACATCAACTAACTAACAAGGTTTTAGGTCTCGATTTTGCCCCTGGTTTCGCTAGGCCACGAAACCAAGTTCTGCCGAGATCTTGGGGAGTTGGTGTATTTTTTCCCATCTTGTCTCGGTGGTGGATTTCGGTGGCCATATGGCCAAGATAGGTCCTCAAACTTGACACCCACCCTATTTTTGGTCTTCTAAACACAATAGAAATATTAGTTTTTACAAACTCAAACCCAAAATGGTACTTTGACTTTGGACCCTAGGTTGGTAGTCTAGGGCATAGGTGAGCTCTGCTCTAGGCTATTCCACACAATATTTAGAACACATAAATAAAGTAAAGGTGTAAAACAACTTAATTAAGCACTAGGAATTAAAAAACATCAAACCATAAACCATTTAAGCATTTGGCATCATATTCATAATCATACATGGTGATGGGTTGACGATTTGTTAATAATTGTTAGAAACCTGGAAAGAGACATAAACTAAACAAATACAAGCGTAAGTGTGTAACAAGTCCTACCATTTGATAGTAGTACTGAAATGAGTATCGGTGGACATTGTATCACATATAAAAACTACATAGTCAACAAACAAGTATTGATCATGAATCTATGAAAAAAAAGCACCAAAACCCTCTCTTGATGTTGATGCTTCACAATCTTGAATCTCCAAGCTTTAATCTTCATTTGAGGTTAGATTTGCAAAAAAAAGCACCAAAACCCTCACCTCCAAATGTTTTTCCTTCATGGCAGAGGGAGAGGCAAGATTTCGAGTGCCTTTTTATAGCTTGGTTTTGTCCAAGTCGAATCGAGATTGAGATATACCACGAGATCTTAGCGAGATATTGAGATCTTGCACAAATCCTGTATCGCCTACTGTCTCGAGACTTCATGAAACCGAGTTTTTTTGGAGCTATTGGCGAGATCTCGCCGAGATCTTGTACCATGCTAACTAATCATTTCTTTCTTTTTTATTCCCTATTATGAAATAAAAATTGATGGAAATTGGGATAATATAAGTTTAATTAAGGTTGGTGAACTTTATAAATTTTAAGAGTTGCCAGGTGGCAATCTATGGCGGACAACCCATCACCATTCAAGTTTCAACCCAATGAATATTCATAGGGGGTCTAAGAAGTACAAAATTCCAAAAAATGCCAGAAGTTAAGTGTTTTTTTAGGGATATTTTTACAAATTTGGATACTTTTCACCCTATGTATCATGCTGATTATAGGTCAAAATTTGACCAAAGAGATGGTCAGGTTCTTCTCTAAAAGGGACTCATCCAATGTCTCAACAATTGCATGCCACATGGCCACATCTGAATTTCAAAAGTTCACTAATATTTGTTCACATTAGAACCTAGAAAAGTTATTTGATTAAAAGAAGCGAGAATACAAGCATTACCGAAATGTTATTCAACTTATTGCCCTCCCCCCCCCCCCTTGGAAAAATAATTCTATGTTCCCTCGGACCAAAGAATGTGGAAACCAATCACCAGGGAACAGTATTTTTGCTCCTTCCTAAGCGAAATCATCTGCAAATTTTTCTTTTTTGATGGATATATCTGCAAGTTTGACTACCTATCTAGATCAAAAGATCAAGCCCCAAAGCGCCCCCCCCCCCCTTCTACCAAGGAATCCCAGCACTCACTGTACCAGGAATGTATTCACCAAGATATTAACTGATCATCATTCACCTCAATACGTCTACTAATTATAACTCATAATTCATAAGTAGAGGTTCTTCCAGGTCACTGGGTGGTTCAACAAACACTAAGAAATGGTGTTTAGGCTTCATCCCGATAATTTACTTCTCATTAAATGGACACACTATAAAAGTTCTTAAAACTGTCTACCCATACAAATGAGAATAGCTTTGGTGGCTCACAATTGGATCCTGCAATACCAATGTTTAAGTATCATAATTAAGGCCATAAACTTTTTGTCTTTGGTTGCTCATGTTAATACAATTTGACAATCTACAATATGAGATCCAAACAGTTCCAACTTATGAGACTGTTCATAAATAGTCAGAACCAACTGGGCTTTAGCTGGTCTCAACTCAACCAACTTGCTCACAAAGCATCAGTTAATATCGGCAAATCCCAGAAACTGAAAGAAACAACCAAATTGCAGTCTGGTTGGCCAAACTCCTATTTGTTTTTGGATGACTTCTAGGATAATATCACTAGTTTGATTTTGATTTGAATTTAAATTCTCAATTGAAGAGCTTATTAAACAGATGCCAAGGTAAGAAAGTGGTGCCTGTGTCATAAATTGGTATGAAATGGTCAGTATCTGCTTTGAATTCTATTCCCTACAATATTTACAGTATAACAGCACGAATACAAAGAACATATTCAATATAGACACTACACTTAGTTATTCAACTACTCCACACCATCTTGACCAAAATACATTAATATTTTGCATTAAAAAAAATACAATTTCATAATGGCAGGGAATTTATAGTCCATACCCAAGTATGAAAACGTTTGCAAAGGCAGAGAATGGATGAATAATGAGGTAACGGATGCTTCTAATGCAAAACGTGCTCAATGGTAATTAGCTTTCTAACAATGGAAAAAGCAAAAAAAATATATATCTTCGGCAGGCATGAATTCAATTATAAATGAAAATAAGGAATAGGATTTTATCCCCATTTTGGCATAAAATAGAAGGACTCATATGCTTTCATGCTTCCTCCAAATGGATAACAATAAAATATTTAAAATAATAATCATTAGCTCTAATATTCCATTTCATTGAAAAAATTAAACATGAAAACTAAAAGCAGTGAACTCATGAAGTGCTGATAAGTTAGATGAGAAGATTACATAGGTTGTTTTTCCATCACATATCATAGCTAAAATATTGCCAGCAATCACATAAAGCATTATAGATACCTGTAACTGCTTTTCCTTAACAGCAGAAAGCATTTCTTCCTCTTTCTTGAGCATTTCCAGCAGATCAAAAGCCTGTTTCAACGGTTCCAGAGCATGGAAGTACGATTGGATTTTCCACATAAAAAGGGAAAATACAGGTAATAAATATTCAAAAAATTGACAAGTGGGTACCTTACAGAGAGCCAAAGAGATGGCAGTAAGCCATGCCTGTACAAAAGGACCATCGCAATTAAGAGAAATGTTAAAAAAAATTGAGCATTAAAAAAAAAAAGATGAATATATTTTTTTTCTTTTGGCGATGGGCATTTCAAAAATTAAACAGCCGGATGCAGGAAGTTCTTAAGTCGTCCAAACCTTTGAACCTGCTGTGATACAGATATTCATCCGAAAATAGAAGAGAAATACTTGCAACAGGATGAGAATAAGAGCTTATTTCAGGCTCGCGGCTCATGTTTTGAACCCATTTCTGGTTCAGCAGTTAGCTCAGCCCAAATAATGGGCTAATCTTTAGGTGTTTATTTTCTTATTTAATTTATTATTCAGTCTTGTATTCAGGCTGGGATACTCAAGATTTAATTCCAGACCTGATCAAGTCTCTATTTTGTTTCAGTTTCCTACTCCATCTTGGCTCACGCACGGGGGGAGATTTCCTTTGTTATTTTGGTTTTATTATTTTAGAAGGCGGACCTTGGCGCCTAGGTAAGGTTGCTCCATTGCAACCTAGTGGCCGTGGATTTGAGTCAGGAAACAATATCTCCGCAAAGTGGGGGTAAGGCTGCGTACATTATGACCCTCCCCAGACCCCACAGTGGCAAGAGCCTCGTACACTGGGACCTAATTTCAGTGTCATATTCTGGTTGTTTGCTGATCATTACTGCTGATGGATCATAGCCTGATTTCTGTTTTATGATCAGCATAGTTGTCATGGCGTCCTGGCGCTGGAGAGGGCTGCATGGCGACCTACGCCATGGCATCCCTCTTTGATTTCTTCTTCCTGTCTCTCTTTCCCTCTTCGATTTCTTCTTCCCTCTTCGATTTCTTCTTTCCCTCTTCAATTTCTTTCGATTTCTTCTTTCCCTCTTCGATTTCTTCTTCCTGTCTTCTTTCCCTCTTCGATTTCTTTCGATTTCTTCTTTCCCTCTTCGATTTCTGAATTTTCTTCTTAAAACTTGAGAAACAATAGAGAAAAAATAAAACATGGCTTGAGTATACATCTATTAAAACATTAAAAATAGAGAAAATAAAAAATAAAACATGGTCGACATGCTCGCCATGGCAGGCGACATGTCGATATATCGACGTGACACCCCTCCACCGACTTGGATCGCCGTGACGCCGTGACAACTATGATGATCAGTATTTTATTGATATGTATTCTGGTTCTGTTTCTGATTTTTCAGTTTCATTGTTCCACAGAGAAATTCATTGTCTTGATATCTGGCCATTGGATTGCTTTCAACTTTTAGTATTATAATCTGTGGTCAGAAAAAGGATACTCTACCAGGAGAATACCCAGAACAGACCTACCTTTAAGCTGTAATTGAATTTCTCTTGAAATATGATTTTGGTTCCTAAATTTTCAGCAATTCTGGAATATCTGATGTTTCTATAACCTAAACCCTTGGGCAATTAGAATTCATAACCCATGTGAGGATAGGGTTGCTAATGACAACTTGGGTACAGAAAACAATAATTTGAGGAGGCAAAGCAAAAAAAAAGAACAGCAGGTTTGAAATGAGAAAATCAAGAGAGTATATTAAGACGGATTATTAGCTCATTCAAATTGAATACAGCCTTGGAGGACCTAAAGAAAGGGACTGTTGTGAGAAAGTTATTTCCTCTCGCCAAATAGAGAAGATATGAGAAATTTTATCAAAAAATTATATATATATATATATATATATATATATATATAGTATAGTATACAAATACAAGATTGATCAGCATGTAATAATAATCAGTTCTAAGTTATTAGAAAGCAATTGATACAATTCTAGTTAGTATCCTGATTCATGACACGTACACCAAGTCAGATTGCAAAATCACAGGCTTGGAACAATAGAATTAAAAGCATGCTGGTCAGAGCAAAATAAATATGAACAAATGATACTACTCACAGCTCACCTCTCGTTCCTCCTCTCCATCATCATCCAACAGATCTTCCTCCCCAGCCTCAATAGGAGTAGATAAAGCAGCTGCTTTGGAAGAACGCCCCCTCCGCTCTCTCCGTTCCTTAATTTCTTGCAGCTTTAATTCTGCAGCCCTCTGGCGTTTGAACCTAGCAATCTAAAATAGACAAAATCAGAATAAGGATCTGATGCTACTAAAAACTAAGGTATTTACATAATGGTAAGTTGGTAACCACAGTCCTCCCTCACACAGTTTACAGCATCACAATGAACCTTCATGAAAGAATTCAGATGGATCGTAAAAGAATAGCCACACGCAAGTCAAATCCAGATTTGTTTACTCAAATATTTCCCAGATTGGATATTTGACAGAGACAGATAAAAAAAAAAATTTGGATATCCATTTATAACCAGAATGGATACAGTTATATGCACATCATTAAATATCCGACAGATTATAGTTTACTGTAATGCAAGAATAAGCTTCTAAAATTGGTAATTAACAAGAATGCATTTTTATTTACATATTAAGTTTTATAACTAACACAATGTGAAAGCCCATAAACGATTTTGCACATACATTTTATATCATAAAATACAGATCTAACTTTTCTGAGACTATCAATTAATGAATAAGGGAATAATCCCAAAGGCGGTGACAACTAAAACAGTTATCTCTCCCTAAACATACATCTTGTATGTTCTTCTTCTCTTTCTTTTGGGTTTTCAATGCACTTCTGAGAATTCCAAAATCAATCAGAATCCGATTAAAATCCCAAAAGCCCATTCCTTCTTCCTACTGTCTTCTGCTTTGCTGTTCTTCGTTCTCTGAAACATTAAGGTGATATGGTACCATGTTCTCCAAAGAGGGCGGGCCTTGGTGCAATGGTAAGGTTGCTCCATTGTGACCAAGTGGTCATGGGTTTGAGTCTGGAAACATCTCTGCGAAAGCAGGGGTAAGGCTGCGTACATTATGACCCTCCCCAGAGCCCGCAATGACGGGAGCCTCGTGCACTGGGTACGCCCTTTAGGTACCATGTTCTCAAAATTAATGGGTGTTTTTATAATGCAAAGGGAATCTTTCTGTGAACTGGATTATGGAAAAATGCCACCTGGTTCAGGTTGGGAAAACCAGCAATGGGACTCACCTTCAAAGCCCTATGATCCGTTAGAGAAGCTGGGCCCTCTTGAGCAGAAGTCTGTAACTCCTCGTCAGGTATGAGCTCCATTGCTTCACAAAATGAAATGAATTCCTAGAAAATGTAGCCAGTTGCATCAGACCAAGTACCTTAAAACACAAGAAACCAAAAACAATAAAAGACAGCCATGAGGTTTATAACATTGAAGAACCAAAATATGTTAGTGGCCTTAGGCAAGTTTACAAACAGCCTTAATGGTCATCCAAAGATGGTTCAACATTTACCTTCAATTTTGCCTGGGAAATTTTAAGCAACTGAATCCTGTCCTTATGTGCAACCTTTTCCATTAACTCCCCTAGATAGAACGGCACCTGTGAAAAAGAGTAAAGAGTATTAACTGAAACTAATCCAAACATAATAACATTATGGCATATAGTCTTCAGCTCAGCTTATCCGGATCTGACTCTACAAAGATCAATGGGTACCATCAGACTCGGAATCATTCCTTGGTCAGAAATGAGAAATCTGTAATCAAGTTTCATAGTATGACCTCATATCTCACAACACAAATGGGAGGTGAAAAGAGCACAAAGTAAAGTTATGCAGTCTCAACTTACAGATAAATATCACGAAGACTTGCTTATCCTTAAATTGGTCAGATCATTTCAAAGCAGATATTTTGAAACCAAGGGGGTGGGACAACAACCCCAGTTCGTCAGCCAAGGGATTGTTGGCTTCAGAGATTTGAGTTTGCAGTCATATTTGAAAGGGGAAATATCATTGGGCATTTCACACCGATTGGGGATAATATTGAATAGCTGCTCTATTTCTGGGTGTCTTCTTGTAGGTTATACGGCACTACCCAAAACCCTCAAAAGAGGGCATCTTGGATTGCACCATTTTCCTGTACAATGACTTTTTCATTTATGGAACTTCTGTCAATCACCCTCCTGCACCTTTCGAGTAGGAATCATCCCCAGATGTATCGCACTTATCATGCTTTGGGGGTCGTTTGAAACAACTAAGACAAATGTATGATATGTGGAGACATGCCCAATGCCAATAACAACGAAGAATGAGTAGCAGATACCCCGAACTTTACAAACCCCAAAAATTACATTTGCAATTCACTGTCATTTTTGTTGGGGAGGGGGGGAGGGGGAGGAGTTCTAGTTATTTCCAAACAGCAAACGCAATCACAACTAAAGCTACCAAAGATCTCGACTTCACACATATGAACTGCATTAAAACCATTACCAGCGAATATTTCAGATTGGTCGTGCTGATATCGTCTTTAGTCTCGTTGGCGGAGAAGAGACCCAGCTTGCTTATCATTTCCTCGCACTGTTGCAAAGCTTCACACCCCTTTTTTAGCGTGTCCTGTAAAAAACCTCAAATTAAGAAGAGAACAATAAAGCATCACATAAACCAAAAAACCTGAGAATCATTGAAACCGTTATCGGCAGATGAAAGTTACCAGATCAACGCTGGACTCAGACGCCATATTATGTATCTTAAGCCCTTGTTCGAACAAGGCGGGTAGAGGCAAGTCTTCCATTCTCCACTCCCCCATCGACTGAGTAATTTGGCAAAAAACCAGACAAGCGCAATGAAAGAATAAACCCTCAAAATCAATGGAAGCCTATCTCCTTGCTTCGAACAACAACTCCAAAAGTACGATAGAAGAAGCTAAAATCAATTTCAAGGACAACAAAATCCCTAGAAAACAAAATTTTGATAATTGCTTGCCAAACAAACCCAAACGTGGATTTACTCAAAAGTCTCAAATTGGCAAAGTGGGAAAATTCTGCTTCCTACGCATAGAAGTGTATGATAGCGGCGCGATATCAGCATATAATGATCGTGAACGCTAGAGGCTACTCTAGAGTCTAGTAGTCTGGTCTGGTAGCGGCCGCCGAAATGGAAGGTCTGTGTGATCCTCTGTGTGATCCGGAATCTGCAAGTCTGCGTGCGTGACTGACTACGTGTCACGATGACTCGTGATCCCATCCATAGATTTCTAGCGACCAACATATAATGGTGAGCAAGAGCCAAGAGGCGGTGCGGTTGGGTTGGGTTGGTTTTTAGATCGAGATCGGGATTCGACTTGGCCAGTTCGGTTTGGGTTGGGATCAAGATTCTAGAACTTGGGTTTCGATTAGGTTTCGGTCAGCCAGAAAACAAGTTTGTCTCAGTTTCGACCATATCTCGATTGAAACTTGAGATTTTCTCCAGACTAACTCGAAGCTTGGTTTCGAGGCCCAGAAGTTGTTTATTTGCCCAGATTATTGTTGTGCTACCTATTTTTGACATTTTAAACTCAATCCATGCATTAGTTTCACATAAAGAACACTAAAAATATTACTTGTGATTTTGATCTAAGTTTGATATTATATATTGTTCTTGGACATGATATCAAATAAGGTTTGACCGGAATATAACTCCTTCAATATAAATGAGATTTAAGCAATCTTGGATTTGTTAGAAAGTTTTGTTTTGATAGCTTTCCAATAAGTCCAAGATTGCTTAAATCTGATTTATATTGAAAGAGTTATGTATCGGTCAAACTTAATTTGATGTGTATGAATGCTGTCAAAACCGAGCTGAAGGAAAATATTTTTTTGGACATCAAAACAAATGAATATTTTACCGCACTTTTGATTTTTAGTAATTTTTTACCATTTTAAGATTTATGGAATTTTTAGATTTGAGAAAAACCCCAGCATTAGAATGTTGAAAATTGCACCTACCGTCGAAAATCAAGTTTTTGTTCTTGAATTGAAGGTGTGATTTTTTTTACTTTTGGAATTTTATTTTTTAACTATTTTTATTGGATTCAAATAGGGGGTATTTACTAATTTATGAATAATATCTTGAGTAAATGAAATACAAATACAAAAGCATTTACTTAAATGATATTACACATAACTAAGTGTCTGTCCTGGTCTCTGGTAGTTTCTAGCATAAATACCTGTCTATCCTAGTTTCGAACCAAATTTCCCCCAGTTTCGATGGGCATGTATTGAAACCACCAAAATATGATCGAAACCAGTCGAATCCAGGGATTTTATAAAATCCCCCTTCAACTCATCTCGGAAACCTGGGAAACCGAGTTAACTCGGTGGTTTCGACAGGTTTCGGTCGAGTTTTTGTTCCATGGTTGAGACTGAGTCAAATTAAAGTTCATGAAAACCCTGGGTTTTTTTTTTAGTTTTTAATTGTGAGTGATCCTAGAGGTCCTTAGATGGTACTTGTACAAGGACATGATCCGGTCTCGCTGAGTGTTGGGTTGTTCACGATCTGCCTAATGCCTACTGCTGACTATGACCCAACCAATATGTTCTCAATGAAATGAACCTAAGGCTATGTTTGGAAGGTAAATTAAAAGAAAAAGGAAGAGAAAAACCTATAAACTTGTCACCACATAAATTTGTAACCATAGCTTAGTAAAGCCCAACCAAAAGCACACACGTTTTCCTGCCCTCTTTGCCTCATCTTCTTGCAACCACGAAGTTGGAAAAATGATGAATTGCTTTCCATCTATCGTTTATTAACTGATCACCTTTCTTAAGTTATCTTGGTTCCTTACTCAATAAAGGAGAATTTGAAATCAATTAGTTTTCTGTTGACGGTGGTAAACTGATTGGTCCACTCTTTATCTTCATGAAGTAATAGATGATTAAATTTCTCTCTTTCTTCATGGTGGTAGGACCATTGCCACACAAACCAAGTGTAGCTGGTAAAGAGGTTTATCTCTTCAACCTAACCTATTGAGAATTGAGATGTTGGGTGTTATAGAGATATTTCTGTTGGGTATATTCTATAACCCTAATATATGTTCTAATATAAGTCTACTTGAATAAGGAACCAAGGTGTGGTGGGTCCCACTAGATAGAACCCATCTAATCTAAAACCCTAGTCTTTCCTATAAATACTAGATGGAGGCAGCAACCTGTTTATTCCAAACTTGATATGCATGGTGTATTGTTTTAAGCAACCTTGTGCTTAAAACCCTAAACCCTAACAATTTCTACATCAATTGTTCAGATCTTTAGTGTCTTCATATATTTATGATCTCTTTCTACCTAATGCCTTACCCTTTTTTGTTGGATCCTCCAACATGGTATCAAAGCCTTAGGTCCATTTTTTGTTTTTTTTTTTTATCCTCCTTAAGTTGTCGTTTTACATGTAGAGTCAAGTATGTCAAAGCTAGATGTGAGAGTGAGTGTAGAGATATTATTTGGTCTACAGAAAATGAAACCTATAACAACGCAAAAAAGGATGGAAATCACACAATCGAACACAAGGATTTACGTGGTTTGACAAGATTGCCTACGTACATCCATGGTGAGATGAGATTTGCTTCACTATCAATGGAGAATGGGGTTACAGTCGCTCAACCTCACACCTCTCTCAGATTGCATTATAGAAAAATAACCTTCGCTGCAAATATATAGTGAAACGCACAAATCCAAGCAACGGAATACAAGACATCGCACCCCCAACAAGGTCTTGTAGAGTTAATAGTCCTACATTTGGGTTTTTTTGGGTCCTTGGTGTATTCATATACTTGAGGAGCTCTCTCTACCATAGTTATCAAGGCGGCAAGGCGACTATGGCGTTGGAAAGGGTCTAAATTTCAAGGAGCTTGGACGCCTAAGCATCGCTTAGGCGACGCCTTGATAACTATGCTCTTTACCTAATGCCTTAGGGTTTTGAGTGGACCTCCTAACATGATATATATGAGCCTAGGTCCCTTATTATCCTCCTTAAATTGTCGCTCTATACGTAGAGTCAAGTGTGTCAAAGTTAGACGTGAGAGGGAATGTTGAGATGTTGGGACTATAGAATTAATAGTCTCAAATTATTTTGTTTGGGTCCTTGGTGCGTTCATATGCTTGAGGAGCTCTCTCCACCTAATGCCTTAAGGTGTTAGGTTGCACACTCCAACACAACCATGTTGAGTTTTCTCTCTCTCTCTCTCTCTCTCTCATGAAGTTCTTATTAGATATTTGAATGGTTTTGTAACTGCATGCATTAACCCAGATGTCCACTTGAATTGAACCAATATCTCTTCCCATATAAAGTTTATAGTATAGAAGCTAATAGGCCATGCATGAAGCAAATAACTTTCACTTCTTGAGACACCTACAGGCTACAGCTTCAGGTTGAAATTATTGAAGAGGACTGATAGGATACAAGTTGCCTATGAAGCACAAAACTTAATCCACCATGTTCAAGACTATGAATGCTTTGCTTTCCCCCATAATAAACTTAAAAAATACATTTGTAATTGCATTAGACATGAATGAATAAATCATGTATTGTATGAAGGTACAGTATAATCATACTTCAAAATGAACAAAACAGTCATGAAGTATTGCATATTATTGGTATATCTGAACAGCAATCGAGTCTTGAAGCGAATAACCGGGCGTTCTCCCACTGGTTGATCCTTCCATTTGTCCCAACTGATCCTCTTGCTGCAAGTTCACTCCAGTAGTACTGGATGGTGGTGTCTCTGAAGAGTAAGATTTCCTCCTAGTCGCGAGGATTATGGAGCCTCGACAAAGTGGACATGTTGTGTTTGCCTGAAGCCAGTGGTGAATGCAGTCAATATGGAATACATGATTGCATGATGGAATCTGGTGCAACTGCTCTTTCACTTCAAACTCTCCCAGGCACACACAACACCTGCCAAGCCAAAACCCTTTATTGATACACTCATAATTCAGTAAAAAGATAAGGAGAAGGGCTAAGTAGTTGACCCCTCCTACATCAGCCACACAGAGAGATGAAGTGGCCAAGCAGTAGTCTGGACTATTAGTTGGATGAGGAACCTCTACATTACCTATGACCTTACAGTTCCCCTGTCTCAGACTTTCAAGACTATAAGAAACACTCTTCAAATTCTAAGCCATAAACCTTTCTAGGAAGGCTAAGCCTACTGGTTCAACCATTCAATCACTAGAATAGTTCAGTCTATCAGATCTCCAATCCCATGAATAAAATGTATGAAATACTCTCTTCCTCACTTATCAGTAACTACTAAACAGGTCTTCCAACATAGAGAGAGAGAGAGAGGTTTTAGGGTTTAAAAAAAAAATAGCTAGGACTTACTGTGACTCTCTGGACCTTAAATCCTCATCAAACATGACTATGGGAAGCTTGGCCTTGAGTTCCTCTTTCAAGTCAACTGTGAAAGGCTACAAATAGTAAAATAAAACAGGATGAGACAAGGCAATCTAAAAAACCAAGAAGATAAAAAGACAAATCTTTAGGGGTAGCACTCATTAGTAAAGGAATTAAATCAAGTTATGAGTTTTTCTTCTTAATATTCTGATAATTCAAATCCACAAGAAGAAGAGAGGGAGAGATTACCAGGGGATCAGTACTGGCTTGATTTGATCTCCATGGAGGAGTTGTTGGAGAGGAAGATAGATTAGAGGCCCTCCTCTTCAGGTAAAATAGGTAAAACAAGAGAAATAGAATTATGGAGAAGAGGATTGGGACTGAAAATATGAAGGCTTGGTAGAGTTTGAGTTGAAGTGCTTGAGGATAGAGGTGTGGAGGGCTGGGAGTACTTGGAAGACCCATTAATCTCCAAACTTGTAAAAATAAAAAAACAGATTGTGAGTGAAGGCTGCTTTGACAAAAAAAACTTGATGATTTGCAGAGATGGGAGAATTATTGGAACCATGTTATGTTCTATTTAATGGTGAGAAGTGAAGTGAGAGAGATATTGGGTGGGAAAACAGGTAGAGACATGGTATTGATCATCTAGTCTTTTTAAATGTAAATTCCTTGAGGTTGGGATATGAATCCATGACTAAAGCAACTTTGTTAATAGGAATATACCTGGAGCTTTTCTTTTATCAACAATCCATGATGATATTCTCTCCTTTTTTATGATGAGACTAGGCCATGACTCTCCACTAAAGAATATGAGCCCCACACAGAAACACTAAGCATGAGCCTTATTCACCATTGATTATTTCTTTCTTTCATCAATGTAGAAGAATACCTAGGTTATCACTTGGAAGATAAAATAGAGTCCAAATGATTGATTGGGTATAGGTTGAATGCAACTAAAAGGACTGTTTTAATCATGATGTGCTTCTTTCTTTACTAAAAGTCTGAAAGACTTGGGTAATAGCAAAGAATTTGTTAATTACCCGACGTGATTAATTAAGCCATGGCTAAGACAGATAGCGATCGAGGTCAGATTGACTCCTGGCTTTTCAACACCAACCCATGGCTTTTACATTACATTTACCAGAAGCCTAACAGATAAGCCAAGCAATGGGGTGGCAAGGTAGGTTTTACACCAACAACAACAGAGCCTTATCCCAACATAGCAATGGGGGGTGTCAAGGTAGGTTTTAGCCTACACTTTTTACAGTTGACCCCACTTGTGATCAAGTAGAGTTGGCTAATGACTGTTTATCACTTAATTCAATTAACACATTATGCACAACCTTGGATCATTTTATTAAGTGGGCCCGCGATTTTATTTGTGTCAAAACTAGTGCTGGTTTCATTTGATATTTATTAAGGTGAAGAATTTCAGAAGTGCAAATGGCTACATGAAGTGGTGATGAGCTTTCTCCACTTTAAAGTCTTTTTTCTCAATTGGGACTGAAAGTGTGATTCCTATTTGTATTAAAAGTGAATTTTGATCTCAACTCTGAAGTTACTTCATTCCAGTACTGTTTACTGATATTGCTGACAGAGCAAAACATTTAGTATGAACTAAAATCACAAGTCAAAAGCAAGGGGCTATGCATAAAGTTTAAGATTTGCACTCCCCACTGGTCTGAAACATGTTTTTAAAAATTTCCCTTAATTTTAGAGAACCTGGCATGTTTGTATATTTTAGTAGATAGAGGAAACTGGATGTTTTACCTGATAATGCTTGTGAGGTAATAGTTGAGACCCATTTTCATGTCTCAGCACTTCTCTTTTGTTTATTTTTTTTTCCCCCCCTCCTTCTCTATCTTAAGGTCCTACAAGTTGCAACTTGCCCCAATTGTGTAAGCTGCCTCTTTAACTTGTATGCTATCATGGAGTCATTTCTTGTGTACTATTATCATATTTGGTGCACAAATGGTTGGGTACGTCTTCACTCTTCAATGGAGGATTTATGTGAGAGAGAGAGAGAGAGAGTCTCATCACTAGATATTCACAAAGATATGAAGATCTCTCTCACACAAAGGTCCCTTCTTTTGGTTTAATGGGAAAAAGTAACCTTCTTTTATACCTAATAATACCTACTCTAAAGGAGAAAGACAAATCAACTGTGAATAAAGCCAATATTCCTCTATTGGCAATTACATTTTCCACATGGCAATCTAGTTGGCAAATCAAACTTTGAGAACAAAAAAGTTCATGTCATCATCTATTCATAAACTTTTATTTTTGTCAAACTTGAAAAAAAGATTTACACAGTTGAGAATGAAGGACAACAGTGCAGTATATGATAGAGAATAAAATTGAAAGTAGAAGGATCATCAAAATTGACATTCATCCAATTCTGATTAAACCTGTCAATCTAAAGAATCAAAAGGTGCAAGTAGCTTCTAGTAAAAGAATACTTTTGTTCACCAGAAGACAAGGAAACTTTTTAGAAATTTTTCTCTTAGTCCACATGTAGTGTGACTAGTAAAAGAATACTTTTATTTTATTTCAGTTAAACAATAAAAGCCACTGAGAACATATCTTATATTCCCTAATCTTCTTTAAGAACAATAACATGGGGCATAGGCTGGCATAGGGTTGTATAGGTTTTAACTAGTGGTAATATTCAATAATACTTCTATTAAAATATATCTTATGTAAGACTTGGAGCATTGTGTGTGCAGATTAGGGCTGCAATAGGGTTGGGCTTGACCGGGCTTTTTACAACTCCAGTCCAACCCTGAGTCCCCTTAGTTGGGCCAAGCCCGGCCCGACCTTGCCTCAGGGCCCGAAAAATCCAACCTTGACTCGCCTTCAAGGTTGGGCCAGGCTGACCCTAATTGGCCTTGATCATGGGGAAGGGGAAGAGAGATGCATGAGCTGGGATAGGTTGGGGAGAAAATTATTAATTTTACATAAAATAACATTAGGGCAAGCGATCTCTCTACTTGGTCGCATGATCCCTACACCAGCGTTTGGGCCAATGAGATAGCACACCTCAATATCCACCCAGGGGGCAAGGGCATCATTTCATGGTTTCCAGTTAGAGGGCGTAGGGGGCTTAACCAAGCATGGATCAAATATATCACTTCTCTTCATATATAATATTTTTTTATAACAAAATGCATGTGACGTTTTCTTGGCCTTGAGTCAAGGTTAGGTTAGGGTATCTCAGCCCAAGCCCTGTGCAGGTTCAAGGTAGGCCAGGGCAGACTCGGGCCGACAGGGCCAAACTTGCACCCCTAGTACAGCACATAAAACAAAGAGGAACCAAGAAAGACTTAAAAATTTTATTTTCTTATTCCCCTAAATTATCCTGTAATTACTTAAATTCTCCTATTCAAAACTTATTTTCTGATCCCCCTACAATTCTAAAATTTCACCTCACTTTTTCCCTTGATAATTTAAAACTCCTAAATTGACCCTCAACCCCTCTTTCAAGTTTCAACATAGGTGAAAAGGACGAAATTATCCTTCTACCTATCTTATCCAAAATTTCACAATCTTCATCACCAGCCTCTCCCTCCCAGTCTCCCACCCACTCTGCCCTGCTTTGCCTCGGAAAGCTTCAGCCTCCAGCCATGGCGTCGCCTGCAATGGCTTCAACCCTCACTTCTTCTTCTTTCTGTCCTAAGCTGTTCCACAACAATTTCACATCCTCTTCTTTGTCCTCAGTTCCATCTGTTATTTCTATCGGTCGTCGTCTGAGATTTTGCCCTAGTAAAATCGAGCACCAGCAGCAGAGGAGCAGCAACGGAATTTCTGTCAAAGCCCTTACCCTAGATTTCTCTGGTTCGTTCTTCGAAGGAGGAGTTGTTAACGATGAACCACCAACAACCCCACCTGGTTCGGCCATTTCGGTGGCGGAGGACAAGGAAGAGCCTCAGTGTCCGCCTGGACTTCGACAGTACGAGACCATGGCCGTATTGAGGCCCACCATGTCAGAGGACGAACGTCTCGCTCTCACCCAGAAGTACGAAGAGGTAGGTAATCCATTCATCGTCTTCTCCTATAATTCCTCTCTCTCTAGGTTTATTTTCTCTTTCTATTCCTTCTTCTCGCTCTCTAGATCAATTGGATTTTTTTTGGGGATCCTGGTTAGGCCTAAATGAGCTACAAAAAAAACAACTTTCTTATTCAGCATAAATCTGCCATGGGATGTTTACATTTTGGATTGTTTCTGTTAACTGAGATGTGTCAAACCAGCAATGCAAGTTTATTTCTGTTCTATATAAATGGGTCTAATCTGAATGCACTACACTAACTTTTTAAACCATTTCTATAAGAAAATGACCTGACCCAATGGGTTTACATCTAAGCCTTTAATTTCATGGCATCAAATGGAACCTTTTAGTTATTGCTCTCAGGTTGAGGTGTAGTATTCAAGATGCGTCATTGGCAATCCATATCTATAGTTTCCATTTGGTTATGAGTGGAAATATCTAAATGTGAGATCCATTGGATTATTGTCCGCATATAATCCAATGGTTTACTCAAGAAAAACATATTCTAGCACCCTTCAGAGGGGGAAAAAAAAAAAACCCCTCTGCCGTGCCTTAATCTTGCGATGCCTTGCAGTTCGGGCCTGAGAACTCGACACGTAGAAGATGCGACATCCAACGGTGGCACCGCAAGATGAAGGCATTGCAGAGGATCTGACTAGTGCTTATTTCTTCCAGTTTCCACCCCATAATATTTACTATTGAGATACCTATTTATGTTAGAGGATTTATGTTCCTTAGCATTTGTTTCACTATGCCATATTAGGTAGATCTCGATAGCACAAAGTGACTACCCATGCTGTCAATGGTGATGCTTTTGACAAGGTTCTGGCATGATATCTGACTGGAAGCTGATGAATTGAAAAACATCTTGAAAGATATTATATTTCAAATCTACTTTCCTGCTCGAGTCATTGCAATTAGAACAGCTAGGTTACTTGCTTCCTGGGCTTCAGTTATGGAAGAAGAAAGTCCTCTTCTTGGTTCTCCAACTTCGTTTTCTGGATGCCAATTTGTATGCTTAATTGTGTGAATATACTGATTTTGGTTTTGATGAAAACTATTTATTCACCACTAAGATGATATTGGGATCATTCGTGCTCTTGTCCATATCTCTGTTACAGGATTGCATTATAGACATTGCAATAAATGCATAGAAGGAGGATAGGTATATATGCACAAACTTCCCACATAGATATGAGGGAAGGATTAAGTCAAATGAAAAGACCAAATGGTCATAGATATCTGTGGTAAGTAGAGCTTGAGATCCATCGCATGGACATGCCTATTGGTCTTTTTATGAGTTGGTTCAGATACTTGGCAAAGTCAAAAGGTTTCGCCGAGAAAAATTATTCATGTCTTTAGGTAGAAATGTCTTTCATTATTTAAGGAGCGAAACTCCTAGTTCATAGCGTCATTAGTATCTTCTTTCCTAGTTTTTTTTATTTGAGGTATTTACTGTTGGAGTTCCTGCTGTTGCATGTTTCGCCGAGCGTCTTGGGGAACAAAGTGAAATCTGTCCCCTGCAAGTTCAGAATGAATTCTTTGACTGGTTTGGTAAACATCAGACAGAAACCAGATTCCTTTTGTATTTGGGAGAAGACTTTATGGGTTTCTTTGCCTTACTACCAATGTGATACGATCCTGGATCTCAGCCCACAAAACCGGTTCAGTAGGTGAGGGTGCCCAGGATTATATTGGTCCACACCAGAGTTCATTACTCTCCGATGTGGGATACCCACCAGAGTTCATTACTCTCGAGTGGGACAGCAGGATCGTAACATTCCACCACGCTTCTGGACCGACGTCCCTGGCGGCCCACTCCATGGCGGCTTTCACTCCGGACCCCTCGAGCACCAGGTAGCCCTTTCCATAGGTCGCCCCTGCCGGTGCCCCGACCCGTAGACATGGCAGCCTGCTCTGATACCATTGATACGATCCTGGATCTTAGCCCACAAAACCGGTTCAGTAGGTGACGGTGCCCAGGATTATATTGGTCCACACCAGAGTTCATTACTCTCCGATGTGGGATACCCACCAGAGTTCATTACTCTCGAGTGGGACAGCAGGATCGTAACACAATGCCCCCTTTGGTGCCAATAACCAACACCTGCATAATCTGTTACAACACAAACTTGGAATCTTCAGTAGGTATCACCTTTTGTTATTTTATTTTGAGCAGAAGAAGAGTTCAGTTAAAATAATAAATGCTCGCTGGTTTCTTCACTGAAATCAATCTCATTTGTTACAAAGGAAAATATGTGATTTACCACTGACTTGTACAACTCTGAGCTTTAATTTTATGGATATAAGTGATTTAGATGTTAGCTAAAGCCGTAATGAACTGAAAATTTTCACTTTTGTCCTGCAGTTGCTTGTTGCTGGGGGTGGCATGTACATTGAGGTATTTAACAGAGGAGTTATTCCACTTGCTTATAGCATCAAGAAGAAAAACAGGGCCGGAGAGAGCAACACCTATTTGGATGGTATCTACCTCCTTTTCACCTATTTCACAAAACCGGAGTCCATTACTGCACTTGAGGCAATATTGACGGCTGATGACGATGTTATTCGATCCTCAACCTTCAAGATAAGGAAGAGAAAGTATTAGACTATGCTGATACTGCCTCCTCAGAAGGAAAATGTAAAGAGGAAGGGAGAGAGTTCTCATACATGGTCTTGAGGTTGGTTCTCAAACATCAAAATTTTATGAAATTCAATGTACTTATTTAATTCTTTCCAAGTTTATTTGAGTAGGATGTAGGAATGTTTTTGTTGCACAGGCTTCATCCAGTCCAAGAATCAGTTTGTAAGGTGAAGGTTATTGTTAGGGGACATAGAGGAGACTAAAAACATTGCCAGATCTCTCCCTTCTGTAACAACAATGGATGAAAAGTTAGTTGATGCATGGGCTTTGTATGTCTTTGTAATTCATTCAAGCGTGTCAGTCATAAGAAGCTTTTCTTGTTGCGATTGATCTCTTCTTGTAGGAAGTTTGTATATACCAAATGAATTGATAACCCTTAAAAGAATCCTCACTTCCCACAACAAATGAATCAACCCCTCTTCACCCAAAAAAAAAAACAGGTGGGGGTGAAGGAATTGTAACTATACTCCACAGATTTTATACGTGAAGCCTATTCTACTAATCTTTTATTTTGGGTTAAAGCCTATTCTACTAATCATGATCCCAATACAATAAAGAAGGGTTGGTGCAGTTTCTCATATTAAAAAAAAAGAAAAGAAAAGATTAGAAACGAATAATCTACACAGTTTCTCTTTACTGTGCCCCGCAGGGGTGATGGGCTCCGGGCTTGGGCCTTTGCTACCATCGCAGACCTTAAAAAAAAAACTTTTGGGTCGCCACCAAAAAATGTCGGAGTTGAGCAAACTTCGAAACAGGTACAAGAATTTGAGATACGCATAACCAAAACCAATTTAACATCATATGATAATTGAACTCCCATCATTGTTATGGAAGGAAAATACAATTTTAGGCATAGAAACTGAACAGTATAGTCATTGATAAGCAGATTAGATTTCTCCTTCAACATATAATGTATGGTTTTTAGCTGTATAGTTGCAGTAGTCCACATAACACATGTCTTTGCTAAGGTGACTTAGATGTCTGAATTATAATTAATTAACTAATGCCCCATGGAGCATCAGAGGCAGTGGCACCTCCAGTGATGGCAAATCTTATCCTGTAGTCTCCAGTGACTTAAGATAATAACTTATATTTTTGAAGCAGCCCATGATATAAAATATCAAGGAGACCCATATCTCCATTACTCAAGCAAGTGTTCAATATTCAACAAGGGAGGATAAACCATAATTTGGGCTCTGTAAAATCATAGGACATAATCTTTGGTTTGGGTTGACTGGAAACCTGTCAATTTATTTTTCTTTTTTCCTTTTAAAAATTTCCTGATGAACTCCAGCATTACAAATGGATCCTAATCAATATTTACAGTGGAGACAGAAAAACTGTTTTGCCATTGGTTTTGAGCTGGAAAAAGGAAACCAGAGAGCCCTTATAGGTTTGATTGTAAAAGCTATTGCTGGGATTAGGCCCCCTGTCTAATTCAGGAAAAGTGAGCATCTATTTACATTGTTTAGTTGTTCCCTTCTATCACTACACAAATATTGGGGTGGTTAGGTTTAGTTATTATTAAGATTTAACCCATTTATATTTTGGATTATTCAATAATTTGGATTGTGATGTACTCTCGTCATTTATGATTGCTTTTTAACATTGGAAACAGCCTTACATAATGTGGGTTTCTCTGTTATTTTATGGACCAAGTTCTTCCTCACATAGTGAAGTGATAATCTCTTAAGCCAAGAGTTTTGACTCTTGAATAGTTGAATGGAACTTCTGAAATAGTGGAAGAGGCATTTCAGACTTGTACAAAAAGGGGGCAAAGGGAACAATAACACCCCAATGGTCAGATTCTCTTCACCCATGGTAAAGAAAAACTTTCGCCTCGAAATATTATCGTCACAAGTCACAAGGGTTTGCTATTTTTTTGAATATCATAAAACACCTATTTTGCTATTATTCAGATGATATATGTTCATGTCGGCCATTGGGTAGAGAGGACATGGTCTAGATTAGCCATGTGTCAAATTTTCAAGTCTATTCAATCAAATACTAGCATGTGTATTGGCATGAATCCCGTGTATGTCCATGCTTGCATACCAGTATTTTAACAAGTATTGTGCATTCTCCTAACCTTGAGATGGTTTAGATAGGAAAAACCAAGAAAATCAACAGTTCAGTTCAGATCTATATTGTGAATTTCAAAAACATCACAAACACTTGTGACACCAATAACTACTCATAGTTTGAATAAACCCTAGAATAACCCCTCCCTTGAGACGGTTTGGATAGGAAAAACCTAGAAAATCAACAGTTCAGATCTATCTTGTGAATTTCAAAAACATCACAAATACTTGTGACACCAATAACTATAACCCTCCCCCTCCCAAAGAATGGGATCCGGATTGTCTACTAGACTACTACGCAGCTGCCCTATTGCGAAGACACAGCAAGGCGTGAAATGACTGCCTGACCCCTACCCAAGTGCCTTGCTCGAGTAGGGGTAAGGCAGTCATTTCATGCCTTGCTGTGTCTACGCAACAGGACACTTGGGGCAGCCTCGCGCAGCAGGAGACCCCAATCCCAAAGAATGTGCATGCCTTGCTGTTGCTCGCCTTTGTCACTTGTTGAAAGTGAAAGGAGGAAGTAGATAGAGAGGACGAGATAAGCGGGGAGAGAGATGAGAACTAGTGGGGAGAAGGATTTTTTAAAAAATGAATTTACAAAACTGTCCCTCTATTTCAACTAATTTTTTTTTACCCAAAAAAAAAAATGATAGTGAAACGAATTCGTTCACTCTCAGATGATGGGCAGTGGGCACGGCAGGAGCGGGCAGGACCATGGAGTCTCCCTAAGGATCATGCGATCTCATATCTAAACACCTAAGTGACCTAACGATATCTCTGAAATCTCCATATTCCCACACAGGCAATTTAGTTTTCCAGTGGTCAGAGGTATAAAAAAGTATAGGACAGTAGACGG
Organism: Telopea speciosissima; assembly: GCF_018873765.1. Classification (NCBI taxonomy): domain Eukaryota; kingdom Viridiplantae; phylum Streptophyta; class Magnoliopsida; order Proteales; family Proteaceae; genus Telopea; species Telopea speciosissima. Next base: position 86,762,931 of record NC_057916.1, on the reverse strand, counting down.
TCACGGGCCAAGGATGAATAGCACTACCACTTTAGCTCCTTCTGTCTTATAAGGAATATATGCTCAAACAAATCTTTGATTTTTTGGTTTTTTAAAGAATCTGTCAGCTATTTTCCTTTCTGGTACTGAAAACCCATTTAGCTCTAACTCACGGCTTACCCATAGTTAATACATAGCTGAGGTTCCATAGTCCAAGTCCAAGTTCCCAAGGTGGGGGGAAAGAAACAGAGATGTAAAAGAATCGAGGAGCTAGAGAAGACAAAAACTCGATTAGGATTGATGTTGAAGGACCAAAGCCACTATCCATCAGGATTGATGTTGAAGAGGTCCTATTTGAAATTACATAGATGTCCTCGTGAATTGTTTTTTTCTTTTCTTTTCATTAAACTATTATTTATTCATAATTTTATAATCAGATTGGATTATATAGCTTTTGAACTGATTCATTTACTATCTAATTAAATATCGCTTTTTTAAATACGGATTCCCCTAAACGAATATCAACACAAATTAAATACGGATTTTTTTATTAACCATTTACATCTCTAGGGAGCATCTCCTAGTGTTTGTTGGTTTGGGCATATTATGATGATGATGATGATGATGACGACAAATGAAGGAAGGGGATTGAGTGACTATCTTTGGTTGCACTAACCATGCAATCAAAGGAGGCTGCCTACTCTTGTATCTATTAGGCCTTCTGTTGGAAATTTTATTTCATAAGGTAAGTTTCAAAATACTTCCTTATCTATTTCAAAAAATGGATTTTGGTTGTTTTTCCTCCCATGAGGTTTGAACCCATGATCCATGGGTAGTTGCTTTTTAGCTAAGTACTTTAAGTGCATCAATTTTAATCTCACATTGGAAGTAGGGAGAAGGAAGAGAGGTTAATGTATTGGAATGAAAACTGTAAGGATAGGATTCCTTGAAGATAGGAGTCTCTATCTTCCCTTGTTTCGGGGGCTGGGGGGGGGGGGGGTTCCAGGGTTTGTTTTCACACGCACACAACAAGCTAAGCCGAGCCAAGGCAAGGTGAGGCTGGGGTTTGGTGTGTGAAATTTATTTTTGCTCCGAACTGGACTTGTATCCAGATTCCTTTTTGCCGGCATCAGATAAAGCTTTTCTAATGTCAATGGTAACAATTCCGATGCCAGTTGGAGGTTTCCTGATGTCGAATACAGGCTATTCAACGCCAAACAAAATATATTAAGCATCGGGGTTGGTCAAGGACTATTCCAGTATGAACCACTGTTTGTTCGGTGTTGAGGTGGCCTCGACGGCATTGGCTCTTTGTTTTGGGTGTTGGGGCCTGTTAAGACCCCTACCCAGCTTGCTCCTAATTTTGTTTGACGCTTGAACTATTTTCTCTGGCATCAGAGGAGGGCTATCTGACGCCATTGGCTTATCGCTAACACCGACTAGCTTCATCAGGTGTTGTCTAATGCTCATTGTGTCGGTAATGACTAGTTTTTCTATATCTTCTGAGAGATACATCATTTGGTTCATGTGTGTTGAACAGTGATGGCCACTGAGAGGGGGGTGTGAATCAGTGGACTATAAAAATATTTTCCCTCAAGCAGGTTCACCTCCTAGATCACCTGTTGAGATCTTTAACACTCACCACAACCAACCACACAGTCTTCTTAAAAGGCAAACAGACACACAACCACACTCTAATTAGCAATCTTGACACGCTTACATACAACCACAATCACCGTCATCGCGCCAAGAGTCGCTAAACAAAGTGTTGCCAAGAGCTGCTATGTCAATCGTTGGAGATCCCTCACTCAAGCACACTGACTCAATCACAACTGGAGGATCTGAATACAAATCACAAAATCGTGTACACACCCCAGCCAGACTCAAAGGCTCTACCAAGTGTGTACACCCATCCTGCAGAAAAGGCACTTCTAACCAAAGCAAGCAAGCATCCACAACACAGAGATATACGTGCTTCGGCAAGTTGCCTACGTGCACGGAGTAATGGTCACTTGGACCTCAGCATCTACTCATCACTAATTTTCCCAGCATAAAACTGAGAAGCCGCACCCACGGCAGATGATGTTTCAGTCACACCTATGACTCAGGACATCTGACCTGCTTCTATCTCTAAGTATAGAGACAAGGGTGTTACCCCCAATGGTTTTCCCAGCACCCACTGGTAACCAGCACTGTGTCCAGATGCAACTGGACAACTCAATAAAAATAATTGGGCTTATACAAATGCCCTACAATGAAATCCACATAGCATAGGTCTATGGCAGTATAACCTAGCTAGCATATGCAATGGAAATACAGTATATCAAACACAACAGGCAATAAAGTGTAGAAAATCTCACAACCATGCACTGTCTTTGATCACTGATGTCCGGTGATAAAGTCGGCAACTCGGTGGCTCACTTTGGAATCTTCAATTTCTCCCAATTTGATAAGAACTGGAATCTTCAAGTGCGCTCACACCTGAGTCTGGGAGTTCCTAGCGATGTGGGAAACCACTTGTTTTCTTCCTTTTCTTTCTTTTCCTTTCCTTTCCTTTCCTTTCTTTTCTCTTATTTTCTTTTCCTTTTTCTCTTTCTTTTCTTTTCTTTTCCCTTTCCTTTCTTCTTTGTTTCCTCCACCGAATCTGAGATGGGGCTTGAGATGAGGCTTCAAACTTCTTTTTCTTCTCTTCTTCTTTCTTTCTTCCTTCCTTCCTTCCTTCCTTCTTCTTCCTTTCACCTTCTTCTTTCTTTTTCCTTTTCTCTTTTCCCTTTTCCTTCTTGGCTACAACCACCTAAAGAAGTTCTGGTTCTATGATTTCAGAATATCAATGGCATCAAGGAAGGGCTGGAGACATGAGATAGAGAGGGAGACTCAAATCATAGATGCATACAACACCTCTTAGGGCTTAGGGCTGCAACCCCTTTTTTTCTTCTTCCTTCCTTCTCTTTTCCTCTCCTTTTCCTTCTCCCTTTTTCTTCTATTTTTCTCTACACGATTCTGAAGCTTCTTTTTCATTTTGGAGAAGAAGAAGAACCATTTCCCTCTTCTTTCTACAAAAGATCAAGTAAAATACTAAATAGCCCTTTTAGATTGACCAATGGAATTTACATAAAAAGAATCTTCAATCAAGCATTGATTAAAGTACTTCTCTTAAGGTAGAGAGAGATTGGCACAGCTTCCTAAGTACTTTTTGAATAACCAATCAAAAGCTTTTAAATGGAATCAAAGATTTTTTGAAAAGCTTTTTAACTCATCCATTCACAGCCTTCACGTGGGAGAGTAATGATTTCCTTTTTTTGAAAATCTCTTCAATTTTGATAATTTCAAAAAGAGCCCCTCTAACCTCACTTATTTATGTCATCATAGACATTAATTATATTTATTTGCATTTAAACCCCTGAGACTAAAAAGTGATCTTAAGCTACTGGCCGAGAGCAAAATTTGAAATCCAACTTTCCAGATTTGCTTCTAATTTGCGCATCCAAACGGAAAAAATCATAACTCCCTCATTTGACGTCGGATTGACGAACCGTTTGAACCGATGGAAAGAAGACTCGACGAACTAAAATATTCATGTAGAATACTCCACCCAATGCTATCAATATACCCTCCAAAAATACCGACAAACATGCTGCTAGTGCGAAAACCTATAAAATCAATATTCTTAATGCACCTAGCCTTCACCCAAGGCTGTATAAGGCATCCAAACACTGCAATGAACAATCTCATGCTGCCACATAATCCCCGGATGCTCCAGTATCATTGCCAACATGCCACGACACTGTCAAATGACCAAAATGCCCCTGGATGACTCCCAAACACTATGGGACCTCTGTATACACTGCCATACCCCTGTAATGATATCACTGCCGTAGTGAACACTGTAAGAACTACTGGGGATGGTGAGGACACAATCCAGTCACTGCCTGCACTGCCATAAGCATGTCTACTCAACTAGAATGCTGCTTGACTGGCCTGAGCGTTATAACTGCACCAAGATGCATTGTGTTGACCACAACAACACACATGCACTGTGTTGATAACAATGACAACCAACACACAGTCACTGCCATCTGCACTGTGTGTTCAACAATGTGCCTTTAAGGGGTTCCTTCCCTCTATATATAGAAGACATACTTGGCATTTAGAGCATTACTCTAAGAGCTATTCCTCCTCTCTAACTCTCCTTCTTGTGTGTTTGGTCATCCATAGAACGCACATGTTTCCTTGTTTTGTAAGTCATATTTTTAAAGTTTTCTTTGAGTATGAGCACAATTTTGTAGAACTCAAAAGGGCACAGTAGGAGAATGTACTACTACTTGCGGAAGCCAATGACTATTTTATCTTGAGACCTATTCGTACATCTCCTGATTTGGAGTGGTTATTTTTGTTAGGAATTAACAACACAGTAGAACAACGATTTGTTAAAAAAAAAAGGGAAAAAAGAATATCAGATCACATACACACACAGAATACAGATTTACGTGGTTCATCCAAGGTGGGCTATATCCACGGCCGAGCAATAAGATTTACGTGGTTCACCCAAAGTGGGCTACATCCACGACCGAGTCACACCCCTATGTATAGGGTCTTGTGCAATACAACATAGAGAAACTTTAATCCTTAAATGTACAAAATTGCCCTTAATATAAACAATCACCGATATTGGGGAAGCATCACCGATACTTCTTGGATTAAGTTGAGATCAGGCTTCACCAATAACAATTTTTACTTGGAAACGGTTCAGATAAGTTTGTAGTCCTCTTATGAGTCATTATTTTATACAAAACCTTCCATCAAACACTTGGTGCATGTAAATAAACATGATAATATCGTACTAAGAAGAAGCAAAGGAATGTGAAAGTAGGGAGAGAGGTGCCAGCAGCAGCACACGAGAGAGAAAAGGAACCCTCAGCACACACAAACACGAACGAACTACAGAAAAAAGAAAGACTTTGCGGGCAAACATCCCACCAACAAATATAAACCTGTCAATTCAAGAAAGTCGAATTCAAGACTCTTTTACTTTCCTGAAGCGTTTCCCTTGCCAAATGCCAACTGGGCTCCCGCTGGGTTCTTTAACTTCTTTGCTTTATTTGTCAAGGATGAAATCTCCTCTACAAAAAGGATGGATTGAGATTGGCTTTGTCGCTGAGCTTTTCCACACTTCAGAATCAATCTTATCGTTATAAACGCTGTTGTGACTGATGAATTGTGAGTGATTGGTAAATGATCAATGATCGATTACCGTTTATCGATCACTTAGAGTTCATCGATCACTGACCGTTTATCGATTACTCATAGTTTATCAATCATTGAAAATAGATCTAGCTTAACTGAAAAATAGTTTCAATCTTGCTTAAAATAAATTTTGGTCTATTGACCGAAATAGACCAAAAAATTAGGATGTAAATACAAACCAAAAAAATTATAATCTTTGGTATGAATTCTAATAATAGATTATGGGATCTAGAAAGCATTTTGAAGCGAGAAATAAAAAGAAATCGATTTTCAAAATATGTTTTAGACCCAGAATCTATTTTGAGAATTCATAACAAACACATATTAAATATCCAAATATTTTAGTCTAAGACAAAAAATTGTTTTTCACAGACCGATTCTATTCCTACAAAATGCTATTCGGCCCAATTAACATAAGAGAGACTCCAAGACTAACATGCCCCTATGGAATGATGGTGTGGTTATTACAAACTAATCAATTTTGAACCCCCCCCCCCCCCCCCCCAAAAAAAAACAAAATTACAAACTAATCAATCAAAACCTAACAAATAAAAAACCCTGAAACCCCAAGAAATGTATGACATGTATGAGATGAGATGAAGATAAACCTTCCAGTCTCCATCATCAAAACCCTTAACCCTACGGAATCACAGCCATCATTCATCCCTTCCTTCCTTCCATCTTTATCATGAAAATTATTCCACCTAACCTCCCAACATATCTAAACTAGCACCTCTCCCTTCCACCGAACTCATAGAGTCTTACACTCTCACCTCACAAGAATCGTCGGTCAGGCTATTTTTGGAAGCAAAAAAATAAATAAATAAAGGAAATTAAGTAGAAAGAAAACACATAAATCAGTTACTACTTATCATGAGTTTTGTCAGCATAGCTTCCATGAGCCTTATCGGTGACGTGTACAATGGTTTGACCCGTTTCTGTTCTATGGTTTTGTGGTCTTTGTAATCTAAGGCCATGAGCTCTCACATGTTAGTTAAGTATACTCTACTTACCCAGAAAATAAAAAATAAAGTAAAAACATAGCTTCAGTGAGAGACCCCTAACCCACGATAATAAAATGACGAAAAACAAAAAAACTTACAAATGAAAGTAATTATAGGGAACATATATAGGACTTGGTTCAAGAATTAGAATCGATATGGTCAAATCGACCAATTTGGATTGGAATTGGCCGATTCCAATCGTTTTGGAACAGCAGATTCCAGGGTTTTTGAGACTAATTCTGAGTTTAAAATCCTTAACATAGGAGAAGGGCTCAAGCAACATAGAACGAGTGGGATATCGCCTCACCTACAATTAGGCGATACCACATGTCCTTTTACTTTCATAAATGTCTCTCTAAGCACTCTTTAATGATAGTGAAGTGAGTATTTATATAAGTAAAAATGACACCATCATCACCTAACTATAACCATTTGCATCTAACAATCCATAGTATCAGAATCGACTACATCAGATACCTATACTAGACCAAAAAGGTATCGAATTTTTTTTTTTTTGATGAAAGAAAATAAATGATTTTTAATTTGAAATCAGTCCAATATGGACCAATACATTTCGGTATCAATATTGATCCAAATCAACCGATTGGACCGATCCGATTCCGATTCTTGAAACAATCTCCAATCTCCATCTATCAATTTATTAAAGAAAACCCAAGCTTCTCCACGTTGAAGGGGAAGGAGCGTTTCCTATCACGCTCTCCATCAACTCTTTCTCAATGACACTCTCGTTCGTCATCTTTTCTCTTTTTAATTTAATTAGACCCCACAATCACAATCAAACCTCACTCCTCACCTGTTAGAACTTAGAAGCGAAGCAGAACAGAGCAGAGCAGAGCATGGGATCCGAATCTGAAGCACAAGCAGAGACGATGGAGGAAGCAAGGTTGAAGACAATAAGGTCCACAACACCACCAAAGCTCTCCCTCTTCTCAAGGATTCCACACCAATCGTATGACCCTTCTGCACCTACGGGCATGTTGACCCCACCACTCCGACCCCCTGCTTCCGTTCCTTTCCTCTGGGAAGAAGCACCGGGTAAGCCCCTTCCCACCTCTACTGCCACCTCCTTCGCTGTGGCCAGATGTTTGGAGCTTCCACCACGGCTACAGTTGACGGAATCGTCCATTTTCAACAACAAAATATTTAGCTCCAGCAACCGCACGCTGTCCCCAACCACTGTTCTTGATGGCCCCTACGTTGCTCATGGCCGCTCCTCATCCTTCACTTCTTCCTCCTTTCGCAGAGGAGGAAGCCCTGATGATAGTGAAGGTGATGGGATGCTTCATGGCCAGAGAAGAGACATCAGCAGCAGCAGCAGAGGGTACTTTGGTTCTTGGGGTAGGAAGACCTCCTATTCCTCCTCCAAGCGGAATCAGGTTGTTGGCGATTGTGGTTTCGTCATCTCCCGTTCCTCTTCTTCTTCTTCTTCTGCTGTGGTTCTTGGAGTAGGAATTGGGGAGATTGGTGGTGGAGGAACTACAAATACAAAGGTGAAGATTACCAGGTTCAAGAGGAATGGAAGTTTCTTGAGCCTCCCTTACAGCAAATCGTCTCAATTCTGGGTAAGCAAGCACTCACTCCTTATCATTATTACCAATGTCATCTTCTTGTTTCCAATTTCTTCCATTTAAATTTAATCCAAGGTTTCTCTTTCTTATTCTTTGGATTTTTCAATCATTCAGACTCTTTCCCTTCCCTTAATTTTTTTGAGATTACTTGTTGGGTCCTATAATTCTTTTTTTTTTTTTTCACTCTCTTGAAAATTTCAGACGATTTCTCCGGATTCTTTTTTCTTTTGGTCAATAATTTCACTAGGCAAATGTGGGTAGAAACAATTTTCTGTTTGTGGGTAAGCAAAAAGGATAGAATCCGAGGACACTAATAAGACAGCTTTTCAGTGGATGAAATTGCTAAAAGTCTTCACTCACAACCCCTGCTTTGACTTTTTCAGAGTTGGTCCCCTGGGCAATCCACTCTTTTAGTCTTTACTTTCCAAAGAAAAAAGATACAAAAGGACAAAAGCAAAGCAAGACAAAATATCTACCCATGTAGCAATTTCTCCCCTCTTCTGTGTTCTTCAGAGTTGAGAGCTTCAGATTTCTGTATATTATACTGTTCTAATGTAATGTTTTTCATCAGGACTGCATGAAGGTAAGCGAAGAAGAACATTGTTTGTGACTTTGTGAAGGAAGACCTTTACATCTCTGTATTAAATTTAATTTTGCAGGCAAGCATTTGTCAAGGGTTGAAGCAGGTGGTCCCATGGCGGAATAGGAAGACAAAGCAAAATGGGACACATAGTTTGATCGACAGAGACTAGTCATTCGATCTGCCGCACTTTCACTACCAAGCACAAGCTGTGGCAGAGGAAGCACTTACAGGCTAGGCGTCTTCTTTCTTTAACCTTGCCGCTTCGTTGAATCTCTGATCTTTCTTCTGTAAATATGAATTACCATCCATGGCTATAGACAAAGCACAGCCAGAAGGTTTTGGCCGTAAAATAAAGAAATAAAGTGCGAAATCATCAGTAACTATGAGGAACTTTGACTCTGCATTTGGTGTAATTGTCATTGTCGTTATAGTTAATACAGACCACAATTATCAAACAATTCATGGTCATCTACCCAAGATCATTGTTCCATCATGTGGGATTGGATTTGTGATTTATAGCTAAAAGAGTTTTTGTGATTTGGGATTTATAGCTAAAAGAGTTGATGGGCAACTTTCAATCTTTTTTCTCTTCCAGGGATTGTCTTGTCCACACGCACACACCGAAACTAACCACAGAAAGGGGAAAGAGAAGAAAACTAAGCAAAACTCTTCACTTTGTATGAGAAAAAAGGAAACTAATGGGTAGCCGTAAAGTGCAAATTATTCACTTTTAATGCTGGGATTTAAGAGAGAAAGAGTTGCTCTACTCGAACGTCATATATGTCCATGTGAATGGGTTAATGAGTTTCTGTTGATGGAGGGTCGTCAAGCAAGAGCGGCAGCCAAGGCCCAAGGATCTTCGCTAGCTTTGGAGCAAGCCTGCCTCTAAGGATGTAAACAGATTGAATTCGATTGGATAGTGACATTATTATATTCATATTCGATTATATTCGGATGGATTCGGATAATATTCTATTAGTTTTCGAACGGATTTGGATAACATCATTTTATTGATGAGGGTTAGAGTTGAAAATTGAGAGTTCAGCAATTACCCTTTCTTCTACTCTTTGTAGTCTTTGATTTTTCTACGATTTTTACTTTTTGTTTTAATAGATATGTGATTCCATGTATCACAATCCATTAAATATATATATAAACTAATAGAAAATCTAAAAAAAAATCCCATGATCTTAACTTATAAATTATAAAAATAAAAAAACAAAATCCAATAAGGTAACTTAAACAGATAGACGGACACAGATATATTTCAGACATTTTATAGTTAGATTGTTAAACGAATAGGATAATAGTCGATCGGATAGGAGGATTATCATATTCGTATCCGATTAGTTTTTGGATGGATTCAGATGCTCCTAAACAAATATGAACGTGGATCGAATACGGATTTTCGAATATCCATTGACATCGCTGCCTCAGCTTCTTTTTTTTTGTCAATCAATTCCATCTTTGTTTGTTGGGTTGCCGATGAGGCTTGCCGTCCCTCGTTACCTGTGAGTAGGATTGTCAAACGATTGGTTTGGTTTCAATTGGATTGAATTGGTTTTTGTTTGATATCAAGTCAAACCGAAACCAAATTATTAAGACAAATATCATTTTATCTTTATCGGTTTGATTTACCGAATTTTTATCAATCTATTATCGAGTTGTTCTTGGTTTGGTTTCGATTTTTCATATATGCATTAAAAATAACGGGAAAAGTGGAAAACATGTTTTCTTTCATAATATTTTTCCAATTTTGTATCGATTGTAATCGGGTTTTTTGGTTTACGGTTTTGGTTGCACAGTTCAGGCTTCTATTGGTTTCATGAAAATCCAAATCAAAACCAAACTAGCTCGTTCGGTTCGGTCTGGTTTTCCAAGTTGGTTTTGGTCGGTCCAATTGGTTTGTGCTGGAAAATGACACCCCCTACCTAGGAGTACCTCCATTCAATAGTTCAAGCTTTTGGGATGTATATTTACATAGTATCAAAATGGGTTTTCTATAGTCCCAGACTCCCAGGTATCTCAAAACTATGCACATGCATGGAGTTTCATCTTGTTGGCAATTGGTATGGACATTTGACAAGATAAATAGGGACACACTAATTAAGGCACAAACAAATTAACAGTGTATAATGTAACTCATACTGTAGCGGCAAGCAGAGGCCTTACAACAGTTCATTCCCAAAAATTAACAGAGTGCCCATTAAATTAACCAGTGAATAAAGATTACGAGAACAAGGAACTAGAAAATACAGTTTCAGTTCTGCAGCCATTCACATGCTTACAAGTCCAATGAAATGGAATATGCTTCAATCGATCAAAATTTGTTCCAGAATGCAGAGTTTGCTGAAGGACTTATTCAACAGATAATAAATGAAAAAGATGAATTGCAAACTCCATCCGTATTGGAAACTATTACTGTTTCTTACCAGTCATTCCTGCAACCACCTGCGAAGTTTGTTTTGAATAAGCAACAAAGAATCAGATACAAGGTCAAGGCTACATTACCATGTGAAACAACATTTCCAAAATCTCAGTGATTAAGGAAAGAAAATCGTTCTGAGATAATGGAGCACCACAACACCATGAATTCATGTTTATGAGGATCTAGGCTCTTAAACGTAAAGGTAGGTTATGGCAGTAGAAAATTTCGTCAAACCGCCAAAAACAGGTTGTAAGAAGTTCCTGCAGAACGCAAGATGTTTGAAAATAGCACATTCAAAGTTGCAAAATGATTGGGCTCTTAGACAACAGAAAAGCATTTCAAATATAATGAAAGTTCCAACAGCAACAGAGCACAAGTAAAACACAATTTTACCATGCAAAATGGACACTTCGGTAAGTTTGATCATCCAAAACTAGATACTCACCTCACTTAAAGCAGGTTGAGGAACTTGCTTGGATGTCTCAAAAGAGTCCAAGATAGGCCTGACCACAGCTGGAAGGAAAAGGCCTGGAAATTTGCAATGAATAAGCAAGCGGGTTAGATGGATAATCCTTCCCAAAAAATGCATTACAATAAGAAAATTCCCAACAGTAATTCTCACCACACAATCAACCGGACATGCATAAGCACACAACAGTTTCACAACACAAGCTAACAACCTCTAGGTATAAGAAAAGAAATGGTCCTCACTATTGTCATCACCTCCCCAAGTTCCCAACACAAACTTTGCCCATACCCCAACTCCAAGAAGAATAAAGATAATTTTCCATTTGTTATCCCAGGGGAGAGCTTAATTACTCTACATATATTGGTGGTCATGGATAGGTGTCTCATCACGCAGGATCGTAAGATAGAGAAGCCTATCTACTCTTAGGTAAGGTGGTGGAACTTGACCGGAGACTCCTTGAAGTCATTTACTGACAAAGTGGTCAAACAAGGAAAGTGAGATTTGGAGGGGAGATACTAATTTGATGTGGAACAAGATGTCTACGTGTATTAAGAAGGCAACTAAAGAGGTCCTAAGGGAATCGAAAGGAAAATGTTATTCTCCTAGGGAGACTTGGTGGTGGGATGATGAGGTCCACGCAGCCATCAAGACTAAGAAAATTAGTGTCAAGGCATGACAAAGGACTAAGGATGTAGAAGATCTAAAAAGGTATAAATCTGCTAGAAATGAAGCTAAGAAGATTATTAGGAATGCAAGGACGAAGAAATATGAAGATCTCTATAAAAACCTGAACACCAAGGAAAGGGAAAAACTATCCATAAGATAGCTAGAATGAAGGAAAGGGTGAGTAGAGATTTCGACCATGTTAGATTTATCAAAAGTGATGATGGTAGAGTCCTACCAAGGGATGAGGACATCGAGGAGAGATGGAATCGTTATTTCTACAGCCTACTTAATGAAACCAATCCAAGTTATAGTGGATCGGAAGAAGGCACTACACATCAAGTCACCTATCGGAGGTATATAAGTAAAATTAGGGTTTCTGAAGTAAAAGAAGCACTGCGAAAGATAAAAATAGCCAAGGCTCCAGGCCTAGATGGAGTCTCAATAGAAGTGTGGAAGAACTTAGGAAATTGTCTTATCTTAGTTAACTAGGTTGTTTAATAAGAATATGTGCATTGAGAAAAAGCCAAATGAATGGAGGAGAAGCATTGTGGTCCTTTTTTACAAAAAATAAAGGTGAAATCCAAAGTTGCAACAGCTATAGAGGCATAAAACTAATAAGTCATACTATGAAATTATGGGAGATGGTTATTGAAACACACTTGAGAAAAGAGAGCACTATTTCAGAGTACCAATTTGGTTTTATACAAAGAAGATCCACAACAGAAGCTATCTACCTACTAGGAGACTCATGGAAAGATATAGAGAGAACAAAAAGGATCTCCATAGTCTTTTATTAACCTAGAGAAAGCTTCTGACAAAGTTCTTAGAGATTTAATCCCGCATGTGCTACGGAGGAGAAATGTTTCAAGTAATTATGTGGACATAATTAAAGATAGGTATAATGGTGTGGTGTCTAGTATAAGAACCGTGGGGGGTCAAGGTAGTGAATTCCCAATAACAGTTAGGTTACATCAAGGATCAACTTTAAGCCCTTATCTGTCTGCGCTTATCATAGGTGAGTTAACCAGAGAAATCCAAGGAGAGGTCCCTTGGTGCATGCTTTTTGCTTTGGTGGATGAGGCAAAAGCTAGAATTAATGCCAAACTAGAATTATGGAGATCAACTTTGGAATCAAGAGGTTTTGAAGATAAGTAGAATCAAGACGGAGTATATGGTAATGTAACCTTAGCAACTCCGGGATGGATAATGAGGGCCGAAAGTTATGAGAGGGATATTCCGCAAAGTGACCATTTTAGGTATCTAGGATCAATCATCAGTAAGAAAGGTGATATAGAAGATGATGGCTCACATCGGATTAAAGTAGGATGGATGAAGTGGAGAGGTGCTGATGCAAAATTATCACCAAACTGGGCTTCTTTTATTAGGAATAAGTCTAGGATTGCGATATATATATATATATATGTTGGAGCTTTGATCCCAAGGGTTTTCTATGTAATAGGCCACTTTAATGAGCCTAAACTAGGGGTATATAGGTTGCATACGGGATTAGCCCAATACTTAGTTTTATGTTTTTTAATTGAACCGGTTTAAATTAGTTGCATCCAATTGGTTCAATTTAAATGATCATGTGACTTGGTAAAGTGGTCATGTGATGTAAGTTGGGCTGGATTAGGACTCTATAAGTCCAGTCATGTTTTGAGTCTATTTCCTTTAGTATTCTAATTTCCTAGTCAGTTTAAGTTACCTAATAGATTAGGGATAGGGGTACGCCTTTCCTTTTTAGTGTCTAAGTCTATTTTTGAGTCTTCTATATAAGTTTGTAAGGGAAGTCAGCATTGGATTCGAATTTGATTAATAAAAAACTCAACTTTATGCTTGCTGCCTTTGTTGCTGCCATTGCTCCCTTGTGTGAGTGTTGCCTTGTAGATCTCAAGGTGAAGGGTGAGTGGACTCTCATGACTCCTTGCGTTTGTCCAGTATCGGGAGGTTCTTCTTTTTCTTCTTCAATCGAGCTTCTTCAAGCTGCTGCTGTTGCCTTTGAAGGAGATCAAACCAGTAAGTAATTTTAGTTTCCTGTATATATCCTTCCCCTCTTCATCCTCTAACCTAATCCATCCTTTCCCATCGACCCAATCAAATCACTACAGCCAGCCTTCCATCCCCTACATTAAACCTGCAACTATTCCTTCGAATTTTAGCTTGATCCCCAAGCATTCACCTTCCAACCATCAGATCTGTGCCAAACTTCCAGTAAACATCCCTCCCTCTCCCTCCTACACTCAATCCCAATTTGAGTACCATCTGACCATCTAAACCCCAGTTTTCAGCCTAGATCCTTAAACCTAAAACCCGAAACCCTAACCCTAATTCTGTAGATTTTCAAACTTAACCAAATCCAATTATTTTTATCCCATAATAACCCCCTAGACCTGCATATTATACCTATATAAGACCCATTCCCAAATTTCCATCCTAAACCCTAGAATTAACCTAAAACCTAGTGTCGTCCATTTGAACCAGAAACCCCTTTTGCTAGTGATCCTGTTATCTGGCTCCTAGTAGGTCTCCTACCTATCTACGACTACATTAGGTGCATCCAGAGAGCTATGTGATCGATGGATCCCTTTAAAGCTTAAAGGAAAATTTTACAAGATAGTCATAAAACCGATTATGATGTATGGTGCAGAGCGTTGGGAAGTTAAGAAGCGTCATATAGATAAGCTACGTGTAGCAGAGATGAGGATGTTGAGATAGATGAGTGGCAAAACCAGGAAGGATCCTCGAATTTTGTAGTGATGAGGGGGAAACAACATGCGGGTTGCAGACTTGACCATTCCCAAACAGAATTTTGGTTGCTTCTAGACTTTATGAATGTAATCTTCAAGGCGTGGAGCTTTCTCTTCAAAGAACCATGGTGGCAAAACAAACTCTATGTGCTCGACCTCTGAATCAATATCAATTGTGTATGTCATGTTAATAGAGAACAACATCTTGAATGCCAACAATTTCCTGTGGAGTGCTCTCAACCACCTCTACATCTTCTGTTGTTTCAGCTTTGTTTACTTTGTTCTCTTCGACATTGACCTTTTCAGTAGATTCTTAATGTAGCTCTAGATAGGAGAGGGATCCTACTAGAGGCCAAGCAATAGGATCAAAAGGGGTTTCTGGTTCGAATGGGGCAGAATTAGGGTTTTTAGGTCAATTTCTAGGGTTAGGTTTGGGGGAATGGGGTAATTCTTATATGGTTTTAATAGGCAGGCCTAGGGGAAGCTATTAATGTAGGAATGATTAGGTTTAGATAAAGATTAAAAATTTCAGAAATTAGGGTTAGGGTTTTGGGTTTTGGGTTTTGGGAAATAGGAAAACAGTCAAAACTAGGGTTTAAAAGGGGATTTTGGGGCAGAGCTTTGGATCGAATGTAGGGGACAGTGGGAGGGAGGTTCGGACCCAATTTGGTTGGATTTGAGTGGTTGGAAGTAATGGTTCTGGAATTTAGGGTTTTTTTGGGTTTACAGAGACAATGTAAATTAGGGCTGGAGTGGGAGAATGGAGCTGCAAGTTGGATCGAGTGGAGGGGATGTAGTATGGAGGCTGTAGTTTGACTTTGAAATAATTTTGATGGTCAAATATGGCTGAGCAGCAAAATCTAGGGTATAATGGAATTCAAACAAAAATAAAGGAGATCAAGTTTTGGTCTTTTCTTCTTCATGTTTTAAACAGTGTTTTGGTCTTTTCTTCTTCATGTTTTGATCTACATCAAGTTTTGGTTTCAACAACAAGAATTAAAAAAAATTTAATGGGAGGGGCAAATGACCAAACTTGGCGATTTTCAGTTGACTTGGGTGAAAACACAGTCATATGAGACTCGGACCAAGTTTGGTCATTTTTAACACTGGGCGAGTCTTCAAGACTCTTGACCAGGTTTTTTATTTTTTTGACTTGACTCGGGGCCAAGTCAAAACCTGGTTTTTTCAACTATGATTCAAATACCACATGTGTAAACAAATTTCCCAATGGCTCTGTTTGTTTTGGCGTAAAATAGTCAGTATAACAAGTTTTATAGAATTAAAATTTGCGTTGTTTGTTTCGAAAGTTGAAAATTTTTCACGAGGGAAAATTTTACCAGACAACCAACATTTTCGGAATAAAGTAAGGAAAATTACCCTAGATTTGTGGGTAAAATGTTCCCTGTAAATGGCCCAAAAACCCAAAACCCAAAACATGATCTCCAAAGCCTCTGCAAGCCTCTCTGTGAAGCTTTGAGCTCCTCTCTCATTCCCCATTGTTCTTTAGGATTCTTGTTCTCTCCACTGTAACCCCCAAACCAATCGGGGATTGAAGCCTCTACAAGCTCCTCTCTCATTCCCCATCGTTCTTTAGGCTTCTCGTTCTCGCCACTGCGACCCCCAAACCAATCGGGGATTGAAGCCTCTACAAGCTCCTCTACGAAGCCTCTGCAAGCTCCTCTCTCATTCCTCATCATTCTTTAGGTTTCATTTTCTCGTAGCTACAACTGCCAAACGGGTCAGTGAGCAGAGAGTAATCTCTCTCCATCAATCGGTCTCTCAATGATTCTTAACATTCGATGGTACTTTGAGAAATCTACAAGGCTGAAGATAGGTTTGATTTGTTTCAGGCTTTCGGTTGATGTGTCCTGTTCCTTTCAGTTGGTTCTTGTTATTCAGGGTCGTCGCCTCCGCTTTCTTGTCGAAGAGATATTGATCCAACTAATAAGTATCTTCTCTATTTCATGTTTCTTTTCCAGTTTTTATTTGGTCAAAAGAGATTGTTTGATTGCCGGGTTTATTTCATAGAACTCCATTCTTTTGTTGGACTTGTTCCTATCTATTCATGTCTTGTTCACGCGCCACAACCACAAGTCCCCCTTCAATGACAAAATCCTTGGAAAATATGGAACAATGATCTGATCATCAACGAAACAATGAAAATAGGAAAAGGTTTCAGAGCATCGACTCCATTTAGGTCCCTTGATTCCAGTACTTTCTACATGGGGTTGGAACGATGGACATGCACGTAGCGATGGAGATAGGAGAATTCCTTTTACAGTGGCTTCTACACAATCCCCAACTCAAGCATCTACCAACCCGACTCTGTTCAGCATCAACACATATGCAATCTTTGTGCCCATGGTCAACTCCAAGAGGCCCTCAGCCTCTTCTATGCCATTAACAAACCCCATTCACAAGCCTGCGCCACCCTCCTCCAAGGCTGCACCCGGCACCCGCTGCCTCAACCAAGGCCGAGCTCTCCACCACCATATGCTCGCCCACAACCACGACTTTGACCTCTTCATTAATTATCATCTTATCAAACAAATACGCCAAGTGTGGCTGCTTGAAGGCCGCTCATCAAGTGTTCGACCAAATGACATAAACCTTGTTTCTTGGACTTCTCTTATCATTGGTTAAGATCAGCATGACCGACCCAAGGATTACTTTCAACTCTTCTCCTCCGTGCTTACCCACCACCTCCCACTGAGTTTGCCTTTGCGAGCATTCTTGGATCCTGTGATTGCATTCGAAGCCGGCAGCTACATGCCTTTGCCTTAAAGGCCTCATTTGACTTATGTTTTCGTTGCAAAAGAGCTTATGTAAACAAACATTGGAATTTTTTTGAACATATAAAATTTTACATCGAAACAAAAGGATCCCAAGCAGTTGATTCTCAATGCAGATGATCACATGACAGACTTGCAGGTCGTACTCTCAGCCTATTGCCAAGTGCAATGCAAAGTTAAATGGAAGCAATGCCACCGAATGACAACAATCAAGAAAGATGGGAACAGAAAATCTATAGGACATAATAGCGAAATCGATGAAATCCATATTACCAGAAATGAAAATCAGTTGCAACTACCCCGACAAGATCCATCGTACTCAAATCCAGCTTAGTCAATCGAACTCCCATTCTTTAATTTAAACCGGAATTCGGTATCTTAAAATATGAGAGAGCGATCAAATCATGAATCCCGAATCTTCAAGGACATCAACACACGAAAGGAGGATACTACTCAGATGATCTCTAATTTGATTAACAATCTCTAAACTTGAAAATATGAAAACCTGATCCAATCTTCGCACCATAACAAACCATCCCTTAAGACTATCCTGGCATTGCCCTAGTTTTTTAGCTTAATTAAATGACATAAAAACTGAAAATCAACATAAAGAAACAGAAATCAGGGCTCAAAATAAGGCTTGGGAGAAAGTACGAACTTACCGACACCGGCTATAAGGCAAGAAGCTGCGACAACAGGTTCTTGGACCACGAACATCTTCAGCTTCTCCATCACCACCATCTCTTCTTCTATAATCTTTTTCCCCCCAACTTCACTGTGAGTATCGCCGGTGGCTTTTTTGGTTTATAGAGCTTCTCTTTGCTGGGCCTTATGGGGGATCTCGCAGTTTGTAACCAGCGGCCGTGGCATCTAGTTCTAGAATGGGTCTTTGGTGTCAGTAGTTTAGAACCGGACCAAAAATAGAATTGAAATCGGCCGTTTAAAATCCAATCGAATGAATTTGAATCGATTCGGGCTGATTTTGGTGTGATTTCTACTTCAATTTCAGGGGTGATTTCTATTTCAGAAATTGTTTAAAATGATTTTTGTACATTTATTTTAGTGAAATAGAAAAAATCAAGTGGAATAGAAATTCTGAAATAGCTGAGGAGATCTTTCAGAATTTCTATTTCATTTGATTTTACTCTTGCTCTTTAGTGAGCACATGGTTAATTTGATGGGTAAAGTAGTAATTTTAGGTTGAAAATAAAACACCACCCATCTACTTCTCCTAATGGGCTCACCACCACCTCGTCCTTGCCACTGCCACCACCACTATTGCCCGTCGCCTTCACTGCCGCCATTCCCAAAGAAATATGAAGAATATATTTTAAAAAATTAAACTACCAAATGGATTTTTAAATTTTTTTTTGAAATATTTCATATTAATACAATCAAAACAATTTCAATTTTTTGATCAAGAATCTATTTGTTGACTATTTCATGAAATCAATTAGAAATTGAAATAGAAATCATACCAAATATGGCCCAAAGAAATCGGGTACAAATTTGGTAAAAAAAATTTTTAAGTAGATTTTTATTTGGTTGGTTTTAGACTAAAAATCATCAATTGAATTGAACCAAACCAAATATAATGTAAATTGTATAAACCGAACCTGAGCCGGATCTAAATCATATTCAACTATACAATCATGTGTCTCTATTGAGTTGTGTGAAATTACCAACGATGGGTTCTTTAGTTGAGTTGTGTAATAAGAGTTGAAAGATATCAAACTCACATTGTGGGACTCTATCTTCATGGGGTTGTAATTTCCTTCTTAATTTTATTTGTGTCAGTATACTATCGTCAATTATTACACACAAAAAAAAATAAAAATAAATAAAAAAGGTTGAAAGTTAAAACGGATCAAAGCACCGCATGATAATACAAAATAAAATTACAACAATCATTGCAATTACAAAGATCCAACATCACCCACTCATAAAAATTGGCTCTGCTGGGGTGACGGCGAAGGCAACGAAAATCGACTAGGCGACAACATCCTTTGTTGACAATAATCCCGGTATGAAAACCAAACATTACAATAGTTAGAGTTGGAATTATATGTCGTAAGTTTAACTTCAATCAAATGGTTCCATGAGTTGTACTCAACTCAGATACAGAATGTTGAATAATATTAAGGGCATGAGATCACTACTTGGTTGCATGGTTTCTACACCCGCACCTGGGCTAAAAGGGGGAGCGCCTCTGGGTATCCACCTAGGGGGCATGGGCATCATTTCACAATGCCCTATGAGAGGGCATAGAATATACCCCCAAGCAAAGATCTTTTTTCCTAATACTAATTACCATAATGAAATAAAAGAGATATCCTTACTATTTTGGAAGTATTGCACAATAATTGGATTAAATTAGGAGAAGCTAATTCATTATTCTAATATTTAGTGAGAAATAATTCTGCAACTAGTTTGACCAAAAAAAATATGAATTACATTTTTCCTTTACCCATGATGAAAAAGGAATCTCTTCATCCACCTTTTTCTAGATGGTTAAATCATAGATGAGACTCCTCAAACTGTGACATGGGCATCTCATCTTCACCCACGGTCATAATTGTCAATGATGCTTAAAGCAAACATAAAATCCCAACGCAAAACATTGTCTAAGTGATCCCTAAAACAATGGCAACATTCTACCAAAAAAAAAACTAAATCTAAAACAATAGTCCAAAGAAAGACCTTCGAAGATATCATCCATTTTGGTCTCACTCGTGTTTTTTGTAAGTTTTAACTAATAAACTACTGTTGGAGTCAGAGATGTGTTGGCATCATGGTTTTAGTGCACAATATCGGTCATCTTCAAAATCGATACGGTATCGATATAGGTTGGTTGTAGACAAGTTTATATCTGGGTTTTCTTAAAAATGGGTTTTCTTAACTATTTTATCCCTTGTTTGTACTGTTCCACCGATATGATATTGATCAGGTATTGATATCAGACACCTTTAAAACCGTACAACATCAACCTATCGGACGATCCAATACCGATACCGATACCTCAAACCATGGTTGGCATTGGATTGGAGTCTTATAATGCTCCTAGCTGCATGAAGGAACACTCTTAACATTACCTAAGCCTAAAAAGCTCAGAATTGCACATAAAATACTCTCTCTCTCAGTCTGTCTCAGTTTACAATATTTTAAAGAGTATTTAGCATCTCAGCAATGATTAATAAGTAAACTTAATTCCAAAGCAAAACTTTTAAACTTATACAAGGTGGTATCCCTGCTAGCAGCAGGTCCCAGGTTGTAATCTAATCGTCCCCCCTGCTTCATTAATAAAGAGTCAAGTTAAAGACAAAGATTCATTAAGAGGTGGAAAATAATAAATAAATTAAAAAAACCAGCTTTTGCTCTTCTTTTTCCCCGGCGAGAATCCCGCTATTATCATTCCATCCCATCCCCACTCCCCCACCGTGGTCCTCTGATGTCTTCTGCCTCTGATCCTCCTACCCTTGCGTACGAATGGACGCAACGTATCCATAAGTCACGAATTTGGCTCTCTTTCCTGCGACCACCTCGTCCGGTGTGCAGAGGTGAGTGCACAGTCGAAGGCTGGCTGCTTGCAGCGTGCCGGGATGAGTGTCTGGCGTTACCCCGATGCGCATCTTGACACATGTAGAACAGTCCCGCCATTGGATGCCTCACTGGGCACTCATTGGGTGGGGAGTCCAATTCAAAAATCGCAGCATTGAAAACTCGGAATTGAGTTGAAAATGCGATGATTGATATTGTTTTTCAAAATTTCGGTCCAATTTTTTTTTTGAGTATTCAGATCATTGGGTTCTCAATTCTTTGGGGACAATTCTAGGGTTTTTAAAACCAATTCGATTTGAATGAAGATCAGCATTGACCAATCCAAATTCCGAATCTGATTTTCAATAACCCTAATCTTCGTGGATCATGGTATATTGATCGTATCAACCAATACATATCGATATCATCAGTACGTGATAATTAGCATGATTTGTTTTTTTTGGTAAACATATTATTAGCATGATTCAAGTAAGTAGAATAGGCCATGGGATCAACATGAACACTAAAATCTAGTCCTAGTACACATCGATCAATCAGTTCGAAGAGACCAAAAATGATGAATGGAAATTGGAATAAATTGATTTTGACAATTCTCATCCCCCCTTCCATGCTACTAGGACGAATCTTATTCATCTTCTATCTTCAATTTTAAGGAAAAAGGCCCCTACCAAACTGTGTATCGTCTGCGCGCCTAAATACAGGATTGCATGAAATGGCTACCCCATCCCCTCTCTCGAATTGAAAATATCTCACCTCATTGACTTGATGCCCTTGTGTGCATTCTCATTGACCCCACAAAACAGCCTGACATCGATCTTCTCCCTTAAATTATATTACTTGACGGCTAGGAAGTGAGGGCTTTAAGTTTCTTAACAAGGTTCTTATAATAATTAAGTACCCTTTGAACAATGATGTGTTTCCTTTTTAACCGTTTTGCCTTGTTGGTTTCTCCAAGTTGTTTCTTGGGAGTGGTTCCAGATGATGGTAATTCTTGGGCATTATGGTTTCAAAATTGAAATTGAATTGCTCGATTCAAATCGGAATCGGCAGTTGTGATTGATCTCAATCACGAATGTTTTTGAAGGGGATGATTCTAGGATATTTGGGATTAATATCCAATAATAACAATTCCCTCATTACTCTTCCATGTGTGTCATGTTTGTCACCTGGTCTGGTGTACCGTCAGGATATGCACCGCCATCCCATTGGTACTACAGAGGATCCTGATCCACATAGCGATCTCTCGAGACCTTTCATTTCAGAAGATGTCTGCACTCTCCCCTATCAAACTCATTAGTGTCCTTAACTATACACCTTCATGAGCAACAACCATGATTGAAACAATGCCTCAACGCCTTCATGGCCAGCACTACGATCGATCGAACGAAATGCTAGTGGTAGATGGCATTAATTATTGTGAGGGTTCATAAGTTTTCACAGATGGGTTTCATTTACAGTGGTACGTAGTATTATCGATCATCATGAGTCTTCCCCTTTATGTACTTACTGTGAGAGGGTGAATTCATCTCCTTATCTTCTTCAAAAGAGGAAGAAAATCAGGAAGAAGAACAGAGAGAAAGAGAGAAAGAGAGAGAGAGAGGTAGTTGATTGTGGATCAATATTAATTGTTTGTGAAGAAGTATGCTTTTGGATGAAGATGTGTCCCTTTCTCTATAATGTCTGAGTTTGAAAGTTTGAAATTTGGCTTGGAGTTTTGTGGGCATACCATGAGACCATGGCCCAGCGCTAAATAAAAAATATTGAATTGGTTGTTGGGACTTTAGGATGAACAGTCAGAATGCTTAAAATGTTGAAATGAATCCTACCTACCAACCTCAACTCATTCACAGACCTGAGTGCTAGACTGCAATGACACACAAACACTTCTTGAATTGATGATGAGACCATTCCAATCCTATAATTACTTCTCAGAAGCTTTCCTTCATAGTGGAAAAAACCTCTCCCTCACCATTCCCTCTTTATTCTTACAGGGTTTGGGAAATGGGAGTGTAATAACAAAATCTAAGTCTTAATATGAGAGAGATGAGTGAAGGGAACAAAGTTTGGTGGATCTAGATGTATTCATGTATTGGGAGGGACCCAGGGACCCAGGGCAATGATAATGATGAGGTTGGAGAGAAGGTGTGGGGTGGGGTCTGCACCTTTGGTCCTTTAGTTCTGCTGCAACTCAAAGCGGCTTCTGTAGTTCAGAGTCCAGATTAAAGAGAGGGCTACTAGTAGTGCTCCTGCTCCACCTGACTGAACTGACCCTGGCTACCGACGTCTCTCTTGTTCATGTGGATTTTGGAAGGTAAAGCCTTAAAGCCGTAAAGGGGCTCATCCCTTCTTCTCCTTCTTCTCTCTCCTTCACTACTTTCAAATGACCAGAAACACTTTTTTAAGTTGGGTTTAAGGACTTATCCTTTATTATTACCTCTCACACACCCCTAACCAATTACCAGAGAAGAAGTAGAAGAAGAAGATAAAAATCACACCTTTTCTCTCTTTATCGTCTTTTCTTTGTCCTTACACACTTCGGTCAAAAAAATTTATCGGTCAAATCTTCTCCACCCAATGGATGCTTTGTTCCCTACTCTGCTGAGTGTTTCTTCTTTTAAGAAAAGAGATGATTTGAATGGGGAGTAGGTTTTGGGTCTCAGCCGTTGGAGGCGGAAAATCCGGTTAGTCTTCCTTCCCTGTTCCTTCTCTTTCTAACTCGCCTCTTCTTCAGCTTGATTTCTTCATCTTCTCTTTATTCGTTCTTGGTTTTGGGGAAGATGGAGAGATAGCATAGCAGATTAGTGGGTTCCTTAGAATGGTTTCAGAATGAAGCGCTTCTTCTCGTCCTTCTGTTGGTTTCTTTTGGTTTGCTTCGAATGTGGAATAGGATATTTGGATTCTAGTTGCTAGGGAGGAACGGAGATGTGCTTCCAATTACTAATTTTCTTCCTATCCTAATTAATTACTTCCCGTATTTTGAGTATGCACTGAGTCGGACCTTTGAGCATTGGAACAGCTCAGTATGAAATAATTTTGGCTTTTCGTTTAGCCCTTTATGATTTAGTTACTGGGTAGCAAAGGAGAATTGGTTTTGAACGGCAAACGGGTTCTGGTTCTTGTTGCAGGCTGCACAGGTCATTTCCCCTCCTCCCCCCTCGCGGAAGAAAATGCCGTCATCTTCTTCAATCTCTGTTCCTCAAGAAGTTTCCACTTACGATGAGCTGTCTATGGAACAAAGCTTGGTATTCTCGGACAATCTCAAGGTACTCTCCAATCTCTTCGCGTTTTCTCTTGTGGGTGTTTTGGTTTCCGAATGGAATTGGTTCTCTGTGGTTTAATGGAAACATAATGAGATTAATCTTTCTCTCTGGAATGAGCATGAGAAGATAGTAATCCTAGATTAGTAACATATAGTATTACAGTTTAGCATTAGTAATGGAGTTTTGGTGCGTCATTAATGTCTTCAGTTCAGTCGTACATGGTCTTTGTTTAATTTTGCTTCTCCAGGGACATGATTGGGTTGGTTGGTTGAAGATCCCGTTTGTTGGTTCCATATGCAGTGTACTTTTTTTTTTTTTTCCTTTCTCAGTGGTCAGGATGGGTTTAAAAATGTTTTTGCTTATCATTTTGATGATCCAGAAGCGTTTTCTGATATTCTGAAATTCCAGGATTTATGTGATGGTGTTCTGTATTACTGGAATTAGTTCTTAATTCATCAACTACCCCTCCTCCCAAAACACCTTTTTTTTTTTCTTATTGGATTTTCAGGATTTGAAGAATCTAAGGACACAGTTATATTCTGCAGCAGAGTACTTCGAATTGTCCTATACCAATGATGACCAGAAACAGATGTAAGTTTTCTCTGATTTACTTTTACTGGATCAAATACTTCTATGCAGTTTGAGGATGAAAGTTTTGTTTCTCTTATTTACTTTTCTGATTCCTCATTTTCTTATGCTTGAAGGGTGGTGGATACTTTGAAAGATTATGCTATAAAAGCTCTAGTTAATACAGTAGACCATTTGGGTTCTGTGACATTTAAGGTTAATGGTTTCTTGGATGAAAAAGTTGATGAAGTTTTGGGAACTGAGCTTCGGGTCTCTTGCATTGAACAGGTACTTCTAGCCTGGATATTCTTCTTTATCAGTTTATACAACTGTATCTTGGATTTTTGTTTTGGAGAAGTTATAGTGAAAGAAATCCCAACCAGTTAGATCTAAAGAATGAAATATTTGCAATAGGACTATTTCTTAGAACTCTTATCGAGCTATTAACTTTCTGTATCCACCAACTGAAGAAGGAAATCTCTTAAAACCTCTGACAAAAATCCAGCAGTGCAAAATATTTGATAAAGCTTGAATAGGTTTCAAGGTAAATGTCCATTGAGAGTCTGAGACTTGAGAGTTAAGCATGAAATCATCTGATATTGTTGAACTTTGATCTCAACTAAGAAATTGAAGAATGAAAATCTTCAGTTCTCTAATGGATAATCTTTAGTTTCGCTAGAAGTGACTGGGAGAGAAGCATTGAAATGGCCGGTTTGCTCTCCCAAAGCAGAGTTTGTTTTTTGGATAGGTAGGACCCAAGTAGAGTTGACCTCATGACCTCTTAATTGTGAGGTGTTGGTCTTTGCCAACTGAGCTACCCCCTTGTGATCCCAAAGCAGAGCTTTGCTATAGCTATAGAAATGAACACAAACCTTTCTACAAGAGAGCTAATTTATTGGAAATATTGAAGGTGCCAGCTGTCTTGGTAATGTCTTGGGATTATAGTTGCTACAACCTGGGATCAAATCCCACCTTGACCTTGTGCAATATATGCCTCCGTTCTCTCTCTCATACATTGTGAAGTATGTGCATACCTCTCTTGCCCTTGTGCTATGGTGCTAGTAGATTAGGTCAATTTTGTTGGGCTTATTAACACTTGCCTGCCACAGTTTTTAATTCGTTTAGCCTTGTCATGAGTTGATTACAGAAGGCTACCACTGTGAAGGCATTCTTATATGTCAATCATAAAATTAGGGGGAGAAAAAATACGAGTAGCAGATTAGTTGGTAGCCCAAAAGGGCTTATGTGTTGGCCCGTCACCCTCTATTCATATGGTAAATTTCAGCTCTCTCTCATATGCAAAATAAGGATGTCTTTTTTTGGGGTTTTTGTATCAGGAAATTTTAATTTGATGGTTGAAACTACAGTTGATTAAGTCAGGGACATGGAACTGAGTGAGGTGTCGCATAATTAGAGAAGTTAACCTAGCAGAGATATCCAGGAGATATTCGTACGAAACTTGTATTATTGTGTTTATGTAATGTAATATAATTTGATGGATTGCGGATGATTTACTAAATGATCATTATGGGATGATGGAAAATTCTGTCCTGCCTGTAATTTAATTCAGTGCACTCTTTTTAATTGAAATTTCAACTTGAATCTCTTTCTAGTAAGACCACGAATTGAGAGTTCAGAAAGTTTTGTAGGTTATCAAAAGAATGCTCCAGTACCTTTAACTTTCATTATTTATAGAATATTGCACATCAGGGAGCTTAAATACTCAAACAAATTGGTTACTCTTAACACACTGTTGAACAAACACAATGGCAATAGCACTGAGTACTGAAATATTCTTTTCCTCTTTCTGGGATTCTTTCTTACTCCTTTTTTCCTGGGAATCTTAGAGACTACGGACATGCCAAACATACATTGATCATGAAGGACTAACCCAACAATCACTGGTCATCACAACTCCCAAGTATCATAAGCGGTACATCCTACCAGGCAAATATTCTCTTCCCTTTGCTAAATGTTACAAAGGGGGGGGGGGGGGGGGGGGGAGAGACATGAATAAAGAAGAAAATATTCATTTCTTTTGCCATATTACTGAGACAAAGCTGGGTGAATTTTCTGGTTTCGTTTTTGTATCTTATGTTCAGTTGGTGAGACAATCAGGGGTTCTAGCTGTGCAGCATCAAAATATCAAGGATGCAACCTAGATAATGAAGATGAGAGGCATCATTTTAAGAACGGTATTTTATATTGTATCCTGGTTCTATTGGACATTTCTTTTGTGCTGTTTACAAGATCTTTGTCGAATTTGATTGTCTTATAATTTGATTGTTTTGTTAAAGCTGTTCGAGCGACAATTCGAGAAACCCCATCATTGTTGGTAAGGTAAATGCTACACGTTTAATTTATGAACTAAGTCTTTGATCACTCATCCATTCCTAATTTCACCAAGATTATTATTTAATTTACTAGATTCTCTGTACAGAAAAGGGCGTTCTCCATCACCTTCTCCACGAGCTCCTACACAACCTGGAACCTTTACCTTCACAGGTGTAGTGTCTATATATTAGACTCCTAAAGATCATTTGTTTATTTACTACACGTCTACTCCCACGGAAACTATATTTCCCAGTGTCAAACCTTGCGAATGTGTTATTTAATGTTTTTGTTTGGACGTCCCCCTTTTTTTTTTTTGGGCTAGAAAGGCCTGAAAGTCCCTTGCTAGGAATGTTTTACTGATGAATGCTAATTTGTAAATCAGAGAAGCGGACAGTCTCACCCCTCCGGTCTGCATTTCCACTCTTACGTTCTGGTTCTCTCTCAAGTAGGCCAACCACTCCTATCCGAAGCCGGGCGACTACTCCAAGCTCTAATAATGCAAGACAACGGGTAATGTTGGTCGAGAGAAGAATGCTTAGTGCTTCCTGCTCGTACAATAGCAGAGTAACAACGATAAAAAAACTGAACTGAATATGCCAATGAAACATGTTGCTTTTGTTCTAATGCATGTCCACATTTCATAGTTTTCATTTCTTTTCAGATTATGATACTGCAATATTTGGGCATTGACTTCATGTTTATATTCTGAATTGAAAAGTTTTTTCTTTTCTGTTTGTAGTACCCTTCCGAACCAAGGAAATCGGCTTCACTATGTCTCCCAGCTGAGAGGGACAGCCCAAAAGAGAATGAACAAAACCCTAGCAAAAGTAAACGTCTCCTCAAAGCCTTGCTCAGTCGGCGCAAGTCAAAGAAAGACGATATGCTGTATACTTACTTGGATGAATACTGAGATAGCAATGGAGATGGAAACACATATAGGCGCCAACACCAAGGAACTGTTCGTACATTGTTGCAACAGGGTATGTCGAGAAATCTATAAAGAGAGAATTGGGCCTCTTTCAAGATGCCTTGGTGGTGAAATGATAGACACAGGAGACAAATTATGGAAGCGAGCAATGCAATGTGACTTATACTGGCTTATCTAAAATCTCGCCGTTTTGTTTATTACCCCAATTTGTAGCAGTTATTTTTGCTTCCAGATCAAGGATGAGTGCTTTCATATACCCTGAGCCTCATCTAGGAGCATTTCACAATGATTTATACCCTGAGGATCATCATGGTAGACACACGAGACAAATTATGGAAGAGAGCAATGCAATTCCTTTTGGACCCTGAGCTAATGTATTTTACTATTGAAATTGTTTGTAACTATTGAAATTGTTTGTAGTTGTCTTCTTTAAGTATCATCAAGGATTTCTTTGAATATTGAAGATAGTGCTCCTAAATTCTGTCACAGGATTCATTTTACAAAATTGATGGTGCAAAAGGAATGGAAGGGCTGACTACTAGTAGTTGGAAATTTGGAATTAGGATGAGTGAGCTTTGGTTGAAAATGTTAAATTGTCTGTAGCACTAATAAATCCTTCTGAAAATTTTAAATTCATAGATCACAACATACTAGTTCTCTGTCCCATTTGTCAATTGAAACTCAAGTAGAGGACAGTGAGCCAACTCTTGTTCACATATTGCTTCTACACACAAACTTGGTAAGGAGATGGTGAGTTACAATTGGAAGAATAAATGGAACTTTTACTGCTTTACTTAACAACAGAGACGGAGGAGGACAATTTCCTACTTGCCAATATGTTGTGTGTGTGTGTGTGTGTGTGTGTGAGTGACAGAGTGAGAGAGAGAGAGGTGATTTCTGAGGCATCCATAAATAAAGAAAGAACAACTATATATCAACTGTTGATTCTCATGGACAGTGACTACAGGAAACATATGTCAGACTCCCTTCAACTGAGAGAACCAAATTAGACCAATTATACCCATATATTTCCACTGATAATCCAAGAATATGATGGGTTAGGATATGAATAATTACATGCGCGTGGTAATGAGTTTAAGGACTAAGTTTTCCTTCACACATGGTGAAGAAATAATCTCTTAAGTCACGGGATCTGACCCTCTGTGTTTTGGACCTTCAACAATGGGGGGTGGGGGAGTTAATGACGAGACTCACTGTTCCAGGAGTCCAATCACAGCATCAAATCACGCTGGATGAAGAGAGAAGGATGAAGAGATTCTCTCTTCACCCTGGATGACAAAAAACTCTCACCTAAATATAATGACATTTATCTGCAATATTGGCAGGCAATTAGATGCTCTGAGTAACTTTCAAGAAATTAAGGACAAAATTTTGGAAATCCCCAACGACCCAGCCAAAGTAACATTTCAGTTCCTAAATCCTACTTCATAGGCTAGTATATTTCTCCTGCTGGATGGATTGCCCTAAACTATGATATCTCGTTAAGAAGGGAAGATGGAGCAAGGTCTGGTTGCATTGCCTGTACTAGCTTGGGTGAAGTTATCTTTGCTATTTCTGCTTCTGTCTCTCCCAAATCTCTGGTCCAGACTCCAGAGTAGAAAGTACTGGCACCACACAACATGACACACGACTAGTAGCTATTACCAATACAAAACCAAGTTATCTTTGCTCTCTCTGCCCCTCTGTCTCTCTGTATGTGTGTGTTTTTTGTATCTCAATTCATTAATTTACAGGGGATGCACCCAAAAATTTTTTTTTTTTTTTTGGTTATTCTGTAAGCAGATGAGTGAAACACAGTCAACAACTGAAAGTTTTTTTTTTGAATGGATAAGTCTGTTAAGAAGCACCAAATCAAATTCAGTAGTGTGTGCTTCTGTATCGTGACACCTAAGCCCCTAATAAAAATTAAGGTCCTGATCAGTGGGATACAAGTTGATAAATCAGTGCGGCTAAGTTAATAATTTAATCACCTTCTCTAATTTCTTTCTCTGAAAAAGAGAAGGAGAAGTAAGAGTAAGAATTAAGACTCTCCATGGTCCCATAAAGGCCATTGTCATTGCAATTTCAGTCGTTGCTTGACTTATTTAGGAACAGATGATTAGATTTTAATCCACTTGGAACTTTGCTCATCCATTTTAACATTTCAATTGCCGCTGCCATGGTTCTGTATGAATCAGATAACTTCAAAGATGATTCTCATTGACCCTGATACAAATAGTCACCAAAGTCTACCACAAATAAAATACTACAATTCTCTCCTTATCTATAAAGAATGAAATAATGATGAAAAAGAGGTGAAGGATTCAATGTTTTCATTTCCAAGATGTTAGTAGTACAAGGTGTTTACACTCATGTTTAAGGTATAGGGCTTGTTTTGCATCTGTTGAAAGCATACAAGTTCCATCCTTGCTGAATTCCCTTTTCAGTGTACATGTAGAAAACCTTCAGTATTAAGGCAATTCTGATATTGTTTGCCTGTGTTGTTGATCCCGTACAACCAGATTAGTAAGCTAGAACAGGACCCTTTTCTTATCACAAAAGAATCAGTGGATCTTGGCCAGTATAATATCTCTTTCTTTACACTTGATGGTTACGATTGACTTGGTTACTTATTTTGAAACAAAAAAAATCTTCAGGTGATGAATAAATCCCGACCTGCCAACATTGGAAATAGATTATGATTAACTTTTTAATGTGAGAAATTGGTATACATTAGCAATTTAAACCTGGTTGTGGGAAAACATATAGCCCATGCAACCAGTAGAGTGAAGACTTCATTGACTATACCTCTTATGAAATGGAAGGTCCCACTCGAACAGACTTTAACCTTTTTAAAGTTTTCCTCCCACATTCGATTGCCATCATGAAGAGACCAAATAAGTACAGGAGGCAAAGATAAAAGTTTGCCATAATGTCACACATGAAAAGTGATAACTGTATCTCCTTGACTTGAGACCCTGAGATCCAACAAATATCATAATTAGCATAGGGCATTCAGAATTAACATGAAAGACAATTACTCACTCTCTCTGAAATAGCTAATATGTTAATCCTTCCTATTCCTTCTACCATATTAACTTTTTATATAAGTTGCTAGGATTTTATGACATGTTATTATCTAAGGTTGGTATAGCAAATTTCAATCGGTTGGTTCTAGTAAAAGAGCTCTTTACGATCCTATTTCTCAAAATTGTGTCATGATCTCTGAGAATCAAGAACATACATTCTGATTAGGAGCTCTGCAACAGATACATATTCTCAATAGTTTTCATAATTATTTTAGGAAGCTCATGTTCCATGCTACCAGCTCTTTAGGCAGAAGGATAAGGTGAAATGTGTCTGTCCATACTTATGCATCTTGCACACACATACGTATATTCATGGACACAGGAAAATTAATCGTAAAACCGGGGCAGAAAATTGCGTTAGTATTGTGTACTTACCATTGCCTTTCTTGGGCAAATTTGACCAATCACTTAGACTCAACTTCAATTCTGATACCTTGATCAACTCTAAAAGAGCCTTATTGACCTGAGAGATTTCGCAGCAGCATTATGATTAGATAGGCCCAAGTAAATCAGGATAACAAAATGCTATATTAACTGTTTTTGCACAGAATAGGAGCAGAATTGGGATATGTGATTTTGATCATGCAGCTGGAATGTACAAGAAATGTCTGGTTAGAACAAATACAGTTCCGCTTAATTACAATATTTCATTAATATGGCTAAATGTCAAGAGTACCATGTGACATTTTGGTCAAGAAGTTATCTTATCTATTAACATATTATATGTGCACATGGCACACATTAACACATTATATTTATGTCAACAAATAGCATTGTCATTCATTATCATCACAATCCTCTTTCTTAGTTATTTCAAATAAAATGTTTGGAATGTTGTAAAATGCCTTTTTTTTCCCCCAGTTTGGAATTTGCCAACAGACAGGTGAGCTTTCCCAAGCATATCCTGTTGTGGCTTCAAGAACATAACCAAATTTGGTATGTTTTCACTTTGTCATTCAGCGCATAAATCTTTGTGTGGCAGGAGGGGGGGGGGTGGACCTGATTGGCCACTTTGTGTCCCTAATCTACCCAGCAGGAAACTTCTTCTCCAGGTAATCTCGCTTCTGAACTAAGATCCCAAATAGCTTCCTGCAAATGGCCATAGTAGCTGTATCCTGGTGCGAAATACAGACTCAGGTACTAATATGGTATTTTTTACAGCTCCAACAGATTGAAATTTAAACCAACAGTTTGATTGGATAAGGAAATCATTGTATGCTATGATCCTACAGCTCAATGTTTGAAAACCAGAAAACATCAGACCATTATACCTTATAATTTAGCTAACAATTGTACATAATGTACTAACAGTTTATTAGTACCAAAGTGAACATGGTCTGGTGGTCCAATCATCTGGTTTTGAGTGTCCGAACAACCTGACCACTCTAAGCAGAAGGTTTACTGACCAGTCAATGGTTTTCAACTTCCTCCCCTTAAGAGTTTGTATGACCTTCGAGTAGTGAGAGTCAGTAATCCACTTCAATGTCTTGAAGGTTAAGCCATTATACTGCCAACCCCCTCCCCCTTTTCTGGTTGAATTTCTGACCTGTGCTTTCATCATTTTCATGTCAGCTGACATAGTTCTATCAAAGAGGCTCCAGGATTGTCCCATTCATTCATCACTTAGCATACTTCTTATTGGATGGAAGAAGAATGGTGGGGGCCACTCCTAGAGTGTCACTTTGGAAAAGCCCACTTTTTAACAGCAGGGTCATGCGCTCCTTCATCCACTGCATTGATTCGCTCATTTGACCATGAATGTTGATCTGAAAATCTCATCTAACAAGTCTCGTCTAATTGATGGTTGGAATATAAGAGCCTTAAAGGAAGGAAACATTTATAGCACTTGCTTCCTTTGTTTTTGTGCTGGATACTTGATGTAGATCGATGGGTGTTTGAGAGAAATCAGCAAAAATCTGTCCAGGTTCATCCTCCCCCCTCAAATCAAATCAACATACTTGGGAGATTTTATTCCAATTTGGTGGGCCCCATAGCCACCTCGCATGGAGATATATTAGGAGGCCAGACTGCTTGCGTGAAGATAATTCGGGAGAGTTGCAGCATTGCATGGAAATGATTTTTAAGAGAATTTTTCCAAATTTCGAGGAGGATATGGACGAGAATTGACAGATTCATCAGTCCTAGATTTAGGGAGTTTTTAAGCTATTTCAGCGTGGAGGACTTGTTAGGATAATATATGTTTCTATGTAGGTTTAACTTCAGTTATTTGATGTAATTAGAGTTAGAGACAATTTAGGAATTAGTTTCCAATTAATATTTGGAGTTTTATTTATTTATAGAAATTGCTCAGGATGTAAACGATTGGTTTATAAAGAAGAGGAAAGGCTGAAACAAACCAAGTCCGGTTTGACAAAAAAGAATGAGCTTGGTTAAAACCATTAATGGCTGTGAGATACAGTTGAGAGGGTGAGATGCCTATGCTATGAGAGGGAGAGAGTGAGAAGCTCAATCCTATTTATCATATCCTATTCTTCTTCTCTATTTCTGTTTTATTTTTCAATCGATCTCTGCATGGAAATGTGTTAGTGAGCTGAAGATTATTCAAAGGAGTAAATCTGCAGCTGAACAAGGTGATCGATCTCCTATTCTGTCCAACAATAGAATATCAACTTTTGAGGATAAATTCTACACCTAAGGAAGGCTACTCAATTGGAAGATCTGAGCCATCGAAGCACCTTAAAGTCTATTCTGGAATTCTGAGATTTTACCCTATTTTCTGCCATATCGGATTTGGTTATAATTGGTTGCTGTGATTTGTTACTTGAATCTGAGATTTATTGATCATGTTCAAGATCCTGCCTGGGGTTAGGTCAGTCATGATCCAACTCTACATTATTACTTTGGTAAGCAGATGTTTGAAAATAAGAGCAGACAGTTTGCGAGTGTGAAGGAAAATATTTTCAGCGTTTTATAGTTCTGAGCTTCTATTCTCATGAAGTTTACAGATGTCTCATTCACTGTTTAGAGATGTGGGAAATCATGTGTATTGACAGCTTCACTATTTAGTTTGCTAAGAACACCTAACCTAACCAACTTTAATTATTAAACAAAAAAGTGCATATGAACATTAACATATTCATGAACCATCCATCAGACAAGATAGTCAGATGTTGGTGACATTGATTGGTGACCAGTAATAGGTCAAGAACTATTGCTTCATAAGAAAACCCTCACCACTAGTCACATTTGACATATCTAATTTCTGGGCCTGAATAACCTGGTCCCACAGGTCAAGACCTTTTGCTTAACATGCACCCTTATCAATAGTCCTCATGTTCGTCTATGTTGAACATGTGAATCTTATAAATGATGTAACTTAACATCTCTATTTTCACTCAGACCTAAATCCAAGTTTTATGTCTTGGGATCATCTGGCACCAATTGATACCACTTATATTTCCTCACAGATGTGCCAGTAATAGGCCAAGCTGATTTGGGATTGACAGTGTGATCTGGTTTGTAATACTGAGATTTAAATCCTTGCTTACATCTCTATTATTTCTTGCTTAAACAATTTGCATTGGTTGGACCACAAACTGCTGGTCCAGAATTATTAGGTCTTCCTAGTCCATTTCTTAGAAACACTGCTGAATGTTCATATACATTATATCAAATAGGCAAGTTATACATCAAATCAAGTAGGCTGGCTTCCCATGTAAACAAATATATATATTCTTTCTTGCAGACATCCTAGTTCATAATATAGTTCATAATAAAGAAAAGAATGGGAACAGAAGACCCTTAAAACTAGAGTGGCTTCTGAGTTTAGGCTACATGGACTAGAAGTTCTTAGAAAGCAATTATCCACAATTGTGTGCATGTGTGTGTGTGTGTGTGTGTGTGTGAGAGAGAGAGAGAGAGAGAGAGAGAGAGAAAGAGAGAGAGTGTACGACATCTCTTTCCCTCTCCTCACATCGGAGGAGAATGATATAATGGATTTACATGACCACAGGATGACCTAATCTATCACATTCTGAGTCCAAGCAAACAAAATAAATACCTCTTCAGTTCGTTCATGACTCACTAGATGTCCGCCATGAAGATCTATCATTCTAGCCACAGGCTGCAGTTTCTCTGCAAGCTTCCTTGCATAATATATCTGAGCAATAATGTCATGCCTATAGGATAAGAAGAAACATCAAATTAGCATACTCAAAGGAGATGAGAAGAGATGGGACTATCAAGTTTGAATTTTGAGTTTCAACCTGCCATGAATGACTGAAATCGGAAACCCAGCAGACCGGATCACTTCCAGTTCCTTTGTTGTCATTTTGTGTGTCCAGCATGCATTAAGTTGTCCCTCAAAACCATAGTTAGATTGCATCCCAGTTGATGAAATATTTTTCACGTATTCCTGCCAAAGAGGGGGAATTCTCTTTGGTGAAAATGCTTGGTATGGAAGGGATGAAAAGGCAAACCAGACCAGAATTGCAATAATACATTGAAAAGGTGAAACTTTGACTATGGGTTGAGCATAAACTAAACTTCATAGTTACATAACATCAAAACTGGTAGAATTCTGGTCAGTAACGTTGTAGTGCTACAAGTGATCAGTACATTTACCAATCAGAAATGATGTACAACTCTAAAATCCGAATTGATGAAGTTCTCACTAAACTACACATGTACTTATTTAGCAAATATTTAAAAAAAAAGATAGAATTTCAGACATTGTAGAATTAGTCATGGTCCAGTTACTAATGTTGATGTATTTCTTACTGCATCAAAGCTTATAAGGAATACAAAGGGGAAAATAACCAACCACCAGACTTGGACCATAGAGTGAGATACCTAGGACCTTGAACACAGGCTAATTCACTGCCTTCCAGGTAGAATTGGCACAAAGGGGTTTTCATCTTCCAACAAATATTCATACATAAAAGGGCATACCCAGTGCATGAGGCTCCCACCAATGTGGGGCCTTGGGAGGGGCAGGTATGTGCATAGCCTTAACCCTGCTTCACAGAGAGGCTTTTTCTCGATTCAAACCTGCAACCACCAGGTCACAATTGCATCAACCTTACCATTGCGCTGAGGCCCGCCCTCAACAAACATTCATACATACATGGTCAGGTTTTAACTGCTCTGGTCACTGGTGAGGCTTAATCTCTAATTAAGCTCTGATGGACTTATATGATGGTTGCACACAAGCAATCATAACTTGAAAAGTGGAAATTATTTCTGAAGTACTTACAATTGAAAGTGTATTCCGAGTACACTGGGCCAACATTAACATATAGTGAAACATTGTAGGTGTCTGTCTAACCTCGTAATATTTATTGAGGTGCTAGTTTATCTGTACAGTGACAAAATGTTGCCTCTTTGTGATGAGAAGAGTAGCTTCTTTTTTGAAAAGGGAAAAAACTTACATTCAAACTCCAGGTATAGAACTTCAACAGGAATAATGAACTTCCCCCTTGTTTTTTGAGGGGGCGGTAAATAACGACACCCAAATCTGATCAGTGTTTAGTATAACATAGGTTCATAAAACATACCAATAACCTAAATTTGAGATACCCTTCTAGACTCTTGGTCTAGAGTTAATGAACTTCCTACACAAACTCCGAATTGCGATCCATTTAATGAATGGTTCTAAATCATGATATTGGTGTCACCAGAAAAGCATCTTACGGGCTTATGAGGCTGCAACGGTGATATTCTGTAAATCCTAAAGAAATTATCCTCCTCTCTTTCTTCTTCCCCCCTTCCCTTTTTTTTTTTGGGTTTTTTACAAATGCCCCCTGAAAATGCCCATTTGTCCAAATGCCCCCTACAACTTTTCTAATTGCAAACTCCCCCTACTTTCAAAACAGTGTAGCACTTTGGTCCAATCTGTTAGTCTGGAGCGTTAGAGGTTAGTTTCAGGGAATCTAATGACCAAAATGCCCTTATGATAAAAACCAACCAAAATTAAAGAATAAATGACCAAATTGCCCTCATCTTCCCCAAATCGTTTAGGGTTTGAAACTGAAAATCGAAAAAAACCCTAAACGATTTAGGGTTCTGAACTGAAATCAATTAATGATTAGCAGTGAACAGGAGTCAGGATTAGCAAATTCAGAGTTTTATGCTTCTGTTTAACGATTCTCCAACTGGCGGCAACCTTCGAACGGCGAGGATGTTCACTCTTGGCGGTTTCTTCGTCCTTAAACATTCAAAAATTCGAATTCTTCTATGGAAGACTACAGAAGACATTCTTTTCTTCTTTGAAGATTTCCTTCTCTGCAATAGCTTATTTGTACCTTTATATACTTAATTTGGTTTCAATCAACCATGTGGGTTCTCTGAAAGCAGAAAAAAAAAACCTTCTTCCTCTCTCATCATTTCCCTGACGTGTCACATGAATCCCTCAAGGGAGAGTGACGATGATGTTGTCATTACGAGAACTTAATCGGAGGTTACAAACCAGTATTCCAAAGTTCAAAGCTACAAAAGCCACTTCAATTTCTATATATCTACAATATCCCCATTAATAAACACTAAAGCTGCCACTTTATCAATCTTAGATTCAGCAAGGGACCGCAACCCATTGATTTCTTTTAACCAAACACAAAGATTAATACCGTAAGAACTCTTTAAGCAGCACCACTCAGAATCCACTGAGCAAACTCTCTTGAATCCACAGAATCGGAATTACTTGAAATTTGTTTTTGAGGCTGTAGTGCCTTACATATTTCCCTACTAAACTCAGGTTTACTAGTATAGTTGATTCCAGCCAAACCGGACATGCGCCCTAATTGTTGAAGAAGATTGGATTCCAAGCTTCAATCCATGTGACCATGGCTTCTCCTATCATTTAGGGTTTTTTTCGATTTTCAGTTTCAAACCCTAAACAATTTGGGGAAGATGAGGGCAATTTGGTCATTTATTCTTTAATTTTGGTTGGTTTTTATCGTAAGGGCATTTTGGTCATTACATTCCTTGAAACTAACCTCTAACGTCCCAGACTAACGGATTGGACCAAAGTGCTATACTGTTTTGAAAGTAGGGGGACATTTGGACAAATGGGCATTTTCAGGGGGGCATTGTAAAAAACCCTTTTTTTTTATGTATCTGTAAATATAGCAGGAAGCAAGTACCCATGGTAAACAGTTCAAACTAAATAGATGGAGTTTAACCATGATTCACTTATGGTATGTAAATGAAAATTTGATGCCAAAACAGGAGGTAAAATTTACAGCTTGAATCTTTCAATGTGCTTAGTTTAGATGCAACAAGTCACTATTCTACTTTTGAAAAAATAAGGTAACTAAAGTTTGATAAAGTGTAGTGTTGCTTACTTGATACAAAATTTCTCTTCGTGTCTTAGTTCCAACATATTCATCAAGATACTCCTGCAAAGCCAGCACAATATGAACAAAACTAATCCTTTTTATGTGCATAATAATGTGTGTACAGTGATAGTCTAAAGTTTTTGCAAATGGGTAAACCAACAATATGAAATATGTTTCACAGGTTAGGACATAAATATATCTAAAGAAGATTAATTCCGTACTATAGTTAGAGATATACTTTGCCAAGTTCCAAAAGCTGAATTTTTCTGCAGAATTTTTATACGTAGGAAGAAAATTCACCAAGCAAGAAAAGATAATGGAAACTTATTTCAAATACAAAGTTTATAATAAACATACGGCTACCAAAAGAATCACCTTCATCAATTGCTTGAAGAAAGAGTTAGCAACCTATGAAAATATTTTTAATCCTAAAATTAAGTCCACATTTTTTATCTACTGTGTTGCAAAGAACCACGAAGCTTTTGAACAAATATGCAATGCACACTAATAGTCAGATTCCAATTCAAGGAGATCATGCGATTAAAATGACCTAAAAATAGAGAATATGGGAGAAATTGTCACGAACTGAATAGAAACAGAAATGCACAGTTTAAATGGTACCAAATAACAAAGAAAAGGAGGGTGATCTAGACGAATTACAGACGGTCTTTCGATCCTAGAGGAAGATAGTGCTGAAATGGTGCTTTTTTGGTGATCTTTTGGAGTTAGTGGAAGGAGATAAATACTCTAAATTTAAGAGAAGGAAGCTGCTTCTTAAGCAGTGAAACATTGGACAAAGACTAATTCACTTTTTTCGGACTTAATACTGAAGGACTGTACAACAATGATAGAGCCTTTGGGACTCAGATGCCCAAATGGACAGAAGTTCATAGCCTTGTGTCCTTTTTGTATATGGCCTGTGATTGTCCAACCCGGAAACACATGCAGAGTCATTACCATCGGTCTCTGCTTTTCTTCCCCCTCCCCCCATAAAAAAAATGCAATACTTCTCAGAAAAAAAAGAAATGATATACAAATAACTTCAGGATGTAGGAAAGAACAAGAAAATGCAATAGTTAAATGTCCGGTGGATAATAGCAATAGTTTAATGTTGGTGGATAATCGCCATTTCCCCTGAGTTCTACTTTGCAGCTGCATGGAGAAAAATATGGAATTGTGTAATAGCTTAGAATTTATTTATATCCCATACTCATTCCAAATTGAGATAACAATTAAATGTCTGCATCTCAAAACAGATTTAGAATTGTTGGCGTAAGCTCACTAGGCAGTCTCTCAAATCGTCTTTTCTTTCTTTTTTCCCCCTTTGGGGGGGGGGGGAGGGAGAGGGTTATATGCCTGGGTTAGAGAAGATTTGAGCTGTCAATGGTTCTAATTGCATTCCATGTGTGCTCTGTGAAACCATCATTTTTGGGTTGTGAAATTTTAGGGTTTCAGAAGGCGGGCTTCGGTGTGATGGTAAGGTTGCTCCATTGAGACCTAGTGGTCGCAGGTTCAAGTCGGGAAACAGCCTCTCTGTGAAGCGGGGGTAAGGCTGCATACATTATGACCCTCCCCAAACCCTGAATGGCGGGAGAGCCTCATGCACTGGGTATGGCCTCTTGAACTTTCAGGGTTCTGCCCTTTTCGAATGAATTAGCTTATTACCAAGATAGCAAGATTAAAGATGGGGAGAAAAATTTTGAGCAAGGCTTTACACCATGTGAAGGTGGAAAATGATGGGTTATGGGTTTATGCTCACCATTTCAAATGGGGCATCCTAAACTTCCATGTGATTTAGTGTTTTGGCAGCATGCAGGTTGCTGTACTAGATCACTTCCAAAGAAATGATGAGGATGGCTGCTTCAGTTAAAATTCACTTGCCAATAAGTTTTAAAGTAAGAAAAATCAATTGAAAAAGAAAAACTGAACAACATTTCACCTTTGTGTAATGGGTGTCCAAGTCAACAGCTGCCCTCTGCTCAGGAGTCTTTGCCCTCAAGAAACGGATAGCAATGGATATTGTTTGTTGGTCAAGCTGCAGAAGTATGAAACAGAAGGTTGTCAATGCAGAGAAATAATCACTTTTTTGTTTTTATTTTTATTTTTAAAGAGGGGGGGGGGGGGAGGGGGGAGGTAACAGCCAGGAGGCTCGAACTCGAGACCTCCTGGTGAGCATGGGCATGAAGCGCACCACAGCTCACCAACTGCCCTAGGCAGCTGTTGTTTGAGAAATAATCACTTAGATGATAGATAAACACAAACACTTGTCTATGTCCCCAACAATAGATGGTATAAATGCATAATCACTTAGATGATGGATAAGTGATTGGTGGAATCAATAGAAGAATTATGGAAACCAAAGTATTTACCAGGAATAGTAATCAAGTCTATAAAATAGATTTACATGCAAGACAGCAAACAAATGTAAGGAACAAAAACATATATGACATTATAAAATTTTTATGTTTGGAAGTACAATCCATGTATCAAACCATGGTCCTAAGAATAATTCCCTGCACAGGGAAGACCATAGAGATTAAAGCTTCAGTTTGCCGCAAATCTTGGATTTTAAGATAAATAATATTTATATTTAAGAAATGAGTGAGACAATATAAAAATTATGCCTATTTGGAACTCTTTCCTTTGTTCATAAAAAAAAATTATTCTTGAAGACCAAAGTACGAAATAATTAGTTAGAATAAAATTAACAAGGAAAACAACAACCCTCCTAAAATGCAATTGAATTTTCAGGAGAACTGAAGCCATAGATTTCAACAGGTTTTCCAAGTCATTTATGGATAATAAACTTTGAGCTTGGTGAGGTTCTTGGACTCAGAATTCTGGACTTCGTTTCTAGTGCATTAAATACTTATAAAACATAGACTGTAATGGGCTCTATATTTGGATGGCTTACATAATCTTGAAGTAGCTGGGGTAAGTAGATAGGGTTGAGTTTTGAGTTAATGGGTTATGCTTTGTCTCTTATCCACCATTTCTGAGGCATCCCTTCAACTAGGACTGACAACCATGTAACTGGGAAAATAAAACTGAATAAACTGCATATATTTTCTTGAAGAAGATACCTTAGGAAAACATTCAAAACCTCCACCGGTTACATTAAGTAAGGCCAACGACAATACCCTTTCAGACACCATTGCAGCCAACTTGCAACCTATCATAGAACCTGTATTATAACAAGGGAAGTTAGATACTCCAAAAATATCTGAAAATTTATACGCTATTGTCAGCTTCATCAAACTACAAAAAACAGGAACATCAAAGTTGAGATAAGGACTCCAAGCTTACCCATTGAATGCCCAATTACGTGAGCTTTTTTCCAACCCAAATGATCCATTAGAGCT
Organism: Telopea speciosissima; assembly: GCF_018873765.1. Taxonomy (NCBI): domain Eukaryota; kingdom Viridiplantae; phylum Streptophyta; class Magnoliopsida; order Proteales; family Proteaceae; genus Telopea; species Telopea speciosissima. Next base: position 86,721,037 of record NC_057916.1, on the reverse strand, counting down.
ATTGCATCTTTCGCCATGATCGTCATTCTGCCACCCATTAGACTAATGTTAATATTATTAGTTTCCACAAACTCTCTTTCTCTCTCACATTTGCAGGGAAGTGTTTAAGGAATTGAGTTCAAAGCTCAGAAATTTATCTTTCTTTTTTCTTTCTGTGCTAATGAAGTGTCAATTATTATACAGTAAAAGTCAATTTACCAATCGCCGCGGATCAGAAAATACGACTATGAGAAAAAGGGGGAAATAATTGAACAGAAGAAGCAAAACGTACGAATATTCTGATCTCTTGGTTGGAACCGAGCTAAGACCCATTCCACGATTATCAAAAGAGCAAACTTCTAACCCCTCATTGTCGTCACCATCGAAACCTTCTTCTAAGTCGTTCAGTTTTGTTTCAGGGGTCTTCGATTCAGCATCGTTCGGCGTTTCCACACCCGTGAGACCCTTAATTTGAGGACCCCAGGAATCATGGGTACCCGCCAAACCTAATCAAATTTTGAATAGACACAGGTCAACAACCCCGAAAATTGAAATGCAGATGATTAAGAATTAAGAACAAAGGAAATCGAAGAGAAGAGTAAGAGAGAGAACCAATGATGAGAAGAACTTTGGTTGTTCCATGACCATAAGTTCTATAAAAAATCTTAATTCCATTATTTCCAACTTCTCCTTCACGGTTTTTGCTAACATCACAGAACGGCATGGTTTCCTGAAATGGGCAGGTTACAGAAAGGGGTGCCGGAGAGAAGGAAGCAGGGGAGAGAATCTGAGAAGAACAGAAAATGCTCTGTTTCAACTCAGAAGAGAAGAGAAGAGAAACCCGTATTCCTTTTCTTGATTGGTTTGTTAATTCCGATAAGAATTGTGAATAGGGATGTGAGTTTAAACGATTTAACAAGAAGGGGGAGAGAGAATGAGTGGTGTGACGCCACGTCAGATGATATTTCGGTTGTCATGGCTGAGTCAAACCATCGAAATACTTGAGATTCTGAGAATTAAAAACTCATGGGTCATCGCTCGCTCGCTCGCTCGCTCCATGACTGATGACTTCGAGAGAGAGAGAGAGAGAGATCCAAACCCTTTGCGGATACGGGAAATCAAGTCTTAATGGTAATCCATATTCGCATTGTCTGAAACGGAAATATAATCTAAACTATAAAAAAGAAAACGCGGTTTCGATCAGAATTCGTAAAATAAACTTGAAATTGAATTAGAGTAATTTTTAAAACATGTCTGAATGTGAATTTTCTTCCTTTTTCACGTGTTTTGATTGAACTCTTAAACAGTGAACACTCCATGTCATGAGCTGCTCTTCTTATCATTTTATATCCTATCCTGTGTTCTTTATTTTGACAGACAGATACAGCCAGCCATACAGGTGAACTCAACTCATGGTTTGATATTATAAAATGGAAAAAAAAAAAAAAAAACTCTGTCCGGGATGGTGTCCTACACCAGCACTCCCATCAATCTATTTCTCCTTCCTATATAAAAAGACACATCTGCCCTTTGTTTTGAAGAGGAAAAGATAAACACATGGTCACATAAAAGTGAAATTTAAAATATGAGAGAGAAGGTTGTCTGAGAAAGCGGCTAGGATAGCGCATAAATGAGCTAGAACGAAATGGCATTGGCATTCTACTTAGAAGGGGGCAATGAGGTCATTTCATATGAGGAGGAAAGAGATAGACACGGTGATGGCGTGATGCTAATATTCCTTGCTCGAACAGCTCAGAGAACTATAACACTGCCCGTCACATTCCCCAACACCTTCTGGGCTATGAAATGACCAACCATCCCCTTTTGGATGCCCCGTGTGCTATCCCATTTGTTGGGGCTTTGGTGTAGACAGCAATCCTCAGCCCAATATTCATGGTTTGAGGTATCAGTATTGTATAGGGTGATTCTTACCAATTTTGCAAGTGACCAATCCCGATACCATTAACCCCGACACTAGCATAGGGGTCACGTTGCCTTTTAGGGAACCCTCTCCCATATGATATTTAATCCATTGTTATCTTGCATACGTCTTTACACTTCTTAGCTCTCTTTCTTCATTTATATATCTTGATATATAAATTTTTTTATTTTTTTTATTTTTTTTTTGGAATTGGAAGCTTTGATATATAACTTTTTTTTTCTTTTTTTCTTACTACTTTTTCAAGGAAATTTGATGGTGTCCAAGGGGTGCTTTTGGCGTAACACCTAAAAACTCAAGATGGATACATTCCAATCCGACAGTTGAAACTTGAAAGCCTTGTAGTCCTTCATTGGACCAAGGCAACAACCCAACCCTCTTTATCTTTTATTATTTTCTATTTAAGGCAACACATGTTTCAACTTTCAACAAGAATTGAAATGAAAAGGACAGCCTGAGTTTGACCCTACAATTTTTGTATATTTTTCAAACACGAAAGTCATCGGTTTCATAATTTTCCCCACACACATGAAGGTTCCATTGAAATTCAATGAACAATTTGGATCCTCTACTGCCAAGTTGTCTGGTAAAACCCTACTTTCAAGACATAGCAAAGTGGGGAATGACCGCCTAACCCCTGCCCGAGCACCTTATTGTGTTTTGATAGTATGGTCCTGTCGGGGCAGCTCGACAGTATAGGATCAGGGTTCATCAATGAAACCTTACAAAAAATTGTAATTATTACTTATCAAGGAAACATTAAAAAAATTATAATTACTACTTATCATGATTTTATAATTAATTTTCAATGATTCTATATTTGGTTATTGAATTTTATTTTACATGTGAATAGTTAAAAGAAAAGAAAATTTCAAAACACTGACCAAGTCAGGCAAGCATCCCCAGTTATGTTTTTTTTTTCTTTTATGCATAATAATGACAATTTTTTAATAGGGAAATTGGGTGCATTGACGCCGTCTGTGGGAATCGAACCCACGACCACATGGTTAAAAGCCATGCGCTCTACCAGCTGAGCTAAGACGGCTATTTGATTTGACTCCTATATCATCATTAATTCCCCTCTCATAAGGTTGTGGGGCAGTGGTGAAAAGATTCCTATTTTACCGTAGAAGTAGAAAAATTATGTCCATGCCCTGTTTGTCTAGAGGGGAATGTGGGGTGGGATTGTGGGGAAGATGAGACTCACATGTTGGTGGGGTGTTGATGGGATGAATGAAGTAAAATTACTTTTCTCATAAATAATAACCTAAGTCTTTTGATAGACCAGGAGTGGGATTTTGAAGTGCCACATGAGGATTTTCCCACCTCAATTCTCCCACTCCACCTAAGTAAGTCTCCTCTAAACAAATGGGGCCTTACTAAATATGGTAAGAATTAGATTACACAACAAGTAACATGTTCTCCTCTCCAATCATTCTTTGTTTCTCCCTATTACTGAAGCCCAAGCGGTAAGCTCGGGTAGGACATTTGAAGGCTTCCAATTACGTAAATCAATGGTTCAAATCGCACTGAAAGGTAGGGCATTTCCCAGATTTCCTTGTAACCGTGCTTGCATTTTTCATTGCATAAGGCTTTCTCTATGTATCCAAACTAATCATTTACTTGTAACCATGTGTTTCCTAATTTGTTTAATGGGAGAGGAATTTACCCATTGTCCACATATATGTGGGACAACAAAACTATATATTTAGTTATTTATTGAGGGAGAAGAGAGATCCACATATTTAATGAGGAAAGAGACTATGACAAAGAATGCACAATGAGAGCGTATACTTTTATCTTTTTCAATGCCCCTCTCAATCAACCCTCTTTGCCCTGGCCCCCGATGGTGCTAGTGGTGAGCCCTTTCCGATCAAGATTATAAGTATCGGTATCAATGTTCTTATTGGTTTCAGTCAATATCGATAGATACTGATATGGCTTAGCTGAAATCAGTTATAATTTCAAGGCTGAATCACTTTTTCTTTGATTCACCTGATTCGATCCTGATTATTAGAACCATGTTTCCAACGACTCTTTTAAATTTAATTTTTAATTATATCGATTAATTTATGTTATATCTTACCAAACAAAAAATTTTAATTTATGTTATGTTGGGTCACCTACGCCCACCAGTTAAGACTGGCTGACTATGGACCAAACCTAACCCGATAGGGATTAATACAATAATAATCAGCTAGCCAATGAAGATTCAAGAGGAGAATGAATCAAGGAAATGGACCCATACCCAACCCCAGTTACAAACTTACAACTGTTAGGTATCATTTGATGACATTTCAAGTATTGAAGGTTCGAAATTTCTTTTTCTTTTCAGACATTTATTAAAACATAAAGATACCATTAGTATGGTTTTAGTGTACGTGTCAAAATCAAATCGAAATCGTTTATCAAAATTAAATTGAACTGTTTAATAAATGGTTTAATTTTGATTTCAAATTTGAGATCATCTAGTTAAAGATTTTAAATTAAACCAAATCGTTTAAACTAATAATAAACCATTAAAATTGATTAATGTATACATAGTAAGTTAAGTCATTCATGATTAAAATAAAAAATAAATAACTATAATCTTACAATTACATATCAACAACTTGTGATGCGCAAGATCTTTAAAAAAAAAAAAAAGAGAAAGAGATGAAAGAGAGAGAGAGAGAGGCTATGGATTTTGGCTTTATCAACAAAGTTGGGTGTCCTGGTACAATTGGGAGGCCGCCAATCTTCTTCTCAAGCTAAACTCAAGAAACAATTTAAGATTTTCCAATCTTCTAATTCTGTATAATGTTAATTATAAGGAGTATTACAGTTAGATAACTACACAACATCCACAATTCCTACGACTATAACTATTCCCACGTACATGCAATTCTAACTACTATAGACACATAGACTCTTAAAACCATATAACTACTTGGACCCCTAATTTCACATAACTAACTCACACATCAGAGGCACATCCACACGTTCCAAGCACGCACATAACATTATTGTTACGTGTGGCTTTGGGAGAATAGTTATATTGTAGTTGTTATTTATTTAAATTTAAATGTTGCATGCTTCGACAAGGGAATATTTGGGTTAGTTAAAACTCAATTAAGGGAAGTGGGTTCAATTATTAGAAGTTACTAACTAGTAGAAGACAGAAGTTAGTTCAACTGCATTGTAATATTTAAATAGCCTACGTACGTATGATGAATGGATTAGACTATTGAAATACTTAAAATTTTTCTTAAATGAGACGAGGTAGGTTTCCACATCCAAGCCAAACGCCCGGCTTCGTTCATAAAATCAAATATTTTTCTCTTATTTTCTCTTTAATTTTTCTCTTTATTTTTTCTCCATCTAGATCCGCGGACGTATCACAACTATAAGCTAATAATTATTAAAGAAAACATATATATAACAATAAACATTTCAATTCAGTGTTAAGTATATATTCATGCCAATAAAAATTAAAAAATTAATAATAAAGAAGTGGTTTGAATAAAAATTATAAATAGACCTAATAAAATCATTTAATAGACAGTTTAGGTTTTTTTTTTTTTTTTGAAACTATTTAATTAAACGATTTGGATTCGATTTCTATCCCTAAGCATGTTGAACCAAACTGGACCGTTTAACATCCTTATGCACAGCTATATTGGACTAGGTCGAACTATTTTAATCCTCAAAAATATCTATATGAATTATTTTTTTTGCTAGTATCAATCGATATCGATATCGATACTTATTGTCGTATTGGGCTAGGTCAGACTTTTTTACTCCTCAACATATTGATGAGTTTTTTTTTTTTTTTTTTGCACCATTTTGCCATCCCATGATATTGTATCAATAAGACATTAGTATCGATACTATTTATTTATAGGAGAAATGTTTCTTGTGAGGAAGTGTAACGTCTAATCCCAAACACAGAGTTAAAATGACCACCCCATCCCCATAAAAGGCGAAAATGACCGTTGAACAAGACAAAGCGATGGGGCGGGCCACGGGCCTGATAGGGACAGAGCTGTCGCACTGGGTTATACTAGAACTGGATTCAAATGGGTAGCTGACTTTTTCCAATCAAACCCCTTTTCTGTTGTTTTTGGTTGCAATCCGACTGGTAACCATGAAAAAAAACCCGTATTGTTTAGAGCCATATCTTCATCCCCACCCCAACTGGCTATTCCATGTTAAAAAAATGCAGCTTAAAGTGAAAAATAGCGAGCGAGGTATGAATGGTCGGTCTCCATCGAAAAGGCTAAAAAGAAGAATGGTCGGCGGCCGTGGGCCACAACAACAATAGAAACCATTCGAAATCGGAGCCAGTTTGATTTCAATTCTGATAACCGGTCCCAAAAACTTTTAAATTGACTCTTTAGATTTGAAATACAGCAATCCGGTCACGACCGAAATCAACTGCTCCAGAATGGCTGAAATTGAGATCAATCGACACATCAATTCTAGTTGATTCCTGACCGATTCAATCTGGATCAATCGGATTCAAAATTGGCCAGGATTAATTCAGATCATGACTCCATTCTTTTAGTTGTAGGGAGGGGTTTAGGAATTGGTACTGTTCTTGGTCAATACCGATCGAGATCAGTCCGTATTGATTTGCTTCTGATTTTATTTAAAAATTGGTATTTTTTTTTCTTAACATTTTAGCCTTGCTCTATATCGATCCACCAATATTGGATCAATCAAGAATCGATATCGACCCACGGATAACAAATTCAAATCAACCGATTCAACCGATCCACAACCAATTACTAAACCATGGTTGACTTGTAGGGCAATTACATGCCCATTTACAAGGTATCGGATAGCAAGGCCTCAATTAATTGTAGCCAAAATCTCGGTACATTAATGGTGTTAGTCCATGGAAGCTTCTTCCCATTACATCGACCTAGAGGCTAGAGCTTTTCAATTATTTCTCTAAATTTTTATTTTTCTAATATTTTTAAAATTGTAACTTTATTAAAAACTGATAATTTTGACAATATTGTTTTTCATTATTGTAAGAACGTTGTCTGGGCACCCCAATGTACTTACTCCCTTAAATTATATATAAGTTTTTTTCATTAAAAAAAAAAAATTGCAACTTTGTTGACTTGACCTCTCAAGATTAGAAAATAAAGGCAAAATTTTTTCTTGATCATGCTTGGTCTCAAAAGAAAAAATCTTTTGTCAACTACTTCAACTTCTATATCTAGAAGCTGTAGGTGTCACATGACTATACAGGTGAGGGACGAAAGAAGGGGTTTTTTTTTTTTTGTTTTAAATTTTTTGATAGAATTTGTCAAGGATTATTATGCTTGACACCTCTGGAGATGTCAAAATAAAATTATTACTAACCATACTTTTTGCAGAAAATTCTCCTCCAGTTCAGTCCTTCTAATAAAGGGGGGGAGGCGGTGGACCCCAGTCGGATAGAGTGTTCGGGCAGGAGTAGAGTGGTCATTGCACCCCCTTTATTAGGGGGATTGAAGAACTAGGCCGGGTAAGGAATTGGAGGGGATAAAGATCCTACTTTTTGTCCTCACACTCATTTCTCCAATCCCGACTTCTAGAGGTGTCAAATTATTGGGATTAGTCATGATCGATTATGATCTGAATCAGTTAATTCGATCAATAAGATTCCAATTTTTTAAACCATAACTAGAACTGTAGTAATCAAAACCCAAAAGGGTAGAAGTTGAAAATTTCATCATCTCACTCGATCAATAAGATTCCAATTATAGGCAATGCACCACACTTGATAAGATGAAAATTCTAGAAGCTGAGGTATGAAAGAACCATATTAGAATCTGATAATCAGAAGATGGTTCCAGTACCACATGGTTTACAAGATTGAGATCAAATTGATCTAGATCAATAAATCTAGACACCAATTCTGATTGATTCCTGACCAATTCAATCTAAACCAATTGGATTGGATTGGGCAGGATTGATTCAGATCACGATTCCATTCTTTTAAACCTTGCAATTCCAGTTGTAGGGAGGGATTTTTGGAATTGATATCGGATATTATAGTGTTCTTGGCCAATATCGATTCTATACTAATTTACCTCTGGTTTTATTTACTATTTTACCCTTTGTTTGTATCGATCCAATGACCAAGAATTGATATCAGAATACTGATACCAATTCAAATAGACCGATCCAGTCGATCCCAAACCAATTACTAAACCATGGGTTCTAGAGCAATTACAAGCTCCTTTATAAGGTATCCGATAGCAAGGCCTCTATTAATGGTAGCCAAATCCTTGCACATTAATGATGTTAGTCCATGGAAGCTTCTTCTCATTACATCAGACCAAGAGTTTTTAGTCTAAGATATTGACGTTTCATTTATTTCTGTAATTGTTTATTTTGTCAATATTTTGAAATTTGCAACTTTGTTGACTTGACCTTTCAAGATCAACAAAAATGAAAGGCAAAAAATTTTCTTCACATGCTTTAGTCCCAAAAAGAAAGAAAAAAATCTATTTTTTTTAACACATCTGAAGTGTCAAAGTACAAGTAACATTACTTTTTGCCCTCACATTCATTTCTCCAATCCCTCTTACATGATGGGCAGTGCTTGTAATTTGACAAATGCTTTCCAGGTGCTATTGTGAAACGAATTTTTATCCTCTCAAGTCCGGCCCAATGCACTGCAACATGGCAGAGTATATTCAACGAATCAAGAGTTTGGTTGATAATTAACCATATGTTCTTGGCCTCCCGTCGGATGCACAAGTACGGTGCACTGTACTTGAGAGGATAAATTTTCATTGTGAACTGAAACTTTATAAAACATTGTAGGTGAATTAATATTGTGCAATCTCTTCACCCACGGGAAAAAAGGGAATCCCATCACTCATCAACCACCTATTTGACCCTTGGATTGGACTGGGAAAAGATATTATCGACCACATATGATAGAGGTGGGGCTGCGGTAGTTTAGAGATGGAACTCGCTGTCGGTCCAAGAGTCGGATCATAAGATCATAAGGTCATATCTCCTTGGATGAAGAAAGAATCATGGGTGGCCAAAAACTCTCTCCTACAAATCAACTCATCAATGAGTCCAAAAGATGCAACCAACAAATTGATATTGAATTATGGGTCCTTGAATTATTCTCCTCTCTTCATAGTCCGGTTTTTTTTTTTTTTTTTCTGCCACTTCTCTGGTGTTTTCTTTTTTTATCTTTTCTTTTCTTTTACCCTAATATTGTTTTCTTCTAGCGGTGTAAAACGCTGACCGGCACCGGTAGGCCCGACACTACATTGATCGGTTAATTAACAGCTTGATGCCGGGCCTAATTCGCTTAGTAAATCAATCGGTAATGGTGTTTGATTGAAACCCGATGAGCGCCTAACCTGACCAAAATCAACCCATCGACCATTAACAGCCCAATTAATCTGTTTAAACCCATTTAAACCAATTATAATGCATTTAAAAGTTAATCAGATAAATTTCTTTGATAGAGGACTTAATTAGATAATTAAGTCATTTAAAGCCCAATTATCATGACCTGATTATTAACTGATTATCGACCAACAGAATGTCCATGCCTTGGCCTACTATGCCCAATTACCTAAATGGTTGGTAACCGATAATATATTCAATAAGAATTTCTGATTGAATTAAGAAAATGTATTTTAGAAAATAGATATTGAGAGTTATGATAAATCAAAATCCAATCAAAACGTCACATGCCTTGGCCTACTATGCCCAATTACCTAAATGGTTGGTAACCGATAATGTATTCAATAAAAATTTCTGATTGAATTAAGAAAATGTATTTTAGAAAATAGAGATTGAGAGTTATGATAAATCAAAATCCAATCAAAACGTCACATAACCAATGGTGAAAAGATTATCTTGTGTCTTCAACATGGATGAAGGAAAACATAATCCTTTAAATCATACATGATTTATATCATAAATAATATTATTTGGAAGCTGCCACCTGCCAGAGCTCCACACTACCAACTCAAGACAACTTAAAATAAAAGACATCCAAGATATTGGCACTACACTTTTAAGCAGGGAACATGCTTCATGTGAATAACATGAAATCTTCGCCGTGGAACACTGTTGTGGCAACAGTTGCTACATGCAAAGCCCCTGTTCCTCACATAAGAAAATATACCAGAACTAAATAAATAGCTTGCAGAAGACAACTATTTGATTCCCAGCTCTGTAAAACCAATCTGGGACTCCATCGGTAGATCGATGAGATCTTCCTCAATCCAAATATGTTCAGCATATATACAAATGTACAAATCATCACATGTACACCAAACAACATCCATGAAAAAAGCTTTTTAATTACACAAGAGGAATCTAAACAGTACACATAAATAGAAGACAAGAAACACAACCCACTTCTTTCATTCCCCTGTAGTCCAATCTTCACACTGACTGTACATTTTTTGTCCTGCAGGATCCATTAACTGTTTTACTTGGTTCTGAAATTTTGTGTTGCATATCATTTTTACTAGAATGAAGGTAGCACAAACCCCATGGTCAATCCAAGGAACAAACCAGCACTAGCAAGACCCAAACCCACTGCAAAAGCAACAGCATACTTACTGATGTCGCATTTCAGCGCACCTCGCTTCTGCTCCACAGCCTTGAGCTGACGCTTCATCGGTTGCCTACCTTTGTACGGCATCCAAGGTAGGACCATCGGAAAGAGACTGGAGATTGGTTGGTCCTTGTTCTTAAGCTGGAGGCAAAGGGCCTCCAGTTGCAATAGTTTGAACCACTGCATATAGGCGAATAGGTGCGAGGCTTGTATGAAGAAGAGCTTGATCATGTGTTCGTTCTCTGTGTATGCCTGCTGGGCTGCCTTCTCAGCTTTCCTTGCCCGTGTTTGGGAATGGCAGAGTGCTTCCAACAGTTGAGCCTTGCTTGGATCACTCTTGGTCTTAGAGAGGTGGCAAGGTTCTGTTGGTTCCCCGTTGGTTCCAATGTAGCCATTGCAGCTGCTGGAAATCATCACAGATGCCAAAATTTAATATTCTGAATAACATCATCTAAGATTACTATCCATGTTCCATGCTTGTGGAATACGAATAAATTATACACTTTTATGCTGGACTTGGCCTAATATATGACTAAAATATACACTTTTATGCTGGACTAGGCTTTTAAGAGTGGAATGGCAGAACCTGGGATTCATATAACTGAAACCAAGCAGTAGGGCTATGCTTTAGTACCCTAATTGATTGAGCTTTGTAGAGTTGAGCTTCTCATGAATCTAGTTTGTTAGCTATCACCAGAGTTCCAACAGTCTTTCACTTCTACCAGCTGCCCCCAACACCCCCCACCCCCACCAAAAAATGTAAAAAAGGTAGCCAGTAAATATTCTTCTTATACTGGACAAACAGTTTCTTCAGTGCTGGGCTGATGCTCATTAAATGCCTTGGCTCATCACTCAGCTGGGGGTCCCACCTTCAGTCACTTCCCTACATGGGTGCATCACACTGTAAAATGGGATCCTGGCCATGTGTGGTAATACTCATTTAATGCACATGGCCTCAGTATTTTCCTAGTTTCTTTTATCCCCAACATAATACAAGATAAATTTACAAATTTTAGCGTGCAATTACAACACCCGGCTGACACATAAGTCTGAGTAAGATTGGAAGTTAGCCAACAAATGCCACATGCATAAAGGTAGAAAACATGCCTCATTAGGGATCTACAGTATGTAGGATTAATCAAATATATCACTACATGATGTTGCACAGGATGTTGCACAGGTTTTTCATGAATTTCAAGAGGGGCCCTTCAAGTTGCTTATTTTTCAGAAAACAAAAACCAGCAAATCAACAAATAGAAAAAAGGAGATAAAGACCAAATGAGTAACATACACAAGAATTATTTGGGGAACTAAAACCTGAGATTATAGAAAAGCAACAACAACAACAATAACAACATCATAGCCTTATCCCAACTTAATGGGGTCGGCTACATGGATCTTACAAGAGACAGCAAAATAATAATACAGAAGTAAGGCGGGGGGGGGGGGGGGGATACAACATTGACACAAACTCTAGGGCATCGTCCCTTCTTTGATATGTACCGCTTCTTAACTGCCAACATTCCGCTCTAGGCCTTGGAATGGAGTGTAATACAACAACAGCATCACATTATCATGGTCCAATTAAATGGGGTCGACCACATGGATCTTTGCTCTCCAATCAGCTCTATTTGAGGTCATACCAGCAACAAGGCCTAGGCTTAGCATGCCCTCCTTCACCGCTTCTCCTATGATTATCTTAGGCCTACCCCTGGTTCTTTTGGTTCCCTCCATCAGGATCAAGTCACTCATCCGCACTGGGGCATCTGAAGGCCTTCGTTGAACATGGCCATACCACCTCAAACGACTCTCTCTAAGTTTATCATGTATCGGAGCTACTCTCAACCCAGCTCTAATGTGATCATTCCTCACTTTATCCTTTCTAGTTTTTCCACATATCCATCTCAACGTCCTCATCTTTGCAACACCAAGTTTATTTATATGGCACTTCTTCACAGCCCAGCATTCCACCCCATACATCATAGCTGTTCTAATGACAGTCCTATAAAACTTTTTTAAGCTTTAATTGGATACGTCGATCACATAGAACTCTGGTCGCACCTCACCACTTCATCCACCCTACTTTAATCATTTGGGCAACGTCGTCATCTACATCGCCCTCCTTGTTTACGATTGATCCCAGATATCCAAAGTGATCATTTTGTGGGATCTTCCTCTCATCAATATTCATCACCTCATTATCTGTTCCAGAGCGGCTAAAGTTACACACCGTATATTTGGTCTTAGTTCTACTTATCTTCAGACCTTTTGATTCCAAGGTAATTCTCCATAGCTCTACTTTGGCGTTAATCCCTGTTTTTGTCTCATCTACCAAAACAATATCATCTGCAAAGATCATACACCATAGGATCATCTTGTATGTCTCTGGTTAAGTCATCCATGATAAGCGCGAACAAATAAGGGCAAAAGGCTGATCCTTGGTGTAACCCAATTAAGATTGGGAATTCACTACCTTGGCCCCCCGCCGTTCTAAAACTAGTTACCCCATCAGCATACATATTGTTAATAATGTCAACTTATTTACATGACACCCTTCTCTTCTTTAAAATATTTCGGATTAGTTCTCTAGGGACTCTGTCGTAGGCTTTTTCCAGATTTATAAAAGATCATATGGACATCTTTCTTGCCCTCTCTATAGATTTCCATGAGTCTCTTCAATAAGAAAATTGCCTCCATTGAGGATCTTCCTGGCATAAATCCGAATTGGTTTTCCAAAGTAGTAGTTTCCTTTCTCAAGTGAGTTTCAATAATCCTCTCCCATAACTTCATTGCATGACTCATTAACTTTATGCCTCTACAGTTATTACAATTTTGGGCATCTCCTTTGTTTGTATAAATTCGGACCACAAAGCTTCTCCTCCATTCATCTGGCATTTTCCTAGTGGTCATAATCTTATTAAACAACTTGGTTAGCCAGGATAGACCACAAGGTCCTACGTTCTTCCACACTTCAATTGGGATCTCGTATGGGCATGGAGTTTTGCCTACTTTCATCTTTCTTATCGCTTCTTTTACTTCAAGCATCCTAATTTTGCGTATATATCTACGCAAAGAGGTGTCCTTATGAATGACGCTTTCCGCAACCCTGTTACTCAGAGTTTTTATTAAGGAGCCCGTAGAAGTACTCTTTCCATCTCTCTTCAATGTCTTCATCCTGTACAAGTACTCTATCATCCTTACTTCTAATACATCAAACATAGTCAAAATTCTCTAATCATCTTTATGCTCGCCCATCCTACGCTTATGAGAAGTAAGGCACATGTCTAGAACCACCATTCTATGTTGAGTGGTTAGGCTCTCCCCAGGGAAAGATCATAAGCTATTGCAATGTCTAAAACTAATACACCCTCGCCATTCCTTTCTCCAAACCCATAGCCTCCATGTACACCTTCATAACCTCTACGATCTTTCCCAACATGTCCATTTAGATCACCCCCTATAATAATCTTGTCCATGATCAAAGCCTTGCACTAATCCATCCATGTGTTCCCAGAATTGTAACTTACTAATTTCATCCAATCCTACTTGGGGTGCGTAGGCGCTAATAAAATTGACAACCTCTCTCCAACACAAGTTTGATGGCTATAATCCTATCTCCAACTCTTTAACATCTATCACATCATTCTTTAGCTCTTTGTCTACCACTATGCTCACTCCACCTCTATAACTTTCATCTCCCGAAAACCATAGCTTAAAGTCATCCAATACCTTAGCTTTTTAACCCTTCCATCTTGTCTCTTGAATACAGGCAATGAAACATCACTAAATCCTATCTCCAACTCTTTTAACGTCCATTATCATCCACTATGCCCACTCCACCTCTATTACTTTGATCTCCCGAAAACCATAGCTTAAAGTCATCCAATACCTTAGCTTTTTTACCCTTCCATCTTGTCTCTTGAATACAAGCAATGGAACATCACCAAATTATCTTCCATCTTGTCTCTAGAAAAGCATGAACATTATATTCATATAAGACAATGAAACATCACTAAATTTTTTATCCTATGTAATTTATTTAAAAAACCTAGTTGGCGCAGCCAGCTAACAAATAAATTAAAACCATAATTAACATTTCTTTATCATTGCATGGATATTCCAGCGTATTGGGCCTATAAGAGTGGCATAGACCCTCTAATGTAAGACTAGAACCAGAATAGGTCTAATCCCAGGCAGGATCAAATAGAACATCTCCAAAGAACAAGAAAGAGAGCAATGGGATTCCCAAAAGAGGGATCTCAAAAGATAACCAAGAGACACATTGGTTGGAGGAGAATAACTAAACTATTGAAGTAAATCCCATGTTCCTACTTTCTACCCCTATTTTAGGCTCATCAAAGTGGCCAATTATATTACCAAAAAAAACAAGTGGCCAATTACAAAATAAACCCATGGGATCAAAGTCCCAATACATATATAACCCAACCCAAAACTTATTTTAAATAAAATAAACCCTTTAGGTGACTTATTTACATCACCCTCAAGCCCTGGAGTTTGTTGCTATTGAAATTCACTAATGGGCCACTGAATTTCATTAAATGGTCCCACTTATTACAACAACAACAACAAACTCAGCCTTATCCCAATTTAATGGGTCGGCTACATGGATCCAAATAGAACAAAGCAGGGGAAACCGGGGTCTGAAAAAAACAATGAGATGAGAAATGACAAAAGAAAGATGGAAAATACAAGGAAAATGAAAGATGAAAGATGGAAGTAAGAGGAAAGAGGCACAGCCCAGCAAGCCAAGAGAATCTCAGCTAAATGGGGTCAGCCACGTGGATCCTTGCCCTCCAATAGGCTCTATCCAAGGTCATACTTGGTACAAGACCTAAACTATGCATGTCCTTCCTCACAACTTCTCCTATGGTCATTTTAGGCTTGCCCCTAGCTCTTTTAGCTCCTTCAATCGGAATCATATCACTCCTCCTTACTGGGGTGTCCCTAGGCCTTTGTTGGACATGACCATACAACCTCAAACGACTCTCTTGAAGCTTGTCATATCGGGCCAACTCCCAAGTCAGCTCTGATACGCTCATTCCTTACTTTATCCTTCCTAGTCTTTCCGCACATCCATCTTAACATCCTCATCTCCGCTACACAGAGCTTCTCAATATGACACTTCTTAACTGCCCAACATTCTACCCCATACATCATAGCCGAACATACAACAGTCCTATAAAACTTTCCTTTAAGCTTTAACGGAATACGTTGGTCACACAGCACTCCGGACGCACCTCTCCACTTATTACAAGAAGTTAATATGAATTTTCTCTTGTATGAATGTCAGAAAGTAGGCATGAAGATAAATACTTGTACATAACCAACTTGGGCCATCTGAACTGGAATAACCAAATGAACAAATTCAAAAAGAGTCTTACAGGAAATAACAGCCTAAATCAATACCTGAAGAATCTTTCTGAATCATAGATTGAATGGCCTGATTCACAATATTTAGTTTGTTTTCCATCCACACTTCCTGAAGTGCAACTACCTTGTGGATAGTCACTTGGGTTGGGGAGACCACTATTCGCCTTCTGATCTAAAGATGACAAGAAAATGCCTCCATTGTCAGAACTTTCAGAACAAGTAAATGGGCCTCGGCTAACATGCATTGTCTGGGGCCGTGGAAGATCACAATTCTCAATAAGCTCCAGTGACTTTTCTGCAACCAAAGAAACTAACTCGTTTTTATCCACAGTGCGCCACCATGGCTCAGTCTTCTCGGATGTCATCCAAGGGGACTCCAAGTGAGAGCAAAGCTTCTTGGATGGCTTTAAGACTAAGCCAGGATCCAAGCTCTCAAACTCCTCATTTCCACAACAGTACTCCCCTATGTCCTTATACTCTTCTGGCCCCTGTGCTTTATTGGTGCCCACAGTCCTTAGCTGGTGTATTTTGGACTTTGCACCATGCATCATACAGGTGAGAGGGGTCTGACCCAGTGGGTCAAGATAAGATCCAGAATTTTTGTTGCTATCAAAGTGGACAAAATCTTCTTCACTGAGTGGGTGGCTCCCACCAAGTTTGGGGGCCTTGTTTACCTCCCCAGCTCTCAGCACTTCTAGTTCAGCCTCCAAGGCATTCAACTCCTCATATGAGAAATCCTTCTGGTATGCAAAATTGGGTTGCAACTGCAGCCACCATTTTGTGTCAAGTGGTAGATTGGAATTTGAGGTGTTCCAGTTAAGAGGCATGAACCCCTCTGGGGGATGATCTTGCTCATTTGGAAAATCACCAGGTCCAATATCAGACTCTGGTTTAGAAGTTGAAGAAGATGAGGGGCAGCAAGCTAACTTCGGTGCTCTCTTGGCATCTTCTTGGACAAAACAGCGGTTAGCCGTGCGCTGCCAAGCAGCCCTTGCTTCTGCTGCAGCCATTAGTCCCTTACGCCCTGGTACACTTCACTGGGGTAAAGCAAGATCTGTTAGAAGGCATATGGTTGAACAGATAATGAACTAATAGAAGTAAAGCAATATATATTGAAGATCTGGACCGAAAACCGTCTTCATTATTTACAAGAAAAAGAACTGCAGAAGCAATATCTGAAATTGAAATTAATATTTCAATTAAATTGTCAGTAGCCTCTTAGTATCTAAGAACAATCATTCGCTCTGATGCTTTCAATGATGAAGGGAATGGGATATGACGCATTGATTTAATAATTCAAAACTGCCAACACAGGATTGAGTCCAAAAAGTTGCAGCTCCCAGAATGATCCTCTAATTTGATCTGAAATTAAGGTTTAACGTCTGTATCCTTGACAGAGAAGCTCCGAATCCTCAACAAATCAATTTTTTTCATTACATATAAATATTAGGTACTACCTTCTTTGGTTTCTTCGTCTGTTTCCCAAATCGAAGAATTATCTTTGGACTACAAAGCTTCTAAGAATCAGAATAATTGAACATTCATTTTCATGTGCAGTGAAAAGTTGGCACTCAAGTCATCTAAAGTATGTGCAAGTCAGTGACTCAGCCTAGAAAATTTTTGCTAAAACTGTGAATGCACACAAGTCAGAAGTGCCATAATTCATGAAGGACAAACAAAGAAAACAATCCAAAACATGTGCAAAACATTGTTCCTTGAAAAACAGAAAGTAATGACTTGTTTATCCATTATCCAATAGAGCACCCCATAATTATTTTATTCTCTAGATTCTTGTTGTTGATTTTCTTCTCTTCCCAAATAAGGGAAAGAGATTTTTTTTTCCTCTTCCGAAGTAGAAAGGGTAAGGAGGGATGCTGGTCAGACATGGACTTGCATAGAGGGAATGGAGAAACACCCAACTTTTCTTAGCACAGAGGCATAAGGGAAGGGCTGGGGACTGTCCACATGCCCAACTGTCTTCACATGTTCTACAACCATGAAAATGCCATAAAACATTTATAAAAAAGATTCTTAGCTTTCAGTTTCTCTCTCTTTTTCCACTTCTACCCTGTTGTCCTTCCACCTCCAACAGTTAAATCCCCTGGCCCCATAAGAAGACGTCTGTTGTTTCACAATTAGGCTGCTCCCTTTGGTGAAGAAAAATATTTTTTCTTTTTTTAAGTGAAGAATTAAGGAAAGAAAATTTGAAGTGGGTTAAGGAAGCCCTGGATTTGCAGGAATAACATTTGATCTAAGAGCTCCAGAGTTTGTAACATTGATTGGGTTCTTTAGTTGTGGGGCAAAAACACCACGTTTGAGATAATTGTCTGTTTGAAACTTGGAATTGGACAAAAAGGGAAAGCTTTTGGAGTCCAGACTTGTCAATCTGCAATTGAACAAAGCAACTGTCCGTCATCAGTTAGCCAACAATGAAAGCTTGAAGATGAGAGGGAGGAATTTGCATCAGAAGAGCTTCCAGAGTGGAATTTTTTCTGAGAATGGATAAAAGTAGGAATTTCTAGTCAAAGGAAAGCTCAAATTCCCTAGCCTTTTGGTAGAGAATTAAGATTTGGAATCGAGGATCTCATTGGCAAGCTTCAGTTATCTATAATCCGACCATAAGAATCAAGTATGGACTTGCAAATAATTCAATGTCCTTCAAAACTTGATGCCTGAAAGGGAAAAAAGAATAAAAGAAGAATTGTGTGGGGTAGGATTTTCAGCAGAAAGAAAGAGGGGTGAATACTTTCTGAACAAAATAGTACAAACACCCTCATCTGGAATAAGAAATTAGAATTTGATGCTGCTGCTCCATCTAGAAACAAAAATTTATTGGGCACATAATACATCAGTCCCACTTAAATTCCCAAAATTTTTTTCTGTTCCCTATTTCTCGTTGTTTCTGCCTGAATTCCTGGATATTTAATATAAATTAGTACATCACACATGGGAAAATGCAGTGGCAACTGGCTCTACTTCAGAGAGAGAGAGAGAGAGCTCAGTATCTTTGTGTACATAATAACCTTTTACTTTCCTCAATTCCTCCAACCATTATCTCCGCTGTTTCCAATATGTTGTAGTGTACGCTCTACCATTCCCCTTTTAATTGTATCTTGGGTCTGAATTTATTCATCAAGGGGAAATTTTTTTATTAAAGTTCAACTTATCTTCTAGTTTTGTTTTACTATTTTATGGTTGACTAAAGACCTGCTGGTGACAGCTTTTTGTTGGAAAAAAATGTCTGTTTGGCATAAGTTATTTTCTTGTGAATTAATTAATCGACTGTAGGTTTCGTTGTTGATCTTTAACGTCGATCCATGACTTATTGGACAAAGTTCACTTGCTTGTGTTAGTAGAAAAGGTGATGATCATGGTATATTCTACAAAAAAAAAAAAAAGAAGCAGAAGAATGGGAACTTGCTAATTGATTAGATAAATCACTGGCAAAGAAAAGACAAACAATTTCTAGGTTTTGGTGAATGGTTATGATAAAGTTGGTTGATCTGTGGTATGGATCTTTGTGGAGTTGTTTCCAACTTACATGGTCATGTGAAGTGTCACAGCTTGGCTGTCCCTTTCAGCCTATCATATAAGCCATTACAATATCAAACCATTCTACATCCCAGGAAACTGTTTGTTTATTTCACCAACAAATATTCAGAGCTTTATCATTTTAATGTGTGGTGTATCAATCAACTGGGCCCCTATGGTAGGTTTGATGTGGTAAAATTAGTAAGGTTGACAGACAACCATCCATCATGATAAATACCTCACAAAAAAGCTTCCTGGACCTAGAACAAAGACCAATAAGTCCATACGTGAAGTTTAATTAGTATATTAGATTTATGACAGGACTATCCCACTCCAAAGCTGTCTTCAGATATAAGAAAAATAAATCACACATTTTATTGGTAAGAACGTTCTTATAATGTTAAATATCTGGGATTCGAAGTGGTAATTAGTTCAAAATTTTCAGTGTTTATCACTTTCCGCGAATGAGTCTTCGGCTAAATGAAACTCATAACATGCAGATACTGTTCTGCAAATGGTTGCTTGCATTCACCAGAAAACTATGGGAAAAGAGAAAAAGCTAGACTCTTCTATGATGTTGGAACATGATATAGGCAACTCATCATTTATAATTCAAGACTGTAATGTAAGGTAAAGCAAAAGACTGAATATAACAGATAAAAGATGCCACCTTAACAGCTAGGTTAACCCATTACATCTTATACTATCTGTCCTGAGGTACTTATGCTATTTCATTTATTTATCTTTCAAAAGTTGTGTGCATGTTGAAATTGTTGAATTTTATGGTGGATAATACAAGAAATAAACTTAATTTGCAGAGTGCTTTTGATGAAACATTTAACAACATTGATCTAGGTATTGCAACTTGCTTATCAGTCAAATTAGATACCTAATTTGAATTATAACTAATAAGCACATGGACCAAATGGAAACATTTTGCAACATACCATCTAGCAACTCTTGATGGATATGTTACTTTTCTTTTCTGTTCAAAGCTGGTTTCCCTACAAAAAAATTCTATAGCAATTTGTTAATCAAAAAGCTGAAAGGAAACTCCTCCCTCTTCAGCCACAAGGAGGATTGGTTTATACTATAGTAGCATTTAAATCTCACTACCTAGGAATCCTTCTTAGTTTTGAGTTCTCTAGTTTTTCCCTTCCCTACCCATAGTGAATATATACCTACAACACTCTTTCATATTCTGTTACTCCCCCCAACATTTATATTTCACTTCCTCCAAGCCTCTTTGTAACCTTAATCCTTTATAAGATTGTATTCTGGCCCAATACCACAAGAATACAAAGTTTTCTATACCTGTCATGGATTAATTCTCCTACCCGCAATAGTTATTCTCATATAACAACTTGGGAGGTGCTAGGATATTAACTGCAAAAGTTCAGCACTATGACTGATACAACCTAATCAGAATCACAGAAAGCTATGTGGATCCAAGGCACTAAATCAATCAAACAATATCCATGAGTTCCAAAAAGCAAGATACAGCAGAGATATACACTGCAAAATTAATCCAGATGCTTACTTCAAGATATTGGAACAATTGCAATCAAGATTCCGAAGCTACATCAAGATTAGGGATGCAGGGTGATCATACCACTGTCAGGTATTAAAGTACCATTAACAAGTAAAGCTCTTAATCTTAGTCAGAAAGAAATGATTTTCCTTCACTAGATAACATAGTTTTAAAGAAATTCCAAAACCAAGTGAAAGTACAAGTTGCCAGCTACATTAAGGAGAACTTCTTCTGATGGAATTGTTGCAGGAGTTCAATGTCTGAGAACAAAATTTGTTGAGGCAACAAATCAAGTTCACCAGCAGATTGATACATTGATGATTGATCATTTTTTGTTTTTTAACCCAAATATTCACTGATGAATGATCACTTGAAGCAAAAAAATGTCTCTCTCTAATGTATTAAACATTCTTTATGAATTATGCCCAACAACAATAAGGGCATCGGAAGTTCATATTTTAGGTTTTTCTCATTTTATTGGTCATGAATTTAACAGGAAGGCTAGTGGTTGATTAGAACTCCCAAGGAAAATCCAGCATCCCAATTCAGTATTGTCCCCAACAAGTAGTCAAGCTACACATAGAAATATAAATATTACATTTAAGAAGTTCATCTTATTTTATCCATTGAAAAACTAAGAAAATCAGTGAAAATCTAACAATCAGTGAAATGAATCTACTTCAAAAAAGAAGTAAATACAACCCCAACTAAGATTTACACACTCAGACACATTACTGATGAAAATCTAAACTTAATCACCAGATCCCCGAAGCCAGAGGCTCCTACTAAAAGTGAACCAAGCCAACACTGAATCCAGAAACTACTTCACAACATCAGTCAGAACCGACAAGCGGCAGGGAAAGCAAAAACTACTTCAGAACCTCATCAAAGCAAAAAAAAAAAAAAAAAAATCCCAATTTGTACACACACCCACTCCGCACACTCTACCATCCCCAATGCCAGAAGATAAAGTTAAAAAACATACCCAACACATCCAACACGGCTGGAAAGAGAGAAGAGAACAATACTCGCTCCATCACAAGGCCGATAAGAAAAATATATATCTGAAAAACAGAGAGGGAAAGAGATATTGAAGCAAGAAGCAAGAAGCAAGAGTTGGAGCATAAGATGTTACAAAATCAAACTCGTCAATAGCAAGGCGAGAAAATTTCACAGATCCAAGACATGAAACATTGACAATTTCTTCAAGATGAAAATAGAAACAAGGGGAGGGAGTAAAGTTTTTCTTTCGAGGAGGAAATACCTGATTAAGAACATTCTTCTCTTCTCTTCTCTTTAATGGACTAATTCATGCATAAGAATTGAATGCTTAGATTCCCACTAATCCAAGAAGATGAGGAAAATCGGTAATAGCTTGATTTCCAGTCTGCAACCAAGTGTTCTGAGATCCGAAGACAAACCCACCAGGGAGAGAAGTGAAAAAGGACGAAGAATCTCAAATTCCTCTTATCAAATTCTTCAGTTACATGGATAAGTACTCTTATTACATACCAAATATTTTTCGAATTTCGTTGGGATTTTTCATTAGTTGCAGGGGGGAAAACCGCCAAAACAGCCATGACTTTATCAGATGTGGCAATTTCCTAAATTATAAAAAAAGAAAATTACGTTTATCACCTCTGTAGTTTGTGAAAATTACACCGATCCTTCTCAAAATTACGTTATCCCTCCAAAGGGGAGTGTAATTTTGAAGAGAATTGATGTAATTTTTTCAAACTACAGGGGGTTTATTGTAATTTTCCCTATAAAAGAAATATCTCTCAACCACCCTTATCCCTCCTTACAATATTTTTCCTTTTCCATTTCTCGTCTTTGTCTTTCCTTTCTTCAGTTCTCCACTAATCTTTCCCCCATTAGTTTTAATTGTAATATTAGGAAACTTACCAAAAGAAATTGTATTATTAGGAACTGTGGACCTGCAGTTTTATGTCGTGACAAAGCAGTAGGCAATACTTGATGTGGTTTCTACCAAAAATAAATAAATACTTGATGTGGTGAAACGAGATTGACACGTGGTGAAAAAGAGATAACCCAGCAGCTATCCACGTTGCAACAGTTAATTCAAAGCTTTTGTGAAGGTGAGGAAGTGGGTTCCAACTTGAACATCAGACGTCGAAGAACCAACAACTCATCTTAGGAAAACTGGCCACTTGTGGATGCGGTAGGAGTCATCTCAGTATGGTGTGGATGATCTAGGTCACCACGTCCATGACCATGACCACGCCCACACCCAAGTGTAGAAGTAGGACGATCGTGTAACTTCTAACAATACTCCTTTGTGTTACATTCCTTCTCGCAATACTTGTATTTGATAGGGTCATGATCAAATGAAGGACAATCAATAGAATGGGTGAAACCACCCCGAGACTGAGAACAGAGCCAGTGTAGAGAGCAGATCTCTCCCGAGAAACAGGTTGTAATATGACTGTCCGTCGATTCTCCTCAAGCTGAACAAGAGCATAGGACTACTCCAAGGTAGGGAAAGGATCGCGACTAAGAACTTGGGACTGTATATGATCATACTCAACATTCAATCTGATAAAAAAAAAGCATAAATGCGAATCATGTCTGCATGTTTCTTGAAACTGGCAGCATCGGTAGGACATGCAGCCTGAAAAAGGTCTCATAGAAGTCGAGTTCCTGCTACATGTTGCGCAACTCATAATAGTATTGAGACAATGACATCTTCTAGGTAATCCCATGAATTCGCTTGCGCAACTCATAGACTTGGGTAATGTTTCTAACCTGAGAATTCGCTTTCTTGGCAACTTTCCAAATCATCTCAGTAGAGTCTAAGAGAAGATAGCCACGGGCAATAGAAGGTTGCATAGAGTTAATCAAGCATGACATAACAAGGGAGTCATCAGAACTCCATTTTTGCAACTGAGGACCAACAGTCGTAGGCTTTGCAACGTCACCTGTAAGGGTATCCGGTAAAGCCATGGGTAGCAATAGAAAGGAAGCAAGCGCATGACCACATCAAATAGTTGCTGCTATCCAACTTGATGGAGCTCACAGGGAACGAGGGAAACTCGCTATGGATGCTGCGACTCATACCTTCAGTGCTAGTTAAGATCGTACTATTGCCTCACATGATTGCTGATAAAAAAGGTAATCCCATCTGCTCGCTACAGCACGATAAGGTTGAAAAAGTGGATGCAACAAAGGAGCATCACAGGGAAAGACTCTAGCGGAAATAAGAATCGTTGGTTTAGGCCATTAGAAGCAAACCAATTATAAAAAGGGACATCAGTGGGAAAAAAATAACCACTGAGGGTTAGGTCATGTAGAAGGCCCCCCTCTGAGAAGATAAGAGGGCTTTAGAAGGAAGAGAAGGGGAAGGCGGAGGGCTGGCGGTAGAGAGAAGGATAGTAGTGAGTCGCGAGAGGAGAAAAAGGAGGGTGGTGGTGTGTGTGTGGGGGGGGGGTGAGAGAGAGAGAGAGATAGAGAAGTGGCGGTGGTTTAAGGGAGGCAAGAGAGAAAGGGAGAGGCGGTATTGTTGTGTTGCTTCACTACGACGGCAGTGACATTGGTACTTAGATGGGAATCCCAAGCCTGATTCCTACTTTGATAACATGATTAAATTGATTGGGAGAATGATGACTTGTGTCCCTAGGGATCATAGCTAAACTTTATTTATAATAAAGGAGAATGAGTACAAAGCATGGTAGTAAAACTCGGAACTCGGTACCAACTCGACCCTTTGAAAAATCGAGTCGAGTCGAGATCTCGCTGAGTTGGTGCATTTTTTTTTTCTTACTCGAAGCCTCAACTCGATGGATTTTAGACCTAGCTAGTTTGAGTCTGAAACTTGGTATTCATCATATTTTAGGCCATTTAAACACAATGACACTATCAAAATTTGCAAAAACAAAGTCTAAATGAGTTTCATTTCGGACCATAGGTTGGTAAGTGACGACGTACTAAAATACCCTACTCTACACATAATTTAGTAATAGAAAGCAATCAAAACATTCAATTAATGTAAAACAACTTAAATAAGCATTAGAAATGTTAATGACTTAAAGTATACAATACATCAATCTTTAAACAAATGTTACATAAAATGTGATATGTTAATATATTCAGTCCCAACATGATCCACAAAGAATTCTCATGTCATAGTGTTGCTGTAGTTTTGCCATAGTTTGCCATAACAGTCATATAAATGTTGTCATCAACGTATGCCAAGTTCCCTATCCTAGGGTATGGAAGAGGCGGTTGCCATGAGGCGTGAGATCCACTGCTATTGTCATATAGATTTAGGGGAAAATAGTTTACCTTCGAAAAATCTTTCAAATTTGTGATGAATCTTGAAAATGTATAGTTGAATCTTTTAAATGTACAGCTAAGGTCAAATCTATAGGTAAAATGAAGAAAGAGCTTCAATTGGGGAAGAAGAGAGTAGTGTTGGGAGTTTTGGATAGAACTCGACCGAGATATGTCGAGTTAGGTAAGTAAAACAAGAGGTAGATGGGTCAAGTTATGGGTCGACCCGAGATCTCGACCGGGGATCCGAGTTCTCGCCGAGATAGTGTACTTTTTAATATCGTATTGGAATTCGACTCGATTTCTCAAAAAAAACCCCCGAGATCTCGCGAGTTCTTAAACCATGGTACAAAGTACAAATATACTCTCAAGAGAGGATATACCTATACTAACATAGTTATCAAGGCCTCGCCAAAGCGGAAAAAATAGCTAAAGGTAGTGGGACGCCTTATGGGAGTAAGAAAGGCGACCGCCTTGGTCACCTATAGGGGGGTAAGTTTGGCCCTATCGACCCGAGCTCGCCCTGAGCCCGAACAGGGCTTGGGTTGGATTTTTCAACCCTGAGGGCTGGTTAGGGTTGAAATTTTCAGGCCCTGGGTCAGGGTTGAAGCTTCGGGCTAAGCCCAGTCCGGGCCAACCCTGTGTTAGGTCATGCTTTATAATTTATTGTTAACATTTTGAAATTTTTGTTTAGTATCTAATTATCTGTTGGTTTACCCAAAAAAAAAGACTTATTACCTATTGAACGAAAATATATACAAGTTTAAGATTGAGCTAAGTTTTTTAACCCAAAGAAAGTCTAATAGTCGATTGAGTATGAAACAAACCAATACCCAACCACATGTATCTCATTTTTTTAATGCATAGGACAATTAAATGGCAAAAAAACAGGGCCAATTAGGACCAACCCTGCCCGATCAGGGTCAATTAGGGCCGGGTTGGGCTGAACCTAACAGAGTTGGGCTTGGGCTGAGATATCTTAGCCCGACCTAGGGCCGGATTGGGCTTGGGTTGAGCTAAGAAGACTCAAGGGTTGGGCTGGGTTTTTTCCGGCCCTGTTTCACCCCAAGTCACCTAGGTGTTGGCGTGTTGCCTAGGCGGTCAATCTAAGGATTGTTATCCTCTGCTGTCCGCTGCCCGAACAGCACCTGCTGTCCGCTCACATGGGGCGAAATGATGACTTAACCTCTCTGCCCGAACACATTGCCCGAGGGAGGTTAAGTCGTCATTTCGCACCCATGTGAGAGAACATGACTGTGCTGTTCGGGTAGCGAATAGCAGAGGATAAAAATTCGTCAATCTAACGCCTTATGACAACGTGTGTGGTAGCTTTATGTGGTTAAATTTTTTTTAACTTAATATTTTGTATTTAGTTTTATTCTATTTCTTAACTTATTATTGGCGGATGTATATGGAATATTTACACTGAAATACATTAGATCAAGCCTATAAAAGCCTACTGTTTGTTGGTAAGATGAAAAGCCCACTTTATATATGTGTTTTTGATTTTATTGATTTATTCTATTTCTTAACAAGTCAATAGAATGCGCATATAGAGTGTCTACACTGATATTCATTGGATAAAGGCTATAAAAGCCTCTTTCTTCGTTTAAAACCCTCGACTTCATCTTGCGTCTTTTGGTTGGGAGAAATCCAGTAACCAGCGGTGATTCTCTCCATCGATTACGGCTCCGAAAGGCTTCTCCGGCTATTTAGAGTCCGACGAGTCTTCCTCCGGTTACCCCGTTTCCAGCAAGGTAAGTAATATGTTATATTGTGTTCTTTTTCATATTCTCTTCTGTTTTTCCTTTTTTTTTCTTCTTAGGCTGCTGCTGCTCCATGTCCCGCAGCTCACGGCTATTTTTACGTTTTTTTATCTCTTATCTTCTGCTGTTTTTGGTTCTTTTTCCCCCCTAGTCCCTGCTCACGAACGTCTTCGGAGAAATCCAGTAACCACTGGCAGCGGTGATTTTCTCCATCGATTATGCCTCCGACAAGTGTTCTCCGGCTATTTTGACTCCGACGAGTCTTCCTCCGGCTATCTCGTCTCCAGCAAGGTTAGTAAATTAGTGTATTGTACATTTGTACTATTGTGTTATTCTACTTCTTCTCTTCTGTTTTTCTTACGCTGCTGCTGCTCCTCCATGCCCCTCTGTTTTTTTTTCCGTTTCTGTTTCTTCTTCTTTGATCTTTCTTCTATGTTTTTTACCCTTTTTTTCTTTCTTATGCTACTCCCTGCCCCTGCCCATGTCCCTCTGTTTTTTGTTTTTTGTTTTCGTATCTGTCTCTAGGTATGAATCTTTAATAATTATTTAGCATATAAGTTGAATTATATAATTTTTAATATACTATTTGTGCCAAATAAAATGGTTATATAAAAAAAAAAAGAACGCACACCTTGCGGCTGCCCTATCGCCAAGGCGCTTAGGAAGGCCCTCAATCGCCTTGGTTGCCTTGATAACTATGCACACTAATACCCGAATTACAACAATAACATTCCAATTTATTCAAATTAGTAAACATCAATTGTGGTTGGAAAAACTGCCTTTAAGCTTGCCCTATAATTATTCAACCTCCTCCACGTAGAATTTTTGTTTTATTTATGTGTTTTTTAAGTTTCGAACTGTATTTGAAAACATTCCTCTCTAGGCATTTTGAAACATTCCCCTATAGGACATATTTTTATTTTATTTAAAGCCCTTGGCTACACTGACGAGGAAAGGTTCAAGAAGTCTAACTTCACCCATACTTTATAACATAGTCTATAAGACCTAGAGTAGATTAAAATTCAAAAGACATTTGCAACAATGTGTCCTATTAGCTCTTATATGCTCAACATTTTGAAACTTGTTGGGGGGGGGGAATTATTGTATTTATGTGTGTTATTCCAGTTTCAAAATGTATTTGAAAACATTTCTCCTATTGCATGTTCTTTGGCTTCAAGATTTGAACCCTTGACCACCCCATGGTATGGGTGATAAGGGTAGGTTCTTAAAGAGAGGTATCTCTCCTCTTCAATGTTTGGGGTGTCCGGGGTGCTTTTCGCACATGCGTGCCGAGCCGGGCTGGTAAGGTGTGGGCTTGGGCTTGGGTCCATTAACTTATTCTATTTTGATAATGGACTCAAATAGTTATTGAGCATTTGACCCTGATTTTGACTTGTATTTATTTAAGTCATGGGCATGGTGTTAGGCTTGATATGAATCGATACATCTTTGTGTCTTTTCTTCTAGAAATACCCCTTCATATTGGCCGTCTCTCTGCAGAGAGACCCAGAAGCATTGATTTAGATTCTCCAAGGGATTGAATAACCACCACAAATTATTTGAACACACCCTTTGATAGAGACACCTGAAGGGGCACTTTCACATCTATAAATAGAGGGTGGATGGCTGCCATTTTCATTCAATCTAAAATGTTTACTCTTCCTATAAGAGTTTTAAAGTTTTCTTTCCCCTTTTCTTCTTCTTTGTTTTTGGAAGTGTTGAGCATAGCTCTCGGTGCCTTTAGTTGGCTTCATAGTTCAGGCGAGATCTCGGAAAACTCGAGGTTCTCGAGACGAGATGACATACGAGACACAAAATATGCACAATTTCGAAAAACTCGATCGAGGTTTCAAATATTTCGAGAATCTCGGAGAAATCTCGGTGAAGTCTCGAATATTTCGAGAATCTCGACCTCCTCAGTACTCATGGAGTCATGGTATTGTATTGTTGGGACTTGGAAGTTAAGACGTAGAAGACTAGGGTAGTAAGGTGTCTTTGACTTATGTATTATTCATTGTACTTAGGTTGGGTGTCTATGTAATATGCATTGTGAACACTTTATTGTATCTTGTGGATTGTAGTAGAAACTTTAAGTCTTTAATATTTCTTATATAATTGTTCAATATCATGTGCATAATTTACTTGTTTTACTTGTCAATTATGTCTCATATCATTCAAACAATGTATAGAATAGGCAATATTACATTAAGGGTTCGACCTTTACTGCCAACCAAAGGTGCAAATCCAAAACACCAAATTGGTGTTTTTGTTTTTTCAATTTGAACCTTTAAATATGTTTATTAAGCCTAAAATAAGCTTACCTTAAAGTTTCGGAGCCAACTATGGCCATACGCCCACCGAAACATAAAAAAAAACTGCACTGTCTCATCGAGATCTCGAGATTTCGGAAAACTTGACCTGGTTGAGACCGAGTTTTAGAACCTTGGTTGGTTTACTAAGTGAAGTGCATCACTACTAGCCGCACATATTTTGGAGTTGTTTTATCTTGGGGGTTGATTGGAATGAGAAAACCGGTTGCACTATAGGGGACCTCTACAACCTTAAGGAGAGTAACCATTTGGCATGACTCAACCCATTCGAGTGTTGCAGATCTGAATTGAGCAAAGTCCGATTTCAACAAAGTTGGTACACACTCCTTCAAGTGGTGGAAGTTGCTACATAAGAGAAGTCTTTTATTTTTTTATTTTTTGGCGTTTCATATTATTACAATTTCTAATCTAATTCCTTGAAAAAACAAACGTCAACCTCTATTTGTACCTTAATACCTTAGAATTCCTAGATTATCCCTCTATTGAGTAGGGAAACCAGTCTTTTCCCACCCCATTTGGGCTGGTTATTATTAGTGTGATTCAATTGGACCAATCACAGTATGGATAATCCAAATACATAGTTAGGGATTTATTTGAATGAAAGTGGGAAAACTCTCTTGACATATTGAATAATTAGAAGGCAGTATGGGATGGTATTAGGGCTTTCACTTTTTTTTTTTTTTTGGATAAAAGTAGGACATTTACTTGGTATTATAGGAACTTATCACAATTAGAAGGCCAAATATATCATATGGTATGAGGCAATATGCAGTTAGATTGTCTTAATATGTAGTTAGGGAAGTGTAGCTTTGTTTGAAGGAAAATGAGAAAACTCTTATTGGTAACTATAATGCCATAATTGGAGTGCCACATACATCATAAACTACAAAGTAATACACATGTTAGGTAATCACAATACGTAGCTGGGTAGTATGTCTTTCATATCCCTAACTATGCGTTAGGGTTACTTAACTGCATATTAGACCAATTGAACCAGCCCAAATGGGATAGCGAAATATTCGTTGCGCTTCTCAATATAGAGGGGTATTCTAGGTACTCTAAAGTATGAGGGGGTAAAAGAGAGGTTGAAATATACCTTTTTTGATCCTCACAAAAGAAGTCCTTCATGGGAAGTTTAAGTAATTATAAAGCAAGTTTAGGGGATTGATAACAAATTCCTAATGCAATATGGAATTCCAAAAAGTTATAGTAGAATTTTTTATTTTAGAATTAACTAGAATCCCCTCCCAAAATAAGATTCTGAATGTAACCATAAAAACTGATTCTCCAAAAAGTTCTTGTTTAGAGACTTGGTACTCGTCAAACTCATACCTAAACAGTTGGAAGTCTCTAAGGAAGGTGCACAAAAGGTTGCTTTGTAGGTATGAAGGTCCATTTCAGACCGTAAGGTGGTCAAGGTGTCCAACTAGATAAGCATACACCCTAAACTATAGATACATCCAGTCTTGTATGCAAGTCTACTCAAGCCATATCATGGATACGTAGAAGCCCAGGATGCGAAACTTCAATTAGAGTACCGATGGGTGTAGCTGATTCCTATGAGGAGGAGGCTGAATACATCATTGTTGATCGAGTTATTCGAAGGCAAGGAGTTCCAACTTGTAGGGAGTACTTGGTGAAGTGGAAAGGGCTACTAAGAAAGAGAGACGAGTTGGGAATCAGCAGATGCTTTGTGGCAGTTCTAGAAGGAGATACAAAAGTTCCATGAGGTGGATGAGACGAGGCCCGAGGGCGTCGTCAACTTGGGTGGGGATGTCATCAATGGCTAATTTCGGGAGGCTCTTCCATATCGGCCGCACCAAAACGCCTCAATAAGCAGCTTATGTGGGCGGAGGATGGCTACAATACGCTAGAATCATCTAGTTGATTCAAGAAAGTACTTGTACATACTAGGAGTATGTAGATAGCTCTAGAGTTCTCCATTTGAGGAGGTGGGAAGGTTCTAGACTCCTTGGCTTGAATGTTCCTAACCGTTGGATGGAGGACAAGTGCACATGATCTTGGCCATCCGTTGTATTCTTGAGTGCCTATAACTAGGGGTGGCCTCATATGGCTAAGGCACCAAGCCATGGTTCAAGTAAGCAGAATCAGTCTTTGCCGAATCTGATTCCGAGTCAGTCAGAATAGGCTAGAATCGCCTGAACCCCAAAAAATACCCAAAACTGGCCGAGTAGAATTTACTGGAATCGGAATTGGTCGATTCCATCGATTAGCTCCCATTTCCTAAAACCATGCACCAAGCAACCAAGTTCTCTAGTGCAATACTAACATTCTCCAAAACTCCTTTTCTTTTTCGTTCTTAAGTTTTCTCTCTTCCTATCCTCTCTTGGTAGGTTGAAAGGCTGGCTTAGTGCTACAAGGGTGCTTGTTAGCTACTAAGGCCGCGTTTGGTAACGATCCCAAGATGGTCTTTTATGTTTTTTATTCCATTTTTGGTCCTTTTGGAACAAAAAGAAGGAATCTAGCGTTTGGTAATGCAGGTGAGCGTTTATGTGCCCAAGAACCAAACACGTGCAAAAGTCATCTTGGGATGACCTTTTACGAAATATGTTGACCCATGTTTTACAGTGGAAGATGAGTTTTTAAGAAAAGTTGTTACCTAAAAACCCGATGAAACACCCAAAGAAAGCCCTCATTCGTATCTCTCAGTTGAAGGTCGCCGCTGCAAAGGGAAGTCGCTGTTGCAAAGAGAAGGTTTGGAGAATCTTCTCTCTCTCTCTCTATTGTTCACTAAATTTGACTCACGGATTTCCGCTTGCTGCTCATTTCGCCGGCATTAGTGACTGCAATGACCCACAGATAAGCATTTGGTTCAATTGATTGGATAATTTCTCCATTTTTGGCTTCTTTCTTCTCTCCCACAGTAACCCTAAATCGTTTCTAGGGTCTTTGCGACATCTAGCTCTGCAACCTTCAAGCTCTTTTTTGATTAAATTTGATGGTTATTTTGTTTCGATGTTATTCGATTTCACATGCATGTGAAGGCTGCATTTTTTATTTGCCATGAATGTTAACTGAAAGGTCGGTCTCGTCAGATTCATGGATAATAGGCGAGGACGGATCTGTGATTCGAGTTTCTATGATCAAAATTATGCTGCCTGTTTGTTATCTATTTTGGCATTGATGATTTTCTGAAATCTCTTTCCTTTTTGTGTTTGAGATTGATCACATGCTGGAATTAATCTTAGGAGATTCAGAGTAACATGTTGCATGCCAAAGACTGGCTGTAGATAATTTGAACCTATTAAGAATGCATGTTACCATCCCAGGGTCAGGAACGATCCCGAGAACGGTTCCAGAACAGGTTTACTAAACGCTCAACAGTAGGTAAAGAATGATCTTTCAATGAAGAAATGACAAATGATGATTTTGTCGTTCCCAGAACGAAATCGTTACCAAACGCAGCCTAAGTGCCGGCACAACTGACTTAGCGAAGACTAGAGCTGTGAGATGAGGTGGCTTTGAGATGTGGAGCAGCAGCTATTACATAGCAAACGGGTTCTATGACATTTGATAAGGCGATTCAAACTTTGGATGTCCCTGCCCAGTGGCTATACAACTGCAAAGGATGATATTGTAAAGCTTCTTTATCAGTTCAATGCTTTCAGAGTTTTTTATGTGCTCAGAGAAGTGAAAAAGAAGAGCTCAGAACATAGTAAAATGGGCTATCTATCTGATGTGGATTCTGGATTTCTCCTTTGCTAAACAAATGATTTGGAGCATTGTCCTTCCTTGCCTTTGGGCTAGATATCAATTAGAACAGGATTTTCCACCTGCATTTTACACAAAATACACATTATCAGATGGAGGTAAGGATGCGTACATTATGACCCTCCCCGACCCTGCATTGGTGGAAGCCTTGTGCACTAGGTATGCCCTTTTTTACACATTATCAAAGGAGTGTCAACTGGGTTTGGGATCAGCTTCCAAGAGAAGACTCCGGCTCCGTGCGCCCGCAAGCCACCTGGGAAAAGAACGGATCCTCACAGTGGCGACTCTGTTGGGAACTAATGGTCAAGCTTTCAATACTAGATGCTACCCTACCGTTGAACGCAAGAATTTTCTCCCTTCTGCATTGATTGATTGAAACATGTTTGACTAACCCCTTTTGTTGTACTAACTGCATCATGCATCGTGTTCGAAGTGAAATCAAACGACGAGGGTACTCCCTGTTATGCCTCTACCCCCAGCCCTCAGGGAGGTGGGGTACAACATACTAAATACTCTGAGATCAGATGATACCCGCTTCCTGCACCACTATCACGCACACACGACACTTCATGGGAACACACAGCCCCGTGGTTAGTCGTTGAACCCCATGTGTAGTCATGGGTAATTCGGGGTCGAAGCCACAGCCCTTGATATTTACTGTACGGGTTTAGAATTACCGACGAGGGTATTTGCTAGTGTGCCGTGGGGTACTCCGCTACTCAAAAAGGGCATTAGTTTGATTACTCTGAGATCGTGTGACCTACTCTCCAGGTATATTAAAAGAACCACGTGCCGGCAATTCACTACCACGAGCGGTAGGTATATTGGTTTTGTCCTATCAGCCTACCTATTGCATGCATCATGTAGGAAATTAGACCATATATGATTAGGATACGCCACAAACTAACGTAGCAACCCTTCGGGGCCGAAAACAAGGTTCTTGCAGTATATCCTCCTTAATGTAGTTTACCTGTCATGGGAAAGACCTCTATTTGTCCCTCGGATGTCCCTCAATGGTTTTCATTCCCATAAGAATGAATACTATAATTTGCATTTCTAACAGGCATAAATACAACATCTATAAGATAACTTACATCTTGAGAACCTGAGCATATCTGCAGAAGTTCAAACAGGCACGAGAGCTTTGCCTACGTTGATTAATTACAGCCGTGACATGGTTGAGGTACAGTTATTATCATACACGTAAAGCTGTGTTTGGTATACATTCGACATGCATGATCGGGCTCCTCTACTGCCTGGTATAAAAATCCTCTGCCGTACTGGAGGGTGTACGGTGCACATCCTGCGGCATAGTAGAGGCCATGTCTGCACCGCACACCCTGCAATACGACAGAGGATCTAGTCTCAATTGTGCGGCCATTGTGTTGCACGTAACTCCCAGGTCGCCATCTCACAGCACACATGCCCATCCAATGGTTGGACATCGAGCTCCTTCCAAATTTTAGTTTTGAGGTGCTATGATAGATAAATAGGGCTGTAAATGGATTGAATTCGGTCGGATAGTGGCATTATCATATTCGTATCCGATTATATTTGGACGTATTGCAGGGTGTACGGTGCATATCCTGCGGTACAGTAGAGGTCATGTGTGCACCGCACACCCTGCAATACAACAGAGGATCCAGTCTCAATTGTGCGGCCATTGTGTTGCACGTAACTCCCAGGTCACCACCTCACAGCATACATGCCCATCCAATGGTTGGACATCAAGCTCCTTCCAAATTTTAATTTTGAGGTGCTACGACAGATAAATAGGGATGTAAATGGATCGAATTCGGTCGGATAGTGGCATTATCATATTCGTGTCCGATTATATTCAAACGGATTTGGATAATATCCTATCGGTTTTCGGCCGGATTTGGGTAGTTTCCGGATAGTGATTTTTTGAATACGGATTCTCCTAAATGGATATGAACACGGATCGAATACGAATTTTCGACTATCCGTTGACATCTTTATCGTTTTTATGATGAGGGTTAGGGTCGAGACTTGAGAGTTTAGCAACTACCCGTTCTACTCTTCTTAGTCTTTGATTTTCATATGTTTTTTACTTTTGATTTTATCTTGTATTTATTTTAATAGATATGTGATTCCATGTATCACATTGCATAAAACAATATTAATAAACCAATAGAAAATCTAGAAAAAGAATCACATTATCTTAACTTATAAAATTATGAAAATAAGATAACAAAATCCAATACCCCAAAATTCTGCTTGGTTTCCCATAGTCATTGATCTTGCACAATAGTAAAGGGAAAAATATTTACATCACAAAGGTATGCGTTTTCCTAGGAACTCACAAGACTGCCACTGTCCCTAAGTTAATGAAGCAGCAGACACGTTTGATATTTAAAAACATGGTTAGAAACGTAATTTAAAAAATCGAAGTCTCCTTAACATTGACAGAAAACCTCCATATAGAAAAATGACAGAAATGTTTCTTTTCCTTCCTTTTAAGTTTTCAATGGTGTCATAGTCTTTTCATTCAAAACTTGTTAGAATCTACAATGTGAGGGTGTCACAAAAGAACTTTATTTTATTTTTGTCGACAATAGGAATGTAATTTTGAGAGCAGCTGATAAAACATTCTATAAAAAAAAAGAAAGAAATCGTCTAGTTGTATATACAAACAAGATCTACAAAGTCCTACATGACAGATTAAACCCCAAAAAATCCCACGATTTTGTTGATCGAAATCCATTCCAATCGATCACAACACTGTCTGAATCTTTCCATCAAAAGCCCTATTTGCTCTCTCCTAATCGATCCTTCAAACTGCTCATCCGTTATGTTATCGTCTCATCAATCTGCTCATTCAGCGTGGGGTCAAAATGTCCACTTCAACCGCTGTTTCACCTCCCAAAAAGCAAAGTTGGCTTGATGAGTGTAGATGAGGAAGCGGGAGAAAGAAAACCATTTGCTTATAAGAATCCATACCAGGAGTTTTGGAAACCTATCCTTTCAATGCTGGTAGGTCGGCACTCAACTAAAGGATTTGGGGCTGACGATGATGCAGAGCATCCAGCTGGTCCAACTAACAACCCACCATCAAGAAGGCCTGATCACTACTTTGTTAAGAAGTATGCTAGGCTAAAGGCCCAGTCCAAGCCTACAGCTCAGCAGCAGCTAAAGGCCCAGCCTAACTAAGAATTCATGTGCATAGGCCCAAGCCTGTCCAGCAGTAGCAGCCTTAGCGCATGGCTAATCCTCTTGGGTCTAGGACTAGATTAGACCACCTTGGCTGGCCCTCTTTATTCTTATCATTTGAGTTTCCCTAAAGTCATTGGTAGTAGGTTACTAAAGTCATGTTTGTAATTTAGAGTCATCTGTGGTAGGTTATTAAAGTCTTGGTTGTAACTTAAAGTCATTGGTGGTAGGTTACTAAAGTTTTGGTTGTAACCTAAAGTCATTGGTGGTAGATTACTAAAGTCATGGTTATTAGTGGTAGGTTACTAAAGTCATGGTTGTAATTTAAAGTCATTAGTAGTAGGTTACTAAAGTCATGTTTGTAAGTCATTGGTGGTTGTAACCTATAGGCATTTATGCCTCTATCTCATACTATATAAAGAGACCATGGCTGCTCATGGAAGGATGAATTACAACCAACAAATCAATTTCCTTGTGAGTTCTTTACTTGTTAGCAAGCGGCCTTGGGTGGATCTCCCTTGGTGGTCTAGGTCGGACTCCTACGGCGGGGACACTAGTGGGACTCTAGTTGTCTAATTTATCTTTTATTTATCATCTTTATCCTCAAGCATCCATCATCCATTACAGCAGATCATCTTTAAGTAAGTTATCAAGATATCTTATATTTTGTACCTGCACCTTTCTTCCATTTGCACCCCTTTGCTGTCTTTAAACCCTATACATAACCCTCTTTCTAAAACCCTCTAGCCGTGGCTTTTCTTTATCTCCATTCAAATCAGCAGCCAACCATCCTAATCAACCTTAACCTAATCAAACCCAGTTTTCGATCTTGGCGTGCTGACCATTTCAGGTCTGCACGAAGTTGTTAGCACGCCAAGATCGAAAACTAGTAGAGAATAGGGTCTGAACTGGAATGGGTTTGATTAGGTTAAGGTTGATTAGGATGGTTGGCTGCTGGTTTGAATGGAGATAAAGAAAAACCACGGCTAGAGGGTTATAGAAAGAGGGTTATGTATAGGGTTAAAAGGCAACAAAGGGGTGCAAATGGAAGAAGGGTACAGGAACAGAATATAAGATATCTTGATAATTTACTTAAAGATGATCTGTTGTAATGGATGATGGATGCTTGAGGATAAAGATGATAAATAAAAGATAAATTGGACAATTAGAGTCCCACTAGTGTCCCAGCCGTAGGAGTCACACCTAGACCACCAAGGGAGATCCACCTAAGGCCACTTGTTAACAAGTAAAGAACTCACAAGGAGATTGATTTGTTGGTTGTAATTCATCCTTCCATGAGCAGCCATAGTCTCTTTATATAGTATGAGGATAGAGGCATAAATGCCTATAGGTTACAACCACCAATGACTTACAAGTTACAAACATGACTTTAGTAACCAGTACCAATGACTTTAGGTTACAACCATGACTTTAGTAACCTACCACCAATGACCATGACTTTAGTAACCTACCACCAAAGACTTTAGTAACCTACCACCAAGACTTTAGTAACCTACCACCAATGACTTTAGTAACCTACCACTAATGACTTTAGTAATCTACTACTAATGACTTTAGGGAAACTCAAAAGACAAGAATAAAGAGGGCCAGCCAAGGTGGTCTGATCTGGTCCTAGGCCCAAGAGGATTAGCTATGGGCTAGGCCTGCTACTGCTGGCCAGGCTTGGGCCTATGCACATGAATTCTTAGTTGGGCTGGGCCTTTGGCTGCTGTGGGCTTGGACTGGGCCTTTAGCCTAGCATACTTCTTAACAAAGTAGTGATTAGGCCTTCTTGATGGTGGGCTATTGGTTGGATCAGCTGGATGGTCTGCATCAGAGGAAGACAAAGGCAAAGACATATTGTTATTTGGGGTGAAGCGACTTGTCATGGAAGCGGTAGCTCCCGCGCCGGCCTAAAAGATAGACTTGGTGCTGGAGAGTGGTTTACGATCAGCTGGAAGGAGGCAAGCACATGAAGGGAGGAATTACAGGCCGACTACAAGAAGCAAAGCCTCAACTAGGTTGAATGGGACTCGACAAGTCGCTTATAGAAGGCTGACAGAGGCTTTGAATTTTGAAATTATGTTTCTAATCATGATTTTAAATATCAAGCATGTCTACTGCTTCATTAACTAGGGACAGTGGTAGTCTTTTGAGTTTTTGGGAAAACGCATTCCTTTGTGATGTAAATATTTTGCCCTTTACTATTGTGCAAGATCAAGGACTTATGGGAAACCAAGCAGAATTTTGGGTTAATAATTTCATTCAAAACTTGTTAGAATATACAATGTGAATGTGTCACAAAATAACTGTATTTTTTTTTGTCGACAATAGAAATGTAATTTTTGAGAGCAGCTGTGTATCATTTCAATGAGTTCTGGAGATGTAGAACAGAAAAAGTTGATGATGTCAGAATTCTTGCATTGCCTTGCAAGTTTTATTGATGAAACCTCCTGAAAGTGCACAAGCAGATGAGGTGTAAACAGGGAGAATGATATCTAATGCTCAGAAAACAGGGGGAGAAAGAGAGAAGTAATTTAAGATCGAACACCTTCCCTCTCAGTTTCTCGAGGAATCAATGCTTGTAGCCATAAATGCCAATGGAATACAGTGCCTGAGGTGAAAACTACCTGTGGAGCAAAGAAAATCTGGTTGCTTGAGAATTTTCTGATGACTTTGCTGTGTTCGGGTTCTGCATAGCAGCAAATTCTTCCCTCGATGATTTGGAATGGAAACCCTACTGACTTTTGTTTTCAAAATTAGTAAATGACAAATCTGACCCTAGTTTTTAGGCATTACAAGCATGTGCTTATTAAACTAGTGAAAGAAATAAGTGGAAAAAGTTTCTCTGTTAGAAGTAGAAAAAGCGTTCAACCCATTTCTCAATTTCTGGGAATCTCTCTCTCTCTCATAGCCTTCAGAAAGCATAACCAGCATCATTTTTGGGCCAGAAGTAGAAATTCCTAGAAATTGAGAAATTGAAATCAAACTGAAGAGGCCGTAATTTCTTTTCTTTGGAGGAACTATTTTTATTTTTTTTTTAAATGTAGAAAGCTGGAACATTCAGTAGCATGTTTCACGTCAGTAGATTGCATTATTAGGGTTTTGAGTTGTGGTTCAACTATCTCTTTCTATTTTCAGGTCCTTTTTTTTTTAAACTTCTTATTGTTATAGGGATACTTAGGTTTTTTGTAGAAGTAAACTATCTTAAAAAGTTCCGAAGTTTGTGTACTTTTGATCTCAATAAAGAGTTCCAATTTTTTCCTAGATTTTCCTGATAGGATGGTTCAAGAAGCTTTGGTTCACATATAGTTGATCCTAATAGTGGCCAACTGAAAACAATTTCTTCAGAAAGAGAATTCTGCAAATCTTTAGATCTTTATATACCAATCTAGTGTTTTGATGTTAAGAGTAATAGGATTTTCTTCAAGTGACTTACATTCCCTAAGGATCAACATCTAAGACAAAGTTTTTGTATAAAATCTTAAATTAGAAACCGATGCCAGGTTCTCTAGATCTCGAAGGGCCTTATCCATCCATATTTTATGTTATCCTTAATAGTTTCACACTGTCATATTTGAATTTCTCAATATTAACAACTTCTATACTACACAGTCAACTCTAAAAAGGAAATGTATATAAGGCAATTAAATAGTCCCTAGTAACACATTAAGTAGGTATTTAAGGGGAAAAGGTTCCAGGATTGATGTATGTCTGCTAGTAATAGTAGAGGAGATTAGGCAATTAAGGAGAAAACCAAATGACAAAAGACCTCTTCTTTTATTTTCTGTTTAAAGATACAAATGTCATTGAATATGGTGTCTCACAAAGAATTAAAGTGGGATGGATGAAGTGGAGAGGTGCGACTGGAGTACTGTGTGATCAATGCATTCCATTAAAGCTTAAAGGAAAGTTCTACAGGACTGTTGTCCAACCTGCTATGATGTATGGGGCGGAATGTTGGGCAGTTAAGAAGTGCCATATAGCGAAGCTATGTGTTGCTGAGATGAGGATGTTAAGATGGATGTGCGACAAAACTAGGAAGGATAAAGTGAGGAATGCATATATTATAGCTGATGTGGGAGTTGCCCCGATCAGCGACAAGCTCTGCTAATGCCATTTGAGGTGGTTTGGCCATGTGCAATGGAGGCTTGGGGACACCCCCAGTAAGGAGAAGTGATTTGATGCCGATTGAAGGAGCTAAAAGAGCTAGGGGCAGGCCCATAATGATGATAGGTGAGGTTGTGAAGAATGACATGCTTAGTATGGGTCTTGTGCCAAGTATGACCTTAGATAGAGCCTTTTTGAGGGTAAGGATCCATGTTATTGACACCATGTAGCTGAGATTTTCTTGATTCCTATGCTATCCTCTTTCATTTTACTTTCATTTTTCATTTTCCACTAATTATTTTTCTTATCCCATTTCTTCATTTTTAACCTGCATTCCTCTTCATTCATCTTACATTGTTTTTGAAAGGATCCATGTAGCCGACCCCATTTATTTGGGATAAGGCTGAGTTGTTGTTCTACGCATAATACTCAAGACATAGATCCCCTTTGACTTGGAGATGAAATGAATTAACTTTAGCTTAGCTGGGTAGTTCTTTAAATGAAATGTTTAGACTTGGTGGTTGTGTGGCTTAATATATAATACAAAGGGCTTTGTGTTTGAGTAATTTGGCTTAATGGTTAAGTTATGATTAAGGTGGTCTGTGGATTGGTGGGGGACTCTTACTACCTATTCTCTTACCTAGCTTAAAAAATTAGGAAGGATTAACAAAGTTCCCATACTCACAACTACAATTATCTTTAGATCCAAGGTGCTACTCACAATGCTTGCTTAACTCTATTAAAACATTTCAGTGCAAATTTCACTATGTACTAATACATAGTGATTCAATACGTCATAATTCCATTAGTAATAATACATGGTAATGAGTTTGCTAATGTAATCAACAACAACAACTACTCAGCCTTATCCCAACTAAATGGGGTTGGCTACATGGATCCTTGCCCTCCTCCAATCATCTCTATTCGAGGCCGTACTTGAGACAAGGCCCAAACTTTGCATGTCTTTCCTCCAAGGTTCAAGAACTCTGTTTCAGTACAGGTTTCGCCCTGGCCAAAAACCGAGTTGGGCCAAGATCTCGGCGAGTTGGGGTAATTTTTTTTTTTGAACTCGATGGCTGGTTTTGGTGGGTTTTAGACCTATTTTGGGGTTGAAACTTGGTACTCAGCCTATTTTAGGCCATTTAAACACAATGACCCCATCAGATTTTCCAAAAAACAAAGTCCAAATGGGAGTTTTACTTCGGACCATAGTTGTCAAGGCGCTAGGTGATCCAAGGTGTTCGAGGTCTTCCCTAAGCGCTTAGACGGCCTAAATCGCGTTTCAAGATTAATTTTTTTAATATATCAATTATATGTGTGAAACTATCAAAACACACATTTGGTTTATATGTTCTTGGAATTGGTCATTTTCAGGTATACACCTAGTCTCACGTTTGGATTATATTGTTCTTAGAAAATATGATGTTATCAATAAGTAATTAACTTGCTCTCTATTTAGAGAAATGTTCTTGTTCTCTATGAAATTTGATTGATCAAATGATTTAATTTTTACACGAGACTTTTTGTATTAGGTAGAGCACAAAACCAGCTTTCCAACAAATTTAAGATTGCTTAAATCTGATTAATATTGAAGGAGTTATGTTCCGGTCAAACCTTATTTGGTGTGCACGAATGTTGTCAAAATCGCTATGAATGAAAATATTTTTTTAGATATCAAAACAAATGAATATTTTACCGCACTTTGGTTTTTAGCAATGTTTCACCATGTTAAGATTTGTGGAATTTTTAGATTTGAGAAAAATTCCAGCATTAGAAAGTTGAAAATTTCACCTACTGTCAAATATCTAGTTTTGTTTTAGAATTGGGGAGTTGACTTTTTATCCTTTTGGAATTTGATTTTTTAACTATTTTTATTGGATTCAAATAGGGGTTTTTTGTTTAATTATGAATAATATCTTAAGTAAATGATTTATTAAATGATATTTGGCATAAATCAGTGCCGGAACCTAGTTTGATACCAATTAAACCAGTGCAAGATGCCCTACAAAAAGACGCTAGCCGCCTAGGCACCTAGAAATCCGCCTAGGCGGCAGTTGGTAGGCGACGATGTACTACTAGGCCCCATTCTACACATAATTTAGTAATTGAATGCAATCAAATCATACAATTAACATAAAACAATAAACATTACAAATGTAAAAGTGTACAATACATCAATCTTAATATATTACATCTATCATTGATACAGATTTATCACCAAACTGGGCTTCTTTGCTAGGAATAATCTAGGGTTGGGTATATACATGTTGGGCCTTTGATCCCATGGGTTTTCTACATAATAGGCCACTTTTATGGGTCTAAAATATGGGTAATTAAGGTTACATACGAGATTAGTTGTTTTAGTTCCATACTTAGTTTTATTTTGGTGTTTTGTTCATAAATTGAACCGGTTCAACCAATGATTCAATTTAAGTGATTTTAGTAGTTTTCTTTTAAGTATTTAAGTTGGGTTAGATTAAGACTCTGTTTTGAGTCCATTTCAGTTTCCTAGTTAATTTAAGTTACCTAACAGGTTAAGGATTGGGTTAGACCTTTCCTTTTTAGTGTAGGAGTTGATTTTTGAGTCTTTTATATAAGGTTGTAAGGGGGGCAAACATTAAATACAAATTTTGATTTTAATGAAAGCTTTTGTTGCTCTTCTTCTACATTGAAGATTTTTGTCTTGTGTTTGATCAAGGCTGGTTGGATTGGTGTTTGATCCGATTGACACCTTACGTTGTGAAGCCCGAATGGTTCTTTTGAAGCTCTCCTTCAATTTCAAAATCAAACTCAAGAATTATTCAAGATCTTTTAACCTACTGAGCCGCCCTCGCAATAACAGTAAGTTTGAATCATCCCATTGATACCCATTCTTCTCCTAATCCTCCAAACACCCCAAAACCCTAATTCTCCCCCCCTCCAAATCTCTTGAAACCATCCCATCTCCTAAAATTCTTAACAAACCATTCAGCTAACTACACTTTTAGATGATTGAATCAAGTATTCTTCTGACCAATTGGAATCTCAAACCAAGCTGTTTTCCCATTACCCCATTTAAACCACAACGTCTCACCTATATCTGGAGATCATCCCTTTACCTAAAATTCTTCATAGACCAATCCAACCATTAGAAACACACCATACCTGAATTGAATTTCATTTCCTACACTAGGAATAATTGATCCAAACCCTAGCCCCAAATTTCACCAAAAACCTATTTTGACCTAGCCGATTTACTTGTTCATAACAAATCCTGGTCTATTGGCTCCTAGTTGGTCTTTTACAAATCTAGGACTACATTAATCATCCCATGCCATATTGCCGAATTAAGTATTCATCTCCATATCGTGCCACAAAGTCTTGCCATGTCATAGTGTTGTTGTAGTATTGCACATAGGTTGCCACACAACTCTTATAAGTGTTGTAATGTAGTCCTAGGTAGGAGTAATCCCATTAGGAACCAGGGTAATGGGGTCACACACAAAGGCTGGCCGATTGGGTTAGGGTTTAGTAATTTAGGGCAAAACTAGGATTAGGGTTGGATATTGAGAAAGGGGTTTATAGGGTATTAATAGGCAGATCTAGAGGGCTATTATGGTATAAAAAGGTTAGGGTTTGGATGAGTTTTGAAATTCTGCAATTTTGGGCAAAATTGAATTTTAGGCCAAAATTAGGATTAAGTTAGGTTTAGGTTAGGGTTGTCTTATATGGTAATGATAGGCAGGTGTAGGGAAGTCTAGTGGTATAGGTTTTATAATGTTTGAGTGAATGGAAGTAGGTTAGATGAGTTGGACAGCAAGATAAGGTTATTGGAGACAATTCCTAATGGAGGTAGGAGTAGGGGATTCTAGGGTTGAGGGTGGTGGGGGTTTGATGAAACTTGGATCGAGTGTCGATAATGATGTAAGAGATGTATGCTGAAAGTTTGGTTTGAAACTAATGGACATATTTGAAGTTATGGAGGAATCCTAGTTAGGATAGGAGTGAGAAGAAAAAGGTTTAAACAAAGTTCAGATTCAAACTTACTGGATTTGAAAAGATCTTCAATGGCAGCAGCTTTGAAGATGAACAATGGGGTCTCCCGATCTTCACGATGCAAGGAGTCGATTGGAGATCCACCAATCCCTTCCACCTTGATAAACCCACAAGGATGCAACACTCTCAAG
Source organism: Telopea speciosissima (assembly GCF_018873765.1). NCBI lineage: Eukaryota > Viridiplantae > Streptophyta > Magnoliopsida > Proteales > Proteaceae > Telopea > Telopea speciosissima. The sequence continues at coordinate 86,676,523 of NC_057916.1, read as the reverse complement.
GAGCAACATCAGCAACAAAGGCAGCAAACATAAATCTGAGTTTTTATTAATCAAATTCGTATTCAATGTTGGCCTCCCTTACAAACTTATATAAAAGAATAAAAAATAGACTTAGACACTAAAAAGGAATGGCCTAACCCAATCCTTAACCTAGTAGCTAACTTAAACTGACTAGGAAACTGAAATAGACTCAAAATAGAGTCCTAATCCAGCCCAACTAAACAACTAAAAGAAAAACTAATAAAATCACTTAAATTGAACCATTGGTTGAACCGGTTCAAGTTAAAACACCAAATAAAAAGCTAAGTATGGAAATAAAACTAAGTATGAGAGCTAATCCCGTATGCAACCTATTTACCCATATTTTAGGCCCATAAAAGTGGCCTATTACATTAGAAGCCCATGAGATCAAAGACCCAACATGTATGTAACCCAACCCTAGACTTATTCCTAAAGAAATAAGTCCATTCGATGATGAATCTGCATTTCCAAGTTCCCTATCCTAGGGTATAGAAGAGGCGGTTGCGATGAGATCGATCCACTGCAATTGTCAACAGACTGTTGAAATACCATTGGCATGTATGGGTGTGGCTGAGTTGGGACTGAGAATATGTTCACAAAACCTGGCCCAATGCGTTGATTGTTATACTCATGTGCTGATTGCGCAAACTGACCATAGCCACAGGCAAGGTTTTGCAGCTTCTGGTCGAGTTAGAGGAGAGATCTTGCCTCTTGGTCGAGATATGACCTTTTTATAAAGTGGTTTGGGTTGAAATCTCGGTCGAACCGAGATCTCGACTCTATCTAGATTTCGACCAAGTTGGGGTATTTTTGGGTTTTGACCTCCATCTCCTCTCGCCAAATCAAGCGAGTTTTTACCGAGATCTCGGTGAGTTCTTGTACCATGATTTCCTCACTACTTCTCCTAGGGTCATTTTAGGCTTTGCCCCTAGCTCTTTTAGAGCCTTCAATCTGAATCAAATAACTCATTCATACTGGTGCATCCCAAGGCCTCCGTTGAATATGACCATGCCACCTCAAATGACTCTCTCATAGCTTTTCCTGTATAGGGGCTACTTCCCAGCTCAGCTCTAATATGGTCATTCCTTGCTCTATCCTTCCTAGTCTAAATGTGACCAAGGTCTCATCAGCTAAAGATATGACTAAATGTGAAAGATAAAACAAAGTAACTGGCCATGCCCTTATGTATGATAGCACAAGCGGAGACTTTTTCCCATTTAGTCACTACAGGAACTCAAAACTAAGAAAAGAGTATTAAGGACACCCCAAGTTTAGGGGATATTAAGATAAGTCAGATTAGAGTTTATGACTGACCTCCAAAAGAACAACCAAAGTCCTCAAGCTTGTTCAGTTAACACGTCCTTTTTCAAGATAGCCCTAACCGAAAACAAATGATACTAAATTAGGACAAATCAAGTTTGATTGACCAAGGAAGAAAGTATTTAGAGAGAAATCAGAAGAGTGTGGCTAGAGTGGAGGGAATGGAAGGGGGTGGAGAGTTGAGACGGCTGCAGAGAGGGTTAGGGAATTGATTAATTAAAAAGGGGGGAAATAGAAAACATGAGCGCCGCATAACCTGGAAATCACAAAGAGAAGAAAAGGTACTCACCTTGGGTTGAATGTGGCTGTTAAAAGGTGAGGCACCAAATTCCGGGAGCTGCTGGGCAGATTGGCAGAGTGCCAAAGTGGGAGGCAACAGTAGAGGCAGAAAAGAGTTCAGCCCTGTTTGGCTAAAAGTGAGGTGAATGGAAACAAGAATTGCTTTGGTAAAGTTACCCTCGGGTCTGTTGTTAAGTAAGTAAAAGAAAAGGTGATTGGGTCTGTTTGGTTTCGACATTGCAGGTTTTTCTTTATATTGGAAACTGGATCATTCATTAATATCATAATACACTCCACACCCCCTCCCCCGTCCAAAGAAGTGAAGGATTTTCATGTTATGTAGTATAGATTTTACTTTTTTAAATTAATTTTGGATTCTAAACTTAATCTGATTTACAAAAATGGTCCTATGAGAGAGAGAAGGTAGTAATATAGTGGTATACCATCAAGTATGAGGGGAGAATTTCATTTATTAAATCAGAGAACCCATGCATCAAATAAATAAAAGGCTTCTTTTCCGGGCTGCCTGTCTATCTCAGTGCATGACATATGTGGAAGGCAACTTGAATATGGTCCAAGTGGTAGCATTTCATCTCTTCTTGGAATATAATTAGAGAAACTAGCACATTGAGGGCCTCTGATGTTACTATGTCCTGGTGCTTCCAGACCCAAAAACATCTGTTTAGAAAATTGTAAAATTATGTTTTTCTAATTTATTGTAAATGTAAAAGCAAATGATATACATAAATAGAATTTATTGCTTGATATGGCTTCCTCGATTATATTGTCACACACGTACATCTATATCACGCCTGCAAGTTCCGGAGGCTCTGTGAATCTGAGAGTAGTAGTAGTTTACATTTGGTTCTTCATGCAATTATCTTGGTGCTGGGAGGGCCATGGCTTTAGCTTTCCACCGGGTCACAGTGACTAGAGGCAAACTAAAGCTCAATCTGCAGATATTTGCGATTGTCATGAGTTTTATGTTCTGGTTGGTGGCTTTATTCTGACCTTTTGAATGTAATTTCTCTTAGATACCATCAGTTCCGAGTTTCTACTAATTCTGTCAGATTTGTGATACCATTGGAATATGTATTACTGAGGTGTCTAATATTGTTAAATGTCAGTTAAATGCAGGGCTGCAACAGGGTCGGGTTGGGCCGGGCTTTATAGAACCCTAGCCCAACCCTAAGTCCCCTTAGCTAGGCCAAGCCCGACCCGACCCTGACTCAGGGCCAGAAAAATCCAACCCTGACCCGCCCTCAGGGTCGGGCCGGGCCGACCCTAATTGGCCCTGATCATGGGGAGGGGAAAAGAAATGCATGGGTTGGAATGGGCTGGGAAGAACTTATTAATTTTACATAAAATAACAATATAATAAATTATATTATAACACTTATTGTCTTCATATATAGTATATTATATAAAAAAATGTGGGTGAAATTTAAAGTTCATAATGTATAAATTATATCAATATATATTTTATAGTATAACTTAAATCAGGGTCTGGCCGGGCCAGGCCAAGCTTAGCTCGAGGCCTCAACCCTAACCCGACCCGACCCTAACTCAGGGCCAGAAGTTTCTAGCCCTGACCCGCCCTCAGGGCCAAATATCTCAGCCCAGACCCTGTTCGGGCTCAGGGCGGGTTCGAGCCGGCAGGGCCAAACTTGCACCCCTAGTTAAATGTATAGGAGTGCATATCTCACATTCTCACCATGTCAAACTTTAAACTGGTAAAACTTAATATATAATGAACGCTTAAATTATTGCTAAGATATCTCAAATAATGAAAGTCCCCTGACTGATCTGAATTGTAGTTATGTGTTGCATACCTTGTTCTCCAGGTCTACCCCTCTTCCACCATTTAAAAAAAAAAAGAGGAATTTCTATGGATCTCCCTCTGGGTTTATAATTAAGAACAGGGATTGTTTATCCTTGCATTTATAGTTTGCTCATTTGTGAATGCTCCATTCCCCTGTTTCCTACAGGAGTCTTGCATTTCTTGCCTCTTTATGGGGACTCCAAAGGAGGAGTACAATGCCTTAGAGGAGAAGTTGAAGAGGACTGTTTTTCTTGACAACCTCTCACCACAGGTTACTGCTGCTGTATTAAAATCTGCCCTGGGGCAGTTTGTGAATGTCATTGAGGTGCAGTTCATTCCAAACTACCTGGGACCAAGCAACATCCCACGATGTGCCTTGGTGGAATTGGAAACTGTAAAACAAGCTCGAAGCATTGTTGAGGAGATGACCAATTACCCCTTCATGATGTCTGGGATGCCAAGACCTGTGAGAGCACGTATTACTCATAAAGATATGTTTGATCGCCCAAAAAAATCAGGTCTAGATGTTCGGTGTCGTTGGGCGGATCCTAAGGACCCATATTTTGAGGTGGCAACAAAGGAGAAGGATCTGATCAAGAAACATGAAGTAGAAGCTTATCTCTTGCTGAAGGTAAAACTGTGTATTCCCTTGCATTCCAGGTTTCTATGTTAAATTTTTAGTGGTGGGACGATAAAATTGTGTATTCCCTTTCATTTTTGTAGAGAATGAAAAACCATGTTCTGCTTTTGCAGCTGGAACTGGAAGAAGAGGAGAAGCTATTGAAGCATCAGTATGAGGTGCTTCAAGCGAACTACAAGAAATTTGAGATGATTGATAGTGTTGTCGTTGATAAGACTCTCACTTGCCTTGCATCTCGGTATGGCATGAGAATGAAAGACGATTGACGAGAATTCATCTCTTGCTTCCTCTGTAAATAATAGAACTCAGCTCTTGCTTGCACTGTTCTTGTAGTGCCCTGGTTTGTACTATGGCAGAAATAGCTTCTCATTTGCTGCCCAACACAACCCTTGACCTGTTTCTTATGTTTGCTTTGTCTAGTTGAGTGGAACATTACAGTGGAATCTATTATAGTTGTAAGAATGCATTGATTTCATGTCTTTGGATGGTCTGTTCTAAGATCACCGGCTCTGATGAATTCATGAAAATTGGGATCAGTGTCTCAACAATCTCCATTGTTACAGTTGCACAGGTCTGATTTAGATCCTTCCCATTTAATAAGAATCCTACCCAGGAGCATGGATTGAGGTATTGGTATCGGATTGGCTGGATTGTATTGGTATTGGTCGAGTCCGATACCAATACTTGGCAGATCCTGCATTGGGTATCGGTATTGATCAGGGGTAAAATCCAAAAAAAAAAAATCTATTTTTAATGAAAACTAGGGTAAAATTGATCGATCTGGACCGGTACCGGTGGTCCGGATCGGTAAATCTTAATCCTTGCCCAGGAGACCTCTTCTCCTAAAATCTACTCCTACATCTACATGGCATCATCCATTGCTTTCTTTTCAATGGACTATTGAAGAATCTGAAGAAAGCGAAGGACTAAACCATGCAAGTATGTCATAAGCTTTTGAGGAATTCCTTCTTCTAAATGATATTACAGAAAAAGAAATCTGAAGGAATAAAATTGTACTTGGAGGGGGAGCATCTTCTAATAATTTTTTGGGGGCAGATAAAACCTCTAAACTACTCTACTGGGCCACCGCCCTCCCTTCATGTCGTTTTGTTTGTTCTGTGTGGGGATTTGTAGTTTTGCATGGCATGAGGTCAGGTGACTTTGAGCTGGTGATCATTTTGGTGTAGATAGTTAAAATCACTTTATGGTTCTGATTGATTATGTTGGTTGGGGTTAGGGATTATGGATTTAGACTTGTCAATCAATGTTTTAAGAAACTCCCGATTCCAACCCAATATGGTTAATTCATACTTAAAAACCCTAGAAATTCCCAGTTTTTGGATCTGGGGACTGATTCTAGGGTTCTTTATGTGGACCAGTTCTGATTCTGTTCCGATCCAAATCGGAATCTCCACAGAACATTCCGTCTCTGGAGCTGTAATCAAACTAAAACGGTTTCCAGACCATGCAATTAAGGTAGCTCAGTAGAGTTTTTTCTTTGGACGGCCAGTTTGTTGGATTCCGATTCATCTCAAATATTCCACTAAATTAAGTGAAAACCATGCTAACGTTTCCTGTGCCATTACAACTTCAGATGTGATGCTGGAAGCCTTGGACTGGGGAACCTTCTCTGAGATATGATTCTGTTCGTAATTTCAGGTTTATTATACTTTTTGATAGTTTTTATAACAAACGGATAGAATTGTTTATACAGAGAAAATAAAAAATCCGACTGAGATATGTAGAACTTTGGACTCGATGATGGGGTTTAATACGCGTACCCCCTAAAATGCATCGAATATTCTATATACCCCCCAAAGGTTCTGACAGGTCCACGTATCACCCCTAAAAATTCCACGTACCACCTCTACTTTACCCTTTTAAAGTTATTTAAGTCCACATCAAGTGTTAAATACTAAAAAATGACTAAACTACCATTTCTTCTATCTTTTCTAAAATTTGAAAAGACCTAATTGCCCTGACCTATTTGCTAAAATTTGAAGAGACCAAAATGTCCTCATCTTCCCCAAATCATCATCTTCTTTTACATACCCAATGCTACCACCCACCATTAACATCATCACCACCGTGAAGCCCCACCGTGAAGCCCCACCTCCAACTCCTCCACCTTTACAGATTCCACCACCGAGTCCCCCACCCTTGCCTATTCCTCCACCAACATCGCCGCCCTTGCCGAAGAAGCAAGTTACATGAATAAACACAGGAAGTAATCGGTAAAGGAGCGAGTGAACGAGAGAAAGAAGAGAGAGATGGCAGATTTAGAGGGAAGGACTCGTCGAGGTTGCGACAACCAGCGTGGGTGTCCAACACCCTGCCCCGGTGGTGTAGCTTGCAAGTATAGTTTTCAATTTCAGTTTCATTTTTGCTTTCTTTCTAGTTTGACAAGCTGCCTGATATAGATTGTGACTCGGGCAATCGTGAAGGAGCAAGCGGTGGTCCGTCTTCGTCGGAGGTATGGGCCGAGTTTGAGATCCGCCACCTTCTTGGCATCAGTACTGCCATCGGGGCAGGGCGTTGGACGCCCACACTGGTTGTCGCAACCTTGACGAGTCCTTCCCTCTAAATCTGCCATCTCTCTCTTCTTTCTCTCGCTTGCTCGCTCCTTTACCGATTTCTTCCTCTGTTTATTCATGTAACTTGCTTCTTTGGTGAGGGTGGCGGTGTTGGTGGAGGAATAGGCAAGGGAGGGGGACTCGGTGGTGGAATCGGTAAAGGTGGAGGAGTTGGAGGTGGTGCTGGAGGTGGGGCTTCACGGTGGTGATGGTATTAATGGTGGGTGGTGGTGGTGGTTGTAGTATTGGGTAGGTAAAAGAAGATGATGATTTGGAGAAGATGAGGGCATTTTGGTCTTTTCAAATTTTAACAAATAGATAAGGGCAATTAGGTCTTTTCAAATTTTAGAACAGTTTGGTCCTTTTTTAACATTTAACATTTGATGTGAACTTAAATGGCTTTAGAAGATACAGTAGAGATGGTACGTAAAATTTTTAGGAGTGGTACATAGACTTATCCGAACCTTAGCAGGATACGAGGAATATTGGGTGCATTTTAGGGGTACACGCGTATTTAACCTCTCGATGATGTGTATGGTCACCATATAATAATATAGTAGCATTACGTGAAGGATTTGTTTATTTCTGTGTATTGAATAAAAAACGCCTCTACGAAAAAAAAAAATGTCTTCCGAAAGGCGGAATATCCACTGCGAAGATCGGATTAACCACGGTAGTAGTAGTTGTAGTCTTGTTGATATATTATTATAGTTATCACTTGTTTTTTTTGGTGCAATTATTATAGTTATCACCCACTCAGATAAATCAAGTAATTCAATACTACAAGCAATGGATTCTATTGAATCGATCTCTGCTAATCTCTGGTTGTCACTCTCCTGCTCTCTTGTCATTACTTCGATAGGAGGAGAAGAAGAAGTAGAAGAAGAAGAAGAAGAAGAAAAGAAAAATGTGGGAACCAGTAGAAGAAGAAGAAATCGTGACCTTCTCTCCAAAGTCGGCACAGAGAGATTTCATCATGGATCTCGATCTCGATGTTGACACATCATGGCTGATGGATCAGAGCCAGAGCCAGAACCCCTTCTTGACCGACCAGGCGTCTCCGTTTCTTTTCGCTTCATCGGCTGACAACTCTCTTCTCCTGCCCTCTTTCTCCGAACAGCCCTATTCGCCTTTGTTGGCCTTCTTGGATGCTAACGAGGACACATCTGCTCGCAACACCAATTCCTTGGCAGGAGATCCTCGGTTTGCTGAATGCTCTACAGTATGTAAGTTTGTCAGTTTTCTCTCTTCGTCTTGTTGACTCCTTATCCGGGTTGAATTCCGTAAAATTTTTCTGCAAAACTATGCTACTGGTTCTTTACTTCTGCTTGACAAAAAAGAATCTCTCATGTAAATTTTTTTATTTTTTTATTTTTTTGGTGGTAGTTTAGGATTCTCTTGATACGTCTCACTTTATCATCAATTTGAGCTAGTACTTGAATCCCAAATTTAGAAGAACCTTCCAAAGGCTCATCTGCCCTGTGACTTGGAAATTTCTCACCTCCTCAACTCTTAGATGTTTGGAATTTGGAGGATCCTCTCCTTTTTTGTTAGCTAGGAAGCTGTTACCCTAGATTCAGGAAATTCCATAACTCCACCCTCCTCTAATTATCACATAAAAATCCATTTTTTTTAATGATTATACTCTTAGTGGAATATCATTCTCTACAATATGCTTCACCTTGGTTTTGCACCTTGGTTTGGGAAGAAACCCAATAACGTATTTCTGTTGTTTCTTTTGGTAGTTTAATCTTGTAGTGTTAATTAGTTTCAACTTACAGCACTTTTATTAATTTGCTTTGACCAGGTAATCCTGATTCAGTAATTGGTAATCCTGTCACTGATGAAGATAAAAGAAATCTCCTTCCAGTACCTCTTGGTTTGGTGCTGCAAGAGAATCCAGAAGGATGCTTGATCAAAGGGAGGATGATGCAAGCGCTTCGGTACCTCAAAGAATCGACAGAACATGTTCTTGCTCAGGTTTGGACACCTGTAAAGAATGGGGAACGCTATGTACTGACAACTTCCGGGCAACCTTTTGTTCTTGATCCGCACAACAATGGTCTTCTTCAGTTTAGAACAGTCTCTCTGATGTATATGTTTTCTGTGGATGGGGAGAATGTTGAGGATCTGGGGCTACCTGGCCGTGTTTTCTGTCAAAAATTGCCAGAATGGACCCCAAATGTGCAGTATTACAGCAGCCAAGAGTATCGACGACTTAATCATGCTTTGCACTACAACGTCAGGGGAACCTTGGCTTTGCCTATCTTTGAAGCGTCTGTGCAGTCGTCCTGTGTTGGTGTGCTTGAGCTTATAATGACATCACAGAAGGTTAATTATGCTCCTGAGGTTGATAAAATCTGCAAAGCTCTTCAGGTTGGTGATTTCCTCTTCTGAATATTTATAATTGTGTATTTTTATTGTTTATCAAAATAATTTGTCATTCGTTCTTACTAATACTGTTTTGGAAGTTTTACGTTTTCTTGATCTAATAATGCATATTTTTTTAATAATTAGTTCTCATCATGAAGGATGGTGTGCTCGATATCATTTCTTAATCGCTAAATGTGCACAGTCAGGGATTGTACAAAATGATGTATAAGCGTGGATCCTATGCCTCATGAGTGCTGTTTTTAGTAGACAATGATGAAAGTATTTCGTTTAAAATATTGATCCTTCAAATATTGAATGCTTGATTCCTACATCCTCTGTTTATTCATTGAATAAAGAAACCTATCTCAGGATCAATCATGGAAGGTAAATGGTTCTGATATTTTCATAAAGAAGGATTCATCAATCAGTTAATCCACTATCATTACTTTATTGGGCGAAAATCCCAATTGTTTATTATTTTGCTGGGAGCTTGTTCTGTCGAAATCAAACATGAAACTGTTGAAAAGGTACAGCAGCTCAAATAACTCCTTGTCCCAAATTGCAAACTCTCAGTGGAAACTAGAGTTCCTCGTGGAAGTATGACATAGTTATCAAGGCGGCAAGGCGACCATGGCGATGGAGAGGGTCTAAAATCAAGGCGACCAAGGAGCCTGGACGCCTTGATAACTATGGAAGTATCTGGTTTTAACAATAGATTACGGGGTTGGGAGAGTTGCCTTATTCCATGACCCCAGAACAACATCCTTTGCCAAGTTGAGTGGTGAGACCCGATTTTGAACAAAGTATGTTTCCTCTTTGTTAATTATGCTAAAGTGTAATTTTGTTGCTGAGATAAGATTACTGGCGTTAACATAAAAAGAACTTCCTGTTAAAATAACCCAACGGGGTAACTCTGTAAAGTCTAATACTCCACAATGAAGAAGTCATGAGTTCAACTCTCCTTCAGGCCAAAAAAAGAAGCAATATGATCGCATTTATTAATTGACACTATGTTTGTTTGTTTTGAGCTTATTCAGCAGGACATTTTAGTTAGACCTGGATGCCTTCGTCTTAGGGTTGTTACTATATATTACATTTGAAGTACTCCGATTCCCCCTAGATGGTTAAGTGGTGACCTTCTTCGTAGGTGACCTGAGAAACCTAGTTGGCTCTTCAGTATCTAATTTTAGGGATTACTAGTTTTCAGTCTCTATACTAAAATACCATTTCCACTGTCATGCTAATTTCTTGAATTGATTACTTTCTTGCATCAAACCAGCTGATCATCCGGAGGATCTATTGGCTGGTCATGGTGAACATAATCTTGATAGTGTGAGATTCCCTTGATGTAGATTCTGGCCAGAGGAAGAAGCAGAAGAACCATTGAACCATGTCCTTTTTGGGCCAGAACTGGACCAGCTTGAGCCAGCTCAGCAGGGCTTCTAGTAGCTGCCCAAAGATGCTCCACAATTTTGACAGTTTTTCCCTTGATCAGTCCACTAGTAGTTACTATATTTACTAGTTTGATTAGTTTCTAATTTGGTCCTTGCTATTTCTTAAGTTTCTAATTTTGTAAGCTGACCTATTCCATTAAATAGGCAGCCCCTCTTGTAAAAGAAACAGATTTTGAAGAATAGACTTTTCTGGCCAAGCTTGCCATCGATTATGGGAGTAATTCCTTGTTTCAACAGCTGGGATAGCTGTGGGTGAGAGACCCAGGCTGAGAAAGCCATTCCCGTACCCTCTTTCTTCTATCTTCTTCTCCCTTCTCTTTTTTCTTACCTTGCTCGGTCTCCTTAAGCACTGCTCCTACTAATCTGTAACTGCAACAACTGCTGCTGCTTCCCCTTAGATTAACACAAGTGCTGCGAAGATCCATCGAAGACTGCTGTCATCCCTCCAACACCCCAGATTACTGTTGCTGTTGCTGATCCGATAAAGCAGAGGTTGCACATACCCTGCGGATTCAGTTCTGTCCTGGGTTTTGCTGCCAACTTCGAGGCTGCATAACTCCTTATCCCTCCATCAGAAGTTGCTGAGTTTGGAGCACAGAATCACACCACCTACCACTCCACTTGACCTCAGTTCTGGCCTATTCTGTTGGCTGGATTGCTCCATCTCCATAACCTTCTATTTTCATTCCCCCTTCATAACTTCACTTCTGTCCATCAAATTACACCAAACTTGCTGCAGATCATCTATTCCTCAAGGCCTCCACTCGATCCAAACTTGGCCCCCAACTGGTGACTGGTTTGGCCTGCAGGATATAAGTTTCTATATTGATGTTGCTGCCATATCTTCCAATTCAACCATCAGAATCAAGTGAGACTTTCAGTAGTGCTTCTACTCCATACAAGCACCAATCAATCCAAGTTTGGTTGAATTCCCTTGGCTGGTTTGGCTTGATTCCCTGAACCTTCTAATTTGGTTTGTCGGTGTATTTGGGGCTAGATTAATCCTAATTTAGCCTTACAGCATCCCTGCTTTGAGACTTCCATGTTCTTGGGTCTAATATATATATATATATATATATTCAATAAAAACATTCTTGCTTTCCTCTTCAACAACATATTGAACATATAATTGGGGAAAAGAAGACCATGATTTCCTAAAAAAAGCCTCCATATTGGGGACCTTTGTGTAAACACTGTGTTTACACTTTTTCAACTAGTCTCGGTTTCTCAAAAAACCGAGAAATTCGTCGAGATCTCGTGAGTTCTCGAACTATGTGTGTCTGCTCTATAGAGTAGATGAGTTGTAAAAGCCTAGCCTTTTAAGTTCTGGCCTTGTATTATGGGACCTCTTGTACCTTTTCCTCTTCTTCTCCTACTAATAAGTAACCATTTTCCAGAAAAATATATATATAACAAAAAACTTAGAAAAAGGGGGAAGAGTATATTGACTGGATACTAGAACAATTACTAATACTTTCTTTATTTTTCTATCCTTGTGTGGCTGTGCTCCTTGGTTACTATTCACTTTATATTTCTCATTTTATCTTCTTGTTAGTAACATAATTCAGTTCCCCTTGCAGGCAGTAAATCTAAAAAGTTCTGAAGTACTGGATCTTCCATATATGCAGGTGAGTTGCTACTCTGTCCCAAATATCAGGCTTGTCATTCTGCCATTTTCCCCTCACATCATTATTCATAGGCTTTGTCATTGAAACAGATATGTAATGAAGGTCGCCAAAAGGCCCTGGCTGACATCTTAGAGATATTAACCCTCGTGTGTGAGACCCATAATTTTCCTTTGGCTCAAACATGGGTTCCATGCATTCATCACAGTGTTCTAGCCAATGATGGTGGTGTGAAGAAGAGTTGTACAAGCTTTGATGGAAGCTGCATGGGGGAAGTCTGCATGTCAACTGATGTAGCATTCTATGTTGTAGATCCACACATGTGGGGTTTCCGCGATGCTTGTGCTGAGCATCACTTACAGAAAGGGCAGGGAGTAGCAGGGAGGGCATTTGCATCCCATAAGTCATGTTTCTCCAGGGATATCACTCAATTCAGCAAAACTGAGTACCCCCTGGTACACTATGCACGCATGTTTGGCTTAACTAGCTGCTTTGCTATTTGCTTACGGAGTGCCCACACAGGCAGTGACGATTATGTTCTGGAGTTCTTTCTGCCACCTAGCATCACAGACTGTAGAGAGCAAGAAGCTTTATTAGATACTATCTTGAAAACAATGAAGCAGCAGTCCCAGAGTTTAAGGGTTGCTTCTGGAAAAGAACTGGAAGAGGAGTGTAGATCTGTTGAAATTATTGAAAAGTGTTCAAATGAGAAACATAACTCCAAAATTGAATGTTTTCAAGTGTCTCCTAGCACTAAATCCCCTATTGGGCATGAAGGCTTACCAAATATGGTGGAGGTTGTGCAGCCAAATCCATTAGAACAGTGTATAATAGACAGCTATGCTCTGAAGGATGAAGAGAGTCTGGCTAATGCTGATGAAAGCCACACTGCTGTCACTTTGTTGGACAATAAAGTCATAAAGAAACCATTAGAGAGGAGTCATGGCAAGACAGAGAAGTCAATCAGTTTAGAGGTCCTCCAACAATATTTTTCTGGTAGTCTTAAAGATGCTGCAAAGGGTATTGGTGGTGAGTTATATATATTTACATTGATCAATAACACTCGATTAAAGAGAGAAGGGGTTGGGAGACACAACATTACATCAGATAGGGGACAAAAGATTTTCTCTATCCCATCTACGTAATTGGATATGATGCCTCAGGCTTTATGTCCACTCTGAACCCACCTATTATTAGATTGGTAGGGGCTGGGCATTTAATGGCCTAATTTGGACATGCACAAACCACCTCAAATTGGTTGAGTTGGGCGCGCTATGGCTGGAACCGAAGTTGACATACTAGTTCATCGCGTCTGAGGCCCATGCCCATGCCCAAGCCCAACTTATTTAATGATCAAGTTAACAGAGGCCAAACTCAAGTATTAATCAATCTGGATTCAGGTGGGCTGGTTGTGAGTTTGTGAGTTGTTTTACTGCCAACCCCATATGTGCCAACTCATTGATTATGGTTGATATTGGTGAATACATGAATGGTATATTGATTCAGCCTTCCTAATCAAATGAGCTGGAGAACCTCGCAACTCTACTATAACTGAAAAGTCTTCAAGATAGGATCTGAATTGGCCAAGTTTGCAGCACTGAACTGTCCTAAAAGTCCTTCAATGCCTCACAGCTGATTTACCACTGAATACCAGGAGTTGGTTCCCGTTCTGAGAGAAAACTCTCAAGTTTAATTTTGAAAGGTTTTCTTTACTTGGTTAGGGGACCAACTACTGGTGATACAAATCAACTGAATTCATTAAGCCTTCACACCACTTAGGTTTGCTATAGGTTTCGAATGCCAACTGCTAGTGTGATGCATCTGACTATTCTATCTGGGCTTGGGAAAGGCAGTGGGGAATTCAGACCAACTACTGATCTGGGGGGTGAAAGACGAAGCCCAATTATAAAACTAATATTATGCTTAAAGCACTGCTGCTTTGTAATCTTGCTCACATGTTTTCCTCACGTCAACAGCTTAATTTCTTACCTAATGATTAGTTGATGGTAGTGATTGAAATGTTTTGATCTTGACCTGATTCTTGGTTTTACAGTTTGCCCTACTACCATGAAACGAATTTGTAGGCAGCATGGAATTTCCCGGTGGCCTTCTCGTAAGATCAACAAGGTTAATCATTCTCTGACCAAGCTGAAACATGTCATGGAATCTGTCCAAGGCACTGAAGGAGCATTAAGTCTGACTTCTCTGGTGACAAGTCCAGTTCCTGTTGCTGTTGGTTCCATTTCTAGGCCTGCCAATGGGAATGGAACCAATCAACAATCGCCACATTCTAAGCCTTCTGACCAGGGGGGAAGGGAGACAGAATCACCAAACCATGTCACACCAGAAAGCGATGGGCATGGTGACGCAGGAGATCAAATAATTGATGCGAGTAGACTGTTGGCTCATCAGAAACTCATTCATGAGCAAAATGGGTTTGTCATGGAGAATTGTAAGAGTCCCAATGTGTCTAAAACAAGAAGTGGTTCAGCAGAAGAGAGCACCAACACCCCTACTTCTCACGGTTCATGCCAAGGAAGCCCTGCCAATGGAACTGCTCAGTTAAATGGTCAATTCGTTTCCTCTATCCAAAAAGAAGGTATTTCTGTGGGGAGATCATCAGCTTTGGCATTTCAACTAACTGATACAAATCCACCTACTGCCTATACTGTCCCTGATGCTACTATCACCACACAACATCAAGCACCATTGGGTGGAATGCTAATAGAGGATGCAGGAAGCTCAAAAGACTTGAGAAACCTCTGTGGTTCAACAGCAGAGTTTTGTCAGGCCGAGCAGGTCCCAGAATCTAGTTTTATCAAACTTCCATGTCCTGATCAAGCCTCAAAGCAGACTCTGGCTCCTCTCACTGATGAGATGCCACATGTTACAACTACCCTAGATGTTGGAACAGTTACCTTTAAGGCAACTTACGGAGTAGATATTTTTAGGTTTCGGCTTTCTCCGGCTTCTGGCATGGTCAAGTTGAAGGATGAATTGGCCAAGCGGCTGGAGTTGGAAGAGGGTACATTTGATATCAAGTATCTGGATGACGACTATGAGTGGATTTTGCTGACTTGTGATGCAGACTTGCATGAGTGTATGGACGTGTCGAGGTCATCTGGTGGACGTATGGTCAGACTGTTGGTGCATGACATAGTTGCCAACTTTGGCAGCTCTTGTGAGAGCTCAGGCAATTGAGGAGAAACCACATCGTAAAGCAGGTAAACTTGTAGTACAACTTGTAAATATAAGTTTCCAGGCAGGTGAAATTGTAGATTTTCCCACTGTAACAAATATTCCCCCTTTGGAATAGGAAAATTCAGCTAGCATTTAAACCCCCCTCCCCAGCCTGCTTAAGTTGTCGATTCATTTTGTTGGTCAGGGACATGCAGACTGATAACTATACTCACGGCTAAAGATGAGATTTCCTACCAAATCTTATGCATGATAAGAATGCCGTTGAAGACTTGAAGTTCTATTTTAAAATCTGAGAAATTTTATGGGTTTCAAACTGCAGTTCAAGTGTGTGTAGCTGATTATATAAATCTGGAATACAAATTCTATACACGAAATCTACAAAAATGAGCAATAATCAGCCAAATAGGAATCTGAATGTTGTTGCAGCTAAAATATATATTGTGTCTTCGGACAATGCATTTTCAGCTTTGGAAGATCAGCTCATGTTTTAAGTATGGATGGATTGAAATTGATCTAAAGATTTTTATCAGATCAATGAGAGGGATTGAAAATCAATCAATTGTATTGATCAGATCTTTCTTCAATGATTGGAATGAAGCCAATACCAACTTTAAGGAGGCAAAATAGCAAAATACCTCCTTATATCTCCTGACTAACTTATCCTTCATTCCTAACTAACTTGGTGGAACTAGATGAATAAGCATTATAGTGACAACATTGAGAATGCTCATAGGTGCAAGGTGCAACAAAACAATCTGCTCCCAGACATGGACCGGTACGTAATCAGGCTGAATTGGATAGGAATTGGCCATAATCTGCCTCAACCCTAGATTCCATACATGGATCTGCAGATTCAAATCTGCCAATTCCGATTTTTGAATACCTGTTTGGGAGTGTTGAAATGTCATAAACTTGCAAATTAACATGTGGCCAAAAGCCATTTGTCTAAGTACCTGAAATCCAAATTAGACTCAACTAAAACTGAAGAAAGTGACAGAGTAAAAAGTCCAAGAAATATCTAGTTCCCCTACTTCAAGCAAGCAGCTAGTAGAAGATAAAGTCTCCGAAATTCTTGTACTGATAACCCAAACTAGCATGCCTACTACCAGTTTTGGTTAGGCCATTTTGTCTTTGTGGCTTGGTTTGGACTGACTGCAAGCAGCTCAAAATCCTTTGTTATCCACTGAAAACTCCCAATACCAAAGTCTAATAATAGTTGAGTTGACTCACTCATGACTAGACTTGGGGATGGACTCCATACACTGCCTAAGAAAGGCCACATGTAGATACGAAAAGCTCTCTTTCCAATCTGATTCTGATCTACTGCTAAAATGTCTGGCTTCTCTTGGTTGATGGGTTAGTTAATAAATTCGTTAATCAATCTCAAACATATCTAATTTTTGAAAAATCATACTGGATGATGTATCTTTCAAAGCTATGGTAAATCTCTGTACATTGACCATATTATCCTCGAACTTCTTGTCAATTTTTTTTTTTTTTGGGGGGGGGGGGGTTGGGGGGAGTGAGCTGTAGCTCATAGGTTAATATATATCAATTGTGCATGAAATAGGATGGAGATTTCCATGGCATTTTTCATTGGTTCCAAGTTGAAGATTCTGTCATGTAGTTAGAGAAAGGGTGAGGGTTTTCTGAGCAAGCGGCATAGGGGTGCGCACTAATGAGGCATGACAAACGATATTTTACATGGGAATCATGATATCTTAACTAGTCCATTATTCTTTATTTCAATCAAGGGTATTTTATCTTCGAAAACAAAGAAGATTGTCAGGTTGTGTGGCTCCCACACCAGCGGGGCCAATGTGAGTCCAATCACAAGCAACCAATAGAGGTGGGCTCATGGGGGTAGGGTGGTCATTTCATCCTCACTGTGTCTAGGCGCAAGGACTGTGCGACCTAGCAGTGATTCTTGGGTGCCCTTTACTTTTGTCCCTAGGCCATAATATTCTCTTGGCACACCCGGAAAAGTGGAGAAAGAGGATTGATGACTGAGTGCATGTATGTTAGTCACCCGTCTCACCAGTGAAAATTTCATCAGAAAGAAAATGGAAAAAATTCATTGAGCCACGGGGTGGGGTATGTTAGCAGAGAGAAGAGCCCCTTCGATGTGGGGATGGTCTCTATACCATCCACGGGGTGTGGGTCTTGCATGTCAAAGGTTGAGTGAGGTCAGCATTTTTGCCTTAGATGGATCTTAGTGTCTGTCCCACTGTCCCAACTCCTAACAGCAAGCCCGGCCACGGGGAAACCAATCGCAGTACACAGTTAATATTCAACTAGTCTCCATCAGAAGAAAGCAAAGCTGTCCTGTTTGTTCACCAAAAAGAAGAAGATAAGGAAAGGAAATTAAAGTCTGATCTGATGTTCCATCTTCCATGTATGTGGGTGGGTCAAACTTTGACACTTTTAAGTTATGAAATATCTTTTCGTCCCCTTTCATCACTGAAGAATTTTAAGTGGTCTTGTGTGGTGGTGGCACCTTTCCATGGAGCCCAGAATTCGGCCAAGTGTATGACATGGATATGTAGGACGGCCTCTGCTCTGTCTTTGTCTTAGTCTTTCCATGATTATTATGATCTATCATATTGACTACCACAGAGGAGGATTCACATCTGCAAATATTCCTGAAACAAGAAAGAAACCCGTTTGTTATTTGGCCTACTAGGAGATGAAAAGACCTCAGAGCTGAGTCTCAGAATGGGTTCATGCCTCAGGACAGTGAATGTAGGGATTCATGGTTGGGGTTCCAGTGGAAGACAGAAAGAATAGTCTTACGTTGGACGTGAGTAACTCGATGTGGAGACTTATAGGAACTTGGGCATCTTCTCCTTGATAACTAGCTTTTAAGAATGAGTTCTATTCAAATCCCTAACAAATGGTATCAGAACCAAAGATAGAGTAAAATCAGCAATAGAAATAGGCTACCTTGTTTGTGTCTGTGTTATTATTTATGGATGTGGGTAAGGAGAGCACCAATGGTTGATATTACTGTAGAGAGTCCAGACGGGTATGGCATTGGAAACCAAAATTTTCAACATAGATGTGTGCAGCTACACATTAAACCAGTCAAGTGACGGCCACCAGCTTAAACTCCCTTTCACTTATAAAACTTTGAATTTTTAAGCCTTCCCCCATGTCACATCTTTGGGAATTGGGAGTTTAGGCCTTAAGGTCTTCCGACCTTTTCTGCTTTCTATAAATGGAACATAAAACCACACACATGTATACCAACTTATCAAAACAAAACCTGAAGCTCTAGCTCTTCAAGTACATATGGATGTGGGATTAATGCCGGCAAAGGCATGGGCACGGGTGAAGATTAACCAGCCCTGTGCCGCTTGTAGGATGCTTCGTCGGAGATGTGGGAGTGACTGTTTGTTGGCTCCCTACTTCCCTCCTGAAGAATTCAATAACTTTGTTGTCGTTCACAAGGTGTTTGGTGCTAGCAATGTAATGAAAATGCTGCAGGTGAAGTGTTTTTTGCCTTTCCTTTCTTTAGAACTACCACTGCATACCTTTCAATTCACCTCTGACCTTAAAACAATGGGTGTGCTTCAAACAATTTACGTAGAGGTTAGAGACTTAAGCATGCCAAAAAAAAAATTTCTTTTAGAAGAGTTTCTGATGAGATTGGGCTTCTTCTTCTTCTTCTTCTTCTTCTTCTTGTGATGGTGATCTCAGAAGGTAGAGGAGAGCAAGAGGGAAGATTGTGTGAAGAGCATAGTCTATGAAGCAAATGCAAGGCTGAGGGACCCAGTTTATGGGAGCAGTGGAGCCATCTGTCATCTGCAGAAGCAAGTTCAAGAACTGGAGCTTCAATTGGAATCGATGAGAACCAAATTTTTGGAATCACAGGAACAAAGGAATCAGCTCTTGAAGATTTTGATGGATTTTCAATACCAATGTCCCATCTCCCCCATTGATGATGTGATGTTCGATCGAGGTAGTTTCTTCTTAGATGATGGCACAGTGCCAGTATTAGGCTACAATCCAATAGAATTTCCATTACATTGTGATTGGATTCTATAGTGAGAGAGAGAGAGAGAGAGATTAGGGATTAGGGAGATCCATAATTGAAAAAAATAAAATAAAATTCCACCCATTTGTGCTAGTTGCTTTGCAGATTGCAAATATCCATACTTTCATTAATGGAAGAAAAAGGACATGTGTTGTCACATAACCATACATGTAGAATCAATACAGGAAGGAAGGTGCTCATCAACTACTAGGAGAGTGCTCTTAGAGCACCATTGCCTTGACTCTGTTAAGGCCACAGTAGTTTGATTGCCCCATCTCTCCATGTATGGAGAGCTGATCCAGACTCCTCTTCTCCAAGTTAATTATTGGCATGACACAAAAATCAATAGGTAGTTCAGGGTTACCATCGCAAAAATTGGAGTGGGGAAGTTGGTGGATGTTGCTATAATGTTATGGAGGTCATGACATACTCAACTTTATAACAACTTTTTAAACTTCGAGTCCTTTATCACATGGACCCACCCACACCATCAAATTTTGCCAAATAGAAAAAATTATCACCTTGCGAAATTGGCAATTCACTAATGATTCGTGGCATTATATTTCGAACTGATTTTCCTTAACCCACGGAGAAAGGGAATCCCTAGACCACGGCTTTCGGAGCTCCAATTCTGATAATTGGAGAAAAATGTGTTTGGATGACATAAATTCTGCGTGTAAATAATTCTCATAGTAATGATAGACCATTGATCTGGTATATAGATTGAATACAAAGAATTGTGTGAATGAGCATTGCTGCACATATGTGGGTCCCATTATAATACAGATTCCCTAGTGGGCCCCACAAGTAGGATCAGCCCATTGAAATGGAATGAGAAATGTTAAATCTTATGTGCATGAAATTGAATTAGTTAACTACTTAACTCCGAAAATAACATTGTTTATATTAATCAATCCAAAGGGTAATCCAAGTGATACCAAGCTTACCAGCTCCACAGAAAAACACTGGGTTCTTAATCTATAAACAAATAAAAAAAACCAACCACAGAAACTTCATTATCATTAGTTTAAATTTGTAATGGAAGCATAATATCATTAATTACCACTATATGTTAAGGCTAATATGGAGAAGTAAGGAAATTCCAAAGCATTTAGTATTCTAATTGGCAAACAAAATGGAGCATTGGAAAGCTCCATGGACAAATTTGAAGGCAGGTCCCTTAAATGGTATAATTTGATTAGGGTCTTATAGATGCATTCTTCAAACAAAGTTACTTCTAATATCAAGGATACTTTGTGAACCACAAGGGGATAGCTCAAGTTGACAAGGATCTACACCTCACTAACAAGAGGTCATAAGTTCAACTCTCCTTGGGACCTAACTATAAAAGAAAAAGGACACTGCCATTTGTTTAAATAATCCAAGAAAACTGAGGGTGAAGGGCGTTTCAGATTGGTTCTGCTTACCCACAAAATTTACTGGTTCAACCGTCCAACATTTCCCAGCATTTGGCATTTACAGGGAATGACATTTGACAGACTAGAGATCATGTTATCTTATAATCCAGCAAAACTGATTCAGTTTAACTACAATCTCATGAGCTAAGAAACAAATAAGATACAACGGAACTACGATTGAACATACTGCTTATACTTGGTTCTAAGCATGGATAGTCTTCTCTGTAAAGGCAAAATTTCATCTTTTTTCCCCAGTTTGTCTAAATAAAAAACTACCTTCTTTAGAGTAACCATGACATCTTCACTCTCATGGCCCAATTCTTTCTCTTGAATGCTCAACACCCTCTTCAGCAGGGCCAATACTTCACCATCATCTTTCCTTAATCTGGACTGAATGGAAACCAAACAGTCAAGAGCCTCCCCTGCAAACACACATGCAAAGTATCATAGGCAGATGACCAAAACCGATCTGTATCAGTCAAATTGAATTTCAAGCCACCTGATCCCTATCACATTCAACAGAGGTGGAAGGCATAGAGCAAAAAGCCAAATCAATTCATTCTATACCAAAAATATACAAACTTACCAACTGGGAGAGATTCTTTTCCAAATGATCCCTATCACATTCAACAGAGGTGGAAGGCATAGAGCAAAAAGCCAAATCAATTCATTCTATACCAAAAATATACAAACTTACCAACTGGGAGAGATTCTTTTCCAAATGCCTCCTCACGTATACGTGTAGCCTCTAGAGCAAGATGCTCCGCCTCTTCATCCTGTTTCAAATGGTATAGAGTAACTGCAAGGTGCAACATTGGAAAAGTTATAGATTGATCATCAGGACCCACAGTCTTCATCATAATTCGGAGACTTGTCCTCAGCAAGCGCTCAGCTTCCACAAATTTCTTAGAGCGTGAATAAGAGGTTGCAAGATTTAGAAGGTGGGTCACTGAACTGGGATGCCCATTTCCTTTATACTTCTCGGTGATCAGCAAGCACTCCTCCAGTAGCTCTCGTCCTTCAATTTCTCTGAGGACGATAGAAAAGATGTCATGTTAAGACAAATACAACCATGGACGACAAAATTTAATTGGTTGAAGTTACCTATTAACAGTTGAAAGAAAAGAATCTATTGACTGTACAAACTAGAGCTTTGAGGCATGACACAGATTTTCCACAAGCTAATTTTTCATTAAGCTTGAAGGATGAGATTGAACCCACCATTTCTTTGCTGTGTTTAATTAATTGTATGGGCACACTATTTCTTTTCCCTATTTAATTAAAATACACAAGAAATTTCTCAATTTGAGGGGTCTCCTTACAAAGTTTTCATGGGATCATGAAGTAAAGGAATTGCTCAATAATCTCCAGAAGAACAACCAAAGGCCTCAAGCACCAGGGCTACATAATTTTCAACTCAATACAAGGTCTTTGAATGAGAGAATATTCATGAGAATAAGGAACCAAGAAATGATACCATGAACAATAGAAATTTTCTCTAATTGTCTAGCAACCTGTGTCATGTTGATGACTTGGTATCTATGCAAAGACAAGTTTATCGACTCATGATACTCAAGCACTCAGGTTTCTCCATATGAAGGTCAGAAAATATAAACAGAAACCCTCGGGGGAGGGGGGGGGGGAGCATAATCTAGAACAGATAGATCCATTATTGCTCAATAGTGTCTGGTATAAAATGAATCCCCACCTTCCTGCAACATGAAGCAACTCAGCCAAGTCTATCCGCATCTTCTCCATAATATCATCATCTAAATCCATGTACTTTGAAAACTTAATTACCTGTAAACCATTTCTGTATAAACGTATAGCTTCATCCATATCTCCTGAAAAACAAGATAGCATGAACTCCATATCATGAAAACAGATGACCTATTCGTCACTTACTAATTACTATTAGAGGTATATAGAGGCAAGGAAAGAACCACCCACATGCAAAATAAAGACCTAATAAAACTTACCTACCTTTTGCACACTTCGCGTGAGCTAGGAAGCACATAGCCATTCCTACTCTTCCATCCTTTTCTCCATATAGCTTGGTATATATGCTTAAAATTCTAGAAAGAAAAAGGAAAAGTGGGGTGAATTTAGAATGCCTGAAAAGCAAAGATTAACCATTAAGAATGTAAGACACACAAACCTCTTAAAAGAATTTTCTGCATCTGAAGCCTTTCCTTCCTTGATTAGAAGATTACCAAGACCAAATAAAGGCAAAACAACATCTTCACTTTCTGTACCTCTGCTTGTTTCCAAAATATTCAATGCTCGATAATAGAACTCTACTGCTTTTTTCACCCTTCCAATAGAACCAAACACTTTTGCCATCCCCAGAAGTGGTACAATAAGAAAAGGACTCTGCTTTCCTACAGCATGAAACATAACAATTTTTATCATTAATTGAAGTTTCTAACATATTTTTCTCAATGTTAAGAAAAGATTGCTAGTACACAATTGCATCAAAGGGGGTTATTGTGGAGAAATGCTATCCAAGAGGCACTTGGTGTTGACTGTGGTCCTATGAAGAATAAAAATTTCCAAACCAAAGGCCTAAAAAAATGCTTGGAACAGTACAAATTACACTACTGAGGGTAAACGGCTAAGATTATCTACCTTTTTTCTGCAGAAATCAAGCAGAACCCCTGGCAGTGCCCAAGGAAATTGAAAACATTTCTGACTAGAATAATGTTATGGCTAAGATGCAACTGGAGGTTCTCAACAATTAATATTTATTGTGAATGCAGGTCTAAACATTTCATATGCAAAGTTTGACACCCTACAGCAATTCCACAAATAACCTAGACCAAGCAAACAAACCTGAGACGTAAGAGGAAGTAAATCAACTTGTTCTATATCCTCAAACCATAGTTGATGCTGATCAAAGCGGACAAAATTTCAGAAAGCAAAGGTAACAATAAGGTGTTCTTTACCATCACATAATAGGAACAATGACTCCCGTTGTTTTAATAAATAAGATCAAATCTTGTAATGCTTACAGGTGCTGTCCTTTTAGGCAGGGTCTTCCACAAAAGCAGAAAGTTCTTTTCATCCATGTTACAAAGCCAGCAAACTGATTTGCAAGTTAAGCACAAGCTTTTGACCCAATTTAAAATTATGATCCCGGCGTATGGGAGTTGATTGTCAAGGTAGTATTGTTATATAACATGCAGCAGCTGTTTATTTATTAACACCGAGCAGTTGGCTTTAATTCATTAAAATAATCACAATCAAAACAACTATCAATTCAGGGATGATATGTTCAAAAGTTAATAGGGGGGGAATAGTATAAATGTTCCAGAAGTGTTAATCTAAATGTAGATTTAGAAATTTGCAATGGACTGCTTCATTATATATGGAATAGCATGATGCTTGCTTTCAATATCATAATTTATCAATTTAGCTCAAAGGTGGCATTTACGTGCATAGCCAAGTCAGAGAAACAAAATGCCATGATCAAGAAGGAAACAAGATCAAGTATTCAAGGTTGTTAACTGACTCTGAAACAAGATCACACAAACACATCATTTAACAGACACTAGAAATGGACATACCAAATATACTCTCTAAAATTTCAAGACCTCTTCTGTACACACGCAATGCATCTTCAAATTTCCCCAAAGCTGCATAAATACTTCCCATATGCATCAGTACTGAATCCAGAAGTGGTTCACCATTCTTCACACTTCTAACAATTTCATTCAACTGTAGTTCATAATAAGAGCTGAAAATTATCAACCACGAGTCTTCAAAGAAAGAAGAATTGACATGAACTCCCTATCTCTCAAAGAAGACCCAATTAATTCACAATCTGCTACAAATTATTGAAAGGAAATAAAATGTTTAATTAAATTTCCAATTCCCTGAAAAAGAAAGAAAATACCACAACCGGCTCTCAATTTCAGAACTTCAAAAAAAAAAAACACAAATCTTCCATGCCCATGAGGAACCCAGCATGTTTTTCTTACATACAGATAAATGGCGTCCTAAGGAATAAATTGATGCTTCAAAAATTCTTAAAAAAAGGGGGGCTATCAGGGATTCTAGCCAAGCACAATGCCCACTTTGAGTCTTTGCTCCCCATATATATGCTGGCCAGAATTTTCACAAACACCCTTTGGGAGTCGTCATATAAAAAAAGAACGTATCAGTGCACGAGGTTCCCGCTACTGCAGCGTCTGGGAGGGGCAAATGTATGCAGCCTTACCCCTGCTTCGCAGGAGAGGCTGCTTCCAAGTTTTGAACCCGCAACCAACAAGTTGCAATAGCACAACTTAACCTTTGGAAGACTTCATACATCTCACATACATGGAGAATTTAGCGAAATGGAATTGTAGCATAGCTGGAAAAATTAAGGGGTTATAGGAGATGACTCCTAGTCCTCACGTTCTTCTGAGATTAATGCAAATAAATGAGAATCACTTAGTTCCCAATATCTTGGTCATGCTTTAATTCTTCTACATTATTGTGTTTGCATGAAGAAAAGGAAACTACCATATTCAACAGGCACTCAACAAGCTTGAAGTCCCCGATACCCATGTATCCCAAAGCTATGATGTCAAGAATAGCAGCTTGCTCCATGCCTTTAACACCTGCATCCATCTGTTCTTTAACTGCTTCATAATTTGCTTGAAGAAGATCAGTAGCGCCATTTATATCCCCTTTCTTAAGCATTGTTTTAACCTCAATGAAGAAGTCCTGCAACTCTCTCTCAAAATCACTCATATCATGGATGGGGTTGCTTGAGCTATCAAGCAAAGTGTTTGACCTGTTAACAATAAACTTGTCAAGAATTACAATTTCAAGATAAAATTTTGTATTTATCAATATGTTCTAATCTTTCACATTCCAATGGTAGAATACGCTAGCCATAACCAGCAGTATAACATTT
This sequence comes from Telopea speciosissima, assembly GCF_018873765.1. Classification (NCBI taxonomy): domain Eukaryota; kingdom Viridiplantae; phylum Streptophyta; class Magnoliopsida; order Proteales; family Proteaceae; genus Telopea; species Telopea speciosissima. Next base: position 86,650,858 of record NC_057916.1, on the reverse strand, counting down.
TCCAAACACTCTTGGAATATTTCTACGTCAAAATGAGTTCTACTCAACAGAGCATGGAAGAATCAATAAATTTTCTGTCAAATGCAAAAACTCCCACTTCCACAATGTAAGAATGTGCAGGCTCCTAATGGTGCATAAGCACAAGACCTTAAAAGCAGAATATCCAACCCAATGGTTTCCTCTTTACCATCATTTACTGAAGATATAGTGACCAACTTACTAGACTATAATAGGGATACGAGGAATAGGTTTTTTATTAAGGGGTGTGTGTGTGTGTGTTATTATGGTAATGTACTCATAAATTATGGCTCTTTAAAGGGGGAAAAGAAAAAGAAAAACATCAAACTTCACATTTCACAATCCCTCTAGATAACAAGCATCACAAATGAACTGATGCCCAAATTTTTATTATGCTAAAACAATCTGCAGCACATTGTTCATGATTGTAACAATCCATTTGAGAATGTGAATGCCAACCTTCCCAAGTAGTTTGGAGCTGAAACACCAGAAGAAACAAAATCCTTCTCATGACCTCCACGCAATTCTTTTGAACCATTTGTTGTAAAGCATCTCAATGAAGTAGGGCGAGAAATGGTTCTAGAGGGCATCGAATAAAGCTTGAAACTAAATTTTTTACTTTGGAGGCGAACGGAGAAATACAGAATGCCTTTTTTCCAATGGTTCAAATGTGTATAAAGGCGCACTTGGCCCTCCCTGAAAAGACGGGGAAAAAATGGTAAGTCATCCAGGATAATAGAAATTCCACATAAGAGCATGGATTAAAGTTACTCTGGAAGCTCACAATAATCAGCTGAAGAAAACTTAAATCACAGGGGGTTGGGGGGGGAGGGGGTGTTGGAAAGAGAACACATATCAAAGAACAATTTAAGGATGATTTTAGAAAGCAATCATAACTTATCTCAGTGGAGAAACTGAAATAGCCATTTCAGTTTTATTAGTTCATTCCCCCGTGGATTTGTCATGTGTAGGCAACGTAACTACTAAAATAATATATTTTTCAAAGAAAAGAAAGGGGGTGGGTGAGGCAGCTAAACCTGGGTCCGAAACCCATCTTACCTGCTAATAACTAAACGCTAACCTACTCATACCAAGCCTTCGTTTTTGTTTTTAATCCCACCATGCGTTGAGTGTTGACGCCTCCATTGACGGAAACTATAATATTCCGTCACAGTGAAAACGGAATGGGAACCAATAAACATCAATTTGTACCCAAATACAGAAATACTAAAGCAGAACAAAGTGAATTCCCAAATTTGAGAGGAATTCAGTAATCCAAGCTGTGATATGCAAGTCAAAAAAAGCTGTATATGAAGCAAAACCATTATGATTCAGACCTCAGGCAACAATACAGGCGTAGTCACCTTCCTCTTCTCAGTAGACGAACCCATGATTCCTTGAACTCTGGATTTTAAATTTCTAATACGTTTTATTGGTCAGGTATATACAAATATGATCTCTTTGCGTAGCAGACTAACATGCATGGGCAATATCAAAACGCTACAAAAAAATCTAGTAGAATACAATGGCAAGTGTTAAAAAATAAGGATTTCGGAACTTGAATTCCCTGAAAGCAGAGAGAGATGAGATGCTATTCACTGGTACCTGTTAGTATGAGAAAGCGGCGCTGCAAGATGAAGGGAAGTTGCCATTGAAGCCGTCCAAGAGCGGAATCTTCGTCGACACTAAGCTGTGTGCCCTCCTAATCTAATCTCCGATAGTTAAATCTCTTCTTCTTCCCCTGGATGTGATTGAATCTTCCTTCGGTAGTTGTTGCGAACGCGAGCTTGAAGCTTAAGCTTATCGGATAGAAGAAGATTCAAGATTACATTATATTCGTAACCCGTAGACGCGACTTTTGAGAGACAACGTATTTACCATTTTACCCAACATTAATTAATAAACGGACTGAAGGTACTCAATTACTCAACCCTAATCCAGCCCATTAATAATTGGGCGTGTGTGAGCTGGGGCTTTTAAAAAAACATTTTAATATAAGGATATGGGCTTCTCTCAAATGGGTGTGAATAGGCTTTTAGATTTTGTAAAGAAATCTGTTAATTTGTTTGAATGAAATACTGGATGGAAACAAATAACTTATTTAAGTCCTCTCATAAAATGATCCATGTAGTCGACACCCATTTAATTGGGATAAGACTGAGTTGAGATGAATTAAATAGTTTGCTCTAGAACCCTAAACTTGAATCCAACCCATTTAATAAATGTGGATTCGGATTCGGATTTCAGTTATCCATTTACATCCCTACATTGAAGTGAGCGGGTGTGGTTTGGGTTGGAGAATTTGCCACTCTACTTGTTGGTGATCTGATCACTGTCCTTTGCAAAGATACGCCCGTAATGCTAAATAATACTTTCATGGATACGTCCATGGCAAATTCTTGCATAGTGAAAAAAATACACAGTCCATGGTAGGATGTTAAAAAATATGTGTGGAATGTAGATAGCTAGCACAATTGGCTTGAGACTAGTGCTCTTGAGCTAGCCCCTAAGAGGTTTCAAGTTCGAGACTTCTTATTCCTCATCTAGTTTAGGAATTTCCTGCCCCCACTCCCCCCATAAAAAATATTGATAAATAGTACGGGCAACAAATATTTGTTTACATGCTCACCTAATGTTAGGGCCGGTAAAAGTAAGAACCCGGATCACGATGAGATTTATCTCACCTACTGCCATTAAGAGTGCATAAAGGGGATATTTATGGAAGCAAAAGGACAGATGTTATCACCTAACCGTTCATGTACTTTCAACCATTGTAGCCTCTTTTTTTTTAATAAGAAGCAAAAGGGTCAGATGTTATCACCTAATTATATCTGTACTTTCAACCATGCCGTGCCCCATGCTTACGGTCTAATCACGCTGTCCTTATTTACGATGCCTTGTCTCTATTTAGAGACAAATCATAGTGCTCGCCATTCACACTCTGTAGTCTTTATTTTTAGGGAGACAGTTTTATGTCCGGGTCTATATCCACTCCTCCTCAAAACAAGGGGCCAAAGATGTCTTTTCATATGAGGAGGAGAGAAATATACTCATGGGAGTGTTGGTGTAGGTCACACTCTTGGACAGAGTTCTTTTTCTCTTATTTTTATAAGGTTTTCAATGTAGAGTCATCACATGTGGGATGTTCAAATAGGAATTGAGATCAGCTAGGCCGTTTTTGATCATACTCATCCAATCCGATGAATCCAATCCCAATTCTTGAAACCCTAGCTTTGATAGTCAAATGTAGCAAAATGTATTATGATCGAGAACCTCATGAACAACAAAATTACTTTTTTTTTATAATAATTTTATTATTATAAAATGAAATTAGAGATGGTAAGGAACAAAAGAAACACTCTCTGGGATTAGTGACCCTAATAATATTGGTTTGGGGTATATTTGTGTTGTGGTAGTGTGAATAAAATGTTATGATCATGGCCCAGGTATCTCAGAAACTAGATTACCATTCTGAAGAGTTGGATTGATGAGCATCTTCTTGGAGTCTTGGATAAGAACCACATTTGGCAGCCCTATGTCACTTTTGCCCTGCAACTTCCTCTCCTCCATCTGTCTCTGCGTGGATTTATAGAACTTGGCATACAATAACAGTTGCACCAGCCCAAATAGAGTTCCTAGACTGTTAGTAATCTGCAGCATGGAACAACCAAAAAACTGTCATAAACTATTTTTATCATCCGAGAATGTGAAATCGACTTAAAATGCATATCAAACCCTGCCTAAAAGTTGTAAATTACTGTGATAAAGAGGTCGAAATGGATGACAGCATAACCAGTCCAGCAAATGCCGTTGACAAAGGAGGCAAGGGAAAGAAAGAATGGCATGTACTCTACGCTTCTCGTGGTGATCACCAGTTTCTGCATCATCCATTATTAAAAATCCACAGAGCTTCATGCATGAGAATATGAGACTTCTAAGACAAAGAAAGAAGCTTGTAATAGAAGAAGATGGGTTGTGTTTGGTATGCATTCTCGGAATATATTTTTGAGTCTAGAATGCATTCTGAAGCGAGAAAATAGAGAAGAATCAGGTTTCAGAATATGTTCTAGACCTAGAATCTCTTCAGAGAATACATACCAAACACATCAATTACTGACCATGACTGCTAAGGGTGCTGCATACATCAAAGTCCCAAAGAAGACACAAACACTTCCAACTACAAGAGAGCGGTAGGCAACTGTGTGTGCCAGAGTCAGGACAAGAATGGCCACCAATGCAACAAATGCAAACTCTACCAGCAACATTACAAGCACTCTGAATCTCTTTCTCCCATCAGAGTAGAAGAGGAAGAGAAGCACAAATGTGAGTTCTATCAGAAACCCAGATCCATTAATGGTTATCAATAGCATACTATGAGGATGCACCAGTGGCAGCCCATACACCAACCAAATCATACAATTCAGAAGAGTGGCTAAGTATGGTGCTGGTGAGAACTGCTCAACCGACCCTTTCTTCCATATTTGAATGAAAGTTGGCCTGAAATTAATCAAAACAATAACCCATTTAGAAAAAAGGGGGAGAGGGAGAGAGTATAGTAAAACTCGATCTAAGCTTACACTGGTGACAAGAACAAGATCAGAGAAGTAATGTTGCCTGCAAATAAGCAGAACCCATGTCAAGAATTTCTATTTAAATGAAATGAAAAACAATTTACTGGGTACCCAATTCACCCACCTAAGATGCCAATGATGGTCCGAGCAACTTCTACAGAAACCATGATTGGAAGAAGCAAGAGCCTAAGAAGAAGAATGGGGCTAATTAATCAAAGTTGCTGTACTAGAAGCATGGACAAGCAGGGGAGATGGATAAATAGTGGAAGAAGCTGTTTGGATTAAGAATGCGGTTTGGTCACCTGTAGGGCATGTATTGGTTTCTAGCTCTACATAAATAAGAACATATATAGATGGGAGCATGACACTGCTTTCAAGATTCTCAAAAAACCTATTATAGGTTTTAGATAGTGATTGCTTCTTGGATGATATTTTAGAAAATAACCCAATTGCCAAGACTAGCAATCTAGCATGTACTGGAAAGTAATATAATGAGGAATCCACAGTTCTTCACTGAATATATGTCTATCCATTCTTAGTAAATTGGAAAAGTTTCAAAGAAGAGACATCATATAGAATAGGATGAGATATAATCATTTTTTCTTATTGGGTCTTAAATGATATCAGGTGTTTTTAAATCTTAAACCATGGTGGTGCTTGTTAATTAACATATGTAGAATCAATTCAAGTAGGTTGTTCATGGTTACACTGTGAGTTCACATGAAGTTGGAGTTGCTCAACAGTAATTTAGTTGATAATAACCAACTTCAATTGATAGGGCTTGACCATGATTCCCTAGCTAGGGCTATTATTTTGATAAGATTTAATAGGGGAATTTAATTAGAAGGACTTGTTAAATACCTGATGGAAGGCCAAATTTCTGTACTCCCATTTGTGACCACATCATGATCCTACTTATGATATTATTCACTTGTTCCTCATGGTTCACCAAATGCGTCTGATGAATTTGATCACATCTGGCTTCATTTCATGTGATCCAACTTATGCAGTTCATACCAAGAATAAGGATTTAAAACTACATTTCATTGGCGGTAAATAAACCTTTCCTTAATTTTTCTAAGTTTAACATCAAAAGCCAAGGCACATTTAGCAGTAGATTTTAAGCGTTCCAGTAAAGATTATCGAGGTGGTTTTTGGACCTTTGCTGCAGTATTTAATGCTGCTAATTAAAACCCTATTTTTCGGTAGTGGGATTTGTGATGGTTCACCATGGAATTAAATCTCAGTCGAAACCCCAGTTTCGGACCTGGCTGAAACGAAACCCATGATCAAAACTTCGAAACGAGATTTGGCAAGTCTTGATTTTGGGCCTTACCGAAACCAAGATCTCGATCATTGGTGTCCACAAGAGTGATACTCTCTCTCTCTCTGAGTTGAGGATTATGAGATGTTAGATTAAGTTTCAGTTACACATCAAACACAATCAACCTACCGTTTAATGAGGAAGGCCAGAAACAAAACTCCTGATGCTCTATCATCAGGAATTAAAAAAAGTAGTAGCTAGAATTACGAATAGTGGCAGTAGTAGACTCGTGTCTTTGCTTTATATCTCTGTAGGAGTTCTTTAAGTTGATGGTTCTGTTTCTCCCACTCTCTCCCTTTCACATGATAGAGATTGGTGATTCTGATGGAAGCTTGGAGCAAAGTAGCAGATATTTTGATTTGCTTTGCGTGATGAGAAGAATATTTTTAGATACATTGATATCCATATTGGATAGGGACGTAAAAGTTAGCACTTAGAAGCCACTGTTACTAAAAAAGAAGCCACTGGGTTGTAGACAGAGGATGATAAGTAAGAGATACCCCCCAACAACCACCCTCTTCTGTTGTCCATAAGGATTATAGGTGTTAGGATTCACTTTGTGTGAGCTCAAGTACTATTCCAATGGATTGATCTCTTTATTTGGCAATTTACTAGACATGGAATTATGTTCTTTTTTACCTGGCCAGAGAAATCTCATGTTGAATTGTTGCTGCCTTTTGTTGGCCTCTCCATTCATGAGTCATCTTTATAGCACCTGAACGGATCTCATATCTGATTCGCCACATTTAAGTTGAATTTCGTATACGCAGCAGTGCTGCTCATATTGAGTAGGTGATGTTGAATTCAACGAGGCCATGACACTCCTACCTATGCGATCTCTAAAATGTAAATTCTTTAGGGACTGAGCTTCCTTCACCCACATTGAAGAAAGAATCACTTTACTCCTGGGTTTTGAGGACATTTGGATGAGACTTTTGGAATAGTTTAAAGGATATTCCGTACCTTCGTCAACAAGTGAATGATTGGATTCTCTTCACCCACAGTGATGATGAGAAACTTTCATCATTCTTTAATCTGTAGGGGATGGAGTTGGTTTGATAGTCCTTTCGACTATGGGATGTCTAGTGATCGGTACAAGTAGGTCCCACAGTACTTTGAACACTCGTCAAGTTTGAACTCAATTAAAAGTGGTCATGTGACAATATGAAGCTTCGAAGTTCATCAGTTTTTGAAAAATCAATCAATGACTAAACAATGCAAGAGGATGATATCAATGCATGATGAATTGAGTTTTGCTATGAAATTTGAAAAAACAAAATGACACTGCCCAATACAGAGTTTGAACCATGTCTTTTACTTTTCAATGGTTGGATTGGCCAAATCACCCTTACACGTGGCACATTTAAGTGCGTCCATGGAGGCTTTTGTGCGTGTAATAGCCACAAGAACTCGTAACAAAAAGTGTATTTTGCCATTCACTATACACATCTAAATTGATGATTAGGTCCAACCACCTGAAAGCTATAACAAGAACAAGAGGAAAGATTTTTTTTTCACAAAGGCACCAAAATTTCTACCATATTTTAACCCATTCAAAGAAAATTATATCCATTCCTATATGGCAAGACTTTCATCTTCCCAAATATACTAATGTTTCAATCTCCTAAAATTTCAATTAATTATGCTTCAGAGAAATAATCTTCAAACTGCAACATGAAAAGCTACACATACCTTTCTGTACAAGAAATTAAGAAACAAATAACATAACTCTCGGGGATTGCATTAGGAGGTCAAATTACCAAATGAAACTGAGCATATCTCTTCCAGTTTTTGCATTGGGAACAAAATTGTAACCAACTTCTCCTCTTTCACTTTTTGCAAACCCCACTTTCGAATTAGCTTGGTGGACCATCTTCTTGTGCTGAAAAATGAAGACCACTTGAAATTATAATTGTGATATGCACATAAAATGAAATATACATTATGGATAATAAGGTTGAATTCTTGCTATTGGGAGAAAAGGGAAATAGAGAACTTACTACTCAGAATAAACCCTTGAAGTAGGCTCTGGGCTCTCTCAGCCTGTTCTGGAGTACCGGATATTTGAATGACCTTTTCAGTCAGCTCAGGTCTATCTTCAACAAGGCTAACACTTGCTCCTGACAACTACTCCAGTGAAACCCAAATTAGAATAAAGTATCTAAATCACTTCACAAGTCATTAAATCGGATAAGAGAAAAAAAATTTGGAAGTAAGCACCTCGCTGATCTGTGCAAGCTTGTTTCCAGATCTCATTATGAGCTTCGGAATGGCATGCTCTGGGATGACAACTTCGAGTGTGCTTCTAGTGACAAGTGGCACAGCAATTCTGATAGACAGTAGAAAAAAAATCATAGTGGGCAAGTGCTGCAGAATAAGAGACGTCACTACTGTGAGGGGGAAAATAAAAATAAAGAGCCACTACTGCAAAGAAAAAATTGAGAAATCACTACCTATTCAGCACACTTGGCACATCTTCACGAATATCACCTTCAATTCGGTCCAATGATCCACTACTAGATGCTCCAGCATCCTACAACAATGAAGCTTTAACCACATAAAAATAACAAATAAAGGCTGACACAGGAAAACATTGCAACAGCATCAATTAGATGAAGCTGCAAAACAGGATGACAGAACACTGCAAATATATCAGCAATGCAATTTCCAATTCTACTGTGATTATTACCTTTGATGTCCGTGCGGTTGTCACAGTCTGCACATTCTGAAAGCCTGCAGGAGTGTCACTTCCCTGGAAACTTTCACGGCTTGGAATTCTACTGGGGGAAGCAGCCTCGAATCCAAACATGCTACCAGCTGGGGCTGTCGCTGACGTGGAAGGTGGTAAGAATTCCTTTGAAAAAGATATCTCACGATACAAGTAACTCCGAAGCCTTGACGTCACCTCAACAAGAGCATCTCGGGCTGCTCTTATCTCTCCCACAATCTGTAAATGCTCATTTTATCATAATACTGAATCCATTCTTTCTATATAAAAAGAGCACCCCAGTGCACGAGGCTCCCGCTACTGCAGGGTCTGGGAGGGGCACATGTACGCAGCCTTACCCCCACTTTGTGAAGAGGCTGTTTCCATGTTTCGAACCCACAACCTGATGGTTGCAATAGTACAACTTAACAGCAGGGAAAATTAATGGCCATCTTAGAAATGCCAAAAGGGATCGACAGCAGGCCCCCCACCTGGTCAGCAATTGGTAATCAACGCCCACCCCTCACCCCCTTTTCCCCTGTATTTGGGGACTTGAACTCTGAATGGGATTTCAACAGATCACAAGATGGTAGCATTGTCTGGGTCAGTTTACAACTTCCCTGACCCAGATTTTTCATACCCAAACAGGTTAGGTGCACATCTAGTTGGATTTCTTTGTTGCCATCCAGACAACAGCACATGCATGACCATATTGAAGGTATGCTTTCAACCACCTAAACAAGCTTTATGAGGATCTGCTCACTTGCCAGGACAGTTTGAATCTGACTGGCAAAGCATATGATAGGTTAGATGGATGAGACTATATCTGGATTAGGTGATCTCACACATTCCTACATGAGGTCCACCAAAGGATGGTTCCAACTCCCTTGCATGCAGTCCACAGGTTTTCTGGATGGAAGTGAAAGAGAGCAATGCATCTATGATGCATAAGCTTCCATTGTCCGGATAAGAATTGTAAGAATTTCACTTAAGATAGTGATAGCAAACCTGTATAAGCTCATCAGCCCCTAGTACACATGCAGGAAGTTCATCTCGGGGAAGGATATCTATATTTGCAGCAGTTAGTCTCCTCAGTTCAGACAATGATCCATCTCGCCCCTGTAAACACCCAATTTCACTAGATGGCACAAGTAACCTTGTGGTTACAATGTTATCTTTGTCTGGGACAAGATCTACAATCCGACTCTGAATATGCAATAAAGCTTCTTGAGCTGGAAACAGTTCATCATCAGGAGCCTAGCATAAAGTAGAAACATTGAGATCAAATCACAATTAAGCACCAAAACATTTGGGCAAACAATTATGTCTCCATGGAAAGTAACCCTTAAGCCGACCAAATACGTCTCTTGAAATTTAACAAACCCTATTCAATAAGAAAACTTCAAATAAAAGCAGCTGATATTAAAGCAGGCCATATTGCCTCAATGGAAGTCTCGTCTTAATGATAATTTTTCCTGAAACTTTGAAACCATTGTAGTTTAATTGTCTTTATGACTGTACACGCTACAGTCAGCTACTCAGGACCTTTACAGTGATATACATAGTTGGAACATGTAACATTGCACCAGTGCTTTAACAAAAGAAAAAAGAAGGCCAACTGAGAAGCACAACTGAAACTCCTAACATGATTCCGATCACATTATCAAAGTACAGCCAGGTAAAAGGGATGTGTTTCACTCCTGAGGTGCAAAGGCACATTCTTGAGGAGCACGCCTGATAACACTGCCTACACCAGTGCCTATGCATGTGCATGCTCAAGTGTGAATGTGTGTGTGTGCGTATAGAGAGAGAGAGAGAGAGAGAGAATACCTCGTCAGAAGTAATAATGATTATCTGCTCCTCTGATCCAGGAACAAGATCACTAACTCTAAGATCAACACCAATTTCATCCCTGAGCATTTCTATAATCCCATTGGCCTCTCCCATTACACTCTCTACCCTGTCATACGGGCAAAGAATTTGAAACACTATGTCCTCACCAGAGAATAGCTGTGACTGGTGGTCTGCTATGGGACCAGCCCCAGACTCAAATGCATAGCCAGATGTACGTGAGCCATATGAATTGTTTCTCAGACTGGGAAAACCTGCGGAAGATCGTGGTCCTAATGTAGCCTCATCCATGGGTGATCGATGAGGTATATTGTTTATGTGCGGACTGAAATCATCATCAGAAGGGAAAAACCGCTCTGGTGAATGTACCCGTCCATGGAAATGACTACGGTCACGAAGCTGGCTCTCTTTCAAGCGTGATGAAATAATTGCTATAGCTTTCTTCACGGCATTAACATCACCCACAACCTGAAAGGGAACTATTGTTATCAGACTTTTAAAAGCATAAAGCAGTTCCTCTAAGTACCAAAAATATAGGAAACACCAAATTTATTTATCTATTTCCATGCCAGCTACAAGGAGTTATTAGTTACAGAGCTCAAAAATATCAAGCTTCCTACAGATTCTTTACAAACCATAAAAGGAACCTCTTTCTCTAAGTATACGATATAAGTATATAGTAATTCTAGGAACACTGAAAAAATGAAGATAAGAACTTCAATTCCCCTTTCTTTGTTACTCTATCTGGTAATTGTACTAATATCTGTTCTAACTACTAATAATTTGCCAGGACATACAAAAATGATCTCAATAGAAAGCAACTAATCAGCAGGGGTTATCAGCCCAGTGTACCTTTTTTTTTTTTTTGGGATGAATAGCCCAGTGTAATTTCAGCGGTGCAGGAACATACAAAACCCACTTGGATCCAATATGCTAGGTCCAGGGAAGGATTTATTCAATTTTTTAATGAGTTATAGAGTTTTAAAGGTGAATTTCAAGAAAATTGGTTTAACTTTATCAGAATTCTAGTAAAGTTGAGATAACAATTTAGGAAGGAAAGATGGAGTTCAGATAGGAAAGATTTGTTTTCACTCAGGTCTATGGTGGCACTGGTAGCAGTTATTGTGAGTTCTTGGAGAAAAGTATGTATTCTTGAGATAAGAAAACAAAGCAGGTGCGTAGAAGTACTTGGGTAACGGTGATAAACAGCTGAAGGTAACTGGGGGATGCATGATTTTTAAATTTGATTTTTAGGATGGGTTCTTGGTGGTTTCGAATATACTTGCTAGAGATGGTAGCTGGTCAATTGCGCAGCTGTTTCTGGTCTAAAATATAAATGAATAAAGAAGAGATAAATTTACACACGAACTCACCTACTAGAAACCATAAAAACAAACACGGAAGAGAAACTGCTGAAAAAAACCATCCCGGTAGGGTGTTAACTAAATGGCAAAACGTGTGGGTCAAATCCATTAAATGACCTCATAACCCAAACAGCTACTTGGACGTTGACCCACTATTAGTAACAACAGGACTTGAAATGGCATTAACTCCTATCAAGGGTGAAACAAAAGGCACTCCTTGATTAGTTGAGCTCGTCTCCAGGGAGGCGTGCGCCCAGGGTGCTGCCAGGGGGCATCCAGCTGCTGAGCTGTGCCACACACATCTCGGCGCACGCCTAGGGATGTGTGCAGCACAGCCCAACAGCTGGCAGCGCCCTGGCAATTCCCTGCTCCCTGGAGACGATCCTGATCCCTCCTTGATGTCCTTTCAGCATAGAAAACCCAATAAAATCCCCAAAACTACTTCAAGGCCAGGATTTATTACAAGTTTGCCCCACTTCTCACAGTGACAAATTACCCTTGCTAAACAAGATTTAAGTAAATGTTAACTCACTAATCACTAACAAAACCATTTCTGAAACAAATTACAGCAGAAGCCATCAATGACACATCCCAACCTAGACCAATTGCAGCAGAGCTATTACAGTTACAGAAGTGTTGTACTCTGGTACTCACAAAAGGAAAAATGAGCATAGAAAAACCAAATACATAACGATTCAACCAAAACAGAACTGTAACCAATTCCTGCCAAAGAAAAGAGAGGAGACTGCCTAAGAGAAGCAATCGTTCGTACTAGGTAGCCTCCCTCCATCGTATATATAAATCCAACAAAGTATCATAGTTTAACTCTAATTTAGGAATTAAAGTACTAGCTAGGAAGGTAAAAGAAAGGAAACTAATTGCTCAGACCACGTACGAATACCCGAACTGACCCAACGGGTTGGCTGATATCTGTCTGTGTCGTATATGTGTTATTGTTGTATCGAAGGTTCGACTCGACTACTGGAACTGTCTGGCCTTACACTGTCTATCACTGCCATGCGTCATCACCTAACTGGTGAGTGATAATTTGACTCATCAGTGAGACATAATATCTTAATACTCCCCCCCCCCCCCTCAAGCTGGAGTATAAATATCAAAGGCTCCAACTTGGAACAACAAGAAGAGATATTAAAAGCCGCATTAGTCTTGCGCACAAACAGTAGTGGCAGACGACAGTGAGCATAGGGAGAACTTCATTCAGGTAGCAATATCAATCAAGCACATTAATCATCAACAACTACAGTAGATAATAATCTTCGTGTCGAATAAAAATCCAATTAACAATTAATAGAAATAGGCGGTAGTGAACACTAACTGCAATCCACAATATCATAGCAGCAACAACAATATCAAAGGCACTTCTCAAGAAGGCAGGTAGTATTAAGTATCCATCTTCTCAAAGAGAGATAAAAGTGCAGCATCCAACGGCTACATCATAAGCAGCAGGTCGTAGGTAGTAATCTTCCCAAAAAAAGATAAAAGTGCAACATCCAATAGCTACATCAAAAGTCCTTCCAAATGAAGGCAAGTAGTAAGTAGTAACTTAAACAAAGACAGATAAAAGTGTAGCTCCAATAGCTACACATAAGCCCTTCTCAAGGAAGGCACTCCAATCAACATGGTAACAATAATGAGACTAACAAAGATCACATAATTAAAGGTTTGATTAATAAAACTCAAATCCACTGAAAAATAGGCAGTATAGGTTACTGCAAACAAAGTAGCTACATTAGGTTGCTAGGGACCAGACAACATCAGGTTGCTGCTTCTTTTTTTTTTTTTTGCTGAAAAAATAGCAGTATAAGTTACTATGACCTAAGTAGCAGGATCAGGCTGTTGGAGACCAAGCAACATCAGGTTGTTGTGAACTAGGCAATATCAGGTTGTTGTAGACCAAATAATTATGCTTTGTTGTTGAATATCATCTTCATAGATAAAATTGTTGTTGAGGACACGAACAAATAAATAATAATAATATTCAAATAAAAATAGTCTTGAGCTGATGACTTGAGCAAATATGAATCTCCAGTCTCCCCCTCAGTAGCACGACACGCGGACAAATAATGACCAATAATCAGCACTTCAAAGGATGAGCATCACAAACAAAAAACCCAATATTCAAGACTAACTCTAAATAAACTCCAGCACCCCCTTACGGTAGCAAATAAAATCCCAATAATAATAATTCCCAACCTCCCCCATCACAGTAGCCAAGACAATATTGGGTGTATAAGATATAAACGAATCCAAGCAAACAGCAATCAGCAGCACTCCATGAAAGTACCAATCTTCAAAAAATTGCAAATCCCAAACTGATGTGAGTCATGTGACTGGTGATCCAAGACCGTAAAATGAGTGTTATGCGCCCACAAATGGCAAATCTGTAATTAATCTATGCAATCTCGAGTTTAAAACCAATGATGGGCCCACCCAAGGGAGGTAAAACTCAATTCCAAAGTAGTGGCAATCTGTTAATAAACCAGAATTTTCAAGGGTTTAAGTAAAGAGGAGAGGTTATGGTAGGGATTAGTATTTATTGTCCAGGGATAGACTAGGAAGCAAAGTTAATTAACAGATATGACAGAAGGGGAAAGATAGGGACAATTTAGGAAATAAAGAATTAAAACCAACAGCCACGCATGAGATAATCTTCTATTATTCTTTTTTTTTTTTTGGTGGAAATCTTCTATCATTCACATTGGGCCATGAAAGGAATTGTAATTATTCACAAAAGTTATACTTGGAAGCAAAGTAAATAAAGGACAAGATTGGATTTAGAAGTAAGGATGGGTAAAGTTGGAAGAAGAGATTTAGGAGATTAAAATTAAAAGAAAAACAGAGACAGAAAACCTGCAACTTCCGTAATAACAACAGCCCGCAACCACGTCTCTCTTATCCTTCAAGATAGCAACCAGCAACAACAGGGAGGTAACCACGATAACTCGCAATCAAAAAGGGAACATCATCAGAACAGCATCAGTAGCAACAACTAGCAATCGAAGGTGAGAGTTTGCTCTACACTGCTGCAATCGATAACACTAGCAGCCAGCAACCAGAGGAAGAACAATCAAATTGAGAACCAGCAATAGAAGGAAAACCCATCTCAAGCAGTAGTAAATTAGCAAATCAGACAACCTGCGATACGATGTAGCAAATCAGCAGATTTGGTTGTCTCCATCAGAAAATTTCAAGGTAGCAAAACCTTTAGATTTGCTACAGCAGAACCTCTCCACAATTGCAGGTATGATCTTCATATAAATAAATCTTCATCGAAACTCATACAAAACCCTAATTCTCCTTCTTCCTGTATGAAATAGCGTTGCACCAGTAGCAGGAGAACTTAGAATGACTCTCGAAACAGCTAATGGTTACAGCTCTGATACCATGTAACAAACCCAGAATCTGTAACCAGTACCTGCCAAAGAGAAGAGACAGTAGAGAAGAGAGGAGACTGCCTAAGAGAAACAATCGTTCGTACTAGGCAGCCTCACTCCATCGTATATATAAATACTAAAACAACCAGTTACAAAACAATCATTATGGAAATAGAAATCCTAGTATCCTAATCTAACTCTAACCTAGGAAATAAAGTACTAGACTAACTAGGAAGGTAAAAGAAACACCAACTATATCACGTTGGGACAAACCCCCAATCATGACACATATCTTAACAACATAAATACCCCAAATTAAACTCCGAAATAATTTGGACTTATAGGAACCATAAAATATCAATCATGTAACCTCTCTAATTGCTTAAAGTACCTTTCAAGCCGATAGAAACCCAATTTTTAAACTGAAATTTTATTATCACAAAATATCCCCCAAACAATCACATGCTTATTTTGATTTGTATGATAAAGTATTTATGCTGCTACTGTGCAGCTAATTCTTAAATTTATTGTTACCACATTAGTAAGTCCATTAATTGGCTTTTCTTACTGAGGAGCAAGTGAGCAAAACCTTTTAAAATATATCAGTCAATGGTTAGGACTAGTTCTCCCCCTTCCCAATACAACGGTTAGGACTAGTCAGTTGATCCAATTGCAATGAAAAAAAAGAGCAACCTAGTGCACAAAGTTCCCGCTACTTCAGGGTCTGGGAGGGGTAAATGTACGCAGCCTTACCCCCTGCTATGCAGGAGAGGCTGCTTCCAAGTTTTGAACCCACAACCAACAGGTTGCAACAACACAACTTAACCATTGCACCAAGGTTCATCCATACCCAATGGCAATGATTAAATTTTAACTTATCTATGGTGAGAATTTAGAAATACATACGTGATGAAAACAGCTCAACTTTCCAAAGAACAAAGTTTACACTCCTCTCCCTCTCCCTTCCCGACATGGTTAGTAATCTCGGCATCAGTATCAAATCTGTGTATCGGGATCAGTATGCCCAGAAGCGGGCCAAAGATGACACATTTGCTCATGTTATTTCATTTTTAAAAAAAAACTATTTTTTACCTTTTTACCCTTGTCTGTATCGGATCGGTCTCGGCTTATACCGATACGATTCGATCCGATCCAAAATTAAGAACCATGCTTCCCCATCCCCTCTCTCATATCAATATCCATACGCAAATGTTACTTTATTTCTTCTCTATTCTTCCATCTATGTTTCTCATAGGAGTCAATGTGCACACTTTCGAGGAAGGATCTTGGACTTAGATCCCTAGAATTTCACAATCTTTTCACTCTTAGATGTTTATCAAGGATTGAACTTTTAAACCAGTGAATATCACACTCAAGCCACTAACCAACTCATACAGCTTCATTGCAAACAAATCTCCACACTAAAGCCTTCATAGAATTTAATATTTCCACACAATTCATCTCATTCCAACCATACAATCTAATTCCAAAGCAAAGACATGATGCCAACCCTTATCAAAATGCATCATCCTTCCAGTATGCAATTTTCTCATCAAACTTTCTACCATCACATCCTAAAAAAAATTCAGAGGAGATGCCAAAAAGAAATTGAAGGAAGTCAATAATTCATTTGCCCCACACATTGATCACCTCAGTTTCATTAAGGTTCATGTCAGGAGTTTGGTAACCCTATGCAGTTTTATTGTTGTATGCTACAAGTTTTTAATGTGGATGCAGAACGGATAGAATATTTTTTATGATCAACAACTTGAAATTTAGGTATTGGATATAGAAATCCAAACATTTAATTATCCTCTGTAGTTTCTCCTGAAGCTGTCTACAATATGCACAGTGCTTTTGCCACAATTGGAAAGCAAAAATGAACAATTGAACTTGCGCTATGAAGTTCCCCAAGATTTATGATAATCAGTATTAAATCACACAAATAAGCAGCACAGCTATAGGAGTGTAAATATTATACATGCATTCCCTTTTGTCCATTCTTGATTGTATGACATGTTAGTGGTTTCAATTGCACACTTTCTCCATTCCAAACAAGCATAAATGAAGTCATTCTTCAATTCTAACTCCTGAATCAAGACAGTTGTCTGGCACTAGAATGCATATTTATAAAAATTTCTTGTGATTGTAATGATAACCAACAACCCTCATTTATTTTAGACTTCCCCCACGGCTGCAAATTACTGAGCTTTTCTGCCGTTTCTTCTCAGGTGTTAACAGTCAAATCCTTTTTATAATTTACACTGTAAGAACTCCAGACTCGTTTTTAAGAAGTTGCCTTTCGATCAAACGGAAATGTTCCATTGAAGTATACCAAAAAAAAACGCTTCTTAAAGGAATTACGGGGCTAAACAAACGGAAACCCAGTGAATGAACCAAACTATGTAACACAATGAAAGGCATGGTACCTGAACAATTTCCTCCGACATCGAAACACACCGGGGCAGATTATGATCCCTTGGAAGGATCCTAATTTGAGTCTTTGTCTCCATCCTCATTTGCTCGATGATCTTCCCACCCTTGCCCAACAAACATCCGACATGCATCCTTGACACAACAAGCCTGGTGGCAACACGACCAGCACTACCGCCGCCGCCACTTCGCGGACCATAATCGTCCTCCTCATCCTCAGGACCCCCAACAAATCCAAAACCAAATTCAGAATCACTCGCCAGAATTCGTTCGTGAATCATAAGCAGCGCCTCCTGGGCCGGGGAGAAAGATGGGGCACGTCCGTCAGGGTCACGTCGACGGGCGTCGGAGATCTCAATGATCCGCTCTTCATCACCGGGCATGAGTGCGTGAACATTGATCCAGGCGCCGGTCTCTTGACGGATTGCCTTAATGATGCTACCCGACTTTCCAATCACACCACCGACTTTCATGTCATGGCATAGGATGCGATAACAGGTGGTTGCAGTAGGAGAAACTCCCGGAACTTTAGATAAACGGCCACCGCCGCCTCCGCCGCGGCGGTGGTGATTGCTGGTACCATTGTTATAATGATGGCTTTGATTGTTGTTATGATGGCGGTACCGTGGTTTGGTCCTTGCTAGGGTCTGGGAATCGTAGTTCTGATCGTAATAATGGTTCCTTTTCGATCTAGATCTCTCCATATCTACAAACTTTGTCTAGGGTTTCCAATATTCGTTTGTTTTGCTGGTGAGATAGTACGATACTGATATGTGAAACTTCAGTGAATCCTAAAGTTTCTGCTTTACTTCTTTAGTTCCTGAAGGAGCGAGATTACTGATGCAGCACCTCCGTCATGTGATGAGTTATGGGGGTTTATCTGTCTCTCAGTCTCTCACTGATGTTTCTGCCCAGTTTTAGGGTTTCTGTTGGTGCTTTGGTTTCTGTATCTGGTTCCTTGGAAATGTTCGTCGGAAAATCTAAGCGGAACGACCCACTGAGATTCGAAAAGTTCATCTGAAGCTGAGACTGGAATGAGTTAGTTGCAGAGCATGGAGGAGAACAAGCCGAGTTACTTACTAATTTAAAGGGTTCGATGTTTGGTAGTTGTCGGAGTCAAGAGAATCCTCCTCTCTCATCCTCCTTTCCCTCTGCTA
This sequence comes from Telopea speciosissima, assembly GCF_018873765.1. Lineage (NCBI taxonomy): Eukaryota > Viridiplantae > Streptophyta > Magnoliopsida > Proteales > Proteaceae > Telopea > Telopea speciosissima. The sequence continues at coordinate 86,632,038 of NC_057916.1, read as the reverse complement.
CAACTGGCTACTAGGGACTACCGTGACGAACAGCTAATGAAATGATTGCTTACCCATTCTGCGTTCCTAATCATCCAATTACGTAGTAATTTTTTTTGGAAAAAGATCCCTACTTGGTGGTGGTGTTTCCTACGTCCTATCATAGGCAGTGTGAAATGACACCTCTGCCCCCTGAAGAATTTAGCTCGTCTCCAAGGATGCATGCCCCTAGGATGCTATCAAGGGGTATCCAGCGGTTGAGCTGTGTCGCACACATCTCGATGCATACCTAGAGATATGTGCGGCATAGCCCAACGACTGGCAGCGCCCTAGGTGTTCCTTGCTCCTTGGAGACGATCCTAATCTGATACTAAGACTGTTTACCCATTGGGCCAGATGCTATTCGACCAAGTAGAGATTTCTTGCACATTTTTTTAATTCCTTTTTTATTATTTTTTCTTGCTGAGGTGGATTTCATTTCGGTGATTAAAGGGTAAAAGAAAATGAAAACTTTGATTATATTGGAAGTCAACGGTCAATACTAAGTAGATCCACATGGACAGATTTTATCCGAGTCAGCCACAGAATCCCATTGCAAATATGACGTCACAAAGGATGTAATAGTTTGATGGTAGGGCAACGCGCATTTCATGCGTTTAAATCACGCTGGGATACCAATTCCTTAAGCTAGGCAGTGCGGCAGTGTTTGGTGGAAGCTTGGACATCCAAGCACTGCCAAGTGTTCAAGCTGCCACATATCAGCATTTCCACCTAGCATTACCGCACTGCCAAGCTTTAAGAAATTAATCTGTCACGCTGGGATGCGATATTGTCAACCTTCTATCATGCTTAGCGTAGCTCGTGTTTTTCCGTCCCAATATCTCATATCAGTCCTTGCTCTAAGGCTGCTCTAAATCTTACTTATATCAGTTTGTAACATGGTTCGTAATCTCAGTATCAGATTGATGTATTGTTCAAAACCGAATCAAATAAGACACATTTACCTTTGTTTTTTCATTCCAAAAAAATAGTAATTATTATTTTTTATCCTTGTCCATATCAATGTATCGGATCAGTCTCGGAATTAAACTCAGCCGATAATGATCCAATCCAGCCAATATCATCCGATCCTAGATTAGGAACCATGGTTTGTGAGGGATTTGGTGTGATTTAATATGGATTTGTGTTTTTTGTGTGAATTGACATGGTATTCCATTCATGGATTTAGTGCACCGTATCAGATCGGGTATCAGGATCAGCCTGTACTGATAAGGCTGATCTGATACCGATACCTAAAACCATGACAAAAAGAGCGGATTTGGGTTCCGATTCAGTCCTAGATGGAATCAGTTGGCAACCAATTAGAATTGAAAGAAATCACCGGCAGGCGGCAAGGTTGAGATTCCAACTGATTCCATGTTTGTACGTGAAACTTGAAGGACAGGATTGTGTTCAGGGTCTTCCAACATGGTTGATTGAAACTGGGGAAAGGAATAGCTTCATATCTGGACCTAGCTATTGATTCTTTTGTCATTAATTAGATGCTTAAATCAACATTTTACTATGGATATTTGTATAGTTGAGAGAGAGAGAGAGCGAGAAAGTATTGTGGGAAACAATAAAGGAAAATCAAAGATAGGAGCCCTCTGTACCTGGTCACTTCCAGAATAATTGGGATTTACAAGGAACACAATTGTTACATTTTTCAGAGACACCAGTGTCTCACAAAGAAGCAACCACAAATGCTTATTCACTCAACATAAGCTCAACTTTTAACCCACCTTTCACAGTGAAGAACAGCTTCAAGAGCACAAGACAAGTATTTTAAAGAATAAATCACAAGAAATCAAGGCTGACCCTCCCTATAGGACATGAAGCGCAACTTGACCCTTTACACAATTTTCATTTTATGTTACAGAGAGTGAATAATTAGATGAGGAGAGCATGCTTTGTCAAGTTTTGAAGCCCAAGCCTGACCACCTCCTTGTTACCTCTTTCTTTACTCTATCAGTCTTAGAATCAAGAAGGTTTTCAAGTGATTTTGCTTTTCTATCCCGAATCCTGCCAGCTTCTTTGAGGAGCTCTGCTAGCCTTTTCTTCTCATCATCAACATCAGGATTCGCCGTTCCAAGCTCTTCTTCCCTAACTTTTAGGATGCTCTCCAAGATCTCTATTGCATCATCTACCCTGTAAAAATAAACCATGATGATATGTTCATTAAAGCAGGTCCAACAGCAGGAGATTTATTCCAAGGTATTCCATAATACATAAACATTAGTTAATGCTAATGCAAATATCAGTCCCTCATCTAAAGACCAAACTTTGTTCTCATCAAGATTCCATTGGTTTTCTTACAGCAAAATGGTGATATCCAGTCACAATGAAGCTCAGTTTTCAGTTGGTTCATCAATCAATGAGACTGTTGGTTGCTGATTCTAGTTATAGTTGTTCAAAAGATTAAATGATTGGAAAATGGGAAAATGTTCTGTCTGGGACCGTAGCCTATGCAGCACTCCCCAGTGTCTAAAACTCTCCTCCCCTCCTCTGAAATGATCTCTTTGCCCCCCGGAATGATACTAGATAACCCATCGCAGTGGAAGGCCTTTACAACACAAACTGCTTTCAAATACAAAATGGAATCAGGATAGATATCAGTAGGATAGAACTGGAACAGACACTGAAGATGATTATAGTAATATGGTTAGGAAGGGATGACGGGGGTTCAAAGTCCCCTGGAGTTAGCAGGACAGGTGCCATATCTGGTGTACAGCAGTTTAGATGGCACCCAAAACAGATAGATAGGTAGATCCATCCTCCCTCATTTATGTATCGAAGATTACATTCCAAAAGGAATTTCACCACATGGAAAAGTCAAAAAACTGTTTGACCCGGTAAAAGAAGACAGAGACAAATAAATGCTGGAGCTGTATAATGGACTGTCGCATTGAGATTAGCCAGTCAAGTTACAAGATTATACTGTCGCATTGAGATAAGCAAGTCAAGTTACAAGATAACATAAAAGGCTTCATTGATCATTAACTTTTGAAGTTCAAAGCCAAAAACCTAATTCACCATTAACATTTGAAGGACATTGATTTCAAAGCTTCACAAAGGTATTTGTGGGATTATCTCTACATTAGATTCATCAATTTACAAATTCTCCAACATAAGTAACTTCTACTCCACTGCAGAATGAAATAACCATCTCACATTATGGAGTCAAAATGATAGGCTAATGCTATACATAGATTTCAGGAATGAAGCATTACTCGTGATGTTCATTCCCAGCATAGTTCGAGAACTCGCGAGATCTCGCTGAGTTTCTCGGTTTTTCGAAATCCCGAGACGAGACTGCCTACGAGTCTCAAAATGTCAATATCTCACCGGATCTCGGTCGAGATCTCGGTTTGACATAGAAAAATGCCCATCTAGGTCCTTTATATGAGTGCCAGATCTCGAGATCTTGCTGGAAATTCTTGGTATACAGACACCTATCTATGCCAGAAACTAAGACAGACAAGACAGACACTTTTATATGCCTAATATCAGTTAAGTAAATGCTTTTGTATTTGTATTTCATTTACTTAAGATATTATTCATAAATAAGCAAATACCCCCCTATTTGAATCGAATAAAAATAGTTAAAAAATAAAATTCCAAAAGGAAAAAAAGTCAACCCCCCAGTTCAAGAACAAAAACTGGATTTTCGACGGTAGGTGCAATTTTCAACTTTCTAATGCTGGGGTTTTTCTCAAATCTAAAAATTCCATAAATCTTATTATGGTAAAACATTGCTAAAAACCAAAAGTGCGGTAAAATATTCATTTGTTTTGATGTCCAAAAAACTATTTTCATTCAGAGTGATTTTGACAGCATTCGCGCACACCGAATTAAGTTTGACCGGTACATAACTCTTTCAATATAAATCATATTTTAGCAATCTTGGACTTGTTGGAAAGCTTTCCAATTCCAACAAGTCCATGGGGTCAAACTTAATTCGGTGTGCGCAAATGCTGTCAAAATCGCTCTGAATAAAAATATATCTTTGGACATCAAAACAAATGAATATTTACCGCACTTTTGGTTTTTAGCAATGTTTTACCATATTAAGATTTATGGAATTTTTAAATTTGAGAAAAAACCCAGCATTAGAAAGTTGAAAATTGCACCTACCGCCGAAAATCTAGTTTTTGTTCTTGAACTGGGAGGTTGACTTTTTTTCCTTTTGGAATTTGATTTTTTAACTATTTTTATTGGATTCAAATAGGGGGGTATTTTCTTATTTATGAATAATATCTTTAGTAAATGAAATACCCCCATAAATCAGTGTGTTTGTCCTGTGTCTGTCCTGGTTTCTAGCATAAGTGTCTGTCCTGCTTTCCCATTAACTGAAACTCCTATTTGGACTTTGTTTTTGCAAAATCTGATAGTGCCATTGTGTTTAAATGGCTTAAAATATGGTGAATACCAAGTTTCAAACCCAAACTAGGTCTAAAACCCACCGAGATGAGGCTTTGAGTCTAGAAAAAAAAAAATGCACCAACTCGGCGAGATCTCGACTCGACTCAGTTTTTCAAGGGTCCGAGTTGGCACCAAGACCCGAGTTTTCGAACCTTGATTCCCAAAAGAATGAGGATCCCTACATTTCATTCAGCAAAATGGAAGTTTCTTTGAATTTCGTCTTGGTTGAAAGTTAATTCAGGAAATGAAAAGACACTTAAGAGTTAACCTAAATAGAAGGAAAGAGTTACCTAAATAAAAGGATCCATATCTATGACAGTAGCAGCCACGCTATTCAAGTTGTAAGATGGATTTAGAGTCAATACATTATTCAAGAACTTTAGGTGGAATTCTCCTAGGATGTAGAAACAGAGCTTTGAGCTTTGGCACATAATAGGAGAATGCTTGAAGAGGATAATACATACGCATTAAAACCATAAAATAGAAATCTTCTTACCTGCCCATGGCATCATAGGTTGCTGCAAGATTACTATACACAGAAAGAGTATCTGGATGATCCGGACCACACTCCTGCTCCAATATCCCCCTTGCTTCTTCAAATAGCTCTGCAGCCTCATCTATTTTATACAGCTGCACAGAAGCCAAACCCATTTGGTTCAACAAAACCCCAAAGAAGGCTGATTTCCTCTCCCCACTGGCTCTAAGCTTCTCCACAGCACTCTCAAAAGAGTATCGAGCCTCTCCATACCTACCAAGCATGTAGTACATTACACCCATTTGTGCTTCTATCCCTGCAATCGTGCTTTGCTGCCCTGGTGTGTCTTCTAACAACTTCATTGCCTTCTGCAAGAGCTTCAATGCTTCCTCAGGTTCATTTACAGCTTCATAGATTGCTGAGATTTCAGTCAGCCCACTGGCTATCTCCTCTGCTATAGTTCCAGGAACAGGTTTTGAATATATCCTCAAAGCACTTTCACAGTAGGACTTGGACTCCCGAAGCTTGCCTGTCTTGTAGTAGAGGTCAGCAAGACGCACAAAGACTGATGCGACTGAAGGATGGTTGTCACTCTTGGCGGATTTGAAGACAGTTAGGGCCTTCTGATAGGAGAATATGGCCTCATCAAAACGGCTGAGGGACAGGTAAATGTCACCAATGCTAACATCAATTGCAGCAACTTCGATCTCTTGGCCATTGGCAATCATGGCCATACTTGCAAGAACAAGGTGCTCAAGGGCAGATTCATAATCTCCCTTTGCTTCACATATGAGGGCCATTAACCGGCGATCAGCAGCTTCTTCAAGGGATGCTGGTGCGCTGTGCTCACGGTGGATTTCAAGGGTCTTCGTGCATAGCTTTTCAGCTTCATCAAATTGCATAGCTTGGACATGGGCTTCAGCCAAGTACCTGCCATTTTATAAACAATTGTGTGGAAACAGAATTAGGGATCTGATTTTCGCTTCCAAGTCTGCACTAGATATTTTCTGGCAGTAAACCGCTATCTGCCTATTGAAAATAAACGCAAGAATAGGATAAAAACTTGTCTCTGGAAAATTTTAGATCTTCAGAGCAAAAGATAACTACATCGAGGTGATTGTGTTGAATATTGAACATTAATTTCAATAAGAAGATCCTCGTCTAATATATAAGTACAGGAGAATGTTTGTTGACCCACTTTTTATTATCCTTTTAGCTCATACAAGCAAAATTGATGCAAAGTTGTTACATACTATTTAATTGTTACATATGTTTTGTCATTGTGTTGTTTATCATTGTCAATTTATCATCCATCCAAACAAAATGTTGTTCTACAAAATGTAGAGTTGATAGTCTGATACAATCATACAAGGTAATTTAGCTAAGATGGAAGATGTAGTTGGTCGTTAGAGCCTCAGACAAGGTTATATTCGGTAAAGTCCAGAAGAAAAGTACATTTAATCATTCCATGACCATGAGACATGTATGAGCAACAACTGTTTTCAGAATTCTGCCAAAAAAATTTTTTTTTTTTACTGTGACCACATTGAAAATGCTTGATCCCAGCTTTCCTTTTTTTTTTTTTTTTTTTGGTGGTGGGGGGGAGTTAATCATTGTGAATGAAATAATTTTAGAATAAAACAGGCACCAGATTCCAAATCTCGAGGCCATAAAATCTTCTGACTGTAACAGGCGCCAGTGGCCGCATCCCGCCAAACACGCCTCAAATCAAGTGGGGTCATGGGGATACAGGATACTCAGTAAAAAGCGCACGTTAGAATACAAGGACATTTCACTAACATGCGCCTAACATCGTTGGAGGAAAATTCAGAGACTACGACGCCGGAAAAACACACTCTTTGCGGCCAAAACAAGCGTGAATTGTTGCTTCTGAGAACCCAAACTACAGAAATCTTCGTCGAAAATAGAAAAGAACAACGGTATGCCACACAACAAAGTGTACACGTAACGTGCAAATTGTCGTAGGCAGGAACAAAAACTCCAGAAAGCATTTCTCTATAATCTGCCAAGAACAAAATCTAGAGATATATATCTTGCAAAGCTACGGCGCTGATCGTCCGGCACCGAAGCGGTTCGTCACAGGGAGGAGCGGAATATAGTGCCGGCTAGAATAGAGTAATGGAAAGGGATTGGCATCATACCTGCAAGTCTCTGCGACCCTCGGATCTAACTCTCCCAAAGCTTCCATCTGGATCTTTAACCCAGAATCATAACAAGCAACCGATTTGTCGAGCTGACCAAGCATCGAATGCGTATCTCCGAGCTGCATATAACCTGAGAACGCTGCGAGCGCGTGGTCTGGCCCTTTCGCTACATCAGGGACTGTAATCGCCCGCTCAAGCACGGGGATCGCCTCCTCGAACCTTCCCAAACTACAGTAAATAGCCGCAACCACGTGCAAACACATGGCCAGCTCCAAGTTCGGTTCGCCCTCCCCTGTGCAACGTTCGAACGACTTGGAAGCTCTAATCGCGAAATCCAACGCTTTGTTCGGGCTCTCACCATTGGCTATCGTGTCGCGGGCGAGTTTAAGAAGGAAGGGCCCGAGATCGGGATTGTCAAGGGAGGATTCGTCAATTTTCGGCTTCTCGGGTGTCTTCTTCTTGCCAGAGCTTCCGCCTGGCGAAGGCTTAGCCCGTGAAGTGGATGGAGATGGGGTTCTCTTCGGCATCGGGGATCTGATCTTAGGGCTTCTGGTTTCGGATTCTTCGTCATGATTTTGAACCTGTTGATCTCCGGCGGGAACAAGAATTTGAAGCGGTGGAGCGTCTGGAGGTGTTTTCACTGATACAAGACCAGGCATCTCGCCAACAATAAATAATTAAAGAAAGGAACCGAAAAAATACAGCGATTATGATTATGGCGGTGGTACTCTCAGGACTCGAAGCTCAATAGCTCGATAGAGAGAGAGACGCCGGCCGGCAAAGGTTGAGCTCTGCAACTGCGAGAGTGTTAGAAGGAACAAAATACAGAAGCTGGGGATTACTACTCGCTACCATTCTCCATGGTTGCTTGTATTACACTTCTCGTCATCGGATCGGACATTAATTTGTAATTAAATCAAGGATATTTTAAATTTTAGGTAATTAAGGGGGAGAATGAGAAAGGTTTAGAATCCATCATCATGGCTTCTTCTTTTCCCTTTCTCCATTATCTACCTTTCTTTTACTGATCCTGAAAGTAAAACCATACGAAGGCGAACTACCAAATAACCGATATGGAGTTTAACTGTTCGTTTACAACCAATCCTTCATTTCCATCAAAATTTCGTGAATTGCCACTTCAGCGCGAAAAACGCATAAAATCTAGCTGAAAACAAAAATAAAATAGCGCATCACATGGTGGCATGCTCGAACAAGGCAGGCTGCGTGGGCACTGCATTTCATTAATTGAGTTCGAGTCTTTGGCTGGTACCTTAGGAAAATTATCACCTCCAGTTTGCTGACCGGCCCAGTTCCCCAGTTCCTCTAATAAGGGGATGGTGGACCCCACCCGGGCAAGGTGTTTGGGCATGGGTAGAGAGGTCATTTCAGCCCCCCTTTGTTAGAGGAACTGGGAACTGGGCCGGTCAGCAAACTGGAGGTGATAAAGATCCGGTACCTTACCCCCTCCAAAGGTCACTCCCCCCCCCCCCCCTTATAGATAAATATATATATTCATACAAGCTCTCAATTCCCAAAAAAAAAAAAAAAAACTTGTTTAAAATCCTCTATAGTGCTCACACGTGTGCATTGCATTGCGGCCCTCAAAGCTCAACACATGGAAGAAGCTTCATTCAAGGCTTCTTTTTTTTTTTTTTTCCTTCTTTCTTCTTGAGCTTGGTACTGTTGGATGTCACATCTTCCACGTGTCGAGCTCTCAAACCTGCATCGCAGTCTACTGTGCCATTTATCACCATCACCGTTAATAGGCTCTTGATAGTCATGGACTTGTGGCCCCCATGGACAAATCAGAATTGGTAGTCTCACCCATAAGATGGAGATCTTTAGAGTCAACACATCCAACGACTAAGCAGTGTTCGGCACATCCCAAGTGCTGCTTAGCCATTGGATGCATGCTGGAAAGGATCTAGATCCCTCGCCCATATACCAACTAGAATCTAGATAGAAGAATTGAGACGGTCCGATTGGAGGGGTAGACCAAAGGGCAAGGTTTAAAGTATCGGTATCCAGGATTGTATTGGAAGTGTGATTTTTAAGAGACGTATAGAGAGACATCCATGTATGACTACGAAAAGTTGATTAGGTTTCATATCGATACCTTAAAGATATGATCGTATTAGTATCAACAGATAAGGAATGATACTTAAAATCTTACGTAGGGGTTTCAAAAGGTGGTGTGTACCGACAGGTCCAATTTGAACGATTAAAGTCTGAGATCGATCGAATCAATTACTAAATATGTCAAGCTCAAACATTGACTCATTAATAATCAAACGTTTTGGGGAACGTAGTGTGCCGAAAATTGCTTGATTGGGACAAACCGAATATTATGACCATGTGAGTGACCATTTATAGCTTGATTAATTTATTTAACCTGGTTTATCATTTAATAACCTATATACCCAATTAGTCAATTAATACGTTTAAAGTTCGATTACCTTGAACCAATTACACAGGCAAGGGTGAAATGATCGCGCTATCCATTGTTTGAATACTTTGCCCGATGGGGTACGTGCCCTGCCAGTGTGAGGCCGCACAACGATTGCCCGATTGCCCGGCCACAGAGGATCCAAATTCGATATTGCCAAAACCTAAGGTGGCAAAATTTTGGTCTATCCATCTGTCCGGCTCAGCGCCCTCTGAAAACTAGATCAGATAATATTTTGTTGTCCAATATACGGTTTGGGAAACGAATATCTTTCTTGATTTTAAAAATCGGGTCAATGGTTGACGTATCATATTTTTTATGGCAATGTGATAACTCAGTTTGAAGCATTAATAGATTTTGGAGTGTATAGTATCTAATATGTTTTATTAAAATAAATATAAAATAAATGTGATAAATTCGGACCATTGATAGAGTGAACAAAATAAGTAGAATATTTGTCAAATTTCATACTAAGTATAAGCTTTAATTATTGATATATTTTTTTGGTAGAATTTAATTATTGATATATTTATGGTATGGAGAAAAAAAATAAATCTTAAAGGTAGTGTGACCCAGTACCGTACTGGACATAAAAGGGTGTGACATGATCATCCCATTCTTATGAAAGGTGAAAATCTTACCCTTATTGACGTTTCTATATATGCTCCCATTGGCCATATTTCTACTCACTCATAAGTTATGGATTTTCGATGTTTTATTTCTTTAATTCATAAATTCTGTTTAAATTAAAACTTGACATTTGAGTAATGGACCTAGGGTCCATTGTCAATAAAATTTAGGCCACATCCAACATAACATGTGACAGATTTTTTAATTAACCAGCTAAGCTTATCTAATCAAGTAAACTAAATATGCTTTAGCAATAACTAATTGATTTGTTTTACCAAAAACGGAAAAAAAACAATAATTGATTTAAGTATTAACCTTTACTCTTAAGTATAATTGGCAACAAAGCCTTGAATGACGACTCGAGTACCTGATCTTAGTAAACCACAAGAGGAATGCTAGTATACGATTGGCCGATGTTTAATAATCCACGATGTTTGTTGGTATATGCTGATCCTACGGTGACTATGTTGCGACAGTTCAATCAAATGCCAAATAAATGTTATTTATCCAACGGCTGACAGGATGGGCCACAGGTGTTTACTCCCATCTAACACGCTGTCTTACAGTTGAACCATCCCCTTCTAGGCCAGAGATGGTCTCTTATGATCTGTCTCTTAAATTTCACAATGACAGAGATGCCCTCAGATTTATTGCCTGTCTATTTTGTCCGGGAGGCTAGAGTTGCCTTTGTGAGTTCTTTTAGGTCTTTCAATCTATATCAAATCATTATTCTGTACTGGACCATCTAAAGGCTTCCATTATACATGTCCATGTGATCATGCCATTTCAAACGATTTTTTTATAGTTTATCATGTATCGATGTACTTCCAAATCAGCTCTACTTTGTTCATTCCTCACTTCATCCTTCTTAGTTTTACCGCATAACCATCTCAACATCTTAATTTCAGCCATAATGAATTTATCTATATGATGTTTCTTAATTGCCCTACTTTCCATCTTACATCATGGCTAGTCGTAAGACTGTCCTATAAAACAGAAGCACATATTTAAACAAAAGAACCTCCATTAGGATTATTAGTTATTAGAACCTTAGCTCTAAAAATCTATCACCTATTAGGGCCACTCCTAGGCTAACAGGAATTTTGTCAATTTTTTATTTTACCTTTTTTGGTTTTGCCACTCATCCATCTTAACATCCTCATATCGGTATATTTATTTTATTTATATTCAATTTCTTTATAATCTCTTATTTTATTTATGTATAGTTTTTATATTTCCAACATAAGCTCCATTTGTCATCTTGGTCTTATATCTTAATTGTTAGTGAAATTTATTGACACACCACTCCAAAGCGCCTCTACATCTCGTCCAACAACCTTCAGAAAAACAAATAAAATAAATAAGGCATTTTATTATTGTCACAAAAGTCTGTTATTTTTCCAAATGTCACAAGGTATTTATTCTGCCATGTGGACAGATGATATGTCCATTCCAATCGTTGGATAGAGAGAACATGATCTAGATTAGTCACTTGTCAAATTTCAGAGTCTAATTCAATCAAGGGAAAAAGAACTTTGTTCGGGAGTGTGGCCTACATTAGCACTCCCATGAGTCTATATCTCTCCTCCCCATATGAAAATATAGCTCTGCCCTCTTGTTTTAAGGAGGAAAGAGATAGACACATGGCAGTGCCGGCACAGGCCACACTCCCGGATAGAAAACTGTTTCCCTTCAATCAAATACCCATTTTGTATTGGCACACATCCTGTGTATGTCCATGCATGTGTACTAGCATGGTTCTAAGTATCGGTATCGTATCGCCCGTATTGGGTGATACATATCGGAATACACATTCCGATACTATGCACTAAAACCATGTGTAGTAGTACTCTAGACATTATTGTACACTCTCTCAACTTTGAATAGGAGCATATGGTATAGATTAAAAGAAAACCGTAAAAATGAATGACTCAAATTTATATTGTGATTTCAAAAGCATTACATTCCATTTGTTACATGGATAACTACTTAAGAACAAAAAAATGTAAATATATATACTAGGTTGAGTTTGACAATTCATCTCAAGACCTCAGCCTATGCTTGGCCCAACCCTAGCTAGGGCTTAAGAATCTCAACCCTAGCCGCTTATAGGCTGAAAAGTCCAGCCCAGGCCCTACCATGCTTGGGCTCACCATGCCAAATTTGCACCCCTACCCTTACCTAAATACTTTGGTTGATGAGTGATGATTAGGGGTGTTAAATGGTCCAATTTCAATTAATGGTATGGTTCGATTTAAATCATTTAATAAACGGTCTCAATTTTGAAACTATACTGGAATTATTTATTAAATGGTTTCACGGTTTCGGTTTGATTTTGGCATCGGGTTATAATGGAACATTTATAGAAGAAACCAATCCAAAGTTCCAACCCTCTGGATATTTGACACGTGGCGATTTTGGCCGTTTTGGGTCAGGCCCAGTCACCACCATGCTAAAGCAAATCGGGATTTCGGAATTCGGAGTTAGTTGATGGCGCGGAATCTGAAATCTAATCCGTTAAAGCGATTAGAGGTCTAACTCACTCTCTTATCCTTTCCAGCTACAAGGTTCAACTAGTGTTTACAGTTGCAGTTAGCTTGAACCCAGAGGATTCTTTCCATGGCGTTGCTGAACCAACAATTGCAGAGATTCTTATTGAACGGAGTCAACTGCAGCTTTGGTTTGACGTCTAAGAAGAACAACATCAGAGAGAGAAGCCGATGCTGCTCTGCAATCGCCATTGACGCTCCATCCTCTTTGACAGGCGTTGCGGGGATCAGATGGGGTTGCTGTCGATTACAGGGCCATCGTGAAGAGATGGAAGATGATGTCGTCGTCCGAACGGAGGACGGATTTTCTTTTGCTGCCGTCTTTGATGGTCATGCTGGCTTTTCATCCGTCAAATTCCTCAGGTGCTCAGGCATTACTTAGTACCCATTCGGAGAATTGTGTTTTTTTTTTTTTTTTTTTTTTGGGGGGGGGGGAGAGGGGGGATTAGTGGGGATTTCTTGTACTTTCTATATTGTCATTATCTCGAGGACTAGAGCATAAATCCTGTTGATTTCTGTCTATGGCCAATTAAAATTTATTTTTGAGACAATCCGGCTGAATCCAGCCTCATCCATATAGGCCATCCATCTCGAAAAGAACACCATAGAGTGATCTTGGAATGGAATTTCCAAAATGTTCTCAAGCAAATTTGCCATTTGGAATCTCGAACTGTCAGAACTTGCAAAGAACTTTCTTTTCAAATATTTTTTTTTTGGGTTCAGACAATCTTATCTGTTATATGGAGTTCAGGGACGAGTTGTTCAAAGAGTGTGTTGAGGCTTTACAAGGTGGATTGCTGCTAACTAGCAAAGATTTCAATGCTGTAAGAGAGGCCCTACAGGAGGCTTTCACAAATGCCGATACGAAATTGTTGAATTGGTAAACCATTAACTTTATAAGCATCTGTCAAGCGTATATGATCTCTCCTCAACGAAATATGGTCATATCGGTTGAGGAGAGATCATATACGCTTGACAGCATCTGTTCCCAGAAGTCGGAGAAAATTCTACTGATTCTAATCATTCAGTAGCTTTCTCTGTGAATTTTGATTGGACATTTATTATACCATTCTTTTGAAGCATTCAAGGTTTATTTGGCATCTTATCTTCTGCAGGCTTGAAGTGACTGCAGAGGAAGTTGAGTCTGGTTCAACGGCTACAGTTATGTTTGTTGGGAATGATGTGTTGGTCATTTCACATGTTGGGGATTCATCTGTGGTATAAATTCACAGTCCTTTAGATATTTGTAATGATTCACTTTTGCTTCAGGCTGTTTTGCGTTCCAAAACTTTATTTCTTCTGCTATTACTGAATAATGAACTTTGGGGCTCAATGAATTCCGTTCTACTGTTACTGTTGATGAGGTTCTCTGTCGCTCTGGAAAAGCTGAGCTGTTGACCGGCTCTCATCGACCTTATGGCAGCAGCAATGTTTCTCGTCAAGAAATTAAGCGCATCAAAGAAGCAGGTGGATGGGTGTGTCTTTCTGTTCTTATTTCCCTTCCTCATTAAGTTATGCATGAGTATAGTTTTATCATTTGCTTGGTTGGCATGCTCTACTGTAGCTTTTGAGGTCTGAGATATCCCAAGTGTCTAAATAGTTTTGAAGGATGTGTGATATGATCAGACCAAATTGAAGTAGCATGAGCTAGAAAATTGGCAATGAACATCAGATTCCCATTCAAATTGTAATGTATTGCTCATTCTTATAAACTTGCTTACTTTTCTATTGGCATGGAATACAACTATTATACCCCATTTAGTTGGGAAAAGGCTTAGTCTAGTTGAGTCGTAATGCAACTATTATGAAATTCTCATCAGAGCATCATCATCTAAGTTTTCTGCAGATATTTAGCTTGGTCATGGATTCTGTTCTTCCCTTCAATTCTTCATATTGCGTTGCATTATCTGTCCCAATCCTGGGTGATAGAGGTTTATGTCAGGTTTCCAGCCAATATAAAATTTATGGCCAATGCTGTTTCATATGAATCCTGTTTGCTTGGAGGTTTTAAATCTAAAAAGAAAAGGGGTTGTTCATGGTTTAGTGGTTAACAGGATGCTCTTTTTCCTATATTGGAGCCAAACAGTGTTCTTTAATTAACCTATTCGGTTCCCTCCCAACCTCTCCCCATCCACCCACCCCTCAAAAAAAAGGCCAATCGTGTCTTATGTTACATCTTTGAAGTCATTGATTTGATTTTTTCATGTATAGAAGTGAAAAGTACATCCTGATGTTGAATAGCATTTGGGGTTAACAAGTGTTTCAAATGCTTTTCTTGAGGAGGTTGGGCCAACAAATGCTAGGATTTAGCCATGGAAATGTCTAGAGGAAATCAAATCCTAACAGTAGTTTTATTCCAAATGGTTAAACCTTTACTTGTTTTTCCTATGTTTGTAAAGAAGAACTTCTATAGTTCTATTTGGTAGGATAATCTGTTAAACTTTTCCTGTAAAATTGTTGTATGCTTGAAGAAAGAATTGTTTGAGAAACTTAGGTATCCTACTTTTCACTCACTCTTTGTCCTGTCATTTGTTCAAGGATGGAGAATGTTAACTTTAGTTAACTGAGTTAGACATCCTTGTCTTTAATTATGTGAACAAATTATTAATATTGGCTCCTCTTACAGCTACGTCTGCATGGTAAAAGTGCTGAATTGCTGCTCATTGATAATTAAACAGCCTTGTACTAATTTTATAATCTTACCTGCTATTGGCATTAGCTGTGCAGGCCATTAAATGTTCTAATATTAACTTTTTAACATATCCTGCTATTAGTGTGTGTGTGTGGTTCTCTTCCTTTCTACCTTTTTTTATGGAGTGGTTTTGTATGAAAAAAAAAATTTGTAGAAAATTTCCCTTTACTTTTATTGATCAGGCAACTGGGGGAAAATTTGTAGAAGTCTCACCTCCCCATATTTCAAATTCAACTGCTTTGTCCTATGACGTAGAGCTTTGTTCTTTTATCTAATCATGTTACTGTGTTCCAATCATTTTAAGCTGATGATTTATTAGGCTAAGCAGGGTAGGAACATCTCTCTGTTGTCCTGAAATTCTCACAAACATGTTTCAGATGTTTTTTATCTCCTGCAGATGTTTCCTTTCAGTCATAGTAGACAGTTAGATGAGACTTTTTTTTTTGGGTAGGGGGTGGGGAAGGTCAGTATAATGGGATTAATTCACTTGGTATGTTTTATTTAGCTTTGATAATCCATCTCCATCACAAGTTTCAATATGAAAGTAGTTCCATTTTCTCCCCAAATAATTGACTAGACTCTCTCCAAGAAATTCCTAAGGTGGCTTTGTATTCAGCAATCTATTCTGTATTCTTTGCTGCTGACGATGTTTATATTGAATGGGTGTGTATAGATTGTTAATGGAAGGATATGTGGTGATATTTCTGTATCCCGTGCGTTTGGTGATATGCGGTTCAAGACAAAGAAGAATGAGTTCGTCTCTTGTACTCTCCTTTCTTCCTCTGGATAATGATGCTACACAATAATTTTTCATTTGTAAAGCTATATTGCATTTCAATCTATTAATATATGGATCTTATAATGGCCTCTGCCTGTTATTCCTCTTGAAAGAATGCTGGAGAAAGGAGTTGAGGAGGGGAGATGGTCCCAAAAATTTATTTCTCGGTATAGTATTAAACTTTATTTTCATAGCATTTTCTGTCATTATTTATTTATTCATTTATTATTTTCTTCTTAAAGTAGGATTTGAATCTTGACCACAATTCTGTTATTTTAAGAATGAGGTTATGCAATGTTATACATCACAGAAAATATTCATACTTCCTTCACATGGTGCATCTTTTCTTCCCCTTTCGGGTGGGGGGGGGGGGACATTTGGAGTTCTTCACCAGCTAAAAGGTGTGCCAACTCTTTGGATCATCCATGACTTTCAGACTATATTTGACCTCTGAATCAAGTTGTTTTATTAGATGAAATAATTTCATATAAAATTAGCAGTTTTCATAGGTATACAGATCAACTCTCAGGTCCAGATTTGTACATCCCCGTGTGAAGGAGTCAGGAATCATGCAGTTTCATGACAGCAACATTTTTTTTATATTTCTTCCCAGTGACCTTGTCACCACCTCACTGCCTGAAAACTGATTAGATTTATCAAAGCAAATAGATGAAGAAACTCTATTTTGGTCAGTGATTCATGGCATACCATTTTAATGACTGATAATATAATTGTGGGATTATAATTATTCTGTGGCGTCATTGTTCCTAGACCTAGTGTATGGTTAATTCTGTAAGAGGTGGAATATGTCCTAATTATTTGATCTGCCTTATAAAATAGTATACACACTTGGCAATGTCAGCTTCTAACCGTGTAGTTGCTATGCATAACTGTTCAACATAAACTAAATAACCCTTTCAGCATAGTGTAACTCTTAACCAGACCTGGTGAAAGTCACATAATTGTTTGATTGAAACTGCATTATTTCTTGTTCAGATTGCGATTCAATGGAGACTTGGTTATTGCTTCCCCTGATATTCATCAAGTTGCTCTTGGATCAGACGCAGAATTTATATTATTAGCAACTGATGGATTATGGGATTACATGAAAAGGTTTGCTGGAAAAGCTCTTTGATCTTTGTGTATAATATGTTCGGATACTAGCTATTATAGAAAGGGTAAGGGTTTCCTACATGGTCCACCTAAGAAGCTTTACTAAAAACAGGCCTAAAAATCTGCCATGTGGCAAATCAGAAGGGGCCCAGATTTTTGGACAGGTGGACCCATAAGTCCCCTGTTCCATGTCAAGTGTCAGTTCAAAAATATGCCTAGTGGCCAACTAGAGCATTAAAAATCCAGGGTATGGAAAGTGCACAGTAGTGGTTGGAGTACTGTAGACGTCTTACATAGGGATGCATGCCAATACATGGGAAGGTATTTGATTGAATTAAGCTCTGAAGCTTGGCACATAACTTATCTAAACCATATCCTCTCCATCCGACGGTTAGAATTGCCATGTCATCTGTCCATGTGGCTCAAAATAGTGAACCATTTTGAAGTCCTTCCTAAACAGGGCCATGTAAAGGCAATTTCCCTTATAAAAAAAATTACCCATGTTATTTGTTTATGTTGTTGTTGGTTCAAAACAAGAAAGAGTCAACAATTGCTTATACTTGCTGATTCCTTCAGTTCAGATACAGTAAGATTTGTGAGGACTCAACTTCGACAGCATGGCAATGTGCAGGTACTATGCATTCTACAGGCCCATTTGGTGCTAGAACTTATTATATTCCTATCAGTCTCTAACTTCCCCCCCCCCCCTTCTTTTCCCCAGATAGCATGTGAGGCACTTGCACAAGCAGCTCTGGTAACAATTTCATTTATTGGTTCTGAGCATATGTATCATTTTATTAGTTATATTGTTATACACCTTCGGCAGATTTATAAGCACGTCATTTTATATGTGTTGCAGGACCGGGGCTCACAAGATAATGTTAGCATTGTCATAGCCGATTTGGGGTATGTTTCTGTTTCTCAAAATACCTATATTGAAATTTACTCTTTTTTACCAGAACTGAGCTGAGTTAACCAACACATGGCTCTCAGCTGTGATTCTCAGATTAAATTATGAATTATGATTATAATATTCTGTTGTGAAAGGTGAAAAAACAAGTATAAAAGCAAAACAATCTACCATCTGATGGTTTATTTTATTTTCATTATTATAAAATAAAAAATCTAGTAATCCATCATACAATAGCCTTTAAACAAGTATAAAAATATGATTGCACCTTCGAGTCCTGTGCTGCATAACCCTCTGCCCTCTTTTGATTTGGGAACGCACATTAATAATTAAATTTCTCAACTCCATTACGAAATCTATGAGGACACATTTCTTATATTGTTAAAACATTTCAGGCTGAAGAATACTGCTCTCTTGATTGTAAGGCCTCATGCTATTGTTAAAAAAGCAACTATCTTTTTTTTCGAAGGATCAAAAGCAACTTTATTATGGTTACTGTTTTTCCCTTTTTTTGCTAGTATAAGAAATGTAATTTTTTTGGGTGATATTTTGGATGTTGTAGCTTCATGCTTCTCATACATACGATTCATGTTTAATTTCCATTTATTTGTTTTCTTTGTGAATATTTGTCCCTTTACTTATTCCTTTTTGTGTATATGGGCTCTGAATTGTTGGTAGGAGGACGGACTGGAGAAGTTTGCCTCCTCAGCAAGAAAGTTTTGTGTATGAATTAGGCCAAGCCTTTGCAACTATTGGTATTGTATCACTAGGAATTTGGATGTCATCTTTGTTTTCGTCATAAAATCAAAGCTACTCTCAATGTATATTGACAGATTTTCATATTCTTGTCTATATCATGTAAATGTATTTGTTTCCCATCTAATAGTTTTGCACTGCTCTATATAATAAATTATGATAACCCATATTATCCAGTGCTGCTGCTGAGAGATCTTGTTGTTTTACCATGTGTAAACGTCGAAGTCATATACAGCAGTTATATTATGATCTAGTCTGTAGAGGCTGATTTCATGGTATATCAGATATAACTCTATAGTTGTCTATCTTATGATTTTTAATAACTGCTACTGTGATGTGCACACACACGCACATATGTCTGGATGCATACTCCTTGTTTCCTTTTGTACAGAGGAGCTTTAAGAAACAAATTTAGGCTTGCTGAGATTTTATTTAGGACCTGTAGCCAAGTAAAATCTAGTAAAGTGAACCTTAAACAATCACTCTGGTCTTCCAAGCTTTCCCAAGAAAGGGACAAAAGGAAAATACTCTAAACTCACTTCTATTTGATTGGAATCCATGATGTGTCTGCAACTAACAAGTCATATTTGTAAGACAAAATAACTTTAGAGCGGTAATAAATTCCTCATATAGCTCAAAACAGAATAAGAATGTTATCAAGTTTACTTCTTGAGCAATTAGGACTCTTACTAAAGTTTCCTAAAATTATCTTCAACAACACTAAAATTAAATTCCAAATTATTTGATAGCATTTACTACAAATAGCACTCAAATTTACTTAAACTCAAGACCATGAAGATAAATTTGGTGAGGGGCCTAATATGGTGGGTGCTCTTAGTATGGCATAGTGCTCCTGAACATTGAGGGTATCCTTCTTGCTTAGAAGAACTTATATTCTCTAATCCTTTCAATGGTGATCTGGAGGTTGAAATTTTGTGGTGCACGCCTATATGGGAGAGTGAGAAGATCTCATCCCCTCGTTTGCAACCGATTTTCTTTCCTTTGCTTTGAGAGATTGGAACCCGTACTGTTGGATTTTCTTGTTTCAATGTGATGCTTTCCTGCCAAAATCTTTATGTTTATTGTAGGAGAAAGATATCACCCTATTTATTGGAAAGTAATCGATGCAGTTTTTAGGTTCTGCATTGAATATGGAGAGCTGTTCAACTATCAAACTTTTATCCAAAATCATTTCGTTTCCGAATCTACTTACAAATATAAGTAGCAGTAGCACCCAGTCTATAAGTTCTTCATTGTGTAAATTCTAATGATTGGAAAGGAAACTTTGGAGTTTTTGCATCATTAGGATGATGTCTGATTTGATATCAAATCCAACCAAACCTGACTTGGTTTGGGTTTGTCATATTCCATCCCAACCACCAAGAAGGACAAAATGTGTGAAGTTGAGCCCTACTTGCAGCCCTTGCTTTTGCACTATGAATGATATATTGGTCAATGCCAGATAGTGAGTATGAGGTGGTTACATTTTCAGCATGAGTTATGGAGATACATACTTTCTTGTTTGAGTGAAACACTTCGGTAAACATCATCTTTGAATTATATATGGTTCTTAGATCTACATTAAATTTTATTTTCCTTTGTCAGTGAATTTGTCTCTGGTGGTCTAGCATGTGAGTTGGTGGATTGGTTCTGAAACCAAGATCCAGTATCAAAGCCAAACAATTCTAAGAACATATTTTCCATGCTTAAGTCATTGTCAGCGGCATAGCAAGGGATACAAAGTTCTGTTTTGTGACATGAAAAAATAGGTGCTCTTTCATGGTGTGGCAGTTGCTAGTTAAAGTATAAATGAAAGAAGCTCTAGCTTAAAGCAGGAATCCCTTCTGAGTCTCCTGGAGGTGAATATGTTCTGACTGGTGGAGACCAGAGGAGGTAAGGCAGGTGATGCAGGAGCATCAGCTAGATATGTATGTCCTTGAGGGAGGAATCTTATTCCTACCACTTCCAGTGTATCTTTAATTAATGGGAGTCAACGCAACAGAGGGGATCAAAATTTGAGTAAAGGACCATAACCATTTGTGGGAGCATTGCTCTAGGATGGGATTCATTTCTTTTTGTTACTTTGTCTAATATAGTTCTGGTTTTGCCATCTACAATTGGGGCAGTTTTTGTAATTTTTTTAAGGGAAAAAGAATGCTAACCAGTGTTGTGCCTCGGCGGGTACCTGCACCCAGGCACAGTCCCGCGCAAAATGGTCGGCGCACCCCCCTGGAAAGGTGGAAAGGATCAAGGTTGCGTCGGTCATTTTGCACGTGGATGTGCCTGGGCGCAGGTAGACGCAGAGAAACAACACCGATTAGCTTTCCTTTCCCCCCCCCCCCCCCTTTTTTTTTTTAAATAAAAGTTTATGGTCTTACGAGTTGTCATTGGAGTCTGAATTAGTATTATTACAAGTCCACTCTGAGGCCCGTTGTATTTTTGGATTTTGCTTGTTGGATTTGAGTACTGGTTAGAAAATAGGAATTGGTTTCTCCTTTTAAGGTATCCTTGCAGCAGTTATTGGATTCTTTTTTGTAGTTATTTGCTTTCTTGCTGGTACATAATGTCAGATTGTGATTTCTTCCTGTTCTTCGTTTTGTATGGATCTTGGATCTGTTCTACCACCTGCACGATATGTTGGTAATTCTCTGCTGGCCAGATCTATGTTTTGATAACTCCTCATCACTTACATCAATAGATGCACTTCTTGAATATCCTAGAATCCTTAAAAGCCTAACTTATTGCAAGATTTTCATCCTGAAATCAAATTTTTTTTATATCAAAATTCTGAGGGAACATACCTTACAAAGCCTCAGAGGACCGACATGAATGATAGCACAGTGGGTTTTGCTTTCTTTTTTAGGTCTGAAAGTCTTCTTCTCGGTGAGGGTGGAGAAACCGATTTGGATGCCTCTGTTCCTCAATATTCCTTATTTGATTCGAATGAGAATACAGAGGAATCGGAAAAAAACTTGATATGTTGTTTCGGGAAACACTAGTGGAATGCGTTGGGCTCCTCTATAGCGTGACAGGGAGTGTAGCGCACATCCAACGGCTTGTAGTGCTTGGGCACGCAGCCTAACACCTCGTCTGTGTATTGAGCTGCATGCCCAAGCACTACAGGCCGTTGGATGGTGAGCTACACTCCCTGTCGCTCTACGGAGGGACCCAAATCCCTAGTGAAACTGTTAGCTCCAAAGATAAGGGAGAGGGTTCCATGTACAAGCGTCATAGCATAGGGAGGGTGATCCAACAGTTTTGTAAATAAAGTGTAAAAAAAGTCATTTCATATGTACTTGTACGTAATTAGATATGTAGTTTTTGGGTTGAGGATCGCTGCCAGGCTGCATGCAGCCTGCACCAGCTTAGGCCAGCCAATGGGACGGCGCAGAAGCATCCAACATTGGGGCCACTTAGTCATTTTCAAGAGGAGACATTGCATTAGAAGTTCATAAAGCTTCGTGCTGCTATGGACCGTCTTAGAAAAGATCGATCTACCAAGTGAAGATACTCATAAAATATTTGAAGACAAAAAATGATCCCACTCACAGCAACTGACGAGTGGGATCCAAGTAACAGAGACCATCAAAATCCCAAAGGCCTGCTGGCACAAGGCCGGGAACCGAAATATATCATATTGGAACCATTCAAGTCCTTCTTACCTAACTCCCCATGTGAAAGAAAGATGCATGAGACTTCACCAATTTCACTTTATAGCTAGCTAGTGCAGCCCTAATAGCTTTAAGATCCTCTAGAACTTGCATTTCTAACGATAGCACTACATGTCACATTGAAGTAGAGGTGGCAACAAATATGGGGTGAAGAATTTTTGTATTGAATCTTCATTTCACTGTTCCAACATTTACATGCAGATCAATCAATTAGACATCTTTTATATGTAGAATATACAAACCAAAGAAAGATCGAGCCTGCCTGCCTTCTAAGAAGAGTATGCAAAAGCCTCAGTTGCTAATACAGAAGAAACAGATCGCGGACCATCCCCGGTGGTATAGTTTAGTTTGGATTGAAAATCATTGACTCTGGACATCTGCTCAACTAAACTGCAAAAGCGGGTCCAGTTATCATGCTTGTACAACTTTGCGTTCATTTTCCCGAAGTTCAACGAAATGGATGGATCAGTGAGACCATCTGAGTATAACATGAACATCTCTAGCACATTTTTCTGTGATGTATTATCAATCCTAGAGTCAGTAGTTTCACCCACTAGGGGTACATCACATGCCTTGGCAGCCAACACCAGTCGCTTAACAAGCCCTTCTGGACTGCTAGTCGGGTGTAACTTCTTCTCAGCTTGATCAACCAATTCAAAGCATTCACAGCACAAGGTAATCCCATGCCTGCCGAACATCTGGATGATGGGGAGGTATCCATCTCTGCCTGAGGTATTGTAATAACCTGCAGTCAATTCAGATGGATGCGATATTGTATGATAGTGCCAGAATATCCCTCCCACTTTGGCAGCTATATTCACCCCTGTACCATGAAAGATGGTTTTTGCTGCCATGCATAACCTCTCTCCATGCAGAAGCAACATCCCAGAGTACCATTCAAGAAAAAAATGACCGTAGATGGTGCGCCAAATTCCGGTACTCTTAAAGAACTCTAGCTCTTCGGGACGCTGTCTCAAGCGTGCAGGACCTGCAGGGCCTCTAATTCCCCAGTCTGGTTTTCCAGCATCTTGTGCACTAGCCCTCAAAGATGCAAGCATGTACTGATGGAGTTTCGAAGAAAAAAAATGCATCAGTAATAATGAGCAAATAAATGCAGGCGCATGCAATTGGAATCAACTCCACTAAAAGCATGCAAACAGAACTGGTGTCACCACCTACCCTATCATAGATCTGGAACTCTCCAATTTCATAAAACCGCCAATGCCATTTAAGCCTTTGAGAAGGGCTTGAAGCATATCTAAGTTCACCTGCAGGACCCATGCCAACTTGAATGTCCTGCCAAATGAATCATGTTCGATATATCAAAACTCTAACAAAAGCACAAATCTACGACCTCATCTGACAAGACAGAAAATTTTAATCTTACTGTTATAATACTCCCAAGGAACTCTCTAAATGTATCTCTGAAGTTCCTCATAAAATCTGAGTAAATTTGAACAGGTGATCGGCCTTTGAGAACAGGAAGGATATCGCAGCCCAAGGATATGTATTCTCTGCTCTTTATTCCAAACCTGTCACTATATACCAAGTCTGGATTCTTGTCCATCTCAGATAACACCCAATGAGGAAGAGGAATCCTTCAAAATGAAACAAATGTGTCAAAATCCTGTTGAGGAAAAAAAGAAAAGAAAAGCAAATCGAGTGGGGAAATTAAGAAAAATCCAAGAGCTCATGTTTTAGTGTACAAGCCCATATTGTCAGGTACAAAAATGGGATTCTAGTGATCATAGTTCACATTAGCGCTCCACTATTATGATTGAAAAAGTCACTACCAACAAAATAAAATTCTTTTACCAGATGGCATACAATTTTCATCAGAAGAGAGAGAGGAGAGAAAAACAGTGCACCACCCTCATAAAGTCTGCCCCACATCAGTTCCTCTGTAGATACTCCACTCTGTGTATCTCATTCCAAACAATACACATATTTTCTTTTAGGGAAAAAGAATTATGTCCGGGAGCATGGCCTACGCCAGCACTCCCATGTGTCTATCTTCCTCCCTTATGAAAAGACATCCCTGCCCATTGTTTGGGGAGGAGAGAGAGAGACACTGGAAGTGCTCCGGTGTAGGCCGTGCTCCCAGACAGTGAACCACTTCCCTTTCTTTTAATAAAAGAACTGCTAAACTATCAAAAGAAACATAAATTAAAGAGAAAGTGAGCACTCTAGATGATAGACATGAACATATTTCTTATATTTAATGGAACTCCCTTAAGCTATCAAATTAACTGAGACCCAAAAAGAAACAGGACTATGTTGTGCGAATAGTATGATTGTTGAGAAAAACTTGATCACATCATCATCTAGAATAGGGACTAGAAACCCACAGAATGACTAAGTACTGGTAAACTGCATGAAGGATTTGAAAATCAAGTTATACAAACTAGAAGGTTTTACACACCGATTTGAGCCTTTAAAAATAGGCTCCGCAGACACTCACGGAGGTGTATATTGAAGTTTCGAAATTGATTGGAGAAACCAATTTTGCAAAATAACAATCTTTCTTATCAATATACAGAAGGATAATGTCTGAGAAATAAAAGGAACAAGAATAAGTAGACAAACTGCATGCAGAAATTTTACTAACTGTGCATCAAAACTACCCAGAGTCATATAAAGTAATATTAATCTTTAGAAATTACACTAATTGTGCATCAACACTACCTACAGTATCCATACAATGGAATATGATCAAATCAACGTGAACCACAGTATGCTAAAATTTCTTAAAGATATAGAGTAACATTAATCTTGAAAATAAAGAAAACAAATTAAAAATCCATAACTTTTGTGCAGAATCAGAATAAAATACAAGGAAAATAAAATCTAAACATGCTTTGGACTATCTCCATCCAAAGCAGTTTTACAAGTCTGTTGACTGTTCCTAAGATGCACTGAAGCAAACGTACTTATAACCAATAAAGACATCAATATCTTCAAGCCCTAAATCATCTTCCACAAGGGGTTTTAAGTATATAACTGTTTTCAAGAGTACCAGAAGGACAAATCTTGGTCTTATCAGTCCAATGGCGGTACATTTTTTACGAGTACAAGGATCCATGTAGCCAACCCCATTTAGCGGATCTTTATCCTCTCATTTTTTACGTGTTTAGGCGTTTAGCCCAATATATCACTGTGAATTTTCATTTTCAACTGCTGCTCTGTGCAATCCTTCTTGCAGTTGGGATATGATCTTAGGTTCATTGAAGCCAAGCCTGGAAGTACACAGCTCAAGTACTAATTTTTATTGTCTATAATTCTTATACACAGAGAAAACATTTCAAGGTGAATGCCACTAAACCTTAAAAATTTATTTATTTTGGTAGTTCTAGAGGCCATGGAAATCCTAAGATTAGTGGCCTTTCTTTGGGTTTTCATCTATATTCAAGATATAGCTATTTCAGGCATACCAGGGACCAGTTTAGTCTAGTTGTGACTCCTGAAGACTCTTCTTATGGTAGTCAAATTGTTCTGAAATTTTTACGGATTAAGTATTGGAAGTCTTACCAGATGAATCTACAAGTTCTCAATTTCTGGAACTTTCTATGATATTTTTAGTAAAATTAACAGGAAAACTAGTTTTGAGAAACAATTATCCGTGTTGCAGAGTTGTGATTCATAATTTCAGCCTTACCTTCTTTGAAACTTATACCATTGGATTGCTTACTGGTTCTTGTATCTGCAAATTGAATTTTGTGTGATTTCATTAATAATGAATACTGTTAGCATTTTTAATATTTTTGAATTTACATGATTTTGTAAATTTGACCTTCTTGAAGCAATGAAATGAAACTTTCTGGTTGCAGATCAGAGGGAGAGGGGGCAGAAAAAAGGAATTTAACCAATCAGTGCAATGCACCCAGCACTCCAGCAGACAAGAACATGACATTTATAGTGGGGGGAAAAAATCAAATTAACAGGGCTCGTAGAGTATTTGGCTGCTGTGTGGCTGCTACAGCAGCTTATCAGAACTTTCATAGGCAGGTCAATGCTGCTAAGGGTGACAAAGCATTTACCATTCAGCATCTGCTCAAATCAAATACCATACCAACTTTATTAAAGCTGAAACAGTTCCATAAGTCAGCATCACATAACTGAAATGCATATTTCCTCATAGGCCTAAGGGTAGCACCAACAGATGACAATACAAGTGATAGGCCACTGGGATGGTTTTGTTATGTACAACAAAGAAAAATGACATACAAAGTGAGGAGTAACATAATGAAAGATGAAGCAAAAAGGACATGGAATTGAGGAAATGGGCTAGAAGGACCTAGGTGAAGTGGTGAAAAACAAGACATCAATGCCTATGAATTAAAATTTAACAGAGAGAATGGCTCAGGCTAGTCCAACAGCACTCCAGTGGACGGCCCAGAGTGGATGAGGTAAGGCGTGCTTGAGTTGATTTGAAGAAAGGCTTTTAAGAAACTATGAAATGGTTGGGCAAATGATTAATCACGGCCCAATTAAGAGAACCTTATGTGTTTCCGAAAGAATATGTCACATCCGAGAAACTAAACCCTTGTATGGGGCTCAAGTATCCCAAAGATCGTCGTTATTTTACCGCCTTTTTCATCGGGTAGAGACTTTCACATAGGGATCTCTCCTATAATCTCAATTTTGTTAGAGCACCGTCATCTAAGCCAGTGAACATATACATATATTTTCTTCAAAGAAAGAACTCAAGAAGAAAAGAAAACTGGAATTAGTAATACGTACTTTGAGAATCTAGAGACCAATACATTGAAATTTGAAAACGTATGAAGAGATAATGATATACAGACACCCAAACTAATCACAAAATTCTGTATAAAGATTTGAGAGAAAAAAAATCTTGATAAAGATTATAAAAAGAGTCGCATTACCTACAATCTTTTCTGCAAAAGAAAGAAGGAAAGAAGGATCAAAAAGAGCAAAGACAAAGGACCAACCACAAAGATTCACGGGATTCAGCGGGCTCAGTGCGCCACTGATGAAACGCCATAACCGCTCGAACCTTCAATTTGCAATCTCGAACCATGGCCACTAAATCCAAATACGCTCGCCAATCATAGTTCTCTGGCGTGTCCTCAACATATCCCCACCAGACCTCCATGACCACACCTTCCACGCCAGCTGCAGTGAGCGCCTTCAGCGAAAACACTAGCTTCTTCCGGCCCTCGGAGTTCCCAATCATACTCGACGCGTCAACTGGAAGTTTAACAAAGACAGAGGCTCCTTTTCGCCGTTGCGGGGGTGCGAATCCGTGCTGGAGCTCGTACTCGAGATCTTCATCGCCGGGAGAGACGGAACCGCCGGTGCCAGAGGGCTTCGAGGAATTCAAACTGAACCGAGATGGATATTGTTTCAGAGCGGTCAATGACACAGTAATCGACGGAAAGCGAACGAAGCGAGCAGGCTCGGACCTCGAATAACAGAAAGAAGCGGATATGCTGGATGGAAATGCAGAAGAAGCAATCGCCATTGCAAACCCTAACGAGAAAGATCAAGAACGCTAGAAAGACAGAACGCGATTGCGACAGTGAGAAAGGTCGTGGGAATGGTGTGGGAGTGTGGGAGTCGGAGAGTGTTTTGATTCTGTTTGCTGTTGGTAGTTACAGAGAGTATCAGAACGAAATAAAAAGAAAATGTAATAACCGAATGGACAACAGATTGCTGTCTGATCGTGTAGCGCCTCACCAGCGATTAAGGGGACAGCTGAAACGGAATTTTTAATTGCGTTGGTGCTGAATGATAAATTCACACTTCCGGTTACATAGGATACGCTAGCACATTTGTGTCCATCTCTCTTTTTTCCAAATGAAATGACTTTGACCGCTGTTTTTCTATGGTCCTACCATTGGTTGCAACCTATTAGTGTGCATCGTTGCTTTCCTATAGAGAACCCTCTCCCTACTATTATATAGGGAAAAAGATCTCTGTCCGGGAGTGTGGCCTATATCAGCACTCCCATGAGTCTATCTCTCTCTTCCTCATGTGAAAAGAAACCTCTGCCCTCTTATTTTTAGGAGGAGAGAGATAGACACATGGGAGTGCTGGCGTAGGCCACACTCCTATACATAAAACTACTTCCCTATTTTATATCATATGGGATAAACAAGCCCAGGATGCTAGAGTATAGAATCTTTGCATCCCTTACATTGACATTCTCTTTCCTATTTTTTAATTATATGAGTCCCATGTGGATGACAACATTATCCACACTTCTATTGATGTGGAATTTAAGGGTGTCAAAATGGAACTGAAATCAACCGTTTTAGATCGATCAAAATCGAACTGTAAAAAAATGATCTGCTTTTTATTTCATAGGTTCTTTTTTCGGTTTGGTTTTGATTTGCACCGTGAAACTGACAGTTTTAAATCAAATAGGTGCCGGAAAAATTCAATAAAAACCGATACATCTCAATCAAATACTAGCCCACGCACTTTTGGTTTGAAATGCACATAATTCCCCACAATGGCGTCACGGGGAATTGTCTACCGTCTTCCTTAGCTCAAAAAATGTAGGGGTGGCAATGACACGGGTTGATCCAGGTCAGGTCTATATAAATCCATATAAAATGGTATTAGGATCGGTCACTTGCAAAATTGGAACGTATCAAACGATAAGATACTGATACCTCAAATCATAGGTGGAAATGTGGAGGTAAAGTTACTTTTCCCACGAATAATAATCAAAAGTTCTACCGATTTCGTAGGACTTTGGATAGAATAGGAATGCGATTTTGAAGTGTAATATCAACAGACAAAACATTTAATGACGTTCTTTGAGCTTTTATAAGCTCATCACCCGGAGATAACCAAACAAGGTTGGGGTGGGATTTTAAAACGCCACATCAGCATTTTCCCACCCTAATTCTCCCACCGCACCTAGTACCCTCTAAAAAAATAGGGGCCTTAAGGATTTTATCTTTGATAGATTTAACGAATTTTACATGTGGTTTACCCAAGTAATTTATTTTCTATCTAATATTGACAATGAAGAAATCATATATGATATATCCATGTGGGATAACAAGTCACGTAGGAAATCTGTAGGTAATAGGGGAAATTGCGTAGATCTAGTAGATTGTAAAAAGAATTACAAAAATAATAAATATAAATTATGTTTTACCATCACAAGTTACACTGTTGAAAAGATTTACCAAATTCCCACACGAATAAAATGGCTAAATGAATAACCTAAAATACCCCCATGTAAGAGATGCATGAGACTCACCAATTTCACTTTATAGGTAGTGCAGGGCCATGGGATTGTTCCCAAACCCTAGCCTTTAATCCTGTAGAACTTGCATTACGAACGATATCGATAGCTCTACCAGTCACATTGAAGTAGAGGTGGCAACAAATAGGGTGAAGAATTTTTTATTGAATCTTCATTTCAATATGACATCTTTGTGGCAACATAGAACCATGATCAGAAATTACTACATTTGAAGATCAATCAATTAGACATCTTTTTGTTGAATATACAAACAAAAGAGAGTCTGTCTTCTAAGAGTATACAAAAGTCTCGGTCGTTGCTAATACAGAATAAACGTTTAGTTTGGATTGAAAATCAGTGACTCTGTTCATCTGCTGAGCAAAATTGCAAAAGTGGATCCAATTATCACGCCCAAATATCCTTGGGCTCATTTTCCCGAAGTTCAAAGAAATGGATGGATCAGTGAGACCATCTGAGTATAACATGAACATCTCTAGCACATTTTTCTGTGATGTATTATCAATCCTATAGTCAGAAGTTTCACCCACCAGGGGTACATCACATGCCTTAGCAGCCAACAGGAGTTGCTTAACTAGCCCTTCCGGACTGCTAGTCAAGTTTAACTTCTTCGCATCTTGATCAACCAATTCAAAGCATTCGCAGCACAAGGTAATCCCATGCCTGCCGAACATCTGGATGATGGGGAGGTATCCATCTCTGGTTGAGGTATTGTAATAACCTGCAGTCAATTCACACGGATGCGATAGTGTATGATAGTGCCAGAATATCCCTGCCACTTTAGCAGCTATATTCACCCCTGTACCATGAAAGATGGTTTTTGCTGCAATGCATAACCTCTCTCCATGCAGAAGCAACATCCCAGAGTACCATTCAAGAAAAAAATGACCATAGATGGTACGCCAAACTCCGGTACTCTTAAAGAACTCTATCTCTTCGGGACGCTGAGTCATGTGTTCAGCACCTGAAGGGCCTCCAGTTCCCCATTTTGGTTGTCCAGCATCTTGTGCACTAGCCCTCAAAGATGCAAGCATGTACTGATGGAGTTTCGAAGAAAAGATGCATCAGTAATAATGAGCAAATAAATGCAGCCGCATGCAATTGGAATCAACTCCACTAAAAGTGTGCAAACAGAACTGGTGTCCCCACTTACCCTATCATAGCACTGGAACTCTCCAATTTCATCAAACCGCCAATGCCATCTAAGCCTTTGAGAAGGGCTTAAAGCATATCTAAGTTCACCTGCAGGACCCAAGCCAACTTGAATCTCCTGCCAAATAAATCATGTTCGTTATATCGAAACTCAGCAAAAGCACAAATCTATGACCTCATCTGATAAAAGAGAAAAAATTAATCTTACTGTTATAATACCCCCAAGGAACTCTCTAAATGTATCTCTGAAGTTCCTCATAAAATCTGAGTAAATTTGAACAGGTGACCGGCCTTTGAGAACAGGAAGGATATCACATCCCAAGGAAATGTATTCTCTGCTCCTTTTTCCAAACCTGTCACAATATGCCAAGTCTGGATTCTTGTCCATCTCAGAT
This sequence comes from Telopea speciosissima, assembly GCF_018873765.1. Taxonomy (NCBI): domain Eukaryota; kingdom Viridiplantae; phylum Streptophyta; class Magnoliopsida; order Proteales; family Proteaceae; genus Telopea; species Telopea speciosissima. The sequence goes on along the minus strand of NC_057916.1, from coordinate 86,600,623 downwards.
AACACCCAACGAGGAAGAGCAATCCTTCAAAATGAAACAAATGCGTCAAAATCCTGTTGAGGGAAAAAAAAACAAGAAAAAGAAAAAGCACATCGATAGGGAAATTAAGAAAAATCCACGAGCTCATGTTTAAGTGTACAAGCCCATATTGTCGGGTACAAAATGGGATTCTAGTAATCATAGTTCATATTAGCACTCCACTATTATGATTGATAAAGTCACTACCAACAAAATAAAATTCTTTTACCAGATGGCATACAATTTTCATCAGAAGAGAAAGAGGAGAGAAAAACAGTGCACCACCCTCATAAAGTCAGCCCCACATCAGCTCCTGTGAGATACTCCACTCTGTGTATCTCATATTCTCATTCCAAACAATACACATATTTTCTTTTAGGGAAAAAGAATTATGTCCGGAAGCATGGCCTACGCCAGCACTCCCATGTGTCTATCTTCCTCCCTTGTGAAAAGACATCCCTGCCCATTGTTTGGGGAGGAGAGAGAGAGAGAGAGAGACACTGGGAGTGCTCCGGTGTAGGCCGTGCTCCCAGACAAAGAACCACTTCCCTTTCTTTTAATAAACAGAACTTCTAAACTATCAAAAGAAACCTAAATTAAAGAGAAAGTGAGCACTCAAGATGATAGACATGAACATATTTCTCATATTTAAAGGAACTCATAAGCTATCAAATTAACTGAGCCCCAAAAGGAAACAGGACCATGTTGTGCGAATAGTATGATTGTTTAGAAAAACATGATCACATCATCATCTAGAATAGGGACTAGAAACCCACAGAATGACTCGTAAGTACTGGTAAACTGCATAAAGGATTTGAAAATCAAGTTATACAAACTAGAAGGTTTTACACACCGATTTGAGCCTTTAATGCACACACTCAGGCAGGTAGTTATATATTGAAGTTTCGAAATTGATTGGAGAAACCAATTTTGCAAAACAAAAATCTCACCGTTGCCGCATCTCAATCTCTGTCTCTTTCCTGTTCAGCCACATACATGTATTTATAATTAAACAACCCAATCCTAATCTAAAGAAGAAACTAAGTAATAAAACATATAAAATAGAAACTAGACTCTAACTAGGATTCCCAATTAAGATTACAACTCAAATAGGAAACTAAATAAGTGTCTAATAATAAAAATAACACCAAAAATCAACTCCTCTAAGCCAGCAGTCCATATCAGACCTAAATCACTATTCACGTGAACAGTGTCATGAGGTACTGTTCATGTGACAGTAACTTTTTTTTTTTATTTACTTTGGTGTTCTTCATGCTTTGATCTACATCAGTTTAGCCCAATATATCTCTTTGAATTTTCATTTTCAACTGCTGCTCTGTGCAATCCTTCTTGCAGTTGGGATATGATCTTAGGTTCATTGAAGCCAAGCCTGGAATACACAGCTCAAGTACTGATTTTTATTGTCTACAATTCTTATACACAGAAAACATTCCAAGGTGAATTCCACTAAACCTCAAAAATTTATTAATTTTGGTAGTTCTATAGGCCAGGGAAATCCTGAGATTAGTGGCCTTTCTTTGGGTTTTCATCTATATTCAAGATATAGCTAGGGGGACCAGTTTGCACTAGTTGTGACTCCTAAAGACTCTTCTTATGGTAGTCAAATTGTTCTGAAATTTTGATAGATTTAAGTATTGGAAGTCTTACCAGGTGAATCTAGAAGTTCTCAATTTCTGGATCTTTCTATGATCATTTTAGTAAAATTCACAATAAAAATAGTTTTGACAAACCATTATCTGTGTTGCAGAGTTGTGATTCATAATTTCAGCCTTACCTTCTTTGAAACGTACAATATTGGATTGCTTACTGGTTCTAGTATCTGGTGTGATTTTATTAATAATAAATAGTGTTAACATTTATAATATTTTTTATTTTTGTACGTTATTTTGTAAATTTGACCTTCTTGAAGCAATGAAATGAAACTTTCTAGTTGCAGATAAGAGGGAGAGGGGCGGAAGAAAGGAATTTAACCAATCAGTGCAATGTATCCATCAGACAAGAACATTACATCTATAGTCGGGGGTAAAAAACAATTAACAGGGCTCTTAAAGTATTCGGATGCTGTGTTTCTTCTACAGCAACTTATCAGAACTTTCATAGGCAGTTCAGTGCTGCTAAAGGTGACAAAACGTTTTCCATTCAGCATCTGCTCGAATCAAATACCATACCAACCTCATTATAGCTGAAACAGTTCAATAAGTCAGAGCATCACATAACTGAAATGCAAACTTTCTCATACGCCTAAGGGTAGCACCAACAGATGACAATACAAGGGAAAGGCCACTGGGATGGTTTTGTTATGTACAACAAAGAACAATGACATAAAAAGTGAGGAGTGACATAATGAAAGATGAAGCAGAAAAGACATGGAATTGAGGAAATGGGCTAAAAGGACCTAGGTGAAGTGGTGTAAACAAGACATCAATGCCTGTTAATTAAAACTTAAAACAGAGAAAATGGCCCAGGCTAGTGCAACAGAACTCCAGTGGACGGCCCTGAGTGGATGAGATAAGGCGTACTTGAGTTGATTTGAAGAAAGGCTTTTAAGAAACTATGAAATGGTTGGGCAAATGATTAATCACGCCCCAATTAAGAAATAAGCTTATATGTGTTTCCGAAAGAATATGTCATATCCGAGAAATGAAACCCTTGTATGGGGCTCAAGTATCCTAAAGATCATCGTTATTTTTCCCCCTTTTTCATTGAGTAGAGACTTTCACATAGCACATAGGGATCTCTCCTATAATCCCAATTTTGTTAGAGCACCATCATTTTAGCCAGTGAACATATACATATATTTTCTTCAAAGAAATAACTCAAGAAGAAAAGAAAACTGGAATTAGTAATACGTACTTTAAGAAACTAGAGGCCAATACATTGAAATTTGAAAATACATGAAGAAATAATGATATACAAGCAAACAACCATCCAAATTAATCACAAATTTCTGGATAAAGATTCGAGAAAAAAAAATCTTGATAAAGATTACACAACAGTCGCATTACCTACAATTTTCTCTGCAAAAAAGAAAGAAGGAAAGAAGAATCAAAAGAGCAAAGACAAAGGACCAACCACCCAGATGTACCGGGCACAGTGCAGCACTGATGAAACGCCATAACCGCGCGAACCTTTAATTTGCGATCTCGAGCCATGGCCACTATATCCCAATACGCTCGCCAATCATAGTTCCCTGGCGTTTCCTCAACATTTCCCCACCAGACCTCCATGACCACACCTTCCACGCCAGCTGCAGTGAGACCCTTCATCTCAAACGCTAGCTTCTTCCGGCGCTCGGAGTTCTCAATCAAACTCGTCGCGTTAAGTAGAAGCTTAACAAAGACAGAGGCTCCTTTTCGCCGTTGCGGGGGTGCGAATCCGTGCTGGAGCTCGTACTCAAGATCGTCATCACCGGGAGAGACGGAACCGCCGGCGCCAGAGGGCTTCGAAGAATTCAAACATGAAGACAAACTGAACCGAGATGGATGTTGTTTCAGAGCGGTCAATGACACGGTAATCGACGGAAAGCGAACGAAGCGAGCAGGCTCGGAACTCGAATAACAGTAAGGAGAGGATATGCTGGACGGAGATGCAGAAGAAGGAATCGCCATTGCAAACCCTAAGGTGAGAGATCAAGAACGCTATCAAGACAGAACGAGATTGCGACAGTGAGAAAGGTATAGGGAGTGTGGGAGACGGAGTGTGTTTTGATTCTGTTAGTTGTTGGTAGTTACAGAGAGTATAAATTAATGCGCTCCTACCTCTAGGCGCATAAGTCACATAACCGCATAAATCACATAACCGGTTAGCCTTCTTTTTCCCTCCAAATTTTGAAACCCTCCTTTCATATGCTGAATTAGGTAATTATACTGGAAAAATATCCTCTAGGACTCTAGATAGGATAAACTAGTACCTTTTTGTCTATCTCTCTCTTCCTCATATGAAATGATCCCGCTGCTTTTTTATGATGGATATCATTTTATCACACCCTAATGGTGTGCATCTCTATTTCCCTATATCGCTTTGTTGCGTGTGGAAATCTCCGATGCTTGGTTCGCTCACGGGTGAGCCTGCAAAGACCAAGTGATGAGCACAAGAGAGTCGGTGTGGCTCCGGCCTAGGACTCTCTGATGCTAAAGTTAGATCACCAGTGCAACAGCGTAACTGCGTAGTGAAAGCAAGATGAGGAATGGTGCTCCATACCTGGGTATTTATAGAGTGAGGATGGGATGAGGCGGTTGGGAGAGTCCTCGTATGGTAGGAGTCCTTCTTTTGGAAGGCTCCCTTGCAATAGAGTGGAGTAGAGAGCTATTTTCGGGGTCGGGCTCTTATTAAGATAAGAATCCATGTAAAGTGTGATTTCGTACTGCGCTGGGATCGCGGCTCGATCCTTATCCCGTGATTCTCGGGATGTGCTGACACGGCCCAGCGATCCCCTGTGGGGCGCTATGGTAGCCTCTGTGGAGGAGGGCTCGGCCTCGGAGGTCGGCCTGGTCGGGCGGCCTTGACAGTCACCTCGGCCTGGGAGGTCGGCCCGAACGGTTGGTCTTGGCAGTCAGCTCGGCCAGGGGTTTATGGCTGACCTAAGTGAGCTCGGCTTGAAGCTCTGCCTTAGCCACCGGCTAGCTTGCGCGAGTCTGGCTCTGTCAGGTGACTTATTGGAGATGGGGTCGGCCTGGTTTCCTGCTCGGCTCAATTCAGTTCTCGGACTGAGGTCAGGTCGGCAATGTGGCAACCTCTGATAGGTGGGGTGTTTTATGCCTCATCACAGGCCCCCCCACTCATCAGGAGTCGGCTCGGCACTGATGAGTGAAGTTTCCAGGTCTGCTTGTCTGGAAGATTTTTGTGGCCGAGCCGAACTTATTTTTTGCTGTGGATTTGACGTTGCACGGTCTGACGGTTGGGCGTCAGTGCCACGTTAGCGGAGTCATTATGGCAGGCTCGGGAATTCGAAACGTCCTTTGATCTGGGCCGTTGAATTATGCTGAGCTCTGATCGGCCGTTGGATCAGTTCAACCCAAGAACTATAAATAGGTGACTCCTAACTATTCATTCTTCACTGCTCCAAGTTATTGACTTCTCGGCAAGCTCGGATTCTTTAGCTCTGTAGCGCTCGGTGCTTTCTGGTTCATGATCAGCTCGGCCTTTGCTTCGTTCGCGCTCAGCTCATCCTTAGCTCTTCTTCAACCAGTAAGTCTTCTCCTCCCAGTATGTCAGTTGGTAGTAGTCCCATGGGCGAGTTGTTCGCCGGGGTGGCAGAGGGCGCGAGTCCGAGCCGAGAGCTCCCCGCTCGTTCTCCCACCATAGACTTGTTGGGCTCGACTTCGGATGAGCCCGATGTAGTGGAGCCTCGTCAGGCCGAGGTGGTCGAGCCTCCGTTGCTACTGGAGTTCGACCACGCGGCCCGACCAATCGACGCAGATCGAGCCGAGAACTCTGGGTCGTCCTCATCCGATGAGTCAAGTGAGGGAGATTCGTCCGAAGTGGGGGTTGGCTAGGTCAGCTCGTCCGTTAATGCCCCTGAGCTCAAAGAAGGGAGTGTCGGCATCGTTTCGAGCATGATCACGGATGCCGACCTCGACTATATGACGACGACCTATGCCATCCCCGAGGACATTCAGCTCCGAGCTCCTAACCCTGGGGAGATGGCCTGCTTCATCAGGCCCGGTGAGGTGGCTCTGTACGGGACGCCTTTCAAGTACGCGTTCAGGCTCCCCGTCCTCGGCTTGGTGGACCAGATCTTGGACCACTTCCACCTGTTCCCTGGCCAGCTGGTGCCGAACTCTTGGCTGGCCATGTACGGCTTCTACGCCCTATTTTGCGAGATGGGCCGAGGTGCGAGCGTGGCGCTTTTCTCTCGGCTCTTTTTCTTGAAGAAGTCTCCAGATAAGGGGTGGTACTACTTCAGTCGCCGATCTGGGAAGAGTGCGGCCCTGGGCAGCCACAAATTTCTGGTCGGCATGCTGACCTTCAATAAGTATTGGAAGCCTCATTTTTTCTTTGCTTCCATTCCAAACAGCCCTCTCCGAACCTAGTGGAAGGAGATGAACTTGAACTACGTCAATAGGGTACTGCCCCTAACCAAGAATGAGCTGACCTCACTTGATCTAATCCCCCAGCGTCTGCCCTTTGACGTCCTTCGGCTTCAGGACGAGGGGTTTCTTCAAAGGTGGCACATGACCCCTGGTGGGAGCCCGAGCCGAGCCCGTTTTCGTTCCCGAGCTGACCTCTTTAGTTAGTCTTCATTTCTTTTTTAATTTGTTTTTGACGTTTGGTTTCTCTTGTAGTGGTCGGCCATATTCCCCCTATGGATACAGCTCGGCTAAGGGCCGAGACCCTTGCGGACCGAAGGAAGAAAAATGCAGAGAAGAAGTCCCGAGGCGAGTCCTCCAAGGCCCCCAAGGGCAAGGCCATGTTGCCCAGCCCGCCCGACGCTGTGGTCGGCCTTGAGGCCGAAAAGAGTACGGGCCCAGCGGGGTCTCCGAGGAAAGGGAAGGGCCGAAAAGGAGAGAGGAGCCCGCCGAAAGAGGCCAAATGTCAGAAGCTCTCGGTCAATCTAACGAGTGGGGGTCTTTCGCCCGTGGCTTCTCCCCCCAACATTTCCTGCTATGTCTTGGGGAGGGCCTCGGCCAGCAATGTTCCGGTGAGGCCGACCTGACACCTCTTCCCAGGGGACTCGGCATTGACGTCAGCTGCGCATGCCAAGGAATGGCTGGATGCAGGTCGGCTCGCGGCCAACAGGGAGAAACTCGAGGCGCTGTCAGACCCCGAACTCCTCTTCACCCTGTTTCAGGATTTCAACATGGTAAGTTTTATGCTCGGCTCTTATGATTAGATCCGACCTGTGTAATCTGTCCTGAGTTTTGTTCTCATGCTTTTTTGCAGGGCTTCACCAAGGTAGTGGAGACTATGCTTCGCTTTGAGCGGCTCTTGACCGAGAACCACTCCTTGGGCGTCAAGTGCAAGAAAGCCTACCAGGATGCCCAGGATGCCGTTCAAAGGCGTCGGGAGACCCAAGAGAAGCTTACTGCGGCTGAGGCCGAGGTGGAGAGCTCTAATGCCGAGGTGATCAGGAAGAAAGAGAAGGTTCGAGCTCTGCAGGCTCAGCTCACCGAGGCGAGGGAGAAGGCCAAGGAAGACCTAGCCCTAGCTCGGGACGAGGCGATCAGCGACTATCTCCAATCGAAGGAGTACGTTGATGTGTGCCATGAGATCAGGAAGCCTCCCTTTACCGAAGGTTTCGAGGCAAGCCGGGCTGATCTCTTGGCCAAGATCAGGGCGGTCTATCCCGATCTCAATCTCTCTCGTTTCGACGATGACGCGACTACTTTTGCAGGGGAGTTGGGAGATGAGGAGGGAGCCGAGGTCACCCAGGCTCTGCCCATTGAGGAACCTACGCGGATCGACCTCTTCGTCCTTGACGCTGAGCCCCAAGACCCCCTTGCCGAGCCTACTACCGCGGATGTTGTCGAGGTTGCCTCCAAGTCCACCGCCGAGGAGATTGAGATGTAAATATTTATTGCTGTTGTTTTTTTTTTTTTTTTTTTTTGGGTGATCGAATTGCCCTCATTGTAACCATGCCGAGCAGTTGGCCTGTACTGAATAAAAAATCTATTTTTTCCAGAATTTGTCCAAGTGTTTTAGCTCAGCACTCTTAACCTTCTCTTCCTTGTGTACGTTGTTCCATTTGAGGTTGTGGCCGAACTGCCGAGTCGTTCCGCTAGCCGGGCTTAGGGACTTGTCTATTTTTTACCCATGCTTCACGTGGTCGATGGCTCGGCCATGCCATGCCTGAGGTCAATGTGATTTTCACTTTGGTTAGTTAATTCGCCATTCCTATCGGTCCGATTGGACAGACTATCATATAAGCGGACGCGTGGCCGAGCAGCGTTCCTGGCCGAGCGTAATGCCTTAGCTTAGTTTCAAACTTTGTTAGGCTCGGCCAAGGGGGGGAGTTTGCTCTTGAGAGGTCGGCCAGGTCTATGAGGACCGGTCTTACGACTTGGTTGCCGACCTATAAGGGCTGGTCTTTGAGGTCGGCCAGGTCTATGAGGACCGGTCTTACGACTTGATTGCCGACCTATGAGGGCCAGTCTTTGAGGTCGGCCAGGTCTATGAGGACCGGTCTTACGACTTTGTTGCCGACCTATGAGGGTCGGTCTTCGGGGTTGGCCAGGTCTATGAGGACCGGTCTTACGACTTGGTTGCCGACCTATGAGGGTAGGTCTTCGAGGTCGGCCAGGTCTATGAGGACCGATCTTACGACTCTGCTGTCGACCTATGAGGGCCAGTCTTTAAGGTCGGTCAGGTCTATGAGGACCGGTCTTACGACTTGGTTGCCGACCTATGAGGGTCGGTCTTCGAGGTCGGCCAGGTCTATGAGGACCGGTCTTACGACTTTGATTTAGGAGCTTGCAAATACGTTAAGTGGTGGAGAAAGACTTTATTTAATTGAATCAAACGTCGGGGCTGAAGTCGAATACAAGCATGCTCAGTTATTGAAAAATTTTCTTCAAATTCTTTGAGTTCCAAGGTCTCGGTACCTTCTTGCCCCCCGGAGTCTGCAAGCTATATGTCCCGGGGCGAATTTGCTTGGAGACTATGTACGGGCCTTCCCAGTTTGGTGCTAACTTTCCTTGCTGCCTTGGCTGGGATGCGCTAAGCTTTCTGAGGACAAGGTCCCCTTGACGGAAGTACCGCTCTTTTACTCTTGAGTCATAGTACTTTGCCGTCCTCTGTTGGTATGCCGTGTTTCGGAGTAGGGCATTTTCTCGAACTTCGTCGAGGAAGTCAAGGTTGGCTCTCAGTCCATCTTCATAGGTCTTATCATCGAAGTTGAGCACTCGGTATGATGATGCCATAATTTCGACCGGGGCGAGGGCTTCGGTCCCATAAGCGAGGTGAAAACTACTCTCCCCGGTTGGTGTTCTTACTATCGTCCTATATGCCCATAGGACACTTGGGAGCTCTTCCACCCATCTTCCTTTGGCCTCATCTAACCTTCTCTTAATGCCGGCGAGTAATGTTTGGCTGGACACTTCTACTTATCCATTTGCTTGAGGATGAGCTACTGAGATGGGTCAGAAGTCAATGTAGAAGTGTTCGCTGAACTCTCAAAAGGCCAGGTTGTTGAATTGCGTGCCATTACCTGTGATAAGCACTTTCGGTAGCCCGAACCGGTAGATGACCTTATCTCGGAAGAATTTCTCCATATTCTTCTCGGTGATGGTTGCAAGGGGCTCGGCCTCGACCCACTTGGTGAAGTAATCGATCACCACTACCACGTACTTCCTATTTTCCGATGCCTGGGTGAAATCTCCGAGAATATCCATTCCCCACATAGCGAAAGGGATTGGGCTCAGCATTGAGGTCAACTTTGTTGCTAGTCGGCTCGGGATTGGTGCAAACAGTTGACACTTCTCGCACGTCTTCACATACCTCATGGCCTCTTCTTGCATTCTTGGCCAATAGAATCCTTGCCGAAATATCTTGTATGCAAGAGCTCGGCCACCCATGTGACTCCCGCATATTCCCTCATGCACCTCGGCCAAGGCATACTCAGCTCCCTTCGGTCCAAGGCATCGGAGAAGAGGGGCTGAGATTACTCTTTTGTAGAGCACTTCGTCGATCATGGTGTACTTGGCAGCTCGGATCTTGACCTTTCTTGCTTCGTCTTGGTTCTCCGGGAGCAGGTCATTTTCCAAGTAGTTGACAATGGGGTCCAACCAGGTCGGCCCGTCCTCTTCAATGTGCTTTACGCTTTCTTCTTGTAAGGAGGGCTTCTCCAAGATTTTTATGTATACTGATCGGCTCAGTTATTGGAGGTCGGCCTCGGCCAACTTTGACAAGGAGTCAGCCGCGGCATTCTCTTTTCTTGGTATTCGAGTCATCTCAAAGTGCTCGAGTTCGAAAATCAGATCTCGTGCTCGGCTCAGGTAAGCTATCATCCTTTCGTCTTTCACCTCATAGTCTCCATTGACCTGGTTGACCACGCGTTGGGAGTCTCCTCGCACCTTCAACCGCTTTACGCCCATTGCTTTGCTGACTCGAAGTCCGGCTAGGAGGGCTGCATACTCGGCCTCGTTGTTCGAGGTGGGAAACTTGAACCTCAGGGCATATTGGATCAGAAACCCTTCGGTGCTCACCAGGATCAGGCCGGCCCCGCTTCCTCCGGAGTTGCTTGAGCCGTCGACATTCATGGTCCAAGTCGGGTCAGCCGTAGCCCCGACCTCTTCTACTGTCTTTTCTTCCCCGACTTCATGGTCGAGCCCTGTGCATTCGGCGATGAAGTCGGCAAGGGCTTGTCCTTTTATCACCGTCCTCGGACGATAGCTTATATCGTATTCACTCAGCTCAACCTCCCAGGTGATCAGCCGTCCCGAAACATCGGGTTTGTGCAGTATCTTCTTGAGTGGCTGGTTGGTCAGTACCGCGATCGGATGAGCTTGGAAGTACGGCCTTAGTTTCCTTGCGGCCGTAATAAGAGTGAATGCTACTTTCTCAAACCTGGAGTATCTTGTCTCGGCGTCGACAAGAACGTGGCTGATATAGTATATGGGTCTTTGAGTTTGACTTTCTTCCCTAATCAACACCGCGTTGACCGCTACAGGGGTAGCAGCTAAGTAAACTTGAAGCTCCTCTTTTGGCTCGGGTCGGCTGAGAAGAGGCGGGTTCTCCAAATATTTCTTCAGCTTCCTGGCATTCGTCCGACCAGATAAAGTCCTTCGGGTTCCGGATATTCTTAAGGGCCTTAAAGAATGGTAGGCACTTGTCGCCCGATCTCGACATGAATCGTGCCAACGCCGCCACTGGTCCGTTTAGCCTCTGTACTTCTCAAATCGTCCTTGGAGGGCTCATCTCTTGGATGGCCCTGATTTTTGCCGGATTGGCTTCGATGCCTCTGACAGAGACCATGAAGCCGAGGAACTTTCCTGAGGTTACACCGAATGCACACTTGGCGGGGTTCAGCTTCATTTGGTTCTTCCTCAATATGCCAAAGGCTTCTTCCAGGTCGACCAAGTGGTGTTCGGCCTTCAAACTCTTCACTAACATGTCGTCCACGTAGACTTTCATGTTTCTTCCGATCTGCTCGCGGAATATACAGTTCACAAGCCGCTGGTATGTCGCTCCGACGTTTTTCAATCCGAACGGCATGACCTTGTAGCAAAAATTTTCTTGGTCAGTTCGGAATGCCGTGTATGACTCGTCCTCCTCATGCATCATGATTTGGTTGTAGCCAGAATAAGCGTCCATGAAACTCAGCGTCTCGTGACCTTCCATGGGGTCGATCAAGAGGTCGATTCGAGGTAGCGGGTACTCATCTTTTGGACAAGCCTTGTTGAGGTCGGTGTAGTCGATACACATTCTCCACTTCCCGTTCGGTTTGGGGACCATAACGACGTTAGCCAACCAGGTCGGGAATTTTTCTTCTCGGATGAACCTTGATTGGCGAAGCTTCTCCACCTCTTCTTTGATCGCGGTTTGTCGATCAAGTGCGTATTCCTTCTCTTCTACCGAATTGGTTTTCGACTTGGATCTACGTGGAGCCGGTGTTCAGCTATATGCCTGGGTATGCCCGTCATGTCGGCAGCCGACCAGTCAAAGACATCGGCGTTCGCCCTTAAGAAAGCTCCAAGCTGATTCCTTTGATCTTCATTCAGTAATGATCCGAGCTGGACCACCTTTGCTAGGTTATCTTCACTGAGATGAAATGGGGTCAGGTCTTCCACGGATCATCCTCTCCTCTCGATAAGCTCATCCCGCTGATCCTCGGGGAGGTGTTCGACGCACATTGTCATTCCTCGGACATTGCCTTTGTTTTGCTTGACAAAAGTAGCATAGCACTCCCGCGCCTTCTTCTGGTCCCCTCGGACTTCGTCGACACCGTTCTCGGTGGGGAACTTCATCTTCAAGTGCGTCGGGGAGATGATGGCTTGGAGAGCGGTCAATGAAGGACGGCCGAGTATGGCGTTGAAAGCCACTACCGACCGTACTACCATGAATTTGACCTGGATCGTTGCCTGGCATGGAGCTTGCCCAATCGTGACCAGCAGGTCGATTGAGCCCTTGATGGTCACGGCGGCTCCCGAGAACCCGTGAAGTGAGGTGTCTTCCTGCTTGAACGCTTCATCGCCGAAGCCAAATTATCGGTACGCGTCTAGTGACATAAGGTCCACGGATGCGCCGGTATCGACCAATACACGGTGGACAGGTCTTTTCGCAATTTCTACCTACACCACTAAAGCATCGTCATGAGGTAAACTTATACCTTCGAGGTCGGCCTCGGTGAAGGAGATCGTCGTCGCTGGCTTGAGCTTCTTGGTGGGCATCTCGGCAACTCCGATGAATCGTGCATTTGCTTTAGCCTTTCGAGTAGTCTCTTGCCCGGGCCCTCCGAGGATAGTGTATATGGGAGCTCCCTTATCACTGCTCGGCCCGGACCCGTCCTCTTTCTTCTCAGCTCGGACTTTATCTTCATCTCGTTCGACTCGCCTATTTTTGGGCCTCGGCTCGGCTCTTCTTTGATCCCGCTCTTCAGGCCGCCGACCCCCACGCTCTTCACGGCCTCCTTTGACATATCGCTTCAAATGGCCCGCTTTTATCAGCTCTTCGATTTCTCTTTTCAGTTGATAACAATCCTCGGTGTCGTGATCGGTGTCCTTGTGGAACTGACAATATTTGTTGGGATTCTGAGATGACCCCGCTTGCATCGGTCGGGGTCGACGGATGTACCCACCGTCCTGTATTTGCATCAAAATCTCCTTGCACGAGGTATTCAGTGGGGTGTAATCGGGGCTTTGAGCTCGATCCGACCTGTCGGCTCGACGATTCGACCTGTCGGCTCGGCTATCCGTCCTGGGCCGTTTGTCTTCCCTACGATCGTCTGTTGTCGGCCTTCGTTCGGCCTTCGTTTCCCTTCCGGGCCTGGAGGACCTCGGCCATATTTGCAAATTCATTGCATCTCTCTAAGAGCTCGGCCAGGTTTCTGGTCGACTTTCGGGCCAAGTCCTTGATGAGGTCCATGTCGGCAAGCCTGTTGCCCATAGCCGTATGGGCCGTGGCCTCATCCAAATCCTTGATGTCTAATGATTCCTTGTTGAAGCGGGAGACGAAAGCTCGGATCGACTCGTTGAGCCTTTGCTTCACGCTGAGGAGGTTGACCGTTGTCTTCTTGTGTTTCATACTACTCTGGAAGCGCGTGACGAAGGCTCGACAGAGTTGAGCGAAGCTTGTTATGGAGTTCGACGGCAACCAGGAGAACCATGAGGTCGCCGCGCCCTTGAGGGATGCAGGGAATGCTCGACAAGAAACGATCTCGGTTCCCCCGTACATGGTCATCATTGCATTAAAGTAGTTGATGTGATCCGTCGGGTCGATCGTCCCGTCATATCGATCGAACGGGGGAGGTTTGAACCCGGTCGGTAGCGGCGCGGTCATGATCTCAGGAGGATATGGGTGACGCTCGACCAACGAATAGGCGTCCGGGGTCGCTTGTTTCTTCAACCTCTCTACTTGCTCCGCCAAGTCTCGTAGCCACCTCTCCAGCTCGGTTTCAGGTGCTCGGCCAACCGGCTCATCCACCCGGTACAAATTGTTTTGCTCGATCGGCCTAGGTCGACCATTTGGCTCCTCAGCTCGAGGTCGGTAGGCTCGTTCGTCCCGTTGTGGTCGGCCATTCTGGTCAGCTCGGTCTGCACCATCCTTCCTTGTTCTTCTTTCCTCCTGGAAGTTGGACCCACGGGGGCTCCCCTGTTGTTCTTCTCGGGGAGGCGAGCTTTGACGCCGGGGGTTATGACGAGATCCTTCTCCTTGTCTCGCAGCGCGCCTTTCATTCGGCTCTTTCACTTGTTCTCGGACTCTCCTCGGCTGTCCGTCCTCTCTGAGCCGTCCAGAAAATACCGACCTCCTCGCTACCGAGCCGGCTGGTTTGATTTCCTGCCCTATTCTTGGGCTTCGGCGATGCTCTTGCTCATCCCGCCAAGCGCCTCTACTAGGGCGCGGAGGTGGAGTCTTCTGACGAGACGGGTGTGAGGACGCGGCTCGGCTAGGCTCGGCCCTACGTTGGCCACCATTTTGCTGTAAGTTTCTCTCTGCGCGGACCGGGGCTGGAGGGGGCGCGACCAGTGGTTGGCCCATCAGCTCGCCTCGGGTGGTTCATGAAGGTGCGCAGCATCTCGTTGGTGTGGAGCATCTGCAACTGCAAGTCCATAACTTGTCGATTATTTGCCGGGGCTTCGGGCTCCAAACTCTCCGGTAAGGGCGGCGGTGCTGGTAGGCCCAGCCCGTCCAAGCTTGGCTCGGCCTATACTCGGTTAGCCACGGCTGTGGCTAGCACACCTCCCCCATTCCCACCCTCCAGTGGGGGAATGGGACTGATCATGGTGCCCGTGATGGGCTGCGCACCCCCTACCCGAGGGGGTCTTCTGTTTATCCCCTGTCGAGAGGCTTCAGGGGGCGGTGATCGCCTCGTCTGCCCAACGGGTTGTGGCTCGTCCGTGCGGGAAGTCGAGCCATGCTGCCCTGATCTCGTGTGCACCATTATTGTTGCTCTTGAAGTTGGTAGAAACGACGATGGCCTGCTGATGTCATTCCCACAGACGACGCCAAATCTGTTGCGTGTGGAAATCTTCGATGCTTGGTTCGCCCACGGGTGAGCCTGCAAAGACCAAGTGATGAGCACAAGAGAGCCGGTGTGGCTCCGGCCTAGGACTCTCCGATGCTAAAGTTAGATCACCAGTGCAACAGCGTAACTGCGTAGTGAAAGCAAGATGAGGAATGGTGCTCCATACCTGGGTATTTATAGAGTGAGGATGAGATGAGGCGGTTGGGAGAGTCCTCGTATGGTAGGAGTCCTTCTTTTGGAAGGCTCCCTCGCGTAGAGCGGAGTAGAGAGCTATTTTTGGGGTCGGGCTCTTATTAAGGTAAGAGTCCATGTAAAGTGTGATTTCGTACTGTGCTGGGATCGCGGCTCGATCCTTATCTCGTGATTCTTGAGATGTGCTGACGCGGCCCCGCGATCCCCTGTGGGGCGCTATGGTAGCCTCTGTGGAGGAGGGCTCGGCCTCGGAGGTCGGCCAAGAAGGTCGGCCCGAACGGTTGGTCTTGGCAGTCAGCTCGGCCAGGGGTTTATGGCTGACCTGAGTGAGCTCGGCTTGAAGCTCGGCCTCAGCCACCGGCTAGCTTGAGAGAGGCTGGCTCTGTCAGGTGACTTATTGGAGATGGGGTCAGCCCGGTTTCCTGCTTGGCTCAATTCGGTTCTCGGACTGAGGTCAGGTCGGCAATGTGGCAGCCTCTGATAGGTGGGGTGTTTTATGCCTCATCACGCTTACTCAGAGAACCTTCTCCCTATTATCATATGTGAAAAACAAGCCCACGATGCTAAAGTATAGAATCCAGCATGCGTCCTCTCACATAATGAGATGTAAGGCTTATACTGACATTCTCTCTCCTATTTTTATTCATATGAGTCTTATGTGGATGATAGCATTATCCACACTACTCTTGGTGTGGAATTTAAAAGCACGGATCCTCTCCAATGAGTTGGAGAGCCTAGTGAGGCATCCGATGGCTAGGTTGTACTGCACACATCTCGACGGTTGATTGGGCGTGCATCAGATGTGTGCGACACAGCCCAAACGTTGGATGCTCATTGGGAGGTGGTGGGGCACACATCTCATTGGAAAGGATCCAGATTCGGAATTTAAGGGTATCAAAATAGAACCAAAACCAACCGTTTATGACTGATCCAAATCACATTGTGAAAAAATGATCTATTTTTTATTTCATAAATTCTCTTTCTAGTTTGTTTTTTATTTGCACTGTGAAACCAACTGTTCTAAACCAAATAGGAGCTGGAAAAATCAAATAAAAACCGATACCTCTCAATCAAATACTAGCCGACACACTATCTGCATAGGTATGCGGATAACTCCCTACAATGACATCATGAGGAACTGTCTCCCGTTTTCTTGTTAAAAAACTGTAGGGGTGGCAACTACTACTAAGCAGAATGCCACCTTGGGCCTCTAGATCATGCACACACATGCTGACCAATGGAACATGCATACAAGCATCACCTTAGGTGGAATTTTTGTCTTTCTATGAGGGCACCACAATACTAATGTGTACTTTTGTGTCTAAATACAGGAGCGTAGCGTTCTTTTCCCCAAAAAGATATTCAAAAAACTATTTTATTGTTCAACTACAGCCATAATGATTTCAATACTCTGTTTAAGACTTTTTTGGATGAATTATGTAGATACATTGACAAGTTTAATGGTCAATTTATCAAGCATAACCAATTCAGATTTGTCATGATTGGACCTTAAATTTTTTTTTTTCCACTAAAAAGAAAAGTGAGTTAATATTGTCACAAAAAATCTGTTACAAGGCATCTATTCACCCACGAGAACTGATATACCAACTTCGATGGACAGAGAGAACATGATCTACATTAGTCACAAGTCAAGTTTTAGAATCTAATTCAATCAAAATGCCTCCTTCGTCAAATTTTGAGACCTAGATAATGTAGAACATGATCTACATTATTTAAAGCCGTACATTTATTCCAATCCAACCGTATATTGCATGGCATTTTTTATTGGCTCTTCTTATGACCTAGTCCATGGCCTTCTGCTCTCTCTCATCTACATCTTTGAGTTTTGCAATAAAATCACTTATAAGATTTAGTTCGAGGATCTACACTAACAACGTAGATTGGCATCTCCCACAGGAATAAAATGGGCAAAAAGGAGTGCCACATAGGATATACATGTGATCAAGGATGAAAGATAGTGTCAGAAAGAAATAGAGTATGTTGGATTGTTCAAAAACACAAAAAAAAAATCCAAAAACCCAACAAAGTACCTGTAGTAATTGATGATGAAATATCATTGATGCAAAATATAAATGCTCCATACGACTGTGACAAATTCCATGTGGGGAATTCCTAGCCCCACATAATGAACCAAGTATACAGAAAAGCAAGAAAGAGATCTGGCATGACCCACCCCGACTGCAACAAACAGAACCTGAAACAATGCAAGACTCAAATACAAAATTTCCCAAAAAAAACAAAAAAGAAGAAAAAGGAAGTACAGGGGGGAAAATGAGATAAAGAAAATTAAAAACATATATATAGGGAATAATTCCACTGGGGTTGTTCTTCAAGTGCTGCAAGACCCGAAGAAATTTATGGGCATTGGAAAACAGCTAAGACTCTTGATTCCTTGCCCATTTGAAGA
This sequence comes from Telopea speciosissima, assembly GCF_018873765.1. Lineage (NCBI taxonomy): Eukaryota > Viridiplantae > Streptophyta > Magnoliopsida > Proteales > Proteaceae > Telopea > Telopea speciosissima. The sequence continues at coordinate 86,583,344 of NC_057916.1, read as the reverse complement.
AAACAGTATTAGCTGGGTGAGATGGGGTCCCTCACAAGATGTTATCCAAGCAGAACCAGATCGGACATAGAAGCAATGACAGTACCACCAGAGCTGTAACTGCTTCACAGATCACACAGCTCACATCGCCACCCACCCCAATTCCTCCCATACAGTCCATTTTTCCCCCCTTCCCTTCTGTAAGAGAGATCTTCTTCACCCATTTATGCAAAGTTAGCAGAGGTTTGTGGGCCATCGCCACCCACTTCCTCAATGAGAAGCAAAACAAACCGAACTCCATATGGTGCTGATGCAAGAGTTAGTAACAACCCCAACCGACCCTGACTCTTGTCACGCGAAAATGGCGATGACCTGACACATTGTATGCAACCCCAGACCCCAACTCAACACACCCGAATGCATGCAGGGACTTCTAAGAAAGAATATACCGAGTGGAATGTATCAAACAGAAATGGCTCGACTGATGGCCGACTTGGCCCATTCGGCAGATTCCTTAATTAAATGGTCATCTGAGGACAAGCATTCAGTTAAAAGGTCTCTGCTTGACACAGATTGCTGAATCAAAGGACCAGCATTACTGCCCAATGTGTCTGCTAGATCACCCAAGACTCCAATCGCTGTCTTCATCACCACATCATCCCTGAAGAAAGAAAAAACAATGAAAAAACATAAGAGTCAGAAACAGAAGAATAAACACTCAAGAGGAAATGAGGTACTTAAAAGAGGGGAGAGGGGGGAATAGAACACAGTACACTCACATGTCTTTCTCCATATACAAGCTATCCAAGAACTGAAGGATATGAGGGGCATAAGGCATCAGTAGCTGGGTCTTAGGAGAGTTCTTAAAACCTTGGAATATTCCTGAGTAGGCCTCCAAAATCCCATTTCTTAAAAGATTGGTGTACTCTGCTGTTTCATCATCCGCACCTGACGCATGGACAGATAATTCTGCTGCACTCTGGAGCATGGGCATGGAGTACATCAAGTACTTCTCAAAATTCTCTCCTATTGCCAGGGCAATGTCACCAAAGCATGAGAAGATTGGGGGTTTCACAGAACGGTGCAACTGGTTGCTAGACAAGTCCTTGAGGAGTTGTGTCATAATCCCATCACAGTAAGGTAGTATTTTATCCTCCAATGCCCTGCATATGTCACCAACCACACCAACTGTGATGGCACAGACCTGGTACTCCTCAAAATTCTGAAGACCCATTTCCAAGTACTTGTAAAAATCTGGCATATATTTTACAAAATCAGAGCCTGTAGCATAAGCCAATGCTCCAATAGCAAGCATAGCCTCCTCATGCACTGTGGCGCTTCTACAAGCAAAGACCCTCAAAAAGAGACCCATCATTTGGTCCACATACTGCATGAAGACATATTTTGTTGGCTCAGAACCTCCCAACTTCTGTATCATGACCTGCAAGCACCCACAAAGAAGACCTTGCAATTCATTCTGCTTTTCCCTCTCATCAGAAGAGAGTTTTTGTGTCTCTAGTGTTTGGTGGAGCTCTGCCATAATGATAGGAACTAGTTGCATAACCATTGGGGCTGTTTCATCTGTTGAACACCTCACAACTTCATTCAATGTCTCATAAGCAGCAGTTCGGAGGCGTGATTCTCCAGCATCTTCTCGGTGTGTCACGGTCAGAAGAGCTTGGACTATGTCTTGAAAAAAGGGTGTTAATGGGGAGGACGATGAGCCAATATCCTCATAACCTTGTGCAAGGAAATATAGAGCACCACAGGCTTTCTCAGCAACATTGGGAGCATCCTTCATGCTCTGAAGCAGAACCGTGATTATCTGTTGGCAGTTTGCATGGGTAATAATAGGTGTGTCCATAGTTGAACCATGAAGGAATTCAAATATTCTCCCCAGGGTCCAGGCAGTGGTGTCCTTCACATGGTTGTTTGGATCCTTCATCAAGGCACTAAGCATGAAGTTTAGAGCAACATTAACAATAGATGTGAGCTTTTCCGGGGAAGGACCTTCCAAGATAGAGCCAAATGCATAAGTGGCTGCTTCCCTCTGCCGCCAATCCGGTTTAGTGATGTTCTCTTGAATGAAAGGCATAACCAGTGGAACAATGTCATCTCCCACAGTTCGTGCAACCAAACCTAAACATGTTCCGCCAGCCATTGCAAGGTTCCATGCTCCTTCATCCTGATCCTGATCCTCCTCCTGCTTAAGTAATGTCTCCAATAGCAAAGGAACAAGAGCAGGTAGTGCCTGTTTGATAAAATAAAAGCATGGAATATCAGAGTCACCACTGAATTCACCTCCATATTCTTCTATGATATCTATCTCCTCATCACAGATTGAGCTCCAAAACTCAATTGCCTGAAGAGCAACAGGCTCTTCATCTTCTTTCACTGCCTTTGCTGTGATGTTAAAAATGTCCTGTATGTAAGGAGCTAGCTTCTCATAATAAGTTGACGAAATGGAGACCAAGCACTCAAATGCTGCCTGACGTATCTTCACTTCGGGAGATAAGGTTGCCTCACAGACAACTCTCATGATATAGTCTCGCTCCATGTCATTGGAAAAATTTGCCTGAGCAAAGCCCAGAGCATTAAACAATGCTCGTGTAGCAGCAAGCCTGACATCATTGCTTGCCTCAGAAGAGTTCATACCCTGAACCACAGCTGTAAGTATCTTATTTACATGATCTTGATCTACCACATCTGGAGAAACTTCCTCACACAAGTAACCAAGAGTTTCAAGAGTGGCCTGCTTCACATGAGGTGGAAGTTGGTGAATGTTGGACAAAAGTGCTCCTATCAACTCAGGCCACTGATTATGCGGCAACTCAATACCCGCAACCTTTGCAATGACTTGAGATGCAGTTGACCGCGCCTCATGTACAGGAGAAGAAAGGGATTGCAACAAGCATGATTTGATCTGAGCCTTCACAGCTGAGTCCAATGCCAACCATCTTTGTACAAGCTCAAACTTCCTATGCTGTTCTTTTGCATCCAATGCATTTTTGAGGATCAAACCAGCTAATTTACGGCTATCAACCGGCTTCTCCTCATTCGCCAACTCCCCAGAAAGAGAAAACAGAAAACTGGGAAGGTTTTGCTCCTGGAACTGTTTCAGGCTTTCTTCTGCATGCTTCCGCACAGTACCATCAACCGATTGTGCATTCAAAAGCATCATAGTTACTTCCATCGCCATCTTGTATCTGGGAGTAAACAAACACAATTACTAAAGTCAACTTAAAGGAAGTAGGACATGCTGTAACAGAAATAGTTCATACGGAAACCAAAACTTAAAACCAACAGTGCAGATTTGAAAAGAGTAAATCTTATAAACTAGGATATAAAAAGCAAACAAAAACACTTGTCCTCATGAAAAGCATCATATCATAAACCATGTCGATTAAAGTCCATCTACTAAGCATATAACCCAGAAATAGTACCGGCTATTGCGAAATTAATGGGGTTTTTGTATTAGAAGGGGGTTGTAGGAAAACAAACTTGTACAACCGAATCAAGCAACACGAGGCCTTCCTCCAGAAACATTTCCAGATAATACAGAAGCGGAAGATAAAAGGATCTGAGGCATCACCTATTATCAAGGATCATAGATCTGGACTTTCCGGAGAAAAAACTAAGATGAAATGACAGAGAAACATTCTCAATCGATCACCCGAACAAAGCCAAGTAATTAACCTCTAATTTTAGTTTCTTTTTTCTTCAGCGCATAATAAACAGCTAGGAATATGAGTTATCCAAAACCCCAAAAAAAAAAAAAAAAAAAGCATATCATGTAAAGGAATAAGAAAGCAGTATCAAAGGGAAATGCAAGGAACTGAAATCAAACCATAAAATATCCAATCTTTACATGAAAAATTCACAGCTAAACTACCTTCAGCAACGATGGATCGGTTACAATTTCTTAGTCCCCAAGCAAGGAACTAATTTACAACCGTTCCAGATCGAAAAAAGGTCGAATCTTTTAAACAGAAGAGCATGAAAAAAAACCCTAAATACCGAGAAACTGTATAAGGAAAACCATCACAAATAAAAACAGTCCAAATCAAAGTCGAAAGTTAAATCACAACTCAAAAACTGAGAGTCGCGAAAAAACTCAATATCAATGCCAAAAAAATTCTAAACCAATAACCAAAAACCTCAATTATCAGTACAAGATTAAAGAAAACTTACATGGATTGTAGCCACTTCCCAATAGATCTCTGGAACAGTAACAATCGAGATCAGAAGACCAGAAAGACTTGAAAACCTAACGAGAGAGAAAGTAAGAAGAAGAAGGGTATAGAGAATAAGACGGAAATGTAAAGCTGGAATTAATGTATATCACTATATCTTTTTATTTCTCTTATTATTTAAAAATATTATTTATCATTATTTTCATTGGATGGGACCTTTTTATTTCATTTAATCTATTTGTTTTTAATAACTTATTATAATTCCTATAATGCCCTTTTCCTATTCAAACACACACTGACCCCTTTTCTTCACTCTCTAGAGAGTATAGAGAGTCGGAGACTATCCGGGAGTCTAGGGTTTCCACTTTCACATCACGAACCCATGGCCACGTCAAAACGCACGCTCCCCCGCTTGCATTCTTCCCTTAAGTCGCGTTTTGGAGTCAAAATCATTTTTTTAGTTTTGATACTATCATTCAAGTGGGACCCACTTGGGATTTTTGTTTTGTGAGATTCAAACGTTCGAGATTATCTGTCCTAAAAATCAAGCAAATCTCAATATAACATATCTTCGTCACCAAGAACAAAAAAACATAATACACATATTTCTTCAGAGCGAGGTTTCCTTCACCCACGGTGAATGGGATCTCTTTCATAAGAGAGTGGAAGCAATTTGGATCCTCTACTGCCGAGCTGCCCAATAGGACCGTGCTGTCAAGACATGGTGAGACATGCAATGACTGCCTTACCCCTGCCCAAGCGTCTCACCCCGAGTGAGGGTAAGGCGATCATTGCACGTCTCACCGTATCTTGACAGCACGATCCTGTCGAACAGCTCGACAGTAGAGGATCTGGATCCACAAAGTCATTTTGAAAATATGCTAAAACCCTATATAGGGTTCATGAACCATAGGATGATAGATGAACCGTCCTTTATGGGTAGAAGAAAATTTTAGCTTATTCATCAACAACAACAACAAACTAAGCTTTATCCCATATAAATGGGGTCAACTAGTTGGATCTTTTCACATCTTGCACATCAAAGTAAGAGAAAAGAAGAAATCAAGACACAAGAGAGTACAAATAAAAAAAATGAAAGGCTATATGGGGTCGGTAACATGGATCTTTGCCCTCCAAAAGGCTCTATCCAAGGTCATACTTGGTACAGGGGCCTATGTTCATTCCTCACAACTTCTCTTATCGTCATTTTTGGCCTGTCCCTAGATCTTTTAGTTCCTTCAATTAGAATCAGATCACTCCTACGTACTGGGGCAGCCTCAAGCCTCAGTTGCACATGGTTATACCATCTCAAACAACATTCTTGCAGCTTGTCATTGATTGGAGCAACTCCCAAATCAACTCTAATACAATCATTCCTTATTTTATTCTTCAAATCTTTTCGCACATCCATCTTAACATCCTCATCTCTGCTGCACATAACTTCTCTATATGACACTTTTTAATTGCCCAACATTCCGTCCCATACATCATAGTCGGGCCAACAATAGTCCTATAGAACTATTCTTTAAGCTTTAAAGGAATACACTGGTCACATAGTATTCTGATCGTACTTCTCCACTTCATTCATCCCACTTTAATTTTCTATAAGACATCATCATATATGTCACCTTCTTTATTTGTGGTTGACCCCAAATATTTAAAATAGTAATTTTGCGGTATCTCCCTCTCCCTCTCTCTCTCTCTCTCTCTCTCTCTCTCTCTCTCCCCTTAATTTTCACCATATCATCACCCATCTGGAGTGATTAAAGTTATACATCATATACTTCGTCTTCGATCTACTAATCTTAAAGCGTTTCATGCGTTGATCTCCAAATCTCTAACTTAGCATTGGTCCCTTCTTTAATCTCGTCTACCAAAACGAAATCATCGGCGAAGAGCATATACCATGGGACGTCATCTTGAATGTTCTTGGTTAATTCATCCATGATAAGTGCAAACAAATATGGGCTTAGAGCCGATCCTTGGTGTAACCCAATCATAATTGAGAATTCCTTGTCTTGAGTTCTCATAGATCTCACACTAGTCACCACGCCCTCATATGTATCTTTAATTACATCAATATATTTACTGGACACCCTTTTCTTCACAAGAACATGACGGATATAGTCTCTAGGGACTCTGTCATAGGCTTTTTCCATATCAATAAAGACCAAATGGAGATCCTTCTTGCTAGTTCTACATCTTTCCATGAGCCTCCTCAATAGTAAAGTAGCTTCTGTCATGGATCTACTTGGCATAAAACCAAATTTGTTCTTTGAGATATGTGTTTTTCTCAGGCGGGCTTCAATAACCTTCTCTCATAGTTTCATAGTGTGACTCATTAGTTTTATGCTTATATAGTTATTGCAGCTCTGAATATCATCTTTATCTTTGTAGATCGGTACTACAATGCTTCTCCTCCAATCATCTGACATTTTCATTGAGCCAATAATCTTGTTAAATAGCTTGGCTAACTAATATACCCTACAAACTCCTATGGCCTTCCACACTTCAATTAGGATCTCATTTAGGCCCGGTGTCCTGCCTACTTTCATCTTATTTAAGGCTTCTTTAATCTTCGCCACACCATCCTTTCGAATATATCTATGTTGTATGGTCTCTTGATGAATAATAAAATCATCTTCCTTGAGTCCATAATCTTGTAAAACAGCTTGGTTAACCAATATACCTCACAAACTCCTAAGGTCTTCTACACTTCAATTATGATCTCATCTGGGCCCGGTGTCCTGTCTACTTTCATATTTCTTAAGGCTTCTTTAACCTCCGTCACACCAACCTTTCGAACATATTTATGACGTATGGTGTCTTGATTAATAATGTAATCATCCGGGTTGTTCATACTCAAACTTTCTCTTATTCCTTATGTATTGAAAAAAAATTTGTTTCAATAAAAACCTCTAAATATGCTTAGAAAGAAGTTACGAAATAGAGACCAAGCAGTTCGATCTAGTCTGGTCTGTTTCAAGTTTACATTTATATACATATTGGGTTAATATTGTGCAGGTAGGGGTGTCAAACAAGAACTGAAACCGAATATCGGAACTAGAACCGATCGTTTATGATCGAACTGAACTACATCGTAGAAAAATTATCCGATTTTGATTTCATAGGTTCTCTTTTCGGTTCGGTTTTGATTTGCATTGCAAAATCGATGGTTCTAAACAGAATAAGAACTGGAGAAACCAAATAGAAATCGGTACCTCTCACTCGAATACTAATCCACACATCAACTGGGTTAATTAATAAAAAATGATTAATTATTTTCCATAAGAAAAATAATGATTAATTCAATAAGTAAAATTTGTTGCGTCATGCTTGAAACATAAAATAAGTATGTCTTGGGACTAACTATACAATATATATATATATATATATATATATATGTTTAAGTATGGATTGAAAATGATTGGTTATATTAAAATGGATTAACAAAACTCTATTTGTTAATGGAAGAAATTGTTTGTTTATAATGTGAAAGTGGAGAAGAAAAAAAATGGAAAAACAAGGAACATGGATAAAAATAAAAAAACACAAAGGAACAGGTGAAGATGAGATAATTTTTTTTTTTAATCATCTAGGCGTCGGAAACAGGATGAGTGGGAGAGACTAGGAAGAATGGGGAAACATAAGAATATATATGTTTTGAAAAGTTGAGGTTGTCCTCGTTACCGTTTCCCAAAATGGACACTACAAACCGCATGTGAATCGAATAACAAAAACCAAATAGAAACCGGTAAAACCGAATCGAATGCAAAACAATCCTAATTTTGATTGATTGCTATCTGGTTTTGTTTTGATTTCACCTTGTCAAAATCACATCGAAACTAGACCGATTGACACCCTTACAGGCAGGTCCGTTTTTCTTTATCGGATTCAATCCAATTTTCAGTTTGGTCAATGCATTCAGCTAGTTTCAGTTTTTACAAGTTTCATAAAACCATAACTCAAAATCAAACCATAAAGATTTATGTCCAGGCTGAACCGATCAGTTCAAGTAGACCTTTGACATCCTTAGGCCCAACGATTTGAAAAATAGGATCAGATCACTTAAGGACAACCGTAATTCCACCTGATCTGGTTCGACCCAATTTTATATGGAAACCAAGGTTAGGGTGTTTTTAAGTCAATTCCAACCAATTTCGATTGATATCAACTAGGGATATAAATGGATATTCGTAAATCCGTATTCGATCCGCGGTCGTATCCGTTTAGGAGAATCCGAATCCGTCCGAAATTAATCAGATACGAATATGATAATCCCCCTATCCGATCGATTATTATCCGATTAGTTTAGCAGTCCAACGGTAATAAAATATTTGAAATATAACTCTGTGTTTGTCTATCCTTTTAAGTTACCTTATTGAATTTTGTTATCTTATTTTTATAAATTTATAAGTTAAGATAATGTGATTCTTTTTCTAGATTTGTTATTGGTTGATATATATTATTTTATGCAATATGCTACATGGAATTACATATCTATTAAAAAATCAAAAATAAAAAACGTAAGAGAATAAAAGACTAAGAAGAGTAGAAGAAAGGGTAATAACTGAACTCTCAAGTTTCAACCCTAACCTTCATCATAAAAACTATAAATATGTCAACGGATAGTCGAAAAATCGTATTCGATCTGTATTCATATCCATTTAGGAGAACCTGTATTCAAAAAATCATTATCCGGAAATTATCTGAATCCGTCCGAATACCGATAGGATATTATCCGAATCCATCCGAATATAAACGGATACGAATATGATAATGCCACTATCCGACCGAATTCGATCCGTTTACATCCCTAATATCAACGGGACCGATCGAAATCTTGCTTCTGGATTCTTAAACACAACAAGGGCCCCTAATGGTTAAAAACCATTGAAGATGATTCTCTGAGCAAATGGCATACAAGAATGTACCTATGAGATGGATGAAAGTATTTCATACATGAGCGAATTTTCATATATGGAGAAGGATCCGACTCCTCTACTTCCGCCTGCCCGGTATTATGGTGCACCCCCACATACAAGCATGGCGGAAAGTACCGCCTTACCCCCAGTCGGGCAAGATGCTCAAGCAAGAGTAAGGCGGTACATTCTGCCTTACTAGTGTGTGGGGCGCACATGATAGTAGGGGCAGGCAAAAGTAGAGGAGTCGAATGGTATGGGGAAAGAGAGAAAGTGCTAGCAAACCATCCCCTAGTGGGTCAAAGAAGCTTTTCCCTTCTCTTGAGTGCAATATTTCACTAATCGAAAACAATTGTTTCCGTTTTACAAAGCTGTTGCTTGCCACTGAGGTAAGGACTTTGGATTTTTGTGGCTAAATCTTGGGGATCGAATCTTGTTACACCATTCTTTCTCCAATTATCCAACCGCATTAATCAAAACAATTATAGTTTTAATGGACTTTTGAAGTGTTTACATAGTCGTATGGCTCTAGGGCTTGTATTTACAAGGGAAAGATGAACTGTCTAGTACACCTTTAAAGTGTATCTATAATGGGAGGCAAGTAGCAAAGAGGTTAGAATGGATGACTTTCTCCATCTATCTCCAAAAAATCAGCTTAATCAAATAATGGGAGGGGGAAAAATGATCACCTCGTCCCCATGAAATGCGAAACGATTGTTCTGTTAATACTTCTGCTTGTGCGCTCATTGGCCCAAAGTATACACAGAGTTATGTTCCCCACATGAAACACTTTGCCTCAAATATTTATAAGTAACAAAGAAACGGACAATGTCGGAGTACAGATTCTAGTGTTAGACCTCTCACGTAATGAGATGTGGGACTCACGCTAACACCTTCTCTCCTATTTTGACCCATGTGGATGGCCCCACAATAGTGTCATGGGGAACCCTCTCCCTAATTATAATTAGGGGGTGGCACTGGCACTGATAGTTTCCCTAACATCAATTCACCATATTGTTGTTTTGTTTTTTTTTTTTTTTTTTTTTGTCAAAAGATAATTAATAAAGATTGAAGACTAGTAAATACATAAAATTTTGTTGCTCTCGATATGACTACCAAAGAGCTTAAAACATTTAACTGAAGAAGCATAAGTATGAGCCAAATTAACATGATGCTCACTAACTTTTCTAAAGGCACAGAGATCGTTGCCTGCGCCCCTCTAGAGCCTGTATGCATGTGGTGGCCAATGGGATTACACACGTAAGCATCGCCTTGGGCTGGATTTTTATTTTTCTATGGGGGTAGCATAGTACTTCATACGCTTATGTGTCTAGGCGCAAGAGCCATGCCGACCACACGACCAGGTAGCATTCTTTTCCCCTTATTTAATTACCACAACTCAAAAGTGCTAAAGAGCTGTTTGAGATCAAATAAAAGTGTAAAAAAAGGCCAAAAGCAACACCTATATTATTCCGAAGATAACCATGCAACCAGTTCGGCAGAATCAGTTCAAATGTCTAAATGCTTGATGCCCTTGTTAGCTACAACTTTGATGCCTTGTTCAATTACTTTGCCTTTGGAAATGTAATAATCAGTCCAATGAGAAAAAAAAAAAAAAAGATGAAGTAAATGATGAGGGTCATTTGTTTTTTTTTTTTGTTGGGATAATGGAATCCAATAACAAGAAAGAGTTTAAATCAAACTTGGAAAATCTTTATTGTTAAACAACTGACAAAAATAGTTCTTGAACAGGAGCTACAAAAATGGACATAAATAATCAACAGGGAAGAATCGTTGGAGAACTTCCTTGGTGAGCCATCAACAATTTTCCAACAAATTAACTTACGAAACTCTGGTAGAATGTCCAACATTTCCCTACAGAAAAATGGAATATTGTCTTTGCTTAGGGGCTAAAAGGAAAGAAGTGTGCCTAAAGTATTTAGATTGAAGCATCTGAACCCAGAAGTTTTGCAACAAAAACAAAAAGATTCTTTTACTTTAAAAAGACTCAAGGTTGGATTCAGCAAATCTAAGTTGACCTAAAATGTTAAGAGAATGACCTAAACTTTGAAGCTCAAGAAGCTCGTTGAAACCAAGCCTCTTTCAGAACAAAAAGGTTACCAAAAACATCCTGATTCCACTTAAGAAGGTATCAACCCTGAGTCCTCTTAGCTCAGTCCAAACCCAGCCCAGCCTGGCCTAATTGACCCTGATTCTATGCATTGAGAGAGAGAGAGAGAGAGAGATGATTTACACACAACTTTACGTCACAATTCTACAGAAAATGAAAGCCTCTGGTGAGATGTTATCTTAAAATTTAACCCAAAAACTTAAAATGTTAAATATTTATGTCAAACTTTTGTTCAATAGATAATTACAGTCTAAACAAAAATTGTAAAAAGTAAAGAATAACCTAACACAAGGTTAGGCTCACCCTGAGGCCTCAATCTTGGCCCAACTCACCCCTAATCCAAGGCCTGGAAATTTCAACTTTAACCCACCTTCAGGGTTGAAAAATCCAGCCCAGACCTTGTTGAGACTCTGAACGAACTCGGACCGACAAGGCCAAACTAACATCCCTACTTAAATCCATAGATGGATTAGATCGGACTTCTTGTCATGGTAGCTTTTACCATGTAATGATATTGATGTCATGAAAAGAGAGGGGATCAAGTTAACCAGAAATGTATCCTCTCAAGTGTAGTGCACTGCCCACTCCATCATACTTAATAATCCAATTGGCCACCCAACACTAGAGATGATAAAAAGATGTCACTGCCCATGATTTTACGATTGGATTCTTAAACATGGTGTACTGGATAGTGCACCGCACTTGAAAGGATGAAAGATCCAACCTCCCGTTAAAAACCCTAGTGGCACTCAGTTTTCACAATCGGTAAATAGTGGCCTTTGGCATGGGTCAATGGTCTTGACCTTAGGGATTATTATCCTCTCAGGTTCCCTGGTACAATTGTTCAGGTCCTCTCATAGGGGAGTGGAAATGACTGAATTTATATCGTCTACGGCCTACCTACTAGTAGCAGCCATAGCAGCCCACTAATGAGGGGCGGTGCAATGACCGTCTTACCCCTTCTCAGGCAAGGCGCTCGGGCAGGGGTAAGGCGGTCATTGCACCGTACCTCGTAGTGCGCTGCTATGGTTGCTACGGGCAGCAGGTCGTAGACGATTCTGATCCAAAATGACTACCTCACCCCCTGGCCGAATAAGATTAAGTTGTCATTGTGTACCCCGTATGAGACTATGAGAGGAACCGGACAACCGTACCGGACAGCGAACGTGAGAAAAAAACACTCTGACCGTAGACCATGGAAACCAATAAGGCCAACACGTCATAATTTCCTTTTTCTTTTGTTAGTTCATCTTCGAACAAACGGTGACGATACCCCCAACGCAAACTGATATCCCATTGGTTGAGATATCCGCTCTCAACACTTAATTGGTCCACGTCATCTCGAATGACATGTCCATTAAATATCGAATACTTTTATTATTCCCGTTCTTGACGTGTTATCGTGAGATACGGGCCTATGAAGTTTATAAACTTCAAATCGCGAGCTAATTAACTGACACAAAAGCCTTTAACAATTCTTGAAGGCGAGCCAGAGAGCGAGCGACGCAGAGCCACATTCCTGAGATCTGCTCATCTTCCTTTCGTATTTGGTAGAGATCAACCTTCAGCAGTTAAGCCATGGATGGCTCGTGGAGAAAGCACGGGTCTTTGATCGTATTGGGCATCGTTTTCCTCGGTAAGTGCCGCTCTAGATCCAATCAGTTTCTCTCCCTTCTTTTACTTCTGTACGTCAGTCGATTATACTGCAAAAAATGTTATAGATACCTCGAATGTTAGTTACGCTTCTTCTGAGTGACGTTTTACCGATGAGAGTTGATGATTTTATTTCCTTTTTACTCACTTTTTTTTTGTTGATTATCAAAATTTCCTTCACGATCAAGATACCTACCATCTTTGATTTTATATGGCGAACAGGTGATAGCATGAAATCTGCATTTCCTTTAAATCTAGTCTTTGATTTTATTTGATATATATGTTGTTGTCATCGAACCTTTGTATCTAGTATCGACAGAAGTTTAGGATTAGAAATCGCAACCTTGTTCGATGGTGTAATTTGTAGGTGGGTATGGATCTGCTTTTCTTTGACAAATTAGAGTTTCTGTTGCACAAGTAATATAAGTTCAGAATAGAAAGAGGTATTAGATGATCATCGTACTATGTTTTTGTTTACACGATGGATGTGGTGTTAATCTACCTCCCCTTGGAAATATATAAATTCTCCTGCTTTTCTATTTACATTTTGTTGAAATCAGATCTGCTTAAAATTAGAAAAATGGATGTGGTTCTTAAATGGTTTATTGATGTAGAAAAAAGTACATTTTTATGCTATTTCATGTGGTATGCACTATGCTTGATTGTATTGCTGCCGTGAAACAATTCAGTGCTTGTCCACTCAGTGGGCCTTATATTTGGTCAATCACATTCCATAAAAGTGGCCAATCCGAATAATATATTCCTCGGAGTTGTAGAGGCGGGGAGATCGACTCTATATATGCATTCTCCGTGTCATAATTTTCTGCCATATGATTTGTTTGTCTTGTTAGCGTAGGCATGCATATTATTTTTAATTTTAGATGGCTGTATCTTTTTTTTCTCACTTTTGTATTTGTTTGGACCAAATATTGAATCTGGTAAGCTAACCAAATCTGTGGAATTCATTGCAGGATGCCTTTCTGCATTTGCCATCGCAAAAGAGGAAGCTACCAAGTTAGGAACAGTTATTGGAATAGACCTTGGAACAACCTACTCATGTGTAGGTGTTTACAAGAATGGTCATGTTGAAATCATAGCAAATGACCAAGGAAACCGTATTACCCCATCTTGGGTAGCATTTACTGATGGTGAAAGATTGATTGGTGAGGCTGCAAAGAATCAGGCAGCTGTGAATCCCGAGAGAACTGTGTTTGATGTCAAAAGGCTTATTGGAAGAAAGTAAAAACTCTTATCTCTCTCTTCCCTCCCCCACCCCGACCATAATACTTATGGTGCTTTTATGATTTTGTAAAAGTATACATGGAGAGCGCTAACCTATGTATCGGCAGGTTTGATGACAAAGAGGTGCAGAGGGACATGAAACTTGTTCCATACAAGATTGTGAACAAGGATGGCAAGCCTTATATTCAAGTCACGATTAAGGATGGGGAGAGCAAGGTCTTTAGTCCTGAGGAGATCAGTGCTATGGTTCTAATTAAGATGAAAGAGACAGCTGAAGCATTCCTTGGAAAGAAAATCAAGGATGCTGTTGTTACAGTTCCTGGTATGAAAGTGTTTGTGAGCTCTTAAGTTTTAAGTAAACATGCATTGAGTAGAAAAATAGGTTTATATGGAATTTTACTGATTCTATCTCATGCATTTTGCAGCCTACTTTAATGATGCACAGAGACAGGCTACCAAGGATGCTGGAGTCATTGCCGGATTAAATGTTGCAAGAATTATCAATGAACCAACTGCGGCAGCCATTGCCTATGGTTTGGACAAGAAGGGTGGGGAAAAGAACATCCTTGTATTCGACCTTGGTGGTGGTACGTTTGATGTCAGTATCTTGACGATTGATAATGGCGTCTTTGAGGTTCTTGCCACCAATGGGGACACTCACCTTGGAGGTATGAACATTGCCGGTTATGTATTTGTAATGGTTGCTATTAGATAAAATCTGTTTTGTGCTTTATGGGATGGTTTGAAGGAAAGAGGTCCATTTGGGAGAGAACATAAAGTAGACGTCTTGCAAATTGTACAATATATTGCCCACTGCATGACTGAAAATATCTGTTAGAGGAGGGTGGGAGAATAAGCATTTTGCATTTCTTTCAATGAAGGTTCCTATTAGTTAACACGTACTGATATTTCTTGTTCTGTCCATGGTTGGACTTAAAATTTGTGTGTAAATAACTGCTTAATTTGGATTTGTTAAATTCTCAAGAATATTGGGGCTCATTGAAATAACTAGATTGTTGGTAACCTCTTACAAAGATTTGATTGCATCAGTGGGTTAACCCAGATTAATGCAGCTGATTTAGTTTTTTAAATATATATTGATTTCTGTTTTCTTTTGAGACATCTTCAACCATTTTGGATTGCTTATAAGTGGATTTGTTGCATCATTTGGACATTGTAATGAAATACTCAAATTTAACTCTTGCAGGTGAGGATTTTGACCAGAGAATTATGGAGTACTTCATCAAGCTGATCAAGAAGAAGCATGGAAAAGACATCAGCAAGGACAATAGGGCTCTTGGGAAGCTCAGGAGGGAGGCTGAGCGTGCCAAGAGGGCTTTAAGTAGTCAGCACCAAGTCCGTGTGGAGATTGAATCTCTCTATGATGGCTTGGATTTCTCTGAACCATTGACCAGAGCTCGTTTTGAGGAATTGAACAATGATTTGTTCCGAAAGACCATGGGACCAGTGAAGAAGGCAATGGAAGATGCTGGATTGCAAAAGAACCAGATTGATGAGATTGTTCTCGTTGGTGGAAGTACCAGGATTCCCAAGGTTCAACAACTTCTCAAGGATTACTTTGATGGAAAGGAACCTAACAAGGGTGTCAACCCAGATGAGGCTGTTGCTTTTGGGGCTGCTGTACAAGGAAGCATCTTGAGTGGAGAGGGTGGTGAAGAAACAAAAGGTATTATTTCCATATCATCTTTAAGATACCAGTTATTATTTTAGTTACAGAGAGAAACTTTTACCCCCATTGCCAACCCCCGCCTTCCAGCAAAAAAAACCTATGTAAAGGAAAAGAAAAACTTAAATGTTTTGAACTTGACCAAATAATGAGTTGATGTATTTGATGCAGACATTCTTCTTTTGGATGTGGCTCCTCTTACTCTTGGTATTGAAACCGTTGGTGGAGTGATGACCAAGTTGATTCCGAGAAATACTGTTATCCCAACCAAGAAATCTCAGGTTTTCACCACATACCAAGACCAGCAGACGACTGTCTCCATTCAGGTAACTATTGTTTCTGCTACAGTTGCTCCAGCATAGAAAGATTGTAAGAATCCACCATTACTGTTTCTCACACAGCATTGGAATTTTGGAACCTGACCCACTATTCCATGAGTTAAGAAGTACATGAAGCAATGTTCTTCTCATCTCAGATTTCATTGCTGGAACCATGGAATTTGACGTTTCCATCGTGCCCCTATTCTGATGTGTATCTTATGATGTGTTGCAGGTTTTTGAAGGTGAAAGGAGTCTGACAAAAGACTGCAGGGAGCTAGGGAAATTTGATCTCTCTGGCATTGCCCCTGCTCCAAGGTTTGACATTATTTAATACAAAAGCGCTTTCTTTTCAAATTGTTCTGTTCAATTTCTTAGAGATCTCAATGAGAACCCACCGTCCTTGAACAGGGGAACCCCACAGATTGAAGTAACATTTGAGGTTGATGCTAATGGTATCCTTAATGTCAAGGCTGAAGACAAGGGCACAGGCCGGTCTGAGAAGATTACCATCACCAATGACAAAGGGCGGCTGAGTCAGGAGGAGATTGACCGAATGGTCCAGGAGGCAGAGGAGTTTGCTGAGGAAGACAAGAAGGTGAAGGAGAAGATTGATGCACGTAACAGCTTGGAGACTTACGTGTACAACATGAAGAACCAGATCAATGACAAGGACAAGCTTGCTGACAAATTGGAGTCAGAGGAGAAGGAAAAGATTGAGACGGCTGTGAAGGAGGCCCTTGAATGGCTTGATGAAAACCAGAGCGCTGAGAAAGAAGACTATGATGAGAAGCTCAAAGAAGTAGAGGCTGTATGCAACCCGATCATTGCCGCCGTCTATCAGAAGTCTGGTGGAGCCCCGGGTGGTGCATCAGGTGATGATGATGATGATTCACATGATGAACTGTAGGAGCTCATTTGATTTTTGTGAGAAAGAGGAGGTAGGATAGATCACAAGGGAGGTTCTTCTTGCCTTTTGAGTGGTGAAACTTAACAGGAGGAAGAACATAAGAGAAATCAGCAGCACTGAGGAAAAATGTTTACTCTCTGCTGAGGTTTCCTCCTGTAGAATATGTGTAGGGGGAGGATTTATTTTCCTTGGATCTTCCGGTTTCATGATCAACCCCCTTAAATTTTGTTAGCCTGTGGGGAACTAATTTTGACTTGGTTTTATTTTATTCAGCCTTTAGTTTTTATTTGTTTGAAATACATAATTAAAAGAGTACATCTTAATATCCCTATCCCAATGGGAGAGAAAGAGTGACTAGGTATTCCTATAATTGTTTTCTAAACAATATCTACTGGCAATCAAAATGATGGTTTCACTACTGGCGAAAATGAAAATATTACCTCTTCACCGAAAAAATAAAAAGTAAATTAGAAATCTGATCAATAAATTTGCTTTACTTTGCAATCCCTCTGATTTGAAAATAAAAACAAAAATTACACCTGAAAAAACATAATTAGCAAACTTCCCAAGAGAGTGCGCACAGAAATATCGGTTTGTTTGAGATTTTTTATTTCACTGGGGAGTGTGGACTTTTCATGCGTTATGGTGGTCAGTAGGTAGTGATCTTTTCCCCAATCAATAATTACAAAACTTTCCTCCCTTGTTTCCATAATCAATTTCACTTTCCTTCTTTTCCTTTTTGCAATGCTTTTACTTAAATTTTCTATGAATTGCTGAAACCACTTGGTCATGGAACTGCTAAATATTTAGGGTTACCCCTACTTGTTCACATTGCTAACATTCCACTTAATCATATTTCATTTAAAAAAAAAGGGAGAATGTTCTCTGTGTCACAGCGCAGGTTGCACCCAGACACAGACAGCCTGTACAGGGGGGCAGGGTGATCATTGCACCTACCCATATTTGATTGGGCACAGCCTGCGCTGCGGCACAGAAAATAGCGTCCCTAAAAAAAAATACCATAAGGGACCATGTTTTGCTTCACCCATGGTGGAGGAATCCCCTTGCCAATGCCATTGGTGCTCATCAAATTGGCTTGGGGATTGATAGTTTCAACCCTCCACAACAGGAATCCAATCACATGAACAGAGACGGAATTCTTCCTCACAGGTGAAGGAAAACTTAGTCCTAAAGTAAATTCCTCAGGGCCAAAACGCCTTTCCTTGCCATTTCATATATTCTGCAATTCTTTGGACCCAACACATCTGGGCTGATATGCGGAGATCTTGATTATGCGTAAAATTAATCAGTACACAATACATGTAAATAAATGATGATGGACCCCATAAATTCACCAATTCAGACAGGTATACTGCAGCTGTCCAAGCAAAACCATCCTTCAGCTAAACCTCTTCAAACCTTGGTTTTATAGTCAATAAGAGTAGAGTCAATGTACGCCAATTAACAAGTGAGCTTGCATTTCATTTTGCCCCCAAAATCAATTCTAACTGGAGAGAGAGAGCGAGAGAGAGAGCTCTTTGGGGGGGGGGGGGGAGATACAAAGAAAGAACATGCTGCACCTGTGTTAACACAGTATGCCACCAGGTTATATATACATGCTGCAGGATTTTGTCGAAAAATTTTCCAGGTTTGAAGACTAATAAAAGGAAAGCATCAGCCAATCGTTTTCCCAGATAGAGAGATCCAGGGCCAGTTTGATTCACTTAGATCACAAGGGGAGCAGCCATCATTGTCTTTCACATTGATGTCTGCATTATGCTTCACCAGATACTCAGCAATTGCTTCTCTGTCACAGACTGCCGCATAATGCAATGGAGTTTGACCCTCATCATCCTTGAATAGAGTTGCAAACAGTGACAAAAAGAATGAGAATGGAAATCCATAAATATATAATACCTGTAAAAAGCTCACTATGCTACCAACTTAAAATAGATCAAAGACTTCAATCTGAAAAATTTAGATCATAAAAGGGAAGATGGTGGGCAGAAGAGGATTTCACATCTAGCAGCCCCCCCCCCCCCCCCTTCTCTTTTCTATGTTATGCCATTGCTTCTAATATATTTCTTTTCCTCTTAAGACCAGGATGTATAGGGGGACCGGCAGATTATTTTCCCCCCTCCCTCCTCCCAGATGGTGCTCAACCACTGTGAAAAGGAAGACTGCAACGACAACCACCAGATGAGGAAAGACAACATAGTAAGATGGTGCCCCAAGTCACAGAAGGCATCCAGCAAGCATCTCCAATGTTCCTAAAAAAACGCTGGACTCATATTGTGCCTTCTTAAACTTACAAAGAATAAATTTTTAGAAACTATCACATTTGGAGTTCTGAATACAAGTTCATAATTCCAAGCATATTCTGTTCTTTTTTTTGCACCAGGAAGGGGGAGAGGAAGGGGGAGGAACGTTGGGGTCCTACCATGATTGCAGACTTTGATTGCCACTTTCAATAGCAGATGTGGATAATTAAATGCAAGATGCATCTAGATAATTATCATTTCTACCTATATTTGCCTACTTACCCATGCTAATAGGTGGATCCATATGAGAGTAGTCCCTGAATCCTAGGATGCAACTGTTTGATGGATCCAATTCTAAGACACAAAATTGCACCTGAACTGATTACAAAAGATGGCAAATAATAGAATTACAATAAACAGTAATTTTTTGCTTCTAGTAATTCTGCATAGCTTCGAGCCATTTCTTAACCTATACTACATACTCATTAGCCTGGAACTTGATCGAAGAGATGGGTGCAGTCTTCTGATGCAGCCAGCCAATCCTAGATTCCAGTTAAGAAATCAGAAATCAGAAATCAGATCAACTGCTCCATAGGCTTATATCTAAATTATTTCTTGATAAACCAGGGTTGAAAAAGACTTGTTGATGCTGATTTCAGCAACTTGTCACAGGGAAAGAAGAGAAGAAAGAGAAAAGAAACTGGTAGTTTTGGGACTGTGAACGGTACCCGTGAAAAAAATAGAAGAAGCAAAAAAAAATCAATCGTGTAATCTAGTAGGGGGTTACATCCATATATAAAGGTAGTGTCTGAATGACACCTCTATAGGTGTATTTAGAACTAGACAACTCCTTTTAATTGCCCCTTATCTTATTCTCACAAGGTTTTTAAGATGGGGATGTAAAAGGGTGTTCAAAAATAAGTTGAAAGTGACATATCATTATGTCATTATCAAAAAGTGTAATTGTCATGCATATTTTTTGAGTCCGCATATGAAATGATATTATTACCCTCATTGGAAAAAAATTTGTCATACCAAAAGGGCAAAGAAGTAGGTTTATAAATTATTTGACACCTTGAGGGGTGTTAATAAGAAAATCCCTCATGTAAAAAACTCAAAAGTAGTGTTTGAGAAAACTTCAAACACTTTAAACAAATTCTAACAGAATTAAATAAAGACTATGTAACATAATCAGCTTAAACACTAACACTGAGTAGATTAACATTAATTAGACAGAAAATAGAAGTTTATCTAGCTAATAAGTATCCTATTCTAACCAACACTAATTAGACTGAAAACAGAACCCTATGGACCTAAAATTTGGGCCTTACAAATTAAACACTTAAAACAAAAGCCTATAACCAAACCAAGAACCATAGTTGTCACGGCGTCTAGGCGACCCAAGGCGCTGGAGAGGGTCCAAAAGCAAGGTGACCAAGGCGCCTGGACGCCTAGGTGACGCCTTGACAATTATGCCAAGTATTAGCAAAATAAGACCAATTTTTGGACCGAGACTGCATTATCCTCTATAACATGCACCCATTCAATCAACCATTGCCTACCTTCACATGAACCTTACAAAGTTCATCACCCATTATGAACATTAAAATAACTCCAATTTTCAAATGTTCAGTAAACCAAGGAAAAGAACAAGATATCCCAACATTTACTGTAATTTATGATATTATTATATATAGAGATATCACAACACAAAGTACGAAAGACAATTGCATCTTCATTCCTCAAATGCCATCTTACAATCTATCAGTCCTACCAATAAGAATCACCATTTAAAACATGTCTAACTATCCTTCATGATACTTGCATGTGCATGAATGAGGAGAAAAAACTTGTTATCTATTGAAACCAAGCCAGAATCCCACACCTCATTTTTGTTGAAACCATGTTTTTGATAATGTATTAATGTTAACATCTGTGATACTGTCGTACTGAACCAAAGAAGGTAGAGATTTTGATTGAATGTAACTGACGCAAACTTAAGCAAAAAAAGTTTCCACAATTCAGATCTTTTTTTTTTTGGGGGGGGGGGGTCGAACAACAATTCAGATCATGTAGCAGTAAAACCCCTGAATTACATGGGCAGATAAAGACGAACAAACGAGAAAGCAAAATTAATATTTGAGCTACATGGAAGTGTCATTGATTTTTACTTTAGCATTTACATCAGCATTCCTGCTGACAAGCAGCTCCACAATGTTGAGATGCCCACGGTCAACAGCCCAATGCATAGGGGTCCGGCCCTCGCTATCTGCAAGCATATCAATTGGAACATGTCAGGAAAACCGAAATTCTTGGATGAACACAAATTTTTAACCCCTTCTCCAGATTCCTGTTTCCTCTGATGGATACTTGAGAAGCATGTTGAATGTAGCATGTTAATACTAACTGTCAAGAAACAACCTGCAACAAGAGAATTTAGTAGACGCAGAGCAGCACATTATAGAGCAATATACTAAGTCCAAGTGCTCAGACTCTATTCCCATATTCTCCCATACAATTTCCAGCCTGGACTCCCATGCTTGTATTCAATGGAAAAGCATCATTGCAAGGAAGTCATGGTAATTATCGAGACATATGTCGAAATTGACCCCAGGAGAAGTGGTGCGGAAAGACATGTATAGTTTAGGCCTTGTATCAAGTATGACCTCGAATAGAGCTGATAGGAGGCCAAGGATCCATGTAGCCGACCCATTTAGTTGGGATAAGGCTGAGTTTTTGTTGTATGTCAAAATTGAAAGAGTTTCCTATCAATCTAACAGGAAGAGAAAACTAAGATGTCACAGGATCTAATTGCAACTCTATATATCAAGGTTTTCCATGGTCAGGTTTAATGTTGTCCACGAGCATGGGAGATTCAGAATTGCTATGTTGGACCCACCTCGGAGGAGAAAGGGATCCATCTTCAAACATCAGTCACTGTAGATTTCTTTTTGGGTGAGCACAGGGATGGAGGGAGGGGATAGAACACTGGTTTAACTTTGAACTTTACCACTACATGTGCATTCAACTCAACTCAACTAACGTTTATCACATCTAAATGGTGTCGGCTACATGAATCCTGTTCCACAATTGGACTCTACTTTGAGCCTTACCTGTTAATCCTAGGCCACGCATGCCTTTTCTCACAACTTCTCCCAAAGTAATGTAGGCTTGCTTCCAATTTGAATTATATTACTCCTTACTAGTGCATTCAGAGACCGTCGTTGCTCATGTTCATGTCCATGCCACCTCAAACATCTCTCAAGTTATCACATATTGTAACTACTCCATTAACAATTACATGTAATGTGTTCATTTCTAATTTAATATTTTCTGGTTTTACCACTCATCAATATAAACATCCTCATTTCAGCTACACTAATATCACATATGCACACAATAAACATAAATAAGGACAAACATTTTAGCAGGAGAAAAAATGAAATTTAAACATCGAATTTCAGTTTCATGCAATTTTGAGAAAGTTGACACAAGGAAATTTTGAATAATTTCAGTTTACATATACAAAATTTACAGTTTACCTAAATTTTTGTACATCCAGCCATGCAAGAGAAAGATGCAGAATCTGAGAATTAAAATATCATGTACAAAGAGAAATTCGTGTCCTCAAAAGTAGATACCATGGAGATCTGACTTAATATCCGATGCTTATAGATTCTCGTTAACCACAAGCAAAATTGAAAATCAAAAACCAGATTAAAACCATGGGATAGACAGCAGCATACCAAAAGAGATATCATCTATTGATTGACAAAGAAAATTATTACGTTCAAACCTTTAAGATTAACTGAAACACCACTATCTATATGTTTAAGCAAGCTATCCATCTCTCCTTCCCTTGAACAGGCATGTATAGCTTCCATCTTCCTGAGAATTTAAAAGGATAACCATTAATATATTTTGTTGAATATATCCTTTCACATGTATTCACATGAATAAATTTCCAAAGGATTCCCACTTATACTCTTGCGTCCATTGAAAACACGAATAGATCATATTGACTACTTATACAATATATGGGATGGGTTTGCTCAAAGAGTCATGTAAGAAAAGAATCTACGAGATGAAGGAAAAAACTACATGGCAACCTGGTTCACAGCCTAAAAGGGATCCATGTGCTGAACCTGTTGATGGCACCAGTAATGTGTGAAATAAATTCCCTCTTTTCTGGTAATTTTTAACTACAAGAAGCATATACAAAAATTTAATGACTGGTATTACTAGCAGATAAGTCTAATATGGGTGTGCCGAGAACTGGAAACGTAGCAAATCCAGAGCATCCACATGCGATTCAAAGCATACAAGATTATCAACCTATAAAACCTTTCACCAGATAGAGTGGTTCACCTCACAAAGAATACAAGTTGATACACCAAGAAAACCTTTCTCCAGATACAAATGTGCATCAATTCAGAAATAAATGTGTAAATTGCAATTTCAATACCCTTCCAATTTTCAAGAAATTCCACCTTCTCTTGATGCACGAGGGCAGATATATCCAAAACTCAAAGATAAATAGAATGAGAATGACACAAAAGGGAAGAGTTGTATGCAGGAATTGTGGTTCATTCACCAATATTTTTCTCATGCACACTAAATGAACAAAAGCCTGAAAGGTTTGTTGGTAGCTTTACAGCAGTTGGGAGTCTGAGAAAACAAAAGTATTAGGAAATAGTAAAAATATTTCCTGTATTATTCAATTATTTAAACAACCAGTAGCAACTGCCATACTGGAAGTTAATCTCTGTGCAATCGTATTCAGCTCCAACCAAAAAAGCAAATTAATGTCATCCTTAATCTGACAATACCACAGAAACACTCACACAGATCCCAAAATGAATAAAGGACAAATTTAAATTTAAAGGCCTGAAATCACATTCCAATTTCTCTTGGGAACAATCTCAAAAGCCTGCCATGATCAGCTTCATATGAAATTGACAAGTCACAAAAACAATACTTCTCATCTAACAGATGCTATGGCAAATATAAAAAGATAGGTTTAATTCTCTTTACCCAATTATGATCTTAAGCTCCATTTTTTAAACAATACAAACATAAGTAACTGTGGTGATATACCAAGATATGTAAATGAAGAAACATATAATAACTAAATTATTAAGGAAACTCCACGTTGTCGAAATCAGCACAGGCATCTATACAGAAACATATTTATCCATATGCACATAACACAAACCACTAAAGTTGCATAAGCTCACCTTTATGTACAAGTAATTCAACTATGATCTAAAAATTATACAACCAATAGCTAAAGAACCTTACAATTCAACTCCGGACTCCTCCTCATAAACAAAGCTGCTGAAAACTGGGCCCATTGTTCTTGCTCCTTCAGTGTCTGAAATAGGTGCATCATCGCCTCCATCTTTACGTTTCTTTTTATGCGTAGCCATATGAAAGGAATAAATAACAAACTTAGTTAAGAAAGTATAGAAAGACTGGACACCACATACATATAACATTAAATGGTCAGATACCCACAACAGTAGATCCAGCCGCCCAAGAAGGATATAGCTCGCAAACTATCATTATATACTTCTGCATTGCTTCTTCTGGAGGCATAGCACCCAACCTCTGCCATGCATTCCTGGCACATGTCACCAGAAATTCATCTTTCTCTATCACTCGGGCATGAAAGCATGAAGTAAAAAATAAAAATAGTGGCTAATTAATGCAAGGCAAAAAGATTAGAAGGCAACGACTACAGAACTAGTCAAACAACCAAATTTCCACATAGCATCTCCCATCTTCTTCTTCTTGTTTTATAAGTAAATATCGAATATCCTCACCAGAACACAAGGACATACCAGCATGGTTTTAAGGATGCCTAGTCCTGATCACCATACATAGACCAAGACTGGATGGACCAATGCAATCTGAAAAACAAAATGGATGGGACAATCCACCAGAGATATCAGTTTTTCGAAAACCTGGAAAAGGTACCCAAACTGATCAGGATCAGTATCACCTGAGAATGATCCAGGGTCTATTACCAATTTTTAAACCCTTGGATAAAAGTACAGAGACATTTAAATGGCAAACATAGGGTTCCGAAAAAGGTTCTCTCTCTCACTCTCTCTCTCAACTGATAATGCAACAAAATATATGAAATTCCTGTAGAAGCAGTCCTGCAACTAGGCAGCAAGTTTTTTCACAAAGGGTGCATTAAAAAGGGAGACCATGTCCAGTGCCTTGGTTTTAAGAAAGATTAAAAGGCACATTTTTAGCTAAAATGGAGATTGTGGCTTGTCAACATAGATGGCAATCCTTGTTCGGACTCATCTATGATTCATATTAGGTAAGCTAAATTGTATTTCACCCCAATGTATCTCACTATTTATTCCATAAGGCCCAAATAAATTTGGGGCTCCTCTAGGTGGCTGACCTTGGAGTCCCAAATTTAATTTATTGTACTTTGCTTATCCAAAAGAATGAATTAGGACCACTGAACAGCTAACTAGTTGTGCAAAAGTTTTCCAAGGTTTGAAGTCGTTGTCCAGTCTTAATGCAGAGGGTCACCTGCAGAAGCACCCACTTTTGGATATGCCCCTATATTGTGCAAACCAATATACTTTGAGTATGCAAATTTTCAATTATATAGTCCGTCTTTGATAACAAAATAAAAATCAAGTTTACCCCAAAAATAGAATAGTTATGATATAGCGTTTATCTATTTTACATCATTTAAATAGATCTTAAGTTTCAGAACTATCACATCTTTAATTCGTACAGACCAAATTACTCAATGAAGCTTCCCCTTTCACATTATTAAATTCTAACGATTATGAAAAGGCGTTCAATGGAGAAAAACTCAAATGTCACGATATAAAGAAGAAGAAAAAATTGAACAATCAAGCAAAAGCAATTGAATGCTTTTTTTTTTT
Source organism: Telopea speciosissima (assembly GCF_018873765.1). Taxonomy (NCBI): domain Eukaryota; kingdom Viridiplantae; phylum Streptophyta; class Magnoliopsida; order Proteales; family Proteaceae; genus Telopea; species Telopea speciosissima. The sequence goes on along the minus strand of NC_057916.1, from coordinate 86,557,129 downwards.
TTTAAAGATAGAGGAGCATTTATTCACCTACAAAAGTGGGCATCATATCGGCCAAATAAAATTCTTCCAAACAAGAAAGCCCGACACATTATTTTGTAAGGATTGTAAGGATATACCAGGGGAGAGCCTAACCACTCAACATAGATTGGTGGTCCTGGATATGATGCCTCATTACGCAAAACAGTATGAAAGAGGGAGACTATTTGCCCTAAGATAAGGTGGTGAAGATAAAAAGGAGATTCCTTGAATTCATTCACTGATAAAGTGGTCATGTAAGTGTTGGATCTTTGATCGCATGGGTTTTCTTTGTAATGAGCCACTTTAATGGGTAGAAAGTATGAAACGGGATTTACTTCATTAGTCTAGTTAGAGTCCTGTTTTGAGTCAATTTCTTACATTATTTTAGTTTTCTAGTCAGTTTGTGTTACCTTATTAATTAAGGATTGGGTTAGGCCTTTCCTTTTTAGTGTTTCCGTCTGTTTTTGAGTCTTCTATATAATTTGTAAGGGGCTACAACTTTGTATATAAATTTGATTAATGAGATTGTAAGAAAAAGAAAAAAAAACATAGCTTTGTGCGTTGATTTGTGAGACAGTGTGGTGAGATGCCATTGGTAAGAGATCAAAAAATGGTGAGAGGTTGTGGGTGAGAGAGACTACCCTATCTTCTTCTTCCCTTCTTCGATTTCTTGTTTTTCATTTTATTATTCTGAAATTGCCTACAAATCTGAGAGCCAATCAAAGTATTTATTGTTGCTGGAACTGAAATTTGCAATTTTCTTGTGGACTAGTTACCAATTGTGAGTTGTGACGAGTCTACAGTGGGACTTTGAGGGAGACACTAATATGATGTGGAACGAGATGACGACTTGTATTAAAAAAGTTGCTAAAGAGATTCTAGGGGAATTGAAAGGTAAACATCACGCCCCTAGGGAGATTTGGAGGTGGGGTGATGAGGTCTAGGCAGCCATTAAGACTAAGAAAGCTAGTTTTAAGACATGGCAAAGGACTAAGGAGATAGAGGATCTAAAAAGGTATAACTTTATCATAAATAAAGCTAAGAGGATTGAGGGGAAAGAAAGGGAGAAGAAATATAAAAATCTTTACAACAATCTGGACACAAAATAAGGGTAAAAAACTATCAGTAAGATAGCTAAAGTGAAAGAAAGGAAGAGTAGAGATTTTGACCATGTTAGATGTATATCATGTATTCAAAGTAAAGATGGTAGAGTATTAACAAGAGATGAGGAGTTTAAGGAGAAATGAGAAGAGTATTTCTACAACCTACTTTTTGAAGACTTTTTAAGAAATAGTGCCCTTAAAGGCTGCATTACTTATCTAGAGATCATATCTTGTATTACTTTGTATAGAACTGATTGGAGAGTAGGGATCCATGTAGCCAACCCCATTTAGTTGAGAAAAATAAGGCTATGTTGTTACTGATTGGGGAGCAGGGATCCAAATAACCGACCCTACTAAATTGGGATAAGGCTATATTGTTGTTATGATGGTTGTTGTTGTTGAATGCTTGAAAGTTAAAACCTAATAGTAAGCATAGAGGAATACCACTTGGCACGAGCTGACAGCTTGAGGGCAGAGGGTTGTGGTGTGCTGCAAGGGCCCTCGGTGGCAATCTTATAGAGACCATAAAGCTGCAATTGAACATCGTTAGAGACCTTCTGTGACAAACGATCCGCAGCAGCAGCAGCCACAAAAGCCGTAGCAGCAATAAATGTTTCATCAAGCTCGGTAGTCTCAACTCCTTCCCAATCATCATCGTCATCCTCTTCCAAGTAACTCTCACTCTGTTTGCTCTGATTCTCGCTAACATCTTGATTTCCTTCACTAGCACGGAGCTTCTCTTCTGCTGCGGCACTTGGTTTTTCGGAGACTGCACCAGGTTCCTTTACACCAAACGAAGATTCAGCTTCAACTGACATGGACGGTATATGCTCTTCCCGTGCCAACCTAAGGTTCTCATCTCTGAATGAAATCACCATGGATATAAGCTTCGCGACAAGGAATGAGAAAATGAGACCGATGATTACTGATTGAGCAAGATCTTGCCAGTCCCCCATGATTACAGGAGTCGAAGAAACCAAATATGAATAGAGATTTTCAAACACTGATCAGAGAGCAGAAACCCTAGACCTGTAATGCATCAATGACCGGATGTTGGGGAGCCGGCTAAGAACATGTTATAAATTTGCATAAATGCATAGAAACCAGAAAGGATAAAAAAAAATGAAGGTATGAAACCTTTATAAAATTTTAAGATTTAAACAAAAAAAAAAAAAAAGGGTTAAAGCTAAAACATTAAAGTTCCTCACAGAAGAGAAGACTATAAGAAAAAGGAATTGAGGGGTTTAGCGGGAGATACAAATTAGTCGAAACAGAAATTCACTGAAACACATTGAACTGTTCGAATTTCGAAATCATTAATTTAAAAATAATAATAATAATAATAAAAAGAGTTTGAGTCCGTGTAATATTCCGGAAATCTTAGGTTTTGTCCTCTTTTTTAAACTAAATTTCGAAATATGTTTTTTAATGTTTCAGCGTAGGAACTAAACTATTTATAATTCTACTGTAAGTTTGTAACCCGTATGCTCTATATTTTTAGTTTTTTTGTTCGGGTGCTTCTGTTTGTAACCTTCAGACGTTGTAACGAGATAATTTTGGCCCCCAAATAACGATGTGTCAGCTGTTTAAAGGGCCTAAAGTTGTACATTCACCATGATCCAGTCCCTCAGGTCCCTGTAGACACCGGCCTCCCTCACCAAAATCACTCATGGTCCCTGTAGACACCGGCGCCTGTGACATGGCCGGAAAAGTTGGATGAAGTTTAACAAAAATCAGGTTTTCCTCTGGTTTCATGTACAATCGGGGACCAGGTAGGGTGCTGTGGAGAGAAAGAGAGAGACTAGCACTGATGCAGAGATGAATTAATACTCAGCTCCAATCGGTGAACACCTGCACAGGCACACTGGTACAGGGTGAAGCGGAATGGGGAATGTGGGAGGAGTGGTACTAGGGGTTTAACTAACAGTAACAGAGATGAATTAATACTCTGTTCCGATCGGTGAAGGCAGGGTGGGCTTACGCCCATAATTTTCCATCTGAGGTTCTAAAATTTCCACCTAACATAATAACCAATTGTAGCAGCGGATCTAAAAGAATTATATAGGAAAGCTGGATCTGCAATCATCCTGCCAATGCGTTGCCAAGATAATCGTTGTGATAGAGCTCAAAAAAACCCAAGCAGTGGTTGGCTTTGCATTGATTCTAGGAACCTCACCATTTGAGCAGAGCTTACCAAACCCGTTAAATAATGGCTTTTGCTACTCATATAAGACAAGTCTACAAACTTCCTATCAAAAAGCTCCACAAAAATAGCTCGCATTTTAAACAATCCACCCTCTTCTCCTTCATCAAAGTCACCGATGTAATCATCATCATCACCGTTATTAATTTTCTTTCCGATAACTCAACCCCCCTGTTAAGATAAAAGACACGTCAAATGTAACGTAGGAGAGTGGCATGTACTGTAAATATCAGTTTACATAAGGGTTGTATTATGTCGTTATTGTTACACTTTATTATATATAAATATAAGAAAATCCTTAGGGTTTCATCTCATCAGAGAGAGACCTCAAAAACTCTGTTTTGTTCTCCGTATCATTCTTCTCTTCTTCTCTGTTTTCTCTTATGGTATGAGAGCCATTACAGAGCTGACTTCTCACTTCTAGTCTTGATAATGGTGAGTTCTAGCTCACTCATGGAGTTCCCTTACCCGGCCACTCTCAATGTCACGAATTTCGTAACGATCAAGCTCACGCAGAGCAATTTCTTATGCTAGGAAACTCAAATGCTATCGCTAATAGAAAGCCAAGATCTGCTTGGATGTATCCATGGAGAGGTTCCCCAACCAATTCGCGAGATAGAGGATCTGGATAGTGGAGTAGTGCTGGTGAATCCAGACTTTTTGTCATGGATTCACACTGATCGCCTGGTGAAGGCGTGGATAACTGGAACCCTCTCTGAGGAGGTTCTCGGTCTTACAGTAGGAGTCAAGACTGCTTCTGATCTTTGGAAGATTCTTGTTGATGCATTCTCGCAGGCGTCTGCTGCTCACGAATTTGAGCTCATGTCGAAGCTCCATTTCTTAAAGAAGACAAATTCTGTAGATCTGTCGACGTTCTTGATCGAATTTAAAAGCGTCTGTGATCAGTTAAGCTCCATTGGGAAGCCTGTTCCTGATCAACGCAAAGTGTTTCTGCTACTCACAAATCTTCGACCAACCTATGAAAGTTTTGCAATGATGATGCTCAAACCACCAGTGCCGAGTTATCAAGAACTCATTCCTCTTCTTCACAGCCATGAGATGCGCAACCGTGGCAACAATCTTGAGTCATCTAACCCACATATGGCGTTTCTTGGGCAACAGAATCCCAAATCTGAGAAAAATTCCAGTCGTGGCAAAGGGAAACAAGGGTACTTCACGTCTCGTGGTCAAGGATTCATTCAAAATTCCAAGCCATCTTCTAATGACAAAGAAAACAAGGTTCCTAGATCTGACTCGTCTCAACAGAATAGCAAAAATTTTGCTTAGTCGTCTCGATCGATTATCAGGTGTCAGATTTGCCACAAGCTCGGCCACGGTGCTCTCAAATGCTACAGCCGTTTTGATAATAGCTATCAAGCTGAGGATGTTCCACAGGCCCTCACAGCTATGTATCTTGGTAACTCTTAAGATTCTGTGTGGTTCCCTAATACTGGAGCTACTGCTCATGTGACTGATTTACCAGGTATGCTCCATTCTTTAGTTCCTTATAGAGGTACAAATGCAGTCATGGTAGGGAATGGCACTCAATTCCTCATCACTTATGTTGGTGAGGGATCGATTTCAATAGACAATGCTGTTTTACATCTGAAAAATGTTCTCCTGGTTCCCTCTATTAAAAAGAACTTGTTATCCGTTTCACAGCTCACTCAAGATTATCCATGTTTCTTTAAATTTAATAAGTTTGGTTTTCTGGTTAAGGATCTTCAAACCAAGAGGACTCTGGCATCAGGGAGTAACACTGGAGGGCTCTATACCTTTGATGCACCACTGGACCATGTGGACTAGCATCCCCTAGCTTTGTTTTCTTCTCAGTTTTAGGCTACCACTGAGGATATCTGGCACTAGAGGCTTGGTCATCCTCATGGGCGAATTACCAAATTTCTTTGTAATAAGGGTGTAATTTCTGTTACCCAACCTTCTAAACATTTGTGTTTTGGATGTCAACTTAGTAAGAGTAGAAAGTTGCCGTTTATCAGCTCATTTATTCGTTGTATTGCTCCGTTAGAGCGCATACACAGTGATTTGTGGGGCAAGGCTCCAGTTGATAGTATACAACACTTTAAGTACTATGTGATATTGATTGATGACTTCTCCAGGTTTTCTTGGTTTTATCCCTTAAAGAAAAAATCAGATTTCTATGCTGTATTTTTGGATTTTCAGTCCATGGTTGAAAGGCAATTCAACACTAAAATCAAGGTGTTTCAGTGTGACGGTGGAGGAGAGTTTTCAGATGCTAAGTTCTTAGCTCATCTTCGAAATTGTGGTGTTGTCATCCATGTTTCTTGTCCTGGAACCCCAGAATAGAATAGTGTCGCTGAGTGTAAGCACCGGCATGGAGTTGAACTGGGCTTGGCGATGATGTACACCGCTTCAGTGCCTTACAAATATTGGGTTGAGGCTTTCTCCTTTGCTGTCTTTTTAATCAACACACTTCCTTCTATAGTATTGCAGTTTGATTGCCCAGTTCATGTACTGTTTGGACACCAACCCGATTACTCCATGCTACGGGTATTTGGATCTTTATGTTATCTGTACTTAAGGGATTATGCGCCTCACAAGCTAGCCCCACGCTCTCTACCTTGTGTGTTTTTGGGGTATAGTGACAAGCACAAAGGGTACTGTTGCATACACCGTTCTATTGGTAGAGTGTACATCTCTCGACATGTCGTGTTCGATGAAACACTATTTCCAGTTCAACAGGGTTTTTCTCACCCTTCGCAAACACCATCTAGGCCTTGTGATGTTGGAGTCTTTGCACGATGGGTTGCACCTTCATCCGAGCCCATGCAATGTACTGTTTCACCACGGGCAGATTCATAGTTCACTCCCTTGGAGCATGACTCCACCTTGATTCCTCATGGTCAGCCACATATAGAGAGTCCAGCCCATAGTCCTCATGTTCCTACATCTCAATTGGAGAGCCCAGCTGCTGGACTTCAACCTCATGGGCCAACAACCATTACTGAGGCAATTATTGCTGGGCCAGAGCCCACTACTGCCGCTATGCCCATACCAGCTGGTTCTTCGGGTTCAGCGCAAGATTCTTCACACCCTATGATCACCCGTGGTCGTGTTGGTGTTCACAAACCGAACCCCAAATATGCTCTTACAATATCGGATATCCCAACTGAGCCAACCTCAGTGAAGGCTGCTCTTTGCCATTTGGGTTGGAAGGCTGCTATGATGGAGGAGATGGATGCTTTGGCTCGCAACAACACTTGGACCTTGGTGCCTCGCCTTCCTGATATGAACATTGTGGGTTGCATATGGATTTTTAAAACCAAACTCAAGGCTGATGGATCTTTAGAGCGGTTCAAGGCCCATTTGGTAGCGAAGGGTTTTACACAGCAAGAAGGGGTGGACTTTATTGAGACCTTTAGCCCAGTTATTAAACCCGGGTCCATTCGGCTAGTGTTGTCTATTGTTACTGTACTTAATTGGTCTATACGGCAATTAGACGTGAAAAATGCCTTCTTACATGGGTTTTTGAATACCCCGATTTACATGTCTCGACCACCTGGGTTCGTTGATCACCAGCACCCACGTGTTGTCTGCCGGTTGGACCACACTTTATATGGACTTCGGCAGGCCCCTCGTGCGTGGTTTGATCGATTCAGCACATTTCTTATTGAGTGTGGTTTTGTTTGTAGTACATTCAACTCTTCCTTGTTTGTTTATCGTCATGGCGGTCGTATATTGATATTGTTACTCTATGTTGATGATATTGTCCTCACGGGGAATGACTCGGACTTCTTAGCATCTTTTATTGATACGCTGCGGACACAGTTTGCCATGAAGGACTTAGGTCTTTTACACTATTTCTTGGGGATTGAGGTGTCGACCATGCCACAGGGACTTTTCTTGACACAGGCTAAGTACGCTACTAATATCTTACGCCGTGCTCACATGATGGACATCAAGTCCACGGCTACTCCCATGGCGTCTCGCCCTGATATGCGATCCACGGATGCCTTTCTTGATGTCACCTTGTATCGCAGTTTAGTAGGGGCTTTGCAGTGTCTGACCATGACCTGCCCTGATCTCTCATATGCGGTCAACAGTGTTTGTCAATTTATGCATGCTCCCACTATGGCTCACTTTGGAATGGTGAAACGCATTCTTTGCTATGTGCGTGGCACACTTGGCCGGGGGCTCCGTATTGTGCGTCATGGTACGCTAGACTTGTATGCATTTTCAGATTCAGATTGGGCTGGGTGTCCTACAACCCGGTGCTCCACTATAGGCTTTTGCAAGTTTCTTGGGTCCAACTATATCTCATGGAGTGCCAAGAAACAACCGACTATTGTGCGGTCTAGTACTGAGGCGGAATACCAGGCAATGGCCTCTACCACGGCTGAGTTGACTTGGCTAGCCTTTCTACTTCGCGATCTTGGTATCCCACAGCCCCGGCCGACCTTGTTATTTTGTGACAATCTTAGTGCTCTACACATGACAATCAATCCGATTCTTCATGCTTGTACGAAGCACATTGAGGTCGACTATCATTTTGTACGTGAGAAGGTGGCTCTCGGGACTCTTATCACGTGCTTTGTTCCCTCCAATAGGCAATTGGCTGATGTGTTCACCAAACCGCTTGCTAGACAGGAACTGGCTAGTATTTGTTCCAAACTGGGCCTTTGTTCCTGACACAGTTTGAGGGGGGATGTTAAGATAAAAGACACGTCAGATGTAACGTAGGAGAGTGGCATGTACTATAAATATCAGTTTACATAAGGGTTGTATTATGTCATTATTGTTACACTTTATTATATATAAATATGAGAAGAGAGAGAGACCTCAAAAACTCTGTTTCATTTTCTGTATCATTCTTTTCTTCTTCTCTGTTTTCTCTTCCCCCCCCCCTCCCCAGTTACAGTCTCAGGGCTAGACTTGGATCGGTTCTTAGACAAATCAAGCCTTGACTTCTCAAAAGTCACTGTTCCAAACGCGCCATACTGACGTTTCATACCAGGAACAACCATGACGGACAAAGATAGGTGATGTGGATGATGAAGTAAATCCGGCATCAGAATCAATAGGGGGAACCTGAAACATCGCTCAAAGTGAGCTGCGAAGTCTCCGTTCACAGAGCCAGAGAAAATGCATCCACAAAACTCTTGGACTCTTGTTGTTCGAGCATTATGCTCTTCCTCATCATCTATCTCCAAAAATTTCGGTGTGGGTGTCCCTTGAAGAGATGGCAGGACGTCAATTAGGGGTGAGAGGGTAGGGAGAGATGGAGTCGGAGTTGGGGTCGGGGTCGTCGTCGGAGGAGGAAGAGGAGGAGAGGAAAATTACAAAAAAAACACATTTACTTTAAAATTTGATGTAAGATGGGCAAATAAGTCCGGTTACAACTATGAATTGTAACCGGGTTGGTTACAAACAGCTTTACCCTTTTTGTTTTATTCTCTATCAGATATAATCCATATCGTTTCTCCACCTCAATTTTTTCTGAGCATTGCAAAACAACTTAACGGTAGCAAATTCTAATCCCAGTGGGCCCGTGAACCCATGTGTGTGTGCAGGCTTGGGCGACAGACCTCAAGTTGGGTCGTACGCAAGGCGGATGGAATTAGGATTGCATATTAAAGCTTGGGCTAGTCTTAGCCCTTCTCTTTTGTAGTTTTGTTACCGATTTAGTTAGGAATCTAGCCTCTAAGGCAATTTTGGAAAAATGTAGTTTCGTTCGGGTCCGAATTCGAGTCCGGGTCGTGTCCTTGTTCAAACACCATCCAAAGCCCTTCAGGGCCACTCAAATGAAATCCAATGTGGAACCCATAAAAGGAGTGGATTCCATATGAGTGACCCTGGAGGGCCTTGGACGGTACTTGTACAAGGACACGATCCAATCTCCTTTTCCTTCAATATGTACAAGATGTAACTATTAACATTTCCCTAAAAAATAAATTTTCTTTTCTCATACAAAAAAAAAAAACTATAATCGAAACCAATCTGATTATTAATCAATTCCAATTTTCCACATCAAAATTAATTACCAATTGGTTCGAGTTTATTGGTTTCTAATCGGTTTCACTTTATAGCTCATCTCACCGGAGTTTCAAAGCAACTCCACGACATTCCCACCCCATCACTGCTATAAAAATACATAAATATAGCTTTGAAAGTGTAGAAGCCCATCAAATTCGACATAACCAGAAGTCTAAAACAATGACGAGAGATAGAAAGGAAAAAGGTCAAAACTCCCCGTCTCTCTCATCTCAATCTCTCTTTGTCTCGGAGCTTCTTTTTTGATAAGAAATATTAAAATATGAGAAAGAGAATAATACCTAGGCGCATGCGATACACTATGACATTGGCTCCATACCTAGGACTTAAGGGAATAAGGAATATTTCCCACTTAAGAATCCCCCAGGGAGGTGAAACAGAGCAAAGGAATGATCGATTATTAGCAAATAAACGTATTTTTAAGTTTAATGGCATTCCGGGAAAAATTGGATACATTAGAACATGCTTTTAAGAATATGAAAGGAGTAGAGGTGTGACTTCCGTTTATCTAACATATTCATATCTAGCGATTTTCCACAAAGTGGTGGTGAAATGCGTTCATAGAGCTATTTACTCGATCAAATAAGGGCAGGCAAAACGATTACCACACCCCTGAGAAATTCTGCCTTTCCATAGGGATGTGACGATCATTCGCCAGACATAGAGTCGACGCACCACATGCGCCTAGGTAGCTTTCTTTCTCTCTTAAAATATATAATCGATTTACCATTTTAATTGGTTTATCATTATGAACTGATAGCTTCTCGTTTAAAATCAAAATCAAACTTATTGTTAGAATTCACAATCAAAACCGAACCAATTATTCATGTTTCCATTAAATTCGATTTTAAACAGCCGATTTTGATTCGATATACCGATTCCAGTTCATAGTTTGAATCTGAAACTCATTTTGAAACCCAATTCTTCTCTATTTTTTCGATTCAAATTCCAAAATCTAAAATGAGGGCAGTAGAGTAAATATAGTGCGACATAAGGGTAGAGTATAAAAGTTCAATGCTCACCAAGTTGCTTCCACCGCCAAACGGACGAGCGGAGCCTGCGAACGCGCATGCTTCATTCATGAAGGACGTGTTGTCTGTTCGTTCCATTATTTCGTACACAGTACAGTAGCCTACACATTTCTCGCTTCGCCCCTATAAATATGGAAGCGGCCTCTTCTTCTGTTTTCTCTGCATCTTTGATTCTCTGTCTTCCTCACCAGCCCCTACTCTAGTTCTGCGCGGTGAGTTGGTTCCGGCGATCTTCTCTCCAGCTTTAATAACTGACATGGATTCTGGCCATCGGATCTCACCTGAAAAGTCTCACTCCTTGCCGGAGAAAGCAGAGAATCCACCTGAAAATGATGTTGATATTACAATCGCCTCTGCACAGGACAAAGCTTCTGATTCATTGGAATCGGATGAGAAAGCTTTGGCTTCTATCGTGGGAAACGGTGGAGGATTTCTGAATAAGCCGAGGAAGACTGTTTCAATGCCGATCCCTGAGGACACTTTGGAATCCCTGTGCGTCAAGAATACGGCGGTGTTGAAGCCATCGCCTAGTGTTCATTGTAACCTGCAAAATATATCTTCTCCACGAGATTGGACAAATGGATCTATGATGAACTCTGAGCATACTTCCTTGCTTGAGGAAGCTTGGGAAAATCTAACGAAATCAGTTGTGTTTTACAAAGGAATGCCGGTGGGAACACTTGCCGCCTTGGATCCGAGCGCGGAGGCTTTGAACTACAACCAGGTATATGTATTCACTCTTTCCTTTTGTTCTTTCTTTCGTCATTTAACTAGAGAAATCGCCGTTATTTCGAGTTCATATTATGAGGAAAAGTTTCGTGACTTCTCTTCTTGCATCGCGTTTAGTTGTTATGGATAGTTTCGTCTCATCTGGAGCATTTTCTCATTCTCTGTCTATGACATTACTTGCGATTGTTAACGATACATTTTTTTCCCCCTGTTTTTTGCCAAAACGATTCTCCTAGTTTTCCATTATAACCATTGCTGTTACTAGGAATTTACCTGTACGTTTGTCATTTATGGGGAGGAATTGACTGCCGGGAGCTGTAGAGTTTCTTGTTTCCTTTGGTTGGCCCGGTGTCCGGGTGGAGGGGTGAGGGGGTTTCGAGGGGTTGTAAGTTGAAACTGTAGTTATCGTTTCCCAGTGTAGACTGTAGACTCATAAGGACTGAAATAATCATCTACAGCTCTCCTTTCCAACATTCGTAATGGGAGAATATCAAAGTAATTTCCCCTAGAAAAAAGGAAAATTAAATAGAGAGGGAAGCTTTGTTTGCCTTTATCTCCATGCCCATCTTTTATTAAAAATTGTATCTCAGAAATTTTATTTCAAAATAATTAACATGAAGTACATTAATCTTAAAATATACACTAAATAGGAACTACAATATTTGGTTAAGGAGGGTTCTTTACCATATTCAACATGTAACGTTGGATTTTTTTCTGTAGGCCTATGGGTGTTGATTGTTTATATCCTGCAACTTAATTCTTCTTTTTGTCCACCATTCTAGAGTTTCTCTTTGTGACCTTCTGCTTCACCGTCGAGTTTTGAGGTTAAGGTCGAATTGATTTTCATTCTGTTATTCTTTTTCCCTCCAAAATGAAGTCAATTGGTTTTGGTTTCAGCCAAATGCTTCATGCCCAAGATTGTTGGAGAGCCCAAACACAACGTTAAAGGCAGTAGATGGAGAGAACTCCTCAAGGATTGCAACTCCCTTTTTCATTAATTAGAGAACGTTTTTTTTCCTTCACTCACGGTCAAGGAGGTCGAGCCACCCAAGGGTTTGGAAGCAATTTGGCTCTCTTCCAGCTGTTGCTTGGAGCTGGAGGATCTAGCCCAACAGAAACAAGGAGGGGTCTGGTCATTTCACAGGGGGGTCACCCAGCCGAGCAAAAATAGGGGTTTTTGGTCATTTTACAGGTGGATCCTCCTATGAAATGATTAAAACCCCCTCTATTTTTGCTGGATTGGATCTGCAGCTCCCGCCAGCTGGAGGAAACCCAAATCCGTTTGGAAGGTATTGGAGAACAATGCTGAAGTAGTATCTACTATTCTACTTTATAAAATAGATGGGGCAGAGTATTTATGACTCTAGATGGATGTACATTTACAACATGCGAGGAAAAAATTTTCTCACGTCAAAAGGAAATCTTTCAACAATACCTTGGCTCTCTTTTGATTGAAAACCGGATTCACACTACGAGTCACGGTTTACATGGCGCATGATTTCAATTTTCAACCAACAACTACTACTTGATCTAGTCATCACTTGAGGTCACGGTTCTATAGAATTACTTCTAGACCACCTGGAACTAACTTGTAGTTCCTACCTTTTTTTAACCAAAAAAAACTAAACTCTGCATTGCTATATGTCGCGACTTGGCGTAACAACATCAATTAGCAAGGCATACTTTGAATCTCTTTTCTCCGTTAATGAATTATAAAATACGCTTTTCCTCTCAGAATAAGAAAATTCGGTTGATAGTTGATACATGTCCACTTGTAGCGCTAATTTATTCCCGTTTGATGCGTTACAGGTTTTCGTGAGAGATTTTGTGCCTAGCGGCTTGGCCTATCTCATGAAACAGGTGCCAGAGCCAGAGATCGTAAAGAACTTCCTGGTAAAGACCCTCCACCTCCAAGGTTGGGAGAAGCGGATAGACAACTTCACTCTTGGAGAAGGTGTAATGCCTGCAAGTTTCAAGGTACTATACGACTCACAGCGAGGGAAAGAAACCTTGATAGCGGATTTCGGTGGGAGCGCAATAGGGAGAGTAGCACCAGTGGATTCTGGTTTCTGGTGGATTATACTCCTCAGGGCGTATACAAAGTGCACAGGGGATCATACCCTGTCTGAGATGCCCGATATGCAGAGGGGCATGAAGTTGATACTCAACCTTTGCCTGTCTGATGGCTTCAATACCTTTCCTACCTTACTCTGCGCAGATGGTTGTTGTATGGTGGACAGGAGGATGGTAAGTCTTTACCTATCACCACAGTGCACATCTGGTCCAACTTGAACTACATAATAGTAATAAAAGAAGAAAAATTGAACAAAAAGGCTAACCTCACAGATTATGTGATCGTGAGCCTTACATTCCAATCAAATCTGAGAAAATTAATCTTTAGTTAGTTTTTAATCCCCCAATTTGCCAGGCTTCTGATGTGATTACCAAGATTCCAATGTGAGGTATTGAGATACCAAGGCCAGATTTGGTATGATTTCTATTTCAATTTTGGAAGGGTTTCATGAAATAGTCAATAAATAGTTTTTTGGTCATGAAATAGAAATTATTTTGGTTGTATCAATATGAATAGTTCGGCGGCAGCGGCAGCGGCAGTGGTAGTAGGATAGCAGTGGCAGTGGCAAAATGGTGATGGCAATGGTGTTGGTGGGGTGATGATGGTGTGGCATGGTAGTGGTGAGACCATTAGGAGAATAAGAAGGGTTTATAGTTCTTTTTTCCTTGATAAAATCATACCAAATCAGGCCTAAGTAGGGAACCCTCCAAAATTTATAGTTTGGACTCTAATTAAGGAGGGGATCCTGGTAGTGCTTAACTGCTAGCAATGGTTAAGAATATTGGTAATACTATTGCCTTACCTTCCCAATGGTTAAGAATTATTAACAGCACAAGATGTAAAATTGTTGTTTTAATGTTCCACAGGGAGTGTATGGGTACCCAATAGAGATTCAGGCACTTTTCTTCATGGCTTTGAGGTGCGCAAGGCAGATGCTAAAGCCAGAGTGTGGGGGAAAGGAATTGATGGAGAGGATAGATAAGCGAATAGCGGCTCTGAGCTACCACATCCGCACTTATTTCTGGCTCGATCACACTCAGCTGAACAACATCTATTGTTATCGCACCGAGGAGTACTCCCACACTGCTGTCAACAAATTTAATGTCAACCCGGAATCAATTCCAGATTGGGTGTTCGATTTCATGCCTCTACGAGGTGGCTACTTCATAGGAAACGTCAGCCCTGCTCGGATGGACTTCCGGTGGTTCTTGGTGGGCAATTGCATTGCAATCCTGAGTTCCCTTGCTACACCTGAGCAGGCCACGGCCATCATGGATCTATTGGAGGAGCGATGGGAGGACTTGATCGGTGAGATGCCTCTGAAGATTGATTATCCAGCATTGGAGGGACACCAGTGGACAATTATCACCGGATGCGATCCCAAGAACACTCGTTGGAGTTATCACAATGGCGGGTCTTGGCCAGGTACGTATCCGTAGTTTCTACTTTCTGTCTTAATATCAGTCGCAAAAACACCAACTTTGAAGGAGTGACTCGTGACTCCAAAATCACGAGCACTGTAAGATTTAATAATGCTGCAGAACAGTGATTTGCAAATAACTTAAAAAAGAGAATACACACATATAACACAAAGATTTCTATGGTTCACCCAAGATGGGTTTCAATCATGGTCGAGTCATAATCAAAGCTTCCACTATTTTGATGAAGAAATTATAAAATCTTCATTATTGCTTCCTCATTATATAACCATCTGTAGCATCTCGCGAAGTACAATTTAGAAACACCCTAATCCCCAAAATTACAAAATTCCCTATTTTAATGCAGACACCAAGAAATGTGAAGAGGCAAAACAGATTCAAATAAGGATGACACAGATTTAACGTATTTCACACGTCAATTTGAGGTGCTACATCTAAGGCGAAGCTGAAGATGATTCACTATATGATGAAATAGAAATATAATTGAGATCTCTCAGAAACACCAAAATTAAGTGGCAAGAACTCTCCCCAAAAACTCTTACATGATAATGCCCAAATCACTCTCTCTCTTTTTTTCTTGCTTACACAACAAAATGATAAAACAAGGTCATACTCCTCCAAGTCAAGTAGATCCAATCCAAGCCCTCCGCTATCATCAAAGACCTCACAAAATTTGGTACAGGAATTCAGGACACAAATAACACCCCATTACAAACGACTCCCAAAAATTCATGGAAGAATCAACGATATTCTTAAATTAAATTGAAATCGGGTTCTTCCTAGATTAAACTGAGATTAGGTTAGGTTTCACCAGTAACAACAAAATCCTTTGAAGTTCGGATCCGGAAACATTCTTCCAGAAACATTCTCGATCATATAGTGAAATGGGCCATTCAATCATTGCACCGTTTTTGTACTTTGTATCTCGTTATGCAAGCTATGAAACAGATTTGTTCATGAAATTTACCTGTCAATCAAAATTATCCAGATTTTAGCCCCACATCATTTGTTCAGGTATCTTCATAATCAAGTTAGTCAAACTGTTCTTTTGGGTTCCGATTCTCACACAATCGTTTACCCAAAAAGAAATGTTAACTCAAACAAGTGAAAGTTATTCATTTGGATCCGCATTACTGATAACTATGAGGTGATTAGAGAGTTCTTATTTCTTACCTCTCTTTGATTTCATTTGTTTCCCTTCCCTTTCTCCTCAATCCTTACTTGGAGCTACACAATTTCAAGGAGGGGGGAAGACATGGTGAGCATGAGGGTAGGCAGATTTTCAAAATCTGTGACAGTACACTTTCCATCACCATTTCTCTGTTAATAATTGTATGACACATTTGTTAAAACGCCAAGGGAAAAAAAAAACCCTTTAAACTAATTCCTCACCAGTATAATATCTTGGTGGGTGTAGTATTGTTATGGCTACTGACAGCGGCATGCATCAAGAGCGGTAGACCGCAGATCGCCAAGAGAGTTATAGAGATGGTGGAGCAACGGATTTCCAAGGACGGGTGGCCAGAGTACTATGACGGGAAGACTGGGCGTTACATTGGGAAGCAAGCTAGGAAATTCCAGACGTGGAGCATTGCAGGCTATCTGGTGGCCAAGATGATGATAGAGAACCCATCAAATCTACTAGTCATTGCTCTTGAGGACGACAAGAAGATAGCCAAGCCTAGGCTCACCCGCTCCGTCTCCTGGACTTGCTGATCAGATAGTCCTCAGAACAATATATACCTGCATGAATTGAAGGAAAATCGAAGCTTAAGAAAGGAATCTTATGAATAGCGGATCCAAAGTTGCAGACTACTGGTGGTGAAAGTATTAGCTATAGTATTACTTAAAAATGATTCAAATGCTTTACAGAAAATTTCATTGCAGTAGTACTGATACCTCAGACTGGCGAGATGATGATCTGATTCACATGTTGGTTTGCAGTGTTCTTCATTAGAGACTTGATGGATTGTGGTTGGAGATTTCTTTTTGAGGGGTAAATTTGCGTTCTCTTATACCTATCAAATTAAAATCTTGATCCACTTGAAAGTTTATTGTGAAACATTTATATACATGGAGACTCGTTTTTTTTTTTATAATTATACATGGAGACTGGTCGTTGAACCAAACACACACACACACCCCAACCCATACACGCACACAGAGAGAGAGAGAGAGAGAGAGAGAGAGAGAGATATGCTTCTGTTTCGGGTGAGAGCTAGCCAGGCAGGTAATGACTTCAGAGCAACCTCCTGTCTAACGTTGCTTGCTCAGATGAGTATCGCAGGAACCGGAGGGTGAATTTGGGAACACATGCAAGTTCATGGCTACGGCCTTTGGAATACTCATTTGAGCAAGAAACATTAAAAGGAGGGGAAAAAAAAACCGTATACTGGTGCGCCTGATCTGCAGCATTTCCCGTTGCAAAGATGCTAGGGACTCAGGGATCGGAGTTGCTTCAACAGCTCTTCCCAGTTCCCTCGATCGTTCCTCTCATCCTCAGGGCTCAGACCTATCACCTACGTCCCTCACCCTCTCGTTGTTGTGCATCAACATATATGGTCATAAATAGATTTGAGGCCAGCATTGTCAAGGGTTGAGATTTTAGAATGACCAAAAGCCCCCCCCCCCCCACCCCTTTAGCCATGGTCCAGGGTCTTCTCTTCACTGTGTGGCTATTTCATCGTCTTTGCTGTATCAATGTCATGGAATCTTTACTTGTTCCTATTCGGAAGGGAAGCTTGCAATAAGGACAAGTACGTCAATTTTTTTCAGCCGTGTAAGAATGCATGGTTGTATCCTCTCTCACAAAAAATTGGAAAAATCATAAACCTCCACCCATTAATTAGTATCTTGAAACTCCCACCCTCTTACAAACAAGGCTTGTATGAAAACTTTCCCCATGAAAATATTACTAAAAACTTCTTCGTTTAGCCGTTAAGCGAACACAAATGAAAAAAAAGGTATTTCAGGAATCATGAGGGGTAATTTCCAATGAGAATGACTGGAATAGGACAGTAATCATACAGGTTAGTTGATGAGTTCAGATCTACTATCCACATGGGGACGGGTGGGGATAGATAAAAACCCTCCTTGGGGTGTAGAACCACCTCATATCTGTCCCCACCCTTCTCCATGTGGGTAGTTGATCCGGATTCTTAATTGACATGGGGGATGGGGGATGGGGGATGGGAAATGGGGGATGGGGGATGGGAAATGGGAAGTAGAGTTGGGTTGCTTTCCCACAAGAAAGAGTTGTTGGAATTGCTGGTACGGGTATTGATTGAATGGCAGCTCAATTATACTATCTCACATTCTCACCCGCAGTGAATGCAATTCAACGCCCAATCGCCTTCGGAGTTCCCCAAAAAAAACAAAAAAAAAAAACACCTTTGGAGTCCTCACAATAAACAGATTGACAGTGACATCTGAGCTGGCGGGATGAGAGAAAATTTGTTAAGAGGGACAAGCTCAGAGCCCTATACAGTTTCTCTCCATCTTTGATACAGAGAGAATCTCTTCATCCACTTAATTTTGACTATTGTCATAAGAAGTTGGAATGGATCAGGTGAATTGGCTCATGAACAATAGTGGGGTGGGTTTAGGGGGTGAATGATTTTAGTAAGGCTATTCCAGCACCAAGATCCCCTCTTGGTCAAGTTAGAGGAACCGAAAAGAGAGGAGTGGGGAAAATACTTGGCTTTAAGAACTCTAGCCCACACAGAATTATTCTCTGTTAAGAGTTTCCAGCCTAACTTAAGAAGCAAAGCAAGATTCTGAGTTCGAGCAGTTCTAAAACCCAGCCCTCCAAGGTAAGACGAGGAGCATATAGTTTTCCAAGCAATCATTGAGTGTTTCTTCTTATCCTTAGTGCGACCAGCCCAAAAAGCATGACAAATGGAATCAATTTTTTTACAAACAGTCTTAGGGAAATAAAAACAATTCATAAGATAACTAGGCAAAGATTGTAGAACTGATTTAATTAGCACACCACGACCTGCATAAGAAAGATGATTAGATTTCCATAAAGAAAGCTTATTAGATAACCGCTGCAACAAAGGAAAAAATTGTTTTGTCTTAGATCTTTTAGGAAACAGATCAGTGCCCAAATAAATGGTCCCTGGTTTCATAGCACTAATGCCAAGTATGCAGCATAAAGAGGTCCTGTCAGCCATAGGTACATTCTTACTAAAATGTACTCCACTTCTCACAAAATTGATCTACTGTCCTGAAAGATCAGAGAAAAGATTAAGAATAGCCCTAACAGTGGATAAATCTTCAGGAGTGGCTCTGCAAAAAATAAAATATCGTCAGCAAAGAGTAAATGGGTAACTTCAGGAGCACCACGAGCCACACTCACACCCTTAAACATTCCAAGTTCCCTATAAACTGAGATCAGCCTTGAGAGGACCTCCATACCAGTAATAAACAAATACGGACTGAGAGGACACCCCTGTCTGATTCCCCTAGAACCCTTAAACCAACCACACGGGGAACCATTAAGCTTTATAGAAAAAGATGTAGTAGAAAACGTATTCAACAAAAAATTGCACCAATCTTGGTCAAACCCCAACATCCGAAAAATACCCAACAAAAAAGACCACTCCATACGATCATAAGCCTTGGACATGTCAATTTTTATAGCCACACAACCTTCCTTACCAGACTTATGGTCAAGATAATAGAAAATTTCTTGTGCAATAACAATGTTGTCCGTAATCTACCGACCTTGCACAAAGGCCTCTTGAAAAGGGGAAATAAAGGACAGAAGGAGAGGTTTCAGTCTCTTAGCAAGGAGTTTAGCAATAATTTTATAGAGGACATTATATAGACTAATAGGCCTAAAATCACCAAGGTTAGAAGCCTCCGAAGATTTAGGGATCAAGCAAAGAAGAGTGCGATTTATATGAGGGGGGACGGACAAGGTAGAGAAACAATCGGTCACAAACCCAAACAAAGAATCCTTAATATCATCCCAGAACCGTTGGAAAAAACAAGTTTGGAACCCATCAATTCCAGGGGCCTTAAGAGGGGCAAAAGAGAACACCATAGATCGAAGCTCATCCAAGGTGGGAGGAGAACAAAGGTTAGCCTGCACATTTTCAGGAATACAGGGGGAAAAAAGGCACTCCACAAAATCCACATCCAAAGGTTCGGAAGAGGCAAACAGTTGAGAATAATGATCAGCAAAGGCTGAACTAATCTCTCTAGGGTTAGATAGTCTAGTCCCATCCTCTAAACACAGGAACTGAAGGTTACGACGCCGGATATTATGTTTAGCAGTGGCATGAAAAAATCTAGTGTTTCTATCCCCCAAGTTAATGTAATTAAGCTTGGACTTTTGAAGCCAAAACCATTCCCCAGCATCCAAAAACCAGCCAAGTTTGTGAGTGGCTGAGCGAAATTGAACATCAAAATGAAGATCCATGTCCTCCATCAACCCAATATCCTCAACTACAACACTTGTAAGGCAGTCAATATGCCCAAAGACATCAAGGTTCCAAGCTCTCAACAAATTAGAAAAAGAAGAGAGCCTAGAAGGAAAATTGTCCTCCGAACAAGAATTCCAAAACTGATGAACAAAATTTCCAAACTCAGGATGAAAGGTCCAAGCCATCTGGAAATGGAAAAGTTTCTTAAAAGAGGCCCTCGTAGGATTAGTACCCAAAATGATGGGGTTATGGTCAGAGCAAATAGCAAAACCCTTGCGGATGTAAGAGAGAGGGAATATGCTAAACCACGAAGAAGAATAGACAGCCCGATCCAAACATTCTTTAATCAAAAGGGGGGGTTTCTGTCGGTTGGTCCAAGTAAAAGGGAATCCACAAAGACGAAGCTCTTCCATTGACAGTGAGTTTAAAAGGGATGCCAGAAGTGAAGCCGAACTAGAAAGGGTAAAAGGTCTACCCCCAAGTTTATCCTCAGGACGTAAAACTTCATTAAAATCCCCCATTACACATATGGGATCCGTAACATTCCCAATAAAAGCAAAAAGTTGTTCCCAAAAAATATTCCGCAGGTGAGGTTGAGGAGGACCATACACAAACAAACACCAAAAAGGTCCAGAAAGACAGTCAACCAATCTAACACCAATGAACTGCAGAGTGGTAACAGATTCCAAAATAGTAATGCCATTCTCAACAAAGAGACAAAAACCACCTTTCCCCCTAGCCCCAGCAGCAGTATTCGAGAAAGAGAACAAAGAATACTGAGAAGAAAAGCCACGTAAGCAAAGGCGTTGGTGATCCGAACATTTAGTTTCACATAAAAAGAAAAGATCAGGTTTAAAGAATTTAGCATTAAGCGCAACACAACGTCGAGAAAAGGGGTTATTAAGCCCCCTAAAGTCTATTTGCTTTCGTAGAATAGGGAATGGCAGGGAGACTTTCTTTTGGACTGACCCCTGGATCCCCTCGATTCCTGGTTTTGCCATTAACCCTGATGCTAGTCATAGAGTTTTCCTTGAGCGGGTCAATTTGTTCCTCACTATTCATGGTTGGAATCTGGAGCTTCTCAACAATACTTCCTTGCCTTGTATTAGGCAGATTATGGTTGTTCCTTTTTCTTAGTCTCATGACTCTTGATGGTGTACTCTTTCTAGGAAGGGCTTGTTTAAAACTAAATTGGCGTCATCTTTTTTAGCATCTTCTTCCTTTAATGATTTCTCTTCCATCGTTTGGTGGAAATTTTTTTGGAAACTTAAAATTCTTCCTAAGTTTAAACTCTTTTTCTGGCGTGTAATAAATGCAGGGATTCCGGTTAAGGATCTTATTTCGAAATGGACTCCGATCGATCCCACTTGTGCTCTCTGTGGCACTTGTAATGAGACCCTCTGGCACATCTTTCTCTCCTGTGATTGGGTTAAGCACATCTGGGTAGCTGGTCCTTTGGGTCTGAGGACTGAATTCATTTCTTTTCCTTCTCTCAGACATTTCTGCATCTCTGCATTGAGGGACCGACAGCTTGACAAGCAGTCTTTAGTGTGGTTTTTTTTTGTTTTTATTATCACTTGCTATGTTATTTGGCAAGCTCGGAACAATATGTTGTTTAAATCTGTCTCTCCTAATCCTGGTTTAATCCTTCGACGGATAAACCAGTGGTTGGTACACTTAAACATTTCCCCACCCCTGCTTGGTTCTGATTTTAATTTCAATTTGGATTCTCTGGATAGCACTAGCTCTGTTACTGTGTCTCAGTTTCATTTACCTACCTTAGATTTTCTTGTTTTGTTATGCGCAGGGTTCAATTCCAAAACTCTAGGTAAGCCAGGCTGGGTTTTTGGTTTTTTGATTGATGGTAAGCTTCTTTTTGTCAATGCTGGTCAAAGCAAAAACAGTCATTTTTTCGAGCCTGAGCTCAGTGGGATTCTCAACGCTCTCGAGTTTGCTGCTTCTAGAGGTGTGAAGCTGAAAGAAGTTTGGTGTTTCCATCCCTTGCTACCAGGACTTCTTCCATCTCCATCCCTTTCACCGTGGCCGCTTGAGGTGTTGGATCTTTGTTTTAGGATTGCGGATAAATCGGATGATATAACCTGTCGAACTAACCCTGAAATCCCTTTCTTTTCTTGGTTTCAAAGCTTTTATGTCTCTGTACCTAATTTACCTTGTTCTATTTCTGTTTGTACTTAGTGCCTTTGCTTCTAATATAATTTAAGCTTTCATCAAAAAAAAAAAAAAATAGGGGGGTGGGTTAATGATAAGCTCGGAGTCTAATCTTAGCATCAGGTCATACTGTCATAGTTAGAAAAAGATATTCTTTTTTGTTAGAAACAAACATTTTTAATCAAGCAGAGAAGAACAATTTTAATCAAGCAGAGAAGCGGCAACTCCTCACCCAAAGGAGTAACTTTAGGACTGATAATCATGCGTTAAGGCTCAAAGAACAACAGGAATGGTAGATGGGGACAGAAAAAGATCTTGTGCAGCCATGGGGGAGCTGCACAGGTGCAGCACTGCTAAATGACAGTAAAAACAGGGGTAAAGTAGTCATTCCACAGGTGGGTCCCACCTGTGCCCCACATGGTAAACACCCTAAGAACAGTACGTCCATAAAACCTTTTACCTTTGTCGAAGTGTCCATTCAAATTTTACTATTAATCTGATCTTTATACCCTATAAAACTTCAAGTCATGTCTGCTATTAAAATCTGTAATTCTATATTGGTGAGAGTAACAACATTGATAAGAGGGAGAAAATAACAAAATTTTGCTTTTAGGAGCAGAAGTATGTTACTTGATCTGTTATTTGGGTATATTTATTGACAAAATCAAGCATGAATCCTGCAATACTAACTTGATTGAAAGAAGTCCAACGATCTCTGGGGAAAAAGGGGATGAGATGACATGACAGGCTATCGACATCCTAATACCATTCTTCCTTCAGCAGTGATGGTTGCATTAGTACATAGCTTCTGAAGATCGATATAACCAATAATGGTATCCTCAAACACAACATCCTCCAGTTGAGCTTCACCAAAGATGGAGCCTGACAATACAGTGTTCCTAAAGACAGCTCCTTTTAGATTGGCTTTTTCAAAATTAACCCGGTCCAAAACTGCATTGGAGAAGTTCACACCTGCAGTCATCCAAGAACAATTTTAACCACAGTCCACTTTCAAACCAGTAAGGGTATTGGATCTTTATGCAACAGTTGATAGTTATATATATGGAAGAAAGAACATCCGGACATGGGAAAAGAAAAAGCCTCCTAGGTGGCTTCTTAAAAATTCCATAAGATTGTTTCCACAAGCAGCTGTGTTTCTTTAGTCCTTAGTTGATCCAGATTAGTAAACAGACAAATTTAATTTGTTCTCAAGGCAGTAAGGGTATCAGTACTTCAATATATGCATCAAATTAGTGAAAAATAGAAAAGGAAAGAAGAGATTTTAGTCAAGATATAGAATCAAGAAGCAATGATTGTGTATTGACCGAGGTTTCGAAAGACTTCCATGGTTTACACGTCTTCAATATGGGAATGAGATGTAAATTAAATGTCAGAAGCTTACAATTCTCATTCTTGGCTCATTAATATTGTTCTTATAACATATGCCAAGTTAAATTTTGTCTCTCTACGTTTTATAACATCATGCCATGTTTCAATATATGTTTTACCAGATATTCATGGAGTGCACTAACACATAACCAGATAGACATGACAGTTGTTTTGCCTGGAACTAATGGTGTGAGAAGTGACTAAACATAATTATATATTGACAGGGGCTCCTTCAGGGGTTCACCACTATAAAGCAGATAGATGACTATTACTATGTTGTGTTGAAGCCTCAAAATGTGTCTGAAAGAACACCTAAAAACACTTAACTATCTGTGGAAGATAAAGATTAAGCAGAGCTGAAGTGAAAGAATTTACCTTTAAAACTTGCTCCAACAGCATAAGCTTTTGACATCACCACCTCTGACATATCTGCGCCATCAAACTTAGCATCTGACATGAGGGCTGCTGCAAGTGACTTTCCTTTCAAATTTGATTTATCATTTGAGTAATCACAAAACCTGAGATCAATTGGTTTATCATAGACACCATTTGCTTGACCAATGGTGTTTCCTACAAATGCACGTTCACATCTGTTTGGTTCTGTTGACAATGGTGGCAGCCTCTGCAATCCAAAACTCAACATGACTAGGTTATGGTAGAACAAGTACACTGGTAACTTGGGGAAATAAAAATTGAGTCAATTAATGAAGAACCAACACAATTAGTGAGCTTTTAAGTGGCATTTACAGACAAGTAAATAGAAACATTTTTTCCTTCGTGCAAGAGTTAAATTGAGAAAGAAAAAAAAAAAAAAAAAAAAGAGTGAAAAATGTTGTTGGGTAGGGACCTGATTGGCAGCGATAGCAGGTGAGGCAGCATTCACGGCCCAAACAGCAAACAAGCTGCAGGCGACATTCTTTAGATTCTTGAATGGGAATAAGGTTCCCTGGAGTGTAGATGTATCATCTATACCTGTAAGCAAACAAAATGGGCATAAATCAAAATTATCAACTCAAATTTAAAATTACAACGCAGAGAGATTGGAGAAAAGTGTGGGTCGAGGCAAATTGGATTCATAAACTCACAGAACTTACAGATACTAATAATTACTGATCTTGAAACAGAAAGAGAAAAGGTACATCTCCTGAACATCCGATTAATTTGGTATTGGGATAAAGTGAAGAACTGGCTAAACAGAATAATGGAATAAAGGCGACCGAAGGACAAGATTCAGAAACGAAATTTAACAAACCTAAGAAGAGAAATTTTTACAGGGTTTTCATATCCGAATGATCAAATCACGAAATTCGACCGAAATTTTACGCATTGCGAACTCAAACACTGTTCATCTTAATCTTTGTTTTTTATTCAAGATTTCAAGACTGAAATGCAGGACAAAACAGGACACTCCTGTTTGGTTCAAAGATAGAAAGAGATTGATGAGGTACCCTTACCGGAACATCTGATTCGGAGTGAGGGGGATTTCTGTCTCGAGAATCTCTGAAATCCTGACGAAGAAGAAGAAGATGGTAAGTGAAGGGAAGAACAGTTCCGGGAGAAGGAATCGGAGACGGAAACGGTCGCCATTTCAGCTTTCCAAGTCAGTTTTTATCCATCGAATGATTAATCTGTTCGTCTTCTTTCTCAGCGTCTGTACGCTCCTTATCTTTATCCATCCACGTGGCATTACACGTGGAACAACGTCTACCACGTCGGCTTTCCATGACTACTACCCACAAGTTGGTCGAGTTGGTTCAAGGTTGTAAGTTGTAACGATATTTTCAGTACGTAGGACCACGGATTTAAATCACGGTATCGGCCCGGCTGACACCGATACTTCTGATATAGGCTGTATCAGTCAGTTTTGCTCTTATTGTTTTGAAAGAAAAAAAAGGGAAAAACAATGTATCTGCGCTTAGACACACCTCGGCACAAAAAGACTGTCGTACTCCTGAACATTTCCACCTTTCTAAGGGGTGTGATGGTCTTTTCATATCCCCAAATATTTCCACCTTTCTAAGAGGTGTGATGGTCTTTTCATGTCGAGTTGTGTTTGGGAGCAAGTACACACCCACACACAGCACCGATTAGTATTCTTTCTAAAAAAAAAATTATTACTTTTGGATCAATTTACCCTCAATACAAATAGATACATCAATGCTATATCGGTTAGGCATTAAAATCAAATACCAATGATACCGATATGTCTAGACTAAGACGATGGCCGATATGATACAAATATTGATACCTTGATTCGAGGTTGGGCCATCGAGACCCTTGCTATCAACCAATATGGATACCAGCACTATTGCAAAAGATTGAGCTATGTTTGGAAGCCAATAAAAGAAAAACATAATAAGACAAAATTTATGATGGAAGTACTTTTTTGGTCATCCATCCCCTATCGAGGGCTCATAGGCCACTAGGGTGGATGTTCCAGCTCAAAGAAGGGTGGCGAGGCTTTGGGCTCCTCTGTAGCACGACAAGGAGTATAGTGCACATCCAACGGCCTACAGTGCTTGGGCACGCAGCCCAACATCCCGTCTGTATGTTGGGCTACGTGCCCACGCACCCAAGGCCATCGAATGGTGCGCTACACTCCCTATCGCACAACAGAGGACCCAAATCCGCCACCACCATGCTATGAAACACTTCCCCTAAACAAGATGTACACATCCGATTAGAGATGGGAAAGGGAATAATAGGATGTACACATCCAATGGATGTACTGATTAACATGGTATTTTTATCTGCTCCATTTTCTGTCGGCTCCAATTCTCTAAGTTCCTCTAATAGAGAGGAGTGGGACCCCACCCAGGCAATGTGTTCAGGGAGGGATAGGGGTGGTAATTTCCTACTCTCTTTATTAGAGGAAATTGGGAGAATGGACCTCCCCAGGAAATGGAGCAGATAAAGCTACGATTAACATGTCTCTCTCTCTCTCTCTTAAAATTCATTTTTTTATTCTTTTTTCTTTTCCTAGGTACCTAACATAGCCAAAAAATGGGAATGGCACCGTCCAACTGATATTAACTCTGGGGATTCTATTATTTTCTAGATGGCACGTATTGAATTGATCTTGAATCAAAAAGCCTTTTTTTTTCCCAAAAATCTAGGATTTCAACCCGATTACCAATACTTTTAGAGTGTAGCAGGCAAAACTGCAAATCATCCCGAGGTTTGTCCTCATGCTGGTTTGTTGTATGGACTCTGATGATTAGCAAATCAAAGGGGCTTTTGCATTGATTCATGTGATGTTGCATCCTCTCTCTCTCTCTCTCTCTCTCTCTCTCTTAACTGGGTTAGTAAATACACAATTAAACAGTATAGAGAGAGAGGATTCAATGGAAAATTTAGAAGACATTTCAGAATTCAGGCACTATTGCAACTCCAATTTTAACTATGCTACATAATTATTCATGTAGTCTTCCACCCAGGATTTTAAAAAAAAGGGAAGTTACTTACCTAGTCATCTTACACGAACGAGGAGCAAACTCTATAAAGAGAAAAGAAATTAACGAGACAACTGGAATAGTAAGAATATATCAGAAATTTGCAGAATCAAATCCTTCGACACCCTATCTGAACTGCAAGGAAAATTTCCTGTCACATAATCGAATCACTAGTATGACTTCATCACTTAGTTAAGTAGGCAATTTTGAACCAGTTTGCAATAATTCCATGCCAAAAAAAACAGACACAATTTAAGTAAATATATAATCTAGAGAAGCCTCAAAGCTTTCACATACTACTACCACTTCACGATTTTCCACATTGTCACACAGTTTATCAACCCACTTGTACACATCGAGTCCTACAAGCTGACCCAATAGTTCCCTAATATTAACACCATTCTCATACAACATTGTCCTTACTAATACCCTGCTGTAGCTCTTTTTCATAACCATTCAGAAACCTCACCAATATCCATGGAGAAAGATGCTAGGTTGAGAATTTTAGTGTACCCAGTGCAATCAAAGGGCCCATTAATGATCCAACTATCATCTATCGCTATAAAAATCAGTATCTTAGCCAACATAAAATGTCTCACAATAAAACATTTCTGGCATCAAAGCAGGTTCTAAATCCAAGACTTCTATCCAGATTCATTTACAACATTAACGAAGCAATCATTAATTCTCACTTGAAAACCTTCGACATGAAGTAATACAAAACGCTACAATCAGAGAAGATAATGCACTGAGCATTCCTAGGTACTACATCAATTCCATACCAAAGCCCCATCGTCCTGCATCAGCTTCATTCTGACTCTTATAGCATGAGGGATGTGTCTTATCTAGTTCCCACATTGTTAACACAACAATAAACTCAGTCTTATCCCAACTTAATGGGGTCGGCTACATGGATCCAAACACAAGAAGGAAAGCTGAGTTCCAGCACACACACACACACACACAAAAAGGAGAGAGAGATTTCCTTGTTGTGTTTGGATCCATGTAGCCGACCTTAACAAAAATATTCAATTTATAGTAAGTTCCAAAAATTTAGCTAGTGTTGCCACCTTACACCATCCTTCACTTCATTACTAGGATAAGGCCTGGAAATACATTGGGTGTCAAGACAATTTGGGTGGTCAACTACCTACATTTCCTGAAGCTGTCTAAATGCATGCAAAGTTTTGAGTAGGTGTTTTAAAGATAATTATGTCAACCAACCTAAGGCATATACAAAAAGAGGGAATGGAACAACGTGTACTCATTAAAAATAAAATTTTGGTCACTAACAGCCACTCAGAAAATCATATCCCAAAACCAACCCCCAAGGGATCGCTAGTGGGCACAGAGAAGAGAAATTACAAACAATCTGAAAAGCTACGACAGATCCTCTGTTGAAAAAGAGCAAAAAAAAATATTTTTTTCCTTATCCACTAAAGGCAACTTCCAATATTATTTGACTTGAGGTTGAATAATGAAAATGAAAACACTTCTAACTTGGGTATCAAAAGAAGCAAAGGATGAATCATAATTAAAAAGAGATATTAAGGGATGAGGCAAAAGCATATGCAAAACCTGTTTCAACTACCTAATGCTGATACAATTAAAGTTTCATGAAAATGAAACCTTTCTCTGAAGAACTCAAGCAAGAAAGACCAAAATCAATGCCTCAAAAGAAGCAAAGGATGAATCATAATTAAAAAGATATGTTAATGGTTGAGGCAAAAACATATGCAAAACCTGTTTCAACTACCTAATGCTGATACAATTAAAGTTTCATGAAAATGAAACCTTTCTCTGAACAACTCAAGCAAGAAAGACCAAAATCAATGCCTCCATAGAATGATTTGGAAAGATTCATTCATTTTTTAAAAACATTAACACTGATAGAAATATTTACCAATCCACATGAGCAAAGGAAAGAAAAAAAATTAAAATCTAACTACCCAAACAAGTGAATTCCTCGAAAGAGGTTTTCCCACTATGTAACTAAGACATAGACAATGACCTCAACATGCGGAAAAAACAAGACACAGTTATACTATATGACATGGTTGATGGGATGCAGGGGAAAGTTGACTAAGATAATTCATTTGGATGATCTGGAATGAAAGAACCCATTTGGTCTTAGAAACAAGGGGTACAACAAACTCAGGTCTAACTAAAAGCGGCAGCCTATGTCTTACAGATGAGATCAAGAAGGTCAATTTCAGGAAATGGAGCATCCTTGTTCCATAGCCCATCAAATAACCAAATCCATGATTAACAATATAGAACAGTGAAAGGGGGGGGGGGGGAGTATAAAATATTTTCCATTTAAATTTACCAACATCATAATATTCACAATATTCTGGCAGCATCAGAAAGAAATTTCAAGATGGCTCCTTTAAATCCAACTTAAATAAGTATGCCAGTTCTTAGTGAAGAAAACAAATATAAAATAGATAAAACCCAGTAAATAATAGGAGAACGATCTCATCTCCCCCCCCCCCCATCCACCTGGCCACCGCAAACATGATTTGGGTCCAGTGCAAATGACTGAACCATACCAAACAGAGAAAACAAACAAACAGTCTCCCAAACATGTAACGAATCCACACCATGATCTCCACCAAACATCAACAACAGCACCCAGAAAGAAAAATTTAAGAAGCTTTCCGTCCACATTACCAAGAACGACTTCAGAATGACCTCAATGCACACACTAAAAATCAAAGAATCACACGAATCCATACTTTGCGATGCAAAACAATGCCCAAACAACAAAAGGCAACACGATATGCTTAAAGTACTGGGTATTCGTCATCAATTACAAAAGTGGGAAAAACAATATGATACAGGTCGTTGATTCAGCACATTAGCTTTGAATATAGCTCCCCAATACCCCATTACTCCATTGTGTAGAAGAAGGAAAAAGGTTCTTCGACAACAAAATACGAAGAGAGAAATACCGTTCAAACATACAATGACGAAACACTGACAGCCCAAATTTCTACAGAAGGCGGAGGGGCCAAGATCCACACAGTACGATACACTCAAATCACCAAGACATAATCATTTTCTAAAGAAACCAAAACGACATGTTAGAGAAGACACATCGACATGATATAAGAAACTGGGGAGAAGTACCCACACCATTCGGTGGACGTAAAGATCAAACGGGGAGCTTATCAACATCGTTGATCTCAGGATAATCGTGAACGATCGGCTTGGTGAGCATCAGCGGGCGATCCTTGGCTTCTTCCTCGTCATCAATCTCAATATCAGTGGTGCTGAGGTTAATGCAAGAACAACGCTCCAGCGATGCGAAGAACGCCGACGCCACATTAGTGCCAACCCAATTCGCCATCCGATCAAGCTTTTCGCAAGATATGAAGCTGCAACTCTCCATTTTTTTCAACCTAGAAAATCTTTCCTCTGGTTTGGAAGAGAAGAAACACCCCAAACCCTAGGGAGAACGGAAGAGAAGGAACAATTTTGGATTCCTAAGCAAAGTACCCAAAAGCGCAGGGAAGGACAGAAGGCGAAAGGAACAAAATCACCGATAGAGCCGAAAATCGCGGGAGAAAACAAAAGGCGTGGTGAGCGGTTGGTTGGCGATGGCTCTTTTTAGTTGACCCGTGTTTTTTTTTCAAGGAAGAAAAGAAAATTCGATTACTTGCTTGCTGCGCTAAGAACCTAACCCAATCGAACCGGACCGGATCAGACCATGATTCAAATAATCATGAAAGAGACCAATTGACCTTCACCACATGTAGGGATGTAAACGGATCGGATTCAGCTCGGATAGTGCTATATCCGTATCAGCATCTAATTAGCTTTCGGACGGATTCGAATAGTGCTAAACGGATAAGGATACGGATCAGATATTTTATCCGTTTACATGTAAATATAGATTTTCGGATAGCTATAGCCTATCCGTATTCGTATCCGTTTAGTTTTCGGACGGATTCGAATAATGCTAAACGGATACGGAAACGGATTTTGACTATTCATTTGTATCCCTAACCACATGTGTATACTTGGACTGTTCGATTAAAATTTTCCAACCAATTTTGATTTGATTTTGTTCCAAATTGGCTGGAATAGGTTGAGAATTGGTTGAAATAGGTTAAATTTCACCTGAACCTTAAAAATGGAATCGATTTCAGAATAAGAGGAATTGGATTGGGATTCCAATTTTTGAAACCGTGTCTAACAGGATTTTTACCATTAATTTAGTGGTTTGAAAAAATATCAATCAATGTGGATCCCATATTTTCAAAATAAATAACAAATTTTAAAAAAAAAATCATGAGAAATCATTGAAAAAAATCTTTTTTTTTTTATCAATTGTTGCGTGGTCCTGAAGTCCTGAAGTCCTGAACCAATGCAAGTCTAAATCCCCTCCCCATGTGGTTATCACCCCACACCATCCAGGGGTGTAGGGACCAGACCCCATGTACGGTAGGAGATGGGGTGGTGTGGTTACTACATTGGGGGAAGATCCCCACACTCCACCATCCTAGGGGCTAATGAGAGTGCACACAAAGGCATTCAACAAAGGTAGGATTTTTCATTTCATAAGGGTAGGGTGACCATTTCACCTTTCATAGTAGTCTTTTTTGTTTCTTCATTTTTTTTTTTTTGAGAATGTATTCTTTGTTAGGGATTGCAACCCCTATGTAACACAGGTGCCAATGAGAGCTGTGGAAGCATTAATAGGGGCGGAATTTCAACCTTTCATGGGGACAAGGTGATCCTAAACAGAGTCCTGGATATTCCTGAACGCAAGAATCCCTCTGACGTCGATTGAGAAGCTTCGAGAAGAGTTCCTCCACTTAACGATGTCTTTGTCATATTCTGAATTGCAATCATGGCTCTCAAGGAACAACAATTGACCGCTCAAGTGGCCACATGGAGAAGGGACAAATCCAAGATGGCCTCCAGCTTTGTTTTTTTGGTAAAGATAAATCTATTGAGAAACACGTGTCGGACACGTGGGAAGAGAATTACATAAATCTACCGACCACAGAGTGGAATTTGGCCAAACTAACATACATGGCAGGGACAGGGCTTTCCTGGCTAGAGAATCTGCTACAGAGTTAGCACCTCTAGAAATGTGAGAGAAAATACATGATTTAAAAGGGAAGATAGGCAAGCTATGTCTGCAATCTTAGGCTCCAATATCAATGGAGGAGGCCTAGATGCGCTATTGATAAGAAAAACCACAGCTTCACAATCCGACTCCACAATAAGGTCCTCAACACAGTGAGTGATGGCTTCAAGATGACCCTTGTGGATCGCAATAGCTTCTCCAACTGCAATTAACTTATAGTTAATGACCTCCGATTTTGCAAGGATAAGCCGTCCATAGTGATCACGAATTGATGTTCCAGTTCCTCCTTTTTGTTGAGTCATAGTTGAGCTTCAAAGAGGAAGAGGGAGGTGGGAGCCAGGCAGGAGGGGTGGTTGGGATGGAGTGGAAGATGCATGAAAGTTCCTCCTTTGAAAATGAACTTCCCCATATTGTGAGAATGCCAACTGCGCAACCACAATAACTTCTTTCGGGGTCCACAGTTTTCAACCAAAGCACAAGTCATTTCTAGCCTTCCATACGGTCCAGACAATGAGTAAGATAAGGACATGAGGAATCTTGGGTAGGTAAAATCGGATTGGGCTCCTCTCCTTGGAGGACATCGCCCAATGAGGCATCCAATAGTTGGGTTGTGCCGCACACATCTCAATGGCTAACTGGATGTGTGCGGCACAACCCAACTGTTGGATGCCTCATTGGGCACTCATTGGGCGATGCCCTCCAAGGAGAGGAGCGAAATCTAGTAAAATCAAGTAAGCAGTACCTGTTGATTTTATGTTTTATTCTCATTGTACATTTGTGCGTTATTTAAGATCATAAATAAGCCATTAACAAAAAAAATAGGGGCGCTGTTCTCTGTGCTGCAACACAGGTTGCGCCCAGGCACATGGGGGTGGGCGCAATGACCACCCTACCCCCCTGCACAGGTTGTGCCCATGTGCCTGGGCGCAGCTTGCGCTGCGGCACAGAGAACATTCTCTCTTAAAAAATAACGAGAGTTTGAAAATTTAAAATTATGGGAAAATGAACAATAATGGTAAGAGTACCATACAGATTAGGGTTATAAATTTGGATCATAATAGCTGATTTAACTTGGGATTAACCCTGATTCTACACATATTTTGAGTCCATCAGAGTTAGGCCTAGTTTGAGCATATACAATTGAGTATCACCGAGTCTGCATTGATTGCTAACCAATTTTGGGAAGATTGGAATTGAAATCAAGATCAATGGAGAGTGAAGACCATCTCATATTATATATGAGTTTTTTAAACTTTGGTAGATATTGCATGGATACACATTGTGATGCATGCCGATGCAGAAAACGAGATTTAATTGAAGGGGGGGAAAAAAGTGCATCAAGGCCAAGTGTAGATTCCAACGTGCACCCTCTCACATAAGTGTCCAGATTCCCTCCCCTCAAATTTTTATTTTTTTTTGATAAAAGGGTTTATTAATGAAAGCCACGAGAGGCAGAGAAAGTACAAGAGTCGAGAAACAAAGCATTGCATATGAAGGGGGGAAGCATCTCCATTGTGCAATACAATCTGCTATTATGACATGGGCTCGCTATGGAATATTTTGAGGTTTCCCTGTAAGAATAGATATGATAAACAAACTATCACTTTCTATTGTGACTAAGCGGATTCCCTCTCCTCGGGTGATCAACCCATTTCATTTCACACCATCCATAGGATGTGGGGACCATACTGACCAATGAGATTTGGGGGCCAATGTTAACTTTCTTGTTTTGATCCATGCGACTACCATGTGAATAGTTCAAATACCCCCCAAAAAAGTTTCATGTGAATGATGCCATTCTCTCGATTGCTATTAGTGCGGCATACATATTCGAATAATTATTACCTCCAATTCCTCTAATAGGGGGGAGTAGACCCTATCTTGGGCATTGTTTTTGGGCAAGGGGTAGGGTAGTCATTTTCACCCCCATGTGAGGAATTGAAGGAATTTGGGGGGGGGGGGGGGGCAACGCGAATTAGAGGGGAAAACGATTGATGCACATTCCTCCCCAAACTAACGTACATGGGAAACACATTGGACTCCTTTGTAGCGCGCATCCAACAGCCCACAGTACTTGGGCACGCAGCCCAACACTCTGCTTGTGTGTTGGGCTAGGTGCCCAAGCACTGCAGGCCATCGGATGGTGCGCTACACACCATGTCGCGCTACAGAGAACCCAAATCCAATGAGAAACCCTTTCTCTTGGATTACACAGCAAATCTATGCTACCGTTTGTCTATACGCACTGGCGGCGCAGCCCATTGACACTTGGAGTGAGTCTGTGAGAAAAAAATTATATATTCTCCACTGATTCAACGTCCAACGGCCGAACAGTTCGGTAAAATTCCATTCCAATGGTGGTAGGAATTTTCTACCCAAAAAAAAAAAAAATGGTGGTAGGAACTAAAACGTCCCTAAAAAGCGCTAGTGTCGTCATATTCTTGCACCTCTCATTCTTATTTACAGCCATGACTGTTTCAGATGCTTCACCTCTCTGCAACCTCTCCGATTCAGGTCCAGTTAAACCCACTGTCCCATTGATATCCTTCCTTGAACGTTTACAATCAGCCGCTCTTGTTTCATTCGGTGATTCGAACTTCGATCCTAAGCTTTACGTTGATATGCCCCTGAAATTCGATCTTTCAACTACAGAGGATGCTTTTGATAAGCTCCCGAGGGCGAAGAACGGAACGGTTCCTGTTCAGGATCTCCAAAGGTTTATCGAGACGTACATGTACAGTGCCGGAAGCGACATGTTGTACGTCGAGCCTGTGGATTTCGTGGCGGAGCCCGTTGGATTTTTGCCCAAGGTGGAGAATCCAGAGGTGAGGAAGTGGGCGCTGGAAGTGCATTCCCTGTGGAAGAATTTGAGCCGAAAGGTTGCTGATGGGGTCAAAGAACACCCCGAATTGCATACGCTTCTGCCTTTGCCTGGACCATTCATCATTCCCGGATCGCGATTCAGAGAGGTTTACTACTGGGATTCTTACTGGGTTATTAGGTTCGTTTTTTTCCTCATAATCAGGAATAAACTTTCTCAAACAAACAAACAAAGAAAATGAATGCTGTAATCAAATTTGCTTATTTATAATCCGACTATATCCCAACTGCACCCCAAATCATTTGTTCCAATTTTGTTTAGGAATTGAGAAATTGTGAGTTCTAAACAGCCTATTAGGCCATTGCAATTGGAAATGATGACATCAAAATTCCCCCTTGATCAAAGCACAGTAAGCATCCAGAAGCATGGGTACATCCATTGCTTTCTGGGTAGACTCTTCCTCAGAAATCATTCTTGGCACTGGAGAAGGGGTCATCTAAATGTATAAGACTCAAATTGTTAATTAAGTTATTATTAATTTATCCTGCAAAAATTAACAATTGCTTCAGTGTTTTCTTTTCACTATTGTGATGTCTTTAAAAGCTATTCCTAGATTTTAAATCTTATTTATTCAGCATCATGTGGAAATAATTACTGGTTCTGCAGGGGTTTGTTGGCCAGCAAAATGTATACCACCGCTAAGTCCATTGTGTTGAATCTTCTTTACCTCCTAGATGAATATGGTTATGTCCTGAATGGTGCAAGGGTTTATTATACTAATAGAAGGTAAGGTTTCAGAATTTCCTCTTCCACTTGTTTTCTCATTTTTTTAACCCTAAAAAATAGCCTAATTCATTATCTGTTACTGGATTGAATCAGGGGTTGATGTCCATTTTTTAGATCATTCACTCTGTTTTCCTGATTCCCTGATTTCCTCTCGCAGCTGGCATGCATGTCGCAGGTACTGCTTTGCCATAGCTGAGTTGTCTTACCCAGTCAGCTATTGTAGGCTACCTCATATGCATAATGTCATTGGATTACTTAATTACATCCGATTGCACGATAGACCTACATCGATACTCTGCTTCCAAGCTATAAATTAGACATCTCGTTAGTGATTATCTGTTTGTATCTTTCGTCAAATTTCTCTTGTTGACCTTCTTGTCTGTTTATTTTGCTTGATATTGTTTATTGTATATACTTCAAGTTTTGCTATATTTGCATCTCATTATTTATTGAAGTCTGATTTATCAGCATTATGGAACTTCCTGCAGCCAGCCACCACTCCTGAGTTCTATGATATTGGAGATATACATGAGAACTAATGATTTGGACCTTGTGAGAAGAGCACTTCCCTCACTGCTCAAAGAACATCGCTTCTGGAATACTGGTACCTGGAAAATAGTTTCCCTTTGTCACTAGTTTGAGCTTAATGTCTCCGTTGCATAATTTTTCGGGATTAGATATTTTGGTTGCATTCTTTTAGCACCACTTTATTGGTGATTTAAGCTATAACTTGGAAGTTATTTCTCTTAGGCATCCATAAGGTGACCATTCAAGATGCTCAAGCATGCAATCACACTCTAAGTCGATATTATGCAATGTGGAACAAAACCAGACCAGAATCTTCAACTAGTGTATGTCCTTTTTGGTTTAATTAATCTTAAACTGTTTGACAAAATGTCGATGTTAATGTTGATTTATTTTTCAAAATTGTCTGACTTTTCAGGACAAAGAATCTGCCTCGAAGTTCTTGCATGATTCTGAGAAACAGCAACTTTACCGCCAACTAGCAACTGCAGCTGAATCTGGATGGGATTTCAGTACAAGATGGATGAGGTAAAGTTTTTCACATTGTCGTTTCTGCAGTGGATTGATTTATTATTTTTTAATATATCATTCATCTATAATATGTTTTGGGGTTTATTAGTTCACAATGACTGTCCACCCAATTGATGAACCATAGTCTAAAAGTTCTAACTATTAAGCAATAAATCTTTTTTACATTCATACCTTTATTTACCCATGGTTTAACTCTTCATATGATGGTTATGATTCTCATGTCAGTGTAATATTTTGATACGGGACCATCAAGGAGTAGCCTACCATCTTAATAGTCCCAATGAGATGCATGCGTGCATACATACACCATGATTGAAAATATGTATGGGGAGTTTTCTGTTTGAAGGCGCAACTTCTCCTTCATGAAAAATAGTTGCACATATATACATTGGTGTGTGTAAATACATTTCTGGAGTCCCCAATTAAAATGAAGTTGTTTGTAACTTCTTGGATGTACAGTACAAACAACTTCAAGACAGATGCGGTGTAGCAGAAAGAAAGTTTCTGACCAAATCCAGAAGGGATAATTATATTAGTTTGGCCAAAATAGGAAAACTTGCTAAGCATCATTCGAGGCAAGCATGGTTGACATCTGCTGCCAGAACTTTTATGGCATTGGAAGTCAATTTTTAAGGGGATATTATTACATATCAGGGATTTCCACTGCAGGAACACATCGGATCTCACAACATTGGTCACAACATCAATCATACCTGTGGATTTGAATGCATACATACTCAAGGTATGGCTGAAAATTTTTGTCAGAAGTGCTTCAATTTGAAATGCTAATGCTGATGAAACAGTATGGGCTCAAGATGGCATGAGTTGATATATTCCTTTGTCTCAGATGGAGCTAGACATAGTTTTTATGGCACGAACTATAGGGGAAAATCAAACTGCAGAACACTTCTTGGAAGCTTCTCGAGCAAGAAAGAAGGCCATGGAGTCTATCTTTTGGAATGACGAGATGGGCCAGTGGCTTGATTACTGGCTCATAGACAACCATACTTGTGAGGTAAAGTAACATAAGAGATTTGGTCAGCCATTTCTAATCTACCAGTTTTTAAATTTCTCCTGATTTCCTTTGTATTGATGCTTTCAGGAAGTTTCAGGATGGGAGGTTCAAAACCAGAATCAGAATAACTTTGCCTCGAACTTCATTCCCATATGGATTGAATCATTTAACTCAGGTTTATGGTTCTCTGAGTTCACTCTGTTTTTAACTGATCTTTCGAGATATGCTATTACTTTGTCCTGTTAGAATATTCTGTTAATCATTTTAGACTCTTTGATCCATACTCGACCTGGCTCTGTTTTTCTATTGCTCATTCTAAATTGGTCATAAAGCTAGACAGAGTATACAACAAAACGCAGGAGAGTAATTTACCCTTGCTATAATCTATACCCCAAATCCGGAAAGAACAGTCACATCAGACAAATGACATAATGACTTTTTTGTAACACGATGATCTTTTCTGAGTTATTTTTTTTTCGTAACATGATCTTTTCTGAGTGATTTTGTACTTGA
Source organism: Telopea speciosissima (assembly GCF_018873765.1). Classification (NCBI taxonomy): domain Eukaryota; kingdom Viridiplantae; phylum Streptophyta; class Magnoliopsida; order Proteales; family Proteaceae; genus Telopea; species Telopea speciosissima. The sequence goes on along the minus strand of NC_057916.1, from coordinate 86,518,768 downwards.
TTGTGAAGATGGTGCAACGGTGGAAAGTGTTATGAAAAGTCTCCAGAGTTCAGGTTTGCTTTGTGCAGCTGGGATTGCAACTTCCTTGACAAATTCAGGACAACAATGGTTTGTAGGCTTTGGATGTGCTGTTGATCCATGGATAGATAGGAGATAGCTTTGTTATTCTTTGTTCTGATGAAAGTGGAAACAAACAGGGATTTTCCGAATGGGTGGGCCCCAGTTCAACACATGATTGTAGAAGGTCTAGCAAGGTCTGGCTCAAAGGAAGCATGGTCCATGGCGGAAGACATTGCTGTTAGGTGGATCAGAACAAACTATGCCGCTTACAGGAAAACAGGCACGATGATTGAAAAATACGATGTGGAAGCCTGTGGTGAGAGTGGAGGGGGTGGTGAATACATACCTCAGGTAAGAACTGTATTCAAATTGTTGATCATTTGAAAATCCATGCTTTGTGGAAACAGCTTCTAGGGTATATCTAGAAGTAAGTGGGAGTCATCCTGTCCTTCTGATGGAACCTTGAGGATCAAGTTACAAGTTAGATGACAATTGCCATTAAATTCTTTGGTTTCTAAAAGATCTCTTTTTGTGGTTAATTAGAGCTTTTTCATATAGGGAGTCCTAAACAAGGTTTCTTTCTAGACAATTTAATGTTGGTTCCTTCTTAGGAAACTTGTCCCCCCACCCCCCTCAGTGTATTTCCGTACTATTAAGTTTTTGGAACTGATTAAGATTTATTTATGGTTATTTTTGTTGCAGACGGGCTTTGGCTGGACGAATGGAGTGCTATTAGCATTTTTAGAGCAGTTTGGATGGCCTCAAGAACAAAAAATAGATTGCAAGTGAGCTAGGAAATGCAATTTATTAACATATTAAATAATTTAACTTCTATGTTACCTAGGGTTTACATTGGCTTTTTTATTCTGATAAATGTGGACTGGATGGTTTCTTCATCCAAAAATAAATTACAAAAAGGTACGACAATGTAACCTATATCCCAGTTGAAATTTTTTTATTGGGGTATCCTTTTATGCACACTTAGCTGTGAGACTCAATTACCATAGTATTTATTGCATGATTCCTCAGCCATTCTAATTAACTGGCAGTGGTTCCCCTCTCCCAACCATGTATTGGGGTCATAGAGGTCTAGGAGGCTACATATTTGCTTCATGGTGTACACCAATTCCGGGTCCAATTGGTAAAGGTCTCCCAGTGACTAGAGATGCCAATTCCTTTCAGATTTTATTAGCAACCCTACTTGGTTTTGAGGGATAAATGGTAGAGGATGATCTTCCAAGAGTGGCAGTTTGTGTATTAAGGACACAAAGATGGTCCATTGGTCTGGCGTAAAAGATTTTTCTAAAATTTTAGAAGTAACAATTGATTTTTTTTCAAAAAATAAAAGAAGACTATGTAGGTTTGATATTTTGATAGGCAAAAATGGGGATGGTGGCCATCGGCCAGATCCAAATACAAGGACGATGTCAAGCACGGACGGAAAGGTGAGAAAAAAATTAGAGATACTTTAATACCCTGTTTGGTTCTATTTCCGAATTGCTCAAACAATCGGTTTACCGTGACATCAGTATACCGCAATCAAATAGTATTGATGGAGAGTGCGGGCGTGCTATAGTCTATAAGACTCAATGTAGTAGAAGTTTGCACTTCTGAATTCTATCAGGCTATGTGGATCACCCTTTTGCCTCGATAGCTCCAAGGACTTTAGATTAAAGACCAAATTGCATATATTTGCAGAAAAAGATAACAAGAAAGAAAGGTACATACAAAGGAAGTACCACTATTACAAGAAATTACAAAAGAATTTGATAGGAGGAGAAAGAGAGAATGATCGCAAGGATCAGGGGGAAGAAGGGAGTTAAACTAAATACAGAAAGAGAATAAAAGATAATTTAAGTTGCAGCTTTGTTGATTGATTGAGAGATCCTTCCTCTCTTGCGATTTTGGCTTTTATACTTGTGAGAATAGAAACTTCATTACGTGTTCCCTAACTGCAACTGCTATGACGGTTTTAGAACTGTTTTAGGAATCACATTTTCTTTAAGTGATTGCCACTTCGGAAGTGGCTTAATTATGGGTGCTTCACTCTTGTAACCGTTTTGGCTCTACCCGCGTTCCACCTATGTGGGAGATCTGCTATGCTAACAGACCCTCCAAGGTTTAAATGTGATCGGTTTTCTTTTTATCGGTCACTCAGTAATATTCAGGGTGTAACACATACCCTTTTCTAATCCCATTGGTTCGACATCGATCGTCACCGATTTCAGTCCCGATTCCGAACCGTAGTACCATCTACCTTTCCCGAACTTAGATTCCTTGGCTAGGTTATTATAGGTATCAATATATCATATCAATGATGTCGATTCAACACGAATCAGCTAGAATTGGATTGTATCGGCTTTAATTTCAAAACTGAATCACATTCCGCCCGATTCATTGGATCTATATATTTGTATCAAGCTCTGGTGATATTGTCGGCCGATTCAATACTGATACCTAGTCTTTCGTGACAAAAATTTTTAAACATGGAATTGAGGATCGAATCAATCCCCAAAAACCCTAGAATCAACCCCTAAAACCTGAAAAGCCGATGATCTGATCCCCAAAACCCTACAATCGACCACTTTAGAATGTCCATAATCAGGATCTGTCAGGATCTATCAGGATCTATCAGCATCTGTCACTGCCGATCCGACCGATCCGAATCCCATTTTTTGAACAGTGCTGGTGAGTCGTGACTCGTGACTACCATCTTAACCAGATGTTGATATGCGGTGCTGACCGTTGGATATGTTGAGATGCATATTCGGACCTAACAGCTTAGGGTTTTAAATCCGCGCCTCCACCTAGTAGAGGAGTTTACAACTCTTTCTCTCCCTCTGCGGCTCTGCGAGAAACTCTGTAAGTGTGTAAACCCTAAACCAAGTCTCTGCCTCTCATTGAGGATTTCCACGGGAGGTTCTATACTACAGGACTGATCTTGTTTGATCCATTTTATTCAATTGTTCACAGTTTTTGTTCCGTTAGCTCGCTAGATTCTGCTCTTTCTGATTCATATACACTCACTTCTTTGTCTTTTCCCATTTCTGAATTAGGTCGTGATCATTAGTTGTAGAAGAAAGAAAAGGAAACAAGAATGAGGTAAGAATTTTGATTCAACTGCATTTTGTATTTAGTTCTTTTCACTGTCCTTGTTGTACCCTGAATCAGGTATTCTATGAGATCTTGCTTATTCGATAGTTAATGTTTGGATCTCTTCGCCGTTTTGTTAGTGCAGATCATTCTGGCTTGATTAATTTGCACCCGAGAGATTCTTCTTATTTCGTTTCTTAAACGATGTTGAGATTTCCTGATCAACTTTAAGCATATGAGTGCCACCGAAGCGTTGAAATAACTTCACAACTTAGATTATTTCCCCTTCATAATTTTGTTAATTTCGTGTATGATTGTGAACTCCGATGGTCTTCTTAGACTTACTGTTTAGGGTAAGTTTAGGGAAAAGCAAACTGAAGAGCTGGTCTGTTACGATGGAATGAGTACAGAAAAATGTGATTTTTTTTTGGTATGGACATAAAACCGTGAATTAGGATTGCTCTATGATTTACTCCTCAACGAAATAGAAGTAACACAAAATACATGCACATGAATTGTTGTCTTAGGTCAACCAATTTGAAATTCATCTTGGTGTTTAGATGAACTTCGCACTATATTTTTATTCATTTTTCTGAATGGCGAAAATGATATCAACATATTTGAACTGAAATCTAGCTAAATAATGAAGTAGAATATATTACGTCACATCAGATCATGTGTATCAGCAGCTCAATTTTCTTGTGGATAGGTAATATAACTTCTGAAATTTCAATTCTGATCATAAATTTGTGGTTGGGGGTAAGACTTTGGGTTGTTCTGTTCTCTAATCCATCAATTCATATAAATAAGTGTCATGAATTAGTAACGGGCTGTGGTAGTCCGCAGGTTTTAACCTAAAACTGTTCACGATGTATATGATCTTCGCATTGTGTGTACTTAGGGATGGAGATTCCAGAGCACAAGTCTGAATGTACGGTGTGTACTTTGAACCAAATCATATGAGAATTTCACATGTGTATTGCTTTCAGTTGAATTGGAATAAAATCCTAGTCAGTAGTGTACAATTTGTTCCTTAACTTGAGGGGTCCTTATCAATGTAGTTATGCATTGCAAGTTTTGTGGCACCAACAATTGATGTTTCATTGATTATATATTGATGCACTGGATTCGTAGTGTTCGACTGTATTCAAAAGAGGTGCCCAACATAGAATCCCTTGCCTTCATCGGTACTGGATTTTTGTCCAATCAATTACAGACTTGTAAATATTCTCACTCCTTGTTCTTTGAAGACATGATCCTTATGATGAGGATGTAACCTTGCTTGGGATTTAAATTTGTACAGGGATGAACTGAACTCTGTAGGGGGGGGGATTAAAAAACGAATTCTTTGTTCACTGCTATATATGTGGCATTTGTAACTATTAATCAAACCAAGTCAGTTGAGAATAATTCATCCTACAGCGAGCAGGGGTTTGTTGTGTATTCTTTTCTTTCTTAAATGGAGAGCATGAGCCGACCACTATTTTATATTCATACTCCTCCTGTGAACTGATTCTCTCATGGCTGTCACCCTAGCTGTAATGCACAAGGCACATCTGCACCCCCCTCTTCTTCTTTTGAACCATTGTACAGTTACATTGATTATACATGATGCTGCACTGTCTTCATGAATGCATCTATGTGTATTTAGTGGGTCTTTGGGATGTTCTTGTATTCATGTTTACATTGTAGTCTCTCCCTTAGTTGGTTCCTTTGTTCTTGCCCCTACTTGCAGTAAGCTTCAGAGTGATGTTCTGAGAGAGGCCATTGGTCTGATCATGACTGCTGTCAAGGAAAAGAATCGAAAGTTCACTGAGACAATTGAGCTTCAAATTGGTCTGAAGAACTATGATCCACAAAAAGATAAGCGTTTCAGTGGTTCTGTGAAATTGCCTCACATCCCTCGCCCCAAAATGAAGGTTTGCATGCTTGGAGATGCCCAGCATGTCGAGGAGGTCTGACCTGTACTCTGAACTAAATACTATTTGGATACATCAGAATCCATACGCGCTGTTGATCTCCATTTTCTTGTTGTTGGAAATGTAGGCAGAAAGAATTGGATTGGAGTCTATGGACGTTGAGGCTTTGAAGAAAATGAACAAGAATAAGAAGCTGGTGAAGAAGCTAGCAAAGAAGTACCATGCTTTCCTTGCTTCTGAGGCAATTATTAAGCAGATTCCTAGGCTTCTCGGTCCAGGTCTTAACAAGGCTGGTAAGTTCCCAACTTTGGTTTCCCACCAAGAGTCTCTTGAGTCAAAGGTGAATGAGACCAAGGCCATGGTTAAGTTCCAGCTTAAGAAAGTTCTCTGCATGGGGGTTGCTGTGGGTAACTGTGGCATGGAAGAGAAGCAAATCTTCCAGAATGTGCAGCTCAGTGTCAATTTTCTCGTCTCCCTTTTGAAAAAGAATTGGCAAAATGTAAGTATCCTTACCATCTCAGTTTCCTATTTTACCCTTTTGACCTGTATGATATATCATTGTGTTTCTTTGTGAGTTCTCATCCTTGGTGTCTGAATCAGGTACGGTGCTTATACCTGAAGAGTACGATGGGAAAGCCAAACAGAATATTCTGAGTCGTTTTTGCCCGTTTTTGTTTGAAGACTTGGAATGGTGATATGTTTGCAAGTTTTCATGAAAATACTTGCCCGGCATAAGAGCAATAGGCCTCCTTGCTGAGGATTCAATTTTTATTCTCTTAATTTAAATTACAACAACTGAGCCTTAATTGTTCTTTTTTATTAAGGGCGTATTTTGTTTCTCACTAGAACTTTGATCCAAATCAGATTTTTCTTATTAAGTGGTTTTTGGTAGTCGTAATGGTCCTAATGGTTGGAAGCATGTTTTGTGACACTTGGGAGGATGCGAGATGCGGATTTTACCGTACATTTATGTTTTTGTTGCATATTTGCCGTTAGATACTTAAAAGCATTTGATCTTGAATCTTGCATCAATTTCAACTATGTAATTAGATGCTTTTAATGAATTGATCATATATCAAAGTATCAAACTTTAGTATTTGTCTCTCATAATTTAAAATGCTATATAATAGATAATGATGCTATCAAAGTTTTAAAAATTTTAATACGTAATGGTTGTATTTTATTATTTGAACTATTATCTTGTATAATTTCCTAACAATCTGATTTTATTTTTGTTTAGGTTGCACTATTATAATTGGCATGATTTAAAATGCTAATTTAATGATAAATTTGTATTCTAAATGAATATTTTTAGAGTTTTAGTGATGTTGTGGTGTTAAATATGATTGTAGAATGATTTCTGCTATGGTTTAAAATCTTATATGAATAGTCGTGATTTAAGTCAAAGACTAAGACATGTAAAAATATAATGTTGAATCATATGCTTTGAATTTTAATTTTTTAATAGATATAGAACTTTAGCACATTTTGTAATCTACTAATATATAATAACTTCATTGTCTATGGGGCAACGCAAATATTTTTTTTCTTCTAAACATTAGTTACCTCCAATTTAGATGCTAGAAAGGTAGATATTGTGTAATTTATTTTTTATAAACAAATAAAACAGCAAAAATGTAATATAAATTGTACATAGAAATATATTATGTATGCAAGCGCAATGTATGTGGACAAAAGATAAGGTACATGATTTTTCATATTGGATACATCTACAATTCTTGCTATTAGCAAGGGAATTTCATAAGAAAAGTAAAAGTATTGGCAAGGGAAAAATCATTTGGAATACAAAATAAGGAGATGAGACCTCATTTGAGAAAATGTGTATTTTATAGGGTAAAAGATATACTATCACAGGGTGTACTTCCCTCTCATGTACTCTCTCCTCTCCAACCATGTGGATTCCCTTGTAAATTAATCGTGAGGTACTCTCTTGTACACCCAGATTTCTTAAAAAAAAGGGCAAATTTAGTGCATGAGACTCTTGCCAGAGTAAGGTTTGGGGAGGATCATAATATACTCAACCTTACCCTGTTTTCATAGAGAGACTGTTCCAAACTTAAACTTGTGACCACGTGGTCACAATGGAGCAATCTTTATCATTGCATCAAAACCCATATTGGAATAAACATATTATATTGAAAGGACAAAAAAACAAAAGAAAAGGAAGTTAAATTACATAATTTTTTTAACTACTTAGGTGTGTCATTTTCTTTAAAAAAAGTGTATTTAATTATTCATCTCTAGCCAATTTTCTTAGTTTAAGTGTTGAACTCCTGTTTCCGACTATTATTCCAACAAGCTTTCTTTCATATTCCGCCTACTTTTGCCATATGGCAATTCAAATAGTTAGACAGATAGGGTAGAGTACGGATTAACATTTAATTAAATTTCATAGCCAAAATCAATTATACCTTTCCCATGTATTAGCATTGTGAGCTTTTATTTTTATTTTTTGCCATATAGTTTTGAGTCTAGTTTTTTCTGAGCAGGCTTATTCTAGAGGATCAGTTTTTTTTACCATGTGGTAAAATTGGATAGGGGACAGAATTTTTAGACATATAGATTCCAAGGCCCCGATGGCATGTCATGTTTATGTCCAAGCAGAGTTTGTCAAGTGACAAAATAAAACATAAAAAATTAAGGATGAATGTGTGATGCTGTCCTCAAGAACCATTAGATTGGAATAACCTTTGAATACAACATCTCTTATACTTTATTCTGACTATAACTTTTGGTGGTTTCTCATGCTTCCACATCACTCCCAAGGCTGTGTGGTATGCATTCACAGAATAGATCATGGGTCTGGAATGTATTTTGAGACCGATCTTTCTTTATTTTCTCACTTCAGCATGTATTTAATATTTAATATTCACTGTGAGAATATTATTATGGGTCTAGGTCTATAATACATTTGAAACCCCATTTTTTCTTAATCATCTCACATCATGTTAGAGATGTAAATGGATATTTGCAAATTCGAAGTAGTTTCACATATGTATTTGTTTAGGGGCATTCGAATCCATTTAAAGATATTCGGAAAAAAAAAATCGAATAACCCGAAAAAATTTATTTGATCCAAATAGATATCCAATAAATAATAAAAAAAAATTAATTAATTAATGATCTTGAGGGTTTTTTGAAGATTCAACAAGTTCTAAGGAATGGGGAAATGAGAATCATGAGGCTAAGAGACATGGATTGAGAGTGAATCATATTTACCGAGAGAGGAAGGTTTGGGTTACACAAGTCAGGAATGTAAATGGATGGTCGAAAATTTGAATTCGATTGGCATCCATATCCGTTTAGGGATATCGTATTCGATCATGAAATAAACGGATCCGATCACATCCAATTCGTATCCGATCCATATTCGATCTGTTTACATTTCTACCGCAAATGCGTTCTAGAGTCTACAGCCAGAATCTATTTAGACAGTGCATACCAAACGCAGCCTAAATTCTAAACCCTACTCAACTCCAAACGAGTGACCCTTAAACCCCTAAAGCACGAACTCGCGCGAGCTCATACCTCACGACTTCACAGGCGGAAGTCGATTATGGCGTCCCTGGTACCCGAAACAGCCCCGAAGGTTTTGACGGCCGAAACCCTTCGGTCCGCAGCGAAGCTATCAGAGCGGATTCACATCGTTCCTATTCGACTTCGAAGAGCCATCAAGAAATTTCTTCGAGGTAAGAGGTTACTCATATTTACAATCCGAATTCTCTCTTTCCTGCTAGTTTTTTTTTTTTTTTTTTTTTTTTTTTTCTCTGTTTCATAATAGTTCAATCTTTCATTTATCATCGTTGGTGCAATTACTGCTGCTTTTTTTTTGTTGCGAATTTGAATTGGGACCAGAGCAAGAGAAACCTAATATGAAGAGAAAAGTGTTGAGCCTATCCGAGTCATTCAGCGACATTAAGGAAGTAAATCTCCAGCTGTGCACCTCTACTTCAAAGGAGCTCGTTGAAGACCCTCTCAAGTCCATGGAGCGGTCGAAGAGATGGAAGATCAAGACTTCCTATGGAGACATTGGTCTTAAGTATAGAGACGATGAAACTGTCGCTTACGTCGCTTCTCGCATGCCCGCCGTATACTCTGCCTGTTACAGAGTTCTTAGTGAGGTTGATGGAATAAAATGGTTCTCTCTCATCACGGTTTTCAACTCCATATCTTTTCTCATGGCATCGAATTGGTTTGTTGTAGGTTCGGCGAAGGCTACCTGGTTTTTCTCCATCTAGGGTGTTGGATTTTGGCTCTGGGACCGGTTCGGTTCTGTGGTGAGAAGCTGTTTCGATTCTTTTCTGCTGATTCCTTCAATAGGGAGATTTGTTCAACTTAGCACCTGTTTTCTGTAGTGAATTTGATTGCTCTCATTCCCTCCTTTTCAGTGTTTGAAAGTTGTTCTTCCATTAATACTGTAGGGCATTGCGAGAAATATGGCCTCGTTCTTTGAAGAGAATCAATTTAGTAGAGCCATCGAAATCAATGCAACGGACTGGTCAGAGCCTTTTACAGGGTAATCAGCTTTATTAGATCTTCTAATCTTGTAACATGCTTCTTTCAATTGGTGTTCATCATGATCTCTTTTAGACGATTGAAGTCCAGCGTTGAGAATAGTGGTAATGAATCCTACATTTACTTACTGTTCTCCTGGTCTAGCAATTTCTTGCTTCAATCTTGTCTATGGCATCTAAAGATGCGTCCATAAGCCCCATAACTCAAGTATAAAAACATGTTTCCAAGTTCCTGGCAGTACTTTTATTTACAGAGCAACTCAGTCAAATGCTTCTACAGGAATGCAACCTTCGTGTTTCCTACCATTCCATGGCTTTAGAATTCCCAAAATATCATACAAGAAGTGGAAAATGTTGGGTGATCTTTTGGTGCAAGTGATTCCAGCGAGGCTCAGTTAACTAGAACCCTGCGTCTATTTTAGCTGCAGTCCCTGTGTAGTTTAAATTCCTGTCATCATGTGGATGCTTAATGCAGTTGAGTTGATTTCAACTGGAATAATCCTTCCAAAACTGCAGTGGTGTACAAGCAAAAAACAACTAGGTTAGAAGAGAGTTGCAGAAGAATTCCATGTTAACAATTCCCTAAATGAGCATGGTGGATGTGCCCCCATTAAAGTAGAGGAAAGGAGGGCTCATTGTTCTGGAAAGCTTCAGTATTTTGGTTCTAAAATAATCAAAATAAAAGGAGTGCCATAACATGATTATTCCTACGATTACCTACCTCTATTTTGTGGGAGTCAAATCCCTATGATATATAGGATGAGAAAGTTTTGAAGAAAACAAGAGAATTTGGGAGGGGGTTGGATTTAATAAGTGAGTTTTAAAAATGTTCTCAATTTCTCCTCAAGAAAAAGGAATGGGTTATTGTAGAATGCAGGATGCAGGGTCCAGCTTTGGTAGTTGGGCTTGAAGTTTGTAGGAGTCGTCTAGAGTGGGAATGATATTAGAATAGAAAAAGGCATCTGATTGAGCAGGCAGGGGCTCAGGCAGCTTTCACAGTGGTGCAGAGGCACTTGACTGGTTGGACAAGTATGACCAGGTTTGGAAACCCTAACCCAGACGAACCGGCCCAACCCTGGTTTTGGTCTAATAAGGGCTAGTAATAGTTTAATTAGTCTTTGTCTTTTATCATGTTTTGTTTTGAGTTGGATACGTAGGAGGAGATAGACTTTGATTGCAAGTTAGTTTCAGTTTTAGAGTCTTAGTTAGGAGTCTTTGGTTTTTTCTTTATATGCTTGCATGTTCCCAACGAAAAGAACATAATTGAATAGAAAGTTGATTGGGTTTACTTAACATGAGTGAGGTGTGATTGTGAATGTGTGATTCTTCTTTCCTCCTGCAACTCTGAGTTCCTTCTCAGATTTCTTCCCCTTCTTACACTGGCCCTCCACCACACAGGTTTCTGGCTTTATGGTAGCCTGTGATTCAATTTTGGCTAGAATAATGCTTAACAATTTGGGTATGAAAAAGTATTCTTTTGATATGACATCTACAGTTGTTTGAAATGGTTGAATAAAATACTGACTCTTATTTTGGTGTTTGATCAGATCTGAAGGACTTGCCACTAATTCAAAGCTATGATAGCATTCAGGAACTAACACGAAATCTCGAAAAATCTGACAGAGAGCATGACCTTGTAATCGCTGTAAGTTCTATTAGCTTTTCTTTCTAATGGTACTGCAGATGTAACTATTTTGATTTGGCCGTTGCTGAAACTTGTGTGGTCACTTGTTTGTGGGTAACTGTTAACAAGTGTCTTAAATGACTCAATTTTCTTTTCTTTCCTCTACGATTAGCTGTTGTTTTTATTTCATGGCTGGATAAATAGTTGACTTAGTTCTGTATTTCTTTTGTTCTGGGTAAAAATTTTTCATTTTATGTATTTTCAAAAGTTATAAGATTGAATAGCCCTTATAATTTTGTTATGTACATGTAATTTCTTTATTATTGGAAAAAATTGTTTTGTGGTCCTATATGGCCCCTAAAAAAATAGTAATATAAGTCAATCTACATTTTTACTCTTAAAGCATTCTGTAGTTGTGGTGGAAATGGTGACTGCTAAATATTAAGCTGTTCTTAAAGACCATGGACAGCCTGACTGAAGGTCATGTTTACACGTTTAACTTATATGATGAGAAAAATGCATGATAGGGTATCAAAGTCTGTGTAAGTCCTTTGTACCTGTCATTTCAAAACTACGCTCACATAGAAAATTCGGAAAGAAAGACTTGCAACCCTTGTGCCTTTTAGGGCCAGCTTTTCTCCCTTACGGAAGGGGAAAAAATTCAAAATATGGAACTAATGCACTCTCTCTCTCTCGTGATGTTCTGTGACAAGAAAGAAGGGAGTGAAATAACTGACAAACAGAAACAACTTTTATAGGACGAGAAAAATAAACCATAGAAGATATTTACTGGAGACCTGACATAATCTTCTGATTCTTACCCCTCAGTGTGCTCATGAAGAAGTTTCTTTACTGCTATTTACGGTTTTTTCTCCTGTTAGACTAAGGTTAAATTTTGGCTTTCAGCTAGTGCTAATTAGTTTTTTGTCATTTGTACTTTCAATGAAGTCTTATGTACTTGGCGAGGTGCCTTCACTGAAAGACAGAATCACCATAGTTCGTCAGCTTTGGGATCTTACACGAGATGTCCTGGTACGATTTCTTTGCTCACTAGATTGAGTTCATGTTTTGCTGCATTTGTTTTCCAATTTCATGATCAAACTCATGAAATTTTTGTGAAGAATGCAAAATTCTCTTGTGGTGCAATGTTATGAGTAGCTTATTTATCTAATGTAATTATTCTTTTTGTTATACTTATTAGGTGGAGCTAAGTAACCAATTATGGAGTCAAGATATTACTTGATGACCATTGCCATACTCCTATTATGCATATTTAATATCTACATCAGTGTTCTAGTTATGTGCACTCCAAAACCTGTGGGAGGATCATTGTCGAAACCTGCAATAGATTTTATCTCTCCCCCCCCCCCCCCAAAAAAAAAAAGAAAGAAAGAGAAAACAGAAAAGCTCTAAAATTCATAGAAAGGAGTGATATTCCGACTTACCTGGAATTGTCTAGCATCAATGGTGGATTACTTTTACTTGAAATTGTCTAGCATTGATGGTGGATTGCTTTGGATTAGTAACTAAAACTTTACCGTGTAACTTGTAAATGATGACGGGTTTTCTTTATGTTAAAAACTCTTTCATGGACTGATTTTGCCCTATTAATTTCTAAACAAGGGGACATATTTGGGGTAGGTTTTGGTTGAGCCTGGGACGCCGCATGGATCTAACATCATATCTCAAATGCGATCTCATATCCTGTGGATGGCAAAGAGGGTAATTTTTCCCATATACTATGCTTACTGATCTTTCAGTGTGGATATTTTTCAGTATCTGTTATAGGAATACTCAACTGATTATATGTTTATGGATTCTAAGAAATGTCGTAAATGTGATGGATCTGATGAGGCTTCCAAGGATATAGTGGCTTCCAAAAGCGATGCATTTGTGGTTGCTCCTGTAAGTTTCAATTCTTTCCCCAATATTGCAGTCTTTCACATTAATTTGTTCTTCAACTTCGTGTGTGGGTGTGTTTTTTACATTTCTTGTTGTAGTGCCCTCACGATGGAGCTTGTCCATTGGAGAACACTGGCAAATATTGCCATTTTGTTCAGCGTTTGGAGAGAACTTCTTCACAACGTGCATACAAGGTGAGCTTTGTAATTTGATCATATGTTTGCTTTCCATTGAGTACTGGACTTTTGGTTGCTCTTATAGTCAACAGAAATGTTTTAAAACTGGACCTGAATGGATAGTAGACCAGTCCCTTTTACAGTTCTATATATAGTTTCACTAAAACTAGATCAGAGGTCAAACCGAAAAATGCCTCAGTTCCAGTTTTTCTTTACTTTTTCTTCTTTTTTTTAACCTGTTATGAAGAGAAAATTGACCAAACTGGGAGAAACCATGAATCAGAAAGTAGGGCGGTGCCCTTTTTTCCGTTCAAGGGCTGGTTTGGTCCCGTCTTAAAAACTATGGTTGTGTGAACCCTGTTGACTACCTTTTTGCACAGAGTTGACTTAACCAACAACTATTCGTACTGTCTGGTTGAATCACAGAATCAGATGGTCAGGTTGCCAGGTCATGGATTAGGCCAAACCGTCCCAGTGTTTTTTTTTTGTAATTAAGAAAAGCTTTGATTATGCCTGGTCTATTTCAGATGATCCAACTGTCCAGTCCAAGTGGTTCTTGAACAAATCAATGGCTTTGTCCACTAATGACTAGGGGGTTTTATACCATTGCATAGTGAACCACTTCAAGGTTCTGATGGTTGAACCAGGCGGTCTGGTCCGGCTCTCAAACAATGGTTAATACTCATTGTAATGTAAACTGATCTTATGATATGATACTAATCTGACTCTTACCTTTTTTGTTGGGGGGGGGGGGGGAGGGAGTACATACTTCAGCTTCTTGGTACTCGATAAATGCTTTTGTTATAACCTGAAATTGCAATATGCAAACTGATTCTTTCTTAACTCTCATTTTCGGTACGTTAGTTCATCTGACCAATCAGTTAGTGTTACGAAGTTTTGATGATCTGTTAGGCAATGTTGTTTACTCCTGATCTGTGTTTTTTTATTCTTCCTAAAGAAGGTAATTGACCAATGTTGCTTATTTCTTCTCCGTTTTTCTGTGTAGAGGTCCAAGGGACAACCTTTACGTGGATTTGAGGATGAGAAATTTTGTTTTGTTGCCTTAAGACGAGGGCAACGGCCACAGTGAGTAACTCTTCCATAGCAATGTCATGTTCTATGATGTGGATCTGGAAATTAGGATTAGTCTCCTCATTACCTTAGCTAAAATTCCACTGCTACTATGATAAACAACATGGACATTTGAGATAGAGTGATAGACCAATACTCTCTCTCTCTCTCTCTCTCTCTCTGTTTAAATGAGTACTTTTTAATTTATGTATCTCCCCTCCTTAATAAATTTCAACAGGGAACCCTGGCCGCTTGATGGTATGACATTTGAAACTCTTAAGGAACAGCATGCTAAAAGGAGACCTGAGGATCTTGAGATTGATTATGGTATGTATTCTTTGATTTTGCTGGCACATTTTCATTTCAAATTATCAGTAGAGATGCCTTCTCCAAGCATTTTCTGTCGCTGAGATCATGTCTTTGATTCTTATTTGTCTCCATGAATTAAGAAGCTTCTTCTGTGCATCCAGACTACACAGTTTTAGCATGTTAGAATTTTTTAAGGTTATTAATTGGGAATTTTTCTGTTAATCAATAACAGAGGACCTATACGGGTCTGAGGATGAGGATATTCCCTATGAAGAGGATCGAGTTTCCTACAACTCTGATTTTACAGAGACAGATGCAATATCTGAGCATGAAGAAGTGGAAGAAGAGGGAGAAGATGCCCATGCCAGTCTGGGAAGTGGTTGGGGTCGCATTATCTTCCCGCCTGTTCGGAGAGGCAAGCAAGTAGCAATGGATGTATGCCGATCAATTAAACGTGATGGGTCAGAGGGCTCTTTTGACCGTGTGGTCATCACCCAGAGTAAGAACCCTACCCTACACAAACAGGCACGTAAGTCCTTCTGGGGGGACTTGTGGCCATTTTGAGCCTTTTTCCCACCATTTTACTGTTCGTGGAGCTGGGGGTGTTGGCAGCGATTGCACTGGTCGTTTCCTTTTCTGTTTTGCTTCTCCTTGTGGACAATCCTATTCTCATGTGGCAGAAGCTTTGGCAATCAGGAAAGCACTTCTTTATGCTCAACAGCTGGGTTTGACAAGTATCTGCATAGAGAGGAATAACTTAATGATCATATCCATTTTGAAAGGCTCTATAGCTAACATTCCATGGAGGATCAAGTTTATTATGGAAGACTTTTTGCTCACCAACAGCTTTGTTTACATTCATTTCTCACTCCCCCTTGGAGAAGGGAACTCTGTAGCAGATCGTCTAGCCTCTCATGCGACTTCGATCCTCTCAGATCAGCATTGGGTTGCTTCCCCTCCCCCTTTTATTTGTTCAAGTTTGTATTCAGATTCCTGTAGGACTTTCTTTCCTAGGGGCTTTTGATAATAAACCTTTTTATCAAAAAAATAAAGAAAAAGAAAAAAACTGTTCGGTGAGATAATTTAAGTGTGCAAGAGAGAAATGTAAATAAACTATGTTTTAATGTTTATCCTTTTCTTTGTAAGCTTTGTATGGCTTTTGGGCAAATGTTGATGGAATAGATCCCAGGGTCCTCCATTGCCAAGTTCACAACTCCAACCGAACATTTATTAGTTTGAAATTTAATATTCGTTTTCCCCTTCAGTCCACTAAAACAGGAGTTGTTTGTATTCTAAGAACATCATTCCCCTAATTCGGTTCCAGATATGTATATGATTGACTCTGTACAATTGCACCTCCCAGACCGTGCAGTAGCGTGAGCATCATACATTGGGATGCTCTTTTGGTTTTTTTTTAAAAAAAAATTTGTATATGATAGACATGGTAACTGGAAATAGCCTCCTTGCTAAAGCAGGGCCGTAGGGGTAAGGCTGTGCACATTATGACCTTTCTCAGACCCCATAATGGCGGGAGCCTCATGCACTGGGTATGTTTTTTTTGGGAGAAAGTTCTCTGTCGGGGAGTGTGGCCTAAGCCAACACTCCAATGAGTCTATCTCTCTCCTCCACATATGAAAAAACCTCTGGCCCCTTGTTTTAAGGAGGAGAAAGATAGACTCATGGGAGTGCTGGTGTAGGCCACACTCCCGGACAAAAAACTACTTCCTTTTTTTGTATTGACATGGTGTAGGAAAGACATACACGTTGCGGATTATAAACACAACACAACCTTGAAAATGGAACACTTTAACCGCAAACTAGCCATTGTTCGATCTGATGCTGAGTACACGATCATGGTTAACCATCTAATGATTGCATCCGGACAGACGATGGATGTTCTTGTCATCCCCGATCAGCCCATTGCCAGATACTCCATGGCCATGGGAGCCTTCAGGTCTGCTCGGAATATCACCTTCCTGAATGCACCAAGCATAGCTTGCGCTGCAGAATACTAATGCAGGAGTGAATAGCTCGCAGATGACCTTGCTGTCAAAACAGTCATGGATGGGCTCAGGAGCTTAAACCCAGTCGTTATCCCTCCAGGGATCACCAACAACCTCTTCTTCACTAAGGGATTAAATCTCTAATAATGCAAATGACGGCCACCCAGTAAGAATTGCCAAGCTGCCAACAGCAGGGTCTTCACCAATGGATTAAATCTCTGAAAATGCAAATATATAAACAATCTCTTTTGTTATGCCAAACCTTCTCATTTATCTTCTCCTATGAAGAGAAAGGGGAAAGATTTTGGTTTTCCATAAAATTGGAGTTTACCAATGAAAAAAAAAATATGAGATATAAATTCCAGTGTTTTCAATTGGGAAACTCGCAGTACATAGAAAACTAAACAAATTAAAATGTGCTTCTGCAATTCAATCGAACTAAAAGTTTTTAGGGGGTGTGCGCGCTCTTGAGTGACAGAAGTTCATGTCACCAAACAAACTGGAAGAAAATTATATTCTTTACAAGTACCTTATGCATTTTTAAATAATCCAAAATTTAGTAATTGGTACATGGATACAGATATGGTACGTCCTGTTATGTGGGATCTCAAGGCAAAAGTTTATGGGTTAATTTTCTCAGAAATCCAAGATTTTTCTTCATCACATTGTTCAGACTTGAATAACAGCCTATCGGTACTCTTGAGGTTCACATAATCAACCTGCTTGAAAGATGAATCGCTATAAATAAATAAATAAATACAAATAACAGAAACAATTTAAAAGATGAAAAGAGTAGATGAGCCTGGAAAAATAGCAAACCTCCTCTGGGTCCAAAACCAAAAGGCAAAATGCACCAACAGGGCCAGCAGATGGATCTAAAGGAGACACTTTGGGTGATTCTTCACTGATACATGGAAGACCTGGGCTAGGTCCCAAGTACTGCAGCCTCGACTTCAGAGAACTAGCAAACCAAGCTTTTTCCCTTTGCTGCAAGATGAATTCAACTGATTCAGAGGGGGAACTGAAATGCAAGTAATGATGACAAACCATGATTTAAATAGGCAAAAAGGAATGGTTTTGTCTATTAGATTTATGCCTTAAGAAGTCAACATGGGGATAGACATCCAAAATCTCAGGATATAATTGACAAAAATGAAACCTAATTCAGTATAGTGTGGTTTTCAAACTGGCTGTTCTCTTGTTGGATAGATCACAACATGACACTCTAGTGATAGAACTCGGTTGTGGACATGATCTCAAAGTATGATAAGTTCAGCACAGAGGAGTTATACAATTCCAACTAAATAGAACTTGGCAATTACATATTGAGTGATCATATTACAGATTTAATCTTGAGGATGTCGAGGAGGCAAAGATAAGAACAGCCATCAGTCAGCTCAACCTGGTATGTGGTAACAGCATAAACAGGTACCAAACCTCATTCAACCAATTTGTACTGTTTCGAGGGATCTACATCTTCAAGTTCAGTGAGATTATCATACTCTGGGAAAGTAAATCTGCAGTTGACTTATTATGCTTACATTGTAGTGTGTATGATAATATTTCTTCTTCTTTATTTAGTTGGAGAAGGGGATTGTAATCCTATATAATTGACCTTGTATGTACAATATATAAGATTCTTCTTTTTTGTTTAATTGAAACATTCCTCTGGATGTAATTAAAAAAAAAAAAAAAAAAACCCATATTTAGGACTGTTAGCTGTGGAAGTTCTTGAAAACCCCATGTTAACTTCGCAAAAATAAACTTAAACATTGATTATATGCCACTCATTTTAACATCAGGATTGAAGTTTGCAGTAGATTATGCAAAACTTGCATTCTTACCTGAAGCTTAACAGGATCAGCATTTGACCCATCAATGACATCGATGGTTCCATTGATCCTGAACTGCTCCCATGAGTCTGTGAAATACCAACATATCTACAATCGCAGAATTTGAACACTTTAGCATAAAAATAAACTGGAATCAGTTAAGGGCATCACAACAAAAATTAATTGGATGCTATTGAATATCATAATATCGTAAAAAATTTACCATATTTTAGGAAGAAAGAGCAAAGGTATAAACATCAACTGGGGTATACGTTATAGCTCAGTTTCAGAGACAAATTACCTCAGCAAAAGGAGAATGCTTAATATCATCAATCTGCAGAGTTAAATACAAAACAAAATTTCATTAATAGTTAATACTAAATGAAAAAGGGGACTCTCCTGAGCGAGGGGAGAACAAAACAGAAACAGAAAAATCATAGAATTAGAGAAGTTATACCTTCTGGCTTCGGCCGTCCGTGTTGATTTGAATCTTGTCAGATCCTTCTAGGAATCCTCTGAAATATCATTGAACCCATTGAGCTAATAAAGCAGAGAAATTTAAAATCCAGAGAGAGAGAGAGAGAGACCTGAAAACAACAGTGCGATTGGCAGGTCTACCATTAGATCGGACCGTTGCCTGGAAACCCAAAATTGATGAATCAATAGAACCTCAAATAAAAGACAGTGGGAGGGAAGAAACGAAGATGGAAAAGGAAATCTCATAAGTCGTTACATTATCAGACGAAGAAGAAGAAGGAAGAACAATAGAAACCAAAAATGGAAAGAGAGATGTTGAAACATTAAAGAGGGAAGAACAAATTTGGTATAACAGAATTGAATTTCTAGAAAAAGAATGAAGAGGGAAGAAAGGGTTAGAAAGAGTTACGAGTTGAGGGAAGGAGTGCTTGAGGTTGGCGTTGGACTCAATTGCTTTGAGGAGGAGCTGCTTCCAAGGCGTTGTTGCCCCCCACTGTGTGTGAGACTGTGCCATTTCTCATATAATCACCATGCGCTCTTCGTTCTCTGCTCACCTCGATCCCTCTTCAGTTACTTCGTACTTTTAGTTTTTGGGAAAAAGAAGAACTGTGTCCGGGAGTGTACGTCCAGACGCCCAGTTTGATGAATTTTGCTTGTCTCCAGGTAACCTAGTACGCCCAGAGTGCTACCAGCCGTTGGTGTCGCACACATCCCTAAGCATGCATTAAGATGTATGCGATACAGCTTAACCGCTGGAGGCCCCTAGCAGCACCCTGGGCGCTGGGCTCTGTGGAGACGATCTTGATTTGATGCCCGCAAGGTCTCCCATTGGCCTAAGGGTGTTAACCGATTCGATTCGATTTTATTCAGTCCCAGTTTTTTTTTTTTTTGGGTAAAGAGTTCCAGTTTTTTTTAGGTGAAATCAAAATCGAGTCATTTAATAAAGGGATAAGTACGCATACCCCCTGTAATGCACCCAATATTCCTCGTACCTCTCTAAGCTTCTGATAAGTCCATGTACCATCCCTAAATATTCCACGTACCACCCTTGCTTTATCCCCCTAATGCCATTTAAGTCCACACCAGGTATTAAATGCTATAAAATGATCAAACTACCCTTTCTTCTATCTTTTCTAAAATTTGAAAAGACCTAATTGCCCTGTCCTATTTACTAAAATTTGAAAAGACCAAAATGCCCTCATCTTCCCCAAATCATCATCTTCTTTTACATACCCACCACCACCACCCATTACCATCACCCACCAACCCAACCCCTTCATTCTTCTCGTTCTTCTCCCCCCCCCCCCCGCAACAACTAAGTTCCGGAACCCCTCAAATCTCTCCACCCCATTTTCCTTTTTTCTCTTTCTTTTCCAAGTGCAACACATCTCTCAAAATCTTTCCTTTCCATCCGTTTAGTTTCTTCAAATGGCTTTCGTTTCATCTCTCTTTTAAGAACGAAAACCAGAGAGAGATAGAGAGGGGTGAAGAGGAAGAATACATTTGCGGAGAGAGCAAGCGAGACCTCTCTTTGCAGCTCTTTCTGGGTTCTGGCGTTCCTTTTTTTATTTTTTGGAAGAACAAAAAAAAAGTTTTTTTTTTTCCCTTTCGCTTCAGCCACCGACCGGTGAAGGGTGATTGATAAATCTATCGATCTTCGTAGCCGATCGTTATCCTCCTGTGTTAATCAGGTACTGCTTTCCTTTGTTTGCTGATTTTAGTTTCGATAATAAGTTTTCTTAGATTTAATGGGCTATAATTTTGTGGTTTTAGGAGTTCCGAGGAAATTTACAATTTTTTATTCGAAAGTATTTTGACGGTAAATAAGGACGGCGACACTCGTTTAGGGTTTTCTCAGCGGTAATGGTCTCTTCTTTTTTTTTCAAGAGAAAAAAATCATGTGGTTCATTCGGTGTTTGCTTCTCTTGTATTTATTGTCATCCATTTGTGATGAAATGTTGCGTTTTGTTATGATTCTCCCATCAATGAGCGGTCTTGTTGGTCATTGACTCTTTGTAAACTTTGGTTACTTTGTGAATTTCTGCATGTACTTCACATGCTGGGATGAGAGACGGTGAGGTGGGTTTCATGGTGGGATGGTGATGGTGTTAATGGTGGGCGGTGGTGGTGGTGGTGGTAGTGGTGTAAAAGAAGATGATTTGGGGAAGATGAGGGCATTTTGGTCTTTTTAAATTTTAGCAAATAGGTCAAGTGTAATTAGGTCTTTTCAAATTTTAGAAAAGATAAAAGAAAGTTTGGTCATTTTATAGCATTTAATACTTGGTGTGGACTTAAATGGTATTAGGGGGATAAAGCAGGGGTGGTACGTGGAATATTGAGGGGTGGAACGTGGACTTATCAAAAGCTTAGGAGGGTACGAAGAATATTGGGTGCATTACAGGGGGATACACGTACGTATCCCTTTAATAAATGGTTTCAAATGTTGCAATCGAAACCATTTATAATTTAATCAGTTTTAGACGGTTTATAAGTTTTTCTTTTTAAAGTCAAATGACTATTTTTTCATTACATTTCTTTTAATTTATAGGAAAATGTTCTTTGTGCCCAGGCTGTGCCAAAACACGGAAAATTATCACCTACGGTTTTCTGCCTGGTACAGTTTCCTAGTGCCTCTAATAAGAGGGGGTGGGGGGGTGGATCCTACTCGGGCAGTGTGTTCAGACAAGGGGTAAGGTGGTCATTTCCACCCCCTATGAGAGGAATTGTAGGTACTGTACTGGGCAGGGAACCGTAGGAGATAAAGACCCGCCAAAACACATAGGGGGGCGGGGGGCGAATGAACGCTCCACCCCCTAAATGGCAGAAATACTGCCTCCATGTGTTTGGGCACAACCTACGCTGCGGCACAGAGAACAAAGACTCTTCATTTATTTATTTTTATTGAAATGGAAGTATGAATTAAATTCTTATATGTTTTATTAAGATAATTATTTATTTGTACCATTACATATTTACTAGTTATTTATTATTACCATTAATGTCTTTTCTCGTCACCCCTGTGTCAGTTCTATCAAATACCCCATGTATTGGCAAACATCACGTGTATGTCTATGCATGTGTACTAGTATTAATCTAGTTATTATTATACATTCTCCCCATTTTGAACAAGAACAGACGGTTCAGATAGGAAAACCAATGAAAATGGACAACTCAGATCTATCTTGTGACTTCCAAAATTGTTACATGCACTTATGTTACTACTTACTACTAACTACCCACATTTTTACTCTCAAAATGATTGAACTTTTCAAGGAGATTTCAATTTATTCATTTGGAGAAAGCTTTCCACGTCGTACAAGAAAAACCCACAACCTAATATTCAAGGAAGTTTAAAAATGCCCTTTACCCTTATTATGATCCTCATCCCACCCCCCATTAATAGTTAATACTCATTAGCTCATGATAAGGAATACCTCTTTCCTCGCGGGTGAAGGGTAACTGTCTCTCATTCATTTTATCAAACGTGGAAAGAGGATGGATCGATAGATCATACTTCCAGAATTTCAAGTAATCTTGAGCATTTATTAGTTGAATGTTTATTTCAATAAAATTTCTTTTTCATAGTGGATTCCCCCAAAAAATACAAGTGTATACAACAAATATGCATGTATATTAACGAGAGTAAGTACCCCTAAGTCAAGATTCCATCAACAATTGCTAATCCAAATGGAACTTTTTTTTTTTATTTTGGAAAAAAAAAAAGAATACTACCTGATTGCGTGACTCCTACGCCCAAACATAGGAATGCATGAAATCACCACCCGATCTCTCGTCTTTTTTTTTAAAACAAATATAACCATTAAATAAAAGATCACGTTTTCCTCCACCCGTAGAAGACCATTCACCCACCATCCTAGAACCCTTTCTAAGGTTTTAGTTTGTACCAAAATACCAGAACCATCTAACTCAATAGGAAACATTTTTTGTATTATTTTGATAAAACTCAATAGAAAACATGATGTAATGACAACAGTAGGACCATTAAGGCCTATGAGGGAAGAAGGGTGGGGAGACCCTGAAAACGATTGTATGATATTTCTTTTTGATTCTATGGCTATGGAAGAGATTTTGTGATGGACCCACTATCATTAAGAGTGCTTTAATTTTTAACCCCAAAAAAACAAAAAAAATCCTATAACTTTAAGGGATATTTGCAGATGATAAAGCGTACATGGCATCACGAATTCGTGTATAAAGAGTGGTTACCCTACCCCCTTTTAGACCTGATCCCCTCCCACATGGAATCCACTGCCCCGTGTGGACCCCCTGAATTCCATGTCAGCACAGATCATGTCTCAAGGTAGGCCCACGTATGAGGTAGGTGGACGTAAAGAGGAGGGATAGCATGAGGCATATGCTACATCCCCACAAGAATATTTGTATTTAAAGGCAGTTTCCCCACACCCACTGGGAATGGGGGATCCCTTGCCCTTGGTTTCTGTGTTGGGACGGGTATGGGGAATAGTTAAGAGTGGAGGACAAGACTCCATGGTTGGAGGAAATTTTTTTTTTTATTATTAAATAATGGACATTGTTTAGGATTACTTGAACGATGTCACAAATGTAGCGGAGATGGATCAAGATGTCCTTGTAGCAATGCAATTGAGAAGTGATCGTACAAGAACGATTTTCCACACTCCAATTCCCAGAGCAGTGATAGAAGCCCTCAAAATGCAAACACACGGTTAGAGAAAGAAGAAGACTTGAAAGAGTTTTTAGGGAGAGAGAAAGTTTTGAGCGAATGCACAAGGGAAGTGGCTGTTAGTCTGTTATATCCACAACCTATTTCCACTCCCTCTTTTGTGAAACCTGATCTGTTAACACTTGTTTTCCCCAGTCTTTTCTAATGGCAATTTCACTATTTACCCCAAAACTAAAGTGTGGGCTGTGTGGCAAATTAATTAAAATTTGGGAAAGGTTCTCTAAGCCGCAAGGCCAAGGTATACCCTATATAGCACCTCTATGTCTATCTCTATCTCTTTCCCCTTCATATGAAAATGACCTTGTTGTCCTCTAATCGACAACAACACCAAATATCTCACTTGATAAGAGAACTCTCTCCCATTAAAATTTTAATCTCATTGAAACCAAACCAGCTGGTGAAACAAACAAACCACACTTATTTGTATGGGTCAGTTGTATACAAAACACTGAAGTAATGATTGATATGCATTCTCGAAATAGATTTTGGGTTTAAAATACATTATGAATTCAATTCTTTTTTATTTTCTTGCATCAAAATTATTTCTAGATCTAGAATCTATTCCAAGAATACATATCAAACACAACCTTAGAATTAACTTCAACCATCAGCCTTGGTCGGGATCTCTATCTCTCTTGGACAAGGAAGTTCCACATATTAGTGTAATTCAATTCAAATTAAATGGTTAATTCTCAAAAGAGGAAAGGAAATGGAAAATCCTATACATATTGGGCGATATGATACCAGTACCTCAAACCATGAATGTAGAGCACAGATCAGGTCCCTTCCCTATACGTGAAGGTTTGACTTATGATTTTGGGATGACACGGCTTCCATAAATATTCCTTTTGTCTTGTCATTAAAAGTGCTTTAAGGGATATTTGCAGATGAAAAAGGGCACATGTCACACGGATTCTATTATAATGAGTGGTTACCCTTCCATCTATATTTCCTCTCTTTTATAGAATCATGCAAATCTATCTTCAGATCGTAGTGGATCCAAAGTCCAAACTAGTTTTTTTTATTATAAAATTGTTATATGCACTTATGTTACTATTTACTACTAACTACCCTCATTTTTATTCTCAAAATGGTTGAACTTTCTAAGGAGATTTCAATTTATTCCTTTGGAGAGAGCTTTCCATGTCGGACAAGAAAAACCCACAACCTAATATTCTCTATATAAGAAGAAAGTTTGAAAATGTCATAATTCTTGTTATGATCTTCCTTCCAGAATTCAGATCTTTTTCAATGACATTTAACCATCAGAGTCGATCTCCCACCATCCATGGGGACATTCCGGACTCCCTCATCCCACCCCCATTAACGCGCATCAGCTCATGATAAGGAATACCTCCTTCCTCGTGGGTGAAGGATAACTGCCTCCCATTCATTTTATCAAACGTGGAAAGAGGATGGATGGATAGATGATACTTGCAAAATTTATATCTATAATTAGAATTTCAAGTAATCTTGGGCATTTATTAGTCGGATGTTTATTTCAATAAATTTTTTTTTTCATTGTGGATCCCCTTAAAAAATACAAGTTTATACAACAAATATGCATGTATACTAACAACAATAAGTACCCTTAAGTCAAGATTCCATCAACAACTACTAATCCAAATAGAGCTTTTATTTTGAAAAAAAAAAAGAACGCTACCTGATTGCGTGGTTCCTACGCTCAAACATAAGAGCGCACAAAAGCATCACCTGATCTCTCCCTTTTTTTTTTCAAAAACAAATATAACCATTAAATAAAGGACAACCATAGAAAACCCTCCACCCATAGAGGAGGATTCACCCACCATCCTAGAACCCTTCCTAGGGTTTTAGTTTGGTCCAAAATACCAGAACCATCTAACTGATGAATAGGAAACATGATGTACTACAGCTACGAACGAAATCGCATTATTCAATGTTTGGCCTTAAAAGGCCTATCAGGGAGGGTGGGGGATACCCTAAAAACGATTGCAATATTTCTTTTTGATTCTATGGCTAGTGAAGAGATCTTGTGATGGACCCACTAACACTAAGCCTAGCTTTGTTACTTGGACTTCTATTTGAGTCATAAGGAGCTGTAAATGTGGAGTTCTTTTCTCTGTACGTGAAGGCTTCACGTATGCTATCATTAAGAATGCTTTAACTTTCAACAAAAAAAAAAAACCTTTAACTTTAAGGTATATACATGTCATCACGAATTCGTACTTAAAGAGTCGTTATCCTCATGATTCAAAATCTCGCGATATTTTGCCGAAATATCGCTTAATTTCGTATATCTCGAGCTTACCGAGATGCGAAATCAGGTCGAAATGAAAAAATACCATATTTCGTAGATATCTCGTGAGATATCGTGAGATATTGACGATAT
Organism: Telopea speciosissima; assembly: GCF_018873765.1. Lineage (NCBI taxonomy): Eukaryota > Viridiplantae > Streptophyta > Magnoliopsida > Proteales > Proteaceae > Telopea > Telopea speciosissima. The sequence goes on along the minus strand of NC_057916.1, from coordinate 86,492,673 downwards.
CTCGTGAGATATCGACGATATCTCGATATCTCATGAGATATCGACGAAATATGGTATTTTGGTTTAAAGTGTCACGTGAAGGGGGGCTTTAATACAATATTTCGAAGATTTCGGTCCATATTTCGACCGAGAGCTGCATTTGCTAAGGAATTTCAGTCTTTTGCCTATTCTTCCACTCTTCCAAGCTCTCATCCAACACTCTAGCCATTGTTCAAGCACATTGTTGTCGGATTTTCGCCAGTAAACTCATCGGAGGGTCATCTAAGCTCATCATCCAAGCTTTTTTCCACTATTTAAGGTAAATTCTATTCCTCTAAAACTATTTTTTTGAAAAGACTATGTACAAATTTTGTTGGATGGTGATGATATTAATATATGTTAGACACCGGAGGCCGATCTATAGCCTCACGGTGTCGAATTTTTTTTTCCATATGTATTTTTTTTTTTTAATTTTCTGGTTTTAAAAATTCATTTTCCTACAATTAAAATAGGAAATAATTAGGGGTAATATGACTTAGATGGTAATGAATTAAATATATGTTAGACACCAATGGCCGATCTACGGCTTCACGGTGTCGGATTTATTTTTCTGCTCTTAAATAATTATTTTAATTTTCGTACATACCACTCCATTGGCATCGGATTATGGTGCATCACAACCTTACGGTGGATATGGATATGGATCATCATCATATGGGCAGTTTAGTGGGGTAGGGGACTATGACTACGGTCCAGTCCAGGGACATCTTGGATCATCTTTTGTAGATAACATCTTTGCATACCCTAGCGGACCTAGCGCCAACCTCACTAGCCATACATGCGACCAATGCCATCGCTTCTTGCGCGGCGCCAACATCATATCACAAGGATCAACTTCTTCACGAATTTGGATCGATTGGTAACCCTAGTTTATATCCTAGGATAGGTTATCTACTGATATGTTGATGATTCCATTTACGTGACACTTGTGGATGACTACACTCGTTTCTTCTCCGATTCTATACCGTGGTCCACATATGTCCTTCAAACAGAGAGCAATGGACGTCGACTCGGCGAGGCATGAGTGGGATTGATCCAGGGAGGCACAAAGAACTACTATTAGCGGTTTAGCACTTGTAATTTGTAACTTAAGTTGTGATTTCATTGATCTATGAACTTGTGAGTTGTGACTTGCAAGTTGCGAGTCTTGTGACTTACTAACTTTGACACTTAGTGTATTGCCTTTAAGGCTTTAAGCGAGTTATTGAATATTATGGAGTTTATGAGAATCATGGCACTCATCAATGTGTATTGGCTTTAACTTGATATGTGATGAAGTTAAATACTATTATTAAATATTAACTGCCTAATCTATGTGTATTTAACTATTTATACATTAGGGTCGGCGACCGTATGTCAATCAAGGGTGTAAGCCCAAAACACCAATTTGAATTCACATTTTTACAATTTTATGGTTTAAATGTGTTTATTAAGCTTAAATAAGGCTGTCCATGAAGTTTCAGGCCTAGATATGGCCAAATACCCCCCGAGATGGACCCCCGAAATATTGCAGAAAAAATGTAATATTTCGGTCATATTTCGCGATATCTCGGATATTTCGGATATCTCGGTAGGCCCGAGATACCGATATATCGCGAGATATAGTACTATGGTTATCCTTAGGGGTGTAAATGAATAGCTGAAATTCGTTTTTGTATTCGTGTCCGTATTCATTTAGCATTATCCGAATCCATCCGAAAGCTAAACGGATGCGGATACGGATAGGCTATAGCTATCCGAAAAGCTATATTTACATGTAAACGAATATGATCCGTATCCATGTCCATATCCGTTTTGCACTATCCGAATTCATCCGATAACTAATCGGATGCGGATGCGGATATAACACTATCCGAACAGAATCCGATCCGTTTACAGCCCTAATTACCCTACCCGCTTTAGACTTGATCTCCACCCACATGGAATCCCACTGCCCCACGTGGGCCCCCTGGATTCCGTATGAGCACAGATCATGTCCCAGTAGACTCATGTACGAGGTACGTGAACGTAAAGAGGAAGGATGGCATGAGGCATATGCTACATCTCCACAAGAATATTTGTATTTAAAGGCCGTTTCCCCACACCCACGGAGAATGGGGGATCCCTTGCCCTCGGTTTTTGTGTTGGGACGGGTATGAGAATAGTTGGAAGGAGTGATTGGTTGGAGGAAAATTTTTTTTTTAATTTCTCCTAGTCTTTTCTCATGACAATTTCACTATTTGCCCAAAATTAAAGTTTGGCAAATTAATTAAAATTTGGGAAAGGTTCTCTAAGCCGCAAAGCCAAGGTATACCCTATATAGCACCTTTGTGCCTATTTCTTTCCTCTTCATATGAAAATGACCTGGTTTTCCTCTAATATACACCACCACCAAATATCTTGCTTGATAAGAGAACACTCTCCCATTAAAATTTGAATCTCACCGAACCCAAACCACACTTATTTGAATGAGTCAGTTGTATACAAAACACGTAAGTAGTGATTGATATGCATTCTTGAAATAGATTTTGAGTTCAAAATACATTCTGAAATTCATTTCTTCTTTATTTTCTTGCATCAAAATTCTTTCTAGATCTAGAATCTATTCCAAGAATACATATCAAACACAAACTTAGAATTAGCATCGATTATCAGCCTTGGTCGGGGTCTCTATCTCTCCTGAACAAGGAGGTTCCACATATTAGTGTAATTCAATGCAAATTAAATGGCTAATCCCCAAAGGAAGGAAGGAAGTGGGAAATCCGGTACGTGTCGGGCGATACGATACCGATACCTCAAACCATGAATGTGGAGCACAGAATAGTTTCCTTCCCTGTACGTGAAGGTTTGACTTATGGTTTTAGGGCGATACAATACTGATACCTCAAACCATGAATGTGACCTTAGCTAGGTGGGTGATCCCTACACCATTGGGTGGAGGAAAACTTTTTCCGCTATTTCTCACTATTTTCTGGTGGCATTCTCACTATTGACAAATTAATTAAAATTTGGGAAAGGTTCTCTATAGGTACAGGGTATATGTACTCTAGCACCTCTATGTTTATCTCTATCCTCTTCATATGAAATGACTTCGATGTCCTCTAATTTACGAATACCACTTTTATCACACCTTATTGGTATGCCCTCTTATCTCGGTTGATAAGAGAACTCTCTCCCATTAAAATTTTAATTTCACATAACCCAAACCAGCTGGGTTCTTCATCAACATCAATCAAAAGATAGTGAAACGAACCACACACTTATTTGTATGGGTCAACCGTATACAAAACACTTAGACTGTGGTTGGTGTGCATTCACAAAATAGATTCTGGGTCTAAAACGCATTCTAAAAGTCAATAATTTCTCTCATATTTTCTTCTATCAAAATTTGTAATAAATTCAAAATCGGTTCCAAAAATACATGTCAAACACAACCTTAGAATTAGTATAATTCAACATAAATTAAATGCTAGTCCCCCCATATTATCAAAAAAAAAAAGAAAAAGAAAATGCTAATTCCCCAAGGAAGGAAGGAAGTGGGAAGTAGGAATTATTGTTGGTCACGAGTTTTCGTCTAACTAGTCTAACCCTCCGTTCATGAATTCATTTGCTTACACCCAAATAGAATTGTTAATTAAGTTGGTATTGACACACCCTTGTCCCTCCATAGATTACGACCCTTGGCTCATCTGGGTTGGGCCCGGGGAACAGGGCCCATACCTTAAAAAAGGTCTAATTAATTACTGATTGATATGGTCATTTACTAGCATTGTCCGACTAATAATGGCAATCAAAAATTCTTGTCGAATCAGATTGGAATCAGTCGATTTCCTGATTCAAAAATGGGTTGATTTCTAGGGTTTAGATCTGAATATGATTCCTGATTCTGCTTGATTCTTGATTCCCAATTCAAAGATCGACTGATTTCTAAAGTTCAAGCCGATTATAACCGATATGTGCTGATTTTGACCTATCCGAGATTCAACCGATTTCAATTGATTCCCATAAAATCAGAATTGATATATAGGTCAAACCATTGCCAATTCCGCTTCCTCGAAACCTTGCTCGTTCTTCTAGTTCACTAGTCACTACTCTCTTGGGGTTCAGGAAACAGTAATCGAGATTCAGATCAGTCTTGTTCAGCTAGAATTGGTTTCAATCGATTTTGATCCAGATCTGATTAGAATCAATCGCAACCAAGAACCAGAGAAAATCGTAGTTTCTGTACATAATCAATCTGATCCAATCCGATCCGATTTTTTAGACACTGTTATTCTCCCATGTGTCTATCTCTCTTCTCCCCCCTATAAAATAACATCGCTACTTTTTATTGGGGAGTCCGAATCAACTCCCCACTTGAAGATGAGGGGAACAGATCTGAACTCTCCATGGGGCATGAATCCCATACATCCCCCATGGAGTGTTCAGATGATCTGACTACTCTCCAAGTGGATAGCTGATCCCCACTCTTTGGGGGGGGGGGGGTTGGGGCGACAGAGACACTTTCCTTTAGTTTTTATTCGGTTTAAATTCTTTAATGTTTTGTTTGTTCGGTGTATCCAAGCTGTATTCGGTTTGTCGTTGTAAAATTGAAATCCAAAAAATTAATTTCAATATGGTCATCTTTTTTTTTTTGGGGTTAAAGTTTCAATATGGTAAACTCAAATCGAATCAAATAATAATCGATTTATTAATTCCAATTTACACAATTCCATTCGATTTCAATAAACAATTTTGGTTTGAATTGACACTTTTACCCTCACCCCGATTACCTTCTTGTACTGTCACTTATGGATGGTTCCTATAAATAAAGGATTGGATGGTTGTCCTGACTCCTGACAAGTTAAGCCGGATTTGGTGATATGGTGAAACAAGGCCCACCAAACTCAACCCCACACCATAAGTGCATGCATGCCAACCTAAGTAAAGGGACGGTTTTGGTCTTATCAAAAAAACAGGGGCGGTTTTGGTGATGGGTCCCACACATTAGATCAATGATCGGCCAATACATGTTTTGTTTTTATGAAATTCTGTCGGATCCTAGACTGATATGATCCGATACAGATGTATTGGTATCAGTATTGCCGAAGAGCGATATGGCCTAGCCTCCGATATTGATGCCAATAACCTTGGTGCAACAAGAAGCAAAGTTGTGTAATTAATATGTTTTCTTATGCCACGTAAAAGGGTATCATGATTCGTGACCGTTCAATTATTGAATATTTAGGAAATGAGATGAATTGATCATGTGTGGAATTTCATATTCAAATTCTAACTATTTATCTTCCTATATGCATTAAAGAAGACGGACCTTGTCCGAATGGTAAGGTTGCTCTATTCATTCTATTGTGACCCAGTGGTTGCATGTTCGAGGGGAAGTAGCATTTTCACTAAGTAGAGGTAAAGCTGCATACATTATGATCCTCCCTAGACTCTAGTTTCAAGTTAGAAAACAACCTCTTCACAAAGCAGGGATAAGGCTACATGGGTTATGATCCTCCCCAAACCCACAGAAGCGGAAGCCTCGTGCATTGGGTACGTCATTTTTTTTTTAAAATCTTCCTATGCATTAGTGTATTATCCTTGTATTTTTAATCATTAATTTCTTTTTTTCAATTTTAATTGAAATTTTATAATTTTATTTTATCACATACCAACTCTGTCTAGAATCTTGACTAATACTTCATAGTTATAATTCCATATTAAAAACCACTAAGTATGTGCAGATACAAACTTGTACATATAGGTTATATTGAAGAGAAGGTGAGCACATGACTTTCTAATCTTCCTCAGAGTTCTACAGCAGCTTTGGAAAGGAAAAGTCTCAATCATGGGTTTGTGGTGATGTGTTATGTTCTTAAGTCTTCCACTACTCAGACAGACCTGCCCTTCTCTCCAGAGTCAGTTCAGAGGACTTTTTTTTCTGTCATCAGACCCATAAAGATTCGGCAAAGGAATCTAACTGCAACTGATCCTCTTCTTCTTCTTCTTCCTTTTTCTTGAGGAGTTGTAGATACTCCTGGTACAGCTTCTCAAACATGTTTTCCCTTGTGGGAACTTGATCAGATTCACATCCAACAACACAACCATTCACAATGTCATTAATATCAGATGATGAAAATGGGAATGGAAATTCTACTACTTCTGTACCAACAACTCCATTGTCACCTTCAACTACTCCATTATAACTACTAGAAGATCCACTCACAGTACTGTGGTATTCGAAACTGTTGTTCCTTGTCATGGAGAGAGATGTCAGCCTGATGGGTTTTGGGAGATGGATCTTAGTTTCTGTTTTATGAATCTGATCTCCTCCTCCTCCTCCTCCTCCATTATTTGCTCTACCCCTGTTCTTGCTCTGTTTTTGATTCTTGTTGCTGGTCTTTCTCTTTCTGGGCTCACGTTTAGTTTTTTGGTGGGCATTAGGATTGTTCCCCTGGTTCTTGAGCTTTTTGCTGAGATGGGTATTCCAGTAGTTCTTGATCTCGTTATCAGTTCGACCAGGCAATCTTCCTGCAATCAAAGACCATCGGTTACCCAGAAGTGAATGGAGTTTGATGATAAGGTCTTCTTCATCTGGGCTGATGTTCCCTCTCTTGATATCAGGTCTCAAGTAATTCATCCATCTTAACCTGCAACTCTTTCCACATCTGAGGAGCCCTTTGATGGACAACCAAAATGACAAACAAGCAAAAGATAAGTAAGATTTGTGTCTCTGAATAGGAAGCAAACAAGAAACTAACAATAGCCCAGATGCAATCCCTCCTTTAACCAACATTGACCATCAATATAGCCATCACCACCACTTAATATCAGAAGATCAATCATTGAGAAAATCATGGGAATGGTAATGGTAGGTATGATAATTGATTGTGGAATTTAATGACCATGAAAAAAAAAGAGAGGAGCAGAGTGAGAGAGAGAGAGAGAGAGACTGTGTGTGTTTGGTGGGTCAGATTATGATATTCAGGACCAAAGAGAAGAAGCCATCAAGAACCAAATGATTTGAAGTCTTGAAATTAAGGAAACAAATATATATCATACCTGCTTTTTTAGGTAGAGATCTCCACTGGCCTTCACCATGAGCTTGGATATAATTAGTGAGCATTGTATCCTCTCTTGCAGTCCATGGACCTCTGTGTAAACCAACTTTAGAACAACAAGGGGCTCTTCCCATCTCCCTTACCTCTGTTCTCTGCAATCTTAACCTCCAAAGGGAGAGAGGAGAAGTTAGCAGAAGAACAGAGAGAGGGAGAGATGCCCAAATGAGCACAAAATGTCACAACCTTATGACCCTTTTTAAACCATAAGAGACTGTAACTCTTGACAAATAGTTATTTAAGAATAGTAAACATGTGCTCACATAATTCTCCAACGAATTACGTATTGGGTTTTTTTTTCTTTTTTATCTCCAAAGGGCTATTCGAGGAAATTGCTCACTAGACTTTTGGTAGACAAAGATGTGCTCAACGACCCTTCTTCATCACCATCTATCTGCCCTTCTCCTTCCTCTCTCTCTCTCTCTCTCTAAATCAAGTCCTTCTTTAATAAATCTTTTCAAGAGTACATCTATTATCGCGTGCACGGCTTGCATTGCATGGCAACCGATCATTCTGCTAAGAATCAAAATATCAAAAATACCCATTCTCCTTTGAAATTTGAGCTTGATCGTTCTCCTCTCAGGTTCCCTGCCCGGTCAGGTGTGCAGGTTCCTCTCATAGGAGGGGTGGAAATGACAACCTCACCCCCTGCCCAAACACATTGCCCAGGTGGGGTGAGGTCGTCATTTACGCCCTCCTATGAGAGGAACCTGCGCACCTGACCAGGCAAGGAACCAGAGAGGAGAAAAATTCGTAATGGACTTGGCTTTCATTTTTTATTTTCATGCATGCATTCAAGGACTCTCTCTCTCTCTCTCTCTCTCTCTCCCCCCCTTAACTTTTTTTCCATGTCTAGAGTATTCTTTAACCAGTTAGTTCTTCTCTTATGTGCCTTAATTTTTTTGGAGCATGAGCCAGAACTACAAGAAAATTTTCTTTATCTTTATGGATAACTAATCTATTTTCAAATAAAGTTGAGAAACTACCCCAAGAGACCGGCATTCGATCTAATGGCTTCAATTTTGAGTCAAATCCTATTCTTTTGATTTAGAAATGACTACCTCTTTTTGGACGATAAGCTACCTCTTTTTGGACGCGTGAGGGGCAAACATTGATTTACATTGGAATAAGTTCCATTTATGCCGTGTGACGATGATATACCTTTTTAATTGTTGAGTAGATGAATGCCCACAATTTAGTATGATGTTTTTTTTCTTTGTTTTTCTTATGATGCATACCAAACTAGTGAAGTGAGAAATTATAACTTTTTTTTATTATCCGATTAAAATAAAAATAAAAAATTTAATAATTTAAAAATAACTTATTATTATGTCATTCTTAAGAACCATCATTGTCTTGCACACTTTTTGAATATGCATCATAAATGAGAAGATTTACCCTCATTGACATGTTATACTAAAAAGGTTTAAAAAAAAAATAGTAAGATTATAATATCTTTTTCACCAGTTTTAGTTACAACAAGATTTTCTCCTTTTCTTAATAAGTTGTTTTTCAACTCTCTATTTCATATATTTTTTTTAAAAAGGGACAGATTCTCTAAAGTTTGTAGGCAAATGGATATTGCCAAGCTGCAAATAAGCCAACAAACCAAATTGTTTCAACTTGTTATCATCACTTGCTAACATTTAATTTTTGCAACCATACATCATTTTCGCCATTTCGACAATTCAAATAGGGCTGAAATTTCATGATGGTTAAGAAAACCCAATGGTCCCCATTCATACATTTAAGTTTCAATTCAATCAAAGTTGTTCTTATTGTAAGACAAACCATTAAAAGTTTCAGGATTGCAAAGAGGGAGCTTGGTATAATAAGGGATTAGATGGACATACATTGGAGAGTATGACACTGCATGAAACATAAAATGATTGATTTGAAACTGAAATTTGATATGTTGTTAATCTATTATTCCCAAAACAATACTTATAATACAAACTTGAAAGTTTAATAAATAATATTCAAATTCAATGTGCATGTTTGTGTCATCATGAAATTTGAATTCATATATATGCCAAAAGAACAAATCATTCCTCCATGTGCAGTAGATAATAGCAATCAAGGTTATGTCAAACTAGATGTTGAAATTGTCTATGACAAAAATGTTTTTGTTTAAGATGTCTCTTTCTCTTTAATTGTTTGAAAGGATTCCAAAAGAAGTCATGGAATCCAAGCAAATTATAATTTGCATTTTACATGTTAGTAGGTCACTTGGATAATAATTGACTGCTTAGAGAAGAAACGCGTAACATTGCAATCCCAAATTCAAATGCCTGGAATTGTCTCCCGCTCCAACTACAAGCCGAGTCCGACTGAGAACCCATAATTGTTTTTTCTAGACCAAAATATTTCCCTGTAGAACAGATAAATACTTCTGCTATGAAGGGTCGTGATAGATGATCCAAAAGTCTCTTACGAGTCAAGCCTTGCTATGCAATTGCCAGCCCAAACAAAGGTAGAACATAAATTGGTGTAAGAAAGTATGCCATATACCTTCAAGAGATTTCTCATTCCCAACTGCTATGTTTGACAGGAATTTTGGTAGTTTTCATGATTGATTTCCTTCGGCAAAGGTGTGTAAAACAATTTGAACCATTTTAGTTTGGCTCAAGTCTGGTGGGAATAATATTCGATGACTAGCAAGCAACTTATTTATTTTCAAACCTGTAGTATTTCGATTCATGTGATGTAAAAGAGAGCTTTCTAGTCTTGCAGGCAGAGGTGAGCTTTCTGACTAATCACTACGGCATGTAGGAGAGGTGATTAACTAATCCCAGGTATCTCTGTCTGTCTGAGGCTTGTGATCAAAGGTCCAAGCCGCTTGATCCAAGCCCCACGCAGAAGACTAGTGCCCAGATGCAAGACTTGGGGAACCAAGAATATCAGCATCAGATGCAGTTTAGTTCTTCCCAGATCCATACCTGCGTTGTATTTTAATGGGAAGATGGCCAAGCTCCACTGACAACGTTGCTTCACTGCCTAGCCAGTCGCCAGGAAAGCAGGCAGAGACTCCACAGGGAACTAAATCCACAAGAATGTACCTAAGATCTTGATCTGCTTCCCCCATTATCCTCCCTGTACAGTGCATGCCATGGGCTGCAAAATTAGAACAAATCAAACTATCAGCATCCTCTCACAACCCATTCACCCCCGACACAGGGAAAAGAAAACTGGGTTGCCAGTCGCAACCCTCTTCAATCAAGAACCCACTCTAAATGCTTTCAAACAAACACATGTGAGGCTAATGAACACACAATCAATGGCACCAACCCAAATCTGAATAGTGATCTACAACAACTTTAAAGTAGATAAAATTTATATTGATACAATGCCACCTTTGTGTACAATTTTCTTTCAAAAGTAAATCACAGTATAAATATGTAATAAATGATGAAAAAATACACAACATGATGTGAACCTGATTAGTGACAGACAAAATGTGGGAACTACCAATTCAGGAAAGGGAAGCCTTGTGGGTAGAGAGTGTAGAGCCAATGGTGGATGTCTCTGCTGAACCACTTAGACCAGGAGCAATAGGCAGCACACAATACAGGAAAGCGGCACTGGAATTGGTTACCCAAACTTCGATTATCATTGTATCCCTGACATCGCAACCCACATTAATCACCAGAAGTCCAGCAGCCCAGTCACTTTCTAAGGAGACCCTGCCCACCCGGATTCCTGCTATCACTACAAACCCAATCTGAAAGAACAAACTCCAAATTTCGCAAAACCATTCAGACCAGCCAACAATGTCACGAAAGGTGCTTGTTCTTAACCATATCTCCCATCAATGTACTCCACCCACCACCTCTGCCCACTTCACCATTCTTAATAAACAATTGTTCCATAAACCCTGACATTAATATGCACAAAATCTTCACTGACCCTTCCTTTGCTTCAGGCAGCCACCACCTCCTCCACTAAAAAATAAATAAAAGAATCATATAATTAAGCTGGATTTCCAAATCCAGAAGAACAAAATCTGGCCTCTTTTTTTTCACCAGGCCCATTTATACAACACAACCATGGATACCTCGCCACCTTTCATGCTGTCAGAGTCTAATTAGACTATATTATAAAACCTATACAAGGGCCCCAAACAGAGAATCCCAGTTTGTCAAAACTTCTCTACATTTCACATGCCCGTGAAGTATCAAACCTGTATTTGCTGAGGCAGTGGATGCTGATAAAATTTAGAATTGAGCCCACTCACAAACACCCCACCACAACTTGACAACGCAGCACAACCTATCATTTCTTTCACATATTTGGGCTGGACTAATGAAAATCTGCAGCATCCAGCATAAGGGGCAGCAACGTATGTTGAAACGCCCAACAGTAAAACTCTTTCCAAAAGGCATCCTGAGCCTATACTTTCAAAGACGAACCGGCAACCCATAATTGAGGAACGATCGGATACGCCCATCCCAGCCTGCAGTTACGATCACCAGACCCCATGCATGAGAACTGAGTGTGCTCTGGCAGGAAGTCTTTAGAAACTTGTATTGGGATTTACACACTGTCGATGACACGGACAGTGAGCGTGACACAGGAAGCATCTCCTCAGGCCATGTGGCAGAGCCTTTTGGTAAAGCCTCTGAAAAGAATCCATGGCTCAAAGAGAAACGATCAGGTGAAGGCATTGGGAGGACATTTTCTGTCTTAGTAGCTGGTGGATCCAGCAGACAATGCAACCACCCATTTTCTGTCTTAGTAGCTGGTGGATCCCCAAATTTTTTAGGGGATGGAAGACTGTCAGAAACAGTTGAGCTAACTGCATCCCCAGATCTCAAGCCACACCAAGGTACAGCAACAGATGCGTTGTCAGAGAAGAAGCGCTCACAAGACCACGTGCTTTTTGACTGGGAGGTTGTGGGTCCATCCAGCCTATCACAGTTCCAGACATATACATTAGAATCCTCACTGGCTGAGATAATATGTTTCCCATCTGCAGTGAAAGATGCAGATCTTTGGCTCCCTACATTCCGAGGACCTGCAAGATAGAAATGTGCAAAATTTATTAATATTCAAGTTACATGTGCTAAGATTATGAGGAAGGAAAAACATCAAGTAGCTCGAAAATCACATCACTTACATGCTGCATCCTGGGCACAAGCATTGCAGTAAATAGTGTGGGATCCCCACAAAAATTTTATAGAGTAGGTCAATAAATTCTACACAAAATGGAAGGACTAAATGCTTACCCTTGAATTTGCAGACCACATCAACCCCATGAAGAATTCGTACTTGTGAATCAGCAGAGGTGACCATTACTTTGCTTGGATCACTTGGGGAGAACTAAAAAGCCAAGAATGAAGCAAAAAATTACATGCTTACTAAGATGTTCAGACAAACAAGACTATCGAGGTAAAAACAAGAGGGGGGGGAAATGAGATAAAGGAGGGATGGCTACCTGAAAGCCAGTGATCCTTTTCCAAGGTGACTTCTTTTTACTCTGTAAACATATTTGATCATCCAGTCGCAGAAGCTTATCTGATCCATGCAAAATGCAAACCAGTGATCATTAGGTGGGCAAATTTCTCTATCAAAAATTTTAAAAAATAACTATTCCTAGGCATATAAAACAACTAGATGGATTAAAGCTCCAGTTGTATTATGGATATTTGGCTTTGTCTGCAGTATCGAAGCACCCAAGGATAAAGAACTTGGTGCCAACACTGGTTTCGACCAGCCAGAAACCAAGATTTCCCAGGTTTCGATCATATCTCAGTTGAAACCTGGTCTCGAAATCTTGGTTTTGAGGCCTGGAAGTTGTTTTTGTGTTCTGATTCTTGTTGTGCTGCCTATCTTTGACATTTTGAACCCAATCCATGCATTAGTTTTACATAGAAAACACCCAAACTAATGCTTGTGTTTTGACCCAAGTTTGATAGTTTATATTGTTCTTGGACATGGTATCAAATAAGTTTGATAGTGTATAAAGCTTTGTTGGAAACTTTTCATCAAATCAAGATTGCTTAAATTTGATTTATATTGAAGGAGTTATGTTCCAATCAAACTTAATTTGGTGTGCGTGAATGCTATTTAAAATCGTTTTGAATGGAAATGAATTTTTAGACATCAAAACAAATGAATATTTTACCGCTCTTTTGGTTTTTAGCACTGTTTTAGCATATTAAGATTTATTGAATAACATTTAAAAGTTGAAAATTGCACCTACCGCCGAAATCCAGTTTTGTTTTTGAATTGGGGGGAGATGGTTGATTTTTTATACTTTTAGAATTTGATATTTTTTAACTATTTTTATTGGATTCAAATAGAGAGGTATTTGCTTATTTATGAATAATATCTTAAATAAATATCAAATATAAAAAAAAAAGTTACTTAAATGAAATACCAAATATATAAAACATTTACTTAAATGATATTTGGCATAAATAAGTGTCTGTCCTAGTTTCGAGCCAGGTTTCCTCAAGTTTAGATGGGGATAAGTGAATTTATACAGATGTTCAGATCGAAACTTGTGAAATTAATTACCGAAATGCGGCCGAAACAGGGTCGAAACCAGGTTGAATTTAAAGTCGACCCAAATCTCGTCTCAGTAGGCTGCGAAACAGAGACAACTCGGTCGAAACCTGCAGTTTCAACCGAGTTCTTCTTCCATGGAAGCACCCCTCAACATCAAAAAAGATTAACAAAAAAAAACGCTACTAATCCTACACGCAGATTTAGTAAGTTTCGTGAAAGGTGAAAACAGAGACTTCCAACTCCTAGACCTCTTCCACACAATAATTTATATCAAACTAAATATGATACCGCATCAGCATCCATATTAGTTTGCTCAAACACACTTCTTCTATGATATTATATTACACCAGAAACAAAGAAAAAAGGTGAAAAAAATATATAAACAGCATCATATAATAAATGGCAAGGACTATCAAAGAATGCAAATTGATGCTGTTTTTAGTCAAGAATGAGGCTTTATTAACAAAAACAAGACACAAGTAAAAACATTTTCCAAGTGGCAACAGTAAAATTGGTGTATGTAGCAAATCAATTTCCCCTGTATAAAAGACTACTTCAAGCTTGGACTATGAGGTAGCAAAAATGCATGGAAAACAAATAAAGATACTAGCTGCATTTTTGGCTTTTGTATTCCAGGAACTAACAGTAGAGCATTTGCATTTTAAAGATAGGATTAAGTGTTTGATGCAGATTCATCAACGAAATGGGCTTGTTTGGCCACTTTCGTGGGCCTAAAACATGGGTAGTAAGATTGCACATGGGATTTCCTTTATTAGGACTTACATTTTATAATTAATTTATTTTTAAGTTGTTTTGGATTAGTTCAATTGAACCGGTTCTATGTGGTTCAATTTAAGTTGCATCTTTTATTTATTCTTAGCAAATGAGTTAGTGGAGTCCACATCAGCCTTAAGCTGATAACTCTTATCTTTTATTTCTTCAGCTAACTTGAGTCATAGGCTTGTTAGGACTCAAATTTGACTAGTTGTTGGTAGTAGAGTTGATGTAGATCAAAGCACGAAGAAAAGGGCAAAAACACTGTTCACATGAGCAATTTTATGGGCCCCACCAGGACAGCTGACTTAGAGGAGTTGATGTATCTAGGCTGTATACAAAAAAGTACAGCCACAAGTGCAGGGATTATCCTACACCACTACACCAGCAGCACCGTAGGTGTAAGGATTACCCTACTCCAGCAGTGAAAACCATGGTCTGATGTTAGGTTTTATTTTATTTTTATTATTAGACTTTTATTTAGTTTCATAGTTATGTTAGAGTTGTATGTCTAATTGGGAATCTTAGTAGTGTTGGGAATCCTAGTTGGACTCTAGTTTCTCTTTTTATTTATTTTGTCTCAGCCATTAAGCTATAATGCTATATAAACATTGTAATCAGCTCTTGAGAGCCCACGATTGAATGAATACAGAATTTGCTTTGAGCAATTGTTGAAATCCTGAGAGAGGATAGGTGAGAGGCCTAGTGTTAGATACCCATTCCCTTTCCCCATCCCCTTCCATCGGTTTAAGGTTTCAAGCCCTAATCTGCTTAATTGACTTCAAGGGTTCTGCTGCTGCTTGGATTTTTCTTCTGCAAGTATTCTCATCAATATTTTGGAGTTACATTCATTATATCATTGCTACCAAGGACCATCTTCATCAGCCGAACCAGCAGGGACAACCCCACCATCGATCCAAGAGAACCTAGGGTTTCCCAAAATCCTAAAGTGTTCGACCTCTGTTTTGATCAGGTTCTTCTATTTGGGGGTTTATTCTATGCATCAGGAGATTATTCAGCCCTTGCAGCATCAACAGGTTACTAGTTTGTGGGAATTCTGTTTATTACTTCTCTTGTTCACCTGTGGTTACCAATTTGAGATCCGATCATTCTCTTTCAACCAATTTGAGATCCCCATTGTTCTCTTTCTTGTTAACTGGAGGTTTCCTATTTGATCCTGCCTGGGATTAGACCTATGCTGGTTCTAGTCTTACATTAAGAGTTGGCTAGGGATTTCTCCAAGCCTAATCTCCAAGTCCAACTAAAACTCTCTATTGTTTTAAGGTTATAAAAGAAACATGTGTGGAGACCTTTTCAGACGCACAAATTTAGAAACTTTGCTGCTGTTGGATGCTCTTCTTCTCCCATGAAGAACTCATATGTTTCATCAAGAACCCCTTGTGTGTGATCAAGGTAGATTGGTGTTTGATCCAATAGATCACTTTGCGGTGTGAAGCCCGGGTGGATCGTTCTATTGCTCATGTTCTGCTGCTATTCTTGTACTGGATTTGTTGA
Organism: Telopea speciosissima; assembly: GCF_018873765.1. Taxonomy (NCBI): domain Eukaryota; kingdom Viridiplantae; phylum Streptophyta; class Magnoliopsida; order Proteales; family Proteaceae; genus Telopea; species Telopea speciosissima. Next base: position 86,476,756 of record NC_057916.1, on the reverse strand, counting down.
TCCTATTTTCTAGATTCTGCCATTTGCAACAGACCTTGAATTTTTCTGCAACTCATGTTCTACTCAGAATATACATGTTACATGTTTTTGAGATTAAGGAATCCGCCCATTAAAATCCTTCAAGATTTTGATAATATGTTCAGAAACCTAATGATGAACTCAATAAGAGTATGACCTATTACTGACCGGTCGATCTTGACTTATTTCTAAATTTCTGTTCTGCCCGTCCCTGTTAGAGCTTCTGTTTATGCCTGAATCTATTCTGGTTCCTTCATCAATTTTATTTCATGTTATTTCTCCATTTAGCAGAATGATTAAACATTCATAACCTTAATTTATGATTTTTAATTTCCCTAGTTAAATTACTATTTTACCCCTGGTCTTAATTACTGTTTATTACTTGATTGAATACTGATTTCAGGTTCTGTTTACTTCCTATTTCATATAGAATTCAGTATAGGTTGACTACCCTATTTCCTGTTCTTGTTTGTTGGTTTATTACCAAAGTACCCTTCTCCTAGATCTGCTAGGATTGACACCTATATTCTGAATTATTCTTTGATTTAAAGATCTTGTTATTGGTACTGTTTGAGTCATCAATTCAGTCCTACATTAGTACTACACTAACAAATGCCCATCAACAGGTATTTGATGGACTATAATGCAGAAGCAATCCACCACCCAAATCGTGTGGTGGGTATTCATTTGATAAGTATAGGTTCAGATCTTGTATGTCAGGGCAAGATCTGAACCTATTTAGAGTTTTAAGGCAGGATGTGGAGTTCTGGTTTAGCTATTGATTAACAGTTTGTTAAAGTTAAAAATATGGGTATACTTGTTATCTAAGCCCAGATTCCCTACCCCGATCCCTTCATCCCTGACTCTCCCCCTCCAGCCCAGATTCCCCCTAAGCCCCACCCCGACTTCTGACCCCTCATCTTCTGCCCACCACTCCCCTTCCCATCGCCCGCACCGAAGGGTGTTTGAGGAAAAAAAAATAAGGGTATGTTTGTCATAGGTTGTTTTTAGGAAATTTGAATCCTAACTTACTAGAAAAGTTGGTTAGCTGTCGGGATCCCTGTTTAATAGGAATTTGTTTTTCTTTAATATGTAACAACCCCCTCAGTCGATGGATGGGTTAGTTGAATGGAAATTTTGGATTCTTTGGCTTTGTTACAAAAGAAAGTGTGATAACCCAATCTGGCTTTTCTCTCTCTTCTCCCTTCTCTAGATTTGGTATCTTTCCCCCTCCCACTGCAGTTAATTTCTCCCTCTTCTTTTCCTCCTAATTCTTCTTTTCCATATAGAGACAGCACAACAGATTTTATCTCCTCTCTTCCCTCCTTCCATTGCATGCTAATCTAAGATCCTAAATTTCACTTTAATCTCTTACACAAAACCCATCGATTACCAATTTTTCTCTCTCAATCCACCTCACTGATCGGATATTTAAGTTTTTTTTTTCCGGACTTTTATCTTGAAAGTTAATTATTGAAATATGAGAAGTTTCTTCTTAAATTCTAGCTATTAGAACTGAGATCAGATCTGAGCAAACTTGGCCATTATATCTGATTGGTAGATCTAGGCAATATCAGCCCTTGAAACAGAATCTTGGAGATCGGCCCATCTCCTGCAGATCCATCTTGATCGATCTACATTAGTCTACCAAAGTCCAATCACATACCTGGTTTCACCCGATCACAATACACAGAAATCATTGCTTGGATACATGAGGAGAAAAGGATATAAATCAACATTTCCAGCACAAGTCACAAACAGGTATTGACCTGATTGTTGACACCATGGTATTAGTAGAAGCCTTAATTAAACTAATATTTTGTAGTCACCTAGAGAATGAGAACTTCTAGTGTTCATAAAACTTTTTCGAAGAGCATCAAAACAACTTGCCATCAATATTTACATGATATGATGTATCAAACATCCAATACACCTATTCATCCAAAAAAAAAAAACATCCAATACACCTGAAACCTATTAATAGGGTAAAATATACAGAAATGCCATCTATAATATATGGCACCAATTTGAGCATATATGTTTCAGCCTGAGAAGCTGAAATACCCCAGTAAGCATAAAATATTATAAAGGTAATACAGGTCTAGTGGATATCTGAAAGAGCATCACTACATATAATGGCAGTAATTTTCTGAGGAAAGGAAGATGTAGAAGTGCACGTACACATACCTGATGCATCATAAAAGCGACAATTGCCAGTCAGGGATCCAACAATCCCTCCCTGCAAGTTAAACTACAAATATTATTTACCCCAAACCCTGAGATACCTGAAGCAGCATCACATTAGACAAGATAACATATACAATCAACAAACCTGTCCATCCGGGCGATAGCACACAGCAGTGACTATTTCTCTTATATCTGTCCAATCAATAACATGACCAAGAGGAATTTTCCAGATTCGGACTTTTCCATCTATTGAACCGCTAATGAAGTAATTATTGTCCACAGGGTTGAACTGAACACAAGTCACTGCAAAACAACAAACAGATCAATTAGAGGTACAATTAAATTAAGCAGACAAGATCGAGCCCATAACTCAAGGGACCCAAACAACTTAACCAGAATGCACTAACTACATAGATGTCAGATAGATTTAAATCATCATCCTCTTAATTATTATTATTATTATAATTATTACTATTATTATTATGTTGCTGTTGTTTCTATAATAGATGCGTACCATAATTATTATGAAAGAAGACCTTGAGGCATCCATCGTATCCCACTCGCCACAATCGAACAGTTTTATCCACAGAGGATGAAAGCAGATACTTCACAATGCAATAGAAGAAAAAAATGAGTAGATCAAGAAAAATACAGGGGAAAAAAAATTAGCTGCTACTGTCAAACAGCTACCTTGTCCTTAGACCATGACAGATCCAAGACCTCACCACTGTGCCCATGATACTCATGGAGTGGTTTTTCAGACAGCCGAAAGACCTTTGGCGGTAAGATGACACAAGCTGTGTCTGCCGTTTTCCTGAGTGTCTTGAATTTACTCAGTTTCTCTTTATCCGCAAAAAGGGGAACCAGCTCAGAAGAGTGATTGATGGTAAAATATACAAACGAGGGATCAACATCCAGAATGTCATCTTCATTTGATCTCTCAGTCTCAATTACCTGCCATACACGGACAACCCCATCTTCACCAGCACTTGCTAGACACTGTCCATCAGGACTGAACTTCATTGTCGATATTGAACCCTCGTGAGCACATATTTCTTGTCCCATATAAAGAGCAGAGAGCTCCTTGGACCGTTTCCTGTAAGGACGAACCCTGACCCTCTGAACCCTTGTTGCCAAAGAAGAGTTAGAGTTGTCGGAATGGGAATTGCCACCATCTCCTTTCCTACTCACAATGCGGGACACGGCGACCAATCTCTTTAACCACCCCCTCTTTACTCTCTTAGCCTTCTCCACTACATTGACTGTCTCTAAAACTTCTCTCCTCATAAATTGCTGCACCAGAGGGGATAACCAGAGTGTTTTCTCGAACTCTTCCACAGTAACCAGTCGATTTGAATTGACTTCACGAAGTCTGCTCAGCATCCCATCCTGTCCTAATTCATCCACGATGAACACTGTTCCATCATCTAAGTTTTTAATTTTAAAGACACAATTCTCAGCCAAGATCCCATCTTCAGAAAAATCAGGAGCGCCGTTGGACCAACAAGAGATGGAAGACCGACTCGACTGAAACCCGTCTTCGAAATCAGAACTTCCCAGCACAGCCCCACTGCTCTCTGTTGCTCTATCGTTACCCACTCCGCGGTGAAGGGAGACATCTTCGGAATCATCACCAATCCATTTCAGGAACTTATTCCGGCGGTCACGAATGCTTTCTGGAATCTTAACCCAAACTTCGTATTGTGAACTATCAGAGACCCGATTTACTAGCCCGGAACCGGAGTCAAAACTGTCGCGGCGATCCGATCCCGAATCGTACAAAGAAGCGAGCTCCTCTCGGGATTCGAAGAATCGATCTTCTTCCTCTTCGCTGCGACTCCCCATGATTCCTCAAGTTCAACCCATGAAAACCTACTCAAGAGAAATCTTTTTAAATCCTCAGCCAATGTCTAAAATTGAACAAAAACACAAAAGAGAAGCCAAAAAAAAAAAAAAAAAAACCCAAGATCAGTCTTTCACCATATTATAAACGTAAGGTATAAAATAAAACACCCCACACAGATCCTAATCCAATCCCATTGAAGCTGGCTACTCTAAACAGCGAACAAAATCCCAATTCGGAACAAAAAAAGAAAGATTGAGAGAGTCCAATAAACCCTAAGTTGTAACAAGTACCCGATCTCCATCATAACTCAGTACGAGCAGATCAAAAGCACATAATAATAAGAACAAAAAAAAGACTCTAACGCGTTGAAACAATCAAGCATAGCACTTGAAGAAATGAATGAGAAAACAGTAGAATTCGACAGCACACAAGCCAAACCACCAAAATTTCAGAGAAGAAGTAAAAGTAAACAAAAAAGGTTAATTTCAAGATAGGCTTCTCCTACCTGGTTTCCATTAACTCTTCGTCAAACCCAAAAATTCCATTCATCCATGGGCCTTCCAGGTCTCTCAGAACCAAAGAAGAGGAGTAAACAAAACTGATAAAATAAGACGTTCATTTATAAGAGTCAGGTAAAATTTTAAGCCTTTTTTTAATTTTAAAAAAAACAAAAAAACAAAAAAACCTCGCAATTCGTGAAGAGAAAGAAAGCTGGAGAAAAGGAGATTTCGGGGAGGGGAAGTGTTAGTGTGAGCGGCTGCGTACTTCACTACCCAAAATGTCATCCAATCGCATTTTTCTTGCTCAGAATTCGACACTTGCATGCATGTGTTCAAGTCTTCAAGCGGTATCATATCGGTTCATTGGTATGAAAATGGGAATTGAATAGATAAATCGGCTGTGTTTGGTATCCACTCTTAGAATGTATTTTAGGTTGGTTTCGTATTCTAGATGAAAAAACAATTATTTTTATCATCCCAAAATATAAAATTGAGTTAGAATACATACCAAACACAGCCTTATTTTTGGATGTCTCGATCACATTGATTCTAGGGGTTTTTTTTTTTTTTTTTCCCCTCAGTAAATCATTGGAGGTTTTCTTAGATTTATTAGGCCACTTCTAATTTAACCTAAATAACTAGTTTCATTAAATCATGAGCTTGAGATGAAGTTCATCAATAGAGCTAGCAGATTTCCATAACAATCTTCCATGTAGCAAAAGGGCATGTAGATATATATATATATATATATATATATAGCTTCATGTCAATGTTGACCTTGTGGGGAAACATTTGCTAGGATGAACATGGATTTAGTTCACGGTATCTGTGATGATGGTATCAATTGTTGCTTTAACTATTGTTTCTGATTAAAATCCAAAACACCATTTTGCATTTAAAAAAAAAACAATTTTGTATTGTATTAGTCATGACCAATATCAATATGAAGCGATTGATACGGTCAATCCAACACCAATTCTTAAAATCGTGATGATAAGTTAGAATATATTATTGGGGAAACCTGATCTATGTCTAATTCATGAAGTGATATTCACTCTTCCTTAATATCGGTGGTCCTAATGTTTTTTGTATTTTCAAGTGAACCACGTAAATCTTTGTATTTTGTGTAAAGGTGTTAAACAAATCTATTTCGTCGATGTAAATATCTTGGTTTGGTTCAATTAGATTCAAGATTTTTAGATAAAATCAAAATTGAATCATTTGGTAAATGATATATAAGGTATTTTATTCAAACGAATTCTCTCTCTTTTAGTTTTTTATTGAAATAGATGCACATTTAACATTGAATTGAATTGTTTATGGTTATATGTTTTTTTTTAGAATAATTGTAATGTTATAGTTGTTTATATATTTTATTTTTTTATTCTGTCTCTTAAGTTTTCACTGGGGTTTGTTTGTTCTTCTTACCATAATTGTGTATTCTAATCATGAATGACTTATTAACTTATTATGTATATATTAATCATTCCAAATGGTTTACCTCCACCGATTTCGATTCAGCAAGAATCAGTCTAAACGTTAGAAAATTTTAATTTTTTGAACTGGGAATCAATGAGAAATGGTCAATTTTGATTTAATTTAACAAATTGATTCGATTCCAATTTAAAGAACCATGATCGTGAAGGTAAATTATAAAATTTGATATTAAAATTGTATGGACAAATAGACTCCAAGGTAGCTCTACTGCTCAAATGCCCAAATTTAAACCAACCAAAATTAGTCAAGAGATAAAATAAAGAAGGGCTCATGTTCTCTGTGTCGCAACGCAGGCTGCGCCCAGATACATGGGCCTGCCACTCAAGGGGTCAGGGTGGTCATTGCACCCACCCCCATGTGTCTGGGCGTAGCCTGGGCCTCGGCACAGAGAACATTCTCCCAATAAAGAATTTTAAAAATTTGCAACTACTAAGAAGGTAATCATGACTAAGGACATATATGAAAAGATACGACATCATGAGCATTGTTCGAAGAAGTGGACTAGACGATTGAATCGGCTTCCACCGGTCCCAATTCAATCAGAATCATTTTGAAGCCACGAAAAAAGCCCGATTTAATAAATTGAAATCGACGAGAATCGACCACTTCTGATCCAATTAGATCGAAATTGACGATCCAAATCCATTCCACCAAGTAGAGATCTATTGCCATTATACAATTTGATTAAAATTTAATTAACCTATTCAAATCAATTCCTATTTATTTAAGAATCAGATTTGCAACATCATGTTTCCATGGAGTAACATTAAGATGATAAAGAAAGAGGGAGAGAGAGACAAAATCATGATGTCGGAACAATAAAGACTAAAAAGAGTAGTAATAATTAGGAAAGAAATGTTACATGAAATTATTAAGCAAAGCTGACAATTACAGCTTCAGATTATTCTTCTTCTAATCCTTTTTAATTTTCACCTAATCTATTGTTAATTTACTGTTAGTGGTGTGAGAAAGTGGGAACCGTATGATGAGAAATCAGTGAATGGTCGGGATTGAAGGAGACAGAAGCCGAAAGGCGTCGGCTGTCACAATTGGTGGTCTATCAACCATCTCCGTCCGTCCAGGGGGTGATCCGAATGTCCACTCCGTTTCATCCATAAACGACAATAACAGGGCATGGGATTTATGTTTTTTTATTTTTTTCCCCTATGACAATTTTGTCGTTTTGCTTCTTCAACTATCAATATTTTATATAAAAAATTACTATCGGGTGAGGGATAAGCACACCGCTCACATTAGAGAAATTAACGGATAGCACCAATGAGGGTGTGGAAAAGGGCTTTACATGGGCAGAAGGGATACAAGATTTATTTTAAAAGGAAAAAGAGAGGAAGAGACAACAAGTGCTAGTTTGCGATATATCAACGATGTGCCTAACCTTTTTCATTGCTATTAGCAACACGATTGTGATCACCTTCATTAAAAAAAGATAAAAAACTATGATCTCTGGGTTGGGATGATGGAGTTTTAGTATACATTTAAAAATATGAGTTTATAATGTTAAGGAGAGGTTTAGAGAACGGATCTCAAAACAACAACTAAGGTTGCTCTATTACGATCAAGTGGTTGTGGATTCGAATCGAGAAATACTCTTTACGAAATCGGGTGTTATGACCCTCCCCCAGACCCCTAGTGGTAGGAGTCTTGTGCAGTGGGTAACATAACGTTGGATCAAACAACCTTTTCTTGTAATATTAACTTCCAATCTCTTGCCATTTTGTAGGAGATAAAGTTCTACACTCTCAACGTCAGAGAAACGAACTACTCCTTGCCAACAACCATTACATGAACTTCTAATATAAGTAAGGCTGGGCACACTGGTGTTGAGCGTAGTCTAAATCTATCTCTCTCCCACCCCCCTACAAAAATGACCTTCTTGTCCTTCCTTTCCCATCCTCTCTATTGGGCACAACCTCTAGCTCTAGGAAAGCCATCGGCGTTGCCCCAAAGCTTCGGACGAGACCCATGGGGATCATGATGATGGTTCATAGTTTGATCTCCCAATGAAACATATGAATCGATCAGACCCTTCATAAGTGTTTATTTTCATACACGATCATATATGTATAAGGCCACCCAGCATCTTATAGAGCTTGATTCTTTTTCTATTATATAAACAAAACTGTCTATTTATAAAAATAGTTTTGGTACTAACATGACAATTTCCACGTGGGAATTTTTTTCATGCAAGAAAATAAAAAAATTAACTTCATAATAAAAGAGAAGAAATATTAAAGTCATTAAACATTCAAGTACGTGGGATGTTGCCACTAATCAGGTTGGGCCTGGTTGGTTACCAACGTTCCAAATTAGGGTTAGAGGTAAGTTAACTACCACTACCTCTATGTGGGTTTTAGAAGATCATTAGAGAGTGTCATTGACAAGTGTACTTATATTATATATGGAAGAAAAGAAAAAAAAACATTGTTTGGTCACATGGCCGGATCTTGCGATTAGACACAAGAGTACATGAAATTACCATCCCACCTTTGGTTAAAATAGAAAATCTCATGCAATGCATGTGTTATACCCCTGCATGCACTCTCATTGACTCTTGCGTTGGTGCAGAGGCTACACGACCAGACAACGATCTCTCGCCCTTATATTATTCTGTATAATCCTTTTGCTTTTTAATGTCTAATTAAAATCTATAATTTTAAAAGAAATATTATTAAAGGATCAAGAAATAACTTAACCCTTTAAAATTACAAACCAAAAGACAAAAAGGGGCCGAATTTTTCCACCCACATTTATTCATGGGTATTGGCCGTTGGATGAGATTCCTGAAACAATAAAATGATATTTTAAAATAATGATGAGATCATAGTGATGGGGGTGAAGAGATTTCGTAAGTGAAGAAAAACTTCACCTAATAAAAACTTTCTCATGTTTTACAAAACCTTAGAGATGCAATGAATTTTGTTTTGGGGTTGTGTGCTCATTTATCTACAAATCTTGATATTTAACACATGTTTTACCCCTAATTTGAGCTTAAATAATATGTTTAATACTTTAATTCCCTATAACTAGAAATAGAAAATACTTATTAATTACAGTTTTTCATAAACTTTATTGAAGTTCGTTTCTCCAGCCTCCTTTACCTTCCCTCCTTAAAAAAACCAATGCATGAAGACTTAAAGAAAGCCGACCAGATTCTTTTAATTGTTGACTTATATGAAAAGTACTTGATCATACTTAATTTAAGCTACCCAAAGTCACTAAAGTACTAATTAACCTTTTCCTTGATAATCCATTTTGTTGCTTAAGAGATGATGAGATACAAAAAAAAGAGTGGACATTTAATATTGACTTTGTTTGGGAAGGGATGAATCTATTTTATCTTTCCAACACTCTAATCTTTATATTTTTAACGAACTCATCATGTTATGCTTCCTTCAATTACTCGTATTGGTAACCGACCAGATAATTAGAAATTTAGAACTAAAAACAACTTATTTTTAATTTATTAATAGTTTTAGGGTTATTTCATAGATACGTACTTGTGTGCGTAAATATTATTCGCACAATCGTACATGCATGAATTACTTTCCAATATTGAAATCTTATTATCATATCTTTATATATTTAAAAAGACTTTCTTATCATATATAAAATAAAAGCATCGGTGTTCTCTATGGGGGAGTGTGACCCCTGCATGCGTTGGGGCCAATGACAGCATGTGCATTGGCATCATGGGGGTGCGGACGGTCATTTTGCCCCCTATGTCTGGGTGTGGGGGATACGCTCCCCCACAAAGAACTTTTCTTACAAAAAAAAAAAAAAAAAAAACTAAGAGTGTGCTTTGAGCTGGTGGGGTGGAGAGCCAGCCAATGGGAGAGTGGGAGACAATTCGTCACTAGGAGAGAGAGAGAGAGAACCTAGAATAGGGAACTGGATGGTCCAAGCTTGGATCAGATCGAATCGACCCCAAATCAGCCTCAAAATCGATATATTCTAGGCATCTAGGGTTATCGCAAAGAATTAGCATGAGTCAAATCTAGGGGGAATCAGGATCAACCTTATTCAATCCCATTTTTAAAACCCTAATAGTGAGTCTAGAACTATTTTTCAATAAAGAAAAAACAAGTTCATCTGTATGCTTCATGCATGCTCACAGCTAGCAATAATGCACTCCTTATCTTAGAGAAATTAGGAAGCATTTCGTATTCATCAATATTTGCATGGAAACCCAAGCTTACAGTTCATACAAGAAGTGGTAATCTTATTTTTTTACCCCTTTAAAATAACACATTTTTTCAAATAAAGGTAAAACTTGTCATTTCTCATAAATAGTATATTAAATAACATTAAAAAAATAAAACAATATACAAATTATTTTCTTAATTGACCATTTTGGTGACAACAATTTGCAGCCCATAGTTTTAAATGCATCACAACTTTTTAAGTTGAATTTTAAAGAAAGTCATAAGCGACCATCATTATAAATAATGAGTTCTCAACCAAATAGCAATTCAACTCTTAAGCATCACAGGCATGAAACATCACATCTTGTGGCTTAGATGGTTCCACCTAATTTGTCATCACCAGTTTACCAGGTTCTCCTTTTAGAAAAAGAAGATCACCATTAATTAATATATATATATATATATATATATCTATGAGAAAATGTTTTCTGTGAGAGGTAACTATGAGCTAGTGAGCTAGTGAGCTAGTGAGCTACTGAGCTAAATTGCTCGCCATGACCGATAAGAAATAGAGTAAGGGCAGGCCTGTTGAATGCACTATCATGTATTCCTGCCGTAAGTTCCTTGGTGAAAGCAGGAACGGGAAAGGGTAGACTATTGAATTTAGCTCTTTTTATTTGTCTTTCATTTTTTAATTACAATTTAAATTTACTTTATTACTATTACTTTCTTTATACTTAGAGATCATGACATGTATCTAGATCATTAAAACAGAATATATATGTGAGAACAAAAACAAATAAATATGCCACGCCCAAAAATAGAGGGGGCAAATAACCGCCCCATCCCCAAGAAAGACGGAAATCCTACCCCTGAGATGCCAGTGCATGCTTTCATTAGTTGATGCATGCGGGACCCCTACGCTCCCCCACAGAGAATGCTCTCCCTATATATATTATGTTAAAATTAATGCTAAAAATCTGAATCTCTTCCAACTTCATTCTTGTCAAAAGGTTCTGCATGTATGGCTTGCTTTGGGTTCATGTCCATGGCCACCTGCATGAAATATTCATGGAATGTATTAATGTGTGAGAAGCCATCACTCACTCCTGAGTCCATTTTTTTGGTTAAAAATAAAAATTAGCAGTACTCTCAACTCACATAGATCAAAAGAAAAAAAGTTGACTACAATAGTGGTGTACAACTCAACTCATTTAGATAGATAAAAGTGAAAACAAAAGAAAAAGTTGACTTTAAGCCATGGGTGCAAGGGTCCATGAATTCACATTCATCCCTATCCATAAATCTATATTGGGAGAAGAATTTTTGGCCGGTGAAGTCAGCCCCACTCCTCTCGGCCCAAATTGGTGTTAATGTGCAGCTATCAATCATCAAACACTCACTCACTCACTCACTGTCATTGTGGGGTGTGTCTTTAGGCTTTAGTGTTAGGGTATAAGATCAAATTTTTATTCTGTTTGGTTTCCTCTCTAGTACAGTTGTCTAGTTCCTATCATAGGGAGGCTGAAATGTCCGACTTAACCTCACTCGAACAGTGTGGTTGGACAGGGGATTAGGTCATCATTTCCGGCCCCCTATGAGAGGAACCAGACAACTGTTCCGGGCAAGAAAACGGAGAGGATAATACCCTCTATGATGAGGAGTGTATAGAAGAATCATGTGCACCCCTCATCACTGTCCTCATCTCATGAGAGCCTAAAGTAACAGGTGTTTGTCATTTCGTCTTAGGGTTGTCAAAATCGATATAACTCGATAAGAAATCAATACCAGCTCAAAATTTTAAAAAAAAAAATCAAAAACCCGAACCGATAAGAGAAACTGAATTCAAACCGAATCAAAACCAATACACCCTTATTAGATCAAGTCTTGAACTCATTCATTGACACCGCTACTTTGCCCATTGCCTGGCCCTCAAACTTGGTTTTTAGACTTCCAAAATTAAATGTCTGAACAATGGAAGGACCACCCTTGAGAGATCACATTTTCACTGACAAGTGAGTCAGTCACCACCATGGGTGTGCTTGCCACTACAGTAACAGCTACAACTTGGATATCACATTGGTCAGTACTGGTGGTCCAACCCCCCAACAATAGCTAGCTAGTAGCTCTTAACACACACACATGAGTTGAGTTGAGTTGTAATATATGTCGTCAAACCTGGACTGCTCTAATTAGAATGAATTGGGCCGGAAAGTTTAGATGGATCTTAGAGGAAATGGTCCATGCTCTATGCTCTATGCTCTATGGCATGGACCAACAACTTATGTCTCTCTGCAACTCTTGAAATGATCATCATCTGCAAATCTGTGAGATAGTTGTTTTCAATGGCTTTATTACTTGGTGTTGCCCAGCTCGATCTTCACCATTAATTAATGGATCTCAACCTTAAATATATTTTGTAGCAAAACGATAAAATGGTTTTTGCCTTTTGTTTTGGGCATCTCTGCCTGCATAAGCAATTAATTATGTGACAATGTCTTACTGCTGCCATCGGTTTCTACTTTCTAGTTGGAGTGCTGTACTCCTTTTGGTTTTTGAACTCCATCTGATATATGAGAGAGAGAAATCCAACACGAATAAAACAATCCCATTAAATGGATCAGATGAAGTAAATGATAGAAATAATTTATGGGGCCATTATGACAGATTAAATAAGATAATAGATCCCCCCGGTGTGGGACTATTTTTTTCGCCTTGGCTCTAATACCACTTGTAAAGGGTTTGAAAACTTATCCTTAAATGCTAGCTATTAAGGAGAAGGTGCTCAACCTATAAACCCCTCCACATTCCCAATTCATATCCGATGTAAGACTATTTATTTTGCCTTTTTCGTTGGAATCTCAACATCTCTCCCATAACAAGGTCCAAATGTAAATAGACCCACATAACTTTTAACTCTTTTAAGGCACGTAATTGAAGCCCATCAGGCCATCATGAGGATCACTCTCAATTGGGTTTTGTCAAGATTCATCTACTAATCCGAACCCACACAATGACTGATGTTAGCCCATACATTTTGAAAACATTACAGAGAAATTGAGTTTTGTGTTTGCAATTAAAAGACCCAATGAGTATGATTTCGTATTCCTTCAGAATCTTCCCTTTTGTTAGTAACCTTTTTGGAAAGTTAATACTTGTCTTAAAATTTAGGAAACATGTTCTCTATCGCGTCCCTACATCCAGACACAAGGACTTGCAAAATGACCACACCATCCCACCAGGTCGATGCTTGTGCACACCTTATCATTGGCCAGGATGCTAATACAAGAACCACGCTCCTAGACAGAATTCATTTTCCCATAAATTTATACCTGAAGTTGGGATTCTGAGACCAACTTGATCTTTATGAGACTTGAGGATAATAGAATTTCCTCAAGAGAAGGATGAGTCTCCACTAATTTTTATTTTTTTTCCTATTAAACCTTGAAGGGGTTAGTGAGGATGAATAAGTCTTTTTCACAGATTTCTGCCTTGGGTACTCCTTCCTCATGGTCTATAATTCTCACCAGGACCAGAGAAGTAATCCTCTTTGCAGTTTTCGATTCCAACTCTAGAATTCATTACTTATAGAACAACAATGTGGGCCTTTATGAGATACAACCTACAGTAGCTTATGAGCTGTTTCTAATATCCATAGTTTCATACCCTTTTTGAAATGGCCGGTTTTGGATGGATATTGAGGTAATGGTCCATACTCTACGTGAAGAACTGAAGATAGGAGTTGTCAATGCCTTTGATGTACTTCTTCTTGTAAATTGTACACTTTCTACAAGACTTGGTAGAAACCAACGTTTTAAGAATCGGGAATCGGATCGGTGAATCGGTGGATTCAGTTGACACCGATCCCGATTCAACCGCTCCTACTTGTTGCCTCTTGAATTGGAATCGGACGATTCTTAAAAAAATTCTTTATAAACCATCTTGAATCGGTCGATTCCCAATTCCTAATCCGATTCGATTTTCACCATAAAATAACTTAGATTCCCGATTCAAGTCGATTCGGATCCGATTTGAATCGGAAACCTCTCTAACCGATTCCGTGTTTTAAAACCTTGAGTAGAGGAAACATTGGATTTAAGGGTGCAACCAGCCTGCGGCCAAACTGGGCTGCTAGATTTTTTAAAACCCGATCCCAACCCTCAACCTAGGCCCAGCTCAGTCCGAGGTAGGGCTGGGACATTGCATCCCAGGCCCAACTTACGGGGTAACTCAGCCCAACCCTGCTTGACCTTGATTGGGCTGGGCTAGGACGGACCGGGTTGACCTTGATAACCACCCCCCTCCCTTTTTTTTGTCAGGTTGGACTAAAAGCCCATTGCTACCAGGAGGTCTTGGGTTCAAGCCTTTTGGTTCACACCTTCCCTTCCCCTTAGAATAGAATAGAGTTGGACCTATCACACACAAAAACAGTAAAAGAAAAAGGGAAAATATCAACCCCCTCCCCTCTAAGTTTATCTAATATCAATCCAGTATCCAAGTTTTGAAAAATATCTTCCCCCTCCCCTACTTTATAAAGTTACTATCAACCCGTACCCTAACCATTAAAAACTACAATTAATTGATGACATGGACAGGTCCACTTTATCTAAAACCCCAAATTACCCTTAATTTATTTTAATTTCATTTTTACCCCTCCAATCCCAAAATCCCCTTTTTGTAGGATTCAGATCTTCTATGGCTTAAGAGGTAGCAACCATCATCCTGCCCTCTCTTGTGAGAGTGACACATGGCCTAAAGGAGATCTAACGGACCTTAATTAAATCTTACAAAAGTTGAGTTGAAATATGGTTTGATGAGATAAACAGTAAATCCAAAGAAAATGGACTGCTCACCAAACCGACCAAACCAGAATCTGGACCTGCACCTCTCATCTTCTTCCTCTCACACAGTAAACCATCCATCTGTCTGCTACTATCCATACCTAACTCCTTCGTCCCTGAAATGGCATCCAACCAGTCGAATGCCCTCAGGTGGCTCTCCCAACATGTCGTCCCCTTCTACCTGCGCACCCTCATCTCCTCCATCTCTGTCGGTGGCGACAACATTCTCAACTTTGCGTCGTCTTCTTCCTCTGTGCTTCTTCTTCTTCTCCTTCTTCCACCAGTACCACCATCATCGTCACCACTGCCGCCTCCGATCCTCTTCCACCGCCACCACCACTCCGGGGCAAAAGTGGGAAGTTGATATAAGAATTCGGAAAACCCAACCCTAGTTCGTATGTATAACAGACAACTTGCTCCTCCTTTCCTTCCTCATTCATTCCTTTATAAAGCCCTAAAACCCTGTGGCGTCTCTTACGAACACAAGTCTTCTGTGTGTGTGTGCTTATGTGTGAGGAAGAAAGTGAAGCACCGATGCGGATTATCTTCTAACATCTTTTTTATGAATCGATCCAATACATGTTTCCCTTAAAATTTTCCTTTACTTCCTCTGTTCTTGTTTATAGGTAATGTTCTGTTTTCAGTAATGTTGATATGCTGGCGATGAGGCGCTGAAGTTGGGGAGCAGAGTGAAGCGGTTGTTGGCGGTGACAGAGAAGAAGGAATTGGTTATGTCGTGGTTGGGATACGATGAGAAATTGGTTCAGGGTTTTGGTCGATAGAGATGCAGAAGATGGAAGAAAGGATAAAAAACCGGGATGGGAAGAGAAAGTGGGAGAAGTGATTTCAGTAGAAAAAAAAAGAAGAAATAGAATGGGATGTGATAACGGCTGGAAATAGAAGAAGAATATGGAAAATGGGAGAAGGTTCGGTTGGGTTTAGGTGGGATTTTTTAGAAAAATAGAAAGACAAAATAGAAAAATGAAGGAGAAAGTGGGTCGGTGGTAGTGGAATCAAAATGGGTTTCAAGAAATAGGAAACAGAGATGGGTTGCAGAGGTTTCAAGTTCGACTATATGGAAATGGGGAATAGAAAGAAGGAATGAAGATAAAAATGGAATGGATGGAAATGTGTTTCAGTGGGGTTTCGGTTTTCGCCTCATATTTTTTATGAATTGATTCAATACATCTTTCCCTCAAATTTTCCTTACGCTCTCACCTGCTTCATTTGGGCGCTTCATTTTCTTATTCAATCCCCATGGTTTCAAAGTCAAAAACTTCGAATTGATGCGATTCCTTTATCAACCCTTAGAATTTGATCCAGAATCGGAATCTGGATCAATCAGCGTGATTCCAATATGATCACGGTCGATGAGAAATTGGTTGGAACATGCCTCAACCCTAGTTTCAGCATAAGGATCGGTCGAGTTGCTGGCGGAGGAGGAAGAAGAAGAAACACAAAGGAAAAGAGAGTGGCCAATAGTATACTAATCAGTAGGCATTAGGGACACAGGGGAGAAGAGGAAGAGCATAAAGGAATTGAAAGCTACGAACAGAATAGATCTGAGAATAGCTTCGAACTCTGAAGAAGAGAGATGGGTGGTTCAGTGTGTGAGAGGAAGAAGACGAGAGGTGCAGGTCCAAATTCTGGTTTGGTGAGCGGTCTGTTTTGTTTTGGTTATTCATTCTTTGTAATTCAATAAAAGGGTAATATAGTCTTTTCACAAGCAAGAGAGAAAGACATATGCTTTCAATAGATATTAAAAAGGGTATTTTTGTCATTACATATGTTTTTTTTAACAGCTTAACATACTTAGGGTACGATTGATAGTACCTTTATAAACTAGGGGAGGGGGAAGATATTTTTCAAAACTTGGGTACTGGATTGATATTAGGCACACTTAAAGAGGAGGGGGATGATATTTTCCCAAAAAAATAAAGGTTGGGCTAGCTTTGTTTTTTAACCGTTTATTTTGTATAATTCCATATTTTTATCTTTCTTAGATCTTAATAGAGCAGTTTCTATTTTGGGGGGTGGATAACGGCTAGGATTCCTTCATTGGCAACATGATGGATCCTTTTTTGATATTCAAAGACATAGGGCTGAAGAGAGAGCCAAAAAAAGATCATTCAGTGCATAATCCTGCATAATCTCGAATGTTGTTAGTTTTGATACGTAGACCAAATGACATAATATGAGCAAAAATTCCTGGGAAAAAAAACCCTAAAAGGCAGCGTGGCCCCTGTGTCCAAACATAGAGGGGGGCAAAATGATTGCCCCGCCCTCTATGAAAGGCAGAAATCCCACCCCTGTTGATGCTTCCGTGCACAATCCCATTGGCCCCTCCTCCCCGGTGCAATCACAGGGACCATGCTGTCTTTCGGGGAACCATCTCCCATACAATATTTATATATATAAAGGCCAGGATGGGCCGGGCTATACCCACAGGCCAGGCCTAGCCCGACTCTACTACTGGCCTGAAAATCTAAACCCTAGTCCAGCTCATGGGCTGAAAAGCCCCGACCCATGCCCTATCAGGCTTAAGACGGGCTGGGGTGAGCACGGGCTTGTTGGGCCAAAGTTACACCCCTAATTGGATTTAATGAGGCTTCTAGATAAACTTGGATATGTATTTAGTGTTACAAAATCAAAACTTCTTGCCATTTGATAGACATGGGTGGGTATATATGATGGAAACAAAAAACACTTGGTCATACCAATCTGTTGTAGCCGCAACTGCATGATGATCTTTACAGACTCAAATCACTCCATATACCAACTCACCAAGACAGTGATCAGTAGATTGGATTAGTTGGAACGGCTTCCGATTATTGACGGGCCCGTCCCGACCTTGGGCCTGAAATATCCCAACTCGAGCCGTACCTGCGGGTTGAAAAGCCTTAACCAGGCCCTATTTTTCCAATGGGCTTGAGCTTGGCGGGCCAAACGTGCACCCCTATCACGTGCTCTCCACATTAATGGATTAACCCCATACCCAAAAGCCAAGAAAGAATTCAATCAAAGGGTTTTACTCCTCTCTCCTTGCTTTCTTCTTCTTTAGAGATAGTCTTTCTATACTCACTTTTCATTTGTTTCAGATTGGTTTCA
This sequence comes from Telopea speciosissima, assembly GCF_018873765.1. Taxonomy (NCBI): domain Eukaryota; kingdom Viridiplantae; phylum Streptophyta; class Magnoliopsida; order Proteales; family Proteaceae; genus Telopea; species Telopea speciosissima. The sequence continues at coordinate 86,458,596 of NC_057916.1, read as the reverse complement.
CTGTATTCTTAGGCAACGTTTGGTTGCATTCTTGGAATGCATTCTAGTTCGATTTGACATTCTCGGATGATAACCCTCGCAGCTGATTACCACCTACCTACCTACAAACAAGGCTTCATACCTAAAACTATAGATTTATGGATAAGAAAACAATTATATTACTAATGGAACACCAACTCCTTTAAAAGACCCTGAGAATTCTCGTTCTTATAAAGAAGACTATAAAACCCACAATGGGCCATGTAACAAAGCCCACTTACAAAAAAAGCCCATATCTCACTCTCCCCAAAAAAAACCCGAGTAAATCAATGAAAATAACCTCTAATATTTAAGGGAAAAGGTTGTTTGAGCCGTAGAAGGTACACTAGAATTCTCTCTCTTTTTTTTCTGGGTAGAAAGCAAGGCTATTCATTCATACTTGCCCAACGTCAAAAGAAAGAAAACAAGCAATATAATGTAGATAACGCAGATAGTTGACATGTGATATATAAGGTTTCAAAACTGACAGAGTTTAGAAACCAATGAGAGGGACCTTTATCAGCTGCTGCGCCGCACACATGGCCACACGATGCGCACAGCAACACTCCAGTTACAGCAACAGATAAAATTATGAGACATGGTCCTGATAATCTCTCTCTCTCTCTCTCTCTCTCTATATATATATATATATATATATATCTTTCCTCCTCACATGATGCGGCCTATGCAATACTCTCTCTCTCTCTCTCCTCACAATTCACAATTCTGCTATCACCATCATCTCATGCCATTTCACAATTGACATGATCATGATGTTAATTTGGCTTGATTCAAAAGCTTATCCGTGACGTTTGTAACTATTTTAACACTTAAAGTCTTTAATCTTATCTTATAAAAGGAAAAGGCTACGCACATCGCCGGTATAAAGTATCTCTCTTCCCGAACCTCTATCTCTCTTATATGATACCCATCACCCGATTGGTGTCATCTGCTAGTTTACCACACATAGATTTGTATATATTTATGCATAAGAAACAGAAATTCAATGGCGCCGGCAAGCATATATCAAGATTGTGGTAATTTCTGATGGAAAGGCCACCCACCTTTCAGGCCGTCCATTATGGTTGGATGGGGGCCACATGTCCCCACAGCTTAGCACCGACCAAACGACAATATAAGAAAGGAAGAGGATCTCTTTCTTTGTGGGAGGAGGGGATGGCTCGTCGACCCTATTTTGTTTGATTCTATGTTTTGGATTCCTTTTCACTCACTTCAACACTGACGAGGAAATTTTTTGAACCCTTCAGGTATTTAGTCCATTTTTAGGTGTGTCACTAAATGTCGAATTAAGAAGCAATTTTATTTTTTTGCTTTCTAAAAATAAAATATTTTATTTTTTCTTTCAATGAGGGTAATACTTGTCATTTCACATAAATAATGTCTTAAATCACTTTCAATTTTTAAAATTTTTTTTTTTTTTTTCCCTCTCCATTAAATGACTTTTGAGAATAAGATCATAAGGGACAATTAAAAAAATGTTACAACTTCTTAGTTCACCATTTTGGTGATAATAAGGTGTACCCTTCAAGATTTTTCCTTTTTATGTTGAACTAAGTGGAGCCTTAAGGAGATGGTTTCTTTTTCTTTTTTAGACAGAAAATAGAGCAATCTTCACCACAACTGCATGTGAATGTTAGCAAAGCAAAGTTGTTGAGATGCATGCAATACGATTGAAACCGGGGACCTTCCTCTTCCGAGGTAATGCCGTAGGGAATGTGGATAATGTCCTTGCACGAGTACCATCTAGGCGCTTCAACACTAGTCATATGGAATCCACTGAGGGACCTACAAGATTAGTGAATTCCATGTGAGTGGCGCTGGAAGGCCTTGGACGATACTAACTTGTACAAGGACATGATCTAGTCTCTACCATAGGCGACCTGAGCAAGGGGCCATTGGCTAGGGAAATGATTTCTTTGGATGTGAAATCTCTTCCATTAAGAAGGTGGTTTGTGGGAAGTGGGAAGCCTTTTGTATGCACTAAGCTAAGTCAGCTCTCATCATTAATAAGAAGAAATAAATTACATGAATAGACGCAAAGGTCTACCTCGAATGAAAAAATTCATGAGTAATTAATCACCTTCGACATTACCATCAATGGTTAATCTTACTGAAGTCCAACAAAATCTATATCAAGATTTGGACATAGCATCTCATTCTTAGTCAATTACAATTGACGAAGGAGATGATGGTCAATAAAAGTCTGTTCCTAAAGTGACACTTTGATTTGCAAGATGATCCGTAATAACATTGATCTCACAATAGCAATGGAAAATCTTCCAAGTACAAGATTAAAATTGAAACCTAAGATTCTACCACTACTCAATAAATTTTCAAGGAAAAAGTATATATGATTTTACTATCAAAATAAAACTTCAAGAATCCATTTCAAATCTTAATTTGTCAAATCTTCTTTGATTTGTAATTTTAATGCTTTTAAGAAAGTCAGGATCACTGTTACATGATTAGAGACAATCCCATGATACACGACAAAGGAACACAAAGGCCTACAATCATCATCTCTAAAAATGACTTTAATACTAAAATGACTCAGATTCTCTTAAAAAAAAAAACCCATCAATATTGATTTTAACTTAATTGATATCCGAGGCTGTGTATATCATGTTGAGTTAGGTATTAAGTTTGTCCCTATACTATTATAGTTGTATGAAAATTGTATTTGGGACTTTGAACAACAAAAGCCCTTGAGAAACAAATGAATAGACGATGCATAGTAAGCAGATATGATTGAGATGGGTCACTAATTTTGACATGTTATTAATGAATTTCATCTTTTTAACAGTTAAAATGCAAAATTTTTTTATTCACATGAAAAATTAATAGACATGTGTGTATGAAAGGATTGACAATGTGGGTCGATCTTGCCTTTTGTACACGCACAAAAAGAAAAGAAAAATAAAAAATTTCTTTTAATCCATAATTAATTAATGGGGAAAACTTGTTGTAACCAATTAGGTTGGTTGCAACAAGATTGTAACTTTACTTTTTTACCCTTTCGTATAATATAAAATTTTTTAATGAGGTTAAATTTAAACATTTCACATAAAAAACTACATTAATTAACTTTCAAAAAATTTAAACCTTTTTTACCCCTACTTTAAATATTAAATTAAATGTCTTTTGGAAATAAGACAACGGGTAATTGAGAAGTAGTTTTCTATCTAGGAGTATGGCCTCTGCCCGCACTCCCATGTGTCTATCTCTCTCTTCCTCAAAACAAAGGGGTAGAGGTATCTTTTCATATGGGAAGGAGAGAGATAGACTCATGGGAGTGCTCGCATAGACCACACTCCCGGGCAGAGTTCTTTTTCCCTTAAAAGAAGGTTTTCCCAAAATCTTTGATTGAAGATTGTAGTCCTCTACATTTAGAATAGATGTCAACAATAGAAAACTTGTGCAAAATACTTTGGAGCTTGGGAAAGTGACAAGAAACAAGAATTTGGTCATTGTTTTATTTCCACTTTCAACTTTCTTTATAATTATATGGTATTATATATATATGTAATTTATATTGGCCCCTTGTTTTGAAGTGGGTTTAATAAGAACAGACCCTTGAAACGTTTTGCTATGAACCATATATTGCCAATTAAGGTTTGTCTGGGCAAATTAAATAGGAAATGGATTTTTTTTTTTTTTTGGGTACTAAAAAATCATTTTTCCATTGAAAAAATTGAGAAAAAATAAAAGGAAATTGTTTTATACAAGTGGGATTTTTTAGTTATAAGCCAATATTATAAAATATAAAAAACTCAAACCAGACAAATGGTCAATCTAGAGGCTCATTTTAATTAGACCAGAGATATTTGATAATTTTCATGAAACATTTGTTTTGTGGGTCCAACATTTCACCTATTTTCTCTTTAAAATATATAATTGCATGGTGACTATCTTTCTACAACATCAGCAATTCTCTATCCAAAATTCAAGCCTTCCATAATAACCCATAATTAAGCTACTCCATTGTAGTTGACCAATTTAATTTCTTTGTTAAAATTACACAACGCATGTTGGTATGGCATACCTTCATGTCTATCTACAATGTTGTTTTTGGATCAATCTCATGCATGTATAAAATACATTTTCATGTATAAGCATGCACATCCATGTATGTATATTCATACTCATCTATGTGCAACTTTGACCATTAATATTACTATGTACGTACTCCATCATATGTAGTCCTCAACTTTCAAAACTCTATTTTGCCACTCGCTTGAGTTGAAATTCGAAATGTGATAAGAACCTTAGGATCTCTTTGTTCATAAAATTTAGGTCTTATTTTAATCAACCATGTATGGATACTTGGGTTGCATCCCGAAATATTTTGCCCTCTAAATAAATTAAAAGAAAAGGAGAAAGAGAGAGAGAGAAGAAGGTGCGATTGTGGTCCCAAATAAGTAGCCCTACTGTCAAACACTATCAACATCACCATCATAACTCCTAACTTAAAAATTATGAAATATTGTCTTTATCATTATCGAATATAAAAAAAACGTAAATGAATAGTGAAGCTTACATAGAGGATAGGGATGTAATACACAAAGTCCACACGATATTTTTTCTCTCCTTGATTCATTTTCTTATTCATCACGTATCATGATTTAGCCACGGTGAAGGAAACAAATTCTAATTGTGCTTAATTGAATGGGGGTACCAAGGAATAGTGAAAGGAAGACATTTTGTGGATGAACCTTTCACCATAATGGAAAGATAGAAAAAGAAGTGAAGGAGATTGGTTCTTGTGATGATTCATCTGTTTATGACCTGTGATCATACTCATTTCATAGAAGATAGAAGAAAATTATTATAGAATAACAAATTTTCGATTATTTCGATTCTACGTAATGTGAGAATATTCAATTGTAGATCAGTCTGATTATGACAAAATGCATTCGGGTTCGGCCAGAACTCCCCAAAGGAAGGATTTGATTCATTGTAGATCATATACGTAAACAATAAATGATTTCTATTACATATAGCTGTGTTTGGTACAAATTCTTCAAATATATTCTAGGTCGATCCATTCTAAGAATGCATACCAAACGCAGCCTAAGTGAAACCATATCTTTATGTTGAGTTCAAGAAACGATTTGATTCGACTATTCTCATCCCTCATTCCTCAAAAGAATGAAAGTTTCCCGAAGAGCAGGGAAGGGAAGGGAAGGGAAGGGAAGGAACGGGAATTGCTGACGTGTGAAGCACAATCTCCGTGCTGTCCACGTCTGAAAAAGCCAATAACGTGACGTCATCTTCGCTCTATCTATATATCTCGAATTTCTAGGGATGGAATGAGAAAGGAGGTAGGGGAAATGGTCAGCCGGATTCTTTGCTTCGTTAGGGAGGAAAAATATATTACGCACGCGCAACCACTCTTTTCGTAATTTGGGACCCACACACTCCACACTATTTCTTCTAGTCTTCTTCCTCGAACGCCTAAATAGATAAAGGCCCCCAAAAACTTAAAAAAAAAAAACACAAAATAGTAATGGTTCCTCATCAGCCACACGTCTCTCTCTAGTTTCCCATTCAATTTTGTGGTCCCACGCATCACCTCATCTGACGGCTGATGATCACCCCACTTCAAAATTATCAGAAAACCTAAAAAAAAAAAAACAAAAAAAAAAAGAAGAAGGTTAAGGCGGCAGCCTTATCTTTCCCCATCCCGACATGACCACATGTCAAATTTTATCGGTAACCTCAATTGTTTGACCACCAATAGAAGGATTCCTCTCCCTTTACTGGAGAGCTCCAGTGGAAGAAAATGTGAGACATATGTATCTGGTTTTTTTGTTTTGTTTTTTGGTCTGAAAGAAATTTATTGCGAAGATCGAGGAACATTCCTATTATCTGAGAACAAAGATTCAGATAGACAAGAATCGGAATTAGGTTAAACCATTCTCCCCAAAATGAATAGGGCCCTCCTGATAAGACAATCTGCTACTGAATTGGCAATCCTTGAAACATAGTGAAAACAGCTAACATCCAGATACAAAACAATTATCTTTGTGTATCTATTGATACTAATTAATACGTAACTTATTTTTAGAGTATTGATATGATATGAATCGATATGATACTTAAAAGAAGTATAACTGATGCTCTTATACGTGCTGTGACTGGCCCCTGCATTGACACAGAGGCCACAATGCTAGGTAGAGAACCCTCTCTCAAAGAAATATAAGTGATGTTGTGAAGACCGGCTAGTTCTTTTTATTAATAAACGCATATACCCTTTCAAGTAGAGGTGTCAATCAATCGGTTTGTGCCAATTTTGATCCAAATTGAATCAATTCGATATGGTAAAGGTGAATTCAGAACCAAACCAATAAGGAAAAAAAGATTCGATTTTGATGTGGTTTGGTTTCTAGTTATTATTAATTTGTTATCAAGTTGATTTTGGTCAAGTTTGGGATAAGTACCGGGTTATATCAGTTTGATTTAATCAATTCGAACTAGGTTTTGCGTTCAAGTTTGCAAGTGAGATTCCTATCTTTCAACGTTGGGATCAAGGCCAGGCTTCTATTTTTAATGTAGAACATCCGGCAAGGATTAAACATTAATAAATATTAGATCGAAATTTTCAACAGGAAAGAAGAACCTCTACTCCCATTTTCAGATTTTATTAAGGACGGATAATTTCGACTTCATCAATAAGGGATGAGAATGTAAAAATGAGTCAATAATCCAATCACATATTCAGATCACAAGGGTGAAGTAAAACTTAATCCTTGAATATCTTCTCTTTTTCCTTTAAAAAATTTATAATGATAGAATAGATGTGACTTTTTGTTTTATTTGTTTGGTAAAAATTAGATGTGACTTTTCATCTACTGGAAACACTTGTAACATAGTTAAATGTCTTCTTCAACAAAAGCTAGTTAGTCACTCAGTCATGAGGGAAGTCATAAGTCAAATATTATACTTCCTCCACTATATATATGTGGCTAGTACTGTGAAATCTTCCATACCAAGACAAAGGTATTGGATAATGGGATATCACATCTCATTGATTCTCTTCACATTTCAAAATCACTTGCAAGATTTCAAAAACTATCTCCAACTCTTAATTAATTAGAAAAAGTTACACATATAATAGACCTCCTTATAACTAAAAATTAAGGTGAAAATAAATTATATTTGTTATAAGAAAGTATATATGAGTTACAAGTAATTGCTATAATCAGTGGAAACCTATTTTATTTTTCAGATAATTATTAGATCTAAAAGATTATATGTTTATATTTAAAAATGATAATTGGAGAAGAGTACAATTCATGGTGATCGACCCATATGGTTGACATGATTCCCCCAAATTTTGTTTCAGGTTCAGTTTGTTTCGATGTAAAATTTTACTTGAAAAAATTTTATAATGTTTGTTTTCATAAAAAACAAACATTGGAACATTTTTCAACATTTAAAATTTTACTTCTAAAATTTTTTGCAGTGAAAATGTAAAATTCTTCTGGTAAAATTTTACGCTGAAACAAACGGAGAAAGGGAACTGGGTAGAACGTACTCGTCTTCAAAGCTAGTTGTTTAGAAAAGGGTGTCCAAATACCTATAAACCCTCCCCCCACACATTTCTCATTCATATCCGATATGAGACTATTTTTTTCCACCTTCTTCATGGAACCCCAACAAATTTAACATGTAACCAATCTAAAGGATCCCCTATCTACCAGGGATCATAGCAACCAAATCAGCCCTTTATATGATGAGAAGTTGTTAGTGAAGCTACAATTAACTTCGCTTAGAGTGAATGAAACATTTCCTCCAAAAATAAACATCAACTAAAAATTTTCATGGATACATTAAATATGCATTAAACAAATCCAAAAGGAAGTTAACTTTCAGCATATAGTATACCATGTTTAAATATGTTTCAAAGGAGAAAAGAAATTTTAATTTTCAATGATGCAAGAATATATTCATGTTCTATATCTATTTTATGTATTTTTTGAATTTTTAACTATGTTTTTATTTCCTTAAAAGTAAATTAGCATATTGAATTACTAAAATTGCCTCTTATATTGCAGTTCTGCTGACCTTAAGGCAGTACGTGTTTGGTATGCATTCTTGGAACATATTCTATATTGATTTTGCATTCTTGGATGGTAAAAATAATTGTTTTATTAAGAATTAATTGTAATCAGCGTAACTCGATTCCATCGATTCCGGTCTGATTTTTGAAACCATAATTCAGATGATGATATAAAGACCAAGTCTATTTCCATTGAAGATCTTATGCACCATATATATGTCAAAAAGAAAATCAAAATGAAAAGAAGAGGAATGCATGGGTGTGTACTTGATTATATTTACGTAAATGCCACTTACAATGCTATCAATAAATTTCCACGCTTTGGCTATACCTTTCTTAGACATAAAAGATTAAAGATAAAACTAAAAAGAGATGCTATAATGAGAATTGACCTTTTTAGCTCCCATTGGGATTCAATTCGAAGTTGACTCAAACTCAAGTTGATTCAAACTAAAAAAGAGGAGAATTCTTTGGATTGATTAATGGGTGGTAAGGTAATGAATGGCACCACAGAGGCGTTTCTTGGCACTCATTATTACATAAAAATGACTCAACTACTCGATCAGGTGGGTCGGTGGGTGTGTCTGTTTTGTGGTTGATTTTTAACTTTTAAGATGTTATATTTGTCTCTCTGTTTGTGTGTGTGTGACTATAGAAAAGAAATTAATGTCACTGTGGCAATTACGCAAACAATCTGCATGCAAGGCTCAATTTTGACACTTAATTAAGAGCTTTTCTATTCCTGAATCTGGACGGCTCACCTGTCCACTTTCTTCTAGCTTTTGACGATGTCGACATGGACAGCTTGACTATCATTTGCTTGCGTGGAGGGATGATGTGGAGGCACAGACAACACTTGGTGTCTTGTCCAGTGTCCACCTGAGCAGCTATCATGGCTGTTTGTTGGTTAATTTGTAATAGCAGCGAAGGGAGCATAGGACCATGTAGCAGCCATGGACTACTGAGAATATAGCAAAGCTAACGCGCGTGTGGTGCCTTTTGGACCACCACCACCACCACCGCCCACCAATTTCAACTGCTAGGTGATCCTCTACGTCTGTACGTGTTACCTTTACCTACCTAGGCTGACCATTTCAGTTGCTGACTGAGGAACAGTTTGAGCTTCATTAGTTGGCTGAGGTGGTGGTTCAGATGTGCGCCTAAAAGAGCACTTCTCGGCTGAGACCAACTGATGTGTAAGGGTGTCAAACGGGACAGTTATGGGTAATCAGTATAGTTCATTATTGGTTTCAGTCCTAAGAGGCCAATCCCAAAATCATCTCATATACAAAACGTATGGCCCAAAACTAGGATTCGTTCTCGTTTAATAATGTGCCGGATGGTCCTGTTATGGTTTTTGGACCGTTCAGAGTACTCAAGGTCTCAAAACACTCAAATATAAGTTTCTTTGTAACTACGGCATAACATAGTTTTGATTCGTTAATATTTCCAGGCCCTTCAGTCTCAAACATTCAAATATAAGTGTTTCTTGACATATGACCTTTAGTTTTTCTTTGATTATGACATAACACTTACATATAAGTACAAGAAAATAATAAAAGAAGGGCATACCCCGAGCATGAGGCTCCCCCTACTGAGGGTTTTGGGGTGGGTCATAATGTATGCAATCATACCCTTGTTTTCATAAAGAAATTGTTTTCATATTCGAATCCATGACCACTTGGTTATAATGGAACAATGTTTTTTTTTTTTTTTTTTGGTCTTTTCAATGTTATATTTTTTTGAATAAAGGTAAATCCTATCATTTCACATGGTTACTCAAAAAATATGTAATCTTTGATAATGTCATAATGACAAGTTACTTTCAAATTGACAAAGGATCTTCAAAAAAAAATTACGACACCATTTTGGTAACAATAGGATGCATAAGTAAAGACCGTAAATTAATAAATATGCATCTTAAACATGTACTAGTAGTTTCAATTCCAATCATTTTCCTTATTGGTCTCTCTATGTTCTGAAACCATTAGAAAACCCATCACAAAACCGTCGTGTCTCATTTAATAATCAGTCCCAAATTAACTCATAGAACCAGCAATCTCATTCAATTCAAAAATTGATATGGTTCAGTTCTGGATTTAACTGGTCGGTTCCAAGACAATTCCAACTTTAGGTAGAAACAAATTAGTACACCTCACACATAGCTTTTTCTGACTCAAAGCTCCATTAGTTACGTATCATCTTCAGTCATCACATAATGTATTTATAGTTTTTCCAATTAAGAGAGAATTGGGACCAGACAGAGCACAGCTTGGCCGGGACCGGGTGGAAAAAGTCAATAAACAGAAGAAGAGGGATATATTGGATCATTAATTATTAGAATACGATACGAGTAGTAGACCATAAGTCATCAGTGTGCGTAATACATATATAATAGGACTATTAGTGTTGCTTTAATTAGTGTTAATTTGTATTTGTAGTAATCTATGAGATTAAAGGAGGAAAGTTCCATTATTCTCTCTCTCTCTCTCTCTCTCTCTCATACACACAAAAAGTCACAATTTCAATTCCTTTGAAATCTCTTCACACCCACTCGGATTTGAAGGTGGTTTGATTGAATTCAACCCATCACGTCCCCATCACAACACACCAAAACCCTAAATTTTCTCTCCCTCCCTTTCCCATCCCACATTCCCACCCACATTGAAAGGGTCCCACCACCTTTGCTTTTGTCGGCTCTTAGTTTCATCCCCCCACCACTACCACCACCACCACCCTCCTATACTTAGAGTTCCCTAACCCCCAATCATGAGTATGCTGGTAAATATAAATATCCGTATTGGTATCGGTATCAGATTGGACGTATCGATATATATCGATAAAATCGTTCTTATTAAAAATATATCAACGGGTCATTCCCCGATCTCCTTCGTTTTGTTTTATAGCCATGCCTAGCTTGATCCCCATCTTTAGATAAAATATTGCTCTAAATCGTAGTAGAAATTTTCCTTGTCATGCGTTACAATAAATTTCTCAGTACATGTGGTAGGCTGGATTTGAACTAGTATGATGCTCAGACTGCAGCAAAATTTTATCCTCCATTCCCTACCCTCTCCTTAAATTTTTTGGGGCACTTTCATCCTTTGGAACAGTTTTCATCCTAGTCAGTATTGTTTAGTGGGACCCCATATGCCACCAAAGCCATCTAGGAGGCAAAGGTTACTCTCCATTCTGAGGTAGTCACCACAAGTCTGCATCCTTCCAAACCCCCAATCAAATCTAATTTTTCCCACAAACACAAAAGAAATCCAAAACTAAATCTCTAATCCCAAGGGACTCATGGTCTCACAAGCAAGAATAAATAAATAAATAAAGAAAGAAAACACACAAACACACAATCACACATCTGAGACAATTCTGAGACAGAGGGGAAGATCAGAAGGAGATTATTAGAAGAAAGATTCTTGACTTACCCATATATATATATAAATCTGAGTCAGAGAAAAGAAGGAACCCACCTGATCACCCCTTAGTCCTCAATACAAAAAACACACACTACCCACCCAACAAATTAGAATATTATAAGTTGAAGACAAATATACCCAAACCAAAAATATTGTTAAAATATATACTAGTATTTTTTTTAATACTACTAGTAAGATGAGGAGAAACAAACCTATCATTCTTCTCTTTCTTTCATATACTAAGCCACCACACAAAACCATCTCAAACATTATTTCTTGCTCTCTAAGACCTGCACCAGCAGAGGAGGTGATTCTCTATCTCTCTTCTCTCTCTCTCTCTCTCTCTCTATAGACACACAGAGCTCTTTTGTTTCCTTCCATGGACACTGCTCAATGGCCACAGGTATATATATATATAATTCTGTTCCTGTGTCCATGATCTGCATGAAAATCATGGAATTTTCTTCTTGGTTTTGGTTTGTTGAAGCTGATTTACATAAACCCTTTTAATTGTATTTGAAGAAATTGTAGTCAGTAGTGGATTTCCTGCTCATCAAGTGTTTGTGTTTTTGTTTATGGAGATGATGATGAGTGTAAAACATCTGGTGTGAGAGTCCCCACTTCTGTTTGATTTCATGTTGTCATCTGAGTGTTTTTTTTCTTTTCTTTTCTTCTTGAAACTTGAAAGCACTTCACTTTTTTTCTTTCTTTTCTTCCTCACACCATAAAGGAATGGAAAAAAGGCATTATTTGTTATTATTATTATTATTATTAATTTCCTTTGTTTTGTTTGTCTGTTTGTTTGCTGTTACTTTTCTTTTCTTTTCATTCCTTCCTTTTTAAGTTTATAGATGTTTTTTTCAGCCTTGATCCTTTTGTTTTGATCTGTGCTAGTTTCTCTTGTTTGGGTTTTTTTTAGGAGATTGGATTGGTGAAACCCATGGATGAGATGGTCTCTAATACATGTTCAAGGCCTATAACAGAGAGGAGGACAAGGCCTCAGAAAGAACAAGTTCTGAATTGTCCAAGGTGTAATTCAACAAACACAAAATTCTGTTACTACAACAACTATAGCCTCACTCAACCAAGATACTTCTGCAAGACTTGTAGGAGGTATTGGACTGAAGGTGGGTCTCTTAGAAATGTTCCTGTTGGAGGAGGTTCAAGGAAGAATAAGAGATCTTCAAACTCTTCTTCTTTATCTTCATCAAAAAAGCTTCCTGATCTCACCCCATCATCTACTTCCTCTTCTCATCAAAATCCTAAGATCCATCAAGGTCAAGACCTCAACTTGGCTTTCCCAACCACACATGATTTCAACAACAACAACAACCCTTGTTCATCCAGTTCAACTTCTCTTTCAGAGCTGTTAAGGAGTGGGATTACTTCAAGGGGCATGAATTCTTTCATGCAAATGCCAATTTCAGATTCAAATACAGTTTATCCATCTGGGTATGGTCAATTGCAGGATTTCAAACCAACCCTTAATTTTTCTCTTGATGGGCTTGGAGTTGCAGGTGGTGGTGGGTATGGGAATCTACAAGGGGTTCATCAAGAGAGTAGTGGGAGGCATTTATTTCCTTTTGAGGATTTAAGACAGGTTTCAAGCACCACTGAATTTGAGCAGAATAGAGGACAAGGAGGGGATTCAACTGGATATTGGAATGGAATGTTGGGTGGAGGATCTTGGTAAAGAAGAAGATGATCTCAAGTAAAAGTATAAGAAGAAGAAATTGGGCTTATATTTTCTTTCTTTCCCCCCCCCCCCCCTTTTCACATGGTGGGTGACTTGTTTGGAGTTCTATAGAACTAACAGATAGGATACATGGGTTTCTTTTGGTTTTTTCCCCCCCCCCCCCCCCTTCCCCTCTTCCATTCATCTTTGTTTTCTTCACTCTACTCTTGATCATTGTGAACATTTGAAGCTTATTTTAGGTTGGCTTCAAAAGGGTGTCATGGAATGATGTTTAGGGATAGAAGAAGAGGTCAAGAAAAGCCCAGATTTTTTGCAGGGCAACATATAAAAGAGAATCAAGACAACTACTTCTAGCAGGGCTTGCAAAATGGCCTTTATTCATATATATTTATTTCTTCTATCACAAGAAAATGAGTACATAGAAGGGCACCCTGTGTTATATGCTGTTTGATGGGCTTTGGTACAAATAAAATTTTCAACTTGTAGGTGACAATCAAGAGGGCTTGTTAAATGTGGAACTGTGTAAGTCTTAATTATGGACAGAAGAATGATTGCTTTTTAATTTGTTTAATTATTTTGTGTAAACCTAATTAAAATGGGTTTTTGAGTGTCTTCTTCACTAGTTATTCTTCTTTCTTAATAGTATCATTAATTATCACCAATGATAGAAACATGGGATTAATTAGTTGTAATCAAGTGGGGGTTAATTGAACCATGAAATATTGATGTCTTTGAATTTGTTTCATCCTCTCGATCTCCACCCAAACACCTCTTCCCTTGTTTTATTTCTTCTTGGAAGCAGGTGATCAGGAATGTCAGGTCTCATCAGCTGCAATACCATCAAAGATTCTTCTTTCCAGTGATGAATTGAAGCAAATAGGAATGGGAGAAGGACAGGAAGAACAACTAGGTATGACAACACATGATCCAGTTAATATATATATATCTTTAATTAACAAGATTAAAGAGGGAGAGTTCTTAAAAGGAATTAAAAGAGCAATCTGATCACCTGCCTTTCTCTCCATTGGTTCAATTTTTAGGAGGAACATTATATAAATTGAAGGAGCTCAACCCTCTGAACAAGTTTACCTGCTTCAACCAACCAGAGAACCCACCTAATAATTTCTATATATCCACTCTGCTCTACTCTGGTGTCACATTGCCTCATTAATTCCATGTATGATCATTATTACTTCCCATGCCATCTCTTTTTTCCTGTTTTCATGCTTATTAATTTATAAAGAAAGATTTTATTGATAGGAAAAGAAGGGAGTTCTGACAAAACCACCCAACTCCAACTTTGGTCGTCAAAAGTGGTCCCCACTAACATTCCCTTTAGCAAGCGTGCTCAAGAATAATCTCCCCCACTTCTTCATCAAATCCATCCCCAGAAAAGTCCACAAAATGAAAGGTGAGACTCTACACCCTTCCACCCTTATTTTACATTTCTAGATGTTCCCCACTCACTCACTGTCTTCAAACTTGAGCGGCACTCTCTCTCTCTCTCTCTCTCTCTCAGTTCTTTCTTTCCAAATTTGGACTTCCTACTTCTTTATTCTATTAAACTGATCTCCCTTGTAAAATAATCTTTCCACTTTGGCCACTGGAGTTTAATTAATTAGATTCAGTCTTTAGCCTTAATTGGGTGAGATGATAATTGGGGTTTGTTAATTGATGACAATTCAAGTGCTTCTTTAGCTACCCATTTGTTCACAAGGGATGTTAGTAGCCCTTCTAAGAATTTGGGTATCAATTTTTTAACGGCTAGCTAAGGTTGAGTTCTAATCCGATGTAAAGACTTATAAGGACATGGGCACCTCAACAAAGTTTTCACCGACAAGAAGTGCCCCTTACTCGAATCGTGAAATAAAGTTAGTTTTTGACTCTTACAAAGTTTCAGTGGTTTTAGGTGAAGTTGTGGGAACTAAACTAATCCAACACCCAAAAATAATATCAATTAACGGACTTGTAACTGTTTTCTTGGGAGTTGGCTTGCTGGCCTTTTGCGTCCTGCATTGAAAGTGCAGAATACTTCTTAGTCTTTGTTTAAGGAAAAAAAATTCTCTCCAATTGCCTCCCTAAAAGTGCAGTATGGGGTTGGAATGTCACCACCTGGCAGGTGTGACATCCAATGGTCCATGCTCGAGAAGAAAGAAAGAAAAAACTAGCTGAATTGAGCTTGGACCGTTAGATGTTGTTGCACTTGCCAAGTGGTCACATCCCACTCCCGAACTGCACCACACTGTATATGTCAAGAATTGGAGAGGATTTTAATTAATCAATTTATTTAATAGATATGGGAAGTAGTTTTCTATCCGGGAGTATGGCCTATGCCAGTACTCCCATGTGTCTCTCTCTCTCCTCCTCAAAATCAGGGGGTAGAGGTGTCTTTTCAAATGGAGAAGAGAGAGATAGACTGAAGGGAGTGCTGGCATAGGCCACACTCCTGGACACAGAACTTTCTCCCAATAGATATATAAGAGCAAAAACGCTAACCAGTGTTGTGCATAGGTGTGTAACTGTGCCAGTCACAGTCCAGCGTCTCCGTCACGAAAACAAACTCCCAACATGCTTGTTTAAGTTATTTCTTTTTTGACGAGCCAATGGAACCCCAGTTCTAGTTGGGTCTCACTTCTCAGACTCTGGTTGGTTTTACTTTCCAAGTGGGTTTTTTTTGTTGTTTTTTTGGTAAACTTTCCAAGTGTTTCTGCTTTAATTCCTTTCTCCGAAGTGTATTAATACCAAAGATAAGTATGGACGTGACGTTATTGATCTAATTAGTGCAATTGTTTTAGATCAAAACGATGGTATAAAATAGGCATAGTTGATCTTCTAAACTTCCCCCCTCAAGATTATTTATCATTATCACTAAGATTAGCTAATGTAGAGGAGACTGATCTATATAGAATCACTCTTGTCCTTCGACATTTTAAATTCATGAAAGATTTTTTTGTTTTTGTTTTTTAGGTAATAGCATTTTATTAATTAACGTGAAAACTCATGGTTGAAGATTACATAATTCCAATAACCATGGATTGGAAATAGGTCATATTACCCTACACGTCACCGAAAGAGCCTTCCTTGCCAGGGTATCAGTCAAGCTGTTAATCTCCCTTGGAATAAAAAGAAAACTATAGGTTTCCAAACAAGAGGAAAGATGAACAATATCTTCCAAAATAGGTCGCAGGTTTAGTGATGAAGATGATAAACCATGAAAGATTGAAAGTCAACTTATCTCAACGTCTGTACATTTTCATCTAACTTTGAAACTTAAATGAACTCTATTTTTTTCTGATGGCATTGCCGTAGGTGGGGGTTCGATGTAGTCGATTCTGTCGATTGTTTCTAGTCTTGTTTAGTATGTTTGTATGCTTTTTTCTTTCTTTATAATATACATGATCCTTCAACAAAAAAAAAAAGGTTGAACTGATCTTCACAAAATTTCATGTTTGTAGTTGTTCCTCACATTTGATTTTCTAATTAGTTTGTTTCTTGATCAATGCCTTTCATTGCTTAACTTAAATTTGACAAAGACATCATTTTAAAAAATACACCCAAATATTTCTCAAAGATTCATCGATAAAGGTCAAGAGATATCAATAAACATCCTTTCATGGAACAAGAGCATGTCCTTAAAGTAGCATATGCCATAGTCTGAGTGGTATCACAAAAGTATCACCATCTGAGATAGAGGTCTTCTTCATTACTAGAACATGTTAAACTTTTGTTAGGCTTCTCATTACCCCATCATGTATCTTCTTTCGCACTATTACAGTGACACTGTCATCATTGATTGATTGATAAGTGAAAAACTATTTTTTTGGGACATGTGAAAGGATCAAACCGAATCAAGAATCCGCGTATATCTCATGCTGTTGGAAGGTAACTTTCTTCAACTCGCATTGTCTTTATTGCATATGAGAACTGTGGAGAGTTATGTAAGAGAGAGAGAGAGAGATACTGATTGTCATTCACGCATCTACGTGAGTCTTGTCTTCTCATGAGCTACAAAACCCCCTTTGATTTGAGGATTCAGATCCTCTACTGCCAAAAAAAAGACTTGCCAATCGTCCTGCCCAGATCGGTGAGAGTAACAAGAGGTTGTAGAGGTGAGGAGATGAAGAAGAGGAGAGGAAGAAGATGATGTTGCCTTCATGGTTCCATTGCTCGAGGTCATAAGAACCTAGGTTATTTTTTGTTTTGAAACCCAAGCCGACTGGTCGGTTTTGGTCTATTGTGGTCGGTTGGCTTTAGATTTGATATCAGAACAAACCAGATTCTCCTCACTTTTTAATTATTTTGAAACTTGACCGTTGAATCGATATAAGGCCATGTGTCACTCTCACCGAACTGGACATAACGATGGCAGGTCTCTTTTTGGCAGTAGAGGATCTGAATCCTTGATTTGAATGTTGATCTTCTCATGTTTTTAATACAAGACATTTTATTAGAGAAAATTTTTAGTGATAAGGTAAAATGAAAAGTAAAGAAATCACAAAAATTCTATTGGATGTTTAATTAGAAGTTGGGCATAGCGCAAGGGATCAAGGGCATTATTGACTTCATCCTATGGGTGTCAAAACATTAATGATTGATCCTAGGATGGTGGCTGACAAGAAAAACTTTCCCCAATAAACATTCATAAGGGTTTCCTTTATGAAACCTTCACAAATTACACCCCATGTGGAAGGGTGTGGGTGGTTCCTTTTGTATCGTTGGCATTCCTCATTCAAATCCAAAGAATTGGGTTGAAGAAGATAACCTCCTATGGTTGTCCGAGAGTGTGATCCCTGCACTAGCTCGGGGGCCAGTGAGAGAGTTCGTGGAAGCATTAACATGGGTGACATTTTTGCCTTTCATTGGGGAGGTGGTCATTTGCCTCCCCCCCCCCCTTTGTGTCTAGACGCAACGCACAAGCTACCAGAGAGAGTTCTTTTTCCCTAAATTTATGAGACTTTGAAGGTGGATGGAGGAGTATAAAGAGGAGATAAGGATTTTGTTGTACAAATGAGTCTTTTGCAACCAGGGATCCAAATATCCCAACTTCTGAAAACACAGAAAGTTAAGACTTTCTTTCAAAGTGTTTATTACTACCCCATTGACTCCCCCACCACCCTATTGGGCCGAAGTGAAATCCAAAAGGACGGTGGTGGTATGAAGGGAGAATCAGACGTTGGTCTCTCTAATCACAAAAGTAAATGTTTGAACTTGCGTAGCTTCTAGCCCAATGGACCCGTGAAACTCACTAGGATAAGCAATATTATTAAACCATACAAAGCAACAAGCAATGAAACGTAAACCTCTCCTGACCATACAAGTGCATAGCAAGCCTATGCAAAGGGTTTGATTTGATTAGAATATGCGAAGTCCTACAAAGTATACAAATGGAACCTAACCATACATGTCCTCGAATTATATCTTCTAAATAGTTCACACTAACAATCCATCCTTCTCCCCCTGCCCGAACGAAACCCTAAAAAGCATACATCCAAAGCCAGAATTGGAGCAACACAAAAGGTTTCAAATCCCTGCTTTCCCGCATAAAAGTAGACATCTTAGAAATCCCAAAGCAGACAATGGAGGGTCTTGTTTATTGATTAAATTTGATACAGGAGGGTAAGCCCACTACTTGATCAAATAACAGAATATTGTCAACAAAAAGGAACACAGATTCGATTTCTAAATGGTGTCTCATCAATGACATAGAGGTAGAACAAAGCATGGATTTGCCATCTTGGAATCGTACCGAGAAAGATCACCAAAGGCCAACCGCCAAGAACCAAGGGGCCTTAAGGGTTACTTTTCTTGTGCTTTATATGGTAATAGATCCGCCATCCATTTTCAGATATAATGGATGTAGAAAACTCAAATGACACCGTTTTACCCTCATGCGTCGGGCTCCTCTACTGCCGAGCTGCCCGCACTGACAGTAAAGCAGCAAAAAGACTGCCTTACCCTGCCCGAGCAGGGGTAAGGCGATCTTTTCCGCCTGGCTGTGTGTCGGACGAACTGAAATAGGGGCAGCTAGGAAGTAGAGAGGATTCAGATCCTTTACCTCAAACCATCCATCTCCAAAAAGAAAAACAGAGAAGCAGAAAGGGCTTGCACTTGTCAAAGAGGCTGGCAAGAATCTGGTAGCAGTGACACCTATATAGCATAGAATTAATGTGCACGCACCAAGTCTCTACACAGGCCAATCCACTTGGTCCTCTATGACGGCCACAGATCAGTCATCAGCCAGACAAGGGCTCAAATCCAAACCTTTAAGTTGCCCTAGTCATTTTCAGGTCCAACCTGGGTGAAGGAGCACTACAGAAGAGGGGACAATCCTTCCTGTGCCATTTCACTAACAGGTATATGTGGAGATCAATGACCCCAGTCACTTGTGAAACAGGTTGGTAGGAGGATGATCCTCTGATGACCAAGTGATTCCTGTTGATGCTTGGCACTCCGATTTCTTATTAGGGTAGAAAGTAGAAACTACTCCAGGTGAATTGAGAGATACATGTTCAGCAAAGCCTATTCTGAATTTGAAGTTCGGATTAAATTCTCCTTTTTTTCAACTATACAGTGGAAATGAAATACACTTGTTATTCTTATATCTAAGAGACACAGATAGCTTTGTAAAAGCAATCCATTCCAAACAAAACGTTCACTTATCAAAAAGGAGGAAAAAGAACAGTGAAGTACCGTTTCCAGTTCTTACTCCTGTACAGGGGATATAAACCATCAACAATAAAAGGCTTTTACAGAAGTAAAACACAGTGCCTATTCATATATGGACCAACTCACTGGTCTGCATTGATTCCAAAGATGCGAACCTTGTGCATGTTTGGGAATTTGGCAACCACCAGTATAAACACAGCAAGAGTGTTGAGGAAGAGCATTGGGTGTTGGTAGTCAGTTGTGTGCGAGGCAATCAAGAACCTGCAACAGAAACAATGAGTTGATGACATGGCTCTTCAATATGTACTACTACAGAAGACTGGGGCATCTCATTAGATTTATATTATTGAAAGTAATAAATAAATTAGTCCACCAGGCCAGAACCACACCACTATGCAACACCGCCCCCCCCCCCCCCTAAGGAAGGGGGGGTGGTGTATGTATAATTGGCTTCCAACTCTGATTGTTTCTTTCCATTAAAAAACTCACACTTTCACTTTTTAGACTGTAAACTTCCACATTAAATCATAGTTTCACACTGCACCAGTGGTAAAAATAACAGCAGAACCTACCATATCCAATAGCACACTGACCCTAAGTCAGTAAAGTGACTGTTGATTCAAACATATGACCCTAAGTCTATTCAATTTCTACAGCAAGGAAACCCTCTTTTCCTTCCTCTCACCTTACTATAGAAATTCTCTCTACTAATGTGAGCTCACTCTCAAACAATAATTATTCTTTTTCTTTTTCATTTTTGAACAAAAATAATCGGAGTACTGGAATCAAACTACCAAGAAGGGGGTTGTTCAGTCAGACAACTCAGTCTCAGATCCATTTCCATTCACATGAAAGTCTAAGTTGTCTAACCATGAATTTTAGGATTCTCAGAGCCCATTCAACCTTTCTGCTTACTGTCAAGTTAGTCCTTCAATGGGTGTAAAATGTGGTTATACCACTCATTAAAAGCCACACCTTCAGTTGCCAAGCCCAATTAAATACATCTCAGTGGTAACAATTCTCTACAAGCCAAGATAAAAACTTCAACACAATCTCATAGATTGGCATAAGGCGGCTCCCTAGAACCCAGGAAGCTGAAGTAACAAAAAATAATATAGACGATTAATGTGGTCAAGGAGTTCTGAAGCAGAATCCAAAATAGATCCAAGTCCTAAGAGTATTACTTGGTGTGGACTAAACTAAACTTTGAGCAACATCAACTTTAGTGTTATTTTTAGCTAGCTCTATGTTGGCACTTTTAGTTATATTCTGTTTTTTGGGTTGTCTTTCTTTTAAGACCATGAAAATAGAATTAGTTATACTGTCATATATTATTTAATATATATCACTCCTGCCACTTTTCAGTAACTTTTTCTCTACTGCAAGGGGGTGGGGGTTGTTTTCACCTACCCAACAAGACTAGGCAGTGTTAAAGCCAAAGTAAGTGACCAATGTTAATTTGCATTGAGGTTTGTATTTCCTTTGTTCTTTTCTCTTATTATTTCAAGAGTTTTACTTAAAATAGAAGTCCGAGACAAAATCCGATCAGGTAAAGCCCATACATACAAAGTCAATGTAGTTGATCACACTATAGGATGAATTTAAACTACTGGTCAAGTGCTAGTTATGAGATGAATCTAAATCTTTCAAGATCTGATGCCTTTAGTAACTGTAGGTGTGGCTTGTAGACCTCAATTCATGCAAATCCAATAGATAACCATCTCTCCATGCTTCTTCTAAATCTTTATCCTCTCTCTGCCCACATCCAATACCTTAAAACCATACATATTTTTTTCCACAACATCCTGTAAACATCAATTACACCCACAACCTGCACACCCATACCTACTAACTAGCTTTACAACAACAGCTTTGCCTTATCCCAACTAAATGGGGTCAGCTACATGGATCCTTGCTCTCCAATCAACTCTATTCGAAGTCATACTTGCTACAATGCCTAAGCTATGCATGTCTTTCCTCACCACTTCTCCTAGGGTAATTTTATGCTCGCCCCTAGCTCTTTTGGTGCCTTCCATCTGAATCAAATCACTCTTCCGAACTGGGGGCATCACAAGGTCTCCATTAAACCAAGGTACTAAAACTCGGAACTTGGTCCCTTGAAAAACTGAGTTGAGCCGAGATCTCGCCGAGTTGGTGCATTTTTTTTTTTTTCCGACTCGAAGCCTCAACTCGGTGGGTTTTAGACCTAGTTTGGGTCTGAAACTTGGTATTCAGCCTATTTTAGACCCACAATGGCACTATTAGATTTTGCAAAAACAAAATCCAAATAGGAGTTATGTACCTGTCAAACTTAATTTGGTGTGCACGAATGCTGTCAAAATCGCTCTGAATGAAAATATTTTCTTGGACATCAAAACAAATGAATATTTTATTGCACTTTTGGTTTTTAGCAATGTTTTACCATATTAAGATTTATGGAATTTTTAGATTTGAGAAAAACCACAACATTAGAAAGTTGAAAATTGCACCTATCGTCGAAAATCCAGTTTTTGTTCTTGAACTGGGGGGTTGATTTTTTTTCCTTTTGGAATTTGATTTTTTAACTATTTTTATTGGATTAAAAAAGGGGGGTATTTGCTTATTTATGAATAATATCTTAAGTAAATGAAATACAAAAACATTTACTTAAAAGATATTAGGCATAAATAAGTGTCTGTCTTAATTCCTGGCCTAAATAAGTGTCTGTATACCAAGATTTTCCACCAAGATCTCGAGATCTGGCACTCATATAAAGGAGTTTGGATCGAGATTCTCGAGATCTCAGTCGAGTTGTTGCACTTTTGCAACTGGTATGCCAACTCGTCTCGATTTCTCAAAAAACCAAGAAACTAGCCGAGATCTCGGCGAGATCTTGCGAGTTCTCGAACTATGCATTGAACATGGCCATGCCACCTCAAACACCTTTCTCGAAGCTTGTCATGTATTGGATCTACCCCCAAACCAACTCTAATGTGATAATTTCTCACTTTATTCCTCCTAGTTTTGCCACACATCCATCTCAACATCCTCTCTCCGCTACGCTAAGTTTATCTATGTTTCCATTGAGCATGGCCATGCCACCTCAAACGATTTTCTCGAAGCTTGTCATGTATCGGAGCTACACCCAAACCAACTCTAATATGTGATCATTCTTCACTTTATCCCTTCTAGTTTTGGCACACACCATCTCAACATCCTCATCTCCGCTACGCTTAGTTTATCTATATGACATTTCTTAACTTCCCAACATTCCGTACCATACATCATAACCTATCGAATGACCATCCTATAGAATTTTCCTTTAAGTTTTAACGGGATACACCAATCACATAGCACTTTTGAAACACCTCTCCACTTGATCCATCCTAATTTAATTCTTTAAGCAACATCATCATCTATATCACCCTCTTTATTCATGAATGAGCCTAGATATCTAAAATAATCACTTTGAGTTAACGAGGTTGTGAATATCACATTGATATCCACAACCTCGTTAACCATCCTAGTGTTACAAAAGTTACACACCATGTACTCCAGCTTTGTTCTACTCATCTTAGGACCTTTGATTCCAAGGATGATCTACATAACTCCAACTTGACGTTAATCCCTACTTTTGTCTCATCTACTAAGACAATATCATCAGCAAAAAACATACACCAAGGATCATCATCTTGTATGTCTCTGGTTAAATCATCCATGATAAGCACAAATAAGTAAGGCCTTAAGGCTGATCCATGTAACCCAATTGTAATTGGAAATTCACAACCTTGACCCCCCCCGCCCCGCCCCGCCCCGCCCCGTTCTTACACTTGTTAGCACACCAATATACACATCTTTAATTATGTCCACATATTTACTTGAAACCCTCCTTTAGTATATGCCAGATTAACTCTCTAGGGACTCTGTCATATGCTTTTTCTAGGTCAATAAAGACCACATGGAGATCCTTCTTGCACTCAATATCTTTCTTCCTAAGTAATAGCTTCCATCAAGGATCTTCCAGGCATAAAACCAAATTGGTTCTCCGAAATAGTAGCTTCCTTTCTCATGTGGGTTTCAATAACCCTCTCCTATAAATTCATCGTATGACTCATAAGTTTTATGCCTCTATAGTTATTGCAACTCTGAATGTCCTTGATGCAGATCCAAGCCTCCACGAGCTGAAGAAGCCACCCTAATCATAGGGCCTTAGCTGGGAGCCTTAGTTATTTTAGCCTTAGTTTATTTTCTGCTTTCTATACTTAGTTTTTTTTTTTTTTTTAGTTCAATTGTAAACTTAAATTGAACCGGTTCATACTTGGTTCAATTTAAGTGAAATGATCCTATTGGCTGATAGGGTCTTATATCCTAATGGTTACTTAGGAATCTTTTTAAGTTCAGGTGTTTTAATTGTTTTAAAGTGTTTAAATCAGACCCCTCCACGATTTCTGTAGGAGGAGGACTTATAATAGTTTTAGGAATCAGGCCCTTAGGCCTATTATATTAATAAAACCATGGGAAGGCTCCCCCCACATTATGCAGACTTAAAAAATTCGATTCTGCTTGCTGCTATGAATGCTGCTGTAATGCTCCTTTGAGAGTGAACCTTGTGAGTAATATCAAGGTGGAAGGGATTGGTGGACTCCGATCGACTCCTTGCATCTTGTAGATCGGGAGGTCTTACTTCTAAGTGTCGTCAAGATGCCATTGAAGAACCTGCAACTCCAATAAGTAATTTTACTGTTTTAGCATTTTCCCTTTCTTCTTCTTACCTTCCAACCTAAGCCATACTTATTCCCAATTGATCCACATTAAACCCTAGGTTGTCTAAAGACTGTCCAGCCCTATTCTACCATCCAAATCCTTCCAAACTTCAAGCATAACACCCCCACAGTAGCCCGCCCCTCCACTCGATCCTAAGTTCTGCCCCCATTCCTATCTCAAACCCTAAAATCCCCCCCAATCTCCATTAAGCCCAAAAACCTAGAACTTTTAGATCCATCACTTCCAGCCATTATCACAGCCTCATACCTTGGCCGAGTGGAGTTCCCTATCAGTACAGAACTCGACCTTAGCCCCTTGCCTTAATTCCTAGTCTAAACCCTAGATCCCATCACTCTCATCTTCCCCAAAACCCGAAATCCGAAATCCGAAACCTTAATTTTTTTATTTTTGTTTTCTCATTCAAACAACATTAAACATATATCATTGGCTTCCCCTAGACCTGCCTAGCTTTACCATCTATCACACCTAGTCATTACAAATTTACAATTACCCTAACCCTAACCCTAGAATTGACCTAATTCCCCAATTCTGCCCAATCGGCCAGCTGTTTAGGAAGGTCCTGGTTCACTTGTCTCCTAGTAGACCTTTGTCTATCTAGGACTACATTAGTCCCCTTTATTTTTGGAAATTGGGACAACATCTCCACTCATCTGGCGTTTTCTTTGAGCTCATAATCTTATTAAACAGCTTGGTTAGCGAGGGTAAATTATTTTAGCCTAGAATTTCAATTGTCCAGCCCTAAACCCTTCTCTTTTTAATGGGCACATGCTAAACTCTACACTTAATCCAGATTCTTAATCATATCACTTTTGTGCAACTTCTCAGATTCAAACTCCGCCACTAAATTCTTTTTGGCACATTTTTTTTTCCAGTTTTGACCCTTAAAGTCCTTCACTGATTGATAAGTATATACAAATAGAACCTATACATGTGGGAACCCAACCCCTCCCCAAGCACTCCCCCCGCCAGTGCTGAGGGATATGCAATCATAGTGGCCACGGCGTCTAGGCGATCCAAGGGGTTGGTAGAGTTCAAATTCAAGGCGACACCAACTAGGAGACCAAGGCGTCCAAGGCGACACCAACAGTAGGGTTATATTCTAATGATCCAAAGAAACCTCAACAAATGAAGGGGACAAGCAAATCCACATCCAAAAATACCTATACATACCCCAGAAATGAAATTCTATTAAAAAAGCTAGATGTAAAATTAATTTATTGGCATCATTCGTCTCAGTTCATGGTGCATATGATAAGGCAAAGAACCTCATCTTATTTTAATCAACAACGGGTAAAACAAATTCGAGAATAATGGTTATTGCATGGAGCTGATGTACATTGGCTGTCCAAAACCAGCCCCAGGAGTAGGGATTCTTTCCCACACCAACAGTAGGGTAGGTGTAGGGATTCCCCCTACATCAGCATAAATCGTGGGGTTAGGTGTTGGTCTTTATATAAACTTTTTTTGCTGGAGTAGTAGTCCTAATTAGGATTCCTAGTTTAGTTTTAAATCCTAGTTGGGAATTCTAGTTCTACTTTGAGTCCTAGTTTGAGTTTGATTTTTAGTTTCTTTGTTCAGCCATTGAGGCTATAAATATAGTTGTAATTGCTCAAGAAAGCCCACGATTTTGATGAATAAAAGAAATTACTTTCAGCAACAATATTGTCCTGAGATAGGCTGAGAGGGTGAGATACCCAGGCTGAGATAGCCTTCCCTTTCCCCCTCCTTCTTCCCTACTCGATCTCTTCTCTTCTATTTTCTGTTTTATTTTTAAACCTGAAATCAAGCAATCAAGAGTGTGTTCTGGAGTCCTGCAACAAGGTTTTGAAATTCTAGAGTCAAGCAATAACAGTGGTTCAATATTGACCTAAAAGGAAGCAAATCAGATCTGTCAGCCATAGCTGTTTCTATTTTCTGTTGACAATTCGAAGATCCATATCTCAGCTATCCTAATGCCAATAGGACTGAGATTTGGAGAGTTGTTCTTGCCCATTCAAGCAGCATCCTGGGAATCATATCGGCTCACTGGTTTAGGGTTTTCTCTGCTGCAATCTCAATCTGTAACTTCTCTGCAAGTACTCTTCGGATCAGTATCATATTCAAGGGGTTTATTCTTCTTCTTGAAAGCTCCACTCGATCCAGGTTAGAGGTCCATTGTGCTGCTGAATTAAGTCCTATCCTTAAACCTCTAATACTGATTCTATTACTATTTTGGTGGACTGTTAATCGATATTTCTCTGCTGGATGTTTGGATCTGCTATTGAGGATTATCTTCTGAGGTTAGGGTTGTTTACAACCTAGCCTTACATTAGGGGCATTGTCTTAATCATGGACCGTAGGCTCATTACCATATATTCATTATCATCAAACAAGAGGAATGAAACAAATTCAAGGACAGGAGAGAAGAAAAGCCAAAGTAAAAATATAAACAACAATGCATAAAAACATATAAAGGACATACAAGATGATGACAAACAAACAAACAACAAATCTACACTGCGGGGCTCAAATAAGCCAGTCATATACTTCTTAACAATTCATAACTAAATTTTTATATTCCAAGAGTCGAGATTTAAAGGACATCAGGAAAATAGATGACCAGAACTGGGAGTTTTCTTTTTATGCTTTACGTTCTTCATGAAATAAATTGATTTTGCCAAAGTTAATTAAAAGATATCCCCCTAAAAGGAATCCATTTAGAGTATTGCAAAATGTCAATGACATTAGGTGTTCAAAACATTTAAAATTATGAAAGATTAGCCTTTCCCATAATCTCATACAAACATCCCAACGAATTAAAAACAAAACAAAAAACAAAATAAAGAAGTCTAGGATTCAACTTAAAATTTCAAAATTCAGCAAAATTTGTAACTATAATAAATCTACGAGCCAATACAACCATACTACACCAAAAAACTTTTCCAATACCCAATAGGCCAACACCATCCAATAGTCCAGAAGTTGAAGCCATGAGAGTTCAGCAAAAAATTGCTCTATTAAGCCATGTCGCGCACTTCAAACTACAGAATTCTTCAACTACATTTTGCCAAGATTACCCACGTTAATATTTTTCAAGGTTATCCTCTCTTGTCAGAAAGAGTAAGCCATAGTTGTGAGTTGTGACTGCTAAATGTCAATCTTCGCTGAAAGCCTCAAAGCAGGAAATATTCAGTCTAAAAATTTATCCTAGAAGACCAAGTGCCATTTGGCGACTTGAAATTGTATGCATGCTCACAATGGGTTTTGACCATCGACAAATTATGGAAAAAGGCTAGTGTTCGATATATCGTACAAATGAATGAACCAAGGACCCATATGGGCATTCTCGATGAAATCATTGTTCAGATGCATTATATAATTTTCAGAATATAGACACTAAAAAAGATTATATTCTGGAAGTATACTCACAGCACCAGAGGTACAACAGTCAAAAATTTCCTATTACGAGTTAGCTGCTTGCCGTTGTCTACCTGCTCCCACCAAGTCAATCTATTATAGATACCCTGATCTTCAGCAAATGGTGTTCCCTTCTTCCAGTGAAAGAAGTGATAAGTAACCTGAAAGAAGAGCCCCAATCCACAATCATGATAAATAGAGGCATGGAAATTAAAAGGAACAAGTATACTAGAACAGTAAAAGCAAGAGCAAAACTTTGGGTCTGTTAAACAAGATCTTAAACATTTTGTATGATAGTAAAGCAATAGAATCCAGATCATAAACAAGAGGGAATCAATAGAAATGGATATATTATGCTGCCTAATAGAATAAAACAAAAGGTGGTGCGAACCAGACTAAGACATGATATGATTCTTCATCAAATTGAAAAGGACAAGCATAAACACTAAGACAAATAAATAGTTATTCTCAAGCGCCAGTATGAAATGCCCAGGTTTGAGAAAATGCACAATAATAACTAGGTATTATGTAAGAGAAATATCACTGCATCGTATGGTTTCTTCAAGCTTTAAAATACATATGATTGCCAATTTGAGAGACAAAAATACAATAACATAATGACAGACTTTTAGCAACAGAATGACCAATAGAATCTTCCAGATATTTACGAAGCATGGAAAAAGTCCGTGTTATGCCACAATTACTATGAATAATCTAGCTTACCGCAGTTTTAATAGTATAGTCAACTCTCTATCCCAAAATAAGAGAAATAAAGGGGTTACCCAGAGCACGAAGCTCCCGCCACTGCGGGGTCTGGGGAGGGTCATAACGTATGCAGTGTTACCCCCGCTTTGTACAAAATAGATCCACCTAATAGATATCTCTTATTAAGCCTGTGTCCTATCATTTGCTCCTTGTGAGGTGAAAGTGAACCATACAAACCATATAATTGGAGAAGGCTCAAAATTAAATGAGAGAAACTACTACGGCAAACAAACCACAATTCATGGTTAGAACACCCCAAAAGATCAAATGGTGTTCTCGGTACTATTAAAGAACCTAATGACAACATAAAATAGCTACAAGTTGTCATTGATCCTCGTTGAACTATTCACTTCCAGTCAGCACTACCCTCTCCCCCGCCCTCCCTCTGTTCCCCAAATAATATGATGGCTCAAAATCCCCATGTGCTATGATCCTTTTGCAACACACATTCGCCAACCTCATCGTTCATGGCCAGTCTAAACCCCCGATGGGGTTCATGGAAGAATAGGTGGGAGCTGGGATGGGAGGGGTGAAAAACCCCCTTCACTGATCCATTTAACCAAACAGACAAGACAACCTAAAATTCAAGTAACAAATAAAATAAACACATGAAAACAGATCAATCAAACGTAAGCCATAAGAATTGAACCTTGAACCTATACCTAAGCCCTGACAAACCTAAATCACGAAAACAGAATCCCAATATTGCAAGCAAGAAAACCCTAGAGTAACATCAAATCTACAATTGCAAAAATTAAAAAATAAAAATAAAAGGAGAGAAAGGGACGATAAGGGGTGATGCTTACGACGAAGTGGCAGAGATTTACAACAGTCCAAGCCATGCCAGGGGTACATCCGAAGACAGAAAGCACCATAAGCCAAGAGAAGAAGACGATCAAGATGTATGTGGTCCAAACACCTGGATACATGAACCACTCCGTGTTTTTGTTCAGATCGGGAGGGGGAACTGCGCTTACGTATAGTTTCCCCATTCTTCCCGATGAAAAGCCCAATCCATCCACCATTAATGAAAAGATCAAATTGAAAGCTCCCTCTCCTTACCTCTCTCTCTCTCTCTCTCTCTATCTCTCTGTCTCTCTTCGTCTCTTGCAGTAGCAGAATAAGATAGCAGGTTAATATCGATGTTTGTTGTCAGTAATAAGGATTATCGGAACAAATAAAAAAGGGATTTCGTGAGGAAGACGAAGAAGAAACCAGAGGAGCTCAATAAGTTTTAAGCTCGGCAAGGTATATAATATAATATTACACACGGAAAGTCGCACAGAAGAGGAACATAATAAATAAATAAATTAATGTTCGTTCGTAAACTATTTCTGTATTTCATTTCAATAAATAGAGGTAGATAATTCGGTTGGTACAGGTCGGGTGGGCGAAGCCGCGTGTAGGGGGTTCCCCCGATATTTAGGGTTCAATTCTTTTTCTTCTTGAGCAACTTAATTACCATAATACCCCTCATCAGTTCTCACTTTTCACCACCCAGTAGGACAGTTCCCCCCCCCCCCATTCCCTTCCCTTCTCTTCCCCATCAGACTTAAAATATCTAAAAATACAATCCTCCATGGTTCTTCTATCAAAAAACAAAAAAAAAACCTCCATGGTTCGTAATATCAGATTGGATTGGATCGGTTCTGTCAAAATCTCTCTGGCCGGATCATGATTCGTAATCTCAGATCAAGTCGGTTCAGTCATGGCTGGTCCCGAGATATGATCGATTTGGCAATGTTTTCTTGGATCATTCACTGGATCAGCTGATTCGATTCGATACTTTCCATTTTTGGGGGTTTTTTTTATCGATATTTGAAGATTTTGACCATTTTTTTTTTTTTTTTGCCAATCCATACTATTTTTAGTATTTTATTAGTATTTTTGACCGATCCAATAAAACTTGGATTTTGATCATTATTTATTGATCCAAGCTGATTTTGATTGATCCAAATTGATATCGATCTTGACCAATCCCGAGTCCAATACCTGGATCCAATATACATGATTTTTTTGTGTTTTTTGACTGATTTTTTTGGGGGGTTTTGGCCAGTTTTTTTTCTTTTTTTTTATATATATTTTTTTTGTATTTATTTTTTTTAACTTTTTAACGGATACTAATCAATACCAAAACCAATCCGGTGAAACCCACTTTTTTTACCACTTTTGACCAATCCAGATCGGTATAGGATTGATATATGAACCATGCTTGTTTATCAAAGTGGTGAATTAAAAAGTTAAAAGTTAAAAGTTAAATTTGTTTCCTTAAAAGTTATTGAAGTAAAGTATAAAAACAAAAAATTAAAATATTTTATACATAATTATTAGTTATTTTTAAAAGCAAATATTGTCTTGTATATTTTTTTCATAAGAAAATTTTAATTATTTTCGAGTTTATATATTATATGAATGACATGATTTTACTCTTATTGAAACAAAAATTCTGTGAGTTATATTAAAATGGTAAAAATATAAAATTAAAACTTTTTTCACCCACCTTATAGTCACAATAAGATTTTTCTTGCTAATAAGTAATAAAGTCTTCATTAATAAATGGTTAGGATTAGTAAAGGATGTCAATGGGTCGGTTTGGTCCGATTTCGATTGGGCTGAATTGGTAATCCTACTAGTATTGCACTGGAATGCTCTTCATAAAAATAAAAAAAAAATCATAATATGGGGAAAGTTTTCATACACGGTTGTGTAAGTTGTGTATGTGAGAGGGTGGGAGTTTCAAGGCATTAATTAATGGGTGGGAGGCTCATGACTTTTCCAATTCTTTGTGAGAGAGGATACTATCGTGCATGCTTACACGGCCGTGTATGAAAACTTCCCCCTAATAATATTGCAGGTTTAATTCATGCTAAATGATGATAGTTAATGAATGACGTGTTTAAGCCATGACAATTAGATCTTCAATTTTCTTGTGATTCCAAATGGACCAAAGCTAGCCCATCTATCTATGGCCCATGAAATTTATTTGGGCTGGATGGATTCAATTTTTTAATTTTTTTTTTGTTGGGGGGAGGGGGGGTGGGGTGGGGAGGGGGTTCATCTTTTTCAGTAAATGTTTACATGCAGCCTCATCTCTTTTTCAGTTTATGTTGTTGATTACGCCTGAGTGTAGCCCGATGGTGTGTTTTCTTTTAGAGACTAACAGAGCCAACCCGCAGCTTCACAGTTTTAGTAGATCCTTAACTCTTCCTAATTTTGTTTGTTCTCCTGCCTCTAATGGTGCTGGCGGTACTTTGTTGGTGTGGAGTGACTTAGTTTAAGTGTCCATACTTTGGCAATCTGAGTGGTGTTATCACACAGAAATGTATTTTCAAGACCTGGACCAAATTTGGAATCTTACTTTCGTTTATATGAGTTGTGATGAAAGTAAGAAAAAAGACCAGTTTGATTCTTTGCTCAACTTAGCGTCTTTCATTCAACATCCTTGGATCTTAGCAGGAGATTGGAATGCATATCTCTCCCAAGAAGATAAAAGTGGTGGTAGAAATGTCACTCACTCCCAAATTTCGGTCTTCAATAGTTTCATAAACAATGCATGTGTTGCATTCATTCATCAGCTTGGCACAGGTTTTACCTAGGATAATAGACAATTTGGAGACCGAAGAATTGAAGCCAAGCTTGATAGATTCTTATCAAATGCAGACTGGACGTCTCTCTATCCTCAGGCAACGGTTTTTACTGAAATAGTCACATCTTCGGACCACAGGGCAATCATTCTCCAAACTGAGGAAACAAGAACAAGGTATAAACGTCCATTCAGATTCGAAGCTCTATGGTTGGTGGAACCAGATTATATGGAAGTTTTAACATCTTGTTGAGCTTCTAACTTCTGTAGAGGATCCCCCTCTTACAAAATTTGCAAGAAGTTGTAAAAATTACAAAGCTCCCTGAGAAATTGGAACAAATATAAGATTGACAATATCTTTTCGAAGATGGAACAAACAAAAGCCACTCTCACAAATATTTATCAAGTCCCCCCTGTGCAAAGAGATGATCATTGGTTCTTGGAAGAAAATTCTCAACTTGCCTATCTCAGAAAATTGGCTCATCAAGAAGAATTACTGTGGCAACAAAAATCCAGAGCCAATTGGATTAACAAAGGAGATAGAAATTCAAGATTTTTTCATCTTACCACCATCAAAAGAAGAGCAAGAAATGTGATCAGATCAGTCAATGTCCAAGGTCTAACCTTAACTGAAGAAGCTGATATTGGCAGAGAATTCAACACTTTCTTCAATAACCTCTACAACACAAGCAATCCAACTCTGAATGCAGATTACTTCATTCCCATTAGAGGTCGTATCACCCCTGAAGACAATATTATGCTCTCAAAACCTTTTTCTGATGAGGATATATTCAGAACAGTGATGGCAATGCCTTCCTACAAGTCTCCAGGTCCTGATGGGTTTTCAGGTATGTTTTATCACAAATCTTGGAATGTGATAGGAAGTGAAGTTGTAAGCTATGTCAAGAACTTCTTTCATACAAGAGCATTTTCACTACAGCTAAACCAAACCTTTATTGCACTTATCCCAAAACCTAAGCATCCATCTTCAATTTCTGAGTATAGACCAATCAGCTTGTGCAACTTCATTTACAAAGTCATTTCAAAGCTCATTGTGAGCAAGCTTTGACCTATTTTGGATCGGATAATCTCTTTCAATCAAAATGGTTTTATTAAAGGTTGCCACATCCAAGACAATGTCTTGATCTGTCATGAACTCCTACACAAAATAAAAAACACAAGGAGAGGAAGACAAGGATATTTTTCCATCAAGATAGACATGCAGAGAGCCTATGATAGGCTGGAATGGAGTTTTCTTAGAAGCACTCTCCTTAATTATGGTTTCGATGAGGTGTGGGTTAAAAGAATTATGTTCTGTGTGGAGAGTACATAGTTGGGCATTTTGATTAATGGTTCTCCTTTGCCTTACTTCAAGCCTACTAGAGGATTAAGACAAGGAGATCCTTTGTCCTCTTATCTGTTCGTTCTCTGTGCAGAGGTTCTTTCTATTAAGTTGGCTATTGCTCTTCAAGAAAATCACATTCATGGGCTTCAACTTTGTAGAGGAGGAGAACATATTTCACATATGGCCTTTGCTGACGACCTAATTCTTTTTGGGAAAGCAACTATGTCAGAAGCAAGAGCATTGAGTTCAGTTTTGGATGAATATTGCAAATTCTCAGGCCAAGCAATCAATTTGAATAAATCCAGGGCTCAATTCAGCCCTAACGTGGATTCCTCTACTAAAAGACAACTTAGAGAATTCTTTCAGATAAGCCCTACATCTGCTCTAGATACATACTTGGGGATTCCATTCATCAGTGGCAAGTTGTCGAAGGCTTACTGCACAAGTCTGATTGACAGTGTCAAAGAAACTCCAACATTGGAAAACTCAGTTTTTGAGCCCAGCTGGAAAACTTGTTTTAGTTCAGTCTTCATTATCAACCATGCCCCTTTACATGATGTCATGCTTCAAGATCCCCTCCTCAGTTCACAAGACCTTGGATGCAACAAGTAGAAACTTTTTTTGGTCAAATGGAAGCAAATCCATGATCCCCACAGTGTCATGGAACACAATCTGTGAACCGAAAAGGTATGGTGGACTCAATGTTAAACTATCAGCCAATATGAATCTGACTCTTCTCGCTAAGAAGGCTTGGGAACTTTTAACTCCCATATCATTATGGGGGAGCCTGATGAAAGAAAAATACTTTCCTTCTACTACCTTCCTTGAAGCAAAATGCCTAGGAAATTCATCTTGGGGATGGAAATCAGTCTGCTCATCTAGAGACCTTCTCCGCAAAGGTATTTTCTATCAAGTGGGGAATGGGTGCTCAATTGACCCTGGGAATGATTTCTGGATCCCCAATTCTCCTCCTCCTTCGGCTCCATACCCGTTACCACATGATGCCCCTACAAGAGTTGCTCACCTCATCCACTCTCATTCAAGATCTTGGAATTGGGACTTGATTTTCAAGTGGTGGCCCCCAGATATTGCTTTAAGAATCATATCCATTCCCATCCCTATTTTCCCAGGAGATGATTCCATCATATGGGCAACAACATCGAATGGAAAATTCACTGTGGCATCCGCATACAGTATTGGAACCAAGGGCTTTATCTTCTCCATGGATCCTCATTGGAACAAAATTTGGCATCTCCCAGCTGCTCCCAAGGTTCAGCATCTCATTTGGAAAATCTTACACCATAAAGTCCCTCTTCCTAATCTTCTCAATAGAAGAGGCCTCTCCCTTGATCCGCAATGTCCTTTATGCCATCACCACAATTAGACTAAAGATCACCTTTTCATAGAATGCATCAGGATTCAGCAAAAATGGATACGATTGGGTTTATTCTCCAATAGCTCTCACTCATCAATCTCTCTAGCAATCTTGGACTTCATCAGGCAGCAGAACAATTCCAGTAAAGAAAATATTCTGAAAACAGCTCTGTGTTGCAACATTATATGAAACATTTGGATTGGTTATTGGGATTTCCTGTTTAGGCAAAGAACTCTAAATATTAATGAGACAATTCTCCGAGCGATTGCTGGTGCTAGAGAACAAGTTGAGAACTTCCACTTCGAAAGGAGTAGAGAGCCTAGACTTATCAAATGGATCCCTCCTGATTGGCCCTTCTTAAAGTTCAATGTTGACGGCGCTAGTCAAGGGAACCCGGGTAGATCTGGTATTGGTGGCATCTGCAGAAGCTCTACCTCTTTCATTTGCTGCTTCTCGGAAGGAATTGGTTGGAATTTTGCATTGGTAGCCGAAGCAACTGTCATCAAGAGAGCGCTCATGGTCGCCCTTTCCCTCAATCTCAAGAAGATCATCATTGAGAGCGACAATCTTCTAATCATAAAGCTTCTCAATAATCATTCTCAAGCAATTCCTTGGCGGATCGCCCCACTGGTATCTGACTGTTTCACCTCAGTCGTATGTTTGAACCTATCCACTTTGTTCATTCCCTGAGAGAAGGCAATTCTGTAACTGATATTTTGGCTTCTAGGGGAGCAGTTTATCAATGTAACTCTTTCTCTCTTCATTCACCTCCTACCTGTATTTCCCCCTTTTCGTACTTCGACTTTGTGGGAACGTTGTTCCCCCGTTAATAAAATTTCCTTATAAAAAAAAAAAAGTTTGATTACGTCTGTGGAGTTCAATAGTTCATCATTAATGATGATATTCTTATAAGAATAA
This sequence comes from Telopea speciosissima, assembly GCF_018873765.1. Taxonomy (NCBI): domain Eukaryota; kingdom Viridiplantae; phylum Streptophyta; class Magnoliopsida; order Proteales; family Proteaceae; genus Telopea; species Telopea speciosissima. Next base: position 86,422,562 of record NC_057916.1, on the reverse strand, counting down.
GTCTCACATCGGTTATCCTTGATATTTTCTGTCCTCTCATATACATGTGAGTAGGGGTGTCAATCGATCAGTTCAAGCCAGTTTCAGTTCGGATTCAGTCGGTTCGAGGATGGGGCTCCTCTGTAGTGTGACATGGTGTGTAGCACACATTCGACGGCCTGCAGCGCATGGGCACGCAGCCCAACACCCCACTTGTGTGTTGGGCTGTGTGCCCGAGCATGCAGGGCCGTCGAATGATGCACTAAACGCCATGTCGTGCTACAGAGGATCCAAATCCGTCGGTTCGGTGTGGGAATGGTGAAGCCGAAACCAAACAACAACCAATAATGAAAGTTTGGTTTGGTTTGATTTCGGGTTGTATCGGTTTGTTATTGGGGTCAATTTCGATTTTCGACCTGGTTTGGATTCAGTTTAACATACATATTTATACAAAACTCTGGAAAATCTGAATTTTTTATGGGTTTCGCCATTTCAGGTTGTTATCGTTTCCTATCGGCGTAGATCGGTTTTGGTCTGGCTTTTTGAGCCGATTTCAATTTCCGGTGTGATTTGGTTCGATTTTGAGATCGTATACCCCAATCCGGAAACCTGTCCAATAAGACATTGGTGTGTTTCAATCTGAGCCATTACATTTTGGTTTGGACTGGTTTGCCCGGTTCGATCTCACTTTTGACACCCATACGGCCCCAGTTGTGAGTCTCTTCACCAATAGTTCTAGCCTTTGGGATGGATATTTAGATAGTATCAGGTTTTTTCCACTTTAACATGGTTTTCTTACATTGATGTCAAGGAAAGAATCTCCCCCGCCGCACAACCCACCCCCCCCCCCCCCTTGCTCTCCTAAAAAAAATTAATTGAAACTTGAAAGAATAAAATGATATAAAACCAGGACGACCATAAGTGGTTTATTTCTTCCCAAGTCCCTACACTCTACAGCACAAGTATGTACAGATCAGACCAAGGATACACATATTTCCCATAGATTAATTCCTACAAATTTAGCAAAGAGAATCCTAAAAATTAATTATTGATTAAACTTCAACAAAGCCTTCTGCCAAAGGGGGGAAAAATAATGAAAAGATGCCCTACACATGTGTGGGGTGGAGGAAGAGGGCAAGGTGCCCCACTTGTGATTTAGGCAAATCAGAAAAGGCTTAGGACAATGTAAACCTTCCCTCGGAATAATGATTCCAGAAAGTATATGAAACAATTCCCACCCCCCCCCCCCCCCCAACCTTCCCTCGGAATAATGATTCCAGAAAGTATATGAAACAATCCCCCCCCCCCCCAAGGAGGTTGTTCTAGAATGCTAGATGGGCTGTGTTCTACCATATGAACCATTGATTTCTTATTCAGAGAACACTTTGAATCAGAAACAAAAATCATTAGGTTTTACTGTGTTAAGATGTTGAAACTCTTGAGGAATTACCTGATGGAAAATGGGTCCACTTCTGAATCACCAAGAATATGCCAATTGTCAAATTAGACAAATGCATAATAAAAATGGTATGAGGCCTTCTTCACCCATCACATGCCCCTTAAATATGGGAGAGATATAATGTTAGGTACAGCAATTAAATCAAAATGATACATCACTTTTGATCCAATAATATTGGAAGAAAACTGGATCAATTTTCAGAGGCTGATGGTGGCATTACCAATTTCATTGAATCCCACAACCAATCTCCTCTTTGCAGACTTGGTTCTGTAACACCACACTTCAAAAGCCTCACTCAAGTCGGGATACCTCACCTGCTCAGTCTGGATCCAATCTGCCATAATGTCTGCTTGATCATTGGATGGCAGTGCCAACACAAGGGAGATGATTGCCCCCTCAATGCTCTGGCACAGGTCCTCATCCATCTTGTATGCAAATCCAACATCTTCACTGCCCTTCGAATCCAGCAAAGGCTTCATTTTCCTTACGTATGAGAGCCAAAACTTCAGCAACTGCACCCGGGCTGGTGCTGGAAAAATAACATTGCCATAACCTACGGCATCCAAGACCTTTCCAGCAACTTCTATTAGCTTCAGTTTCGCACCCCACATGGTTGTATCAAATTTCTTGTCTTGAAACACCTTTAGGACATAATCAGATACATCAATCCAGTTGGAAACAAAATCCTTCAATAGATCCATCTTTGGCAGTATGTTGCACATCCATTCAAGGTCCGAAAGACTCTGCAAGACTATATCCTCTGCTGCAGCAGTTAGATCAGACTCCAAAAGCAGGGAACCTAGTTCCTTCTCAAATTTTGAGAACATTTTGGAAAGGCTCATCCTCACCTCAGATTTTACTTCACCATCAGCTGTAACCAGAGGCATATCTTCATCTTCTACTAGCATGTATTCCACTTGTTCCCGAGCAGAAACTTTAAGATCATCTGCAAAAGGAGGACACGGTCCACCAGTAGATGTGGCAAAGCGAATTGCAGCTAGGAAAACATTCTTTGTGGCATTAATATCAACAGGTTGTATCCGGGCTAATATGGGCATGGCTAATGGACCCAGTCCAGATACTGCCTTTAATATCTCTTCCTCTTCCTTATCCTCCCAGGGAACAGCCTCCAAGTATTGGATACAGCTTTGAGTAATCTCTTCACAGCTCAAGGCAATTGCTACCTGAAGAACACTAAGAGCAGTTTTGACAGAGTCCCACGAGTCCAGAAGTGAGTCCCCAGAAAGATAAAGTAGTTTCAAAAGCTTAGCGCACTTATCGTACCCAAATTTTGTGCATGGAATCTCAATGCAGTTAGTAGAGTCAACTCTTGATAGCTGGTCTGCAAAGAACTTGCTCTTCTGTACAAGAATCGAGGAGTGACAGTGGAACCACTCAGGTCTTCCTTCTCTTGTTTTCAAGCAAACAAGGATGTCACTACTACTTGGATCACCGAATTTGTAGGTCATGGCCACCCCAGCTTTGTCCATGTGTTAACAAGATTCATACTTCTATATTGCTGAAATAAGACTTTTCTGGATCAATCTGTAGCACAAGAGAATTAATCCAGTCAAGTCCCCAAGTACAAGGAACTACTTTTGTCTCCTGTACCAGAAAAAATTAACCTTAGCAACCATCCAATATAAGATTATCCATATAGCAAAGATATTGCATCTACTCTTTTTATCTTTTGTTGGGAGAGGGGGTTGGGAAACAGTGCGCTACATAAACACAACATGTGTCTGAAGTTGTGTATATGTGCACATAAAGGTGATATACACACACTCTTTCATGCATTTATACACAGAAGATCATGTATATTCTTGTACTGGCAGGGACACAAACATCTCCATATTTGCACACATCTAATATGCTTATCTGTACAAACCACTTACAAGGATACATATGCCGAAAGTGTGCACAATCATCAAGTAGAACAATCATTCCCAGGACAATACTTTTCCTTCTTTTCTTTTTTTTTTTTTTTGGGGGGGGGGGGGGGGGAGGGAAGGGGGGAATTTGAATAACATCCTGCTGTCATATGTTCGTAGAAGGCTGTTAGTTTTTTGGCAGGGTTCATGATCAAAAAGACAAAAAGAAATCATAATAGTTTTCCTGACTAAATTCTACATCCCTCTTGACTTTATGATCTCAGTGTCTTCCACCTAAAAGTACTCAACAAAATCAAGTGTTTGTGGAAAATTCATTACATAAAACAAAAATAGTTTTGAAACAACTAGAACTTCACGTTCGTAGTGATTTCCACCTAGAAATACTCAACAAAGTCAAGCACTTGTGATCAATTCATTACATAAATCACAAATAGCTTTCAAACTAGATAATCAAATTGTGGCTGAAGGCATTTCTCCACAAATAGCTTTTGAACTATCAAGTCAAAAGCTGAAGGCATTTCTCCAGAACTCATCAAGTCAGGTCAGAATACCCAAGCTCTGGAGCCATTCAAACTGTTTTGATTGGTAGCTCTGTGCAATCAAATATTTGGAGAATGAAACAAGCCATGTACATGTCCAATGTCTTGCATGCTACCCACCAAACAGAGGCTGGTGTTGCAGCCAAACCATATGAAAGTACTATTAGAAAGTATCACGTAAAGGTCTGACAAAGCAAACCAGGGAGGCAGGAGCTAAGTTTTAAATTGCTCATGTGAGCCTAAGACTTGATTGGACATAGTCCTCGTGAATTGTGGATACTACTTTGGGGATGAAGATTCTATTTCTATGAATAAAAGTTTTTACTAATTTATCAGATCAATCGAGTTACGTAAGTGAACAACACTATATAGTTGCACCAATAATAACACACACACACACACAAATGCAAATGACAGCAATGCATCCTGATAGGATTATCAACCCTTTGAATAACCCAATTCTCCTGGATCATAACAATAAAATGTTAACCAAGGTTCAGAACTCCAATAGATCAGATTGATCTATATCATAATGTTTCGATACCCGTAATAGTGTCATTAATCTTACACTAAACATGAGTGCATCATCTACTTAGAGAAGACCATGCAACAGAGGTGTACAAGACTAGAAGAAGAGCATCAGGCTTCAGCTAATGAAACTCGATCCTTGGGTTTCAAGTGGAATCATAAACCATATATATATATATCATCTTTAGGAATTGTAAACAGAAGAACAAAATAATCAAACTTCAAGTAATGTACATATTCACCAACTCATACCCATCTTGATCCAAAGGGATTGGAATAGACTAGAAGTAGGAATTTGGCATTGTTTCAGCAGGTCTTCAGGTTCACAGATAAGCCTCTAAAGAATGAAATTATCAATTGTATCTTCTTCTTTGTCAACGACTGTATTTCTTTGCCGGCAGCTTGGTCTCCTAAACAGAAGTGAGGCCCTTTTTCTATACTTAGCAAGAATGGTAAGTGAATTTAGTCACCAAATAATACGATAAAGAATGTGAGCCTCTCAGAACCAATATACCACTCACATTTTCAGAGATTCCAAGCATCCATTGTTGATTTCTCCAAACATGTCAGTCTCATATCGCCAGTAAACTTAAGCAATGTAGTTCATTTAAGCTAACAATATGGATGTAACTTCTGCAACACTATCTTTCCAAACTTATAGTGTGACCTCTGTTTTTCATATTTAGCATCGGTGAGCTCAAATCATCAAGAAGATTTAAAGCCTTAGTTGCTAAAACGTCAGTTAGACAGTTTCTCCTACCAACCCAACTAATTTTGACGAGAGATTCAGTCGGGAATTTCATTGAAATGGAAAATTCATCTTTAGGCATAAAATAAAAAACACACACATAATCAATATTACAGGTTTCAGGAATCAAATTAATCGTTGTTCAGAAAAGGAGGCAAAAAAACCAATAACAAAAACAGAAAAACAAAAACACCTCAGAGCGAAGAAGAGATCCAAGAGTGAAACTAAAGAGCTTCGGACCTGATAACGTAACCGATTAAATCGGTGTAAGTGTCTGCGGCTGATGGAGATTCGTCAAACCCTAGATTTCATCTACATCGGTTTGGATACGCGAGAAACAACTTGAAGGAGAGAAGATGCGGGAGGGTGGAGAAGGTGAGAATGAAGAGCTGATGGGGAAAATCGAACCGTCCATTTTATTTCGAGGTTGCTTCGATATGATTAGATGCGGAAAGATGACGGATTAACGGTGGATATTGTCAGTACTCTGGACTCCACTTTTATCCATCTTTATCCATCTCTCTTTTAAAAGATAAAAGTGTCTCTAAGCCTACGTCATCTCATACATGAATTTTTAATTATTTTTTTCTCTTTTTAGAAAACCAATAAAAAATTACTTTGTGATTATTTAAAAAAACAAAAAAAAAAAAAAAAAAATCAGAAATGGAGTAGGTTTAGAGAACCCTTTCCCCTAGGTTAAATATGCATGCGTCATACGAGTAGGTGGGGACCAAGTTTGTAATCTCGGTATTGAATCGGATCGGGTAGGGATCGCCCAAATTCGGGCAAATATGATATTTTAAAGCCTTTTTTGTACCTTTTTACCCTTCTTCGTATAGGTGGATCAGATCGACCAAAACCGATCTGATCCAAGATTATGAACCTTAGTGGGGACCATTGGTTTAAGGTATCAGATCATCGATATCGTATCAACCATATGGATCGAACACTTATCGGTATCATAGGTATCTAATAGTTTGACCATATCAGTCTATCAGATCCATGATCAGATGGTTCTATCAAATATTGACATCTAACTTAAATCTGAACTTCCAATCTCCTATTCTCCTTCTTTTCAACTCTCATGGACTTGATATTTGTCTTCTTTGCAGCAAATCTATATTTCACTTGTGGGAAGTCCGTTACCCTTTCTTACACGTTTATTGTAATTTTAATTTTTAAGTTTTAATTTTATATTTTAGAATTTTTTTAGGGGAAATAGGTCTGATACATGATAAATTATAAGAGAAATCGTTTGAAGTAGTATGATCATGGTCAATGAAAACCTTTGGATGCTACGGTATGGAAGAATGATTTGAATCAGATTGAATGAACTGAGAGAACTATGGGGAGACCTAAAATGATCCTAGGAGAGTGGTGAGAAAAGACATACATACCTTAGATCTTCTATGAAGTATGACATTGAATAGAGTTTATTAGAAAGTAAGTATCCATGTAGTCAGTTTCATTTAGTTGGAATAAGACTGAGGATTTGTTGTTGAATTGTAAACTTAAAATTTTTTTTTTTAAAAAAAGAAAGGATTTTATACAATGCCAAAGTGTATTTTTGCACTAATAGCAGGGGAGGGTGATCGATCGTCCAATAAAGGTGGGCATTTAATGAGGAGAGAGGGTGTGGGATTCATAAATGGAATGTGAGATGGTGTGTGCAAGAATCTACACACCGACATCATGACTTTCTTTTTCTCTTAGAAAAATATTTGTTTACTTGAACTAATTGATTTTATGGAAAGAGATCGTTGTCTGGTTGTATAGCCACTGCATTGTCATGGGACCAATGAGAACATGCTCGAGGATGTACGCTCTAACTATGGTAGGCACCTGGGCCCTCGAGGTCTTGGTTTCGAGACTCAATTCCACATGTAAATATGCCCTCTTATCCCCATCTCCCCCTTCATAAATTAAAGAACACACCCAAATACCCAATACTTTGACCATTAGAATTTATATTCTCTAAACCCATAAATGATAAATATATATATCAATTTCCTTTGCTAAATCATTTTAGTTGCTCGAATTTGTAAAAGACTAAAATTACCCTTAAGATCTACCCAAAAAAAAAAAAAAAAACCCCTAAGGACCATAATTTAATTTCCTTCTTAAATAATTTTAGATGCCATTGTGGCCAATGTAGGTTGCTTAATTAAGCTTAATTAAGATTCTTACCTTGTTCAACACTGCAACTAAAGTATCCTACTACTGTAGTCTGAAGGTGCTTAACCAATTATCAAAAGCCACGTGGCAAGAGCTTGTTAATTTATTTATTAACATTATAGAGAATCTCTTCGAAGGGTTGGGGGCAAACCAGTTGATTGACACCTTAGGAAAAGGGACTGGCATAAGTGCTCGGAGAGTCGGAGTAATGGAGTATAGGAGGGGAGAGAAAAGGAAAGGAAAGGAGAGGAAAGGAATATGTGATATTGTGATGGTCGTCTACTCATATCAGTATCAGATGATGTGATTTTTACCGTTATTTCATATTTGCTTGGCGTCTCTCTATCTGTTCTTCCCTTCTTTGTCCGTCTTTAGGAGGTCAACTCAAAGTCTTTCACACTATACCATAGCGTAGCAGAGCAGCATTTGCTAGAGAGAGGGAGAGAGATGGGTCTCCTTTCCAACAAGGTAGAGAGAAGCCAGATCAAAGCAGGCGATCACATCTACACCTGGAGAGCCATTTACAGTTACTCTCACCATGGTAACTCACTGCTCATATCTTTTTTTTTTTTTTTGGGGGTTAGAAACTCTTGTTTTTGTTTCTTCGTTCCATTTCATTCTGAGAATCGTGTTCATATGAAATTTCCTAGGGTCACACGGACAATGTAGTTTGTTTTTCTACTTTTGTTTTCGAATTTCTTTTTCTGTGTCAGTAGATTTTCTTTTTATTCAATCTTTCTTCTGTTTTGTTCAGTTTCTGGAGTTTCTTTCGCAATGTGGATCGGAAATTGAGTAATTTTCTCTAAGGACTATGGTGGATTTCCTCCCGAAATGGTTAAGATGGCCAATCTAGGAGTCTCCTTTTGGATTGTGCATGCAAATTTTTTTTTTCCGTTTTTAGGGTACCTTGTGAATCAGAGTTTTTGGGGCAAAGAAAGAATCTCTTGTTTAGCTTGCTTGATTCGTATGTCCGTACGCTAGATTACTTGGTTTAAGCAATTGCAGTAGTCCAAAGAATAAAGACTCGAAGTTGAACTACAATGGATCTCCTAGGATTTTTTTATTATTATTTTCCCTTGGGCGAGACTGCGTTGATAAGGATTTGGGTTTCTTCTGGAGTGGGAAATTTCTTCTTTACGTTCCAGGGTTTCTTCGTGAGGCCCCCTTTGCGTTTCTTTCGTGGATTCTTCCAGGGTGGGAAATTTTATTCTCTTCGTTCGGGGTTTTCTTCCTGAGGCCCTCCTGTGTTTCTTCTATTGCGAAGTAGAACTACTAGGATTTTATTCTTGTACGACTTGAGTGATTATTCAGGTACTTGGGTATCTCCTAGACCTGGAGTTGGATGTTTCTCTGAAACTTCAGTATGAGTTTTGAACCTACAAGGATTCTGAATTTTTTTTGGTAGAATTCAAAGGCCGATATTAACAACCATAATAGCTTTTGTAAAAGACATAGCTACAATTTAATGGACCTCTTATTTTCAGTAAATCTGACCATGGTTCAAAATTTATTAGTTGAAAGTTCAACAGCATACTTCAGTTTTTACCCTGGTTTAAGCAAACATATGGGAATTGAGGGCTGTTCAATGTTTCAGTTTTTTCACTGAAATAGTCCATATTTCGGTGGTATGTTTTGGTTTCGGCCAGGGTTTACCGAGATCTTGAACCTTGAAACTGACAAGGTCCGCAGTGTAATGCAAAATCTTATCTTGGGGTCCCTTGTTTAATTGCACTGGGGTTTCTTAAAATCTTTTAATGCTTAACATCTGCTTGCAAGGGCATCCTCTGTAAGCGAGGGTTCTCATACCGTGGATAAGTGCGGGTAAAGAACCTAGTCTCAAAAGCGTAGGATTAGATTAGCATCTTGGAACATTGGATCCTTAATGGGAAAAAGTCTAGATGTTATGAGGAGAAGAAGGATTAATATTGCTTGTATTCAACAGACTAGATGGAAGGATAAAAAAGCTAAAGAGTTGGAACTTTGGTATATGGGAGATCAAAGTAATAGAAGTGGAGTGGGCATAGTAGTGGATAAAGATCTAACGAATGATGTGTGGATCTAAAGAATGATGTGTAGATGTTAAAAGATTTGGAGATAGGATTATATCCATCAAACTTGTATTGAAAAAGAGGTTATCAATATAATTAGCACTTACGGACCTCAAGTAGGATTGGATGAAAATAGTAAGTTACAATTTTGGGAACACATGGATGGATTAGTGCAAGGGTTGAATCAAGGAGAAAAGATAATTATAGGGGTGATTTGAATGGACTTGTGGGCAGAGATCGTAGAGGCTATAAAAGCGTACATGGAGGTTATGGTTTTGGAGAGAGGAATAAAGAAGGGATCTTAGTTTTAGATTTTGCTTTGTCTTATGATTTATCCATTGTCAACACTTCCTCTGAAAAGAGAAAGGAGCATTTAGTTACCTACAAAAATGGGCATCATATCAGCCAAATAGATTTATTCCTAACTAGAAGGGTCCGATAGATTGTTTTGTAAGAAATGTAAGGTTATACCTAGGAGAGTCTGACCACTCAACATAAAATGGTGGTCATGGATATGTGTCTCATTATACAGAATCGTAAGATAGGGGAGCATACTTGCCCTAAGATAAAGTGATGGAGCTTAAAGGGAGACTCCTTGAATTCATTTATTAATAATGTGGTCAAATAAGGAAAGTGAGACTTTGAGGGAGACACTAATATGATGTGGAACAAGATGATACTTGTATTAAGTAGGTTGCAAAAAAGGTCCTAGGGGAATCAAAAGGAAACCGTCATGCCCTTAGGGAGACTTGGTGGTGGGATGATGAGGTCCAATCAGTTATTAAATCTAAGAAAACTAGTTTTAAGACATGGCAAAAGACTAAGGAGATAGAGGATCTAAAATGGTATAAATTTGCCAAAAATAAAGCTAAGAAGATTGTGGGGGGAAAGTAAGCCGTGAAGAAATATGATGTTCTTTATAACAATTTGAACGCAAAGAAAGGGGAAAAAATTATTTATAAGACAGCTAGAATGAGAGAAAGGAAGATTAGTGATTTCGACCATGTTAGATGTATTAAAGGTGAAGATAGTAGAATATTAATAAGAGATGTGGATATTAAGGAGAGGTGGAAAGAGTATTTCCACAACTTACTAAATGAAGACATTTCGAGTAATAGTGTCTCAGAAGATTGCATTGCTCATCTAAGACCATAGTTGCCATGGCGTTTAGGCGACGCAAGATATTGAAGAGGGGCCAAAATCAAGGCGACACCAATTAGGCAACCAAGGGGCGGCGACGCCTTGACAACTATGATCTAGACACTACATCTTGTATATATATACACAAAATTAGGGTGTCTGAAGTAAAAGAAGCTTTACAAAAGATGAAAGTAGACAAGGCACTAGGCCCAGATGGGGGCTCAATAGAAGTGTGGAAGAGCTTAGGAATTTGTGAATTATTTTGGCTAACCAAACTGTTTAATAAGATTATGAACACAAGGAAAATTCCGTATGATTGGAGTAGAAACATTGTGGTCCTGATCTACAAAAATAAAGGTGATAATGTGATATTGAGAGTTGTAATAGTTATGGAGGCATAAAACTATTGAGTCATACTGTGTAGTTATGGGAGAGAGTTATTGAAATCTACCTGAGAAAAGAGACTACTATTTCGGGGAACTAATTTGACTTTTTCTTACTTAGGAGGCTCATGAAAATATTTAGAGAGGGCAAGAAGGATCTCCATATGATTTTTATTGGACCTAGAAAGTATACAACAGAGTCCCTAGAGAGCTAATCTGGCATATACTAGAGAAGAGAAGGGTTTCAAGTAAATACGTGGACATAATTAAGGATATGTATGATGGTATGATAACTAGCATAAGAACTGGGGGGGGGGGGTCAATGTGGTGAATTCGCATTTACAATTGGGTTACATCAAGGATCAGCCTTATGCCTTTGTTTGTTTGCACTTATCATGGATGATTTAACTACAGACATTCAATATGATGTCCCTTCGTGTATGCTTTTTGTTGATGATATTGTTTTGGTGGATGAGACAACATCAGAGATTAATGCCAAGTTGGAGTTAAGGAGATCAACCTTGGAATCAAAAGGTGTTAAGATAAGTAGAACAAAGACAGAGTATATGGTGTGTAACTTTAGTCACACTAAAACGGTTAATGAGGTAGTGAAAATTGATGAGAGGGAAATTCCACAAAGTGATTATTTTAGGTATCTGAGCTCAATCATAAATAAAGGAGGTGATTTAGAGAATGATGTTGCCCGTAGAATTAAAATAGAATGGATGAAGTGGAGAGGTGTGTTCGGAGTGTGCTGTGATCGGCGTATTCCTTTAAAGCTTATAAAGGAAAATTTTATAGGACTGTCATAGGACAGGCTAGGATGTATGGTGTGGAATGTTGGGCAATTAAGAAGCATCAAATAGATAAACTACGTGTAGCAGAGATGAGGATGTTGAGATGGATATGTGGCAAAACTAGGAAGGATAAAGTAAAGAAGAACCATATTAGAGCTGATTTGGGAGTAGCTTCGATACATGACAAGCTACGAGATTTGAGGTGGAATGGCCACGTGCGACGGAGGCCTTGGGATGCTCCAGTGTGGAGGAATGATTTGATTCAGATTGAAGGAATTAAAAGAGCCAGGGGCAGACTTAAAATAACCATAGGAGAAGTGGTGAGGAAAGACATGCATAGCTTAGGCCTTGTATCAGGTATGCCTTTAAATAGAGCTGATTGGAGAGCAAGGATCCATGTAGCTGACCCTATTTAGTTGGGATAAGGGTATGAAGTTGTTGTTGTATCTGTTTAGCTACAATGATATAGAACTTACATCACTGCTTGAAGCAAGGAAATGCTGGTTTATCGTGTTCTCCAGGTCCATATTTTCAACTAGATTTAATCAATGCCATGCCCAGGTTAAGCTGGTTGGTAATATCATGACATATCTCTGCATTATTTGCTGCATCAATAATGTGCAGTCCCTTCTTCATGTTCATCACTAACTTTCTGATAGATGCTACATGGCATTTCTTCAGACCTTAAACCATAAACTTATCCTGTTGGTATGAAGAGGTCTATATAATCTTAAAATCCTAATCAATCTCTATTGTGCACCATGTCAACCTGTTATTTGATCAAACCAATGGAGATTCAATTATCCCATCTTACTATCCAAGTTCTGTTAATACCCAACCCCATCCCACCCCCATAAACCCCACCCCCCCCCCCCAAAAAAAAAAAGAAAAAGAAAAGAAAAAGCAGGGGGTGGGGGGCTTAGTGATTTTGTTGTTGTCTCCGCATGTTATCAGATGACTGCTTTGGTCACTTAGGGTATGAACATGTACAGAATAGAGATCTGATTTTAGCTTTATTCTGAGCTTGTTCAGGAGTCTTCTGTATATATTATTTTTTAAACTCTTTTTTTTTGGGGGGGGGGGGGGTGTGGGGGTGGGGTGGGAGGAGGGGGGATATTTGAAGAAGTTCAAATTTCCATATTGTCTGATGTCATGAATAAGAGTTGATAGACCTGTAATGTTTTTTATTGGTCATTGTTTTATCCACACCATCAATTCTATTAAGTTCATGCTGGAGGGAAGTGATAAAAAGGGTGTACCTGGTGCACGAGGCTCCCGCCACTGCAGGGTTTGAACCTTTGAGGAGGGTCATAGTGTATGCAGCCTTATCTCCTCTTCGCGAAGAGGCTGTTTCCCGACTTGAAGCCGCAACAACAACTAGGTTGCAATGGAACAACCTTACTGTGCGCCATGGTACACCCTCTGCTGGAGGGAAGTGATAAACATGCAAAAATTTTCGGCTTCTTTAATTTTTATGATAAAGTTTGACACACAGTGTAGCCAAAAAAACAAAAAGTTTCTGTCAGTAGCTTCATTCCATATGCGCTTCAACTTAAATTTCAGTAGCTCCATCTTTTTTGGACTGCCTCTAATGCATTATGGCACCAAAATATTGCAAGTAATATTTGGTCACAAGGAACTACCTTTTGTGCTTTATGAATTCCACTTATTTTTAAATCATGCAGGCATATATGTTGGAGGAAGCAAAGTGGTTCATTTTACACGGGAACCAGATACGGGTTCAAGTGTGGCAACCTCCCTCAATTCTAGTTTAAATTCAAAGCTTCCATCAGTCTGTCCAACCTTTCCTGACTGCGGCTTCAGGCAACCCAACAGTGGGGTTGTCCTCTCTTGCCTGGACTGTTTTTTGGGGAAAGGACATCTGTATTGCTTCGAGTATGGAGTTACGCCTTCTGCTTTCCTTGCCAAGGTCCGGGGTGGGACATGTACAACAGCGACATCTGACTCCCCAGAAACAGTTATCCACAGGGCAATGCATCTGCTTCAAAATGGGTTTGGGAACTATGATGTGTTCCAAAACAACTGTGAAGACTTTGCAATGTATTGCAAGACTGGACTTCTGATCCTTGATAGCAAGTCAGCTGTGGGAAGAAGTGGTCAAGCTTCTTCTGTCATTGGAGCCCCTTTGGCAGCACTTCTTTCATCTCCTCTGAAATTGTTAATGCCTGGACCTGTCGGGGTTGCAGCTGCAGCAGCTGGGGTGTACTGTGCAAGCAGGTATGCTACCGATATAGGAGTTCGAACTGATGTAATCAAGGTGGCAGTGGAGGACATGGCTGCGAACCTCAATTGGGAAGACCCATGTAGGCAACTGTCGGGTGTGACGGAGTCTTCTACCAGGAATCCTAAAGATCCAAAAGGGGACCTTATCACTCTGTAAAAGTAGCAAATTACTTAAAAAAAGACCCTCCCCAAAAAATAGACATTCATATTGACCTGAAGTTCCTACTTACAAATATCATATGCTGGGTCTGCTGGGGTTGCCATTATAGTCTTATTGAACTTTTTGAAAATCAGAAGTTGTGAATGAGATGGTCCTTGTTTGATAAAAATGATTGCCATGGTCTGCCCTCCTTCCTGTTGATGCATTTTAGTTTCATGTAAATCCAAAGTTACCCATATTTTGCAATACCACATACCTGCCAGGCTATTTCCCACCCACATCTTATAGCGTGCAGCTCATCAATGGTGATATATAGGGGCTCAGCCACCAGCATGGTAATACGAGGAACATCTCAACCATACACGGCAATTGTTCCTCTTACGAGGCCCGTAGTCGCCACATGATAATAACATATCTTGCTAACAATACCAGATTGCATACTCTTAGTATTCCATATTTTCAAGATCGGCATGGAGCTTAACGTCTTTGGAGATGACAATCACCACCATTTCCTTTGGCAGAAAATATGTGGTGCTATGCTACCCCTTTCAGTATTGAAAATTGAAATAAGAAATGTTCAGATTTGCAGACAATGATGTTTCCTTAGTGAACTAATATTCTTATGGGACAAAGAACGCTACCTGGTCGTGCCACGGTTCCCACGCCCAGACACACAAGGAGCCTTGACCACCTTGTCCCCAAGCAAAAGTGGAAATCCCAGGTGGTCCAGGCGCCTTATGTGTCTCTCTAGGCGTAGGAGCAACACAAGGCGCACATTTTATTTCCCTATTCTTTTTTTCCTCATAGGTCGATTTGATCTACAATACAGAATCAGTATAAAAAAAGCTCACTAAATTTTAAGACCAATATTTTAGTTCTTAAAGGATGCATTTAAATTCAATTGCATAGTGGGTTATTCTTTTGATTCTAACCTGCCCGAAAGGGTAGTGTACCATCAAATATCCATTTTCATACACTGCGGAGCATAATGTCATGATACTACACCTACACTGGGAAGAAAATAAAAATCAAAACCCAAAATTTCCATTGCTGGGTCCATTATCCGATTTCAGATTACTAACAGTCACATCTAGACTTGAAAAAAGAAGCTTTCCCTTACGAGTCCACTTCCACAAAAAGGCTGGCCTGAGGATGTAACCCTGCTTCTTTCAATGACATTAAGTGCTTCTCTGGGCCATATACAAGCCGAGGAAAGTTAGAGACTAGGCTGTAATTCTCTGCATTCAAGCAATCCAAAGAATCAACATAATCATAGAGGGACTGTATGGTAGCTGTGCTGTAGAACCTCCTTTCCTTCCGTTCTCCAGTAGGAAATCGTACCAAAACCTGTTCCCAAAAACATAACTACTAAGATAGCTTTCTTCAACAATGGGGAAAAGGAACAATTAAGGGGGGAAAGAAGGCAAAAGCTACGATCGTGAAGTACATTGCCTGCAAGGTTATCTAATATCAGCATAATCTTCTTCATAGGTTCCGTGGCAATTATCAGAAATTTTTTTTTTGGGGGGGGGGGGGGGAGGGGTAGATAATATCAGCATAGTTGTTATCCATGCAGTCTGCTCTTTACAAGTTATGGATCATAAACTGGGTATCTGGAATCTCTATTATTTCCATGCAGAATATGAAGTTCACCAAGTCCAAACATGATCAAATGTCTAGAGGGCAATGCCAAGCTCAATTATCTTGAAAAACTTGAGCAACAGGAATCCAATTGCTCCCAGAAAACAATTTTGACAAAATATCTTTAGTGATTGTTACACATCCCAAAAAAATTTCATTGTTCCATTAACAATAATAAAAAATATTTCATAGCCAAAATTTTTTCCAAAGCACAAGATATAGAGTACAACAACAACGGGCCATAGCCTAACACCATCAAAAGAGCATACATGCATTTTTTTTAAATCTCTACATAGTACTAAGCAACTTATTGTCTTATACTACTTGACCACCGCATCTATAAAAAAGAAAAAAACCTTCCTTTCTCAAGAATATTGATGCAGACTTAAAGGCCTACCAGCGCAAGAAGTCGAATCAAAACATCTGAGTCAACTCCATTCCAGCAAAATGACTCAGTCCTAAAGTTCCAGCAGCTGGTTGATTTTTTTTCTTCCTTCCCTCTCTTTAAATCTTCTGTGATTTTATCTTTTAACTTACTTGTAGTGGTAGAGTTTCTAACTAATAGAACTCCATCCTATTTTTTGTCTTTTTACAAGTACTTTTAGTAGTAGAGTTTCTATCTAATAGAACTCTATCTTATCTTATCACTTTAAGTTAGAAAAGACTACCTAAAAGGGTTTTTTACTTTGATTTTCTTTGTTTGTTTTATTAGTTATCAAGTTCTATTGTAACCCTTTAATTGCTTTTATAAATAAAGTGCAGGGTAGCACTGCAAGCCATGATTTTTGGATACAACATTGTTGTCTCGCTGAGTCACTGCTGTGATGATACTGTGCCCTCCTAGTGGTGAATAAGGTAACTTATCAAACCTTGCGGTGGAAAGCCCGGGTCTCTTGTCGCTCCCTCTAGTTTTTTTTCATTGTTAAGTTCTTTCAAGAATATAGCAACTGTGGAGCATTAAACAGTATATCTCCTGTGGTATAGCTCTCCTCTCAATCTGGGATTTCTGGAAACAGGGAACTACAGGTCTGTTTTTGTTTATCACTTCATACACTTTTCGGTCAGTATTCTCTTGCTTTCCTGTTGTAAGATCAACTTGCTGACTGCATCTTGATTTCCTAATCTGGTTGGAGATTTATTAGTTCCTATTTTGGTGGAATATCAAGAACTGTACTTCAAGTTTTTTGTGTCGAACCTGATTTCAGTAGTGGAAGTATATTTTAGCTTTGCTGATATTAATTCTGAAACTAAGTTCACTAGATATGTTGTTTGGCTGATTTTGAGGTTTCCTAGTCATACAAAGAACTGTCCATATAAGCAGCTCCAACCCTTGGAGGATCTTGCTGATATTTTCAGCAGTCATTCTAAGCCTAAGGAGGACCACTCAACCAAGAGGATCCACTGGTCTTATATGCTGATTTGTTGTTATAGCAGTTCTCTTGAATCTGGACTTTTTTTTTGGTGAAGCTCTTGAATCTGGACTTGCTACATTCAGTTTCAATCCTGTTCATTTGGTGACTGATCTTAGATATCAGAACCACATTAAATATCCATTACCATAAGAAGGGCATGGTTCAAGAAACAAGCTAATAGCTGCCTCACATGGCTAAATGTAAGCCAAGAGAGCTCAAACTCCTTTTTCTCAGTGGAGTCCAACAGTACAGTAAAACAAAAATCCACACAGGAATAACAACGGATAAAATAAATATCAGAAGAACTTCACTTAGAATAGAAGGATTACTTTGTAACATCAGGGCATACCCAGTGCACAAGGCTCCCACCACTCCGGGGTCTGGGGAGGGTCATAATGTATACGCAGTCTTACCCCTGCTTTCGCAGAAAGGCTGTTTCGAGACTCGAATCCATGTCCACTTGGTCACAATGGAGCAACCTTACCGTTGCACCAAGGCCCGTCCTCTACTTTGTAACATTAGGATAAAATAAAAATCAGAAGAAACTTCACTCGGAATAGAAGGATTACTTGTGTAACACCAGGTCCTTTCTCAGGTTCATCACCCAATGACATAGCTTTCTCCTGCCGCCTTCTAGCTAGTGCAGCTTCTTTTTCAGCAGCTTCTTGAGCTGCTCGTTGTCGAGCCTCTTCTTCCTCCCTCTGTTTTCTCTCAGTTTCTGCAGCTTCCCTCTCCAATCGCTCTTGCTCCTCTTTCCTTTGCCGCTCTCTAGCCTGATGTGACAGAGAAACAACATAATTTCAATTTAAATAAGGAAAATAGAAACAAGACCCAGAATTATGTATGAAACATATAATACGGGCATGCATGCCCTTTTAAAATAATATAGACAAACCAAACCAACAAGGGCCACAGTTACAAAAAGCAACATACTTGATCGGCTTCAAGCGCTGTCCTGTATGCAGCATCTTGCTCCTCTCTCAAACGCACATTGGTCCTCCTTTCTTCCGCATCAAGCCTAGCTGAGACAAGAACAGAAGCACTCTCCTCAGCAACTCTCTGAAGGACGGTGAGCAATTGCTCAGGAGATTTTGGACCCTCAATCTGCAGAACATGCAGCAGACTAATTTTAAAAAAAAAATGTGCAACTTAATATAGTCATCCATCAGCAATTCAAGTGAAAATCCACAAAGCATACAGAGGGAGAAGCACAAATTTTACCTAAAATACTTTCTAGTCTCTACAACAAATACACCAGAAGAAGAATAACAATAGCAGGATGGGGAAAAGTCTTAAGAGCATACTGGAGAATCGCCCATTGTAGTGCTGTAATCCCAAAATACTATTATTTCTCTTCAATCCATTTTTCAGATGCAAGAAGGTTAGTAGTCCTGTAAAATCTCAGCTAATTTCCACTCTCAAAAATTCACAGAGCAATGCACAAATGAACAACCAAAAAGAAAAAAAAGCTAAACGATTTGCATTACCCGCATAAGAAGGGTTTCCTGTGCTGCCCACCCTAACGTGCCATGTGGACAGATGACGCAGTTATTCCAACCATTGGATTGAGAGGACATGGCCCTCAATGTGCCATGTGGCAGATATTTGGACAGCCTCGGAAGGCCTTCATATGTGGGCCATGCAGGAAACAGCCCCTCAACAAAACAGCGGAGATTAATGAGATGTGCATTTTATTGCAGAGTTAAAACAGGAATAGTATTTGTCCTTGTGCTATATGAAGCATTCCACTGGAAACCCAAAGTGGCTTCTCTGAAAGGAAATAAGTTCCCTAGTGCGGCTGAAATGGTATTTAACTAAATAAGCCTGGGGTAGTGTACTGATGGAAGCTTTATGAGACAAGGAAGTTACAAAACAGATGAAAGAGACATAGTTTTTGAGGAAATTAGATACACCATGCGAAACAAAGACAACAAATACAAAATCCCGTGTTTAATCCTAGGTGGCTTTTTGAGTACCATGGAAAAGACAAACTGCTGTCTACCTTGAGGCTTCTCACCTCTTGTTTTCTTCATTAAAATTTGTTTACATGTCTTTGCAGGGATCCATGTAGCCGACCCCATGGATCCGGGTTAAAAAATCCTGGTTTGGATCACTTATGGACCCACAAAAATGAATAAAATGCCAAATTAATGGTTGAGCGGCAATTCCTTAACTATATAGAAGCTATGGACAACTTTTGGGCAAGATAACAAATAAGTGACTAAATGGTAAATAGATCTAAATAAGGGATGGTTATTCTGTACTTAAGGATATAGATGGACAAATAAGATTAAGGATAAGAGGGAGGGGGTACATTGGAAGGAAGAGAGACGATGAGATATAAAATACAATCACTCATCTTCTTCAACCTCACATGATAAGAAAGGAGAACAAGAAACCAGCAATAACCAATTTCAATTTCATTTGAAAGAACTCCCGCTGTTTAACTACAATCAAGGTAATATTTCAAACATAGGCTCTCTTATTACCTAGCCCTCTTAAGATCAACCAACAGTGGTCCAGAAATCAGCTATTCATTTAATAGTAATTGTATGAACTCAGATCTGATTGCAGGTTCAAATCTCACAGAATAAGAAAAATTTGGGGGTGGGAGAACCTGGGGTTTGAGTCGCCCTAAGGTGATGATCAGATGCCCAAAATATGAGGGGGGAAAGAAGAGGAGGTGAGAGAGAACAGTCCCCAATCGTGAGCGACTGTTTGGTCTCCCGGCACATAACAGGGAAAATAAATAGTATAGCAGGAAGAGATGTGGAAGAGGAAATGTACCTGTAAATAAAAAAGGATGAAACTACAGTTGAGGAAGGAAGAGAAGAAGAGAGGGGGAAGAACACCCAGCCAACAGGTTGCTAATAGGCCACACAGGCTTACTCAAACAAAACCCAATTAATTCCATAATCTGTCCATTATGATGACTTGCATAGATATATAGAAGAAAGATTCCTACCATAGTTGTCATGGCGTCCAGGCGACTGAAGGCGTCGGAAGGGTCCTGGACGCAAGGCAACCAAGGCGCCTGTCTATGTGATCCTAGTTGTCAAGGTGTCACCTAGGCAGCACCTTCACAACTATGCCTACTACGGAAAAAATAGAATTAGAAAGGAGATTGGAATCAATCTGATCTCCTACGTAATCTAATAGCTAACCAAAATTAAAGATTACATAATATTCTTCCAAATAAAATAGATCTCCCTAAATATTCTACTGAACCAACCCGGTTTGGAATCGGTTCCTTGTGGTATATGAATCCCAAAGGGTCAAACTAATCCAGCTGGTCAACTGGATTAGTGTTTCCCAGTCATATTTTGTTTCTGTTATGACTTTTATAAATATAGAAGAGGCATAGCCTCCCCCACGTTTTTTATTAATGAATAAGAGGCTTTTCAGCTCAATGGCCTGTGGATTCAGATGTGTTTCTTGCTGGGTATTCAGCAAGGCAATCAGGTGGATTCCTGATTTCTATTTCCTGCACTCAACTCTTATCAACTGATAAGGTCAGTACATATCTTTAATCTGTTCTTCTATTCATACCTTCTATTCATTCCAGATCTGAGATTCCTATAATCTGTGGATACTTTAAATAATCAGTTCATGGTTTGAAGTCAGATTCATATGTTGGTTGCTTGCTGATCAATATTACTGGTTGGTTCATATTCTGATTTCTGTCTCTAAATCAATATAGCACTGCTATCAAATTCTGTTTTATTTGAACTTCCTTGTTCAAGTAGGATTTTGGTTGTTGACTTGTTTAAATTCTCCTAAGAACTGGTTCTGCAGTACTGTTGAGTTACCTTAGTCAAGGGGGATTGGTTTAAAATCTGACCTTTGGATTGAATTGATATTTTAACATTCTGTTCCCCTTGTTAAATAAGCCTCTGATATTAATATTAGCTGCACCTGGATGGTAGATTATTTAATAGCAGTTTTCTCCTGAATTCTGGAAAATTTCCTTCACTGCGATTCTGATGTAGATAGATTCTATGGCAAGCAATACTCCAGCTGGGGAGTTCTAGAAGACTTGTTTCTATTTTAGAATTATTCTCTAAGATATTTTGTGGTTGTCTATCAAGCAACCTTAGTCAGTGTAGTTTCTAATTTCAGAATTAGAAAGTAGGCTTAAGTTTCTATTTTCAGATGTTTCCTTTCTTGCAAGTTTCTAATTTCTCTTACTCATAGATGCCTATAAATATGTATGAGCTCTTAGGAGCCTCCCCATGATTTATTGATGAATGAAAACTTGCTGTTAGCAACTTTATGTCCTGAGAGAGGATGAGAGGCTGAGAGAGCCCACCCCTTCCCCCTATCTATCTATCCCTCCTATCTTCTCCTTCAATCGATCTCCCTTCTCTTTCTCTTTCTATTTTGATTCCCTGCCTGCAACACTGCAACCTTGACCCTCTTTATTAAGTTCTAAGATCAGTTTAAGGACTTTCATCAACCTAGCTCCTGCTGGAGGTTACCTGCTGGCTGTGAAGGCCCTGCAGACCTGCGGATAAATCACTTTCTATTTTCTGGGCTGCAGGTTTGTTCCAAGCTATCCCAGCAACCTGAGACAGTACTGTGCTAATATTTTGAGGGTCAATCAATCTCCCTAAGGGCTTCATTCTAGTGCTTTATTAGCCCTGATCTGGCTTTGTTGTTCAAGTTCAAAGAAGCCACTTGTTCTTCCTATTCTGTTGTATCAGCTGGGTTATTAGAAGTCTATTGTTGCTGCAACTTGGGGAGATCATATCTCCGCAACCACTGGTCAGAATTGGCTGAAATTTGGAGGTTCTCTTCCTGTTACCAGGACCCTCCTTCAATCCAAGTTTGGCATCAAACTGCTGGCTGGTTTGCCTAGAACTGCTTACCTTCTATTTTGATACTGTACTTTCTAATTCTGGCTTTCTAACTTAGACTGTCCTGCAAATAAGGGGTTTGTTTGCTGCCTGGGTTTCATTGTACTGTGGGTAATTCTGGGATTAGTTTACTTGTAAATTAACTCTGCATTAGATTCTAGATTCTTGAATTATGAAAACTAGTAACTTAGTTGACCAGAAACCTATCAAACGCTGGCTGTTTTGATATTACATGGGGTGGGTGTATAACTTTCACGCGTTACTTGCCATAGGCATAATATATGGTCTAAATATTAAGTAATTGGGTGGGGGGGGGGGGATAATAATTTTGTTCACCTTTCCAAGTATTAGGGAGCTTGTTATGTTTCTAGAATCTAGACAAGTCTTACATTCTTTCTATATAAAAAGAGTGTCCTAGTACATGAGGCTCCCGCTACTGCAGGGTCTGGGAGGGGCAAATGTACAGAGTCTTACTCCCGCTTTGCGGAGAGGATGTTTCCATGTTTCGTACCCGCAGCCATCAGTGCAACTTAACGGCAGGAAAAATTAACGGCCATCTTAGAAATGCCAAAAGGGATCGACAGCAGGCCCCCCACCTAGTAAGCAATTGGTAATCAACACCCACCCCTCACCCCCTTTTCCCCTGTACACAGTCTTACTCTAGATGAGTCTTACGTTGATCTAAAAATTCTCTTTTAGGATTTTCAGCTTAAAATTTTTTTTTTTCATTTAAGAAAGGGAGAGAAGTTAAGAGCGCTAGAATAGTTAGGAAGTTCCTACTCTTCCTTTTTAGTGAATTAATGGAATTGGCAGGGTAATTTGTTTCCTTACCCAATGGTTTTTAAAAGTTTTTTCCTTTAAGGGAGAGAAGTTAAGAGCCCTAGAATAGTTAAGAAGTTCCTATTTTTCCTTTTTCAATGAATTAATGGAATTGGCAAGGTAATGCGTTTCTTACCCTATGGTTTGATGGGTAAACCCTTTATCTTTTTGCTGTAAACAGATTTTCCCAATCTCATCATTACAATTTGTCATATAAATCTCACACAAACACTTTACTAAAAAAAGAGGCTCACCCCTAATAAACTAATAAAACAAGAAAAACCCGAACATCAAGAACTTTAATTTTTTATTCATATTTACTTGAAACACTTCTCTTCCCTAGCACATGCCAAATTAAATTTCTAGGAACTATGTCATAAGCTTTTTCTAGGTCAATAAAGACCATATGGAGAACCTTATGAGTCTCCTAAGTAGGTGATAGCTTCTGTTGTGGATCTTCCTGGCATAAAAACAAATTGGTTCTACGAAATAGTGGTCTCTTTTCTCAGGTGTGTTTCAATAACCCTCTCTCATAATTTCATAGTATTACTCATTAGTTTTATGCCTCTATAGTTATTGTAACTCTGGATATCATCTTTATTTTTGTAATTCGGGACCACAATGCTTCTCCTCCAATCATCTAGCATTTTCCTAGTGCACATAATCTTATTAAACAACTTGGTTAGCCAAGATAAGTCATAGATTCCTAAGCTCTTTCCACTTCTATTGGAACCCCATCTGGGCCTGGAGCCTTGGCAATTTTCATCTTTCTTAGTGCTTCTTTTACTTCAGATGCCCTAATTTTACGTATATACCTCCAACAAGTGTCTTGATGCATATGCTCTGCCTTCTTCTGGTCCACTATAGCTTGAAATGGTTTCATTAAGTAGGCTGTGGATATAACCTTTCCATCTCTCCTCGATGTCCTCATCCCTTACTAGGACTCTACAATCATCACTTTTAATACATCTAACATGGTAGAAATCTCTACTCCTCATTTCCCTCATTTTAGCTATCTTATAGATAGCTTTTTCCTCTTCCTTAGTGCTCAAATTGTTATAAAGATCTTCATATTTCCTCGCCCTTGCATTCTCCACAATCTTCTTAGCATCATTTCTACCAAATTTATACCTTTTTAAATCTTCTACATCCTTGGGCCTTTGCCATGACTTAAAACTAGCTTCCTCCAAGTCTCCCTAAGGGAATTACAGTTTCTTTTCGATTCCCCTAGGACCTCTTTAGCCACATTCTTAATAGATACACCATCCTAGTTCATCATCCCTAACGACCATAGTATAATTCTCGTTGAAGGGTAAGAATCTCATTCAAACCTTCTAATGTTTCACAAATATTTCAAATAGGAGGAAAATTTTAATGTGGTCTAACCTCCAGAGGATGGAAACTCAAAATGTTTACTATATTCCAATAGGGAAATCATTTCAACCACCTAATTATTTGAAATAAATGCAATAATTTGCCAAAAACTCATCTAGTTAAAATTAATAACAAACAAGTAAATAAGTGCTATAAAATTATCATCATGCAAGCCTTAGTGCAACTATTTTGAATCAGCTGGAAAAAAGTTTAGTTGATTCAGATCTTCTTTTACTGAGTATTGTTTAAATTTTTACCACTACCCTAATCAATGGTTTTTATAGCCCTTCAGCATTCTTAAGAACATTACTAATAACGCAAACAGTCTCCGTCCACTGACAAGTTTAGCATTGATTAAACATAATAACAAAACACGTATCCCAAATCCAAAGAGAGTTACCTGCTGAAGTAGTGCAATTCTCTGATTCGTGGCTGCCATGACTACCGCACAGAAAGGGAACCTGGATGCTTTCAGGCTATTACTCATCTTAAATCCCTCGCTCGCCCTGATACTCCCTCCCCATGATACAAAATTCTCATTGATAAAGGACGCAACAACCTCGGAACACAAACTCCGTTCACAAAACAAAGGCGTATCAGGGTGATCCGGAGAGTGTAAGTACACGAATAACAGTTTAAACTCTTGACGAGAACGCTGCAACGCATCCATAAACCCCTCTGCAACGAAATTGGGACGAGTCATTCCAAAATCCCTTTCGAATCCCGCAGCGAAGTACGCAGCCTCAGAGGCAGCAGCGGAGAGGGTAACTAGAGGAGAAGAAGATGCATCTCCGTTACGGCCGGGACCCAAACCAAGCAAGCCGAGGGAGTGGGAGAGAACACCACCAGCAACCCACATACCGAGCCCGATTGCCCCAGATATCAACCCTAAACTACCCGAAATCACGGAGAAGGGAAGAGTGATAAGTTTCCATGCTAAACCGGGAGGAGAAGCGACGTCTAAAACCGGGTCTCGCTCTAACTGAGTCAATTCGGATTGGTCGACGCCTTCCCAAGACTCTGAATTTGGTTGTCCCCTGCTCCAGGCAATGTTATGGTCGTCGTTATCGTTGTTTGGATTGCTCACGGAAGCTGAATTCGACGTGGTGAAGGCCGAAATGGCGAGTTCAAGATCCCAACCATGAGCAGCGAGGATCTCAGTGCACAAATCAGGATCATCAAGGCCTGTAATTGCTTGAAAGTAAGCCAATTTATCGTCGAAATCCACCATTACTCCCTTGTCAGTTGCAGAAGAGTGAGAAATTTAGGGTCTGAGTCAGTGGTTTTTCTACCAAAAAGAAGTGAAAGAATTTAAGATTAACGTTTCCTTTTATCTGTCCAGCGAATTCGAAAACGAAGAAGCAAATCAAGAAATCGAGTTTGGGTTCTGGAAACCATCGAAACCTTTCCCTCTCCCTCTCTGTCTCTCAGTAGAATAAGGGAGTAGTTTAATATAATGTCTAAAATGCCCTTGACTTTGGATATTATGACAAGTTGACGTTTGGCTAAAGGTAAAGGATTCTACAGGATAAATTGGCTTACTTTCAAGCAATAACAGGCCTTTTCCCACACTTAAAAAGGGTCTGAGCAGGAGTGACAATTTGGGAAAAGAAAAGATTGACAGTAAAACAGAGAATACAAATGATCGGTTTGGTTAGGCAAGAAGTTTGATGATAGTGTATGTGGATAACTATGAATCTATGATCCTTGAGGGTTGGATATTCAAGGTTGGTGACGCATTTAGATACAAAAAAAAAGCTGCTTTTGCCGCAACCTTCACAATTTTAGGGAGAGGGTTCTTTGAGCAAGCCACATTATGTGGAAAACAAAAATGAGTTGTTTATCAAATAAATTAAAAAAAAGAAAAAGAAAAAAAAGAGAGGAACACACCAATGAGTAGAGATAAAATTAGGGTTGCAAACAATTGGGTTGGGCTGGGTTGACCTTTATTGGGCCAGACAGTGAACAATCTTAGGCATGAGGAGTACTGATCTAGGCCTTTTGAATTGGCTAAGTCGTTAGATTTGTTGGTTGATTAGATTTTGCTAAAAGTCAAATAAAGGGTTTGCCAATTGCAAACGAAAAAATATTGGCACTCAAACATCGGCTAAAAAGATCTATGCACGTCACGGCCACTTTTGGGACAAAAAATATGTATGTAAAACATCATAGGCTTTGAAATATCATATCAAAATTCAACAGGAACAATTGAAATTAAAAGCCACATGGGTAAGTTTAGGCTCCATGCTTGCTCGATCTGACCGACCTATATTTGTTAGATTGACCATGAACCGGGCCAGGTTTACACCATGGCCATCCTATGCTAATCAAGGTCTTTAATAGGATGGGGCTCCTGTACAACGCAAGGGTGTGCTGCACATCTTGTGGCGGGGTACCACAGCTCGCGAAATGGATGAGTTCCCTTTTAGACGGTCTAGATCGAGCTGGGCAAGATGGGAGTGGTGCATATGCGATGTATGGGAGGATATCTGAATTTTGAAATCCAAATTTCTAGCTTGATCCAGACCCTCCAAAAGGGAGCTCGTCCATGTGACGAGCTGTTGTGCCGTACCACAAGATTTTGCGATGCACACCTGCGCCCTAGAGGATCCCAATCCGTCTTTAATATGTTACGCTCAATCCTTCCTGTTAAATTATTACCTAATGATATGATGGAAGTATATCAGTGTTATACACATGGTATATATTCACCCATCCAACTCAATACTACAAGTTCATGGGGCTACCAATGGATTACGTCCAACTTTATACACCCCATAACCGGATCCACTCCATCAAATATGCAGTATGTTTGTTTGTCTACAATTATTGTTTTGGATATGTAAAATCATTAACAGAAAACTTGCTTTATTGTGGCCTAGTGGTCATGGGTTCGAGTCGAGAAATAGCCTCTCTACAAAGTGGATAAGGTTGCCTAACCCCATGCCCAAACTCTGTAGTGATGAGCGCCTTGTGCACTAGGTTCGAACTTTATATATAAAATCGATAAACTCAGAATAAAAGAAATTAAAATGATGAAATACTGAGCTGATTTAGGATCAACTTACATGTTTCGGCCACTACTAGCTTTAACGTTGTGATTTTTGTTGCCCTAAATGATTCTTTACATTTATGATCCCAAACTTTGCAGACATGTTGTCTATATCATCATGATCTATTCATAAAATAATTTTTAACTAGATCAATCAACTTAATCATGAAACTATAAATAACATAAAAAAAAAACGTTTATGGAACAATCAATTATGATTGAGATTAAAACCTACATGTCGCTTATTCAATTGTCTGGATGAACAAATTATCAATTCACATATATGGTTGAGAAAATGCCACCCAAGTTGGAATTAATAGAAATGATGCTAGATATACACTAACACAAAAAGATGTAAATAAGGCAATCAAGTTGTTATCTAGAAGGTGAAGTTACTAGAAGACCCCTTGTATTTTGTATAGATTCAATGTATCTCATTTTTACGTATCTTCTTGTCATTCTTCCTATTATTTATGCCACATAATATGTTAGGTCTTCTGTCTTATGTGTTACTTAATTTGTAAAGTTATTTGTAACATAAAAGAATGTAAATGAAGGAGAAGTTACTAGAAGATCCCTGTATTCTATATAGATTCAATTGAATTATTTAATTTTTACGTATCTTCTTGTCATTCTCTCTATTATTTATGCCACATAATATGTTAGGTCTTTATGTGTATCTTTGTAAAGTTATTTGAATCGATGTAAATGAGGCAATCAAGATGTTATCTAGAAGGAGAAGATACCAGAAGATTCATGTATTTTGTATAGATTCATTGCATCTAATTTTTACGTATCTTGTCATCTTTTCTATTATTTATGCCACTTAATACGTTAGGCCTTTATGTGTATCTTTGTAAAACTATTTTTGACTAAAATGTCATTTGTATTAAGGGGGGGGGGGGGAAGAATGAACAAGAATAAATTGGACTAAGCCAGAAACAACAACAACAAAGCAAGCAAAATACCTCACGCCTTCAGCAAAGGCATCAATGGGACTACGAGAGGGAAATGCTCGTAGCACTAAAGAAATACACTAAAGAAAAACATAAAATATGATATCTGGGATGAATCGTTGTAAAGTTATTTGTTATAAATAAGACCTCAATTTCACCAAATGGTCTGCCTTGTTATTCATATACCAAAACTTTATTACCGATGAGACAAAAAGATTCCTCAACTTCTAGACACTAGTCAGTTTTTCTTTTCTTTTCTTTCTTCTTCTTTCTATTTATATTTTTTTTATGATAACGAAATAAAACTTTATGAAAATAAAATTTTTAGATATATATGGTTAATGCAACACTCATGTTAGTTGGCCTTTAGATTTGTTTAACCTTTTATTAGCTATATCTTTTCTAATGATTAATATTAAAGTTTATATTCTCTATAAAAACGACTACATAGTTTCAGTAGCAAGTAAGTTAGCAATTTGAGCAATAACCCTATTTTTCCCTCTCCCCATTCCCATCTCCTCCCTTTCGTATGGTAAGACTGATAAGTCTCAATATGCTACTTAGATGGTGGAAGAGGGAGCCACATAAAGGAGATGCATATGATTTTGTTTCAATTTCAAGTGTTGTGATATGGTTTCACCCAAATGGCCTCGGTTGACAAAACTAACACGGCTTTTGAACAAGGATGAATTGTAAAATAGAATCCATATAGCCAACCTCATTTATAGTTAAAAAAAAGGTGAAAATTAAAAAAAAAAAAAGAAAAAGAAAAAAAAAACTGTGTCTAGGAGTGTGATCTATGCCAGCACTCTCGTGAATGCTTTAAGAAAAAGACACCTCTGCCCCCTTGTTTTGAGAAGAAGACAAAGACATACATAAGAATGCTGGCGTAGACCACATCCCGACAGAAAACTATTTCCCAAAAAATATATAGACTTGTTCAAGGTGGTACGGATTGAATAAAACCAATGTTTCTTTATAGGGAAGTAGATCGAGTTCCATTTGAATTCTATGGAAGGTTAAATAGCTCTGTTCAAGATCTTCATATATTAGTTGGGTCCCTCTACCTAATAACCTGATCATGGTGCCAAGAGGAAGAAACTATGAAGTTTCCCATTATTTTGTGAGATATTTAACAAAAGTGATATCAAATGATTGATGGAGATTAAACTCTTCCATTTTAGAGAGAAGTTTGAAATTTCCATGTTAATTTGTCTGGTAAATTATATATTATTGAAACAGATATCTTAATTTATTACAAATTAATACACTTGTTGCACAGTGGGAACCCAATATAGAGTTAGTGCATTGCATTGTGTAATGCAATACACCAAGAAGAAGCACTACTAATTAATCAATCTGCAGGTTTACGCACGAAACCCTAAACAACTTTTGACCTAATTTTTCTTTGTGACACTTTTAGCCTTTGTTATTGATTAAGGAATCTTGAAGATCAAACTTGAATGTAATTGCCAAATCTCAACAATTAAAAATATGTAGGTTGGCTCAGTTACAAAAGGGCAAGTAGAGAGAACTACCTGAATTTTACATATAAAATAAGCTTAAAAAGATCTTTTTTTCTTTTCTTTTTTCCCCCTCTTAGCCCTGGGAAGAGATGTTGTTCTTGTCTAAATTAATTAATAATTTAGAACTCAAACTTGTTGAAGGGCTTTCATGTTTTGTTGTTCTTGGTAATCTGAGATGGGTTTTTCAATCTCAGACTTGAAATCTGCCAAGTTCTCTAATTCATTCACTGCTTCAACCACCCCTTCAATCCTTCCCACTATTTCAATCAATAATGAAGCTACTGTGACCAGAGGAACAACTTCCATTAGAGGGACAACAACAATGTTGGGTGTTGAAATTGTCTCTTTATTTTTCTCCCCCTCAGGTGCTTCTGGTAATGGTGATGGTGATGGTGGTGGTGGTGGTGGTGGTGGAGTGAGTAAGCTAGGAAGTGACTTCAAACCATTTAGAAGCTCTTGTACTGCATCTTTCATCTCTTGAACTGATAATTCTACTTCAATAGATCTCTGCATCGTCGTCATCGTAATGGCTAATTCCTTCAATACCCTTGAAGAATGAGAGCTTAATATCATGCAAGCATTACTAAGAAGCTTCTTTACAAAGTCAGGTGCCTGTAGTTCATCAATTAACAAATCCAAAACAATTATTAATTACTGTTGTAATTAAAGACTAATTAAAGACTAATTGGGTATGCAAGAACTATTATTAGTATATATATATATATATATATATATATATACCTGAACTTCTGAATTAATGCAACCATTAAGAGCTTCTATACAGCAAGCACAATTGCGCATTGATGCTCCAATTTTAAGGTATTGTTTCCATGGATGAGAAAAATTGAAGTTACCATGAGCAGGTTCCCATCTAGCAAAATTAGCCTATAAAAAAGGGAATAATAACTCATAAGTGATTAGGAATTAAGGAAATTAAATTGTAGGAAATAAGAGAAGCAAGAGAGTTTAATTAATTAATTACTTACAAAAGAGTCTTCTGCTCCTTTTGAATTTAAGACACATTTGTAACCTAATAAACTTTTATTGGGTTTATCATCATTGTCAACATTGTCATCATCACTGTTCATCTCCTTGAAGTACTCAATCACAC
Source organism: Telopea speciosissima (assembly GCF_018873765.1). Taxonomy (NCBI): domain Eukaryota; kingdom Viridiplantae; phylum Streptophyta; class Magnoliopsida; order Proteales; family Proteaceae; genus Telopea; species Telopea speciosissima. The sequence goes on along the minus strand of NC_057916.1, from coordinate 86,391,723 downwards.
ATCCTAAATTTCATGTTAAAATGATAAAATTTGAATGAGATAAGGGGTATAGTAGTAGCTAGCTTTGTATAGTTTAGTAAATACTAAATAGTTGTTGTTGTTGCTGTTGTTAAGAAACTTACCATCCAAGGAATTTGCAAGTTTTTCCATATTACGAGTGATGAGGAGGTGAAGCTCCTCACCAGCCCAAATGGGACAAACAAGCATGCTAATTAGCATGCAGAGAGAGGTTCCAATGGCAATGGTGGACACTCTTTGGTGAGCCATCTGCAATAATTTTTCAACACGAAAACCCGATACCGAAACCAAGCTGAAGGTGAGGATAAAGATCATAGCACCGTAATCGAATCTCGCTTTTATTGTAGGAATAAATCTTGAGAAAGTTGCAGCTGAAGCTGATGATGAGATCAAAACAAAGAAAAGATAAAAGAGTTAAGTTAGGTCATGTATATATAGAGGTGTCTTCAACTCTCAATATAAGCTTATTTGTGTAGGTCATTAATGAATGAAAATATTCACAAACCTAAAATGAAGACTGAAGCTCCAAGAATTACAGGCCCAAACCTGTCTCCTGACTGACTAGCAATCCAGTGGACACCAACAGCTAGTGATCCAGCAAGAACAGTTCCAGTTACTCTGTTTAAGCATTTACATAGTGTAGCTCCTGCAACAAATCAATAATTAATAACAAAATTTCTTAATGAAAACCTAGAAATTACTTAGGGAAAGGGTAATGGCATTCCCTAAAATTTAAAGGGATTTGAATGCTTACCAACTGAGTATTCAAAGACTACCACAACAGTCATGACTGCCCACATAGCATTCCCTCCAACACCATCATACAAAGGTCTCATATAATAAAAGAGTGAGACTATGGTTAGAGCCATCCCTACTTTGACACAATGGATGAATTTTTTAGGATCTTCAACCCCTAAACTCCAGGCTTTCTTGAAGAACTTCCCAATTTTTGAAGTGAACTTAACAAGCAAACCCAAGAACCCTAGCCAGGTTCTATGGATGGGGCTAGATTCTGGAACTAGTAGCTCAGATGACTCATTATTACTCCTCCATACCTTCCATTGTAACCCACCTGAAGCTTCTTCCTTCACATTAACCATCTTCCACTCAAACCCACTTCCAAATCACTAAAAATTTCCTAACAAATGAACTGCTCTAGGAAGGAAGACCTCAAAACTCAAATGCCAATGTACTGGAAGGGCTCTCTGTCTCTCTCTGTTTCTCTCTTTCTCCCCTTGTGTTGGTAATGTTGATGTTGGGTGGATGTTTATATAAATGGTGGTACTTGGGGTACCTTGGCTTGCATTTCAAAAAGTAATAAATAAAGAATAGAAAATCCGTAAAGGTACGGTCACTAGGAAAGAGTTCAAATTTGTTTCTAATATTTAGGAAGGTAAAAGTTTATAATAATGGTTTTTTAGATGGATTCTTTCTAGTTTCTACTACTGCAATTCAAAATACTGGATTTTAATATTTCCAGTACTTCTCTCCGGGTCCCTTTGTACTTTTGAAGCATGTCCCCCACGGACAACATTAGAAGCTGATGTATTAAATTTTTATTGTTATTTTTTGGGTGAAAGCTGATGTATTAAAATTTAACTTTTATTATTAATAGATGTAATTATTTATATATAATACCACTAACTTATGTGGGTAGTACTTATAATTTTGTCTTGATTGGCGTATACACAAAGTATTAATAATAATAAGGGAGAATGTTCTCTGTGCCGCAGCGTAGCCTGTGCCCAGACACATGGGGATCGGTGTAATGACCATCCTGCTCCCTGCACAAGCTACCGATGTGCCTGGGCGCAGGCCACAGTGCGGCACAGAGAATAACACCCCTAATAATAATAATAATGAGAAGAAGAAGAAGGTTAAAAGGACAAAAAAAGGACGTGGCTAGGGAAGAAGAGGGCCAACAATAGAACTCATGGAATTTTTTTTTTTTTTTGGGGGTAAAACTCAAGGAAATTCTTGGGCCACAAACTCAACTACTAGTTTCCTTTTCTTATTAATGAAACTAATGTAATAGTTAGTTTAACGGGAGTGCTGAATGATACCTCTATAAATGTATTTAGAACTTGACATCTTCTTTTAATTGTCTTTTGTTTTAAGTAATGAGGGTTTTGAAAGAAAAAAAATTGAGAGTGAAATTTTATTATATCATTATCAAAAGGTGTCATTGTCATGCACATGTTTTAAGTAAATGACGATATTTACTTTCATTTAAAAAAAAATTATAACATTAAAAGGGCAAAAAAACAAGGTTACAAATTATTTGATACTTTAAAGGGTGTCAATAAGAAAATCCCTAGTTTAAAATAAAGGAAATCTATTCTACCCCTATTTAGAAAGCTTCCCTAAATAATCCACCATTTTCAGCCACAGTGATAGGTGATCTTGATGACTTAAACTATAACCTATATAAAACACCGATTGGATTGTCTAAAAATCAAATTTCATGACCTATCTCGAATCTCAAATGTATGGCTCATCATTTAATGATTTTCCCCTATTAGGCATACTGTCATAACAAAATAAACCAATATATGATTATTCTGGTAATTCTACCTATTAAATAGATAAAGGACCATTGAGGCCGGATTGGCTTATTTTGTCAAGTTTCAGGGTCAAAATCAATCATATTCATCTTTCAGTTAGCTGTCAAAATCTTAACTTCCATGAGTTCATGCACCAGTTCTAGCTTCTCTTGGTTTTAATGGATCGAACCAAGCATGAATATGAGAATTAACCTAATTATTTCCTCTTGTGATGTTTAAATTTTTAGTTTACAAGTAACTACGTAGTATACGGATTTTCATCTTCTCAAGTGTGACCAGTGCACCGCATTTAAGAATCCAATCGTAAAAACATGAGCATTGGTGTCTTTTTATCCTTTCAAGTGTTGGGTGGATGGTTGGATTCTTAAGTGCCCAATGCTAGGGTTTAAGGTTTAAACACAAGGTTGCTTAAAACAATACACCTTACATATCAAGTTTAGAATAAACAGATTGCTGACTCCAGCTAGTATTTATAGGAAAGACTAGAATTTTAGGTTAGATGAGCTTTATCCAGTGGGGCTCACCATAATTTTATTCCTTATTCAAGTAGACTTATATTAAAACATATAAAAAGGTTATAGAATATACCTAACACCCAGTGTCACCACTTTTGAGAGAATAAATTTTCCGTACTATATAATTGACAAGGAAATATGTGACAAAGAAAGAATATTGTGGTGTATTACTTTGAATGATCACTCTTGAGTATATGATAGGGTGGGAACTTCCTATTCTATCATTAATTAAATATATTGTCTTCATCTCCATAAAAATTGTCCTCACTCTTCTCTCTTTTTCTCTCTTATCCCCACGAATTTCCTTGGGACAAGCATTTGAGATAATGTGACCTAACAACAAGAAGATCCACTTTCAGAAAAGTCATTAGCATTAAGAAGGTTTTAATTAATTATATACATTTTTGCACAGTAAAGCAGCTCTTTAGTTTTTAATTTGTCTTCTCTCTCTCTCTCTCTCTCTCTCTTGGATAATAAAAAGAAATCAAGTTGCAAACCTCAGATTTTCAGTAGTTTCTTTCAGATAAGCATTGATGATTCAACAATTTAACCAAGATTTATTAACTTTTAGAATAAAGTTCTCATTAATGCCCAAAGCCAATCTGGCACAGGAAACTATAATTGCCCTGATGAAGTTAAGGTTAACATTCAACTTCATTGGAGGAATTAGAGGAGTAAAATTAAACAAAGAGGGCAAAACAGAAGCTAAGATAAGCTAATTTTTCCTATTTTTTGATTACCCATAAAAAGAAAGAAAGAAAAAAAAAAGACAAGCTAGTTTATGTAGATTAGCAGTCTGAGCTAACTAGCTAGAAAAATTATGTACTTGTGTTGGTTATGTTTTGGTGGCTATTGGATGTGCTATTGTTAGTCAAAATTCAAAACATCTTTGTCAAAATTTTTATTTTTTTTTGATAGATAATTACAAACCAAAGGGAGAAAGACCCTCACCCAATCAAAGGCAAAACTCTAGTGAGGGAGGAGGGGGGATGTGTAAGGACCAGGCATAATAACGGGCTTCCCCTCAGCTAAGAGGGGTCCTAAAGTATCAGAGCGGGTACGTTGGGCCTCCGTCGATGATGGGCCTTGCTCCACCCACGAAGACAGAGCTCAGAAGGCCTGCATGTAAGGGGGAATATTGAGATAATCCTACATCGGCTGTGGGTGCTCCGACTTTAATCCATCATCGGCCTGCATGTAAGGGGGAATATAAGAGTCACAAGATAGCACCTCACTTTGAACCAATTGAATTTAAGATGGAAGCTAGCTTAATACCAACTTAGCTATGCATCCTATGGTATCTCCTTTGAATGTTTTACTGATTCTATGGTATCTCCCTTGGTTAAGTTAATGAATAGACTGAATATTTTCTATAATTAAAAAAAGAATACCAACTATACTATATAGTTTTTTTGTACACAACATTTAGGAGTAAAACACCTGATGGAAGAGATGACCTAATTTTAGACTCTTCTCTAAGCTAGTGGGTTGTTCCTCTTAAGTGGAAACCCCATTGTGGTCTGGCATGTGATGAAAATGACATCCATTAAGTGCTCTTTCATCACGTCTCAAACCTTACTTAGCTAGCTAGCAAAAGTAGCTTAATTATCCCATTTCTTTAATTAATATCACTAATTAAATTTCTTTTAATTCTCTTTCTTTCATTCATAATTAATTATAAACTCCTCTCTCTCTCTCTCTCTAATTAGGTCATGACTCATGACTAATTAGAAGTGGGGATGCACTGAATTAAGTTGATCCAAGAAGACAACTTATCTCACAAATGATAAGCTTTTCCACAGCCAAGCATCAATTTGAAAAGCCATTTCAACTATCATCTTCTTCTGTAAGCGTGTGTGCACCGTACAAAGGAAGCCATTTAAACAGTTTACACCACTATCTCTATCTATATATCCTTCTAATTAATTAAAAACCATTCTTCTTCTTATACTATTAAACACTCATTACAGATAGGCCTAAACCCAGTTTAGCATTAAAACCTCTAGGTTAGATCTTTAATTAACTTAAAAAGACTTTTAAGGAACGGCCCTTACATGTTCTATTCTCTTTATAGTATATTCCAAGAAGATCTCTTTGGTATCTCTATCTCATCTTTGGGAACTGAAAACTAATAAATATTAGGTGATGCGTACGTGGGGTTAGCCTCCTATATATATATATATATATATATTCTCCACTTAAGCCTAAAACCTAAAACCTTGCAGTTTTAAAACAAAACTGTACCTCGATCTATAAGCCCAATTAGGGTAACCTTCTTACCTAACAAAATTTTAATGCATTGTGAAGGTGAGAAACATTCCTTTTTGCATGGCTGTATTGTTAGGAATTAATAAACTGATTAGCCTAATTAGTTGGGTTTGGAAAGTCATTAGTGAACTAGTTAAAGTGGTTTATATAGCCTTAATCCCATTAAAATGCATTAACGAGCATGCATGGAGCATAGTTATCTAGCTGTATGCATGCATGCATGCATGCGCGTATATGTTTTCTCGAAACGAAAAGAGAAGGTTTGTTCCAAGGAAATCAATCAAATAAATAATCTCTTGGAACCAATATCAACAAGTCCATAAAAGGCAAAATCTCTGAGTGACAAAACGCACAATGGTCTAGGAATCAGAACTGATATGACAACCTGTATAACCCAATTCAGCACACATTCGAAGACCATCTAAAAGCGCCCTCATTTCCACCTCCGAATTAATGCGTACTCCATAATAATTGGCAAAAGCCTTAACAAAAGAGTCATCCTGATTGCGAATAATGTCACACCTTCCACTAATACCAGGATTTCATTTACTCGCCCTATCAGCATTAAGCTTTATCGCATTAAAAGGTGGACACCAATAAAATAGGCAGGGAGAGCGATGTTTGATAGAAGGAAGCTTTAAATTAAGTATCAACTCACCCTTTAGGAAAAGCTTTTTGGTAAACATAGAACGATAAAGAATTTTTCTAATCCATAATTTAATTTTTCTAATAACCGTTGAAGTTGTGTGCATATCATTATCATGCCTGCGATTATTTCTACCTATAATGTACAATAGGATGTGACAGTTTAATGATAGAACTCATTGTCCATGGTGGCGAGAAACTTTCTCCGATGACTTTTAGAAAGAAGCTTCATGATAGAGGTGTAGCCACTAAGTCGGTAGACTGGGCTCGATCTAATTTGTCATTGATCAACTATTTGGGACAAGAATTAAACTAACCAATAATATAATCAGTCCTTAAAGTCCATACCAAAATTGATTACGTACTTTCAATCAGTTCTCGGGTTTAAAATTTTTATTTTTATTTTTTTTGTACCTCGAATATTACCTGGGACCCGGGACAGCCCTTGAGATTTTATTTAAAATTAAGCCAAAATAGGGATGAATACAATGGGGGGACATTCCCGCCTAACCCCTAGCCCAATCGAGAACAATCAAAACAGGACAAAACACTCGAACACTCAAAGCAAAAGCTCACTCCCAAACCCAAACAAAGACAAAGTTACACTCTTAACACTGGAAGACCACTAGCATCCTCGTGAGAAATCCGTCGAAGATCCTGAGGTAAACTAGTTACTCCATGAAACAACGAGTCAGATGCCAACTCATAAGCCAGATTTGTAAGGTAGTCCGCTGCCCTATTACCTTCACGGTATGTGAAAGAAATCATTGGTTTAAGGGAGTCAATCAGCTCCAAAACTTCCTGAAACCAGTACCATCCTTTTCAAAAACCACATTTTCTTTTTGAAATGCAAAGAAATCATTGGTTTAAGGGAGTCAATTTTTTTTCCCCTTTTGATAGGTAATATCAACTTTAATGCTGAGGAAGGGGAAAAACTATACAATCAAAGAAAAGGCAGCCCTCCAAGCTACTCAAAGACACACCCTAGGAGAGCAAGGAGAGCCTCAAATAAGCCAACATAGAAAGCTAGCCAAGATAAAATAGAGGCACCCTAATCAAGACTGGCTTCAAAAGGCAACCTTCAAAAGGGACCCCAAAATAGCAAAGAGGGACCTAAGTGGTCAATTATCGGGTCTTAAACCAGTTTAGACCCATTTTGGGATCAATAAGCCCATATTTAGGACATGGGTCATGACTCATGAGTTTGATAATTTTCGTTTTAAACACGTTTTTGTTAATTATGGACATGAGCTTGCTAGTGCACCCTTAGGTGTAGACTGTAGAGTGCATTTCTATTGAGAAATCAATAAAAGAGTCCTGTTTTGTTAGCTCTTAGAAATCAATTATGTTGGGAAGTATCTTGACCAACTCTATACCAATTGAGCCTCTCCATCTAGTGTCTCATTGCTCCTTCAAACTGATAAAAAAGAGAAAAATTAAAAATTTGCTTCATCCCTGTTGAAGGATTCACCTACTTACTAATCTAAGGTCATTATTACTCCTTCCTATATGTCGTAGGTCTGAAATGTCATTCACTATCCTTTGACATTCATTCAACTACAATGATGGTCTTAGGAACTTAAGGAAAACTCGATCCAATTAAAAATAACATCTGGAGTTCCGAAAAAACTATTGATGAGTTTATGTTCTCAAGCTTCCAATACAAAAAAGAAATACATAAGTTGATTTTAATATAAATGTAGAAAAGTTCAAATTGGTTAAGGATATAGTGATATGCTTACAAATCCCATGTATTTCGAAAAGTTGATGGAAATTCGTATACACTTGACCTTTACCAAATTGGATATTGTTTATCAATGCAAGTGAGAATTATAACAAGTTAATGGAATCCTACATTAAAGTTAGGTTGGATATATGATGGTGATCTCTTCTTCTAAAAACTTACTACTTGATTAAGCATCACTACAAAGAGATCTGTCCATTGGATCAAACTAAATGTTGACAGAGTTTAGGTAATCCTAGCAGGTTAAGTGCTAGCGGGGTGATGCGCGATTATAATGGCAAAGTCGTTTTTTTTTTCATTTGAAATTTTCTTAGGAGTAAAGATCATCTTCGAAGCCGAGTTTGCTGGCCTCGTGGAAGGTATTCCCCAAGCGAAGGAAATGAATGTGACTGCTTTGTGGATTGAGTTGGACTTCGCCTCTGTTGTTCTCTCAATTCAATCTAGAACAATTCTTTGATTTGCGATTTAAGATTGGAACTTTCTCCAATCATTTCTGTGTTCCATGATTCCATCTCATGGAAAATCACGCATTGCTATAAAGAGGCAAATATAACATAACTGACTACCTGGCAAAGGATGCGGCAAAAACAGGGAACTCAGAATATATGGTTCAATTTCCAAATTACATAGCTAAGGAGCTAGGGATTGATGTAATGAAAAGACCAAGATTTAGATTTTATTAGTGTGGGGGAGGGTCTGTCACTGCTGATGGCTTTGTTGTAGGTGAGGTTGCTCCCTCTCTTGGGCTTTCCGCCTCGGAATGCCTTGACTTTTGCTCTTTGTACTATCATTTTTTTCTCCTTATTAATGAATCTTTTTAGCAAAAAAAGAAAAGAAAAGAAGGTAGCTTCCATTTATGCATTTCACTTAGAATTTAGTGTTTTTTTTTCCTTTTTTATTTAATAGGTAAAGAAAAGTACATTATGATTGTTTATTGTACTACACAAGCAATGTGGGCAAGAACCCTAATCAACAAGTGGGAAATTATATCAATGAAGAATCCAATTTTCCTCCAAGGAAAATGCATATCAACATCAAGTTTTTAAGCTAGTTGATGAATTATTTTAAAGGAAAAAAAGAAAAAGTTTTTCTTGAATCCTTAATTCGTTCAATTCCACTAAAAAATGCTATTGAAAAGTTTTTCTTGAATCCTTAATTGGTTTGATCACTGGACTAAAAGTTTGGTCGAAATCAACACCTTTCTGCTTTTTAAAATTGTGAGCAATAAGACGATCTAGAGTGCCATAAGACTTTTGTTTGAGTGTCACCCACTTGGTACGGATCGAATCATAGGAAGGAGATGGTGGTACAAGGGACCAGGTTTCATTCTAAAGAAGAGCGTTGTATTCATTAAACATTGCTTGACGCCAATGAGGTTCTTTAACAGCCAAACTAAAACATGTAGGTTTTAGAGGAAGAGAAAAAGCCTTAGCCAATAATGAGGGAATATGTTTGAGGGGATCTTTATCCTCTCAAGTGTGGTGCACCCTTTAAAGTGCATCAGATGGTGACCACTGTACTTGAGAAGATAAAAATTCAATGCACAAGTGAGGTGCAGTGTCCGATGCACTTTAAAGGTACATTAAAAATTTACTTTGAAAATGGTTTTGAGTTTATAAGTAGAAAAGTTTCCTCCTCCTAATAAATGTATCTTTTGAAATGATTGAACGAGACCGAAATTATGGGGTAAGGGGCATTCTCTTTCAATTCGCAGCAATTAAAGACAACAACAATATTGACCCTAAAATCAATAACAAATACATGTTGTCTGGTTTCGTAAGGCATTTACTTTTGAACTATATACCCCCACTAAATTTTTGTTACTAAACTCTTGTGGTCCAACCTACAACTCAACAAGGGATAGTAATTAATAACGTCATTAACCTTTAAGTCAAACCCAAGATATTTGTACCCCACCCACATTATTACGAATTAGATTTGTGATTAAGATTTGTAATTACCTTTTAAGGTTGGATTTTGCTGTTTCCACAAAGAAGATGTGCCGGATAATAAGGTAAGGGCAAGAAGGGTTGGGGGTTGGGGTGGGGTCCATTAATCACTGTATCCCATTAGGTCTTCCTCTCTTTCTCTCACTGTATTTCATCTTTCATTATGGAAGTTTCCTTTCCAAATGCTCCTTGAGATGACTTCTAAATAAGGGGTTTTCCCTTTTTAGGTTTATATGAAAACCATTTTTGTAGGGTTAGGTTGGATTTTGTTTGTGCCAAAAAATTTAGGCACTGTTCTAATACCTTATGGGATGGATCTCAGGATCTGACCCACTCTAAACACAATAAATTTCTATCCATTAGTTAAGTAATATGAAATTGTTAGGGTTATTAACAAAGAAAAAAAAAATTGGTGCCCACCCACATAGACAAGGTGATTTGGGCATTTTAACTGGTTTATATAGTTGGAGAATTCTTTGTACACGAGTCATAAGTCAAATTTGATGACACATCTCAATTTAATGATCCACCATGTATCGGATTTTCTTTTTGTTTTTGGATAATCTTTGTTAATGACATAATTTTGTAAAGAATTGATTGTTTCAAATTATTTTAAATCACTATGACATTAACTAGAGAAATTAAGTTGATATAAAATTTGAAACATGACTAGATAATAGTGAGGGTATTGAGAAGAGGACCACTACATTTGGGTACTTATCAAGCTATCAAGTGGGATAGTGCTTATCAATTGAAGTGGGCATGGGGAACCCTTTTTCCTTTTTTTCTTTTTGGGCTTTGGTGTAATCTTTTTCCTAACATTATGGTTATGGTTAGTGCCAGAAGAAAAGAGCAGATAGCAATACATTGTAGATGAAAATGGCCTCTTCAACATGGGGAAAAGCAGTACAAAAACTGCACAATTGAGTACAACAAATGCAAGTGTTTTGATGTGGTTGTTGCCTTGTTGTGCACTTGGGCTAGTTTAGTATGTATTAAGCTCAGATTTATTTATTTATATATTTTTTTTTGGAGAAAGATTTTCACCACTCAAGTGATGACATGACCTTATAATTGGATTCTTGGAGAGTGTTATACTCTTACCCCTATTGTATGTGATTGAAGGCTGAAATAAACTTTTTTAGTCCGATTTGAGGGTTAGATATTGAGAGGTTTATGAGTCTCTCCACTGTGGGTGTAGCCGTGTAGGCAAGGGAAATTTGTTCTATGAAACCCTAGCCCAACCCTAGGAGTTTTAACCTAAACCTAAACTCAAGCCCAGCCTGACCCTGTTAGGGCCAAGCATACCCTCAACGTAGCCCGATTTTGGCACGGTTTTCCCAAACGCAGATCGACCTTGACTGGCCCAGATTCATCTTGAATATAATAATAGCTCATTGAGTCATGTAACTAACAAAGCCCATCAGAGCCCACTTGTGTTACGCCTAGGCTTTATTATATATATTATATTGGGAAGTAGTTTTCTGTTCGGGAGTGTGGCCTACACCAGCACTCCCATGAGTCTATCTCTCTCCTCTTCAAAACAAGGGGGTAGAGATATCTTTTCATATGGGAAGGAGAGAGATAGACTGATGGGAGTGGTGACGTAGACCACATTCCCGGACAGAGAACTTTCTCCCATATTCTACATAGTATAGTATTATATATTATATAATACAAGGTCAGGCTGGCCCTGCCAAGGCCGAGGCCTCAACCTAGGCCCGCCCGGCCCATCCCAACGTTGAACGGGCTCAGGGTGGGTTAGGGCGGACTCAGGTTGGCTGGGTTTTTTTGACATCCCTAATACTATGCTATTACAGGGGAAAACTCATTTGAATGGTCTAACCTCGACATATTTATCAAGTTGGCCCATGGTTTCATTGTGCCATGTAGAATGATGATATGGTCATTTTGACCATTGGATAGCAAATCATGTCCTTAAGTAGCCATGTTTCAAATTTCAGAATCTATTTCCATCAAATACTCTCCTATGTATTGGCTTGCATCCCAATATATGTCCATGCATGTTTAGAATACTCTGACCATTATTGTGCACTCTCTAGTAGTCCTAATTTTCAAACCTCTGTTTTGCCATCGTTATGGCTGAAATTTTATATTTCGGAATCTACATGTCCACAAAATCTAGGATTCATCATAACTGTCCTATGACAAATATTTAGACCATCCTAATAAGCTTCTCAAGGTGTGTTGTTTTTATAAGTTTTTTTCCTATATTATAACATTTGGTAAATGGGGGAGCATTTCTCACACCAACCAACAGTGTGGGAGCAGGAATCTCCTGTCATACACCAATCATGGAACAAAAATGGTTTTGTCTAACGGAGGTCCACATGGTCAAGGAGGATAAAGAATGTCAATGCGAGATCCACATGGCCAAGATATGAGAAAGCGAAGAAAAACATCTCTACACTATCGTAACAAACAATCTTTTTCCTTTTGAAATAATTTTTGTGAAGAATTAACTATTTCATTAAATTTTAAAGCACTATGGCATTATAGCCTACAGAAATTAAGTTGTTTTAACTTTGAAACATGACCAGATAATGGTGAGGGTATTGAATAGAGGACCACTACATTTGGGCACTTATCAGCAAGCTACCAAGTTGGATAGTTCTTATCAATTAAAGTGGGCATGAGGAACCCTTTTGGGGTGTAATCTTTTTCCTAATATTCTGGTTAGTGCTAGAAGAAAAGAGGAAGAAAAAGAGCAAATACCAAAACGTAGTAGACGAAAATGGCCTCTTCAACATGGAGAAAGCAGTACAAATTAAAACTGCACAATTCAGTACAACAATGCAAATGTTTTGAATTGATGTGGTTGTTGCCTTGTTGTGCACTTGGCCTAGTTTAGTTTTTTTTTTTTCAAAGAAAGATTTTTGGCACGTAAGTGATATGACCATATAATTGGACTCTTAGACAATGTTATACTCTCACACTCCTATTGTATGTGATTGAATCGAACTTTTATCCGTTGCTGTAATTGGAGCGCTGCTGTGCGCATCGTGCGGTGCAGCAACGGCCATGTGTGCACATTGGGGCCCACTGTACACACATAGTTGCTGTTGCGCCGCACGATGCGCACAGCAGCCCTCCAGTTACAGTAGTAGATAAAAATTCGATTGAATCTCTCTCTTCACCATCGGTGTAGGGAAGAGAAATTCTTTCCATGAAATTTATACCGTAAAGTGTGAACCTAAGTAAAGCATATTGTGCCGTTTGGCTTCTTTGCTTGGGCTATATTTGGAATGGCAAGAAAAGAAAAACTCATTTGAATCCTTTGATCTGATACAATTTGCCAAAGTATCCAATGGTCTTGCCAAATAATAAGGAATGGGTTTCCTTTTTGTAACTGATATAGTTTGTTGATGAATGGACAGCTTAATGAGTCATAAAAAGGGGATCGACATTAATCATTTATCCAAAATTTTTTTGATAGAGATGTGTAACCATTTCATGCAAATCCTCTCCAATGTTACAATGCCCTGATTTCTTTCATCCTTGACGCCGATGACGTGGGTTTTTTTTTACCACCAGAAGGAACAAAAGGGATCGTGGATGAGCTCGGCCAAGGGCGACAAACATCATTCGAACGTCCTATCATAGTAATTTTTTTTTTAGCAAATTACATGCACCCCTGGTGTTTGAAACAATAATAGAACACCCCCTAGTTTTACCTTTTATGTGCACCCCTTGAATTATTGATCGGCTTACAAATAAGTCCTTACCAGTAAGTAAACCGCTAATTGTAGTTAAACTTTTGAAAAACTCTATATTACACTTCAATTTTTTACATTGACCATTTTACCTTTATGAGACATAAGAGTGGCACAAACCCATCTCCTCCAAAACCAACGTTCCATTGTCATCTTCCTTCACCTATCACTTTTTCTCCGGTGATCTGCGAAGAAATAAATCATCACCGGGGAGCGATCTAATGATGGAGCTCTACTCTGCTGCTGCTATAAATCTACAAACCATCTTTGCACTGCTCTGCTCCACTATCCTCTCCGGCAAATCTTGCCTGCTCTGGTGGTGTAATCAGTACTGAGTTCCTTTCCATGATGCGAGAGATGATCAAAAGTGTAAATCCATATTCCACCATTTTCAGAGCACAAACAAACGGTAGATCTAGATCCCAGGAGTTAGCAATGTTGGCAGATAAAATTAAGTCTAAAATACCAGTATTCAGTAATTACTACACTCCTCTTAGTGGGAACCAAATTTACTTGATCGTCTAAGTTCTGATTTTTTCAATTCAAACAAACAAATAAGATCGAGAAAAGCAAAATGCTAACTTTTTTTTTTTGTGTTTCAAGACATATAGGGGCAGAATTACCATTGAAGGCCTTGGTGATCAGAAGGCATCCAAGTTTTCCTCAACGACTTATGCCTTCCAACAGATCCAAAACCGGTCTGAATACCAACAACCCCATCACCTTATACCTCTCCTGATCTCCATCAGAACCAACACGATTCCGAACCCCAACACCACCACTGCTGCTACTCCTCTCCCAAACAATCGAAACAGATCTAGATTCAGCATTCCTACATTTATGCCCAGAGCTCGGCCTCAAAATGGCAACCAATCCGAAAGAAAATCCAGTAATCCCAATAAGAAGACAACATATTAGAAGAGATGGTTTCCGATTGTAAGAGAGCCATGGCTGGCGAGGGTAGAAGAACTTAGGAGATGAAGGCATGTCTGGTAACACTCACGTTCATAACTCCAGAGAAACTACTGTAGGGTTTCTGAGGCAGGGAAACAACAGTTTTGAGATTTCAGGTTCCTTCAGGGAATTGAATGCCACAGGGCATTCATGGCAGCGTTAAATTGAAAGAAGGATGTAGTTTTGATTCAATTCAAATAGGACAAAATCTCATGAGGTCCTTATGCATTTAACCTTTCTTTCGTTCCAGGCTTTTCCAAAACTCTCTTTTTTTCTCTCCCTCTCCTTCCTCCTGTCTTTCTTTGCTTGTGGGGTTCTTTCTTCTTCTGAGGTCGTAGTTTGTTGAAGCTTGATTCCATATCACAAAGCACCCACGACAGCCGGAATTTCCTCCACTGCAAGAACCAAAATGTTCCTAAGAGACTGAAATCCATTTCTATTTTGAAAAATTCACAAAAAAAAATAGAGAAAGAGGGGCGGCGGAGAGACAAACCTTCGCCGGAGGGTGGCTGGGCCAGGGAATGTCCGCCGAAGATTTGGTCTTCTACAAAACCCTAAATTGATAAGAGGTGAAGAAGTAAATAAGGGTAAACTGGTAATTGAATTAGTCACTGATGTAAAAGGGTAAAATGATTTTTTCATTTTAAAAACTAACAGCTCAGACACTGAGCCATCAGGGACTAATACGTAAAAGGTGAAACTAGGGGGTAATTCTGTTATTGTTTCAAACACCAAGGGTGCATGTAATTTGCTCTTCTTTTTTTTTTCTTTGGGGTAAAGCACTCCATCATAGTACCACAACATTGTATAAGGGACAAATAAAGTAAGGTTACAAATTCTGTTTGTAACTTTCTTCGTTACAAATAGACAAAGACAACTCCTACAGAAAATACGAAAGTTATATAGCTAAATATCACAGATGTTTCGGCTGAAGGTGACCATCTCTAGTGCATCCATCTCATATTTTCCATCTCAACTCCACCAGCTCCAAACCCGCATGCAGATAGCCCAACAGCTTCAACTTCTTTGGGTCCAGAAGTCATGTACCACCCGCTTTTCACTGCATGTGGATCCCTGCAAGAATATATCACATATCACAATAAACCAAATCCCTACAACATTAGACTCATACAAGAAAGAAAAGTGCATCATATGTTAAATCAAGCCCATCTGATCCTCTTTTTCTTCTCCCCACTAAAATGAAATCCCTTGCAGGAATTATATCTGTACCTTATCATCCTTAACCAAGAGCTTAGTGAGTTAATTCTCCTTACGGTTCTGCCACTGATACTTATCTTTATATCTCTTTAGTCACTTTCATGTATCCAATAATAGCAGAATGCAAGAACCGTCTTCATGGTCAATTCCTTTTTTCTCCCTTGCTTAAGTTCTGTGGCTTTCAGATCTAACCTATTATTACCTTCTCTGAAAATACTTAAAAACTCCCCAATTAGATAAAAGCAAAAAATTACATTCCAACCATACTAAACTCTTTCACAATCAAAGAGACAATGCTCTATGGATTCCTCATTTGCTATAAGGATAGCACCACCTTAGTGATTCTCCTTATTGGCCAGGCTTTCTCCTTATGACCTCCCATAGGAACATGGCAATTCTGGGTGACACAGAGGAGACTCATGATCAGAATAAAGGGCTTTCAAGCTGGCTGTTTTGCAGGTGATTTTTGAAATCTGGTTGGTTGATGCTTTTGCAAAGATGAGGAAACTGGGCTGGATGATTATTTTTGAATTCTGCATCATTTGAAATGTAATGAAATTGAGACAACTTTTAGATGCAGACTGCAGTCAGTTCAGCAGCATATTGAATGGAAGCAGTACAGAGGATATTTAAGCTATTTGTGCGTTAAGAATAACTTGTACAAATGCTGCTCATAAACAACTCAGTCGACTAAGTAGTTTTTATTCAAATATGCACATATTAGGTCTAAGATTAAACTTGCATTGTAACACAAAGACAGATCAAAAGTAAATACTTGGCCATGAAGTATGAACCCAACCATCACAATATAGAAAGACTGTGGAAACCCAAAATGTCCCAAATCAACCTAAAATTTCATAGGGCTATTAATAGAGAAAACTCCTAGAATACTTAAAGCTAGGGAAGCAAATGATGACACAACCCGTACCCAAAGTGCCCTTGCTCATCATCATCCTAATGACTTGAACTGTCATCTTTACAACAAGAAATATAAGTTATTACTATAAAGAAATGAAGTTTTGACAGGATTTATGTCAAACTATACTGATATAGAATTAGCTTCTATATTGATAGGGGTAACAAATGAAAGAAATAAAACTTGAGTTATTTGTAATCTACAAACAAAAAAAACAAAAAAAAAAAAACTGAAAATCCAACTTCAGCACAGACAATGCTTGAGGATTGAGGAAACAGTTAGACAGATAGCTGCTCAATTCTGAAAATTCTGCAATGAGAGAGCAGTTTGTTTGCAGTGAGAACCCCATTAAAAGTACCGGATACAAATGCCTACGGCCTCAGGCCCTCAACCTTCTAGAAAATGAAAGTTTGACGATACCATTTCCTATTGTTATCATTTTCACAGTTGCAGCACCCATCAGTTTCATTGACAATACTAACATATCAAAAATTATTTTGCAGCAACAATCAAGAAACTGGAAGTTCATAAGTTACATTGAATAAGAAAAATCACAACAGAATCTTAAGTCTCACCTTGCATTAAGGAACCATTGAAGATCCTCCATGACGGCTACCCAATAGGTGTGGCAAAGGAACTCCCATGATGGTTACCAAAAGGACCTCTAAAATAACTTGAAATTTTAGAGATATCCATCACCTCAGGAATCATAGAAACTCTACTTGCGACCTTCAAAACCTGGGCGCATTAGTTTTTTCTCTCTTTTTGCAATCCGCCGCATTTTCTTTTGATGAATCTTCTCAGCTATGTTATCGAACCTAGTCTTCTGTCTCTCTGCCTTATTCGCCTGTGTAGTCTCGGTTCTGTCCTTCCACTTCTCAACATTTTTCTGATGCTTCTTCTTCTCCTTCTTAATGCTCTTGCTTATGAGCTTAACGTCATCATGAATCTTAATACCCGCAGCTCTACCTGTCGCCGCTTTCCATGAATGCTTCTTCGAGATTATCTCACCCTTCTCCGGATCCTTCTTCGCCTCCTCCAGCCTCTTTGCCTCTTCAAGAGCCTGCAACTTCGAAAGCTTCCTCTTCTTCCTACCATGGTCGCCTTCGTTTCCAAGCTTCACATGACTAAACGCTAGTCCCTCAGAGGCTTAAGAAATGTCTTTCTCGGTCTTAGCAGACAACTCGTTAACCTTCGGTGGTTCCGTTTCTTGGGGTTCTTCTTCGCTCCTTTTCCTTTTACTCTGTTTCTTCTCTCTCTTCTCCCTCTTGGCTTTATATGAAGAATCAGTTCCTCGAGTAGATCGAAGCTCTTCGATTCGACGGTGCAAACGTTGTCTAAGTTCTTCGTATGTGACTGATCGATCTTCCCCCTTGGAATATCCATCATTTTCAATCTCCTCCTCCTTTTCCTTCTCTTCGTCCAATTCGTCACCAGTTTTTTCATTTTCCAAAGTTTTCTTCAGAAGGTCTAGTGTTGTGGAAGATTTCTCCGGGTCCAATCTCTCTCTTCGAGCTTTCTTAATGTTTTCTTTCGATTCCTTCTTCGCGGAAGCTTTCGCAACCTTGCTCAAACCCTGGAACCATGGCTTCCCTTTGTCTTCAGCGGGAAGATAAAATCTAGCAGCTATGAGTTCAATCAACTTATCAAAGAACAAAGACTGCTTGTGGATTACAGATTTGAGCTCTGGACCAAGAGGAGGCGTAGAAGCCTCCTTCTGCAGCTTCTTCATCATCAGTTCAGACTTCAGAGACAGAAATTGAACTATGGAAAGTGAGAGAGACGGAATAACTAGGGTTTTGTTTTGCCTCTCCAGACTGAAAAGACGAAAAGCCTTTAAAACGTGGCCACCGTTTTTACCCTGGTGCGGTTGCCGGTCCGAGCCGGACGAAAGAATGGAACAAAAATACTTTTCGGTTATTTATAAATGCCCCCTTAAAAATGCCCATTTGTCCAATGCACCCCTACAACTTTTCAAATTGTAAATCTCCTCTACTTTCAAAATATTGTAACATTTTGATCCAATCCGTTAGCTGAGATGTTAAAAATTAATTTCAGAAAATCTAATGACCAAAATACCCTTATCATAAAAACCAATCAAAATTAAAAGGTATAGTGACCCAAAATTGCCCTCATCTTCCTCAAATCCTTTAGGTTTGAAACTGAAAATCGAAAAAACTCTAAACCCTATCCAAAAAACCATCTTTTGCAAAGACTCCCAAAGACGTGAAGATCCAAGGGGATCTGGCATGCCCAACTCAAGTAGAGTAGGGTTTCTTTGATTTGGGATTTTTTAGAACTTCCCGTTTTCAATAGTTCAACCTCACCGACCCTCTTTCCTTTTCCTTTTTGTTGTAAAACCAAGAAAAACAGTGGACTATCAATCGTTTTATAGAAGTCTAGCAATCTCTTTCAATACACACACTACCAACACCATTGATGTTGCAGCTACTACCTCAACCAAGCAGTATCTGTGTGTGAGTGGAAATGGGTAAAAAGAAAAAGATTAAAGACCATTAAGAAATCAAAATCAACCCATGATGCAGACTACACAAGAGGGATTACTCATTAATGGATCATTTAAGTAATCTAGTGATACAAAAACAATTCCCAACTAAACCTTCGACAGCAGTAAGACGAAAGCTGAACTGGGTCACTATAAATTTCTCAAATTGGTCCCCAATTCAATAAATCGTGAGGAGCCCTTGGCTCTACAAAATTTAAGTAGAAAACAAATAAATCATGGAGCATAAAAGCCCATCTTCCCCAATTTTGTCTGCTGCTGTTTTTCAATTGTCTTACAAACTTTGAAACATTCAGTTTCCCGTTTCCCCCCAGAAAATTTCCCAGTTCTCTTAAGATCTTTTCTCCAGTACTTCGAACCCATTTCATTGCTGATGATTGACATTCAAAATATTCAGTTTCGCTTGCGTTCGGGTATGTTAAAAGCTAAGAATCAATTGGATTATCAGGTATTTATTCTAATTTTTGTTCGGATTTTTATTAGATTGTTTCATGATTGAGGAGAACCTTTGATTATGGTCTTCATATTTTTGTTTGTGGGGCTTTTCTCTTGTACTGTTGTTGTGTTAGCTTTCTCTATAAGAGTTCCAGTAATAAAATTTCCAGTAATATCATAAGGGTTTTTTGGTCATTAGATTCTTTGAAGCTAACCTCTAACATCCTAGATTAGGCCAAAGTGTTACAATGGTTTGAAATTAGGGGGTAGTTTGCAATTTGAAAAGTTATAATGGTGTATTTAAACAAATGAGCATTTTTAGGGGGCATTTTTAAAAAACCCAATACTTTTTTAGTCCAAATCGGAATAGGATACGTGGAATCTCCGCGTATTAAGATTGGGCCTAATGATGACAAGTTGGTTTGGGGAAGAGCAAAATCCGGCATTTTCTCTGTGAAAACTATGTACCACTTGCTGAAAAATAGGAAGGAGATTGAAAGCTATAATCGTTCCTTCTCTGCTTCAGTCTCTCATAGGAATTACTTATCAATGTCAGAGAAGTTTTGGAAAAGAATTTAGAATGCGAAGAACTTGCGAAAAATAAAGCTCTTTCTATGGAGATGTGGCGCAGATGGTGTTGCGGTTGGTCAAGGTTTCTTAGCCAGTAAGATTCCTATAAATCCGACTTGCCTTTGATGTGGGGAGAGTATTGAATCAGTGGGTCATATGCTTTTTACGTGTTCTTTTGCCAGGGCAATATGGTTTGGCTCATTTTTATCTCTTTTAACCAATTTATCTAATTCCTTCAAGATGAGTGATTGGTTCCATTACTGGGATGATATATTTTGTAAGGATAAGAAGTTGGCGCAAAAGAGTTTCTCTTTGGCTTCTTTCATCATGTGGTATATTTGGAAAGTCCGGAACGAGTTAATCTTCAATAACCAACGGTGGTCTCCCCAATAGGTTATTTCTTTGGCAGAGAAAGCTTATCAGGAATTTTCTTCAGTGTGTTTCAAGCCTCTTTCAGTTCCTTTTGCAGCTTCTGAGCGAATAATCCATTCTTCCCTTTCTTGGTCTTCCCCTCAAGAGCCTTATGTGAAAGTAAACTGTGACGCAGCTTGGGTTTACAATTCTGGTAAAGGAGGGCTAGGGATCATCATCAAGGATCATAGAGGGACACTTCTTCATGCATTTTCCTCGGGTTTTGAGTATGTATCTAGCATTTGCGCAGAAGCTATTGCCATTAGAACAGGTCTTCTCCAAGCGGCTAAGCATAAGTTTCCTTTTATTGTGGTGGAATCGGACTGTTCTAGTATGATTAACCAAATCAATTCCAAAAGTTTTGATTTGGAGATCAACAGTGTGGGTTTTGATATTCTTCAATTTCAAGCATCCTTTGTTTCTTGTCTGTTTTGTTTCAGTCCAAGGTCGTCTAATGCTGTTGCAGACTCCTTGGCCCGGTTGGCCCTTTCGGATGAGTCCTCGATTGATTGACTAGTTACCTCTCAGTGGCTTCTTGTTCTCTGTGTTAAAGATGTCACTGTTTGTAAGGACTTTGTTTGTCAATGAAATTATCTTCTACCAAAAAAAAAACAAAAAGAACTAAAATCAGTGTGGCTATTAAACATTTAACCATTTCAAATTAAAAAGTCCAGGTTACACAAATTACCTGCCCGATCCGGTGGCCCCTTCCAAATCCCATGGGTGTATCAAAACCCATGGGTGTGTCAATCCCAGATCTCCTCCGGTGGCCCCTTCCAAGTTCAAACTACGAAATGGGTCTTGCAAAAAAATACCAAGTCTCATGAGTATGTCAATCCCAGATCTCCCTCCAATGGCCCCTTCCAAGTTCCAACTACGAAATGGGTGGTGTGAAAAAATACCAAATGCCATGAGTGTGTCAATCCCAGATCTTCCTTTGGCGGCCTCTTCCAACTTTAAATGACAATACTCTCCGGCTATCATCGATATTAGCGATCTCCCTTCACGAAATCATTTTTTGAGTCATGGACAAGAAATTCATGCCCACAATTGCTCTTTTTTCTCTGCATCTCATTTTCCTTCATAGCGATTCACCCTATAAGATCAAAGAAGAGAAGATGAGCAGAAACTTAAAATATTCAAAACAACCCCTATTTATAAACTAGTTTCATTTGTTTTTGTTTCCTTTCACTTAGAACCAGATGGAACCTTCGGAGGAAGATATCTGAAAATGATATGCTAGCCGAAGGTTCTCAAGTAGGACAATTGAAGGGAAAAAAAAAGTGTCAGCCATCCACAACATTTCACTAGCCAGCCTATGATGGCCCATATTTTTCTTAAAAAAAGTGTAAACTTAATGGTTTATGATAAATATGTACTTATCAGATAAATTCTATGATTTACTCCAATGTCTCAATATTATCATTTGAAGTTTCATCAACATAAATCGTTCTCATATTCTAACAACATACAATTGGATTGGAAGAGAAAAGAATAGAGAGTGGTGTATGGTGAGTATTTTGAACTATGAGTTGTTATCGAGGGCAATTTCCTAGATCTATTAGATAAGAAAAAGAATTACAAAACAAGTAAATTTACAAGACAAAGTAAGTGTAAACAAAATCAAACCTACTTGTTTTATAATTAATTTTCATATCTCATTGGTCTAGAAACTTTGCCCTTGTTTGTTATAACAAGATATCATGCCAACAATGCATGATGGATTTTGTTCATAAATAATGCATGCTTTTTAATAATAAATTAACGACAATTGACATGCATCCTATCAAGGTAATTGTTTATTTGGTGAACTAAAATAAATAATTACTAAAACAAAATCACAGATAATACATCATCATCCACATGCCTTGATAGTTTTTCCCTTCAAGCTTACACAGCTAAGTGATGAGTTGCCAAGATAAATCAACTATTTTGAATGCACATTGTTATACAAATTTTTTTTTTGTGTACTACTCTATTATAGGGAAAAACTCATTTGAATGGTCTAGCCTCGACATGTTTATCAAGGTGGCTCATCTCATTATGCCATGTAGAATGATGATATGGTCATTTTGACCATTGAAAAACAATACATGCCCTTAATTAGCCATGTGTCAAATTTCAGAATCTAATTCCATCAAATACTCTCATATGTACTAGCTGGCCATTATTGTGCACTCTCTTGTAGCCCTAATTTTCAAATCTCTATTTTCCACTTGTTAAATTTGGTATGATTGAATATTTACATTTTGGTATCTACACATGTCAACAAAATTTAGGATCCATCAAATCTACCACATAGCAAATATTTAGCCTATCCTGATAAGTTTCTCAAGGCAAGTTGTTTCAATAAGTTTTTTTTTATATTATAATATTTGTTGAATGGGAGAGCATTTTTCACACCAGTAGTATGGGAGGAATCTCCTATCCTACACCAATCATGGCACAGAAAATAGTTTCACCCAATAGACATTCCACATGGCCAGAAAGGATAAAAAGTGTCAATGTGATACCCACAAGATCAAGATGTGAGAAAGCATGGAAAAACATCTCCACACTTTCGACGTATGGATCTTTTTTCCTTTGGTGAATATATAATAAAAGAAAGAGATAAGCAATGATGAGGTATAGTTATGGTTTATTGTATTTACTCTTATTTATTTGATTTCGAACAACTAGCTAATGAATGTGGTTTATAGCCTCGTGACCCCTCCCCTAAGTTTTAAGAAATTGGATCAGTCAAATCGATCAATTTGGATCAGAATTGGTCAATGATTGATCCCAATTCTCACTGTTCTAGATCTGGTAAACGTGGATAAGTTAAGTAGAATAATTTGATCCAGTCGGTAAAAAACCAGCCACCATGATAGACATATGGTCAACATGGAGGAGCATAATGAACATGTGTTACCATCTTGTGACTTAAAAAAAAAGAGAGACATTTTCACATATCTTCCTTGGGGTTTGCCTTAATTGCACTTTTACTCGTGAGGCTTGAAGAATTTCACGTACTTCCCCTGCTTTCCAAACTAAGTAACAAAAACACCTAGTTCATTAACTATAGATGTTAAACGTTAAAATTGTGTTTTCATTGACCAAAATGGTCTCATCTTCCCCAAATCGTTTAGGGTTTGGAAAAAACATCACATGGCCATCCATGTGATGTCCCTTTTACCTAGTCATTCACCTCTTGACTGTGCCATGTAAATGTGATGCTTTTGGACTGAAACTCATTGAGAGTCATCTTTTGCCATGATTTGTATCACCTTTTATGGCCACGGTAATAACCCTTCTGCAATCTTAAAGTTATGTGCTCCAGTCTCAGTTCCTTTTGTGAGAGGGAAAATGGCTCATTTTGCATTTTATTTTTCTTTTCGGATAACTCTGAGGAGGCCAATCTTTATAACTCCTGCGTAAAATATAGCTCAGAAGACGAGCCATGAAACAACTCTTAGGCCAGCTTTATTAACTACTTCTAATTTCAATTTCAATGAAAATTCCGGGGCTATACACAAGTTAGGAAAGAACCCAAGAAGAGAGAGCACTCAAAGTCTCAAATCCACCCTCTCTCTCTCTGTTTGTGCTTGGCATCCTTGCTCTGTATTTGTCCAAAATGGACCTCATCTCATCACAGCCACAAACCCCTTTGCACAAGCCCATTCCTTACCAGACTTCCACTCTTGGACAGAATGTCATTTACAATAGCAATATCGAAAGCACCTGCATTTTCAGAAATTCTCCACATGCATATATACCCATCTCTACACTACTGTCTTGGTACAGAGGAGAAAGTATAATTCCCTTGTACACCTCCTCTTTCGTTTTGGAGAGACTTGGATAAATATGAAGCTTTTTTGTCACTCTTGGAGGGCAATTTTGTAGAATACTACCAGTCATGGCAAGGCACACGATGGTGACTGCTCGAGGAAATTCTGGACCATGATTTTATGGATCTGGTCACTGCATTCCATCAACCAACCTGATTGGGAGTGGCATTGAAGATTGCTGGAAATTGTTAAATAGAGGAACCTCACTATCAACAACCTTGCTTTGCTGATTAGCTGAACCAACCCCACTACTCACTGTTTGTTGCAGAAGATGAACAAGTGACAAAAATATGTCCATTCTGGTTACTTCCTTGCTTGCCTGTATGGAAATCAAGATCAGCTTCTTGTTGTGGACCAAAATAAATTAATAAATAAATAAAGTGTTTTTTGAGGAAATGTCTCATTTTCTCTTTTACGTTGTTTTACCTCAACGACAAACCGTGCCCAGAACTTATCTTCTTGAACTTCGATCACTCCCTTCAAGATAGTCAAGCCAAAACCCCGAATAATATCTGCTATCTCAAGAGAGAAACCCTGCTCTTCACAAAGCATCTGTAACAGAAAATAGAATTGAATTGGTTCACTTTTTCCATTTCTTGGGTAAGTAATTAATTTATGCAGTTCACACCTCAAAAGGTAGTGGTTTACTCCCAAAACACAACCTATTGAGATCAAGTGTGTGAGTTCAACTCTTTCCTCACCTCTATCAACATCTGCCTAGGGGGCTCAAGGTCCTCAACTATAATTGGGCAGACCATGGTTTGACCACCGACTTCAAAAGCCCAGGTAGCACCACAACCATCACCGCTTGTATTGTCTTTTAGAATCACACAGTTCTCATCACCAATCATCTGCACAAAGATGAAAGTTCAAATTAATATGTTGGAGAGATGCAATGATGAACTGTAGGCTACTTGGCTTAAATTTATCTTGACAAACTAATAGAAACAAATGGAAGGATGGACTGGATTACTTTAGGCTCATCATCTTTTTTAAGTTGATCGGCGTATTTAGTCACACTTTGCAAGAAGAGCATATATTTGATGGCTCGATCCAACAAAGCATCGATGCTACACTGTTAAACAAAATCAATCAAACATCAGTACTTCATGGAGTCACTCAAGCAAGTAAACAAACACTAAGATCTAATCTGAATACCTTTGCACCATTAGGCACAATCTCTCGCAGCTCTTTGATGCGGTCTTGGATTTGCTGACGGTCTTTGGGCCTTGGTCGAGTACTTTCTCCAGGCCGAGCTCTTTTCTTGGTAACTGTGGCCGGTTCTTCAGTTCTCTTAGGCTGAGTAACCACAGAACTCTCCGCATTCATGCTATAGCTATCATCTATCCATGATCCCACATGAGATTTCGCAACAATCTCTTTCTGAAATACAACATTGTTAATCCTCTCCAGGTTGTCATATTCAGGCAGCACCACATCGTTATTTCCACCCAAGCAAGAGAGACCAGCCAACTGAATTTGATTACAGTATCCTGAAGTACTTCCTGTTCTCGTTATAGTTGTTGCAGAATCCTCTGAAGTAGGATAAGTGACCGAGTTAAAGTTACAGACATCATTTAACAACTGTTCACCAGAGAAGAATCCTCTCTGGGGAACGGCCATGGAACCAACATCTAACTCTGAGATACACTCTGAAATACCAGTAAAACTTGGGCAGCCACCGGTCCCTAGTGGCAATATACCACCATCCCAGCACTCTCGGCTCTGGCAGCTGCTAAAATCCAATCCCAAACTATCAAAAAGTTCGTTTTCAGCAAGCATTTGCACATAAGCATTTGAAGACTTTCCTTTCCCATCACATACAGCTCCAGAAGAATTTATGTTATTGGTGGCAGGTGTAACTGCCTGGTTCAACTGGTTACCTGGCACTACTAATGGTTGTGACAAATTGACATTCAGTGCCACTCCATCGTTTCCCTGCTCTAATGGTGGATCACCCAACTGAGAGACTGCTGCTGTAGCATTGGATGACCTATACTCTCCAGTGAATGTAGGAAAGCTAGATGATACCTTCGGAGGTTCATCTTCTGTTAGATGGGTTGAGTGAGTGAGTGGCTGGAAATTTATCAATTCCTCTGCGTCATATCTGCTAGTTTTGTTGCCTTCAACTAATCCTTTGTCAGAAGCCGGATCAAGTGACCTGCCTATGCTGCATAAAGGAGGGAAGGTTGATTCCCCTTGGAAATCCACATGTAAGTTTCTGGAAGATACAGGAGTATTCAGATTGGCTGAAGGTACTTTTGGAGTAGCACGCATTCCAGTTCCACACAGTAGTTTTGGTTCAAACGAATTTAGGGTTGAACCTTCACAACTCAGGGAACTCATGGTTCGGAGTCTGCAAACAGTGTTCTCGGTACAACTGGAATAAGAGTGTGACAAGCCCTCTGACAACTGCATACTAGGTTTTGATAATGTCATTTGAGCCTCCACACCTTCCATGTGATATTGGCTTTTGAGGTGAAATTGGTTACCAATCAAGGTGGACATGCTACCATGGTGCCAATCTGATGTAAAAGCGGAAGATTGAGGAATCATTAATGATGAATGGGATTTTACCATCATCTCTTTGCAGCTGTCATCATGCAAGGGTTTGATGTTTCCATAATTGGGATGAGAATTGCCAGACAATACTACAGAAGCAAATGATCCACATGGATCATAGACTTCATCTTTCACATCTCTCAGTGCATTTTGCGATAGAATTAGCCTATCAATACTTTCAATCCGCCGAAACAAACTTTGAGTGTGATCCACAAACTCCGACCTCTCCAGAATCTGTGGGAGCAAAAGAAATATGATCAACAACAAATTTTGATTTATAGGTATAGATAAATCAACTTAGGTTATTATAGGGATATATATCAATGCAATTTTCCCCTTGGGATTGCAAGAAGAAGCTACCTAACATATGATTCGATTTATCAATTCTATGGGTAAAGTGATAAAATTCACCCTCTTTAAGTACTAACCTTCTTGGTGGATCCAAACTGTACCACACCCTGTGGTGCCACAGAAATAACCGCAACCGTCTGCAAATGAATCCAAGTGATCAATTACATGCTTTGTGACTTGAACACAGACAGTAACTTGATATAATTTTCTTATAGTGGGCTATAGGGTACAAACAAGTTGAAAACATGTCATAATGTTCACAGGACTTCAACGTAAGAATACATATGCTTAAAATACACAAAAAAAAATATTTAAAGAAACAAGTTCTCACCTTTATTCCAGAGGAAAGCAGATGATGAAACTCTGAATTATCCTGTGAAACAGTGGTTTATCCAAGTAAGTGGCAGGAACAAAACCAGCATGAGAGGAACAACCTTGCACTCCTAACTTATTCCCAGTAAAAAATAAAATAATAATCCAACACCGATTGATATGATAACCTTGGGGAAAGTTCTAAAAGAAAGAGGGTGGGAGGGGAAAGAAAGAAATGACTTTGTTGGGGAACTAATAAAGTAGAAACTACATAGGGAGTTTTCCAACATTTTAAGAAGTGGACAAAAACAAAGTTTACAATCAGGTAAGAATATTCCAGATTTCTGCAAACGAAACAAAATTTGAAAATTCTTAATCAAACATCCTGAAATACCTGAAAGACATCTTCACTGGCAACATATCCTGAAGGATTCCTTTCTCCAGAGCAAGCATCTAAGAACAACCAACGGTGCTTCCCAGTGAAGGCAGTTTGTCCAATGATTCTAAATAAGACAAGAAACACAAAGTTACTTTCGATAATTTCCTGCTCCTTGCTTTTAGTTTGCATGAGACATTTGAAACAATCAAGATCAGAGAGAGAGAAATATACATTGCATGGGTAGGAGATGCTGAGATTTATGATTGTGATACAAGAAATGGAAGATCAAAAAGTGCAGATGAGGAACCTAAAACTCTGAAGCATAATGAACATACCCTTCTCCCAACAAGTGGACCTGAGGAAGCACTTTGTCGATTACCATGCCCATTTGTTCTCCATAATAGGCATCTTCCAAGGTCAACAGCCTGGGATGCATAAAAATATATTAGACCAGGAAAGAAAGCTCTTACTTCCATCTCAGTATAACCTGATTCAGATACATTCCCATAATCACTATATTACAGAATTCCATCAGTAAAAACAGGCCAGAAGGTTCTCTGCAATGCTAAAGGATGAATTTCAAATATAAACTAGAACTCAAGGAGAAAGATCTTAAACAGAAATTGGTAAGTCCCACCCACAATGCTTGCATGCAAAAATGGCAAGCTGTAC
Source organism: Telopea speciosissima (assembly GCF_018873765.1). Classification (NCBI taxonomy): domain Eukaryota; kingdom Viridiplantae; phylum Streptophyta; class Magnoliopsida; order Proteales; family Proteaceae; genus Telopea; species Telopea speciosissima. The sequence goes on along the minus strand of NC_057916.1, from coordinate 86,363,155 downwards.
TCTTAGAGTGGACAAGAAAAATAAAGCTCATATGGAATTTTAGAAGATGGGAAGAAAGAAATTCCCAACAACCCCAAAATCAAATTTGAAGCACTCAACGTCCGAGCCACCAATTCGGAAAGGAGAAGAGAAAAAAGAAAAAAAAATTTGAGAGAGAGTATATAGCAGAAGAATACAAAAGAACAAAAATGAAACCAAGGGACTATATGGAAAATGATAAAAACCAAATCTTGAAACAAACATGATATGATAGCATAGGTTGAAAGAGATCAATAAGAGCAACAGAGACCGACTGATGCTTAATCCAATTTAATAAGGATGCACGTAGCCTTACAGGGAGTTACGGCGATTGACGCGCCAGAAGACTCCATACGACCAGCCATTGTTGCAACAGAGGCTTTTAAGCTCGTCTTTAAGCCGAGAACTCATCTCTGCTTAGCGAATCTTACAAATCAAACACCAGAAACATCTACTTCAAAGCTCCCACAGTGATATCCAGCTTCCACGGCAGGATCCTCTCTTCTTTCGCAGATCTCTGTTTCGTCCCATCGCCGGTTCTAGAACATAAACCAACAAATCTATTCCCGTGAACAGAACGAGAGGATCGATAGCTCAATGTAGGATCTAATTACAATTTCCACAGAAAATGAATTCGAGGTAGTTACGTTTGGTTCCTAAGCTAAGATCGCAATCGGAGATGCTTGAGCTATGAAATGGACTTCAACAATGCTACCATAGGCAGTAAGCATGGAACATCAGAGATGGCTTCTTATTCACGAAAAGCTGTTTACCGATGTGAAAATCAAAGATGGAAAGAAAAAAAAAAGGCGGTTCCTCTGATTTTGAGAGCTACTGCAAGACAGCAACAACGCTGAAAAAGAGATGTGAGCAACAAGGAGTAAAGGGTTGGCGTCTGTGAAGTCTGAACTCTGAAACGGAAAGGAAAGAAGGTTCTTTGGTAGCAGAAATTTAATGGAGGACTACTGGGTAGTGATTGAATTTGATATATAAGAGAGAAGAGTGGAGATTGCAGAAGTAGAAGGGGTAGGAGAGTGGGAGCTGAGGAAACTGGAAATTGAGTAGACTCGAGGGAGGGAAGTGAAAACTGAAAAAGGGACAAAGAAGAAAGCCGTTTTATGCCTTCGGAAGAATGATATCATCATATCTGAGTATCTCTCTAATCTGATACTCCGAAGTTGAAGGGGACACAGCGATCTTCGCCATTTACAGACAAATCCTTGTGCTCTCCCTGTCTATCTCTTTTGCCCTCTCTCTCTCTCTCTCTCTCTCTCTCTCTCTCTCTCTCTCTCATATCGGGAGACATTAAAGCATATCTAATTCACACGTTGTGACTACTAAGGAAAAAATAATCCCAGATTTTATTGTTGTGTTAAGTGTTTTTTTTTTGGTAGAAGTTGTGTTAAGTGTTAAGTGTTAAGTATATTTAGGATACTAATTATAAATTCCAAGTGAAAAATTAATGGATAAATGACATAACTATTAGTGCCAACTATAGATGAGGACTTGGGTCCTCTATAGCACGATATAGTGTAAAGAGCATCGATGGGGTGTTAGACTGCGTGCCCAAGCATTACGGGCCGTCGGATGATGCGCTACATAATGTGTCATGCTACCGAGGAACCCCACACTATAGATGATACTCTTTCTATACAATTTGAACTGAACTTGATTTATAAAATAAAAAATTATATTATATTTTCATTTATCTTAAGGTTGGACAATTAGAATCGTGTTAAATGATGGTTGTGCTCCCATGAAAAGGTGATTCATGGGAACACAAAACGATCATTTCATGCTGTTCTATGTCTAAACACAGGAGCAGCACACTGCACAGAACCAACCATGTACCTTTTTCTCTCCCTAACCAGACCCTTACTGCTAACGAGGGCGCTGGAGAAGATTAAATTCCTTTTCCACACTCTCTCACATCCAACCATTAGGTCCTGAAGTGACAGCCTCTCTTCCCCCTGATTGTGTGGGTCTCTTACTAAACAACATTGTTTTTGGTGTCGTGATTGAGTAAGTTAAAAAATTCTCCTCACATTGTGGGGCTGAGAAACCCAATTAACCAACGTAGTAATTGTGGATTGCAAAGATGGCCACCGACAACCCCACTGATGTTGGCGCTCTTCTTGTACTTAAATGTAGATTAATATTATATAGGAGAAAAGTTTTCTGAGGGGAAAAGTTTATCTCTACAGCCACATGTAAAGGGACACGAAATGGCCGCATCACCCCGCTCTGTCCCCTATGAAAGATGGAAACCCCACCTCCCATAATGCCAATGTGTAACTCTCATTGGCCCCGTCTGCATAGGGTGGGTCTTAGAGTCCAAAGGAAGAATCAGGCTTGGGCAGTGGATAGGGCGGTTATTGCACCCCTACTTATGTGAGGGCTGGATGCCTGCAACACGGCAGCGTGCGCAGCAAACGAGCCAAATCCCTCTTCTCTCAAGAGTAATCAGTATTACTTCTTAATTAACAACTCTATTAGAAAGCTGTAGGGTTTGTAGGGTTCACCTTAATTCCGATTGGACCTCCAGTGAATGCCGGTGGTAGCCAGGAGGAGAAGAGTGAAGACCCCACTGTCTCTCGAGGGGCTCTACCTTCGAACCGAACAATCTCTATCGCACCCATCTATCCCATGATAAGTCCTCACTCTCCCTCAAGTCATATTCAAGTTGAGGTATGTGCAATAGCAATAGTGAAGTCGATAATTTCTGCTTTTCAATTTGCCCAACTTATATATGATTAAATGCTTGTGAATCTTGAGGTATAGTGAAGTTAATAATTCCTGTTTTTCGTATCTATCATGGTCACTGTTTCAAAAAAATCGGAATCGGATTGGTCGAATCAATTGATTTGGATTGAAATTGATAGTTATCGTTGTTGATTTTTGGATATTTCGGAGCTGATAGTGATCAATGTTGAATTTTTATGTTTCGAAGTGGCTGAGTCTAGGGTTATTGGGACTGGATCGTTAGGTTTTAAAAATTGAAAAATCGATTCTAGGGTTTTTTGGATGGATTTTGATCGATTCAAATTGAAATCAACAGGACCGATTCAACCCGGATTCTAAATTTGAAATACTTGGTCGTGGTCTTTTTAAATTTTTTTTGTAAAATTTGGTAAGGAAATTCAGAATTACGAGAAAACGCACTACAATATTAAGAGTACCTAACCGTGCATGGATATACACGAGTGTTAGAAGGTCCAACTCAAAATCTTAAGGCATTCGGTAGAAAGAGCTATTTTCACCGAGGATCACAACAAGATGACGTGAGACTCCAACTCTATAACTCCCAACATCTCAACACTCCCCCCCTCCCTCCCCTCCCCTCCCCTCCCCTCACGTGCATATTTGACATACCTAGCTCTTGGACAGACAATTTAAGGATGAAAACAAAGGGACATTGGCTCTGATATCATATTTAATATAGACACGGAAGAAAAAACAAAAAAAGAGTGAGAAGAAATAATCAAGCACGCAAGAGTTATGTGGTTCCCCCGTAGGCCTCCATCCACAGGGAGGATAAGGATTAGTTTGTCTATATATCTCTTCAACAGTACAATAACTTATATTTGATGTCTCTCTCCCTATATACTGATTATGACCCAAAACCTTAAGACATCAGCTGGAAAGAGCAGCAAAGTATATAAAGGCACAAAGAACCAAAACAAAAACAAAAACAACAGTAAGACTATAATGTCCCTTGCTAGCATAAAGTATAGAACTGTTAAGAGTTGCACGCAAGGGGTGGGGCTAGGACCTAAGTAGCTTGGTCTAAGTCTAACAGGGTCCCCTCTCCTAAGTCCCAAACTCTTTAGTTAGCCCATTTGTGTTTCTTTTCATTCCTTGATTCTAATCAAATACAGAGTCATTCCTTGTATCTCAATGCAACCATTCCCTTAATAATTCTATGACATTTTCATGGTATTTCAACTTAAAACATCCAAAAAAAAACATCTTGCAACGTCTCTCTCTCTCTCTCTCTCTCAACTTATTTGAAGGTGGTATCCAAAGTCTAATCCCTAAAAGCATAGGGAATACCCATCATTCTTCATAATGGAAGAGATGATATTGTACTTGAAAAACCCTATAAGCCTATGAGAGATGGACCCCAAATTACAAAATTTCTAGTATGAGAATCTTGACTTATAAGATATAATCTTTGTTCTAAGCAAGTAGTAACCTCAAAATCTTCTCTTTATTTATTTACTTTAATAAAAACCTCAAAAATCTTCTCTTTCCCAAACTTTTTGGACCCTTTTCCTACTCTCTCTCTCTCTCTCTCACCCAACACCAACCCTTCCATCTATAATTAAATTGTAATAATTTTTTATTTTTTGAGTCCTATCATTATATACATATTTTTTCCTGACCAAATCATATTTATGTGAAATAATATGATTGATGAGTCTCCCTCCCACCAATAACTAAGTATAGATTTTGATAATGTCTTTTTAGCTTTTGTTTCTTTGTCTGTTTGTTCCTTAATAATAGTAATTAACCAAACATAATTAGTGGGTTTTTATAGCCCGTGATCCAAGCCATTTTGCATTACCCTACAAACCAAAAGAGAGAGAGATGGCCCACCACTCTTGAGTGACAATTAAAGGTGATCATCTCCATTGTTCTTAGCATCAAAATCCTTACATTTCAATTGGTAGCAAAGTTTATGATTCTTTGTCTCCTTTACACAACACAAGAGTTCACTCCAAACATCATTGCTCATGAGAAACAAAGTCAATGGCATGGGAGACTATTACTGATCCATAAAATTAGAAAAGGGGGAGCTCCTTTAGATACATTCTTTCTTTTTTCTTTCTTTGTTCTCTTAAAGGAGATCAAAATCCATGAAACTTCTTTATTAACAATTAATTTGTTGCATTGCATGGAAACCAACTACACCATAATCCATATTATTGTTTCTAGACAGTAATATTGAGAAGTCAATCCAAACAATTAACCCTTTCATTTAATGTATAAAAGGTTCACAAACATTACTCTACCTCAACAAACACAACAATCCTGCATTAATTCTGCCAAATATGGGTGCTCAACTCTGGAACTCACTAACTTAAAACCATATTATTGTTATCAAATGGGTACCCCTACCATCTCACAACAATAATTCTGTTTGGTTTTTTTCACTGTCCCAACATGTTTTTCTTTAGTTTAAAAATTATGATTTGCAATTTTTTGAATTCCCCAAAATGTTTCTATTTAATTCTCCAACTTGTTATCACCAAAGTGGTGAATTAAGAAATTGTAATCTTCTTTTAACTATACTTTTGTTTTTCAACTCGAATATTCTTTGGGACCCAGGCCACCCCCAAGATTTTATTAAAATCAATAAAAAAAAAAAAATGATAATTACAAGGGGCGACATGCCCGCCTTACCCCAAACCGGAGAGAAGAAATGGCAACGCACTACCACTCAAAAACTAAACCCTCACGTCCCAACCCAAACTATACATGATCATTTTCTTAAGACTAGTAACCCAATAGCATCTTCCCGTGTGATCCTCCGAAACCCAATAGCAACTTGTAAGTGCACTTGTCTTATTTTCAAAACGTATTTAATGTAGAGGTAAAAAAGATTTTTCAAAAAAATTAAAAGTTATTTTATGTAGTACTTATATGAAATGACAGGATTTGTCTTCATTGGCAAAATAAAAATTTGTATCTCAAAAGGGCCAAAAAAGTAACGTTACAATTTCTTAGTTCACCACTTGGGTTACAACATGATTTGTCTCTATTTAATTATTTTGGGGAAGAGATTGATGCTTAGTCGTGTGGCCCCTGCACTAGCGTGGGGGCCATGAGAGCGTGCTTAGGGGCATCAACATGGATGAAAGTTTTTATTTCATGGGGGCAATGGTAATTCTGTGTGCTCCCCTATGTTTGGTGCAGGGCCCACGTGACCAGACAACCTTCTTTTTTCCTAATTGTTTTTTGCATTCGTTGTCATAATTTTTTTTTTATTACATATATAATACTAAGGAGAGGGTTTCCTATGATACCAATGTAGGGAGGAATCTGGGCACCACACCAATGGCAGTACAAAAAATGGTATCATCTTCATGAGATCCACATGGTCAAAATAGGAGGAAAGTAACCTCTCATTATTAATCTACGCTCTAGCATCGCAAATTTCTTTACTCCTTAAAAACAAAGGTCCAAGTTTCCCTTCACCATGGGTATTCATACGTTCATATGCCCAAGGGAAATAGTACTTTTGACCCGAAACAGTAGGTGGTGGGAGTTTGTGATGCAATTCTTGTCTAATCACATGGTCATATCACCAGGGTATGGCCAATTTTCATCCCCCATTTGTGAAGGAAAACTTTTGCCTAAAACTATTAGATCGGAATTAAGATGTCAAAAGTTATATAGAAATAGGCTCATATTGATTATTTGGAATTTTGAATGTTTCTTAATATACCCTGGATCTAAAACAGCCCTCGATGTAATGGTAAAATTTTTCCATTACGATTTAGAGGTAAAAACAGCTTCTCCACAAAACGGGGGTAAAGTTATACCTTGGATCATTTTCATTTAATGGCTTTCAAGGTTTTGAATTGATCCCAAATGATATAAGTGTATGCTTATTGCCTTATTTTGATGAGGAAGTCATTCCCCCTTTGGAGAGACAAAATGAAGTGAAAAACAAAAAATGCATGAGGGACCAACTTTGGAGAAATGGCAAGACGTCATGACAAAATGGTCCAAAAGCTTGAAAGCTGAATCCCCTGTCAGTTCATCTTGTCCTGCCTCAGTCCCCCAATACTGGGCCCATAGCCCTACAAAACTGGTTCAGATTTAAGACGTGCTTTCCCACAAATGTCTAGTGCTTTTTGACTTGCTTCAAAAACCAAAAGCTGCACTCATGGCTTAGTTTAGATCACCCAAATCCTTTTCGTTTTAGGGGTTAGAAATCTCCTACCATTATCCTAACAAGAAAATCCCTTAGTTTTACCTTTTTTAGAGCACTATTTACCAACATATATAATAATGACTTTTGGCTTGGTTAGGCTGATTTTAAACAACATGCAAGTTTTTTTTTTTTTTTTTTTTTTTGAGTAACAATTTGCAAGTTAGATTAAATAAAACATATGCTTTGTATGGATTAACTACACTTTTAAACAGGGGAGAGGAGAGGGTTTCTGCAAGGCAATACGGCCCCTGTGCCAGGGGCCAATGGGAGCAAGCACAAAAGCATCAATAAGGGTGAGATTTTCACCTTTCATGAAGGATGGAACGGTCATTTCATATCCTTCTACGTTTGGGCACAGGGGCCACGTTGCCTTCAGGGTTCTTTTTCCCTTTAAATGTTTATATAGGTCTGAATTGTTAGGGTAGGGTACGTTAGCATCTCTGTGTCTATCTCTCCCTTCCTCACATGAAATGACCTCACTACCCTCCAATGTTTGATACCATTTTGGTGTACCACATTTGTCCGCTCCTCTGTGCCGCTTGCTCAAAAAACTTCTTACCCTTACCCTATAAATAAGGGTAGGATCTATAAAATGAGTAGATTGGTTTCACCACTCCAAAGATGGTAAAAGAAAAAATATATATATTGTTCTTTATGGGGAATGAAGATTAAGTAGATAGCATATATCTTGATTCCTTGTCATTATATATCTTGTGGTGATCGACGGGAAAAGATCACGAAACAGTCTCTTCGTAAAGTGGGGTAAGACTGCAAACATTCTGACCCTCCTTAAACGGGAGTCTCGTGCATTAGGTATGCCCTTTGTTTCTATCGATGGGAAGAGATAATGAGAAACAAGGAAGGAATAAACATCACAGAACACTTTAGGGAAGGAATAGGAGAGGATAGGGAAGGCTGGTCCTGGTCCCTAAGCTCTCTAAGTGCCCTCCTCCCTCTGCTCGATCTACGTCTAGATATGAAACCATACATTCATGAATAGGCAACTTTTTCTTTTCCCTTCAGTACCGGTTTCGATCACTATCTTGAAGATCTGGTCCACAAATATTATTCCGCATGGCCAAGCTCTTTATCATTTCAGTTATGATCACTCATCATCTCAAGCTTTTATTTTTTCTTTTTGTATTTCTCACTCAAAATTCACATACATTTTGTTAGCCTTGGAAGAAATTAGTTTATCTTCGACATGATTCATTCTTCCTTTCTTATAAGTCTATACTATTAGGGTAAAACATCTCTACTTGGTCGCATGGTCTCTACACAAGCGTCTCAGTCAATGGATAAGCATCTACCCAAGGAACAAAGGCATCATCTCACGGTGTCCTGTGAAAGGGCATAGAAAACACCGCCAAGTAGAGATATTTTTCTCATACGTATTATTGTATCCTATAGGGGAAAAGGTTCATTGAGCTGCCAGGGAAGGACATGCTAGCTAGCACCTCTATATCTATCTCTCTCCTCCTCATAAGTATGATACTATTTTATTGTACTTCATTAGTGTGGTCCCATGGACCGCTTGCTTAGAGAATGTATTATAAACTCTTTCATATTGGCTTTTTTAATTAATTATTATCCCACATTTGGCTTTGTGGGGAAATCTCTCCCATAAGCCAAATATATTATCTGAGCCATGGACAGGGACTGCCTCGCCACCCCTAAAAAGAGGTCCTCTAAGGACCTATTGTGTTTTGGAATCAAAGCAACCTCCCCGCAGCCCTTTCTGGTTACTCTTTAGTCTTTATCCCAACATGCATGAAGGACCATTTTCTATGTGGTCCTTAACATTCCCATAAATTACAGGTATCTTTTAATTTGAAGTGCCTTTACACAGTGAACCAAGCAACTTTTAACCAAAAAAAAAAATAAAAAAATCAACTAACCAGTTGACAAAATTTGGGAGATTTTTTTGTCACCTAAGTTGAAAAAAAGAATCTCATTAATCGAAGGTAATTTGCCACTATAGTTGGACTCCTAGAATAGGGAATGTTATCAACTCCCCGCCCTTTATTTATGAAGGGATTTTTTTATTGACACCCCCCTTAAGGTGTTAAGTAATTTATCATTTTCAAATTATTTTTAAAAATCCTTCTATACCCGTAATTTATAGAATTTTTAAGTAAAAATACAAAGCACAGTTAAAATAAAATGTAAAGTTCTAAATACACCTAGAGGTATCATTTAGATAGTCTTATTTATGAAAGTCCAAAATATCCTTTCTCAGTCTAATCCAACAGTCAGGTCCTATGGATTGAGAGGTTCTCCTTCACATTGTGTGAAAGGAAAGTCCGTTTTGAAAATAGAAGAGAGAATGTGGAACGAAAATACACCATATGATGGACAAAGGATCCCGACACTTAACCAATAGAAATTGTCTTCACCCCCCCCCACCCCCACCCCCACCCCCATTCAATAGTTGGGTGTTATCCAATTGGCATGCCACAGGCCCTGTGATAAGCATCATGCATGGTGTGACAATCGCACTCTCCTTCTGCTCTATTGAGACTGATACAAATCAATCGGTCTGCACTAAATTTCTAGGGTTGTGGTACATTTTAGTCAGTTTCGACTAGTCCAAATCAATCAGTATTGATCCAAATGTGGTTTGTCTGTTTGGGCTTAATTTGCTCTGCCTCAATGGACCTGGCTCTAATACCATTTATGTTAAATAAATTGGAATAAACCATGAAATGCCACTTGAGGGTCCAACCCAAAACCTTAAGATACTAAAACTATGTTTAGTTATCAACAAATGGATAAAAAAAAACATAATAAGACAAAAATCATTATGACATAATAATTGATTTATGTATCTATTTTCTCAATTTCTTTTTAAAAGTTGAATTTCTTTTATCTTTTCTATTCATTTCTTACCAATCAAACATAACCTAAAATAGAGAAAGCTCATATGTACATTAAGACACATTTAAGATTTAAAATAACCAATGTTGAAATTATACTTTTATGACTCCTAACGTCTCAATACCTTACCAAAACAAAACAACAAAAAAAGCCTCCATACTCATCCTCACATGTAGCGTGAACATGCATGTGAAAACACATCCAAGGTCCAAGATGACTAGTATAGTATACCTCTATAACTCCTAATTTCTCAATGGTCACGGTTCCATAAAAAACCGTGATTTTCTTCTTCTATCTATTTGTAATAAATAAATAAATAAAAAATAGCCATTTTTTTGAAAATGACTAATGATATATGATTAGCCTCACCAAAACAACACAAATAGACGTTAAATAAAGAAGCTTTTTGGAGGTAATAAAACTAAGAATCAAGTTTTCCTTCAACCACGATGAATAGAAATCCATTCACCATCGCAAGTTCAGATGCACGAGATGCATCAAGAATATATTTGCAAATCCTAGGATGATGCAATGAACATTGTAATCCAATGGAGGGAAACATTCTTCTAAAACTAAAATCAACCAAAATACTCTTGACTTCACATTTTCTTCTTTGAGACCAGATCGTGTCCTTGTACAAATACCGTCCAATGCCCTCTAGGGCCAGCCACATGAAATCCACTCTAGGTCTCCGGATCCCTCCTTGGAACTTTTTATTTTTGTTTAGGAAATAACCCAACAATTGTGATAAGTGGCAGGTGAATTTTTTCTTTGTTTTTCCCATTTGGGTGCGGGTTGTACTTTACTCGCCCATTTTGTTTGGGGGAGATGGTCTCACCGGTGCCAGTAAGTGGATCACTGTCCACTCGAACTCCCTTAATTAGGGCTTCACCCGCACCGGTAAAGGATCAACAAAATTTATTTATTTATGGGGAAGAGGGACCGACTTTCTTCTTCTGTACGTTCTTTCTTTCTTGCCTTTATATATGAAGCCACTGAAAGGACACTTTTATTGGGAGTTGTTTCGGGGACCCACCTGGACCTCTTCTACCCGACAAAGTTCGAAAGGAGCATTCGATGTGGGTCCCACTCGTGAAGAAAACCCAAAAAAAAGTGATGTTTCACCAATCGTTTCTTCTGATGTGTTCAGAGAATGTTGGGGTTTGCTGACAAAGAGAGTCTAAGAAGTGTGAGAAAATCATTCTTTTTTATTTTAGTTTCCCAAAATATTCTTTTTCTGGTGGCTGGTCCTTTTGGGGACTGTAAGCTTTTTACCACTCAGTAATCAAAACGTGGAAAAGAGGTATTGGTTTATCCACTGCCATGTCAATATGTCATATTATCATATTTATGGGCCTATGGGCCTATGGCAGACATATTGTCTAATATCAGTATCGGTCCGACCCGATACCAACATATCGGAATTTTTTTAAAAATCCAATACGTGTCAATATTAGGACTGCTACCAAAAAAAAACATTTTTATAAGAAAAAATAAAAAAATAGATTACTAAGAAGAATTACAGATATTGTCCGATGCGTAGTGTCAATTTAGGACCGCTACCAGCATATTGATATTGTACTAGGAGGACAATGAGGACATTTCATGAGAGAGACAGAGTGTGTGTGTGTGTTAACGTATCCTCCCCTAGTGTAGGAAGCTAGCATCCTCCCTCTCTCTAGATGAAATGACCTTGCTGCCCTCCTGATACATCCAAGATTCACCGAACCAGTCAGCGGTTGCCACGTGTCACAAAGCGACCCGCTTCAGAACCAAGGAGAACCAACCGGGGGTCTCATCCGGGGGCGGCATGCACCCAGGCCCGGCCTCACCCAGGCGCGACCTCACCCAGGCGCGGCCTCTCACCTAGGCGCGGCCTCTCACCCAGGCGCGGCCTCACCCAAGCATGGCCTCACACCCAGGCGCGGCATCGTGGACGCAGACGTGATGTACATGGACACCGAGGCCACTCGTTTATGACCCAATTGTGTCACTACAGACTCATGTCACCACCAGGACTCTAGGCCATCGCTTAGAAGTCACGTCACCCAGACGGATTCAAACACCAATGACGTTATCACCACACGCAGGTATCTATCCGCCAAAGATCTTGATACCACCAGGACACTCCCTCCCGCGGGGAGATGGCCAATCAGGATAGAGCCCCGTTACCCAGGGCCTCTATCCACTCAACGGCAGAATCGCCATCAAACTGGGACTCTCCACACCGCCATACACTACTATAAAAGGCAAGGTACACAACCCCATTGGGGGACATCAAAACTTATATTGAATAATCACTATTCATCTGTTTGCTCAGGAGATCTAACTTTGGCATTGGAGAGCCCCAGGCCGGAACCACACCGGTTCTCTCTGTTGACCCGTTGGTCCACTTGCAGGTGACGGCACTCGCAGGACCGCTCGACGATTTCTTGACGCAACAGATTGGCGCCGTCTGTGGGAACGACGCTAGCCATTACAGCTACTAGCTCGCTTCCATATTCATTCAATGGCACGAAGGAAGACTACCACCACCAACAACGGAGCAAGGAATGGATCACTACCCCCAGAGTACTCTCGCCGCAGAGCCAATGACCAGGACCATGTCCCTCTGGAGGAAGAGATACCCCTTAATGACCAGTTTGTGGTCGACGAGCCCAACAATGATGAGGCAGATGATGTGGTGGTGGAGGTGATACCTGACCCCAATGCTCCAGCCACTGTGGGTCAGATCAACGACCTGCAACAACAGATCCTCGATGAACAACGACTCTTTCGAGAATACTTGACACGACGTGCGACCTCTCACCGTCAAAGGACGTCGCCATCAGCAAGGGTGGAATCCGTACCTCAACAAGAGCCTAACCCTAGGAGATCATCTCCCAGGGGCGTGAGATCAGAGAGACTTACGCAACGGGTAACCCCCACTCCGCAGCGGGGGGAGCCTTCCCAGCATCCCAGGAGAACAAGAGACCTCTCCCCACGGTCAGAACATGGGGGGACGCCAACACCCAGGGCGAGGGTGTCTAGCCTGCAGAGATCGGTCCGGAGGTCTATGTTCAACGGACGACTTGAAGAAGGTCACATACCACGACGAAGCCGGACCTACAGAGAGGAAAGCCCCTCACCTTCACGACAGGGTTCATCACGGCGTGACCATTCACCATCCCGCCAACACTCAAGGCGGGAGGGGACATCCAGGAGAGAGCGTGAACGGGGTCGCAGCGAACGTCCAGCCAGGCGTGAGGGACAGACACGGGACGAGGAGCTCGATCGAAGACTTCGCGACCTGGATGAGAAGCTGGAAGGGCTGAAGAAGCAGACCAAAGGTGAGACACATTCCATACCTGGACAACACCCATTCTCGACGGAGATCATGTCAGCCACGCTACCTTCCAAGTTCTGACAACCCACCTTTGAATTTTACAGTGGTACCACTGACCCTAATGACCACATCAACTACTTAAATGGCATGATGACGTTGTATGGTGGGTCGGACGTGATCTCCTATCGAGCATTCCTTGCATCCCTCAAGGGAGCAACCACATCATGGTTCTCTAGGCTATGACCGAGATCTATATGCTCGTTCACAGAGCTATGCGAATAGTTCGTTACCCGCTTCCAAAGTAGTGTCAAGCAGAAGAAGACCACCGTCAATCTAATGAACGTGGTACAGAACCTTGGGGAATCTCTCAGGGAGTACATTAGCAGGTTCACCAAGGAGTCCCTGGAGGTGCGAGACTTGGACGACCAAACACAGCATGCAGCCCTAGCAGGAGGCATCAGGGATCTGGACCTGATCAAGGACCTGGCACGTCATGAGACCAGGACTATGAAAGAGCTCCTGGAGCAGTGCAACGAGGTTGCAAATATGGCCGAGGTACTACAAGCTAGAACAAAAATAATCGAGGCTAAGTTGCAGGACAACAAGAGGTCAGCACCTGATGACCGCAAAGAGGGTAAGAGGTCGAGGACAGAGCGTCGACAAGAGAAGGGCGACCGCCCATCTGGGAGGACAGACCGTCGCCCAGAGAGAAGTGAGAGGGCAAGCACCCCTGAGTTCACACCACTAAACACCACCAGGTCCCAGATACTCATGCAGATCCAGGACCGTGACCTACTCCATTGGCCACGACCCATGCTAGCAGGACCAGAGAAGCGAAACCCTAACAAGTACTGTCTCTTCCACAAAGAGAATGGGCACGACACGGAGGAGTGCTATCAATTGAAGAGAGAGATAGAACAACTTGTAAGAGCAGGAAGCTTGAACAAGTATGTGAAGGGGAGATGTGACAACCGCTCAGGCTAAGGAGACAGAGGTCGTGACGGAGACAGAGTGGAACCGAGACGAGAAGAAAGAAGAACAGATCGAGAGAGAGACCGTCCAGAAGAGCGGAGAGGTGCAACAGAACCTAGTGGCACCAAGGGACCTCCTATCCTCACCATACTTGGAGGACCGGGGCAAGAGTCCACCAGAAAAGCTAAAGCTCATGCCAGGTTCGTGGGAGTGGCAGAGAAGCCAAGCAAGATAGCCAAGACCGAGGCGGTGATCTCCTTCTCGGATGAAGACCTGGAAGGACTAAACTTCCCATATGAAGATGCCCTGGTAGTATAGGTGGAGGTAGCCAACCAGCCTGTACACAGGGTGCTGATAGACACAGTGGCGTCTGTTGACGTACTCTCTTTGGACGCCTATCGACAGTTCGGGTTCAGGGACGATCAGCTCAAACCAGAGCCCACTTACCTCCATGGATTCTCAGGTGCCACCGCCTCCATCAGAGGTACCATAGAACTACCCGTCACCTTCGGGGTATGCCCTCGACAAGTGACTATTATGGTGAATTTCATGGTAGTCAAGTCCGTGGTGTCCTTCAATGGCCTCCTAGGGCGGCCATCTCTGACAGCCCTTAGAGGAGTCATATCACCACTTCACCTGAAGATGAAGTTCTCCACCAAGAATGGGGTAGGCGAAGTCCGAGGAGATCAGAAGAAAGCAAGGGAGTGCTACGCCACCCTCATGAAAAAGAACAATGGTAACACCCGTGGAATGGCACTCTGCCTAGAGAACATAGTCAGTGACCAGAGAGATGAACTGACGGAGAGAAGGGGAAGACCAGTGGAAGACCTCATCCCATGGCCCCTCAGCCGGGACGACCCCTCCAAGGTCGTTCAGGTCGGCTCGCTACTAAGCAAGGAACAGAAAGAAGGGCTTGGACACCTCCTCCAAGCGAACATGGATGTCTTTGAATGGTCGACCTCCGACATGCCGGGAATACCACGTTCCATAGCGGAGCATCTACTACATGTTGACCCAACCAGGAAGCCCATTCAACAGAAGCGGCGTAACTTCGCCCTCGACCGACAAGCAGCAATCAAGGAAGAGGTCGAGAAGTTAAGCCGATCAGGGTTCATCAGAAAGGAGAAGTTCCAAACCTGGCTCGCAAACGTGGTCATGGTACCAAAGCCAAGTGGGAAGTGGAGGATGTGTGTCGACTACATCGACCTGAACAAGGCATGCCCAAAGGATGAGTACCCACTGCCCAGGATCGACCTACTGATTGACTCCACCGCCGGCCATGAGATGCTGAGTTTCATGGATGCCTACTCCGGATACAACCAGATCCTCATGCATGAGGGTGATGAGTCCTACACCGCATTCCGGACGGACAAGGAGAACTACTGCTACAACGTCATGCCGTTCGGGTTGAAGAATGCAGGGGCCACCTATCAGAGGATGGTCAACAAGATGTTCGAGGAGCAGATCGGGTGCAACATGGAGGTATATGTGGATGACATGCTCGTGAAAAGCATTCATGCTAACCAACACCTGACCGACTTAGAGGAAGCATTCACAGTACTGAGGAGGAACCAGATGAAGCTAAATCCTGCAAAGTGCGCCTTCGGTGTAACGTCAGGAAAATTCTTGGGGTTCATGGTCTCAGTACGTGGAATAGAAGCCAACCCATCCAAGATCAAGGCCATCCAAGAGATGGCACCTCCTCGGACAGTCAGGGAAGTCCAGAGGTTGAATGGAAGGGTCGCCGCCCTTTCCAGGTTCGTGTCACGATCAGGTGATAAGTGCTTACCATTCTTCAAAACATTGAAGAACCTCCGAAGCCCTAAAGATTTCACATGGACGGAAGAGTGCCAGAAGACGTTTGAAGAATTGAAGGAGTACCTAGAGAGCCCACCACTGCTTGGGCGACCAGAACCTAACGAAGAATTGCAGCTCTACCTGGCAACCACCCCTGTCACGGTCAGCGCAGTACTACTGAAGGAAGAAGACAAAGTCCAGAGGCCTATCTACTACGTCAGCCATGTTCTGATCGATGCAGAGACCAGGTACACCAGGATTGAGAAGGTAGCCTATGCATTGGTAATTGCAGCTAGGAAGCTACGACCATACTTCCAAGCCCATATCATCACAGTCCTCACAGACCTACCTCTGAAGAAGATACTCCACAAGCCAGACGTCTCCGGATGATTGATAGCATGGGCGGTGGAGTTAAGTGAGCATGACATCAGATTCCAACCAAGGACAGCCATCAAAGGCCAGGCCCTTGCAGATTTCATTGCAGAGTGTACCTTGTCTGAGATCGAACCAGAGATAGGGGAGCCCGAGGAGAAGGATCGCGGATCGTGGGACATGTTCGTGGACGGGTCGAGTAACGCGGCGGGAAGCGGCGCTGGCCTCATATTAACCAGCCCCGAAGGATTCCGTATCCAATATGCTCTCTGATTCACCTTCCAAGCATCCAATAATGAAGCAGAATACGAAGCACTACTAGCTGGACTCCGGGTGGCCAGAGCCATCCAAGTCACACACCTATCCACCTGAAGCGACTCCCAGCTTGTGGTGAATCAGGTGAATGGAGAGTACGAGGCGAAAGATGATAGGATGGCATCATACCTAGCACATGCTCAAGCATTGATCGAGGGTTTCGTGAAGTTCAAGATGGTTCGAGTTCCCAGGGATGAGAACATCGCCACCGACGCCCTATCCAGGCTAGCCAATGAGGAACTCCGAAATTTGGCTAGCGCAGTCTATGTTGAGATCCTGCATGAGCCAATGTATAAGGAAAAGCAGGTTAACGAAATCGAGGCGGGACCTAGCTGGATGGACCCTCTACTCAACTACCTCTAGAACGACGTCTTACCAGAAGACAAGGCCGAGGCAAGGAAGATCAGGATGAGAGCTGCAAAGTACACCGTCCTAGACTGGAGTCTTGTATGCTGGGGGCAACAGTACCACTACTCCGGTGCCTAGGACCCAAGGGGGTAGAGTACGCCCTAGCCGAAGTCCATGAGGGGATATGTGGAAGCCACATGGGGGGACGAGCCCTAGCCTACAAAATCCTCTGCCAGGGACTATACCGACCACGAATGCAAGAGGAGGCCATCCAATATGCCAAGAAGTGCGAGCAATGTCAGTTGTTCGCCCCAGTACCCCATCTACCCGCCACCAAGCTGACATCAATCCTCAACCCCATACCTTTTGCCATGTGGGGACTGGACATCTTAGGCAACTTCACCGCAGCACCGGGAAACAGAAAGTACCTGGTCGTCGCGATTGACTACTTCACCAAGTGGGTCGAAGCTAAACCCTTGGCCAAGATAACAGAGACAGATGGAGAAGTTCGTCCGCGACGACATCATCTACAGGTTTGGGGTACCACAGATCCTCGTCTCAGACAACGGCAAACAATTCAACAACCCCAAATTCCAAGCATTCTGTCACAGCTACAACATCGAATATCGGCCTGTATCGGTAGCATACCCACAGGCCAATGGTCAAGTGGAAGTCACCAACAAAACACTATTGGAAAGAGTCAAGAAAAGGCTAGAGGGAGCCAAAGGAAAATGGGTCGAAGAGCTACCAAGCGTCCTGTGGGCATACCGAACTACAGTACGGACACCCACAGGAGAGAGCCCATTCCGCCTAGCATATGGCACTGAAGCATTGGCGCTAGTAGAGGTCTGCGCCATGTCCCATAGGGTTCTGTACTTCAACGAACGTACCTATATCGACGGACTACGGGCGAACCTAGACTTTATAGATGAGGTCCGTGAGAGAGCACTACTAAGGAACGTCGCCTACCAGCAACGTACTGCCAGGTACTATAATGCCAGGGTCAAGGAAAGGCTATTCCACCAGGGAGATCTAGTCCTACGGAGGGCAAGTGCATCACAGCCACAGAAGGAAGGGAAGTTGTCAATCAACTGGGAAGGACCCTACATAGTCTCCAAGCAGATACGTCCAGGGACCTACCGCTTGAAGACTCCAGGGGGCAAGAAGGTAGACCGTACCTGGAACTCAGAACACCTGAAGAAGTATTACCAGTAGAAGCAAGCAGCTCCATCAATAGGAGCAGTCAAGTAGTAGCAGTAGTGGTAGTGGTAGCAGCAGTAGCAGTAGACGACATCACTGTTTCAAGGGCAATTTGAAAATTTTCATTCAAAATAAAGAGGTGTTTCAGGAATACTTGTCTTCTTCTAGCACTCAATCGAATCACTGCCACTACACCAAGGCGTTACGCCACCACAGAGGCTTTATGCCTAAGGCAACGTGCCACTACTGAGGCTTTATGCCTAAGGCAACATGCCACCACTGAGGCTCTATGCCTAAGGCGTCATGCCACCACTGAGGCTTCATGCCTATGGCGTCATGCCACCACTGAGGCTTCATGCCTAAGGCGTCATGCCACCATCGAGGCTTTATGCCTAAGGCAACATGCCACCACCGAGGCTTTATGCCTAAGGCAACATGCCACCACTGAGGCTTCATGCCTAAGGCGTCATGCCACTACTGAGGCTCCATGCCTAAGGCGCCATGCCACCACTGAGGCTTCGTGCCTAAGGCAACATACCACCACTGAGGCTTCATGCCTAAGGCGTCATGCCACCCCTGAGGCTCTATGCCTAAGGTGTCATGCCACCACTAAGGCTTCATGCCTAAGGCAACATGCCACCACTGAGGCTTCATGCCTAAGGCAACATGTCACCACTGAGGCTTCATGTATAAGGCGTCATGCCACCCCTGAGGCTCCATGCCTAAGGTGTCATGCCACCACTGAGGCTTCATGCCTAAGGCGTCATGCCACCATCGAGATTTTTATGCCTAAGGCGTTATGCCACCATCGAGGCTTTATGTCTAAGGCGTTATGCCACCACTGAGGCTCTATGCCTAAGGAGTCATGCCACCACCGAGGCTTTATGCCTAAGGCGTCATGCCACCATTGAGGCTCTACGCCTAAGGCATTAAGCCACCAAGGTCCAATGACCACCAAGGCGCAACGCCACTACCAAAATCCATGACTATCAAGGGTCATAGGGCATCAACGCGCAAACAACCACCAAGAGACAATACAATCAAAGAAAAGCAACAGCGATCACATAGAGAAGTCACAATAGTTACAACTCAAGTTCAAAAAGAAAAAAGGTCAAGACGTCTACGAGATCGGTACGGCCGTAGGGTCAAGGGACCACAGAGGGGTGGGTCACCTCTGACCTAGCAGGAGACATCATGTCCACTTCAAGAAGACGCGTAGCAGCGCCCCCCTCAGGCAGGGCAGCCTCCACCTCTGACACTGGAACGCTCTCCACCACCGCTACACTAGGAAGCACCAC
This sequence comes from Telopea speciosissima, assembly GCF_018873765.1. Classification (NCBI taxonomy): domain Eukaryota; kingdom Viridiplantae; phylum Streptophyta; class Magnoliopsida; order Proteales; family Proteaceae; genus Telopea; species Telopea speciosissima. The sequence goes on along the minus strand of NC_057916.1, from coordinate 86,343,690 downwards.
AGCAAACTCAAAGAACCCCAAGACAGAGAAGTCATAATCGGGGGTCACCTCCAGGACACAAGCAGCTAAGTCCCGGACCCCTCCCTCATAGGCAGGCTGAAGCTGCGCCTGATACAGCACCGAGAACGCCGAGGAGGCCTGGAACTCAGCCACAGCTCGCTCCCCTGCAGATGCCAGCTCCGTCTCATGTCTCCCCCTCAACAAATGAAGCACCTCCTCCAAGGCAAGAACCCTAGCTGAGCTCTCGGCCGCACCAGCAGAGGTTACACGAAGCTCCTCAGACACCTCAAGGAGCTTCCCGAACGCCACCGCGAGCTCCCCCAATGCCCTCTGCGCGTTGGCCTCAGCCCTCTCACGGGCATCGATCTGTCCCTGGAGCTCCCTCTCCACGTCACGCAGGGTGCGCTGTATCTGCACCTCACGAGAAGCGTGACTCTCCAATCGAAGCACCGCCTCAGCAACACGGTGATGGACCTACAATCAACATGGCAAGCGATAAAACACTCTAAGAATAAATGGAGCAACGAACATGACGAGACAAAAAAGGGATAACTCACCGAAGCCATATCATGGTAGAGAGTTTGGGCCAGACAAGCATCGCTAAGCCTCTGCAAGGCCACCCTCGCGGTAGGGAACCTACCCTTGTCCACCCACTCCCGCGACACGTCGGCTCCAGCCAAGGTCGAGCCCTCTGGCACGCCCAAGGTGATCACCAGGGACACATCCAGCACGGGAAGATCAATGGCAGTACCACCAGAGGAACTCACCCCTTTCCCCTTGGAGAGGGGCAATGCAGAAGACCCGGAAGGGGCGACAGAGGGAGGCAGAGGCACAGAGCCCGAAACACCATCATCACCAGGAAAAGTACGGGGAAGGAGGACACGCACACCAGAGCTCATCACGTGGGCATGTCCTGGACCACCCTTTCGCTTCGCTCCAACAGCCACAGGGGCAAAGGCACCACCAACATCGGTCACGCCAACAGATGGACCACTCTGAGAAGCGGCCTTCCTCCGCAGATTGCCACGGAGCAAACTGAAGTCCGGACGCATATCCACTGCATAGACCGCCCAACCAGTCAGATGACATATATATTCAAATACAAACATGCCAATCAAGTACAAAAGACAGTGCTCTTACCAGGACTCAGCTTCCAGAGGGACAGGAAGGCCTCCGAGTCCAACTCCTGGACGTGGAACGGATCGCGACCCAGGCACAGCTTGAGGGAGTCACCCTCAAAATCACTCAACTCAAGCCCCTGATTGACCCTCTTGAGGTCAATGACTTCCCTAACAGTCCGTAGTGGGCATCGGGGGACCGTGGTAAAAAAGAAGTGATCCCTCCAATACTTCACATTGCTAGTGATCCCCGTAAGAAGCTCCACACAGGCATAGGGCCCCTTGAGCATGCGGCGAGCAAAGTGATAACATCCATGATTCCCTTTCTTCAACAGATAAAAGTGGGAGAATAGGGGAACAGTGGCGGCATGCCCCAGGCGGGCAAAAAAGACATAGAAACCCAAGATCACCCTCCAAGAATTGGGCAACACCTGCCCAGGGGTGAGGTGCCAAAGCTCTAACACCAACTCAACAAAGCAAGGGATAGGAAGGCGAAGGCCCTGGAGAAAAAAGGAACGGTAGAGACAGATCTCATCTGCACGGTGAGAGAAGGCATACTCGCCAGGTCCGGGAATACGCAACATGACCTCAGCGGGAATATGGAACTCCTCACGGAGGGAGACCAAGTCAGAAGGTGACAAGATGCTAGCAACATGGCCCAACCTATCAGCAGGGCCGGCGACTGAGGACGCCGCCCTAGAGGGCCTACGATCCCTACTGGGACCAGAGACACTAGAAGGTCCCACACCTCCATCAATAGCACTGGGAGAGGGTATAGAGGATGGAGTACCCACAGAAGAAGGCGATCCTGGGGAACGCTCCTCTGAAGATCCAACCCCGACTGAAGTAAGGCCAAGGTCACCCAAAAACGACATGAACGACAAGAGAGGAATGGACTACTTACTCGAGAAAGTGATCTCCCAGAAGCTAGCAAGAAAAATGAAATGAAGACCACCTGCAAAGTATAAACAGCAGATCCATCACAGACAAGAAGAAGGAGAGTGGAGAAGCACGAGGGTCCATCACACCCACGCCGCGGCCACCATAGGCGCGGCCTCACACCCACAGGCACAGCCATCCCAGGTGAGGCCTCACACCCGCAGGCGGCGGCCACCCAGGTGCGGCCTCACCCAAGCGCGGTGACCCAGCGGCCTCACGCCCGCAGGCGCGGCCACACCCATAAGCACGGCCTCACCTAGGTGCAGCCCTGCATAAAAAAAAAAAAAAAAAAAAGAAAAAGAAAGAGAAGGGGTCGAACTTACCTCAGGGGGAAGGCGATCACATGGGGAGGCAGGCACACGACGACGCGGCCACACCGAGACCACCAAAGGCAAGGCACTCAAGCCAAGCACCACTCAAGCCCTCCAAGTAAACAAGGCACCAAGTGAGCACAAAGCAAACACAAGGATCCAAAATCAAGCAAAATGGATTCTAGTCTAGGTGACCCAAAGACGAGCATATGGTGGGCACCAAAAAGAAGAGCAAAATGGGAGACAAAAAGTAAGAAAAAGAAATGAGAAGTGAAAGAAGAGAAAGTAAAAAAAGAGAAAGTAAAGAAGATGGACATATATCTACAAAAAACAAAGCAAAAAAGAAGAAGGAAAAGTGTAGAAGGAAAGGTTTGAACCTCCAACCTCTCCTACCTCACTAACAGATTTACAGGCAAGCCCCACAAAGAAAGTTCATTCGCAGTGGACCCCTCACTATATAAAGGCATCTACTCTCTTGGACATCCTATCTCAAGAGAGTGGGGGGCAAATGATACATCCAAGATTCACCAAACCAGTTAGCGACTGCCATGTGTCACAAAGCGACCCGCTTCAGAACCAAGGAGAACCAATCGGGGTCCCACCCGGACGCGGCATGCACCCAGGCGTGGCCTCACCTAGGCACCGGCCTCACCCAGGCATTGGCCTCACCCAGGCGTTGGCCTCACCCAGGCGCCAACCTCACCCAGGCGTGGCCTCACCCAGGCGCGGCCTCACCCAGGCATGGCCTCACACTCAGGCGCGGCCTCTCACCTAGGTGCGGCCTCACCTAGGTGCGGCCTCACCCAGGCGCGGCCTGCACCCAGGCGTCGGCCTCACCACCCAGGCGCGGCCTCACCCCAAGCGCAGCCTCTCACCTAGGCGCGGCCTCACCCAGGCATGGCCTCACACCCAGGCGCGGCATCGTGGACGCAGACGTGATGTACACGGACAACGGTGCCACTCGTCTATGACCCAATCGTGTCACTACAGACTCATGTCACCACCAGGACTCTAGGCCATCGCTTAAAAGTCACATCACCCAAACGGATTCAAGCACCAATGACGTTATCACCACACGCAGGTATCTATTTGCCAAGGATCTTGATACCATCAGGACACTCCCTCCCGCGGGGAGATGGCCAATCAGGATAGAGCCCCGTTACCCAGTGCCTCTATCCACGCAACGGTACAATCGTCATCAAACTGGGACTCTCCACACCGTCATACACTACTATAAAAGGCAAGGTACATAACCCCATTGGGGGACATCAAAACTCATATTGAATAATCATTATTCATCTATTTGCTCAGGAGATCTAACTTTGGCATCGGAGAGCCCCAGGCCAGAACCACATCGGTTCTCTCTGTTGACCCCTTGGTCCACTTGCAGGTGACGGCACTCGCAGGACCGCTCCACGATTTCTTGACGCAACACCTCCTAAATACAAAACCATGGTATCGCATCTTATTGGTGCTCTCCCCTACATATACCCCGCTTGCTTAGAGAACCCTCTCCAAATAATCAGATGTAGCCCTACTAATTGCCACCATCATGGATTGGAATCATCGTCATCATGCCACGCTCATCCATCCATCCATCGAGATGTTGGAAATAATGGATTAATAAGGAATCAATGTACACAGCCTTATCCATGCTTTGGCAGAGAGACTGTTTCCAAACTAGAACCTGTGAGTGACCACTTGGTCACAATGGAGCAACCTTACCATTGCACCAAGGGCCACCTCTAAGTCCATCTCTTTTATACCCAATAAATCAGGTCCATCATCTCATGGTTTTCCTCCCAGACCAGACCGCAGCCCATCTCCTGTGATGGGTTAGACCATTGGCTCCAATTATAGTTTGCAGACCTGTAAAAGAGTAGTTACCCTCCCCCAACAAAAAAAAATATTGCCAACTGGAAAAGTCTAATTATTATATTCAAATAAGAAGTATAGGCAGATGTGATGCCAACTATGCACATATATCAAAAGGACAAAATTGCCCTTTATTCTTATTTACCTTAAGTTTGATTCTTTGACACTAAAAAAATACAGATAATGACAATCAACAGGAAAAACAAATAAAGAACACATAAATAAGGCTATCTTTAATAATAATAGCAAAAACCAATTAATTATTCCAGAAAGATGTTCCAATTGTAGACTTTCACATCAAGATCTGAAGCTACCTCGAGCAATTGCCTCAGTTCTTTGGCTCTGCTTATGTCCTTTGCAAGTAACAAAGCAAATCCCCCACCACCAGCACCCACAAGCTTGTAGCCACAGCAAAAGCGGTCAGCCAGTGCAAAGAGTCTATCCACAGATTCATTGCTGCAAAAAGGGTCCAACTCTTGATGCAGCCTCCATGCCTCCAGCATTATATCCCCGAGCTCATCCAAGTCACCGTTCATCAAAGCTTCTCGGCCAATCTTTGCCAGTTCAGTGAGCCGTTTTATACTCGATATGAGTAGGTTATCACGTCGGAGATATCGAGTTACCACCTTCTGCAGGACTTGCCTTGCAAGCCGGACCTGCATTGTGGTTGCAAATATATGATTTAGGCAAAACCAAAAATATTATGAGATAAATTTTGGTTAGGTGGAACTGGAATTTCTTTTGATTGACAGGTGAGAAGAAACCACATAAATAAGATAAGTATAGCTGAGATGAGGCTGTTGTGGTGATGGGTGGCAAAACAAGAAAGAAAAATAAATAGAAAATGAACCTTAGAAGGGATATAGGAGGTATGTGCAACAGAGACCGTTGATGCACCAGCAAGGAGTTATGGCAGAGTGGATGGGTTTGAATCCAAGCTGACCACAGACCTTTCCAACAATTAGAATTTCACCCCTTTCTCCAATGTTCCCTTTCTAAATTTATCTCCCTTCTCCAATATTTCCATTCTAAATTTACCTCCCTCACTTCCACACTTATTACAATATATGCCTAATTCTACTACCTCTGTTACTAAAAGAAGAAGAAGAAGAATGAAGTGATCGGCAGCTGCACACGTGGATGCTATTTGAGCAGCATTATTAAGTGAAACATATGTCAACTGAAGTCTAGGTATTTCAGTGAGACTATCAGAATTTGGAAACAGGAAGTGAACTGGTAAACACCAGGAACAAGAAGATGAAGACTTACTTGGCCAGTAAAAACCACGAGTAATCGTTGCTCTAATTCCAACACCAACTGGGGTGAAGCCACTAGGGGTAACACTTGAAGGCGTAATGGTACTCCTGGAAAACTTGAAGTAAATTTAATCCCTGGATACAAACCTCCTATTTGGTCCTGCCACCCACCACCTGTACCCATGATCTGCTCCACAACCAAAACAAGACGAGCAACATTTTCATTACTGCTATCTCCATTCATTATTTCCAGAAGTCCTTTCACAACAGCTGCTGCTAAGATGCTGGAAGTTCCCAGGCCACTACCACGTGGAGTCTTAGACCATGTCCTGATCTCTAAGCCCATTGACAAAAGGCTATTGTCATGAATAGCACCAGTCACGAGTAGTGCGGCTTTAACAAGTCGAAATGGATCATCATTATGAAAAGGAGTACTAATTGAGGTAGGAGCTTCAATATATAACTGGTTCTCAGTGTCATCACAAATCAGTACTCCACTGGTCATTGTTGTCTCTACTGTTGTTCCAACTGGAAGAGAACCTTCCAAGCTTATCGCCATATTCAAAACACAACCAGAACGCTCCAAGCTCCATGGAGGTGTGTCACTCCAACCACCGACAAAGTCCACACGAACCGGCAACACCACCTTTGCTCTTCTCGGGCAGAATGATCGGTCAACAAATTCATCAAGGCTTCTCTTTCCATTTTCCAAAAGAGATTGACCATCAGAAGACTCCAAGAGATTTTCTGAGGAAAAGACAAGTGTGTGTGAATCAGGAATCTGCTAAAAATTCAGGACAAAAAAATTGGCAATGAAATTAAACAACATATTAATTGCCCCAAGGACAGCAAAGTTTAAAGCATGGATAGAACAGAAAGATGCAAATAAGTGATGATTTATCCCAACCAGCCAACGTCGAAAAAATGTCTTCCAATACAATGGTTCTTAGATTTATTCTTGGATTTCATTTGTTCTACTTTTTGCTTCTAGTTTCTTGGTAAAACAACCATGAGTTTTGATTCAATTTTCTTTCCAATCCATTGCCTCATTTGGAAATGGTTCTGTACTACCTCGTTTTTACTTCCTTCAACTGCCCACATACAGGAATATTTATAATAAACTAATAATAATGATGATTATGATGATGGTGATGATGATATCTCGTGAATCGCCTACTTATATATGAATTTTATCACAACCTTATCGACAGCAAATATTGCAATATATGTTGTAAGTTAGATTTATAAGAAAACAGAACACAATCCAGAAGAGACACCATAAGCCATTGCATTGTGGAATCCAACCCTATTCAAGGATCATATACAAGTGACATAAAGGAAGGAAGTTGGTCAGATTTTATTCCATTGTTTTGGATGGTCAAGAAAACCAGTGAACTGATCAGGTCAGGTTGCTTGAGTAGTCCAATTATGTTATATTGAGGCACAACCACAAGATTATCTTAGAGAAGCTCAGAGACTAGTGGATGCCGTGATTCACATGAACTGAAGTGCAATCTCTGTTAACCTTGTCAGTCACACAAGGTGCAAAAATGAATTGCCTGTTTGACCTGACATGTACTGAGGCAAGTCTGCCTCTTGACATGCATTTACAACTAATTCGGTCTGTGTGTCCAGAGACTAACAGGTAATGTGTCTCAGTTCATTGATGCACTCACTGCAAGAGCAAGGTTTGCCTGTCCAAGTCCAGCTTACCCATCAAAGGAACAACTTTCTTGCCTTGTGGCCATACAGAAATGACATGAGGTCCAGAAAACCCAATGAACCATGTCCCTTCTTCATAATCCATGAAGTTGTGATGAGCCTGTTCTATTGGTGGGCAACCAGCCACTCCTTAAATGCCTCATGACCAACAATGTCACAGGATATCAGTCAAACAAGGCAATGCAAATACCATGGCATCAAGGCAGACAGGAGATTTCGTTTTCCCCAGATTCACTCCTTTTTCACTTTCCTTAAAGACATAAAAATTCATAGCTATTACCTCCAAACCCATACTTCACCGCTAAAGCAGTTTCGTTGGCAACTGCAGCCCAAACATTCGGCTCCAATGCGCAAGCTCTTGTTTCTTCTCCATATGCCCGAAGAAGATCAACCTGCACCTGGTATGCCCTGCTTTTGGGAAGAATCCTTGTGTTCTGAGCCTGGGAATTTGAACAGAGGGCCCCAAATTCTTTACAAATTTTGACCCCTGATACTTCATTCTGCATAATTTCTTCACACAACTGAAACAAGTTGCGCCCAAGCAAACCATAATTAATGCAAGCTTTGGCAATTCCAGCTGCAAGATCTGCTTGATGATTACTGGAGCACAAGCAAAGCTGTGGAAAATCTATTGATCTATGCAACTCCTCCAAACTGATACGGTGTGAACTCCTCCACAGCTGCAGCATAGATTTGTTTTCCTGATTGCTCAAGCCCATTAACCACGTCGCCAAACTAAGCATCTCAAAATAGGGCAGGATGGGGAATATCTTTGCATTCCACAAGCACTTATCCTGCATACTTGGTGATTTCCAAACATCACTCTCTTGAATGCCCAAGTCTTGTAAAACATTCTTCCAAGGCATTCCACAAAAGGTCCCATTGGAAACTGAAAGCTTTGGATTATCATGAAGGCCACAATAGACAATAACCTTTTCTGCACGTCCTACTAAGGGAACCTCCCAAAGACAATGGCGATCTGGCAACATGAACCGAAATAAATCACCCATAGACAAATCCTTAATGCCTCGAGGGATATTAATTCCAACAATTATACAGTGGGAGCCTATCTGTATTCCACCAGAAAGTGATGAATCATAAACCAGAGATCCCTCCCCAACTGAGACCCCAGGTGAAATTTTACTTGAAAGTATAATAGCAGATGCTGCAATATCAGATTCAGTAGTCGCTGGAATAGAACACAAGTGCCTCCGACCTACAAGCCCTGAACCAGATCCTAGGTGATCCAGAACTTCACTGGAGGTTCCAAAATGTAGGAATGAAAGGTCATCTGTGATCATAAAGAAAATAGAATTTGAGTAGAACTTTTAAGGTGTATAGACAACAAGAAAGAACTTAAACAGGTAAATGTAAATATAATCCATTCAATATGAACTCAAAAATTCCAACAAATATAAATATTTTATTTCAACAAATAGTTCTAAAACCCCCTACAAATTGGGAGATGGCTTAGTTGCTATGTTATCAGGATGCAGGTGCAGCAGTCGGAATTTGACAAGAACACTAGCATTGGACCCAGCAAATTCTGAAAGTAGGATTTGGGGACTGAAGGATACACAAATTTTTTAAAATTCCTTGAATATATTATTAACTTTTTTGTATATAAGAATATTACGAGTTAAAGAAAATATTCCACAAATAACAAAGGGTGGAGCCAGTGCACAACTCTCCAGCCACTGCAGGGTCTAGGGAGGGTCATAATGTACGCAGCCTTAGCCCTGCTTTCACAGAGAGGCTGTTTCCAGACTCGAACCTGTGACCTTTTGGTCACAATGGAGCAACCTTAAAGGCCCAACCACTAAAGAAAATACTCCACAAATAGGGGGTTTAAAATAGCACCCATAGCTCCATCTGTTCACCCTAGATCTATACACCCTCAAAGTTCAAAGTTAATAAATGTAAGAGAAAGAGGAGAATGGGCCCCACCAAACAGTCATTCATCTATGATTTGTAGCCAATAAACTCAAAAGAAATTTGCTACACCAAGGATCAGCCTTAACCCCTTACCTATTTGCGCTTATCATGGATGAATTAACCAAGAACATCCAAGACGAAGTACCGTGGTGTATGCTATTCGCCAATGATATCGTTTTAGTGGATGAGACAAAAGCAGGGCTTAACGCTAAGCTAGAGATGTAGAGATCATCCTTGGAAACAAGAGGCTTTAAGATTAGTAAATCAAAGACGGAGTATATGATGTGTAACTTTAGCTACACTATGATGGATGTTGACACGGTGAAACTTGAGGAGAGAGAGATACCGCCATGTGACTATTTTAGATATCTGGGGTCTATCATACACAAAGAAGGTGATATAGATGATGATGTTTCACAAAGAATTAAAGTGGGCTGGATGAAGTGGAGAGGAGCGACCGGAGTACTGTGTGACCATCACATTCCTTTAAAGCTTAAAGGAAAATTTTACAGGACTGTAGTCCGACCTGCTATGATGTATGGGGCAGAATGTTGGCAGTTAAGAAGTGCAATATAGCAAAGCTATGTGTCACAGAGATGAGGATGTTAAGATGGATGTGTGGCAAAACTAGGAAGGATAAAGTGAGGAACGAACATATTAGAGCTGAAGTGGGAGTTGCTCCGATCAGCGACAAGCTCCGAGAATGTCGTATGAGGTGGTTTGGCCATGTACAACGGAGGCTTGAGGATGCCCCAGTAAAGAGGAGTGATCTTATTCCGATTGAGGGAGCTAAAAGAGCAAAGGGTAGGCCTAAAATAACCATCGGTGAGGTTGTGAAGGACATGCAAAGTCTGGGCCTTGTGCCAAGTATGACCTCAAATAGAGCCTATTGGAGGGCAAGGATCCACGTTGTTGACACCAGGTAGCTGAGGTTTTCCTGATTTCCTGGGCTTGACTATTTCCTTTTACTCTCATTTCTCATTTTCCATCTATTACTTTTCATACCTCATTTTTCTATTTTTATTATTCATTCCTCTTACTTTTCTTTGTGAGGACCTTGGTTCTCCCTACTTTGTTTTTTATAGGATCCATGTAGCCGACCCCATTTAGTTGGGATAACGCTGAGTTGTTATTGTAGTTTCGAATTTATATTAGTTCCTAATTTGGTTATCTTTGCATGTTTAGAAGGCTGAGTTATAAAGCCTGAAGTAGTTTCTATTTTCATTAAGTTTCTAATTCCATTAGTTGCTAAGTTTGTCCAGTTGCTATTTTTAAGTTTCTAATTTTGTAAGCTAGCCTACTTCATTAAATAGGCAGCCCCTTATTGTAATAGTTAAGAGAGAATTAATGCATGAAATTTTGAGGCATTCTTGCACTCGAGTATGGGAGTAAAACCCCTGTTCAACAGCTAGGATAGCTGTGGGTGAGAGACCCAGGCTGAGAGGGCCATTCCCCTCCCCCCCCCCCCTCTCTTCTCTTCTCTTCTCTTCTCTTCTCTATCTTCTTTTCTATTGCAATCGATTCTTTGTGCTGCTGTTTCTCTGTTGATCAATACAAGTGCTGTCAAGAATCCTTCGAAGGCTGCAATCAATCCCCAAACACTTCAAGTCTGTTGCTGCTGCTGCTGCTGTACCCATCGATTGAAGACCTCTGCTGCAACATCAGAGTGGGATATCTCCACATTCCTTCATCAAAACCTTCAGAGTTTTGGAGCATCACCTCACTCCATCACCCCCTCCATTCGATCCCCACTTTTACCCCCATTCCATTGGTTAGAATCCTCCATATTCACAAACCATCTATTTTCATTCCCCCTTCATAACTTCACTTCTGTCCACCAAAATTACACCAAACTTGCTGAAGGTCACCTACTCCACAAGGCCTCCACTCAATCCTCATTGGAGCCCAAACAAAGTGCTGGTTTGTGAGATAACCCTTAACCTTCTATTTTGGTGTTGCTGCCATATCTTCCAATTCAATCATCAGAATCAAGTGAGACTTTCAGCAGTGCTTCTACTCCATACAAGCACCAATCAACCTGAGTTTGATCCCTTTCCAATGGCTGGTTTGGTTCTTATTTACTAAGTTACTAATTCTGATTTTGTTTCTAATTTGATATTCTGCTGCAACCTATCATCGATCCTACTGTAGGGTGGTTCTTAGCTGAACTAACTTCTGCATTACCATGTAGCTGTTGTTGTTAAAATACTGAATTATGACTTGAGGTTCAAAATCAAGCACGAAGTCAATAGTTTCTGCAACTGAACCATCAAAAATATTGTGTCTCAAATCTTATGCTTTCTATTATTTGTTCTATCATATACGACACAAACAGAGCATCATCTCAAATCAAGAAAATTGACAGCAATAAAGCAAGTTCAAGATTAATTAAATACAGAATATGACACAATCACAATCATTCTGGTAGTCTTGTGGTAGAAGTGTAGAACTATAACAATAGTATCATTCTGATACTTTAGATGAGTATAACATACAGGCACAATAGCTGAACATTTTTTGATTTCCCAATCCACTAAGCAGTTCTTTTCCCAAAGGACGATGCTTCAACCACTCATGTTTTGCAGGTACCCAAGCTGCCACTAAATCTTCATATAAGCTCATCTGTGTATTTTTCAAAAGAAGTTAATACATAAATGAAAAGTTGTTTACTCTATCCGAAAAAAAGAAACCGTTTGATTCAAACTTCACTAATGAGGCAAATTAGGCATATCAGTGAGTGGAATACAACAATTAATAATATTTTTTAGGAGGGAGGGGGTTTTACTCTACTGCCAAAAAGAATTATCATTCTATGAAGGTCAAAAAAAAATAATTTCAATCCTGTGGCTTGTTGTAGAGCAATAAAAGTTAAATTCATTCATGTTCCTAACCATAAGGAGCATCTCCAAATACTCACAATGTTTACAGACATGGGAGTTGGAACTAAAGTTCAATCACAAGCCACCAGCTTAGACCTGAGAAACTAAATATATCTAAAAGAAGAATTACTAAAGACAATGAACTAGGAAGAGAGTAAAAACCAACAACCATAGAATGATGATCATAAACATATAAAATCCCTCTAACAGTGTCAAACACCAGGATGCTCCAGGACCTGTTTCATCTTTTGCAATTAAGGACTTCTACAGTCTTATCTACTTTTCCTTTGGTTTAATTTTTGAAAAGGCCAATTGGTTTAGTGTAATAGAACATTACCTGGATAGAAAGAACAAAGGGATGCTCCTTGGCATTCTGTTTTCCAATAAAACTAGATTCACTTATAGGTGGAGTCCTAATATCCATACTAAGTGTGTATCCAACAGATTACTGAGCTTCCCCCCGCCCTAATTTAGTGATTAGAAGAATTATAAGCTTTCGGACAGAGCAGATCATGCATGTACTCAGAATTCAACTCATGCAAGTTACAATGACCTCTGAGTACATGCATGATCTGCTCTGTCCAAAGTTACAATGCAGCACTGTAGTAATAAAGTGCATGACAGATAGTGTCCATCAAAGCATCAGGCTGTAGGTACAAAACATTAGTGGACAAAAATGAATGAGCACAGAGTGCACCTAATAATTGATTACTATCCGTGAAGCAGCACATCAACTGAAGACAGTAACTTGCCTCTGTTCTGCTCTTCAGAAGCTCAAGAATCATTGCTTCACTGGAACTTGAAAGCATAAGAAGCTCAAACCATGCTTTCCCTCTAACAGCTATTATTCCTGTATCAAGCAATGTTCTACCATCAGGTAGAAGTGCCTGGTTCTCAACAAGCTCCTTTACAGTGGGTTTCTGTAAAAGATTCTCAACCAAAGAGAGCGAATAAGTTCTCTCCATAATCCCAGTTTTTGCTGCTACAATAACACCATGGTTGGAAGCAATGTCTATGGTGATGGGAACAGTAATAATGCAGGATGCATCTTCTGGAAGAACCATATTAGTAGTATTGAAACATGGAAGTACATCTCCAGTCATGATGAATATGCCACCTACAAGGACAAAAAAGTTCCTCTTAAGTTCTTATCTTAAATGGACAACAGTAAATTGTAATAGGGTAAGTGGCCAAAGGTAATAAATCAATTACTCAATCAATATAGCATTAAAGTAAGACTAAATGCATTTTTCAGAGATCTCCTGGCAAGCATCAATTGCCACACACTCCCTCCTTAAAGGTTGAGGTTCAGGTTGGGTGGATACCCTTTCCTTTTATTCAATGACATTTGAAAAGGGACATACTTGCAGACATTTAGACGCAAATACATACATAGAAACCTAGATGTGAAACCAATTACAATAGAAACAAAATGATATAAACAGAAGCAAAAGGAAACAAAATGGAAAGACAATAAATAAGTGCTCAATTCATGAGCAGTAAAATGAACAAGTCAAAAATCCAGAAAGGAAAACAATTTTTTTCCATTCAGTCGATTAGTACCACAAAGATTGAATGGAGCACCAACAACCTCAGTGAGACGACTATTGACGCAGATAAATCACCTAAATGGGCTTATTTTGTTAGAAATAAGCCTTGGGTTGGATTATATATGTGTTGGGTCTTCGATCCCATGAGTTTACATTGTAATGGGCCACTTTAATGGACCTATAATGTGGGAAGAGGCTAGGCATACGGGATTACTTAGTTAAGTGTCCTTATTTCTTTATTTTAATTGTTATTAAGTGTTTTAGTTAGGCTGGATTAGGGTTCTATAAGTCTAGTCCTGTGTTGAGTTAGTTTCCTTTGTTATTTCAGTTTCCTAGTCAATTTTGGTTACCTTATTAGTTAAGGACTGGGTTAGGCCTTCCCTTTGAGTCTAATTTTGAGTTTTCTATATAAGTTTGTAAGGGGATTCAGCATGGTATACGAATTTTGATTAATGAAAAGCTTTTTTGCTGCTCCTCTTCTCCATTGGTGAAGAACCTTGTGTTTGTTTGATCAAGGAATCCTTGTGTTCGATGAAATTAAAAGCTAGTTGGTGTTTGATCCATCCAAACACCTTGCGGTGGGAAGCCCGGGTGCCCTTCTCTTTCCTTTATTCTTATCCTTCTTCTTCTCCATTAAAGCAAGTGTTCTTCTGAAATTTCTGCAATTCCTAATCTGATTTGGAATTCATATGCAAGGGTTTTTTAACACGAATTTAATTTGAAGAAATCCCACCATTGGATCATCCTCTAATTTTTGAACAACTCCTAAAAGAGGAACTCAATCAGAATTGATCAAACCTGCTGATCTGGTTCTAATTCAGTATTCCTGTTCTGCCCTTATATATTACTTGTTCTGTGCATCTGAATACTGAATCAATTTACTGGCTCTAACAATCTATTTTTGCTGATTTTTATGACCACTGATCAGAATTGATTGCTCATATTGTTTCTGTACTCTGATTTCTATTTTGAGTAGTGAATTTATTGTTTTTAACCCCTCTCCTAGCTCCACTAGGATTAGCTCTTAATTTCTGATCCGACTCTTGGACTGAGTTGAGATTTTCAGCATGTATTCTGTCTCCAAATTGCTGAACTTGATTTTAGTTTCAGCTTGATCTATCGATCTGATTTTGTTCTATTTGATTTCTCCTAAATCTTGATTTTATTCTCTGTATTTTGATCTTGTTCTTGGTACTGTTTTGATCATTCAAATATAGTACTACATTAACAATGTAGTGACAGATATTCCATGGCATCATTCTGTACTTTTATCAATTATATGTAGCAATGTTTTTTATAAAATAAAGAAAATAAGGAAAATATTACAATTAGCACCAGAGAAAGGATTTGTGATAAACTGATAAAGTAGAGAACAAGAAAGGATTTGAGATAAACTGACAAAGAAGAGAACACAACCTCCATTTCTAACAGTATTCTCTCTCTCCCACCCCCCAACCTCCAACTTTATGCTGCTGAGATGTCAAGCCAATGCAAATGGCATTGGACACCAAGAATTTCCTTCCTTTTAACTGCAGTCTTAGTGTTTAACAGTAAGGAAATGACATCGAAGATCCTGAGGTTGACAGTTAATAGAAAATTCCTGGGATAACACTAGTTTCCTGATCCACAGTACATTAATTAACAACAAATGATCTACCACAGTAAGATTTTAGAACCAAACCACAGTTACATGTGATCACTTATGTACACAAGCAGATAGATCTGTGATCAGCTGCCAATCCATGTGAGGTCATTCCATGTATAAAAGACTTACATAATGATAAGGTGCCCCTTTCTTTTCATTTTTTTATATACAGAAGAACTGTAGAACAAAGTTTGATTTAAATGACAGTACAAGAGCCACTGACATGGTAACCTTTGTTCTCAAAAGCTTGTCTTGCACATGAAGAAATTGCAAGTATATGGTCGAAAAGCAGCGGAACTGGCCCGTCATGGTCATCTTCTGCCAAATATGGAAGTGGCAGGAAAACTTTTCCCATTGGATTAGCCCATGGGACCCTTTTAGAGTCACCTCCAGCATGAAGTAAGAGTATATGCTTTTTGTCCATGGAGGAGGCCATTGAAAGGAGAGTTATATCTTGGTTAGACTTTTCCTCTGGCGCTGAAGAGCCTGAACTTCCATTCTTAACGTTTGCAACCTGCAGATGATACTATCCAATCAAATACAGAAATAGAAAGATTCTATGCAGGGACACACATGCGAAACAACCAATTTAAGGCTTAGTGTCTAAAGTTTAGAATATTTTGAATGGTCAATGGAGCAAGAAAAAAATTTCAAGCCCTCTATTGATATGCATATAGAAAGTACAAGAATGTTCTTCGTTCTGGTACATGCAAGAAATATTAGTAAAGAATGACTTTATTAGAGCTGGGTTGGGAGTAGCTCCGATCCAGGATACTTAGAGAGAGTCGTTTGAGGTGGCATGGCCATGTTCAACGGAGGCCTTCAGATGCCCCAGTTCAGAGGAGTGACTTGATTCAGATTGCGGGAAAGAAAAGAGCCAGAGGCAGACCTAATAGGAGAAGTGGTGAGGAAAGACATGCTTAGCTTAAGCATCATACCATGTATGATTTCAAATAGAGCTGATTGGAGAGCAAGGATCCATGTGGCTGACCCTATTTAGTTGGGCTATGGTGGTGGTGGTGGTGTTGTATTGCACCCCAAAAACATGATGTTTGGTGCGGAGTGTTGGGCAATTAAGAAGCAGCATAGATAACCTAAGTGTGGCGAAGATGAGGATATGGAGAATGATGTAATGGCAAGTTGGGAATAGCCCCTATAATAAGCGGCACGTAGATACCAAGACTAGGATGGATAAAGTAAGGAAGGAACAGATTCGAACTCAGTTAAGGGAAGCCCCTATGCATGAGAAGCTTCGAGAGAATTGTTTGAGGTGGCATGGTCATATCCAAAGGAAGCATTGAGATGCACCAGTACGAGGAAGTAGTTTGATTCAGATTGAAGGATCTGAAAGAGATAGGGGTATGCCTATAATGACCCTAGGAGAAGTAGTGAGGAAAGACATGCATAGGTTTGGCCTGGTCTCAAGTATGGTCTCGTATAGAGCTGTTTAGAGGGCATCGAGTAGGTGCGTACTGATGAGTTTTGTTATTGTTGTTCTTCTATTATTATTGCTAACATTTGTATTTGCTAGGATCCATGTAACCGACCCCATTTAGTTGGGATAAGGCTTCGTTGTTGTTGTTGTACTAACATAATAAAAGTATATCAAGTACATCAAAAACACAATGATTCCACCTTTAATACCCAGGGTGGGGTCGGGGAATAGCTTGAGTACTTAGATATAGAACTCTTTGTTATGCTTTGATTTGAAGGAACATAATACACTTTATCTATTATTTTCTATTATTGGCAATGATTAACCTTCTTTTTTTTCTTCCAGTCAGAAACCATAACTTTTCTTTCAAAGATTCTTCAAATGCACCTATTATCACTGGGCTTCAGCTGAGTCCATACATTCCATGGTGACATGAAGGATCTTAACTTACTATTCAACCTTTATTAAAATAAAAGAAATTCCCAATCACAACACTGCAGGGGGAGAAGTGTAAAGGATCAAGACACTCATCAGTGGTATTTAATTTCAAGTAGGATATAATCTGGCAAAATTTTCCAATCACAAACTAAAGAAATTATTGCTCATATATGTGCTACACATTTTCCAAATCCAAGCTTAGGTTTCACACTTCACTAGAAGTAATAACACCTAATTGCCTTTGTTTTTCTCTGTTTTAAGATATTTGAGAATTGGGTAAAGAAAGGATGTTCATTTTGAGACAACCAAACTAGGAAATAAAATTTTTTGTATTGGTAATATAGAATCATTTCATTGAAAAGAAGAAAAGATTACATCTTTGACATAGAAACAAAACAATGATCTGCATCTTTTTTAACAAGATCAGACAATGCAGGTAAGAAATCAGCTGGTAAAATAATCCTCATCATCTTCACATTTCATTTCTTTCTCTTTTAAGGAGTTAAGTGATATTTTTCTGCTTTTAATCTTTCTTGACTTCTCCTACGTAACAGTACATAGTCTATTTGCAAAAAGGAGAAATGATTTCTGTGGGGGGGGGGGGGGGGGAGTGGCCCCTGCGCCCCGACACAGGGAGGGTGAAATGCCCGTCCTGTTGATGCCTCCGCGCGCGCGCACACACAGGAGCCAGGCTCCCCACAAAGAACTCTTCCCCCTTGCAAAAATTACATATGGATCAATGCATGGCCTGTTATAGAAAGCAAAAAAAAAAAAACAAAAAAAATCTCTTTTCATAATATCTTAAATAACTACAGTCATGCATTCTTTTCACATTGAGGAAATATATCAGGTTGTATTTATCTAAAGAGGGGGAGAAATGAAATAAATAAAACAAGTCAGCTTATACGGAATGTTCTAGCATTAGGAGGTTGTATTTATCTAAGGGGGGGGGAATGGAATAAACAAACAAGTCAGCTTATACGGAATGTTCTAGCATTAGGACTTAATTAGATTATGTAAGGAGCCTGTCATTCCCTCTTTTGGCAACTTATCTTAAACAATTAAGCAGTCCAGGCCGTTGGTTTATCCAATAACATATTATCACAACCTCACCCAAACTGTACTGGAATTGTAAGTTTCATTTGAGGTACTAGGATACTACAACAGTTTCAGTTTATTCGGATCCTGTTAGGTACTTGACCAATACACCAAAAGCTCCAGAACTGATGGAACACGTTAAATCAAGCCCTTTAACCTATCCCATACTAGGCTGGCCCAATCTAGCGCCCATACACTAGATCGAGCCTTAGGCACATAACAGATCCAGGTAAAACATTTGCAAGAGAAATTAGAACTCATGGTTCAGAATTAAATATGATGTACAGGCATAATAAAGTTTTTCGAAACTAACAACCCAATGCTTTCTTCAGTCTGAATATTAGCTGCGATATTGTATTATTTGATAAAAACATGCGACAGTTTAAATTGCATATTTGAATGGTAAATGAGTTTAGACATAAGATACATATAAGCCTAACAATGCAAAAGGACTGCCGTCAACCAGAAAGAAACTATATAAGTAGAACATCCAAGACCAGTAAAGTGAAACTTAGAAGCATAATTAACCGTGAAATTTAGACGAATAATTCAGTGCTGGGATCTTGTTCTGAAAAATACAGTGGAAGAGATTCAAGATTCAAAGGTCAGCTTCAAAACATGCTCAGTAAAGTACAAAACAGTAAATCAGTAATGCAAAGCAATCAACAGAGTACCTGTGGGTATGTGCCAAGACCCAGCTTCTGAAAATGAGCAGCAAGGGCAGCAATGGCATTGAGAGTGGCAGCACCAGAACCAATGCGAGCGCCATCTGGGTCAGGGACAGCGAGGGTGATAGTGGAACTAGCAATCCGACCCATACGCTTGGCTCGCCGGAGCTGCCATTCGTAAAGGGCGGCTTGCTCTGGGCTTGCAGCCGTGAGGACGATGGCGTCCCAGGTTGGAACCCTAGATGGATGCCTCACAGAGAGCCTTAAATGGTACCATGATTTCCGCAAGATTCCCGCCAAATCCCCTTTATCCTTCTTCCTCATCCTACCCTTTTCTCCTACGGCATCCATTTTACCCTGCAAATCTCTCTGATACTAGATGGATCTCTTCAATAAACAAAAACCTTCAGATTACCATTCGCCTGTACCTCTACCCCATCACTTTATATCTCTACAAGAAGAGCTCCTCAGAAAAAAGGTATTAACCGTAACAGAGAAGGCCAATTATCCCAATACAGTAACCGCTCTTGCATTTTCTGTTGTAATTAGCAGTTAAATTGGAGAGAGAGACTCCTCTGTCGGTCAGTCCTGAGTCTCCTCACTCCTGAATCTCTGATTGGTGATTTGACAATTGACACACACAAAAAAAATGAAGGAGATATTGGATATTGATAATTGGTGTCGCCAGGGTTCGAACCGGAGACCTTCTGGTGTGTTAGAGTGACGTGAAAACCACCAAAAATTGTTAATTAGAAGAAAACTGGCGTCCCCCGGACTAGAACTGGAGACCTTCAGTGTGTTAGGCTGACGTGATAACCAACTACACCACGACACCAGAGTATTTTACTTGAAAAAAAGTACATATACACAGTTCAAGTGCCACCAATGAAGGAGCTGGAAACAGAATCCTCCAACATAAGTATAACAAAGAAAAAGAGTGTAGAGCCCAATGGGGATGTGAGAGGGAGTGTGCATGAATCTAAAGCATCATGCTAATCTTTTTCCCTTTATTATAATTCATAAAACACCATAATTTTTTGGGTTTTTTCACGTACCTCCCTCAGCTGAGGTATCACATAATTACAAAAATGCCCCTCAATTTTGAAAAATTCTACGTGTCCCCTAAAATTCTTAGAAGTTAACACATGCCCCCATTTCGTTAATGTAGGACTAACAACGTTCAAACCAAATCCCACGTAACTTCATGTGGAAAGCGAAATTGTCATCTTCTACTGCAACAGAGGTGCTATTCAAGTCTCTTATGGCGACCACTCCCCTCTATCATATGTCACAATTCAAGCTGCCCAACGGTCTCCTAGATGATATCCATAAAGCGCAATGTAGGTTCTTGTGAGGCTAGACCCCAGATGAAAGGAAGATCCACTAGGTTGGATGGGGTTGTTTGTGCCAAATTGGATAGGGGTTTAGGCCTAAAATACCTAAATATCCAAAATCTTTCTTTGTTAGCAAAGTTGGGGTGGCATCTCCTTATAAACCCGGATTCACTTTGGGTTAAGACGTCAAGTTTTTCACTGGTATTGCACCCGGAAAAAAAAAATGTTTTTCACTGGTATCTACTTCTCAAATGGAAATTTTCTGCAAGCTTCAATAGGGGATAAACTTTCTTGGGCATAGAGAAGTTTGTTAAAAGACAAAAAGCTTTTGGAAGAAGGGATGTAGTGGGTTGTTGGAGATGGTAGTTCTATCCTGATTTGGGAGGACCCCTGGATTCCGAGCTAGATGCTTATAGGCTGCACTCCCCAAGAATCCTGGACTGTCCCCTTATCTAGGTCTTGGTTCTTATAGGTGCAATTGATTCTTGTGACTTGATGAAGTTGAGGAGGGCTTTTTTCCCTTGGGGAGGTGGAAGCTATTTTCAAAATCCCCCTTGGTTCTACTGGATCCCTGAGCAACTGGTCTAAGGCCCTCATTCTAAATGGGAATTTTTATCCTCTCCTGTTACAGCACGGTGTTGTACTGCATCGTGCGGCGGCTGTAGAGGCCAAATGCATCATATGGGGTCCGCTGTGCCACATGGCCTCTACAGCGCCACACGATATAGTATAACACCGTGCTGTAACAGGAGAGGATAAAAATTCTTCTAAATGGGCTCTCTTTTACCGGCTATTTACTTCTTAACTTAAAGAACTTTTGAGAATTAGACTAGGGATAATAGAGGTGTCATTTAAACACTTACTTTTCTATTTTAAGTACAAATATTAGAATCGACTGAGGCTCATCTTAATCCTACCCGATCTGGCTGGCAGATTCTATAGAAAGGTTAGGGTGTGTTTAAGTTGATTCCTACTGGTTCTATGATTTTAGGCATTGATTTTGTATCAATAGATATCGTTGGTACCTAATACTGATATGATACCAATATCACAACGATAGTACTAGAGCAAGGAAGGGTTTTTTTTTGGGGGGAGGGGGGGGGTAGGAAACTGATTTATTGAGAAGGAACTCGTGAACAACCTAAGGCTTCATGAACACAGTTACACAAAGCTCATAGAGCCATGGAGTGGAATTCAGTCATTGTATCTTACATGAGATTGACAGGATCTTTTTGTTCAGGCTATCAACAATACTATTACCAATCTTCAAAATACAAAATAAAGAACAGACACAAAAAGACACTGCTACCTGATAGATAATCGAAACACTATGGAGACGAGTAGGATCCCTCCCTGGTTGCCCTATTGAGAGATTCTATTACTTTTGAGTTGTTAGACAACCTGAATTTGATCCAAAGAGTCTGAAAAGACTGAGATGATACCAATCTCTATTAAGTATTGGTATGGGCCGAGAGAGAGACCAATACAGATGCCAATTCCTATACCAATACGGCAAATACCTAAGTAAGACCTTGACCAATTCCGAGCAGTCCATCCGGATCCTGAACCCGGGTGGGGTTTTCAAACACCGGTAGAGTCATAGTAACTAAATTTAGGCATGGTGTGGTACCCACTAAAAAGAGTTTGTTGTTGAGAAAAATTCCGAGTTTGATTGAACCAAACAAGTGTTTGATCATTCCTTCACTTCCGCACGACATTCAATTTCCATTCTCAACTGATCCATTCTCTTGATTCAGTTAGTGTTTTCTGGTTCACTTGGTTTCTGCATGTAGAAGAAATCCATCAGATTTTATCTTTAGGGTTTTTGGGTTAATTCGATTTCTTCCCTCTAACCGTCGACCCTCTGGCCCCCGGCCCCCGGCCCCCTCAACCTTTCTCCCTCATTGTTTTTCATCTCAGGGTTGTCTGTCGGCCTTCTCACCAAATTCAAAATTTTTGTTTTATGTTATTCTTCTTCGTCTTCTTCGTTAGATTCAAATGCAAATTCGAAAACGACACGACGAGAAGATGTTTTTTGATATATGGAGCCCGGATTTGGTATGAGAATGAAAGAATCATATGTCATGGATGGTGGGATTATGGATTTAGATTCGCTTGAAAGGCTTGACGTCGAATGCCGTTTCCGTCTGAGATCGGCATTCGATTCTTATTCAGTCGCATCCGAAGCATTTTCAGAGCAAAGCCTTTTGAACCCGATGGTATTCCAGCGGCAGCTTTGTTAAAGGTCCGGTTTTTTTTTTTCTCTTTCGATCACCGTCATAATGAATTGGGGGAGTGGATCGTTATTGCCAGTGGATGGGCAGCTAAGGGGAATGGAAGTGGCGGCCCCCGCCTCGGCGACCGAGGACTATTACGTCGAGAAAGACCCAACTGGTCGATATGTTCGGGTATCATCTCTTATCTCTACATTGGCTATAACCTGTCTTCAATTCTATAATTCAGTTAGTTTGTTTGATGTTTTTTTTTTTTTTTTCATTTTGATTTTGGTAATGTGGTCTCCTCTTTGACCCATCTCCTCCCCCTCTTTCAGTATGACGAGATCTTGGGCAATGGAGCATTCAAGACTGTGTATCCAAATGACATTGCTGTTGTATTTGTTTTGTTATACATTGAGAATTTTGGTGTTGAGGATGCATCTGTTTAGTTGACTTCCTAAAAATGGTTCTACTTTGGTTCCTTAATCCTTTTTTCATAGATACAAGGCATTTGATGAAGTTGATGGAATAGAAGTAGCTTGGAACCAAGTGAAGATTGATGATATGTTGCAGTCACCAGAAAACCTGGAGAGGCTATATTCAGAAGTTCATCTTTTGAAATCATTGAAACATGAAAAAATTATCAAATTCTATAATTCATGGGTGGATGATAAGAAGAAGACTGTTAATATGATCACTGAGTTATTCACCTCCGGTAGTCTAAGGCAGTAAGTCCTGTTTATCTCTCTCAGCTGCTCTCTTTTTTTGGGTTTGACTTATATATGCATCTATAGTACTTGATCCTTTTTGTCAATTAGATACCGTAAGAAGCATAAGAATGTTGATATGAAGGCTATAAAGAATTGGGCACGGCAGATCCTCATGGGATTGCATTATCTTCACAGTCACAATCCACCTATCCTTCACAGAGACTTGAAATGTGACAACATTTTTGTTAATGGTAACCACGGAGAAATAAAGATTGGAGATCTTGGATTGGCAACTGTTATGCAGCAGCCTACTGCCAGAAGTGTTATTGGTAACCGTTCAATTTCTTTGGATGAACTTGTTCTTTGATCTTTTACATCCTATTTTTACCGCTTCCGTTATAGGTACCCCTGAGTTCATGGCTCCAGAGCTCTATGAAGAGGAGTACAATGAACTGGTTGACATATATTCTTTTGGCATGTGCATGCTAGAAATGGTTACATTTGAGTATCCATATAGCGAATGCAGAAATCCAGCTCAAATCTATAAGAAGGTTACATCGGTAAGTCTGTCCATCATTGCATGCTATCATATTTCAATTGATGCAAGGTTTGACCATTTATTGGATGATCACTGGATTTTTTTAACATGCCTTTTGATAGGGAATTAAGCCTGCTTCACTTGGTAAGGTGAATGACCCCCAAGTTAAGCATTTCATTGAGCAATGTTTGGCTCCCGCATCAATGAGATTGCCTGCAAAGGAGCTCTTGAAAGACCCATTCCTCCTATCTGACAATCCAAAGGAACCAATTCGAAGTCCTCTACAGTTACCATCAAATTTGCAGAAGTCTGGACCTCCTTCCATGGACATAGACTCGGATTACAAACAACTTTCAATTAGCTCTTGCGCAGAGAAAAGCAATGGAACTTCATGTTCTCCTACTTTGGAATTTCAAAGAATGAATAAAAATGATGAGTTTAGGTTGAGAGGGGAGAAAAAGGATGACAATTCAATATCATTAACCCTACGTATCGCTGATACATCTGGTAAGTAAGTTTACATTGGTAATTGTTTGTTGTTTAGCTTGTTATAATCTTAATCCAAGTCGTCACATTGACAGGTCGAGCGAGAAATATCCATTTTGCTTTCTATCTTAATGCGGATACTGCACTTTCGGTCGCTGGTGAGATGGTTGAACAACTTAATTTAGCTGATCAAGATGTGGCTTTTATAGGTGAGTTCATCGATTACTTAATTGTGAGACTTGTACCCAGTTGGAAGCCTTCATTTGATTATTCATCCAATGGAGTGGGTCCATATGAAGGATCTCCAGTACTTGGGACTGATAAGGGCTCAATGCGGTCTCATTGGGATTCAGTATCAATTAATCTTCCTGCTGAATCATCGATAGAGAAAGAAGTTTTATCTCAGTTGAGTAGTAGTCCTATTGAGGGTTGCATACTAGAAGTTGATACCACTAACTCATATGGAAGATATGATCAAACTATGTCGCATAGTGATCTTATTTCTCCTTCAAGTTTAACCAACAGAGAAGATCAAGAGTCTCAAGCATCAATTGTTTCAGATATCACTGACTATATTGCCACAATCGGTTCAATTACTAATAATGATAGAATGGTAGAATGTGCTGATTACACCATTGATGGAGGCTGTAAAGGTTTAATTGAGTATGGGTGTGACATGGATTTGGGTCTACAGGAATGCGATGGATGTAAAATGAAAATAGATGATACCAGTGACTGTATAGTAGCAAATGAATTTACGAAGAAGCCAAAGGTCCCTATTAATGGTCTTTCTAATGGTTTGAGCTTGCCAAACATTGGTTCTTCCTTGTCGCTCTCCGATAAAGATGAAGACGCTGAGCTGCAGTTGGAACTTAATGTGATTGAATCACAATATCAACATTGGCTTAATGAACTCTCAAGGATGAGGGAGGAAGCTGTAGAGAATGCTAAAAAGAGGTGGATCACAAAAAAGAAATTAAGTATTTCTTAGTTCCAAGATTTGGTTATTAAAAGTGTATTGTACCTGAAAGTTTATTTATCATTTTTAAATGTTTTTTTTTTGGTAGAAATTTATCATTTTTATGAATGTTTACTATAAAACCATTATCATTATTAAAATGAAAATTTTCGTAGTTTAGTTATTTAATTGTTATCAATGGTATGCTTTTCTATTTTTAAACATTGTTTTTTGTTGGTGGCATGTTCTTACGGAAGTGCTCTTGTATAATGTGTAAGGTTAGAAGAATACTTGGACCCTGTTTGGATAGCGGGGTTTTTAGTGGGGTGGGAATGAATAGTGCAAGCAAGTTGTCAAATTCCCAGGGACATGATATTTTGGCCTGGGTGAGAAAAGAATGTATTTGAAGTTTTTCCTGGAGGCTGTTGGCTATGTGTTTCTTCCATCCCCTTCCTTTCAAAGTCCCATCATTTTGGTAGGACTCTCAAGGGAAAGAAGGGAGAAAGATACTGTAGCTGCAACGGGTCATCTCTCCTCCAATGCTCATGCCCGCCTTCTCTCTCCCTCACCCCCTCTCTCTGCTTTGCCCTCTCCCTCTCACTCCCTCTCTCTCCTCACAGATTGGGGCTTTGTGTTTCTGTTAACATTTTGCTCCTTTCTTTTGTCCCTCTCCTCTCTCTCATGCAAACCCTCTGTTACAATCATTCTGAATTGTTTCCAGATCAGCTAGCTCCTTGCCTTCAAACAAAGAACCAAACATCTTTTGTGGGTTTGTGTTGAGAGTCATTGTCCCCAATTGTACACCGAAAGATGCCCATTCCTTGATCTTGGATTCAATGCAACAATTGTGATCTTTTGAAGAGGCCAACTAAACAAACAGTAGGATGGAAAAATCTAACTTCCCTCCCACTGTACTCCTTGTCATCCATCCTTCCAACATGTGGGATTCAATCTCTCAACTTTCCCACCCCTTACTCCCAAACAAACAAATGGGGCCTTAAAAAATCTTAAATTGGAGAACTTTATATTTCAAGTGAAACTTTTGTTGGCACCATGGTCCTCACTCTACCATGTGGAAAGTGATGTGGCAAATCCGAAAGTTGGATATCTAGGGAATGATATTGATTAGCGACAAGTCAAATTTTAGCCTCATAATGGCGGCATACCCACTATATATATCCACGAAACCCCTTATTTTTGTTTGAACACTCTTTGTAGTCTTGAATTATTTTATTGGTATGTTTTGCCATGTAGCCAATTTATTTTTTTTTTTTTACTTCCTGATAGAATGGGCTTTTACGCTCCACATTTCTATCAACTGCGTAAGACAGTTGTTCTCATGTAACCAACTTTGATTGGCTAAAACTTGACATGTGAATATGGGAAAATGGGTCTTCTTGTCCACAAAAGTTCAGCTGCATTTGACTTGTCATATGATGGAAATGATATGTGACAACTACAATAAATGTCACCAACATGATCTAAAGAAGTTAAGCCTTAAAGTAAAAATGGATATATTCTTGCCTCTGGAATCAATCGATAATGGGATCAGCCTCTATTGATATTTTCTTTTCCTTTTATTAGAAAACCTCCGTCGATTTTGATCTAGCCAGAATCAGCTAGAATCAGCTATCATATGTGAAATGATAGGATTTATTCTCATTGAAAAAATATATGTATATTACCCTAAAAGAACAAAAAAAAATTAGGCTACGATTCCTTTTATACCAAATTTGATTACAAACAAAGATTCTCCCTTAATTAAATTTGCTAGAATCACGTGATAATTCCATCTAATATAACTTCGGCATAGGTTATGTCTGGTTCAAATCGAAAAATCTAAATCCATTTTTCTACATGTACCTTTGATGAGAGTGAGATATTACTCACCAGGTTACCATATGAAATTTATACCAATGAAATCTCATCTCCGGTTTAATTTTGGAAAAACTACCTTTTTTTTTTCCTTTTTGGGAGCAATTCAAAGGCCGACTGGCCATCATTCCATTAGGGCCCCACAAGGAGGCAAGAAGAG
This sequence comes from Telopea speciosissima, assembly GCF_018873765.1. Lineage (NCBI taxonomy): Eukaryota > Viridiplantae > Streptophyta > Magnoliopsida > Proteales > Proteaceae > Telopea > Telopea speciosissima. The sequence goes on along the minus strand of NC_057916.1, from coordinate 86,316,544 downwards.
GACCCACAAGGGTTCAAATATGGTACCCATAGGCGCTCCACTTCTTGGAAAGCAAATAAATGTGGACTAGGTGTCACTAAAGAGAGTTGAACCACCGATCAAGCTCCTGACACAGATCTCCCAAGGGAGCAGCGAACCACCAAAGCAAGCCCCGAATCGACTTGAGAAAACTACCCGATCCCACATTTGGGTTTTTCACTACCAAACTATCCAGTTATTGTTTGGGTTTACAAAACTATTCAAAAACAGTAACCTTCACTCAACCAAGGATGTATTTTACCATTTTACCCCAACTTCCCTCCACCTCTCCCCTCTCCCCTTCCTATTTTCTGTAACTCCCGGCCCCACCACGACTCTGCCCTTGATTGCCCATATCGCCCCCACCCCTATGCCCACTTCCTGCAACTCCCACCCCTCCTCCCCTGTTTACTACAACTCTCGCCCCGCCCCCTATTTCCTGCAACTCCCACCCCCACAACGACCTTGTCCCTGCTTCCCCATCGGAGAAGAGGGAGGTGGAGGGTAAAAATGGCATAATTTGTCCTTAGTTGAGTGAAGGTCATTGGTTTGAGTAGTTTTGTAAACCCAAACAAATGTGGTTATTCAGTTAGTTTTCCGTTTAATTTTCCATGTGACAAGTTCAAGCTCTGAAATTTGGTTGATTTTGATATGGGAGTCCACATGGTCAGGTGAGAAGAAAATGACTTCTACTACCACTGGTGTTTGCATCATGTTCAAAAATTTCATGGGAGATAATCTATATTCTAAGTTCGAACCAAGTATATTGGCATCATATACAACTAGAGAGGGAAACATTCCTTTTGATGAGTGTCGAAATCTACAAGAAGAAATCATCAGTATTAATGACGAGCAAAGAGAGAAATTATGTGAGGGTGTATATACTCAACTAATGGGGCTGCTTCCATTGATGGTCATTCTTATAGCAATGGACGACCCCTTTCTTTTTTCACACAGACCAATCATTAATGGATAGCCATTGAAGTCCTCAAATTGACCATGTTTAAGGCAGTGATCAGGCAGGTACAGTGGTACAGGAGCTTGAGCCGAGGCTTCTCGGGCTTAAACAGGTAAAGTGTAGATGCCAAATCTTTTTTTTTCTCTTTAGCAGATTTGAAAGAGAATTGAACTCATAACCTCTTAATTGTGAATGTTGGTTGTTGCCAACCGAGCCACCCTTGGGGAAAAGCCAAACCTACTTGATAATACTCGAAGTACGTTGACAGTGACCTCATGAGGAATGAAGGTATACAGTTACGGAGAGAATTCTCAGACCTTCAAGTGGGTTGATCCAGTTAATAATCATGTCTGTTGTAACACCATGGCCTTCCTAGCTTAGGATCCAAAGAAGAGGGGATGAGGTATATGAATGAGGAAGAAGACCAGTTTCTGAACAGTAGCTTCGCCAAAGATAGCATTTCTTGATCTGATGAACTCAGTCTACTGCATCAGACAATTCTTCCATCCAAAGCCATCTTACCTATTAGATCGTCAGGCATTTGATACCCATACATAGAATTCCAGAGCTGTATTTCACTTTCCATACAACCACTGCCAACGCTATCATCTTCAGATTTCATCAGAAAAAAAGAGTGTCTTTACAGCGAAGTATCTCCCAAAAGTAAAATGGGTGAATGAAGTATGGAAAATGTCAAGTATCAAATATTGGAATCTACATTAACAAACAGAAATTTCAAGTTCTCCTGAAAAGAAATCAGGCATCAGTTTGAAGCTTTAGATGAGAATGTCCAGCAAATCGAAATGGGAATATGAAGGATAAGACTTACTCTGGTTTGGAGGAAAAGAGTGATGTCTAATAGTTGATCAATCAGGGGTAATCACATCATGACTGTATCCTATGGAAAGTCAGCAAATACTAGGATATGGAAATAGCAGATTAAATAGACTTGAACATAACAAATGAGGGTGCCATCTAGTTAAGGGACTCCCAGAGTTGCAGATAAAGACCTTCAGGCTTAGCATTGGATAATTAAATAGCAATCAATCAATAGCATCAGCTATGAGTCCAATAAACAACTGCAAATTCAAGTATGCTGCAGAAAATATGAAGGGAAAAGAGGACAATGTATTGAATTATTAATTCTACGAGTCAGTAGCACTTCTTCCAAAAAATGATCAATGGACTAGAACATCACCTATACATGCACTGCAAATATTCCAGTGGCAAAACCAGACTTTCTCACAAAGCAAATGGCAAGAGGGGGGAGGGGGGGGGCTGGGGAGTGGTTCCAATGCTTCCTCATTATTGCTTGGACAAGTACTAAGACTCCTACATACCATTTTATTTCAAACCTCAAAATTTCTCCCAACTGACTGAAGTCGAGGCCAAAACAACTTTAGCCTAAATGGAAACAACCAAACCAGACCTCACCCACAAAAGGAGAACATCAAATAGAACAAAATTGATGTCTAATTACCTACTGCCCATCCACCCTACAATATACTGAACATGCTCTTTGGTCTGGACAGCTGACCTCAAAGGCAGTCCCATGGGTTCCACTCAGTAACCAAAAACATGACCTCGAATAGAGCTTGATTGGAGGGTATAGCTTAGGCCTTGTATCAAGTATGACCTTGAATAGAGCTGATTGGAGGGCAAGGATCCATGTGGCCAATCCCATTTAGTTTGGTTAAGACTGACTTGTTGTTGTATACACATTCACCCGGGCGCCAGCACACACACACACACAGAGGTTTATTTAGAACTTTCATCATATTAGGAAGTGGCAATCAAAGGTTTATTCACAAAGTAATAAATCGATTCTCCATTACACAACTTCCAGACTAAACATCTGAACAAGATTCACAAAAAGGACAAAAATCACTTAATATTTCAATCAATGGAGATTATCTGTACAACCTAACACTGTAAGCATTGGAAATTGACAAACTTACACCACCAATGAGACTGATGAAACAGGTATCACACAAGGTTACCAGTTCTCCTTGACAATCTTTGACTTCTCAAGTACGAACTTTCCTTCCTTGTATTTCTGTGTTTCTTCATAAGCTCGCTCATACTTCCAACCCAGTACCTCGTGGCATTCACTGCAGGAGACATCTGCAACAGTGTGGAGGCCAGTTATGAACTGCCTGTCTTCTTTAGGCCCCACAATTATGTTCATCGCATGAGAGAACAGAAAGGCTCGCCCGTTTCTCCCCTAAAGATGTTTTTGAAGAGCATTGGATCAAAAATGCAACGTTCAGCAAAGACAACTACTCATAGTAGTCCCTAGAACTTTAAAAAGTAAAAATCCCTTCCCCCCCCCCCCCCAAAAAAAATAATAAATAAATAAAAATAGTGGATCCAAGGGGGAAAACTTAGATAGAGCATGATTTATAATTTGTCTGGAAAAAATCAAATTCTTACTTTTGGGTGGATGGATGAAGAAATCCTATCTTTATTTTCCTCCAACTCTCTGTATCACACACACACAAGGAAAAAGGAGGGGGGGGGGGAAAAAAGCACTTAAATCTAAACCCCATGGGGCTTTGGAGTGGCTGCTCTTGATCTCACACAGAATCCCTAGTTGTTGTGAATGTTTTCATCGTCTCCCTCCTTTCTGCTCCCTAAATATTTCCAGATGGAAGGGAGAAAAAAGTGCACTAGCCATTCCAAATCCCAGGAATACAATCAACATACATCTATAAATTATAAGAACAATAGTGTAAGAGTTTCACCTGAAAAGCTTTAGAAATGATGTCATCATGAAGGGAAACATGATTTCGGCAATTACAGCAACCGTACAACCGAGGCCCAACCCATTCCGCCATCGAAGGAAAAGCTTGACACTAACCCCTTACTGCTCCGGAAAATCCAAATCTCAGGGAAACACTATGCGTTTGAAATAAAAAATAAAAGAAAGAAGTCAAAGCACTCAGGAAATGATCACTCCCCAAACCAAAAACCAAAAAATTTCAGGTAAGAAACACAATCAAACCCGTATGAATTGGCAAAATAGAAGTAGGATTAGAACCTTAGTCCTTGCACCCTTTTCTCATACAAACCAAAAAAAACGATTATGCTTTAACCGTTCTTCCTCCTAGCTCTGATCCCAGATATAAAATAAGAGCAACGTAGGGTGAATGAGAATGGAAATTGATAATGAGAAGCAAGAAAGAATAAGATAAAAGCTTGAGTGAAGAATTACTGAAAGAAGAAACTGAAAAACCAAATAAACAAAAAACAGGGTAGGTCTGGTTGAGGAGCCAATTCCAATAACGTCAAGACAATAAAAACAAATAATACTAAATTAAAAACCCATTACCAAGAAAAAAAAATTCTGAAATAAGATCTGGGTCGATGACGAAATGCAGTAAAAACCCAAAATAAATTAATCTTAAAAGATAATGGATGATGATCTGAGCTGTACTTTGGAATCCCAAATTTATTACTAAACATAAGGAATAAACAATTAAAGAAAACTCACGATTCGATAAGGTCACTATTCCTTCCTTGGAGATTGGTGTTCCTGCTGATCAAAGATCACCTACCAACAAAATCAAAATTTCAAATATATAGTCTAAAAAAGGGGAAGGAAAAAAAAAAAAAACTAAACTTTAAGCTTTGAAACCGAACCTGCCCATGGTGCCAAAGGGTAAACGGTTGGGAGCACAGAGACACGGGGAGAAAGAAAGAGGTGATAAGAGGGCTTTTTTTTGGAAGAAGGTGATATGAGGGTTAGGGTTTGGGTTAGGGTTTATAGAGAAACTTCACGATTGAGTCGACCAGTGTAGAATTAGTATATACGTATTGAGTTTGACTTGTTTGAGTTAAGACAGTTCCACTGCAGTGGTCACGGGAACTGACCTCAATTTTGTAAAATTCCACAAAATTGCGACTCTTGTAACTCACTTTTATAAAGACATGGATAGGACTCCATGGCTCCTTGGCTCTTTGGCTCCATGGCTTCATATTGAAATCGGGTTAGAATCGGTTGGAATTAATCAGAAATTAAAATTATAATCCAAAAGAATAAGTAAAGATTTATTTCAATAATCCTTTCATATGGCTCAACAAATATGTTGACATGTTGCCTGACCTAGCAAAACCTGCATTACACTACATTTTGCAGAGAAAAGGGAGAGGAAAAATCCAAATTCCAACATTGCAAAGGAACATTGGAAGTACTATGAAAAGTATTGGGGGAAGCTATTAACTATTAGGTCAGTTAGATTGGTCTCATAAGGGTATTATGTCAAATTGTAATCTTACAAACTAGCAAGCAAGCATTTTTCTATTATGTTATTAGGCTTTCTGCATATAGTATTTTACTTTGACTTCTTTGTCATGTCCTTGGTTAGAGGAAAGTGTGGTTGGAATACTTTATTCTATCCCCAATTCCCCATTTCCAACCAGTGTTGGAATCCACTGCTTGATAACCTTTCTGCCGTTTCTGTGCTAAGAAACAGCAAAATCTGTTTTTTTCATTTTTGTGCTGAGAAACAGCTTTTGTAGCGCTTGGTAAACCTGTTCTTAAAACGTTTCAAGAACAAATTCAAGTGAATGGAGACTCAACCAATTGCTGGGCTTTGCTTGTGATTTTGCTGATACACCAAAACAAATTCTAGCATTTAACTGAGATTGAACAATCGATTTTAGCAATCACAAAAAAAAATTGGGGATTTTAGGGTTTGGTGTTCGAAATAGAGATAGAAGATATGTGTTCAATCGATTATAGAAGAATGAGGGAGGGGAGAGGGCATACTTACAGTGATGTGTTCCTTGGAGGAGCTTCATTCGATACCAGGTTCCTTGGGCGAGGAGATTGGAGCTTCTAACAACGATGGCAGAGCGATGGAGGTTGTAGCTTCTAACAGCGATGGAGGATGGAGAGATTCTGAACAACGATGAGGTTGGAGCTTGATGGCAAAGCGATGGAGGTTGTACCAGATCTGAACTCGTTGGAGGTTCCCTGCTGCTTTGTTTGTGAGAGCTAGGTAAGTTGGAGGACGAAGTGGGAGTGGTTAGGTAAAGTGGGAGGGATTTTGGATAGTTTTATTGGGCACAGTTTTAACAACTTGTGCCCAAAAACGTCAGAACATGTCCCACATGTTCTGTCAAAACTCTTCCATGCAACATAAATTTCTATTTATGCTCCCAGAAGCACTGAAAACGAAACACATTTATCAAGTGCATTTTAGGGTGTTTTTCCGTTTCTCATAACAGAAAAACACCAAAAACTGATTCTCGCAAAATTATCAAGCGGGCTCTAAAGATATGATAAATGGAAAAGTGTTTTCTAAGCAAGGAGCATGGAGAAACACATTAATTAGGTACGACAAAAAGGTGGTTTCATACATGGAAGAACAGAAAGGTCATTTCATATGAGGAGGAGAGAGATATAGACGAGAGGGTGGTAGTAGGGCTGCAACAGGATCGGGTTGGATTGGGCTTTATAGAACTCTAGCCCAATCCTAAGTCCCATAGCTGGGCCCAGGCCCAACCTGACCCTGACTCAGGGCTAGAAAAATCCAACCCTGACCCGCCCTCAGGGTCGGGCCGGGCTGACCCTGATTGGCCCTGATCATGGGGAGGAGGAAAGAAATGCATGGGCTGGAATGGGCCGGGAAGAACATTATCAATTTTACATAAAATAACAATATAATGAAATATTTTATAACACTTATTGTCTTCATATATAATATATTATATAAAAAAATGTGGGTGAAATTTAAAGTTTATAATGTATAAATTATATCAATATATATTTTTATAGTATAACTTAAATCAAGCTCTGGCCAGGTCGGGCCAAGCTTAACTTGAGGCCTCGACCCTAACTCAGGGCCAACATTTTCTAATCCTGACCCGCCCTCAGGGCCAAATATCTCAGCCCAGGCCCTGTTCGGGCTCAAGGCGGGCCAGGGCGGGTTTGGGCCGATAGGGCCAAACTTGCACCCCTAGGTGGTGGCATCTCCTTCCCCAATGGTTCAAAAAACTTTTTCCCTTTTATAGCTGGACGAAAACTCATCCAATTGGAATTAGTATCCTTCCAATTGTACACATGAAGAAGCATCGATTGGAATAAGTAGTTTATCCTATTTACGCAACAGAAGTTTTTGGTTGAGGAATAAGTTTTACTTCACCTATCGAGAAGAGAGAATCTCCTCTCCATTGATGATGTCATTTTGTTATTGGACTCCTGTGTCATCATTAACTACTACCTGGCCCCTATTGTATAGAGTAAAAAATACCCTTCCCCATGCTAATCAAAGGGCTCAGATCTCTGTGTTGAGGAGATTCTCTCTTCACCCTGGATGAAGAAGAGAAACTGCATGCCTTGGTTAACATAATCATTTGAAAAGAGGGAAGAAGTTCCATAATTAACAGAGTTTCAATGTTCTGCAAGAATGAAGAATCTAATGCCAATATATGAAATTTCCCCTAAGCAAACTAATAATCTACTCAAGAACCAAAGCTAGATGCTGTTATAATCATGCTTCTCATTGTCCTCTTCAAGCTTATCAAGTTTTACTAAATATTCAGAATCCACCACCCCCAGCCCAGACAAACAAACCACATCTTAAAGGAAAAAAAAAAAAAAAAGCTTTTCTTTTGTTTAAGTAGAGAAGATACAGATAACTATGGTGCTACCCTGTCATGTTAGATCATGCCGGGAATCCTCTGGCAGAGCTTGCCCCTCATTGCTTACCAAATAGCAAACATAACTATAGTGATACCAGCAACACAGTGAAATTGAATAGAGAATCTTGTCTAGATAGGAAGAACTGAAGTTCTTGGTCTTAATATAATCTATTCTGTTTTTTCCTTGTTTGATGGCAGTCTTGACTTGATTGAAGTGTTTTTTAAGTTTTTTAATTCTATTTAATCTCTGATGACCCAAAACCAAATCAGAATTGATTTCATCACTGTTGGTTTCCAGACAACCAAGATCCAACCACACAGAACAAAACAGCAGGAACAATCCTAAAAAAATTGAAGAGGGGAGACCGAAGGAAGCTTCTAAGAAGTCTTAACTCAGGACAAACTTGACAAGCTCTCACCATGACGTAAAAGGATATGAACGTTGCCCGCCCACAGTATATTCTATCTGTCTTCGTGTATAAAACTAAGACATGGAAGGGAAGATCTGCACAACCCATGTCATGAAATCTTGATCTTGAATTTGGTTTTAACTGAGAAAAAGTAGAGTGGGTCTTGGGTTGTTGCAGTGGCAGTGAAAATTGAGAAAATGGAGAACAGGGGAATTTCATCATCATCAACGATTGAAGGTTTTACGAATGAGTACGAGGATCTGTTGCCGGTGATGGCAGAGAAGCTGGATGTGGAGAGTTTTATGTCGGAGCTGTGCCGAGGATTTCAAGTTCTGGCAGAGCCTGGAAGAGGGGTGATAACACCGGAGAGCCTGAGGAAGAACTCGTCACTTCTGGGGATGGAAGGGATGGAGAAAGAGGAGTCGGAAGCGATGGTGAAAGAAGGAGATCTGGACGGTGATGGAGCAATTAATGAGATGGAGTTCTACATCTTAATGGTCAGGCTCAGCCCTGGGATGATGCAGGACGCCGAAGCCTTGCTTGAAAAGGCCCTCCATTGGGAGCTGCGAGACTCTGTTTAGTTAGTTTTTTATTCTAAATTTTATACTCTGTTATTTCTCTTTTTCTTTTTCCTCTTTCTGTTCATGTTCTGCACTTCCACTTGAAGAAATTAAAACTTACAAGTACCTTGAGTGTCTATTAGCGTGTTTATCCCAGAAGTGTCTATTCTGTATTCTTGTAATGATTACTAGACAAGTTGTAATCTCATCTATATAGTAAATGTTTTGACTGGACTTGTGGTTCTTCCCTTCGATTGTTGAAGTGATTTCTATATAAAATTCCTATGTATATATAGTTTGGAAAAAAAATCCTTTGCGGTGCATTGTAGTGCGGGCTTAAGAGCTTGACACGTGGCTCATCGATGCGACATCCAACGGTGCCAAGCTCTCAAGAAGAAAAAAAAAATTGGATCAATCGAACTCCCACCGTTGGAAGCATCATCCACGTATGGAGTTCTCAAGCCCACACTACATTGCACTCCAAGATTGGTGCACTACAGAGGATTTTAATCTTTTTTATTTTCTATTACTTTGTAATTTACTGGGACTTGCATAATTACTATTCACGTGTATAGTCATCATTGTATTTTCTCGTATAACTTACACACAGATGGGAAACCGAGTCACCATTTTTCCCAATGTGATGTTAGCTACTATCCTGTCTCCCTGTGTGTTGATCTGAAGTCGGTGGAAATTGATCTGCCCCTCTGGATTTAGTGTAATTAGTTTCGTTGACTAGAGGCAGAGCTGAAGAACAAGACTAAGGAATCCTTCAAAGTGATTTTAAGCGCAATTCTTTGGATACATTTCGGACTCCATTCCTTCAAAAATTCAATTAAAAGTTTTCACCTAAAAATTCCAAAACATGAACAATTGAATCACATGGTATGCATACAGTTACAGAGCATAGTCACCACAACCATGGTTGGTTATAGGTATCGATACAGAGCAGAGCAGTCACATGAACAATATTGTATGGTTGACTGTATTCCAATACTGTTGAACAATGTTATAGCACTTGATAGGAAGCAATGCAATTGCCATTGTTATCTTATTCTCCCAAAGAATATTACAAACCAAATAATAATGGCGGATCTGTCAGCCTCTTTTTGATGAGAGACGACCGTGTTCAGAAATGAAGGCTTCGAAAGCATTTTTTTGTTTTTTTATACAGGCTTTGAAAGCATTGATAAATCAATGGCATGGGTCCATGAATTGGAGGAAAGAGACAGGATTTTAGGACAGTAAAGGAAAGGTATATATGACAGACACCCCCCCATCATCCTTCTTACCAGAGCAAGCCAAGCTATGAATAGATCCTTAAGTTCATTAGATCTTTTCAGTTGACTGTTGAACCCACAACAGTACTCTCTCTACAATCAGCTCAGAGTGGGCTCAACCACAAGGATAGAGTAGATCAGTAATCTCTCTACAAGCAACAACCACCATGTGTTTTTTTTTTTTTGGTAGAAACAACCCAACCATAAGGTAGCCCATGCAATTTCTTGGTGGTTGGGAATTTATTTTTTTTTAAGGGCTGGAACATGACCCCAAAGACACTTCTGTAGAGCAACCTCAGGTTATATGTTATTTTGATTGAAACAGCTATAACAATGTTGATTGGAATATAATAATTTACAGAGTTTTTCTTCATCAGCAGTGGATCAAGAGAGAAGCTTTGAGAGGGTATCGCACAAGGGATATGCATATTTATCGACCATTCGTAAATAAATAAAGGGTAGAGAAGAAAAACTTTTCCCCATACAGAAAAAACAGAGTTTGGAGGCCGATACATACATTACCATGTTGCATTTTTTGCTGATGACATTTTCAACCTTGTAAAGCCCCAGATGATACCATTTCTATTTCTGGACACAGTTTCTATTTCAGAAAACAACTTTTTGATATTTGTATTTCGGCACCATATTTCTGAATAAGAAAAAACATATTTGAAAACACACGGTAATTTTTGGTTTTAAAACTTCTACATATTTACCAAAATACCATTAAATACCCAAAAAAACAGGCCAAATATAATGATGCTTGCAACAGTCGAGGTGATGGCACTGAAATTATGGTGGTAATGGTGGTGGTAGTTATGGTGTTGATAGTTCTCTCAAACCTTGTATTTCTCGAACAGAAGTTCAAAATTACAGCATTTTCTGTTTCTCTGTAACTTTGGTTCATTACCGGGAACTAAAAAATGAACCAGAAATAACAAAACTATGCTGCAGGGGCCAAGTTCAGAAACCAACTTAAAATGCTCCCTAATATAGAGAGCGCATCTCGGACCAGAGGCCCTATAAGTTGATCACTTCATCATGCAAACAGAAATAATTTTTAACCAATTTCTGGAAACAAATCAGAGTTTGAAACACAACTATCATACGAATTAAGTTCAAAATCCACCATCTACCATACTGTTTTTGTCTAAACTTTACAGCATTTTACATTCAACCAGAGGAAGAAAACCTTGAAGAACCAGTTCCATCCACAAACACCACTAAACAGTAACATAAACACTGAATTAAGGTCAACTAACTAATACTAACATCTAGAAATGCACCTCTCAATCTCTCAAAGCAAAATACGAACTTTGACAACCGTCAACTGCCTATCACCCCCCATCAACAACCTTCCATCCCACTATCTTGGTTTCAGTCCTGAACAAGCTTCAGGTTCTTGACCTCCGCACAGGTGACCGACTGTGACAAACCATAAGATAAGAAGCTGAATCAACAATGAATCCAACATTTTGGAAAACACAATACAAGTGGGAGTCGTCCTTACCTAGGGTATCTGCCATAATCCGGACTGCGGTTCCTGTCATAGGCAGGACCACTGTATCTATCATAGGCTGGACTGCGAGCCCGCCCATAATCAGGACTTGGTCGGCCCCTGCGTTGCACTGGACTAATTGACCTACCACCATATGGGCTATCCCCACGCCTGCCATAACCACCTCTTCTAGGGCTGTCCAGTCTGTCACCGCGTTCGCCATCATCCCTCAAGGCATACTCAACAGACACCACCCTGTCCAGTATCTTGCTGCATTTGCATGGAAAAGCTAGCAAATTATTATTAACATTAACATAGATAGAAAGCATTAAACTAGGAAGATAGGTGGAAAGGTTATAACCTCATATGAGTACACTCGAGGGCTTTTGTAGCATCTTCTTGAGTTTCAAACTGCACAAATGCAAAGTTTCTTCTAATCCGCACATGCAGAACCTTCCCATAAGGTTCGAAGTGCCTTTCAATGTCACGGATCCTTGTGCGCTCTGGGTCAAAGTTGATCACGAAAAGAGTTTTTGTGGGCTTCTGGTTGGCCATTGACCTAGAGCCCTCACGATGACGTGGACCACCCCGATCACCATTCTGAAATAGGACAAGCATCCTTTGAATCAGGTGACTACCATGCCAAGTCAATAACCATAAACAAAGACCAAATTTAAAATCATTATCAAGCAAACCAGACAATAGAAAAGGAAATAAGAAGTAATTGAAGAAAATTACCCTTGCCCACTCCACTGATAGCCTACGTTTGCTGTAACCAAATGGTGTGTTGTCAAGTCGAGAAATGGCATCTTCAGCATCACGCTCGTCATCAAAATAAACAAAGGCAAAACCTGTAGCAACAACATAGAAGTCAGATAGAAGAGGGAGACAGTAATCACACGATGTTACTTCCACAGAGGGTCAGCAAACAATTACAGGATCTAATTTCCCTGGAATAACAGAAAAATACAACACCTGCAAATATTGGAAGGCCTGATGCACAAAAGGATGTCAATAATGGAGAGGCCTTGCATGATGAACAAAATCATGATGATAGCATAAAAGTTTAAATCCAAAGTGTCAGAACTGAGGAGTCATTGCTGAGCATGCTTCGCCATTCAAGCAGCAAGTGTTCAGCAGTAGTAGGCTAGGCATGGCATGGCATGACTGATATGATTGACCTCCCTATGATCAGTAGGAGTAGGCATGGCATGATTGATTGGACTGATCCTCTATAATCATTCTTGTAAAATAGCAACTTTGGACAGTGGGGGGTGAGTGACTGATGATCGAATGAAGGAAATGCAGAATGATGCCATTTGTGGAATGAAGGTGCTGATGAGCAGCGAGGCAGGAAGGATTCCATTGCCTTGGATGGTTATTGCACAGAAGATGTTGAGCCCAGAAAGGAGCTCAATTTCCCTTAGTAGTAGTTCCTGCGTCAAAACAAACATTTAACACCAAGGTCTTTTCCAAGAATAGAAATGAAGTATTTTTCAAACCCCGTCATGAAGATATCATAGGATACAGATACCACATTTGTAGCCATATATCCAAACCCAACAGACAGGCTTTTCTGTAAAAGTTCGAGAAACCAATGTCTGACAAGAGTGCTCATCAAAACAGTTGAAAAATGCTCAGTGAAATTCTTGAACCGATAAAAACCCAAAGATTTCCTATTAAGCTGAACCTAAGACACCAAAGGGAAAAAAAACTTCTAAAGCCTCGCAATAAACTCAACAAATAGACCACAATCAGACAATTTGATTTTTTTTTTTTTTTTCTAGAAGAAACAGATTGGACCTACAAAATAAATTGAAGCAAAAACCACAACAAAGGGCTCAAAAGAAAACACCCTGGGAGTCAAGGGTGTGAACCACATACAATCTGAGTCCCTGCCTGCACAACTCAGACCCCATAAATCAATCAAGACCAAGAACCAAGCATTCTTCAAAAACACAGTAAGGAACCAAGAAAGGGATCCAGGGAAAAACAAATAAGATCAAACTAGAAGAAACTAAAACACGGGAAAACAAAAGAAAAATTACATAACTTTAGCAGCCACTGGCTGCATGCGTTAGGTCCATGATTGATGAGATACCCGGATCATAGGTACCATCACAATTACAACCCAGAAAGGCAAACTCATGACTAAAGAAGATGCACAATAACATTTCAAGGTTAATTCTGTTCAATTAACACAGGCAAAATCAAAGTGGAAAATCATAGCTAAGAAACACTTCCTTGTTTCCCATTTGATATTATCATTAAACTATTAAAACATTGCGTAAGTGCAGTATGGATCACCCTTCCAACACAGAAATTTCAGATCGATAACGTATGCAGAGTCCAAATATAAATATTACCCAAAAAATTATTATATTTATAACACACGAATGTAGTTCTCTAGGGGACATTGTATTCTAAAAACAACAATTACTAAGAGCTAAACCTAAAGCTTTGCAACAAAAAAAAAAACAAAAATGAAAGTCAGCTCTCGTAGATAAGTACGTATCATCAAGTCAGGGTAAGCATACACTAACACAATAAAGAACGTGAACTAACAAATTAAACTTGTAAATCAACGCGACAAGGTTGAAGAAAGCTCTACTGAATCAGTTGAGTATTATATGCATCAAAAGAATGATCAGAAGGAATAACCCACTGAATGGCAATGTTAATCGACCAGAAACCCGTATATATCTAAAGATCAAAGGTATGTCGCTCAACATAAGAGAGAAAAAGGGTAGGGCAAGAGAGAGAGAAGCAAAAACACACGCACATTATTGTTGGATCGTCACAACATGAGAGGAAGGTTTTACGCATATTGATACACTACACCACAACAACAAAAAAATATATCACAAACAAATCAAAAATATGATTTACCAGATTTCATGTCGACGCGCTCGACCCTTCCATATTTATTGAAGAGGCGCTCCAACTCAGACTGGCGAGTATCGTACCCGAAATTACCACAAAACACCGGCCTCATGCTGGTCATATACCCGAAAATATCACCGGAAACCTAAAATCCAACAGAATCAATAGAAGCGAACAAAAAAATACGTCAACACGGGCACAAGCACAGACAGAGAGAAAGAAACCCTGACCTATACAGAAATTAACGCTATTATATATTGAAAGAAAAACGGATTATCAAAACTAAAATTTCATTGCAATAAGAGAACACGAAGAAAGGAGACAAAACAAATCAAATCCTGTCGAGGATCAAATATCAGAAACCCTAATTGCGAACACCCCGTGAAGCGAATAACGATCAGAGGCTTCGTCTGATTTAACCTACAACAGATCCTACCCGTACCTTTGATGCTTGGAGAAAGGCTAAGTGAAACCCTAAGCACACGAGGAGAAGAGACACCTTACGAGTTACGCATGAAGGACACAGTTCCGTTCCTTTAAATAGCCACCGAAGTCTCCCAAATTGGGTTACTTGATGCGTTGATTCTACGTTTTATCCTGACCGTCGAAGCTATCTTCCAAAAAGAAAAATAAAATTAAGAAAAAATTAAAATATATATTAACGAAGATAAAGTACCTACAATTTATCGTACAAATTGAGTCTAAAATGGAAGAGCCTGTGGTGTTGTAAAATGATATGCTAGTCTGCCAGATAGTGTAAAGGCCGTATCTAATGCACAAGGCTCCCGTGTTTGGTAGAGTCTGATAAGGGTCAAATGTATTTTCTACCAAGCGTTCAGCAAGTGAGCATCTGACCAACACGCCAAACACGACCTTCTCAGTCTACCAGATAATAACTACTATAATTTCAACAGAATAGGGACCAGTTCCAAAGGCCATGGTGTGGATGTAGGGGATGGCAAGATATCAAGCAGATCAGGATTGCAACCCCAGACTTCCTTAGCTTTATACCTCAATTGAGCATAATGATGTAGACCCTGTAATAATCCGAATAACTCTATCTCCAAAAAATAGTTAGTATCCAAAAAACTTGTAGTTAGCATGGTTAGATGTTAGTGTTGGTTGTTCCTACGCAAATAAGAATAGCATGATATAAAATAGGCAATGAATCCAAACACAAAGATAATGAAAAACTGCTCCTTACAGTGACAACTTCATCAGTAGCTAATAAAAGGGATGGGGGAGAGATTCTTAGATCCTTTAACCAGGATTGATTGTTTTTTAGGACCGAGGAGAAATCAGGTTTTAAGAAGCCATTTATCATTTTATTTCTAAGGTGCCAAATAAAATAAAAGTTATAACAAAAACCGAAAAGAACCAAATTCTAGATTGTTTATCATGAAGTTTATGCGAAAGGAGATGAACACAAAGTTGTCCCAAGGAGGAATGGGATAGATACTTCGCTTTCAATCCCAAAGGACCTGCCACCCAAATATGCTTAGCCCAATCACAAGAAAGAAAGAAAGATGTGCCAGATAGATTCAACACCAGATCCACACAATACACAAGTGGGATTAGGGCTGCAACAGGGTTGGGTTGGGCCGGGCTTTTTAAAACCCTAGCCCAACCCTGAGTCCCCTTAGTTGGGCCCAGGCCCACCCTGACCCTGACTTAGGGCCTAAATACCTTGACCCTAACCCTGACCCTGATGGGCCAAGCCCAACCCAAGCCCGCCCTGATTGGCCCTGCCCTGCAATAATTAAATTAAAATAGACTATGTAAGATGTGAAATAGGAAGTGTGAACACAAGACCTTTTGGTAGTAATTGGTTTTTACACAACACAAACTACCAAGTGTACTAAGCACTTGTTTATATGAATAATAGCTTATATTTTTTAATAGATAAAGAAATTTCTTCAGGGCCAAAATCAAGGTCAAAATCAGAGTCGGGTTGACTCGAGGTCTCAACCTTGACTCGACCCGACCCTGACTCAGGACCAGGAATTTCTGGCCCTAACCCGACCTCAGGGCCAGAAATCTTAGCCCAGGCCCTGTTCGGGCTCAGGGCGGGTTTGGGCCGACAGGGCCAAACTTGCAGCCCTAAGTGGGATCAAACTTTGATCCATGATGGATGGCTTAGGCACCAAGAGGTGGTATAGAAGGTCAAATGTGTTATCACCTTGGAGATATTCTCATCGTAATCCTGTTACCCAAATTCTTTTGGTGAAAGGACATGATAAAAATAAGTTCCAATCAGTTTTCTTTTCCATAGAACAAAACACACATGTTTCCTCAATAGGAAGAAAACCTTCTAGATTTTCCCTTTGTAGAAATACCATCATTCAATAATTTCCAAGCAAACAACTTAATTTAGGGTGTACCTTTGTTTCCCATAATAAACGTCATGGGACATTTCTAGAGACGGAAAAAGCATCATCAACAATGGTCAGCAATGAAGAACACAAAATCCTAGCAATGTGCTTAGTGGTTAAAAGTCTCCTGTTATAGTAAATGGACAAAACAAAAAGTCTGGGTGAGGAACATTTGCTAGTGGTATATTAAGAATTAGTGCAGCGGTATTAGCAGGGAATAGTAAAGAGATCAATGAAGTATTATAGCTTCGATCAACGATAAGTTCGGATACATTCTGGAATGATGCAATTGGGTTGACTACATAACCAATGAAATGATGATTTCATCGAGGAATCCATTGATCTTTCCATATATAAATGGAATACCCGTTCCCACCCTCCAACAAACCATATCCCGCAAGTTAGGGATATATAAAATTTAGATTTGGTTGTATTAGCATTTTTATTTTTATTTTTTTATGGAAAAGGAAAAGGTTTGTATTAACTTAACAAAGGTAACCTGTACAAAGAGCCATCCACAAAATTAACCCTATGAAAACAAAGATTAGCAAAGTTCTGTGTTAGTTCAGCAAGTTCAAAGAAAAAAGGAAAACTGCACCACAACAGGGAAGAGTAGGTCTGGTTTGTGAAAATGTCAAAAAGTGTCTAATTGCAACACCATATATCCCTTAAATCGATATGATCTGCAACCGCATCTCGCCACCCATCGAGAATCCCACAGAGCTCTGCTAGCAGCTCATCCGCAAAAGTTGTTCGATCGATCTTGGTCTTGACCCTGGTCCCATTATGGAACATCGAGTATGTCCACTTGGCTATTCCAAGTTGGGGATCAGAAACTCCTGCGATCATCAAACCATGCAAGTCCATTGCAAGGTTAAGCACAGGAGATAGAGGAAGTTGTGGTGGAGGTGTGTGAGGGAGTGTAGAGTGCTTATGAGATACATCATGTGTTGGGGGAGATAAATTTAAAGCACACATCCATCGATTAATATGATGGAGGACTAACATAGGGTCAGCTCGCAGGCCCCCAAATAGAACTTTGTTTCGTACAGACCAAACAGAATAACATGTAATAATGAAAAGAGAAAAAAACCAAACATAAGATTGTTTTGTCATGGCCCTGGAGCCAAGAAAAGAAGCACACAGACAGATGAGCGAGCGAGCAGATAAATGCTCGGTTCTCAATCCAAGCGGGCCAGAAGCCCAGATTCGCTTAGTCCAATCACAAGATTGAAAAAGATGCCATAGTCATTCCTTGTGTAAGCCACAGAACATGAAGGCTCGACATGTATCCATTTCGAAAGCGAATCTCTGACAAGAATCCCTGCATTTAAGACACGCAAAAAGAAAATTTTAAGTCGTAGATGTAAATTTAGTTTCCAAAAAAACTTCCACCATTGGCTAAGCAGAGGATTGGGAGGAAAAGAAGTTGTAATTTGCCTAGCAGCTAATCGGGTGGAGAATCTGCCTTTGTTAGCTAAATTGCATAACCAAACATCAGTATTAGGAGAAATATGAAGTTCAAAAATGTTATTAACCGAGGTAGCATCAAAGCAAGAACTTAATAATTGCCTATTCCAAGTATTGTTAAGCATGAAATCATGTACTAGAGAGAGATGTGTATACCCTGAAGGTGGAGAGATAGAAGAGATACCTGAGGCCCCTGGTATCCAAGGATCATACCAACAATAAGTCATCTTACCATTTCCGATTCTCTTAGATACCATGGGCTTGAGCTGCGGAAGCAAGTGAGCAATGCTATTCCAAGTCCATGAACCCCGCTTTGCAATTGTCTTGGGGTGGAAAACTGATTTGTGAGGGAAATATTTGGCCTTAAGGACCCTGGCCCACATGGAAAAAGGTTGTATGCATGAGCACGTCAGATGAAGTTGAATCGGGTGCACTGGAAACCCTCATCCCCCATCCAATTGCTTTGTGCATGGTAGTGCACAAAATCCTTTCCCTTCTAAAATTCTCAAATGATTTTTTTTTATGTAATATTATATATAGAAACAAGTGGATTCTTCAAGAAAAGGTTCTTAGTATCTTGACATTATTTTTGGTTTAAAAGCAAAGATTTGAACACCGGGATTTGGGATTGAGATCCGTGGATCCACCACCTGGAACCCTGGAAATGACCAGGGGTGCGATAATCATTTTGCATGCCCCTATGTTAGGGCGCAAGGGTGGAATGTCTGGCGCAATCGGGTGGTGTTCTTTCTCCCATAAAGAAGAATGAGATCTCTCTCTAATATTATTTGAGTTCTACTAACAACATTAGTTATATTTTCATTCTAAACACGCTGTACAGAAACATTTGACATTTCAACTTTGTAAAGTTGAAATGTGTGAAAAATTAAAACTATCTATCCACAAGTTGATTGGTCAATTAGCATCATAGATTTGATTTTTTTTTTGGTAAAAAGGAAGTTTATTGAAGGGGGCATGAAGGACACAAGGCTTCCTGGACACAGAGGTCCTAGAACCAAGGACTGGAAAGTGGCCACTCAGTTTTACATGCTAAAGAGAGAGCCATCCGAGCTAGGGAGTGGGCTAAACCATTAAGCTCCCTAGGAATGAAAGAAAAGATACAAGATTCAAACTCAGTAGCCAGAAATCTAATATCAGAGATGCACTCAAAAATAGAACTTGGAGGGGAAGTCTGATCATCCACCCCTGAAAGCACTTTGATAATTGTTTGAGTTAAAATAAAACCGCAAGCGTACGGGTCAATCGTAGCTACGGGTCGAACACGAGGAGATATACGCCACTCTATTTAACTAACTTAAAAGTAATGCAAAATGAACCAAATTAAAGTGTTAAATTAAACTAATTAAACTAACGAAAATCAATGCATCCTAACTCATAAGCATCTAACAAAATTAAGGGATTAAATCGGCGTCCTAACACATGAGCATCTAACCTATCGAACTAAAGCGAATTGAAAGGAATAAAAATGCAGCCACACATACTAACCACATAAAAAGAAATAAGGGAATAAAAATGCATCCATAAATCACAACCATATAAAATTAAAATAAAAGAAATAGAGGGGGAAGAAGAAGAAGATAGAGAGAGATAGAGGAGATGGAGAATGAGATTGAGAGTTTAGATAGTAAAACCTGGATGTGCTTGCATGAATGTAAATGAAAAGCTTGAATACTTGCATAAACTTACCATGGCCTCCTCTTCTAAATCTTCAAGTCTTGTCATCAACTTAAGAACTTAGACTAGAAGGCTTAAAACCTAAACTAGAATTAAGAAATTACAACCCAATTGAAGACTTAAATTGAAATTAAAGCATAAACTAAACCTATTATAAGCATTAACTAAAAATTATAAAAGCAAACTAGAACTTAGAAAAGCCAAAAATCACAAATTAGAAGGAGAAGAAGAGAAGAAATTTCACTAAGTGAATGAGCAAATTTTTACAAGAGAGGTAGGGGGTATTTATAGGTGGAAGAGAGGAGAAGAGAGAAGATGGAAGTGTAGGAAAATATTCCTAAGAAAAGAGAATATTCTCTTCTCTTTCCTCTTTTACAATGCCTGAATCCTAAGAAAAAGAAAAAAATAGAAAGAAGAAGAAGAAGATTGTTTACATAGACCTTCATTTACAGAAAAATAAACTTCCAATTTTAACAAGTCTTCCTTTTCTTTGTAGATATCTTCTAAGCAATAAAATCAAAGCATCTTTGATTTTTCAACCTTCCATAGATGAGAAAATATAAATCTATCCCAGTAGAATTTCAGAAGTGCCCTTGAGAAGTTGGAGGAGAGAGAGAGTAAGGGTGATGACTAGGATTCCTTCAAGAATAAATAAACTACCCATTCTGTCCTTCAGAAAACGTGGAGCATGGGGTGCTTATATAGGTCTCACCATTGTGTTCCTTGCGAAAAATCACACAAAATAGACCCAAATTTCATCCAATTCGGAGTTAGGGAGCCCAAGATATCTCAAGTTGAAGTTGGACTGTCCAGAGCCTTCCAAATAGAATCTTTCGGGTACAGTAATGTAACTTCTGATAATTTCATTAAGGCCTCTAAAATCCGAACTTCCGTTTCACTTTGTCCCCATCCGACTGTCAATAATTATAAATAAACCCCTGTAGACCATTTTCACGCGTCGTTACAAACGGCCATAACTTCTTCGTTTCAACTCGGAATTAAGTGCCATTTGAACCATTGCAAAGCTGACTCGATGGGCTATGCATCCATTTACACTTCTAAAAAGCTTAAAAACATCTCCTTAGCATCATCTCCTTCATTTTCACAAGAATTCACCTAAACCCTGAAAAGCACAAGAAAGCACCGAGTAACTTTGTCCAATGTGGTAAAATGTATAATTTATGCCCTAAAATTTCACACATAAATGTGCTCATCAGATTTCCCCACACTTGAACGCTACTTGTCCTCAAGTAAAGCAAAAACAAAAACTAACCTAGAATGCGAAAAATCCTAACTCACTTTCGTAGGAATCACGGTTGCACTTAGCATGTGCAACAAGCCTTTAAACCCCTAGGTTACCCCTAGTGGACGAGTTGTGTCTCGTGGGTGTTTGCGATGAATATACACCCAAAATTCAATTGTAAATAAATGCTACAAATTTTAATCATGGCATAAGTAGGACAGTGCACATAATCCCAAAAAGTGTTAAACTAATGATCAAGGAGCCAAAGGTTCCCCCACACTTGAATTTTATCACCCCACATCAATTCATGTATCAAGCATGCATCAAGTTCAAGGGATCTCCTCATATTTTCTGAACACTACTCATCTTCAAGTAAACCCCCCATAGCATCGATGGAACCAAAGACTTAGGCATTGAGTATTGTTGACCATACTTTTTTTTTTTTCAGGCATTAAGGCAAAAGTTTTTTTTCTTTCTCAACCACAAACTCTATTTCTACTCCACTACTGTTCTCTGAATGACATGGTGGAGCATACACCAGACACCCAAATACTTGGTAGTTTCGCTTTTTGCATATATCCATAAGACATTGAGACATTGATGCAAGAGTTTTTTTTTTTTTTTTTTTGAGTTTCCTTCCAAGGAATTTCGATCAAGTCACCCGCTTCATGAGGCACAGCTCCTGTCTAGTCCTAAGGAATTCCACTTTCTTTTCTGTTCCTTGTTTTTTTTTTTTTTTTTTTTTTTTTTTTCATTCACTTCCACTTTCATGCCTTGCCTTGCCACAAACAAATTGGTCTCAACTACTAGCCAAAAGATCAAAGGGGTCCATAAACACATAGAGGAATCTAACCATCACATGAAGTAGCACTCATATTTTCAAACTCAATCCCCATCACCGGATACAAACCAACTACCATCCTTGAAAAGGGATTTTTTTATTATTTCGCATGCTAGGAAGGCACCTAATTCCCTCTCACTCTTGCTTTGCAATTTGAAGAGACTTATGCACATACCCAAAAACTATCGCCACAATCAAAATTCACAAAATTCAAAATTCACAAAATTCACAATTAAAGTCCAACACACCCCCCCACACTTAATTCATGCAGTGTCCTCAATGCATGCAGAAAAGAAAGAATAAGGACAAGGGAGGGGATACATACCAGGATATCAGGGGTCAAGGTAAAGAGGCTCATGGAGATTCATGACCTCTTCGTCAACTGGAGTAGGCATCTCTATGTACGGCTTCAATCTTTGGCCATTGACCTTGAAAGTAGCTCCTGTACTTGGATTGAGGACTTCAACAGCCCCATGAGGATAAACTTTTTTAACAATATAGGGCCCATCCCATCTAGAACGCAACTTACCTGAAAAGATATGCAAACGAGAATTGTACAACAAAACATTCTGGCCTACCTCAAAAGATTTTCTCAAAATGTGCCTATCATGGAAAGCCTTGGTTTTTTCCTTGTAAATTCGGGCATTCTCATATGCCTCATTCCTAAGCTCTTCCAACTCAGATAGTTGGAGTTTCCTATGGGCACTGCGGTCGTAGGTCAAAGTTAAGCTTCTTGATAGCCCAAAAGGCCTTGTGCTCAATCTTTACAGGTAAGTGACATGTCTTTCCATACACCAGACGGTACGGAGATTGACCAAGATCGGTCTTGAAGGCTGTCCTATGGGCCCACAATGCATCTACCAATCGGTTAGACCAATCCTTGTGGTTCGGGTTGATGGTTTTCTCACGAATTTGCTTGATCTGCCTATTTGAAACCTCAACCTGGCCACTGGTCTGGGGATGGTAGGGTGTGGCCAACTTATGGACGACACCATACTTTTTCATGAGGGCCTCAAAAGGTCGATTACAAAAATGCTTGCCCCGATCACTAATGAGAGCCCGGGGAGTACCAAAACGGGAGAAGATGTTCTCCTTCAGAAATTTCACAACCACCTTGTGGTCATTGGTCTTACAAGCAACTGCCTCAATCCATTTGGACACATAGTCCACAGCAAGTAATATGTACAGGTTACCAAAAGAGTTAGAGAAAGGCCCCATGAAATCAATACCCCATACATCAAACACCTCAACCACCAGAATTGGGTTGAGGGGCATCATATTTCTCTTAGTAAGACGCCCTAAGGATTGGCATGAAGAACATGCCCTGCAATAAGTAAAAGCGTCTTTAAACAGACTAGGCCAATAAAATCCACACTTTGTAAAACTTTGGCCATCTTATTAGGCCCAAAATGGCCTCCACAAGCCTGATCATGGCAAAAAGATAAGACAGATTGTTGCTCATGATCAGGGACACATCTCCGGATTACTTGATCCGGGCAGGTCTTAAAAAGATAAGGATCATCCCAAAAGAAATACTTAACTTGTGAAAAGAAACGATTCTTATCTTGGGTGGACCAATGTGCGGTGTCACACCAGTAACGGATAATTAACAATGTCGAAACCAAGGTTCACTAGACACTGCCATCGGATACTCATCGGGAAAATTCTCGTTGATGGAGAATCAACGATCAGGAATTAGGCAAGGGATAGATGGTCCGCAACCAAATTTTCACACCCTTTCTTATCCCTAATTTCAAGATCAAATTCTTGTAACAAAAGGACCCACCTAATGAGGCGAGGCTTGGCATCTTTCTTCTGCACAAGATATTTGATAGCTGCATGGTCAGTATAAACAATCACATGTGATCCAACCAAGTAGGGCCTAAACTTCTCTAAAGCAAACACAACACTAAAAATTCTTTCTCGGTGGTGGTATAATTAAGTTGTGCATCATTAAGAGTCCTACTTGCATAATAAATCACATGGGACAATTTATTGATTCTTTGCCCAAGAACAGCCCCTATAGCAAAATCAGAGGCATCACACATAAGTTCAAATGAAACTGTCCAAATTGGAGCTTGAATAATGGGGGCTGAAGTCAATGCTCTTTTCAATTGCTCAAAACTATCATGACACTCAGAAGAGAAATCAAATGGGATGTCCTTTGCCAAAAGAGAGGTGAGAGGTCTAGCTATCTGGCTAAAGTCCTTGATGAATCTTCTATAAAAACCTGCATGGCCAAGAAAAGATCGAATGTCCTTCACACTCTTGGGTGGTGGTAAATTGGCTATAAGGTCCACCTTAGATCTATCAACTTGGATCCCTTCTTTGGACACAATGTGACCAAGAACTATACCTTGCTTTACCATGAAGTGGCACTTCTCCCAATTCAGGACCAAGTTCTTTTCTATGCATCTTTTAAGAACCAAAGAGAGATGATGCAAGCAATTAGAAAAAGTAGAGCCATGAATAGAAAAATCATCCATAAACACCTCTAGGAAGTGCTCTACCATATCAGAAAAGATACTCATCATGCACCTTTGGAATGTAGCAGGGGCATTGCAAAGCCCAAAAGGCATACGCCGGTAAGCAAAGGTTCCATAAGGGCATGTGAAAGTGGTCTTGTGTTGGTCCTCTAGAGCAATAGGAATTTGGTTATAGCCTGCATAACCATCAAGAAAACAATAATATTCATGGCCAGCTAGTCTCTCTAACATCTGATCAATAAAAGGTAAGGGAAAGTGGTCCTTCCAAGTTGCCGCATTCAATTTCCTATAGTCAATGCACACTCTCCATCCCGTTTGGATACGGGTTGGAATCAACTCATTATTAGCATTCTCAACTACAGTGACTCCTCCTTTCTTAGGCACAACCTGCACAGGACTCACCCATTGGCTATCAGAAATAGGATAAATGATGCCATGATCCAAGCATTTTAGGATCTCTTTCTTGATTGCCTCTTTCATCACAGGATTAGCCCTCCTTTGGGGTTCCCTAGAAGGTTTGGAACTCTCCATCAGATGTATATGATGTTGAACAATGGATGGGCTAATACCTTTGATGTCAGACATGGTCCAACCTATGGCTTCCTTATTGTCCTTTAGAAGCTTAATCAACTCTTTTTCTTGAATAGAAGTAAAATCAGAAGCAATAATAACAGGAAGAGTATGATCATGTCCTAAGAAGACATACTTGAGGTTGGAGGGCAATGCCTTCAACTCTAATGTGGGGGGCTCAATAATAGAGGATTTGGGAATGGAAGTGGATAGGGGTCCAAGGGGCTCCACAGGTGGTTGGATGCTCCAGACCTCAGATAAGGGAGTATCATCAACACCCTCCAATTCTTGCATACATTCTTGAAATCCCGAATCAAAATCAATCTCAAAGAACATATCAATATCATCGGGAAATCCTTGAAGCATATGCACCTCTTCATCCATGTCAGGCTGCTTGCCCAACCTAAACACATTGAAGTCAACAGAAGTATTGCCAAAAGATAATTTCATGAGACCATTCCTGCAATTGATTAAAGCATTACTGGTAGCTAGGAATGGTCTACCCAATATGATTGGGATTTGGTCCTTGAAGTTGGCAAGTGGGTTGGGTATCTAAAACAATAAAATCTACAGGAAAAATAAATTCCCCAACCTTCAACAGGACATCCTCAATCATTCCCTTAGGAACTTTAACCGACCGATCTGCAAGTTGAAGAGTAATTTTGGTCGGTTTCAGTTCTCCCAATCCCAGTTGTTGGTAGACATGAAAGGGTAAGAGGTTCACACTTGCACCAAGGTCCAATAAGGCATGATCAATAGTAGTATGGCCTATAGTGCAAGAGATGGTGGGGCTTCCCGGATCCTTATGCTTGGATGCTACTGGCTGTGAGATTAGAGAACTAATGTTAGCAGCCAAGAATGCCTTTTTGGGCACATTGGTGGTCCGCTTTTGGGTGCATAAGTCTTTGAGGACTTTAGCATAAGTAGGGATCTGGGCAATAGCATCCAACAAGGGGATATTCACCTGAACCTGTTTGAACACATCCAATATCTTCTCCACAGAAGGAGACTTCTTGCTAACCAACCTATTTGGGAAAGGGGCAGGTGGGGTATAAATTCTTTCAAGGTTGGTCTTTTTAACTTTCTCAACAGAATCCTCTTTGATTTTCTCAACCAAATCATCTGGTATATCTTTAGGTTCATCAGACGAACCTGAAATAGTAGGCACTTCAATGGCCTCTTCAGAAGGGGGAGAGTCAACAGGAGTATGAGATGATAAAGACTGAGGTGCACTAGCCTGTTGATACTCACTGCCACTCCTTAAAGCATAAACAACATTTACTTGTCTGGAGGGCCCTTGGTGCTGTTGGCCTTGTGCAACATTGGTTGGAGGAGCTTGGGTACCTTGCTGAATATGAACCTGATGCCTAGGATTTGGCTCAGGCTGGCTAGGTAACTTCTCTGTTTCCCTCTCATGC
This sequence comes from Telopea speciosissima, assembly GCF_018873765.1. NCBI lineage: Eukaryota > Viridiplantae > Streptophyta > Magnoliopsida > Proteales > Proteaceae > Telopea > Telopea speciosissima. The sequence goes on along the minus strand of NC_057916.1, from coordinate 86,290,194 downwards.
AGGATTGTGACAAGCTGGGTGAGTTGTTTTTCCATGTTATTGTGGCTTGTCATGAGAAGAGCTATCTTGTTGTCCATCTCATTCAATCTTGTTGCCTCTCCTATATTGGTAAACCCTGGGGGTTGCTGATAAGGTGCAAGGAGAGGAGGCCTAGCAGAATTAATAGAAGGTCCTGGATGAGGACGAGGGGGAAAGGGGTTAGGAGACATTCCTTGGCTTTGTGGTGCATAGTTGGTCCTTTGGGCACCAACCTGGCCTTGATGGTTAAAGTTGGATGGGCCTGTTTGGTTCCCTTGATTCCATGAGAAATTGGGGTGATTTCTCCATCCTGGATTGTAAGTATTGCTATATGGGTTATTTTGGTAGAGAGCACTTACATTCTCAGTGCTGGAATTGCCCACCAAGGTGTTGGGGCATTCCTCAGAAAGGTGTCCAGGGGTTTGGCACCAACTGCATACCGACACATGGTTGACCTGGTTGATCGGATTAACTGGTATAGACTCTTTAAGAACTATGGACTCCAACCGTTTTATGAGGCTATCAAGTTTGGCCTCCTTGGCATACCCTCAATGAGATACCCCTTAGTGGTCCTTTCACCTCTTGGGAAGATTCCCATTCCCTAGTCTTATCGACCAAGTTGGTTAAGAATGTCCATGCATCATTCTCCTCGAAAAAGAAGTAAAGCCTGCTTGGACACATAGACTCTACAAGTTGCTTGGTCGATAATCAATACCCTCATAAATAATTTGGCATAACTGCCACAAGTCAAAACCATGGTGAGGGCATTCTAAGAGGAGGTCCTTGAATCTTTCCATGAGTTTAGAAAAGGACTCATGTGGTTTCTGCCTGAACTGGAGGATGTCACTTTTAAGCTTATTGGTCTTGTGAAGAGGGAAGAATTTTTTAAAAAAGACAATGGTGAACTCATCTCATGTATTAATGGAGTTTGTTGGCAGTCCATAGAGCCACTTCTTGACCTGGTCTTTCAGGGCAAAGGGTATAAACCTAAGCCTAACTGCATCATCAGTTAAATTCTGGACCTTAATTAGAACACAGATCTCCTCAAATTCGCTAAGGAAGAGATATGCATCCTTATTAGCCATCCCAGGGAAATGGGGTAGCATGTCGATGAAGTTGGTTTTGAGTTCATAGTTATTCCATGTAACAACAGCGGACTAATGCATGAGGGTCTGCACCTGGTGGGGTAAAACCTATCCTTAAGAGTCTTGGGTTGTTGGTCACCCATGGTCAAAGGTGGTAGAGAAGATGGTCTTCTAATAAGACGATTACTTGAATCACGAGTCCACACCTTAGCCACCTAAATAGATATGAGGTCTCCTTTAGAAAAATTAAAGAAAAATAAAACACTTAAAAAAAAAAAAAAAAAAAACTAGAAACAAGAGGGACCCCAAGGTAGATAGTGCATCTCTATCCCTCAAAAATCGAAACAATGGTTCAAAAGTCGTAAGGATGCCATATAGGTTGACAAGAAGGGAACCCGTATAGTCTTCTATAGCCACCTACGTGCGACTCCAATATGGATTCTGATGTAGAATGGAGGTCTACTATACGTTTATGTTTCCAACACTCTCACTATGTCGCTTTACTGTTATCAAGAGTGGTCACCTCCAAAGATAAGTCACATGTCAATCCACTCAACCAAGTCAAGATGTAGCGTCATAGGTAACTTAATCCTATGAGGGACACCAAAAGATGGAGGGTTGAAGCATATGAAGGACTTTAGATTGGGCGCACACTATTTGAAACAGAAGAGAAACAAGAAGAGGTTTTCAAAAACTAAATTTTTTTTTTTTCAAAAAAAAAGAAGAGAAAATAATAAACTAAAACACTTCGAACTACTTAAAAATCGATAAATAAAATGGACAATAATCTCCCCAAGAATCGCGCCAAAAACTTGTTTGAGTTAAAATAAAACCGCAAGCGTACGGGTCAATCGTAGCTACGGGTCGAACACGAGGAGATATACGCCACTCTATTTAACTAACTTAAAAGTAATGCAAAATGAACCAAATTAAAGTGTTAAATTAAACTAACGAAAATCAATGCATCCTAACTCATAAGCATCTAACAAAATTAAGGGATTAAATCGGCGTCCTAACATATGAGCATCTAACCTATCGAACTAAAGCGAATTGAAAGGAATAAAAATGCAGCCACACATACTAACCACATAAAAAGAAATAAGGGAATAAAAATGCATCCATAAACCACAACCATATAAAATTAAAATAAAAGAAATAGAGGGGGAAGAAGAAGAAGAAAGAGAGAGATAGAGGAGATGGAGAATGAGATTGAGAGTTTAGATAGTAAAACCTGGATGTGCTTGCATGAATGTAAATGAAAAGCTTGAATACTTGCATAAACTTACCATGGCCTCCTCTTCTAAATCTTCAAGTCTTGTCATCAACTTAAGAACTTAGACTAGAAGGCTTAAAACCTAAACTAGAATTAAGAAATTACAACCCAATTGAAGACTTAAATTGAAATTAAAGCATAAACTAAACCTATTATAAGCATTAACTAAAAATTATAAAAGCAAACTAGAACTTAGAAAAGCCAAAAATCACAAATTAGAAGGAGAAGAAGAGAAGAAATTTCACTAAGTGAATGAGCAAATTTTTACAAGAGAGGTAGGGGGTATTTATAGGTGGAAGAGAGGAGAAGAGAGAAGATGGAAGTGTAGGAGAAATATTCCCTAAGAAAAGAGAATATTCTCTTCTCTTTCCTCTTTACAATGCCTTGAATCCTAAGAAAAAGAAAAAAATAGAAAGAAGAAGAAGAAAGATTGTTTACATGACCTTCATTTCTAAAAATAAACTTCCAATTTTAACAAGTCTTCCTTTTCTTTGTAGATATCTTCTCCAAGCAATAAAATCAAAGCATCTTTGATTTTTCAACCTTCCATAGATGAGAAAATATAAATCTATCCCAAGTAAAATTTCAGAAGTGCCCTTGAGAAGTTGGAGGAGAGAGAGAGTAAGGGTGATGACTAGGATTCCTTCAAGAATAAATAAAATACCCATTCTGTCCTTCAGAAAACGTGGAGCATGGGGTGCTTATATAGGTCTCACCATTGTGTTCCTTGCGAAAAATCACACAAAATAGACCCAAATTTCATCCAATTCGGAGTTAGGGAGCCCAAGATATCTCAAGTTGAAGTTGGACTGTCCAGAGCCTTCCAAATAGAATCTTTCGGGTACAGTAATGTAACTTCTGATAATTTCATTAAGGCCTCTAAAATCCGAACTTCCGTTTCACTTTGTCCCCATCCGACTGTCAATAATTATAAATAAACCCCTGTAGACCATTTTCACGCGTCGTTACGGAAACGGCCATAACTTCTTCGTTTCAACTCGGAATTAAGTGCCGTTTGAACCATTGCGAAGCTGACTCGATGGGCTATGCATCCATTTACACTTCTAAAAAGCTTAAAAACATCTCCTTAGCATCATCTCCTTCATTTTCACAAGAATTCACCTAAACCCTGAAAAGCACAAGAAAGCACTGAGTAACTCTGTCCAATGTGGTAAAATGTATAATTTATGCCCTAAAATTTCACACATAAATGTGCTCATCAATAATGAGTTCACAGTCAGACTGAAGTAGAATGTTGGAGAGACCTCGATCCTTGGCATAAAGAAGGTTGCTTCTGATCGCATAAACTTCTCCTACTAGGGGATCCTAAAAAACGATCGGTTCAAAAATTGCGCAGATTAGGGAACTCAAGTGGTTTCTCATAGATTTGATTTACTTTCACATTGAGTGATAAGTTTTTTAGAGTAGTTGATTATTTTTTAAAATTTAATCAAAGTTTTCATACACGACTGTAGACGTTGAATTTTGTCACCCCCTGACAATGATGATAATTGGATACGGACAGACATCGGTATCTCTCTCAAGAAGGATTCTTGCCCCTACATCTAAGTCAAATCACCCTGACATCCCTAAAAATGACTTATAAGAACCTTTTACCAAATGTTGAAGGAGGTACTGCTCACCTTCCCCGACCACGGAGTCCCCTGACATAAAATTTTACAGAGAGTCAAATGGGAGAAAGAAACAAGAAAAACCAGCCTAATAGGCCCAAACTAGCTCAAAAAAAATCCAAAAATGCATGGTGATGTCATGCCCAGAGCACGGCGCCGTGAGAAGGCATTACACAATGCCGTGATAACCCACCACGGCGCCGTGCAAAAAGACAGACGTCACCAAAGTGACGTCATCCACTGTGCCATGGAAAACCCTTCCACGACGCCATGGAGGACCATCGCGATACCATGATTTGTGGGGCTCCCCTATAAGTAGGAGGGTCCCCCTCCCCCATTTTGATGAAAAAAGAGGGTGAGGGAGACCTTCCTAGTCCATTTTCTCAGCCATTTTGCCTTCTTTTAGGCCACTTTAAGTGATTTCGAGCAGTTTTCTTAAGCTATGGGTAGATCTGTTGATTACCTCACTTGAGTGACCAGTGCTCTCATTCCAGTTAAGAAATTATTCTGTCTGTATACGGATAATAAAAACCCCTTATACAGCCGTTGCTCTGCCCAAAGTTGAAGTAACGAAACTCATCTCATATAGCCCTTACTCTGTCCGACAAGAGAGAGGCAAGCCGATCATCCGTCTCCACCTGAGCCGTGGGACATCGCATATTTCTCTCTTGGTATATTTCTCTTTATTCTTTTTATTTATTGACAGGTATTTGTCTCTTTCTTTTTTATATGTAGACCATTAAAGTAACTTGCTTTAATGTACATGGTAGACGATTTTTCCTTTTCTTTGTTATGTTTAGTGCATCATAATCTAGTCTTGCATGTTGATATATGACATATTATTAAGGGAGAATTTTTAAAACCTTGCATCTAGTAGAAAGACCGGTTTAATCGGGCAAGATAGAATGCTAATACCTTCCTACGCTCATAACCTGACCATTTACCCCTAATCTCTGACCAGACCATATGGAATCATGTAGCTCTTTCCGCTAACCCCGGATGGGGGCTACACCCATTGGGTCCTAGGCCTAATCCTATGTGATGACTCCATTTCTATGAAGCACGATCCCAATCCCCCCATAATAATGTATCGAAATGATACATGAAAATCCATGAAAGGCAAACCTGTCGCCATAAGGCCGAGGAAACCCCGCTCACGAGGACCACGGTACTTACAACAATTGTATATGTGCGAATACCATCCCCTTTACTAAATACAAACTCTGCACATTTTAAATACTTGTTAGAGTTCTTTATAATAGTAGAAGATTTTTGCCTTTTAGTATCTATTTTAAAGGTTGATAGAGTGTATTAGATTTGGGCTTTTACATCTTACTTTTTTGGTATTCAATGAAATTTTGATGTGGAAAAGACTGGCATGTTTCCTTACCTATGTGTTAGATTTATGATCCACTCAAAGAGGTTTTAATCACCAAATGACAACTATTAAAGCTCTCGTGATGATTCACTTGATCAATTTCATGAGTTTTCAATAATCAATCTATTCATCTTATACATTGACAAATATGGGAAAAGGTTTTCTGAGCCAACCGCAGAAGATACACTTCTCTCTTTTTCTCTCACATGTGAAATGATTTCTCTGCCCCTTATGTATGAAACTGTTTCATTGCTCCTCATTAATGCACTCTCTATGCCTCTTGCTATAGAACTTCTCCACAAATAGATACTTTTTCCATCATGTGAATTTACTGTGAGAGATTTATCAAAAAAAAAAAAAAGGATTTTACTCGGAGGTGATGACGTGTAACCGCCATTCTTATGATTTTGACAGCTTTTTAACACTTGGCTAGGGCAAGGGCTAGGGGTATCAATCGGTCAGCTCAGTGCGGTTTCAATTGGTAATAGGCCAAATCAAAATCAAACCGTTAAGTAAAGTTGGTTTTCGATCTGTTATTTATTCGATTGACTTAATGGGTTCTTGTCGAGTCGTTATCAAACTGCTACATGTTTGGATTTGGTCTTCCATATATGCACATTAAAAATAATAAAATAATGGTTCTTTATCGACCTTTTAGATTCTTATGGGGGGTTTATTGGTTGGTCAGGTTCAGTTTCAATTTATATCGTTTTCATAAAACTCTAAACCAATAAGGGTTCAGTTCGGCAAGCATCTTTGGAATAGATTCCAGGTCTAGAGTGCATTTATTTTTATGAAAAAATAGAGTAATAAATTAACTTTAAAAAAAAGTTACAGAATTAAGCACGTCGTCATCCTCGTCCACCCCTAAGTCCCTCTTTCTAACCAACCTTTCTGTGGTAGAAAACTAACAACCCTCAACAATTCATGATTACAAGACATGGGTTTTAAAGTGTTAAAAGTTATTATAGTCCATTTGGATATTTAAAAGTAGAGAGAGGGCTCCCAGAAAGGCAGAGTGACCCTTGCGCCAATGCGGGGCCAATGGGAGCATGCACGAAAGTATCAACAATTGTGGGATTTCCGAGCAGAGCAATCATTTTGTGCCTCTCTGTGTCTAGAGGCACATGGGCCACACTACCTTTCATGCTTCCAAACTCCTTCGTTTTCCCAACAAAATCACTGCATGTCACATTATAGATAATGTCATTCGAACACAAAGGATCAATCTCATGATTAGACGGGTGTTCAGATATTTTACTCACGTTGAGTCAGTTGCAAGAATAACACGATGATTTTGGGTCTTGAATGCATTTTGAAATTTAATTCTTCTCTACTTTTTGTCCGCTTAAGTTTAAGAATGTGTTATAGAACTAGAATCTATCGTAAAAATTCATACCAAACATAACCTTGGTGTGCTTATTATTGGACGTGGGAGGATGAAATTGTGGTCTTCCCAACAGTCATGTTAGCAGAACTGAGGGGTTGGGCTCAGGGGAGAGTGTGAACTGTGAATTGGGAATTTGCGACTGAGAAACAGGGTTGGTGTTCTTACGAATCTTGTTGTCTACCCAAAGTGTCAGTTTAACGCTTTAGCCGCTTACATTTCTCTCACCTCTCACCTCTCACCTCTCACCTCTCACGTGCTCTGTGCATTTGTGCTGAGAGGTGTGGTGTGGTGTCTGACTCTCTGTACGCTTCGACTGCAATTTTTCTCTCTGATTGCTATATATATTCCTGGTAACGTTTAGGTTTGCAGTTCTTTGTTTTTGTAATTTCCTTTATTCCTCCGCTGTTTTCACATCGTTCGTGGCAATGGCGGATGGTTATTGGAGGTACGGTGACGCAAAGCAGACTTATATGCCTTCTCTTGCCGGAAAACGTTCTCGCTCCGACTATGGTAACCTTCTCCTGCACTTAATCTTCCATCATGGATTTGTTTTTGATTTCAGTCTCGTCTGGACTTATTTTTCAGATGGAGGTATTTTAACTTCTCAAAAATCTGCATGATCGCCCCATTGGGTGCATGGGTTCGTTAGGTTTTCAGAGATTGAAACTTTTGGAACGGAGTCTGTTGTTTAGTTGTGGGAAAGCTCCCTTTTTTTTTTTTTGTTTCCTTCTTTGTAATCTGTTTTAGATTTTCTACCTACGGTTTAGCTTAGAAATGTCGATGCGGTTGTTGTTCTTCTAGTTTACGGTTTATGGCATGCTTTACGTGCTTTCTTTCAAATTAGGGTACGTTACTGATCAAATCTCAAATCCCATATGTTGTAGCGTATTCATAAATGGGATCTCCCTACTTGGTCAGTTGGGGGAACGAGGATAGATGGACTCCGATACTTATATACTGAATTACTTTTTCCTGTCTCAAGTGTGTTAGGTTTACAGGTTGAATTGGAAATTAAAGCTTTGGTAATAACCCTTCGAAGTTGTTTGGTATACTTCTTCATCTCGTTGGTTCCTAGGAAGGTTAATACGTTATTGTGCTTTAAACTCTTATGTTGGTCCTCTCAAGTTTGTTTTTTGTTCGGGTCACAAGTCTACATCTGCAGGCAAGTAGCGGTAACATTCTGAATGAGTGTACATGGTCATTATCCATCTCATGTTATTTTCCTGCATTTCTTTTTCTTCTTATAATAATCATCAACTCCTGCAAATAATGAATTTGTTTCTTATGCAAATGAGTTAGGTTGTATTTTTGAAGCTTTTGTTTCAAATAATTTGGAGTTAGGTTTAGTTTCTGGTGGTTGGTTGCTAACTAATATATTTGGGGTTGTGGCTTATGGGTATCGAAGAGTTTGACATTGCAGAGTAGAATTACTTGTTGCAGTTCATTGTTCATCTTTGGGATGAAGTTTTACTGTTTTAGTTTGAATAAATTTTCTTTCCCATCTTGTACCTTTCCTGCAAGAATAAGAAAAAGGCATAGCTTTGGTGATGTAATTTTTATTTGTATCACTACCTAGTGTTAGGGCATTTTTATATCTTCTGCATTATAGTTCACATGTTCGTAGATGCATGTCTATTGATGCTCCCTCTCCTTCTCTTCCTCCCCCCTCACTCCCCCCCCCCCCCAACACTCCCCCAGGGAAAAAAAAATAAAAAAAAATCTATCTCTATCCCTATGTCCATGCATATTATTTTCTTAATTTTTTTCTGGTATTTTCTGAATGGCATCCGCGGAACTTGCAGATGTCTCTGGCAGTCGTGAATTTCCCAGTTATTTTCCTCGTGATGACGAAAGAGGTGCACCCCGTGTTGCAAGAGATACTGAATCCATTGAAGCATCCTATGATCGTTACCTGCGCCAAGCGGTATATAATGCCCTAAAATATTAGACATTTTATGCTTCTGAATTGTCATTTTGGATCTAATGATATAACAGTCTGGTGAAAAAAAATTCCAGCAAATGTCATCTTATGGTGGTGGAGAATCTGGGAGACCAATGAGTGGGGGACTGACCAGTCATCCTGTTGATGATCCACGCATGATGACTGTTGGGGGCATGGACCCAGTCATGGCTGGAAAAATCCGGAACATGGGGTTTAGTGGTGGAAGACCTGAGATGCCTCTCCCCCCAGATGCTTCGAACACTCTTTTTGTGGAAGGCTTGCCTGCGAACTGTACACGCAGGGAAGTTTCCCGTATCCTTCTATTAGCAACATTATGTGTCTCCTAGTTTTGCACTTTCTTCCTCTTGTTTTGAATTCTGTTATTGTTCCTTTACTGGGATATGCAGATATTTTTCGTCCTTTTGTAGGATTTAGAGAAGTAAGACTTGTCAGCAAGGAATCTAGACATGTAAGTTTATTTTTTCACTTTGTTATCATATTCTGCAGCCTGTGGCATGTTGGTTCTCATACTTCTATTTTTTCAGCCTGGAGGAGAACCGCTTGTCCTCTGCTTTGTTGATTTTGCAACTCCAGCCCAGGCAGCGACTGCATTAGATGCCTTGCAAGGTGAACATGACATGCTAATCCTACTTCCTAAAAGTTTTGGAAATCTTGGCTCCATATGTAATCACATGTCATCTTTCTGTTTCTCCCTAATGTCTCTTGTCTTGAATCTAGCAGCATCAGTAGTTATATTCTGATGGTATCTGATAGGACAGTGAGCTTTAGTGCAACATTTGGCTTGAAAAAAATCTACTGTGCTTTTTAGTTTATACTTAACTATGCTTTTGGGTCTTAAGCTGCCCTCAGCTACATGGTATGACACTTTTTCTATTTATTTTTCATTATTTGTTGATTGGTTCTCCTTTTGAATTAACCATATATTAGCAGGCCATGTTCTGATAATGGTGAAACTAGATTGCAAATCTGAATACATGGTAGCGCTGAGATTAATCCTTAGATAAGCCAGTGGGTTGGTTCAGATTCTCTTTTATATAATAATCGTGGGTGACCGGTACAATTCTTCACATCAGGAAATCTTCTGGCATTTATATGGTATGTAGTATTGAATGTTTCTGAGGGAAACAGTAGAATAGTGATGCGGATTCAGGGTTTGAAAACCCTACTTTGATCGCTTATGGGCCCACCCGATCGAACAAAATCTAAGCTATAGAAGGGAAATGGCAATTTTGTAACAACTAGAAGTTTCTAAGGGATTGTTAGGTAAGGAAAGAAGGAGGGACACAGAGGGGATTATTATTTATTAATTGGGGACAAACTTGGAAGCAAATATAAGGTAGAGGACAAAACAGAATTAATGGAAGAGAGGGATAATTATTTTAAAACAACAAATAAGAGGTAAAGTCATATAGATGGACAAATAATGAGAAGAGAGGGAGGTGGAGGTAGTTTCGGGAATATGAGATAAGGGCTATTAATTAAAACCTACAAAAAGGGTACTATCTAAAAGAGGGTGAGAGGGACACATCGTCTCCAACCTCTGGACAAACCAGCAATTCCCGAAGAAAAACCAGAAGGAATAAAACTTCATTGAAGTTCTTCATCTGGTTCTACGGTTTAAGGAGAGCTTGATACCGAAGATGATTTAAGGTTACACATCTTCCATAGCCCAGACTGACGGACAGGAACTCAAATCGAAGTCTGCAACTGTTACCAGGCGATGGTTACAGGGCAGATTCACTCTCAAAGATGCTATGTTGCCACAAGGGGTTTGTTGGGAGAGGGGATTCTAGTACTTGAATCACTCTTGAATAATGGACAGACGAGGGTAAGGAAGAAGGATCAGAATAGAAGAAGAGAAAAGAAGAGATGTGAGAGAATCAAAACAGAGAAATTAAGAGAGAGAGAGGGGAGAAGGAAGAATAGAGGGCTCACACGAGCATTAAAACCACAAGAGGTTTCAACCAAACAATTTAATTCTGTCCAATCTGGTTGTTTGATTATACTGGTATTTAAAGAGGGCGGGCCTTGGTGCAGCTGTAAAGGTTGCTCCATTGTGACCAAGTGGTCACGGGTTCGAGTCTGGAAACAGCCTCTCTATGAAAGTAGGGGTAAGGCTGCTTACATTATGACCCTCCCCAGACCCCGCAATGGTGGGAGTCTTGTACACTTGGTACGCCCTTTTTACACTGGTATTTAAAGAAAACAATTAAAGATTCCTAATTAAACTCTAAAACTGAAACTAACCTTAACTCTAATGGAACTCATAAGTCATAACTGAAATAAAATCCTAAATAGACTTTATCACTAAATAGCTTATTAAAACTAACATGATTTACTCAACTAATAAAAAACTCTACTAAATAAATAAATGAAATATCCTACTGAACCTTAAGACCTAATTGAACCCGGTTCGTCTTCATATGGGTCTCCCAACGGGTTTAGCCCGGTCCAAGGAATTGCTCCTGCATCAATACTCCCGGTGTTGAGAAAAACTTGACCACGAGATTTATAAAATGAGAGGATCAACACCATTCGATCGACATCCACAAACATCAGTTTTGATGGGGGTGATGATCCAACGTATATAACAATCAATCGTCACAATCTCCTAATGGTCATTAGCAAATGACATCTCTTCGATGTGAATCTGATTGTGGGGTTTCACAACTAGAATCGGACCGTCGATCAACTCTTCAACTACGAGTTTGATCGGACCGTGCACTTCTGCTTGACCGTCACTTTCGTTGTCCACCTTTTCTAATGCAAAAATCGACCTCGAACCAGTGAAGAACCAGTGAGAGATCGATTGCAGCCAAGATCAACACAACAAGGAAGAACAAATTGAATATAACTGAAACTTTATTGCTTTATTTTTTTTTTGTTTACATATGAAAGAAACATAAAAAGGATAGGAATATGAAGAAGGGATATAGAAGGGGGGGATAGGATCAGCTCTCTTAGCCCATTATTCAGGATGTCAATGGATATTCGAAAATCTGTATTCGATCTGTGTTCGTTTCCGTTTAAGAGAATCCGAATCCGTCCGAAAACTAATCGGATACGAATATGATAATCCCCCTATTCGATCGATTATTATCCGATTCATTTAACAATCCAATGGTAATAAAATGTCTGAAATATATCTGTGTTCGTCTATCCGATTAAGTTACCTTATTGGATTTTGTTTTCTTATTTTTATAATTTTATAAGTTAAGGTAATGTGATTATTTTTCTAGATTTTCTATTGGTTTGTATATATTGTTTTATGCACTGAGATACATGGAATCAAAGACTAAGAAACGTAAGAAGGAGTAGAAGAAAGGGTAGTTTCTGAACTCTCAATTCTCAACCCTTACGGCCTTACCCTCATCAACAAAACGGATAGGATATTATCCGAATCCGTTTGAAAACTAAGAGGATGTTATCTGAATCCGTTCGAATATAATCGGATACGAATATGATAATGCCACTATGTGACCGAATTCTATCCGTTTACATCCTATTCATCCTCTAACCTAGGGCCTCTCACCCATGGTCTGTCACCGTTGCCACATCTCACAACCTCAACCATAACTCTTTTTTCTTCAATCTCTGTCCTTCTCTACTCAGCCTCATACTCTTATTTATAATAACCCAATTACAAAGCAGCCCAGTCCCAATCTAATGAAGAAACTAAATAAATCTAGACAAAGAAACTACTAATTCATAAAACCTATAAAATAGAAACTTCTATAAAATCTAGCTGCCATACATCAAATAGAAACTTCTATTTTAGAGAACAAAATACAAATAGTAACAAATTGAAATTAGAAACTTAAGCCTACTTTCTAAATATGAAAATAGAAACTAAACTTTGGCAGCATTAGGATAGAATCGTTCTCCACTTGATGGGCCCACAAGATCTTCTAAAAAGCATCCCCACACAAGGCAAATATGGGCTGTGATACTGTTCACATGAATAGTACCGTGACCAATGTTTGGTCTTTTCTTCATATTTCGATCTACATCATTTTCTATTATCATTGATCCGTCCTCTAAGATATTTAGCACGCTGCACACTTTATCACAAGTGCGTTTGATATTTTTGGTAGACTCTCGCAAATCTGACCGAAGATCCCGGAAGTCCGATTTGATATCAGACAATCCATCCTGAAATTCCTTCACAAACCGCTATAAAAGAGTAATAAATTCACGATCGAATATCATCGGAAATAAAGGATTTCGGTCTGATACCAATTGATGCGGATTCGGGGTTCGAAAACCCTACTCGGATTGCTTATGGGCCCACCCGATCGAACAAAATCTAAGAAATAGAAGGGCACTGGCAATTTTTCAATAACCAGAACTTTCTAAGGGACTGTTAGGTAAGTAAAGAATGAGGGATGCAAAAGGATTATTATTTATTGATTAGGGACAAGCTTGGAAGCAAATTTAAGGTAGGGGACAAAACTGAGTTAATGGAAGAGAGGGATAACTATGGTAAAACAACAAATAACAGGTAAAGAAAAACTAACAAGAATGGAGGGAGGTGTTGGTAGTTTCAGGAATATGAGTTAAGGGCTATTAATTAAGGTAGGGTACAAAACTGAGTTAATGGAAGAGAGGGATAATTATGGTTAAACAACAAATAACAGGTAAAGAAAAACTAACAAGAATAGAGGGAGGTGGAGGTAGTTTCAGGAATATGAGTTAAGGGCTATTAATTAAAACCTAAAAAGAAGGTACCATCTAAAAGAAGGTGAGAGGGACACATCGTCTCCAACCTCTGGACAAACCAGCAACTCCCAAAGGAAAAACCAGAAGGAAATAAAACTCCATTGGAGTGTTTTATCTGGTTCTACGGTTTAAGGAGAGTTATGTAGTCCTAGATTGGTAGGAGACCAACTAGGAGCCAGTAAACCAGGATCTGATATGAATAGGAAGGCTGAATAGGTCAAAATAAGGTTTTAGGTGAAAATTAGGGTTACGGGTTTTTGGAAGTGGAAATTGAAAGGATCTAGGGTTTAGAGTGATGGAATTTGGGGCTAGGGTTTGGATTGATTATTCCTAGTGTAGGGAATGAAATTCGATTCAGGTATGGTGTGTTTCTGATGGTTGGATTGGTCTGTGAAGAATTTGGGTAATGGGATGATCTCCAGAAATAGGTGGAATGTTGTGGTTTGAATGGGGTAATGGGGAAACAGCTTGGTTCGAGTATTCCAATTGGGCAAGAGAATACTTGATCCAATTATGTGAAGGTGTTGTTAGCTGAATCGTTTGTTAAGAGTTTTGGGAGATGGGTGGGAAAATTAGGGTTTTGGGGTGCTTTGGAGGATTAGGAGAAGAATGGATATTGATGGGATGATTCAAACTTACTATTGTTGCAAGGGCAGCTCAGTTGGTCAGTTGGTTAGAGGATCTTGAATAATTCTTGAGTCTTGATTTTGAAATTGAAGGAGATCTTCAAAGAACTTGAAGGAAAGCTTCAAAAGAACCACCCGGGCTTCACACCGCAAGGTGTCAATCGGATCAAGCACCGATCCCACCAAGCCTCGATCAAACACAAGACAAAAATCTTCAATGTAGAAGAAGAGCAGCAAAAGCTTTCATTAATATCAAAATTTGTCCTCAATGTTTGCCCCCCTTACGACCTTATATAAAAGACTAAAAAATAGACTCTTACACTAAAAAAGAAAGGCCTAACCCAATCCTTAACTTATTAGGTAACTTAAACTGACTAGGAAACTGAAATAGACTCAAAACAGAGTCCTAATCCAGCCCCTCTAAACGCTTAAAAGAAAACTACTAAAATCACTTAAATTGAACCATTGGTTGAATTGGTTCAATATATGAACAAAAACACCAAAATAAAACTAAGTATGGAACTAAAACAACTAATCCCGTATGCAACCTAATTACCCATTGTTTAGGCCCATAAAAGTAGCCTATTACATTGAAAACCCATGGATTAAGGGCCCAATGTGTATACAACCCAACCCTAGACTTATTTCTAGGGAAAGAAGCCCAATTTGCTGATAAACTTGCATCAGAGAGCTTGATACCAAAGATGATTTAAGGTTATACATCTTCCATAGCCCAGACTGATGGATGGGAACTCAAATCGAAGTCTGCAACTGTTACCAGGCGATGGTTACAGGATAGATTCACTCTCAAAGATTCTATGTCTCCACAAGAGTTTCGTTTGGGAGCGGGGATTCTAGGACTTGAATCACTCTTGGATAATGGACAGACGATTAAGAGGTTAAGGGAAGAAGGATTAGAATAGAAGATAAAAGAAGAGATGCGAGAGAATCAAAACAGAGAAATTAAGAGAAAGGGAGAGGGGCTCACACGAGCAATCAAACCACAAGAGGTTTCAACCAGACAATTTAATTCATTCCAGTCTGATTATTGTTTGATTGCACTGGTATTTAAAGAAAACAATTAAAGATTCCTAATTAAATTCTAAAACCGAAATTAACTTAAACTTTAATGGGACTCATAACTGAAATAAAATCCTAAATAGACTCTACACTAAATAGCCTATAAAACTAAAACAGAAGATTACATGATAAACTCAACCAATAAAAAACCCCACTAAATAAATAAATTAAATATCCTGCTGAACCCAAAGACCCAATTGAACTCAGTTTGTCTTCATATGGGTACCCCAACGGGTTTAGTCTGGTCCAAGGAATTGCTCCTGCATCAAATAGTGTGAAGGGCATCATCCTATATGCGTAGTTTTATCTAACCTTAAAGAAAACAACCGGAGAGGGCTTTCTAAATTGCCAATTTAGGTTCATCAATGCCCTTGAAAACCATCCCTACTCGCATTGAAATAGTTGGATGCGATTTTTGTGAAGAGCTTGTTGCTTGCTTCATCAGCTATTTTCTTTTTGATCCTTGACTTTTTATTACTTTGTTTCCATCTTCCATTCTATTCCTTCCCCCTTTACGATGTCATAGTTGGCCTTATGTCTTTACAACCCTATCTGTATTCCATTTTACGTTCTTGTTGGTTCCCTTCTCTTCCCCAGTTTGTGTTATGACGAAGTGAACAACAAACTGATGGAAGCCAATCATTAAGTGGGGTAAAAGTGCATAACTGTTGTGAGGAAACCTGGAACCTTAAACCTGGTAATTGTGAGCTTACTTAACAGAGGCAGTAGGCTTGCTTTTCCAATGCTATTGCCAAGCTGAAACGGTAAAGTTGTTAACAGGTTATGAGCATAATATAAGGGGACTTGGATGAGAAAATGGTTTGTGGAGCCAGCACTTGCGATTTAGTTGTATTAGAACCTAGTGGTGCTTGGCAAGTATGGTGGGTTTTATTGTGCAGATTAATTCGTATCATCTGTATACTTTGATGCGCCTTCTATTCCGTTCGAAGAGTCACATGCGTCGGGTAAGACTGTCCAATTCGATTTTGCAGGTTATAAATTTGATGAGCATGACCGGAATTCACCCGATTTAAGGCTACAATTTGCTCGTTATCCTGGTCCGAGATCAGGTGGTGGGCCTCGTGGCAGGCGTTGAATAGTGCGGTTTTCCAGGTGACATGCTACTTTGTTTGCACTCAGACCCTTTTTATTCGTCAACGTTAGATCTACTGAACCAATGCGCCACCGAATATAATCGCACTGAAATCGTTGAACGGCCAATTCTTTGTAGGATCCACTTGAATCGGGGAGGTTTCAATTGTGAGGGATGTTACAACTGCATTGTGGAATAAAGAATCACCCAGATATTGTTGAACAGACACTTCTCTGTTGGAACCACTCGGGTCAGGAGGTTTCCGACTATGAGGGACAATCGTACTGTTTTGTGTGTGGTTTCTGCCTGCGCTAGGACTCTGCTAACATACTGATAGCTGCACTATTTGCATTATTAATTGGGCTACCATATATATTTAGAGTTTGAGACTGAACAGTATCTCCCCTTTTGTTTATGTTATGAGATCAGGATTTCAAGTAATGAGACAGTCAAATGGGAAAACAAATTATTTGGATCAGCAAAACGATATGGTCAATGTCATGCTAGTAGTTGCTCATTTTCTATATTTTGGCTTCTTCTTGAAATTTTGCCTTGCGCAAAACTAAAATAACCAGTTTTTGTTTGATTGGTTTTTCATTACCTGATTTTATTTGTTTATTAACTCGTTAGATATTAATTTTTAGGGGTTCTGTTGGTATCCTTATTTACATGGATGAAAGTAGATTGGAATAGATTGCCAGAAGATTCTTTTAGTTGTTGTTGCTCTTTGAGGAATAAACCAACTCCTTGTTGCCAAATGTGAATTTCTTTCTAAACTTACTAATCGCATATTTGTATGACATCCCCTTTAATGTACGGATCTTTAACTGGGTTGAATCAAGGTTGATCTGGAATGAACCAAATGGTTCACTGTTGCTGCTTTAGTTGGTGAACTTGCAATGAGCCAGTTGTTTTTGCATCCAGCTTGCTTGATGGTTATGTGTATTGTTGCCTTCGGCAAATTGGTATTACTATGAGATATGTTAATTATCTTTTAAAATTGGTGTTGGGATGAAACTTGCTTAAAATTGCAAGGAAGATATTGGCAAAGGCTTATTGAGAGATGCAAAAACATTTTCAAGGTCAATCGTGATGTTTTAAGAGTTTACCAAAAAAATGTTGTTTTTTAGACACTGTTATATAGTTATAGTCGTTGGTATATTATATAGAGATTTCTTATTTTCACCTCTTAAGGTGACAAATAATTTGTAACTTTACTTTTTTGCCCTTAGTACAACATGTTTTTTTTTTCAATGAGGGTAAATACTATCCTTTCACATTATACGAAAAAAATATGCCAAACAATGACAACTTTTGAAAATGACATAATGATAAATCACTTTCAAATTAATTTTGAAAACCCTTTTATATCCTTAATTTAAAGAATTTTTGGGAATAAGACAAGGGACAAATAAAAGGTGTCAAGTTCTAACTTCTAAATACACCTATAGAGGTGTCATTTAGAGAATCCTTTATATATATATATATATATATATATTACTCATCCCTGCCCCTGAATTTGGAAATGATAAGTTTCACGTATTCGGGACATGATTGGCTTTGTTATTCTTGATTCGTAACCTTGGAGCCTGATTCAGTCTAAATACCCCTCAAATTTTTTATCAGTTGAATTTGAGGAGTGCAGTCTCATCAGGTCATGGGATTCATGGCCTTCTTGAGCTTTGCTCTGCCCTGATTGTTTTGCTGTAACATATGCATTTCAAAGGATTACACCAAGTCCCCTGGAATCGAAGGCTCATGGTTGAAAGGGGGAGGATGGGGTGTGGGTATATTTTAATATGCTATTTATTAGTAGCCATGAATTCTACCAAAAAATAAATAATAGTAGCCATGAAGAGTGAAGTGGGACACATCTCAAACTCTTATCAAGAATCATCCCCGTTTAGGTTTTGGAATGTCCTAGATTCCTATTCATATGCAGCATGAACTTTAGTTTTCAGAATTGGATTGCTGAACATTATTACAGTTGAACGGGTCTCCACCACCTGATCTTGGAATATTACTTCATCTCAATATCTACTTAAAAAGTAGATTTGGAAGTGTATTGAAAGATTAGTGACCTGTGCCATTGAAGGGTAGGGATGTAAACGGATCGGATTAGACTCGGATAGTGCTATATTTGCATCCGCATCCGATTAGCTATCGGACAGATTCGGACAGTGCTAAACGGATATGGACACGGACATGGATCGGATATTTTATTCTTTTATAAGTAAATATAGTTTTTTGGATAGCTATAGGCTATAGCCTATCCGTATATCCACATCCATTTAGTTTTCGGACGGATTTGGATAGTGTTAAACGGATATGGACACGGCTATGAAAACAGATTTCAGCTATTCATTTACATCCCTATTGAAGGGTAATCTGGGGAAGTAAGAAATCAAGGGGAAATGAGAGGTGAAAGTTTGTTTTATTGGGAATCAGAAAACCAATTCACAGGGAATTTGTAAAAACATAGGTTAAGTGCAGGGGGAACTGACAGAAATTTTCCCAAGAAGGGCATTACGATTTACGATTCCTTGTCCTTTAAAAAATGATTAATATTTTGGGCATAATGAGAATTACACGAGACCAATCCGGTTTCTAGACAATATCTACCACTCCTCCTTTTCCAATTCACTCCTCTGGAGCTACTAGTTTAGAGATATAGCTTGATTGATTATTGTTGCAGGTTGACTCATGACCGGTTCTTCCTGATCGCCTTCATGTGCAGCTTCGCTTATTACTTTTTTCCTGGCTTCCTATTTCCCATGTTAACCTTCCATGTGTTGGATCTGCTAGCCTTTCCTAGCTGGCTATCTCCGTTGTAGGGAATAGATTCAACTTGATCAGAAAAGATTATAGCCTTTCCGCCTTTAGAGATAAGACCGCTATTGGCCCTTGACTGGTTCACTGCCACATCATTCCTTTGCTGACCTTGGTTTGCCACATCAGCTTCGTCATCGTCATGTACCTCATTGTCCCTGCTGCGTTACTGGCTCAACATCTACCATGCCAATACCTTCCTCATCTACTCCACACAACTCTTCACCCCTGTCGCCCAACGCTACATAATCTCTACCATAATCAACCCTGAATTCCAGATTGACCTAAGGGTTACAAGCACAACGACCCTCTATACGTCAGCACCTTCTTTGCTATTGGCTTTAACGTCAGCTTCGCTGCCCTCACTTCTAAGTCCCACCATCGATTATGTCCTTGTCTTCCATGGAAGGTACGGTCAAACTTAGAACGGACATGGAGAAGTTAAGGATACTTCTTTATCTTTTGAGTTGTTCTGCCTAATATGTCGTTCATGATCTTTGGTCTCTACCCAGACCTGATGAAAAAAATTGGATCACATAATATGGAAGATATGGTAATAGCAGCTTACTCCTCATAGTTACAAGAAGAGTCAGCAACTTTAGTTCTTCATAACATAGAACTCCACCTTAACAAATCTCAAGTTAATATCACTGAGTGCGGTGTGCAGGGAGATACTGCAGCTAAGCAAATCGGTCTTGAAGGAGGAGAGGAAGATGGACAAACACACCTGAGGCTTATAAGTAAAAGCAAGTGCTCAAACTGTGGTTCATCTGCATCCTCTTCCTCATCATCTCTGCAACCATCTTCTATTTTCAGTACTGTCAATTGGTTCTTAGGTAGAGCCAGCACTCATTTAAATGTATATAACTATATAGGATATTTGGACATTCCACCAAAAAAAAAAAAAAAAAAAAACACTGGTATTCATTGCCTAGTACTCATTAAAATGTATCATGACAGGCCAATTGTTTCTCATGATTCTAACCTAAACAGGTAAGGACCGAGGAATCTTATCTTCCTTGCCTCGATATGCACATGAGGGTGCAGTTGCCTCTTATCCGTCTTATAGGTGACCTGCTACTCTTAAATACATTGGCATTCACATTGTTGTTTACTTTTTTGAAGATCATATGGTGGAAAAGAATACAACGGTAATTTTCATTACAAGTAGAATCACAAGAATCAAGAATCTTTACCCCAAATTCAACTTATACATACAAATGCCCTGATTGCAAAGAACCATACGCTGTCACTGCCTTTTGTATAAAGTATATTCTGGTCAATAATATACAGAAAAGAATCGAACTTACCCTATTTTTAATAATGAGCTTGCTATGGATGGACTAGTTTGAGTTATTGTACATTGTTTAACCCGAATTCTCAATCGAAGCTTCAGTACAAATGCTATGAGGACCTCCGCCCCTTCGGCTGCTTGATTTTCTTGCAAAGCAAAACTGAACACATTTTAGTAAGAATACTCTTTGTTTGAGGCAAAGAATATTCTCTCAGGGCATCCTTGACTATCCAATGTACCTATTGTTCCGTCTCTTTCAATGTCCAAGAATCAGGATGTACCTTCTCTAAACATGGTTCTGCTTCTCAACAATGTGTGTTCACAACATTTAACATCAGATTACTTTAAAAATAAGAGGACTGCTCATGAAGCACATTCAAGTGAGCTAATATTTTGGCTGCCAAAGATTTCATGACACTGTTTCCCCTCTGAGTTATATCTACTAATGGCATCTGAGCTGAAGCCCCATACTTTTGCTTGAACTCCACCTGCCGGAAAATCCTCTCCAAAGCAGACAACGATTTCTCCTGCAATTGGGTAGAAGGAGAGCCTAATAACCTAATGATTGTTGCAATGGCATTTGCCTCAGCAAGCGCCTTACTACCACACTGCAATCTTTCACCATCAATCAATGTCATCAGTGCCTCTAAAGCAGCTTCACAGGCTCCAATATCTAGCTCCCCAAGCACCCTCACAAGGGGTCGCACCGCACCAGCCTCCAAAAGACAGAACGAAGACTCCACAGAACATATGCCCATGTGCACTGGGCAGGCAGTTTCAGGTTGGGGTGACCAGCACCATAATCCGCCATGTTTCTTTATTGGTCTGCTCAGCCTAATTGAACTCTCTGAAAACTGAGAGAGTGAAATGGCTGCATATCTTTTTGCCAAAGCAGTTCCAGAGTCCAGCAACTGTACCAGCACAGGAATAATGCCAGCTTCCGCCACTTTCCTCTGCCACTCTTGATTTGTTGCAACAGTGAAACGGCATATTACTGCTGCGGCATTCTGAGTTAGATGGTTTTTACCTGAACCAGTATAATTTCTATCACTAAGGAATCTGAAAACGACCGGAAGTGACCCAGCATCAAAAAGCCACTGAGTGATTTGGGTTTGGTTCTTGTGGAGGTTAGCAACGATACCAAGTGCAGCAGCAATTTCTTCGTTATCATTAGAAGTTCTGATGATCCTGAATAAGGTTTTAACACACCTCTGATCAACATGCTCTGACAGTGTGTCATCATCACCATCTGTTGTCAAGCAATAGAACAGCTTCACAGCATTTGCTCGTACAGGTGCATTATCAAGCTCACATAATTGAACCAGTACTTGAACTGCTGAGCCCTGTAAACGGTATACACATCAAAGGCATCAAAATTTCTAGTCAATCAACTATTATATGTTATTGTCCAGGAGAAATTGGTAAACAAAGAACATGTTCAGTATTGGTGATTTTTTAGCCATTTGGAGGCATAAATTATTTGAAAAAGAAAGGCTTCACTTAAAATGTTACCACTGTATAGCACAGTTTTGGGGATTTCAACTAATAAAAGAGAAGGAGAAAGATGAGAAACTAAGTCATTTTTGGAAATTTAGAAAAAAATTCGGCCATTTTAAAAATCTAGAACCCAAAGCTTTAAAAAAAAAACTGTGAAAGACTCATGGTAGAAATGGAAACCAATTATGTGGGACCTAATTAAAGAAATGTTAAAAAGAAGCAAGGTTTAGAAGGTTAACTAATATAGGCTATCTCACACAAAAATGAGGACCAATCTAAAGATCTTTAAGTTCATTACAGAATCAAATGTCCCAAACCCAAAGCTTTAACACCCAAAACCAGGTAGATCACTGCAATTAGTTTCACCACATACTGGCTCTGTTGCTTTCCAAGCATTCGTTAGATTACTGCAATTAGAATCACCGCATACACAATTGCTTTCCACGTAAAATGGGTTGAAATGCATCACATACTTCAATCTACAGAATAATCTGTGACATTCATTATAACATGGCTAAAAACAAAATTGGGGGATTTGTCCTGGCCAACCAATGATTTAATCAAATATTCATCTACTTCTCATGGAAAATATTAATTTTGTGGCATCAATTCAAAGGTGTTTGAACTCAATTACGTTGCTACAAAATTGGTGACCAAAAGGAACTTAATTACGAAATTAAGCTGAGTGAAACGTCCAAACCTAGAAGCATTAACACACACACGCACAAAAAAACTAGTGTCCCTCGATTTAATATTTTATAAAATTAGTAGCCAAAAAGAAAAACTTAATTACGTAATAGAGCTGAGCAGGAATTTCTTAATTCCCCCACAGGGGTAGCTCAGTTGGCAAGGACCAACACCTCACAATTAAGAGGCCATGAGTTCAACTCTCCTTGGGGCCTATCTATCCAAAAAAGAAAACTGGATAGATAGGCCAGAACGAAGTAGCTATGTCACTGGATTTAATTTTTTAACAAGATCAAATGCCCAACACTACGTAAGAGAAAACTGGTTGGAAACACATACTTCTATGAGCAAATAATCAGAAATCCATCATAGATTAAGAACCCTGATTTGGTAACATGACAAGAGCCTGACACCTGACAGCTCTTTGTGAGCTAGATTAGGCAATGACTGTCTTTATTATTGTTGAACATACAGAAGTACACTCTTCTAGAAACTCAAGTTTCAAATGGTATTCTAGTTGTGCAGTAGATCTAATAATATTCAATAAGGTAATAACCTTCAATGATACATAACTTTTCAAGGAACTAACTTGGTTCTGTAGTACATGACTAATAGCCACCAATACTGCCTATATAAGTACATGTTGAATGCTAATTCCCAGGGACTTTTTTTTTTTTTGTAAAATTCCCAAGGACTCAGACTCTTAGAGGAATGCAAAAAAGTCAATTTACATAGATAATTGTTTTCAAGAAGCAGCAGGCAGCACATCTTTGAACAAATGGATAGAAGAGAAAACATCAACAAAGTGCGTACCTCTCTAAGTTTAGATCTTAAATCTGTTGCAGACTGGGGTTGGCACATCGCATTAAAAGTCCGTAAAATGCTTCTTTGTACATCAGGTCCCGTCAAATTAACTAATGAAAATAGTCTGAAAATATCCTCATCAGATTCCAACAATGACAGTTCTGTCTGACTGGCTTCTTCCGTTGCAGTTGATATGGCAAGATTCATTATAGTTGCTGCTACATGTTCTCGCAAGCTTGGGAAAGATGAGCTTTGACGGTGGAGGAGGTCAAGCAGTGGGCCAACTGCACCTTCTCTGATCATCCACAAGCCATTCCGTGGTAAGGTTGAGAGGTTCTGAAGAGCTTTAACAGCCACTTCCTTTGTCTTCGCATTAACATGTGTGGCCAAGTGAAGAAGTGGTCCCAGCACCCCTTCTTCGAATAAAGTCGATTTACTGTGATCACTTAACTCCATTTCTGCCAAAGTCGTTGCCATGATTATTTTGATGTTTTCAGGTCCTGCAGTATCATGCCTGTGAGTTCTTACAAATTACGAGTGCTACAATTATATGTTTCCTCTACATAAACACTTGTAAAACTTTTTAGAGTTACAAATAATGACCTTCCAAGCATATCCAGAGCATAATACATATTACAAAAAGTGAGCAATAATTTAATATATTGGTAGCAAAACAAACCACTGCAACAAGTGGATTGAAAGACATTAGGATTAACAACTCCTATTCACCAAGTACATATATAAACGCTGAACAAGCTCCAATTTTAGTACATCCAATCCATTGGAATTTTTGTTTAAATGAAGCTGCATCAGAAGGAATATTTAAAAGAAAAAGATAACAAGAAGAGAAATATACAAACAAAAAGACTGACATGCAAACATTTCTCATACTGATAAATTAACCTGGAAAATGTCTATCTCAAGTCTCAACATCCTCATCTCAGCAACAATAATTTGATGACCATGTTGTTTCTCAACTGCCCTATGTTCTAATCCTCAAAATGCTGCGGGACATGAGTGCAAGGCTGCATTTGCATGCACTTTCTGTTGTGTTTGTTTTAAAACAAGTTGCTTCTGTTTTCTCCTGTCAAAATTAATAAAACACCTATTGGCAACCCAAAACAATTACTAATATTTTGAACCAAGAAAACGACAAAGGAAAGAAAAGAAAACCAACACTAAAAAAGGAATCTCCTTGAAAGCATTGCCTTTGGTATCAGTTGGTGTTCAGAGCCATTGACATGGCACTGAGATCCTTTCCAATCTCTCCCACCATCAACAAAGTTTGGATTTTCTGCAATTGGAGTTGATTACCAGAATGTGTAAGAACCCCCTCTAATGAAGTAATGATCATTGTTGGCACTTTGTGACTTGAACACCAAATAGTCTATACTCTCCAGTTACAAAGCATATGTAAAGTCTAAATGATGGGACATTGGAAAAGGTAATGGCAGAGAAGACCTTTACTCCCAAACCCCCCCCCCCCTCAAAAAAAAAAAAAAGAAGGTAGAGAAGGTGCTGAATTCAAGGAACTTGTCGCAATGTATGGGCCTCAGAACTGGAACATAATGGGGGAGAAGTTTAAGGAAAGTTAGGCAAGAGTTGTAGATGCCAAATTGAGATTGTTCAATGAATTGGACCCAAGGATCAATAGAAATTGGAAGAACTTTTAATGAAGAACAGTTTATCCCACCTGATCAGTGGTAAAGAAGATTCAGCTGCAACCTGTAAGGGTGCATTCCATACCTGGAACAAATTAATGGGTTCTCAGAAATGTATATGAGATGCAATGAGGATAGACAACGTGATGATTCTTTCCTTCTGTAAAGCCGAATCTTATGTTCAAAGGTTAAATTACAAAATGCCATTGGAATTTGCATGTGCTACTTAAATAATGTGGAAAACAATAGAACTGTTGCCAAAAGCTTCTTTGTTGTGTTTCCAAAGTTCTCATCTTTCTGTCTTTTTGCTTTCTGGATTTTTTTTTTCTGATCCATATTTAACTGGTTTTCTTTCCAATATACCTTGCGAGTAGGAACTCTGACAATAGCTCATGAAAGAAAGGTCAGTTACTTCTGAGACCCCACCATACATAAATACAGAACAATGTCAAACTAGTGTTGTCCATAAATAGCATAACAAATTTGTATGCTTGTTGCTTTTGACCAGGTTTGACCGAAGGAGAACCGTTCACAGGCATCTTTTGGTTTTGTGCTTAGGTCAGTTTTAAAATATTGAATCATATCATTAAAAAAAAAATTTTGGGGGGCGGGGGCAGGGCCGGGGGGGGGGGGTGGAGTGGGAACGTCAATAAGTTTATAACCTACAAGTTCTTTTAGAAAAGGATTCAAGCAAGTTTCACACCATTCAGCCAACGCCCACTAGATTAATTTATAAAACCACGATGATTTATTCAATCTATAAGTGCATGGTCTCCTCCTCACCAAACATTATAAACTTGAACTTTGGCGGAAGCATAGTTGTTATGGCCCCATGGCAAGGCAAAGGCACTAAGGCAAGCGCCATGTTTCTCTCACATTAGTATTATTTATAAATGTATATGAATATATGGGCGATGAGGTCATGTGAAATGAAAAAGGTTTCAGTGTAAAGGAAACTTTGAGGATCAAAACATAAATTCGTTCGTCTTTAATTCTAAACTTGTTAAAAAAGCCCAAGGGGTTTTGTGTCGAAATGAGGAGAGCATCAACTGGCGAATTGCAGCGCGAGTTGATGACCCAGCTACGACTCTTGTTTCCCCTCCTCCTCTTCTTCCTATGCCTTCATTTCCCTCTTCATCCTCTGCCTCCTCTTCCTTCCTTTTTTTTATTTTTCAGTGATCAAGGCAGGCCTAGATGATAACCTTGAGCATCCCAGAGTGCTTTGCCTCCTAGGCTACCATGGGAGGAAGTTCGACAGTGATCTGGTTCAGCAGGTATGATGGCGTTTTAAGAAATCACTTTCGAGATTCAGGGTAGTGTTTTCATGTTTTTTAAGGTAAAAGGATTCGTTGGAAGTTGAATAGAGGGAGAATGCAAATAAGATCTCTTATGGTAGAAGGAGAATTGGCATTTGTTATAGGTCAGATGATATCTACAGTAGCAGGTCCCTGGTACTTTCATCACCCTATTAGGGGGCATATTTACTTGCATCCATGATTGACAACTCATTTTAAGAAGTCCAGAACAGGAAACACTAGGCTTATAAATTGACCAGGGGTTGTATCATATGATGGTTTCCCTCTCCATGGGTCCATATCTTCAATTATAGCAGATTAATTCCCACAATATAGTGCTACTACAAGTGCGGAGGTGTTTCTTGTTTGTATTTTAAATGAGGGATGTATCTCCCTCTGGCCTTTTTTTCCTCAATAAAGTTGTGGTTAATTCAAAAAAGGGAAAAGAGAAAAGAAACACAACAACATGATAACAGAAGTACCTGAAGAAAGGCGCTGCAACAGAGGTGTGAAATAATTTGCTTTTGCCATCTGTATTACATTCTGATCAAGAAACGAGAGATTCTCCAAAAGCTCTTTCGCATCTCTGGCAGCTTGGGTGTCGTCTTGGCTTGTCATGGTCACCAAGAGGAGTATGCAACCCTGAACCTTCCCAATGTAATGACGTACCACATCACTTTTTGACAGTTCCAAAAGCAATGCTACTGCTAACTTACTCTCCCCAATACGACGTGCAAGTGACTTAACAATAGATTCAATGGCCTTTTCTACATGAGCGATTTTTTCCTGCAAATCACATATTTTGGCTTGACAAATACATAAACTAAGAAAACAATCTTTCTAACCATACCCAGGCTTTTCGAGATGAAGGTTCTCCTTGCAGGCTACAAAGTATTTTGTATTACTATGACGGCATTTTCACATTAAACAAGCCCTAAATAACTGTTTCATTTTAAACATGTCAAGCTAATTCTTAGCAAAGTCCTCTTCTCTGTTTTTTCAATTAATTGATAAGGAGACGTAAACTGAAGGTAGAAGAAGTACCTTGTTATCATCACCATCCCTTGCCAAAATGCGAAGAATGACCAAAGCATGGTTCCTCATATCGCGATTTTTAGCACCAAGAAGTGTAATGAAAATTGGAATGTAGTTCTCCAATACTACCCATTCGCGGTGCAAATCGCTTTCTTCACAAAGTTCCTTCAGCTGGCTGAGGGAATGAAGCACTTCTTGCTCATCCTCTGAGTGAAGTTTGGTTTTCAAGGAAGCAATTGTAATCATTGTGTTCCTATTTTTCCATTCTTGAATCGACTGTCGCAGAGTTTTATTAGGCCGTAAAATTGATGTGTCTAATGGGGTAATGGTCAAGGGACAAATGGTGTTCCCCTCTGCAAACCACTTCTGTATAGCAGTTTTCTCAAATGTCTGTCCAGAGGAAGTCTCCACAGGGTCGTCCATGACTTCCCTAGTGATTGGGCAGTAAAATGACTGAAGAGGTTCTAGTGGTTGGCTACCTAAAGATATACGCTTATTGAAATACTTGATCTCCTTTTCCTCAGGGGATGAAGCAGCATCAGCCCTTCCAAGCAATGCAGCGATCTGATCCATTTGTATAGCCTCAACCAGGTCCTTCCTCAGCCTTGTTTCTTCTATTTCCTTTTTGAATTCTTCAAATTCCTTATTCAATGCTGAGCGTTCAGTTGGAATCCCGACAGCCTCCGCAATGAGAAGCAGCAGATTATTTGCATAAGAACGATCAAGATTCCTCTCCTGTATTCCTGACTCTATTTTCTCCAATATATCTTCCTCTGCTACAGCTGCCCTAAACTCTGCTCTTAGCATGTCATCTTTCAGCTTGGTGATTTCTTCAGTGATACCAGATGAGAGATCCAGTGAGGCCAAAGGGATGAGGCTTAATGCCCGACTGATCTCTCTTGTGGTGTTCTCTAAGCATTTAACGATCTTCCGGCAATTTACTAGAAGATAGACCTTGTTTCTCTTGCTGCAGTCCGAAATGAGCTGCTTCGCAACGTTGATTTCCCGACTTAGAACCTCAACAGCATTTTTTAAGCTCTCTGAGGCATTGATGTTTTTCATGAACAACTCTGTTAGGACAGGAATGATCCTCTCCAAGTAAGTTGAGAGTTCAGCAAAACTCTCCCTTTCAATGAGGACAACTCTGGCGGCATTTACTGTGTCAACTATGGCCTGCACAATCCGAGAAAGGACTTCTGAAGCCGGAACAAGTGAAGCATCAAGAATCATGTCCATTGTCATCTTGTTTTCCAGAAGCAGAAGCTAGGAAGCCAAACCCATAATGTGGCGATAGTTATCAAATTACCTACATCAGTTCCACGCCACGAAGGAAATTCAGTCAGAGAAGACAGTTCTCAACCATATTTTGAATATGGGACTATGGAAACGATGTGAATCCAATAAAAATGCCAGTGACCATGAAGGGAATTGCAAAAGTAAATTGAAGAAATAACCCGAAAGTCCAGACCAAGATGGCACCTAATCAGGAATCTAAGCGAAACTAGAAACTAACGAATTTATTGTACAAAATCTGTACGGATAAGGACAGACAGAAGAAAATGATTTTAGGGATAACAAAAAGTAAATTCAAGGGGAATCAAAACAGAGCAAGATTCTTCAAATTTCTAAAAATCTTCAAAACGAAAATTACGAGTAATCTCCAACAATTCCGGGCTTCTTTCTTTCGTGATCAAGTAGCAAAGCCAAGTACCGGTTAAAGCCATCAGTCAGGACTCAGAAGTCAAGAGTGTATTTAAAAGTGGAACCAGGAAATTTCTTCCCAAAAATAGTATTTTCTTGCTCAAGGTAGCCGAAGGTGTCACAGAGAGAAAGAGAGGAACTAACCTGTAAGCATAAAGCAGCGAATTCGAAGGAAAATTGATTAAAGTAACAGAGAAACATCGAATTCAAACATAACCATCGTCAAAGTTAAACAGAGAAAAAAATGGGCGGAGGGCTTCTCTTCCAGGTTCTGAGCAAACGCCTTACTCCACCAAGAAGAAGGTCGCCGCCTTCGCAGAGAACTCGGAAGTTGGAAGGAAACACCGAAAAGCATAAAAAACGAAATGGCGTTAATATCTTTTCTCGAAGGTTCGCTCCTTCTCTCCCTCTCTCCGAACTTCGACTCGTAGAGTTGTAGTCTGGTCTTACAGTCTTTCTTCCTAACTCCTCCTGTAAGTACGTACGCGAGACCCGACAAAGAAATGTTCTCTCACGTATTAAAGTATTTTCGTCCCAGCAAAACACGATGCGGGAAAAGGTATTCAGTGGTATCTGTGTAAATACGTTATAGGGTATTGGAGACTCTTCTTACTATTCATGAAAGTGACCAGGGAATATTCACGGGTCTTTATCACCTCCAGTTTGCTGACCGGCCCAGTTCCCCAGTTCCTCTAACAAAGGGGGGCTGAAATGACCTCTCTACCCATGCCCAAACACCCTGCCCGGGTGGGGTCCACCATTCCCCTATTAGAGGAACTGGGGAACTGGGCCGGTCAGCAAACTGGAGGTGATAATTTTCCGAATATTCACGTACGCTCTTCATGAAATTGATAGGTCAAAGTCAAACATCTACGGGTGCCCAAGGCAATTTCCCTCGTAGGGTCTCTCCCTCTCCCTAATTAGGTATGAATATGACCTTGTGGTAAGACCTTAGTTAGTAAGTTCGGGAACGACAATTAAACGGGAACGGATACGTACGGTAATTAAACGGATTAGACGGTAATAATATTTTTTTAAAATTCGATTTTATAAAACACATACGATAATAATATGGCATGTATTTAATACAAATATAATACGACATAGACGGCAATAATACTTTTTAAAAAGCGGACATATATTCATTATATAACATGCATTCACCACTTAATAAACAAAATAATATCATGATTTTATGAACTAAAATAAACATAATAATATAATATGCTATATAACATCTCTAAGATTATCATTTAACATACCAAAATATCAATAATCTACAAGAAATGAATGTAGATTGTTTGAAAATGAGATGAGCAAGTTGATTACCTTATCATTAAATCATTCTTCCAACATTACATTTCTTTCTATCTACAATGAGATAACCATATATTTTTAACCAGATGTGTTCTTGTGAAGGGGGATGAGTTCCCACTAATTAACTAACACAAGACAAGACGGAGAGTTCCAGATATGGATATCCACTGTACACATTAGCTACAAGAGACAGAAAAACAAGAATAAAATAGAATAGAGATTGAGCCGTTCTCGCCAATATCACACCAGATTCATTTGCTTCACTACCACCATCAAAGTTCAAAGACCAGAGAAACAAGAGGAGAGTACAAGACTTAAGTGCCGCTTTGTTGAACGGAGATGGCGAGGATGATTGGAGATGGAGGGCGGCTACTGTTGCCTGCTACGGTTGGATGTTCAACGCAAATCGAAAGGGACGAAAGGGAAAGTGAAATCGTTTCCCTAAATTCTAATATTTTGAGTAAATTTTTTTTTTTTTTTTAAAATGTATAATACTCGATCAATTAAAAAATGCATTTTTTTTAATAAAAATATGGGAAAATATGGGGACGGGAGTATTATACGTTAAAAAATATAGGGATGCATATAACACACGTATTATATGCGAATTTACTAACTAAGGGTAGGACAGATGAACAAGTCCACTCTTGAATTCTTGATTAAATTTAATCGTTTGAATCCACCCATCAGGGAGCGGGAAGTACTTTCACTTCTTCCCACTGATTAAAAAATCGGAATCGGATTGATAGAATCGACAGATTTGAATCAGAATCAATCAAGAATCATATTCGATCCATTCGTGGTTTGTGCGTACCACATAATAGCATATGATCTATACTCAATATTTGTCATGTAATATAGTTTAGATGGGGCCTAAATTTTGTGGATGTGAAGACTTTAAAGAAGTTTTTACCCACATTTTTCATCCCACATAGAGTTTACCAAACGACAAAAGGAAATCACTGAAAAATTTGGGATTATCAAGGGTTTGCATCAGTCTTCTAAGTAACAATATCGATTCAAAAAATTATTCTTTTATCGAAAAGTTACAACTTTTTGATCTTGAATCGGATTGATACAGACTTTTTGAAATATATTTGTATTGACTGAGATCGATATAGAACCGATATTGTTAACTAAAACCATTGTCTGCATAGAACAACAATGGGTTGCATGGACATATATATGAGAAGGTATGTCATTACATGAAAGGATAATTTAGAGAAAAGGTTTTTTGAACCTAAGGTGCACAAGCATATTGCGCCTTCTCACATGTATTAGTATATTATTTTTTTTAAGATGACAAAATAATAACTAAAAAAGTTAATGTGAGAGAATGTAGAGTACCTATTCTGAAAACCTAGGCCTCTTCTATAATTGAATTTAACACATGAAATTTGACATATAACCAATCTATACTATTCCTAGACATCCGATGGCCAGTTAGAATTATCATATCAACTTTTTCATTTGGTACAAAATAAGTAATAAATAGATCATGTAAGATTGTGTGGTCTTTATAAACTATAAATCTTTTTACTTCAAAAAAAATTTTTTTGATAAACTTTTTACTACAAATATTTAAAAAAGGGGACGAGACAGCTGCCAAGTTGCATGGTCACTGCGTCAATGCAAAGCCAATAAGAACACATAGGGCATCCACCAAGGATAAGATTTTTCATTTCATAAGAGATGGAATGATCATTTCACCATTCCTGGGTCTGTCTGGATGTAGGCACTACTATAAAGCCTTATTTTTCCTTCAAGTGGAGGAAAACAGTAAAACTTTACTAAAGCATACATTATTAAAGCTATATGTGTGGCCGGTTCCAGATACACCCAACCAGAGCTCCTTTCTAATGTTGGTAGGAGAGCTGACATCATTGTCAATGTCATTACAACAACGAAATGTAAGACTTTTAAAGGGAATAAACACACGCTTAAACACCTAGTCCCACTTTCCAAGTCTTCGTAAGAAAGTCTATGACATGTAAAGTCTTTTCCTTAATTATCTGCTTTCTAAAAAAGATTTTGTTTTTCGTTGAATATCTCTACATAAGGCCATAATGAGTCGCATCATAAGATCTGATGATCATTTGTCAAAGGAACAATGTTAATATGTGATGCTTCAAAGGAAGTACTGCTGATTATTAGATCGACAGTGGCTGACATTAGACATTAGATGCTCGAGATAATATGTTAAAATCTATTGGGGTTTGTGAACCTTAAGATGATATAATGAATTTATACCGCGCAATGAAGGAAATTTTTCTCCATTTAATTACAAGGGATTGATTGTGAATAAAATTACTTTGAAAATCTAAATTTCCTTTGAATTTTGAAACACATGAAGACGATCAAGAAAAAATACTTGGTGTAGAGTGGATACTGAATACAATCACCTAGCTACTTAAGACCAAGGTTTTAAAATTCAAAATCGAGAATGGAATCGGTCAGAGAGGATTCCGATCAAAATTGACCTGAATCTAGAATGGAATCAAGAATCGGCCCATGAATTGGTCCGACTCAAGATGGATTATGAAAAAGATGATTAGGAATTGACAGATTCAGCCAATTCAATTTCAATTCAGTAAGCAACAATAAGGACTGGCAGAAATCAGGATCAATGTCAGATGATTCTGATCCAAATTGACCGATTCACCAATCCGATTCCCGATTTTTTAAAACCATGCTCAGGACAGTACGAATATGAAGGCGGCAAAAGAATTCTTCAGAAAAACAAAGTATGATAAACATTGGACGTGCTTGAGCCTTTAGAATGCAACACAATGCGCGTGAACTTTCAGGTTTTTTCTCAGATTCCAGTGGCTTGGGTTTTTCGTTTGCTGGTGAGACTTAAAGAAACAAGTCAGAGTAAAGGATGGGTAAAGAACAACGAAAGTGGAGAACAAATACTTCATGAGTTGCAGAATCGGATTGTATTGAAATAACTCTTTGGCTTCGATCAAAGAGGGAAGAGTGATAGAATTTAACCCAAAGGTGTTTAGATTTTACGCACGTGTGCCGACATTGTAAAAAACAGCCCGTGTGGAGTCACTGTTTTAAGAATCGGGAATCCGGTCAGTGAATCGATTGATTCAGATTGGAATCGATCGTGACTGATCCAGCCAATTTGAAATAGAATCACCACGGATAGATTCGATTTCCAATACCCTTTTTTTAACACCTAGAGGGAGTGGGGCAGGTAGGGGAGCACAGAGGAGGTGAGGCATGGCCGCATAGGTTGCGTAGGATGTTGTTGGGGCACCAGGGCAGGGGCAAGGATCGGCGAGGGGATAGTTGAGAGGAGTCTAAGCTTGCGAGGGAGAGAATTTAGCTCGTCTCAAAAGAACCCGGCACGCCCAGGGTGTTGCCAGCCGTTGGGCTGTGCCGCACACATCCCTATGCATGCATCGAGATGTGTGCTGGACAGCTCAACCATTGGATGTCCCCTGGCAGCACCTTGGGCGCTGGGCTCCCTGGAGACGCTCTTGATCCCACAAGAGAACGGAGAGGGGGATTCAGATCCTCTCCAATGAGGGGATTGCCCAATGAGTGCCCAATGAGGCATCCAACGGGTGGCACATCCCAGCGTGCACCAAGTCAGCATGCGTGGCATGCCAGGATGTATATGCAGCACCCCAACCGTTGGATGCCTTATTGGGCACTCATTGGGCGAGATGCTCATTGGAGGATCCAAATCCAGGAGAGGGAGGGGGAAGGGGAAACGTCGTACAATGGCGGTAAATCATGGATGTTACATCAGTAGAGTGAACGAATGATTGAGATGCATTTCTATTCTATCTAACGATCTAAATGGTACTGGCATACAAGATTCCATTATATCCCGTGTGTACATCATTTTCCTATGAATTGATACAATTCTACATTTTACTAAAACTATACACACACACACTATTGTTTGTGATGTATTGGCTTTGAAGCCCAACATGCTCTTGTCGTGTCTTTTAAAAGTGGCACCATGGTTTGAGGGATTAATATCGGATTGGTATTGGATGGGCTGACTTTGATTCATATCGGTATCAGTGGAGATCGATATCGATTCCTGGTAGATTCATATCGGGATTGATACAAACAAGGGTAAACATGTTAAAACAATAGTTTTTCATAGGAAACAATGGTAAATCTGTCCAATTTGAACCGATACGGATTGATCGATACCGATATTGAATACTAAAACCCTGGGCAACACGACAATTCGTAATGTTTATTTATTTATTTATTTTTGTATTAGAACAAACAATAAGGGGATTTTAATAGAACATCAATAGGTTAAAGAATAGATGCACAAGCTAAAAAGTTTTTTTTTTCTTTCCAATAATGAATCAACAGACAAACTTAAGATAACCAAACAGTTTTTCAGTAAAATTTATGTCATACAATTAGAAAAACCAAACAATTAATCTGGCACGAGAACGAATCCCCAAAAATCTCTCTATGGAATAATGGCCAAAATCGATACATGCACATATAGATTTAGCGAACCAAACATACCCTGAGTTTGAATCCTCTTCGACCGCTTGGTACAAAGAGTTAGGTAAGGCAGACAGAGAGATAATAACGGCAATGACAATTAGTTTTCGAATAATAACTAACCTCCAATTAAAGAAAATGTCTTCTTTAATTGTGAATAAATTTCCTTCCGGTTCATGGATCGGTATCGGCCAAGGCCGATCCCGAGATGCAACTGATCTTTGACCGATTTGTTGGAACGGCTATAGGATCGGAAAATACGATTGGATCGACCAATTCGATCCAATCCGAGTTGACTGAAGTTTTTAGATTTTTTTCAAAGTTTTAAGTTTTTATTTATTTATTATTTTGACCGATATTAACCGATATTGACCCATATTGACAGATCCAATCTGGATAATATCGGCTGGTCCGATCCCAAGATCACAACACCCAGCAATTTTGGCCGGTACATGAACCGATCCATAAAAAATCGATTTTGGGGTTTTTTTTGACCGATCCGATCCAGACTCAACGGTAACACGAATTAGAGAAATAAAACAAAAAAGGAAAACTCATAACAGGCTCTCTCTCTATCTACGATTTACATAACAAGTATTACGAACACGCTCAACACAGTGAGGCCAGAAGCAGAAGCAGAAGCAGTTGCAGACAGGAAGAGGAAAACTACCCCTATTCCCAATTTTGTAGATTTCACATAGTTCATAGCATTGGTAAGTGGTGAAGAGAAATAGAGACATGGAGGCCGAATCAGATGGTAACGACGATATCGCTTCCATCAAAGAGATGCGAAAACATCTCGAATCTCGTATCGGAACAGGACGCCTCGCTCAGCAAGACCTCATCGCCTCTTTGCAAGCCGTTGTTCCCGACCTCGTTTCCTCTCTTGATCTCTCTCTCAAGCTAGTCTCTGCCTTCAACGGCCGCGAATACACTCCAACCTCAATCCCAAAACCCAAACCAAACCCTAGCCCTAACCCTACCCCTCTCCCTGTCTTTAAGACACCCACAGAGAACAACCGTCCCATCACACCTGAGAACCACCCTCTCCGTCGCTCCTCCGTTGAGCCCAAAACCATCCACTCCAAAAACTATGCTCCCGCACCATCCACTGAAGCTGCTCCGGCTGTTCGTCGATCGGACCGCCATAAACTGGCCGTCGACGGCAGTGGAAGCCCACTGTCGCTCGTTCGTTCTATGGTTGCTGTTTGCCTATTGGAGCGGGTGCCCTTTTCACCCATTGATTCTTCTACGGTGCTCAGGAAGCTAGAGAACGACCAGTCGGCGACCCCGGCAGAGAAGTCCGCTTTGCTCGAACTGGGTGGCGAATCTGGTGCCATACTGGCTGTTGAAATGGCTTTGAGGTCGATGGCCGACGAATATGGCGGTGTTGAATTGGAAGAGTTCGTCGTTGGCGGGAAATCCAGGGTTTTGGTTTTGGATATCGACCGCAGTCGTCTTGTCAAGGAGTTGCCTGAAAGTTCTCAGCAGCAACAGGAGCTGAATTCAGCTGATGGGAATCAAATTCAGCCCGTGGGGACAGGTGGATCTGATAGGAATGGGGGCGTTTTTGGGATGGGAGGAGGAATGCCTAGACGAATGCCGGATATGTGGCTTGGACCCGCCGAAGCCCATCTACCAGGATTGCCCCCTGTGTTTACGGCTGCCGGATCACCCTTTATGGGCCCGAGGGGTGGGCTGAGATTGGGCATGATGGGACTCCCCAGGGGGATGGGTGTTCCTCCCCTCCATAGACCACCTTTGGGGGGCTCAAATTCTGCACCTTTGAAGCCGAGAACCGAAGAAGACGATCTGAAGGATCTTGAGGCGGATCTTGAGGCGTTGTTGAATAAAAAATCCGTCATGGAGTTGCAGAAGTCAAAGACAGGAGAAGAACTTTTGGACCTCATCCATCGTCCCACTGCCAAGGAAACTGCCGTCGCTGCCAAGGTTTGGAATTCTCACTATCCTGTTGTGAATTATGCATACATTTGCTTTTGCATTGCCATCGCAGAATGCCCATTGGTCCGAGCTATACTATGTTAGAATTTTGAGTTACTTAATTCACTATCCACTGTTTACTGTGTTATATTACAGTTTCCTTGTTGACTCTTATAGGATGGAACATCCAAAAAAACCCTAACCAATAAAAACTTGTTTCTTCCCCTACCCAGTAAAATGATCTAGAGGGCCTTGATAGTTGGTCGTCTTATTCTTCTTTAAAAAACTCAAGACAATAAGCCATCTCTTGATTGATTGTGGTTGGATACATAAATCCTGTTCAACCAGTCCACACTCATTTAAAGCCCATAGCAGCTGTAATGTCATAAGCACTGATTAGAGGGCACCCATATCCTTCTTCACCCCTTCAATACAGGTCATCCCTCCTTTTCCTCTTACCAGCTTCAGTTTGCATCACATTGCTCTTTCTACAGTGGTGTGGTTAGAAGAATATGGTCATGTAGTTGCTTAATCCACTGATAAGAGGGTACTCTCTCTCTCTCTCTCTCTCTCTCCTACACTGCCAGCTCAATGACACTTTTCCCATAATAAAATGGGAAGAGATTTTCTAAGAAGGCCGGAAGGCCCTGCCTACTAAGGTTTTCTTGGTGGTCCAAATATTTGCCACATGACATCTTAGATGGGCCCAAATTTTGTGAACTGGTAGACACCATGATCTTCTGATCACACGTTAAGTTTCATCCTTCAAGGAGTTTTCTAAGTGGCAAAATAAAGCATTAAAAAATTCAGGATTGCAGAGAGGATGCATAGACTACGAGGGGATGCATGGATATTCATAAGAGGGTATATATTATTGGATTTGAGTCTGGATTTTGACAGGTGGTCAATCCAGACCATTTCCCAAATATCCAATGATTGAAACTGCACTTCACCCTCCCACATGGTACATATGAGGCATGCCGTCCGCAGACTCCTTTTTCTTACAGGTTGTTTGGAGATACTTTTCCCTAGGCTCCGTTTGTTTCGGCGTAAAATAGTTGGAAAAACAAAATTTACTGTAAATTTAGATTTTTCACTGTTTGTTTTGTAATTTGGAAAATTTTCCATGAGGCCACACATTTTCCGGATTAAAGTTGGGTAAATTTTATGCCCATTTGGCCGTAAGATGTTCCCTTGAAAATGTTGGGCTTTGGTCGACACGAGTCTTCGAAAAATAACTCTGCCACATTCGAGGAGGGAGAGATGGATTTGAAAGCTGTGAAACTCTGCCACATTTGAGTTCGAGTTCAAACTGCTTCACTAGATCGATTGAGGTCGCTGGCATGGCTGGCATGGAGTCTCTGCAACTCCATTCAGTTGATGTCCTCTCATGGAGACAATCATCTCAACAAGGAAGAACTGATGGAGAGTGTTCTCGGCGTTGTCAAGAACATTGGAGACCAGTGTTCGTGGCTGTTATCACTGGGTTTGCTATCCAGGTGCCGAATCGGAACCGTTTCATCGAGTTCCAATGGCTGACTACTTCAGTTTCTTCCTGTAGTCTTCTGTATCCGTATCCGCTGTGCATCCTCCTTATAACCAAGCACCATTAACACCATCCTTTTCCTGCGAACATGGCTGGACCTAAAATGTCCCCAACAAGCCCTAGCATCATCTTTGTCCTCCTCCCATTCTTCCTCACCGCCACTAGTGCAGCAGCCATGACTGTTTCAGAAGCTTCACCTGATGTAGATCAAAACATGAAGAAGAAAAGACCAAAACACTGTTCACATGAACAGTATCACAGCCCCATCGAACCAAGTTTATTGGGCCAGCATTGGACCAGGTCAAGCCACCAGTGAGCCAGCCCAGCAGGGCTTCTAGAAGACCCAAGATAGAGCTCCATGATTTTGACAAAGCTGGTCTTTGACCAGTCAAATCCTAGCTACCTTGTTTTCTAATTTTTTAGTTACTAATTTGATTATCTTCCATGTTTAGAAGGCTGGATTATAAAGCCTTTAGTAGTTTCTAATTTCAGCTAGTTTCTATTTTCAGTTGGTTACTATTGTCATTAGTTGCTAAGTTTTAGTAGTTGATATTTTTTACTTTCTAATTTTGTAAGTTGGTCTGAGTCAATAAATAGGCAGCCATTGTAAGAGATTGACAATGAATTAAGGAATGAAACTTTGAGTCCATTGCTTGCAATCGGTTATGAGAGAAAATCTCTTGTTCAACAGCTGAGATAGCTGTGGTGAGAGACCCAGGATAGAGAAAGTCCAGCCCTATCCTTCTATCCATCTTCCTCTCCCCTGTTCTTCTTTTATTTTCCAATCAATTAAGTGTTTGGTGTTCTGCTGCAATTTATCATCGACCCTACTGTAGAGTGGTTCTTAATTGAACCGACTTCTAAATTATCATCTCTCTGCGACCTCTCCGATTCAGGTCCAGTTAAACCCACTGCTCCGCTGATCTAGTGATCTCCTTCCTTGAATGTTTACAGTCAGCGGCTCTGATTCATTTTGTTGATTAGGACTTTCTTAGAAAGCTTTATGTTGATATGCCCTTGAAATTCAATCTTTTGACTACAAAGGATGCTTTTGACAAGCTCCAGATGACGGCTGGTGGTGGAGAGCCGGTTAGAGAAGAGGGAGAAATCTGAGATGGAATCTCATGGAGGGAGAGAATCATGTAACCACACACTCATGTTGAGCAACCCAATCACTTTGTATTTTAAATCTCTCTCTCTCTCTCGAATGAAGGATTACAAGTTATAAATAAACGAAAATCAAAAGACTCCTAACTAGAATGCAAGACTGAAACTAACTTGCACCCAAACTCTATCCATCTCCTATTGCTACGTAACACATTCAAATCAAAACAAAACATGATAAAACAACAGACATAAAGATTTACTAAACTACTACCCGCCTGTATTAGATAAAAAAACCAGGTTGGGTCGGTTCCGTCTGGGCTTGGGTTTCCAAACCCAGTCATACTGGTCCAACCAGTCGAGTGTTACTGCATCAGATGGCTTGTATATGCGTTGAAAGGACGGTTTTCTCAGGGAAGATGAGTAGTGGACTCAAACAAAAAGAGAGTTTGTAAAATTACATGATCCATGTGCTTCATTCTGATTGGTCCATTCCATTAGACATGGATCGACATCGTGTGTATTTTCACATTAACAATTACCTCCTACTACTTCCAAATTGGAGGACGGTGTTACTACCTTAGCTTAGTATCTTCCTACTCACTCACAGCCTGGTGATCAAAATCGACACCTGGCATATTATGTGGGTTTCAAATTTTGCCCATAGAAATCAGGGTTTAAAAAACTGAGATCAAATCGATTGGTTGATCCGTATTGGATTTCTGGGGTTAGGGCATATTTTAGCCAATTCTTGTTGTTTCATGACCAATCAAGATCGATTTTGATCTGGGATCGGAATCGACCACTACCCATCCAGATCCCGTTTACGTTCTTAGCATCATATAATATGAGATTTTGCTACGTGCTGATTTATTATATGTGGGTAGAATTAATGGTAAGAGTTATGGGAGTTATGGCAACTGTGTTCAGTTGTTGTATGTGGGTAGGAGAAGTGGTAGAAGTTATTCTAATTATGAGTTGTAACGGTTGCTATGCAACCTCTATTTAGTAGCTACAATTGAATGAGAGAGAACAATGGAAATCCTAAATTATCTCTCTTGAAATTATCTAGAGAAGAAGATTGGCGACCTCTAAATTATGTCAACACGCCATGGCTTCGTCCATAAGGCCAACCCAATTATGTTCTATTTTCTCTCAGTCCCTCTTATCTCTCCTCTCTCCTACCCTCCTTTCTCCTACCTGTGCATGTATCAGATTTCCAATTCAAATTTGTTCTACTGGCATCTTATTTACTTAGTTTAAATAATTGTACCATGTAAAATAAATGGCAAACAAACATTGAAAATTTATGATCCCATTTTACATCATATTTTTAACCTCTACAAAAAACATGTAAAATTTGCGCATGAAAATTTTTACACCAAAACAAACGGAGCCTTCATAAAATTTGTTGTGTGCGTTCATTTGCTTCTGTGTCCCGCATTTGGAAGAAGTAGAAAACTATATATCATAGAATCTACTGATGCACTGTCTCTTTTATCATCAGTCATATATATCAGTGTCGTTTAAGTCTTTTACAAAGAGTTCATTTCATCATCTATTATTTCCTATTTGGCCTTCAGAAACAGGTCATATTCATGCACCCACATTTATTTTTTCTTTCTTTTTCCACACATTATTTAGTATTATTGTCATGTACTATTGTTTCAGTTCAAAACCAAAGGTGGTTCTCAACTGAAGGAGTACTGCTCTGCTTTGACGAAAGAAGATTGCTGGCGTCAATCTGCATCTTACAGGGCATGTGAGAAGGTTAGTAAAGATTAAGATTTGCTGTTATTGTTTGTTATGCACGGTTTCTTTTTTGCTGTAGAATTTTTGTCTGCATTGATAACACTTCTTGTTTAGTTAGTGATGTTCCACCCCCCCCCCCCCCAAACACCATCTAACCATTGGTCCTAATGTTGGAGCCTTTTCATTTTGCCACATAAATTTGGAGTGCATCTTATGATGTAAAGTTTTTATGAGGTACGCTGGTAATTAATTGACTTAAAAAACTTATATTATTCTGGACAACAGAACCCGATGTGCAGCTTGGCATGTCCTGGAGTTTATCTTTTGATATGATTGTACTTTTTTCAATCTTTATAGTTATGTGTTGCTATTGCAGTTGGGATATGTTCTTGGTTTCAGTATTTATTGGTACTGTATATTGTGTTTATTGAATTATTCCACTTGTCAGGTTCATTTTCGGCGCATAATTGCTCTACACACTGATATCAATTTAGGGGATTGCTCATTTCTGGATACTTGCCGTCACATGAAGGTAGTGTTTTCCTCTACTGTTGCTTAGGATTTTGTTTAGCCGAGGATTTAGGCTAATTCATTATTCTGTGGACAGACATGCAAATATGTTCACTATGAGCTCGACCCAACGCCAGATATGCCAGCCATGATGTTGGGGGCTGCTGCTCTTCCACCTCCCAAACTATTAAAGCCTCAACGGGCTGAATATTGTTCAGAGGTAGAGCTTGGTGAGCCACAATGGATTAACTGTGATATCCGTAATTTTAGAATGGACATCTTGGGGCAGTTTGGAGTTATCATGGCGGATCCCCCATGGGATATTCATATGGAGTTGCCATATGGAACGATGGCTGATGATGAAATGCGCAATTTGAATGTTCCTGCACTGCAGACTGATGGTTTGATTTTTCTTTGGGTCACTGGTCGTGCAATGGAACTTGGACGAGAGTGGTATGTGCTTAACTTTGATTATATTGCAATAGTATGTGAATGACTTTTATTTTTTCGAGGGAAGGTTTCTAACCAACAATAAATCTTACGAGTGGTTTGGGGATTTAGCAGTTGCACCACAAAATGTATTAACAAATACAACAAACCAATGCTTTTAAGTTTGAAGATCAGTTCAGAGGCTTCTCAGGGTTTTCCTATGTTATTTGGGAGATCCTTGCCTTTTCGGCCAGCGTAGTTTATCTTTTTAAGCAGTACTCTGCAAATTACCTTAGATATTGATTTGGAGTTAGCTTGTCGCTGTCTATTTTTTTAGGTTTCGTTGTTTTCCTAAGGTTTTCTTCATTGCAGGTTGCGGTTTAGGCTTTTTGTTGTTGTAGCCTTCGTGGCTTTGGGTTCATGCACTCTTATTTTCTTATTAATAATATTCTCCAAAAATAAGTTAGGGAAAAAGGAGCCTGTTCGGAAGTGTGGCCCCTGCACCCAGACACAGGATGGGGCGAAATGGTCACCCAGCCCTCATGAAAGGTGGAAATCCCATTCCTGTTGAGTGTTGATGCTTCTGGTGCCACACTCCCGGGCAGAAACTCTTCCGCAATAAATAAATATTCTCGTTTTGATCCTACTGCATGTAGTTTTCTTGTTGCCTTATCATATCCAGCCTGATGGTAGTTCCAATGCTCTTGAAAGATGCCATGGAATGTCCATCCTGGCTGTG
The DNA here is from genome assembly GCF_018873765.1 of Telopea speciosissima. Taxonomy (NCBI): domain Eukaryota; kingdom Viridiplantae; phylum Streptophyta; class Magnoliopsida; order Proteales; family Proteaceae; genus Telopea; species Telopea speciosissima. Next base: position 86,247,303 of record NC_057916.1, on the reverse strand, counting down.
AGCTTTATCCTTATCCATGTCAAACACTCATATAACCTGCACTTCTTCAAATTTTCTTTGTAATGAGCTGTCATTTCTAGGTCAGGTGGCTCCAATCTGTCATTTCTGGGTCAGGTGGCTCCAATCCGATCCATCCACTCTCAAAACACCCATCTCCTTAGTGCTTAGGTTTTCGAAGTAGTAAATGAGGGCTTAGTCGATGTCTGTTAGACTCTCAGTCGTCTGCGTAATCCATGTTAAGCTTTCAGATTTGGTTTCCATTCTACCACTTGCCAAATCGGGATAATACTAACTTTTACTATTCCTCTACCTTGTCAAGTTCATTCTTGATCTTAGTTGCCATTGATCCTTTGTATCATTACCTTTGTTTGACTTGCTTTCTCAAATAGATCCCACCCAAACTTCTGCTCTGAACATCCCTACTCTCTTTCTTGTTCAATAAGTTGAAATCCTATTAATTTCTTGCCTTGATTTCTTCAATCGTTTTAAACACTCCTTTTTATTCCAAAACTTGAACTGTGCTTTGCTAGAAGATTCTAGCTTTGCTCTTCCAATGAAAGCTAAAGTAATCTGTTTGGTTGCCATAACACAATCTTGGGCTTTTGTGTTTATGAAGCAGTCAATGAAAAACTTTGCTGTTGGGTGTCCGATCTCTGAGGTCTGGGTGTAGGTGTATCTTGGGAGGGTTGGTTTGTGTTGGAGGTCATCCTGAGCCCAACCTATGAACTCAATAATTAATCTGTAATCTGATTCAATCAGGGAATCAACCTCAACCCAAACCCAGTCAGGCATTCTTGGACTAAAAAATTGTTTCGTTTTCTGTACCAACACATATATTGCAATAATAATACTCTATTCATAAAGTGCCATCGCAAACTGACCTTCAAAACAGTTGTTTTCTCCATCCCCGAAAAGAAGGTAATAGTATTCATTCGGTTGACAAGCAAATAGAACATTTAGTCCTGTGATATTTAAATGGAAAATTCTATTAGATAATATTCTGTGATGGTCATGAAGTTCATTTAAGCTCAAACACATCCCAACTTTATTGTATCAGTTTGGAACTTTGGGGATATAAGCGTGTGGAGGAGATTATTTGGGTGAAAACCAATCAACTTCAGCGAATTATTAGAACAGGCCGTACCGGACATTGGCTCAATCACAGTAAGGAGCATTGCCTTGTTGGCATAAAGGGGAATCCAGAAGTAAACAGGAATATTGATACGGATGTCATTGTTGCTGAGGTTCGAGAGACCAGCCGTAAACCAGATGAGGTAACCAGGTTTCTCATCCCATTGTCTCAATTACAGCTTTCCCTAGCACCTTTGAGGTTTCAAGTTTCAAGTGATTTTCCACCTTTTTATGTTTACTCATTGTGTTGCTTAGCAAGCTACTGCTAATTTTTGCGTTAAAGCCAGTATCTTCTTATCATTGTGTTATGGTGGAGGTCCTTATTGTGAACTGTTTTGAACTGTGTTGCAAATTGAAGATATATGCATGGCATCTTGCAGATGTACGCTATGCTTGAGAGGATAAGCCCTAGGACAAGAAAACTGGAATTGTTTGCACGAATGCACAACACACATGCAGGGTATGCTAGAGTTTCTGAATTCTGTTTTCAAATTTTCTACCGAAGCATAGTAGACATTGTTATAAGGTAAAAGTAATGACTGCCTCTTGAAATTCGATTCATACAGGTGGATGTCCCTTGGTAATCAACTGAATGGAGTTCGGTTGGTTGATGAAGGGCTTCGAGCCAGGTTTAAGGCTGCTTACTCAGATGTGGAGGTGCAACCACCATCCCCTCCTAAGAGTTCTGCAATGGAAGTAGATTCGAATGCTGGCCAATATAGGAGCCCATTTGCAGGAGTGGAATCAAAGTCTGCGCCACAGTTTGTGGAGTCCTCAACCCCAGAAGCATTTGCCTCTGGAGAGAAGCCAATTTCTACAGATGTTGATATGATTGGTTAACTTAGTGCATGATGACATTGTTATGATAAGAAAATCTCCCATTCCATCATGAAAATGCTATTGAAATTTTGTAGTTTCTAAATGTATCTACTGATATTTAATATATTTCCAGTGTGTATGATTTTCATGGAGAGGAAAGGTTGCTATGGTTCTGAAGTTTCTCTTACGGTCTCACTAGCTCTCTTTTTTGTTTATTTTTTTGGGATCAAATTCACTGGCTTTGTTTGTGAGGTAGATTCAATGTAAAGATTTGGGTGTGAGTACTGTATATGAAATGTTGAGATGGGTGTGGAGTCCTCTTATATGGACCCCTCCAGGTACATTTTAGTCTGCCATTTGGAAAGAAAACATGACCTCAGTGATATTAAACTAAAAAGTCTTAGGGAATTAAGAGATGAAGATGCAAAATATGGTGTTATCTCTCCTGGAAACTTTTTGGTACCAAACTTCGCCTGTGAGCTGAATCATGAATCCATGATAACAATCCATGATAACAGATGGCAAATGTTTCAAACCTGTGGTCTTAAGTCCTTTTGATCCAAGTCATAAGTATTGTGGTCTCCGCTTCTGCGTGAAATCTCCCTCCGCTCTGGCGTGACTTTTTTATTCGCAACGGCCACTACCACCCCCCATCTTTAGCAAATTTCTTCCGACCATGAGTTCAGATCGACGTTTACTGCTCCAACCACCTCCTGCCACCCCCCCCAATGCCCTATCCATCCTCTCAAGTAGAATCTGATGACTGATCTTTTCCTCGATGATGATACGGAGGAGCAGATTGCCGAAGCTTGGGATAAGACACTAGTGGGCTTTATCCTCCCCGGCAAACCTTATCGTTGACAAGCAGTTACTGAAGCGCTGGTCGCGGCATGGAACACCCACAACACAGTGGAGGTTTCCCCATTGGCAGAGCACAAATTTCTGTTCCGATTTCAACACATACAGGACATGGATAATGTCATGGAGGAAGGTCCATGGACGGTTGCTGGTAACCTCATCCTGCTTGAGAAATGGAATGAAAAGGGAGTTGGGACTTCCAGCTCTTCTATATTTGGATACAATTCCATGGACTCCCTCTAGAATTTCTTTCATTAGATATGGCTTTCCGTTTGGGACTCAAATGGGACGAACTAAAAAGGCTACGGTGATTCGTAACAAGCAGGGTGGGCCACGAACCAATTTCCTCCGATGCAGAGTTCAATTGGATGTTACAAAACCTCTGCGTAGCAACATCTATATCAAGCGCCGATCTGGATCTAAGCATAGAACATCGGTATGTTATGAACACCTTCCCCTATTTTGTTACCGGTGTGGATTAATTGGCCATGAGTTCAATCGTTGTGAACTGTTATTCAATTCTAGCTCTCCCGGAAACCCAATCCCACCTCCTAGCCACTCTAGCCCAGAACCCTAGCTCATATCACAGTATGGACCCTTTCTTCGAGTATCCACCCCTGATATTAGGACGATCGAGAGATCGGAGAGTATGCTATTTGTGGATTCCAAATTTTATCACCAAACCAACCAAGATTTACCAATTCCGGCCACCACCCTGAACACTCCGACCACCCCAACCAGAGGAAACCCAAACCCTACCACCGATACCCAATCTCAGCCTGCAGGGAATAATCCACGTGTCCATGTTCCATTTGGCATGGAACCTGGTACAGCACAACCCTGCTCCCCAACAAACCCTGACAACCCAACTCACACTATCCACACCTCCCTCATTCCTTTGCTAGCCGACCACCTACAAACCCTAGACAACTCACCACTCCAGTCCCTACATACCAATCATCCACTGTCAACACTTCCAAGCCTCCATCAATCCCATGCCCTAAACCTAAACAATCCAGCATCACCCTTCTCGTCAACCTCCCTAGTAAACCAACTCAGACTCAACCCTAACCTATCCAACACCATAATGACCCTACTACCCCTTCTCTCCTCTTTTTCTCTAAACTCAAACCAAGAGCCAGGCCACGACTCCCTGACCATTACCAACCCAGCTCCATCGACCCAACTAGCCTTACCAACCAGTTCTAACCCAAACCAAAGCCCCAGCCGAAACTAGAATATCCAAAACCAACCCTTACCCATAACTACCCATCCACCTGACCTGGCCCATGTAGACCAAACCACCCATAACCCGAATCCACACTCACCTGCTATAACCAGGAACATTATTATGCACAAAGTGGATTCTCGTTCAAGGGCAAGGAGACAACTCCCTGAATCACTTTCAGTGAAGACAAAGCCAAAAAGAGCAAGGAATACTATTGAGAAATCCACAAGGAAATCTGTAAGAGCTGGGAATCAAGAGGAAAGTGGGCATTTTTTATCCTTGATAGTCATGGAGGCTGTGGATCAGCTCCACGGGCAGCAATGAAGATATTCAACTGGAATTGTCAAGGGATTGGGAGACCCCTGACAATGAATTCCTTAGCGAATCTCTCAAGAGGTGAATGACTTGATATAATCTACCTCATGGAAACCAAGGATAATACCAATAAGTTGAATTTCATCAAAAGGAAGCTTCATATGCCTCACTCTTTCTCGGTGGACGCCATTGGCAACTCTGGGGGTCTCTATGTTCTTTGGAAACAACACATCAAGTTAACTATTCTCTCTGCAAGTGATAGGATTATAGACACAAAGGTAACTGGTGACTCTTTACACGACTTTTATTTAACCTTTGTGTATGGTGATCCTATTCGAAGTAGAAGACAACTTGTTTGGGACAAACTAATACAGATTGGTGCTGTCCGGCAGGGGAAATGGCTTTGCATAGGGGACTTTAATTCGATTCTGGCCTGGCATGAGAAAGATGGTGGAAATGTGGGCTGCAGAGATGTACAGAACTTCAGAAATTTTGTAGAGAGCTGTCAATTATCTGACCTGGGATGCAACGGCCCTGCTTTTACCTGGTCGAATAGGAGAAAAGGAAATTCGCTCATCAGAGCTCGTCTTGATAGAGCCCTCTCAAACCTAGAATGGAGATTGGCGTTTGAACATGCTGCAATTACTTGTAAGGCAACAGTGGGATCTGACCATTATCCAATTTTGATTGATACATTGGGTAGCATGATTAAAGGGGCTAGACCCTTCAGATTTGAGGCTATGTGGTTCCACCACCCTCAATGCAAAGATGGGGCCTCTACAGCTTGGGCAGGAACAGACACAGATGTTATCCATGACATACAACATAAACTGGTTGTGTGTAAGAGGGAGTATAAAAAGTGGAACAGGATTAGCTTTGGTCACCTACAAACGAACATCAGAAATTTGAAAGATGAGTTGGCTAGGTACCAGAGTATGGAATTAGAACCAAACATCCAGCGTCAGATTGAAGAAGTGGAGAAAAAATTGGAGGAAGAGCTACACAAAGAAGTGGTTTTTTGGCACCAAAAGGATAGAAATTCTTGGCTGCAAAGTGGTGATCTCAACACCAAATATTTCCATACTTCAACTGTTCAGAGGAGGCAACAAAACAGATTACTTAAACTCAAGAAAGAGGATGACACGTGGACAGCCAACCATCTGGAACTCAAGTTCAATATTATTGAGCACTTTCAAACTGCTCTTTCAGCTGAAGTTTGCGACCCTGAGGCTCTTCAGTACACTCTGGATTGTGTTTAACAGCAGGTAACCTCTGAAATGGCTGATCTTTTATGTTCTCCTCCCAACCTTGATGAAGTAAAAAAATCCCTTTTCTTAATGGCCCCTCTCAAATCTTCTGGACCTGATGGCTTCCCCCATGCCTTCTTTCAAAATTATTGGGACATAGTCAATAAAGATATATTGGCTTTTGTTAGGAATTTCTTCATCACAGGATACCTCTCATCTTCAGCCGGTGAGACCTACATATGCCTAATTCCCAAAGTCCAGATCCCTGAGTCTGCAGACCAGCTACGACCCATCAGTTTATGTAATGTGGTTACAAAAATTATCACCAAAATCATGGCAACCCGGCTGCAGCCTATATTGATGGACATCGATCATGTCCCCATCCCAATCAGCCTTTGTGCCTCAAAGAGTCATCTCTGACAATATATACACTGCACACGAGCTGTTTCATTATATTGAAAAAAGGAAACGAGGAAAGCAAAGGCTGGTAGCTGTGAAACTGGATATGAGGAAGGTGTATGACCGTCTAGATTGGGGATTTATTGAGAAGATGCTTCTGAAGCTTGGGTTTAGCACCAAATGGGTAAGTCTGGTCATGACTTGCGTTACCTCTGCCTCCTATCGTCTTCTTATTAATGGAAACATCTGTGATGAAGTGTTGCCTTCGAGAGGAGTATGGCAGGAGGACCCCTTATCCCCTGCCTTGTTCATTCTCTGCTCTCAGGCCCTCTCGGCTATCATCTCAAAGGCTCATGAGAGTGGAGACATAAAAGGAATCAAAGTAAAAAACAGGGGTAAACCAATTACTCATTTACTCTTTGCAGACGACTGGCTGCTGTTTTCTGAGGCCAACCTAACCCAACTTCGATCATTAAAGAAGTGCCTTGATACCTATTGTGCAGCCAGCAACCAAGCTATAAATCTCAAGAAGTCTTCTTTGAGTTTCAGCCCAAACACAAAATTGAGATTCAAATGTTGGTTCTCTCGTGTTCTTCAGATTCCTTATGGAGAAGGACCCGAAAAGTATCTCGGGCTACCTGCAGATTTTGGTTTATCGAAAGTACCATTGTTCCATGACATTAACGATAAATCCATTGATCTTATGCCGGGATGGAAAAATCAGTTCCTCTCCCAAACAGGGAAGGAAATATTATTGAAGTCCAAGGCTTTCACAGTCAGCTCATTTGCTTCAGCTCATTTTAAACTGCCCATTACCCACCATGAAAGATTAAATTCTGCTGCTAGTGACTTATATTAGGGTGACACAGCTAGAAAGAAGAACATTAATTGGATAGCTTGGAAGAAATTATGCAGATCCAAGTTTGTAGGTGGCTTGGGATTTCGAGATGCTAGACTCCACAACAAGGCCATGTTGGCCAAGATAGCTTGGCGGCTGTTCAGTGAACCTAAATCGCATTGGGCCACATTTATGAAATCTATATATTATCCAAATACTGAGTTCTTGAAGGCAGTGATAGGCACACAAGGCTCCTGGGCTTGGAGAAGTATAATGGAAGGAAGGGAAGCTCTAAAAATGGGGTTGATCTGGCAAGTTGGAACAGGTACCCGAATCAAAATCTGGGAGGACAACCGGGTGCCCTCAAGTGCTGATTTCAAAATAAAAGGTTCAAGACCTGATGAGTGTGACCTACAATGGGTGGAGGAGTTGATTTATAAGGATAACCGAGTTTGGAACAAGGACCTTATCCGGCAGCACTTTCAACTCCAGGATGTAGAGGCTATATTACGCATCCCCCTCTCTTTGTATCCCAAAGAAGATGAGCTAAAATGGGGAGCAGCAAAGAATGGTTGCTTTAGTGTGAAATCTGCTTATCACTTGCTCTGCAACAGAGAAGATGCCTTCCAATCCCAAAGACCATCGTCTTCAACCTCAAGAGCAAGTCATACCACAGGTCCTGGCATCGATTGGAGGAAAATTTGGAATTGTCCAACGCTTCCCAAGATCCGTACTTTTCTGTGGAAGGCTTGCGCAAGAGGCTTGGCTACAGGAACTGCTCTTCAAAGGAGACACATTCCCTTAGATCCCATTTGCCCCAAATGTGGAAGAGCACCAGAATCAATTGATCACATCCTCCTCTCTTGTGAGTTTGCTTGGGCAACATGGTTTGGTAGTAACCTCTCCCACATGCTTCCTTCCCAAGGTACCATAACTGTTGGTGATTGGATTAAAAGCTGGGATTATTTCTCTACACTAGGAAAAAAGGAGCGTAAGAAATCTTTAAACCTGTGTGGTTTCATTGCTTGGTCCCTTTGGTTAGCCAGGAATGAGCTAGTCTTCAATGGCAATCAAGGTTCCCCCATGGAGGTTATTCTTAAGGCACAATCAGCATCCACAGAATTTCTTAAGGCACAGAAACCAGCGAAGACTTCCTCATATGGAGGAAATAATCCAATCCAGCAAATACAGCGGCATTGGGTTCCACCTGAGGAAGGAGGGGTTAAACTTAATAGTGATGCATCCCAAGGTAAGGATCCGGACCGCAAGGGATTGGGCTTCATAATCAGGGATCACTTGGGCAACCCTCTTAGGACTATCTCAGAGCCTTGCAACTTTCATTCAATCTTGGTGGGGGAAGCTTTAGCAATCAGGCAGGAGATGATTCAAGCCTTGGAAGATGGGTAGACTAAGATCAGAGTTGAGTCAGACAACTTAGAAGTCATTGCTTATCTCAATAAGCAGCAGAATAGAACTCCCCTGGAGGTGTCTCTGATTATCAATGATATTTCCCACCTGTCCACAGCCTTTGCACAATGCTCGTTCAACCACATTCCCAGAGACTGCAATGGAATTGCAGATACTTTGGCTAGGAGGGCTCTTTCCATTCTGTGTAGGAAAGACTGACCCATTTCCACTCCTTGGATTCAGTCTTCTTGTAATGCTGAGTTCATGTGCTTTACACAGTTTAATGAATAGACTTTTTCTTACGAAAAAAAAAAAAAAACTAAAAAGTCTTATTTTTAGAGACTGTCTTACCAAACTCCCCCAATTTGAAAAAAAAAAAAATGGCTTCATGAAATTGGTGGGGACAAAAGGTAAAAGAGATGATATTTGTAAACAAAGCCGTGGTTTCAGGATTGTGGCTTTGGTGAACTGATATTTAAAGGGGGAAATTTGTTGGGTGGCAAATCGTGGTTGTTCTGGAGATTGGAACTCGTTATGTGGGGTTTATATTTAAGTATGTCTTCAAGGATTAGAAACCCAGAATGTGATCTGGATTGGTTGATACCGATTAAGATCGGATCGATAAAGAAGCAGTAGAATCAAAATCTCCATACAGGGATCAACCAATACAAATCAGTCAAAATCTTTTGATCGGATCCTCATTTTTAAAACAATCGATTGGTTCAATAAGAAGGATCTGGTCAACAAAATATGAAATTTAAACAAGGAAAAAACACAGTTGTGCCGATCCAAATGGGCTAATGTGCCATGAACTAACTCTTTTAAGATAATATCAATAGCTTCTGTTGCAGGTTGCTACGTGGGAGGAGATCTTGAATCGCCCCTACCCTTTCAGAATTCCCTCCCCTAAACCCTCTTTCTCTCTCTAGCAGATACTGAATGCATGATATGTTACAGGGTCAGCTAGATTACCAAAAAAAAGTTGAAGGAGCCAGCTAAGTTTCATGGGGAATATAGTTGGATTGTTGTTGACAGATGATGCAGTAACCTGGTTACTCTCATTTAGATCTTGTGTTTTTAACGTATAATAGTGAGACTCACAGTTAACTGGAAAACCAGTAAGAGCTGAGGATTTAGTCAAGTATGGAAGAAAAATTGAAATACCCATTTATCTGTCTGAATCATATAAACAGACTCAGAAGAAAGAATGCATCTTTATTCTCTTTACATCGTAGAAAGAATACTAACTTCTCAAATCTCATGTATAAGACAAAACTAAATCTCACGATCCCTTTCATACTTGAAAACAAATAATGACTTCAATAACTGTTCTCCATCCCCAGGTCCTAATGATCTCGAAGTAGCTCTGAACCAATCAATCAGATGCTTCAGATCCGGGTTCCAAATTAAATTTGTATCAAAGTATAACCCACATCAGATACAGCTACTGATAATCATAAAAATGGTTGCTCCGAAAACAGCAGCCAAAATGGTTGACGAAAAGCTCTGCAGAGGCAAAGAAGAAGACGCCGTCGGAGTGGACCCAGATGCTGTAGAGTACGAAGGAGAAGGTGCCGGCGATGCGCTTATGTCGTAGCCGTAGTAAGAAGGAGGAAGCGCAGACCCATTTGCGAAAAGAACTGAAATTTGGAGTTTTTGTGAATTCTCGCAGTGCCCTGGTATTCCACTCGTGAAGTAGAATCTACCCGGTGAAGTGATGTTAAACAACGAATTGCCGTCGTCCATGGATAAGATGGGGTTTTTGAGGTTGCATGCGTTGAATGCTTGCTCAGTGACTTGGATCACTGAATCTTGACTCGGTGGATAGAGGAAGACTGCAGATAGCAAGAGATCAAGATTTTTTTCCACCCAAAACACATGAATGACAATGAACAGAACAAATTGAAATAGGTTTCCAATCCAATCCTTTGTAAGTTGTTTTTTCTGGGAATACAAAATACAGAGATCAAATGCCAAAACGATATGATGAATAGGATTGAGTGAGGAAAAACTTACACACAGAATCTCCAATCTTAACCTGGTTTGTTTGGGACCAGTTGGTGTAGATATTTGGATTGGCTGAAGTGGGCATCCCCCAAGCATGCAAATCTCCCACCTGGTATTGATAGCAGAGGACATTGGTTTGCAGCAGCATAAGAACCTGAACTGCCCAAAAAAATTGGCATCTTGAAAGCCTAAAATTTGTCATCTCGTTCTCTCGTTGTGTGTGTCTCTCTCAAATTGAGAAGCAAAACACAGGAAATCTTATGGGCTCGAAGACAATTGGTCTGAGACAGAAAACTGGGGAAGAGGGCAAATTTGAAAGACAGAATTACTTTGAATACCTTTCTTCTATTAAAAGAATTGAGAAGAGACTCTCAAAGCTGCCATGCCAGCTTCGAGAGTGCCTGTCACATCTATTTTCTTATTATTTTCTTTCTTTCTCCCATCCTCTCCCATCCTGACTCCTGAGACCTGAAAGGATTTCCCCCTTCTCTTCATTCTTTATTGCTTTAGGCTGGATCTGTAAAGGCAGAAAAGGAATGGTTTGAACTGTGAAAGTCCATAAGTTCCATAGATTGAATATATATAATTAATTTACCCAAAAAAAAGAAAAAAAAGAACGTTTATAATTATATGATGGTTGACCATTGACTTATATTTAAGTTCTATGCATTTCACATCATATTATTATTACATATAAGTTAATTCAGAATTTACTGATCAATGATTCGAAGGAAAGCATTAGGATATTATTTTTTTGGGAGGGGGGGGGGTGTTAAGATCATGTGATGGGATTAAGAGGGTGGGAATTAGGACTTATTAGTAGTGGAGTCTATTATTTTACCTCACTGCATGCAGCACATGGGCTAGTTGGACATGCAGTCTATTTTATTTCCCCCTGTTTTAAGGCATATTATTAGGCCACATTTGATGTTAATTGAGGGTTCAAGTTCAACCCCTCCCTCTATACAATAGATTTCACTCTGTCATGTCATGTGTTTTTATTTTCCTGTTTGAAATGGGTGCAAAAGATAATCCAAGTGGCCAACTCTACTACTTGCTGTCTCTTTGATTCTTGTATAAATTTGCCTTCGTAATCTTATAAAATTTCTTTTCTCATAAAAAAAAAAAAAAAAAAGATTTAACAGGTGTTGGGTAGAGAGGTGTTAGTCATGTGCAATAAGTAAAAGAATTTTTTTATGACTCAAGTAAAGATTCCGGATTTTGGAACTTGTCAGCCTTTTGTTTACTAATTCTTCTCTATACTAATTAAAATAAGGGAGGAGAGTGTTTTTCACCTGCTAGTATGGGAAAGAATCTACACACCACACTAATTGTTATCTTGAAAAAGATATCATTCACATGGCTCCACATGTCAGAATAGAAAAAAATAATAAATAAATCTATGTGAGAGGGAAATTGCACTCTTAAGTAGTGTGTGAAAATTTTTTCTTAAAATAATAGCTTCTCAAATTCATCCTTTCCACACTGAAACTGCCTTAAACCAACCAATTTACACCCTGACTTGAACTATTAGGTGGAGAATCTGCGAATATATGAGGCAACAAAAAGCTTTAACGGTACTACTCAAAGTGAAATGGGTGTAAGATCGAAACTTGCTCTGATTCCATGTAAATATCCATTCCAAGAAACTTAACCATTGGGTGAAGAGACTCAAAAGGTATTTAAGGCAACAAAATTTTTTTGGAGTGACCGACCGATGTGGTCTATTCTCTAAACATTTTTTATCCTGTATAATAGAGGGTAGGAGTTTATAATGAGAGAGATGAGTGCATTCACAAGATCAAATCATCAGTGGTGAAGAGATTCTTCTTTCTCCACCACCACGGAAGCAAAACTTAATCTAAATTATTATTTTTAGAACAACCTGTATCTCTCTATTCTCTCCACTTATCCCTCCAGCCCATTATGTGTGGTAGCATGATGATATATAGGGTTTTAAATTTAAAAAAGGATTCCATTAACTTTAATCACTTTATATATGAAAACTTTAACAACGTTCAATTTTGCTCTCTCCAGGTTTAAAAGTAAAAGGGATTTAGCATTTGTTATGGCTTAAAGCAGAAATCCTGCAGGGAGGGTGGCCTATTGAAGTAATTCATGGGAATCGACAAGTAATTGCTGTTGATCATCCACTTTCTTTCTCCCTTATCTACAATAGAAGTTTTTACAGGGCTGAACCTGTTCCTTGTCATCTAATCTTCCCTTCCTTCCATAAGAGCTTAACAAAGATCTCTTGTTTGGACTGAAGATTGGTTAAAAGAACTGATTTTGGGTTGCCCGAAATGCAAACCAAACCTTCGGTTGCTTAGGGAGGTGTTTGAATTTTGATTGCCCATGATAAAGCCAATGCACCCTTAATAATCTAGCCAAGATCTTTCAGATTTGTCCTGCAACCACCATGTACACATAAGCCACCAAGCTAGGCAGACCCGACATGTGTATGATGAAATGCTGCTCAGCCATAAGCCTGCTGGAAGAGTCCGTCGAAGCAGATTGTTTCTTTTCTTTTCAAATCTCAATTTCTTATATAGTGAATGCATTCGGAACACAGCCCTTCTCTAAGATTTGATGTGGTATGTTACCAATGTCATAATATCCCAAACTGAAACACGTCCGATAGAAAATTGGTCTGATTTAGTTCAAGTTTGTTCAATCGGTTTGATTTACGGTTTGACACCTTAATGTCATGGCATAAGTTGATAATTTTGTTGAAAACAAGATCAATCCTTCGCCATTGAAAATGGGAAAGTGATCGCTGTTATCCGAGTCTGTCGTGCTTGCAATACGCACTGACCAATGAGAACGTGTGCACAAGCATGGCCCCGAGCAGGACTTCCATCTTTCCATCCATGGGGGCAGTGACGCACCATGATACTTTCATATGCATTTCTATGTTTAGACACAAGAGCCATGTGGGCCATGCAACAGGTATAGTGTTCTTTTTCTAATAAAAAATATAAAAATACTCTCTAGAATAGTTAGCTGGCTCCAATCTGTCAATAAGCACACTCGTTGACTTCTTGTTTTTGCAGTTGTTGACTTTTTTTCGAATCAGAGGTGTGATGGTTCTTACAATTGAGGCCAAAATTTAGGATATTAACCACCAAATTGGCCAAGGCCAATTCTAATTTTGATGCAAATCGATTCTATATGAACATTTTAGGTTGTATTTGGTATGCATTCTCAATCTAAGAATGCACATTTCCATTCTCAGAGGATAGAATGCATTCTTAACTGAAAAAGAGAACATTATTTGGATGCATCTCTGGTTGTTTCATCAAACAATTCATGGACAAGTTTTGCCCAGGCGTTCCGCATGAGAATTTCTAACAAAACTCTCTCAAAATGCACGAAAATGGCAGCTTTCAACACAACCACCGAAGAACTTGACAAAGATACCGCCAGAAGGAAGAGAGGGCATTGCCACGACCTCTGAAGTTCAATCATAATCTACATTCATATTTTCAGAACAACTCTACAAGCCCGATTATGTTAATCCAAACCATTAATTGGTCATTAAATAACTCAAGGTCTGCCGAATCCACTTCAAGTAAAAAAATTTCCAAAGTTCATCCCAAGTATGACTTCCCAAGCGGGAATGCTTTGGCAATGGTCGACGCCTTCTCTAGTTTAAGGTACAGATTTATACGTTGTCTCTCTCTATAAGATGGTGATTTCCACAATTCCAAGGGCGGCAGAAATAGTTTACAACAATTTTGTAACCTATTGAGTGATAAGTAGCTTTTCCCAAGATTAAGCTGTTTTTAAGCTGATATGATTCTCTCTATGTAAAATCTTTAAGGGAGAAAGTTCTCTGTCTGGGAGTGTGACCTAAGCCAGCACTCCTATGAGTCTATCTCTCTCCTCTCCATTTGAAAAGTCACCTATGCCCCCATGTTTTGAAGAGAAGAGAGATAGACACATGAGAGTGCTAGCGTAGACCACACTCCCGAGCAGAAAACTACTTCTCAATCTTTAATTTCAATCTAGGTTTTAAAACATAGAATCGGGATCCAGATTTGGTAAAGAAGGACCAATAAGCAATTGGTCAACATTGGCCCAAAAATGCCTTAACCCCAGTATTTGTATAGAGGTTGATAAAGCCAAATCTTCTTCTTGGTTTTTTTTGGGGGTCCAAACCCCTATCAAAGTGCCATAGGTGTCTAGGAGTGAACCAAAGAGGGCAGTCAGGGTGGCATCCCAGCTCTAAGAGGAGAGGGCGACCAAGGGGGGAGGTGGGGTGGGAATAAGGATGTCTGACATCCGATGGGGGGAAAGTCGGACAATCAAACTCTGTGAAGAAACAAGCAAGAGAGGAGAAAATTGTGCGTGTATTCAATATTCTGTGAGGGTTCTAGATACCCGATTACAAGAGGAAGATCCCTTCAATGAAGGGATTAGATAGAAGAAGTATACAAGTAATAGGACACTAATGAGAAATGAAAGAAGTATAAAAAGAAAAAGACTCTAGAAGGCAGCTGGCTGTGTGAGCGTGGGTTCCCTCTAGTGAACCCACTAATAAATTCTCCCTGGGACTTTGGTCAGTGCTCTATTGAATTGGCAGTCACCCTCATGCGAAGAGGAGTTTCTCAGATCAGCTTTGGTCTGCGTCTAATTTGATCAGAATTGACCCATCCAGTCCAAATTTTTAAAACATTGATTCAAATGAAAATTGTCAAGTGAAAAAATTAAGGATCATCAATTGGGTGTATCAACCATGGAAACCAGATCCTCTTCTGCGCAAGCGCCTGTTCATCGCAAGTTCAACGGCTGAACTGACATGATGCACAACAAGGTGTGTGCTGGGGTGCACATCATGCTAACCCAACCGTTGTATGTGCATTGAAAAGCCACCCGTGCGGGAGAGGATCTGAATCCATGAACCATGAGTGATGAGTAGATACATAGACATACCACACAAGATTTACCAAAAAAAGACATACCTCACAAGGATATCTTAACAGAAAAACATATGGCTAAGACAGGTATAATAACAGATAAACTGAAAATGAGTATTCACTAGTACCATCAAAAAAAGACAGACAACTAAAACAAAGAAATGAGTTGAGCAATGTCAATGAGTTGGTAGGCTCTTCCCTACATAGTCCATAGATAGGATATAAATAGTCTAATATTTATAAGATTATACTGCCAAACTAATGAAAGCTCAATTTCACCTTGCTTCATTGATACAATTTATATAAGTATTTATTTGGTGTAAAGAAGAGGAATATCTCTATATATCTATGTACCTTAAGGGTAAAACATTATCCATTTACCAAAAAAAAAAAAAAAAAAAAAAAAAAAAGGGTAAAACATTATGAAATTAATAAGATAATTAACTAGAGAAACTAAACAGTTGATAGTTGATAGTCACATACTCAACATTTTTGCATCAGAGAAGAATCACACTAGTACTAACTTTTTACTAAGAACACACATTTGAAATTTAATGAATACCATGCCAAAGAATGAAAGGGCAACGACTCAAGGCATCTCAAGTCCCACATAAAAAAAAAAACGTATAAACACCTACATATCACTTCCAGAATTACAAACCAGAAACTTTCAACTATTCTATAACAGAGATTCCAATTGTGAACATCAACCAATATTTCATAAAACAAGCATAGAACAACCAGAAGTTAGATATACTAACAGCATAACATATCCGATTCCAATTGGAGTTAGAAATATTAAGGCCAATCTAAAAATTCTATACCACAAAACCATTACTTTGTTGCAGAATGAAAGCCAAAATTTTACTTTCACAGTGAGCATTGAATGTTATAGAAATAATATCAACAGAAAAAAAATATTCACACAGAGAGAGAAAGAAAGAAGATAATTGAAATTCCTGTGGTTGTATATGGAGAGGGGATCAAGTCAGATCGGTTCTAGAGCCCGGATTTGTTCCTAAGAAGAAAAGTTTGTGGGAACAAATCAAGTATATAACACAAATCAAACTAATTGTATCCATATATCTCTAACCCAACCACAAGTGACAGGTTGTAATGCCAATCTAATTAAG
This sequence comes from Telopea speciosissima, assembly GCF_018873765.1. Lineage (NCBI taxonomy): Eukaryota > Viridiplantae > Streptophyta > Magnoliopsida > Proteales > Proteaceae > Telopea > Telopea speciosissima. Next base: position 86,231,002 of record NC_057916.1, on the reverse strand, counting down.
CATGTTTTGTCTGCAGAGTTACACTGATATTACTAAGAAATCGAGGATTGGGGAAGAGACTCACTTGTACTATAGAAAAGGAGAACCAGGGCAGAGTTTGGATTTGTTTCCTCCTCGATTGGGGTCGCTGCGAGGCTGTCGGAGATGGAGAAGATGAAGGGGTTGCCGCCAGATCGATATTCAAAGTGTAAGACCTGGGAAGAGGAAGAAGGGGCGAAGGAATTGTGTGCTAAACTTACGATTTAACTCTGGAGTTGTTTCCTCTTCGATTGGGGTCGTTGTACTGTCGGAGATGGAGAACATGAAGGGGTCGCCGGCAGATCGATATTCAACGTGACACTAAGACCTGGGAAGAGGAAGAAGGGGCGAAGTTGAATTACAAATTAACCCTTAGTTAAGAAGTTTAGTTAAAGATTTATTTTTTTGCGAAATTTTCCATTTATTTTTAACAGGGAATGTGATTTCACTCATTTGTCCTTATGAAGTTATTTCAATTCCAACTGCGTCCCTAAGAGTAGTTTTAAGAGGGTAGATGCTGTCTTGTTATGTTTGGAAAAAATAACAGATCCTTGTTATGTTAATAATTCCCCTAATTATATTCGTGAAGTTCTAGATTCAATTAGTTGGTCTGGTTGGTTCTGGTGGTTCTATTTTTTTTTTTTTTTTTTTTCTTCGACTAGAATTGAAAAAAGTTGAACTAGACGTTATTCCCTCACCACTCACGAGTATGGTTTGAGGAATCCCGGATTGGCTGAATCAGTTGATTTATATCGATATTGATTCCTGATCGATCCTGTATCCGTGAATCGATACGAATTAGAGACAAGTAAAAGTGTATATTAATTCTTGAACGATCCTATATCCATGCATCTAAGATACGAATTAGAGACAAGTAAAATTGTAAAATACATTCATTTTTTCAAAGGAAACGGGTATATCTGACCGTTCCAAACCGATATAGATCAATTTGAACATGTATCGGATCGGTATTGGCCGATACCGATTACTGGAACCTTGCTCAGTCATACTGTTAGCAAAACGCGCTTAAAACTTCGTTTTAAACACGTTTTCGTTTTTGACCGTTTTAAATACGTTTTGTTGTATGTTTCCCAAACATACAGTAAAAAATGACAAACGGCAAGCATTTCCGTTTTAAATGCGTTTAAAATGCGTTTTCATTTTTTTGGTGTTTTTTAAGACCTTGGACTTAACTGATCATATCTCTCTCTCCCGAACTTTGATCGACTTGATTCTTTCACCGACGTAAAGATGACTCGAAGGGATATATTTTTCATGGTATCGCCTTCAACTCAAAATCAATGCCTGCATACCGAAAATAGAAACATGTATTTTAAATAATAATTTCTCAATTTATATGAGAATAGTGATATTTTTTTTTATTTTGCTTTTTTCAAATATAAACATTTAAAATCGATATCGTCCGTTTTTCCATTTTTTATCATTTTCTGTTTTTTTGATCGTTTTATTTTACCATTCGTTTGTAATTTTTTACCATTTAAAATCCGTATCGTAAAACTCTATTTCGTTTCTGTTTTTGCTAACTATTTGAATCACCACCATTCAGGTAGTTACCACCAAAGTCCGTCCCTTCACGCTTTTTCTTTCGTGCTCGGCTGGACAAGCACCGAGGTGGGTTTAAGGCGGTGTTAGGTTTAGAATCTCGAGATCTCTCTCGTGGCCTCGCCACCTTTCAATCCCTCAGTAGTTTTTTCTAGTTTCTCGACTGGTCCTCCACCTAAAGGTTGAAGGAGAAGAACTAGACGGAGCTCTTCAAGTCAAGACCCAGAAGCCAAATTCTCTTCTGAGATCAAATCTAGATTCCATATTGGAATTGGGGTTTCCTGGGAGATAAAAAAACAGTTGTTAAATCAAAGAAAATTTTTTATGGCGTTTTCGAAAAGTGATCATGGAGATGAAGATCGTCCTCGCCTCTACAACCCCTACCAGGATCTGCATCTACCGGTTCAAACCCTTTATAAACTCCCGACGTCCCCTGAATTCCTCTTCCAAGAAGAATCCCTTGTGCAGCGCCGATCCTGGGGTGAGAATCTTACCTACTACACCGGCTGTGGCTATCTCGCCGGAGCTATCGCCGGGGCAGGTAAGGGCCTTGTCGAAGGTGTCAAGGCCTTCGAAGAGGGTGACACCTTGAAACTCCGCATCAATCGCATCCTCAACGCCTCCGGCCACTCTGGCCGCCAATTCGGTAACCGAGTTGGCGTTATTGGCTTGTTGTACGCGGGGCTGGAGAGTGGAATCGTTGCCGTCAGAGACACCGACGACGTCATAAACAGTGTCTTGGCCGGTCTTGTTACCGGAGCCCTGTATAAGGCGGCGTCCGGGCCAAGGTCAGCCGCTGTTGCCGGCGCTATTGGAGGGCTGATGGTCGGCGCTGTGGTTACAGGGAAGCAGGTTATCAAAAGATACGTGCCCATTTAGGGTTTGTTCTTCTCCTTCCTTCTTCCTCATACGTGGGTATTATTCTTGTGTTCTCAGCTATGAAAATTAAAATATACATGTTATCGATTTCTAATTTCTTTCCACCTACCATCTCCATGTAATTTGTGGAATGCGTGGATGTTGTTGAATAATTGAGCCATCTATGTACGCGAAGAAACATTCTATTCTATGAGTTAACTAAATTTTTATTTCGGGAGCCGGAATTGGAATCTCCGTTTTGCCTTCAGAACTCATCTGATTGGTTGCTGCTGGTGAATTCCTCTCATATTGTTTAGATTCATGATTCAAGGTTCTTACACTTGAAAACTATAAACGTGTTTTTTTTTTCTCCCTTTGTTAACACCCCTCTCCCAAAAAAAACACTGCTTTCTGTGGTTGTTATGGTCAAATTAATAGAATAAAAGTACTTTTCTGGGCTTAGATAAAGCTTAAATTGCAGAAACTATATTTTTTCCTCCTCTCTCTCTCTGGTTGGGCCTGGGATGGTTTGCCCATGCAGGGAAACTGTTTGTATTATACTTGTGGATATTGATACTTGGACCTTCCATAGAACAGATGCAGCTTCCACCCCCCAACCCCCTGGTTCCTAGGTTGATACTTTATTATTATTATTATTTTGCTTTGCCTTCTCATTCTGGGATTGATCATTTATGTGAAACAGCTCCTTCAGTGTATATGTTTTATGTCCATCTATGCATCCCATATTTGGATTTTGAAGAGCTTCAGAAATAAATTTTGTAGTATAGAGTCATGAATTCAAGCACTTATACTCTACCTATCTGAGGAATGCTAACTCATTAATTAAATTGGCTGGAAGAGTTTGAGTTTTGAACTACACATGGCTGGATCCTCTAAGAAATGCAATTGTCAATTGTTGACAATCATTATTATAATCTCTTTTTGCTTAATTTGTGTTTTTGTTTTTTAGTTACTTGATGTTTAGATGAGGGGAAAATCGTGTAGTAACTGTTATAAGTTGGTTTGAAAAATAATTTATTGGGTTCTCCTTTCTTTTTGGTAACAATATTTGCAGAATTTTGAGACAAAAAGAAAAGAAACATGTAAATGAAAAGGGGAAATGGAATGTATTGTTAATTTTACTTAAAACAGGTTTGGTTGTTCCATGAACGAGGATTGGAAGTGGCTAAAATTGCTAGTGATTTGTTTTTTTTTTTGGATGAATTGCTAGTGATTTGTTATTCATTTCTTTTGGTAAGGATTCAGGGTTTTATTGTTTTTATTTTCATTTATTTTGTTTACTTTTTACAAAGGAAAATGGAGATTAGCCAGTTTGGAACTTTCTTTTTAAAATTCATTACCTCTGGCTCAAATCTGAAATCTGAGTTGCTTCATCAGTATTTGATTGGTTGTCCACATCATCTGGTGGTTCTGATATCAGTTCTCCATGGCACTTGTTGTTCTATAGTGGAGTATTGATATCTAATGCGATAAGTTTCTGTCTGTCTGTTGCGTTATTCTTCCTTATTGTTCTCCTTTTGAGTTTTGAGATTCTCAAATTAGACTTGATGGCAAGCATCAGCAGCTCAAAACCCCCACAAAAAATTGAATAAGGTACATACAAAAGAGTCTTATTTTTAGAACTTCACCAAGTGATTCTGGTATCCAGTTGGTGTCTGCCAGTGCATTCATCGAGATTTTTGTTGTTTATTTTTTTTAATGATGATTCTCTAACCATGGACCAGTTTCTACAACCCTAGTCTTTTTGCATAAACGTTATTTCTTTTTACTAAGCCAAAATCCAATCACATGTATTGCAGCTGACCACCAAACTCTTCAACCCTAGCAATCAATAAGTATTGCAGCCAACCACCAAACTCTACTACCCTAGCAATCAATAACTTTAAAACGCCATAATAGCTAACATGTCATTATCCTATTTCCATAAATTACATCATTTGTGTTGAATTCTAGTTCCCAAACCCAGAAACATTTTAGAAACCTTAACCCTAACCGTAGAATTGGTTGAACTTTATGCTAGAACACTTTCAAGATCAAACTGACTACTTATTATGAAGCATGAGGTTGTTTGTGATAGTCCTGTATCATCATCAATGAAAGAGGAATTGATGATGACACAAAATAGGCTAGGGAATCAAAATTTTAGATAAGATATGGAAGAGATTAAGAGAAGGCAGAGTTGGTGCAGAAGAACTAGATGGTGGAGAGTTGAGAGTTGAGAGTAAAGCAGTGTATTTATATGTGTTTTTCTTCTTCTTCTTGTTGTTGTCGGTGGTGGTGGTGGTGGTGATGGTGACTGAAAACTTGGAACTAAGGTTTTGAGAAGGCAACATAGTAGAAAGGAATCTGCATGCCACCACCAATGGCTGTCTTGAAAAAGGTATCATTCATATGGGATCAACAAATTCAGAGCAGGAGAAAGAAATAATAATTGTTAACAAAAAAAACCCATACGACAGGGAAATTGCACTTTGCAGCATGGAAAAGTTTTTCCCTTGAGGCTTATGTTTGTAATCCAAGAAAAGAAAGGTAATGATTGATTTTTGTCTCTCTCCCCTCTTTCAAAAAATTTGATTTTTTTTTCTCCCTTTCTTGCTTCCAAACATAGCCTTAACTAAATAGGATAGGAAAAAGAGTAGTGGAGATTGATGACCAAGATACTGCAAATTTTTTGTCATCTCAACTCTATAGCTATCAAAAGTTAACTATTCTTAACCCCAACAACACCCTCACCCCAGAAAAAAAAAAAAAAAAAAAGGTAGTGATTGGAGAGGATGTAACTCCTAGAACTGGATTTGGGTGAATGTTGTGGAGAATAGATTCTAGGTGGTCAGGGATCAGCATGTATCACTGAAAAGTTAACAAGGACATTTATTAGATGACTATGATACCTATCATAGAGGGTGGACCTTGGTGCAACGGTAAAGTTGTTCCATTGTGACTAAGTGGCCACGGGTTCGAGTCTCTGGAAACTGCCTTTGTGTAGCGGGGGTAATGTTGCATACATTATAGTGGCAGGATCCTTGTGCACTGGGTATGCCTTTTTATGATACCTATCATGCCTTAATGAAGCAGAATGTTTGGGCAGTCAAGAAATAGAAACATTGTTGGCTCATTACATGCAGCGAATATGAATACATTTATACATTGTTCTCTCACAAGTCCACAGTATGACGGGATGCCGATTGAGATGGTTTGTTATGGGCGACAAAGAGAGGCCTGTAATGGTTTGATACACACAGCCAGAGGAAGTGGCTGCGACAGTGGGAGTGATATGGAACAAAGGTGGAAAAACTGGGCAGGCCGTAAATATTTGAGTTGTAGTCAAGATTAAGATCCGAGGGCGAAGGATTTATGTAAGAGATAACATAGGGTGTTCTAATTGATGCATCTTTTAATACTACAATTTCTAACCATGAGAATGTATCAGTGACAAAGGCCAAAGTCCTGCTCACAAGGAATGCTACTAATCGATAACAGATCCTGCTGCAAATTTCTATTTCTAATTTGGCTATAACCTTTGACAAGTTTGTAACAATTTAGTATGCTAAAATTATGCTTTCTTATTTCCCATTTCACACACACTCTCCTGGCATATCCTGGCATACCATGGCACAATTTTTTCTTTTGATGTGAAAAGAAAAACTCAAATAAACTACAGAAACAGAAAGTTAACTCATGAACTTCATGTCTCTAGCTTTAAAGGCTAAGTTATGAGCTATGCTAATGATTGATCTGTCCATCTTCTTAATACATGCATACACAAAGTCTTTCAAATTAGATAGCAAATCAAAGACAATAGCAAAAAGCTCCGGTGGCCCCCAAATCTCTATGGTTTCGAATCCCATCGATAAAGCCCTTGAGGCTCATTGCTGGATCCTCTCGCTTCAGCTTCTTGGGGTGTTCTTGCATAACCAGAGTTGGTAGACATCAGAGAGTTCATAGACGCTAAAGAGAATTGATAGTTATAAATGATGATGGTTGCACAGCTGGCTTCCTTAGTACTTGGATTGAAGCTGGCCATCGGTGATAATGATGTGGTAAGTATTGGTTGGGAGGTTGAGAGGAGGTTGGAGTTGCGGTTGGGTTGGGGGAGAAGATAGTTGGAGATATCATTTTCCCACTTGGTAATCTGGGAAATGATGGGGCAAAAGGGTTTGAATTGGTATTCTTGAAAATCAGACTATTTCTCATAAGCCAGAGAAAATAGGAGGGTGATTGAAAAGGTTATGAGGATACGGGCCGGATTATCATATTTGGTAAACCTTAATTAAACTCGATGAGATCAGGAGTATGAAGGTGTTCAGTACGCAAGCCAAGGGAGCAAATAGTCCAAATCTTATTGGAAAAATTACATGATAGGAAGATGTGCAAATCGATTTCCACCTCGAAATCGCAAAATTTACATCTGTCATCGAAGTTAATGAAATGAGAGATCAAATTTGAGGTGAGATTTGAGATTCCAGATGGTCTTCTATACCAGCCTTTCAACATCAGTTTGGTGGAGCTGGTTGGAGATGCCATTAAAGAACGAAGCGAGCCGCAGCTTTGGTTGTAAGGATTCCAGATCTGATAGTTGGAGAAATCACTTGATCAAAGTGGGATTTATTGCTGAGAGGGATCCTAACTATAGTTTAAGCAACATTCTTGGGAGAAAGTTTATAGAGCGATTCCAGTGCCTATTGTTAATCAGACCTTTCACATTGCAATAGAAAGGGTGTGCAATGACCAAGAGAGAGAGAGAGAGAGAGAGAGAGAGAGAGAGAGATACAAAAACCAGCGAATTCAGGCAACCAAGGGTCGATCCAGATTTTTATAGAGCGGTCATCACCAACCCTCCAACAAATGAGGTTGTGTAAATCCAAGAAGGTGGCCCTTAAACTGTTCCAGACCCAAGAGCCATTGTTCCATTTAACATTCTTATCAAGGATGGATGCATACTGTGGCACAATACCGGTGGCTCGCTAGTCCATCCCAAGTAGGAGCCTAAGATCCTGTGGTTTGGGAGAGACAGAAATGACCCTTTCTGAACGATGCAGCAGAGCATCTTTTTGAGAACTTGGGATCGATCACACATACAGCTCGTAACAGGATAGTAATAGACAGGTAGAAGCTGGAATTGGGGCACTGCAATTCATTTATTTGCATGGATAACCTTAGAACCAAACCAGCAATATCATCAAAAGATAAAAGAGAGAGAGAGAGAGGAAGAAGAATGAAATGCCCCCCCCCCCCCCCCAAAATCCACACTGCAAGACAAACACCAAAACTATTGTCTCAGTTTAATACATATCGCATAGAACAGAAGCATGAGATGCAAATTTTGTTCTACACAATAATTTACATTATCAAAGTCTTGGGATGATTTACAATACTCGACTGCGTTTTGCATCTCTAGATGCAACCTCCAAGTCTCCGATGAAGAAAAGGATCTTGTCAAGAATCCCTAAACAAGGTTCCTCTGCTCTCAGAGGTTCTTCTCTGCCAGAGATCACTTCGTCACCTTTTCTAGAACCCAAATACCTCTGGATTTCTCCTTGATGAACAAGATAGTAGTTATCACCTTCCTTAATAATTTTCAATCCCCTGAAATCAAAATTTGCATCCCATCATCACCAAAAATATAGTTGTTAAAACCAATTTTCACTTGAGGTATGGCAAGATATATAAAACAAGAAAGGTTAACTTACACTCCGACTCGATCACACCGGTCTTGCACTTGATAAACATCTTTCCATAACCTAGAACCAAGTGGGGCGTAGAAGGCGGACTGATCTTCTCCCCACCTCTCCTTGAATAGGTTGCACCACAGATTATTGCTAGAGGCCAAGACCCTCCACTTCCTGCAAACTTCACAAGACAAATTATTGATTACTCATCAACCAAATTGCATTAAAAATCACAATTTGGCCCACAATTCAACCCAAAACTGGAGTTTGCAAGGCTACTGAATTGGGCATGGTTGTAGAGCTACGATATATGCTTCTTAAATCTGATCTGATCTAATCTGGTGATTAGATTAAAGAAGCCAATATATATAGTTTAGATTGTAAGCTATAGCCAGAAGAACCCTGCTCCAACTTTTGTCCCTGCGTTTCCTAGAAAGAGGGTCGATGAAGTATTTGATACGATTACGAATGACCCAACAAAATTGAAGTGGTAGACAACAAATCTCAGAAAATGGAACCAAAAGATCAGGGTGAAGATGTCAGAAAACACCCAATTCAAGATGAATAAGGCAAAAACAGGAAATGTTCTTTACAGGTAAATCCTATCCTGCCCCTGCTCGATTGCAAGGGAAACTGAAAGAAGATGGGATCTCGGGGTTCTAAGTTCTAACCTTGTTGGGCGGTTGCAAGATCCTGGTGATCCAAGAAGAAGAAGATCTTCAGTGAGAGATCTGACGGTAATCCCTCCATTGGTTGGATAATTCAGTTCCAGAAAATGGAGATGGAACGATGCAGTCATGGACGATCAGGAAATTCCTGCTTTGGAGTTCGGATTCTCCTTCCCATTTAGCGGTTGAATTAAGAAAAAAAAAAATACTAGTAATAAAAAACACACCCGCATAGAGCATGGAATCTCGGATTAATCGATTTTTGTACTCAAAACTCAAAAGGCACAATTCACATTCTCCAGTTAGTCAATTTACCGCTGAGGTTGAAATGTTAAATTAACTAGGCCCTTGGCCTTTTTTTTTTTTAATTGGTTGGCCTAGAGAGTCAGAAAGATTGGAGAGAGAGAGAGAGAGAGAGAGAGAGGGGGGAGAGGGGTGTTTGGTATGTATTCTCAAAATAAATTATGGTTTAGAATGTATTCTGGAATGAGAAAATAGAGAAAAATCAAGTTTTAAAATGCATATTTAGACCAAGAATCTATTCAAGAATGCATATCACACACCAGCTATAATTCTGCTTTGGGATGAAAAATGATTTGGATAAACTGCGCCTAACTCAAGTATCAATCATATGGTATGACTCACAATTTATAATGTATTCCTTTGGAAAAGTTGCAGGAATGTCCCATTAAACTTTAGGGATAAGGAACCGGTACTGTGTGTGGGTGCATGCCCAGACACAGTCTGGCGTAAAAAGACCACCACACCCCCTGGGAAGGTGGAAAGGTCCAAGGGTGCGGCAGTCTTTTTGCACCGGGCTTTATATGGACGCAGGAACACGCTCACACACAAAACTGGTTAGTGTTCTTTCTCCCTCAACTTTAATACGTAGTAGTAGTTGTTTGTGTGCTACCCGAAAAAATAACAAGTAGGGAAAAGGAACGCTAATCGGTTGCTGGGCACGGCGTGTACTTGTATCTACACCCAGACACAATCCAGCGTGAAAAGACCGATGCACCCCTGGTCCTTTTCACCTTTCAATTCCAGAGAGTGGACCAATCTTTTCCCGCTGGGCTGTGTCTGGGTGCAGGTACATGCCGCGCCCAGGGAGTTTTCCTCTACCCATAGAGGACGGTTCACCCACCATCTTAGGGTTCACAAACCCCTCCTAGGGTTTTATTATATTCCAAAATACCCTCATGATACCCATTTCCGTCCTCTCCCGCCCCTTGATGAATGGGATCCCATTCACAGTGGGTGGAGGGAAATTTGGTCCTACTAATACGTAATAATAATTTGTGGCATCTTTGGAACCATCCACAGGTTTTTTTTTGGAATTAGGAGCTTTATATATTTTTTTTTCTATAGAGGGGGGGATTGAACTGAGGGGGGATGGTACCAGCCAGGAGATTCGAACTCAAGACCTCCTAGAGAGCATGGGCATGAAGCGCACCACGACTCACCAATTGCACTAGGTAGATGTTGGTAACCATCCATAGTTTTGGACACACTCACTCGATTAAGTTTCTCTATACCGTACACCGCGAGTATCCAAAGAATCTTCAACATCGACTTCTATTGGTACCATTTGATTGCATTAGAGAGGAATAATTTCAACAAAGTCAACAAAATAATTTCAACTTCGTCTACAAGAGGGTTAAGGGTAAAAATGTAACAATGACCTAAGAATCCAATCACATAATCACATTCACTGGTACGGAAGAGATTTATCTATTTCACAGGTGAAGGAAAACTTGGTCTCACATTCTCACCCAATAACACCTAATTAACATGAATGGATGAAGAGGCAGTGAAGCGGAGTTACCAAAGTTATTTCTCAGCCGCTGCTTTGCCGGAATCCTTTGGATTTTGAGGCAAAATCGTCATCTCTTCAACTGATTCTTAAAGAGTGTGCCAGATTCTTTTGGTTTTCTGCATCATCATCAGGCTACAAGGGTGTCCTCATTCTTCTACCTTCCTCCTCCAAGTGTTTCACCCAATCAGTGGTAGGAAGTATTATTTCTGTTTGAGGGCTCAACTTAATCTCAGACAGCTTTATCTTTGCGATCAACGAGGTCTCATCTTCCTTCTTAGTCGTTGGATGAATATCCCTTTGGATCCCTCTGAAAGGCGTTCTATCTTCTTCACCATGTTGGATTTCTATTGATAATGAAGGGTTAGCAGTGATTCATAGTCTCTGGGGTTGGTAATCACGCCCTCTACTTGCAACGAATCAGATTACTGTAAGTCGATCCATCTACTTCTCTATTTCGTGCGTATCTGGAGCTTTTAGAAGCATGCCTGTGTTTTTAAAATTTTACCCTATTCCTGGAGATTGCTTAGTTGTTTTAAGGGTTCTTCATCATGTTATCACTACTGCATGTAATCATATTCCTTATGCAATTGGTTTTTATCATCACGAGTTCTTAGCTTCTGGCTGGAATAAGATACTTGGCTCTCTTAGTTTCACTGATGTTATGGAGCTATTTAAGTGTGGACTATGTGGGAGGGTTGTTAAACCTTCATTAACCCTAGAGTCATTCCTTGCTGTGAATGTTCTTGTGGCGTTGTCGTGTCGAGCAACTTCTAATCCTATGGCTAGTCCTTCAACCAATCTTTCTTCCTTTGTTCTCGGTGAATGCTCTGGAGCCAAAGTTTTCGATGAACAGTTCGCAGCTGAGTTCTCAAATAAAATAGAATTGCCTACCATGCAAACTCCTACTGTGCAAGTATCTGAACAGGCACTTCATCAAGCATGCACTAATTTGCAATTTTCTGTCATTGGATGGGTCCGGAATGCAAAATCGGATGGCAATATTCTTCAAGGACAGATTAAAAACCTAATTACTCTCAAGGCCCTTTCAAAAATAGATCATTCATGGTCATAGAAGATGACCCTTTAGCATTGCAATTGGGTACCCCTGGTTCTGGTGAAACAAGTAAGAAATACAAGCAGGATATGGAGGCAGGGAGCAGCGAAGACTCTGAGACTTTGGTGGTTGGCCGCAAACAACCACCCTACGAGAAATGAAGATTCTGGCGTTGAATTGTCGCGGGATTGGTCAGCCTGCGACAAAGCGGGAAATCCGCCAGCTTATCAACGAGCATCGACCATTAGTGTGCTTTTTATCCGAAACAAAGTAATCCAGCCCTAATGTTCGTAGTTTTTGTCGGTCACTTAGTTTTTCTAATTTTGAGTGTGTCCCTGCAAGCAATGGTGCAGGTGGAATGTTGTTGATGTGGGCCAATAATGTCAAGTGTAACATTTTGTGGAGTTGTGAATGGTGTGTGCATGTTCAGCTGTACCTTTCTGAATTCAATCAATGGGGACTTCTACTTTTGTGTATATGAGTTGCAATGATAGCATTTGTCAGCCCCAACTTACAACACTAACTAATTTAGCTTCGGGAATCGAGAATCCATGGATGTTAGTGGGTGATTGGAACTCTTACCTTGGAGTAGAAGACAAAACTGGGGGTAGACCAATTACACCCTCCCAACTTCAGCCTCTGAACACGTTTATCAATCTAGCCTGTCTTGGGGATGTTCAACTCACAGATAGCAGTTTTACATGGAATAATAAGTAGTTTGGTGAGAGACGCATCAAAGCCAAGCTTGACAGATTTTTGGTTAATGCAGAATGGACACACTTATTCCCTAATGCAAAAGTCACCTCTGAAGTACTTGCTAATTCTGATCATAAGGCAATAATTCTTTATACAGATAGCAACCGAAATTTCCAACCAAGGCCCTTTAGATTTGAAGCCTTTTGGTTGACCGAACCAGGTTTTATGGATGTGGTACAAGAGGCATGGCAAGCTCAGACATACAGGGGTTCCCCCTCCTTTTGGATCACCAAGAAATTAACAGCTCTTCAAACAAGTCTCAATTATTGGAATAAACATCAGGTTGGAAATATCTTTCAGAACATGGAACAAGTTAAGGCTTATCTGGCATCTTTATATAATATAAGGCCTTCATTACTTGATGATCACTGGTTCTTGGAGGCGAAACATCATATAGCAATCCTCAAAAAGTTAGCCCATCAAGAGAAAATATTATGGCAACAGAAATCCAAAAGCAATTGGACCATGCAGGGTGATCGGAATACAAAGTTCTTCCATCTCACCACAGTATAGAGAAGAGCAAGGAACGCAGTGAGATTCATCAATTTTGGTGGGGTGACAATAACTGACCTGCAACAGATTGGGCTAACCTTTCTAGATTATTATAAGGAATTGTTCTCCACCTCCAACCCAAGCATTGAGGACAGCTATTTCGAGCCGATCAGAGGGCGAATTTCCCAGGATGACAATAGGCGACTGCTGGCCCCAGTTATTGAGACAGAGGTGTACAATACATTGAAGAAAATGTCTGCCAATAAAGCCCCCGGTCCAGATGGCTTCTCTGATATGTTCTTTCAGAAGACCTGGTCGATTATTGGAAGGGAAGTGTCGAATTCCATTATCAAATTCTTCAATACCGGTTCTTTCGCCCTCTCCATCAACCAGACTTATATTGCTCTTATTCCTAAGGTGGATCACCCTTCCTCGACCTCTGAATTCAGACCCATTAGTCTCTGTAACTTTATTTATAAGATCATCTCGCGGATTCTGGTGAAGCGTCTGCGTCCACTTCTCAACAAGATCATATCCTTCAATCAGAATGGCTTTATTAAAGGTAGACACATCTAGGATAATGTTTTGATATGCCATGAACTTCTGCACAGAATCAAGCATACTCGGCGAGGCAATAGGGGTTATTTTTCACTCAAGATCGACATGAATAAGGCCCATGACAGAGTAGAATGGCAGTTTCTCAGAAGCACACTCTCGAATTTTGGTTTTGATCACACATGGATCCAAAGAGTGATGTTTTGTGTGGAAAGTACCCAACTAGGCATACTACTCAATGGATCCCCACTGCCTTACATTAAACCTTCAAGAGGATTGAGACAAGGGGATCCCCTTTCATCCTACCTTTTTGTTCTTTGTGCTGAGGTTCTCTCAACAAAACTGGCCATAGAGTTGCAAGAAAGAAGGATTCGGGGTCTGCAAATCAAACGAGGTGGAGAACGAATATCTCATATGGCCTTCGCAGACGATCTTATTTTCTTCGAGGAGGCGACTATGACTGAAGCAAGAGTTATAAATAGTGTCCTTGATATATACTGTAAGGCTTCAGGGCAAAAGATCAAGCTCAGCAAGTCTATGGCCCAGTTCAGCCCTAATGTTCAATCGGCCACGAAGCGTCAGCTCAGGGAGTACTTTCAGATCATTCCGACTGCCTCACTCGATAAATATTTGGGCATTCCCTACACCAGTGGCAAGTTATCCAAGCAACAATGTACCAACCTATTATCCAGGGTAACCACCAAGCTTCAACATTGGAAAACGCAATACCTCACTCCTGCAGGCAAGACTATATTAGTCCAAGCCTCTCTTTCAGCAATGCCCCAGTATGTCATGTCTTGCTTCAAAATTCCAGCTGTAGTACAGAAATCATTGAACACAGTCAGTCGTAGCTTCTACTGGTCAAATGGGACTTCTTCCTCTATTCCTACTATCTCTTGGACCTCCATTTGCCAACCCAAAAGAAGAGGGGGATTAAACATTAAACTCTCTGCACCGATGAACCAGACACTCCTAGCTAAGAAGGGTTGGGAACTCATGTTTCCTCCTTCATCCTTGTGGGCTAGATCAGTGAAGGAGAAGTACTTCCCCAATACTAGCTTTCTTCAAGCCAAGTGCCCCGCGAATGCTTTATGGGGATGGAAATCGATTTGCTCCACCCGCGATCTTCTGAGGCTAGGCATATATCATCAAGTGGGTAATGGCACCACCATCAATCCATGGACTGATTATTGGATCCCTTCTGGTCCTCCCTCTTCAGCCCCATTCCCCCTTCTGCCCCATGCACCATCCTCGGTGGACTTCTTTATTGATCTTCACACCCGACAGTGGAGCAGAGAGAGGATTTTCCATTGGTGGCCCCCAGACATGGCTTGTAAGATTCTATCCATTCCAATCCCCATCTTGTACACTGAGGATTGTATCGTTTGGCATATTACATCATCAGGAATTTTTTCAGTGGCATCGACATATTCACTGGCGATTGACAAGGGTACATAGCCAACTGATAAGGCGTGGCTTAGAATTTGGCATCTCCCAATGGCTCCCAAGATACAACATTTGATTTGGAAAACTCTCCATCAGAAACTCCCTCTCCCAGATCTTCTTAATCTCAGAGGATTTAACCTAAATCCATTATGCCATATTTGTCAGCATCAGTCATAGACAGCCTCGCATTTGTTCTTCTCGTGTGACAGAGTATGGAATATATGGCAACAAGTGGGCTTGCTACATCTCTTCAACACAGAGGACATTCGCTTTGGAATTATCTCGGCCTTACACAGTCCACTTAGGACCAGTAGAGATAACTGGAGCCAAGTTTCTCTTTTTTGTGGTATTATCTGGCAAATTTGGATAGCATACTGGGATCTTGTCTTTCGACAGGTCCCCTTCAACCCTGCGGCTATTACCCTTAGAGCAATTGTGACTGCTAGGGATCAGGAGAAGAACTTCACTGAGCCTCCGAGGCGAGAAGTAAGATTGGTTCAATGGCACCCACCAGTAGCACCTTTTATGAAATTTAATGTGGATGGAGCAAGTCAAGGCAATCCTGGTCATGCAGGAATGGGAGGAGTTTGTCGATCTCCTAATGCCTCTTTCATTTGTGGTTTTTCTCAAGAAATAGGTTGGAATTTCGCATTGGTGGCAGAAGCTCTTGCTGTTTAGAAAGCCATGAGCATAGCTCTCCAGATGGGTATCTCCTCTAACATCGTGGAAAGCGATAATCTCTTGGTGGTGAATATTCTTCAGAACAACACTTTGGAAACACCTTGGAAGATACACTCTATCATTCAGGATTGCAGAGTTTTAGCTACTTGTTTTAATCATATCAGCTTTGTTCATACTCTTCGTGAAGCTAATTCAGTAGCGGACAAACTAGCCACCCTTAGAGCCTCTTTCCAAAATAGCCATGTCTGGATTGGTTCCCCACTCCCTGAATGTATCCTCCCTCACTTCTCTGACTCATCTGAAACATTGTTCCATCGTTAATAAAGGCTTTTTATCAAAAAAAACAAAACATGAATGGATGACGGTTGCAAGTACTATGTTTTCTCCGCCATGGAGGAGTAATTCCTTCACCATTAGTAATGTGACCATATATGATTACTAAAGTTTCAGGATTCAACAATGGAGGTTACTTCTAATATCCCCGTGATGCAAGTGAAACATCACTCAAATAGAATGAACGCAGCTGAACGATCCTCTTAATGGTTGAATAAAATGATCATGGAAATCTGTATACGCAGAAACCACCACATTTAAACATGTTAGAAAGAGCCTCAAGTTTAATCCATCTTCAAGACAAAGAACAAATCCTGCGCCAAAAATCCTCTCAACCCACCCAACCCCCAAAGAAAAGGAAAAAACATCCTTCAACTAAATAGATAAAGAGAAAATTACAAAAGGGAAAATTTAACTACTACAACTGAATAGATCATCGAAAAAACAATAAAATCTACAACTGAGATATACTGATACTAATATGGTGCTGAATGACCCGTCACAGCAGAAAGAGCACTCCCCATTCCGTACAGCACGAATGGCTACTTTTGAATTAGGCCTTCATCTGCAGAACATCACTGGCTTGAAAGGAGAGAGAATCTATCCATCCATCCCCCCTCAATCAATAAACAAAATATTTTATAACTTCCCCACTTCCTTATTCTATAACGTTGCCACAAATGCAACACCATTATGGCTGGAAAAGCTGGCTTTGCTTAACCATTCCCCGTATTTCCCACACTTTCATCTTCATACTCTCAATCAGATGTTTAATGGCTCTGCCTCCGTGTCCCTGTCTTTCATTGAAGCCCAGTCTTGTGGCTCTGTAAAACAAAGGGGCAAATGACAAAAACAAACAAACCCATAAGTCCATAAAAATTATAAAGACATCACCTGCTGTACGTACTTATATTCCATTGTTTATTTCATTTCAATGGCATAAAAAAATCGGCCAAAACACAGTGCAGAAACTCCAGATGCTACAACTAGAACTAGAACCATGAATTGGAATAAATTTACGCTGTATCATCGGGACCTGAACTTACTATGCCTGTGGCTCTCTGCAACTACCATGAGCCGCCTCTGTAAGATTGTTGCCACGAAGAGGAATATCGAGCACATGCCCAGCATGACAGTGATAGGAAAAGCATTAACCTTCACATAAAAAGAAAAATTTTATTCAACAATGGATAAAAACACAGACAGCTTCCTTGACACTTCCCAACATCTTGTAAAAAGGAAGAGTAAGAGAGAGATGAATGCCAATGGTGGTTAAGAAGCTGCATAGAAAGAGCTAGCAACGCAAAAGGTCACCCATGCAGACCAAAATGAAGAAAGAGACAGAATGGCGTCTGTGATAGCAATCAAGAAGAGCTTGCTGGTGCAAGGGGAAAATGTCCACTAAGATCACTGAAAAGCTTCTACGCACACATGGTAGAGTACAACTTTTCTGTTCACGTTCCCCACCTCCCCCCCTCCCCCCTCCCCCCTTTTTGTTTTCTTTTTTCTTTTCAACTTTCAGCAGTGAAACCCATAGTAAGTCAAAACAGTTAATGCAGTAAAGGTAGTAAGATACTTACATTGTACAACACGATGCACACAAAAATGTTAAGAGGGATGCGAAAGAAGTTCATGATGGTGCTTCGTGCCTCCTCTGGAATGTACTGTGACCTCATCTTCATGATTGATGGCCAGAATATCCCCACACAAGCCTCAAAGGTACAGAAGCCAAAGAGAAGAATGCAACCTGTAAATGATATGCTCCCACCTTTCACTTTTGTGGGAGGTACAAAGAACTGTTGCGAGGTAGAGTAACAACAGATGAAATCATGATAAAAAATGAATCATTAGATAAGAGTTTCTTTCATTTTTTTTAATAACAACCATTAGACAAAAATTTTGCATGAAAGAACTGGGTCCATAGGTACATACATTCGCAAGAACAGGAATCAGAAAGGTGAAGGCTGAAATCATAAAAACAATCTGCATGTAACTCTCAACTTTGAGGGATGCGCGGGCCATGAGCCTAGATGCGATGGAGCTTCCCAACATTGAAGCCAACATGAATGTTGCAAAAATGAAACCATGTGGTATGTCCTCATCATTTGGGCTCAAAGCAGGAGTCCATAGAAAGACAAATGTATACATTGAACCTTCAAACAATGATTGAATTGCTCCCAGTAGTGCAATCTTCTCATCTGATTTCACATACCACAAAAATTATGAAGTCTTCACAAGGAAAAGATGAGAGAAAAGCGAAGCAAAATTTCAGATAAATCAGGAATGACCACAGAAAGTGGAAAAGTGCCACCATATTAAATGCAAACAGCAAGGGTGTTGATCTCAATTGAAGCATTTAACCCAAGCGACTGAATCCCTCCCTCCCAAACCCTGTACTACACCCTTACAAATTCAGTTAAATGTACACAATAATTTAATTAATAAAGGCTATGACTACTTCATGATAGTGTTATTTGACACAGCAGATCTCCCAAATATAACTCATCAAAGATCAAACAGAGCCATCTTATCAATGCATGGGACATTCTTAAGACATACAAAATGAATATCCTAATGCCTAGTCTTTCTCAAAGAAGAACAAGGTACACACAAGCTAGAAAGAGGTTAGAGAGTTACCAGAAGCAATGGCTACAGCAGCACCCTTGAACTGGGAGAGCAAGTCCTTGCTCTCTGAAGGATCCCCGTAGTTCTCACTCCATGATGACAATATGATGGCCATCCCAATTGCAAGAAAACATGCCGCAGCATCAAAAGGAGCAACCGGGCCAAAGCCAAGAGTGTCAGCAAGCATATTGCCAAGCAACCCAGAAACAATGGCAATGAGACCATTACCAAGAAATATTGCCTTAGAGAATGTCAGGGACAGCCACTGTTGGTCAAAGCCCCTCTGCATGAAAGAAAAACATGATAAAATATCTGAACAAAACAAACATATTGATTGCACACACAAGACCACCACATAAGTAAAAGAGGCAACCCATCATATAGATGGTGGCTTCCATACTTTCAACCCATGGGTTTCACTACTTCAAAGCAAGCTGATGGTTGCCTCATGGTTCAAACATTCAATTATCAGAGAAGTCACAGGATCAGGTTAAGTTCAAAGCTCAGACCCACCAAATGTTGTGGACTTTCACCAATGCACAGAATCCCTCAATTACCAAGCATACAACAGATGAGAAGTCCACTCACAATGGGGGTGTACTTGCAAATTGAAGTGCGGAGTCCCAATTGCTCACCTTGTTGTGTTCTGCAACAAGCCATGATTCGAAGGCAGAAAAAAGAAGAGAAGTGGCGATTCCTCCTAATACACGCCCCACCATAAGAACTCTGTAATCAGGAGAATGCTTGGTGATGCAACTTAGGATGTAAGTTATGCAGTAAGTAACACATGCCCTCTTACGGCCCCTGTACATGGTGCACAAAGGTATGAGAAACCAGCAAACCAATTTGATCACTAACAGATCAAGTTCGGATAATGAAATCTTACTGTTTGTCCGCCAAAGATCCAACAATTGTGCCAAACAACATTGATGATCCAAAACCAGCAATAAAGAGGCGTCCAATCTCTCCCTTCCCAAAACCATATGTACTGTAAAGGTAGTAGACATATGGACCCTGCAGCCAATCCCCAGCTATTTGCCGCAGGAACCGTAATTAGTCAAAAAATGAAAAATTAATGGACTTAACTGCTTAGATATTCAACTTTCTTTAACATTTATAGAGCAACCGATTTATGCCATTTTGCAATTGAAAGAGAGCGAACCATCTCAGCTGCCTAGATCCATCACATACATTCTTCAAGAGAGCTACAGATTAAATTAGCCGATATATATGTCATTTCTTTTGGGTTTTTTTTTTCTATTGAGGGGGGGGGGGGGGGCGGCGGTAGGTGGGAAGAATTTAGTTTATTTAATTCTTTAAGGAAGAATCTAAAATCGAAATAAAAAAATATCACCGACGTCGGCGAAAGAAAGAAGGGAAACGACAAGTCGACACCACACAGACAAACTTTTTTGCTTCCACAGTAGTGAAAACTGAAAACTGAAAACTGAAAACACCGCTGGATGTAGATCCCACGTCTTAACGACTGAAAATGTTGATTACGAAACCCAAAAAACTCCTGGTTTCTCAAAGAGAAAGTGAGGGGCTGACTCATTCCACAGATCCGAGGAAAATAAGGCACGCATAGCATTAGAGTGCATTGTGTATAACCAGAGATACCAGATCCAACCCGTACGAGAAGTTTTAAAATTGAAAAAGAGAGCATGAGAGAGAGACTCCAAAATTACACCAAATTTTCGAGAAATCAAATGGGAAAATGTAAAGGGAAGATCAGATCTGGCTTACCCATCATCAGAGAGTACACGACGAGGTAATTGTTCTTGAATGAATTAAAAGGAGCAGAGGTACTGATGCGATCTTTGTTGGTCTTGCTGAACTCGAGGGTGCCGACAACCATCACGAGAACACCAAAAACAAGGTAGTAAAACACCTCCATTTCAGCAGATGGATCTGCTCGCTCGCGCGCGCGCGAGACACAGAGAAAATTATAAGAGAAACGACGAAGTAAATATGGCTTCTCTACCTTTCCTGGGAACTCTTTTTATGAGAGCGAAGGGGGAAATGAGCTGAGTGAGAAATCAAGTGTGTGCGCGTGTAGGATAGTAGGAGACACAATCAGTGTTTTTACGCGTACACGTGGCTACATCTGAGCTGTTGAAGCTTGTGATCTTTGTAGTTAGCTCTTTTATCTCTAGGTGTTGGGATCCACCCCTTCATGGAGGGGGATGAATGTTCACGTACGTGAGCATAGGTGAACAACTCACAGTCGCCATTCAAATGGAACATTCCCACAGAATAGATTCCATCTAAACAGCTGTGAGTTGTTCACGTGTGCTCATGTACCTGAACATTCCCTGCACTACCGTTCATGTGAGGGGTGAGGTCCCACTCTGTAATCGTCGGTCGTCAGGGAATGAGAGTGTGACAGTCACTGTGACTAACTGATCCATTATTATTGCTTAAGGTTGTGTTTGGTTGTGTAAATTAACAGAACGCAACTCTGTCGGATCGCAATTCTAAATTATTATAACCGTTTGGTTGCTTAATTCCAATGGATGACAAGAATTACATGATTCCGATTTATTTTTACCTCTTTAGGTGAACTTAGATATGCATTACAAATTCTAGGCTTAGTACAAATAGCATCATCCAACTTTGAATCATATGTTTCTTACCCTAAATCTTGAAACGATCTAAAACGACGATTTTTGTTTCTACGACGATCGTCGTCTTCCTGAACCTGCATTGTCTCTCTCTCGCTCCCTCTCTGCTCTCTTCCACACTGTCGACGAAAAGCTTTGTGGAAGCTTGGACGAAGCCTGCTACCAAACTGCTGAAAAAGGTAAAAATCTCACTCTCGCTCTATCACTACTCGCTCTCGCACTCACTCCCTATCTTCATCACTCTCGCTCTGCTCTCTTTCATACCCATCTTTCATCTCTGCTCTCTCTTTCTCTCTCGCTTTCTGTCCTAGTCTATTGCATATGGTGTCCTTTGTTTAGGGTTTTAGTTCTAATTTAGGGTTTTATTGTTTCAGGTTAAGATTGAAGATTTCCGACTAGGGTTCCTATTCAGGTGAGGTTCTACTTATCTTCTTTCCCTGTTTCAGATCTAATAATGGTAAAAAATTTCTAAATAGAAAGGGATGATTTTGAGTATGGTATGTGTACACTGTTTATTCTTAAGTGTGTTGGTAGAGATCTTCTTTCACAATTTTGCTGCATGATGGGAAATGTGTTTAGTTTTGTTTTGTACTGTTTTAACATGTTTTTTTTAAATTTTTTTTTTTTTATTGTATGTTTTTTTATGCTAACTTTTATGCATCAACTTGCATCATATTTGCATACACTATCATACACCATTGGTCATCCAACAACGCATGGTTTAACCCCATTATTTACACCTCGTAGTGTAACCCTGGGCCCGGTGTGTAGACATACGACTTACCCGTGGTGAAACTACAACTCTTAACACCGTATCGTCTGGTATATTAAAGAGGCTTGCACCGTCGTATCGCTTGATCATCTTACTCGTAGAAGTGGTGAGAGGAATAAAAGAGCACCTTGCTAAGGGAATCCTTTTTCGGTCCTATTATCCTCTAACCAGCATTCATCATAGAGGGATCTAAAACCCAACACTTAGGGGGAGGGAGTTCTATTTATATTGGTGGTTTGGTAATGTGGATCCTTCTTTGATACGTGTTCTGCTTGAATTAGTAGTTTCCGTTTAAGAATAGGAATCATTTTTGGAGAGTCTAATTGAGGCAAGCTTCTATGTCTTGTAGATCCGATAGGATTCCTTCCCTTAGTAGGGAACCGGAAGCTTAGATCTTCATGGTTTCCAGATTGGAATGTATCTCCTTGTCTTTCGGAGTTTAGCTCTTAGAAGGTTTTCATATCGGGAAAGTGAGACGAGACTCAGTGGATTACATTTCCTATTTTCTTGTCTCCACGTTTCTCATTATGAGTGGTTGGAATATTTAATGGGTAAACACAATCAATTATTACTTTAGATAGAGTCCTATCATCCTATGTATGGAAGACTTAGCAATGCATGAGATATTAAATCCTCTTATGAGATAGGAAACTAAGAGCCCGCTTGATAACCTTACGAGAAAAAGTTTCTGGTGAGAAACGGAAAAACACTTAAAAATCGTTGGATAACAAAGTGTTTTTTGTGACTGTTTTTAGAAACATAAATCAAAATTTATGCTCCCTGGAAGACTTTTGACAGAACATGTTTGACATGTTCTATCGTTTCTTGGCTGAAAATTGGAAAAGTGTGCCCGATAAAAACTCCTATATTCGTTCACTATGCTCTTTTGTAAAATTGGAAAAGTGTGCCAAACATATCCTTTTGTTAATTTAAAAAAAAAAAAAGAAAAAAAAAAGGTTTTGCTTGTTTCCAAGAACAGGTATACCAAGCGAGTCAAAAACGATTTCTCAACACAGAAAATGAAAAAAAACTGTTTTGCAGTTTCTCAGCATATAACTAGAACAGAAACACCTGTAAGGTTATCAAGTGGGCACTAAGCCCCCGTTTGATAACGTTTCTATTCTGGGAACGCCGTTACGTAATTTCCATCACGTAGCAAGCCAACATTAACAAAAATGATTAGAGCGTGATTACAATCACTTGTAAAATCCTGTTTTTTCAATCCACTATTTTAAAAGCCATGGTAATTTCGAGCTAATTTAGAGGGGCTTCATTTTGTTCAGGAGATAGTGTTCTTGCTCAACCTGTTCAAGTGAAATTTGTCCTTGCATTACCAAATAGTTGGCATATTCAACAAAATTTTTCTTCATAGAACCCATTGATGATCCAAATTGGGTGTTCCAACTTATTTCACACAACACAACCTGAGAAAAATGATTTTTTTGTAAACTACCAAAAGCAATTCTACATACACATGTCTAATCCAGCCAAGAATTTCACCAACTATTTGGTGGGTTAATTAAGCATTTTAGTTTGATTTGAATTGTAATCTAATATCAAATAATCCTTTGTTTAAATGAGCAAAATGCCAAAGATTAACCAGATTGAAATTATCTCCCCCAACCCCTTCCCCTTTTTTTGTTCATTCTTAATGGGCACTTCAAAAAAGGAATTGCTCGTGTGTCTTTCTACTCATAATATCTACTATATTATGATAAAATAAATTGAAATAATTCTCACAACTAATTATAGCAGGACAGTTGAAGCGTGGAACTAATCTCTATGCTGCTTAACCTGTTATCATCATGATCATTGCCTTCATCTTGATAGAGATTGGAATCATTAGGTTGGTCCATATGGGTCAGTGGCTTGCACCATTATTTCCTGATTAACAACCCTTCTAGTTCTGTTGATGGTTAGAAAACACAAGAACACATCATCTTCTAGCTCTCCTAGCTGCTGCAGGAACCAAGACTCATTACTCTTAAACTCCCTTACCACCTCAATCAACATTTGCCTTTGCCTCTTTAATTTGATTCTTCACACACATCTTGGCAATAGTCTTACTGTGCGCCATCTCATCATTTAACTTCACAATTAGCCTACTCATATTGTCCAGATCCCTATTCAGTATATAAACCCCCTTAGTTGCCTCATCAAGCTGTGCACCATGCCTGGCAATTGTGCTTGAATTAGGCGCCGTTCCTTCGACCAGACATAATCCTCTTTTTCAAGCCAGCTCAATAAACAGTGAACATGGCTGGTGAAGCTGCAAGTCCTACAATGTTGTGCACCACAAGGACTAGTATTGCAATTGCAAGTTCACCACAAGCCATTCCATGGCTTAATCCTGCAACTATCTTGCATAAGCTAATCAATTTTGTTATGAAAGCTTCCTTATATTCCTCATTTACATTTGAACTTGCCGCGTAAATTATTAAGTTGTTCCATTAAGGAGCAGAAATCTTCTTAGGTTAGATAATTAGAAACTTGTCTTTACTTTCAGTAGAAAACCACCCATGAAACATCAATTAATTAAAATGAAGATTCTTTCCTCCAATGAAAAGAATCAAATAATTGAAGCAAAGAACTAACTGTACATGGAAGGCAGTTGTCTTCGTTTTCTGTTTGATCAAAGGGTTTCTGGGATTAGGCCAAAACATAAAACCAAAAATTAGAAGAAATTCAGGTGAGGAGAAAAGCTTCATTTTTTAGTCTGCTATCTTCTTCGGATTTCGAGAGCTTCAGCTGAGGGAGTACTTCGGTCGACTGAGATGAGAAGGGGAAGAATTTCAGGTGAGGGAGAAGAGCTTCATCCGAGGTCTGCTACCTTCTTCGGATTTGCAGGGACGTATCACCATTGATAATGTGAAGAGCTTCACAGTATAATAATATCCATCCAAGACCTGTAATTATATACACACATAACTATACATCTATCATGTGTATTCTAAAATTGTAATCCATGAAATTTTATCAGCAAAATAGTCTGGAATATCCATCCGAGACCTGTAATTCTGTATCCACATAACTATCCATCTATCTTGTGCATATATTCTAAAACTGTATTCCATGAAATTTTGTCAACAAAACAGTCCAAAACAAGTGTTCATCAACATCCGTCAGATAAGTCCTAAAACCTGTTCGACATAGCTGTCCAAAATAACTATTAGTCCAAATTAACTACCTGTATCTGAGAATTTACATAAGAAATCTGTCCATCTTAGTTACATAACAAAATATCCATATACACAAAAGAATATTATGTAGCTACTCTCTGTCCAAATCCTCTACTGGGAAGACTGGACACCCTTTCCCTCTTGCTTTCCGTATGCAATTGGCACACTGGCACTCCACGTGTGCGTGTGCTCTGTAAAATGGGGTGAGCAGCTAACTCTGTGAGAAAGAATACCATTCATACCATGCTCATATGATGAAATCATGCTATGCTGTGCAAACTTATACTATGCACATGTCGTAAGCATAATCAACAATGATGCTATCTTGGCTACTGATACATCCAATATTCACCTGGCCAATCAACGGCCGCCATGTGTCACAGGGCGACCCGCTCCAGAACCAAGGGGAACGAACCGGGGTCCCAGCACCCAGGCGCGGCCTGCACCCAGGTGCGGCCACCACTCAGGCGCAGCCTCACCAAGGCGTGGCCACACCCAGGCGCGGCCTGCACCCAGGCACGACATCGTGGGCACAGACGTGAGGGGCACAAACATCGGGGCTACTCACCTATGACCCGATCATATCGCTACAGACTCATGTCACCACTAGGACTCTAGGCCACCGCTTAGAAGTCACGTCACCCAGACGGATTCAAGCACCAATGACGTTATCACCACACGCGGGTATCTATCCACCAAGGATCTTGATACCACTAGGACACTCCCTCCCGCGGGGAGATGGTCAATCAGGATAGAGCCCCGTTACCCAGGGCCTCTATCCACTCAACGGCACATTCGCCATCAAACTGGGACTCTCCACACCGCCATACACTACTATAAAAGGCAAGGTACACAACCCCATCAGGGGACATCAAAACTCATACTGAATAATCACTATTCATCTATTTGCGCCAGAAGATCTAACTTTGGCATCGGAGAGCCCTAGGCCGGAACCACACCGGTTCTCTCTGTTGACCCCTTGGTCCACTTGCAGGTGACGACACTCGCAGGACCGCTCGACGATTTCTTGACGCAACAGCTACATTACAATTTTTGCGAAGAACCATCCAGTAGTTCAATTTGGCAACAAACGGCATAGTCCAGGAAGTTATAATCATATAAAAACTGCTTGTGCATAACAGTGAACAACATTTACTGTTTCACCTCATGAACGGTAGAATGTTGATTTATGATATAATATACCACTGAATTAGTTAATACTACTTAACCAAACCTCAGTGAAGAATGCCATTTAGGATTTAATTTACAATCAGAGTTCACCACTGCCATCTTCCTCCAACAACAACAACTGCCAATGCTACTATCAAGTATCAACACAACAAACAGGGGGATTGTTCTTTGTGTGGGACATAGGGGCCACGCTGCTCATGGCAGCCAATGAGAGCCTGCAAGCTGGAACAATAGGAAGGTTACAAAAATAATAAAATGCATGTCTTCCATGTTCCAGGCAGCAATAACATCAGAAAACCAACCACCCTGTTGACATAAACGCCAAAACCACAACCAAGGGCTTAAATCATAAAGATCACTAACGGGGCTCCAAAGATACCTTTGGTGGGTAAATTGGGGTTTTGACAATTATTTCAACCCGTCCATAAATTTTATTTATCATAACTACTCGTAGAGCCTAAGTAAACAGTTTGAATTCAAACTTGGATCAGAAAAGGTTTAATTCACGGTCCAAAATTTAGGACCCTAAAGTTCCACTGAAGCTGGATTGAATTCCCAAGAGACAAGTCTGCTTTGACATACCTTCCTCCAGTTTTGGATGCTCTGGCATTTACATCCACATACCACACGATTTTATGTTTGGTAAATGTTTTGCAATAATCAAGGAAACATCCTCTTCGTGATGTGTGGGTACGCCATTCAATGTTTTTTAGGGATATCATTGCTTCTTTGTGATGAACCACAAATCATCCCAACCTATCAGAAGATACCACGTGTCTTGGAACAACGGGAGATCACCCGGACACCAACAGCATGAGATCCACTGGGGGGTCACCCACACTTGGGCGCCACCCACACGGGCGTCACCCACACTTGGGCGTCATCCCCCTTGGGCCAATGTTGACTTGTACATCCTTCCCCCTCAGGCCTTATCCACTGAAGAGTTGGGACCTCGACAGGGTGCAAGTACGAGTTGGACTACATGACCACCACGTCGCCAACAAGATACACACCACCACAAAGGCTCCGGGCCCTCACCTACCACTTGCGTAACCTAGATGGACTCAACCACCAGGGACCCTATCTACCACGTAGAAGGATCTATCCGTCGAGAAGGACAACCCTACTGGGACACTAAGTCTCACGGGAAGACAATCAACCAGGGAGGAGCCCTGCTACTCAGGGACTCTATCCACTCCGTGGTTCACTCTTCCATCTACGACGAAGACTCCACATCAACTAGGGACTCTCCACTCAGCCATGCACCGCTATAAAAGAGGAGGTATGTCACACCCTCAACCCATCTTGAATAATCTCTATTCATCTATTTGCTCAGGAGATCGCACTTTGGCATCGGAGAGCCCTAAGTCGGAACCACACCGGTTCTTTCTGGTGACCCCCTGGTCCTTTTGCAGGTGACGGCACTCGCAGGACCGCTCGATGATTTCTTGATGCAACACTTTGTTTTATTGTTTTTGTTTTTTTTTTTCCTTTTTCTTTTTTTTTGGGGGGGGTGGTGGCTAGAAAGATATATTTTATTTAACACCCTCCTTATAGGATTTATAAAGTGGATATGTGTGTCGAGAGTGCTATATGATCGACGTATTCCTTTAAAGCTTTCAAAAAAATTTTATAGGACTGTCATACGACCGGCTATGATGTATGGTGAGGAATGTTGAGCAGTTAAGAAGTGCCATATAAATAAACTATGTGTACTACAGACGAGGATGTTGACGTGGATGTGGCAAAACCAGGAAAGGTAAAGGAATGACCATATTAGAGATGGGTTGGGAGTAGAGACAAGGATGTTTCAGTTATTTTATTTTTCTTCTTTTACTATATTGATCCTGCTGCAATCGATCTCTTGCTGGTTTTCCTGGTTCGAGGTCGAGTTTGCAGAAATGAGTTCACGCTTTTTCTCGTTTGAAAAGGATTTATAAGGAAAGATCTTTTAAACCTTGGTAAGTCAATCAAGAAATTCCTCTTGCCCCTTTTCACCACAAAACTCTGGAACCTCAACTTTGATGCTATTGTCCCTATCAGAAAATTGTCGTGCGATGTCTTGGGGTATAATTGGATCCGGTTGATGCCTTTGAGGTGTATCTTTGATCCGTAAGGTATGAACCTGAGGAGCCGAAGTAGATGTTCCAGCTTCAACCTGTTTGTCGGTTCTCATCATAAAAGCAAGAGTCTCTTCCATAAATTTGTTAAGTTTAGCCTCATTCTTCTCAAGTCTTTCCTCAAGTTCGGCCTCACTCTTTTGTTGATTCTCAGCCAATTCCAAGTGCAACTCTGCGTTGGTGACATGACCACCTGTTATGATTGGTAACAGCCAGAAATTCAACTTTGATACCAATTTGATGCGAATCCGGGGTTCGAAAACCCGCCTCGGATCGCATACGAGCCCACACAAGAGTAAGATAACTAAAAACATAAGCACAAGTGGCATAACAGTAAATATTGCAGGTGTGTAGGAGCAATGGCAAAATGGTAAATAATGGAAGGTTTTAATGGGATGGCAGCACCGTAATTTAGGGAATCCTAAAGGACAGAGTGTGATTAAATGGAGAAGGGATATAAAGGAAATTCGAAATAAAGAGCAAGGGTAAAGTTGACATCAAAATCAACTAAAGGATTAAATAGGTTATGAGGGGCAAACCTGGAAACAACATGTAAAAAGGATTAAAGCACAGCCGAATGGTTATCTTCAACCTTACGAATAACCTAGAAAACAAAAACAGCTGCAGTTTGGAAGAGATTACTCCATCGTGGGTTCTCGGTTGACTCCGAAAGTTCATGGATGAGTCGACAATGAAGATCCCTCTTGGATGCACTTCATTATCAGCCCAAGCAAAAAGCAGAAGAGATGTATTTGATGTCTGAAACTGCTGCTGGAGGAGGAGTGTAAAGCCTGATCTGAAATTAGCTTCACAACTCACTGTTACGGAAAGGTTTGGAATGGGAATCCACAGGTAATGTCGCCCTAGGTTAAGTATTAATCCCCAATGTTTGAGACTAATAGGAGCAGATCTCAGAGAGATCGATGCCTCCCTTACTACACCCTGAACTTGTGTCAGAAACAAGGGAGGTTATACCGTTTTAGGGTATGCAACAGGGAGAAGAGGAAGAGGAAGAAGTACATCAGAGGAGAGAAGAAAAGCAAGCACGGCTCATGGCAGCCATAGGTTTAAACCAAATAAACTTTCATTCAAAATTCTCTATCCCAATTGTTGAGTACAGCCAAGTATTTAAAGGGAATAATTGCCTTAAACTGAAACAAAGAAATCCTAACAGAAATGGACTCAACTGAAACATTTTGACTCAAACTCTACTTCTATTTATGGTTGAAATAAGGAAAATAAAATAAAAACATTAATTCCTAATTAATCCAACGTTTAACTGCGAGTTCTTCTCATCGCAAATCTCCTCCCTTCCGCTGGCTGCTGCCACTGTCGTTCAAAGGTTAGGGATGACCACTCCCACGTCCCACAATATTAGTTTTTTTTTTAAGTTAGTTCCCTATTTTGCCCTCAACTTTATCCTTTAACCTTATATGTCCTATTTTTACCTTAATTCCTAGTTTACCGTCATTCTTTAAATGGTAAGCTCAATTCTGTCTTCTCCTCTGGTTTACCTTTATTTATTTTTTAAGATCTCCTTTAATTAAGATACTGGCATCCCATTATAAACTTCTGTTTATTTACAATTCTGCCATTGATTATCTAAACTCTACATTATTTGCTATCAGAGCGAAATCCTCTATTTCCGAAGGCATTAGACCCTAAATTTATTACTCTTTTAGAGCGGTTCGCGAAGGAATTTCGGGATTGATTGCCCAATATCAAATCGAATTTTGGGGACCTATGATTGGGTTTTCGAGAACTTACTGGTAGTACCAACAGCTTCTGTAATAAAGTATGCAGAATGCTAATAGCCTTAGAGGACGAGTCAGTGGTAATAGAAAAAGTGGATAACAAAAGTGACGATCAAGGTGAAGAGAACGGTCAGATCAAAGGTGCGGTTGAAGAGTTTATGGACGGTGCGATTCTAGTTGTGAAACCCTACAATCAGATTCCCATCGAAGAGATGTCATTTGCTAATGACCATCAGGTGATTGTAACGGTTGATTGTTATATGTGTATCATCGCCCCCATCAAAACCGGTGTTTGTGATTGCCGATCAAGTGGTGCTGATCCTCTCATTTTATGAAATTCATGGTCGAGATTTTCTCAACACCATGAGAGTTGATGCAAGAGCAATTTCTTGGACCGGGTTAATCCCATTGAGGGACCCATATGAAGACAAACCGGGTTCAAGTAGGATATTTAATTTATTATGGGCATGAGAACTCTACTTGGTCGCATGGTCTCTACACAAGCGTCTGAGCCAATGGGGTAACATGCCTAGGTATCTACCCAGGGGGTAGAGGCAATAAAGCAAAGGTGGCGTTGCTCCTAATAACGTAATGCGGATTCGGATCTTAACCACGATAGGTTGCTTTCACATTAGAGTAGTGGGTAGGTGTCAAAACCTAGTCCGCTCCACCGTCAGGCCTGACCGGACCAGGCGAATAAAGCCCAAAACCAAACCATCTATTTAATTGTGTTTTTGGTAATATACCATCCGTTTAATAAATAAAAGGGAAAATTACACGGCAACCCCCTGAGGTTTACTATAAAAAACATGGAGTGGATATAATCAAAGAGGATGCATCAATATCTGAATCCATATTCAATTATCATCCAAATATAAAAAACTATCCGAATTTACACCTGATATCCAACTATTCGAATATATAGATACAAATTTAAATTGAATTCGGATTTTCGATTATCCATTTATACTTCTAATTTTAAGAGGCTTTGATGAAAAAGAAGTTCATTCAATCTTCATCTAAATTAGCTTGTTTAATAAGTTTAATTGCTATAATCATCTCTAAATGAAAAGGTCTTCACAGAGAGGATTTCTTCTCACATCCTCTCACATTATGATATGTAAGATTTACATTAAAACACTCTCTCCTTAGAGAAAATGTAGGTTTCCTATTGAACAAATCCATCTCCTACCTTTCATTGGTACGATTTCTCACTTTTGCATCATAGAAAACTTCTAATCAGTCATTTTGCATGTCCTTGTGTCCGGCACAAGGGTGGCGTGTCTAGCTCGACCGGATGGATGACGTTGTTTCTCCCTAATAATAAAAAAAAGAAAAAATCCATTTAAGTACCTAATTAACCCACTCCCTCAATTCCCCTCCCTAGTTGAGATCAACTGACACTCCAAAGGCGTGGTGGATCATGGATGTGGTTAATGGTTTTTGTCGTTTCAGTGGACTTCCCAGTGGACCATAGACTCGGTAGTCGGTACTACGCCTGAGATCGAATTTTGAGATCACATTAATTAGTTCACATTAACAAATTTGGACTTTGGAGATCACATTATTGCCTGTATTAAAAATAAGGGAAAAATAATGACGGACAGTTTGTGTACGAGACTAATATTATTGCTAAAGAGTATTTTCACAGTACTTTAGTTCTGATTTTAATTCTATTTTTAGGACATAAACCCGTTGGACTAGGTGTTTGTGGAATGCCTCTTTTGTCTTGGTTTGAGTCATGAATAATTATCATCTCCAATTTGCAGGCACCTCAATTCGTTCAATTCCTCTAATAGGGGAGTGGACTCCATCTTGAGCAATGTTTTCGGGTAGGGGGTAGGGTGGTCATTTCTGTCCCCACGTGAAGAATTGAAGGAATTGGAGGGAGCAGCGAATTAGAGGGGATACCGATTCGTTGAGTCATTCTTGACAACGAAAACCCCATAGCTCTTCTTTCTATTGAAGAAATTAGACTAGCTGTTTTTAGTATAGGTTCTTATAAGAATAACTACCACCTCCAATTCACTGCCTACTCCAAATCCTCCAATTCCTCTAATAGGGGGAGTGGACCCCACCTTGGGCAATCTTAGGTAATGTGTTCGGGCAGGGGGTAGGGTGGTCATTTCCACCCCATATGTGAGGAATTGGAGGAATTGGAAGAGATAACGATTGGTTCTTATAAAACCCCAAGTCATGATGGTGTATCTGTCATCTTTTATCATAATTATTTCTACCAAACAAAAACGGAAAGAAAAACCTAAAAACTCAAAAATGCCCTAATAAAACTCCATTCTGGGACTTATTAGTTATCTTATTTCTTCAGTGACTTATTCCATCAAGCTAAAATGAGGGGCTTTTGACTTCTCTGAGCCATCTCATGGCATCTGACAAGGGTACCCTTCAAATCCTTATCTATTCATTTTAGCTATGGTAGTTAGAGATTTATAGAAACCTTAATTTATTCAAGGATATCAAAATTACTAAGAATGCCCTTGAAGTTACTCATCTACTTTTTGCAGACGATACTTTCATTTTTTGTCGTGCTAATCTTGAGGATGTTAACACTATTCAAATAGTCTTGAGTCTTTTGAAGCCCTCACAGGATTGTAAATCAACTATAATGAGAGTGAAGTATTTTTTAGCAAAAACACACCATCTCATTTGAGAATATATATTTGTCGTCTATTTGTATGCATGAAATATCTCCTTTTTACCTCAGAGATCCTCTTTTCATTAATAAGGTCAAGAAACAATATTTTCGACATTTAATTCATAAAGTCCAAAATAAACTTACTTCTTGGAAATCTTCCTAATTCTCCCAAGCTAGTAGATCTCTCCTAATTAAATCTGTGTTGTGATCAATGCCTACCAATTTAATGTCGTGCTTCCTAATTCCTAAGAGTGTCTGCTCTTCCTAAGTGCTAGGTTTTGGAGGGGGAAGTCCAAGAAAAGTAGGAAAATTTCTTTGATACCTTGGCCTCAGATCTGTAGGCCCAAAAATTATGGTGGTTTAGGGTTTAAGCTTGGTCACATTCATAATCAATCTTTGCTTCTTAGATTAGGTTGGTGGTTACTATCTAATCCTTCGGCCCTTTGGGCTAGAAGCTTAAAAGCTAAGTGTATTTTTATCAAAGAGAGGACAAGTGCTTGATAAACTTTGGATCTAACCCCTACTTTAGAAGAATCCCAAAATGGTGGAAATTCTAATGAGAGCTTAAGATTCATCCAAAATTAAAAACTTTTCTCTGGAGAGTGTTGCATAATAGTATTCCAACTACGGATTATTTAAAAAAATGGTTGAATGCAAAAAATGTTTGTGTTTGTGTTTTTTTTTTTTTGGTAATAACTATAACAAATCGGTTTGGCACATTTTTATCTCTTGTGGTATTATAAATCTAATATCAAAAAGAAGGAGAGGACGGACAGATTGCCTAAGTCGAACAAGATCGTTCTGTCATTAAGATAGTATTTGCACCCTATGACTGCAATGGGTTGCAGTAAATCTGCCTCTCAAGATAAATCAAGCCTGACTTGATTACTGTTTATAGAGACAGAAATCACCTTGAAACTATGAGATTTGTTAGTACCTGACTGACTGAATTCGTGGGTTACATATAGGCCCATGACACAATTCGGATGAATCAAATCCATTGGCTCATATGGCTTGATCTGATAGGTCATGACTATTGGGCTGGGCTCTCATGGCTATACGTATGGGGCTGCAACCATTGGACTCAACGTTGAACCAAGGGTTGCATCCCTCCTCTTTGATCAGCCACCGATCCAATGGTTGGATCCTAAGCACCCTTTGATCAGACACCATCGATCCTGAAAAGATTAAGGCGATATACTGCGAAGTGCAAAGTGTACCATCAAAGCGCCACATTGTGCCTCACGCACACACACACTTAGTTAGTAAGTTCGGGAACGACAATTGAACGGGAACGGATACGTACGGCAATTAAACGGACTAGACGGTAATAATACTTTTCAAAAATCCGGCTTCATAAAAAGCATACGATAATAATACGGTACGTGTTTAATACGGGTATAATACGGCATAGACGGCAATAATACTTTTAAAAAAACGGACATATATTCATTATATAACATGCATGCATCACCTAATAAACAAAATAATATCATGATTTTATGAACTAAAATAAACACAATAATATAATATGCTATATAACATCTCTAAGATTATCATTTAACATACCAAAATATCAATAATCTACAAGAAATGAATGTAGATTGTCCGAAAATGAGATGAGCAAATTGATTACCTTATCATTAAATCATTCTTCCAACATTACATTTCTTATTATCTACAATGAGATAACCATATATTTTTAACCGGATGTGTTCTTGTGAAGGGGGATGAATTCCCACTTCCCACTAATTAACCAACACAAGACAAGAGGGAGAGTTCTAGATATGGATCTCCACTGTACACATTAGCTACAAGAGATAGAAAAACAAGAATAAAATAGAATAGAGATTGAGTTGTTCTCGTCAATATCACACGATTCATTTGCTTCACTACCACCATCAAAGTTCAAAGACCGAGAAAAACAAGAAGAGAGTACAAGACCTAAGTGCCGCTTTGTTGAACGGAGATGGGGAGGATGATTGGAGATGGAGGGCGGCTCATCGCTTGCACCTACGGTTGGATGTTCAACGCAAATCGAAAGGGATGAAAGGGAAAGTGAAATCGTTTTCCTAAATTCTAATCTTTTGGGTATTTTTTTTTTTTTTTTAAAAAAAATGTATAATACGTATAATACGCATCTTATACGAGTATAATACTCGATCGATTAAAAAATATATTTTTTTATAAAAATACGGGAAAATACAGGGACGAGAGTATTATACGTTTAAAAATTTGGGTATGTATATAATACATGTATTATATGCGTATTTACTAACTAACCACGCACACGCACGCATGCCCATATGCGCGACGATCACCGTCCTCGCTTGCAAGTGCACTATACAATTTCTTCTAAGCACATGTGATAATAATAACTAACACATATAAACCCAATGAACTTTTCTTTCATACCCGATGTGGGACTAAAAGTCCCACACCAATATTTTGAAAATTTTGGTTTTTCCCAATTTTTAAAATAATTGAGTCTCAGTCAATAACTTCTCTATACATTTAAATCATACTTACATAAAGGTATCTTTCGACTTGAACCTTCATGTTGTCAAAATCAAAGTAGTCGAGGCCTTGAACTTAGAATTTATAGCGACAAATCTAATATACTAGACATATGACTTACTTGACAGAGTTTCAATAATACCCGCACATTTATGGTCTTGTGCCTTCATTTTAGGTTTTCATAAGTGCCTTAGAGATAAGCTTTGAATCTCACAGAAATTGCCCCACTTCCTGCACTTAGATAGATGAATATAATAATGTGCAAATGTATGACTTGCATTTCTTATAGGACATAGATTCATTAAAGGATTGATCATATCCTCTGTCAGTTTCTCCATACAAACATGCACTACCTTGAGATGACAAGAAATGCTACCTCTACTAGTTAAGTGCATAACCGGTTATTACTACAAGTGTTTTTCCATTGAACTAGTTGACTAGATATTGGTCTAGTGTCTAGTTGATTTTCATTTGCATATTATCTCTCATTTAAAAGCCTTAAACCCATCTCCTTGGAAGTCTTCCATACCACATCCCTACCTAGGCCTTTTGTAAAGGGGTCAACCAAATTTTTCTTTGATTTTACATAACTAATAGTCACAACTTCCTTGACGAGTTGTTCCCCTTACATAACTATGTCTTAAACTGATATGCCTTGACTTTCCATTGTAAACTTTATTATAAGCTCTTGATAATGTTGCTTCATTATCACAAGATATTGATATAGCAGACATTGGATTAGGCCACAGAGGAATCTCTATTAATAGGTCCCTAAGCCATTTTGCTTCCTTTACTACCATTGTTAAAGCAATAAATTCAGACTCTATAGTTGAGTGTGAAACCACAGTTTGTTTCTTGGATCCCCAAGAAATTGATCTTTCGCCCAAGGTAAATATCCAACCACTTGTGGACTTTAATTCATCAAATTCTATAATCCAATTTGCATTTGTATATCCTTCTAGTACTGCTGAAAAATCCTTATAACTGCATTTCAATGAATTTGTCTAGGGTTATGAGTAAATTTACTCAAAGCACCAACTGCAAAAGCTATATCAAGACGAGTGCACTGCATGACATACATTAAGCTGTCAATGATACTAGAGTATTCTAATTGCGATACACAATTTCTTTCATAAGAAGTTAACTTTGATAGAATGATCCTATAGGGTAGCAACCGGTTTACAATCCTCATGGTTGAATTTCTTTAATATTTTCTTTATATAATAAGACTGTGTTAAAGAAATAAAATCAGAGGATCTAACAATTTTGATTCCCAAAATTATATTTGCTTCACCCATATCTTTTATATCAAAACATGAAGATAGGAAAGCCTTTGTCTCTAATACAATGTTTGAATTAGTTCCAAAGATTAACATATTATCAACATATAAACATATTATAACACCATGTCCATTCTTGAATTTAGAATAAACACATTTATTAGATTCATTTATTTTAAATCCATTTACTACAACCTTTTGGTCAAATTTATCATGCCATTGTTTAAGAGCTTGTTTTAGACTATATAAAGATTTAACTAGTTTACAAATCTTATTTTCCTGGTCTTTCAATACAAACCCTTCCAAGTTGTTCCATGTAAACTTCTTCTTCTAAATCTTCATTTCTGAATCTGAGTTCGATTATTGTTTTTTCAGTCATTCTATAATGCTTGCGGGATCAGAAATAGAAAGAAAAGGAGGGCTTATGGTGGAGGTGGTGCCGGAGGTGGGGCTTCACGGTGGTGATGGTGTTAATGGTGGGTGGCGATGGTGGTAGTGGTAGTAGTATTGAGTATCTACATTGTAAAAGAAGATGATGATTTGGGAAAGATGAAGGCATTTTGGTCTTTTCAAATTTTAGCAAATATTTAGGGCAATTAGGTCTTTTCAAATTTTAGAAAAGATAGAAGAAAGGGTAGTTTGATCATTTTTTTTTAGCATTTAACACCTAGTGTTGACTTAAATGGCTTTAGGGGGGTAAAATAGGGGTGGTACGTGGACTTGTCGAACCTTAGGGGGGTACGAGGAATATTGGGTGCATTATAGGGGGTACGCGTATTTAACCCTTTTTAATATGGTGCACAAATTTTTTTTCAAATGAAGTTAAATATTATCATTTCAATTTTCACATGTGTATTTGAAATATGTGCATGACAATGACACCTTGTGAAAATGACATAACGATATGTCACTTAAATTATCTTTGAAAACATTTTTATATCCTAATTTAAAGGAGCAATGATCTTTTCGTATGTTGCTAAGCGCACAGATGGAATCCAAGAGAGTGAGTGGATGTCATCTGTGCGCTTAAAAGTGTACTAGAATGGTTGAATCATTCTCAATTTAAAGAACCTTTGAGAGTAAGACAAAAGACAATTAAAAGAGGTGTCGAGTTTTAAATACACCTATAGAGATATCATTGAGACATTCTCTTTCTTAAATTTTATTTTGGGAAAGAGATTGCTACCTGGGCCTCAGAAGGTCGTGCTTGGCGCGTTGGTCAAGTGCTCACTTGTTGAACGCTTGGTCACGGGTTCAAGTCTCAGAAACAGGCGTAAGTAGGGGTGTCAATCGGTCGGTTCGGTCCGATTTTTTTTGTTTCGATGCGATTTGATTTCGTGTCGGTTTTGATTTATAATAACGGATTGATAGCGGTTTGGTACTGGGTTTTTTGAACAGGTTGGGTTCGGTTTGTGCCTATTTTCTTCTCTTTCTATTTTCAATTACATAAAATATTTCATTAGCCCCACACTTAAAAAGGAGATCAATGGAAAAAGTATTGTTACAAATCAATTTTCCTATTTTCATAACCTCGTACTCATTGATTTGTAACATTTCCCCTTACAACCATAAATTTTCTCACTAATATTGAAATCAATTCAATTATTCATAACCTTATACTCATTGATTTTTTTATCGGTTTCATTCGGTTCGGTTTTCGATTTGTTATCGATCAGTCCAGTTTTCAACTGGTCCCATCATACCCCAGTCTAAAACTAATCCAATAAAGATCGGTTAGGTTCGGTTCGGTCTAGGGATTTTTTGGTCGATTTTGATCGATTTTAATGGTTCGGGTTAGGTTTTGACACCCTTAAGCATAAGGCTGCGTACATTTGACCCTCCCCAGGCCTTGCGTGTATACAAATCCCAAAATGATGCTTGCATGATGCAAGTTGCAAACATCATCTTGAGCGGGATTTTCACATTTTCATGGGGGTAGCACCGTACTTTCGTGCACTTCTATTTTATTAATTTCTGCTTAAAAAAAAAAGGTTCACATAGAGAGAGAGAGAGAGAGAGAGAGAGAGTGAGAGAGAGATTTTGGTTAAAAATCAAATCATAGGGAGATAAATCAGTAAAGAAGTTATGAATTTCCTAGGAAAAATCCATTGAGAGGAAACTTGATGAACCTCTGCCACGAATTTAGATTCTATGAGTAGAGAAAAATCCCAACAACAACTCACGACCAACCAATCTTACTTGGGCCACCACCACTGACCTCACAGTGCTACTGTTCATAATCTCATCGGGAGAACAGTAGCACAGGAAGGAGGAGGAGCCAACCCAATTAACGAAGAAGGAAGAAACAAAGGGTGATTAGTAGTACTGCAATCTAATTAAACACTCTTGAGAAATAGACAAATTTTACAGAGAATTTTCTAGTTTTTATCCGTTTCTTTATTAATTGTAACCATCATTCTCCTCCCTCAACCTTCTATTTCTCTCTCTTTCCGTCTCTGTTCGTCTCTTCAAGTCTGAAGAATGATCGCTCTTCGACTGATCATCACTTCATACCCAGCTCCTCCTTCACATCCCAATTCATCCATCATTCCCTTCTCAACTCCTAAATTTGGTTCTCTTTCCTTGGCAACAGGAGCCCTTTCTCCGTTGGGTGTGAAATTGTTTTCCCACTCCCGATCTACCTCCATTTCGACAATCCGAAGTGCTGCCACCAAGCCCGTGAAATCGCCAGGTACTTGCCGTTTTCGTTAATTTTTCAAAACCAAATGCTTATTACTCTGATTACTGGGAACAATTCGGGTTAAATTTAACCCCTTTCTCTGGAACTTTCTCTCTGGTTCGTGAGAGCAGCTGAAGAAGATTGGAAAATCAAGCGTGAATGTCTACTTCAGAAAAGGGTAATAAACTCCACCTTCTTCTAGCTTTTCTGATAATTTACTCTGTACTTGTACTCATTGGTATCTGAATTAGAGTAGTCTCAAATTTCCAAAAGTGGGCCTTCCAAGTACTGTAGTTAGAACGAAAATGGTGCACGCACGCAAACTTTATAGCTTATTGCTTCATGCAACTTCACAGCTTCTTGTTTCAAATCTCTTACTTACTACTAGCGTGGTTCATCAATCAATTGATATGTTTCATTGAACACATGAAAGATTCTGGATGTTGAATCAATTGCAGCAGCAGTGGGCTCTTTCCAGTATCGCCTGTGTCATGGAAACCATCTTCTTAGTCCTCGTAAATTCAATCACAGAATGAAATTCCTCTGCAGAGAAAACCAGTGGTATATGAGTAATATTACCTGGCCTTCTGCGAGTAGGTTAATTCTAGTTGGATCACTGCATTTCCCACCCATTAGAAAGAGAACTAAGAACACCACTGTTCTATGCATGAAACACGAGCCCTAGCCATTACAAACCCACTCCATTGCTTCTTAAAAAGATGGGGGAACCAAAAAAAGTCTTGAAGTCATGTTCTGTAATTATTATTAACCAGAAAGATACAGAGATTGAAGAAGATTGTATAATCTGCATTAATTACTTGCCCAGATGAGCTGCTAAGAAACTAACAATGGATACCAGTGTCTGGTTGGCTTTACATGTGACATGTTAAAACTTCTTACTGATGAACTATTAACACTGCAGGTACGCAGTGTGGATGTAAAAGAAGCCCTACGTCTTCAGAAAGAAAATAACTTTGTAATCCTTGATGTCCGTCCTGAGGCAGAATTCAAAGAGGTAATTTGAATTCTCTACACTACCACTGGAATTAGGCTAATTACTTCTTAACTTCTCATAGGTCTTTGGCAATTCCATGCAATCAATCAAACATGATATATCATCATACATGAGTTACAGATAGGGAGATCTACTTCTTTTATGTGATTATCTCTTGACTAGCTATTCCTCTTTCTATATAGGGTCATCCACCTGAAGCTATCAATGTCCAAATCTATAGACTCATAAAGGAATGGACAGCCTGGGATATTGCTAGGCGTGCTGCATTTGCATTCTTCGGCATCTTTGCTGGGACAGAAGAAAACCCTGAGTTTATACAAAGTAAGCTGCAGTTTTGTTAGTTCTGTAACAATCTACATTTGTTCCTTACGATTCTGAACTTTTCAGCATAAACTAAATGCTTGTATCTCTGAACAGGTGTGCAGTCAAAATTAGATAAGAACTCAAAAATAATAGTTGCTTGCTCATCAGGAGGAACAATGCGACCAACCCAAAATCTTCCTGAAGGCCAACAATCAAGGTGATTTTCACTCTCACTTTAAATTGTTATGCTTCATTATATAATAGGCTCCATTTCTCAGTGACTCTACTTGACTAAAAAACATGTAAAGACACTGATATTTTCCGAGTCTTTACATATCATATATCTAGATATTTACTTTTTCTTGCTTCTAACTTGTCAAATATGAACAATTTGTTTATATATATATATATATATATGACATGTATACGAACATAGAACTATAGAAATAGGGGAACATTATCTAGAAATCCCCATTTCTAAATGTAACATCAGAATGCTACCCAATTATTTTAAAACTTACCCATGATTCCAAGATTTGGGAGAGAT
Organism: Telopea speciosissima; assembly: GCF_018873765.1. Classification (NCBI taxonomy): domain Eukaryota; kingdom Viridiplantae; phylum Streptophyta; class Magnoliopsida; order Proteales; family Proteaceae; genus Telopea; species Telopea speciosissima. The sequence goes on along the minus strand of NC_057916.1, from coordinate 86,189,812 downwards.
GGAGTTTGAAAGGGGTTGGATAAAGATATTTCGATGGTAGGAGATGATTTTTGAGAAGAATGATGAGGATTTCACATCCAGTGTAGGAAGAGTTACTTTGGTAGTTAAGTGCATCTTATGAAAATAAGTTGATGGTTAATGCAGGGCCCACCAGGAATTTTCTCCTTATTTAACTGCACATGTGTAGCTAGATGATGTAGTAGCTGAGAATAACAAGAAGAATCAATATTTTCCAAATGTTTTTTAATGTTGGTGCAACTTGACATGGGAATCCTCATGCTTTATATTGAAGGGAAAGAACCATTATTGTTTTTGGTCTGAGCTAATTCGATCTTTGTGGTATTCATGAACATAAACATATTGGCAGTTGGAAAATTAACATAGCCCTACTTTGAGTGGTATCAAGAATCAAAGTTCGCCATGGATAACTCTGCATTCTCTGCTATGAATTGATTTTTTTTATCTTCATCACTTTTACTCCAAGCTTGTGCATGGTGTTCCCTTTCAAGTCTTGGTTTTAGGCTGTTGGACATGTTGGTAGTTCCATGTATTTCTGGTGTAATCTTCTCTTTCCCTTGTTATTCTATTCTAGATGAGTTCACTAGCCAGGTTTCCCCTAGAAGTAAACTGTTACAGTAGTGTAAATCCTAATTATTAAATCAACAACATTGCCGTCGTCTTGTCCTGGTTAAGGTCACGTCTTTGCAATGTCATTTAATTAATAACATGTTTACACTGTTTGGTGTAGGTCTCTAATAGCTGCTTACCTGCTCGTTCTCAACGGATATGACAATGTTTTCCACTTGGAAGGAGGTCTATACTCGTGGTTTAAGGAAGGATTACCTACAGTTTCAGAGGAGTGAGACAACTTGATATAAACTCCAGCTTTTGACACAAGTGAGACATTATTTTTCAATTCTCAGCACCAGTCTTCTCATCCGTTGCAAGAGGAAAAGATAGAAGAGGCACCAATCTTTTGTTCACACCCTGAAGCTGTATCCAGTCTAGTGTGATTAGCGGAGGTTGTACCTAAATTGGAGATTTAGTGTTTTTTTGGTGGTTTTGCTGATGCCCGCATTTTATATGATTGATGGAAAACTGTTATCTATGCCCTTTAAGGACCTCCATGCAGTGGACTGCTGCAATACGCTCATACTGGATCCCAATTCCGGCCAATTCGAAGCAACCGATTCTAGGGTTTTTTGGTCACCGGATCCTTGAGTTTTCAGATTTGAAGGCTGATTCTAGGGACCGATTATGGCTGATTCCAATCTGGGATCAATAGATGGGCTGATTTGACCCCTGATTCTGATTCTGATTCTGATTCTAATAATCCTGGATCTGCAAAAAGGGTTATTGGTTGTAACCATCTAACTTGGATCAAATAAGACAATCAACAATTGCATAATCTGATGAGTAATACAATTTTTCGGCCCTTCTTGGTGTAACCAACCATTGATTACACAAAAGAAAGACTCATTCTTCCATTAAAAAATGGCTAATTTCAATGTCCCAAAATATTTTGGGCCTCAAAATTGCACCAAATGAGTCGCATAGACTGAATGGGGGATTCACAAGGTATAGGGTAAATGCTCAATTCACTGACCCACCTGCAACACCCAAACCAAAAATCAACTCAACCGCATATCCATAGCCAACTTCCTAATCTTCCACACACGAAAATATTCTTCAAAGTTCAAACAGTTATGAAAATGGATGATGCATGTTCATGCATCCACACATGAGTAAATGCTCAATTCACCGACCCACCTGCAAGACCCAAACCAAAAATCAACCCAACCGCATATCCATAGCCAACTTCCTAATCTTCCACAAGAAAATATTTCTTCAAAGTTCAAACAATTATGAAAATGGATGATGCATGTTCATGCATCCACACAAGTACTTCAGTCCTGTCACGCTAAGTATTAATTAGTTAGAAGCTCCGACTGCTACAGATTTCTGGATTCTTAACCTATACGGTGAGATAATAGCTGGTATGATTTAATCGCATTGGAAAGTATTGAGCAAAGGTGGATGTGTAGACAAAAATTCAAACTGCCTCTATCAAATCTTTTTTTTAAGTAACCACACATCAGTTTACGAAGACTAACAAATAAATGGGAGTTCTCTGCCGATATGGTAACTTCAAAAAAATGATACATACCTTGTTAATGAACAACATATTCTGTGAAGAGTAAATCTAAAAACCTGAACCAAACCAATGTAGCAGACCAACTTGGTCCTTGGACAGCTGTTTAAATGTGCCAAAAAGGTCAGATTACCATAGAACAGTCGTCATGACATCCAGCTCAAACGGTACGATAATACTTGCTTTCAATACTTAAACGCATGCAGCTCATTCTTCACTGATTAAATCTTCAAAGAAGCTCTAGCCATAGCCAAAGCACCCTCGTAACTTGTGTTGCCTCCAATAAAACCACTCATATGGACAAAAACGCAACCAGAGATACCCGCTTCTTTGGAGAGTTCATCATCCCTTAAACCCCTCCATTGAGAAGGGAGGGGCTTTCGGCTCTCAAATTTATCAGGAGATACTGCCATTGCCTGCACTCGCCAACTTTTGCTCCTTTCATCCTACAGATTGCAATTAAAAAAAATCATAAGCATGGAAGAAAAGTTGCACAGATTGAGGAGAGGAAGTATTATTGCGACCCAGTTTCTCCTCACCCATGGTGAAGAAAGGATCTCCTCACCATGGAGATCTGAACCCTTTAATTACCATGGGGAACGGTATTTTAGACCCTGTAGAATATAGGGTGGGAGATAACGATGACACGGGAGTCCAATCGTAGGATCACATCACCAGTGGAGAGGAGATTCCCTCTTCCACACAGGTGAAGAAAAACATAATCTAAATAAAAATGGGAAACATGATCCAGTTGAGTTTTAAGAACACAGGGATTTCGAGTCATAATGATGATCTTTCCATATGAGAATTAATCTTTCATGATCCATAGTTCAATAGAGAATCGAAAAAGTCATTTCATCCATTAATATTGATGAGTATCAAATTTTCAGATGCAAGATGGCTACAATACCTGATAAATAACATATTTGATTAGAGGATCAATCTTCATCTCTTCCTCAAGCTCAAATAAGTGAAGCTTCCACTGCAAAACATGTTAAATAGAATGAGAACCTTCTGAGCTTGCAGACAAAAACATAAAAGAAAAAATACACAAGAACCAGTTAGGTACATTCTCATGAATCTTCAAAAACCAAAAGCTGCTTTCATTCAAGAAGAATCAAAAGGAGTAAGTCACAAGAAGCAAAAGGTAACACTCAGCCAATAAACACCCACACAATTACCCCTAACTACAGTGAGGCCAACTTGGCGATATGCAAGAAACTGATTAAGATAATTTTACAAATGGTTCTCCATGTGAGCACAGAAAATTCCAGTCCCAATAATGTAGAACAAGAAGCAATAGGTGAAAGGAAAAAGCTCTTTTGCTGGGCGTTCCAATACATTTCATCTAGTTCTTGTCAACTGATGACATGGCAATTCCAAATTCAATCATATAACACCATCCCCGACCCAAAACATATAGGCTTTGTGCCCTCTATTTTCAGCCGTCCATTCATTATTTACCATTTTCTGAAAAACTGGAATCTTCTGTGTGTTTCATCCCTTATTTTACCATGTTGTCAACTCCATTAGGGACCATGAACCCTAAATGTCCATAAAATTTGTGCCCCACCTAATCGACAAGTGGCAGATATTAGGGCCAACCAAGGCGTTGGAGAAGGTCCAAAATCAAGCCGACACCAACAAGGCAGACCAAGGAGCCCGCCTAGGTGACGCCTTGATAACTATGATTAGGGCCATAGAGAAAACGCTTATGTGGTCCATGCAGACAACAGAAGCCCCAAATGAAACTATTGCTATATTTTAAAAAAATGACAAGTAACAGTTCATAGGATTATATTAATATCAAATGATTGTGACTAAATAACAGGAAATAAGTGAAATGCTAATAAATGAACAGTCACTTCATTTTTACAACTTCCAATGAGAAATAACCTGTGGAAAAAATCATACAACATGACCCTGCCACAAGAAACATAACGCATAAAGCTGACAAAAATTGCCTAGAAGAAAGTGTGCATTGTTGGTTCATAAAACTAAAAAGCGAAAAAACATTAGATGTAGCCACTAGCATGAAAATTTAGCCTCAGTTTCTAAAAATTCATGGAATAAGAAGCAAGCTAAAAGGGAAAAATTTTAGTGTGATTAATTTGGTTACAAGTCACAGGACATTCGGTTCAAGAAAGCAGTACTTGACCAAATGTCCCAAACTTGTATTTTAAGGGTTAATTTCCAGCAACAAAATGACAATTATTCCAGGTTTTATCAGTACATGTTACATGGGTTCAGGTATTAGCACCAGGTATGAATATGTTGAAGAGTCGAGGTACGACATGCCTCCAAAACCTTATGATAGTAGGAAAATGTGTGACTTGACAAACAACAACAACAACTCAGCCTTATCCCAACTAAATGGGGTCGGCTACATGGATCCTTGCAAAGGCAAAAGATTAATAAAAAATTTAGAAAGAAAAAGAACAGAACAACAATTAACAACAACAACTCAGCATTATTCCAACTACATAGGTTGGCTACATGAATCTTTGGCCTCCAATCAGCTCTATTCAAGATCATACCTGAAACAAGACCTAAGCTATGCATGTCTTTCCTCACTTCTCCTAGGGTCATTTTAGGCCTGCCCCTAGCTCTTTTAGTACATTCAATCTGAATCAAGTCATTCCTCCAAACTGTAGTATCTGAATTCCTCCATTGAACATGGCCATGCCACCTCAGATGACTTTCTCGTAGCTTATCTTAAATCGGGGCAACTCCCAAATCAGCACTAATATGATGATTCCTTATTTTATCCTTCCTAGTTTTGCCACACATCCATCCCAACATCCTCATCTCTGCTACTCCTATCTTATATACATGACGCTTTTTTACAACTAGCTTATATACATGACGCTTCTTAACTGCCCAACATTCCATACCATACATCATAGCCGGTCGTATGACTGACCTATAAAATATTCCTTCAAGCTTTAAAGGAATCCGTCGATCACACCACACTCCGGATGCACCTCTTCACTTCATTCTACTATAATTCTCTGTGAAACATCATCTTCAATATCACCTTCCCTACTGATGATTAATCTCAGATACCTAAAATAATCACTTTATGGGATCTCCCTCTCATAAACTATCATCCCCTAACTATCCATCCTAGAGTTACTAAAGTTACACACCATATACTCCGTCTTCGTTCTACTTATTTTAAAATCTTTTGATTCCAAGGTTGATCTCCATGACTCCAGCTTGGCGTTAATTCCTGCTTTTGTCTCATCCATCAAAACAATGTCATCAACAAAAATCATGCGCCAACGAATCTCATCTTGGATGTCCCTGGTTAACTCATCCATGATAAGCCCAAACAAACAAGGACTTAAAGCCGATCCTTAATGTAACCCCATTGTAATTGGGAATTCACTACCATGACCCCACACAGTTCTTACAATAGTTACTACACTATCATACATACCTTTAAATATGTCTACATACATACTTGACACTTCTCTTCCCTGGCACATGCCAGATTAAATCTCTAGAGACTGATGCGGATCCAAGATTCAAAACCCGACTCAAATCGCTAACGGCCCACTTAGTTAACAAAAGTCCGAACAATAGACGGGCAATGGAAATCTTGTAATAACCAGAAATTCTAAGGTTTAAATTGGTAGATAAAGAAGAGAGTACCTAATAGGAATTAGCATTTATCTATCAAGGACATACTTGGAAGCAAATAGGGCATGGGACAAAATAGAATTAATGGAGACAGGAGGGGCACTCCAGGGAAAACAAGAAATAAGACAATTAATAGAAGTATTATTGTCAGTAAGGGGGCTATCTTCAACCTCCTGCAACTGAGTCAATGGCGGAAGCTCAGATTTGGTTCCAAAGGAAGAACTCACTCAATTGGCTTCTGTTTACCTTGAGATTTCAATCGAAGAACCATAACCGAAAATCCTTCTGAACCCCACTAATATCAGACCTAAGCAAGCAATATAAGTCAAGTAATGAGGGGCTGAAACAGATCTGGAGAAAGGGTCTTAGACCAGATCTGATTTCTGGTTATTGTTCATGATAGGGAAGTTGAATGGGGCTGAGAAAACTAGTATCTGAATCACCCACGGAAAGGGTTTTCACACCCTAAGTTTCAAACCAAACCAGTATGGGATTTCAAATCAATGGACTCCTCTGTTCGGTTCTGGTTTATCGCTAGTAGCAACAAGGTGATGAAGTTGCAGGAAATAAAAAGAGCAAAGATATAGCCAGGATAAAGAAACAGAAGAAGAGAGGAGAAGAGATTTCAGAGGAGGGGAGAGAGAGGTCACAAGACCTTGTTATCGTACCTATCCAGCACAACTCAAATAAACTTCATTCTCCAATCTGAATCTTACGTGATTACAAACTAATATTTAAATAAGAAAATAAAAGAATCTTAATAGTAATCTAAAACTGAAATTAAACTTGACCCTAACTGGGACTGGGACTTATAAACTCCTAAATAGACTTTATCACTAATCGCCCTTGCATTCTTCACAGTCTTCCTAGCTTCATTTCCGGCAAATTTATACCTTTTTAAATCTTCCACATCCTTAGTACTTTGCCAAGCCTTAAATCTAGCTTTCTTAGTCTTAATGGCTGCTTGGACCTCATCGTCCCACCACCAAGTCTCCCTAGGGGAATAGCGGATTTCTTTCGATTCCCCTAGTATCTCTTTAGCCACCTTCTTAATACGCGTACACATCTCGTTCCACATCAAATTAGTCTCCCTCAAAGTCCCACTTTCCTTGTTTGACCGCTTTGTCAGTAAATGACTTCAAGGAGTCTCCTTTCACGCTCCACTACCTTACCTCAGGGCAAGTAGGCTCACCTATCATATGTAATGAAACACATATCCATGACCACCAATCTATGTTGAGTGGCTAAGCTCTCCCTTGGTATAACTTTACAGTCCTTGCAAAGAAATTTGTTAGACTTTCTAGTTAGGAAGAAATCTATTTGGCTATTATGATGTCCACCTCTATATTAATTTTCTGTCTATACTAGGATCCATGTAGCCAACCCCATTAAGTTGGGATAAGGCTGTGTTGTTGATGTCCACTTTTGTAGGTGACTAAATGCTCTTCTCTCTTATCAAAGTAAGTGTTTACAATGGATAGATCATACGCAACTGCAAAATCCAAAATTGAGATACCCTCCTCATTCCTCTCTCCAAATCCATAACCTCCATGCACGCCTTCATAGCCTCTATGATCTCTCCCAACATGTCCATTCATATCACCCCCTATAGTAATCTTTTCTCCTTGACTAATACCTTGCACTAAACCATCCATGTGTTCCCAAAAAAAATGTGTGATTTAACCAAAAAGTGCAAAACAGAGGCGGTAAATCTTCCTCTTCATAGCCATGACCAAGAGTTCAACTACTGAGTGCATGCAAGACAAATGTACTGTTCCATACATGCGTTGTGTCATGTTGACAAGAATGAATTGTTCAGCAATAAGTGATAGCAGTGGACATGAGAGAGAGAGAGAGAGAGCTGAAATTCCACAATGAAAAGAAATGTCACCTAATAATCCATTTGGGCAACCTGTGTCAATGGTTCTTATTGGTAGAAATTCAAGTGAAAGGATTGATAGTTTCCCAGCTTCTGCCTTTTCCTTTTATAAACTAAGTTAGGGGAAGACTAAAGCAGTGTGGTTATTATTATTTTAAAGAGTTATTTTTATAGACGAGTTGTAATGGTCCTTTCTCCTCTTTAACAGAAGCCACACTGCTTATTCTTCCCCTGCTTAAAAATAAAAATAAGAAGAATAGGATTGATAGTAATTATTTTTTATTTTAAAGAGTTATTTTTATTAGTGGTTTAAACTGAGTTAGGGGAAGAATAAGCAGTATCGTTTGATTTCTCTTTAAAAATAAAAATAATAGTATTCTTCCCTTGGTTTCTTCTCTACTTTGATCTCTGATTGACTGGTTACTAAGTTCTTCTCCTTGCTACAAACATCATATATTTCCCAAGGATTTTCCAAATCATTCAATCCTTCCTACAACTAAAACATTTCAGAAAAATAGATGTATGAGATTAAACACCAGCATATAAATATTCAGACAATTAAAACATTAATAACATAAAACGGATAGATGATGATGTTTCACACAAAGAAGGTGACATAGATGATGATGTTTCACAAAGAATTAAAGTAGGATGGATGAAGTAGAGAGGTGCGACCGGAGTTCTATGTGACTGATACATTCCTTTAAACCTTAAAGGAAAGTTCTACAGGACTATTGTCCAACTGGCTATGATGTATGGGGTGGAATGTTGGACAGTCAAGAAGTAGCCATATAGCGAAGCTATGTGTTGCAAAGATGAGGATGTTAAGATGGATGTGCGACAAAACTAGGAAGAATAAAGTAAGGAACAAAAGTATTAGAGTTGATGTGGGAGTTGCCCCGATCAGTGACAAGCTCTGAGAATATCGCCCGAGGTGGTTTGGCCATGTGCAACAGAGGCCTGGGGATGCCCCAGTAAGGAGAAGTGATCCGACGCCGATTGAAAGAGAGCTAAAAGAACTTGGGGCAGGCCTAAAATGACCAAAGGTGAAGTTGTGAAGTATGACTTGCATAGTCTGGGTCTTGTGCCAAGTATGACCTCAGATAGAGCCTATTGGAGGGCAAGGATCCAAATTATCGACACCATGTAGTTGAGATTTTCTTGAATTCCTGGGCTATCCTCTTTCCTCTTACTTTCATCTTTCATTTTCCATAACTTACCTTTCTTATACCATTTCTTTTTAAGTTTCTCTTACTGTCCTTTCCCTTTTTGAGGACCTCAGTTTTCTCTACTTTATTTTTGAAAGGATCCATGTAGCCAACCCCATTTAGTTGGGATTAGGCTGTGTTGTTGTTGTTGTAATAACATGAAAGGGATAATTCAGAAACATGAAAGACAAATGCTGAACCCGCACAAAGAAGCTAAGCTGCCCTTGCCTCTAAGAAGCAGCATCAAACACACTACTGACTTACAGGGCAAAAACTATTCAATGTCATGATTTCTCCACTGGGGTCAATATCTCTCCTTGCAGCAAGACTCTCCATGACAATCGTTCGAGCTGGTAACCATGACCTCGCATGATATTGAACGTTCTGGGAATAAGAATACAAATTGTTGTTAGGAGGAGAAAAAATATACCCCTTAAGCCTTTCAACCATCAACACTTTAGCTATTTATTGCTTATTTGGGTTAAGAACACACTCTTTTCCAAATCAATTAGCAGGTGATCCGCAAAACAATCTCAATAGAGAAAAACAACAGATAACCTCTAAAAATTCACTGCCTGCCAGATTCATTGCGCGTTTAAAGGCCTCATTTTCCCTTTCAGCTGATTGGTCGGGATCAATCCAGTCCAAATTAAGTTTTCCAATTCTTGAAGACAAGTGGGTATTATTCACAAATCTTGGCGGCTGGTCTGTATCATACTGATTAACCCCATTGTCAATAGCATCAATTGCCTGTGATAAGCAAATAAAATTGTTAAAAGGTAGCTTGTTTTGGCACATCATGAGAAAAACCAACAGAAACAACTAGCTAAACACCCAAAGATGCATATGCCACGCTATAGTGTTAAAAAGGAATCACCGCAGAGAGAGAACAAGGTAGATAATGTTTCAAAGACGCTCATCAGGAGGAAAGGCAACAATATTAGGCATTGAGGCCTAAGCACCATAATTAAAGGTCCCTTTTTTTTCTTTTTCTTTTTTTTTTTTTTTTTTTTTTGGGGGGGAGGGAGGGGGTTGTGGCATGGAGCTTAAAGTTTATGCTTCTTTTTTACCCAAAGACATGAATAAATGAGGCTTAGGCCTCAATTTGTCCTCAAAATAACAATTAATAAAATTTCCATCTTTTTTTCCTGAATTTCCTTTTTTTCTAAGTGTAGATTTATGGGACCATCACTTGGTCGAACAGTAAAAAGGCTCAGGCAGCCAGCATGAAAAGCACTCACTTAGTGTAAAATTGCCAAAGTTCAAGTGTTCTAAAATGTTGTTTCAACTTCCTTTTTTCTTGTATTATTTTAAAAAATTACAAACTTCCGATGGTCACTTCATTAAAATATTCACATCTTGCGAATTGCGACGCCAAGCAAACATTGATTAGACCTCGCCTCACCAAGTAGTTAATGCAACTACATATTTAGTCTTTAAAAGAATTGATGAGGAATGGATAACCAAATTAGTAAAGTAAAATAAAGATTTTAAATAAACTTGGCTCATCCACTTGGATGCTCATTCATCACATAATGTATTTTAACTGATTAATATGCCCTTGAAAATCCCCACAACAATGTTGAACTACTAGTTTAGAAGACAATTTTCAGATTCATGGAATTGCAGGACTGCAAATTGCACTTTGTTTTACTACCAAATCTAAAGAACTTGTTATGGATTACAAATTAAACATCTGACATTAGACGCATTATACTCCTCACACTACTACCCATTCTATCCTCCTGGTGAGATTAAAATAAAAACTTATCTACATAAGATGCATGTCATGATATTTGACTAGAATAAAGCACACAATGAAAAGGCTTCTTCTACGGTTAATTGAAAAATAACAATTTAATCAGGGAGTCAACGAACGCCAACAAAATCTTTAAAGAGCAATGCTAGGAGGACCAGTGCAATTGCACCACCTAGTATCCCCAAATTGCTTGCTTTCGTTTGAGGAACTTCTGATTCCATGCAGTCTTATACAATGACACGGTCCGCCAAAATAGCTCATCCTAAGGTCCCCAGACGTTTCCCAATATTGAATGAACCTCTGAAGAGAGAGAGTTTTACCTCCATAAAGCTTTTATAGATAGCTAGAAACAACCGATGTACATCTGGGTGTCCTTCATCAGCTTGAAGCTCCTTTGCAATTATCTCCTTCCCAAAATGCTATAATAAGAAAACGGACATCAAACTGTGAAAAGGAAGACCTGAGGTTGCAATGATATTAATTGTACCGAGAATACTTGGAATCTTAGATGTGTTAAATAATGACAGGAAGCTACACTGCACTCTTAAGACTTGAAAGAGTCCAAACCCAACGTAATTTAAGAGGATAAATGCTTTGGATACTAAGCTAGAATGGATCGTGGTTGGATTATGAACTATGCAGAAATAAACCATTAAGCCTTAGGCCTTAGCCAGACCCACCCCATTCCCTGACCAACATTATGTGTATTAAGTAAAAAAGACTGACAGAAAAGTTGGATTACCTTATACACAAGTCCAGCACTACTGAGCTTGGTAGTGAAGCCATGACCAAAAACTTCATCAAAACCCTTCTGGTGATGATCATAACGGTCCCGGCTCGGATCGTAGACGCCTCCAACATCAAGCACCGCATCAAGCGTTTCCAACATCTATAGCACCAATTTAGTCAACCAATAACCCAAGACACGAGAAATTTTCTAAAATTGGGGGTAAACAAAGTTCGTTAAAGTATACCTGAGAATCTCGGGTTCGTACTATTTCTGCAGAGGAAAACTTATCGGTGAGACGAATCATGAAACAGCCAAGAGCTTCATCACAGTGGAAACTACCATTGTGAGTTCCAACTCTCTTCGGAGAAGTACTGACAGGAGAACCAGCGGGAGAAAGCAGAAACCCTGGGATTACTCAGAGTCGCCATGAGAGGAGCGACACCGCTGTATTTTTGGATGAGTAAAAGCTTCCTGCTCAGTCCACTAATCGACAACATAACCTGCCTGCCTATAGGCCTCTTTGGCTAATGGATTCGAAAAGGCCCGGGCGGCCTTCTTGAAGGCCATGGCCAGCCGAATAATTTCATGCGGGCATTTCATCAGATTCTCAACCCTAGCCCAGCCCACAAGATGCGGTTCCAGGCCGGCGTGGGTGGAAATTGGTTGGGCCAGATCGGACTAAGGTTAACCCAACTGCCCAACCATTTCTTGGGGATGTAACAAAATGATACCGCACTACCCCGAGTTCAAATAACCATCGTTTTGGGGATTTTATGGAAAACATTCAAATTATCCCACCCATTTTTCCTATCCCATTTTTTCCCACAAAACAAACAAGCCTTTAGGGGAAATGGTGAAATGACTGCCCCTCCCCTAGTGAAATTAAAAATCCTTCCCTTGTTGGACGCCCCTATGCGCTCTCATTGGTCCCCACGCTAGTGCATGGGCCATGCAGCCGGGCAGTGATCCCCCTCCCCTTTTTATTATTTTTTTTACAAAAAAAAATTCTATGAGCCGTCAGGGGAGGATACACTAGAGCCTCTTTGTCTATGTCTGTACTTCTCATATGAAATGACCTCGCTCTCTCTTATGTACATTATTGTTTTATCGAATCTAAAGAGGGCAAAAGAGGTCCTTTCATGTTTCATGGAAATCACTTGCAAACCATGCAAAAACATCAAAATCATATGGTTTGTAGATTCTCAGTAGAACTAAGGCTCACCTTTTTGAGTTTTGAATTCTTTAGTTGAGATTTGATATTATTCTAAGAAACTACTCGGGTTTAAACTATGCATTAACAGAATAGATTTCGGATCTAAAAATATTCTAAAACTCAACATTTTATTTTCTCGCTTTAAAATGCATTCTAGACCCATAGTCTATTCCGTGAGTGCATCCAAACATTGATTAAAACTTTCAATTAGTATGTACAAAGAAATGAGGATATTATGCTTCTCTTTCACTTTTTCTGGTTTTTTGAATTAAACAAGGTTCCTAAATGCTCTTGGTAGAAACCCATCTCCACACGTTCATTACTTTTTGTCATGTGGATAGCGTATGTAGTTATTATAACTATTGGATGGAGAGGTTATGCACTCTTCCATAGCTTGGATTTTCAAAGCTCTGTTTTTGTCACATGGCAAATTCTAGTAAGATTGAAATTTTAATCTAAGCAAGGACCTAAGGGTGTGCATTTTTGCCAAGTTTAGGTCCAATTTGAACTGCAATACTGTAATTATTGGCATTTAAAATGGGTATGTAAGAACCAAGACTACTCTTTTTCTTAATTTTGGTTTCCTCATCAATTTAGTTCTCTCTACATGTGTGTTGGGGAGGTTGGGCCGCGGAAAGAGCGTGTGGATATTACATTTTCCCATTCCTTGTTGCTCTCCCTCCCCCCATAAATTACTTTGGACAGGCATGTCTAGTGAGCAAACATGGTGAACAGTCAACACACATAGTTATCAGGATACACAATTATGTCAACCATAAAGTGGAATTGAGCCAAATTGTCATAAACCACATTGACAAGGCCTTCCTAGCTAAGGAATATGCAATTTTATTCACCTTCCTAAAAATATACCTGCAAACTTATAATCAACAAAATAATTGGACAAGTGTAAAATAACCCCAATCATAGGTTGCAGTAATACAGGAACGATATTAGTTGCTTTTGAGACGTATGACCAGAGTTCCTTGCAGTTTGTTTCCACAATAATTTGCTCCATGCAATTTGACAGTGCTTCTAATATTCCACTTCGAATAGCCAAAGCTTCACCTAGTAAAATGCAGGTAAAAGATGCTGGTTCAGATTTCACAAAATAGATCTGGCCACAAAATAGATCTAGACCAAATGATCTCTAATCACAGCCCTAAAACCCCCACCCTTTATTACCATCTTGACTTCACGCAACATTGATGTTTAAATTATAGAAAAGGAGGGCGGGGGTGTGGTAGGCTACCTCACGCGCGGCTTGTTAAAGTAGTTCAACACATTTTTATCTGTAGAAGAGATTGTGGCACCATCCGAGGTATTTTTGTGAGTCCTCTAAATTGGGGACTTAACTCCTCTAAGGTTCCCTATCCGGTCAGGTTCGTAGGTTCCTCTCATAAGGGATTGGAAATGATGACCTCACCCCTTGCCCGAATACACTACCCGGATGGGGTGAGGTCGTCATTTTCACCCTCCCTATGAGAGGAACCTATGAACCTGACCGGGCAGGGAACCTGAGAGTAGGGTTGTAAACGGATCGAATTTGGCTCGGATAGTGCTATATCCACATCCGATTAGCTTTCAGACGGATTCGGATAGTGCTAAACAGATACGGATACGGATCGGATATTTTATCCGTTTATATGTAAATATAGCTTTTCAGATAGCTATAGCCTATCCGTATTTGCATCCATTTAGCTTTCGGACGGATTCGAATAATGCTAAATGAATACGAAAACGGATTTCAGCTATTCATTTACACCCCAGCTTGAGAGAAGAAAAATTCATAAATAGGATGACGGGTCCAGACTCCAGACATGTCTCTCAACTTGACTTCCCCTGGGGTTATCAGATACTCGTGTTATAGCCACTAGAGGTAGTTGGGCTTGCAAGAATTTAAGTGTGCCTTTTGAGCTGTTGTGATGACTTTAAGGGGGTCCATGTTTTCCGAGAAAATTTTAATTCATTCCGTGCATACCACATGTCTGTACCATGCAATGTACAAAAGCCAGAGCACTCCCGATTTTTCTAAGATGGTTGATCCCAACCTAGAATCCATGCGAATAGTCTCCCGTTGTGTTATTCCGATGATGGGAAAGAGAACACCCAAACCATACAATTTTAATAAAAGAGCAATTTAACAATATATGCGATGGGGTTTCCACACCTTCGACACATCTCAGACAAGGAATTAATAGGTACCTATCTGTGTAGAAAGACTGTCATTCTCTGGTATAGTTTCACAGGAATGATGCATGAGAAATGTGGAATGAATGGATTTGCACAAATTGGAATGAAATGGGAAACTGAGACATTAATGTGCATCTTTTGAATATCTCCTTATATATTGTACATTACTGAAAGAAATAAAAATGATTATTTACAAGCAGCAACACCTTTTCTAAACTATTTTATCATCATCATCATCTTTTTTTCCTTTTTTTTTTTAGCTTAAATATATAACTATTTAAAAGGCATCCCTGAAAAATTAGAGAGAGAGCACGAGTTTTCAGAAATTTTTTTGAAGGAGCCGGAGCCCGTGTATTCCAACATTTAGGTTGGGTTTGGTATGAATTCTGGGAATATATTTTAGGTCTAGAACAGAATTGGGTTTTCAAAATACATTCTGGACCTGAAATGTATTCCGAGAAATGAAAACCAAACAAACCTGGGGGCAACATATCGTAAGCGCCGGTACCGACTCGTCGGAATTGCACGCCGTCGTCATATGGTCACCCTTCCTTCTTCTCCCCCAAACCCAGATCCAACGGCCCCGATTTTCTATTGCTCTTCATCCTCAACAGACTGTACAATTTCCTGAACTCTCTCACAGTGTGGACGCTTTCCCTGCAAATAATCCCACCACCGCCGCCACCGGTGCCGCCGCCTGGATCCCCAGCCTCGTCAGCCAATCGTCCGTTCCCCGACGTACTTTCGCTCAATCGCTGCCCTTGCTTCCCGGGACCCTTTCTTCCATCACCGTGGGTTTGGAGCGCATTGATCACGGATTTCAGTGCCCGACTGGGTGAGCTCCGGTTCACGATCATGATCTCTCCGATCTCTGCCGGGCTCAGAGTCGCTCCGCCCTGAAAAATCTCCTCCACCTGAGGGAAAAGCTTGTGATCCTTCACCCCTAAGTAACTGTTCGCTAGAGTCTTGAACGCAGGGAAATCGCAGAGAGGAAAGTGTATGTGAACGTCGATTCTTCCCGGTCTAAGGATGGCGGGGTCGATGTGATCTTTACTGGTCATGGTGAATACCATCACCCGCTCTTCCCCACAACATGAGAATATCCCATCCATGAAGTTCAGAACCCCGGATAAACTAACCGCCGACGATTTCTCGCCCAGGAACCGATCGAGATCCTCTATGACTATAACAGATCTGCTTGTAGTTTGTAAGAGAAGCATCTTCAGATCCGAATCGTCGGAAGCTTTAGAAAGATCGACGTCGTACACGTCGTAACAGAGGAATTTGGCCATGGCGGCCACAAAGCTCGATTTTCCGGTACCCGACGGCCCGTACAGCAGGTAGCTCCGCTTCCAGACGCGGCCGAGCCGATGGTAGTACTGTTTGGATTTGAGAAACGACTCAAGATCAGACTTAATTTTGTTCTTGAGATCAGAATCCATGGCGACGGTGTCGAGGGTGGACGGGTGGCTGAAGGGCACGGATTTCCATCTTCCGCCGCCGTTGCAATGCTCTGTTTCGGCGTTCGTGTAGAGCTTGACTTCCTTCTTCCTCTGTTCAATCTCGTCGGTGACGGAGTGGATGTGTTGCAGATAAGGACGGATGATCCGACGCTTATCTCTCTTTTTTATCTTCAGGACTAACGTACGAGAAATGTTGGTTCCGTCGCTGCTCGTTTCGTTCTTCCAAGAGACTCTCGCCCCAAGGAACGTGTCGAGGACTGTTTGGTTGGTATCGAGCTGTAAGACGATGTCGTTCGTTTTCCTTCCTGCGAAGAGGTTCGCGAAATCCGAGTCTTCGATGGAAGCCAAGGAGCTCAGGTACGTGGAAACTTTTCTATACAGCTGGTTCTCTTGGAAACTCTGGTTGAATTCGGGAACTTTGTAGAACTGATATACGTGAAACCGATCGTCAATCGATCTCCACCATTTCTTCAGGAGAAAGGAGAGAGTCGTAGCCCTTAGGAACAGTCGGAAGACCACCACGAAGACACCGGCTACCACAAGAAGAAGAGAAACCGTGTTGCTCGGGAGCATGATTCCGATAGCCGGAATCCGAATTGGTATCGCAGAGTCGGAAGAGGAGAAGCTTAATTTACTGGATACTACATGAAACGATGAGAGTAGCCCAGGAATTCGTTCGTCTCCACGACAGTTCTGAACCTTCAGATTCTAATTCGTTCACGAAAATCTATGAAATTCGACAACATATAGTGACACAGAAGAGAGGTTCGAGATTGAGAGAGATAGATGTAAGAATGAAAGTTTCATGGAGGAACAAACGATGAAACCCTTATAATGGAGTTCGTGAGAATGAAAGTTCTTGAAGCAAAATTCAATGAGTCAATGGCGGAGAACGAGAAGAGAAGTAGTAATTATTTTCAAAAAAAGCTGAAACGCGAGAGTGATTCAACTTTCAAATTTCAATTGGGAAAAGGAAGGAAGTGAAGCTGCGAGCCTGCGACCTCTTCCGCTCATCTTTTATTGCTGGAATCTTTTTGAGACTACTAATAATAAAGTCTAACCGCGAATTTATTTGGACTCGCAGGCTTCTGCCAAACAAATGCGACTGTACGCGGAATTACTTCACCGAAATACAGTTGGGATTTGATCGGATACTTAGTATTATTACAGTAACTTATGATTAATAAATCAATATCTGGTTTTATTTTCCGTTCTATTCTCCGAGAAAGAATATTCTTTCCTATTTGGTTACGACGATAACACGGTTTTAATCTCGGTATTGGCCGATACAGATCAGTCTTGTCGAACGATTTTACGAATGATACAGAATCAACAATGTATTGATATCGGCCTCGATTCCATCAAATCCAAAATAAATTATTTAATTTTAATTAATTCACAATAATATAGGCGATAGTATCTCCAGAGGAATGACTACGAAGTTTTTGCAAATAGGAACGGAGTTGGGTTCTCTATTGACATGATTGACGTATTGTGTATTCATGAAAATAGAGATCCACACAAATGCAAATACATATTTGTGTGTTTCAGACTTTATCATTTGAAGAACCTTACATGTTATACTGTCACATATTTTGTTTACTAGGGTTTTAGTGATAGTGATCCTGAAAATCTGAGAGATCTTTATCGTATCTAACTGGTTGTACATCATTACACAAGGTTCATTGAGTTTGCTTGTGAACGAAAGTAACGCTTAACATAGAATCTACTTTTTCGTTCGAGAGAATATCTAAAGAGGGAATCCTTAATATGATTGGATGAGATTCCAAGTCCAAGCCTGATGGTTTAATTATAAATTGCTTCACAAACAGGGGAATTTCATTGCGTTCTTCGTTCTCTTTCTTTTGACATTTTATAGGGTGGATTAGCATACGAATTTGTGAAAGCTAAAGCGTCGAAACCATTGTGGAAGGCAAAATGGTTTATGAAAGATTAAAGGTGTCAAAACAAAATCGAAATTGAACCAAACCGTTTAAGTCGGAACAGGCAAATCGTTTAAATAAATGGTCTGATTATAGTTTCAGAAATGCCACCATTTAACTAAACGGTTCGGTCCGACTTTAACTGATTAATCCAATGGTTTCAGGCCATTTAATCCAATTACAACCGATTATAATTGTTTAAATCAAACATCAAAATATTCAAAACCTAGCAATAGCAACGATTAAGTATTAACCACTAAGTCATGTTTCTTCAATAAATGATTTCTTTTTTTCAAAAAAAAAAAAAAAACTAATAACTTCATAATTAATAACTAATTACTAATAACTATTTAGTATTATTACATAGAAGGTAAATCGTTTTCTACCCAAAAAAAAAAAAGAAGGGTAAACAGTGATTGAAGGTACAACATTTTCATGGGATCCATCGTCCATTGAAAGTATTTACTAATTAAAAGAGATGCACTACAGGCTATAACCCATTTTCTAATAAAAAATGCAGGAGGTTTGGTTTGAAAACTATGAAACTATTTAGTATTATTACATAGAAGGTAAATCGTTTTCTACCCAAAAAAAAAAGAAGAAGGGTAAACAGTGATTGAAGGTACAACATTTTCATGGGATCCATCGTCCATTGAAAGTATTTACTAATTAAAAGAGATGCACTACAGGCTATAACCCATTTTCTAATAAAAAATGCAGGAGGTTTGGTTTGAAAACTATGAAACTATTTAGTAAATCAAGGATGTTATTCATAATCGGCTAACCCAAACCGTGTAGAACTATTTAACCGAAAATCGTGTAAAACTGTGTATAACCATTTAACCGAAATCGTTTACTAAATGGTTACGGTTTTGGATATGCAACCATTTAGCTAAACAGTGTGATTACGATTTCTACCCTCAAGTAGTCCAAACCGAACCTTTTAACACCCTTATGAAAGATATACAGAGGGAGGGCCAAAGAAAAGGTCTTGTTTGTCAACCAATTGGTTTGTTGGTGTCATAGTTTAAAAAATCGGATTGGAATCAAGATTTGGCTAAGAAACGATTCTTGATCAATTCCATCTAAGCTCAATTCTACATGTACTAATTCTGTTCAAGTTACACCGAGTTAAGACAAGGTAGAATCACTACAATGACACACTAATGGAGATGATGGAAGATCCTGGCTAGCAACAAGCCAAAGAGAAAAGTGTTATTGCATTGTTCTATATATTTTTCAGGAAGGGTTCTCCAAGCAGCTCACTTAGAAAAGAATCTCAAAGTGGATCTTATGTGAGCCTAAATTCTATGAACAAGTAGACCCCTTGGTCCTTACCTATAAAGCTCAGTTCAATCAGAATCTACCAAAAGGGCAAAAAGAGCTTCACGAAATTCACGGCTATGGGAAGGTGGGCCGCAATGATTAGAGTAACTATAAATGTGCATAGATACACATGGGGATGCATATTAATACATGAAAGAATATTTTGATTGACTTAGGTCTTGAAATATAACACGTGACCAATCCACACTATTCATTAGAATTACAATGATTAAAACAATCATATTACTCGTTCACGTGACAAAAATGAAACTCACTTTTGAAGATCCCTATCTGTATGAAAAAAAACTTGAAGATCCTTTTTTCCTTCATTTAATTATGGGGCACTGTTTTCTGTGTTGCAGAGCAGGCTACGCCCAGGCACATGGGGGTGGGCACAATGATCACCCTGCCCCTCTACACAGGCTACCCATGTGTCTAGGCGCAGCCTACGCTGCGACACAGAAAACATTCTCCTTTAATTATAATTCAAAACTGTAACAGTGGAAGATGGTTGTGAGATGTGATATGAGGCTAAACAATTGGGCTGTTATTTCAAGAACAATGAGCCAGGCTATAAGACTGTTTTTCTCAAGGAATGCAGCCTTTGTTCTGTGAGAGAGAGAGAGAGAGAGAGGAAGGTAAAGCCCAATTAGGTTTTGGATCTACAGTTTACAAGGGAAAGATGTGGGGTGAGACATGCAAATCAAAATTCAAATACCGAATTACCCCGAGAGAGGTTTGTAATAACATTTCAGATTGATTGTTAAATGTGGATTGAGCAATCAATGGAGACATTTTGTTTGTTGGTTGGGAATATAAGTACAGTGGGGACAACTGGCTACCTAATCTCTCTATTTCAATCAAGTATTCTTAATGAGCAATAATGAACCAACCCCTTGTGTTCCTCTTTTTCTAAGAAAAGAAGGAGATTAGAGAAAAGGCTAGAAGAGAAAAACAAAAAAAAAAGGGTATGATCATTGAGGGGTTTCAAAGGCAAAGATTAGGTAGTGACAGGTGAGGGGCTGCACTTGCTACCCCTAGCTAGTGCAGGACCATCAATTTTTGAATTGGAGGGTATGGTATCTCTTAATTCTTAAATGGGTGGTTTAAGGAGGAGGTCAGGACTCAGGAGGGGTATCTAGCCATCTGAGTTTGGGCCTTGCCCTCTCCAGTCTCCTTTTAACTTTTCCCTATCCAAATAGGGTTAATTACATAATTTCACATGTATATCTCCTGCAATCTTCTCATGTCCTATTTCCCTTATAGCCCAAAGCCTAAAGTCAAAGTCTATATTAGCTTACTTTTTTATGTTTAGGTGCCAAATCTAAAGTTATTGGACATATTCTCCAATTAAAGTAAAATATTCATTAGATTCCAGTCTTTTCTACTAGTTTCATTTCTTGATGCTATAATTGCTACCCTTCCATATTCATTTGTCAGGTATCGCCCCTATGCCTTAATACAGGTACACATGAAATGATCGATTGTTTTTTTGAAATCTCAAAAATGTTTAGGGGTGCAGTGGACATTTCATGTATCCCTGTATCAGGGCATAGCAACGGTGTGACTTGCACAAGTGGGTGGCGTTCTTTCTCGCCTTATACTTTGTATAGACATGCAAATTTTAATTTATACTATGAGAAAAGAATCTGTTGCGTCAAGAAATCGTCGAGCGGTCCTGCGAGTGCCGTCACCTGCAAGTGGACCAAAGGGGTCAATAGAGAGAACCGGTGTGGTCCCGGCCTAGGGCTCTCCGATGCCAAAGTTAGATCTCCTGGCGCAAATAGATGAATAGTGATTATTCAGTATGAGTTTTGATGTCCCTTGATGGGGTTGCGTACCTTGCCTTTTATAGTAGCATATGGCGGTGTATGGCGGTGTGGAGAGTCCCCGTTTGATGGCGATTGTGCCGTTGAGTGGATAGAGACCCTGGGTAACGGGGCTCTATCCTGATTGGCCATCTCCCCGTGGGAGGGAGTGTCCTGGTGGCATCAGGATCCTTGGTGGATAGATACCCGCGTGTGGTGATAACGTCCTTGGTGCTTGAATCCGTCTGGATGACGTGACCTCTAAGCGGCGGTCTAGAGTCCTGGTAGTGACATGAGTCTTAGCGATACGATCGGATCGTAGATGGGTGGCCCCCACCTCACGTGCCCACGATGTTGTGCCTGGGTGCAGGCCGCGCCTGGGTGAGGCTGCGCCTGGATGTGTGGCTGCGCCTAGGTGAGGCCGCGCCCAAGTGGTGGCCGCGCCTGAGTGAGGCCGCGCCTGGGTGAGGAGGCCGCGCCTGGGTGAGGCCGCGCCCTGGTGAGGAGGCCGCGCCTGGGTGAGGCCGCGCCTGGGTGAGGAGGCCGCGCCTAGGTGAGGCCGCGCCCTGGTGAGGAGGCCGCGCCTGGGTGAGGAGGCCGCGCCCTGATGCTGGGCCGCGCCCCCGAGTGGTGCTGGGACCCCGGTTCGTTCCCCTTAGCTATGGAGTGGGTCGTTTGTGACACGTGGCGGTCATTGATTGGCCCGGTGAATATTGGATGTATCAGAATCAAAAGGATATTTCTGTTTCTTTTTTTTTTTTTAATACAAATCACAAAGGCAATAAATTTAAAAGAACATTTTTGATGTAAAATACTATTTCTCCAATGAGAGTAAAATTCCGTCATTTCAAATTACTCAAATCATTCAAATCTATACTACAAAAAGGTACAAGAGAATGACAACTCTCAATTCAAGAATGGAAAATGATAGGGTGGGTGGTGGCAAGGAACTTAGTTCACCTACCCATATGTGAAGGCTTCATGTTTATAGTTCATGAAGATGTGTCATCACGAAACTGTATGTTGAGATTCAATACTCTGCACGTATGGGGAATTGATCTAGATTTGGTGGCAAGAAATATATGCTGCCAACTCTTTTTCACGTTTTATATTGTAATCATGGATTTGGAATCAGATTGATCTAAATCGATCGTCCATTGAGTTTCCACATAGTTCCTAGTTCCTGACTATTAAGTTAACCAAAAAAAAAGAAGATGTAGAGGGTGGTTCCTTTAGGAGACTTGGCTGCAACTCCTACTATTTGGGCATGGAAGGGAATGCAGAGAGGGGGAGTGAGAGAGAGATGTATATATATCCGGAGGAGGAGAGGGTGGGGTTAGAGGGAGATGCAGAGAGGTGGGTCATGGAGGGGACACAAAGGTGGGGAGGGGAATGCAAAAGTTGGAAGGTAGAATCGTAGAGAGAGAAACAGAGAGAGAGAGAGAGAGGATGCGGAATTGGGAGAGGGTGAGATATCTGGTCATACCCTATTCATGTTTCAAATAAAATATTTAATAACTGAGATTTGATGGGATTAGATCGATGGTTATTAATCGAAGATCGACCTATCAGTTTATAACAATCAAAAGAAGGTTACAACTTTTCAGTTCACTTACTACTTTGATTATAATAAGATGCACCTAAGATTAGACACCCCCCAACACCCACACCTAAATTTTTTTTAATTTTTTAGTAAGAACACTCACACCTAAATCATATCCCTTAAAAAGGTAAACAGGTATTACTTGACTCTTTAACCCCACCATACCCATTGTCTCCTCTATTGGAAAGCTACTTTCTGCTTGGTGACCTATAGAGCGACAACTACTATTAAGTATTGGAATGGTAATCTTAGATAATGGAAAATGTTCTCAGCATGGGGGCGTAGGATGCGCCCGACACATGGGAGTGGGCAAAATGACCGTCCCACCCTCTGAATGACCAAAATGGTTGCTGCAACCTTCCTTGGCTCCACATGTGTTTGGACGTAGCTTGTGCCCCATGCGCTCCCGAGTAGAAAACATGCCCCATTAGATAAAAGGACACACTTGCTTCAAGGTTATAGGAAACGAAATCGGATCATGGAATTGGGTCGAATCAGATAGGAATTGGTTGGATCCAATTCTTGATTCCTTTCGATTTTGGATTAAAAAATTGGATTTTTTTTGTAAGGTTGAAACCTATTCCAGATGAATTCAGGATCGTCTCCAGGGAGCCCAGCACCCAGGGTGTTGCTAAGGGGCATCCAGCGGTTGAGCTGTGCCACACACATCTCGACACACACTTAGGGATGTGTGTGGCACAGCCCAACAACTGACAGCATCCTAGGCATGCTGGGCTCCTTGAAGACGAGCTAAATTCGAGGTCGAAACTGGAATTCACGGAGGCTGATTCCATTTACTTGAACCTTAACTTACTTGCTGAGCATAATAGTAAATAATAACAAACTAAATACATAACATAGGTCTAATAAACTATTTTTTTTTTTTGGTTCAATATGTCGTACGTCTCCTTTGTGAAACTTGCACGTAAGTACTTTAAAAGTGTTTGTGTTTTTGTAATTTAGTCTTTGTTTTGTTTGGATAGATAGCCTTTTGGTTTTACTAATAATTTAAGTAAGCTTTTGTCAAAGTGTGAACCGTTTTCAATGGCGTGTGAACTGATTAAGTACAGCTTCGCGTCAAATACAAGATATCTATCTATATTACTATATATGACTCGGTCTCACTTATAGATGACTCACATTTAGGAAGCCAATTTTTTCGTTTTTAGTTTTCGAGTTGAAGGCCGACATCCGCTCAACAATGAGGTTGTTCCATTGCGAACCTCGTGCATTAGATTTAATTTTTTTTTTTTTTTTCAACAGTAAGATTGTTTCATTGTAAATCTCGTGCATTAGATTCAATTTTTTCCCTCTTTCTTTGAGTTGAGGTCTAAGTAAAGGACATTATTATAAACCGATATCAATACTTACATTGGTCTCAACTGATATCGATATGGATTGAAGTACTAGGTTATATCGGGTCGATTCAATCTCAAAAAATCATTTTTTGGGTGTTCTATTGATATCGTATCCATTAATTATTGACATCGAGTGCGTCCAATGCAATACCGTGTTTTAGAACCCTGGTAAGGGGGGTTTCTAATGGCATGACTCTCTCTCTCTCTCTCTCTCTCTCTCTCTCTCTCTCTCTCTCTCTCTCTCATCCTGCATTGCATCACTTGTTGCACTCTGGTCTATGATTTAAAAAACAAAAACGATATTGATCTTTATTGATACTGATACAGATTGGTCATATAAAGTCAAATCGGACGATTTTATGTTTACTTTTCTTTAAATTTTATTTTTTGAACAAATTTATCTTGACTTAAAACAACCACCTATACAGGATTGAACAAATATTAATATCAAGGATGACCGGTCGATACGCCCAATCCAATATCATTTTTAAAAATTATGCTTTGATTAGCATTAGGAATATTGGCATAATCAGTGTTTCAAATCTTGGAATCGCTAATACAATCATCTAGTGCCAAATACCAATTCGAATCGGCCAGAAACTAACAGAATCGTCCGAGTCAATTAGTACCAATTTCGATACAAATTGGCCAATTTGACCGGTCAGATTCCGATTTTGAAATCATGGTTATAATATTCTGTTGTCTCTACTACTTTCTTAAACTTTTGTGGTGGAGGTGGTCCTTCGCTCACCATAGCCCATAGATAATTCCAATGCTCGTTAACTGATTAATATTACTTTTACACCCGCGCGAATGGCCTAATACATCTTAATTGTATTTTATTCCTATTAATTAGGATGTTTACGTAGTATCATATATGAGTATTGACTAGTAATAGTGGTATATGGATGGTGACATCATCTCCCTCCCTAGCACTTCTCCTTCTGGAAGATTTGTATAATAGATTAATCAATGTCACTGTTTCATACTTTCAATCCTCGGACATCATCTACTATTCTAATCCAAAGTCCAAGTTCTATTAATATTGGTTTTATTTTTTCTTTAAAAAAAAAGAGTGTCAAGAAAAGAGAGAATATGAGTCGTATACGCCGGCAATTTATGCAATCTTTTTTCATATTTTTCCCCCCGCAAACTTCTTATCTTTTGAGTATGAAGTGTTGAAGTTTTACGCGAAAACAACGGTCTCACATCAGAAATGAATAATTCAATAAATATATATATATATACATAAAAGTGATTTCTACCCAAGTCAGATTAAGAATATCCCTTGAGAAAGATCTCAGCAGCTCCAATCTCCAACAACCTCAGAATTTGCTTAATTTAGGAAGAAGTAGTGTCCACCCAAAAAAAACAAATTGGTGGGATCCACCATGAATATGATGAATTATATCCTTTAATTAGAGTGCTTGGACCATGTTTAGAACTAATTAATTTGCCTCATCAGATCTTCTAAAGCATATTCATTTTTTTTCTTCTTTTCATTATAACATCAATAAGACAGCAGCTCTGCTTATATTTGTTAATTTGGTTTCAATTTATTAACACCCAATTTCTTGCCATTTTGTCCTTTCATTAAACAATATCCTTTTCTTGTATAATGGTACTAACTAGAATTATTTGTTCATGGCTTCAATCATTTTGGATGAGTGTGCACCCCCACCCCAAAAAACCAAAAAAACCTATGGATGTGCTTATCCAAAACGTACAAAACCAAATGTACTAAAACACCATATATTAATCACATAAATATCGCACACAAGAAAAGAGAAGTTTTAACCACTAATTTTTATTTTCAAATTTATTTATTTTTTGTTGGAGAGTTGGAACATGTGGATAATAGAAGATACAAAAGGAATGACGAATAGGATATACCATGTTGAGGAATATAGATCCTTCGTCATACTGTAGGGTGTACAATGCATATCCTGCGGCACAGTAGAGGTCACATGGCACACATGGCCTCTACTGTGTCATAGGATGTGTATCGCACACCTTGCAGTGCAGCAAACGACTTTTATATCATGTTGAGATGTTGGGAGTTAAAGATTTATAATTGTACGTTGGTTTGTTCATCTCCTTAGTACGTTTATATAATTGAGGAGTAATCTTCACTTAATGCTTTGAGGATTTGAATTAGAATCTCCAACATGGTATAAGAGTCAGATCCCTTTCTTATATCCTTTAATTGTGGGGTATTCGATTACTCAAGCTATAAATGATCCTTAAATCTATTACCTTGCACACGAAATGCCTGATTATAAATCGGGTTGGGTCAATCTTGGACTTCAATCTATCGATGTGGGCCAACTTTTGACAAGATAGTGAGTAGTGTCTTAGGCCTTAAATTGGATTGTGGTCTTTGAGAGGACACAACGTCACCTTGAGACGTCAATCTCAAATCATCTCAACCAAATACCAACTAACTCGTCATGTCGATCATACATTGGGAGCTTAGCACCCCCATGGATGGAACAAAGACAACTTTCTTAGAGTGCGTTTGGTAATGTTCAGAACAGTTCTTCTATTCAAAAAGAACAAAAAAACATGAAAAAGTGTTTGGCTTTGCGGTTTGTTTTTTCGTTCTTTTAGAACGAACCGGAGGTCTTGAGCACCAAAAGAACGTTCTTTGCAGACCGTCTCTGAGACGGTCTGTAAAAAACGAGAACGATTAGACGATCTAAAGTCGCCGAAAACCCGTGAAAATGTGATCAAGGTAGCTCAAGTCTCTCTTTTCTTTATTTATGTTTTATTTTTGTTTTTACCTTTTTTATTTTCATCTTTTAGGGTTCACGGGTGAGGGATCCTAGTACTCAACTTTTATCGAATTATGATCACTGAATTATTATGTTGTAGCAGCAATATACTCTATTTCCCTTTGTGCCTTCATGTTTATGCGTTGCAGCCATTCTACTATTTGCTTTGTTGAGTTCAGTGATATTGAACTGCTAGTTGTTCTGTTCTGATCTGATTTTTGTTTTAAGTTCTCTTGTGGAAGACAATTGTGAGAGATTGCTCCCCAAGCTTATTACAGTGTGTCATTTGGGAACCTAGAGTCAGATAATTAGGGTTTTTTTTTTTTTTTATAATTTTTAGCAGTTAACCCTTAGTTTTTTGTGCCCAAACTATCTATTATTCCTATGAATCTGACTGTAGTTCCATTTCCATTCATCATTTGTTTAAGCCATAAAACATTAAAAAAAAAAAAGAAGCAATCCACAACTGAGTTTTAATAATAGGCAAACCTGATCTTCCTCTGATTTGGGTTTTGAACTGGAATTAGTTGACTCTCCACTTTCAATTTCACATTGCTTCAAAGCTCTCTCTTTCATGGAACGTGTTGAAGCAGGGCTTGGACTACTTGAGCTGAGTTCAAGTGGAGTTCTTTGAGTGCCCACATCTATAGTATTCATATTCTCTATTTTCTTGTCTACATTCAAAACCACAAAAATTTGGGAAACTGGTGATATCTCTCAAACAAGAAATATGATCAGATTCCAACACTATTTACTTCAGATCTGTCCATCAGATTTGAGCCAAAATTTGGGAAACCATTCTTCTCCATATAATTGACCTTGGACCAGCTTTTGGACCATATCTGAAACTTTGATTTGCTGTTATTAAATTTATTTTTAAATCTGGTTTCTAAATCTGTCACTGTGAAAACCATCCAAGAGACTTTGAAACAGGTCAGATTTTAATAAGATATTGATCATGAGATGTGATCTTCAGCCCAGAAGGACTTGATTGGATGATATTGATCTGGGTATGACAGGGGAGAATGGTTCAACCCTGAACTTTTGATTTCTGATATGGGTACCCTAGGGGGGACTACCATATGATTGCCCTTTAAATTATAAGTTGATTCAACTTTCATATCCATACCTTTTCTTCCTTTACTTTTTTCCACTCACATAGGAGAAAGGGGATTGGGGAAGACAGAAATTACTAAGAAAGGAAGCAATGAATGGCAGGTAAGAGCAGGGCCCATCTGTGTTATCTCTTAGGACCAATTTCAAAAGGTACTGGCATTGGCACCACCATTTTTCTGTTTGTACTAATAGCCTTTTCTTTGAAAAACAAAAAATTTCTTTACTTCTCATGTCCAAAATAGCCAAGTGCTTCAGTTAGTTAAGATCATTCAGTCTATGGAATCTCTTGGCTTTCTAGAATCCAAAAGAATGGAGAATATAATTTGGTTTAATCTGTTGTGTTAATTCATTGACAACTTGATGGGCCTTTAGCTCAAATTGGTAGAGCACTTGGAACATGAGCATGTTCCAAAAGGATGGTGGTTCGAGTCCACCAAGGCCCTCTTTATTCAACTGTTCATAGCATAGTTAGTTATGCCACTAATCCACTCAAGAACTCAATTTTAATGGCATATTTGAAATTTGACATCTTTTTATACTTACTTTCGTTATTTTAATGAAATATTTTAATTTTATGCTACGGTTGGTAAGAGAAAAGGATTTTACAAGTTTTTTTTAGTATAATTGACAAAGAAATGGCATTATTGTAATTAATATCAAATACGGAAGAACATATTTTACCAAACACCATTTTCGTTCTGAACAGCGTTCTTGAGAACGTTACCAAACGGTAATTTTCGGTCTCAGAATGCCGTTCTAGACCAAGAACGTAAAAGAACGTTTCTAGTCAAGAACGGATGTTCTTTGTTCAGACCGTTACCAACGTAGCCTTAATAGTTGTAGATATGATGATGATCATCATCCATCAGCCTCAGCCTCTTGGCCCTCTTTTATTACTTTTGGTTCTAAATTTTTTTCAAGGTTTAAAACTCATAATAAAACCTTAAAATCTATTGGCTCCGATCTCAAACCGAGAGTTTCCTTTCCCAAAATCCCTGTGAGTCCTTGGATTTAGGTTGTGTTTGGTATGTATTCTAAGTTGATTTTGCATTCTCAAACAATAAAAAAATAACTATTTTTATCATCCGAGCATGCAAAATCGACCTAGATTACATACCAAACATTGCCTAAGATACCATAATCGGATGAGCCATGTGGCTGATAATGATGCTAGCCAAGGTTTTAAAACACAAATTCGGGAATAGAATCAGTCATTGGGGATTCCGATTCGGATTGGATCAGAATCAGTGCTCACTGCTCTAGAACCCCAGAGTTGATCATCATATTCAAAAAATAGGAAATTTCTAGGGTTTTTTTGGTGTGAATCGACTATGTTGGATCAGTGGAAATTAAGATCAATCACGACCAATTCACCAATCCAATTCCTGATTCTTAAAACCCTGATACTTACCCCGCAGAAATTGGATCGGGGGTATAAAATCAAAATCTTTAAAGGCAAAAACATCCGATCCGTAACAATATGGATATCGGTATAATCGGTAACGAATACATGCACCAATACGATATCCTTGAGTGAATCCACACCTCCAAATATTTCATGGTCTATGTTCACCATGATGAATGTTTCATGTCTAAAATATCATTCTATTCTCCACAAAAATATCATAGGAGGAACTTACCTTATCACTAGGAATTGAAGACAATATCTCATTAGATACCTATACATATACCTTATGATGAGGTGGTCTCTTTCTTTCTTCAGTCGGCTGGCATATGTCTTGTCTGTGTGTGTATGGTTGGAGCTTGGCAAAGCAATGAAAGTTTTGGCTAATATTAATCCAATCAAAAGCTGAAAAGATACCAAAAAAAAATAAAAAAATGAGACCAAGACAGAAAATTTTTATGGAGAAAGCACAATCATCACATATCATGAGTGGACCAAAGCAAAAGATGGAGATGTCTAAGGAATAGGTGGAAAGCCACACAAGGTTCAAATACATTGTAGAGGGGATGTCTTTCTCTCATGTAATTTTATTTATATTTCTAGGGAATTCACTTAGCCCCGAAGAGTTTGTCTATACAACGTAAGACAGTTTGGCTCAATTTCACTCCATGATTGATCAAACTTTATATTCCAATAATGCGTCATATATATGCATATTAATAGATTTATTTTTATCCAAAAAGGGAAAAAAGAGAGGTTATGATATAATGTTACATTTATGATTGAATCCCCTACACCCTCCTCTTACGTGTAGGCAGAATGACTGTATACATGAAAAAACAATGAGAGTTTGAATTTTTTCCAAAAAATCTAGTCTAAAGAGTCTATATATTGAGAGGCGAACGCCAAAGAAATTGTATTTTGAAGTCATAAGGGCATGCGGGCAGCTGCATGCCTTGGGGGCATAACATCAAAAGGGGACATGGCAAGTGCAGTGTCCACACACTTTCAATCCAAAATAAGGGTGTCAAATTGGAACCAGGACAGGACCAAATAAGCAAAACAAAACTAAATCAAATAAAAATTGGTTCAATCAGGATATTGAAATGTATGAACCAAATTCGGTTTGGTTCTAGGATAGGAACCATCGGTTTGAATCCAAACCATATTGAATTTGGAAGCAAGGAGAGTTGAATTCTTCACCTGTTAATTGTGTGGTATTGTTCCTTACCAACTAGCTAAGCATACGCTAAAACACTATTAAATTTTTGGACAAGAGATCGGTGTTTGGTCTCTTATCCTATTTCAGTCAATTACCTTTCCTATATATGCAGAACTCTGTTGAAATTTGCGGCATCTACCTCTGAGAGAAAGGAAAAGGGAAAATGCAGACATTCGTGTCTTACTGACTTCTCATTGGACCAACATCTAGTCAGGACTCAGGGGAGCTTAATCAACTCGTAAATTATGCAATCCAGGAGATTTGATCCCTTGACCTCCTAGGGGGCATGAACGAGCTAGCGGTTGTTTGCATCTCTCTTTGCTTCACTCAACCCAAAACAGTTCGAAGTGTGCTTCTGAACATCACTAATTGAAGTGTCTTCTAGTGCTCCACCACATTTCACAACCAATTTCCTTAACCGACTTCGCTAATGGCAATCTCCAATTCTCCATAGCAGTTTTAACTAACAGAACAAACCGCTGACCGTTAATAGTGTGAATCGAAACGCTTCTGCATTTTTCATTTCTAAGGAGATAAGTCATGCTATTGACCGCCCCTCAATTCCTGCAATCTTTTCTTCCCAAGATTTCTGCAACCAAACCCATGAAGCCTCCAACCTATCTTGGTCCTAGTTCTATTCCTGACACCAACAAATTCTCTGTTTGTTTTCTGACGTCCAGTAGTGTCTACAACAGATTCATTTCCATGCCCCGTCTCCTGCTGGTGAAATGTAGTTTGAAAGAGGGAGATAATGAGGGTTTGAAGGATGCGCTATCTGGTATAGTTGATAAGCGAGTAGAACAACTCTTGAACCGAGAGGAGAATAAGGTTTTGTTAGATGGGTTGGAGGAGGCGTCACGTAGGGTGGAGATGGCTAAGAAGGAGCTTGCAGACATTGAAAGACAGGAACTTGAAGCTGCCCAGTTGAGGGATTACGTTGTGCAGCTGGAGAACAGAGCTTCCGAGGTCTCTAAACACCTTCTTGTTCTTCTGTCTTTTTGTCTCTGGGTTTAATGCGAAATGAAA
The DNA here is from genome assembly GCF_018873765.1 of Telopea speciosissima. Classification (NCBI taxonomy): domain Eukaryota; kingdom Viridiplantae; phylum Streptophyta; class Magnoliopsida; order Proteales; family Proteaceae; genus Telopea; species Telopea speciosissima. Next base: position 86,157,992 of record NC_057916.1, on the reverse strand, counting down.
TCCGCTATATTTCTTTCGTTGGATTGGGAACGGATAAATTCCTTTTCCTCACGGTATTCTCTTCATTACTCAATTTGTTATATTGAGAAGCTCTGAACTTGTCTTCCTGATTCCTGGAATCGTCATGAATTTGAACTGTTTGTTCTTAGTTCCGAGAGGGGGAAGGGATCTTTGGAATACGACCCAGCTCGCAGAAGTCTGGCTGGAGACCTGTAAGAAGGTGGGGAGTAAGAATCCACGGGGGAAGAAATATCACTGTCGATCATGGGTAGTATTAAGAAACACTGAACTTATCTTCCTAATCCGCGGAATCCCGTTATGAATTTGAACTGTTTGTTTTTAGTTCCGAGAGAGGCAAGAAATCTTTATAATATGAACTAGCTAACAGAAGTCTGGCTAGAGACCTATAGGAAGGTGGGGAGTAAGAATCCACTGGGGAAGAACTATTACTGTCGATCATGGATATGGGTTTGTGAATGATTGATTGGTGGTTTGTTCTATTATGAGATTTTGCCTTAATTTTCCTCTGCATCTTTCAAAAATTTGCACAGTAGTTGTTCTATTGATGAGAACATATGAACTAGCTCATAGGAGATATGAACCTTGCTGGAGGCCTGCATAATGGTGGGGGTGTAAGGATCCACCATGGAAGAACTGCTGTTGGAAACAGAATCATAACGTAGGTTTGTGAACGGTTGATTACTAGCTTTATTTATTGGCCACCCACGAGAGTTTGCCTTAACTTTCTGAAATGAAAGTTTTGACGAGTTCATTATTTGTTTAGCTGTTGATTGTCGTGTTGCCACTCCTGATGCTGGTTGTCTTTTGTCTGTTCAAGGTTGCTGAATGCCAGAGGGAACTATTAGAAGCACAGGCCATGGTTGAAGAAGCTGAAAGCTTTCTCTCGTCCGACATGAATGGCTTCGGATCCATTGACAATGTGGAAATTGTCAAAGAGGAAGAGAGGTGGGAGTCTATAAAAGCAGCATCTGTCTCTGCTGTGGTTGGCACACTTGCAGGTCTTCCAATTTCCCTTTCTCAAGTTAGCAGCAATTTCCAGCTTATACTTCCACTAGCCATTACTTTCGTTAGCTGTGCTTTATTTGGAGTTACCTTTCGTTATACAATAAGAAGAGACCTGGACAACATTCAACTCAAAACTGGGACTTCTGCTGCTTTTGGCATTGTTAAAGGTATGGTTACTATTATACTCAAATTGTGGTACAGGTTTCAAGCATTATAGTTGTTAAACCAAAATCACTACTCTAGCCTATGAACATTCATTGTGTGTGCACTTCAATTTGGACTTTGAGAGGGAAACTGTATTTGTTTGAAAATGCAGGCCTTGCTGCACTGGGGGCTGGTCCACCTTTGGAATTAGATGTTGGGAGCTTCTTGTCACATGCTGTTGATGGTGCAGTCTGCATATCTGAGAATCTTTTGGTCTTTGTTTTTGCCTCTATTGGTCTGGATTACTGCTTTAAGATGAAGTTGTTGAGTCCTTTTCCAATTCAAAAATCCATTTCACAAAACAGTGCAACGTGACAATTCCTTATTCTGGAGTTTGGGTAGAATTTGTATCTCTAAAACGAAAATCAGGTTGTAATATTTATACATGGAAACAGATACATTGGGTTATTGTCCTCCTTTTTTTTTTTGGGGGGGGGGGGGGGGGTGGGGGGTGGTATTCATTTTTCAGTCGAACATTGCAGAGCTGGTGATTGATATTCTCACCATTGTTCCATTACAAAGTTCAAACTGGATCATTTAAGATGCATTGAAGTGGCAAGACCTATTTGGATGAACTTACTTTGATGATCGAAACATAATTAAACAACCGGTTAGTAACAGGTATTCTTCAATTTTCCTATTGCCTTGATGAGGATGGGATAAACTGGAGCTTCGAACAGATGATGTAATTCTACTGGGTATCTAGACCAATTCAGTAGATTTGCTTAGGCAGAATCTCTCCATGCCAATCCTTTTTGCACGACAGCGAGTGCTTCACTACCAAATTTTCCTCATCTTTCACGTTGAAGTTCTTTCTGAATGAATAGACCCAATGCTCTTGAACCCTATAGAATCAATGTGGAACTTGCTGGCTATACCTTCCCCTTTCCTCCTCCTGTTTTCCCTTTTCTGGGGGCAACTTCAGATGCAATGAGTGGCAATATTTTACAGTTTACACTACTATTTCCCCATTCCAAGGGAGTTCTGCAACTCAGATGCAAAAACAACCAGTCAAAGGCCAAACCCTCAGGCCTATAGACTCCAGGGCATCTCAGACAGAAAGTGCGTTCAAAATCACGGTGAACTGCAATAAAAGGCGGTACCTTTGCTCCCATGGCTCTGCTGTGTATTTCCATTTACTGTGATTAGAGCATCCAGAGACATGCAACCACCATAACACAGACGCTTGTTGAACCAATAGTTGCTTGATAACCACAGATAAAGGTGTATACGATCGCAGATAATTACATTACAAAAACATAGGATAGCCCTCCTACATTCAAATTGCCAATCAATCATATTGGTTCCACGCATGCATAGGCAGACCATATAACTAAAATCACAAAAAGGATATTAAATGCCTGCAAGGATTGATGGTGCAAGCAGTCTGCCTCAAAGGTAAATTACAATTCCTGAGTAAAATATCCACGTGTTAAGATCTTGAAAAACATTTGGCCATTACATCACAAACTACATTCACGTCGCAAATGTGAAAACATATTATTAAGGATCTCTTGCATCTGACTGAAGGTTGATAACTTGTGACATCACAAGCTTAGAGAGTTCGCTGATTGCAATCTGGACCTGGTAATCATCCTGCTCCCTGTGTCTTGACCATGACGGCAATTGTGAACTTAACCTACTGTATTCACTTGCAGCAACCCTCGTCTTTCTAGTTGTAGCAAGAACTTCCCCCAGATCGGATTGTGACAATGGCCTTGGAGTCTATGACAAGCAACCAAAGCAGACTCTGGATCAATTTAGAATTTTGCAATAAAGGTAAACAGTTACTCCCTTCACCCCTTTCAAAAGACTTACAATGTAATTCTATCATTTCCAGAACTTGATACTTCTATTTTTTTGACAGCATTGCTTGCAGTCACAAAAAGATGTAGAGTTTTCATGCTAATTTCTTAGACAAATCCAAAAACAAAAACTCAAATATGAACCGTTAAAGATGAACAAAGTCAATAAAATCAGTAACCAAAGTGTCATGAAACCAACAAAGACTAGAAATACATGTAGCAAATGATTTGGTATACCTCCCAAAAAGACATCAGTCGCATTCATACATAGAAGAATCACCCCCCCCCCAAAAAAAAAAGAAAAGAAAAGAAAAAAGAAATCCATGAAACAGGTGACCATTTTATTGACAGGAAGAGTTCGAAGATTCAAGAGCAGGAGCAATGGAGCATGGTAAAAACTTAAAAAGGAAAAAAAAATTTGAGTATCTTATACCAGTTCATGAAAATTTCTTGGATGTTTTTTCCCATTTTATTTAACTATCACTGTAATCCATGCATCTTCAGAGAAAGATATACTTACTGAAAAAAGAGGAACAACCTTGAGATGGTTACTTACATGAGAGGACCTGCCTTCCTTTTCGGCACGTAGTAGGTCCCTAACAGGGAAGTAAGCTGCTTGCTTGCAAAGTTCAAGGAGATCAGAGCCAGTGTATCCCTCGCACAACCTAGCTATGTGGTCAAAATCAATGTCATCTTCTACCTTTTCTCCCTTCAAAATTACCTTCAGTATCTTCGCTCTCTCACTGCAGTCAGGTATTCCTATCTCAAAGGCTTGTGGAAGACGGCGAAGTATTGCCTCATCAAGTTCCGATGGACGGTTGGTTGCAGCCAGGACCATCACCCGAGCATTCTCTGTTACAACAGCAGAATAGCATCAGCCAAACTATCACATGAACCATTTCAACCAGAAAATTAGTAGATAAATAGTTTTAAGGATGTGAAGCTGGATATGAAAAGCTTAGTTGTCAACTACGTTTTGTTTCAGCTGAAAAAGCCGAAACACTTATTTTCAGAGGCACAAATAAAACATCTCAACCACTGCAATTTTTTTGTTTAAAAAATTCCATTGTTTTTGTCCATTTTGGCCTGTTTTGGGCAGGATAGATTTTTTCAACCAAACTTTATGCTTACCGTGGATATGGAATTTTTGCTTGAAATAAAATTTCAGCCAACAAAATTAAGAGTTTAAGGTATCATTCTCCTGAAACCGCACTCCAATCACATTCTCTCTGTTAGAAGGAGAAGCGGTGGTATCCATAAGCAGAAGCATGAGACATGGAACTAGATATGGTATTGTTGGAGATGGCAAGTAGATCTTGATGAAGAAGATAGAGAGAGAGAATCAGAACTTCGAGGAGAGGATTTATCTTTGCAAGTGAGAACAGTGATGCCAGCAGAAGCAGAGCAGTAAATGCTGCAGAGAAGCATCCTGTGTTCACCGGAGTGACAACAGAGTTGACGATTGAGGGCGACTTCAGTGAAAAGTGCAACGATGCTTGCTTGCAGCAGTGACACTGAAGGAGACGGGCAACAACAATGGCGTTTGTAATGGAAATTACGTGAATCAAATCTCCTGCTCAGTCTCTTGTTCTATGTAATTCTATCTCTCTGTTTTGGAGAAGTTAAGAGTGTCTCTCTCACTTTCTCTCCCTCTGTGAAGTCGGTTGGGTCAAGACCCAAGAGACCCATTCAAGAAATAATACTGAAGATGGCCTTCCTCCTTGTTTGGAAAAAACTTGGCATTCCCTACTTCAAAGTGGGCTGCTATTTGTATTGCGAGGTTAATTCTCAAATCCTTTTTATTTTTGGTGAACTCTCTATTTAATCATGTATTCAAAATGCAATTAAGTGGATATTAGAATCTTTTTAATAGTTTATTTAACATATAATTTAATAGAAAAGGTCACCAGTTCAAAGGATATTGATTTTATTTACATGTGATATCATAGGGACTAATGTTTAGCCTGAATGATAATAGTTTTTAACTACTATCTATATTTGTATCATGACTATTTATATTTACAGCAAAAGTTCCCAAAATATTTCATCAAAGTCACCAAAATAACTAAAATTCTCATTTTGCGGCCAAACCGGAGCAACAACCGAAACAAAATTTACAACTAAGATTAACAAGTACATAGTGGACAACTTTATAACTGTATCCAACTCACGCAGTCCAAAAAACAATTAAAAAAAAAAGAATGAGTTTGGAATCATAAAAAACTGCAGAAAAAATGCCTTCAACAGAAATAGACCAGTTGCACATGAAGCTTAATATGTCATGGCAAGCACAAAGCCAGGCCACCATAGTTTAAGTTTCTCCACAGAAAAAGGCAAATAAAAGACTCAATATTTATACTAAATCTGCCATGACAAGTACAAAGTTGGTTCCTCTGCAAACAACAACAACTACTCAGCCTTATTGATGCAGATAAGTCACCTAGAGGGCTTATTTTAGTGGAAATAAGACTTGGGTTGGGTTATGTATGCACTTGGCCATTGATTCCATGTGTTTTATCTGTAATGTGCCACTTTAATGAACCTAAAATGTGGGTACAAGGTAGGCATACGGGATTAGACTTAGTAGTAGTTTATTTTCATTCCTAGTTCAAGTAGGAATACTTAGTTCTTAGTTGTTTTTTTATTCCAGCAAAGTTGTTATAGCTTTTTAGTACCCCTTCACCAATTTGGTATCAAAGCTAATGGCTACTCCAAGCAATAACCCTACAGGTGATCAGGAAACCCTTCAACAATTGATCGATATAGTCAAGAGTCTGACTGATGAGGTGAACTCACTGAAGCAACCTCTGACTATATCTAGATACGGTGTCACGACGTGTTAATTCATTATCACCACATCAGCCCACTCCAAAAGACCATACAGGTGAGCATTACCCTACATTGGCTGAATCATAGAACCCCAACCAATACCAGGGAAGGCTGCCGTAGATAACTTTAAACCACAGGCACCACTGGTTACTTTTGAGGATCACTTGAGAAAATACTTAGACATCAACAATGTTAAACCACAGGTTGAGCCCCACCATACGCCATTAAAAGAAGAAATGAAGGAAGCATTCAAAGACAAGGAGCCTAAAGTTGAAGATAAAGCTAAAGTGATTACAATGACCTGTGATGATAAGGAAGACATGAAGCATCAAAGACGAGATGTTGAAGTAGAAGATTCCACTAAAGAGGTTTACATCGCAGAAATCAAAGCAGACAAAAGTAAAGCAGTGGAAGATGAGGTAGTGATAGAGGACACTCCACAAGAGATCATCAACATATAAGCTGAAGTTCTTGAAGAGGTAGAGTTTGTGGCTCAATTCTTCAATGAGAAGGCTACCAAAGTTGAAGAGACTATGGATATGACATTTAAGGTTGATGTTGATCCAGAGATTGAGCACATAGAGTTCATCATGCCACAAAAGTTCTTTGAAGAGAAAACTCTACGCCTTGAAGACTACATTCCTAACATCCACAAGCTGCACTATTATGGTTTGAATGGATGTTTACCACACAAAGTTGATTCCTCCATTTTGCCAAACTCGAGGTCGAGTTTTTTTTTTCAACCAGGTGAGAATTGATGCAGATAAATCACCTAGAGGGCTTATTTTAGTGGAAATAAGCCTTGGGTTGGGTTATGTATGCATTGGGCGTTTAATTCCATGTGTTCTGTTCGTAATGGGCCACTTTAATGGACCTAAAATGTGGGTACAAGGTAAGCATAAGGGATTAGGCTTAGTAGTAACTTATTTTCATTCCTAGTTCAAATAGGAGTAGTCAGTTATTAGCTGTTTTTTTTATTTCAGCAAAGTTGTAATAGCTTTTTAGTACCCCTTCACCACTTATCCCAAGTAAATGGGGTCAACTAGATGGATCCTTGCAAATACAAAATATTAGAAATGATAGTAAAATGAAAAGAGCACAGCAACATCCTACCTAAATGGGGTTGGATACATGGTTCCTTGCCCTCCAATCAGCTCTATTCGAGGTCATACTTGAGACAAGGCCTAAACTATGCATGTCTTTCCTCACTACTTCTCCTAGGGTCATTTTAGGCCTGCTCCTAGCTCTTTTAGATTCTTTAATCTGAATCAAATCACTCCTCCGTACTGGTGCATCCCAAGCCCAAGGCCTCCGTTGAACATGTTCATGTCACCTCAAACGACTTTCACAGAATTTATCCTATACTGGGGCAACTCCCACATCAACTCTAATATGGCCATTCCTTACTTTATGGGCCTGCATGATAACACTTCTGTTTCTGGGCCATGTTTCTATTCCAGAAATGTCTTTTTGTGCTTCTGTTACTGGGCCAAATATCTGGACAAAAAAACGCTTTTGATAATGCATAGTAATTTCTATTTCTGGGCCAAAAAAGAAGCAAAAATATGTTTGTTATGCACAATAATTTCTGTTTCTAGAACTTCTATAAATTTTCAAAAATTGCATTGAATACCCAAAAAAATGGTGGAGGTGGTGACGATGATGGTGGAGGTGGATGCGGTGGAGGAGGTGGAAGTGGTGGTGGTGGTGGTGGCAGTAGAGATGGCGGTGGTGTCATTAGAGGTGGAGGCGATGGAGGTGGTGGTGGTGGTGGTGGTTGAAGTTGCATTGAAGGTGGTGTTTTATTTTGAACATAAAATTACTGCTTTGCCCACAAAATTAACCATGTGCTCATTAAAGAGCAACTCCCCCCTTATTTCTAGGACAGAGAAGCTTCAAATTGGAGCTTCTTTTTTTTTTTCTATTTCTCAGCAACTTTTTTGTCCCAGTTCATTCCCAGGAACAAAAAAATGAACTGGTGTCAACAAATGAATTTCTATTCTTTTTTTGTTCCCAGGAACAAAAAAACAGAGACAGAGAAATAGAAGTGTTATCATGCAGGCCCTCCTTCCTAGTTTTGCCGCACATCCATCTCAACATCCTCATCTTTGCTACAATTAGTTTATCTATGACACTTCTTAACTGCCCAACATTCCGCCCCCATACATCATAGCCGGTCATACAATTGTCCTATAGAATTTTCCTTTAAGCTTTAAAAGAATACATCGATCACACAACACTCCGGATGCACCTCTCCACTTTATCCATCCCACTTTAATTCTTTGTGAAACATCATCCTCTATGTCACCTTCTTTATTTATGGTTGACCCCAAATATCTAAAATAATCACTATGTGGTATTTCTCCTCAAATTTCACCAATCTCAATTTGCTTGAGGCTCCATTTGTAAGTGACTATTTTCTGTCACATGATAGATTAGTAGGTTATTAAATATCGCAGACATTGTCATACACCCAGGTGGTAACGTCATGCTTTGTTCAGACACAAGTATGAGAGAAAATGTTTGAACCTGAGTACAAAATTTTTAAGAATCCCCCCCCCCCAAAACATCAACATGACATAACGTGTATAATGAACGGGTCGTGTTCAGGTTAGCTAACAAGAAATGACACAGAAATAATAAAACAGGAAAAGGAGTATAATAAAATCTAAAATACAAGATAGGTAGGTCAGTTTTGGCTTTAGCCAGTTCAACATGAAAATGAAATTTTATTTATTCTCTATTTTTTATTGACTTGAAATCATATTTCTAAAGGCATGCCTAGGTGGACACCTTACTGAATGGTCTGTTTTATATTTTTTATGTTATATGAAAATGGGCGTACCCAGTGGATGAGGCTCCCACCACTGCAGGGTCCGGGAAGGGTCATAATGTACGCAGCCTTACCCCTGCTTTTGCAGAGAGGCTGTTTCCAGACTCAAACCCATGACCACTTGCTCACAATGGAGCAACCTTACTGTTGCAGCATGGTCTGCCCTCTTTTTATATTATATGAAATTGATTCTAATTCTACTTCTCTTATTGTTTTTTGATGAATATGCTTATTATATCCTATGCTTTGTTTATTATATGTTGGTTTCTAATATTAGGTCATTACTAGCATAATTATATCATGTTGCATTGATATGGCTTCTATGTTGATTCTTGATGCAACATAAGCATAATTATATCATTGCTATACTACATATAATGCACACATAGGTGAAGTCCTCCACCGAGCCTGCAATGGCGGGAGCCTCGTGCACTGGGTACACCCTTTTTGTTAATCAAATATTGAGTATATCAAGATCTTCCAACAAGTTCAATTTGCATCTGATTCAGATCGAAATAAAATCTGTTGACACTTGACAGCCCCAGTACCAACATCGATGCAACAAAGGTACACCATAAACCATCAATGACAAGTTGGGAGGCCAAGGTATTCCAGATTCCCAAACATTACCATCTCAGAGATATGACATAAATATTATGGAAGAAAAGTGACAGATTAATATTCAGCAGCAAATTAACTGTTGAGTTGAGAGCAAGCCTACTCACGATCTGTGGTAAAACCATCCCACAAAGCCATGAACTCGGTTTTCATGTTTGTCAATGCTTCATGATCTGTATTACGCCGCTGCCCCAAAAAACTGTCGACCTCATCAATGAATATGATAGCAGGCTGGAGCTTATAGGCCAAACTAAACACAGCAGCCACTGCAAGATTTAAGTAACATTTATGTTTTAGTATAGAGCACACTGAACCTAAAAGTTGTAAATGCATTAATGTGTTTGTTCAACATCATTGTAAATTAAAATGAAATTACTAGACTACATATACAAATGCCATTGTACCAGGACATATTGGCTATATTCCTTTTAGAAAACTGATGTAGACATTATAGTTTGGTGCAATCCTACGCATAGTTGTCACGTCGTCATGGCGATCCAAGTCGGTGGAGGGGTGTCACGTCGATATATCGACATGTCGCTCTAACGCCATGGCGATCATGTCGACCATGTTTTATTTTTTATTTTCTCTATTTTTAATGTTTTAATAGATGTATACTTAAGCCATGTTTTATTTTTTCTCTATTGTTTCTCAAGTTTTAAGGATGGCAATCTTGTAATTAAGCAGAATCTAAGAAAGGGCATAAAAGGGTTTTGATTTAATGACTAAGGGTAAACTTGGAGGGATGTGTAAAGTATGAACAAAGGGGAATAAAAGAAGAGAAGGGTACTTTAGGAAAAAGGCAAAAATAAGGGTTTGTAATAACCCACGATCGGATTATGGATTTATGGTTGTCTTCAACCTTACGACTTCAGCCTGGGACGGAAAACAGCGCAGTACGAAGGAGATAACTCCTTCAACTCTTCTCGGTCCAGTCTAAACCTTCAGGCGAAGCATCGCCACATCATGTTCTATCAATTCCAGCAAGAACTCATCACAGAAATCAACTAAAGAAGGAGTATTTAATTCCTGGAATCAGATCTGGCGACTTCTTAGTTGCAAAACAGAGACAGGGAGATAGGAAGAAGAAATCGAAGAGGGAAAGAAGAAATCGAAGAGGGAAAGAGAGATAGGAAGAATAAATCAAAGAGGGACGCCATGGCGTAGGTCGACATGCATGCTTCTCCAGCGCCAGGATGCCATGGCGGCGCCATGACAACTATGATCCTACGTCCTCTCAACTTGTGGATCAGTCTGCCTACTTGTCTTCTTGTATTTTCAGCTTCGTTATCAAGACGGCAAGGCGACCAAAGCGTTGAAGAGGGTCCAAAATCAAGGCGACACCAACAAGGCAGACCAAGGCGCCTGCCTAGGCATCCAAGGCGACCAAGGAGCCTGAATGCCAGACATCGCCAAGGCGACGCCTTGATAACCATGATTTCCAGTGATATATGTATCAAATCCAATGATGCTCACGTGCCAGTAAAAAACATACACATAAAATGAGCATAGCTGACATGATGATGTCAAGTGGAAAGACCAGGAAGGATTGGAAAAAAAATTAATTAGTGTAATAAAGGTTTCTTAAAAGCATCAAGAATAGGTAACAAGATGCATGGGAGTCAATTGAAATGGCTCGGCATGTAATGAAGAGCAATGGATGCACCAGTGATGAGAAGTGATATGGAGCAAATTGCAGGTATAAAGGACATAGGATCAAAAATGATATCTTTGCTACAAGTAGTTGGAAGAGGCTTGAGGCTTTGGAATGAACTCTAGAGATGAGAGATTGACTCCAGCAGCTGTGATAAGGCTTAGAGAGTTCAGATCCACTTCCTAATGTCATAAATAGTATTTAACATTACTGAGATGTACTGTTATAAAGTCAACAGCAGCTTCCTTTTTTTTTTTTGGGGGGGGGGGGGGGAGGGGGAGTAAATAAGAGCATAATTTATTCCAACAAAAGAAATAAAGAAACAGAAATAGGGAACAACAAATAGGAGGGCTGAAACCCAAACAAACACTCAATGGGGACAACTCGATAGGGTTAGGACCCACATACAAAGCATCCATGTTCACCCTAGCTCTGGTTACATCATCTGGTTAGTCTAGCATCTAACTACCTTTAACAGTGGATAGTAACACACACCCCTTTTTAACACCATCTTTTTCTTTAATGTGAGTAACACTAACCTATCAAGATACATATATCACATCCCCTAATATGCAAAATGATAATGACATACACACTTAACCTAAATGACAATAACATATATGTGACAGTCAAACAGAGTGAAAATAGCACAAACTTACCAAGTTTTTGCGCATCACCAAACCATTTGCTCATTAAATTAGATATCCTCACATTAATAAATACAGCTCCAGACTCCTTTGCTATGGCCTTGGCAAGCATTGTCTTCCCAGTTCCTGGAGGTCCATATAACAATACCCCTTTCTGTGGACTTAGAAGCTTGCCATGTGCAAACAACTCAGGTCTCCGTAATGGAAGAATAACCAATTCAAATAATGCTTGCTTGACATTTTCCAAGCCTCCAATAGAGTCAAACTCCACATCAATATGGTCAGGATTTATGACATCACAAGCTATTACATCCTGTGAGGTCACCAAAATGCAATGAAGACAGGGTCAAACAGAACAGACAGAACCATAATATTTTTACTCATAATGTTTTCCTCCTTTAGTCGTTTTCAATATACTTTTTCCACAATTGCAACCCATCAAAAAGAACATTTTTTCATATTTTAAAATATTTCAACAAGAAAATTATGATAATTTGATCATAGCCTTTACTTGGATTGTAATATATTGCACTGCATTCACAAATCAAATCTATAACTTGATCTACCATACAGAAAACCTCATATACACAAATCAAATTGAGAAGACTCGATAAAGCTCTAAACTCAACCCCCCCTCCCCCTTTATTTTTCAAGGAACAGTTCCCATGTTTGAATAGCTTGCCCGTTTGACATTATTATTGGCCAACGAATCATATAATCATTAGCACTTCCATTTTCCAAAAAGAATGCTACTCTAAACTATCCACATAAACCCTGACCCAAATCTATGACATGGTCAAGATCATCTCCAATTTCCATAAACCACCTCAAAGCACAAGAAGTTTCCATTTTGGGAAATTAGTATGGATAATTATAATTCCACATTCAACACTAGAGTAGACCCCTACATACGACCTCATGGTCATCAATGGTCCACACCCTAAAGAATGCGGACAAGGTAAATTAATTCAAAAAAATTCCAGAAAAGTAGAACTTTATAATCTTTTGCAGTTTGACATCTCTTTCACAAATCTGTCAACATCATACGTTCCTCAGGAGGCTAAATGCCATACTAGGTAAATAATTGGAAAATATTAAAATACGCATTATGAGGTCAATCATTTCATGTTTTAAAGCATTACAAACAGCTAGACTTTTATCTTGTATTTAACAAAGGAGGAAAATAAAATCTTCCGGCTCTGTTTATTTCCAGGCAAAAACTGCATATTCAGGGTTTTTTTTTTCAATAATTTTACCTGAAAGCTTTCTTTGGACATGCTTTTACCTAGAGAAGGAAGGAACCATAATAAAATTGGAGTAAAATATCAAGAAAATAGAACCTAAGCTATTTGACATAAACAAAAATCTTCCTTAATTTTTCTTTTCCTGTCTAGACAAGTAAGTAATTTTATAAATTACTGGTAAAACGGAAATCATATTCTAAAAGTGGTCACATTCATTATGGATTTTGAGCTTTTTAAACCACTTGACACTAATAATCCACCATATGCACTTCTCTGAACTTAGGCTCTCTTTGGTATGATTTATGTTTCTATTTATTGACCTATTTCTATTTTTACAGGTATTTGGTATGATTTATGATACTTATTTCTATTTATTATAAATTAAAAAAATCACAAATAGCACTCTTCAACTATTTGTGATTTGTGGCCACAAACCATTTATTTTGGTTTATGCGCTAGTTTTTTAATGATCACGTGCTGTATTGGCTCAAAATCAAAGGTAAAGAGGTAATTTTGTTTCTATTTTATATATCCCTCTTCCAGCATTTTGTTCCATGCTTCAACATATTTCTTCCCCAAAAAAACCCTGTGACGTGAATCCATCTCTCTCTCTCTCTCTCTCTCTCTCTCTCTCTCTCTCTAAAATCTACTTGGACAAGCGCGACTGTCATGAACAGAGTTTCTACGTTCGTATTTCGGCGATGCCTTCCCAAGAAGTCCAATAATCGCTCTCTGAATGTTTTATTTCAGTCGATCTTGCCGAATCTCAGCTTTCATCAGCTTGCCATGGTGATTCCATCACTCTCAAAATCCACATTTGGATGTGGAACAATCTTTCAATGCTTTTTGCACCGACCGATGCTTCCACCCAAAGCTGTGGTTCTTGATTTGTAACGTAGGGGGGGGGGAGAGACACACACAGAGAGAGAGAGAGATTGAGAGAGAGAGGCACTGGAGAAATATAGAACACAGGGATCATGAAGCTGCAGCCCCAAAGAGTCTGGGAAGCACACGGATTCTTCAAAAATGTATACCATGGCCAGGGTATAGAAGATGAGAATGATGGCAACGAGATGATGATAATGATGTATGTGGTTTGTTTCTGGAGAAAGACTAGATGGTTTATCTGGTTTTTATCATTAGTAAAATAAAATCTTATTCAAAAAGGTTCCAGCCGACAGCAACTCCAGTTCCCACTAGTCACCACGGTTCTGAATTGCTCCACAAGTGACGGGTGCTTTCGTCATCTTATATTGCATCTCGTTAAGAGCATCAAGTGTTCAATGAAGTGTCTCAATCAGGGTTGGTGTTGTGGAGTGCATCTCATTAGTTGCACTTGTAGAGCTACTATAAAAAAGATGCAGTTAAAGTAAACCATAAAGGGGGTTAAGCAAAGGCCATGGTTGGGACACAAGGCGAGGATGCCTTAACAGGGGATGATGTCCAGCAGGGTAGCATAAGTAGTCAGTTTTTTGATAGGAAAGGAATTCCATACATGATAGTTTGATTATTGATTCCACATCAATTCTGTTTTCTGTGCTTAAAAAGCTATTAGCTATATGTAACTACATACAGGCACTGGATGGATTGGTATGTTGAACTTCAACATTAAGTTTCATGGTGAAATATTGGAACTTCTGCACACACAATATGTTTTAATTTCCACCCCCCCCCCCCCCAAAACACTTTACTTCTTTATTAATTTAGAACTTTTCAAGAGATCAAATTTTCTTGATTAGGTGGGCTGGAGATATCTTTTAATTTTTCCTATTTCTATATACCAAATGTGCATATTAACACACTAATAAAATATTGTAAACAGACATAAAATAATTTTCTAATTGGATGGAGGGTGATCCAATTTGAATTTGCCCCATTATAACCAAAACAGACTTCTAAGCCTCAGGAGGTTAAATCTCAACAGTAGAAAACCCTAATTCTTAATTGATAAAACCTACAATATGAGATATGAAGATTAAAAACTTCCATTTTATATCAACTTCATGAACAGAAACTAAGTTGATTTGCATCAAGTTCTTCTCTGGAGATTGGGATGGGGTTGATAAGTTGGGTTAAGACTTGGTTGAGCCATTGAGTACATCTTTTGAGGTTATCAATTTGGGCCAGTATAGGGTCTCCACAACCAGAACCTTCCCTAGTTACTAGTTGCAAAGATGTCTGCCAAGGCTAGTTGCTTAAATTTTGGGTGGTTGTCCATGTATTTGCCTTTTTACCTAACAAACACCTAAGGATACCTTATGAAATGTAACAATGTATAGTTGCTAGAGGAAAAAAAAAATCTAAACAAGTTGTGCAAAACACGAATATTCCATCATAGACACCCCTTTTATCGTGTGACAAAAGAGAAGTGGGCAACTTCCTTGGTAATAATAATCAAGGAGAAGGGAAGTCTATGGTTTGGTGCTTTCAGCTTGAAGCAACGCCATGCACATAAACTATTATGGACAACAGAAGTCCTATCTGGGTCATTGAAACAAAAATGAAGTCAGCAACATTTGGGCAAAGATCAAGAGGGGATTTGGGAGCTTCGAGAATGGATATTGGACCTTTTCCCTTGGGTAAATTCAAACATGTTGAACTGCTGACGTGCTGAAGAGCTGGTTGCTGGAAAGTTTGGCTCACCAAGTCCAAGGAGCTCCTAAACGCTTAGGTACTGAGCCAAGTCCATAAACTAGGTATGCAACAACACACTGTTACATACTGTCGTATGAAACCTTAACAGTTGAAGGAGGTCACATGAGACCATCAACTTGGCAATGAAACAATTTGCAGGCACAACAGGTTATGGAACCAGTAACCATGCCATCATTTCTTTCAGAAGATTTATCTAATCCTCTGTGCTTTCCGTGCCATCTACTTTTGGGTATTTTTACTTTAACAAGAAAACTGTAAGAAGCTAGTTATTCCCAACTGTATCAACAAAACACAGATGCTATTGCCAAGGAGGAATTTCATACAAAGGCCAACTGCTCCCTGGAATCCAGTTTCTGTCCATGCAAACGCCACAAAACGAAATCATTCGGACAAAGCAGATGCAGCACAGAAGAAAAAGCATACTGGTGTACAGAATTACGATCATAAATCCAATGTTCTCCACGTGAAAGGTCCGACTATTCCCATAGACGTAAATTTTTGCTAAAGCCAAGAAATATATTGCTGCCTAGTAGCTTGAGGAAATAGACACCCATCACATTAATTGAAATCGTATAAGATAAAAAAGAATTAAATCACTTAAGCCGCAAATCCTGAGAATCCATACCTCGTAAGGATTGGTTTGGATAAGAGGGCGACCTAATCGCTTGGCAATTTCTTTCTTCTGTTCAAGAGCCTTTTTGCTGGCTGCGCGATTTGGGTCCATATGTCGAAGTCCGGCGAATAACACCAGGCAGCTCAGAGCAGCGCTCGCTGCGTACAAGACCAATTCCTGCAAGAACCTCGTCTCCGTTCCTCCCATGGCTCCACCCTTCACCCCTTAGACCTTAATCCTTATGCTTATTTTACACTGCTGGAATCTAGAGAGAAATGTTTTATTGAACACACGAAGAATGAGCTCTGGAGAGGCTTTCCAGGATTCGATTTGTGGAAGGAAATTAAAAAAATCAAGAAAGAAAAGAAACAATTACTTAAGGGTTAAGCCAAGAGAAACGATATCTCAGCCCTTACCGCTGCCTGGTCTCTTCTCCTCTTCTTCTCTTCTGCACTGTAGGCGGTAGCCGAACCCAGATAAGCGGTCCAGACTCCAGGGTCCGAGGAGCGAAAGAGGATTGACTATTTGACTTGTGTGCATTCAAGTTTCCTGAAAATGGACCAGGTATACAATAATCTAATAAGAAAGGATTTTGAGCATAAAAAGATAACTGGGAAGAGTAATTTATAAACTAATTCACTTATTATTATTATTATTATTATTATTATTTTTTGATGAAAGTGTAATCACACAAAACCACACATCAATCCCAAAAGATTAACCAATTTTTAGGATCGTGAAATGGCGGATATACACAACACACATCACACTCACACTATTCATTTATATTAGCATCTTATACATCAAGTTAATAGTAAATTATTAAATAATATTTATAATAAAAAAAAATTTCTTACAATGATGATAGATAAAATAAAGAATACATACTGACTATGTACATTTCTTTTTTCCAAAAAAAAAATAAAACCATTGTAAAGTTCTGCAAGCAAGTAGCATAAAGGTCATGTATGTGTGTCTGTATACTAGAGAGGGAGGGAGAGGGATCCACACCACCAATGTGGGAGGCCATTAATCTAAGGTGGTTATTCTGATCAATACATTAAAAAAAAATCACTTAATCGTCAATTGTCAATGTAGCCGACTTCATTTAGATGATATAAGACTTAATTTTTGTTGTTGTTATTGTACCAACAATATTGTACGGAGTTGAATGTTAAGCAACATAGAAGCAACACAAAAAATATGGGTGGGGAGTTTGGGAATTTTAAGTGATCCCCTTCGTCCTGGGTGTCTATTTGTAAACCCAAAAGCATGGGTGGGGTGGGTTTTCGTTTCAGTAGTTTACACAATAGAGCTCTTTTACTTAAAAATCAGCATGGAGGCTTCTTATTGAACCGAATTAATTGTGGGCTTTGTTCTTGAAGTCTAAGTAATTCCCCTATAATTCCTTGCTCGATGAGGGTGTTTTGCATAAGAGAGGGTCATCTTAAGTCAATTGTGTGTTGGTGTGTGGGGGATGGGAGGTCTGTTTTTGTTTCTGTTTCGTGGCCCTTGGGTTTCTAGTCTGAAAGGAATTTTTATCGTATGTGGTTCCCTGACCGGTGCGGTTCCCTAGTGCCTCTCACAAGAGGAAGGTGGACCCCACTGGGGCAGAGTGTTCAGTCAAGTGCCTTGGGTGGGGTCCACCCTCCTCTTGTGAGAGGCACTAGGGAACCGCACCAGTCAGGGAACCGTAGACGATAACGCTTCGTCTGAAAGGGTTTAAGATTCCACAAGAGTGTATCACTCCTACTCATTCTATATCCCATGCTTGTGATTTAATTGTGAATGGTGGTTGTAATGTCTTCTTAGTTAGTTCGATTTTCTCTTCAACAGTCTGTGATGCTATCTTGAAAATTCCTATTGGAGGGATTCCTTTATCAAACTTCTGGATGTGTCCATTGGCAAGGAATGATAAATTCACTTTTTGGTCTCTTAAGATTCATGCAAATTTTGTAAATTTTTTTGTGGGAAATTATTGTAGGAGTGTTGTAACTAAAGCTAAGCTCTCTTGTTTTAAGGAGATTGATATAATTTGTTGTTTTTGAAAGAAGGAACTGGAGACTGATTGGCACGTTTTTTTTTTTTAAACCATGCGAAGTTGTTATGCAGCTATCCCTCTTTTGATTAAGTATTTCATTACTAATTCCTCTTTCTCTAAATCATAATGTAAGGTTTTCCTTTCTGTCTGTGCTATAAACTCTTACTCTATATGGATGGCTCGAAACAATTTGATTTCCTCATGTTCTACACATAATCCTTCTCTGCTCATGTCTATTATTAATAAGTGGGTTTATAATTCTAAAGTCCTCTCCATTAGTAGTTATATTGTCCCTGTCGAGGAGAAATCCTATAAGACCCTTAATGAATACCAAGAGTTAGTCTAGTTTTGATCGTCACATTGTTTACGGGATAGCTCCAAGCCCGACGGTTGGTTAAACGGGAACGAAAAGGAATAGAAAAATATCGGGTGAGGGTGGTCTACGATCACAACCGAGAAACCAAGAGTTCTTTCATGGAGCTCTTCTTTCCCAAGGTTGTCGTCCGGTCCATGAATCTAAGAAATAGTGAGAATTCCTGATCTATGCGATGGAGGTATGCAGGATATGCATAAGATTCAGAAGCAAGAGGCCTTCTTCAGGGACTTTAAAACACCAAAGATTTAGGTTGAGATGATGTGGAAGTATGGACAAACTGCCCAAAGTTGGTTTCCTGGTTTCAAAATAATGGTCATCACTGTGACCTTGGTCTTTGTTTTCGTTATTATATGATATGGGCAAGAGATCTCTACTTGATCGCATGATCTCTACACAAGCATCTGAACCAATGGATGAGATACCCAGGGGTACAAAGGCATCATCTCACGGTGCCATGTGAGATGGCATAGGAAACACCACTAAGTAGAGATCTTCTTCCCATAAGATATATATCAATTTATGTTAGCTTTTAGGTCTATTTGTATATTGAAGAAGGATAGACATTTAATCTCTGTTGCTGATAAGTTAGTTAGATGTACTCGGTTGGGTAAGGAAAGTAAGAAAATATGCAAAGGAAGATTTTTACGATCAAAGTGACTTGAGTGTAAAATTTTTTCAGGACAAAACCTGAAAAATGTGATTCCACCATATAAATTTCAAAAATTTATAAAGCAATAAAAAACTATATTTTGAGATAAAATTTTCTTTTCCAATTATTTTACACCGAACCAAACTGATCCGAGAAGAAAAACAGAAGTTTAGCTGGAACAAAAGGTAATTGTGACAACTTCTATAATGGGCTTTTTCTTATATCCGTATAAAAGGACATCCAATGACATATACACTAGTTACACCTTCAATTTTGAGATATAACCAAATATGGACTATTAGGGTACAGCATCATCCACACCACAACTATCACAACACCAGCACTTCTCATCTGGGACTTCTTCACAAATAATCTTCCACTGAATAAATCAAGACATGGCTCATGGTCATGGAAAACCTCACTTCCACTCCATCGAGAGATGAATCAAAAGCAATGCACAAATACCGGAAGCTCTTATTCTTACTATTTGTCATCTACAAAGGCTGTGATCATCCACACAAAATTCCTGGAAATAGAAAAAACTATGGTACCTGCCTCTGCTTCTCACTTCAAGTGCTGCTAATGAACAACAGCCACCAGTTAATAGAATGAAATATTGTCTTGTCAGAAAAGATTAACTGTGGCTGTCTGGTTGGCAGGGAAATGACATTGACAAAACTAAAATAGAAACTTTTGTAATCATTACCAGTAATGATTGTGTAACTAACTCCAAACATTCCAAATCTGGCTATTAAGAACAATTTACTTTGTCACCAAATCCCTTGGACTTGTAAAAAGAAAATAGAGATCATAAGTCCGTTACACAATCATGACTACAAACGTTTCCATTTTCTTTAGTAAGCCAATTTCACTTCCCTTCCCTTTCCTCTACTAGCAACGAGGAGCCTGCGAGGATACTAAATTACCTGAATACATGGAACTCTCTTTTTATGGTTCTGGTTTTCCCATTTTTAAACTGTCCCTTTCCTCCACTGTGCTCCTTTCTTCTTGACTATATGCAACATTTAGCTGCTGCTGCAACTGAAAATGGTAAACAATCAATCCAATGGGGATGAAAATAAAATAAGTTATGTAGTTCCAACTTTGGTATTTGTTAAATCCAAAGTCGAGCATGTCAAAAAGAATAGGACATTCACTGGGGCACAACAAGCAGGAATCCAACTAAAACAAGTTGGGTTCATCGCAAAACCAGCACAGTTTGTAAATTAACCCTACTCGAGAGATATAATTCTCAATGCCAATCATAAGACCAATCTGAATCTCTAATGTACTTAAACCATAAACGAGCCCAAATTTGGGCCTGGCCTGGTAAAGCTTAAGCTTGAATTTAAGCTAAATAAAGAGGCACTCACATTCCCAATGTTGCCACTGATCCTTCTAAACATCTTTATCTCAGCTACCTCAATTTATGCATAAGTTTCCATATATCTCCCAACATTGAGATCCAAAAAGCATTACTGGTCTGAAAGCCATGTATAATACCCTTGGTTTTAATGGAATGCACCTATCACATAACACTTCCAGAAGCACCTCCTCCCTTCCATCTGCCAGTTCTAATTCTAATTGATTATCATCATCAATCTCTCTCCCATTATTTCTTTATGACCGGACCAAGATAACAGAATGGGAGCTCAATCAAATTATTTGATTTTAGAATCTTTATCTAGAAAAGTCACAATTCTCACACAAAATCATGCAATGGCTTTCTACACAGAAAGTACTTTCATAAAAACCTTCCTCAACCACTTACCTGCAGGTGTTTCGACCTTGCCTCGACTAGTTCATCAGTTAGATTTATCATCCTACATCAAAGGAAAGGGAAATAAAATAGAACAGGAAATGTTATTCCTTCTAATCTTAAAAAAAGAGGTCAGAATCACTTCTCTGTTTTGTCAGTAGTTCAGATTCTTGGTCAATTTGGAGAAGCAAAGTAACCACAAAGTACCACAGAAGGAGAACATGACATGCAAAAATGAAGGTTTAACTCAGTCTCTTGATTCACAAAATGAAGACCTACCTAGCTTCAAGCTCTGAAATTTTCCCAAGCAATAATCGCTCCCTTTCAGAAGCAGCTGTTTCAACCTGTCAATGGAGAAAACATGAAACAATTTGATCACGTGGCTCCCGGTATCCACTGTCTTCATCAGCTAACCTTTCAATCACTAAATTTGACTTGCTCTCATATTCCACAATAAAGGACACAGAAAAAAAAGATAAAAAGGAAAAATTGAACAGTTCAATTGGAAGCTAACATCCTACATAGGCTGCTATTGAGATCTTATGAACAGATCTCTAATCTTAACCAGAAAGATTCAAGATAATAACAGGATTCAGGAAATTATGATCACCCTTGTCAACTAACAAGCACAAAGAACAGTTGATTAATCCATCAACATTACTGCAAAACTAATTTGCCCTTGAACTCTTTCTTTGGAAACCAGAAGCAAGTTTGAGTTACTCCTTCTCTCAAGGACCAGCATCCAAGAAAATGTTTTGATTCTAAGTGAGCGTATGGCTTCTTTTTGCTCTTAATTAGGAAGTAAGATGAGCAACTAAGACTTCAGGAAACAAAAAGGAATGAGAGAGAATCTAATGACCAAACCCTTTAGTTGTCTACACAATGAGAAACTGTGTGCATGTCAGGAGGTAAAAACAAGCAACCTCTTCAAATTCACCCTACAAGGGTTTTCTTAGAAGTTGAAGGTATCAAGAAATCCCTTCAAAGTAGATAAAATCCAGGGAAAAACACAATCTTCTATATATTATAGTTAACCAAAAGTTTAAGGCATCATTATGAAGACAGGAAAATTGCCTCCAAATGACGACCAAGTACTAGATTTAATTGATTTCAACATGGAAATATGATGTGTATTCTCCACGTAGAGTTCCCACAAAATCTTGTTCAGGTCCTAATGCATCATCAGACTAGGTCATATACTCACTAAAGATCTTAATTTCATGAATCTACCCTCCAGGTTTCTTAAAGATGGAGTTATCCCTCTGTATAAGAAATGCACTAAGGTTCACAGGTTACTTTTCTTTGGATATGCTTGTTGAGTATGTTACATTTATTTTTATTTTCGATAGATAATAATTTTCTAACACTATTTTAGGTTCAGTTAAGCGTTAAATCAACTCTGATTTTCTCTAAGAAGACATCATCTGCACTCATCCATCTTCGCACATTTCATTGATGCAGTCAGAACAATCCAAAAAAATATGCTAATGTCATACTTACACTTGCATCAATCTCTGAATTTCGAGGTTGCTGTGGAAACTTTCCGGTTTGAAAAGCTGAAACATAATTTGAGTATTTTGATCAAACTTGTCCAACATTTCTATGATGAATTATTACAAGGTACCACAAAAAGTTACACATATTCACTCACCATCTATTGCTTCAGTTTGTTGAAAGCTATTCAACATATTCACAATTATACCCTGGTAAGAAACAATACATATTCAAACAAGGATTATAGGAAATCAAGTTCTCCAACGAAGAAAACATTCCATGAATCAAATTCAGGAAGTATCAGAAAGAAACCAAATGAGCTTTTACTTGTTGGAACGTGGTCTGTTGAAAAAGGTTTTGGAGTTGAGGCATGAGAATTGATGCAGGTACTACACTGTTGCTCACTTCTTTGGGTGGTTGACTGTTGCTTACTTCCTTGGGTGGCTGAAAAAATGAAAGAATGTAGAACTTTTAAGTTACGTATGCAAGGGTGATGATTCTAAAAAAATAAGAACAATATGTAATATGCATTATTTAACTACAGAAGCTAATGAACATCCTCTCTTCCCCCCAAAAAAAAAATGACAATAATAAAAGGACGAATTAAAACCCAGATTCAGATATCCATGTTAGGAGAATATATAATGAATATTTTTCTCACAAAGCATGCATATGTTCATATTTTTTTTTTTCATGATTGAGAGATATATCTCCTTTTTTCCATCACTACATACTACTTTTCCCTATCTGTCACTATTTTGCAAAATACAGTCGAGACACAAGCATTAACACCACCAGTGTTTGCTGACAGTCCCAAGCCCGGATAAAGGAGGAGGTTTGGTGCGACAGGTTGGCAGTCGAAAAAATTCCTAGCCAAACCCTTTTTACATGGATTCTAGAACCTTACATTTTCAACATTATGCTAGGGCATTCCCTGCAAGCGACACACAACAGTTTGACCCAGATGTAGTGAATATTGAGCAAGAGTTAGCTAGGGCATCCTCTGTAAGCGACGTGGATGAGTGCGTGAAAAAAAGCGAATCCAAAAGCGGAGGATTAGATTGGCATCTTGGAACTTTAAATCTTTAACGGGTAAGAGTCTAGAATTGAAAGATGTTATGAGGAGAAGAAGGATTAACATAGCTTGTATTCAACAGACTAGATGGAAAAGTAAAAAAGCTACGGAGTTGGATGACTTTAAACTTTGGAATACGAGAGATAAAAGTAATAGAAGTAGAGTGAGTATAGTAGTAGATAAAGATTTAAAGAATGATGTGGTGGATGTTAAAAGATTTTTGGTGATAGGATTATATTCATCAAGCTTGTGTTGGAGAAAGAGGTTGTCAATATAATTAGAGCTTATGTACCCTAAGTAGGATTGAATCAAAGTAGTAAGTTACAATTTTGGGAACACATGGACGGATTAGCGCAAGGTTTTAGTCAAGAAGAAAAAATTATTATAAGCTATGAAGGTGTACGTGGAGGATATGGTTTTGGAAAAAGGAATGAGGAAGGGAATTTCAGTTTTGGTAATGTAAACCAATAACCTGTAGGACAGATTAACGGGCTACAAACCCCCCAAGACCACAGAGATCAGAATATATGGACAGAATGTGATGGGATTAATAATTCTAAATCTAACCCTTGAATAGGACTGAAGCCATGGATCTGATCAGGATTTTTGGAGGCTTGAGATCTGCTGTAGTAAATCATCAACACTGTAACAGCAGGGGATGATCTTTTGTTTCCAATGATCAGATTTTATGATACTCGAAGGGACAAACTTTAAGAGTTCATCCAGCAGTAAACAGTAATGGGAAAAACCAGTGTCTCGATTCTTCGCAGCTCTTGGTTATCACAGGGTAATGAAAATATAAATAAGAACTTGATGTAGGAAATAAAAGAAGCAAAAGAAGGATAAGGGAAGGGTCTCTCACCAATGGCATCTCACCATACTCTCTCACAGAGCAACTGTCTCTCACTGCATACAAAACACAAAGCTATGTTTTCTCGTCTCCAAACTCAAATTGTTGGGGACTGTAGAGCCCCTTCTCTTATTATATAATAAAACAACTGTTACAAGAATGGAAAAATTGCTAAGAGGTAGTCCCACCCATGGTGTGGGCTGCCTTGTACATTAAGTCAAGTAAATAAAGAAAGAAATAACTTAATCTAAGTAGTGACTGAAATCTAATTAATGCTAAATCTAATTAGTAACTGAAAAAAAAACTACCTAATATCTCTTAAAACAGAAATAGAAAGTGAATAAAATATCTTGTTGACAGCTCAACATCCCTTGAAGAAAGTCTCCATGCAACTGGCCATGGGGCACACCAAAATCTGGAAAATATCTTCCAAGTTCTTCTCCCTAATCTCTTCCATGCGAGTTTGCCATGGGACCTTTAAAAAAAAAACCCTATCTGAACAGGCTGTTCGATGGCTGCAAACAGGGCCTGGTTTAGGCTTAAATAATATCAAAATATGGCCCACAAACACTGGATTGATGGGGAAAATTCTGCCCAGAAACCTGGGCTTAAATAGCTCCAAAATATGGGCCTGCCTTGGAACCCAACTGGTGGACTCGTGTTGCATCATTTGGATTTTGCTGTGGCTTATGATTTATCCATTGTAAATGCTAAAGCTAGCAGTAGTTTGTGGTGGACCTATCCACAATAGGGGGAGAATCCCCATCGCGGTAGGCCTTCTTCGGTTGTCATATTAATCTTTTATTCTTATTGGTAGTATCCTAGACTAAGTGTGAGTCCTTGTAATACATTGTTATTTTCTTATAAATATAAGTTAAAGATCAGTGATAGATACACTGGTTCTATCAATGGATCAGTTTCCTCTCTTCTCTTCTCTTCCTCTACTCTCACTCTCTTTCCCTGGTTTTGGTTTCATCTATAGTGCTTATCTGTTACAGTGAACACATACATTGAAAAGAGAGAGGAGCATTTATTTACCTTCAAAAGTGGGCATCATAGTAGCCGAAAAGATCTCTTTCTAAATAGAAAGTCCAATAGGTTGTTATGTAAGGACTGTATGGTTATACCAAGAGACAGCCTAACCATATAATATAGATTAGTGGTCAAGGATATGTGTCTCATTACTTCAAATCGTAAGAAAAGTGAGCTTATTTGCCCTAGGATAAGGTGGTGGAGCTTAAAAGGAGATACCTTGAAATCATTTACTGATACAGTGGTCAAACAAGGAAATTGGGACTTTGATGGAGATATTAATACGATGTGAAATGAGATAACTATTTGTATTAAGAAGGTTGCTAAAGATGTCCTAGGAGAATTGAAGGACTTTGATGGAGATACTAATACGATGTGGAATGAGATCACTATTTGCATTAAGAAGGTTGCTAAAGATGCTCTAGGCAAATTGATAGGAAAACATCATCCCTCTAGCGAGACCTAGTGGTGGAATGCTAAGTTTCAAGCATCCATTAAGACTAAGAAAGCTGGATTTAAGACATGGTAAAGGACTAAGGATGTAGAGGATTTAAAAAAGAAAAATATTGGCCAGAATGAAGCTAAAAAGATTGTGAGAAAAACAAGGATGAAGAAATATAAAGATCATTATAACAATCAGAAGACAAAGGAAGGGGAAAAAACTACCTAAAAAAGGGCGTACCCAGTGCACAAGGCTTCCACCACTCCGCCACTATGAGGTCTTGGGAGGGTCATATAGCTAAAATGAGGGAAAGGAAGAGTAGAGATTTCGACCATGTTAATGTATTTGAAGTGAAAATGGTAAACTAATAATAAGGGACGAGAACATTAAGGAGAGATGGAAAGATTATTTCTGTAGCCTACTAAATGAAGACATTTTGAATAATAGAGGCCAAAGGATTGCATTACCATCAAAACACCACCTATCGTAGATATATACGAAAATTTAAGGCGTCTGAAAAAAAAGCTTTAAAGAGGATGAAAGTATGCAAGACACCATGTCGAGATGGGGTCCCAATAGAAGTATAGAAGAGCTTAGGAATCAGTGGTTTATCTTGGCTAACCAAGCTGTTTAATAAAATTATGAGCAAAAGGAAAATGCCAGATGAATGGATGACAAACATTGTGGTTCCGACATATAAAAATAAAGGTGATATTTAGAGTTGCAATAACTATTGAGACATAAAACTAATGAGTCATATTATAAAATTATGATAGAGCTATTGAAACTTGCCTCAGACAAGAAACTAATATTATGGAAACCCAATTTAATTAAACCAGGAAGATCGACGACAAAGATATTTATTTACTTAGGAGATTCATGGAAAGATCTAAAGATTGCAAGAAGATCTCCATATGGTCCTTATTGACCTAGAAAAAGCTTAGGACAGAGTCCCTAGAGAGTTAATCTGATAAGTACTATAGAAGAGAAGTGTTTCAAGTAAATATATAGTTAAAGATATGTATTATGGTGTGGTGCCTAGTGTAAGAACTGTGGGGGATCAAGGTAGTGAATTCCTAATTTCAATTGGGTTACATCAAGGATCAACTTTAAGCCTTATTTGTTTGCATGTACAATGGATTATTTAACCAGAGACATTCAAGATGAGGTATCTTAGTGTGTGCTTTTTGCTGATGATATTATTTTGGTGGGATGAGACAAAAGCAAGGATTAACACCAAGTTGGAGCTATGTAAATCAACCTTGGAATCAAAAGGTTGTAGGATAAGTAGAACGAAGACGGAGTATATGGTGTGCAACTTTAGTTACACTAATGGATAATGAGGTGGTAAAATTTGATGAGAAAGAGACTCCACAAAGTGATTATTTTAGGTATCGGGGATCAATCATAAATAAAGAAGGTGATATAGAGGATGATGTTTCATAAAGAATTAAATAAGGACGGATGAAGGGGAGAGGTGTGTCCAGAGTGTCGCACGTCGACATATTCCTTTAAAACTTAAAAGAAAATTTTATTGACAATCATACGACTGACATGTTGAGATGGATGTATGGCAAAACTAGGAAGGATAAAGTAAGTAATGATCATATTAGAGATGATATGGAGGTAGCATTGATACATGATAAGCTACGAGAAAGTCATTTGAGGTGGCATGGCCATGTTCAACGGATGCTCCAGTACGGAGGAGTGATTTGATTCAGATTGAAGAAGCTAAAAGAGCTAGGGGCAGACCTAAAATGACTCTAGGAGAAGTGGTGAGGAAAGACATGCATAGCTTAGGCCTTGTATCATGTATGACCTCAAACAGAGCTGATTGGAGGGTAAGTATCCATGTAGTTGACCCCATTTAGTTGGGACAAGGCTGAGTTGTTATTGTTGTTGTAGTCGAGACACAGGTATTCAATTCTACAGTCCCAAACTAATGCAAAAAGCCAAAAAATGCCATCAAAGTCAAAAAGTTCTTTGGAATTATAACCGGAGGATCTCCTGATAACTGCTACTAGCCCTAGCAGGGTTTTATTTTCAGCTGTCTGATTGCACTAAGACTTCAGCTGCAGAAGGAATCAGGGGTCCACCAACTGTCTAATAATTGATGATAATCGGATGGTTGAAAATGGGTTATAGGGATGGATTTGACTACTAGATTATTCTGCCCTGGGGGGAAAAGAAAAAGAAAACAGATAACATCAGTATCCAAGAAATAACATCAGTATCCTTAGGCTACGGACCGGAAAGGTGTTGTTAAGGTGTTATTTTTGGGTCTCCGAAGTATTTTTTATTTCTAGGTAGTTACTATTCTAGGAATCAATGGTCATAAACTCAGTAGTCAAACTAGGGATTTGAGTCCCAGCAAAATAATTTCCTAGAGAGTTTCCTTGCTAATTCCTTTATGTAAGGATTGTTGGAATCAGTTTTTTTTTTCTACAAGCTAAAACAAAGTTGTTACCTAGGGAAATATGCAATTTGTGGTACTAGACAATTAAGTTTTATTAAATTCAAGTGTTCAAGTTCATTGTACCTGAGGTTTAACCTTGTGTAATGCTTAGGAAAGTAAATTTTGATTTTCATTATGAATAAGTGAAACAGTAAAGTTGGAATGTGGTACTACAATTTGGAGGTCTTTTGGGGCCTCCTACGTCGCCTAGAATCAAATTATATGAATGATTTTGGGATTTGATTCCCCCCCCCTTCGGTTTCTATTTCTTGTAAAATAATAGAACTTTATTTCATCATCACAGGCAAGGAAGAAATTTTAATAAAGAAAGAAAAGAGGAGAAATTTTATGACATGTAACTTGGCCCTTCAGTTGAATGAAAATCATCATTTTTGCCATTGTGTGTGTATTTTGAGTGAGCGTGCTTGGATTGGCAGTTTCATAAGAGGGTTTCCCATTGATTTCTCTGTAAAATAATCCAACCTCGGATGATGATCATTGCACTCTTACAGCTATTTCTTCCACAGCTCATCATCCACTATTTCAAATGCATGTGATACTCTTGTGCTTATTTCACTAGATGTTACTCACATTTTTTATATATCACACACACATCGGAATCACAAATATAAAGAGTGAGGCAAGCATGCTAACCATAAGTTTAGAGTCAATTAACCAATCACCAACACTAGCAGACTTCTTTAGAAGTGATTCCTGGAACCAAAAAGAATAAACATAGGAAAGCGCCATATAAGTCACCGAAACTATTCATAGGGGGAAAATAAGAAGGAAAAGATTGATTACTAACCTGTGTGGAGGATCTTCGTGAAACTGTACACAATGGAATATCCTACATAGGTATATCAACTTAGTATCTCAAAATAAAATGAGGACTAAGATATCATTAGAATGGAAAATTACCTTTACAAGGTCCACAGTTTCAGATGTTACAGAGAACCGGCCTTTTATTTGTACCACATTGGCCTTTGTCTTCTCATCTACAGAATCTCTGAATCCTGGAAGAAAAAAATGATAAATACCAGGCGGGTTGCTTAGCCTAAAACGCCCTTCTTGTTGAAGCTGGATTAGTGTAAGCTTTGTGCAACAGTTACTAAATGCTTAAGAACAATAACATTAGTAAAACCAGCTACATTTTTCCAACATAAACCAGAAAATCAGTTACCACCTGAAGATCTTATGGGAGCTGAGAAGCTGTTCGCAGACGCACGATTTGGTAGCATCAGTGGACCACTAAAACTAGGTGCCTTCCTTACTTCACGTTTTCCTTTCTCATTTGCTAATTGATTCTCATTGTCAAACCTAATAACAATATCAATGACAAACACACAATAATGGATACACATCAATGTAAAGCATGAATTGGACAGAACAAAAAGTGATTTTGCCTATGTCATCCATCAGCTTTTCATGATTGACCAGTTACATGATTGATGACTATGTTACAACCAGGCATGCACATTAACTATGTCGGATAAGAGGTACTCTATTGAGAAGGCACACAAAGCAAAACAAAAACATTGGATAGATGGTATAAAAAGAAGGAATTACAACAGCAAAGGAACATTGTCACAATAGCATTCTATGCATTGTAACAATTTTGAAGAAAGAAATCATCGTATATACAAAGTTTGAGAACAAACAAAAGTGCATAAGCAACATGCTCTTTATTTTCTAAGGAGGCTGGAGGATTGGAATAAGTTAAAAGAAGAAGTGCCAAAACTGTTTATCTAATAGATATGGACAAGTAACGATATATCCTCCTGTTTGTAGAGAGCTGAGGCATCCAAGGAGCCTAATAAGAGCAGGGAATGAGAGAATCACTGACGAAGGGTTGCAGGCAAGGCCATAGGGGCAAGAGCACAGGTAGAAGTTAATGGTATACAAGAAGTGAGTTAGAAAGAAATACAAATACTTAATTTCTGATATTACAAATCAATCCACTCTTACTTTCTGATTGGTGTCACAATAAGGTATCTTTTTAGACCTCAATGGCAGGCACACAGATTCAGGGAGAATGAACTTCAGATTGTCCAAAACTTACTTGAGCTGGCTTTAGCAAGAAGGATGTGGACTGGTGGAGGGCCGGTTAGAGAGGAAAATCTGAGAAAAAATAAGATTTGCAGGGGAGAGAGGAAATGGCATAAGAAAAGAGGGGGGGGGGGGGGGGGAGAAGATCACACAATCACTCTAGCCACACAGCCACTCACAAGCACTTTCATTATTTGATTCTTCAAATATGAAATTTCATCCGAACACAAGCTATTTAAAAGAAGAGAACCCAACTAGCAAAGGAAACCTATTAAACTAAGAAACAAACTTTAACAAGGAAACTAAAAGCAATTGGGAAACGAATATCCTACGCAACTAAAATTCTAAAATTAAAAGATTGCATATTTCCTAAAGAAAATAAATATCTAATTATCCTAATAGACTAAAAACACCGATTTGGATCCGGTTCTTGGTCTGGGTTCCGGAGTACTTTGGGAGATCAACCTTGGAAACAAGAGGCTTTAAGATTAGTAGAACGAAGACGGAGTATATGATGTGTAATTTTAATCACACTACGATGGATACTGACATGGTGCAAATTGATGAAAAAGAGAGACCGCAAAGTTAGAGCTATGTTAGAGGCTTAGAGCTATGGGTATCAACCTTGGAAACAAGAGGCTTTAAGATTAGTAGCACAAAGACGGAGAATATATTTGTAATTTTAGTCATACTACGATGGATACTGACATGGTGCGAATTGAGGAAAGAGAGATATCGCAAAGTGACTATTTTAGATAACTGGGGTCAATCATAAAAAAAGGTGACATAGAGGATGATGTTTTGCAGCAAATCAAAGTGGGATGGTTGAAGTGGAGAGGTGTGTCCGACGTACTCCATAGGAGAAGTTGTGAGGAAGGACATGCATTGTTGGGTCTTGTACCAAGTATGACCTCGGATAGAGCCTGTTGGAGGGCTAGGATCCATGTCGCAGACCCCATTTAGATGAGATTCTCCAAAGTTGCTGGGCTGTGCCTCATTCCTCTTACTTTCATCCACTTTAATCTTTCATTTTGCTGTTATTTTCCATCTTTATCTGTCATTTCCTGTTTTTCATTCCCCATCCCTCTTTTCCCATCTCTTCATCCCCCTATTTATGTTTAGACCATAGTTTTCCCTACTGTGTTTTGTTGTTGTTGTTGTTGTCTTGGTCTGGATTGCCAAATGGGTCAAGTCGATCCATGGAAGTGCTCTTGCATCATGGACTCAGGAATCTACAGGCACAGTAATGTCAAACCTGTGTCTAGTGCTCTTAATTGCTTTCATGACAAGATGATCTCACTTTCTCATACAACCTTATGGATTATCCAAGTTTAAACGAGATATAAGAATATAACACACTTGGTTTGGAAATCACTCATGAAAGGGCGACGCTTTTGATATGAGCGGAGGCATAAGGTGTGGTACTCTATTCATCCCATTTGTCTAATGTTTTTGGCAGACAAGGAATCAGTTGACGAATTGTTTTTTAACTAATCATACCTTGCTTTGAACATCACGTTCAATTTATTGTCTGTGTTTACCCTAGCTTGGATCCTCCCAAGGATAAAGTTTGTCTGATGTTTGTATAGAGAGGTGGCCTCTTCAGTAAATGGGAAAATTTCCTGGATGAGGATGCTATTGCTTAAACTATGTCCGTCAAGAGGAAAATGATTCAGGATACCCATGAAAAATCTCTTACACCAACCCAATTTTGGATGGCCACCAAAAAGCACTGATGTCAACCTGATGTAGGATTTTAACCCCCCTTTTTTTTCAAATTAAGAATTGCAATAGCTTAAGGTTTCTAGGGTTGTTAAGGCAGTCCATTAGAAGGATGGTCATGGAGAGATGATAGGTTGATGGGTTGATACTGTGTTTAGAGACAGAGCTGACTGAATGGTTCAGGCAGTAGCAGGTCAAATGAAAATACGAAAAGATAAGAGAAAGAGATGGTTATACTACAGGAATCAACCATTGGTTCTCCAGGAAACCCATTAAACTTGCAAATAGCCATTATAGACTATTGAATTGAAACAGGTTTTTAACTGAATCACAGAATTTTAAAATCTCTGGTAATCTAGACAATTATAACATGGCAAAGGAAACCAAAAATATAAAAGAATAGTGACCAAAGTGAACCTTTCATTAGGACGCCCCCTTTCTGATTGATTAAACACAGCTGCAGCCAGGAGCGGCCCACTTTGAGATTGGCGGAGGCTGCCCATTTGACTCTTAGAATGGGCTTGAGGAATGTTCCTTTCTGAGGTGGATGATATTGGCTCATTGCCTAATCCATCTTTTTCACATCCTTCAGTGTTTTCCTCCAATACAGGATCAATTCTATCACTTTGTGAAGCTTCTCCATTTGCCTTTGAGGCCTCCGCCTGTGATAATTCAGCACCCTGTATACTTTCTCTGCAAGAAAAGTATGTTGTTTAGACTTCCCAAAGCACTTGGTCATCCAGACTCCAGTCGTCATATACAGCAGTTTTTTTTTTTTTTTTTTAAACAAAAAAACCAGGGGTAAAGGTTTAGCATTTTAAGAGAAAATAATCATAAAGCACTAAGGTTATTTCCTTTCAAAAGTACTATTGCAATATCCACCCTGAAGATTCGCAGTCAGGACAATAAATAACTGAAAGCCCCCTCCCATCAACCCCACCCCCCCCCAAAAAAAAAAAAATTTATTTTATTTCTTAAGTAAAAAAGCCACAACAGCCATCTTGAATAAGGATTGAACCCTTCACAGAACCTTATGGATGGTCCTAATGAACGCAAAAGAGAAAATGCAGTACATCACACACAATAGAAGAAACCATATTATGGAAAGGGAATATTATAAAAAAGATTCTAAATTAACAGAAATATGCCACTAAAAGAAAGGTACATGGGATTAAAGAATTTCTTGTTTTCAATCAAAGAATCATACCTTATAGGCATCACACTAAATTTTCAATCGTATTGGCAGGTCCACAAAGGCTGTGCCTTCAGCCACAGACTGACTTCAGAAGTATTTGTAACTTTACACAGGCACACATCAAGCAACTTTTCCTTGTTTCTTATTTTTCTTTATTGAATTGACAAATAGTAAGGGACCTCTGAAGTCTACACAAGCACACAGCTCCTAACATATCCAAGGTAGCACAGCGACTAAATGTACCCATGGGAAAAAATCCGACCGATGATGATACATTATATGATATGAACTTACCAACTAAAAGAAACAATAAAACAGCAATCCATTTCAAGTGGCAGTTTCAAACTTAATATATTTAAACTTGATGCGCTAGAGGTTGTCCTAGGAGTGAATACATCATCAGACAGATCAGAAGCTGAATAATGTCTCAGGAAGAGGTCTTACGTACAGCATGCCAGATCCTCAGTTCAAATAGATTCAGAAAATTTCAAATTGGTTTTTCAACAAACCACTTAAACTGCTGATTCAAAAGGGACTGAAGACATCATAACTGTCGTCAATGCATGGGAGAAGGCATAGGAAGGGTATTCTATTTATCCACCAACTCATATATTCTTGACAACATGGCTTGTATCACATACAAAACAATAATAGATAAGAATAGTCACAAGAGGAAACTATAAGAGAATAAGATATTCAAAGACAATGTCAAGGATTCACGATGGAATGAAGACATTTTATTGTCAACAATGCATTGGAGAAGTCGTAGGAACGCAGTTAAATCTTCTAATGGATCGATTCTAGTGAGATATCAAACGGCTAACAGCTAGGAGAAAGGGAAGAAGAAGAGAAGAAAGAATGGGAGAGAATCAGTTATGCTTGTTGAGTGATTCTCAACACACATATTAACTTCATTAATAAACTTAAATTACATAAGCCTCCCTAGGGAGGAAAGAAGAAATAACAACTAAGTCATGTCTTATAATAAGACAATGACAGAACTACCCTTACACACCAAACAACAACTCTAATACTCCCCCTCAAGCTGAAGAATAGATGTCATACACTCCCAGCTTGCACAATAAGGTACTAAATAGACTAGGAATGAGACCCTTGGTGAAGATATCTGCTACTTGATCACCAGTCTTCACAAAAGGAGTACAAATGCAACCCGAATCCAGCTTCTCCTTGATGAAGTGTCGATCAACCTCAATATGTTTGGTTCGATCATATTGAACCGGATTGTGGGCAATACTTATAGCAGCTTTGTTGTCACAATAGAGTCTCATTGGTCTTTCAGTATCAAAACTCAAGTCTTGAAGTAGTCTCTTCAGCCATATAAGCTCACACACTCCATGAGCCATGGCTCTAAACTCTGCTACCGTGCTAGATCTAGCTACAACCGGTTGTTCCTTGCTCCTCTAGGTAACTAGATTACCACCCACAAAAGTGCAGTACCCAGAAGTACATCTCCTGTCAAAGATTGTACCAACCCAATTAGCATCTGTGTAACCCTTGATCTGCAAATGGTCATGCCTGGCAAATAGAAGACCCTTTCCTGGGCAAGATTTCAAGTACCTAATGATGCGATACACTGCATCCAAATGTCCACTCCTGGGAGCATGCATGAACTGACTCACCACTCCAACTGCATAGGTCATGTCTGGTCAAGTCAAGGAGAGACAAATTAGTTTTCCAACTAATCTTTGATACTTGCCTGCATCCATAAGAGGAGAACCACATTCATCCCCAAGCTTATGATTCGGATCAATTGGAGAGGTTGTTGGTTTACACCCCAACATTCCTGTCTCTTTCAGAAGGTCCAAGACAAATTTTCTTTGGCATATGTTGATTCCTTTCCTTGATCTAGATACTTCAATACCCAAGAAGTATTTCAAGAGTCCAAGGTCTTTGATCTCAAACTATTTAGCCAGATAAGACTTCAATCTGTTTATCTCAGCAACATCATTTCCAGTTACTACAATGTCATAAACATAGACAATGAGTGCTGTGACTGTACCATTTCCCCTCCTGACAAACAAAGTGTGGTTAGCTTGACTCTGGTAGTACCCATTCTTCAGGATGGCTTGTCTAAATCTCTCAAACAAGGCCATAGAGAGCTTTCTTCAAGAGACACACTTTCCCTTCAACTGAGGGACACTTAAAACCAGGTGGAGGCTGCATGTATACTTCTTCTGCTAAATCTCCATGGAGAAATGCATTCTTCACATCTAATTGGTACAGTGGCCAATCTTTATTGGCTGCTATTGACAGAAGAACCCTGATTGAGTTATGCTTGGCTACAGGGGCAAAGGTCTCTTGGTAGTCAATACCATACACTTGACTGTACCCTTTTGCAACTAGCCGAGCTTTATATCTTTCCACTGTACCATCTGATCTATACTTGATGGTATAAACCCATCTACATCCAAGTGGAATTCTCCCCCTAGGAAGATCAACCAGTGTCCAAGTATTGTTCTTCTCCAGAGCCACCATTTCCTCAGACATTACTTGCATCCATTTGGATCGGATAAAGCATCTGTGACATTTTTGGGAATGGAGGAAGACTCAAGGGCAGTGGAAAAGGCAATACCTATAGGAGATATAGAATCATAAGAGACAAACTGGGCTATGGGAGTACAGGCTCTCTTCCCCTTTCTCATAGCAATGGGAAGATCTAATTCAGGAGGAGAAGTATTACCTGACTGGGGAGGATGAGAATGAGGATGTGGATCCAAAGAGGGGTTTTGGCAGGGCTGCTTTCCTTTTCCCTTCAAGCATTCATCTCTTTTGAATACAACATCTTTGAATCTTCCCTTGTGCTCTTTTTCCTTGCTAGCATCACCACCACAACTAGCATCAATATCAATAACACCATCAGCATCAACATCATCTACTTCTTTGTATTTTCCAATATCGAATAGGAATGGGGAAGTGGAGGTAGGCAAGGGAGATAGAAAAAGAATGACATCAGCATCCTGTTCACTTCTAGTACTACTCTCCCCCTGAAGAGGATGCTAAAGGGAAGAAAAGTAGGGAATAGACTCAAAGAAGGTGACATCTTTCGAGAGAAGCCACCTTCGGGAAGGAGGGTGGTAGCATTTATACCCTTTGGTGGAATCAGAGTAGCCCAAGAAGATGCACTTGAAAGCTTTGGGGTCAAGCTTGGTGCGGGCTGATTTGTTGACATGAACATAACAAACACAACCAAAGACTTTTGGAGGCAAGGAAAAGACTGAGGATTGAGGAGAAAGAAGAGCCAAGGGAGATTTAGAGCCAAGGAGTGGAGATGGCATCCGGTTAATAAGGAAGGCAGCAATAAGAAGTGCATCAGACCAAAAAGTCTTAGGCACATGCATACTAAAGAGAAGACTCATGGTGATTTCCAACAAGTGGCGGATTTTTCTCTCAGCCACCCCATTTGTTGAGGGGTGTCAACACATGCTAGTTGATGGATAATGCCATTATCAGTAAAGAACTGTTAGAGCCCCCATACATGTACTCACCCCCCTTATCAGACCTAACAATTCGAATTTTAGTACCAAATTGAGTACTGATAAATTGATAAAAAAAAAAAATTGAAAGCATCACAAACATCACTTTTTGTTTCAACAAAACAGTCCAAGTGTACCTAGAATAGTCATCAACAAACGAAATAAAGTACCGAAATCCAGACAAAGAAGTAGTGGGAGAAGGTCCCCAAACATCAAAATGAACAGTGGGTCTATTACCATGATAAGGATAAGATGTGTGACAATGTTTAGCAAAAATACATGATTTACACTGAAAAACATAAGAAGGAAAAGAAGTAAACAAATGGGATAACTGTCTCCTCATAACAACAAAAGAGGAATGACCCAAACGTTCAAAGCATTACAGACTCTAAAGTACTATGGTCACTCCGACCACAAACATAAATTGCAGTAGTAGATGGATCAGGTAACTGTGGTTCAAGAAGGTAGAGTCCTCCTTTCTCAGTCCCACTACCAATAACCCTCTTTATCTCCAAATCCTGAAAAAGACAATAGGAAGGAAAGAAAGTGACACAACAATTTAAGGATTTGGTTAGGTAACTCACTGATAATAGGTTAGTAGCAAAATCAGGGATATGAAGAACAGACTCAAGGGAAATAGAGGGAGTAACCCTCACATTACTCTTCCCAGAGACAGAAGAAAGGGAACCATCAGCAACCCTTACCTCGTCCCGGCCAAAGCAAATGGAATAGGAATCATAATACTGTGACATACCAGTCATGTGGTTAGAGGCTCCGGAGTCAATGATCCAAGTAGGGGTAGTAGAAGGTGCAGACGAGACCTGCAGACTTGAGGCAGAAGTAGCTGACCCTCCAGGGGTAAAACTAGTGAAGGAGTGACCAAGGTATGACATCAACCGGCGGAAGGCTACAATATCATCCTGTGAAAGAGAATCAGGAGCAGACTGGGGTCCAGATGTCTCAGTCTCGGATGTCACAGAATGAACCCTAGCTCCCCCTCGCTTGCCACCATGAGCACCAGAAGAACAACCATGCATACCAGGGGGCTGCCCCTGAAGGTCCCAACATTTGTCCTTAGTGTGTTCCAATTTACCATAGTGATCACATTTAAATCTTTCATGGCGATCTCCACGAGTTGGCCCTTGGCCTTTCCCCCCACTCTTTCAGTCTCGGTGGGAACTAGAAACAAGAGCAGATCACTCCACTAATGGTGTAGCATCCATAGTTGCTCTCCTGGTTTCCTCACTTTGTAAGTAACTACACACTTCATCCAAGGATGGAAAGGGAGACCTCCCTAGGATCTGCAGACGAATGGGCTTATACTCTTGATTGAGCCCACCAAGTAGAGAAAAAATCCTTTCGAATTCCTAGTTCTTATAGACCTTGACTTCATCTTCAGAGTAGACAATCGAAGATACCTATAATGATCATACTCCTACCACAGACTAATAACAGTGTTGTAGTAGTCAGAGATACTTCTATCACCCTGTTTCATATTGATGACCTTTTGGTGGATTTGTTACACCTTTACATAGTCACCAACTCGATCAAAGGTCCTAGTGATACTATCCCATATCTACTTAGTAGTTTCTTTGTCCATAAACCTCCTGCTAATTTCAGGTTTCTTGGAGAAAACCAACCATGTCATAACTGTGGAGGGCAATATCCTTAATAGAGCCAGTAATATACACCAACTTTCCCCTACTTTGCAGGGACATCTTCACAGAACGAGACCAATCTAAGTAGTTGGTATGGTCCAACTTCACAACAGAGATTTGGGTGTTGGGGTTATCAAAGGAAGCCATAGTTTGGGAACCACTACTCAGGCTGCTAGCTGTAGTTGGTCCACTGACCTCAGAATCATGCCCAAACATAGTAGACATAATATTATTAATATGCAGACAGTTCAACAGTCAATCTAGTGTCATGCTCAAATGGGGAGTACACTCAACCCAAACAAAGGAAGCAAACCAGTACACAAATGGTTCCAAATCAACTAGGCAGGGGCAAAGCCTAAAAAACAGCAGGCATTTAGAGAGCAAAAACTTGCATACTCACAAACCAAATCCTTCTAACACCCAAAGAACTTTTCATAACACCCAACTAGTGTAACAAGATGCAAACCTTCCATTCTCATCAACTAATAATCATCCAATGCATCAGCTTCCCAAAAAAAGATCAAACAAGAAGCAGAAACAGAGCTGCCGATACCTGTACAGCAGCAAAAAAGAGAGCAATACTCTCCAATCTTCCCCCTTCAATAACCAGGCTCTTAGGGCTTCAAAACAGCACTCCTATACGACTCAAATAAGCCTAGTTTCAAGGCAAAACAGTCTGCCAAAGGCAGAATTGAAACTCAAACATCCCATGGCTGGCGGAAATTCTGGGTTATCTTCAAAGTCTTCACAATAGCTACCAGCCAAGCAACACTCCTCTCAACAACCGAGAGGTTAGGGGTCTGAGAGAGTACCTCTAGGTGATTCAGATGCACTAGCTATCATTCAAATAGATGGAGAGATGAGGGAGAATCGAAACAGTCACTCCACAAGCTTGCGGTAGCTAGGTATGCACCTTCTAGAGCTTCAATCCACTTCAGCAGCTCCTAAAGTCTCTCCATATGGATTTGGTTTGAGGAATATAACTCCAAAGAATGTAAAATGTGTAGTATCTCACATAGTACAGCCTCTAATGGAATCCTCTACCTTTCTAGGGTTCCAAAGAGAGCTGAAGACAACAACTGAGCTCAGTTGACTCTCAAACCAGAGATGCAAGCTTTGATACCAATTAAATCTTCTAATGGATCGATTCTAGTGAGATATCAAAGGGCTAACAGCTAGGAGAAAGGGAAGAAGAAGAGCAGAGAGAATGGGAGAGAATCGGTTATGTGTGTTGAGTGATTTTCAGCATACATATTAACTTCATTGATAAACTTATAGAAATTACATAAGCCTCCCTAGGGAGGAAAGAAGAAATAACAACTAAGTCATGTCTTATAATAAGACAATGACAGAACTACCCTTACACACCAAACAACAACTCTACATCTTTTATTGATTCACTAATGCAAATATTTCTAGAAAAATGGCTTGTATAATTTAAACATAATTTTCCATGCTTAGATTGTTGGCTAAAGTTCTAATTACGTAATTACGTTCGAATGACAAGAGGTGGGAAAAACCAAAAGTGCTAGATTTACATTTTATGGGTGAGTCATATGGACTCCAACAAAGTTTGAAATTGAAACCTGAGCTAAACTGAACAAAAAAATTCTAACTCCTCTCCCCCCCAACCCCCCCCCCCCCCCAAAAAAAAAAAATCTTTTTGTGGCTTCATTATGTCATAGAAGGCTCAAAAACCTCAATTTTGGATAACAAATTCCAATACCTTACCTATTCAACTATCCCAATATCTATTATTGGTTGGAAGAGTAACAACCAACTTTTAGACAAGAAATGTATCTGTTGCATATTTTATACTTTAGGTCTCCAATTAGTTTTTAACAAACTGTTTGTTTTATTATTAGATGCTGAGTTTGATAATAAGAAACTAAACCAATTAGTTTTCCAAAAAATCTCTAGATCATGGAAAGCGTAATTTTTTAATGTAGTTGAAATAGGAAGAAGCTGCCATCCAAACGTATTCAGGATAAGATGGGTATTGGATTTGCAGTTTAGGAGATTGAACCTGGTATCATTCCAAGAATTTTTCCTCATCTGCAGCAAATCCATCAAGCCTGATTCAAGCCAAGCAAGGGGTAATTATGGCACTTGCCAAAGATCTAGAAATGCAACTGCTCTAATTTATCCCACATCTCTGTTTATTTCTTCATATGTTAACCTTTTTCCTTTTGTTATTGGATTCAAATATGTTATGCATTCTATCCAAACCGACTAATCTTATTACTCCCCAATCACTTCAGTCAATCACAGAATTCCAAATCTTCCCCACCTGTTAGAATAGTAATCTAATTTCAATTTAAAGAACTATAAAAATCTTGGAAACAGTACAAAAGCATTATCAGTAAATTTACGAATTTAATCTCACTGTAGCAGATGGATTTTGATAACCTCACTAAGGAAAACTATACTTCCTGCTCCTTCTGTCTTAACTCTAATCATTTGTCAATTAAAGAAAACAGAGCTCACTTTAACCATCTTAAAACAGAAAATAAGATCTCTTGCAACTGAAATTAGCACTTCTCCTGATCCCTTCCTAGCTGGACTGCAAGCAAAGGTAAGTACTGTTTTTACAAGTTCCAATTATGGCACTGATTCCAGTCATGGAAGAACCTGAGATATTCTGGTGATTCAGTCAAAACACTGTAGCTTTCACATTACTTAAGTCAATTTTGAATGGAATCACTGAAAGATCTCATTTGTGTTCCCAATCAAAATTAAAATATTTTATTGATTTCTACCAAAATTTGTTAACATTTACATTTGCTGCCTCTTTACAGGTTTGGCAAAAACTGACCACCTATGTGTCACCCTTTTACATGACCCTTGACTTAATTGCAAGCCATCATTTCCAATCTCCCAACCATATACCATAGTAACTGCTTTAGAATTAAAGTATCTAATGGTGCCAACTAAAATTGAAAAAGGTTTAGAGACATTAGACTTCTGCCCTTTAGATAGTCCAATCATCCTTCGCATGAACATTATTATCATATTACTTGGATCAGAAGATCAGTACAGGAACCTGAATTCCTGCCCAATGTGGATCCAGATTGCTATCAATAGATATCCAGATGGACGACTGGACTATCTAAAGGGCAAAAGCCTGATATTGAAGTGATCCAGCCGATAAACTGTTTAAAATAGTTTTATAACCCCCTTCCCAAACAAAAAGAAAATGGAAAATTACCATGTGCTACCTGGTTTCAAATAATTCCCTACAAGTCACCTAAAAGTTACAACATTACTCCTAGCTGCCTCTCTTTGGGTTTGGAATGCATAACTTAATACATGTTGTGAAATGACCTAACATCCCTCACTTTTCTCATTCAAAGCAAATTACACTGATAGCTACAATGTAAATAGACTTCTAAATGACAAAGGACCCCTTCAAAATCACAAAACATATATTTGAAATGAACACAAAACATTTTTTTAACTTTATTTAATTTTCATAACAAAGAAATTACTCTACAACGAAGACTCTATCTCTCTACATTTTAATTCAATAACATATGAGAGGAGACATTCCAATTTCCACAACCTATAATGCAATGCTATGACAGAATGAGGGTATGTAGGATATTTACCCAATAGATATTAAATTATGCATTCCAAACCCAAAAAGGAGGCAATCAGGAGTCATTGTCAAACTTTGAGGCAGCTTGAAGGAAAAATCTTTGAAACTAATATGTGAGTACCATTGCATGTCAAATGTAGTGGGATCAATGCCACCTACAACAATATCAGTGCAGTTATAAACTGCAGCAATCTTCTCACCCAGGATATGTAATTACACTTCTTGAAGGAGGCAGTAAATTAGAAATGTTAAATACAGGAATTAGACAAGTTTTATAAGAAAACACTAAATACATTTAGGAAGTTGAGAAATTCACGCCAAAGGGGCATTACCGGCCATCAATATCAGTTGTAGAAATTGATTTCCCCATACCAGAACTGGAAGCAGATGCATCCTGTCAATAACAGCACATTATTATGTGACAAAGTTTTAACACACAGAAAAGAAAAAAGAATAAAATATAGTGTAACAGCACTTACATCTGCAAAAGTAGCAATACAAAGAGTTTAAAGATGTGAGGAGGTTGCAGAAATTGGCTAACCTTATTATTGACAAATGATCTCATGCTTTCATCATCTTCTTCCTTCATTCCTAGAACTTCATCGTCATCTTGAACCTACACAAGTGGATGTAAGACATCAGGATATCAATCCCACCAGTGTTAATTTAGTTTGTCCAAATAAAAAAAAAAGGTTATTAATAAAAAAATATATACTAGTGCAACACGAAAGCTTTTGACACTTGAAAATAATTGCAACATACCAGTGATGCCTGCGCTTTCAAATCCTCAATATCAAAGTTCCATGCGCTAACACCTCGTTTGTACTCACTCTGATAAAAGAAAAGCATAAAACAACAAAATAAGACCAGGCACCTATAGAAAGGAGCATGATCACAGTTCCCAAATACACGAGAAAGTGCACCTTTTTCCTGCACTTGAATGATATGCATTAAATAGATGGGTATCCATGTAATGTAGCCATTACAAGTCTGGAAGATGGTGCAAAAATTAACTGTGATTATTGTTTAAGAAACTACTTATAGGGAAACCAAGAGAAAAACTTCCTACAAGCTGCTGATCCAAGCAACCCAAAATTTCTGAAATAACTCAAAAGGCCAAGGAAACCTTTCAGTTGTAGTAGTTCTTTTTTTCCCCCCTTCTTTTAGAAGAGGAAGAAGAAAAATATTGTGATCCCTATCAAAGTATCAAAAGGTTGATTCTTCAAGCATACACAAGGCTCCCAGGATGACGGCAATTTTTAACATTGCCAAAAGTAATAACAAATTAGTAACATTAAAAAAACACACAGTTTAATGATCACGGTTCTAGTTTAAGATCAATTTTCAAGTTTACAATTGAGCCAATGGTTCAAGTTTTGGTTTAAATTTGAACAGCAACAGTCCCCCCCAACCCCAATCATGGGACTGTTTTAGTTAGTTTATTACTTTATTTGCATATTTTTTCTTTATCTTGTAACTTTTAGTTGTTGAGTTCCAGCCTGTTGGGACTCTTATCTTGTTTGTTAGAATTTAAGTCCAATAGATTTTCATTAAGTCTGTACGGTTTAGGAGTTCTATCATTTATGTTTTGTTATCTTTTATTTCTTAAGTCACTAGTAAAAGTAGGTAACAAAATCTCATCTATTATAACTCTATCCTATCATACCTTATAGGCTTATCCCTTGTAATAAAGTTTGCTAGAAATACTCTCTAGAAGTGGAGGTCAACTAAGGGGTTTCTATTTTGTTTATTTGTTTATTTTATTCCTTGTTGAGTACTTGAGTTTGGTTGGAACTCTTTTCCATAACTTTTTATAAATAAAGGCATTAAAGGGCTAAAGCCCATAATTTGATGATGGAATAGAGATTTTCTTTTGGAAGTGAGATCTCAATCTCCCTCTTTTCCCTCTCTCTTCCCCCTTCCCAAGTTTATCTCTCCTTTTCCCTTCTCTAGCAAGGGTACGGTTGCTCCATTGCGACCTACTGGTCGCGGGTTCGAGTCAGGAAACAGCCTCACTGTGAAGCAAGGGTAAGGCTGTCTACATTATAAGCCCCCCATAACCCACAGTGGTGGAAGCCTTGTGCACTGGGTATGCTTTTTTTCCCCCCTCCTCTAGCAGATTGACCCTCTATCCTGTTAATGTATACATTTACGCTGCCCTTCCCTAACAGTTCGAGCTTTTAGGTGAAACGGTAGTGAACATGGTATTAGAGCAGGGAGGTCAAGTGTTCAACTCCTGGGAAGTGCATTGGAAGAGCTTTCCCGACATTTCTTCCCTTCTGTGGTGTCACGCGAAGGAAATGCCGTGTGACCTCCACGTGCAAGGACCATGGGATCTTGGCATGCAAGTGCAGGGGAGTGTTGATGTATACATTTACGCTGCCGTTCCCTAACAGTTCAAGCTTTTAGGTG
The DNA here is from genome assembly GCF_018873765.1 of Telopea speciosissima. Taxonomy (NCBI): domain Eukaryota; kingdom Viridiplantae; phylum Streptophyta; class Magnoliopsida; order Proteales; family Proteaceae; genus Telopea; species Telopea speciosissima. The sequence goes on along the minus strand of NC_057916.1, from coordinate 86,113,563 downwards.
AAACGGTAGCAAACATATCCTTCTTCTACATTGATCTGAAACACCCACCCCCTTATTTCTCTACTGATGTAGATCACAAGTCCATATGTACCCGCAGGAACAAACCCCAAAACCAGCCCAGCAAGGTTGTGGGATTCAACTGCTGTGAGAGGCAGCCTGGTCTGATGATGTGGCAAGTTTTTGTTGGTTCGACGGAGCATCACCTAAGGCAGCCCCAGCCCAAAGAGAAGGATGTGAAAAAGAGAAGGGACCAAGACAGAAATTTAAAAAAAAAAAAAAAAAAAAAAAAAAAAAAAAAAAGTTGAACAGTACCCGAGTAATTGTTCACGTGAACAGTGATTTGGGGGCTGATATGGACAGCTGGTGTGAAGATTAGCTATTGGATGTTGGTGGAATATTCTATTAGAAGTTGCTATTAACTTAGTTTCTATTTTGGTAATAGTTTCTTAGTTATTAGTCTATGTATCTAGTAGTTTCTAATTTTGTTTCTTTTTTTTTTTAGTATTCATGTTTGTTTAGAAGGCTGGATTCTATAAAGCCTTATTAGTTTCTAAATTCAGTTTTATCAAGTTAGTACTAGTTTCTAATTTTAGATTTAGAAAGTAGGCTTAGCTTATATTTAGAAGTCTCTATTTCTTAAGTTTCTATTTCAGTCCTTTGTTTCCTTTTAGTTAGATTTAGTTTCTATTTTCGTTTGGTTTCTATTTTGTGAAGCTTAGGCCAAGCAATAAATGGGTCCCATCAGTTGTAATTGAATTAAGATTTGATTAATGGAATTTCTATTGCTTGCTTGCAAGTGTTTGGTATGAGAAGACTTGTGTTCAACAGCTGAGATAGCTGTCGGTGAGAGACCCCAGGCTGAGATAGCCTACCCCCTCCTATCCCTATCCCTCCTCCATCCATCTATATCCCCTTCTTCTTCTTCATATCCTTTTTTTATGTTCTTCTTTCATATGTAAACAGGAAGAAAAAAAAAAAACAATAAAAGTTTTAGTTATTCATCCTTATTGTGTTGATCCTGGCTGCAATCAATCTCCCACTGGTTTCCCTGGTTCGAGGTTGACTTTTGCATTATCTACTCTCCCACATTGTGATACATATTCTTCCTCTTCTATGTTGGACTATCGCAGGTACTGTAAACAGACCATCCTGTTGTCTGATCTTCTCTGTAACAGCAGCTACTGTTCTACAAAGATCCTGCAAAAAAATCCCTCCTCCAATACTGTTCAAATAAACAGTTTTGATCATAGTTTTAGTGTTGAAACCCACCACCAGCAGGTCCGTCTACCAGATCTGCATCAATGGTAATTAATGCTCCAATTTCCAACTTTTCTTAATTTATTTTCCTAGTTCATCCTCCATCCACAACATAAATATCAAGTTGACCTTCATTTACAGCATGGGAAGTAAAACTACTTGGAGTAGTGTGTCAAATGGTAAAACAGAAAAGCAACCAAAACAACAATATTAAATGCCTGAGGTGGACTATCATTTTGGAACACTTAAAAATCCAAAAAATATGGACAGTGTCCAAGGAATAGGAGTAAAAGACTAGCCTGACTTAAACTAGCAATAGTGCAAATATAAATTAAGTAATATCATAAATTTCAGCCATGTCAGAAGTCTTTTTTCAGTGCTTCAGTTTCTAAATTACATCATAGCAAAACCCAGAACAGGCATTCAAGTGTTGCATTCAGGAAAAAAATGAGCAACAAAATCAAACAGGGAAAGAAAACCACCAAAATAGTAACACAAATTTAAGACATCACGGAAGCTTTTCTAACCTGTGACAGTGCTTCTTGCTCTGCTGAAGGCATTTTCTTGAGAGCTAGTTGTGCAGCATCCTTAAGCTGCAACGCCACGAATTCATTAGGCTCAAGTTCAAGACAGAACAAAGAATGACCTCTACGTTGCATCAACCAAGGTCGCTTGCCTGGAGGGTTTTTACACGTTCCCAAAGTGGTGGCAAGCCAGTTAAGAGGCTCTTAACAGAAAGCTCTGGAGGCTTAGCATTCTTGAAAAAGGAGTGTTTCAATAACTTTTCTGCTGTTGGCCTTCTTGTTTGGTCTTTCACCAGGCACATGGCAACCATTTCTTTAAAGGACTGATCACAACTGGAAATCCCTTAATTAGATATTAGGATAAAATTAACTCTTCAAAAACTAGCAAGAAAGTTGTATATAACAAAAAAAACAACAACAAACACAGCCTTATCCCAAGAAAGCTGTATATCACATAGGGTCCAAACTCGATGTTCTAAATCCTAATGCATGCCATGAATGAAAACAAAGAAGAAATCATGAAACAGAAAATGGAAAGGTTTATCTATAACATAGATATAGTCAACCACCAATCTTTCACCAGCCCAAATGATCACCATACCTTGGAAAACTTTTTGTCTCGGTCGTAATCAAGTCCAGGAGGAGCATTCTGGATGGTCATCAGGAGAACCTACAGGGAAAGAGAGTAAAATAATAGGTTTCCTTAATTTCCATCAAATCTTCCAATCTTGATTAGAATATCAATTCCCCAATTTCAGAAAATACCTTCATAGGAGGGTACTTTGAAAAGGGAGCATGACCATGAGCCAACTCCAAGGCTGTTATTCCAAATGACCATATGTCAGCTCTGCAAGCAAAAGATAAAAAGTCAACCGGGTGTCCCCACCCCCCCTCAAAAAAGAAAAAAGATATATTTGAATACACTGGTTGTTATACAGAAATTTTGATTCACTTATCGGACTTATATTGAAGTGCTCAACCACAAATGAAAGTTAAAATGTCATCAAATAAAGTTCCTTCCCTCTTTTCGGAAGAAGCTTAAAGTTGTTTATTAAAAACTATTGTATGAAAATATGGCTAATCATATAGACCTCCGATACCATAAGTTCAGATGTTAAGAAAAAATTAAATTGACCAAGATAGGGATAAACAAGGTAGAGGAATCAAGATTTAAGTACATCCAAAAACTGAAACAAACAAAAGAGCAAAAAAAAATTAGAGACCCAAGAGCTTAGCTAAAAGCCCATTACTCAGTGCTAGCCCCACTTATGCGGGGTCCTGGAAAGGGTGACTTTGGAGTCAGTCCTAACCATGGAAGAAGAACTCGACCGAAACCTGTCGAAACCCCCGAGTTAACTCGGTTTCGCAGGTTTCCGAGACGAGTTGAAGGGGGAATTTATAAAGTCCATGGTTTCGACTAGTTTCAACTGGTTTCGACCATTTTTCGGTAGTTTCGACACTTATGCCCATCGAAACTTGGGGAAATATGACTTGAAACTAGGACAGACAAGTATTTATGCCAGAAACCAAGACAAACACTTATTTATGCCTAATAGCATTTAAGTAAATGTTTTTGTATTTGTATTTCATTTACTTAAGATATTATTCATAAATAAGCAAAACCCCCCTATTTGTATCCAATAAAAAATAGTTAAAAAATAAAATTCCAAAAGGAAAAAAAAGTCAACCCCCCCGTTCAAGAACAAAAACTGGATTTTCGACGGTAGGTGCAATTTTCAACTTTCTAAAGCTAGGGTTGTTCTCAAATCTAAAAATTCCATAAATCTTAATATGGTAAAACATTGCTAAAAACCAAAAGTGCGGTAAAATATTCATTTGTTTTGATGTCCAAAAAAATATTTTCATTCAGAACGATTTTGACAACATTTGTGCATACCAAATTAACTTTGACCGGTACATAACTCCTTCAATATAAATCAGATTTAAGCAATCCTGGATTTGTTTGGAAGCTTTGCAACAAAGCTTCCAAACAAATCCAAGATTGCTTAAATCTGATTTATATTGAAGGAGTTATGTTCCGGTCAAATGTTATTCGATATCATGTCCAAGAACAATATACAGTATCAAACTTGGATCAAAACCACAAGTATTATTTTTAGTGTTCTCTATGTGAAACTAATGCGTGGATTGGGTTTAAAATGTAAAAAATAGGTAGCAAAACAAGAATCAGGGCAAAAATACAACTTCTCTGCCTCGAAACCAAGGTCTGAGTTAGCCTAGAGAAAGTCCCAGATTTTGACTGAGATATGGTCGAAACCTAGACGAACTCAGTTTCTGGCTAGTCGAAACCCGAGTTTTAGAACCTTGGTCCTAACATTTGTCATTTTTATGCGCAAAGTGGCCGCCATCAAGACTCGAACCTAGGAATATGCCCCAACAGCCCGAACCTTTTACCATTGCTCTAAGGATTGGCCCCTACCGAAGAGCTTAGCTACACTACATAAATAGACATATCAGCATCTTGTGAAGTACGGGGGTTCAATATCAAAACAAATGAAGGAGCAATGCTGGATGACCCAGCAATGTCCAAAATGAAACAATCAGCTGATTCAGTTAAATCACCCAAATGGTCTTATTTTATAAGAAATAAGCCTAGGGTTGGGTTAAATATGTGTTGGGCCTTTAGTCCAATGGATTTTCATTGTAATGGGCCACTTTAATGGGTCTATAATATGGGTATGACTATATGCTAGGCATACGGGATTAGTTACTTAAGTGTCTTTATTACTCTATTTTAGTTGTCATTAAGTGTTTAGTTAGGCTGGATTAGGATTCTACAAGTCCAATCCTGTTTTGAGTCAGTTTAGGTAACCTTATTAGTTAAGGATGGGGTTAGGCCTTTCCTTTTTAGTGTAGAAGTCTATTTTTGAGTCTTATATATAAGTTTATGAGGGAGGCTAGCATTGTACGAAAATTTTGATTAATGAAAAGTGTTTGCTGCTCTTTTTCTCCATTGAAGACCTCTTGGGTTTGATAAAAAGAAAAAAAACCCTTGTATGTGATCAAGGTAGATTGGTGTTTGATCCAATCAAACACCTTGCGGTGTGAAGCCCGAGTGGATTGTTCTATTGCTCATATTCTGAAACTACTGTTCTAATATTGGATTTGCTGGTTATTTCATCTCTTGCTCTGCCATTAACAAGTAAGTTCTGAATATGTATCTGATAGTTTTAGCCTTGCAAATACGATATGGTAGAAAAATCCTAGAGTCATATCATATTTTGACTTAAATGTTATTCAGTCCCACAAAGGAATTTGATTCAAAATTGACAGGGTCTGACCTGTCGATCTGGAAATATTTTAGATTTCCTATTCTGTCCCTACCCCATTCTAGCTACTGTTTTACGATTTACCGAGCTACTGTATATGACTTGTTATATAATTAAATTCTGATACATAAACAGAATCAGTTGACAAACTGAACCCTAATTCTGACTCCAGTTCTGATCCCCAAAATTACTGCATTGCCCCTGTCCTGGTCTAACTAGGATTGGTTCATATTTTCTGATCCAACCATCCGATTGATCTCAGATTTTCAGCAAGTGTTACAATCCCCTATTACCAAAGTCGATTTGAGTTTTAGCCTATTCTAAGTTCTAACAATCTGATCTGATCTTGTGCTATCTATTATCTCACTAATCTGAATTACTTTTTTATTAAAAGATCTTGTTTATTGGCACTGTTTTGAATTTTCAAATTCAGTTCTACATTACTAGCCCTTTGAAATTATGTTTCAAAATTTAGCATTCTTTTTTAAACCTTTTGAAGCTTTATCGCACACTTCAAAATTTTGCACCTTTTGAAACCTTTTGGAGCCACCCAGCCTGCATTTTTCTCTTTTATTTTCTTGAATACTGTTTGTCAAGAGTTCAAGACTATTTTTAGAAAACAAACTCCGTGCTTTTTATTACCTTTTGTTCTCATTTTATTTCTAATAAACAAATGAGGGGGAAAAGTTGCATTAATTGAGGCAGGATTTTTCATATACTAGTCTCACTTTTCTAGGCTGGAGTTAGTCAAACAGTTTCTCACTATCAACATATTATATCATTTCTTTAACACCTGCATAAAATATACGTAATAAGCATAGTCCAGGTGGTTAATGGTCCAACCAACTGGATGAATGGTTCAAATAACCAAGTTAGGTGGTCTGTTAGACCTCTCTTAATCCTATGGATTTTTTCAAACGTAACTTTCATTTTTTTCTTTACTTATTTATTTTATTTTTTACTTTTTTTTGGGGGGGGGGGGGGGGGGGGTGGGGTGGAGCAATAGTAGTTTTTTGTTTCCTTTCTATGTTATTATCTTCCTAAACTTCTCCATGCATCCAAATGGCAGAGAATCTTATGTTTCTTATCTCTTTCTCCTTTTCCTATTATCTTTTCCTTCACTTTTTTTGCAACCAAGCATAGCATTAAAGACATCAGCCACAAGAAGATAGATATCTTATTCAGTTGAATGGAAGTATAGGTTCAATGGCTGGGGACTTAATCTCTCAAATCATCCAATTCATATGGAACTATAGTCTATAGGTTCATCTGACTGAAACACAATGTTCAGTTATGTAAACCCGATAAGGGTGTTTTAGTCTTTTTGTTCTGTTTTTCCCCATAGCTTATATAGTCGGCTATGTAGGGACCTTTATGTAATTCTGCCTCTCTAATTGAATGTTATAAATAAAGCTGCTTAGTGATCACATTCATCACTTAAGCCATTCATAAAATCCTGTTTTGTTAACATGACATCAGAGCCAAACTTTTCTCTGATCTAGGTTTTCAAAACCCACCACCCTCCCATCGATTTTTCTTCCCTCGATCTCCTTTCTCTCCTTTCTTCTTGGTTCCCCTTCTTCACCTTAGGGCAGCACTAATGAGGTGATCATATCATCTAGCTGCTGCCCTCAAACCTACCTTTTTTTTTTCATGACCTGATTTCTGCTCTATAGCTGCTGGGAACTATCTCTGCGATATTGAAGTTCTCCATATTTTTTGAAGATCAGGCCTCTATCCCTGTTGAAGGCTGATTTTCCATTGTTGGGGCTTCATCTGCAACCTTGACCAGCATCTATCCAACCTCTACAAGTTTTTTTGAAGACCCCTAACCCCAATCGATCTCTACTTTCAGGGTTTTACAAAACCCTGACACATATCGATTTTTGTGTTAAGGCTGGTTGCTGCTGCTGATTTTTTCAGAGAAGTTTCTACCACCAAGAGGGTCACTCAAACTCATATTCAGCCACAACTTCTGATTTTTTCGCAAAAATTCTGCTCTTCTTTTCTTGGGATCGATTTCTCCCAATATCAATTCCAGGGTTTTGGTTCTTCCTGGCTGGCTGCATCGGTTACTTGCTTCTTCAACTCATTGATTGGCTGCCCCAATGACAGGCTCAGATTCTTCTTCTGCAACTTCTGGGATTGATGGACAGCCCCAGACTGATTTTCTTCCCTTTGCTGCTCCTATCAATCTTGATGGAACCAATTATCTCATGTGGTCTAGGTCTACATATTTGACCATTGCTGGTCGTGGGCTTACTGGCCATATTCTTGGGACTACCTCCCATGCCGGCTGACCCTGGTTCTCTGCAAGAAAGGTGGCTGTCTCATGATGCTATGGTCATGTCTTATTTAATCCACTCTATGCAACCAGATCTATCCGGCAACTATTTACTCCTGGAAACAGCCCATCAAATCTGGAGTGCTACCAAGACTTATGGGTGTGTTGGAAATGATGCTCAGGTGTATGAGATTCGCAAGAAAGTTCATGACACCACTCAGAAGGAGCTGTCCATATCCAAGTACTATGCTGTCTCATGATGCTATGGTCATGTCTTATTTAATCCACTCTATGCAACCAGATATATCCGACAACTATTTACTCCTGGAAACAGCCCATCAAATCTGGAGTGCTACCAAAGAGACTTATGGTGTGATGGGACTGATGCTCAGGTGTATGAGATTCGAAAGAAAGTTCATGACACCACTCAGAAGGAGCTGTCCGTATCCAAGTACTATGCTGCCTTAAAAGCTTGTGGCAGCAACTGGATCATTACTACGACTTTCAGCCATTATTGCTACTGATATTGCTGCCTATCGCACACACGTCAACAAAATCCGTGTATATGACTTCTTGGCAGGTCTGAATGTGGAATATGACCCTATTTAAGTACAAATTCTCAGCCGGTTTCCATTTCCTACCCTAGAGCAGTCCTTGCCTTGGTTCATACGGAGGAGACTCGCCGGGCTGCTATGTTTCATTCTTCTACTGTTGATCACTCCGCCTTACAAGCTAATTCCAGCCTACTTCTATTACCATTACTGATAGTGGTATTGCTGCCTCCAAAGAGCCTGTCAATTGTGAACACTGCAACAAACCTTATCACACTAAGGCTCAATGTTGGAAGTTACATGGGAAGCCTGCTGACTTTGAGGCAAAACGGGGTCATGGGAAGTCCAAACCCAAGGCCAATCTTACTGAATCTCCTGCTGCTGCTGCCCCTTCTACCAACATTGGGCTTACTCAGGATGAACTCCTGGCTTTCCGTCGCATACTATAGGCCTCTTCCACTGCACCTACTATGGCTCCTGCACCTGCTGCCCCTCCTTATTCTCACTTTGCCTCAGGTATTCCAGTCAGTAGTCATTGCGCATCGGCTGTCTCCAGTCCTTGGATTATGGACTCCGGTGCTACTGATCACATGACTGGATCCTCCCATGTGTTTCACCAATATTCTCCCTCTTCTGGAAAAGATAATGTTCGAGTGGCTAATGATTCCCTTTCTCCTATTATTGGAAAGGGTTCCATTCGCTGCTCTCCTACCCTTACATTAAATTCTGTTTTGCATGTTCCCTCCTTTTCTACTAATCTTCTTTCCATTAGTAGTCTAACCAAAGATTTGAACTGCAAAATAACTTTCTTTCCCTCTCGTTGTGTCATACAGGATTTGGTGAAAGGGCACACGATTGGGAGTGGTAAGGTACATGGTCTCTACTTACACGACATGGGTCAGCCTTCTCCTCTATCTGCTTTATCTTCGGCTCATCAGTTACATTGAACCACTTCTCCTGATCTCCATTTATGGCATTGTCGGCTTGGTCACCCTCCACTTAGAACTTTAGCTTTTTTGTTTCCCCACTTAGTTAAAGATTGTCAAACGGATGAGTTTTTATGAGAGGCCTGTGTTTTGACCAAACAGACTTGTTCCAGTTATTTGCCATTAAATAAAAGAAGTGTTTCTCCCTTTGCTTTAGTTCATACTGATGTGTGGGGCCCTGCCCCGTCATGCTGCTATTTCTAGTCATAGATGGTTTGTCTCCTTTATAGATTGCTATACTCGTACTACCTGGGTGTACATGATGCAACACAAGAGTGAGATTTTTACCTGTTTTCAGCTTTTTCATCGTATGGTTCAGACCCAATTCAATGCCACCTTAAAAATTATGCATAGTCATAATGCCAGAGAATACATGGAGGTTCCAAAATTATTTGGCTGAAAACAACATTGTTCATCAGACCAGCTATGTTGACACTCCGGCCCAGAATGGAATGGCTGAAAGGAAAAATAGGCATCTTCTAGAAGTGGCTCGGGCCATTATGTTTGCACGGCAAGTTCCTTCTCAATATTGGAGTGATGCTATACTTACCGTTGCCTACCTCATCAACCGAATGGGATCGACTATCAGGAGACGTTTGCCCCAGCTGCAAAGTAGAACACTGTTTAGGTTTTGCTGTCATATGTTATCAATTTAGGCTGGGATTTGTAGCAATTGCACGTAAAGAATGCATTCCTTCATGGAGAGCTGGAAGACATTTATATGGAGGTTCCTCCAGGTTTTTCTAGTGACAAGACTCATGGGAAGGTTTGCAAGTTAAAGCGGGCATTATATGGGCTGAAGCAATCTCCTCGGGCTTGGTTTGGCAGGTTCCATAAAGCAATGATCTTTGATGGATACAAACAGAGTAACGTTGATTACACTTTGTTCATCAAGCGAAATGGAGATAAGGTCACTGTTCTTATAGTCTATGTCGATGACATAGTTGTGACTGGAAATGATGCAGATGAAGCTTCTCACTTGAAGACTTTCTTGGGACGAGAATTTGAAATAAAAGATCTAGGACAGCTCAGGTACTTCCTTGGGATTGAAGTTGCTCGTTCTCCCAAAGGCTTTTTTCTCTCCCAAATGAAGTATGTTCTAGACTTACTCTCAGAGATTGGTTTGTTAGGATGTCATCCGTGTGACACTCCTTTGGAAGCTACTACTCATCTACAAGAGAAGGATGGTGATCCAGTTGATAAGGGTCAATATCAACGGTTGGTAGGAAAATTAATTTATCTCTCCCATACTAGACCAGACATTGCATTTGCAGTAAGCTTGGTCAATTAGTTTATGCATGATCCCTACTCCACTCATATGGCTGTTGTCCTTCATATTCTCCATTACTTGAAGTCAGCTCAAGGAAAAAGGGATTCTCCTGTCCCCGCATGATCATCTTTGCATAGAGGCTTACACAGATGCAGATTGGGGTGGTAATCCTAACAGGAAATCCACTTCAGGTTATTGTACTTTTGTAGGAAGTAATCTTGTCCTGTAGCAAAGTAAAAAATAAAATGTTGTGGCGAGATCCAGTACTGAAGCTGAATTCCATGCTATGGCCCAGGGCATATGTGAGTTATTGTGGCTTCAGAGTTTACTCCAAGATATTAGTGGTTCTATTCATCTTCCAATGATGTTGTACTGTGACAACAAAGCAACGATCAGCATTGCCCACAATCCAGTGTAGCATGACCGTACCAAACATGTGGAGATTGACAGACACTTCATCAAGGAGAAGTTAGATTTTTGGCAGATTTGTATACCTTCTGTGAAGTCCGGTGATCAACTTGCTGATGTCTTCACCAAAGGGCTAAGTGGGAAGTTGTTTCATCCTTGTTTAGTCAAGTTGGGCATGTGCGATATCTATGCACCAACTTGAGGGAGAGTGTTGAGTTATGTAAACCCGATAAGGGGACAAAATTGGAAGGGAAAAAAAGGCAGAAGTTTTTTGCTGGGCAACCCAAAAAGAGAACTGAGTACAAAGACCATGGAAGTAAGGAACTTGATAGAATCAAGATGACTCCTGTTTTTTTATGTATTTTTAACAAAGTAACAAATTGATTTTTTACAATGACTTTAAAGAAATCAAGAGTGGAGGCATTCGCTACGTAACTTGACAGAATCAAATATGACTCATTTTTATCTATGTACATGTATTTTTAACAAAGAAAAATATTAAATAATTAGACAAAGTAACAAATTGATGTTTTACAATGACTTTAAAAAAATCAAGAGTGAAGGGGTTCGCTTGATGAGCTACGTAGCTTTCTATGCGTAGGAAGCTAAGGCACAAGTAAGTATTAGAGGTCATCCTATGGCTATGTAAATGGGAAAGTACTCACTTGAAATCATATCCACTTCCTGGCTGCAAAACCTCGGGAGCCATCCTGCAAAATAAACAATGTGTTGGAATCCAGCAAATGTAACAATATCAGACAAGAAAACAATGGAGCATAATATCAAAAATAGAGCACCAGAAAGCAAAATGTTCTCTGAAAGGAAAAAATTCTAACCAGCATGGTGTCCCTACAAAAGTATTTCTTGAACGCTGCCTGTCACCCTTGTCAAACATGCACGCTGAAACTCCAAAATCACCAAGTTTCACCACACCATTACCATCAAGGAGAATATTTCCAGCCTGCAAAGAAAAATGTTACAAAACTATCCTGTCTTGTGATATATCTGAAAAAGTTCATCTTTTAAACATGTTAAGATAATGAAGAAAACAATGTCCCGTGCATTTTAACCAACCTTGACATCACGATGGATATGTCCATGTCGATGGAGGTACTCCAAAGCCTTGAGGGTTTCTTTAAGGATAGAAGCAATTACAGACTCTTCAAATCCATCAGAATATGCTACCTTCATAAGGTGCAGGCAAGAACCCTCTGCCATGAATGGCATAACCACCCAGAGATTTCGTTCAACAACAAAAGAACAGTATGCCTTTATTACATTCGGATGATCTATTAAAAACATAGTTTGAGCCTCCTTTCGTATGTCTTCCTATGAAGTACAAAGAAACACAGTCTTTAACATAAAATTAGAAATCACCAGAAAGAAAACATCATATATAAGACTAATTGAGAAACAGCCATGACCACTCACCTACTCATATCATATATGACCTGTTGACATCTCGTCAGCAAAATGCAGTTTTTGAAACTTGAATGGCTTTACAAGCCTAATAACGAAAATGCAAACAACATGATAAGAGTTCAAATGTGAACATTTCCTCACCCTGGTTAACAATCAAGTTGGGTCCCACAAGGGTTCAGCTGTGGGTGCAGTGGACTATAGATTCAAGCTAGAAATTGGGTAAGACTTCAAAAATGGAAGGTCTTATAAAAAGCCTATAATCTATTTTGATAGAGACAGTGGTATCTTTGAAATTAACAACATTGTCTTCCTACAGGCATTAAGTCTGCTTTCTATGGTGCTTCAAGTCACTCCAGCAGAATCAAACTAGCTTTAGTATGCAAGATTTCATTCCCTTCTCCTCTCTCCATTAGTTCATTTTTTGTGTTCTGTTTGTTGCTGAATGCTCATTGTCTGTACCCCTAAGGTAAACTATTCCTAGCTTTATTTTCCATTTTAATTAACCTATAAACAATATCAAAATCTTGCCTCCAATCACACAATCAACTACAAGAAACCCAACAGCCTTCTAATAGTTTAATTTGATTTTCACATGCATTGCAGAGTGATTATCATGTCTTCTGTAAGAAAGTATTTCTTCCTAGAACTTTTCAATCCAGAAACTTTATGATAAAATTCCTAAAGATGATTTTCTTTTAGTCCACTATTCAAATTCTAGCCTCCAAAACCAAGCTTCTGCAATTTCATAACCAATTCCCATTAAAGTTCTACATCAGTAACATTTACGAATTAAATCTTCATGATGACAGAACAGAATCGAGTCTACTGAAAGAAGCCTTATCCAGCTACTTGGGTCACCCAGAAAATCCTCACGAGAAAGGACATTAAGGTCATGTTTGGATGATATTCTGATTCTGGATTCTGGGCAACAATCAGAATCAGGTGGTGTAGAAAGACAAAGTTGGGGCCCACCAAGAAACCAAGACAGTGCCACAGAGCTTATCACACTGCCAAGAAATGGATTATCAAAAGGATATTATCGTTTTCACAGTTCAGTTGGCTCAGGTATCATATTACATGTCTGGAAAAGATTATTCTAGAAGAAGCATGAGTCCTGTTAAAAAACAAATAAGCACATGAAACTGTGAAAACGGGGTTGTTGGAGAGTAATACAAGTGCCGTGCTGCTAGGCAAAGCGGTGGAGTACTGCACCCTAGACATATAATACAAAGTAATCTACGTAGATCATTTCTTGCAGCAAGTAGGCATCCTTGTCAGAGCCTTGACACAAAAAGCCCCCAAAAAACAGAAAGGCCATTGTGGTCTCTCACAGTACCAATTATCTAAGGGCCTTCCTAAAGATTAAAGAGCAACAAACTCCACAGAATAACTTGCCTGGCACATCTGAGCTATCAGGATATGTAAAACAATTAAGTAATTAACATTACCTAGTCAATCCAAGAGTCATATATGATGATTTTTGGGGAAAAATGACTTGTGTCTATGAGAAGATTCCTCATGCTGTTTTGGTCCACATCAAAACTAGACCCAAACCGTAGGGCCAAGAACCAGCCCCAATTAAGCCCAACCTTGGGTTAACCTGGCGAGGGTTAGCCCCTGTGATATTATTGCTGGTGGGGCCCATTAAGTCGACTCCAAAGAGCCACCAGACCTAAGTTTAATTTTCTTAAAGTGCCTTTTCATATTCCAATGTGTCTTTTCATTTTCCTAGGCTTAGTTAATGAGCTGATTTCTTTTTTCTAGGTGCTTTAACTAGACTTTTCAGCTTTCAAGTTGGGTCTTTTAAGATTTTTATGTAGGAGTTCAAAAGTTTGTGAAAGTAATTAATTTTACTGGGTATTAGTTTCTAGGTAATTTAATGCTTTATTGGAGATAGCTTCTAGGTGATTAATGCTTGAGTCCAAGAGTCATATTTATTTTCTTTATATACTCGTGTAATCAAACAATGAAAGGAAGATTTGAAGAATAAATTGCATATTGGATTTCATTGGAAATCAGCAGGTGCGTTTGATCACCTTCTATCTCTCCCCATCTCAATCTCATCTCTTCTCCTCTCTCTCACGATACTCTCTCTCATCTCTCGTCTCTTCTTCTCTCTTCATCCAAGATCAGAATCTGATCTTAAAACCTCGTCTTCTCCCTTTATCATATCCCTAACCTCCCTATAAACTAGATCTGATCTCTCTATTACAGATCTGAACATTCCGCCTGCGTCATGGGTTCATTCTCTTGATCTTGAAACATTGGCCCATCAAGAGAAGAAACCATCGGCACTTCTTCCCTATAAATAGTGTTCTCCCCCTGAAGAGGTGGCAATAGAGGGAAATATGCTTCAAACTCATGGAAGATTACGTCCATGATAACCAAGACACAGCGGGAAGGCGGATGATAAAACTTGAGCCCTTTTGTGTAGCAGAGTAACCAATAAAGATACATTTGAGACCCCTGGTATCAAATTTCCCATGAGGGTGATCGTTAAAGGCAAAACAAACGCAACTAAAAACCTTTGGTGGAACTAAGAAGGAAGAGGAACCCAGAAGACCAGCAAGAGGACACCGAAAATCTAAAACTCGAGTGGGCATTCTGTTAATGAGGTAAGCTGCAGTCAAAACAGCTTCACTCCAAAAATAAGCAGGAGCATGCATCTCAAACATTAGGGAACGAGCCACTTCCAACAGGTGACAACTCTTGCGTTCCGCTACACCATTTTGGGCAGGTGTATCAACACAACTAGCGAAGGATAACGTCATCTCCTTCTGCTTGGTTTCGTGAATTTTCTTCCTCAACTCATAAACCTAAGCATCATTCCCACCTGGGAATAGGTATCCTTGGCCGCTTTCTAGATCTTGGCAGCAGTATCCAACAACAAATAGCCCCTTGCAATATTGGGGACCATTGAATTAAGAAGAAATGACATTACCAGGGAGTTATCTGAACTCCATTTCCTTTGAGATGGACCAGCAGCAATAGGTTTCTCAGTTTCACCTATAAGATACCCGGCAAACTCTCGAAAATCAATAGATAGGAAACAGGAACAAGACCATATCAGGTAATTGCTCCTATCCAACTTGATGAAGCAAACAAGAAACGAAGGAAAATCACTACGTCTCACGACTCACTCCGTCAGTTCTAGTTGATGCAGTAGTAACGTTAGACATGATTGATGATCCCTGAAAAATCACAGGTAGAGAGAAAAAGTATCTTTCGAACATGTAGCAACGACTGATCTTCACAACGATTACAGATTCACAAACAGAGGCTCTCAAGCCATATAGATCCATGCTGAAGAGCACCAAAGAAGCATAAAAGGGGGGCTGCGAGATGAAAGGTGGCCCGATGAGAAGGGGCGCTGCGAGAAATAAAGAGAGAGAGAGAGAGAAAGAGGCAGAAAAGAGAGGCGAGAGAGAGAAGTGGACGACAAGAGAGAGCTGAGTATGAGGGCGAGGGAGGCGAACGGCAGTGGCGGCTCCACTGTGGTATTAGGGTTTGGATCCAAAGGTGGATCCTCACTCTGATACCATGATGATTTTTGGGGAATAATGACTTGTGTCTATGAGACACCAACCATGTTTTATTTATAACAGAGTAAGATGAGGTAAAAGTACATCAATCCAGAAGGTTACCTACATACATCTTATCCTACAACTTAGTTGGTTAATAGCAGAACCAATGGAAGATAATCAGAAATGGGTTTTCATGAACGGCTATTGATTAACTAAGCCAGTATATCTATTGCTGACAAGTTCCTACTGCTATGAGTAAATCTATTGCTGACAAGTTCCTATTGCTCTGCTTGGCTGTATAAAAAAGAGATAAAAGTGAAAAAAAGTGCAAGTTTCTCCTTGGTTGGAGAGGTGAATGGGTTGGTTTTCATTATTTTTTTTTTGTTATGATGTCGAACCAAACAATCCATGGGAAGTGAATCTCCTCTCTTTTGCATCCTTTTGCTTTCCCTCATTCTCCATCCAGCCAAATAGAGCCTTGTAAATTCTGATAAAATCAGAAACCAGTAAGCATAAGCATGATACCGATACACAACTTACTATCCAGGATTATCAATGGAATGTCACTCATTGAACATGTAGGGATACTAAGACTTATTGTTCACCTAATTACCATATAAAAGGTAATCACTTTTGGCATCGATAACACCCCACAAGAAGCAATCAACAATTCCCGATCCCTCTAAGAGAACTAATGCTCTTGATTTATGATTGATTAGAATCATTTCCACAAACTACTACTAGTTACAACAGCAAGTTTGTGAGCTATCCCAACAAAGTCCCCTTCGTATATTATTTCCTTGAAATGCGTTGGAGTCAGTTATGTGGCTATCAGATCAGCAATTACTCAAAAGCCTTCATAGAGATTAATCACTCATATAACAACAAAAGCAGTCAGCAGTCCCAGGTTCTTCCAAAAGAGCCAATGTTCCCCAATTCACTAGAATCCTTTGCTACCAATGGATCCTAAATACCTTCTGTGGCAATAGTTGCCCAACAAATGTGGTTGAAAATTAAGAATTTAGTTCCCTTATTTCTTCAGCATCAGTGACAACTTTTGTAAGAACATCCCAGTGCATGAGGCTCCCACTACTGCAGGGTCTGAGAGGGGCAAATGTACGCAGCTTTACCCCCTGCTTCTCAGGAGAGGCTGTTTCAAAGTTTTGAACCCGCAACCAACAGGTTGCAATAGCCCAACTTACCCGTTGCGCCAAGAGAACCATTCTTTCCTCCTAAACACTTCATTCATTTCTAGTCCATGAAAAATAACCTCCCATAAGAAATACAACAATAAATTGGCAGTTGTAAGCGAAGGCAACGTTCCAATGCTGGCTACTGCTAACATAACCATGGAGGATTCTCCATAAGCCATAATAAATCTAGCGTGCATAGAAACAATAAATTTGGTGAACTTTGTATTCCTTACATTGACATCTCAAACCTAGACACTTTCTAAAGTTTTCACTCCAAACTGCCAATTATTCATGAAAGTTTCAATCACATGAAGCAGTTGTTTTGCAAAATAAAGTTTAGTCTTTGTGGGGGTTTATTTTCGGTTAAACAGTGAAACATGCAACCGCATGTCAGCATAAACTCCCCTAGAATGCTAACATGCAAAATGAGTTGTACAAAGAATCAAAGTCCCATATGGCAGAAATATATGCTTCTGCGGCACACAGCATTTGACTTCAGTGGCATTAGTTGGAAATGCAAATGGTCAATAAGCTAAAAAAACTCCAATCTGAGACATCCATTGGGTGTAGAAGACGGAGCCTCGTTCACCAAACAACTAAGCAACCACATATTTCTCATTCTAATATGAAAAGAGGCATGACTGCTTGACCTAATTTTAAACATGCAGTATACATAATGAAGGAAACACAAATTTTCCATGGCATGCATCAGTTGCAGAGGATTGACAGTGGGATCGGTATTTGTCAATACAACAGAGTGGAAATTCTGTAAGCATGCATGACATATACTGCAAAACAACAAAATCAGCTACCTTGCAGAAACTGAACAAAACCTAAATAGGGAAGCCAAATCAAGAGTTAGAGTCAGCCGCTTAATTCCCCGTTATAAGCTCATGAAAGAATTGGAGCAACAAAGCAACAAAGGAGACGGTATATTTGTACGATCAGTTCATAACACTACTTGTCTCTGAATCTAAATTTGGAAATTCAACTCTCTATTACTTCAGATAATACCAAAAACTAAGCTTCACTCCATGATGTCGAACCACATCATGGTTCAAACTCGTAGGGTGAATTGGAAAACATGCTCAATGGAAGACTCAAGATGATCAATCCAATTCCATTCTTGAGCAAGACGTGAAATTCAAATACCAGTTCCAAAATTAATTCATAAACCAATGAGCAAAATCGACACCCTCCTACTATAAACCTCAGCAATCAATTTAGAGTGTGGCAAATAAATAGTCTTCCGTAATATATTGGCGTAATTTAAAAAAAAAAAAAGAAAATTGGGATACGAACCAGATTGCTGTTGCAACGATCGAGATCCAGACACTTAACGGCAACAAGTTCGTTGGAAGGGATATAGATCGTCCTATAAACGGTAGCGCTGGCGCCATGCCCGACCTCCTCAAGGAGCTGGTAATCATTGGGATTAGCGGAGTAGCTTTTCCGGCCGTTCCCCATCCTCCCCATACACAGAAACAAAGAGCGAAATAACCCCTAATCGGACAGCCGCTTGCTTCAGTGTGTTCGAGTTTGGTTTCCGTTTATAATCTGCTTTTTATTATAACCCTTGTTCGCCGCTGCGGATGACTCGGTGCCCGCAGCTCTATTTTTCGTTGACCCTCAAAAATTCTACCTCTACCCTTTTAGAGACGAGACGACACGAGACAGGGGAGAGAGAGATGAAGACGATGGATGGGCTTCGTCTCGTCAGTCATCACCCGTCAGGGTGGCTCAAAATCTTTCGATATGGGGGAGATGCCGAGTATGGACATGGCCCAGTGGGTTGCTCTGTGATTGGACCATAGACACGTGGGTGCCGTACAATACTGGACGGCTGGCCCCATTTGCCCTTTTTTTTTTAAATAAATTATTTTGTGAGGAAGAAGAAAATAAATCACAAGAAAATCTCTTTTTTCCTTTTGGCGTTTCTGGACTCCCGGAGATCCAGCTTTTCCTTTCTCAGTCATATCAGTCGATGATTCAATTGCCTACTCAACATCTCATGTTTATCGCTTTTGGGTTTAGACTAATAGAAAATATGCACAGATCATTAACAGGGAACAGTGCTTAGAGTAACTGAACAGACTAAACAGTTATACGGAACCGTATGATTTGCTAATGTGCGCCGAATGCGCTAATCTGCTTTTGTCCTCTTTTCGCCCAACCTCTCATGGAGCACACCTACACTGGATTATTATCTTCTCTAGTCCTAAAGTGTGGCAGTGCATAGTGCTAGGTAGAGATGTTGATATGGACCATTGGAAACAGCAGTTGCTAGGCTTCAACATCTCCACCTAGGATTACAGCACTGCCAAATTATCACATTTTAAGAAATTAAAGAGGATAATTTTCCCACTTACACTACTCACCAAAAAAAAAAAAAAGGAAAAATTACATCTCTCCCCTGTACTGTGCCCTAATTACAAGTTCTTCCCTTTAATTTTCCCATCTTACATACGATTTTCCAGTAGTTTCCAAAAAATATTAAGACCTCCGCTGCCGTTAGCCTCTCTCTGTTCAGTGGTGACGTGGCATATTTATACCTTTTTTAATATCAAAATTAACCCTTAGACCTTGTGAGAATACCATTATACCCTTTTGATTAATACCAAAACTAACCTTGAGACCTTGTAAGAATACCATTATACCCTTTCGATTAATAACGAAGAGAAGGGGTTTCTTTCTCTGCTTCTTCTTCCCCACTTCGTCTTCCTCCTCTGTACCTGGATATCGCCGGCGATGAAACCAACTGCCATTGACTGAGAAGGAGTTGAGACGAGCATTCTCTCCTCTTAGCCTGAAGGCCTCGTGATCATAGGCCAAGGCGGTGTCGAAGGTGTCCTGCCAGAGCATGAGCCTGCGTCATAGGTTTGGCAGCAGAGGAAGAGGAGGAGACGCAAATGGACAAATGAGAGCACAGAGACCAGATGAAGGGGGTAGGGGACCAAGAAAGAGGAAAAATTCAATAACAAATAGAATAAATACACAAAATCTACATATTAACAGCTACCTTGGAAAAGAGATCACTTCATTCTAAATAAATCCTCTCAACATCATCAAATGCTTCTCCCATACACATAGAGAGAACTTGAACATGGCATAACATGTTAGAAACACAGGCCCATCACAATCACGAACATCTCCAACGCACAGCAGCTATCCCTCACTAAGACATTCACATGTGTTTAATCAAACATCAAGATGCGAGACCTAAACTCTAGGAAGGATATGAACAGAAACACATGCCAAACATCAAAGAAAATATCACAAAGCTTCCCCTGGATTGTAGAATTGTAAGCACTGATCACCCCATTTCTATATAAATCTCCAACCCAAACATTTTGTCCGTTAGCAAGATAAATTCTGATTATATAAATTGAAATCGCTTGAGTTGGCCAGACCAAGTGATCACCGGCTCCCAAGATTGACGGTGAACGACGTCGAATTACCACCGACCAGAAGGCTGCCATCAACCGCCTTGGATAGCCTATGGATGATCATGAATCGTATCACAGATCAAGGAAGAAAACCCTTTTTTTAAGCAAAGAATCTGGAATATTCAAGAATTCATCTTCAACTTCCATCCACGATTCCAGAAGACGTAATCCGTTCTATTAAAACCCAAAATAAGATTGCGATGGCAACAACCCCAACCCTTCATTCCCTGGTGGGTTCGGAGTCCTCAGCTCTTCAATGAGCGATCTGATGCATTTTCATTCGATATCAAACGCAACCACCGGACGTGATGGAGTGATGTGTGGATTGAACTTAACCAGTCAACATGCCTTACATTCTTTCAGAAAATCCCTCGACCTTCGTTTTCGCCGGAGATACCTTAGAGTTCACTGGAGATGAAGACCGGTGATTCGTTTCCTCTGTTATGGGTGTTTTAGGTTGAAGATGAAGGAAAGGGCAGCATTGTAATATAATTTCTGTTGTTTTAGTACAAGGGTTAAATAGTCTTTTCCAAGTAATATCTAACAACAGGTTACCACCGTAAGCTGGAGGGGATCAAAATATAAGGTGGGAAAATCAAGGGGAGGAACATGCAATTATAGCAAAATACAGGGGAGAGGGATGTAGTGCCGAGTTGCCTTGTCCTGCCGTGCTACGTAGACACAGCATGATAGGAAATGACCGCCTTACCCCCACTCTGGCAAGGCGTTCGGGCAAGGGTAAGGCAGTCATTTCACGCCTTGTTGTATCTGCACAGGCAGGCAGCTCGACAGTAGAGGATCCAAATTGAAAGATTTCTATCTCCTATTTTTGCCATGCAATGGTGATATGTCGTACCAAAATTTTTTAAGAAAAAAATATGGTATCTTAATTCAAAATTAATATAATTGCAGACTCAAATTCAATTATACAATACAATTTGGAATGATAATAGGACGAGGCGATGCAAATTTTAGTTGAGACTAGATTAGGGTTCAAACCCGGGATCAATTTGGATCTGCCTCCAATTTTTAAATGGTGGAGGTTTTTTTAGAAACTTAAATTACATCTGAATTTAAAGTTTTTTTTTGGCGTCTCTTGAATGCAGGATTCCCTGTCAGGGTTACCATTGTCAAATGGATTACTATCGACCCATCTTGTGTTCTTTGTGGCAATAGTGATGAATCGATCTGGCATTTATTCCTTGCATGTGATTGGTCTAAATGTATTTGGGTTTGTGGTCCGCTTGGACTAAAAACTGAGCATCTCTCAAGCTCTTCCTTCCTCAATCTCTGCTCTTCTCTTCATGCATCGTTGGCTATGGACAAGCATTGCATCGTTTGGTTTTTTTCTATTTTTGCCATTACTTGTTATTTTCTTTGGTAAGTAAGGAACAAGGTTTTAATGTAGGCTGCTAAGGAAAACCCTCTAATTGTTTATGAAAAATGTTACTAAGTGGACTTCTGATCTTCGGATCTGTCTCCCATCTTTGAACCAATCTGTTTTCTTTGATAGTAGTTCTCATCCACTAACTTTATGGTATCCTACTAACACTATGACCACAATGATTGGTTTAATGGTCGCAGGCCTCTATGAACCCGAACTTAATTTAACAAAGTGGACATTTAACCTTTTGATAGATGGCAACAGTCTTGCTACAGATGCAAGTTGTATCAATGTATAGGACTCAACTACAGCAGCTCTCTTTGGGTTACTACAGGGCTGGAAGAAAGTTCGACAGGAGGGGATTGATATCCATCATGTTTGGTTGCAAGATAAAGGCTTATATTCGTGGCTGACTAATCCGACTGCTGCCACCATTTCCTGGTCTTCCCTACCCCTATTTTTGCAAATAGCTAAAGTCTCACACAACTTTATGAACATTACATTTCACTACGAACTGGAGAAGGAGATAAATGCTCCTTTTCCGCCACTTGGAACTATCTAAATTTCTTGTTTATAAAGTTTTTCTTTATTTCATCAAAAAAAAAAAAAAAAGGATCTGCCTTGAAATCGTTATATTTCAAGAATCTAAGATTTTTTGTATTGATTCGACCAAAGCCAATCGAATAGAATTTGGATTGGCCTTGAACGATCCCAATATGTATCACTGATCGAATTTTTTAAACCTTGGACTAGATTCAACTTGTATGAGACATTGCTCAACCCTCCCATCCCATCCATGAAACAAGCATGAGTCTTACCAATTTTACAATGCGACTAGAGCAGGGTAGGGGGGAGGCTTCTTATGCTATTTTTTTTTTTTTTAATTTATTTAAATGAAAGGCTTCTTATGCTATTTGAAACCCAAACTTGCCCTACAGTCAATTTTGGTCTCATCAAACACAACCCTTTATTGTTGCCTTAGGGGATGTTCCCACCCATTGCCATTCATAACTTGAAACTCCAAGGGTGTAGCTCATTTGGTAAGGAAGCGTGTCTAAATTGACATGCATCCTGAGTTTTACTCACCTTACCCCCTTGGCCAATCCCATGGTTTCTATATTTTCCATAGATTTTATTGCTGACCTGGTGCACGTGTGTAAAAGCGTATATACGTGTCGGGGACTAGTTGGACCTCAAATCTAGACACCTTCGTTAGCAATATATATATATATATATATATATATATAAATAAACGTAACTTGACATGTGACTAAAAACACTAGCATCTTGCATATTAAAAAAAAATTGAGATCTACCCATCCACAAAAGTTCAACCCAACTTGATCTGCCTACATTCCTAAAGTCAATAACCCATAAAAATAATATGAAAGGTAAATGAAATATGTGAATGATCAGTTTCATCTGATCCTTGTCTTGTTCTCGCTCTTATCAAAAAGAAAAAAATAGTTTCATCCGATTAATATTAATAAAAAAACAAAAGGCATAAGAAAGGGTCTTATTAGATATCAATTTTTTATAGGAATATTATTTGTCCTTACTAACTTTCTTAAGATTCCATATTTCCATAATGTTACGTGTACAATTTTAAGAAAGTTTTAACCCAGTTTTAACCACTTTCTGTATTTGTGTATGACTGAAATTTGACATACAAGAGAATGGTGTGGGTCATCTGATCACATGAACCCACCTTTGTTTTTTTTTTTTTTTTTTGATGAAAATAGAAATATAAAAAAAACTATCTAGTTAACATGTACATAGATTTAGACATACTAGCAGCTTTAGCCAGATTACCAGCCAATAACAGGCAAAAAGGGCGAGGACTAGTTCTAAAAGTGACATTTTGGCCTAAAGAATTTATACAAAATAACTCCTTCACTAAAGGCCACGGCCACGGCTTTGTAGATGGATGTGGGAGGAGTTCGGCTATCTCCTGAGAGGCACACCAAACTTCTTTAACCCGTAATCCCTTGTTCCTTGCTATCTCGAGCCCATATTTAATACTAAGTACTTTAGAGGCATAGTCACAAATAGATTTAGTAAACCCGGCTACACAAAAGCTGAGGCTTCCGTTGATCAAGCTAATGCACGCCCATCCTGCATGGTTTACGTGAGGATTTTGGTATCCTGCACAGATTAAGACAGGGTAAGTAATATAAGGGATGGAAATAGCTTGTAATGCGAACAGATCAATGCTATCATTCTTTACTTCATGGGTTGTGGTTTGGGGGGGGGGATTTTTAGAAGCTCCAATTAGCTGGTTGTTTGTTCTATAATCCAACTTGGATTGGGTTTTTCCCTTCCTATTACCACCTTGTTTCGCATGGTCCAAATGAAATAGCACATAATAATGAATGCCCTAAAAAACCAATTTAAAGAGTTCTTATCTAGAGATCGATTAACCAAAGTAGTAATGCAGTAATTTTTCAGAGAAGAACTTCTTAAGCTTTCAGTTCTCAGGCCCAATGGTCCTGCAGCCCATATTCTTTTGGTCCAATCACATGATAGGAACAGGTGCCAGTAAGATTCCGCATCTGTCCACAAAAAACACAGGTTATATCCATCTTGGTCCATTTTGATAGGACCACCTTGCTTGGGAGACCTGCATTTAAAAGTTGCCAAAAAAATATTTGGAATTTAGGGTGAATTTTTAATTTCCAAAAAAATTTCCACCATATGGATCTAATAGGATTATTAGCTGACACAATTGAATTTAGCGATTGAGCAGCTAATTTGGTGCTAAATAATCCATTCCTGGCGAGTGTGCACCACCACCTGTCTTCATCAGGAGTTAGTAATATTTTGTACACATGAGAAGACACATGCAAAGGAATAGTAGCATTATGAAATGTGTATTCCATCTAGAGTTTAGCGTAAGGTTAGCAACTTTGGCATTTCGCAAATCCATATTCCGTATAGAGGGAAGGAGAGTACCTCTGTAAGAAGGGATCCAGGGATCGGTCCAGAAAAAAGTGGCCAGATTCACTCAAGCCCAATGACCACAGCTTCTACTTAGGTGGGCCTAGGCCCGGCTTGAGCTTGAACTCATTGTCTGAGCACTTGGGTAATCACCCTAAGGATCCACATCCTCTACTTCCACTACATGTACTTCCATCCTACTTCCCTTGCTTCTCAGCCCGCCACCTGTCTTTTTGAGCATCCAACGACTGGGATTCAATATCTGAACCACTAGAAACCCACTCAAACCAACCCAACCCATTCGGTTCTTATCGATCAAACCAAACCAAAGTCCATTTTCAAAACCCTAACTTAAAATCATCTACATCGTTTTGTTCAAGTTCAAACCCTTCTTCCCAAACGAAGAGAAGAACCGCCGTTGCTGCTCTCTTCTCCCATCAACCCGCCATTCCATGAACCAAGAGGATCGATGGGGAAGAAGGTGAGTTTTGAACGACCCTTCTTCCCAAATCCAACACAAACTGTCGTTGCTTTGCTCTCAGACCCTTCTTCTCGTTCCTCTTCTTCTTCCCACAAACTCATAAGCAACGAACATCGAATAGAGCTGAAGAGAAATTAGAGAGTTGGGTTGCCAACCACTTTGCTTACTGCTACTACACATCTTCAGGAATCAGGAACAAATCAAAAGCATTCAAATCACGAAATCTAAAATTTAAAGAAAAGGAAAACAAATTTATTGTTGCTAAGACAACGATGACATCAATCGAAATTCCAAACAGAAAAAAAATATGTTAATCACACCTCTTCTTCTCTTTCCTTCCACTCTGTTCATTGCTTTCTTGCCCTAAACCACGTTCTTCTCCCTTCTCGTCTCATCTGAATAAGAAAAAAAAATCGAGAGATATACAACATAGGTCAAAGAAAATCTGAAATTACAATCTCGGATCACACCCAAACAAATCCTTCTTCAATGACCATGAGGATTGGGGCTGAATCAACTATATATTAAGCGATAATTAAATTTTCCATCTTCAATCAAGAAACAAGTGGAGAATATTAGCATAAATTAAACTCAATCTCATTACGTAACAATTTCGTCAATTTCTTTTCGTTAATTAGGAGGTAAAATCCGTACGAATCCCCTAAAAAATCTCGAACTATCCAACAGTATCAATAAAAAGAAGATGATACCCAAGGTAGAAGAAAGAGAAAATTTATCAACCACTACAGAGTATTTCTGTTTTCTTTACACATATTTCTTACAGAGCTAATTCTATAGTTTTCCACATCCGATTTCATGCACTCTTTCAACTTGTAACATCCGGAGAAAAGGAAAGAAGTGTGGGTACAGAGGTTCAGACAATAAAGAAGTTCGACACGGGTTCGAACAAGAAACCACCGGCAATAGCTGTCAACGCCAGGAAACTCGACGAGGAGACGGAACCGACGACGTTGAACTGAATAGCGACGGATGTGAGACAGGCCATACAAAAGGCAAGGTTGGCTAAGAAGATGAGTCAGGCTGATCTGGCTAAGCAGATCAACGAGAAGCTACAGCTGGTTCAGGAGTATGAGAACGGGAAAGCTGTTCCTAACCAGGCTATGTTAGCGAAGATGGAGAGGGTCTTGGAAGTCAAGCTGAGAGGAAACTCAAGGTCGGGAAAGTGTAAGTGAATGTGATGGATTCCAAGTTATAGGTGAAGTTGTCCTGAGTCTAGTTCGTTTTCGTTCTATTGTCGGAGCTTCAGTTGCTACTACATTCTGAACCGCCGAGACGGCCAAGACCATGAGGATCACAGCGGCGAAGAGTCTCATCTTCAATGACTCCATTTCTGTCTCTTCTTCTTCAATGGACTTTGGTTTGGTTTGATCGATAAGAACCGGTTGGGTTGGGTTGGATTGAGTGGGGTTTATAGTGGTTCAGATAGGGCTAAAGTGAAATTCAAAAAAATTTTAATTCATTGAATCCCAGTCGTTGGATGCTCAAAAAGACAGATGGCGGGTTGAGAAGCGAGGGAAGTAGGATGGAAGTACATAGAATGGAAGTAGAGGATGTGGATCCATCACGCTAAATGAGCCTTACTGCATAGCCATGTCACAGTCTCGGGCCCAAGTTGTATGCTTAATCAAGCTTTCGCTTTGCCAAAATCAAGGTGGGGGCCAAGGATTTTCAACTCGGAATCAGGTCGAATCAAGGATTTCAAACTCGGAATTGGGGTTCAAATCAATCCTTATCGATCAGAATCGGCCCCTCTATCTGGAAAACTCAGCGATCCAATCTAAAAAACAATACAATTGAACGTTCCGAAATGACTGGAATCAGATCTGTGATCTGTCATGATCAATTCCGATTCAGGTCGGCTGACTCGGTCGATTTTTTTTGAAACAATAGTGGGGAGTTTCCTCTTAAATGGGGTCCAATGGGCCAATCCCCTGTGTAAAGTTGATCAAGGTGCAGGGTGCTTGATCGGTTGGCCCTTGATTGTAGCTTCAAATGAAGTTTTTCTTCATTGTGGAAGTGAAATGCTTGGAAACTCTTTCACTGAGAGCGAGGCGCCTAGCAGTTCGATAATCTTTGTTCGCCCTGTCTCGCAGACTTAGAGGCAAGGTCATATTTGATCTTACTCCCAAATCTCTCATTCTCACCCCTCCTTTGTTGACTGTAGCGGCTGCAATCCAGTCCAGTTGTTCATCTCTGATCTTACTCCCTGTCTCGCAGACTTTGGGTTGTTCTTCAATACGCTGTGGGCTTGGTGTCTGGTTGGCAATGGCGTAGCGTAAGGACGATCCAGGACGAGATCAATGAGCTGAAGAAGCAGATAAAGCATGCCCCAGTTGCGTCAGCCAGAAGGAGCGGCTGAAGCTACGGCATCGGTTTCCCTTTCGCCTGTGGAAGCCAAAATCCAGTAGCTCACTGAGGTATATTATCAAGCACATGCAGCTTTTTGGTTTAACACTTTAGTATTTCAAGGGATAAAAAAGAGAGGAGAAATTCTGTACCCTTTGGTGGATCGATACATAGCCGATAGTTAATTTAGACTGCTTTAGTTGATTATAATAACCACAATTATCATGAGCATAATCAGTATTTAAAAAAAAGAGAATCGCATTGTGCAGACCACTATCGCACAAACTGAACACAGCTCTAAAGCATTCTCTGACATTGATATCGCTTGCTGGAGAAAGCCATTAAACATTTAAACTTGACCCTTAAACCTTGAAATATAAAAAGCGAAACCATGAGTCCCCCATCTTAAACTGGTGGTGGCAAAAGGGCTCGAACCATGGGACATCATAATGGACTAATTCCTGAGATGGTTCACTGTGATCCAGCTCTCCAAAAAACAATGAACCAATTGCCAAATTATTTCCAGTAGATCTAAAAGAAGTACATGTTTTTGAATAATCATCTTGATCTGCATCAGGGCATATGCCCGTTGTGAAACGGAAGCAACACGGGTTAGGGCATTACTTCAACGATGTTTCCCACGCAGCAGAAAGGGTCTGGTTGCTCTATGCTTCAATCCGCATTAACTCCGATAACGCAGGCTTCATGACGATCTCGCTACTAGGTTGTGGGAAGACGATTCTTCACAGCAAACCACCCTACAAATCCAAGGACAATGACGGAGATCCATAGAGACACTCACTCAGGATTTGGGAGAGACGAAGACGAGAGTAGAAGAGGCAGTCAGGGCACCAATTCTTAAGAGGCGCGGCACTCAAATCCCGATTCCTTGTGGGCATGGGATTTGGATGCAAACCAAATCCTAACGCCCGTTAATATGGATCATCCAATTGATAAGATAGGCTCAAGCAGGAGAGCTCTCATGGTCTCATCTGATGGTACTATATGACCAATCTACTTTCCCGTGAATTACCAGAAAAGCAGGTGTTTATATGGCTTGTTTCACCCCACAATTGCAAATTATCAACCATTATAATTGTTGCTCCATTCACAGAGGTAATAAATTTCTTCAAGGATAGCAGACAATTTCTCATCAAGTGTTTACATAGGAAATCAGTACCTTTGTCATCAGCTTGTGTCTGTAAGGACAGCAGACAATTTCTCATCAAGTGTTTATGTAGGAAATCAGTACCTTTGTCATCAGCTTGTGGCGATTATTGATCTGGTAGCATTGAACTGCATAATAATGAATGTTAAGTAATGATTATTTCCAAAATTCAGGAGAGGAAGGAGTTGATGAATGGTTCCTACAGGGATCAACACTTGAATCAAGTTCGATACTCTTGGGATTTAGGGTGTTCGAGTTGGTTCTGCAACAGGAAAGCCGTTTCCAGGACCCCATCTATTTGCAGGAGCAGGTAATGACCAAAACAATGCGCTTTCACCATCCAAAATGCATATCATTACCCCCTCCCTCTCTTACAGATGAAATTCAGATCCCCAACCCCCACTCCAAAAACCTGGATTGTCCAAAAGAATGCATATCATTACCTCCTTACTGTCCCACAGACGAGGTTCAGATGCCCAACACAGCCCCCCGAAACCCAAAAAAACCCATGAAGGGACCCCTCTGCAATTGTAGTCAGTTGCTCTTGCACAGCATGGAATGGAGAACTTATTTTACACTATGGAGAGAGCTCAAAGTCTTCTTTTGTTTTTTTCTTCTTCTCTGTTTCCATTCCCAATTCAACTCAATCAGGTGGGCTGGGGGAGGTTTGCATGCAGAATTCTCATGTGTTATTGTTTGCATGGTTGTTCTGGTACAACAATCACTGTGTTATGGGCAGCTGCAGCCGTGCTTGTTCCTCCAATGTAGAAGGGAAGCGAGACAGCGAGGAATCTCCATATTAACTTGAATGCTTTGAATGTTCTGCTCTTCATCTCGGAGATCCCAATGGGAATTGATATTGCTTTGAAAGTGTTCAAGGTCACAAAATGGCCTTGAGTTCAATACCACAGAACATGTGAGCTCATTTGCACATTCATCTGTTCCTCTCTCTGCCTTAGCCGTTTCAATTTATGTTGTTTTCTATCCCCACCTAGTTCCTATTAATACATGGTAACTTGCAGTTAAAAGATTTTTCCAAGCAAAGTGGACAATAACATCACAACTAATATAAGATGTGCATTGAACAGACATTTGTATTGAGAAACATGATTGTAAATTTATCATTTACTTGTTTCAACTTTTGATTTACTTGTTTTAACTTTTGCTTTGACATAGAACTCTTAATGATCAATTACTTGGTTTTCACCATGTATATTATAAAAGAACTTGTGGAATGGAATATTTATTAAGGAAGCTATTTTGTTCTTCTTCCATTCCATGCATGCTTTCCATTTCTTCAAGACTGTTTAGTATGATAAAATCTCAACATAAATGTGAATAAACCATGAAAGAGGGTGTTTCCTTAGTCAAAGAAGCTTTGCATTAAGTCCATTAACAAAAGATAAGATGCTATGACCTAGAATCTTCTAGTTTCTATCTTGTTCCCTATTTCCGAACAGGTTTAGTTTTGGGCAAGTCCCTCATCCTGATTCAGATCAGAACAGGCCACAAGACTCTCTCCTTTGTTCTGGGCTAATGAACTAAACCTATTCATGGATGGTCATCCCACTGCTCATTTGTTAATCATAGCAAACCAAAACCAAAGAAATCACATAAAAATTGGAAAGCCAAACCTTTCTTCTTAAATTTCCAGTCTAATAAATACAAGTTGACATCAAGTATCAATTCATGAAAAAATGTAATCAACCATAATTAACACAAAGACAACGAATTCCCCTATGAACAAAAGTTTCCAAAAAAAATATAGATAAAAAGAGGACCTGAAATATTACAATTTCCTGTGAGGAACGTTTTGACAGGAGATGCATCACCAAATAAATAAAAAGCGGCATAGAGATAAGGTCACTGGGGGTTTCAAGTTTCAGTCTAGAAAACCTGTCTTCTGGAAAACGGCATTCCGGACACGGCGTAGATCCCTTCCTTTGAGTGTCCGCCCCACCCCTTCGAACATAGAGAAAGTGGTGGCATGTGACCTTGCCACGATCTCGTGCGGTGGTAGCATCTCCTCCACCGTGTCCTCATCGTCCTCGTTGAAAGTCCCCAAATTGGAAGATCCATGGCCTCCATTGACAACCCCCCTAATCCAGACTGGCACGTTCACTGGAGCAGACTGATGAAACTTGGTTCTGCCTGAAGATGAGTTTGAAAAGTCTTCAGAGGTTGATCCCCCGGAGCGTGGAACGGGCACTGGTGGAATCGTTCTTGCCGCACTAGCGGCGGACAGTGAAGGATTCAGGGATGGTTTTCTCTGCACAAGCGGGCGGCGGTCGTCCGACAAAGCTGCCGAAAGACCGAATCTTTCCGGCCGATATTGGCGGTGGCGATGATCGGGAGGGGAAGTCGGTAGTACAGTAGAGGAGGAAGAGCGAATCGAACCGAGGGAATCAGATTGAGGGGAATCGGAGAGCTCAGCTGACCAAACCACCTCGCTTTCGTCCAATTCCAAGGGCACCGAATCGGAATCCGGCTGTTTTAGGAGGCCAAGAAACCGGACCGTCGAAGACGATGAGCTGTTCTTATGGAGGGAAGCCACAGGCATCCCCATCTCCTTTTCCATATCGAAGAAGAAGAGATTGATGGAGCCTTGGGGCCTGGAGAGGTTTTCTTTCGAACACTGATTCCTATCGAGTCTCGACTTCGCTCCACAACTTCAAAGAGCAGAGAAGGGATGAGATGGGAAGAGCCAGATGTCTCGCGTGCGAGAGAGAGAGCGGAAGAGGTGTTTTTTACATTGTTGCCCGGCTGATTCTCTCTATTTGTCTCCCTTTCTCTGAGGAGTTTATTATCATCGAAAGAAGAGTTCTCGTTCTCGCCGTATCCATATGAGCGGTGGGATGACAGCTGGCGTATGACGTACAACGAAGCAAACCACAAGTACAGTTATTAACATGTTCATACGTGGCATCCTTTATAAATATAATTTTCCTTTTCTTTATATTTCTCTCGAATAGATGGGGTGTTTGCTTCGTTGTCCTCAGCGAAGTCCGAGCTGTTCTATGCTCCGTACACCTGGCAGAGTTTAGAAATCAAGCGGGTTGCTGACGTGGAAGTGTGATTTGGCAGGAAATGATAGTGAATTGAAAAGAAAAAAAAAAAAAATGTGATGTTATGGTTGTCATGTGAGAGATTCCGATTCAGTTGAGGTTCACAGCACGTTAGCGCTTCCGTCACCCATGACGTGTTCATTCTTCATAGGGAATTTGAGGCAAACAAAGAAACACGTGCTGAAACGACTGATTATTTTGGAAATAGCGCCCAATGATTCCTCAGATTCTCATGCCAGCTTCTTTTCCGAAAAGCGGCGAAATGAAAATGGAAAATTGGAAATTGATTTTCATGTCAGCTTCTTTTCCTTTTCTTTTCTATTCATTATTTCCAATGATTCCTCAGATTCTCATGCCAGCTTCTTTTCCGAAAAGCGGCGAAATGAAAATGGAAAATTGGAAATTGATTTTCATGTCAGCTTCTTTTCCTTTTCTTTTCTATTCATTTCTGAACATCCAAACAAGTCTCACAAGCTAATGCCACCTCTGTGTTTCTCCATGCGTTTGTCTGCCCCCTTCATTTTTCTCTCTTCCTCGACAGAATTTATAGACTTCCATCCACCGTTTTAAAAAACGGAATCGGAAAGGGGGAATCGGTCGAACTCGTTCCCAATTCAAGTTGATTTGGAATCATCTGAACCCTATTTCTGGAGGCCAATTCTGGCTCTTTTAAAACCCTGGTTCCACCATGTTTAGAAAATTAAAATTTTCTTTGAATGGTTTTAGACTAATGGTGATTTTTTGTCATTCCTTTCTAATACTATGAATCTATGATAGGTGGTTAATATAATCAAGATAGGACCCTAAATTTTAACTAAGTGCTTAATATGAAAATCTCTCCATTTATGAAACAATTTTGATTACATGATTAGCCCATTACATTGCTTAAATCAAATCATCCGTCTTATGCTAGGTCCATCGACAAGATTGCCCCAATGGATGGGCCGGTTCTAGTTCTTAATCCTTTTCAGATACGATTATAATATCCAAAATTCAAAAAAAAAAAAAAAAATCTTAATTAAGCATACAATTCCTTAATGTTTAAATAATTACATATTCATTCATAAGTATAAAGATAACCAAATATTCCAAATCAATGTAAAGAAGAAATGAGTGTTTTAGATATATGAGTGCATCTTGTGGTCACCAAGTAGGTGAACAAAGAAGTTTTAACCGGAAAATTATCTTCTCCACTTCCCTATCCGACCCAGTCCCCCAGTTCCTCTAATAGGGGTGGTGGTGGATTTCACCCAGGCAGAGTGTTCGAGCAGGGGCAGGGTGGTCATTCCAACCCCCTTGTTAGAGGAACTGGGGAACTAGGTCGGTTAGGGAACTGGAGGGAATAAAGATCCGTTGTAACTAAGGGTGTCAATTTGGGACCGGAACCGGGAACCGTCCCAATACCGTCCCGCTAAAACCAGGTACCGGACCGTCTCATTAGTAAATGGGATGGTACTGGTATCTGATTTTGGTACCGAATGATAAATGGGACGAGACGGTTCTGGGACGGGATTCCCAACGGTACCAGTACCGAAATACCAATTAGGTACTGGATGGTACCGAAACTACTAGTACCGTTTAAAAAGAAAGAGTATATAAGATCTTTTTTTTAAAAAAAAGGGTATAAGAATTACGACTCATTAGGGTTTCACTAATTGCCTTTTGAATATGAAGAGGAAGAACAGGTCAATAGCCGTAGCTTGAAGTCTCTCCTCACAAAATCTGTTACAGTGCTACTCCCTCCTCCCTCGACCAACTACATCTACCAGGTTCTTTCTTTTTGCACTTCATACTTCATACCATACCACCATGTGACATGTGTGATAAATAAAGTTTTGTTTGGGAAAATCAAAAAGGAAATACAACGGGATTCTTCCATTTTGTAAGACTTCTCTAGATTTTAAAAAATGAGAAGCTTATTATATGTGATCTTAGGAAGTTTGAAGAAGTAAAACTATGATTTCATAATTTAAGTTGCTTTACAAAAAGCAGTAGACAACTTAGATTTCATGATAGTGAACAAATTCCACAACACTAATAAACCCGCCTTGTTAGAAAAAATTAAACTTCTCCCTTTTTCTACAGTGCTTAGGACCGTTTAAGAACCAGTACCGTCCCGTCCCGCTAGTAATCGGGACTGGGATCTAGGTTTGGTCCCGTTAACTAAATGGGACAATACTGGGATTGGCACTTTTGGTACCGATACCGGTACCGTCCCGTCCCAAATACCGGGAACTGTCCCAATTGACACCCTTAGTTGTAACCTTAGTTTTTTGCCCCTTGTTTTATTCCCAAAAATTATTTAATATATAAGTAATCTTGTGATTTCACATGGACAGTGACGATTTTTGAAAATGACATGATGATAAATCACTTTCAACTTAGATTGAAAACCATTTTTTATCCATGATTAAAATAACTTTTTCAAATAAGACAATGGGTGAAAAAGTAAAATTACAATCTTGCTGTAACTAAGATTAGTTACCACAAAATTTTCCCTTTAGATATACAATGGGAATAAATATTATATGTGGGTGTAGAGAATATATGTAGAAGATAGATCAAAAGGATGAGTGACACTTGATCATGGTTTCTATGAGATGGAGATAATCCGTAGAAGCTCTTTGTGTTGATCTTTCCTAAATACTTTGCCCAAAATTAGTGTGTTCGCATACATCTAAAGGAATACTAGAATGCCTACGACAACAAGTGAAGAAAGAAATATTGGAGCTCATGTTTGCAGTAAATTCCTTTTGTAGGTAGGAAGATGGAGAAATAAATCCAATTCGACTTATGGAAGCAAATGTTGGGCAATGAGGAATTTAGTGGTAGTTTTGTAGTTCTCCCTCACTTTGGATTCAATTTATGATACTTTTAATACTTATTTATAATTAAAACTTGACCAATAGGGGTTTATATGGGGAATCAAAACTTAAATTAAAGAAAATGCTGATGTGGCTGTGACAGATTGTCTTAATCTCATAGGAACAAATCATATCAAACCTTAAAAGCGTTTGTGGATGTGAAGGGCGCTCCACTGGACCAATTCCACGTACACCTGTGTTTAGTGTGGCAAATTTGCTGATGTTAGCTAAAATGTTTTGGAAAAAATTTAAACATAATGTAAAGAAAAACATCCACCACGAGGTGAGAGAGATTGGATCAGCATCAACACCAACTCTGTTGGACTACTACCATATAATTTCATTTCGTCAGGCATGTTGATGGGTTAGAAGAAAAAACTGCCCTCGTCGTGTGGCCCCTGCGCTTAGGTATAGCCCCACCTGAAATGATCGTCTCGTCCCTTGCAAATGAATAATCACCTCTGTTGATGTTCATGTGCATCTCTTCATTGAGGGGTTCATGGGATTGGGCATCGTTCTTCTTCCCAAACTTTAGACTGTACTTAATTACAATGGTTTTTAAATATCAGTATTAGTGTCGGCATCAGCATTGGTATATATTAGTGATTGTATCAACACAGTTCAATGTGTTAGTATCGGATTGATCATATCGGTAAAAAACCAAAACTTTAGTATTTTGAACCAGTATCTGCTAAAACTGATCTGAGTACCAATACCAATCCCTAAAACATTACATATATCAGTTATCGCTGATATTGATACGGTTCCAATATGGATCGCCAGGTATCGACCCATATTGGGACAATATGAAACGTAAATTAAAAAACAGATCATTTTTTAGTCGATATTTTCAATCATATCTATATATAGCGTCCTCATTTCTATATAAAGAAGGGGATAAAGTTCTCTGCATTGGAGCGCATGACATGCACAAATACATGGAGGGTGAGCGAAATGACCAGACAGAAAACATGCGCCCTAAAAAATAGACTAGTATAAAAAAATAGTGTTTTTTTTTGTGGAAAAAAATATGTTCCATGATTCATCCAAATATATTGAAGAATCCACAAATTTTGTGCGAGACAGGAAGAATCTAAATATACCGCCAGAAAGGTGTAAGAAAAAATTGTGAGTTGTTGGAGAATGAAATGGTATTTAAATGGGATAAATATAACCTGTAATCCAGTATAGGAGGAACCTTTGTTCAATTAAAAGGTTACAAAAGTTTCACCAGAACGTATTATTAATTGGAAGGGAAACAGGAGAGTAGCTTTTCGTGGATGCCAAGAGCTAATCAAGATTTGTGGAAGACAGCAGAAAGTCGGTGCGTGTCACTTCTAACTAAATACAGGGAGGAAATCGCTGCCAGGCTGCTTGACCCTGCATTAATGCATAGTTAATTCGTTAGTATCCAATAGGATACAGGTGGAAATTTTCATTTCATGGAGGTCATTTTGGCCATTCTTATGCTTGATCGTAGGCACCACGCAATCTGACAGCCTTCTTTTTTTGGTAAATAAATACCTTTTATTTTATTGTTAGTTGCATAGATAAAGATACCACTATCACTGATATGTATCGATGTCATCGGTATTCAATATCGATATAGGCATCGGTGGTGACCGATACAGCATACTGATACACATAACCATGGTTAGTTGTTACAGTACATACCACATGATTGAGTCACTCCAAGTCATGTGAACTCACCAAGTCTGTTTTTCTTTATTGGATCATATGCTATTCATAGACCATAAGTTTGGTCTACAACTAAATAAGACTTAAAATTTTTGTTTGTTTTCCTCAATGTAACACATTTTCTTTTTCTTCTCACTTAAGAAGCAACCATAGCCTCACTCCCTCCTCACTTGGAGAAAGAGAAGGAAAACATCATAAAATAAAAAGAAAACCATGACTCGTTCAAATCACTAGGTTTTGAAAAGAATGAGTTGAGTCGAAAACCTGATTTTCCAACTATGATGTCCATCTATAAATACAAATTTAAGAAAAATTTCTCACGATGTTAGTATACCATCATCCTCTTACATCGATTTTTTTTTATTATTAATTTTTCTCTTGCTTTAACCATGTGGATCCTATGTGAATTATGTTATATATCTCCATGCTACTACTAAAGTGGTTTGACAGATTCTCCCACTACCGCTGTGTGAATGCTTTTCCCTCCAAGTTTATAGAGCTTATATATGTCTGTTTCCAACTTCTATTATATGAATGAAATTTGGGCCGAGCTCGTCCCTACTACTCTAATAGGTCCCATTAGAGCTTTGAATACTACACATTTTGAATGGAAAATGTTTAGAGGACATGAGCAATATAAAGAAGCACACCAATGACGTGGGACATGGGACATGGGACAGAATGATTTCATATATAAGAAGACAGTAAAGTCATTTCATGTGAAAAGGAGAGATGGAGAAAAAGGGTGCTAAGTGAACCCTCCCCTAGCAATGATTGATATTTATCCATTCTCCCCTCATCCATAGGCAATATAGGTAGAATATATCCAAACAACCAGGTAGTCCAATCACCGTAAGAGGCTGACTAGGTTATTGATCTCTGGACCTCATGGAGCAAGGTATTGATGTCATATCAGTCGGATTGGTCGATATGGACTGGTATCGCCGATATAATACCTAAATGGTTCTAGTATTGGTAAAAACATGAAGTGTTTTTGAATTTACGTCCGATTTAGGGCCTATATGCCCATCGGTATCAATACTGGTACCGATTCCTATAAACTTGCATTGGTGGTCCTTGTATTGCTTCATGCATGTTCCAAATGGACCATGTTGTCGCAGTTATAAGTTTGGTGATGTTTTTTTGCTTGATGTTTAGCATAGGAACAAGTTGGGCTGGCCCAAAAGGATACACATCCTCATATTGGAGTCCCTGACCCAACACCGTCTCTTTCTTTCTTGGGCTGATGTTTTTCAAAATTAAAAGGCAAAAGTTATTGGAGAAAGTTTTTCTCCACCGTGGGTGAGGGAATAGCACACCCATTTAGGATCATTATAATTCCCCCTCCACTGTATGAAGTTTATAGTACCCTTCCAATTTTTTTTCTTTTTCCAATGTCCATTCCAAGGCACCCACACTCATCGGCAAGGGTGTCAATTCTAGTTCTGCACTGATTAATCCGATTAAGCCCGACTGCTGCTGAATTGCTATTGCTGTAGATGAATATGATGAATCAATTTAAACTTTTATCGTCAATGAGCCCTTTTGAATTAGTCAAATGTTCAATTGTATATCACTAAACTCTATACCTTATTATCTTGATAATATAAGCCTTTGAAAATTGAAGCATTTAATTAATAGCCCGCTGAGGTGCATACAGTCCATTTAGAGATAAATGACTCCATTTCCCATCTAAGGCCTGTTTATTCTGATTAAAGACCGGTACCTGACCGACCATTTATAAATGCGATCATGCCTAACCTATGATATGATCGATTACTTAAAGGGAAAAATATAAATTTGGCTGCAACTCTAGCTTTGTTCCTGCTACCCCAAATGATAGGTACCAACTTGCTTGGAAAAATTCCCTTCTCCTTTGGGTTCATAAATACCCTTTCAGTTTTTTATATTTCTCAAAATATCCTTCAAGATTCCAAGTCCGCATCTATGATTGGGGCAGTAGCCAAGTTTTGTCCTACTTAAAGAGGTCTGTCACGGTGTGGGAATCCTAAAGTAGTGGGGACTGAGTAGGCCTGACCTAAACCAGCCCAGACCAATCGATTGACACCCCTACCCATCGGTGAAGAAATTCCACATTCATCGTGAGGTGAAGGGAATTGAAACTGCTTCAACATAGAAGAGCACAAGTGGAGGGCAACTAGATCATTTCATGTAATTAAAAAGGCCAGAGAGAAAGAGTATTAGCTAGCTTACCCTCCCTTGGTGAGTCAGAGATTTCTCAGTACACGTCCACTCACAAAAACTAACATTCTCACTCTCGTCACTAAATACGTAGATGCCCTTGGTAACTCAGAGAATCTTTTTGTAGTACATGTTATCTCACAAAGATTGACACCATTGCTCTCCTCACTAATTAAATACGCGAATGCTCCTGTATGATAGATTTGACACCACTGAATTCTTCTCTCTCTTCACTATTGATTTGACATGTAAGATGCCGATATAAAACGAGAGCAACATGTCAACATCTTTCTCCCATACTATATATGCTCACCAGGGCTTGGGAACGTGCGTTAGCTGTTCAACTCGGATGCTGCTCCGACACTTTTAGCCCAACATAATTTTTATTTTGGGGAGGGGGATGGGGATGTTCTGAGAGCATGCACATAGTATACCCTTATTACAACCTGCTTAAATTACTGGCTATTAAAAACTTAGCAGGAGATTCGGAGAGGACGCAAGAGCCAACAGGATATATCCTAGACAGGTACTTGGGGTTGTTGTCTGTAGTATTTAGAGTTTGGAGGAGGTCTCTATCTTATGAAAGTTGGTGCATGTGCCATGGGATAACAATTACTGATCTTCAAGACTGGCCTTTCAATTCGTTAGCTAAAGTTTGCTTACAGGAGCTTTTTGTGGATGTGATTTGCCCCCGCCCTACTCA
Source organism: Telopea speciosissima (assembly GCF_018873765.1). NCBI lineage: Eukaryota > Viridiplantae > Streptophyta > Magnoliopsida > Proteales > Proteaceae > Telopea > Telopea speciosissima. The sequence continues at coordinate 86,074,539 of NC_057916.1, read as the reverse complement.
CTCACTCTTATATTACCAAGTCCCTGTCGTGTGCAGGGAATCTTCACGTATGTGAACGATTCACAGCCGTTCAGATGGAATCTTAATGTGCATGATTCAATTCAATTCAATGGACTGACCAGCTGGTTAATTAATTAGTGGCCAACCTTACATATATAAATGAGAATTTATATATATGTATATGAATTGTGGACTACTAGTTTGAATGATCTTGAGCTAGCCCTTGTGAGGCTTCAAAAGCCATATCCAAATATGTAAAATTGTTAGAAGTGTCCCCGTAACACAGAAGAACCAAAATGGCCTAACAGAGACTTTATTATCACTTTAGAAGAATCCCAAGTGTTCTGAGGTATTATTGTTAGCTTTTAAAACAACAACAGGTACAGTGAACCCAACACTCCATGCTCTCTACTTTGTTGCTTTTTATTTTGGCTTCTGCTACAACCCGACAGGGGCTAATGGTCAATGTCAAAATATCTGAATTAATATATAGAGATGGGATTCACCAAGACATACATGTGCGTGGGTTACTAATGGAGCTTTCACTGTCTCAACGAGGAAGCTATAGCTAGACATGCCTCTCCTTCGTAAGTAAGTAACACCTGAAATATATATGAAGCTGTATGCCTAAAGCCTGATTGGATAGCTACAAATGCCTCTCCGTCATTTGCCTAATGCATGGGGGGGGGGGGTGTCCGAAAAGGATCCTGTCCTGCAATGGCGGGAGCTGGAGCGTCCAGCCTAGCAAAATCACAGCAAAAACAGGGGTGGGGTGGTCATTTCACAGGTGGATCCCACCTGGGCCCCATATGTGAAATGACCACCCCACCCCTATTATTTTCAGGTGGTTTTATTGGGCTGGATGCTCCAGCTCCCACCACTGCAGGACAGGAGACAAATCCGGGGGAGGTGTCCTACTGCAGCCCAAGCTGAAAAAAGACGATCAGACCAAACCAGACGGAATTCTTTATTATTGGTTCAGCTTAGACTTTGGGTTTTTGGAAACTGATTGAACCATTAACCATCGGATTGGGGGACAAAATAGGAGGGGTATATACGTCTTTTTGGTTTTTGATCTAGATCCTCTGCTGCTGAGTTGCCCGGCAGGACTGTGCTGCCCAGACACGGTGCTGTGCTCAAAGATCGTCTTATCCTCACTTGGGCAAGGCATTTGGGCAGGGGGAAGGCGGACATTGCGTACAGCACGGTCCTGCCGGGCAGCACGGCAGTAGAGGACTTTTTCGGTACAGAGGCTATATACGTCATTTAAGAGAATTTTAGCAAACATCGATCGTGCCAAGAGGAGGGATATGTACGTCATTTAAGAGTATTTTGGCCAACATCGATCGTGCCAGCGGGACCTTACTTACATCGTGGCTTCTCAAGAAACTCCTTACCAATAGCCAATCGAAACCTGGCATTATTTGAGGGGCCCTCTCCGATTGACAGGTGTTTATCGTGTAGAGGTGCCACCAAGTTGGCATTTCGTTAAGTCTCCATCATCTCACTTTACAATCAGCTTTCTTTCTTCCTTTTTCTTCACACTCTCTCCCTGAGATTTTTCGGTTCCATTTGATCGGTAAGTAAAAGTTGCAGACAGAAGAACAATGAAGGTAAGAGGAACTAACCACATTTCATTCATCCGTCCATACAAACTTTTTCTTCTTCTTTCTTTTTTTATTCGATCTCTACTTCTTTCTTTATGTTTTCCTCTGCAGCAGATCTTCAACTGGGTGCACCGGAAATTTCACTTCAACGTGGACAGCCATTCATCATTTTCTCACATTAAAGGTCTTTAAATGAATTTCTCGCCCTAGAAATGCTTCTCGCAATCTTCTGATCTTTTCTTAAAATTTTTTATTTGCAGATGGAGTAGAACAGAATGCAAACAAGTTTGAAAACGTTACAAGTGAGAGCGACACGGACGCGTTACTCGATCATGGGCTACTGTCAATAGGCACGTTCGGCTTCGATCCCTTAGAACTCTACAACCACCTAAATGGACATTTCGTCAAGCACATAGAGGACGACTACGAGGACGACAACGAGGACGACAACGACAACGACAACGACAACGACGACGAAGCAGATGAAGAAGAAGGAGAAGGAGAAGGGAAAGAAGAGCTGAATCCTTTGGTGGTTAAAGTGTTTAAGGGAGAATTGGATAAGGCATTGCGCTCGAGTTCAGCTTCAGCCATGAAAACTGATCTGTCATCAACGGTTGATGATGAGATGGATACCCCTCTTCTTCGGTTTCTGGAGTCAGCAGAGCTCCAAATCGACCTTGAAAACTCGACTTGGGAAGAGAAGAAGAACAACAACAACAAAGGAGAGCGAACAACACTGGCGGATCTGTTCTCAGCAGAAAAAGTTACTACTGCGGCAGCTACCGGGAATTCAGATTCGAGCATTGTTCATCAGCCAGGTCGCCTCGAGAAAAAGAGCTGCAGAAAGAAACACGGGCTATCATTCGTCAAGAAGTTCCTGTCTCGTAAAGGGGAGAATGATTCTCTTCCAATCACAAACCTACACCGAGTAAATCTCTCTCTCCCTCTCTCTGCTTAATTCTCTTGAACACCACAGATTCAAAGTAGTCCACTTGATAGCTTAAGGCTGATAATGGTGGTTGGTTGGTTGGAAGTTGAAACTTGCAACCAACACCACCAGGTTTTGTTTTGACGACATCAAGAGACACAAAACTGTGGTGTATTTTGTGGATGATGTAGGGGCGCTGTTCTCTGTGCCGCAGCGTAGGCTGTGCCCAGGCACATGGGGTGGGTGTAATGATCATACTGTCCCCTTGAGTGGCAAGCCCATGTGGGATCCAGATCCTCTACTTCCGAGCTGCCTGGCAGGACCGTGCTATCCAGACATGGTACTGCGTGCAAAGACCGCCTTACCCTCACTCAGGCAAGGCGTTTGGGCAGGGGTAAGGCAGACATTGCACGGAGCACCATGTTTAGGCAGCACGATCCTGCCAGGCAGTTCGGCAGTAGAGGATCCAAATTGACCCATGTGTCTGGGTGCAGCCTGCACTGCGTCACAGAGAACATGCTTTCGATTATTTATTTACTTTTTAAGGAGAGGGAAAAATATTTAAAATTTTTTGTGAGGGATAATAAGATACTCGTACATTGAGGATTCAGCCCAACAAAACAAGGGGTGTTTGGATCACATACCAGTGGCTCGGAAACAGTTTTTCCTTAAGATCTACTATACTTCTAGTTAAACTTTGTGGAATATGCTATATGTCCTCTCATTCTATTTTATTTTAATTTTTTGTTCTTGACCTATATTTATACATAATATATGTATATATATACTAAATTATCATATTAAACAAAACTACCTATTACCACAAAAGCGTCACCCTGTTTTTTTTCACGTAGGTTGTTTAAAGTGAGCCTTATTCGACATGTATTTCTTTTTGTCATGCCTAGTTGATAAAGAAGATGTTGAAGAAGAAAATCCATCCAGAGCTCCAAGGAAAAGTTCATAAAATGAATGGCCCAATCAATCCACATAAGTCTGAGAAGGGAGAAGGAGATGCCGCATTAAACGAATCATTGTCCATGCTTCAAGGTAATTATGCTTTTATTAAAAAATATTCAATGAAGATTATGAAGTAACTTTGATTTTCATCGTCTAAATAATAACAATTATTTCTAACAATGGAGAAGGTTCTCTGAGCAAGCGGCATAGAGGAACACACACCTACGAGGTGAGGTGAGACAGAATAATTTTATATATAGGAGGGCAACTAGATCATTTCATATGAAGAAAAAGAGAGTATACTCTTCCCGCTTAGAGAACCTTTTCCCTTCCAATAATAACCACATTTTGAATAAGGTGATTGGGTTTTAGACTTTTAGGATACATATATAAGTAATTTTCCTTGGAAACCAAAAAAGACTACACCATTACAAAAAGGGTACAATATTTTTTGGGGTGTGTGGGAAAATTAATGTCTCTAGATCACCGAGACATCTTATGTTTTCTCGCATCAAATTTTTTTTTTTTTTAGACAGAAAAAATAATATATAGGATTGAGTTCTTGTCAAATTGTGTATGAGACGTAGACATAAAAATGCACTAGTATATGCTATGGAGCCTGACAACATTTTTTTCCCTATAAAATAATTGATGTGAGAGGTAGGCATAAAGTACCTTGACGGAGAATCCTTACCCTTAAGAGCTATAAAGATAAGGCATAGAGGTGTTCATTGATTAAAAACAAGGGGAAAAAGATCTGTCTGGGAATGTGGCCTACACCAACATTCCCCTGAGTCTATTGTCTCTTTCCTCCCCATATCAAAAGACATTTCTACCCCCTTATTTTGAGGATGTGAGAGATAGATATATGAGAATACTGGCGTAGGCGTAGGCTGACGCAGGCCACACTCTTGAACAGAAAACTACTTTCCTGAAAACAAAATCATGAAAAAAGATTGGATCCACTGTTGTATGGGTCCCATTAAAGAGATTGCCTTGGCTAAAAGTCAGGGAGATATAAGTTCCAAAATACAACTACAAGCCAATTAAACAAAAAGTTGTACGATCGTGTAGGATTACGATTGTCATTTCAATTGTCAAAATAGGTGAAATGATAACGTGTAATATCATTGTTTTGGCCCCTTCGTGATGACACACGAAGGGTGACCATACACACACATACAAGATAGCATTTAAAAACTAGCTAGATAGACCTCCAACTAATTTTTCTCTTACCTTATCTCTTCAGGTTGTGAGATGGATAGTTGATGGTTTGCCGAAGTGAGTGATTGAGCAATTTGATTCAATGGAGAGTTTGGTCTAGCATGTTTCACTTTGTTTGTTGTCTGCCAATTTGGTTTTGATCAAGTAACATAGAAAGACTAAGACTGTACGTATGTGATTATGGACGAACCTGGACATCAATCCCTGTATTTTTCTACTTGTTTTATTGTTCTTCTTATCATTGTCGCCACTATTATTATTACTACTATTATTGTGAAAAAAAAGGCAAACCCAATAGGGTGAGATGTCCTTACCCAGTGAAGAGATGCATGTTTGGGGGATCAAGCTCCTCTCCAGGTAGTCTATCGTCCAACGAGTGCCCAGTGAGGCATCCATCAACTGAGCTAACTGGACGCATGCTGGAATATGCGTAGGCATTCATCCCGGCGTGAGCCTAGTCAGCCTAGCCATAGGATGCTCACTGGGCACTCCCTAGACGATGGAGATCGTTGGAGAGGAGCCTGATGCTTGCTCAGGGGCTCAAAGAAACAATTGAAAACATGAGTCACCATATCATAAACAAATCTAAGAGTTTCTTCCTTTGGAAATTTTAGGTTGTGAAGGTCGTGCTTGGCGCATTGGTCAAGTGCTCACTTGCTGAACGCTTGATCATGAGTTCAAGTCCTAAAAATAGCCTCTCTGGAAACAGGGGTAACGCATGCATTGTAAAATCGGATTTTTCTTCTTCTTCAGAATACATTCTAAACCCATAATCTATTTTGAGAATGAATACCAAACACAACTTTAGTTTGGAGATGCCCATTCAGTACGTCAAATTCATCCCAGACTTTCATTTCTATATGTTTGATAGATCGATCTTGTTCTCTTTTCAGAATAATCTATCGTTTCTCACCTTCAATAAATGTGAAAGAAAGTAGTTTTCTATCCGGGAGTGCTGGCGTAGGTCTACGTCTCTCCTCATCAAAACAAGGGACATAGACTAGTGGGAGTGCTGGCGTAAACCACACTCTTGGACATAGTTCTTTTTCCTAAATTTTAATTTGTTGTTATCTAGGGATTGAACCTCCAAAATCTCTTTGCAATTTTGTTTAATAAAACCCATTCTTCTATAGAAGCATATAAAGCTGTAAATTGGATTCTTGGGGTATGTTTATGTCAATTTGGCTTCGACATTAATGTTCTTTGTGCTGGGGCGTAGGATGCGCCTAGACACATGGGGGGTGGATAAAATGACCACCTCGCCCCCTGAATAATTGAAATGACCGCCCCATATGTCTGGCGCAGCCTGCACTCCCGGGCAAAGAACAATCGCACATTTGTTTAATCACGTTCTTTTCTAGAAACATAGAAGATGTGACCAATAGCTTCTATATATTTGTGTAATTAATATTGTCAAATCGAAGGCTGAACCGAAAAGATTGATCAGACCAAACCAAACCTGATTGGATGAAACTTCTTTTTGGTTCATTTACGGTTTGGTTTTAGGAACAACTCAGAGTTCAGTTCGGTTTCAGTCTGAAACTATTGGACAGCTAAGATTGATCGAAATTGACCAAATGGACTTGAAAAAATAAATAGTATAAATTGTTATTATTTATTTATTTTTATTTATGGATGATAGACTAATGAGGAACCGTTAAGGCTGCGTTTGGTAACGGTCTGAACAAAGAACGCCCGTTCTTGACTAGAAACGTTCTTTTGCGTTCTTGGTCTAGAACGGCGTTTTGAGACAAAAAATGACCGTTTGGTAATGGTCTCAATAATGCGTTCAGAACGAAAATGGTGTTTGGTAAAACCTGTTCTTTCAAATTTGATTTTAATTACAATAATACCATTTCCTTCTAAATTATACCAAAAAAATACTTGTAAAATCATTTTCGCTTACCAACCTTAGCATAAAACTAAAATATCTCATTAACATAACCGAAGCAATTATAAAAATATGTCAAATTTCAAAGATGCCTCTAAAAATTGGATTTTTATGTGGATTAATGTCATAACTGACTATGCTATGAACATTTGAATAAAAAGGGCCTTGGTGGATTCGAACCACCATCCCCTTGGAACATACTTATGTTCCAAATGCTTTACCAATTTGAGCTAAAGACCCATCAAGTAGTATTCAATCAGTGGAGACAAAAGGGTATTTCAGCAGCTAAGATGAATTAAGGAAAGAAACACTCAACAGATGAATTTGGCTTTAAGTTCTAAGCACCAATAGATCAAAGAAGCACACAACAGATGAATTGAGATAACAATATGATTGGAAAATGATTCAAGTAAATAATAAGCAGCACACCCATTTACTTGTTAACAAATGTAAAGAAAAGTATTGACTTGTCTAGCAAATATTAGGTTAAACAATAGTATAATCCATTCACATACTTCCCCCTTGCATACACCCATTCACAATAGTAGTCGATCTTAACTGGGACTTAACCACATCAAACATTAACCATTTGCACTTTACTTGATTGCAGCCTCTATCTATTCAAGGTTGGGTGAAGAAAAGGCAGATCCCTTGAGCTATGTAAGTTACATAAAGTGTATTACAGTTTTTTTTTTGGGTAAAGAAGTGTATTACAGTTTATAACTAAGTTATGAAGTAACTTTCTGCAGATTTAATCGATGGTATATATAAGAACTATTTTACAATTATTGGAGCATATGGTACCCTCTCAATACACACTCTCCATTGATGGCTGCCTCTAGGGATGAACATGGTCAAGAAAGAACTTACCATAGTTGAATCTTTCTTGCTGTACCATAACACGTTCTTTGTTGGAGCATATGTTATCCAAACTCTCCATTGATGGCTGCCTCTTTGGATGAACAAGGTCAAGAAAGAACTTACCATAATTGAATCTTTCTTGTTGTACCATGACTTGTACTGAGTTGGTTTTAAATTTAACTCTACATGACTGTTGGGTATAGCATTACCTTATATTGTTCCATTTAGTCATCCTAGATTGGGGGTGATGGTCCAGAAACAGGTTTTGCTATCAGATGACTATATTTATCTGTCCAATTAAGCATCCTGGATTATGGACTCTGATTCTGTGATACGGATCAATGAGCAGAGGAACTGGAGGGAGAATTAAGCTTATATAGTGCATGAGACCCAAGAAGTGGTCATTTTTGGTGTACCTACATAAACTACAAACAGTATGAATAGAATACGATAATATCTTTAGAATTGAACATTATTGATTCTTGCTTCTTGGTTGAAAATAGGAATAGCCTAAAACCACTGATGTTCATTACATATATATCTTGAAGAGCTATAATTTGTTCCATCTGCTAAGTTATTGTTTCGTCATTTCATAGGCCTGGAAGCTCTACCAAGAAGGAAATGCATTGGACTTAGTGGACCCTAGGCTTGCCGAGTTCAATCATGATGAGACAGCAATGTGCATTCAGATGGCATTGTTATGTCGTCAGACATCTGTTGCTGAGAGACCAGATATGAATTCAGTGAGGTTGTAAGTAATAAGTTTACATCAAGAGAATCAGGTTTGAGTGAATGACCTAGTGATCAAATCCTCAACTAGAACCTGACCCAATTACTAACCGAACTGTTCTGTGTTGTGCAATTGAAAATAAAAATGAGGAAACTCATTCATAATGCACTTGAATTCACATGGCAGACAAGCACACGGCTTCTTCAAAATTCATATTCCATAATCTCAAATCATACCAAAAAAAATCCCTAAAATTACAGACCATACAAAATTCCCAAATCATACCAACAAATCCCTAAAATTACAGATCATACAAAATTCCCAAATCATACCAAAAAAATTCCTAAAATCCCATACCTTTTTGGCTGAATTCTTCCAAGTATAGGGTTGGTGATCCAATTCCTGAGACACAATGACACACAAAAACCCCCCATCAACCGCTGATTTTCGCACAACAGGGACTACCTAGACAGAGAGAGAGAGAGAGCGAGACAGAGAGAGCCAGACAGAGAGATTGAGAGAGAGAGAGAGAGCGCAAGACAGAGAGAGTGAGAGGGAGAGAACGAGACAGAGAGAGCCAGAGAGAGAGAGAGAGAGAGAGAGAGAGAGAGAGAGAGAGAGAGAGAGAGAGAGAGAGAGAGTGAGAGGGAGAGAGACATGAGGTCATGGTTTGGCCGTAGTTGCAGGTACCTTCTCTTCCTTTGCTCCTTCTATTTCCTTCTCTTCCCCAGATCTATCGCAAGGAGGCAACGAGCCTGTTGGCTTCTTTTCTCAAAATCACAGTTTTTCACGATATCGCGATGTAATTGTCGTTCTTGTTCTTTACAGACGGTCTGCAAAGAACGTTTTTTTGGTGCTCAAGACCTCTGGTTCGTTCTAAAAGAACGAAAAAACGAACCATAAAACCAAACACTTTTTCATGTTTTTTTGTTCTTTTTGAATAAAAGAACTGAGCGTTGCTGTTTTGAACGTTACCAAACGCACTCTAAGAGAAATCGACAAGTAACCACAAACTATCAGTTCTGACCACACCAAAAAAAAAAAAAACCCACAAACTATCAATTTCAGTTTCAGTTTAGATTTATAGACCAATTGGTTAACGGTCCGGTTTTGATATGACCCGATATATAATTAAAAATCAATAAGATCGACCGAAACCAAACCAAATCTATCAACGAAGCAACTGAAACTATTTTTGGCCCAAAACAACAAATCATATGGTTTATCAACACATGATCATATTAAATAATTACCCATTTTTCTTTTCTTTTTTTTAAGGATATGATGTTCATAAGGAAATTGGCAACCTCATGGATCGTGCTCTATAATTTCACCACAATGCCAATAAGTTGTTTGAAAAACAATTTTAATAATTTTTATTTCCTTGCCTCCTTAGTTAGAGGGAATCAATGTCGCCCAAATATGTTGGTATTGGAATTATAACCATTGTTTTAAATGATTTTTTCTATTTTTTGATAATATAAAAATACAAAAAAATAGGTTTTTAATGAGAATGATAACAATATTTTACATTAAAAAAACATTTTTTTTGTATTTTTAAACAAAAATTACATTTTTTTACACACAAGTTGTAATTTAGGTTGCATTTTGTGTAATATTCTACCAAAGATTATTCTAGGACTGATCTGAATCGTTATTCCCTCCAATTCCTCCAATTCCTCACATGGGGACAGAAATGACCACCCTACCCCTTACCTGAAAACGCTGCCCAAGATGGGATCCACTCCCCCATATTAGAGGAATTGAAAGAATTGAAGGTGCCCGCGAATTGGAGGTGATAATAATTCGGACTGATCTATGGGACCTCGGCCGAGTTGCGCCCTTAAATGGAAGGTATATAACCGTGCAACAAGTCAAGAACAATAAATTCACCAAAATGCCATTAATTATCTCATTTTTCCCCTTTGAGGTTGGTGGTGTAATTGGTCGGTTCAGTTCTGTTTTTGTCGTGTGTTGTATTGGTTTGGTCTAATATTAAATTGGTTCAATTTCAGATTTTCATTTATATACATTAAAAATAGGAAAAAAGAACGTTAACTGGTGTTGTGCCTTGATGTGTACCTACGCTCAAGCACAGTCGTGAGTGAAATGACCAGCTCACTCCTATTCCTTTCCGCCTTTCCAGGAGATGCACCGATCATTTCGCGTGCGACTATGCCTAAGCACAACACTGGTTAGCGTTCATTCTCCCTTCAAAATAATAGGACAATATGTTTTCTCTATAATGGTTGAGTTTATATTGGTTTTTGGTTTTCGATTGATCTGGTTTATTTGGTAATAATACTAAACCGTTTCTTAAAATTCCAAATCAAAACTAAACCGTTAAAAACCCGATTAGGTTCAATTCAGGTTTTTCCGATTGCTTTTAGCCGGTCCAACCGGATCTGGTTGAAAATCGACACCCATACATGAGGCGCACCCGTCGCCCGTTGATTTTGGAGTCGCACCAACGGGCGCCACACCACACTGATAGAGTGATCGGGATAACTGGATAAGGGATCCGTGTCTGAATTGTCTTTAAAGTCTAAACCGGTTGGTGGTTAAAAGGTAGACTTGTTGGTGCTTTTTGTTGACTTTTGGACTGAAGACTGTGCTTGGATTTGAAAGCGAACTCAACTGGAAGGGAAGGGAAGGCTTGGTGGAGATCGTAAGGGTTTTTCTGTGTCTCTTCTCTTCTCTTCTGCATTAGAATATATACCGGGAGAGGAGTTGCAGACTAGCTTGCTTGCGAGTAGGTGAGACGAGGAACTGAAACGGTTGGTGACTGATTGATTCCTTATTTATAATTATTTTCGTGATTCCGTTCTCTCACCGTCACCCCTTCCCTTTGAAACTGTTCTTTTTCATTTTTAAATTCGTTATTCAAGCGAAATTTCTTTTGGTCATCTCTGCTACTAACATCTATCGACGATCCTTTGTGATTGGATAATTTTGTTGTTTGTGTGAATCGACAGCAGGCATGGCTTCAGATCGAAAAATTTATCAGTTTGAAGATGTCGCAAACCACAGTCACCACAAGGATTGCTGGCTTATTATCCATGGGAAGGTCTGTATCAATTGATTCCGATTTCCTTACTTCTGATCCTCTCTTGATTTTTCATTTAAAAAATAAGTTGGTGTGAACTTGATGATGAATTTTTATATTTATAGGCAATTCAATTGACATGTAATAGCAGCTGTAGACAATCTGTCTTTTCATGATAAATAATGTTCAATTTCCTGTCAGCAAGTGGTGATCTGAAATATGGAATTTTGCTTTTGTCCTTCCTTCTCGCTGATGAACCTCCTAGTGATAGTTTGCTCTATCCTTTTCAATGAATTTTTCAGAGGATAATTGTAAGTGTGAGGAATCAGATCAGAGTAGGTTGTTGCTAATGTATTCCTTTGATGATACACTTAATTTTTTTTCCTTCTCTCTTTGTCTGGCATGCAAGCATGCTAGCTACTTGCTAGGTTGTTATAAATTTTTTGAAGCCAGGGGATGGTATTGATTTCCAATGAGTTGCTAACTTATACATTACGGATTCCTGACATAAAACCAACTTCTTTCCATTTATCCAGACATGATTTCAAACTACTTGATCGTTTGGAAATTACTAGATTATATTTTTCATTCATTAATTAATTGATATCTATATCCACTTGAATGTTTCCGATACTTCAAAATTTCCTTCTATGATATAGATGTTCTGCTACCTCTGTTGGGTTACTGAGAGGTATATCATGAAGAAGAATTAGGAAACAATCAAATATTTTCATTGGTATTAGGGAAAAAATCAAATATTTTCTTTTGCAAAGCTCTATCGGTCTAGCAGGAGGTCCAAATCTGGTATTGATCCATGACTCTCTACTGCCTCTCCTGCCTCAGAACTTATTCTATCCTCTAGCCCAGCATTAAGAGATAAAATAGACTATCCATCCAACAAGCAACGTCTTCGCGCTAGAGCGCTCATCTGCTGTGCGTTAGCACGCACATCCGTCTTCTTGCTGGGTGCATTTGGGGAATAAGATGATTGGAGATTATATCTGCTGGCCCACTGACTGAATGATGATTTCCTCCCTAGCTGCGAGTAGACCAATTGTAACCATGAATCCGAAATCCGATACTCCCTATTGTTGGATTCGATATCAGCATTCCCTGACTCATCATCTCATATTAAAGCTGGGAATGGAAATAGAGAGTAAATGAGCCGTGAAGTCGGTGGAACAGAAAGAAATGTTGGGGATGGTTTTGAAAAAGCCTCTCTATTATTGAAATTAATGGCTTGCAAATTTTCCAATGACTTAGCTGCTTCCATGGTTGTTTGTAGCAAAGGTTCAGTTATAGTGATCTTAAATTCTAGAATTACAAACTTGATTTGGTTGATTTTAGCTTCATTTGTGCCTTACCATGTAGACCTTTCTTCGCCCTTTTGACATGTATCTAATAATAACAACTTCTGATCTTAAACCAGTTATCTTATCAATTATTACGCATCAATCACCTACTTTTCTCTTCAATTTGCTGTTAAAGCCTACAAAAAGTTTTCTATTTTCTAAAGGAGTTGTATACTGTTGGAGATACGTATACTATGGAATAAAATTCTCATATCTTTCTATTTTTATAAACTAGAATGAGAGTTAAAATGTGTCACCCTTCTTTAACAGTTGATTTATTTTAATATGTCATTTTGCATGGCTGGAAGCCTGAAACATATTAAACATTTGCGGTGGGAAGGCTGCGTACAGTATGACCCTCCCCAGACCCCACAGTGGCTGGAGCCTCATGCACTGGTTTGTTAGGTTTTAGAGGAGAAAGAGAAGAGAGGAGAAAAGCTCCAAGGGAGGCAAAGTTCAAACACGATTTGGTGTAATGTGTTATGTCTCTCAACTTGAGACAAACAGCCTTATATTGAGAAGAATATCTAATTACACTCAGGCCCTTAGCCTAATACAAATAGCACATAAAATACATAAGTAAGTGTCTAAGTACAAATATACCCCTGAAACTAAGTACTCTTAACACTCCCCCTCAAGCTGGGTGGTATATGTCATACATACCCAGCTTGTCTAACATAAAACTGAAGTGATGACAACTAAGTCCTTTGGTGAATATGTCTGCCACTTGTTCACTTGTCTTCACAAAAGGGGTACAAATAGTCTTAGACTCTATTTTCTCCTTGATGAAGTGCCTGTCAACCTCAACATGCTTTGTCCGGTCATGTTGGACCGGATTATGTGCAATACTTATGGCTGCCTTGTTGTCACAGTATAGACTCATAGGTTCTGTCATCTCAAACCCCAATTCTTGGACAAGTTTCTTCAACCACAAGATTTCACACACACCATGAGCCATGGCCCTAAATTCGCTTCAAGCCTTGACCTAGCTACCACAGTTGCTTCTTGCTTCTCCAGGAAACTAAGTTTTCCCCAACAAATGTACAGATCCGAGGTGGACCTTCTATCGAAAATAGACCCGCCCAATCGCATGTATATACTTCAATTCTCAAGTTACCATTCCTAGAAAAGAGAAGACCCTTTCCAGGACATGACTTCAAGTACCTGAGGATCCTGTAAACTGCATCAAGATGTCCCACCTTGGGTGCATGCATAAACCGACTCACCACTCCCACAAGATAGGTAATGTCGGTCCGGTGAGGGAAAGGTAGATTAACTTGCCTACTAATCTCTGGTATTTTTCAGCATCCACAAGCGGTTTACCACAATCTTCCCCTAGTCTGTGATTCTGCTCAATGGGGGAGGAGACTGGTTTACATCCCAAGTAGCCTGTCTCTGTAAGGAGATCAAGAACAAACTTCCTTTGACAAACATTGATCCCTTGCTTGGATCTAGAAACCTCAATCCCCAGGAAATACTTCAATGGACCGAGGTCCTTGATCTCAAACTGTCGAGACAAGTAAAGTTTAAGCTTTGAGATTTCGGCTTCACTATTTCCCGTGACCACAATGTCATCAACATAAACAATGAGAGCCGTAATAGTGCTGTCCTTCCTTTGTATAAACAATGTGTGATCAGCTTGACTTTGAGTATATCCGTTTTGCAGGAGAGCTTGTCTAAATCTTTCAAACCAAGCCTTAGGAGACTGTTTGAGTCCATAAAGAGCCTTCCTAAGACGACACACTTTCCCACTGTCACCAGTATGCTTGAACCTAGGAGGAGGATGCATATACACTTCTTCTTCTAGGTCACCATGTAAGAATGCATTCTTCACATCCAGTTGGTACAAAGGCCAATCAAGATTTGCTGCCATTGAGAGAAGTACCCGGATGGAGTTGTGCTTGGCCACTGGAGCAAAAGTTTCCTGAAAGTCAATGCCATACACCTGTGTATAACCCTTAGCGACAAGTCTTGCCTTATATCTCTCCACGGTACCATCAGACTTGAACTTGACTGTGAATACCCATCTGCACCCAACAGGGACTCTCCCTTTAGGGAGCTCAACAAGGTCCCAAGTATGATTCTTCTCAAGTGCCAACATCTCTGTGGTCATTGCTTCTCTCCATTTTGGATCTGCCATAGCCTCTACTACATTCTTGGGAATAGATATGGAGGAGATAGCCACAGAGAAGGCTATACCTGTAAGGGAAATAGAATCATAGGAAACAAACTTGGCAATGGGATTAGTACATGCCCGAGTTCCCTTACGGTGGGCAATAGGAAGGTCCAAGTCTGAGGATATAGGAGTAGAAGAAGGTATACCTGTCTCGATGGATGGAGACTCAGGATGAGGTGATGAAGAAGGATTTTGGCAGGTCTTCTTTATAGGCAGCCATGAAGCAGGATTTCTCCTTTCCTTCGTATACACCAGTAGCTCCCCTTGTTCTCTGTTCCCCTGTACACAAGGGTGCTCCCCCTCAACTGAACTTCTCTTTCCCTTGTCAATCTGAAAAGGTGAAATAGGAACAGGATAGGAGATAGGAAGTGAGACAGACTCGGGAACCTCTTCACCTGCAATACCACTACCAAGCGATAAACACTCCCCCTGAAGAGGTGACTGAAAAAAAGGTATGGTTTCAAAGAAACGGACATCTCTGGAGAGAAGCCACCGACGAGTGGGAGGATGATAGCATTTATATCCTTTGGAGGTGGAGGAATACCCGAGAAAGATGCACTTCAGAGCCTTAGGATCCAATTTAGTGCGGGCAGATTTGCTAACATGTACATAACAAATACAACCAAACACCTTTGGAGGGAGAGAGAATGAAGAAGACCGTGAGGGTAGGACAGCAAGAGGAACTTGAAATTGTAAGACACTAGACGGCATGCGATTAATAAGAAAGACAGCAGTGAGTAGAGCATCAGACCAAAAAGTTTTGGGAACATGCATGGTAAACCAAA
This sequence comes from Telopea speciosissima, assembly GCF_018873765.1. Taxonomy (NCBI): domain Eukaryota; kingdom Viridiplantae; phylum Streptophyta; class Magnoliopsida; order Proteales; family Proteaceae; genus Telopea; species Telopea speciosissima. The sequence goes on along the minus strand of NC_057916.1, from coordinate 86,058,982 downwards.
GGGACCTAGCCACTTCAAGAAGGTGGCGATTTTTTCTTTTCAGCCACCCCATTTTGTTGTGGGGTATCAACACAGGCCACCTGATGAATAATGCCATGGTCAGAAAAAAAGGTTTCCAAACCACTATACATATACTCCCCACCTTTGTCAGAACGAACAATTTGGATCCGGGTTTGAAATTGGGTATACACTAACTCATAGAAATTTGTAAATGCAACATGTACATCACTTTTATGTTTCAACAAGTACACCCAAGTAACCCGAGAATAATCATCAATAAAAGAGACAAAGTAGCGGAAGCCACGCAAAGAGGTAACAGGGGAAGGCCCCCAAACATCAGTATGTATAAGATGAAAAGGTGAAGTCGATCTATTACCATTGGATGTATAAACTGTTTTACAACTTTTGGCAAATAGACAAGGTTCACAATGAAAAACATGAGAGACTGGAAAGGAAGTAAACAAGTGAGGTAACTGTTTCCTCATAACAGAAAACGAAGGGTGTCCCAACCGACGATGCCAAAGCAAAATATCCTCTTGAGTACGTCCACCTTCTAGCCCACAAACATAGGATTGAGGTTGTACAACAGAGGAAGCACCAGTTTCCAAAACATATAAGCCATCAGCTTCATGACCACTGCCAATCACCTTCCTCGTCACCAAATCCTGAAAAAGACAATGGGTAGGAAAGAAGGTGACAAAGCAGTTCAAAGATTTAGTCAATTGGCTAACGGAAAGAAGGTTAGTAGCAAAGTTGGGAACATGAAAAACAGACTTCAGGGGTAAGCAAGGTGTAACCTGGATATCTCCCTTACCAGAGATGGAAGAGAATGTACCATCGGCAATTTTTACCTTATCTTTCCCAAAACAAACAGAGTAGGAATTATACAGCTGGGACCTACCAGTCATATGATCCGTGGCGCCCGAGTCAATAACCCAAGGTGTGATGCCGGAGGAGGAAGAGGCATGTAGTGCAGTAGAAGTAGGAGCTGCAGGTGAACTGTCCAGGTGGGCTACAACCCGGCGAAAGGCAGCAATGTCAGCTGGGGAAAGAGAGGATGAATCAGCTTCAATGACCCCAACATGAGCCTTAGGCCCCTTCTTCCGCTGTCCCTTCAGTCCCCCAATGGAACCAGGTGGGGGCTTCCCATGGAGATCCCAACAGAAGTCCTTCGTATGTCCAGTTTTACCACAATGGTCACATAAGAATCGGCTCTTCAAGACCCCTTAGCAGCCCCCTTATCAGCTCCCTTAGTGGAGTCCTGAGGGATGGAAGAAACAAGAGCAGAGCGCTCAATAGTGGTGTTGATACTAGTCTCTATGGCACCCCTACGGGTTTCCTCACTCTGTAGATATCCACACACCTCCTCCAGTGAGGGAAGACTAGGTCGGCAGCAAGGATTTGTACCCTTAGAGGCTCAAATTCAGGATTCAGGCCACCAAGAAGAAATAGTACCCTCTCCTTCTCAAACAACTTGTGTACCTTGACTTCATCATCGGACACAATCAAGATCTCTATAGTGATCATACTCCTCCCACAGGCCCACAACAAGACAATAGTAGTCGAGATGCTTCTATCACCCTGGCGTAGGCTAACAATCTGTTGGAGAAGTTGGTACACCTTTGTAGAGTCTCCAACCCGATCAAAGATACGGGCTACACTGTTCCAAATATCTTTGGCAGTCTCTTTACCCATAAACCTCCGTCCAATCTCAGGCTTCATTGAGAAAAGAAGCCAAGCCATCACCAGTGAGTTCTCAGTGTCCCATTTGGAATACCCTTGCTCGGTAGGAAGAGGTGCCTTGATGCTGCCATTTATGTACCCCATCTTTCCCTTACACCTAAGGATTAGTTTCATGGATCGAGACCAATCTAGGTAATTGGTATTGTCCAACTTGACAATGGGAAGCTGCACATTGGTGTTCTCATATGAAAGGACAGAGGATGATGCAGCAAGTGGGTCTACAGACAAAGGCAAGGCTGTTTCCTCATCTTTGCCACCCATATTTAACTCAAATCAAATGCTTAATAAGTCCAAACAACAGTATTTCAACCACAGCCACTGCTCCTTGAACACAGCAGTAAAAACAGGCAAAAACAGAGACCAGAAAAACTGAAAAAAGGCTTGTAAAACCCAAACGAAGCAGCAAACAGCAGCGGAGCAACAAGGGTAAGTCTTCCTTACCCAAAAACGATGCTGTATGGCCCAAAGAAAGCAGCAAACACAGCTCACACTAAGAGCTGGATCACTCCAAGAGCTCAGTCTGGCGGAACTGGGAGAAAAAACTGTCTGGCCGAAACTCAGATTCTCTCCTCTGATGCTACCAGCAGACTTGAGAGGATCAAATGATAGGGAAGAAGACTTCCAAACGATGCTAGAGCATCTGGTTGCTCCCCATTTGGTTGTCAAACAAGGAAGGAGAAGCTTGGTGAAGATACCCCAAGGTTTCCTTCGCAAACCAGCAAGAACAAGTGGATTGCAGCTCACTCCAGCCTTCCACACAACCTTCAAACTCCAGGAAGAAAGTGCTCTGATACCATGTTAGGTTTTAGAGGAGAAAGAGAAGAGAGGAGAAAAGCTCCAAGGGAGGCAAAGTTCAAACACGATTTGGTGTAATGTGTTATGTCTCTCAACTTGAGACAAACAGCCTTATATTGAGAAGAATATCTAATTACACTCAGGCCCTTAGCCTAATACAAATAGCACATAAAAAACATAAGTAAGTGTCTAACTACAAATATACCCCTGAAACTAAGTACTCTTAACATGGTTATGCCTTTTTTGTCTTTGTTTCCTATTGTGGTATGCTCTTCCTTGTATGAACCAAGGTGTGATTGGTGTGAATCCAGTCAACACCTTGCAGTGGGAAGCCCGGGTAGGCGGGTACCATTGTGCTTTGTCTATTCTTCGATCAAGGAACTGTTCTGTTGTTTACTGTTCTGCAATTCTGTTCATTAAAACTCCCTGCTTCACTAGGACTACTGATTTTGAAGGTGAGTAGCATGTCTGATCTAAATTCTGACTACAGAATTCATCATTCGATAGTGTTCTCTTTATTACTCTGTTTTCAATTTCAAATCTGCTGGCTATTTCATTCAGTCCTACTCCATGTACGATTGTTCATTGTGACCTTACGTATTTAAATCAACATAGGCTTTTATCACTCTGTTGGTTCTGAATCTAATAATGCATATTGTTATGTGTGTCTCAAATTCTTGGACCCGTTTCGAAGAATGACCCGCTCCGACATTTTTGGTGGCGACCCAAATGGAACTTTTTCTGAGATCTGTGATGGTAGCGGAGGGGTATTTATGTTCTTTACCCGCTTTGTTGTAAAGAGGAAGAATTTTGGGGTTTTCGATTTAGGGTTTCTGGGAGAGAGCAGCAGTGCCGTTTTGGGTGTTCTTGAGAGATCTCCATTGTAACTTTCTCCGATTTACATAGTGAAACAGCTTTGCCTTCGCCTGTGGATGTAGCACACCATACTGGTGGGTGAACCATGTTAAATCTCTGTGTCATCTTGCTCTGTTTTTGTTTCTTTTCGTGTTTTGGTTGGTGTTGTTGCTCTAACATATTGATAATCTGTTGGCCTATAATATTCTGTAACCTGAATATCAATCTGAGTTCTAGTTTGGCAGTTTTGTTCCTATACTAGTAGTACTAGGAATCCTCCATAAAGTCAGATCCACCCACTGGATCAAACTAAAAGTTTCAGTAAAATTTACACCTGCCAATAGGAGAACTCAACCTGAATTTTAGGTTGATCTGATTACCTGATTTCATTCTGTACACTTTCTCCTAATCTGGAATTTATTGCCTCCGCTTTTGATTCTGTTTAGTACTGTTTTAACTCTTTAAATCAGTATTACATTAAGCATGAGCTAATATAACACTGAAATACTGCATATATTTCAATATTGGCTTCCTTTCAAACCTGGTGCCAGTGTGCTGCTTCCTATGTGGAAGTATGTGTCCTGTGTGTCAGGTTGGTGGGGGTGACCTCTAAGTTCAGTTGGGGTCATCAGGCTAATCAGTTCATAGTATGAAGAGATTTGGCACCTTTGTCATGTCCTTGGCTTCAACAAAAGTTCGACCATTGAACTTTGAGGTATTTACAGTGCTCTTCCTGCTGCCTTAGATTCTTGTGGTGCTCCTCTTCATTGCTTGGACATCATTTGCAAGTTCAGTACTTTAGGTAATCGTGTACATCTCTCTTGATCTTATGTGGCTCCTCGTGGTATTATAGCAATGTCAGCCTCCTGGCCAATGCCAAGTAGCACAGGCCAATATGGCATTCAACAATTGTGTAGTTTCCTAGTTTGATGATTAAGCTGATGTTACTACCGAGATTCTCCATCTCCCATTCCTTGTAGTTGATATTGATGTAACATTCACCAATTGTTCTCCATCCTTCTCAAACATAGTCATAGGATCTATAGAGGCATAATTGCATAAAAATATTTCTAGAAAGAGTTCGGTTGTTGAGCTGGGCCAGCCTGGCCCTGGGTTATGTTTTTAAAGGCTGAAGTTGTATTTGTGCTAGGTTTAGACAAAACATGTTCCAGTTCAGTTTAATACATTGAGGCCTAGATGGAATGGTGGATGTTGGCCTAGCTTGGATATATATGGCTTCAAGGTTAAGACAGATAGTCATTGTGAGTAGGATATATTTTGTGAAAATATATATTCATTATGTTATTTAGTATGCATGTTTATATGGTGTGTGCATTGCATTTTGTAGTACATTTGTTTATGTAAAAACTGCAAAAGATTAAGATATGTGAAGTTCAGGAACTTTAAGCCCATTCTAAGCCTCGCGAATAAGCATCTTGCAATATTGAAAAATAGAGGGGCAATCAGGAACCTAAAAATGAGAGATTAGGATTTCTGGATGCTAATTGGAGATAATGGAAGGTTTAAAAATGCTGGTTGTTTTGTATTGGAACTATAAACTGTAGAGTAGGGAATCTGACTGAAGGAAATTCATAAACTTGTGTCTTGAATTTAAGATTATAGAGAAGAAAACCAATGACCAAATAATTAAACAAAGGAATTCCTGGATTATATGGTTGATCGGAATCCACCAAAAAGAAGTTGTGACATTGCTTTACTGAGCTTATAAAACCACATATTATTCAAGAAGTGGTTTTGTTTTTTTGAAGGACTATTTATGTAGGAACAGTAACTCTTACGATTTCTTCAAGAACTTTCCAGTTGTTCGTGAATTAACTTGATACACTCGAGGACATTCAGTTTTATAATCATACAAATCTTCTTGTTCAAAGCTCTGCTTTATCCTCGAGGTAGCCAAAATTCACCATTACATATTTATAGAGAAAAATAATACATGATTCCTTTTCCAGACTTGAACAAATATCAAAATAGCAATGCCTTTAGACCTTAAACTGAGGTTTGTAGAAGCTTCAAACATAAGAAAGAATAACTATGACTTTTAATTAACAACAAGAATTTACTAAACATTCAAGAGAGTTTCTAAATCTGGACTCTCTAAAGTAACCAAGAATGTATTCAGATCTTCTCTCTGAATCTACTGAGAGTTTCTTTTAAAGCTTGGCCTGCCATGCTTCCTATCAGAGGTATATATATGCCTTCAAGTTGCTGGCCCGTTGTTGATCTTCAAAACTGATTTGGTTCTGTTTGTCAGTCCTTTGTTCAGGCCCATTTGGTTGGATAGATTAGGGAGCTGTGTCAGTAAAGATTGTTTATTCTTTTTTCAAATGGATCAACTGAGGTGTCCATTCTCGTCCCTGCGATTACTTGTTCCCCTGGATCGTCTTTTATGCATTTTCCCACTTACATCATCTCTATCATGCATGCGGTTGTGGTATGGGATATTGGGTTTCTGCTTCATTCTTTGTTCATGGGATCTCAAGGAACCTTTTGAGCAATAAATTTGGTAATGGATTACATATTGCCAATAAGGTTGCTCCATTGCGACCTAGTGGTCGTGGGTTCAAGTCACGAAACAGCCTCTCTGCGAAAAAGGGGTAAGGCTGCGTACATTATGACCCTCCCCAGACCCCGCAGTGGCAGGAGCCTTGTGCACTGGGTATGCCGTTTTTTATTACATATTGCTGATATAAAATGCTGCAATTCCTGTACTATATCTCTGAGTTGTTGGCATCACTATTTATATTCTTCATTAAAGTTATCTGAAGGATGGATTCTTTTTATAGTTTTTAATATGCTAAAGTTCTGTTATCTGATTCATACCGAAGCACCCTTTTCCCTGGCCAACTTCCGTAGATGAATACTGTGGGCTGCATTCAGGAATATCGTTTAGGGATCTTCAATCCAGCCCTAGATTGAATTCTGTTATCTGAATTCACTATCTGCACTTTGTAATGTTTGTGAGTCAGCCTAATGGAATCCACAGAATTCAAAAGTATAATGGTGTAAAGTTCTTACCATACCTCCTTTATTGCATGATTATATTTGTTTTTTTTTTTTGGGGTGGGGGTGGGGGTGGGGGGTTGGTGTTGTGCTACCCATAGATGAACGTATTGTTCTTCATAACCTTGGGGAGTTCAACTCTTAGGCCGGTTTGGTTCCCTTGACAGAGTTGGAATTGTTACCATATTTGAATAGAAAGCCGCTTCTTTCCACCTGGGAGAAGATTTCTGGTGTCTTCACCTACCCCTGTTGTTTTTCTCTTTTATTTTTAGTGTACAGTTCATAAATTTGCTATCAAACCACTGTTGCAGGTGTATGATGTAACTTCATTTATGGATGATCATCCTGGAGGCAGTGAGGTCTTGCTATCGTCCACTGGTAATGATTAGAATATAAGCCTCCCTCCAAATTAATTCTTCATTTTACAAGGAAATCTGTCACTTAGTGTTTCAATGATGTATTGAGATGTGCTCACAGATTCCTTCAATCTTGCAGGGAAAGATGCAACAAACGATTTTGAAGATACTGGCCACAGCGACGATGCCAGAGAACTCATGGGAAAATACTGCATTGGTGATATCAATGCTTCAACTATTCCGCAGAAACGTCTCTACGTACCTCCTAAACAAGCACCATACAATCCTGATAAAACTCCGGAGTTTGTGATTAAGGTATTACAGTTCCTGGTACCTCTATTGATCTTGGGCTTAGCATTTGCTGTCAGACACTTCACCAAGAAAGACTAGCCAAATCATTGTTGCCTTTTCGGTCTCACATAGAGCCCATTAGTTTCTTCTGCCTTTGTAGACTCTGCAACTTTGAAGCGAACTTGCAATTTTTAGTTTTGGCTACTGCTATTGTGCTGTAAGTGAATCGAGACTCCTATGGACAATTGTGTGGTGTCACTAGCGTTGATATGTCAATTAAAATCAACTGTACTTTGATAAATGGAGTTCCTTACAGTTTGGAACTTAAAATGCATACTAATAAGTTCTGATATATTGAGTTCCTTACAGTTTGGAATTTTAAATGAATACTAATAATTTAAGGTGATAAGAAAACAAAATAGAACCAAGTTATCCAGGACAGGGCATCCTTATAAGCTTCTCACAATGGGCTTCGTGATAGAGTCTAACTAGCTTTTTACTAAAACTAAAGAACCACTTTAGGACAGTGTCCTAGGCAATGGAAGATGTGAATTGACCTCATTACCAAAAACCACCCCATAAAAACTAATAAAAATCAGAAAAATGATCTCCGCCTGAAAGCGTGGCCTATGTCAGTGGTCTCATGTGTCTATCACTTTGCTTTCCATGTGAAAAGACATTCATGCTCCTTGTTTGGGGGGAGGAAAGAGAAGACACAGGGAGTACTGGTGTAGGCCTTTCTCCTGAACAGATAAAGGGTCGTAATTTTTTATTTTTTTGATGAAAGTATAATCACACAAATCACACATCAATCCCAAAAGGTTAACCGACTTTTAGGACCGTGGAATGGCGGATATACGTAACACATAAAGGTATGGTTGTCCTTTAGATGGTATGGTCTGAGGGAAAGCCTGAAACTAGCCCAGCCCATAATTTAAGCTGGAGGTATAAGCTTAGGCCAGACCTGACCAGCAGGGAAGCCAACAATATATCAGATACTGTACAAAACAAGAATCCTCCTGCAAAAGCAAAAAATAATCAAAGATTTAAAATAGTAGAGGACTGATCTAGTCATTTTAAAGTGTTTCATGTGGAGCAGTGTGGTCCTGCACGCACGTGGGCCAATAGGATTGTACACACAGGCATTAACCAGGTGAGGGGTACGCTGCATTTCAATCTTTCACGAGGGGCAGGACGGCACAGAATTCTTTTAGGGCGTGTTTCTTTTTTGTGTCAACTTTTGGGTTGTTTGGTATGCATTCTCAACTCAGAATCGATCCTGAGAATGCATACCAAACACAGCCCTAGGGTTGATAATTCATGAGTAGAGGGGATGAAGGTCGGCAACATATTTCCAAAATTTGAGCATCAATTCAACCTCTGATGGCAAATAGTGTTGAAAAACGTCAACATAGTCTCCTTGCCTCGGGTCCCCACAAGATAATATTATCAGGGATGTCAGCTTGGAATGCAAATCTTTGATGCTGATCAACCTAACAGAAACAGTCTGTCTACCTGAAGTTTAATGTGGTCTATGATGCAACTCTTTCAGATATGTTTCTTATGGTAGTAAGAAAGTAGTCCCCACCAACATAGCACGGGTGTAGTGAATTCTACAGTGAGCTCTGATCTCGGTTCTTAGTTCTTAACCCCCGCTATCTGAGAATGTTATCTCATATGTTGGGTTTTCCAATCCCAACTGTAACTCTTTCAGTAATGAAATTGATTGTTTTGCAAAAACAGAAAAGGTTTTCCCCCCTCTCCTCATTTTTCCTGCCACCATAGCTTAATGAGCTCAGCAAGTGGGCAATACATAAAAAGTACATTGAACGTAGAGATAGCCCTTGGATGTTCTTGATTTGCGGTTCGAAGAGACTAGGGAAGGCTCCCTTTCTTCCCAAGCCCTCAAAACTCTTGGGTGAAAGGAATCATTCATATGAACTCCCCTCCCCCCTCCCTTCCTCTCTTAAGAAGAGATGCGTTTTGGAGGGTTTCATATTTTGTCATGGAGGGTTACCACCAAATCGTGTGCATCATCTAGAAGCTTCCATACGTCCAAGTGACCAGCCATGTTATTGCACTCCCTTAAGATCTCATCCATAGTGCTGTACTTCTCTATAATCAGCTTCCTCCTCTGCAATACACAGGCTGCAATGGCATATAGTAGCAGATCATCAGTCGGTGGGGCACGCTGTCTAATCCTCCCCCACGCAGACTTGCCAATCCTAGCTCTTATTGCTGCCTGATCTGCCCACATCGCCTCCCACAGGCATAAGGTTTGCTCAAAGTTTAGCTCCCGTCTAAAGAGAACCACCACCATCCTGTAAACGAAGAAGCAGTCCTCAGCCTGAAGCTTCTGCAGGTGCCTGTAGAGATGGGAGTCTTTACACTTAATGATCTTTGACACGATGTTCAGCTGCCTCCTGATTCCTACCTCATCAAGCCTAAAGTTATGACGAGCTTTCCTCATGAAACCCGCAAAGCACCAAAAGGCCTCATGGTCGTCCTCTATCACGGCAATTATTGGAGAAAGTAGATCACTCATTCCCTGGCAGTACCCAATCTCTGAATCATAGAGTGCATAGGCTTCCAGGATGGCAACCAAGCGAGCTGCATGGAAAATTCTGCAGGGCTCTAGGTGGTCATAGTCCTTCAGTCCAACAGCCTCAGCTGAACGCCGTGACCTGCATTCCGAAACTGCAGCCTGGTTTGGGGAGTATACAATCCATTCTGAATTTGCCCGCACTGCATCCAGGCGGATGATCCTTTGCCACGTGGTAAAATCTTCAGCCGTATAGGGTTTGGAGGAACCTGTCCTGGAAGGGGAAGAATCCCCCTTGGAGGGATTGTCAGGATCAATCTCTTCAAAATTCTGCATGCTTTCAGGTTCCTCAACAGAAGAGTCCGAGTCGGATGACTCTGTGTTGATAACAGAAGCATCTGCTTGTGTAACTTCACTGTTACAGCCATTTCCATCCACCAATGAGCTGGAGACTTTATGGACTCCATCATGAACAAGGTGGCCTGAGTCCAAGTCCTCTGGGTTCCCCTCTTCAGTGGAAAGGGAATCCCTGGCACTGACGATTTCTTCTGAGCCAGGAGAGTCCAGGTTTTGGACCAGACTCCCACCATCCCCATTGCTGCTAGTTCCCCATGTTTCTTTTAGCCTAAAGTTCTCATTATCACTGAGCTTTAGCAGCCGCCTGCATTGCCTCCGTAGTTTCTCATACTCCTTTCTGTGTCACCAATTTAAAAAATGATATATTGACCAAGTGAACAAAAGGTACAGAGAATTTCTTAGATCCACATAAATGTAAATTGTTTAATAAAGTTCATCGACAGATATTTCCCCAATAAAAGGGTGACGAAATGAAATTGAAATGCTACCTTTTCTGAGCTCTAATGGAATCTCTTTCTTCCTTGGAACTGTTCAAGTTGTAACTGTTAACAGAAACACTAAAGAATCAGAACATAGACAAATTCAGGTAAAACTTCACCTATACAATTAAGGGTTTCTGTCTAAGCAGTGCTACAGAACAAATTATCATAGGCAGCAGAAAAAAGAAAATGCAATTAAGAGGAAAAAGAAATATACTTCAGGGAATTAGTTTATTCTGGAGTCGTGTTTTTCTCAATGGGCAAGTTTACATGTATAGATGGATGAGAACCTATTTTCTCACAGGTCAAGTTTCAGCTTAAAAAGAGTAAGCAATGTGGTAAGCTAAAGTAATGAAAACTAAGGACTACCAAAAGTGTTTTCACGAATGCTTGGACGACTGAGAGATGCATGGATTTACATGGGAGGGAGGACAGAATTTGGGGCTGGAATTTTACATGTGACCAATCCAGAACATTCCCTACATATCCAATGGTCAGAATGGATGAAATCAGTCTTCCATGTGGAACATTTAGGTGTCCGTTTACCTATTTTTGTAGACATACCCATCAAGACTAATGCAAGGCTAGAACTCAGATAGACAACTTTGAACCTAACCCACAATAGGACTTCCCGATACTAACAACAGTACCTTCTAACCTCAGTTTCTAGCAACAGAAAAATAACAGAATACCTAAACAGTAGGTGGACAGCAATGTATTTTAACTCTTTTAACTCTCAACAAGATTTAACAGTACTTTACGTTGATGTCCAGCCACAGAAGAAACAAGACAATACTAACTCTGGTTGCAGAATTAGCAACTAGACTCCTTTGATGAAATCAAGGGTAGGGTACTAGGAGTGGAATAGCTCCTCAAAATAACAGCCAAATCTGATGGCTGGATTAGAAGATTTCAAGGGAACTCAGAATTAGAAAATAGGATTCAAAAATAGCAATTCACTGTGACAGCCAAACCAGCCTTTGAATCAGGCTTAAATCACTATTGAAGGAAGACACTAAGGAGGGCATTGCATGTCGAAATAGGTGTTGAATCTAATGACTTGATCTGGAGTTGCAATCCTGAAGTCTGCTGTAGGAAATCACCAGTACAGTAGAATTGCAGGGTATAAGTTTGCACTTTCAAGGACCAGCTTCTGTGACACTCGATGGGATAGTCTTCTAGGATCAAACAGCAACAACACCAGCGGGAAAACAGTACCTTGATTCCTCTCCGATGTTGAGTTATTGCAGGGTAACAAAAATAGTAACAAGAGAACTCGATGGAGAGAAGATTAGGGTGTGGGGGGGGGGGGGGGGATATGACCAAGGCCTCTCACCTATGGCTTGGTCTCTCACCATTGATCACTCACCACAGCTGAATTACACAGCAACAAAACAAGCTTTCTTTTTTTTTTTTCAAAACTCAAAGCATGGGGGCTATAATGCAGTCCCTATCTTATTAAATAGTCTAAAAAACAAACCCCTCCTGTACAAACTAAATAAATCTCTAAATAGAAATTAGGGAAAATTACACGACGACCCCCTGAGGTTTACCCTAAATACAGTGCGACCCCCTGTGTTTCCAAAATATACACCCAACACCTTTAAGTGGACGGTGTTAAATATAAAATTTAAATGACAATTTTACCCTTCAATTAAAATAACCTTATTCTAATTTTTTTTATTTTTTTAACATAAAAAAATTGGGACCCACCACTATTCCTATTTCTTCCTCTTCTTTCTTCTTCAACCACTGCCCCTGCACCCACCACTATTTCTTCCTCTTCTTTTTTTTCAACCACCGCCCCACCACCGCTGCAACCTCCGACCACACCCACTATTGTGTCTATGAATATCTTTTATTTGTGTAGTGTTTCCATCGACAAAACATGTCACAATAGTAAGTCCTCTCAGGTAATGACTACCACTTGAATGTGTAGCTTTATCTTCTTGACTTTGCTCAGGAAGGCAACACCTTAAGGTCAAATCTGTTGCAGGCCCATAGAGATGTTTCCCAATCGCCAGGTAGGGAACTCCCCTCAAAGATTCAACAGCATCCAAATTCAAATCCTATATGTCAATTCTCAAACGCTCTAAAGTCAAGTTCTCTGTTTGTCGTAGACTTCGATCAGCCTTGAGCTTGCAAGACTTCCGTTCGACTAAAAACACTTTATTGATACCATAACAATCTGCAAGCATTTGTGTTAGGTATGCTCTCCCTGCCCCAAACTCAATGACGGTAGGGACCTTATCCCCGGATGACCCATTGGAGCACAAAGGTTCTGCAATGTTTGGACAAACTATGTTCCCAACAGAATTTTCCAATATTCCAAAGTCTGCCAAGTTCCCGAGAATCGACACCTGTTGCAGAACATGTTTCTCTTGGAACGGCAATTTCCAATCTATTCCTTTATTAATCCACATGCCCCAAACTTCAGGTATGTTATACAACTCGTGAATCTCCGAACTGATAGAACCGTGAATCAATTCTATCTTTCTCATCAGTTCGGAGAATTCTGGGACGGTCATGTTATATAATGCATTCCTCTTCATGTTTGAGGTAATGTCATCCGAGGGCTTAGACAACTCTTTATTTGGGAAGGTAAAGTTTTCGGCATCTTTCGAAATGACTTTCAAATCATCAACATCATAATCTCTCCAGCCATTGATGCCCTTTTTGTAGAAAGGTTGTTGTTTCAATGATTGGAATTGTTTCAGAAACGGGCATCTTCTCAGATGTGATTCTAGATTTTCTTGCAGTACAGAATTTTCAAAAGAGAGCTTACTGAGAGGGGTCTAGTGGACATGTAATCCTCTATTCTTCAGACTTAGGGTTGCGGTTTCAGCAGAACAGAGAATTGCTGAGACATTTGTTCAAACAGAATCGATTTTTATTGGGGAACCAGAACTTGCAGCGTCCCTCCTCCATTCTCAATGGCACTACTGAGAAACCGATGTCGGTAAGCAGTGCTTCCCTTTCACTCTCACAGCAACACCTCCGCAGTCTCTGATTCTCGTATGTACCATCCTCTGCCCTCCTCTAGATCTTCAAATCTCTGTTCGTACCAATAAACACAAACAAGCTACATCCCGATGTCTTAATTGAAGATTTGAGAACAATTTAAGGCAACCGATACCGATGCCCTTTTTGTAGACAGGTTAAGCCTATTGCAGATTTGACCTTCTTGACTTTGTTCAGGAAGGCAACACCTTATCTTCTTGACTTTGCTCAGGAAGGAACACCTTCCTGAGCAAAATAAGAGACTGGGGGGGGGGGGGTGTTAAGCATGTGTGGATGGGGTTGCAAAGGGGTGGGGGTAGGTGAGTTTGCAGGAGGAAGAGGAAGAAGAGGAAGAAGAAGAAGAAGAGGAAGAAGAAAGATAGCAGAGACAAAGTAAGAGAGACAATAGTGTGAAGTTTGGGCTTCTCTAAGGGCAAAATGGTAAGCTCACACCTTTTTAAGGCTATATTTGTCATTTTAAGGCATCAAAAGCCAACACATCAGCAACTAACGGGAATGCTCTAACGGATGGGGGCTGAGTGTAACAAGTATCCTAAACTCAGGGGTGCTGGTTGTATACTTTTAAAACACAGGGGGTTGCTTTGTATTTAGGACAAACCTCAGGGGGTCGCAATGTAATTTTCCCTAGAAATTAAGATCAAGCAAAATCTTCTTTAAGGAGTTCTTCCTACGCAAATCAATAACCATTCCAGAAAATATCTCCACGCAAGGGCCTTATAGGCCCCACAAATCTAACAAAAATATTCCTTTGAAGAGCTGCTTCTTGATGGCTTGATATATGGGTTCAAGTGTTGTAAGAGTATGGGCCCAAACATGATGGTTCGATGGGGAAGAGGGGAAGGAATCTGGATAGGTTGTTGCTGATTTTTCTTCAACCTCCATCGATCTACATCAGCTTGCCCCGTCTTAAAAGAAATTCAACCTCAAGTTTTAGAAAGTCGAGGGATCATTTTTGTATGACGAGTGTCTCATTCCAACCTATAACAATATTCCGGCAGCTCACAGATGTTTGGATATAATATTCCAAGCGTGAGTTCGCTCTTCAAAGTAATTGGGTGGAATAACAAACTCAATATGCTCAGTGTTGATTTGTCATCAAAAGTAAAAGATGGTCAACGCAATTGAAGTTGGCACATTCTAAATTGGTGGGGGCAAGGGAATGGTGGCGAAATTATGAAGAGAAGTTGAATCGACGTAGGCAGGAACCCACTACATGGGAGGGAGATGGAGGAGGAATTAAAGGGAAAATGTATACCTCAAACTTTTCGCCAAAGGTTGCACAATCGACTCAACACCCTTCAACAAGTGTCTCTATCGGTTGAAGATTATATAGACAAATTTGATGATCTTATTGCTCATACGTGACTAGACAAGGAAGATGATCGTTTGATTTCTCGTTACAGATTGGTGTTACGACTTGAAATTAAAGATAAGATGGGAGTGGTCAGTATTAGTAGCATCCATGATTGTTTTGAGAAGGCTCTTCTAGCATAAGACTTGGTGAAGACATCAACCCGGAGATTCAATTTTCAATTCGAGGAGGGTGGAGAACATTTTCTAGCCACCAAACCTGTTGGGTTCACAAACCGAGCTACAACTATGGTTTTGAAAAAGGGTAAAGCGCCTACTTCTAATGTAGGGAAGATCAGGTGCTACCATTGCAACTGTCACGGGCATTATGCTAAGTTCTGTCTGCAACTTGCAACAGTAATTCCGTCATTGCGGCCATCGAAGCCAGCCTGAAAGTCCAAGGAACCCAAAGAACTCGACACCGTAGAGGAGTTTGTAGTGGAGGAGGTCAAGGATACAATTGTAAAAGACTATGAACACAACAATCAAGTAAGCGTCTGACTTTGAGGTTGAGCACATAGTGTTTGCCATTCCACCTAGAGTATCTTAAAGAACAGACTCCTCACCTTCAAGATTACATTCATAATTTCAAGGAGCTACTGGACTTTTGCTATGGCCTTAATTGAAGGATCAACTTTGCATGATGACTGTCTAATTTGTCCAAAACCCGTGGTCGAGTTTCTTTTAAGTGGGGTAGAGTTGATGTAGATTGAAGCATGAAGAAGAAAAGGACCAAAACAGAATTCAGCAAGTCCATTGACCCAATATATTTAGGCACATATTCTAACAACCGGTTCAACCCTGATTTTTGGACCACCATTGGTTGGTAGTAGTTTAGTTATTCTTCATATCTTTGATTCATGTTTTGCATTGGATACATAGGAATAGGCTAGTTTAGTCTTAGAGTTGGAATAGGAAATAGATTAAAAGTTAATTTTTTTAGTCTTAAGAGTCTAGCTAGGAGTCTTGTTTGTTTTTTCTTATATAATTGCATGTACACAACATTGGGAACAGAGAGTTGAATAAAAGTTTGGTTGGGTTTGCCCTCCGTGAGTGTATGGTGAATTTGTGATCCCCTTTCTCCCCTGCAAATCTGAGACTCTATCTCAGATTGCTCTTCTTCTCTAACCAACCCTCCAACATGCGCAACTTCAAGCTTATGTAGTGCCACACAATGGCGCAGATGATGCTCCTTCATCACTAGGACAGACTGACAGAGTTCAACATGGATTACAAAGTAATCTCTCAAGAGTGCTTAACCACATAACATAGGTTAACAGCTTTAAATATGCTAAGACATGGAACAGAAGGAAAGAGGAGATCAGTTGACACATGGAACTTAATTTTGGGTACAATAGATCATGGAACTTAGAAAGAAATATAATGACCCAGCCAGTATTACTACAAGAATAGCAATTGTATTATTTAGAAAATCTAGACCAAGATGACAATTTTAAGAGCAATGATGGTGGCATGATGAAGTTGAGGCAACCACTAGCACTAAGACTCCTGTTTTAAAGCATGGCAAAGACCAGAAATCTAGAGAAAAAAGACATAAAGCAACTGAGAAAAAATTAAGAAAACAATTGGCGGGCTAATATTAAAGCATTTGATATAAGGACTTGGGTGAAAGGACTTGGGTGAAAGTTTTTATAAATTTGGTGAAATATGAATGACATGGAAATAAAATAAGGATGGAAAAGTTATTCAAAACAATTATTAAATCAAAAGCATATAGGAATGACTATTTAAGTGGAATCAATGGCACTGAAACTGAAAATTGGTGTTTTTATAGAATTAGGTCATCTGCAATTAAAGAGGCATTGAGAAGTATGGAACTGAGATTAGTTTTAGGATCAGTCACTTCACTGACAAAATATATAATATAGGGAAAATTACATATACCTCCCCTGTATTTTGGCCTAATTACACGTTTCTCCCCTTGGTTTTTCCACCTTACATTCGATTCCCCTATAGTTTTCCAAAAATTACTAATTCCTCGCCTGCCGTTAGCATCTGTCTGTTATGTGCTGACGTGGCGTAGTTAGATTTTTTATAATGCCCAAACTAACCCTTGGTCATTTGAGATGACCCTTTTGCCATTCTTCTTCATCTACCTCCTCCTACAACTTCGTCCCAACCATGCGCCAGCAACCTCTGATTTTGACACTGAATCAAACTTTTCTGAACCCAACAATACCCTTCTTCTTCTTCATGCTGCAATCCCACCCGCCCCCACCCACCTCATCATGGATAAATCCACATTATTATTACCCTTCTTCCATTTCATCTTGCTTTCTAGGGTTTGGTAAGAATCGTTCTAACTGGTCTCTGGATTCCTGTGAACCCAATTAACAGGTGTTGAAGATGATAATGTCCTAAGAAAACAAAGTACAAGAAGTAATGCTATGGCTTGCAACACAGGTTTTCAAGTTCATGACTCCTTGAGAAGCAAGTATCACATTCAATCGAACTGGAATCAATGAGATCAAATTAACAACGAAATTCCTGCAAATTCTAAAATTCTATCAATACCCATCAGTCAAAGCTCCTAGAATAAGAAGGTTTGCAATCGAGCTAGCAATTTGGATGATGAAAAACAACAAAGCAACGATTCGTACTTTTAGGGCTCTTGGGATGGAGGGGGAGCTTGAGATTGTGAGAGAGACGATATCCGAGATGGAAAAGGCTATAACATTTTCTCAGGAACAGTTGGATTAAGCAGGCACACTGAAACACTCCACTCACTTGTTGATAACGCAGTTGAGTTTCTGCAAATTTAATATTATTTGACTAAATGCACATTGTGTATAGTTATTGGTTTTTCTTGGAAAGATTTAGAGATAAAATTCTTCATTCTTCATTCATTCTTGAACCCCTACTTTCCATCTATAAATACCTTTTGCTCTCCTCCCTTAGAATCAATCAACTTTGAAGCTGTAAATAGAGAGGAAACAGAGAAAGGGAGAGGTAGAGAGATGGCGTTTTTTCAGTTTCTGCAACTTCTGGGATTATCCATGGCAGCCATTCTCATGTTCATATGCTGGATTTCGCCCATCCAAGCTATAAAAGGCTTGAAAGAATGGTTTTGGAGGTCCAAAATCAAATTTCCCTTTGAGGAATATTGAAGATATGTGGAAAAAGGATAAAGATTCTCTTTTGAAACTGTAAATGAAACCCATAACATCCATTCAACTGTCTTACCTTACTTTGCTCGGTGGAGAAAATTATATGGTAACTAGTTAAGCTTCATGGTCCATGGATGGATTATCTTTGTGTATATATTGCTAAGAGGAACAGAGTGAAGGAGAGGAGGTAAAAGGGCTTTGCCATAAAACCCATCTGCAGGTGGCCTCGCTCAAATCATGGCTGATTTCTTGAGTGGTTTGGAGAGTAGGGTTTTTATTAGAAATGAAAAAAGTCAAATGGGTTTGTGAGTTTTTTTTGCAGAGGGATCTCAACCCTGTGCTTGGTTTTCTTTCTTTTTGGATGGCCTACCTTTGGCTAACTTTGAAGATGCAGAGATATGGGGTATCTTGATCACCGAGGCAAGTGGCAGCGAAGTCAGCGATGGAGTCGACAATGGGGGGGATTGCAGAGGGGTGGGGGTGGGTGGGGTTACACGAAGAAGAAGAAGAAGAAGAGAAGATGAACATCGTTTTTAATCAAAAGGGTGAGAGGGTCATCTCACAACGACTCAGTATTTCTCTGATGTTGCTGACCGTGAAAACAATCTCTGAAATCTCTTTCCTGAGAAAATTCCCAACAGTACTACAAGTTCTTGCGAGCAACTTCAACAATTGCAGTGCTCGTTTCATCATTTCTATTCGATTATTTGTTTGGTGACTGTTCCTGAGAACCCTCTCTCCAGCATGTCTGAGATCAACAATTTTTTGCAGGAGACCTCTAGTGTTACCGTATAAGAGTCCGAAGAGGAGGAGGCGGCGGCAGCAGTGGTGGCGGTGGAGGAGGAGCCAACGGCTGTAGTGATGGCGGCTACGGTGGTGGTGGTGGCGGTGGAGGAGGAAAGAAATGAGTGTTTTAAGGTTGAAGCTGATGAAAAGGGTATCATTGTAATTCTACTTGTGGTATTTTAGAACAAGGGTAATATTGTCTTTTTAAACCATTAACTAACAGCTCCCCAACACCGTCAGCCATAAGGGGTCAAAGTGTAAGGTGGGAAAACCAAGGGGAGGAACGTGTAATTAGGCCAAAGTACAGGGGAGGTATATGTAATTTTCCCTATAATATAAAATAAACTAAAAGGAAAGATCCCATGCAGTACACCAACAGTACTGCCATATCACCTCCAATGCATGAGACACTCTTCTAATGCTTGATTGCTTCAATTGAATCCAAACCAATGGACCTGTTAATCCCTTCAAAGGAGATAAAATATTTTCCTTAACATGGGGAAGAACACGTCCAGATTTTAAATGAATGGGTAACATGAAGCATCACAATGCTCCCAGAATTTTTTCTTTTTCTTTTCTTTTTTTTTTTTTTTGGGGGGGGTAGGCAGATGGATGATGACTATAGAATAATATTTCTTCTTCACACATGGGGCGGGCTCTTTTGTACAATTCCTTTTGTCCAGATGCACAATAAAATTGTTCCTTATCTACCCCACCCCACAAACCAAACCAACCCCCCCAACCCCCAAAATGATAAGAAATTCTTCAAAAAGCACATCACAAAATAACAGGCAGGCTTAATCCCAGCCCAGGCCCGCAAAGCAGACCCCCCCCCCCCCCCCCACAAATCACCACACCCTATTATACCATGATGTCTGTTATATGATATATGGCATAATGTCAGAGAGAGAGAGAAAAATCAAATGCTTACAATCCTAGGAGAAATGGCCAAACTTCTGCCCTGATGCTCGGATCAACACCCTGCATCACAAAAATATGAGGAATGAGTTCCCCAACAAAAGTAACAAAGATATCAAGTGAAATGCAAAGCAAAATACAACAACAACACTCAGCCTTGTCCCAACTAAATGGGGTCAGCAGCCACACGGATCCTTGCGAAGACAAAATATTAAAAATAAAAGTAAAAGAAATGGAACACAACAACAACTACAAAGACAATGAATAACTCACTCCACTGCGAACTTTTTTTAAGAACTTCACACCACCATCACGGAGTTTCCCATCTGGTGTAAATAGGCTTTTCCACAGTTGAGGTGAAAGGGCATGTTTTCTTCTTCTACGGGACCATGGTGATTTAAGACTACCCCTGACAATGGGGAAAAAAAAAAATCAATTCCTCCAACCATATGTAACTGGGTGACCGCTAAATAAACCAAACAGAGAAAATAATTTATAATGGTATATCAATAAAAGAAAAAAATAAATAATATGGCTCAAATCAACACAGTGAAACATATCTTCAAACAAAATTAGAACTGGCAACATCTAAAAATCAAAGCACTAGGATGCATACACTCAGAATAGCCCAAATAGCATCTCAGTGAAAAGAAAGATTGAAAGGCAGGGTGACAGAAATTCATAAACCTTTAATGTAATTTCTCCTTACTTGTAGAACTCATAAACCTTTGATGTAATTTCTCCACCTAGCTTCCCCTAAAATACTGAAAGGAAAGAATTCTAACCGCAAGCATCTCAATGAAAATGGACAGAAGAGTGGGACCCCATCATCAATGTTAAATGCACATTTCCCCTAGCATTGTCAGGTAGAAAGTTAACTAATGAAAAACAAGGAAGCACCCTAGGATGGCAAAGAATTGAGAAATAAAGGGCAGGGTGACAGGAATTCAGTACTAAAAACTTTTTCCACTAAGTTGATCAAATGATGTGAAGACTGTATCTTGCAAATCTTGATAGCTTCATATTTTTCATATGAGCTACTCTCCTATATGCATGCTTAATAGGTCATGAATCAAAATGTTAAAGACTGCAGGCTTGAAAACCAAGTACATCACTGCATGCAATCACTCTTGTAAGCCTAAGAAAATCCTCAAGTGCAAAGATTATTTCTAATATTTTCTTCATTCAAACTCTAAAAATTGAAGGATTGAGGTATCTGTCAATTTTAGCTCAAGAGCTAAGATGAATACTTTGTTGACAGTAATAGTTCAAGAGCAACATGAGTAGAAGGCAACATTCATAAGCATTCCATTAACTAAAAAAAAAGATTGCCATGATTAAGAGGCAAAAACTTCCAGAAGATAGGCACGCAATCAAGAAACTATTAATCGACTTACAGCCCACATACAAATTTCTTTCTCCAATCCTCCAACATCAAGCAACTACCTCAAAAGAAAATTTACCGAGAAGCTAAATAGTAGACGAACCCTAGAGTTTGTGAGTAACAGATTTCCAACAGCTAGACAGATGCTTTTATTGTAGCCATGTTGCTGCAATAACCATGGATTCAACAATTGGATTGAGAGAATATAAATTAAATAAAAAATAAAGGAAGAATTCCTCATCACAGTAATCCTCATCCAAAATATCCCCACCAACACTCATTTCCTCTGACATATTCCATTCTGGCTTACAATCAAGCCTTTCCAAGGATACAGTAGTCAACTCAAAACTCCCAAAGCAATCGTACACATGGGGTGGGGGAACTGGGGAATGGGGGAATAGATGAAAGATAAACACTCGATTCAACCAATACCGATCTATCTAATTTTTGTACCTTAAAAGAGTAAAAAACGCACTTCAAACCCACTTCAAAACAAGCAAATCCAAGACATTGAAGAACAAATCAAGCACAAGAAGACCCGAAGGGTATCAAACTCTTGGAAAAAAATCGAGAAAAACAAAGAGGAACAAAAAACCGTTTAAAAAAAGGATGATAAAGGAGAAGGGAAGCGAGAACGTAAGGAGTACTTCGAGATCTGATCTGTAACGGAAACAATGAACACAGAAAAAAGAAAAGAAAGAGAGGAAGTAGAACAAAGGGTAGAATCAAAAGGCAAAGAACGATTGAAACAAAGAAGAGCACTCACCGATCGGAGGGAACTGGTGAGGAAGAAGCAACGAGGAAAAGAACCGAGCGTAAATGAACCCACGACGAAGACGAAGACGAAGACGTAGACGTAGACGGCGATGAGGAGGAGGGGTTCGAATTGGAGGACGACATCGTAGAGTGCGTGCGGCGGAGGGCTCTCATTTAGGTTATCCTCTTTCTTTTCTTTTTTTTTTGGGGGGGGAGGAGGGTGATGATTTCTACGTGTAATATCTTCTTCCTACTACTTCTCTAGGGTTACTCTGTGGTTGTTGTTGTTGTTATTGTGGTTTTATTGTTCTCTCGCTGTTGACGATGAGGTTTATTTCTTTTTCCTCTTCTTTCAAATTACCTATGGGAGTAGACGATGGTAGCTGCCAAGGCGAGACCAGCCATGGCCGTCACTGCGATCGCAATTCCAACATTCGAAGGCGCCGCTGCCCGCCAGAAACCTCCACCACCAATACTTCCAATGAAGCCTCCAGCTTTGTTTCCGCCGCTGCTGCTGATGCTTCCACCTTCGACGACTGAAGCAAATCCACCCTGACCATTACCACCTGAATTCCACAAT
This sequence comes from Telopea speciosissima, assembly GCF_018873765.1. Classification (NCBI taxonomy): domain Eukaryota; kingdom Viridiplantae; phylum Streptophyta; class Magnoliopsida; order Proteales; family Proteaceae; genus Telopea; species Telopea speciosissima. Next base: position 86,036,620 of record NC_057916.1, on the reverse strand, counting down.
ATCATTGATAGCACCACTGCTATTACTCTCACACTCCTCACCACGCGCGATCGCGATGATACCACCACCACCATCACCCAACTGCTTTACTCTCTCTATAACTCAAAGCTACTACCACCACCAACAACAACAACAACACGAATCGGAATCCTTCATCATCATCATCATTATAAAATTGATAATAATTATCTCTTTCTCTCTCTCTACTTGGTGAATCCTCTCTCTTCTCTTCTCTCCTCTCTGCAGTCTGCTTCTTCCTCTTGGCTTTTCTCTTTACCTTTCTTTCTGGAGTTGACCTAGAGAGATTGAGAGAGAGGATTAGAGGGACAGACCGATCGAGTTTTTATTTTTCTTTTTTCTTTTTTGGGTTTTCTCTGATGTAAGATTTAGAGGGATAGAGTTCGACAGACTGACGCGGGGAGGGGTAGGGGACTTTAACCGAATACTTGGAGAGCCCAGCCCACACCCTTTTCTGTGAGTCATGTGGTCTTTCTGCTCTGTCCTATGAAATGAAATCAAGAGTCTCATCCATATTGATGCTCTTACGGAGGGATGTCAATTTTGAATCAAAACCGATAATCAGATTGAAATCGGCCCGCTAGGAATCGAAACCATCTCATCCAATAGCTTATTGGTTTGATTTCGAATCTACCGATAAATTCACATCCTAACCTTAATTCTTAATACTCAAAGTCACGAGAGTTTAGATCAAACCCTTTTATTTTTTTAGTTTTTCAATTTTGGCCGGTACCACTTGTCTCATATAATAGTGTACCAAAGATTTGGCTGTAAAGTTTTAAGGTCTATCTAGGAATGCTAACTTGAGAACATACCTTAAAATAATCCTAACTTATGAGGGTGGTAATGTTCTTAAGTGATTGAAATTAGTGTCTTATTATAATATTATTAAATATATAGAGCATGTGTTAGATAATTTGTTTTTAAAATTTTGATTAGATTGTTTGGAACCGTTTAGGAATCAGAACTGGCCCACCATTAGTTAATGATCATAGGTCTCAAATTTAGAACCGATTAGCTTATTGGTCTGGTTTTGGTCCTGCCTCCTTAGGACTAAAACCATTAAGGAACTAGACCGATAACCCAGAACCGGACCAATTGACACCCCTACTCCTACATACGTTCTCATTGGCCCCATACTGATGCAAGAGTTACACTACCCGACTGCAATCTCTTGCCCTTTATCATTGTTATTTTTCGGGCATGGTTGCGTGGGTGTACACTAGAGATAAATCTCTAAGATGCATCATGTGATCTAGTCATTAGTTATTGGTCCACATGATCCCTTCTCCAATATTGTAATAATCACATTATTTTATATTAACTTTTCATTCATTTGAGAGTAGAGAAAATGAGGAGTGAAAAAACTAAGAACTGAATTTAAAGAGAAACTTGTTTACTAAAAAGAATTGCAGAAAATCTCTTAAGCCATGAGATCTAACCTTTTCGATTGAAACTTGATGAGACTTGTTGTTATATGAGTCCACTTACATTGTCACATTATCGTGAATGAAGAGATTCTTTCTTCACCTTGGATAACGAAAAACTTTTGCCAAAATTTAATGATACAATCAGGCATCGAGCTCCTCTCTAGGGAGCCCATCACCCAGGAGGGGGGAATCCAACAGCTGGGCTGGGTTGCACACCCAACAGCTGAGTGGTATGGGCCGGGATGTGTGTGGCATAGCCCATCTGTTGGATGCCCCTTGGGCATTCCCTGGGCGTTGGGCTCCTGGAGAGGTGTCAGATCCTACAGTCAGCCAATAAATTCCTCATAATGTGAAATATAACCACCAGCCTATGGATGAGAGAAAAATCAGATTTGAATCACTTGAATTGATTGAACTGTTGAACGATACCAAATTCCTAGGTTCAGGTTGATTCCACTTACTTGAACCTTTGGATCCTATTTTTTTTGGGTAACAACTTTTGAAAAAGATCCTGTGCATCTGGGCAGCCGGGCTGCATGTGCAATGCTAGACTCAAGGCGTTGCACTTTGACCGCTTTACCCCTGCTCGAGCAAGGCGCTTGGGCAGGGGTAAGGTGGTCAAAATGTGCCGCCTTGAGTCTAGCGCTGCACATCAGCACATGCAGCCCGGCTGCCCGGATGCACAGGAGCCAGGTCCAACAACTTTGGATCCAATTCATTGTGTGCCATACTGTCATGTGGAGGAGCTTTTGGCTTTTTATTTTTTTTAATTTGTTTTTCATTTTCTTCGCTAATTGAATGAGGAAAATTTCTACCAAAAATTTGAATGAACTATTGCCCTTTTTTTATATTTGTTTTTCATTTTCATCGCTAATTGAATGAGGAAAATTTCTCCCAAAAAACTAAACGAGGAAAATAAAAGAAAGAAATACTCTTTGATTTGCAAGTATTTACTCAAGAGTCAAGACCATTGCCCTTTATGGGAAGCAGTTTTCTATCCGGGAGTGTGGCCTATGCCAGCACTCCCATGTGTCTATCTCTCTCCTCCTTAAAACAAGGGGGCAGAGGTGTCTTTTCACATGAGGAGGAAAGAGATAGACTCATGGGAGTGCTGGAGTAGGCCACACTCCTATCTTTTTCCCGCCCTTTATATATTGTTCAAGTTCAATGTATTATTATCATTATCTCCCGGTGCCATGGATCTTCAAGTTTTCTATATTTAAACAAACAAGACTCTGTGTTAACTAAAATACTTCATCTTCTCTTATTTTTAGGGTAAGAAATCTCTACTTGATCGCATGGTCTCTACACAAGCGTTTGGGCCAATGGGTGAGCACGTCTGGGTATCTACTCAGGGGTAGAGGCATCATCTCACGGTGCCCTGTGAGAAGGCATAGGAAACACTACCAAGTAGAGAGATCTTTTTCCCTATCCCTATTATAATCACAAAATTCAATATCAAACTATAACTAAAACACAGGGAGAGAGAAAGCCACCCCATTGTACAGCACACGCTGCCCCTGCACCAGACACAAGGTGTGTGCATAATGAGCATCGCACTCCCTGGAAATATGAAAATGACCAGGAGTGCGGTAGTCATTTCACATGCCCCTGTGTTCGATCGGGTGATGTTCTCTTTTCCTAAAACATAATTTAAAAAAAAAAAAAAAAAGATATTTGTTGGATTCATGTGAGAAGGAAAAGCAAAGCAATGGAAGGATCTCGACCACCCAAAAGAGAGAGATCACAATAAATGAATCCAACAGTATGGGATGAATTGTGTTGGGAATGCATAACTACAAGGAAAAAATCAAACAAACAATCATACACAATACAAGGGATTTAACATGGTTTAATATGAATGCCTACATTCATTTGAGAGAATCACATAATTTTTTGTCTAAGGTTTTCCCACTAATCCATGTATAATTACGATTTTACCTTCGTATATGTAATGGATCCAAAACCTAACTCAGTTACATATATACACCCAATAAAATGACTAGGGATGCTGCAGTCATTTCACATGCCCTAAGTCAATTGACTCAATTATGTATCTATATCGACCGATTCCTAAAACTTTGGGAGTGAGACAATGAACGCTTACGAACACTTGTAGTCTTTTCTAAGGGTGAGGGCTAAGAGATGTCAATTATATTCCATACAGTCAAAGTAGTAAGCCAAAGGCAAAGGCAACCAAGGCAATGGCACTCTCAGCCTTTATCATCTTTTGTTTTTTTCCCCTTTTGGTGGTGCCTATGGTGAAGATAAAATCCCCCCTCACCATTGATATCGACTGGGTAAGGAATTCTTCCTTCTCTAAGGATTAAGAAAAGCTTAGTCTAATACGGAAATTGGAAGCTGGAGGTTAAGAAAAATCAACCCACCTATATTGAAAGCATAAAGCATGTAAGAGAGACTGGTTCAAAAAAACCAGACATATGGAAAGTGTATAAAAAAAATAAAAAAAAAAAAAGAGAAAGAAAATGAGATGACCGAGGGCCAAAGACTATAAGAGACTATAAAAACCAGGCCATATGCATGGATATACATAGGGATGCATGCCAATTCAGGAGTTATATGATTGAATTATATTTTTAAATCTGTGACTAATCAAGACCATTTAATCTTTGTTCAAAAGGTTAGAATTGTCACATCATCATTTCATGTGACAATAAAAGTGGTAAAGAAGAATCATTTATTTGGAGGGTAAAGGTCAAGAGGAAACTCTTCGAATATGACTTGTGCAAAAAATTTTATGCTTTCTATTTAATAATATTTGACTATCACATCCAGGGGTGTCAATTCCAAGCCCCGCCTGGCTAAAGTTAAGCCGGTCCGTTTACTAAATGTGTCGGGCTTAAGCTCAACACGTTTAGTAATCGAGCGGTCTTGGTGTGGGGTCCTAGCCCGTCGAGTGCCTGATTGGATTGACCAATTCCAGGCCCGACCTACCTCGCAAGATTACAGCCTGACCTAGCCCAACCCTTTTAACTTGTAAACTTCCCCTCCCCTTTTAAATTATATGGAGTTTACCAGAATGGAGATACTTTACCTGAAATGTTACACCAATTATAGACTTTATAGTAACGGATTTCTCACCAACTCCAATAGCACTCAAGAGCACAAAGAAAATAAGAAAATATAGTTCAAACTATTAAAAAAGGGGCACAAGCCTAAAGCGGGAGGTGAACGAAGTGATTGAAATGGTTGTCATTTGTCAGGATTTTGAAAATTAGAACCTTACTTGGGTGGAGTCACGAATCCCAGATTTGGAAAGGAATGAAATCGAGCATATCACACTACTCGAAAATGGTTGCACTGTTCTAAAAATCCGTTTAGATTTAAACAGGCCAATAACCCGGTTATGCACTGTTTAAGACCTGATTATATTATCCGATTATAATCCAATTATATAAATGGGCGGTCATGGTGCAATCTTTAAGAACCATGAGACCCGGCTAGGCCTGAACGAGCCCGATCGATTGACACCCCTAAATCACATCCTATGTAACGCAATTACCAAGTATTATACTTTGTATTTTGGGCATTAATGGTGTCAAGATCCATCTTGAGATGTTGGCTATAAAGTCTACAACAGTTTGAGTGGAACTTTTGGTTAGTATTGAAATTAAGAAGCGCCTTGTTGTCCATATCATCACATGGAATCATGGACATGGTTAATTTTGTGTTGAAACTTTTACTTTGTATTGTGTTTTTTTTTTTTTGGTAAGTGAACTTTTACTTTGTATTGTTAAAATTATGTTTATGCAATGTTTGAAGGGAATACCCCAGTGGCGGGCCCGACATAATTGCAGGTAAGTGCATATATCATATCTCCATGTATACGTGTAAAGATTAGTGATGATGGGCTTGGGCTTGGGCTTTTTGATTCTTTATTTTTATACTAGAGTGGGCTTTGTGATTTGATCCAGTGTTTTGAAAGGATTGGGCTTTTTGATTTTTTGATTTTCTTGTATTTTAAATACTTTTTAACCACTTCTTATGCTGTGTGAATGTGTGATGTGTATATGGGCCTCCTATCACATGGAGCCCACACACATCCATCTATGTGCTTCACGTGGCAAGCAATGGCAACATCTTGACGTCTGTAACTTTGGTGGCACCAACCAAGATTTTCCCTACGGCTATATGTGTTGCATAATCTGTAATGAAGTAATTTATTGTTACTTTTATATATATATATATATATATTTTTCGGTAGAAGTTACTTATATTTATATACAACTAGCTATAAAATATTTGATAAAAATAGGTTAGTAAGACCTAACTTAACCATGGCCATATTGGGTGGGCTTGGACTATGTTTTGTCTTATTTTTTTTTCCTAAATAATCAACTAGCTCAATATAGGGGTTTGTTTGGCATGCATTCTTGGAATAGATTATGGGTCTAGAATGTATTCTAATTTTATAACTTACTTGTATTGTATGTGTTTGAACAATGAATTAAATTCCTTGCATCGGAATGATTTCTTGTGACTAAAATCAATTTCATCTTCTGTGACTAAGACATGGATGGAAAATTCTTTCATCACATGAGCAAGTAAACATCTTATGATATTAGAGGCAGCCTCAGGTTGATGCCTGGATCTACTGGTAGTAGGGGGGGGGGGGATCCTAGACTAGATGAGCAATATGAGGTATCAAACTTGAAACCTCATTAGGGCTAGGCTCTACTGCACTAGCCTCAAGGTGCAGCTATCCTCCAAAAAGGGAATTTTTGCAATCATTATCTAAAATTATTGTCGAGAGAATGTTCTTTGTGTCGCAGCGCAGGCTGCGCCCAGACACATGGACAGCCTGTGCAGGGGGCAGGGTGGTCATTGCGCCCACCCCTTGTGCCTGGGCGCAGCCTGCGCCGCAGCACAGAGAATAGCGCCCCATTATTTTATAAACCACTTAATATTTTTTTTATTATATTTAGTAATGATGCTTTATAGATGTGTTTTTATTTTACTTTTTAAATTCAAGGGATTTAGGTGCAAAGTAAAATAACAAAATAATGAATGATTTTGAATTAATGATATAAACATATGAGGTAATAATTGTGCAAATTTCTTTCTTGGTTTGAAAATTTCATTCCTTTCCCTTTAATTTCCCTTGCAACCAAACAGAGCCTCTGGGCTTACATATAAATTAATGATACTGGGCCTAGGGTTGAAGTTTGGGCAGCCCATGAGTACTTGGGGGTTAAATTTGAACTACTTGGGCTTTGGGCTCCATGCCATCCAAGTTCACCTATTGTGCGTCACTGCCCGCCCCAATTTGAATCCCTTAACAGAAAGCCTCTCTACCGGTGAAGGAAAACTTTCTCCTAATCTTAAAAACAAAAATGTGCGGTATTTGACTATTTGGCCGTTATGAAAGGTGCCATTTGTGGGCCAGCGAGCTTAGTTAACTCGATGATGGACCTTCATCAAGGAGCACTTATGATTATGGGCCCAACGATGAATGCTAAAAAGTAGTATTAGAGCTCTCAAAGAGGATTCCTCACTTGGGTTTGAGAATGAAGATACACTGCCATCGAGCACTAGTCTATGCTACAAGGATGAAGAAATTGGGCCTCAAGGTCATATACCCAACACTCACTTTTGAAGTCAACGGGGAACCGAGAGTACAGGTTTGGTGGTATTCTATGTGTTAGCGGTGAAACAGGGCCGGATTTTTTAAAACCCTAGTCCAACCCTGAGTCCTCTTAGCTTAACGCAAGCCCAACCCGGCCCTAGGTCGAGCTGAGATATCTCAGCCCAAGCCCAACCCTGTCGGGCTCAACCCAGTCCAGCCTGGCCCTAATTGACGCTGATCGGGCCGAGTTGGGCCGGGTTGGCCTTGATTGACTAGTCTCGTGTGATGGATCTTTATCCCCTGCAGTTCCTGCCCGGTACAGTTCCTGCAATTCCTCTCATAGGAGGGCAGAAATGACCACCTTACCCCTTGCCCGGATGGGGTCCACCCCCCTTTTTTTAAAGGCATTAGAGAACTGTACCGGACAGAGAATCGCATGAGATAATTTTCCCTCATGTGATTTTGGTATTGGTTTGTTTGATACTCAATTGATTATTAGATTTTTCTTTCGGTTAAAAAACTTAGCCCAAACTTAAAAATTTTAAATACTTTTGTTTAATAGATAATTAGCCTTTTTAAAAAAAAATAAAAAATCAATAGATAATTAGATACTAAACAGAAATTGCATAATGTAATCAATAAATTGTAAAGCATAACCTAATACCAGACTGGGCCGGGCTTAGCCTGAGATCTCAACCCTGACCCCGAGCCTGAAAATTTCAACCCTAACCCGTCCTCAGGGTTGAAAATCCCAGCCCAAGCCCAGTTCGGGCTCAGGGCGGGCTTGGGCCGATAGGGCCAAACATAAACCCCTAGACATGGAAACTGAGGAGCGGGCCAACCAGTTGATGCACCAGTTGCAGAACTGTACACAGTTTGGGTTACTATGAGACCCTCATGTCATGCTCTGGAAGTAGTAGTAGCAGTGAGATGAACATCGAGGAGAAGGAGCTTGCCGGCATCTCCCCAGGCTTAGTGAGGATGTCTATAGGGTACAGTGGGACTCTGGAGCAGAGATGGAGCCCATTCCAGAAGGCAATTTCTAGGATCCAAGATGGTCTAGCTCATGAGTTGCCTTGTTAATGTTGACTTTATGTAAGAGGTTTTCTTGAATGCCAATGGTTGCTTAAGATTTTGTAATTGTGTTAATGTGCAACGGATGTAATAAAAAAATGCAGGAGGGTCTAATAAAAAATCTCAATGAAGACACCAAGGACCACCAAATAGATCAAATGGTTGGTGTAGCATATTTAAAATTAAGATTGATGAGAAAAAGGAAAAAACTACCATGAGAAATTTGATGAATAAGCTAGGAAACTTGCATCCATGGTTTTAAGATCCGGATTGATCCCGCAATCGGACTGGGATAAATTAGAATCACCCTATTTTCCGTAAATTTTTCAGAATTGCTAGGTTTTCTCCTTAATCAGATGAAAAATGAGAAAAACAAGAAATCAGAGAATTTTTTTATTTGAAGTTTTGAACTCCAATTCAGTTTAAAAAAACATCTATGCATGCATGTAGCACTTCTAGTGCTCTTCATGACTGAGCCTATGAAATAGTTAAAGCCAAAATTTATAGAAACTTAAAAAGAATTTATTAAATATAGGGATGTGGGTGCATATAGGAACCTATTTCCACACACTTAATATAATTATTTATAGGGAAAAAGATCTCTGTCCGGGAGTTTGGCCTACACCACCACTTCCATGAGTCTATCTCTGTCTTCCCCATGTGAAAAGACACCTTGGCTCTCTTGTTTTAAGAAGGAGAGAGATAAACACATGCGAGTGTTGGCGTAGGCCACACTCCCGTGCTAAAAACTGCTTCCCTTGTCTAAATTACCATGTGATAATTTTGAAAGTGTTCAAATTTATTGGACATGTTTTTCACACCATCACCTAGTCATGTGTTAAGGCCAAAATAATTTCTCCTCATGTTATTACATACATTTTAAAATTATTTAGTAATGTTCTTTGAGGCCGGCAGTAGAAATTAATAAAAAAACAATTGCAAATCTTTTATACATATATAGTGTGTCATTTGGTTGAGATAGCTCATTGATGACATATGTTCTATGTAGAGAATTCTTGATCTATCCAATTGTTAGAATATCAAATTATCTTATTCATACGATGAAAAAGAAATATAAGGATGTGGAAATTGTTTCCTATAATGGGCATGAAGGAACCTTTTTTCATTGGAAGGATATAACCCAACATCATAAATCATTCCAAAGAAAACATAAAAAAAAGAAAAAAGAATTGGCATGGTTCTCTAGATCTATCTAGAAGTAGTGCACTCGATTCTTTGGCTTAGTAGAGTGTCTAACTGGATTTCTACTCTATCATGATCATCTTTTATATGACAAACTTCTAAGCTTTGATACTTAAATTTTCTAATAAAGCTTAAGAGGAGAGAGAGAGAGAGAGAGAGAGAGGGAGGAGGGGGAGACTTGATTTCAAAGAAATGTTTGTACTCAATTAAGAAAGGTAGTTAATTTCTTCACTGGGTATCTTACTTTTTTTTCTCCCCCGGTAAGTAACTATAGGTATCATTCATAACAAGAAAAAAGAACTAAGAAATCATTCCATAAAGTCAGAGAAAGTGGATTTAAAGAATATAGGATTAAGGTTCTAGCTATTTGTTAATAGAGCTTCTCATCAGTGCTTGACTACAATTCTCATTCATTTTATTGTTAAAAGAGCTTGCAATGGGTGGTTATTATTAATTTAAAATAAATAATGGGAAAAAGAAGGTTGCTTGGTTGCGTCCGCTATTCTCAGACACATGAGTGGTGAAATGACCACACCACCCCCCATGTTGAATGCTTGGCATGCGGCCCCATTGGTCCCCACATTGATGTAGGGGCTACGTGACCAAATAGCATTCACAATCCCTTAAATAATATGTATTGTAAATTTGAAAAGTATTCACATTAAGAAATAGTTTCAGCTTTGTTTAATTAGTATTTTTTTCTTCTATATAATAGCACCTTAGGGTTGGGGGAGAGCTTCTATAGTTCTATATATAGCTATGGTCCCCGGGACCAAATATTAAACTAATCACAAGCCATAGTGGTTGAAGTTGGATACAATGTATTATGAAATGGTAGCAAACATGATCCATTGCATCACAAATTAGACCGTAGAAACCTATATATTTTCTCCTTTCTTTCTAGCGTCCAAACTAATATAAATACATAGTTAATTTGTCTTAAACTATTTAATTTATTCAGTCAAACCTACTCACTTGTAATTCCTAGCTAATCTCTATAAATAAGACATGAAACATGAAGCACATCAACCTATGTTGTCTTATTATGGAAAGTGAGTATTTGATGACAAATCAACTCCATCATCCTAAGTGAATTTCTTCTGTCTTATAAACATTTTTTTTATTGGATTATTCCATTAATGTATATCTTTGATGGAATATGGTCAAACAATTTATCTATTCTTTCTTAGTGTTATTAAATAGATAATGTTAGAATTTCAATGATTAATTGAATTAATATTTTTAAAGGGAATTAAAAATAAATACTAAAGCAAATAAGGGGGATGGATGTACACACCGCCTGCATGTATTATTATCTTCCATACCAAGCTAGCCAACGACCGCACAGTAGAAGGTGCCTCACGAATTTTATATATAAGGGGCTAAAGTGATCAGGGAGGAAAGAGAATGAGAGAAGAAGTATATGTTACCTGCAATGTGTCCATCATTTTTTTTTCAATTAGATTTTGATTTGAAGGAATGGAATAGATCAAAGAAAATTCCAGACCTCATAAATGACAAAACATGGGACAAAAACATTGTTATCCTATACACTCAATTGGACGTCCTTTGCAAATATCAAATTTTTAGTAGAAAATCAATGAAACTTCTTCTAACTTGATCTACAAGACTTCTAAATAAAAAATTCAAAGAAAAAGAGGGAAAACAAGCCACCTTGGATTAAAAAACAAGAAAGATAACAAGGTCTCATTACCCATATGGAAATTGTTTATCACTAATCAGTTTTACATTGTTTGGTAAAGGAACGAATACAGGATTATTAACAAGGATAGGAAGTTTTTTGACTTTGCCCGTAATCTTATTGTTTCTTAGTGTTATTAAATAGATGGCAAAATTTCAATGGTTAATTGAATTGATATTTTTAGAGTGACTTAAAAGAATAAAACACAAAAAATCAAGGCTAAAACTAATAAGGAGGAGGGATCTCCAAGCCACCCACATGTATTGTTACCTTCCATGCCAAGCTAGCCAATGAGCGCACATTAAAGGGTGCCTCACAATCTATATATAGGGGGTTTACATGGTCAGGGAGGAGAGAGAAGTCTCCAGTAGTTTGTCTTTTTGTAAAATATTCTCCAATAATTGTAGTCTCCCAAAAGAATGAAAGAGATGGTTAAAGTAGCACTGCATTGTACTAAGGAAACCTACCTTAATTGAAGTTACCCAAATTAAGCTTATAATCTCTACGTAATCTCAACCCTAGGATTTAATTACGAAAGTAGTTGAGATTGATTAGGGTTTGTTTTGGTTTTTTTTTAAAAAAAAAAAATAAGTAAAGGGAGACCAATGTAAGGGAATTGATTATTGAATTGAATTTGGAGTTTCTCTTTTTTCAAGCCTTACAGAATTTCTCCCCTTCCAAGCCTTGAAGAGCTTAAAGATAGACCTAGAAGAACTTGTATCGTGCCGGCTGAGCATATCTCCACTCTCTATCATTCCTTAAGGAGTACTGTAGTCGATTTCACATTTTTGAGCCTGCGTTATGAACAATCCAATCTGTTCAAATATTTTAATTAGAAATCTTTAAGTATTGACAACTTAGTAAATTGGATGAACTCTAATTTTGTGGACAGGTAAACCCGATGGTCCCTTATCTATATATTAATATTCATCTCAAGTAGAGTACACCAAGAGGCAATTAAGACATATTTAAGGACTGTACAAACTAAAATCTATCCACGATGCAAAAAAACACAATGTAATGGCAGAACAATCAAACAACCACAACACAAGGATATATAATTGGTTTGGCAAGGTGCCTATGCCATGGTGAGATGAGAGTAATTTTACTAGAAATGAAGAATAGGGTTACGAGCTCTCTTTCTCTCACCTCTCTATTTACAAAAAATTCCTTCTTAACCCTAATGATCCCCCTATCGCTACTAATTTAAAACGAAAACATAGAGATACAATTTCTAAAATTATCTCCATCACAATGTGGAGTCTTTACCATGAAGACTCCTCCGGGTGTCAAGTCCTATGGGCTTTTAACGGCACTTTAGAGGTGCCTCACAACTCAAACAACAAAATATAATACATCAATTCTCAATAGGGACCACAAAATATGCATGGGCATACACAAATGACTAAAGATAAAATTGAAGGATATATACAATACACGAGAAGATATTTGATTGAATTAAGTTATACATGAAATTTGATATGTGGCTGATACAAATTTTACCTATCTATCCAACAGTTAGAATCACCAAATCATCATACCATCAAATAACTAGTGTCATAACGGAATGTGAAAATGAAAATATTCCTCATTACTAAACATATTTTCTTTGGAACACGTTAAATCAAGCCTTTTGACTTATCCTATACTAGGTTGGCGACTGGTCCATTCTAACGGCCATACACTAGATCGAGCCCAATTAGGCAAATAACTCCGGAGGAGGGGGTAGATAAATGACCCACAAAGGGCCAGCAAGGGGGCCATAGGGTCACACTTATTCTACTATTACTACTACTATTTCAAGAAGGGAAGGGTTGGGGTAGGGAATTTTTCTCCTCTCAGGTTTCCTGCCCGGTTAGGTTCTTCTCATGGGGAGGGCGGAAATGACGACCTCACCCCACCCGGGTAGTGTGTTCGGGCAGGGGGTGAGGTTGTCATTTCCGATCCCCTATGAGAAGAACCTACGAATCTGATCGGATAGGGAACTTGAGAGGTAGGAGGATCAAAATCTCGAGCTTTCGTAGAGTTAGGTTAGACACAATTATGTAACCGCCTATGTATAGAAGCTTATCCCCAGCCATGTTCTCCCTGGATTCTGAATCTTTGGATTTGTTCAAAAACCTGTCAATTTATCTACATTCCGAAAACAGTCCTTTTCGATGGCTTAAGTACTACTGTACTACGATGCTTCAGCTTTAGAATCAAACAGAAGAGTTTCAGAAAGTAGAGAAGTCCCTTTAGATGATTAAAGTTGTAAATGATTGATACCACTTAGCACGATTCTTGGGATCTGCCTCCATCAAAGATGTGAACTGCTGCTGATTAGATGTCACAAACAAACAATGAGAAGTAGATACTTTTAAGTTTTTATGAGATACAACAAACCAACTTTTTTTTTCCCTAAAAAAAAATCAAGCTAGGTTTAATCTCTTCTACATCATTAAAATAAAAGTCATGACTAGAGACTGAAGTCACTGAATAGTACTAAATCACTAATAAGTCGGGTCAGATTAAGGAGAGGATATACAACCAATCACCGCCATGAAATGATGGTGAGATTTATTAGCTGCATGGTGTGAGGAGAGAGTATTTCAATGTATGAAGGTCAAAATGTCATGCATGTCATCTATATCTCGGATTCTTGTATCCATTTCGAAGATTGATCCGCTCCAACATATCTTGGTGGTAATTTAAATGTGATTTTTTTTGAGATATGTGATGATAATAGAGGGTTTGGGCCGATAGGTCCAAGGCACGGTTCAACCCGACTTGACCGACTTGATAGATCAACCCGAGAGAGAGAGAGAGAGAGAGAGAGAGAGAGAGAGAGAGAGAGTTAATTTTGGAATTTTTTGTGTCAGGGTTTTGAGAAGAGAGAAGTAGCGCTGTTTTGGGTGTTCTTGAGAGATCTCCACATTGTAACTTTCTTCCATTGCATAGTAAAACATCTTCAGCTTCGCCCATAGACCTACATAGCATATCATATTGGTGTGTGTAAACTACGTTAAATCTCAATGTCATCTTGCTCTGTTTTTGTTTTTGTTTTCTGTTTGTGTCTTTTTTTTTTTTTGGGTGATAGAAATGTTTGTTGGTGTTTGTTTGAACACTGCAGAGGTGAGGTAATGATCCTAGTCATTGGTATATGAATCAGGTTGAACCAGTTTCAACTAATACTTGATCAAATCGAACTCAATTTGTTGAATCAGTTTTGGTTTGGTTTGGTCCAATCTTTTATCTCTTATCGGTTTATTATCATATTGTAATTGGTTCAATTTCAAATTTTCATATATATATATATATATATATATATATATATACATTAAAAATAATATATATTCTTTATTATTTTTCAGTTTTTATCTCTTTTTCTTTGCGTTCAGCTAGATTTTTTGCTCCCACTCTTTCCCTACCCTCGTATCCTCCATAGTTAAAAGAAAGAAATCTTTGCGACGACCCAATGGAGACAAGGAAAATAGAATAATAAAGAAAAAAAAGTAGGGTGTATATATGATATATCTTCAACCACACCTCTTGTCAATTTAACTAGTTTGGATAGTTGCGTAGATATTGTCAAACTCAATATACTTTTGGCTTCGACCAAAAAAAATATACTTTTGGTTAATAAAAAACACACTCAAAATATATAGTTGGCAATTACTAAGGTTTGTTTGTTTTGTTGCTTGGGCCGTGGGGGAGAGAGAGGAAGGAGTGACTAAGAGAGTTCACCGACTTCCCCCATGGACAGATGGATGCCGGAAAGTCCACAGACAAAATAAAATTTGATTTGATTTGCAAATATATTTATCATGCTAGGTAAGCTCTACGTTGCACGTACTGTTCTTGCTACCTTCCAAATGCACGTGCCAATCGAGAGAGATTTTAATGTTACGCTTCTCACGCGTAACATGATGTGGACTAACCACTCACATCCTCTCTCCTGTTTTGACTCACGTGGATGATACTATTCCTTGTATTGTCATTGGTGTGATGTAGAGGCTCTTGTCCATTCCCCCATTGTGAGGAACCTTCTTCCTAATGGTTAACTCCTCCAAAAAAAAATCTAATAAAGTTTGAGAAGAGGGTTTTCTGAGCAAGCAGTATAGAAGAGGAGATGCACACCAATAAGTTGCGACAAGAAGGTATCATACATTGGAGGGCAACAAGGTCATTTCTATGAGTAGGAGAGAGATACACTCAGGTGCTAGTGTACCTACTCCAACAGCTCAGAGAACCTTTTCCTTAAGGTCTATATATAAAGTGGGCAAGAGATCGATGCATGGTCATGTGACCCTTGCACTAGCGTGGGGGCCAATGAGAGTGTGCATAGGGGTATCAACATGGATTGGATTTTTTCAAGGAGGTAAGGTGATAATTTTACGCATTCTTGTGTCTTGGTGTAGGATCCACACAACCAAGCACCATAAATGTTACGCTAGCAAAGAATGAATCATTTGCATGTACGTGCAAGTTAACATACATGTGAGAGGTAGCCACTTATCCTTTTGTTTCCATTAATACCCCTCCTCCCGTTGTAAATGGAAAAAATGGGATGGGTGGTTAACTCTTACATGTACGTACACCCACACGTACGTACAGAGGAACTGGACTCACGCTAGCACCCTCTCTCTCTCTTTCTTACTTGTATCCTCCTCACATAAAATGACCTTGTTACCTTCCTCATTGGTATGGTCCTCTATGGTGCTTGCTTAGATAAGTACCTCTCCCATAAAAGCATAAACTAAACTATAAAGTCGTCCTCTTCCTCACCCCCAGAAAAAGGAAAATAAAAAAGGATTGAGAGTGGGCTATTGGGTGAACAGTGACCATATGGTCCATATGGGTCCTTATCGCCCTCAGTATTGGTGGGGGGGGGGGGGGTGCTGTGAGCATCGTGCGGTGCAGCACCACCCATGTGTGCACGGTGGTGAACAGTGACCATATGGTCCATATGGGTCCTTATCGCCCTCAGTATTGGTGGGGGGGGGGTGCTGTGCCGCACAATGCGCACAACACCGCCCCCAGTACTAGGGGCGATAATTTTTCGTGACCATATATACTGACCCTCGTAAGAGAAAAGGAAAAGACAGTAGCTTCCCAACAAGTGTCCATGAACGTCGCTTAGAAGATCTTATTTGGGTTCTTTCTTACCAAGTTTCTGTTTGGGTCATATATCACAGATCTCCATCGGTGTCTCAGTGTCTCTCTCTTGGAGGAAGACCTAATAAGGTGTGCTTAATATATATTTAAATCTGATCCCGTGGATGCTTCCAGGGTAGCATCTCTGTCAGTGTATTTTAGAATTGACATCCTTTATTTTCGTCTGTCCCTATTTTCGTGTGCGTCTTATACACAATGAGGTGCGTAAAGACCACTTTACCCCACTCGAGCAAGGCGTTTGGGCAAGAGTAAGGCGATCTTTGCGCGCCCGTTGTGCGTTATACTTAGGCTTTTAAAGCTGGTGGGATGTCATTATCGATTACCTCGGGAGAAGGGTACCCGTAGCTTCTCAAGTCACCGTCTTTGCTAGTCCTTTCGCTGTCTTTAATTGCTCAAACCAAAACAAAAGGGAGACAGCAACAAACGACCACTCGTAAATTAGTCCCCCCCCACCCCAAGTCCCCAACCAAAACGATCCTCACTAGTAACGTCTTACGACGTCGAGTGTTTTAATCAGCGTTCCGTTGTGTCGGTGATGATAAGGGAATTATTTCATTTCATTTCATATGTGAGACCCAGCCCAGTTGTTGAAGAAGAAGAAGAAGAAAAAAGAGGGTTTTACACTTTCATTCGTGCAAATGATGTAGACGCTATGGTTCAGTGGGCATTGGCCCATGTCCCAACTTTGTCCATACACACAAGATCTTGAGAGATTTCATCGGAAAGGACTGAAAATAGATCTTTCCCTTTCACGTTTATGATGAAGTTGAAAAGAAGCTTGGCTTTCTTTGGATCTGAGCCTTAGAGGTTAAAACTTAAAACTAGGAATGATGATGATGAAGGTAGCTCTTAGCTTCTACGTAATTAATTAGTGGTCAGGAATGGATGAGATATACATATATATATATATATATATATATATATATCGACGATGAGGACCCATGCCATTTCGTAAATGGGATAAGGATTAGTTCCACCCCCATATATATTGTCAATATCCCTTTCAAGTTTCAATCGATTGCAACATTTTTCATTATAATTTTGGATTTCTTTTCGGATTTGGATAGTCAAAATTGAAACGATTAGGAAATATGGATTTTCATTGGCTGCCTCCTCACTTTCAATTTCAAGCTATTTGTGCAGAAGATCTGAAAACACCATAGCCTATATGGTCTGGGGCTATACTGCATGGAACCGAAACCTTATTAATTATTATTATTATTTTTAATCAATTCTGCCCATGAAGAAGAAAGGTAAATTCCCTTTAGGATAGAACTTAGAAGAGATATCACTTTCATACTCCATGAGTACTTTGAAAATTACTTTAATTTCTTCATAAATAAAAGCACATTGCTGAACCACATAAATCCCTACATTGTGTGATTTGTCTGTTTTTCATTTTCCTTTGTTGTTCTGCATTGTTATAAGATTTCATTTTGACACTATAGATACAAAACAGCGAGATATGTTTTCAAAGATATACTCAACAATAAAACATGGCATTAGAGAACAACATTGTTAGATTATTTTCTTTTAGTTTTATCAGATTAGGCCTGTGTTTGGTATACATTCTTGGAATAGATTCTATGGTCTAGGAGGTACTTTGAAAACAATGAGACGATTGCACATGTTAATCTAGATAAATCAAACCGATTTTCCTAAATTTCACAAAGATAATCAACCGCCACGCCCAACTCTCCATCTTTTTTCATCCCCACGTATATTCATTCGTGGACGAATATTCCCAAAAATCGATCCAAAATCGGCAAAAACTCCTCTAAATCTTAGTTTTTGTAGAGGATCAGTCTGATCCGGATAGGCCGGCCGATCCGATCCGATCCGATTTTTCAAACCATGACTTTGGCACATACAATCATATCTGACATAGGTACCAGGTCATTGAGTAATAGAACAATCTAGTCCCATCAGTAAGACATGAGATCGACCTTCAATTTTGCAAAACATGGTACAAAATTATTAGGTCAGTTTAGGTCCACATGTTTGTACTTTGTACTTGAAGGCCATTATTGCATACTCGATAAATATGAGCGCATGAAAATTGAGAAATTTCAACCTATACTTGTTGAATTCGAATCTAGATCCTCTCAAGTGAGGGGATTGCCCAATGAGGCATCCAATGACTAGCTAGGTTGCTTCGCATACATCTCAATGTGTGTCCGGTCAACAGTTCTAGGTAGCTCAACCGTTCATTGGACATTTATTGGGCGGGATGCTCATTGGAGAGGATCCTCATCTATTGAATTTTCTAGTCCCCCGATTAGCTCTCGTGAAATGTGATGATTCTTTATGTACCATTTTGTGACGACACATTCTTTTTCTTCCATAAATGCCTCTTTAAATACTTTTAATAGCAGCATGAATGGGTATTTGGGGCCGGCGAGTAAAAAGGACGATACATGATGCCTTCATGTAGGGAGAGTTGATTTAGGCACAAATTTTATTGTGTTTCTCTTTCTAGGGGGAGCTAATCAAGGCCCAAATTCTTAGGTTTCCATTATAGCTTACAATCTCTTTCCCTACCAAGAAATTTTTCTCCTCTCAGGTTCCCTGTTCGGTCAGGTTTGTAGGTTCCTCTCATAGGGAGGGCAGATATGATGACTTCACCCCGCCCGGTCAGTGCGTTCGGGCAGGGGGTGAGGTCTTCATTTCCAGCCCCCTATGAGAGGAACCTACGAACCTGACCAGACAGGAAACCTGAGAGGAGTTAAGTCCCCTACCAAGCGGCAATGTCTGACGAGACTAAACCTTTTGGACGTGTAACCCATTTCGTCATCTAATAATAAGTTGATTTTATCCCAATCCAACAATACATGTTAAGAGAGCGGTTTAACAATTGCTTAAAACTTTTTTTTTTTATTCTTATAAATAGGAATCTTTGAAAAATCAAGAGAAAAAGTCCCCTATGCAGTGGGCATGTATTTTTATTAGTCAATGGTAAGAAGAATCTTTTTTTTTTTTTTAAACTATTTCCAGTACTAATGAAATAAAACAAGATTAATTGGAGCTCTTTTATCTTGAATATTGATGAGGTCAGGTACGGCTCATGATATTGTTCGCTTTAAGTTAGCTTTTATGGGTTTTAAAAGGCCTCATAAGGAAGTAAAGACTCCAGTCATTGTAAGGACCATGGTCTTCCTTTCGATTTTGCTCACAACAGAAGCTCTAGTGAAGGGAAGAAGAGCATGTTGCTAGTTTTTACATGCCCGAGAAGGGCTTCCCATAGACTGTGCCAATGATGAAAGTCAAGGAATGCGTCTCATGATGTTGTCCGCTTTGAGCTGCCCGTCGAACTAGCATAATATCGCTCTCACGATTTTTAAAAGGCCTCATGAGGGAGCGAGGACTTCAGTCGTTATAAAGACCACAGTCTTCCCTTCACTCACCATGTGAGACTATCTTTAGTCGTCCTGAGACTAGTCTTTACCTACAACCAATAGAAAATAAATTCATTTTGGTGGGTTTGTGCTATTTTTGCTTCATGATTTAGGATGCATGGGCATCCACCAGGGGATTTTTTAATTTGTAGGGGGCGGGACAATCATTTCAAGATGTGTCTGAGCGTAGGCTGCACATGATCAGGTAGCATTCTTTTTTCCCATATATTAAGATATGACGTGCATTGATGTTTTTCAACTTTTACAGTGACAGTATTAATGGAAGGAGAAAAATGAAAATTTGGAACTTACCATTCAAACTTGACTAGTAGCTGTAAGCGATAATAATAGGGAGAGTGATTGCTACAACGCCAGAGTGCAGTTTCCCACAACAAGAATGTGGAAAATTGAATCGCGCAGTAGGGTTTTAAATCATGGGGATGTGAGAGAGAGGGTGTGTATATGAATCTATACATTGGTGTCGTAGCAATCTTTTTCCCTAGACAACAATAGCACAAACCCACCAAAATCTCTTCTTTTGCAATTAAAGGGAGTCAACAATAATACGGGTTTTACCAGAAAAAAAAAAAAAAAAAACAATAATACGGCTAACATTTGCATGCATTTAGATCCATAATTTCTAAACAAATTTGCATTTGATGCATAATTTCCAGAGTATATACTTAGTGAATATAGGGTGTTGCCATTGGGATGCCTTCCATAATGATATCATCGTAAGTTTATTATATGTTCTTACAATGATATGATTGTATGTATTATTATAAATTTCAACCCAATCCCCTTAGTGAACAGCTGTTAGAGCAAACAACCGCTAGCTCGGTTGGTTCGAAGCATTGTAAGTTGAGATCATTCCCCCCAAGAGGTCAAGGGATCGACTCTCCTAGATTGTATATTGTGCCAAAAAGGCACTCATCTCTCCTCTCCCCCCTCCCTTAGTTGTAGATTGTGGGCTTGTCTTAGCCTTCCCCTTTAGCTTGTAGTTGGTCTGTGGGCAACTAGCTCAGTTGGTTGGAGACTTGTTAGTTGAAGTGCATGATCCCCATAAGTTGGAATCAGGATTAGGTATGCCAATTCTTTTCGGATAAGAAACTTAGGAATCTTGCTACAAGATATAAGTTTTAGTGATTTCTTGCTACTTTACTTCCTAAAAATACGATTCACACCAAATTTAAAAAAAAAAAAAAAAGAAGATTAAAAAGTAGGCTGGAATCAGGCTTAGGTGTGCCAATTCCCTTTCAGATCAGGTGAATCATACGTATTGATTCTAATTTATCAAACCTTGCACACCAAGTTCTTGATTATTTGTAATTCTCTCCTAATCTTTAGGGCTAATTTTTTTTTTATATTTATATATGGGGTTTTTTTTATTGACACTTCTTAAGGTGTCAAATAATTTGTAAACTTATTTTTTTGCTCTTTTAATTTAACGTATTTTTTTCCTTAGTGAGGACAAATGCTGTCATTTCACATATATATTCAAAAAATGTACAAGACAATGACAACTTCAAATAATGACGTATTGATAAGTCACTTTCAAGTTATTTATGAAAATCTTTTTGTACCCGTAACTTAAAGAATTTTAAAGAATAAGACGAAGAACAATTAAAAGAAGGTGTCAAGTTCTAAATACACCTATAGAGGCATTATTTAGTAATCGTCATGATTAAACAATCTTGCTTAACACTTCTTCCTTCTCACATTAAAAAAAAAAAAAAAAAAAAACTTTAAATTATATCTTATGTAATAATTAAAATAATTATATTATGCCTTTCTGTATTAATTAAACTCATTATATTATCTCTTTCTGTATTAATTAAATTTATTTAGAATGTTATTTTGTCTTGCTTGTTTGAGCAAAGGGGACAACCAATAGGGATGGGTGTGGACTGTCGACCTGTGGTTGCCCATGGTTTTAGTAAGTTTTTGCATCATTTTGACGTCACAATTTTGTCATATTCATACTTAATTTTGCAACCAAACGGAGGTTCCTGCATCATCTGTTTAGGTGAGCCCTAACCGTCCATGGGGTTTTCAATATTAATTATTTGGTTTAAAACATATGATGTAGATGGTGTAAGGGCATAATATACGTTCAATTTTAATTATAATTATAAAAAGATATATTATTATTGTCACAAGGGTCTGTTATCTTTTCAAACGTCATCAGGTAAATAACCCGCCACATAAATATGTGATGGGGTACATTCTGACCGTTGGTAAAGTGGACAGAGTTTAGATTAACCTATCTGTCCATCTGTGTGTACCAGTACTTTAGACAATATTTTGTATTCTCCCAACTCTGAGTGAGAACAGACAATTTAGATTGACAAAATCGTAAAAAATGGATTTAAATTTATCTTGTGATTTTTGAAAGCATCACATTCCATTGTTACATTGATAACAACTGCAAAAATAATAATAATAATAATAACAATAATGATGCTGACATGATAATGGGTTGCGGTGTTTTTCATAGCTTTTTGAGAGGTTGGGGCCAACCCCACTGCTCAGTCCCTATTCTCCTAGTACTCTCTTGGTGGTCATGACAATGATCTAATCTAATTAAGTTTAAGAAAATGTTCTTTGAGCCATTGGGGTAGAATATGCTAGCACTTCTATGCCTATCTCTTTCCTATTCACACGAAAATAACATCGTTGCCTTTCAATGCATGATACCGTTTTGCCACACCTCATTGGAGTGTTTCTCTATGCAATTTGATCGGAAAACCCTTTCCCTTATGTTTAATTAACTATATTTGACTATGCAAGATTTTTATATACGAGTTTGATCATCAAAAGAACCAAACTATACAAGAAAATAGAAAAAAAGAGAAAAGGAAAAGGTTTTAGAATACATTCTAAACCTAGAATCTATTATGAGAATGCATACCAAAGACATTTTTAATTTCCATGTCCAATAGGTGTTCAAGTGTCAACTAAAATTGTGGAATTGAATTAAACTGTAAATTGTAGAATGAGAATTCCTTCAAATAGTTTGTAAATGTGGCTTATATTCTTAGTCTTCGGTTTTGGATCCTTTAATATTTTTCTTGAGGTTGCCAATCCCTTTTATATTTTTTTGATGAAACCAATCCCTTTTATATTGAGGTTGCCCTTTATAGGCTTAAGATTTAAAAATCATTAAAAAGATTTCTTGAAACCTTTCAATCACCGATTGAAATCACCAACATTCTCAAGAATATAAAATTCCTTCAAGAATTTTGTTCCTTCTTTTATGTAGATAGGTTGGAGAACTTCCATGCTCGTAGTAGGCTCTTTGTTACCCTCAGCAAAATTTATGGGAACCCTATTTTCCTAAGGATTAACTATCTTTTAATTTGTCGATTAACCTTTTGGGATTGATGTGTGATTACATTTTCATAAAAAAAAAACTATCTTTTGTAAATCTCTGAGTGGGACCTTAACTAAAATTTTAACAAGGCATAATTTCTAGACAACTGGGTACTTCTACCATGTGATAATATTTATTGATGCTGAATGCATTTCCCATGTCATTGTCTAGTAGTCCCTTTGTGATTTTAAGTTATTTTCATACATCCATGTGTTATGAAACGCTTTAGAAATTATTTGAATAACATGGATGATTAGGTACAAATCCTCACAATTAAGAACTCAAGGAGTTCAACTCTCGTGATTGGGACCTACTAATTAATTAAAAAAACAAAAAAAAAAAAAACTTATAAACAAGAGGAAAAGAGCTTTGTGAGCCCTATAATTGGAACATGTTATACGTGACCTATCTAGATTTTCTATCATATCTAATCATCTTTTTTATTTTTTTTATTTTGATGAAAAGAAAACTCATTTATTGAAACATGTTGAACGCAAGGTATCCGCGTTACATAATTCAAATAATCAGGGAATGGAAAGTGGTCAGTTTGTCTCACACATGCAAGACATGACCCTCCGAATCAGAGAGTAAGCTGCGTTGTTAATCTCCTTGGAAATGTGGTGAATGTAGCAACTTCTAAAGTATGTGATAGGGTGCTGAATGTCCTTCACTATACTGACAATATCAAAGGGGACCGACTCTTGATCACCATTAATTGATGCGGCAAGGGTCTTGCAATCTGTCTCCACCACCAAGTCCTCTATCTAATCATCAGGTGACTCTTTGGATATGCCCTCCCCTACATTGCAAGCCCTTTGCTGTCCCTTTTTTGTTTTTTAAGGGGTCGGGAGATGAAAATTTCTATCTGAAAGTGAGGCCTTTGCCAGCACTTCTTAGATCTACCTCTCCTCCTCCACCAATAGAAGGTGAAGATGTCATTTCATAAGAGAATGAGAGGGATAGACACAGGAGCGCTTCGCTAATATCCTCTCTCTATAAACACAGACATGAAATGACCCCACTGCCTTCCAATCTATGAAAACACTCTGTAACATCTCATTGATGCTGTCTCTATGCCGCTTGTTCAAAATTTTTTGTTTTTTGAGGGGAGGGGGCGGAATAGAGAGGGTATATATATGTTAAAACTTCATTAGCATTACTTTCATGGTTTCAAAATATTTACAGCAGGAGGCGCCCAGAGTTATGAAAACTTAAAAACAAAAAACCAAGACAAGAAGTGGTAGCAAGGAGGCCAAACAAGTGAGCCGGTGAAAAAGTTGGAACCAACGGGTGACCCAACCGATAACAGTCGGGTCGGAAACTGAAGTAACCACCATCTATGCACATAATTTTTACAATTTTTTGGGGAGTAAAAATTGAGAGAGAAACAAGACCAGGTAATGTGCCTTAATTTGTCTTTTCACCACTCCGAGGCCGCAGTTTAACGGTGAGAGAGAGAGAGAGATAGATGGCCAGTGCCTTAATTTGTCTTTTAACCACACCGAGGCCGCAGTTTAACGGTGAGAGGAATGGCCATCTCACATGACAGCCTAAGCACTTCCGATAGGTCAACCGGATTCTGACCTGACGCCACCCACTTGAACTCGTGTAACAGCGACGCCACCCAAAAGATTACTGTGGTCAACCCCAGAACTTTTCCCGGACAGACTCGCCTGCCCGACCCGAAAGGAGCTAGTCTCATGTCTGAACCTAATACCGAGAGCTCCACCTCACCGTCCTTGGTTACGAACCTTTCGGGCTTAAAGTCCAGCGGGTCCGCCCACACGTTTGGGTCTCGGCTGATGGCCCACATGTTAACCATGGCGGTTGTCCCGGCTGGCACGTGTCGATCATCGACGGTCGTATCCGTGATTGCTAACCGGGCCCATGAGAGGAGTGGACCTGGTGGGTGTAGCCTGAGAACTTCCTTCACTACCGCCGACAGGTACACCATAGACTGAATATCCTCTTCCGTCACCGGTCGTGATTTCCCTACTACTCTGTCGAGCTCTTCGTGGACTTTTAATTGGATTTCAGGATGGAGTGCCATCCTTGCTAGTATCCACTCTATCAGAACTGCCACCGTATCTGCTCCCCTAAATATCATCTCCTGTTAAAACAAAAAAAAAAAAAAAAGACATTTAGTTACTATTGAAACGAAGACCTTCAGAGTTCGGTTTGAATCCAAGTCTGGTTGCAAAGCCCACAGAAAGGCAAGTATGGACATCCAAATCCGCTTTTTCTTTGGCGTCTTCTTACCCTTTTAAATTTTTTTTGTTTTGGGTTTTCATTTTTATAATTATAAGTCGCCTTAAAAGTATTTAAAAAGGGATTAAACAAGTTATCAAACTAAACAAAACTGCTTACCCAGAGGACGGCAATCATGTCGGGTTCCGATAACTTATCAGGTCCTTGAAGCGAAAGTAAAACGTCGACGAAGTCTGTGGCAATTTTCTCTTTGTGGCCAGTTGGAGCTTGAGCTCTATGCTCGGCGATGATCTTGTTCACGAACTTGTTTACTTTGGGAACAAGTTTTGAGCATCTGAGTCGGATATGTTGAGGGTCGAACCAATACAGCCAAGGCAGATGGTCGGACCAGTTGAGCTTACCTAGCAGTTCGTACCCTTCTTCAACCAACCCTCTCAGTTCATCAGTTTCGTTGTTTGAGGAATTGAGTTCGTATTGCCATCCAAAAACAGAGCACATGATGTTACTAAGAGAAGCCCGCTTCAGAGCGTCTCGGACACGAATTTCATCCGTAGAACTGTGGAACATGGACACCATCTGAGAGGCGATTTGGAACCTCTGGGCTTTGGAGCTGCTGATCTGTTTGGGACAAAAGAGATGAGTTGCTGCAATTCTGCGAAGGGTGCGCCAGTAAACACCGTAAGGAGCAAACCCAATTGCTCTGTTGAACATGAGGCTGTAAGCAGATTCTTTCACTGGGCGATCTGCGAAGACAGAGCTATTGAGGATCTCCTTGGCTACATCTGGGTTACAAGTCACGATGACACGCGTCTCACAGAGGCTGAAAGCCATGAGCCGCTTAGCTCCGTAGCGTTCCGCAGTGGAAGCCAACCGTCGGTGAGCTAGATTGGCCATAAGGTTCATGCTTCCTAAAACAGGGAGACCCCTTGGCCCCGGTATGGGCTTTGGCTTCTGCCCTGGCCCTCTTTTCCATCCATACCTTCCCCAAGCTGGCCCTCCTGGGTAAGCCCAGTAGAGGAAGACCATCCCTAGCCAAACTAAAACCAAGATACACAAAGATGAGACATAGTTATCATACGAAAACGCTCTGCATTTCGCAGCGATGGCGAAAACCCACAGCCCATCTATCTCTGTTTTCATTGTAAGAAAGAAACTTTGAAGAGGTTTCACTAACAGACAACCAGTTTGCTTCTTTTGGGTTCAGAAGTAGAAGTAGAAGGGTTTGTTTATATAGAACGAGAGAGAGGAAAGAGCGAGAGTGAAAAACAGGGGGGGTGGGGAAATTAAGAATAACCGTTAAACAGGGGCAGTAGAAGGACCGTATAACGGAAAAGGAAGTTCCGCCGCCATACGTGTATAACGGAAAAACATATCCAACGGAGAAGTAAATGCTCGAGTTAATGAATATACGTGGCAGTTTAAATGGCCCGAAGTTGTCGGGGACAATGGGGAAAGGTACACATGATGGCCATGCACTTTTGTGGGCTTTCATTTTTGGGTTCCGGGCCTCATCAGGTCACAATGACGGTCCAGTCCAGTATCTAGACCGAAATCCAGGCCGGACTATACTTTGGTATGGTGAACAGTTAACATCCCACATGGGCATACGTAACGTTCTTTGACTGCCACGTGTAAGTGTCATGCAATGTCTGTAGACCTAATCATGACAGGTCCTGCTTCCCGCGTATCGATACTTCTGGCGGTTAATTAACTATTTGCGAGATTGCGGCATCGACGGTGCTCATATGGTCATATGCTCCTTCTTTCTTTCTTCTCTTCTTCTTCTGCTTCTTCTTCCTTTCTTTCTTTCTTTCTTCTTCTTCTTCTTCTTCTTTCTTTTTTTCTCTTTCTTCTTCTTCTTTATTTTTTTATTTTTTCCTTCGAGGTAGGGGTTCAACCGGTCAGGTCTAATCGGTCTGCACTATTTCTATGGATAAGTAATTGGATCTCGTTGATTGGGACATGGATATATTTCTATTCGGTTGATCGATTTTACAGATTCATAATCATGTTCAAGGAAATCTGATTTATAATCAAACTTTGAACGAGTTAATTGACTAATCGATCATACCAAATGAACTTAAATGGCTAATCAGACAATAGATTGTCGATTATTGGTCAATCACAGTATTCGATTAGTGTCAATTAGATGACCATTGGACTACAACCTTGCATTGGGAACATTTGGTCATTGATCCATTGATGTGCGAGCTCAACATGTTTAGTAATGAATCGAGCTAATTTTGAGCCCCACCAATCAATTTAGGTCAAGGTCAACCTACTTATGAGGGCCAACTTTTGACAGTCCTAACACTAGGTTTGTCAAGAAGGTATAATTGTAAAAGAACAATGCAAGGCAAAGGTCTAATTCCATGAGGAAAAAGCATGGTATGGTAATAGGACCCATTAAAAAGAAGAAAATTTCTTTTTATGTTGAATATTATTATATAGATATCAATTTAGCTCTTCTCCAACCGAGGTGGGAGCTGAGGATCCAGCCCAACAAAACAGGGGATGTTTGGGTCATTACACAGGTGGGCTGGGCCCCATGTGATCCCATACAACCAACCAAGTTGTATCGAATTTGATTGGACTGTTTTGACCTAAATAACGATATTTTGGAATTTTGATACCACTAGTACGGTATATTTGGTAATAGCATATTAACATGTATTGAATAATATGATATTTTGGAAACTAATACCTTAAATCGTGGCTCATTTCTAATAAAAATTAAGGGAAAAGAACGGCTTAAACGGTATTGCATACCATTTAATTCTCTACCTTTAGGCTTTAGCCCCAATTGATTATTTTTTGAATGGAAGAAAAATATCTATTCTTAAGAAAATAAAAAGGTTTCGAC
Source organism: Telopea speciosissima (assembly GCF_018873765.1). Lineage (NCBI taxonomy): Eukaryota > Viridiplantae > Streptophyta > Magnoliopsida > Proteales > Proteaceae > Telopea > Telopea speciosissima. Next base: position 86,008,610 of record NC_057916.1, on the reverse strand, counting down.
ATCTGGTCTTAACAACTTCCGAGAGTCTATTAACTCTCCTCTTCATTGGCCATTTATGGGCATGCAGTAGATACTTCATCCCTAGTCTTCTTATTAACAAAACAGCAAACAGTACTAAAGCCTTTCATAAATATATAAGCATAGATTATATAGTAACTTAAATAATTCCCAAGGCCAACCTTTGACATTCCTTAACAACTAAAGTGCAACACCTTGATTGTTAGGTCTCGGAAAGTATCTACTGCTCTAGCCCATCACTAGCTGCGCTAGCAGCTATGAGAACCACTTCCCAATAGAAGATAAAACTATGGCGCATCAATGAAGGTGTTTTCTTTTTTGGGATGGGGTTGGTGCAAGAACATCAATTTCGTTGATTAGCAAAGAACCATGCTTCATGCGTGATGTTCTTGCAAATGTATTAAACATGTTTTTCACTGCTTTTTAGGGGAGGGGTGGGTAAGGATGGACTGGTCAGATTTTGACCTTTTTAGTTTTTCTTTTCTTTTTTATATGAGAGAGGGCTTTCTACTATGTTAGTGTAAGAAGGAATCTGCACGTCATACCAATGGGGTGTGGAAAATGGTATCATTGACATGGGAACCACAAGGTGAGATGTGAGAGAGAGAGAGTATATTAATCATTATTAGTATGGGTCTCATGGCTCATTATGGTGGTACGTGTTTGCTTCTTTTTCCATTATAGATATATAGGGTTAACCTAAAACCGGACCGATAAAGAAATTAGTCTCGAAAGTTCAAACCAAAACCATAGATATAGGTCTGCTTTCTCTTAACGATGTCCTACTATCGGGTTGGCCGTAGTTTTCAAAGGTGTCAAACCAAAACCTTATCAATCACTTTTGGGAATTTTCATCCTACTGTGCACATTAAGTGTGATACAACTTAATGTGCACGTACAGTATGTAAGGTTTGGTTTAGGAACCCTAAAATCAAACCATTTAATAAATGGTTCAATTTTGGTTTCTATATTTGACATCATGAATCGAATTGAACCATATCGTTTAACACCCTTAGATATGATACAAACATCTATTTTCTTCTTTTATTTTTTGTGTTGAAAAACGATGTTTTGATGACGTATCAATCAATACAGATCGATACGAATAATACATTAATCTGTATTGATATTGATGATCGATATCGACACAGATACTGATACCATGAACTAAATAAATCCTTCTAAACTGTTCAAGCCCGATTAGACAGATAACATAAACAAACAAGCTTGGGGTTTACATCTTTTGTAACAGTTTATTGCGCAGTCATAAATCTGAAAAGCAAAATCATATCTGCCTATGCACAAATTGCCTTTAATAATATTATACTAAGGGTGGAGACACAGCGGATCAAATAAAATACCCTTTTCTTGACTCTGCTGGTCTCCTTACGGTGCGGTGTATGGGGGGCAAGGGGGAGAGGAAGCAAATGCTTGCTATTTTGGTAAAGCGTGTGAGAGTGCTTATTGCATCTCAGAGCTGATCTGAGTCAAAGAAAACCGCTATATATCCAATTCCACTACTCTCAGCTGAACCCACCTATAAGAGAAGCCTGCCTGCCTTGTATCTTTCCTTCATTAATTTGTCACCATATCTATCAACATATCAGATATTATACCAGTTATCGTGTCTTTCAAAGATGCCTAACCTATGTGGTGTTTGTTAAAAAGACGAAGAGAATTTTGAGGTCCACTACTGGCCTGTTTTGGCTTCTGGGGGATCAAAAGCTTCTTATTCACACAACAACAAGTCTTGGAATCAAGCATCAAATTAAGCTTCACACCAAATGAACAAAGAGGGGGTGATAGCTAGCTAGTACAAGTAAGCCTTTAATTACTACCTCCTTCCAGATCTTTCTTCTTGTACTACTACTTCTAAATATGTTGAAAGCTAGATTTGATAAACCCGTTCGAGTGGGCAAAGCAGAGACTAATTAGCCCACTAGTGTCACAACAGCGTACACAAGGATTGGTTTTCAACTTTTATGTGCCATGAAAGCATGATGTAGTTTTTGACAAGGAGAAAGACAGAAAGCATACCAAACCAAAAGAAAGAAAGACATAAAGAAATTCCTTTTTCAACTAGGCCGGGCTTATTAATTAGGATCTAGATCTTCTATCGCGTCGCGGGCTGCCCATCCTGCTGTGCTGCGTTGACACAAGGTGGTGCGCATTGATCGCCTTGTCCTTGCCCGAGAAGGGATAAGGCGGTCATTACACGGTGCCCTTTCCTGCGCAGACCTGTGTCTACACAGCACGTACAGGCAGGACAGGACAGCTCGCCACAGAAGATCTGTGTTGTATTAATTACTAAATAGTAATTAATATCTGGAAATATATTATGGGAGGTCTAAAGATTCTTGACTTTTTCAAGATTGGATCTTTGAATTTGAATTGAGACTTTTTATCTTGCTTTCGACCTTCCTTTGAGAAGCTTTCATCAGGGCTCTCTGTCGTGATGCACAAGTTGGTCATGAATCACCTTTCCATAGCCCATAAAATCCTTTTTTTTTTTTTTAATTATTATTTTTCAATCTTTTTGACCCCAATGGCCATGGATATAATACTTAAATTGACAGGAGATCCTACCTTCCCTACATTGTCGAGAAGAAGAAGAAGAAGAAGAAGAAGAAAATTTCAGTGTCCATTGGGGGGTCATGTGCTAATGGTAGTGGGTACTGATCGATCTCTTCTTTTGAAACTGATATATTTAACTAAAGTCCATAGAATCAAGTTTTAGGGCCGGCTTAAGGTAATTAATGTAATTATATTATAGATCATCATCATAAGCCACTCTTATTGCACCGACATGATTCGAATCCTACTCGTATCATCATGTCCTCTGTGAATTTAATTCTGCTTGTGGCGCTTTGAAATTGAGATTAGTAATAATAAGGATCTTAATCCTATTATAATGCACATTATTAAAGTAATTAACACGAAGAAAGAAAGAATTCACAAAGTCTATATATATAGGTCATATTCATTTATATAATATTCTCTTCCTTTCTATCTATCTATCTATCTATCTCTCATAGGTAGATCAGATGCAACATAGAATTGATTCAAGAACTACTATTCCTTATTTATTAATTGGTTCAAATCTTGAATTATTGATCTCGGATCTTTATCCTCTCAATTACACTGCCCGTACTTGATGTCAAGTACATCTAACAGAGGAGGCAGAAATGACTATCCTACCCCTGCCCAAACACGCTGCCAGAGATGGGGTCCACGTGGGGTCCACCTCCCTCTAGTAGATGTACTTGACGTCAAGTATGAGCAGTGTAATTGAGAGGATAAAAATTCATTGATCTCATTGGCAAGGAAGGGTTGTTGTTCATTCAACCATTGGAACATTTCTACCCTATTTAAATATATCTTTCAAAGTCATGAATACCAAACACTACTACTTCCCTATAACACCACTTCTTAAGCACACTAGCTAGCAAGATCTGTTGTAGCGAATCAAAATCTTGCTAAATGATCGCAAGCTTATCCCCCACAGCTTAGTATAAGAATCCATGTGATCGATCGAATCATATCTTTGTTTATGTGTTCTTTAGGGCTAGCTGTCAGCTCTACCATTCATATAATTCTTGGTTAGGTCATTAATCCAACCCTATTAATCAACTTTAATTTGGTCTTAGCAACTTGGTTATTGTTATTCTTTTTGAAACAGGAATAAACTATTATATTATTTTAACCCTCAGGATTCGATCCCAAGATCTTACTACAATCAATAGAAGCCCTTTATGGCTTGCTCCAACTAAAACCTTCCATTTTTTTTTTCCTTAATTTTTTTTGGGTGGGGGGAGGGGTAGGGGGTAGGGTTTAATTAAAAACTTGATCATGTCTTGCTTTCTTGGGAAAGATTCTTTTTTGTTAAACATAGCATAACCCATGAAAATGTCTAGGCCCACAACATCCATCCTTTGATCTCATTGACTGTATAATATAAGCATTACAAGGTATGCTTGCACATGATGCTGCTTGCATTAGAAAGCAGTTGTAAGCAAACACACCTTCTATAAAAATTTAATTTTAAATATCTTGATTAAAAGCAAGTCTAGAGGTTGATCAAGAGCATAACCAAACCAAAGGTGCAAATCTCTTGAAAGTTATTATACTTTAGTTGAAGTTAACTAAAACTGATTAAGAATTTTGTTACTGCTTCGGATGAAGGTATATGAAAAGATGGGATAACCATGTACACATTTTGGTGTAACGGTTTGATCCATTATGAGCAAGTGGTCATGGGTTTGAGTTTGGAAACAGTCTTTTTGCGAAAGCAGGAGTAAGGATGCATACATTATAACCCTCCCTAGACCCTATCAGTGGCGGAAGCCTTGTGTACTGGGTATGCCCCTTTTAGTTCTTGTAAAAGAGAGGGAAATAAACAAAGAGGAAAATTTCTTTATATAATTAGGTTGTGTGTTTGATGCCAATTGTGAATTCATTTTTATTTTAAATTTCAATAGTATTTGCATGCATAAACCATAAGGAGAATAGATGATCCTTCAAAAGATAAAAAAAAGTTTGGGGGAGGGAGGGAGGAAGATAAGGGTCCTCAGCTCATTTCAAGCTGGTACTGGTTTCCCAAGTCAAAAAGAAAATTCTATTTTAAGCTTGTAAACAAATGGAAATTTATCATTATTTTTTCAATTCATGTGTCAATGATGGAATAGGTAATGAGTCAAAATTATTCATTTTGAATACCATATGCAAGAATATTGTATGGATTTCATAAAATTTTTTGTCATCCAAGAAAAGAAGGAAATTTTCCCCTTAATTTGTTTAATTTACTAAGTCAAGGACTCAAGGTTATAGCTTGCTTGGGATGTTGCAGACCATATAAAGTCATTTTCCCCTTAATTTGTTTAATTTACTAAGTCAAGGATTCAAGGTTATAGCTTGCTTGGGATGTTGCAGACCATATAAAGTCTTAATGTTATTTTGTTTTTTCTTTTTTTTTTTTCCTTCCTGGTTTACCTCCTCCATGAAGACTCAACCATACATGTTGACCTAAAATAAATAAATAAGAGAAAAAGTCAAAAAAAGCCAAAAAAGATACCACTAGTGTATATATAATTGATCCCTTAACAAAATCTGATGTAAGTATATACTCTTGTCTCTAAATAAAAAAATATATATAACCCTTAACAAAATCTGTTTGGTTAGACACTCTTAGTCATAGGAAAATTTTTTAGACCTAGTTGACTGGACAAGAGAATTAAAAATAGAGCTAGGTCAACCTAGAAGCTCCTTAGCTTCTTAACTAAAAATTTCTTTGATGTGGGGTTGGTAATGGATGTGACATCCCTTGGCTTATATTAGTATTAGAGTTAAGAGGGGGAGTGAAAAGGAACTGAGATGTATACCTTCCTGTTTTTTGATAAAATGCTTAACTGATCACGCAAGTGGCCATTAGTAACTTTCATTTCAACAAGGACCCAAAGCATTAAAAACCATAAAATTCTTGAGGAATTAGAATATTATAATTAAAGACCAAATCAAATCTAATATACCAAATTAAGGGAATGAAGACAAGGGTAATTATATACTTAGGATAATTTTGCCACTTGTCAGCACTAGAGGATTCCATGTACTTGCTTGCTGAGCACACAATTTTTTACTTGTGGTAGGAGTTGGCTTTGTTTTGATATCAAGTCATAATGAAATAGATTCGTATTATGAACCTCAATAAAAAAAAAAAATGCTATACTTACAGCCACTGTCAGAAATAGGAGAAAGATCCAAAGAACAATTGTGTATAAAAAAACAGAAAAAAAAAAAATGGAATGAGCAGTTAGGATTCCTACAGGATACTTAGAAACGAGTTTTCCTTCACCCACGACAAAGAGAATCTCTTACTCCACAGCTTCTGGTGATTCTACAAACAAGGATATATCCAAAAATGCCAATGTTGAAAATGGTTTGGAACCATAGCGAACCCCCTAGAACTTTTAGAAAAAAGTAATATTAAAACAAAAATAAATAACAATTTCACAAAATATGATGCAGTTTCTTATTTTTCTATTGGTTCATGTTATTTTACTCAAAGGGCACTACAAGAAATCAAAGTTTTAGAGGCTGTAACAAACCGTTAGTGAATGTTCAGTAAACTCTGCTAAAGCCTTTTGAGGCAGTAAAAGAAAAATCACTACAAATCTGCCTCTGGATATGCTGTTGCAAATTATTAAAGTCGGTTTTGGCCAGATGATTTTTTTGTGGTCATTTTTTTTTATTGTCACAAAATATCAATCGATAAGTAAGTGTCGCTAAGAATTAACAAAGTATTAAGCATTAGAAGCAGGTTCCGTCTCTAAATGATGTATATGAAAATAAATAAAGGGAAAATTATGTTCATACCTCTGAGTACTAACTTTGTTAATTTTTCCCCTTCTAATTTCTTACAATGCTACCCTTTTTTTCCGTCTTCAACTTCTACACATCCCCAATCCTGCCCCCACCCTTAAGCCCATTCCTACCTGTAAATGTTGACCTTTAGAGGGGTTTCACTTACCTGCACTAAAAGTGTTGTAAAAATGCATCAATTGCACGATTTCTTTTAGTGTGCATGTTGTCGTAATTGTCCATGTTAAGTTTACTTTAAAGTTTGACATGTATTTTGTTTGATCAGAATTCTATCTACCATGGTTTTGAATGCTTGTAGTGAATTATTTCCCTTCTTCTCTTTAAATGAAAATAAATAAATAAAAGAAAATGAAAGAAAAATCCAATTTGGCAAAAGTGTCCTTAGAAAACTTAATTTTGTTTTTATTTTAATTTTAGGATAATTATTTTCTGATTTGCATAAACCATATAATCCATCTTACATAGTTTCCACACATTTATTATCACACAAAAACTTAAATAAATTTGAAATGTTGTGAACAGGTAGACACCAAGATCCCCCACTCAAGCTTTCTCTGGTAGTTTGGCAATCTTCACTTAAGAGCATGCCCGAGGCTTAATCAATGGATCAAGTCCTCCTGGGATCTTTATCACCTCCAGTTGGCTGTCCGGCCTAGTTCCCCAGTTCCTCTAATAAAGGGGGGCTGAATTGACCTCTCTACGCATACCCAAACGCTCTGCCCAGGTGGGATCCACCATCCCCCTATTAGAGGAACTGGGGAACTGGGCCGATCAGCAAACTGGAAGAGATAATTTTCCGTCCTCCTGAGCATCGATCACCATCCTTTCCTTTCCAATTAAGTGTGGGCCCTTTGGGCCCCATGCTCCCAATAAGTGCGGCAGGACCCTTGTGAGTCATGTCTTGTTCCTCAGTTGACATTTGCCCAAAATAATAATAATAAAATCAACAGCATCTTGGAGAAAGTTTTCCTCCATTGCTATGGTAGTTGGGAGGGACTACTACTCCCTTGGACTGCCAAGGTGCGGCATTTGAAAAAGAACCTCTATTAGCCCATTAAGAGGATCACAAGTAGTGTATAGCAACAAGGTGCCATCACATGAATGACAAGTATTAAGGGCTACATTCTGTAACAACTTATCAATCCCCTATAAAGATGATTTTGTGATTTTTAATACTTTTTCAGAAGAAAACATGAACTTCTTAGAAAAATCATACTAATCACTATCTACTTTACGCATGAAAAGGCCACTAGGTAATACAAAATGCCATGACGGGCCCTCAAGCCTCTCCAATATCACAATCTTAGGCCATGCTAACAACATTGGACAAAAATGGCCTTGGCATTTGCCCCTACTTGTGATGTTGACTCCCTTTTCGAATTCTCTTGCATGTATTATTTGTTGAAAAATTTCATAACTACATAGATAATAAGGCTACGTTTGGTAAATGTCTGAACAAAGAACGTCCGTTCTTGACTAGAAATGTTTTTTGGTGTTTTTTGTCTAGAACGACGTTCTGAGATAAAAAATGACCGTTTGGTAACGGTCTCAAGAATGCCGTTCAGAATGAAAATGATGTTTGGTAAAACTTGTTCTTCCCTATTTAATGTTAATTACAATACTGCCATTTCTTTCTAAATTACACCAAAAAATATTTGTAAAACTCTTTTCTCTCTTACCAGCCTTAGCATAAAATTAAAATATCTCATTAACGTAACCAAAGTAATTATAAAAATATGCCAAATTTAGAAAATGCCATTAAAATTGGGTTCTTGTGTGGATTAGTGTCATAACTGACAATGCTATGAACAGTTGAATAAAAATTGGGCCTTGGTGGATTCGAACCACCATCCCCGTGGAACATGCTCATGTTCCAAGTGCTCTACCAATTTGAGCTAAAGACCCATCAAATACTCATTGATTAGGGGACACAGGATAAAGTATTGTTAATTAATTTACTGTGTTCTTCCCAGCGGTACTTCCCAGCTAGGACCACCAGTCTATACATGCAAAAAACATACAATCTGGTCAGTTGTAAACAGAATGGATCCATCACAACCCTATAATTCAGAAATCACTGATGATGGTGGCACTGCTGTCTAACAGAATGGATCCATCACAGCCCTATAATTCAGAAATCATCTATTAGGCTTAGTAGGAGAGGAAAAGAACTATATGTATAAAAGAAACAGTAAAAGGTGGTGAGGTGATAGCAATGAAGTTATGTTATTAGTCTTCTAGTGACACATTTAGTATGGATTATGAAGAAAGAAAGAACCTTAACAAAACAGTCATGAAAATGGAGTCTGAGCAATGAAGCAGCCATCCGAGTCTCTTTTGCAACAGCCTTTGCAACAACTGACTTCACAATCTCTTGGGCTTTTGGGCATGAATGGTCATAGAACTGTGGATACAGGTAACCACCATTGTTCTTGTGGGAGAAGCATAATGGAGCAAAGGCAAAAAGTGAAAGAAGCAGTATAAAGCTCATAGACAGAGACATTGTTTTGCTTTGTTTTCCCCTCAATAAGCAAACCTTAACAAGTGAAAGGAGACTATCTCAATTCTCCTGGCTAGTTGTTATGAAAGCAAAAAAAGAAAGGTTCTGTTTTAGTGCAAGGATGACAGTAAGATAAAAGAGCCATTGCCCATGCATGCCAAGATCCAACTCAAAGCATGGGCAATGAAGTAAAGGCAGTGGCAAATTCTGACAGTTGAAGTACAAAAATGAATCCCTACCATCTTTTAACCTCCCTCATGAATTCTTGACAATGAACCAATTCCCAAAAAAAAATATGGAAGAAGCAACTAAGCAAATTAGACCGAAGGAAGTTAGAGGAGCATAACTTATTCAGGGTAAGAAAACAACATTGTCCTTTACTAGTGCATTATTGGAAAATAAATGGAATGCAGGCACTCATTTCTGTTGATCCCCTTTCATTGTTATAAAATAGTGCATAATTAGCCTTCCTCATTAACTTTTGCCATTGAACCAGGTATAAATAAAAACTAAGGAAGAAAACAACTAGTTACAAATTAGAATATAAGGAACTTAAAGGAGCATAACTTTTCAAAAGAAAAATAATGTGTAATTTTCCAAGTGTAATGCGCAAACAAATGGAATGAAGGACCAACTCAGCCAAAACTTCTTATTGCTTAAGATCTCAAAATTGTAGTTGAACTTTCGTGAATTTCAGATTCACCAAATAATCACATTTATTGGGAAATAAGCCAAATCAAAGATTAACACAATAGCTGAATCCTAAGTGCTACAGGAATGCGAAGACCATCATACCTTAGTTGAACATCCAGGCCTTCTGTTTCCCTTAACTTTTCAAGATATTCGGTTACCTTATCATGATCCATTAGATGCATCATTCCTTCAAATAAATGAAAGTGTGTGATTCCAAGCTTAAATGGCAAGGAAAACAGGTTGGCTTGTTTATAAAAAAGCATTGAGAGGACCAACACAAACTAGAGAAGAAAGAGCAAGTGGAACAAGGGGAAAAGTAGAAACTTAAGTGAATGCTACTATCGATAATGAAGCTTCTTATGTAATCACCGTTCCAGGGCATAAATCCAGAAAGACATTAGCTTCAGCCCAGCAAAAAGAAAGCAAAAAAAAAAAAAAAAAAAGGGTTTGGAAATCTAGAAATCCAAAGATCACAGGTTTTGGAAAGGATTTAGACATTCTGTTTGAGCGAGAGAGAGAGAGAGAGAGTCACCTTCGTTGTTGTCAAGAGGACTACTGATGTAGCAGAGGGTTGTGCGGAGAAAAATCCTGAGTAGCAGAGGATTGCTCCAATTCCTGAGAAGGACCACTGATGTAGTAGAGGGTTGCTCCAAATCCTGAGACACAAGGGAGAAGAATCGTTACAGATCTAGTCAGATCTTCATCCCAACAAACGACCGAGAGAAGGAGAGAGAGAGAGAGAGAGAAGATGATACAGCCCCAAAATTATATGTAGATATTACTCAACAGCAACAACAACGCATAGTTGAGCAAGAAGCTGAGGTGGCACAAGCTGGGGAAGCTGAAGTGGCATTAGAAGCTACTAGACAAGCTGAGGTGGCATTGGAAGCTACTAGACAAAGAAGACCTCCCAGCTGGCTCAGGGATTATGTAGAGAGTTAATTTCCAAGTGGGTTACACAAGTTGTGATTCTGTTGGATTAGTTGTTACAATTGAGAAGACCCTGTTACTCTCCAATTCTTGATTCCATTACATTACAGTCTTTCATTGTAAAAGCTTTAAATAGCTGCTGTAAAAGGTTAGATGGGGATAACGAAATGATCAATTTCTTCTGTTCTCCTTTTCTCTCTCTCTCTCGTGCGCACGCAAGTCTAACCCTTCTATCTCCTTTGGGAGCTGAACCACTGTTCAGCTTGTTCTTATCTTCTCCTCTGTTCTCATCACTGGTGCTTTCATTGAGAGTCTTCCATGGCTGAAGGTACTAGAACCCAGAGAATGGAGGATAACATTCGTTCTCTTCTTGATTTCAAGAAGACTGCCGAGACACAACTACTGTTGCGCAGTTTGGAGATCAATCAAAATCTTCAGCAATTCATGGCCATGGTAGAAACACAGCTCAATGATATCCATTTTCATCAAACTAACCAAGCCCCTTGTTCCAATACCGACATTCCACCATTGCAGCCTGCAATTTCTTCCTCTGCTCCACCGATGAAGCATATACGACTGGATGTTCCTCGCTTTGACGGGTCGAACCTTGCAGATTGGGCCTTCAAAGCTGAGTAGTTCTTCCGTTATCACAATACACCTGAGGATCAACGTTTGGTCATTGCTTCTTTCCATATGGATGGTGCTACTTCATCTTGGTTTCAATGGATGCACAACAACAATCTTCTAGGTTATTGGAAATCTTTTTTGGCAGCACTTGTTCAACAATTTGGTTCGACAGCTATCATAGGGGTGCCTTGTCTAAGCTCCTGCAGACTGGGGATGTTGCTGCATACCAGGCCCAGTTTGAACAATTATCCAATAAAGTTAGTGGCCTTTCGGAACAATTCCTCTTAAAGTTCTTCATTTCAGAATTAAAACCAGAGCTCAGGCGTGAGTTGTTAATCGCCCAGCCTACAACCCTCCTTCAAGCCATGGCTATGGCTCGGATGCAAGAAGAAAAATACCAAGAACTTCAAACTTTATGGCCCAAATCCAATTCCTCCACAGGTCTATTTCGATCTCCACACAACCAACCTGCTATATTACCAACACCCCCTGTCAATTTACCAACACCAACCATCCATCATCCTTCTCAGATTCCCATTCGCAGGTTGAATTCCGCAGAAATGCAGGCCCGTAGGGAGAAGGGGCTCTGTTTCAATTGTGATGAGAGCTATACTAAGGGACATAAATGTAAGCATCGTTTTTTATTACTGATAGCAGAGGATGATGTTGATCAGGAGCATATGAGCATTGTAGAGGAACTGAGTACTGAGACATCAGAAGTTAGTTTACATGCCTTGTTAGGGAAATTTGCTCCCTCTACAATAAGGTTAATGGGTACATATGCAGATAGGCAAATACAAGTGCTGATTGACAGTGGGAGCACCCACAATTTTGTACAAGCGCGGGTGGCACAACTACTGCAATTGCATATTGTTCCTATTAGAGAATTCAAGGTGCTGATAGGTAATGGTGATTACCTCCTTTGTTCAAAGAAATGCAAGCCAATTTCCTTACAATTGCAAGGCCATACTTTCACCATTGAGTTATACTTGTTACCAATTGAAGGAGCCGAGATAGTTCTTGGGATTCAATGGCTGGAGCAGCTGGGTCCTATCTTAACAGATTATAAGCATCTTACCATGAATTTTGAATGGGAGGGTCGCAAAGTTCAGTTACAAGGAGAAATGCCTATCAAGCATGACCCTGTATCTCATCATCAATTGGCTAAAATGACAGCTACACAAACTGTAGCTTCATTTTATCATATGAAGATGGTATCTACAGACATTAATTTTGAGACAGAGCAAGAGGGGCAGCTACCGCCCTCTGTAGCACAAATCTTGGCAGAATTTGAGGCTGTGTTCAGAGAACCAACCCAACTACCTCCTACAAGGTAGTTTGACCATCGAATACACCTACAATCTGGGGCCAACTCAGTAAACGTTCGACCTTATAGATATCCTCAATTTCAGAAAGCGGAGATTGAAACTTTGGTGCAACAAATGCTGACCAGTGGCATAATCAGAGTGTCCCACAGCCCTTTCTCTTCTCCAGTGCTCTTGGTTAAAAAAAAAGATGGTTCATGGCGTTTTTGCATTGATTACAGGGCTCTCAATGCCATCACCATAAAGGATAAGTTTCGATCCCTACTATAGATGAATTACTTGATGAACTCCATGGTGCTACTGTTTTTTCAAAAATTGATCTTAGATCTGGTTATCATCAAATTAGAGTTGTGGAAGAGGACATTCATAAAACCGCCTTTAGAACTCATGAAGGGCATTATGAGTTCCTAGTAATGCCTTTTGGCCTTACGAATGCACCTTCTACTTTCCAAGCACAGATGAATTCGATACTCAAACCATTTCTTCGAAAGTTTGTGGTTGTCTTCTTCGATGACATTCTTATATACAACACTTCATTGATTCAACATGCACAACATTTACGGGAGGTAATGCAATGCTTGCAACAACATCAACTATATGCAAAAAGGTCTAAATGCAAGTTTGCTTAGGCCTCCATTGATTACCTGGGCCACATTGTTTCAGCTTAGGGGGTTGAACCAGATCCACAGAAAATTAAATGTATGATTGACTGGCCTATACCTGAAAATCTCAAAGCCTTGAGAGGTTTTCTTGGTCTTACAGGTTATTATAGGAAGTTTGTATTTCAGTATGCTAAGATTGCAGCCCCTCTAACCGACTTATTGAAGGCTAATTCCTTTCAATGGAGTGATAAGGCCTCTGCAGCCTTCAATGCTCTCAAACAAGCCATGGTTTCAGTCCCTGTCTTAGCTCTTCCGGATTTTACCAAATTATTTGTTGTAGAGACTGATGCTTCTCTTGTTGGAGTGGGGGCAGTATTAATGCAAGATACTCACCCCATTGCTTATTTCAGCAAAAAACTTAATAAACATTTACAGAATGCATCCACATATGTTTGAGAACTCTATGCTATTACCCAAGCTGTACAAAAGTGGAGGCAATATTTGCTTGGCAAGAAGTTCATTATTCAAACTGACCATAAGAGTCTTAAAGAGTTGATGACACAGGTAGTTCAGACCCCGGAGCAACAACACTACCTCAGTAAGCTAATGGGATTTGTTTACATCATCCTTTACAAGCCAGGCTATGACAATGGAGCTGCTGATGCACTATCTCGGTTACCAGGAGTGGCCAATCTTCCAGTTACTTGTGAGGACATGACTCCTACATCTGCCACTTTAACTGCTATCTCCTTTGTTACTTTTGATTTTATTGACCAGTTAATGGAAGCTAATCAGTCCCACCCTCACGTTAGCCATTCATGAGACCATTCGATGGGATAGCGGGCGAGGATGTTTATTCGATTCGAGGTGGAATTTTATACTACAAGGACCGACTCAGAATTCCATCAGATTCACCCTTGAAACAACAACTCCTGCATGAGTTCCATGATACTGCACTAGGGGGACATGGAGGTGTCAAGAAGACCTTAAAAAAATTGCAAGCAAAGTTTTATTGGCCAAACATGAGGACTGATGTTGAGAACCATATTCAACATTGCTTAGTTTGTCAACAGGTTAAATACTCGACCCAAAGACCAGCTGGGACATTGCAGCCATTGAGTGTACCTCACTAAGTTTGGGATGAGATCACTATGGATTTTATTGTCGGTTTGCCCCTATCTCATGGGTTTACGGCCATATTTGTGGTAGTTGACAGGCTCACAAAATACAGCCACTTTGCTGCACTTCCAACTCATTTTTCAGCTACTAAGGTAGCTGCTGTTTTTATCAACATGGTAGTAAAACTCCATGGGTTTCCAAGTTCAATTGTCACTGATAGGGACCGAATCCTCCTTAGTACTTTTTGGAAACATTTATTGATCCATAGTGGAACTACACTAAGTACGACAGACCTATCATCCTCAAACCGATGGGCAAGCGAGGTGGTCAATAGATCCTTGGAACAGACCTAAGGTGTTTTGCGGATTACCCTAAGCGAGTGGTACAAATGTTTGGCTTGGGCTGAGTTTTGGTACAACACTTCCTATCACACAAGTATCAAGATGACACCCTTTCAAGCATTGTATGGCAGAATTCCTCCCACGATTCCTTTTTATATTGAGGGTCACTCTTCAGTGGAGGCAGTGGATTCAGATTTATGTGATAGAGGGCTTTTATTACAATAGTTGAAGTCTAACTTACTCAAGACTCAGCAGCGGATGAAGGCTTATGCTGACATGCATAGGAGGGACTTAGAATTTGAAATTGAAGACTGGGTTTGGCTCAAGCTACAACCATATCGACAGTTCTCAGTGTCATCACGACCATCTCAAAAAATTGGCAAAAGATATTATGGTCCCTTTGAGGTTATAGGTAAAATAGGGGCAGGGGCTTATAAACTGCAGTTACCATCTCATTCACAAATCCATGATGTATTCCATGTCTCTCAATTAAAACCTTATCGCGGTCCTACTCCTCCACTTGCTGTACTGCAATTACCCCCTGTCAATTTGACTACTCAACCAATAGTTGTTCCGATAGCCGTTGTGAGTGATGAGCACATTTATGGTGTGAAATCTTAGGACATAAAGCATACATTTTACCACATTGGACAGAGTTACTCGGTGTTTTCTTGTGCTTTTCAGGTTTTAGGTGAATTCATGTGAAAATGGAGGAGATGATGCTAAGGAAATGTTTTTAATCTATTTAGAAGTGTTCATGGCATGGATGCGTAGCCCATCGAGTCAGCTTCGTAACTGTTCAAACGGCACTTGATTTCGAGTTGAAACGAAGAAGTTACGGCCGTTTCCGTAACGAAGCGCGAAAATGGTCTATAGGGGTTTATTTGCAATTATTGACAGTCGGCCGGAGACAAAGTGAAGCGAAAGTTCAGATTCTAGGGGCCTTAACACAATAACTAGAAGTTATATTTCTTGTACCCGAAAGATTCCATTTGGAGGGCTCTGGACAGTCCAACTTCAACTTGAGATATCTTGGGCTCCCGAACTCCAAATTGGACGAAATTTGGATCTATTTTGGGTGATTTTTCGCAAGGAACACAATGGTGAGGCCTATATAAGCACCCCATGCTCCACGTTTTCTGAAAGACAGAATGGGTATTTTATTTATTCTTGAAGGAATCCTAGTCATCACCCTTACTCTCTCTCTCCTCCAACTTCTCAAGGGCATTTCTGAAATTCTACTTGGGATAGATTTATTTTGAAAGATATTCTCTCACCTATGGAAAGTTGAAAAGTCAATGCATCTTTGATTTTATTGCTTGGAGAAGATATCTACAAAGAAAAGGAAGCACTTGTTATAATTAGAAGTTTACTTTTTTAGAAATAGAAGTTTTATGTAAACAATTTTCTCTTCTTCTTCTTTCTATTTTTTTTCTTTTTTCTTAGGATTCAAGGCATTGCAAAAGAGGAAGGAGAAGAGAATATTCTCTTTTCTTAGGGAATATTTCTCCTACACTTCCCTCTTCTCTCTTCTCTTCTCTTCCCCCTATAAATACCCCTTGCCCTTTGGGTTGTAAGAGGTCAGTTTTTTAGTTCAGTTTTTAGTTAGTTTCTAGTTCAATTTTAATTCAGTTTTTAGTGTAATTTTTAGTTCATTCACTTACTAAAATTTCTTTTCTTCTTCTCCTTCTAAGTTGTGATTTTTGGCTTTTCTAAGTTCTAATTTGCTTTTTGATTTTTATTTAATGGTTGTAATAGGTTTAGTTTATGCTTTAATTTCAATTTAAGTCTTCAATTGGATTGTAATTTCTTAATTCTAGTTTAGGTTTTAAGCTTTCTAGTCTAAGTTCTTAAGTTGATGACAAGACTTGAAGATTTAGAAGAGGAGGCCATGGTAAGTTTATGCAAGTATTCAAGCTTTTCAATTACATTCATGCAAGCACATCCAGGTTTTATTATCTAAACTCTCAATCTCATTCTCCCTTTCCTCTATCTCTCTCTATCTTCTTCTTCTTCTCTCTCTATTTCTTTTATTTTTTTTATATGGTTGTGGTATGTGGATGCACTTTTATTCCCTTATTTCTTTTTATGTGATTATGAAGTGTGGCTGCGTTTTTGTTATTCCTTTCAATTCGTTTTAGTTTGATAGGTTAGATGCTCATGTGTTAGGACGTCAATTTAATCCCTTAATTTTGTTAGATTCTTATGAGTTAGGATGCATTAATTTTCATGAGTTTAATTAGTTTAATTTAACATTTTAATTTGGTTCACTTTGCATTACTTTTAAGTTAGTTAAATAGAGTGGCGTATATCTCCTCGTGTTCGACCCGTAGCTACGATTGACCCGTATGCTTGCGGTATTATTTTAACTCAAACAGTGAGCCAACGACAGCTTTGGCAACAGGGAAGGCTTGTACCTCAAGTCCTGGTACAGTGGGATGGGCTGTTACTGGAAGATGCCACTTGGGAAGATTTCTCTGCCTTTCAGGCCTTATACCCTCATCTCAACCTTGAGGACAAGGTTTGTTTTGATGGGGTAAGGAGTGATACAGCCCCAAAATTATATGTAGATATTACTCAACAGCAACAACAACGCATAGTTGAGCAAGAAGCTGAGGTGGCGCAAGCTAGGGAAGCTGAAGTGGCATTAGAAACTACTAGACAAGCTGAGGTGGCATTGGAAGCTACTAGACAAAGAAGACCTCCCAGCTGGCTCAGGGATTATGTAGAGAGTTAATTTCCAAGTGGGTTACATAAGTTGTGATTCTGTTGGATTAGTTATTACAATTGAGAAGACCCTGTTACTCTCCAATTCTTGATTCCGTTACATTACAGTCTTTCATTGTAAAAGCTTTAAATAGCTGCTGTAAAAGGTTAGATGGGGATAACGAAATGATCAATTTCTTCTGTTCTCCTTTTCTCTCTCTCTCTCTCTCTCTCGCAATTCTAACCCTTCTATCTCCTTTGGGAGCTGAACCACTGTTCAGCTTGTTCTTATCTTCTCCTTTGTTCTCATCAGAAGATCGACCTGCAACTTTCGCCCAATACTGCTCTTCCTTCCCAAGATCTGTCTTTCCATTTTTTCTTCAAGCCTTGCTCACGGGTCTTGCTTCTAGCCTTGCTCACGAGTTTTGCTCGTGAATCGCGTGATCAGTCGTTCTTTGTTCTTTGCTGTAAAAACCGTTCTTTACATAAAATATTCTTCCGGTTCGTTCTAAAAAAACAAAAAAATGAACCGTCAAACCAAACAAAAAATCATGTTTTTTTGTTTTTAAAGAACGGAAAAACAATTTTGAACACTATTCAGACATTTACCAAACGCAGCCTAAATAGACTATCATCTTCCAAGAGACTACATAGACATACATGGGATTAAATTTTGACATTTGAACACATCAGATCATTTCCTCAATTAGAAGTATTACATCAGTCTTGACAATTTTTGTTTTGGGATAAGAAGAGATGTATTTATTAAAGCGTGAAAAATATACGATATCCGAATTATAAAGATCAGATAATCATGGAATGAAATTGGGCTAAGAAGTCCTACAACTAAAGACAACTCCCTTCGAGCCACGAAGTCAGCCACTCGTGAACAATGTTAACAAAATGCCTACTGCAAGAGACAATTAGAAGTGTATAAACTAGGTGAAACACTTGTAACGACTAAATGGGGACTACATGAAGTACCACCATATAGGAATCCCAATGAACAACTGGCTATTTTCTACCGTATGGAAGGCTGATGTGGTTAATTCAAGCACCAATGTTATTATCCACGTGTCAAGTTTTCCATCGCAAAGAAGACGACCAGGATAAATCATTCGCCGGTGACTATTTTAAGTCTCTGTCTTAACCCGGCCAAATTGCAGGGAAAGAATACCCAGAGTTAAACCATGGATGCTCACTTGGAGCGGAAGCCATTAGCCCACTTCTTAGATTCAGGTATTAATGGTAATTTGTATGAACCAATCCCAAGTAAACTGTACACTGTACAGTGTACTCTGATGGTACAGAGGTCAAGAACCACACTTCCTCTCTTCCAAGTTCCACCACTACGACTAAGAACAACGAATCTGACTCGGTTACCAACTCTGCCATCTCACTCGATCCCACCGAGATTAGACTCGCCGAGTCCTATCGAGCTCTTCCCACCCCCATTCTGGCACTCTCTCCTCCACCCCCGGCACACAGCTTACGCCCTCGTCTCCTGGCTTCGAAAGCACAACCTAGGCTTCTCTTACGAGCTACTCTACTCCATTCTCATCCACGCCCTCGCTCCGACTTCCTGCTGTCTCAACTGAAGACCCTGACCCCTATAACGTACAATTCCCTAATTGGTGCCTGTGCCCGCAACGATGATCTCGATAAGGCCCTCCATTTGATGTCTCGGATGCACCGCGACGGATACCAGTCCGATTTCGTCAATTACGCCCTCGTCGCCTAATTCCTATGTCTTCAGTAGGATTTTGGCGAGTTATCGAGACAGAGGGGAATGGCAGAAATCGTTTTCGGTTCTCAAGGAGATGAGGAATTCTGGTGTCTGCCCCGATAGGCATTTCTACAATGTGATGATCGATACCTTTGGAAAGTATAACGGCCTCGGGCACGCGATGGCCACATTCTAACGGATGAAAGCAGATGAGATTCAGCCTGACACGGTTACTTGGAACACGATGATCCATTGCCACCGCAAGTCAGGTCGCCACGACAGATCTGATGAGCTCTGTCAGGAAATGCAGGAGAGTGGGTGCTTGTCCTGCACTACAACCTACAATATCATGATCAATTCTCTTGGGGAGCAGCAGAAGTGGGAGGAGGTGAAAAACTTCCTTGGGAAGATGCAAAGCCAAGGTTTATTGCCTAATGTGGTCACATATACCATGCTAGTTGCCGTTTGTGGGCAATCAGGGAGGTTTACAGATGCAGTTGATTGCTTGGAGGTCTTGAAGTCTGCAGGGTTGAAACCTTCCTCGACAATGTACAACGCTTTGGTCAATGCACATGCGCAGAGGGTATGTTTCTTATTCCTGAATTTGGTGTGTCTGGAATCTGTATGAGCAGTTATTTATTACAATTTTTTTCTTCTAAGAAACAGATGAAATTTTATTAGGCACATGGCCACATAAGGACTGTAATTAAGTTTTTTCAAAACATTAACAAGAACATCCTAAACTTTATCGTGGAAAAGGTCACCCCAAGGCCTTATATGTCTTGCATTTTGGTTGCAAAATCTGTATTGAGGTGGCATCATATTCATTGGTGATGATGATGATTATTCATCCCATTGCATGTTAATCTTTGGCAGCTAGCTAGCATTAGAATGTTTAATTGAACCATTAGACAGTCCATCTTGAAACTTCATTAACACAAGTCACACTCTTGTACGATTGCATAAGCTGTTCTTTCCTTTTTCTTTCTCTTTTCCTTGTGTTATTTTGAATAAGTTAAAAACCTTGACTAAGTTAGAGTATGGATTTGGTAGGCATGATTAAGACGTAGCCATATCTACAACAGACTAAGTGCAAAGGAGGTGATCTAAAGAGAAGTTTTTATAAGAAAAGGTATATAAGAAATGAGATTGGAATAATAGTAGATAAGGACCGTGGATAGAACTCTAATGCTAAGAGGATATGTGATTGAATTATGTCAATTATACTTTCTTTTTTTGGGAAGATGGTATCTAATTAGTTAGTGCATTTGCAAATGAATTTCCTCAAGTAGGATGACATAAAAGCATTAAAAGACCCATAGGCAACAAACGGATTGTCTGATTTCAGGACTAAAAGCGAGAATATCGATCCATATGAGGAGAGTTAAAATTAAATGGAGGTGAGAGCGAATAGAGAATACAAGAATGGTGCTTTGCTTCAACGGGGCCATTAGACATCTGATGTGGGAATGTGACCCTACAGCTCAACTTGATTTTAAGAAAAAGTTGAGTTTGGTTTTGATGCAATTGGGGTTGATCCTAGAGGGGTGGAAGGGTCTCTGATTTGGAAATTTGGGTTCTTCAGTAGAATTTCACAAGAGAAATGCGACAAACTATGGTGAAGGGACTTGGAATTCTATGTAATTTGAAAGCGAAATTAGGCTAGCTTATTGGGTGTGGTATTTACAACCATGCAGAGAGTTCCTTACGATCTGACATCTCAGATGTATAGCATGCATTCTCTGACTTCTCAAGCCATATGAATCACCTTAAATTTATGCAGTCAGCAGTTAATTACCAAACCAAGGCAAAGTTTAGTATTTTTCTTTTCATATAATTTACTGTTCAGGTTTAGAATGCTGTTGATCAGCTACTCTTGATTGCCAACAAGAGAATAAGTTTGGTGAGTATGCAAGCTGACATTCCTTATATGTCTTGCAGGGTTTGTCAGACCAAGCACTAAATACATTTAGGCTAATGAGAACACATGGTGTAAAGCCCAGTGTTTTAGTCCTCAATTCATTAATAATGCATTCGGTGAAGACAGAAGGGATGCTGAAGCTTTTGCAATACTGCAGTACATGAAGGAAAATGTAAGTTGGTAATTGATGTTGTTAGATACTTGTCATTTTCCTGGCCAATTGTTTTATTGCACATTCCTCATTGACTACATTTTACCGACCTTTATTGCTTCTTATGAATATAGGAGTTGATACCCGATGTAGTCACATATACCACCCTTATGAAACCTCTAATCCGGGTTGAGAAGTTTGAAAAGGTAGAGATTCATACCATGCTTCTCTTAGTTGTGGAAGATGGCAATCTACAGAGTGTGAACTGCTTCTTGTCAAAATATTTTTACGTTTCTGCTGCTATCTGTTCACTTTATTGTGATGGTGCCAACTAATTTTTATAAGCTGATAAATCTTTTGGTACCAGCTGATTGTCATTGATTCTTATTCTGTGTGATTCTGTCTATCTCAAGTTGCTAGTTGGGTTTCCCATTTTGTACACCTTTGTAAGTGGCATTTAATGACAACCTAGGTCTATCTTCTGGCAGGAGTGGAAGTGATACTGGATAGGTAAGAGTCTGGCAGGTCATAGCATCATAACTATACAATGAACTGGGATTTCTAATAGGCATGTATGTTTCCTCAAACTGGGTTTCAAGAAAGACATCCTTCCCGCATAACGTATGACCAATCATGAATCACCCACCCAACTTTATAGCATATACGTTTCCCCGAACAAAAATATTCTGAAAATCTTCACAATCTTAAAAAACACATATAAAACCAATTAAATATGTGAAAATCTGGGCCAGTATTGCTGAGAAGAAGGTAAAAAAGTTCTGTAACAAGATCAGAGAATAAAACCAGAGGAAGAAGGAGAAAATGGAGTGGAGATTCTGCCAGAGTCTCTAACAACCGATGGCAGTCTCCCCCTTTCCAATCTTATTTATAGATAGAAAACATAGTACATATGAAATCTCCTATTCAGACTAGGAAAGAACAAAAGAAAGCTAAGCTAACAGAACTCCTAGTACAACTAGGAAAGTAAAATAAAGAAAGAAAGAAAGATGGAGTCCACAATAGAGGGACTCCCTCTATCGTTGACTCGTTATTATATAATATCACATGGCACCCTCGGTTTAATCCTCCCCCTCAAGCTGGAGCATACAAATCCTCCATGCCCAACTTGGAAAAACCCTTCCGGAATGCTGGACTGAACAAAGACTTAGTGAATAAGTCGCCATGCTGATCAACAGAGGAGACAAATGGAGTAACCAGTAGTTTTTTCATGACGGCATCCCGCACAAAATGACTATCAACTTCAATGTGTTTGGTTCATTCGTGGGACATTGGATTGGTAGCAATATAGATTACAACTTGATTATCACAAAACATCTTCATATGGGAGGTAATTGGAAACCCCGATTCTTAGAGTAATGACTTCAACCACATTAGTTCAGACTGTTCGGTGGCAGTGTGAGCCATAGCCCTATACTCAGCTGTGGCACTGGAGCTAGCCACAGTTGTTTGTTTCTTGCTACGTTAAGCTACTAGGTTACCTCCAACAAAGGTACAATATCCAGTAGTGGACCTCCTATCACTAGCAGAACTAGCCCAGTCAGCATCAGAGAACCCTACCAGATCTATTCCCTGACGAGATTTATAAATAAGCCCTTTTCCTGGAGCTCCTTTCAAATATCTTAGGATTTTACAAGCTGCCTCCCAATGCAATTTCTTGGGTGATTGCATAAATTGACTAACAACACCAACAACAAAGGATATGTCTAGCCTAGTAACAGTCAAATAAATAGGTTTACCCACTAGTCTTTTGTACTGATGTCCATCCTCAAGATCGTTGCCATCATCAGTCCCAAGCTTATGGTGAGGGTCCATAGGGGTGTCAATAGGTTTGGAAGCAAGCTTACCTGTTTCAGATAAAAGATCTGTTGTAATATGGGTACAAGGGTATATTTGTTCATTAGGGTTTAGTTAGTGTTGCCCTAAGGGTATTACTGTAACTTGTATCTCATACGTTTTATTATATATAAGAGAGTGCTTGTGTCTCATTGACATAAGTTCAATTCCCAAAATATTCCAGCATGGTATCAGAGCAGGGAATCAACTTTGGGATTTGAGCTTCTCCATCCATGAAACCCTAGCCTTCACCGCCATTCTCTCTCGGCTTTCACCTTCACCGCTAGCATCCACCATCACCGGCAACCTCTCCCTCCTCTCCCTCTCGACCTCTTGGTACTGCCACCACACACCGCCGCCCTCTCTCTTATTGGTTTTACCGCCACCTCCCACCGCCTCGCTCCTCCTTGCGGTTTCCTCTTGGTGGTTACTTCTCTCCCACCAAGGGCTTCTTCAGTTCTTCTGTCTCATGAAGTAAATCTCCCTTTCTTTCTGGAGATTTTCATGTGGTAATTTTTTCTTCTTGTTTCCCATCTCTCCTTGTGATCAGCAGCTATGTCAGATCAGTCAACTGCATCTACTGGACAGGAAGGGGTAGTCCTACAGTGTGAACAATGTGACTTCCCTTCGCTCCCTATGAACTCCGTCAAGCTTGATGGGAGTAATTACTTGATGTGGTCGAGATCCTGCTCTCTTGCCCTGGGTTCCCGTGGTCTCTCTGGCCATCTTGCCGAGGCCTCTGAGAAACTTACTACTGCTGGTCCTGCTCTGGTTAAATGGGAGACTGAAGAATGCTTAGTCATGTCATATCTTCTCACTTCAATAGATCCCACTATTACCTAAGGATATCTACTTATTGACTTTGCTGCTCAAATCTAGAAGGTTGAGAAGGAAACATATTCCCAGGTTGGTAATGATGCGCAATGCTATGAACTCTGAAGGAAGATCCACAACATGCAATAAAAGGGTCTCTCTTTATCCCAATATTATAATGCTTTACCTGGTTTATGGCAACTTTGGTTTCTATGGTCATTTCACTGCAACTTGTGATACAGATACTATTGCCTTTCGCAAATGGGAAGAGAAGCTTTGGGTCTATGATTTTCTGGCGGGATTGAATATGGAATTTGATTAGATCAGGGCACATATTCTCAATCACGATCCATTTCCCTCTCTTGAGCAGGCCTGTGCTATTGTTGATTCATTCTGTGCCCATGTTTTCATTTAGTATTGTAGAGTAGAAGATATCGACAAAAACACACATTTTCTAGTTGAAAGAAACTCTGATGGATTTATTTGTCTAGTTTTGTACTCTTAACCCTTTCAATATCTTTTATGTTATCAATCCCATATTTTAAACGTGATTCTGTTCTTTTACTTGATAGAATAGAAATCTCATTACTGTTGTAACTGTTTCTATGTCTACCTCTGTATCCATGAGATCTACAGCCAACACCATTGCTGGTTTCATCACTGATGCCAACACCACTACCATTTCTACTGCACCATAATTGTTTGGGTTTTCTCTTCTAGATTCACAACAAAACAATTTTCTACGTCGGACACGGCTGCTTCTGCTTCGGTGGCATAACTAAACCCAACGTCACTGCCACATAGCTTACACCACCGCAACAACCCCCTAATGCCTTCCTTATGTCCAGCCCTATGAACCTCCAAGCCTGCTTCATTTGCATCAGTAAATGGATTTTATTTTTTCTATATTAAAATAGTTAAATATTTAATTCTTGGATCCAATTAGGACTTTTTGATTACATGTTTCCTTTGGAGGCCAAACTAATGTCCAGGGATCAAACCATGGTTCCCTAGGGAAACCAATATACAAAAAAATTAGGGTTTTGCATGCCCTGGGTTATCCTATGGTGTCCCATGGGTGCCCCATTAAATTTTAGGGTTTCCTATGGTCGCCCATGGGAACCCTGGTGCATCCCTATTTGGGTTTCTCCTTCCCTATTGCGTCCCATAAAATTAGTTATCACAATAGGGACAGAGAAATTCATCGCTAGTCCATCACATGGTAAGAGGGATCCATCCCATACTCAAATGCGCAGCGGAAATTAATCGATTCGAGTTTCTTTCGCATCCCATAAATATTAATAATCAATAAACTGAAGGAATTAATAAAGAACTGCTAACCTGGTGAGCCTCAAGTATTGCTCCTCCAATAGACAGTGATTCTCCGTCCAGCGAGCGCTCGAAGCAAACAGATCTGAACCTTCAATGGTGTTACCAAGGTTCTTCAAGCCAATCCTAGATGCTCTCGAGCTCTTCAGCACAGATCTAGGGTTTCTCAAACCCTAACTCGCAAACACAGATGAGAGAAGCAGGAAGAAGAAGAGAGATCATAAGAGGGAGAGAGAGAAACCAAAAACGTAGGAGAGAGAGAGTGTCTACTCAAAAACGTGGAGAGCTTTTCTCCCTTCTGCGTTTTGGTCCCCTATATATATTATCTGGATTTAATTAAATCCTAGTAGGAGTTAATAGAACCCCTGTGAGAGTCTGACTCTCTCTCTCTCTTTGTTTGGCAGTTCTGTTTAAACTCAAAGTGCTACACAGGTGAAGAAGCAGAATCTAATAGGGAAAGTATTAAGTAGATTCTTTATTTAATTATTAATGGATAATTACAATTAGCACCAAATCCATTAATTAAATAAAGAGCCAATTAAATTAGCAAATTCCAAATAACTCCTTATATGATAACAATTTATCATATACAGCCCCCCCCCCCCCCCACTAATCAACACCATCATTATAGAATTTAGGACATGTACACATGTACTGCCAAACCTCAATCCATAGTACATGTCCATATAAGAGAGTTTGTGCATCTGATCGGGTCCCGCAAAACTCGATTAAACAATTTATTTAAAATAACTATAAATAATGTATCATTTTATGTAAAATAAATTTTGCAAAACCATTTCCAAAACGGCACTGGATCCAGATTTCGATCTGATCATACACAGACAATCTCTATCTTGGTGTTCCCCAATCGGGCAGTGGTAACCATGTTGAGTAACTCCTTCACTCACAAAGCGTTCACGCATTCCCAAAACACCGACTTTGACTCGCTTGAGTTTCAGTCATAGATGAACCAAAGAATGCGATCACACTTTGCAGTGATAGGGTTCCCTTAAGCAAAAGGGTGTCGGTGACACATGTCTATCCC
Source organism: Telopea speciosissima (assembly GCF_018873765.1). Taxonomy (NCBI): domain Eukaryota; kingdom Viridiplantae; phylum Streptophyta; class Magnoliopsida; order Proteales; family Proteaceae; genus Telopea; species Telopea speciosissima. The sequence continues at coordinate 85,982,535 of NC_057916.1, read as the reverse complement.
TTTCTACATCTGGCAGTAATACATGAGGGAATCGACAAAGTAGATTCTTCGCCAATACACACATCAACATGTGAGTACTCGCATTCGTACCCTGACATCACATGTTTAGGCATACTCAATGCGACGACCATATGATAAGGGTGCCCAGCCCAAACCCTAATCGTGACTACCATTTTAAGCATAACTTACGGACACATAGTGCTCAAAAAGTTTATATTGCATGTGATAATATTAAACTAAAATGTATAAAAGTTCAATACAAAGATAAACCGGGTTGAACCGGACCGAACTGGGTTTGATGGACACATATATCCAACATCCTTCTATCCTGTCAACACTCCAGCGTGCTAAAAAATGCACAATTATCAGTCTTTGAGTTGATTTTCCAGCTTTATATACTGTAACAATGTTTAGGGGTGCTTAGCATTCATTACTTGTGGATTTCAAAGATTTTACCTCAGGCCTCTTGTTAGTTATGTGTTTTAAAACTTGAACCATTGTCACTTTCTTTGGATCATAACATATTCATTGTTCTTTTCTTTAAAAATAGCAGAGGGGAATTCTCTTTGTTGGTTCTTTTGCATCCAGATCATCAGATTCAAGGAGCCTTTCCTGTTCCTTGCTTTTCCTTATTTGGTATAGCTTCTATAACAACGTTGCAGACCACAGCTTGGCTCTGCTTCTCTTGGGCTATTCATAGTTTGTCATTTTTCTTAATTTTTGGAGGTCTGGGTGTCTAAGACTCCAATCTAACAGTTGGACACACCAAGGTCACATTCCTTTTACATAATTATCCTTCTTATGTTTCTTTATATAGGTTGAGAATTTCAGGTCTTTCAGTCATGCAGCTAGAAAGAGATATGGTAGGAAGCATCTTGAATCACTCACGACAATAAGATAATAAAAAGGCTGATAAAAGTAGAGAAACAAACTCCCGCCCCCCTCCCTCCCCCTTCTCAAATTAGGCTAAAGAGGAAATCATTTATTAGAGGAAACAAAAGAGGACATCTTGTAAGAATTTAACTAGTTTTAAAGAATATGCTTCTCCTATAAAAAACTTGTAACTGAGTGTGAGTGTGCAAGACTGCGAAGTAGCTAAAGAGATGGTTATGCTATAGAGAAAACAAGTGATGTGTGATGATATGTTGCCTAAACTTTGAGATGGATTTGTATTCATTTTGATTGGTGGAGGGATAGACCGCCATGAAACCTGTGTTTCTGTCAAAATAGAGTTTACAAGTAGCAAAACAAGCTTTGAAAAATATGCGTAAGTTTTTCTACACTAGTTAGAGACTTGGAGGTTTTCTTAGCAGGTCACCTATTTCTGCTATGTGGAGGAGGTGATATTGCAATTCCTACTATTGGATATCTAGGAATGGTTTGCAATGACTATGTTCATGCGTGCTTGTATTTATCGGTTGTCCACATCAACTCCTTCAGCTTTGGGCTATAAGCCCCCACATAGTTGGTGCACAGACAATCTGATCTGATAGAACAAAAACCAAACAAAATACGAACAAAAATGAAAACAGAGCAAGATGACCCGAAGATTTAACATGGTTCACACACCAATATGGTGTGCTACGTCCACGAGCGAAGCTGAAGATGTTTCACTATATAAATTAGAGAAAGTTACAATGGAGATCTCTTAAGAATACTCAAAAACGGCACTGCTGCTCTCACCCATAAAACCTAAATTGAAAACCCCAAATCTCATTCACTTTACAACAAAGCAGGTAAAGAATAATGCTCCTCCATTGGATTGGGTCGGGTCGAATCGTACCGTAACCAAGCCCTCTGCTACAATAACAGATCTCAGAAAAAGTTCCATTCGAGTTGCCACAAAAAACTGTCAGAGTGGGTCATTCTTCGAAACGGGTACAAGTTTGTGAGACATTCCTAACATGATCTAATATCACTTGATGATGTTCAACCCAAAAGTTCGAGCTTCGTATGAAAAGACCGTTCTAAGGTGATAAGTCAAATCATTGTAGGGATTAAATTCTCCTGGCCGTGGAATGAACTTCTTATGCACTTATTGCATCATTGATCCGCCCAGCAAGAAATCCCTTTCCCTAGTCTTGTACTATAAACATATATGGGAGGGTAAATAATTGAATTTAAGCTTCAAATTTTACATGTTACCAATCGTAACCATTTTTCTAAATATTCAATGGTTGAGATTGCCACATCATCCTTCCTAGGGGCACAACTAGCTTGGTGCCTTGGTGGACCTATCAAGTAACCTTTTTCACCAAAACGAGTTGATCATTTTGCACCAAGTCACACTTGAGAAACCCGAAAACTGCCCACAACATGGCAAACCTAAGGGGTCAACTTCCAACCTGAACCAGTTGGACCGAATGGAACCAACCAAACAAAACCAGACTGATTCGAAACAAATCCTTATTTTGGCGGTTCAGATTGCATTTTTTTGGAGACCGATAAGGAAGCGAACTGACTCAAACTGAAATAAAAAAATCAAACCAAACCTTAAAAAAATCAGATAGGAAACTGGTAAGAAACCAAAAATTGGGTTATTACTGGTTTTTAACTATGTATGTAACATACTAAATTGAACCAGATTGAGAAGCTGAGATGGTATCGCACCGGTAATAACACCTTAAGAGGAAGACGCTAAAAATCAGAATCGACTCGGACCGAAACTGAAACTGAACTTCTGCTCAAAGGTTTGGTTTTGGTTTGGCCCAGTATTAAACTGAACCGACGGATTGACACTCTTAGGCAAACCGGAAACCCCACTCCCCGCCCTACCCTATAAGAGGACTGACAACTTTTACTTTATAAGGAAAACATTTAGAAGAAAGAAGCGAAAGAGAAAAATGCAGATCTTCGTGAAAACCCTAACGGGGAAGACAATAACCCTCGAGGTTGAGTCCAGCGACACTATTGACAATGTGAAGGCCAAGATCCAGGACAAGGAAGGTAATTACTGAGCATGTCGTCCTCTATCAATTTTAAGAGCTATTTGGTCGATTCATATGTTCCTTTCTTCCTAATTCCGAGGCGTCTAAAATTTTTTTAACTCAATTTCTTAGGGATTCCTCCCGATCAACAGCGACTTATATTTGCCGGGAAGCAGCTTGAAGATGGCCGAACTCTTGCCGATTACAATATCCAGAAAGGTTGGGCAAGATTTTAGAGCTATTTTGACCTTCTTATTTTCTTTCTGTAATTCTTGAAGTCTTTCCCTTCCCCTTTTTGTTCTTTCTCCATATTTAATTTGCATGTACATGAATCTTTTCAGAATCAACACTGCATCTTGTTCTGAGGCTTCGTGGTGGGATCATTGAGCCGTCGTTGATGGCGTTGGCCAGAAAGTATAACCAGGACAAAATGATATGCCGCAAGTAAGTTAATGCTTAACACCTACACCCCTCCCCACCCCCCCCCTCTTAATGAATTGGTATTCTGCTGGTAGTCAAATTGGTGTTTCATGGATTTGCGTGCTCAAGTATTTCTTAGAGTTTGGAGTCATTATGTGGCTTATTACTGTTGCTTTTTGTTGGACAAAGTTTATCCATTTTTTGTTATTTAGGTCCATTTGAAATTAGTGTGTTGAACGTTTCTTCCATCTTTCCATTGTGTGTGATGCTTATCATCCTCGTTTGCCTTTTCTTGCAATAGAGCTTTTCTTCTTAATCTTCTGAGATTCCTAATTTCCTTGTTGCCTTTCATTCTTTATGATCAACTTTCACCTCCTTTGTCGTGGTTCAGAAATTGATAGATTTAGATTGAAATAGTCAGGAAAAAACGAATTTCCTGAGCAAGGGCTTCAAAATTATAAGATGATGCGAATTTGTCATTGGAGGTTAGCAGTATTGTATAAAAGTTGCGATTCTCTATGACTTTCAAATCTCTCTATTGATTTTGAACTCAAACAAGTCACCACATTCTTCCCCACTTTTTCTTAGCCTTGCTCATTTATGCCTAAAAAAAATGGAACCAAATTGTTTATCCAACGACATGATGATCTGGAAAATCAAAGTTGCTTTGAAAAATTTATGGCTGAATTGTTGTCTAGGTTTTAATTTATGGTGGAATTTCTATTTCTTGAACGTGTAAAAGCAATGGTGAATATTAGTTTAGTGCTAAAGCCTACAATGGCACTCTCCACCTTGTAGAGAAACATGCCTCTCAAATGGATGCTCATCGATTAAGAAGTCTCTGTGAAGTATCTTCATAGAATCCTTCCATCGCTGCAGTGTGAGCATGGTCATTGCAGTTTGAGAGAACGCTGCTCTTCTTTACTCTTATCGATCTTCCAGTTTTATCAATTTCAAGATGGTTGCATTTGGGAGTTACCCACAGCAAGAATACACTGGTGTGGATTAAGAGAGAGAGAGAGAGAGAGAGAACTAATCCTGAATCGCCAAACCAGCCAGATTTTTTTCTTTGATCTTAAGTGTCTACTTGAATCAATCGGCACCACAAGTAGTACTTTATTAAAATAAAAGAACAAAGGGAAGGTAGGCTGGAACGGAAACTGATGCTGGATCACTTCCTTGGATTGGGCCAAACCTGTTTGAGAGCCCCGACCAAGAACTGGTTCCAAGTATGGTTGGTTGGTTCAGTAGGATATTTAAGAAGTTATTTATTTGAAACTTGAGAGAGAGAGAGAGAGAGAGAGATGCAATCCGGCACCACAGGTAGTACTTTATTAAAATAAAAGAACAAAGGGAAGGTAGGCTGGAATGGAAACTAATGCAGTATCACTTCCTTGGGTTGGGCCGAACCTGTTTGAGAGCCCTGACCAAGAACTGGTTCCAAGTATGGTTGGTTGGTTCAGTAGGATATTTAAGAAGTTTTTTATTTGGGAAAATATTATGTAATCTTTTATTTTGGGTAGGATACGTAGGAAGAGTTTAGCCAACTTTTGAATTGTTTTTGGTAGGATCTTAGTAGAGTTGTTTTTGTATGAGAGTATTTTTCTTTCCTTATTTATATGCTTGTAATCCAACAACTTAGATAGTGAAAGAATATGGAACAAGATTGACTTTGTCTGGTGTATGCGTGTGTGGCTTGTGTGATCCTTCACCCCCCCCCCCCCATCTCTCTCATCTCTTTGTTCCTCCCCTTCCCCGAGACCTCCTCCGTTTCTTCTATTTGCTGTTATTATTACCATTACTTCATTTTTGGCAATATTTTCAGCCCAAGAGAACCGAATTGAATCCCATATTTTCAAATCCTTTCACTTTGAAGTTCAAGTCGAAGGAATCCCTACCCTAGGTGACTTTATCCCTAGAATCTCATCCCCAAAGAACCCCCATACTGTGAGATCAAAATCCAGACACATAACTGGTTTTTATTCCTCTTGCTGGTCCAGTTTCAGCGCCTTATCTTCCAAATAAATCATGGGTGTTGAAAGTTTTTGGGCTGGATTCAATAGGGTTGTGACCCATTCCGCATCAGAAACCGAAAAGGAAAGGAGGAGATGTAGAAGAGATGAAGAGTAGAAGGAAGGAGAGAAGTCGAACCTGAGATATAGAAAGGAATGTGAAGAGAAAAGGTTCTGGCCAACCAGAAGGCTCATACAACACACTCCAACTCAAATCTTCTTTTCATTCAATTCTGTTCCTTTGATGGCTACATGTAAATATATAAAGAGGAGATTCCTATTCAAACTCTTAAGACTAAAACGGAATGGAACTCTACTCCCTGCTCAAAGTAAAACCTAGCAAAAGAAAAGAATGAAGATTATAAAATAAACCCAAATAACCCTACCAACCCTTGTTGGTCTCAAATTGGGTTGGATTTGTTTGGGCTTGGGTTTCCAAACTCGACCATATGAGTCCAACCACTCTAGTGTGATTGCATCACCGGTCTTGCCAATATCTGTTCTCGAACAAGGGAACAAGTGCTCAGGTGGACAAGGGATCGTGAGGAAAACATCGGTCCAATGATTCTGCGGGAGCATAAAATCAACTCAGAATTCCTGTGATAAGTTGATCTTGAGCCTTTCATTGCTGCTCTTATTTTGTTTATCTAGTCCTGCCAATCTCTTCTCCAATCATTGCATCAGTGTTGTCCAGGTCCTTGAATTCAAGTATTTGACTTCTCGTTTTTCTCAATGGAAACACATATCCATCAAGCAGTATCCCTTAGAATGTGATAATTCTGCATTGGCTGCTCAGAGAATCTCTGTTCGTTCATTCCAATCTTTAATTACGATCTCATCAATGTCTAACGATCATAAACCCATTTTTTTTCTTCTAATTATCCGTCTTACCACCATCAATCCATGTCAAATCTGTATGTACTTAAAGTTTCTGTCCTTTATTTTCATCCTAACCTTGCAGCCCCATTCAGAAAATCTAGTGGGATGGTAAGGTTGCCATCCTAAATCACTTTGAAATGTTTACCATTTACCTATCATGTCTCTGCAAATTTCTCTCTTGTACGTGTGAAAACAGTTGGTTCACTATCCTGTCTGCCTTCCTAAGTAAAGCTTCAGTTGTTGAGTTGATTGGGAGTGACTGTTAGATTTGGGCATGCTAAATTGAAGAAACCATTTTGTGTTCTGTAAGTTGTGTGGAGTAAAATTCTGGTTGTAGGCCCAGCTCCATTTTTAAGGTGTTGGTCCCTTTGATAAACTAATTCGATCTGTGGTTGGGAAGATATTGGCCTTGTAACTATTGCCATTGCAGGTCAATAACAGAATTTTCTATAGAATGCCAACATCTATTTTGCTGTTATGATTCTTCATTTGTGTTATGAATAAATCAGCTGACAGTTTTATGAACTAAGATCCAAAATTGAATTTTTATGAACCAATCCCGTTCTGGATTATTCAGTCTTACCATATCCTGACAGATCCATGGTGGAAATGTGGAAAGAACAGCCCATGCCCCATAGTTTCAACTACCATTATCAGATTAGTCTTTGCTGATACTGGTACTTAAAACCATGCTGATGATCCTTGATCATGCTGTATAGTATCTTTTGACGCATATGAACTGAACATGCATTTCTTATCATGATACTAATACCTCATTTGTTCAATGTGGTTATTTTTATGCTAGATGTTATGCACGCTTGCATCCCCGGGCTGTCAACTGCAGGAAAAAGAAATGTGGACACAGCAACCAGGTACATTTTACTTGTGTTATATTGTGCTCTTATTCTTTTTAATATATAGGAGTGTCTAAATGACACCTCTAGGTGTATTTAGAACTGGACACCTTTCGTATAAAAATAAAAAAAAAAGAAGATAGAACCTGACACCTTTTTATTGCTCATTGTCTTATTCCCAAAATGTTTTTAAGATAGGGGTATAAAGTTTCCAAAATTAAGTTGAAAGTGATGTCATTATGTCATTATCAAAACGTGCTATTGTCATGCACATTTTGAATACATATGTGAAATAACACTATTACCCTCATTGGGAAAAAATTGTATCTCATTTATAGCGATGAGCATTATTTACCAAAAGGGCAAAACCGTAAGGTTACAAATTATTTAACACTTTGAGGGGTGACAAACTGTCTATAAGGAAATCCCTTTATATATTGTATCTCATTTATAGCGATGAGCATTATTTATTTGTTTGCTATTTTAATTGCAGTTGAGGCCAAAGAAGAAGATCAAGTAGATGTAATGGTGAAGGCTTCGGTAGGCATGGTGGTATCTCAGTGGACATATTACCCTGCTTCTAAAGGAAATTTTATCTTGACCTTGAGTCATTAAAGTTATTATTTTTGTATTAGCCGTTTCATGGTTTGACCATATGCCTTGCTGCTGTTCTTGCAATCGTAACTTGACCCTGAGTCACTAGGGAAGGCATTTGTCATGATATTTTAGAAAACATTTGGGAATAGGAGGCGGTCGAGTTTCTCTCAAGTCTTGCAGGCACATCTGGATAAATAGGTGCGCTAGCATCTATTTTTGCCACGTGGTACCTTAGATGGGGTTGAAATTTTGGTTTACTCCTCGGTTTGTGGCCTTTTCTCTTGCCAAAAGTTTTTTCCCTGGTCTTTCGAATTTTGTATTTATAGTTCATTTAGCCTGTTAGTGCCGTTTGTGCGACCAAACATGGCACTTGCAGCACTTAAATCTTTCCATACTCATCCTGGTCCAGCTGGTCAAGCTGCAAACTTTTGCAAGCAAGGATTTTAAACTTGGAATTTGGGTTCTCGATTGTAATCTGGATTGGATCAAAATTGGCCAAGATTGGTTCAAAAAATCTTTGGATCGGTGGATCAAGTCCAAAACGTCTGGAGACTAGAATCAACATCAAGAATGTGTGGAAGAGAGCATTGAGTTTTATTACAAAGAGTTTGCTTCACCCAGAGGGAAGAATTCTTTGACCATGGGTAACGTGTCCTCATGATTGGACTACTGAATCATCAATACACATTTACACTGTCACCTTTTATGGTTGAAGTAGAAAACGAATCAGTGGTTCTCAGTTCCCAATGGTGTAAATGTGTGCCGAATGTGGGAATTCAACCACTATAAATGGGCAATGGCACTAAATTACGGAGTTAATGCATGCTGAGAATTTGAGCTCATACAACCAAACTTTTTCAAAGTTGAAGTTGGTTACCATTATTAAGACCCGGGCTTGGCCATGTGATGAAACACGTATAAAAGACCCAGGGTCAAAATGAGCTAGGCCAGTCACTGTCTAATAGTATACTTTTACATCTGGAAATATATTATACAATTTATTGCCAAAGACACAAGTTCATAATGCCAAGTGGTGATACTATAGAGCAAAATGTTAGGACTGTTATGGAAATGCTACATTATAAGCAGAAGGGTTGGATTTAAATTGATAATAGATAATTGGGCAGGTTCCCTACACCGGCAGGAGTACACGGTATCTCTATACCCACACCGTAAGTTATGCAACATGGCACACTAGATAAAGCTGAAAATTTTTAGACAAAAATAGACCCAAAGGTCTCTTGCTCACATGTAAGGTTCAACCCAAAACACAAATTTGTCAATTAAAACAAATCATTTAAAAATTTATGATGGTGTGGAAAGGTGCACGAACACTATGGGAGAGTGTGCCATGACATTGGGTATGAGATAGAATCGTTATCACCTCTAATTCCAGCCCGTTCCAATTCCCTCCAATCCCTCACATAGGAGCAAAAATGACCATCTTACCCATTGTCCAAGGTGGGGTAGGGTGATCATTTCTGTCATTTAAAAATTTATGATGGTGTGGAAAGAAGGTGCACAAACACTATGGGAGAGTGTGCCATGACATTGGGTATGAGATAGAATAGTTATCACCTCTAATTCCAGCCCGTTCCAATTCCCTTCAATCCCTCACATAGGAGCAAAAATGACCACCTTACCCATTGTCCAAGGTGGGATAGGGTGATCATTTCTGCTCTTATGTGAGGGATTAGAGGGAATTGGAAAGGATAGCGAATTGGAAGTGATAAAAATTCGTATGAGATGGTGTCGACAATCTTCAATTTGATGTGTCTCATTCACGCCATTATTATTTCTACTAAAAAACAAAAATCACTACATTATTAAGAATCAATATAGTTGAAAATGTCAAATCACATTCCATGATGTACAAATTTGGGTGTTTATCAGAAGGAAAAAAAAAAAAAAAAAAAAAAAAAAAAAAAACTCTGCACCTACCAGTGTAAAGAAACTTTTAATAATGGGCCCATTAATAATTAATAATTGAGACGATATTCTCTGCCAGGGAGCGCATAGGGACGCAAGCTGCACCAGACAGAGTATTGGGCTCATGACATGGTATGTAGCGCATATCCAACGGTCTACAGTGCTTGGGCATGCAGCCCAACACCCTACCTGTGTGTTGGGCTGCATGCCCAAGTATCGTGGGCCATCGGATGGTGTACTACACACCATGTCATGCTACAGAAGACTCAAATCCCCCAGACACATCGGGTGGGGTGGGATGGGACGATCATTCCGGTCATTCAGGGGGTGGGGTGGTCATTTCACCCACCCCATGTGTCTGGGCGCATCCTACACCCCTAGTGCAGAGCACTGTGGGCCATCGGATGATGCGCTACACACCATGTCGTGCTATAGAGGACCCAAATCCTCTAGACACATGAGATGGGACGGGACAATCATTTCAGTCATTCTGGGAGTGGGGCGGTCATTTCACCCACCCCATGTGTCTGGACACATCCTACGCCCCCAGTGCAGAGAGGGGAAGGGAAACCCATCACTTTGATCTCATAATACCCCCCCCCCAACACACAAATATGATGAATATCCGAGAAAAATTCAGTCCCGATAATTATAAGGGATGAATGGAATATCAATCAATTCAGCCGTGTAGGTCCGGCAGATTAGTAATATTGAAAGGGGAAGCAGTTTTCTTGTGGCCTACGCTAGTATTCCCATGTGTCTATCTCTCTCCTCCTTAAAACAAGGGGGTAAGGTTGTCTTTTCACATAAGATAGACTCACTGGCGTAGGCCACACTCCCGGACAGAGATCTTTTTCCCTATTGAAAGTTTCAATTAGGTGATTTCTCAATGAAAACCTAGGAATTTGAAAGAAAAGTGGAAGAAGGATATGGACTGCGGAAATTCAGTTACTACTAAACTAGAGGGTTTCAATGGGTTTTCTTGATTTCTAGGACGAAATAGGATGACAAATGTCTAGACTATGGTAATTTTGGTTGTTTGGGAGAATAAGCTTATCACTTATGTAATTAAGCTTTGGTAATTGTGGGGAAACTCGGTTATGATGGTAATATTTAAATAACCAGACAGTAAAATAGTGGTAGAAAAAATGAACTACGAATAGGAAGAAGGAAAAGATAATGGAAAGAGAAGATAAAGATAAGAATCGAATAGAAGGAAAAGATAATGGAAAGAGAAGATAAAGATAAGAATCGAATAGAAAAAATGAGAAGGAAGCAGGGTATCCCCCTACGACCTATTTGAAGCAGAAATCAAATGAAAGGATCAGCAATCCTCGACATACAACATCAGGCAGGTGAGGTGAATCTGCTTCTGCATGTACCCATGTGGGATCAATGTCCAACTATTACCTTTGTTAGTCTTCTAGGCCGGAAGCTACACACAATCAATTCTCTCCAACCAGTCGAGCTACTGCTTCACAAAGTCCTTGTATGGCTGAGATGCTACTATGTTACGGGTCTTGAGAACAAATTATTGGAATGGTTGAGGATATCAAAGAATAGGCAGACTGTCCATTCTTCAACCATTCCAGAGCTAAGGTTTCCTAGCACACACTACTAGCCTATGATCATCTACAATTGTTTTTCTTCACCTTCAACTCTTCTTGTTACTTTCCTCTCCTTTAGCATGTATAGCAGGTTCAATTGTCTTCTTTTACGATGACATTCCCTTCTAGGAAGAGGCTGCTTCCACTCAGAAATGTGAGAGAGAGTAAAAACACAATAAATTAAATTAAATTAAATTAAATAACGAGAGCAAGGTCTAGAGGGGCAGTTCTTCAATCATGTAGAAGTTGATTTCCTACTTTTAACTGTTATGACTTGTGCATATTTCTAAAGAGTGAACTAAGGACTCACCAATTGTCTTTGAGGGGCTTCAACAGAATATCAGTTAGTCAAACAGCTAGTTGTTCGAAGAACTCTCAGGATCAACCCATCAAAGTCGACTGGGAGGAGAAGCTTTCTCCAATGACAGCCTGTAGATATAATTTGATGTGGCTGAAGAATCATGACAATATTGTTGTCTCTATGCAACACTCCCATGACAGTCACATAGCTTCCTTCCTTTATGTACCTGTCAAATCAGCTAAATAAGCTCTAGAGTAGTAGCCATTTGAAAATGTATGGAGGTCTATAAATAGTGCAGTACCCTTCCTTTAGATGTAGCAGACGAGCTTCAGTTGAGAGATTCCTCTCTGCTAACCATTTTTTGAGGTAGGAGGACAAAATATTGTGCCCATCTGTAGTATTAACGAGTGTGTTCTCAACAATCAAGGGAGTGACCTTAGAACCATAACCAGCTTTTACCAGTGCACTCATTCCAGACTTTATATCAGTGATGTAAAAATCGGTTGAGAACCTCTGGACAAGGATAAAGTTCCAACATGTTAGTGGCTCCCTAATACATATTAACCATTGGGGCATCCTATGACAGTCACAAAAAGAAACTTGCATATTGCAACTCCATATACTTGTTCCTACTTCATTTTCTTTACACTTCTGCATAATGGAGATTTTGGAATTTCAAAATCTTTTCATCCCTAGGGCATTGTCACACAACTTTAAAGCCATAGACCAGTATATAAGGATGCTTAAAATTATGGAAACCTGCATTTGAACCTCTGATCTCACAGGTGCAGTGCAGAATGTCAACCATTTGAGCTACATGCATTTTTTATGCCTAAAATATGGAAAGGTGATTAACAGAGGACATTGCCATTAATGGTTTAGATCTTTGAAAATATCAACTCTCAGAAATGGCCCAAAACAAAAATAAAAAGCACATTGAACTGGATGAGTGGATATTTTTATGAATTTCATAGAAATTATACATTATCCAAAACTTGTCAAGATCGATTTTGAACTTGTGATGTCTAAAATGCTTCTCAAGTGTTCCAAAAGGGAATGACCATAATCCTACAGAGGCAACCTTTTCACTTTCGAATAGGTTGAGCTCTTCAAAGAAACACAATTCATATATTTGGACTCTATATATCAAGAGTAATATCTCTTCATCTTTATCTTCTTTTTGAGTTTTCAGAATCAGGTAATATATTGAGTGGTTCACCATAGGCCATGATACTTGCTGATGTAGGCTTATCACAAGCTCTTCGGATGCTGTATATTGGATGCCACCTAGACTCTAATGCATCAAGAGGTTTCAACCACTGAGGAGACAACCTCTGTCTTCAAGTGATTAATCACACTTCAGCCTTACTTCGATAGATAGATGTTTCTGATTTTCATTTTTTCAGATTCCTTATAGCCATAGATCAGTTTTGCGGATCTCAGTAAGTGTTCATAACTTTATAATACTGATGTTAAGAATATTATTCGTTAAATACTTTTTATGTTCAATAATCTCAAAACCAACCTTTAAGGTGGGTTTTCGTAAGTATTTAATCCAATAGGAATATGGAGTAACTGAGCAAGGGCAGAGTAGAAGCAGAAATAGGAGTATAATCAAGATGGGAAAGCATATCCCATAAACTCTTTCTCCTCTGTGAAGAAGCTTTAGAGAAATTCACAAAAGCTCAGATACTTGTTACCAATCAACTAGGGCAAATCATCTAATCAACTTGAAAACCCAAAGTATCATGTCAAATCCATGGGTACACATACATCCAAAAGGAGGTAATGGATAGAGGCAATAACCTGCCTTTTATATACCTCTCACCAGTCTCACCCCATTTTCTGTTAATGTGACTGTAGGAACAAATTTGTAAGTGTTGATCTAACAAAGTAACTACAGATGAAGGTCAAATATCAAAAAACTATTAAATGTTAAGAGCTTAATGCTCTTACATATAAGAAATGAAATAACAGATTGCAACATCAGAAGAAATTCCAAGAACTTGTCAAGTCACAACTTTGTTTAACATATGTTCAGACTATGATACTTCTTGCAATGAAATTTCTTCCTTAGTAAGCAATTATCAGACAATGTAGTATTGCATGAATCATATTATGCTTAATGATGAAATTTCAGCAGACATCCAAGAATAGATTAGATTTTAAAAGATTTTTCTAGAACCAAAAGGCAAGATTTTTCACAATGGTGATAAAAGAATTTCCACACCTCTGAATAAGCTAAAGTCCACTGCAAGCATTTGTGGTTTGCACTAGCTGCCTTCAAATGGAATCCTCTATATTCATACAAAAGGGTGGATGTATAAATACATCTAGGAACCTTTTCATATGATGATTCCAGAGGGATACTTCCACACGAAGCAAACTGAAATCAAAAGAACAAGATTAGGAACTGGTCCTTGGTCATCAAGGAAAATTTTCGAAGCACAAGATATGCATATATGATTTGCAAGACATCTATTAATAACGATTGTAACATACACAAGAAATTTATGAAACAATGGGGGTTTCCTCAACCATAAAGCCTAGTAGTGACAAAGAAAACATACAATAAGAAACCCTAGAAACTAAAAGCAGTCGGATGTCGGATGGTTAGGGGAATTGCGGAGGCAAGAATCGTTTTACACTCTTACCCCAGTGAGCTTAACGAGCTGGCCGTGCCTAGCAGTACGAAGGTCCGAATCGGGGAAAGAGTCGAGGAAGAGAAGTATGGCGCTGTTCTTCCTCCAGTTGAGCGTGTTCCAAGCCAGGAAAGCAAGAACCAGAGATGAAAGCACGAGGAGAAATGCGAAGAAGAATCCGTTGTGAACGACAACTAAGATGAAGATTGAGACAGTAAGACCTAGAAAGAATAGAGGGACGAGAACGCAAAAAACAGAAGCTGGAATAGGCTTGCAGCTATAACAATGCCGTTCTCTGAGAGCCTCAGTGAGGTCGTTCATCACTGAGACTACAATCTAAAGAGTCCGAGAGAGAGAGAGAGAGAGGGAGAGGGAGGAAGAGAGAAAGAGGGACTAGTGCGTACAAAGTGAGTCAATGAAGAGTGACTAGTCAATAGTTGACAGCGGAAGAACGAGAAGGGAATAACTCTGTACAAGTACGACCCAGGGCCAGCACTGTTGGCGACACGATATAGCTGAAATACTTGTAGGGGTGGGTAGCCGGGTAGGGTAACCAGGGTCAAACTTGAACCGGATTCGAATCGGTCTCTTCCAATTCTGATCCGGATCAGTTTCTCCCGAACATCCAAAATTGGAATCGGAATCGGCCGAGATCGATCCGTTCATGGTTTTCTTAAAACAATGGCCTGGATCAGTCTAGATCAGCCTAGAATTGGTAATTTAAGGCATCTAGGGTTTGGTTTTTCTGTAGAATCGGCCCAGGCCGGAATGAGGGGAGGAATCAGGATTCAGGAATGGGGATAGCCGATGCCAACCGATCCAATCTGATTTTTAAGATCCTGAGGCCTGAGGGTAACGCCGTAATACACGGCTCAGATAATGGTGTTGTATTTGAGAAAGTACAACGCAACGAATATTTAAGGTCTTTTAAAGGTGGGGTGGATCAATGTGACACAGAACCCTACTTCCATCTTATTGATTAAAATCTTTAACTACAAAAAGACTCAAACAAGTATAAACTTGAAGCTTCATAAGATCAAAAGAATGCCATTCACTTTAATGGGATTTTCGCAATTTTTTTTTTTGATAAGAAATGGGATTTTCGCACTTACCTAAGATTTGTGCGAAGATGCTTTCCTTGCTTCATATTAGAATCTGACCAATGAGATATATAAAACAAAACACCTTGACCAATTTTTGTTTGGTGGGGTAAGTTTTGATGAACAAATTACAGCTGAAAGAAACTAATTGCCTTAAAATTTTTGGGCAGAAGATTTCATGCTGGCCCTTGTGGAATGGAATCTACCATGGTTCATATGCAGGCAAGGAAAAGAAAAAAGTGTTAAGGAAGAGAGAAAGTGAAAAAAAATCACACCACAAAGAGAGCCTTAGCATCATTCCTGAAAAATTATAGCTAGAATGTAATTTCATTATAACTCAATTTGATGGCATTTTTAAAATTCGAAATCAAATCCCCAATTTCAGTTTGATTGGATCGGAATTGATCAATCGTATTTAATTTCTAGGGTTCAGATTGATTCCAAATGATTCCCATTAAATTGGAATTAAAATCCATGGAAGCCAATTTGCTTACTTGAACCATCGATAGATGGTTGATTGGGATAGTAATGCAGTACACAATGCAAATGTTGGAATACCATTTTCCTTTCCTAAGAATACTAATGCATCATATGGTTCTATAAGCAAGCCGCATAAAAGAGTGCACCAATGAGAAGCGACAAAATGATTTTTTATACAAAGGATAGAGAGATCATTTCATCATTTCATGTGAAGAAGAGAGAGACAGAGGAGAAGTTACACCATGGTTGGCTCAGAGCCTCAGACAACCTTTTTCCTTTTTCCTTTTTTTTTTGTTTAGGCAGAGGATCCAAACACCGCTCGCATGTAATTTGACATCTCTATGCCCAGCCAACAAACTCAATAAGAAAATATGCCTCGCGATTAATATACATGAACCCACATGATCAGGGAGGAGAGAGTGTGTGAGAGCAATCTGATAACATTATAAGATGGGAATGAATATTCAGTTGGTCTGAAATATATTTTGGATCATCTTCCGTGGAGACTCCTGTGCTGCATATTCCAACTGACATATCTCATCTGAACTGAGACGCCAACCAAGAGCGCCCAAATTTTCCTCCACTTGTTTCACCGTCTTCACTCCAGGTATTGGAATAGTACCCTTGCAGATGCACCAGTTTATTGCTACCTGCCCACAAGATGCAACTCCATGAGCCAAAGAACACATGCTGCAGAGATGTTCACAAATATTAGAGAGAGAGAGAGAGAGTTCTGCTGCAATATTACAGAAGGAGCTCCTCCAACTCAATCACTCACATTATAGAGTATAAATACTGAAACTTTTATCCTTTTCCCCCCAAGATAGCTATAGCAATATATATATATATATATATATATATATATATATATATATATATATAGCAATAACTTCAAATTATGTTACAAATATCCTTAATGGTGACTTTACTTCTATACTGGACATGTGCAACCTCTTTGTAGTATACTGGACTTGGCAAGAACTTACATATGATTTGGGTCCCAAAAAAAAAAAAGGGCGTACTCAGTGCAAGAGGCTCCCGCCACTACGGGGTTTGGGGAGGGTCATAATGTACGCAGCCCTACCCCTGCTTTCACAGAAAGGCTGTTTCCAGGCTCAAACCCGTGACCACTTGGTCACCATGGAGCAACCTTACCGTTACACCAAGGCCCGCCCTCTAAAATAATACTACAAGCCTGAGTCATATTCTATCAGATTATTACAAGCAAACATATCTTCTGCCTAGGGAAAATAATTTAAATCATCCATGGTGTACCATTCATCCATTGACCTAATTTTTCCTCACATCTACCCATGAGGGAGCTGAAATGATTAACTTTGACCATGAATATCGTGATTAGTAGAAAGGCTAGGTTCAAGCTTCTCCGGATAAAATAATTTGTGAACCAAAAAGGAATTAGCCTAATTGAACTTTTGATCTTTGTTGGAATGCTGAATTATCATCCATTAAAGAATCAAAAGACATTTCCTGGTTAGATATGGAGGATAATATATCATGTGGCATGAAAAATTGGCTAGCACAGATAGTACTCCGAGTTCTTGATAAAAAAGTATTAGCAAAAATAAGAGAAATACCTGTGGTATAGTTTTACTCCTCCTTTCTGCAATTTCTCTTAGTGAATGCAGTAAAGGCTCCAAACCTGGTAGAATTTGGCCAAATAGCAAAGCCCTGTACAAAGGTGAAAACCAAAGTAACAGAGAGGGCAAAAAAAAATTTGTGATTAAACAGTAACTGATACCTTATACAATTTCACCATTGATTACTCATTATCCTACAGCATGGTCAGGGAGAAGGAAATTCCAGTACCGTGGCCCACGTGGAAGATTGGAAGCTGTGTATTTGCCAGTAAGCATTCCCAGACCTAGAGGACTATATGAAATCAAACGGATACCAAGAGAATCACATATATCCTTGATTTGCATCTGCTTCTCCCCCATACTCAGCAAAGAGAATTGCACCTACAATTAGTCTTGTGCAATATTAGAATAACATCTCCAATCTTTATGAGACATCATCCTGTAAACAATGCACATGTCAAGTACCTAGCGCCCAGAACATAGCTAAACAAACGATAAGTTATTTAAAAATGTCCTAATGCATAAAAAATTTCAGACTCTGCTAGGTTTGACATAAAGTATTTAGTTAGTACGTACAATGAAGGTGTATTGCACCAGATAATTAAGTCATGCCCTATTCTAAGGTTATGGGCTTGGGTTGCGTGAAGGATTTGCAAAACATACAAGTTCGAAGATAAAATCTTAATAACTGAATAATCTTAAAGAAATTGTTTGATGCCTCGAGAAGGAAACTTTTATTGATCAAGAAAATAAAAATGGTAGGTGACTACTTGGGCACTCATCCTTAAAACTTCAATAGGACGGGGGGTCATCAGAACAATATTGTAAAGGAATCAGGGTGGCAACTATTTTACTGCAAGTAGCCCAAGTGGTCAAATCAGGTTGGAGTCTCCTTAATGAAAAATGCAAAAAGGTTGATTTCCAATGGCTGATGCATGTGGTCTCATCTTGTATCAGGAACTGTTTACCAATAATGACAGGAAGACTGTCCATTATGTTTCAGGACCATTATGCAGACGCAAAGAAATTGGCGAACTTGAACTATTAGATTCAAGGAGGAAAATTTGGAAAGCATCATATATTGTTAATCAAAAGGTGCCACTGTCTGATTAAATTAACCCCTAGGTCAGATATATTAAGGCAGACCCTTTTGTGGAAACAGGATACAGAGAGCTTAAATTGTGACAGTACAGATTTAATTTGGGCCCTGGTACATTTCATTCTTTCCCTACCACCCTTGTCCAGCTATTTTTTCCTATCTTAATAAGAATTATTGCTGCTGATCCTGCAAACACCAATGAGAAATTGTACTGACGTACCTGAGCTGAGGAGAGGGTCACACCTCGGGTTTTGAGGTAATTGTGGATCTTTACAAGCTGTTTTGGTCCATAATTGCTCACACCAACAGCTCGCACTAGGCCCTGCATGTTTTCCATCACCATGAATATAAAATCGTTCAATGCATGTACCTCAATTTCCTCATAGACAAAAACAATGAAACTATATTGACCAAGACAAGTTTACAGCAATAATCCTCATTCTATTAACAAATATTGGTTCTACCACTACAGGATAAATCCAAATAACCTTCTCATACATTGCAACTAGACCATCCCAAAGAGCCAACTCCTGCAAAGGAGCATAGTTTGCAGTCGACCAATGCAGTTGTGCTATTCCAATTTTCTCAATTTCTAACCGCTCCAAAGAAGATCTGAAAAGCACATATCATGATTCAGGCAAAAACAAGAGCTCACATCTAGCTACTTTTTCATATGAAAGGAAAATTGGAAATGGGTGGATAATATTCAGCCAGCTTGATTTTATGTTCTTGAGCCCCGCAGAGAAGATTATTTTATGTTCTAGAAACAAGGTATGTTCTCCTTAAACCTTATAGCAAATCAACATAGAGAAACAGATGCAAACTTTTGCCACTGATCAGGACATCAAACCAGGAAGAAGCAGGTCAGGTCAATCAGGTTGCACAAGGGTCTCGAATCAGATTAACAAAATGACTGCCTGTATAACTTTAGGCATTTATTCAAGCCAGGTGCTATGTCCTCTGAACATCTGTGTTGGTCCACCTCTCATTACCTAAATAGGCCAGCTGAAAACTGCCTAAACCACTGATATAATAGCAGTAGATGTTCAAATCTGGGCCACAAGCTAACCCAATCCACCACAAAAAATGCCTTTGGGCGTATTTATCTGCCACAGGCAGATCAATTGTCACTCAAAACTTCATGGGTATGTTGTTACCCGTTATCCTGCATGTGGTAAAATTGCAGCAAAAAAACATAACACAACCCACACCTCTTTTAAATTCAACATCTTGACTCTGGCTACATCAGCCTCTCACTAGTTTAACAGCTGAAAATACAATATGAAAAATTCAATACAAGGAACCATACAATTGAGATGGACCACAGATTCAAAGCAAGATGGTCTGTTTGGAAATAATTTTTTTTTAAAAAAAAAAACCCACACAAACAAAAAACAGTACACAAGGACAAAGCATAAGTATGTAATCAAAAAACAGAAGAAAAATGAGGTTAGTATTACTCGCAAGCTTTTACGAACTGCCCAGGCGTCAAGCGCCAAGGATAAGCGGCAAACTTTGTAGCAATCACAATGCCATCTCGTACACCCTCTCGTCCTGCAAATATATGAGTACAGTTAGATTGCAGATTTCTACACTTGTGCAAAACATTCTCAAATAATGTCCATTATCGCTTAAAATCTGCTAGGGTTGAAAAAAGGTCTGGCAGTATATCTTTCCATTGGTTCAACACATGGCAAAGAGGAGGGATACAACTCAAAGGGAAGGGATGTTGTTCAAGAAGAAAACCATCAAGACATCAGTTGGACTCCTGCTTCATGTTTCTCAATTCTCTCATGCTGGTTACATTAATTTTATTTCCAAACACCCCCTTTTCCTTAATTTCCATTCATCTTACCAATAAAAAACTTCATTTTACTTCACATCTAGTTAGATGAACCTTACAGCTTCCATAAATTTCTTATCCAAAACCCAAGCCCAATCTCTCATAACCGAATTGAACGGAAATGCATTATTGATTCTCAGAACACATTCTGCAAAAGAAACTGGTTTACAAAGTTGGATTAAGAATGGAAAAAACACCAGGGCGGGTACTCTTCTAACCTGGAAATTCACGGATGAACTTGCCAAGAAGCTTTTCGCTTTGTCCATTTAATCTCCCGGTCCCATACGAGTCTGCTGTATCGAAGAGATTGATCCCATTCTCGACCGCAAGATTGAATACGGCTTGAAGGTCGCCGTCCATTTCTTTCTGATAACCCCACAGTAGCTGATTCCCCCAAGCCCACGTCCCGAACCCCATCGGAGAAACCATCAGCGAGCCCATCTTCACCTGCAAGCAGTGGACCAAGCTTTAAAAAAAAAAAGGAGAGAGACGGAGCGCAATTAAGAGTTGGAAGCAGATTTCACAGCTTCGAGAGCTACAAGACACGAGTTACCTTCTCCCATGGCCAGATTAGAGGTCTTAAGCGTGGAAGTTTTAGTGCTCTGAAAGCTGGTGAGGGAAGAAGAGTCCCTTCTGAAGCACTGCAACGGCTTAGGCAAGCTGTGGGCGTCGTCGTATAGAAAGCCATTACCAACTATTTTCGGTTTTCGCTCCTCTCCTCACTGTAACGGCGAATGCGGATTGGCAAACTTTAGCGTTACTTCAAGATTGGGCCATAGATAGCCCATGCCACCCAAACCACTCGCTTTCTTCAACTAAAGGAAAACGTTGGGCCTGGCCCAGTCAGCTCTACTAATGAACGAATCAGGCCCGTGACTTTAAGGAGAGAGTTCACCTGCACATGCACATGTATCCAAACAAAACAAAATAGGAAAAAAAATGAGGTCTAAAAAAAATTGAAAAATGAAAGTAAGAGAAAAGAAGCACAGTCGCCCAGCAAATTAAGAGAATCTTAGCTAAATGGGGTCTGCTATATGGATCATTGTCTTTCAATAAACTTTATCTGAGGTCATATATACTTGGTACAAGACCTAAACTATGCATGTCGTTCTTTACAAAGCATATAAAATTTAAATTTGGTTCGGATTTGGTTTACATGGGTTACACATTTTTCACTTTGATTTGATGATTCAATTAAAACCAATGTTTTATAGTCTACAATGAAGCCGAACCAAACCAATTTTTTTCCGATTCAATTTTAGATAGTCGATTTTGGTTCTGGTTCTAGTTCTAAATTTTCACCGAAATCAACTCAAGTAAATCACCCGAAATATTTCTAAAATCCACTTTTATAAACATTGCAGCAACCAATACCTATTTATATAAACATTTCTATAAACAGATGATGACTCCATGGTTGGATACGCAGTACCTAGTGCTAATGGTACTCGATATTGGGTTCGAGGCTGAAGAGCTTTCTCACTTTCTACCTCATCCACTCGCTTTACTGTTTTTCACAGGCGTGTAAGTTTGGCCTTGTAAGTCCAAGCCCACTCTAAGCCTGGGTTGAGTTCCAAGTACGCGGACTAGGCTATACTTGAGATTTCTAGGCCCAAGGTAAGACTTAGGACTAGGCCGGACCTAGACAAAGACCTTGAGTTGAGCTCGACCTTGTCCAGTCTTGTATATATAAAATATAAAATGGGGCGCTGTTCTCTGTGCCGCAGCATAGGCTGCGCCCAGGCAAATGGGGGTGGGCGCAATGATCACCCTGCCCCCTTGCACAGGCTGCCCATGTGCCTGGGGGCAGCCTGCACTGCGTTACAGAGAACATTCTCGCATATAAAATATACAATTGTACATAATTACATATGGTAAAAAAGACATGGTTAGTCTGCCTTGCCTATGACAAAAATAGGGAGCTTCCAAGGTCAATTAGGGCCAGGCTAACCGAGCCTTCTAGCCCAACCAATCAGGGTCGACTTGGGTTGGATTGAACCCAGTAGGACTGAGCCTGGGTTGAGCTAAGGGAACCTAGAATTGGGCTGAAGTTTTAAAAAATCAGCCCAATCTACCTCGCTGCACCCCTAGCTATTCATATAGGATCAAGTTTCCCACCCCTCCCCATCAGTATCATTGGATTGCATTAAGGAGGGGTAGTTTCGACTTCATCCAAAGTTCATTAGATTCCTTTCTTGGTGAAATGTATCTTATATTCTAGGGTCAACCATTGGACACTCAACGAGTTCATGTTGATAGTATAAAAATATCATTGGTCTTCCATGGTTGCTTCGCATGAGCTTATCTCATCATTTGCCATATATAGAATGTACACTGGTGACTAAAGTGGTGACTGAGAGAAGTTATAACCTTCTTTTGATTGCCTCTTGTTTTATTCCTAATTTTTTATTTTTTTTTTAAATTAACCATAAAAAAAGGGTTCTCAAAGTAATTTGAAAGTAATGGTCATTGCCGTGCATAATTTTCAAGTACATTTTTGAAATGACAAGATTTTTCCCATATTTATATAGGATTTTTTATTGACAATATTATTATTATAAAAATTTTAAAGATATCTTATAACTTATAAAGAAAATCCTATAATTAAAAATTTTTAAGTATATAATAAGTTTAAGGAATGTAGAACTAAATAAATGTATCTATTCACCCTTCTACATAAAATATATGTAGGATAATTCTATTCTTGTTTTCTTGTCGTTGTGTCAAAATAATTTGTAATCTTACTTTTTTTGTCCTCTCTTACTAGAATTTTTTTCAATGAGAGTAAATTCTGTCATTTCATGAATATATTCGAAAAATAAAAAAAGAAGAATTCCTTCTTCACCGATGAAGTGACATCGTTATTGAACTCTTGGATCATTACAATGCCAAAACTATCTTCTCCTTGGCAATCTGAGGGTCCTAGTGCCTATGGTGAAGGAATTTTGTAATTTGGTTCATAATATGAGGAGAGGGTTCTCTAGCAAGTGGAGTAGTCTACACCCTCACATACATATTTTGTAGGAAAAAGAACTTTGTCGGAGAGTGTGGCCTACACCAACACTTCCATGAGTCTTATCTCTCTCTGCTTCCCATATGAAAAGACATCTCTGCCCCCCTTGTTTTGAAGAGGAGAGAGATAGAGACATAGCAGTATGTATAGAAAATTATTTCCAATATTTTATTTACTTTTTATTTCTTCTTAGAATAGTTAATAAAAGTTTACCAAAAAAAAAAAAAAGAATAATTAATAATAAAAAAAAACCGATGAGACATAGGTGTGATGTTTGGGATGTATATCCTTGGGTCTTGATTGTTTATAATCTTGAAAAGGTAATTCCAAAAATTGGATCTTTTTCCCTTTTTCCCTTGTTCCCTTGAGAATTGTATGAAACTATTTTTGTAAACACAAAGAGGCAGGCGTATATCCTTGGGTCTTGATTGTGTAATTGTTTCTTCTTTCTATTTCGTTTCGTTTCTACACGTTACCAGCTGTATTAGCACAGTCGAAAAGGTCCATGGCTTATTACAATTTGATCAAAGCAGTAGCAATGGAGGATTAAGATCAGTTTCGGTTTCCTCCATGGACTCCTTGTTACCATCTTCGGGTTCTGTGAACTCAAAGATGAACATTTTTCATGACCGGAACCCAAAAAAAAAAAAAAAAAACCTCCCAACTTTCTCTGGACTGATTCGTTTATTTAAGACCAGAAGTCCAACCATTGTGAACCACCAGTACTACATGACTTGTCGAAGAGATCTCCAGAATCGAGACTGCACCAGTTTTCAGATGATTTCAATGAACCGTCTGGTGTTTCAACCATGTTGATCTCAGGTTGTTCTTCCTGCCCGGACCATCCAGGAATTTTGCTGTTCTCGGCGTCATCCGAGCAGAAGAGCATTCGGTGACCTGCTTCTTCCTGTTCCGAGCTGTACTTTGGTTCCGCTTCACATCTGTCATTCCCATTATCAGATTCACCGTCTGTGCTGTTTCCGGCCAAATCAAAGCCGTCGCCTCTGCACCTGCTCCCCACTTGGTGCTTTTCAAGCACTTGCCTCAGTTTCTTCAACTGTTGAAGACAGAGTCTAGCTAGTAATTAATCTAATCTATGGATTGAAGAAGCATTAAGTAGAAGAAGAGGAGTTAATAATTAGTATGAGTACCTGTACTAGTAAAGACTTTTTCTCTTCCTTGACGGATTCGAGCTGGGAAGCCAGAGTGTCATAATTGGATCGAAGAATACTGTAGTCGCCTTCGAGCTGCTTGGATTTCCATCGAGCTCTCCTGTTTTGGAACCATACACCAACCTGGCGGGGTTGTAATCCCAGTTCTCTAGCCAGCTGCAGTTTCTTCAGAGGATCAAGCTTCGAATCCGATTCAAATATGTTTTCCAACGATTTGATCTGGTCATCACTGAACCGCCGCTTCTTCTTGCTCTTCTTGCTTAGAGTTGTCATGGTTATAGGGAACTCTAACTTTCCAGACCCAGCTGGTGTTGCTGCTAGCGAGTGATCTCCTCTCTCCATCTCTGTCTTTTTCTTTTTCTTCTTCTCTTGATCTTCTTTTTGCTTACTTGTGGCAGCTATCCGCCTCTGCCGCTGAGGGAAAAGAGAAAAGGTTACTTTCTGAGGAGCGTGTTGGTGTGGAATGGCCAAGGGGTCCAAAGGGGTATGTGTACAGCCAACAACATATATAATTAGCGGAACGGAAAAAGAGGGGATGTGTTAGGTCCTTGACCGGAGCTAATGGAACACATTAAATCCTTATCTAATATCTGGACATTAGAGTGGGCTAGGCACATAAGAGATCACTATGCTTCTATAGTTCGTCCTTGACGGTTTTCACTTTAGCCAGCTTTTATCATGTTGGTTCTAAGATTTTAGAGCTGATGGAACGCGTTAAATCATACCCTTATCTAATACTCATATACTAGAGTAGGCCCCATTAGGCATATAACAGACTAAAGGTATCAACGAGTAACAAGGAACCAAATACCAAATCCGGATCCTGACAGAATAACCTGAACCGATCCAGATCGAATTTGATATGGTTAAGTCATGGATCTAAAAATGCATTTATAATTTGGTTCGGTTCAACTCCGGATCTACCCACTAAATCGACGGATCTAACCGAATAGCCACCTTAATAGTTTATTAGCTTTAGAGTTTTAATGGTTTAAGACTATAAGCTGACACTTAACCTTTAGTGCCTTAAAGTCTTAGACTCACTTACCCTTAGTCCTTACATCTTACTAAATATGGATTTCTTAACGATCACGACTTCTTTCGTAACTCTTTCTCTTTATCGCTTCATCTTCTCCGTCTCTAGTAGTATTGCAACGGTTTCATAGTCGATTCTCCATCTCAACAGCCTTGCAATTTCAACCTCAATGCAAATTGGAATTAATCTCTCTTTAAGTTTCTTCTGTGCTCATTAGTCCTCAACGAACATAGTGAAGGCCGAAGGTAGAGCTTGTGGGATCATCCTTCTAGTTCTTCGTTTCCTCTCCTCCATTGGTCTTCAATAGCCTTGTAATTTCAACCTCCAAGCAAGTTAGAATTAATCTCTCTCTAAGCTTTTTCTATGCTCATGAATCCTGAACGAACACAGTGAAGGCCGAAGGCAGAGCTTGTGGGATCATCCTTCTAAATATTTGTTTCCTCTCCTCCATTGTTCATCAACAGCCTTGCAATTTCAACCACCATGCAAGTTGGAATTAATTTCTCTACGCTTCTTTTGTGCTCATGAGTCCTTGACGAACACAATGAAGGTCGAAGGTAGAACTTGTGGGATCATCCTTCTAGTTCTTCGTTTCCTCTCTTCCATTGGACTTACTGCATTGTTTAAAGGCAAGCAAAAGCTGCAGCGTAGTATATTGAAGGTATAGAAGTAATGGTCTCTCTCTCTCTCTCTCTTACCATGAGGTTTTTTTTATTTTTTTGGGATATAGTAACTAGATGTGGTAACCAGATAATAACTGAATTGTAACCAGATCTACACCAAACTGAACCGATCAGGATTGGTTAGAGTATTCAATTCTAGAACCGATCCGGATCTAGATCCCACTACCACTGTTTGGAACCAAATCGGATTCGAACCGAATACTCAATTCTAGATCTGTACTGAATTGACACCCTTATGACAGACCACCATGCTTCTGTAGCTCATCCTCGACGGCTTTCACTCTAGGCAGCTTGTCACTCTGTCGGTTTCAGGGTTTTTGCTTGACTGTAGATAGCCATTTGTTGGCGGCTTTCGATCACTCTACTCTAGGTATCTCTTTTTGTGATTCAAACCTGTGACGTGGTGAATGACTCTGATACCAAATGTTAAGTACTTAACTGATACGTCAAAAGCTCCAAAGTTGATGGAACACATTAAATCAAGTCGTTTAATTTATCTCATACTAGACTGGCCTAATGTAGCTTTCATTCACTAGAATGGATCCCCTTAGAGCATGGTTCTAAGTATTAGTATCGTATTGCCCATATCGGGTGATATGTACCGATTTTGCTAGTCATCGATATTGATACCATATCGATACCATATCGATAGCACGGTACAGACATGGGATAAAATGGTCAAAAAACTTATTTTTTAAGAAGATTTAGGGGTAATTTTATTCAATACAACCGATCCAGGCCAATATCGTATCGATATCATATCAATTTTGTAGATTACCAATACCCATTCCGATACCGTGCACTAAAACCATGTCTTAGAGGCGAACAATTATCGTCTACGGTTCCTGACCAGTGCGGTTTCCTAGTTCCTCTCAAAAGAGGGGGTGGGATCCACCCAGGGTATCTGACAGAACAGTCTGCCCAGGTGGGGTCCACCCTCCTCTTGTGAGAGAAAATAGGGAATCGCACCGGTTAGGAACCGTATGGGGAAAAAATTCCCTTAGAGGCACATCGCACATAACAGGACGAGAAGCCCGGAGGGCCGCGGGATGTTAGAAGGGACGGGGCGTGGCGTTGTCCATTCATTATTTCATGGGTTACTGTCACGGCTCAGCGAACTTAACTTTTATGCATGAATGAATGATAGAACTGTTGTATAGTGCTGTGAGAAGCTTGGAAGCTTTAAGAAACCGTCACCAGCAATTTGGCTAAAGCAGAATAGTACGAAGCAACGTGCCCTGTTTAGAGTTTTTGCTCAATTGCCATATGGGTGACGAGTGATTAATTAAAGCAAAAAAATCTACTACGAATCAGTCTCGTTTCGGTTCTGATTCCGATTTTTGGTTTAGAATACTGTATGGAGCGGAATCAAAATTCCAAATTGAATATTTTCATAATTTCAAACTGAAATCGAATTCAAGGGAAATAACTTTCTAAAATAAATAAAGTCAGAAAGAAAATTACAACTTCATGAAGTATCACCCCATAATATTAAATTAATTAGTTTTCAATCCCTTTTATACAATTTAAAAAACAACAATCCATAACAAATAATTTCTTACAATTCAATAAAGACATATGATTGTAGAGTGTAGTATACTTGATTTTCAATTCGAATTTAATTTATATAGATTACATTTCATTTGGTTTAATCTAATAGTTTTTAGTCTAAAATCGAAACTTAGAAAACAAAATAATATGAGGTTATGAGTTCAAACCACCTTCGGGCCCAAGCTTCAAAATCCAGGTATCGGACTTGGTATCGATCATTGTCAAAAAATTTTCAGATAAGTACAAATCGGTCAGGATCGATCAAAAAACTCTCAAAATCATTTTTTTATGGATCGGGTCATGTATTAGCCAAAGTTGGTGAGTGTTTTGATCTCAGGATCGGATCGGCCGATATTATCCGAATTAGATTCGTCAATATCGGTTGGGATCGGTTAGTATCGAACAATATCAGTCAAGATAATATAAAATTTTTTAAAAAAAATTAAAAACTTTGAAAAAATTAAAAAAAATTCAGTCAGATCGATCAAGAATCAGATTGGATCGGCTGATCCAATCAAACCTTGTTGTATTGATCTAATCTTGGGATCGGCCTCGACCGATACCAATCCGATCCGAGATTCAGAACCATGTTGTTGCCTATCCCCATCCCCTATCCCTTATCCCCTCTCCCCCCTATTAAAGCTCTCCAATTCCAAATTTTTTCAGTTTAATTTGATTCAACTTTGAACAATCAATTTCAAATTTTTATTCCAATTCTATAGATTAACACTCTTATCTAAAATCAAAGACTAGTCATTTTCATCAAAAAAACAAAAAAAAATCAAAGACAAGTCTTTTTGATAAGGAATCAATCATGGTCACGGTCTCACTAGCTGGAAGAGAAAAGCAAGGAAAAGCTAGAAGGGACTGGAAGAAAGGGGCCATGTGAGATCTGCCAAGTTATAGAGGAAAGTTGGGGTTGGGGGGGGGGGGGGGAAGATTCCCAACAACGCTAGTATGAAAACGAATCTACACATCACACCAATAAAGATTTTGAAAAGAGTATCATCTATATGGAATCCACATGATCAGAATAAAAGAATATGTATCCGTGTAAATTATGTGAGAGAATACATTATGAGAGCCATTTGGAGCAAAAGGGTGGTGTGGCTGTGGAGAGCAGAGCCAAATGTTAAATGATATGGAGTTCCGTGGAAACAACTGCTGGGGGGCCCTCATAAATCGTCCACTAGGATGTCGTCATCTGTCCCCACCTTCTTGTCTTTTTCCTTGCCGTTTGATTTTACTCGCTTGCACGTGTCTATAGATCATTAGTTTAACGTGGCTGCTGTGGGGACATCCAAATTACTTGTGCCATGTAACTATCATTGATGTTCAAATGTCGCGTTAAGTGGCTTGTACAGGTGTCACTCAAAGGAGCGAGTAAGCCACTTTGTCCATGGACATATATACTCGGTTGTATTGGACCGTATTGATATGTATTGATTATATTTGATTGTATTGGTATCAATTCTAGATGAAAAAAAGTATTTTCATAAAAAAAAATACCATACTTATATTGTATAGACCGATATGTATCAATTAAGCAATGATAGCTATCACGGCCGATCTGATACTAGTTCTTAAAACTAAGGTTGCACAAACTACAAATTTGAAAGATTTGCATTGAATTGAATCTATGGCTGAACTGAAATTTGACACATGATCAATCCCAACCGTTTCTTAAACATTCAATAGTTGAAATTTTGACCTTATCTTTCATAGTGAATGAACACTACTTCACAAGCTAGAAATTTTTTCTCATTTATTTTTAAATTCCATTTTAAGAGAAACACAACCCCAATTCTTCGAACCCTTCATTAAAACCCAAAAAACAAAGAAAAAATAAATCAGCTCAAGCCTTTACAACATAGTTCTAGGTATTAGTATCGTATCAATCAATATGTATCAATATGACCAAAGATAGATATAGATAACAATTGGGTTGTATAGGTCAAAAGTGATTTTTTTTTAAAAAAATTGAAAAGAGGCCTTTTGACGTCGAAATAGATCGATACAATCCAATATAATTGATTTGTACTAGTATCCATATCAAGGTTTAAAAAAATTTCAAAAAATTCAGAACCAAATTGGAATCAACTAGAATTAGTTGAAATATGTTAAAAAACCCCAAAACCCTAATTTCCATATAGAATCAGTTCAATCTAGATCAACCAAAAATATGATTGGTTTTACCCGAATCAACGGATCCGATTCCATTTTTTAAGCACTAATCAGTATCTGTATCAGTATCAATATCGACATTGATACCATGTTTTACAACCTTGCTTCCTTCGAGTTTAAATTTGTTACCCACATGGGAATGGGTGGAGATAGATCTGAACCCTCCATGGGATATGGGGTCTGCCTTTAGGGTGTGGGACCCACGTCCCATGGAGGAGTCAGATTTGTTTCCACCCGGCATCCGTCCCCATGTGGGTAGCTGATCCGGATTCGCTTCAGAGTGGCATAGAGGTCTCCTTTCTTTTCTTTTTTGTCTTCTTCTTAATTTTTGGTAAAATAAAAAAATGGAAGAGTTTGGGCTTTGTGGAAGTGGACAATCTCTGTCGATTTGTCGACCTACTTTTTGTTTCTATACGGCTGCACCAATGATGGATGACCCGTTTCTTTCTTTTCCAATCAAAACCCGCCCTACACGCCAGTGTCTTCAAACGTTTTACACAACGAAGGAATTTAATCGATATATATGGATCAAGGCCCACAGCCCACCAAGCTAACATCGGGTTGGCTCGGTAGAATATAGACCAGACTTTACGGTCCAGTTTTATTTAAAAAAAAAAATTAAATATGAGATAGGGCCCAGTTTGTTCCTTGCTCAAAATTATAAACGCATCATGCATAAAAAAAAAAAATTTAAAGATCGTACCCAGTGCACAAAACTCCCATCACTACGGGTCTGTGGAAGATCATAATGTACGTAGACTTACCCTATTTTACAGAGAGGCTTTTCGAATCACAACCTCTCCGCAAAGCAGAGGGTAACACACATACCTGGCAATTTAACGCTGTCAAATTATCGGTTTGGATTTTAGAAAGTAAAACCGTTTTTTTTTTTAAAAATGATTCAGTATGGTTTTGAATTGTTAAACCGACGGTTTCAAATCATGTAAAAACCATTAAACTAAATATGAATCAAACTATTACCTTTTCATTCCGTCTTCTTCTCGTCTCTTTGAGTTCCAGAGTCAAAAAAATTGAGACCACAAACGTTTACAAATTGGGAAACCAAAGCTGTTTAATAAATGGTTCGGTCTCAATTTCTGAACAAAATTGAAACCAAACAAAACCATTTAAGCTGAAACCGCACTGTTTAATAGTTAACATCCTTACCTGGCATTGGCAGTGCCCGAAATGTATTTCATTGCGTCTTGACTTCGGACTTAGTGAAGGGCCCAAGGTTTCTTCTACCAAAAAAAAAAAAGAAGGGCCCAAGGTATTTCCATACCCGGATGGGCTTCAATCTGGGCCTACAGAATAAGCTTGGGGAGAGTAATACCCATTCCAACTTCAGGCTCAGCAGGGTAAAGTTTCGACACATTCAAGACCATTCCAATCAGGTTCTTAAGTCCCCCCCCCCCCCCTCCCTCCCTCCCTTTTTTTTTTGGTTGAAAGATTAAGATTCTTAAGTCTTTGTGTTCCAGCCTCAGATATATTAAGAAATCTTATATATTTTTTTCTGATTACCAAGGCCTGGTTTCAAGTTTCTGACTGGCTTGCTCATGGTTTGAATTCAGATGCTGTTTTCTGGTACTCTTTTGATGGCTGTGTTTTTTTCCTGCTGTGTCCCTAAGACATCTGTTCAGGAAACTCGTCTTTTAGATAGTTGGAACTTTGGGCTGTGTTTGGTATGTATTCCAAGTTGATTTCACATTCTCAGAAGATAAAAATAACTATGTTTATCACCTAAGACTGTGAATTAACTTGGAATGAATTCCAAGAATACATACCAAACACAGCCTTCGATTTATCAACTTCAGGTGGTAACGTTCTTTTGGAATGATTATGGTGATGTTTCCTGTTCTGGAAGAATACTTTGGGAGTGAAATTATGTTTGGAAATTCCGTTAACTAACTCCGGGTTGATTTTTTGTTCCTGCAAAGCGAAACTGGTCAAAAAAGGAATCCTAAATAATAATAATAAAAAAAAGAAGTGGTTTAACATTCAGAGTTTTTGGCATAAAGATTCTACTAACCCTTTGGGATATGCTAATAAATTTAAGGGGCGCTGTTTTCTGTGCCGCAACGCAGGCTACGCCCAGGCACATGGGGGTGGGCACAATGACCACCCTGCCCCCCTGAGTGGCAGGCCCCTTTCCCTGGGCACAGCCTGCGCTGCGGCACATAAAACATTCTCCCTAAATTTAATATTCAAACATACTTTCCCTTGAACGCAGGAATAGCAACCTGAACTAAATGCCTTGTCCAAGTGCTCTAAAGATACCTGAGTCCTGGCAAATGAATATTGGGACAAGATTCGACATGTTTAAACCACGAAACACTTGGTTTCCATTTTGGTGGTTCAATTCAAAACCTAAGATGGGGGTGTGGACTGAAAAATGATTGATAAGTAGTTGTTAATGAAGTTATCAAATTATGAGTGAGCGGATAAGAAATATTTGTATGGAATGCCCTACTCCTACACCGATTAACCGATCTCCCTCCTCTCTCTCTCTCTCTCACATATGCTATCTGCTATGTGCAAATCACACCATGGATCCTTTTTTTTTTTTCAATTAGATCCATTAAAAAGCAATAATTGTTACTAATCCTAAGCCGAGCATATCTTTCCTCACCACTTTTCGTAGTGTCATGTTAGGTCTACTTGTCCTCACCAAAAAAAAAAAAAAAAGGTCTGATCTACTTGTAGTTCTTTTGATTCTTTCAATTTGAATCAAATCACTTCTATGTACTAAAGCATTGAAAGGTGTCCATTACAAGTGTCCATGCCACCTCAATCAAATTTCTTGTAATTTATCATATATCATTACTAATGAAAAACAAATATATAGTATGACATGAACATATTCTAATGGAAAGTTAAGACGAAGGATCTGGGGTTTAACTAATTGGAGATGGGTTGGTCTGGGCTTGAGTTTTAGCATTTCAGTCCCCACCACCAACCCAATTGGGCTGAGAGTAGCGCAAACAGAAAAATCAACCCAATTCAAGGACTTAAATTCCTTGGGTTCCTGAATTCAGATCCTTCCACACCCCATGGATAGTGTGAAATTGACTCTGGTGGTTTAACGTCATTGAAGAAGTCCAGTGACCAATTTTTAAGAGTTTTATAGTATTTCATCAACCCCCCCCCCCCCCCTCCTCAAAAATAAAAAAACCAATTTACTAGTCAATGTACTTATGTACTGTTCCACAGTTCTAATTTCAGTGATTAAATTTTAACTTTTTTTTTTAGGCACCCTCGCTTCCTATGGTTTTTTTCTATCGTCATAAATATAGTTTAAAGACCTGGATTATAATCGATGGAATCGATCGATTAGACTTGCCTCAATTCCGATTAACCCAAATTCTCAATGATCGAGTTAGACCGATCGAGTCCTGTTTGAGTGTGATCGATCTGATTCATATTGGAATCGATTGTGGCAAATCTCCCTGTTTTGTTTTTTTAAACCTTGATCATCACCGTCTATGCAGTTTCACAATTTTGTCACTCTGTCCCACCCTCCAAATGACCATGCTGGCCCTTGGTTTCTAAAGAAATTTCAAATTTCAAACCATTATAAAATATTAAAATAGGGATGTAAACGGATCGTATTCGGTTCGGATAGTTCTATATCCGCATCCGCATCCAAATAGCTATTGGACGGATTCAGATAGTGCTAAACGGATACGGACATGGATATGGATCGAATATTTTACCTGTTTACATGTAAATATAGCTTTTCGGATAGCTATAGCCTGTCCATATCCATATCCGTTTAACTTTCAGACGGATTCGGATAGTGCTAAACGGTTACGGATACAAATACGAAAACGGATTTCTGTTATTCATTTACGCCCCTATTATAAAATGAGAAAAAGGTCTCTGAGCTGATGTGTAGGGTACACTAACACACACACACACACACAGTCTGTACATATTACTGTATAACCTTTTTACATACTAAACAGTGGGACCACACTACTATTCTCTCGTGGATATCACCATGTTTTGAGGTATCGGCATGGTATCGTTCGAATTGGACGATAAGTATCATTTTTTCAAGTAGTTGAACTCGATATCGTATCGATGATTGGTTACAGACAGGAGGTAAAATGGCCAAAAAGCCCATTTTAAAAGGAGAATCAAAGGTAAATTTATTCAAAACGACCGATCTGTGCCGATACCATATCGATTTTCAGATGGATAGATTCCTGTTCCGATACCATGCACTAAAACCATGGACATCATATGGATGATACCATTTTCTAACCTTAGGTGTAGGGTTCAGATTCCTTCTTAAACTGTGCCTTTATAAGAAACCTGCCGCCTTTATTTAAGGCGAGAAGATCCAATTAACATGTTTGCATCCAAACAAACTCAAAAGATAAAAGCTATGAATTTTGACGTTTGACTTCCCATAAATACCAAAAACAATCAGAACATACATAAGGTTTCTGTAAGTTGCAACTGCAGTTGTGTGTTTTCTTGTTTCTGGTCTAATTTCCTTTCGCTCCTAGTTTTTGTAGGATTTCTTTCCTTCTAGCTAGAATTCATGTAATTTGTAACTGGGCTTTGGTCCTTTTCTTTATTTCTCCTCCTAGAAAGAAACCACAACATCCTTTTATGCCCTGTTTGTACTGGTAGGTGAAGGGCCTCATCAGTGAAACTATAAGAGGAAACCTGAACCCAATTGTGTTGAGGTCCAGAGGAAGGGGAGGGGGGAGGGGGGAGGGGGTGGGAGACTGGGAGGGAGGGGTTAAGAAAGAAAGAATTTTAAGATGATGATTAAAGCAATCAAAAAAAACGGAACACGAGGTGTCATCTTTTACGTGTGGGTCTGTATTTTATACAGTAATATGATTTCTCAATCAAACCTGTTGAGAGTTGATGAAACACAAAACAAAACTTATTTAATAAGCACCAAAAACCTACCATGAAAGCTCTGTTTCCTTTTTCTCCCTTTTCAACAACTCCTCCAACTATTGTTGAGATTATTTATGGAAGAGAGAGAAAAAAAAAAAATTGGGCTTAGTTGGGAGTTGGGAACAGGTAAGGTGATGGTGATGGAATCCGGGCAGAAGAAGCAAGAACCAAAAAAGAACAACCAAGCAAGTAGGGACGTGAGAGTTTGCAAGCAAACACTTCTTTTTTTTCTTTTTGTTTTTTTGGGATTTAGTTTCCCAAGCATATTTTAAATAGAAAACCCCCACAATGGTAAGAAGGGGACTTGAAACGTTTAAATGACGACAAAGGTGCTGCGTTGGGCTTTGGGGTGTTGAAGGGGACTTGACATTTACGTGTTGTTGTGGGGAGGGGGTCTCAAGTCCTCCTCAACTCTCAAGGGTGTGTCTCTCTCTCTCTCGTCGCCATTTTCGAGGCTCTTTTAAAACAAAGCATAGCATTGATAACTGGAGCACGTATCGTCTTCTCCTTTTGTCACACTCACTCACTCACTCTCCCACTCCCATCTGAAACTGTTGAGGGACCCTTTTCCCTCCCCCCCTCCCCCCCAAATGTACTGTTTCACGATGAGATGTAATCGAATTGTGATGGGCAGAAGAAGAAGTTGATGATGATGATGTCTGTCAGCACATGTTACGGGAGGACTTGGGCTTAAATTTCCCTCAAACAAAACAAAAGGTTGCATGCATTGTATGCTTTACTTTATTAATCTATCTCTGTGTAGCCATCAATTTGTCAAAAATTTTTTTTTCTGTAGTCGCAGCAAGAATCCAGAAACTAGGGCTATTAGAAACAGTCGAAGTTTTCTACTACAGAGAGTCTACAGATATGAGTATAGAGACAGAATTTTAGTGCTGTGCTGGGTCCCAGTGGAAATGGGAATTTTTCCGAAAAGAAGAGAAAGAATGAATGACGAGAACAGCGTAGGAATAGGGGGATTTTTCCCTTCACGTATTGTATTGGACCAGTTCGTTCGTTCATACCTGGAATAGTGGAATTGTGGGTTCTTTTGTCATTACCTTATTATTGTCTTAGACTCCCCCCTCCCCCCCCCACAAATCGCCAAACTACTTTTCCATTTTTTGGTTTTTTGTTTATTTATTTTTTAACTTTCATAAGAATTTTTTGTGTTCTCTTCATTTAAAAAATGGGCGATGGATAAATATGTAAGAAAGAAAAAAAAAAACAATATCTAAGAAAAAAGTTTCAATGGATGTAGATTCGTACACAGATTACTTATGTTATTAAATGAGGAGAGATATATTCTTTGAGAGGCTTGTCGTTGGATCCAGATTGTCTACGGCGTAGCAGTCTGAGCGATGCAAAAACAGGACTTGATACAATGACCACCTTACCCTTACCTGCTATGAGTAGAGCACCATAGAGGATCTAAATTGCCTGGCCCTCCTTTTTTTTTTCTTGAAAATAATTTATAAATAAAAATAAGGAAAATGAAGTCTCGATCATTTTGACATCCTTTCTTGGGTCCATTGGCTTGACATACATGAAAGATGTCATTACATGTGAGTGGTTCTTATATAGATCTTTTGCTCAAAGCATCCCCTATGTGTTATCTTAATAAAGATAAAAGGGATCAAATTGAATGAATTTCTGTCATTGCATATAAAAAAAAAAAATAAAAAATGTACAAGAGATTATATAGTGCAACCTGCCCCAAGTTTTTCTTATTATGATCAAAATGCACACTTTATGGGCCTGATCGATCTCAACTTTTTTTTTCTTTCTTTCCATTGTGTTAGGGTTACGATGTTTTGGATTCTATCACATGACTCCGTTACACGTACATTCAATACTCAAAATCTTTTTCTTTTGCTTCTGAAAAAATGTCTATTTATATCTTCTAAATGATAATAAGTGGGACAGGTGTTGGGCACTACCCGTACATGCAATAGTCGGTCTCGCATGTATGTGATGGACTAGAAAGGCTTTCACCCTCTAAGATATTTACTTACATCCTCCTCCTTCCCCTTCTCCACCCCTTTCTAGTGTTCTGTTTTAGTTTTGTATCAGTTTGTGAGCTGTTTTTTGGGTCTAGTATTTATTCTTTTTATATTTCTCTTTTCTCTTCGTCTACTTAAAAATCAATTTTCAAAAAAAAACTTTCTCGAACGATTTTCATGCATTGAATCAAATTGCAAGTCAATAAATTAGCTATAGCCCAATGTGGCAAGTTTCTAACATAATGGTCTTAATATGCACACTTGAAGTTGTCACATTCAAGTTTGAACTCATGGATTTAGTATTTACGTAATTAGAATAAGGCACACGCACATCATCTAAGGGAGAAATATGTGGACTTCTCTCTTGACTGACTATGGACCACAACTGTTTCCTCTCCAATTTGTGTTTTTTATATATATATATATATACATACATACATGTAGATGTGGGTGCAGTGGAAAAATGAGAAACTGGCCGAGACTATATGACTTGTGAAAAGGAGCACCCCCATATTGACCTATCTTTATCCACGAGTCAATACATTAAAACTTTAATGTACGATCCATCAATCCTCATATCGTCCGTTTCTCCTCACCAACCGCCCACAGCATTTCTGAGACTGATTCATTTGGAAAGTAAACTATAAATTAATAGGAACAGAAGGGGTGAATGCTCACGTGCGTGAACGAGTCACAACCGTTCAGATGGAGAATGTTCCATCTGAACAGCGCATTTGGGTCATTCAAACACTACCAAAGATTAAAGGCTTGGAATGAGGGTATTGCCATTAGCTAGGGAGAGTCTGAATTCTAGAAAGATACCAATTGATCCAGCTTTCAATCAAATGTGGAGCGGTTAGGTAAACAGGTGATCATTTGTTGATTGAACGCCTTTTTGCCATAGCGGTTTGGTTTGAAAGTGTTTTCAAGGATTCTCCACTATGATATCAAAATCCAAAACTCTCGGTTTGATTAAGTAGCTAGGATTTATTTTTTCATCAAAATAAAAGGTTAACACGTGTATCTGTTTTCCGAGTTTCTTTCTTATGCTGGTACCTATGGCACGCTTGGAATGACCTTACATTCAATACTAAGAGCTGGACTCTGAATGAAAAACCTTATGTCGAGTATAACTCAGTAACATTTTATTCCACCCAAGCTTCGTGCAACTTCTTACCAATTGTAGATATAGTAAGTAACCACTGAAATCCTCTGTTTCAGGCTTAATAAAGGTGAATTGTAATGCTGCTCTATCTTGGAAAAACTCAAAAGACGGGTTGGGTTGGATTTTATTTTTAGAGATCACAGGGGATGACAACTACATAAGGCTATTTCAATATGTACCCAACGTGTGTGTATTGGGTCTATAATTCAAGGAGAGGCTTTAACTATTCGATATGCTCTATTCCAGGCTCTCAAATCTGGGTATGATTACCATCTTCAAGTTAAAACTGATAGCAAAGAGGTTGTCTCACCTATATCCTTGATCCGCATTGGATTCCACTACTTGACATAGTAACTACTATTTAATGATGTGAAATATTTTTCTATTGCTTTTGTTTTAATTTCGTTTTAATGTATTCCACAAGTTATAAATAATAGGGATTGTAGATGGATCCAGATCCTTTATTGTCGAGGTGCCCGGTAGGACCGTGTTGTCCTGACACGGGGTTACGTGCAATGTCCGCCTTATCCCTGTCCAAACACTTTGCCCGAGCAGGGATAAGGCGGACATTGCTCGCAGCCACGTGCCAGGGCAGCACGGTCCTGCCGGGCACCTCGGCAGTAGGGGATCCAAATTCAATTGTAGATACCCTGATTAGGAAGGCCTTGTCTATGATGTGTGACCACTACATGGATTCATGACCTTTGTTTGTCTGAAGCTATTGAATTTTTTTAAAAACAAATGTGTGAAACTATTGGTTGTATAGATGCTTTTTCATAAGAAACTCTCAATTTACCAAGAAATGAAGGAAAAAAAAGATGAGTGGGTTTGTACAAACTGCATGTAAATCGAATAATGAAAATCGAATAAAAACTATAAAATCGCATTGCATATAAAACGATTCTGATTTTGAGTGATTCTTATCCGATGCGGTTTTGATTTCTACCTTACAAAGAGGGGGTGACTGTTCACATACATGAGAACACGTGAACAACTCACAGCCGTTCACATAGAATCTATTTTGTGCCGTTCAGATAGAATATTCTCACAGAATAGATTCCATGTGAACGACTATGAATTGTTCACATACGTGAACATTTCCTGCACTCCCTTGAAAAATGTGCACCAAACCAGAATCGTATTGAAAACCCAACCGTTTGACACCCTTAAGTAGTGGTCCGTTAGAGTTGAACTACTTAGACCCGTAAAATTTGGAGCTACTGAATTGTGAAAATGTCAATTATGCCCCGTTTCAATCTTAACAGTCATCGACAAACACAAGAGCCCACTGATCGAAGGGCCATTTTTGTGTCTCTCTCATCGTCACCGGAAGTAAGAATCCCGTGACGGATTGAGAGAGAGAGAGAGAGAGAGAGAGTGTGTTTGTGCAAAATATTAATAATATATGATGTGAAATAGATTAACAAAGGTATCCGAGTAAAATTGTTCAACAACTGTTGAGGAAAGGCTGTGACCTCTACTCACTGTTTTACATTTACTGTACCACCACTGTGTAGCTGTCAAGAGAAAGAGAGAGAGGTGACGGGCCCTGACCCTATGTGTCGGTCGTCGTCTCGAATCCCTCACCGAACGTAAAACCAAACGCTGCAAACGAGGCCCCTCCATTCCTCCCTTCATGGCTCATGAAGATAAAAAGAGAGAGAGACACATTAACTTAACCTTGTTGTTTGGGCTATTCATTAATGTAATAATTAATTTAATCACACAGTATAAAAACGGTAAAAAGCAGGGAAAACTGGAGAAATATATATATATTTAATTGGGGAGTCGTTATCGGGCCGCTCAATAACTCAACTACTCTTCTGACTCATTTCATTTCTAGGGTTTTTGTTTTTGTTTTGTTTGGGATTCCTTTCCTTTTCGTAATCTTTCATTAATTCTTTATCTTCGGTCACTCAGATCCTACGGTCCAAAATTGTCACTCAGATTGATTCCTTTAATGGTCTGTGATGGGGCTATTCTCAAAATCCCACGGTCCGTGACCTCATCAATGTTTTTTTATATCAGGAATTGAACGGTGGATAATGAGTTTGAATCGCAGTCGTAGGGAAGACATGATGTGTGTGCGTGCATGCATTAATATTGCATGGGGTCGTGGTCATTTCTGGAACCAATTCCAAGCTGTAGGGTCGGGAGGGACTGCTGCCCTGTTTTTGTCTTTTTACGTCGTCTTTCCTCATCGAACCTTTCTCGCAGCAGACTATCCCTCTCTCTCTCTCTCTTTCTCTCTCTTTAGGTCTCCTTCCACTCTTCTCTTCTTATAACTCCACATCAGATCACTCTCTTCATCATCATCATCACACAAACAACTTCGTCTCTCATCTCTTCTCTTCTGTTCGACCTCACAGGGAGGAGGTAAGGAGATTGGGTTCTGAGTTGCGCTTCTCTACAGATATCACACACACAGAGAGAGAGAGAGAGAGAAGGAAGCTTTCTGTTTGAGGGGAATGTTGTCTGGCTCGAGGCCACCAACACGGTCGATTGAGATCGACGATGGAAAGATAGATCTCTCTGGATATCTATAACATCAAATTGTTTGTTCTGGTGTTAGTGTCGTCGGACCAGGCTTCATTCCCCTCAATTACTGCTTCCATCTATGCCGCCGATCATCCTCTTCTTCAGTTTCTGAATTACTAGCTTGAGCTTGGCCGAAGGTTGGATCTGGTTTCCTGAGGTTTGTTCTTTACTTCGTTCTTGGTGTTCCTTTACTCGTAGGGAAATTTGAGGTTGTTTTGTTGTATGAGCATGAGCAGATTGGTGTAATGATGAAATTTTTGACTGTTTCTCTTTCCCCTTTTGATTTTTTTTGGTTCTGACTAGTTGGAGAAAGGTTTTCATCATTGCTTCCTTTTTTTTATATTTTTGTCAGTCCAGAATCCAGAATCCAGAACCAACTCGCTTTTCTGGTTCATCATTGGGTGGGTGGGATGGCTTGGAGCTTCTGATCTCTCCGTTATTTTCAGATCCGTCTCTGAACTTTGGATTTCTTTTATTTTTCTTCTTTAGAAACACATCTTTTTATCTTTTGCTTCCCCTTTTTTTGGATTTCATGGTGGAGATCTCGTGCTTCGATAATGATTAATTGAATAATTAGGTCTTTCTTAGTACAGAGAAGAAATTTCTTAATCATCCATTGTTTATCACCGATCAAATCTTTTATTGGCAGAAGGAATTAATTCTTCTATTTTCATTTCTGATCTGATGCGTTTTGAGTGGTGTATGTTGAATCTCTTAACTGTTGCAGAGCTGTGTAAAATTTAAATTTTCTTTTCCTTTCTTCTGTTTCTCTTTCTGTTTGTTTTTTTTTTTTTTCTTCATGAACTTGGGCTTTATCTGTAATAATGAACTTTATTAAAACGGTTAGGAGCACTTGCTTCAATTCT
The DNA here is from genome assembly GCF_018873765.1 of Telopea speciosissima. NCBI lineage: Eukaryota > Viridiplantae > Streptophyta > Magnoliopsida > Proteales > Proteaceae > Telopea > Telopea speciosissima. Next base: position 85,941,119 of record NC_057916.1, on the reverse strand, counting down.
TCCGAAGAATCTATATTTCATGCATGAATGTGAAAGATTTATAAGAGAAAATATTGGGTTTATACATTCAAATGTACTATTCAGATCTCTAGGCCGGCAAAGATCTTTCTAATTCCTTCCAAGATCTTCCTTTATTTTGTTTCTTTCTTTTGATTTCCTTTTTTCATTCAATTGTAGCCTATCTTTTAGATATCAATAACTTTTGTAAAGCGGATGCTAACACTGTGTCAAGTTTCTCTATCTCTTAAAGAAAAACGAAAAGAATAAGATCTCTCTCCAAAGATCATTACATGTAAATGAATGTGTTTTTTGTTCTCTCTCTCTCTCTCTCTCTTTTGTTTCCTCTCTCATTTCAAACCTTTAAGTTTTATGATTCTGGAATTTGGGTTGCCTTCCTTGTTTTGTTGTTTTTCTTCTACTTCATTAGTGTCAGATACTTCGACAAGTTGTATTGTACGATTTAGATGCAAGCTGTTACGATCCCATATCAGTCATATTGGATAACAATGAGATAAATTGTGATAATTAATAAGATAACTTGGCTTTACTGAGACAGCCCAACCTCTTGGCTTTACAGAGAAAGCCTCACCTTTGAGAATTCGCTGAAACCCGGTGTTGTAAAGTGTATCATATTCCCTTCCTTTTGCTTCACCTTGAGGATTCGAGGGAACCCATTGTTGTAAAGTGTGTTAAATTCCCTATCTTTTTCTTCAAGGATGAGAAATGCCGAAATCTTAAAGCAAGACACTCGTGTTGATATGAATTTGGGAGAACTCAATCCCATAAACCGACTTACAAGACGATTTGATAACCATAGTGGATTAGTCCCTCATATGAACAGATATGGTATCATAACACAATCATTTTAAATTTTTGGGTTGAACTTTTGATGGGTTTCATTGTAAACTATTTTTATTATTTAATTGCTGATATTCATTCTCTTATTAATTATGTGTTCCAACGATTTAAGACATTGATGAATGAGGTGAAACCTGTAAATGTTTTCTTGCTTTAATGAGATTTGTATCCCATCTTTCGTCAATAGATCAGAACTCATCAGGGATAGTACAGATCAAAAAAAAAAAAAATAGAAAGGATTCAGGAGAGTGAAAGCATGGGTAAGGAGGGAGATGAGACATGTGGACAACACAACACGTGAGACAGGTCTGGCACCCTCCTGGCCTGGGGGATGAGATTTGTGCAAAACAAAGAACATGAAATAACTCCAGAGCCCAACAGTGACAGTCTGTGAGTCACACACACACTCTCTCTCTCTCTCTCTCTCTCTCTCTCTCTCGCGTCTCCATAATATTAAGAGCAAACCCAGTAACCTATATGGTACTACTGATGACTACACAGCGTCAGATAGACGCCATGGAATTGGATTCCTCTTTATCCGGATTCACGACTGTTATTTTAAAGCTCTCCATTTCAAATTTCAAACTAGTTAGGAATCTACCAAAACAAAAAACTAATAAGTCTGGTTTGACTTATCCAGTGTATCTCAGCAACCTCACCAACCAAAAGTTAGGAGATTAGACATGATTGAATGAATGAATGAATGAATGAACGAATTATTATTATTATGTTTTAAAGGTTTTACTTTTGATGAACCATAAAGTTGATAATATTGGAAATGGTGCAGTTCCACAGGAGAAACTGCTTTAGCCTTTTGGGGGAAAAATTGGATATCTTTTTGACTTTGGACACATAAAGTGAAAATCTTGTTGGTTTGTTGCCATTCATTACACACCATCTTGGGTTTTATAACTAAGGAAGGACTCATTTGGTCTTATTTGATGATGTCTTCTTCCTCTAAAGATGTATTATGGCAACAACTTTATTCATGAATAATTGTTCCTTTTGAGGGAAGGGTCACATACTCACATACTCACATGTTTTAAACTAGTCTCCTCCTCTGTACAGTGCAGTGTGTACTGCTCTACTTGTTCGAGGAAGAAGTCGTCAAGTTCAAGTACCCACGTGGGAGGGCTAATGGGGTTTCCTTTGTTTTTTCTTTTCCTTTCTTTATAAATTAATTATAAATAATTTCTCTACCTAAACCCTAGAGTCTTTCTTTCTTTCTCCTCGAGAGTAGTATATATGGACGGACGGAAAGATAGTGTCTTCCATAAGTCAAGGACATTGGAAAGTGGTGTCTGTCGAAAAGTAAAGGTAATTGTTGAAACTTAGAAGTCTGTGATTGCCATGGTGATGGTGATGAGACATTTAAGAATGTATATATATATATATATAGCATTGGTTGTAGTATAACCTTTCCTTAATAGCCATCTAGTTAAACCCTAAGCTTAGGTTTTTTCTTCCTCTGCTACTATAGCAACTCAGTTTGAAAACCCTACCCAACTCCCCAATTGATCATATATATATATATATATATATATATATAGCATTACCAAGATTGTCATTTCATGATCAGCTTGTGCAGCTAAGGATTGTGTTTTTTCCCCCCTTAATTAAGCTGTCATACTTATATTGTAGTCTCAGTGTGTTCCTCTAGTGAAGTACTATGCCTTCTCCAATAAGTTTGCAATCTGGAACTTTCAAATCACCTAAAAGGCGATTCCATCAACAGTGAGAGGAAGCTTTCATAAAATTAAAAAACACACACACACATACACAATGAGAGGACGGTGGTGATTGGCCATATGGGTGATGTAAGAGTCTCTATTGATAAAAATTTTAGCTTCACACTTTGATCAAGGGAATTTTGTATATAGTAAGAAAGGTGTTCAATTTAGAAGTACTTAAAAGCAAGGTTTTAAAATTTGGGTTTCGACAAGGTTTCGATCAATCAGAAATTGAGTTTGTCTCGGTTTCAATCATATCTCGATCGAAATCTGGGAATTTTTCCCATTGATGGGGAAACCAAGGTTTCGACCCTAAAACAAGATTTTTTAGGCCTGATTTTTTACAGGTTGCCTATTTTTCATATTTTAAACACAATCCATTAAATACATTGACAAAAAAATCACTGAAAATATTATTTGTAATTATAGACCCAAGTTTACTAACATACGCGTTGATACGATATAGACACTATAGTGGTATTATAAATTTATAATTAGTTCACTAAGTACTTGAACCCTGAATGATACATTGAATTCAAATAAAACATTAAAATGCCCCTCTTCAATTCCATGCAAGTTTCTTGGTGGGTCTAATCCACGAACAGCGTACCACTGAAGATTGTGAAGCCGTTCCTCCGAATACACAACATGCATATCCCATGACAATAATATTAAATGCTCTCAAGAGAACAACAATTAATCAAGAACAAAACAATTCGTGCCAACAAAACCCATCAAAATCTAACAGGAAGCCAGCACATATAGGAACACAAAGCCCTTCAGGAAACTACCGTTGTCATAATAATTTGGACCAAAACCCCCATGAGATGGAAATTTTGAAAATAAAAAGAGAAAGGTACCCGGGCAGTGATTGGCATTGAAAGCTGTAACAGTGAAATGTCCATCACGGCTGCGATAACAACTGACTCGCAGACCTCAATTCCGACAAATAACGAATCCTCTACCTGCAAAGAAACATATATAGAAACGAAATGGGTATCTCTACTGAAGCGGGAATGAAAGAGGACAATGCGAGAAAAAAGAGGGGAGGGACGAACCGAAAGGAAACCATAAAACCTGCGGGAATAATTGAATGATCAGTGTTTTCGTAAGGTGGGTAGCGTAACTAGGGTATGAAGAGAGTAGAGAGAAATTCCAGTGCAGTGGTCTTTGTGGGCGTGAGTGGAGGAAATGGTATCTCTTCCTTCTTGAAGAAGGGCTCCAAGTATTGAAAAAGTAAATGACAGCCTAGGTACTATTATTCTTCAAAAACCATTGAAAAAGTAAATGACAGCCTTGGTTTCGACGGTTTCATCTGGTTTCGACCGAAACCAGTGTGAAACCGTTGAAACCAACGAACCGGGATTTTTAAAAGTTCAAGTCCAACTTGTCTCGGAACCTGTCGAAACCGAGTTGTCTTGGTGGTTTCAACAGGTTTCGACTGAGTTTTGATTCCATGCTTAAAAGTAGCCCAATGTGATACTCAGAACAATATTTATATTCTATAATATTGTATGTTCTAGGTCCTATGTATTACTTATCGAGGAATCTCGAATCAACTAAAGCAATCAATATCCAATGTGCCACTCACTGGCAGTATTTGTTTGTGCTTTTCAAAGCACTCTCTTAGAACGCTACCTCGGGCGTGTGTGGTGTGCTGCCCACACATGGGCATAGGAAATGACCGCCCCATGGAAATGTGGAAATTTTCATAAGTGCGGCAGTCATTTTGCGTGCCCTTGTATTTGGGTTCAGTTATATTTAAGTGAAAAAGTTTTCAAATCTTGTAAGGGTACTCTCTCTCTCTCTCTCCATCCTCCTATGTATAAAACCATTCCGTCTTGGTGCGTTCTTCTACGTCGCTTGCTTAGAGAACACACTCCCTATATATAGTTTGGAATAATGTTTTTTGTCCGATAGCATACATATAGTAGTGAAATGAGCTCCTCTCAATGGAGCCCAGCAACCAGGGAGTGCCCAAGGGGGCATCCAGCCACTAAGTTGAGCCACACACATCCCGATGGCTGACTGGGCATGCACCGGGATATATGCGACACAACCCAACCCTTGGATGCCCCCTTGGACACTCCCTAGGCGTTGGGCTCCTTGGAGAGTAGCCAGATCCTATAATAGCACTTTTTTGTGTCTATCTTCCTCCTCCCCCTATAAATTACTAAATTAGCATGTTTGCTCCTCCTGTGGGAGGAGAGAGATAGACACGATGAGCATTAACATACACTGTATTATTGGACACATATATTTTATTTTTATAGAAAGGGACGGAGTACTCAATTCCATATAATTTATGGGAAAATTTTTTCAAGCACGTAAGACCGGCATTAAAAGTGGTCAAATTGAAATGCTTGTATGAAATGACATTAAAACTCTTATCTCCCTATTTGATGGAGTCAATTGGAGAATCTATCGTGTATGAATACTTTTTCCCTTAATTTATGTATAAATATTCTATGAGGAGATGTAAACCCCATTAGTTCAAAGATACTCTTTTAATAATTTAGGAAAAAAGAAGGCTGCCAAGCACCTAAAAACGGGAAGGGCGAAATGGCCACACCATTCCCCATGAAATGAAAAATTCCCTACAAGATGCCCTTGCCCACGCTCTCATGCATTGACCCTATGTTGATGCAGGCAGGGGTCACATAGCCTAGCAGCACTCTCCCTCTCCATAAGTTATTATTAGCCATTGTTTACCCATGCTATCGTACGAGGAGAGGATCTCTCGCGCCATGTGTGGAAAACAATTTCATTCAATAGGGACTCACATGCTGTGTTGAGGATAGACTCTATCAATGCAGGCTCACAACTCAGTATGTAAGATTGTGAGGAGAAATTAGCTCGTCTCCAGGGAGGCATGCGCCCAGGGTGCTACCAGGGGCATCCAACGGTTGAGCTGTACCGCACACATCTTGGTGCACGTCTAGGGATGTGTGCGGCACAGCCCAACGGCTGACAACGCCTTGGCAATTCCCTACTCTCTGGAGACAATCCTGATCGTTGTGAGGAGAAATTTCCACTTCGTTTGCATAGGTTTTCTTTTTTAAAAATTCTTTCTTAAATTATTATATCATGCATAAATTATTATATCATACAAATTTGATGAAATCACCTTTTCCTTTAGAAATGAATGGCAGGAGTTTTCATTTTTATTCAGGTTTTGGATATGAAAAAAATATTCACAAAGACAATGAACAAATATAAGTTTTCTCAATGCCAACTCAAACGCTAACCTTTATAAATTATAAAATACAGTAGTGCAAAGCAAGATAGATTCCTTTTTGTAGAAAGCAAGATGGTTAGAACGCACATAAAATTGGGAAAGGAATATTCATGCATACATCTTAGCAAAAAAAAAATATATATATATATATCCACTGAACATAGAGGCCGTGGATAGAGTAGGAAACGCTTCTTTCAAGGACGCCCCTAAGTTTGTCATTCCGAGCATTGAATAGATAGAAGAAGACGGTCAAGATAGACAATGTCTCAAATTTATGATTCAAATTCAATAATGTATAGGGAGCAGTTCTCTGTGGGGGGAGCATAGGATCAGGTATGCATGGCAACCAGTGAGAACATGCATATTAGTGTCTTTGGGGGGCAGGATTTTTTTTTTCATAGGGGTGGCATGGTCATTTTGCCCCCACTGTGTTTGGGCGTGGCTTATGCACCCGCCCACACAAAGAACATTTTCTTATTAGAAAAAAACATAGTTATCAAGGCGGTAAGGTGACCATGGCGTTTGAGGGCCTTCCTAAGTGCCTTGGCGATAGGGCGCCCGCAAGACGTCGCCTTGGCGAACAAGGCGTTCTAGTGTTTTTTTTTTATATAACCATTTTATTAGCCACAAATAGCATATTAATTTTTATATAATTCTAATTATATACTAAATAAATATGAAAGAATTGAAGTACATAATCATAGAATTACAAAGTCAATGAATCACATAATTACTTACTCACATGATGTTAGAATTATACACTCACATAATCACAGAATAAATAATTACATAATCATAGATTGCATAACTTACAATAATAGATGCATTTCATAAATTATAAGGAATGCACAATTTACATTGAATCACAGAAATTACAGCAACAACCACTCCGACAGCAGCCAAAGCCACCGGCCACCACTAGTAGAAGCCAGCCATAGAAGAATAAGGTATAGGAGAATAAGAAAAATAAAAAAAAAAGTAGAAGATGGTCAGACACGGAACAAAGAAGAGGAAGAAGCTAGAAGAACAAAAGGAAAAATTGCAGCTACCAAAGCCACCGGCCAGTGGCCTGAAGAAGTGAAGAAGTGCTGCTAGCCGGAAGAAGAGAAGAACTGAAACCGAAAAAAAAGGCCACGTACTTCTTGCTGGCCTGAAGATGCTGCCGGAATGCCGGAGTAAAGGAAGACAGCGGTGTCGGAAGATATAAAAGGTCACCATTGCAAAAGGAAGAAACACAGAGAAGGTTAAAAAGAAAAGGGTTTAGACTTTAGAAGAAGAAAAAAGAAGGGCACAACACTTCCCGTGGAACCTGGAGATGTCACCGGTGGAGGTGGAGACTAGAGACAGGGTACTAGAGATGTTGCCGGAGGGGGTGGAGGCTGGAGATGGTTAGAGAAAGGGTTTAGACTTTAGAAGATAGAGGTTTAGAAGGAAAAAGAAAAAAATAAAGCACAATACTTACCCTCAAGGCTGGAGATGTCGCCGGAAGCCGGTGGAGGTTGAGGCTGGAGATGGAGATGTCGGTGGAGAGGGAAGAGGTTAGAAGGGGTTCAGATTTTTTAAGGAAAAAAGAAGAAAAAAAAAAAAGCACAACACTTACAAAGCTGGAGATGTCACTGCCTCGCCGAACGCCGGTCGAGGATGGGGACTAAGAGGGACTGAGAAGTGAGGTCTGAGGGAGTCACGACAGTCGCCCTTGCCGCTGCTTCTTTTTCTCTTTTTCTCTTTCGCAGGTTTTCTCTCTTCTCTTTTCTTTTGGTTATGGGTGAGACGGTGAGGAGTGAGGACTTTTTCATTTTTGTTTGGCTTAGGTGAGTCCATGTAACATATTATACAGATATAATGTATACAAGCCTATGAAAATATAAGAAATAGAATAAAATTCTACATATTTTAATTTTGTTTTGTTTTTAAATGATTCGGTGTATCGCAGTAGTGTATGAAAATCATATACACAAAACCAATAAAAATATAGGAAATAGAATAAAATGCAAAAAAGTAATAAAATAATAAAGTAATGCCTTTCCGCTAAGGCACTTAAACGCCTTGACCCTTGAAAATGGCCAAGACGCCATGGCGACGCCTTAATAACTATGGAAAAAAGGTTGGGTATGCTAGTGGTATACCATAAGCTAGCACCCTATGTCTGTCTTTCTCTTTCCCCTGTGAACCCTTACTTCTCAAAGGGAGAAAGAGAGACATTGATACATATGGTGCTAGCTTACGGTATACTAAGGGTGTCAATCGGTACGGTATGCGATATTTGGTGCGGTATCGATACGGCACCGAAGCCAAACACCTCATACCAATATCGTACCATACCACACTTCAATCCAAAACCGTATAACTTTGTTTATGGAGTTGTCTTTCCTTTTGGAACTATAATTTTGATGTATTTCTCTTACGTTATTGATGGATTAGCAAAAAAGAAAAGATCTTAAAGTGGAGAACTCACTTGGGATTCTTATTTATTTATTAATATTTCTAGTTCCTTTAAGGTTTTGTGAGCATTTTATTCATACAAATGAAGTTTCTTGAGAACACAGCAAGGCAACAACAATTGACAGCCTAGCAGAATGGAACTGTATTGGAGAACCAAATTGAAACCATGTTGGAGAACCGAATTGAAACCGTATAGGAGAACCGAATTAGACCCGTATTGGAAAATTGAATTAGAACTGTAACTGAACCGAACTGAGCATGTTCGGATTCGGTTTCCACTTCCATAATCGAGTCGGTTCTTGGTTCGGTTTCGGATCACACCATCAAGGCATGTAAAGGTGTCAAAACCTAGCCCGAACCGTTAAGACCTACCAAAACCGACCGAAAAAACCTGAGACCGAACCAAATCGATCCTTATTGGATTGGTTTTGGATTGGGGTGTGATAGGACCGGTCAAAAACCGGACCGACTGATAACAAACCAAAAACTGAACCGAATGAAACCGATAAGAAAATAATGAGTATAAAGTTATGAATCATTGAATTGATTTCAATATTAGTGAGCAAATTTATGGTTGTAAGATAAATTGTTACAAATCAATGAGTATGAGGTTATGAAAATAGGGAAATTGATTTATAACAATGTTTGTTCCATTGATCTCCTTTTTAAGTGTGGGGCTAATGAAATATTTTATGTAGTTGAAAAGAGAAAGAGAAGAAAATAGGCACAAACCAAACCAAAATTGTTTAAAAAAACCCGGTACCGAACGGAATCCAAACCGTTGTCATAAACTGAAACCGACACGAAACCAAACCGCACTGATGAAACCGAGCCGAAACCAAAAAGTTCTTATTGGATTGGTCTCGGTTTCTCTAAAAGCCACACCGAAATCGAAAAATCCGAACCGACCCATTGACACCCCTAAAGGCATGGAACCGAATAGAAACCAAATCGAATGACCAAAACCGAACCGATTGACACCCTTAGTTGTGGTTAGGTAAGGATATAAATTAGCCCAATTTTAAGTAATCCTCCTGGTTCTGGCTCTAGTCCTTATAGATCATGAGAATAAAATGATGTATTTATTTAATTGTGATGAGTCATAGAATCCCCATCTGACAAAAAGTGACACATGGACGGTTTGAGGCTGAACCCGAGGGTCGATCCGAGCACAAATGGTGCAGTGTCGAACCGAGCCAAACTCGAGGGCCGAACCGACCCGGCCGAACCGAGCAAAGGGACTCCAAACCGAACACCAGGGGGTAATCACCCCACTAGATACGACCGAGCACCAGGGGCGAGCATCGCAGTCGCCGAGCACTAAACCGAGCTCACCAAGCACGGTCGAAAGGGCAATCGTTGCTAAGCATGAATGCCTAGTCAAGCCCCAGTCTAGTCTGAGGAGCAAGCCGAGCCAAACGGTGCTGCATCAAACCAACCTCCAAAGGAGAAGGCCATCACCTTGATCACCAACAGAGCCAAGCACTATGGCTGAGCACTATGGCCGAACACGGCCGAGCCATGAGCCGAGCCCACTCAGGTCAGCCATAGGCCGAGCACCCGGTCGACCCGAGTTCAGCCTGGCTCACACATACTCTTGGAGGTAGCTCCCCCGCCAATTGGGCCGAGCACGAGGCTAAGCACTGAAGACTCGATCTCCCTAGGCCGAGCACCGAGGACACGGCTGTCCGAGGTCGAGCCCTCCCCAAAAGCAACAATAACGGCCCACCGGGCATCATGTAGCCACGTCAGCATGCCCCGACAATCTCGGGATAAGAATCGAGCTACGATCCCCACCGCGATACGGAGTTACACTCCAATAAGGACTCTTACCTTAGTGAGAGTCCGACCCCAAAAATAACTCTCCACTCCGCCCCGCACGGAAGAGCCCTACCAACAAAAGACTCTTACCATACAAGGACTCCTCCAACCGCCTCACCTCATTCTATAAATACTCCGGTATGGAGCTCAAACGCTCATCTTACTTTCACTACGCAGTTACGCTGTTGCATTGGAGACCTGACTTGAGCGTCGGAGAGTCCTAGGCCGGAGCCACACCGGCTCTCTTGCGCTCACTCTATTTTTACAGGCTCATTCGTGGGCGAACCGAGCATCAGAGGTTTTCATCCGCAACAAATTGGTTCCAAACCTAAGATCCTCAACCATTTAATAATGAGTAAGTCGATACTATGAGTGTCCAAAATTCTAAATAAAATTACATATGCCGCAACAAATTGGTTCCAAACCTAAGATCCTCAACCAGTTAATAATGAGTAAGTCGATACTATCAGTGTCCAAAATTCTAAATAAAATTACATATGCATACAAATATCCATTCCTGAGTATACAAATAATCAAACATACAAATAAAAATATGAATCAAAATAAATTAGAAAAAAAATCATTCTAATAAATCCAAAATCCATGTCACCAACACTAATATATGATTAAATGCAAAGCAGTTTAGATTATAATTTTTAACCAATTCCAAATTAGTCTTGCCGCTGTGGAAATATGGAATCATTAATTAGGAAATGCTTCCCAAAATCAACCTGTCTACTTTACTAATTGATTCCAAAATTTTATCGGACCAACCAGATTCTAGTCATAACTTGACACCCCAGTTTAGGTTTAGTACGAAAGGGGTTGAGAGACGGAGGAGCTCCTAAAAGCAGAGAAGCAATGGTAAAGTTACCCAATTGAGTCCAAGTAGTGGTAAAGCGCCAACCGTACACTCCCCAGAAAATAGGGGACGACGACCGAATTAACAGTAAGACGACGTCGACGGGTCTCCCCTCTCCTCTCTCTCTAACCGCAGTCAACTACAGCAGTTGTTCTTGGGTTCCCTCGCAGCTGTAAACCAGCCTGGATAATGGTTTATCCCCTTCCCCTCCCCTATTCTCGTCGGTTGAGAAAGTTGGCAATATTACTCCCCCACTCCTCATCCATCCCTTCCCTTCCCTTCCCTTCCCTTCCCTACTGCCTTTTCTCTCTTAATTTCTCTCTAAATCTCTCGCCTTCCTTCCTTTCTTTGCCTTCACCGGCCACCACCTCCTCCTCTCACTTCCCCTGCTTCCGACCAATGCGACTCTACAACTCAACATCTCAACAATGGTCAAGGAAGCTTGACATAACTTCATCTTCTATTCCATCATCTTTTTCTTATTATTATTATTATTATTCTTTTTCTTTGCTGTGGTGTTCGTCTTCTGGAAACAGAAACAAAACCAGAACCAAAACGAGAAGCTCATCGAATCATCGGGATCCTCATTACGGCCCATGGTCCAACCATCAACAATACTCAGTTTGTTGGCCATGGTCCAACCATCAACAATACTCAGTTTGTTCTTCGATCTCACAACGTTATGCTTCGTCTTTGCCTTCCTTCTCTTCTCCCTCTTCTCCCTCGCCACCATCTTCCACTTCCGCGTCACGACACGAAATTCCCATCACCTCAGGGACTTCAATTCCTTCTGGGCCGTTCGCACCCTCCTCGTCTCTTTCATTGCGCTCTGGGCCCTCACCGAGACACTCCGACTCCCTTTCGTGCTCCTCCGCCGCTTACACTTCTTTTCTCGTCTTCTCACCCTGACCCAGCAGGCGGACATCTGTAAGATCCATGTCGTCCTCTCCCTCGGTCTCTTTGAGCCCGGATTCTTCGCCACCCTCCTCTATCTCGTCGATGTTTCCGTCAGGAAGAGGAACCCTTCCGAAACCTTCTCCGCAACCCTCTCCATCATCTCCGTCTGCTGCCTTCCCATCTTCCTCTTCCAGGTCCTTTTCGTCTTCTTCCCCACCACCTCCTCTAAGCAGAGCGGGCTCACCGAGGCCCTCAACCGAAGCTTCGTCATTATCAATGACGGCGCCGGCAACAACAACGTCTTTTGCGCCTACCCACTCTTAAGCTGCATCGCCTCCGGCGCATTCGGGGTTGTGTACGCCCTCTCTTTCCTGTTCTCCAGTTGGCGCGTGATCTCCCTCGTCATCAACAAGGGATTGAGGAGTCGCACCTACGCGCTGTCGTCGGCGGTGCTGCTGGCGGTGCCCACTCAGATCATCTTAATCGGAATCTCTGTGCTCTGGAATCCAGATGAGCCGGTCTTTCATGGGCTTGCGCTGTTCGGCTTCCTCTGCGTGCTAGCATGCGCAGTGGGGTGTGTGTGCATCCTCGTCATCAAACCAATCAGCGACGCCCTCGCTTTCTCAGGTGAGGCTTGCCCCCTTGACGACCGCGTCACTCGGGCTGCTGACGTAGAAACAGGTGGCATTGAGTTAAAAGGGGAAGGGGAGAAATGGAAAGATAAGGATGGACAAGATTTTGATTGATCCAGAGGCCATTTTGGTAATTCTAAGATGATTCCCCAACTCAAAAAACACCAAGAAAATAGGGGCAAAAATTAGTTTTTCCCCAATTTCTTTTGTTTTTTGGTAGAAGATTTTTCCCCAATGAGAGAGAGAGAGAGAGAGATGGGATTTGGGAGAGGGTTCTACTAACTTACAGCACAAGGAAATGCATCAATGAGATGGGATGGAATGGTATCATACATAGGGGACAAATACGTCATTTTATCTGAGAAAATAGAGAGAGATGGCAATTGCCACGACTCAGAGAACCTTTTCCCTTGAATTTAATGTAGTTGGTGAGCATGAATGGAATTCTCCTTCCCTTGTACAATTTTCTTCTTGAATAGTGAGTAATCTTCACGACCAAAAAATAATTTTTTTCTTGTTGTGTCTTCTCTGATATTATTTTATTATATCTGATATAATGTATTAATGTTGAATAACAATGTGTTTTTTTGTTTTTTTTAAGTAATAATGTTATGATATAGTTATTTATTTATTTATTTATTTTGGTGCGAAGAAATCTATTCACCTTGCTATCCCATAAAGAGAATTACAATGTTCATGAGATCCCCAGAAAAAGAGGGTTCCCAAAAACATCTCACAGGACTGGATATGGCCCATTTGGAGACATTGTGGGCCAATCCATTTACTGACCTATTAACATGGATAAAATCACAGAAGGAGAAAACCTCTTTCAAGATGCAAATATGTAAATATGTGATAGTTATGGGGAAGCCATGATCGACAAGAATATGTGTGTCCTATGACAACTAGTTTGATACAAGATTCTCATCAAAAAAACAAAAAAAACTAGTTTGATACAAGAAGTTTTTAATATTTGCAATTTTGCATTATGATATTTCATTTATATAAATACCTTAGAAATAGAAATGTATTGCGTGGTGTTTTGATTTGTGTATTTTTATGCACTAGGGGTCAAATTTGAGACATTTATTATTATTTTTAACCTAATACAATTCATGTGACAAATTCTATATGACTTTTTGTTTTAATACAAATTCATTGATCTAAAGTTGTCAATGACATAAACATATGTTATAGTGCTCTACCAAAAAAAAAACATATGTTATAATGGGTTGACACGGATCTTTATCCCCGTACAATTTCCTGCAATTCTTCTCAGAGGAGGGGTAGAAATGACCACCCTATCCCATGTCTGAATATACTGTCTGGGTGGGGTCTACCTTGACCCCTTATTAGAGGGGGACTTGGGAAATGGACCGGATAGAGAATTGCTGGAGATAATTTTCTAGGTTGACACTTGCCACGAAATGTCTTGTTAATAAATAACGGAAATTTACACTTACCTTCCCTGAGGTATCGATTTATTATCGATACATCCTTCTTTACACACTATTTACATGTACCTCCCCTATTTTTCATAATAATTAATCAGTTAATCTAAGCCGTTAGTGGACCCTAACGACAGAGAACCCGTCTCTCCCATCTACGTTAAGCCCACATCTCCCTTCCTGTCGATTTTTTACAATTCCTCTCATAAAGGGGGAGGGGGTAGAAATAACCACACTATCCCCTGTCCAAACACATTGCCCAAGTGGGGTCCACCCAGACCCTCTTTTAGAGGGACTTGAGAAATGGGTCGGACAAGGAATTGCAAGAGATAAATTTTCGAGTTCACACTTGACACAAAATATCTTGTTAATGAATAAGTGAAATTTACACATACCTCCCCTGAGGTATCAGTTTATTATCAATACAGCCATCTTTACATACTATTTATACGTACCTCCAGTACATTTTATAATAATTAATAAATTAATCTAAGCCGTTAGTGGTTTATGTTTTAGTGTTAAATGGTAGGCTTGTAAATGACAATAATGTCCTCTTCTTCTTTTTTCGTCGTCTTCTACTTGTTCTTTCTTCTTCTTCCGTTATTTCTACTCTTGAACTCTAACGGCAGAGAACCCGTCTCTTCCATCTATGGTTAGCCCACAGCTCCCTTCACTACATCTTCTCCGGTAAGCCACCATCAAGCCAGAGAAAGTCCCTCAAGAGAGCTGCAAGCTAAACAGCTGACTCTGGAGTCCTCACTGCTATGCTCCTCGCGGCGGATGACACCTGCAGGAGGAAACCAGGCCTATTGTCTAATTCCCTTCTTGTCCATCTCAGAAACAAAAAAAATCCCTCCTCCAACCAAACATTACCGAGATGATAGAGGGGATTTCCAGTTAAAAAAGAAAAAAAAAAAAAAAAAAAAAAAAAAAACGTGTGGGCAATGGTACCTTAGACGAGAAATCAGCAAAATCTGGGCTTGATTCCCCAGGAAGTTGCTGGGCGATGGGTGCTTTTCCTCTGGTAAACAAGGTCACCTGCAAGTGCCAACTGCCAACAACACATTACCTTTTTCAATTTGCCCAGCCTACCAACACTACTAGTTTCAATTCATTAGCAGAAGAAGTGAAGAACAACTGAGAGGGGAAAAAAATAAATACCTGATGATCTTCTTTGACAACTATAGTTGATCAATACTACTATTTCAATGCACACTTAATTACAACAACACAGTCTTATCCCAACTTAATGAGTCGGCTACATGGATCCAAACAAACAGAATAGAGAAAACATAGATATGCGTAAAAAAAAAATAGATTGGAGACGAGGGATGGAGAAAGAGATGAGAAAAGATAAAGAAAATAACAAATGGAAGATTGCAGATAAATAAAAAAATGAAAGCTAGGAAGAGGTAAAAGGCACAGTCCAACACGTGAAAAAACCCAAACACTTTTGGATTGTAACATCGTGGCGTGCCATTGACTCATATATGAGCTACTATCGGTTTAGAATATGCAAATAAACTAGGGAGAGACATAAACATGCACAAATCTACAATCATTATTACTCTCCACCCCCCCCCCCCCCCCAACATATGATGAATGCCCAAAGATAACCTTATTTTTTTTACTCTCATCACATGACAATGATCACCAATGGTAATGGAAACTACCTCCAATAACTAATTATGCTATTGAATTGCACAAACTCACAAACATTATTTCAAATATGGGAGAGGGTTCCTTCTGCGAAAGCAAGGTTAAGACTGCATACATTATGACACTCCTCAAACCCTGAAGTTGCAGGAGCTTTGTGCACTGGGTACACCTTTTTATGGAAGATAATTTCCTATACTGCCCGAGTGTAGTTTCGGGCTAATAAGAAAACCCTTTTTGGAAACTAACAAAAGGGGGAGAAGCATTTATGATAGATCACTCTCTACTTTTTACTTTTCTTTTCTATCCATTTCTTGACAAATAAACACAGCGTTAGTAGAAAGGGTGCCACATTGTCCTCAATTCGGCATAAATTCGGATGGGCCATTGTGCCAAGCCTGGCCCAGCGAGCATTGCTCTATTTCTTTACACGATGAGTAAGCCTAATGGGCTAGGTCTCAGCCAGTCAAGCCCGTCCACAAATAGCCTTACATCATGACAAGGCCATAACTTCTGGCCCAACACTGTCGGAGTCCATTCCCCAAACATATCTCAGACATAGAGGGATAAAAACCCTTTACCTTACATCCCTTGAACTTAGAACCCTTCCCTTCTAGTTGCCATCTTTTGATCCACTGTCCTCATCCTTTGTCCATTTACCTGAGTTTCGTTGAGCTTTTTTCAGGTCCTGTTACCCAAATCTAGGACTTTTAAAAACTGGTTTTTTTTTTTTTTTTTGGGCTGGAATGGGTTCTGCATGCCAAGAGGATTTATCAAGAGAAACTTCTGTGTTGATCTTCAAATATCCATGGAGACATTCCATTTTTGAATACCTGGTTTAGTGGTTAGTGTACTGGAGCAAGTGACTTTAGAGGAAAATATTGATTCTACAAAGGTTTATTTGGATCATCGAAAATCAATAAAATCAATAGAGACCAATCTCATATCCCATTCTGATTTTGGGTTGCTGTCTTGTATTCTGTGGATTGGATTGCGGGATACCTCCCAAGGGCATTAAAAATCCATTGGGTTTATATGGGTTAATTTTTTAAATTTGTAATTTTTTTTTTCCCTCTAAATTGTTAGGGATGGGGTTATTAAGGTTATGGGAAATTCTTTGAATATATAAAGAGGCATGACAGTTTATAACTTTTTCTCCATTGCTAGTGAGGTCACTCTTATCTCACCATGGTCATAGACATCTTGTCAAACCATATATATCGTTGTGTTGTGGATTTTAAATGTTTCATCTTTCTGTTACGTCATCTTTTCTACACTCAATAGGTTTCAGTTTCTATGAAAACTGGTAACAGCATCCCACATACCAATAGGCTTTCTAACATCCATGTTGTCTGTGGCAATTTAGTTAATGCTCAAACTAGCTAGGTTGATTTTCAAATCAAAATTTGATTTTTCATGTGTATAAAGCTTTGATAAATTTTTTTTTTTTTTTTTAAATTATTGTTGTCATTATGGTTTGTTATTTTCTTGTTATTTATACGTCCATTCCAACTGTTGGATAGAGAAAACATGGTCTAGATTAGTCACGTATCAAATTTCAAAGTCTAATACAATCAAATAACTCCTTCTGTATTCACACATTTTATGTATATCATTGCATGTGTACGGATATTTTAGACATTACTATGCACTTTCCCAACTATGAATGGGAACAAACGATTTAAATTAAATATAAATAAATGACTCAAATTTAATTATCTCGTGATTTTCAAAAACATTACCTTCCATTGTTACTTGTATACCATTCGAGTCTGAATGGTCCACCATATCTGATTTATTTTGGGGTGAATAAACTCATTTATCGAGCAATCCGAATGATCAAACCTCATTTTACATTGACAAAAAATTAAGACTGCCTTTGATATGCATTCTAGATCGACAATGTATTTTGAGATGTTAATTAAAATCAATTACCAAACACAGCCTATGTGACCAAACCTCTTTTCCTCGAAATTTCAAAACAAAGAAACCACTAAAAGAGAGTGTGGCAAATTCCCCAAAAAAGGAGCTTTAGGAAAATTTGTAAATCAGTGGTAGAGGATCAATATTGGGAAACAAACGCATTGTAAAAGCAATCATTTTGTTGATTTGTTTGTTGAGGAAGTAGATTATGATGGCTTCCAAGGAACATCCGCTCCCACATCTACTATTCTTATATTCTAGTGGAGGAATTTCGAATCCCACTAACTTTTGCTTTCCCCACATTCCTTTATTTTTTTTTTTAAATGGTAAAAGCTTTTCTACATTCTTATTGTTCCCTATTATTATGACTTTGGCATGTAATTAATGGTTTTACATGTTTTTGGTAAGAATTTATTTCTACATTGATAGGTAATATGGTTATTTTTAACCATAGAATAGAGAGGTCGTAATTTAGATTAATCATGTGTCAAATTTTAGAGCTTAATTCAATCAAATTTCCTCTTGTATATTTACACGCATCATAATATATGTCTATGAACATCTATGGTACTCCAATCACTATTGTGCAATTTCTTATGGAACTAAAATTTCAAAGCTTTGTTTTATCATGTGGAAAACTTTAATATAGGGCTGAAAGTTAACATGTGAGCAGACAACATACATCGAACTATTTGTCCATAAAATTTGGACCCATTTGATTTGTAATGCGATAGTTGTTAGCATTTAAAGTAGATGTGTGAGAGGAAAAGGGTTCTTACCATAGGCATGGCATTTTTCTCCTCTCAGGTTCCTGCCCAGTCAGGTTCGTAGGTTCCTCTCATGGGGAGGGCGCTGACCAGACAGGGAACCTAAGAGGAGTTAAGTCCATAGGCATGTAGGTATCGAGTTCTCTTTCCTTAGTCGCTTCACTATTAAATTCCCTCCCTATACATTGGCTAGCTTCCCAACTCACCAATTCATATGACTGAAAAGTGATGGATGGTATGATGGATACATTTTCTGTTCATAATAATAATATGACAAAAAGAAAGCTAGGCGCTAATCGCATATGGCCTAGCCTTGTATCCAAACACAAAAGTGCACGAAATTATCACCCCACTCCCGTAAAATTTGAAATCTCAACCATGTTGATGCCCTTACGTGCGCTCTCATTAGCCCCTGCACTGGTACAAGGGCCACACAACCAGGCAGGAACTTAGTTAGTAAATATGCATATTATATGTGTATCCGAATTTTTAAACGTATAATACTCCCGTTCCCGTATTTTCTCATATTTTTATAAAAAAAACATGTTTTTTAATCGATTGAGTATTATACTCATATAATACACGTATTATACATTTTTTTTAATTAAAAAAAAAAAAATACCCAAAAGATTAGAATTTAGGGAAACGATTTCACTTTCCCTTTCGTCCCTTTCGATTTGCGTTGAACATCCAACCGCAGGCAACACTGTTACCGCAATAGTAGCCGCCCTCCATCTCCAATCATCCTCCCCATCTCCGTTCAACAAAGCGGCACTTAAGTCTTGTACTCTCCTCTTGTTTCTCTGGTCTTTGAACTTTGATGGTAGTAGTGAAGCAAATGAATCTGGTGTGATATTGGCGAGAACGGCTCAATGTCTATTCTATTTTATTCTTGTTTTTCTGTCTCTTGTAGCTAATGTGTACAGTGGAGATCCATATCTGGAACTCTCCCTCTTGTCTTGTGTTGGTTAATTAGTGGGAACTCATCCCCCTTCACAAGAACACATCTGGTTAAAAATATATGGTTATCTCATTGTAGATAGAAAGAATTGTAATGTTGGAAGAATGATTTAATGATAAGATAATCAACTTGCTCATCTCATTTTCAGACAATCTACATTCATTTCTTGTAGATTATTGATATTTTGGTATGTTAAATGATAATCTTAGAGATGTTATATAGCATATTATATTATTGTGTTTATTTTAGTTCATAAAATCATGATATTATTTTGTTTATTAGGTGATGAATGCATGTTATATAATGAATATATGTCCGTTTTTTTTAAATATTATTGTCGTCTATGCCGTATTATACCCGTATTAAACGCGTACCATATTATTACCGTATGTGTTTTATAAAGCCGAATTTTTTAAAAGTATTATTACCATCTAGTCCGTTTAATTGCCGTACGTATCCGTTCCCGTTCAATTACCGTTCCCGAACTTACTAACTAAGGGCAGGAATCTCTTACCCTAGTAATATACATTCACAACCATAAAAATAATACTTATGTGGGAACTTGATTTCTACACAAATGTGATTGGGACATTTCCTATACACCAATTTCAAACGCCAACAACTCTCCCGTGGTCAATGAGATGGGGTTCAAATTTTATGGGAAGGTAGCACCTTAGGTCTCCTATTCACATATCAAGTTTCATCTCTTTTGCAAGTCTCCGCATGGAAAAAAAGTTCTTTGAAAATCCTAAGTACAAGAGAGTGAGTGCACAGTTGCTGTCAAACTAGCAAAAGTATGCATACACAAGAATACACACATGGATATTATGGGGGGGGGAAATACACACATTAATGCCAATTAACAAGGGTATTTGATTAAATTAGACCATAAAATTTGACACCTACTAGTTCACATTAAGATCATAACAGCCATATCAATATCCACATGGTAAAACGTGTAAAAATGATTCCTACAACGGAAATGTAGGAACTTTTTTTTTCTTCTAATAATATATTAAAAAAAATAAGATTAAAGTATGTCTAAGTGTGTAAGACAATTATCATCATATGTATATGTATTAAAATATAAGAGAATAAATTTAAACAATAAACAAAGATTTAAGGGCAAGGGGGCACCCACCACCAACGAAGAGAGACCCCTTTAATTAAAAGCAGTCATATAGTTTAGGAACTTAGAACGGCTCCTTCTTCAATCTTCCTTCCCAGATGGGTCAGGTAACTCCTTTGCTTTGTCTAGAAGCAAGAGCTGTTTCCGCCCTTTCAAAATTCAAAGTAGAAAACAAACCACTTTGTATGGTTTATAGGTTCCCAGTTCCCAGTTCCCACTTTGACTTTGCATATTCTCCACCATAAGATTGGAGTGTTTCCATCAAAATCATTTCTTTCGCGTTTTTTCCTTCCAAACTTCCACAAGCATCATCCATCATCCATTTATTATTTAGCGAATGAGAAATGGGAGACTCGTTGAAGGCTCCAATTTTTTTATGGGGTTGCTTTGAACTTTCTCGATCGTGCTCTTTTGGGTAATGTATATATAAACTATGGGGAATAGAATGCTGTCCGGTCGTACACATAACCGTCTTAAGGGGTGTCTGAAATTTCCAACTTTATATGGGGTAAGGTGATAATTTCCAGACACCCTAAAACGGTTATGTGTCTAAATGTGGTCGCCACACCTAGCGCATGACTAGGTAGCGTTCTTTCTCCCATGAACTATTTATCCATCTTGGAGTGTCAAATCCATCCTGAGCCGGTTGAACCGATCAAAAACTGATCAAACTAAATTGCATCAAATATTTATCAAATTCTTATCGTGCAGTTCTAGATGTGGGTGTTTTTGGAGAGCGGTAAAAGAATCGAACTGATCAGACTTATTGAATGGTCCAGCCAAAACCCAAAATTGAACCAAATCGGAAAGAAACTGAAAAATGAAAAGCAAAAGTGTTTTTATTACTGCTTTTTTAAAAACTTGTTACAGACCGGAACCGTAAAGCGAACCAAACGATAGGAAACCAATAAGTAATTTTAAAAAAAAAAATTTGTTTTTATTACTGTTTTTTTAATACTTGTTTGAAATATTGAAAATGAACCGGACCGAATTCAAATGTTCTATGGTGCCTAGTTTATAGGTCCAATCTCATTTGCTAGCGCTTATTCAGTACTTGGTCCGGACACATTCATTGATCTTCTCGTTCCTTCAATCGAACCCACAAGAATGTTGAAACCTTGAAATCAATTCCCTTCAATTGGTCCATTCTATTTAACTTATTCTGGTTCGGTAGGTCATCTATCCCCCTAAGTCGGTATCAGACCGATAATAACCGAATAAGAACAAACTGATAAAAACCCAGATCAGTACAGACTAAAACCAAAACCATAACTTCAATTTAATGGTTTGGTTTTGATTTAATTCAATACTAGATCGAAACCATTAACACCCTTAATCTATGGAATAAAAGGAAGACCATGCATGGAGCACTTCTAATGTTAGTTCGATTTTTTTCCCTCTCAGATTCGCTGTCTGGTACGGTTGTTCGATTCCTCTCATAGCGGGGTAAAAATGACGATTTAACTTCACTCGGACAGGGGATTAGGTCGTCATTTCCGTCCACCTATGAGAGGAATCGGACAACTGTACCGAACAGGGAACATGAGAGGATAATGATCCATGTTACTTCATAATTGGCCCCAATTATAAAATAATCATTTTTACTTCCCCCATTCACAAGTCACAAATCACAGCTCACAAAGAAATGCTCCTTTATCCATATCCTGATTCCAGATTTCACGGGTCCAAGTCCAACCTCTAAGTTCTCTTCGACCTAATTAAGGGAAGAGAAAGTCCAAGTATAACATCTCTCACACGGCAGGTCTTAACTCTTAAGAACAATGCTTGCCCTCCATAAGGACAATGCTTTCCCTCCAAGGATCGAGTGTTCCAGACCAACTGGCAACTCCCCCATATGTGAATGCTTTACGTTCACTTATGATTTCATGACGTCATCCCATAATCATATGTAAAGAGTCATTACTCTTCATGTACGGGGAGCTGATTTTGGCTTCATATGGTCATTGGCTAAATTTTAATTTATGCGTAGGCATCAATGTTCTCTATTTACCCATCAAGTTTCACACCCCAGTCCAAGTTTGTCCTGTGGTGAAACAAGGTAATTAAAAAACTAGGACAATTAAAAAAGGATTATAGTTGGGTGCATCGACATAAATTGGAGAATACGTATGCCTACATGTGAGAAAAAAAAATTGAATCTCAATTTGAAAATTTTACTTATAGTCAATACAGATAATACACATCATTTTCTAAACATCAAATAGTTAGAATTATTAGATCACCCTTCCATGTGGCAAAGAATTCTGGGTATGTCTATATGATAAAATATCTTCTCCAACTCTTCTTTAACCACTCATCAAACGGTGGACAGGATTTGGACATGCATCCTAGATGTTGATAGCCGTTGAGATGCATGTCCAAATCCTTCCAGCCGTTGGATGGATGGTTGGAGAGGAGTTCAATGCCCAAATAATTGAAAGTGAAAGCATGTTAGGAATCTTCTTCTCTTATTACATTTTTTTTTTTTTGGTTGAATGCCTCCTTTATTACAATTACCACATGAGACTTTGATTATTGGTTAAGTCAACATTTTTTCCTTCGGTTTCTTATTTTTAAATGTATTTTCTTTTATCATCAAAAACAAAAAAAAAAAAAAAATCAACATGTTGTTCATATCAAAGGTAATCAATCATGGGTTACTTTTTAATTTATTATCTAATTTGGCCAAATATTTTTTTTTTGGTTGAATTTTATTAAATATCAATATAATAATCCAAAGTCAACTTTGAATTGAAAATTTTTATATTATATCATTGAATAAAAAAAAGGCAAGAACACAATATATGGGTAGCCTATACTAGTGAGATGGATCACCAAATTTTATGTATGACTACCTTGTTATCCAATTGTGAGAATGATCATATCATTCCTAATTTACTAAGAGCTACCTAGTTTTAGAAAGGTAAACTAATAAAACACAATCAATACCAAATAAATCATCCCCTAAGCAACACATTTTTACTTCCTCCTTCCCATAAAGTTAGCCCTTTTTTAGGATTTTTAACTTTTACAAAATGTTGGTCTAGCTAGGAGTGTCAAATTCCAGCCCGAACTATTTAAACCGACTAGGAAAAAAAAAAAAAACTGAATTTCAATTTTGGTTTAGGTTATTCTTTTCTATGGGATTGGTTTGGATATTTAGAAATTGAAAACCAAACCCAACAAATCAGTATAAAGGAAAGGAGAATGTTTCATGTCCTAGAATGTAGCTTATGTTGGCAGAAAACACTCAACCACTGCTCTTGAAAATGAATCATTTTCTGGGGGCAGAGATGTCATTTATTTTAATGGAGAGAAGGAGAAATAGACATAGAACATTTTCGCAAAAATAATCAATAATGAGGATTCACATATTAGCATTAAAATCTCAGAACTCTGTTTGTACACATGGAAAATTTCAATTAAATTGAAAATTAACATATGAGCAAGGGTGTAAGTATTAGCAAAATTCGTGTCCCATATGACTTTCCACATAACAATTGTTATATTTAAAATAGATAGGTAGAAAATATTTATACCATGGGTGTGTAAGAAATGACCACCCAAAAAAATTATTGTTTAAGAAGGGTGAATAGGTTGTAAAGCTCATGAGACGCATCACCTACAAGTTGAAGAAAACTTTTTAAACAAAAAACCCTAATATATAATTGAGTGAGGGTTCTATAAGCAAGTGGCATAGGGGAGTACACCAATCAGGTGTGACGAAATGGTATTATATATATAAGAGGCAACAAAATCATTCATGTGAAGATGAACGATTAAATATAGAGAACTTTTCTTCTGGAAAATAATTGAAGGGCAGGCTGGAAAAAGCTCCTTAACAGCATTGGGCATCTATCAAAGCCAGGGGAGCTAGGGCTTCCGAAAGCAGTCTTTAATCCACATCTTCCTCTTCGATTGCTCTTTCTCTTTTGTTTTTGAAAACTGTGCAAAGTGTGTCCATTTAGAATCAGGACTGAAAAGAATGAAATAAAAAACGACCATTTTAGAATTAAAATGAATAGAATAAAAAATTCATTTCAATTTCAATTTGGAAAAGTGAAATTTCGTTTGATTCGATTTGATATTGGTTATGAATTGAAAACCATCTATTTGAATTGAACAAAACTAAATAAAATATAATCCATATAAACAGAATCGAACCTAGCTAAAGCATACTAAATCTTACAATAAGGTATCTTTATTGAATTGTGTAAAATTTCCTACTATGGGTTTCTTTGAAGGATTGAATGATTACCAGGTTTGATATTATGAGATTGTATTTCAATGAAGTTTTAATTTACTTCTCAAATTTATTTGTTTCAAGATGGCTATAATTTTACACTTAAAATTCTTATCATAATAAATTTTCCATTTCAATCATGTACAAATCGAAAAAAAAAATCAAATCGATTCAAATCCATCTTGAACCATACCAAAAAAAAACCAAATATATTGATACACTTAATTTTGCTCACCAAAAATAAGCTCCTTGCCACTAACACATTCCAGCACCATCGAAGCAGGAAAAATCTCTCTTTCCTCAGAAACGTTTACTGCCCAACAGAATCATATATTATCCAAAATCTTTTGGCCGGATTCTGATGATCGAGGGGAAATTTAGAAAGGTGGGACCATGAGTTTAACGGCCGCTATCTTTGACACATATTTAGGAGTAGGAGGGGTGCTTCATCTATTTGACAGCTCATACCCTCAAACTATTATTTGCCTTCACAATATTATCTGCCTCATTACCCGCCGGATTTTATGATATTTTCCGGTTTTCTCCCCTTGTACCCCAACTCCCACTCCTCACCCCCTCCGTCACACAAATAAAGAAAATGACCGCCTCGGCATTATGGTCCCTAATTTTATTATCCCCACCTTTGCCTATTTTTATTTTTATTTATTTTTAATTTTTTTTTTCTTTTATTTATTTTCTATTATATATATAATTATTTTTTAGAATAATAACATCCGAGAGTGTGCGTTAGACAAATGGGGTCAAGATGATTGCTTCGCCCCCATGAAATGTGCCCACTTGATGCCCCTGTGGCTTTGTGCTTTCTCTCCTGATCTTTGCGCATGTGCAAGGGCCGCATTCTTGGATAGAGAACACTTCTCAATTATTTTTTGAGAGAAAAGATTTCTACTGGTGGTGCTTTCTATGCCCTCTCACAGGGCATCACGAGATGACGCCTTGAAAGATTCCTAAGTATGCTCACCCATGCAACCAATTAAGTAGAGACCTCTTGCCCTTAAAAAAAATAAATGTGAAACGGTGTATACTACTTGAACCCTATTATTATTATGTATTCAATTATAATATCTATATTTGTAATATTATACTTTTATAGTACTATATAAAATATTATCACATCTAAGTTCAAAATAATATTATTCTTCTTATAGTATTATGGTTAGTAATTGATCCAAAAATAGTTTGTACTAACTCCCTATATAGAATAATGGAGAGAGGGTTCTCTCTCTAATGGCAGTGTACGTGAAGAGAAACATGCACCCCCACACCAATGGTTGTCCTATCATTCAAAATGAAGAAGCCACATATCGGGATCCTATCGACATAGCCAACACTCTATACCGAAACTATGCCGACAGATTAGGAGTATCGGCCAGAAACTAACTTGTTTATTAATTTATGCCCGATAAGGACCATACTTATCATATCGATTTTTACATCGGTGAGGACCGATACGACCACTGATACAGACAGATACCCCATGACAAACTTTTTTCCTCTAAAATTAAAATGAGAGATTAATTAATTAATTAATAAAAGAAAGATAAATTGAAACTTAAAAGGGGAGGTAAACGAAAAAGACATAGGGACAACGCTGACGTGACATTCTGATGTCTACATGGACATGTTGAGGACCTTCTATTGGTTGCCCCCACGATGCTTTCCCTCTAAACGACACCTCTCTGCCGGCTCGATCCATCACTCTTGGGAGTTGGGACCTACACACTATGCCACATGTCTTAGCTTTCTGCCACACGCTCTCTACGTGTTACTCCCGCTAAAAAATATAAATAGTTTTGATAAATAGTAAACCAAAAAAATAATAAAGATAAACGTCGTTTAGTTTATTTTCCTTCCGTATTAAAATAAGATAATAAGTCGGTTCCATTTTTAACTTTGATCGGTTCCGTTCCGTTCCGTTAGTTTTATTGTCTTGTCGCGTAGACTGTAGAGTGTAGACCCTCCTCGCTCCGCTCCCAAAACTTTGAGTATAAAGCCAGGAAAGGAAGAAAAGAAACCCTCCACAGTTCACACACGATAACTCCGTTCTCTGTTGCTGCGTGTACAAATAGACCTCTCCTTCAACCTATTTTCCTTCTCCTTCAAATTCCTCGACCTTCTCTGGTTGTTATGTTTTAGATCTTTCAGTCTTACCGACCATGATCAACAACGTTCCTAGATCTTTGACCGACTCTTCTCTTAACCTTTTCAAGCTAGCTGTGTCTGGCTCTGATCCTTGGCCTTTCTCCATCTATTTCTTCTTGTAGTAAAGGATTCAATCGAAGAGCTCACACAGTAAAGAAAGAAGAGGGTTTTGGTTTTTTGTTTCTTTCTTTCTCGTTTTTCACAGTATTCTTGATTGATTCAGAGATGGGTAGCGGAGATAAAGCCCTCTTAAATTTTCCTCTGCATTTACCGCTTCATCACGGGAAGAAGGATCCTAAGGCAATCCCGAAGGGATGCCTTGCGATCATGGTGGGTCAAGGCGAGGAGCAGCAGAGGTTCGTCATCCCTGTTATGTACATCAATCATCCTCTGTTTATGCAGTTGCTTAAGGAAGCAGAGGACGAGTATGGGTTCGATCAGAAGGGCACCATAACTATTCCCTGTCAGGTGGAGGAATTTCGGCATGTACAAGGTATCATTGATAAGGAGAAGTCCTTCCACCATCACCATCACCCTCCCCACAACCATAATCATCACCATCATATTCCTCTTGCTGGGTGTTTCAGGGCTTGAAGGTGTTGTCCATCCATCCATCCATTCATTCATTAATGAGGTTTATCTTTTATCTCAGATGGTTCGTCTGGTTTTGAAGTTTATAGTCCTGTAAATTTGGAATTTTGAGTCTGGTTCTGTATCTCTTTCTTTCTTTCTTTCTTTTTTTCTTTTGGGTTTCCTTTTTTTTTTTTTTTTTTGGTTTGATTTTTCCACTTAGGTTGATTATTGAAGAAAAAGAAGATGTATAATGATGGTGATGATTGTGATGACGAAAGTTGGCGATAATATTTATGATTTTGTGTCATTCTTGTAAGAGTCGTTATAGGGAAGAAAACATAAAACCCTACCTGTATTCTTTTTTCTTTTTTCTTTTTTTAATTTGAAAAAATAAAAAAAAATTCTTAAATATTTATCAACACTCGCGATTCACGAGTCACGAGAGGGAAAGAAGGAGATCTAAAGAGAAAAGCTCTTTTTATGATTAAGGAAAAAAAAGGAAGGGACAAAACTTAGCTTTGATTTGTCCCTTACGAATTCCTGGTGATCGCATAAAGTTTTCTGGAATGGCAAGAACAGAGATAAGAACGGAACTGGAACTGCTTCAGAAAAGAAAGAAATTCAGTTTTTCGGGAAGCATCTTTGGTTTCCTTTTGGGTAGATGATGAGAAGAGGATGCCATGAAATGAGTGGTGGTTGACGAGTACTGGAAATCGGGAATAGGTTGGGGGAAAAGCACTTGGAGTGGGGCGGTTGAGTAGGTGAAGGTGCGTAGTGGAGCCCCGGTACTCTATGGTCATGGTGGTGGGCCCTGAGAGGGTATTAATAGGGACTGTTCTGCCGTTGAGAATTGAAACTTGGATACGGAGCCTCCCAAGGTTATAGGTATTAGTATCAGATACCGTTGATACGATACCGATACCTTGATCCATGAGTTACGGTTGGATTGGATTGAATCGGTTTTGATCTAAGTATTGGGTCAATCCAAAACAAAACCATTAATTTAAAATCGGTTTGGATCGATTATCATCTGATTTGGTTCAGATTTATATCAGTTTCCTCTTGTTTTAGTTGAGCCATTCCATCATTATGTTTGATTTGATTTTGTTCGGTTTGGTTCTAGTTAGTCCAACCGGTTTAGATTGGATTATGACACCCCAGGCTCCTAAGGCCTAAACGGATCCCACACAAGTGATTGGAGAGATGCGTGGCAAACACTGCAGTCTCGTCTCTACCGGTGTACTGGGCTGAAATAGGGAAGTGCTTCAACGTGGTTCATACGTATTTATGATAGTTTATGGTGTTGAGCAGGGGTAATCCAGGAGTGAGTGGTGGTAGAGGTATCATTCGTGATAACAAAGGATTTTTGATTGTTGTCTTCTCTAATTTGTATGGTATCTGTTTTAACTTGGTCGCTGAAATGAGAGTCCTTTTGGACGGATTGCGATTTTGCATCTATTTGGGTTTACACGGTTTTTTTATTAGCTCGAATCCAATTTTGATTATGCGTTTCGTCACACAAAAGAAATGTACTCTATGGAGTTGTTGGTTTTGGTTTCAAGAGGTCATCTCTCTTGGTGTTTGCATTCACTTCACTTATCATGAAAGCAATCTTATTGCAGAGTTTTTGGCAAATTTAACTTGTGTCTCTTTAGTTGGTTCTTCTTTCCACGATGTTCAAGGTATCCCACAAGATTTACGTTGGATTATTAGTAAAGACAAAGTTGGCTTACCGATCTTCAACAATGTAATTATTTTGTCGAGCGATTTTTTGTTCCAATGATATGTGAGAGAGTGAGACTCTTTGGATTGGGATAATAAAGGTTATATCCCCCTTTGTATTCTCTTTTCTAGTTGAATTATTAATAAAATTTTAGGACCAACCTGGGTCCCAGGTAATATTGAAAAACCAATCGGGGAATCTCCTTGTGACACGAATCTTGCTCTTCTTGTCTTAAACGATGTTTGAGAAAGGGGATATGGTCCGTCAGTCTCACTAGTATCAATGTCTCCTTCAATATTTTTAAAGCTTGCCCCCACCCTCGCCTCGCCTGCAGGGTGATGGGAGCATGGCTTCACGAATCCTTTTGCAAAATTTGTGATTGGAAATCTCTCTCCTTAGATTTTTTTTTTTTTTTGAGATCGCTATCTGGGCACGTGCGATACACCTTCTACAGCCATACATAGTGACGTTCAAAATGACCACCACACACCTTGAAGATTGTCATTGAATCAACTCTCAAGAGTATGAATGATTCATCTAAGAGAGGGCCGACTTATTTAACCGTTGATTTCCTTCATCATATAGCTGAAGTAAAAGGTTTTTTTTTTTTTTCTTTCCCGAATGAAATGAAGGTACAAATATCTTCAAGAGATTGTAAGGAT
Source organism: Telopea speciosissima (assembly GCF_018873765.1). NCBI lineage: Eukaryota > Viridiplantae > Streptophyta > Magnoliopsida > Proteales > Proteaceae > Telopea > Telopea speciosissima. The sequence continues at coordinate 85,911,391 of NC_057916.1, read as the reverse complement.
AGTCAATCAGATCAGGTTTTGGTTGGGTTGAATCGATATCGTTCTAATATTGGACCAAGCTGAAATTTGCTTTTAATCCAAGCTTTTATTGGTTTCCTCTTGTTGGGTTATTCTCAATTCGATTCGATTTCGGTATTACATTAAAGTATTTCAAAAAATAATAATAAAACAGTTTTTTTTTTTTTTTATTGTTTTTAGTTTCGTGATTGATTTGGTTTCCATTTCTTTTATCAATACGATTTGATTTCAGATAATCAAAACAACCGTTCAAAAATGCAAAATCGACCTAGAATGCATGCCACACACAATCCTGATCAATTTAGTTTTTAACGGTATCCAAAATCCTCAATTTATAACCGCCCAACAGGGTTCAATTTGATTTGATTTTGTTCGATCAATTTTGATCAGTTCAACCGGTTCAAGTTAGATTTAAACACCACTAAGAGAGTGGCTCTTTATTTTCTATAGCATATGGGTTCATGATATCAATTTCCTTTTCTTTTCCATGAATAGAGTTCAGTGAAAAAAGAAAAAAATTTAAAATAAAAGGCTGAAATAGGATGTGATTCATAAATTCCAAAAAGAGCCCCTTTATAAAAAGTTCATGTGGATCCCATGAGATAGAATTCAGCAAGGAAGGCTTTCCTATGTTTGATCATGAAAAGAACTTTTTACCATGACCTTATAATAAATACCCACAAATAGAGATAGATACTCTTCCTTTGATGATCCACAAGAGACCCATCAGTCTTTTTTGAACTGTATAAACTCAAAAAGACCTGTTTTCTTCTCTTTTGAGCTGTATAAACTTAGGATTCTCACATCAATTATAGATTCAAACAGTTTGTGAGATTCAATTTGTATAAAAAAATATGAGTATCCGTCTAGATGAGATTTTTTATTTTATGAGAAAATGAGGAGAAATTTTGTACGTTTTTATGTCTAGGTGCAAGAACCACACGATGAGGTAGCGTTCTTTTTCATAGATATATTTCAAACAATTGCAAACTTAAGTCAGAACCTATATATGACTTGTTAACAGGGGAAGACTTCAAGTGTGGACATAACAACAAGGGGGCCAACCAAAATTTTTAAAAAGAAAATGAATTTTCTACTTACTTTCTTTGTCTTCAATGGGAATTGATTCTTAAACATGATCTTTCATAATCTATGGCCACGTTACCAAAAACTATTGTAGGAACAGAACAAATGTGGCTTCACTACAAAAATCATAGTTGTAGCGGCGGTTTCTTACCAGCTAAAAGTCCAAAAATCTTTGCTAAAGAAATTTTTAGGTGGGGGGTTTTTTTTTTTCCGTCAGAAATTCACCACTAAATGTGGCAAAACTATTTATTTTTGCCAATTTCCTAACTCAAGCTTTTGCTGCAAAAAATGTATATAGAGTTGGCCTTTGTAAAAGAAACCTAACCTATATATCAAACCTTTTATCTTCCCAAAACTACGGAAGAGATAGTTTTTAAAAAATAATATTATTTTAAATAGGGAAAGTTTTCATATACAATCGTGCAAGCATGCACCATCGTATCCTCACTCACAAAGAGTTGGAAAAGTTATAAATCCTCACCCATTAATTAATGCCTTGAGACTCCCACCCTCTCACATACACGGCTTACATAGCTGTGTATGAAAATTTTTCCCAATTATTTTTATAAGATATGGTTTATGTAATATGGTATAAAATAATATAGGGAAAAGGTACTCTGAGCCAATCATAGATGATACGTTAGCACCTCTCCCTCTCTCTCTCTCTCTCTCTCACACACACACACATGAAAACCTGAAATGACTTCTCACTTCCTTGTCCACAAAACAATTTCGTCACTCCTCAATGGTGTGACCCTCTGTGCCATTTGCTTAGAAAAGCCTCCTCCTATAATATAATATAACCATGAAGATTTTGACTTATGGAATAACAAACTAAATTAACATAAAATACTAATAGATGATAATGACTAACAATGAGCAACACTCAAAACAATTTCAAACATAATAATAATAACATTAACAAATACAACAAACAATGAGAAAGATTTAATTAATAATTGTCAATGGAGTATGGAAGTGACAAAAGAAATTAATTTTTATTCACCACGCGGAAAGATTCATCACACCATCCAAGGGTTCACAAACCCCTAAAAGATTTTAGTATTTTCATCAAAATACTCTCACGATACCCATCCACGCCCATCTCAATTTTTTCGGTTAAAAAATTCTCATTCACTGTGGATGCAGGAAAACTAGGTTCTAAAAGTAATGTTTTATGTTTTTTTTGGTAAGTGGTTCTAAAAGTAAAGTTACTATAGCTTAGCATGAGAAACAAGTAGAGGTTACATATCTACATTGTAGAAAAAAATGAAGAGTTCTCTCTCTTCGTGTCTGGTATGTGAAATTTTGTTTCCATTTTTAGAGACTACAAAGTGTCATCCTACCCGACAGTGGGGCTAAATTATGGTAAATTCGATTCTACGCTACAACCCTTTCCTTCTATAGGAGAGTCTAACCCAAAACCTTAAGTGGAAATAACTCTTCAAAAATATGATACAAAGGATCTGAACGAATCAATGTAAGACTATAACTCTTTTATCTCCCAACATCTCAACACCTCCCTCACCAAATAAAGTATATATATTTTTTAGACATCTTTCATAGACTGACTCAGACTCAGTAATTAATTCAGAAATGTTTAAATTTAAACTTGATTATAGTTAATTTCATTAGAATATTATGTGAGTAATATGGCAAATAGTTTGAGGTGGCAGATATAGTTGGCAATGGAGGTATGATTTTTTCCTTCCATCCCAGTGAGTTTTAAGGATCAGGATCGTCTTCAAGGAGCCCAGCACCCAGGGTACTACCAGGGGACATCCAGCGGCTGAGCTATGCCGCACACATCTTGGCGCATGCCTAAGGATGTGCGCGACACAGCCCAACAGCTGACAGCACCCTGGGTGTGCTGAGTTCCCTGGAGACGAGCTAAAACCTTAAGGAATTGAGGGCTAATTGAACATGGTTGTTAAAAATTCAAATCAAGATTGTTTGGATGGAATTATTATGATGCTTGTTGCTGATATGGCCAAACTTGGGTGGGGTCATGCAGAGGAGTTTGAGCTTGAAACGCAAAGATTATTCTTACTTACATAGCTAAAAGAGTTTAAGGTAGGATTTAGTAAGATTAGTGCAATTAAAAGAGTTTAAGGCAGGATTTAGTAAGATTAGTACAACGAAAAGAGTATAAGGTAGGGTTTGGTAAGCCCCTAAAAGATTTTGAGCTAGGTCTATCTGTCTTCACTCATATCATCAGTGCCAAAAGATAGCGATACATGTCTCTCTCAAGGTCAGTGCTATATGACCCACAAGTTTGTCTCATCTTCTCTTCTAATTAGATTGGATCCATAAATGTGGATTATCATAATAAATGATAGCTAAACATGTTCAAGCCAAACATTTTCAAGATCATTTTCACATAAATCTTGGATAAATAATAAGAGAAAGTTTTCTTTCACCTGAAGATGAGGATTCATCCATAAATCTAAATTCATCATTATTTCCCTCTATATGTTGAAGGTCCAAAATGGCCTTCACTGTTCCCTCCCAATCATTCATGATTTTAGGTATTGGAATTGAATCGAATGTATTGCGATACCTGACCGATACCAAATTGATGGTATCTAAACTGGGGGAGGGCAAAATGATCCAATAAACCCATATCAGCATTTTGAGTGGCAAAATGGTCTGATCCGTATCGATATTGCTATCGGTGGTACTGATACCATACACTAAAACTCAATTCCCGTCTAATCACAATGATGACCATCAGTGAAGGAATTCCACCTTGACCATGGCTTAAAGAAGACTCAGTCTTAAACAATATAATATAATGGATCTGAGTTTCCATTTCAAAGTCAATTAAAATCCACTTGGAAGTTGCAAATAATTTTCCCAACTTTTTCTCGTTTACTTTTACATTATTTGTTCAATTTCTAAAGGCAATATGATTGTTTGTGTTGACAAAACTGTTTGAAGGCTCAAGTGGAGCATTTTTTTTGTTTTTTTGTTTTTTTGACTATGGAGTAATGGGTTCTCCAAAAGATAGAAGGAAGGATTAATATCCCCATCACATACCAAAGCACGCTAACCCCTTCTTATTAATTTGTTTACTCTTTCTTGGCAAAAGTTTTAACTCTTTTCAAATTCTAAATATGACATGATTAATGATTAGTGTCAAAATACATTTGATGGCAATCAATTAAAACGGCTATCTTTGATTTTATATCCGAACCCTCCAATTGGGACAGATCACACACGCTCTAAACTTTTGATTATCTCTCGGCTTCATATTTTAATGAAGTCAAAGACGGCCTCTTCTTCTACCCAAAACAAAAAAAAGACGGCCTCTTCGGATTATAGATAAGAGGCTTATCTTGGGCAAACAGGAAAAAGTGTAGGGGAAAACATCTCTTGGACAATTATGCAAACCTTATAGATCCACGGAACCTAATTAGTCAATTCATTTTTCAAATAAGAGATTTTCTTATGGATTGAGTTTCCTGGGCTCCACCCCCCATTCATCGAGGGGTGGGAGACGGAGAGGGCGAGGGCGAGAATGGGTATTGAGAGGGTATTTTAGAACATACAAAAACTTTAGGAGGGGTTTATGAATCTTAGGATGGTGGATGAACCGTCCACTATGGGTGGAGGGAAACTTTATCCTTTTTTTCTTGACACCGGTGTCAAATAATTTATAGTCTTATTTTCTTATCCTTTTAGTATAACATATTTAATTTTTACTAGGGTAAAATTCTGAAAAATGTGTAAAAATAACAACTCTTGATAATGACACAATGATACAAATATTTTTAAATTATTTTGAAAACTTTAACTTTTGAGAATAAAAAAAGTAACAAGAAAAAAAAATTTTGGTTACTAAAGTAAAATGGGAAAAGGCTGAGAACGCCATTGGGCTGCCAAGTCATGTGTTTGTCTCTCTCAACACCCCTTGTAAAATGATACCCCTGCTCAGCCCATCCCGCACTCCTTATTGGTGCATACCGATAACTTGCAAAAATCGAGCAACATGCCCAACCCTCTCCTTTTAAATATAGCTAGCTGTATGTGTCATTCAAACAATTCCAATATATATATAATTTTTTTTTTATACACCTTGTTGACAAGGTTAACAGAACCAAGGGGTGTTCAAAATTCCAAGATAGGACCATGAGCAATCTGCGCTGTTAGCAAAACTTTTTTTTTTTTTTTTTTTTATTTTTATGAAATTAAAATTTATTTAAAAATTAAGCAGGATACAAACTATAGAAAGCAAATTAACAAAATCCTCTGAAGTAAATTTGCTTTTGTTTATATGTAATAAGATGCAAGAAATGTTAGTGATCATGGGAATTGTAAGTAAAGTCAATCTACTCACATCTCAGAAAAATAACTTATATGTTATTCCACACGTTTTACAAGTTTCCCAATGACTAAGATATAGTTCACCAAAAAATAGAAAAAACCAAAAACAATGACTAAGATACCATCATACATGCTTGGATAGGACCATGAACAATCTTTAATGTCATTTGTGAGTTTTTTTTGTTTTTTTTGTTTTTTTTTAATGAAGAAAAAAAATATTCATTAGAAACTAAAGAGTATAGAAAATAGTGCTCTTAGATTTACTAAAAGAGAGTTTTAAAGTACGTGTTGATAAAGTATAGTTATGAGCAAGATCCACATGTCGACTACTAACTTTAATAACTAACTGAAATAAGAGTACTAAGAATATGTTTTATATTTAAAAGTCAATTGTTCAGAAGATAACCAAGTAACTAATTGTTTAGAGTCTGTCCAGATTTCTAGATGCTCGATGCCGTTTTCAATTGCAACCTTGACACTTTCTTCGATTGTTTTTGCTTCGATTTCAACAGCTGAACCTAAAGGGTCATAGTCACAAATTACATTAAATTGATCACCATTAAAGAAAAGCCAAGAAACCCAATCCGCCTCCTTTAGAGGACTGCAAGAAACTGTCACCAATGATAAAGAAAAATCGATCATCTGCTGCTTTTAATTGGACAGGGGAAAAAGAAAAAATCAAGATAATTACTCTCACAAGTGTATGAAGTGATACATGCAAACCAACGTAAAATAAAAAATCAAATGCTCAGGATTTGGTTTTTTTTTTTTAATTAAAAACCACAAAATTTCTTTCAAACCAAATGAAAAACATAATAATAGAACCAAAGGTCAAGAAAGATTGTAAATCAGATCTAGAGAAATCAGGATTATTGAAAAATTTTAAAATCAGGTCTTAGAAAGAACTACCAGTCAAGAAATCTGTTCTCAATCCCAAACTGCTTGCAGCTTAAATACGTTTAGAATGACAGGTGGATCATTATCGGCTCTATTTCCTCAAGTTCCTCAAATAGGAGAGGGGAGAAATGACCACCCTACCCCTGCCCAACCATACTACCTGGATGGGATCCACCCCCACCCTCTATTAGAGGCACTTAGGGAAATAGAGCGAGCAGGAAATAGAGCAGATAGTTTTCCGATGACAGGCAGCTGATTTGGCAATTAATATACCCGATTTGGACTTTGGACAGAAATATTGATCCTGAAAACCAAATAGGTAAACAAATATTGATAATGAATTAATAAAGAAGGGGGGAAAGAGAGGTTGTAATAACTATAAATTCCAAGAGTGAGAGGGGTCTATCAGCTCTGAGCCATATAAGTGAAAGATGAATTGACTGCCTCTTTATCCACACAAAAAAAAAATTTGAAAAAAAAATAGGAATCTATGGATTAGACCAAATATTGATATTAGGACCGGAACCTACCCTCCAACAAACCAATTTACGAAATTCTGCCAAAACATTTAGAATACTCCTCCAAAATACAAAGCATATCATTTTTCTTGGGACTGAAAGGGGAAGAAGTTTGAAAAAAATATTTAGCACGGAACAATTTTACCCAGACAGAAGACGGCTTTGTCCGAATCCACCAATATAAGTTGAGAAGGCAGAGCTTTGTTATGAATGTCATCTCTACGAAATAGCTAAACCCCTAAGAGTTTTAGGTCGACATAGCTTATTCCAAGAGATGGAATAAAACGTTCGTTTATCCCTAGAATGACCCCACTAGAACTGGCTTTGGATGTAGTCAAGTTCCCGACAAAGAGAAGGAAATAAAAAAAGACACACCTGGTAGGTAGAGATTGATTTTAGAACAGATTTAATCAAGGTTGTTCTACCTACCAAAAATAAGCACTCCATTTTCCAAGTACTAGATGCGATACATTACTGCATTTAGATGTCATTCGTGAGGTTAGCGAAACCCCTTTTTTTTCATATTAGGGTTTACCATCGTGCTAGAACTATGGCACACGCATCTATGGCCATTGATGCATAAATAAAGGAGTAAAGTACTTTTACAGTTTTACCCTTGGAACTAGCCCGTAACTCATGCAACTCTCACGTTTTTTTTTTTAATAAAAAAAAAATACATGTACCTTTCCACTTTTAAAAATTAAAATATCAAAGTGATCCACCCCGTTAGTTGATCCCTGTTAAATGATGACGTTAGATTTTACTAATTGGCAAAACTACCCCTGAAGAAGGGCAAACTTACCATTTTTCCCTTCTTTGCAAAACAAACCCCCCCCCCCCCCAAAACCAAGCCTTTCCGATGCTTTCACCATTAACGGAAAACCTAGGGATTTCCACCTCTCCAGCTTCAGGCACCGACATGGATTCTGAGCTGCAGAGGAAGAAGAGGGTTGCTAGCTACAAGGTGTACGCTGTGGATGGGAAAGCCAAGAAATACTTGAGAAAAAGCTCTACTCAAGGACAGAAACACCCAAGTAGTGAATGGATTGTGGTGATTGTGGGTATTTCTACGAGTCTCTTCCTCTTTGTGTTCCACCTGTTACTGAACTTTTTGCTTTGTAAATTTAGTACTGAAACTACTGAATCTTGTAGAGAAATCTACTATTTTTGTTTCCCACTCAGGTATAGATCGAAGTTTTATCTAGAATATGGAGAGGATATAGAAGAGAATTGAACAAAAGAAGAGATTGGAAGAGAGCGAAAAGAAGAAAATGAGAGGTTGCGATAGATGGGTAATTTGACCCCTCTCAAGGGTAGAATCATAAATTAATTAGATGGGTTATATGGAAGGATATAACAGGGTTAAAATGGTCTTTTTCTTTTTTCAAAGTTTTAAGTTAACACCGTTAACTCAAAAGATTTGACATGCTCCAATCAATCCCAAGTACAACCAGGTCTCCTCAAAGTACCTATGAAAAATAGCTTTTCTTTTTTTTTTTTTTCCCTAGGAAAATGTCACCCCTTCTTGGTGGGTTGGTTCCTGGTAGATAAATTTTACCACATTGGTTTGATCGAGCATTGATGATTGGGGTGTATGCCCATTAACATGGTGATTGGCAATCCCATATCCATTGGTATACACAGGAGAGATGCCACAGATGCAGGTTCGGCGGTTGCTTGCCGGGTGGATCAAAATCATTTTGAATTGCCTCGGAGAGCCTCACATCTGAATTAACTACAAATTCATTTACACACACACTTCTACCCCAAGAAAAGAGGGGGAAAGAATTTGCAAACCTTTCCATGCCAAGACCTTAGAAACAATTATGTCACAAGCTAGGCGGAAGGCTGATGTCTTGTATTTGAGCTGCGTATTGTCACACCATGCAAAAATTTGGTGTACCCAAGAAAACTGAGCTTGCCATCAGAGCTTCTGATCCAGTCATTAAGGATCGAGTAAGCCGTGGAGCCCAGATTCATTTCCTGCATAAATGATTTTTGATCAAGTTTTACCACTAGGGGAATTCAAATATCATTCATTTGCTTGAGGTCATAGCTACACATACCCGTGCCAATTCGTCCACTGATGTAACTCTGTTTCCCTCCTGTTCAAAATATTCAAAAGCTGTACTCGCAATCTGCTCCCACTTTTCAAGAGCCTCCAGTTGATATGTGCTGATTGCTGCAGCGCAGAACTCTTCAAAGTCCATTTTTCGATGAGAGAGTTGTTCCATCTGAGAAAAAAAATTAAGAATGCCACCACTAAGCAATTGTTGTAAGTTTTGTATACCCCAGAACACAAGTAAATTTTTTTGCTGGCCCAACCAGAAAGTAATTGCTGGTTGGCAGGCCAATTTCCGCCATGTGGCAAGTCGTATGATGCTGAAATTTGGTGGACATTTAGACCCCACAGTCCCCTAATCGTGTATCAAACGTTCAGGTCAAACGGAGTTTACTACATGGCACATTGAAGTATTGAAAATTTCTGAACTACCAAAAGGATGTGCAGGTTAATAAAGGGATGCATGAATGTACACAGGAGGGTTTGTCATTACAAAAGAGGATAAATGATTGAATTTGGTTGTAGAATTTGATTAGTAGTTAATCCAGACCATTCACTAAACATCCAACTGCCACAATTGTCATATCATCCTTCCACGTGGCACAACAGTTTTGTCAATAAAGAAATCATGGTTGTCCCAACCATGAAATATTTTGCCTATAATAATAATATGGGAAAATTATCACTTCACAGCCCAACCATATAAGCTTATCCGGTTGGCCCATTTACTTCTACCATGTAGCAGGATGATGTTGCAATTCCCTTCCCACCATTAAAATGGAAAGTTCCACATACGGATTGGCCACATGTCCAATTCCAAACTCAAATTGACATGCCACATGGCAGATTATTGGGCTGACCAGATATAATAATAATGGGAAAATCTTTTAATTTTTTATTTTTTGGAATGAATAAAAAATTCATAACCAAAGGAAAGAGAAAGGGGTAGGGGGAGAGAACAAACAAACAATCAATAAATTTCAACACTACCTTTTCAAAGGGGAACACAATGGGCTTGAAGAAGTGAAGGGGAAGAACCCCAACAAAACACTACGAACCAAAATCAACCAAACTCATATGGGAAAGCAACCCCGCCTAGAAAGAAAGTGCACAACCCTCAAGAGAGAAATCTGCAGAATACAAGAGAGCCCATAAATTGCGCCTACTTGTCCCAGCAAAGGACGTGATCACAGATATCCCTACTTAAGAGGCAAAATCTTCTCATTGAGTCCAGGGGCCGCTTCTTGGGATAAGGAGGGGAGCTAGTGTCGAGCCAGCACCAGCAGTAAAAAAGAAGGGGAGGGGATGGGGGATAACAAGGGCCTGGATGAGACAAGGGGTTGAACAAAGAGGGGGGGGGGGGGGGGGAAGAAGAGCCCGTGGAGAAAGGGGTGGAGACGAGGGACACGGGAGGGGAAGGGGTTGAGGCTTGGCTGGGATTAGGGAGGAAGGGATGGAGTAAGACGGACTGGGGGCTAAGCCCAATACAGTTAGAAACAACGGGAGGGCCTGAGGCAAGGGGTGTTTCGATATGGGGACCAAGTGGGCTGGGATAGATGGGTTGGGGTAGGCCGCTCAAAGGCCCAATAGAAAAAAAGGTAGGAGGGTCAGAAGCCTCTGGGATAACGTTGGGGAGGGCAAAATAAGGGTGGGTGGTCTGACTCAAAGGGGTGGGATGGAGGGCAGGGAGAGGACTCGACCAAGGAAGGTGAAGCTACACGGAAGGAGGCAAGATTGCGATCTGCAGAGCAGAGGAAGGGGAGTGGTTCGAGGAGGCGTGGGCTGGAGGACGATGTAGACCAGTCGAAATAGGCTTTCGTTTGGGGAAGTGGGTTGACGGGAACAGCAGCAGGGGTCAGGGTTGCAGAGTTAACCACCACATGCAAACATGATGGGAGCAGCGAAGGAGGATCAGGCGCCACCGCGCCAGGGCGGAAGGTGAAAGATTGAGGATTGGATGACCGGTAGCAATAGCAGAGGAGACAATCCCAACTTAGCGACAGATCTGAGACCTGACATCGTTGCTGGAGGAGGAGCGGTTCTCAAGGGCTGAGGATGTCAACGTATCGGCAACAGGGCAGCAGGGATGTCAGGAGGAGTATCGACTTGGGTTGGTAAAGCTGAGGGAGAAGGGGGGCAGAGGTGCTGTCAGCAGAGGTAGAGGCCGATAGCAGAATCGAGAAAGAGTTTGGACTAAGAGTCCTAGAAGCAAGGGGAAGAACCGATGGGTGTGGAGGAGCATCTGAGGCCTGACCACACAACGGAGGAGAACCAGAGGCTGGCTTGTACTTTTGGCTTTTGTCTCACCGACGACGGCTTTTCCTACGGCCTCGGCTAGGAGACCAAAGGCCATGAAGGGGGAGAGAGGGAGGGGGATAAATGGAGGAGCGATGGAGGCTTGGGGCATCGGAATTAGAGACTGACTAAGTTGCAACAGGGGCGCAGAAGAAGGAGAAGACCTAGGAGCACAGTGCCAGGAATCGTGGCCGAAAAGCTTCCAGACCTCAGAGAGAGGAGGGAGCCATCCGAAGTGAACTGCTTGCTCAAAGGAGTGGCCCTCATCATCTGCCACAGTAATGGACGGAGGGGATACTTCAGCTGAGACTTCCCTGCAAAGCCTCATGTAAGCGAGGTGGTCCATGTTTTTGGTGCAACCATCAGAGTAAAGGGGTTTGCCTACAACCGACCCTATGATGCTGAGAGCATCTTCGCTCCAGAAGTGGAGTGGCAACCCAGGGAGGGTGATCCACAATGGAATGGAGGAAAGGTCAACACGGTGAAGGTGGAGGAGCCAGCCCCATTGCCAAAATTGGCTTTTTTTTCCCACTTGCCAAGGCCCTCCTTCCATAGCTCGCATCTTTTCATCTTCGTCGGAGAACTTGAAGATGAAGTAGCCACTATCCAGCAGGTTGCTTCCAGCAATCCATAGATTTTCCATTGCATAGATAAAGACAATTTGACAATGTGAAATGGCGGCCTGTTTCCAATGAAATGCCCAACAAAATAATTTTCCATTTCACTGCTTCGACTTCTAGCAATTCCAAAGGCCAGGCCACCTTGGTGGACCCAACGATGGATGGCCGAACAAAATGGAGGGGGTGACCCACCCTAGCAGGCGGAAGAACAGAGAACTCAAGGGTAGCTTACCAGGAGGGGGAGGAGAAGGGGTGGTAGGGTCAGGGGAAGCGGGGAGAGAAGGGACAATGGGATCAAGGATGGGGGGAGGGGAGGGATGGGGACTGGGTGGCAAAGGCACCACACCAGGGAGGCCGGACAGCTACCATTTCAGTGTGGCGGATCGCCTAGTCTAAATATTATTTAGTGCCTCCTCCTGTTGAGAAAATCTTAAGTGTAACCAAAGTGTGATTAACTAAGAATTTGTAACCTTACTTTTTTGCCATTTTAAGTTAACACATTTTTTTTCAACGAGTATATACTGTCATTTACATAAATACTTCATTATTTACTACATTAAATAACTTTTAACTTTTCGAAAACCCTCTTGTACCCTTGCATTAAATTACTTTTGGGAATAAGACAAGGGGCAATTAAAGAAGGTCACAACTTCTTAGTTCACCACTTTGGTGACAAGAAGTTGCACCCAATAATTTCTCTCAGGCTACAGGATAACCACAGTAAACACTTTGGAAAGGATAAGAAGCAAAATCTTTCAGCCTCGAATATTGAATGTTCCTAAACAGACGAATGATTTCTCACCCACTTATGAATTCAGAATTTGTCAATGTCAGTATGTTACACACTGAATTTCTGAATGAACTTCATTTAAGCAATAAGGCGGTCAACCCAAAGAGATGTTTACTTTTTTACTATCAATTAATAAAGAACTCTTGCAATGATTCGCAAAATGTCTGAGAAAATCAGGGGTATCAAGTACCGTGTGACAGGTTCATCCTTGTCAAGATGTGCATATAACCAGGTACCACAAACCAAACACAACTGAACAAACATGTTGAAACATGACAAAATGACCAATTTATTGAACTTAATACAAAAGTCATGTTTGGGTTGCTATAAACACACTGCAATTTAGTCCCCCAAAAAAAAAGGAATGTGATGCTGACATATATAGAAACTGATTAAGGTTAATTAAACATAAAACTTGTTCATGAAACTACATCAAGATTGCTTAAAGACCAACCTCATGCAAGAGAAGAAAGAGAGAGACTACCAAGCCATATGCACGTGACCTATTGCTGTTTTAAGTATAACAGAACTAGTGGTTTTTGGTATTCATTTATGGACCTGGTTTTCCTACATGAACATTAAGGTAAGGATTTCTTTAATGGGCACTTAGATCTGCCATGTGGCAGGTCAGATGGGGCTGAATTTTTTAGGACAGGCAGTGATTTGGATCCGGGGTTCTGAAACTCGTTTTGGATCACTTGTGGGCCCACCTAGACAATAAATAGCTCAAATCTAATAACCAGTGGCAATCTTGTAATTTACCAGAATTTTCAGGGGGCAGTTTGATAGTTAAATGGGAGAATGGACAAATGAGGAATTAATATTTATTGAGGGAGGGTCAACTAGGAATGAATGTTAAGATAAGGATAAGAATGAAATACAGATAAAAAGAAGGGTATTCCTGGAAACATAGAGATAAGAATTAAAATAAGAAACTCGCTTTATGAGATTTTCTTCAACCTCACAGTGAAACAAAGCCAGCAGGAGAAAAACCAGTTCGCAAGGGCAGCAGCCCCTCACTCACGGCTTCAACTCAGTAATGGATTTGGGGCTCCAACGTCAACTTCCAATACTCACAAATACAGCCAACATCAGCCCAAGCTATCAGCCAGAAATAAGTATAATTATCTGCAACAACCCAGGCGGAAGTTCAAGCATACTACGTTGCAGGTTATACTTCTCACAGTAGAGAAGGATTTCAGGTCTAAGTTCCTGAGGCTGGAATCACCCTAAGGAAAAGAATTCATTCCCAAAATCTGAGAAGAAAAGAAAAGGGATCAAGAGAGATCTATCCAACTTTGTGGTGCTGCCAGTGTTACCCAGAAAACAGAGTAACAATGTAGGTTTAACAGAAACAGAAATAAAGGAGAGGAAGGGGAAGAAGAAGAGATGAGAGAGAGAAGGTGAGATCAGAGATTTCAGGGGAGAGAGAAGAGGTCACACAACCTGGTTCGTACCTCTGTTAGTTAAATTTAAAAAGGGAACGGCAAAAAAAGGACATTCAGTACGGATGTGTTTTAAACGGCTCAAACCTTCACGGAATGGTAAAAAAAGGGTCAAACATTTCAAAAAGCGGCCATAAAAGGAAAACGGACAGTATGGGTTTTAAACGCTTTGATTTGAAAAATATAATACTAAAAAAAGGGTAATATATACACAAAAAGAAGAAAAACAATAAAGTTAATTAACACTCACATCAATTTGGAACATAATTTCAATTCATTTTTCTCAGTGAATATTGAACTTCTTATAAGGGATGTTGGGTTAGAGCTCAAAATAGCATGTAACTGACTTGTACCTTTATTGATTTAAAGTACATAGTTATACTTTCCCTGATTTAAAGTACATAATTATACTTTGATTCTCAAATTAAATGGAATATTGGTGTCTCTTGTTGAAAATTCCATCTCAATTAGAATACATGTACCTTTATTGATTTTGTGTGGAACTGTGTACAAGTAACATGATTATAGTCCCACATCGATGAGATCTGGAAGGGAGAGGGCAAGTGTGAGCTTTAAAAGGTGAAGTGTTGTAAAACACAACCTGAAAAGCAAGCTGACGAGCTGTCCAGTTTTAACTTGGACAATAAGTTAGTTTTTCAAAATATTAATACTTTTTTCCAAGTTTCCATTTTTTTAATTTAAAAAAAAAAATGTAGAGCACATTTTAATCGGATAGTCTTGCCGAACCCGTTTTTTGCCAACTCTTTGGCAATAAGACGAGAATTCACGTTTAAAACGGTAAAATACGGTACGGCCTACGCGTTTTAAACGTGAATTAACTAACTAGGATTCGTACCATTCTGGTAACATAATCCCATTCAAAAAATCTGAGCATCGTTTGTTCACACCTGGTATTTAAAGAAAATAATTAAAGACTCCTACTCTAAAACTGAAACAATCTTAATCCTAACTAGGACTCATAACTGAAACAAAATCCTAAATAAAACTCAAAACAGACTTTGAAACCAGCTACACGTTATCACTAATTCAACCTTATCTAAGACTCCATCACTAGCAAAAAAGGAAAATTATAACATAACTCAAACTTCTGATCGACCCAATTATGGATAAACCCATATAATAAATCTAAATAAATAAACTAAGAAATCCTACTTAACCCAAAAATCAATGGACCCGATTCATCCCCATCTGGGCTTCCCAACGGGTTTGAACTGGTCCAAGAAATTGCTCCTGCATCAGGTAGGCCCCAAGGTCCCCACTCACATGCCACATTTCAGACCAATCTGAGTTTGCCAAGTGGCAAAACAAAGAATTGAAAAATCTAACACTTCCAGAGGTTGCACATGACTACAATGGGGGGGTGCAAGGACATATACAAGAGAGCAATGGCATTAGATGGGAGGATAAATAAATGAATTTGAGGCTGAAATTTGATACATGATCTATTGGGCCATTCCCGTTTGAGAACCCAAACCAAGATCAATCGGGTCCCAACTTTTTTCTGGTTTAGTAGGATATTTAGGATTTATTTTATTTGGGAAAGATATGAAATCTTTTTTTTTTAGGTAGTTATTAGACATGTAGGGAAATTTCCAATTTGAGTTTTATTGAGTTTTTATTTTTATTAGTCTAAGTTTTAGAGAGTAATTAAGAGTCTTTGTTTTTTGGGTTTTATAAATATATGTGTAACCCAACGATGGGAGTAGATTTGATAATGAAAAGATGAGTTGAGTATTTGGGTTGAAGCCTTGTGGCTGTGCGTGTGCACTCTTCTTCCTCCTCTCCCCCCCCCCCTTTTTCTTCTTCCTATATGATCCCTTCCCTCCCCTGCAACTCTGATTCTTCCCAGCTTCCCCTCTTCTCCTAAAGAAGAGTGCACATGCACATGCCCATGCACAGCCACACTGGCTTCAAACCATAACTCAACTATTCCATATTCAATCTCTGATCTTTCGATCGTTACCATCATACATATAAATAGGAAAAGAAAACCTATACATAGCCTAAAACAGAAAATAGAAACATATTCAACTAGGAAACTACCAAGCTACTGTCCCATGTATCCTACCCAAAATAAAAGATTACATAATACTTTCTCAAATAAATAAACTTCCTAAAATCCTACTAGATCCAAACAAGATTGGGACCCAGTTCATCTTGGTTTGGGTTCTCAAACTCAATCCATGGGATTTGGGTTCTCAAACTCAATCCATGGGAGTGCACCTGCATCAATTCCCCCCCGGTGTTTAGAAAAACTCGAACTAGAATTTGGTAGAACGGGAGAATCAAAACCGCTTGATCAGCATCCACAAATATCGACTTTGATAGGGCAACGATCCAGCGCATCTCAGGATCAATTGTCACAATCTTCTGATGGTGGTTAGCAAACGACATCTCTTCGATGGGAATCTGATCGTGGGATTTCACAACTGAAATCGGACCGTCGATCAATTCTTCAATTGCATCCTTGATCGGACCATGTACGTCAGTTTGATCATTACTGTCGTTTTCTACCTTCTCTTCCACATCTGATCTGCTTTCTGACAATTGTATCATGCATGACATCTTATCATAGAAGGTGTTAATACTCAAAGCAAGATCTCAACAATTCCATTTCCTTGCTCCTGGCTTCGGATGGCACACCTACCACTATTCACTAATGCCCTCAGCATTAAAAATCAAGCCATCTCCTTTTTCTCCTCTCTTCTGTCCCCTCCCTCCCCCCTTACCTCATCAATAAATTTTTCCCCTCCTCTTTGGATTTCCTCCAATCCATTCCCACGGATGATGAAATCCTTAAAGCGGTTCTCTTGCATAAATCCAATCGGGCTCCTAGTCCTAATGGATTTAGTATGGGTTTCTTCTCGACTTGTTGGGACATCATCAAAGACGATCTCATTAAAGCCATCCGCAGCTTCTTCTATAATCCCGGCCAGCTCCCTCGCATTAAACAAACCTTCCTTTGCCTCCTCCACAAGAAAGAGGGAGCCTCTACCCTGTCAGACTTTAGGCCCATCTCCCTTTGCAATTTTCTTTATAAATTCAACGCCAAAATTCTGGCTAACCGGCTTCAGTTGGTGATTCCTTCTTTAGCTAACCTGAACCAATCGGCCTTGCCGACAATATTCTGCTTTGGGTGGAGATTGTCCAGAGCTTTGACCGCAAATCTCACTCCTCCGCTGCCCTCTTGAAAATTGACATCCATAAAGCCTTCGACTCCTTAAGATGGGATTTCATGTGTGGTGTAATGACTCAGATGTCCGTTCCCCCAGTCTTTGTCTATTGGATTCACTCATGCATCTCCTCTCCCTTCTTCTCGGTCATTGTTAATGGCTCCCCTGCCGGGTTTTTCCCTTCTAAAGTTGGTATCCGCCAAGGCTGCCCCCTCTCTCCTTTCCTCTTCTCCCTTGCTCTAGAGGTCCTATCTAGAAGCATCCAGGATAAAACTGACCAACATCTCATCTCCCCCATTCCCAACTGCAAAAGCCTCAATCTCACCCACCTTGCCTCTGCAGATGATCTTATGATCTTCTCCAAGGCTTCCCCCCCCCCTTCTATCTCTTCCATCATGTCTTCTCTTCAGCTCTTTAAATCTCTCTCGGGCCTGCGCATTAACCTCTTAAAATCTCAAATCTTTCTTTCCGGGGTCTCTGAGCATGTCACAGCCACCCTCCTTAGTTTGACTGTTTTTTCCCTCGGATCCCTTCCTATGAAATACCCCTTGGCCTCCCCCTTATTCCTGCCAGGCTGACTAGTCATCACTGCACCCCTATGTTAGATCTTATTTGCAACAGGTTTCAGCTTTGGAAGGGCAAACTCCTTTCCTATGCGGGTAGGATTGTCCTGATCTAATCTGTACTCCAATCCTCTTACATCTATTGGTGTTGTATCTATGGGCTTCCGCAATCCACAATCAAAGCTATGGAAGCACTCTTCTGTGCTTTTCTTTGGAAAGGCCAACAGTCCTCTAAATTCCACCACTCGATTAGCTGGGCAGCAATCTGCCGGCCCAAATCTGAAGGAGGCCTTGGCATCCGTCGTATCCGTGATTACAATATTGCTGGCCTGCTCAAGCTGATCTGGAAAATCTCATCCAAACAGGACTCAATTTGGGTTAATTGGGTATACTCTTACCTCCTCAAAAATGATTCCATCTGGACTGTTCCCCAGCCTGTGGACCCCTCCTGGGTCTGGTGCAAAATCCTTCTCCTTCGTCCCCTTGCCCTTAGTGCCACTTCCTCAGTGATTGCTAATGGTACCTCCATCTCCCTCTAGCTTGATCCTTGGCATCTTGCTGGAGTCATTTACAACATCTTAGGTGCCCGAGGGGTCTACTCTTCTGGTATCCCCAAATCAGCCCCTCTCATTAATTATCTCTCATGGCTCCTAGTCCCCCTCCCCCTTCCCCCTGGTCTCACTCAGGTCTGGGCCTCTCTCCCCCCCCCCCCCACCCCTCTCATGCGGACAAAGTAACCTGGCTCCCCTCCCACGATGTATTTTTAGCTCCCACTCTGCTTGGGATTTCGTTAGACCCAATGGCCCATTTGTCCCCTAGCACAATCTTGTTTGGTTCAAAGGCCACATTCCTAGATACTCTTTCAATGTCTAAAGAACCCTAAACCTTTGCCTCCCCACCCAAGCCTTCCTCATTCACCGCCACATCCCTGACTCCCCCTCCTGTATCCTTTGTTGGAACGGATTTGAGGATGTTGATAATCTTTTCTTTTCTTGCCCCCCTAGCCTCCTCTATCTGGAAAAATTGCTCTGTAGTCCATTTGGCCCTGAAGCACCTTCCCTTCGCCCGAGAGTTGCTTTGGCTCGATATGTCCTTTTCTGGTAACTCTATTTGCAACATTGTTGGCAAGCTTATGTTCGGGGCTGCTATCTCACACATCTGGATGGAGCGAAATCTTCGTAGATGGACTTCCCACTCCCGGTCTATTGAAATTATTTGGAAAGCCATCTTTTCATATGCTTCCCCACAAATCCCTTATAGACTCCCCAAGGAACAGGCACATTGTTGTTACTTGGGGCTTAGATTATTCTCTCTTCCGTTCTCCTAGCCAAGCTCCCTAGGCCTGTGGCTTGTGTTATGTATAGCTCCCCTCCCCCTTCTCTTTCTCATGTGTATTCCACCCCCCCCACCTTTTCTTCCACCCCTGCCTTTGGGGTTTTGGTAATGAATTTTTTTTCACCAAAACAAAAAAGATCTCGACAACCGGTCTTCAAATCAAGAAGTGTTGTTTGCAATTTACGGAAACCATCTGTTAAAAGAGAGATGTAGAGAATGCTTGAATGATTAATTCGATCATTCAGGCCCTGTTTATATAGAGAACAAAATTACAACTGAAAATAGAAACTTAACTCAATCCTAGTCCTACTAGGAATTCCTAATAAAACTAGAAATCCCAAACTAGGACTCGGCTGGGGAAAAACAATAAAAGGAAATAAAAAATAAAGAAAAAGATACATAAATAAAGTGTGACTAACCACCCTAACTCGACCAGGACTAATCCTAGTAAGCTAGGACAGGTAGGACCAATCCTAGTGGAACTAGAACTGCTTACCCCAATCGGGTAAGCAGTAAGCAGCCTATTTCAACACTCCCCCTCAAGTTGGAGCAAAGATGTCGATCATGCCCAACTTGACTAAATTGGGATGAAACAATTTTCCAGACAATCCCTTGGTGAAGATATCATCAAGTTGATCCGCAGATGTCACAAAAGAAATACAAATCAGCCATCTTCTAACTTCTCTTTGATGAAATGCCTATCCACCTCAACATGCTTGGTACGATCATGCTGTACAGAATTGTGTGCTATGCTGATTGCAGCCTTGTTGTCACAGTACAACATCATAGGAAGACGAATAGGAACACCAAGATCTTGTAACAACCCTTTAAGCCAGAGTAACTCACAAATACCCTATGCCATAGCTCGAAACTCAGCTTCGGCACTAGAACGGGCAACAACATTTTGCTTCTTGCTACGCCACGTGACAAGATTTCCACCTACAAAGGAGCAATACCTGAAATAGACTTGCGATCTGCCAGAACCAGCCCAATCGAATCGGTGTATGCTTCTATCCGTAGATGACCATGCGTAGACAAAAGAATTCCTTTTCCAGGAGCGACTTCAAATAGTGTAAGATACGAAGAACAACCTCCATATGAGAAGAATAGGGATCATGCATAAACTGGCTTACAGTACTCACAGCGACAACAATGTCAGGACGAGTGTGTGAGAGATAAATCAACTTCCCTACAAGTCTTTGGTACCGGCCTTTATCAACAGGCTCCTCTTCTTTCTCCTTGAGTCGAACAAGAGGGTCCATAGGAGTATCTCAAGGATGGCAGCCTAGCAACCCGGTTTCACTAATAAGTCTAGGACATACTTCCTCCGGGAGAGAAAATGCCTTTAGAAGATCCGCCACTTCAATCCCAAGAAAGTATCGTAATTTCCCTAGATCTTTAATCTCAAATTCTTGTCAGGAAGGTCTTCAGTCGTTTGATCTCATCACCATCATTACCAGTAACTACTATATCATCGACGTAGACTATAAGAACAGCGAGTTTTTCACCAGTCCTCTTTATAAAGAGTGTGTGATCAGCATTACTCTGCTTATAGCCCACAGAAATCATAGCTTTGTGGAACTGGCCAAACCATGCTCGAGGTGACTACTTCAGCCCATAAAGTGCACGTTTCAGTTTACACACTTTTCCTTGGTTTCTGTCACAAGAGAACCCTGGTGGGACGTCTATATACACCTCCTCATCCAGTGCTCCATTTAGGAAGGCATTTTTTACATCTAGCTGCTGCAAATCCCATCCAAGGTTGACTGCACAAGATAATAACACACGAACAGTATTCAACTTTGCAACAGGTGTAAAAGTTTCCTGGTAATCAATGCCGTATGTCTGAGTAAACCCCTTGGCCACGAGCCGTGCCTTATACCTATCCACAGTGCCATCAACCTTCTGTTTCACCACAAACACCCATTTGCATCCAACGGTTTTCTTCCCAGGTGGAAGAACCACAAGCTCCCATGTGTTATTTTTCTTCAAGGCCTCCATTTCTTCCATCATAGCGCCTTCCACTTTCCGTCTGATAGAGCTTCCGCCATGGTTAGGAATACGAAGAAGAAAGAGAGGAAACAAAAGCATGAAAGGATGGGGAAAGTGAGTTATAAGAAACAACATGAGATATGGGATGCTGCGTGCAAGTCCTGACACCTTTGCGAAGAGCAATAGGTATTTCAGGAGAAGGAATATTACCAGGTGAGAGGCGGGTTCTAGATCCGGGTTCAGAATTGGATGGGTGCTGAGACAACAATTGATTGAACCCTTATGTTTCCTTCCATAGGTCTTCACATGACGGTCATCAATCCTCCTCGAAATTCACTAATAGTCCTTTGGATAGGAGTCCGGACCGGGGTAGGTTGCTCCTCTTGAATAGAGATAGTCTCCCCTGTATAGGAACCTCTCCCCCGAGTCGGGGAAGTACTTGAGACAGCGAACGGTTCGGACTCGTGGTAAACATCAAGTGGAGGTGGAGAGTCAATAGTCGCACATCTTCACTAACACTCTCCCCAAGAGGTGGGGACACATAATATGAAACATGTTCATGAAAAACATCCATGCTAACAAAAGTCCGGCGGGAAGGAGGGTAATAACACCTGTACCCCTTCTGGGTAGCAGAGTAACCCAAGAAAATGCAGCGGAGACTACGTGGGTCAAGTTTACCAGGGGACCTTGTATCCCTTGCATAACAAACGTAGCCAAACACCTTAGGTGGGACTATGAAGGAAGAAGAGCCAAGTAATAGCTCAATAGGGGCCTTGGAAAGAAGAACCGACCGGGCAGCCAATTAATTAAATAGGCTGCAGAAGAACGCATCTCCCCAATAAAGGGAAGGGACATTGCGAGCAAACATAAGAGCTCTAGCCACCTCCAAGAGGTGGCGATTTTTCCTCTCACCACACCATTTTGGGTGGAGTGTCAACACTGGTCCGATGGAGGATTCCATGGGCGTGAAGGTATTTTTGGAACCGACCTTCCGTATACTCTTTCCCATTGTACACCTCAAAATTTTAAGAGCGGCAGTAAATTGGGTCTTAATTAATTGATGAAAGTGCTGAAAGCAAGAAAAAACTTCATTTTTTGTGTGCATAAGGTATACCCAAGTGAACCTAGAATAACAGTCAATGAAAGTGACATACCACCGATGGCCAGTCAGGGAAGCTTTCCTACTAGGCCCCCATACATCAGTATGAACAGTATGAAATAAGGAAGAGGATCTCTTATTAGAAATAGGATAAGTTGAACGTGTCTGTTTAGCCAAGACACAAGGTTCACAAAAAAAATCTTCCTTATTACAATCCTTAACTAATGCTGGAAATAAATTTGATAAAATTCCTAAGGGGGGATGGCCTAGTCTAGAGTGCCATTTATGTATTTCAAAAGAGAAAGATGCCGAAGGTAAACACTGAGTAGGTGTAGGATCTCCATCAAGCAGGTACAATCCGCCATGCACTTTACCCGATCCAATCGTCTTCCCCGAGTCCAGCTCCTGAAAAACACAGTGAGTTGGAAAAAAAGTCACTTTACAATTTAGGGATTTAGTGATACTGCTAATGGAAAGAAGGTTAGTTGTAAATTTGGGAATATGCAACACAGATGGCAGGGTAAGGGAAGGAGAATAACCAATGGATCCTTTCCCTGAGATGGAGGAGAGGGACCCATCAGCAATTTCGACTTTATCCTTACCAGAAGCAGGAGAATATGTATCAAAAAGGCTAGAAGAACCTGTCATGTGATCAGTAGCACCGGAGTCTATGATCCATGGAGTGGATACTACCGATGCACAATGACCAGCAAAAGAAATACCTGTACGGGCAAAGAAGGAACCTGAATTGGCAGCAGACGTAGTAGAGGCAGCAGATGTGTTCAACATACGACGGAGAGCCTGGAGTTCTTCCTGAGAGAAACCGATGTCAGCAGTAGGAATTGGGGCTACACTTTCAGTGTGATTGGCTTTGCTTTTAGACTTAGCACGTCCCCGTCCTGGCCTCAAAATCAGCGGGCTTGCCATGTAATTTCCAACACCGAGCCTTCGTGTGATATGGTTTGTGACAATGCTCACATTTCACAGGCTCTTTAAGTAGTGGTAGCACCAACACTGTCAAAAGAAGTAACGGGAGTGGAGGCAGCAGTCAGTAATGCTGATCGCTCAACTTTGGGAGTAATCATCATGGCAACCCTTCTTGTCTCTTCACTGTGAACATAAGAAAAAGTTTCCTCTAAAGTGGGGAAAGGAATCCGACCAAGGACTTGTACCCGGATAGGATCATAATCATCATTGAGGCTAGCCAAGAAATCATAGACCCGAAACTTATCAACATAGGAATGATAGGCAGTGATGTCAGTAATAGTAGTAGGTGAAAACCTAGCATAGTGATCCAATTGCTGCCATAAACACTTGAGGGCAGCATAGTATTTAGTGACAGATAGCTCCTGCTGAGTGGTATGTTGGAGTGTCTTCCTAATGTCATACACCTGAGCATCATTACCTGAACGGCCATAAGTTCCCTTGACAGCAGTCCGATCCGAGTAGCGAGTGTCAAGGAGTAGATATTGACTGGAGAGGTCATGGTCATAGAATTCGTAATAAAGGACATCACCATAGCATCATTGGCAGCCCATTTAGTACGGGCAGCACCTTCTTCAGTAGGCTGTGTGGTGGTGCCAGTAAGATGGCCAGTGAGTCCCCTACCAGCCACAGTCAAGGAGATAGATCTGGCCCAGATGAGGTAATTTGATCCCTCAAGTTTAATAGCTGCAGCATAAGGGAGAAATTCTGTCCGCGGCTGAGAATCAACTCCAGAGTTGGCCGTGGTTACATCTGAGTCCCCCATATTGCAGACAAAACAGTATAAAAACTGAAAGATGAGTCCCTTCTGTAGCAACAAGAACCAGCCCTAAATAAAAATCGATAGTTAGGGTTTTGAGGAAACCCTAGAAGAGAAGTCAATTGAGATTCAGGGGTCTTCAAGTCGTAAAAAAAATTGCAGAATCTGTCTTCAAAGTTGATGCAGATCTGTGCAACAAACTGCCCACGCAGAGATGAGAAATAAACCAAATTGAGAAGCAGCAGGTCTTGAATATTTGTTCAAAAAAAACCTGGAGAGTGATATGGATATATGCCTCAATGGTAGGAAGAGAAACAGAGACAGCAGCTGTCCAGAAAAACCTGCAGTGTTGGATCCCAAGAAAACCAGCCTGTAATTGTAAGAGAATCTGATCTTCAATAAGGGAGAACTCCAAAAAAAATTTGCAGAAGTGTGGGCAGCAGCTATCGATCAAAGAACTTCTTAAATCATCAATTGTTGAGGTGAAAAATTAGGGCAGCATCTACAAATCACCTCGTTAGATCTGCCCTAAGTGGAGAAAAAACCAGAAAAAGTGAAGAGAGTTGAGCGGGGGGGGGGGGAGATGGAGATCGAGTGATAATGGAAGGAGGGTGGTGGGCTAGGAACCAGGCTAGATCTGAGAGACTAGCTCTGATACCATGTTAAAAGAGAGATGTAGAGAATACTTGAATGATTAATTCGATCATTCAGGCCCTGTTTATATAGAGAACAGAATTACAACTGAAAATAGAAACTTAACTCAGTCCTAGTCCTACTAGGAATTCCTAATACAACTAGGAATCCCAAACTAGGACTCGGCTGGGGAAAAACAATAAAAGGAAATAAAAAATAAAGAAAAAGAAACATAAATAAAGTGGGACTAACCACCCTAACTCGACTAGGACTAATCCTAGTAAGCTAGGACAGGTAGGACCAATCCTAGTGGAACTAGGACTGCTTACCCCAATCGGGTAAGCAGTAAGCAGCCTATTTCAACACCATCTCTAATTGAAAGGAGCAAATCGCATCGATCAACTTCCATGAAGTAGTGGATTTATGATAACAATGTTAGAATTGTAAATAAAGAGAATCTTAAAGGGCACCTAAGTAGTTAGATGGGGGAATAGGTTTGGAAAGGAAGATAAGGGCAAACTGAGAGGTGGGTGAAAAAACGGATAAACAGAATTAATATAAAACTGGGGGGCAATTTGGTAAAGAGGAAAAAATAAATGAAGGAAATATAAAAGAGATGACGTGGGGAGAGGGGAGGCTTGGGGCTGTCTTCTGGTAGCAGAGAGAAAGGCGGAAGTCGACTTTGCTAAGGACTCCAGTTCAATCTGCGACTTTGACAGAAGAAAACAGCGACAGCTTCGAACCAGGTCGGATTTTTTTTTATGATCTCTGTCTCTTGCACTCTGTTCTCTCTCTCTTCTCTTCTACACTTTTTTTTTTGCTGGCGGAATCCTAGGCGAGAAACGGGGTTTGATTGAGGAAGGAAAAAATACGGAAAGGATTGTGGGAGCTTGTTGCTGGAACCAACAGTGAGTTTTTTTTTTTTACAGAACTGCTGGGGGTGGAAACTGGAATGGAAAGGATGGACTGGGGTAAGGTTTCAGCGGGAGTAGTGGGTTGGGAAAAGCCTTTTGACTCTTTTTTTTTCGATGATGTGCTCGCTGTCATGGAGGGGGAAAATAAAAGGAGAAGGGTTTACGGTTTGGAGTCGGGATGGGGTGGGGGAGATGGAGAGTGATAATGCAGGTTTTTTTTTCACTTGACGGAACCCTAGGAGGGGGTATGTCAGTGGGAAAGGGAAAAAGGAAGATGGGGCATTCATTGAGAGGAAGGAAATATTGCTGCGGGAAGGTGGAGTTACTGTCTTTATGGCAGATCAGTAACGGGAGGGAAAATGAAGAAGATGGATACCTCTTGGTTCTGATACCAAATTGGTGGAGCGGCGATTAGGAGAAGAGGAAGCCTGGAAGAAAATTAGAGTTGCAGGGGAGAGAAGAACGCATAACTCAACTATTCCATGTTCAATCTCTGATCTTTTGATTGGTACCACATACATACAAACGGGAAAAGAAAACCTATAGGTAGCCTAAAACAAAAATAGAAACATATCCAACTAGGAAACTACCAAGCAAGCTACCGTCCTATGTATCCAACCCAAAATAAAAGATTACATAGTACTTGCCAAAATAAATAAACTTCCTAAAATCCTAATAGATCCAAACAAGATTGGGGTCCGGTTCATCTTGATTTGGGTTCCCAAATGGATTCAGGTCAATCCATGGGAGTGCACCTGCATCAATGGAAAAAACTAAGCATGCCTATTAAGGAGATCCTTCCTAAATGGCCATGGAGGAAAGCTTTTTTGCTTTATTTATTTACTAAATAAAAATGTTCACCAGGTCAAATTAAGGATCTACCAACACTGGGTTTCGACCAACCAAAAACCAAGGTTGTCTCGGTTTCGACCATATCTCGGTCGAAACCTGGTCCTTTCTCCAAGCTAATTCGAACCTTGGTTTTGAGGCCCCAAAGTTTGTTTTTTTTTTTGCCCTGATTTTTGTTGTGATACCTATTTTTTGACATTTTGAACCCAATCCATGCATTAGTTTCACATAAAGAACACACAAAATAATAGTTGTAGTTTTGACCCAAGTTTGATAGTGTATTTTGTTCTTGGACATGTATCGAATAAGGTTTGACCGGAACATAACTCCTTCAATATAAATCAGATTTAAGCAATCTTGGATTTGTTTAAAAGCTTTGTTGGAAAGCTTTCTGTTGGAATATGGGTATTTGGGTATTACGTGTGACATGGGTCGATCCATGATATAAGATCAACCCATGGGGTGTTATTTCTATTTTAGTTATTTTCCCTTTCCTAGTTCTATTCTAGCTCTATTTAACTAGTTAGAATTAGAGTTATATTTGGGTTGTGATACTGTTCACGTGAACAGTGTTTCCCTTTGTAATCTCTTTTATTAGTATTATTATAAATAGAGAGCTTGACTGATCTCATTGATCAATCAAGCCATTCACTAATTTCTACATGGTATCAGAGCCTAAACTCGATATCTGAGAAATTAATTCTGCTCTCCTCCATCGTCTCCCTCCACAATTGATCTCTCCTAGATCAACTAACCCATCACCCTAAAACCCTAAATCAACCGAGACCCTCCTCTCTTCCCTTCTCTCGTTTCCATTATTTCATGGGGGTAGTACTTTGAGGTGATCTAAATATGATCTAGTATTGCCCTAGAGTTTACCTCCTTTACTTTATCCTATTTTATGATCTCCATGCACAATGAGATCCATGTTTGAAGACTGAAGCACTGCAGATTTATTTTTCTCGAAGATTGAAAACCTGCAGATTTATTTCTCTCGAAGACCTGCAGTATTTTTTTCTCCATGTTTGAAGACTGAAGCACTGCAGAATTTTATTTAGAAGCCCTGCAGAATTTTATTTAGAAGACCTCCATAATTTTTTTCGAGACTTGCAAATCCATATTGTGCGAAGATCTGCAGACTCCTTTCCTCCTTTTTTTTAAAGACCTGCAGCTGTTTTAAAACACCTGCAGCAGTTTTTTATTGAAGACCTGCAATTTTTTGAAGACCTGCAGCAGCTTTTTTGTTGAAGATCTGCAGATTTTTTTTTGCAGGAGTGCAGTATTTTTTTTGAAGCCCTGCAGATTTTTTTCTGTATACAGATCTGCAGCTTCTCTTTGTTTGACAACACTGTAGTTGTTTCTTTATACAACTTGCAGAGTTTATTTTGAAGCACTGCTGCCTATTGCAGAATATTCTGCAAATTCCTGCACTTCTCGGTTACTGAAGTTCTATCAGTATGCCTGATTCAGCTGCATCCACTGCTATCACCAACACTAGCCAATCTTCTACACAAGGGACCCATCATGATTATCCCTCTTTTCCAGTCAGCCCGATAAAGCTCGATGGCACTAATTATTTACTTTGGTCTACACAAATGTTTCTTTCCATTGATTCAAGGGGCTATAAGGGATATATACATGGTACCACTGTCAAACCAAGTGAAGCTGGTACATTACAAGACAAGTGGAGTTCCAGCAACTCTCTTGTTATGGCTTTTCTTCTCAGTGCAATGACTCCATCCATTGCCCGTGGCTATACACTAATTGATTCAGCCGCAAAAATTTGGAAAGCTGCTAACGGACCTATTCCCAGGTAGGGAATGATGCACAAGTTTATGATATTCAACGAAAACTCCATGCAACCAAACAGGGTGAACTTACTTTATCTGAATACTACTGTGAACTCCGCAGCCTGTGGCAAGAGCTTGACTATTATGATAACTTTCAGCTTGATTGTCCTTCTGATATTACCAAATTTAAGCTTAGGGAGGATAAATTCAGAATATACACTTTCTTGACTGGCCTTAATGTGGAATATGATCAGCTTCGGTCTGAAGTTCTAAGTCGTTCCCCTTTTCCCACTTTGGAGCAAGCCTACTCTATGATACAATTGGAAGATACTCGTCATTCCACCATGTTACCAACTACACAGCCAGAGAGATCTGCTTTAATTTCTTCTAGAGGTGGCTCTTCTAGTACTAGTACACGTTCCTCGTCTGAGAAGGAACCTCTTAAATGTACTCATTGTGGAAAGGAACGACATACTGTAGATTTTTGCTGGACGTTACATGGTCGGCCATCTGACTCTTCTCTGATGGTCGTAGTGGTGGTCGTGGTCGAGGCTGTGGCCGTGGTCGTGGTGGCACACAGGCCCATCTTTCAAGCTCTTGAAACAGCCCCTACTACCACACTTTCTGCAGAGGAACTTCGCCTTTCGTCGTATGATGACTACCTTCGCCTCTTCATCCGCTGCCTCTACCTCGATTGTGGTTCCCTCTTTTGAATCGAACCTTGTTTTCTCCAAACCAGGTATTTCTTTTGCTGGTCATTGTGCTTCGGCATTATCTCATCCTTGGATAATCGATTCTGGAGCCACTGACCACATGACTGGTCAATCCAATTTAGTTTTTCGTTATTCTCCCTGTTCAGGCAAAGATAAAATTAAAATAGCCGATGGTTCTCTTTCCTCTGTCTCAGGGAAGGGAGCCATCCATTGTTCTCCTTCTTTATCTTTGTCCTCTATTTTACATGTTCCTAAGTTAACTTCTAATTTGCTTTCTATCATTAGTTTGACATCTGATCTCAATTGCAAAGCTATTTTTTATCCTTCACATTGTGTCTTTCAGGACTTGGGGACAAGGAGAACGATTGGAACTGGTAAAATGCGTGGTAGTCTCTACTTGCTTGACGATGATCTTATCTCTCATGATGTTACTATGTCTGGCCAGGCTCTTACTGCTACTTCCGCTGAACATCATTTATCTGAATTGCACCGATGGCATCGTCGACTGGGCCATCCACCTTTAGGAACCTTAGCTAAGATTTTTCCTGTTTTATTTCAGCATTGTAACCCTCACTCTTTATTATGTGAGGCTTGTGTTTTTGCAAAACAAACTCGTTCTGTTTATTCTAGTTCAAATAAAAGATGTTCTAAGCCTTTTTCTATGATTCATTGTGATGTCTGGGGTCCCTCACGTATCTCTTCTATTTCTGGCTTTAAGGGGTTTGTCAACTTTATTGATTGCCACACACGTACCACTTGGGTTTACTTAATGCGACACAAGAGTGAAGTTTTTTCCTGTTTTAAATTCTTTTATAGCATGGTTCAAACTCAGTTTCAAGCTACCATTCAAACTCTCAGGAGTGACAATGGTCGTGAATATTTAGATGGAGCCTTTCAATTATTTCTTGCTACTCAGGGTATTATTCATCAAACCAGTTGCGTTGACACTCCACCCCAAAATGGAGTGGCTGAACACAAAAATAGACATCTTCTTGATGTAGCTCGCTCTATTATGTTTGAAATGCATGTTACTTCTCATTTCTGGGGGGAGGTTGTTTTAACAGCTGCTTATCTTATCAATAGGATGCCCTCTCTGGTACTTGACTATAAATCTCCTCTTAATCTTTTGAAGGGGTCTTCTTCTTATATTATTCCTCCCAAAATTTTTGGGTGTGTTTGTTTTGTTCGAAACCACTATGCCCATGGCAAACTTGATCCCCGCGGTCTCCACTGTTTTTTCATTGGTTATTCTCCCACCCAAAAGGGGTATAAATATTATCATCCTACATCTCGTCGTGTTTTTGTTTCCATGGATGTCGTTTTTCATGAGGTCGTGGCTTTCTTTCCATCTTCAGCACCTCTTCAGGGGGAGTCCATTCCTACTCTAGAAGAAGTGTCGATTCCCATTCCTCCTCTACATGAACCTATTGATGACTATCATGTACCTTTAGATAATGATGTTCAAGGGGAGCAGCAGGTACAGCCAGTGAAAGATTTCACACATCAATATTATCGAAAGAAAAAAGGGCAACAACAGCCCACCACTGCAGCATTACCAGACCAAGAGTTGTCCTCTCACCCAGGATCGAATGACACCTCCTCCGGTAATATTTCTAATCCTTTAGATGTCGCTACTTCTCCTATTACTTCTGATCCATCACTTGATCTACCCATTGCTCTTAGAAAGGGAAAAAGGTCTTGTACGCAACATCCAATATCACAGGTTGCTTCGTATGAATCTTTATCCCCATCATTTCATGCTTTTGTTTCCTCTTTATCCTCTGTTTCCATACCACAGACTTGGCAGGAGGCATTTGCAGATACTAGGTGGAAGGAGGCCATGATCGAAGAAATGCTAGCTCTAAAGAAGAGTGGTACATGGGATCTTTGTCACACTTCCACCACAAAAGAAGACTGTTGGTGCAAGTGGGTCTTTGTAATTAAACAAAAAGTGATGGAACTGCTGATCGTTTTAAAGCAAGGCTGGTTGCTCGCGGATTTACTCAGACATATGGGATAGATTATTTGGAGACTTTTGCACCTGTTGCCAACCTATCAGGGTAATTCTCTCTTGTGCTGTGAACTTGGGATGGAGTCTACAGCAGCTTGATGTTAAAAATGCCTTCCTCCATGGTGAATTAGAGGAAGAGGTATATATGGATGTCCCTCCTGGGTTCTCATCTACTGCAACTCATGGCAAGGTTTGTAAACTTAAGCGTGCGTTGTATGGTCTGAAACAATCACCACATGCATGTTTTGGTCGTTTTCAGAAGGCGATGTTGACATTTGGTTATAAACAAAGCAATGCAGATCACACTTTATTTATTAAGACATCGGGCAGCATTATGACTCTCCTCCTAGTATATGTCGATGATATAATTGTAACTGGAAATAACCCTGCTGAAATTTCCAAGTTGAAGAATTATTTGGCCAAGGAATTTGAGATTAAGGATCTAGGCATACTTCGCTATTTTCTAGGGATTGAAGTGGCCCATTCTTCTTAAGGGCTGTTCTTATCTCAACGCAAGTATACTCTAGATCTTCTTTCTGAAACTGGCATGTTAGGCTGTTCTCCTGTGGATACTCCCATTGAGGCAAATGCTCGTTTTCGAGACACTGATGGTGAACCAGTAGACAAAGGGAGATATCAGAGGCTAGTTGGGCGAATAATTTATTTATCTCACACTAGGCCTGATATTGCCTATGCTGTGAGTCTTATCAGTCAATTTATGCATGATCCCCGGTCTAATCATCTGGAAGCAGTATTCAGGATTTTGAGATACTTGAAGTCAGCTCCTGGTAAAGGAGTATTATTCTCTCGTCATGATCATCTACAGATTGAGGCCTACACTGACTCAGATTGGGCTGGTTCCCATGATCGAAAATCCACCACAGGTTACTGTACATTTGTGGGTGGAAATTGTGTTACATGGCGCAGCAAGAAGCAAACAGTGGTGGCCCGTTCTAGTGCAGAGGCTGAATTTAGAGTTATGGCTTTTGGTATTTGTGAACTATTGTGGCTCAAGACTTTGTTACAAGATTTGAGTATTCCTATTACTCTGCCTATGTGACTCTACTGCGACAGTAAACCAGCAATAAGCATTGCCCATAATCCAGTGCAGCATGATAGGACGAAACATATTGAAATTGATCGTCATTTTATCAAGGAGAATCTGGATAATGGGACGGTTTGTGTTCCTTATGTGCAATCTGGGGAATAGTTGGCTGATGTGTTCACCAAAGGCTTAAGTGGAAAAGTTTTTCAACCTCTAGTGTGCAAGTTGGGCATGACTGATAACTACGCACCAACTTGAGGGGGAGTGTTGGAATATGGGTATTTGGGTATTACATGTGATATGGGTCGATCCATGATATAAGATCAACCCATGATATAAAATCCAAGATTCCTTAAATCTGATTTATATTGAAGGAGTTATGTTCCGGTCAAACTTAATTTGGTGTGACCGAATGTTTAAAATCGCTCTGAATGGAAATAAATTTTGAATAAAAAACCAATGAATATTTTACCGCTCTTTTGGTTTTTACATTTTAGCAATGTTTTATCACATTAAGATTTATGAAATTTTTAGATTTGAGAAAAAAACCAGCATTTAAAAGTTGAAAATTGCACCTACCGCCGAAAATCCAGTTTTTGTTCTTGAACTGGGGGTTGACATTTTATCTATTTAGAATTTGATTTTTTAACTATTTTTATTGGATTCAAATAGGGGGTATATCCTAAGTAAATAATATTTGGCATAAATAAGTGTCTGTCCTGGTTTCAACCAAGGCTTCCTCAAATTTCGATGGGGATAAGCAAATTTATATAGGTGTTCAGGTCGAAACTTGCGAAATTACTGAAATATGGTTGAAACAGGGTCTCTCCCTCTTGAATCTCTACGGCTCTCTCGCTCTCTTCTCTTGCTATCATCAGGCAGTGAAATCAGTGATTCCAGGGAGACCAGTGAGCATCTCGCTCTCTCACTCTCACCTCAGGCAGAAAAAACAGCGAGGCTTCTGTGTTACACGGAGAGAATCGATCCTCCTCCGGTCGGATTTCCTTGCCTTCACTTTTAGGGCACTTTCGTTCAAGCTTTTCGACCTTCTGTGCAAGGGCTGGGTATCGTGCTCTGCTGCTGAACAGAGCTACAGCAAGCATACCAGGTCTGTTCTGCAGGTTGTTTTAACTCGACTACTCAAGTGGTGGACTTTTTAGTGGAAAATCCCACAATAATCGCCCATTCCCTGACTATCTCCATCTACCTCCAACCTCCGTTTCTCTATCCCCATCTCTGACTTTCACCCCTCACCTTCTTCAACACAACCGTGGGTTGTACTTACCTTCTTACCCTGTAACCAAATCAACTTCAATCCTCTTCACCCCCCTCACGCCTAAACAACAAACCCTGATCGGCTGATCCTGATACCCTCTTCCCACGATTTATCTATATCCACCCTCAACATTGATTCTCACCCCTGATTATCTAGCGGCACTAGGGCACTAGAGCCAAGGACCAGGATCAGAACCAGAAACTGCTAACCCAGCCCTTGACGTTCTCCTCTCCCAGTCCCACTCCTGTTGTTCAACTAGCAGCACTAGGGCCCAGGACCAGAACCTGCCACAGCAGCCCAACACGCAGTTTTTTAATCGGAGGAAACAGGCATTCTATGGTGAGACAGCCGTCGGGTTCATGTAGAACTGTTGCTGTGGGTTGATCGAGGACCTTTCCTTGTGTTACATCTTCAAGTGTTCAACGCATTTGGTTGGAGATCGAGGATCTCCATTCTGTAAGGGACATCTCTATCCTTTCCTCTATTCTACGAGCTCTCTTGTCCTAATATTTTATTGGCTATATTATGCCAATTTTTTCTTTCGTGCTATTTTATTGTGATTCTAACCTGGCTGTCACTGTTAGTTTTGCTGTTTCAGCTATTTAATGTTACATCCTTCCGCATATCTAATGCTTGGGAACCCATTGTCTGAAGCATAAGTGATATTGTTCCATGTTCAAACTGATTCTTTGCCGTAGATAGATATCTTTTTTCATTAGAACACATACTGCTACATATTTGTTGGTTCATCTATTTGATTCCCTTAAGTTTGATTTACATTATTCATGTTCAAGTTGATTCTTTGTTTCTATTTTTCTTCCTTTTGTTTTCAAACATCTCAATAGTGTATTAGTTCCCTTCCGGTGATCGTGTTTATTTAGTATAGTATACATGTATAATATATACTCATATTTTTAACTATTTTTTTGGTGTGTCAGATAGCCAGCCAGTACTGTATTATTTTGCAGCCAATCCTCTTTTTGCATTGATCCTTTCTTGATTGTTTTACTAGATTTTGAAATCTATGTCAATGTCAGCTATTGTGTGACCTTATGATAGGGTGTCCCCTTTCAGCGATGCACCGCATTGGAGCCCGTATGCAGTGACAAGTAATCAAGGCCTCTCGTACCGTGGTCATGTCCGCGTCAAGAGGCTTTCCCAGATGCGTAGAATTAGACTAGCGTCTTGGAACATTGGTTCCTTAACAGGTAAGAGCATTGAATTGATTGACATGATGAAGAGGAGGAGGATTAATATTGCATGTATTCAAGAGACTAGATGGAAGGGCAAGAAGGCCAAGGAGTTGATCGACTTTAAATTATGCTATACGGGGGAGCAAAGTAATAGAAGTGGAGTGGGCATTATAGTGGATACCAATCTAAAGAATGACGTTGTGGATGTTAAGAGACTTGGAGCATAGTTCAAGAACTCGCGAGATCTCCGAGTTTCTCGGTTTTTGGAAAACCTGAGACTAGACTGCCTGCGAGTCTCAAAAGTGCAATATCTCGGCGAGATCTCGGATCTCGGTTTCGACCCATTATTTTAACCCACCTACCACTTAAATACCTTACCTAACTGGACAAAACTCGACATATCTCGGCGAGATCTCGGATCTCGGGTCCAGATCTCGGGTTGACCCAAAGTAGAGGCTTCGAGTTGGAAAAAAAAAAATGCACCAACTCGGCGAGATCTCGACTCGTCTCGGTTTTTCCAAGAGCCGAGTTGGTACCGAGACCCGAGTTTTAGTACCTTGACTTGGAGACAGGATTATTTCCATCAACTTATGTTAGAAAAAGAAGTAATCACCATTATCAGTGCTTACGCCCCTCAAGCAGGATTGGACGAAAGTAGTAAGTTACAATTTGGGGAACACTTGGATGGATTAGTGCAAGATATAAGACAAGAAGAAAAGATTATTTTGGGAGGTGATCTGAATGGACATAAAGGGAGAGATCGTGGAGGCTATGAAAGTGTGCATGGAGGTTATGGATTTGGTGAGAGGAATGAAGAGGGTATCTCAGTTTTGGATTTTGCGGTTGCTTATGACCTATCCATTGTAAACACTTACTTTGACAAGAGAGAGAGCAACTAGTCACCTACAGAAGTGGACATCATAATAGTCAAATAGAATTCTTCCTAACCAGAGGGGTCTGACAGATTGTTTTGTAAGGACTGTAAAGTTATCCCATGAGAGAGCTTAATCACTCAACATAGATTAGTTGTCATGGACATGTGTCTCCTTACGCAGTACCGAAAGAAAGGCGAAACTGTTTGCCCAAAGATACGATGGTGGAACTTGAAAGGAAAATCCTTAAAGTCATTTACTGACAAGGTGGTCAAACAAGGGAAGTGGGACTTGGAGGGTGATACTAACTTGATGTGGAACGAGATGTCTACATGTATAAAGAAGGTGGCTAAAGAGGTCCTAGGGGAATCAAAAGGAAAACGTCATTCCCCTAGGGAGACCTGGTGGTGGGACGTTGAGGTCCACGCCGCCATCAAGACTAAGAAAGCTAGTTTCAAGAAATGGCAAAGGGCTAAAGATGTAGAAGATCTAAAAAGATATAAATCTGCTAGAAATGAAGCAAAGAAGGCTGTGGGGAATGCAAAGGCGAAGAAACATGAAGATCTCTATAACAACCTGAACACCAAGGGGAAAAAGCTATCTATAAGATAGCTAGAATGAGGGAATGGAAGAGTAGAGACTTTGCCCATGTTAGATGCATTAAAAGTGATGATGGTAGAGTCCTAGTGAGGGATGAGGACATTGAGGAGAGGTGGAACCATTATTACTACAGTCTAATTAACGAAACCAATTCGATTCATAGAGGGCCGAGAGAAGACACTACACATCAAGTCACCTGTCAAAGGTATATACGTAAAATTAGGGTTTCTGAAGTAAAAGAAGTTCTAAAAA
The DNA here is from genome assembly GCF_018873765.1 of Telopea speciosissima. Classification (NCBI taxonomy): domain Eukaryota; kingdom Viridiplantae; phylum Streptophyta; class Magnoliopsida; order Proteales; family Proteaceae; genus Telopea; species Telopea speciosissima. Next base: position 85,875,259 of record NC_057916.1, on the reverse strand, counting down.
TGATGAAAATAGCCAAGGCGCCTGGTCTAGATGGGGTCCCAATAGAAGTATGGATAAGCTTTGAAAACTATGGCTTAGCTTGGTTAACTAAGCTGTTTAATAAGCTTATGTGCAACTGTGAGAATGCCAAATGAATGGAGGAGAAGCTTTGTGGTCCCGATTTACAAAAATAAAGGCAATATCCAAAGTTGCAACAACTATAGAGGCATAAAACTTATGAGTCATACAATGAAATTATGGGAGAGGGTTATTGAAATACACCTGAGAGAAGAGACCTCTATTTCGAAGAACCAATTTGGTTTTATGTCGGGAAGATCCACAACAAAAGCAAGCTATCTACTTGGGAGACTTATGGAACGATTTAGAGAGAGCAAAAAGGATATTCACATGGCCTTTATTGACCTAGAGAAAGCTTATGACAGGGTTCCTAGGGCTTTAACCTGCCATGTGCTAAAGATGAGAAATGTTTCAAGTATGTGGACTTAATTAAAGATATGTATGAGGGTGTGGTGACTAGTGTTAGAACTGTTAGGGATCAAGGTAGTGAATTCCCAATTACAGTTGGGTTACACCAAGGATTAACCTTGAGCCCTTATCTGTTTGTGCTTATCATGGATGAGTTAACCAGAGGCATCCAAGGTGAGGTTGCTTGGTGCATGCTTTTTGCTGATGACATTCTGTTTTGGTGGATGAAACGAAGGCTGGAATTAATAACAAACTGGAGCTATGGAGATCAACCTTGGAATGAAAAGGTTTTAAGCTAAGTAGAACAAAGACGGAGTATATGGTTTGTAACTTTAGCAAATACGGATAGATAATGAGGGGGTCATAGTTGATGGGATGGAGATTCCACAAAGTGACCATTTCAGGTATCTAGGATCAATTATCAGCAAGGAAGGTGATATAGAAGATGATGTCTCTCAGAGGATTAGAGTAGGATGGATGAAGTGGAGGAAGGTGATCTAGAAGTGCATTCGGAGTGTTATGTGATCTGGCTATGATGTATGGTGCAGAGATGAGGATGCTAAGATGGATGACTGGTAAAACCAGGAAGGATAAAATAAGGATATTATTAGAGCTGGCCTGGGAGTAGCCCCAATTCAAGATAAGATACGAGAAAGTCGCCTGATTTGGCATGACTATGTTCAACGGAGGCCTTTGGATGCCCCAGTTCGGAAGAGTGACTCGGTTATGATTGAAGGTGTCAAAAGAGCTAGGGGTAGGCCTAAAATGACCCTAGGAGAAGTGGTGAGGAAAGACATGAATAGTTTAGGTGTTGCTCCACAAGTATGACGTTGAATAGAGTGGTTTGGAAGGAAAAGATACGTGTTGTTGACCCCGGTTACTGAATTTAAGACTGATTTGTTTGTTGTTGTTGTTGTTCTTTTCCTGTATTTTTTATCTTATTTTCATTAGGATCCATGTAGGATGTAGCTGACCCCATTTAGTTGGGATAAGGCTGAGTTGTTGTTGTATGGTTGAAACAGGATCGAAACCATGCGAAACCAGGTCAAAAATAAAGTCGATCCGAGTTCTTCTTCCATGGGTCAAATAGGTCGGGGGGGGGGGGTGTCACACCCTCAACCCAACATAACCCATCTATTAAACAGACAAGACATGTTAAAATGAAAATTTACCTGAACATGATTATCACTAACCCAAACCCAATATTACATGTAGTATTTATGTCAAGCTGGCAGATCATGTTAGGAGTAGTCAACCTATGTAAATTCATGATGTGTGCTGTGAATTTTGAAACTAGGATGAGTCCAAAGCAGGATGATTTTAGGTTTGTATCAGGTGAAAATAAACCAAACAGATCCACCTTACATTAGCTGTATTCATGGCCTAAGTTTACATTCTCCTCAACCCGAGTGGGTCTGGATTAACTCAGATATTCCTCCAATTCAAAAAATGATAAACCCATTTTTAAACATTTCATGTCCTAAGCAAATGATTTCAACAACTGCAGTCACCAAAAAGTATCAGAGGTCTTACTGTGCTTAAAATGTCGGGAACCCTTGATTCCTTCATGGCATCAGTAGCATTTCGGATGAGAGCCTGCACAGTATAAGGGTAAGAGAAAAATACATTAACGAATAAGCTGCTGCAAGCAACACTATTTATTAAATCTTGCAGTTAAATGACTCTGGCACTACATAAAGCAGTAAAAGAAAACCCTGAGATGACACCCTAAATGCTCAAGTAAAATAAGCACTATTTTCATAAAGGAGGAGTAAAGCCGGAAAAAAATATGAAACCAACTAACCATTTTAAAGTTCTCATGAGAAACACGCCCATCTTTATGGGGTTCCAACAGTCTGTACTGAGTCCTCAGGTACACGAGTTCATCCTCAGTGAGCGCCTTTGACAAAGCCTGCAGCCATAAGAATATCAAGCTGTGAAACAAAAATACCACTAACAAGCAAGAAAAACAAAAAATAGACTGATCTAGAGAAGGAATGATAATTGCAGCAGATGAGGATGACAAAATGACGTTTTTACAACGTAACTCAATAATTCAGGAAATCTTCTCATCCAGAAGAAACAATAAATCTCTTAATAAAAAATCAACTATTATATATTACTGCACCTATATGCTTCTTATTCGATTAATGGCTTAACTACAACCATATTAAAAAAGCCTCCAACTTGATTTCTTAGCTACAGCACCCTGTTCCAAAACAAAGCTTTCCAACAAGTCCAAGATTGCTGAAATCTGATTTATATTGAAGGAGTTACGTACCGGTCAAACTTAATTTGGTGTGCACAAATGCTGTCAAAATCGCTCTGAATGAAAATATTTTTTCGGACATCAAAACAAATGAATATTTTACCGCACTTTTGGTTTTTAGCAATGTTTTACCATATTAAGATTAGTGTAATTTTTAGATTTGAAAAAAACCCCAGCATTAGAAAGTTGCAAATTGCATCTACCGCCGAAAATCCAGTTTTTGTTCTTGAACTGGGGGGTTGACTATTTTTCTTTTTGAAATTTGATTTTTTAACTATTTTTATTGGATTCAAATAGGAGGGTATTTGCTTATTTATGAATAATATCTTAAGTAAATGTAAATACAAAAACATTTACTTAAATGATATTAGACATAAATAAGTATGTTTGTCCTGTGTCTGTACTGGTTTCCGGCATAAGTGTCTGTCCTGCTTTCCCACTAAGTGAAACTCCTATTTGGACTTTGTTTTTGCAAAATCTGATAGTGTCATTGTGTTTAAATGACCTAAAATAGGCTGAGTACCAAGTTTCAGACCCAAACTAGGTTTTAAACCCACCGAGTTGAGGCTTCGAGTCGGGAAAAAAAAAATGCACCAACTCAACGAGATCTCGACTCGACTCGGTTTTTCCAAGGGCCGAGTTGGTACCGAGTTCGGAGTTATAGTACCTTGACCATGTGCAATACCTCGGTCTTACCAAAATTCAGGGAAAATTTCACAGTTTCGGTGAAATTTCAACCATAGTTGTCAAGCCACCACCCAAGCATCCAGACGCCTTTGTTTTTGGATGGGCGCCTAGGCATCTTGTTGGTGACGCCTTAGTTTTTTACCCTCTCCAACGCCTTGGTCGCCTAACGCTTTGACAACTATGACTTCAACCATGTTTTGGGTTTCCGTATCGTATCGGCTGAAACAACAAAAACCCTTGGTATAAACTACATGGTTTCTATCGAAATGGGTCTAAACAGTTTCAACTACATTGACGGAAACTTCCTAGAAAACCTCAGCTTTAGTGGTTCTGGCCAAATCACTCAAATATCCTAGTGGAACAAGGTGTTGGGTAGTAATGGAACCCATCTACAATGATGTAACACATAATACAAACCCTTTGTATAAAATGCATGGTTTCTATCGAAATAGGTCGAAATTTCCAAACATTTTGCTAGTTTCTATCATGGTTCGAGAACTTGGTCAAAACCAGTAATATCTCAGTTTCCCTAGAAACCGAGACGAAACTTGGTGCAAGTCAGGTTTCGACCATATTTTGCACATTTTGGTAGTTTCGATAAAAAAATACCAAGTTTCGACCAATTTTGATCAGTTTTGACCACCCTAGTTTCAACCAGTTTCGGTAGTTTCGACAAGTTTCAACAAGTTTCGACCAACTTCGGTAGTGTTGAATTATGTACACCAGAATACCGTGGGGGTATTCTGGTCTTTTCCTGTTTTTATTTCATGTATAGCCATGTCGGCTATGTTAGGGACAATTTTGTCCATGTATTTTCTATCACTTATTATAAATATATGGCTTGGGGTCTACCTTAGACCACTGAAGCATTATTCTCTAATTCTAAACTCTCTCAACATGGCATCAGAGCAGGTTATGAATTAGGGACCTTCCCCTCCCCCGTTCTTGATTTTTTTTCCCCTTCGATTTTTTCTTCTTCTCTTCTTCTTCTTCTTCTTCTTCTTCTTCATCTTCTTCTTCTTCTAGCTTGATCCCCTTGCTTCCATTCTCCCACTAGGGCAGCACTGATGAGGTGATCTACAGCCCTCAATTACCTCTTTCCAAGCTGCAATTTTTTGATCGATAGGGGCAAAGACTACCTGTCTGCGATATTTGGAACTTCAGTTTTTTTGGGATTGCTTCCATCTCTGCTTCAAGGGACCAATCCTCCTCTTTGAAGACCAAGAACTGCAGCAGGCTCTCTCCTCAGATTCTGTTCCTATCTTCACTTGCATTCAAGACCTCCTAAGATCATTTTTTCACAAAAACAGGGTTTTTTTCAAAACCCTGACAATTGTCGATCTAGGAGTTGGTGACTTCTATTGGATTTGATTTTTTGAAGGCTGGTTCTCCACTTATAAAGACACACTCGACTTCAATTTGAGCTTCAACAATTCAGTTTTTGGGCCCATTCTTCCCTACATGGTCGTGCATTTGTGTCTTCTCTTTCTTCTGTTTCTGTTCCTAAAAATTGGCAGGAAGCTTATCCAGATGCAAAGTGGAAGGCAGCTATGTTGAAAGAAATGAGAGCCTTGAAAAAAAATAATACTTGGGATCTTGTAGATCTTCCTCTAGGGAAAAAACCAGCGGGATGTAAATGGGTGTTTGTGGTTAAACAGAAGGTTGATGGGACTATGGATCGATATAAGGCATGTCTGGTTGCAAAAGGCTTCACTCAGACATATGGGATTGACTACCAGAAGACCTTTACTCCTGTTGCAAAGTTGAATACAGTTCGGGTTTTGCTATCTTGTGCAGTCAATCTTGGATGGGACCTACAACAGCTGGATGTGAAAAATGCCTTCCTAAATGGAGAACTTGGTGAGGAGGTGTACATGTATATTCCACCAGGTTTTTCTTGTGACAGTGATCAAGATAAAGTGTGCAAATTAAAGCGAGCACTTTATGGGCTGAAGCAGTGACCTTGAAGCAACTCCAAGTAGGAAGAAGAAGAAGAAGTCCTGAAGTTAGGGCTTAATTAGGGAGCAATAGATTAGGTTTATTTGCTAGTATTCTCCATACTTAGTTTTTAGATTGAACCGGTTTAGAATTGGTTGTATCCAATTGGTTCAAGTGGTCCAATTTAAGTTATTTAGCTAGTTAGTTCTTAACTTAAGTTAGTATGGGTATCTTGGTCATTTTTTATTTTAATTAATTAGTTTAGATTTAAACCTCTCCCTTCCACGATTTTGTGAAGGAGAAGTCATTAAGTTGTATTAGGATTTGGCATAAAGCCAATATTATAAATAAAGTAAATCGTGGAGGCTCCCCCACAATTGAATTTTTGAAAAAAAGACTGATTTGTTGGCTGCCGATTGCTGCTGCTGCTGCTCCTTTGCAGTGTTGCCTTGTGGATCTATCAAGGAAGAAGGACAGGTGGATCTCCTGTGACTCCTCACGCCGTGACGGCTGGGAGGTTCTCTCTGAAGGTGGCTCTATCCTTCAACCCTTGTCAGACTTGCTGCCGGTGGAGATCTGCTGTAAGTTTGAAGTTTAATTTACTGTTCCATCCATTCTTCTTCCCCCCATTCGATCCCTCTTATTTCTGTTTGAATTTTTAAAACCCTAGATCATCTAAGCCCTATCCAGCAACAACCCCTTGTCAGAATCTTACCAAATTCTGATCACAGCTTCCCCTCCATCAGTCCTACACTCAAACTGAACTGTTATCTCAAATTCTCACTCAAAACCCTAGTTCTATAAAACCCTATTAAAACCCCAAACCCTAGAATCCTGATCTCATACTTCCAGCCATTCAAATCCAAGCCCCTTTCACTCAAACCTCCCTCCTACACATCTGAACACTCAACCCTAACCCCTGGTTCAGATTCCCATTATAAACCCTAGTTTTGACTACTTTGCTGTTTCCCTAAAACCCAAAACCCTAACCCTAAAATTCTGGAATCTGAATTTTGATTCAAATGTGTCAAATCTGTCTTAATAGCTTCCCCTAAGCCTGCCTATTAAAATCAGATATAAATTACCCCATTCCCTCATATCTAACCCTAGAATTTCACCTAAAAACCCTAATTCTGCCCATTCGAGCCAACAGCCCCACTTTAGATCCTATTGCTTGGCTCCTAGTAGGTTTCCTACCTATCTAGGACTACATTACACCTAGAGCATGGTTTGGTCAGTTTCACAAGGCCATGATTTCTGTGGGCTATAAGTAAAGTAATGTTGATCACACTCTCTTTATAAAGAGGGCTGGTAAAAAACTCACTGTTCTTATACTCTATGTGGATGACATTGTGGTTACTGACAACGATGGTGATGAGATCAACCGGTTGAAGAAGTTTCTTGGTCAGGAATTTGAGATTAAAGATCTAGGGAAGCTAAGGTACTTTCTAGGGATTGAGGTTGCCAGGTCTTCTAAAGGCATCTTTCTCTCCCAAAGGAAGTACGTCCTAGACTTGTTGGCTGAAATTGGTTTGTTAGGATGTCACCCTTCAGATACTCCTATAGAGGCAACTATCCGTCTCAAAGAAGAGGGTGAACCTGTTGATAAAGGCTGGTACCAAAGACTAGTGAGGAAGCTGATTTATCTCACACACACGTCCAGACAATGCTGTTGTTGTGAGTACTGTGAATCAGTTTATGCATGACCCATATTCTTCTCATATGAAGGTTGTTCTTCGGATTCTTCACTACTTGAAGTCGGCTCCTGGAAAAGGCATTCTTCTATCTCCTCATGGTCACCTACGGGTAGAGGCATATACCGATGCTGACTGGGCTGGTTCTACAAATCGGAAGTCTATCTCTGGGTATTGTTCTTTTGTAGGGGGCAAACTTGTCACTTGGCGTAGCAAGAAGCAGAATGTGGTGGCTCGTTCTAGTGCTGAAGCATAGTTTCGTGCTATGGCACAAGCATTTATGAGTTACTTTGGCTGAAAAGCTTGCTACAAGACCTTGGTGTTCCTGTTCATCTTCCTATGATGTTGTACTGTGACAACAAAGTTGCAATCAGCATTGCACACAATCCAGTACAGCATGATCACACAAAGCATGTTGAAGTGGACAGGCATTTTATTAAGGAGAAGTTGGAAGAAGGATTGATTTGTGTTCCCTTTGTGAAGTCTACTGATCAGGTTGCTAATATTTTCACTAAGGGATTGTCTGGGAAATTGTTCCATCCTAATCTAGTCAAGTTGGGCATGATTGACATATTTGCTCCAACTTGAGGGGGAGGGTTGAATTATGTACACCAGAATACCGTGGGGGTATTCTGGTCTTTTTCCTGTCTTTATTTCATGTACAGCCATGTCGGCTATGTTAGGGACAATTCTGTCCATGTATTTTTTATCTCTTATTATAAATCTATGGCTTGGGGTCTACCTTAGACAACCGAAGCATTATTCTCTAATTCTAACTCTCTCAACAGGTAGTTTCGACCAGTTTTGACAGCTCATGACATGTCGAGTTTTGCCAAGAAAATACCATATTTCGACCTCGTTTCGATCAAAACCTGGGAAATGTTGGCTTCTTGGCTGGTCAAAACCAGCCTCAGCGCCGAGATTTAGAACCTTGGTTTCTACAGTTTCGACTCCAAAGAGGGAAACTTCCTAGAAAACCTTAATTTTTGTGATTTTTTGCCAAATCATTCTCTATCTTTGTAGAACAAGGTGTTGGGCAATATTGGAAGCCATCTACAGCGACGATTTGCTTCATTTTGTGTAATTTTTTGCAAGATTCAATGTTGAAGGCATATCACCTTTCCCAAAAAATGAAGTTTGCAAAAAAATGGGGTAAATATTTGATAATTATGAAATGTTTGTAATAAAGCAAGTATAACATTTGATAATTTTGAAATGATTTCTAATTTTATGTTTATTCATTCCTAAGGCATATTTTAGTTGTTTTAATTGAATTATGTTTGTTCTAATACTAAAATTTATGTAAAATAGGTTACATTAGAGAAAGTATACAACAACTTACACGACCAACCTATGGTCTGAAGTCAAACGACCATTTTGGGTGTATTTATTTACAGTATAAGGGTTTCACTATGTTTAGAGAAACTAAAATAAGGTTTCCTAGAAGTTTTGGAACCTAATTCGACCATTTGGCCTCCAAACCAAAAGTCTAAACCTGCAGCAGAAACTTACCAGGTTTCGTCCCGGTTTTGATCAAAACTGAAACTTCGAACTTTGCTTCAAAGGAAGTATGAGGTAATGAGACAGCTTATAGGTCGTGACTTATCCTACTCTTCTGTTTCTGTTTTCTTCACTCTCTGCATTTGAAATCTTCTCTCCATTTTCACATTCTCTGTGTCATATTCTTTTTTCACTTCAATGTGATGCAAATTCATCACCGAAATAGGCTTATTTTAAAAGGAATAAGTCTATGGTTGGGTTATATAGATGTTGGGCCTTTGATCCAATGGGTTTTCTATGCAATAGGTCACTTTATGGGCCTAAAATATGGGTAATTGGTGTTTTTGTTCATAAATTGAACTGGTTCAACCAAGGGTTCAATTGAAGTGATTTTAGTAGTTTTCTTTAAGTGTTTAGTGGGGCTGGATTAGGACTCTGTTTTGAGTCTATTTCAGTTTCCTACTCAGTCTAAGTTACCTAATAGGTTAAGGATTGAGTTAGCCTTTCCTTTTTAGTGTAGAAGTCTATTTTTTAGTTTTAATATAAGGTTGTAAGGGGGCAAGTATTGAACACGAATTTTGATATTAATGAAAACCTTTTGCTACTCTTCTTCTCCATTGAAGATTTTTGTCGTGTTAGATCAAGGCTGGTGGGATCGGTGTTTGATCCGATTGACACCTTGCGGTGGGAAGCCCGGGTGGTTCGTTGATGGGATTGGTGTTTGATCCAATCGACACCTTGCAGTGTGAAGCCCGGGTGATTCTTTTGAAGCTCTCCTTCAAGTTTCTAAAGATTCAATTTTTATTCAAATTTCTCAATCAAATAAGCTGCTGCCAAGGAAATTCTGCAACAACAAGTTTGATTCATCCCAACCCTAACCCTCTTCCTCTAATCCTCTAAACCATGGTTTAAAGTATCGACCGCTATGATACGGACCGATACGTTTCGGTATCGATCGATACCGATACGATACATACCAATACGTAACTTTTTTTTTAGAAAATAGTATGTCTAGATTGGTATCGTATTGTATCGACTGATACATACCGATACTTACGATATGTACGTTAAAGGTTCTACGAGAGTATCAATACGTATTGGTATGTATTAGCCGATACGGCTCGATACATACCGATACAGCTCGATACATACCGATACAGCTCAATACATACCGATACGATCGATACCAACCGATACACGTTGATACGGCCATTAAAGGCCCATGTGACTATCAAACTATGATTTGTTTTTTAGATCAGAGATTGCTGGAGATTTCATAGAAAAACTTGATCCTTGTTTTTAAATCATGATTTTTAATCCTATTTTTTGTTATAAATCGATATATGTAGATAAAACTAAGTTTGTTGATGCATCAAACTTGATCATTTGCAAGGATTTGTAGTCAAATCGATGAAAGTCTCTTGTCTCGTTATACGTTGTTCTCCATTTTAGTGTTTATGCATTATACATAGGGCTGCAACAGGGTCGGGTTGGGCCGGGCTTTATAGAATCCTAGCCCAACCCTAAGTCCCCTTAGCTGGGCCCAAGCCCGACCCGACCCTGACTCAGGGCCAGAAAAATCCAACCCTGACCCGCCCTCAGGGTCGGATCGGGCCGACCCTAATTGGCCCTGATCATGGGGAGGGGGAAAGAAATGCATGGGTTGGAATAGACTGGGAAGAACTTATTAATTTTACATAAAATAACAATATAATAAATTATATTATAACACTTATTGTCTTCATATATAGTATATTATATAAAACAATGTGGGTGAAATTTAAAGTTCATAATGTATAATTTATATCAATATATATTTTATAGTATAATTTAAATCAGGGTCGGGTCGAGCCAAGCCAAGCTTAGCTCGAGGCCTCACCCCTAACCCGACCCGACCCTAACTCAGGGCCAGAAGTTTCCAACCCTGACCCGCCCTCAGGGCCAAATATCTCAGCCCAAACCCTGTTCGGCCTCAGGGCGGGCCAGGGCGGGTTCGGGCCGACAGGGCCAAACTTGCACCCCTAATTATACATGTTATATAGTGCTTATTTATATTGTTTTTTGCTCCAAAAGTGTATTCCATGTGTATCTTGGCCATTTCCATGTGTATTTGTAGCATACAATACGTATCCCCGATACGATACGATACGATACAATACGTCTCTTAAAATCACCCTTCCAATACGATACCCGATACCGATATTTTAAACATTGCTCTAAACCATCAAACCCTAACATTCCCCTCTTTTTGTTTTCAATTTTCCCAAGACCTAAATTCTGCCCAGACCAAACCAGCCAGCAAAATCCCTCCTTTTTTGGATCAAACTCTCCTCTCACCATAAAGAAAACTCGATCCAAGTTGCTCCCTCATCTAACCATCATAAACCCTAAAAATCCATCTTTTACTCTTTTTCAAAAACCCGAAACCCTAACCCTAACCCTAACCTTGCTGCCCATTCAAGTTTACATACCTAACTCCATCAAACATCTCAAGACCTTCACTGATAGACTCTCCTACCTCAACTTGACATAACCCATACATCAAACCCTAACCCTAATTTCTCCAAAACCTATTTTTGACCTAGCTGACTCACCTGTTCATAACAGATCCTGGTTTACTGGCTCGTAGTTGGTCTTCTACCAATCTAGGACTACATTACAATGAAATTGGCTGCCTTGTCAATTTTTTCTTAAAAAAAAAAAGTAAATGAGACAAAATGAGACTAAATGAGGACCGCAGTTTTTCCTACTTTGTTTTTGAAAGGATCCATGTAGCCGACCCCATTTAGTTGGGATAAGGCTGGGTTGTTGTTGTTGTTGTAGACTATCATGACATATCTATGGTAATACTTTCATGGCATGTGAGGACAGCAACAATATGTCAGAGAAAAGCAATCAGAGCTTTTGAATTAGAAGGCTGAAAGAGGGCCAGGAGGTGTTTAAATTCAGGATCCAGAATCTGCTCATACTCCTATCCTGATCCAGTCTCAAGTTGACTAGCTGAGCTGAGCAATCAATCACAATACTTGAAATGGGAAGGGGGGTGTATAGTAGTTTCCTCGAATATGAAAATGTAAAAGATATAACAGATGTTAAACTAAGTGGCATCATCCACTGTTGCGAAACCAATTACTAGAATATTATGTGGGATCAGGAGAAAGTAGAACTATTAAACTTACACTTAACTGTACAACATATTCATTATCATATTTAGTACATAATGGAGTAAACCAGCTCAATCCGAATAAAAGAGAACACTTTAACATGGAAAACACCCTGTTGGAATATGGGTATTCGTGTGACATGGGTCGACCCATGGGGTGTTTTTCTTATTCTAGTTATTATTTTCTATTCCTAGTTCTATTCTGATTATTATTACAGTCAGTTAGTTAGAGTTAGAGTTTTATTTGTAATTGGTTTATTCTTGAACTTCTATTATAAATAAATCGTGGAGGGCTACCACATTGGTAAGCCATTCAATTATTTCTTCACCCCCAATAAAAAATAATATCCAAATTTTCTCAATGGCCACAAGTAAATAATACAAGTAACCAGCAGAGGTAGAGTGATTTCATGATGTTACAGATCAGTATATTCCAGTATCAGCAGCAATAAATTGCAAATGGAGAAAGACAAACACAATTAGAAACTGACAAAGAAGGCACTACCTTTAATGCTGCACGTTTAAAAGGAGTGGCACGAAGGTATGACTTGACTAACTTATAGATCAATATATCTAAAGGCACAGGACAGTTTATATCTCGCAACCAAGGATGAGCTGCCAAAATATGAAAATTTGTTAGTTCTCATAAATAATGAACATCACAAACAACTGAGACTTGAACCAGAAATACTCAATCTCCAGCACCTAACTTAAAATGCCTAGAATATTTGAATCAAAATGGCCCTGGAATGATTCAAAAAAGGCCCTGAGTTGGAAATGGCTTTGAATCGGCCCTGACTCGGTTGAATCATTGGGTGACTTGCTGAATCATTCGATTCAGGGTCGATTCAAGATTCCGGCAGAGTCTCAAAACCGAGTCAACTCAGCGGATGTAAGTTGAACTTGGTTTCAATTTTAACATATTTTAAAGCCCCTTTTTTGTAACATATTTTAAAGCCCCTTTTTTGTATCCTTATTTGTTTCTAAAATACATCTAAGCCCCTTTTATAATAATCCCAAGCATTGCTTCATTTTTTTAACCCTAGGAGATACAATTTTGGGAGTTTCTTTATCTCTAACCTACTTACCCACCCCACCCCACCCCACCCAGAAAAAAGAAGTAATCTTCATCTCTCTCTCAACAATTGGGTTTTTAAATCAAAGGAGGTCCAAAAACATGTAGAAGATAAAAGATTGTGGCTACTTCAAGTTTGTGACTCATTGTGCGTGTTAAAACTGCTCATCCCAAAAGCTCGAGCTGTTAAGTAAAGGCTCTAACCCCCACCCCAACACACACACACGGCTCTGCACGCGGTGGCGCCATCATGTAGCACCAAGAGGCACAAAGTGTAGGGACACAACACATGACATAAACCCCTTGCACTTACCAGGGGCAGGGATCTAACACCCGACTTCCTGCTCTGATACCATGTTACAACCGCCTAACCAAAAATCTCGAGCTGTTAAGTAAGGGCTACAACAATGTATATCAACAAACAACAACAATGCTTAATAAGTTAGGGGGTGAGGAACCTCTATTTCCTCTTGATTTCTCGATATCTTCTTCTTGGTTTATGGTTTTAGAGATAAAAAATATGATTTATCTGTCTTTTTGGATTTAGGCATGACAATATGACATTATGACCAACTATGGTTCTCGGACTGTTGGACATTTGAGCTTGGGAACATAGCTATTTATCACATATGCACATAGTATTTCCTTCTAACTTGTTTAATCATTAATGACCTTACATGCGTATGCATTGGTGACATGTGAATCATATTATATCATCAATCTTGTAGCAGTATGGGCATGTAGTCAGTGTTTCAACATTCAATGGCTTTACGATAAATGCATTGAAATAGATGGATTATTGTTAATTTCGTTATTTTTATTTTTTACAATTTTTTGGAAAATTGGATTGAATCTTATGACTCATGAATCGATTCATACAAATTACAATGCCATTTGTTTTTTACAACATCGGGTCACACCAATGCAATTGTAGACTGGAAATGCAGAAAGACAATGGAATTGGCAACTTACTCAGAGCTTGTGCTGCTGTCATTCTTTTCCTGTGGTCCTTGTTCAGAAGCCTTTTAACAAAATCTTTGGCTTCTGGCGATACCACAGGCCAAGGTGAATCATCAAAGTTAGGATCAGCTCTTAAAACAGCTCGAAAAATCCCCGATTCTGTACGTGCCCAAAAAGGTCTACTTCCACATAACAAGATATATGTTATGACACCAATACTCCAAATATCTGCTTCCATAGTATATGACCTATGAAGGACTTCAGGTGCAACATAGTATGCACTGCCGACAATATCATTGAGTCTTTCATCTGCACAAAACAAAAACTATAGGTTTTTGCTTTTGGACATACAGTAAGATTCTCCTCCCCACCCCCCACCCCCAAAAAAAATAAAGAAAGAAACAACTATTTTGAGCATATGCTAAATTGAATGTAATTATAACAAGAATTAGAGTAATAAACTAAGTAATAGATGACCAACATGTAATGCTGAAAACAAAGATGACTAGAAGAAGTTCCAGAGCAGAGCCAACAGAAATTGCTTTCTCCAAACATTTTTTAGTCTAAGAAATTATACGTACATTAGCTTTTGGTTTAGATAAAAATGTGTTTCTGTTAATGTCAAAGCCTGTCCACAAATTGTGTTGTTGGTTGCAACAATTTATAAGACTTAAAAATCAGTTTTTAGATGAACATGGACCAGACTTCTACATGCCTATCATCATATTTAAGATTTACGAATCCCCCGAAGTGGATTCAATTAAGCTTAAACTAAGAAATACAACTGATGAGGTATGGTAGGCTAATAAAATCTACACTAAGGTAGTGTTTCGCAACACTCCTGGAGACTGAACAGGTAAAAAAGCGTTTGGCAACACCAGTCCGTTCACCTGTTCTTGCAGAATGAACCGGCACAAAAACTCTCAAAAGAACAAAAATTGGCAGAACATCAAATACCATGTTCTGCAGATCAAATACAAAAGGTGGAAATCGTTCCTGATAAAATCAGCCACGGTGGTCTTCAACCCCTTTCCTCATTCAACTATACAACAGTGGAGGACGAACTGCACTCAACCCTCGGTACCATCTTCTCCTCCAATCTCGAGCTCCATTGCTGTTCCACTGTTGCTCCTCAATCTCGAGCTCCACAGATCCTATTGGGGGTAATCCTCACATGTAGCCTCTCCACAGTTACTCATCCCATCAAAAAACCTTGCAGGCCGGCGCCCTTGTTCTGCCCCACAGCGTTTTAAGCCTTTGGTGTCTAGAGCTCCACAGCATCCATCGGGCTTATCCTCAAGCGTATCCGCTCCACAGATCCTCTTCGGCTCTTCCCAGCAAACAACCTTGCAGGCCGTTGCCCTAGTTCAGGTAAATGTGGTTTTCGCCTCTGATTTCTTGTGCTCAACAACCTCTGTCATTGATTTACCTACTTGGTAGGTAGTGAAAGCCCTAAAAAATCAGCCAGATATATACCTGATTATCAATAGGTAAGTCCATCTCCACTGGTAGTTCTTTTTCTCTCTCTATTTTTTCTTTTTTTCTTTCGTATCCATACTTGAGTAGAGACAGAGTCATCAAAAAAATAAAAAAAAGGAGCAACCCAGTGCACAAGGCTCCCGCTACTGCAGGGTTTGAGAGGGGGAAATGTATGCAGCCTTACCCCCTGCTTTGCAGGAGAAGCTGTTTCCAAGTTTCGAACCCGCAACCAACAGGTTGCAATAATGCAACTTAACTGTTTCCCCAAAGCTCGCCCACTAGTAGAGAGTAGAGACACAGTCATCATCATCCTTAATTCCTAATTTCTGTTTTATACTTTCTGTGTAAAGCTAAAATCTTGTGGTTGTTGACATAACTTAGATTGAGCTGAACCTAATAAAATGCTTTTTATCTTGTAATCCTGATTGCTGATCTCTGGTTTATTCAGGAAGAATTAATTGATGCATTCTATTCAGCTGTTCATGTGATGTTGGATAATTTTAATTCCAATGATGGACTTGTAACTTCAGTAGTTCAGTGAAAAAACTAGATGAGTTCCTGTTGATTTTCTAAAACCAGTATTAATTAACGATGCCTAAGGGAAATTAAAAAAGAAAATGAAGACATATCATGTTCTGTTATGTATCTGTGTGCAATCCATAGCTCTAAATCTCGCCGAGATCTCTAATATCTCGAGCTCGTTGAGACGAGAATACATACAAAACTTAAAACCTGCAGTGTTTCAAAAATTTCGGTCGAAATCTCGAAAATCTCAGATCTCAACCTGCTTGAGAAGAAGTAATTGTTTCTTCTTAAATACTCTGATGTGGCATTCATATGTGACGCAGTTAAGATTGTCCAATTGAGTCAATTGGGCCTCAGAATACTTTATTTTGGCCCATGGTTGGGTTCTATAGACCTTAAGCTTCTTATTTTTGGGTTTATTAATGTAATGGGCCTAATTTATAAGCCTATAAAATTGGGATAGTGTTAGTACACGGGATTAGTAGTTTAATTGAGTGTTTGAGTTTGATTAGGATACTTAATAGCTAGATAAAATTCTGTTTTTGAGTTTAATTTATTGAGTGTATTAGAGTGATTAGGAGTCCTTTTATGAGTCAAATTAGGAATTTAGAATCTCTCTCTCTCTCTCTCTCTCTCTCTCTCTCTCTCTCTCTCTCTCTCTCTATATATATATATATATATATATATGTAATACATCCCTCATCAATTAGAGATGATTTGAATCAAGAATATGAGTGGATTTTAAAGAGTTTTGGCGCTGTTGAGCAGTCCATACGGGATTGGTGTCCCAAATTTGATTTCTTCTCTTCTCTTCTGTTCTCTTCTTCTTTCTTCTTTCTCCTAAGAAGATCAATCTCATCTCTCTTCCCTCCCCTTCCACCAATCTTATTTCTTCCCTTGACAACGCAGTTGCTTCCTTTATCTCAGATTTGATTACAGATTTGATTATTGAGCCTACTGGCCCTACTTGCATTTGAGATCCTTAATCTGGATTTTCAGATTGCTTCAATATGTCATGCAGACGGAAGACAATGCACATTGGTTCCATCCGACCATGAGTGGACTTGATCCAGCATGTCATAGTTTATATCAATAGACAGTCACAGACTCACAATATTGTATTGTTGGGACATGGAAGACTATGCTGTCTATGACATATGTATTGTTCATGTGTTCACTGTACTGAGGTGTCCATTTAATATCCATTGTTCACTGTAATTAGTAGTTTTTACTTTAAGTCCTTAACTATTTCTTAAATAATTATTCAATATTATGTGTCTTCATCCATTATTGCATAATTTACTTGTTCAATTTGCCCATTATGTCTCATAGCACTCAAACAATGCATATAGGCAAATATTACATAAGGATTCAACTTTTACTGCCAACCAAGGGTGCAAATCCAGCACAAAATTAGGTGCTTTTTTTTACAATTTGAAGATTTAAATATGTTTATTAAGCCTAGACAAGCTTCTCTAAAAGTATTGGCGATAACTATGGTCATTTGCCCATCGAAATATCAAATCAAAACAAAGAAAAAATGCAATTTCTCATCGAGATCTCGACCTGGTAAAGACATCTCCTCGAGACGAGTTTTTGAACCTTGGTGCAATCATGTATTTGAAAACTTGTGCACTTGAAAGTATCTTCTTCCTTGGAGCGTTTGACATATATACTGATATAGAAAAAGAAGAAATGTGTAGAGAGACTTGAACTTAGGGAAAGGCTTGGATGATTTCTTCACCCCAAGCCCCACTTTATTTATAACAATAGTTGAATCATAAAATAATGTGTACAACCAATGTGGGACTAAACCCATATACAAAACGCAAACATAAATAAAGGAAAAAAAGGTCCAGAATACCCCCCACGGTATTCTGGCCCATATCTAACACTCCCCCTCAAGTTGGAGCATATATATCATGCATGCCCAACTTGACTAAGATAGGATGAAACAGTTTGCTACTCAGCCCCTTAGTGAACACATCCGCCAGTTGATCAATAGACTTCACAAAGGGAACACAAATGAGGCCAGCTTCAAGTTTTTCCTTGATGAAATGGCTGTCAACCTCCACATGCTTAGTGCAATCATGCTGGACAGAGTTATGAGCAATGCTAATGGCAGCTTTATTATCACAATAAAGCATCATTGGTAGATGGACAGCAACACTAATATCTTGTAATAATCCTCTAAGCCATAGAAGTTCACAAATGCCTTGGGCCATCGCACGAAACTTGGCTTCAGCACTAGACCTTGCCACAACATTCTGCTTTTTGCTACGCCATGTGACAAGGTTCCCACCCACAAAGGAACAATAGCCAGAGATAGATTTTCTGTCAGGAGAACCAGCCCAATCGGCATCAGTATAAGCTTCAACCTTGAGGTGACCATTGGAAGATAAGAGAATTCCCTTTCCTGGAGCAGACTTCAAATACCTCAAAATACGATGGACTGCATCCATATGAGAGGAATAGGGATCATGCATGAATTGGCTCACCATACTTACAGCAACTGCTATGTCAGGTCTGGTGTGAGAAAGATAGATTAGTTAGCCCACTAACCGCTGATAACCACCCTTGTCAACAGGTTCACCTTCTTTCTCCCTAAGTTTTGTAGTGGCCTCCATAGGAGTATCTGAAGGATGACAATCTAGCAGCCCTGTCTCAGTCAATAGATCCAGGACATATTTTCTTTGAGAAAGAAAGATGCCCTTCGAAGAGCGAGCAACTTCTATCCCTAGAAAATATTTGAGAGAACCTAGATCTTTGACCTCAAACTCACGGCCAAGGAGAAGCTTCAAATCCCTGATAGCAGCATCATCATTACCAGTTACCACGATATCATCCACATAGATTATGAGCATCGTCCGAAATCTCGCGAGATCTCGCCGAGATTCTCGGTTTTTTCAAAAGCCGAGTCGAGATGGCAAGGGAAACAGAAAAGTACCATATCTCGGCGAGATATCATCTTTATTGAAAAACAGAAGACAAATTGCAAGATCTCGGCTCGTTTCGGGTCTCGGTTGCTGGATAGGGGTCACTTCACTCACTTTACCCATTTAACTTAAAATGTTATGCATATACATGCTGCAAACAGCAAGGTTCGATAGAACCTTGCTTTCTATTATTTGGCTGTCTTCTCTCTAACTCTCTTCTTCTATCAATCTTCTCTTCCCTTCTTCATTTTTTGGTTGGATTGAAGCATTTGGAAGCTGAATTTGGTGGCAAAGTGAAGATTGCAGCACAATTTTGGAGGATTGCTCAAGTTTGTGAAGGTTTTTGATGGTTTGTAATGCTTATTAACTTGTTCTCCTATTACTTAAATGTTTTGTTTGAGTTCTATGTACATAAATTATTTCATTAATGTATATACTATGCTATTTTAATACGTCGCCGCCTACCAACTAAGGGTCCGACGTAAAAGTCATATTTAGACTTTGTTTTTGCAAAATCTAGTAATGCCATTGTGTTTAAATGGCCTAAATAGGCTGTCTACTGATTTTCAGACCCAACAAAGGTCTAAAACCCACCGAGATAGGCTTCCGAGTCAGGAAAAAAAAAAAAGTGCACAAACTCGCCGAGATCTCGAGATCTCGGCCCAACTCGGTTTTTTCAAAGGCCGAGATGGCCCCGAGACCCAAGATTTCAGACTATGACTATGAGTAGAGTAACCTTGTCACCAACTCGTCTGATGAACAAAGTTTGATCAGCATTGCTTTGCTTATAACCTGCTGAAATCATAGCCTTATGAAAACTGCCGAACCAGGCCCTAGGTGATTGCTTCAACCCATATAGAGCACGTTTCAACTTACAAACTTTGCCCCTAGTCCTGTAATTAGAGAAGCCTGGTGGAATGTCCATATATACCTCCTCCTCAAGCTCCCCATGGAGGAAGGCAATCTTTACATCTAACTGCTGAAGATCCCACCCAAGATTTGCAGCACAAGATAATAACACCCTGATAGTGTTGAGCTTTGCCACTGGTGCAAAGGTCTCCTGGTAGTCAACTCCATAAGTTTGAGTAAACTCCTTTGCAACCAGACGTGCCTTATACCGATCCACTGAACCATCAGCCTTCTGTTTTACCACGATGAGCAATAGGTAGGTCGGAAGGAGAGGGATTACCAGGAGATGAAGGATCTGGGTCTAGAGCCGGCAATTGGATGGGTACTGGTGCTACAGTGGGTTGCAGCTGCCCTCTGTTGGATCTGCCCCTTGTATAGGTGATGATGTTGGAGTTGTCGATTCTCTTCTGAAATTCACCAATAGTCCTCTGGACAGGAGTAAACTCCCCAAGGATAGGAACATTAACAACACTATTTTCTATGGTCTCCCTCTGTAAAGGATTCCCATCAGGTGAGGGAGGAACAGCCAGAGGAAGTTGGGGATCCAAAGTAGGTTGGGCAGCAGCCGTGGGTGGTGGTAAATTAGGCTGGACAGCAACCGTGGGTGGGGATAACGTAGGCTGGACAGCAGCCTGAGGAACCTCTGGTAGAGGAATCTCAAAAGGCACATCTTCACTAGAACTCTCCCCCTGAAGAGGTGGTGAAGAATAGTAAGAAAGGGACTCATGGAAAATAACATCCATACTAACCATGGTCCGGCGGGAAGGGGGATGGTAACACTTGTAACCTTTTTGGGTCGGAGAATAACCCAAGAAAATACAACGAAGTCCCCGAGGTTCCAGCATGCCAGGAGATCTAGTATCCCTAGCATAACACACACAACCAAAGACCTTGGGGGGCACAACAAAGGAGGAAGTTCCCATTAAAACGTCAGAGGGGCTACGAGAGTTAAGAACCCTAGAGGGCAGCCTATTGATGAGATAAGCGGCAGTGAGTACCGCATCCCCCCAATATTGAGATGGGACATTCCTCGCAAACATCAAAGCCCTGGCCATCTCTAGCAAGTGGCGATTTTTTCTTTCTGCCACACCATTCTGGGCAGGGGTATCAACACAACTAGTTTGATGAAGGATGCCATGATTAGCCAAATATTTTTGAAATTGTGACTCAGTATACTCGGTTCCATTATCACTTTTCAATACCTTGAGAGTAGCCTGGAACTGAGTTTGAATTATTTTATGAAAATGCTGAAAACATGAAAAAACTTGATTTTTTGTATGCAAAAGATATACCTATGTATTCCTAGAATGACAATCAATGAAAGAAACAAACCATCGGTGGCCAGAAATAGAAGGTTTACGACTAGGGCCCCAAACATCAGAATGCACCAAATTAAAACCAAAAGAACTCCTTTTATTAGAAACTAAATAATTTGAACGTGTCTGTTTGGCCAGAACACAAGCCTCACAAAAAAAGTCATCCTTAGGACGAAGGGTGACCAGACTAGGAAATAAATGAGCTAAGATTCCTAAAGGGAGGTGACCTAACCTAGAGTGCCACTGGTAGAGTTCAGAAGAGACCATGAAGTTCTGGTGTAGTGGAGAATGTAATGGTGGTGGAGAGAAGCGACCGTCATCAAGCAGATACAGCCCACTGTGCACTTTACCCAATCCAATCGTCTTCCCAGACTCTAGATCCTGAAACACACAATGAGAAGGAAAAAAGGTGATTCTGCAGTTAAGATCACGAGTAATACTACTAATGAAAAGAAGGTTAGTAGTAAAATTAGGAATGTGCAAAACAGAAGTCAAGGGAAGAGAGGAAGTGCAATGGATGATTCCCTTTCCAGCTATGGAAGAAAGAGAACCATCAGCCACTTTGACCTTATCTTTCCCAGAAGTGGGAGAGTATTTATGAAACAAGCTAGAGGAACTGGTCATATGATCTATAGCTCCAGAATCTATGATCCAAGGATGGAAAGCTACAGAAGCACAATGACCTCCAAATCGAATACCTGACCGGGCAAAGTGTGAACCTGAAGGAGCAGAGGAATTGCCAGTAGTTGATGTAGTAGAGGCAGCAGCAGCGGAAGACCTTAGCATACGTAGGAGTGCCTGTAGATCATCTTGGGATAGACCAGGGTCAGTAGCAGGGGCTGCAGTAATAGTCTCAGTCTTATGGGCCTTGGTCTTTGTCTTATTCTTGGTCTTGGCAGCCCTTTTTGCTTCAAAATCAACTGGTTTCCCATGAAGTTTCCAGCACTTCTCTTTGGTGTGATAGGGTTTGTGACAGTGCTCACAAACAACATTCCCTGTAGCAGAATCACCAAGAGAAGCAGTGCCACTAGGAGCAAGAGTGGCAGGGGCAGCAGCCTTGAGAGCTGATCTGTCTGTAATAGGAGGGTGCAACATAGCAGCCCGCCGGTTCTCCTCAGAAGACAACAATGCATATGATTGTTCAAGTGTGGGAAAAGGCTTATGGCCCAACACCTGAACACGGATCTGATCATGCTCCATATTCAAACCAGCCAAGAAGTCATATACTCTGATCTTATCCACGTGCTTCTTATAGGAAGCAATATCAGCCACTGTAGTAGGGTGAAAGTCAGAGAAATGGTCCAACTGTTGCCACAGACTGCGGAGAGTAGCATAGTATTTTGACACTGAAAGTTCTCCCTGAGTGGTGTAAAGGACCTTCTTCCGGACTTCATATACTTGGGCATCATTGCCAAGCTACCCATATGGTTCCTTGCATGCAGCCCAAATCTGAGAAGCAGCGTCCAGAAGAAGAAAGTTATGCTGTAAATCTGAAGTCATAGAGCCTATCAGATAAGACATCAGAACACCATTATTGGCAAGGCACTTTTCCTGAGCAGGCCCTTGGTCAGTAGGCATAACACAAGTGCCATTAATATGACTGGTTAGACCACGGCCTACAATGGCAAAAGAGGCAGATCTGGACCATAGAAGATAATTCGAGCCATCCAGTTTAATAGGATTTGGTGGGAAGTTGTGGTACTCTGTCTTGTTGTGACCATCATGAAGTGCCTGATCTGAAGTAGCTGAAGAATTGGTCGAATCATCCATACTGGCAGCAAATAAGTCCAAGAATAACTTCAAAGTAAAGGCTGAATCACCTCTCAAAAAATCAGAACCAGCAGCACAAGAAGACCCCTATATCGATAGTGGCAGGGTTTTGAAAAAAAAACCCTGAATTGTGGAAATCGATAAAGGGACAAGTGAGGGACAGAACTTGCAGATAATTGGCTGTAACTGAAGTTGAATAACACTTTATAATGGAGAAAATATTCTGCAGAAATTCAGGTCCAAAAGGCAGCAGTAACCCTAACATCGATTGGTGTCAGGGTTTTGTTAACAAAACCTGTTATGGTGGAGGATCGATCTAGGGATGTCTTCAAAAAACTGAACTGATGAAGCCCAAATTGCAGTCGAGTGATGCCTTAGAAGTGGAGAAGCAGCTTCCAAAAAAACAGAAATAAGAGAGGGCACAAACTCCTAGATCGACAGTTATCAGGGTTTTGAAAAAAACCCTGTTCAGTGAATATCAATTGAAGGAGGTCTTGCAATGCTGTGAGATAAGAACTGAAGCCAATAAAAAGAAATCCTGCTGCAGGTGTGGTCTTCAAAAGGAGGAATTGAATCCTTGTAACTGAAGTAGAAACAATTCCCAAAAGACTGAAGTTCCAGATATCGCAGAAGGAAGTGGCTGGTTCCTATCGATCAGAATTATCAATCATGGTTGAGGTAATAAGGGCAGCAGCTGGATCGCATGATCACCTCATCAGTGCTGCCCTATATGGGAAGGGAGAACAAGGGAGAAGAGAGAAGAGAGAAAGAGAGAGAGGGGAAGAAGAGAGAGAGGGAGGAAAATTGAAATCGAAAGAAGAAAAACAGCCCCTAGTTCAAAATCAGCTCTGATACCATGTAGAGAGACTTGAACTTAGGGAAAGGCTTGGATGATTTCTTCACCCCAAGCCCCACTTTATTTATAACAATAGTTGAATCATAAAATAATGTGTACAAGCAATGTGGGACTAAACCCATATACAAAACGCAAACATAAATAAAGGAAAAAAAGGTCCATACCCCCCACGGTATTCTGGCCCATATCTAACAAAATGGAATTGTGTATGTATGTTTGGTGGTAATGGTATTGGGTATATTGGACTAGGGATGGTGTTACCTTTTGTTTTTCTGTCTGTGTTGTTCTAACTATTGCTGAAATCAGGATGTGAGATCTGGACAAATTTTCCTTCAGACATTTGATGCTCGTGTCATTGGCATTTAATTTTTGTGTTTATTGAATGGTTAATACTTCTGCCAGGGCGATCCACGACAGAAGCTATTTACCTTCTAGGGAGGCTTATGGAAAACTTTAGAACTTACAAAAGAAACCTCTATACGGTCTTTATCGACTTAGAAAAGGCCTATGATAGAGTTCCTAGAGAGCTCATTTGGCATGTCTTAGGGAAGAGAAGGAGCTCAAGTAACTATGTAGATATAATTAAGGACATGTATGAGGGTGTGGTGACAAGTGTTAGAACCGCAGAGGGCAAAAGTAGTGAATTTCCAATTACAATTAGGTTACACCAAGGATCAGCTCTAAGCCCTTATCTGTTTGCACTCATCATGAATGATTTAACCAGGCATATCCAAGATGAGATCCCTTGGTGTATGCTTTTTGCTGATGATATTGTTTTGATAGACGAGATGATGCAACACCAAGTGCCCACACCCCTAGGAAGAAGAAGAAGAAGAAGAAGAAGAAGTCCTAACACTAGGGCTTAGTTTGGGAGCCACAACTTAGGTTTGCATTCTAGTATTTTCCATTCCATACTAAGTTTATTTTTCTTTTTTTTAATTGAACCCGTTCAAATTGGTTGAATCCAATTGGTTCAATTTAAGTTATTTAGTTAAGTGTCTTTTAGTTTAAGTTAGTAGGGTCAATTAGGTTTTTTTACTTTAAGTTCTTTTAAGTTATTTTAAGTTAGCTACACTCTTCCACGATTTATGAAGGAGTGTTTAAGTTGTAATAGGTTTTGGCCTATGGCCTTTTAATATAAAAACTCAAATCGTGGGAGGCTCCCCCACAGTTGAATATTTGAAAAAAATAGAATTGTTGGTTGCCGATTGTTGCTGCTATTGCTCTTTGGAGTGTTTGCCTTGTGGCTCTATCAAGGAAGAAGGGCAGGTGGATCTCTAGTGACTCTTTACACCATGACGGTTGGGAGGTTCTTCTCTGAAGGTGGTTCTATCCTTCAACCCTGTTCAAGCTGATGCCAGTGGAGTTCCGCTGCAATTTGATCAGTATCTTCTTCTCCTAATTCTGCCCATTCGAACCAGCAGCGGAGCAGCCCCTTTGAGATCCTGTTGCTTGGCCTCTAATAGGATCCTTCTCCTATTTAGAGCTACATTACGAGACGATGGAAGGGATTCACACGAAACTTGAGCAATGGAGATCATGCTTGGAATCAAGAGGTTTTAAGTTAAGCAGAACAAAGACAAAATATATGATGTGTAACTTGAGTCAAATCAGGAGAGGTGATGAAGTAGTGAAACTTGAGGAGCAGAAAATACCACCAAGTGAATACTTTAGATACCTGGGGTCAACCATTAACAAAGAGGGTGATATAGATGATGATGTTTCCCATAGAACTAAAGCAGGATGGATGAAGTGGAGAGGTGCATCAGGACTTTTATGTGACAAACACATGCCTATTAAGCTTAAGGGGAAATTGTACAGGACAGTAATAAGACTAGCGATGACATGAGGCGGAATGTTGGGCCGTTAAGAAGAGTAATATAGATAAGATGAGTGTGACTGAGATGAGGATGTTGAGGAGGATGTGCGGCAAGACCAGGAGAGATAAAGTACGGAATGATTGTATTATAACCGAATTGGGAGTTGCACCAATCCAGGACAAGCTCCGTGAGAGCTACTTGAGGTGATATGGTCATGTCCAACGGAGACCCATGGATGCACCAGTAAGGAGGAGTGACCAAATTCAGTTTGAATGAGCTAAAAGAGGTGCGAGCAGGCCTAAAATGACTATGGGAGAAGTGGTAAGAAAGGATATGCATGTGGTAGGGCTCGATCATAGTATGACCGCAAATAGAGTTGTTTGGAGGACAAGGACCCGTGTAGCTGACCCCTTCTAGGGGGGTGTTCCTGGGATGCTGCTTTGACTACTACTTAGACTCTTTCCTTTAGTAACTTTATTTTATCTTTTTTACTTCCTTTTACTTCTTTCTACTTTTTTACTCCCTTCTACTTGTCTTATTCCTATCACTGTCACGGCCTCTTCGGATCCATGTAGCCAACCCCATTTAGTTGGGATAAGGTTATGGTTGTTGTTGTTGTTTTTGTTGTTGGGTATTGTAATGGAATTTATGTAATTTTCTGTTGAACAGTAGGATGGTAATGACATTTATGTAATTTTGTGGACAAACATATGTTTTCAGGCAATTCTGGACTTATTTGGTTACATATGGAGGTTAATGGCATTTATGTAAATATTAGCAATAATTATATCAGAATGTTCCGGAACAGGATTAGCAAACACCACTGATGTTCTTTTTCTGTTCTGGAACGCATTCTGGAACAGGTTTACCAAACACCCATTTGGAGGCAAAGAACACACTTACAGACCAGAAACAAGAAAATATGATCTTGCAAAAGAACAGCGTTCTCAGAACAAGAATGTTGCCAAACGCAGCCTAACAAACCTACAGAAAACAGAATCACACTAATCCAAAACACAGCAGAAACTTTGACTAAATAGAACTCCAAAACGATGAAACTGATGAAGGTGAAAATAAAATATCCAAGAGAACCTGTGGGGAGGTGCTAAGTGGTAAAAATATCAAAGGAAATTAACAGTTGGATGATGAGAAACAGACATGGACAGAAATTAGTAAGTCACCAAAACAGAAAAATAGTAATTAGAGAAAACTGATATATCTCACTAACCAGCCATCTGATGAACACAAGATTTATGTCAAATGGAGTAGGGATGGAGGAAAGTAACATCGGTTAATATCAACCCAAACTGATGGACAGATTCTTAGAATCCATCAGCAGAAGTATAAACTAGGTTGCAGTCCAACAGGATATAACAGACATCATAACAGTGCTGGAAAATCTGACAGAATATGAAGGATCTCATAAAAGTGTTAGAAATTAAATAAGAACAAAGAAGAAGATTACAACTCACCTAGTGATGCCCACGGTAAGAGTTTGAGTGCTTGAATGCTTGGTGGAACAGTGTATGACAGATAACAAAAACACTAAAGAGAAGGGAGAAAAGAAGAAAAGGATATGACTATTAGGTATCACCACCTATGGCCCGCAGTTGGGCATCACCACCCTCCCTTCAAGGCTTTACCACCAAGGACTGTGATTGATTCACCATAGTACAAACACTCACATAGAGCTAGTTTTCAAAACATCCAAATCTGTTGGCTAGCTAGCAGCTAGCTGCCCCTTCCTCTTTATTATAATAACCAATGGCCACAATACAAAATTAGTAACCCTTCTATTGTGTGAGGTTATTTGGCTGCCAAGATATTTAGAAACTTTTAGAAAGAAGATCCCTTGCTATTACAAAAATTGAAAACTTGCTAAAATAGAAAGAGACTATTAGTTGCTACTACTTTTAATGACTAAGAGCCTATTACAATAATAGAAACTAAAAGCATGGTATAAGATCTCGGAGAGATCTCACCGAGATCTCAAAAAAAACTCGGTTTCGTGAAGTCTCGGGACGAGACGGTAGGCGATACAGGAATTGTGCAAGATCTCGGTATCTCACTGAGGTCTCGTGGTATATCTTGATCTCGATTCGACTCGGTCGAAAACCAAGCTATAAAAAGGCATCCTCTAGGTGAGATTTCGACCTCAACTTGAAATCTCGCCTCTCTCGTTCTACTATAAAGGAAAAACACTTGGACGTGAGGGTTTTGGTGCTTTTTTTTTTGGTAAATCTCACCTCAAATGAAGATTAAAGCTTGGAGATTCAAGATTGAAGCTTCAACATCAAGAGAGGGTTTTGGTGCTTTTTTCATAGATTCATGATCAATACTTGTTGGTTGACTATGTAGTTTTTATATGTGATACAATGTCCACCCACACTCATTTCAGTACTAGCTACTCTCAAATGGTAGGATTTGTTACACACTTACACTTGTATTTGTTAAATTTATGTCTCTTTCCAAGTTTCTAACAATTATTAACAAACCGTCAAACCATCACCATGTATGATTATGAATATGATGTTTAATGCATAAATGGTATATGGTTTGATGTTTTTTAATTCCTAATGCTTAATTAAGTTGT
This sequence comes from Telopea speciosissima, assembly GCF_018873765.1. Lineage (NCBI taxonomy): Eukaryota > Viridiplantae > Streptophyta > Magnoliopsida > Proteales > Proteaceae > Telopea > Telopea speciosissima. The sequence goes on along the minus strand of NC_057916.1, from coordinate 85,847,304 downwards.
TTTACACCTCTACTTTAATTATATGTGTTCTAAATATTGTGTGAAATAGCCTAGGGTAGAGCTCACCTACGTTGTAGACTACAAAAAAGGGTCTGAAGTCAAAGTACCATTTTGGGTTTGAGTTTGTAAAAACTAATGTTTCCAATGTGTTTAGAAGGCCTAAAATAGGGTGGGTGTCAAGTTTCAGGACCTATCTTGGCCATATGGCTACTGAAACCCACCACCGAGTCAAGACGGGAAAAAATACACCAAATCGCCAAGATCTCGCTAGAACTCGGTTTCGTGGCCTAGCGAAACCGGGGGCGAAACCGAGACCTAAAACCTTTACTAAAAGTAGCTATAACAAGAAAATAGAAACTAATTAATTAATAACAGCTAAAAGATCTTTGCAGTTCCGAATCTCTCCCAAGCAAGCTGGCTTCATGGGGCCCACACCAAGTCCACGTGAACAGTGCCACATGAACAGTACCACATGAACAGTGTTCACTGCATCAACAACATGGGCACCAAATCACAAGATCATGACCACAAGTAAATGGATATACCCGATGTTTTCACCACTTTCAAGTCTCACCCATCCAATGCTTAAGGGTGCCAGCATTAGGCCCAGCCAATAGCACAAACCCTAAACTGACCAACCATTTGGTTTACTAGTCCGGTTTCAGTTTTCAGCATAAGTAAATTTAAGTTTCAGTTCAGCCTTGGTCTGGGCCAATTAGACGGATAAGCCCAACCAAATCCGGCCAATTATAATTTAATAGGACCAACCTGTTAGCCCAATAAAAACCAATTTTGAAATTTTCTACCATCTCTTCCTCTCACTTATGGACTTTCGCCTCCCTTTTCATCTTCTTAAATTTCCAATGTGGGACTAAAAATGAATGCATTCTCTTAGTCCTTTCTCCTCCCCTAGAGCAAAAGGTTATCTTTTTCACTCGCACATTGGAAACTCATGAGAGGGAATAGAGAATGTGATGCCTACAAATAATGCTAGGCAGCCCACTTGCACAACTATTGGTTTCAATCTTGGGCCCAATGGCCCAGTAGACCAAGACCAATAAGAAGCACTAAAACCGAAACCGATAAGTTATCGGTTTTGGTCTTAAGTCTCAGGACCAATAAGCGTATCAGTCTGGTTTCGTTCTTGCTCCAGATAGGCGGACATCTAAGGTCAGCCCGACCCAGGGTTTAAAAACATGGAATCAGAATCGGTCTGGATAGGCCCTGGAATCAATGTGTAGATCCATATTCCTAGTTTCCGTAAAAAGGATCGGTCTGATTCGGATTATCTGGAATAGGGATTGGCCTCAGGCGATCCAATCCAATTTCTAAATCCCTGGCCAATAGGACCGAGTCATTGGATACCCTTACTAATGCTCACAGATTTCAGGATAATTACAATTAGCATCTGAAAGTGTTAATACCAATTCCATGAGACATCAATGGCTCTTTCTCTATGTCAAGGCTTCGAAAGAATGACACTGCCAAAGGTAAAAGAATTAAAACAGAAGGAAAACAACCCCCCCCCAAAAAAAAGAGCAACAAATGATAGGGGGAAAAAGAAACTCTAATCAATGCTAGGGCCGCGGATTTAGAAATAGGAGAAAGAGAGAAAGGACAAGAGTAACTTTCTCATCGATGCTAGGGCTATAGATGGAAATAGTGTTGCAATTTGTTCTGTCAGAATTGATTTGAATTGATTAGTCAACCACCCTCCCTTTTTTTTTACTGTCCACCTTTAGACAAAGAGGGCTGCTGCTAACAGAGTAGCCTAAAAGTGAAATTTTGCCACTTTTTCGCTTTCACAGAATCGATACGAAGAAGAGGAATAATAAACTGAGATGGAAGGCTTCAGAATCAATGAAATCATATTTTAATTACAATTCCCTTATAGTAAAAAAACATTAAAATTGAAAAATGTCGTACAGGATAGTATATATTTTGGTAAACTACATACATATATAAATAAAAGTGATGTATTTTAGATGTAGCTAATATTATAAAAATACAAGGAATTCAAAAAATGACAAAAAAATAAATAAGGCAACTGGAATAATTTACTAAAGATCCTTCAAATTAAAAAATGACACGAATACATGCAAGGGGTCCATTTTGCACTGTCTGAGTCTGAAGTGTTTAATCATGTCAAAATTAACATTTTCAAAAGCTCATATGGATTCCAGGTTTTCCCTAATACTGTCACTGAAAAGTTCTGCACTACAAACATTCTAGAAAATAACAATTAATTTTTCTCATATTTGAAGGACAAAAATTAACAACAGAATCAGGATTTCAAAACTTGGACACACTGTTAATAAGCTGTACCCATCATAGTACAATCTCTATACAAGCTCTCAGAACCTAAACTGCAAAGATTTATTGAATCATCTTGGCTGACATGGAGGACCTGATAAACCAAAGTTCAACAAACCCTTCATGGCTACATGGAACACAAGTGCAAGTGTGCAACAGAAACAATGAAACAACACCACCAACATTACAGCTTAACATATATTCCACTATTAAAAACTAAGCAAATAAAAACTTGGGAAAATTACATGATTAGCTACTTTTGGGTTTTCATTTACAAAACTGTCCACCCTATGTTTGAGTTAACAAAAATAGACAAAAACAAGTTTAGTTTTACAAAACTAGGCAAAAAGGTAGCTCTCCTTCCTTCCTCGGCAGTTCCACTCTGAAAAAATCTCTTTTTTATTCCTCTGTTACTTGAGGTAGCAGAGAATGGCGGTGGCTGGGACAAGGGTAGGGTTGCAGGGAACGGAGGATGCCTGGGCGAGAAGGCAATGACAGGGGTAAAAATGTCTAAAAAAGTAAGTGTGGAAGGGAGAGACACTATTTTGTCCAGTTTTGTAAACCTTAACTTGTTTTTGACTATTTTTGTTAACTCAAACATAGGGTGGACAGTTTTGTAAATGAAAACCCAAAAGTAGCTAATCATGTAATTGTCCCTAAAAACTTTCTACATTAATTCTTCATTCTACCAATTTTCCTTTCCTCTTTCTTCCATTCATGGATGAAGAGGATTCAAGGAATCAAAGCCTTCAAAGAAGTTTGATTTCATTTTTTTCCTTCTTCTGGTGGAAAAAAAAGAAGACTGACATTTGCAACAGCGGCACATCTCCATTAAACCATCAAAGTAATTCTTGAAATTGTATACCAAAGAAAATCCAGAAATTCAAATTGTTAATTTGAAGGAGAATTGTCCGAAAAATAATAATGAAGTCAACTTCCCATTGCTGCAAGACATTATATAATGACTGGAGGAGAATTCATCAATGGACTACAGTAAATATAGATCATAACAGACCTCTAAGCATTACCTGGTCTAATAAAGTCAGAAAGACCAAAATCAATAAGCTTCATTAGAGCATCTTCATCTCTTGTAGTAAAGAGAAAATTCTGTTTAGTAGTCAAGAAAAAGAAAAATCAGAAGGAAGGTGAAATTAATATGACTATAATGATAATGTGTTAAAACAAATATGACTACCTTTCTTATCCAGAAATGTGTTACCGATGCATACCTCTGGTTTTAAATCACGGTGTACAACACCTTGAAGATGACAAAAGGCAACTACATTTAAAATTTGGACAATAATAACTTTTGCATCTTCCTCTGTGTATCTTCCACCTCTGGAGCAAAGGACAGGCACATTATAAACTTCAATAAGTTCCTTTAACCCAAAAATGGATAAAAGAATCCAGAGACAGAACATATGAAAAACCTTCACCAGTTTTAATGAAGACAATAAGCAACCCCCTACCTGGATAAAATTCTGTCCAGCAGTTCACCACCTTCACACAATCTGATTCACCAAAAAGAAGGGGGAAAATCAGAATGATATAATGAGTTCATTACAGTAGCACATTTTGAATCTGTGATTCCTGTAACTCAGAAAAGAAGTTTGACAAACAAAAGCATAATTAGTTACATCTTGGGAATTAATGCAGGCTATGCAGCTACGGCTTAAATTTGAGCCATGTTTTAGTATTAGTTTGGGTTGGGCCTTAGTTTTTGGACTTTATTGTTGTAATGGGCTGAAATATAAAGCCCAAAAGTGGGGTTTTAAGGAGGTGCATGAAAATTTAATATTTAAATAGTGGATTCAATGTTAAGGATTTATTTTATATTTTATTTCTTAGTTTTTAATCTTTGAGTTAGTTTAGGAGATTTCTTAGCTTTCTAAGAGTCCTAGTTCAGAAAGTAGATATTATGTTAGTAGATGAGCCAATCTAGGAGATTTTTCCTGTTTCTATAAAATAGCCCATGATTTGGGAATTAATGGATTGAAATGTTTGTTTGGAAACTTGCGAGCTGGAATTTCTCTCTTCTCTCTTTTCTCCCTCAATCTGGCAAGAGATCTTTCTTTTCCCTCTTCTCTGTTATCTCTCCTTCCCCTCTCTCTCTCTCCAATCGCATCTTACTCTCCCTCTCTCCCTATCTTCTCCTAAACTTTCTATTCTTTCTTATAATACCGATTCATCTTTAGATCTGGATTTCCAGAACTAATCCTATTTTATCCCCCATATGACATCACCATTTCTCTTTACTTCTAATTTTCTCTCTCCTACATCGACAGAGCTTTCTCCCTCCTCTATTTCATCTCATCGATCTTAAGCTTTTTACATTATTTTATCACTGATTTATCTTGAAATTTATTCACTGAGATGTAGTAGTTAAAAAAAGGGTGTACCCAGTGCACGAGGCTCCCGCCACTACGGGGTCTGGGGAGGATCATAATGTACACAGCCTTACCCCTGATTTCACAGAGAGGTTGTTTCCAGACTCAAACCCATGACCACTTGGTCACAGTTATTCTATTAAAATCTCACCGTTAGATATGAGATCAAATCTGGCCCACGTCTAGCCATTAGATTGAGATCTCTTCCATTAATTAGTGGGCCATTACCCTCTGGCCAATCAGATCTGTCAAAACTGATAGATCTGCTTCAGGAATGCGAACATTTTTCAACCAATTGTCACTTACCTGGATGCAGTATATATCAAAGGAGCATCCAGATCAGACATTAGAATAGGAGTTGATGAGTCAAGTTCTGACAAAATTCATCTTCACGAATTTTACAGCATTGAAAAGATAAACATAAATTTAAAAGCATAAACAAAAGAACTTGAAAATATAATTGAACCAATCATCACTATTTGGATGCAGAATTCTGAGAAGGAAACTTACAGACCAGACATAAGACTGGGAATTAATAGTTAGGTCCTGACAGAGTTCATAGTTGCAAAAAAATAACGATTACATGGACGAATAAATCTAAGAACTAGAAGAAGGCCAGAAGGGAACAGGATCAAAGTAATAAGAACAAAACATATAGGATGTAGCAGTAGATATGGCCCCATATGTAGTGGATGTAGATCCCTGACGCAGGATTTGTGTAGACAACCCTAAAATAGTTGTAATAAGGATTTGTTGAGTTCCATTGAGCATTTAAAAATAAAAAATGATGAAGGGAAAAGAGGAATGGAGAGAAAAGAAAATTCATAGATGAAACGCATATATAATAAAACAAAAAAAATCAATCGTGAATTGCATTCACCATAAATAAGCCCCATATAAACCACATGAGAAAAAGTAATGATAAAGACGTACTCCATGACTACGTAGACATTATTGGCATCCTCGCATGCATCATAAAATTTTACCAAATTCTGGTTCCCAGATAAAGCTTTTAAAATTTTCACTTCTCTGCGAACATCTTCAATTGATATTGCTGTCGTCATCTGCCAAGTGTGAAATAAAATTCTTTAGTTAGCAAATAGGCAAATACAGCTCAGCATGAAAACCACATTAGCTAACCTTGCCACACATGCAAAAATAAATAAGATGCAGATCATTGAGAAAAAAAGAAAGTGAAGCTAACTTACAATGAATTCACTTGAGCAATTAGCTGGAAATGGTACAACTTGTACAAGCAAAGACATATCAACCCTCCCCCCCCCCCCAACCAAAAGAAAAAGGACATGATGCCCTTCGATTGAAACCACCAAGATTTCATGAAATTTTTCGATTTTGACAAAGGTCAAAACAAAACTGTGTGTGACCCAGTAGAAATGCAAAATTATCAAAATTTTGTGGTTTTGTTTCGGTATCGTGTCGACCAAAATATCACAAACCTTTTATATAAATTACAAAAGTTGATCAAAATGGGTCAAAAGTTCATCCAATTTCATTTGTTTCAACAGTTTTGGTTGAGAGTGGGGTGTGAGGAAAGTTGCCAGAAAACCCTAGAATTCCGGATTTTTGACAAAATCAACCCCCCCCCCATTTCTTGGTGAAACAAAATGTCGGGGATCACTTTGACGCATCTACAGCGATGATTTGTGGTATTTGAGTAAGATTTGCGCAAGATTCAAAGTTGGAGGTATACCCTTTTTCCCAAAATTCATTTCTGCAAAAAACAGAGTAAATATTTAGTGACTGGCCATCAATATTTTATATGTTAGACACTGTTGGTCAATCTATGACTTGATGTAGTAGGATTTAATTATTTATTTTTAAAATTTTACAGTTAAAAATGAGTTTCTTCAAACAAATTTTTGAAAAAAAAAATATAGGGTTAATATATATTGGTTGGGGCTTAATTTTGTACATGTTAGCCTTATATGTATACAGTCTTTTTTATCGGTACCGCTACTACCGCAGTAGCTCTTTGGTTTGGTATTGAAGCAGCATTACCTATAGATAAATCTCTAACTTTAGGTCTTTTTCAAATTGATTCAACCATAAAATAAAATAAAATACTATGACGTATGTATCTAGGGAATGGAATTGGACCACCGAAATGGTCAAATGAATTCAGTAGCCAAAATGTACAGGATTTCAGTCAAGTTTAGACCGAAACCCAAAATTTTGAACTATGATGATGCTAATTGATTTCAGACAGTAAGTAACCACTCTTCTACAGTAGTATCAATTATTATACTGCTGCAAATGTGATCTCATGGAGGGGTAAAACCAGTAAGAATTTAAATAGCCTGCTGCCCAGAGCTAGCCATTAAAGACAGAAGTTTCATAAGATGGAAGGAACTGGCACAGCTAACAAAAAAGAAAGGGAGAAAACCAAAAGGCAGTGTCACATATGCCAGAAAGGCTCAGCTAGTTTTGGTCAGCGAAATACTTTTGCATAGATCAAATAATGATTGCCAACAAACCAAAATTTCCTAATTTTCCAGTCTCTGAAATTAACACACAATAAAACGAAGCACTTCTGACTTGCATTATTGCCTAAATTCTTCTCCCAGACTCACAACTATTGCTCAAGCACTCTTGAACCTTGTTCTCTTAAGAAATGTAATTATGAGGCCCTCCAAAAATTTTGTCTTTTGCAACATAACGGAATGGCGAAGGACTGATGTGTCTCTCTCTCTCCAGATAAATTTAATGTGTTTTGATGATTGTGAATCAACCATCCAGCTTCTCAGCCATTGGCATCTACGAGGGAGGTTTTGGACCAGATCTTCAAGTTGTTCTGAATTCTCTGGGCCTCAATAATATCCTAGGATCTTTTGGATATGCCATACGTCTCTTTTAGCAAGACGGGCGAGAAAAATTATTAGAATAGAGTAGTTTTTTCTTTGCCAAATTGCCCGAGGCTTACGCTTTTTTCAATCCAATCGTAGATGTTATGCCGGTCATAACTGTGTTTTTTTTTTCTCTTAGCCCTTTGTTTGGCAAGCTGCTGTAAGTTTTCGATGAGATCTCTTTAGTCCTACAAGCATTCATGATTTATTCGGGAAAAAAAAATTTTGGGTGTTAGTGTTACCAGCAAGAGCTTCATTTAAGATGTTTTAAATCCCCTTCTTACAATACAATCATATTTAACTCATCATTACCATATTATTCCTACTTAATGTGTGGTGGACTTTATCTAAGTCATGACCCTCCATGTTTTGCTCCTCTTCTATTACCTCACAATCAACATCCGTTCCCACGATTTTGTGTCATTTCATATTATTCCATCCAAAATGTTATTTGTTTTGTAAAACTCTAGTAACTTCGATAGCTCGTTTTAAATACCCCACCTCTAGTAACCTCTAAGCCCATTTGGGTCCTCTTCTGTTACCTCACAATCAGCCTCTTGTTGCCAAAGTAGTGTGCTATTTCTAACTTTCCAATCCAGTAAGTGGCATGTTTTGTGAAACGCCAGTAACCTCTAGTGCATTTGAAATTTCCTCTTAAATCCCTCGTCTCCGATGAACAAATTTCCAACAAGATGTGCAACTATTCAAAGTACCTTCTCAGGAAATCCAGATCACCTTCTTCGCTAGGTCAATGGGCAAAAAAGTGCAGCCAACAGAACACTTCTTCTCAACAAAGCAAGAACTACCAGCTCAACTATCCTCGACATAACTGGTTCTCCACTCCAATAAGATGAGCCCAGCATAGTAGAATACATTCTCAGACCCCATCATTCCTATCCATCAACAGCTTGATGCAATAAATTAGTCAATCTTCCCCTTGAAATTTGATAATGTTCTTCACAAACTTTAAACTTGCTCTTGAAATCTAATTTGGCGATCAGTCTTATAGAAACACATGACAAAGAGTAAATGTATGAAGATTTTCTGACAGAGAAGATTAAGCCCATGTATTAAAGTACTTTTGCCTTTGATGATTCAGAGGACAAACCAGGATTGTTCTGTAAGTCCTAGGATGCTTTCAGTGAGGGGAAAAACGCAGGTCAAAGAGATAAACAGATGCACACACTAGCTTAAGACATAAGTGGATGTCCTTTCCCATGATCATCTGGTAATCCAATATTTTAACGGAAGGCAAGCTAGGAAGATAGAGATAACTAATTTAGTCATTTTACTATTTGGGGCCTGTGAACAGCAAAAGAGTATAACCAACAAACCGTTGCCATGAAATTGCAAAGTTTAAGTTTAGAGTGAAGCCTACGGAAGGCGTGCCGAATATCAATCAATCGTCGCTGCTCAGTGGAAGGGAATAATTAAAAGACACATCATCGCACCTTAGCTTTAGAGATGATCTTGACGGCAACAAGGTGACCTTTAAGCTCCCCTTTCTTGCCTTTGGCCGAGCACGTATGACCGAAATGCCCACGGCCAACCTCCTTCCCCAATTCGTACTTGGCCTCGAAATTCTTAGAATACCCAAAGCTCTTGTCGAGCGGGCGCTCAACTTGAGTGCCGCCATCCTCAGGGATCGGACCCTCCTTAGGCTTAGGGTGTCCAAACCGTTTGACAAGGGAGGCCTTGATGTGCTTTGCCGGTGAAGGAGGAGGGAAGGGGCGGCGGAAGAACCGGCGGGGAGTGGACCTCGCCGGTGAAGGAGAGATTCCCGGAGGAAGAGGGCTGGTACCAGTGCCGTGAGGGTAAGGGCTGGGCCAGGGGCTGTTGGAAGAGGAATGAGACGAGTTCTTCACCGCCGGCACGCTGACAGCGCCGTTACCGGCAGTCGAAGTGGAGGGCGTCTGAGGACGATCACCGGCGGGGGAGATGTTGTCGTCTTCTTCGACGACGGAAATGTTCTTGCCGTAACACTGCCCCATCGCTTGCTACGACGTCCGGAAATCGAAAGATCGGTCAAAGTCCTGACATACAAATCAATCGATTCTCTGTACGGATCTGAGGATTTCGGCAGCACGGAAAAACACACAGAGAGAGAAACCTACAGGAAGAGAACGTCCAAACTGGAGAGGGAATAAATGAATTTGAGTCAGACAGGAAGACAGACACACACACAAACAGCGAAGTCACAGAAGAAACCAAAAGAGAAGGTGAGAGTTGGCGTAGCCTGAAGGGCGAGACAGAATGAGACTGCGCAAGCATACAAAGTGAAGAGACAGAGAAGAAACCAACGACGGAACGAACGAGAGAGAAGATCTAAGGAGATTAAAACCCATGAAATCTCTTCGGATATTGAGAATCCCTATGCTATGCAGAGAGAGCTGAGCGCGGGAGTTTTTTTTTTTTTTTTTTTTTTTCCTTAGGGAACCCGGCCCATCAGATAGGCTAAGCAAACACTGGGCCCATGTAAGAGCCAACTGCTCATATGTAGCTAAAGGCCGTGAAAACCATGGGATCGTATTTAGGTAGCCCAAAAAGATGGAGAATAATCAAACTCAAACTTCCGCTTCTTGAGGTGAAAAGGATTCGCCGTTTTAAGTATGGAGCCCACGTAGTACCTTTACTCCCGACATTTCCATATCCAATAATCTTATTAATTTTAGGAAGATTGCTATTGGGTCCGGCAGATTCAGGGTTTGAAATTGGATCTGCCCATTCGGGCAATCGGTTTTGGATTCGGCCCTGTATGGGTGTTAAAACCTAATCCGAACCGATAAAACAACCGAAACTGATCAAAAAAAACTGGATCGAATCAAATCGATCCTTATCAAATTGGTTTTGGGGTGGGGTATGATGGGACTACCTGAATAGATCGCACCATAACCGAACTGAATGAAACCAATAAAAACTCATTGTGTATGAATAAGGTTATGACTAAGTGAATTGATGTAAATGGAATTATTACAAATCAATAAGTATGAGATTATGAATAGAGAAATTGATTTGTACCAATGTTTCCATTGATTTTGCTACGAACTTTATTTATTCATTGATTTCAATATTAATTATCTTCCATTTACAATTTATTCTCCTCTGGTCTGATTACAACATGAACACATTATCGATCTTCCGTTTCCTTTTTCTTTACATGTTTGATTTGGGGAAGATGATTTAAATTGTTTTTACAGGATCTTTCGTCACTATAGGTTATGAATGTAAAATTTCAATGTAGTTTAAGCCCGTAAATAAATCAAAACCAAAAACCGATCAAAAACCAAAAATCTTTAACAGTTCGGTTTTGATCTTACTCATTTCCAGACCCGAACCGAACCGAACCAAATTTTTGACACACCTACATCCATGTATGAAAATAAGAGTTTAAGGTGCTTTTTTGCCGATTTCCACCAATTATGTCAGTTTCTAATGAGAACAATCCAAATACCAATTCCTTTTCTTTTTTTTTCTTTTATTTTTTGTAAACCCTCAATAGGATCTATTAAAATATAAAAGCAAATTTTAAACAAAAATGTGGGAAAAGATCCTCTCAGTTGTTGGGGTAGAGTATGCTAGCATCTTTGTGTCTATATATTTCCTCTTCACATGAAATGACATCACTACTTTCTAATGTCCGATACCATTTCCTCGCACCTCATTGGTGCATTCCTATATTCCATTTCTCTTAAGAACCCTCTTCCTAAAAACGTAAGGGCAAATGTTTCTATGATCGATAGACTAGTTATGGGTTTTATCGATTAATACTTCAAACACAAAATGAATCATTTACCTTCCTACTTATTGACAGGCATTTCCATGTATACATCTACTGAAACTCCAAGCACTATCAGGTCACGATTAATTTGTCAAAACTTTGATTTTGCCACATGATGAACTCTTTTTGTATTGAAGCTTAACGTGAGAACAGAGGACTTTGGGTCTATTTTGTTCACAAAATTTCAGTCCGATTCGGTTCTATCATGTTGAAATAGTAAATATCCAACCATGACTAATTTATGTGGACCACTAGATAATAAAACATTTTTCACTAATTAAATAAAATTATTTCCAAATTTAGGAAATCGCAAACCCTATATGCCTCCTAAGTGGTAGTTAGCTTGAAATAATAAATTATATAAATTCATAATAATTATTATTAACCTACAAGTTCCTCACTACAATGGAAAAAAAAAAAACACAATAAGTTGGCTTTCAATATTTATTAAATTATTATTCTTTTCTCAATTGCTAAGTTAATGATGGGAGTGAGAGAGATACTGTGCATAGTGAACTACCGTTGAATCTTAATTCCATTAGTTAATACATCCCTTCAAAAGAAGCCTCTTCGGAAGTGTAGACCTTGTTGTGCCCAAACAAAAGATGGGGCAAAATGATCGCCTCACCCACCATGAAAGGTGGAAATCCCATCCGCATTGATGCTTTTGCATGAACTCCCATTGCCACTCCTGGATATGGAACATATTCTCATAAGTTTTTTATTATTTCTTTTCTCTTTAAAAGTGAATCAAATTTTGCCTTGTGAAAGGGGGTATGAAATATTGTGGGTTCAGAAAACTCCTTCCCCTTCAAAATCATGGTCCCTTTTGGGATTTGATCATTATAAAAGTGAAGTTAGGGGTGGAATATTGAGATCAGATACTGGGGAAGTGCATGGAAGATTTTTCGGCCGTCGTTCTAAATAGGTTTTGTGATACTGTACTATACTATTATTGTCCAATTATGAATCCCATACACAAATGATGACACAAGCACAAACAAAGCGAATACTACACCGTGAAGACAACCGCTAGCACAGCTGATGCTATCTCTATCAATCAGTAGGAGGTCATGGGTTTGACTATCCTACTTCATCGGGGAGGGGTTCAAAGCTAACAAGTGTAGATTAAATATAGGTAAAAAGAACCCTGAAAGACAGTGTAGCCCTTGTGCCTAGATCGAGAGGTGCGCATATTACCACCCCTGCATCTATGAAAGGTGAAAATCTCATCTCTGTTGATACTTTCGCACACTATTCCCAATGTTGCCTGTCCAGAAACCCTCTCCCTTAGACATGATATATTTTTTTTGGGTAAAAGTTGTGCACAACGCCAGTTCAAAAAATGAAATTTGCATGCCCATCACATATCATTGTTCATGTGAGGGGATGATATGTCATAAATGCCCCTCTCTCTATTGTCAAATTCAAAAGAAGATTCTCTCATTCGCCTGAAACTACATACACACGGTCAATTGAGCCATTCATAGCACATAATTACTCTTAAAATCAATCTTAAATGATCAATACCGTAAGACCTATGCTTAATAACAGGCCGGTCTCAATATATAAATCTTACGCATATCATATAGTTTCTAAAAATTTTGACTTGATTAGTTAATTTATTAAGAATAGTGGCTCAAGTCAAGGCCAAATATTCAATCTATAACTACAAAATTAGAAAACAAAGATAGTTAAACTGATTAAACTCCTCACTGTACACGTGTACTTAATTTAAGCGCAAGTGTGATGGCGACAATTGACAATTTGACAGGCTCAACCACTACCTTTTGGTGGATTTGTTTGACCCATTACATATATAAAAGCACTAGTTTATGCATTTGTTATAGACGTTTTAGAGCGGGTCACGTACTTAATTTTGGCCTTCCTTACTTATAACAGAAGAAAGATTATGCAAACAAGTCTAAGTAGATTATAGAATTTGATGACTAGAGCCACGTGCATAATTATGGTACCTGCCCTTTTGGCCATATTAATATTTCAACCTGTATTGTTAAAGGGGTTGTCATAAGTGGTCATTTCAGTTCCCATGTGAGGAATTGGAGGGGAATTAGAGGGTGTCAAAATTGGAGGAGATAAAAATTCTTGTTTTATATGGCTATTTTAATGTAAGGGATTTTCTTTTTGGCACCTCTTAAGGTGCAGGTAATTGAAAGGGATTTTCTTCACCCCAAGCTGTAAAACCTAACACAATGCAAAGAATAATGAAAAAAAAAAATAAACACAATCACACAATGTGTATAAGGATTTACGTGGTTCGGCAAGATTGCCTACGTCCACGGTGAGATGATATCTATTTCACTATCAATGGAGAATAGGGTTACAGTCGCTCGCTCCTCACGCCTCTCTTAGATTTGCAATACAGAGAAAGAACACTTGCTACAGGTTTATAGTGAAACCCTATTCATGAAATTTACCGAAATACCCATATAATCCTTAATAACTCAGAAGTCAAGACACCAAAAACTCAACACAAGCTCTTTTCCATAAACTGAATTCTGATGCTGTTGGATCACAAGATAAAGCTGGAGTTGGTTTCATTAGTTGTAATAGCTTGGGCCTATTTGTCTGTGCGGTTTCTAAACCAACAATTTTCTCCTCAATTCTCGAAGGTGAAGCCATAGCAATAAGATCTAGGCTATTACAATGCATCTCGGAAGGTTTTGATGATATCGTAGTAAAAACGAATAACAAAATTTTAGCAGAGATCTTAAACAACAGAAATACTCAGTATCCTCCCATCATGGTGATTAGCCTTATCCAGGATATAAAATACTTGTTTACTGACGACACTTGTTTACTAGTCCTTAGATCCTACTCTATTCACCGTATTTTCAGGGAGACTAATAGTTTGGCTGACTCCCGGGCTAAGAAGGTTTTGTCTTGTGCGTGTTGTACAACCTGGCCTAATTCCCATCCCTGGTTATTTGACCTTTGTACCTCAGATTCCTTGAGCTTTTCACGCTATAATCAATAGATTTCATTCCACCCAAAAAAAAGGTAATTTGTAAATTTACTTTCTTGTCATTTTACTATAAGGACTAAGTTTCCCTCCACCCATAGAGGAGTTCATCCACCATCCTAGGGTTCACTAACCCCTCCTAGGGTTTTAGTATGTTCCAAAGCACTTGTTGACCTACAAATTAGCAAGTTGAATTGTTTGGAAACCTTTTGGATATTAGTTGTTATTTTTTTCTTTTCGATTTAAGGAATGATTTCTTTCATTCACTAATGATACTTGATTATGATTTGCAATCACATTAGTAATTTACTTTAAATGTTTTCACTCTCATGTACTCATCTTGTTAATTATGGAGTAATAATTGTATGTTAATGATAAAAATCAGTTGTTACGAGATACTAGTAGTTGACCATCAAAATACTAAAGTTTATCATGTAAATTCAAAAACATTGTGACCCCTCCTCCCCCCCCCCCCCAACCCAAAAGAAAAGATTTTATGGTTATCAATATTGTTAATCGTATTATAATCAAGGCTTGAATAATCAATAATAATAATCGAGCCTCAATCATAAAAATAAATGAATAGATATAAAAAAATGTATATAAAAATCATAAGATTAGAGTAGGGTTGGAAAAATGAATGGGAATTTTTTTTTATTTTTTTAAGAACAAAAAGAGAAATTGACTAAATCAAAGCATTCAGAGTTACATTGAAGTTTAGTTGTCCCTTAACATGAGATCAACAAGTAACAACTAATAAGTTATAAATTATATGTACATATTGTTGTTCCATCACTTGAATAGTAATAAACTTAAACATTTTAAAAGTTTTTGAGATCTTCAAGAGGTCAACAAAAAGCTCCAACGGCCAACAAAAGGGTTGTGATATGTCAAACCATCCTTTCATATCGTCATTATGTGTCCATATGTCGAGGTCTACGAATCCCATCTCCTTTGCCCCTTCTAAGCCTTGCTACAAGCCTCTTGCCTTCGCTTTTTATGAATATCCTACGAAACTAAAAATTCATATAACCCCAAACAAATTAGTGGTTAAATAGAATAACAGATGCCCAACCTGCTCTCCCACTAGTAGCATCAAAATGCTTCAAGAGTGTTGTCCTAGTTAAACTAAAATAAAATTTAATGAAATATCTATAAGTTTAACAATGTTATATGAATCTAAGACTATTTGGTTGAGTTGAATAATATTTATTTAAAGTGACCATGTTAAACTAGGAAAATGCTCTCTGTATAATGTTATATCACATAAGCTTTTATTAATACATTGATATTTACCACATAACAAAAAAAAATTCGACATGTTTTTTTTTTTATGACATGTTACCTATATCAATATCTATATATTCAATAATTTTTAGTCGGAGTTCATATCCCCACACAGAGATACAACACTTGCAAATATAACTTAAAAACTTGGCTTTCATGGATGTTTATATAATAGTTGAAACTACAAGCTCATAAAATGGTTAACCACATGGTTGAAAAGAGCCCAAATTTTATACATAATTAATTCATGAGGTTAGTTACACATCTAATGGTTGTCTATAAATTCGTCCTCCAGATGGCTTCAAGATGGAGGGCAGTGTAAAATAGGTTAGTTCAATTGTCATTGAGAAAACTTTTACCCTTTTTTAGAAATTATTTTCCAATTAAATGCTGTTATCTTCTGGTATAATCAATAAATCAATTTTTTAAGACATGTCATTAACGCACATAGATATAGATATGTATTGATACAATAAAAGTTTTTAGAATACATATTTAAGAAATTAATAATAAATAACTAAAAGTACTTGTATCATGTATCTCATTGATTTATTATTCTAAGAAGTAAATGGTTGAGATGTCACCAAAAATATGTTAAAAATACAAGTGCAAGAAATTATTGTACATGGCCCGCGCTGGTGTAGGGGCCAATAAGAGCACACAAGGGCATCGACATGGATGAAATTTTTTATTTTACAGGGGTGGGGAGGTAATTTTGCGCATTCATGTGTCTGGGTGCATGCTCCATGTAGTCTGACGGAGATTTAAAGCTTGCAAATATGAATTAAAACTTGACTTTCATTGATTTTTATGATAGTCAAAACTACAAGCTCATAAAATGATGAACCACATGGTTGAGATGAGCCTAAATTTTACACATCATTGATCCATGAGCTAGGTTAATTACACATCTAATGGTTGTCTATAAATGCATCCTCCAAATGACTTAAAGATGGAGAGCAGTGTAAAATAGGTTAATCTAATAGTCATTAAAAAAACTTTTGCCCTTTTCTATAAATTATTTTTTCAATTAAAATGCTGTTATCATTGGCATTATCAATAATTCAAATTTTGAAGACACATCATTAATGCGCATGGATATGTATTGATACAATAAAGATTTTTAGAATACGCATTTAAGCAATTAATAAATAATTAAAAGCATTTTTATTATATATCTCATTGAGTTATTATTTCAAGAAGTAAATAGTTGAGATGTCACAACAAAAATATTGAAATTTAAACAAAATATAAGTGCAAGAAATTATTGTACGCGGGCCATGCACCAGCGTAGAGGCTAATGATGAGAGTGTGCAATGGCATCAATATGGATGAGATTTTTTTATTTTACGGGGGTGGAGAGGTAATTATGCACGCTTATGTTCTAGGCCCAGACTCCATGTAGCCTGGCAGAGATATTTTTTCCAAAATATAATATGTTGACGAGTCAAGTTTCTCTTGATAGACGTGTCTACATAACTATATAATATGTTGACGAGTCAATCGAGCTTATTGCAATTTTCTAATATGATTTTAAGTTTTAAAGTTTAGTTATTTCATTATCAAACTATTGTAATGGTGACATTTCCCATTTAATTGCAAGTATGTAATGGTTTCACTGTAGGAGTTTTTTCAACAACAAAATTCCAAATTAATAACACATTGATCAATTGTTTTTAGGATTCATCATTCCAAGTGGGGTTCATGGTGTAATGACTCTTGATATTGTTGGCATAAAAATTAAGATGGCTTTCCAGCAAAACAAAAGAAATCATTGTGTACCAAAGGGTGGGGGGGGGGGGGGAGATAATTATTGGAGGGGGGAAAAAAACTATAGGCATGGGACCAAGTATACAAAGGCATCAAGTACTGAACTTAACCGATGTGAGCTATAACTCCCAATAATTCAACACTTCTCCTCACGTGTTGGTATATCAGACTCTAAACGGTGATAAATAGCTTAGTAAGGACAACAAGTGGACTTATACTCTCATACTATATTGGACGGTTCAACCAAAAACCAATGCATTAGGTGGAGATAGCTAATGAAATAAATGAAGGCACGAAAACCGAACAACAATACATTAATAGTAATTATATCTTTGGTTTCCAATAGTCAATAAAAGGGTATTGACAAATTATGAAAATATTAATACAAAACATCTAACAATCAAAACCAAGTTAGGACAAAATATTTATAATTAGATGCAAGTAAAATGAAACATATGGAAATGCCAAAAAAGATAATCACACCACATCTAGAAAATTTGTCTCATTCTTTTTACGGCTTTTCTTTTAATATATGATGTTCAATAGAATATCAAAGATAAACCTTAGACTTAATCTTCTTTTTTTATGAAAATATTTTATTTCTTTTCATTTAAATACAAGTTTCTTAATATGGACACAGATCACCACATTGTCAGTGTAGATCGAATGGAATCTCTCACGCCAAGTCAATAGAAGCACAAGAGGAGGTATCACTTGATTCATATTGAAAGGACCCACATGATCACAAATGAGAGAGAATGCGACGGGTATGGCCATATGGCTGGTGTGAAATGGTGATACCTAACGCACAACATCCCAAGCACTAGTCAATGGATCGGGGCTTCACTGTAGACCCCATTGATTGATTGCATGTGCATGACTCTAAGAGTTTGATATCAAATGCTGTAAATTGGAAACTTTTTTTTTGTTATTATGATGATAACCGATTAGATCAGTTTGTTTTTGGGTTTAAACCATAGTACAATCTTATATTCATAACCTATAGTGAGGAAAGATTCGGTAAAAACACTTTAAATCATCTTCCCAAATCAAACAAGTAAACAACTTTTTATTTATTTTTTGTGGTAAAGGGGAAGTTTATTGATGAAAAAGGAGAGTACAACCAGTGACTTCATTCCCACAGAGGTCCTGAAGCCACCGAATAGAATTTGGCCAATCTGTCACGCACCCAAGTGACAGGGCCTTCCTGGCTAGGGCATCCGAAACAATATTCATAGCCCTAGGAACAAAAGAGAAAGAAATATATGAGAAAGAGGATTTCAAGTTAACAACATCATCTACTAAACCCTCCATCTCCCAACTAGGAGATTTACTGCCTTCGATAAATAGGATGGCATCCCTACTATTCGAAACTACCACCAAGTTGTTGTAGCCCAGATCTAGAGCCAGCAACAGAGCACTACGAATAGCCATGATCTCTCCATGAATCACCGAACTGAGCATAATGGGGATGGAGCGCGCCCTTAAGACAACACCTGTGTGGTCTCTAAAGATCACTCCTAAACCTCCCTTAGCAGTATCCTTAATGAAAGCCGCATCACAGTCCACCTTCACAACACCCACTGGAGGGGGGGGACCATTGAGAACCACTGAATCTCGAACCAGGCATAGAGCCAATAACTTCCGTTTCTGAAAGAGCATTCGGCTTTAAGGCAGCATTGAAAAACTCCTGGTAAGCCATTTCAGCAGTATGAAGAACATCCAAAGGAGTCCAGACCTTGCCATTGAACACCAGATCACTACGGGCGCACCAAAGATACCAACAGATAAAAGACGCTCTTGATAGAGACTCTGTAGCAATCTTTTTGTCTTGTTTGAACCAGATATTCCAGCTTTGAATCCAATCCTTCAAGCACGGACCATCAACAGGAGGGTGAAATTGTAGCAGGCTCCCAAACCAAACACTACGAGCAAAGGGACAATCAAACAAAATATGGTTACCCGATTCAGAATGAGCTCCACACCTAGAACAGCTCGGATCAATATTTATCTGCCGCGCTTTAAGGCCATCACCCGAAGTAATAGCTTCATTACAAATCCTCCAAAGAAGAGTTTTTATTTTTGGGAGAGTCTGCAAAGACCAAATTCGATTCCATACCTCCTCAGGAGTGTGCTCCCAAAGCCGATATCTGGAACTAGATGCTCTAGCCGAGGCCTCTTCCTCCTCCTTCTTAATAAGAAGCTTATAAGCTGACTTGACCGAGAAACGGCCATCTCTAGAAGCACTCCAATATCGCTTATCTTTTGCAGGATTAAGACTTAGAGGAATTTTAAGAATAGCAGTCACATCAGAAGCACTGAAAAAGAGAATGTAGCAGATTGACATTCCAACTTCTATTATCCTGATCAATTAGATCTGCCACCACCATGAGGCTGCACCCCTCCGGCTCCAGAGATTGAAGCCTTCCATTTGGTAAACTTGGAACCCACCTATCCTCCCAAATTCGAATCTTCTCACCATTCCCAACTCTCCAAATCAACCCTTCCAAAAGGACTTCACGACCAACAAGTAAACTCCTCCAACCCCAAGAGGGGCGATTTCCCACCCTAGCATCCAAAAAATCACACTATGGAAAGTAAATGGATTTTAGGAACTTAGCCCAATGAGAGTCCGGAGAAGACCATAAACGCCAAGCAACCTTCGCTAGGAGAGCACAATTTTGAAATTTTGAGTCTTTGAAACCCAAACCCCCTCTAGATTTAGGTTTGCACAAACGCTGCAAAGACATCCAATGAACTCTCTTCTTCTCTTCCGAATCACCCCAATAGAAATTTGTAGAAGCTTTTCTAATTGAATCATGAAAGGAAGCAGGGAGCTTGAAGTGGGAACTAGCATAATTAGCCATAGGAGCAACAGCAGATTTGATCAACACCTCTTTCCCTGCATGAGATAACAACTTACCTTTCCACCCTTGGAGCTTACTAAGAGTTCTCTCCTTAATGTCATTAAAAACATCATTCTTAGCTACACCAAAATGAGTAGGTAACCCCAAATAGAGACTAGATTTTTTAAGATTTATAGCTTGCCCCGTAGCATTACAATATAAATCCAAACAATCCTTCAACGAGTTAACTTCCTGCAAATTAACTCTTGAAAATAGCAGACAATCATCAGCGAACAGAAGATGAGTAATGGGTTCACTTCTATGTCGAACTCTCACCCCTTTGATATTACCTTCTCCCTCCGCTTTCTTAATGACAGCAGACAAAGCCTGAGAGCACAGGATAAAGATAGCAGGCGAGATAGGATCCCCCTGACGGATTCCCCTAGAAGGGGAAATAGCTCATTTGATGCAACCATTAACAAGAAGATTATAGGAAACTGAAGTAATATAAGTCATAACTAACAACCAAGAATAGGAAAATTGATTTGATGTGTTCATGTAGTAATCGAAACAAGAGGAATGAATTGCAAGGGGAAGATAAATATTATTGAAATCGATCTGTGGATAAATAGAGTTTGTAGGGAAATAAATTTTTTTTTTTTAATGAACGTAGGGAAATAATTGTTTATTATTATAAGGGAAGATAACTAATATTGAAATCAATAGATGAGAAGATAACTAATATGGAAATCACAAAATGAACCCTACTACCAAATCATTTATTTAAATGTCCAACTAATTTTATATAGTATACAAGGAGATCAATAGAAACATTGTTACATATCAATTTTTCTATTCATAACCTCATTCTTGTTGATTTATGACAACTCCCCCTACAATCAAAATTTTTTTCACTAATATTAAAATCAATGGATAATTAATTCACCTATTCATAACCTCATACTCAATGATTTTTTTTATCGGTTTCATTCATTTCGATTTTTCGTTTCTATATCGGTTTGATGCGGTCCGATTTTCATCCGATCCCATCATACCCCAGTCCAAAACCAATCCGATAAGCATCGATTCAATTCAATTCGATTCAGTTTTTCCGATTGATTTCGGTCGGTTTAACTGGTTCGGGCTAGGTTTTGACACCCCACCCATGAACCATGTGTAGTTTGGCCCGGCCCCTCTTCAAGCTATCTTGTGGGACTTTGCTCGAATGTTCAATGGGTTGGATCATGGGGACAAATTTTAAACTCATATCTCATGGGCTTTTGCTAAAATGGGCTTTGCATGATCTACAAGGCCCTAACCTACCAAACACCCTAATTGCTCCGTGTCCTGTAAAATACTTTATGGAATTTATAAAAAATCAATACAAAATTATATAAGAAAATAAAAATAAATTATTCAAAAGAGTTGGAAAATAACATCAATTGCAAATTTCAGAATGTTGTATTCTCAAAATAATTATGGTATTTAGGTCATTGCCACTCTTAGTAGTTAACACCAATGAAGGACTATATTGTAGGGTTTCAAAATCGGAATTAGATAGGCTGATTCTGATTCGACTCGGATCCCGATCTGGCTAGGCCGATCCACTTCAAAAAATAAGGGTTAGGACTTAGGATATATTTGGGTTGATTCTTACCTAATCTTTATTGATCCTTATCGATTCTGATTTAAATCCTAATTCCAGGTTTTAAAAGGTAATGTTTTGTATGTATTCTTTGAATGCATTAGTTTTTATCATCCGAGAATGCAAAATTGACCTAGAATGCGTTTTAAAAATGCATACCAAACACAACATAGTCACCCCCAATCATATTATTGTTTCTTTCTCTCCCTCAATTATTCTCAAATGTGCTTATTGGTTTTACACAACCAAAAATTCCAATTGACAAAAAAATATAAAATTTATAAAACAATAATGCTTTATGATGAAACTATACACATTGCATTCGAATTTGGTAACTTTCCAAGCAAGGACTTGATGAACTATCAAGGGATTCATATCACGGTTAAAGGTATTACCGTATCTGTATTGGTGGCCATATCGGTCACTATAACACCTATATGCAATAAGGATCCGGCTCCATTGGGGCATAAATTCCAAAAAAAAAATCATTTTTGGACAATGTTTACGACTCGTATCAATATCATATCGGTATCGGCTACCACCACATACATTGTTGCGGTGCAGATATTCAAACTTTGACTTCTTACAGTGGTTGGCCCACCCCAACACCTGCCCTTCCACAACTAGCAATTGGCAACTGGATTGACATCGACCGAGTGATTTGCATCTGATCCTTTGGACATATATCACCTACAATGTTTTTTGAGTTTTCTAAAAAATAAGGGCAAAATCATTTGATATAACTCATATTAGTCAATCCGTTTCGGAATCGACCAGACCGATACCAATCCCAATACTTTGCTTCAAATCCTTGCTATTTGTTCCCACAACTAAGAAATCAAGGGAGGGTATGAAAGAAGCTAGGTCTCTGATCAGTATTTGATGACGAGAGTACATCTCTTGGCTTGGGATGGTCAAGTGTTAGTAAAGGACTATGGTTGCCCCGCACCAACTCTTCCAGCCCATATCCCTTACTAGATACTAGTTGGTAGTTGGTACCATGGTTCATAGTATTGGTCCTGGATTGGATTGGTATTGGCTGAGGCTGATCCTGATCGGATTCCTAAAGCTCGGCAGTGCGGCAGTGCTAGGTGGAGATGACGATTCATGGTAGCTCGGACATCCAACGATTTGAGCTCATTGACTATGTTGAGCTTGGACCGTTGGATGTCCGAGCTGCCACATGTCGGCATCTTCACCTAGCACTATCGCACTGCCAAGTTTTAGGGAATTGGACAAGATAATAATCCATTGCTATCAGCCAAGTCCGATCCCGATATTTCTAGTTCCTAAAAAACTTTGAGTGGTATAGGCTTAGACGAAAAAAAGCTAGGTATAAACATTTGAAGTTAGATACTTTCACACGCTCCTGTTTCTAGCATTCCCCCACAAAAGGTAGTTCTTAAGAATTTTATAAACCAAAACGATTAATTTCAAACTTTTTCTTATCTCGTAGATTAAATACTTATATGTGGGTCCACATGTCAATTTGGCATCAAAGAAACTGATATGGCAATTAAAAGGGGGTCCACATGCTTTATTATGTCACATTTTATTACTATGCCCAAGTTATATGAAATATTAATTAGCTATTACTTTACTATAAATAATAATGAAGCATCACCTCCCACAAGCCATTTTGTTTCAGATGTTGCTCCCATGTATTATTGAACATTTTTTTGACCAATTTTTTTTTGAAAAATGGACTCAATCCTGGAGCGTTGTTTTTACGCCTAGACACATGATAGGATGAAATGACCACCTTGCCCCGACCCTATGAAAGGTGGAAGTCCCATCTCTGTTGATGCTTTCTCGTGCGTTCCCGCATTGGCTCTAGTGCTAGGGCAAGGACCACACTTCCAAACAAAAAACTATTTCCAATATTTTTATAGGAAATCCAGATGATTTATTTTTTGGTAAACAAATCCAGAGGATCTCCTCCTTGTCATAAAAAACTTTTTTGTCCATGAGGATGAATAAGACCCCCCTCCTAATTGTGGGTTTCAAAAAAAAGAAAAAAAAATCCCCACTTTTATAGTGTGTAATGTTTTTCATGTCCTTTAACATCCTAAACATGTAAATTTTGCATTTATACTCTCTCTCCTCCCCCATCATATGACACCTTATTAGTCAAAACCATTTTTTAGCTATAATTGGTGTAGGGTATGAGATTCCCTTGCATATTGTTGGCATGAAAAGCTCTCTCCCATTTTGTAAGGGCAAGGATTCCACATGGCCACACTACTTATGTGAGAGGAATCTCCTACACCACACCAAGCGCACCAATCATGGCATAAGAAACTTCTTCATCAGTTGGGGCCCACATGGTTACATAGGAGAGAGTGTCAGTGTGGGTCTACAGGGTTAAAATATAAGAGGGCGTGTAAAAGTATCACCACACGACTTCCATGAGGATTTTTTTAATTAATTCGAGAAAACTCATTTGAATGGCTTGGCCCAACTTTGGTAAGTTTACTAAAATGGTCCATCTTCAATATGCTGTGTGGAAATAATGTGGTAATTCTGACAATTAAATAGATTGTATGGCAAACAACTGCTAGCTCGGTTGATTGGTGACTTGCCAGTTGAGTGCATGCCCACAGGAGGTCAAGGGATTGACTATCTTGGATTGCAAATTGTGCTAAAAAGACACCCTTCACTCCCCTCCACCCCCTGATAGTTGCAGATTATTAGCTTGTCAATGAGCGCGTGTATGGCCATCTGTCTGAACAAGATTTTTTTTTCCACTCAGTGTTTGAAGGTAATTTTGCACGCTCCCATGTTTGGACGCAAGAACCATGCGACTAGGCAACATGATGCGTGTATGTTCATGCACAACTACAACAATTTGATCATTAATGTGCACTACGACATGGTTTTGAATTTTCAATTTCTAATTTGTTGCTTTGTATATTCTGTCTGAGCCAAAATTTACATGTGAGCAAGGGATCAACAAAATTTGAGCTCATCTGATTTACCATGTGATAGATGTTTGGGCGATCTTGGAAATACTTGAATGTGAGCCATTCATTAATAAGTGTTTTATTTCCTTTGATTAAGGAAATCTCTCTCTCTCTCTCTCTCTCTCTGAATTATTTCCAAATTGTTAGTCTGATCGGACTGTTTATTGGCAAACTTATGAGTATGATTTTTAGACTTTTTACTCTTACGGGCTTTGGAAGTAAACAGGGCAGTAGGCTTTTTATCTTTCTTCAGTTTCTCTTCCTCAGACACAACCCTAGAAATTAGGTCATTAATACTCCAAACTCCATCTTGGGAAATGTAGTTGGTTTAAATGATGCCAAATTTAGAAGGTAGAGTATTTAGGGCTTGATGGACAATTAGGGCATTTGGAAGAGGAATGTTCAAGGTCTTGAGTTTAGTTTGGTAATCAACCATCCTAATAATATGATCCCTAACACCCCGAGAACCATCCTATTCCATATTAAACAACCCTTGCAGAAGTGTCCCAATCTCAGCATTCGATGAAACTTTGTATCTCTTGGAAATTGCATCTAGCAATTCCCTGACAGTACATTGGTCAGGCATACCACTTTTTAGGTGTTCCGGTATCGACCTCTTTATGGACAGTATATTGAGTCAATTACTTTTTTGCCATGCAGCATGCACAGACTTTTCATCCTCAGTACTATCAGCAGTCAGATCCATTGGTTTATCCATAACAAGGGACGTGTACACATCTGCCACTTCCATAGCAAACATAATGTCCTCTTTCCACTTCTTAAAGTTTGACCCAGTAAAAACCTCAATAGTGACCATGTTATTGTTGACAGAAAGGTGACTGAAAATTTAAACAATGAACAGTATAATAATTAGCATAATGCACGTATAGCTTGACACCTTATAAGCTAATGAAAATTTTACACACATCATTATGAAAACACCTTTGGGCTGAATTCCCATAATACAATTATAAAAATCCCTACATACCAGTGGCCATGGGAATACAACTTAACTTTCAAAATCCACCACCTTTGGGTGTGCAGAATTCTAGGGTCAGCCTATTCACATGCATACTGTATATGTATCCCTTCAAGTACCAATACATGACCACCACCTTTGGGTGTATGACCACACATCAGAGTTGAAGGACATCCCACAACTTTATGAGACCGGTGTTTCACAAATCCAACAAGGAAGGTCGTTTTAGCGGCTGCATCCTGTCGAACCCATGAAACCCTCTCTTGGGATTTTCCAAAATTACATACATCCTTAAACAATTTGTGTTATTTTATAATTTATGACAATGAACTTAAATGTCTTAAAAGTAACACAATAATTCTGTTCATCAAGGTAGGTATTCCAACAAGTCAAAAAATTGGTTCGGTTCTCAATGAAACGAATCGATAAATTCTAGAAAAGGGCATACATCAAAAGAATACCAAAAAATATTTAAAATATGTATATCTGATCAAAACAGATAGCACCACTGTGTAGAGCACAGAAAAATAGAGCCAACGCAAAAAATGGGACCCCAAACGGAGGCTCTGTCACACCCGTATCCCGACAAGGGATAAAATACAATATCAGGGTATGATTGGGGTGACACGCGTCATCCCACCTCACCGCCAGGATCTCGATGCAGTGGCCAACTCACAGTCATAAACCAATATTACAATACAATAATATCAGAGTGCGAAAGACAAAGGTATATTACATTTCCAACGATCATAAAATAAGCGGAAGCGTTTACAGTAGTTACCTCATGTTCATACGGCTAAGTGATACGTAAATAGTTTGGATGGACATCCCGAATGACCATAGCATAACTATCCCAAAACAAATATAACAATAAATATTTATATAAGGCACGTGGCCCAAAAAAAAAACAAAAGAAGGGAATAAGTCCCAAGTATCAATACAGCCCGTAGGCACAATCATCATGGGCAACCATCGCCATGATCCTCAGTCACAGTCTCTGGCTCCACAGTAATCATCTGCATCAAAATCTAAAAAGAATGTGTACACGGGGGTTAGCTCCACCGAGCTAGTGAGAGAGAAAAGGGGATGCACAATCACACAATCACAAATAGTCCATGGTGCATGCTATTATTAATTTATTTACCACCTAACACACAATGCTAAGTCAATGGGTATATGCTACTGCAATAACTCGGGAAGACATTGTGGATCCTTCCATTCTCACCACAATGCAACCTCAATTATTACTATGGAGCCCGTGCGGTCGTAGTCATCACCACCCGAGGCGGACCCGATAACCATTACTACCCCTGGCCTGGCCTCTCTAACTCTCCACAGCAGGCAGGTGCTCGCTACCCAACACCTAAACCCCTGTTGGTAAGGGTCGTAGCATAGGGACCGAGCCATTTACCACCTAACACACAATGCTAAGTCAATGGGTATATGCTACGCAATAACTCGGGAAGACATTGTGGATCCTTCCATTCTCACCACAATGCAACCTCAATTATTACTATGGAGCCCGCGGGTCGTAGTCATCACCACCCAGGGCGACCTCGATAACCATTACTACCCCTGGCCTGGCCTCTCTAACTCTCCACAGGCAGCAGGTGCTCTGGCTACCCAACACCTAAACCCCTAAACCCCTGTTGGTAAGGGTCGTAGCATAGGGAACTGAGCCTAACCACAGATATACTACATGAATCCTATCGTGTTGAGAGGTACATCCGGGTGTGTCAACGTCCCATTCCATCTAACACCCGGGTACCAGCACAACACGGCGCATACAGACAAGAATGAGATGCAATATACAATTCCACGTAATTCGGGGTTCGTGCGATTTCCCGACCGTAACCCAACACAAATCCATATCATCCAAATCATCATCATCGAATAAGAATAAATGCAAATATGCAATCATGCTTGAATAATAATGTCACAATATAATTCATAAATGCATGAATAAGCAATAGTAAACAAGCTCAAACAGTCACCCAAACCCACTCACCAATTACTTCAAGTGGAATTTGTATAAGCGCAACGATTCCCGCTTAAAATCACCCCATTGCACATATGTTGGCACCTATGGAAGTGAATAAGAGTGTGAGAGAGTGTAGGGGAGGCCTCATAGAGAAACCCCACCATTTACATAAGTTATAAGCCTTAAAAACTGCATCGGAGGCAACGTCGGACTCAGCAGGCTTGCCTCCGACCTTCCCTGCAGGCTCAGGACACATCGGAGGCAAACATCGGACTCACGCAGTCTTGCCTCCGATGCAACCCAAGTGTGATTTCAAGGTCTTTAAAAGCCCAGGGTTGTCCCATTTGGTTCTCTAAGCCTCAAGGGACAAGGGAGGGGTGTCTTGGAGTCTATTTGGGTCTTAGAAACACCCAACATTCAAAGATTTAAGGGGGTTTAAAGGATCAAAAGCTCAAAAATCCAGATTTGGGGTTTTCTTTGGTGGTTGAAGCTTTAGAATCAAATAGATTCAGCAAGAGGTCAAAATAGAGGTCTTTATAGGATTGTAATGAAAATAGGAAAGCATCCTACAAGGGAAAACTACACATGACTCGAGCTAACCCTTTGGGTTTCAAAAAGAAATCCCCATCTTGGGGCTGCAACCAACGAACCACCCAAGCTCAAACGAGCAAGGGGGAAGAGAGAAAAATGGGGGAAAAGGGCACTTGGCTTACCTGGTTTGAGGTACACACGATGTACCCTCTTTAAAGCTTCAAACCCAGCAGCCGTTTCCTTCTTCTTCTTCCCTTCCTTCTCCTTCTTCTCCTCCTTGCCGCCTCCTCTCTTCAAAGCTCTCCTCTCCTTTCACGATTAGGTTAGGAAAGAGAAAGAAAAAGAAAGACTAAGGAATAGTCTTACCCCTCTCTCTCATATAGAAAATCACTTTTAATGGCCTGTTTGGATAAGGCCTCATAAGTGTAGGCTAGGGTCTGTTTGGATAGGGTCAAACAACCATCCACCCTTACACAAGCTCTAAAAATCCTAACTTGGGCCCCAAGGCCCACATAAGGTCAAGTTAATAAAAAGGGGTAAGGGTAGGGTCAAACATGGCAGGACACCAATAGTACCTTAGCCACAGGGTCTCACCCACAAGGGTCCTTGTCAGCAGCATTGGATGCAGGGTCGGAGGCAACCAGTAACCTTGCCTCCGATGCGAGTAGGAAGGTGGTTCCCACCATAAGAGGTCAGGGCCTTTGGACCACACTTCGAGGGCTTTGAGAGGGCAGTAAGCACACAATAAAATTTGGTCAACTACTTACCCCTGACACGTCAAGGGGCAACCTCCATGGTCCCGACTAGTTTCCACAGGCAACCTCGTACTATGGTCAATATAGATGGGTTTGACCACCAGTGAGAATAACTCACCGGCATAAGTGGCAGTGATAACTACACGTCACGGGGAAGAATTAATAATTAATTATACTCCCGGGGTGCGGGTATAACAGTCTCGTAGCCCCCAGAAAGCCCAGTCAAAGTTTTAGGCCAAAAGCGATTGACTGTACTGGTTTGACCGGTCCGTATGGTCAAACTGGTTCAGCCAAACCACAAGCAATTCTGGGTTAGACCCGGTTCAATCCAATTGCGACCAGGTCAAACTTTTGGGTCAATGGATCGGGTCAGAGGGTCAGGAAATGGGTCGACTCGACCCGACGGCTCACATTAGCAAGGCTACTAATTTTGTAAGGGGCGCATGTTAGCAAAACCCCAAAATTCCTTTTTTTTTTAAGCAACCGGAAAGTGAGATCCACTCGTCGCTGGGTCGGCGCGTGAGAGCCCGTCCGACGGCCGCTGACGGTGATCCACCCATGCAGACGCTCAACTCTCTGAGCTCTACATGCCTGTGTGATCAGATTCACCTTTCGACAGAGAAAAATTCTGGCAGTGGGCCAGTGTCCGTACGGATTTTTCAAAAATTTGGAAAAACCCTACAAACTTTTATTCAAACCGAAAAAATTTCAATTCCCTTATTATGTTATAGGTTCAATAACGGATCTATGGAGGCTCTAATACCACATGTTAGAATAAATCGATCCGAATAGGGACAAAATCCCAAAAGCCAGGAACTCCATAGGGCATTTAAGAACACAAACAAATAAATAATAGAAAGCTGGGATAGAACCACCAACCTTGTTTCGCATCCATGACGATGATCGTAGCGGAAATAAAGACCAAAGTACAAGGTGCTTCCCCTCTATTCCCAAAGTAACTGGCCTGATGAGAATACCGAATGCACAGGGACGATGAACACTGAATATCTCCCTCTCTGACTATAATGCACTCCTCAATAGCAATTGAGAATTAGAAGTTGTAATAATGAGTAGAGGGGGGACCTCGCTCTCCTTATATAGTAATTCCTATAGGGTCTGACTCATCATAGTCCCAATAGGAATCTATCTGCCCACACTAAAGCCAGTCCACATAGGATTCATAATGTAACTCAATGACCCCCTTAATTAGACCAATACCATAATTAGCCTGAGTTTTACTTTATTTAATATTAGCCCATATTAGGGAATATAGTATTATATTCCAAATATAATTCTAACATGCTCGAGTGCCTCTAGCCGTGGAGGGAATGACACGCTGGAGAGTATCCAGGTCCCTCTCTCCTCTCTCAATGCTAACCAAGGGGGAGAGAATCAGTCCATATAACAAGACCCCTCTTGGGTGAAATCAAACTTAGCTACCAAACGAACAAAATAACAAACTCTTGGGACACCCAAAAGTCCCCAAGGGACAAGGACAAAAGATTTCCATATCTATTAAATGTCCTAATCTATTTTCCTAATATCATTTGAAAGAATGCCATCCACCACTGACCAATGCATGGGATGTGGGTATCACGTTATGGTAATAATCTCTGCGATAACTCAAAGACTTGAAGTTGATTTGTGTTGGTCTCTCTTGAATTGAGAGGACCGAAAAATAGAATTTATGTTAGTGTTTGAGATAGAGTCATTTACAGTCTACGAGACTAAAGGAGATAGAGTTGTTTACAATCGAGGTCACTAGAGGAGATTACATTAGAAAAGATAATATAGATGAACTATCCTCACGTAAACTGAAGATAAAGGTTGGGAGGATCCAGCCCAGCAAAAACAAGGGTGCTTGGGTCATTTCAGCGGTGCCCCCTATGAAATGACCAAAACCCCCCTGTTTTGCTGGGTTGGATCCTCCAACTCCCACCATGGCAGGAGGAGAGCCCAATACTACAACCAGTTTCATGTGGAGGAAGAATCTAGCTCATGGTTGTGGATAGTACTATTTTAATTAGGGGAGAGGGTTCACCACGGTTTTAGGAATCCGTATTGAATTGATCGTTGCAGCTGATACCGATACCTGATGGATATGGATCGGCCAATATTGTATGGATGCATTTTTTTTTTAATGAAAAATGTTGTTTTGATATGAAATTGGTACTGGTACAGCTGATACATGTCGATATTGATATCGACAATGACTGATTCTATCATCGATATCGTGAACCAAATCCATGTGATTCTCTAAATAAGTGGTATGGAGGAGAGCACCAATGAAGTATTACCATTATTGGGTAGATGGATTTCCTTTGTTAGACCATATATCAAGTTTCCAACTAATTATAATCTGTTGAACTTTTCTCCTTGTATCTCTGTTGTGGCTAAAATGTTCATTTTGATAGGAAATATGTGTTGTTGGTGAAGCCTAATTTGGTCTAGAAAGTGCGATTGAGACCTTCGGAGGACCTCGGAATGTCAAAAAATGTCGGGGCTCCACGCCTTGTGTTGGGCTCGTCAAGATCTTCGAAATGAGTACTTTTGAGCCATGTAGTGTTATGTTTTGGTCTGGCTCAGGTTTTTTGGCAATTTTTTGGGCTAGGGGCATTTGTGTACTTTCTGGGGTTAAGGTTTCCCTATATAATGTTCTTATCTCTTTGAGATAGGGTTATGAGGGTTTGTAACATTTTTGGAGAAAATAGTGAAACCTGTTCTACTGCTCGGCCGTGGATGTAACTTCCATCTTGGAGGTGAACCACGTAAATCTCTGTGTTTGTGCGTTGTGTGTGCTCTCTCTATTTTCGTTTTTCTTCTACAAATCGCCATTCTTGGCATTGTTTTCTTAACAATATGTAGAAACAAAAATGAAAATATTATAAAGAAGGAAAGATATAAGACAAAAGAGAATGGAAATATGGAAACAAAGGAAATGAGACATTGCAATGATTTGGCCAAATAAAGAATCAATTTGAAATCCTCTTCAAGAGCCTTCTCAATGAGCTCCTTGTTTCCCTTTGTTCATAATTCAGCAAAGAGCTCAATATCCCAGTAACCCTCACAATACCATCTCCTTCCCTCAAAACACAATTTTGTTCCTTTATATCGCTCTACATAACTCACCTCAGCCAAAAAAGTATTTCTGGGAGAATTTATGGCAATACAAGAGTAAATAGGTATTATCATGGCAAATACCCTTTGTATCTTTTGGGCTCTTTAAGTTGGAAGGTGAGGTAGCCAGTCTCCCACGGGGATGCTATTGTGTTCTCAAGGCCGTGTTTGGGGGAGCTAACATAAAAAAAGAAAAAATTTATCTTAGAAAAATGCAGTCTATTTGGTTGCTTTGCAAAGCAAGCATCTCTTCTCAATCGAAAGCCACGAATCTCGAAAAAATTGTACAATGCAAGCAATTTTAGAAAGAGCTATTTTTTTGTTGGAAAGTAGTTTTCTAGCCGGGAATGTGACATGTATCTATCTCTCTCCCCCTCAACACTCGGGGATAGAGTCACAGAGGTGTCTTTTCAAATGGGGAGGAGAGAGAACTTTCTCCCCTTTGTTTTAATTTTTTTTTGGGGTAAAGTCTTAGAAAGTGCTACTGGCCATCCAAAAACTTTGACCTACCACACCCCCCCCCCAAAAAAAAAAGAAGGAGAGAATTGAATGGTTTGAGTTTGACCATTTTATACTAGAAATTGATGGAAAAAAAATCCTCTGTAGTGCCCTAATCTAGTGGTGCATTACAGTGCGAGTCTGAGAGCTCGATACGTGGAAGTTGCGACATCCAACGATGCCAAGCTCGAGAAAAAAGGAAAAAAATAAAAACTACCTTGAATCAAGCTCACACTGTTGGATGAAGCTTCTTCCACGTGTCGAACTCTTAGGACCGCATTGCAGTGCATTGCCAGATGCCCGCACTGCAGAGGATTTTAATCCCAATTTGGCACGTCCATATATTTCAATGCAAATGCACTCTAAACCGATAGAGGGCCAAAACTACATCTAATTGGTCAATTTTCACGGTTTTAGTGCAAATTTTATGGATTGTTTGGGTTTTGGTAAATCTTCAGTCTTATCTAATTTTAATTTTTGGGTTTTGGAGTCTGGACCCAACTTGTGCCCAGGCCTTTTATCCTAACTAAGGCTCAGGCCAGTCCCACATGAGCCTTAGTTAGGATAAAAGGCCTGGGCCTGAGCTCGATTCTGGTCCTAAACATTAGGACCAAGTCTGGGCGGGGCCTGAGCTTATACCCAACATATGTATTGCCATCCTCTATAGGATGCAGATCGTCTACGGCGCAGCTGCCCATCTTGCTTGTGCTACACAAACACACGGCTTTGCGCAAAGATCATCTTACCCCCACTTGGGCAAGGCACTCAGGCAGGGGTATGGCGGTCTTTGTGTGTGGCCCTGTGTCTGCGCAACACAGGCAGGATGGTCAGCTGCACCGTAGATGATCCAAATTCTCTTCTATACGTGAAGGAGAACGTACAATTGTCCAATTGTGGAGGCTTGATGCGATCGTGGATTTAGGTATCAGTATCGTATTGGCCGTATCAACTGATACATATTGATTTCGTCGATACCCAACAACTGATACATATTGGTCTTGACGGTTGGTTTTGGAGGAGAAACCATACATTTTTGGGATCTCTGTGCTCCCTTGACAATGTTTGGACCGACGTTCTGTTAAATATATGATCGGTGCTCCTTTAGGTTCTTTAAATTCTGTAGGTACGCCACCAAGATCAATGTGATCAATTATGTGTCTCCTATAAGTTGGTTAGCTGTCTCTCATTTTGTTCTAAAGATTCCTCTTCTTCATGTAATGGTTCATTTATGAAATACGAGAAATACCCGATTTGAAGAAGGAATTGATCATAATGTTGAACATGTTCTTTCTATGACCTTTATTAAGTGAGACACAAATGATTCGATAATGATATGAATCGAATAAAAAGTGAGTGGTTTTTGAATTTACACCGCAAATATTACTGGCCTGATACGGGCGGATACGCACTGATATCAATACCTAAAACCCTGTATATGATAGTGAAATCAAAGGAGATTCGCTCTTTCCACGCCCTGGTGTTAGTGAAATTGTGAAACTTTATAGATTGTTGATAGATACATTCTCCATTTAATAACCGTATAGAAAGTCATTGGTGTGGATATGGAGGTTGAGCGAAGCTCATGACTTCTTTTTTTTTTTTGGTTGAAAGCTCATGACTTCGATATTCTAAAAATTGAATCCTGTTCTAAGTTCTAACTTATACGTTAAGATAAGCCCAGTCCCTCTTTGTTCTTCAAACTTTGAATTCTAAAGAGTGTCTTCAAAGGAACTTGTAGCGGCCATTAATTGACCAGTGTCTATCTAATCTAATTAATTTCTTCGTGTTTCTGATACATGACCATGATGCGATGATGCTTTCAGACCAAGCAAGGCAAGATCATGCAAAGTAACCGAAGCGCACTAGCTGAACAGAGGGAGGACTAAGGAGGAGCAGCGGTTGGGATGGTACAGTAAGGTCCCCCCCTCCCACTTCCACCATCGCCTACTTCACCTAACTTTGCACTACTAACCAAATCTTTCTCACCGGTATCCAAGGAAGTAGGAAAAGCATAAATACCCGGACCCATGGACCCATCCATTGCCTGATACCTTTACACTCGTTAATGGTGGTTGGTATTCCAGTTATTAGTGTCTCTCCTCAAGTCGAAAGATGGATAAGAGGATAACTATAAAAGAACAAACAAACAAACAAACAAACAAACAAACAAAATAAAGTGTTTCTTGTGATGTTGTGTCGTCTTCGCCCGTCCGCCGTGTCACGAGCAGGAGATTCCAACTCTGTCTTCTCTCTCTCCAGATTCACTTTCTCTCACAATAATGGAAAGTTGTAGAGGATAGTCAGGATACCATGTGTGCGTCACACACATGACAGATCGAAAGAGCAAACATATCCCTATCATCCACGCCATATCTTGCTCTTGGTTTGGTTGATCCAATATTACCAATAGCAAACACTCTTATTTCTTTCTTCTTCTGTTAACCTTCTTCACCAAATTCACTACTCTAATAAAACCCTAACCTCAAATCTCACTTCTCATTTTTTTTTTTTTATGTCTTTTATGCTTTTCTGTCTTTGCTTGTTGCCCCTGTAATAATGACTCAACTCTTCAGATCCAAGTCTTGTAAACTTGGAGGAGGTATGATGGTTTTGAACTACTCTCCCCCGAGTCCCTCTCTATATCTCACAAATGATGAAGACGAAGAAGAGGAAGAGGAAGAGGAAGAGGAAGAAGAAGAAGAAGAAGAAGAGGAGTTCGAAGATGACGAAGACGAAGATGAGTATTTTATGAATCCCATATCCACTCCACTGATCGTTACAGCGGGAGGGAGAGAGCGGAGTACTAGTAGGAAAGATCAGGATCACCAGTACCCTATTTTGGCGATTCTGGTGGCGGCGCTGAGGAAGTCGCTGGTCACCTGTACTGTGGACAGACAGGATATTAGTTCCATGGATATCGGCTGGCCGACTGATTTCCGCCATGTCTCCCACGTTACTTTCGATCGCTTCAACGGTTTTCTTGGTTTGCCTGTTGAGTTCGAGCCCGAGGTTCCCAGGAGGGTCCCCAGTGCCAGGTTAGCATTTCTCCTTCTCTTTCTCTTTCACACACTCTGCCGCGTCTTTCTGATTGTGGAAAACTCAGTTTATTTGCTTATGATTTCATCACGAATCCTTTGATTCTTGTCATTGGGTGTGTCCTTCGATTTAATCTATGTTCTTTCAAACACTCCCGAAAGTTGTAAACTATATGGGGAATAATGAATCTTATCTTCTAAAGCCTCAAATGAGAAACCTTATCTTTTCTATGCCTAGAATTTAGCTTGATTGTTCTCAATGTTGCTTCGTTTTCCCCTTGAGTGTTGCGATTTACATTTTTCGATTGTGGTGCAGTTCGATTTAAATTGAAGCTCAGACTGCTTTGGGTTGATACTTGAGAGATCCTTGGGAATTTCTTTTGGCAGATGATAATTGTTTATAGATCTTTATTTTCGCTTCAATAGGGTTGAGCTAGCTATCTCTAAGTGTGAAGATATGGATGGATTTTTGTTTGAAGCATTATGGTTTTGGGATTTCACAATGTGAAACGCTTCCAGGCTTTTTTGTCTCCCCCCTGAGCCCCTTGGATCCTGTTTGATAGTTTCCTCGCTTCTAGTTTTCAGAGAATTGGACCTACCATTTCAACAGGGCCACCTTAAAATATTGCCTGGCCAAAACTACGCTCTACTTGACCCAAAATTTTGCCTCTTCAACATGGTTTAATTTCATTGTTCCCTTGTTGAATTCAAGCACAGGATTGCTGATGGTTGACCTTGAGTACCTACATTATTATTTGTATTTTTGAGGATATTAAGAACGAGAAAGAAGATAGTGTGTCAAGGGGAAAGGGTTAGGTGATGCAATTGCCAACCCCTACGTTTTTCCAGTGACTAATGAGAGTTAATGGTGAGAAATCCTATTATTAGCAAGAAGGGGTAAAAGAAATGACAAATGTTTGTTTCTGTGTAATCTTTTCATATATCATCTGTTTCTTGTGAATGGTTACTATGGTCTATTAGAAATAGGCTATATTTATAATATGATTAAGATGTACGTTAGACACTCTTTGAGCTAAGGCTATACCTATGGGGGGAAAAACTACTCTCACAACCCCGTTTAGGATTGGCTTCCCGAATGACCCAGTCTCGTTGTGCCATGTGGAATGATGATGTGTCAACTTTAACTGTTGGGTAGATGATACATGGACTAGATTAGCCACATGTCAAATTTCAGAGTCTAATTCAATCAAATTTCCTTCAATGTATTGGCATGCATTCCCATGTATGTCCATGGATGCCAATGGTACTCCAACCTCTACTGTGTACTGTCCCATAGTCATGGATTTTTTTAAGTTTTTATTTTGTCACTTGGCAAACTCCATTTGGGCTGAAACTTGATATTGTGAGCTAGGGACATTGAGGTCTACCTGTCTACAAAATTTGGGCTCCATCTGATCTACCATATATATATATAAAACTTGCAGCTTTTGACCTAGTTGTAGATTTGATCAGAAATAGCCTAGAAACCTACGACTACCAACTTATCATGAATAAAGTGGAAAATCAAATTACAAATGGTTTCTGTTATTATTGGAAGTGCACTGGACTCAGCAACTAGAATTTGATTATTCAGAACAGAACTGAAATCTCCAACTCTCCAAACAAAATAGTTTGCTGCTGTCTAAACTCTATATCTGCATAGGAATCTAACAACGACTGCACTGGGTACTAGAGGTTGCTAATCCACAAATTCTCAAAATTTTTATAAAATTGTTAGACTTGCTTTTGGATGAAAAGCAACCATTCCTAAGTTACATGGTTCGGGTATGGTAATGTGTCTAAGTTTCCAAGTTTCTAGGGGTCAGATCTGTCTGGCTGTTAAATCTTTATGATACAAACGCTCGGCTAATAAGTATTTGTCCAGTGGGTATGGGTATGTGGAGACATCATATAAAAATGTACAAATTGAAAACGTATGGTGACAACAATATACAATTATGACTTGCATATTGCAACTGTAGTGGAATTAAGAACTTCAAATGTAACAATGTACTCTTAATTTATAATATGTAAAGTTAAGAGGACCTCGGATCTGTAACACTGCGATCTCAGTGTTATATGCAGCAACTAATGGCCATTACTCTGTCTGAAAAAATTAATTAAAAATAAGGTTTCTGACTTTGAGGATGCAATTAATATCCCATATCCACGTTGTGTCGCTACTACAAAGGGTACACTTGGTAAGGTCCAGGCTCTCAGTGACTATTTGACCTAGTTGAGAGTCTGTGACTCGTAAGTCATAACACCTGCATTAAGGACTAGTTGGGAAATGGGTAAGAGGCAATCACTTGAGTAAATGGTTTCTTTAAAATATAATGGGAAAGAAAAGTCTTTAATCTGGTAATATTTCATAATGGTGTTTATGCTTATGAAGTATTAAAGGTGAATGGTTTTATCCTAATGAAAAAAGTACTATATGTGTAAATACAATGGTTTGTTTTGGCACTTTGGTTGGTAGCTGCTTCTTCCCCCAATAACGAAGAGGGGGTGGAGGTGGAAGATCTGAGTTGGTGCACATTCAAGTCTGGAATGTTTTCTTCGATTATCTAATATTTCTTAAACACTTTGGGATGTATTCTTCGTGGTTGTGCTTGGGCCAAATGATAAAAGTCTAGCATATTTTAGTTTTAGTAATCTCTTCTTTAGGAATCTTATAAGATATCAAATTTTATCACGTAGGTGCTGCTTTGGCTTGTAATTTTATGCCTTGCTTTGTAGAAAAGGTTAACTATCCAAGCCATTACTGGAACATTTATAATAAATTGATCTTGAAGGTGTCTGTCAATGCTTCAAGAATTGAGATTACAGTAGGAGTGAAGTTGAAGAGGTTGTTAATATGTTCTGAACAGCTTGGTCATTTTATGGTTTGTGTATCAGTTCCTTACTTTTGCTCTTAGTTTGCAGCAGGAAAATTGTCTTCTTACCAACTTTCTCTGTTTTGTTCATGCTGGTAGAGACTTTGATCAATGATTTGAATTTGTTTGCCAAGATGGGTAGATATTCAACTTAGTTTAAAGAGCAAGACCTTTGTTTTAATCTGCAGGACATGGTCAATAATGTGCTGTGGGTGGTGTTACATTGGTTAATCTTGCTTGTGGAATGGTAAATTTTGGGAGGCCAAGTGGAAACTTGAAATAAACTACTTGATTATGGAATTATGGATTTCAGCGTAAATTGGCTAGAAGTCATTACATGGTGCAAAACTTGGCGATCTTGCCTTAGATTAATATATTTTTGGTTTTGCTCTTCATTTTATCTTTTCCTGGTGCCTTTGGAATAGAATGGATTGTAGCACCCATATTCCAGCTTCTCTGCTCAAACTCTTCTTTCTTTTTCATCTCGTCCAGTGCAAGCGTATTTGGAGTTTCTGCAGAGTCTATGCAATGCTCCTTTGATCACAGGGGAAACAGCATACCAACGATTCTTCTCATGATGCAAAGGCGCATGTATTTGGAAGGAGGCCTTCAAGTATGTTTTTATTTTTGTACTGAACTACTAAATAATAACGTAACTGTTATGCTCATTATGGTGTTTTATTCATACCTGTTGTGCTTGAAGGCAGAAGGAATATTCCGTATCAATGCGGAGAATAGCCAAGAGGAGTTTGTTCGTGACCAGCTAAACCAGGGTGTTGTAGCCCACGGAATCGATGTGCATTGTTTGGCAGGTTTGATAAAGGTAGTCATCAGGAAATTTCAAAACATTCTCTGGGATATACTATTTTGCATACAATACGATTGTAGGAATCTGTGTTCAGCCTGGCTGGAGATTGTGACTGCAATCACTGCACAAATGTATTAGTCAACCCACTTAATCATGAATTTAATAAATGGTATCATGGTTCAGTCCGGTCCCGGGCAATGCTGATCCTAATTGTTCTGGATCAGACGACAATCCAGCTTGACATTATAGTCCATGTTGCAGTTGTATGCACTTGGTATCAGAATCTCATAGGGGTATAAAGAATTGGCTTTTGGTGAACCCCATGCACAGGTTCTGCATGGACTGGCATTGCATAATGTTGGAGACAATTACTATTTCCATACGACTAGGCATTAAATTTGTGGTAAACAATGTCTATTATGGCTGGGACATGAATAAACTTAACACTTAACAGTGTTATCTTGCTACCTGTTAACTTTCTATGGAAGAAGATAGAACTCATGTAAGTTTTATTTCACAGTTTAAGGAAAATGAGGAAGGGAAATAAAAAAGAGAAAAGGAAACCCAGAGGTGCACATCAAAATCCAGCACATCGATGTTTTTAATAATGGACCAGTGACCAATCTTTTGGTCCTGCTGTTGATAGGTGATCCAATGATCTGGTGCAAATTTTGCCAAATAGCAAAACAAGAAACTAAAGAAACTCCAGTAGTCATATATATGAATCATAGTTATAAAACAAATGGGCAATTGGTCTAGGTGGTCGGTTTGTTGCTTCTATTATTAGAATTCATGAATTCAAGTCTTGCAAAGCCTTTTAACTAGTTATTTATTTTCTCATTATATGCGAGCTTAATTCTTGAGTGCATGTGCATCTATTCAGTGAATATGAGGTTCCTAGTGGTCTACTTCTCTTCCTTTGTGGTGAAAGTTAAACTATTGTTTTAATTGATTATTATGAATCTTTTGATGCTCAATAGGCATGGTTTAGAGAACTTCCTACAGGGGTACTTGACTCTCTTACCCCAGATCAGGTAATGCACTGCAACACAGAAGAAGATTGCACTCGACTTGTAAGATTACTGCCACCGACAGAAGCTGCATTGCTCGACTGGGCCATCAATCTGATGACAGACGTTGTGCAGTATGAACATCAGAACAAGATGAATGCTCGCAACATTGCTATGGTTTTTGCACCCAATATGACTCAGGTTATTACTTATTCACAAAAAAAAAGAAAAAGACTCAAGTTATTGATTTTTTAAATATTTGTTTGCTGGTCATGATTCATGAACATGTAATTAATTTCAGAAATTTCCCTTTGAGATGCCGTTGGTAGTTACTGTAACAGACCAAAAAGGCAATGGTTGGATCTTGGAACTTGGGACCCATGGTTTGATGGTCCCATCTAGTGATGTATGCTATTCAGAAAATATAGTCGTATGGTCTTGCAGGCTTGATACTCTAAACTACTGTATTCTTTTAAAGGTTGATGAATATTAGATGAACTTAACCATCAATAGAGTGGATTTTTGACATTGGATCCCCTAGAGGGAAGACCTATTGTGTGAAGGGCTTTCCAATCTGCTGTGTCCAATGTAGTGATGTCCAGGATAGGAGTTCATGTGCATGAATTTCTCTCTCTCTTCCCCCCCCCCCCTTCTCTCTTACCATTCAGGTAAATATGGTTTTTTTTTTCACCTGACAAATAACAAAATATTTTTCTCTTTTGGCAGATGGCAGATCCCTTAACTGCACTGATCCATGCAGTTCAAGTGATGAACTTTCTCAAGACTCTGATCCTGAAAAACCTTCGTGAGAGAGAAGAATCAGCTGCTGAGGCTAGATTATCATCGTCTTCATGCTCTCCAGACGAGAAGGATGAATCCCCGTCACCAGTGCTAAACATTGAAACTGATGGCAGATCCTTCAATGCAACAACTGGTGTTTATGTTGGTGATGGAACCGTTGTCTCACCTAACATTCTAGGCAGCCCCAGCAGTGGAGAATCTGGAAGTGATACCGAGACAAGGTTTTGGAGCTTTTCGAAGAGCAAGGCTGATGTGGAACCTGAATTTACTCCCTGGAATGACACACATGTGAAGTGTGACGTTGGGGCTCTAGGGAATGACTGTGGAGGTGGTTACAGTAGTGGGGAAGTTGAAGGGTTCTTGGATAGGTTGAGCTTGAGAAAAGGAGTGAAGAAGCTCTGCAGGCACCCAGTCTTTCAATTGAGTAAGCCGGTCAAAAAGCCTGAAAATCTTGGCATTGTAAATAGTAGGGGACGGGGTGGAGAGGCTTGGGCATAAGATAGTTGCTCGAGTCAGGTCATGTAACTGTGTGTGCGTGTGTTGAATTGAGGCCTTAATGTTTGTGGAATATTAGTGTCTAATTTTTTTATTTAGAATTGAGAAATTTATGTTGCCCTCTAAA
This sequence comes from Telopea speciosissima, assembly GCF_018873765.1. NCBI lineage: Eukaryota > Viridiplantae > Streptophyta > Magnoliopsida > Proteales > Proteaceae > Telopea > Telopea speciosissima. Next base: position 85,805,455 of record NC_057916.1, on the reverse strand, counting down.
AAAGGATTTAGATTGTGTTTGGTTTCAAAATAGATTCTGGGCTCTAAAACACATTGTGAAGCTAGAAAAATCAGAAAATGGAATAGAATCAGGTTCTAGAATGCGTTCTAGACTCATAATCTATTATGTCAAAATCAAACACAGCCTTAAGTTGTTGAATTGCTGAGTTACTAACATACGCTGAAGCCAAGGAATTTTTTTTTTTTGGGGGGGGGGGGAGGGAGGGGGAGGGTGTTAAATGAATTTAATGAAAGGATTGGAATGGTCTCAGCACTCAGAAATTTTTTTTGTTGCACTGAACCAAACCTATATGATGTACATGAGCCCCTGGAAATAAATGGTGAGGCAATAGATTTCAATTTCCATAGCTGAGGCATCCCCTTTCGTGCTTGGAACTTGCAATCTTGCATTTTGTATATTGGGCTGTTCTTTGAACGGACTTGGGAAAGTAGGGCTGTAGTCCACCATATGATCCATCTTTAACTTGAAATGATTTGCTTGTAGGCAACATTTGATCCCACCTACTACCCAAAAAAAAATTAAAAAAATTTAAACCATCTACGGAATGGGTCGAATTGTATTGACTATTGTATTGAGATCATGCATGTCTCACCAGAGTTCACCCATCGATACCGTGAAGTAAATCCATGCCCGAGGGGCATGAAGAAATATGGTTGACTCCGAAGTCCGAAGCAAAAGCGAGGCCGAAATTTTAGAAACCCGCTTAACATGGGTCAAGAATCCCATCCCCACCATGGATCCTGCATTTGTATAAATGGCGGGAACCTCTCCCTTTTCGACCCAAAATCCCAGATGACCCCAATTCTAGTTGCTCTCTCTCTCACACGCATTCAGTAAGCAACGCCTACGTAAAGCTCCGTTTCCCGTTCCCTTCTCTTTCTTCTTATCGTCAGCGTTTTACACTTTTTTTAACTCCCTATTCTCTCGAAGCCTTATAATCGTAAATTTCTCCCCCAACCTCCGAAACACAAAAGCACCTCTGAAATCCTATTGAAAAAAGTATCTTCGAGAGAATTTCATTTCGCTCAAATCGTTTCTTTCGATTCGCTTGGATCCATTGCAATCGTTCTTCGAGTGAGAACGTTGTGCTTCTAGGGTTTTTTCTTTTTTTTTTTGTTCTGGAAGAGAACTAGGGTTTTGATCGGCCAAAAGAGCTTCTGCTAAGGAGAAATACATAACATATTAAGCCTTAAAGTCTCATCGGGAAAGAGACGGAGAAAGGTGGAGGACCAGTTGGAGCTTCCGATTTGATGGAGGCTGCGGCCGGGGTCGCTGCTATTCGCGGCGGTTCATTGCCGATCCCGTCTTCTCAGTCTGCGAGGAAAGAATGGCGAGCTGTTTCTGAAAATTCGGTTCGGAACGCCGGTCTTGAGGTGAAAAATAAAAGCCATTTACTTCTGCAGAATAATGCTACTGTCTTTCGTTTCATCATGATATATCGTTTTGGTTTTTTTCTTCTAACTCTCTTTGCTTCTCCATGATGGCCATTTCTAAGGACGTGGTGGTTGGGCAGGATTTGGAGTGCTCGAAGTTGGCGCAGTCAGATGAGAGAACTGTTTATGAGGTTTTTGAGACCTGAACTGCAATTTTACATTCTCTTTCAGCTTTAGTGTGTGGAGTTTAGACTGAGTGCAGTGATTATTATGCAAGGTGCAGCAGGGAGCGGTACCACTTGAAGCCGACTTCGGTTCGATAACGATGGACGGAAGCCTCGATAACGACATGTTACGGCAACGCCTTCATAGTATCACTAGACAGAGAGAAGAGCTTCAACATATGGAGATCGAGCTTAAAGCCCAGGCTATAGCTAGATCGCAGATAATGGAGATGCAGGACAACTTGGATGCGCAAATCAAAGAACATGCCAATGCTGCAGCCAAACTACAGGTATTGGCCAATCCCTTGTTTCTTACCTGTCTTTTCCCTTATCTGATTACGAGATTCTGGAAGAGTGCCAAAATCAGTCTGCCTGCTAGAGTAGCTTATTATTCATTTTGGCCTTACTATTTTCACTCTCCTCGGGTATAAATGATTTAGTTCTTCGGCCAAATCTTCTATACAATGAACATTACTGTTCTCCATGTATGCCTATCATGGGGTTGATGGAAGTGTTTTATGATTGTGCATTGTACAGTTTTTGATTAGTTTTATTGTCCGAGGGATATAAAGGAATTTCTGCTGTATCAACCCGCATGGTTCACACTGTAGATGTGTTGTGCGAGAACAAGATCAGCACTGCTTGTGTTGGTGCTATTATGAACATTTTTTGGTTGAATTTAGTTTCAGGGAAATACTTGTGTTCCAAAAAGTTGCAGTAAAATATTTGGGTTCTTAAATTCTTCACATTCTATAGTTGATTCTGGCTTCTTCATTACCAGGTTGGTTATTTGTGCGGTTGGAGTGACATTTGTACTCTATACAATGTTTCTCTGACTTATTTGTGCTCTAAGTGACTAGCATGCCATCATTGCATATCAAACCCAGAGATGACATAATGATTTGCTACTTGTGGTGATTTGTGTTTATCTCGTTATGTAGGAGCAACTACAAGAAAGGGAACAAACCATACATGAGTTGGAAGCAGAGATGGAAGAGAAGGAAAGAGAGCTGCGCGCAATTAAAATTGATAGTGAAGCGGTTTGTAAACCATTTTGATTATTTATCTACTTCATTGGATTCTTTATTGAGTCTTTTTTGTTTTACTTTGTCAGGCTTGGGCTAAAGAGGATCTTCTTAGAGAACAAAACAAAGAGTTGGCAACCATTCGGTATGTGCTGGTGTCTTTATGAAACTCCATCTCATGTGCATCTAATGGACCGTTATTGTATAACTGAATGCATCTGGAATGGATATGCCTCCAGTTTGGTGTTCATGGAGAAGAGAAGTTACTTATTTTTCTGTAGGATTTAATCAACTCGTTATAGTTTTACGGGGTCTTACTACTAGTAGATTTATCTTCACTGCAAGTTCCAAAGAGGTTTTTAAGTTATGCCATTTATTTGGAGGTGAGGAACATTAAATGATTCAATATGTGGTTCCTTCTCTCTCTTGCAGAAGAGAGCGTGATAATTCTGAAGCTGAAAGAGCACAACATCTCAAACAAATGCATGAGCTGAACGAGCATATTCAAGGAAAAGATAGGCAGCTTCTTGAATTGGAGGAACAGGTTTGTTCACTCACATTTTACTTTTTACGATGTTCTGTGAATTTGTAGTACTTTTGGAGTTGAATTTAGCACTCAATAGTTCTGTAAGCTTTAGTGTAATTTTAGCTAAAGATCTATGTTACAGATTGCAGTTTTTCTAATATATGGATCTCAAGTTTATTTCATCCTGTTTCAAGAATTCATTTATTGTGTTTGTAGAATGTTGTAAGTCACAATCATAATATACTGATGTTGGTATAACTGGACTCTACTGCATCAAATTTCCTTTATGCTTGCAAGATGGTAATGTGCTGCCCCTTAAATCATGTTTGCATGTTGGGAAGTTAAAATATTCACTAATATAGTCTTTGGATTGCATCCATAGGCAGTAGTATTATTTTTTCTTCTTTCTCTTGTGCCCCTCCTTTTAAAATATTCTCTAATTTTGTCTTTGGATTTGCCTCCATAGTTAGTATATTATGTTTTAGCAGTCTCAAATTTTCTTTCCCCCTCCCCCTCCCTTTACGAAAAGTGAAGATATTGCCTAACAAAAGCCTGCCTTTCAGAATAGGGTTGCACAGGAAGCTATACTTTATAAAGATGAACAATTAAGGGAGGCCCAAGCTTGGATTGCACGTGTTCAGGAAATGGATGCCTTGCAATCAACAACCAATCATTCCTTACAAGCTGAACTGAGAGAACGTACTGAACAATTTAATCAGTTTTGGCTTGGTTGTCAAAGACAGGTTACTTTTAATCTTTATCTCCCCACTCTATGTGTGTTTTGTTGAATCCTCTCTCTCATCCTTTGCACATAGGAAGCTCTCACACCACAAGTCCACAACTCTTGTGATAAACATTTCTGCTTTCCTGTAATATCCCCTTCAAAAAGAGTTGAGCTTATCTTCTATTTTAGTTGAATTTTGTGCTTTGAGGATTGACTTTTTTATTGCATTGAATTTAGTTTGCAGATATTGAGCGGATGCATTTGCATACTATACAACAACTTCAGTTAGAGTTGGCTGAGGCAAGAGAAAGGAGTGGAATTTATAATGATGAATCACGGATGGCTCATGCAGCTGCAGAGGATGCATCCCCTTTTGGGCAGAACAGGGGAAACCAACTCAATGTAATAGATGGTGGAACATTAAATGGTAACCCTGGAGCTCCTCCAAATGGGAATGTAGAGAATGTCGCTCCCTTTGTTACAACTGGAAATTCATCAACCAAGGTAGGAATGCAAGACCACATTCTATCAAAGATTACAAATTGTTGTGATTATTATTATTATTTTATTGCTTCTTCTCCATAGTATTATTGATATCCCTGGTTGCTAATACTGATTAATATGCCTATTGTGCAACCTAGTAGGTCTTCCCATTCCTTTTAGCATTCTAATACATATATGCTAATTTAGCATCCTCCTAGTATGGGTGGTGAAATACATTTGTTGGATAGATTTTCTTAATTGTGATTTTGTGAGTTACTTATTACCTAGAAGTGTGTTGCTTTCAATATTTCTTAATTTGGGAAAGCATAGTACATGTTCTTTGACGTTGTTATGTGATTTTGTCATAGTTGTCATGGCGTCCCAAGGCGTTGGAGTGGGCCTGAACGCAAGGTGACGCCAACTTAGGCATGCCTAGGCTCCCTCGCCAAGGTGACTAGACGCCTAGGTGATGGCTTGACTGTAGATTTGAAACCTATCCACAATGCAGAGAAAGTGAGAAGCACAATGAGTAAAAGAAAGAACAATCAGATAACCGCAACGCAAGGATATATGTGGTTTGGCAAGGTGTCTAATTCCATGGTGAGATGAGAGCGGCTTCACTAGCAATGGAGAATAGAGTTACAAGCTCTCTTCCTAACACCTCTTTGCTTACAAAGAATTCCCTTTTATCCTTAATGACCCCCATCACTAGCAATTTAAAGGGAAAAACATGAAGATGCAATTTCCGACGTTACCCCCATATATTATGGGCTTTTAACGGCCCTTTAGAGGCGGCTTACAACCCAAACCACAGAATACAAGATATCAATCCTCAACATTGATTTTGTAGATAAATACAGTTCCTCTCCTATAATTGTTCTTTTCTTCATACAAACCTTTTTTGTCTTCAACGTTGCATCTGATTCTATCAACAAAAGGTGTCTGTGAATGTAATGAATGGAAAGGAAGGCCTGATGAGAAAAAGTGGATGGAGATGAACCCACAACGCGATTTGATGCATTTGGCTGTTCATTTGAAATAATTGGATCTAAACATGATAAGACAACTCTAATTGTCAGAGGCGACCCACAACCCAAACCATGGAATACAAGACATCAATCCTCAATATTGACAACTATGGATTTTGTAGATAAATACAGATCCTCTCCTATAGACTGTTTTGAAACATGATAAGAAAGCTCTAATTGTTAGAGAGAGTAATCCAATATTTGTGCTTTAATGAGTCTTACATCATTAGTCTATGTTTATAACTGATCCAAATATAGAAAAGATTCACTACCCCAGAGTTTTACCTTGTAAAAACACCATTTAGTTGGGCTAAAGCTACAATTGAGTTTTCAGTCGTTTTTTGTATTGCTTGTCCAAGACCTCTTATTGATTGTAGGCTTTGGTTTACCTCAATGGAAATGAAGCCTGGCTGGTGCATGGACCTAACGGTTACTGGATGGTTAAATATTGTAAGTTAATCCACCTGGTTGAAAACAAATGAGTTGAACCATGATGGATGCACTACTGGGCTTTTAATATTTAACCATGCTTGTCATGGTTGACGTTTGGGTCTTCCCCCCTATCATTTAAGCTCTACTCTTTGCTCGATTGAGTGTTCATTATGTGCCTCATGACATTTGGTGTTTTGATATAGTTTAACTCAATGTTTGAAATTATTTTGGTCAAAATTTCACGCAGTTTCAACAAATGGTCAAAATGGAACCAGGTGTGATACCTGAGTCTTACCAAGTTATGGTCAAAATTTTGCAGTTTCAGCGAAGTTCCGACCATATTTCGGGTTTTAGTATTGTTTTGGTCGAGCCCTTTTTGCAGTTTTGGCCAAATTTTTACCATGTTTCAGATTTTGATATCTTTTTGTCTCCAACGAGGGAAACTTCCTAGAAAATCTCTCCTAGAAAACCTCAGTTTTTTTGAGATTTTTGGTCAAATAACTCTCATGTTTGTAATGAACCACATATAACATTTAATAATTATGAAATGGTGTCTACTTTTATTTTATTCATTCTTAATGCATATTTTAGTTGTTTTGACTAAATTATTTGTGTTCTAGTACCAAATTTTGTGTATACATCAGTGTGCAACGTATACTACCAACCTAGGGTTCGAAGCCAATTTACTATTTTGGTTTTTCTTTTTTAAAATCTAAGGGTTCCACTATGTTTAGAGGGCCTTGGGGTGTCTCAGAAGTTTCGGGACCTAATTTTGTCATTTGGGCATCAAGAACAACAACAACAAAAAAAAATTAGCCTTATCCCAACTAAATGGGGTTGGGCCGGTTGGCTACAGTTGGCTACATGGATCCTTGCAAAACAAAGTCGGGAAAACTGACTGAAAGTAAGAGGAATGAAGAAATGCAGAAGTGAAGATGAGAAATGAAAAGTGAGAAATGAAAGTAAGCGGAAACGGGTACAGCCCAAGGTGTAAAGAAAATCTCAGCTAAATGGGTTCGGCAACATGGATCCTTGCCCTCCAATAGGCTCTATCCGAGTTCATGCTTGGTACAAGGCCCTGACTACACATGCAATTCCTTACAACCTCTCCTATGGTCATTTTAGGCCTGCCCCTAGTTCTTTTAGCTCATATGGCCATTTGGGCATCGAATCCAGCAATTGAAACCTGCAGCCAAAACTTACCAGGTTTCAGTCAAAATTCCGCAGTTTTGCGAAATATTTAAGTTTCAACAACCTCTTATCCCAATAGCTTGAGCTGTTAAGTAAGGGCTACAAAATGTATATCAACATACAACAACATACCTAAACTATGTACACGCATTGATCAAAAAGCGTCCACCTTGGTTAGAAGTGTGGACAAGGCAACACCTTGTTCACAAAGGCGGGTGCCTTTGTGCAAACAGAAGGGCACAAGCATGCCTAACAGTTAAAAAAGCACCTTTCTCCTAGGCGCTTTGACAACTATGGTTGAGACAAATTTATGTATGAAAGCATATCTATCAGAAAATAAAAGTTTGTGAGAAGGCATAAACAGAACTGTTTGACTTGTACAGCATTCTGAATTTTCTGGTTGCATAGGACATGAATGGGTCCTTGAATTTATCTCGATTTTCATTTATTGGTTACTAATTTGCTCAGGCATGTATCCTTCTTGTGTTTCAATACAACAACAAACTCAGCATTATCCCAACTTAATGGGGTCAGCTACATGGATCCAAACACAACAAAGTTAGGTCTTTCCGCCTAGCATCTGCATTAAAAACCTAGATGAAAAGTATAGAGGGATATCCTCCTGTTTGTAAGAGGTTATTTAAATTTCAATATGTCCGTGTATCTAATGGTTACTGTGGTTGATTTTGTTTTGGAAGGTCAGTAGAGGGGGTTTTTAAGTGTTGGATTGTGTTAATAAATTGCATACTGTTAGAAGAGAGGAGAAAATATGAAATGGCTTGAGTGAGTTCATCTTCACACTCAGCCCCTTCATTTATAACATTCACTTATAAGGCATAATTACAATACTGTCCCTGTATAGCCGACTATGCTTATAACAGGGAATAAACAAAGAAAAAAACCCAAAATACCCTTATCGGGTTACATAACTTAACACCTTCCCTCAAGTTGGTGCATAGATATCACACATGCCCAACTTGACTAGACTAGGATGAAATAACTTTTTACTTAACCCTTTAGTGAATACATCTGCAAGTTGATCATCATATTTCACAAAAGGTATACAAATCTGTTCACTTTCTAACTTCTCCTTGATGAAATGTCTGTCGATCTCCACATGCCTGGTACGATCATGTCGCACTGGATTGTGAGCAATGCTGATCGCTGCTTTGTTGTCATAGTACAACTTCATTGGACAATTAACAGAACCACCAATTTCCTGGAGTAAGCTCTAAAGCCACAATAGCTCACATATGCCCTGAGCCATGGCACGGAATTCTGCTTCAGCGTTGGACCTAGCCACCACATTTTGCTTTTTTACTTCGCCATGTGACAAGGTTACCTTCTACAAAGGTACAATAGCCTGAAGTGGATTTCCTGATAGGTTTACCACCCCAGTCAGCATCTGTGTAAGCTTCAATGCAAAGATGATCATGTGGAGATAGGAGAATCCCTTTCCCTGGAGTTGACTTCAAGTAGTGGAGAATACGAAGAACAACAGCCATATGGGTGGAGTAGGGATCATGCATGAACTGACTGACCAAGCTAACTGCAAATGCAATGTCTGGTCTAGTGTGGGAGAGAAATTAGTTTTCCCACCAACCGTTGATAGCGCCCCTTATCAACAGGATCACCATCTTCTCTTGTAGACGAGTAGTAGCCTCCAAAGGGGTGTCACATGGGTGACATTCTAACAAATCAGTCTCTGAGAGTAAGTGCAGAACATATTTCCTTTGAGAGAGAAAGATGTCTTTGGGAGAATGGGCAACTTCAATCCCAAGGAAGTACCTGAGCTATCCTAGATCTTTTATTTCAATTTCTCGTCCCAAGAAAGTCTTTAGGTGAGAAACTTCATCTGTATCATTGCCAGTCATCCCTGACTTATTAGGTAATTTAAACTGACTAGGAAACTAGAATACTAAAGGAAATAGACTCAAAACATGGCTGGACTTATAGAGTCCTAATCCAACCCAACTTACATCACATGACCACTTAAGTTGTCACATGACTACTTAACCAAGTCACATGATCACTTAAATTGAACCAATTGGATGCAACAAATTTGAACCTGTTCAATTAAAAAACATAAAAATAAACTAAGTATTGGGCTAATCCCGTATGCAACCTATGTACCCCTAGTTTAGGCTCATTAAAGTGACCTATTACATAGAAAACCCTTTGGATCAAAGGCCCAACATATATATATCCCAACCCTAGACTTATTCCTAATAAAATAAGCTCATTTGGGTGATGAATCTGCATCACCACCCTTGTATGCTGAAATCAATTCAGAGAAAGGGCAATCTGAAAGAAACTCAAACAAGTGGTTGGAAGGGATGGGGAGTGATTCTCTAAGGTGAAATACACTCCTCTAAAAAGAACCAGCAGCCAGCTGAAAGGAAGAAAAAAAACATCCAAGCCCAAAAAATCGATGAGTTTCAGGGTTTTGAAACAGATTTTCCAGAGTGATAAGGCATATGGATGGATGGATAGATGTTGCAAAAGGATGCAGATGAAGGTCCAAAAGGGAGAAGAACAATCTATAAAGAGTGGAGGCTTTGTTTATCGAGAATCTTGGAAAAGCTTCAATACCGCAGGAAAGAAGGCAGCATCTATTGGGTAGAAAAGGGTTTAAATCGTGAAAAAGGTAGGAGGTAGGTTTGAGGGCAGCAACTAGATCATAAGATCACCTCATTCGTGTGGCCTTAAGGTGAAGGAGAAGAACCAAGAGAAAGAGGACAGAAGAGATCGAAGGAAGGGGAGGAGAAAGAAGAGACGATAGAAGGAGGCTGGAGTTTGGAAACTTGGACAGAATAGGGTTAGCTCTGATACCATGTTTGAAGAGAGGAGAAAATATGAAATGGCTTGAGTGAGTTCATCTTCACACTCAGCCCCTTCATTTATAACATTCACTTATAAGGCAGAATTACAATACTGTCCATATGTAGCTGACTATGCTTATAACAGGGAATAAACAAAGAAAAAAAACCCCAAAATACCTTTATCAGGTTACATAACTCAACACATACCTTTCCATAACAGTGATTACTGGTTGCACACATTCTCACCCAAATGAAGCTTTGGGAATGTTTTCATCTTCCTGTCAATGCTTGTAGCTGTATAATTATTCTGGGAATTATCAATGGTTGTTTGAGTATTGTAGAGACTAAAATGAATTCATCATGTCTAATGTTTGAATTTTAGGTGTTTGTTTTATTGCAGTGATTAGTATCAAGTACCACAAAAGGGGAAAAAAAGAGAGTAGCATCTTTACGTGATGTTTTTAGTTTCTGAGTAGTTTAAGTCCCAAATTTTGATCTTCTTTTTTTTGGGCCCTTACTAGAATGATCATATCCCTGGAGTTCCGGTTGTCCCATCTTCGCTACTTGGGGTGGGAACCTACCTTCCACCTGGGCAGATGACAGCACTGCACCCTTTTATTATGCATCAACAAGGTGTTCTGCAGTCTGTACCATCATCCAATTCACATGTGCCTCAATCCAATGTGAACCATTTTCAGCCAGTGTCTGCAATGTCATCCCACCAACACTGGCAGTATCAGCAGGTGATGACAGTTGAAATTCGTAGTGTGAAGTCTTCATTTAAATTGCCATCCTTAATTTTTAATTCTTAGTTTTCCTTTCTCCCACCTCTTCCTTTAGGCTGCATCTGAGGGTTCACAGATGTCAAATCAGAACCAATATCAGCCATCTCAAACAGAGCAGAATCTTTTGAGGTCTGACACTCATTACGAGTATGCACTTTCTGGAAATAGTCAAGTTCTCCATTCAGACTATCTGGACACTCATCTCAGCTCAAACCAGGAACATGGTTCTGAAATCACTTCATCCAGTGAGGAAGCACAGGTTGTGGTGGATAATGTTCTTGTTTGTATTTTTTCAATTTGTAGTCTTTTGTTTTATCAGACAATGATCTACTGAACTATTGTCTTGAATCAGCTTCTTGAATCAAGTGGTAAAGGTTACTTGATGATGCAGCAACCACAGAACTCACATGAAACCTCTTCCCTGTTTCATGATGCATCAAGATCCGAACCTTCTGAACAGAAGAATGAGACAAAGGTTTGCCATTACTATTTTATTGAGGTTCAACTTGATCAAGTTGGGCCAGATAGGCACCTTACTGTTAGTCTGCTATAGATTTGTCTATCTACTTGGTTCATGATTTCTTATTGTAAGGGGGAAGAAAAAAATGTTGTGCCTCTTAAAGTAGTTTCTATATGGTCAGCCTTGAATCCTGAAATCATCTGATATGAAGTGTGAAAAATTAACCCAACATTATATTCTGATGTGACAGGATGAAAAGCTGTCAGAGGTCAATCCATGTGATGGTCAGTGTTCAAGTGCAGAACAATCATGGTCTGCTATTCATACATCACCATCAGATGTCCCAACCCTTTTAGTTAATTCCAGTGAAACCACAGACTTCCATAGGGTTGTGCCTGAAACTTCCATCTCTGCTGGACGGGCATCAAATTTGCTGACACCAGGAAAGATTTCTAAGCCTATTCTTCTAGATGAAAAATCACTGTTGGCTTGCATTGTTCGTGCAATTCCTGCTGGATCTGGTGGCAGAATTAGAATTAGTTCCACTGTGAGTTTCGTACCATCTCACACTAGTACGGTCTTTTCTCTTTCCAAATCTTTCCTTTTTAGCAATTGTACCATATCCATGTCAAATGCAGCTTCTGAATAGACTTGGAAAGATGCTGGCTCCTCTCCATTGGCATGATTACAAGAAAGAATATGGAAAGCTTGATGACTTTGTGGCCGGTCATCCTGAAGTAAGTATCTGTGTCCACATACTGTCAAATTGATAATTATATAAATTTAGGTTATCATGAGTGCACTCACTTTGCAATTTCAGTTATTTGTAATTGAAGGGGACTTTATTCAGCTTCGTGAAGGAGCACAAGAAATCATTTCAGCTACGGCAGCTGTTGCCAAAGTTGCTGCTGCAGCTGCAGTTTCTGCTCCTTATTCATCATTGTTGCCCTCTGTTGCTGTTACTCCCATGGCACAGACTCATCGTTTAAAGAAGGTTCCATCCATTGATGCCAAGCCTGTGAAAGTTGTTTCAACAGAAACAACTATTACAACTCCTGGAGATGTGTCTGACAAGCTTTCAAAATATTCAGTCATGCAGAATCAGCATTCAAATGGTGTCTGTTTTAACATTGGTCAGGGTCTCTCAAATGTAAAAATTTTGAGCAAACCTAAAGATGTTCAAGATTCAAACGGCTTTCAATCTGAGATACGGGCTGGCCATACTTCAGTGCATTTATCGGTCGGAAATGGAGCAAATCCTGACAGAACAGGTTTAGCTAGCTTTCCAAACAAAGGATCAAGTAATGGGAGACATGGTACAAATTTTGGAGGGAAACAGCAGGGAAGGTAGTAAGATGTTTAGGTAGCCCTCATTTTGCATTTCTTTCTTTTAGAATTGGTATAAACTTGTTTAATTGAATGTTTGATTCTTTGACAGAGCAACTTCTGGTGCTTTGACATCTAGAAGATAGTAAGTATTCTCATTCATTCTAAGTTTCCAACTTCAAAAGAAATATTTAATTTCCTTTTGCTTTATTTGCTGCTAGTCCTTTATAATATCTTCTTGATGGTCATAACTGCACATCATGACCTCGACGATTGATAAATGATTTGTAATCTTCTGGATAATCTCTTTTTTTCTTGGACAAGTTTGTGATTACTCAAGGACTGACTCTCAATTAGAGATTGAACCTAGAGAATGCTGGCACACCTGCCTGCTCTAACCTGCCTTTCAATAGGGGCCTGTAACTGTAAAATGGGTTGTGGGTTGAGAAGGGGTCTTGGACATGAATGGCCAGTGTAGCCATTCAGCCTGCACCTGCCTAGCCCGGTAATCAAGGTTATCTGATTATTTAATAAAGGGGAAAGGCTCTCTCAGCCATTGGGGTAGGGTATGCTAGCACCTGTGTCTCTTTCCTCATATAAAATAACTTCACTGCTCTCCAATATACGATATTGTCTTGCCGCCACTCATAGGTGCAAGCCTGCTTGTCCAGAGCATCCTTTACCTTAAATAAGGTATGGGGAAATGGTTTCTGTGGAAGAGTGTGGCCCCTGCGCCTAGACACAGCCACACAGGTGGGTGAAATGACTGGCCTCCCCTCATGAAAGGCGGAAATGCCGTCCTTGTTGATGCTTCAAGCTTGCTCCCACAGGGCCACGCTCCCCCCACAGAGAACTCTTTCCCATTAAGTATTTAGATTATTTATATTTTATATTATTTCAATAAAGTTATTAAGAACGTTGGTTTTTTTATTTTTGTTTTTAATTCTGAACAGGCCACCTGAATACTCATTAAATTGGCTGGGCATGGGCATGCCCATCTCCTCCTCATTGGACAAGGAGGCAGGTTTAAGTCAGACATATAAGCTTGAGATCCTTGGCCCATTTTGTTGGAACTTCATTACTTGCCATCCCTAGGCACGGCTCAATGTGCCAGAAGGTGGAACCAATGCCGAGTCAATTTTACGAAGCATACCTTCAACTGTCCCTGTCTTGTTTCATCATTGTTCATAATTTTCAGCTCTTACTTTTGTAGTTCATCATTATTCCTTTCTTTTTTTTTTTTGTGTGTTTTAAAGGATCCACTTGCTTTAGTTCAAGCACAGCTACTGCCATTGAATTTTCCAGTGTAGTTATGATGAAGTTGATTAATCTCATTTCTATGCCATTGAATCAGTTTCTTGCAGATTGCCTCTTAATGTTTATGTTCCTTTCATGAATTACTGTAAATTTCTTTAGTAATTCTGTTATGGTTTGGCAGGAACCAAATTCAATGTTATGAAGACACATTCATAATGGAGCTGAATCATCCATTGCTGCTTGGATTGGTGGAAGTAATTTGGGGGTTGGTGTATTCTCAGGTTGGAGTTTTCCGCTCTACCATAATCTTCATTTTGGGGTGGCCTGCTGGGTAAAAATGTTTATCATTATTTTTATATTTTAAGCTTCATTTTGGGATGGCCAGCTGGTTAAGCATTTATCTTTTCATTGGAAAAGATATTCTTGTGTTTTTTCTAATTGAATGGATCTTAATTTTATGAAGGCGGGGTGGGGGGGTGGGATAGGGATATTCGGGAAGATTGGAGTCTTTTTAAGAATTAGTGATGGAGTAAATCTCTTCTCCCCACCCCCGCTCCTCTGACCTCAACCCCCTATCCAAAAAAAAAAAGAAAATAGAGAATGGAAAATTTTATTCCTATGAACTTTAATTTGAACTATGACCTTTTATCACGATTTGCATGCGTCCCAAATGGAACATCAGCAACCTTCTCGCTCGAGAAGGGATATGCCTTAAAATAGGAAATTTTGGAAATGCCATAAGATTTCATTGTAGTGAAAATAATGGAGTAGCCCTTTAGAAAAATTTATTCCTATGAACTTAACTTTTTAAGTGCTGTTGGTGCTTGTTCAATGTTACAATATCACGTCTGTTATGGACTTGTCTTCTCTTATAACATTTAATAACTTGTACATCACTCTTTAATTTGAACCCACCATGCCATGTGGAAAGAAATGGACATAGGTGTGTCTGTTACAGTTTTTATGGGCACATGTTATATTGATCAATGAAATGGGATCTATGTAACATGGTCACATACAAAAGTCTTAACTAATTGCTGGCGGTGCTGGGTGTGTGTTTGCACCCCATTTTCGGTCTATTTTGGTCAATTGAGAAATAGATTGAAATCTATTTCAGTGAAGACTAATATGTTAATTAGTGGTCGAAAAAACAAACAGTCAGTGATTGAAAATAGTTGGAAAACAGTCACTGATCAAAAATGGTCCAGGACCGAAAATGATCAATGGCCAAAAAACCATGTATACTTCAAGACCGTGCATTGCATGTGTCATGTAATGGGTTTCTTTTTGAAATTTGAACAACAAAGTGGGAAGGTGGTGAAAGAGGTTATTAACCATCTACAAGTGTTCAAATTTAAATTCAAATGTGAAAGTGATGGAGATGGGAAGTTACTTAACCACCTAATGACTACGAGAGATTGCTAGCTACAACACGGTGAGAAAATTAATTTGATTGCTTCTTTTTCTTATTTTTGGCATTGCAATCTTTGCATTTCTTTTTGAAAAGTCCTTGGATTACCAAGGCACTGGTAGAACCTACTCTTTTATTCATTTCAGTTTGTGGCATTTTCAAATCACATCGTCGATGTCGAATTTAGTGGCAACATTTTTGGCATATTCGGTGAGACACCAGTCAGAATTGAATCTTATTACCAAGAAAAAAAAATGCCGATGATGGGAATCCAATCCCAAATCAGGCACAGAAACGGTGTTCAATCAGGGGCAAATCTTATTGTAAATGGGCACTAGAAAACCGTAACCCATCGTCAAGGGGCACGGTTTATTTACTAGCCTTGATGTTGGTGATTTTCATAACCGATAGGCTAGTTTCTGATCAATAATCAGACCCTCGTTGGTCACCCCCAACGAGGGGCAATGCAGGTGCTTCAAGCAGGGGCAAATCTTACAAATCTTGAGATAGAAAACCGCATTCTCACTTTTGTCATGGGCGGCAGAAAACCGTCGTAGAGATATTTTCTTTCGCAGGAGAGTCGGCTGGAAAAAAAAAATAAAAAATATAGATGCCGGTGGTGTACTGCACGTTGGATGTTTCGAGGGGCATGAGCTATGTGTTTGAAGGGGCAAGTGCGTGAATTACGTTTAATTCCAAAACCGTTTTGGGTTTACCATAAGTAACGGTTTTCACAGTCACGTTCTGCCAACCTTGTTCTTGAATATGCTTACCAGACATCAACGGTTTTAGAAGGGAGCAAGAGAGTTCTGGTGCGAATGAGTCGGCTCCCCCAGCAACCGTTGTAACCACTTTCGTGACTGCGGAACTGCACCAACGGTTTTATCCATGCTGCAAACACTGTCCACATTGGATCCACACCGCAAGAGTCATGTCAAGGAACGTCCAACTTCAAGCTGAAGCTATCCAAAGATCACATTGTTCTCTTGCTGTTGAGAGAGACAATGCTTTGAAGGTATAATATAGAGAAAAGGAGTTCTTCATCTTGAGATTGAAGTTTCTGGAATCAATCAGACAGATGAAGACATAGAATTGCTTGCCTAAGCCGTCACAGCCTCACATGGCAGGTGCAAGTGGGCATTTTATATCTTGATTTGTCTTTAGTTGCTAAAGACATGATGAAGACTATTAAATCCTTCTTGGATGGCCACCTCAAAGAGGACAAGTATAATTTTAAGCTTGTCTCAAGCTTAGTTCTGATTTTTTGGAGACAGTACATAGAGACATTAATCAAAGCATGCGTGAGATCCTAGTTGATTGGCTCAGGAGCCTATTGAGGAGTATAAGTTGTGTCCAGACACAAATTGGTCACTGCTGATTCCAAAATAAATCGGAAAACAGACTGCCCTAGAGCCAATTTCAAGTTGCAGCAGCCTATCCCAAGCCAATTGCACGGCCTTGGCTTCCCTGACCGAATACGATCACATATCCACAATCCCATTGAACTAGTGTGGTGACACTGTTCAGCGGGATTGTGAGGGCATTGTTTACACCTCATTTTCGGTCTATTTCGGTCAATTGAGAAATAGACTGAAATCTATTTCAGTCAAGACTAATATGTTAATTAGTGATCGGAAAAACAGTCAGTGACTTAAAATAGTCGGAAAACGGTCAGTGATCGAAAACAGTCAATTCAGTCAGAAATAGTCAATGACTGAAAACAGTCAGAAAACGATTAATGGCAAAAAAATCATGCATACTTCAAGGTCGTGCATTGCACGTGTCATATAATGGGTTTCCTTTTGAAATTTGAACAACAAAGTGGGAAGGTGGTGAAGGAGGTTATGTGCAGTTACGTAATCACCTACAAGTGTTCAAATTTAAATTCAAATGTGTGATGGAGATGGAAAATTACTTAACCACCTAATGACTACAAGGGATTGCCGGCTACGACTATATAAGTGATGATGATGATGAAAAGGGATCCAACAAATCAACACAACAAGTCTTTACATTTATCTTTTACTTTTGTTAAGAGTAGTGTAATTTTAAATGGTTTCTGTTCTTTTCTTTAAAAGAAACTGTTGAGGTTACTCCTCAATAGTACTATAAGATGCAATGATGCATCCTTCCATGTCAAATTGAAGATCTCTGCAGTCTTTCATTTTACCAAAGATGTATCTGGAGAGAAAATTAATTTGATTGTTTCTTTTTCTTATTCTTGGCATTGCAATCTTTGCATTTCTTTTTGAAAAGTCCTTGGATTACCAAGGCACTGATAGAACCCACTTTTTGATTCACTTCAGTTTGTGGCATCTTCAAATCACGCCGTTGATGCCGAATTTAGTGGCAACAATATGCTAGAAGTGATTTCGGAAGGGGTGATAATTTGATTGTGAACAGCGATTACCAGGTATTGATCTCAGCCTTGCAATTCACGTCTTCTATTTCTCCATATTGATTCAGCCCATTGTAGATGATATTTTTTACCCAAAAAAAAATTTGTAGATGATATGCAGTATCTGTAGAGTTGTTTTGGATCTTATATTTTAAAATTTATCCCAAAAACAAGTAATGTAATCACTGATGCTTTTGCTAGCAGGGCTTTTTCCTTGTTGAGTAAGATAGTTTGATCTTTATTCGATCCCTGCATATCTGGTCATGATGGCAGGAGCGTATCTCGTTCTTCTGAATGGATTTGGTATTTTAACAATAAAATAAAAATAAAATTGCAACTATTGAATTTGCGTTATTTACCAACCCTTGTGAACTGTTCTTACCCATAGGTTCTCTAGGTAGGAGCAGCAAATAGGCTAGCCTTACAAGTGGAAAGAATATAATACCTTTTTTTTTTTTTTCCACTACATGTCTACATCCATATATCAATACTTTTGATAAGACCACCGTTGTTATGGTTAGCACGGTGCACTACATCCATATATCTATACTTTTGATGAAACAATTTTCTATAGTCTACGCTTGTTATCGGGTAAAAAAGTGAAGGAAAAAAAAAGGTATTTTACTAAAAAATTATATTCCTCTATATGTTCATACTCTTCGAGACTGGGTTTTAAAAATTGAATTTGGTGTATGTTGTGTGTGAAAACCTCTGATGCTCGGTTCACCCACGGATGAGCCTGCAAAAATCAAGCG
This sequence comes from Telopea speciosissima, assembly GCF_018873765.1. Taxonomy (NCBI): domain Eukaryota; kingdom Viridiplantae; phylum Streptophyta; class Magnoliopsida; order Proteales; family Proteaceae; genus Telopea; species Telopea speciosissima. The sequence continues at coordinate 85,787,214 of NC_057916.1, read as the reverse complement.
ATGAGCACAAGAGAGCCGGTGTGACTCCGGCCAAGGACTCTCTGACGCTCAAGTCAAGTCTCCAATGCAACAGCGTAACAGCTAGTAAAAAGCGAGATGAGGAATGATGTTCCATACCTGGGTATTTATAGAGTGAGGATGAGATGAGGCGGTTGGGAGAGTCCTAATATGGTAGGAGTCCTTCTTTCGGAAGGCTCTCTCGTGTAGAGCAGAGTGGAGAGCTATTTTTCAGGGCCGGGCTCTTATTAAGGTAAGAGTCCATGTAGAGTGTGACTTCGTATTGCGCTGGGATCGTGACTCGATTCTTATCCCGTGATTCTCGAGATGCGCTGGCGTGACCCCGCGATCCCCGGTGGGGAGCTATGGTAGCTTCCGTGGAGGAGGTCTCGGCCTTGACAGTCACCTCGGCCTGGGAGGTCGGCCCGAGAGGTTGGTCTTGGCAGTCAGCTCGGCCAGGGGTTTATGGCTGACCTGTGTGAGCTCGGCCTCAGCCACCGACTAACTTGCACGAGTCCGGCTCTGTCAGGTGACTTATCGGAGATTGGGTCGGCCCGATTTCCTGCTCGGCTCAATTCGGTTCTCGGACTAAGGTCAAGTCGGCCATGTGGCAGCTTCTGATTGGTGGGGTGTTTTATGCCTCATCACAGGCCCCCCCCACTCATCAGGGGTCGGCTCGGCACTGATGAGTGAAGTTTTCAGGTCTGCTTGTCTGAAAGATTTTTACGGCCGAGACGAGCTTATTTTTTGCCGTGGATTTGACGTTGCACGGTCTGACGGTTGGGCATCAGTGCCACATCAGCAGAATCATTATGGCAGGCTCGGGAATTCGAAACGTCCTTTGATCTGAGTCGTTGAATTATGCTGAGCTCTGCTCGGTCGTTGGATCAGTTCAACCCAAGAGTTATAAATAGGCGATTCCTAACTATTCATACTTCACTGCTCCAAGTTATTGACTTCTCTGCAAGCTCGGATTCTTCAGCTCTGCAGCGCTCGGTGCTTTCTGATTCGTGATCAGCTCGGCCTTTGCTTCGTTCACGCTCAGCTCATCCTCAGCTCTTCTTCAACCAGTAAGTCTTCTCCGCCCAGTATGTCAGTTGGTTGTAGTCCCATGGGTGAGCTGTTCACCGGGGCGGCAGAGGGCACGAGTCCGAGCCAAGAGCTCCCCGCTCGTTCTCCTACCATAGACATGTTGGGCTCGACTTTGGATGAGCCCGATGTAGTGGAGCCTAGTCAGGCCAAGGTTGCCGAGCCTCCATTGCTCCTGGAGTTCGACCACGCGGCCCAACCAATTGCCACAGACCAAGCTGAGAACTCTGGGTCATCCTCATCCGATGAGGAGTCAAGTGAGGGAGATTCTTCCGAAGTGGGGGTTGGTTTGGTCAGCTCGTCCGCTGACGCCCCTGAGCTCGAAGAAGGGAGTGTCAACACCGTTCCGAGCACGATCATGGATGCCGACCTCGACTATCTGAGGACGACCTATGCCATCCCCGAGGACATTCAGCTCCGAGCTCCTAACCCTAGGGAGATGGCCTGCTACATCAGGCCCGACGAGGTGGCTTTGTACGAGCTGCCCTTCAAGTATACGTTCAGGCTCCCCGTCCTCGGCCTGGTGGACCAGATCTTGGACCATTTCCACCTGTCCCCAGGTCAGCTGGTGCCGAACTCTTGGCTGGCCGTGTATGCGCTTCTGCGCCTTATTTTGTGAGATGGGCCGAGGTGCAAGCGTGGCGCTTTTCTCTCGGCTCTTCTTCTTGAAGAAGTCTCCAGAAAAGGGGTGGTACTATTTTAGCCGCCGATCTGGGAAGAGTGCGTCCCTGGGCGGCCACAAGTTTTTGGTCGGCACGCCGAGCTTCAATAAGCATTGGAAGCCTCGCTTTTTCTTTGCTTCGATTCCAAACAGCCCTCTCCGAGCCGAGTGGAAGGAGATCCATTTGAACTATGTCAACAGGGTATTGCCCCTGACCGAGAATGAGCTTACCTCGCTTGACTTGATCCCCCAGCGTCCGCCCCTCGATATCCTCCAGCTTCAAGACGAGGGGTTTCTTCAAAGGTGGCATATGACCCCTGGTAGGAGCCCGAGCCGAGCCCGTTTCTGTTGCCCGAGCTGACCCCTTTACTTAGTCTTCTTTTCTTTTTCAATTTATTTTTGATGTTTGGTTTCTCTTGCAGTGGTCGGCCATATTCCCCCTATGGATACCGTTCGGCTAAGGGCCGAGACCCTTACGGACCGGAAGAAGAAAAATGCTGAGAAGAAGTCCCGGGGCGAGTCCTCCAAGGCCCCCAAGGGCAAAGCCGTGATGCCGAGCCCGCCAGACGCTGTGGTAGACCTTGAGGCCGAGAAGAGTACGGGCCCAGCGGGATATCCGAGGAAAGGGAAGGGCCGAAAAGGCGAGAGGAGCCCGCCGAAAGATACTAAGCGTCAGAAGCTCTCGGTCAATCTGACGAGTGGTGGCCTTCCGCCCATGGCTTCACCCCCCAACATCTCCCAATATGTCTTGGGGAGGGCCTCGGCCAGCAACGTTCCTGTGAGGCCGACCTGGCGCCTCTTCCCAAGGGACTCGGCATTGACGTCGGCCGCACATGCCAAGGAATGGTTGGACACAGGTCGGCTTCCTGCTGACAGGGAGAAGCTAGAGGTGCTGTTTGACCCTGAGCTCCTCTCCACCCTGTTTCAGGATTTGAACATGGTAAGTTTCCTGGTCGGCTTTTGTGATTAGGTCAGACCTGTGTAATCTGTCCAGACTTTTGTTCTCATGCTTTTTTGCAGGGCTTCGCCAAGGCAGTGGAGACCATGCTTCGTTTTGAGCGGCTCTTGACCGAGAATCACTCCTTGGGCATCCAGTGCAAGAAAGCCTACAAGGTTGCCCAGGATGCCGTTCAGAGGCGTCAGGAGACCCAAGAGAAGCTTACTGCCGCCGAGGCTGAAGTGGAGAGCTCTAAGGCCGAGGTGATCAGGCAGAAAGAGAAGGTCTGGGCTCTGCAGGCTCAGCTCGTTGAGGCGAGGGAGAAGGCCAAGGAGGACCTGGTCATGGCTCAGGACGAGGCGATCAGCGACTATCTCCAATCCAAGGAGTATGCTGATGTGTGCCATGAGATCAGGAAGCCTCCCTACGCCGAAGGTTTTGAGGCAGGCCGGGCTGATCTCTTGGTCGAGATCAAGGCGGTCTATCCCGATCTCAATCTCTCACGTTTTGACAACGACGCGACTACCTTTGTCGGGGAGTTACGAGATGAAGAGGGAGCCGAGGTCACCCAGGCTCTGCCCATTGAGGAACCTATGCAGGCCGACCTCTTCGCCCTTGACGCTGAACCCCAAGACCCCCTTACCCAGCCTATCGCCTTGGATGTTGCCGAGGTCGCCTCCAAGTCCACCGCCGAGGAGATAGAGATGTAAAATTTGTTTTTTTTTTATTTTTTGGCCGAGCAGCCCTCATTGTAACCATGCCGAGCAGTCAGCCTGTACTGAATAAAAAAACTATTTTTACCAGAATTTGTTCTAGTGTTTTAGCTCGGCATTCTTAGCCTTCTTTTCCTTGTGTATGTTGTTCCATTTGAGGTTGTGGCCGAACTGACGACCCGTTCCGCTAGCCGAGCTTAGGGACTTGTCTGTTTTTTACCCATGCTTCACGTGGTCGTCGGTTCGGCCATGCCGAGGAACTTTCCCGAGGTCACGCCGAATGCACACTTGGCGAGGTTCAGCTTCATTTGGTTTTTCCTCAATACGCCAAAGGCTTCTTCCAGGTCGGCCAAGTGGTGTTTGGCCTTCAAACTCTTCACTAACATGTCGTCCACGTAGACTTCCATGTTTCTTCCGATCTGCTCGTGGAATATATAGTTCATGAGCTGCTGGTATGTCGCTCCGGCATTTTTCAATCCGAACGGCATGACCTTGTAGCAAAAATTTTCTTGGTCAGTTCGGAATGCCGTGTATGGCTCATCCTCCTCATGCATCATGATTTGATTGCAGCCAGAATATGCATCCATGAAACTCAGCATCTCGTGACCTGCAGTGGCGTCGATCAAGAGGTCGATCCAAGGTAGCGGGTACTCGTCTTTTGGACACGCCTTGTTAAGGTCGATGTAGTCGACACACATTCTCCACTTCCCGTTTGGCTTGGGGACCATGACGACGTTAGCCAACCAGGTCAAAAATTTTTCTTCTTGGATAAACCCTGATCGGCGAAGCTTCTCCACCTCTTCTTTGATCACGATTTACCGATCAAGGGCGTAGTTCCTTCTCTTCTGTCGGATTGGTTTTCGGCTTGGATCTATGTGGAGCCGGTGTTCAGCTATATGCCTGGGTATGCCCGACATGTCGGCAGCCGACCAGGCAAAGACATCGATGTTCGCCCTAAAGAAAATTTTGAGCTGATTCCTCTGATCTTCATTCAGCAATGATCCGAGCTGGACCACCTTTGCTGGGTCCTCATCATTGAGGGGGAACGGGATCAAGTCTTCTACGGGTCATCCTCTCCTCTCGATGAGCTCATCCCGCTGATCCTCGGGGAGGTGTTCGACGCACATTGCCATTCCTCGGACATTGCCTCTGTTTTGCTTGACAAAAGTAGCATAGCACTCCCGTGCCTTCTTCTGGTCACCTCAGACTTCACCGATATCGTTCTCGGTGGGGAACTTCATCTTCAAGTGCGTCGAGGAGATGATGGCTTGGAGAGCGGTCAGTGAAGGGCGGCCCAGTATGGCGTTGAAAGCCACTACCAACCATACTACCATGAATTTGACCTGGATCGTCGCCTGGCATGGAACTTGCTCGATCATGACCAGTAGGTCGATTGAACCCTTAATGGTCGCGGCAGCTCTCGAGAACCCATGAAGGGAGGTGCCCTCCGGCTTGAGCGCTTCATCGTCGAAGCCAAATTGTCGATACGCGTCTAACGACATAAGGTCCACGGATGCGCCGGTATCGATCGATACTCGATGGACGGGTCTCTTTGTAATTTCTACCTGCACCACTAAAGCATCGTCATGAGGCAAACTTATACCTTTGAGGTCGGCTTCGGTGAAGGAAATCATCGCCGTTGGCTTGAGCTTCTTGGTGGGAATCTTGGCGACTCTGACAAACCGTGCGTTTGCCTTGGCCTTTCGAGTACTCTCTTGTTCGAGCCCTCCGAGGATGGTGTATATGGGAGCTCTCTTGTCACTGCTTGGCCCGGACCTGTCCTCTTTCTTCTCAGCTCGGGCTTTATCTTCATCTCGCTCAATTCGCCTATTTTCGGGCCTTGGCTCGGTTCTTCTTTAATCGCGCTCTTCAGGTCGTCGACCCCCACGCTCTTCACGGCCTCCCTTGACATATCGCTTCAAGTGGCCCACTTTTATCAACTCTTTGATTTCTCTTTTCAGCTAATAACAATCCTCGCTGTCGTGGCCGGTGTCCTTGTGGAATTGACAATATTTGTTGGGATTTCGAGATGACCCCGCTTGCATAGGTCGGGGCCGGCGGATGTACCCACCGTCTTGTATTTTCATCAAAATCTCCTTGCGCGAGGTATTCAGCGGGGTGTAATCAGGGCTCCGCGCTCGATTCGATCTCTCGGCTCGGCGATCTGTCCTGGGCCGTTTGTCTACCTTACGGTCATCGGTTGTCGATCTTTTCTTATCGGCTCGGCCTTCGTTTCCCTTCTGGGCCTGGAGAACCTCGGCCATATTTGTAAATTCATTACACCTCTCCAAGAGCTCGGCCAGGTTTCTGGTCGGCTTCCGGGCCAAGTCCTTGATGAGGTCCATGTCGGCGAGCCCGTTGCTCATAGTCGTATGGGTCGTGGCCTCATCCAAATCCTTAATGTCTAAGGATTCCTTGTTGAAGCAGGACACGAATGCTCGGATCGACTCGTCGGGCCTTTACTTCACACTGAGGAGGTTGACCGTTGTCTTCTTGTGTTTCATACTACTCTGGAAGCGCGTGACGAAGGCTCGACAGAGTTGAGCGAAGCTTGTTATGGAGTTCGACGACAACCAGGAGAACCATGAGGTCACCGCGCCTTTGAGGGACGCAGGGAAAGCTCGACAAGAAACAATCTCGGTTCCCCCGTACATGGTCATCATCTCATTAAAGTAGTTGATGTGATCCGTCGGGTCGGTCATCCCGTCATATCGGTCGAAGGGGGGAGGTTTGAACCCGGTGGCTAGCGGCGCGGTCATGATCTCAGGAGGATAAGGGTGACGCCCGACCAGCGAATAGGCATCCGGGGTCACTTGTTTCTTTAATCCCTCCACTTGCTCCGCCAAGTCTCATAGCCGCCTCTCCAGCTCGATTTCAGGTGCTCGACCAATCGGCTCATCCACCCGGTACAAATTGTTTTGCTCGCTCAGCCTAGGTCGACCATTTGGCTCCTCAGCCCGAGGTCGGTAGGCTCGGTCGTCCCGTTATGGTCGGTCGTTCTGGTCAACTCGGTCAGCACCATCCTTCCTTGTTCTTCTTTCCACCTGGAAGTTGAACCCACGGGGGCTCCCCTGTTGTTCTTCTCGGGGAGGCGAGCTTTGACGCCTGGGGGTATGACGAGATCCTTCTCCTTGTCTTGCAGCGCGTCTTCCATTTGGCTCGTTCCCTTGTTTTCGGACTCCCCTCGGCTGCCCGTCCTCTCTGAGTCGTCCAGAAAATATCAACCTCCTCGCTACCGAGCCTGCTGGTTTGATTTCCTGCCTTGTTCTCGAGCTTCGGCGATGCTCTTTCTCATCCCGTTGAGCGCCTCTGCTAAGGCGCGAAGGAGGAGTCTTCTGACGAGACGGGTGTGAGGACGCGGCTCGGCTAGGCTCGGCCCTACGCCGGCCACCATTTTGCTGTAAGTTTCTCTCTGCACGGACCGGGGCTGGAGTGGGCGCGATCAGTGGTTGGCCCATTAGCCCGCCTCGGGCCATCTGGTTCAAGAAGGTACGCAGCATCTCGTTGGTGTGGAGCATCTGTAGCTGCAAGTCCATAACTTGCCGATTATTTGTCGGGGCTTCGGGGTCCAAACTCTCCGGTAAGGGCGGCGGCGCTGGTAGGCCCAGCCTGCTCAAGTTCGGCTCGACCTGTACCCGGTCAATCGCGGCTGTGGCTAGCACACCTCCCCCATTCCCACCCTCTGGTGGGGGAATGGGATTGATCATGGTGCCCATGACGGGCTGCGCACCCACTGCCTGAGGGGGTCTTCTGTTCACACCCTGCCGCGAAGCCTCAAGGGGTGGTGATCTCCTCGCCTGCACAACGGGCTGTGGCTCATCCGCACGGGAAGTCGAGCCATGTTGCCCTGATCTCGTGTGCACCATTATCGTTGCTCTTGAAGTTGGTAGAAACGACGATGACCTGCTGATGTCGTTCCCACAGATGGCGCCAAATCTGTTGCGTGTGAAAACCTCTGATGCTCGGTTTGCCCACGAATGAGCCTGCAAAAATCAAGCGATGAGCACAAGAGAGCCGGTGTGGATCTGGCCAAGGACTCTCCGACGTTCAAGTCAGGTCTCCAATGCAACAGCGTAACAGCTAGTAAAAAGCAAGATGAGGAATGATGCTCCATACCTGGGTAGTTATAGAGTGAGGATGAGATGAGGCGGTTGGGAGAGTCCTAGTATGGTAGGAGTCCTTCTTTCTGAAGGCTCTCTCGTGTAGAGCGGAGTGGAGAGCTATTTTCGAGTCCGGGTTCTTATTAAGGTAAGAGTCCATGTAGAGTGTGACTTTGTATTGCAATGGGATCGTGACTCGATTCTTATCTCGTGATTCTCGAGATGCGCTGGCGTGGCCCCGCGATCCCCGGTGGGGTGCTATGATAGCTTCCGTGAAGGAGGGCTCGGCCTGGTCGATCGGCCTTGACAGTCACCTCGGCCTGGGAGGTCGGCCAGAGAGGTTGGTCTTGGCAGTCAGCTCGGCCAGGGGTTTATGGCTGACCTGTGTGAGCTCGGCCTCAGCCACCAGCTAACTTGCGCGAGTCCGGCTTTGTCAAGTGACTTATCGGAGATCGGGTCGGCCCGATTTCCTACTCGGCTCAATTCGATTATCAGACTGAGGTCAGGTCGGCCATGTGGCAGCCTCTGATTGGTGGGGTGTTTTATGCCTCATCAGTGTAATAGGCTTATTGAACCATGGCTATAGGAGGACTACCTCCGATCAATTAGAAGTTGATTCCGGAATGATTTAAATCACAATTGCATCATGTTGCAATGGAATCATTTATATAGACCTAAATTCAATAAATAACATTTGTAAAATATGTGCATTTTTATGTAGAAATAGCAAAGCATCAATAGTGAGAAATGAGAATTGTATTTAGTGATACATGTACCAAGTATGACCTACTATAGAACCTATTGGAAGGTAAGGATATATGTAGGAGATGATACGGATTTGCTGGGCTATTCGTCTTTTCTCTTATTTTCATATTTCATTTGTTAGTGTCCGTTTTTTCATTTATCATTTCATTTCCTATCCTGCTTTTGCTTTTTCCATATTTTCATTCGTCTGGTTTTTTGTCCTCTTATTCTTTATACCTTAGTTTTACCTATTTTATTTTATTTGGATTCATGTACCGATCCCATTATTGGGATAAAGTTGTGTTTGTTGTTGTATTTATTGATACATGTGGTATGGTATTGGAAGTTAGAATGTAGACCCTTGTGTCGGCTGAAAGATCAATATCCTTTTTTCTTTTCTTTTTTTTCATAGAAAACTATCATTGAACCCCAAAAAAATTCTCAATAATATTGGGGAGAGTTTTTCGTCAATGAAATCCCTCCCTTTAAATCGGCTGATTCAATAATAATCTTTATACACTTAATAAAAGCCAGATGATTACAATTGTGGTGTCGATTATTTATTTACAAAAATTCCCATGATGTGTAATTCTATCCCACGGCGTCTCACATTCCATGCCGTAAGTCTTCCTCCACATTAAATACTGGCAGCACCGTTTTAAATGTTTTATTTCTTTTTTCTTTGTGGGAAAGTATTGGTTTATGGTATTAGTCTTTATCTTATCGTACAGTATGAATAATTGAATCTACCTACACCCAAGAAGGAAGCTGATCTTTACAATTACAAAGGAGTGGGCCAAATAGAATGAAAAAAGAAAGTGAACGAAAGGGGCTGGCGTGTTGAACCGAGGTAAAGACTAAGACTAAGGAGCAGAGTGGATGACCCAATGCTGACCGTCGAACTGGATTCGGAGACCCTTCTGTCGAGCAAACAAGTTCACGGCACGGCGGACGCCCCTGTTGTCGGCGGCGGTGAAGTAGTCGTGTCCAAAAATGACTCCGCCGGGTCTCAATATCTTATAAGCCCGGTTTATATCGGACCAGGCCGAGTGGAAGTCGTGACCGGCGTCTACCTCGATGAGGTCCCCAAACACTCCCCACTCGCACAGCTTGTCCAGAGTCGACCCACTCGAGAAGGGAAGGGGTAGAACCGTGTCGGTGGCGTTAAAGTGGGCCACGTTCTGCATAAACTGGTAGAGAAGCGTCACGTCCCCATTCACCATCGGGATGCCTTTGATAATATCCCTGAATCCAGGCCAACCCCGAAAATCGTCGACGCAGATGATTTGGGTTTGGAGGAGGCCGAGTCCCTTGGCTACCTGCGACATGTGGATGGCAGACGCTCCGAGAAAAGTACCCACTTCGATGATGGTCGTGGGTTTCACTCTGCGGATGAGGTTCTCGAAGACGGCACCGTTTGAGCCCCAGCCTTTGATCCGTTTCTGCCGGAGGAATGGAACGACGTGCGGTGGGGGGAAACCCTTGAAGGGGGAGCTGCCGTTAAAGAGTCCATCCAGAATTGTCTGCCGGACATGCTCCGAGGGTATCGGGGGGCCGCACTTAGTAGCGAATTGAGAGTGATCGGATTCGGATGGTAGAGGAAGGGGTGAAACGGAGGCGGTGCTCCTGGTTCCTCTCTCGCTTGGTTCGACTATGTCTTGGAGAGTTTGATTACTTCTGGGTCTGGGGTGAAGAAGCTGGACGGACTGTGGCTCGGTCGCCATGTTGATGGTTGTGGTGGTGGTGGTGGAGGAAGACGAGCCAGACAAGTATCCCAAAGAGTAGGATAGAGCAAGGAGAAGTACATATACCGTCGGGCCAGTGAATTTCTTGTCAAAAAACCTGAATTTCCTTCGGTGTTGCTGCTGCTGCTGCTCTTCTTTCATCTTTGATTCTCCTTTAGTATCCCTTCCCTTTCTCTCTGTTTTGTTTTTGATTGTCCTTTGTTTGGTCCTGTCTGTGATGTTCTGTTTCGACAGAGGAGGAGGAGGTAGATGGCTTCTGGGAGACTTTTACTTGTGTACCTATTTGAATTGAATTTGATATAAAGTAGCGTAGATGTTCGTCATCTTAATGTGGGGAGGGTATATATATAAGTATATATTAAATCAAGTCAGGGTGTGAAGTGTGAGGTTGGGTTGGTTGCGTGTTTATGGCTCAGCTACTGAAAATGACTGGGAAGCGTAATCGTGGGTTTTTAAAAAAGGTAGGGTACCCGTATCTATTAATTAAATACTTATTATGATAGATACAGGTAAAGTCAAATTAATATTCTACTCTGGTTTGCTCTTAATTGTCTATGTAGCTTGTAGATCGTATGCAAGTACATATACACTATACTTTTTAGAGCTTGGCTTGAATGGTTTACTCACCTTCTGCATGCTTATTCTTTCGCTTTTTTTTTTTCTTTTTTTTTTTTTTCTTTTGTTGTTGAGAGAGAGAGAGAGAGAGAGAGAGAGAGAGAGAGAGAGAGTACTTCTTTAACATCTTCAGTTCTTCTTTCTATCCTTTTCGACTTTAGATTTGAAGAAGCTGAGGAATAACATATTTTTAAATGAAGTGTACACATAACCATTTAACAGACAGAGAGTCACAGGTGAACGGCTACAAGGTTTGCTTTTCTTTTACCAGTTTTTGATTTGATTGAATACTTGCTGAGAGTCTAACGACAAACCGTTGCATTGTTACCATCCATCACCCGAGGCTGGAGCATTGAATAGCCAAAAATTAAATGAAGTTATATAAATTCCCACTAATTAATTAATTAATTAGTTAAATAAGGATAGGAGCCAATAAACTAAATTCCTAATACCAGCTATTACTACTACTTACTACTCATATACAATAAATAAAGAGAAAAGTTAACATTCACCGTCTGGAAATTGAAAGCCTACAGACGGTGAATAATTAATATGAAAGTACATTAGCGAGATGCTACTGGTCCTTAATCGTTGAGTCTTCGAACTGACCCACTCATTCTGGTGATTCTTAAGTGACAAAGGAACTTGAAATGGTCGACTGAGCTCTGACAAAGCTAAAGAACACGGCATTTGTTGCCTCCCGCGCAGAACCCAATTTCCTTGACTGTTTAGGAGTGCAATTCCGGGTTAGAAACCTAAGTCAGATTCAGATTGACTCCCACATGGCCTGATATTTGTTTCTTTGAAGGGAGAAAGTCAAAAGTCAAGTCCTTCTCCTGAACATTTTCAATACCCCCACCACACCGATTTCAATGCTCGATTACTTTAGGAGCATATTCGTTTGTAGATTCAAATGTTAATCTTTGGTTACATATGAAATATTTCATTTTAACATATATATATATATCTAACTCGACTTACTAGTTGCCTTTGGGCCGGTGCTCATTGGGCAGATGCCTCTAAGGAGAGACGCGAAAAACATCTAACACCTTGGGGAAGAGAAATGAAAAACAAAAACAAACATCTAACACCTTGGGGAAGAGAAATGAAAAACAAAAACAGAGAGAGAGAGAGAGAGAATCGAGAGGAATTGAAGAATACAACATTTGTTCTTCTTGTCTCCACTGACGACGACCCCTGCTTTCTTTCTGCAGAACTAATGCTGGGGCTTTGACCGGGAATATAGATAGAAAGAAAAGAAAGGGGGTTTATTCCTATCTATCTACGTCTATTGAGGAGAAAAGAGAAACTTTGATGGGTCGAGACCTAAAAAAGAAAAGGTCTCGAAACATCATTTATTCTCTATCTTTCCGTCCTCCTTGCACTCCCTACCCTGCAAAAAATGGGGAATGTAAAGGGAAGTAGATTTTTGTCCCAAATTCTGATGTGTCTATCTCTCCCTTCTTCGAAACAAAGAGGTAGAGATGTTTTTTCATATGAGAGGAGAGAATGACTCATGGAAGTACTAGCGTAGGCCACACTCCTGTACAGAATTTTTTTTTTCCATAAAATATATATATTTTAAAAAATCCAAAATCCTAACCAATCATGAAGTACCTTTCCCATTACTCTATGGCAGTATGGATATTTTTTAAAAACTAGCTGGATCTGTAAACTAGGAATGTGCCCACCACAATTGACAAGTACCAGTCGATCCACTCAAGGATGATGTGTCTGGTCTGGAGTCTGCAGGTACAAGCAAAATCAAGAGGGAAGTGGGGTGGGGACTGCTCTGTCTTATTTAGAGGTGTATGGGTAGAAAGCAACTAAGCTAATAAACCAAAAAGATATATATATATATATGGTGACTACAATTTTGCCCAACATGGAGCAACTACAGTGGATTTTACAATATTTTATAGTATAATGTACTACTAGACAACAAGAACAAATGTTGTACCATCATGCTTAGTTAGTTCTATCACGAACCACCAATGGGCAGGGTATCTGAATTAATTCCTGCCCCGCAGAAAGAGTTGTAGTAGTAGTAGTAGTATGTTTAAGAAATGTTAACTTTTCATGTAAGTCAGGCCGATTGCATAAAATCCTCAGGGCAGAGCTCAGTTATGGAAAAAAAAATTCTCTCCAAGTCCTTAAAAGTGAAGTGTGGTGCAGTTCAGGGCTAAAAGCTTGACACGTTGAAAATGTTAAATTCAACGGTGTTGAGTTCGAGAAAAAAGAAAAAAAAGATTGGATTAATCAACCTCAGGACCATTTGATTTAGCATCTTCCACGTGTTAGTTCTCAGCTTTGGGCAAGGCGCTCCGATAGGGGTAAGGCAGTACATTCCGCATTGCTTGTGTGTGGACCACACATCGTAGTAATGGCAAGCGGAAACAGAGGAGTCAAATTGAAAACTACACCGCACTGCACTTTTAAGGGAATAGGAGAGGATTTTAATCCCTCGGTTATTTCCTTAGATTGGATAAACACAATTAGGTGCCCTTCAGGATTTGTTAGTTATTTCTATGGTTAGATTTGATGGGCACAATTAGTTGCCCAGATTTTTTCGATGAAAGTATAATCACACAAATCACACATCAATCCCAAAAGGTTAATCGGTGCCCGTCAGGATTTGTTGGTGGATGGGCGCGGTGTGATGGCCCTGGTGAGTTTCCGCAGAGGATCAGCTCGTGGAATATCGCAGATAAGATTAGTTACGATAGAAATTGAATGTGGAAAACCTATCCAAAAAAGATTTTCATATCCAAACTGGAAATTTCTTGAAACAGATAGAGATAATTTGGATTCTGATTTTCATATCTTCGGTTGCACACACTATAAATTATGCTCAAGATATTTCTCTGTTGTGCTTTCTTTCCATTTTTTCTTATCTTCAAGATTTCTTCTTTCTCTTTCCTCTTCTGCCCTTTTTTTAAGGGAAAAAAATGAGCTGAAGAGGAAAGAAGATCAAGGTATCTTGATCGGATAAAAAATAAAAAGGAGATTAAAAAGACGCAACAAAGACTATAGCTTGGTAGGTGCAGTGGGTATTGGTTTTTTGTTTATGTTAACAGGAAAAAGTTCAAAAGTAATATTCTTTTTTCTTCACTCCCTGGTATAAATTTTTGTTAGAATAAACACTAAACAAAACACGAATAAAAACGAAAACAAAAAACAGAGTAAGATGACAAATATTTGATTGATACATCAATATGGTGTGTTAACACTAAACGCCCAAATTAGCAGTACTATTCTCTCTCAGAAACCTTAAATCAAAAACTCCAAATCTCACTCTTTACCATAAAGCAGATAAAAAATATAAATACTCATCTAAAACGGGTTGATCCATCAAGTCGCCTACCATCACTGATCTAAAAAAAAATTCCATTCAAATCACCACAAAAAACGTTGGAGCTGGTCATTCTTCGAAAGGGTAGAATTCAAGACACACATAATTAAGCGTATGCACAAGCCACACTATTAATTGGGACGAAAATGTTATTATGAAAATGCAATAGCGATAACTGGTCATCGTTCAATCTATGAATCTTCGAACTGACGTAAAAGGGTGTCAATTGGTTCGATCTTGATTATTTGGTTTGATTCAAGAAACAAAATATAGAAACTAAAATCAAATCGAACCGATAATAGAAACAAATTATTTTTACCTAAAATTGAATTGATTCAATTCAGTTTTTATTTTTATTTGATTTTCAAAATAGAAAAATAGGTGGGGAGAGAATAATTGTTTATTCTTGCTTTGAAATTATTGTTAGTTATGTTTTATGCATCAAATAATTGTTAATTTTTTTATTTTCTCATAAAAATTATTTGGACAGAACTTTTTCTTTTTTAGTTTAAACGGCCGATTACAATTCTCGATTTTAGGTTTCAAATTGACACAATTAACTTTTTTTTTTTGTTTGGTAAAAATTGACACCCACCCATGTGCTGATGTGGTAAGTGACAGAGGTGCTTAAGTGAAGAAGGCAAAGCGTTCAGTTGTTTCATAGGGTTAATTCAACGGGCAGTTGGGCTGGCAATTTTTTTTTTTGGGTAAGGTTTTTAAGATAGGCCCCAACTGGCAAGTTAGGTTTCCTTTAGGATTTGTTGTTTATTTTTATAATTAGGATCGCCCAAGGTGCTATCAGCTGTTAGGTTGTGCTGCACACATTTCTAGGCATATGCCAAGATGTGTGCAATACAGTTCAACCGCTGGATGCCCCCTGGGTGCGTCTTGGGCGTTGGGCTCCTTGGAGACGATCCTGATCCTAGGCAGTTGGGAACAGTTAAGCACCCTTCAAGATCCGTTATCTATTGAGATCCTTTCCAATGAGGACATCATCCCAATGAGCATCCAACGGCTGGGCTGGCTGGGCACGCACCAGGATGTGTGCCAGTCAGCCCAGCTGTTGGATTCCTCATTGGGCAATCATTGGGCGATCTCCTCTATGGAGAGGATCCGAATCCCTATATTTATGGTTAGATTGGATAGGCATCTTGTGGTGATAATAACTGAGGATCAGTTCTACCGAAAAAAAAAAAAACTGAGGATCAGCTCGTGGAAAATCGCGATCAGATTTGTTACAACATAATCTAGAAAAACCATCCAAAAAAGATTTTGATTTCCAAACTGAAACAGATTATATTGATTTTAGATTATGATATCCATTGCGTACACTATATATATATACGCCATTCGTTATTTGTTCCCTGTCCATCTCCTGTATCTTCAACTCCAATATCTTCAAGATTCCCTCTTTCTCTTTTCTTTTCTGCTTCTCTTAATAAAATAAAATTGAAGAGAAGCAGAAAAGAAAAGAAGAAGAAGGTATCTGGATGATCTGAGGCACCAGCTTTTGAGTATGGTTGGTGCAGTGGGTAATCGAATTTTAGAGTCATATATGTAAGAATTCTTTGTTTCTGTTAAAGTTGAAGTAATATTCCGTCTTTCTTTATACTGTAATCTTTCTGTGCGTCTTTGATCAGGGAATACAGCTAGAATCAAAAGAAAAGAAGGGTTAATTGAGGAGGAAAGGGAAAATTGATGTTCACAGGAGCCTACAGTGCATTTAGAAGGGTCCCAAGTCCTAACCGATCATGAAGCATCAACAGTGCATTTAGAAGAACAAATATTGTATCATGCTAGTTAGTTCTATATCGAACCAGTGAGCACAGTGTCCTAATTCCTGCCCAGAAAGAGGAGGTTTAAGAGATGTAAACTTTGTACAAGTTCTGTTTGCCCATTCTTCTGCATTCCTTTGTAAAAAAATTCAAGCACATGTAACCTCTTTTGTAAGAAAGAGTAACAGGAAACATACAATGAAGTCGACACAAGTATAGCAGCACTAGTATAGTGAAACACCAACACACGCCCCCTCTACTCATTTTAGCACACCCTATCACCAGTTCATTTCAATTGCCATCTTCTGCTCCCTTAAGGTATGATGGATCCCCATCAGCACTGCCATGCCCAGCAGCTGAGTTTCCTTGCCCATCACCAGAACCTGCCTCTGAGACATCATGCTTACTCCTCCCTCGTACATCCAGGGATCCACTTGAAGCACCCGCACCACTATTGCCACTGCCACCACCGCGTGTAAACTCACTTAGGCCCACAGCTGATGGTTGGCTTCCACCACCTCCAACAGTGGTCTCATTATGCACGGCAAGCATCCCATTGTTGGCTCCAGGTCTCATGCCCATGGGGCCTTGCATTGCTTGCTGGTGTTGCTGCTGTAACTGAAGTTGCTGCTGCTCCTGCATTTGCTGTGGGTTAAACTGCAGGGGGGCCCTAGGTGCAAAAACACCAGGTTGATGAGCCATTGCTGCCTGAGGATATTGCACATAGTGCCCTCCCTGTTGCATTGCAGGATGTGGGGGCATCTGCAAATGTTGACAGGGATCAGCAGTGAAAATTTGAAAGACTGCCAAACGTGTGTTACAGGTTTCTAACCTACCTGAGGAGGAGTGTTTGCTGCCTGTGGTTGGGCATCAGCAATTGCAGCTAGATACATCAAATTCTTCTGAAGCTGAGCTTGGTACCTATATCAAATCAAAATCACACAAGCAAAATGTTAAATACAGGTGTCACTATATCAAGGAAACTTATCATAATCCCCACAAACTGGATTCAGCCAAACCCTACTGTTTTCTAGGATATTTTATTTCACAACTGGTTAGTACAAGGAATTGGTAATTGTTGTCATAACTCCCGTGGATGCCATAATACCTAAAGCCCATTTATAGTATCTGTAAACAAACACAAATCTCAACTTTCTGTAAACAACAAAATGCTCTTCATGGGTCTCTAGGATTGGCTCACTATATTGAATACCTCAGGACAGTGGTAAGTTCCTTTTCAATGGTTCAACACCAATAAGAATCCTGTCATATTTCTTCTGCCTCCTAAATGTGAAACCCACATCGATAGTATCATGAACTTGTACAGGCCTTCATGAGGTGAATAGATAGTACAACAAGCTCCAGCTTTCAAATAAGTAATACCCAGTAGTTACCACTCATAGAAGTTTACAAGGTCAGGATGGCACGTAGCTAGCTTCAATTCAATCTCAAATTGTTTACCGTGTGTTCCCAAAAGTAGTGGACATTAAAAGCCACTCCAAGAAAACCTCAGTTCTTGTGGGAAGTTCTATTGACAGAACTTACCGACATTACTGGCCTTCTAATTGCCCAACTAATATCATCTTATATTAAAAGGAATCAGAGAGGGCAGTGGGTAAGGGTATCAAGTGGGGTATCAAGTTGGAACTGGAACCGAAACCGACTACATAAAACTGTACCATAGCTTACCGTTACAAATTCGGTATGGAACAGTATGAGAAAACGGTATCAACCTCGCCACTGTACGGTATCGGTTTCTAAACTAAAACCATTCGGTATGTACCGATACTGTACTGAATTACATACCGAATATGGGTAAAATTGTAAATTTAATATTTCCTAAAGCTTTTCCTCTTCCTCGCTGCGAGACTCTACGGCCGGCGGCAGTGCAAAGTGCAAACACCTATTGAGTTCGCCTTAATCTTTGAAGAAGAGTGTTTCAGAATTTGTTTCTATAACAAGCAAGGTTGCAGAAAAGTTATAAACTTTCATATTTATTTCTTCAGCACAGAGGTATGAAATTTTTGTTGTTCCCTTGCTTTTATTTTATTGATTTGCCATCGAATTAGTTTCAATATTGGTAACCCATTTGTTCTGTTTCCTGTTTTGGATCTGTACGAAAGATACTAGTTCTCTTTCTGAATTGAAATTGTGTGACTGTTGGTGTTTTGCTTCTGTTTTAGTTATGTCCAGTTGGGAGTAATTTTGGTAGGAGGAATCTATGTCCTTGTTTTGTTTCAAGGACAATCATTCCCTTTCCGAATCCCATTGTGGTTTCCGACTCTGTTTCTCGATCTGGGTGCTCAAATGATCATAATCGCTTTGTTTATCAGAACTAGAACTCGTATAACTGTTGTAGCTTGGTTTCTATGGTGATTTTCCGCAGGTAGTTTTAGTTGCAGGAACCCTTTTCTTCTTTCCGTTTCTGTTTTTCGATTTCAGGGATAGTATTCTTCTCTTCAATACCCATTAGGGTCTTTGACTTTTTTTTTTTTACTTGGGTTCCCGATTGTCGTTTTCTCTATACCAATTACTACTCGCGTAGCTGCTATGATCTTGCTTCAATGCTAATTTTCCGTTAATTGCAGGAACCCATTTTCTAATACCGTTTTCAATACCAAATTTTAAACTATTTTGTACCATTTTCTATACCGCATCTATACCGAACCGAAACTGTACCGATCAGTATTAAAAATGTAGATATTATGCGGGTACAATATGGTATCGGTATCTGGTACCTGTTTTTTGTACCGGACCAAAACCGTACCGATTGACACCCTTAGCGGTGGGGAAGGAAGAGGGGCAGTGAGAGAGATTTGAAGACCATGATGCAAAGTTGCAACAAAATTCAATAGTTTCAGGTCTTAAATATTTATCAGAAAGAGTACTTACCTATCTCAACTTCAAATCTGAATTAAATTCTCAAGATTAACTCCAACAGCATGATGACTAAATTCCACCATGAATAGATTCCAACTAAAGGTCGGACCTTCATTGTTTATTAGAACATGAAAATCCTAAAGTTGGACGACCCCAGGCAACAATTTGAATACAACAATAATACAGCTTCTAAGCCATAAATTTGAACAAATCCAGGTTGGCTGATGCTGTTTCACAGTTTCAGCCTATCTTCGAGCTATACCTTTAACTTAATCAGAAACAGAGTTCCCTAAAACTTCAAGGCTGTGTCAACCAACATCCCCTATCACTTTAGACCATTTAATTTGGCACCATAAAGCTCTTCCCACCAGCATTGTCATTAGTCCCCGCAGCACAAGCCACACAAGTGTTCTATAAAGGATGGCTAATCATACATTCATCTTGTAAAAGTTTACGCCTTATTTGATTTGCTAATGCTCCCATGAACTACCAAGCTGATGCAACCCATTCATTTGAGATTGACATTGCCAATGCAGGGGTAAGGCTGCGTACATTATGACCCTCCCCAGACCCCACAGTGGTGGGAGCCTTGTGCACTGGATATGCCTTTTTATTGCCAATGCAAGAAAATTCTGAATACAATATAAGCGCGGAGGCATGATTATGAAAAGGTGAATTGCTTCTACCTCTCAAGGTTTTAGGCATTGATGCTACACTCAAAACCATGAAAGTACCACAAACCAACTAGCATGGATGTTGAACTAATCTTTCCCCTCCCCCTCCCTCTCTTTCTTTGTTTGGGTACCCCTCCACCACACCCCAGGTAGGAAGCAAGTACTTCATTAAAGAATATATATCATAACCTTATTATACAATAGTATTGCAAGATCAAAAGAAAATGCACCAAGATACCAGTATTTAAAACAAGGAAGATTTACACTGACATCCATATTGAATGTCACACATTGGGGATCTTAGAAATGCAGTCAACCCCTTGTGTGGGGGGGGGGAGAAGTTTGCTTTATGGAAGGGATCCCAAAAATACATCATCAGACGCAGAGTAGGCTAGCAGTTTTTCTTGAACTCAGTATGTACAGATATATTTAGCTAACCTATGTAAATTATGAAGATGTAGATAAAAGTTGAATAGAACAGAGCCACATAGTCCGTTAGTTAGTAAAGAATTAAATTTGTTATTTCATCAGTATAAAATATATAATATAGCACTAAAGTTGAGAGAATTAATTTAGATAAAAATAACGAACCAAAGCATAAATGTAGCTAATCATTAGCTGAAACAAGTTGTTGAGAAACGTCTACATTGAAGGACAAGATCAGTGGTACATAAAAAAACTAAAAAAAAAAAAAAAATCAATAGAAAAGTACTATATCTGAGTCCAGGTCTTTAATTTGAAGTGTTAAAGGTTATGTCTAGTTGTCGCCAGCTAAACAATGATCAACCATACAAGCTTCATAACATGCTAAGGATATTCCAAGATTCTTCTGGCCAACAAATAACTCCCAAGAACAAAAGAAAGATAATGTACATCAAAGTTTCTCACCGCTAAATAACTGGAAAAGCCTTAACTTAAAAAAACAAGCTTTTGTGAAGAAAATGGTCACTAAAAACCAGAAATGAGAATCCTTCATTTTTCATACCACAAAGGGATACATGTATAGGCACACCAAGAGACTAGAGAAAAATAGTAATGGCACTGCCAACATATGCAGGCAAAGTCAATAAAGTAAGGAAATTCTAGTACGTCACTTACTGGGCACACTCAGCCAATTTTCCAAGGTTTTGATTGTCCAAAATTGCCAGAATCAACTTTTTGTTTTCATCCAGGTACTGCATAAGCAGAAACTATCAACAACATTAGAAACAAAAGTTATGGGCCACTAACTCCATCAAATAATCAAAAATATAAGATCCCTGAAAATATCGTGCGCCCCTCCCAATAGAGATTTTGAAATCTTGACAAAATCAAGTTAATTCACAACAGTAATAAGATCCATCCAGCATTGATGGCCTTACATGATGGCCTTACAAGACAGATAATACGATAGTCACTCTCCAAGCTACAGGAGCAGGAATTATCATTAAAACACTGAAGCATAAACATGTAGCAGTTACGAGAAAAGGTTTGGAGTGGAGAACTTGGCAGATATAGCCACTATTCAGTGGAAAACACACATGCATTAAGATATAAACATTTATTGTAAGTACATAAATTTTAACAGTAGTATACTAAACCAAGCCTAGTGCCAACTACATGGTGTCGGCAACATGAATCTTGTTTAGAAATTCAATTCAAATTTCGATAGTAGCATATGTAGACTAAAAAGAAGGATATACAAGAATGCATGAAGTAGATGAAAAAAATGTATATTCGTATGAACTTTGTTATGTCTGGCAACCATAGCAGAGTACTGCATAGCATATCTTCTATTAGTTGGATCCTAGTGCCACTACCACATGGAGAACTCAGTAATCAAGAAAAAATTGCACCAGTTGTCGATCAGTTCACAAATTACTTTTTTAACTACCAAAAGAATGCTCAAATGAATGTAGTGAATACTGGATAAATATACAGTTCCATACTTGTACCGAGTATGACCTCAGATAGAGCCTATTGGAGGGCAAGGATCCACGTTATCGACACCATTTAGCTGAGATTTTCCTGAATTACTGGGTTATCCTCTTTCCTCTTACTTACATTTGTCATTTTCCATTACTTACCTTGCTTATCCAATTTCTTTTAAGTTTCTCTTACTTTCCTTTCCCTTTATGAGGACCTCAGTTTTCCCTACTTTGTTTTTGAAAGGATCCATGTACCCGACCCCATTTAGTTGGGATAAGGCTGTGTTGTTGTTGTTGTATTTGGGGAATTGACATAGTTGTCAAGGCGTCCAGGCGACTTGGGCACCTTGGATGCCTAATTGGTGTCGCCTCGATTTTGCACCCTCTCCACCGCCTTGGGCCGCCTAGAAGCCGTGACAACTATGGGTATTGATGGGGCTTTGTCCATTTTTATATACATTAATAATCATGACACAAACCTTTCGTTATTTATCCAAAAAGAAAAGATATCAATATTAGGTTATGTAAGAGTAATAGTAGATGGACTGATACTCAGCCAAGGAACCAAAGATAGCAATAGAGCATGGAAAGCCAGGAAAAAGTTTAATCCAGTTAAGAAATCCTACTGTCAGTAGTTTAATATTTCCATTGATTTCTTTTGCAGCTTTAGTTCCAGGGACTAAGGAGTACCAGTAACATATGATTAGAGGCAAAGTGCAAACACAATATAGAGATAAGGAACCTGCAAGGGTCTCGCAAGTATAGGTTTCCAGTTAGCAACATTCAGGCTCATCCTTGAAGATATATGCATATTAAAGATAATTCTTTCCTCATTCTCTTCAAGTTTCCCTGTTTATTAGGCATGCATCTAGGGCAGCCTAGGAGATTTGACAATACAAAAACTATAAAGAATGGAACAATAAATATGTGACTAATAATGAGGATTGTCCATATGATATCATAATAAATCTCTATGATACCATTATCAACTATTACAGGATGACAACTGTAGAAGCCATCAATCGGGAAGAAAAAAAATTCAATTGGAAAAGTTTATGCAATTAGAGGATTTCCTAACATTTGAAGTTCCTCAAGGTTCCTCATTCTTATCTTACCCACTAGACAAAGATAACATCACTATTTTGAAAACAACAACACACCCCCCCCCCCCCCCCAAAAAAAAAAAAAAAAAAAGGAGAAAAATTAATTCTATTTATGTTCATGCCCATGAGATATGGTACATATCACATCAAGCCCTGTTGTTTACTTCAATGTACGAGGTAACTCTCCAATAAAAAGCTTCTCATTGTAGACAAATTTTTTTTCTGATGAACAACTGAAATATAAAAGAAGCCTATATTTCAGGGTTGGCTGAGTCTGGCACTGCATCCCATGTCCCACCAGACTCATATGTGAAACAATGTGATGCAGTCCAGTTGGAATAACAGAACCATGATACTTTACAGGCCAAGAGCATTGAATGAGGGATAGATCATAATTATAACCAAATCTTCTAGTTTGAGGAAATGAATAAATACTAGGAATCCACAATCAAAATGTGCAGGATTGTTTCTTCATATTTCAGAAAACAGAGTGTCATCACGTGGTCTATTAAGGCAGTGCGCCAATCACTAAGATCTTCTTCTATAAACGGACAATTTCTGCGGAAAATTGGATGGTCTAAGAACCCAAAAAAACTGAGTCGCAGCGCTACAAGGAAGAACAAGCATTCGTGGAGTCGAGGCCAGGTTTCTGAATACCTTAAAAGGAGGGATGGAATCGCATTATACGATAGTGTAAGAACCAAAGCAAGTTCCAGTGATTCGACGTCCAACTAAGAAAAAAATAAAAAAATTTCAACTTTCAAGGATTCAGCAAAGAAAGCTGGGAAAGCAAATGCCTGCAAACCTCATTTGAACCAAACACACTGCATATGCACTTGAAAGAAGAAACAGAGAGACTACTGTTGTTATTTAGAGAGGGCCTGAAAGTCTAATATCTTCCAGATAGTCGAAACCCGTGACCGCCCATCCCCCAAATCCAAAATGAAAAGGGAAGAAGAAGAAAGAATAAAGGAAAGCCCTAATAAATGAGAGATAGAATCCAGAAAGAGGATTAAACCTTCTGAATTTGTTCCGTTGTGATGTTCGTTGGAGGAAATGAAGGCATCATGGGAAGCATTTGCTGTGGCTGCTGCATTACTTCCTTCCTTCCTTCCTTCCTTCCTTCCTTCCTTCCTTCGTCTGTGACTGTGTTGAGAGAGAGAGAGAGAGAGAGAACCGACTCACGGACGGATTATGATTTATGAGGGGATTTTTTATATGTATCCGTGTGTTAAGGAGCAGAAGGGCTCAAATGAGAGAGAGAGGGAGGTTCTGGCGAGCGGTTTACCCTTCCAGTTCCACTCTATTCCTTCCGCACTTTGAGAGAGAAAGATGATTTGGGTTTTGGAAGTTCCACTCCATTCCTTCCTCACTTTCCCAGCTTTCTACAAAAAATTATTAATTGTATGGGAAATGGCGCTGTGCAGTGGGCTATTCTGGAGCTTTCTCGAATTGCTGTTAATACTACTATAAATGCCCAAGGGTTGGTAAATGGAATGGATCATTAATGTCAAAATGGGCCTGGTCCAGGGCCTTGGCCTTATGGGCCTCAAGGCCGCAACCAAACCTGTTAGGTTGATGCTTTCAAATGGAAGAAGAGTGCATGGTGCCTGTGGGGTGGAGTTTCTGGTTTGTCGTGTCTTCATTGCACTGGTTTCTGTGATTGGTTTATGGTCACTGGAACAGAAGTGCCGGTGTCCAACAGCCCTGGTTCCAGCCCCGTTTCTGCAAATGGTGTTGGGCAAGGTTTTGGGCCCAAGCACTCTTGGGTGAGTTTATTTCCAGGGGGCAAAGTTAAGGATTCTGCTTGTGAGATTCCTTTTGTTGAGCCTACAATAGTCGTTGGAAAGAAGGTAGCCGTGTGTTGCAGGGAAGATTTGGCAGAGGAGTCTGATCGATGGGAGGCAGCGTTAGTTGGTTATGTGTTTGGTCCTATACGTACTTTTTCTTCCATGAAAAAGTATGTACAAGAGAAGTGGAGCCATGTTGGAGCAGTGGAAGTTTTTGGTCTAGAGAGTGGGGTTTTTGTCTTTGATTTCCAGGGATCTGACTTGAGTCATCAAATCCTTGATGAGGGGCCATGGACCTTTGGCACCAGACCTCTGATCCTAAAGCCATGGTCCCTTGATGTCTCGCTCTCTAAGCGAGAGGAGACTGAGTTGCCGTTATGGGTTCGTCTTTATGGTCTACATCTTCAATATTGGGGTAGTAGATCACTGGGACGAATTGCCAGTGTGTTGGATCGTCCTATTTGCGTTGATAAGAGGACAATGCAATGGGAGAGATTATCCTTTGCAAGGATCTGTGTGTCTGTTAGTGTTATTGATGGTTTGCCTACTACAATTCATATTGCAATGGAGGACGGATCCTTGGTAGAACAAGCTGTCCACTATGAACTGGGTTCCGCCGGTATGTAATGCCTGTAGGCTCTTTGGTCATATGGATAAGGAATGTCCGGTTGCAGCGGTGCAGCGCAACCAAACTTTAGGGGTGTCTCAGGTTGATAGTATGCAGGTTGAGGAGCCTTGGCGGCCTGCTACGAGGCGATGGGGTCGTGGTAAGCGCGTAGCACCACTGGAGTCTTCTGTGCCTCCGACAATAACTGCTCCGGCGAAGGAGTCTGCCGGAGTTAATGCTGATGGTTGTATAACCGCAAGCATGGATGTTGAGGCTCCATGTGGCTCATCTAGTGAGCAGTTGCATACTTCTAGTACACGTGTGAAGGCTGGGCCTTTAGTGATTCATGATGTAGCACGTGGAGTGACACAAGGCAAGGTGGTTGTTCCATCTTCTAAGGAGAATGATAATTATCGTGGTAAAGAGAAGGTGGTAGTTAACAACCACCTAGCTTAATCGAAGAATAATCGTGGCATGGGGCAACAGGGTGCTATGATTTGTGGTTTGGTGGAAGTTAAACAGCATGGTGTGGTTTCGTCTGGGCTTTCTAATTCTGGTTTAGTGGAAATTAAACCACGTGTTGTGGTTACGTCTCAGCCATCTAATTTTGGTTTAGTGGAAGCTAAACCACCTACTATGGTTTCGTCTAGGCTTTCCAAATCTGGCTCGATAAGTCATGCTGGTTCGGGCATGGTGTCGAAACCTGTTGCAAATGTTGATGAGCCATCACCTATTGGGAATAGGTTTGCGCCTTTGCAATATGTTGGGTCTGATGTGAATGGTGAAGTTGGTGTTGAGGGCACTGCTGTGCCTCGTGTACGTGAGAACAGTCCGGGACAGGGCAACCCCACGCATTGCTCCACTTCTCCTATCGTGCATTGATGAATGTTGGAGCGTGGAATATTCGGGGTTTGAATGACCCCAGCAAGCGCAGGGCGGTGTATGAATGGGCCTTAAAGAATCAGCTTGTAGTATTTGGTTTGATGGAAACTCGAGTTAAATAAGGAATTTTAGCATGTGTAATCGGTTGCTTAATGGTTGTGCTGACTATTTGGCTGGTTTTGTGCATCTATCTCATGAAATTGATTTTAGACTGGATTGTCTTCCAGAATCTATTTCCACTATAATAAGGAATGATGCTAATGGAATGACATATTACTGATTAAAAGTTATTTATTTCCTACTAATATAAGCTCCTTTTAACCCCCCCCCCCCCAAACAAAAAAAAAAAAGTGCATGGTGCGTGTGTGTTTAGTGACTTCTGAGCTTTGTTTTGACCAATGCTGCTGATTCGATGGAATTCCGACCGAGTGAGAGTAGGAGAGTAGGGGATTCGGGACTCCGCAATGGGCCTGGGCCTGGGCCTAGGTAGGTCCGTGGGACTTTTGACTTTAGAGCTCGATTCCAATTTGTACAAACATCGACTTCCTTATCCTGATTCTTGACAAGAGGTTTTTTCACCCTTAACCTGGGCTGAGTTATAGGGTTGGACTCGGTTGCACCCATGCACAATATTTTCCATAAAGAGAAAAATGGTAATATATTGGATGGGTTCCTCACAAGTCACGTGAATTCTGAATCAAGAATTATAGGTTATGTTTGTTATGCATTCTAGGTTGATTTTGCATTCTCGGGCGATAAAATAGTGTTTTTTATCGCTTAAAAATGTGAAATTGACTTGGGCTGCATTCCAAGAATGTATACCAAACACTGTCTTAAACTCGGAATCGAGTGATTCAAAATCAACTCGAATTGGTTCAAAAAATCCTAGAATTGGCCTCTTAGATCTGAAACCCAATGATCTAGTACCAAAAACCCTATAATCGACTGCTAGAAAACATCCGGCTAATTATGATCCAAATCAGCCATTCCAACCAATCTTAATCCATTTTTTTTAAACCATGCTCCTGATCTTCTATTTCAAAAGCCAAATTCGACATAGAAAGAGATATTTTATTAAGGACTGCAGTCTTTAGCAATAACAATATTTTATTGAACATATGTGCTACCCTACCTAGGATCTTTATCCCCTGTAATTCCCTGCTCGGTATATTTTCTGTGGTTCCCTAACAAGAGGGGGAGCAATGACCATTCCACCCGTAACCGAACAGTCTGCCCAGGTGGGGTCCATCCCCCATCTTTTTAGAGGCACTAGGGGAACTGTACCGGTTAGGGAATCGCAGGAGATATTTTTCCACTTAGTTATACGATGGCTGATCACCAGGCTAAGGGTGATGACAACCAATAATGTCTATAGAGCAAGGTTCTAAAACTCGAATTTCGACCAACCAAAAAACGAGTTCGTCTCGATTTCGACCATATCTCGGTCGAAACTTTGGACTTTCTCCAGCCTAACTCGAACCTTGGTTTCGAGACCCAAAAGTTGTTTTTTTGTTTGCCCTGATTCTTGTTGTGCTGCCTATTTTTTACATTTTAAACTCAATTCATACATTAGTTTCACATAGAGAACACTAAAAATATTACTTGTGGTTTTAATCCAAGTTTGATATTGTATATTGTTCTTAGACATGGTATCAAACAAGGTTTGACCGAAAAATAACTCATTCAAAATAGATGAGATTTAAGCAATCTTGGATTTGTTAGAAAACTTTGTTTTGATAGCTTTCCAATAAGTCCAACATTGTTTAAATCTGATTTATGTTGAAGGAGTTATGTACCGGTCAAACTTAATTTGGTGTGCGCGACTGCTGTCGAAATCGCTTTGAATGAAAATAATTTTTTGAACATCAAAACAAATAAATATTTGACCACACTTTTGGTTTTTAGCAATGTTTTACCATATTGAGATTTATGGAATTTTTAGATTTGAAAAAACCCCCGCATTAGAAAGTTGAAAATTGCACCTACCGTCGAAAATCCAGTTTTTGTTATTAAATTGAAGGATTGACTTTTTTTCCTTTTGGAAATTGATTTTTAACTATTTTTATTAGATTCAAATAAGGGGTATTTACTTATTTATGAATATAATATCTTAAGTAAATGAAATACAAATACAAAAATATTTACTTTTTAAACTCGTATACCCACTTGACTTGACCTCTCAAAAAAGAGATCTCGCGAGTTCTTAAACTATGCATGTTGCACGCCCAGTGACTCTCGTTTGTTAATTGTATGATTTTTTGTATAAATAAGAATTTAAATGAATTTCCAAAAGACCGAAGCAAGTATTTATTTGTAAAAAATGACCTTGACTAGGAGTCTTGCTCGATGACTCCTATTTATGTCGAGTTCGATATTAAACATGTGACACAATAATCTAAGGACGAACAATCGTCAATCGTCTCTCTGCACATCCCATCCCTGAGACCAAGCCGTTATAGTACATATCCCCTAATATAGATGTTTTTTTTTTTTTTTTTATGATTAGAAAACAGAAAGCCAAAGCTAAATTACAGGAGCAGATACATTTTGTAAACAACTGTTCTTAGCCAAGTTCCTAGCTACTAAGACAAAATGTATCACCCAACCCGGTATATTTTACATTTTGAGTGATGTTAGATATATATAGAAAGTCTTTAAAAAGAAACCACGACCATAAGCATTTGGTTGGAGATGGAAGAGTCTTGGTAATCAAGTCATTTTCAACCCAAATCTCTTTAATCTGCGAACTAATGCTGGCTGCATGGTGGCACCCCTTCCTAATAGCAAAAAAAACAGCTACTAACTCATTCGTAACTGGTAGAGTTTCTGTATCAAAAAACTTTAACTTGCCATCTATCAAAAAGAAATATGACCACCCACCTGTAGTTAGTCCAGTACTAGAGTATTCTGCACAGATTAAAACAGGGAAGGTAAGCAAAGGTAATTTAAAGGAACAATGAGAAGTAGGAACAATATTAGAGTCATTCATTACAACTGGGGAAGAAAAAATGGGTTGGGGGTGTAAGTTTAAATTCGAAACCTAATTTTGGACATTGTTTATAACCCACATAGGATCCGGTAGCTATTGACCCACCACAACCTTATTTCTAACAGGCCAGACAAAATAGCAAGTAATAAAAAAGCACACTGAAAAACCAACGAAGGAAGTACTTGTTTGACTTGAACTGGAGGAAAAAGAACAAGCAAGTGGATTTAAAATCATTCAAGGCCAGAGAATCAATTCGTAGCCCCAAATGACCTCCCACCCAAATGTGTTTGACCCAATCATAAGAAAGGAATAGGTGCCATTAGGAATATGTACCTAATATAGATGTTTTGAGTTTAGAGTTTGTAGATATGGAAATGGGTTGACAACTGCTATATGATGGAGTATCAAACTGCAAGGAATACGAGATTGGTGCTGATTTTGTTGATTTCACTAGATGGATCACATATTTTTTGGACGTTTATGTTAAACTATGATGGAATACAAAACTTGCGCTATAGGACCTGTAAATTATTTTTTCCACTACATATTTGAGCAAAATTTTTTTTCTTTTGTTTAAGATATTTCAGCAAGAGTCAAATGCACGGTCATGGGTCGATAAAACTGACTACCCAACCATTCGAAACAGCCCTGAATGAAAACCGCCCTGTTTATAATGTTGTACCCAATGCATGAGGCTCCCGCCACGGGGAGGTCCGTAGAGTGTCATATATATTTAACATAAACCTAAGAAAAAAAAACCACATTTTCCGTCTTGTACTGCTTTTTAAATTGTTCAAGGAAAACAAACGGAGTTTACTTTACTGTGTCAAAAAAACTCTGAAAGTAAGGTTTTTTTTATTACTTATCATGCCTCTGCCTCTCTGGTATCATCATTTTCGTTGTTGAAGTATTCTGTCAGTTCAAAACCCTAAAGAGCTAAGACTAGAAGAAGAGCTTCTGTCGAGGCGGATCTGTTAATGCTGGCTCCCGATATCTGGAAACGGTTGTTCCCGCCACGAGGCAGAAGGCCTGTCGTGATCGTCCCTTACAGCGGAGTCAATCGAAGCAATAATCCTGAAATGGATTTGAATGTATTCAAGTT
This sequence comes from Telopea speciosissima, assembly GCF_018873765.1. Taxonomy (NCBI): domain Eukaryota; kingdom Viridiplantae; phylum Streptophyta; class Magnoliopsida; order Proteales; family Proteaceae; genus Telopea; species Telopea speciosissima. The sequence goes on along the minus strand of NC_057916.1, from coordinate 85,757,552 downwards.
CTGCTCCGGTCTTAGATGTCTGGGTTATCTCATCATTCTCCTTGTTGTGGCGCTAATCACTCTCTCCTATTATGCTGTTGTTATCCTTACTTGCGGCCCTCATCTGCTTCACGGTGGCCTCCAATCGGCTCTCTACTTTTCCATTGTTACCGTGTTTCATCTTCTGGTATATCTTATACTTACACCTCTTGGTTTGAATTTTCACAAATTTTTATTTTGAACGATATACTATCACTTTTTTCTTTCTCCAAAATGTTGTTTTTTCTTCCCATCTTTCTTATTTTATGAGAGAACACGGCGTGGAACAATATTGACCTTGGAGAGAAGTGGTGGGATAGGAATAGATATGGATGGCTTTGGGTTTAACATATATGACGTTAAACAGAGTTGAATGGTGGAACTTGATTTATGGAGCTAACCCTATTGGTTGGGATAAAGGCGTAGTTGAGCTTCTGTGTTCAGTATTATATTAAAAGCCAAAAATTAAGGGCACTGAGATCAGTTTTTGTTTTACAGCATATTGTTATTGTAGTTGCTTAAGTTTTCGATAATTAAATTGGGGTGTTTGATTTGGAAAAACTGTAATAGGGTTTATACGTTTATAAACTATCAATTATCCCTTATTACTTATCTTTTGTTAATCTATTTATACTTTTCATCTGATATCTTTGTGTCAATGGAGGTTTTGAAGGAATGTCTCCACTATGCTGTTGAATGTTTCTGGAAGAATTGACTGTGCTTAGTCTAGACTTGCACTACAAAACTGGATGCATAGTAGATGATAATTTCTTATAATTCAACTTTTCGATTAATTTATAGCTGTTGACATTATCTCTATTTAATTCGGTGTTGTGCCATATTTGATTTTGCTTTGTAGGGAGAAAACACTCTTTGCCTTAAATTTTAATTCTTCATTGCACCATACGCCTTCCACAACGAGTCTGCTTAAATTAATTTAAAAAATTGTGGGGCATGAGCACCAGGTTTACGTGAACTTTTAGGGTTGATCATATGTGCATCTAGGTTTCCACACTTGTTAGGAATAACAAAATTTTTTGTGAATATCACAGGAACATTAATTAACTGATCTTCATATGTGGCACATTTGATTGATTTAAAACAATATTGATATTGCAGAAAATTTTAAAGATTTTTAAACAATACTGAAAATTCACTTTTTCAAATTTGTCTCACTTATCTCATCATCATCATCATCTCTCTCTCTCTCTCTCTGTAGTACTGCATCCTATTGGTTTTATGATCCATATATTCAACTCCGACATACTTAATTCATTAACCTGGTTCTTGGCCTCTAATGATTCCTGCACCTTTTGTCTTATTGTGATATCTTAGTTTGTAGAAAGAGTAATGCAGTGAGGAACTCTAAATTTCATTAGGCCATTTGATTGCCAGAGACTGGGATATTTATAATGCCAGCCTTTCCTTTTATTTTTGTTTTTAAAGAACTGGCTATCTTCTCCAACCTTGGGACTTTCAGACCGTTAATCCCTGAAACTAGCCATACCTGTGACCCCAGCACGTCAAAGGCCAAACAAGGGCAATAAATTCACCAAATTACCACTATAGGAACTCCACGCTTGCAGCTGGGCTGGGCCTTCCAATCAGCTATAATGATGACATCAGAAAATTCATGTTCCATGGTGCTGAACTGCAGTTCAACCAAGTAATATTGATTTAGAAAACTGTATGACAATCAAAATTGGCTGTTAAATGTTAGTATAGTCTGATAAGGCAGATACACTAACTAATAAATAAATAAATTCTTGTTATGCATTGTTGAGGGTTTCTCCCCCCATCCCCTTCCCACCCCCAAAAAAAGACCAGAATTATTAACGGATTGGAAGAAACTGAATCAGAGGGATAAACTTGAGCTTCTAGCACGTCAGTAGCAAAACAGCCTTCCCAATCGTAGGAATGAACGATTCACTCTGGAGGAACGGAAGACCGAACACACCTAACCGCAACCAGTGATGCTCTTCATTGACTGAGGCCAAACTAACTATGATTCGACTGTGTTTGATAGAGATCGAAATTTTTGTTTCACTGTTGCTCATGGTGTAAAGTGAATGAAGAACGCCTACAAACATTCCAAAGTGAAAATCCCATGGCTCAACAGCCCTAGTGAATCAAAATCTGTCTTCTGCAAAAAAGAGAAGATGAGCAAGTGTTGGAACCGCTTCCTCTAAAAGGCCAACCTTGTAGGAAGGGGAGGACACAATATGTATATCATACATGAGCTCTAACACGGCGGACTATCCAAAGGGGGACACAGGTGGATAAATAAGTTTTAACACCTGTCCGCTCCCAGGGGGACTCGATACTGTGACCCCTGCCTGCTTTGATATCATGTTGGAACCGCTTCCTCTAAAAGGCCGACCTTGTAGGAAAGGGAGGAAACAATATGTATATCATACAGGAATTCTAACACTGCGGACTATCCAAAAGGGGACACGGGTGGATAAATAATTTTTTAACATCTGGCCACTCCCAGGGGGACTCAATTCCGTGACCCCTGCCTGCTCTGATACCATGTTGGAACTGCTTCCTCTAAAATGCCGACCTTGTAGGAAAGGGAGGAAACAATATGTATATCTTTCTGCGGTTTCTACAAGGTCGGCCTTTTAGAGGAAGCGGTTCCAACAACAAGAGAAGGGAGATTACCAAAGGCAAGGTTTCTGATCAAAGGAGAGAAGAAGAGCAAGAGGGGGAGATTACCCGAAACAAGGTTATCAATAAAAGGAATATGAGATGGAAGGGTTGCAGTGATTGGGGTGGGAGGTGGGTTGATGGTGATGGATAACAAACTTCTCAGAAATAAGATTCTCATCACATTTCTCATCAATGAAAATCATAATTCTTATCCTTCTATGCATTGGGTATCCATATGAATTAAGTGCTCATGAATAGGACGGAGGTCATAGGTCTTCTCTAAAAGTGAGTTCTTTCTGGAGCCCCTTATGCTCCCCCGCAAAGAATTCCATCCAATCAGTGTAGCTGAATTCCCTTCTATTGTAAGCTGTTGAGCAGATTGGACTTTTAAGTTTTAACTCCTATGTTCCGATTGCCTTACCAAAGGGTTGGTCCTAAAGATTGAACTAGGCTTTTAAGACTTAGAGATTGATCCTTGATGAGAGTCAGATGATGGGATTCAATAGTTTTAGACTTTTTAAGACTTACAGATTGATCCTTAATAAGAGTCAGCTGATGGGTTTCAAGAAAGGTGGACGGAAAAGGTTCACGGATTGAAATATGATGACCACTTAGGCTAGTCTTTAGTCCTCAGAGATCTTGATGAATGGCTATGCCAGATAAGCCTTCTAACCGGTCAATTTTTGAACATTGTTAAATTTCAGAAGACACAGTATTTGTTAATTTTTACAAATTTCTCAGTATTATATAAATAATTTCGAAGTCTTGGTTATTTGAAATTCAACCTTCATTAGCATATATGAGGAATTGAAGATACCTATCTAATTCTTTTTATTGTAGTTGCGGATTTCATCATGTGTTCTAAAGTATCTTCCTTTGCATACCTTCCTTTCTGCCTGCTCAAGTAGGATCAGTGGTAGAATTATGCTTCAGTTTTGCTTTCCACTTCTTACATTTGAATTTTATTATCGTGATATGTAATCTGGCCTATTTCTGATTGGGAAATAAACAATATTAAGAATGCTTTTGTTCCTCTTTTCATTTTTCCTTCTTTTGGCAGCTTATCTTATTAACTTGGAGCTATCTTATGGTAGTTTTACGGGATCCTGGTTCTGTTCCTGAAAATTGGAGACCTGAACCAGAGGAAGAGAATCTGGATATGGCGGGTGCTATGCCATTGCCAGAGTTTGCTGCCCCTGAAACCAGAAATTCTGCATGGTCTTCTTCAGAAGGGATGGAGGGAAGACAAACTGTAGGATACTGCAGTCGCTGCCAAAATAACAAACCTCCACGCTGTCATCATTGTTCTGTTTGTAAGATAGGTCTACTTTGTTTGTGGTTCGATTAATTGGTTAAATGTTGTGCTGATGTTTTTGTCTCCTGACAGTTGCTATTTGTGGTTAAAAATGGATGTTTGAAAGAATACTACCTCAATCTTTTCCAAGTTCTAATTGGAATGACTGGAAAATTATCTGTTAATAGATTGTTAAAAGTCTTTGCACAGTCGAAGCTTGGATCATCTTGGAGATGGAAAGCAGGTCTGATTGTCTGTAGCATCTTTAAAGTTTGATGTTGCAAAATGGTTGCTCCTAAGGTTTTGTCTGTTAAGTTTAGGAATGAAAAAAATAAATTATCGTCCTGAAACACAACAGAAAAATTTGGAAAGCAATTTCCAATTTAATTTTGTGGATGTTAAAAGAAAAAAAAATGACAAAAGAAATAAGAAATAAATAGGAATGATTCCCATCATACAGTTGTAATCTTTTCATCAATAAAAAATGGCGTACCTAGTGCACGAGGTTCCCACCACTGCGGGGTCTGGGGAGGTCATAATGTACACAGACTTACCCTTGCTTTCACAGAGAGGCTGTTTCTAGAATCTTTTTCTCAATAAACATTTCCAAATATGCTTCTTTGTTATGTTCAGTAAAAAAAATAAACAAAAACAAAACAAAACTGTTAACAAAAACAATTTTAATGAATGGCTTGAATGATCAATACGATCAAGCAAGCTCTTATATTTATAAGAAAAAGATTACAACCTAAAGGACAGAATTGTTCCTACTCTAGCCTACTCTACTAAGAGAGTCGGCAGTACATAAAAACATAAAAATAAGACCCCAAAAAGTTCAGTATTCTGGTATACTTTATTCAACACTCCCCCTCAAGTTAGGGCATAAATGTCAAACATGCCCAACTTGACTAAAGCAGGATGAAACAACTTCTCAGGCAGCCCCTTGGTGAAAATATCAGCAAGCTGATCAGCAGACTTCACAAAGGGAACACAAATCAGTCCTTCCAATTTTTCCTTGATGAAATGCCTATCCACCTTAACATGCTTGGTACGATCATGCTGTACTGGATTATGTGCAATGTTGATTGCAGCCTTGTTGTCACAGTACAACATCATAAGGAGACAAATGGGAACACCAAGATCTTGTAATAAACCCTTCAGCCATAGTAGTTCACAAATACCTTGTGCCATAGCACGAAACTCCGCTTCAGCTCTAGAACTAGCTACTACATTATGCTTTTTACTACGCCAAGTGACAAGATTGCCACCTTCAAAAGTACAGTACCCAGAGATAGACTTGCGGTCAGGAGAACCAGCCCAATTAGCATCAGTATAGGCTTTTATCCGTAGATGATTATGAGGAGATAGGAGCCTTTCTCTGGAGCTGACTTCAAGTAGTGAAGAATACGAAGAACAACCTCTATATGGGAAGAGTAGGGATCATGCATAAACTGACTCACAGTACTCACTGCTATAGCAATGTCTGGACGGGGGTGTGAGAGATAAATCAACTTCCCTACCAATCTTTGGTACCTGCCTTTATCAACATGTTCACCCTCCTTTTTTTGAGACGAACATTAACATCCATAGGAGTATTTGAAAGGTGATATCTTAACAAATCAGTTTCTGTCAACAAATCTAGGATATACTTCCTTTGAGAGAGAAAGATTCCTTTAGAAGACCTAGCAACTTCAATCCCAAGAAAGTATCTTAATTTTCCTAGATCCTTAATCTCAAACTCCTGTCCAAGAAACTTCTTCAGACAGCTGATTTCATCACCATCATTGCCAGTTATCACAATATCATCTTCGTAGACTATAAGAACAGTGATTTTTTCACCAACTCTTTTAATAAAAAGAGTGTGATCAGCATTACTTTGTTTGTAGCCTACAGAAACCATAGCCTTGTGAAATTTGCTAAACCATGCTTGAGGTGACTGCTTCAGCCCATAAAGTGTACGCTTTAATCTACACACTTTGCCTTGGGTTTTATCACAAGAGAACCCTGGTGGAATATCTATATACACCTCCTCATTAAGTTCTCCATTGAGAAAAGTATTCTTCACATCCAACTGTTGTAAATCCCATCCAAGATTAAGTACACAAGACGAATAAAACTCGGACAGTATTTAACTTTGCAACAAGGGCAAAAGTCTCCTGATAATCAATGCCAAATGTCTAGGTGGACCATTTTGCCACTAGTTGGGCCTTATATCTGTCCACAATGCCATCCGTCTTCTGTTTCACTACAAACACCCACTTACATCCAACAGGTCTTTTCCCTGGTGGCAGAACCACAAGCTCTTATGTGTTATTTTTCTTTAAGGCTTCAATTTCTTCCATCATTGCTGCCTTCTACTTTCCATCTGATAGAGCTTCTTGCCAATTTTGAGGAATACAAACAGAAGAAAGTGAAGAAACAAATGCACGAAACGATGGAGAAAGGGAGTCATAGGAAACAATATGGGATATAGGGTGTTGAGTACAAGCCCTAACACCTTTGCGAACAATAATAGGTAGCTCAAGAGAAGAAGTCTTACCAGTTAGGGAAGTAGGTTTTGGATCCGGGTTTGGCAATTGGATGGGTCTTGGTGTTGTAATGGATTGAAGCTGCTTATGTCTGGTTTGGCTCTTCGTATAGACCTTCAAATTTGAATCATCAATCCTCCGTTGAAATTCACCAATGGTTTTTTTGATTGGAGTTAACTCCCCTTGAGCAGGAATTTCATTACATTTCATTATTATCATTATTTGTAATCTCCCCCTGTATAGGAACATCTCCCCCCGAAGTAGAGAGAGGAACAGGAGCAGGAGGGGCAGGAACAGACTCATCAAGCACATACTAAAGAGGGGGGTCTATGGTCAGCACATCTTTACTAAAACTCTCCCCCGGAAGAGGTGGGGACGAATAATATTAAAGACTCATGAAAAACAACATCCATACTTACCATAGTATGGCGTGTAGGAGGATAGTCATAGTACTATATCTCGCGATATATCGGTATCTCGGGCCTACCGAGATATCCGAAATATCCGAGCTATCGCGAAATATGCCCGAAATATTGCATTTTTTCTGCAATATTTCGGGGGTCCATCTCGGGGGGTATTTGGCCATATCTAGGCCTGAAACTTCATGGACAGCCTTATTTAAGCTTAATAAACACATTTAAACCATAAAATTGTAAAAATGATTGACATACGGTCGCCGACCCTAATGTATAAATAGTTAAATACACATAGATTAATGAAATCACAACTTAAGTTACAAATTACAAGTGCTAAACTCGCTAATAGTAGTTCTTGTGCCTCCCTGGATCAATCCCACTCATGCCTCGTGGAGTCGACGTCCATTGCTCTCTGTTTGAAGGACATATGTGGACCACGGTATAGAATCGGAGAAGAAACGAGTGTAGGTATCCACAAGTGTCACGTAAATGGAATCATCAACATACTGTAGGTAACCTATCCTAGGATATAAACTAGGGTTACCAATCGATCTATCCGTGAAGAAGATGATCCATGTGATATGATGTTGGCGCCCGCAGAGGCGATGGCATTGGCGCATGTATGGTCGGTGAGGTTGGTAGCTAGGTCATGGGGTATGCAAAGATGTTATCTACAAAAGATGATCCAGTATGTCCCTGGGACTGGGATTGGTAGTCATAGTCCCCTACCCCACTAAACTGCCCATATGATGATGATCCATATCCATATCCACCGTAAGGTTGTGATGCACCATAATCCGATACCAATGGAGTGGCATGTGCATCAAAAGATGGGGCACGCCAATGTCCAGTCGGTCCTCCCTCCCTATCACCCATACTCAAACCACCAACAGAGCTAGATAGGTTATCAATGTCCATGTGATCAGGTTGCAACTGTGTTTGTTGACCCCTACGCTTCCTGTTGTATGTATGTAGGGGGCCTCTCGAGGGTGGGGTGCGGGGGCACGTGCTCCGTGGTCCGTATCTTGTGTGGCATGATCAAACTGTGTCTCTCCAGTGAATCGGAGTGGCTCTACAGGTGCCGTATCCTGGGCCTCCTGGCCTACCACATAACGCTCTCGCATGCCGTCAAATTCTTCACCAGCATCACCACCACCAGCATTACCACCACCAGCATCACCATCACCACCACCAGCATCACCATCATCACCATCATCATCATCATCATTTGAGGACTTAGACCAATCTTCATCATCAGCAACATTGCCACCAGTGGGCTGGAATGGTATGGGTGAGGCTTCCTTGCATGTATCTCGACCCTCGTCGGCCGTATACTCGTCCACATCGCACCAATCTCGGAAGCTATCATGGGGTCGGGCCTACCTCCCTCCTCATCCAACACTGGCTCACCTCTATCCTCACCCAATCCACAATAGGGTCCTCATCGTCTGAGTCAACTTGAAAGATGTCAGTTAGATCAATGGTGCCCCTCTGTCCCACATGTCCCATGCGTATGTGTTGCAGTTTCAGCCTCAAGTTGTAGTGCACATACACCATATCAGATAAACGTTGGGACCCCAATCTGTTGCGCCTCTTGGAGTGGATGAGTGCAAAGGTACTCAAGTTCCTCTCACAACCAGATGCAGAACATGTTTGGGCAAGGACTTTAATTGCTATTCTTCTTAAGTTTTCAGCCGATTCCCCATACAACACCCGCCATTCAGCTGCATTACAAGTTTACAACAAAAAAGACATGTGTCAAATGCTGTTTCAACTTTCAACTTTCAAATTTCAATACATATGTAATTTAAAACTTAAAAGAATTACCAAGATCACCACGTGCTCGCCTGTCCAGCCTCGGTTCCAAAACTTCCCAATGCATCCCTAAATACCTTGATCTACACCCATGTGGAAAATTAGTAAGTACTTCTTCACTACTTATTTGAAAGCATGAATAAGTTGAGTTTCCAAATGAACTCACTTCATTGTTGCAAATTGCTTGTAGTGCACCATCTAGCTCCAACTTCTTCACTACTTGTTTCACAAAGATCAATAAGTTGAGTTTCCAACCCAAGCCTATTGTTATATTGATACTTAGGGTTCAAGTAGTATCTGACATATGACATATAGAATAGAGGTATTGTCAAATGCATAGGTAATTAGTAAATAATAATACTATGAATTAGTAAACATAAAACAAACTTACTCACCAGCCTTATGCAGTGGATGCATAAGTTGATTCTCCCAACGAGTATTTATGATATCTAAGAAGTGTTTGCTACTGCGAGGAGCCACACTATAGACACTATCTTTCATCAAGTCTATTGCAAGATATAGGCTGGCATGGTTGGGCCCTTCAGAGCGGAGTCGAACATGTAGAACTTTAACTCGGCTCTAAAACTTTCACCACTTTGCTTAGTTTGGCCTAGAAGTCCTCAGATGACATCGTTGTTTGTGCTTCCCTCCCATTTGTAGTCTTGGAACCCTTCCATTCAAACCACTCCTCAGAAGCAAACATGCTTCTCAGCCCGGCCTTCTTTGTCTCAATGCTTTTGAGAGCAATGTAGTTGGTGGCAAATCTTGTGATGCCAGGCCTAACCAAGTCACCCCCACATTTTTCCCTCAATAGATTGAGTGCATAGGAGTGGTTGTATACAAAGTTGGTGACTTGTCTTGCACTTTCAACCACAGTCTTCACCAACTTTAACTTTCCCATATCTTTTAGTATTAAGTCAATGCAATGGGCTGCACAAGGAGTCCAAAAGAGCCGGTACTTACTATTGTTCATCATCTTCTCACCGCCGACTGAAGTTACTTCCATTGTCGTTACAACTGACAACATTCTCAATACCCACATCTTTTCCACTACTTCCTTTAACAATCAAATATATTTTGCATCCTTTATCTCTTTGGATGCATCCACGATTGAGGAACACCGTCCTCCCATCACAATAAACCATGAAATTGATGATGGACTTTCTTTAGGCCCAGTCCATCCATCTCGCCATTATAGTCACCCCATATGTCTCCCACATATTCCTCATCTCACTAATGTACTCATCAATCTCACTCTTTTGTTGAGGTAGATAAACATTCATTACCTATATAGTGTGGGGCCCTTGAATCCTGGGCCAGCCTCTGCAATGGTATCTATCATGGTATCATAATGGGGGCCTTGTGCGGTGTTCTTTGGGATGGTATGGTATAGCATCCACTTAGCTATTGATTCTTTAACCAATCCCTTCATCCCCTTCCATGCTCCTTTGATTCTGGGTTGACTGCTTCCTTTCTTCTTATGCAATTTAGGATCAAATGTTGATGGTGGTACTGGTACTGGTAGAGGTGTTGGAGTTGTCTTCACACTTTGTGATCTTTTAAAAGGATTCAAAGTTCTAGGACCTCCAGAACTGCCAGCTCCTCCACTACCCCCTACTCTTTGTCTCTGCTGATCATCTTGAAAACTTACTCTACTTCTTGAAACAGTCCGCCTAAAATCCCTAGCCTCCTCTGCTTGTTTGTATGTCATCAGTCTGCAATGTCATCATCATCATCATCATCATTGTATCGTCTTCCTCCTCCCATCGAACTCCTCACGTATCCTCAAGTTGTTTTCTTATCCTTTGCTTGTCGGCCTTCCTCTTCTTTCTTCCCCTCAAACTATCACCAATCTCCTGGCTACTTGGAGGGACCATATGACAACCTACAACATCTTTAGATCCTCCATATGTTGTTTAAGTCTCACTGGACCCACCTCCCATAAATTGCATGTGACAATAGTTACATATAGATTTTCTCTTATCCCCATCAATGGGAGTACCATGTAACCATGCAATGTCACCCCTATGCTGGCTGGCTGGCTGGTCTCTCTTGTTCCCTATGTTCTCTTTGTTCCCTCCGCCCCCTTTGTTGATTACTTTCCCCCACCTTTTGCTTGCCCTTCGCACGTTGTCTATCACGATCCGCCATAATGATACTTGTTTACTGCAATGTAAGTAACACAAATAATTAAAAAACTTAATGTAGATGCACTTCAATTGACACTTTTAGATTACTAATACACTTGTATAGTTATTTAATATTTTTCCCCTAACCCTTATATTTTTCACATAATTAAAACCAATTTTTTATATATAATGTTAATATAAGTATTGACCTAACACAACAAAACAAAAAATTAGTAAACATAATATACATGTAATGCATCTCAAAACATATAGAAATAACTTTCATATTTTTTCATTATTTTTTAAACTTAAAGCTCATATTTTTCCTTATTTATTTCTGTTTTTTTAATTTTTTATATATTTTTCTTAATTTTCGAAAATTAAAAGAATTATTTAAGAGCAGAAAAATAAATCCGACACTGTGAAGCCGTAGATCGGCTATTGGTTTCTAACATATATTTAATTCATTACCATCTAAGTCATATTACCCCTAATTATTTCCTATTTTAGTTGTAGGAAAATGAATTTTTAAAACCAGAAAAAAAATAAAAAAAATACATATGGGAAAAAAATTTTGACACCGTGAGGCGGTAGATCGGCCTCCGGTGTCTAACATATATTAATATCATCAACATCCAACAACATTTGTACAAAATTTTAAAAAAAAAATAGTTTTAGAGAAATAGAATTTACCTTAAATAATGAAAATAGGCTTGGATGATGAGCTTAGATGACCCTCCGACGTCTTCCCGGCGACAAGGAGCTTCAACAATGCTTGGATGAGGCTTGGAAGGGAGGAAGAAGAGAGAAAATTTGAATTTCAGCAGCTCTCGGTCGAAATATCGACCAAGAGCTGCGAAATATGGAATTATTAGGCTCTTAGTGTGACACTATTTGTCACTTTTACAATATCTCGCGATATATCGTGAGATCCACGATATATCGACGAGATATTGTATTTTTATGTTTCGGAAGTGTTTCGTATCTCGGACATATCGAGATTCACGAAATATGGCGATATATCGCCGATATTTCGCGAGATTTTATACCATGAGGATAGTAACACTTGTACCCCTTTTAGATGGCAGAGTAACCTAAGAAAATGCAGCGGAGGCCACGGGGTTTAAGCTTACAAGGGGATCTAGTGTCCCTAGCATAGCAAACACAACCAAACACCTTAGGTAGAACGACAAAAGAAGAGGAGCCATGTAACAGCTCAGCCGGGGATTTGGACTTAAGGACCCAAGTAGGCAGCCTATTAATCAAATAGGCTGCAGTGAGGACAACATCCCCCCCAATAAGAAGAGGGAACATTCCAGGCAAACATAAGGGTACGAGCCACCTCCAAGAGATGGCGATTTTTTTCTCTCAGCCACACCATTTTGGGCTGGAGTATCAACACAACTGGTGATGTAAAATCACATGGGCAGCAAGGTATTTTTGGAACTAGCCTTCCATATATTCTGTCCCATTGTCACTTGTCAAAATTTTGAGAGTAGCATTAAACTGAGTCTGAACCATCTTATGAAAATGCTGAAAACAAGAAAAAACCTTATTTTTTGTGTGCATCAGGTAGACCCAAGTAGTTCTAGAGTAACAGTCTATAAATGTGACAAACCAACGATGACCAGAAATAGAAACTTTTCGACTAGGACCCCACACATCAGTATGAACCAAATGAAAAAGGGAAGACCATCTTTTATTAGAAATAGGATAATTTGCACGTGTCTGTTTGGCCAAGACACAACCCTTACAAAAAAATTCTTCCTTATTACAGGTTTTAACCAATGCTGGAAATAAATGGGATAAAGTTCCTAAGGGGGGGGGGGGTGTCCTAATCTAAAATGTCATTGGTGCAATTCAGAGGAGGAGGAGGAAGGCTAACACAATTGAGAAGGTAATGCTAGAGGAGGAAGATGACCAATTGACCATCATCAAGCAGGTACAATTCACCGTGCACTTTACCACATCCAATCGTTCGCCTCGTTTCCAGTTCCTGAAAAACATAATGAGTGGGAAAAGAAGTTACTCTGCAATTCAAATCTTTAGTAATACTACTAATGGAAAGAAGATTAGTAGTAAAATTGGGAATATGTAATTCAGAAGCCAAAATAATGGAGGAAGAGCAACTAATGGAACCCTTTCCTGAAACGGATGAGAGGGAGCCATCAGCCACTCGGACTTTATCCTTGCTAGAAGTGGGAGAATATTTATGGAAGAGACTGGAGGAACCCGTCATGTGATCAGTGGCACCGAAATCTATGATCCATGGAGTGGAGACAACCGATGCACAATGACCAACAAATGAAATACTTGAACGGGCAAAGTGGGAATCTGATGGAGTAGAAGAATTGGCAGGAAGAGATGTAGTAGAGGTAGCGGAAGTCTGTACCATACGCCTAAAAGCCTATAGTTCTTCCTGGGAGAGACCATGTTCAGCAGTGGGGGCTGTAGCTACACTTTCAATGTGATTAGCCTAGTTTTTAGTTTTACCACGACCACGTTTGGCTTCAAAATGAGCAGGTTTCCTATGTAGTTTCCAGCAAGTAGCCTTAATGTGATATGGTTTGTTGCAATGTTCATACTTAACAGGTTCCTTGGTGGAAGAAGTAGTCGTAGGAGCTGTAGGAGAGCCATTAGTAATAGTAGCTAGGCTGGAACCAGCTTGTAGAGCAGACCGATCTACAGTAGAAGTATGGAGCATAGCAGCCCTATGAGCTTCCTCAGTATGGACCAAAGCATAGGACTGCTCCAGTGTAGGGGAAGGAGACCAGCTAAGAACTTGCACTCGAATAGGGTCATACTCAATATTCAGACCTGTCAAGAAGTCATAAACACGGATTTTGTCAACGTGTTTGCGATAGGCAGCAGTATCAGCTGCAGTAGAAGGCTGAAAATCTGAGTAATGATCCAATTGCTGCCATAAACTCTTGAGGGCAGCGTAGTACTTAGAAACTGATAAATCATGTTGTGTGGTGTCATGAACCTTCTTGCGAATCTCATACACCTGAGCATCATTCCCTACCTACCCATAATTCTCCTTGGCAGCACTCCATATGTGATGGGCAGTATCTAATAATAGGTAGTTACTGGAGAGGTCAGGTTGCATAGAGTGTAGCAAGTAGGACATCACCATAGCATCATTAGACTCCCATCTATCCTGGAGAGAACCAGGTTCAGCTGGCATTGTGGTAGTCCCAATAAGATGTCCAGTAAGTCCTCGACCAGCAATGGTCAAATAAGTGGACCTGGACAACATTAAGTAATTGGTGCCATCAAGTTTGATAGGAGCAGCGAGAGGTAAAAAATCTGTTAGTGTCTGTCCATCACTTTCAGAAGTGGCGGTAGTAATACCGGAGCCTTGCATGCTTGCAAACAATCAATCAACAGAACCAGCAAGAAGGTTGAAGCAATCGGCCAAAGAAGAACCAGAAAAAAAAAATCAATGTGTAGAAATCGATCCAAATTGAGAAGACCTGAATTTTTTCAAAAAAACCTCAGAAAAATTTGCTGATATCAAGGTTGAGTGATCCTCTTGAATGAATAAAACACCCCTGAAAAAATCAGCAAAAGGAGACAGCCCTAACCCAAAAATCGATAAGTGTCAGGGTTTTATAAAACCCCGAAAGTGGAGATCGATATTGGTTAGGGGCTTCAAAAAGTGCTGTCCAGACTCCAGAACTGCCAGGATGGATCTCCAACAACGAATATCAACCTTCAAAGTAGAGAGAGGCTTGTTCTTCAAAAAAATGGAGAACTCCAAAAACCGCAGAGGAGAGAGGCAGCAGCTATCGATCTGAATTTCTGTTTAGAACATTAAGTGATGAGGTGGTGTTGAGGGCAGCATCTAGATCATATGATCACCTCATTAATTCTGCCCTAAGGTGGAGAATGAGAACCAAGAAGAAAAGAAGGAGAAGGGAGCAAGAGGAAGTGGTAGGAAGAAAAAACGATGGGAGGGGGGAAGGATTTTAAAAGCTTAGATCAGAGAATTTGGCTCTGATGCCATGTTAACAAAAACAATTTTAATGAATGGCTTGAATGATCAATACGATTGAGCAAGCTCTTATATTTATAAGAAAAAGATTACAACCTAAAGGACAGAATTGTCCCTACTCTAGCTGACTCTGCTAAGAGAGTCGGCAGTACATAAAAACATAAAAATAAGACCCCAAAAAGGTCCAGAATACCCTCACGGTATTCTGGTATACATTATTCAACAAAAAAAAAAAATGACAAAGAAATATGAACTGAATTGATTTTCCGGGAAATATTTTCTAATTGAAACAAATGCAGCCTGATGGAAGTTAATATCAAAATTAGGGTCAAGAAGATGATAGAAGCCTACTGTACAAGTTAGACCCCCAAAAGAGAATTGAATGGCAACATCATGACAGGGAATCAAAGAGTTGGTAAAATGGATTTTTAAGTGCAAAATCTGAAAGTTTAAAAGCTTTGAGCATTCAATGGCACTTACCTTTCCTTTCTCCGTTGCATATATCGAAGGTACTTTAACTCCAGGATATTTTTTCATGTTAGAAATCACTGGTTTTAGGAAAGAACATTGCAAAGAGGTCATGGCTCTCAATCAAATAAAGGTCAACCACTTAAACCGCCCTCCCTCTTCTTTTTTCTCTTTCATTTTGTGTTTATTTCTAGCTTTAGTGTGAGAGTCTACAGATTAGACAGGGACCTTGCTACTTGAAATTTTTGTTGTAGAGAATTTGAAAGTGAAACCCCATCCGGCATTTGTATATTAGCTGTAGATTTGTGCTGTGAAAAATGGTTAGTATCTGCAATCCTAACAGAAAAAGTCCTTTTTTCCATTAATGCTGTTGGAAATAAAATTCAGGGAGAGGGTTCTCTGAGCAAGCGGTATAGAAGAGTGCATCAATGAGGTGTGATAAAATGGCATCGTACATTGGAGGGGCAGTGAGGTCATTTTTGTGAGGAGGAGTGAGATAGACACAGATGTGATAGCGTACCTACACCAGCGGCTTAGAGAACCTTTTCCCTAAAATTTGTTACTTCACTCTTTGCCTGCATAAAAGTTACCTTACTGATTCAGGTTAATATTATGGGCCTTTCAGGATAACTGCTGTACTTATTTTGTTTTCTTCAGGTCAACGATGCGTTCTTAAGATGGATCATCATTGCATATGGGTTGTTAATTGTGTTGGAGCACGCAACTACAAATTCTTTCTTCTTTTCCTGGTAGGTTCTAGACTCTCTCCTGATTCTGACTGATACTTGATAAATTTGAGGTAGAAAAGAGTTTGTGTGAGACGAGAAATACAATTTTTGTTGGACATTGACTTCGGTAGTAGTTAGATCCAAAACAACTTTTTAATTTAACTCCTTTTTGAAACAAATTCTTGTAATCTCATGCCTGTTAGATTATATGGATGAAGAACATAGAGATTCAGTTGGATAACAAAAAATACATATTGCACTCTATGTAAAGAATTTAAAAGTTAAGGGAAAGGAAAACAAAGACCTCTTAAGTGAATATGTCCCATTGGTGCATAATGTTGTATATTTTCTTGATAATGAGACAAGAGTTTGTTGTTGTAACTGGTTCAACACAAAGTATTCGAATGTTGTGACTTAAAACCTAGATCTGGTCTGAGTATTTTTCTCTTTTGGAGGCCAAGATTCATGTCCCTTTTTGTCATCTTCTGAGTTTGTCTTTTGATTCTTGTTTTGTGCATTTCTATTCTCTTATAAGTTTAATTGCTCATTTTCTTGACTTTTCTTTCCTTTTTCATGCCCTTCTACCAAGAGCAAAAGGATAATGTGTATTATAATATTCTCTTGATCTACCAGCATTTGCAGTTTCTGACTTTCTTCCATGCATCTCTGTTTTGGGGTTGCTATGGGTCCACAAGGATACTAGATACCTCAAAATAAGATTATAATGGCAAAACTGTAATAAACCAGAAATTGGAAGGGCTATTTGGGAGAAAATATTTATTGAACAAGGGTACTGATGCAGATCAAGGAGTCTACAGTACACGGAACATTGTTTGCATATTACTGTTCATGTGAACAATGGTACTATTCACATGAACAGTGTTGTGAGCCCATATGTTGATTTATTTAAGCCACGTATCAAACCCATATTCCAGCCAAATTCCGCCCCGTGGCAGCCATGGAACAGCTGGATTTAAGAGTTTCTAGATTTTGGTGGGCCCCATGGACAGCTTGTAGGGAGAAGATTGTGGAAGATTCTTCCAGCTTGCGTGGTGACGTGTCTTTGGGAGTTTATAGTCCTTGCGTGGGGGATTTCATAGCTTAGAGATAGTTTCTATTTTATATAGATTGCTTCATGTAAATGGTAGTTACTAATTCTAGGACTTTACCTTTTGTTGTTTAGCTGCAAATTAGATTCTACTTTGTATTTGATTCCTTTCCACGCAAAGACGAAACTCAGCTGCTGTTATAAATATAGCGGCTGTGTTAATAGATCCACGATTGAATGAATGAAAAAAGCTTAGTTGTTTAGCCATGGGCGCTGTGAGAGACAGTGTGAGGTGAGAGTCCTCGAGTGAGATACCCTAGAATGACACCCTTATCCTTTTCCCCCTTCTTCTCTTCTCCAATTGACACCCCTATTCTGGGCTTTATTTTCTGTCCATCTGAGATCAATTGAGTCTCTGTTGAAGCTGCTGGTTGGTGCATTGAAGTATCCATCTATGAGTCCAAGTTGCTGCTGAACATTGTTGCTGATTGAAGGAAGCATTCAACCACCTGCGGCTCAAGTTCTTGAAGGTTCCCTGTCACACCCCACCCCCAAAACACCGGGAAGTGTGACGAATGTACGCCTACATCCCTACACCAACCAGGATCGCAGATGAAATGTCTAACATTTACAGTCCATAATCAAGTACAATTACAATCAGAGCAGCGGAAGTCATAATAAATGTAAGATCAAATAAAGGGAATCTACTGTTATAAATTTATAAATAATTGTGTGTTGCTTATCCCAATCTTATTACCCAAGTGTAAGTCAAGACATATATAGTAATCCCTCAAAAAAATGTATATATACATCAATGACAAAAGAATAAGTATAAACCCTGATGTATCAAAAGAATAGGGCCCCGCCCTCAACCAATCATCCACAGGAGCACTCCAGACATCACCACCATCAAGATAAGGGTAGGGGGTTCTGAGCTCTCCATCTTTGGTACACCTGCATCACCATTTAAAAAGGGGAACCATGTGGGGTGAGCTTCACTAAGCCTAATGAGCGGTTAGAACATACAAGCACGTGCATAAAATCCATGAATGCAAACACATGATGTATGAGTCCATTTTTATTATTATCCACCTAACAAACAAATGCCTAAGTCTGGGTGAAGTGCTACTGCAACATCCCCTAGGTAACATCCCTGGTCCCGAATACAGCGGAGCCCAATGATGTAACCCGAGTTGCGGTTTGAATCTTGCTAGCCACGTGCACGTCCTGGACAATGAACCCCCGATATAACCCTAGCTCTCACTCGGTACCGGAGCCCTCACATAGCATTTCCCGAGTTCGAGTATGGTGTTCCCGTACGTCGGACACAACTATCGGTTATCCAACACCTTACCCCCTGTTGGCAAGGGGTGTAACACTGGGGAATGTATAATCCTAACCAATGCATCTACATGTATGAAGGTGTATGTGTATGCGTATACCAGAGGCCAGGGCCATAATACCAGAATCCCCTTCGGCCACACTATCCACCCGTCTCCTCTAGCATACATACCCATACAAAATAGTACGACAATACATTGCCGGCTTTCCTTTCAGTCACACCGTACCCTGTTTCCCATCCTAGTCAACCAATCATACTAATGCAACAGTTATAATCCAATAAAAATTACAACAATTAGTACGGTGATATGGCAATGAAACCCCGGCCACTCCGCACCCCATTTCCAACACTTACTCTATATGCATGAATACAATAAAATAAACGGATGGCGATCCCGAGCCCGTCATCCCCTTCTGCAGAATCGACACTCGGATTCCATAATCACAATCTCATCTCATTCACCTCAACACACATGAATCTACAAAGGCCTAGCCTTCTATCAATCATATAACATAATACATCCTTACCTAATAAATATAACTAACCTAAGCTACCAATCAGTGTGAGGATTATGAAAATTAAATATAACTCAAGCACAATCAACCACACATGATTCAATGATTATGCAATGCATGTCCATACACATTTCAAGACCAAATACTCATAAATTAATCTGAGGATCCAACCCACTCACCTTTAGCACATAGGTGCTTTGATGTACTCGAATGTATATCACGAACACAACCTCACCGGGACCTAGTATACAACCTATTTGATGTGGGGAATATAATTAAATTAATGTCTATCAAAGTGGCCAAGGGCCAATCAAAGAATTTGGAGTAATTTAGCCATTTCAAGCCTTTGGTCGATCCTGCGGTTGATGCAGGTAGGGTTGACCGCATGATCGACCTGACAGGCATACAAAGCTATGCTTCCCTTGCCTTTGGTCAATCTTGATCTAAATCGAATGGGGGCTTCAAGAGGGCTTAGGTACAGTATAAACACATGATTTTGATCATAAAATGGCCAAGGACACATCCCAATTCATGGGGAATGGCCACACTTGGATTCCATACATATCAACCCTAGTTTTAGGTTTCAACCCAAACTGGATTCAATAGGAAGATGGACAGCATGTCCACAGCCATGGGGAGGTCTTAATTATACTAAGATCAATCCACATATGCATGGGAGCATGAGGGGATTTCGAATAGGGCATGTATCTATTGGGTTTGGGTCAATTTCACCAATGGGTTGGTGAATGTTATAGGGTTTGGGTAGGGGGAAGATGTACAATGGCATACATAACAAGGGGTGCATGGGGGAGGTCATAGCACACACACTCTAGGCCTTAAATCCCTAAGAATATTTAGTGAAACCCAAACCCTAGGTTACAAAGCAAAGAAAATAGGAGGAGGGCATTCAAGGTTGGAAGGTTTACCTTGCTTGAAGCTTGGAAACCAATGTGGGTGCCCTAGCTCCCTTCCTTCCTACCCTCTTCTTCTTTTCTTTTTCTTCTCCTTCCTTTTCTTCTTTCTTTCTCTTCTTCCTCTCCTTTCCACGTTTTTGGTTGGTAGAGAATGAAATAAGCAATTGAAAGCTCATGTGGTTTTATAATTTTAAGTGGTCCTTAGGGCCTATTTGGTTGGCAGCCCTAAACTGTACTTTAAATCACATTAAGCCCTAAGTTTGGGCAATGGGGCCCACAATCAAGCACTCATTTGGTATGGTTGGAATGGGAATCAACCCTACATTATGATGTCATAAGGGTTTGGGACCCATCCCAAGGTTTAGTGGGGCCCACAACATGAAAAATGGGTCTTTAACCCCCTCAGGCTGATCCTGCGGTTGATGCAGGTAGGATCAGCCGCATGATCGACCTGACAGTGCAAACAACAAGGTTTAAATGCTTGCTGTCCAAGGTCATATGCAAGGGGACTTGCATGGGGACTTGCATGGGGACAATAATGGGGTATTAGCATAATATCTACATGCCAAGAATGGTAGTTGCAAGTTGCTTTGGGACACATACCTTTAGTCATCCGAAAAAGGAGGCTTTAGGTACTTTCTACGATATGCTTCACATCCTTCACTTGTATCCGGATGAAGGTCACGTATCCTCCAACCATTGACAGCTCTTCCCCGATCCCTATCAAGGAACCTCTCTTCCACAGGTTTACCTGTCGATCGGTCTATGATCTTGAATGTTGGTTTGATTGTTATAGACACAAGTTCAAATTAGTACGGATTTGGGCACGGTTGTAACATTTCCTGCCGAAACCTTTAAGACCATCTGTCTTCCAAGATAGTCATCAGTTGCTGCCCAAATTTTTGAGATTCTAAATCCCCCCATAGGAACCCCCACTCGGCAAGAATTTGGAGGTGTTCTGAAGTCTGGTGTGGCTGCTACTAGAAATCTCCTCAACTGGATCCTATATCAAGAATTGGGAAATCTCAGAATTTAGCCATCAGCTTGACCTGAGATTTTGAAGACTGATTCCATCCCTCAAGACCTCTACTCGATGGTAACATCAGCCCTTTCCCTCCTTTCTTACTGTTCTTGAATTCAGTTTATTTTCTGGTCTTGAACCCTAAATTGATGCCCTGCAATAGAGGTTCTCTAGTTGCTGTTTGTTGTCCTCTTTGGCTGGGGTTATACACTACCTTTGTTAGGTGGTGTTAGGGGTTACAAGGGCTATTGTAGCCTATTTTTACGTACTGTTGGTTACGTATTCATATACTGTTGTCAAGTCTGAAACCAGTATCTATTTTGGGTTGTATCTGTGATCCTATCTGGGGTTGAATCACTTATGACTTGGCCTCTCATTAGGTAAACTAGGAATGGAGGTTAAAATAAGGATTAAAGAGGATAAATGAAGAGATGGGCAGAATTGGAAAGAAGAAGTTAAGATTTTAATTAACCAAACAGAGTTGTCTTCTTCCTGGCGTCGGGCAGAACCAGCAGAGAGCTGTTTGGAGTCAAGGAGAAGTAACTCCCTCGCAAGACCTCAGATTGACCTAAAAATTGAGACGGGGAGTCGCAACTCACTGCCCTCTTAAGAGCGACTGATGGTCTTCCAAAACACCTAAATAGCAAGTGAAACAGAAATTTCTGAGATCTTAAACTGAATCTAGCAGTAACCTTAGGTTCGGACCTGAAACTGGGATTCAATCACACAATGGAGGCAGTTTTGGTTGCCCAAAAGTAAGGATTTAGTTCCCCAAATCTCAGGAAGAAAAATAAAGGGGTGAAAGAGATTATTCCCAACCGTGGGTGACAGTAGTGCTGCAGGAACAGAACAAAAGGAGAAAGTAAGGAAGAGAATGCTAAGGCGAAGGAACTGAAAGCCAAAATAGTAGAGAAAGATGAAGTTCAGCAAGGAAGATAAAACCTGTGCGTAAGGGACATGAAAGAGAAGAATGGAGAAGGAGAACTACGGTCACCAGCAGGCCAAGCAACATGCCACACTCGTAAGGTAAAACTCTAACTCTTATTCATTCAATTCCAATCTCTCCATTGACAGTATATGCATATATGAAAGAAGAACCCAACCGAAAAGATTCTATTTTGGAAACTCAAAACAATTAAAATTAGATCCTACATAGCTATCTTCTATTTAGTGTACCCAATAAAATACAAGATTACATGTTATCTATCCCAATAAAGAAATTAAATATCTACCAAGCCCCTTTGGACCAAAAAGTTGGGTTGGGTCGGTTCTGTCTCGACTTGGGGTTCCATAACGGGTCTTACCAGTCCAATCATGTCAACGCTATTGCATCAACTCTCCTCCTTTGAAAAGAATTCGACTCTGTCAAGTTTGGAGAGGGACCAAGGATACCATTTGATTCAACTTGTTGGAGGAGAAAAGAAACCGCCACCTTCTTGAGCTTGATATCAGGGAGATCCTTGGCAGGAAGAAGCTTCATTTTCTTACCACCATGCTTGAAAGAGTAGGTATTTGCATACCCACAATGTTGTGCCTTCTCATCAAACAACCATGGTTGTCCAAGAACAATGTGACACACCTTCAAAAGGAGGATGTCACATTGTACCATATTCACAAACTCAGTAATAAAGCATGTGAGCAAACACCTGTCAGTAATCTTAAGATTGGTGTTGTTCACCCATGCAACCTTGTATGGAGTGGGGTGTGGCTTTTGTCTTCGATCTCAACTTGTGAACATCATCTTCAGAAACAACACTAGTGCAACTGCCTCTGTCAATGTCATTGCACTTTACTAGGATCTATAATTAGTGTTGTGATGCCATTCTTCACCCTTAGAGACCTTGTGAGTGGTCAAAATAGGATGTACATAACATGGATGCTACTCCCCATCACTGTTATCACCGTGGACTTCACCAGGCTCACGTTCTGCTTCCACTAATTCTGTGTCAAGACTCCATTGCTCTTCCGAAGCAAGAAGTATATAAGAATCCTTGTCAATATAAGCTATCATGCGATTGGGACATTGAGTAGAGACATGCCCGTACCCCTTGCATGTGAAGCACCGAATGGCAGCTTTTGGCATCACTAGAGGTCTATCAGAACTATGACCTCAATATGGACAATGAGGATGGTTTGGCTTAGAAAATGCCATAGATGAACCACTAGCCTGTGGTTTGCTGAATGACTTTACCTGAGGAGAAGATTGTTGTTGACTGGAACCATCATCCTTAAGGAAAGTACCTATAGAAGTCTAACAAGTATATGGGTGCTTCAGACTTTCTTCAACCTGATATGCCACAATGTACAACGTTCTCCATCGTAGGCAGTCGACTGGACGCTAGTGCAGCACTAATCAAAGGATATAAACCATTCCAAAACCGTGCCACCAATTTCTCTTCATCCACTCAAAATCAGATTAAGTGGCTAAGTAATACATTTGACCACATACTCCTCAACATGTTGTCGTGTCTTTGGTGCATGAACTTGAGGAGTATGTGCTGCTTGTAGTCGGTCAATAGGAATCTTTGGATCATGGCTTTGCTCATCTCAGCCCAAGTAGGGACTATCCAGATGCCTCAAGTTCAATTTAGCTGCTGGTACTTGATCCACCTGATTCGAGCTGTGCCTTTCAGTCTAGGCTCTGCAAATAGAATCTTTCTGGCCTCAGTCAACCCATATCATTGGAAGAAAGTCTCCTGGCTATGGAACCAGCTGAGGTATGCTGATATGCTCTAGGTTGTTATCCCCGTAGAAATTGAGGACATCCAGTAATGTCGTCCTAGCTAGATGTTAGATCTACTAGGAACCAGGTCAAACAAAATTCTGTTAAGATACTGGTTTAGAGGGCAGATTTTGATGAACTTGGTCAAGGCAAGGGTTAGACTTGGGGTATTGGGTTTGAATTTTATAGGGTAAAGCAGGGCAGGTTTAGGGGAGTCTAAAGAACCTGGTTTTGTGAGTTTTGAATGAGAATTTCAAAATCAGAAAAATTAGGGTTTCAGGTTTGGTTTTGGGGAAGGAGAAGGTGGTGATTTGGGGAAGGAGAAGGTAGTGATTTTTGGGTTTATAATGGGGGTTTGGTCCAAGATTTGGATCGAATTTCCCAAATAGGGAGAGGAAGGTTCGATCCTAATATGGAGGGGTTTTGAGGGTAGGTTAGGTCTGATCAGGTTCTAGGTTATTTAGGGTTTAATGGATATGAGGAGGGATGTGGGATTTGAGGTAATTAATGGGACAGAACTTAGGATCGAGTGAGGGGACTGGTCTTGGGATGCTGTGACTGAAAGTTGGATGGATTCTAATGGAGGAATAAGATGGAAAATAATTGCAGCAATTATAAACACTTACTGGATTTGTAGAACAGTAACTAGAAGCTGTAGAAGAGAACCTCCCGATCTGAACAAATGCTAGGAGTCAATCGGAGTCCACCGATTCCTTCACCTTGAGATCCACAAGGCCTTCTTGAAGTAACTCTCAAGGAACACTCACAAAGGGAGCATGGCAGCAAAGCTGAAACAGATTTTAACAACAGCCAAAAGTGGGGAGCCTCCCATGATTCTCTTAGCTATTAATAAGATGGCCAATGGCCCAAACCCTAATACAAGCTAAAATGATCCTCTAAGGACCAATAGGAATACAAGGTCCTCTAAGGACCAATAGAAATAGGTTAACTCCTAGCCAATAGGAGTGAATCACTTAAATTGAACCAAAGGTTGAACCTGGTTCAATTTAAGTTTACAAAAGAAGCTAGCATAGTGTTGAGATGTGTTACTTGTTATTATAAGGGTATTTTTGGTATTTTATTTATGCTTTATTTATGTATTTTTGAACAAGGGTAGAATTGTAATTTGGGCTGTGACATTGTTCACGTGAACAATGTTTCCCTTTGTAATCTCTTTTATTATTATTATTATAAATAGAGAGCTTGACTGATCTCATTGATCATTCAAGCCATTCACGAAATTCCTGTTTTGTTAACATGGCATCAGAGCCAAATATACTTTGATCTAGGTTTTCAAAACCCACCTCCCTCCCTTCGATTTTTTTTTTCTTTTCTCCTTCCCTCCATCAAGCTTCTTCCCTTCTTCTTTCTTTTTTTTTTTTGGTTCTTCTTCTCCCATCAGGGGTAGCACTACTGAGGTGATCGTAATGATCTAGCTGATGCCCCAACATACCTCCTTTTTTATGCCTCTTTTTTGGATCGAGTGGAGCTGAAGAACTGCCTACGATTTGAAGAGTCCTATTGTTTTGGAGATCAGGCCTCTACATCTGTTTCGGCTGCATCTTCTATTGTGGGATCTTTATTTGATATTGTTCTCAGCCCCTATTCACTTCATCAGATTGGTTGAAGACCCCAGCCCCTTATCGATCTCTCTTCTCAGGGTTTTTTTCAAAACCCTGACATTAATCGATCTTGGGGTTTGGCTGCTGGTTCCTGCTGCATCTGATTGGCACCCTTGCTGCCTTCATTTGACATCATTCCCAGCCTACATATCCGAGATTTTTTGCTCCAATACAGTCCTCTTCTATTGGGTGTCGATTCTAGAATTTTTTTGGATATTTTTTGGCTGTTTGCTGCTTCATTGAGATTGGTTACTTGCTGCAATGACTAGTTCAGATTCTTCTTCGGCCTCTTCTGGCATTGATGGCCAGCCCCGGACTGATTTTCTTCCCCTTGCTGCCCCAATCAAAATTGATGGCTGTAACTACCTGAAGTGGTCTCGGTCTACCTATTTGACAGTAGCTGGTCGTGGCCTCACTTGCCATCTTCTTGGGACAACAACTAAACCAGTGGAAGAGGGTTCTCAGCTCAACAACTGGTTATCTAATGATGCGATGGTGATGTCCTACTTGATCCATTCTATGCAAGGGGATATCTCAGACAATTTTCTTCTACTGGACATAGCCCATACTATCTGGAATGGTGCCAAAGAGACTTATGGTTGCACGGGGAATGATGCACAGGTCTATGAGATTAGAAAGAAGGCTAATGCCACTACCCAACAGGAGCTCTCGTCTCCAAATACTATGCTGCCCTCAAGAACATGTGGCGGCAATTGGATCATTACTCCGACTATCGACCCTCTCATGCTCGATCCGGCTGCCTATCGCAAACACGTTGACAAAATACGTGTCTATGATTTTTTGGCTAGACTAAATATGAAGTTTGATCCTATTCGGGTGCAAGTACTTGGGCAGTCCCCTTTTCCATCCCTAGAGCAGGCCTTTGCCTTGGTTCATAATGAGGAATCTCGTCGGGCTGCTATGCTGCATTCGTCTACTGTTGATCGATACGCCTTACAAGTTGCTTCCAATACTCGTTCTCTTACCACTACTGATGGTGGTATTGCTGTCCCTAAAGGTCCTGTCAAGTGTGAACACTGCAACAGGCTCTATCATACTAAGGCTCAATGTTGGAAGCTCCATGGCAAGCCTACTGATTTTGAGGAAAAGAAAGCTCGTGGGAAGTTTAAGTCCAAGGTTCATATGGCTGATTCTTCTACTACTGCTGCTGCTGCCCCTTCATTTGACATTGGGCTTACTCAGGATGAGCTCCTAGCTTTCTGTCACATACTATATGCCTCTTCCGCTGCCTCCACTACGGCATCTGCACCTGCTGCCCCTCCTGGTTCTAATTTTGCCTCAGGTACTCCAGGCAGTAGTCTGTGTGCATCGGCTGTATCCAATCCTTGGATTATAGATTCTGGTGCCACTGACCACATGACTGGCTCCTCCCATGTATTTCATCTTTATTCTCCATCTTCTGGCAAAGACAGTGTTCGAGTAGCTAATGGTTCCCTTTCTCCTATTAATGGGAAGGGTTCCATACGCTGCTCACCTACCCTTTCATTAAAATCTGTTTTGCATGTTCCGTCCTTTTCTACCAACCTTCTCTTTATTAGTAGTCTAACTAGAGATCTGAACTGCAAACTGACTTTTTTCCCTTCTCATTGTGTCATACATGATCTGGAGACGGGGGCGCACGATTGGGGGTGGTAAGATGCAGGGTGGTCTCTACTTACTTGACCCGGGTCAGCCTTCTACTTTGCATTCAGCTTCCTCTACAACTCATCATTTACAGTCCACCTCGTCCCCTGACCTTCATCGCTGGCACTGTCGACTTGGTCATCTATCCCTTAGTACTTTGTCTCTTTTGTTTCCGCGCTTGACTAAGCATTGTAATAGGAATGAGTTTTTATGTGAGGCTTGTGTTTTGGCCAAACAGACTCGTTCTAGTTATTCTTCATTAAATAAAAGAAGTGAGTCTCCTTTTGCTTTGGTTCATTTTGATGTATGGGGTCCTGCCCGTTGTACTTCCCTTTCTGGTCATCGATGGTTTGTCTCGTTTATTGATTGTTATACTCGTGCCACTTGGGTGTACATGATGAGCCATAAAAGTGAGGTCTTTCGCTGTTTTCAGTTATTTTATCGTATGGTTCAGACCCAATTCAATGCCACCTTACGCATTTTATGCAGTGATAATGGCAGAGAGTACATGGAGGGTCAGTTCCAACTTTATTTGGCTGCACATGGTATTGTCCATCATACCAGCTGTGTTTACACACCTGCCCAGAATGGGGTTGCTGAAAGGAAAAATAGACATCTCCTTGAGGTAGCCCGGGCCATTATGTTTGCATGGCAGGTTCCTTCTCACTACTGGGGTGATGCCATTCTTACCGCTGTTTATCTCATCAACTGTGTGCTTACCCGTGTCCTTGATGGTCGTTCCCTCGTTGATCTCCTCCAGGGTTCCTCCTCCTTTGTGGTTCCCCCCAAAGTTTTTGGTTGTGTTTACTATGTCTGCAATCATCATCCTCATGGGAAATTTGATCCACGGAGCATTCGGTGTATTTTTCTGGGCTATTTTGCGACCCAAAAAGGATACAAGTGTTACCATCCACCTTCTCGTCGTACTTTTGTCTCCATGAATATCGTCTTCCATGAGTCCTTGTCATATTATTCCCAAACACCTCTTCAGGGGGAGCAGGTGTGTCTGCTATTCTTCTGGCTTCTATTCAGGGGGAGCCCTTTGTAACTTCAGCTCCTACAGTGGCTCCTATTCAGGGGGAGCGTAGACCAGTCAGTCAAATCCCTGTTGATAAGGTATATACCCGGAAGCGCACAGGACAAGTTGAGACTACCACCACCACCATACCACCTCCACAATCGTCTACACTTGATCCAGATCCAGACCCTGCTACATCATCTGGTAAGGATCCTTCCCTTGACTTACCTATCGCTGTTCGTAAAGGCGTTAGGTCATGCACCCAACACCCCATCTCCAATGTTGTTTCCTATGATGCTTTATCTCCTTCCTATCGTGCATTTGTTTCTTCTCTTTCCTTTGTTTCTATTCCTCAGAAATGGCATGAGGCGGTTGCAGATCCAAAGTGGAAAGCAGCCATGATGGAAGAAATGACGACCTTACTTAAAAATGAGACATGGGAGCTAGTTGTTCTTCCTTCGGGTAAGAAACCAGTTGGGTGCAAGTGGGTATTTGTTGTCAAGCAGAAGCAAAATGGAACAATGGATAGATATAAAGCCAGGCTTGTGGCGAGAGGCTTTACTCAGACTTATGGGATCGACTACCAGGAGACATTTGCCCCTGCTGCGAAGTTGAACACTTTCCGGGTCTTACTGTCTTCTGCTGTCAACTTTGGCTGGGTCCTACAGCAGTTGGATGTAAAAAATGCATTTCAGGTTTATATGGATGTTCCTCCGGGTTTTTCCTCTGACAAGACCCATGGGAAAGTTTGTAGGCTCAAAAGGGCACTCTATGGGTTGAAGCAATCTCCACGGGCATGGTTTGGTAGGTTTCATAATTCCATGGTCTCCTGTGGATACAAACAGAGTAATGTTGTTGATCACACTCTGTTCATCAAGCGAAAGGGAGAAAAGGTTACTCTTCTCATAGTTTATGTTGATGACATAGTTGTAATTGGTAATGATACAGATGAAGATTCTCACTTGAAGGCTTTCTTGGGACGGGAATTTGACATAAAAGATCTAGGACAGCTAAGATATTTTCTTGGGATTGAAGTTGTCCGTTCTCCAAAAGGCATCTTTCTCTCCCAGAGAAAGTATGTTCTAGATTTACTATCAGAGATTGGTTTGCTTGGTTGTCATCCTTGTGACACTCCCTTGGAAGCTACTACCCGTCTGCAAGAGAAGGATGGTGAACCTGTTGATAAGGGCAGATATCAATGATTGGTGGGCAAGCTGATTTATCTCTCCCACACCAGACCAGATATTGCAATTGCTGTTACTCTTGTGAGCCAGTTCATGCATGATCCTTATTCCACTCACATGGCTGCTGTTCTTCGTATTCTCCATTACTTGAAGTCAGCTCCAGGAAAGGGGATCCTTTTGTCTCCTCATGACCATCTTCGCATTGAGGCTTACACAGATGCTGATTGGGGTGGTAACCCTGACAGGAAATCTACCTCCGGCTATTGTACTTTTGTTGGAGGAAATCTGGTCACATGGCGGAGTAAAAAGCAAAATGTTGTGGCAAGGTCTAGTGCTGAAGCTGAATTCCATGCTATGGCCCAGGGCATCTGTGAGTTACTGTGGCTTCAGAGTTTACTCCTTGATATCCGTGGTTCTGTTCATCTTCCAATGATGTTCTACTGTGACAACAAAGCAACAATTAGCATTGCCCACAATTCAGTACAGCATGACCGTACCAAACATGTGGAGATTGACAGACACTTCATCAAGAAGTTAGAGAGTAGGCAGATTTGTATCCCTTTTGTAAAGTCTGGAGATCAACTGGCTGATCTCTTCACCAAAGGGTTGAGTGGGAAGTTGTTTTATCCTAGTCTAGTCAAGTTGGGCATGTGTGATACCTATGCCCCAACTTGAGGGGGAGTGTTGAGATGTGTCACCCGATATTATAAGGGTATTTTTGGTATTTTATTTATGCTTTATTTATGTACTTTTGGACAAGGGTAGAATTGTAATTTGGGCTGTGACACTGTTCACGCGAACAGTGTCGTGAACAGTGTTTCCCTTTGTAATCTCTTTTATTATTATTATTATAAATAGAGAGCTTGACTAATCTCATTGATCATCCAAGCCATTCGCAAAATTCCTGTTTTGTTAACACATAGAATAAAAACTAAGGCTCCTTAATCGGCCCTAAGCTTAGGGCTGTCTCTTCTTCTTGCGGCTGCTTGGACTTGCATCATCCAGCTTCGCTGCTCTTTCGGTTCCATAAAGATGATCATCATTCAAAACAACTTCATATGGTGGTGGTGGAAGATGAGATGAGCCCCCTTGAGGATAACCCACGTTGGCGGAGTGTTGGGGAATGGAGTTGGAAGAATACCCAACCAAAAGTGGACCTTTTCCCTTATCAAAAGCTGCCAAATTGTCAATAGAGGCTTGCAAGGATGCCATTATGGTCTGAAGGGAACTGACTGTGGTGTTGAGGGCATCACAACGATTTGAAAGAGTAGCAATATCTGCTATGGTTTCCTCCTTATAGGAATTAAGCTGTTAAATAACTTCATTGTTGGCCCCTATGATTCAGGGTATGGAGGAGGATATTAGCTCTGATACTAATTAATCCAATCCTAGGTCAAGAAGTCTTGTTTTGGGATCACTATGGGTCCACAAGGATACAAGATACCTAAAATTAAGAATATAGTGGCAAAATTGTAATTAAGCAGAAATTGGAAGGGCTATTTGGCAATTGAATCAGAGAAGGATGAACAAGGGATTTATGAACAGAGGTAAACTAGGAATGGAGGTTAAAATAAGGATTAAAGAGGATAAAAGAAGGAAAGAGCAGAATTGGAAAGAAGTTGAGATTTTAATGAACCTAAAATGGTTGTCTTCTTTCTTGCATCGGGCAGGACCAGTGGAGAGTTGATTGGAGTCAAGGAGAAGTAACTCCGTAATACCCCGTATAATTAAATAAGCGTGAACATGTTGGTGCCGTCAGGTAGAACGAGTAACTTCCCGACGAGCACTGAAGAAGGGAGAACGATCCGCAATGTAAGGTAAGGATATTTAAAGATTTACAACACGGCTTACCATGGTGTTTTTTCCGTAAAAGAATCACAATGTTGAGCATGTGATGAGTTATACAAGTATACAAATAATTTTATAAGTCTCGAGGGACAAAGAGAACATAAAATACGTATGATGTACTTTTATATTTTTTATTTGGGCCTAAGAACACCAAGGGATTTAATATCTCAGTGGTCACCAACTTATTTAATAAGTTATAGATCTAAGGTTCAGTCTCCTTAGAAGCAATTAGCAGAGTTTTTCTTCTATTTTTTATTTCAAATTAAGAGTGGGCTCCATTTGATGATTAGGATGACTAGCGTCATCGTAGGAGATGGGGACATGATGGAGGAAAAAGAAATGCATGAAAGCCATGTGGCATCTTAGGTGACACATGCATGAGGCCATGTGGAGAACTAAATTCTAAGTAGAGGAATATCATGGGTTGGTTTGCATGGTCAATAGGAGGTGTGACAAAGGCTAAGACTATAAATTCAATATATAAGGCTACCAAAGTCAAAGTGGTTGAATGTGTGACTATTGGCTAGATTAGGTGGCAAGCAAGGGCAAAAAGGGTAACTTCACCGTGGTCAAAGGATCTCATGGGAATTCTCAGTCAAAGTGAGGGTATATTAGTAACCTTACTTCAGTCAAGGGGTAAGATCGTAAATTTGAGGGTCAAGGGTACCTAAGGCAAGTTACTCTATTGGTTTAAATAGGAGGTGGATCATTGGTCAACAAGGGTAAAATAGTCATTTCCTAGGGGATTTGATGAGATAGATTTTTACCAATTAAAAAAAAAAAAAACTTTCTTTTCTCTTTTACTTATTGAATTTTAGGAGAGAGATCTTATTCAATAAGATTCTCTTTGTTCATTTGAAGAGACAAGAGAAGGGAATAGTGTTGCATAATGATGGATATGACATGAATAGTTGATGAAAGGGGGAATAGTATTGTTTGTCTTGAGAAATGGGGAGAAGCATAGTTAGAGGTAACCCATGGTTTTGAATGCCATGTTTGAAAAAAAACATAAGGAGAGATACCTTGGTCAAAATAATAGCTTGAGAATCTATTGGTTGATAGGAGAGGCAAGACACTACCAAGAGGGGCATAAAGCAGATTTCATGGGAGATAAGACCAAAGAAAGTAAAAATCAAAGTGAACTCTTTTATTCCCTTTGCTTGGGTTCATTTGAGAGCAAGGAAGAAAAGAGGAGAGAAGAGAGAAAAGAGAGGGAAGAAAGTGCAAATTAGTGAGCAATTTTGAAGGGATTCAAGTTCTATTTGGAGGAGTGGAGTTTGGAGAGTGCTGGAGTGAAGGACCAAAGCTAGGATCAAGATTTGGTATTCTTCAACAAGGTAGGTTTCTCATTCTTGAATTCTGATTTTTAGTTAAGAGAAAATTTCGTAAACGATGATGGAAGAATAGGGCTTTGATGCATGAAGATACATTATGAATTTTACACTATTCCCTTCTTCCATCAACTATTCATGTCAAATCCATCACTATGCAATACTATTCCCTTCTCTTGTCTCTTCAAATGAGCAAAGAGAATCTTATTGAATAAGATCTTTCTCCCCTAAAATTCAGCAAGTAAAAGAGAAAAGAAAATATATATATATATATTTTTTTTTTTAATTGGTAAAAATCCATCTTATCAAATCCCCTAGGAAAAGACTAGTTTACTGTTGTTGACCAATGATCCACCTCGCATTTAAACCAATAGAGTAACTTGTCTTGGGTACCCTTGACCCTTAAATTTACGGTCTTACTCCTTAACTAAAGTGAGGTGAGGTTACTACTATACCCTCACTTTGACTGAGAATTCCCATGAGATCCTTTGACCACGATGAAGTTACCCTTTTTGCCCTTGCTTGGCACCCAATCTAGCCAATAGTCATGCAGTCAACCACTTTGACTTTGGGAGCCTTATATATGGAATTTACAATCTCAGCCTTTGTCTCATTTCCTATTTACCATGCAAACCAGCCCATGGTATTCCTCTATTTGGAATCTAGTTCTCCACATGGCCCCATGCATGTGCCACCTAGGATGCCACATGCATTTCTTTTTCCTCCATCATGTCCCCATCTCCTACAATGACACTAGTCATCAAGTGGAGCCCACTCTTAACTTGAAATAAAAAATAGAAGAAAAACTCCCCTAATTGTTTCTAAGGAGACTTGGACCTTAGATCTATAACTTATTAAATAAGTTGGTGACCACTAAGATATTAAATCCCTTGGTGTTTTTAGGCCCAAATAAAAAAAATATAAGAGTACATCATACGTATTTTATGTTCTCTTTGTTTTCCGCAAGACTTATAAAATTATTTGTATACTTGTATAACTCATCATATGCTCAACATTGTGATTCTTTTACGAAAAATAACACCATGGTAAGCTGCATTGTATATCTTTAAATATCCTTACCTTGCATTGCGAATCGTTCTCCCTTCTTCGGTGCCCGTCGGGAAGTGACTCGTTCTACCTGACGGCACCAACAACACGTTAACTGTTATTTAATTGTATGGAGTATCACAAACTCCCTCGCAAGACCTCAGATTGACCTGAAGCTAAGGTGGAAAGTCAAAACTCAGTGTCCTCTTAAGAGCAACTTCTGGTCTTCCTAAACACTTAAACAGCAAGTGAAACATGAGTTTTTGAGATCTGAAACCGAGTCTAGCAGTAACATTAGGTTCAAGCCTGAAACTGTGATTCAATCTCACAATGGAAGGGAGTTTAGAAGCTAGGGTTTGGGTCACCCAAAAGTAAGGACTTAGTTCTCCAAATCTCAGGAAGGAAAAGAAAGGGATGAAAGCAGGGTTTTACTTCACGGTATCGAT
Organism: Telopea speciosissima; assembly: GCF_018873765.1. NCBI lineage: Eukaryota > Viridiplantae > Streptophyta > Magnoliopsida > Proteales > Proteaceae > Telopea > Telopea speciosissima. The sequence continues at coordinate 85,723,805 of NC_057916.1, read as the reverse complement.
CACCAACTCACCGCCAATACCGATGTATAGGTCTGAATCGGCCATTTTAACAATACCAATGATCCCTAGGGTCGAAAGATTCTCCTTAATGTATTCCATCAGTAGAACCGAAATAGAAAGATAAAGAGAAAGATGAAGTTCAGCAAATAGAAGAGAAAGATGAAGATGATACCTGTGCACAAGGGAGATGAAAGAGAAGAATGGAGAAGAAGACCTAGAGCCACCGGCAGGCCACACAACACACCACACTCGTAATGTAAAACTCCAAACTCTACTCATTCAATTCCAATATCTCCATCAACAATACATGCATATATAAAAGAAGAAAATCAACTGAAAAAAAAACTATTCTATTTTGGAAACTGAGAAGAATAGAACACTAAATCCTACGTAGCTATCTTCTATTTAATCTACCCAATAAAATAAAAGATTACATGTTATCTATCCTAATATAGAAAATAAATATCTACCAGGCCCTTTTTGTACCAAAAAGTTGGGTTGGGTCGGTTCCGTCTCAGCTTGGGCTTCCACAGCAGGCCGTGCCGGTCCAACCTGTTAGAAGTCATGTAATAGGGGTAGTTTGGGAACTAGTTCTATTACTAGTTGCCTTATTATGTAAATCTGTTTTTCTTCTTTATTTCCCTTTTATCTCCCTAGGGAGGTAGAAGTAATTCTCTATTAGTTATGATTGAATGAATATATGGTGTATGGAGAAGCCTCTCCAACACAATCGATTATAGCCTAATATTCTGTTCTCTCTGCTCTTGCTATCTTCTTCCTCCAACTTCTTTCTTCTCCCTTCTTATTTCCTAAACCTAGAATCTAACTTGGTATAAAGAAGGCTCAAGGATTGAGAGTCGTGTTCAGTCCTTGTTTTTATTCTTTCTCTTCTCTTTGAAATCCTTTGTGTCTAAGGATTCCAAAGAGTCTGATCTTCCATTGCACTCTGATATTCTTTTACTATCTTTTTACCCTCATTGTGTGGTTTGTGACGTGTAAGTACTGCTTCTTGATCCTTGGAGATTGGCAGATGTCGTAGGATTTCCGGTCACCTGCCTAAATCCTCCCAGGGGGTGGTTTGGGGCGTGACAAAATATCTCAGGCCTGAGATGATACAAGCAACCTGTGATAAGGCCGATGTTATTAGAGAGAAAATAAAAGCGGCCCAATCAAGGTAGAAGAGTTATGCTGATAATCGGAGAAAGGATATTGAATTTAATGTCGGAGAAAAAGTATTCCTCCGGGTATCTCCAACAAAGGGATTGCTACATTTTAACAAGAAGGGCAAATTGAGCCCAAGATTCATTGGTCCTTATGAGATTCTCAACAGAGTGGGACCCGCAGCATACAGACTAGCATTACCACCATCTTTGCAGGGCGTCCATGATGTTTTCCATGTGTCGATGCTAAGAAATATATCAACAAGCCAACACATGTACTCTTAACTGAACCTGAACAATTCGACGTGGTTATGACCTATGAAGAACAACCTACGAAGATATTGGATAGAAAGGAGCATAATCTCCGTAACCACTCTGTCGCCTTTGTAAAGGTTCGATGGGAAAACAATCCCATGGAAGAGGCTTCATGGGAACGTGAGGAAGAGATGAAAGAAAAGTATCCCCAACTCTTCGAGCTACAAGGTAAGCAAATTTTGAGGACAAAATTTTTGTAAGGGGGGAAGAAATGTCAAACCTGCCCCTGACTGGCTGAAAATTTTGATTGAAGGACAAGAACCCCTGACATGGCATCCAAGCACATTGTGGAGTATCACTCCAGTGATTGAATTTAATGGAGAACCCCCGAGGATGTCCTCCAACATACCTGTCAGAAGATGGATTGCAGATCCTTGCAGTTGCACTGCCCACAGCATAATGTACTCCTTGGACTCCAGGTACTCTCTCTCCTCTCCATGAATGTGGGTCCCACACCTAAAAATTTATGCAAAAGGGCCTGGGTGAGGTGTAGGTACAAGGCCCCAACCCTGGGTCAAACCCTTGTGCAAGCCCAAGGTGAAACAGCCTTGCTGTATTCTCTGGGCGATGCAAACATCACCCAAAGACATCGCCCAAAGTGGAAATTATTTTAATCAGCAAATGTTTGGGGACCACCCATACTGGACATGGGTACCCTACATAAGTAGAAGGGAGTCTGGGGCACCACCTCATACCCTTGGATCCTTGTGGACCCCACCAGAGTGCCCAAAATGGCTGAGAATCAGTTTAAAATCACATTCTCAAAAGGGACCAAGCAGCCAAACAGGCCTTAGTGGGGGGCTGGCTTATAAATAGGGGACCTGTAGACACCTGATTTTTGTCACCCCTCCCTGGCGATGATGACACGTGGAGTACCGGCAATCTCTGTCTCGGATACCAAAAAATATAAATAATAATAATGGTAATAAGAAAATAAAATAGAATGCCCCGGCCCATGAAGGTTTATTGGATTAGGTCCATTGAGGGTTTTATCTGACAGGGGCAAAATGGGAAACAAAAATCTGTGTACAGCTTTGCTTAAAGAATATGGAATAGGCTCATTCTAGCCTCTTTTGATGATTGAAGGATCTACTTGAGACCTTTTGAAGCTTCTTTGGAGATTTGGATCTCCCACAGCTGCTGCTCCAAGTTTCGCCAGTCTCAGTTTCAGGTTGCAGCTGCTGCCATTCTCGGATTCCTTTTGTGTCTTGGTTTGGCTCATTTGCATCGCCCAAGGACACTTATGAGAGTGGATATGATCTCCCTTGCTAATTAAAGAAGCTGTATGAGCAGTTTTGCTCCTTGTGTGGGATCCTCTATTCTGCCCAGGTAAACCCGAGAGTGTTTACTTCTTTTTTTCTTGCTTCGAGCTACAGTTTGATGCTTCCTTGGTTGAGGGATGTGTATGCATAGCCTTCGTGAGGCTTTTTTACTTGTTTAAAGTTATTACTACACCTTGTAAGCCTTTGTGAGGCCTCTTCTTAGGGACTGCTTCTTGGATCGTTTGTTATGCACTAGAAGGGCTTGATTTAAGTCCTCTTAGAAATTTATCGCTAGGACTGCTTCGGCAGTGTGCTATCCTAGGCTGCTTATTGGACTTCTTGCTTGTTTGGGTTGAGTGTGTACTCCCCACTTGCCTTTGGTGATCTTGTTTATTGTTGGTATCCATCATGAATGATTCGAATACATCTGTGCTTGGTACTGCTGATTCACAACCACCCACTGTTGTCCCTCAGTTGGCTTATGAGAGTACTCATCAACAGATTTCTTTTGTGAAGCTTGATGGTACTAATTACATGGATTGGTCACATTCTGTGAGACTTTCCCTTAGGAGCAAGGGAAAACTTGGATATATCACAGGTTCTATCAAGGCTCCCACAGCTGGTTCACCTACTTTTGATAAATGGGAGACTGAAAATTCTATAGTTATGACATGGTTGATCTTCTCCATGAAGCCCGAGATTGGGAGAAGGTTAATAAGGAAGGAAACTGCCAAAGCTATTTGGGATAGTGTCTCTGTGGCCTTTGACAGAGTAGGTGACGCTGCCAAGGTCTATCAGCTCCATCAAAGAATCCACTCATTGAAACAGGGTGACAGCACTATTTCTGAGTACTACAGTGCATTCCTTAGTCTTGTGGAAGAGTATGATCACTACAGAGACCTTCATTTGACCAACCCAGAGGATGAAACCAAGGTGTATCTGACTCTTGAAAAAGAGCGTGCCTTCTCTTTGCTTGGTGGTTTGAACTCTGACTATGAGCTAGTTAGACTCCAGCTGTTAGGCCGGTCTCCCCTTCCCTCTCTTAGTGAAGTCTGTAGTTACTTACAGAGTGAAGAGACTAGGCGACTTACTATGGTACCACCACTAGCATCATCTGAGAGGTCACCCCTCAATTCTAGTTCTGTTCGAGACACCCGTGGAGGTGGTAGAGGCCCAGGGCCTAACCGTGAGGAAGCTAGTACTGTGGAGACAGTTGGTGCCAGTGGAGTTGGGCGAGACAAATTTAAATGTGATCATTGTGGACGCACTGGACACATCAAGGATAGGTGTTGGTCTCTCCATGGTCGTCCTCCTGGTATGTGTGGTCGTGGTGGCCGTAGAAGGGGAGCTTGAGCTCATTCCGCAGCGGCGACTGATGTTGATGCCCCACAAGATGACTCCACCTTTATGGATGCAGTGGTTCGCAGGGGTGTGTCACAGTTGAGCACATCTTCTACATCTAGTATGGCTGGATCCTCATCATCCTCAGCTTTCCAAGTCTCCACCTCAGCTTCCACTGCTACCCAGTCTTGGGTCATTGACTCGGGTGCCACGGACCACATGACTGGTACGTCTCATTATTATGATTCCTATATCATTTGCTCTGTTAAGGACAAGGTTAGGGTAGTTGATGGCTGCATATTTGGTAAGGATAATATCCCTGTGACATCATCTATTTCCCTCTCTTCTGTTCTTCATGTCCCTAACCTTGCACTGAATCTTTTATCCGTGAGTCATTTGACTAAATCTCTCAACTGTTGTGTCACTTTTTTTCCTTCTCACTGTCTTTTTCAGGATTTGGTGACGAAGAGGATTATTGGTAGTGAACGTGAGGAGCAAGGCCTCTACTTTTTTGATCTGTTTTTGCCCACAGCTCATTCCTATGTGTGTGGTCAAAATGATAGTAGTTCTATGGATTCTGTTATGTTATGGCATCGCTGTCTTGGCCATCCATCTTTTGTAGTAATGAGGAAACAATTGCTTCACTTATTTTCATCTATTGCCTCTTCTCATGTTTGTCAATGTGAACCATATATGTTTGCCAAACATTGTTGGTCTTCATATCCTTATCATGGTAATAGAATTGTTGTTCCTTTTCATATTGTGCATACTGATGTTCGGGGTCCTTCCCCTACTACTTCTTTATTTGGCTTTCGTTACTTTGTGTCCTTTGTTGATGATTTTTCCCGTGCCACATGGACTGTACTTTTGAAGCATAAGAGTGATGTTTGTGATGCCTTTTAGAATTTTTACCAAATGATCCTTACTCAATTTGAGACCCGCATCAAAATTGTGCGATCCGATAAAGGGGGAGAGTACATGTTTGGTGGCCTTCAAACCTTCTTTACTACTCATGGCATTGTCCATCAGCTAGCGTGTGTTGACACGCCCCAACAAAATGGGGTTGCTGAGAGGAAAAATCGCCGTCTACTGGAGGTCACCCGTAGCCTATTGTTTGGCATGCATGTCCCCAAGACCTTCTGGTCCGCAGCTCTTCTCACTGTCTGCTTTCTCATCAATCATATGCCTACTAAGCTTCTTAATTTCAAATCTCCCTTGGACATCTATCTCCCAAGGCCTCTGCTTTTTCTCTTCCACCTAGAGTCTTTGGCTGTGTTTGTTATTTGCATGTTAATAAATCTGCTCACACTAAACTTGACCCCAAAGCTCTAAAGTGTCTCTTCCTTGGGTACTCTTCTACTACCAAGGGGTACAAGTGTTATCATCCTTCTTCCTGCCGGTGTATCATTTCCAAGGATGTTACCTTTCTTGAGTCTATCCCTTTCTTTGTCCCTTCTCAGCATCCTCTTCATGGGGCGAATTGTGGAAGTGAACAGGCTACTGATGATTTCTTTCTTTCTTCTCTACCCACATCCCCTTTTATGCTTGACATTGGGAAACACAGGATTGTAGATGTGGTTGAGGTTGATGATCAACCAGGGGGGAATACAGATTCGGTTGTTGAAAGTGGTTCTGGTAAAGAGAAGCTAGAGAAGGATTACCACCTTACATACAAAAAAGGTGAAAGCTTGCATAATACAAGAAAGATGATCTACCAAGAGTCCTCTTCAGATCCAAATCCACATCCTGAGATTCATCCTCCTCAATCAGGTGACATTTCTTCTCCATCTGATTTGGACCTTCCTATTGCTATTAGGAAAGGGAAAAGAACTTGTACTAATCCTATATCCCAGTTTGTTTCCTATGATGCAATTTCTCCTACGGGCTTTGCCTTTATTACTGCTCTCTCTACTACTTCCATTCCCAAGAATGTCATTGATGCTAGGTCTGACCCAAAGTGGAGACAAGCCATGTTTGAGGAGATGATGGCACTTGAGAAGAATGGTACTTGGCAACTTGTTGACCTCCCCAAGGGACATGTCCCAGTTGGATGCAGATGGGTCTATATAATCAAGTATAAATTTGATGGCAGTATTGAGAGATACAAAGCAAGGTTGGTGGCCAAGGGGTACAGTCAAGTCTATGGAATTGACTACCAGGAGACATTTGCCCCTGTGGCCAAGCATAATTCAATAAGAGTTCTTTTATCCTTGGCTGCCAATAAAGATTGGCCTTTATATCAGTTGGATGTGAAGAATGCCTTCCTTCATGGTGATTTAGAAGAGGAAGTGTACATGCACACTCCACCAGGCTTCAAGATGCCTTCAGCTGAAGAGAAAGCGTGCCTCCTTAAGAAAGCCCTATATGGTCTCAAACAGTCACCAAAGGCATGGTTTGAGCGCTTCCGACAGGCTATTCTGAAGAATGGATACTCCTAGAGCCAGGCTGATTATACTCTCTTTACCAAGCGGAGTAATGGTACTATCACAACTCTCATTGTCTATGTTGATGATATCATGGTCACAGGAGATGATACAGCTGAGATAGGTAGATTGAAGAGCTACTTGGCACAACAATTTGAGATCAAAGATCTGGGTCCCTTGAAGTACTTCTTAGGAATAGAAGTATCAAGGACCAAGAAAGGAATCAACATATGTCAGAGGAGGTTTATTCTTGACCTATTGATAGAGACAGGAATGTTAGGCTGCAAACCAGCAAACTCTCCTATTGAGCAGAATCACAAACTAGGAGAGGACTGTGGTCCTTCTCTTGTTGATGCGGGAAAGTATCAAAGGCTAGTGGGGAAGCTTATCTTTCTCTCTATGACTCGGCCAAATATCTCTTATGCAGTGGGAGTTGTCAGCCAATTTATGCATGCTCCCAAGAGTGGCCATTTGGATGCTGTGTATCGCATTCTGAGGTATTTGAAGTCCTCTCTAGGGAAAGGACTGTTGTATGCAAGGCACAACCACTTGAGTGGAAGGTTTCATAGATGCCGATTGGGCTGGTTCCATTACAGACAGGAGATCTACCTCCAGCTATTGTACCTTTATGGGAGGGAACTTAGTCACATGGAGGAGTAAGAAACAGCATGTTGTGGCCAGATCTAGTGCCGAGGCAGAATTTAGAGCTATGGCACATGGAGTGTGTGAGCTCATCTGGCTGAAAAGACTGGTTCAGGAACTGGGATTTGGTACTGAAGGACCCATGAGGTTGTACTGTGACAACAAGGCTGCCATTAGTGTCGCTCACAACCCCGTTCAACATGACCGGACTAAGCACATTGAGGTTGATAGACATTTTATCTAGGAGAAGATAGACTCTAGCTGTATTTGTACTCCTTTTGTGAAGACTGGTGATCAGCTGGCAAATATCTTCACCAAAGCTCTTGGCTCTTCTCAATTTAGCTCTTTCCTAAGCAAGCTGGGAATGCATGATATATATTCTCCAGCTTGAGGGGGAGTGTTAGAAGTCATGTAATAGGGGTAGTTTAGGAACTAGTTCTATTACTAGTTGCCTTATTATGTAATTCTGTTTTTCTTCTTTATTTCTCTTTTACCTCCCTAGGGAGGTGGATGTAATTCTCTATTAGTTATGATTGAATGAATATATGGTGTATGGAGAAGCCTCTCCAACACAATCGATTACAGCCTAATATTCCCTTCTCTCTTCTCTCTTCTCTCTTCTCTTGCTCTCTTCTTCCTCCAACTTCATTCTTCTCCCTTCTTATTTCCTAAACCTAGAATCTAATGCCAATATTGCTGCATGTGTGTGGGGGGGGGGGGGGTTTCTGTCCCAGCTTGGGCTTCCCCAGCGGGTCGTGCCGGTCCAACCATGCCAATACTACTGCATCTGTGTGTGTGTGGGAAGGGGGTGATCTGTCTCAGCTTGGGCTTCCACAGCGGGTCGTGCCGGTCCAACCATGCCAATACTACTGCATCTCTGTGTGTGTGGGAGGGGGGTGTTCTGTCTCAGCTTGGGCTTCCACAGCGGGTCGTGCCGGTCCAACCATGTCAATACTACTGCATCTGTGTGTGGGTGTGTGTGTGAGAGAGAGAGAGAGAGATCAGGCAAGTAAAAAAAATTTCAGGATATAATGATAAAATATGTTGCTTCTCTTATTACTTAACCTTCACCATTGGGAGGAAAATAGTTTTCGTTTTGCGAAGGATTAAAGCACAGATTAAAGATGATCTTATATTGTTGTGATTTATGAATATTGCACAGGTTATGCTTATCTAGTCTTTTCAAATATGCCTCAAAAGATTACACTTTAATCACAGCCGGTTTGCTTCAATTTTGTTGCTTAGCTGTATACATTTCTGGAGACAACATTGGATACTCTTGTATTGCTGCCACATTTCATTAGATTCTTTGAAGAAGCCAAGAATCATTCCACCTCGCCGGGCAATCTTGCTATTCTCTTTTTAGCTTTTGGTAACATTTTTCTTGTTCACATGGATTATGCCCGTTTTAGTAATTCTGCAGGCTTTTTTTTTTTTTTTCCAGTGCATGACATTTTGCTTTGTTTTCTTGATGCAGTCATTAATTTGGCTTTTGCACTAAGCCTTCTTTGTTTCTTGGTTATGCATGCATCTCTTCTCTTTAGCAACACCACTACAATAGAGGTATGTGCAGATGCTAGCTCCTCTCAGTTCCTATATTTGATTTTAATCTTTGCTATCATTAGGATGTGCTTGTTGTCTCAAAATGATTCTTCAAACTGGATTTTTTTCCCCTTCCCGCGCCACGTTTTCTGGGGTTCTCCAAATTCACCTTTCCTCTAAAAATTTGAGAAACCCATTACGATTAGAGCTGGGTTAAGAAAAAGTAGTTTATAGAAAAACTAGATTGCTAATATTGTGGGGACAACTATAACTAAGGATCATGAGAGCTTGTGCAAATCATGGCATTCTAAGATATGTGCAAATCATGGCTGTAACAGAACAGAACCCTAAGTCTGATCAGCAGTAAAGAACAGAGAACAAGAAGGTAGAGAAGAGAAGAGAAGAAGAAGAAAGAGAGAGATCAATTGAGAGGGTAAACTCCCTTACGATTTGGTTGAAAACAAATCGTGGGAGGGCAATCTTATTTATAATATCAGTAGCAAAGGAATTACATATAAACTCCCCAAAATACCTCTATGACAATAGAATAAACTAGCAACATAAATAAGACTAAAAGACCCCCAGAAACCTATAAACCTAATCGACAACTCTTAACACTCCCCCTCAAGCTGGAGCATAGACATCACTGAGATCCAGCTTGGAACAACCACTCAAGAACTGAGGTCGAAATAAAGCCTTCGTAAACATATCTCCGAGCTGAAACTGGGAACGAACAAAAGGAGTAGTAATTAGCTTCTTCTGAACAGCATCTCGAACAAAATGACAGTCAACCTCAATGTGCTTGGTCCGTTCATGAAAAATGGGGTTGTTGGCAATATAGATGGCAGCTTGGTTATCACAATACATCTCCATGGGCTGATCACTGGAATAACCAAGCTCACGAGCAAAAGGACGAACCCACATCAATTCTATAGGTGTATGAGCCATAGCTCTGTACTCAGCCTCAGCACTGGAACGAGCAACAGTGGTCTGTTTTTTGCTCTTCCAAGTAACCAAATTACCTCCAAAGAAAGTACAATAACCTGTAGTTGATCTTCTATCGCCATCAGAACCAGCCCAATCAGCATAAGAGAATCCAACAATGCTGGTATGACCATGGCAACAATAAACCAGCCCCTTACCTGGTGCACCCTTGAGGCAGCGTAAAATGCGACAAGCAGCATCCCAATGTATTTGCTTAGGTGTCTGCATGAATTGACTGACAACACCCATAACAAAAGAGATATCGGGACGAGTAACTGTAAGATAGATAAGTTTACCGACCAGGCGTCGATACTGATGTGGGTCACTAAATTCCTTGTCATCAGAAGCACCAAACTTGACATGGGGATCCATAGGAGTATCAATAGGTGTGCAACCCAACATTCCTGTCTCATCAAGTAAATCAAGAACATACTTCCTCTGGGACAGGCTAAGACCTCGAGAACTGCGAACTACCTCAATAACAAGAAAGTACCTGAGGCTACCCAAATCCTTGATCTGGAAGTTATCATGCAAATACGTCTTCACCTGTGCAACCCCAGAAACATCATTACCAGTAACAATGATGTCATCGACATAGACTGCTAAGATGACCACGTTAGACCCCTGACGTCTAACAAAGATAGGGTGATCAGAATAGCACTGAGAAAACCCACAACCAGCCACATCACTGCTGAATTTATCAAACCATGCATGGGGAGATTATTTCAGTCCATAAATTGCCTTATAAAGGCAACAAACCCGGACACTATTCTCCCCCTGAGCAACATAACCAGAAGGTTGCTCCATGTACACCTCCTCCTGTATATCATCATATAAGAAGGTGTTCTTCACATCCATCTGAAAGAGAGGCCAATCAAGATTGACCGCCAAGGAAAGTAAAATACGGACATAATTCAATCTCGCAGCAAGAGAGAAGGTCTCGAAATAGTCGACCCCATAGGTCTTTGTAAACCCCTTGGCAACCAAACAGGCTTTGAGCCGCTCCACAGTGCCATCTGGATTGTACTTAACCGTGTACACCCAATGACACTTAACAAGATCTTTACCAAGCGGTAGATCAACTAATGACCAAGTCTTACTAGAGACCAAGGCATCCATCTCCGCATCCATAGCCTGTTTCCACTCAGGGTGGGATAAAGCAATCGGATAAGAGGTGGGAATAAAAGTAGAATGTAATGCAGCAGCAAAAGTACGATAATAGGTTGGGAGATGAGAAACAGAAACATAATTGGCCAACGGGTAAAGGGGATTTTGAGTGCAAGTACGAGTGCCTTTCCTTTTTGCAATAGGTAGATCATCAATGTCTAAAGTTGGATCTGCAGGCAAGGAGTCAGCTGGTGGCGGTGGAGGGGCCGCCACAATAGGTTGGGGTGGCAGTGGTGGCGACTGCTGTTGGGTACAACGCGTGTAGACTTGTATTTGCGGGGAACCAGGATTTGCAACCAAGGGAATAGGAGGAGGGACAGGCTTAGCAACAACATGACCAACATCACCGATCTCAATATCAAGATCAACAACAATGGAAGGACCAGTAAAATAATGAGAGTTTTGAAGAACGTAACATCAACAGAAACAAACTGTTGGCGAGAGACAGGATCAAAACACCTATAACCCTTCTGGGTACAAGAATAACCAAGAAACAAACACTTGATAGCCCTAGAAGATAATTTATCAAGACCAGAGCGAAGTACATGAACAAAACATTGGCAACCAAAAACACGAGGGGTGAGAAAGAAAACAGCCTGATCTAGAAAAACAATATTAAATGGAATTTGATTATTAAGAACCGAGGATGGCATACGATTAATCAAGAAACATGCAGTTAACGCTGCATCAGCCCAATAGAGTTTAGAGACATTCATATGAAACATCAATGACCTAGTAATGTCTAACAAATGGCGGTTTTTGCGCTCGGCCACACCATTTTGTTGCGGTTTGTAAGAGTAACTAGTTTGGTGAAGGATGCCATTGTCAGAATAAAAGGAGGATACCTTACGTTGAATTATCTCTAGGGCATTGTTAGTACGCAGAATTTTTAAATGAACACCAAATTGAATACGAATTTCATTATAAAATTGTTTGAAAATAGAAACAAATTCAGATTGATCCTTCAAGGGGTACAACCATGGCATACGAGAATGATCATCAATAAAGCTAACAAAATAATAAAAGCCTAACCGATTCTTGACCCTACAAGGACCCCAAATATCAAAATGAACTATTTGATACAAAGAAGTACTCCTAGACTCTGGACTCAAAGGAAAAACAGTAGGATGATGCTTGCTAAGCTCACAAGCTTCACACTCAATGTGGGAGACAGATTTGCAGCTAGGAACCAGTTGACGAAGCTTGGATAAGGAAGGATGTCCTAGCCGATAGTGCCAATGTAAAGGAGACACACCAGAAGAAGTAGCAACTGCAGCAGTGGAAGTAGATGCCAAATCAAAAGGCCACCCTTCTCATGCCCGCCACCAATCGTCGTCTTTGTTGCAAGATCCTGAAAGACACAATGAGAAGGATGAAAGGTTATAGAACAATTTAAAGTCTTAGTTAATTAACTAACATATAGAAGGTTAAGGGGAAGTTTAGGTACATGAAGGACATTAGACAACGAAAGATAAGAAGATAAGAGGATGTCCCCATGACCAGTGACAGGTATAAAAGACCCATTGGCAATAGAAATCCGAGATGGGGTAGTAAACTGTGTAAAAGATGAAAATAAATTAGGCTTACCACTCATGTGAGAAGAGGCACCGGAGTCAATGACTCACGGAGAGGATGAGGAGGCGAAACATGCAGTAGTACCTGAGTGGGCAAGAATAGCTGTAGATGTAGAAGAGGATGCCTCAAGTTGCTGAACTCGTTGTAATAGTTGAGAGAGGTCATTAGAAGAACCACCACCATCACTGGAAGACCCATGAGTAGTGTCAGGAGGATGCACAGGATCAGCCGTTCCATCAGAGACTGCAGCGTTTGCAAATTGCTCTCGTGCCCATTGTGGTTTGCCATGTTTCAGCCAACATTTGTCAATAGTGTGGTTAGGACGACCACAATGAGAGCACCATCGAGAGCCACCATCACCAGAAGATGAACCAGCAGGGTTGGAAACAGCCCCACGACCACGACCAGATCCAAAACCATGACCTCGGGAAGAGGTACCACCACCGTGACCACGCCCTCCAGTAGAAGTAAAGAGGGCAGAATTATCCTTGGAGACAGGAGTTGGATCAGATTTCACCATCGAAGGAGAGACAACTCTCTGGATTCAACAATATGCTTCATTCATAGACGAGATCTTCTCACCAGCCAATAATTGGCTTTTGACGGATTGAAGATCAGAATCCAATCCAGAGAGAAACTTGGCAACCAGAAACTCAGAACGTTGGGATTTAATCACAGAAGCATCAGTAGAGATAGGCTGGTACACATTGAGTTCTTCCCACATCCCCTTCAATGAACTGTAATATTTGCCAAGGGACTTTCCTTCTTGCTTGAAAGAGAAAAATTTCTCATATAAATCATAAATTCGAGACAAATTGGTATCCTGAGAATAGCTCTCCTTGAGTTCTTCCCAAACACCCTTGGCAGTTTTATGAAACATAACATTAGAGGCTATGAAGGGTTCCATGCTATTCCAAAGCCAACAAAGAAGAGTTGCATTTTCAGCCTTCCAATCTTCATATTTGTCATCAGTAGGAGCTGGCGGTGTCATAGTAAGATAAGACATCTTCCGGCGAACAGTAACATAAACTTCAAAGGCTTGCAACCAAAGGAAGTAGTTGGAGGCACCATTCAACTTGATGGTAGTAATCTGAATATTAAAGTTTTCCGTATGAGGCTTAGAATCAGCCATGAAATCAAGTAAATATTGTCAAAAAAAAAAACCTCGGATAGGTAGAGAGCAGAAACAGCCAACAAATAAGGAAGACAAGGCAAAATCAATTTCAGCCCATACCCAGATCAGGGTAAAATCGATAAACTGGAGGAAAAAGGCTGAACAGCCCAATATGTGATCAGTTTGTGGTGTAGACAATCATCAAATAATGAGGAACAAAATCCCTAAACCAGCAGCCAATGTGGAAGAAGAAATCCCAGGAGAAAGAGAAAATCGATTTTCACAGGGTATTAAGAAATCGATTTCTCAGATGGAGGCAAACATCGCTTCAATCATCAGAAATTTCGTACAGCATCAGGCACAAGTACAAATACAACCAATCTTCAGCATATCAGGGAACCCTAGTCCTTCATTAGGGTACGACTAGGGTTCAGACAAGAAGGTACAGCATCTGGTTGCTGTGGACCACGATGAGAGAGCAAGAGGAAGGAGAAGCCTTCGAAACAGCAATAAAAGGGAGAGCTGTTGATCAGATTTACTGCTCTGATACCATGTAACAGAACAGTACCCTAAGTCTGATCAGCAGTAAAGAACAAAGAAGGAGGAAGAGAAAAGAAGAAGAAAGAGAGAGATCGATTGAGAGGGTAAACTCCCTTACGATTTGGTTGAAAATAAATCGTGGGAGGGCAATCTTATTTATAATATCAGTAGCAAAGGAATTACATATAAACTCCCCAAAATACCCCTAAGACAATAGAATAAACTAGAAACATAAATAAGACTAAAATACCCCAAGAAACCTGTAAACCTAATCGACAACTCTTAACAATGGCATTCTTGTTTCTTAAAAGAAAAATTATTGTAGAAGTAGCATATTTGAAAACTGTAAAAGTGATGTGTTAGCTCAATGCTTGAAAGCTCCCATTATCTTGAACAACTGATATATTATGCATTGTAGTCTCGTCGCTACCAACTTCTTAGTGATTGGCATCCGCATGCGTGGCAGTTGCTTTACCTGTGTTGTATACCGACAATAGGTCATTTTGCCTGGACTACTAGTCTAGCTGACGTCTTGTTTAGATATTCATGTTACTGCATTCTTTAAATCGTTGTCCTAGAAGTTTTAAGTGCCATCACGTGGATATGAAAAATGAGCTGTGCTTGTTACATTGGATGAATTGTAGTTGTTTCCATTCTCATATCTAGGTTCATGAGAAGAAAAGGTCGGTCAGGTGGAAGTATGACTTGGGTTGGAGGAAGAATTTGGAGCAGGTGGGTTTCTCTGGACAAGATCTCTGTCTTTTAGTATTAAGTTTCTCCTGCTTATCTTAATTCTTTAATTATTGCTGTAGGTTTTTGGCACAAAAAAGGTATTATGGTTCTTTCCATTGTTCTCAAAGGAGGATTTAGACAATGTACGTACACTTCAGGGCCTTTATTTTCCAATGCGTTCAGATATGGAGGTTTGATGCAGGATGAGTTAAAATGTAGCAGGTGTGCCTGCATTTGGTTTTTTAACCATGAATCTAGCGAGTCTAGCCAGTTGTAAGTTATCGAGTTCTACTTTATCTGTTTCCCTTTTGGCATGGGGTATTTAAACATTTCCTTCATAGTGAAAAATGTATATAGAGGTTGTGTGAATAAATTTTTATTTTTTATTTTTTGAAATTTTATATTAAAGCAATTTCATAGTTTGGGCCGGGGTATTGTTCAAAAATCAAAATCCACATTTTCAGACAGTCAACTTGCACTTTGGTGCCAAACCGAAGAAGGGGGTAGGGTGCAGCCGTGCAGTACCATATGCTGAAGAATGTAACCATTTGTGTATCATTATTTAGAAGCATCTTCTACTTGATGCATATGAAAGAAATGGTGTCTTTTTTTTTTGGAGACAATAATGTCAATGAATGCACCAGGGAAGAACCTTCTCTCAATCATATGATTTCGTCAACAGATTGGTTCATCACCCTCCCCCACCCCCCACTCCACCGCACCCCATGTACTTGCTGCTTAGGTTTTTTCTGTGGTTTTTATTTGGGCTGTTCAGATAATCTGATGGGTGTGCTGCAAATTTTGTTTTGTTTTTTAAATGGTGACCCCCACCATGAAATTCGTTGCAAAGAACTTGCAGTCAATCTTAAGACATTATATAGATGGTATTACCACTTGCCTCTTTTTATTTCTTTGCTGGAGTTGAATGATATCAATTCCAACGCAAATAAACAGTACTTACTGGGATAATCTAGTGTTCTGGGTGCAACGAAAACCTGAGCTTGAAGGTGTTTTGTGTTGTTTCCATTGAAACTGTCTTCTGCTCTGGTCTGAGATTGCTGCTGTTGTAAATTTGTTGAAGTCATGGGTATATATTTTATAAGCTAAGCCTCTCTTGTTTTGGGACTCTGTCCCCTCTTCATCACTTCTTCCAATAAATTTTCTAGTCCACTGAATTTCTAGATGGACACATATTTGTTAAAAAAATTGGTAAGAACAAATATTTGTTAAGTGGCAAATTGGATAGAGTTGGGATTTTATGGACAGATGTACTCCCATATCAAGTTTCAGTCAAAACAGAATTGATCAATTGACAAAGTAAAGTTTTTGAAAAATCTATCACCCTTCAACGTGTAAAATCATGGTGTTAATATAAAGATACTCTCAAGTCTAAGTCATATTGATTAGATGAACTTTTATGGGGAAAGGTTTCTATGCAAGAGTGGGAAACTCCACCAATGAGAGGGTGCGATATGGAATCTTCAAGTAGAAGGCGAACATTTTCCAAGTTCTATTTTAAAATAAAAAATTGGGTGGCCAATTTGGATCATGGAGATCTAGAATCTACAATGAAAACAAAGTTGCCCAAGCCTGACGTTTTTAAGAGAGAATGCTACTCAATCGATCCAACGGTGATGGTGGTGTCGACTGCAGAAAGCGAGGTGATGGAAAAGATTTGTTGGGCCTACCGCCTACCTCTTACAATTCCATCTAAACGGTGGATTCATTTCCTCTCCCATCCCATCACAAGTAAGAACTAAGAACTGGGTAGAGGAGAGGAGGTTGGAGCATTGGAATCATCCAAACCTCACCTCCCCCAGTGCAAGGTTTCCTTAAGCCGTAACTGCGGAAGGCTCTTATTAGTTATTATTATTGGTAATGTGCTCAATGGGTCTTACTATTTTGGCTCTGGCTCTTCCTTTTCTCTTGCTCTCCCTGCTCTGCTCACACTACCATTGCACTTGATGGGACTTGGGCTTCCCTAGTAGCTCAAAGTGGAATTTGATTTAGGGGCTTCATCTTTGGCTCTTGCTTCCGGTGCAGGCTGCAGGTGTCCTATATCGCATCCTAGTCTCTGACTGAGTCGATCATCTTCACTCACTATTAGTTTTCTGTTTTCAGTTCAGCTTAAATTTATGTTTGACCTCTCTTCTCCTGTGTGTGTTTAGGTATATATTCCTGCCCAGGCTACGCCAGTTCAGAAAAGAAAAGAAATTCTCACGTACGTATTGTGTAATTTGTTGGGTTGGTTAAATCTTGATGAGATCGATCGAGGAAGAGAGTAGCTTGGTAGGCGTGGAACCAAAGAAGGCAGTACAGCTGGTGCGGATATCTATATCGATAACCTCAATATGTGGGTGGTGCTCCTGCTTGAGTGGCATAGTTGGAGCCATACTCTTGGCATGGTGGATGATTCGGTACAGGCAATCCAATAGCCAACTATGGATGGTTCCTTTCAGCCTTGTTCTCTTCGCAACGCCGGCAGTTGTCTGGTTCTCTGTCTTTGCATCTGGCACCCACCATTCTTGTCTCCATAGTGATGATCCACATCCGAGTCAACTCGCCGCCCCCCACGACTCAGTCCGCGATCCAGAGAGATAATCATACATGTTTGGTGTTCCTTTATTTTAACATTATTAGACGATCTTGATCATAATTTCCCGTATAATATCATATCATAATTAGATGATTAAATTATGAGTTGTCCTCTCTCTCTCTCTCTCTCTCTCTGGATGGATGGAGGATTTAGTAGAAGATTAGAACTACTGCAATTCCATAATTGCATATAGTTCTTTATACAAAAGATGCAGGTAAGCCTAAACCAGAAGAAGAAACAAGAGGGAAAGGGAAGGGGGGGAGGTGTCACTCTGCCAGGTGTGACTGGTGAGGGAACTTCAGATCAAAAGGATATTAATTTGTTTAATTTTTTTTGGCTGATCACGCAAGTATCCAAGGTTGGTTCTTACGGTTTCTTTAATATGATTTTATATCTACACGTAATACCGGTTTCAATAAATTTGATTTGAAAGAAAGTATGAGTTAGGGAAGACGTGTTTTTACTATTCCATACTTGCATACCGTGTTTGGTATACCTCAATTTCAACTAGTCCCACTCAATGAAATAGTTCATTCACTTTTTTTTTCGGGTCAAATAGTTCATTCACTTTAACCACCATTTAGAGTTGAGATCTCCTTTTGAAACATCTGCACGAATATGCGTCAGTATAAGACGGCGGTCATCGATGTCTGTAAGTCCGATGGCGTGCCCTACAACTTGTTGAGGGTAGGGAGCCGATACAATAGGGGTATGCCCACCAAATCTTGAGATAGAGAAAATGAAATGGCAAATGTATGTAAAATAAATAGTGGGTTCAGATGTTTAAGATCATGGGTGCAGAAAGACTAGGGCTATTGATATGATATCTTGAATTGTAGTATTGAGCCAGAATGTACTCCAAGAATGCAAACCAAACAAATTCTTCTATTCTATATGGTTGTAGATAGGTTAGATATGGATTCAAGGTTTAGAGGAACGGAATTGGGTATGGATTGGTTAGGTCACCAGCCAAAATATGTCTTAGCCTTAGAAATCCAGTACTCTAATTGGGTTCGTATGAAACTTTAGGCTATTATCGAAACCTTTGTATGGAACTTTGAGTTTATGATGAAGGGAGCTTGAAGGTGCCTGCAGGCTACCAGCACTCCGTAAGGGCCTTGGCTTGGTTGGGGAGGGGTCAAGGACTCAAGGGTGAGCATGTAAATTTAGGGGAAAATTAAGGATGCCAGGCTAGGTGACGCTTGAATCCAAACACTAGAAGGGGAAAATGATCATTGCACCCCTATGAAATGGAAAATCCTATTCCTATTGGACGTCTTCGCGTATACTCTCATCCAGTACAGGGACCATGCAGCCTGGCAGCAGTCTTCTTCCCAGTCCCCTTCTCATATATATTTACAATGCTTTTCAGTTTTCATTCATTCCCAAATAAATAATAATAATAAAAAATATATTTAAAGATGAAGGGAGCTTGGGCCTCCATCTTTTAGGGTCTTTAGTTTGCAATCTTTTGGGTGCTAGGATGCAACCAGCAACTACCAACAGTTCATAGGTTCCATGTTAGATAAAAAAAAATAGAAGAATTATTATTGTCGCAAGTGTCTGTTATTTTTCAAATGTCACAAGGAATGTATTCTGCCACGTGGACACATAATGTTTTCATTCTCACCGTTGGATACAGTGCATATGGTCTAAATCATTCATATATCAAATTTCAGAGTCTAATTCAATCTAATATCCTCTGTATTGGGCTCTCGCCTATTGGCATACGTCCATGTATGTTTATACATGTGTACTATTTAGATAAAGTTACATGATAAAAAAAAAAACGTCAATGACATCTAAGCGGCCACATGGCTATTATTTAGATATCAAGTTACATAAGATCTAGTGAAGACATAACTAATACAAATGGAATATGAGTTCCATGTTGAGTTGAGCTTTCCTAATGGGCTCAGGTGAAAGTCCATGGAGCACATATTCATCAATATTGGGCCCCATTTAAGGACAGAAATCTCTCAAGCCCAAGTTCAGTTCAGTCTTGGTTTATCAGAGCAAAATTGCATTTGTTCCGAGCAGTTTCGGACTGAACCCAACACAGCTCACGACCCCTACTCAAATTCAATCACATATTATAAGCTCCATTTTCCAATAGATTTTGAAAGCTTCATTTGATACTTGACCAGTACCTATGATTATCAATACCAATATGGATCTTCTGATACGACCTACATCGGATGATTTTGCTAGCATTTTTTTTTTAAAAGGCCACTTATTCAACAATATCGATAGGGTAATAACAATACCTATATGTAATTATGTATAGAACAAATATTGATACTTTGAACCATGGCTGTTATTGGCAAATTACCATGAAAATTTTCCCTTTTTTCCGTTTGTTTCGGCGTTTATGCGATAAATTTTACTTCATAAATGTAAAATTTTACATGTTGAAAAGTTTTTCAATGTTTGTTTCATTTCAACATTTAAAATTTTACATCTAAAAGTTTTTGAAGTGAAAATTTTCAAACGAAACAAATGGAGCCAAATTTTGGATAAAACCTTTGGTTCAACCTCCATACAATAAGCCGTGGAATATATATATTTTTTATGGTAATTGGTATTTTAAGTAATTTGGATATTATAATGTTTTTTTGGGTAAATATCGAGATGTTAGACTTCCATCAACTTCATAATGATGTTATAATGATGTATTATCTTGTTTATAAAATTATTTTGTTCTTTCTTTATCATATAAATAGTGACAACTCTTTGTAATCAGTTATAATTACATCTAAATTTAATCGAGAAAAAAAAATTTAACAAAAATCTTTGCTAAATTGCTAATAAAAAAATCCCAAACATCAATGTCAAATAAAAAATTAAACATGCATGGAAACTTTGCATGCATAACCATAGCCCAGCACATCACTGTATTATATGGACTATGACGATTGGCGTCCTCACAATCACTATGAAAGACATAAAACGGGTCAACGAGTGGTGAATCTTCCCAAATCGTGGGGCCCATTTTGAACGTCCTCTTGTGACGAAGCTTCATCGATTCCACGTCACCCTTGTTGAATGGATAAGGTATTAATAAAGGAAAGGGCAGTGTCGTCAAACTCCGACAATAAGGAACCTACCGAGCAGCTCACTGGGTGAGAAGAGAACCGTCAGATACATGACGACGAGAGTATAAGAGTGAAGACGCTCTTTTTCCACCGTGGAACATGGGAGAGGGTTTCCCAAACTGCGTGGAAAAGAATTTGTGCACCGTATGGATAGGTGTCTTTAAAAAGATACTATCCACATGAAAAATATAGGAGAAAGAACATCACCTAGTCACGTCAAATACATCGTAACCTAACCTGGCACAGGAGTGCATAAAATGATCGATGCACCCATGGTCATTTCTGAGGTTCCAAGGGATGCGGTGGTCGTTTTGTATACCCCTATGTCAGAGCATAAGGGCCTCATGCGCTATGCAATTGGGTGGCGTTCTCTTACTTTGTATATATTCATCGTAAAAGAAAAAATAATAAAATAATAAAAGAGAGACTATTGCTTGTTCGTGTGATTCCTATGCCAACATGGGGTCATTGGGAATGCGTGCTAGGCATCCAACATGGGGGTAGGCTTACGCATGACCAAGCAATATTCTTTTCTCCTAAACTAATTTATGTAAGTTGGAATTTACACCGGCATTATGGGGAATTTTTTCCCTAATATATTGTGTAGATTCCACAAAATGGTCTAAGCAGTTCGCATCTCAAAGCTTTATTTGCCTCTTGGCAAATTCTATTTTGATTAAAACTTGAAATGTAAGTAAAGCACATTACATAGTTTTGACATAAAATTTGATATTTAAAATATTCGTTAGATATCAAATGGTTGAAATTATAAATCATCCTTCCACATGATGCAATTAGACAGATCATATCATCCATGGATCCCAAAGTAAATCTGTTGTACGGGGACTGAATTTTACTTCAATGTTTTGTTTTGCCACTTAACAAATTATGTTTAAATTTAAACTTAGAGTGGTGAATAGACATATAACCTTAGGATTCACTCTTCTATGAATTTTCATTTTCATCCAATGAGCCATGCCTTCTCTCATAATAGGGGTTGAAATTACCAAATGCCCTAGCAACCAATTTAATGCATCCTCTCTCTTTCTCTCATACAGTGCATGAAAATTCTCCCACAATAAGATAATAATGGTTCCATTTGTTTCGGTGTAAAAATTTTACTTCGGTAATGTAAAATTTTAGATGTTGGAAATTTTTCTATTGTTTGTTTCCATCAATAAATAAACATTGGAATACTTCTGTAACATCTAAAATTTTTTTTTGAAGTGAAAATTTTTCATGGAAACAAAGAGAACCTAAAAGTTAAAAATTAGGAAAACTTTCTTCATGTTATAAAATGTCATCAATAATCATACACAAGAGGACAATAATGTCATTTCGTACGTGTGAAAAACAGAAAAGGCCACAGTGATACCATTTTTTTTTTTTTTAAATTTATTTTTTATTTTTGTCTTTGGTAAAAGTTACCATCTTACCTCTGGCCCGGCTGCTGGAGGACCTTGTCCCTAAATTTTATTTATGATGAAAAAGACAAAATTTTAAATTTTGTGAGCGTGTGCAATGCGCGTAATCCGATTTGTGTTGGGGGTGGGGGAATGGGAAAGGAAAGAGGAAGGAAGGAGGAAAACATTTGATGACCTTGGTCTTTTTATGCTTTCTTGAGCTATTTCCTTATCTGTAAGATGATTTTTTGTTATTTATTTTTGCTATTTAGGTGGGATAAGGCTATGGTTGTTATTATAATATCTATCAAATCAATCATGGATGAAGGAGGGGGGTAATTTGATCCTATCGAATAGATAAAGACGTGAAGTATTACGATTTACGACTGTACGACGAAAAAGGGGGCAGTTTGGGAAACAAGAATGTTACTGGTATTTAACAGAGGAAGAAGAAGAAGCAACTGGAGCGGTCGAGGTGGTTGTGAATCCTGAATCTCTCCCCTTTAGATTATATTCGATTCATTCATTGATTAGTACAACTGTAGATAGCGTAAACGCCGCTGCTGCTGCTGCTGCGCAGATAGAGAGAGAGATGAGCACGAAGGTTCCTGCGACCCGCATGCGGGTGGGGAAATACGAGATCGGTAAAATTCTTGGGGAAGGCAGCTTCGCCAAGGTGAAGTATGCCAAAAACATTGAGACCGGCGACAGCGTAGCCGTCAAAATCCTCGACAAGGATCATGTCCTTCGTCACAAGATGGTGGAACAGGTCTCTCTCTCTCTCTCTCTCTCTCTCTCTCTCTCTGTTTGTTTGTTCTGATTACTGGAATTGGATTGCTCTTTCTTTATTCAACGCTTTTTCATTTGAAATAACTGAACAAGATTCATTTTTTCAAAATGTGGAAATGTTTGCTGGCTTCTTCCTTCAGATTAAATTTATAATTATTGGTCGGAGTCGGACTTATCAATAAAAAAAAATATTAGATTACTGGTTTAATTTTCTCCCTCTCCCGTTTCTGAATATATTGTACCTGGAAATTTTTTTAAAAAAATGCAGAGGGGTACATTTTCTTGTCGTAGAAATGTAATTGGCATTCTGTTATGGACCATTGATCTTGTTATACTTTGCTTTTACCAGATAAAAAGAGAAATTTCAACCATGAAGCTTATCAAGCACCCAAACGTCATCCAGATCCACGAGGTAATTTTCCTTTTTTATCTTTAGAGAACATGTAGTTTCGTCTGTGGTCAATGCAACTCGCGGCTAAACATTTGGGTGGTCTGCACTGCTGGCCATGCCCTTGATGCTGCATAATGTGAAGTATGAGTTTCTATAATGGAATCATCTTTTGCCCTCTAATCCTTATTTCTTCTGTGCTTATGTAATCATGCAGGTGATGGGGAGCAAGACAAAGATATACATTGTGCTTGATTTTGTTGATGGAGGAGAGCTTTTTGACAAAATAGTATGGCATTTATTATTGGGTTCTTTTTCATTTACTCTTATGTATCCAGTGATATGTTAGATTATTGGGATGCTCTACATAATCATGTACACTTGCTCACCACGATTGCTAGCAAAACATGAATGACAGAAAGATCCCAGTTTAATATATTCTGTTTATAAAGCATCGTCAAAGTAAGGACTAGCAAACCAAAACTCTTTTCGTAGTAGCCTTATTAGACCGTATATCTCCCTTGTTATATCCAGATAATAGGTAGGAGCATATACCAAAATATTCTGGAGCTACAAAGATAGTTATTAAATCGTTATCACCACATAAAAACATTCCTCCTAGAGTAGCTGTTAATACAAATAACATAAACTGTGTTATAGCAATTTCTGTAAAATATTTCCCATGAATTACTCTTGTTTAAATAACAACCATGGTTTACAAAGACAAAATAAATGCTTTTAAATCTTACACACATGTGATTGGTTTTTTAATCAGAAACAAACATTTATTTTGAGTTTCTGACAATTATTAGACTTACAAATTAATTCAAATTAATAGATAATCAGTATGAACCAACAAATTTTTTTTCTTGAATCCTTTCAATGTTGTTGTGATGAAAATGGACCCTTTTTATTTTTATCTTCCTTTTTAAAGGAAATGTTAAATGTTTCAACATTAAAACTAGTTTTTCCCTCCATTTTCTGAAGAGAAATGGTGTTTAAATTAAGCTTTGCTAACAAATCAATATGCATTTTCATTAGGGGTTTTACAAATTTGCATTGCAACGGCCCAATGAAGTTAATATAGTATTCTTAATCATATGAAGTTAAGAATTTTTTTTATGAAAAAATATATTGCTGTCAACGGTCATTCCAGTTATAGAGGATTTTGTTATACTCTGATGCAATATAATTAGGATCCCAATCTGATTACATGTGTTCATGCATACACATGTTCAAAGAACTTGCTGAATATTTTTAATCAGAGATCTGAATCCTGGAATATAAGTTTCTTCAGATATTTAAATAAATATGGAGATTCAGTACCATAATTGGATTGAATCCTGGTTCCCCTAGATCCCTTTAAAATCTATCCAGTTTACAGAGTTTGAGGGCATGTGTGTTTATTCATGACTTCAGCATTTCTGACTGGGTCTTTGTGTTCATGCATGATTATGGCTTTGAGTTTATAACATTTCCTTACGAGTTTTTTGATCTGTAGGTCAAACATGGGAGGCTTAAAGAAGATGAAGCTAGGAGATATTTCCAGCAGCTAATTAATGCTGTGGATTACTGTCATAGTAGAGGCGTGTACCACAGAGATTTGAAGGTTTTGCAGGCTTCCCTGAATTATCTTACCTTAATTTCCTAATATTCTGTCTTACATTGTGTTACCTCAACCCCCCCTCCCCCCAACATTTTTGTTTGTGGCTGGGGTGGGAGGGTTGTGATCTGGCAAGTTTGGCTATTTAGCTGTAACTCTTAGCACCCAGCGCACATGAGTAGTGTTTTACATTTTCATATTTGGCAGCCTGAAAATTTGCTTCTCGATTCTTATGGTGTTCTAAAAATTTCGGACTTTGGATTGAGTGCATTTTCACAGCAAATACGGGTAAGTTCTTGTCAATATTGCTGACATTCATGGTGTTAGAGTTGAAGATTATGTTGAATTTGGTAGCTGCCAAGTTTTAATGGACAATTTGTCACTGTCTTTGCGAAATCCTGTATTAATAGAGAATTATCTAGCTGTATTCTTAAAGATTACTAACTCACTTCTAGAACACAAGTACTACTTTGGTTGTCAACAAGAAATTGCCGTATTTATTAATATTCAATTTGCCAACACTGATGGAGGCCAGTTGAGACTCCCTATGACTCTAAAGGTGAATGGTTGTAAAACATGGTCGTAAAGGATGGTGCTCCCATGCATTGAGCTCACTAACAACACCTATAAAAGAGCTTAGAAGTATCTCAAGTATTCACAACCAAAGGAACATGTGGGGCTTAATTTGTGTAACCGTCGGTCATGGTTTTTTATGCATCTATTCATTGGCAGTTCTTGGATGAAACAAAAGTTTCTGTTTAGGACTCATATGTGGTTTAGAAAACATCGGATTCCTTGCACATAAATTATGTCTGTAAAATAATATCTAGCAGCTTGTTTGTGGGATGCAAATTAGGAAGGATGCAGAATAATTCTCATCTAGTTAGCTTTGTATTTAGGTGTAGTATTTTTTATTTGTATGACAACAAGTCTGTCTATGAAGTATATCTGCTCTGCCTGAAGGCCCCAAAACTGAAAGTGATTTTAGGAACTAACAGTTGGAGATTGGATCTGATACGTGTTTTACGCTAAACCTATGCATGACTAATCGGTTCATCATTGAGAATGGAAAATATGGTACAAGGTACCATTAGTGTAAACTGTTACAGTTAGCCTTCACAGAGATTATCTTGATTAAGTAATGTAGGAGTTGTTCACTTTTAATCATCATTATATGATGTTAAATGGTGACTAGCTTTCCATGAAGAAACCTGTGTTCTCTGTACTGAAGTTATCTTGAAGCCTTATATGCAAATATGAAATGTCTTCTTATTAACCTTCCATTTATTCTAGGATGATGGGCTATTACATACTGCCTGTGGGACGCCAAACTATGTTGCTCCTGAGGTATGTATTGTCATCATTATCCTTTTATGAACTGATTGTTATACTTAATGGTGACACTTTTATTGTTATTTTTTTTGTGAAATGGCATTGCTATTTGTTGATTTTATTTATTATTTATGGTGTGTGCTTAGTTACTTCTTTCAGGTGCTCAAAGATAAAGGTTATAATGGTACAGCAGCTGATATATGGTCTTGCGGGGTCATTCTTTTTGTTCTTATGGCTGGTTTCTTGCCTTTTGATGAGCCAAACCTCATGGCTTTATATAGAAAAGTAAGTATTTCAATGTTATGACTCCCACTCTCTAGTTTCCCTCCGAGTCTCATGCAAAGAACTTATGTGTGTGTACTCAACTTGCAGTTATATAAGGCTGATTTCTCATGTCCATCATGGTTTTCATCCAGTGCCAAAAAATTGATAAAGCGTATTCTTGACCCAAATCCTCTCACAGTAAGTGAACTGAATATGCAGAGTTATTGGTTTTTCAAACTCCACAACATATTGCGTCCTCCTATGTACCTTTACTATGTGCATAAACAACTTGATTAGTAGTTTAGTACAGATATGCAGTATTGCAGCTGTTTAAATAGATTTGAGCATGTATGTTTCTACATTCTGGGATCAGATGCTGACATGTTGACTTCATTGTGGTTTCAGCGGATAACAATTCCAGAAATTTTGGAAAATGAATGGTTTAAGAAAGGGTACAGGCCACCAGACTTTGAACGAAGGGCCGATGTCAGCCTTGATGATGTTGATGCTGTTTTTAATGACTCGGAGGTGAGCAAGTATATTTGAAACTGTAGTGATCATATTTCAACCTGGACCCCTGTACCACTTCTTGAATTAGGAACACTTCTCTTTTTTCTAATGTTCAAAACCTGCTTTAGAAAGTACTCTGGTCTGAGGGCCATTAAGATTTTCAGTTCTAGTTAAAGCTTTGCTTATGTAGTTGGCTCATGATAGTATTACTCAAATCTAGTAAAAGCTTGGCTCATGATAGTTTGACAACAGTATATTCAGTTCTAAACTGAAGCACGATAACAAGTGCCTTATGAAGTTCCTTATTTTGCAGGAACACCTTGTAACTGAAAAGAAAGAGAGACCTGTATCAATGAATGCATTCGAGCTTATTTCTAGGTCGCAAAGCTTCAATCTCGAGAATTTATTTGAGAAGCAGATGGTATGTTTCAAACGTGACATTATTGTTTTGAATGTCCTTAATTGCTCTTTGTAAACTAAATCTCATTTAAACTCTAAAATTCATTCCGGTGGCTATTTACAAGTTGTACCATGGAGCCTTGAGATATGTTTAGATCCTTGTTACTGTAGAACCCAAGAGATGGTGTAGGAGTGCATTCATTTACTTACCCTATGTACACTTGGCAAAGATGACTTTCAAAAGAACTCTGCACTTTTTCTTCTTTCTAAATTGAAAAATGTAGTGTTTTTGTCAGAATAATATATATATATATATTTTTCTGTGTGTGCCTCTTCCCAATTTTAGGGTCTTGTGAAGCAAGAGACGCACTTTACCTCTCAGTTCCCTGCACATGAGATTATGTCCAAGATTGAGGAAACTGCAAAGCCTCTTGGTTTCAATGTGTGCAAGCAAAACTACAAGGTAAAGCCTCTTTGTGTTCGAGTGTATATTATAAAGATTCCTAAACAACGTTACAGGTTTGCACCAATGAATTTGAACTTGAGCTACAATTTCTATGTTCCACACTTTCCAGATGAAGTTGCGAGGTGACAAAACTGGAAGGAAAGGCCACCTTTCAGTAGCGACAGAGGTACTCAGTTCCCCTCATGAATGGAAACTCCTTTTTCAAAATTCTGTGTTTCTTCACTATGTCAGTTAGTTGTACTTCAATATTTTTTGTGGTTGTAGTATAATAATGGGGGAGATCTTCCTAAATGGTCCACTGTTTTTGAGGCATGGGGACAGTTGATGTGGCAATTCCGATCATCCAATGCAGAGCATATGGTCCGGATTAGCCATGTGTAAAATTTCCTACTCAAATTAAATTAAATACCCTCCCATATATGTCCGTGTATGCCCATGGTACTCTGACAACTATTATGCGCTCTTGATTCTCACATAGACCTGAATTTTTTAAAGCTCTATATTGCCACTTGGCAGGCTTCTTAAACAGACTAGGAAAAAAGTCCCCATAATTCTGAAAGAAGACAAGATATGGAAAATACCGTTTAAGTGTTCGCATACCAGTTCCATATTGACAGATATATCTCTTCTATGCTTTATTTTCTCTAGATTGCTTGTAAAATGATGTCCCTGCTCCCTCAGATTTGGCTGTTGCATGGTGCCATTACTTTGTTTGGTCATGCCAATACCTGATTTGGAATTTTGGATACCTGGCCATAGCAAGATTTGGTTTGAGCATGTCTAGTATTGATAGAATGGTTTTTCCAAAAGAACCCTTTATCTTGTTTGTTTTTAAGGATTTTCATAACTTTATTACATTTCCATTCTAGGTTTTTGAAGTTGCTCCTACTCTGCATATGGTAGAGCTCCGGAAGATTGGAGGTGACACGTTGGAGTTTCACAATGTATGTTGAAGCTCAAACTTTTCCTGTGGGATTTTCAGGAAAGGATTTGTGCACTTTTAGTAGCTATCTGACTTTTTCGCAAATTCTTTGATAACATGGCAGTTCTACAAAAGCTTCTCGACTGGATTAAAAGATATAGTCTGGAAATCTGAAGCAAACACTGAAGAGACAAGGCGACCTGTTTAATTTCTAAACAACTCATGCTGTTGACTAGTTTCCCCGAGCTCCTACTATAGTATCATCTCTCATTCTAGCCTACTTTTGCATGGCTGGAGGTCATAGCCAGGCCCCTTCCTCTGAAAGGAGGATATTTATTGGTTGCCTCTGGTTGTTCTTAGTCCTTTCTTCATTTTCATCCGCAAGGTGTATGATGTGTAGAGGTCAATGAAAGGCATGGGTAGATGAACTGAATCTCCTAAAGCTTGAAGGTCTGTGTAAATTGTGTGATTCAGAGCTTGTCAATGCCCAAGATTGTGAGTAGCGTGTGAAAGCACAGCGGGATTAATTGGCATGGTTTGAGAGATTATTTGGTCGGTTAGGATAAAAGAAATATCTTTGAAGCTTTCAAAGAGGCAAGACATTCATATTTTTCTATGTATCAACGGATGGATATACTTTATTTTTCATTTTGGGAGCTTCTTATTTTCCTCATCAATGTATAGAAGTACTTTATTGTTCAAATGGTTGTGTAGAAACCATGGTTTTGAGAGATCGGAATCGCCCCCAATCTGAATTGGTAAGAATCGGCTATAAATCTGCAGGAATTAACCAAAAATCCCTAAAAACCCCAATCCAAATCAGCTATAATCAGAATTCCGAAGATTCTGATTCCTCAAACCCTGGTACAGAGTCTACAGACTGTTGTGGGTGGTGTAATTGGATGATCCTGTTCTTGTTCTTGTTATTGCAATTCAATGTGTGAGGGAGGGAGGGAGGGAAGATGAGTACTAGGATGGGTTTAAACAAATCATACCTACCTACTAAGCTAGGTAGTAGTTCTCGTCTTTTTATTTTTTTTAGGAAAAATTATGCATACATCCCTTGTCCTTTGCCTAAAGTACTATTCAACCGAAGTTTCAAAAATCTTAAAAGTCTGTTAACAACTCAACATTAAGTGATGATGTGGAGTATACTTTAGAGATGAAATGGCTCTTATACCCTCATGTGTCTAGGTCTCTTTCCCCTCCTTTAAACATGAAATGATTCTTATACCCTTATCCTTATGTGTGTGAGTCCCTCCTCCCACTTTGGCAACTGAAGTGAGAGGAGTTAGGGGGAAGAGGAGAGAGTTGCAGAACCGGAGAGGGAGAAGGTCGGTTGCCATTTGAAAAATGTGAAATTGCACCAATAACCCCAATTCCTTCTTCTTGTTGTAAGGTACTGAAAGAAATAAAACAATGTTACTAGTTAAAGCAAGGTTTAAAAACACAACTGTATAGTGTCCGATTAAGAATTATTATATAATTTCTCCCGGAATCAATCGATCTATTGGGGTCAGTAATAAACAAAGAATTGAGATTAATCTTTTCTTCCCATTTTTAAAACCTTATAATAAAGGGTTTTTGCAGTTTTTTTATTTTAAGGGTTTGGCATGTAGTATGCATAAACGCTGTAAAAGTTTTGTGCCGAAGTGAGAAGCCCAGGGGTTGTTGAAATAGTTATGCTTCAAGCTAGCCTTCCATGCGTTCCACCTGTAGTTGTGGTATTGGTTCACCTCCTCCTACAACCCTGAGAGATCACTGTCGTTGATGTCGTACACCATCTCCTGACACAACTTGTTGAACAGCTATGCCTCCTTCACGTTGCTTCCCAGCCAGTGCTAGATGATAAGGATATAATCCTCTGTGTTGACTGCGTGGTGTGGCGGTGGTCGCTAGTATGAAGGGTTTCATCCCCTGTTTTTGTTTTTTTTTTTTTTTTTCTTTTAATGCAGGAAGGGTATTAGGCTATTAGCCATCGAATTTGAATTCTATGTTTTTTTTTTTTCAGCTTGAAGAGGGTAGAATGATCATTTCAAATGAAAAGCAATGATGAGTGATGACATCGTAACTCAAGAGTCACATTCTAACGGATGGTCAATTTTGTAGTTTTTATAAATGAGAAGAGTGTACAAGTGTGATTTTTTAAACTCATGTTGAATAGTACTTTAAGC
The DNA here is from genome assembly GCF_018873765.1 of Telopea speciosissima. Taxonomy (NCBI): domain Eukaryota; kingdom Viridiplantae; phylum Streptophyta; class Magnoliopsida; order Proteales; family Proteaceae; genus Telopea; species Telopea speciosissima. Next base: position 85,693,067 of record NC_057916.1, on the reverse strand, counting down.
AAAGTACAGAGGGTGTAAGCATGAATTTCCCCTTTTTTTAAGACTTTGCATTGAAGAATTCAATCCGAAGATCTGAGTTAAAACTGCACTTATTTTGTGCCAAGTTAAGGTTGCATTTGTTTCCATATAAAATAGTAGATGTAAACCTTCTAAAATAAAGAGTAAAGGACGTATCTAGTGCACGAGGTTCCCACCATTGCAGGGTCTAGGGAGGGTCATAATGTATGTAGCCTTAACAAAGGGACTGTTTCTAGACTTGAACCCATAACCACTTAGTAACAATGGATCAATCTTTACCGTAGCATGAAGGTCCGCCCTCTTCTAAAATAAATAGTAGTTTAAAGAAAAGCGGTGATGGACATTGGTCGGGACAAGTACCATGAGTGGCTCGCTTTTGGGGCATTTTGAAGATCCGATCGTAGTTACCAAAAAACAGAAGATCCGATCGTGAGTTTCAATGCATTTTCGGATATTTGTCAATAGAGGATGGGAGTAATGGGGAGTAATGATTGGTGCAATGTTGTCACTAATAAAGATTCCATTTTTGCATGGTGACCAACAAACTTTTCTTGAAATGGAAAATATAAATATAAAAAAGTTCAAGGGGACAATTTCCTAAAGGGCACACAAAAAAAGAATCTGCACACAGCTACAAATGAACGGTTGAAAAATGGTTTCATCCACGTAAAACCCACATAATCATAATAGGAGAGAAAAATGTCATAGTGATTCCCACTTTTATGTGAAGAGGCTATAAAGGGATTTGTACAAGGACACTGTAGCAATATTTTTTCTCAAAGCTCAATTTTAAAGATGGTACCCATAAAGTAAACAAAACAGACGTATCTGGGTGCAATTCTGGGGTTGGGCTCAGGTTTGGAAGTGTGAACCCTCGGGCTCCCACATGCAGGACTCAGCTCAGCCGAGGCCTCAACAAAAGCCCAAACTTACGGTCGTGGGCTTGGTTTTCGCATATACAATTTCTATATATTTTTCATTTTTTGGTAAAATTTCTATATATTTTTCTTTTTTTTTTGGTAGAATTTCTATATATTTTTCTATGCTATAGATATTAATATTATGTTATCTCCTAATACATATACTTAATTAACGATGATATGTATATTCCCCTGCTTAATACATTAAACCTATCCTACATTCAAGTATGTTTTTGTTTGGGCCCAAGTCCAAAAAATTTAGGCTGGGCTCGGGTTTTCTTGCCCAAGTTGCACCCTTGAGATGTATATTTTTAAATGGAGCACTATGTATATATTAATCGATTTAAACGGTTCGATTCTATTTAAATTATTTAACTAAACGGTCTCACGATAAACAGTTCAGTTTGGTGTCAACAAACGCTTTTGCTTTGGTTTTGACAGTATAAGCTTTTGAAGATTCATTACATTTTATAAAGCAAATGGACTGCTAAAGTTACAAGGGAAAAATATCATGCATGGCGGTTAAAGGATAGAATTTTGTCATGAAAATTGACATGCGGCCAATCTAGAGAACGTGCGCTTCCAATTCAATTATTGAATTGAATCATTTTACTATGTGGCATATCAAGTGGTTAGTCATGAAAGCTTTAATGGGTGGATTGATCATAGGAGACATACTATTTTGGATAAAGTTTTCCTCCACCCATAGAGGACGGTTCACCCACCATCCTAACATTTTGATATGTTTCAAAATACCCTCCCAATACCAACAGCTGCTTGGCTCAGTTGGTGAGCTGTGGTGCGCTTCATGCCCATGCTCACCAAGAGGTCTCGAGTTCGAGTCTCTTGGTTGGTATCTTATCCCCTCCCCGGTTCTATCCCCCCTTTCTATCAACTATATATGTAAAAAGCTCCCAATTAACCAAAAAAAAAAAAAAACCCTCCCAAGACCCATTCCCACCTTCTCCGGTCCCATGATCCCATTCACTTCCCACCTTCTCCGGTCCCATGGTCCCATTCACCGTGGTTGAAGGAAAACTCCATCCTTACTTTTTCTATTAGATTTTCAAAACTTTTTTTTTTTTAATTAAGAGCTTGTATAATAGGGGGGGGGGTGGAATTAAAGGATGGGGATAGAACCCAAGATGGTTTGAACTCATGACCTCTTATTTGAGGAGTTGGTCTTTTGCCAATGAGCTGACCCCTTATGATAGATTTTCAAAACTTTATTTTTATCACTTTGACTAACCTTGTTTGTAGCATTCGAACTCTATCCAATCTGCCACCATATTTGTATCAGTCGGAAAATTTCATGTTTATTTTAATGAAATATATGTCGAAACAAACAGGGTCTTGGACCCGAATTATTCGCGAATTTGCAACAAATATTTATTGTGGGAGAAATAGAGCGCAATGTTCCTAAATACCAAATACTCCATGCGCTCGTGCAACGGATGCGAGGACAGGGATATGCATGTGCCGTAGAGACTTAGAGAGTCAAGTGCGCGAGTCTGCCGCGGAAATCTCTTTCGTGCTAGTGTGTCCCTAAGGTTCCCACCTCAATATCTAGTTTTCTGTCAAGCCCTTTAACAAACATAATACTTGCATCCTCGCAATCTCTTCGCTTTTGTTGTATACGAAGAAAACCAGAGACTCCAATTCTGATCTGATCTGCGGCACAGGAGAACGAGATGGGGTACGTTTTGAGAGTTAGGTTAGCATCTTTCTTTGCAGGTGCTGCAACAGCGTCAGCTGTTGGTCTATATGTCCTTCAAAAGGATTATCAGGTCGCTCACGAGTCCATCTCTCGGCAGGTTGGTGCTCTCTTTACGACTTCTTTCAATCATATTGACTTTTAGCCTGTATAGATCACCCTGTAATCCATCAATCTGCAGGTGGGTATTCTTTTCTTTGAATTTATTCAACCATTTTAACTTTTAGCCTCTCTCTCGCGCGTTCGCTCTTGCTTACTTGCTTTGTGTGTTTAGTTTGATTTAATCCCTATTCTCTTTTGTACTTTGCATTTCTATGTTCACTACAGCGCTTAAAAAGACTTCGCTAGTATAGAATTGTGTTATATAGGTTGTGAAGGGGGTTGTAACTCATATTATCTGCAAAACCCAGTTCAATAGCTGCTATGCGTCTTTGGGGTTGCCCCAGTGTCAAATTCTAATTTGAAGTTAATGGAACGCTAGACAAGTAGAGGGATTCATTGTAAATGTAAGGAAAGCAATCTCAAATGATGGACAATGTATGCTGCCATCAACAAAGGAAGACGTGTTATGTCTCGTATTTAGGATTTCCGTCAATTTTAAAATTTGCTGTGCTTTGCTTCATTTGGCTTCAAACATACTGCAGTCTGAAGTCCTCACTTTTGCTTTATTTCTGGTTTGCATTACTCCGGGAGTCCTTTTGTGAAAGGGGAAAGCTCTGATTATTTGGAATTCCATGGAAGGGCTAAAATGGATTTTAGAAAGGCTGCATTGAGATAAACTTTACCTGCTGCAAGGTACTAAACCAGGCTAGGTTGATCTGCTTAAGGCTCTAGGGGCTAGTCTAATAATTATTGCATAAATCCATAGAACACAATACGCAAAAATATTTGTGTCCATTTACTAATGTGGAATAGTGCTCAATTGGGTTCAAAATTACTCTCCATAACAAGGTCTAATGAGCAAATAAACTGCCCAACTGGTTGACCGCTTGCACGTGAAGAGTGTTTTTTTATAAAATTTTCGACGTTAAGACCATTGCTGGCTACCGGTTGGTCACAGATTTATCAAGTTATATATGATATAATCGGATTTAGAAAGCAATCTAGGATTAGTTTCCTATTTTAGTTGGGTTTTATTTTGTAATCAATTATAGGGGATTTTATTCCTAGAAGATTGTCTTAGGTTTTATGAATTAGTAGTTTCCTTTCTGGAATTCCTTAGTTTCTTAATTAGATTGGGATTGAGTTGCTTTGTAATTGGTTTTAATTAGGAAAGGTCTAAAGATCTGTAACGGATTATTATATAAATAAGGAGCAAGGCAGAATAAAAGGCATGGTTGAAGATTGAAGAAAATAGAGAGCTATGGCTGGAAGTTGTGAGAGGCAGTGGCTGTGGGATGCAGCAACGGTGAGAGGCCATGGGTGAGAGACCCTGGACTGAGAGAGTCCCCTATCCCCCTCTTCTTCTTCCATACCCTTTTATGTTTTTTCATATGTAAAAGAAAAAGAGAAATAAAGCATTCAGTTATTCAATTTTGTTCTTCCTTATTTTATTGATCCTGCTGCAATCGATCTCCCACTGGATTTTTCCCTGGTTCGAGTTCAAGTTTGCATTAGTAAGCCATCCTTGGGACCCAACTACCGGTCGTAACCAGTCAGCTGGTTGCATCAATCAGCAGGTCCTGAGGGTCTCAGGCTGCACCGACTGGTTGGGAATCGGTCTGCCGGTTGCATTGACCGGCAGCCCTTTAGGGCTTTGCCATTATGGGATTTTGATTTCTTTAGATTTTAACCAGTTAGAGCATATTTACTAAGTCAAAAACCTCTTATACCATTTTGCCTTTCCCGAGACACAGAACCAAATGATACTCAAGTTAGGGTCTGCCAATACGGTCTAGTTTAGGTCATTTTGGTTTGGTGCCTTTGGTGTCCAGTGTGAGAATCATCTTACAATGAGTACTCAAGTCTTTACAAGATATACAAATAATATAACATAAAATCGTAAGTCTAGAGATGTCATGCAGTGAAGTCCTTGATAAACCATTGAAGCTTTTAACCCACTGGCCACTGCGTGTATGATCATCTCCAACTGGGCTGGACTTACGCAAGGCTCTTGATTATATTTGAGATTTGTCACTTGCAGCCGTATGATGGAAGGCCAAGATACTTGACCAACCATAGAAACTATGCTTAATACACACCATCCTACAAACTTACAAACCAAACTAGTGAGGTTGGATTTATCAAGATAAGGGAATCTTTTTCCCTTGAGAGAGACATTTAGTTATCACCAAAACCATTGTCTAGAGATCATCTGGGTTCTGTGATTTTAGCTTTCAAGGAATTTATTGGTCACAAAACAAATTTTGTGGTAGAGTTCGTGGCTCTTTTGCGTGGACTTTCAAAGGCAGTGGAGTTAGGTGTTTCGAACCTATGAATTGAATGTGACTCAGTTGTGGTTGTGTTTCTGATGCAATGAAATCATATTTCGTGGTCCTTTTGGTAACGTTGGGTATCTCTGCAATCTTACCTTGGTTCGATTCGATGGAAGATCACACATTGTTTTCTTGAATCTAATCCTATTGCAGCCTTTGTGGCTAAGGAGGCAGCTAAATCTTGTGTGTCTTCTTCTGTTTCGGATTTCCCTCAATATATTACAGAGGAGATTCACCGTGATATGATGGGCAGACCTAGATATCGTTTTTTTAGGTAGTCCTTTCTGTTTCTTTTTTGGATTTGAGTTGGATCCTCCCTGCCGATGGCAATGCTGAAGGTGGGGTGTCCTCTCCGCCTGGGTATGACTGGACGTTAATTCTGTAATTCATTCTTCCTCTTTTTCGTTAATATTTCTCTGATCCTTATAGGAGAAAAAAAGTTATCACCAAAACTAATTAACAATTCCTCATCTATCTTCCCCTCTTTGGGTGATGGCAAACTATGGTGGAAAAAGTTTAGATACTCCCTCACAATTTATGCCATAAACTAAACAACTTTTTGTAAGTGCAAACGATGGAATTTAAAGCAATGAACATAGTGAAAGTATACAAATATTTTGGGATACTCCTAACAATTTCAATTATTGGGTAGTCCATATGGTCTTTATTGACCTAGAAAAGCTTATGTCAGAGTCCCTTGAGAGTTAATCTAGCAAGTACAAGATATGAGAAGTGTTTCAAGTAAATATGTAGACATAATTAAAGATATGTATGATGGTGTGGTGACTAGTGTAAGAATTGTGGGGGGGGGATCTAGGTAGTAAATTCCCAGTTACAAGTGGGTTATATCAAATAACTTTAAGCCCTTATTTTTTTGCGCTTATCATAGATGATTTAACCAGAGACATTCAAGATGAGGTTCTTTGGTGTATCTTTTTTGTTGATGATATTGTTTTGGTGGATGCGACAAAAGTAGGTATTAACACTAAGTTGGAGCTATGGAGATCAACCTTGGAATCAAAAGCTTTTAAGATAAGTAGAACGAAGAGGGATTATATAGTGTGTAACTTTAGTTACACTAGGATGGATAATGAGGTGGTGAAAATTGATGAGAGGGAGATTCCGCAAAGTGATTATTTTAGGTATTTGGGTTCAATCATAAATAAATAAGGTGATATAAAGGATGATGTTTCACGGAGAATTAAAATAGGATGGATGAAGTGGAGAGGTGTGTCCGTAGTGTTGTGTGATTGACGTATTCCTTTAAAACTTAAAAGGAAAATTATATAGGACAGTCATACGACTGACTATGATGTATGATGTGGAATGTTGGTAGTTAAGAAGCATATAGATAAACTTAGTGTAGCAGAGATGAGGATGTGGAGATGGATGAGTGGCAAAACTAGGAAGGATAAAGTAGGGAATGATCATATTAGAGTTGATTTGGGAGTAGACCTGGTACATGATAAGCTACGAGAAAGTCATTTCAGGTGGCATGGTCATGTTCATTGGAAGCCTTTGAATGCTCCAGTACAAAGGAGTGATTTGATTCAGATTGAAGGAACTAAAAGAGCCAGAGGCAGATCTAAAATGACCCTAGGAGAAGTGGTGAGGAAAGATAATGTAGTCCTAGATTGGTAGGAGACCAACTAGGAGCCAGTAAACCAGGATCTGTTGTGAACAGGTGAATTGGCTAGGTCAAAATAGGGTTTTTGGTGAAATTAGGGTTAGGGTTTGGATCGAATGCTATAGGGGCAGGTGTGGAGAGTTTTAACTAAAAAAGGAGGGATTTTGCTAGCTGGTTTGGTCTGGGTAGAATTTAGGTTATGGGAATGTTGTTTAGTGATGGAGGGTAATAGGAAAACAGCTTGGTTCGAGTATTCCAATTGGGCTGGAGAATACTCGATCCAATTATATGAAGGTGTTGTTAGCTGAATGGTTTGTTAAGAATTTTGGGAGATGGGATGGTTTCAAGAGATGGGTGGGAAAATTGGGGTTTTGGGGTGGTTTGGAGGATTAGGAGAAGAATGGGTATTGATGGGTTGATTCAAACTTACTGTTGTTGCAAGGGCAGCTCAATTGGTTAGAGGATCTTGAATAATTCTTGAGTCTTGATTTTGAAAATTATAAGAGATCTTCAAAGAACTTGAAGGAGAGCTTCAAAAGAACCACCCGGGCTTCATACCGCAAGGTGTCAATCGGATCAAACACCGATCCCACCAGCCTTGATCAAACACAAGACAAAAATCTTCAATGTAGAAGAAGAGCAGCAAAAGCTTTCATTAATATCAAAATTCGTGTTCCATGCTTGCCCACCTTACAACCTTGTATAAAAGACTCAAAAATAGACTCCTACTCTAAAAAGGAAAGGCCTAACCCAATCCTTAACTTATTAGGTAACTTAACCACACTAGGAAACTGAAATACTAAAGGAAATAGACTCAAAACATGGCTGGACATATAGAGTCCTAATCCAATCCAACTTAAATAACAATTAAATAGTCACATGACCACTTAACCAAGTCACATGATCACTTAAATGATCACATGACCACTAACCAAATAAAAAGAAATCTACTAACTTATCCCATATGTAACCTTAGTACCCATATTTTAGGACCATAAAAATGGCCTGTTATATAGAAAACCCATGGGATCAAAGGCCCAACATGTATATTACCCTATCCTAGACTTATTCCTAATAAAAGAAGCCCAGTTTGGTGATAAATCTGCATCAAAAGACAAGCTTATGCCTTGTATCAAACATGGCCTCGAATAGAGCTGATTGGAGGGCAAGGATCCATGCAGCCAACCCCATTTAGTTGGGATAAGGCTGAGTTGTTGTTGTATATCATAGAGCATAAACCACCTTTTTCTCCAAACACACCTCATAACTTCCTCAAGTTTTAGTTGGAAATTAAAGGTTGCAAGAGAACAAGAAGAGAAGGGAGAAGATAAGAGTAGGAAGAAGAAGAAGAGGAGAGGGAGTTGGCGGTAGAATGTTGTGGGAGAGAATATACTTCTGTTACGAGCAAGATAATCTGAAAATAAAATAAAATAAAATAAAAGAGAAATAGTAGGGATAGAAAGAGAGGAAGAGAGAGATAAATTTGGGATAGAGTTTCGCTTTACAGACGAAGCAATGGCGTCCTGGCCCAATTGGTAGGTCGCCAATCCTCTCTCAAGATAAACTCAAGAATTAATTAATATTTTTCTCATCCCTTTCTACTTCTTCATACATCAATAAATACACGGCTAATATTAATTACCCACTTACCCACTCCTACAATTTCTCTCAACTCCTAAAATATCTCTCTAAACTTATCCCACTTTTAATAACTACATATAATAAATAACCACCATCCCGTAGATACATATAATTAATAATAAATTTATAATAACTAACTATAATCACGAAGAACTACACCTAAATAAAAATCGACACATAACATTCCATCCCCCTAAATTTTGGTCTTGTCCTCAAGACCATTAAATTACAAATAAAAATTAAAAACAATTCCACCCGGATCCCAAATCTTGTTTTGCTTCCGCTGATTGCCAATATTACACCCATGAACTCGTCTGTCCAACAATACCAACATTTGAAAAACCTGATGAAAAACTCGTATGCACTCAAGACAGTCAATCTTTGTTGAGCAAATCACTTCCATCCAGCCATTGAACAGAGGAGGATACACCCGCATAGACCCGGAACGGTCGATTTCCTCCGCCATGCCTGGCTTTGATTCCATTTGTTACGAGCAAGATAATGTGAAAATAAAATAAAATAAAAGAGAAATAGTAGGGATAGAAAGAGAGGAAGAGAGAGATAAATTTGGGATAGAGTTTTGCTTTACAGACGAAGCAATGGCGTCCTAGCGCAATTGGGAGGTCGCCAATCCTCTCTCAAGATAAACTCAAGAATTAATTAATATTTTTCTCATCCCTTTCTACTTCTTCATACATCAATAAATGCACGGCTAATATTAACTACCCACTTCCCCACTCCTACAATTTCTCTCAACTCCTAAAATATCTCTCTAAACTTATCCCACTTGTAATAACTACATATAATAAATAACCACCATCCCGTAGATACATATAATTAAGGGAAATTTACACATACCCCCCTGAGGTTTAATGAAAGAATATTTTCAACCCCCAGGTTTGGAAAATTCTGCATACCCCCCTGAGGTTTGCAAACGGTAACAGATAGGTCCATTCCGTCAGTTCATGACTAACACTGTTAAAAAGTAGATTTGAATTGACGGAATTGCCCTTACACAAAAATAAAAAAATAAAAAAATAAAAAAAAACACCTGCAACTCATCTTCCCCAATCGATTTTTGGGAAGATGAGTTGCAGAAATGGAAACACCATGGAAACCGACACAGTGGCACGGCGAGCGAAGGTTATATGTAATCCAATCTCAACCTCCTCTATTCCAGAACAAACACATAAGGGTTCTGTAATTCCCAAAGTTCAAAATCGAATCAAGGATCAAATTTCAATTATCGCGATAAACCCTAAAACAAGGGAAGTCTCCACAGGGAAGCCCTTTTGGCTAACAAAAAAAAGGTAGGGGAATTTTTGCGGAATTCCTATTTTGGTGGTTCTGGTGGTTCCTCTGCAACTAGTCATGAAAACTATTCTCTTCTTTCTATGTGGTGAAGGAGAAAAAGAAGGTGGGTGGAGTTTGAAGCAGAAAGGACTAAGGAGTGTGGCGAAGTATTGCTATAAACACAATGTTGTCGAGGGTTGGGTGCTCATAGTATAGGGAAAAATCTCCAGCACATCTCGCCCAGTGAACTTATGACCTGTAATTTTATCCCTATTGCTCTGAATCCATTTTTGGTAAATGACGGCGCATCTTCATCTTCTCAATCGCTCTATTACTAATCACAATTCACTGCTTTTCTCTCCTCAACCTCCTAACTTTCTCACTTCATAATCTACTACCCCGAATTCAAAATCTTCTGTTGTTTTAAAAAATCCTCTTGTTTTCTTAATCTTCTGAGAGCTCTAAGAAAGGCAAATTCAGAGAAATTAATTGTCCAGCAAAGAAGAAAAAGAAGAAACAATGAGGAAGAGAGGACGACCCTCAATTTTAGGTAAAAGAAAAAGAGGACAGAAATGGCAAGGCAGTGTAGATCAATGATGAAAACTAGAAAGATAATCCAGGGAGATTTCCACAGGTTTCTTGAATTCTTTTCCTGTGAGTCACAAGGACCAAAAGTCAAGGGAGCTCTGGAATCTGGGAAAAGCAAAACCTGAAAGGCTGAAATCGTAACTGAAACTGATAAAACTGAATTAAAAGTTTGACAAAGGAAAAGGATCTTCTACCCAGAAAGATGGTGATCGTTTCCAAGGTTTATGTATTTGTAAATTGTTCTCTTTTTCAATTTTAATTGACCGAAAAATATTCGAAATGTTTGCCTCATTTCTCCTCTTCTGAAGCGGATTCAAAGAAAAATAAAAAGAAATTGGACACAGGATGAGGATTTAGTACTAAAAACTGAAGAAGAAGAAGAAGAAGAAGAAGAAGACCCCTTAGGGTACTTCTGAAACTGATTTGAGTTTGTTGGAATTCTCTTATGCCAATCAGTTTGACCTGGTACTTCATGAAACAGATCGCCTCCGTAGGGCAACTCAAACTCCAAGTTCTTGCCCCCATTAGCTTCTCCTATCATCATAATCGAGCCCTAAAATGTGCTCGAGTTACCGCCAGTCCCTGATTTCAGAACTAACCATTCGATTGCTTGCTGGTTTCTAGGATCCTTTCTTGCTGGATTCAAAAAGGGAAAAAAAAGAACCCATTAAAACTTGACAAGAGAGAGAGAGAAAGGTATACCTGCAACTCATCTTCCCCAATCGATTTGGGGAAAATGAGTTGCAGTTGTTTTTTTTATTTTTTTTTATTTTTGTGTAAGGGCAATTCCGTCAGTTCAAGTCTACTTTTTAACAGTGTTAGTCATGAACTGACGGAATGGACCTATCTGTTACCGTTTGCAAACCTCAGGGGGGTACACAGAATTTTCCAAACCTGGGGGTTGAAAATATCCTTTCGTTAAACCTCAGGGGGGTATGTGTAAATTTTCCTATAATTAATAATAAATTTATAATAACTAACTATAATCACAAAGAACTACACCTAAATAAAAATCGACACATAACAACTTCTCTTCCCTATATTGATTCACTTAGCCAAATACAAGAGAAATTATATACCTACCCCCATGCTAATATAAGTTAGCTAAGGGAGGTAAAAAGGTAAAAATAGTAAAAACACAAAAAAGGGTGTACCCAGTGCACGAGGCTCCCGCCACTGCGGGGTCTGGGGAGGGTCATAGTGTTCGCAGCCTTACCCCTGCTTTCGCAGAGAGGCTGTTTCCACGATTCGAATCCGTGACTTCTTGGTCGCAATGGAGCAACCTTACCGTTGCACCAAGGCCCACCCTCATTACATGAACTCTAACAAATTTCCACCATTATTCTCCCCCTTTGTCATCGACAAAAAGAGGGCTATCTAGGAGTATACAGATCTACAAGTAGTACTGTGATAATGCAAAGTATGAACTTAAAAGAAAATTACATTTTAAGCACACACGTTCATAATATTAATCAATCATATAATGTTTTTCTTCAAGAATAGGACTGATTCATGGTAATAAGAACTAAAACACATAACAATGTTTAAATAAGCAACTTTAACCAACATAAAAACCACAACACTCACTGTTCCAACACCTAAAAAGAAACATTACAACCATAGTTCAAGACATAGGCTTTCAAAGCCCCAAAAACAACAGCTTAAAATATTGCGAATACAACCGTAAATGTAGCAACAACTCAAGGAAATCAGGTGGAGGATGGAAAAAAGCATGAAGATTATCACGAATGATGTTCATTTGGTCCAGAATCTACTGGTTCTGGTTCTCAATGTCATCATAATGACTCTGAGTAGTGGCCTCAAGAAAGTTCTGACAATCTCTGTAGTCTGTAGTAAACATGGAGAGCTAAGTATGTAAGTCCTCAACACATGTATCCAAGCTATTTAACTTCAGAGTAGTCTCATGAACATAAGACTGAAATTCCTCTCTTGTGAGAGGAGGTTCGCTAGAATGCGAAGAAGAGACCTCTAGGTGCATCTCTCATGGGATCATCATACTCATCACTACTTGGGGGAGCATCAATGATCCTCATCTTCTTCAGTATAGATGAATCAAAATCCTCAGTGTCTCTCAAAGCATTCTCACCTTCCAAATTAACTCCAAAGTGCTTAAATATTCTGGTTAAAGCTTTACCATAAGGCAGTGATCCTGGAGAGAGCTTATTGCCACCCAAAATCATATATCTCATCTTTATATAAGGGAGATTCACTTGTATCCCTACATACAGGCAATAAGTTAGAAATGCTTGGAAAAGGTATGACATCATCTCTATGACCACTTCTTGGGAGAATGTTATGCTGCAGAATCATACTCAAAACTTTGGGAGATGTCTTAGGTGTTGTTCCCTTAATCCTGGTAGAATTTGTATAGTTCATACAAATAGCCTCATACACAAGATTAACATTCATAACTTTTGTGACATCTTCCTTAGTATTCAAATACTTCTTTTCTCCACCTTTTGAGATTTCAAGAATTGTACCTAAAACTTCACAGTTAAATTTGATGGAATTACTATTAACATAGGTCTCGATAGCCACATCCTTCCCTTCATCTAACACTTTCATGTTGCTGTAAAATATTCTCACTAACTGTGGGTAGCATTTATTATGAATATATAGTATATCACTCCAACCCAAGGCATCAAATCTTTCTCTTAACACTGAAATTGATGAGAGAGTCGACATTTATTGGAGGGCAAGGATCCATGTTGCTCCCTTAACGCTGAAGTTGTGAGAAAGGACATGCATAGTCTAGGTCTCGTGCCATGTATGACCTCGGATAGAGCCTATTGGAGGGCAAGGATCCATGTAGAAGACCTTATTTAGCTGAGATTCTCCTGACTTGTTGGGCTGTGCCTCTTTCCTCTTTCACTTTGGGCAAGGTTCCATGTAGCAGACCCTATTTAGCTGAGATTCTCCTGACTTGTTGGGCTGTGCCTCTTTCCTCTTTCACATTTCTTTTATCTTCCTTCGCTCATTTGTCATTTTTCATTTTTCACTTCTCATCTCATTTCCCATTCTTCTCTTTCACTTCTCGGTTTTTACCTACTTTGTTTGATTGGATCCATGTAGCTGACCCCATTAAGTTGGGATAAGGCTGTGTTTGGTGTTGTTGTAGTCGACATTTACATACTTACCCAAAGAGATGGGCTTCTCTTCAAAAAAGTCCCAAGCATCTGTAGCATTTTCATCTTCAATCCATTCTTCTTCTTCATTTCTTGATGATCTTAGGCGTTTCCCTTTTCCTTTTGAAGCCAAGGTTTCTTAGGACGATGGCGGCGATGCATAGTAATTACTAGCATAGTTGTCAAGGCGGTGGAGGGGTACCTAAGCACTTAGGCGACAAGGTGCCCACTTAGGCATTGCCTAGGTGCCCAAGTGTTATTATTATTTTTTATTTTCCATCTTTTCTAACATTATTTAGTATGTTACAAATCAAAAATCAACATTAAGCCACATCAAGTCATCAAAAATCAACATAGAACTTGAAGACAGCAAAACTGAAGAAGCAAGCTATTGGAAGTTTGAAACAATCAAAACATACATTTGGTTTATACTGTTCTTAGAAAATATGATCTTATCTAGTTTTCAATTAAAAACTTCACCTAGGGTTTAATCCATAGCAATATGCAGCATAGGGTGCTGCACCCCTTGAAGGAAAATAAGCTTTAGAAGACTCTCAAACCAGAACTGCAAGTCACATACAACTTAATGGTTGTGCTCTAATACCATGTAACAGATCAGAATACTCAGTTATCAGAACCGAGAGGGTAGAGAAGAGAAGATATGAAGAAGAGATGGAGAAGAGGAATAGGGACTTATAGAGACAATTGTCAAAACTAACCAGTCCCCCCCTCACTGCCTTTATTTATATGTTAGATTACAAGGAAGGGCTCCTAATCATATTAGGATCCACACACACATACATAATAGGAAATTAGAAACTAGACTAATCCTAGTTATAAACTAAATAGAAAAGGAGCCAAGTAGGGGAGAATCTCGATTAGGAATTGGAATATCCTAATCAAGATTCCCTTCACCCCTAATGCTCGATATATACTTCGACACTTCCCCTCAAGCTGGAGCCTAAAAATCCCCTAGACCCAGCTTGGAACAACTCCTACGAAAAGCAAGACCAAACAACGGCTTGGTAAACATATTCCCCAGTTGATTGGTAGTGGAAAGAAATGGAGTGGAAATCAACTTCTTCATAACTGCATCCCTAACAAAGTGACAATCAACTTCAATGTGCTTCGTCCTCTCATGAAACACTGGATTATTGGCAATATAAATGGTGGCTTGATTGTCACAAAACATCTGCATAGGTTGAGTGATAGGAAAGCCCAACTCCCGAAGCAATGACTTTACCCACATCAATTCAACAGTAGTATGTACTATGGTCCGATACTCAGCTTCAACACTACATCTAGCAACAGTAGTTTGTTTCTTGCTTTTCCAGGTGACTAAGTTACCTCCCACAAAGGTGCAATAACCTCTTACCAAAAAACAAAAAAAAAAGGTGCAATAACCAGTCGTAGTATGCCTATCACCATCAGCACCAGCCCAATCAGCATCAGAGAACCCAACCAGGTTAAAATTTTGATTAGGTCGATAAATGAGACCTTTGCCAAGAGAACCTTTTAGATATCGTAGCACACGGTAAGCAACATCCCAGTGAATCATCTTTGGTGTGAAATTGACCAATAACTCCAACGACAAAGGATATATTTGGTCGAGTAATAGTTAGATAAATGAGTTTGCCAACTAGTCATCTATACTAATGTACATCTGTGAAATCATCTCTCACTGGATCCAAGTTTTTTATTGGAGGATCCATGGAAGTATCTGCTGGATTGGAAGCAAGCATTCTAGTTTCAGATAGGAGATCAAAGACATTTTCTTTGTGATAAGCTAATACCTTTCCTACTTTTCAAAACCTCAACACCAAGGAAATACTTGAGAACACCCAAGTCTTTCATCTGAAAATGCTGATGAGATAGGATTTAACTTGAGCAATGCCAGAAGCATCATTACTAGATATAATAATGTTATCCACATAAACTACCATTACAACCACCTTTGAACTCTGGCGACGAACAAAGACGGAATGGTCAGAGTAGCATTGTGAGAACCCAAACTGAGTGACAATGAAGCTGAACTCTCCTCCTGAAGATCACCATAAAGAAAAGCTTTTTTGATATCCATCTGATATAAGGGCCAATCTAAGTTGATGGCCAGAAAAATAAGAATCCGAACAGAATTCAAGCGGGCAACGAGAGAAAGTTTCAAAATAATCAAACACCATAAGTTTGAGTATAACCTTTAGCAACCAATCTGGCCTTAAGCTACTCAAAAGAACCATCAGGATTGTATTTAATAGTGTAAACTCATCGACACTTGACAAGATCCTTCCCAGGACGTAATGAAACCAGAGTCCAAGTGTGTCGAGATAACAAAGCATCCATTTCGGTGTCCGTTGCTGCCTTCCAGCCAGGGTGAGGTAACACTGATGCAGGTTCATCATAGAAATTGGCTTATTTCTTTAGAAACAGGCCTAAGGTTGGGTTATATACATGTTGGGCTTTTGTTCCCAAGGGTTTTCTATGTATTAGGCCACTTCAATGAGCCTAAACTAGGGGTACATAGGTTGCATACGGGATTAGCCCAATACTTAGTTTATTTTTATGTTTTGTTAATTGAACCGGTTCAAATTGGTTGCATCCAATTGGTTCAATTTAAGTGATCATGTGACTTGGTTAAGTGGTCATGTGATGTAAGTTGGGCTGGATTAGGACTCTATAAGTCCAGTCATGTTTTGAGTCTATTTCTTTTAATATTTTAGTTTCCTAATTGGTTTAAGTTGCCTAATAGGTTAAGGATTGGATTAGGCCTTTCCTTTTTAGTGTAGGAGTCTAATTTTGAGTCTTTTATATAAGGTTGTAAGGGGGCCAAGTATGGAACACGAATTTGATTAATGAAAAGCTTTTGTTTGCTGCCATTGCTGCTGCCCTGCTCTGTTGAGTGTTGCTCCTTGTGAGTGTGCATCCTTGTGGATATCAAGGTGGAAAGGGACTAGTGGAATCCGGTTGACTCCTTACACGGTGACGGCTGGGAGGATCTTCTTCAATTCGAAGGTTGTTCTATCCTTCACATCTGTTCAAGTTACTGCCAGTGGAATCTCTAGTAAGTTTGACACCCAATTTGTTCTTCTAATCCTCTAATCCTTCCCCCCAATTGATCCCCCTTTATTTTTTGTTTGAATCCCGTAAACCCTAACTTCATTAAAACCCTAGATCTTGCTACCCAGCCATATTTAACCATTAGAATTATTTCAAATTCAAACCACAGCCTCTCCTTAACACCCCCTACACTTGACCTAAGCTGCTGCCCCTATTTGCCTTTCAAAACCCTAAATTTGACCTAATTTCTAAAACCCAAAACCTGAAACCCTAACCCTAATTTCTGGAATTTTGAATTCTCATCTAAACCTAACCAAATCTAGCTTTCTAAACTCCCCAAAACCTGCCTAGTTTAATCGTATAAACTATATTTCCATTATCCTACCCTAACCCTAGGAATTGACCTAAATCCTAGTGCTGTCCATTCGAACCAGCAACCCCTTTTGTTATTTGATCCTGTTGTTTGGCTCCTAGTAGGTCTCCTACCTATCTAGGACTACATTAAATTGGTATCAGAGCTATGGCGGAGGGAAGCTCCAACCAAGCCTCGTAAGACCCATCTCCCTTTGTTTTCAAGACCCGAGTTCGTCTACCCAATGGGAGCACAGTCATATTAATTGTTGATGAGAGGCGACGTAACAACATTATTTCACAATCCGTGGTGGATATGTTGTCCCAATCAGGAGAGATTTGCATCATGCCTACAGGTAAAGTCTTTGTTGAATTTGAGCATTCCTCATACTCTGACGGTGCTTGGTGTCAGTCGGTACCATTTCCAAAGAGCTTTATTGCAGTAGGTTGTGATTGGTTGGACGAGCGACGATGTTGGATTGAACCTGAAAACAACTCGTGTGCCCTACCTGATCGACACCGTCTATACCATTTGTTTACTCTAAAAGGGTTACAACCAAAGGTGACCACATCGACTGTACAGCCACAGGGACTGCCGAACATGTCAACTCAAACGCAAGTGGCATCGACTGTGTTTGAAGTTTCACCAATGGCGGATGTACCAACAGAAGATTCTACTAAGGCAGTTTGTGTTGAAGAGATTTAAGAACCGATAGCTAAAGAAATTCAAGTAGACCAAGCTGCACCAGTAGTTGAGATCATAATTGAGAAGCTCGGCCATCAAATTGATGCGGAGGTCCAAAACACAATTGTAGAAGATTCAACTGAAGAGGTATACATTGAAAAGAACAAAGTGGATAGAGCTGAAACAGTAGAAGATGAAAAGTTGATTGAGAGCATTCCAAAGGAAAACAATGACCTTCAAGATGCTGTTCTTGAAGAGGTGGAGCTTGTGTCTCACGCATTAGATGAGAAGGTTGCTAACACTAAAGGCTCGATGGACGAGACATTGACAGTTGCTGCTGATTCAAAGAAAGAACACATAGAGTTTGTTATGCCACCATGGTTCTTCGAAGAGAAAGCTCCACGCATTGAAGACTTTATCTCCAATGTTCCTGCCTCATCGGAATTTTGTTTGGGGATGGTCAAAGTTGCTGATCACATGTTGATTCCCCTCCATCACTGCAAAATTCAAGGACGAATTTTTTCAAGTTGGGGAGAGTTGATGCAGGTTCATCATAGAAATTGGCTTATTTATTTAGAAACAGGCCTAAGGTTGGGTTATATACATGTTGGGCCTTTGTTCCCAAGGGTTTTCTATGTATTAGGCCACTTTAATGAGCCTAAACTAGGGGTACGTTGGTTGCATACGGGATTAGCCTAATACTTAGTTTATTTTTATGTTTTTTTAATAGAACCAGTTCAAATTGGTTGCATCCAATTGGTTCAATTTAAGTGATCATGTGACTTGGTTAAGTGGTCATGTGATGTAAGTTGGGCTGGATTAGGACTCTATAAGTCTAGCCATGTTTTGAGTCTATTTCTTTTAGTATTTTAGTTTCCTAATTAGTTTAAGTTGCCTAATAGGTTAAGGATTGGGTTAGGCCTTTCTTTTTTAGTGTAGGAGTCTCATTTTGAGTCTTTTATATAAGGTTGTAAGGGGGCCAAGTATGGAACACGAATTTGATTAATGAAAAGCTTTTGTTTGCTGCCATTGCTGCTGTCCTGCTTTGTTGAGTGTTGCTCCTTGTGAGTGTGCATCCTTGTGGATATCAAGGTGGAAAGAGACTGGTGGAATCCGGTTGACTCCTTACGCGGTGACGGCTGGGAAGATCTTCTTCAATTCGAAGGTTGTTCTATCCTTCACATCTGTTCAAGCTGCTGCCAGTGGAATCTCCAGTAAGTTTGACACCCAATTTGTTCTTCTAATCCTCTAATCCTTCCCCCCAATTGATCCCCCTTTATTTTTGGTTTGAATCCCGTAAACCTTAACTCCATTAAACCCTAGATCTTGCTGTCCAGCCATATTTAACCATTAGAATTATTTCAAATTCAAACCACAGCCTCTCCTTAACACCCCCTACACTCGACCTAAGCTGCTGCCCCTATTTGCCTTTCAAAACCCTAAATTTGACCTAATTTCTAAAACCCAAAACCTGAAACCCTAACCCTAATTTCTGGAATTTTGAATTCTCATCTAAAACTAACCAAATCTAGCTTTCTAAACTCCCCAAAACCTGCCTAGTTTAATCGTATAAA
This sequence comes from Telopea speciosissima, assembly GCF_018873765.1. Taxonomy (NCBI): domain Eukaryota; kingdom Viridiplantae; phylum Streptophyta; class Magnoliopsida; order Proteales; family Proteaceae; genus Telopea; species Telopea speciosissima. The sequence goes on along the minus strand of NC_057916.1, from coordinate 85,674,021 downwards.
CTATATTCCCATTATCCTACCCTAACCCTAGGAATTGACCTAAATCCTAGTGTTGTCCATTCAAACCAGCAGCCCCTTTTGTTATTTGATCCTGTTGTTTGGCTCCTAGTAGGTCTCCTACCTATCTAGGACTACATTAAACACCTCTCGGTGGGTCTTAGGAACAAAGTTAGTAGATAAAGCAGAAGCAAATGGGTGATAGTGGGGTGGAAGATGAGAAATTGAGACATATTTGTGAATGGGATAATGGGATAAATGGTTAAGGATTGGTGGGATTTTTTAGTATAGGAGCGGGTACCTTTACGAACAACAACTGGTAAGTCGAGGGAAACCTTAGCATTTGAATCAAATTGAGTGTCAGAAGGAGTGGTATCTGCTGTAGTGGATGGTAGCTCTGGAACACTGGGAGTAGAGGGTAATGGTCCAGGGTCAGTGGTGGCTGGCTCAATAGTAGTAGTGGAGGGTATGACAGGTGGTCGACAACGGCGACGATGATAGACCTGAATCGGTTGAGGGGATGGGATGGGTATGATCACATGTAAGGGAGGACCTAGAAGGTCTTCATTGTCCATAGTAGTCGGTATACGAGAAGAAGAAAAATAATGAGTACTTTCAAAAAATGTGGCGTTAGCAGTAATAAGCTGTTTATTAGAAAAATACATTTAATAAGCCAAAGAGACAATTTATCAATGGCTGGGTGAAGGTTGTGAACAAAACAGACGCAGCCAAAAACACGTGGTGGGGAAGCAAAGAAAGAACGATCAAGCATAGAAAAAGGGATTTTATTATTTAAAACAGACGACGACATATGATTAATAAGGTAACAAGCAGTGAGGACAGTATCACACCAAAACTGTTTGGGGACATTCATGTGGAGCATAAGAGACCGGGTCACCTCTAGTAAGTGTCTATTTTTGTGTTCGGCCACCCCATTTTACTGTGGAGTGTACGAGCAACTAGTTTGGTGAATAATACCTTGAGTGAGACAAAAATCAGAAATCTCAGTTTGAGTGTACTCAAGAGCATTAACAGCACGAAAAATTTTAATTGACTTGTCAAACTGAGTTTTTAATTCTTGATAAATTTTTTTTTAAAAAATAGTAAAAAATTGAGTCCGGTCTTTCAACAAGTAAACCCAAGTGGAACGAGAGTAATCGTCCACAAAACTAACAAAATAAGAAAGTCATAATCTATTATGGATGCGACACGGATCCAAAGTGTCAGAATGCACTGAAGAAAACAATGAAGAACTTCTAGCTGTAATACGAGCAGGAAAGGAGGCACAATGATGTTTGCCCAGTTCGAAGGCTTTACATTTAAGATGAGAGGTAGACTTGAACCATTAACTGAAGTTTAGGTAGAGACGTGTAACCAAGTCGTAAATGGCATTACATGGTAGAGGGTATGGTAGTAGATGTAGCTGCAGTAGAAGGTCCCGTGCCATTCAGGTAATACAGAGCATTACGCTTGAGCCTTCCACCAATCATCTTCCTTGTTTGAAGGTCCTAAAAAACACAATAAGAGATAGAAGGTCACAGAACAATTAAGAGATTTAGTAAATTGACTGACAAATAGAAGGCTTAGAGGTAAGTTAGGAACATGAAGAACAGGAGAGAAGGTCATGGAAGATGTTGGGGAAACAGTTTCATGACTAGTTACCTGAGTAGATGACTCATCAACAAGGATAACATTAGAGGAGGTTTGAACTTGATTCATTGAAGAAAACAGGCTTGACTTACCAGTCATATCACACGAAGCACCAGAATCAATAAGCCAGGAGGTAGAAGAAGGATAAAAGACCGGGTTACCTTTATATGCTAAGGTGGTGATAGAGGTGGAGGCAGATGCAGCTTCAAGTTGTTGAAGTCGTTTGACTAGCTGGTTGTAATCATCATGACACAGTGGATGAAGTATCCGATGTAGAAGTCTGAATCATATCACTGGTATATTTCTCAGTAGGAGTGTCAGTCATGGCTGTATTGGGTAGTTCATTTACCCATTCAGGTTTTCCATGTTTAGCCCATCAGTATCCACCATATGATTTTGTTTGCAACAATAAGAGTATAGGCGGGAAGATTTGTCAAAGGATTGGTAACTGGTACCTCTTCCACGAGGGCCACGACCATGACCCCTGGATTGGCCACGACCACGTCCTTGACCACGACTAGCAACAAAAGTTGAGCTGTATTTGGTAGCAGTATCAGATTTAGATGGATTAACCTGACGATTGATATGAGAGAACACTTCATTAAGAGAGGGAACTTTCTCCCCTGTGAGTAGTTGACTTTTCACAAACTGATAATTAGGGTGTAATCCAGCCAGAAATTTAGCAACATGAAACTTAGCCCATTGTTGTTTTAACTAATCCAAATTGGTAGTGAGTGGCTGATGTATCTGGAGTTCTTCAACCATGCTCTTATAACTAGCAAAGTATTCATTCAAAGATTTATCTCCCTGTTGGAAAGTGAAAAACTTCTCATAGAGATGATACATGCGGGAGATATTCTTTTCTTGAGAAAAACTTTCAGGCAAATCATTCCAGACGTCCTTGGCAAGGGTGTGAAACATCACATTGGATGCAATAGCAGGCTCAACATTGTTCCATAGTCATATTTTAATAATAAAACTAATAAGAGACTACCCAATTTAACAATATGATCCAAAAGGAGAGATGCAAATATGAGTGTTCAAATAAAATATGCAAGAAGAGAAAGAGAGATAATGAGGCACAAGGATTTTGTAGTGGTTCAGCAACTTGTCTACGTCCACTCCCAAGTGATACCACACTTGGCTTTCTACTAAACTCAATCTCACTTACAATGCTTTTCTCAGGATCAAAACTAACCCAAGTGTTTCTCGGACAGCACTCCAACCTAGTGGTTTTACTACGTTCACCACTTGCAACCCACCAACACTTTCACTGATGTGAAGAAGAAAACCCGAAAGCTCAAAATCCCAGATACAACTCTTGAATTCACAAAGCTAATAACCTCTAGATAGGCAAGTATACAAAGAAAAAGCACACTGATGATTCTCGCTAAATAGGCACTAAAGATGCTTTAAGATGTTCAATTGATGGCACTGAATGTCATAGCAAGTGGCCCCTTTATGGCCTTTAAATGGTGCTCAATTGGGTTAAAAAAAATCTGTCCAAAACAGGTCTAACGGGAAAGTAACTGCCCAAGCGATCAACCACTTGCACACGGAGAATATATATTTAAAATTTTAGCCGTTAAAGACCGTTGCTGGCAATCGTTCGGTCGTTGGTCAACCGGTTACATCAGTTGGTGATTGACTGGTGGATGTCCACTGACCGCTTGTACAGTCCATCTGTGCAAGCCATCCTCGGGATCCATCGGCCAGTTGAGTTGTGGCCAGTTGGCCGGTTGCATCAACCGGCAGGTCCTGAGGGTCTCAGGCTGCACCTTCCTGTTGCTTACCCATTGGCCAGTTGCATTGTCCGGCAGCCCCTTAAGGCTGTGCTAAAAGGGGTTTTTTGAAACCTGTACCATTTAGTCTTTCCCGCGACACGGAACCAAATGAAACCTAAGTTGGGGTATGCCAATAGGGTCTAGTTTAGGTCATTTGGGTTTGATGTCCAGTGTGAGAATCATCTTACAATGAGTACTTTGGACTTTACAAGATATATAAATAACAGAACATAAAATGCTTAGTTTAGAGATGTCATCTGGTGAAGTCCTTGATAAACCATTAAAGCTCATGACCCACTGTGTGTATGATTATCTCCAACTGGGCTGGACTTACACATGGTTCTAGATTTCATTTGAGATTTGTCACTTGCAGCCGTATGAAGGAAGGCCAAGATACATGACCAACCATAGAACCAGTTTTTATACACACCATCCTGCAAACTTTCAAACCAAACAAGTGAGGTTGAATCTTTTTCCCTTGAGAGACACAGTCATCACCAAAAACCAATTAAAAATTCCTCAACAGATCTGATAGACGATACATATCTATTTATGCCTCTTATTACTGCCTTACAGAATACTTTTAAATACTTCCCTACGTTTGTTTTTTAGTTATTTAATACATTGACATAGCACATTTGATTTATATGCATGTTTCTTGGTCCATTGGCTCTTACATTTCCCTCAACACTTCTTTAAACCTTGGTCTCACCTCTTGTGCATGCTTGATCTGTATGAGATATCACTAAGAACAAAATTGCAAGTCCCAATTTATTGTATGAGATCTTTATTAAGTGCATTACGCCATTACTCTGTGTATTAAATTTGAGACTACTCTCCCATATCCAAGCATCAGTCACCAGGTATTGTTTACATGGACAACTCTTAGTGTGTTCCCAAGTTCAGGTTTCATGAGTCTGCTTGATCTCAAAATACATTATATTTCACGGCAAATAACCTCTCTGGTACCTGATAAATATTTTTTACATTATTGACACGTCTAGTTTTTGTGTCTTTGGAGCTCAAAGATTACCAAAATTTAGAAACACAAATCTACATAAAAGTGTGAGCCTGTAGGCTATAACAGAATGGAATGGTGAACTAGGATTTTATAGGGACAGAAAATTTGGAAGATGATATCAGAAACCATGAAGTCCAATAAATATCAGCATTTCTTATTGTTCACCTTTGCAAAGCTTTTTTTAATGCTTTAGATATTGGCTCCTTCTTTTAAGTGTGGTTGCTTCAATTCCAAATGTGTTCAATTTCCCAACATTCAAGGCACATCATGTGATGTTGTCAAGTAAATTTGTTCTTCTAAAAGGTTGAAGTTGAAGTCCCTGTGCTCTGTTAAATTGTGAGAATGGTGGGATAGAAAGAAAAGGAATGGGGATGATTTGTACACACCCTGTTTTTGATAAACAAAACAAATTCTTTATTGAAAACACAGGAATTATCTCCCTGTGATGATTTTATTATTAGTTAAATGGGGTACGTTTATTGTTTTTGGTTGGGGGTTTGGCCTGTTTATCAAAAACAAGGTTTCCTGAGATCATTATGTGAAGGAGCACTTTCATCTTCTTTGGGATAAATATTGATATGTGCATGAGTTCACGTTCTCGCAGCAACCTGAATAATTTGTGTGGAATTGTTCTACGCTGCTAACAACTGAACTTGCTTTATCCAGATGAGAGGCCTCTATGAGTCTTTGGATGGACGTGTCTCAGCTCTGGAGAAGTTGAAAGAAGCTGAGGCTCCTCAGCATGTGGAAGCCACTGAGTAGTGTCACTGAGGTTTGGTTTGTCAGCTCCTTGAAATGTTTGTTCTCAGTATGCCAACTGCTTGTGTTGTTTTTTTTTTAAATTTTTGGGGCAATAATCTCAACTCAGCTAATTTGCATGTGACTTTACTCGGTGATTATAACTGAAATGAAGATTTTCTGCATACAAATTTCATTTAGTCTGAATGGGCTAATATTTATGCCGCAATTTGGATGATTAAGCATTTGTCATTGTTGTCTCTGAGTAGTTATTTGTTTCCACTATATCTCACTGAAACAGTACTTGTAAAAGTTTGAGATAGTATCAGACTATCAGTACGCAGAACATAACGTTCTTGAAAGTCGCAGAGAGAGAAAATGATCTATCTCCCTTCACCGTCTACATTAAGGAAGGCGCTTTGAAACATTGTTACTGTTTGCTTCTATATATGACGGGGCGTATACAAATTACAACCATGAGGCATAAAAATCCTAGAAAATGTTTACGTATGCAAGCACATTGGTTGAACTGTTGAACATGCATCTCCCATATGTAGGTGGGTCATCGGTAAAATCCCATGTGTCTGAGGCTTGATTAACACAGATCAAGGTCCTGGCTGCAAGTGGAACATTCTGGTATTGGAGTCAAAATCCATTTAGACCTCATATACTTGTACTGAGCTGGTTAAGGCGTTTCAGTTTGTTTGGAGAAAATTTTGTTATAGAATGGTTGGGAGATATTGTTAATTTATAGCAACTCTAACATCGGGAAGGAATACTTTACATATGCGCCCAATGAGTAAAGGCCTAATTGTTCATTAGTGCATGCATCTCATAATTCCTCTTTGAGTGTGCTTTGGCTTTTGCCCAGGTTTGTCTGGGTATTCTCTGAGCTTCGGGTCTGGTAAACTCAGTTCACTGGAGCCCAAATGTTTCAATCCTAAGCGAACACTGGTCTGAAGCCCTAATATACCAAACGGGAAAATCTCCATTGACAAAAGAAGATCTTGTCACATGACACAGAATGCCCATCCATGTGTTTTACTCCCTACTTCCCATAAAGATATTTTCATTGTCCCAAAATATTTTCCCATTTTAAAAATCAAGATATAAAGTTTTGGTGGATTTTTTAATAATGCATTTATTTAATTATCCACACATTTGATATGCATTAATGACAACCTTCTCAAGTTGTGGGTTTTTTTTTATTTATGAAAACAACAGAAACAACTAAAAAACAGAGAAATATACATGGTGTTTAGCTTGCGCATAGTTGTGTACAGTACAAGTTGTGGGTTTTGTTTTTTCAAACTGGACAGTCTTTTTTGGGATAGAAGGATAAATCCCCAACCTAAACAATGATTCTTTCGAAGTTACACACCAAATAGGAAAGCATATGTATTTATTAGGGGAGAGTTTTCATACACAGCCGTGCATGTGCACGGTAGTGCTTTCAACCATTGGATGGGCATGATTGTGAACAGTATATGGTTCCTCATACCCATCAAATGGTTGCAGGCACAGTCGTGCACCATACATGACCGTTCACGAAACCTTTTGCCTTATTTTTAACTACCCCAATCCACCTCTTAGGTGTCGGCAGGATTTGATCCCCAAGACTTGATTACAATAAGGGAAGGCCCATATTAGTTGCACCTTTAGCAATTCAATTGTTGAGAAGGGACAGTTCCGTCCAACACTGTAATCACAAATCAACAGTGGAGATGAGAATGCTCTTCCCATGCTGAAACAAAAGAATTTGATCCAATGTTTTGAGGCATGCCAAGAAACCCAGCTTTGCCCATAGCTCTATATTCAGGGAGTTGAGTCAAGTGGGATAGTTGTTTGGGAAAGTTTTCTCAATGTTTAAAGGGGAAATCTTATCGTGATCAAAGTTGGTGGAAAAAATGTCAACTAACATATATATATATATATATATAATCCAAAGAAGGTAAATTCTATCATTTCACATGCCTGTTCGAAAAGTATGTAATTTTTAAACGATATAATGATGGGTCATTTTAAATCATTTTGAAAACATTTTTTCATACTTTTACATTAAATAAGTTTTAGAAATAATAAGAGAATGGGCAATAAAAAGAAAGTTACGACTTTTCACTTCAGCATATTGGTGATAATTGGATGTATGTATATTTTTTTTATGCAAGAAGCACCCATATTTAAATGAGAGATGTTTCTAAATTGCATAATGTGTTGAACATGAAATATCTCTTCTATTTTTAACAAAAAAAAGAAATATCTCTTCTACAAAAAGCGTGATATTAATATTTCCCCTGTATAAAATATGGGATTGAGTTCTCTAATTGGGATTACTATCTCTCTCCTCCCACAACATGGGGCAAATATATAATTTCATAGGAAGGAGGAGTGAGCGATAGGCATAGGGAAACACTAGCATACATTACACTCTCGAACAGAGAACATTATCCCATATAATATATAGGAAGAGAGAACGCTACCTGGGTGTGCGGTATGTTGCCCTTGCGCCCAGACACAAGGGTGGGTGAAATGACCACTGTGCCCCCAAGAAAATTCCGCTTTTCCATGGGTGGCGACGATCATTTCGCCCGCCTGCCCTTGTGTCTGGCACAGGGGCAGCACACCGCACGTGTCCATGTAGCATTTTTTTCTCCCTAATATATATTCATGGGAGGGGCATCACTGCCAGGTTGTGGCCTTTGCACCAGCACGTGGGCCATTGAGAGTGCGCTCAAAGGCATCAAGGGGGTGGGGTGATCATTTCACCCTTCTTATGTCTTGGCGCAGGCTACACATAGTCTTCTTTTTCCCTATATTAATTAAGGGAAGCAATTTTCTGTCCAATAGTGTGGCCTACGCTAGCATTCCCATGTGTCCATCTCTCTCCTCCTTAAAACAAGGGTGCAGAGGTGTCTTTTCACATGGGGAGGAGAGAGATAGACTCATGGGAGTGCTGGCGTAGGCCACACTCCCGGACAGAGATCTTTTCCCATTAATGATTCATATATCAAATGTGCTGGGAAAGCCCAAGGTTGGGTTCACATATTCAAGCTCAAACCTGACTCTACTAATGATAGAGATCTTTTTCCCATTAATTATTCATATATCAAATGTGCTGGGCAGGCCCTGGGTGGGCTCACATATTCAAGTCCAAGCCTCAACCAAAAAAAAATAAAATTCAAGCCAAAGCCTGACTGTACTGGGCTTGGGGCAGGCCAGGCCTGTCACAATATTTAAGCCCAAACACGGACCAGGCCTAAGCTAAAATGTGTGAGTTTAAACCAGGCCCTAGGTAGGGCGGACCTACCAGGCCCGGGGAAGCGCGGGTAAGAATTGCCACCCTTACTTGGAGACTTGGAAGGTGAGGTAAGACTTGAGAGTTGTGACTGAAAAGAGAGAGAGACCGTTAGGGCGAAGTAAATTAATTTTGGTTGGCGACTGAATCAGAAATCCAGAATGGAAGTGGCAACCAAAATTGCGTCTTTATCAATCTCAGTGAGACCAAGGCCTTACCGCTGCAACACCTTGAGGAGATCAAGTACCGCCACTCTCCTGTCAGTGACGGACCTGACCCAGCAGCTCAAGTGGTGTGGTGGCGCAATCGTTGCGTCGGCCAGGCAACAGCGGAGGCGCAACCGTACGGCGGTCCAAGAGAATGCTGGTGAAGAGATAGGAGGCGTAGGGCAGGCCGTGCTCTCCGCCCTCAAACCGGAGGTTCCACAGCCCAGTAACTCGAGGGTTTCAAGTGAATCAGGAAGAACGAACGAGAGAAGAAGCGCAGGGGGAGATGGAGAAGGGGGAAGAGCGGAGACAGCTTTAAGCGGATCGGATGTCCTGTTGGCATTACAGAAGACGGCGGCGGCTGGGAGGGGCAAAGGCAGCAGGAAGCGGCGGAGAAATGGGCGTGGAGGAGTTGCAGAAGAGGATGCGATGGACTACAGCAGCGTTCGTCCGTTGAGCATAAACAGGGATTGGGGAGTTCGGTTAGACGACGTGGAGAAGCGTCTCCAGGATCTTCTGCAACTTTGACCTTTGAGAATTCAGAGGCTTCGAGAATTTCGAATTTCCGACCCCTCACCTTGAGTCCATGACCACGACTCAATCAATGAGTAAAACCAATGTAAAAACGAATGTAGAAACACTGTTCATCTCTTCCCTTTTTTTTTTTTTTTTTTTTTTTTTTGCAGATGAAGAACTGAATTGATGGATCATGGATGTGGACCATATTGGCCTGGCATGGCGTTGCCGTTGTAAGTTCTACTTCATCTCCAATAATCATTATTATTCATTAATCACTTCCTAAGAAAAAAGGAAAAAGATGCCCAACTTCGTCTGGAATTTATCATTTATCCTTTTCCAATTGTAAATATTTGTGTGGCTCTAGTTATCCTAAATCACTGGTGTCTCCAATGCCATCCATTACGGTCGAGGCGCGTGGCTTCTAATTTGTCCTCGTAACTATTTCCATTTTTGGGGTCGTAATTCGCTCGCATAAAATCCAAACCAGAAAAAAAAAAAAAAAAAAAAGTTCGAGAATATTTGGCACTTCAGATTTCAGAAACCCAGATAATTTTTTTACTTACAAAACAAATAAAATAAAAACAAAAATTCATCTGATCCGGACTCTGGAGGGAGTGGAGAAGAGGCGGAAACAACTCTAACCAAGTGTTATGTTCAGTGTATTGTCCTCTAAGAGTGTGAGAAATTGAGATGCTCTCTGTAATTTATTCTTCGTAGTGCGAGGGAGTTGGGACTTGGGAGCCAAAGTAGAGTTGTGTGAGAGAGAGAGAAAGAGAGAGATTGATTCATTTCATGGTGGTTCTCCTCAACTTGCAAGGGGTAGGGGTAGGATGTCCTCATCCTCCTCTCACTCCCAGTCCCACAATGCTTACTGGTCATCCACATAGGCGTCATACGAGTGGGAGATGGAGGCGGCGGAGCAGCGGCAACTTTGTGCTCCGATGCGCAATTGCCGAACCGTCAGGAGAGCCGGCTCCACTGGGGCAGAAAACACAATACAGAGATGGGTTCTTGGAGAAGGTGTTCATGGCTCTGTTCGCCCGCAAGATGAAGAAACACGCTGCTTCCCCCACCACCACCACTGCGTCTTCTGCTTGGAATTACGACTACGACAGCTTCGTGGATGTATCGAGAAGGGTAATGCAAGGGAGGTCCCGTTTGCAACAACAGCAAGTAGTACGAGAGGTCCTTCTTTCTATGCTACCTCCCGGTGCCCCTGCTCAGGTCCTCTGCCGTTTTGTGTCTTCTTTTCTTTTCATTCTTTCCTAGTATTTGGGGGATATAGTTCTGCTTAATACAATGTACTTCTGTGGTGTTATTGATCATGGATTCCATCATTAATGAATAAATATTGACAATTTGTTGCAGTTCCGAAAATTATTTCCACCTACAAAATGGGCCGCAGAGTTCAATGCTGCATTGACGGTTCCTTTCTTCCACTGGTTAGTTGGACCTTCTGAGGTAAGCTTTCCAAAATTTCACGTTTGGTTTCAATAATTATAGCTCCAACCTCACTTGAATTCATAGGCGTCAAGTCTCTAAAATTGATTCAGGTGACTGGATTCTAAAATTACCTTCCAACAACTCTGTTCAACTCAAACTAAGCTTAATTTCATATACTTGCCACCAAAAATGTCATTTTTGTTGGATGCGTTAGGGTTCGCTGGATGTTTTTACCCCAAGCAACCATGTGTTATGGACTGGTTTAAGCTCCATGTTGATTTTGTCAAAAGCAACCAATTCTACTGTGCTTTTCCACTTCCTTGTCCTCCTAGTTGCTGCATTGTATTTAATGGTCACCAAAACTTTGCTTAAAGAACGTGCAAAAGTTACTCATCAGTGCCTTTTTCCTTTCCATACCTTGCAAAGTAGCTAAAACATTGAATTTCCGTTGTTGGATCTGCTTTTGTTTTCAGTTTTAAAATGCTTATATCTGTTATACTTAGCAATGAACATCTCCTAGGTTGTGGAAGTGGAGGTAAATGGAGTGAAGCAAAGAAGTGGAGTCCATATAAAGAAGTGCAGGTAGGAAATTTGGTTCTTCTCTGGCATAACTTTTGAAATGGCAAGCTGTGGTGATGATGCTTGTGAAAGTTTGGATTTCAAACAATCTTCAGTAAATTCCAAACTTCAGAATTCTGCACTTGTAGAATCAACGGTTACTTTTACTAAGTACTTCATGGATCTGATATAGATCTAAGCAATCAGCATGGATATGTGTCCCTTGTATGAGAACACTGATGCGGATTTTATCATTTCTATCCACTAAGGTACTTGGAGAATAGTGGTTGCGTTGGAATGTGCGTGAATATGTGCAAGATCCCTACTCAAGATTTTTTCACCAATGAATTTGGACTTCCCTTAACAATGAACCCAAGTATGCAGCTTTATCTTCCTGAACTGGTTTTTGTTACACGTTCTTTAAAATTTTAAAGAACCTTTAATGTATTATCCTGGATTTAGTGCAAAGATTTTCCTTTTTTGCTAGTTACTTTTTGTTTAAATCCTTTATTATTATATTCATATAACGTTACTAGATTCGTATTACTTGATTACTTTTTGCTTATAACTGATTTTTGAATTTTTATCTTATCTAGTCCACAAATGCCTATAAATTTTGATTTTTAACATTTTCCTGTGACCCAGCTACTTGGTTTTATAATTTTGTAAGTTCAAGTGGCGGCTCCTATTGATCTGGATTCTCTCTAGGCTTGTCACTCTTTGATGCACATTTTGATGCATCGTATAATGATTTTTACCTTATTACTACCATGGAATAAAAACTCGACCGAAACCTGTCGAAACCACCGAGTTAACTCGGTTTCCCAAGTTTCCGAGACGAGTTGAAGGGGGATTTTATAAAATCCCTAGATTCGATCGGGTTTCGATGGTTTCGACCATATTTCGGTGGTTTCAACACATATGCCCATCGAAACCAAGGAAAACTTGGCTCGAAACTAAGACAAATAGGTATTTATGCCAGAAACAAGGCCAGAAACCATGACAGACACTTAGTTATTCGTAATATCATTTAAGTAAATACATTTACTTAAGATATTATTCATAAATAAGCAAATACCTCTTATTTGAATCCAATAAAAATAATTAAAAAATAAATTCCAAAAGAAAAAAAAAATCAACCCCCCAGTTCAAGAACAAAAATTGGATTTTCGACGATGGGTGCAATTTTCAACTTTCTAATGCTGGGGTTTTTCTCAAATCTAAAAATTCTATAAATCTTAATATGGTAAAACATTGCTAAAAACCAAAAATACGATAAAATATTCATTTGTTTTGATGTCCAAAAAAATATTTTCATTCAGAGCGATTTTGGCAGCATTGCACACACCAAATTAAGTTTGACCGGTACATATTTCCTTCAAGATAAATCAAATTTAAGCAATCTTGGACTTATTGGAAAGCAATCAAATTAAACAAAGCTTTCTAACAAATCCAAGATTGCTTAAATCTCATTTATATTGAAGGAATTATGTTTCGATCAAACCTTATTTGATACCATGTCCAAGAACAATATACAGTATCAAACTTGGATCAAAACCACAAGTAATATTTTTAGTGTTATCTATGTGAAACTAATGCATGGATTGAGTTTAAAATGTAAAAAATAGGTAGCACAACAAGAATCAGGGCAAAAAAACAACTTCTGGGCCTTGAAACCAAGGTTCGAGTTAGCTTGGAAAAAATCTCAAGTTTCGACCGAGATGTGGTCGAAACCGAGACGAACTCGTTTTCTGGCTAGTCGAAACCTAGTCAAAACCCAAGTTTTAGAACCTTGATTACTACAACCTATGTTGAATCTCCAAACTTTTAATATCTGAAGTTTGTTGTTCCAAAGTGATACTTTTAGTTGATTCTCATCCCTTTTTTGCTGCCAATTTTGTTTCACTGTTAAATCATTATGAGATTTACAATGCTGTTAATTTCTTTTTGCAGATTTTGAAGATATGAGTTGTGAGATGGTGTATGGACAAGTGCCACCTCCTTTCGATGAGGATCCAGTGTCCAAACAGCCTTGCTATGCAAACTTGTGTAAGACATAGAAGTTGCAGTAAATAATGGTATGAGAAAGTCTTACATTTTCTGACTGCTGATAGATGTCTGCAGGTTCTGTGGCAAATCCCAGTTCCAGTGTTTGTCCTAAATTACAGGCGTGAAAAGATATCCTTTTCTACTGTGGAATTCGAAAGAAAACAAAGAGGCTAGGGTTATGGAATAAAATCATATTTATTCACAATGGTCCTACTCGTTGATCCTTTTTAATCGGTAAACACGACATTTCCTTCATGTATTTGTAACATTGCCAAGTCCTTCTCTCTATGTTTACTCTAGTTTGTCATAAATCTAACTGTCCTAGGAGAACAAGATGATATTGCCACTTACATTAGTTTTCAGTCAACTCAATCCTATCCCAACTTGCTACCTGGATCCTCTTAAGCTTCTTTTACACCCGAACATTAATGAATTTTAGATTACAAGTATGAATAGATGGGTTTCTTTGGGCATTCATTAAGAAATTGAAGCTTCAGGTCTTGTATAAAGAAATTGAAATTTTGTTTCTTGATGACCCAGGTGACAGGTCTCACATTCTAAGCGCAAGGAACCAATGGTACAGATGTGGTTGTTGAATTTTATATCTCCATCTTCTTCCCCCTCTCTTTACATTGCCTTGGTTACTGGAGGGAACGTCTTTATCCTCCACAAAGTTGTATGCGGATGTATATCTTCTTCCTCTCTTCTGGATTATATATAAAAGATTAGAACAGTCTTCAATGTATAAGATATATTAAGGTATTCCATATTTATATACGCTTCCGTAGATTCAAACAAGATTTTCTTAAGATCCCTATTATATGAATGAATAGATAGCTTAATTTTTTCTGCTCATCAGCTGATGCTCTTTACAGACTAACAGTAACAAGTGCTTCCAGGGTGAAGAAGAAAAACACAGATATGATAAGTATTGCACCCCCGCCCCCCCCCCCCCTCCTCCCCCCATTCAGATTTCAGAGTAGTGACCAAACTTTGATTTTGGTTGGTACTGAGTGACCTAATTGTTTAGGTGGTCAATTAGGAATGCAGTTCTGTGGAACCATAGGATCCGTTCTTTACATTTGTTCCCTGCAAATGATTTTTTTTACACTGAAAAGTATACACCATATATAATTTTTCGCACGGGAGAAGGATTTCTGGTTTAACAGTCCACATAACCATATGATCAGGTGCCAACTTTTACCACGTAGTAGATTGAATTGAACTAAAATTTTGAGGATAGGTAGACCTCAAGGCTTTTTGCACACATGTCAAGTTTCAGCCCAAATAGAATCCCAACAACAATAGGAGGGAAGATTTTTACAATGGCTATTACATATGCCAGATGGCAACTTGACACTCAAAATTTGTGGATGCGTTAGGCCACATCAACCTCTGGTATGTGCGATGAGTTTCAACAGTCAAGTAATTAGTATGTTGTTAATTATTATAGTTGCTATTGCTCTCGAAGACTGTTAAAGAGTTCAAGGCTAAATGATGCTGCACCAAAGTGGGGCCTTCTTAGTTCTTAGTTCTCAGATGAGTTGACTTAAATGGAACACACTAAGCCGGCCCTAAGGATTAAAAACCCATCAAATCCTCTTAAGGACCGGAAGGCTCACCATTCCAAGTTCAACCTGTTAGACCCCACATTGGCGGTAAGTGGGAAATCCATTCCATTTAGATAGTATTCCATACACTTTTCTTGAGAATGATTTGGATTGACCATGTGTCAAATTTGATCACTACCACTTCCATGTAGTGGTTATACCCTAGATTTGGTTCCTGTCCTGCAGTGGTGGGAGCTGGAGCATGGGCCTGTGGCTGGACGCTCCAGCTCCCACCACTGAAGGACAGGAGCCGGATCCTTATACTCTCTCATGCACTCTCTTACTTCTAATATTTTAATACTTTGTTTTGTTACATGATCAAACTTCATTTAAGCCTAAACTGCAGGAGACCTTGAGGTCACTTCATTTGAGCTGAAACTACAAGAGACTTTGAGGTTTGTCTGTCCATAAAATTTTAATCTCATCTAAAATATAATGTATCACAATAGATGGCCCTCTATGGATTCCTTATCCGGATGCACAATAGCACAAGTGATATTGAGCCGTCGAGATCACCCTGGGCCCTGGCTGATACTAACTAACTTTCTCTGTTCTCACTGTGACGACTGACGACTGAGGTAACAGTAGCAGAGGTGATTGAGCCGTTGAGGCCGGCATGAACCCGTGAGGACGGCGATAGATCGTGACGAAATTTTTCCACAAAAACGCCAAAATCCGCCTCCAAGTATCCGACACCAGTGAGCCCAGTCCCCCAATCCAAGCCCCCTATTTGGTTACTTCAATTTTGGACCTTTTTGACTTCTCATCATTTTTGATTGAAAACTTGCAAGTCATAGACCCATGGCTGATGGCCCCATGGGCATTTAGTCACCAATTAAATTTTCTGAATTACTTTACTAGTAGAGTATCAATTTGTTAAAATCAATCTGGGGTCCTCTGCCTTCAGGGATTGCGGAATCCGAAGCTGCTCCCTCTGCCTCAAGCTTCGAGCCTCAAATCATGGTGTCTAATAAGTAATATACAAACGGGTTACACGTCCCTCCTTCCCTACCTCCCCAAAGCCTACATGAATTCACCTGACCAAACCTTTAATAATATACTATTCACGTGGGGTGGCAAATGGCAAATTGGCAATAGACCTCCCTATGCTCCGGCTCTTGGGCGATGGGGACTTGGGAGAGCAGAGTTTGGTGAGAAAAATCATATTTGGTTTCAACTTTCACAATTCAGATAACAGGGTGGGTGGGGTAATGGCCGGTTCCTTGAAGATCTATCTCACTCGATCTGAGGGCCATGCATGAGAAATATTGATCGAGCAGTCTCAGTCTTCAATTTGCGTCCCCGTGAAGAGAACTTTTTTGGAGGCACGGGAGTCGGATATGAGAAGAAATAAGTATCTTGCTTTCCTCCTTTTGTCCAATCCTTTTGACATTTTAATAAATTCTGAGGGATAACGTTTCTTATGTCGTCGCCATCCCCGCAGACAAGAAATTCTTGTTTGGCGCAGTTGATCCCGTGATCAACATCAAATTTTTCCTAATCTTCTCTCTCTATCTACCTCTCCTTCTCCACAGCACAAGAGTCACAAACGCACTTAATTCCACACATGATCCTAACGACCAAGTACTCTCCCTTAACTTCCGCTTCTCTTTGTCTATAAATTGCATCCCTACTAAATGAAAAACCACCACTAAGCCCCCAATCTCAATCCCACCTCCCTTTTAGTGTCAGCAGTAGTTACCAAAACTAGGAAACTACTATCCACCCTCGCCGTGGAAGTGGAAGTAAGTACTAGAAGACTCAGTTGTACCATCTCAAGGGAAGGGAACAGTGAAAAAGGAAATATAATGGTTCCCACAACACAAGTTTCTCCAACTCTCTCCCGCCTCCTTTGCCTAACTTTTTGGATACTTCCGTTGTGTTGCTCTGCCTTCAATTCCCATGATTATGCTAGTGCTCTAGAGAAATCCATTCTCTTCTTTGAAGGCCAACGATCAGGAAAATTACCTTCTGATCAGCGCCTCACATGGAGGGGCGATTCTGGGCTATCCGATGGCTCCTCTTATCATGTACTAAGAAGATTCATTTTAACTCATTATTCATGATTCATGAACAGATAGATCAGTGAGAGTGGATGACCATTATTATTATTATTTAGGATGTTAATGATATGTGCATCACTCATTTCCATGAACTTAATGGCTCTAATTCCAATTTTTCTGGATGCATGGTGGCTTACTTGCAATATTCCAGGTGGATCTGCTAGGTGGATATTACGATGCAGGAGATAATGTCAAGTTTGGTCTGCCCATGGCCTTCACGACAACAATGCTAGCATGGAGTGTCATCGAATTTGGTAGCTCCATGAAGGATCAGATTCACAATGCTCAAGCTGCCCTACGCTGGAGCACAGATTATCTTCTGAAAGCATCAACCGCCACCCCAGCCACCTTATACGTTCAGGTGTGCCAACCCCCAAATTGTGCTCTCTCTCTCTCTCTCTCTCTCTCAACTACTCTGCTTATTATATTTGACTGTTGGTAATGCAGGTTGGAGAACCCAACATGGATCACCGGTGCTGGGAGAGGCCTGAAGACATGGATACACCTCGTAACGTATACAAGGTTTCTACGCAAAATCCAGGCTCTGATGTTGCAGGAGAGACTGCAGCTGCATTGGCTGCTGCTTCTATTGTGTTCAAAGATTCGGATCCTTCCTACTCCACCAAGTTGTTTAAAACCGCCATTACGGTAATTAATTATCCTCAAACCATATGTACTCCTTAGTCCTTGCCACCTGCTGTGGATTAATGCTTCAGCCCTCAAAATCACTGGGTGTAAACAAGCTGACTGCAATAATTAATGCAGGTCTTCGACTTTGCAGACAAATACAGGGGATCTTACAGTGACTCTCTCAGTTCTGTAGTGTGCCCGTTTTACTGCTCTTACTCTGGATACCATGTGAGTGAGAAACTTAACCATGAGAATACTACTTTCATGTGCCCTGAAACCACCCCCCCCCCCCCCACTTCCTTCCTTCTCTGGTTGAAAGTTTAGGAGGAAAAATTACTGATCCTAATTCTATTCAACAGGATGAGCTTCTATGGGGTGCTTCATGGATCCATAGGGCCTCACCAAACAGTTCTTACTTGGCGTACATAGAATCCAATGGCCACACACTTGGTGCAGACGATGACGACTACTCATTCAGTTGGGATGACAAGCGAGTCGGCACCAAAATCCTTCTCTCCAAGGTTTTCATATCTTCCCCTTTCATGATTTGAAAATCATTGTGCTTAGCTTTACCTTCTTTGAGCTTCTCCGCAGGACTTCCTGGACAAGAGTTTGAAAGAATTTCAGTCATATAAAGTACACACAGACAACTACATCTGCTCTCTGATTCCTGGAACATCCAGTTTCCAGGCCCAATATACACCAGGTCGCAGCTCTCTCTCTCTCTCTCTCCTTATTAGAGGCACTGGGGAACTGGGCCGGGCAGGGAAGTGGAGGAGATAATTTTCTGTATATTAAAACCTTGTCTGTCTGGACATATATGCTTTTTAATAGGGGGACTTCTCTACAAAGGAAGCCAAAGTAATCTCCAATACGGAACCTCCACAGCTTTCCTCCTCTTGACATATGCGAAGTATCTGAATTCAAATGGGGGAGTTGCGTCGTGTGGATCTTCAACAGTCACAGCTGCAAACCTCATCTCGCTTGCCAAGAAGCAGGTGGACTACATTTTGGGACAGAACCCAGCAAAGATGTCATACATGGTGGGGTTCGGTGAGAGGTATCCGCAGCATGTTCATCACAGGGGTTCCTCCGTGCCGTCTGTTCACGCACACCCTCAACATATCTCCTGCAACGATGGGTTCCAGTATCTCTACTCGAACTCGCCCAATCCAAACATTCTCGTTGGGGCAGTATTAGGTGGTCCTGATTATAAAGACAGTTTCTCCGATGACAGGAACAACTACCAGCAGTCTGAACCAGCCACTTATATTAATGCCCCACTCGTTGGTGCTCTTGCATTCTTTGCAGCAACACCGACCACAAACTCTGTCTGAACTTTAAGATATATGCAATTTGGATTAGAATCCTATGTAATTTAAGATATGTGTATTGATGATGCCTCCAAATTTCTCTAATAAATGCACTCTAATCATAATTGAGAACTTCTAGTCGACCGATTTCTCCAATATTATTATCATCAGAAACAAAGAATATGATACGGCTGTGGCAGAATGTCTAAAGCTACGACCTAGAGATCCAGACAATGCAATCTAACCCAGTGAGGGTGGTGATGAGACTCGAGAGACCATCAACACAGAAATGGTGGTGTTTTATTTTTAACATGAAATCACTTATTTACTCATCAAGTTAACCAATGCTCATCATCACAGAGCAAGAGGGAAATCTGAAACATCTTCTCAGTTATTTCACAATATCTTACAAGATAAAAAAAATATCATACAAAAACTACACACCCCAATTTCGATTTATGACGTAAAGAAAATCAAATAGAAATCATACCAAATCAGTCCTAATATAATCATTTTTAGAAACTGAGACCCCCTTTCCAATATAATTCAGACGCGTTGGGCTCCTCTCCAATGAGGAATCTTCTTAATGAGTCTGACGGTTGGGCTGGCTAACACACATCCTAACGCACGTTCAGGGATCTGCCAGCCAGCCCAACCATTGGATGCCTCAATGGGCACTCTTTGTGGGGGCCGGGCTCATTGAAGAGGATCCGACAAATATAGGAATTTAGCTCGTCTCCAAGGAGCCCACCTCACCTAGGATGCTGCCAGCCGTTGGATTGTGCCGTACATATTCCTAGGCATGCACCGAGATGGGTGCGGCACAGCTCAGTCGCTGGATGCCCCCTGACAACAACCTGGACGCTCGGTTCCCTGGAGACGATCCTGATCCCAAATATAGGGGCTTATCTCAGCAGGTGTTGGGAATATTAAAGACAACAGAAAGTAGTGCACTTTGTACTTTTTAATCATAGACGGAATTACGCGGTGTCTGCACTGGTATGGGTCATCGGCAATATGAATACTGAATCCGGATTAATCCCCGGTATTACCGATACAGCTATGTACAACTACAGAGTCGATGAGGAAGTGACTCTTGCTTAGCGGCACCTTGAGGTTCACTGCAACTAATCAGCATCAGAGCGATGGAATTGCTGTCTTTGTTGACACAAAAACACACACACACAAAACCGGACTGGACTGCCCTGATTGGCGGGCGAAACCAGGTTAGGCAGGAACTAGTTCTATAAAAGTCCCTGGAACATAAGTACAAAAAATGCCCAAATCCATATCCATAATGGTCAAACCCCAAATGAGGACCCTTCTCAGTTCAATGCCCAATTCGGTTTTCAGAACTATTGGGTGCATAATGGGAATAAAGTTGGTAAAAGCACTTGGAAAATGGAGGTCCTGTAGACGAGTCCAGCTCACGTTTACGTACGTGAGCGTACGAGAACAGCTCCCAGCTGTTCAGATGAAATCCACTTTGTGAGACCCACATGGATAGATTTCATTTGAACAGCTAGGAGCTAGTCTCGTACGCTCACGTACGTGAACATGAGCCCAACTCCCTGTAGACATCCTGCACCCCCTTCCTTTCCTATCTTAACCTTGTTCCTAATGTTGTTAAGGGAGGGATTATTTCCTCTCCAATTCCTAAAACTCGGCAGTGCGGCAGTACTAGGTGGAGATGCCAACACATGGCAGCTTGGACATCCAAACACTATCATGTGTCCGAGCTGCCACATGTCAACATCTCCACCTAGCACTGCCACATGTCAACATCTCCACCTAGCACTGCCACACTGCCAAGTATAAAGGAATTGGAGAAGATAATTTTCCATTTTTTTCTTTTATAAAAAGAAGAAAATTTTCCGTTAAGGGGGAGGATTGTGGCGGCATGCCCATCCTTTTCCCTTTTAGTTTGTATTTCATTTCATTTGTTTTCAAGCAAAAATTAAGTAAAATGATACTTTTAAACAACTATTTTAAAATCTAAAATTACCTGATAATTTTTATTTTACCTGAAAATCAGGTAAAACCACCTGAAACGAAAATGTTCCAATAAAATCCTATTTCTTCACACTGATTTTACTTTAAAATATTCCTTTTTACATGGGATTTAACAAGGCCGGCTCAGGTTCACGTACAAGAACATTCTCATTCGCTTGCAAGCCATCCAGATGGAATCAAGAGCAAGAGTGAATACCATCTGGATGGCTTGCAAGCGAATGTTCTCGTATGTGAACCTAAGCCAAGTCTAGATTTTACTTCCAACAAACGAAACCCAATCAAAGAAAAATTTTAAAGGAATGCCCGCGCCAGTGTTCACTTTTTTTTTTTTTTAATGAAAGAAGAAGCAAAAGCAATAAGGAAATAAATCAGAAATAACTACATTGTTCCTCGAGACCACATAATTTGACTTTTGAAACATGGCCTTGATCACACCATACTCTATTAAGGGCAGTCACTATTAAGGACAAGAGATCGTTTTCTGGTCATGTAAAGCATGCACTAACACACAGGCCAATAAGAGCATGCACAGGGAGATGGAATGAGATTTTTAATTTCACTGGAGGACTGAATGGTAAATTCACATGGTTTTGTGTCTAGGCGCAGGAGCAACATGGGTGGTTATCATTCTTTTACCCTAATATTAAATAGGGGAAAAGAATGCTGTGTCTATATCTTTCCTCCCTGATATGAAATGGACATATCTGCTCCTTTATTGCAGAGATATATACACAGGGGGGCGCCAACTGGATAAGGAACTCAATCCCCATAAAATCTGTCATCAATAATCCTAAAATTACACATATTTTATCACTTTTGCAACCTAATTCTGATAGAGACTGGTCGAGAACACAGATGGTACTCTGATCTGGAAATGCAGACTACTCTAAACAATTATTCCTTTCTCTGTCACTAAAAATAATAATTTCATGACATGGAGCACTATATATGATTATATGAAACAAAATCTCTCAACTTTTTTGTTCAAGCACGAAGTAAACCACTTAATCTTCTTTGTGTTACTTCTTAGCTACTTATCCGACTAGAAGATGTCACCGTCCTTTTGGCTAGTGCTAGTAAGGATGGTACCTTCGGCTACGGTTGCCATCACCACTTCCTCGTCCTTGCAGTGCACCAGAGCCGCTGCTTCGATCATTCCTTCGGCTTCGGTTGCCATCACCACTACCACTTCCTGGCATGGCTGATGCAGGTGCACCAGGTTGCTGACTGCGAGATTTTTATGTAGAAAAGGAAAAAAGAATTAAACACAAGCCATCAGGCTTCAAGAAAACAGACAATCCAAATAGAATGCAACTTACAGAACATATCCAATCCGACCATCAGGTAGAACCATTGGCACCATTTGCATACCAGCTGGCATTGGCCCCCTGCCATATATCACTGGCTGCTCAAACAAGAAAATTCATTAGATTAAGAGATGAGAAATTGATTTGAAGGAAAACAATAGTAGCCAGTTTAACTTACCTGCTGAAATCCAGTAGCAGCACCATATCCTGAGCCTAGAGTTCCATATGGATTCCCCACCAAACCATAGCCAGCATAAGGAAGGTAATTCGGAACAGCTCCCGGTTTATAGGAAAAAGCTGCATCACTTTTCTTGTCATTCTGAGGCTTAGCAAGGGAAACATCCAATACTTGGCCTATAGGAGAGATCAGCAAATTAATTCATCATCACATGGAGAGCAATCATGAACCGAGAAGAAATCTAGCAAATAAGGTGCAAATTGAAAACCTTTCCTAGTATACAGCTGGCATAGAAACTTTTTTCTCATTTTACAAGATCAACATAACAAGAATGAATAACATCAAGATATTCACTTAGGCCAAATAAAAAATCCGTATCAGCCGATTCTAATCCCTTTTTTTTGCAACCATCCACACCATTTTCTCGAGATTCAGAAGTACTCAAGACATTGGATCCTTGGCATCAGAAGATTAGGAATGGTTTTGGCAGAAGAGTGGAGTCAAATATTCCTACATGTGTCATTGGTACCACAAAGCTAGCAGCCATACACCTTTCATGTGCAGATCAAGTGGTCTCTTAATAATTGTAAGTCAAACCCAAAGGCAATCTTGAAAAAAACAAATAAGACAAATAAGATTACATGTGACAGGACATCCAATTTCAGTTCTTGGCTGGATGAACTCTCATCATTGGCAGATCCTTGACATTTCAATGAACTCTTAAGAAGAGGCTTGATTCCTGGACGCTTTGATGAACAACACCCCCATTCCCATTGGAGGTCTAGGTCAAGCAATTCCACGCCAAATCAGTAAGGGTGATACCTATCCCCTACCAACAGAGTAGGATTCATGATGGATTGTATGTAGGCATTAAGGTCTTAGTTTTGTGAGTGTACTGTTTTGTATGCTGCTCTCTCCCATGTGGGAGCCTCTCATCAATAATTGGGGGTTGTTCATCTAAAGAAAATGTAACTTCTCATACAACCACCTTATAAGCTGAAACAAACTTTCAAGGCTTCAAGCTATTGATACAACAGGGGTGAAAATTGCTTCTAAAAGCTTTTCATACTTCCAATATGTATCACAGAAATTGGCAGCATGTAGAAGAATATTACCAGCAATTTCATACTTCTCTGTTTCTTTAACAGCCTTCAGTGCGCTTGACCTTTCCGCAAAATGGATGAATCCAAACTCCCGCTTGCTCTGCCCAGCTTTAGCAATAGGCAGAACAACTTTTGTAACTTCCCCATGCCGTTGAAATAATTCCTTCAATTGCTCAGTTGTAGTGTTGTCGGGCAAGTTTTTCACATAAAGAGCCTTCACCTGAGACATTCCAACAGAGTTGCAGAGACTAGTTTAGTTTATCATGCACCAACTGCTTATAATTTGGCAGCAGAAAGGCATAGGTTGGAAAGCATCCACATGGGTTTTCTAGGAGACAACAAAATTAACATAAAAGTATCCACATAAGTACCCGTTTTTCTGCACCTTTCATTTGTCATGACCAAGATATTGGTTTATACATGATCCCTACTGGTGATCCTTGCATTAAATTTACAACACTA
This sequence comes from Telopea speciosissima, assembly GCF_018873765.1. NCBI lineage: Eukaryota > Viridiplantae > Streptophyta > Magnoliopsida > Proteales > Proteaceae > Telopea > Telopea speciosissima. Next base: position 85,650,082 of record NC_057916.1, on the reverse strand, counting down.
TTGTCTACTTGTACAGTATTATAAACATTAAGTAAAAGTGTTCTACAATGGAATAGTAAAAGGGTGAGACGGTGGGTAGAAGATGTGATGCAGATAAGTCACCTAAAGAGCTTATTTTAATGAAAATAAGCTTTGGGTTGGGTTATGTATGCGTTGGGCCTTTGATGAGTTGATCCCATGGGATTTTATTGTAATAGGCCAGTTAATGAACCTAAAATATGAGTAGAAAGTAGGAAAACGGGATTTACTTCATTAGTTTAGTTAGAGTCAGTTTATGTTATCTTATTAGTTAAGGATTAGGTTAGGTCTTCCCTTTTTAGGTTTTGAGTCTGTTTTGGAGTCTCTTCTATATAAGTTTGCAAGGGGCTACAGCCTGGTACACGAACTTGAGTAATGAGAATGAGAAGAAAAAAAAACATAGCTTTGTGCTTTGCTCTGTGAGAGAGTAATGGTGAGAGACCAAAATACGGTGAGAGAACCGAGTCTAAGAGAGACCACTCTATCTTCTTCTTCCCCTCTTTGATTTCTTGTTTTTTATTTTATTATTCTGAAATTTCCTGCAAATCTGAGAACCGATAGAAGTATGTACTGTTGCTGGACCTGAAGTTTGCGATCCTCTTGTGGACTAGTTATCACTTGTGACTGATCTACATTAAGGGGAGAGGGAGAGGCAAGTAATTTTTATACGCAGAAGTGGGGAAAAAAGAATTTGGTAGATTTTTATATATATTTTTTAAAGGAAAATAAATCATACATTCAGAGAAAAAATAAGATACAGAAAAAACTAAACACAAATAGTAGAGGAAACAAGAAAATGCATCAAATGTATAGAGAAACCAGGTTCACCAATAGTATGTCTTCACCCCCCCCCCCCCCTCCTCTTAAATAAGTTAGTGGAAGTAACTTTTTCTTTTTGCCTTTGACAAATTATTTAAATTCATTACAACATAATACGAACAACTAGCCAAATACATATGCACTATAGTAAGTCTTGGAAGAAGTTGCCATACTCTTCTCAGTCTATATAAACAGTAGTAAAAAAAATTCCCTTCTGGTTTACAATTTGACCCCATTCTGGATAGTCTAAACTCAACTTAATACACATTTTGCTATATATTATTTAGAATGAACATCAAAAGTAAATATAAGTATCCCCTTGATGCAGCTTCTTTATTTAACAGGGTCAACACTAGGAATACTTGCAACAGATGCCTAACTTAGTCAAAGAACCAAATGATTTAGACAATTCAAGCACCCAGTTTGCTAATTCACGAACCATAGTAATGATAATATGGAGCTACATTTTACTCCTCTCATATCATAGTTTTAGATCATCAGTGAATACATAATTTGAACCACCCCTCCTATAAATACATTTACTCAAACCTTCCGTTCATTTTTTCTGTTAGTAACTAAGACCAACAGGTTGTATCAAAGAGGGTCCAGCCAGAACAAGACATATCCGCAATTAATACCCTGCAACAGCTGAAGCATATGCGATCCGAAAACCACTAAAACAAGCAATGGATTTGCAGATAGATCAGGTTCATATCAGATCGGATGCAAAGCTGATCATAGAGTCAGTATAAAGCAAGACTATTCAGGGTAGCCATGGTCTATGTTGGAATTTCATTCCGATATTTGTAATCTTGAAAGAGCATTTGAATGTTGTGTTCTAGTGTTCATCCCTAGGTGTCTTAATAGTAATGCCCACAATATAACTGGGCCAAGTTAAATATAAAGACTAGAACACCTAGTCAAAGTTTGTATCATCTTCTTGAATGTGTGTCAGATTCTGATAGTTGTATAACTAGAGTCTGTAGGTTATGTATGGATAATGGCATCCAATGTGCCTGTACGGAGTTGTTATGGTTTTGGTGAAGGGCCGGTTAGGAGAAGAGAGGAACTTGGGAGAAATCAGAATTGCAAGAGGGGAAGAGAGAAGAGAGGAGACACACGCACAGCCACTTCTTTGCACAAGCTATCATCTTCAACATATGTTCAATTCTCAAATCTTCAAATTTGTTGCTGTCCTACGACTACAATGAATAAATAGAAAATAGTCTTGCATAGGAATAAAAACCTAACTAAAATGGAAACAACCCAAAGAGGAAACTACCAAAATAAGCCATATCTAGGAAAAGGAAACAACCTAAGAAATTCCTACGTAATCTACCCATCAAATTAAATAAGCTAAACTAAATATTGCATCCTAAGTAAACTACCAGCCCTTGCTAGATCAGAAAACCGGTTTAGGACCAGTCCTTGGTTTGGGCTTCCAAAGTGGGTCATGTCAGTCCAGCCAGGCTAAGGCAACTGCATCAGGTTTCCACTAAATTTCACCTTTTATTGTTGGGACTTGGGACTATCAGGCCAAGGCAACTGCATCAGGTTTCCACTAAATTTCACCTGTTATTGTTGGGACTTGGGACTATGTACTATGCATTGTGAACTATGTATTATTCATTGTACTTGGGTTGGGTGTCTATGTAATATGCATTGTCATCACTTCACTGTATCTTGTGGTTTGTAGTACCATAGTAAAAACTTTAAGTCTTTAACTATTTCTTAAATAATTATTCAATATTATGTGTCTTCATCCATTATTGCATAATTTACTTGTTTTACTTGCCAATTATGTCTCATATCATTCAAACAGTGTGTTGAACAGGCAATATTACATTAAGGGCTCAGCCTTTACGGCCAAACAAGAGTGCAAATCCAAAACATCAAATTGGGTGTGTGTTTTTTTTCCCCCCAATTTGAAGCTTTAAATATGTTTATTAAGACTAAAACAAGCTTCCCTTAAAGTTTCGGAACCAATTGTGGCCATTAGCCCACCGAAACATAGTTCTGAAACACCCAAAAAAAAACACACCGTCTCGACGAGATCTTGGCAAGATCTCGAGAACTCCAAAAACTTAACCTGGTCGAGCTGGCTGTTCGAGATTAGTTTTTGAACCACGGTAGCATATCACATGTTCAACAGAATGGAAAGAGAATATAAGAAGCAATAAATAAGGATCAAAAGTCCATACAATGAGAGATGAATTGCTAGGTGGCACCTAAGCTCTAGTTACCATGATCAGGTTAGGGGCAACAGGTTAGTCAAATTTTCCGGAGGATAACCAACATTTCAGTGGGTGTTTTTTTTCCCGCCTCTCCCCTTTATTCATTTAAATACAGGCAGTACTACCTAGTTCAGTCTATATTACATTATCATTATACTCTAGGAAACAGCAAGCTGACATAGATCCGTTAGTCTCCCTACAGACCCCACCAGGAAGTCAACCTCTTCTTTTTTGGATTATATATATATATATATATATATTTATTTATTTATTTATTTTTTTTATTTTTTTTATTTTTTTTTTGATATAAGTGAAAATATTGAAAAATCATAAAAATGAAGGAAATTCTAAATGAAACTTCTGCGGTACCAGTAAGCCTAAGAAACACGAAACCTGTAGTGCATATGATACCTTTTTTTCAGATAACAAAGAATATATAATGATAAAATATGACAAAATGTATTAAAAAGTTACAGCCAGAGGATGTATCTAGCCTAGGGCTGGAAGATTGGAAAACTTCAAGTTATTTAATCAGAGCATTATACCTGGGCCGCAGCAGAAGAATCAGGTGCACTCTTAGGATCAGCCCAGCTGACGGTGGGAGTGTTGCCATCCAACTTAAAATTCACATTGGACATTTTTTGTCGAGCATAATCAGCACAGGCATTATTGTAATACTCAATGAATGCAAAACCCCGGTTGCGGCTCGGATTTTGTGGATCCTATGAATACAAATGACAAAGGATGTAGTTACCAAAACATAAGGGAATTCCTTCTTAATGATAAGTTAGTAGCAGTTTTTAGTTGAACAAGAAAACTGCACCTTCAATAGCTCAATGTTTTCAACTCCGGGACCATTCTCCTCAATGACTTTTCTAAGTTCAGCCTCTGACCAGCTCTTCGGGATGTTGCCAATGAACAACCTGTGTTTAGTTTGAGAGAGTGAACACCTTAAGGTTCTTCCCTGAAAATGCCAAAAGGAAGGACATATCACACAGATAAAATTGCAAAGTAAAAGAAGACAGCACAGACTGCACAGTGACCTAGCCCATGCACCAAAATAAGAATTAGGCTTACCTTAAATTCTTTGTTATGGAGCTCTTCAATGGCTTTTTTGGCCAAATCCTTTGAATTAAATGTTACAAAAGCATAACCCTTACTTTCTCCTCTGTCCTTATCCTTCATCAGCCTTATCTGCAATATCACTACTAACAATTACAAAGATGGAACACCACCAAAGGAGAGAAGAAATGCTAAAAATGCACAAAATTGCCAAGTTTATATTACTAACAATTACAAGGATAGAACATCACTAGTAAAGAAAGAGAGCATGGGAGTATAAATGCCAAGTGCATAACAATTCTCACCTCTGAAATATTGCCAATTGGTTCACAGAGGTCCCTCAAATCATCTTCTGTGACTTCACGAGGAAGGCCACCAATAAAGATCTCAGAACCATGAGCAGGAAGGGCAAGAAGCTCAGCAAATTTCTCTTTGTCTTCTTCATCGATAGGAGGGGCAGGCTTCTCCCCATCCTCCACGGATTCAACAGCATGGTGAATTTTATCGGTTTCCAAAGATGGATCATTTCTGCTCTCAGTTTTTGAAGCCTCTTGCTCCTCATCCGCAAGTTCATCCTCACCTCCTTCAACTCTGTCCTCCTCTGTTGGTTCTTCAACATCATCATCCATCATCTCTTCAATGTAGTTGTCACCATCAAGATCCACTTGCTCCTCAGTTTCAACAGTGGGAGTGTCCTCAACCATGGCTCCTCAGATCCCACTGGTGGTCATCCACTACGTTCTACCACCACCTAAACCACCTGCAAGCTTGCACGGCAACTGTGCAGGATTCACAGAAGCCAGGAGCATTTCCGTAATATAGGGATATGGATAGGAGGTGGATGAGAATATAAGCGTAAGGCCAACAGGATTTGCAGAGTAACAATAACTTCGATGGGATTTGGGCCGCATGAGTTATGCTCAGAGAGAAAACTGACAAATTTACTACAATGGGTCGATTTAAAATAAATAAATAAAAGACCTAACAAGAGATAGGCATGAGCTGAGAAAGGCGATTATTTTTCACTGATGAGTAATCCGGTCTTATAAGAGCAGCAAATAAAGTAGATCCCCACGGGTGCAAGAGGGACAACAGAGTTTCTCACCGTTTAGACAAATATTGCATCTAAAAACATCACAATCCTAACAACTCTATCAACATGATAACAAACTTCTGTTTCCACTCTGCATACAAACTCGAGACAAAGGATTCACAGTATCAACCAAAATGAATCAGAAAAACAAGAAAAAAAAAAATTTTAAAAGAGGGTGGGAGGGAAGACCAATTAAAGTCACAAGATGCGAGCGAAGTCACAAATTAAAACTAAATTCAAATAAACTCAAACAATGAGAAAATCAAACCTAATGAAATTTGCGACCATCGGGAGAATAAAACGAACAGAAGAACAAGGAAATGGATTTTTTTTTTCCTGAAAAAAAAATCAAGCAAAAAATGTAATGCAGAAGAACATGAACAAAACACACACATATAAGAAGAAACACCGCCCGGTCAAAAACCCTAAACAAAGGAAAGTAATGGAAAAGGCGTAACAGGGTGAAGATTCTATCGTGGGAATCATATTTAAGCAGAAACAGAGAGGGTAACAAAACCAAATACAAATACCAAACAATAAAAATTGGACGAATCCATTCAAAATGTAATGAACAATCTGGCTGAATGAATTGCATGGATGCACATCAAATTTATAAGAAACAAAAACTAGATTGAGATACACGATGAGGCTCTGCTTACCGGTTTTAAGAACTTAGATTCAGTTCAGTCTATGATTTTTGATATCTTTCGTCTTTGTAATCTCTCGCTCTCTCGTGTTGGAAGAACGTTATCTGTCGACCAAAAACGATAATCTATTCAGGGAAGAAACAACTTAATCGAGGAACTGTTCGCGTGTCTGCACTCTGCACTCTGCACTATGACTCGCTCATTAACTGTTCGTTACTTCATTTGACAAACGTTTTCACCTTCGCAGCGTCATCGCAACACCCCCGCCGCATAAATAAAAAGAGGGAGAGGAATCTTTGAGCCAACGGCACAGAGACGCGCAGCAATGGGATGAGACTAAAGCGTTGTGATTGGGCTCCTCTCCAGCGCCGTCGGATGCCCCCAGGGAGCCGGACCGGAAAAGGTTTATGTAAGAGGGCAGAATTGACAAACGCTCTCATTTATTTTTTTTTGTCGCGCATGGCATGTACCTGCGCCGAGAAACAGTCGCATTCAAAATGACCGGTGTACCCCTGAAAAGGATTATCTCAAAAAATGGTACTGCACTTTGACATTTTAGGTTGTCCACTGTCTTTTTTTTTTGGAAAATTTATGAAACACCCCCTGAAAATGGGTCGAAATTTGGATCACCCCTGAAATTTGAAAATACTGAGATCACCTCCTCTACACTAATGGTGTTAGTCTGCTGTTAGTTATTGGTGTAAAAGGACTATTTTACCCTTGTACATTGAAAAGACAATTTTAACCCCAAAATCAAGTGGGATGAAGGTCTAAAGCGTTTCACCTTCTCCCGCACCGGCACCGGAGCCATATCTTCTCCTTCTCCATCTCCGACCAACCTACATCTTCAATGGTTATGTTCTACCCTCTCCATCTCTCTCTTGTAACTCCCGGAGGTGGGTTTCTCAGGCGAAGTCACGACCATTCTTCGATTCTCATTTTTGAAATCTTTAGATGGATTTGTAAACCGGATGTTTCTTTTCTTATTTTTTCAGATGGATTTGTAAACTGAAAGTTTCTTTTCCCAAATTTTTCAGATGGATTTGTAAACCAAATGTTTCTTTCCCCAATTTTTCAGATGGATTGTAAACCAAAGGTTTCTTTCATCAAGCTTGTGCCCAGGTTATTATGTCAAAGCTTTGATCTGGATGTGCTTGGATTGTTAAAAATTGTTTGATTTTGTTTTATTAATTATGTTTTGGAGCTCCAAAAGCAAGTGAAGGGCCACGTATCAGGATTTAGAAGTGTGGATTAGCAATTCATCATTATTTAACTGATTTTGTTTTTTTACCCATGTTTTGATTTTAGGGTTTTATTTGTTGATGGATTTGTAAACCAAATAGAGGCAGCATAGGTGCTGCGATTAATAACACTTGAACCACCGCCACCGCCGCTGTGGTCTCCGAGAGAGATGGAGATGGAGAGTAGGTGGCCATTCCGCTAAATCGCAAGGGTTTTTTTTCCGATAACCTTCATCGGCATACTGGTCGTCATATGAGTTTATCCCTTCGTCGGGAGTTGTAGAGCAAGTGGCCACTCCGGTTAACCGCGATTTATAGGTTTCTACCTATAATTTTGAAACCCTATAAGTTGCAGAGATTAAGTTGCAGGTCATTTAGGGAAGAAGGAGAGGGGATATTCCCTCTCCGATTCCTTATTTTAATTAAGAAAAAAAAAAGTACATATTGGGTTTTTAGATCTAAGGGTAAAATAGAAATTATACTCTTCTAAGGGTAGTTTAGGGTTTTCAAAAATTTTAACTAGCTGACTTCATTAGTTGATTAACGGTAGGGTTGAATCTGAGTATTGGACTCTATTCCAGGGGGTGATCTGAGTATTTTCAAATTTCAGGGGGTGATTCGAGTTTCGACCCATTTTCAGGGGGTGTTTTATAAATTTCCCCTTTTTTTTTTGATAGGTAAAGGGGGTTATGTAGAACGTGAACCAAGAGGCTTGAACTCAAGACCTCCCGGTAGCAATGGGCCTTTACGCACCACTAGCTACCAAGTATGCTAGGAATTTGACCACTTGTCCAATGTCTTCATCACATACCATCCATTGAAGTGACATAATTTCTTTTTTCTATAAGAACATAATCAAATCCCATTTTTTTCGGTGACATAATTGTCTCTTTCTAAGTTTCTCTTTGATCCCAAACTGATATTTTTCTCATTTAATCAAACAAAAGAGAGAGTGAGAGAGATGACTAACGAAGCATACCTATAAGGCAGAACCATAAACATGTCAAAAAAATAGAGCTGAGAGATACTTACAGAGAGTTAGAAACGGAGTAGCGGGATCAAATTAGAAGAGAAAGATTCTGTAACTCTCCGCTAGAGCTTGATCAATCGATGATGATGCAATTCAAGCTATCCACTTAAAGAATGAGTGATTTAGGGTTCCAAATTTAGAAGAGAGGAAAAAGATGAAGGCTATGAATCAAGCTTGGGGAAGAAGATAAGGGACTTGCGATTTAGGGGAACCCTTGCTTGAAAAGAAAATAAGCCATTGATGGATTGTGAGCCTGTAAATTGAGCTTGGGGGAAGAAGATGATGTTGCAACTCTTCAATGGGCGGTTTTCGGTATTGGGAATGGTAGGGGTTTCTTAGTGAAACTTTCTCTTCTTTTACTTATTTCGTTTTTTATTTTAATTTTGTAATCACTTTAGATTAGGATGTATAGTACGTGTTTAATACACGTATAATATATGTTTAATATTCATACCTTCTAATTATCCATATCTAAGGTTTAAAACGTAAAAATAGGTTTTTTACACTCATATGTTCAGATACACAAATAATGCATGTATCTACTAATTATGATTTTCAACAACTTCTGGAAATGCATTGTACAATATGACCGTTCATAAATATACATAGGAGGGTAATCTCTGAGGTATGCACAAACGAAGAAGCCAGCAGTTTTCTGTACAGGAGTGTGGCCTACGTCAGCACTTCCATATGTCTGTCTCTCTCCTCCTTAAAACAAGGGGACAGAGGTGTCTTTTCACATGGGGAGGAGAGAGAGACTCGTGGGAGTGCTGGTGTAGTCCACACTCCTGGACAGAGGTCTTTTTCCCAAAAATAAAATATTTTATCTAAGAAGCCATGAGGTTTTAAAGCTCAAGACCATGGTTTTAAATCAATATATCGTGATATTGGCTGATACAAATAGATATCGGTTGGATCCAATATCGATATGGCACCAATATGGGTCAACCCGCATGAGTAAAAAGTGGTTCCTTTACAAAACCACCCACTGTATATTTTACTTATAACAAATTTATACAACATTGAGTCTAGGTTTGCAAAACCACCCATTATAGTGTTTCTCCCTCCCTTATCCAGGTTGTTTGACATTTTTACTAAATTTTACAGCTTACTCTGCCTTCCTATCCCCTCCTTTCCTGTAACCCCACCCTGCCCCTGCACGGCTCCACCCTCCCTTGACCCCACAACCATCCCTTTGGTCTTGCCCCTCCCTTGCAACCTTGCCCCACCACCCTGCCCCCACTTGTCCAATGATAGACCCAATGACCCTACACCTTCCGGCTATACTACAATCCCACCCATTGTTAGCAAAAACACGTTTAAAATGTCATTTTAAACACGTTCACATTTTTTATTGTTTTAAATCTATTTTGTCGTTTGTTTCCCAAACATACAGGGAAAAAGGCAAACGACAAGCATTCCCACGCACTTAAAACATATTCCCTTTTTTTTGACATTTTTTATGTAGTATTGCTTGTCGTCCGCACTGACTTGCTTAACTGACTATTCTCTATCTCCCAAACTCCGCTCAACCTGATTCTTTTGCTACCATAAAGATGACTTGAATGACTATATTTATCATGATATCACATTTAACTCAAGGGTTAATGTATGGACCCATTAAGCTCGCATCTATTGAAAAGGGTTTCTAAAGCGATGACTCAAAACTCCAACTGAACATGCATCAATTAATTAGTGTGTTGGTTGTGTTGACAACAATGAGCAACACCATAGTCAAACCACATTGGTCAACAAAACTTTGCATATTATGGTGTATGAACTGGGAATTGATATGGGATGATATTAGATGACATGTCTTGGAACTTACAATGGGATGTACAAATATACGGATTAATTTTGGATGTTACAGCTGTTTTGAACATTAGAAGCAGATATTCAAGTCAAAATTCCACAATTTTTATGAGAATTGTACAGTTTTTTCCCATTTTTTTGAAATATACACATTTAAAATCCATACCGTCCACTTTTTGTTTTTTATCTCAGTTTTTTTTTACTGTTTTATTTGACCATCTGTTTTTACCGTTTAAAACTCATACTGTCTGTTTCCATTTTCTTGTCGTTCTCGTTTTTGCTAACTATGATCACACCCCACCCTGCAACCCATTTTCATTCCCAAAGCCAAAACCTACAATCCATCTTCCACCCTACCCTTGCAATTGTCTAGCTGAACCTCTCCTCCTCCTCCACCATGGCTAAGTCCTTGATCCAATTGCATCCTTCAGTTCATATTAACCATGTTGAACAAATCGTCTTGCTTTTGGCCTATGCTATCAAGCGCCTCCAACCCATACCCAACATATTGCTGCACCCCAGCATCGATACTGTCGTTGCACAATTTGATTATGAAAATAAGTTGCCGATTGCTTCCTATTCTAAGCATTCACTCTAATTTGTTAATCCAAAGGTCAACGGTGATACCATCCCATGTCCTCTCCCAACAGTGTACCGATCATAGATGTTATCCATCAAATGATTTACTACCATCGTCTCCTCCCGTTGTTCACCACCTTCTCGGTGTACACAATTTACTCAACGTTCAAGTTTTTGCAACCGAAACTTTTCCTTCTCTCATTTTGTTGTCCGTGATAACATTTAAGATTCTTAAATCATTGCCATCATTGGACGGTTTCATAGGCTCTACTACATCTTCTCTTGGTAAGAAGCGGAGTACTGTGAGATTCACCTTTGTCCAGTTCAACAGGATTTGGGCTTGCGGAAGGGCGAGGAGATAGAGGTTCGCACATGGAGAGGCAGTGGGAGTTGAGGCTCTATAGTGCCAGCCAAGGCAATAATTGCACGGTTGCGCAAGGGCAACAGGGTGTTGGACGGGGTTTCAAGGAATGGGCGCGGGTAATAGGGAGGGTTGGTTGGGCGAGGGTTGCAGGAGGTAAGGATGGTTGGGGCTTAGAGGGTATCGGGGCTAGGGTTGCTCACGGGGACGGGGGTTGGCTGGGTAGCTTTAGTAAAAATGGTGGTTCAAGGGGTGGGATTGCAGGCAGGAGAAGAATAAGAAGAAATGGGAAGGAACAGGTGGGGTGGTATAAGGAGGAGGGTGGGTCAGGTGGGGTGCAATAGGGGTGGGGGCGTGTAGGTTTGGGGCATGGCTGGTGGAGTGGCAAGAAGCAGAAGAAGAAGAAGCGGGTAGGAGCGGATGGTCTCGTCGGTAGAATCAAAATCGGAGAAGGTGATGTGAGGGTAAAACTGTCAAAAAAGGTCATAAGTTGAGGGAGGAACACTATTTTGGGTAGTTTTATAAACCCAAACCCAAATCAGTGTATTTTTGTCAACTGAAAATACAGTGAGTAGGTGGTTGTGCATGAGCAAACTTAATTTGTGCAACCCAATAATTTCACCTTATTTTAACTAAAAAGTGAACTTTGATTGTTTTTTTTTTTTTTTTTTTTTTTGGGTAGAAAGAGACCTTTTGATATTGAATTGGACCAATACAGAAATACAGACCAATTAATTCATCAGTATATTGTTATCGGTATTAGTATCAAATACGATATACCATGATTTAATAGTAGTATTGGTATCAACTCACGATATACCGTGATTTAAAACTAAAACTTATCATTATTATTATTATTATTATTATTATTATTAATTAAAAAAGAAAACTCTAATTAAGACTCTAATGAAAGATTCCAATCAAACTGTTACGAGGGACCATTGAAATTTCTCGTATTCATTGCCATTAGCCCATCTATCTTTCCCCGCAAAGGAATCGTTTCGACTTTGTCGAGGACTCGAGGGTGGGTCCGCGTTTACTTGCCACAGGGTTCTTCTTCTGGGACTGGGGGGTCTTAAAAGTTAAGTGAAATCGAAGCAGAGTAGATAACAGAGTGAGAAAGAGCGAGAGATCTGAGATCTGGTACACGGGTCTCGTAAACATGGTGATCTCTTCTCGATCCTCTCGTATGCTCTCTGCAGTCATAGTTGTTGCTTTCTTCTTCTCTTTCGCATTTGCTGAGATTCGTTTCTCGGAGATCCGGTCCGACGATCGATCAATAATCCCTTTCGATGAGTTTGGATTCACACACACGGGTCGCCTTGAACTCAACGTCTCCCAAATTTCACTCTCTAACCCCAGTCCAGAACTTGATCTCCAACAGGTTGGGTTTTTCCTCAGTACTAGAGATTCCTGGATCCATGTCCTCCAACAGATCCAGGATCTGGATATCACCTGTGCTCTCCAATCCGATCTCGTCAAGGTTGTCTACACCTTTGATCGTCTCAAAGGCGCTAAAAGCTTCAATTTTGTCTTTACGGAGACCGATGCGAATCAGTTCACTCTTGTCTTCGCCAATTGCCTTCAGCAGCTTCAGGTCTCTATGGATGTTCGGTCCGCCATGTATAATCTCGATCCAAAGACTGCTCGACCGGACTATTTGTCAGCCGGCGTGACCATTCTTCCAAGAATTTACTTTCTCTTTTTCTTGATTTATTTCTCTCTGGCGGGTCTTTGGATCTATGTCCTTTACAAGAAGCGATTGACTGTCTTCCGGATCCATTTTTTTATGCTTGCCGTTGTTATCCTGAAGGCACTCAATCTTCTATGCGAGGGAGAGGACAAATCATACATTAAGCGCACCGGCAGCGCTCACGGTTGGGATGTCCTCTTTTACATTTTCAGCTTTTTGAAAGGGATTACGCTCTTCACCTTGATTGTCTTGATTGGCACTGGCTGGTCCTTCGTGAAACCCTACCTGCAGGACAAAGAGAAGAAGGTCTTGATGATTGTGATCCCACTCCAGGTTGTTGCTAATATTGCGCAGGTCGTGATCGATGAGAGCGGACCCTATGCACAGGACTGGATCACGTGGAAACAGGTTTTCCTGCTTGTTGATGTTATTTGTTGTTGTGCTGTACTGTTCCCTATTGTGTGGTCCATTAAGAATCTGCGGGAGGCTGCTCGCACTGATGGAAAGGCTGCCGTAAACTTGATGAAGTTGACGCTGTTCCGGCAATACTACATTGTTGTTATCTGCTACATTTACTTCACACGCGTTGTGGTATACGCCTTGGTGACTATCACGTCATACCGCTATATGTGGACCAGTGTGGTTGCTGGAGAGTTGGCAACTCTGGCATTCTACATATTCACGGGTTATAAATTCCGGCCTGAGGTGCACAACCCATATTTTGTAATCGATGATGAAGAGGAGGAGGCTGCGGCTGAAGCTTTGAAGCTGGAAGATGAGTTTGAATTGTGATCACTCCGTAGAGGATTTATTGATGCTGTTGGACTCTTTATTTCGTCCGATTGGCAAAAGAAATTCGGTGATAACCTTGAAGAAAAGATGCTACAATTACTGCATTGGGAAGATCAAGGTAGGAATTCCAGTGGGTTCATCGATCAATCATTTTTAGGAGGCATGAAGCTGTTGTCCAGCCTAAGTTTGTCTTCACTTCTCCCCTTTCCTTTTTGTTTATGATTTTCTGTAAGTGTTGTACTAAAGCAGCTTAGTTTCATAGGCATGGATATTTCTTCGTTACACAGTGCTTAGAATTTAGAACTCCACAATACCAGATCCTCTGCCCAACTTTGGGTCGATAGGTTATATGTTTATTATTCTTTGAAACTCCACCCATGCTTTTGTTTTTCTGTGCGCGTGTTGTTGTCGTTGCACAGGCATATGTGTGTTTGGTTTGGTAAAATTTGCTTGCAAAAGCTTTTCTGATATATTTGAGGACACTTCCATTTTCATTGTTGCAGAAGTTTTTTAACCATAATGTTGGTGGTATTTACCAAATACAGCTCGGTTAATACCGTGAATTTCTTTTTGCAGCATTATACTTTTTATCAATCATTACTCTTGCTAGTGTTTGTCAATATTTTGGTCCAAAGCCTGGATATATGAGGAGATTTTTTTAGGTTGTCAGTCAGCATAAAACCTTTAGTAAATATAGTAAACGTGATGATAATTCTCTCTTTTTGTACATGTAGAAAAGTGTTATAATATAAGTGGATATGAGGAGGGTTTTCTTAGGTTGTCAGTTAGTATAAAACCTTTAGTTATTGCAAAGTGTGAATTGGGCATCCTATTTTCCCCTTGTATCACACGATCTGTAGCTTTTAGAAACATATAGAAGATAGAAAGGATGGCAAAACGTGGAGCTCCCTGAATTTCATCTCTTCTGGATATTATGAATCCTGGTTAATCTGTTGGAGAGTTCCCATCTCAGACAACTTATGGGAAGAGCCACTGAATATCAGCGATGTGAGTTGCATTATTTCTCTGAAACTTCAATCTCCTACCAGTGTTTGTCCATCTCACAAGGATGTACTCGGCCAATCAATTTTGGTTGGCCTTGCTATTATGAATGACTCCATGAATGGGTGATGGGACTAGGATTGGAGGAGTTGTCTGTGTTAAGTTTAACTCACATGGTGGTCTTGAACAAGTCGGTACTGTGAAGCTTCTGCCTGAAAGTTAAAATATGTAGGATGCTTGAAAATAGTTGAACAGCAAGAGTTTACAGCTGAACCGAACCAAGAAAGGAAGAAGAGAAGAAGAAAAGAGATGAAAGAATCGTGAGTTAGGGAGAAGAATCTCCTAACTCCTATTTACTTCACTAAACATTCTTAGGAATTACATAGGACTCCCTAAGTAATAAAAAATCACAACTCTATAACTTATAATGGAAACATAAACAAATACATCCCTAACACATAAGCATAGACAAGTATACCCCTAACACATAAACTCTAACACTGAAAGCATAGATAAGGGTGGGTGCACCTGAAACTAGCTAAAATTAGATTACTGTGGAATAGTCCATCATGATTCATAAGGGATTAGTTTTGATTAGGAAAAAGCTGAGAACCATCTTATTGTGCTTGATCCATTGCCACCACTTAAATATGTACGGTATTTGCAGGGATTTGGAAACTTTGTGTCATTGTATGAATCCTCCATACATGATGTTAACCATCCAACAAAGAATAGGTTGAGTCTTATAAAATTGAAATCAAAAGCATAAGCAAATCCATCTTGGTGAATAACAATCTCTTAGGAAATGTGAGATTGTCTTAGGTTGTTGATTACAGGAAAGAACAAATATATGTTGTAAAACGCGTGTTTATGGTAAAGGAGTGCTTACAAAATGAGTGGAGGTGGTAAAAGAAGCTGGTCAAAGATAATAGAGTAAATTACTCTGACCACCCCTGACTATTCTGACAAATACATGAACCACCCCTATATTTATGACAAATACTCAAACCTCCCCAACTTTACAAACTTCATTACACTCACCCCCAGTCCGTTAGTGTTTTAAGGTTAGGTAATGGCTTAATTTGAAAATTGATTTTTTATTGACCATACTACCCTTGATGGGGTTGATGTTACCCTTTTGCCCCTTAAGAAAGTTACCCTTTGGCCCTTAATGAAATGCTAATAACTCAAGCCATTGTCTTTGACCTCATGTCTTTGCTACTTTCCATGAAATCTCTCAACCCAACTCTAACCTGCTAATCCAATCGATCCACCCACCGCCCCCTCACCCTGTTTGCGCACAAAGCTAAAGAAGCTTCCTTCCAACTCCACCAAAATAATTTTTAGAGGAAAAAAAATGAAAGAACTCAATAATAGAAAGCATGCATGGCAACCAAATTATAGAAGCATGAACTTAAAACATGATTCTGCATCAAAGGATGGGAAACGTCATCATACTACCAGAAGAAATATTAGGAGATTCTACAATAAATGATCCACAAAATTGAAAGCCCCAAGAAAACAAGGTAGAACAGCTGCCCATGGCTCTACCACAGAGCAACTGGCGGTGATCGCTGCAAATTCACCTAAAAGCCCATTATAGACATCGGTGACATTGCAGTGATCCGACATCAATCGTTTCCCAAAGAAGTTAGTGAGCGCAGCCGTACAATCGTCATCACAGCCGTCTGTCCCACAATACTCCATTGACTGTAAAATGTTCCGCTACTGTAAGGCTTCAAGATTTGCAGAAACGAACCTGGGTTGAATCCATACCAACCGAACAAGAGCATGAAAGTACCAAGAACGACCAGAGAAGCACTGTGTCCCCTCAAGGCAACAGATCAGCTGGTGCTGTCGAACCTACCGATTCATGGACCTTCATAAGTGCTCCCCAGAGACCTGCAACCCCTCCGACCAAATGATTGACGCCGGAGCCTACGAAATCTGGGGAATAACAGATCAATGGTTTATTACTCTATCTCTGAGTTCAATGGGCCAGAATTCGAGGGATATGTTTCTTAAATTTATCTCTGAGTTCAGGATCCCTCCCTGATGTAGGGCTGATTTGGTATGATTTCAATTTCAATTTTGAATTGATTTCATGAAATAGTCAACAATTAGATTTTTGGTCAAAAAATTGAAACTATTTTGGTTGTTTCAATCTGAAATATTTCAAGAATAAGAAATCTATTTGGTAGTTCAATTTTTGAGAATTAAATGAGGTGGGTGAAGAGATATACCCTTCACCCATCCCTTCCTCTTTTACAAAATACAGAGATTCGTGCATATGTAAGGAAGGTTGTCAAACACTTCCATCCATCTGTTATTCACTATTCTCTGAAACGTTCCTCTGTTATGTATGATCATATTCACATTTTACACACTGTTATTACCCACCATAAAATCTATCGCAAATGCCTTAATCCTTGTGGGTTCTAACTTCTAATTAACTCCATATCTAATAGACCCAACTGGATTACTTCCATATCTCTCTCTCTCTTGGCTTCTGATTTTCTTGTGCAGGCAACATCATCTATGGTCTGCTTTTCCTTTCTCCTATGTAAGTTCTCTTCTAACTCCCTTTTGCTCCTTTCAAAAGGAAAACAATTTGGGGTAAAACATCGGTTCGTCGCAAGTTAAGATTAACCTGCAAACTCCAAAATTTCACCACCATGAACCCATCTTCTCACTCCAATGGAAAATAATTTACCAAATAACTTAGATATCTCAGCAGGTTACGATTTGGGTACAAAACATACTGGTCACCAGAATCCAGACCAAGAGATTAATAAGACCAGACCCAAATTTACGTTGCTTGTCAAATCCATTCCGTGATTTTGGGGTCTTTTTCTTTAATTTTGTTTCTTCCATGTCCCAAATCTGCAAGTTGTGGTGGCAGCAAGAGCTTCCAGCCTGCGCACAGTGGGCCAGTGGCCCTTACCACGGGAGAAGATGGAGCTCGAATAGCCATTGTTTTAGCTTCTTCTCCAATCAGAAATTCAACGATCTCGACTTTTTTCATTGGCCAAACCAAGAATCTGTAGAAATGCTTGTTGCTGAAATCGGAAATAAAGAGCTTTGTGCCCTAGATGGCAATATCTTCTATGAAGACTGGATCTTAATGCCACGAGCTTTCGAATAGCCATTTGCCCCCTGGTTCTTTGCCCAGATCGCGCCATAGTTTTCTTGTTTTTTGGGTGTTGAGAGGTTCAAAACATGTTGAACCACAAAGATGGAGAAAAAAGAATAGGATATTATTGTTTTGCCCATCAAAAGAACAGTTGTGTACCACGTGCTCATTAAACATCAGCACATCAGCGTGAAATAAGGTGAATATAATATCAATTTCGAAATTGAAAGGACTTCTCATCTATTTCAGAATTTCTCTTTGATGTGATTTCTATTTCACTGAAATAAGCTGCAAAAATCAAACCAAACAATTTTTGAAACCGAAATCACCCCATGAAATTGAAATAGAAATCATACCAAAACAGCCCGTAGATTTTGGCCAGAAGAGGAAGAAGCAGAAGAACCATCAAACCAAGTCCTTTTTGGGCCAGAACTGGACCAACTCGAGCCAGCCAGCAGGGCTTCTAGAAGCTGCCCAAAGATGCTCCACGATTTTTGACAGCTTCTTCTTTGACCAGTCAACTACGATTGGTGCACCTTAGTTTCTATTTTTTGCAGCCTTTAGTAGTTACTATATTTACTAGTTTCTAATTTTGTTCCTTGCATGTTGGCTGAACTATAAAGCCTAGTTTCTATTTTTTAGTAGTTGCTATTTTTTTAGAAGTTACTATTTCTTAAGTTTCTAATTTTGTAAGCTGACCTATTCCATTAAATAGGCGGCCCCTCTTGTAATAGAAAACAGATTTTTGGAGAATAGAATTTTCAGGCCATGTTGCCATCGGTAATGGAAGAAATTCCGTGTTTCAACAGCTAGGATAGCTGTGGATGAGAGACCCAGGCAGAGAGAGCCATTCCCCTACCCCCCCCTTCTCTTCTATATTCTCCTCCATTGCAACCGATCCCCTGTTGTGTTGCCTCAACCACTGTGAAGAACACTCAAAGGCTGCTACCACTCTCTATCCAACATCAAGGCTGTTGCTGCTTCTGCTGCACCCATTCGAGTGGGACTGCTGCTGTTCCTGAGGCTTGATTCCTGCTACAATTTCAAGGCTGTGTATCTCCATTCCCCTTCATCAAAACCTGCAGAGTTTTGGAGCATCATCCTCTCCATTTGATTTCCACTTCTACCCCATTCCATTGGCTGGAATCCTCCATATTCACAAACCTTCTATTTTCATTCCCCCTTCATAACTTCACTTCTGTCCATCAAAATTACACCAAAGTTGCTGCAGATCACCTACTCCACATGGCCCCCACTCGATCCTCATTGGAGTCCAAACAAAGTGCTAGTTTGTGAGATAACTCTTAACCTTCTATTTTGGTGTTGTGGCCATAGCTTCCAATTGAACCATCAGAATCAATTGAAACTTTCAGCAGCGTTTCTTTCCTATACAAGCATCATTCGATTCAAAGCTGGGAAAATTCCTTTGGCTGGTTTGGTTGATTTCATAAACTTTCTAATTCTGCCTTTGTTTGCCTGAAAATTCTATTCTCCAAAATCTGCTACTTTCCTTACAATAGGGGGTCTGTTAATAGCTTTAGGCAAGCTTACAATAACTTTCTAAAATAGAAAGTAGGGAAATAGAAACTACTAAAACCTAACTAAAATAGAAGGTAACAAAAATTAGAAACTACTAGGCTTTATAGTTCAGCCACATGCAAGAATAACTAAAATAGAAACTAATAGATTTTCTCTTATTCCCTATTTAGATTATTTTCTGGTTATCAGATTCTGCATAAATTTCAAATATGAAATTTTATTTAATCTAATTTTAAACATCTGGTAAATCTTCTAATATTCTCCTATTAGTTTCTTTACTTGAATTCATAAATATTTTCAAAATACCATGATGTTGATTACTATTTTAGTAGCTATCAACAAGCTTTGTCCCTGTGCTTCTTTAATTAAGGTTAGGGTGGGGCTCTATCCCACTGCTTCTTTAATTGAGGTTAGGGTTGGTTGGCTGATCAATGTTACACAAGTTATTAGATGATCTATCCACTTTTTACTTGAACCACTTTGCTCCATCAAGTGAAATGTTTTGTACGTCCTGTTGAGGTTTCACCCAAGTTATTAGATGATCTATCCTTTATCTATCACTTTACACTGTTAGTGCAATACCTGTGATCGGTTTATGACAGTTAGTTTCAAAGGGTTCAGACCTCCCTATATTAGATTTGTGTACTTCATCTATCCCCCTACGCCCTTGTGCAATGCTTGTGATAATTTATGAAAGTTTGTTTCAAAGAGTTCTGATCTCTCTCTATGTTAGATTTTTAACTATTAATAAGTGACTCTTTGAAATTAGAAAGGAGTCCAAAAACGTGCTTGGGCTGCCCAAGTTACGTGGGAAGGGAAGAACAATCTATCACCCCCATGTTCCATGCTTTGGCATGCAAGGTTCTGGAAAATAGGTGTGGCTCCTTCTTGTCTAATCTGTAAGCAACGGAACAAAAAGCGAGCTAGGATTCTGCCTTAAATTTGACCTGTTATTTCCTACTTTTGTGCATTTGTTGCTGCTTGTCACTTGCTTGCTCTAAGTTGGTGTTTTGGGCACTTAGGTGTTCACAATTCACAACCCAGAATTGGCGTATCTTTCCAAAGTCATCTTGGACCTTCCCACAAGATATTTGAGTTAGATCAGTTATAATTAGCATTTTTAGTGGTTTCTTTGAATTCATGAAAACATTTTTTTAGGGGTGGGGGGGGGGGGGGGGGCGAGGAGCTTTGAGAATAGTTATTGCAATAGAAGATTCTAATTTTTGAAAATTTGTAGATTAGAGGCAGATTTAGCCCTGAGATATGAGTTGTGATGATTGGTTGTAAGTTGTAACTGTTCTATGGCAGGTTACTTCCTGTCCATGTTCTTTTTGCACTGAACTCATTTTATTGAACTCCTCTCTTCCCCTCTTTATTTTTTCTTTCTTTTTGGGCCTAATCAATAAATGTGCTTTGAGTGGGTCCGGTGAGCAGTGAATGCATAATACATAAGATACATGCTGTAGGCACGACTGTCCAAAGGTCCCAAATTCCCCAGTCCCAGACCTTCCAAGTCAGAATCAAAGGGGACTGATGTAGATCAAAGCATGAAGAAAAGGGTAAAAACACTGTTCACATGAACAGTGATATGGACCCCACCTTAACAACTGGCTTAGAGGAGTTGATGTTAGGTTTTATTTATAGTTTTGTTATCCTAATTGGGAATCCTAGTTAGACTCAAGTTTCTATTTTTGTTAGGAATCCTAGTTAGAGTCTTGTTTCTATTTTTTTTTTTTTTTTTTGACTCGGCCATTAGGCTATATAAACATTGTAATCAGCTCTTGAGAGCCCACGATGTAATGAATAAAGTTATGTTTCTGTTTGCAATGCATTGTCCTGAGAGAGGTTTAGAAGGGTGAGATGCCCAGGCTGAGATAGCCAACCCCTTCTATCCCAATCCCCATTCTTATATGTTCTCCATCGATTTCTGATCCCTACTCAGTTCATTTCCTCTGCACAACTGAGATCACCCGACTCCCAGAAGTGCTGCTGAGATCATCTACTGAAGTCTATATTGAAGTCCCCAAGTGCTGCTATCAAAGTTGCTGATCTGACAGTCAAATCACACCTGCGGTTGGGCTTTGTTTCTATTTTCGTGCTGCAACTTCAAGCCTGTGGAACTTGCGATCCTACCATTGTTTTCCACTAATATTTGGACGACAAACTTCTATCAATATCCCCTCCATTTGATCCCAATTTGGGTTAGATCTGCTAGCTGGTTTGAGTCCTATTCCTTAACCTTCTAATTCTGAACCTAGTTTCAAATTTCATTAGTTTGCAATATCTCAGCAGCTTCTAACCCCTTTGGTCTGAGACTTCCAGGGTTTGATCAGCCCTTAGAGGTCTACTTTTGGTTGGTGATTAAACCCCATCTAGTGATCATTATTTACTGTTTTCCTTGAGTTAAACCTACTGTTTACAGATCTGATTTTGGTTTCTATTATTGACTGTAAGGCTGAACTTAGAACCTGTTGGGTATAATTATTGAGATCCTGCTTGGAACTATGTCACTGTGACTTGGTCTTACATTAGGGACCGGAAGCTAAAATGTAGGTTTTTTAACATGTGGAGCTGCTTCGCTTGCCCAAAAGGGCAGAGCAGACAGCAGCAGCAGAGGAGTTAGAAACTAGAAATGGGTGGAGCCAACCCTTTATGGATGGAAGAGATGCTGAAATTGATGCTATTGTACCTTTATGTTGTGGTTGTATGTAGATTCCTTCCAATTATGTCCTTTACATGTTACATTTTTGCCCTCTAAGTTGACCACTGGTACAACATCAATGCTGAAACTATACCCTCCTGATCCATCCACAGATCTGGTTGGCTCAGTGGATTCAGCACATCCAATCCCACAAGTTTTAAAATCATGTCATCAGTGGATCCTAAGAGAGATGGACTACATGGTAAAGAAGTAAAATAAAAAAGGGGAAAAGATTCTCACACTGCCAGGTCTGTGGATCACTTATTGCATGATCCCTCACATTTCACTACAAACAAGGTTGGAATGGGGATGCGACATTGAAAGGACAAACAAGGTTGGGTAGCTACTAAGATATGTCTAAGGTGTATGACATGTTGGAATGGGGATACATCCATGCTTCCTTTTAGTTTTGGGGTTCTCGGAACACTGGTGTGATTTAATTAGTTATTTGTTATCTTCTGTGTCTTACTCTATTAAGCTTAAAAGTGCATCTTTTAATATTTATGAACCTTACATAGTAATAAGACAAGGATGCCCCTTGAGTCCATATATATTTCTTATTGTCTACGGAAGCTTTTTCCCAGCTTTTGTCTATATGTATTCATGGATCTTAATATGTTTAAGGGAGCCAGAATTTCTAGATCTGGTCCGGAAATCTCACATTTACTTCTTGTGCAAATCTAAGTGGCATCCAAACCATCCAAGCTATCATTATTCTCTTTCAAGATTTGGCTGGACAACAAGTTAAGGTTGGGAAAAAGTGAAGTTCTTTTTTTTAGCTAAAAATACTCCTCCCCTTCTCCGTGAATAGATCTATCACCATCTTGGTATGAAAGAGACGGCTGGATCTGCGTATCTGTTGTCTCCTTTGATAATTAATGAAATGAAAACTAGACATTTGAGTTGCATTATTAATAGGGTTCAAAGTAAACTTGCTTGCTGGAAAATTTCTTCATTGTCACAAGCAGGTATATATATTCTTATTAAGTCTCTTCTAATTTCTGTCCGTACCTGGCTTATGTCATGCTTTTTGTTTCTTAAAAAGATTTGCCTGCAGTTTGATAGGATTAATGCTCAAACTCTGGTGAAGGGAAACAAAGACCCATAAGAAGGTAACATTGATACCTTGGCCAAATGTTTTTTGATAAAAAAATGAAAGTGGGGTTGGGGCTTAGATTAATCTGTATCCATAATGATTCTCTCCTTGGAGTTCTCAATAATCCTTCTCTATGGGGCCGTGTCTTGCAGGCCAAAATAATTCCTCACTCTAGTCTTTTGGCTCATGATTTTATCTCAAAGAAAGGACCTTGGGTGTGGAATAGTATTTCTCACATTATTCCTATCCTAATGAATCTGATTTGTTGGAAAGTAGGTATTGGGTCATCTATCGACATTTGGAAAGATCTTTGGATACTAATATGTTGTGTTAAGGCAGGCCCCAAATTTAAACTGTTTATGTGGAAATTGTTGAATAATGGGATTTTCGTCAATTTGATGGGCTTTAGTTGTTGCTTTCATAAAAAAGTTTGTGGTTGCCTCTTTGGATTTTGGATATGGAGGGAGTGCACAAGAGTCAGAAGAAGGGGAATTTTCCAAAGACTTCAAAAAGCAAGACAATTAGGGCCGCAACCATGACCGTGGAATTGATGGATCAGAGCATGGGAAATGGCAATGGGAAATTTACTTTTCTGTTAGATATTAAGAATATAATTAAATAATTCTTTACTATTAATGTTTTAAAGCATGAACGTCGTATTATATCCTTAGCTCATAACTTAATTTCAAGGGCAAAGATTGAAAAACTTAGTATAACTATAGCTGATGATGTAGTTTTCTTTCCCTTTTTTTTTTTTTTTTTTTTTTTTTTTCTTTGTTGTTTTTGTTTTTACCAAAAAAAAAATAATATTTTCTCCCGTATTGAAAGTAGGGAAGGAAGTCCATATATATTCAAGTATTGTCTGGAATAATGTTAAGAAAAATTTTCCGGCCAATAATCAATGGCTCTTGAGTCTTGACAGACATCATAGACACGCAAATACTATGATACACTCTCGATCATAAAAAAAAAAATACTATGATACACATCTATCATGATATGATACAAATCTATCTAAAACCATTAGTCTCCATAAATTCCAAAGTCCCATTCTCTCTTGCTCTATCTTGTTTTGTCCAAAGAATTGTTATCAAATCCCACTTCTAAATAAGGCCAGAGTGGATTTTAAGCTTGAACAATGTTGACAAATGAGCCAGAGGCATCCAACTTCTTATATGACAATCATAAGGGCATAAAGATGAACATACAAGCCTGATCTTTATGAATAAAAGCTGTTAGCACTTAAGGAGCAACTGGGTCATGAAATCTTCTCCCAGTTGATGCTAATGCAGGTCAAAAAGGACTTTCTATGGTGGGCGTAAGAGAGCAGATAAGGGGTTGTTCTGGGGCTATATGGACAGTGCCCATGAACAGTAACATGAGCAATGATTTTATAAGAGAGAGAGAGAGAGAGAGAGAGAGAGACCAACCTCTACTTCAAAATAAAACTAAACATTAACTCATTACCTTACATGGCATATCGTACCACTAATTTAAGATTAGCTAACCCCTCACTTTCTAGTCTTAACACAACTCACAAATTAGAAATTGGCCAAATGTTCTCTATGACGAGGGTGCAGACTGCGTCCAGACACATGGGGGTGAGCGCAATGACCACCCTGCCCCTTGAATGGCAGGCCCAAGGAATCTAAAAATAGAAACTTTCTAAAACTTATGGAGACTATTTTGTTTTTAGGAAGCAGTTTTCTGTATGGGGTTGTGGCCAATGCCAGGACTCCCATGTGTCTCTCTCTCTCTTCCTCAAAATAAAGGGGGTAGAGGTGTCTTTTCGCATGGGGAGGAGAGAGATAGATTCATGGGAGTGCTGGCATAGGCCACACTCCCGAACAAGTATATTTTTCCTCCTTTTTTTTGGCTCACAACTTATGGAGACTATTTGTAACTTGAACATGAGACATCCAACATACAACATAGTTACTGACTCTTTTAAGAGATTATTGGTAACTAAAAATTAGTTATTAACCACCACAAATATAACTAAAAATTGTTTATTAAACACTACAAATATAACTACTATAAAACAAAGGCACACCACTTTTTTTTTTTGGGTAGAACAAAGGCGCAACACTTGAGTTATCAGAAGACACGAGCATAAACAATAGGTAATTTGGGGATTGTGAGCAAAATCCAAACACTACAAAATAAATCGAATATTGATTAAAATTTAAGGAAGACAAAGATAATACTCTAGTGACCTTAACAAGTGTTGGTTTATTCATTGGGAACACCCAATATGTTAAAAATAATTTGCCGAGAGTTGATTATGATAGTTAGTGAATATTTGCATGCATGGCATGACTTACCAAAAAGAATACTTGCATGCATGAACGCGTATGTATGACAAAAAAAAAAACATTGTTTTTTTGCATATAAAAAGAAAAATCAATTTGAAATACCGCGCGTATTATACGTCTTATATCTCTTAATAAAGTTGCTTTATTTAAAAAAAAAAAAAAAAAAAAAAAAAAGCCCGAAATCAAAAGGGTATTGTGCAAGCCGTCTGCCCTGATTTATATTCCAAAATCCAAGCCGAAGAGTTTTCCCTGGTTTTGGAACCCTAGCCCCTGACCGCTTCTCTTCTCCTCTCCGTCTCCGTTCCAGTTGATTGAAGCGGCTAGGCTCCGTTCCCAGTTGATTGCAGCGGCGACTGCGAGTCTTTTCTTGTAAGTCCTTTCCTCTTATACGTACTTTCCATGTTTTAGAAGCCTTAGTTCACCACTCTACCTTGGTGAACTGATTTGAATGTGATGAGTGCTGTGATGTTGAGTCCCTTCATCTTCTCTTATTCGAGTGTGATGAGTTATTCGTTCATCTTCCCGAGTGTGATGAACACTATTTTTCATCATTTAAGAAAAACCATCAGAATTATCTTCATTGGAATGATGCTGGAACAAACTTGATTGAGATGGCATTGACACAATGGTTCCGATTTTTTTTTTTTCTTCTAGGTTTGTTGATCCATCTTCTGCTGTTTTTCATCCTTAAATTCTTATGATAGATATAAGTCACCATAGTTTGGATATGGTGTGTTACACGAATTTCAGTTGGTTGTTGCCATGCCTTACGGAATATAACAAATCAATTCCAGATGGTTTTACATTGATCGATCAGACTGAACTGTGTATTTGAAGAAGACTAAGAGAATAAGGAATATTCAGTTGTTGATTTCAGTTTGAAACCATTTCTTCTTATTCGTACACATGATATGTTATGTGGGATGAGTGTGATGCTACCTGGGTGGCTCTCCTTTCTTGATGGTTACTTAAAGATGCTTTGGGAAATTAGTGATGGATATTCATAGACCTTTCATTCCATTTCATGGGATGTATATAACACATCATATGTTACTTTTTATGTTTGATGCGATGATGTCATTGATACTTTGATGTGTTAAATGATAATCTTATGGGATGTAATAAGGGATAAGCATTCAGCTAGTGGTCTGGATATGTAAGCCAGCATTAGTTTCTCACCATATCTTTTGAATACACACACAAAAGAACAAATTATCTTTAGGGCGGAGGTTGGGCATGCCACTAGCTTTCTTGGAGCTAGCGGCTCAACCAATGGGGGATTGGGATGGGAGGGGGCAAGAAGACTTTTTAAATGGGGGAGGTGAGAGACAGATACTGTTCTGGGCACAAGGCTAGCGTCCCCAGCTTTACCCTTATCTTTATTTGATTTTGAAAATTACAAACATTGTAAGATTTTACAAGATATTTTCGAACATATTTTGGATCAAACAACCAATAACAAATGGGAATGGTTTCTTTGGACCGTGGCTTGCACAAGTTACAAATATCATGTTGTAGGTTGGATGGAGTTAAAATTTTGTGGATGTGTAATGCATAGACCCCAAGTTCCTTATTTTTTCTTGTTTGGGGGGGGGGGGGGGTTAGAACCTAAGAACACCCTATTACATATATCAAGTTTCAACTCAACAAAGTTTCCCAATTGGTAAAAACAAATGTTAAAAAAAATCTAGGACTCTAGAAGAGTCCATGCCACTAAATAGGCATTTCCCTTCGATTTTTTTAGTTGCAAATACATGGGGCTTTTGAAAAAAAATAATTCTATCACTCTCTTAAACTGGTAACCCTATAACTACTCAATCTCTTCTATTAGAAACTTCACTTCTGATTCCCCAGAAAAACAAACTTCGACATTGCTTTCCCCCTAGTATTTTAGACTACTTAGGTTATCCTCCTATTGATCAAGGCAATCGGTCTTTCCTTATCCCATTTGAGCTGGTTCAATTTAGTAGTGTGATTCAATTGGATCAGTACATAGATAGATAATCTTAGTATGCAATTAGGGATACGAAATATATTGATGTAGTCCTAGGTAGGAATAATCCCACTAGGAGCCAGGGTAATGGGTTCACCTAACAAGGCTGGCCGATTGGGCCAGCTTAGGCTAAATAGGGCAGAAATTAGGGCTAGGGTTAACTAATGGTAATGGGGTTTATAGGGTTTTAATATGCAGGTTTTAAAGGTCTTAATGACCTAGGTTTGGTTAGGTTTGAATAAGTTTTTTAAATTTCAGAAATTTTAGGTTTAGGGTTTCGGGTTTTGGGAATGAAGGAGATGATGGGATTTAGGGTTTTTAGGGGGAATTAGGTCAAGGGGTTCTGGCCGAGTGTCACTGGTATGGAGAGGGTGGTTCGGTTGAAGTTTGGTGTGATTTGGATGGTAGGTTAGATCTGGACAGATTTTAGAGGTTTTAGGTTTTAATGGGGAGGAGGGGAATTAGGGTTTAGCTGTTGGAATGGGGGCAGAATGGGGGTCGAGTGAAGGAGATGGCCTGCTGGAACTAAGGTGTAAAATTGGTGATGCAGATCCTAGCCTCCTCGAATTGAAGAAGCCACCCTAAACCTAGGGTTTTAGTAGGAGCCGTAGTTTAGTTTATTTCTATACTTAGTTTTTATTTTGTGTTTTTAATTGAACCGGTTTAAATTGGTTGCATCCAATGGGTTCAATTGGTCTAATTTAAGTGAAGTGATCCTATTGGCTAGTAGGGAATCTTCTTTTATTTTAAGTAGTTAAGTTGTTTTTAAGTCATTAGGGGTAGATAAGTCTTTTTCTTTAAGTTTTTAAGTTGTTTTTAAATTGGTCCACCTCTCCACGATTTAAGTGAGAGATTTGATTTGTAATAGAGTTAGGAATAAGGCCTTTGGCCTCTTATTTAATAAGAATCGTGGGAGAGGCTCCCCCCACCTATGATGCTTTAAAAAAATTTCGTTTCTCTATGCTGCTGCCATGACTGCTGTTGCTTGCTCTTTGAGAGTGTTCCTTGTGGGTAATATCAAGGATCCCTTGTGAGTCATATCAAGGGTGAGGGCTGGTGGACTCCGGCGACTCCTTGCATCTTGTAGATCGGGAGGTCCTTTTCTTCTACAAGCTGATCCTACTTTCTGTTTTCAGATCCCCTGCAAAACAAGTAAGTTATTTAAATTTCCTGCAACTACCTGGCTGTTTCTCACCTTCTAACCTAGACCTACACTCTCCCAATCAATTCTCATAAACCCTAATTATTCTTAAACCTGTCCAGCCTTCATCCTTCATTAATTTTCATCCAAAATCTGACCACAACCCCCTCACGGCAGGCCCTTCATTCGACTGCCATCTCAGCCCCAACTTACAACTCTAAACCCTAATTCCCTCATCCCTCAAAAACCCCAAAACCCTAGGATTCCCAGATCAGCTACTTCTGCCCATCAATTCCCCTCCATATTCTAATCGAATGTTCTTCCCCTTCATTGGAGAATTCGACCAGAACCTGAGCCCAAACTTCCATCTTAAAACCCTAGTTTTCAACCTAGATTCTAAGACCTAAAACCCAAACCCTAACCCTAGAATTTCAGAATTTTAATTTTCTGTGTAAACCTATTTAAAACCTATATCATTAGCTTCCTAAAAACCTGCACATCATTACTAAATAAAACCCTAGCTCAAACTCCTAGTCCTAACCCTAATTCTGCCCTAATTTAGCCTAAGCTGTCCCAGTCGGCTCCTAGTGGGACTATTCCTACCTAGGACTACATCAAATGGAACAGATCTGATGGTGGGAAGGGGCTGGACAGGATAATTAGGGTTTAAAACAATAGGTTTAAGGGGAATCGATCAGGGCTAGGTTGGATGGAGAAGAAGAAGAAGGAAACTTGCAGGGAATTAAAATTACCTCACTGGTTTGATCTCCTTCAAAGGCAACAGCAGCTTGATGTAGCTTGATAGTAGAAAAAGGACCTCCCGATCTACCAGATGCAAGGAGTCGCCGGAGTCCACCAACCCTCTCCTTGATATTACTCACAAGGCAATTCTTAGAAAAGAGAAGCAGCAGCAGCAGCAGCAATGGCCAGTAGCAAAGGACGATTTTTTTAAACATAATTAGGTGGGGGAGCCTCTCCCACGATTTCTTATTAAATAAGAGGCCAAAGACCTTATTCCTAAATCTATTACAAATCAAATCTCTCACTTAAATCATGGAGAGGTGGACCAATTTAAAAATAACTTAAAAACTTCAAAGAAAAAGACTTATCTACCCCTAATGACTTAAGACAACTTAAAACAACTTAAATAAAAGAAGATTCCCTAATAGCCAATAGGATATAAGAACCTCTTAGCCAATAGGATCACTTCACTTAAATTAGACCAATTGAACCAACTGGATGCAACCAATTTAAGCCGGTTCAATTAAAAACACAATAAAAACTAAGTATAGAGCTGAAATAAACTAAACTAAGGCTCCTACTAAAACCCTAGGCTTAGGGTGGCTTCTTCAATTCGAGGAGGCTAGGATCTGCATCATATATACTACCCAACTGCGTATTATTTCCTAGTTCATGATATGTTTGGCCCTCTAATTATGAGAAGTTACTGTAATGCTAAGTAAATGCCCTAATACCATCCCGTGCAGCCTTTTGATTGCCAATTTTGTTGAAATTTTTTCATTTTCATTCAGATAAAGTTATACTCTCTAATTGCATACTTGGATTATCTAACTACGTACTTATGCTTTATGATATATTTGGCCTTCTAGTTATGATAAGTTCTTATAATGCCAAATAAATGCTATACTACCATCCCATGTTGCCTTGTAGTTGGTAAGTATACCAGAGTTTCCCCATTTTCATTCAAATAAAGCTATTGGGGGGGGGGGGGTTGCTGCTAGGATATGTGGCCCTTGCAGCAGAGCGGGGGCCAATGAGAGCACTTGCAGGGGCATCCAACATGGGTGGGATTTTTCATTTCACGGGAGGTGGGGTGGTCATTTCGCCCTTCCTGTGTCGGGGTACAGTGCCATGCAGCCTTGACAACCTTCTTTTTCCCTAACTGCATACTAGGAGTACCTCACTGGTCGAATTAAGCCATATTAGTAAATTGAACAAACCAAATGGGATAGAGAAAAAATGGTAGGAGGATAATCTAGGTATTCTAAAATATCAACAGAGGGTTTTCGGGGAATTAGAAAAGAAGTTCTTCTTAGGGGAGTTTGAGTAACTATAGGATAAGTTTAGGAGGATGTGACCAATCTAGATAGATCATTCTCTAATTATGGCTGTTATGCAGCGGTGGGACTCACCATATCAGAGAAACTTGATTGTTTTGGAGAACGTGACCGATCTAGTACATTCTCTATTTAGGATCCATTTGGTTCCAAGGGAAATTGAAGGGAAGGGAAGGGTAGTGAAAAATTTCAAACCTAAAAAGGAAACTTTTGTAATTATTACTCAACATGATTGTATAAACTATTTAAATTTCTTATCATATTTAGTAATGATACTTTTTAGATGTTTTTTTTTATTTTAATTTTCAAATTCAAGGAATTTTGATGCAAAGTAAATTGAAATTTAATAACCAAATATGGAATAATTTGGAGTTAATGACATACACATTGGGGTAATAATTACAAAATTTCTTTTTATTAAGTTTGAAAATTTCACTTACCTTTCCTTCAATTTCCCTTGCTGACAAACGGAGCCTTAAGGATTTTCGGAGTAAAGCATGTTTTACAAGTTACACCTTTACCTGAAAACAAACGGAGCATGAAGGAAAAGCCCTAACCCCGTCTCCCGTCACTTTTCCATTTCAAGTTAGAATGAAGCCCAAACCCTCAATCCTGCCGCAGTCTACATCTCCCTGCTGCCTTCACAACATCTCTGGTTTGTAGTTCTCTCTCCCTTTCTAAACGATTCCGATTTTTCCCCTTTGCAGACAGCTACGGTTGACACACCGAAATATCTTCACCGAGCAATTTCTGAATCAAGTATATGGTTGCTCTCTCTTACGTACACGAAATAGGGTTTTTTTGGGAGTGGGGGGGGGGGGAGAGTAACTAAAGAGTCTGGGAATTAGGTGCTGAACTGTCTTTGTAGGCACTATGGTTGTTTAACCTATAAAATTGAGACATATTCTGGTAGGTAATCTGTTCTACTCTGTTTTTCTGAATATTGTTGGGTCCCCCCTCCACTCCTTTTCCTGCTTTTATGATTTAATGGCTCTTGCTTACTCTCTGTCTTTTGTTATGTTTCTAGCTTTTCTATCGTCATCATGAGCAGGTCTGGTCAGCCCCCGGATTTGAAGAAGTAAGTCTCTTCTTCTGTGTTTATGCTTGGGTTTAACTTTGTCCCTTCATTCCTAATGTCTGCTGATTCGTTTTTTTCTCTATTTCTGTTGTTGTACCGACTGGTTTTCCTCCATTTTCATGGAACAGATACATGGACAAGAAGCTTCAGAGTAAGTTTTTTTTTTTTTTAAATTGTTTTTTTCTGCTATATCTTTGCCTTCTAAATCTCTTAGTTAGGGATGTTTACCTTCCTCCCCCCTATTTCTAATAACAATAACACCTTCGCCCCCTCCCCCCACCATGTGTTGTATGATTGTCACTACGATTGAATCACATTGTGTATTTCAGT
Organism: Telopea speciosissima; assembly: GCF_018873765.1. Taxonomy (NCBI): domain Eukaryota; kingdom Viridiplantae; phylum Streptophyta; class Magnoliopsida; order Proteales; family Proteaceae; genus Telopea; species Telopea speciosissima. The sequence goes on along the minus strand of NC_057916.1, from coordinate 85,618,295 downwards.
TTTTGATTAGTTGTTGATGGAATTTTTTGGTGTGCTTCTATAACTTTTACTTGACATTCTTTGATATAAAGGAAGTGTTCCACCATGCTCTAATCCATGCTGTTTCCCTAGTGATTGAGTTATGATTGAGCTTGTTTGGTTATTTTTTTTTTAGTTCTTATAATCATCAGGATGTTTACACACTACAGTGGAAATTGCAACTTTGAGTGTTCTCAAGTCGTTTTTAACTCAAATGGATAATTATAGATTAGGATGGGCCCATGAGTCCCTATATAAATCGAAATGGGTGCCAGTAGGATGTCTCTGTTGACTACATGAGGTGTTGATTCTGATAAGTAGCTTGCCTTGAATGAACTCCGCTGGGTTTGTTTAGTTGTTTATCCCATTTGAAAACTCGATTGGAAGAGTTCTGTTCTGCTTACAGCTCTAATTTTATTGTCGTGTGAGTTACATAAACCATTGGATATCAGGAGTCTCAATTGAGATAATAAATATGGACAAGTGTCTCAATCTGTTGTATTCAAGGCTTACCCAAAATGCCTCATGTTTCTTGTGCATTGAATAAGTAGCCTGGTCACAAACATAGTTAAACTGGATGTGCACCGAAATGATAAAGTTCTTTCATTTGGTTGCCGGCTCTAAAGTTTCCTTGTAGGGCCTGATTCTCATTTTATGTGGGCTGTTGTTGCCAGACACAAAATGATTAATTGTAATATTTACTAGGTGTTGGGCCCGAGGGTGTCTCAGTGTTCTCAAATCCCATTTTGGTAGGACATTAAGGTTTAGTTATGTTTTTTTGTTATACAATATCAAGGTATGGATAATTCTGTTTTTTTGGGCAGAAGCTAATGTAGCTCTAAATAGGATAAGGACCCTATTAGAGGCCAAGCAACAGGATCTAAGAAGGCTGCTGATTTGGCTGGGCAGAATTAGGGTTTTTAAGCTAAATTCTAGGGTTAGGTATGGGGGAATGGGGAAATGTATATCTGATTTTAATATGCAGGCCTTGGGATTTGGGAAAGCTTTTAAAACGAATTTTAACAAGTTTTGAAACAAGATTCAATTTCCAGATTTTTTACGGTTAGGGTTTGGGTTTCTAGAAATTGGGAAAACTATCAAAACTAGGGTTTCAAGTGGGCTGTGAGGGCTGGACTTGGGATCGAGTGTACTAAACAGTAAGGGGGAGACTCGATGGTAATTTGGGCTGAATTGGATGGCTAATTAGGTCTGAACTGGTTTTGACTATTTAGGGTTTTAGTGGAGATGAAGGGGAATTAGGGGTTAGCTATTGAAGATGGGGCAGCAGGGTAGGTCGAGTGGAGGGGTTAATGTAGTAATGCTGTGTCTGAAGTTTGAAGGGATTTGGATGATAGGATATGTCTGGACAGAATTTAGAACACTAGGGTTTATGGAAGTCGATGGGAGTTAATGGAGACTTAGGGTTTTGATGGAATTCAAATAAAATTAAAAGAGGAATGATTGGGAGGGAGGATGAATGGAAAAACAGAATTTAAAACCTTCAAACTTACAGCAGGAATCCACCGGCAGCAGCTTGAAATTGAAGGAACCTCCCGATCGTCTCGATGCAAGGAGTCGCAGGAATTCACCCACCCTATCCACCTTGAAATCCACAAGGATGCACTCACAGAGGAGCAGGAACAGCAGCAGCAACAGCCGACAGCAGCAAACAGATTTTTTTAATTCAAATTTCAGTGTGGGGGAGCCCTCCACGATTGCTTTATTTATAATATGGCTTGATGCCAAGTCCTAATACAAAATAAAGTCCTCTCCTTCACAAAATCGTGGAAGGGTGGGACTAAATAAAAACAACTTAAAACTTTTAAAAGAAAAAGACACAACTACCCCTACTAACTTAAATAAAAGAATCTAAGTTGAAACAACTAATTTAAAAGAAGATTTCATACTAGCCAATAGGATATAAGGACCTATTAACCAATAGGAACACTTCACTTAAATTAGACCAATTGAACCAATTGGGTGCAACCAATTCTAAACCGGTTCAATCTAAAAACAGGAAAATAAACTATGGAAAAATAATAATCCTAATCTATGGCTCCCTAATCAAGCCCTAATGTTCAGGGCTTCTTCTTCTTCTTCTTCTTCTTCCTACTTGGAGCTGCATCAACTCTCCTTGTCTTGAAAGCATTCATCCCCGATGAATGGCTGGAGATCACAGAATGGTCTCCCAAATCAGGACCAAGTTTCTTGAGTTCATCTTCAGCGGATGGTTCAAGCTTGTATGCGGACAACAACTCTTTGACGGATGAAGAAGGCTGGAATTCTGGCTGGGCAGCAGCCTCTTGAAGTACCACATGAACACCTCGTTAATTATGATCATCAAAATAATTAGCCACATCATATTCATCATCAGGAGGGAGTGCATGAATATGATTTGCGCCTTGGTCTTCATCTTCACCTGGAACTTCTTCCTTTTCAGCCACGTTGATAGGCTTCTTCTTGTGTGGGCAGTCCCTAGCAATATGCCCCTTGTCTTGACAGTAATAGCAAGTGAAAGGGTCATTTCGGCCCATAGGAACTTTGCCCTTATCATCCACACGTGGGGGAACAGCAGGGCGAGAGGTGCTGCCTATAGAGGAACCTTGTTTTGAAGTGCTAGTGTTGATGTAGGCCGGCTTGGAAGTAGAACCCGGCTGTTTACTTGAAGCTAATAGCTCCTCTGCTTTCAAGGCCTTCTCAAAACAATCTCGAACGTCTGCAACATCAACCACCCCAATTGTCCTGTTGATCTCACTTGACAGACCCAACCTGAACCGGGAAAGCATTTGGATGCCCTCCTCCCTAATGCCAGTGCGAGAAGAAAGAGCATCAAATTGCCTCATGTACTTAGTCACAGTCATGGTCCCTTGGCGGAGGGAGTTGAATTTATCCTGTAGTTAAGACCTGAAGTGTCTTGGCAAGTATTGCTTACTCAGGTCGTATTTCATGTCTTCCCAAGTGCGGGGTGCAGTACCATTAAAGTCCATCTCTCTTTCAGCAGTTCTCCACCACTCACGTGCTGGTCCGACAAGTTTAGCACAGACTAACTTCAGTTTCCCCTCTTCAGACAGGTCATACCAGTCGAAATAATCTTCTATTGCAGCAAGCCAGTCATAAAATACGTGGGGGTCGGAGTGACCATCGAATTCTTTTAGCTTAAGCTTCACCTTTTGGTTGCCTATATAGCGACGATTGTGACCTTGATCTCGAGTGAAATAAGACCTCATGTACTCCTCAAAAGTAGTCTGGCGACCTCTGTCTTTGTCCCTGTCCCGGTCTTCTCTATCTCTGTCTCTGTAGCCTCGGTGGTGATCTCTGTGTTCCTGAGAAGGCTCACGGGCATATCTAGGTCTGTCTCGACGATCTCTATAATAATCTCTACCATCCCTGTCATCTTGGTCATTCCTGAATCTGTCCCTGTGACCTATGTGTCCATCTCTATAACCCCTGGAGTCATCTCTAGGGCTCCCATCTCTGTTAGGCAGCCGTTGTACCACTGAATGGAGTTGGTACCTGTCTTCTTCTATGGGTACATTGCTGTCCCCATTAAGTGCAAGTTGTCTATGCTCAATTACTTGCAGCCTTTCAGCAATAGCTCTCTGTTCAGCTCTAAAATCTTCAACCAAGGTCTTTTGGTCAGCAGTAAATTTCTGAAACATCTCTAACATTGTTGCCATAGGGTCGGGTGGTTGTGGCAGCACTGGATTGCCATGTTCATCCATGGCTCTGATACCAATTTAATGTAGCTCTAAATAGGATAAGGACCCTATTAGAGGCCAAGCAACAGGATCTAAGAAGGCTGCTGATTTGGCTGGGGCAGAATTAGGGTTTTTAAGCTAAATTCTAGGGTTAGGTATGGGGGAATGGGGCAATGTATATCTGATTTTAATATGCAGGCCTTGGGAAAGCTTTTGAAACAGATTTTAACTAGTTTTGAAACAAGATTCAATTTCCAGAATTTTTAGGGTTAGGGTTTTTAGAAATTAGGAAAACTACCAAAACTAGGGTTTCAAGTGGTCTGTGAGGGCTGGACTTGGGATCGAGTGTACTAAACAGTAAGGGGGAGACTCAATGGTAATTTGGGCTGAATTGGATGGCTAATTAGGTCTGAATAGGTTTTGACTATTTAGGGTTTTAGTGGAGATGAAGGGGAATTAGGGTTTAGCTATTGAAGATGGGGCAGCAGGCTAGGTCGAGTGGAGGGGTTAATGTAGTGATGTGGTGTCTGAAGTTTGAAGGGATTTGGATGATAGGATATGTCTGGACAGAATTTAGAACACTAGGGTTTATGGAAGTCGATGGGAGCTAATGGAGACTTAGGGTTTTGATGGAATTCAAATAAAATTAAAAGAGGAATGATTGGGAGGGAGGATGAATGTAAAAACAGAATTTAAAACCTTCAAACTTACAGAAGGAATCCACCGGTAGCAGCTTGAAATTGAAGGAACCTCCCGATTGTTTCGATGCAAGGAGTCGTAGGAATCCATCCACCCTATCCACCTTGAAATCCACAAGGATGCACCACAAAGGAGCAGGAACAGCAGCAACAACAGCCGACAGCAGCAAACAGATTTTTTTAATTCAAATTTCAATGTGGGGGAGCCCTCCATGATTTCTTTATTTGTAATATGGCTTGATGCCAAGTCCTAATACAAAATAAAGTCCTCTCCTTCACAAAATCGTGGAAGGGTGGGACTAAATAAAAACAACTTAAAACTTTTAAAAGAAAAAGACACAACTACCCCTACTAACTTAAATAAAAGAATTTAACTTGAAACAACTAATTTAAAAGAAGATTCCATACTAGCCAATAGGATGTAAAGACCTATTAACTAATAGGAACACTTCACTTAAATTAGACCAATTGAACCAATTGGGTGCAACCAATTCTAAACCGGTTCAATCTAAAAACAGGAAAATAAACTAAGTATGGAAAAATAATAATCCTAATCTATGGCTCCCTAATCAAGCCCTAATGTTCAAGGCTTCTTCTTTTTCTTCTTCTTCTTCCTACTTGGAGCTGCATCAGATGCACTGTTAGTCAAGGGTGGCAAAACAATGCCACACAGTCAGTTCCAGGCAAGGTTCGAGATAATCAGTTTTGACCTTGGTCGAAACCAAAATATTTTGGGTTTTTTCAATCGAAATAGACTGAAACCCTAATTGTCTTGGCTGGCCATTTCGTTTGGCCATTTCAGTGGTCAAATGGCCATATTTTGGCCCGAAACTTCATGGAACCCCTAATTAATCATTTTTAAACATATTGGAACTTTTAGATGGTTAAAAAAACACCAAAAAGCATAATTTGTGCTATACTTTCTCAAATATAGCATATTCTAAACATAATTTAGTATTAGAAAATACAAAATTGAATATAAACAACTAAAATATACATTAGGACTGAAGAAAACCATTCAATATTACACGCAATGTCTTTTTTTTTTGGGGGGGGGTCATAGTTCGAGAACTCGCGAGATCTCGGTGAGATCTCGCCGAGTTTCTCGATTTTTGGAAAAGCCAAGACGAGACTGCCTACGAGTCTCAAAAGTGCAATATCTCGGCGAGATCTCGGATCTCGGTTTCGACCCATTATTTTAACCCACCTACCACTTAAATATCTTACCTAACTCGACAAAACTCGGCGAGATCTCGGATCTCGGGTTGACCCAAAGTTGAGGCTTCAAGTTGGAAAAAAAAATGCACCAACTCGGTGAGATCTCGACTCGTCTCGGTTTTTGCCGAGTTGGTACCGAGACCCGAGTTTTAGTACCTTGGGGGGGTTAAACACAATGTCAAAGTGTTACTAGTGTACATAACGTAGTCCTAGATTTGAATTACTCAAACTAGAAACCAAAACAGAATCATTTACCAAAGGATAGGTTCAGATTGAAGGGGATTGTAATAACAGGAATCAGATGGTTGAATGAGTGTAAACTTTAGGTCGAGTACGGGTAGGGTGGAGGAATATATGCTGAAAGTTACAGTTGAATCAGATGGCTAAATCTGGAGTTATGAAGGTTTCCTAATAGAGATAGGATAAGAGGGGTAAAAGGGTAATATCAGGCAATCGGCTGGGTTGATGGGGATGAAACTTGGATCGAGTCTCTCTTAGGGTTTGGAGAAGATTCAATCAAAGTTTCAGCAGGTTCTTACTGTTAGATTTGGCTGGGCAGAATTCTTGTGAAAATCACCTAACACGTGACCTTCTAGAAGGGGAAGAAGAATAGTTTCAGTTTCAGACTTACTTGTTAATGGTAAACCTTTGATATCAGAATTCTAGGGGAGTAGAACAGTAGTAGAAGACGTAGAGAACAATCAACATGACCCAGCTGGGCTTCCCACCACAAGGTGACAATCGGATCAAACACTGATTTCTTCAAACCTTGATCAAACACAAGATTCTTCTTCGCGAGGAAGACAAGTTGCAGAGCTGCAGCTTCTTTTTTGCTTTCTAAAATTTTTGAGAGGTAAAAAAGAGTGTCCACGATTTACTTTATTTAAAGGCCTAAAGGCCAAGTACTTCTAATCTCACTAGGGGACTAAAGTCCACCAAGCTGAGGTAAGAAATCAAAACACCTCTCTTATGCATGGAGAGGAGTGGACCCAACTTACATAATTAAAAAAATAATTAAATCAAATCACTTAGATTGAACCAAAGTTGGACCAACTCTGACCCAGTTCAATTTAAAACAAAAGACATAAAAAACAAACTAAGTATGGGAACTTAAAACTAAACTGAAACTACTTGGACTTCTTCTTTTTCCTAATGTAGGTCTTCAGATCTGCATCAGTACAAGTGTTACAGGTAGTCAATTACAAGTGTACAACCAAGTTTAAAACACCCCTACAAAATTGTTCCTTCAGTTCTATGTTAGTATGGCATAGAAGTTTCGGGAAGGCTCGAAACCTTTGGGAAAAAAGGATATACCTCTAAGTTTTAATATTATACAAATCTTGTTCAAATGCGGCAAATCGTTGTTGTAGATGCGTTGTACTAGTCCCCGACACTTTGTTCCACCAAGAAATGTAGGTGATTTGGCCAAAATACCAAATCTGGGTTTTTCTTAGAGTTTTTTTTCTTCTAACAAGCGAAGTAATGTAGTCTTAGGCAGGAGTAATCCCACTAGGAGCCAGGGTAATGGGGTCACACACAAAGGCTGGCCGATTGGGTTAGGGTTTACTAATTTGGGGCAAAACTAGAGTTAGGGTTGGATATTGGGAAAGGGGTTTATAGGGTATTAATGGGCAGGTCTAGGGGATTAATATGGTATAAAGAAGTTAGGGTTTGGATGAGTTTTGAAATTCTGCAATTTTGGGCAGAATTGAATTTTAGGTCAAAATTAGGGTTAAGTTAGGTTTTGGTTAGGGTTGTCTTATATGGTAATGATAGGCAGGTGTAGGGAAGTCTAATGGTATAGGTTTTATGATGTTTGAGTGAATGGAAGTAGGTTAGATGAGTTGGACAGCAAGATAAGGTTATTGGAGACAATTCCTAATGGAGGTAGGAGTAGGGGATTCTAGGGTTTAGGGTGGTGGGGGTTTGATGAATCTTGGATTGAGTGTCAATAATGATGTAAGGGATGTATGCTGAAAGTTTGGTTTGAAACTAACGGACAGATTTGAAGTTATGGAGGAATCCTAGTTAGGGTAGGAGTAAGAAGAAGAAGGTTTAAACAAAGTTCAGGTTCAAACTTACTGGATTTGAAGAGATCTTCAATGGCAGCAGCTTTGAAGATGAACAATGGGGTCTCCCGATCTTTACGATGCAAGGAGATAAGTAGCAGCCCTCCCGATCTTCACGATGCAAGGAGTCGATTGGAGATCCACCAATCCCTTCACGTTGATATTACTCACAAGGCACACTCACGATGGAGCAAAGGCAACAACAAAGGCAGCAAGCATAAAGCTGAGTTTTTATTAATCAAATTCGTCTTCAATGCTGGCCTCCCTTACAAACTTATATAGAAGACTAAAAAATAGACTTAGACACTAAAAAGGAAAGGCCTAATCCTATCCCTAATCTATTAGCTAGCTTAAACTGACTAGGAAACTGAAATAGACTCAAAATAGAGTTCTAATCTAGCCCAACTAAACAACTAAAAGAAAAACTAATAAAATCACTTAAATTGAACCATTGGTTGAATCGGTGCAATTTAAAACACCAAATAAAAAGCTAAGTATGGAAAACACCAAATATGGAAATAAAACTAAGTATGGGAGCTAATCTCGTATGCAACCTATTTACCCATATTTTAGGCCCATAAAAGTGGCCTATTATATTAGAAACCCATGGGATCAAAGACCCAACATGTATGTAACCCAACCCTAGACTTATTCCCAATGAAACAGGCCCTATTTGGTGATGAATCTGCATCACGAAGGCACTTGAAAGTTGAAACCAAGGTTCAAGATCTCAGGTTTTGACCAGCTAGAAACCGAGATATGGTTGAAATTGGTCAAAATCTGGTCAAAACCAGTGGCTTTTTTCCCAGCCAACTCGAGTTGGTGATTTCGAGGCCTAGAATTTTTTTTTTATCTGATTTTTTGTATAAAGCCTACTTTTGACATTCTAAACACAGTACATGAACTATTTTCACAAAAAAAAACACTCAAAATGATATTTTTGGTTTTTGACCCAAGTTTACTAGTGTACGCATAGTGTACTAAGAGTCATAGTTGTTAGGCCAAACACTTATTTATGCCAAATATCATTTTTTGTATGTCATTTACTTACGATATTATTTATAAAGAAGCAAATACACCCTATTTGAATCCAATAAAATAGTTAAAAAATCAAATTCCAAAAGGAAAAAAAGGTCAATCCCCAAGTTCAAGAACAAAAACTGGATTTTTGGCTGTAGGTGCAATTTTCAACTTTCTAATGCTGGGTTTTTTCTCAAATCTAAAAAGTCCGTAAGTCTTAATATGGTAAAACATTACTAAAAACCAAAAGTGTGGTAAAATATTCATTGGATTCAAATAGGGGGGAGGTATTTGCTTATTTATGAATAATATGTTAAGTAAATGAAATACAAATACAAAAACATTTTCTTAAATGATATTTGGCATAAATAAGTGTCTGTCCTGGTTTCTGGCTTGGTTACTGGCATACATAAGTATCTGTACTGGTTTGGAGCCAGGTTTCCCCAAGTTTCAATAGGCATAAGTGTCGACACTTGCGAAATTACCAACATCTCGGTCGAAACCAATCGAATCTGGTCAAAACCATGCATTTTTTCAAGTACCTGGCCAACTCGTCTTGGAAACCTGCGAAACCGAGATATCTCGGTGGTTTCGACCGAGTTCTCTTTCCATGCTTGAAACTCACGTATTGGGTCAAAATTTCAGCCAATTTTATTTGAAATAGTGCTTTTATATGCACTGTTTTGTACTGAAACCTAGTTGAAACCTAAATTTCCGCTGAAATACTGAAATTTTGGTTGAAACCCTGCATTCCAATTGCGTCACTCCCAATTTTGTTTCAACCTTCATATATTTCCGCCGAAATGACGAAAGTTTGGTCTAAACAATACATTCCTACTGAGTGACTCCCAATTGTGTTTCAACCTTCATATATTTCCACCGAAATGACGAAAGTTTGGTCCAAACCATACATTCCTTTTGAGTCACTCCCAATTTTGTTTCAACCTTCATATATTTCATGCAATCTCGGTGGTTTCGACCGAGATTTTGAACTATGGTTTCAGGTTGCAAAATGAGCCAGTGTTTTTGACTTTCAGATTGGCGCAGGTTTTGGGCTTGCATTCTTAGGTAGTTATATTTAGTATGTAGTCATCTACTTTTTACATGTTAAAAGGCTTAATGAACAATTGAACCTAGTTTATTCAAATCATGAAATCAGAACCTGACTCAGACTTTATTTTTTGACAAAAACTCCTACGCTACAAGAGAACAGCTATCCCTACCGTTAGCTAGGATACCAGACTGCCTGCGCATTATGGTGATCATAAAATGTGGCTTTGAATCGCAGTACTGATATACATAGGTGGCTAGCAGATGTTCTTTACTTTGAATGTGTTCCATGCGATTGCAGAGTGTTTGCTTTTTAGTACGTTTGTTTTTGTTTAAAAAAAGGTGGGGTGAGAAAAATAGTTAAAAGGTGGTTGAGTAATGAAGGAAAAAATGTGATAGTGGTGAAAATATGCTTGTTGGATTATTGCTAAATTCAAATGGGCATTATTGATGGAAGATTGGTGAAAGATATTCTCAGGTAGACATTAAAAAGAAAGCGTTGACTTGGATTCTCCTTTAGAAAAAGCAAAATTCCTAGGAACTTCTACTTCCTCTGTATATTCAGAGTAATGACAGGATTTATTTGCCCCATACGGATTCTATAATTTTCATATGAGAAAAAAGGATGCACTCCCGAAGGTCCTGGATAACCCAGAGGACATCCGCCAGAATTCAAATTGACCATGCCAGCAGGAGATGCATCCACTCGTGCACTATTCTGTCTTGGAGGTTCCTTGAAGGGATCACCTCTCTTTGGTCTCCAGTGCCAAAACAGGTAGAGCTGCAAGGAACATCTTTGAAAATATTGTTTGCTGCTGAACAATGTGCCACGTGGAAGGATGATATGGAAATTCAATCCATTGGTCATCTAGGAAATGGTTTGTATTGGCAACTAGTCAAATTAAAACTCAGATTTAGTCAATAACCTTCCATATATTGGCATTTTGCCTTGTGTTTCTGTCATTCATTTCTTTCCTATCATTTTTGAGTGGATTTTAAAAGCTTTATTTTTTCACTTGATGAATTTCATATGGCTAAGACCTAACGTTTGAGCAGGAGACCTAAGGGTCTTGCTGTCCAAAATTATCAGCCCCATCCAACTGCAATATGGTAGATATTTGGGTAGTTGAGCTGTCTGGGAAGTTCTTACTGAGGTGGGGTGTCAAGGAAAACCTCCCGTACTTTATTTCTTAGAATTTTTGCTGGGGCTATAATAAACAAATTCAACTTTAATTAGAGTTGAATGGAGAAACATGATTCGTGTAGTTTGACCCCCTTTAGTTTCAACCTATCAAAACTGTCAAATGTTAAAATACTTCCATAAAATAATGCAAACTCAAACAAAATATACAATTTGAAGTTTTGAACCACGCGATAATATCCAGTATAGATTTTTAGTGTTTGCTTAGGCATCTCACCTTTCGCCAAGCATTCTCTGTGAAATTTCTTAACAACTTTCTGCTCTTACACCTTGTTTTATGTGGCTGCAGTTAAGCTGAATGCTAACCGGATTGTAGTTGGCACCCTTCGTGGATTTGATCAGTTCATGAATCTGGTTATCGACAACACTGTGGATGTAAATGGCAATGAGAAAAATGATATAGGCATGGTGGTGGGTTCTAGTTCTTTGCCCTTAAATTATTTTTGTTAAAATATTTTTTCTAGGTACCTCACCATCACATTTGTTCCTGCAGGTTATCCGTGGAAATAGCGTAGTCATGATTGAAACACTGGAACCAATTAACCGAAATCAGTAGATATGTTTTGGTTATCTCAAGCGCTTTTTGTGGTTTATGATCAGATAGAGGATCAGTACAGTTGTATCATTGGAAGGATATCTGCATGCACTTCTGATGTGAGGTTAAAGTACTTATTTGTGTGCGTTAATTAGGGATTATTTGTTTGAAAATCAAGTAGATTAGCTTAACATTACTGTCCTTTGGACACCTTAATACCGTGCAAATATTTGATTGGATGGTGGTTAGCTTAACATTACTGTCGTTTTTACCCTGCACTTTTTTATCAGATGGTGGTTAAAATTTTGCACAGATTATGCAAGCCTTGTGAGCCTTACAGATTAGTTCACATTCCTTACGGAAAATTACAGTGTTTTCATGTGTTTTAAACTCATTTTATTGGTAGAAGATGCTTTAGCCTGTTGTGTAAGATAGGTGACCTGAATCTGAGTGCTAGGGAATCAACCATATCACACCAAGCAAATATCTGACAACTCAGAATTTCTGATGGATGTGGGCATATATGGAGGAGCTCGTGAAGATAAAAGCCAGTTAGACGCACAAGAGCTATCAAAACATCAGAGTGAATCCCACCCCCCACACCGGAAAAAAAGAGTAGAGGAAACGAATCTTTTTGTACATGTAGAGAAGTGTTAGAATATATGCGGATATGAGGAGGGTTTTCTTAGGTTGTCAGTGAGTATAAACCTTTCGCTATTTCAACGTATGAAGTGGCATCCTATTTTCCCCTTCTATCACAAGATCTGTAGCTTTTATAGATACATAAAATAGATAGAAACGATGGCAAAACGGGGAGCTCCTTGAATTTCATCTCTCTTGAATATTATGAATTTATGATCCCTGGTTAATCTGCGATGTGAGTTGCAGCATTTCAGGAGAGATATAGTAGATAGAAACGATGGCAAAACAAGTCACTAAGTATCAGCGATGTGAGTTCCAGCATTTCTCAAAAACTTCATTCACTTAATTGTGTTTGTCCATCTCACAAGGATGTACTCAGCCAATCGATTTTGGATGGCCTTGCTATTATAAATGACTCCATGAATGGGTGATGGATTAGGATTTGAGGAGTTGCCTTTGTTAAGTTTAACTCACGTTGTGGTCTTCAACAAGCTGTACCGTGAAGCTTCTGCCTGGAAGCATAGATAAGGGTAGGTAGTACCTGAAACTAGTTAAAATTAGATTACTGTGGAATAGTCCATTGTGATTTATAAGGGATTTAGTTTTGATTAGCAAAAAGCTGAGAACCATCTTCTTATGCTTGATCTACAGCCACCACTTAAATATGTTAGGTATTTGCAGGGATTTGAAAACTTTGTATCTTTGTATGAATCCTCCATGCATGATGTTAGCCATCCGACAAAGAATTGGTTTTGAGTCTTATAAAATTGAAATCGAAAGCATAAGCAAATCCATCTTGGTGAATAACAATCTCTAATGAAATGTGGGATGGTCTTAGGTTGTTGATTACAGCAAGAACAAATATGTTGTAAAACACCTCTTATGGAGAGAATGATTAGTGGGTAGTTCATTATGTGCTGCAAGCCACAAAAATGTAAGTATTTGAGTGTAAGTGCCTTCTAGTCTTGTTGCTATGAAATGGTAGTATGATCTATCATTGGGTCAGAATATAAGCTGATTTGCAGGATAATATTTTGAGTTACCAGCCCAAATAATGTGTTGTTCCTAGGAATCATTACATTGGATCATCGCTCAGGTGCTTTGAGAAATGATATAAGATTAGGAGGTGGGATCTCGTACGAGAATGGGTGTCAGCTGCCCAGATGGCATCCACCATGAGTGGGTCCCTCATGGTGGATGCAATCTGGGCGGCTGACACCCATTCTCGTACGAGAATTGGATCCCAGTTCTAAGATCAATTAGGGCATCATTTAAATTGACAAGTGGCAAAGGGTCAGTTAGGGTGCCCCTTGTAAGGGGATTAAATGCATATGCATGTAGATGCCTGCTTTTGGTAAAGGTGTGCGTGCAAAATGGGTGGATATGGTAAAAGAAGCTGGTCGAAGATAATATTATTCATATAGCTACTTGGGAAAGAAAATCCAGCATGATATGATAAGCTACGAGAAGTTGTTTTAGGTGGCATGGCCATGTTCAACAGAGGCCTTTGGATGCTCATGTGTGGAGGAGTGATTAGAAGTTGTTTAAATAGGGCTCCAATCCTATTTTACTCACTGCTATTGTTTTTAGTCTCTTTAAACTATTGTAATCTCTTTTTCAGTTCAGTGTGGATGAATGGAATTGATTTGTGTTTGGTTGATGCCGGGGAAATGTTCACCTAGGGGCTGATTTGAGAGCTTTGCAATTTCTCTCTCTCTCTCTCTCTGCTATTGATTCTTTCCAGATCAGAATCTTTGTATTGTTAGAGTTAATTTTAATTTTCTAACTTTTCTATCATTGAATATGGTATATCGAAGTTTAGATTACTTGCATCTTTTAGTTTTGGACTACTGTGATCAGAGTCTCTTAAATCTGGTCTTTAGAGACTTTAGACTTTATTAATTTCTTCTTCATAGTTGTCTGCTACTTACCTGCTCTGTTTTGCTTAGATCTAGAATTATACACTAATTGCTCCTTAGAATTCAGCAGAGGAAACTCTGTTTCTGGTTTCTTTTGACTGGTCTGAATTCCTAGAACAATTGGCCATAATTTCTAGTGTTTTGGATTCCTTTGTTTGTGGTTATGGATTTTCTCTTATTCCCTATTTTGATAATTTTCTCATTATCAGTTTCTGCATAAGTTTTAAATCTAAAATTTTATTTAGTCTAATTTTAAACATTTGCTTTATCTTTTAATATTCTCGTATTAGTTTTTTTACCTGAATTCATAAATGTTTTCAAAATTCCATGATGTTCAATACTATTTTATAGTTGATATCAACAAGCTTTATCCTTCTGCTTCTTTTATTAAGTTTAGGTTGTGGCTCTATCAGACTATCACATTACTTTAATTGTGGGTTGATTGGCTTTCAGTCTACCTGAACCAGTTTGCTTCATCAAGTGAAATGTTTGGTACGTCCTGTTGGTGTTTCACCGAAGTTATTAGATGATCCATCCATTCTCTATACCGTTACACTCTTAATGCAATGTACCTGTGATCATTATATGACAGTTCATTTCCAAGTGTTCTGAGTATTCTGACCTCCCTATGTTAGATTTGTAACTCTTAATAAGTGATTCTTTGAAGATTGGACACATGGTCCTGATTTCAAAAGGGAGTCCCCTAAAACGACTTGGGCTACTTAGTTTACGTGGGAAGGGGAACGATCTCTCCCATGTTCCATGCTGTGGCATGCAAGGTAGTAGAAAATAGGTGTGGTTCCATCTTGACCTCTTAGTTTCCTACTTCTGTGCATGTGCTGCTTGTCAGTTGTCACATGCATGCTCTAACTTGGTGCTTTGGGCACTAAGGTGTTCACAATTCACAACCTAAAATTGGCATTTCTTTGCCAAGTCACTGTTGACTAGTCGTACGATATTTGAGTCAGATCAGTTATAATTAGTATTTTAGTGGTTTCTTTGAATTCATGAAAACATTTCTTTTGTTTCTTCTTTTTTGTTTTTTTTGGGGTAGGGGAACTGTTGGGAATGGTGATTGCAATAGAAGCTGCTAATTGTTGGAAATCTGTAGATTGGAGGCTGATTTAGCCTTTGAGATCTGAGTTATGATCATTGTTTGGTTTTTTTTTTTTTTGTTTTTGTTTTTTAGATAGGTATCTATTTTATGGTGTAGGGAGGGAAGATGAGAACAGGAGGTTTGAACCCAAGACCTACTGATAGAGTGGGCTTTTATGCTCCACACATCTACTAACTGCGTACTGCATTCATTCTATTGAATCCCCCAATCCCCCCCCTCTCCCTCCCTCCCCCCTTTTCTTTTTTTCCCCTTCTTTGTGATGATTAATTGGAAGACGATGTTCATGGTTACTAAATTATGGCAGATTGTTTTAACATAAAGACATAAAAATTATTACCTATTGGATTAAACTGATCAAGGGTGATCATTCAAAACTGCAAAGCAGTGTGGAACACATGATAGTCTGGTGATGCTGGTTTTGGGG
The DNA here is from genome assembly GCF_018873765.1 of Telopea speciosissima. NCBI lineage: Eukaryota > Viridiplantae > Streptophyta > Magnoliopsida > Proteales > Proteaceae > Telopea > Telopea speciosissima. The sequence continues at coordinate 85,602,686 of NC_057916.1, read as the reverse complement.
CTTAATCAATCTATATGCTTGAGAGGGTTCAGTGAGCGTTGCGTAATACATAAGATAAGACACATGGTCTTCTACACCCCCCTCCCCCGCCAAAAAAAAAAAAGACACATGGTATAGGGCCGACTGTCCAGACTCAGAAGGCCCCCCAAACCTTCGGGGACCATAATCTAAAATGTAGCTTTATTAACATGTGGAGCTGCTTTGCTCGCCCCCTAAGTGCAGCTGCGGAGGGGGTTTTTTTGTTGGTAAAAGCAGCAAAGGAGTCGGAAAACTAGAAATAGGTGGAGGCAAAAAACCCTCTATAGATGGAGAGAGAGGATCAAACGTTGAGGCTGTTATACCTTAATGTTGTAGTTGTACTATGGTGTAATAAACATGTGAGAATAAAACTAATTTTTACCTTTTCCTTATCTTTTAGCTTTTTAATATGCCCAGATTACCCTTCAATAAACTTTAACAATTCTTCTTCGCTTTAATTTTAAATTTACTGTCTAACTGCGTATTGAGATGACCATAATTGCATATTACATACCCCAACCTCAATCATATTGTACACATTCTATGACGTCGTACCAAACTAATGAATTATACCTAATTAGTTTAGTACAGAGACCAAATTAACACAGATAGAGAGAACGTGCTATAAAATTGGCAGTCCTACTTCACGTACATCAATTATCATACCTTGTTGGGATTTGAGGCTAGCTATGTGAATGTTAAAATGAAATATGGACATTAGAAGATTAATATTGCATTAATATTCTGGTAATACACAATTAAGTCATATCAGTGCATACTCCATAATGTATTTAAGATATATATATATATTTTTTTGGTAGAAATGTGTATTTAAGATTGAAGTATCAAAAAAGGGATAAGGCATTGGGGTTGGTTATGCTAGTACCTCTGTATTTATCTCTCTCATCCTCACATGAAATGACATCACTGCCCCCCAAGGTATAATATTGTCTTGTTGCACGAGCTCCTCTATGTTACTTGCTCAAAAACCTTTTCGATGCCCATAAAAAAAAAAATTTATGAAAATGTATCATTGAAGAGTAGAATGGACATTTTAAAAAGGCAAGGGAGAAAGGGAAGTAAAGGTTCGCTTTATTAGGAAATTAGAAAAGTAGTTTTCCACATGATACTATGAGATTAAGTTTATGGCATGGATAGAAACTTAAAAGAAAAAAAAAAAAAAAAACTGTAACATCTAGGAGAAAAAAAATTGCTAGATGAAGTGATGAACAAGTAAAATGTTGGGGTTGATTGAATTCAAGGCTTTTCTGTACCTAGCAAACTTAAAACAAACCAAAGGAAAGAGAAAGCAGGAAATAGGAATGCCATAATCTTGTTTAAAGCTCTCCATTGATGCAATAATTCCTTTCCGGTTTCAGAATATAAATGAATGAAAATTTTTTTCCCTTTATTTTTTGTCCATTTGGCCTCTTTGCCCTTGACTTTTGTCTTTTGATTTGATTGTTGCCTGATCGTAGTGGTCTAACCATTCTGAGTTAAAGTCATAGTTTCTCATTCATCGAAGTTATTGTTAGGTCTGTGATTTAGTATGAACATAGGCAGGTATTATCCATTCCTCGAGGGCATTTACAGATATAAAACCTGGGTTCGGGATCATAGCACCATTAATTCACAGTCCTTAACTCCTTACCTTGAGACAAGGGGTACCTTTTACTTGTTTATTAAGTTTTAGTTCAACTGTACTTCGCTGTAAAGAACAAAGCATTAAAGAAAGGTTATGATGTGATTAATTTTGATAAAAACGTTTCTCATATGGTGGGTTCATACACTCATGCTATTGAGGATGAGAGAACAACTTGATCGAGCAAATCAGAGCTCCATGGCAATTTGATGACCCATCAATCATCCATAATCCATCCACCAGTTTTGATTAAAGCGCATGTGATCCCATTTTTCTCTTTTCGACCGATAGAAAGCAAGTGGTTGAAGAGATGGGCCAGCCTCTGTTGCTTTTCTTCAATTTGTTGAATGTTGAATACTTGATCTGGAGATTCTGGAGAGGTGTAAATCTTACAAAAAAGGAAGAAAGGCTAATAAATTTAAGGGAGGGAATATGGACGAGATGATGGCGTTGATAAGAAGAAGCCCAGAGAAACTAAGGAACCAGGCCATCAGTAGAGCCACCAACACCACCACTTTACCAAGCTGGAAGCTTTACGAGAACCCATTCTATTATTCCCCACAACAACGACAACAGCAGCAGCTCCTACAACGACGAAGGCGTCACCATCGTGTCCACCTGCCACTCTCGGCTCGTAAGATAGCTGCTTCTCTCTGGGATCTCAGCTTCTTCACACCCATTATGGATTCCGAGCTGATAAACGTCAGCGCCCAGATGGCGGAATTGAGGTCGGAGCTTGAATTGGAACGCAAGGCTCGTAAGAAGATGGAATCCATGAATAAGAGACTGGCCAAGGAGCTGTCGGAGGTGAGGAAAGGGAGAGAAGTCATAGAACGAGTTTGCGAAGAGCTGGCAAAGGAGATTGAATCGGATAAAGCAGAGATAGATCGCATGAGGAGAGAAATGGAGGAGGAAAGGAAGATGTTGAGGATGGCTGAGGTGTTCAGGGAAGAGAGGGTCCACATGAAGCTGACGGAAGCCAAGATTTTGTTTGAGGAGAAGCTGCTAGAGCTGGAGTTGGATTTCACCAAACCCAAGAAAAGTTTTCAGTTTCCTTCTCCATCACCATCTCCGGCGAAAGAGGCAAAAGCAGAGGAAGAGGAGAGAAGTAATTATAAAAAAAATCGTAACGAGGTCGCAATCAGCATCACATCGCCTGGTTATGGGAGTTACTTGAATAATAATTCCCACAATTCAAATTCCACGACGACATCGTCGTGTCTGGACAATGGAGGTGGTCGATCGACGTCAACGTCGACGGTGAATCAAAATCATAGAAGAGCATCACCTGAAGTGGAGAATCCACACATAAAGCGAGGTATCAAGGGGTTCGTGGAGTTTCCGAGAGTGGTTCGGGCAATTGGCCCCCGAGGAAGTCATTCGGGCTCCAAATTGAAGTGTCAAAAAGCTCAACTTCGACTTCTAATGAGACACAGGAGCCCCGTTCGAAGCCATAATTTCATCTTGAGTTGATCTCAGCTCTCTCTCTCTCTCTTGCCACAGTCGTGAATTCCTTTTTAATTTGTTATTTTTGTCATCAGTTGGGATGAGAACTCTCGAGTCTTTCACTCTTTCTGGGTTCGTGTGTTTTTAACTGGTAATCTATTTAGTGGCTCAATTTGGTAACGAAGATCTGCTGCAAACGAGATATTGATCCAAAATTTGAAAGTGATTTGGGGAGTTTGTAAAGTAAGGATTTAAAAGCAAAGCTTATATAATAAGAGCAATAAAGTACGGTTTCCAAGATCACACAGACGACTTGTTAGTTTGCAATTGAAACCGAAATGGCAACTACAGTATTTGACTTTGCTTCAATTCATTGTAGTACAAAATCTGAAAGAGAAAAAGCTGCTGCACTTCTTTTTCTTGCTTCATATCTCTGTTTGTTTTTGTTTTTTTTTTGTGGGAGTGGGGGGGAGGGAGGGGAGGGTTTTAAAGATTAAGGTTTGAGAGATAATGAATCATGTGATAATGTTGATTGATACAAACTGTACATTTGAAGACTGCAAATCTTGTCGAGGCGACTTTGAAAAGAAGAGAGTCAACCCATCCTTAAATCACAGGCACAGATTGTCATCATCAAAATCATCGAATCGAATTGCCAACAACAAAAGACGCATTGCTTTTGGATATGAGTGGCCTTGGAAAGAAAAAAGCTCTTTCTTCTCGGCGTGATTGGAATCATCGAGCAGGGAAGGGAGCCCCACCTTTAAATTCGGCCAAATACGAAACAACTTCCCCATCCCATGCCGATCGACATCGATTATACAGAGAAAGGATCCTCTCAAGGAATAAAACCTGGCGATCGATGGGAGTCCGTGACTGCTGTGAGTAATTATATAGCCCAAGTATATTATTCATGAAAGAAAAGGTGAGGTATCGTCATCATCACTGCTTTACTTGGAAAGGCAGGGACCCCAACAGCCCAACCCAAGTTGTAATTAATTAGTTCTGGGTCTGCGTACCCAGCCACACTTGTGACTTCTTGCTTCTCCAGGGGTCCAGGGGTCCAGCGTCGACAGTCGACACCTCGCCCAAGTTTTGCTGTTCGCTTTTTAATCCAAATTGACATTGATGATCACCCATTAATGCCAATTGGCTTTCCGTGGTGGTGTTAATTAGACCTATTCGGTGAAATTCAGACGGATTGATTTTTGAGGCAGATTTTGGTTTTCCTGGGACTAGTTGAAGTTCGAACTTATTAAGTATTACCTCCATTAAATGCGTCTCTGATGCCCTCTCTCTCACCTCCATTGTATGCGTCTCTGTTGTGTTTCTTACCTCCATTAAATCCGTCTCCCATGGCTCTGGCAAAAGTGGTTTTTAACACAGAAAATTATCTTCTCCAGTTTTCTGCCTGGCCCAGTTTCTCAAATATGGGATGGTAGATCCCATCTGGGAAGAGTGTTTGGTCAGAGATAGGGTGATCATTAAGGATGTAAATGAATAGCCGAAATCTGTTTCTATATCCGTGTCTGTATCTGTTTAGCACTATCCGAATCCGTCCAAAAATTAAATGGATCCAGATACGGATAGGCCATAGTTATTTGAAAAGCTATATTTACATGTAAACGGATAAAATATCCAATATGTATCTGTGTTTATATCCGTTTAGCACTATCTGAATCCGTTCGATAGCTAATCGGATGCGGATGCGGATATAGCACTATCCAAGCCGAATCCGATCCGTTTACAGCCCGAGTGGTCATTCCAGTCCCCCCTTGTTAGAGGAACTGCGAAACTGGGCCGGACAGGGAACAGGAGGTGATAAAGATCCTTAACACCTTCTCCCAACTCCCAAGTAGGGTTTTAGCAATCGATATCGGTTTCTGTCGATACTAATTTGGATCAGTCTGATTTGGATCAATCAAGTTAATCCTTATTTTGTTTAAAAAAATTAGATTTTGTTTTACATTTTTACCCTTGTCTGTATCAATCCGTTAATACAAAATCGACCAAAAATCGATATCGACTGATCCAATCCGATACCGATTCTTCAAACCATGTTCCCAAGTCCCAAAGATTAAAGAGGCTTTGTTGGAGGGAGATTGAATCTCCCCACTGGCCACTACATTCTACAGCCACTTGGACAGGTCACTAGCCACACGAAGCATATATAAATAAGAGAGAGAGAGAGATCGTTTGTTCTTATTTCTCCTTATTTCATACAAGAGAGAGATATTTGTTCTTCTTTCTCCTCATTTCTTGATATGTTCTACCCAAAAAAATCATTTAAATCATTTTTGATATGAAGTTCTGAATTATGTGCATGAGTGGAGTTTGGATCAGGTTCTTGTACGACATCTGTCGTATAGTGTTTGGCTCTTTTTTTGGTCGTTCAAATAATCGGTCTATTGTCTGACCGATCAATCGTGATTAGAAAACGTGTGATGGAAAGCGCAGGCGTGCCATAGTTTGTAACACTCAATGTGAAAGAAGTCTGCACTTTTGATTTCTTTCAGGAGATGTAGATTCTCCTCTTACCTCAATTGCTCTAAGGACTTTAAATTAAGGTAAAGTACACGTAACCCTTATAATGCACCCAATATTCTTTGTACCCCCTAAGTGGCTCAATATTCCATGTACCATCCCTCAATATTCCACGTACCTCTCTTGCTTTACACCTCCAAATGTCAGATAGGTCCACACCAAGTGTTAAATATTAAAAAATGACCAAACTACCCTTTCTTCTATTTTGTCTAATATTTGAAAAGACCTAATTGCCCTGACTTATTTGCTAAAATTTAAAAATACCAAAATGCCCTCATCTTCCCCAAATCATTATCTTCTTTTACCTACCCAACACCACCACCACCACCACCCGCCACCGCCGCCGCCACCCACTAAATCAAATACTAATTCCTGTGTCGGATCGACCCAAGGGATCCAAACTACCCTTTCTTCTCCTGTATCTGACTCCGAGCCTGGGGTCGTTAACAGAGTTGACAAAACTCGTTCTTGGGAAAAACCGAATCAGTGGTGGAATCCCCGCAGAGCTAGTGTCGTGCTCCAAGCTATAGTTGTTGGACCTCGGGGATAACGGTTTCTCAGGCCAGATACCAAAAGAATTGGGTCAGATACCGGCACTGGAGATATCTCTGAATCTGAGCTGCAATCAGCTCTTCGGTGAAATCCCATCAGAGTTCTCTGATTTAGACAAGCTTGGGATTCTGGACATCTCCTACAACCAGCTTACTGGGAAAATGGACATGCTTGCGGGTCTTCAGAACCTAATCCTTCTGAACATATCCTTTAATGGCTTTTCGAGACAATTGCCAGATACCCCATTCTTCCGGAAGCTCCCGCTAAATGACCTGATGGGGAACAAAGCGCTTTACATCGCCCCCAATGGCGGCGTTGTGACACCAGCTGAAAGGGGTCGGGTCACCAAGCCCCCAATGAAGATGGCAATGTCAATCCCCGTCAGCGCCAGGGCGGTGCTGCTGCTGCTGCTGGCGGTTTACTTGCTAGTGCGGGAGCATATGAGGGCGAATGGAGTATCGGTGGAGGATGACAGATGGGATATGACACTCTATCAGAAGTTCGATTTCTCCATCGACGACGTCGTCCGGAACTTGACGTCAGCGAATGTGATCGGAACGGGGAGCTCAGTGGTGGTGTTCAGGGTTGCGATCCCTAATGGGGAGACGCTGGCGGTGAAGAAGATGTGGTCTTCTTCTTCTTCTTCTCCGTCGCCGTCGGAGAAGGAGGAATCATCAGATAAGGGAGAGATGGAATCGGGAGCATTCCGGTCGGAAATCAGGACACTTGGGTCCATCCGACATAGGAATATAGTGAGGCTTTTGGGTTGGTTTGCCAATAGGAGCAGAAGCAAGAAGCTGTTGTTCTATGTATTTGATTTGGTGGGTGGTGGTGGTGGTGTTCGGTATGTAAAAGAAGATAATGATTTGGGGAAGATGAGGGTATTTTGGTATTTTCAAATTTTAGCAAATAGGTCAGGGCAATTAGATTTTTTCAAATATTAGACAAGATAGAAGAAAGGGTAATTTGGTCATTTTTTTAGTATTTAACACTTGGTGTGGACCTATCTGACATTTGGGGTGTAAAGCAAGGGAGGTACGTGGAATATTGAGCCGCTTAGGGGGGTACGAGGAATGTTGGGTGCATTATAAAGGGGTACGTGTGCTTTACCCTTAAATTAAAGACCGAATTACGATACGCAAAGGAAAGGATAATCATAGAACAAATGATTGAGATGAAATAAGAAATCAACAATTTCTATTGATCTCAATATTGGTATACACGAAGGACATACCATTGACAGAAGGCAAAAAAAAAAAAAAACAGAGTTGACAGAGAAGATGACTACGATGGCAGGGAGAAGATTACACTAAGAATGATAAAATGCCATAAAAATAAAAGATAAATAAAATTGCAGGTTGTTGATTGATCGAGAGATCCCTTCCTCTTCTACGATTCTAATTTTTATACTCGTGAGGATGAAACCTCCATTAGGTGTTCATTAACCACAACTTCTTTGATGGTTATAGAACCTTTTGAACATCATGTCCTCCTGGAGTGGCTTCCACTTTTGAGGTGATGTTAGTTTTGGGCGTTTCATGGTTTAAAGTATTGTTTTTCAGAGTCGTTTATATTAGGGGCAATTTTATACTTTTGTGGATTTGGGTTTTTCTATGTATTGCACGAGATGTTATATATATAGTGTTATCTCATAAGAAGGTGTGTGTGTGTGATAGTTTTTTCATCAAAATAGTTACATGGAGGTAGTGGTTTGATAGTTATTTTTATTGTGCAGTAAGGTAGTTATTGTAACCACTTGTAATGCTTTATTTAAATTAGTAGCAATGTAATGGATAAGGGGAAGGGATCGTGATCCTCTACGGTGCCTTGCCCATAGCGGCCTGTGCGACCCAGACAGAACACCATGCGCAATGTCCATCTTACCCCTGCCCAAACGCCTTGCCTGAGCAGGGATAAGGCGGACATTACGTGCAGCGCTCTGTCTAAACCGCACAGGCCACCACGGGCAGGGCGCCATAAAAGATCTGTATACGGACTCTTCTCTAAATTTTCTCTCTCTTTACATCCGAATCAACTACTCTTTGAGTAAAGAGACATGACTTCCTCAATTAACTCTTTCCCCATTACTATTTCTCTCCTTTTTGGTAAGTAGAACTATTTATTCATGTGTGTTCTGTGTAAGGTATCTGAATGATCGCCATCCATCTCCTTAATATTATCATAACCCATCTATTACCATGTAGTGTCACACAGGCTTTAATTAGGAACTGAAACTAACCACGATATCGGCACAAGAGAAAATGATAAGAAATCTGATTGGACCGATAACTTTAAGTTACCATTTAATTTATAGTTTAGGGTTTTTATCTTGCATATCAAAGGCATCTCTTTAGCCAATCTTTACTGACTATTTCTAATATTGTCTCAAATGAGAGAACTCTTTCAACTGACGAATTGGAATACTTATGAAAATTTCTTTTAATAATTTATGCGTTTGAATTATGTTTAAAAAATTACTTAAAAAAATAAAAGGGAAAAAGAACACTAAACTCCTCGTGGTCAATGTGCTTTTGTGCCTAGACACAATGCCACCTTGTCCCCATGAGAAGTGCGCTCTACCCTCATGGAAAGACGGAAATCTTACTCAAGTCGATGGTTTACTGGTGCGCTACTATTGACTACCGTATACGTGCAAGCTCTAGAGACCCAGATCGACAGCATTCTATCGTTCTAAATAAAAATGGATTTGGCTCCTATCCTGCAGTGGCGGGAGCTGGAGCATCCAGCATCCCCCCCCCCCCCCCCGAGATCTCTCCACCTGGCCTTAGTGGCATCCAATGGCGTTAATTAATAATACTCGATTTAATCCCATTTGGCTCCCATCTTCCACTCACGAACCCGACCCGAAACAACGAAAACTGTACCGGTTCTTCCTCTTTTTCTTTCTTTTTCTTCAACCACCGCTCCACTGTGCACACAACTGCCCCACCACCGCTGCAACCTCTGACCACCCCACTACTTGTCTAAGCAATCCTTGTGTAATACCAGCAGTGGCAGCAAACCTCTGACCACACCACATCATCAACGCACCCCTCTCTCTCTCTCTCGAACTCCCTTGCAGTTGGGTAGCTTCTCTTAAATCTTTTCTCTCTTCAGTTTCTCATTTTAGCTTACTAGTTCTGCTTCATCGCTTGGCTTTTGGCTTCAGGAATTTGTTCTTTTGAGTATACCCCACTTCGATTCAAGCAACTACGATGAGCCCAGTAGCAGATATCAACGGGAACTTGGCTTCAACCATGAACCACTTGTTCACAACCCCAACTCCATCTCTACTCTGATTTTGTTTTCCATCAATTCAAAGGCAAAAATTGGGATTTGTTTTTATCATTTCATAAGAGATTGTTTGATTACGAAAAGAGAAAGAATGGCTCCAAGGCGAGCGAGGAAGGAGGTGGTAAAGACGACAACAACGAAAGTGGTTGCAGAGAGTGATGTGGAAGTTGCTGTGCTTACAACTCGCATCAGAGCGGCAATACCCACCAAAGAGCCCTTAAAGGTCGCAATGGAACAGAACATTGAAGAAGAGACGAATAACCAGGTGATCAAAACCCCTAGTCCTGCGGGGACTTCCTCCTCGTTCCCCTACTCCGAGAAAAGAAGATAAGCAGGCGCCTCAAAACCTGAAACTGGGGTTGGGCATGGAGAAGAAGGGAAGGGAACAAGAAAGAGGGGAAGACCATCAAAGAGTGAAGGTGATGGGACGAAGAGGAGGAAAAAGAGAAGGAGTGGGGTGAGTGTTGTTGGGGTAGAATTCAAGAGGTATCTGTACATGGTATTGAAGCAGGTGCACCCACAACTCTATATCGTCCAAGCCCAAGACCGTCGAGGTTGTCATTTCCTGAGAGGAGAACACAGCACAGCTAAAGTAAATAAGCAAGTACAGACGGGCCCCGGTGGTCTTCTTCTTGGTGCCATTAAATTAGGAAAGGGAGAAGAAGCTTCGACGGTGCCTACTCGAAATGCCCTTCCTTGACAACAGCTTTGCAGGTGTGTAGTAGAAGCTTTCGAACATTTTGCAACTTCTCTATTCCCCTTCCTCTGCTATCTCCTTTAATCCACGCCGGTGCAGTTTTCGTTGTTCGGGTCGGGTTCGTAGGGTGAGAGAGGAAGATGGGAACCAAATGGGATTAAATCTGAGTATTATTAATTAAGGCGGTTGGATGCTACGAAGGCCAGCCAGGTGGAGAGATCTCAGGGGGTGGTGGATGCTCCAGCTCCCGCCACTGCAAGACAGGAGCCAAATCCAATAAAAATACCTGAAAACGCAAGGATACAAATGTTGTTGACAACGGGTCAGGCACACTTATCTTTATCTTAATGTCCCAGTCCTCTTAATTAGTTAGTATTTGTATAAATAGGGAAAATTATTTCTGGTTACCATGATTACATCAACTTATTTTGTCCGTCTAAAAATCCCTCATTTTCATCTTATCAGATGGGTGTGGTGGGCATTATGCGTGCTCCTGTGTCGCTGTATACTCTTAGCGGTGGATGAGGATGAGTCCGGCGTCTTCAAAGGCATACATACCCGTGCATCCTTGTATACTCTACCAGGTCTACAAAAGTAACCCTTTTGTGGGGCGCAATGGAGGTCCTGGGAGCACACACAAAGCCCTTCCAGCGCGCATCCCTCAACATTGACTCTAGTGATCGTCTCACTTTCATTTTCAATCCCAAGCACTTTGTCGGTCCATTCACTGGAGAAGAGTCCCTGCGGGTCATACATCTGCTTCACCTTCAGGAACGCCTTCACATTCCTCCCCCCATACTTGTTAATCACTCCATCGAAAGCCAGGTTCCTGTTCTTGCCCCAGTGCGGCAGCCCTCCATACTTGAAGAGCGCAAGCTGCTCAACTTCTTCAATGATGTCTTCATAAAGCCTGGGACTCTTGGGCTCACTACTCCTATAGTAGGTGATATCGAAGTCCATTGCGTCTTCCTGTTTCCCCAAGTAAGCGCTGGAGGATTTCACGTATCGCATCAGGATCCCATTGTAGAGCTCCAACCCGCACAGTGCCTTTCGATCCAACTCTAGCAGCTTTTGCACGTCTTGTATGAAGCTCTTCACTTTGGACAAACCAATGCTGATTGTTGTTTGGTGGAAGAACTGACCCTTCACCCTTGGATCCCAGGGGCAAGCCGTGATGTGACCATCCTCGAGGCTGTCCAGGCAGGTCCCCGAGGCTTGCAGCCGATTGTGATATCCAACTACTGGGTAACCCGTGAACGCAATCCCATTATTTGTTAGGCCGAATGCGCTGGTCATCAAGGTCGATGTAGTTAGCTTTGCATCGATGCATTTTCCGTCTGCATTCCTTGTAGACTCTTGGCTTTCCTCTGTTTTTGTCACCCACCCCCATCATATATATATTAGGAAATACCCAAAATTAAAGTATATATTGAGTCAACACGGTAAGTTACGGTAAGGTAATTAGAGCTAATAATTAACGATTACCAGAAGATCTTATAATGGCCAATGCAAGGGAAAGTGTAGACCGGAATCCGATGAAGTCATTGAGACCATTGCCGGAGACATTGGAGGAGACTCGGTCATCAATTCGATAAACCGCTTTCCCTTGACTTGGGTACCATGTGATATCTGCGAACTCATGTTGATAACCGAATTCACCCGCTTGTTCTCCCAAATCCGAGTCATTCTTCACCAAATAAGTAATGGAGCGCTTGAATAGTGGTTGCATTCTTAGGGTGACCTATACAAGTACATCGGGATTAATCAGGAGGAGAGAAACAATTGAAAAGGGTGATCTTTATCCTCTCAATTACACTGCCCGTACTTGACGTCCAAGTACATCTAACAGAGGAGGCAGAAATGATTATCCTACCCCCTACTCAAACACACTGCTCGAGGTGGGATCTACCTCCCTCTATTAGATGTACTTGACATCAAGTACAGGCAATGTAATTGAAAGGATAAAAAATCCTAAAAAGGGTCAAATTATCTCCTCTAGTTCTTTGCCCGGGCCAATTCCTCAGTGCCTCTAATAAGGGGGGTGTGGGCCCCACCTGAGCAGAGTATTCGGGCAGGGCTAGGGTGGTCATTGCGCACCCTTTTATTATAGACACTGGGAATTGGGCCAGGCAGGGACTGGAGCTTGGAGGGGACAATGGTAACCCGCGGAAAATTATCTCCTCTAGTTCCCTGCCCAGGACTAGTTCCCCCAGTGCCTATAATAAGGGGAGGTGAACCCTACCCGAGCAAAGTGTTTGGGCAGAGGTAGGTGGTCATTGCGCACCCTTTTATTGCAAGCACTGGGAAACTGGGCTAGGCAGGGGACTGGAGGGACAAAGATCCAGGTAACCCACCTAACCTTAGAGACCTAAGACTAACGCTAAGAGTTTGACACCCAGACAAGATATAACTAAGGCGCAACAAACAAACACCAACCAAGGTCCATCACATAGCTAACCTGTGAGATGACTCCGAGAACTCCCAAGGATAAGCGAGCTGCATTGAACTCATCGGGTTGAGTGGTATCCACCACTCGGAGCTTTGCGTAGTTGTCTTTTGGCCCTGCCGGTGTGATAATCCGAAGTTCCACGACGTAGTCATGTACAGAACTACCCTTCCCCCACAAGGAGCTGCCATGGGCGCCAGTGCCCAGAAGCCCACCAACCGTCAACCCCCACCAGTAGGGCGCATAAGGCAACGCCAGCCCAGCTTTGGCTGCATCGTCGATCAACTGCCTCAGCGTCACCCCGCTCTCCACGCTAATCGTCATCGTGGTTGGGTCTACCTTTAACGTCCGGTTCAGATACTTGGTGCGTATCAGCAACCCGTCCTCCCCATCCGGACAAACCAGTTTGGGGATGCTGTGAGAGTAACGGGTCGCCACCTTCATTTTTCTCTTGCTCATCGTGCCCATAGCCACCACCGAAATAAGCTCTTCCTCGCTGGTCGGATAGGCAACGTCCCCCGCTCGACACACACTCCGATCAGGGAAGGAGCCGTAGGAATTTGTGATGGTACAGTTACTTGTTCGCGACGACCAACACTTAATGGGGTCATCGGGAGGGCTACAGCCCACTGTACATAATAATAGGAAAAGAAATTGCGACCGGACGACCAATCTGGTCATAGAAACAGCTTTTCTCATGCTTTTCAGTTCCAATTATGCCGCCGGTATGTACTCTGCAGGTCTTGCTTTCTAATTAATTGGTAAGGACAAAGGAAGTACAGTTACATACAGACTCGCATAGCCGAGAATGGCTCAGGAGCAAGGGAAGGTACCGTCTATTCTAATCCATGAGGTGGAACCAAGGACTCCGGCCAATATAACCGAAAAGCTTTCGTTGTAAAAGTTTTGTTTAAATGTAAAAGATGAGGTTGCCATATACTCATAGACAGAGAGGCCTTTGAAGGTAAGTCGGTGATGGATGGATCGATGATCACAGAGTCAGAGTCACTGCTTAGAGTCCTAAAGAATGGAGGGAATGATTGCTCTCCTTTCACTTCTCCCGTCCTAATTGATTTCTATAAAATTCATGAAATCGTACGTTACCTGCAACGTTTCTGGTGAACCTCTATGATGTCGAGAACTCCCAACAGCTTAACCTTTCCTTTCAAGGGAATACAAATTTGAAGATGATGCTTATGGGAAATTTCACAAATTTATTATTTTTTTGCCATAGCAATGACTTGGTTAATACACTCAACAAAGGATGCTATGTGTAAAATGTCTTGAGAGATGTGTCACCGTGTAGGTACAATAGACAGAAATCTGACTTGCACCCGAACGGGGGAGCAAGTGGGGATATTGTGATAATGTGATAAGGGGTTGCCACCTAGATCAGGGTCTAGGACCTTGGATCTTCTACTGCCGAGCTGCCTTGACATATGATGGCGTGCAATATCCACCTTACCCCTGCCCAAACACCTTGCCCGAGTAGGGGTAAGGCGATAATTGTGCGTAGTCCCGTGTTTGGGTAACACGATCCTGTTGAACAGCTCGGCAATAGAGGATTTGGATTCTGCAAACGATGCTTCTCTATTATAAATGAGATGCTAAATTAAATCCAAAACTTAATGGCTAATTTGCTCCAGATCTCTAGGTAAGTGGCAAGTTACGAGTTGGGAAGGTATTAGGTAATCAACAACTGCTCGGCCAATGGCTGGTCTTTCTAGACCAAAATTTTGTTGTATACTACTTATTTATGTGTTATGTACCTGATTAGTCTAATTGAAATGGTTTCAATCCTAGTTATTTACTTGGGTTAACTAACATGTTGAACTTAGAAAGAAAATCTAATTATTGCTAAACTATTTGAAGCGCGGTTAAAACAGACATGCAAAGTGCTGAAAATTAAACTAATTATCTACAACTAGATTAACAAAATATATGATGGAAGCATGCATTTACAACATTAGGAATATACAAAATATATTTAAATAAATACCTACATATACTATAAATGGAATAAAATGAAAATAGAAGTAGAGAGTGTCTACCCTATAACTTCTGGCTTCCCTGAAAAAAATGTATTGACTCAGAGGTGCGGGGCCCAATTCTTGCAGTATTTTGACTGCACTGGTGACACTGACACATTTTGGAGTTGACGAGGAATCTCAGATACTCAATTTCTTGGGGGAAGTTTCTGTAAGGGTTTCACTTGAAAAATATTCACAAGCCCCTGGCGATGATGTATGCCATTTTTCGGTAATCCGATGTCGTTTCGAAACCGAAACGGTCCTCCGAAGATCCCAACTGTACTTTCTGGACCGAAATCAGGTTTCACCAATAACACACCACTGCACAAGGGCAACAACAGATGGCTACACAGTCCGCTGTGAAACTGGCAGTGCACAATCTACAGTATTTTCCAGAACACTTGATCACATCTCCAGCCCCATCGTCGACCAGATGACGATTTCTCTTAGCTCTGCCATTCGATACTTCATTGCTCCAATTCTTACATGAAAACTGATCTGGGTTTTCTTCATCTCAAGCCCAACCATGATCACTACCTCAAGCTAATTGAAACCCTAACTTAAAAGATTAAAATAAAAAAAAGTGAATGCAGAATACCCAAAAAAGTTTGATTCAATGTCAAAATTAGAGGTTGAAGGAGTAGGGTGGGGGCAAAGTTACAGGAAAGGGGTTGGAGGAGAATGAGGAAGAAAGAGGGTAAACGAGTCTATTTACATGGACCCAGAGTTAGTTTAGAGATTAAATAAAAAAGGGTAAAAGGGTCATCTCACAAGGACCTAGGGTTAGTTTGAGGATTATGAAAAATCTTACTATGCCATGTCAGCACTTAACAGACAGATGCTATCGTTACGGGTGTAATAGTAATTTTTTCAAAGTAGGGTGGAGGGGTATGTAATTAGAAACAATGCCCCCTCCCCCGAAAAAAAATTTAATCGTTCCTCTCTGCAAAAGAGAGAGAAGAGTGTAGACCATGGTTTAATGCACGGTATTGGGAACAAGTATCGGCAATACGCAAAATCGATACGATACTGATACAGAATCGACTGTATCGAACAAAAATACCCTTAAAATTCTTTTAAAAATGAGTTTTCTAATCATTTTACCCCTTGTTCGTGCTATCGATACAGTATCAATATCAATGACTATAAAATTGATATGTATCAGACGATACGATAACGATACTTAGAACCATGGTGTAGACTCTCCTCGTACGAGGAGGTGAGCCAGACTCACACGTTACTTAGAACAAAAAATTGATGTCAAGGTTAAAAGATGGAAGCAGCTTTTAAAAGGTGGAGAATTGGGGTAATTGTGAGTGGTGACGGTGACGACCCCACTTCCTGTTTTGTGAACGACCGCTATTTTTCATACTCAAAACTTAAGTCATGAGTCATGAGGAGTCATGACTGCTAATGGAACGTTGTTCCAGCGTTAATAAAAGTTATTATTAAAAAAAAATTCATGCCTGCTAACATTTAATGTTCCGCCACTAATCTCTCTCTACTGCTACTACTATACTACTGTCAAGTGTTAACTACGGAATCAGTCTCAGGGACTACAGAAACTCACGTCATCTCCCTTTCTCGGGTCTCCACTCATAAAACTTAGTGATGAGTTAAGAAATCATAGAAGAACTTATGAATGAGGAAGTCATAACTTTCCCGAGTGTTTAACCCCTGAAAGACAAAAAAAAAATCAATCGTGAGTGGGTTGACATAAAAAAAAATTGGTGATGGAATGGAATCAAAATCGAAGGATAAAGATTAAAGAGCATCTCGATAATTAGGATTGCAACAGGGTTGGGTTGGGCTGGGCTTTTTAAAATCTCAGTCCAATCTTGAGTCCCCTTAATTGAGCCCAGACTCGATCCGGCTCTAACTCAGGGTCTAAAAATTCTAATCTAATCTGGCTTTAAGATCGGGCGGAACCGACTCTGATTGGCCCTGATTATGGCGGGAAGAGATATGCATGGGTTGACCAAGTTGAAAAAAGGAGATGTATGGGTTGGCTAGGCTGGGAAAGCGAGATGCATGGGCCGCCCTTAAGATCGGACTAAGCTGACCCTCATTGGTCCTGATCATGGGGGGAAGGGATATGCATGGGCTGGCCAAGTTGGGAAAGGGAGATGTATGGGTTGGCTAGGCTGGAGAAAGGAAGACGCATGGGCTGGCCGGGAAGAAGAAGAAGAGAAAGAAGAAACATGAAGAAAAAAAAAAAAAAAACCAGGGCGGACAAGGCATCTCAACCAAGGCCTTGTCCGGGCTTAGGACAGGTTCTAGCCATCAGGGCCAAACTTGTACTCTTATGGTTAACCTTTTGGGATTGATGTGTGATTTGTGTGATATCACCTTACGTATCTAAAACTCAACACAAATCAAAACCTTCCCAAATGCCTAAGCTTTTTGACTGTTTGAGGAGTTGCAGTTGTATAAGATGAGAGTTAAGGTAGTCCAAAGCATGGTTTAAGTATTGAAAAGAGGATCGGATTGGTTTCGACCTATACTGATCTGATACCAATCCTGACAACCTTGAATCAGTTCGGATCAGACAGAATTGTCCTTATTTTTTTATAAAAATCGATTTTGATCTATTTCAAATCTGGAATCGGTACTAACTGATTCGGATTCGGAATCTGAGTTCTAAAACCCTGAGCAACCCACTCTTCTAATCCTTCCACTATCAATTTCGTTCAATTTCTATTTATTTAACATTATATAATCATATTGTATACGTTGTACAAAGAAGAAGAAGAAGAGGACTCGAGGGCGAGAGAGACAAAAGGTCAAAAACAACCTGATCGAATTGAATTCAAGGGCATTTAACCCAGTCCAAATATAATTATGTGTTCGGGGAAATTTGAAAATTCGGCTTTGTAAGTTTACAATCCAATCTTTCACCAAAAAAAAAAAAAAACAAAAGTTTACAATCCAATCTTTATCTTTCTTTTGAGAGATCTTTTTTTAGCACACAAGCATGGTTCTAAGTAGCGGTATTATCTGATATGGCAATCTAACAATCTGTACCGGTTTTGCATCTTATTGATCTTGATACCGTATCAACACTATATCGGTGACACAGTACGTACAAGGGGTATGGTAAATCAATCAAAAAACCTATTTTTAAAGAAGGATCAATGGTAAATTTGTCTGAACTATTGATCCTTACCGATACCAATCCAATATGCATTGATTTCCAAATTGACGATATCGTACACTAAAACCATGCATACAAGTCAAAGAGGCAACATCGCATACGACTCATCCTCGGTTCCAATTTGTTTTTGTGAATATCAAGATGATAGTATTATTTGTTTGTTTTAAATTCTTAATATATATATATATATATATATATTCATAACTTAATACAAGCTTGTAGACAAGATCCACTGCAAGATTTATCAATACTCGCCCAATTGGGTTTTCATCCAAATGCATATAGGGTTTGGATCATCTGCACGTATCAACAGGTGAACGTACATCTCAGAGCCAATCACATTTTAATTTTGTTTTCAAAAAAACCTCTCCTCTTTTGTAAATGGCAAAATAGAACAGGTGGTTGGCTCTCACATGTACGTTCACCTGTTCGTACGTGTAGAGAAACCAAACTCATGCATATAACCATCTGTGGGTTTCTCTCTATGTCACTAATTGTACAGAAAACCAACCTAGCTCGATACAATCGATTTGTATTAGTATTGATACCAATATCGGTTGGCTCCGATATTGTGAACCATATATCCTTGAACACCTCACCTCTCCAGAAAACCCAAATAAATAACTTATCTTTATATTTTGACATCTTCAGCTCAGTCTCCCCTCACTCTCATCCAGTCAACTGTCAACATGAATTTATTTTAAGGTAACTAGTACCCGAAACTGATACTAATATTTATACCAATATGTATCAATTCGTGTTGACCGTGTTGTACATTTTTGCCCTAAAAATGTCGATAACAAAATTAGTCTGATCATTTTACCCTTTGTCCATAGTCCTTACCATGGAAGAAAAACTCGATCAAAACCTATCGAAACCACCGAGTTAACTCGGTTTCCCAAGTTTTCGAGACAAGTTGAAGGGGGATTTTACAACATCCCTGGATTCGGCCGGGTTTCAATGGTTTCGACTGGTTTCGATCATATTTCGATGGTTTCGATACATATACCCATCGAAACTAAGGGAAACTTGGCTCGAAACTAGGACAGACAGGTATTTATGTCAGAAGCCAGACTAGAAACCAGGACAGATACTTAGTTATGTCTAATATCATTTAAGTAAATGATTTCATTTACTTAAGATATTATTCATAAATAAGCAAATACCCCCTATTTGAATTCAATAAAAATAGTTAAAAATTCAAATTTCAAAAAGAAAAAAAGTCAACCTCCCAATTCAAGAACAAAAATTGGATTTTCGACGATAGGTGCAATTTTCAACTTTCTAATGCTGGGGTTTTTCTCAAATCTAAAATTTTCATAAAACTTAATATGGTAAAACATTGCTAAAAACCAAAAGTGCGGTAAAATATCATTTGATTTGATGTCCAAATAAATATTTTCATTCAAAGCGTTTTTGACAACATTCGCGCACACAAATTAAGTTTGACCAGTATATAACTCAATATAAATTAGGTTTAAGCAATCTTGGACTTGTTGGAAAGCTATCGAAACAAAGCTTTCTAACAAATCCAAGATTGCTTAAATCTCATTTATATTGAAAGAGTTATGTTCCGAATAAACCTTATTCGATACCATGTCCAAGAACAATATACAGTATCAAACTTTGATTAAAACCACAAGTAATATTTTTAGTGTTCTCTATATGAAACTAATGCATGGATTGAGTTTAAAATATAAAAAAATAGGCAACACAATAAGAATCAAGGCAAAAAAAAAAAAAATCTGGGCCTCGAAACCAAGGTTCGAGTTAGCCTGGAGAAACTCCTAGGTTTCGATCGAGATATAGTCGAAACTGAGACGAATTCGTTTTTTGGCTGGTCAAAACCTAGTCGAAATCCGAGTTTTAGAACCATGGTCCATACTCCACACCATCGTATCTATTCCTAAGACCCAGAGCTCAACTTTCAACTGGT
Source organism: Telopea speciosissima (assembly GCF_018873765.1). Taxonomy (NCBI): domain Eukaryota; kingdom Viridiplantae; phylum Streptophyta; class Magnoliopsida; order Proteales; family Proteaceae; genus Telopea; species Telopea speciosissima. The sequence goes on along the minus strand of NC_057916.1, from coordinate 85,582,927 downwards.
AACAATTTATATTTCCTTCTTCAAAAAGGGGAAATGGATCCTCTCTAGCACACCAGTGCGTCCAGCGCGCATCAGACAACTGGTGTTGTCCTTGGGTGCATGCTAGCTACACCAGCCGTCCAATGCATGCTGGAGAAGATCTGGATCCTCAAAAAGGAGGCCCAACTCACCTCTCTCTACAACTCCTTGGCATCAACTTAGTGCGATGACAGTATAGAGCTTACACCATCACTATTTTGGTCTCTATTTATGGGATTTTAGTTTTTGACATCCCTGAGATGTTAATAAATTTCTTTACCAAAAAAGATGTTAATAAATTTGTAACTTTACTTTTGTCTTTTGTTTTATTTTCAAAATTTATTTAATGCATGGGTAAAGATGAAAGTTAACAAAAATAAAAATCATCTAATGCAATTCCAATGTGAAAATGATGGATTTATTCTTGTTTGAAAATATTGCATTAAATACTTTTAGGAATAAAACAATGTAATTAAATGCAGGGAATTTCTTATTAACACCCCAAAAGTACGAAATAAGTTTACATCTTTGCTTCCCCCTCCTCTTTCTAACAATTTATTTTTTTCCAACTAGGGTAATAATGTAATTTTCTGTGTAATAAAAAATTACGAATAATAGTGAAACTTTTTGATAATGGTTTTATAATAATGGGCAAGAGATCGGTACCTGGGTGCGTGTGGTACACTGCACATGGCGGGTGAAATGACCGTCACATCCCCAAGAAATTCTGCCATTCCATGAGGGCATAGAGGTCATTTTTCCCACCCTTGTGTCTGGGCACAGGGGCAACGTACCGCACGCGCCCAAGTAGCGTTATGTCTCTCATAATATATTATTGGAGAAAAGTTCTCTGTGGGGGACACAAGCCAACCCTTAACGTATTCGCTTAGCCCCCGTGAAAGATGGAAATCCCATCCCCGAGATGCTGCCCGATAATTGGGTGACACTGTTCCTGCATCATCCACAAAGTTTTCCAAAGGGAGTGGGGCAAGGGTGAAGGAGAAGGTGGAGTTCAACCAAGGTATAGGGCAACCAGAGGGGGATGGTGGTGAAAGGGGGGGTAAATCAAGGGAGAAAGAATTTGGGAATTAAGAGGGTAAAATTGTCATTTCAAGTGAAATATAACGATGACATCATCACTTACATTTGCTTCCTAATGGACCATTATTATTATTTTTTTACAATAGAAGGTGTGTACAAGGTATGGATCAAGAACTTTGTCGAAACCACCGAGATATCTCGGTTTCACAGGTTTTCGAGACGAGTTGGAGGTGGATTTTTAAAAATGCAGGGTTTCGAACATGTTTCGATCATGTTTCAATCGAAAAATGGTTGAACCGCCTTGAAACAGGCTGATGAGGCATAAAACACCCCACCTATCAGAGGCTGCCACATGGCCGACCTGACCTCAGTCCGAGAACCGAATTTGACCGAGTAGGAAACTGGGCCGACCCTGTCTTCGATAAGTCACCTGACAGAGCCAGACTCGCTCAAGCTATCCGGTGTCTGAGGCCGAGCTCATACAGGTCAGCCATAAACTCTTGGCCGAGCTTACTGCCGAGACCAACCTCTCGGGCCGACCTCCCAGGCCGAGGTGACGACCAAGGCCGACCTACCATGCCGCCCTCCTAAGCCGACCTCCGAGGCCAAGCCCTCCTCCACTGAAGCCGCCATGGCGCCCCACCGGGGATCTCCGGGCCACGTCAGCGCATCCTGAGAATCACGGGATAAGGATCGAGCCACGATCCCATCGCAACACGGAATCACACCTTACATGGACTCTTACCTTAATAAGAGCCCAACCCTGAGAATAGCTCTCCACTCCGCTCTACGGGAGAGAACCTTCCGAAAGAAGGACTCCTACCATACTAGGACTCTCCCAACCGCCTCATCTCATCCTCACTCTATAAATACCCAGGTATGGAGCACCATTCCTCATCTCACTTTTACTAGCAGTTACGCTGTTGCACTAGTGATCTAACTTTAGCATCGGAGAGTCCTAGGCCGGAGCCACACCGGCTCTCTTGTGCTCATCACTTGGTCTTTGCAGGCTCATCCGTTGGCGAACCAAGCATCAGAGATTTCCACACGCAACAGATTTGGCGCCGTCTGTGGGAACGACATCAGTAGGCCATCGTCGTTTCCACCAACTTCAAGAGCAATAATAATGGTGCACACGAGATCAGGGCAGCATGGCTCGACTTCCCGCACAGACGAGCCATAACCCGTTGGGCAGACGAGGCGATCACCGCCCCCCGAAGCCTCTCGGCAAGGGATAAACAAAAGACCCCCTCGGGCAGGGGGTGCGCAACCCATCACAGGCACTATGATCAGTCCCATTCCCCCACCGGAGGGTGGGAATGGGGGAGGTGTGCTAGTCACAGCCGCGGCTGACCGGGTGCGGGCCGAGCCCAATTTGGGCGGGCTGGGCTTACCAGTGCCGCCGCCCTTACCGAAGAGTTTGGACCCCGAAGCCCCGGCAAATAATCGACAAGTTATGGACTTGCAGTTGCAGATGCTCCACACCAACGAGATGTTGTGCACCTTCATGAACCAGATGGCCTAAGGAGGGCTGATGGGCCAACCACTGGTCGCGCCCCCGCCAGCCCTGGTCCCCGCAAAGAGGAACTTACAGCAAAATGGTGGCCGGCGTAGTGCCGAGCCTAGTCGAGTCGCGTCCTCACACCCGTCTCGTCAGAAGACTCCACCTCTGCGCCCTAGTAGAGGCACTCGGCGGGATGAGCAAGAGCATCGCCGAAGCTTGGGAACAGGGTAGGAAATCGAACCAGCCGGCTCGGTAGCAAGGAGGTCGATATTATCTTGACGGCTCGGAGAGGACGGACAGCCGAGGAGAGTCCGAGAACAAGGGAAAGAGCCGAATGAAAGGCGCGCTGCGAGACAAGGAGAAGGATCTCGTCGTACCCCCCGGCGTCAAAGCTCGCCTCCCCGAGAAGAACAACAGGGGAGCCCCCGTGGGTCCAACTTCCAGGAGGAAAGAAGAACAAGGAAGGATGGTGCGGACCGAGTTGACCAGAATGCCCGACCACAACGGGACGATCGAGCCTACCGACCTCGGGTTGAGGAGCCGGTTGGCCGAGCACTTGAAACCGAGCTAGAGAGGCGGCTACGAGACTTGGCGGAGCAAGTGGAGGGGTTGAAGAAATAAGCGACCCCAGACGCCTATTCGTTGGTCGGGCGTCACCCATATCCTCCTGAGATCATGACCGCGCCGCTACCGATCGGGTTCAAAACCTCCCCCATTCGACCGGTATGACGGGACGACTGACCCGACGGATCACATCAACTACTTTAATGCGATGACGACCATGTACGGAGGAACCGAGATCGTTTCTTGTCGAGCCTTCCCTGCATCCCTCAAGGGCGCAGCGACCTCATGGTTCTCCTGGTTGCCGCCGAACTCTATAACAAGCTTCGCTCAACTCTGTCGAGCCTTCGTCACGCGCTTCCAGAGTAGTATGAAACACAAGAAGACAATGGTCAACCTCCTCAGCGTGAAGCAAAGGCCCGACGAGTGGATCCGAGCTTTCGTCTCCCGCTTCAACAACGAATCATTAGACATCAAGGATTTGGATGAGGCCACGGCCCATACGACTATGAGCAACGGGTTGGCCGACATGGACCTCATCAAGGACTTGGCCCGAAAGCCGACCAAAAACTTGGCCGAGCTCTTGGAGAGATGTAATGAATTTACAAATATGGCCGAGGTCCGCTAGGCCCGGAAGGGAAACGAAGGCCGACCCGACAAGAAAAGGCCAACAATAGGCGACCGTAGGGAAGATAAATGGCCCAGGATGGATCGCCGAGCCGACAGGTCGGATCGAGCTCGGAGCCCCGATTACACCCCACTGAATACCTCGCGCAAGAAGATTTTGATGCAAATACAGGACGGTGGGTACATCCACCGACCCTGACCGATGCAAGCGGGGTCATCTCGGAATCCCAACAAATATTGTCAGTTCCACAAGGACACCGGTCAAGACACTGAGGATTGTTATCAGCTGAAAAGAGAAATCGAAGAGCTGATAAAAGTGGACCATTTGAAGCGATATGTCGAAGGAGGCCGAGAAGAGCGTGGGGGTCGGTGGCCTGAAGAGCGGGATCAAAGAAGAGCCGAGCCGAGGCCCATAAATAGGCGAGTCGAACGAGATGAAGATAAAGTCCGAGCTGAGAAGAAAGAGGACGGGTCTGGGCCGAGCAGTGAAAAGGGAGCTCCCATATACACTATCCTTGGAGGGCCCGGGCAAGAGACTACTCGAAAGGCTAAGGCCAACGCACGGTTCATCGGAGTTGCCGAGATGCCCACCAAGAAGCTCAAGCCAGTGGCGACGATCTCCTTCACCGAGGCCGACCTCGAGGGTATAAGTTTACCTCATGATGATGCTTTAGTGGTGCAGGTAGAAATTGCGAAGAGACCCGTCCACCGTGTATTGGTCGATACCGGCGCATCCGTGGACCTTTTGTCACTAGACGCGTACCGACAATTTGGCTTCGGCGACGAAGCGCTCAAGCCGGAAGGCACCTCACTTCACGGGTTCTCAGGAGCAGCCACGACCATCAAGGGCTCAATCGACCTGCTGGTCACGATTGGGCAAGCTCCATGCCAGGCGACGATCCAAGTTAAATTTATGGTAGTACGATCGGTACTGGCTTTCAACGCCATACTCGGCCATCCTTCATTGACCGCTCTCCAAGCCATCATCTCCCCGACGCACTTGAAGATGAAGTTCCCCACCGAGAACGGTGTCGGCGAGGTCCGAGGAGACGAGAAGAAGGCGCGAGAGTGCTATGCTACTTTTGTCAAGCAAAACAAAGGTAATGTTCGAGGAATGGCAATGTGCATCGAACACCTCCCCGAGGATCAGCGGAATGAGCTTATCGAGAGGAGAGGACGACCCGTGGAAGACCTGACCCCATTTCGTCTCAGCGAAGATGACCCAGCAAAAGTGGTCCAGCTCGGATCATTACTGAATGAAGATCAAAGGAATCAGCTCGGAGCTTTCTTAAGGGCGAACGCCGATGTTTTTGCCTGGTCGGCTGTCGACATGACGGGCATACCCAGGCATATAGCTGAACACCAGCTCCACGTAGATCCAGGTTGAAAACCAATTTGCCAGAAGAGAAAGAACTACGCACTTGATCGACAAACCGCGATCAAAGAAGAGGTGGAGAAGCTTCGCCGATCAGGGTTCATTCGAGAAGAAAAATTCCTTACCTGGTTGGCTAACGTCGTCATGGTCCCCAAATCGAACGGGAAGTGGAGAATGTGTGTCGACTACACCGACCTCAACAAGGCTTGTCCAAAAGATGAGTACCCGCTACCTCAAATCGACCTCTTGATTTATGCCACGACAGGTCACGAGATGCTGAGTTTCATGGATGCGTATTCCGGCTACAACCAGATCATGATGCACGAGGAGGACGAGTCATACACGGCATTCCGAACTGACCAAGAAAATTTTTGCTACAAGGTCATGCCGTTCGGATTGAAAAATGCCGTAGCGACATACCAGCGGCTCGTGAACTATATATTCCGTGAGCAGATCGGAAGGAACATGGAAGTCTATGTGGACGACATGTTAGTGAAAAGTTTGAAGGCCGAACACCACTTGGCCGACCTGGAAGAAGCCTTTGGCGTATTGAGGAAGAACCAAATGAAGCTGAACCCCGCCAAGTGTGCATTCGGCGTGACCTCGGGAAAGTTCTCGGCTTCATGGTCTCTGTCAAAGGCATCGAAGCCAATCCGGCAAAAATCAGGGCCATCTAAGAGATGAGCCCTCCAAGGACGATCCGAGAAGTACAGAGGCTAAACGGACGAGTGGCGGCGTTGGCACGATTCATGTCGAGATCGGGCGACAAGTGCCTACCTTTCTTTAAGCCCCTCAAGAATATCCGAAACCCAAAGGACTTTATTGGGTCTGAAGAGTGCCAGGAAGCTTTTGAAGAGCTGAAGAAATATTTGGAGAACCCGCCTCTTCTCAGCTGACCCGAGCCAAAAGAGGAGCTTCAAGTTTATTTAGCCGCTACCCCTGTAGCGGTCAGCGCGGTGTTGATTAGGGAAGAAAGTCGAACTCAAAGACCCATATATTACATTAGCCACGTTCTTGTCGACGCCGAGACAAGATACTCCGGGTTCGAGAAAGTAGCATTCTCTCTTGTTACGATAGCAAGGAAACTAAGGCTGTACTTCCAAGCTCATCCGATCGCAGTACTGACCGACCAGCCACTCAAGAAGTTATTGCACAAACCCGACGTTTTGGGACAGCTGATCACCTGGGCGGTTGAGCTGAGTGAATATGATATAAGCTATCGTCCGAGGACGACGATAAAAGGACAAGCCCTTGCCGACTTCATCGCCGAATGCACAGGGCCCGACCTTGAAGTCGGGGAAGAAAAGACAGTAGAAGAGATCGGGGCTACGGTCGACCCGACTTGGACCATGAATGTCGACGGCTCAAGCAACTCTGGAGGAAGTGGGGCCAGCCTGATACTGGTGAGCCTCGAAGGGTTTCTAATCCAATATGCCCTGAGGTTCAAGTTTCTCGCCTCGAACAACGAGGCCGAGTATGAAGCCCTCCTAGCCGGACTTCGAGTCAGCAAAGCAATGGGCATAAAGCGGTTAAAGGTGCGAGGAGACTCTCAACTCGTGGTCAACCAGGTCAATGGAGACTATGAGGCAAAAGACGAAAGGATGATAGCTTACCTGAGCCGAGCACGAGATCTGATTTCCGAACTCGAGCACTTTGAAATGACTCGAATACCAAGAAAAGAGAACGTGGCGGCTGACTCCTTATCAAAGTTGGTCGAGGCCGACCTCCAATATTTGAGCCGATCAGTATACATAGAAATCTTGGAGAAGCCCTCCTTACAAGAAGAAAGCGTAAAGCACATTGAAGAGGACGGGCCGACCTGGTTGGACCCCATTGTCAACTACTTGGAGAATGACCTGCTCCCGGAGAACCGAGATGAAGCAAGAAAGGTCAAGATCCGAGCTGCCAAGTACACCATGATCGACGGAGTGCTCTACAAAAGAGCAATCTCGGCCCCTCTTCTCCGATGCCTTGGACCGAAGGGAACCGAGTATGCCTTGGCCGAGGTGCATGAGGGAATATGCGGGAGTCACATGGGTGGCCGAGCTCTTGCATACAAGATACTTCGGCAAGGATTCTATTGGCCAAGAATGCAAGAAGAGGCCATGAGGTATGTGAAGACGTTCGAGAAGTGTCAACTGTTTGCACCAATCCCGAGCCGACCAGCAACAAAGCTGACCTCAATGCTGAGCCCAATCCCCTTCACTATGTGGGGAATGGATATTCTGGGAGATTTCACCCCGGCATCGGGAAACAGGAAGTACGTGGTAGTGGCGATCGATTACATCACCAAGTGGGTCGAGGCCGAGCCCCTTGCAACCATCACCGAGAAGAACATGGAGAAATTCTTCCGAGATAAGGTCATCTACCGGTTCGGGCTATCGAAAGTGCTTATCACAGATAATGGCACGCAATTCAACAACCCGGCCTTCCGAGAGTTCTGCGAACACTTCTACATTGACTTCCGACCCATCTCAGTAGCTCATCCGCAAGCAAATGGGTAAGTAGAAGTGTCCAACCGAACATTACTCGCCGGCATTAAGAGAAGGTTAGATGAGGCCAAAGGAAGATGGGTGGAAGAGCTCCCAAGTGTCCTATGGGCATATAGGACAACAGTAAGAACACCAACCGGGGAGAGTCCTTTTCGCCTTGCTTATGGGACCGAAGCCCTCGCCCTGGTCAAAATTATGACATCATCGTTCTGAGTGCTCAACTTCGATGAGAAGACCTATGAAGATGGACTGAGAGCCAACCTTGACTTCCTCGACGAAGTTCGAGAAAATGCCCTACTCCAGAACACGACATACCAACAGAGGACGGCAAAGTACTATGACTCAAGAGTAAAAGAGCGGCACTTCCGTTAAAGGGACCTTGTCCTTAGAAAGCTTAGCGCATCCCAGCTAAGGCAGCAAGGAAAGTTAGCACCAAACTGGGAAGGTCCGTACATAGTCTCCAAGCAAATTCGCCCCGGGACATATCTCTTGCAGACTCCGGGGGGTAAGAAGGTACCGAGACCTTGGAACTCGAAAAATTTGAAATTTTTTTTTCAATAACTGAGCATGAGTTTGATTCAATTAAATAAAGTCTTTCTCCACCGCTTAACGTATTTGCAAGCTCCTAAATCAAAGTCATAAGATCGGTCCTCATAGACCTGGTCAACCTCGAAGACAGACCCTCATAGGTCGGCGACCAAGTCGTAAGACCGATCCTCATAAACCTGGCCGACCTCAAAGACTGGCCCTCATAGGTCGGCAGCAGAGTTGTAAGACCGGTCCTCATAGACCTGGCCGACCTCGAAGATCGACCCTCATAGGTCGGCAACCAAGTCGTAAGACCGGTCCTCATAGACCTGGCCGACCCCGAAGACCGACCCTCATAGGTCGGCAGCAAAGTAGTAAGACCGGTCCTCATAGACCTGGCCGACCTCAAAGACCGGCCCTCATAGTTAGGCAACCGAGTCGTAAGCCCGGTACTCATAGACCTGGCCGACCTGTCAAGAGCAAACTCCCCCCTTGGCCGAGCCTAATAAAGTTTGAAACTAAGCTAAGGCATTACGCTTGGTCAGGAAGGCTGCTCGGCCACGCGTCCGCTTATATGATAGCCTGTTCAATCGGACCGATGGGAATGGCGAATTAACTAACCAAAGCGAAAATCACATTGACCTCGGGCATGGCATGGCCGAGCCGCCGACCACGTGAAGCATGGGTGAAAAATAGACAAGTCCCTAAGCTCGGCTTGCAGAACGACTCGGCAGTTCGGCACAACCACAAATGGAACAACGTACGCAAAGAAGAGAAGGTTAAGAGTGCTGAGTTAAAACACTTGGACAAATTCTGAAAAAAAATAGATTTTTTCATTCATTATAAGCCGACTGTTCGGCATGGTTACAAGAGGGGCAGTTCGGCCCCAAAGAAAAAAAGAAAAAAAGAAAAAAAAAAGCAACAAATAAAATTTTACATCTCAATCTCCTCGTCGTTGGACTTGGAGGCGACCTCGGCGGTATCCACGGCGGTAGGCTCGGCAAGTGGGTCTTGGGGTTTAGCATCAAGAGGGAAGATGTCGGCCTATGGAGGTTCCTCAAGGGGCAGAGCCTGGGTGACCTCGGCTCCCGCCTCACCTCCCAACTCCCGGGCAAAGGTAGTCACGTCGTCATCAAAATGTGAGAGATTGAGCTCGGGATAAACCGCCTTGATCTCGGCCAAGAGATCAGCCCGGCCTGCCTCAAAGCCTTCGGTGAAGGGAGGCTTCCTGATCTCGTGGCACACATCAGTGTACTCCTTCGATTGGAGATAGTCGCTGATCGCCTCATCCCGAGCCATGGCCAGGTCCTCCTTGGCCTTCTCCCTCGCCTCGGCAAGCTGAGCCTGCAGAGCTCGGACCTTCTCTTTCTGCCTGATCACCTCGGCCTCAGAGCTCTGCACTTCGGCCTCGGCGGCAGCAAGCCTCTCTTAGGTCTCCCGCTGCCTCTGAACGGCATCATGGGCATCCTGGTAGGCCTTCTTGCACTGGACGCCCAAGGAGTGGTTCTCGATCAAGAGCAGCTCAAAGCGAAGCATGGACTCCACTGCCTTGGCGAAGCCCTGCAAAAAAGTATGAGAACAAGAGTCAGGACAGACTACACAGGTCGAACCTAATCACAAGAACCGACCAGGAAACTCACCATGTTGAAATCCTGAAACAGCGTGGAGAGAAGCTCTGGGTCGGACAGCGCCTCAAGCTTCTCCCTGTCAGCCGGCAGCCGACCTACGTCCAGCCATTCCTTGGCATGTGCGGCCGACGTCAGTGTCGAGTTCCCTGGGAAGAGGCGCCAGGTCGGCCTCACAGGAACGTTGCTGGCCGAGGCCCTCCTCAAGAGATATCGGGAGATGTTGGGGGGTGAAGCCACGGGCGGAAGGCCACCACTCATCAGATTGACCGAGAGCTTCTGACGCTTGGTATCTTTCAACGGGCTCCTCTCGCCTTTTAGGCCCTTCCCTTTCCTTGGAGACCCCGTTGGGCCCGTACTCTTCTCGGCCTCAAGGTCGACCACAACGTCTGACGGGCCCGGCATCACGGCCTTGCCCTTGGGGTCCTTGGAGGACTCGCCCCGGGACTTCTTCTCAGCATTTTTCTTCCTTCGGTCCGCAAGGGTCTCGGCCCTTAGCCGAGCTGTGTCCATTGGGGGGATATGGCCGACCACTGCAAGAGAAACCAAACATCAAAAAACAAACAAAAAAAATAAAAAAAAGGAAATGAAGACTAACTAAAGAGGTCAGCTCGGGAACGAAAATGGGCTCGGCTCGGGCTCCTACCAGGGGTCATGTGCCACCTTTGAAGAAACCCCTCGTCCTGAAGCCGAAGGACGTCAAAGGGTGGACGCTGGGGAATTAGATCAAGCGAGGTCAGCTCATTCTCGGTTAGGGGCAGTACCCTATTGACGTAGTTCAAGTTCATCTCCTTCCACTCGGTTCGGAGAGGGCCGTTTGGAATGGAAGCAAAGAAAAAATGAGGCTTCCAATACTTATTGAAGGTCGGCGTGCCGACCAGAAATTTGTGTCTGCCAGGGCCGCACTCTTCCCAGATCGGCGACTGAAGTAGTACCACCCCTTCTCTGGAGACTTCTTCAAGAAGAAGAGCCGAGAGAAAAGCGCCACGCTTGCACCTCGGCCCATCTCGCAAAATAGGGCGTAGAAGCCGTACACGGCCAGCCAAGAGTTCAGCACTAGCTGACCAGGGGACAGGTGGAAGTGGTCCAAGATCTGGTCCACCAAGCCGAGGACGGGGAGCTTGAACGCGTACTTGAAAGGCATCTTGTACAAAGCCACCTCGTCGGGCCTGATGAAGCAGGCCATCTCCCCGGGGTTAGGAGCTCGGAGCTGAATGTCCTCGGGGATGGCATAGGTCGTCCTCAGATAGTCGAGGTCGGCATCTGTGATCGTGCTTGGAACGGTGCCGACACTCCCTTCTTCGAGCTCAGGGGCGTCAGCAGACTAGCTGACCGAGCCAACCCCCACTTTGGAAGAATCTCCCTCACTTGACCCCTCATCGGATGAGGACGACCCAGAGTTCTCGGCTCGGTCTGCGGCGATTGGTTGGGCCGCGTGGTCGAACTCCAGGAGTAACGGAGGCTCGGCCTCCTCGGCCTGACGAAGCTCCACTACATCGGGCTCATCCGAGGTCGAGCCCAACAGTCTATGGTGGGAGAACGAGCGGAAAGCTCTCGGATTGGACTCGCGCCCTCTGCCGTCCCGGCGAACAGCTCGCCCATGGGACTACTACCAACTGACATACTGGGCAAAGAAGACTTACTGGTTGAAGAAGAGCTAAGGATGAGCTGCGCGCGAACGAAGCAAAGGCCGAGCTGATCACGAACCAGAAAGCACCGAGTGCTACAAAGCTGAAGAATCCGAGCTCGCCGAGAAGTCAATAACTTGGAGCAGTGAAGAATGAATAGTTAGGAGTTGCCTATTTAGAATTCTTGGGTTGAACTAATCTAACGGCTGAGCAAAGCTCAGCATAATTCAACGGCCCAGATCAAAGGACGTTTCGAATTCCCGAGCCTGTCATAATGACTCTGCTGACGTGGCATTGACACCCAACCGTCAGACCTTGCAACTTCAAATCCATGGCAAAAAATAAGCTCTGCTCGACCGCAAAAATCTTCCAGACAAGCAAACCTGGAAACTTCACTCATCAGTGCTGAGCCGACCCCTGATGAGTGGGGGGGGCCTGTGATGAGGCATAAAACACCCCACCTATCAGAGGCTGCCACATGGCCGACCTGACCTCAGTCCGAGAACCGAATTGGGCCTAGCAGGAAATCGGGCCGACCCCGTCTCCGATAAGTCACCTGACAGAGCCAGACTCACGCAAGCTATCCGGTGTCGAGGCCGAGCTCATACAGATCAGCCATAAACTCTTGGCCGAGCTTACTGCCGAAACCAACCTCTCGGGCCGACCTCCCAGGCCGAGGTGATGGCCAAGGCCGACCTACCATGCCGCCCTCCTAAGCCGACCTCCGAGGCCGAGCCCTCCTCCACTGAAGCCGCCATGGCGCCCCACCGGGGATCTCCGGGCCACGTCAGCACATCCCGAGAATCACGGGATAAGGATCGAGCCACGATCCCATCGCAACACGGAATCACACCTTATATGGACTCTTACCTTAATAAGAGCCCGACCCCGAGAATAGCTCTCCACTTCGCTCTACGCGAGAGAATCTTCCGAAAGAAGGACTCCTACCATACTAGGACTCTCCCAACCGCCTCATCTCATCCTCACTCTATAAATACCCAGGTATGGAGCATCATTCATCATCTCACTTTTACTAGTAGTTACGCTGTTGCACTGGTGATCTAACTTTAGCATCGGAGAGTCCTAGGCCGGAGCCACACCGGCTCTCTTGTGCTCATCACTTGTTCTTTGCAGGCTCATCCGTGGGCAAATCAAACATCAGAGATTTCCACACGCAACACAAGATATCAAACAACTTTCATTTTACTTTGAGAATTGCCAATTCTCTTGCATTTCGAGGTCATCCAATTTAGTTTCAAATACCTTGACCCAAAAAGCTGTCATTAGAGTGTATGACATTTTGGCCTGTATCTTTTTCATGGCTTTTCAACCTTTGTAATAGCGTGGCCATGAGCTCTTCATGTTCTGAATAAAGTTAATTTAAAAAAAAAATAAAAAAGTTCCTTCAATACCCTCGTAGAAAAAGCCGCAGGGGGAACCACCGTTGGAGAGACACAGAGATCTAGCAATGAGTCTGTATGTAGCGTACAAAATCAACACAGATAGAGGAGAGGGCAGCTGGGCGGTGGCAGATACAGACATGAACAAAGTGGGGAGCAGCTCATAGCCTCGTCATGGGTTGGCTGGTTATACTATTTGTTTTTATACGTTTAGGACTGAGCGCCCGAGGCTGAGACGCCACTAGATTTAACAACCAATCCCACTCCGTATTTTAGTTCAGTTGTAACGTATCACGATTCACGTCAAGCCTTCCTTTTTACCCAATCATTGATTCGCGGGTCCTTCTGCTCCCGTAAGGCCATAGGCCCATAACTAATATGAGACCCACAAGGGCCACGATCCACCCATCCCCCACACCCCCCCCCTCCCCCTCCCCCTCCTCCTCACCCCAGTTGTTGCCCCAAATCAAACCCTAGTTAAGTTAAGCTCTAGCTTCGTGTCAAGGTACGGCGAACTGTGGGCCATTTTCGTCTCCCGAGGCAAAACCAAGGAATAATGGCCTGTACTAAGCCGGAAAGCGACCCCCTTCTTCACTTCACAGTTATCGTCGGTCAAACTCCAATGGCATCTTCTCTCTCTTCTTCACGTCACACTCACGGACAGAGTTATTTTTTCTTTAAAAGTTTAATGCCCTACTAGGCCACTAATGGTTCTCATAATCTCATCTCATCTTTGAGTAATTTTTTCTCCTCCAAACAAAGCTAAAAAATCCATTTTAGATTTGTGTATTTCTCATGGTTTTAGTGCAAGGTATGGGAACAGGTATTCGCAACATATAAAACTGATATGATATCGATACGGTATTAATTAGATTAGATAAAATTATCTCTAAATTTCTTTAAAAAATGAGTTTTCTAGCCATTTTACCCCTTGTCTGTATCGATATGGTATCGATATTGGTGACTAGTAAAACTAGTACCAGGCGATACGATATCGATACTTAAAACCATGGTATTTCTTTTTGGTAAGTCAAAAATATATTTGGACCTTTATCCCCTGAGATTCATTGATCGGTACAGTTGTGCGGTTCCTCTCATAGGGGGGTTGAAATGACCATTCCACCCACTGATCGAATACACTGCCTAGGTGGGGTCTATCCTCCTTTTATTAAGGACACTAGAAAACCGTATCAGGCAGGGGATTGGAACCGCAGGTGATAAAAATTCACTCCATTTCTATGCCCGATCCATTTCCCCAAGTTGGATAGAAATGACCATCCTACCCCTTACCCGAACACACTACCTGGATGCGATCCACTCCCCCTACTAGAAGAACTTGAGAAAATGAACCGAACAAGAAACGCAACATATGGGAATTATCTCCTCCAATTCTCTACCCGGCCCAGTTCCCCAATTCCTTTGATAAGGGGATGGTGAACCTCACCCAAGCAGAGTCTTCAGATAGAGATAGGATGGTCATTCCAACCTCCTGTTAGAGGAATTGAGAAATGAGCCGGGTAGGGAATTGAAAGAGATACAGATCCGAGAGGGTGGGGGAAGGCATAGACATGGCAATAATGAGGGGGTGGGGCTGGGGGTGTGAGTGTGTTCGAGAGCGAAAGATCAGCTTTTACAACTTGTCCGCAATATTGAGAATGTTGGAAGCATAGGAAGCAAAGGCAAGGCCGCATGGGAGAATTGCGGCAAAAGGATGGATAACTCTCTCTTATTACCCCAAAACCCAACAAACACATCACTACTTACCTCGAAACATACTACGAAGTGCCGTAACCTCCTCCACACACCAGTGACACCACTTAGTACAACTCACCATTGTGATGATGTGAGGTGAGAGGGAGGTTACATTCTTATCTGTTACCTTGTTTCTCTACCCATGGGGCATTGGCATTTGGCAAAGTCTTAAAAAGCAGTTTTAGGTTCCAGAACCCTTCTCTCTCTCTCTCTGCAATTATACCTATAAAATATTGTTTTCTCTGGGGGTCTTGGTTCATGGGAAAACTCGTTTCCTGTTCGGGAAAAGTGGTTTTATGATCATGAAATCGATAACAGCACTGGTTTTATCGCAGACAAGGCAACAGTGGTGAGAGGTAGTGGTCTGTCTGCCTTAAACTGACTGAGTACTTTGAATCCTTGCCTTATAAATTGATGAGAATGCATCATAGTCGTCCTCTTCCTTCGTATGGGAGGCCTCATAATAAGAATGGTTCTGATGATGGGGCTGCTGCTTCTGCTGGACCCACTTCTCATGACGGAAGTTACAAGGCGAAGGAGGAAGAGGGTGGTGGCGGTGGTGGTCATGGTGTGGTTTCAGCTGCAAGGACTCTGCAGCCTTTTAGCACCACCGCCTTCGAATCCCCAGGTAAGTATCTCTTCCAACTCAAATATTTCTCTCTCTCTCGAAAAAATTAGTATTTTTTTGCTTCGTGTTTTGTTTATGCGTGTCAAAAAACAGGGGAGGGGGTGGGGGGATTGGGAAGATGCAATTGCAGAGAGAATAACAAAATCTCAGGTTGTGGGACTTCTGGTTTCATGTGTTGTAGCAGGAATGATGGCGGCTTCTCTGAGGTTCCCTTTTACATCAGCTCAGTGGCAGGAGCTTGAGCGACAGGCTTTGATCTACAAGTACATGATGGCATCTGCCCCTGTTCCTCCTGATCTCCTCATGCCTATTTGCAGACATTTCTCAGACAATGCTGCTGCTGCTCCCCTCTCTGCCCGTAATGTCTTTTGCCTTTTTAGCTTATCCCTGTCTCTTCTTTAGATGGGTTCTGCTGTTTTCCTATAATTTTATGTGTTTCTTCTCTCATTTTCAGAACTTGGCCTTGTCTTCTTCACCTCTTCGTTCTCCCTCTTTGATGATTTCCATGATTGTTTTACTTTTTTTTGTGTGGCTGTTTTCTTGTTCTTTCTTCTCACCCCTTCCCCCCCCCCCCCCAACCCCAGAAAAAAAGATAAATAATAATAATAATTTTTTTGATCCATCTGGTAATGTTCAGTTGGTCGGAGTTCTTGTTTCAATCTACGATTCTCGAGCGGCATGGATCCTGAGCCGGGAAGGTGCCGCCGAACGGATGGTAAGAAATGGCGGTGCTCGAGAGATGCGGCGCCTGATCAGAAGTATTGTGAGCGACACATGCACAGAGGGCGCCCCCGTTCAAGAAAGCCTGTGGAACTACATCTACGAGCCGGCATCAACAACATTGATGGCAAAAAATGGCGCTCGGCTCCAATAACACCACCAGAGACTCCGTCCCCATGCCTTACCAACATTTCGTCTAATAATACCACTAGCAACCATCAGCTTTCTGGGCTTCTCTGCCGCTCAGATTTCAAGGCCTCCCCTTTCGATAACTTGCTTCCTCTTGCATCATATAAGGAATCCAGGTGAGTTTATAAAGAGTTCCCACTTCCCAGCTCTCGCTCCGACTTATGAGAAACCCATGTGAATATTTTGCCTCTTTCCACCAACCGTTCTTTGGGTATTTATTTTTGTTAATTAAACTTTGTTTCTGCTGCTTGGAAGGGGTGTGGACTGGATGATGAAAGGGGAAACGGTTCCTATTGCTGCGTCGAATCAACAATGGCCGCAACTAATGTACTCTAAAGCAAATGCCTCTGCTTTCCGACAGCCTTATGAAGGAGACTCCAGTTTGAATTCTTACTCGAATTTTGGTGTTGGAGAAGGACCAGAAGCTCCCCATCAGAACGATCAGTGCTTCCTGTTTCTGAACCCCGAAATAGCTTCCTTAGGTGAGCCTTCAAGCCCTGAACAGCAACGAACGCCCAGGCAGTTCATCGACGCGTGGTCTACCTCGGCAAGACCAAATACAGGGAGTAAGTCGTCAATTTGTACAGACGGGAAGCTTCCACCGTCTGCCCTTACATTGTCGATGCCCGGTGGCAACGTCTCCAACGAAGACAGGGATCAGATTCAAATGGGTCTTGGGGTAAATGCTTCCTCTTCCTGGACAACTTCGCCACTTGGTGGGCCATTAGCTGAAGTGCTGCGACCGAGCTTGGCGCATGGTTGCTGTGGTGGTGGTGGTGGCGGCAGCAGTGGTAAGATTAGCTCCTGTGGCGGCGGTGGCCTCAATTTGATGTCTGTTAGATGGGGTACTAGTGGTGATATCGCGGGCAGCCCCAGAGCAACTACGGATTCATCTCGGTCAGAAGTACTGCAGCAGACCCTAGCATCGGTCTCAGATGGAAGCGGTGGTAGCAGCAGCCCCAGGTTCAACGCTGCCGAAGCAAATTCAGATATTGCGTTTTAGTAGCTGAACCAGGGTAAATTACCATCCCTGCCATAGCACTGTAAGGAAACTTAAATGACTCGCTTTAATTTTATCTCTTCTCGAGTCTTTTTCGGTTGGGACCTACAGTGGGTTCCCCATTTTTGAAGAAATTTTTTCTCTTGCGCTCTCTGGCGCTATTGTCATCCATTGTTTGTGCATCTGAATTCTGAAATGAACTTTTACCCAAGAAAGCACAGCAGAGCTAGGTTTATGTATAGGGGGAAAGGGTGAGGCGGGTGGGCCACTGGGCCTAAGGAAGAAGATAGAAAGGTCAGTAGTTTCCCTTTTTCTCTTTAAGCGATTAGCATTGATTGTAGGCCATGGGTTGATAACATTTGGTTCATGTCGATGCTATTAATGACGGATTTCCTCTGCGCTGGGTAGAGTTGTTGAAAATGTTGAAAAGAAAAGAAAAAATCTAAAATCTCCAAACGAAAAGAGATTGAAGGTAAATCCATAAAAAGAGTAATTTGTAAGATGAGTTGCAAATTATATAAAGAACCCGTAGTTTGGTACCTTTTGGCTTTTGGGATTGGTCGTCTCCACTCTCCAGAAGAGAAGCAGCAAATCTAAGTCCAAAGTCCAAGAAGAAGCTCCTGGGCAAAATGATTCGGGAAAATTATAGGATCCAGTGAAATTGTGAAGAGTAAGGATGTGGTTTTAGGTTTGAGGGGCTTTGATATTTAAGGGAAATTGTCTAAATCTTTGACATAAGAAAATTAATTACAGAACATGTAGGTTGGATTTTGTTTTATACTTAAATTAACAAAACAAGTAGGTTAATTTGTTTTACACTTACTTTGTCTTCTAAACCTATCTTGTTTTTGTAATCGAATATGGATTTTCATCCCTGGTGGACATGGACAATGCAGGGTGGAGTCGGATAGAGAGAGCGGTGTTGCGGTATCACTGTCTGTGTTGAGTGGTGGTGAACTTAAAGGAGACGACAAGGTGAATGGTTGAATCCACTACCCCGCTAAGGTTGATAGTGAATTGTTATATTTGAAATTGCATAGATGTTCTTTTCTTTTAATTTTCTGTTTGATTGCTTGTTATATACTGTGGATTGATAAGAGCATTTTAGTTTTATAAAATATTATTTATAGAAAACTACAATCTAATCATAGATCTAATTAACGGTTCGGATAATATTTGGTTTGAAAATTAAATATCCGAGTTAACTTTCAAATAGATTTAGATTGTTTCAAGTAATTAGGTTTCTGGTACGGATTTCCCTAAATGGATACATACATGAATTGAATACAGATTTTCGACTATCTATTTACATTCCTACGTTTTTCTGATCACCCACCTCAGCCTCACCATAGGCCGTCATCGACAAGCAAGTGCGCCCAAGCGAACTTGTTCAGCTGTTTGTTATAATTTACCACAAAGATTAGGTACCACATGAGATCACCCTTCTAATTGGAGGGGGGGGGGGGGAACCTTGCAAACTATTAAGGTATCAAATTTCAATGAAAAATAAGAACTAATTTGTTAAATGATCAAAGAATACAAAATCATATGGTAGGAGATTCCAAGGAAGCAACTGTTGAACTACAATCAGTTTTAGGATTCAATATTTGAATTAAGGTGCTACTGCAGAGTCAGGGATTTTTATAAGCAACTTTTCCTTCCACATGAGGGCAATCTAAATCCGATTGGGAAATGATTTCATGATTCTTGTCATATCTTCTAGCTGGACGAGACAACTCTCCATATTCGAACCATCATTTTATCATGTCTAGATAATAGATAATAGATAATAGATAATAGATGTCTCTTTAATTTACCGTAGCATGAACTGCAGACTCTCCACCAATGATTTATTCCCAAAACCAACATTTATCTCTTTTATTAATAACATCCAGCAAACCAGAATCGCAAATTGATTCCCCTAATCAATGTTATCTGACCCAACATATATATATATATATATATATATCCCCTGTATTGTAAATGTAATAGAAAGCATATCCCCACCCACACCCATTAAATCCACACCCCAGCTGGTCTCTGTCATTAATAATCGAATTCACACCTTCTTCCATTTCAAGTTCCAAATTTGAATTTTAAATTAGAGAAGAAGTCTTGAGTATTGGGGGCTCACACTTTGTAGAAGAATGACCAAAAACCGTACATTTCCTATTCATAGAGACATAAACATCTCCATCTTCATTGTAAATAGTTATGGAAGTCGATCACCACATCATCCTCTGCTGATAGTTCCACACATAGACTAGCGCCTTTTTTTTTTATTCTTCTTGAACGAACTTGGACGTCACATCTTCCACGTGTTGAGTTCTAAGACCCGAACTGCAAAGCACTGTAGAGGATATTTTTCCCAGTAGCACTACCCTAATAGGAACAGTACTAAATGTATTAATGTTTGTTCATATATGGATGCAAGATAAGGGCCATGGATTAACTCTATAATTTTTATTTACTATATTAAATGTATATATAATTATATTAGAATTTTTCCCCTGGAATATCCCAGCCCATCGTTGGCTCAGGCCCAGCCTGTCCCGGTTGAATTGCACCCCTATTTCTAACAGGAATATTATTAGTTCAGTGCCATGAGTATGGATGCTACAGCCAGCGTTTCAAAACACAGAATGGGGATCAATCAGATCTGAAAACTCAGCGATTCTAAGGTTTTTTGGCATTAATCAGCCAGAATTGAGATTAGTTACAGCAAATTCCGATCTGAAACGGCCACCTCACTGATCCAATTCCCATTTTTGAAACCGAGGCTACGACCATTGGAATGGTACTATTTTATGCTGGGGTGTTGGCTACTTAAAATAAACTTAGGGAAAAGGTTGGATATTCTAGTGATATATCATGTGTTAGCACCTCAAAGCGAGAGAGAGAGAGAGAGAGAGAGAGACAGAGGGTGCTAGCATATGGTATACCACTAACATACCCATCCCTCTCCCAGAAACTTAATTCCAGATATGGCTGCATCTCAGTGTTATGTGTGGGATACAGGGAGCTACAGCCTCGTCCCATAAGGCTTTTGTACGCTACACTCATTGTTGGGGTACTACAAGCTCCCTCGCCCAAACTCCATTTCTATTCACCCCCAAGGCGGATCAAACATTTCCTTGGGCCATGAAAACAAAGCCTAAAAGCAAGCCCAACCAAACAAAAACTCAGGTTGGGCCAATGAAAAATTCGACCCATGGACAAGACTTTAAAGAATTCTTCAGGGATACAGTCTATAGATCATTCAGCTGGGTTAGGTGTCCCATTTCTCTCAGCGCCTCATCGCCCTCCATTTAAGGGTGTTAAACAGTTCGGTTCTGTTCGTTGCAAGGTTTTTTAGGTAAAATTAGATCCGAACCATTTATTAAACGGTTTTAGTTATTGAAACCAAAACCGTTTAGTAAACAGTTTCGGTTTCTCGGTTTTTAAATGGTTTCGGTTTATTGGCCCTAAATGATTTTGGTCACAATTTTAGATACTGGGTTTCAAAACAGTTTGTCTTTTTTTACACCGAACTTAATGTTTGTTGGATGTACTCAATAGGCCACATTGAAAAGTACATGATTCTAATTCATAGAAAAGCCAAATTATTCATAGAAACATTGAATACTATTATACTAATGTATTTGAATGAATCCAACCCAATAATTTTATTATAAATTTCACATATACACTTCTATTAGTCCATGTTTGACTCTCATTGTCTTCAAATTTAGCCGCAACCTATTGTATGAAGGATTGAAGGCAATAATGGTTAATTATTGCCTGTTACATGTTACTAATATTTGTTTTGGTTTAAACAGGTTCCTAATGGTTTAAACGGTTTGATTTGATTTAAGCCGTTTAACTAAACAATCATAATTTTAAAATCGAAACCGAACCATTTATTAAACAGTTTCAGTGTAAACGACTCAAAAAATTGGAATGGGAAGAAGAGGGGTCGGGAGGGCAAGGTGGGAGGTGGAGTTGGGGGAGGAGGAGAAGGGAAGAGGGAGGGTGGGAGCAAATTGAGGTTGGGGAGTGAGATCAGAGTGGGGGCATCGGAAAGAGCATGAGTGAACAGTGATCGAAAACGGTTAGTGACCGACGAATGGTCAGATGACAAATTGGCAGTGAGTGATAAACGATTAGTAGGGTGGTTATAACCAATTTTTAAAGAAGTGGGTAGTTATAAAACTACCTAGTAACTATGGAAACCACCACACCTGCCAATGATGCCTATAAAAGAAAATTTCAAAACAAAGGAATGTGGGGGCTAGATCAACACAACTCCTCCAGACTTTATCTTTTACGTTGTAGGACTTAGACTGTTTAGATGTAGACTACATTAACATTCAGAGGGGGCATCAACAGGGCATTTGATACCATGTGTTAACATCAGGAAATGACATGTTTTTTTTTACCTTTTTAATCAATATATATATATTCTACAAAAAAAAAAAAGAAGGGGCAATTACTGTCACTATCCTACATTTAACCTATATTTATTAAAATTATCCTACCTTAAGCTTTTTTTTTATTACTATCCTATTTTTAAACTTTTATATCTCCTTCTACCCTCATATTTTTAAATACTTAGATTGTCCTTCCTTTTCACCTGATAACCTACTAATCAATTTGGTGTCCAACAAAAAAATGAGTTTTTACCTTTTTATCCATGGTAGATTCGACGATTTCTCTCTTCTTCTCTTCTGCTTCAACGCGGCTGGATTACCTATTCACCTCTTTTTATCTTATCTGTTTGATCCATCTGTCTTGCTTGAACTTGCGATTTTCCCCTCAATTGCTCTTTGCCAGTGACCAACGGGTCGATATCACATCAGCCATATCACTGAGAGACGAGACCCCAATTGTGAGAAAACGAGTCCCTGAAGGAATAAGGACAGACGAAGAACCTTTTCGTTATTTTTTAAATTTTTTTTCTTTATTTTATTCGGGGATCTGTGGTTTGTCCATTTCTTCCTTCTCTGCGTTGGGTTTTATAGTCATTATTTTATTTTAATTTTCTTTTGTGTTATGTGCGATTGGGATTTCTTGTGAGGAATGAATGCATAAGAGTTGAAGCTCAAAGAGTGTGGGCTTGACTCTGGAAGGTAGGGTAACGAAGAGGAGCAAAGGAGAAGGGTAAACGAGAAAGGAGAAAGGAGGTTCTTTTGTGGACTGATGAGAGATGAAATGAAGCAGGTTTAGAGATCCATTTTGTTGGGTGTGATTCTTTTTTCTGTTTCAAGAGTTTATTAAATAGTGTTGGGTGGGTGGGATGAGTGACTTGGATACAGAAGATCGAGCGAGATACGCTCCTGCCATCATGACCAGATATGCAGGGCCTTTACCACATTTGGAAGGTCGATAAACTAGACTTCCTTGCTTGCTTGTATAGGAGCATTCTTTGGGGTGGTTTTTGCATCGGTGGAGATTGGTCTTTTAACTGTTGTTACTATTTTTCGTTTAATTATATATTCTTTGGGGAATTTACATCTCAGATCCAATCCAGGGGATCTAATGACCCGTTGGTCGCTGGCGAAGAGCAATGAAGAGCAATTGAGGGGAAAATCGAATAGACACTGCAACTGCAAGTTCAAGCAAGACTGATGGATCAAACAGATAAGATAAAAGAGGTAAATAGGTAATCTAAGCAGCGTTGAAGCGGAAGAGAAGAAGAGAGAAATCGTGGGATCTATCATGATATTGGATAAATAGGTAAAAAGTCATTTTTTGTTGGACAAATAGATTAGTAGGTTATCAGGTGAAAAGGAAGGACAAACTAGGTATTTAAAAACATGAGGGTAGAAGGAGATGTAAAATTTTAAAAGAAGGGTAGTATTAGAAAAGAAGTTTATGGTAGGATACTTTTAATAAATATAGGCTAAGTGTAGGGTAGTGATAGTAATTGCCCAAAAAAAAATCAATATATATATTATAATTTTTTATATTTAAATGTTCTTGGAGCAATCGAGGCATTAGAAAGATCACACTCTTTCTTAATTAGAAATCAGAATCAATTCATTTTATGGCATTCCTGCACATCTTTAACTCACGCCGTCAATACAAAAAATAGTGGAAACAATTTGTGATCTATGCCTTCAGTATTTCACCATCAAAGAATGAAGAAGAAAGTCTTTCTGCATGCAATCATCAATGGCCATAAATGTTTGCCACTATTTACAAATGATTGATAATAGCTCCAATGTTCCCCTGTACCTTATGAGCACCATGATCCACACCCATAGTTCAAGAGCCATGGTATGGAAAAACTCCGTTCAAGATACAATTTTTCTGACATTAAAATACATATGTTGTAAAACGTGACTCTTAAATAGTTTTCAATAGAAATTTGGGGAAAAGTGTCTCTAAGTCAACAGAAATTCCTACGCTTCCTCTCATTGGACTTTTATTAATTTTTCTCTCTTTTAAAAAATTAATAAAAAAAAATCCATGTGAGGGGGCATAGGTTGTTGATTCAGAGAAGCTCTTCCAAGTTTAAATCATAACCGAAGGATGCCATAAAACACACAAATCTCTATATCCATATAACATGTGTTTTCTCATTAAAAAAAAAATTGAAAATTATCAGCGCCACCCCTGATCTTTGCCTATATTTTAAAGCACATTCATAATACCATAATATCTTTTTACCGTTAATTAGTGATATCAGCAGTTGGTTTTTCTTAAAACACAATTGCCCTTGCTATGACATGAACTGTGGATGTTTTTGTAATTTCATCTCTTCCCCCTCTCACTCCCACTCTCCCTTTCTTCTCCGTCTCTGGCTACCATGGCATCCCTCTCCCCTCCCTCGCCGGCTCCGACTCCATCCTTCTCCCCTCCAAATGTTCTGATAACCGCTGGTGATCTCTGCAAGGATTAGAAGCACAAGAATGGCAAAGGCATCATGGAAAACCATATACTGGCAGGTCAAGAACACGAACAGGGTCGCTAGATGATGGCCAATGAAAAGCAAATCGCTACTTTACCCAGCCATAATCACTTGAGTGAGTAACAAATTAGTCACCTATCTTTGTTAAACTATATCAACCTCACTGAAAACGCGCCATTCATTTGATAGCTGGAGGACTTGGTTCTGTTGTATCAGAAAAAACAGAGCATCAAGAACTAAACTCAAAATCTTTTGCAACTCCACACCCTTAAAAAAAAAAAAATTAACAAGTCTGAGTAATCAATTAAATTGTCTCAATGATTTGATCATCTTAAATGTAATTTCTTTGCAGTTTACATTTTCATTCTTTATTTATACCATTTCAAACTTTAAACCCCTTTACAATTTCTTGATTGAAGAATTCAGGTTGATTTCTTTAAACCTCTTTACAATATCTGGAGAAGTACCCTGCCTCTCGACAGTCATGGCGGTAGCCTGCCTCTCGACAGCTGTTCGGACCCTTTGCGACAGTGAACTTATCAACCTTGTCCGCAATTCCGTTCTAACAGTTCGGTCATCAAACCCGTCAGCCTTTCATTATCTTCAGCCACCCTCTCTATCAGATTCAGATCCCTCCCCTTTGTTGTGGTTACTGCTGTCGATGTCGTCCCTGTTTTTCTCTCTGTTTTCGGCGGAAGGAGATTCATCCAAGTTTCTTACAATAGTAATGCCAGGTTGCGAGTTGGTTTCCTTGACATCTTCAAGTCCGTTTATTGTTTCCCCATCACCTTCTTCAACCATACTCTGGTGGGAACACTCAGTGGATTCCACCAGGTTTTCCGCTTCGGTATCTTTTTATGTTACAGCTTCACTTTCTTCGAAGGCGTGAACTTCTCTACTTGCATTGTTTAAGGCTTCAACTGGTGTATCTCTGTCGTCTCCAGATTCATCAGAAGCTTTCGGTTCTAGATTTTTGCATGCAGTAGCTCCAACAAATGGGAGGAAACGCTACTATTTCAAATCCAAAAGATAAAAAAATTTCAAATTTCATAGGGGATGAAAGAAATTTCTTTAATTAGGGTTATCCGACAATAATAGTTTCAGCAGCATCTGCAGTATCATTCCACAGTTTAGCCAAATAAACATTGAAAAATCAAAGAATCCACTGACCAAATTCGATTCTCACCATCAAGAACATAAAGAAGAGAGAGAGATCTTCGAATTTAAGGGAACGAAGTATTCGTCTAGGGTTTCCAAGAAATGAAGAAGAATAGCTTGCGGAGAGGGAAAATCTATAGAAATCATTCCCTACCCAGTACCTAGCACTCCAGATGAAAGCTTTGCTTAAACTTTCGCAGGGTTTGCTTCTTGATTTTGACCTTGAAATGGCTTGTGGAGCAGACGGTAGGGGGTTCCAGGGACGGGCGGTGATGGGGGAGAGCAATGGGGAGTGGAGGTTGCGCAACAGGGCTGCGGTACCTGAAAATGAGGTGAGGGCCAAAGTTGAGGTGGCGGTGGAGGTGGAGGATGAGCTGGAGAGGGTAAAATAATAAATTTGTTTGATTTAGTGAAGAAAAATAGTTCACAAAGGTACATTAAACAATCGGCACCTCAGGTATAATTTATCCTTTATGTTTTAGTGTAGAGGGTATTTTAGTCATTCATGTCATTAAGCCCGTTAGTTGTTGGGCCAGATTTGATATTATGCTAGCTAGTGGGTGTCCTTTAAAATTTAGGCAAACATCAGGGGATGACACTGATAATTTTCCTAAAAAAAATAGGGTAAAGTACACGTATTCCTTTAATGCATCCAATATTCCTCGTACCCCCTAAACGACTCAATATTCCACGTACCACCCTTCAATATTCCACGTACCACCTCTGTTTTACATCCCAAATGCCAGATAGGTCCAATCCGTTAAATACCATCGTTAGATGCCAAAATTTTGACCATTTTACCCTTTGCTCCATTTTCTTAAAAGACATAACTACCCTCACTTATTTGTTGCCCTAAAATAATTGAAATAGCCATTTTACCCTTTGTTTTATTTTTATAAAAGAAAAGACCTAATTGCCTTCATTTATGTATTACCCTAACCTAATTTGAAAAGACTATTTTACCCTTAAATATTTGTTCCTAAAAATCCCAAAATGCCCTCATCTTCCCCAAATCATCATCTTCTTTTACATACCCACCACCACCACCACCACCCACCATTGGCTTTGGGTTCTAAGACAAATGCGAGGAAAAGGGCTATCATTGTTGCGGAGAAGAAATTGAGTATCGAAATGGTCGGTGAAGATGGAGTATCGGAAGCCAGCGGCGGGGATGAGAAGTTTTCTAGTGGGAAGGATCTCAGCCATTCGATTAGGGGTGAGACGGTTCTTGAGAGACCCAAAGATTTGTTGCAGGCGAATCACTCAAACAGCAATGGAAAATATAAACCTAATTAGGGCTTTACTCTTTCTGACGGTCGGTCCCTCGACGGCGAGTGAGCATACGACCAATACCCATGAAAGCCTTCGAAACAGCGAGCTGAAGTTCTGCAAGTGAGAAGCAAAGGTAGAACTTCCCCTGTTTGCTGGTCTGTGTTGGAAATTGCAGAACTAAAGCAGCCAGTCGTTCTCAAAAAATACAATTAGGTTTATATTAATCTGATCATTAATTCCAGTTGGGTTTCAGGTAAAACCAATTGGGTTTCCACAAATTTCTGATTTTCTATAAAAAAAAACGTGATACTGATCTGTTTTTCCGGAGGAAATGGAGAAGAAAGAACCAAGAACGGACAAATAATGCAATAGAGAATCCATTTTTCTCTTCCTCTATTGGATTATTGACTCTATTACAAGCTGCTCAAACTACCAACTGTGTTCCATCGCCATTTATTTCTTTTTGTCAGGATTCGTCTCATATCTGATGAAATACTTTCATCTGGGGTACTGAATGATCTAGTTGTTTTTTGCAATCTTCTACTTCTAGTTCAATTTTTTCTGCCGGGTTTCCTGGGCAGAGTGCAGGATTGTGAATGGGTTGCACCAAGTGATAGATACCAATAAGGAAGAAGAAGAATAAGAAGTGGGGTGGGTTGTGCTCCAGCAGGGTTGGCGGCGGAAGAAGAAGAAGAAGATGATGGTGGTGGGTATGTAAAAGAAGATGATGATTTGGGGAAGATGAGGGCATTTGGGGTTTTTAGGAACAAATATATAGGGGTAAAATAGTCTTTTCAAATTAGGTTAGGATAATACATAAATGAGGGCAATTAGATCTTTTCATTTATAAAAATAAAACAAAGGGTAAAATGGTCATTTCAATTTGTTTAGGGCAACAAATAAGTGAGGGTAATTAAGTCTTTTCAGATTTAAGAAAATGAAGCAAAGGGTAAAATAGTCAAAATTTTGGCATCTAATGGTATTTAACGGATTAGACCTATCTGACATTTGGGATGTAAAGCAGGGGTGGTACGTGGAATATTGAGCTGCTTAGGGGTTACGGTACGTGTACTTTACCCAAAAAAATATGGGAAAGAGACCTCTACTTGGTCGGGTGCTGTGTACAACCCTTACGCATTGACATAGGGATGCACAAAATGATCGTCGCGCACTCAGAAATTTCCAACTTTTCATGGGGAGTGACGGTCATTGAACACGACCTTATATCTCTAGATATAGGAACCACACGCCGCACACGACTTTCTCCCACAAAATATAAATATGTTTTTTTTTTTAATAGGGGTTTCAAATGTTGGGTGTTGACACTAGCCCAATTATGGATCAGTCTGTAACACTGTTTGGTTGTAGCCCGATGGGCTCCCAACCAAAACTAATCGGTACCAGTAACTGACCGTTTATGGCCTGTTTGGTCAATTACGCCAATTATAACCTGATTTTGGAGCGATAACCGATAGACTAAATAGAAACGTGTCCATTTTTCTTTTTCTTTTTCCTTTTTTTTAATGAAAGAAACGTGTCCATTCTTTGGAGCTTAGGAGACCTAATTATCTATGTGGTCACTAATGGGTACAACTGTACAAGTCCTAGAATTTGATGGGACCTACTTTGCTAGGTGATTATTCTAGGAATCGAATAGCATGATCATATGATATTGATATTAGTGGAATCTACATGAAGAGATCCGCGCCTATCGCGCCAGCTGATGACTTCCATGTTTTCAAATATCCCAATCTCTTTATCCCTATCCTTGTTACATACGATAATAGAAATCCAATCTAAGCAAACTTTCTATTTTCACATGTGACAAGAGGTAGCACCAGTCTGGTATCTTAACTTTTTATTTTTCATTCTTTCTTTCTCACGCTATATCAGTTGTGTATCTTGTAATTCTCAATTATTCAATAAATTTAATTTTCTTCCAAAGTTCACAATTTAGCTATATGATATATACACATTGTTTTCTCTTTTTTTTAGAGTTATATCTAGGGGTGTAAGTTTGGTCCCGTTGACCCGAACCCACCCTGAGCCCGAACAACGCTAGGGTTGAGATACCTTGGCCTTGAGGTAGGTTAGGCTGGAAAATTTTGACCCTGAGTTAGGATCGGGTTTAGTCAAGGTTGAGGTCTCGGGCTGAGCCCAACCCATCCTAACTCGACCTTGTTTGAAGATACTATAAAATATACAACAACAACAAATCAATCTTTTACGCAGTCTACAAAATGCATATTGATATAATATATTTCATTATAGTGTTCTTTTATATATGATAATTTTCTTTCCACTCCAACCCATTCATCTCCCTTCTCTCTCTCTTTGATCACGGCCAATTAGGATCAGCCCGGCCCAACTTTGATGGCAAGTTAGGATTGGATAATTCAGGCTCTGAGTCAAGATCCGGCTGGACTTGGACTTAGATAAAGGGATTCAGGATTGAACTAAGGTTTTAAAATGCCCGACCCAACCTTACCCTGTTGCAGCCCAAGTTATATCAAAGCAACTTTATTTATTCTTTCTTTATGAGAAAAGCAACTTTATTTTGGCGTAGATCAAAATGTGAGAAATGTAGCAAGTTGAGGGAGGTTCATGGGGGCCCCAGGTGTGGCCTTTGTATGTACTTAGCGTGAAAGGAAAGGCAAATTGGGAAGACACAACATCACTCCTGATTCCTGAACTGATTTTTCCCGCTTCCGCCTCTGGAGTAGCTCAAAAATCATACTGTAGCAAGTTTGAATTGTACAGTAATTAAAAAAAGAAAGGCAAGGCAAGGCAAAAAGAGGAAGGAAAAGGTTGGATAGGAAAGCTATCTTCTCTTTAGTTAAACAAATTTCACTCTTCTCGAAGGAGTAATAATGGTGGGCATTAAATAACTATTTAATATATAATGGATATGTGAGCAAAGAGGAGTAAAATCGAGACTGAATTTTGAATTTGCAAGATCATTTAATGGTCTCTTGTGTCCACCTCCACGGCTTCGCCCTCCTCCCGGCTCCCACTCCCCTGCATTCAAGGAACCCCAGAGTATTAATTCAAGATCATCACAGAGACTTCTCTAAAGTTTTAACTAATATTTGGGCGATTTTAGCTTATTGGGTGGCTTCGCAAACAGTTTGAAGGTTGTTCTGCTAGATATTTGAGAGTATGCCCGGCCCGGTTGATCAGGAATTGAGTTCTCACGGCTGCTCTAGTTCTCTGTTGATCTTGGGTTCTGCTCTGCTGATCTACTGATCTGCTCAGTGTTCACTGCTACCATTACCAGGTGCTCTCTCAAGTCTCAAGTCTGGATGGGTTGCGTTTCTTCCACTCTGCTCGATCACGAAGATGAATTTTCCCAGCTTGGCAGGCCTGGGTTGGGTCATCACATCGTGTCTCTCACATCCACAACTTATGGCCTCCTCAACCTCGACCCACCATCACCGACGTTATCGCCACCGACTCACAACGATGATCTCCTCCTCCACCAGCCACCCACCCCACCAAGGTTCGTCCTCGCCACTCTCTTCCCAAGTCCTCTCCCGGAGCCAATGTCCCTTCGATCCCAACCATCGGAGGTCATCAACTCGTGGGAGCTCATGGCTGGCCTCGACACAGACAGCTTCCGCTTCTCTACTACTCCTGCTTCCACCCCCGTCCTAGCCCCCTCAAAAGCGTCCCAACCTTCCCCATCCTCTCTGCTCCACACCGGGCTCGATTCCCGCATCTCCAAGCCTCCTAAGCCCTTCGCCTTCAAATCTCACCTCATGAGCAGCAACAAAGAAAACTCTAACCCTAATCGACCACTCATCACTGCTGCCTCCCCGGACCCCAAAAATGTCTTAAAGCCACTGAACGGTAACTCTGTCGCCGAAAAGCCCTCCTCCCGCAAATACTCGCTCAACGACGAGTTCGAGAAACGATGTCCGCCCAACGGAGAAAGCAAGTTGGTCGTTTACACGACAACTCTAAGAGGGGTTCGCAAGACATTCGAAGCTTGTAACGCAGTTAGAGCAGTTCTCGAAGGGATTGGGCTGTTGATAAACGAAAGGGACATTTCGATGGATCGTGGGTTCAGGGAAGAGTTGAAGGAATTGATGAATGGGAAGGACATCGCTGACAGTGTTCCTCCCAGGGTTTTCGTTAAGGGCAGGTATATTGGTGGAGCTAGTGAAGTTCTGAGGATACATGAAGAAGGTTGTTTGGCTCAGCTCCTTGAAGGGTTGCCCAGGGCGGCTAGAGTCGGCGCTCTGTGTGAGGGATGTGGGGGTGTGAGATTCTTGCCCTGTTTTCGTTGCAGCGGGAGCTGTAAGCTTGTGATGGTGGTGAAAGAACACGCACAACTACAGCGATCACAAGGGAACGAAGTCGTGGTGAGATGCCCTGAATGTAATGAGAATGGCCTGGTGCTCTGTCCCATCTGCAGCTAGCTCCATTATCAACCTGTTTCAAACTTCAATATGATTCGGTAATATCCTAATTCTTCATATCATGTACTCTATTTCCAAATTCCAATTACTAGTTGGATCTATCTGTACTTAATGAAAGGGAACGAGTTATGGAATTCTTCCTTCTCTGGAAAACTTCCCCCCACCCCCCTCTCTCCTTTCGAAAGTGTTTCAAACTTCAACCTGTTTTTACCAACCGAGTCTGTATTTTCTTCTCCACCCCCTCTGGGTTTTATCAGTTGGTATCTGAACACCAAATACTTTAATCTCATTGGTAAGCATTTTTCTTATTTTGATTGAATGATATCTACTGCATTAGGAGGGGAAAAAAACAACAGAAAAGAAAGAAAATTTCTCCACCATAATAGGCTCAATTCCTTGTCCATGAGGCAAGACTAGTACTTCTTGAGATTCTACTTGTATTCTATTACATGGAAGATAACTTATTGCTACAGAGAGGCATTGGGCCGGCCCTATTACAGCTTCTCATAATTTTCCTTGGATGTTTCACCTGTTTGTGTCTCTAGTGCTTCCTGGTTTTTGACCTTTAGCTGATGGCTTAGCCGGAGGTGAAGGTTCAAATTTCAGTGAAGGTTTTCCAGTCGATCTTGTATCATATTCTTTTATTTTCTAATACATACTTTGCTGACCTTTAGCGGAAAAAAATTGCTACATATTGCCAATTACTTGCTAAGGATTCTGCTAAAATCAGGTTTCTTCTACTAAATTTGATCTCCTTACTCACATCGGGGACGAGTTACATAGAGATGCCCTTTGCAGGCTTAGATTTTGATTTTAATTTTAAATTTTAGATTTTGGGGTTTTCTTGCCGAAGGTGAGAGTTTTCTTGGCGAGCATAGCTAATTTGTCAAGTGATGATTTGAGGATTCTGACTAGTAAATATGAAGGGAATTATTTGGATTGGGCATGTATTAAAATTTCTGACCAAATTATATCATCACATTCCCCAGTATTTCTATTCATCCCACCGGTAGTTTATAAACCCTCTTAAGAAATCCTTAATTTCAAAACTATGTTTTACCACTTGACAAATATGTTTTAAGAGTGAGCAAAAGGCCGTAGGGTCTTTCTATCCACAATATTTTCACCCAATCTAACTTTATCACGTGGCTAAAAGGAGGTGCTTGAATGAGCAGGTCCAACAAAATCAGACTCTAATTTAATATGGGGAAAAAAACATTACTTGGTTGCATGTATCGTGTGGCTCTTGCATCTAGACACAAGGCCACAAGAAATGACCATTGCATTGCCATGGAAAGAGGGAAATCCTTGAAGGTGCAGCGATTGTTTTGCACGGCCCTAGGCGTAGGAGTTGCATGATGCATGCGACCAGAGAATGTTAGCTACTTGGAAATGTGACCCTTGTGCTGGCATGGGGACCAATGAGAGTGTACGCTCAAGCATCTAATATGGGGGTTGGGGTGGTCATTTTGCAACTCCATGTGCTTGAGCGTAAGAGGCATTACCAAGCAGCCCTTTTTTTTTTTATCATTTGTTTGTTTTTTAAAAATTTGTTCCTCTTTCACATTTTATAGTCTTAAAACTGAACTTACTATTATGGACATCTCCTATTTTGAAGTAGGGGCGCTGTTCTCTATGCTGCAGCGTAGGCTGTGCCCAAGCACATGGGGGTGGGCGTAATGACCATCCTGCCCTCCCTGCATAGGCTGCTCATGTGCTTGAGCGTAGCCTGTGTTGCGGCACAAAGAACATTCTTCCTTTGAAATCACAACATAGATCATTGTTGAATTTGCAGTCTGATTGAAATATAAAATGGGCAACTATAAGTTGCTAACTATAAATTTCCATTGCTTGCTTGGATTTTATCGTCTAATCAAAATGAAAGCCTTAATATGTTTTTGTCTTGCAGCTCTGTTTTTTTGGGTGGGGGGAATGTGAGAAGGAGAACCTTTTTCCTAGCTAGTGTTAGGTTAGGGCTTTACTGTTTAAGTTGTGAGCTTTGGATGCCCAATCCAGAGATACCACTCACCTAGACTATGCAGCTGATAAAACCCTTTTCCTATTGTTTTTTATTACTCCAAAGCTAATATATATCACATTTATTTATAATGAAAAAGCCTCAGTAGGATTTAAGTTTGGAAATTTTTTTAGTAATTTAATTAACCCCGGCCCCACCTAAGTACACCAACCAATACCTCCTTTTTTCCCATTGAAGTCAGGTTTTAATCCCAAGATGATCGACCTTGATACTACAATCTGCTGAGGCCCTTAATTACCGTCTATACTAGCCGACACTTTTGCATATTATTTATTGCTAATGATTTTATTTACTATGGACATAATGTCATCATGAAAACTATATATTATTAATTGGTAATGATTCTGCTTATAAATATAATATCATCTGCATGCAAACGTAAATAATATTTAATCTGAGCTCATCTAGGTCTTTCGGCATAAGTCATCCAATGGACCAAACGAAATAAAGGTTTAAATTCAGGAATATTTAGATTCTGCAATCTTGCTTCTTTTTTCGTCATATATTCTCATGGAAGCAGAAGGAGGAATCCTGAACTGAAGCCCATAACTGGCCAGGATTGGGCGGCTTGATGGCTGCCTTTCATGCATCTAAAGAATTCTGGACTCCTTTTCCGTCGGTAATCCAGGCCCCGGTTTTTGTCAGTTGCGTTCCATTTGGCTTTTACTTGAATAAGCACCCAACAAAGTTATAGAGAGAGAGAGAGAGAGAGAATGTATTACACGTAAAAATATCATCTCAATTTGTTTATCTATCAATTTCTTTAATTCCCTCTAATAGAGGGAGGTAGACCCCATCTCAGGTAGTGTGTTCGGATAGGAGATAAGGTGATCATTCCTATCTCTCTATTAAATGGAATTGAGGAAATTGAGGGGCAGGCAAATTGAGGGGATAAAGATCCGCATTACACCATGGCACTCGGAAGTAAAAATTCAATACATAGGATGAACAAAGGAGGGGATCGTAAGTTTGTGATTGCTTTTTATATTAAATGTTCATTATAGAGGACCTTAGTACATGCAGGTTGATAGAAAGGTGGAGATTGAGCATGCATATAGGCTTGTTGATTGATGGCTTAAAATTATACCAGTTAGAGTTAGTGCGATCTGACCTCTACAGGTTCAACTTACAATCATAATTGGAAAATCAGTTTTGAATCGGGTTAATCATCCGAATCAAGTGAAAAAAATATATGAAACCTGATCAGGATAAATAAAGACTCGTCCAAGTTTAAGAAATGAGCAGATCACGTTTGAAATTTCATTCTATTTTTGTATTTTTTTTGGATGAATTCTATTTTTGTTTGAGTTATATGAAAGTCATCGTATTTTTTTTTTTTGGGAGGGAGAGTCTTGCCTCTCTCCCGCTCCTCCTTAAGTTTCTAGCTCCTCTATCTTTTAGGGTGGATAGGGGTGAACCCCACTTTCGCGGTGCCACTTAGGCAACCACAATATCGTGGTAACAGAATATGCAGCGCCGCGGTTGTGTCACTGTTATGTACACTAATAGTCCCACATAGGTCCCGTAAGGGCTTAGGTGTGGGCATATATAATATTGGGTTCCCTGCCCTTGTAGACCGGTTTATGAGGGTGAGTTCTTTCAATCCTTATTGTCACCTCGAGGTGACGCTAGCTCGAGTATGGTCCCCCACAGATTCTTGTGTCCATCGATCCCTATTATCATTGCCAGAGTGTGACAAAAATTCAGTTTGATTTTGACTACTTGAGGGTAGAAACCATAACTAGACCGTTTAACTAAACGGTCTCATAATCAAAACCTGGACCGTTTGGTAAACGGTTTTGGTTAAATGGTTCTATACGGTTTTACATGGTTTTGGTTAGACGGCTCTATACACATTTTCTACTCTATTTATTAATACTAGTTATTAGTTAATAGTTATTACTTATTACTTACTAAGTTGTTAGTTTTTTTTAAAAAAAAAAGAAATCATTAATGAAGAAACATGACTGCCTAGTAGTTGTTACTTGGTAGGTTTTGATTTTTTGTTTATGAAAAATAAAATCTGTTAAGTTTTTAAACGGTTAGGCGGTTTGATTATAATTGGTTTTAATTGGATTACATAGTTTGAAATCGTTGGATTAATCGACCTAAATTGAATCAAATCGATTAAATAAACGGTGTTATTTTTAAGATCGTAACCGGACCATTTAATTAAACGGTCTACCGATTTTGATTTAAGCGGTTCGATTTGGTTTCGATTTAGTTTTGACACCCCACTGGATATTATGAAAGCAATCTCGAGATTCTGGGACGTAGACGAGAGGCCAGCCTACCATTTTCTGCTTTCCATACGTACAACGTCAACGTTCGAATGTTACAGTTTTATGGATGCAGCCCCGTAGGCGCAGGTAGTCAATCTCCCTCAGATACTACTAATTAACTACTAAGATCCATCTTAATTTGTTCACAGTCCACTCACTCTTCTATCGTCTACAGAAACTGGGTTTCCAAAAGATCGAACATCTTCACTGATCTCATCAAAGTGGAAATAGAGAAAAAAGAAAAAGAAAAAGAAAACTATTCTATGTCACCCGGCCAATACCAAAATAATCAAAACCTTAATAGTCCTGATTCCTGAACGGGTGAGATTGGGACAGGAGCTTATAATATCATCAAAGACTCTATAAAAGGAAAAATAAAAAGAAAAATGTTTCCTCAAATTCCTTTTCAGAAAGAGAAACTACAACGATCGAGATGAAGGACAATAATTCTTGTGAAGATTCATGGCATGTAATGACTATAGATTATTGGCTTAAAGGAAAAGAGAGAGGAAATTCTTGAAAGGGAAACTTATTGGTACACACACATCACCTTCACCCTCCCACCCTTCCCTCTCTTTCCCCGGCCCTTTCATTTGTTTAAAAAGGATCTATCTCTCTGCTGTCTCCTCCTTCCATGAAAGCCTGCGTGGTCTGCTTGGAAGTTAGCGAGGAGCACAAAATGCCTCGTAGCATGTCTTAATTATCAGAAGAATAAAGATCGAAATAGTAAAGGAAGAAAGCAGAGAAAGTAAAACGTTAATTGTGGTCTCCTCAACCTTTTTTCTTTTTGAATCACATCACATTCACATATCCCCTTATTAGAGGGAGGGACTTAATATTTCCACCATTGGCCTCGGATTTTCAATGCCTGCTTCCAATCCCATTTTTTCATTCAACCAAATCCTACTTCCTCTGCGAATTATGAGGCCAGATGTAACCTCTCTGGCCCATACGCTAGGGACCCACCCACCTAACAAATCCCTTCTTTGGCTTACAATTAATTAAGCTCTCTCTCTCTTTCTCACAGACACATTTCCATCCTACATTTCAGGAAATCAAAATCATGGAAAACTTTTTCCATTTTGTGTTAATCCCATCTGAAGTAAGCAAAGGAAGTCTTTACCGTGGGGTTTCATGGTTTGTCGGCAAACCCCACAGCCAAGTTTGGGCTCCAAGGTCTTATGAGTCGTCCTGAGAGCTGAGATCAACGATTCTGGAGGAGGAGGAGGCCAAATGGGCTCATCATGAAATGTGGGCTCAACTCTTGGGCCCTGACGCAAAAGGTTGAAAGTTTAAACTGTATTTATTAATTCCTCAAAATCCATCCATGCTACCCGTGTGGCCTGGCCTTGTCTTTGTCCTTGTTGAGAGGTGATGTTAATTGCGTCCATTCTTATCTTCTTCTTCACCTGCATATCATTCTTATCAACCAACCAGTGGGTGCCATTGGGAGGGTGCTTTAGATATTTCACACATTGGAAGATTACCCCATTGACCACATATATGTACATGATCAACAGGCATGATGATCGACATTAGTTAACAACTTTTCTAAAAGTTGATGACAGGAGAAAAAGGGTGGGGGGGGAGAGGTTAGTTTAGAAGCCATAATCTCACCAGCTAGCCATCAAAGGTAACATCACTATGGGTTGCTTTTTTATTTTTTTATTCTTGATTGTTTCCTTTTCCTATGTACCATATTCATGGTTGTAAACCCATCATCACCTCTCTCTTCCTCAATACAACTCTAAATACCAACTTGGTTATTATGTTCCACGACACTTATAGTTGACCACTAAAGTTTTTTTTGTGGCACATGTGCTGTAGGGTTCCAGTCATTATGGCCCTCTTAGTGCATAATGCTGATCGATCTAGATCACATTCATCATCTAAGATTGGATCATCTCCTCCTCAATTATGAATTGGCCGTTGCTGACCGTATCATATGTCGTGTAACCGTGTTGAAAACGGGTGCATTTTGTTTTGGTTTTTACCAATTTGCTGGAAATATAGATATGTAATGTCTAGCTAGATGTTGGTTTGGTAGCTAGCTTCAACAATGGCTTGTTAAAAAACCTGGGAAAGTGTTCATCTTTAATTTCAAAAGGTAAAGATTTTAATCAACCAAAATTCCCCTCACTCTCACAAAAGAAAATCAGAAAAAGTAAAGACAAGTTAGTAAGTTGAAAGATTGTCATATTAACAGAATTTTGAGCGTTTGTGTGGAAATTAATAGAAAGTTGATGGTTAAATCAAATGAAGAGTAAGTTATATATAAAGGAGTTTTAGACTAGATATCATAGGGTTGAACTTGAATAGCCCCATTAGTTATACATAATCCCAATATTAGGTGAAATTAATAGTTGGCCGGGTTAGGAACAAAATGGTTGTCCCATCTAAGACACACCTAGACTCACAAGTCACTCGAAGGGTCAGCGTCCTAAAAAAAAGCTCAATCAAGCACCTTCCTTTCTTTTTCTTTTTTATGGTCCATATTATGTTCCCATAAGGGTTAAAATATGATTATGAATTGGTAGGGCCCATTAAATGTGGGTGTCAAAACGGATTTGACCTTTGAGACTCGTTTTATTTACATATGTTTTTCTAACCATTACACTTTTAATTTGTTGCCTTCAGAAATTGGGGAAAACCGGCCACTTGACAAAAATGCGCTGAACATCAGAGTTTTGCCAATTAAGCCTCAAAAGTTCACAAGCCATGAGAATGGGGTTTCTCTTTCATCATGAGGTTGGCAAACCCCATCTCTCCTGCTAATTAGGGTTGAACCATGTACGACCGGCCATGTATTAATTCCTCACTCAAATATCCAACTGTACAGTAAAGAAAGTATAGAATAGAATAATGCTACGTACATGGGCAACAACTAGAAAGGGAAGAGGCCGGAGAAGGACAGTACAGTGCCACAGGAGATATATGGGATACAACTTAAAAGGGCAAAAAGAGCGTTGGCGGACAATGTCTTGTCTTCTCCGATGCTTGCATAAGTGGGCTGATTCATTCCTAAGGCTTGGGGGAAAAAAAATTTTAGGCTATATGAGTATCCCTTTTAGTAAAACTGTTTGTATAGGGTTTTACCATATAAATTTGTAGTGGGGGCCGGGGGTTCTTTCTTTGTAATTAATGTGAGAAAGGTGTGAGGACGAACGACACTTTAACCCTAATTCTCCATTGATAGTGAATAGATCTCACACCGTGAACATAAGCAATCTTACCAAACCGCGTAAATCTGCTCCACTTTAAGTAGTAGGTTCACATTTAATTTTCTACAAAGAGAGAGAGAGAGAGAGAGCTGGGGATGATCCCATCTGAGGGGGAATAGCAATATTATGCATCGAATGCATGCCTGACTTGCAACCTCTGCAATGCCTTATTTGGTTTAGGGAGTTGTTGCATGCAAACGTTATCCTCGCAAAGTCTTGGCATTGCATGCAATAGGACTAGAACCAATCAAGACATGGATGGTTCTTGCAAGGTACGTAATGTGGGAAGCCACCCCCGAGTAAGGGGTCATTGGTTGTTAAGGGTAGTAATATTCCTCATTTCATTAGATTCTCCAATTGGAGTATATATAGAGATTACATGGAGTGAGAGAGCTCACTGGTTTTACAAGGAAAGTATCCAAGAGTTATTGGGTTACCATTACATGTGATATTGGGTTGCCATATTTGAAGATTCTTGCATATCAATCCATATCATATGTAGAGATTCATATCTTGCATATCAATTCATATCACATGAGTGAAAAAGAGAGAGAGGGCACGGTATACACTCAATACACCCCCTCAAGGTGGAGATTCGGGTACTCGAATCTTCAGCTTGTCCCTCAAAAACTGAAATCGAGTAGTGCCAAGTGCCTTGGTGAGTGTATCAGCCAATTGATCCTTGGTGGAGATAAATTGAACCTGCAGTTGTTTCTTGGTCACACGATCACGAACAAAGTGGAAATCTATCTCAACATGCTTTGTTCTGGCATGGAATACTGGATTAGCCGATAGATAGGTGGCCCCAATATTATCACACCACAAGATAGGGGGACCAGAGAGAGGGTACCCGAGTTTACCAAACAGGGATTCAAGCCAAATCAATTATGTCGAAGCATCAGCCAGGGCCTTATACTCGGCCTCTATAGAGGAGCATGCTACTATTTTCTGCTTACGAGAAGTCCAGGAAACTAAATTCGGACCAAGAAAAATAGCAAAACCCCCAGTGGATTTGCGATCAAGGCCATCCCCTGCCCAATCCGCATTAGAGAAGGCTTGCAAGGATCGGGTAGGAGAGCGTTCAATAAGCAAACCATGAGATTGAGTGTGTTTCAAATAGCGTAATATACGCTTCACCAGTTGCCAATGGTCAGAAGTTGGCGCATGCATGAATTGGCAGCACAATTAACCGCGAATGTGACATCGGGTTTGGTGAGTGTCACATACTGCAAGGCACCTACAACAGAACAGTACTCAATAGGATTGGGATGAGGAACACCCCCTGCATCCGATCCTGACTTGGTGCTAGCCATGGGTGTGCGTACCGACTTGGAGTCAGTCATGCCAGTGCGACGTAAGAGATCCAAAATATAACGAGACTGTGAGAGATGCAGTCCCTTGGAATGTGGAGTGGCCTGAACACCAAGAAAAAAGTGAAGATCTCTGAGATCCTTAATGGAGAACTCACCGGATAAACGCTCCAGTAAAGAGGAGATCATGGAAGAATCGCTGCCTGTGATCAAAATATCATCAACATAGATCAGAATGTATGTAGCATGAGTGCCATCTCGGCGAATAAAAAGGGACGTATCTGTCCTGGAGCCATGAAACCCAAGTAGAAGAAGAAACTCAGACAGTCGTCGGAACCATGCCCTGGGTGTCCTGTTTGAGACCATAGAGTGAGTGATGAAGACGGCAAACATAATCTGGGTGATTGGGATCAATAAACCCGGGTGGTTGTGACATAAAAACCTCTTCCAATCGGCCATGAAGGAAGACATTGCTAACATCCAACTGACGGACAGACCACCCCTGAGAGACAACAATGGAGAGAACACAGCGAATGGTGGTTGGCTTGATGACAGGACTAAACGTTTCACCATGGTCACGGCCATGCTGCTGGTGAAAGCCCTTGGCAACAAGGCGAGCCTTGTAGCGTTCTAAAGACCCATCCGCCTTGCATTTAATGCGGTAAACCCATTTACACCCAATGAGATTCATGTGGAGTTGGCGTGGCACCAAAGATCAAGTCCCATTCCAAATCAAAGCATTGTATTCATCGGCCATAGCAGAGCGCCATTCTGCAACTTTGGATGCCTGTGAAAAACAACTTGGCTCAATAATATCATTAGTAACAAGTAGCTCATGAGGCCTGGAGGGCACCAGGACGGGTGTAGTGGTGGCGGTGTAGAGATCACTAAGTAGGCGTGTTCTCCTGGGCGGAGATGGTGGTGTGTCCAAGGGTGAATGTGAGGCCATGGACGATGGTGTTTCCACGGATAAGGGAGATGGAGAGGCCATATTTAAAGATAAAGGAGAGGGCGGAGGGCTGATCACACTAGGTAGAGGCACAATAGTCGTTGGTAAGGGTGAGGGCACACCCGTTGGAGAGGGGGGGCTCAAAGGGGAGAGCCGAATAGGGGTAGTACCCCATGGGGAAGGTAGTGGGGAAGGGGAGCCAGGGATTGGTCCCAATATAGACTGAGAAAAAGGAAAGAATTGTTCATCAAAGCGAACATGCCGAGCAATATACATCCTGTTGGAAGGGATGTGAAGGCAACGATAACCCGTATGGGAAGGGCTATAGCCGAGAAAGACACACGGCAAGGAACGATAATCCATCTTATGCTTGTTATACATTCGTAAATACGGAAAACATAAACAACCAAAGACTTTAAGAAAATTATAATCCGGTAGCTTATGATAAACAAGTTGAAAAGGAGACACCCTATTAGAAACGGCGGAGGGCATTCTATTAATTAAAAACAGCGCGGTTTCAAAGGAGAAATTCCAATAATGTTGGGGAACCGACCCTTGAGCAAGAAGGGAAAGTCCTGTTTCAACAATGTGTCTGTGACTACGTTCGACAGACCCTTGTTGCTCATGGGTATGCGGTGCCGAAACCCTGTGTTGGATGCCAAGCTTGGCAAAAAAAGTGGGAAGGGTCCGAAATTCTCCCCCCCAATCAGTTTGGAGAGCTTTAATTTTCTAATCAAAATGGCATTCAACCAAGGCCTGAAATTTTTGAAAAATAGCAAAAACCTCAAATTTTTGCACAAGTGAATAAAACCATATAAATTTGGTCGCATCATCCACAAAAATAACATAAAACCTATGTCCAGATAAAGACGGGGTGGGAGAGGGACCCCACACATCGCTATAAATCAAATCCAAAGGAAATAAACTGCGACTGTCCGTAACAGGTAAAGAAAGTCTACTGGCTTTGCCTAACTGACAAGCCGTACAAACATTACTAAGAAGTGAAAAATGTGGTAAATTATTTAACTTAAGCATTTGATGGAGTAGGCGCTCATGCGGGTGCCCTAAACGATGATGCCAGATCTCAACAGAAGAACGAACAGCGGAATGAGCAGATGGAGGACTAGGAGGAAGGAGTTCATAGAGACCCCCTTTACTCGGTTATGACAGTAGAGTGGACTTGGTTACCTGATCCTTCATAAGAAAGTGAGATGGGTAAAACTCAAAATAAGCATTGTTATCATTGCAAAAATTTTGAACAGAGAGAAGGCGTTTAGAAATAGATGGAACATGAAGAACATTAGTTAAATGAAAATTACGATTAGAAAGAAAAGGAAGAGAGGAATAATTGTAGACACTGAATTTTGTCACCCCCCGGTGATGATGACAACAGGACACGGACAGACATCGGTATCTCTCTCAAGAAGGACTCTTGTCCCTACATATAAACCAAATCACCCTAACATCCCTAAAATGACTTATAAGACCCTTTTATCAAATGCTGAAGGAGGTACTGCTCACCCTCCCCCACCACGGCGGTCCCGTGGTCCTGCGCTCCCACGGCGCCGTGGACGCCTTCCCACGGCACCGTGGGGATGTGTACCTGATTTCCACGATGCCATGAGGGGGTGTGACATCAGCCTGCTGACGTCACCCACGGCGCCGTGGAAAAGTCCCCCATGGCGTCGTGGACATCTCCACGGCGCCGTGGAGGACTTATCTAGCCAGGAGAGAGAGGGGATCCCTCCCTATAAATAGGAGGGTCTCCCCCCCTCATTTTTGAAGCTTTTCTCGGGTAAGGAGACCCTCCAGGGCTTGTTTTGCCTCCCTTTTCACCCTCTTTTCCTCCGTCTTTCCCTCTTGAGTATGTGAGTGAGTGGAGTTCTTCGACTTGGGTAGATCCTTCGATTACCCATCCAAGCATAGAGCGATTCTGCTCTTGGGTATTGTTATCCCGTCAGTGTACGAATAATGAAAACCCCCCTTTACACAGTTATTCTGTCTGTATACAGATAACGAGAATCTCTTATATAGCCGTTACTCTGCCCGAAGTCTGAGTGACAAAACTCATCTCGTATAGCCTCATTCTGTCCGACAAGAGAGAGACAAGCCGATCGTCCGTCTCCACCTGAGCCTTGGGACATCACATATTTCGCCATCGGTGCGCTTTCATTTGTTTCTTGCATTTCTAGACAGGTATCTGTCTTTTTCCCTTTCATTATTTTTGGCATAATGTAGACAATTAAAGCAACTCGTTTAGTGTACATAATAGATGATTTTCTCTTCCTTTGTCAAGATTAGTGTATCATAATTTAACCTTACATGTTAGTATAAGATATATTATCAAGGGAGAATATTCAAAAACCAGCATCTAGTAGAAAGATCGGTTTATCCGAGCGAGGTGGGTGTCTAACACCTTCCCACCCTCATAACCTGACTACTTACCTTGAATCTCTGACCAGACCATATGGAATCAAGTAGCCCTTTCCGCTAACCCCGGATAGGGCTACACCCATTGGGTCCTAGGCCCTAATCCTAGGTGGCGACTCCATTTCTTTATAAAGCATGATCCCAATCCCCATGATGATATATCAAAACGATACACCGTTATTCATCGAACCCAATCCTTGTCGCCATAAGGCTGAGGAACCCTCGTCCCGAGGACCACGGTACTTACAATAACCAATATGAGAGATAGATAAGCACTTACCATTACCAACGTGTAATTGATCTCGTCTTGTGTAATCATCAAACTGAGAAAGAGATTGAATATCAGGGGTTACATGGTGAGCAGCCCCCATATCATGGTACCAAGGTAAGGCTGTGGATGGGTGTGGCGTGGGTAAGATGGGTGGGTTCGGTTGATGGTAAGAAGGAGAAGGGTAGGGATAGGCATGGTGGACGGTGGGTGTTGCTGTCGAAAGTAGCATCGTTCTGTGGAATGGTTGGTCTTGTGACAGATGGCACACCAAAAATGCCCAGATGAGTTCCCACCAAAGGAACCACCACGACCCCCACGTTGAGAGGTGGGAGTGGTAGAATCCAAATCTGTGCCCAAGCGTTGGGCTGTGTTGGCTGTAGGATCACTGGCCGGAGGAGGAGAATCAATGACGCTAAGCTTGTTCATGGCCGAACCCTGCAGGAACTCATGACTGAGTGACATGGCATGAAGATCATCGTAAAGAATTGGATCGGTCCTGGTAACAAGGGATGACACCATGGCACCAAACTCAGACTTTAAACCATGATAGATGTGGAGGGTAAAGGCACTTGGATGAACAACATGGCCGGCAACAGCAAGTTCCTCGGCAGTGGTTTTAGCACGTTTTAAAAAATCTGAAACAGGTTCATCGGGCTTTTGAGTCACTTCTTGTAAGGCCATGGTCAAGGACATGATCCGGCTTTCTGAAAGAGAGGAGAAAGCAGCGGACAGAGTGTCCCAAATGGCATGGCTAGTTTTCTTACCAAGGACGAGAGGAAAAACCTCCTCAGATAGAGAAGCCAGCAACAGGCTATGAATCATTGAATCCTGACGACGCCAGTGAGCACTATCAGTTGGATCATCAGGGCAAGGGGAAGAGCCATCAAGATGGCCAAACAGATTCAGTCCATCAAGGAACAGCTCAACCTGATTTTGCCAAAATAAATAATTCTTGGAAGTGAGTTTAATGGAGATGTAGAGGTGGGCATTAGGGAAGGGAGAGAGAGAAGGAGCAATAGCGCTGGCTTGAGAAGGGGCCAAAGGAGCCACGGCTGAGGAAGAGAGGGCGTCCTCCATGGAGAAGGAAGGATAAATCCCAGAAAGAAAAAAAAATCTCATTTGAGTTATTTAGGCTCTTGATACCATGTTAAGGGTTTTAATATTCCTCATTTCATTAGATTCTCCAATTGGAGCATATATAGAGATTACATGGAGTGAGAGAGCTCACTGGTTTTACAAGGAAAGTGTACAAGAGACATTGGGTTACCATTACATGTGATATTGGGTTGCCATAGTTGAAGATTCTTGCATATCAATCCATATCGTATGTAGAGATTCATATCTTG
Source organism: Telopea speciosissima (assembly GCF_018873765.1). Lineage (NCBI taxonomy): Eukaryota > Viridiplantae > Streptophyta > Magnoliopsida > Proteales > Proteaceae > Telopea > Telopea speciosissima. The sequence continues at coordinate 85,538,249 of NC_057916.1, read as the reverse complement.
CATATCAATTCATATCACATGTGTGAAAAAGAGAGAGAGGGCACGGTATACACTCAATATTGGCCTTCGTGTACACCCTTTTGGTAGTATTTAATTTTTCAACAACAACAACAACAACAACAATCATAACCTTATCCCAACTAAATGGGGTCGGTTACATGGATCCGAAAGGGCCAAAAAAAAATAAAAAAAAGGGGTTTAAGCAGAAGGGTTGTCTTGAATTGAAGATAGTCTCTTGTTTTGATTCATCCTATTAGCCATGAGAATGGTTTTCAGTTAGGTTTTGAGATGGGTATTCAAAACATAATGGTGGAATCAAACAAACTGTGCGGAACTTGTGGAATGCATCAAGTTAGTATCTCATCCTCTCTAGAAATAAAATTTTTCTGTTCACGATAGAGACATTTGGAGTTCACTCTCTAACTTTGAGATTACTATTTTTCTACCATGTTTTGAGCACGTAGTGTAAACTCTTCTGCCATCTCTTAGTTTCTTCGGCCGGGTGGGCTTTGGCGCAATGGTAAAGGTTGCTCCATTGTAATCAAGTGGTCACGGATTCTAGTCTGGAAACAGCCTCTCTACTTTTTGTAGGGGTAAGAGTACATTATGACTCTCCCCAGACCCGGAGTGACAGGAGCCTCGTGCACTGAGAACACCCTTTTTTGTACTATCTTTTTTTAAAGAACGGAGCATGCCGTCCAAGGCCCTAGAGGGCCACTCACATGGAATCCAATCCGTTCTCTTATTTTAAAGCATGATTTCCATTTTTGAGTGGGGAAAAAAAAAAAAAAAAAAACTACTATGTGATGCGCAGGGCTATAACTTTCAAAACTAAATTTGATATATTAGTGGAAGATTCTGACCCATTCACTTGACAAATCATCGAAGTATTTAGAGATTATTTGTTCTCTAGCATGCATGATGAAGGAGACAATTAGATTGTTTATCAATGGTCTTCAGATTTTGTACTCTTTAACGTACAATCAAATTGGGATCGGAGTCCAGATCTCCTCCTGAAGCTTAATTGGATAGGGATATCCCAATTAAAGCCACCAGAAATGGAACTTTGAAACCTCTCTCTCTCTCTCTCTCTCTCAAATATTTCTGCGATCATCGTTTTTCTTTCCCTTGAATACGAATGGGCAATCGTAGAACTACAAAGTCAAGTCTATCATTTTCAGAACCATGCAGTGTAGTCCAAACTAACTCAGGACATGACCTTGCATCAACAACGCATTTCTTTTTTTCTATTAGATTCTCGATTTCTAAAAGATGTTTGAAAAACCAACCATGAATTCTATGGACCGACCTTTGGCGCTCTCCTCGGTTTGCTCTCTGGAATTAGGCCGAGTTAGCAACACGTACATGCCAAGGCAACCACTTGTTCTATTTTGATATTTTCAAGGGAATGAGAGATATTTATGAAAACAAAATAAACATGTGATTGACTCTGAGATGTACGTGCAGATGACAATGTTCACCAGGGTCACATGCAGCGCTAGAGCAGCTGCATGTGCTAACTTGACACAGCAAGTAGACAAACCCGGCCTGGAGCCATGAGCCCTACACCCCCCCCCCGGCGCGGCGCCCTTACAGATTACAGTGTCAAGTGGGTTTGAGACTTGAGAAGGAACTTGGACATTATTATTATTATTATTAAACGATGATTAACGATTCAATAGAGGTTAACGATTTCTAGGTAAAGCTTTAAAAAGTTGGGACATGATTATAGTTGGAAAGAGCGTAAAAAAAAAAAAAGGCGTTATATATAGAGTGAATTAAGTAAAGATAAGGGTTGACAATGGCTCTCCAACTTATTTAGAGAAGTGATCTGGTAAACCTTTTTTTATTTATTTCTCTTTATTTAATTGAAGAACAATAGAGGTATTACATACAACACTAGTATATACATATATATATATATGGATATACTTAACATCATGTAACCTTTTAATTAGGCCTTCTTGAGATAGATCACTTTATTTGGAAATTTCTATACTATATCATATGGAATATGATACTTTTATTTTTTGGGTTCGGTTTTTATATAGAAGTATTGGACACGTGGCACAGTGGGTCGGAGGAGGAAGACGATGATCTGGTGAAGCTCCATAGATCGATTTCACTGTTGTAGTCGTGGGTGTTATGATACGATCTGTTGGAGGCGGAGGTGGAGCAGCGCAGCTGTGGCAGCAGTACTGGTAGGTCTTCTTGATCATCTGAGGTTGGAAGTGCGGAGGGTGAAGAGAAGGCCATGGTAGGCTCGTTGAAGCAGGTCAGTTGCTTGCAAGTCTCTGTTTGGACGTTGAGATGGGAGGCAACCAACCGATCCAGGACTGCCCAGTCACTAATTTCCGGCTCCGAGTGGTAGACCGGGTTTAGATTAGCAGTGGCTCCTCCTAGTTCAGGATCGGTCAACGTCTGCGTGTCATCAAGCGGTCGGTAACACGCCTGGCTGCCACAGTCCTGAATCGAATCATCGTTTGGGAGTGAAGTAAGAGTTGGACTCTCAAGTGGTGGAAGGTGCAAGAATCTGTCGAGGTGAAGCCCATTGCTGATGGCTACTTCGATCGGTCTGAGGAACCCCAAGTTGGTGTTGTGGTTATTAATGTAGTTGTTGGGGCTTGTGATGGTGTTGATGTTGATGTTGTTGTTGTTGAGACCATTAATATTAATCATGTTTGTTGTTTCGTTCTCTTGCTTGCAGCTCCTTCCCATGTACTGAAGAATCTGATCCAAGGCACCATCGTTGCTTGGGTTGAACATCTGGGTTTTCCCATCTACGGTGATGGAAGAGCTTTTCGGGCTGTCTATGGTCTTGTGATGGTTCTTCTTCTTGAACACACGGCAAACCACCCATCCCTCTTCTTGTGCCGGCTCTCCCATTGAATTTGATTGCTGGGATTTTTACAGATAATTAAAAGCTAGAATTGTTTGATAGAGACAGGCAGGCAACTCAGTGGGTGGGGTTTGTCTTTGTGAGTGATTTTAGTTTCTAGTGTACTTACGTTAGGATCAGAGGAGGAGGAGGAGGAGGAGGAGGAGGAGCTCTGGTGGTCATCAAGCCTGTACTCATGCATGATCCAGTCGGACTTTTGACCGTGTGGGGCTCGACCTTTATAGAAGACGAGGGTCTTTCGCATTCCGATGCGTTTGAAGCTGCTGTGGATGACCTTATCACGGCCAGTAGCTTTCCAGAACCCTGCCGCCGTGGCTCGATTGGTTCGGGTGCCGGTCGGGTACTTCTTGTCTTTGTGGCTGAAGAAGTACCAATCATTTTGAGGAGTGGATCCTATTTTACATTTCTCTGCAAAAACAACAGGTAGTCCCATCAGCAGGTGAGGAAGGTGCGCCCGCCATATCACACATCAGCAGCAGCCGAGGAAGGAGATTTCTCCTGCCTTTGACCATTAGCTAATCGCATTTAAGAGCACTACACCACCAATTTATTTATGCTTATTAATAATAATAACATAATAATAATGAGAATTCCTCATAATAATAATAATAATAGTATAGAAAGAATGAATTAATATATTAAATAAATAAATAAAGGAGCAGAAGCGAGCGACAGAAAAAGAATAGATTTGGGGTTTAGAAAGAAAGAAAGAAAGAAAGAGACAAATAGATATTAATTAATAATAATTAAGTTATAAGCTGGGATACCGGCCTTGTATATCCCATGGCTCGAGCTTGTTAAGGTCGACGTCTCTAATAACGTCCAAGTCGATTTTCTGGAATGCCACCTTCTTTCTCAAGTAATAATGCAGGAGCTCCTCTTCTGTTGGATGAAATCGGAAGCCCGGCGGCACCCGAGACTGACCATTCACTGACAGGCTCATCTCTTCCAGCATTCCTTCAACCCTAGCTAGACTGATAACCAGATCAGTCTGTACTTCCTTCCCCAAAAGGGGATTAATTGATTGATTCCTACTTACTTACTTACTGAGAGAGCGAGAGAGCGAGAGAGATGCAAGGAAGGAAGGAGAGAAATAAAGGGAATGGAAGAAAAGATGAAGAAGTGGGTATGGGTGTAGGGGGAAGGGAATGATTTATATGTGTGGTAGATTGGTAGGGCATGCAGAGGGAAGGGGACCGGAGATACATGAAAACTGTTTGATCCGTGCGCGGTCATTGGTTGTACTTTTGAGTGGGGTTAGTTTGCTTGGCCTTCCAGAAGAGAAAACCCAACCACCCTATTCTTCATTTGTGTCTGTGCGTGCGTGCGTGTGTGTGTGTGTGTGTGTGTGTGTGTGTGCGCGTGAGAGAGAGAGAGAGAGAGAGAAAAAGATGGGTCTTATGAGAGGTTAGTGGCAAAGGGCCCTCTTAGGGCGTTAGGGCCAACAGTGTGTGCTGGGGATACGCCTCCATCATCCTCATCTTAACTACGACCCTCGACCTTAAAATCTTAGCGAAAAGCACCTTCGAAACCACCGCTATCCCTAGAGAATCTCTCCCTCTCTGACTCTGTGTTAGTGTGTGCCTGTGTGTGTGTGTGTGTGTGAGAGAGAGAGAGAGAGAGCCCATCACTCTTTTTTTACTTGTGCAACCACCGCAACGAAATGAGACCGAGAGAGAGAGAGAGAGAGAGAGAGAGAGTAAGATGATATGATGGGGTCAGGAGGCACTTGGCTTTCATGGTCCCAACGGACAAGAAAAACATAATTGGAGATACGGTAGACACTGAGGTCCCCTCCCACTTTCTGTCGCATTCTTTTCATGGCAAACTATATACGGAGTACACTTGGATTTACGTACCCAAACAGAATTTCAATGAATATTTCCCTTTTTAATTCTTGGATTAAACAACAAAATATCGCAAAGGTGGTGGCTTGTTGGCCGCGTACTTTATAACTATTTAATTTGTTTTTGGTAGGAATTTTATAAATATTACATGCCATATTATTGTCTTATGGGCAAAATTTGATACACCAAAAATTAGACCTTACCATTTTCTACCTATCATTGATCAAATCCAAAGGTAATTCCCATGTGAAAGATCAAAGCTCATGTAGGGAAAATTTTGAAGAATTTTTGGATTGGTTGGACCAATAGAAGTCCACCTTATCAGGTCAAAAATATTAATTTTCTAGTGCATCTTTCGAGAGCCATAATACCATTTTGGAAATGGTAACGAGTACTCTATAGGTTTAAACCATATATTTCGAGTTCAAATTCGTATATTTAAGGCTGACCTGGGTCTCTAAAGTTCTGTGCGCAATATAGGGATGTTACTTTCCTAATTTATTTTCATATCTTATTTCATTTCCTGTTTTATTTCGATTTCCTTTCCTTTGTAATCTGATCTTCTCATGTAAAGGCCGATTTGGTCGAAATAAAGATATCTTGAAGTTTATGAATCAAATTGGCTTTATTGCTCTTCTTCGTTGTTGGAATTAGGGTTTTCTTTACCTTGACGACTTGAGAGTGATTAGTGCTAAAACAAGATGTAGACCCATACTTCCCAATGCTCTTTAAAACATATATATTTTTTTAAAATCGACTTACCTTACAATGCAACATGAAACTTTGGACACGGTGAAGGAGAGTCGAATCTGCCGTGACCTCTTGGGTAGCCTACACTCTACTAGCACGATACCAACCAATAGTGCTAGCAAATATCTAATTTTGAAAAATAGTTGATAGTCAAGAAGTAGGGGGAAAAAAAGAAGGGTTGAAACCTTGGTATCATAGGGAAAAAGATTGCAACGCCATTAGTGTCTTGATTCACACACATGTCGTCTCACATCTATATACACCCCGACTGCTCTCTTCATAAAAACCCTATATTAGGTGATTCGAGTTTCCATCTTATTGGTGGAAAACTGCACCCTAGCGTTGTATGGATCGTCGTACCAAAAGTCTAAGTAAAAACGACACACAAAAAAAAAAAGGTAGAGCGTTCCCTTACAATGCCACAGTGGGGAGGAATCCGCACACCACTCCAATGGCGGTGCAAAGAATTATATCATCCAGAAGCGGTCCATATTGGTCTGAATATGAGAGAGAGTGTTGGTGTGGATTCCACAACTTATCATGTGAGAGGATGCACAATGGAAATACACTCCGGCTCAAGGGAATCTTTTTTCCTAAAAAAAGGGCAAGAAAAGTTGCCTGGTTGTGTCACCTTGCACCAACGCAAGGACCAATAAAAGTGCATGCAACGATTTTATTATGGATGAAATTTGTTATTTCACAGGAGGTAGGCAGCAAATTTTACACCCTTATATGTCTGTCCATGCGACCACATAGCGTTATTTTTCCCAAAAAGAATTAACATGTTTGGGGTATTTGATTAAATTTTACTACTCAATTTGACATGTATCCAATTCAATAACCGAGCACAACAGCCTTGTCTATTCCGAACGTACAAGACATTTTGGCTCTTTCCAATTCATGGTTGATGGAATCTTATAATTGGGTAAATAGGAGATTTGCACGTTTTCGTGAAAAAGATGTCCGTTTTAAGTGTTTAAAGTTTAAAGCCCCCAAAAATATATATATATATTTAAAAAAAATTCAAAATATAATTAATTAATTAGATTGGACATCACACCTCATCCCCCACATTGGTTCCTTACTAATTAATGGAGACAGCGTAACAACTATTAGTTACTCGACAACTAAAGCCTCCTGTTGGGTTTGTGAAATTAGATCGATGTTGATGCGAGTTGAGTTCGTAAATGAAATTTTGTTGGCAGTCAAGGAAATGGAATCTTAAAAGGTATTTTAGACAGTACAAAAATTTAAAAACGTATTTAAGAACCTAAAGGAGAAAGAATTATTCCATTTCATTGGCTGGTAGACATGTAGCACGAACATTCCGACTACAAGTGTAACAGCAAATTTTGTTTTTCCAGTAATGGATAGGTGGTGGCATGCGTGCAGTTTAACAATTAACAACTCGAATATTGTTTTATTTGCCTTCAGCCATTACTATCGTATCTCCTCACGATCAAATCCCATAGGTAGCTGAGGCAAGAGCATTAATGTTTGATGGACTTTTGGATTTTTGTCTAAATCTCCATTGTTAGAGAATGATTGTTGATACTGGTTCGAATGTCCATTGTTAGAGAGAGAATATTGTTTTATTCGCCTTCAGCCTTTCCATTCTCTTTTTAACGAGGATAAATCCAACAGCCAACACTCTGCTGCAACTGGCAGCCACCATCACCACCACCATCACCACCAGGCGCTTCTCCCATTGGATCTAACACTCTTATTCGATCTAGAGAGGGTATTTTGGACCTTTGTCAACTAAGGGTGGGAGTTAACGATGAAATCATTAATAGGGCTGTGCTGCACATAGGTTTAGCATTCAAATGTATGTTCTATTTTCTAGTAGAAATTGTTGGGGACAAATTCATAATTACGAGATAGAAAGTAAAAACTAAACAAACAATCACACACAATACACAAAGAATTTAATGTGGTTTGACACGAATGCTTACATCCACCCGAGAGAATTAGAAACTATTCATTACGCTACAAAATGATCTCTCCTTGCTTGTGTGTATATTTTTTCCATAGAGATAATATATAGGAAATCTTAAAACTATAATCCCCAAACAATCATAATTTTACCACTGTCCGAACATGTAATAGACCCAATTACAAATACTTGCCCTATAATAAAAATGTGTACCCACCATAATACAAGACACACCCAAGATGGAATTGGGTTCACGGTAGCACGATAGGGTTTGTAGTGCACCATCTGACAGCCCACGATGTTCGGACATGCATCCCAACACACAAGTGGGGTGTTGGATTGTGTGCCCCAAACATTGTGAGCCGTTGGATGTGCACTACACTCCCTGTCGTGCTACAGAGGAGCCCAACGCCACCCATGACCCAACCCATCCCACAAATAGATTAATGTGATGAAGAGATTCACTCTTCACCCCTGGTGATCATTAGGAAAAACTTTGTCCTACAGGGACATCTACGACCTTATTGATTTGAACTTTGAAGAAGGTGTGGCGGCGCTCCTGTGACCATGGATGGATTCATTGAAACTTGATTTATAAAAAAAATGTACGTCCTTGACGTAATTAATTAATTAGGGAGACTTCCCACTAAATTTTATCCCATATACGAATCAATAAATTTTAATTATTAATGTCATATCTCTCTCTGTCTCTCTTTGCATAAAAGCAAACAAGTTGAAAAGGATCGAGTAGCAAACTATGTATATATAACGGAGGATATGTAGGAGATCGATATAGAAGTGTACAACAGATGGTATTTAGTTATGGCCTCTCTCTCTCTCTCTCTCTCTCTCTCTCTCTCATGCAGCGACTTCTCCGTCTAGTCTCTAATCATGATCAACGTTGAAATTAAACCTTGGAATTCTTGGACTAATAATAATGATCTATTTTGGCCGACAATTGACGGAGCAACTACTTTCTTTTTTATTTACTGACTTGCAACCTGATGTGGATCTCCACACATCTATCACTTGTAGTTGTAGTTGTAATTTTGTAGTTGAGTGCTACCTAGTCATCGAACTACTTGAGAATTTTGATTGACTGAGACTAAGTGAGTGAGTGAGTGAGTGAGTGAGTGAGTGAGTGATTCTGTTAAATCGATCTCCGCGAATAGAAAGAAAGATAAGCATTTGGTTGGTTACTATAATAATTAATTAATTAACATCTCTCTCCATCCCAAACTAAGTGCCCATAAAACTGACGGTATCGATCAATCGCATTACGGTTGGTGAAATAACTTATTAACGTGACAATATTTTCAAATGGAGTGGCTGAGTGAGTGAGTGATGAAAATGAGAGAAAAGAAAGAAGCGCATTTCAACGGTCTTTCAATATCAATACTAACGCTACCCATTATGGAGAATTGGGTAACAAAGAGAGAAATATATCTATCGATTTTATTTTTCTCTATTTTTAATTACCCTTTCTTAATTTCTTCTCTCCAACGTGGATAAAGTTTGCATGGCAAGCAATAAAACTAACTAATTAACCTTTTCCTTAGTAAAGATCTGAGGGGGTTAAAAAACAAAAACAAAAACAAAAAAGTCTACTGGTATGGTATAACGGTTGACGCATAGTGACGTAAGCTACGACAGCAATATTTAATTTGTTTATAAAACAAGGAATTTAGAGGTCACAATCCATAAAACACTATACCCCCATATTTTGTCCTAACCAATGTTTGAAAATTCGGAACCAAACATTTTTTGTTTTTTGGTTGAAAATTAATTCGGAACCAAACATGGGATCATATATGGACAATGTATACATACGTAAAGATCATTGGAAAAAAAATAATAATAATTTCACATCCATTTCCATATTTGTGTAATCTTGATTTGGAGCTTCAGTCCATGACATCAATGAACTCTGCAAAAATTTTATTAATTAGGGATTTATAATATTTACTAGGTCCATTTTATTACGATAATTTCAAATTGTCAAGGGGTTCTTGAGCAAACAGGGTAGAGGAACACACCAATAAAGTGTTAGGGAATGGTTTTCAACATAGGAGGGCAGCAAGATTATTTCATGAGAAAGAGAGAGAGTGCTAGGGTTCCCCAACCCCCCCCGGCCCCAAAAAAAAAAAAAAAAAATTTGAGTGCTAGGGATACCCTACTAATAATAAATGATGTTTTTTTTTATTTTTTTGGTTCAATGGTTTGAGGAATTAATTCTCCTCCCCCAAGTCTCTGTTTTTTCCCTCCGGAATGGAAGATAACGAGGAAAAATGTTTCCTACATATACTCATGGTAGAAAGTTTTCCTACATGCCCAGTTTAAGTATTGTCACATGGAAAAGTGTGTGGCTTTTCTGGCCATTTAGTAGAATGGTCATGGACTCTATTAGCCACATGTCGAATTTCATGGCTAATTAATTCAATCATGTAGCCTCTCATATATTGGAATGGATCCCATGTATGACAATAATTTGACCATTATAGTGCAATCTCTTATAACTTTGAATTTTCAAAGTTTTATTTTACCATGTGGCAACACTGATATATAAAGCTGAAATTTGATATGTGAGTAGGGGGCCTATGGCTTATTTGTCCATAAAATTTAAGTCCATCTGATCTACCGCAAGATAATTATAGTCATTTAAAATGAACGTGTAGGAAAGGTTCCTTACAATTGTACATTAACATTTTTTTTTTTAATTAAAATTAGATGATATTTTCTTTGCCTTGCCTTAGGTTACAGATAGGTCTCTGAGTAGTATGGTTTCAATGTCTAGTGCAATTCAGATAAGGCTTGACTGAGGAGTTAAGAGGGACATGGATGAAGGCAAAATTTGGTGCAATTTATCTAAGGTACAAATTCAGTGATACTAATGTTTTGCTAGTGCACCATGTCGGCACCTTCACACCAAACAAAAATTAATCATAATATATAGATACCAAATGTTAATTACCATAAGCTAAAAATTTCAAAAATTGTTTCTTAGTAATACAGAAAATCTAACCATAAAAAGAAAAGTTGTTGAAGGGGCCTCCAGCTGAGCTACACTCTTGTGGGTCCAATCAATTAGTGCATTGGAATTTTCAGTGAATCTTCAAATGACTCGGAAAAGACTGAATCCATGGTGAGCTATGGAAGAAATTAATCTGGTTTAAAATAAAAAATTCTTCAAAAGATGAAGATGTGGATCACATATCCCAAAAAATTAGGCCCAGTCAGACATTGCCATGTGGCTGAAAAGCTCCTCTCAGTTGGTTCACTTTCTAATTTCGCTTTGGTTGGAGACCTGACTCCTATACAATAATATTTTGTTTGGTTGCAACTTTCAAATCCTGAGGTCCAAAATCTAATATGTAGCCCAACCCAGTGGGCTCTAAAATTATTAGGCCCATTTTTTCGCTTCCAAAGTCACAAGGCACCAAAAACTCTCTCACCATCAAAATATGAGATGGTCATGAGACCCATTATTGACATGCGATCGTAGCTTGTATACCCTGTGGGAACCCTGGATTAGGATCGTCTACGGCCTGCTGCCCATAGCAGTCTTAGCAGCCTCCTAATGAGGCGCAGCGTAATGACCGCCTTAACCCTGCTCTGGCAAGGTGCTCAGGCAGGGGTAAGGCGATCATTGCACCACGCCTCATTAGAAGGCTGCTACGGATGCTACAGGCAGGCAGGCCGTAGACAATCCAAATTGGGGAACCCTGGCCTATTCAGAGACCCCTTCTGTCTCTCTGTGCAATGTGTCTATACATTATCTTGATGATGGACCCACTCCTGTAAAAGGGGGCTATGACCGGCCGGTGTAGAATCCAATTGGTGCAACACACTTATAGCTTAATTTGTTTTATGGATTCTTGAAGGTAACAGCTTAGCAAACATAATCTGGTTGGTCTTTGACATTTTACCTAATGGTGAACAAACAAGGTTGCACCGTAGGAAAGAGACTTGAAGATATATAGTCATTGGTCGATTAATCCTTATCTTTGTTGGGGTTTCATGTTAAAGCAATGATTCCACATCGGATATGAATAGCTCGACGTGGAAGATTATAATGATTTGCATACCATTTTCTTAATGTCTAACGTTTAAGTGTGAGTCCAATATATATCAAAGGCGTGACGAATTCGATGTGCGCCTCCAATAAAGGAAGAAAAAAAAAATCATGAGGTTATAATTAAGGATTTGGGACCTTTTTTTGTTGATGCTTTGTTTTGGTTTCAATCATATCTTCAATGACCACCAGTTACGATCAGATATTTTTACTCTTGATACAAAATTCCAAACTTATCCTATTACTTAGTAGAAGGAAAATCAAAAGTAATAAAAAGGAAAACAAAAAGAAGAAGAGCAGTTTCCATGGAAATCCCTTTAGAATTTAAAATTTTGGTAGAACAGTTTGATCCCATTATAAACATATGATCATGATCTACAATAATACTAGTAAAGCAGCTTTATGCAAAAGGTAACCATCATTGAGCAATTGTATGAGAAAAAATAAAAAAGGGTTGGTAGAGCTGGACTTGGATGTGAAAGTTTTGCTCCTAATCAGCCCAGGAGGCCAGGGTATATATGAGCCATTTAGCTAGCTAGCGTGGTATCTGATATCTCTCAAGTATTACACCTTAGAGAATTGATTTTTTTGTTGTGTTTCATTTTAGCTTTGCCTTCTTCGAGGGACTCTATATCTCATACTAACTCTTATGTTCTTATCATTAACTTAGAAACCCGGCCAGTGGGTGGGGTCAGCAAGACGCTTGCCTGTTTGCCTTGTGGCCTTGTGGGTGCAGGGTGGGGCAAGGGCTAGCAAGATCCTTTAACTACCTATCTATTGAGTGAGATTTTTTCTACATTTTCCCTCCTCCTTTGAGAACTGGGAAAGGATTGTTTTAATGTCACTTCAATCGAAATCCTAGATTTTTTGGCAGATATTGTCAACTCAACTCAGTTTTATCCCAATAAAATGGGATCGGTTACATGAATTGTTATTTTCAATTATTTTTATTTAAGGTAATATTTTTTGTAGTCCTAATTTATGCATGTTACTTTTCCTCACCACTTCTCTTAAGTAGAGTGATTTTTTAAACCTATCCTTGGCTCTTTTAACTCATTCCATCTAAATCAAATTACCCTTCCCATATTGAAGCGTTCATATGCCTCCATTGCACATGTCGTGCCTCCCTCAAATGAAATTTTTTTTTTTTGTAACTTATAACGTGTGAGATCAAGCTATTTTTAAATTAGTAATAATTTGTTCATTCGTCATTTTTATACTTTCTAGTTTCACCATTGATTTATTTCAACATCCTCATTGACATCATTATTTTATTTTATTTTTTTTGGGGTTCAATAGTTGTTTTTCTACTACTCAACATTTAACTCCATACATCATTTCTGCTTGTATATATATTTTTTTAATAAATAAAAAAAAAAGAAATGTGTACGTATTGCTTCTTTTTTTTGAAAGCTCCTTGTTGGACCTAAAATGGGCTTGAATCTCGATATAAAAAAAAAAAAAAAATACTGAATTTCTCTTCATCCATTGTGAAAATAACAATTAAATTTTTGTTTTTCAAAAAGTCTTTTGCATACCATTGCAAAATTTTCTCTTATGTTAATTAAAAGGTTCATTTCTCCGATATCGGCAATTAGTGCATGTCAAATTTCGTGATCCATCTCAACCTGAGTATGTTCCACATTATATTGAGCTATTCTTGACAATTAAATTGGTATTTTGCATGTGGCACATACTCTAGTGTATAGACAAAACCATCTAAAGATGTCCTAAAGTTTGTTTGTGTTTCTTCTCTGGAATGTCCTTGGGCCAGTTTCAAGGTTTTGTTAACTTGATTGGGCTTGAACTAATAATGGACAGTTAATTAATATTTGGATCTGCCGTTGCGTCCTTGGGCTTGTGCGATTGCTGAGTTCAATCCAATTAATCACGTAAGCCATGAAGAATATAGAGGGACTCACCTCCAGAAGTTTCCCAGTCTCCCAAACGAGATCATGAAAATTTTTTGAGATGTCTTCATTCACCTTTAACGGATTCGAAGGATGATAGGATAGGATATGGGCTGTGGGACCCATGGAGGAGGAGAAAGTCCAGAACGTTCACTTAAATCGCCAACGTTCCAGACTCCTCTACGCTCTTCCTTCCGCTGGTTATAAAAATCATATGAAGCTGCAGTTCGAAGCAAAAGACCTGATACTTTACTTCTTCTGCTTCCAATTTTCAGGCAGATTAAAACTACTTTGTTTCTATTTTCGGTTTTTTCCTCTAAAGATAAAGATTTCGTTGTTAATTTCTAACAGAGAAGTGCAGCGTTTGACAATTGATTGGCATGGCTGCGTGCGCTGCTGCTTCCAACCCCATCTGTTCTTCTCCTGCATTTCTCCACAGAAGCACCACTAAGGGGATATCCTCCAGTCATGGCGGTTTGAAGAAGCCCTGTTCGGCCTTCTTCCCCTCATCAAGCCTGAAGACCAAGAGGGTTTCCGGTATACCGTCGAGGTTATCGTTTGTGAGAGCAGAGACCACAGGAGAGAACAAAGACAGCTCGGTGAACGTGAAAAATGTGGACCAGAAGAAAGAGACAGCGGTGGAGAGGAGGCCTCGACGAGCAACCATGGCGATCTCTCCATTTGGTAGGTACAGTACAGTACAGTACAGTACAGTACAGTAGTCTCTCATTAGTAGTAAGTAGTAACTTAGTTAGTACTGAATAATTAATTAATTTAGGATTGTTGGACCCATTGTCACCAATGAGGACGATGAGGCAAATGCTGGAGACGATGGACCGGCTGTTCGAGGACACAATGATGAGTTTCCCTGGGAGTAGTCGGACTACGGAGGGTGAGGTGCAGGTACGGGCGCCCTGGGACATCAAAGACGAAGAGGAGGAGGTGCAGATTAGGATCGACATGCCTGGGCTATCCAAGGACGAGGTGAAGGTGTTGGTGGAAGATGACGTTCTGGTTATCAAGGGTGAGCAGAAGATGGAAGAAGGTTCAGGCGGTGATCAAGGCGAGGATGATTCTTCTTGGACGGGTAGGAGCATTAACTCCTACCACACCCGCTTCCGCCTTCCCGACAACTGTGAGAAGGACAAGATCAAGGCTGACTTGAAGAACGGTGTCCTCCTCATCTCCATCCCCAAGACCAAAGTCGATCGTAAGGTGATCAATGTCGAGATCAACTGAGCTTCCTTCATAAATAATAAATGATAGATGTATCATGTATCCTACCCTCCCTTCTTTGGCGCTTCCATTATGTGTTATAATCTAGTGAGTGATTAAAAATAGAAATTATTGGTGCGGAGAATTACGGCATATCACTATATTTGAGAATGTAACTCTGTTGGAATAAATTTTGATCTAAATAGAGACAAAAATTCAAAAGTCAGGATCTTCACAGGGCATTGAAGAATACAGTCAAACAAATAATTGTAAACAGAGATAAAATCATTAATCTTGTTTCGCATCTATAATGATCGTATAACGAAAAATAAAGACTAAGATCTAGGTATTTTCTCTCTATTTTTAAAGTAACTGATTTGATAAGAATACTGTATGCACAGGGATGATGAACATTAAAATCAGTTCATATAAGATTCTTAATATAATCTAATGATCTCCTTAATTAGATTAATATCATAATTAACTTGAATTTTAGATTATTTAATATTAATCTATAATAGAAAATATTAATTCTATTCTGAATAGAATTGTAACAAACACCATTTCACCACTGTAATTATTGGAAAAGTTAATTTGGTTAAATTATGTACTATTTTTTAAAAAGAGCATCTTAAATTAAAGAGTATTACCATATGGACCCACCATGTGAATTTTCTCCTTTGATTTGAAAAAGAATAAATAATCACTAGTGTCCACCCGGAAAGGAAAGGAAAGGAGATCCACTTGGCAGTTGGCACCACAGTCCGATCCTTTGTCCAGGTTAAGACGATCGACTTTACCATGTCCCAACGCACGATAGGGGCCCAAGATCTGAAGGAAAAAAGCTGGAAATTTCAATACACCCCCACATTGGTCATTGGGCCACACTTTATAATAGGCCCCCACTGAACTAAAATTTAACTGGGTTTGCCCCTGGACTGAGGCCGTTTACATTATCAGCCAAAGACTACCAATTTAGGTACGCATTGGTCAGTTGATGCAGCATCATTACGTATTGATCAATATGGTCAAAAGTAAAATTATTTTAATATTCGAATCAATTTGATACGATTTCTCCATATTAATATCCATACACCGGCACCAGAGGGTGTCAATCTAAAACCAAAAATGGAATCAAATGTCTAATTTAAAACCAAAAACGGAATCAAATCAACTTCAATAAGAATTGGTTTGATTTCGGTTTTAAAATAAGGAATTCTTTTCGATTCAATTTCGATTTCAAGGGTGTAACTGTTTGGATAGAATCAAACCTAATTTAATTTACTTTAAATTGTATGAGTAGTTTAGAGTTATTAGGGTTTGTGAGCTTCCACCAAAAGCAATATGAAAATCATTGACGCATGAACTGAAGTTCTACGTGGAACTATCTTATTTATAACTTGCTTGGATATGGTGAAAGACAGAACCAGATGAGTTTTCAAAAGCATAAAGCATCATTAAGTGAAAATTTTGGGATCTGTTTTTGAATATTCATCTTTATGAGTCAGTGGATTACACATTGTCTTCAAGTCAATCGATATTAATAGTTGTAAGCTCAATTCTATATTGGTGAAGTATTTTGTGGGTGATAGAACTAAAACCAAATATGAAACCAAATACAAATCCGAACCAAGTTGGTTTGATTTGGTTTTAAAAATATATTCGATCTTATTCGTGATTTGGTTCAATTTTCGTTTCTACGTTCTGTATCTTAAATCAAATCGAATCAATTGACACTCTTATTACCTTGAACTAAAACCTTGCCCTAGACAAAAACAAAAATGACAAGCGAAAAGAAAAACTGCTTTATCAATGGTCATCATTATGCTTAGATGGATATAAAGGACGAGTTAAGTGCATTTCGGACCTCTAACATAGGGGAATTGAAGAAGCAGCGCAATTCACGAGTGTTTGGGTGAAGAGAAATTAACTTTAACCTAATAACAATGCATTGCTTTTCTTTATGAACCTAATGTCGAAAAGGTGGTAAAGAAACATGGGTAGTTGGAATCTTCTTCTCGGTCTTACAGCCAGATGTGGATTTTCATAGGCTTTTGACATAAAAACAAAGATCAATCATGTTCAAGCTTCAGATGCTTTGGTGGTATTTTCTTATTGTCCATGCGTCTTGGATATCTTATTCTTTCTCCTTTTTTTTTTTTCTTTAATAAAGTTTAAGGATAAGATTATGCACAGTGTCAGGGTATCATAAGTAACATCCACTGTGTCTGTATATATGTCTCTCTTCCCTTTTTGAACGATTCTCTTACCTTTGTTGTTTGAAACGATTCTCTTACCTTTGTTGTATGGTACTATTGCAATAAATGCACTCGATGGCCAGGAACGGAAGAGGAATTTTAGTCTTACATTGATTGGGTAGTGTGTATCTGTGTAGCAGTTTAACTTATGACCTTGCAAGAGCCTCTCTACCTTGATGTTCAGGTTTTTAGGTTAGACGTCATTAAGTGGAATCAAAGCGAGTTATCCGTGCCAATCATGTGGGGGCTCATGGTTCAAAGTTGAGGGAAGTTGATGCAGTGACTGCACTCTGTGACAAAAAATAAAAAGGGAGTTTAGTTCCACGTCGGATTGTTGAATAATAATTTCATATGATTCAATGTCTTTGCCGTAAGAACCATGCGACAAAATAGTGTTCTTTTTTTCAAAAGAAAAAGTTCCTATATGCATTGTGTCGGACCCTTTCCCTATATTCTGATTAATTTGTTGGAACCACACTTCATTCATGGTGAAGTAATCCTATCTTTATTGCCATCAGAAGTGACAATTCGGTTAATGTTGGACTTCGATCGTTACCCTTGATTCTCTTCACCATGGGTTAAGAGAAACCTTCTCTTAATTGTTCGCCTCATGTATATGACGATTTGGCATTAACAAATAGTGGATAGATGAGAAATCCCTTGGGTTGGATAAACTTCGTGGCTTATCCCAACTGTAAGGAATACCATACCATGTACATGTTTTCCACTTAATTGATCAATTTTTTTTCTTGTTAGGAAAGGCACAACATAAGTGACCTATTTTTAGAATTTTTTTTTTTTTGTTAAAGATTGTCAGATAATTTCAAAGCATTAAAATGAAATGTTGGAGTCTAAAAACATTAGAATCCTAACAACTTAAAAATAAAAATAAAAAAATCACTGCGTTTAGGAATGCTGTGTAGATTGCTTAAAGGGCGATGTGCTTCGTATCAAGATTATCAGGTATGTTCTACCTCAATTGAAATGTAATAAAAACACGAAGATGCAGAAAAAGAAGGGAAAAAAAAAAAAAAAAAAAACAAGAAGAGAGAAGTGAGCTTGAGAGAAAGTGGGAAGAAAAGAATCAGAAATGGCATTACTCTGGGGAGATTTGGGACTTGGGAGATAGAGTATTGCTACAGTTAGTTTGGGTTTTTTTTTTTTTTTTTGGGGAGAGGGGGGGTTGGGGTTTAGAAGTCGAAGAGGCCAGCATGTCTGTCGGAGGAAGCCATCCAACTGCTGGAAATACTCCACTGATCAGAATTAGCAGCGGATGCCACAGCTCCATTCCCGCATTTGGCCACCGTCCGGACACTCTCTATCAACGCCTCCGTGCGTGTCTCCTGTGACAATATCTCCGCCAGCTGTTCCGGGCTAATCACCAGCTTTACTTTCCACACTCCCGTCCCGTTTTTGTTGATATTGTGTTGTTGTATATGTCTAGGCAAAACCTCCCTCTCAGACCACTTCAGGATCCCTTGGCTGTCAAAGGACATTCGATACGGCGTGACGACGGACGAGGAAGAGGAGGAGGAGGACACGCAGTTGGATGTGATATTGGGGAATGACGCACTCCTGCGGTGGCTTCTGGTGGTGTTGAGGGGAAGAAGGTAGTAGAGTTCTCCCCGCACCAGCTCTACGCTGTGGAGTAGTGGGTGCGAGAAGAAATCGTTGCTTCGGAATATGCCGTGCCCTGGGAATTCATTGGTGATACACTCTACGGTTATGGGTGCATAGAGCTCCATGATCCCACCGCTCGAAGTCACCACTCTTATCATCTCTTCCACTTCCCCAACCCCTCGAAACACACAATTCCCCATATCCCTTTCTTCCACTATTTCTGATCATTCGCCCCCCCCCCCCCCCCTTCTCGATCTCCTCCTTTCTCCAACAACCAACTGATCCACTCTCTATCTCTTTAGAATAAGCTATAAAAACCTTTATGAGAGAGCGTCGGTGCGATGGATATATGCTTCCTTCAATATTCAGAACCGACACAAGTTGCTCTCACCCCACGAAAACAAAAGAAGAGACAAAAATCTCAATCGCCCATCACACTATCTCATCTCGCTTTTTCTTTCTGGTCTTTCCCCAATTAGGAGGATATGGAGATATTGTTAACCTAAATTAGATGATCCTACAAACAAACTTAACTTACGGAGACGAGGGAAGCTTGCAAATCAATGGAGCAAATTACAAAGCAGTACTAATTAATGATCATACCTTGAGTGATCCTTGTGAAATGGAGGGTTTCAATCGTAATTTTGACCGCAACGATTTACTTGGAACACCAATCTTTTTCTTATTTTTTATTATCCATCTGGTTTCGGACCATGGCCCAGTCAAAGTTTCAAACAGTAATTGAGACTCATCGATTGAGTCGATCAGATTGTAGACGATGGACGAACAATCCCATCATAGCCATTCATCACATCGCAACACGGTGACCCATTAATCATCATACTATCTACTTTTTTTTGGTTTTTTCTAATTTTCTTTTATCGATCATTGTTGACCCATTTCAATTCTCAGCGTAAGACTCAAGCAGTAAAGCCTGAAAAGACGGGAAGGAAAACCCGTCGATTTTGGTAACTCTTTTTCGGCGCCGGAATTTTGGGTGGGTAGGTGGGTGGGTGGGTGGGGGATACGGGATTGGATATCATAGAGAATAGAGGGCCTAACCTACGTCCCTACCAGACAACTCGCAGACCTTGTGTCGCCGGCTATAATGTCTCGCGTGAATTCATGTCGGCGTTGTAGCCGAACCAGAAATATTCTCGCCAAGCCCTCAGTTTTCTTGCCCCCAGGGTGCGATTTGTATTTTCCGGAATATCTGTATCATGGACAATAGATTCCTGCCTGGTTGCATGCCCCTGTATCAGCATGGGCCAACAAGAACACAGGGGAATCAACCTAGCTGAGATTTTTTATTTCACGAGAGGCCACGCATAAGGGTGTCAATTTAGGATCAGAATCAAAAACCGTAATCGATCCGGACCGATAGATTTGAAATCAGACCACCCAATAGTTTATTGGAACGGATCTGGTCCTAGTGATACACTATTGGTTCGAATCGATTCTGGTCCAGGTCTCCCAATGATTTCCAAACCGATAGCCCATTAAGGACCCGATAGGACTGGAACTGTTGGAACCGGATGATATGTAACAAAATCGAATGAAAAATTAGAAATCTAAAACCCTAAAAGGCTTTAAACCTTAACATATTAATAATATTACATTCATTGGGACTTTTAAGTGGCACTCTTTTATTGCTCTTTAAGTCATAAGTACATGAGGTGAATTTGAAATAGACATCATGAACTCTTAAAGTTGTCTCCTTATTTATATATGCATCTATGTCTTTATTTTGGTTTCTACAAGACTATATCTACGTATGATGAAGCTCCTGTTAGAAACTCTCATTGTCTTTGTTATGAGTTCATATTATGTTTGGAATCGATTAGGAACCGGAACCGGACCACCCATTAGTTAACGACCCTGGGTCTTAGATTTGGATCCGGTAAGCTTATTGGTCCGGTTATATGGTCTTGATACCTTAGCTCCGAAACTGTTAAGGATCTGGACCGATAGCCCAGAACCAGACCAATTGACACCCCTTGCCACGCAATAATTTTACTGCTAATGCTTCCTTGTATCTATATCTCTTCTACTTATCATAGTTGGAAGATCAGGTGTTTTTTTACTCAACCTGCCTTTTAGAAAACCTAGTGCCTCGGCCTGGTCAAGTCTAGTAAGGGCAAGTCACATTTTTCTTATTTTTAATTATAATAAATATCGAAAAAAAAAGAACATTGCTTGGTCGCATGGCTTTGGCGCCTAGAGCGATATGAAATTACCATCCAACCCCTCCTAAATTCAAAAAATGGCATCCATATTGATGATACTCATACGCTAATGCAAGGGCTACATGACCAAGCAATGATCTATGCCCAATAAATAAATATACTTAATAAATAAATAAATACACGAAAAAACACATCATGAATTTGTTGTTCTTCATTGAAAAGAATACTAGAAATTCTTGAAGCTTATGTTGTATAAATTACAAATTTAATGTTCATCTAATTTTTTTTGTTTATAAGTGAATAGCCGTTCATCAATCGAAACAGAAATGGAATCCCAATCCTCTCCCTCATTCCAACACCACAAAAAAGGGGTAGGGATTCATTCATGAGGACCAATGTGACTGTTTAAATAAAAATATTTTTTTCTTGTAGTATAGGTTCTACATAGGTTCACTTTGTACAACGATCAGTTCAGGGATAATTTGATAAATTGGAAAGAAGAGAGGGAAGCTTCACGGTTGTTATCCGTTGAGAAGATGTAGAGTGACTTAGGGTTTCATTTTCTCTCAACGAGCTTTCGAACAAGAGGATTTGAGGGTTTTTATCATTTTACTCAAGTAGAACAATCTAATAGGATTTTTAAAAATGATTAGACTCGTCGATTTTGTTTGTGACTCGGATGAAATGACTGAGTCTCATTTGGCTAGCGAGTTGAGACCGATTCTTCTTGTTTTTTTACCGCAGCTTAGTCTACATAACTCTTGACCAAATTTATTTTTGAAAATTTTGACTCAATTCGGAAGACAAGCCCCAGTGGCACACATGGCCTCTGTTGTACCACAGGATGTGCATCACACACCCTGCAGTACGCTAGAGTATTTTTGTTGCATAGAAAGCCATCCTCTACTAGACAATTAAATTACAAACTCTCTCATTAGTGGAAACTGAATTTTTATAGTATGCGGTTCCCTGACCGGTGTGGTTCCCTAGTGCCTCTCACAAGAGGAG
This sequence comes from Telopea speciosissima, assembly GCF_018873765.1. Taxonomy (NCBI): domain Eukaryota; kingdom Viridiplantae; phylum Streptophyta; class Magnoliopsida; order Proteales; family Proteaceae; genus Telopea; species Telopea speciosissima. The sequence continues at coordinate 85,516,548 of NC_057916.1, read as the reverse complement.
GGTGGACCCCACCCGGGCAGAGTGTTCGGTCAGGTGCCCCTACTGGGTCCCACCCCTCTCTTGTGAGAGGCACTAGGGAACTGCATCGATCACGAAATCGTAAACGATAACGCACTTTAACGTCATAGCAAACTCCTACCCATGTTTTATTACCAATTAAACCAATATAGAACGAAAATCACTACCACGGATAGTAATTCCAATATGGTTTACAAGCTTAATGTAATGAGCCTTGGTTATACCAAATAAGAATGATGTGACAAATATAACCTATGGATATAGAGAGTTCAGATAGGACGGATGGGGATAGATCTGAACCCTCCATGGGGTGTGAGACCCATGCCCCATGGAGGGGTCAGATCTATTTCCACCCGTTCCATGTGAGTAGCTGATCTGGATTCGGATATGTCCCGGGACCGCTTGATCACAATGGAGCAACCTTTTAGACCAGGGGCACCTTTTTTGAAATTGAAGAAAATGCGTTGAGTCTTGAATATAAAATATTTTTTATAGGAAGACTAGAGAACAGACAAAAAATGAAACAACACATGCAACAGTAATCATATTAACAACTATAGAATGGTTGACCACTTAAGTGTCCGAAGCCCAATGGGCATTTATTATAAACACTTTTATGCATATAATACTACGTAAGACACTTTATATCTGCAACGAATTAGGGCACAAACTCATCCAAATTCTCATATATATATTAGTTACATTTTATTATATATATTTTCATTTTTCCTCGAGAAGATCAGAAGAATTGAATTTTCTCTGTTTTATATTTTCCTTGTCAAGAATATTCAATATATTTTTTTTTTCGATAAGTAGAATATTCAATATTCATTTAGATAAAGGTTTAATCTTCCATCTTGCGATTAGTAAAACAAATGATAAATTCAGGGACGTCTATCACAAGCTTTCCAATGTTAGCTTAAGATTAGTCGATACTATTAATTATCAAATCTCTTAGACCAAGTTTTGCTTATGCCATTGTGAAGGGCATTTTCAACCTTCAATATATAAGGAGAGTCCCGTATCTCTCTATGTACCTAGGAAATTTTCTTTTCCTTCAACTTTACGATTATTATTAGATGAAGTATTATTGTCACAAAGCTCTATTAGTTTTCCAAACATCACAAGACACATTTTCTACCACGTGAACAGATGAAGTGTTCGATCCAGCCATTGGATAGAGAGGACATGGTCTAGATTAATCTTGTGTCAAAATCCAGAGTCTAAAACAACAAAATGAGAGTGTGATGTCTGTTAGAGTAGATTCCAAAAGTGGATTGACTGACTCTTGGATGATACGCCTAAACATAACACCTAAAGAATGAAGTAAGCAAGCTAGTCGGACCCAGGGAAGATTGTTATTGTCTAGCAACATGACCCCTGCACAAGCACATGGTCCAATAATCATAGCACATGCAAGAGAATAAACAAGGATGGAATTTTTCGCAATCACATGGGTGGGGTAGTCATTTTGCCTCATTTGTGTTTGGGCGCAAGCACCACACTACCGGGCAGTATTCTTTTTCATAATAACTAAATACCCATGTATATGGACATGCATCCTTTGTATGTCCATGCATGTGTACTAATATCCTAGCCATTATTATGTACTTTCCCAAATTTGTATAGGAGCAAACGGTTTAGATAATCTAAGAAAAAACAAGAAAATGGGACTCTAAAAAAAGGAGAAAAGATCTCTACTTGGTGGTGTTTTCTACTCCCTCTCATAGGGCACAGTGAGATGACGTCTCTACCCCTCGAGTAGATACCCAAACATGCTCACCCATTGGCCCATACGCTTGTGTAGAGACCATGCGACCAAACAGAGATCTCCTATTATTATTATTATTATTATTCCCTCATATGTTAACCACGTAGAAGAACCATAGACATAGCTTTCAAAGTAACAATACCTCTACTAGTTGCCATAACCTTCCTTTAAATATTCCATCTCATGTCCCCCAAAGATGCATCATCTTTTTTCTAAGGGAATAGGTTATTGATATACTTATCATACACATCCTATACAAAAGAATTTATACTAAAACTCTTTGGCCCTGACGACCTGAGTCCATACTAAGCCCGAGTAGGACTTGTGCTGAGTGAGATACCCAAGCCCTAAGGTGGGTCAGGCTGGAAATTTCTGGCCTTGAGTAAGGCTGGTCCGGGCCTAGGCTAGCTAAAGGGACTCTGTGTTGGGTTGGCGTTTAAAAAACCAGGCCCAGCCCAACCCTGATGCAGCCCTACCCAAGAGGATGCATATATGGACAGAGGACATGCCTCCTTAGTCCTTGCCAAGTGAAGGATATACACTGGACATCACAAGAAAATAAGCGTTTAAGTTGAGGTAGAAATCTTTAGAATCTGATTTTCTTAACATTAAAGTGTTTAGATCATCTTTAGCCAAATTAAAGAAAAATTACTACCCAAAAGGCCATAACCAAATATACTTGCTATATCCATGTCCATATCCATATCCATATCCATATCCATGAAGGTGTGATGTGGTTTTGTGATTGACCCTTTTTCAAGGGTTTAAAAACAAGAATTTCATGAGTGTCAGTCAACAAAAACCAAATCCCACCCAAAAGCCATCCATGGAACCCCAGTATCAACAACAACTATCAATGATGATCAATATTCATGCGTCAATGTTAGTTAGTTTCTCATCTGGGCAGCTTTACTCGCACCCCTCGAGGATAGTTTCCAGCTTGGGCCTCCAGCAGCTTGTGAAAGAATCAACACCTTCCCATACCACTTTCTGATCATCATCAAGTCCTGTAGAGTTTGAGAGTAGCTCCTCCATCGTCACCGTTTTCGAGAGCAACTCTTGCAGCTGCTTCTTTGTTATACAAATTTTTATCTGCCTCTTTTGATCACAGATGGGTGGAAAGGTAGTAGCAGCAGCAGCGGATGAAGGAAAAAGATAATACACATGCCCAATCTTCAACTCATAACCAGGAGGGAGAGACTGATCAGGTTTTGATGAGACTTCTTTTGAGATGCCCAATATTTCTCCATAATCGTCGGCAAAAGTCGCTAAGACATCCCTGACCAGGATCGGCGCTCTGTACTCTAGGATCTTTCCGTCTGATTTCACAATCCGTAGAACTTTGTCAAGCCCAGTGGACGATCTTCGGACGGGTCTACAGAGAGTATAACAGTTTCCCATCAAGACTAGCTAGTGATTTTCAGTGTGGAGATGAAGCAATCAAGCGTGGCCTAGAAGAAGCTTCAATTCTGGCAATGAGGAGAACCACTGAACCAGGGAGGAGGAGATGAGAAACGTTCCGAAGTACTTTTTTGGGTTTAATTTTAGGTATGTGAGGAGGAGAGAGCTTAGGCAGGGGAAATGGTAAGTAAAGATGGTATCGTTACATCTAAATAAATATGGGTCTCTTATATGCAACATTTTCCCTCTAATTAAACCTAGTCTGAACTCTGAAGCAAAGGAAAGAAACTAAAATAAGGAAATGTATTTGCTGTGGAGGAGCGTGGCTCCTGCACTTAAGGGGAGGGGCAATATGAGTGGAAGTCATCAGGCGGGCTGTCATTTTCACTTTTCCGGGGGAGGGGGGGTGTGGAGCGATCATTCCACCTCCTTCCCTCTGTGTCTAGGCGTGGGAGGTACATTCCTCTATAGAAAACATTTTTCCATAAATCAATTAATAATGGCTTAACTTTTAGGTTTTAGTAGAGTTTGTTGAGAGTGGAAGGTTGTGATGTGCCTTTCTGTTGCAAAAGGGCATAATTGATGAAAGGGATTTGCGGATCAGGGAAAGAAAAGAGAATGTATGCCTAGAGTCTCTAGACCAAGATAGAGAATTATATATTCTGTTCAAAAAGAAAAAATATATATATATAATGGAGAATTGTATTAAGAGATGATTAGCTTTTATAGGGTGGGGACTGGGGAGAGAGGATGGGCATTTAGTAAAAAGAAAGGAAAGGTAAAGTTGTCAACACGCATGCAAGTGTGGGTGGGCTAGTGGAATGTGGCGCATTAGCATTGCTCATCACTAGTCATCCTTCTTCATTTAAACTTTCCAACCTCCTTCCTTCTCTGGATTAATAAGAAAAGCCAAAAACTTCTCATAAAATAGGAGAACAGGGAAAGGAAACATCCACTCAGTTAGATCATTTAAGTCTACAAATTGTTTTTCTCTTCTAGTGGCACACTAGTAAAATGGTAGTAGTCATGATCTGTTCTGTTGGAAACTATTGGGCCACTTGCTTAGGAATCAGGATTGGATGGGTTGGAGTGAGTTAATTTAAAACCTATTTGGTTAGGACGGAATTTTGCTTAATGTTCCTGCTACAAGGTTGGCAGCCAAGCAAATGGGATCTTAAAGGGTATTTTAGAAAATACAAAAACCTAGGAGCGTATTTATAAACCCAAAGGGGTAGTGAATTATTCCATTTCCTTGGCTGCTTGCCTTGTAGCAGCAATTTTTTTTTTCCATTTAGCCAGTGGTTTGGAAAATAATGGGAATTTCAAAATATCATCATCAAGTGGTACGTGAGGAGTGGCAAGTGGGAAAATTATCTCCTTCAGTTCCCTGTCCGGTACAGTCCTCAGTTCCTCTAATAGGGGGGTAGTGAACCCCGGCCACCAAGGCAGAGTATTCAGACAGGCCAGGGTGGGTTGGTCATTCCAGCCCTCCTTGTTAAAGGAACTGGAGAACTAAACCGGATAGGAATTTGCAGCGGATAAAGATCCGTGGCAAATGGGGGCAGGTTTCTCGTCCCTCAGATTTATAAATATTGTGTGGGTTCCAGATGATAAACAACAACAACATTAATATGGTATTTCCCCTCCACCATATAGCGTTTCCTTTCTCATGGGTGATCGATGGGAAGCCTTGTTAACTTAATTTAGAGACGTCCAGAGAATCTTAGCGTGATGTCAAGTAAACGTAAGGCTTAGCTTATGGGCTCTTCCTCTTATTAGATTCGAATGATGCAATTGAATGATTACTATTTCGTTTCTTTATCATACAAAAAAAAAAAACAAAAAACAAAAAATTTTTTAAAAGGGCAGAAAGAGTTAGGATAACAATCCATCCCTATCATTCTATGGATAATAGGTTCTGGTAGCCTCGTCAAATTCCAAAGGCCTATCTCAACGAAAAGGCTCCTATCCTGCAGTGGCAGGAGCTGGAGCGTCCAGCCCAACAAAACCACAGCAAAAACAGGGGTGGGGTGGTCATTTCACAGGTGGGTCCCACATGTGAAATGACCACCCCACTCCCTATTTTCAGTTGGTTTTGCTGGGCTGGACGCTCCACCTCTCGCCACTGCAGGACAGGAGCCAAATCCCTATCTCAAACTCTTACCATATCTACTTGGAACCCCCCTCTTTGTGTTTTTCTATTATATCAAAGAAAAAGGAAGGGATTATAAATATTGGGGATCGACGGGGAAAGGGCAAAAAACATCCTTTGGAATCCATAAATAACTTGTTGGTCAGATGTTCGAGAATTATTGAGGTATAGTCCAGCCCATTTCGGTCATTTGGGCTATTAGATGTGTCTTAATATATTTTTGGTTCAATCTTTTAATCTAATGCTTAAGGTTTTAACTTTGTATCAGTGTAAGTTGTTTCAAGTAGGTGTTTTAAAATGTTAAAAAATAATAAATATGTTTGAGCGTTGAGATGTAGTTGCAAGTTATAGAGTTATACTTCCACATCAGTTATCTAGATTTTTTTTTTAATTTTTATGAATAAGTAAAAGTTATATTAAAAAAGCACAAAGGACTACTCAGAGAGTCTTAAGATAAGAGGACCTAAAGAAAAAGCAAGAAGATGAAAAAAGACATAAAATCCACCTCACATGGGGATTCTATTTACGAACAAATTGGATAGGAAGATCCGAGGAGTGAACAAAATGCCTATTTCTATTTCTAGGGGAGTCCAAGTAAGAGGAGGCTTGAAGATCACTTTTTCCTTTTACTTCAAAGGAGATGGCCTTTCAGATTTTTTGAATCATTCTAGACTTTGTGGACCATCATCATCCTCTTAAGATTCTTTCGATCCAAAATAGGTACATGAGACCATGGATGTGTTTTAAAATACCTTTGAGCCATCTCCACCTGATGCCTCAAGATTTTTTGACGATGTTTTGGTTGGAGGAAAACTTAGTATTACGATATTGTTAATTACAGAGTTATACTTCTACATCGATTATCAGGGACCTTAGATGTGTTTTAATATATATACCTTTAAGTCATCTCCACCTAATGCCTTAAAGATTTTTGAATGATATTTTTTGGTTAAAATAAAACTCATCTTCATAGTTAGGCATATAGAGCTAGGGAGGTCCACAATTCATCATTAGTCTTTGATCCAACATATGGTCCATGCATGTCGCATTCTACTATGGCTAAGATGTCTTATTACTTTAAGAGAACCCTAACTCCAATGTGAAATGGATAATTTTGATCTTTGTCTAGTAAGAAAAGAATAATATACTGATCGATCCCCTAGATGGTGGGTGAAAGGGTATTAAAGCACTTTTATGTTCAACACGTTCATCCACCTTATGAGGAAGGAAAATTAGGAAGATATAAGGAAATGAAAGACGGAAACATCGAAGCAAGTAGGCATCGAGGCTCGCAAGGTTTTTTTCTCTTCATCGCATCTCCGATATGTCTTCCGTTTCATACAACCTTTTCACTTTGGGGGCTGCGCCCACTTTGTTGTGTTGTGGGCTTTCAATGGAGACTAGAGATCGTGCTACGGTGATAGAGTTCTTGGCCCAATACTCACTATAATATACAGTGAGAAAAAAAGGAGGGAAAACTCGACTGAAGACGACGGAGAGTACGTTGCTACTACTCTCATAGCTCACAATCCAAATCGGGTGCATTCATGATTTCAACTTTATGATTCTATTAGCTAGGGCTGTCACTCGGCCGGTTTCGGTCAGTTTCACTTCGACTCCAATTGGCCCTTTAACTATTTGGGTTATGACTGAACCTTTGTATAATCGATCCTTGAAGTTGAAATTAAAATCGATTACTTTTCGACTGGTTAGTTATCGATAGGGAAGTAAACGGATCGGGTGTGATCGGATCTGGATATTCTCTATCCTGATACGGATATCCCTAAATGAATACGGATACAAATTCGAATTCGGATTTTTGACTATTCGTTTACATCTCTAACTTGTGTAACCCAAACCTTCCTCCCCCAACGGATACAATTCACTCTCAATCCATGTTTTAGTCTCATCATTCTCATTTTCTCATTCTTTAAAATCCGTTGAATCTTCAAAAACCCTCAATATCCTTAGTTGGATATCTATTTGGATCGGATAATTTTTTCCTGGATTTTATTTGAATAAAAATTCGGATACCCCTAAACGAATAAACGAATAAGATACGAATCGAATTCAAATTTTCAAGTACCCGTTTACATCCTTAGTGATCAAGCCTTAATTGATTTGGATTCATTATGAGACCAATAAGTCCATATTCAAGTCGTGGCCCATGGGTCTTATCATGCAGTGTTGTAATGGTTTGTGAATGCCCTAATTATAGTTATAGTCTCTTCTCCAACTTCTCTCTTTGTAGTTATCCTATATGGAACTAAAACTTTTAAACTAAAGAGATGATAGACACTTCTAGTCTTAGGAGTAAAGAATGAGTTTCATTTCTTAGTCCCACATTAGAAAACTAGCAAAGGAAAAAGAGAATGGAAGACAATAAATAAGGGGGTTAAGGTTGGGCACGCTAGCTTTGTGCCCAACACTGTGTCTCCCTCTCTCCTCCCCAATGGAAAAGTCCTCCCCTCCCCCCCTCTCCAATTGGTTGTGTCTAACCTCTGCCTATAAATAAGAGAGAAGCATTGGGATTGGATTAATATTCCCATTTTAAAAGGGTTAATTTACCGTTTATTGGGCTCGATCAGTTAATTGGTTCAATCAGAGTGAATAAGACCAAACGATAAGTTGAATTTTTTCTTAAACCTAAAAAATGATACTGGGCCATTTAGTTATTAATCAGGGCAATCTTGAGTTTTATCAAGTGGTCCAGCTGTCAGATTAATAAGATGAGGCCTAAGATTGGTACACCTAACTCTCAAGAGTCATATATAGCTTTCTTTAGACATTTACTGGATCAATGGTATTTCAAAGGCTATTAGACTAGATAGTGAGATATATGTGGGGTCTTCTATCACATGAACGAACTAATCCATCCATATATATATTGTCAATTGATAAATAGTGAAACATTATATGTCACTAGCCTAGGAGGACATTTTCACATAAATAGTAATAATAATATGATCAATTAACTAATTATAGTATATAACCAGTTATGGTGATTGATGTTCTTTTGTTTGTTACTTATTGGCCCTAGCTAAGTGGTTGGATTGGGGTTGATTCCAAGGGTTGGGAACTTCATGGAACGCATCAACTTTCTTCTTCTTTATGAAATTAAAATTTGGAAGTTCTACTTACGTTCACACCATCTAGATTATAAAATATGCGTTGCTAATTAAACCGATCTTTGACTCAAGGTTTTGTAATTTTGTTGGTCAATTAAGCGGATTATAACTTAAGTACCCCATGCATGCACCCACCCATATGACTCAATACTATTAATGTTGTTGATGGAGGAGTGAAGAACAGTCAACTATATATGTTCACGCATATATGGCGTTTTCTTAACACAACCACCCCTCCCCACTTCCCCAAAAACAAAAAAAACAAAAAAAAAAAAAAGTCATATGGCGTTAGATTTTTGGAGCTATTCGTCTTGAGAAACTGATTGGGTAGGCTCAGTCTGCGGTGATCATCCACGACACGAGTGTGTGTTTTTCCCCTCCTCTGTAAGTTTGCTTAATATCAATCAAGTACTCAAGTTTTCAAAAATGATTACTCCCTCCCTTACTTTATAAAGAGTATATCAACCGTTCCCTAATCGTTACAAAATTACCATTAATTGATGATGTGGACAGATTCAATTTATCTAAAACCTCAAATTACCCTTAATAAACTCTATTCCAATTTTACCCTCCCCTACTTGCCCTTTTACATCTTCCTTCTCCCATTTCCTCTTCTTCCTCTCTGGTTCATCTTCTTCTTCTTCCGCCAGCACCACCATCATCGCCACCGCTGCCACCTCCGATCCTCTTCCGCCGCCAGCACCACCAGCACAGCCGAAACCCCTTAGTCTGTGGCCACTAACACATCTTCGTCTTTCCCTTTCCCTGTAGACAAAGACACGATTGATAAATTAAACGAAATAAAATCTTTTTCCAACGGCGGATAATGACCGGAATCCGTCCAGGACGGTATCAAAAAACCTGAGGGACCACTACCACTACTACCATCACCACCACCCTGATCAAGATTCTATTGTTGCTGCCTGAAATAATCCATCTGCAGATAACTCCCAAACGGAGGGTAAATTACAGAGATTCTCTTTAGTTCCAAGTTAGAAGAACACAACCCATCACCAACACCTAGAACCAAAGATAAAAACAATACAGTTCAACAATAATCAGTAAATGAAAAGCCCTAATTTCGCTGAAATTAATCCAAATGAATCAAGACCCTAGATTCTGTTTTCAGAATTATTCTCCATGGCAAACTTCCATTTTGCACCATTTGGGTTTGGTTCGGTGGAGATGAACAGTACTATCTCTCTGTTGCTTTGCCATCTTATTCTTCTGCTACTGCTTCTTCTGTCGCACGTTCTCTTTCTTCTTCATCTTCTCACTTTTACCCTCCATTTGGGAGTTATCGCCCCTTCAACCCAAAACCCATTTTGCATCTTCTTCCCCAAAAACGCTTCTGCGTTTCTTCTTCTTCTTCTGGATGAGAAGTGGCCTTGAATCTCTTCTGGTGAGCGATTAAAATCGCAATCGTTAGATGCGTTGCAGCTTGGATTAGCAGAAAACAGCTGTTGGTGTCTTCCATGACAATTCGGTGCTTCTAACGAGGACGAAAATGCAGAGCACAGTGTAAGTGATTATTAACAGCACCGTTAGAATCAGGGATAGCTTGAACCAGAAATTAGTTCTGAGATGATTTCTCTTGCGTTCGAGAAGGGGTCTGTCAACGGAAGAGTCGGAATGACTGCGAGAACGAACTCTGGAACAAAGCTTCTGGACTGCAAAGGCGAAAAGGATGATCAAAAAGAGAAGATCAACGACGGATACCAGCTTTCGTTGAGGACATGGAGATAGGAAGATTAATCTTAACCATTCAGCTGGGGATTGAATAGCAGCACTTGCACAGGTGAGAGAGGTAATCCAAGAAGCATTCGCCATGTCTGCAAACAAAATTGTGGTCCCAATAATGGAAAGATCACTCCTTTATGCTTGACTTCCTTACTAACCTGCAACACCAAATGATGATGATGATTCTCCTTGTGAAGTTGGGAAGTAGGGTTTCTTAAAACTAATTCCGGTTTCTTTGATGTTAACAGCCTCAGGTAACTAAAGTGGTTCTGAAGATCAGATTGCACTGTGAGGTCTGCATCCAGAAAATTCCACCGGCAGAAACAGTTTCTTAGGCACCGGCACTTGCATGTACTTATCTCCTGGCAGTAGTCACAACACCTGCAACATTTTTGGGATTGGAAGGGTAAAAATGAAATTAAAATGGGTTTTAGATGAATTGGACCTGTCCACGTCATCAATTAATGGCAGTTTTTAACGATTAGGGTACGGTTGATATAATCTTTATAAAGTAAGAAAAGGAATAATCATTTTTGAAAACTTGAGTAATTGATTGATATTAAGCAAACTTCGAGGGGAGTGGGATGATATTTTCCTTTTTATTTTTTATTTTTTAATTTAGAAGGTTAGAACTACAAAACAAGTAATATAATCGTTTAAATTATTAAAAATTCCTTAACTTTTGGTTTAAAATAGTTAATTAGAACCAACCGACGTTGTGTTGGCCCAACCTTGAACTATAATAACTAAAAACACAGTGAAAATTTATTCTTTCCAATTCCTTAGAGTGTGGTAATGCTGCAATGCTAGGTGGAGATGTCGACACCTGACAGCTATTGCATCCAACGGTCCACAGCTGCTGCATCCAACGGTCCGATCTCATTGATATGAACTTACTGGCTCCAATCTGATAGCTATGACAAACATTTAATATATTAATTAATGTACATTTTTTAGGGAAAATCTCAGTGTAACCGTCTACTGTTACACTTAGCAAGTCCCTTGTTTTAATTATACATAGTACTTTTTTTTGGGGGGGGGGGGGGTGGGTGTGTGAAGAGGAGCTTAATTAGTTTCTCAGTTTCTATTGAAGGGGGGAAAAAGAAGTATAAATATGTAATACAGCTTCTTCAACCAAAGTAATACAAACAAATAAGCATCTGAGAGAGAGAGAGAGAGAGAGAGAGAGAGGATCGAGGAAGAGATGGGCATGGGTGAGTCAGGTGAGACTAAAGGGAAGGTCATCAGTTGCAAAGGTATCTCTATCAATGTCTCTCTGAATCTCTCTGATCTAACCTATGTCTCACAATTTTCTTTGTTTGATATATCGAGATCGAACATGAATGATCAACCATATATATATATTAACGTTGTCTTTCTTGCTTCAAATTAAGAGACTAATAATAAAACTTGTTGATTGTTTGTTTAATTTCACGGCCGTGAATATGTATAAAAGCTGCGGTTGTATGGGGTCCAGGACAACCCTTTGCTATAGAAGAAGTGCAAGTCCATCCTCCACAGAAAATGGAGGTCCGAATGAAGGTCCTCTATACCTCCATTTGCCACACGGATCTCAGCGCTTGGAAAGGAGAGGTACTTATATATATATATCCCACAATAAATACTTCTTAATCAAATTACTAATACCATCACGTACCTATTGTTATTATTATTAAGAAAATTCCAGGAACATAACAGTTTGAAATTTCAATTATTATTCTTAATTATTCTGAGTTTAATTAGCTAGAGTACTTTTACTTACTATTCTTACTTGATCTTCTCTCTTCTTAATTTGTGATTGAAGAACAAGGCCCAACAAATGTATCCTCGAATACTTGGCCACGAAGCGGCAGGGTAACTAGCTACTTCATTAATTAATTCCCAAACGAACAATTAAAGAAAATGATATATGATTTGTACTTTAAAATAAGAAGATATATTGAATGAAACGACATTTACTTACGTATGGAGATAGGATCGTTGAGAGTGTGGGAGAAGGAGTGAAGGACATGAAAGAAGGTGACCAGGTGGTTCCAATCTTCAATGGAGAATGTGGAGTGTGTGCTTACTGTAAATCGGAGAAAAGTAACCTGTGCGAGAGGTACCGGGTGAATCCGATGAAAGCCGTGATGGTTCACGACGGGAAGACCAGGTTCTCCACTCGTGGGGGCCACCAGCCCATTTACCATTTCCTTAATACATCCACTTTTGCGGAGTACACCGTCGTCGACTCCGCCTGTGCGGTCAAGATAGATGCGCTGGCTCCTCTCAGAAAGATGAGCTTGCTCAGTTGTGGCGTTTCTACAGGTACGCCTAGTAATTAATGGAAAATTATTAGCTATCTTCCTCTATCCCTCTCCATTAATTAATTCATTTCATAATTAATCTTCATTTATTATTATTATTATTATTAACTCATTCGAGTGAGTGAGTGAGTGAGTGAGTGAGAGAGAGGGAGAGTTAGTGGATGAGAGTTCTTCAATTGGGTTGGTGAAACTTGGCAGTACTTGTGCATGGCGTGGAACATTCTGGTTTCCTATTTCCAAATTACACATCAGGCAGGGACATGACATGAATGATATGATATATGATCATTTATGTATATAACATATGGATGCTGAAGAAATTTTTCCAAAAAAATAAAATAATTTTGTTGGGTTCAAGGGATTGGAGCTGCTTGGAACACCGCAAACGTGCAAGCCGGATCAAGCGTGGCCATCTTTGGTTTGGGTGCTGTGGGGCTTGCTGTAAGTCTCAAAAAGACTCGTCCCTCTCCCTCTCTCTCTCTTTCTCTCTTTGTGTTTCAGACCATATAAAATCATAAAGTGTTCGATCTAATTAATGATGCGCAGGTAGCAGAAGGAGCACGGTTAAGAGGAGCTTCACGAATCATAGGCATCGACATCAATCCTGATAAATTTATGAAAGGTGTTGTGTTTCACTTTCTCAGTTATAATAAGTGATAGAAACTAAATTCAACTACTCCGTTGGCTTTATCTGGAATAACTTCATTAAAAAATAAAATAAAAAAGAAAGCTTCGTTTGGAAAATCGACTAGTTCTTCGTGATTTTATTATATATGTACTAATAGTTGCGTGTCCTGGAATTAATGTGTTTAATTAGGTAAAACAGTAGGGATTACCCATTTTGTTAACCCAAATGATTTCCAGAAAGAGGAGGATAAAGCTGTGCATGAGGTGAGTAATTTCCATTCCACATCTTACACAACTACTATTTACGCTTACCGACGGTTATTGCTTCTGTACAGATAGTTTTGGGACTTAACTCCTCTCAGGTTTCCTGTTCGGTCAGGTTAGTAGGTTCCTCTCATAGGGGACCGGAAATGATGATCTCACCCTCTGCCTGAACACAGTACCCGGGTGGGGTGAGGTCATCATTTTCGCCCTTCCTATGAGAGGAACCTACGAACCTGACCAGACAGAGGAACCTGAGAGGAGAAAAATTCATAGTTTTGACTTCAAGTCCAAAGCACTATTTATTCAAATATTTTTTTTTTTTTACATTTGAGAGAGAGAGAGAGCTCAACCTTAAGCTATAATCATAAAGGTTAAGACGTGGAAGATTCACTGGAGAGAGCCGTGGTAGTAAGTGCTAACTCGTGACCCATAACAACTTAGATTATTCTCCTACTATCCATCCACTATTTTTATCATCTGAGAATGTGAGATCGACTTATAATACATTTCAAGAAAAAACTTAGCTGCCTTTGTATTCAATGAACCTTTAATACAGACTCTTAATAGGCATTGCGTGCAGTTGGACAGTTGGGTGGAGGAAAGTAGTAATTCAATGTTTTGCAGGTCCACCCTCCACCATTGATCATAACCACATGTCGGCTCATGTACAACACCCTATGAGCTAAATCCTCCTCATAAGCCCCGTATATATATGACCTATCCATTAGTTTGGTAGGCTCAAAAGCGAAAAAGATCCTGTGCATCTAGGCAGCTGGGCTGCATGTGCAGCGTCAGACTCAAGGAGCTGCGCTTTGACCACCTTACCCCTGTTCGGGCAAGGCACTTGGGCAGGTTTAAGATTTAAGATGGTCAAAACGCAGCGCCTTAAGTTTGGCGCTGCACATGCAGCCTGGCTGCCCGAATGCATAGGAGCCAGGTCCGCTCAAAAGTGTATGGATTCCACCTATTTTTTTTCATTTCTTACACGTTTAGCTCACAAACGAATACATAGTGAAGAAGATATGACTCATACATGGAAAAAATTTTGCTACACTTCCCCTTTAGGTTCATAAATATATACCCTCCTAGGTTTTAGTATTTTTTAAAATATCCTTTAAGATACCATCTCCTTGGCTAACAGGGAATGTTGTTCCTGCTACTAGTGTAGCAGCAAAATTTCGTTCCTCATACATATTCTTTAAATGGTATAGTAACAATTGCAGGAAGCATAGCTAAAGAACGAAACACTGTGATGCATGCATTGTCCTCTTTTATATATCTGTTATTTAACTAAACAATGAAAGCATATCTTCTAAAAGCCTTTTCTTGTGAACTGTTTGTTTTTTATAACTAATTTAGGAGTACTCCTGCTCCTGGTGATACACGTACAGATTATTCAAGAAATGACTGACGGAGGAGTTGATTACAGTTTCGAGTGCTCAGGAAACTTGGGAGTTCTTCGGGAGGCTTTCTTGTCCACCCATGATGTGCGTTTTTCTTTTTTATTTTTTATTCTTCTCAAGTTTCATTTTTATTCTTATGATAAGTAGTTTTTTGTCCGAAAGTGTGGTCTACACCAGCATTACCATGTGTCTATCTCTCTCCTCCTCAAAACAAGGGAGACACGTCTTGTTAAATCCGTGCCCAAAACCCGGTTTGAAACGCGATCTGACCACCGGTCTGGTTTAAACCTTTTGTGTAGAACCAAGAGTGGAGTACGCTCGTGAACGTGGGTCATAATACTCAAGCCATCACACGAGATTGTCGATCACGAAAGGGGAAGTCCTCGAGGAAAGATCCACCGTCGAGAAAGGGGGAAAATCGTCCACAAAGCATATTCTTGGAATTCCCTTATGATAGGGATCCATGCGGGGCCCGCACCTGAATCGCCCTTATCCACTTAACGATGATTGGGAGTAAGTCACTATCCGAATAATTCATGCCTATGCATGACCATTAATAAGCATAAGAACTGGAATGGGCTTGGGCTTAGGAGCTTAGTCTTTTCTAATTGTAACTAGAACTTAGGACATGGGCCATGGGCCATGGGCCCAAGTGGATCCAATGGCCCAATGACTTAAACTAGACCTTGGGCTTATACCTAACCAAACAAGCTCCTAAACAAATGGACCTAAGGACTTGAGACTAACCAAACAAGACCTAATGCCTAGATGGGTTATTAAAGACCCAAAACTACTATTCACCTCACATTTCAATCCTAAATCGTGGAGAGGAGAGAGAAAAAGAAAGAAGAAGAAAGAGAAGAAGAAAGAAGAAGAAGAAAGAAGAAGAAAGAAGAAGAGGAAGAAGGAAGGAGAAGGGAGAAGTATGGTGGAGCACAAGCTATCATCATCAACCCTTGGTGAGTCTCTTTCTCTCTCTCTCTCTCTCTCTCTCTCTCTCTCTCCATCTCTCTTTCCCTAATTCTATTACCTAGGGTTTGAATTGGTTGAGCACACCTTGAGTGCTCCATCTACTCAATTAGAAGAGCCATTAATGGCAAATCCTTGATGTTTAACTATGAAGCACCTAACCCTACCTTAAACCCATTCACCCTTCTCCATTTATGAACCCTAAGTTGGGGATTTACCTCCATTTATGGGTTTTACCAACCCTCATGGAAGACCGTAGATGTGTGGGTTTGAGGGGTGTTAAATAACATAAATTAAAGACCCTTTCAAAACCCCAATACCCAAACCTATGGGTTTTCTTTCCATATGTATTTTAATGGAAGAAAACCTAATCGATCATGGGGTTTACAAACCCATGTTGGGTGTATGCTATGGCACCTTGGTTGGAGTTGTTCTCATGGCCAAAGAGACCCCTAAAAACCCCTAAGAATACCCCATTTTAGCCCAAGACTTTGGGCTGCAAAACCATTCTCGGAATGGCATGAACAAAGCAAGACGGCACATGGACAGGCACATGCAAGTGCCTGTCCCCGAGAAAGTAGATCTGCGTGTGGAAGCTTAGAGAGGACAGGCACATGGACAGGCACATGGACAGGCACATGCAAGTGCGCCCCCGAGAAAGATCTCGCGTGGGAGGTCCGAGAGGGACAGCACATGGACAGACATACAAGTGCCACTCCTTGAGAACCTAGATCTCGCTGGGAAAGTCCGAGAGGGACAGCACATGGACAGGCACATGGACAGGCACATGATATAGCCTTGCGTATGTGCCGGTCCCCTATTTTAGCCTTGTTTGATAACTTATGGGGCCCAACTCTTCTAGCCCTAAGGCACTAATCTCTCCCCACGTTGTACACTCTCTTTAGGTTGACTGCCGGCTCGGGAGCGTATTAGCACGTGGGACAGTGTACTTGCATCGAACGCCGATTTGAAGAGCTCCGCATCGACGATTGACGAGAATCGGTGAGTGAGTTAAGCAAACGTCTTAATTTATGGAATGTTTGTGTGTCGTGTCTTGCAATGTCATTCATGCATGTGTGCTATAATATATAATTATTAGTAAGATATAGGACGATATAAATGTTTAGATGTTGATAGGACTTTACATTCTTGTCTTGCGATATTATTTATTTCTCGCACTATGGTGCGAATGGTGTTGGATTTAGTTATGGGACTCGGGTGCCGGTTGGTCTTGGACCCGAGGATTCCATAATATGGACTCACTCATGGCATGTAGATTTAGGGCTTCGACGGGATCCAAGTGCCGGTGGGTCTGGGCTTGAGATTACCGTACTTGAAATTGCATTAGAGTTGTCCATTGCATTAGGTGGAAACAGGATGGTGACCGACCGACTACCTTCGGTATTCACATCTCGTACTTGTATACGCGTATGGGCTAGAGGGGCGAGAGGATAGCCGGCCGACCGTATTTCGGTATCTATAGACTCGGCCTGCCTATGCACATGCGTACCTCACTCATACAATAGGTGAATGCTGGCTAGGATAAATGTTTACCCAAGACTATGACCCTTACCGACGGGGTTAGGTGTCGGTCAAATCGTGGGTTCCGACCGTTATTCGGGTATACCCACCCGGGAAGTTCGGGCGCCAACCGTATTTTGGGCCGAACGCCAGACGGGATTTGACTCGGGGTTTGCGTGATATCTCTTGGTGGAGACCGGCAAAGGCTTCCGGAGCGACTCGGTTTGTCATCGCCGTATACCATCCGTTTATGGTACCGATGTCGGGATGCTACCTAAGGTGTTGCTATAGTACTATACCGACTTAGTTGTGTGTTAGGTGGATAACAATAAAACTATACATCATCATTCATTCATGTAGCATGATTGTAAATTGTATGTGATGTACGGTCTACCTTGGTGGTATGGGACACCTTGGTATCCGTCCATCATGTATGGTTTGCAATCAACCCCATTCATTATTATTATTGTGTATGTTTGTGTGGCTTAGCCACTCATTGGGCTCATTGGAGCTCACTCCTCGAGGAAACATATTTTTAGTTGATGCGTACATTCGAAGCAGTGGCACAGAGTACGAGACTCCTGAGGCTGGTTACGTTGATTGGTGGGCTCCGAGATCGTGGAGCATGGACCGAGTGTTGTTGCGATGTGTGTTCCTTGGCGGGACAAGTGACTTATGGCGGTGGCCATCTTTTGATGCACTTGATTATTCATTTTGAATTATAGGTGTATTCTTTTGATTCCTTTCATGATAGATGTATTATTTATATAGTAGGTAATACATAGGTCCGATTAGAACGAATTGTACTTGAAGGGGTAAACTTGAATAGATGATATTTTATATGCTATCACCTAGCTTCGCTAACTCGATGTTATTAATATTAATCCTTTTTTTTTTTTACCTATTATCCGTCGTTGTGAATGAGTAAGTCTTGGGTATGCATCGTGATTCTCGTGGTTAGAGAGCGTATTAGTGACGCTCTAGTTGCATTCCCCGTGGTTCAGGATGGGGTGTGACAACTTGGTATCGTAGCGATGCTCTACCTTATGGACTAACTCGGTGTTCACACGACCCGATTTACTCTAAATTAGGGTTAAATATTAAAACCTTATCCACAAACAAGAATCAAGAGAACAAGGGAGAATATATAAATTTTGCTGATAGAACAATGCTTTAATAATACAAATAAAGGTATGGGACTTCCATAGAACATAAACCAGTTTAGAAATGAAGAAAAGATGAGAAACTACATACTAAACCCTAGGAGTTACAAAAAAAAAAAAAAAAAAAAAGAGGAAGAAGATATATACTAAGGTTTATGAGGGTAAAGTCATGAACAATGATGTAAAATATAATGATAATTGGGATTAGCCTAACCATAAAAAGCTAGCTATCGGTGAGAGACTCTCCGCAGACTCATTCACGTAGGCTAATGATTAGGAGAAATTATCTTTCATTTTTCTCGTATCCTCGATGGACGCCCGGCTTTCTTTGGGAACCACCTAGAAATTTTGAGTATTGGTCCTAAGTACCCTTGGGTAAGCCTATGGCCCTACATGTCTCTCAGAGAGCCATTTTTAGGACTTGTTGGTAAATCTACCGGAATGCCGGGATTGGCTTGGTGTATGGGCCTGGTACGTTCAGGGACCTTGTCCAATAGGAAACCCTGCAATTGTGTCTAGATTCGAAGGGACGGTGAAAAACAATATATATATAGGCACGTAGTTAAATCTCGATATGTCTATACACCCACGAACCGATGGATATCTAGAAAGGATAATTTAGGACTGATGCTAGGAGGTATGGATTATATCATGTAGTTGAAAGAGAATGATAGATCTAGCAATTTAAGTTGATGAAACAATATTATATCGGGTGTTAGTATAGCCAAGTGCGATAAGAACAAAAAGGAATTGAATCGAATGATTCGACAAAACCTTGCTCAACAATAGATATGAGTGGAGTAATGGGTCCCTGAATGTCCCCTCCGTTATTGGGAGTGAACAGTAGGGATTCCATCAATATTCCAATTCATTCTAAAGCCGAGTTAGGTATTGGAGGATCGGAAGTGAAAGTCCTCATAGGAAAAGCCGGTAAGCAAAGTAGTCATGCCTTGTGTCATTCAACCCAAAATTTAGGAGTACGATCGGGCGAAGTATATGGAAATAGTTGCATCTCTCTATTCCTAGAAGTATAAGCTCGTAGTTTGATTTTCACTGGTCCTTATATACACTGACTTTATATTAACTAAACCGAATTGATTTATACCATTATGTAAGGTGGAAACTATTAGAGGACAAATCCATACAACTTAGTTTAAGCTAAATAACTAAGCGATCCCGAGCGGAAGTTGAGCATAGTTTTAACCCCTCTATCCGCACTATCCAATACCATTTAAGCAAAGCCAGTGTGGTGGCGATGCACTTAGTAGGAAATCACAAACCCTTCCTTGCCACTCTAATACCAATGAGAGGCTTATAGAGGAAGCCAAGAATGGGGCCGGAAGTGTTAATTGATGATGCTACTATGTTATTTGCCGCTCCGACAAGACAACCCTCATTGGCGGAGAAGATTAAGGAAGCCCAACATACCAATGTGGAGTTACAGAAATTGATAGATGACATTCAGGAAGAGATGCGGGAGGAATCGATTTTACCTTGTCCGAAAATAACGTCCTTCTGGTTCAGGGGATAGGTTATGTGTACCCAATGGTGAGCGAGTTAAGGTGGCATGGAGAGGCAACGACCATATGGACTATTGTAATCACTTCCTATTCCCGAACGAGAGTGGAAATACATCATTATGGATTTTGTCACTAAATTGCCCTGATAGCTAAATGTATTGATGTTTGTTTGGGTCATTGTTGACCGACTTAGCAAGTTAGCACATTTATCCTAATAAAGGAGATCTATCCAATGGACAAGTTGAATAAGCTATACATGGAAAATGTGACTCACTTACATGGAGATGGATATCATTTCTAATCGTGATCCCGAGTTTGCATTGAAGTCCTGGGCGGTTTTGAAGGCTATGGGTACACCGCTGAATTTTAGTACGTTCTCCCTCCACAAACTAATGGTAAGTCGAGCGGACTATTCGGACCCTAGAGGACGTGCTCGGGGCTTGTGTCATTGATATGAAGGGTAGTCGGGATGAGCACATCTCACTCGTAGTGTTTGTTTACAACAACGGCTACCAAACTACTATAGGTATGACACCGCTCAAAGCACAAGACAATAGAAATTTCCGAACACCACTATATTGGGAGGAAGTTGATTAGCAAAGAATATTAGGGTCTGAATTGATACAAGCCACTTGTGGAAAAGTAGATTTGATAAGGGACCGAATCATGGCGGCTTAATCTAAATGGAAGAGCTATGCCGATTATGTTTTCTTGCAGTACCGCCAACTAAGGAGTAATTCGCCGACAAAGAGGGCAAGTGTGTTAATGTATTTTACGTAATGATGTGAGAAAGTACACCCCTACATTGATATTGTCAAGACTAAAAAGCCACATCACTTGTCATGGATTGACACATGAAGAGCTACCTCAAGAGAACTTTGATTATAAGGACAAGAATCCTCACAATCGAATCAGTAACTTTGATAAAGTTCGTGGAGCAATCTCATTGATTAAAGGGCATCTCGTTAATGAGAAGGTGAAGTGCGGTCAAGTATCCTCACCTATGCAGATACCTAGGTACGCTCAATTTCGAGGACGAAATTCTTATAAGGTGGGAGGATGTTAAATCCGTGCCCAAAACCCGGTTTGAAACGCGATCCCACCACCGTCCTGGTTTAAACCTTTGTGTAGAACCAAGAGTGGAGTACGCTCGTGAACTGTGGGTCATAATACTCAAGCCATCACACGAGATTGTCGGCTCACAAACAGGGGAAGTCCTCGAGGAAAGATCCACCGCCGTCGAGAAAGGGGGAAAATCGTCCACGAAAGCATATTCTT
The DNA here is from genome assembly GCF_018873765.1 of Telopea speciosissima. Taxonomy (NCBI): domain Eukaryota; kingdom Viridiplantae; phylum Streptophyta; class Magnoliopsida; order Proteales; family Proteaceae; genus Telopea; species Telopea speciosissima. Next base: position 85,495,287 of record NC_057916.1, on the reverse strand, counting down.
GGAATTCCCTTATGATAGGGATCCGCGGGGCCCGCACCTGAATCGCCTCTTATCCACTTAACGATGATTGGGAGTAAGTCACTATCCGAATAATTCATGCCTATGCATGACCATTAATAAGCATAAGAACTGAATGGGCTTGGGCTTAGGAGCTTAGTCTTTTCTAATTGTAACTAGAACTTAGGACATGGGCCATGGGCCATGGGCCCAAGTGGATCCAATGGCCCAATGACTTAAACTAGACCTTGGGCTTATACCTAACCAAACAAGCTCCTAAACAAATGGACCTAAGGACTTGAGACTAACCAAACAAGACCTAATGCCTAGATGGGTTATTAAAGACCCAAAACTACTATTCACCTCACATTTCAATCCTAAATCGTGGAGAGGAGAGGAGAAAAAGAAAGAAGAAGAAAGAGAAGAAGAAAGAAGAAGAAGAAAGAAGAAGAAAGAAGAAGAGGAAGAAGGAAGGAGAAGGGAGAAGTATGGTGGAGCACAAGCTATCATCATCAACCCTTGGTGAGTCTCTTTCTCTCTCTCTCTCTCTCTCTCTCTCTCTCCTCTCTCTCCATCTCCTTTCCTAATTCTATTACCTAGGTTTGAATTGGTTGAGCACACCTTGAGTGCTCCATCTACTCAATTAGAAGAGCCATTAATGGCAAATCCTTGATGTTTAACTATGAAGCACCTAACCCTACCTTAAACCCATTCACCCTTCTCCATTTATGAACCCTAAGTTGGGGATTTACCTCCATTTATGGGTTTTACCAACCCTCATGGAAGACCGTAGATGTGTGGGTTTGAGGGGTGTTAAATAACATAAATTAAAGACCCTTTCAAAACCCCAATACCCAAACCTATGGGTTTTCTTTCCATATGTATTTTAATGGAAGAAAACCTAATCGATCATGGGGTTTACAAACCCATGTTGGGTGTATGCTATGGCACCTTGGTTGGAGTTGTTCTCATGGCCAAAGAGACCCCTAAAAACCCCTAAGAATACCCCATTTTAGCCCAAGACTTTGGGGCTGCAAAACCATTCTCGGAATGGCATGAACAAGAAGATCGGCACATGGACAGGCACATGCAAGTGCCTGTCCTCGAGAAAGTAGATCCCGGTGGGAAGCCCGAGAGGGACAGGCACATGGACAGCACATGGACAGCACATGCAAGTGCCGCCCCGAGAAAGATCTCTGGTGGGAGGTCTCGAGAGGGACAGCACATGGACAGTACATACAAGTGCCACTCCCTTGAGAACCTAGATCTCGCTGTGGGAAAATCCGAGAGGGACAGGCACATGGACAGGCACATGGACAGCACATGATATAGCCTTCTCAGATGTGCCGGTCCCCTATTTTAGCCTTGTTTGATAACTTATGGGGCCCAACTCTTCTAGCCCTAAGGCACTAATCTCTCCCCACGTTGTACACTCTCTTTAGGTTGACCGACCCGGCTCGGAGCGTATTAGTACGTGGGGAGTGTACTTGGCATCGAACGCCGATTTGAAGAGCTCCGTGCGACGATTGACTGAGAATCGGTGAGTGAGTTAAGCAAACGCCTTAATTTATGGAATGTTTGTGTGTCGTGTCTTGCGAATGTCATTCATGCATGTGTGCTATAATATATAATTATTAGTAAGATATAGGACGATATAAATGTTTAGATGTTGATAGGACTTTACATTCTTGTCTTGCGATATTATTTATTTTACTGCACTATGGTGCGAATGGTGTTGGATTTAGTTATGGGACTCGGTGCCGTTGGTGCTGGACTCGAGGATTCCATAATATGGACTCACTCATGGCATGTAGATTTAGGGCTTGAGCGGGATCCAAGTGCCGGTGGGTCTGGGCTTGAGATTACCGTACTTGAAATTGCATTAGAGTTGTCCATTGCATTAGGTGGAAACAGGATGGTGACTGACCGACTACCTTCTGTATTCACATCTCGTACTTTGTATACGCGTATGGGCTAGAGGGGCGAGAGGATAGCCGCCGACCGTATTTCGGTATCTATAGACTCGGCCTCGGCCTATGCACATGCGTACCTCACTCATACAATAGGTGAATGCTCACTAGGATAAATGTTTACCCAAGATTATGACCCTTACCGACAGGGTTAGGTGTCGGTCAAATCCGTGGTTCCGACCGTTATTCGGGTATACCCACCCGGGAGTTCGGGCGCCAACCGTATTTTGGGCCGAACGCCAGGGCGGGATTTGACTCGGGGGTTTGCGTATATCTCTTGGTGGAGACCTGACAAAAGGCTTCCAACACGACTCGGTTTGTCATCGCCGTATACCATCCGCTTATGGTACCGATGTCGGGGATGCTACCTAAGGTGTTGCTATAGTACTATACCCGACTTAGTTGTGTGTTAGGTGGATAACAATAAAACTATACATCATCATTCATTCATGTAGCATGATTGTAATTGTATGTGATGTACGGTCTACCTTGGTGGTATGGGACACCTTGGTATCCGTCCATCATGTATGGTTTGCAATAACCCCATTCATTATTATTATTGTGTATGTTTGTGTGGCTTAGCCACTCATTGGGCTCGCTTGGAGCTCACTCCTCGAGGAAACATATTTTTAGTTGATGCAGTACATTCGAGCAGAGTGGCACAGAGTACGAGACTCCCGAGGCTGGTTACGTTGATTGGTGGGCTCCAGAGATCGTGGAGCATGGACCAGAGTGTTGTCGCGATGTGTGTTCCTTGGCGGACAGTGACTTATGGCGGTGGCCATCTTTTGATGCACTTGATTATTCATTTTGAATTATAGGTGTATTCTTTTGATTCCTTTCATGATAGATGTATTATTTATATAGTAGGTAATACATAGGTCCCGATTAGAACGAATTGTACTTGAAGGGGTAAACTTGAATAGATGATATTTTATATGCTATCACCTAGCTTCGCTAACTCGATGTTATTAATATTAATCCTTTTTTTTTTTACCTATTATCCGTCGTTGTGAATGAGTAAGTCTTGGGTACTGCATCGGTGATTCGTGGTTAGAGAGCGTATTGGTACGCTCTAGTTGCATTCCCGTGGTTCAGGGATGGGGGTGTGACACGTCTAATATTGCCACTTGGAAGAATGAAGTGGTAAATATGATAATTGAATTTCTAGTGAGTAATTTGAATAAGCTACGTGTCAAATTTCAGCCTCAAATTCAATCATTTAACAGATCTGACTCTCCTCTAGCGATAAAGGAAATTGGATGATCCAGCCCAGCAAAAACAAGGGGGTATGGTCATCGCACAGGGCCCCCCTTGTTTTTGCTGGGCTAGACCATTTCTTCTTCTTTTAGGTAAGCTGGTTAGGGAGCCTCACAATCAGTTCTGTGAGCTAGATTAGCAAAACCCCAGGTTATATCCTATTCTCTTTCAATTGCACCATTCATAGCTTACATATATATATTAATCTCGCCCTCATAGTCATATATATATATATAGGTTAATAATATAATAATCCATGCATACGACATTTTGCAGGGATGGGGATTGACTGTAATTTTGGGAATCCATCCAACGCCAAGAACGCTTCCTCTCCATCCCATGGAACTCTTCGACGGTAGAAGAATCGTGGGATCTGTGTTCGGAGACTTCAAAGGGAAGACCCAATTGCCTCATTTCGCCATCCAATGCATGCATGGGGTCAGTACCTCAACTTATTTTTCTGCCCCTCCCTTTCTCCAATTCTCTTACACTTACATTTCAACTGTTCCCTTATCTCTCAAGCAGGGTTTTAGTTATCGGTATGGGTAGATTAATGGTCTACCGATACTGATCCGAATCAGTCTGTCTCGGTCAGATTTACCAATTTTTATTTTTTTTTTTTTAAAAATTTGCATTTTTATCTTTGTCCGTACCAATTCATCGATACGGGATTTATCAGGAATCGGTACCTATAGCAATTCCTGGAACCATGCTCTCATGCCATGCATCACTTTATTCACTTCATTCATTCTAACATTTCTACGTTGTTGGGACGAGGTGCTGATTTCAGGTTGTGAATCTTGATGGGTTTATCACTCACGAGCTTCCTTTTGCTGACATCAATGAAGCGTTTCAATTGCTCGCCGACGGGAAAGCATTGAGATGTCTTCTCCATCTCTGAGGCTATATCCTTATTATTTTACCCCGCAATCCACCCCGGTTACCCCATCTTTATTTTGTTTCACCATTAATTTCAAGTGATTGGAGAGTCAATGCACCTAACAGACATTTTGTATTTTTAATTTTCACACATTACAATATTGAAAGTAAAAAAACCACTATGACAATTGCTCTCTTTCTGATATTCTTTCTCCTCCATAACCATGTGGAGTCTCATGTACGAGACACCCCTTTCTCCATCACCATTCTTCTTGGTTTGGTGTGGGAGATGCCACTACATGCGACCATCACAGCATTCCGTGAGGTTACATAAGCCCATTAAAATATAAGAGCACCCAAGCATTCCTTGAGGCTACCTAAGCCCATTATATAAACCAACACTCACTCCACCAGTGGCCCAACAACATTTGAAGCTTGGGCTCAAGCTTGGCCATGTTACACCCATGGCCTCAGCCTATCCCCAGCTTAGCCCATCATTCCTACCCCGACCTACGTCTTAAAACATTAATCTCACAGTCTAGGCTTCGAAATGGTTGGACAGTTACGCTCAAGTTGGCCTTGCCCAAGTTGCACATATCGCCCATCAATCGGTAGGCTGAGCATACCCTCCACAAATTAAAAGCATAAGAAGCAATGCCACAAAGTATATTTTTTTGCTGAAAAATGCCAACGACCCTGATTCATGTGCTCCAATATCTAGGCGCAGGAGCCACGAGCGACCAAGTAGCCTTCTTTTTTCATGATAACAATGGTTAATTTTTGTGTCCTTTTGTTCATTTATCTTACCCAGCCACCCTGATTCATGTAAGGGGCTTCACACACACACACAAACACACACACACACAAAGGGTGTACCGTTTTGTATGACTTTCTCTTCCTGAGAATTTTTTTCTCTTCTTTTTCTTTTTTCTTTTTGATAAATGATTATTTTTCCTCCTTAACATATGAGTTTTTGTATATCAAGTAAGCGGTGTTTACACGTCTGTCCTGTCTCATCACTCTCATGTGTCTGCACGCAACCTACGTCTCCCCATTTGCTACCGAGCAAAAAACATGGGCCAAAAAAATAAGAAGACAAAAACTATAATGACACAATGATTAATTTATGTGTCTCTCTCCTCAAATTCAAAAAAGTGACTTTTTTTTGGCAAACGGTTTCGTACATGATTGTGTATGGTACATGACCATGCCTTCAACCGTTGAATGGGATGAGAAGCCGTGTACTGTACAAGATCATGCCAATTCAATTGTTGAAAGTACAACCGTGTACCATGCACGGATGTGTACTAATACCTGTCCCTTTTTCTTTGCTTTTCAATCTATTTTTTGCCAACAACCAAACATAGCCTTAGATGCTAGCACTAGCATCCATGAAAGGGGTGGGTGGGTCTTGGGACACTCTTAAAATAGGTAGAGGGGGTTTTCTGAGCTAGCAATCGAAATAGGAGAGCGCACCAATGAATTGGGATGAAATGATTTCATACATTGGAGAAGAACAAGATCATTTCATGTGAGGAAAGAGATAGAGAGTGACTACTAGCGTAGCCTCACTTATTAGTGATTGAGAGAACAAAAATTTCCCCTCAAACTTATTATAGAACCATATCGTCCCGACTTGAGAGACATTGTTAGAAATCTGTAACAAAAAAGGAGAGGACAGAAAGATGGCCTGAGTCGAACGAAATCGTTCTGTCCTTAAGACAGTATTTGCACCCTCTTAATCCTGCAAAGGGTTGCAGTAAACGTGCCTCCCAAGATAAATCAGGTGAACTGTTACTGGTTGCAGAGACAGTAACACTGTGAAGCTATCAGAGATTTTTTTTTTTGATATTTGGACTGAGAGAATTCGTGGCCCATTTGTAAGCCCACAAGGCCTGTTCGGATGAGTCACACCCATTGGCTCATATGGTTTGACCTAACAGGTCATGACTATTGGGCTGGGCTCCACAGTCGGATCGATCCTAAGCACCCTTTCATCAGACACCGTCGATCCCGAAAAGATTAAGGCGACATACTGTGACGATGCGCATGTACGAAGTGCAAAGTGCGCCATCAAAGAGCCACATTGCACCTCACGAATGCGCACATGTGTACGCGTACGCGCTCGAACGGTTACCGTCATCGCTTGTAAGTGCACCGTACAATCTCTTCTAGCATTACATGTGATAATAATAACTACTAACCACTAACACATATAAACCCAATGAGCTTTCCTTTCATAGCCGATGTGGGACTAAAAGTCCACATCAATATTTTAAAAAATTCCAACAATTTCCTCCAATTTTTTAAAATAATTGAGTCTCAGTCAATAAACTCTCTGTACTTCTAAATCATACTTTCATAAAGGTGTCTTTCGACTTGAACATTTATGTTGTCAAAATACATGAGTACTTGTCAAAAACGAAGTAGCCGTAGCCTTGAACTTAGAATTTTATAGCGACAAATCTAATATACTAGACATATGATTTACTTGAACATAGTTTCAATAACACCCGCACATTTATGGCCTTGTGCTTTCATCTTAGGTTTTCATAAGTGCCTTAGAGACAAGCTTTGAATCTCGCAGAAGCGACTCCACTTCCTGCAGTTATATAGGTGAATCTAATAAAATGTAATTGTATGACTTGCATTTCCTATAAGGCATAGACTCATTAAAGGATTGATCCTACCATCTGTCGGTTTCTCCATACAAACATGCACTACGTTGAGATGTCAAGAGATCTTATCTCTACTAGTTGAGTACATAACCGGTTATTACAACAACTGTTTTTCATTGAACTAGTTGACTAGATGTTGATCTAGTGTCTAGTTGGTTTTCACTTGCAGGTTACCTCTCATTTAAAAGCCTTAAACCCATCTCCCTGGAAGTCTTCCATACCACATTCCTACCCAGGCCTTTTGTAAAGGGATCAGCCAAATTTTCCTTTGACTTTACATAACTAATAATCACAACTCATTTGATGAGTTGTTCTCTTACATAGCTATGTCTTAAACTAATATGCCTTGACTTTCCATTGTAGACTTTATTATAAGCCCTTGATAATGTTGCTTCATTATCACAAAATATTGATATAGCAGGCATTGGCTTAGGCCACAGAGGAATCTCTGTTAAGAGGTCCCTAAGCCATTCTGCTTCCTTTACTGCCATTGCTAAAGCGATAAATTCAGACTCCATAGTGGAGTGTGAAACTACAGTCTGTTTCTTGGATCCCCAAGAAAGTAATCTTCCACCCAAGGTAAATATCCAACCACTTGTGGACTTTGATTCATCGGATCCTGTGATCCAATTAGCATCTGTGTATCCTTCTAGTACTGCGAAAAAATCCTTATAACTTAATGCATAATTCATTGTGCCCTTTAAGTACTTAAATACTCTAGAAACAGTATTCCAATGAATTTATCCAGGGTTATGAGTAAACCTACTCAAAACACCAACTGCAAAAGCTATATCAGGACGAGTGCACTGCATGACATACATTAAGCTACCAATGATACTAGCGTATTCTAATTGAGATATACAATTCTCTTCATTAGAAGTTAATCTAATAGAATGATCATATGGGGTAGCAACTGATTTACAGTCCTCATGATTGAATTTTTTTAATATTTTCTTTATGTAATGAGACTGTGTTAAAAAAATACAATCAGAGGATCTAACAGTTTTGATTCCCAAAATTACATTTGCTTCACCCATATCTTTCATATCAAAACACGAAGATAGAAAATCCTTTGTATCCAAAACAGTGCTTGTATTAGTACCAAAGATTAACATATCATCAACATATAAACATATTATAACACCATGTCCATTCTTGAATTTAGAATAAACACATTTATCAGATTCATTTATTCTAAATCCATTTGCTACAACCTTTTGGTCAAATTTATCATGCCATTGCTTAGGAGCTTGTTTTAGACCATATAAAGATTTGACTAGTTTACAAACCTTACTTTCCTGGCCTTTCAAAACAAACCCTTCAGGTTGTTCCATGTAAACTTCTTCTTCTAAATCTCCATTTAGAAAAGCAGTTTTAACATCCATTTGGTGTATAACAAGTTTATTAATCGACGCTAAAGCAATTAACAATCTAATTGTACTAATTCTAGCAACATGAGCATATGTATCGAAATAATCAATACATTTTTTTGCTTAAAGCCCTTGGCTACAAGCCTAGCTTTAAACTTATCAATAGTTCCATCAGCTTTAAGTTTTTGCTTAAAAATCCACTTACAACCAATAGGTTTAAATCCAGGAGGTAAATCTGTTAAAACCCATGTTTTATTACCCATGAGAGAATCCATTTCATCATTTATAGCTTCTTGCCAAAAAGTAGAATCTTGAGAATTCATGGCTTCTTGAAAAGTCAATGGATCATGTTCAACATTATACACACAAGAATATGTAACTTCATTTCTGTTTCCTTCTACCAAGAATTGATAAAAATCTGGACCAAAGGATTTTTTCACTCTAACTCTTTTACTTCTTCTAAATTCAACACTCTCATTATTCTCAGAATGTGATTGAACAATATCTTGATCCTCTTTGTTTATATTTTCATTCTTTCGTTTCCTAGAGAAGAATCCTCAAAGAACTCAGCATCTCTAGATTCTAAAATTGTATTTTGGCTAACGGTTTCTGTAGATTCCATCGTTAGAAATCTATAGACCTTGTTATGCTGGGCATAGACAATGAAAATACATTCAAGCCTTTTCACCTAATATAGGTCTTTTAGAATCAGTTAATCTTACCAATGCTCTACATCCCCATACTTTGAAATATCCAAGAGAATGTTTTCTCTTCATCCAATATTCATAGGGAGTGATATTAGTCTTTTTATGGGATATACGGTTAAGTATATGACAAGCAGTCATTAATGTTTCCCTCCATAAATTCTTTGGTAAATCAAAAGTAAGTAAAAATGTATTCACCATTTCTGTTAGAGTCCTATTTTTCCTTTCTGTTACTCCATTCTGTTGAGGACTATAGGGTGCCGTTGTTTGATGGATAATTCCATAAACTTCACAAAAATCATCAGTAGAGAAATATTCCTTTCTCCTATCAGTTTGTAAGATTTTAATCTTACGACCCAATTGGTTTTCCACTTCGACTTTGTAGATTTTGAATTTCTCCGAAGCCTCATATTTAATCCTTAATAAATATACATATGTGTATTTTGAACAGTCATCTATTAATGTAATGAAATATCTTTTACTACCTCTAGTTAAAATACCTTCTAACTCACACAAATCAGAATGTACTAATTCTAAGAGTTGTGTATTCCTTTCTACTTTTTTAAAAGATTTTCTAACAATTTTAGACTTGATGCATACAGAACATTTGTCATGACTAGAAGATGTGCATTCTGGTAATAAACCTAATTTAACCATATTTCTCATGCACTTATAATTAACATGCACAAATCTAGAATGCCATGTATCAAAAGTATAAACAATGTAAGCAGAAGATGAATTTCCATTAATCATATTAAATTTATACATCCCGTTCGATGCATATCCTTTCCCAACATAAACTCCCCCTTTGGACACTATGATGTTCCCTGACTCAAACAAGATTTTAAATCCATGTTTGTCAAGCAAGCTTACAGACATTAAGTTCTTCTTAATATCAGGAACATGAAGTACATCATTTAAAGTAAGCCTTTTTTCGGATGTGAGATTCAAAACCATTGTGCCTTTACCTATGACCTTAGCAATTGAAGAATTTCCCATAAAGAGATCTTGTCCATTTGCTATAGCTTCATAAACTTTGAACAAATTTTTGTTATTGGCAACATGTTTGATTGCACCGAAATCGATCCACCATTCATCATCATCACCCACTGCATATACCTCAGATATCATAGCAACTCAGTCATCATTGTCAACCATGTTGGCTTGGTCTTTTTGTTGCTTCTCCTTGATATAAACTCTACACTGTTTCTTGAAATGATCGGCTTTTTCGCATTTTCAACAAGTCGCTTTGGGGTTAATAAATGTACACTTCTTCTTCTCAGAAACAGTGTCTTTCCCATCATACTTTCTCTTCTTGCCCTTAGAAGATGAGTTTTCTATGACATGAGCCTTTGGAGATTTTTCCTCAAATTCAAGTTTATCTAGTTTGCGAGAATTCTCTTCAACTTGGATATACTTAATCAACTCTTGCATAGTCATTGCATCCTTCTTCTGTTTCAACTCTTTCCGACAATCTTTCCAAGCAAAATGTAACTTTGAAATAATAGATGATACTTGGAAAGATTCGTTAAGAGAATGGCCCTCAGAGATGATTTGATTCATGAGACCCTGCAACTCATAGGTTTGTGAAATAATAGACTTATCTCCTACCATCCTGTAATCAAACAACTTACTTATAAGAAACTTCTTGTTGCCAGCATCCTCAATTTTGTACTTTTTGTCGAGATCCTCCCATAGTTCTCTCGACGTGCTATCTACAAATTTGGGCTCATACACATCATAAAGTGTGTTTGACAACCCATTGAGGATGCAGCCCTTGCACATGAAGTCGTCTTGCTCCCACTTCTGGCGCTGCTATTTCTGCACCGGTGTCTCTCCACTTGAAGCTTATGCAGTGGAGTTTATCGGTGTCGGTGTTACTGGCTTCTCTTCGTTCAGGACATGAGCAAGTTTCAAAGTAGTGAGGAAGAAATACATATTTCCTTTCCAACGTTTCAAAAATGACCCATCAAACTTCTCAAGTTTGCTTATCTCGTTCCCAGGTATCTTCATGATTTCAGTCTCCTCCATTGAACAAGTACTGTCTTAAGATTGTTGGAAATTTATAACAAAAAAAGGAGAGGACAAAAAGATGGCATGAGTCGAACGAAATCGTTCTGTCCTTAAGACAGTATTTGCACCCTCCTAATCCTGCAAAGGGTTGCAGCAAACCTGCCTCCCAAGATAAATTAGGCGAATTGTTACTAGTTGCAGAGACAGTAACACTGTGAAGCTATCAGAGATTTTTTTTTTTGATATTTGGACTGAGAGAATTCGTGGCCCATTTATAGGCCCACAAGGCCTGTTCGGATGGGTCACACCCATTGGCTTATATGGCTTGACCTGATAGGTCATGACTATTGAGCTGGGCTCCACGGTCGGATCGATCCTAAGCACCCTTTGATCAGACACCGTCGATCCCGAAAAGATTAAGGCGACATATTGTGACGTGCGAAGTGCAAAGTGCACCATCAAAGCGCCACATTGCACCTCACGCACGTGCACACGTGTACGTGTACGCACTCAGATGGTTACCGTCCTCGCTCGCAAGTGCACCGTACAATCTCTTCTAGCATTACATGTGATAATAATAACTACTAACTACTAACACATATAAACCCAATGAGCTTTTCTTTCATAGCCGATGTGGGACTAAAAGTCCACATCAATATTTTGAAAAATTCCAACAGACATGCATCCATGCAAGTATCTTAATCATTTAAGGTGAACGATGTGAATGCCTATCAATTGAGATGAGATGGGGTGGAATGGCATACATAGGATTTTTAAATACCCACCTGACCCTATTGGTGTGGCGTGAGTGATTATATGCCTATGTTAACATTGTGAGCAGAGTCACCGATGGCTCATGTGTGCAACATTGTGGTCGTGATAGTTAGAGTTTGTATTCGTGTGGTCAAACTTACCTGTTTGTAGAATTGTAGTCACTAAAAGTGTATTTGGAGTGATAACAAAATTCGTACCAAACAAAAGAGTGATAACAAGATAAGTCCCATACCTTATTTGATATTATATACTTAAAAGGTCAAATATTCTCTGTGCAGGGGTACAGGCTGCACCTAGACACATGAGGGTGGGCGAAATGATCACCTTGTCTCTTTGAATGGTAGGCTCATATGTCTGGGTGCAGGTTACGTTGCTGCACAAATAACATGAATCGTTATCCTCTGTTGTTACAGTATGGTGCTATACTGCATCGTGCAGCGCTGCAAAGATCATGTGGACCCCACGTGACATACATAACCTTTGCAATGCCGCACGATGCCATACAGCACCGTACAATTATAGCATAGGATAAAAATTCATCAGCCCATACTTAAAAGAATTGTAAAATCTCTACTTTTTACATTATCCTTAAATTATTTAATAATCATTTATCTTTTCTTTCCCTTTTTTGGCTTTATCCCTGACGTTGGCTTTTCCCTTAAAATCAGAGTGGGAGTCTCCTTCCAGGATTTAACACAAATGACACCCTTGATCCACAGATAAAGTATAACTTTAGCCTTTTAGATTTTTAGGGATTTTTTTGTTTTTTGGGTGGGGGGAAAGGAAAAGAGTGGGTCTTACCGGATGTGGGAGATGCCTTTTCAAACTAATACAATATAATATCATATTAATTGACTCACTAAGTTTTTCTTCAAATATAAAAAATAAAAACGAGTAGTGATTGGGCCACCCAAAGTCCCTAACCATATCACAAGAGTAAAAAGGACATTAATTTAAGCGGGAATATTGTGTTAGTTAAACTCGATCGGAACGCTTTGTTCTCCACTTTGCCTGGAATCCAGGTTGGCAACAATTTCTTAATTTGATACTCCACATTGATTGATGTATTGGCCATCAAAAGTCCAGACTCCAGATCCCCAGGGGAGAAAGTTGTCATTTTGCTTATCTTAACCATGGCCCATTCACTTTATGGGTTCCACTAGTAAATGGGCCTTGTCTTGTTTAATGCTTATCTTACCTTCGCTCTATTGGAGACTTTTGAGAGAGAGAGAGAGAGAGATGGCTAAGGGCATGGATCCAGATCTCCTACGGCCCAGCTGCCCATAGCAGCCTGTGCGACGTGACAGGGCCGCGCATGCAATGACTGCCTTACCCCCGCTGGGGCAAGGCACTGAGCAGAGGGTAGTAAGGGCATGCAAGAGGAACGAGTAGGATGGCATGGCATATTGGCATGTGAAGATACTGACTTTGCCTGCTTGGTTTGGTGCAGGCTTCATGTGGATAGTACAACGGGATCCACATTCTCCAATGTTCATTTTCATAGACATTCCAAAATCAAGGATACCATCCGGCTCGCTCAGCCTCGGCTTCATCTTCCAAGTTCCAAGTCCAACCCACATTCCTTCCTTCCTTCCTTGGGGCTCGGATTATAGTTATCTAATCTAATTCACAACGGGGTTCAGAGAATTGTGGATATTTATTGCCGGTAGGTAACCCAAACCAGGTAAGATCATTCCCTCCTCAAGCACCTTCTTCAGAAAGACCTTCGGCCCAACTTGTCAGCATAAAATCCTATGAGAACCATAGAAACCATGGGGTTAACCCCAAAGGAGTAAAGGGAATCGAACTCAGGACGCATATCGATTTAGACACGCTCCTTTGCCAACTGAGCTACACCCTTGGATAGGCCCTGCATGCTCTTTCAAGTCTTAACTAATGTGTATATGTGAGTCTCCTCAACTGAAATGAAACCTCTAGTCTCTAGAGAGGACATTTAAAAACCAAACCATGATAATAATGTAACCCACATCATATTAGGGAATAAGGGTGGGCCCGTTGTCTTCATACAACATGCATGAGGTTTACCATTTGACTCATCAGCCATAACCATATGAGCTAAATAAAGGGCTAAGAACCCTTATCATCAGCCTTCCATATGATTTTTGCTGAACATCATCACTTTTGGAGTTAGCAAAGCATTATATGCCCTAAGCTGTGTCAAAATCTGTTTGGCCCTGACTAAAATTTTAGACTTCATTGAGTAAAATAGAAAACATATTCCTCTTGAAAGCTTCCACTTATTTGGAAAAAAAATTAAAAAGGTTTCTTTCTTTTTCCATTTATCATGTTTAGAATTTATGGTAGTTTTGAGTTCCTAGACAAATTTCCCCAAATATGTTGAAAAGATTTATTTTTAGGTGAGATGAGCAAAACCCAAAAATGTAGACAATACCATTGTACTCTGATTTTTCACCAAATTCAACATTGCCACTTGCTAGAAGAATTCAAAGAAAAACTATTTTAGAAAGGTTTTAATTTCTTTCTAAACATTTGGAGCATTGAGAAAAAGGAAATAAATGAAATATTTTTGTTGAGATTGAGAGTTATAGCATGATATAGTTATAGTATAGTTTCAACATTAGTTGGTTAGGTATGTACTCAAGAAGCTCTATCTACCTAATGCCTTGACATTTTAGATTGGAACCTCCAACAATTCGACTATGTTTCCTGTTTTTCCCTACCTATTAATAACCAAATTAGAGCCAAATCTTGGTGTCCATGATAGATTGTGGTAAACCCAGATGAAATTCGCAATTCTAATTGGTGACCCATTTGCTTAAGATAACAAGTTCCAGGAGTAAATAGAAAAGGTGGCTCCACGGCGAAATAGCGGCCACAAGAGCCGTCAAAGGGAGGTGAGGAAACGAATGAGCCGAAGATGGAGAGAGAGAGAGAGAGAGAATTCAGCTTGGACCGATCGCTCGTTGTGTGGTAGCGACAGTCATGATTCGGTTTCAAAGTTTTAATAATCGGATGGAGCACAGACCCTCTCCCTTCCTTATCCGGATTCATTTCCTAATTTATTTCCATTCCCTAATTGAGCACTGGAGCAGCCGGTTAACACGCTTTTTTTATATATTTTTTATTTTTTTTTTTTTAAAATTATTCTCTCCCCCTCTCTGTAATCTGTATCATCCTTTTCCTCTCAACCCATTACGGCATTACTTAATCAATTTATGTCAGACGAATATTGTTACAGTAAATTTATTTTGTTTTTAGTTTTTAACTCATTTCTGTTTTTTTTCCCTGAACGTCCAGGGAGGGAGGGAGCTAGGGAGAAAGGGGGAGCTTTGAAGGCCTGTCCAGGAAGGGACGAAGGGACTAGAGAGGGAGGGAGGGAGGAAAGGGGAGTTTTGAAGGCTGAGCCAAGTACAGGAAAGACCTCTTGGCATTTTGTTTTGTTTTCTCCTCCGAGTACCAGCTTTTATCCTCGCCTGCACTTTTCCGGTTACGAGAATAGCTTCAACTGCAGGTACACAGAGAGAGAGAGTTGGGTGAAGGTATCTTCTTAAGCCTCACAAATGCCATAACGTGCCTTAACAACAGCACATACGTACAACCATACTATAAGATTACGACAACATATATTATTACAAGACAGAGAAGAAAGAGAGGGAGATCGAGAAAGGAAGAGAAGGAAAGGTTGAATACAGCGAAGCAGATATAACCAGACCCCACAATAAGTATAGAAAGTGATGGTAAAAGAGAAAAGGGGAACGAGGAATTAGGAAAAAAGATTCACAGTAGTAATCTTCCATTGAAGTCTTGGTACTATTGGTGTGGGTGCCCACTGCAGCTTAATTTATGTCCTTCCACCTCCCCCCCCCCCCCCCTGGCCCTGTTTCTTTCCTCCTTGTTTATAAATTTTTGGCTTCATTGTAACTAAAACCCTTTCTATTCTTCACCTATTTATTCTTGAGTTGTTTTTCTTTTTCTTCTCTTCCTTTCCATCCTCACCAGTAATGATTTTCTCGTTGTTGAGGAATCTGAGGAGGTGTGGCTCTGAAAAGTTGTGATGGTGGAATAGTAGTGCCAGGGTGCCAATATATAATAGTTTAAGAAGAAGAAGAACAACAACAACAGGAGCCAGAGTTGATGATGAGATATCCTCTTGATTTCATTGATTGTGACACCCATTTGTGATCAAAACGGGATCTTTCTGATATTTCTCTCCGTTTGGGTTCTGGGTTTTGAAGGTGGCGCTGGTGGCTGTTGTCGTTGTTTGGTTTTTATTCTATATTGGATTGCTTCTACTTTGTGTATTTCTACTTTCTTCATGTCTCAACAAAGACAATTCCAGATGGTGAGAGGAAACAGTACTGGGCAGATTGGCGATACAACGTATACCAAGATCTTTGTGGGAGGGTTGGCCTGGGAGACGCATAGAGAAACGATGAGGCGTTATTTTGAGCAGTTCGGGGAGATCCAAGAAGCAGTGGTGATCACCGATAAGAACACTGGACAATCAAAGGGATATGGCTTCGTAAGCATTACTCTCTCAACCAGATTCCCTTCCTGCTTCTCCACGCAGATTTTATTTATTTAGCATGGTTGGTTTCTGTTTTAGGAGAGTGCTAAGGCTTTTGGATTTCTCAGGTCACGTTTAAGGATCCAGATGCCGCAATGAGAGCTTGTCAGGATCCATCACCGATCATCGACGGAAGGAGGGCTAACTGCAACCTCGCATCACTTGGCGCACATCGCAATCGACCACCCACTCCTCAACATGGTTCGTATATATTCATTCCTTCTGGATTTTCCTTTCTCTTCTTCTTGAAAGCCCTAGCTACGTAGTAAAATTGCAGATACCCATCTGCTTAATCTTCATATCTGAGTCACAATTTTCTGTCAATCGCACTAATCAAACCATAATGAGCCATGAACCAGTGGAAATTACTGAGTTGACCTGAAAGTTGCTCCTTTTCATTTTCCCTTACTTGTCATCTTTTGGGTTCTTTCCTGGGGAAAGGGGTGTTTGGAATTTGCCATTGAGATCTTCCAGATGTTGAACAATAAGACATTCAGCTCATGAATTTTTTTTTTATTTTTTATTTTTTTTCATGTTTGCACTCTGTACATTCATCAAAACTGTGTTTTTGAGTGAGGTAGTAGACCACGTCTCCCATCTCCATCGTCTTTTCGTCAACCTCAACTTGCTAACAACTTCGAATCCATTAAATGATTAGTGGCTGCTTTTTTCTCAGGTATGGGGAGGTTCAGACCAGCATCCGGATCGGTTGCTCCACCATCTTATCAGAGCTCCTCTTCCACGTATTTCCATCAACCCACCGCTCAATACGCATTACCTTATTCTGCTTATGGGTAAGTAACAAGAACGTTATCGATGATCAGCCACAAAGGCCTATAATATATCTTCCACTCTAATTATTTCCTTAACCCAAAATAATATAAAAAAAAAATTTTAAAAAATAAAATAAATAAACAGGGGTGGGGGTGGAAATAAAGAATTTAAGGGGATCTAGTTTCTGAGTTTCATCCTTTCCTTCTTCATCGTTCCAGGTACTCTGGGTGTTCACAAGAAACTATGTATCCAGTGGTTAGTAATCTTCTCCTACCCTTGCATGAAAACCCTTGAAAGCTAATTTATTTTCCTAAATAAAATGTAAAGGTCTTTTCAATTTGTAATTCCACCTGCAAGTGCAATTGCTGCTGAACAGAAATTGGTGCATGAATGTGCAGAACTATTACGGTGTGTATGGTGGTGGGCAACAGTTTTCTCCTTACTACACCACTACGTCGCCCGGGCTTTTCCAGAATTTCTATCCGTTCTACGCCCAATACGTACAGAGCAGCCTAGCGCAGGGTTTTGGGGCTCAACGGTATCATCATCATCCCCAGATGGTACAGTACCCCTACGTCCCTCACCACTTGGATGGTTCGCCGGACATCCTATCACTTCCTACTATTTCACTTGCCTCCACAACCACTACCACCGGTCCGGTATCTCATTCCTGAGCAAACCCCCTAAAATTCTTTCTTGTTTGATCGAATCAATTCCATTAATTCTCATTCGATTAAAAACACTACTAAGTAACTGTGGTTGGCACAATGCCATGGAACTGCAACAGGTGTGATGGTGATGACAACGAAGACGAGGAATGTGACTGGAACAGAGTCCAGTGCATCGCAAGCCTGAGCTGCAGGGAACAACAATGTGGAACAGAATCCATCAGCTCAATTTGGGAGAGGGAGAAATGCTGTTTCATTCCTGTTCTTTTCAAGCTTGGTAGAGCATGGTCATCAAATAACTGTCATCAACATATATCCACATCATGCTTGCCTGGCTTTAGTAGAGTAGGAAAGTCCTCCGATCTGGTTGTTAATTGTTCGCACGAAAATCATATTCTGTTTCTCTATTAACACAAGGTCGAGACAAAATATTGGGGTTCGAAATCGACCTCTGATACTGATTCTTGGATTGGTAAGTCCCCGGATGCACAGTAAAGTTGACAATCGTTAGATTACATTAGGACTAACTGGCCCTGGAGGTTAGTTTTATATCTCCTGACCACATTTACCTGTATTGGTTAGTCAAGAAGGCAAGCTTGGCTAGCTTATCCATTTAAACTCGTAATTCTTTTCTGTATCTTTTATTATTCTCCTTGTTTTGTTGTTCATTATCATCATTCATGACAAAATAGTTAAAGAATGTCGGGTTAGTTAGGGAAAGCATATGGTGTCTGTCCCTCTCTTTTTCAGAGATAATTTTTACTTTCATCTATTCCCTTACATCTTTCCTTCCATACTTCTTTCGTATTATGATTTTTTTGGAGTATGTCCGGAATCTAAGGGTAGATTTAGAAGCAGAATCCAACAAGGGGTTCCTGTTGGTCAGTGGCTTCAGACAGAGAGAGAGAACTAGAAAAACTGCGGGTAAAGAAGAGGCAGCTTGATTGAGCCTATAATGCTGCAGCATCTGTGGATCTAGAATTTGGAAAAATAAATAAGTGAATGATATAATCTTTCACGGCAATGCAAGGTGAGGAGTTCAAATAATTCTGTTGTACAGTCTCTAAAAGTCTAAGGCTGCATGATGCGTTCTGAGAATATAAAACAGTGAAATTTATCATCTAAGAATATGCATTATCAAACTAGAATGCATACCAATCGCAGCCCAAGTGTTCTGCTCTGTGGACTACGATAAGAAGAGGCTTTCCGCCATGTGAAAGAAACGCTAAAGTGAAGACATGTCCAAGCCATTTTAAGCTGATCAAGTAACCAACCCTCTCAATGGAACTTACTGTCCGCATCAGTCAGTCCCGTACACCACTGTGTATCATGGTAATTCATGGTCGCTTCTTCAATAGTGAGTTTGACCAATAAAATATGCAGCATATTTTATCCGTACCAGTTTCTCTAATGAAAAACCCATTAGAAAATACCCATTCAGAGTTCGCCAGAAAGCCAGTGAGATGGCCAGACAACGGTGCGTGCTTCCTATGGATCTTCTTTCCAGCTAGAAAACATCTGGAGCCCTAAAGAAAATGAAAGAGATGCACCGTGGATCCTGTTACCAATGGCATACTGTTCCCCCCCCCCCCCCACCCGACCCACTCCTTCTCCCGCAGGGCCAAAGTAACCACAATGGTAATTTGGCTCGTGGGGAAGTCAATGGCCCAAATCAAACATCTAAATACACACGATGCAGGTTACACAATGGATTTAAATACATGCCTCTTCGAGTCATAAATGAGTTAAGTCACCAGGACAATCAGGCATTGTAGCCTTTCAATACCACAAATACTGTATCTTACAGGGTGACGGTAAATTCCATTTTGCCGACTTTTTTTTTTTTTTTCCCTTTTGGGGGGGGGGGGGGGTGGTTGTTGTGGGGATTAAAAAACAATAGTAGAAATTATGTTCATGGCATAACCAATGTAAGCATGAATTTCTAAACTAAAACACCTTTGTTAGACCATTCATAACAGATACCACACCTTTAGACTCTCGTCTCAAGTGCAGTCTTCTTTAAGTTAGAAACATAAGGATAGTACTTGCTTTAGGGACATGCCTACAGTTCACCTTAATGTGCAGCAATAAAATCTTTCAAAGCCTCGAAGTTCCACCCAACCCTACATGCTAAAAAGAGCAAACCATAACCCCATAGATAACAACCACCCAGGCTATGATGCAAGGAACAAAACTATAAATTAAATAGCCTGACCAGAGTATTGGTGTATATGTATGTATGTATTTATATATAAAGATATGTATATATAAATATATGTATAGCAATGATATTCATCTGGAGAGTCCTGCAATGATTCAATGCATGGGTGGACGAGGAGCGCGTGGCCGAACTGGTGTCTTTGATGGGCTTACCCTGCATCCGAATTATTTAAGCAACTAAGAACCCCCCCCAAGACACCTTACTACCAAAGTTTAACACAAGATGTTGAAAGTCCATGAAACATACCTTATTGGCAAGGAACCCAACACCACACCGCTACAGTTAAGAGCAGCAATTGCACTTTCCGCCTATGAAGGCAATAAAACAGTGAACAAAAATCTTAAGATTGAGTTCAAAATATCAAAGCAGGAGAGGAAAAAACAAAACAAAAAGAACACCCAAACACCGACACAGATATTTTTCATTTTTCATGATTATTCAGTATGTAATTCTACATGAGCAAGCTTCAAGAAGGGACTCAAGGTCAGGTGCAAGAAGGTTCTCCCATATTCCTGCTAAAGGTTTCCGCATGGGAATGAAATCATGACAAACCACAGCAAAGAACTGGAATTACCAACAGCATCAAACTAATGAAGAAAGGATGTGGTGAAGGGGATATAAAAATAACAGAACTGACAAGAGCATAAAAGCATCAAATCAAGAAAAAAGAAATAATAAAGCAAGGCTCAGAAGTTAATAAGACAATGAAAGAAAATTGAGAAGCCACTGATGTTAAAACGAACAAATATGCAATATCACGATCAAGAAGATGGGAAAACTTCCATATCCAAGAGGTTCAAAAATCGGTTCTCAATGCTCTAGCAGCTGGGGATATAGATAAGTTAAATATGCAAACGTTGAGATCCCATGGTGATGCACTACCAGCCAATCCTAGATTCCAGTCAAGGAATCAGAGATAGATCAGCTGATGCACAGGCCCAGATCTAAACTATGTCCAGATAAAACAGGGTTGAAAAAGGCTTGCTGATTTCCTGGTTTCAGTAGACTGCATTGGGGAAAGAAAGAGAGAAGATATAGGGTCCATTATGGAACAGTGAACAGCACCCATGAATAGTAACTGAAGAAAAAGAAGAGAGAGAAGAGAAAGAAAACAGATAGCTTTTTGTCTGCACAATTCAAATCCAAATTCAGTATTCTATTCCATTAACCATCATCACAGGGGGTTAAATATTTATAAGAAAACAAAAGAAAGTCTTATAAATGTAAAACTCTTGGGTAGCTAGGCTAACTGAACTAACAAAGACTCCAAATACGCAACTAATTAGAATAGTTGAATCCTAGGTCTTCTAGATACTTGGGCCCCACACAACTAACCAAAATAGGACTAATAATTAGAATTACCTAAAGGACCCCCTACTAATTAAATATCTATTTTTGTACACCTCCTTAGACTCCCCCTCCCCCCAACTTTTGGGCCTTATAATTCAGCCCATTACATATAAAACCTACAGAATTAATAGTCCATACCCCATATATGGTAAAAATAGGACTGATTTCTTCGCCTAGGCGTGCATTAAATGGTGTAAGTTATTTTCTGATGATGTAATTTGAGTCAGAGATAAAAGTGTAAGTTATTTTCCGATGATGTCATTTGAGTGAGATAAAAATGAGCAAATCTGAAATGTCTTAGAAGCAAAAGGTTTTACGATAGAGAGATGCTAAAGACACTTCCTCATCACTTGACCTACCCATGTAAAGAACCAGGGCAACAGTATGGCAACCACAGGGTTTTGAAAGTTTTGCACTGCTTCTGATTTCTGAATGAAGAGTATTTAGCGTGTGGTAAGGGAATAAAGAGCAGTCCCCACAGCACTGCTCTTCAAAATAAAATAAAAAATAGGGAAAATGCAGTGATACGCCAACAGAGAGAGAACAAGAAGAGGCATGAGGTTTCAGAAACAACTAGGCTGCCCTCTCGATCCAGTGCACATCAGATTTTCTGACCATCTCAACCATATAATAGACTTAATCCATCGTATTTCCAGCCATCATACTCTTTTTCAAAGTTATGGTTTTTGAAAATTTCCACAATAACACATTTGCTGAAACTTGCCATGAGCATGGCTTGACATGGTCTGGACAATGATGAACATGAGGTCTCAGTGACAACATGGCTGCCTCATGGCAGATATGGGACACACTGTAGGAAGAGCTTCCTCAGCAGCCTGAAAGGAGATCCACTACCCCAAAATATTTACGGATTATTTCCCTTTAACGACATGTACACATTTCATTGATGCTTCTACATGAAGTAAGTTTATTTATCATCTGCTAGTTAGAGCATGGAAAGTGAAGAAAAAATGTTATATAAAATAAGCTCAGTGGCTCCAACCCTGTTTGTAGGCTTAATATCATAAATATATGCCATATATTTAATGCATCTTTCATCCAAATCATGTCACAAGAAATAAAGAATATCCACCACAACAAAAGTAAGTAAGCTCATATCATGAAACTCTTCCAACATCATACTTCAAAATCTAAGACCTAAATCAAACCATCATTGATCTGATTACACCCCATTTATGAAAATTTCTGGGATCAAAGGCTTAAGACTGGAGTTATGCATAAAATTCCTAATTAACAGAACTCAGAAGCATTACCTAGTGACTGAGCTGAAAAAACGAGGACCCATTGGTCCTTTCAATCACATAATAAGACCACCTTAAGTCCCCCCCCCCCCCAAAAAAAAAAATTTTAAGTTCTTGCTCACACAGTAATTGCAAGTGCATAAAATGTGGAATATACCAAGATTTACAACAAGAAACCCACAGAAACATCCCTCATAGAAGATAAAAATTTCCATCCAAAACATACAGGAAGAAAATAGAAAAGGACAGATGCCAAGAAATGGCAGTACAAAAAACATAGTTGTCAAAGCGCCAGGTGACCCAAGGAGTTGGATGGGGGTCAAAAACAAAGGCGACACCAACAAGGCGCCTAGGTGATGCCTTGACAACTATGACAAGAAGTCCTATTTTCCATCAATTTTTTTAGGCCTTATTTTAAGGGATAATCAATCACAAATTCCTTATTTCCCCTTGTTTTGGTGTCAATTTGAAGGCTGTTCAGATCATAGTTTGAGAACTCGCAAGATCTCGCCGACATCTCAGCGAGTTTCTCGGTTTTTTAAGAAACCGAGACGAGATGGGATACGATACAAAATAATACAAGATCTCGGCGAGGTCTCGGATCTCAGGTCAAGATCTCGGGTTGACCCATGGAAATGACCCATCTACTATGTATTTACTTACCTAACTCGACATATCTCGACGAGATCTCGGATCTCGGGTTGACCCATGGAAATGACCCATCTACTATGTATTTACTTACCTAACTTGACAGAACTCTTATATACTTGTTGTGGAGCACTATATGCAACATTACAGCAACACTATGTCATGGGAAGACTATATGACACTAGCGAGGACTGAATACTTGATTCAAAGTCATTTTATGTGTTAATAGTTGTAACCATAGTTTGAAATCTCACGATATCTCGGAATCTCGGGCTGGTCGAGATATCCAAAATATACCGAAATTTCGCCGAAATATGGTATTTTTTCTGCCATATTTCGGCACTCCATCTCGGTGGGTTTTTGACCATATTAAGGTCTGATACTTTATATACACCCTCATTTAAGCTAAATAAACACATTGCAAAAAAAAATGAACTCAAAGTGGTGTTTTGGGTTTACACCCTTGATTGACAATATACGGTCGGACCCTGATGTATAAAATAGTTAAATACATATTGTTTAAGTACTAAAAGACATAATAAGAAATTTAAACAAAGTAATGAAACAAAAATAAAGTCAAATGTAGCCTTTAGTTTAAACTCATAAAGTCATAAGTGCATAAGTCATAACTCATAAACTTCATAATAGTCAATAGTTCAAAACTCAATACACAGTATTTCTACGAAATTTACCGAAATGTACCGAAATATACTGCTCAATACAAAGAATTTCTACCAAAATATACCAAAATTTCTACGAAATTTGAACTTTTTTCATTTCGGAAGCCCATCTTGTCTCGGTAGTGTCGAAATTATCGAAATTTACCAAAATTTCGGCGATATATCGCGAAATTTTGAACCATAGTTGTAACACTGTTAAACAGTTTGATGTATCACTTTAACATTTCTAATTCTTATTTAAGTTGTTTAGCTATTAATTTAATGTTTTGCTTGCTTTCTATTACTAAATTATGTGTAGAGTAGGGTATTTTAATACGTCATCGCCTACCAACCTATGGTCCGAAATGAAACCCATATTTGGACTTTGTTTTTGCAAAATCCAATAGTGCCATTATGTTTAAATGGCCTAAAATAGGCTGAATACCAAGTTTCAGACCCAAACTAGGTCTAAAACCCACCGAGTTGAGGCTTCGAGTCGGAAAAAAAATGCACCAACTCAACGAGACCTCGACTCGACTCGGTTTTTACAAGGGCCGAGTTGGTACCGAGACCCGAGTTTTAGTACCTTGGTTCAGATACCTCCGCAGTCAAACTAAGATATCACAAACAAAATGTTTTACAAAGTTCTAGCCCCAAGTACTATTACAGTTACACATCAAAGTTTTACTAAAGAGTCCAAATACATTACTTCTTTTACACGTATATTTCCAACTTTTACTTAAGAGACCAAAAATAAGACTGTTGGAAGAATCGTAGGTTAGAAAAGAGAGACTGAGAGAAAATAATGACTTTTTTTCATTGATAGGTAAGCCCCTCTATTATAAATAGAGGGGAAAATACAAAGGGACTTAAATAGGCGATGTGGGACTAAAAGCCACATAGTCGACTGTAGACATAACTACCCCTAACTAACTGTCTCTATAAGAGCAGTGACTTAAACCTAATAACATAGGAATTAAACTACCCCAAAAGGACCATAATACCCCCACGGTATTCTGGATTACATATTCCAACACTCTCCCTCAAGCTGGATTATACAAATAAGAGAAGAAGGAAAATCCAGCTTGAACTAAATAAAAAAGAACTCCATAATAATGCTAACACTCCCCCTCGAGTTGGCGCATACAAGGTACTAATTCCCAACTTGAACAAAATGCGAAGAAACTAAGGTACCGTTTGACAACGCTACTTTTCTGTTGTTTCTGTGCTATTAATTTTCCAGCACACAATTAGCACAGAAAACGCGTTTGAGAAATCTGTTTTGTTTCACTTGTTTTTTATAACAAAAATCAAAATTTATAACAATTTATGGCTAAAATAACGTTTTTAGAATAACAACTTTTTTATGTTTTCACATTTTTGTGGCCTTTATCAAAAACTGTTACCCGATAGTTTGCTATCTCCATCTCTCGCTCACTCAACCTACCTCTCTCTCTCGCTCATCTCTCTCTTCGGCACACGCTCAAGATCCAAACCCTAGAGGAGCTCTGTTGCTGTCCCTCCACCGTGAGCTCTGCTACTGTCCCAACCTCCAACTCTCTCTCACTCGCTCATCTCTCTCTTTGGCACATGCTCCTCTCTGCTCCACACCGTCACCCTCTCCGAACTCGATTCCCGCATCTCCAGGCCTCCCAAGCCCTTCACCTTCAAATCTCACCTCATGAGCAGCAACAAAAGTGAGTAACTCTGTCGCCGACAAGCCCAAAAATGTCTTAAAGCCACTGAACGATAACTCTGTCGCCGACAAGCCCTCCTCCCACAAATACTCGCTCAACGACGAGTTCGAGAAACGATGTCCGCCCAACGGAGAAGGCAAGTTGGCCGTTTACACGACAACTCTAAGAGGGGTTCGCAAGACATTCGAAGATTGTAATGCAGTTTGAGCAGTTCTCGAAGGGATTGGGGTGTTGATAAATGAAAGGGACATTTCGATGGATCGTGGGTTCAAGGAAGAGTGGAGGGAATTGATGAATGGGAAGGACATCGCTGACAGTGTTCCTCCCAGTCTGTGGTGAGATGCCCTGAATGTAATGAAAATGGCCTCGCGATATCCTTATTCTTCATCCTTTTAGAAAAGTTCTAATTTTTTCTCTGAAATTTTTAAGTTTTATTTCTCCATTTGGGAAAATTCCTTTTAGGCTGGAAATCACCACTACCTTAGAAAATGGCTTCAAGAAGTCTGATCTAGACCTCAGATGTTCCCATCCGTTTGTTGAAAGATAAGGAGATGAAGAAGAATGAGGCAGTTGAAGGGGAAGATTATTAAAAAATAAAAATTGGTACATAACTTCAAGTAACTGAGCAATTTCAAATGCGGAAATCAGTCATAGAATCGACTAGAATTGGACTGAATCCTAGAAGGCCTACCTAGAACAGTTGATTCGGATCGATAGGAATGTGGGATTGGGCTCGGCTGATTTTACATTTTTTAAACCCTGTTCACAACTCTTGTGTTCCTAATGTCATTGAATCAAGGTAGACAAAAAGAAGACAAAGGAATTAAAAAAGGGGGCTTACTGTTATTACCCACTTAGCCATTTAGGTTGACTATGATCATGGAAGGAGAAGAAACAGGGGGGAAAAATTTGTAGGAGAAACTTGGACACATTCTCTCCATGTTTAATATCATGATTTAGAAGGAAAAGAAACATTTCAACTAATCACTTTTTAGGATACCTGAAATAGGTTCTGGAATAAGCCACACATCCAGGATTGTTGGCAAACAGGGTAATTTCCATCAAGGTTATATTCTTGGTCAAACATTGTGGTAAATTGATGGTCTAATATTTGTACTTATACTTGCAGCCCTATATCCTGAATGTCCATCATCGTCTTGCTGCATCACAGTCTGGACTATGATATCTCCACATTGTGAATAGCCCCTCCAGAGACTGCATGTGCATCATGTGTTATCTTCACTGGAGGCAGGGATAGCATCCTCTCCTCTGCCCGTCAAACAGATTAGGTTTAATATGAGTGTGAAACATTTGAAAAAGCTTACCATCTGAACATGCGAACACCTACTTGCACAAAAAGAAATTCTATCTCCAATCAAGCCAGTGGTACCACCTACAGCACATAATCTTTGGATTGCAAATGACCCCATACCAAAGTTTCTCTATTTCTATTCTTCAATAGCCACTTTGATTCCCATCCACAACTTTAATCTCTATTCCCTGAGCCATTGATAGGGGGGAAAATGGGAAGAAGTCCAACCTTCCGAATACAACATTAACTTTTACCACTGAATGGTGCCCTCATAGGTCCTAAAGCTGGTTGACAACATTGGAACCCCATTTACCACATGCATGTCATACAATTAACTGCTTCCATGTTTGTTTCATGCAGAAGGATGTCTCCTCTGATAAACCTTTGTTTTCCTGCAAAAGATTATCTCCTCTGATTACCCTTTTTAAGTCTTGAATCAGTCTTGGCATAAGAGTTGATGAGAATTTGTACATTGCATGGGGCTCGCTCTTTTTCTTTTCTTTTTTTTTTTTTTTTTGGGGGGGGGGGCGCGTTGGGGAGGGTGTGGGAGAGGGGAAGTCAGCTTCTGCCTTTTTAGATACTCTCCTTCTAGGTCTAGCTTGTCCAATAGGACTGAACAACTTGGGTCGGATTTTTTTATAAAGAGATGCAAGCTTATGTGAAAAATATTAGTCGTGGTGAGATGCCCTAAATGTAATGAGAATGGCCTGGTGCTCTGTCTCATCTGCAGCTAGCTCCATTATCAAACTGTTTCAAACTTCAATGTGATTCGGTAATATCCTAATTCTTCATATCATGTACTCTATTTCCAAATTCCAATTACTAGTTGGATCTATCTGTACTTAAAGAAAGGGAACGAGTTATGAAATTCTTCCTTCTGAATATCATTTTTCTGTTTTGATTTTTACACCTTAGTTCAGTGAAATAGAAATCAAATAGAATAGGAATTCTGAAATAGCTGAGGATATGTTTTAATTGAAATTCTTCCAAGCTGCAACTACTCTCCTCTCTCGATTTCAATGCTAAGAAATGAGATCGGTTAGTGGTATTTGTGCTAGAAATTTTTAATGTCCTACCATCCATGACTTTATATGTATTTTAGTAAAAATAGCAATTTTGTAATTTATATTAATCAATACAAAACTGTTACAAAAACAGGTTTTATCAAACACCTTTCAGTATTAATAGTGTTCTGGATACGTTTCTGAAACAGGTTTATCAAACACCTTTCAGGAAAACAGTAACGTTATTCTGGTAACAGTAACACCAAAATACGTTTTTGGTCAGAAACAGCACAGAAACACTAGTAACGTTGTCAAACGGTACCTAACTTGCAGCAGAATCCAGCTTGACATATGAATGCAGCTCCCAAATAAACCTTCAAGAATTTGAAATAATTGATCTCCAAAACTTGGGCAACCTTGATCAACAAACTTTCACCAATCTTCAACAGCTATCCAGTGATGAATCTTTGACTAATAATTTTGAAGATAAGCAACTAGGGGAGCAAGCAGCGGAAACAAATAAATCAGGCAGCAGAAATGATCAACCCAACTGTAGAACCTCATATAGGCAGGCAATAACCAAACATCTTCAATACTTTAATACTTCAATCTCCCCCTTACGGCAAACTCAACCCAATAACAAAGGAGATACCCAATGGCAATGGTGAAAATTCTGATCTTCTATGTTTTGCACCATGTGTTCCTGCAAGTTCTGCTTCTACAATGTCTGCAGGTGTACTGTACATAATCTCCCCCTCACGTGTAGTACTACACATGGACATAACAGAGATGATGAATGAGATAGCGCAAAAGGATAATATTCCAGAATATTCCAAGAGGTGCTAAGGGTAATGGAAAAGGAAGAAATGGCAAATTAGAGAATACCATTATCGTCCAAAATGGTTATGGTATATGCCAAAGGTATGTTTTGGGAGGTGGTGAAGTGAAAAGAGCAGTGGGATAATGAATTACGAAGTAAAACAATATAAATTTTCAACCATCTTCAAACGATCAAACAAACACTTTTGATGGAAACTCCAGCAGGGGAGACACTCCTAACTCCAATATTCAAATCTGTTAAGTGTACAGATCTGATTTGAAGTAAGGAAAAGCTCCAATCCCCAAGGCTTGATCAATCTTCAAACAAAGAAGAACAAGTGCGCAAAACTCCAATTTATAAACTCCCACATGCGAAATAGGACTGACGAAGATATCTGGACAGCAATTGATGTAAGAAACTTCAACAAAAAACTTGGTTCAGATCTGAATTAGTGAACAATGCTAGGATCAAGCTCCAAAGTAAGCCGGATATGAACCAGAAAAGCTTCACATAACTGAATAGGTCCGTAGTTGCAACCAATAACCATGGAACACACTGTTGTAATCCCATATAAGTTGATCTCCAGGGTAGTAGAGTCGAGTCTTCAATAATGAAAGAAAATCGATCTCCAATAGTAGGATACTCAGTCTCAATAATAAGGCAGCAGTAGTCCTCATAAAGGTAGCAGTAACATGTTAACCAGTCATGCTTACAGAAGACAATCAATAGAACCAGCAAGGTATGTAGTAAAGCTCAATAGAACCAGCAAATATAAGATAAATAACCCGACAAATCCATAGGTATTTGAAGCAGCCAACCACATAGGAACTAGAAACAAATAGGTTGATAGTTGATGAAATCGAGCCATAAGAGTGAACCTGAGTTTTTTCAAAATAAATCCATGAATGATGCTGAAACTTGGGTCGAGAACTCCTCTGGTATGTATAAGACTCCCCTAAAAAAATTAGCTTGATAGGACAGCCCTAACCTTAAAATCGATTTTTGTCAGGGTTTTGGAAAACCCTGAAATTGAGATCGATTAGGGGAAGGGGGCTTCAAAAATATGTTGATGCTTGTCAAAGTGTGATGATTTCTTGGCATAGATGTTGTCCACAGCTGTTGGAATGGATCTCCAATACGAACACCCAATCTCTTGTAGGATTTGAGACTTGCTCTTCAAGTGGGAGAAACACCAAAAAGTGCAGAAAAAATAGGGCAACAGCTATCTTAGGTAAAATACTTCTTTAAGCCATGAATAATTGAGGTAGATAGCCTCTTTTGATGGTAGAAACACCTCCAAAAACTCCAGAAGCCGCAGGTAACCCTAACCCAAAAAATCGATTAATGTCAGGGCTTTGGAAAACCCTGAAAAATAGAGATCGATTGGGGAGGGGTCTTCTAGAAAACTTGGATAGGTGCAAGATTGAGGTCGAGTGATCCTAGTAATGGAAGTAATCAACCCTCCAAAAATCAGCAAAAGCTGAAACCTGTAACCCTAATTTCGATTGGAGTTAGGATTTGTCAGGGTTTTTAGCAAATAACCAAATTAGTAGGTTAAGAAAGTTTTTGCTGTAGAAACAAATCCAACCATCAGAAAGAGTCCAAACTTTGGTCGAGTAGGGTTTGTAGTAGTAGGGAATCACCCCCAAAAAGTCAGCTACATCTGAAAAGAGAAACCCTAAAATCGATTGGAGTCAGGGTTTTGAAAAAACCCCTGACAAGTTGAGATCGATTAGGGTACTATAGGCTGGAATGGATAATGAAAGATGGAAAAAAAGAAAAAAAAGGTGCTGGAAAAGGGTGCATAGGAGGCTCCAATAATGAAAGATCAGCCTTCCATGGTGATAGGGATATGATCTCCAAAGAAGAGGGAAACTCCAAATCGCAGAGATGGTTCCAGCAGAATTTTAATGAAAAAAAAATAGAATGGAGGAGGGTAGCAACTAAATCATTGGATATTTTATTTACCTCATTAGTGTTGCCCCTCTTACAAGGATGAGAAGAAGAAAACCAGAAGAAGGAGTAACCGAGAAAGGGAGAAGAAGGGAGAAGTCGATTGAGGAGTAAGATTTTTTTCTCTTTTTCTAACCTAGATCAGACCTGCTCTGATACCATGTTGGAACCGTTTCCTCTAAAAGACCGACCTTGTAGGAAAGGGAGGAAACAATATGTATATCATACAGGAGCTCTAGCACGGCAGACTATCCAAAGGGGGATACAGGTGGATAAATAATTCAACACCTGCCCACTCCCAGGGGGACTCAATACCGTGACCACTGCCTGCTCTGATACCATGTTGGAAGAATCATAGGTTAGAAAAGAGAGAATGAGAGAAAATAATGACTTTTTTTCATTGATACGTAAGCCCCTCTATTTATAATAGAGGGGAAAATACAAAGGGACTGAAATAGGCGATGTGGGACTAAAAGCCACATAGTCGACTGTAGACATAACTACCCCTAACTAACTGTCTCTATAAGAGGAGTGACTTAAACCTAATAACATAGGAATTAAACTACCCCAAAAAGACCAGAATACCCCCACGGTATTCTGGATTACATATTCCAACAAAGACCCCCTATTATTAAGCATCATTCGCCGTTTCTAAACTAAGTAATCAAACTAGGAGCTTAATTGTCAACAGGATAAGAAACTTTTGCCTTCTACATACAAGTTTTTGGTCCCTTCCAATCACAGGACAAGAGGACCTTAAGTTCATCACTCCACCCCTAAAATGTGTGCAATGTAAGTTCTTGTTTACAAAGTAATAGGTTAATAGCAAGAGCAAAAGCCATGTGCTATACACTAAGATTCAGAACATCTGAGATGCATGGAAACATCCCTTCCGATGGGTGTCAGAGTGTACAATAGGGAGGAATGGTATTAATGATGAGAGAGGGTAGAGATTATGTGAGAGGGTGTATATTTGTGTGCACACGTGCCGTTCTTTTTCCCATATCTAAATTTCTTGAATGGTAAAATTTGACCACCCCCATTTCTTTTTTTTTTTATAAGTATTCAAAAAAATTGATCAATCCATTGGTTCAATGCCCCCACCCTATGCTGCTATGGATAGACAAGCAGATACATCACGAAATGAGGGTATAAAGACCCCACTTTTGAAATACAAACACTGATCTGGACACGCATATCCATTTAACCACTGATCTAATATATCAGTAAGATTAGATATCACTTCTTTTTCTGACGGATGACATTAAATATAACATGTTTTAATTAACTTTATCGTTTTTAGCTTCAATAAGATTGAAGAAAGACTTTAAATTGGGAAGCGGGATTGTAATAAACTAATAATGTTACACCACAGAATATCCATTAGTAAACTCAGAATAAAATTTAATAAGTAAATAGCATATATAAAATGATATAAATATATTGAGCAGAAAAAAAAAATTTGATCAAAATTAGTAAAGCATAAAAAAGAATAAATCATAAATACCAAAAAAAAAAATGAATGTGGCAGAGAAAACAATTCTGGTCCTATGAATATTGCCTTGTAAGACACTAAAGTTGGCAACTCAATGTGACAGTGTTGCTCGGCATCGATTTGGAAGTTAAACCAATAGATACAGTATTATTTGACACGTGCAATGGCACGAAAATAAAAGTAGAGATTCAACCCAAATGATCTCCACAGTTGGATCAAAGGATCAAATGATTTCATTGATAAAATCTGATTGTCTTGACTTTTAATTTCAAAAAGAAACATTGAAATGATGTGATCCATGTCCATGCAGTATCTGTTCCATATTCTGAACCCATATCCATATCATAGCTTCAACAACGTGTCCTCGTAGAGATACCAGGGGATAATAAGCAAACCTTGATCCACCCCCATCTCCCCCCCCCCCCAAAACAAAGCCCCAAGTACATCAAATCTTAGTTGAGCAAGATGTTTCTATTGAACAAAGTGTTCTCATTGTTCTCAACACCCTCAGTCGATCCACATGCCCACCTGGACACTCACTTGGTCTTGGACTCTTGGTAGTTTATGGATGCAATGTTTGCAGATTGCAAATTTCATGTTGGAGTAGAAACTTGTTTGTCTTACATCTTCGCATCGATTCATCAGGTCTTCGAGTGGTAAACATGAGATTTATTAGAAATCAAGTTATCATTCATATGGAACTTGAGTCAAATTGATATCTGGGCTGAAACTTGAAAGTTATGGCTCAAACATCAGACATGGTCTGTTAGCTTCAGGACTCTGTTTTTGCACATCCATCAGATTCAAGTCTAATTTTGGACCTCGTGCACTCATTCTGGGCTGAAACCCAAAACATGAAGGTTGTAGCCCTTTAAGTTATCTTTAATTTGACTCAAGAATCAGATTAAACTGAGTTCGAGACAGAATGTTATGGTTGATTTACTAAGTACTGCACAGAGGCAAAAGAGTGATGGACATCCTTCCGAGGGGGGCCCTACGAGATTGGTGAGTACAAAATAAGTCTAAATTGTCATGTGCTATAAGGAGGTTGGTGACTACGAAATAAGTCTAAGAGAGAAAACTCTAAGAGTGAAAGGAGAGAAGAGGAGAAGAGAATGTGTTGAAG
Source organism: Telopea speciosissima (assembly GCF_018873765.1). NCBI lineage: Eukaryota > Viridiplantae > Streptophyta > Magnoliopsida > Proteales > Proteaceae > Telopea > Telopea speciosissima. The sequence goes on along the minus strand of NC_057916.1, from coordinate 85,462,104 downwards.
CCATCTTCCGAGCTCCCAAGCATCATCTTGAGTGGGATTCTTCAAGCATCATTGTGTGAGCTTCAAAGGTAGAGAAGACCAAGAAAGAGAGAAGTTTGCAAGCAAGCAAGGGGTTCCGTGAACAGCTTCAAGGTGTGTTCAAGTCTTTTTGAAGCCTTGATTGAAAGCCTTGATAGTGAAAAAGAGAAGAGGACAAGAGTGTGTGTGTGTGTGTGTGTCAGTGTGGGATTCTTCAAGCATCATTGTGTGAGCTTCAAAGGTAGAGAAGACCAAGAAAGAGAAGTTTGCAAGCAAGCCAGGGGAGGGGTTTCGTGAAAAGCTTCAAGGTATATTCAAGCCTTGAATGAAAGCTTTGATAGTGAAAAAGAGAAGAGGACAACAGAGAGTGTGTTTGATAAGATACCTCATTCAATTGTTTTTCATTTTCTAAAGAACATGTATACTAGATTGTAGGAAAGGTGTTTGATAAAATACCTCATTCAATTTTGTGCTTACATTGGGGACATCCGTGTATCTCAACTATATCATTGTAACTATCAAGTGGGTGCTTGATAGAGGGGTCGTTGCTCCTTTGCAATGAGTGTCACTTAAACTTGGGAGTTGGTGCTGCTTTGTAGTGGATGTTATATAAACTTGGGGGGTTAGTAGGTGCTACTAAACTTGTATTGTGCATTATATTCAGGCTAGATTTGGTTGTAGTCCAAGTAGCCATTTGCACCATAGACGTAACCACATTGGTGAACCACGTATATATTGTCTTGTAATTGCTTCTTGTGGATTGTAGCTTGTGTTTGTGTGATTATCTTTCCTACTAGTGCCACTTGACCGATTCATCTCCTTGACGGGAGAATTTTTAGTGTCACTGATTCACCCCCTCTCAATGACGCGATGAGTTCAACAATTAGTGTCAGAGCTCGGTCCCTTTGATTGGCAAAATCATCTAAAAGGGTGATACCAGTGAACTCAGATGGCATCGGGTGAAAGATTTTCTTCAAACAAGGCTCTGGTGTTTGATGGAACAAACTACGACTTCTGGAGGATAAGAATGGAGTTATCTTTTTCTTTTTCTTTTTTGTTGGGTAGAAGCATGGAGACTTATCTCAGTGCCCTACAATGTTGTTGGAACTCGGTTATAAAAGGCTATACCCCACCTACTGGCTCTCCCACTGATGCAACAAAGAAGAAATTTGAGCATGTTTCCAAAACAAAAAGTGCCATTATATGTGGTCTAGCTGACAATGAACTTGTCAAGGTCATGGGCTGCAAAACTAAAAAAGAGAATTGCGATAAACTGTGGAACACACAAGGGTGATGCTAAAATAAAGGAAGCAAAGCTACAAACACATTGTGCTCAGTTTGAAGCTTTGAAGATGAATGAGGAAGAGAATATCAAAGCCTACATGTTAAGGGTCAATGAAGTAGTCAATGCAATTAGAGGACTTGAAGAAGAAATCAAGGACTCCATAATTGTGAAGAAGGTTCTTCAGTCCCTGGCTCCCAGCCTCCCAGATTTGACTTAAAAATCTGAGACATTGAAGAGGCTAAAAGCTTAGATGCCTTTAGCATGGATGAGATGCATGTCACTTTGACTGGATATGAGATGAGGATTGGCAAAACCAAACCCACAGACAAGAAAGTTGTATTTAAGGCACAGAAAATAACAAGGCTATGCCAGAATCAGAGGACAGTACAGAAGATGAAATGAAGGCCAACTTTGTGAGGAAACTAAAAAGGGGCAAGGGCAAGTAAAGAGGCAAGTTACCCTTCAAGTGCTTCAACTATGGAGGTGTAGGACATTTTGCTGCAAATATCCCCTCAAAAGGTAAAAATAATGATGAAGAAGATGCCTTTGAAAAAAGCAGTGACAGAAGGAAGCACAACTTCAAGAAAGGGAAGCCAAAAAGAAGAAGCTCTATCTCAAGAAAATGCAACAACTCATCAGAGGATTATTCTGAAGATGATTCTGAGGATGAAGGAAATGAGGCTTGTTTATGACCTTTGAGGAGAAAGAGCAACAACAGAAAAAAAAAATCTTCTGAGGAGGAAATGGAATCAGAATTTGTTGAAGAGGTTGAAGCAAAGGTTGACCATGAAAGAGAGCTAGTTGCAGCCTTAGATGAACTAAGTGTAGAGAGAGGGAAACATAAGAAGACCACCAAAAAACTCAAAGAAGTAAATGAGATTATCTTAGAGCTGCAAGTGCAAGCAGAGGAGTTGAAGAAGATCATTGAAGATCTTGAAGCACAACTCATCTCGAGAGTAGAGACTGTAGCAGACTTGAAGAAGAAATTACTACAATGAGGATGGAGTTGATCAAGTTGAATGAATCAAGTACCCATCTTGAAGCTGAAACAAGTAACAAGAAGTTAGATGAAATCTTGACTTACCAGGAAGCACCACACATCAAGTTTGAATTAGGTTTCCAAGAAGGAGAATCATCGAAGAAGGGCAAGCGCACAGCTGAAAATCTTGTGAGTATAGAAGAGAAGGTACCTCAGCCAAGGAAAGTGAGGGTGAAAGGAAATGCAAGACAGAGAAGAAAGGGGGCTCGTGATGGTTACAGGAAGGTCACCTATCAGAGGTCAAGGAGGTACATAGTTTCCACAACTGGACAAAGGCCACCACCCAGGTCTAACTCTTACTTTACTAGTTATTGTTTTAAATGCACTGCACATGGGCAGGATTTCTAACTGCAAATTTAGTGTCGGGCTTAGGAGTTTTACTAGCAGATCATATTTCTCCTTTGATGGAATATGTAGTTGAATGCTATCATTGTCTTAACTATGGACATTTAGCAAGAAATTGTAGAAATGTGTTTTCATCTAACCACTTTCAGGGGAGAAGCCATCCACCCAATGTAACTAGAGAAAGAAAGTTCCTAAGAGGGTAAAAGAACCAATGCCCAAACAGAAGCCCCAAGCAGATGTGAAGAATGTATGAAAAGAGAATGGTACAACAGAAGCAAGCAACAGATCATTGGTTGTGAAGAATGCTCTCAAAGCACAAGACAGGTCTACTACATGGATTCTGGACAGTGGTTGTTCTAGTCACATGACTAGGGACAAAAGGAAGTTTGAGAAGCTCCAACATTATAGGCTGGCTTAGCAAAGTTTGGTAACAATGATGGTGCCAAGACTGTAGGCAGAGGAACAATCCACTTTGACAAGGGAAAGATCAAATCAAATAATGTTCTGTTTGTTTTTGGCTTGAAACACAATCTTCTCATTGTGAGTCAGATATGTGACAAAGGACAATGATGTGATCTTCAACAAACAAGGCTGTGAGATTAGAAGAGTAAGCAATGGCAAACTAGTAGCAGCTGGGTCTAGAACATCTGGAAACTTGTACACTCTTGCTGAGTCTGGAAGGATCTTGTTTGCTTGGACAAGAAGAGAATTGGCTATGGCATAAGGGAAATATGATCTGTGCATCTTGTCAAAAGGGTAAGCTGACAGCTGACTAGAACTTCATTAAAAGAGAGAGTACTACCCTTAGAACTTGTGCTCACAGATTTGTGTGGGCCCATGAGAACACTATGCATAGTTTTGGAGAAAGATATTTTATGTGGTGCATTGATGATTACTCTAGAATGACATGAATGATGTTTAAGAAGCACAAGTCAGAGGCTCTTTAGAGATTCAAAGTGTTTAAGAATCAAGTTGAAAATCAAACAGAAAGAAAGATCAAATGCTTGAGATCTGACAAAGGTGGAGAATAAACTTGGGATAACTTCAAAGAGTAATATCACAAATATGGAATAAGAAGGCAAATGTCAGCTGCAAAAACACCTCAACAAAATGGTGTTGCAAAAAGGAAGAACAGGACAGCGCAGAAGATGGCTAGAACCATTCTAACTGAAAACAAGATTGCAAATAGATTCTTGAAGGAAGCAGTTCATACAATAGTATACATCCAAAACAGGTGCATGGTGCATGCTGAGACCTCATGAGAGCAAGACCCCCTATAAGCTGTGGTTTGGAAAGAGAGCTACTGCAAAACACTTCAAAGTGTCTGGCAGCAAGTGCTATATCAAGAGAACTGAGCAAAAATCAGGTAAGTTTGAAGACAGAGCAGATGAAGGCATCTTCCTTGGATACTCAATAAAAATAAAAGCCTAAAAATGCTACAACAAAGGATGATGAGAATTGTTGAGAGTGTTGATGTCAAGGTTGATGCAAAGAGAGAATCCTCAAAAGTTGATAATGTAGACTTTCCCATTTATGAAGATATCATAATGAAATGTGAGGAAGATGAGGTAGAAGAATCAAAATCTGATTCGGAGGTGGAGTAAACGAGAACATCCAAATCAGGAAGATGGAACAAGAATCATCCTAAGGACCAGATCATTGGAGAAACCCCAACGCTGGAGTTCAAACAAGGCAAATGAAGACAAATACCTATTCCCTCCTATCTTGTATTGAACCCAAGAGTGTAGTTGAAGCAAGTCAAGATGAACGCTGGATGAAGGTTATGGAAGAAGAACTGGATCAAATTTAGAAGAATCGGTCTTGGGAGTTAGTGCCAAGACCTACTGACAAAAATGTGATTGGTACAAAGTAGGTTTTCCGGAATAAGTTAAATGAAGATTGGGAAAGTCACTCAAAACAAGGCAGGGCTGGTATGTAAAGGATATACTCGGGTAGAGGGTATTGACATTGAGGAAACATTTGCACCAGTAGCTAGACTTGAGGCCATCAGAATGTTCCTTGCATTGGCTGTATACAAGAACTTAAGAGTAATGTAGTCCTAGATAGATGAGGGATCTACTAGGAGCCAAGTAACCAGGACCTTCCAAATAGCTGGCCGATTGGGCAGATTTGAGGACTTAGGTCAAAATTAGGGTTAGGTGTTATGGTAATGGGGTTAAGCCTTATATGGTAATGCTAGGCAGGTTTAGGGGAAGCTAACAGTGAAGGTTTGATGATGTATAAGTGAAAATTTAAAAATTAGAAGATTAGGGTTTCGGGTTTTGGGGAAGATGAATTTGATGAGTTTTAGGGTTTAGAGGTGGAATTTGAGCTAGGGCTTTAGGTCGAGTGCTAAGGGCAGTGAAGAGAGGATTCAGTGGTAATATGGATGGGTTTGGATGGTTGGATAGGTCTAGACAGATTTTTAGGGTTTTGGGTTTTAATGGAGATGAGGGGGATTAGGGTTTTAATGGTGGGATGAATCTGTAAGCTAGGTGGAGTGTAGGGGATGGTGAGAGGGGGCTGTGATCCAATTTTGGTTGGATTCTGATGAGGGAATAAGGCTGGACAGGTTTGCGAATGTCCTAGGGTTAGATGGATCAAAGGGGATAAGTAGGGCTTAGGTTGGAGGATTAGAAGAAGAAGGTTGATTGCAGAAAATTGTAAAGTACTTACCGGATTTGCAGGTCTTCAATGGCAGTAGCTTTGAAGGATAAAAGAGAGCCTCCCAATCTACAAGATGCAAGGAGTCGATTGAAAATCCACTAATCCCTTCACCTTGATAGAGTCCACAAGGCAACACTCACTAGGGAGCAAGACATCAACAACAATGGCAGCAAAGCTGAAAACAGAATTTGAAAACTTGAATTGTGGGGGAGCCTCCCATGTTGAACTTTATTTATAATCTCATGGCCAAAGGCCTAGAACCTATTCAGCTTAGGAATATGAATAGGAATATGAATCCTAAGGCTGAATCCTATTACAAAAACAAATCCAGCCCTCTCTAGAAATTGTGGAGGGGGGACAACTTAATTTAAAAACTAATAATTTAAAAGATTCTCTAAGAACCAATAGAAATAAAACAACTAACAACCAATAGCAATAAGTCACTTAAATTGAACTATGGTCCGACCGGTTCAATTTAAGTTTACAATTAAACTGAAAAATAAACTAAGGCTCCTATAATCGGCCCTACTCCTAGGGCTTCTTCTTCTTTCGGGTGCTTGGACTTGCATCACAAAGTCTACCAGATGGATGTGAAATCAGTTTTTCTAAAAGGAGCACTTGAAGAGGAGGTGTACATAGAGCAGCCAGATGGATTCCAATTGGGAGATGATCCCAACAAGGTGTGTAAATTGAAGAAAACGTTGAATGGGCTGAAGCAAGCACCAAGAGCATGGTATTCAAGACTTGAAACATAAATCTTTGTCAGCTAGAATTCAAGAAGGGTATGGTGGACAGCAACCACTACATCAAATCTGAAGACTGCATCCAAATCATTGTTGTTTTGTATGTTGATGATATCATTTTGGGGGGAGGCACAAATATGAGTTATGCAGAGACTTCGCTAAGAGAATGCAGAATGAGTTTGAGATGTCCATGATAGGTGAATTGTCTTACTTCCTTGGTGTGCAGATAAATCAGTGGAAAGATGGAATATTTATTTCTCAAATCAAGTATGTGAAGATGTTGGAGTTCACCATGGAGGACCGCAAGCCAGTTAGCACTCCCATGATGACAGGGTGCAGGTTGTGCAAGGATGATGAGGCCCCATCGGTTGATCAAACTATGTACAGGTTTATGATTGGGAGTTTATTGTACTTCACAACTACTAGAAAAAACATCTTGCAAGCAATGTGTATGGTAGCCTATTATCAGGCAAGCCCAAAAGAATCACATGTGGCAGCAGTGAAGAGAATATTTCAATACTTCAAGGGGACCATGGTGTGGTATGATTCCTCAGCTCATGAAGAGATGCCCTGTTACACCTACTACAATCTAGCTGCCCAACCATCATCCAAGAAACCATTAATTCGAACTAAATAATAATCATTCAAGTTTGCTGTTGTCTGAAGTGGTCATCTAAATGCGTGTGCTTAATAAATTACCAAACTCGATTAAAACTTAACAAGAAATAAGAAAAATTGAAAACAGAATTCCCAATGAAGAAAGCATCTTCATTTACCACGGTTTTTGTTAGAATTTTTAAAACCCAAGATGGGTATCAAACTTCGAAGGTTCCTAAATCGGTTCAGTGCGGTTTGACACCCAGGCAGTCCAAGTCAGTCAGATGAGATCAACCAAGTAAATTTTTTTAAATCCTAGTGACCATTTACCAGTTTCTCTCATTAAATTTACCTATAATTTTCTAAAGAAAGGTCAAAAGTTTTCAAATTTTTGAGACCACTAAAATTATAATTCATAAATTAAGGAAATCTTTTAAGCCTTTGAAAATTAAAACCTCTATTAATAAAGAGCTCTTTAGAAAAAGGGCATACCCAGTGCACGAGTCTCCCACCACTGTGGGGTCTGGGGAGGGTCATAATGTACGCAGCCTTAACCCCTGTTTTCACTGAGAGGCTGTTTCCAGACTCGAACCTAATGGAGCAAACTTTACCGTTGCACCAAGGCCTGCCCTCAATAAAGAGCTCTTTGTACCCATCAATTAAGGGGCTTAATTAATAGCCCATTAATGAAAGCCACAAGTATTTTTATTTTCTTTACTTAACAATTCCACATTAAGACAGTTTTATCATGATCTGGCCCAAATCAAACAGTTCACTAGAGACGATCAGTTTGAACAGTTATGTCCGGTTCTTATTGCACTTTGGCATAATAGGAAAGAAGGTCTAAATGTATGGCCAAACCAGTCCAACTGTTCACTCCACTACAGTTTTCAAAACACTAGTTCAAGGACCTGCTAAATCATTTGCATCATAAAATAGCAAGCCACATTTATCTACCTCCATAGTCCCTGACATGATCAATATCATTAACATACATGACCTTCGTCCATTCCCATTCATCAAGCTATGAATTGGTTAGACTATATATGGTTTGACACAAGACTAAGTGATGCAGATAAAACACAGAATTGGGCTTATTTTAGTGGAAATAAGCCATGTGTTGGGTTATATGTGTTAGGCGTTTAGTCCAATGAATCTCTATGAGATAGGCCATTTTAATGGGCCTAAAATATGAGTAGAAGGTAGAAATACGGGATTTACTTTCTTCGTTTAGTTTAAATTGTTTTATTTCATTATTTTATTGTTTATCTCTTTATTTGTACAGGTTGGATATCTTGTCTGATTAGAATTCCAGGGACCATCTTCAGAAGAAATGTTAGAAGTTGATATGTAGCATCAAGACTCACTCCCAACTTTACTCCTCTTTTTTCCTTGGCACAAAGAGAGAATCCACATGATCATCAGAGTTTCAATGAATTTCGCCTTTCTAATAAAGCAACAACTGATGCAGATAAGTCACATAATGGGCTTTTTTTATTGGAAATAAGCCTTGGGTGGGATTATGTATGCATTGGGCCTTTGATTCCATGTGTTTTCTTTGTAATGGGCCACTTTAATAGGCCTAAAATGTGAGCACAAGGAAGGCATACGGGATTAGGCTTAGTAGTAGCTTATTTTCATTCCTAGGTTGATTAATGTAGTGGGTTTATTTTCCTATATAGTATTAATTAGTCTTTTCTAGGGGTGTCAAAAAAACCCAGCCAACCCAAACCCGCCCTAACCCGCCCAGAGTCCAAACAGGGTCTGGCCGGGCTGGGTTTAGTTTTTATTGGCCCTGGCAGGGCCAAGTCGGGTCTGGGTTGAGGCCTCGACCCTGGCAGGGCCAGCCAGACCCTATATTATATACTATATATTTAAAAAATATATAAAGAGAGGCTCTTGGTACAACGGTTAAAATTCTTCTACCATGACCAATTGGTCGAAGGTTCGAGTCTAGTAACACCCTGTTTTTGGAAAATTATGTTTTTTTATAGCTTGGGCTTTGTTAAGTGGGTAGACTGAGTGGGCTTTGTTAGTTCCACTAGCTCATGGGCAAAGATATTCAGGCCCAATAGGGCCGGGCCAGGCTTGAGAAAACCCTGCCAGGGTCAGGCTGGGTTGAGGGTATGCTTAGCCCTGGCAGGGCCGGGCTGGGCTTGGGTTTAGGTTAAGGTTCCTAGGGTTGGGTTAGGGTTTAGTGCAAGCCCGGCCCATTGACACCCCTAGTCTTTTCAGTCTTCTAAGTAGTAGTCAAAGAGTCTAGTGCGGAGTTTTAATTCAGCTTTGGTCTTTTCACTTTGACTTCTTGGGAACAGTTTTCTATGCCTTGGGGGCAGATTTCTCTGTCTAGGTTTATTATCTATGTACAAGGTTTTAGAACTTGGTTTCGTCTCTGGTTCGCCAAGCCACGAAACCAAGATCTCGGCGAGATCTTACATTTTATCCCGTCTCAACTCGATGGTGGGTTTCGATAGCCATATGGCCAAGATAGGTCTTGAAACTTGACATCCACCCTAATTTAGGCCTTTTAAACACAGTGGAAACATTAGTTTTTACAAATCAATCTCAAAACGGTACTTTCACTTCAGACCCTAGGTTGATAGTCTACAGCGTATGTGAGGTCTACCCTAGGCTAAGCCACACAATATTTAGAACTCGTATAATTAAAGTAGAGGTGTAAAACAACTTAAAAAAGCATTAGGAATTATAATACATCAAAGTATCAAACCATAAACCATTTAAGCATTAGGCATCATATTCATATTTCATAATCATATATGGTGATGGTTCGACGGTTTGTTAATAATTGTTGGAAACTTGGAAAGAAAGTAAGAGACACAGGTTAAACAAAAACAAGTGTGTAACAGGTCCTACCATTTGAGAGTAGCTAGTATTGAAACGAGTGGTTGAAGGAAAAACAAATATTTTTCACTATTTTGATCATGTTTCAATGAAAAGAATGATCGGTGGACATTGTATCACAAATAATAAGTACATAATCAACAAACAAGCATTGATCATGATTCAGTGAAAAAATTGTTTTTTAGATGAATAGTTACATTATACTATAATAGTGTTCTTGAGAAGCAAACCAACTCCCTTTCTTGATGTTGAAGCTTGAATGTTGAATCCATAGGCTTTAATCTTCACTTAGAGGTGAGATTTGCCAAAAAAAAATTCCACCAAAGTTGAGTTTTCCCTTCACAACAGACCGAGATTGGCGAGAGAAGGCAAGATTTCGACTTTGGGGTCCAAATCTCGCCGAGAGGGTTGGTTTTATATGTTATAAGTTGGTCTAGTTCGAGTCGAGACCCAGATATAGGTCAAGATCTCGGCGAGATACCAAGATATAGGTTGAGATCTCAGTGAGATACCGAGAACTCAGCCGAGATATTGTATGTTTTTGGTATCACATATGGTTTCGTCTCGAGAGCTGCCGAAACCGAGAAAATAGCGAGATCTTGCATCCGAGATCTTGTACCATGTCTATGTATGGGGACTTCCAAAGGGGCTTTGGAATTCTAAGAGTCTACTTTAAAGGTACTTGATGTACTCAAGGCTTTTAAAGCCTCTTCTCCCCGCCCCCCCTCTATATAATGCAAGTCTTGGCTACTCTAAACGCATCCAGAAATTTTTTATAAAAAATACTTTCGTGAGAATCACTTGTGAGAGCATCAAGTGAACTGAGGTGAGACTCCTACAGCGAGATCAAGGTGGGACTCTCATGACCTCGGTGGGACTCCAGCTCTACAACTTAGCTATCTATTTTCATACCTACCCCTATTCTCTTCCAGATTCGATCTTGGCTTGCTTACCCTCTCGGATTGGCATCAACAACGAGCATCTGATACCCAATGTGCCTGGTCCTGTTCAGTAGGTTGCCATTTTTGGTACGCAATCATAACCAGGACCAACTCAAGTCCCCTTTTGGCTACCCAAACAAATATATGAGTACACAAACGGTACACTTAAATTGGTTGGTTCCCTGCAATTTATTTTAGGGAAAAAGATCGCTACACTGCCCTTGTACAGATTCCTTTATACCTCCTCACATAATAAATAGTGGGACCCACACTGACATTTCTCTCTCCTATTCCAACCATGTGGGCCCCCATGTAGAACTCATATGGATGATACCATTTTCCAACCCCTCATTGATTGTAGTGTGCAGATACCTTCTTACACTGCCCTTGTAGGAAACCCTCTCCCTTTATTTTATTACTGTCTGGTAGAAATTAAGATTCGATTTTTATTCTAAAGTGACAAGATCAATTACCTGGCATCCAGTGGGTCAGATGCAGAGCCATCTATGTCATTTCTGAGATTATTCAAGGTAGGAACCAAAATCAGGGACTGCACAGGGATTAGAGTATATACGCTGAACTCCAAACATCACATAATTAGAATGAAAACACCCAAAAGCCAAATCTTTAATTCTGCAAGCTTTAATATATCCCATTATAAAATATAGTTAACAGATCATATAATTCATTCCCTCTTATCAAGAGAGTTCAAGTTCAATAAATCTAAGGTGCAGCTTAGAAATTTGAAATCAATAGTTATGTTCTCTTCTCAAAGTTATTGAGGGGGAAAAAATCCAATTCGAACTTCACAGTTATGACAGCCCATTAGATGGAATTATTACTTTCTGATTGAAGTACAGTTTGCAGTAAGTCCTTCCTCCCACCCCCGCTTTCCACTCGAAATTTCATAAAATATGAGATATCATTAAGAGGAAAATGAAGAATAAAACTTTTCTTCTGCAGTATCAGTAGAACACAACTCCCACTCTGTAAACTAGATTCCTTCCCCTCATTCACAGGTTGAAAATGTTCAAATCGAAAGAAAATAACACAATTGTCAACAGTTAGACCCATATTAGTCCCCACAGCATATCAGTTTGTCTAATCATGCAAAGTCATCCATCCACTAGAAATAGCCTAGCATGTCAGCCTGTGTAATCAGGTGGCGTAGTGCCCAAGTTTCCATCTTTCCAGTCCCCATTCAATCACAATCTCCAAGCCCCTCCATATCATCAAGTACTGAAAGTCTAGCTCCGGAAACCTCCTCCCAAAGATCTCTAACTTCCACTGGTTTTTTTTCCCTTCTTTTTTTTTTTTTTTTTTTTTTTGTTGGTAGCTCCAAACTACACCATTATGCTCACCATTAAAATAAGAAAAACAAAAAATTAAAATATATATATATATATATATTTGCGCCAAACAACCCCTCAGAAATCCCACCTATTACCAAAGAAACCAGATTCCAAACAAACAATAATCAAACTTGAGCTTGATGTTGTAATGGATACAAAGTGCAAACAAGGCGCATAGACCTCCAAATCACCTGAAGCAGGAAGCACAAAGCAAGGCACACACCCGATCGAACAGACGTGCCATATTTCCGGAAAAAGTAAAACACAAAAAAAAAGAGTAGAAGCAAGGATTTAAGCATTGGTATTGGTTATCATATTGGACGGATGATTTTAAGAGACGTAACGTATCGCATCGGAAAGACGCAAGAAATGTTAAAGGTACACATGGAAATGGTCAAGAAATGCATGGATGTGCTTATGATACATATAAAAAGAACAATTTTGAAGCATAAAACACCTTATTATGCAATATGTAAATATATATTAGCTTGATGAAAGGATTTGAGTTGCTTTTTACCTAATCTAGTTGATGCATTATTATTAAAAAATAAAAATAAAAAAAATAAAAAATAAAAAAGCAGATTTGAGCACAACAAAAAAAAAAGAGATCTGCAACTTCACCCCTTTTTCACCCAAATCTGTTTCAATCCGTGATTTGAACATCGCAAGTCCCCAAAACTTAATGAAATGGTAAAGATTAAAGTTGATTTTTATGTTAGATCATTTCCTCCAACTCATATGAGTCATCTCTAAGAGAAAAACATGTTTTCAAGGCCTTAAATAGCTCTCAGTTTCGTATCTCACTCACGGTCTCTGTTTTGCAGGTAAGGAGGCATATCTTGATGTGGTAGCACTTGACTGGTTGGACCAGCATGACCGAGTTTGGAAACCCAAACCCAGACAAAACCAGTCCAACTTGGGTTTTTGGCCCAACAAGGGTTGGAAGTAGTTACTTAAATGTGTCATTTATTTGCTTGGATAGGATACGTATGAATAGACTAGTTACTTTTAAGTTATAGAGTTGGATTAGGAGATAGAGTTTTGCATTTCAATTAGGTTCTTTTGATTTTTGCTTATTTATACAGTGTATCCCAACAATGGTAGTACAGATTTGAATATAGAAAATTGTTGGTTGCTCAACGTGAGTGTGTGATTGTGTGTGTGAGTGTGTGATTCCTTCCCCCCCCCCCCCCCAACTCTGAGTTTCTTCTCAAATTTCTCCCAATTCTCTATTGGCCCTCCACCAATTTGGTATCAAAGCCGAAAGATCCATCTTCCTCCCTTCCCTATGATCTCTCTCCCTCTCCTATTCTTCTTTGTTTGCTGTTTCCCTTCGAGTTCCCTAATCCTATACCCACCATACCCTGTCTTGGTGGTAAACACGGTCCCCCATCTCACGTTCATCCTCCCCCATACCCTACCCTTTCTTCCACAAACCTACTGCATCACCGCAGTCTCTCACAGGCAAACCCCACCTTCAATTCCCACAGACAAACCCCACTGCAGAATCTCACCCCCTCCCTTCGATTTTGCAACACCCCCTCATCTCCCTTCTCCCTCTCCCCTCGCTGTGACAGTTATTGGTTGCTCTCTAGTGTTCCGCCAAGAAAAAAAACAAAGAGTTTTAGAGCTGGGAACCAAGTGAGGCAAACCTGGTTTCCGTCGTCGCAGTCGGATCCCTGCACTCCAACTTGGTTCCGTCGTTGCAGTTGGGATCTTTGTTGAGTTTGAACATTGCCAGTCTGCCTTGTTTACCCCACTTATACCAATATTACCGCTGCCCCCCCCCCCCTTTAGCCTACTTGCTTTTAAACCTTAACTTTCTTCTTCAAGAATTATACCCCTTCCCTCTGTTCTTATTCTAGTTTGCCCCTTATTTTTAACTTACTTCCAAGTTTACCCCCTCCCCCCATATGTTATACTCCTGTGTTTATAGTTGCACTTCTAATATTATGGTACTGCCACTATTAGAAAGTTCAATCTAATAACCACTTTGTCATTAAGTAATGTAGTCCTAGGTAAGAATAGTCCCACTAGGAGCCAGGGAATGGGGTCAGAATTGGGACAGCATAGGCTAAGTTAGGGCAGAATTAGGGTTAAAACTAGGGGTTTGAGTTAGGGCTTTATGTAGTAATGACATGCAGGTTTTTAGGAAGCTAATAGTAAAGGTTTAATTAGGATTGAATAAGAAATTAAAATTCTGGAATTCTAGGGTTAGGGTTTCAGGTTTTGGGAATGAAAGGAATGAAGGGATTTAGGGTTTCTAGGGGGAAACAGGTCAAGGGCTTCTGGCCAAGTGTCACAGATGTGAGGAAGGTGATTCGGTTGGAGTTTGGTGAGGTTTGGCTGGCTGGTTAGGTCGAGATAGGTTTTAGGGTTTTAGGTCTTAATGGTGAGGGAGGGAATTAGGGTTTTTAATGGACAGTTGAGGCTGCTGGTTGGGTCGAGTGGAGGAACTGATATGGGGAGGCTATGGTTTAATTTGTGATGAACATGGATGAGGGATGAATGCTGGAATGTAATTAGAGAAACTAGGGTTTGGGGAAATCGATTAGGTTAGATGGAGGAAGAAGAAAGGAAGAATACAGTTGCAGAAATTTGTAAACTTACTGGAATAGCAGAACTTCAATGGCAGCAACCTTGAAGAGCTTGATTGAAGGAGAAGATGGACCTCCCGATCTGCGAGATGCAAGGAGTCGCCGGATTCCTCCAGCCCTAGCCCTTGATATTACTCACAAGGGGATCCTTGATATTACCCACAAGGAACACTCTCAAAGAGCAACAGCCGGCAGTCATAGCAGCAGCATAGAGAAACGAAAATTTTAAAACATAATAGGTGGGGGAGCCTCCCACAAAATATCTATTTATAATAAAAGGGGGGGGGGGCCAAAAGGCCTTACAAATAATCAATCTAAAAGCAAATCCTAGTCAGATTAGGAGTGGGAATTCCTAATCTGAATCCTAATCACAAACATAAAACATAATAGACTTATACTCTAAATAGGAGTATAAGCTTAAACAAATAAAATAAAAAAAACACCTATCCCTCTAAAATCGTGGAGGGAGAACTTAAGAAAATAAATATAAAAAGACTGTTTTAACCCTATCATAAGAAAAGTAAAAGGCTCCAACGAAAATCAAAGAACAGCCAATTAAATCATGGTTTCGGCTTCTGCATCATTAAGCCTTTGTCTCAAGTGTTCTCTCGCTATAATGGGCCCATAGTGGTTTTGAATAGGGTTTCTGAACCCCGAGATCATTCCCAATTTGGAGATTCTATCCATATCTGAACTATGGTGGCCAATAGTGAGATTCTCCAACAGCTCAACTCCTACAAAGGTGAAACTGATACAAAAATTGATACCCTCACCGCAACTGTCAGTTCCCTCCTTACTATGTGACATCCATGCAAACTTCTATTGACCGACTAGTGGCTTCTAATAAAGAAAAGAGTGTCATGCAATCTGGGATCCTTCCAACTCCATCCCACAGGATCCGTCTCATGGTACGCCACCACCACCACCATAACCTTCATATCATAGTTGTCAAAGTGTCGCCTAGGTGTCCAGACGGATTTCTAGGGGTCTAGGTGACTGTCGCCTTAGTGAAGGGCACCTTACACTGGTTTAATTGTTATTTCATTTACTTAAGATATTATTCACAAATAAACAAATAGCTCCTATTTGAATCCAATAAAAATAGTTAAAAAATCAAATTCCAAAAGGATAAAAAGTCAACCCCTCAATTCAAGAACAAAAACTGGACTTTTGGCAGTTGGTGAAATTTTCAACTTTCAAATGTTGGGGTTTTTTCTTAAATCTAAAAATTTCATAAATCTTAATATGATAAAACATCGTCAAAAACCAAAAGTGCGATGAAATATTCATTTGTTTTGATATCTAAAAAAATATTTTCATTCAGAGCGCTTTTGAAAACAATCGCACCATAGTTATCAAGGCGTTGCCTTAGGTGCCTAGGTAGTGTCGCCTTGATTTTAGACCCTCCCCAACGCCATGGTCGCCCTCCCGCCTTGATAACTATGATTTGTGCACACCAAATAAGGTTTGACCAGAACATAACTCATTCAATATATATCAGATTTAAGCAACCTTGGATTTTTTGGAAAGCTGGTTTTGTGCTCTACCTAATACAAAAAGTTTCAGTTTTTAAAAAAAATCATTTGATTAGTCAAACTTCTTAGAGAACAAGAACATTCTCTAAATCGAGAGCAGTTTAATTACTTATTGATAAGATCATATTTTCTAAGAATAGTATTGTTGTAATATGGGTATAAGGGTATACTTGTCCATTAAGGTTTAGTTGGTGACTTGGTGTTGCCCTAAGGGTATAATTGTAACTTGTATCTCATAAGCTTTAGAGAGGGCTTGTGTCTCATTGACATAAGTTCAATTCCCCAATATCCATCATGGTATCATAGCAAAGTATCGACGTTGGGAGTCGAACCCTAATGAAAACCTAGACACACAGCCACCTCCCTCCACCTTCTCCTCTGTTTCAGTGCCACCACCTACCACCGCATTTCTCTCTCTCTCTCGGCCTCTCGATTTCAGCGCCACCAACCTCTACCGCCTATCCCTTTCTCTCTTGGTGTTACTGCCAGATTTCACTGCCGGCGCTAGCCCCCAACTACCGCCTTGTTCTTTTTTCCTATTTTCCCTTGGTGGTGATCTCTTTCCCAGCAAGGGCTCCTTTTGTTCTTATGATCTAATTCTCCATTTTTTCGTTTTTTGGAGACTTTCATGTGGTAGGATTTTTTTGTTATCTAAATCTTTTTTATCAACAGCCATGTCGGGCATGTTGACTGCATCTACTGGACAGGAAGGAGTAGTCCTACAACGTGAACGCGACTTTCCTTCGTTCCCTATGAGCTCCGTCAAACTCGATGGGAGCAACTACCTGATGTGGTCTTGATCCTACTCTCTTGTTGTGGGTTTGCGTGGTTTGCCTGGCCACCTAACAAGATATTCTGTTAAGCCCGATGTTGTTGGTCCTGCTCAAATTAAATGGGATACTGACAACTGCCTTGTTATGTCGTATCTCCTCAACTCTATGGATCCTACCATTGCCCAGGGATATCTTCTTCTTGACACTGCTGCAAAGATCTGGAAGGCTACAAAGGAAACCTATTCCCAGGTTGACAATGATCCCCAGTGTTATGAAATCAGGAGAAGATCCATAATCTGCAACAGAAAGAGTTATCTTTGTCCCAATATAACTCTACCATGAGAGGTATGTGGCAAACATTGGATTTTTATGGGGGTCTTTCTGCCACCTATGAAACAGACACTGTTGCTTTCAGAAAGTAGGAAGATAAGCTCTGTGTTTATGACTTTCTTACTAGTCTAAACATGGAGTTTGACCAGATTAGGGCTCATGTCCTTAATAGGGACCCTTTCCCAACCCTGGAGCAAGCTTATGCTATGTTCTACTCTGAAGACGGACGCCATACTGCTATGGTCCACCTTGTTCCCATGGAGCGTTCCAACACTTTACACTGGTTCTGGCACTCCATCTCGTGGGAACTCTTCCCATGGGAATGTTCCTCGTGCTACTGATAATTTCGTCCTTGAGAAGGCTCATGTGGAGTATGATTTCTATGGGAAGGAACGCCATACTAAAGACAGATGTTGAAAGCTACACGGGTGTAGTCCTCTTTCTCGTGGTCGTGGGCAAAGTCGTCCCACCGGTGTTGCTGCCCATCTTACCACCATTGAGGATTCTGCTACCGATACTCCTCTCTCTTCTGATGAGCTCCACCATCTGCATCATCTGATGACCTGGCTCGAGACTTCATCTTCCAAGCCATCTGCCAGCATAGTTGTTAAGAGTTAAGACGCCTAGGCGAACCAATGCGTTTGAGGGGGTTAAAAATCAAGGCAACAAGGCATCGCCTAGGTGACACCAAAATTCAAGGCGAGAGCAAGGCGCCTAGACACCTTGACAACTATGTCTGCCAGTGCTGCTTCTGCCACTATCTTGCCACCGCCAGCTAACCCTTCTCCATCTACTCCAGGTATTTCTTTCGGTGGCCATTGTGCCTCAGTCGTTTCCATTCCATGGATAATCGACTCAGGTGCCATCGATAATATGACCGGTTCTCCTTCCTATTTTTCTCAATATACTCCTTTGTCAGGTAACAGTAAAGTTCGTGTTGCTGATGGATCTCTCTCTCCACCGTTTCTGGCAAGGGATCCGTCAAGTGTTCCCATAACTTCTCTTTCATCTGTTCTCCATGTCCCTAATTTCTCTACTAATTTATTATCCATTAATAGTCTCACAATAGATTTAAATTGCAAAGTTTTTTTACAATCTTTTCCATCTCACTGTATTTTTCAAGACTTGGAAACGAGACGTACGATTGGCAATGGTAAATTAGATGGTGGTCTATACTTGCTTGAGAACTCTCCATCAGCTTTGACTACTATTGCTTCTCTTCCTGGTTCGTCTACTTTTGCGTTATTGGAGTTACACAGATGGCATCATCGTTTGGGTCACCCCCCTTTTGGAACTTTATCTAGACTTTTTGCTGAATTGGTTAAACAATGTAATCCAAATAGTTTCTTTTTTTATGCTTGCATTTTTGCAAAGCAAACTAGGGCTGTTTACCCCACTTCTGATAATAGAAGTTCGTTTCCTTTTGGTGTGATATACTCTGATGTGTGGGACCCTACCCGGTGTTACGGTGTATGCCTACTTCTGGTTTTAAATGGTTTGTTACATTTATCGATTGTTTTAGCCAGGCACTAGGGTTTATATGCTACACCAGAAGAGCGATGTATTTTCATGTTTTCAATCTTTTCATAAGATGGTCTACACTCATTTTGATGCCAAAACCAAGATTCTTCGAACAAATAATGGTAAGGAGTATATGGATGGTTCTTTTCAGTTATATTTATCTGACCAAGGGATAATCCATCAAACTAGCTGTGTTGACATTTTTTGCTTAGAATGGTGTGGCTGAAAGAAAGAATCGACATCTCATGGAAGTGGCTCGTTCCCTCATGTTCGCCATGTCAGTTCCTCCATAGTTTTGGGGTGATGCAATTCTCCTGGCTACTTTTCTTATAAATCAAATGCCATCCTATATGTTGGCATCTTGCTGCCCTCTTGATGTTCTCCTGGGTTCCTCTTCTTTTATTGTCCCACTGAAGGTGTTTGGTTGTGTGGTTTTTGCCCGTAACCCCCAAGTCCGTGACAAGTTTGATCCCAGGGGCCTCCTGATGTAGATCAAAACATGAAGAAGAGGCCAAAACACTGTATACATGAACAGTATCACAGCCCCTTATTTTGCCTTGGTGAAAATATTATTAGAAGATACTTGGTGGGGACCACATGAGAATCCAAGCTTTGACAAGAAAGAGGATCCGCCACTAGAAGACTTAAAGATCTGATTTTATTTTGACACTATTCTCTTAGTAGTACTTAGTTACTAAATTTATTAGTTTCTATTTTAGTTACTCTTGCATGTGGCAGAACTATAAAGCCTAGTAGTTTCTAATTTTAGTTACCTTCTATTTTAGTTAGGTTTTAATACTTTCTATTTCCAGTTAGTTTCTATTTTTATTGTAAGCTTGCCTAAGCTATTAATAGGCCCCCTATTGTAAGCAGCGAGCAGATTTTGGAAAATAGAATTTTCAGGCCAGGCTACCATCAGTTATAGGAGAAATTCCATGTTTCAACAGCCGGGATAGCTGTGGGTGAGAGAGCCCAGGGCTGAGTTTGCCCATCCCCCTACCCCCTTCTTCTTCTATCTTCTCCTACCTCTACTCGATCTCCATTGCTGCTGCTGCTTGTGACTGCAACACACCCTGAAGATCAGAATCCATTCCCAATCAACTCCGAAGGCTGCTGCTCCTCCCTGCGATCTGATTTTGCTGCTGTAACTTGTGAAGGACATATCTTAGCACCCCCGATCAGAATTGGCTGAGATTTTGAGGGCTTGTCACTGCTACCAGGTCCAATACCCCATTCCTGTTTCGAGCCCAGATTGCTGTTGGTTTGTGAGATACTCATACTGTACAACCTTCTATTTTGAGGGCTAAGTTTCTATTTTTGAGTCCCCTTCATATCTCAGCCTTCAGCCATCAGAACTGGCTGAATTTTGGAGCATCGAACCTGTTCAACATCACCTCCACTCGACCAAAGCTTGGTGACCTTCTGCTGGCTGGTTTGGTTTGATCTCTACCTCCTAAGTCACTAATTCTGGTTTTATTGCTATTATGATGTTCTGCTGCAACCTGTCATAGATCCTACTGTAGAGTGGTTCTTAGTTGAACCCCTCCTAATTATTTGGTATCAGGGCCAATCACCTCTAGGATTGATGTTAATACAAGGAAGATGAAGTCAGAAGTTCCTTCCTTTGCTGGGCAGAGAGATCTAGTCTTCTTTGATTGGTTGGATTCTCTAGAGGAATATTCTGATTGGTACAACCCAACAAAGGAGCAGAAGCTTAAGTTTGTTTACTTCCGATTGACTAGTCGTGCTAGACAATGGTGGAAACTCCATGAAGAGAGACTCAAAGCTAGAAGACGTGAACCTAGGACTTGGGAATAGATGAAGTACGAGTTGAAGAACAAGTACCTACCGGAACATATGCAAAGAAAGCTTTTCCTTCCACAAGATTACCATCAAAAGACACTTACACTTGAAGAGAGTGTGAAGCAACTAATAGACCAAGTGGCCTCTTTCATAGTTCAAAAACTCGTTTCATCTCGGTCGAAATCTCAAATATTTCGAGTATTTTGGTCGAGTCGAAACGAAACGCAAGTTTGAATTGAAAAAATGCAATATTTCAAAATTTTCGGAAATTTCACCAGAAATTTCGGTCATCTTGTTTCAGAAATTTCGTTAATATTAGTAATTTCGATCATCTTGTTTCGGAAATTTCGGTCATTTCGGCATTTTACACCCACAAATAGCCAAGCAAAACTCATAGAAAAAATACCAGATTTCGACGAAATTTTGGTATTTCGGAAATTTTGGTCAAACCGAAACACCGAAACAAAACGAGATTTTAAACCCTGACCTCTTTTGAGCAAACGTTAAAGCCACAATTGGTCGCCATCACCCTCCACCTCCAACAGATTCTACCCGTGAAGTCGTTGAAGTTTTGAAGATGGAAGAGCAAAAAGAGAAGGCTGACTCAATAATCACAGACATTGAATCCAGGAGATGGTGGCATGTGAACCACAGTTTGGAGATGAACGGGCTGTTTATGCTGCCCTTGAAGGGGAAGAGTGCGAACACACCTTGAATGATAACAATGACATCAATGAGATTAATGTTGAAGTTCCAGCAATTTCTGTGGTCATGGAAGAGTCAGTCCTTGATGTTTCGAATGTCGAGGGGTACATTGAAGAGTTAGAAGCAGAGAATGTTGAAGACACATTTGTAGAAGACCCCATGGACATGACTGCTGATTTCGAAGTCAAGCATATAGAATTCGTCATGCCACCAGAGTTCTTTGAAGAGAAAGTTCCACGCATTGAAGACTACATTCCCAACATCCATGAGCTGCATGAGTACTGTTATGGTTTGAAGCAGATCCGTTCATCACACAAAGTTGATTCTTCTATTTTTCAAAATTCAAGGTCGAACTTTTTCTAAGAGGGGGAGAGTTGGTGTAGATCAAAACATGAAGAAGAGGCCAAAACACTATTCATGTTACTCTTCATGTGAACAGTGTCACAGCCTCTTATTTTGCCTTGGTGAGAATATTATTAGAAGATCCTTGGTGGGGGGCCACATGAGAATCCAAGCTTTGACAAGAAAGAGGATTGGCTACCAGAAGACTTGAAGATCCAATTTTATTTTATTACTATTTTTTTAGTAGTACTTAGTTACTAAATCTATTAGTTTCTATTTTAGGTATTCTTGCATGTGGCTGAACTATCAAGCCTAGTAGTGCCTAATTTTAGTTCGGTTTTAGTAGTTTCTATTACCCTAGTTTCTATATTCAGTCAGTTTCTATTTTTATTGTAAGCTTGCCTAAGCTATTAATAGGCCCCCTATTGTAAGGAAGGAGCAGATTTTGGAGAATAGAATTTTCAAGCCATGTTGCCATTGGTTATGGGAGAAATTCCATGTTTCAACAGTTGGGATAGCTGTGGGTGAGTGACCCAGGGCTGAGATAGCCATCCCCCTACCCCATTCTTCTTCTCACTTCTTCTCCTACCTCTACTCGATCTCCATGGCTGCTGCTGCTTGTGACTGCAACAAATCTCTGTGAGAACACCCTGAAGATCAGAATCCATTCCCAATCAACACCAAAGGCTGCTGTTGCTGCAAACGATCGATTGAAGGCTGCTGCTCCTCCCTATGATCTGATTTTGCTGCTGTAACTTGTGAAGGACATATCTCGGCAACCCCCGATCAGAATTGGCTGAGATTTTGAAGGCTTGTCAGTGCTACCAGGGCCTATAACCGATCCCTGTTTCGAGCCCAGATTGCTGTTGGTTTGTGAGATACTATACAACATTCTATTTTGAGGGCTAAGTTTCTATATTCGAGTCCCCTTCATATCTCAGCCTCCAGCCATCAGAACTGGCTGAATTTTGGAGCATAGAACCTGTTCAACATCACCCCCACTCGACCTGTTTGGTGACGTATTGCTGGCTGGTTTGGTTTAATCTCTACCTCCTAAGTTACTAATTCTGGTTTTATTGCTATTATGATGTTCTGCTGCAACCTGTCATCAATCCTACTGTAGAGTGGTCATAGTTACCAAGACGGGAAGGCGACCATGGCGTTTTAGAGGGTCAAAATTCAAGGCGACACCGCCATGGCGCCCAAGGCATCCAAGGCGACCAAGGAGCCTAGACGCCATGGTGACGCCTTGATAACTATGAGAGTGGTTCTTAGTTCATCCCCTTCTACATTACCTCCGGTGTATTTTTCTTGGTCATTCTGCCACTCAGAAGGGTTACAAGTGCTATCATCCCCCTATGAGAAAGAAATGTATATCACCATTGATGTGGTTTTTCAAGAATCTGAATCATTTTATTCTCCTACTCACCTCTTCATGGGGAGTCTTATTTCTAGGGAATAGGTGTCCTTTATTAATCCCATGGATACCCCAATGGAAGATGAAGAACTCGAAGAAGGTATAACAGGGCAAGAACAGCAGCCCACGGTTAAGCCAGGGCAGGGGGAGCATCCAGTTCAGACAGTTCAAGGGGAGTAGCCCACAGTTCTGACAGGGCAGGAAGAACAGCCCGTTCAGATTCAGGGGGAGCAGCCCCCAATAACTTCTCCTCTGAAAACTTTTGTTCGCACACGAAGAAAGAAGTGTAAAAAGCAAGTGACCAAGTGATGCAGATTTATCACCAAATTGGGCTTCATTTACTAGGAATAAGTCTTAGGGTTGGGTAATATGCATGTTGGGCCTTTGTTCCCATGGGTTTTTTATGAGCCTAAAATATGTGTACTAAGGTTACATACAAGATTAGTTAGTAGATTTCTTTTTATTTGGTTAGTGATCATGTGACTTGGTTAAGTGGTCATGTGACTATTTAATTGTTATTTAAGTTGGGCTGGATTAGGACTCTATAAGTCCAGCCATGTTTTGAATCTATTTCCTTTAGTATTTCAGTTTCCTAGTCAGTTTAAGTTGCCTATTAGGTTAAGGATTGGGTTAGGCCTTTCCTTTTTAGAGTAGGAGTCTATTTTTGAGTCTTTTATATAAGGTTGTAAGGGGGGCAAACATTGAACACGAATTTTGATGTTAATGAAAGCTTTTGCTGCTCTTCTTCTCTATTGAAGATTTTTGTCTTGTATTTGATCAAGGTTGGTGGGATCGGTGTTTGGTCCGATTGACACCCTGCGGTGGAAAGCCCAGGTGGTTCGTTGGTGGGATTGGTGTTTGATCCAATCGACACCTTGCGGTGTAAAGCCCGGGTGGTTCTTTTGAAGCTCTCCTTCAAGTTCTAGTTCAAGACTCAATTTTTATTCTAAGTTTCAATTTCCAACAAGCTGCTGCCAGAGAGTTTCTGCACAACAGAAAGTTAGAAGTGATCCCCGTCCCCTCCATTCTTCTTTTAATCCTCTACAGCCCCAACCCTAGTTTTCCCCCTTCTGTTTTTAATTTTCCCATAACCTAAAACCTGCAACTATTCTTCTTCCCTTTTAGAAGGTCACATGCAAGGTGATTTTCGCGATAATTCTGCCCAACCAAATCAAACTATTAGAACCTGCTAAAATTTTGATCGAATCTTCCTCAAACTCTAAGAGAGAGACTCAATCCAAATTTCATTACCATCCACCCAGCCGATTGTCTGAAATTACACTTTTACCCCTCTCTCCTACCTCTACTAGGAAACCTCCATAACTCTAGATTTAACCATCTGATTTAGCCGTAACGTTAAACCCACTCAACCACCTGATTTCCTGTAATTGTAAATCCTAGATTCCATCATCTTCTACCTTTCAAAACCTTAAACCTAATTTGCTGCCAATTCATTCCAGCACACATACCTCCATCAAAACTCAACGTAACCTTCACTGATAGACTCCCCTACACCTGCCTAGCATAACCAACACTTCAAACCCTAACCCTAATTTTGACCTAAATCCAGATTTTACACCAATCAAACTGCCTGTTCATAGCAGATCCTGTAGTACACTAGTACTGGTTCCTAGTGGGGCTTCTACCTACCTAGGACTACATTAAGTGGTATCAGAGCCATGGATAAACAAGGTAGACCATTGCTACCAGCAGCAACCGATCCTATGGCTACAATACTTGAGATGCTTCAAAGTTCGCTGCTGAATAGAGGACTATAGCTAAAGAAATGAGAGCTATGAAGGAAAAATTACAGCAAATTGAGCAACGACAGGTTACTCCTGCTAGGGACAGCAATCTACCCATGGAAGAGGAAAGATATCAAGGACAATCCCAAGTTCATCGCCAAAACAGAAGAAATAGAAAATACAGAGACTACAGGGAACAGCCTAGACCTTCAGAGGCGTTCGAGTTGAAGGAAAATGGTGGCAGCCATGATCCACAGGTATTTTATGATTGGTTAGTTGCTTTAGATGATTATTTTGATTGGTATGATTTATCTAAGCCTAGGAATATGAGATTAGCTCGCACTAATCTAATGGGGCCAGCCCATGAGTGGTGGAGAACTACTGAGAGAGATCTTCAGTCTGAAGGTAATGCGCCTACTACATGAGCTGAGAAGCATGAGTTAAGTAAGGAATATTTACCACGGGCATTCAGAACTCGACAACAAGGTCAAATAAATTCCCTTCGACAACATCACTACCAAAAGGCTTTCAAATTTGATGATAACTTGAAGCCTCCAGAAATGAGATTCACTTTGCAAATTGAAGAGTGTTGGAAATCTGACATCACCAGTGTTAAATCAACGATTGAATACAAATTTACATCGCCAAAGGAAATTGAGAGAGTACAAGTTGAAGATGAAGCTGAAGTGATCACAGCAAATTGTGATGAAAAGAAAGAGAATCCCTAAAACTTTAAAGATGGAAAGTCAACATGGAGAAGCTTCTACTTTTTTTTTTTAACCCGAATATTATTTGGGACCGGGCGAGCCCCTAAAATATTATTAAAATAAATCTCAATGAATAAACGAATACAATGGGGGACATTCCTGCCTTAACCAACCCAAACTATGAGAAAATACTCGACCCCTCAAAGGGAGATCTCTCACCTAGACCCCAAACAAAGAACTTATTTAGTTAACATTGGAAGACCAATTGCATCCTCTCGAGTAATCTACCGCAAATCCTGAGGTAAATAAGTGTCCCTATGAAAAACCCCGAATCCTTAGCCAGATAGTCCGCTTCTCTATTACCTTCACCGTATGTGAAGGATATCATCAGCCGAAGATAGTCAATCAGCCCCAACACCTCCTGAAACCAGTACCATCCCTTCCAAAACACCACACTTCCTTTTCGAGATGCAAAGCACTGTAGCTGCTGAATCAGAGTTGACATGGAACTCCACAAAACCAAACTTCGCGCATAGCTTTAGCCCATCACTTAAAGCCCTAAGTTCGGCAATCGAATTGGTACATTCACCATAGTAGTTTGAAAAAGCAAAAATAACATCACCCTCCTTATTTCTAATAACACCCCCACCCCCTCCTGCTCCAGGATTTCCTTTGCAAGCACCATCCGCATTAAGTTTAACTGAAGTAAAACGAGGGCACCAGTACACCGGCACCACCAGTCTATGAACAAAAGGAGGATGAGAAAGACCAAAAAATTGGAGAATAAGAGATTCCTTGAAGGAAGGGGCCTTTACAAAGGAGGAAGAGAAAGAAATCTCCTTAAACCAATTTTAATTACCACCACAATGCGGCTGGCAGAGTGAGCCTTCTCCCTATGTCTGCGATTATTTATTTTTTTCCATAACTCCCAAATTATAAAAGACGGAAGCAAACCAATAATCATTCCACAGAAGCTTTTAATTTTAGCATGACTATGCCACACCAAAATTCTGCTCCTCACATCCTGCGAAGGAACAACCTCCACCACTTCACACAGACCAAAGAAGAAGTTCCACACTTTAGACGTTGTCCCACCTGCAACCAGACAGTGATATGCCGATTCACACCTAGGCAGCCCACAGCACAAACATTTTGAAACTAAAGGCACACCCATCCTCATGATGGCGTCATCCGTGGGAACACCCCCACACAAGACCTGCCAAGTGAATAAACCAATCTTGGGGGGGATCATACGATTCCAGCACCATTTAGCAAAGTAGAAGCTTCTGCTGAAGAGGTCAATATCGAAGAGAACAAAGTAGACAAAGCTGAAACAGCAGAAGATGAAGAAGTGGCTGAGAAAATTCCACAAGAAATCATCGACATTCAAGATGTTGTTCTTGAAGAGGTACAACTTGCGCCTCAAGTCTTAGATGAAAATGTTACCACTGTTGAAGACTCTATGAACACGACATACACAGTTGATATTGATTCAGAGGACAAGCACATAGAAGTTGTTATGCCACCATGGTTCTTTGAAGAGAAAACTCCACGCCTTGAAGACTTTATTCCTAATGTTTCTGCATTGCCAGAGTATTGTTTGGGAATAGTCAAAACTACTAATCACATGTTGTTTCCCCCTCATCACTACAAAATTCGAGGACGAATTTTTTCAAGCTGGGGAGAGTTGATGCAGATTTATCACCAAACTGGGCTTCTTTTATTAGGAATAAGTCTAGGGTTGGGTAATATACATGTTAGGCCTTTGTTCCCATGGGTTTTCTATGTAATAGGTACTTTTATGGGCCTAAAATATGGGTACTAAGGCTACATACGGGATTAGTTAGTAGATTACTTTTTATTTGGTTAGTGATCATGTGACTGGGTTAAGTGGTCATGTGACTATTTAACTGTTATTTAAGTTGGGCTGGATTAGGACTCTATAAGTCCAGCCATGTTTTAAATCTATTTCCTTTAGTATTTCAGTTTCCTAGTCAGTTTAAGTTACCTAATAGGATAAGGATTAGGTTAGGCCTTTCCTTTTTAGAGTAGAAGTCTATTTTTGAGTCTTTTCTATAAGGTTGTAATGGGGGCAAACATTGAACACGAATTTTGATATTAATGAAAGCTTTTGCTGCTCTTCTTTTCCATTGAAGATTTTTGTCTTAATATTTGATCAAGGCTGGTGGGATCGGTGTTTGGTCCAATTGACACCTTGCGGTGGAAAGCCCTGGTGGTTCGTTGGTGGGATTGGTGTTTGATTCAATCGACACCTTACGGTGTGAAGCCCGGGTGGTTCTTTTGAAGCTCTCCTTCAAGTTCTAGTTCAAGACTCAATTTTTATTCAAGGTTCAACTTCCAACAAGCTGCTGCCAGAGAGTTCCTGCACAACAGTAAGTTAGAAGTGATCCCCATCCCCTCCATTCTTCTTTTAATCCTCCACAGCCCCAATCCTAGTTTTCCCCCTTCTGTTTTTAATTTTCCAATGACCTAAAACCTGCAACTATTCTTCTTCCCTTCTAGAAGGTCACATGCAAGGTGATTTCCGCGATAATTCTGCCCAGCCAAATCTGACCATAAGAAGTTAGAACCTACGAAAATTTTGATCGAATCTTCCTCAAACCCTAAGAGAGACTCGATCCAAATTTCATTACCATCAGCCAATTGTCTGAAATTACACTTTATCCCTCTCCTATCTATACTAGGAAACCTCCATAACTCCAAATTTAACCATCTGATTTAGCTGTAACTTTCAGTATATATTCCCCTCCACCCTACCCACACTCAATCTAAATATTAAGCCCATTCAACCACCTGATTTCCTGTTATTGTAAATCCTAGATTCCATCATCTTCTACCTTTCAAAACCCTAAACCTAACTTGCTACCAATTCATTCCAGCACACATTCCTCCATCAAAACTTAACATAACCTTCACTGATAGACTCCCCTACACCTGCCTAGCATAACCAACACTTTAAACCCTAACCCTAATTTTGACCTAAATCCATATTTTACACCAATCGGACTGCCTGTTCATAGCAGATCCTGTAGTATTGGTTCCTAGTGGGTCTTCTACCTACCTAGGACTACATTACCAAGACCACCACCATGACACCTAGCCAATCAGCCTTACCGGATTCAAGTTCTGCACAAGTTCCCACTGTGTCTGGTGAGTCTCTTCCTCTTCCTTCTAGTGATCCAAGCCTTGATTTACCAATTGTTGTTCGTAAATCTTGTAAAACATGTACTCATCATCCCATTTCTAATGTTGTCTCATATGATTCTATTTCTCCCTCCTTCCATACTTTTGTTTCTTCTTTGTCTTTTGTTTCCACTCCTAACACCTGGCAGGAAGCCTGGCTAACTCAAGATGGAAAGAGGCTATGAATGAAGAAATGAGAGCTCTTGGGAAGAATGACACGTGGGACCTAGTACAACTTCCTCCATGAAAAAAACATGTAGGTTGTAAATGGATCTTCGTTGTTAAGCAAAAAGCTAATGGAACAGTGGACAGATACAAAGCAAGATTGGTTGCTAGAGGATTCACACAGACATATGGGATAGACTGCCAGAAGACTTTTGCACCTGTGGCCAAGATGAATACAGTCAAAGTTATCCTCTTCTGTGCAGTCAACCGAGGATGGGATCTTCAGCAGTTGATTGTAAAGAATGCATTTCTCCATGGTGAGCTTGAAGAGGAGGTTTACATCGATATTCCACTTGAATTTGTATCTCAAGAAACCCACGCAAAGGTTTGTAAACTAAAAAGGTCTCTATATGGGTTGAAACCGTCTCCAGAGCCTGGTTTGGTCGATTTCACAAAGCCATGGTGTCCATTGGTTATAAACAAAGTAATGCAGATCACACTTTGTTTATTAAGAAGACAAACAGCCATATCACAATCTTGATTGTCTATATGAATGACATCATTATTACTGGGAGCAACATTGATGAAATATCCAACCTAAAGAATTTTTTGGGAACAGAGTTTGAAATTAAAGATCTAGGAAGATTGAGATACTTCCTTGGTATAGAAGTGACTCATTCAGGTTAAGGGATTTTTCTCTCTCAACGGAAATACACCCTTGATCTCTTATCCAATACAGGAATGTTGGGTTGTAAGCCAACAGACACCCGGTTGAGCCTAATTCCCATCTCAGGAGCAAAGATGGTGAACCAGTTGACAAGGGCAGCTATCAGAGGTTGGTTGGAAAACTCATATATTTGTCCCACACTAGGCCGGATATTGCCTTTGTTGTTAGTATGATCAGCCAATACATGCATGATCCTCACTCATCACACTTGGAAGCTGTGTATAGGATCCTCATATATTTAAAATCAGCTCCTGGGAAAGGTGTTCTCTTCTCTTCACTTAAACACCTACGTATTGAATCTTTCACGGATGCAAATTGGGTTGGCTGCCCCGATGATTGAAGGTCTACTTTTGGATACTGCACCTTTGTAGGTGGGAATCTGGACACCTGACGAAGCAAGAAGAAAGCAGTAGTAGCTCGATCTAGTGCAAAGACAGAATTTCGGGCTATGGCTCATTGCATATGTGAACTACTCTGGCTTCAAGAGCTTCTTCAAGATTTAGGAGTCTTAGTGGAGATGCCTATGCGCCTATACTCTGACAGCAAATCCGCAATCAGCATTGCCCATAATCCGGTTCAGCATTATCAAACTAAGCATGTTGAGATTGATCGTCACTTTACAAAGGAGAAGTTTGAGCAAGAAATTATCTGTATCTCATTTGTCCCATCAGATAGTCAATTAGTTGATGTTCTTACTAAGGGCCTGAGTACTAAGAATTTTGGTTTTATTGTTAGCAAGTTGGGAATGATTGATATCTATGCACCAACTTGAGAGGGAAAGTTGTAATAAGGGTACAAGCCACAAGGGTATACTTGTCCATTAGGGTTTAGTTGGTGTTACCCCAAGGGTATATCTGTAACTTGTATCCCATAAATTTTATTATAAATAGAGAGGGCTTGTGTCTCATTGACATAAGTTCAAGTCCCCAAAATCCATCAAGTATAAACCAAATGTGAGACTATATATACCTGGAAAATGACCAATTCCAAGAACAATATAAACCGAATGTATGTTTTGATTTTTTCAAACTTCCTACAGCTTGCTTCTTTAGATCTATTGTCTTCTAGTTCTGTGTTGATTTTTGATAACTCAATGTGGCTTAACATTGGTTTTTGATGACTTGATGTGGCTTAATGTTGATTTTTTTACAGCATACTAAATAATGTTAGAAGAGAGGGGAAATAAAAATAAAAAAAATAACACTTCGGCGCCTTAGGCGCCTTGTCACCTAAGTGCTTAAGCACCCCTCCACCGCCTTGGTCACCTTGCCGCCTTGCCAACCATGCTTCATATGGAGTTGGTCTGTATGATGATCCTATTGATGAAGCTGAAAGAGGTGCAAAGCTGGACGTCCTCGATTTTTATGGGGATAACAACCCAGAACAGTACCTTGACTGGGTTCACAGTTTGGAGACATTTTTCAGGTGGTACAGGTTGACTGAGGCCAGAAAGATCTTATTTGTAGCGGCAAAGCTGAAGGGCACAGGTCAAATCTGGTACATCCCAATTAGGATTCTTTTGATTTTTGCTAATTTATACATTGTATTCCAACAATAGAAGTACAGATTTGAATATAAAAAGCGTTGGTTGCTCAATGTGAGCGTGTGGCTGTGTGTTTCATTCCTCCCTGAAACTCTTGAGTTCCTTCTCAGATTTCTCCCAGTTCTCTATTGGCCCTCCACCATATCTTACCTGCCGATAAGTATCGGCCGACACAATACAATACCTACCGATACTTAAAACCCTGAGTAGAAGAAGTAAAGGAATAAGTTACATTTTATTGAAATACTAAATTAATAGGCATAAGCACATAGTGCATAACAGCAAATTGTCAAGTTCATCGTTAACATAGTAGCAGTGATGCTTGTAGTATTAGTACAACATTACAGCCATAGTTGTCATGGCGTCGCCATGGCGGCGCCATGGCGATGGCGTCCTGGCGCTGGAGAAGCATGCATGGCGACCTACGCCATGGCGTCCCTCTTCGATTTCTTCTTCCTGTCTCTCTTTCCCTCTTTGATTTCTTCTTTCCCTCTTCGATTTCTTCTTTAATTCTTCTTTCCCTCTTCGATTTCTTCTTCCTGTGTCTCTGTCTCTGTTTTGCATCTAAGAAGTCGCCAGATCTGATTCCAGGAATTAAATACTCCTTGTTTAGTTGATTTCTGTGATGAGTTCTTGCTGGAATTGATAGAACATGATGTGGCGACGCTTCGCCTGAAGGTTTAGACTGGACCGAGAAGAGTTGAAGGAGTTATCTCCTTCGTACTGCGCCGTTTTCCGTCCCAGGCTGAAGTCGTAAGGTTGAAGACAACCATAAATCCATAATCCGATCGTGGGTTATCACAAACCCTTATTTTTGCCTTTTTCCTAAAGTACCCTTCTCTTCTTTTATTCCCCTTTGTCCATACTTTACACATCCCTCCAAGTTTACCCTTAGTCATTAAATCAAAACCCTTTTATGCCCTTTCTTAGATTATGCTAAATTACAAGATTGCCATCCTTAAAACTTGAGAAACAATAGAGAAAAAATAAAACATGGCTTGAGTATACATCTATTAAAACATTAAAAATAGAGAATAAAAAATAAAACATGGTCGACATGCTCGCCATGGCGGGCGACATGTCGATATATCGACGTGACACCCCTCCACCGATTTGGATCGCCGTGACAACTATGGTTACAGCTAAAGGGACTTACAAGCAAAATCTACATGAGAAATTGCAAATTTATAATATTAATTACTAAGACAATTTAATCCACATAAGCCAACTATCCTAATATTTTATTCCTAGTATTATGTCTTTATATGCTTTAGTGGCGTCAGTCTTTTAGCCACAGGGTAATAAAAAGTACAAAACCTCCTAAGAGGGTATAATACCAAGTTAACCCTAATTGGATAATTAGAATCAGGTGATTGCCTCTTGCGTTTTTCTAAAGTTGGCAAGGCACAAGAAAAGCAGCAAAGTGAATTGCCAGATTGAAGCCCTGTGCTTGGAACGAAATCAAGGTGCAACTCATGCACCTCACTTCGCCTTGCGCCTCATGCGCATCACCTGGATGCCCGTGTCACTACTGAATTCACTAGGCCTGCCAGTGGACGAGATTCTAATTGGATCAGATACACATCTGATGCAATTAGGGAGAATACAAACTATCTCTTTATCTAAACCATTCATCATATATTTTATAAATAATCATGGATTAGTGACAAAGTAGGTACATTATAGTTTTTTTAACATGTATCATATTGCAATAACGTGGCTAAAATATAAAATTTTGTGATCAATCATGTTATGTTATCTTTGATCAGACAAATATATCAAGAGGTGCTCAAGCCATATATATATATATATATATATATATATATATATATCAGTATCTGGGTATCTAGTAATTCATAATCAAATGGGAATACGGGATCCCAAAAGTGCAAATCCACCAGGTATTTAAACAGATACTGATATCCATGGTACAAGATCTCAGCGAGACCTCGCCGAGATCTCGAAAAAAACTTGGTTTCATGAAGTCTCGAGACGAGACTGTAGGCGACACAGGATTTGTGCAATATCTCGGTATCTCACCGACATCTCGTGGTATATCTCGATCTCGATTCAACTCGGCCAAAAACCAAGCTATATAAAAGGCACCCTCTCAATTCGACTCGGTCAAAATCTCTCCTCTCTCGCTCTGCTATGAAGAAAAAACACTTGGAGGTGAGGATTTTGGTGCTATTTTTTTGGTAAATCTCATATCAAATGAAGACTAAAGCTTGGAGATTCAAGATTGAAGCTTCAACATCAAGAGAGGGTTTTGGTGCTTTTTTTCATAGATTCATGATCAATACTTGTTTGTTGACTATGTAGTTTTTAAATGTGATACAATGTCCACCGACACTCATTTCAGTACTAGCTACTCTCAAATGGTAAGAGTTGTTACACACTTACACTTGTATTTGTTTAATTTATGTCTCTTTCCAAGTTTCTAACAATTATTAACAAACCGTCAAACCATCACCTTGTATGATTATGAATATGATGCCTAATGCTAAAATGGTTTATGGTTTGATTTTTTTTAATTCCTAATTCTTAATTAAGTTGTTTTACACCTCTACTTTAATTATGTGTTCTAACTATTGTGTGGAAATAGCCTAGGGTAGAGCTCACCTACGTCGTAGACTACCAACCTAGGGTCCGAAGTCAAAATACCATTTTGGGTTTGAATTTGTAAGAACTAATGTTTCCATTGTGTTTAGAAGGCCTTAAATAGGGTGGGTGTCAAGTTTCAGGACCTATCTTGGCCATATGGCCACCGAAACCCACCACCGAGTCAAGATGGGAAAAAATACACCAACTTGCCAAGATCTCGCCAGAACTCGGTTTCGTGGCCTGGCAAAACCAGGGGTGACCGAGACCTAAAAACTGGCTGATATCAGTAGGTCCAGTCCATATCATATATATTTACCAACCAAGAATTTGAAGGCAAAAGCAGAATTGAATAAGCTCGGGAGCAGCAGGAAAGGATCTAGGAATCTTCACCAAATCCCAAACAATATATTCAAAGTGTATATAATGATAACGCATAGGTGCTCACTGTGAATCTTAACTCAATCATCAATAGAAACAAATACCCTAATAATCTTGTCCAGTCCAGATAAATTCTATATTTGTCTCTTTCCAAGTATTCCATAACCCCTTCACTAGCTCATACCCCTCCAAGAAGGTTTGGCTGCTTTCCCAACAAAACTATTGCACCATTTGATATCACAAAGATCACCTGGTGTAATCCACACAGGCCAGAGAATAGCGATAACCCTCATTTCAAAAAGACGCAGAATAAAATAACAGCTCGATATATTCGCTGTCCACATGCACTTCACAAATATGGGGGAGAAGATAACAACCTTCCTTCAAATATAGAATTTCACAAGAGGCAAATTTTAATCCAAAACGTGCAGATATCTTGCAAACCATCT
Organism: Telopea speciosissima; assembly: GCF_018873765.1. Lineage (NCBI taxonomy): Eukaryota > Viridiplantae > Streptophyta > Magnoliopsida > Proteales > Proteaceae > Telopea > Telopea speciosissima. The sequence continues at coordinate 85,427,710 of NC_057916.1, read as the reverse complement.
TATACAGGCATGGATGTCAGGTTGCCAGGGAGAATAGTATAACTCAGCTAAAGAAAGTCTTTGGAGATTTATGGCCATTCGGATTCAGGGAACAAATAGAAAGTGAATATAACTACATCTCAAAGAACTTCGGCAAGTGTATTTTCATCCGCTTCCCCCTTGTGACACTCTTTGTGGAATTCTAGATCCAAATGTGGCCTCTGATTTAGTGATAGAGGCACATTCCCTGACGGATTTTTATGAAAAATGGGGGAAAATGAGCTCAACAAACAATATAACCCCCCCCCTCGACTCTCCCAGATATCCTCCCAAAGTTTAATCCTATCAATCCTCACCTTTTAAGTTAAATCATAAAAGGAGAGGACCCTAATGCGTTTTGCCAACAAGAAACAGAGGTTGTCCCATTAGCTTCACCCAAATCCCTATCTGTTACCCAGTAATAAATGCTTTGTCACTATCATGATATTCCCTAAGAAATATCCAAAGCCATTTGACAAAGAAACATTCACGAATGCTTTTAGTTTAAGATTCAGTATACACCTAAAAAAAGTTGCAAAATGCAGCCATGCATGTGTGTACAGTTTACTGAATCTAACAACAGAGATGAGAAGTATTCATGTAACACACAAAAGAAAATCAGTAATAGTAAAGGAAGCTAGAAGCATTTACCAGCACAAATTCAACAAATGCAATACGGGTAGAATGGTGATAGTCTCCAAGGAGTCTCAAGCGATAAACCTACACAAAATAAGATATACCTCATTAATAATTGTGATTAATGAGGATGAGGGGAAACTGGGAGAAGTAGGAACATAAGCCAGATGCCCAATTCAGCAATAGCCACAAACCTCTCCACAAATTGTTTCGAAGAAGAGTTTGACATCTGCCTGTGAAATCTACACCAAGTCCAGAAAAAAAAAATATTTAAACAAAACAAAAAAATTGAAGAACAAAATGAAAACAAGTATTGCCAGGTTATGCTATTCATTTGTCTTCATAATAGTAGGAAAGATACCTTCTTATCAATATTTGTGCAATAAATAGTTCTTGCACACATTTCACGTTCGTCTTCTGACTGAAGACCACAATAACTGTTAGTCATCAAGATAAAAGAAAGGGATCAAGGACCCATAAGACTAAGGTGGGCAATATAATCTCTAGAATTACAACTTCTATGGAAAGTTGATGAAGTATTGCCAACATATGGAGATATGTAATATGATTTGAATCAACATATTTCCTCACCCTAGGCAGAAAAGTTGGGTTAACAGGTGCAATTGCAGTTTTCGAAGGCAGCACCCTTACTGGGTAGTATCCAAGCATTGTCCCTGCCAGACTCAAAGCAGCCCTTGCACCTTCTGCATAATAAGAAAGACAAAAGACCATTGGTTCACAGTATAAAAGGGCGTACCCAGTGCACAAGGCTCCCACCATTGGTTCACAGTATGATTTCACAAATTCAAAAAGAGCTGAGGTTATGAGAATTACCCTCGTCAGTGAACTCGATAAAAGCAAACCGAAGAACTGAATTTGGATCACCACATACCCGACAGTCAACAACCTTTGTCCCGAAAAAGAAGTCAACTTATTCAGAGACATAAACCTCCATTCACAAATATACTATGATATTTAAAAGCGCATTTCACATAAGCGAAAAACACACTGGTTACCTGTCCACAATTAATAAAGAGGGCTGCAAGCTGTTCCTCAGTGACCTAAGCACAAGAATTCAGTCCATGACTCAGTGGAGAGGCGTAGAAAACCAAAAGTTATAAAGCAACAGAAAAATAAATAATGGCAACCCAAAAATCCCATACCTGTTGATCAATATCGGAAACATATACAGTCCTCCTTATTACATCTTCTCGCTGAGCCATACTCGTTCGACTGTTCATTCTCCGCTTCCCTTGATTATTGTTATTTTTCTTCTGAACAAGGGGAATAGGAGAGATAAAGGGGTGAGCATGGGACAAACAAGGTGTGGCACAACGATCAGAAACTCAAAGAAATGGCAGCGAGGAGGGGAATAAATGAAAAAGGAGGGGGGGGGGGGGGGGAAGTAACGAAATTAGAGAGGATGAAGTGATCATACCCGTCTATTAGTGATACCATTGGCATTGCCGTTGCCTGGGCTAAGCATGACGAAGTTATTGGTATAGAGACTACCTCCGAGTGATGCATGGTTGGTGAGCGATGGAGGAACAAATTCTTCGGCCATCGGATTCAGCTTAGATAACAGTTCCTCCAAATCTCTCATATCTCTCTGGAAACCCTCACCTACCGTCCCGTTCCTCTGTAAATCGATGCCGTTCGACCGCTGATGTGTCTGGCCAAAGGCAGACTTTCCTGCGGCTCCATGTTGAGTCATCATAGCTCCCACCTGCATGTTCTGCACTCCATTTTTAGGTACCTGTTCAAGGTTGTGCTGAACATGAGCATTGTGGTTGCCAACGTACGCTGGGGAAATCGCGGCCCTTTGATGAATTTGCTGGACCTTCATATGAAAGGTCTGATCATGTGGGCGAAAAGTCTGATGATTCTGCTGCAAGTTAGGATCCGCCATCCGAACCCCTAATTGATTTTGTTTACTATTTTCGACATCGTTGGGAGCATGTGAAGTATGTGAATCCATGGTTCCAGTCTCTAAATTACGACTAGAGGTACCAACATTGATCCCCAAATCTACCCCTGCATTCTCAACCACCGCCATGATCGAAACTCTGCACTCGATGAGTCCTCTCAGGAACTGCGATTTTAATCTTTTCTTGTTTGCTCCGACCGATCAAATAAACGAGCAATCGATTCTACAAAAAAGACACGAAAAAAGAAAGTGAGCGTTTGGGTAACCGGCAACCCGCAGGCCTACACGGTGGCCCTCTAGATTTTCCACGTGGCAAAACATGCGAGGTTGAATTATTTTTATACATATATGTAGATTCGAAAGTCCCGGCTGTATATTTTGTTTCACTAGTTATATGGCAAAATTATTACCCAAAAAAAAAAAAAAAAATTATATGGCAAAATAACATATCGAAATACTACTTTGTTATTTTTACCCCCCAAAAAAAAAAGAATACTACTTAATTATGTGGCAAAATTAAAAATCGAAATATCACTTAGTTATGTTTCTAGCTTTGCAAATTTTATGATGAAATATATTGCAGTCCACAAAGAACAAGTTGTTCTCTATCACAATATTGTATAAACTCATTTATCTTTCAAGTAATATATTTTCTTTTCTCATAAAAAAAAAAACACCACTTAGCTACAAGAACTATAGTTGGAAAACCAGGTTTTGACTCAAACAAGTCACCTAAGTCGAGTCAAAATTTTGTACAACCTGGTTAAGAGTCATGTGGACTTGATTAGTGTAAAAAATGACCAAACCAAACCTATGTTTGTCCGAGTCACTTTCAACTCGCCATTTCCATCCTACTCAAATATAACTTGGCGAGTCCAATCGATTGATTGTCTTCTTCTCTACATGGCCCTTCAGTTTTTTCAACTGCGAGCTTTCCATGAATGAGGAACCCAACATTTAGGACTTGTTCTCCTTCAAATCCATAGCTAACACACCAAAATCCCCATGGTGATTCAAGAATTTTAAAAGAGAAATCAGTGAATAAAGCGAGAAACTGAGTTTCTTAGTCGTCTCCTTCGTCCTTGGCAGTCTCTGCCGCTGCTACCTCTTCACCCTTCCATCTCTCTCTCAAGGCAGTTTAGAGTCGACATCTCCCCTCTTTTCCTCTCAAATCCCAATCCATCTTGGTTCTCATGCTTCAGGGAGCAACAACAACAGAGCAGTCGATGCTTCCATCGGAGATCGCATCAGAATCTGCCAAAAGTATTGATGAAAATTAAGACGAAGGGAAGAGGAAGAGCCTCTATAAATGAGTCGGTGTTCCTTGCTTCTTTGTTTACTGTCGCTCATCAACAGGTGTCCAGTCTTTGTCTTTGATTTGACCTTGGTACTCAATAGTAACGTGGAGTACTCCAGAAAGAGGTATAGATGAAAAGACCTAGATTATAGCTATTGGTTATTTTTTGGTAAACGATTATAGCTATCAATGGAAGTGCCCTTTTGTGGTTTTTATATATTTATGGTGTAATTATGATACGATACATCGTGGTGTATAGAAAAATCATACACTCTAGCTAAAAATTGAAAAAATACATGACTCATTTCAACCAGGTTTGACTCGTACGAGTCACTAGGTTTTGAAGAAACCGAGTCGAGTTGAAAAAACTTGGTTTTCCAACTATGCCAAGAAGGCAAGAATGTTATTACCAGAAAAAAAAAATGAAGGAAGGCAAGAAGAAAGTAAGCAATACTTAGAAGAAAAAAAAATGCATGGAATTGATGGGAAGTAGATAAATCGGGAAAGTTTATGGTGTTCTTTTGTGCTGTGGAAATAAGAAAGAAATAAAAAAGTGTTTGGCTAATCCGGTCTGTTTTACGTGCTCATAGAAAAAATCAGTGAAAATAACACATTGGACGGAACAATTTTTTGGTGTTTCTTCTGTTCTTTTTATAAGTTGAAGGATCAAAACCTACTTTTATGTTCTTTACTTTCCCGATTAAAAAAAAAAACCATCTACCTCCTCCCGCAAGGTTGCCTCCCCCTCGTAAGAACCCAAACCCCACTCGAGCTTTGCTACCTCCTCCCATAATGTAGGTATCGCGACCCTCAAATGCGGAGTTTAGGTCCACCTTTGCAAGGTGGGATCGGAAGTGTTGTTCACTAATCATGGTCCCTTGGCAACGGGGGTTTGGGATTATGCTTCATATATCAAAATAAATGGAGTTGTCACCTAAGATTTGGTCCTAGGACCTAATGGGTGTAGCCCCATCCAATGGTGAGTGGAAAGGGCTACCTGATTCCATATGGTTTGGTCGGAGAGTCTAGGTAAGTGGTTAGATTACGAGCATGGAAATGTATTAATACCCCATCTTGCCCACTTATACAGTTTTTCTACTAGATGCTAGATTTTGAACGTCCTCCCATAATTATATGTCCTAGACCAATATGCTAGGCTAATTTAATGTGCATCGAGTACATAAAGAAGACTTAAACATACTACTTGCAAATGAAAATACTAATATGCATGCTAAAATAAACTATTTTAACGAACGAGAAAAATTAAAGTAAACTAAGCATTATTTGAAGGAAGCCAAAATGTACTGTTTTATGGGTAAAACTTATTATTTACACTAATGCAAGATGCTTTAATGATCTATATTTTGTAAAAAATGGGAACAAAATAAAAAAGTATACATACATGCAAAAATGCATAATACACAGAATATTGGTTGTTTCCCGGCTCAGGTGGAGACGAGCGATCAGCTCACCTTCCTCTTATCGGATAAAACAAGGGTTAGGTGAAATGGATTTCGCTACTCATACTTTGGGCAAATTACGGTTGTAAATAGAACTTTCGTTACTAAGACTTCAGACAGAGTAATGGCAGAAAATGGAACCTTCGTTACTAAGACTTTGGGCAGAGTAACAGATTGAAATGAGATTTTCGCTATTAAGACTTTGGACGGAGTAACGGCTTGAAAATGGACTTTCGCTATTAAGACTTTGGGCAGAGTAGCGGCTTGAATAGAGGCTCAAGTATGGCCAATAATGGTAAAAAGTGGGATTTGGGGTGATTCGTGTCACAAACAGGGTGACGGAAGCATAGGTTGCAATTGGGAATAGAAATGGCTTGAAAAAGACCCAAAAGAAGGCTTGAGGACATGAAAAAACATGGGAAAAGGCATGAAATACTCAAATCCCGAGGTCGGGGGCTTTTCCTTCAAAATTTGGGGGAGACCTCTATTTATAGGGGTTCCCGCAGTTGTGCGATATTGCATAGGCGTAAGCCTTGATCGCCTCCTACTCCTTTCTTTTGAAATATAATTTTAGTTCTTATACGATTTGCATATATAAAGGATAGGGCAGTTGTTGATCGGGATGGGGTCATCCATGGTCTCCGTGCACGCGTAGTAGAGGTTGAGAGGACACCCAACTTCCTTATAAGAGAGATAAAGGAGTTGCAGAGACAGCATGCCGCAACATCCTAGGACCCGAGGGAGCCAAGTGCCGCAGGAGGTCTTCGTGATCTGAGAGTGAAGAATTATGCCCAAAAGAGCTTTGATGCCACTAATGGTGGTATGACCAAGGTGTCCTAGAGACACTAAGACATTTTTCTTCTTCTTTTATATCGATTTGAAATATTTTATTTTCTTCTTCTTCATATTTTTTTTATACACTTGGACAGATGGTTAGAACATGGTGCACTTTGTGCATATCTTTCTTTTATTAACTACTTAGTATAAGGGGAAAGGTTTCATACACGGTCGTGTAAACCGTGTATGTGAGAGGGTAGGAGTTTCAAGGCCTTAATTAATGGGTGGGGATTTGTGACTTTCCAACTCTTTGTGAGAGACCCTCTCACATACATGGTTTACACAGCCATGTATGAAATTTGTTTCCTTAGTATAATGCATGATTTAAAAAAATATTTTTAGCCCATGCTTCCCATTATACATGTAGGCCTTTAGGCGCAAGTGTGGTGAAGGGGAGGGTTAGATGTAACAAAGGTTAGAAAAAAAAACAGTTCTATGTTTATCTTATAACCATCAAACCAACAAAATTAAATAAATAAATAACCAAAATGACATCCTTTTTACGTTGTAACCATAGTTTGTCCATCATATGTACAACTTTGTTTGTCAAGTATTCAAGACATCAAAAGTTCACAGAAAAAAAGGGTAGATAAAAGGACGTGTGAGTCAGTCCCATCAGCTTGACATAATTGCATCCTCGAGTCCTCATTATGTGAGTATTAGTCTTCCACCAATGATAGCTCCAGTGGATATTTTTATTGTTCTCTCACTCAGATACTTCTACTAATCATTGATTGCGTGAAACTCTTTCGTTTTTCTTTGCTTCTAATAATGAATGGGTTGGAGGCAAGCACAATGTATTGGCTCAATCATCTGTAATCGTTCCATTAGACAAATTTAAAAAACCATACATGAAATCCTATGCTGTAATCCATCCCATAATTTCAAAAGGCATACATAATGTCAAAGCCTCTAAAAGTCTCAGCTAAGATAGTGGGTACAATGTCACACCCTTCCCTGAGTTGCTTGATACCATCTACTATGACTAGGAGGACTCCCCTTTCGGAGTTCACAAAAGATACCTGCCTATCATGCAAAAAAGATAAGCTCCTCCTCTGCGCTCATGTTGAATTCCTTTTGCCTTTCTCTGACCAACGAAAACCATGACAACCTTTCCATCCGAGAATTATTGCAAAACCTCAAAGTAATCCATTTGTGGAGGTGGACGGAATAGTGTACCTCAAAGGGGAGAAAGCAAGCAGACTTTGTATTCTTTTATGGTATGGGTCATCTCTACCTCACCGAATATAAAGATGTGTGAGTCCGGTTCCCAACATTAATGTGCTTGTCGCAAAGGATCATGATGAAGTTCGAGGCACCTAATATGCTCTAGCATTGGGAGATGAACATCGTCTAAGATTGTTGGATCATCTGTGTTCAAATTAAGGGTCCAACTACACAATATCCTATCCAAGGTTTCTATATGTGGCCAATATGGTGAACAATTACGTGAACTCACCCAAACCTTTTGTCAGTTCTCTGGATAAGTCTTTTTTTTTTGGGGGGGGGGATAGCCAATTCTTGGCATAAATACATAGGGTAACTGGATAAATGGCAACTGGTCACTTGGGGGGGGGGGACAAACTGATCAATGATCTAGAGTCAAATGCTGAAGGAATTTTTGGACAAAACAAAGACCAAATGGTAGAAGTAGATGATGATGATCCCTAAGTTCATTCACCCCCTTTTTTTTTTTTTTTTTTTTTTTTGGCCCCTAGGGTTGATGGTGTGTTGAGACCACACTCAAGCATGTCGAGTTGTCTACATATCCGTTGTGAGGAATCAAGCCAGACGTAGTTCCAAGAAACCCCAAATTTCATGCATAATATGTCTTGAGCTGGTCCATGTTGACTAAATCCCATAATTCTTCTCCATTAAAATCCATGAGTCGGACAGCTCTACCTGGCAAGATCTCCTTTACAGTGTGCAAACCACTCCTACTAGCCCGAAACTTGCCTCTAGGATAGTGCAATGGAGCCCTCCGCTTTCAAAGAACCAGATCTCCTACTTCTATGTGACAGAGACGAACACCTTAGTTGAATGCCATGACAACTCTCTATTGATATTTATTGAGGTTATCCATAGCCTCTTCTTCCTTCCAATAGGTTAATTTCATCAACATGTTCAGGAAGAAGGCCCACTATATCCTTCAAATACATCCATATTTCTATAATTTTCCATCCCATTTCAGCAGCATGTCTAAGCCGCTTGAAGGATACCGTGTGATTTTGCTGCAAAACGCAGGCTTGCCATTAAATAACCAAAATTGTCAAGATAAAATGACCGTAAAACAAAATGCCATAGGCCCATCCTAAAGCGTTAAAAAGATGCTTAGATACTCTTGCTCAAATCAAGCTAGGATAATTCAAAGTGGGCAAAAGAATGGGACAACTAGGAGCATAAGTTGGATTATGCTCAAACAACAACATATATGAGGCAAAGAAGGCACTAGTTGCCAATTGCAAATCAGCAATCCATCGATTGGTGTTCCTAATGACCCACAAAGGATCTGGTTGAGACTTACATTTGAGAATGCGATTCCAATGAGACCATAGAAAATAACATGTAATGATGAAAATACAAAAACAACCAATGAAGATCAATATGTTTGCAAGTTTCAAAGAAATCGATAACAAAAGAAAGAAAAGAAGAGCTAGAGAGAGTTTTAGTTTGTAAACCCAAAGGCCCAACAACCCAAATCATTTTAGACAAATCATAGGATAAAAACAAGTGTCAAACTGATTCATCATTGAAGGAGCAACAAACATAAGAAGTGTCAATAGAGATCCAGTTGCCTAAAATAGCACGAATAGGAATACCATTATTTAACAGCCGCCCAAAAACAATTTAAATTTCGGATGGATCTTACGTTTCCAAAAGAAACACCACCATTGAGAAACATGATTCACACCATCTAATCGCCATTTCAAAAGAGAGATCCTGGAATATACCAAAAATAGAAATTGGCTACTTGGACATTTGTTCAATTCTTTTCGGGGTTTATGAATCGAGATCTATATCGGATTTGTTGGATTCGGTTTGGGTTTGGCCTCAAATTGCCCTAACCCTCTATGGTTCTTTTGCATAAGATGAAAGAACTGTGTGGAGTTGAGCAATACAGTATGTTGTCGATATAGGTAAAATACTAATATGTAAAATCAGGAGAGAGTTGATCCTTCGATATTTCAAGGGGCGTGCACTCCAACTAGCAAACCACAATTGTTTGTAATTGAAATATTCAATGGAGGTAGAGATTAATTACTCCATAAATGGAATTAGCAAGAAGTATCAGGATCACAGGTAGCTCAGTGACATCTTGCCTGTGGTCCAGGTCAGACGATCTAATGTCCACGTGGCAAAAGAAAAAGCATTGGATCCGGACGATTCCCATTAATTTATTTTTTGTTTAAAATTTTTATGGATTTTCAATTGTCAGATTGGTATCGAACTGACAGATTCATCGGATCTTAAAATTCCGTTCTATATGCTTTTTCCTTTTACCGTAACAGATATAACAAAATTAATAAAATACCGTATATGGCTATAAGTCTTTGTCCTACTTTTTAAGTTATATAAGAGGTTAGGAGTGCGTGCCTCGCGAGAGAGGTCGTTGAAAAGACGGTGAAAGAAACGAATTCTCTCTTTATTATTTCATTTCCTGTGCTCATTTTTCTCGTCTTTCTCGAATTATCGATTTTTGCCGGAGATAAAAAAACGAGCGACAATCTAGGGTTCGTATTTTGGTCATTGCTGGAGCTAGTTTCGATTGCCTTCTGAATGTGCCTGCGCTCAACTTTATCTATTTGACGAATTATCTGACATTAAAGTGAACATCGTCCGGTTATCCAAGTATGCGGGAAAGAATATTTGGAGCAAAATTGTGTCTTTTTTCCTTATTCTTAGTTTTTTACCAGTATTTTTTTTAGATTCTGTTGAGGTTACAGAAATCGATTATTGGGGATCGGTGGTTGGAGTACGAAGACTGAATTTTAGATCTTCGTTTATTTATTTTGCTGGAGTTTGTTCAGTTGAGGAGGTATAGAATCCGGGTTTTGATCCCGCATGACGATTCCTGGTTCTGGTTACTTGATGGACAATGAGGCGAGTTGCTTGCCGTGCACGCCGGAGGAAGAAAAAAGGATTATAGAGGAGCTAACGAAAGAGGCAGAATCTAAGTTGAAGGAAGGAAATTTGTATTACGTTATCTCCAACAGGTAAGATCGCGAGATGGATTATGTAGTCGGCTGATTCTTTCGTGATTATTGATTATTTCTCCTCGTCATTATTTTATTTTAGTTTGTTATTTGTTGATGCTGCTTCTTTTGATCCACATATTCGTTGAATATACTACTATTGAGCGTATGCTGCTTCTTTTGATCCACATATTCGTTGAATATAATACTATTGAGCGTCGAGTGGTTATATTTGCTCGCTCTCTCTCTCTGGCGTTTTTGTATTTGATTCTTATTAAGTTATGGTGTCCTCCTTCTTTGCTTTACCTTTCTTCTTCTTCTTCTTCGATTGATAACACGTAGTAATGGCTCTGTCCGTAACCCTATGGTGCACCTCAGAGAAAAAGCTGTTATCTTTTTGTGCCTCTAATGAGCTTAGTTTCTTATCAAGATGTGTAGCAGCAACATGTTGGTTTCAAGCAGATATTAATCCTGTCTGTTAGAGCAAACTTGTGTCTCAAAATCCTTTATTTTCTCGTTATCTCGGGCACAGTATACTTTTGCCTTTCCTCAAAAAATGTAACTGGTCGCAGAAATTCATCTGCATATATGTTCATTATTGAATATTTTTGATGACTTTCCACTGAAACAACTTTCCCTGCAGTCCTGCACGGAGGAATTTTTTTTTGTTTTCCTACTGTGTGCTCTAGAAGCAAGCAGATATTGAGAACGGTTGGACTGTTTCACTCCATTTTCATTGGTTGTGGGTGAAGTGGGTGAATATGTGTGTTTCTGAAGACTTATGCTGCGTTTAGTATGCATTCTTGGAATGTATTATTTATAGGTTGATAATGCATTCCAAGAAATCATACCAAACACAATCTTAATTTCAAAATGTCCACCATTCCATTCCAAACGCTTTCAAAGTATAGCTGTATAGTTCATTCTCTTTAAACACGATTTAGAGTGGAGATCCTAGAGGGTAGGGTGCCCAGGACCCACAAAACATTGAGTTTGAGAAGATAATATGAAAAATATAAATTAAATAAATAGTGGGTCCAAATGTTAAAGAACATGAGTGGAAGACCAAGGTTGTATTTGGGACTTCTTTGGAATGCATTGTCGGCCTAGAATGCTTACTAAATGCAACCTTAATTTCACAACATTTACTGTGGTGGGGTGCCCAGGACCCACAAAACATTGAGTTTGAGAAGATAATATGAAAAATATACATTAAATAAATAGTGGGTCCAGATGTTAAAGAACATGAGTGGAAGACCAAGGTTGTATTTGGGACTTCTTTGGAATGCATTATTGGCCTAGAATGCTTACTAAATGCAACCTTAATTTACTGTGGTAGTTGGTGCAGAGAATTAAATGATACAATCTTGCTTACTTGGTTTGGCTGTGAGACTGTCAGACTAATCCGCGTATAAAAATTAATCGCATTTGTTCAATTTGATAAATACGAAGAACAACTCTATGTTGGCATTGAAGTAACGAAAGAAAAGTCCAAGTTTTTAATAGAATATTTTTCCCCCGGATATTGCCATTTACATTGTGTTCTGCCCATAATGCCTTTGATGTCTTTTCAGCTGATCTGAAATTGCCATTAAGTGCTTCAAATAAGTGGTCTATCAGAACATCAGTTGAAGTGTATGTGTTCGAGGTGCCTATTTTTTGAGAAGGTGGTGGGAAGGGGAATGAGAAGCAATGCCAATGCTGTCCAACACCACTTTACCAATGGAAAAAAGAAGAGAGGTTGAAAGGATAAAGTGTAGAAACATGAACAATTGTGGATGCATGAACCACTATAAATCTTGGAATCCGGATGGGAAAAATCAGGTTTCATGTTACCTATTTATTAGCATATAGAACCATCATCGGTGATGCAGAGTTTCTTCTTAGTGATAATTATCATTCCCGATGGAAGTTTGGCCACGAGAAACAAAAAGAGTTAGAATTTATTGTACCTTAAAGGAAGACGTACATTCTGATAGTTATTGTATAAAGAATGACATGTTCTTGAGATGTTTTACCTGTTTAAGACACGTTATTGCAAGCAAGGTTTAAAGCATCGGTATTGGGTATTGTATTGGAAAGGTGATTTTAAGAGACGTATCATATCATATCGGAGAGACGCAAGATACACATAAAAATGGTTAAGAAACATGGAAATACTTGAGATACATACAAAATACAGTTTTGAAGCATAAGTACTATAAATAAGTAATATATAAAATATATCATGTATAACAAGGAGAACAAAGTAGACAAGATAAGTGCATTCAATTGATTATGTATAAAAGATGAGGTTTCTTACATGTTACTAATACCGAAAAAGATGTCATTTTCAATTTGGGGAAGATTTAGGGTTTAGATGTACACATTATTGCCCAAAAAAAAAAAAACCTAGTTCGATGCAATCATTCCGGTTGTTTTTCACTATAGTGATCCATTGTAAAAAACGACACTAAAAATTAATATTTGAGCAAAAAATTCAAAGTTTTGATCGTTAAATGTTCTTGCGAAAATCTGGTTTCAATCCTTGATTGCAGGCTATTTAATACCTAAATAATGATGAAATCAACACTACTAGAGTTGTTTTGCCCGTAAAAGCAAGGAATCAAGCTGATTTTGTCAGGAAAAAAAGAAGAAGATTAGAATGCCTTACAAGATCTCTCAGTAAGTGTTTTATAGTCACGGATCGTATTCTATAGTTTATAAGAGATGTATCGAGCGTATCGATAGGTATTAGCCATGTATCAACCAAATCATGTGATGCATCAGTTATTGTCGACATATAAGGTAGGATACTAAAACCTTGATTACAAGTGGTTTCCCTCTAGAAAATGTGTCATGGACTTATTGGCAAGGTTCTAAAACTCGGGTTTCGACTAGGTTTCGATCAGCCAGAAAACAAGTTCGTCTTGGTTTCGACCATATCTCGGCCGAAACTTGGGACTTTCTCCAGGCTAACTCGAACCTTGGTTTCGAGGCCCAAAAGTTGGTTTTTTGCTCTGATTCTTGTTGTGCTGCCTATTTTTGACATTTTAAACTAAATCCATGCATTAGTTTCACATAGAGAACACTAAAAATATTACTTGTGGTTTTGATCCAAGTTAGATATGATGAGAAGATTCAGATCTGATAGTTAATATGATCATTTCTGATCTTCGATCTAACAGTCGATATGGCCAATCTGAATCTAGACCTCACAGTTAGAATTTAAGATCGAAACTACAAGATCTTTACAACTAACAACTAACTTCTAGAATTAGAATAAAAAAATAGAGCAGTCAAGTATTTGAATTTGATGGGGTGGAATGGAGCGGAGGAAAAAGGGGATTGATGGATGTTATGGAGAAGATAAAATAGGGAAGAAGCAAGCTAAGATTTAGGATTGGGAAACTAGCAATCAATGGGAGGAGTTGAGTGGGAACAAAGAGTTGGTTGATGGGTGGACTGAGGGGAGAGGAAATAATTTTTCCTAAAAGTTAGGATCTGAAATTAAACAAATAAAAAAGTAGGAGAGAATGGAGTTGAAAATAGGGAGAAACCTTCCTTACTGTAGGGGATGAAAGAGAGAGAGAGTTAGTTCAAACTTTCATTATCAAATCAAATCCAATTCACTGTATTTACTTATTTATGGAAAACAAAAGAAATCTTCTAGATCAACTCAAATTCTAATAAAATAAACTATCTTAGACTTTCCTAAATAGGGCTCATTGACAACTATATTACTTTCCTAATAACAAGCAACTCAACCACTAATAAAGTATTGTATTTTAAAGTCTAGAAACTTGGTTCTATTACTAAAATCTGGCCCAAATTTAAACTGGGTCGGCATTTGTCCTGGTTTGGACAGGGGATTCAACTGGTATGTTTCTAGTGTAGACCTAAATCATAACAACAACAAACTCAGCCTTATCCCAACTTAATGGGTTCGGCTACATGAATTGAAACAAAACAAAGTAGAGGAAACAGAGTTCGAACCTAAAAAGGGAAGAAAGTATGGAAAAGAGGGATGCGGATAGAGGTGAGAAATGAAGAAAAGAGAAAGACTAATGAAAGATGAGATATAAATAGAAAGATGAAAGATATTAAAGGGAAAGAGGCACAGCCCAGCACGTCAGGAGATTCTCAGCTACATGTAGACCTAAATCATGTTACTTAGAAATCGTTAAAGTAATATTCATTTGAACTGATTGAAGTGTTACAATATACTTTTAGATATCAGCTGGAAATGCATGTTATATGTATCTGATAGCATATCAACTGGGATTGTGTTGCAATGGCCAATGAAAGTTGTAAAGTAATGCATGTCAATCAATGTAGTTCTGTTCTAAGTACAAGCATTATGTATATTCATATATTATTTGTATGAATAGGATACAACCTCACATTTGATGATTAGTGAGTTTCTTGGAACTATTGAATATTACTCCCCCCCACCCCTTATTATTTTCTCATTGACAAATGGAAGATACTGTAGTCATTTTAATACAACGTAGGGAAATTCTTGGGTAATTTTGTTTAATTTTAACTGCTACCTTGGGAATAATTTTGTCGACTTTTATTAACTATGCTCTGATGCTCGGATTCTTGTTTGTGCAGATGGTTTATGGATTGGCAGAGATACAGTGGACAAGATACAGGTGATTGTCCAATGGATGAGCATCCCAGTGGTTCCCAACTTTCAAATGGATTTCGTTCAAAGAAAGCAGATAGACCTGGACAAATTGATAATACTCTTCTAGTTAAGAGTGGCAGTGATGGTAAAGTTAATGACCTGGAACTTGTTAGACCACTGGAGGAAGGACGCGATTATGTTTTGATCGCTCAGGAAGTCTGGAAGAAGCTTCATGATTGGTAATCAAATCTGTATTTTTCTTCTGTCTTGGTGGGATTCATTTATCTGTGAGTTCTCTTTTCAAATGAGTTATGGACTTAGTTCCACTCTCTCTGTTGTCTTCTGTTTGTAGGTATAAAGGGGGACCAGCACTGCCTAGAAGGTTGATTTCTCAAGGTGTCCTCCATAAGAACTTTACTGTAGAGGTTTACCTTCTCTGTCTTTACTTGATTGATTCTAGAGACAACAGCCAGTCAGTTATCCGGATAAGTAGAAAGGTAATTCCTCTTTGATTTTTTATCCATTTCACAATTCATTACTAGGGATGGCCTTGGGGAGCTTTGGCTAGCTTGATCACTACCTGTCTGACCAAAACATCAATATGATCCATGCGAGGTAGGTAGGCCCAGGGCAGGAAATTACAGAAAGAAACTCAATAAAGTTCCTTTTGTTTCCATGGAAATTTTTGGAAGATCAACTTTAGATACAAAATTTATTCGTCTTTCTTTACCATTTCTCCCTTTGTGAGATTGAGGAAGAAACAAACCGTATGGTGGAAGTGGCATCCTTCATGGGTGATGAGTTCTTGATTGACCAACATACAACAGCTTTGGAAAATAGAAGTCACAAAAGTTAACTGGAATTTCCAATTTCTTTTCACATTTCAATAAAATTGTTTCTGTTCTTTTTATTCCTAGACAATTTCCTTCTGCTTCTAAGACAATTTGTGAAGAAACTTTCATTTGAACAAATGGAGAATAAAAAAAGAGTGACAAAACTGGAGAAGGCAAAAGGAGATTAGGTAATAAATATTCAAACTTCTACTAAAGGCCATGTTTCCATTGTGACCTGAATGCCATGGATCAATCAATTGAAACCTGATTAGGCTACCAAACAGCCCTAATAAGGATAGGTGGGGCATGAGGCATATTTTTTCACCCATTTAACTTGCTCGTTGTGATCCCTATTCACGTTTGCTTATCATTTCATTTGCTGCTGTTTGTTTTGCTTAGTTTTACTTGTTATTTTCACAGATGAGGTGTATGTGGAGAATACAAATGGAAGCCATGAAGTTAAATCTTTTAATATCATTCTCGTGAACAGAGTCTAGGGCTGAGCTAGGGATGTACTTTTTTTTTTGGGAGAGGGGCAAAGTGATGCAGTAGCTTAGTGGAAATTTTTTTTTGTGCTGTTGGTCAGGTTTTTCTTTGTGATGGGTTGAGTTGGGGATTGGAAAAATTGAGGTTTTAATGGTGCTTACTGATGGATTACAAACTGGTGTTAAAATCTTGCAAACAAATGATAAATATGGTTATGTTAGAGGAAGAGAAGATAAGTTTTATCAGCATTGTGTTGATCGGCTCTAGGAATTACATATAGATTTCTAAATAACCTGAGGACAAGCAATACCGATGCTATTTTCCTGCTATTGCAAAATAGAGCCAGAAATAGTATGCTGGGTTACTTCTGCAACTTTTTGATGAAATAAAGCTGGTGCTGCCATTATTATTGTTTTAAAACACAACCT
The DNA here is from genome assembly GCF_018873765.1 of Telopea speciosissima. Taxonomy (NCBI): domain Eukaryota; kingdom Viridiplantae; phylum Streptophyta; class Magnoliopsida; order Proteales; family Proteaceae; genus Telopea; species Telopea speciosissima. The sequence continues at coordinate 85,410,983 of NC_057916.1, read as the reverse complement.
TTGAGAGGATGTTACTGTGAATGCCGTGGTTCCTGACTTGATGAAATAAAGCTGGTGCTGCCATTATTATTGTTTTAAAACACAACCTTTGAGAGGATGTTACTGTGATGCCGTGGTTCCTAACTTGATTTTATCTTAACGCTTCAGTCCTAACTTGGTAATTTTAATCTTCAGGCTTCTGTACGTGAGCTGTATGATCGGGTGTGCTCATTTCACAAGCTAGAACAGAAGAAGGCATGTCTCACAATTATTTGACATGAAGTTTTAGTTTGAAGTTCTTATCACACTGAATGAATGGTTTCATTTAATTATTTATTTGCAGGTTCACATTTGGGATTACTTCAATAAGCGGAAACATTCATTATTGGCTATTTCCAATAATACGCTGGAAGAGATGAACTTGCAGATGGACCAGCATGTGAGTGCACTTACGATATAGCAATTGTCAGATTTGCTAGATTAGGTACTGATGTAGATCGAAGCATGATGCAATTCATGGGACTTACTGTTCATGAGAACAGTAGTGTGGGCCATATGGATGGCTGAAGTGGAAGATTAGATGCTGCCAATATCATATCTTTAGCTGCTATTTTGTTTAGTTTCTAATTTGGTTGCTTAGTCATTTACCAAGTTAGATTTTAGTTGGTTTCTATTTCTGTTTTGAAGAGATTTTAGGCTATATCTTATTAGATAGCTAAGAACATGTTTCCTTTTTATTGCTACTTTCTAATTTGTAATGTTTCTAGAAGAGGGATCTTAGAATAGGAGTAGTTTCTATTGTAATGGTTGCTTTGTTATTTAATAAAGAGAATGGCTGGACAAAGGCCACAATTTGAGTTTTAAAAAAAAAGAAAGCTTTACTTTTGCTGTGTGATTCAATATGGTGAAATACCAAGGTCTGTGAGAGACAGACCAAGGCCATGGGTGAGAGGCCTCGGTCATATTCTTTCCCTTCTTTTTCCCCTTGATTCTTCTTGTTTCTGTTTTCTGTTTTGTGACATATCTCACATCTGGACACATTCAAAGGCCTGTTGTGTTGCTGGAATTGCTATTCAGTTTCTGGAAGACCAATCTTTCGAGTTCCAATTATTAACAAGACTTGAAGATCAGATTTCATCCTCGTGGCTCCCTGTTATTGAAGAATTATGCAGAGATTTTGTGGGGCTCTAACTGTTGATCTAGCCCAGATTTTGCCTGTGTTTAACCTTTTGAAGGGTCTTCCTTCAATGGTAATCTGAGATTAGTCCATTGGATTGGTTTGTCTATAGCCCTGAGTTTCTAATTCTGAGAACTGTTGATATGTCAGCATCTAGCCATAACTTGTGGCTGAGATTTTGAAGGTTCATCCAGCCCAATAAGATCTACCTTCAATAGGAAGATCAACCCCATCCAAGTTGCTGATTTTCTAATTCTGTTACCTGCTATTTTCTGGTTATTGACTTGTTTCCTGTTCAGCTGATAGATCAGAAATTGTTACTGGCTGTTTCTTTGTGGTCTGACTTAATTCCAAGGCACTCTTATAGGTTGTTGAGAGCACTAAGTGTTGAAACACCTTGTTGTTAGGTGTTACTGTTATGTTCTATTGCTGACTTAGATGCTGTGATGATCCTACTGTGAGATTAGTTCTTATTTGTCTAGTTAAGGACTGATCTTACAGTAGAAAAAGTTTGATAGATTAGAGCTATTGAAGAGCAATTCAGTAGTTTACTATATTGATGAGATATAATTTCATCCATTGGTCTATCATGCCCTATGGAACCCTCATGTGCTAAGTTCACAATGTAATCCACAGGGGGTTGCTGTGGCTGAAGGTGAGTGAATAGCGGCTCAGGTTTCTCTGCATACCAGATCTGTGCTTGACCTTTTATTGGTTTTACCACACCTTAACAAATATTTGAGCCATGTCTCCCATGTTGTCTCACCCATACATGTATAGAACATAGATTTTTAATTTTTCATAGTTAACATTGCAATTTGTGTATTGTTCAAAATTTTTGGCATTTATTTTTGTTTTTAAATCCATACGGTAGCTACTTAGTCTGTTACTATCATTTTTTGGGTAATATCTGTTACTTCTCTGATGCTCCTGTAGGTGGTAAATTTTTATACTGCCTTAAAAACCCCTAATCATATTTTAGATCCTTACTGTTCTTTCATTCAAAATCAAGCCTTTCTTACACCCACCCATCCATATTTTCAAATTCAAACTAAATACCACCTGTATTTATGTGGGTGTATACCTTACTAAGATAGCCACAGCTATGTTTTGAGTTTACCAACTTCTTCAGAGTTGAGCAAAGGGTGCTAAATTTATCTTTTGACTGGTAATTGTTGAGCATATGTATTCTACTGTTTCTTCTGTCATTATTAGTTTTACTTTAGATTTAGATTTGGCTGCCAATGCTTTTAGATTGTTATTGAGTCCATAAGCCCGCAATAGGTTGGGTACAATGGGTTCTTTACTTTCTACATGTATAAGGTATTTCTTATGTACCACTTGAAAAGCTTTTATGTTTCACATTTCTTGAGCTCTAACCGTGATTACAGATTTGGTTGCAGTTCCCATTTATGTGTTTCTCTGTTAATGCCGTTTTGGTTTTTTTGGTTCTGAAGATGCTCTTGGAGGTACAGCATAGTGGGTTTTTGTCATCTGGATTCGGCATGGACTCAACAGGAAATGAATTAGCTCTGGTACCAATTGAACCTTCAAGGTCACCTGTAACTATTGCAGGAGGTCCAACCCTGTCCAATGGCAATTCAACAGGATTTGGTTCCAGTTTGCTTCAAGGAAATAATTTAAGTTCAGTACTGATGGATGTTGATGATGTATATGGCCCATTGAGCACTGTGACAAAAGGTGACAGAGGAGGGTTGGCAGGATTACAGAATCTGGGAAACACTTGCTTTATGAACAGTGCTATTCAATGTCTGGTCCATACACCCCCACTAGTTGATTATTTCTTGCAGGACTATATCGAGGAGATCAACATGCAAAATCCTTTAGGAATGCATGTATGTGATCTTTTTCTGGTTTCATTTGCTTAATAAAATGTGGTGGTCTTGCTTTGCTTATGGGGTTATCCCGTAGATTCTTAAATAGCTTCTAATTTTTGTTGTATAGGGTGAGCTTGCAGTTGCTTTTGGTGACTTGCTGAGGAGATTATGGTCCTCCGGACGGACACCAATTACTCCACGTGCATTTAAGGGAAAACTAGCTCGTTTTGCTCCCCAGTTTAGTGGGTACAACCAACATGATTCTCAAGTAAGTTTTACATGATTACCAAATTTTAAATTAGTCATTTACAGACGAATTTGTTTTGGTCTGCTGAAAGAAAAAAAGTTGAACCCAAAGAAGTTTTGTATCAAAAAAGAGGGGGGGAGGGGAACAACGTAGGAGTCTTACCCAAATTATTTGGTGCCTGCTACATGAATCCAATTTCACAATGCACCCTGTCTGAGGCCATATCGTGTGCCAACTTATGTATTTTCAACCATCCTCTGTAGCTTGACTGACACCTATTCTATGTTAACTTTATATCTCTCTGGAGCCTTTAATAAGCACCTTATTGCTCCTGGCTGATTTAGTACCATTGATAAGTTTAAAACCATAGTATGGCCATACATTACACAGTTTCCAATCATTCCAGTAGTTGGTTTTAATTTTTTTTTTTGTTGAAGAAACACAAGAGATTTCTATTAATGATAAGAAAATGTTACTAAGTACATGATAGTACAGTCGTCAGAGAATAAAATACCGTGGAGGAGAAAGAAATAGCAACCCCCAACTCATCAGGAGCAGAAGTGACATAACGAGCACCCCATCCTACCCAAGCAAAGGGGAAGAGAGTTCTGTGACACCCACCCCTCCTATCCACTCCTTCTAATGTAGTCCTAGATAGACAAAGGATCTACTAGGAGCCAAATAACCAGGACCTTTCAAACAGCTGGCCGATTGAACAGGTTTGAGGATTTAGGTCAAGTTTAGGGTAATGAGGTTGGATCTTATATGGTAAAGCTAGGCAGGTTATTAGGAATCTAATGAACTAGGTTTAGTGAAATTTGAGTGAGTTTAAAAATCAGAAAATTAAGCTTAGGGAGCTGGGTTTTAGGGTTTAGAGTGAGTTTTGGGCAGGGGTTAAGATTGAGCTTCCCTAATGGTGAGGGGAAGGTTTGAACCAAAAGTGGGCAGAATCTGATGGTGGGAAAGAGCTATGGGAATTTTAAGGTTTTAGGGCTGTAATGGGAATTGAGGGGAGTTAGGGTTTTGTTGGGGGAATGGACCTAGGGTTAGGATCGAGTGGAAGGATTGATGAGGGGGTATTGTGGTTAAAGTTTGATTGAATTTGGCTGGTGGGATTGGGCTGGGCAGAATGAAGATAAGCTAGGGTTGAATGGATCATTTAGGATTAATGGAGGGGGTGATACTGGGGGTCAACAGGTTAGGTTAGAGGATTAGAAGAAGGAGGTTGATTGCTGAAACAGTAAACTACTTACTTGAATAGCAGATCTTCAATGGCAGCCGCTTTGAAGATAGAATTTAAGTTCTCCCCATCTACAAGATGCAAGGAGATGTGTAGCAGATCCTCCCGTTCTACAAAACGCAAGGAGTCAACTGGAGATCCACAAGTCCCTTCACCTTGATATTACTCACAAGGCACACTCACAATGAGCAAGGCAGCAGCAACAATGGCAGCAAGCATAAGACAAAGTCATTTCTGAAATCTGAATTGTGGGGGAGCCTCCTACGATTTTATTTATTTATAATCTGATCAAAGGCCTCATTCCTCTTCAGCCTAGGAATTTGAATTACTAGACTGAAACCTAATTACAAACTACAAAGCAGTCCCTCTAAAAATCATGGAGGGGTGGAATTAAAACACTTAAAAGAAAGATTCCCTAACAACCAATAGCATTAAATCACTTAAATTGACCCATGGTCTGAACCGGTTCAGTTTAATTTTACAAAATTAGACTATGGAAAAATAAACTAAGTATGAAAACTTCCAAAATAAAACTAAGGCTCCAACAATCGGCCCTACTCCTAGGGCTGTTTCTTCTTCTTGCGGATGCTTGGAACTGCATCATCTTCCATACCCAGTTGATGCAGATCAAATGGAGAAAACCTGAAATAAAATATCCCTATTTCAAAGCCCGCGACAGCAGCGAAGAAAGGGGGAAAATATGCTATTGGTTGGATGAGAGAGAGAGAGACCTTTGGGGGAAGAGGAAAGGTGAAACCTGGGGGGGGGGAGAGGAGGAAAGATGAGCAGAGAGGAGAGAGAAGGGAAAGGCGACTACCTCATTAAAATCTTACTAATTTTTAATCTCATTAATTGAATTTGTGGGTTGGAGTGTACTCTTGCAATCTTATTTAAAGACTTTACGAAACTGAATCGTATTGGTTGTAGAGAAATCTGCCAGCCAATGGACAAGGAATCCTCCCATCCACAAGCTAGAAATGGGGAGTTTCCTATTGCATCATAACTCTAATTAAGGAATTAAAAAAGGGCTAGAATTTAGGAATAATATCCCATTGTATCTAACCAACTTTCAAAATAATTATCCTATGTATCTAGCCTGCATTATTACAATACATGCAATTTACAAAGTACTAATCAAAGTCCCAAATAAAAGATCAAACCACATCTGATGGTGGTGATCATGCTCAACACAATTCATCTGAGAAGCCAGACTTTATATATATATATCAAGACATGGGCAAATCTCCATGGTCTACTTGGCTCCTTGCCCTAGTGATCATGGTGGCTGAATCACCTTTCACACGCACATTCTGGACGCCCTCCCTCAGTGCCAGCTCAATCCCATCCGCTGTGATAACAAATCTGCTCTAATGGAATTCACTACTCCAATTGATCTAGAGTGGGCCATGCTCGACCTACTCAATCCATCCACACCAGAAGGGCATTTCTAATAGATGATCTGTCAAAGTTGAACATCACCATGTTTATAGCAATCAGATCGGTATCTGCCCCAGCCGATTCCGATACAGATTGGGTGACATGGCCGATTACTCCTTGTCCAATCCACCTTTTTTGGATCAGCCAGAGAATTGCCCCCAATAAATATTTTAAAAAAAATACGATCACGGAACTCCCTCCCCCTCCCCACCCCTGCAACCTTGCTCTCTCCCTCTTCCGCCCTGTTTCTCTCCCTTCCCCTCCCTCTCCGACTGCAACACCCGCCCCTCTTTGGATTCCCCTCCACCCTTGTCCCTCCCTCCCTCCCTTTCTCTCTGTCTCTCCATCCCTGTAACTCCCATCGTCCATGCTGCAGACCTGCCAAGGACACCGTTGTCTCCAAAAAGCCCTCCAAGACTGTTGTGACGGTGATCCCGAAGACCACCACCACCCCTGGTAAATGAAGCGTCAATAGCTGGAAATTGAAGCGTGCACTGCAACTTGCCGAGTACCCTGACAAGCAAGAGCTTTAATTGGTTCTCCGCACCATCGAGTTCTTCCCTCCCATCGTCTTCGCTGGAGAAGCCAGAAGCTTGGAGGACCGTCTCAGAAAGGCTGCCATGGGAAGGGCTTTCGTCAAAAGCCAAGCCACTGCCACTCTAACTTCCTCAAGGCTTTCATCACTAGAGGTTATTCTGCCATGCGGAGACCAGAGTCACCCAGTGAAATCTCTATTTCACGGAGCACAACAAGCAAGGCAACTTCTTCTCCCGGCTACAGCTCTGGCTCCCCTCCCTATCTCTCGGTTATGTGGTTCTTATATAGTTGTAAACCAGTACCAATAACAGGATTGATTAGAGAGTAAGAACTTCCTGATTCAAGAGAAAACACATAAAACAAGATCAACATATAGGCCTGGTCGAGTGCTCCTTTATAGGACTAGAACAGCGGCTGACAATCTCAGCAAGATCTAACAGTTAAATCTGCTGTTATGGACAATTTCTTATGGAACTAGGATTGTAGGATAGTTCAAATCAACCAAACAGTAGGTTGTATGGATGATCAGAATTCAGATTCACTATACCCAGCTGTAAACTGATCTATGCTATTGAATATATAGGTGAACAGATCAGTAATAATCAATTATCGAACAGCCTTCTAAATAACAAGACTCGAATCCCACTTGGAGTAGTAGTATAGCTAATGTAATTCTAGATTGGTAGGAGACCAACTAGAACCGATAACCACGATCTGCTATGGATTAGGGAGATCGGCTAGGTCAAAATATGTGAAATTGTGAAATTAGGGTTAGAGTAAGTTGATGTAGGGGAGTCTTCCAGTGAAGGTCCTGACTCCTGAGGTGATGTTTTGATGAGGTTAGGTATGTAAACTTGAATGAACAATAGATTAGGTTTAGGGTTTTGGGTTTTGAGAAAGTGGAAGGAGAGGGAATCAAGGGTTTAGGGTGGTCACCTAAGGCTGGTACTAGGATCGAGTTTCCCTTATGGTGAGAGGGAAAGTTCGAACCAAGAAAGGTGGGATTTTGAGAAAACTTATCTTGACCCTACCGAAATTTTGCCATTTCTCTAAATTCATGAGAAAACTTATCTTGACCATAAGAAAATCTATTAGCTTAAAAATTAACAGTAAAAGCTGTTGATGTGTATTACGTTGCCCTTAACGATTTGAACATTTATGCTAAATAATACCAGAGCAGGGAGGTGAAGTGTTCGACTGCTGGGATGTGCAATGGGGTATCCAACACTTCTTCCCCCTCGGTGCCACGTGAAGTGTTTCCACGTAAGTGCTATCATGTGCAAGGACCATGCGATGACAGGCATGCACTTTGGGGGGGGGGGGGGGGAGGGGTGTTGATGTATACGTTTACGTTGCCCTTGCTTAACAATTCGAGCTTTTAGGCTAAGCGGCAAAACACAAAAGCATGGTATCCATATATTCGGTGCGAAATGCATACGTGTATAGTTCCCTTACAATACGTTGGGGTATCTTAAATTTGTTGCTTTTTTAAATAGGGTTAATTCTGCAGGGAAAATGACTAGATCTTCTGAATGAAATATAATTTCGTGGTTAGAGATTGGTTTGTTCTTCGTTCTGGTCTATGATTGTTGGTTTGCTGGTCATTTGCTATGTAGGCTGTTGTCTTCATACTTGCAACATTATTTGTTGCTCATTTTCCCTCTTTGCTTACTTCTAAACTGTGACATTGGCTTTCCCCCTTGGAAGCCCTATTTTTAGGCCCATCATTCATGGTTTGAATCCACCCTGCAATCAGTTTATTCGCTTTCAAGATTCTTTAGCCTATGATAGATGGTAAAAGGATGTAGGACCAAATTTTCCTTCAGCTACAGTCAAGGTAGACCCTTTGACTGAGGCCTTCGGATGACATTGAGAGGGCATCGCTCAAGGGTTGGGGGTATTAACGACCATTTGTAAATAGGGGAAGAGAAGTGCAGCCATTGATGGCTGTACAGTTCCTTCAGCGCATGGTGAAGGAAAACTTCCCCAAGAACATATAAATCATTGAGAGGGAGGACTTGGAGAAAAATTAAGCTATATTCCTTGTCGTTTTGGTTAAGATAGCGTGTGTCTGGTGCGTCCGTCATCGTGAGGTGTTAAAACTAGTAAAAAGATATTTTAGACTTTCATAATTGGGAAGGGTACTTTCCCATTTTTTTGAGAAAAAGTATATAAATGATTTTGTATTTCTTTATTTTCTTTTGTTGTCATAATATGTGACTGTATGGCGGTCGATATTTTATGTACTTTTGTTGATGTAGACAAGCATTATGGTAAGCACTATAGCTGCAGGCCTAGGAAGAACCAGGCCCATGCTTAGGCTCATGGTTCTTGAACTGGACCTTTGGTTCATGCCAGAAATGTGGCTCCATTTACTTCAACCATCAACTGGTACTTTTGGTGTTGATATTTAGCAATCACTTGCTAAATCTGGTCTGACCTGTAAGTAGTGATCCAACCATCAGTTAGCTGTGGTACTTCAAGGTTCTCCTATTGTACCAAAGACCTACATTTGACTTTAGTTCCAGGGTATTCTACCCTAGGATTTGTGAGGTATTATTAAGTTACTAATTCTGTAACAGCAAGTTGCTTGTAATCAGTAATCCCACCATTGGATTGGTGCCATCTTTGGGGAGTAAATTACTGTTACTGTGTCCTTACTGTTGGTCTAATCCAGGCCTATTACTGTTGATAAAATATGAAGGAAATATTGGTTTTTTTTTTCTTCATGTCCCTTACCATACTCGAGCAGATTCTTCAAATAGCTAAGCCATCCACCTCGTCCCCCCCTCCCCCCCCCCAAAACACAACAAAGAAATCCCAACAAAATAATTCAAGGAATCTTGCTGGTGATAGTGATAAATTTTTACTCCTTGCTATCTCATTGCCATACTATGTTTTGTGATCTTTTCACTGTTATTTTACATTTTATAGTACAAAGAAATCCCAACCCAATACCCCACCAACGCAACCCCTCCCCCAATTGTGAGGCAGGATCAACTCGATTCCAGGTCTCCATCATCAGCATCTGGTGACTTTTTCCACCATGCTGAGGCCAAAGGCTGGTACCTCAAGTTTATTTTACATGTGAGGTCTTTGAAAAGAATAGACATAGTGATAAGATATGACATTTGTGCCATTTTTAGAAGGATGAAAAGCATGCCTTGATATGAATGATTGAATGACTTGCCTCCAATCCATGCAGTTCTTCTCTCGCTCTCTCTCCTTCCCCCTTCTAAATTCAATTTCTTTCTTTACTATCGTTAAATGAATAATTTGTCTTCCTTCAGGAACTTCTTGCCTTCTTACTGGATGGACTACATGAGGATTTGAATCGTGTCAAGCACAAGCCTTACCTTGAAACAAAGGATGCAAATGGTCACCCTGACGAGGAAGTAGCAAACGAGTGTTGGGAATATCACAAGGCTCGAAATGATTCCATAATTGTGGATATTTGTCAGGTGATCTCATTTATACGTATATAAATAGGTGCATCCTGAAAGTCTGATGCTGCTAACAGTTGGATGGAATTTTATATTTTGATTAATATCGTCCTCTGTTTACTGTCAAATTTTAATTCTTATCTGGGATGGGTACTACCTTAGACTTATGGCTTACTGGAATATTGTTGTGGTTGATAAAAGTATATGAGCTTTCACTTGTACATTTTGATGTGTACTCTGGGAATAGAAGATATCAATGCTCATGCCCATTGACGATGGAGGTAGATAGCCACCAAGCAGTAGCATGGCCGGGGTCATACAGTCCTTCTAGAGTTGGGGTAGGGAGGACAGCTGCAGAGGATGTGGTTGGATTTTTTAGGTCCCATAGAGGAGGGCGGCACATTTAGAGCAGAACTATCTTCACTTTGTTATGGGATGGAATTGTTATCACATAATTCTTTTCTCATATTTAGAATGGTTGATGAGTTGGTGCCATGGAGGTTTGTGCATATTCTTCGTATCATTGGGCCCAATGCCTATGGACTGAACTCATTACAGTGGAGGCTGAGATCAGCAAATGACTTTGCAGGATGCTTGGCAAACAGGGGTTATGCTACGAAGAATGTGTTATGAGCCTGTTTTGTATTTGTGATTCTTTAGTTTCTGCCCCGTTCTCTTTTAGCAGCTTGTACCTTTTATCTTCTTTTATTTATTTATTTATTTATTTTTCTGTCAATGAATTCAATAACTCATCAAAAAGGTATGCATATATAAAAGAAAAAGTGAAATAGTAAGGAAAGATAAAGAAGTTGATTAAGGGAGATGCTATTTAGTCAATTTTGGAATATCCCAGGTGCAGTCTCGACGTCCCAATGTTCAAGGTTAGTTAAGATCCCACCATTGAAAAGTGGGAATGTTGGGAACTTCAACAAATAGCACCTTAATTTCATTCAATGATTCACTGTTTCTCCCCTAGGATAGAGGTGTCATACTATTCCAGGTGGTGAAACAGCAGTGACAGCCTGATTTTAGTTTTTTATAACCTTTTAGTGCAATTACATGCTTCATATTATGTCTTCCAAGCATAACCCTATTCAAAACTTAATCAACCCTAGAACTCAAATACCTAAATGACATTGGGACCACTTAGTTTGACATACTCTACTGTGTGAAACTTGTCCAAAATCCCTTGAAAATTGATCCAAACAAGATTTATAAACTGAACAGAATTTAAGACCCTAGTTTTAGAAATACTCATTGTCGCCCAAAAGTAACGAACTTGAATATGAAGTCAGCGACTAATCTACCAACATTTTAGTTATTCCTTCCTATTCTTGACCCTCTTCTAAGCAATGTAGCCCCTATGGCTTAATGGAGCTCTAGTGGGCCTCGTGTGAAGTTATTTTTAGTGGATCTGGTTGACATAAGCTTTGTTCCATACATTTATGTCTGTATTACCTGCTGACATTTGATTATGTAACCATTTGTTGTTCAACAATGTTGATGTCCTAGGACTGTCATGGTATGCAATAAATGTCACACTTCAAAATAACCCTCATTGGCTCATTATACAGTCATCCAAGCTGAAATGATTTACTGTCCTTCTAAATAATCTTATACTTGATTTATATGTATATAGAAGCTCTTGTTTGTTACTTAAGAGTTCCTGATAAAATTTTGATGTTCAAGTTTAATGCCTATATTTTTTTTTCCTGATGGCATGAAGATTGTGTTAAAATCTCAGGGTCAGTATAAGTCAACACTGGTATGCCCAGTTTGCAGCAAAGTTTCAGTGACTTTTGACCCCTTCATGTACTTATCATTGCTGTTACCTTCATCTGTTACACGGTCAATGACAATTACTGTTTTTTATGGTGATGGAAGTGCTCTTCCCATGCCATTTACCGTGACACTGCTCAAACATGGTTGCTATAAAGATCTTACTCAGGCCTTGAGTAATGCATGCTGCTTAAAGAGTGATGAAAGCATCTTACTTGCAGAGGTATTGTTACATTACCAATATTATTGATTGATAACATCTTCATTTATATATTATTTTCTGCAGTCTCTTAAGGTAGTTGATTGCCACTCTCCAGGTGTATGATCATCGAATATATCGATACTTGGAGAAGCCTAGTGATCCATTATCTATGATAAAGGATGATGAGTATATTGTAGCCTATCGACTTCCTAAAAACCACAATGAATTAACAAGATTAGAGATAGTTCATCGAAGTAAGGGAAAGTAAGCGTCCTCCTCCCAGGCAATCCATATCTAGACAATCCTTATTTAGTTTTGCAGTAATTTTTTCTTTTCCATTTCACTGGTATCACTGTGTGATTTTTGTTTGGCACAAACTTCTGCTATGATGGTATTCTTGTTCTATTTCATAATCTTGGAGACGTCAACAGGATTTGCATGCTAGGCATTCAGGGTTTTAAGAATCAGATCGGATTGGCTGATTCTGGCCGATCTGGATCGGAATTGGCTGAGTAAAATCCTGATTCTCCCCAATCCGGCTAGGGTCAATCCTGTAAGGAAATACTCTATATGCCTGGAATATGCAGATTCGGAGGCCAATCCAGGCTGATTCGGTTCCGATCTGGATTGGAATCGGCCAGACCGATCTGTATTCCGATTTAGTGTTTTTAAACCGTGTTTGCGTTACTTAAAAACTGATTCTTCTTCTTCCTCTCTCTCTCTCTCACAACCACACATGGACCCCCTTTTTCATGATCATCTCCCTTTTTATACTACCTTATTATCATAACGAAAAAGATCTCATTTTCTCCAGAGCCACGTCGGACATGATTAACAGCGGGGATTGGAGACTTTTTGGTACACCCCTGGTTACTTTTCTGGGAGAGGGTCCACAAACTGGAACTGATGTTCAAATTACCATACATAAAGTGCTTGCACCATTGCAGAGAAAATCATATTTTTCGTTAACTCACACCCATGCCAACAAAGATAATGGTACTGCTCCAGGTATTGATGTTGATCAATCTAACAGCTGCGACCCTCAATCTGCACTTAGGAGCCAAGCCATAGACAACATGGAACTAGAGAAGACATCTAATGGAGGGTTGTCATACCAGCTCTCTTTAACTGATGAGAAGGGATTGAGCTACAATCCCCTTGGAAATGATTCTCTTATTGGGACTGTTGAATCCATTAGGGTTGTGTTGGATTGGTCCGACAGAGAACATGACATGTATGACACAAGCTTCCTTGAGGATCTTCCTGAGGTCTACAAGAGTGGCTTTACTGTAAAAAAGACACGGCAGGAAGCAATCTCTCTGTTTTCCTGCTTGGAAGCCTTTCTGAAGGAGGAACCCTTGGGGCCTGATGACATGTGGTAAGTAATCTTACTAATCTCACATAGTTCATAGTTGTTATATTGCCTAACATGTCTGTTGCAATGTTTTGTTTCATATTATTGTGCATTATTCTCTTGATGCAGGTATTGTCCTACCTGTAAGGAACATAGACAAGCATCCAAGAAATTGGACTTGTGGCGGTTGCCAGAGGTTTTAGTTGTTCACTTGAAACGATTTTCCTATAGCCGATATCTGAAGAACAAGCTTGACACCTTGGTGAATTTTCCTATCCATAATCTTGACTTAAGCAAGTATGTGAAGAGTAAGGGCGCTGGTCCTCAATCACATGCATATGAGCTCTATGCCATCAGCAACCATTATGGTGGCCTAGGAGGTGGCCACTACTCTGCATATGCAAAGGTAGATCGTTTAATCTTGTGCTTTATTCTTAGCTTAGACCCTTGCATTTTATAACTAGAGTTGCAATGAGAAGCTGCATTCTTCCTACTATATCCATGAACTTTTGTCTATCTTTTATAATTTTTAAGTGATTTAAAGACTTATTTATTAGTTTGCAACTTGGTTACGGAACCATTTGTCAGTAAATATAATCTCAGATTTGTGGGTGGAACTCGGGCATTAATTTCCTTTGCAAATGAACTTGCGTGTATCTTTATCTTCCTTTTCTTGTCGGGAGGATGATTGGAGGAAAATTAAAGGCCTTGGAAAACATGGGGTTAGACCTATGTATAATACATCTAAGATCCCTATGAAATTTAGTGGGCCAGATTTCCTGCTAATATTGATGCCCTTTGTGAGATGATCTGTAAATGTTGTCTAACCTGTCTAAGGCTAGCCTAGTCTCACTGAATTTTTTGACCTTCTGGATATGGAGCATAATAGTGTATCTAATGGTTTGTTTACTGGATTTTGCAGTTAATTGACGAGGATAGATGGTATCACTTTGATGATAGTCATGTTTCTCCAGTTACTGAGGATGAGATCAGGACATCAGCAGCTTATGTATTGTTTTATCGAAGACTTGAACCAAAGCTGGGTGCAGAAGGGTCATCTAAGTTTCATCTCCAAGCAACTGAAGTTGATGCCAAGAGTATGCATAATAGCACTTAGCTATGGTTCTTTGATAGCTTTGGTGCTTTCCTGGGTTAGGCACAGATTGCGTTGGCCCTACAACAAATACTAGTCGAAATGGATGATTTTTGTGGGCTGAAGGACAGCCAAGCGGGTCCAGCTTTTGATTAATAAGGTAGGGTAGGAAGTGAAACTGGTGCAGGAGGATATAGAGTATCATTCAGTTTAGAGGACAAATTGCTGATTAAAAGGCAAGCAAATTAAATTTTGCTGGTTTACTATTCATTTTTGCAATGAAATTTTGAAGAGCTAGTCTGGCAGTACATAAATTATAGGGAAAGTATTTGTTCCCTGAATGATGCACAGGTTCGGCCTGCCCAAGATTTTCCCTGGAATCATTGCAAGTGGCTTACAATCTCTTCGACCCGAGTGTCCCAGAAGTTTTGATCTTACTCGAATGCATCCGTCTATGGTTCACTTGTATTCCCTAGAAGGTTTGAAAAATTACTTGATATGTAATTCTCATTGTTTCAGTTTGTTTATAGCAGTATGTTTTCCCCAAAAGATAAGCATGCCTTATGGAAGAAAATTCTCAAATTTTGTGTCCATACTCTTGTAGAAGTTTGAATAATTGTGTCTTAGTTGTGTTCTGACTTGATTATATCTTTGGGAGAGGGTTCTCTGAGCCTACATGGCGGGGAGCCAGCCAATGGGGAGCGTGGGTCAGGTTTTGTCAATAGGGTGCGGGGAGGGAAGGGAGTGTTTGGAGGATAGAGATAGAACGCCCTGGCATAGCCTATGCTTCTTGCTCGCATAACCCACAAATATCGAAACACGATTTCTGAAAGAAAAAAAATATCTTAACAAAAAAAGAGAGATTTCTGATAATAATAAAAAAAAAAACCATCTTATGACTGAATATGTATCAGTCGTTGGTGCCTTTGATGGCTAGCGACTGATCATTGAAAGTGACAAAGCAAAAGGCCCTGGATCTGTCTCATGATCGTTGATGATCTAAACTACCCAAACGGAGGAAATATCAGAAAGAGACCTAGTGGAGAGTTTAAGAAATTAATTCATGACGTAAACTCAATTTATTGATTCCATTTAACTTGATCAATCACGAAGAAAAACGCATACTGTATTCGGTGATCAATTAGGCAGCGTTTGGTCACGGTCTGCAGAACGTTCTTGGATGTTCTTTCGTTCTTTGAGAACGGAAAAATAAGTAATTTTTTGTTTGATAAAACGGTTCATTCTATCTTTTTTTTAAGAACGGAATGACCAAGATTTTGGTCTGCAAAACGAGAAATATAGAACACTTCAAACCTGTTTTTTCGTTCTCAAGAACAAAACAATAACACAAATTTATGATAAAATTTGAAAAAAACCCCGATAGAAGAGCCCGACGGCTGAAGCTTCTTCTCTGTCGTTAGGAGTGGAGAAGACTTGAAAAAGGAAGCAGTGGTGCAGGGGAGTTCTCTTGATTTTGCTCTCTCTGCAACTCTCTCTCTCTCTTTGTTTCTCGCGAGATGTAAGCTAGGTTTTCGATTTTCAGAGTTGTCGAGGGCTCGAGGCGAGGAGGAAGACTCGAGGGAGCAGATTCAGACAATTGAGAAGATCAATACCTTGGCATGCTATGCTTTCCATCCAACCTATTCCATGGCTCCAGACTTCTCTCGCCTCCTTTCATCCCCCATTCCTATGTCATATACATACACATAATGTCGTTCCATACCAGAAATGGAAAAGAATGTTTCTGATCAAGAACGGGTGTTCTGACCGTTACCAAACACTGCCTTCAAGAACAAAGAGAGGTAGTATAGAAAACAGAGCAACAACGCCATCCAATTTGATAACACTAAACAAAGAAACAAATCCAAATCAAAATGTTCCGATCTGATCTTTACATCTACGAAGATAATGCGTAAAAATGGACCTTAGATTAACTAATCTCGTCGTATTGCCTAAAAGCCTTCTCCAGGGGTTGGTCGTGCCCATGCGAAGCCACCATCTCAACAACTGCAAATTGTTGAGGGCTCCAGATGCTGAGAAAGGGATGGGTAAATGTGCAACGCGATTGGAGCATGGCTCAGATTCACATAGGAGAATGTTCAAACCTGAGCTGGCCTCGTGGGATTGGGATTTGATATCACTTTAAATTCTTCTTCTTCTTCCACAAGCCAATCAAACAAGATGGAGTGGGGAAACTTCCAAGTTTTCCTTCCCATAATTATTCCTGTTGTCCACCCCCACAAACATGTGAGATCCACCCCAAACTTTTCATTCCAGAACTCTAGACAATTAAACGGGATCATAATCGTACCTGCTTAATAGGGTTGGCAGCAAGCTTCGGAATGGTGGATGGCCATCGGTCTGTTACTATGAAGGTGGGTGGTGGAGGTTGTAATGGGCGTCGATGGCAATTTTGTAAAGAGTTCAACTCTGGGACCGGACGCAGGGGTGCGTTGGAAATTGTCCAGCATGGCACAGATGAATGACACGTGTACTTGGCTATATCAAACGGTTCGAATTAATTAAACACAGGAACTCGTATTTGCCTGCGATGGAGAGGATTATTCTGCAGAAAATTGAATTCCTTCTCACAATCGAGCGCCAAACGAAACTGTAGAGACATTCACGCGGGTTCCCTCTTTGAATCGGCTCATCTCCACCACCGGTGGCATCAAAGCGCTAGTTCAACCACCTGCGACGGAGTTCTCCATTTTAGTACTCGCCTCTTCAAATCCTCTCCACCTGCGGCGGAGTTCTCTATCTGCATTCTTGCCTTCTTCTAATCCTCTCTACTTGCGATAGACGATCTACTGCCCTCGCTCATCGTCTTCTGAGATCTTCAGATACGCCTACTCACAGGAAACTTCAAATCCCAACTTCTAGTTAGAATAATACTGTAAATTTGTATTTTGTAATTGGATTTATTAGTTAATGGAAAGGTTTATGATTTCGATTCATTGAAGAATGGGTTTTCTTGAGTGCTTGCAGGATTGGGATGGTTTTTTTTTTTGGTAAAGAACAACCGTGATTGTTCATGGTGAACAAATTAATGGTCTCGAATTTTTTTTCTTTAATCTCAGGTCAAATATTTCTTGTGCTTGCTAATCGAGTTTCTCTATTCTCTTGACACTCAAATTACCATTACCCTTTTTCTAAACTCCACCCCTTCAATCCAACTTTCACTGTTTTCTTATGGAAACATTCATGTCAATGCTCTTTGTGCCTCCTGAGCCCAGGATAAGAAAAGCCATGCCCATCTCAGACATGAAAGAGAAATTAAAAAACAGAGGAGACTGGAAGCTGCTTCATAATCAAGCCTGTTAATGCTCTTTGTTAGGAGACATTAGTTTTGTGGTGTTGATTTATTAGGAGCACTTCGTTTTCAATCAAATCTGCAGAGAAGTTTTTCTTTTTTGTGTAGATAGGTAAAAGTTTGATTTAGAATTAAACTCTTATCGTGACAATTCCATTTTTAAGTTTCTTGTTGAATTTTTCAGTATTGATGTCGTAACTGTATCTGTTTTGGTGCTTCCCTCTTTCCACAGTTTTTGAGTGGATTCTTTGAAGAAGGTTGTGTATTTCAGTGTGATTTAACTAGAAAAAAAAAGTATCTCAGTTGATGTATTATCGAAGTTTATTGAAATTCTGATTTCTCAATACCAGGAGTCCATGCATCGATTTCTTCTGGTGTCTCTGGTTGAGATTTCTCTCTTGTAATATTTTAATAGATTTTTCCCTTCCATCTAGTCTTTCAAAATCGAAATATGATTGAGGTTTCACTGCTGCTGGTTTTAAGTAGACTTTCTGAAGAATTTGCTTGTTGCCTGAGAGTGCTTTCTTGAGCCTTTGCTTCAATTTAGTTTTGCTTTGTGAGGAACCACATGCTGGAGCACAAGATTATAACTTTGAGGTTTCCCCTATTAAATCAAAAATTTCCCTTAATAGACAGCATCTCTTCTTTGGTTTCTCATGGATCAAATTTCATGGCTAGTGGTGTTCTTAGCTAACGGGTCTTAATTTTTAGGTTGACACCTTTTCTAGTATTTGAAGAAATTCTGCCCATAAGCTGAGACTGAGCTTTTTGAGTGGACCCATTGAGCTGTATGATGGTTCAAACTCAAAGATTCTATTTCTAGGACATTTCGAAGTTCCAGAGGAAAATATTGAAGTATTGTTATAGTAAAGTCTTTGCTGAAAACTACTATCAATGGCCAAGGGATATTGAGGAACATTGCTGGTTGATAGCAACACTTGAAGAGGTAGGAACTTTATTATGGTATTTGAGGAGGCTTGGTTACAAGGGAGCCTGAAATAATGAACTCTATTTTGTTTACTAGTAACTTATTGTAAAGTTTAAAAATCAGATGTCAATTAATTATTAATTATAATGAACTCTATTGTGCTACTTGATCTTTTAATAGTGTTAATAGATTTTTCCCTTCCATCTAGTCTTTTAAAATCGAAATATGATTGAGGTTTCACCATTGATGGTTTTAAGTAGACTTTCTGAAGAATTTGCTTGCTATTGACGTTTTTGAATAAAAAATTAGTTTGTATTTTTTTTCTTTACTGTTTTTTATTTAATCATTTCATTGTTTCTATTGTAACAATTTCCTTTTGATTGTCCATGTGATTTCTATATTTGCAATTGTAGTTTACCATGGAAGGAGATAATACCATGGGAGATCAAGACATAGGTCTAGATGTTGAGAATGAGCCTCGGATTGGCATGAATTTTAATTTAGAGAAGGAGGCTTATGAATTCTACAATTCCTATGGGGGAAGGATGCGTTTCAGTGTGAGAAGAGAATATGCACATTGGAGTAGAGCCGATAAGTCAATCCTAACTTCGAGGAAATTCGTATGTAGTAAACAAGGTTTGAGGAAAACAGACAATCGAGATAGTGATACAATCAAACCTAGAGCAGAGACAAGAACTGGTTGTCATGCAAGGATGGGAATTGTGTGTGTTGATAATGGACAATATCAGTGTAATGATTTTGTTGAAGAGCATAATCATCTTCTTCATTTACCGTCTACCTTCCATATAATGCGGTCACAACGAAAAGTTTCAAATGCACATGAGGTAGAGATTAATTTGGCCAATGATTCGGGAATAAGACCTAAGGCCATATTTGATTACATGAGCAAGCAAGCAGGTGGAAGAGAAAACCTTGGATACACCAGGCAAGACCATAAGAATTATTTTCGAACAAAACGTCAGCGTGACTTATCTTATGGTGAACCCGGTAGTTTGTTGATGTACTTTGAAAGACAAACAAGGAGAAATCCTTCTTTTACATATGCGTTGCAGTTGGATAGTGAGGAGTAGATAACAAATATATTCTGGGCTGATCCGAAGATGTTAATAGACTATGCCCAATTTGGTGATGTTATTACCTTTGATACGACATTTTGCACCAATAAAGAATATAGGCCATTCGGTGTATTTGCTGGATTTAATCACCATAGAGGTATATGCATTTTTGGGGCTGCCTTGTTATATGACGAAACTTCAGAATCTTTCAAATGGTTATTTGAGACTTTCCTAGAAGCCCATGGGAAGAAGAAACCATTAACCATTTTTACTGATCAAGATGCTGCAATGGGAAAGGCGATATCTGAGGTGTTTACCAATACATGGCATGGTTTGTGTACTTGGCATATAATGCAAAATGGCATCAAACATCTAGGAAATTTGATAAAAGATGGATCACACTTTTTTAAAGGTTTTAAAACTTGTATGTTTCATTATGAGGGAGTATTAGAGTTTGAAAATGCATGGGAGAAATTGCATAGTGATTATCCAGTTAAAGACTCTTCATGGTTAGATCGTATCAATGGGTTGAAAGAGAAATGGGCTAAGTGTTTTATGAAGAAGACTTTCACCATAGGTATGCGAAGTACACAACTCAGTGAGAGTTTGAACGAGGATCTGAAGGATTACTTGAAATCCAGTTTGGATCTTGTGCAGTTTTTTAAGTACTTTGAGAGGGTGGTGAACGATAAGGGTTTTAGGAGTTGAAGGCCGAGTTTGATGCAAGAAATATCTTTCCCATGTCACTCGTTATGACCCAAGCATTAGAAGTTTACACTCCTAGAATATTTGAAGAATTTCAAGAGGAGTTTGCTTGGATTACTGCTTGCAACATAAAATATCGAAATGAGAGTCCAGCCATTTGTGAGTACATAGTTGTTGATGTTAAAAGAGAAGGGGATTTTAATGTTATATTTCACCCAGTTGGCCCTACTATTGCTTGTAGTTGCAGGAAGTTTGAAACATTCGGCATTCTATGCTGCCATGCTTTGAAAATCTTAGATGTGTTGGATATCAAGTTCATTCTTGCTCCTTAAGTGTTGAGGAGATGGACACGAGGAGCAAGGAACATGATAGTGGAACGTAGTGACGGAGTCCAAGTTGAAGAAGATGTTAACTTGAATTATACATAACGTTATAGGCTTCTTTGCCCTAAACTAGTGAGGATAGCCTCAGAAGCATCAAATTCTTCTGAGGGATATTTATTGGTTGACAGAGTTGCTAATTATTTGTGCGCACAACTTCAAAATATTATCCCAAATGAGAATTATGATGTGAACATAAAAGGGTTGAAGAAGAAAGAGCCTCGCAAAGGAAGCAAGCGATGGAAGAGTTTCATGGAAAAGTTTGGATCCAAGAAGAAAGCGGTGGAAATTGACACTTCCCAATCTTCTGATCTAATTCAACCAAGCGCACCATCCCATGTAGGTAACTGGAATCCTAATGGTGAATCACAAGATATGGATAACAACAACATTTCTTTTACTTTACTATTAGCGGTAAGAAATCTTGAAACTTATTTTCATTTCATTACACCATTATGTACTATCAAGTTTGTTATTTGCATTGTCGTGATTGTGTAGGGGTCTATTGATTATTCCTAGTCATCCTTGTTCTCTTCCCAATCCTCAAAAATGTAATTGGCCCTTCTTACAGAAATTTTACATTTTGATTATTTAACGTATGTGGGTTAATCTATCTCTCATTTAATAAGTTGAACTCTGTTTTTCTTGGTACTGTAAGTTATTAATAGATAATTTATGTATTGGATTGGCATTACATAGATAATATTTCTTGGCCCACTATTGACCAAACCACCTGGGCGTTGGTGTTGACCCCAAGAAAGAATGATTCAATTTATGTATTTTAATGGCCAAAACTCCTTACCTCACCCTTTTCATCACTATTAATTGACCAAACCATCTGTGCATTTTGTTGTGAAAAAACGCTCACTAAGATCAGTCCATACATCACATGTGTTGGTGCATGTTTACCACAAAAGAAAACCAATGTAGCACACATATATGATGTGGCATGAAATAATTATTGATGTGGGTGGTTATTTATAGAATTAGAGGAGTGATTAAGTAGTCATTTCTTTTCTGGATATTTTGAAGTTATGTATAGTTATGGTAAATGGAGAATTATATTGTAAATGAAAAGTGATTTACATGAGAGGGTAACAACTTGTAAGCCTATAAAATAGGCATAATTTGAAAGGGAAAAGAGACTTTGATAAACTTTGTGATGTAGAGACGATCTCTGAAGACTTTCTGGATTGATTGGACTGGCAGAAGTCTACCCTATCAAGTTGAAAGTACTAATTTGCCAATGTGATTTTTGAGAACCGTAACTTTTGACTCGGTAAGAATTACCAAAGCCATAATATATTTTCGTAAATGTCAACCTGTGTTCTACAAGTTGTCCAATCAATTCATCTATTGGACCAGAAATTTTGGTGTCAAATTTGCACGTTTAAGGGTTCTACTGGGCCTCTGAAGTTTGTGTAAGATTTAAGAATCTTAGTTTCTAGTTTTATTTTTACTATATTAGTTCGTTTCTTGTTCTATTTACATATCATTTTCCTTTGTAATCCAACCTCCTTATGCAAGTGTTGGTTGGACGAAATAAAGCACCTTGAAGTTTATGAACGAATTTGCTTTGTTTGTTCTTCTTTTCCATTAAAATTAGGGTTTTCTTTACCTTGAGGATTTGAGGGTCGTGAACGTTAGAACGAGATCTAACCTCCTTACTTCCTATTGTGTCACTTGATTCCTTATATATTCTCTTTGGAGAATTAGGCTTCCTCAGTAAAGTCAAGAGGTCAGACTTCGTCAATAAAATCAAGTTATCCTATTAATTATCCTATTTTATCTCATTGTTATCTCTTGATTATTTCTTTTCTATTTTTTTTCCTATCACAAAGCATGGTACACAATAAGCACTAACTACACAACAGTAATGGTTGAGTTTCGGATTACTCCTTTCACAATCTTCTCTAAAAAAAATGGCAAAAAAATTGTCTTTTACTCTACCAGCCGACCAACTAATACAAAATTCTGAGTAGCAACAGTTCCTTTCGAAGAATTGTCTAAGTGAGAAAAAAAAATTCCTCCCATTTGAAATGAATGATAGAATTTGAATTTAAAAATTTTCACAAGACCAAAAAATAGAAAAGACACCCTGCAAAGGAGAAATAACGAAAAAGGAGATCCTCCTCCCACAAGAGGAAGAAAGAAATACATTTTACTTAAAAAGAAAAGAGAGAGAGAGAAGGAAGGTTTTATGATCAGCTTAATCAGGAAGTATCACTAGTATGATTTCAATTTCAATTTCATGGGGTTATAAATTAAAATTAAGGTGCTTGATATGATATTTCACCTAATTTATTAGAAATTAGAAATTAAAATGAATGATTGAATTTGAATTTAAAATTTTACACAAGACCAACGAGGTCATTCCTTTTAAACAACCAAATGTGAAAAATTACCACATCGTCATTTTTCATAGAGGATTTCCTTTGCCTTCAACTTTGTAAAACAAGAGGTAAAATGGGGTGTTCGTTTTAAGATGGTCCCCCACTTCTGGCCACCTCCTACATGTGCGCCCTTTAAACAGAGAATAATAAATGGACCACCACCACCCATTCCTTCACTCATAGGGCGATAGACGACAATCTGGAAAGCCGAAGCCAACGAAGCTGGTCTCTCTGTGTATCTATCTTCTTCGCCTTTCTCTTTTATATGCCCCACCATAGTTTAATTACCAATTACCCCAATACTGATGATCCCTCCCAAGTCCCACCCCCATCAAGATTCCAACGGCTATTTCCTTTTGAGTTTATATTATCCTTCTTAAAATATAGGTAGAGAAGGCTTTAAGTTGAAATTTAAAAAGGGAATCAGAAGACAAAATAAATAAAGCCACTAAAGAGAAGGAATGGAACACGAAAGTCTAGAATTGAGGTCGGACAACAAACATGGCCGGACCCACCGATCGAACCGATCTACGAAGTTCGACGTGTAAAAAACACAGGAGCATAATTGGCTTTAGTGGATTTCATGTAGACAGCTTTTTGTGAAGAAGAAGAAAATGATTTTCACTAACCTTCGACCTTTCCCCACTTCCGATTCTTCTTCCATCGCTCCTGAGAGCTTTTTGTGAAGAAGAAGAAAAGGATTTTCACTAACCTTCGACCTTTCCCCACTTCCGATTCTTCTTCCATCGCTCCTTGCCACAACGGAAAAGCTGGTTAGGACTTAAAGTTGCGACAGCTAGCTGAGTCTTCCTTCGACTGAGAATTCAATACTTCAAAGGAAAAGTATTGACGAGCTCAACCACCCACAAATCGCAGCAGCACCGATGAGATAAGAAGATCTCTCCTGAAAACCAAACACACGGCGTAAATACTATTAAATATATATATGTATATATATATATATATATATCTATATCCAAGCAGTTAAATTTTGTTAGCTTGGATTGGGTGACCACAAGGTCCACAATAATGAATCACTCGCCCCAACCCACTACGAGTTACGACATAGGATTGGTACCCTACCCTGATAACCCACCCCAGGAATAGGATGCATTCGTGGAAAGTTGAAAAGTACGAAAGCCACCGTCAAGTACTAAGACCAACAGCTCTCGTCTTTTCCTACCAGCTTTTGGATTCATTTAAAATGCTTTATTAGTGGATTCCAGTTTGGCTTTCCGGTTTTTCTAGAGAAATACCAGCATTCCTCGTTTCCTTCGCGGTGGCCGTGCCTGAGTGTGAAAACAGGGGACGGGGACTGAGCGGCGACAACCGAGGAAAAATGCTTACGTAATGTGAAATCCTAAAAACACACACATTAAGAGAGAGAGAGAGAGAGAGAGAGCAAGAGAAAGATGCTAACGTCTCGAATCTGTTCACTGCGATTCTCACTCGTGACTCGTGACTCGTGACTCGTGATTCCCCCAACCAACAACTCCCCACCCCTTGTAAAAGGTAAAAATAAAGCAAATTTACTATAGTAAATATCCAAAACTCTATTGTATAACTCACCGTGGCAGAAGAGATAGACAAGTAACCATTTGATGAATCTGCCGGCGAAGGCATACTTGCGGAATATCCGCCGCTGCCATCACCGTTACCGGCTGTGCCATTGCTGTTACCACTTCCATTAGTACTGGCGAGTGCAAACTCATACGACGGCGTCCCATCGGGCTTAAACAGTCCGAAATTCCTCTCCGATGTCGGTCCCGGCTTCATGTTTTCGTTAAACAGCGCAAAGAAGTATATATTCAAATCAGAATTTGGCTTCGATGGCGTTCCCTTCTTCTGAGCGACCAGCTTCATCAGATTCCCGTTGTATTTCTTCGCGTTCTCGGGGGTCGCGCCGGCTTCGTCCTCGTCACCCTTGGACGGCCAACCAGTCTCAGAAATCTGAACCGGCAATTTCTTGCATCCTAGCGACGCCAACGCAGCATACACGGCGTCTATCTGAGCGAACAGCATATTATCGTACCGGAGGTTAGAGCCGGGATCCACAACTCCTGGGTTTGGCTGGAATAGAACATAGTCCAGGGAGACCTGTTTCGGGTTCGCCCTGTACGCGAAGTATGGATATGCGTTGATGAGGAAGGGGGAACACGTTTTCATGTGGAAGTTCAAGATGGGCGAGATGTATTCCGTCAGATCTCGGCGGAAAGCTCCGGCGGACGGCGGATAGGAGGTCTCCAGCACCGCTAATGAGTGCGCAGTTGTGACACTGACCTGCTTGTCTAAGCCTAGGCTTACGAGGGCGTCGTGGATGCTCTGCATTGCAGGGAGGAGGTGCTCCGTTAAAGATGTGTCGTTAAACGTTAGAACCTCGTTCCCCACGGTGATGCAAGTTATTTTGGTTGCAGGCAAGTATGATTGAACGTTCGTTTTCACCCAGACTCGAGCTTTTTCCGAATCCCTCATCTTCTCCAAGTATTCATTTCCCAGGGACACAATGAATTCGACACCGGTGTTGGCGAAGGCACAAAGTACTCGGGGATCTGCGTCGTAAAGCTTTACTTTACTGACCCCGATGGAGCGGAGCAGGGGAACGACATTTTGCGGCGAGGGGAGATTGTTAGCGATCTGACCGTAGTTGATGCCGACGGAAGCAACCAGTAAAGGAAGTACAAAACCTGCAAGAGATTTCACCCGTGGCCGAATGTTTAAGGAAATAGAAAGAGTGAGATGTTAAAGGGGGGAAATAGTAAGCAATTCCGACAAGGACATTGTTCAGGGTCGGAGGTGAAAGAACAGAAACAATACCTGAGATGAGAACAAAGAGAGATGAGGAGCGAAACCTATTAATAATCTCCATGGACCTTGCAAGAAAATAAGGTGAAAATAAGGGAAATAGAGAGGAGAAGAAACCAATGTTTATCTATCTCAGTGGAGCAGGAAGAGCAGTTGGCCGGGGACACAATATAGAGAATCCGCAATAAACGGATGTCAGGCAGGATCTAGCGTCAATGTATTTTTTTTTTGGTACTAAATCTTGACGCTGCTTGTGTATGCCATTGTAGTTGTTGCAGGGCGCAGACTCACCGGCTCAGGGGAGAGAGCACACGATTAATGGATTCGCCGTATGCTATAAGACAACGGCCATTACGCGCAGCAGTGACCAGTGAAGTAGTAGTGAGCATCTGAGAGGGCGTGAGAGTGATGAGTAGTGAATGTGAGTCTCGTGACTTTTAAAGGTGGAGTCTCGGACTCTCGGTAGGGATTCACATCCTCTACATCTATTACCTGTACTTCCATCCTACTTCCGTGCATGTATATCGCGCCATCTGGCCTAACAGGAATCCAACGTCTGGGATTGAAAGAATTCAAAAAATTCAAAATAGTTTTTAAAATCTGATGAGACCTTTGAACCAAGTCTTAAACCTTTAAGCCACCCAACCCAACCGGATCAAACTCACTCAAACCAAACCCCAAACCCTTCAACCCTCAAATCTCTCTTTTAGAAAAATCCCTAAATCTGAACTTCTCCTCTTCTTCGGAAATACTCAGAGCAACTCCAACTCCAACTCCAACTCCATCATTCATGGCCATGGCCCATGGGGATCTAACACACTCTGCAATTTTTCTTTCTTTCCTAGTACCATCACAAAGACTTCCCACCAAGAAAACTAGAACCCAACTCATATTTTCTTCCTCTTCTTCTTTATATGTCAATTCTAGTTCTCTTCTTTGGGTCTCTTCGTCTTCTTTCATATCGTTTCAGTGTAAATACAGAGATGAGTTAGTTCTAGTAGTAGCTAACGAGCCTCCTTATTCATCTGATTTATAACAAATCTGAACCATACCAAGCTGTATCAGAGACCTGATACATTGATCTCAGAAAAACAAAAAGAAAAGAAAGCAACCCCCTTGAATCTGAAGATGAAAGAATATATTACACAAATTACAGAGTAAAAAACTAACTTCCTATAACAGATTAGTTCATGTTCCTTAGTATATGTTTACTTTTAGATTTCATGGAAGAAAATAATTAAAAAAATCTTAAGAAGAAGAAGGAACGACATGGGTACTTTGATTTTGATCACTTGCAAGTTTAGTGTAAATCCATCGCTCCCTTCTCCTCTTCGCTCCCTTTTCCTCTTCTTCCATCAAGCTGCCGGACTGGACCCAACCTAAATAAACAAATTGGCCTCTACTCAAATTTCAATGGTTTGATTAGATTCAGTTTTGGGAATTTTCCAATATAGCTGTATCATTACAAAGTTCTTCATCGTGAGATTTTTATGCAAGGACAACCCTCTATCACCTATAAGCAATTATTTGTGAGCAAAACCTTTCCATATTCAGTTATTGGTAAAAAACATAGTTGAATGGAGAAACATGATCAAAATCCCATTTAATCGTGAAAAGGCTTGATTGAGCTGAGTCAAGTTCATTGACAAAGACCATTAAGTGTGAATGTTAATGTTTTCTTTCTTCTTCTTAAATAATAGCAGATGTTAGTCCAATGACATGAGACGATATACTCATGGTGAAGGTTGTGAAGCTGCAATGGTTAGTGGTGGGTGCCTAGGGCATGATTACAGTCCAACGCTAGAATGATGGAATCATAGGGTAATATTCAACCAAGAACAGGTAGAAGAAAGGCCCAGATCGAGCAGCTTGGTTCATGGAAGAGGCTCTACAGAGCTTGAAGAGGAGAAGAATGGCTTTGAATAGTCTGAGATGGTGCCATAGAAGAGGAGAAGAAGGGCTTTGAAACGTCGGCCGAACTCTGCAATCTCAACAGAATTGTTTTGAGCAGCAACGGCAAAGATGATGTTCATGGGAGAAGAGAGCAGCAACGGCGGTGTTCGTTTGGGAAGAAGGGTTTAAACAAAATGACGTAGAGGATGTTAAGTGGTAGGGTTGTGAAAAAGGTTAGTATGGGTTCGGTTTGATCGTTAAGAACCGGTTAGGTTGGTTTGAGTGGAGTTTATGGTGGTTCAGACAGGACTCAAGTGAAATTCAAAAAATTTTGAACTCATTCATTCATAGCCGTTGGATGCTCATAAAGACAAGTGGCGCGCTAACAAGCCCTGCAAGTAGGATGGAAGTACAGGTAATGGACGTAGAGGATGTGAATCGGTAGCGAGTCTATCTTCAGCCCACAACAGTTAGGCTGCGTTTGGTAACACGGGTATTTTTTACGAAAACATCTTTTTGTTGTTCTGGCTTGGAACAATGTTCTTTGCCTATAATTGACCGATTGGCAATCCATTTCAGAATTTATTTTGAGAACAATTCTGGAATAACTACAACTATGGAGTTACTAATGCCATAATCAAGCCAAAAGATGATGATCATCATCATCCTTGGAATTTGAGCATCAATGGAATTCACTTACTCTCATTTTTTCCCCTAAATTGATTCTTCTCTTTCCACCTTTACTACATCATCATAAACATGTCAATTTTCTGATATCAAGTGCACAATATGAAAGAGATAAACTTCATATTCATTATTATAACCAGAATAACAAATAAATTAACATAGGTCATCATACTTAGAACTGAACCTTCCTTTCAATACTTAACCAAAAAAAAAAAACTTCCTTTCAATAGAAACCAGATTGAGATGAATCCTTGAGTTTGCGACTTGCCTAGGCTATTGATCCAATGAACCTTCCTAGGATTCTTCTCTTTTTTTCGCTTTGTCTTATAGAATAGCAAATCCACAATGCAAAGGAAAATATGTTAAGATCGCCGCCCATGACCCCAATTGCTTCCTTATATTCTCTCTCCTCTCCTTCTTCGTAGGGGTAAATTAATCAATACAAAATAATATTAGGGAACGAGTTATTGTAGAACTTGTTGAGTATCTATGACGAGTAAGGATCTCCCCCAAGGACCCTTGCTTACATGTCAACTTTTCACCAAGAGGTCTCAGGTTCAGGCTCCGGGTCCTCACCTCCCCTCACCCATTTATAAAGTAGGTAGTGGAGGAAAAAAGTCACTATATTCTCTTGCTCATGCAGTACATTTTGGAGAAGATGATGGTAGTCTCAATAGGGATGATATAGGAGTAAAAAACAGGTAAACTCTTCATGTTTAATTGAGGTCCTCCTTGAATAATTACTTACCTTTCTAGTTCAATTGAAATTAGTCAAATGACATCATTTAAAAAAAAAAAAAAAAAAAATCTTAAGCCACCAAAAGAGTGCATAGAATAAATAATTGAATTTAAGTATGAAAATCAACAAACCAACCACATATCCAACAATTAAGGCTGCTTTTGGTAATACCCCGAAAAAACGTTTTTAGTGTTTTTCTATGCTAGTGGCACAAAAAAAACAGAATTTAATGTGTGGTAAGGCCGGTTTGTTTTTCCATTTTTATAAAAACGAACCGAACTAAAAAAACAAGTAAAAACATATTTGGAGAAACACCAAAAAACATGTTTCTCAAATGTAAAAACGTTTTGAGTGAAACAAAATGGGGAAAATATAGGAAGCAATTACCGATAATTTCTACACCCTAGCTTCGCGACATCGTCTTCTCCAATGTACCTGTGAGGATCTAAACCTCAACTCAACTCTCATGATTGTCTTCTCCAGAGCTCCCTTTCAAGGTTGTCTGCGAGCACCATTGAAATTAAGTTCGTCTCTCTTCAAAACATACCTATGAGGATTCTACACCCTAGCTCCAGCGATATCGTTTTCTCCAACGTACCTATGAGGTTCTTCTCACCTCAACTCAACTCTCACGATTGTCTTCTTCAGAGCTCCTTTTCAAGGTTCTTCAATGCGAGGTACAAATTCCTTCCCCCCCTCCTCTACGTGTGTGTGTGTGTGTGTGCGTGACCCTTATGACTGAAACCCTTGGTGCCTGTTACTCCCGATTTTGCAAACTTGAGGCGCCCCACCCAGCAGCCTCTCACTCGCCCTCGCCCTCTCCCTATATAGAATCTAATTGCATCTATATTTAGGGTTTATGAACTGAAATAGGTTTGCTCAAAGGGTGCCTATTTGCAGTGTTTTGGAACTAAACATAGAATCGAACAATGTAGGTTCACGAAATTAAGTTTTTAGTTTAAGAACTAAAATAAGGAGTAGCAGGCACTGAAATCTGAGTTGGATTTAAGATTTAAGATTTCAAAGTTTAGAGATGAATAAATTTTTTTTTTTTATTTCTTTTGGTTCCGTACACTGCTGCGTGTGATTTTCTTCATTCTACTGCTCGTTGTTTATATCATATTGTTCTATACCAGATCAGGTTTCTTCATTATTCTTTTTCTTAATCCATCTTCTTTTAATACACTTCTAAAATTCAATTTCTATAAATTTTTCATCATCGTATTACTATTACTCTAGTTACTATTTATTTCCTTCTATCATGGCATTTCATATATTAAACAATATGAGATGGATAAATGTGTTTATTAAGATTTTGAACTATTGTTGTTCTTAACAAAGTATGAAATTTTTTGCATTTGGTTTAAATTAGTTTGAGATGGTATTGACATTTTAGTTGTCATTAATTTTGGTGTGCCATACATGATAATGATGGCAATCACATGTTTAATTTGTATAACTTAGTAAATTAATGATATTTCTGTAATAATTGATTATTTTAATAAAAAATATTTCAGAACAGGTTTTACTAAACAAATAAAAAAAATAATTTTATCACAAGTCTATCAAACACCATTTTAGAGGTCAAAACGAATTTTTATAATTAAAATGGAAAAAGATGACAAGGATAAAAAACAACGTTTTTGAAACAGAAGCGTTACCAAACGCATCCTAAAATTATCAAATCACCGATTGCATTTAAGGTTTAAATGACGGAATCGATAATGGGTCAACACCCGATTCCAGTTCGAATTAGTGGCAATCCGCTAGAATCGTCTGGACTCTGGACCGATTATGACAGATTTCAATCCGATTCACATCTCTTAAAACCGTGATTGCACGGCACATTTAGATGATGGGTACTCTGTACTTCTGTGGGGGTATGGACGGAACCGACCATTGAAACCTTTCCGCCTATCATGTTTCTCTTATGAAACGGTGAAAACGTGGGTGGGATGTTTTCACCTCGTCTTCGAAACTTCGACAAGCATAAGTCCGCTTCCAGACTCGAGATTATCTTGCTTTCACAGAGAATCTTTTTTGTCTTCCTCGTCTCTTCTCCACAAGAACATTCTTAATTGATAATATATCTGGATAAGAGAAAAGTAACGTAAACCCTAACCTTCCGTCATCTCTAGTCGATGATCCTTGTCTCTGCAGATCTTTATCTTGCGAACGGAAGAAATAACCAGCTCATCGCTGCCTCCAGCTTTGGTATGATTGTCGTTTCGTACTCTTTTCGTTGTCGTGTATTGAAAATATCAGGTTGCGGGTTGGGAACAGCCTGTCCACGAAGAAGCGGGGTAAGGCTGCGTCCATTTGCCCCTCGCAGATCCTGCATTAGCGGGAGGCTCGTGCACTGGGACGTTTTTTTTTTTCTCTTTTTGTTGTTGGGTGGGGATCTTCCTAAGGTTTTGAGGAGTTGTTCTGCATTTGATGAGATTTTAAGTTTTTTAGTTTTCCCACTTGCGAATTTGATCGTTCTTATGCATTACAGCTAGTTATCCTCTACAACTTTTGTTAAAAGGGTAAATGTAACATTGTTTTGGATCGGCATAAGTGTTACTCGTTACCCGGCGAGCATCACTTTATTGGCATGGATCATAATTGTCAGAAACAAAAGACCCTGGCAGAGTGAGAGCATTGTGTCGTCTGCAGTTCCAGTGAAAACCAACAGTTGGTACTCTGGAGCAGGTTCTATGAAGTTTTAGATTAGGGGTTTCGTTGTTCTTGTATCATAAGTGGGACTTGTGTTATAATTTTGCCGTCCCCATTTTCAGTGGGGAAACGAGTCATTTGGAGCAATTGCTGCCCATTTGTGCATTTTAATTTCAAGTATGCTCATAGTTTGTTAAGAAGGCAATGTAGAGACATCTCTGTATTGTTCTCCTTTTTCCTAAAGTGATCATCTTCTAGGATGTCTATTCATGCGTAACTGAGACGTAATATTTATATAGTAAAGGAACAGCTTGAATACTGAGGTTATATATTGCATATTCTCCCAGGTTTGTTTTCTTCAATGCCGTTGTGAAGAAAGCTGATTAAGGTAAATGCATGGATCTTTTGCAAACATTATTGCGTGTCATGACGCAGAAAGTTGCTTTATGGTAGAAGAGAGGCACTGGGGCAATAGGAGCTTTGCAACCATTTATAAGGTCTGTAGAGAGGGAGTAGGAGTCAGTGTGGATTTGTGGTTATTTGATAAATGGAGGTTTTTGCTCATCCTCAAGAGATCTTCTACACCTCTGAAAAAAAATCAGAGAGAGGACGAGGAGATCAAATATTATTCAAATTTATAAAAGCTGTGGAGCATCTTGGAGCATATGAGGAATGGAGCATGAGGAGCACCACTCACATCGAGGATTGCTCTCTTGGTTCGCTTCATAGTTTTGGCGTTGTTTTCATTGTATTATCATCAAACAGTGTCCATGGTGCTGAGAAATAGATACACTGTAGCCCATGTCACTTTACTTTTAGACCTCCGATTACATTCTTGATTTTGATGCTTCTATTTTGCCCTATGCAGAAAACGTGCGCATTGCTGCATCTTCCATATCAGAGATGAGTGGTCGTTCTACTCGTACGATTTATGTTGGGAACCTTCCTTCTGATATACGAGAATGGGAAATTGAAGACCTATTTTACAAGGTTTTAGTTTGATATTTTCTTGCATTCTTCTTGGAATGTGACATTAACTTCATAATTATTGAGTGATATTTTGCAGAGGATAAGTTATGTAATATTTAGTTTCTGATGAACTAACGTATACTTGTATGGTTGTATGAAGTTCTATTTTTTCATGGCATTTATATTGCTCAAAATTTCCTTTGTTGCATCTCACTACTTTTTCCCCCTTTGTGTTGCATTTATTGTGTCTCATGTATGTGTCT
This sequence comes from Telopea speciosissima, assembly GCF_018873765.1. Taxonomy (NCBI): domain Eukaryota; kingdom Viridiplantae; phylum Streptophyta; class Magnoliopsida; order Proteales; family Proteaceae; genus Telopea; species Telopea speciosissima. The sequence goes on along the minus strand of NC_057916.1, from coordinate 85,377,851 downwards.
ATATGGATAACAGAAATATAAACCTCATCTGAATATGATTTACATGGCAGAGAATACAAGGAAGCATAATTCTAAGGAGAAGCAAGCCTCATACCTGATCATTGTTCACTTATATTAAATCAACTTAGTAGAAAGTTATATGCATCTGGATTTCTGGAAGCACAATTCACGGGCAATCAGGGACAACCACGTTGATGGTGCTCACAGATGATAACTCCTTGATTGAGTAACACAAAGATTTTGAGTGAAGAAAGCAATCATTTATCCACGATAAGTGATGCAACACCAAGTGTCCACACTCGAAGGAAGAAGAAGAAGAAGAAGCAGCCCTGAAATTAGGGCTTAGTTTAGGAGCCGTAGTTTTGGTTTGCATTTTAATATTTTCCATACTTAGTTTTTATTTCAGCTTATTTGTAAACTTAAATCGAACCGGTTCAAACCAAGGTTCAATTTTATGTGATTTGTATTATGTCTTTTAATTTAAGTTGTTAGGGACTATTAGGTCTTTTTATTTTAAGTTTTTAAGTTGTTTTATTAGCTCCCCACCCCTCTACGATTTAGTGAGAGAGTGTTTTTCTTAGATTAGGATTTGGCCATTGGCCTTTTATTATACATATTGAATATCGTGGGAGGCTACCCCAAAGTCGATGAATTAAAAAAAAAGACAGAGTTGTGCTGCCGCCATTGTTGTTGCTGCTGCTCCTTGAGAGTTTGCATCCTTGTGGTTCTATCAAGGTGGAAAGGGTAGGTGGATCTCCTACGACTCCTTGGTTTGATACGATCGGGAGGATCTCCATTGAAGGTGGTTCTATCCTTCTCCATTGTTCAAGCTTGCTGCCAGTTGAATCTGCTGTAAGATTGAGTTCAATTTCTGTTTCTAACCCTCCAATCCCTCTCCCAATCGATCCCCTTTTATTTTATTTGAATCCCCTCAAAACCCTAGATCTTCTTAACTCCAGCCAGCCTTCATCCTTCATCAGATTCAACCCAAATTCAGACTACAGTTCCCTCTCCACACCCCTTACACTCGACTTTAAGCTCTGCCCCATTACCCTACTCAAACCCTAATCCACATTGTCTCTGTAAAACCCCGAAAGCCCTAAATTTCTGTCTAGACCTAACCAGCCATCAGAATTACACCATACTACAGCTGAACCTCCTTCCCATTGCCCCTAGCACTCGGCCAGAAGCCTTGGTCCAGATTCCCATCTTAAACCCTAGTTTTAGCTACTTTCCCTGTTTCCCAAAACCCAAAACCCTAACCCTAATTTTCTGGAATTAGAAACTCATTTAAACCTAACTTAACCTATTCCCTTAGCTTCCCCTAGACCTGCCTATCATTACTAAATAAGATCCAACCTCAATGCCCTACACATAACCCTAGTTTTGACCTAAAAATACCATTCTACCCTATTGCAACTACAGAACCAGCAGCCCCTTGGTTCCTTTATCATTATATCCTGGATATTTGGCCTCTAGTAGGTCCTTTGCCTATCTAGAGCTACGTTAATAAGCCAATGACCCTTTCATCTAGAAGAACAGTCAGATTTATGTGAGTTAACTTTTTATGAACATTGGAAATGGATTAAAGAGACAAATAAAAAATTATAGTAATGGTTGACAGGGGGAACATATGATCCTAACAATGAGAAAGGACAATATCCTGCTACAGGGATCAATCTTAACGTACTCTACAATTTTCTTGTGAAGTCTCCTGTAGATTTCAGATCCTTGTGTTGTTAAGATATGTAACACGATAGGGGGACTGGTGCTTCTTATCTTAATTTCCATGGTTTAATCAGTTAGTTAGACCTTAGCAACACCTTCAGTGATGTGCTCTTCTGAAATCACTGGCCTAGAAAGTGAAACTTCTTAAGATTATCTTGATTAACCTAAGCATAATGCCCTCAATCATTTGAGAAAAACTTGCCGCTCAGTGTAATATCTTATCATGGAATAATTGGGTTAAATTTTTTGTTCAATTCACCTATTTTTGTGCAAATAATGAAGAAAGGAACTTGATGATGAATATGGCTCAAAACAGAAACTTTCTAAAACTAGTAGAATTTGTACTTACACTTTCTAAAATTAGTAGATTTTTTTACTTACTATTATGATAGTTTTTCACAGGCTTACTAATTACTATAAATATTCAATCTCAGTTTAGTAAAAACTATAATATTTTTTTATGATAAAATAGTAAGGGGAAAGTTTTCATATACGGCCGTGTACGCATGCACGATCGTGTCCCCTCTCACAAAGAGTTGGAAAAGGCATAAACCCCCACCCATTAATTAATGCCTTGAAACTCCCACCCTCTCACATACACGGCTTATACAGTCGTGTATGAAAACTTTCCCCAAATAGTAATTTGTTTGTAATTACAAAAAATAGTAGAGAACGTAAAATCATGATAATAAAGAAGCTTCCTGATCATATAACATGTTTGATGCCCAATCCTTGGCTCTTTTTTGGCCTTTGGTATCTCGGAGGAACAATCCATGCTCCAATATTGTATTGGAATTTGGACAGATGGACACCCAGTAGATTGGACATCCAGCTAAATTAAAACAAAAAGACAAAGTTGACACATTCCACACTGTCAGCCTACAGAATTGAACCAGATAATTACCAGAACTGAACTTATCGACCGTATGGAATTGGACTTGATAAATACCTGACAACTTCACTTATCAACTCTGAATTGAATTTGATAATTTTCAGAAAACCCCACCCAATACAACTCAAAGGAGAATTGAATAACTCTAAAACCATCATGGAGAACTAAGAACTGAGGCATTTCTGAATTATCACCTTTGATATGACCTATCTAGCAAAGTCCAAACTACTAGATTGAGAAGACAGAACCACTTTTGAGTCTAACTAGCCAATAATCCTATACATCTTCATTTCTTGTTTGGCTTTGGCTTCCACAATTGCTTATTCATCCCTAACAGTCAATTGAACATGTTTCAAACCTTACTTATGGTCTTCTGTGATTGTGTAGTTTTTACAACTGATTTACTTTACTTTTGGCTTTGTTGAGCATTCAATGATGCGCCCTGCCTTAAACTGTTGATTTAATTGAGATGAGATCTTTTATGTCAAAATTTTTTCTAATGAACTGAATAATCTTGTTGGCCATGTAATCTTTGTTGAGCATGGAAAATTTGATGAATGCCTTTGTACTTATTAATTTGTGTACTGTTAGTGACTGTATTATAATGTTTCTTGTCTCCAAAATTTTTCTTTGCTGCAGTATGGTCGTATAGTGGATATTGAATTGAAGATCCCCCCTCGCCCTCCTGGTTATTCTTTTGTGGAGGTTTATTTTCTCATCCTTAAGTGTTAACCGATTTCATGTGTTACACATTTAATACCATTGTATTTCGTACTTGTTTTAACTCTTCATTCTGCAGTTTGAAAATGCTCGCGATGCTGAAGATGCAATTAGGGGTCGGGATGGATATAACTTTGATGGTCATCGTTTGAGGGTAAATGGGGTTCCCTCCTTTCTAATTCCATATACGTTGCATCATACTCTTGTTGGTCTCTTAATTGATTCTTGTTCCAGGTTGAGCTTGCCCATGGTGGTAGGGGGCAATCTTCGTCAATTGATCATCGTCGTGGTTATGGGGGTGGGGGTGGGGGTGGACGATTTGGGGGTGTATCACGCCATTCTGAATACCGAGGTTACATTTTTTAGCTTTACCTGGGATATCTTTGTCTACCACTTGTAGGACTGTGGTTCTGGTTACTTCTAGATTTTTCCTTTGATGGGGCTAAAGGTTTGTTGCTTTTGCTATACAGTTTTTGTTCGTGGACTGCCCTCTTCTGCTTCATGGCAAGATTTGAAGGTGGGAGATTTATAGTTTTATTTTCTATTCATTTATGTCAAACATCGAGTCTTTAGCCATAATAATCTCATGGATGGTAAATCTGATTTCAGGATCACATGCGGAAGGCTGGTGACGTGTGCTTTGTCCAAGTTTTCCGTGATGGTGATGGTGCGTTTTGTAGCCTATGTTACGGTTTTTAGCTACTGGGGAATATATGCTGTGTGTGTGTGTGTGTGTTTTCAACGCAGATATCCACAGATGGTTCTAGAGCAGTATTTTCAGTTTGATCCATGCTTCTTTCATCGTTTACTAATAGTAATGCTGTAATATCCTCAGCCAAAGCTGCTTATTTCTTATCTTCATTCATTAATTAAAACATTGTCTAATGTTTTAGCAAGATCATCCAGACGTGCATATAGCCAGGCGGCTCCTGATTCTGTGAGTATGACCAAATGAATATTTGTGGCATGCTCATCTTCTTTGTATGTTTGCATGTACCCTTCTTTCTCCCTATATGCCTGGACCAGATACTTGCTAAACTAGAAAATGCAGGACCGGACCCAACAGAACTCAACTAATTCTTACCCAACTTCTTGTGTTTGGCTACAAGCATTGGTTCTTCCACCATCTACAGAAGGCAATATCTTCTGCTAAATTCAACAAAATATATTTCTTTTTTTTTTCCTTGGATGGTCATTTACAAACACTACCTGTAGACAGATCCAATGACCTTCTCTTCGTGTACTTCATTTTTTAAACAGGAGACCGAAAGTCCAACATTGATTACAAACCGTATCCACGGAACATTCGTCGAGGTCTGTTTCACACTCATTTCAGCCTTCTTTGGTGGCAATGCTTTCTTCGTCAGTCTCTCATCCGAGGTCTCTTAAGCTCCTTCCTTCGTCCTCTTGGCAGCTTTACCCTCTCTGTTATGACTACAGCCTTGTCTCATGCGGTTTTGATTTCTCATGTTAGGGGTTTCACTTTCACCTTTTTCGGGGAGTCCATGGCAGCAGAAACAAAATCATCCACATTCTCCACATTAGGCATGGGTAGTTTCTTGAGATACTGTTACTTTTAACATGAGTGTCTTGGACTTTTTTCTTGTTGATATGGATAGGGTTTTAGCAAATAATAGAATTCGGCAACCAAAAGAGAAGTTGTTCCTAACCTTTGAACGGTAGAAGAGGGACTGAGTAGAAATGCGATCACTCACCCTTTTGACTCCAATCAATCTGATGCTTTGGATTCAGGTTCTATCTCAAAGGCCTCTTAGAACCACCCAATAATCACTAAAACCAGCTGCCAGAAACATAATAAAAATCCCTGAATCCAGCTCAGGCGGCACTTACCATAGTCGGACTGAAATTTGGTTTGATTCTTGTAGATTCTTCAATCTTTAGTCCTCAAACTTTGCAGACTAACTCGCCAACTGTTTAAGGGACCATCACACAAAATCTCAGACCAAAAAACAGAGTTTGGACAGACTCGTACGCAGGCTTGGTAATGTAGTCCTAGATAGACAAAGGATATACTAGGAGCCAAGTAACCAGGACCTTGCAAACTGCTGGCCGGTTGGGCAGGTTTGAGGATTAGGGTAATGGGGGTAAATCTTAAATGGTGATACTAGGCAGGTTTATAGGAGTCTAATGAGCTAGGTTTAATGAGGTTTGAGTGAGAATTTAAAAATCAGAAAATTAGGGTTTCGGGTTTTGGGTTTTGGGAAAGAGGAGACTGATGGAATTTAGGGTTTAGAATGGGAATTTTAAGATGGGTCTTGGATCGAGTGCTAGGGACAGTGGGGGGTGGTTCGAGTGTAATGTGGAAGGTTTTTGATGGCTGGATTGGTTCAGGTAAGATTTAGGGTCTTAGGGTCTTAGGGTTTTAATGGAAGTAGAGGGGAATTAGGGTTTTAATGGAAGAATGGTTCTGAAACTAAGGTCGGGTGGGATGATCTAATAGGGCTGGGGTTAAAATATTGATGGATTTGGGTGGTGGAATAGGGCTGGAGTATGTAGTTGACCTAGGTTTTAGTGGATCGATTAGGTTTAATGGGGGAGATGATAATGGGGATCGATGGAGCTTAGGTTAGAGGATTAGGAGAAGAAGGATGATTGCTAAAATGTAAACTACTTACTTGGTATAACAGATCTTCAATGGCCGCAGATTTGAAGATAGAAGATAGGTCCTCCTGATCTACAAGATGCAAGGAGATGAGTAGCAGATCCTCTCGGTCTATCAGATGCAAGGAGTCAACTGGAGATCTACCAGTCCCTTCACCTTTATATTACTCACAAGGCACACTCAATCGAGTAAGGCAGTAAAAGCCATGGCAGCAAGCTGAAAGCTATTTTTTTTTGAGTAAATTACTCACCCCTCCCCTCGATTATGCCCGAATGACAAACCCCACCCCTGGGTATTGAGTAATAACTCTCCCCTCCCCTGAATTCAAAAGATTCTATCAACCGTACCCACTCCGTTAAAAATCTCTGTTAAGTGTTGGAAAAAGACTATATTACCCCCCTCCTCCTTGATCTTCTTCTTCTTCCTCCTCCTGCAACTCTTGCCCCACCTTGCTGCCAACGCAACCCATCTCACCGCCCCCACTCATGCTCTCACCGCAGCCCATCTCATTTGACCGTTCTCTTCTTCTTCTTCCTCCTCGTATTGCAAACCAATATACTGCATAAGAAGTATAAGAACGGAATTGGATTTGGATGGGTTATGCTTGGAAGAAAGCCTTCGTCGCATGATTTAAAGTCACAATTACTACTACAACTCTCTTGCGAACTTGAATTTCTTCTCAAGCAATCCTCCTCTTCCTCTTCCTCTTCCTCCTGTCCTCGTTCAACAGACTCAAAAGCAGATTTGAGAAGCTGACCCTGTGATTCTGCTGCAATTGCAGGTGGCCGGAATCTAATGTAGTACCGGTACCGAGAGGGGAACATGTTCTGGGCTCGGCGTCAGTAGTGGCACTTGTGTAATTTTGGCCCACTTCGGTCTCCTTCTCACTAGTGTTGTTCAAAGCTTGGCGAATCAGGGAAAGCCATCTCGCAGCTGGAGCCTCGTCCTCCGACCCTAATACATCCCCTGCTTTTAAAGGGACGATTTCTTGAAACCTGACGAATTCATTCATCTTCAGAAACACGTAACGTGATTGGAAATCAAAACCAAAACTTACCTCTGATGGCATAATCGGAATGAAACTCATCGGCTCTGCTCTTTATATTTGGCCATTTCCTCAGCACTGTTTTCGGCCAATAAAACTGCGATGAAGGAATGCGGTTTCAGTTCTCTAATCCTCAATGAATGAGAAGAAACCAGGAAAAAAAAAAAGAAGTAAAGATTAAAAAGAACAGAATCGGATACGGATGGGTTTTGTCACCCTCTTGTTCTTGACATGCTCTGTTCCTATTGCTTCACCTTTGGATCACTATACTGAACCGATTCCAAAACAAGAACACCAATGGAAGATCTCCCTGTAAGGCAAGAACAAAGCCAAATGTTTCTTATTCCATTTTCTCCATGTCGATATTTATATTCCCTACCCATTTTGTTTACTAACATATTTTATTAATAGATATGATAAACAGGTTTTAATTACTTCTTTACCGCTTCTGAGTATGTATAGAGATGTCAGGAAGTCACAAACTTCCTATGCCGTGGTGGTGACCATGGCTACGGAAGTGGCGGTGGCCGTGGTGGTGGTGACCGTTACTCATGTTGGAGAACCTAGGGTTTCTAGAGATGTTTTTAGGGTTTTGATATGGTTAGGGGGTATTATTGGAATATCACAAACACAAAGGCATTTTGGGGTTTAATTGAATATATTTAGGGTGATGTCATCACTTAACAACGGTTTTTAACGGAATGGGTACGATTGATAGAATCTTTTGAATTCAGAGGAGCGGAGAGTTATTACTCAATACCTAGGGGTGGGGTTTGTCATTCAGGCATAATCGAGGGGAGGGGGGAGTGATTTACTCTTTTTTTTTTAAAGTCTGAATTGTTGGGGAGCCTCCCACGATTTGTTTATTTATAATATGGCCAATGGCCCAAATTCGATTCCCCTAGGAATTTGGATCCTTGGCTGAATTCCTATTACAAATGTAAATCACCCTCTCTACATAAATCGTGGAGGAGTGGGCCAACTTAAATTAAAAGCTAAATAACTTAAATAAAAAGATTCCTAAGCAACCAATAGGATTAAATGACTTAAATTGAACCATGGTCTGAACCGATTCAATTTAAGTTTACAAATAGACTGGAAAATAACTAAGTATGGAATGCAGAAATAAACTAAGACTAAAATAAACTAAGTATAGAAATAAACTAAGGCTCCAAACACACTCAGCCCTACTCCTAGGGCTGCTGCTTTTTCTTCATGCAGATGTAGGTCTTTGGATCTGCATCACTTGGAGGGGTTGCAGGTATCGCCAGAATAGGGTGATCCGGTGATGAAGTACTATAATTGTCAGTACCAAAATAACAAGATCTTTTCTCAAAGAATGATTCAGGATATAGGGTCAATCCTAGCAGATCTAGGAGAAGTGTACTTAGGTAATAAACCAACAAACAAGAACAGAAAATAGGGTAGTCGGCCTATACTGAATTCTATTATGAAATAGGAAGTAAACAGAACCTTAAATTATGATTCCATGCAAAGGATCCTTCCTTGCATCGCAACTCTCCTTGTTGACTTCAAACACTGCCACCACAAATCTCTCTTTCTAGAGGTCGAAGATAGGGGTGTCCACCGGTCGGGTTCGGTTGGGCCTAGCCGGGCCTCACGGTGCTAAAAGCCTGCACCGTGATCGCCCGTTTAAGTTTTCGGGCCGGGCCTGGTCGGGCTTCGGGCTATGAACGGGCAGCTATAATTGGGTCATAACCGGGTTGTGGACATGTTTAACTCTAAATGGGCCTTAATCGGGCTCTAAGTGGTGCAGCCACAGAGGGCTAAAGAAAAAATCAAAAAATGAGAAACACCATTCAAGCTGTCCATTTCGACCCATTTCATCTTGATCAAGTCAATTTTGAATATAATGGGCTTATTGAAATAAGATCCAATGTGTGGATTATGGAGTAGAAAACAACATATAACAAGATCATTTTATACTCAAGCAATTTTCATTTGTGGACTATGGGCTTATTACTCAAGCAATTTTCATGGGTGGACTATGGGCTTATTACTCAAGCAATTTTCATTTGACAGGATATGATGAGAAGAAAACAACATATAACAAGATCAGACACAAGTCACACAACCACACAGGGGAGACCAGGAGAGGGAAGGGGAGGGAAATTTTAAAGTTAAAGGGTCGGGCTAGGTCAGGCTGTAATCGGTCGGTCGGGTCGGGCGCCCGACGGGCTAAAACCGCACACCGGGACCGCCCACTTACTAAACATGTCGGGCTTAAGCCCGAAACATTTAGTAAACGGTCCGGTCCGGTCCGTTCTGGGCTTTAGTTGGGTGGGCTCGGTCAGTTCTGTCGGGCCGGGCCTGGAATTGACACCCCTAGTCGAAGACAACCCAAACTCTCCCCCCCCCCCAAACGACAAGTATTCCTATTTTTGAACCTCAGTTTCCAATATTACCCACTTTAATCCTATTTGCTTTAAGCCTTAATTTTCTTTTCCATATTTACCCTCCTTCGCACGACGCCTTTCTGTTTCTTAATTTTTTTTAGTTTCCAATAATACCCCCCGCCTTCCACTCTTAGCTCCTCATCTCTTTTAATTGTATTTTGTTCCAAGTAGATTCCTAGTCTTTAATTGTATTACCCATCATATCCGTTTTTTTCTAGTCTGCATAGTAATCCTGATGCAATTGGATCACCTCAATAGGTTTATTTTAATGGAAATAAGCCTTGAGTTGGGTCATATATCTGTTGGACCTTCAGTCCAATGGGCCACTTTAATGGGCCTATAGTATGGGTATAGGCTAGGCACACGGGATTAGTTAAGTGACTAGCTCTATTTCTTTATTTTAATTGTCATTGAGTGTTTTACTAGACTGGATGATGCATGAGCTGTTCATGGGCCAGGCCAAACCCGTTTGAGAACCCAAACCAAGACAAACCGGGTTCAATTGGGTCTTTGGGTTCAGTAAGATTTTTAGTTTATTTATTTATTAGGGTTTTTATTAGTTGGGATTTATCTTGTAATCTTCTATTTTAATTTTAATAGATTAATTAGTGATAGAATTGCATTAGGAATTTATTTCAGTTTTTTATTACAATTAGGAGTTTTATTTTCTTTAAATACTAGCTTGTAATCAACGAAAGCTGAGATTGGATGAATTAAGAATTGAGTTTTGTTTATTGCTACCAGTGAGTTACAATGACATGGCGAAGGTTGTGCGACCTTCTCTCTCTCTTTCCTCTTCTCTATCTGCTATCTTCTTCAGTTTACTTCGTTTCTTCTTGTCAGATTGATATTCTGATCTGGGCGTTACTGGCAGCCCCCCAAAGTCTGAAATTGATTTCCTTCGTACCTACCCTTTCACCCTGGTATTTTGTGGGATGTTCACAACTCCTTAGGCGACTCAGGCTGCCAAATCTGAGACTGCAACTCAATCTGGTTTGTGAGATTTAAGCAAGACTTTAAGTCTGGTCCTTCTTCCATCGCCAGATCTTTTTATCCAAGTTGCAGGTTTATTTCTTTAAACTTCAAACTCTAGTTGGATTCAATAGGGTTGTAATGTAGCCTAGGTAGGACAAAGCCCACTAGGAACCAGGGGAAACAAGGTTATGTAATAGGGCTGGCCGAATGGACAGGTTTAGGTAATTAGGGCAAAAACTAGGGTTAGGGTTAGGGTTTCAAGCTAGGGTTTATTTGGTAAAGATGTGCAGGTTTTTATGAGTCTAATGGTATAAGTTGGATCGAATTTGGTTGAGGTTGGAAACCTAGGGTTTCGGGTAGGATGCCTTATGAAAATGGACTGTTTGTGAGAACTAGGGTTTAGGGGTAGATTTTAGGAAAGGGGCTTATAGGGTTTTAATATGCAGGTTTAGGGGATCCTAATGATGTAAAGAAGTTAGGGTTTGTGTAGGTTTTCAAATTCTGCTGTAGGGGGCAGAATTGAGTTGCAGGTTTAATGGAGGTCAAATGTGATGGGGGAAGGGAAATAGATCAGGTTTGTATAAAGGAAAACAAAGGGCAGCAGGTTCACTTACTGTAATGCAGAAATAAGGCAGCAGCTTGAAGATTGATAGAGCCTCCTGACTTTCACAGTGCAAGGAGTCGCAGGAGTCCACCCACCCTTCGCCACCTTGAGTCCACAAGGATGCAAGCTCGCGGAGGAGCAGAGACAGCAGCACGCAGGCAGCAGTTTCAGATTGAAACAAGAGTTTTTTTATGCAAAAATTAGTGTGGGAGCCTGCCCACGGTCCATCTATTTATAATAAAAAGAGGGCCAAAGGCCTTACCCAAATAACCAGATTTGAACTAGAAATCCTAGTTCCAAATCCTAAATCCAATCCTAGTCAGATTAGGACTAATGGTTCCTAACCTGAATCCTAATAACAAAACATAAAAAAACATAGCAGACTTATACTCTAAATAGGAGTATAAGTTTAAACAAATAAAACACTATCCCTCTAAAATCGTGGAGGGGAATAACTAAGAAAATAAAAGTAAAAAGACTGTTTTAACCTTACTAATTAAAACACTAAAAACTAAAGGCTCCAACGAAATCAGCCTAGTCAAGGCTCTTCTTCTTTTGCATGCTTGGACTTGCATCAGCTTTCCCCGGTTTAGAAACATTCATCTCCGATGAATGGGTGAAGGCCATGTAGCAATCATATAACTCTGGATCAAGCCTCTTGAAGTCATCAACATGTATCCAAGTGCTGTCCTGGCGTGGGCAATCTTTCCACTTGACAAGGAAGGAGTGGTAACCGGCGCCTTGACGAGTCGTCTTGTGCATATCATCCAGAACCTCTTCAATCACATCTTCCGTAGGTGGCTTCAGTTGGGGCAGTCGCAACATGTGCTCTAAAGCGCCATCATCTGAATGATGCTCCGTATACAAGTATAGATCAGCCACGTTGAAAACATTGCTTATGCCCATATCATCAGGCAACTCTAGAACATAAGCATTAGGTCCAATACGTTTCAGCACCTTGTATGGACCCATCTTCTTTGGATGTAGCTTATTGTTGACACCCGGTTGGTGTCTCTCTGGATTCACCCGTACCATTACGATGTCTCCCGACTTGAACTCTACGAACCGGCGATGCTTGTCGGCAGTGGACTTGTAGTGATCAGTGCTGAGGGCAATCTTGCGTCGAACATCTGCATGCACTTCGGTGATATGGTGGAGGAATTCATAGGCTTCAACACTTACCCGAGCTTGAGGGGGTAAGGGAATGAGATCAATCGGACGGCGGGGTTGTACCCCAAGGAGAATCTCGAAAGGAGTACGACTGGTGGTCCTGTTCACGAAGCTGTTGTATGCAAACTCAGCAATGTCAAGGATAGAGGGCCACGTCTTCTCATAATCTCGGATCAAACACCGCAGCAAATTACCAAGGCTCTTGTTAACTACTTCTGTTTGCCCGTCAGTCTGGGGATGGAATGCGGTAGAGAACAACAGCTTGGTGTTTATCTTCAGCCATAGAGTCTTCCAGAAGTAATTCATAAACTTCACGTCACGGTCGGATACGATGGTACTGGGTAACCCATGGATGCGAACGATCTCCTTGAAGAACAGTTTGGCAATGTGGGAAGCATAAAGTAATCTTCGACAAGGAATGAAGTGAGCCATCTTGGTGAATCTGTCAACTACCACCATGATGGAGTCAAATCTTTCTTTGGTAGGGGGTAGTCCAAGTACGAAATCCATACTGAGATCAACCCAGGGCTGGTGAGGGATCGGCAATGGTGAATAGAGGCCTATGTTTTGCTTGGTACCTTGAGCTAGTAGGCAAACTCGACACCTCCAGATTACATGCTCTACATCCTTGGCCAAGTGAGGCCAATAGTACCGATCAGTTACCTGCAAGATGGTTTTATCTTTCCCGAAGTGTCCTCCTAAACCTCTTCCATGTAACTCCCTGATAATATGGTGCCGTAAGGACGAGTCGGGAATACAAAGCCGAGTTCCTAACAATAGGTAACCATCATGTAAGGAATACTTAAGGTGCTGTCCACCCTGCTTCAAATCAGCATATAGGACTTGAAAGTCCTTGTCACTAGCATACTCATCTCTGATCTGCTCGATGCTAAGTGCATGGGCTGAAAAAGTGCTCAAGGTCAGGACTTTTCTACTCAGTGCATCAGCCACTGTATTTTCCTTTCCTAACTTGTATTTGAGGGCAAAGTTGAAATCCTGTAAATATGCGACCCATTTAGCATGCCTGGTGCTAATGGACTTCTGTGAATGGAGGTGCTTGAGTGCCTCATGATCAGTGTACAGGACGAATTCTTTGCCAATAAGGTAGTGTCTCCAATGTCGCAAGACCTGAACAACGGGATAAAGCTCTATATCATTAGTAGAGTACCGAGTCTTGGCATCATTGAGTTTCTCATTGTAGAATGCAATAGGATGCCCATTCTGCATAAGAACTCCGCCTAAACCAACATGGGAAGCATTAGTAGCAACTTCGAAAATATGGTCAAAGTTGGGCAGGCGTAGCACTGGAGCTTCAGTCATCTTCTTCTTAATCACTTGGAAGGCTTTTTGAGCTGCTGCTGTCCATGAGAATGGACCCTTGTTCTGTTTGGTGCATTTGGTTATGGGTGCCATGATGGCACTGAAATTGTGAATGAATCGCCTGCAAAAAGAAGCCAAACCGTGGAAGCTTCGCACTTCAGTGAATGTCTTCGGAGTAGGCCATTCAACAACGCTTCATACCTTTTCCGGATCAGCTTCAACACCCTTTGAAGAAATTATAAAACCAAGGAAAACAACCTTGGGCAGCATGAAGGAGCACTTCTTTAAATTTATAAACAGCTTCTCTTGCCGGAGCATCCTTAGAACTTGTTTCAGGTGGTCTATATGTTCATCTGGGTGCTTACTGTACACCAAAATATCATCAAAATAAACAACGAGAAACTTACCGATGAAAGGACGAAGTACCTGTGTCATGACTCTCATGAATGTGCTAGGTGCATTTGTTAGGCCAAAGGGCATGACCTTCCACTCGAACAATCCATCTTTGGTCTTGAAGGCTGTCTTCCATTCATCTCCAGGCCGGATGCGAATCTGATGGTATCCACTTCGAAGATCGATTTTGGAAAAGATCTTTGAACCGGACAGCATGTTTAGCATGTCATCAAGCCTAGGGATTGGGAACCTATACTTGATGGTAATCTTGTTGATAGCTCTGCTGTCCACACACATGCGCCACGAACCATCCTTCTTTGGTGTCAACAAGGCTGGAACAGCACAAGGGCTTATGCTCTCATCAATAAACCCCTTCTTGAGAAGCTCTCCAACTTGTTTAGTAAGCTCTTCATGCTCAGAGGGACTCATTCTGTAGGCGGGCAGATTTGGTAACATAGCATCGGGTACCAAGTCGATGGCATGTTGAATGTCTCTCAGTGGGGGTAACTCGTTGGGAAGTTCTTCTGGCACTACATCTGAAAAATCCTGCAATAAGTCTTTGATAGGTTGCGTAAATTTCACTTCAGGTTGGGCAGCAACCTCATGAGTCACCACGGCAAGAACCAAGCTTGTATCATGGCTGGTTTGTTCAAACTCTCTCGGTGGAATAGCCAACAACTTACTTCCAGATTCTGTCCCCTTCTGGTTGGTACGCATGACATGGCATTGACGTGATTCTTTAGGAACATTAAGGGGGTACCACTTGATCTCCTCTCCCTTATGTTGAAACGCACACAAGTTTTTTCTTCCTAGGAGGGCAACATCATTGTCATACAGCCATGGTCTTCCTAGTAACACATCAGTCATTCTCATCGGAATGATATCACACCAAATTTCCTCTGAATACTTGGGGGCCTGTAAGGGAATGTAACATCTCTTGTTCACATCAAGCTTATTCCCGTTCAATAAGGAGACTTTGTATGGCATTGGATGCTTTTCAAACTTCAGACTTGCCTTCTTCACAAGGTCTTCGGAAACAACATTAACACAGCTGCCACTATCAACAATTATCTTGGCAGTGCGTTCACCTGTCCTCAAGCAAGTGTAGAAGATGCAACTACGTCGCCAATCTTCACTCTTAGATTCCGCACTCAATATACGTGCTACTACGTGTACACCTGGGGTATCTTCAAAGTCTTCACCCAGGTCATCAAAATAAGCAGCCCCATCATCATCATCATTAGGGGGTAATGCATAAACACCCTGTTCATCAAAATCATCAGGGTCTTCTTCTTCCTTTTCAGCTACATGAATCTGTCTCTGTTTTATTGGGCAATCCTTAGCATAATGTCCCTTTTCATTGCAGCGATAGCAGGTGTTGGAATCACTTGTGGTCATTGGGGCTTTACCCTTGTCCACACGAGAAGAGCTGCCAGTGTAGGGGGCTGTCCGTGTAGAACCAGCAGTGACATTATTACTTCTATTGTAACCATTAGTTGGTTTGGAGACTGGAAAAGATTTCTTGGTGTTGACAGCAGTGGAGCCAAACCTTCTAGTGGTGTTCAATAGGTCTTCAGCCTTCAATGCTTTCTCAAAGCAGTCCTTGATGTCTAGAACATCTGCAACGCCAATAGCTCTAGTAATATCAGATCTTAATCCCAACCGAAATCGAGATAACATCTGAGTAGCACTCTCTATGGTATCAGTATGGGATGAAAGAGAGTTGAACTTCTGCATGTGCTCAGATATAGTCATATTCCCTTGCCGAAGGAAGTTGAATTGGTCTTGCATCTGAGCTTTGTAGTGTCTAGCCAAGTATTTATCTTTCAGATCGTACTTCATATCTTCCCAGTTGGTAGGTGCATCACCTACGCGCTCCAAATCTCTCTCTGTCTTTCGCCACCATTCTCGAGTAGAGTCAATTAGTTTGACCTTCTGTGTATCAAACCTCCTGTTAGTAGCTTCATCTCCAATGAAGTAGGACTTCAAGTATTCCTCAAAGTTAGGTCTTCGAGGTGCTTCAGTAGTTCTGTCCCTGTCTTCTCTGTAGTCATCTCTGTCAGACCTATGTCGATCCCTGTGATCTCTGTCATGTCTAGAATGATCTCTGTGGTCCCTGTGACGTCTGGAATGACCTCAATGATCTTCATCCCTTCCCAGAGTTCCATGTACTTCAGAATGAACTTGGAATCTGTCCTCCTCTACATATAGAGGATTGTTTACAAGAGGCACAGTTTGCCTTTGTTCTATTGCTGTCATTCGATTACCAAGAGCTTGCTGGTCTGTTGAAATCTTCTGCAGCATAGTCATGATTGCAGCCATTGGATCAGGTGGGGGTGGTAGTGGTGGATCAACAACAGGGTCGCCATGTTCTTCCATGGCTCTGATACCAATTTAATGTAGCCTAGGTAGGACAAAGCCCACTAGGAACTAGGGGAAACAAGGTTATGTAATAGGGCTGGCCGAATGGACAGGTTTAGGTAATTAGGGCAAAAACTAGGGTTAGGGTTTCGAGCTAGGGTTTATTTGGTAAAGATGTGCAGGTTTTTATGAGTCTAATGGTATAAGTTGGATCGAATTTGGTTGAGGTTGGAAACCTAGGGTTTCGGGTAGGATGCCTTATGAAAATGGACTGTTTGTGAGAACTAGGGTTTAGGGGCAGATTTTAGGAAAGGGGCTTATAGGATTTTAATATGCAGGTTTAGGGGATCCTAATGATGTAAAGAAGTTAGGGTTTGTATAGGTTTTCAAATTCTGCTGTAGGGGGCAGAATTAAGTTGCAAACTCCTGCGACTCTTTGCACCAAGTTGCAGGAGTCCACCCACCCTTCACCACCTTGAGTCCACAAGGATGCAAGCTCGCAGAGGAGCAGAGACAGCAGCACGCAGGCAGCAGTTTCAGATTGAAACAAGAGTTTTTTTATGCAAAAATTAGTGGGGGAGCCTGCCCACGATCCATCTATTTATAATAAAAAGAGGGCCAAAGGCCTTACACAAATAACCAGATTTGAACTAGGCATCCTAGTTCCAAATCCTAAATCCAATCCTAGTCAGATTAGGACTAATGGTTCCTAACCTGAATCTTAATAACAAAACATAAAAAAACATAGCAGACTTATACTCTAAATAGGAGTATAAGTTTAAACAAATAAAACACTCATCCCTCTAAAATCGTGGAGGGGAATAACTAAGAAAATAAAAGTAAAAAGACTGTTTTAACCTTAATAATTAAAACACTAAAAACTAAAGGCTCCAACGAAATCAGCCTAGTCAAGGCTCTTCTTCTTTCGCATGCTTGGACCTGCAATAGGTTGAGGGTCAGAAACCTTCGCCTGAAGTCTCGCTTGGATTGGAGTTGTATTTAGAAAGTTCTCTCAATTTGAACTTTGAAGAAGTCTGGTTTTCTGCCATGTTCTATGACCAAGGTTGAAGACGACGCCTCTTTCCCTTTTCTCGATATTTTAGGTCTCTTTCGGTTTGTCTTTTAGTCATATTTAACCATTTTTTTTTTTTATTTTAATTTGTTACATATCTATAAGACTATAACCTCATCCCCCCCACGATTCTATTGTTTCCTTATTTTATGCTTTTAGTTGCCTTTAATGCCCCTCAACACTTCTTTTATCCCCTTATATCCCTATTTTACAAACCCTTCCAAAATTACCCCTCTTCATACCGGACTTCTTCCCTTTTGTTCCTTTTCTTGTGATTTAAATTCCCCAAAATTACCAGATAGCCATTGGAGCTTATATTTGAGATATCTAACACTTGGGTAGGCTTGCAAGCAACCCAATAAGGGTTATTTAAACCCCGGTTTGCATTACTGGATGAAGATTATATAAGTCCAGTCTTATTTTGAGTCTGTTTCCTATTTAGAGCTATGGAGATCAACTTGGAAACTAGAGGCTTTAAGATTAGTAGAACGAAAACGGAGTATATGATGTGTAATTTTAGTTACACTACGATGGATATTGACAAGGTGCGAATTGAGGAAAGAGAGATACTGCAAAGTGACTATTAGATATCTAGGGTCAATCATAAATAAAGAAGGTGACATAGAGGATGATGTTTTGTAGCGAATTAAAGTGGGATGGTTGAAGTGGATAGGTGCGTCTGGAGTACAGTGTGACCGACGTTTTCCCTTAAAGCTTAAAGGAAAGTTCTATAGGACTGTTGTATGACCGGCAATGGTGTATGGGGGGCTGAATGTTGGGCAGTTAAAAAGTGCCATATTGAGAAGCTATGTATAACAGAGATGAGGATGTTAAGATGGATGTGTGGAAAAACTAGGAAGATAAAGTATGGAATGATTGCATTAGAGCTGACTTGGGAGTTGACCCGATCAATGACAAGCTCCGAGAGAGTCGTTTGAGATGGTACGGTCATGTCCAACGGAGGCTTAGGGACGCCCCAATAAGGAGGAGTGATATGATTCAGATTGAAGGAGCTAAAAGAACTAGGGGCAGACCTAAAATGACCATAGGAGAAGTTGTGAGGAATGACATGCATTGTTTGGGTCTTGTACCAAGTATGACCTCGGATAGAACCTGTTGGAGGGCTAGGATCCATGTTGTGGACCCCATTTAGATGAGATTCTCCTAAGTTTCTGGGATGTGCCTCATTCCTCTTACTTTCATCTACTTTCATCTTTCATTTTGCTGTTATTTTCCATCTTTCATCTGTCATTTTCCATTTTTCATTCCCCTCCCTCTTTTCCCGTCTCTTCATCCCCCTATTTTTGCTTAGACCTTAGTTTTCCCTACTGTGTTTTGTTGGGATAAGGCTGAGTTTGTTGTTGTTGTTTCCTTTACTAGTTCACTTTCCTAGTCAATCTAGGTTACCTTATTAGTTAAGGATTGGGTTAGGCCTTTCCTTCTGAACCATGTAGAACCGGTTCAAGTGAATTAACCCAAAACAACTTAAAAATAAACTAAGTAAAGAAACAAACTAGCAAATCCCGTACGCAACCTTATTATCCATACTTTAGGCCCATAAAGTGGCCTATTACATTGAAAACCCCATGGACCAAAGGCCCAACATGTATACAACCCAACCATAAACTTATTCCTAGGCAAACAAGCCCAGTTTGGTGATGAATCTATATCACGAAGATTCTTGCCTAGTGCCTACCGACTACAGGCAGCGATGCACCTCGGGTTTGCACAGTTGAGACAGGAAAGCTTGACAGTTGAGGAGTATGTCGCTAGATTCTTCTATTTCGCCACTCGATCTGATTTTCAGTGGGATGAAGAGGTATTGGTGGCACAGTTTCGCAATGGTTTGCACCCTTTGATCAATGTTGCACTTGCATCCATTCGACTGCCTACAATGGAGGATGTTGTACAAGTGGCATATCAGGTAGAATACAATCTGGAGCGGCCATACACTTAAAGGAATTTTTTAAGATACTTTTCCTAGGGGTAACAATTCTAGCCAGCAATAGTCTTCACCTCAGGAAAAGTCATTCAACAAACCACAGACTACTGATTCATCTATCGCATTTTCACGGCCTAACTCACCATATTCTCCACCTTGATGTGATTCCGACATGACATCGTCACAACCTAACTGACCATATTCGACACTTTGGTGTGATTCTGACATGGCATCTTTACGACCTAACTGACCATATTCTCTGTCTCGTGTGGTTCCGACTTCCGTCAGACCTCTGGTGATACCAAAGGCTGCCATTCAATGTTTTACATGCAAATGATATGTACATGTCAGTGCTCAATGTCCCAACTGTTTGGTAGCTTATATTGATAAGGGCTCTCTTATACCTTATGTTCCAGAAGAGTACCTCGGTTTTGAGACAGTTGATTTAGAGGTAGACATAGTTGTCATGGCGTCGCCATGGCGCGCCATGGCGTCCGGCGTTGGGAGAGGGGGCATATCGAGCTACGCCATGGTGGATGTCAATATATCGCTCGATATGGCTTCCATGGCGACGCCATGGCGTCGCCATGGACGCCATACCACGATATGTTGGCATATCGGCGATATTTGTACATATAAAAGTTAGATTAAAATTTTTTTTTAAACCATTTAATAGCTTAGATGCTTTGCTCCAAATCACATACACTAAAGAAAGACTATTGCTATCAAGCTTAAAAAAGTTAGCCTATCATTTGATTTTTACTATTGCTTTCAATTATTTGATAGGTTAATCTATATTTTCAATTTTTCATACTTTCATATACACTAATGGATATTAGTTACACTTTCATGAATTAAACCATAGTGGCATAGTATATTAGTAGTAGTGTAGTACACTTTCATGTTGATTTTTGATGTTATAGGACATATATTATAGCATACTAAATGACATTAAAAATACTAAAATAAAAATTAAACATGGTCACATGCTCGCCATGGCGTCCTATAACATTATAGCATACTAAATGACATTAAAAATACGAAAATAAAAAATTAAACATGGTCGACATGCTCGCCATGGCAACGCCATGGCGGGCGACATGTCGATATATCGACGTGACACCCTTCCACCGACTTGATCGCCGTGACGCGTGACAACTATGGAGGTAGAGCATGAGCCAAGTGTAGTCAACGACAATGATAGTGATGTGGAGCGACACCCTTGTTATGTTCATAGTATTGGTTCGACCACTCACAAGGTCATCAAGGATGAAGATTGGTGCCAAAACAATGTCTTCTAGACCCACATGAAGTTCAATGACCGATATATAGTCTGGTGATCGATAGAGGTAGTTGCACTAATGTTGGCTCCGAAGACTCTGTTTGTATGTTGGGATTGCAGACAGAGCCACATCCAAATCCTTACAAGGTTGGATAGGTGAACAATACTGATCTCAAGGTTACAGATAGGTGTTTGCTCACCTACTCTATTGGTGGGTTCATGGATACAGTACAATGAGATGTTCTCCCTCTGAAGGTGTGTCATATTCTTCTTGGTCGACCATGGCTGTTTGATAAGAAGGCACCACATTGTGGCTATGCAAATAGCTACTCTTTCATGCACAACAACAAAACCATAAAGGTTCTTTCCATTAAAGATCTCACTGACATTAAACTCAAGAAAGTAGTGAGATCATTTCTCCTCTAGGGTGTTGACTCAGTCGGCCTCCTGGATCCTTTTCCAAACTCAACTCTATCAAGTTCTTTTCCGAGGAGGAGAATTGATGTAGTAGCACTTGACTGGTTGGACCAACTTGACAGAGTTTGGAACACAAACCCAAATGGAACCTATCCAACCCAGGTTTTTGGTCCACTAAGTAATGTAGTTCTAGATAGGGTAAAGCCCTACTAAAAGCCAATTAAACCAGGACCAATAACAAGGAACAAAGGGGCTGCTGGTTCTGCAGTTTCAGTAGGACAGAATTGCAGTTTTAGGTCAAATCTAGGGCTTAGGTTAGGATAATGGAAGGGGGGCTTAGGGGGTATGGCTAGGCAGGTTTATAGGACTCTAATAATGTAGGTATTATAGAGTTTTAAGTGTTGGTGAAAATTCTGTAAAACTGGGCAGCAAGATCTAGGGTTTAATGGAGTTAGGGTTTATGGGATTCAAACAAAAAATAAAGGGGATCAATTGGGGGAAAGGATTAGAGGGTTAGAAGAAGAAATTGGGTGTCAAACTTACTGGAGATTCCACTGGCAGCAGCTTGAACAGATGTGAACCACCTTCGAATTGAAGAAGATCCTCCCAGCCGTCACGGCGTAAGGAGTCAACTGGATTCCACCAGTCCCTTTCCACCTTGATAGAACCACAAGGATGCACACTCAACAGAGCAATACTCAACAGAGCAAGGCAGCAGCTATGGCAGCAAACAAAAAGCTTTTCATTAATCAAATTCGTGTTCAAGGCTTTGCCCCCTTACAACGTTATATAAAAGACTCAAAAATAGACTTTTACTCTAAAAAGGAAAGCCCTAACCCAATTCCTAACCTATTAGGTAACTTAAACTGACTAGGAAACTAAAATAGACTCAAAATAGAGTCCTAATGACTTAAAAACAACTTAAACTACTTAAAATAAGAAGATTCCCTACTAGCTAATAGGATATAAGAACCTCTTAGCCAATAGGATCACTTCACTTAAATTAGACCAATTAAACTAATTGGATGCAACCAATTTAAACCGGTTCAATTAAAAACATAAAAATAGACTAAATATTGGGCTAATCCCGTATGCAACCTATGTACCCCTCTTTTAGGCCCATAAAAGTGGCCTATTACATAGAAAACCCATGGGATCAAAGGCCCAACATATAACCCAACCCTAGACTTATTTCTAAAGAAATAAGCCCATTTCGGTGA
This sequence comes from Telopea speciosissima, assembly GCF_018873765.1. Taxonomy (NCBI): domain Eukaryota; kingdom Viridiplantae; phylum Streptophyta; class Magnoliopsida; order Proteales; family Proteaceae; genus Telopea; species Telopea speciosissima. Next base: position 85,355,670 of record NC_057916.1, on the reverse strand, counting down.
CGAATCTGCATCACTAAGGGTTGGAAGTAGTTATTTAGTAGTTTATTTATTTTGAGGACAAAGTTTTCCTCTACCCATAGAGGATGGTTCACCCACCATCCTAGGGTTCACAAACCCCTCCTAGGGTTTTAGTATGTTCAAAAATACCCGCCTGATAGCCATTCCCACCCTCTCCCTCCCCTTGGTGAATGGGATCCCATGATCCCATTCACCATGGGTAAAGGGAAACTCGGTCCTATTTTTATGTCTTTTATTTGCAAAGTAGGAAATGTAAGAATAGACTAGTTATTTTGAACTCTATTGAGAGTGGGACTAGGAGATTGTTTTATATTGCTATTAGGATTCTTTTGATTTTTGTTTATTTAAGCTTTGTAAACCAACGATGGAGATAGTGAATTGAATAAAAAATATTGGGTTTGCCTACGTGAGTGTGGTTGTGTTTCCTCTTCCCTTGCGAAGTTTCTTCTAAAAAATATTCCCTTCTCCTAACCGGTTGCTGTCAGTTTTTGGGAACTGGAACCCGGCTGAACCTAGAGACCGCCATTTACCTTGTTAACATGGTTGGTTGGCTTAGTAGCCGAAATATGGCCAGTTCTGATTACTGAAAGAGAGATGCTTTTTTGGCTCCATTTTTGGACTTATATCCATTATTGCTCACCCACTCACAGCCTCTCCATTGATTCTCTCTTCTTTTCACGCAAGGTGTGGGTTTGGGTATTAAATATTTTCCACTTTTTTCTTCTGACAACACAATCAAAGGAATTTATATAAAAAAAAACACAAACAAAGGAATTCAGCGAACTAATTTCTCTTTCTCCTTCCATGTGGCACTGTAAACTCTAGATGTTCAGAATAATCGGTGTGTTCAATTTATAATATTCAATGTTACCAGAGCACCAAGAGGTCAAAAAATACAGTTGTTGGGTTTAGGGTTTCTTTTTTATTTACTATTGCTTATGGTTAGTGCTCTTTTAGGTCAACTTTTCAGCGTTCTGAACTGCTTGGTTTTTGTTTCAGGAACCATGGGTGTGGTAGACTATACTAATTACGATGACATGAAATATGCTGTAAGTTTTTGGAGGTCATTCACTTGTTTTAATTTTTCATTGATTTTTTTACTGCAGTTTGGTGATTTATGTGTTGCTGTGCTGTGTACACAGATCCGTAAACTTGACGACACTGAATTTAGAAATCCATTTTCAAGGGCTTATATTCGGGTAACTATTTTTTCCATAGTGGTTATGTTTATTTTATATATTTCCCCCTTCTATTGAAAATCTTATGTTCATCGGTGTGTAGAAAATTACTTGGAAAATTTTCCTTTCATATATTTTCCTTGTAGTGTAGTTACTTTAGAAAAGTATTTGATTTTCCATTTCCTTGCCATTGTCAAACTAATCGCCATTTGACAAAGATGGGTCAGCCTCATTTATTTGCGCTGTCTCTCTGTCCTTCATTTAATTGCATTTCATCTTTTTTATTAGGGAAATTTACACATACCACCCCTGAGGTTTGACAAAAGGATATTTTCACCCCCCAGTTTTGGAAAATTCTGTGTACCCCCCTGAGGTTTGCACACTGTAACGAATAAGCCCATTCCGTCAGTTCATGACTAACACTGTTAAAAATTAGACTTGAACTGACGGAATTGCCCTTACAAGGGGGAAAAAAAAAAAAAACACCTGCAACTCATCTTCCCCAATCGATTTTGGGGAAGGGAAGATGAGTTGCAGCTATGGAACAAACTACCAATACCCTCGCCGTCCACTGTCGCCTAGGACTGCTGGATCGATCCAAACCACTAGAGTTTTAGAAAAATCAAGTGGTATTTCAATTACAAATTTATGAAATTTGGAATTAGCGGTAGTTGCAGGTCCAGTTAGGAATTGAAGCTTGTGTTCTTAGTGGGATCGATTTCAGTATCTAAAGTCCTAGGGTTTCTACAAGGACTTTTGCTAATCAAACTTCAATTTCCCAAACCCTAAGCGGCGGCCCCTTGCTTTCCTACAGCTCAATTGGGTGAGATTGAGTTGGGTCTTGAAGCATTAGGGCATTCCTTCATCTGGGTCTTCGGAGGAAAAGAGAACCAGGGGCGATGGCTTCCAACAGGGGTTAAAGAGAAAGAATGGAAAATGAGAAAGAAATGGATCTCGACCTGCCGAGGCTCCCATCTTGATTGTTCGAAATCGAACTCAGTTAATTGTTGACGATCTTTGAAGGAATAACTCTAGAATAGTTGTTAAATGGGATTATTGCTCAAGGAATAATGGAAGTCCTTGGTTATAATTAAAAGGCCTTGAACCTGAACCAGCCTTTGTGGTGTACGTTCAAGACTAATTAGTTTGAAAGTTCTTAACTGGTTTTCTTTTAGAATAGATGGCATATCAGAGAAGGGCTGATCTCTCGAAAGTGGGGCGAGAAGTTTGCTAAGATTGATGAAATCTATGACCGCAAACAAAGGCGCGATTTGACGAGTAACCCATCTTCCGATGCTTCCTCGAGAGCCTCTGTGAGCTTATTCTCCTGCAACTGCCGGAGGGTGGAAGGGTTGCCATTGCCTTCCTCTGTCGAATCCGACCCATCTCTCCTCCTACTCTTCTCCAGGAATAGGGACGCACAGTGGGATATAGGTTTCCATAGTGAAAGATGCATTGATTGAAATGCTCCTCACAAAATCAATCTTTGACGGGGAAATCCAGAAATGAAGAAACAGTCGCAGCGCACCCAGAACGCAGGCGTTAGCCCATCTAACAAACCCCCACAAAAACAAATTCAGTGTACAACAGAAAGCAAAAGGAATGTTAGCTTTCCGAAAAAAATCAAACCTCTGCTTTCGAAAATCAAAACCCTAATTTGAGGAGGGAAAATCGCATGGATCTGTTTCATTATATCATTATGTATCTAATCCATACTGCCATTTCTGATTCCATTCACTCCCAACTTTAATTTGCAGAGGTTCAATTACTTTGCTCACCCCTCGCTCCAACCCTCATTCTTCTTCTTCTTCTTCAATAATCCAAGCAATAAGCAGTAGTGAAACTGCAGTGGCTTCCTCCCTTTCTAGTTTCTCCCCTTGTACAGTTGTATGTACTTGCAACTCATCTTCCCAATCGATTTGGGGAAGATGAGTTGCAGGTGTTTTTTTTTTTTTTTTTTTTCCCTTCTAAGGGCAATTCCGTCAGTTCAAGTCTAATTTTTAACAGTGTTAGTCATGAACTGACGGAATGGGCTTATTTGTTACCGTTTGCAAACCTCAGGGGGGTATGCAGAATTTTCCAAAACTGGGGGGTGGAAATATCCTTTTGTCAAACCTCAGGGGTGGTATGTGTAAATTTCCCTTCTTTTTATTGTGATTTTTTCCTGAGAAGATGCTTTGGTAGTGAAGGTTCTGTTAAAGAAGCATGGGATAGTCCACTATTACAAATGAGGAGCAGTTTCCTGTATGTACACTTAGGAAGGCATTCCTGTACTGCCTTGATATCTACCATGTGGCCTGTGTGATGGGGTCCAAATTGTGGATGGATAGGGCTGATGGTGTACTGTTCATATGTTAAGTTTCAGTCCAAAGGAGTTCATCACATGGCAAAACTACCAAGCAAATAATTTTTTTGGAAAAATGGTTGAAAACAAATCAGTGGTGAAAATAAAGCTTTCAACATCCACTAAGATATATATATATATATATTTTTTAAAGGGCATTCCCAGTACACTAGGCTCTCGCTACTGCGGTTTCTGGAGAGGGTCATAATGTACACAGCCTTACACCTGCTTTCGCAGAGAGGCTGTTTCCAGACTCAAACCCGTGACGGTGTGACCACTTGAAAATAGGTTGAAAAAAAATGGACAGCTGAAAATACACTGTATGGTGGAGGGCCGGTTAGGAGAAGAGGGGAAGCTGGGAAAAATCAGAGTTGCGGGGGGAGAGAGAAGAAATGGCATAAGAAGAATGGGGGAGAAGAAGAAGATGGTCACACAACCATTGCTAAGCCATTGTACCTTGCCGGTAGCAATAAACAAAACTCAAAATTCTATTCATCAAATCTGAAAAATAAACCTGATTACAAGAATATTTAAAGATAAAATAAGAGACTCCTAACCCAAATAATCCTAATCCTTAATTAAAACTCAAACTGGACTCTAACTTGGACTCAAACTCTTTTTTAATACTTAGCCGACTAAGACTGAAACAAAAACGAAAACTAAAATTACAAGATAAACCCAATAAATAAATTATTAAATATCCTATTAAACCTAAAAAAATCAATTGGACCTGGTCCATCTTCACATGGATACCCAAATGGGTTTGTGTCGGTCCAAGTCAGTGCACCTGCATCACTGTAGAATGCCAAGTCTTTTTTTTTTTTTGGGGGGGGGTGTATGACTGGATTTGACTGAAATTTGACGTGTGACCAGTCCAGACCATGCCTTGTAACTCAATGAGATATGACATCCTCCCACGTGACAAAATTAAGTGGACCACACAGGAAGATTTTGCTATGTGGGCCTTGCAAAGAAAGCATGGCCTTTTCCTGTTTAATAATCCATAGGCTTATCTTTCATTTTTCTCCTTTTGTGCATTTAATGTGGCTAGGTGAAAAGTTATGAAGGCAGTCCATCAAGGAGCCATAGTCGAAGTAGGAGTCGCAGTAGGAGCAGAAGTGTGAAAAGGGATCGGGGGTATAATGCTGTAACTGTATACTTAGTTCTGATTCTTTTCATCCTCTCCAAATTGAATGTCTTGCTTCATATGTTGTCTGTTTTGCAGCAAATCTTTGGATCGATCTGTCTCAAGATCACCATCAAAATCTAGGTCCCCCTCTCATGCCAGATTGCCCAGGTAATCAGTGGCTCAGTTTCTGTTTTTTCAGTGTCTAATGCTTTTTCTGTTGTGGTACTAGTTGTCACAGTTTAAAATTTACAACTTGATACGTTTCTCCTGTGCAAATATGCAGGCCCAGGTCAAGGTCGAGATCTAGGTCGGATTCACCACGCCAGGTAAAGCACTCAATTCGAAGTGTATGAAGAGAGAGAGAGAGAGAGGGGGGGGGAAATTCAACTCAACTAAGCCATTGGTTCAGCTATATGCGTTCTGTTTTGCCATCCATCTCTAGCTGAAGTCATGTTTGTTTTGTACCCAAAACCTTCCATGTCCTTTCTCATCTCTCCCGAAGACACTTTTTGCTCTATACCCCTGGTCTTCTAGCTCTTCTAATTTGTGCCATATCGCTCCTCCTTAACAGTGTATTAGTGGCCTTCTTTTCAATGCCCAAACCACCTCATATGCTTTCCATTTTCACCTGTAGGAGCCTCTCCTAAATTACCTCAAATAGGGCAAATGTGTTTAGTTTTTTAATGGGGAAAAAGTTCCCTGCCTGGCATTGTGGCGTCTGCACCTAGACACTAAAGGATGCGAAATGACCACCCCACCCCCATGTGAATGCTAAAAAACCCATCTCTATTAATGCTCCTGTGCATGCTGTGATTGGCCCCCACGCTGCCAGGCAGAGAACCCTCTCCTTTTTTAATTTTTTTCTTCTTCTGGTTTTGACACTAATCCATCTCAATATCCTCATCTTTTTAATCTTATTTTAGTCCTGTTGTTTCTTTATTGCCCAACACCAATTCCATACATCGTGCTTTACACTGAGGTATCTCATTTGTTTGGAAAATGTCTTTTCACAACAGTCAAACTCTATAAGTGGAAGACAACTGCTAGTGCAGTTGGTTGGTGCCTTGCAGGTAGAGTGGAAGCTCCCAGGAAGTCACGGGTTTGACTCCCTCTCAAAAAAAAGAAAAAGAAAAAGTTTTGTAGTAACAGTAGTTAAAGTCCCATGGGGCATGTCAGATAGGTAGAACCCCCTCTCCCCCTGCTTCCCCCAAAAAAAAAAAAAAGTCACAACACTATAAGTGCAGACATGCTGTCTGGACTCACTTAGGTATCTCCCTATCATCAATCCGGTCCAGTCCATTCCATTCATTCTTACTTTGCGTAAAGGTAAACACCATATATTCTATGTTAGGCTTATCTTGAAAACATTTTGTTCGAAATGTTCCCTCATGATCGTAACTCTTCATTTATCCCTGCTTTTGATTTTGCATTTATGGTGCTTCGACCTTTGTTTAGTGTCAGATTTATACTGAGATTAAAGAAAATTTATGTAGCTTATACTGTTTAACCTCCTGCATTTCCAAGAGGGAAATCATAATCTCCATTGACATCTCATTTGCTTGATAATTCTTCTGTTATGTATGTTGTATGGTGTTCTGAGTGTTTCCACCTTGTATGTGTGTGTGTGTGATGTGCTTCTGTGCCTATTTCTCTTTCTGCCTGTGTGTTTTCAGGAGAATGTTTTTTATGATAGCTTGGTCTCTTTTCAGGCTCGATCAGGAAGTGCATGACCCACTATGCAGTGGAATCAGAAAGAGAGAGAGAGAGAGAGAGAGGGGGGAGCTGTTAGACAAACTGTAATCTGTGGATCTGCTAACAGTATCATGAATATTGCCTTTCATTAACTAATCGGTCAAAAACTCAGTTGAGACTTTCTTTTTTGCATCCCTAGTGGTCTGTGCTACGTAATACTGTCCCAAGAATTTTAACGAATTTTCAGGTCTTTTGGAGATACTACTTGGTTGCATAATGCGCAGCTGCCTACTTTCTGTTCCTTATCCTGCAATCATGCTGGTACATTATGATTGCAAGGCGAAAGTGCCTGGTCTATATCATAGCCATTGCATTGGATTCTTTTTTTTTTTTTCTAATATTGGCAGTATGACCAGTTGCCTCTGGTTCATTGATGAAGATTCAGTTACCAGATAGCCTTGGAACTGATATACTATTAGGTGAGAATCGCCACTGCACCCACTGCCTGTTGGACTATATTTTGAATGTTGAGATGAAAGCTAGGGGTCAAATGATATGCAAGGTGAGATTTGAGAATCCCCACTGCACCAAATGCGTTAAAGATTTCAGAAGCGTATAATGAGGACGCCGTAACAAGTTACAACTGAACCAAATTTCTTAATTGTCCTGTTGTGTAGAGGATGGAAAAATACATGAATTATCATCAAATCTATATGTATCAAGACTGATATGAGTCATGCGGTAAAATTTGACTTCGGATATGCAAGGAATGGATCCATGTGATTAATTTTATGACTCAATTTTTATCATGTATCTTATCATGCTTGGAATACTTATTTTTGGGTTATAAAACTTTCATGAGTGCACCTCACTGAATTTTGGATATTTCAATACTTCAATTTATGAATTGACCAACTTAGTTTGGGCTCACTTTTACATGAAAGCAAAGGACCTTGGGGTCAATCTGTCCATACGCACCACTGATCATGGATTCCTTAGTGGAAGGATTATTCTCCCCCCCCCCCCCCAACTTCTACCAAAGAAGGATCCATAACTTCTTTTCAAGCAGTTTATGTACCTGTCGACATTTTGACCGACCCTACTCCTGCTACTACGTTTGCACATTTAGACGCTGTTACCGTGCTAGCAAGAGGATTAGCATTCAAGGTCAATTATGCTCCAACCTCGGAATAAAGGCAATAGTTGTCTTATTTTTATAAGGGAGGAAGAGGGACGACCAGTTAGGCTATCAGGATGATGAGTCAGTTTCACACGTAGTGAAGACAACTGTGCATGAGTGTATATTTAGAATTCTCAACCATACAGTCAAATGACTCCAATCCTTATTGACAAAGTATTGAATTCTTGAATCAGTCCAATCTTTTCACCAAAGCTGAAGGAAACTCAGTCCAACATAAACTAATCGAAAGGCATAAAACTGGCATGTGGGATCATCAAGACAGGTCTTTCAGTTTTTGATTCTATAAACAGTGGAATGTCTTGGTTAGTATTTAATTTTCTTTTTTCATTAAAAAAAGGGCATAAAAATCCTTGAATGGATGAGAACAAAGATATAAAGGAATGAGCATACCGATGTGGCCATTTCAATAGTAAAGGTGAAAAATCGGAGAAAAAATTAGAAATGAAAAAAAAAAAAAAAAAAAAAAAAACGAAAACCGAAGGCCAAAGGTTTGGAAAACGGTTGGACACCAACCTCCTCAAAAGGTCTGAAGATAAGTAGAACTAAGATAGTATATATGATGTGTAACTTTAGCAGTTCTGGAACGAAAAATAAAGTGGTGAATATTGAGAAGTAGATCTTGCAAAGTGACAACTTTAGATACTTGGTATCAATCGTAAACACAAAAAGCGACAGATGACGATGTAGTTCAAAAGAATAAAATAGGGTGGATGAAGTGGAGATGCATGTATCCCTTTAAAGCTTAAAGGAATAGGACTGTCATTAGACTAGCTATGATACACGGGTCACAATGTTGTGTTGCGAAGAAGTCCAAAAGAGCAGGGTAGGGGCAAGCAACAACAATTATGAAGTACGAAGCGGGGTTCACCAGGCATCCGACACCTAAATGAATGAAGCAGCCTTGATAGGCCCCCTTCAAGTACCTGGCAATAATAAAATTACTTGCCTATCACTAAAATCCCTGGGTGGTATCCCAAAACGACTTTTGCTCGTAAAAGCTCATAGGTTCTTACAACTACACTAGACCTTAAACTCGTTCCGCAAACAACACCCGCTTTCAAGTTCCATATAAATAAGCTGTGTTACAGAGATGAGGATGTTGAGATGGATGAGTGAGAAAACTCAACATGATATTGTAAAGATCATATTAGAGCTGGGCTAAGAGTAGCACCGATTCATAATAAAATTAGAGAGAGTCGTTTGAGGTGGTTTGGCCATGTTCAACGGAGACCTTCAGGGGCCTTAGGCGGAGGAGTGACATATCCTGATTGAGGGAACCAAATGAGCCAGGGGCAGGCCTGAGATAACCTTAGGAGAAGTGGGGAAGAAAGACATGAGTATGACCTCAAATAGAGCTGATTGGAGATCAAAGATCCATGCGGCCGATCCCATTTAGTTTATCTTTGTTGTTGTGATGCTTCAAGTCCTAGAGCAGAAAGTTGGGCAGTTAAGAAGCAGTTCGTAGCTAAGAAGAATCGATGCCTTAGAGCTTATGTTGATGTGTATATCCCCCCCCCTTTTTTCTACTTCTTTATTTTTATTCTATTGTCATCCATTTGGTTGTGTCGTTGTTGTTTACCCCCCCTTTTTTACTTCCTTCTAATTATTATATTTTCTCTTTTAGGATCCATGTAGCAAACCCCATTAAGTTAGGATAAGGCTTGGATGTTGTTGTTGTTGAACACCAACCTTCTCAATCGTCGGTTGAAACAGTGGTCGAATTGATTAAAAACCCCCTATTTGACACATTGAAATTTCCCCCCTCTTATGTTGTGCATGAAAACCCTCCCTGAAAAATAATAGAGGATTAAAGTAAGAAAATTTTCGGGATTGATGGAACAGAGATGCTATAACATGACCATCCTTGAAATGCCCATTCCTCCCTAAAAATAAAATATTGGAGAGAAGTTTTCTCTCTCAAGGAGGACAAGTATCAAGCAAAGACCGTAACTATTGTTCAAGGGAGAGTATGCCTGGCCCGTTTAGCTGGTGGCGTGGAAGGCAAAAGCCTCCCCAACTAGGGATGTAAACGGATAGGGGAAAAATCCAAAAATAGGGATGTAAACAGATAATAAAAAATCTTGCATCCGTATTTGTTTGTGGATATCTGTTTTCGGTTAGAAGGTAATCAAATTAAAAACATATAATCTATCTGATTCGAATAGATATTAAAAAATCAAGTAGTTAATGTTCTTGAGGGTTCTTGAAAATTTGGCAAGTTCTACTTAGAGAATGCGGAATAGAGTTAAGACAACTAAGAAGCATGGATTGAGAGCGAATATTCACAAAAAAAAAAAAGAAAAAAAAAAGAGAGATTTGAGAGAGCATTTTATTGGTTGGAAGATGAATGAGTTACACAAGTTAGGCATTAAACGGATAGTTGAAAATTCGGATTCGATTCGCATTCATATCCATATCCATTTAAGAGTATCTGTATCAAGTCAGAGAATATATGTATCCGATCACGCATCCGGATTGTCTACTACGCATTGCCCCAACTGTGCCATGCTGAGCAGACACAGGGTCACGCACAATGACCGACTTACCCCCACCTAGGCAAGGTGCTCGGGCAGGGGTAAGGCGGTCATTGTGCGCTGCCCTGTGTCTACGCAACAGGGCAGTTGGGGCAGCCCGCGCAGTAGAGGGATCCGATCCATCCGATCTCCATGTAAGGATGTAAATAGATCGAATTCGGTCAGATAGTGGCATTATCATATTCGTATCTTATTATATTCGGACGAATTCGGATAATATCCTATCGGTTTTCGGACGGATTCGGGTAGTTTTTGAATAGTGATTTTTTTAATACAAATTCCCCTAAATGGACAGGAATGCGAATCGAATATGAATTTTCGATTATCCGTTGACATCTTTACCTTTTTATGATGAGGGTTAGAGTTGAGACTTGAGAGTTCAATAAGTATCCTTTCTTCTACTCTTCCTAGTCTTTTATTTTCTCACATAGATATGTGATTCAATGTAACACATTGCATAAAACAATACATATAAAAACCAATAGAAAATGTAGAAAAATAATCATATTATCTTAACTTATAAAATTATAAAAATAAGATAACAAAATTCAATAAGGTAACTTAAAAGAATAGACGAACATAGAGATATATTTCAGATATTTTATTACCATCGAATTGCTAAACGAATCGAATAATAATCGATCGAATAGGGGATTATCATATTCATATCCGATTAGTTTAGGATGGATTTGAATTCTCCTAAATGGTTATGAATACGGATCGAATATTTGTTGACATCCCTATCTCCATGTATGAAAGCGTAGGGATTAGCTTGATCATGTGTACGTGCTAGTGTCTAGGGGCTCCGTATTGGGCTGAAAGTAGTCCATAGTCCACACTCCAGAACCAATAATAGGATACGGTATTAACATCGGCCCACCTCCAAGGCTCTAAGCCAAGCCGAGCCGTTTTGCGCCGTGGACACCAGCTCATGGAAACCCTAAGACCCCGGTGATTTATAAAGACACATACTCCTCTTCATCCATCTCCCTCAGGTACTGAATCTGAAACCCTAAACAAGCAAGGAAGCACCGAAACAGTCAGACGCCGAAAGATCTTGCCTTAGCAGTTCCACCTCGATAGGTTTAATCTATTCTCAGCGATTTAATTTTCCCCTACCTCTCTCTCTCTTATCCTGATTGTATAATTTCTTTACTTAATATCTTTACCATTTGTTTTCAATCCCCATTGATTTCTGTTTCAGCTACGATGTATTTCTCAGAAATCGCTTGCACTTACGCTGCTTTGCTCCTTCATGATGATGGGATTGCCGTCACTGTATCCTTTTTCTCTTCACATGCTTTTTAGTCATCGACTTGGATTTCTTTTGATTTAATGGATGTTCTATGTAATCGTTATGTTTTTTTTTTTTTGGGATATATTAGAAGGGTTTCTGAAACTAGGGTTTGAAGGGTTTTGGTTCCTGTAGACAGCCACGTTGGAGATAGGGTTTTTCCTTAATTGATTTCATACAGGCGGAGAAGATCGCTACCGTTGTGAAAGCCGCGAATGTGACGGTTGAATCCTACTGGCCCAGCTTGTTTGCTAAGCTGGTGGAGAAGAGGAATATTGAAGATCTCATTATGAATGTGGGATCCGGCGGTGGTGGTGCTCCCGTGGCTGTTGCTGCTCCTTCTGGAGGCGGTGGTGGTGCTGCCCAAGCTGCCGCTCCTGCAGCTGAGGAGAAGAAGGTAAAAAATATTTGTTCTGGTGGTATATATTGTGTCTTAATCCGATTATCTACTCATTGGGTTTTAATTTGCTTGTTATCTTGATTTCACAGGAAGAACCCAAGGAAGAGAGCGATGATGACATGGGATTCAGCTTGTTTGATTAGGAGCTCCTTTCAGTATGACAAACCTTTTTGCAAATTTAGTAATGCGGTGTCATTTAGTAATTTTTTTTATGCTACCATCACATGTTTACTACAAATTTCCCCAACGCTGAAGAAAAGAAAGTCACATTAGTCGGAAATTCTAAAACCTTTTATTGTGCTGGATTTGATTGATTCTGAGTAGTATAGTTGTAGATTTGGAAAAAATCCAATTGTTTTGTTGGTTTTATGAAAGTGTTTTTTTCTTCATGTCTGACCGATAATTGTTGGAACAGCTACCCGTATTCTACACACTTCTAGAGATGTAGGACTTGTGATTTACTTTTATGCTGGAAGTGTGAGATGTAGAAAATCCACCCAAATTTGGTATCTATTGTTAGGTTTGCACTACAATTGTTCATTGATGTTCTCCTTGTTTTCAAGGATACAAATCTACAGAAAGACACTTTTGAAGACCTTCTTGACTACTAATTGGACAGAGCTGTGTGGTTGAAACACATTTGCTCCATCGAAGAATCCCTCTCTCAAGTCCAAAGCCTTATATTAATTAAAGAGTTGATCTCTTTGCAACCAACCCGGTTGTAACTGCATTTATTTGTCCACTTATCAACATTTTAAGATAAGGTGTTTTTTGTAACTTCCCCTCCCTCTCCTCCCCTTCTCCTATGGCTTCTTTTGCCTACCTAAACCCCATTACCACCTTCAACTCTCTAGCTGCCTCTGGGTGGATTGAGATTAGCAATGAGAGAGATTCCCCATCGGCTGCTCCTCTCCCCACAGGAACCAGATCTTACTCACACCATAGAACTGCAACTCTTATCTCTCTCACAAACACACAGCTCTTCTTTGCATGTTACACAGTTGCAGTGCATTCTACAATCTCGGAGCCTGAGGGAACTCATCAAATTTCAGCTCCTTTTTTTTTATTTGGATCTCCAAATAAAATTGTGGGTCTCGAAACAATGGCCGCTACAACACTACTGTTGTAGTGGCAGTCACTGGCAGGGGTGAGCAATGGAATCGAATGGGGGGAGAAAGACGAATGGAGAAGAACAGATCAACATTTAAATGTGAAATTACATTATGTGTTCTCAAATCCAAGTCAAAAACCCAATTCACAAACAGACGCACACTTGATCGGAGAAAAAAAACCTTGGTTGTTTTTCTAATATTGAATTTTTGTGTGGTAATGATTTTTGCAACTGTTTATAAACATCTGAATTCGAATAAGATTACTTTCTTGATTTGAAAAGGGATTCCAATCATTCCATAATCCATGATCCAGAAAAATAACCCAATTAATTAATGCTAATCGAATTGAATTTTGTGTGTTGTACTCTCCACTTACAATTCTAGTTTTTTTTGTGGTAAAACTTCATTTACAAATCTGATCATACAAAAAGTATAGCTTGTACGGGGGAGTGATAATTTTCGGGGGGAGTGATAACTTTCCCCTTGGTTTTTACCAATATATATACCTTTACTCTTGGTATGATTGGTTGTAGTGGCAGCACTAGGCTCCTCTCCTGCAACAGTACGTAGGTGGTGATTGGTTGTAGTTTTCCAGTTTGCAAGTAGGAACACACTTTTAACACCTAATAATAATTGCTGTTACCTATCACGGAGGTCAAAAATGTAAATCTTAGGTTGTGTTTTGATGTGCGTTCTGAGTGTAGAATGTTTTTTGGAATGACAGAAATGCTGGTTGGTATATTTTTTCGTTGTAAATTCTTTTAATGGGTTCAATAACGAACCATATTCTGGAACTCGCTAGAAGTCCCATTCTCCTCTTTGAACTGCAAGGCACCATAAGATTAAGGCACAGTAGAGGATTTTTTTTCCTTGTTGCTTGTCTGTGAATAAACAACAATAAAATTATAAACACTTGCAGTTGGTTTCTCCCGACCTTTTAGCCTTCATTCCTTCAACACCACGCCACTAGCAGTTGTTCAGACCAGCTCATTTGCCTCCCAGGCATGGTTTGAGGTACCGGATCGGTCAATTGTGGCCAGATTGGATTGGTATTGGTTGAGATTGATTCTGATATTGATCCGATCCAGTTGTACGGACACGGGTAAAAATATAAAAAACCATCATATTTATCCGAGTTTATGTGATCCAGATCTGTATCGGCCGATCCAATCCTAATCCTGATCCGATCTGATCCAGCTGATACCGAGATAACGAACCATGCCCCCAGAAAACCAATTCCTGCATTCCTTGATCCAATCTCTCCCTCCAACCGTTATATTTCATCCCTTCTTTCCGTAAACAACCTGTACAGAAATGGCCCCACAATTACGACTCCTCCCTTAAGCCCCAACAAACTACCACGGCAAAGAATCCTTTTCTAGCTATGTAAAGATTGAGGCCTACGTGGAGGGAAAGGTCTGATTGCAAGATCTGAATCTAGCTGATGATGCCGGTGAAATGTCACCAGCTATTCCCACCGTCAGCAGTCTCGTCCTACCCAGGAATTATTTCTGCGTTAGCTGTCACCAGAAACGGTTCTGTACTGAACATGTGGACGTCGTCTCTAGCTTCAACATTCCAGACGGAGACTGCTGTAGATCAGCTTCATACTGAAGTCCATGGCAGAGCCTACATCTTTGTTCACACAGGAATGGGAGGTGTTGATCCGTCTAGATTAGGACTTGGGACTTTCTCTTTTAATTTCTTTGTATCTCTCTTTTTGTCAACCATGTATGGTTAATCTGGTTTGTGAAGGACCTGGAACATTCTCTTTTGACTAAACATTGAGAACAGAGTTTCGGTTTTATTTTTAATAAAATATCATAGATACCCATGAGGTGTTCTAAGAAATGCTTGAACATTATAAAATACATAATGCAATTTATTTTATGTTTGATATGCATACCAAACACAGCCTTAAGTTTGTTCTCGGAATATATTCTGGATTTTGAACTTAATGTGAAGAAAGAAAACAGAACTACATTTCAAAATGCATATCAATCACAGCTTTGGATTGCTTTGTGAAAATAGAAACTCGAACAGGGGCCATGTTTGGATGACTGGATGTTATAACTTGTCACCACGATGTGTTTTACCTTTGGGATCACCAATTCTTTTCAAAGCCATCTCATGTAGTAGAAAGTGCTGGCAACATTACACCCATCACCACTTCATCCCGTTAGGTGAAGCCAGAGATGAAACAGCGGTTTGAATGATTCATATTCAAAGTAGTTTTTGGTAATCAGAAATTACCTTTTAAGTGCTTTTCACCTTTGGTCGAAAAGAGAGATTTTACTGAATGGAAACAAAACTGGTCTATCCCTAATGACTCTGTCATCGGAATGTCATGAATTGTTCCCCATATGATATAGGATCGAATCACCCTTTTAAATGCCTGCCCTGAAATAGGGAAGTTCTAGTAAGCGTAGTAAGGTCATGAGCAATACCTACATGTGTATGTTCTACATGTCTAACTTAACTTATACACAAATACAGACTAGTCAAATTATAATGGTACTGAGGATGTCAAACTGTAGGTTTTTAGGAAGTTTTCATCTCTAATCCCCAATCGCTGATGCAGTCTTAAGAATTTGAAGTACAAAAATGTGCCCTTCGTTGTTTTGGAAGACGGTACCATTAACATGTAGTGTTTAGGTGTTGCAAAGAATGAATGAGCCCCCTCTCCCATGCCTTTGTCTTTAGCAGCCTCAGCCAGGCTTGTAGAGGTGTCTTTTAGACTTTGTCACAGCACAATTGTTACATCTTCAGGAGGTTGGGAGGAGCGAAGCTCCACGCACGTTTGGACTCTGGACACCAATCCCTGGGATGGTCACTCGTCTCACTCTAGAGATGAAGCGTTCTCAAAATTACCGCAAGCAATGAGCCTCGGCTGTGTTCCTTGTGACAATCAGTCTTGGCTCGTGGCAGGGGTACTGACCATTTCAGGCCTACGTCCCTCTCCAAGTTGAACCTATGGGGTTAAAAATTAAGATTTGGTCTTTCGATTACAAAGAAAAATGGAAACCCCCCCCCCCCCCTATCAAATATTTATCAGACTCTACAAATCTAGTGCAAAGCCCACAATGCCTCTGATAAGAGTGTCAAAGTTAGTCTTATACAGAAACAAAGTTCTCATCACAAGTATTCCCATCTTCTATACCAGTTGACAATCCGTCAATATTGTGTTCAAAGAGGTTTGGATTGGCCATATGAATAACCATTTTCATCGTATTCACTTTTTTTCGTGATTACAATATGAATAGTAATCATCAAGAGGCATGGAGTAACCGCATCGTGTCCGCAGATAATTTCTTCCACATGACGATCTCACTACATTGCATACAACATAAATCCATTATTCATAGGGTAAATTTCACGGACACCCCCTAAAAGTATCCAATATCTCATAAACTTATCATACTTGGTCAAAATGTCACAGACACCCCCTATTTTTATGAATTTGTTTCAATTTAGTCCACTCCGTTAGTCTCTGCAGTTAAGTGTCTGTTAACTCTTTTTAAATGATGAAATTACCCTTACCACAGTGAAATCCCTATAATACCCTTAATGATGAATTAATGATGTTAGAAGTAAGTTTTTAGAAAAAGACAATTTTGCCCTTGTTTTTATTCAATACTATTTTTTATTCCTTTTTTCTCCCCTTCTCCTTCTGCTGTTTCTTTCGCTGCCGCCACCACCTCCACCCCCTCCAGCCCTCCTTCTATGTCCGCACAATTTCCTCCCCATCTCTTTCTCCGCCCGGGTTTCCTCTTCTTCTTCCTAATCTTGTTCTATTTTTTTTGCTCGACATTTCTTTGCACCACAGCCGACAATGGATTCCAGAGAGCTTGAAAAAAAAATGATGGCAGCCAATGGATTCTAATTCTATGTTGGGTTTGGAAAAATGAGAATAAAAGAAAAGAAATAGGGATCCGATGGTTATTGGGAGGGAAAATGAAAAAGGAAATCAAAGACATGATGGGATCAGAAATGATAAATTAGTTGAGGATGGGTGTGGTCATGGCTGGAATTCAGATTGGGGTTTTGTTTAGAGAAGAATGTGGGTTAGATTAGAAGTGAAAAGAAATAGAGAGGAGAATCGGTGATGGTGGGATGAGGGTTTTTAGAATGAAAATGATAAAAAAATAAAGAGAAAAGAATAGGAATGAAAGGAGAAATGGGGGTTAGTGGAGATGATGGCGGTTTTAGCAAAGATGGGTTTTGAGAGGGGGTCGGTGATGGGGTTTCGGAAATGGAAGATGTATTTGCCTCGTTTTGTCGCCCTTCGTCAATTCGCTTTCAGCCATGGGTGGAAATGAAAGTCCGATCATCTTCTTATTGTGTTCGATGTTTCTGCTTGGCAAGTAACTAACACTAGGGTTTCTTCCCTATCCATCTCTTCCTAATTTGGCTTCTATCTCATCCCCTTATTTCTCTCAATTTTTCGGTCCATTGTTGTGATTTATTGTGTTTTCCCCTAGCTCAGGGAAATCCATCCCTGTTTCAGAATTTTTTCTCCTTGCCTTGCCGTTGGTAATGATCGCCATAGCCAGAGCAGGTGATGGTCGTCGGAACCGGAGTCATAGAAGGAAGAAGATGAAATGACAGTTTTATCCTTTTATTTACATAACTAAGAGGTAAAATGGATATTTCATCTTTGGATACTATCTGTGCTTAACATTTGAGGTGTCTGACATTTTGACCAAGTATGGTAAGTTTTTGAGATATTGGATACTTTTAGGGGGTGTCCGTAAAATTTACCCTTATTCATATTATAGTTGCACTTTCTCCCAGACAACACGTCTTCTCCGGCAAAAAGGTCAAACAGACCAACAGCTTAAATTTTAGCATGTTTGAAGCACCGGCACAGGGAACCACGTACATGGCAACCAACGACGTCAATAGTATATAAATTGTATATAGCAGATATATGTTAGTTCGCCAAGGGATGACAATTAACTTTTGAGTCTATTAAGAATGCACACGCAAATATGGCTCCAGCCCTCAAGGAGTGGCTACATTCTCCTTCGCAAGGGGAGCGATTTCCTCACCATCGATTCCAGGTTCACTTCCTGAAATTTCCAGGCTCAATAGCAACTGCTCCCACTTCTTGGAAGGTTCCTGTGTCAGAAGAAAACACATATAAGTCTATAATCAAAAACTACAAATGCAAATAACGTCTCTTTTATGGGGTTTCAGATCCTCGCAACTGTCAAATTCAGAAAGTCAGCAAACATAGGCAAGAACCACTACGTAGAAGTTTATTTTCACTCACCTTCCAGGATAGATCTTGAGCCATGCAGTTTGTTATCATCTCTTCTAAAGCAAGAGTACCACACATCCTAAGGGCCCTCTTAATGGTTGTCGTCACAGCAGTCACATCAGCCGGATCAACAGCATCACACTGAAGTGGCCAAATGCAAGAGTTTTGAGGCTATTTCCCACAGTAAAGATAAAGAAAGTACTGTAATTGGATAAACCAATGAGCAGCCGAGTATTATTACCTCTACATTGAAGCTTCCCATCTGATATCCTGTGAAACCTTCCTTCACAGTGTCAACAAGTCCACCAGTCGATGCAACGATAGGAACCTGAACCAAGGTTTTAGTTAGTTTGTGTTCAGATTTAACAGAAACGTTGAGATAATGATTTCTGAATAACTATAATCACACTTTGGAAAGAAAAAATATGGTTAGGGATTACCGTTCCATATCGCATGGCATGTAATTGAATGAGGCCACATGGTTCAAACCTACTTGGGATCAACATAAAATCAGCACCAGCAATGATCATATGTGCCAGGGGTACATTGAATTTTGCGATGCCTCTGGCCTTATCTGTATATTTTACCTCCAACTGTTCAAGTTGCTTCTCCATTGGTTTTTTACCTGTACCCTGGAAGAAAGAGAAGCAACTTATGATGGGTACTCATAGGATATTTTTTTTTTTTGGCGCCCGGGGGGGGGGGGGGGAGATAGAAACAGTGGGTAAGCTATTTCAAGTACGTACAAGAACCACAATCTGAACGTTCTCTCCAATAAATTGGGGAATGGCGGCTGCTAGGATATCTGAGCCTTTCTGCTCCTCAAGTCTACCAATGAAACCTATGACAGGGATATTTCTATCCACAGGCAAACCAACCTCAGCTTGAAGTGCTTCCTTCAAAAGAGGTTTGGCATTCAACACCTGAAAATGGCAATTTCGGTAATATTGGTAGTAAAGTCAGACCATGTCGCATGATGGGAACTGAAAAATGAGAAAGGACGGTGGGAGGGGGGTGTTGAAGAAAAAGCCATCGAAAGGTTCTCACAGTTGTAGCATCATATTTGACATCAATATATTTGTCCGTAGATGGGTTCCACTCTTGAATATCCATCCCATTCACAATACCAGTAATTCCGGTCTTGCGAATGATGTTATCCAACTCCACACCCTTATCTACACCTGAAACAAGTTCTTCAGCATAATATGGGCTGACAGTGATGACCCTGTCTGATTCTAATATTCCAGCCTTCATCCAATTAATTTTCCTTCCCTTTGCTGGCTTCTCATACCTGCAAAATCGATTTGCAAAAGGAGTCATGAAACTAATAGCAGGTAGGAATTTCCCATAGCAACTGAAAATAAAATTATTTTACAGCAAAGATAAGACCCCTTACCCATCTATAAAATCAAAAGAACTCTTAAACTGGTCTGGAAGATTGAGAAGTGAGAAGTCCGAGAAGGCAAATCTGCCTTGGTAGGCAATGTTGTGAATGCAGAAAGCAACCTGTTAATGTCAACACGCAAGTTTAGTCCATGAGGAACCTGCAAGTGCACAAGATTTCCCGATGAAATGGTTCAAAGCAAATTAACAGGATACCTTAGCATTTTTGGAAATCCCTCTAGGCTTGTACATACTTTTCAGGTAGCATGGGAGAAGAGCCGTGTGCCAGTCATTGGCAATGAACACAACATCCTCTCCTGGAATAAGAATGGATAACAGTGCTTAAATGGAATTATCATCTTGGTAAAAACTGAAATTATCAGCTCCAAGAATCAAAGGGGGTCCTCACCATATGGTCCAGAGAAATGTTTGCTGCTGTTGAGATTCAGAACCCTTGGAGCTTCTAGAGCTGCCTGAAAGCCATAAAAGTGGGCAATTTATAATTCTAACTACAACCAGGGCTACCGAATTGTGAGTGTAACCACCTGATGTCAAAAGAGACCTAAGAAACAAGTAGTGGAACCAGGTTGAAATAGTAGCTCGTATAAAATGTTTAAAACAAGTATATTGTATGATAGATTGCTTAGAAAAATATACATCCAAGAAAAGAGAACTCCAAAAGAAAATAAATCACATCTGTATAATATAATTCATCATCTGCAGATTGAGGTGGCATACACATTCTGATGGCTTACACTCTTGTGGTTTACTGTTGCCATCATGGCCCCGATAATCACTAACTTCCCCACAGTGCCACAAATTGTATGCAGAAGCTACACATCAATCTGCCAGCGGAACCACATACCAGCAACAGAAGGTACAGCAGTTTCCATCTCAAATTTACACTAGAGCAAGGATTATTTTCCCAGCAGCACACGAGACAGGAACGTTCATTCTGATCTAGTGCAGAAAGCATAGTTACAAGGGGAAATCTTCTCTATTACCAAGAGAATATAATTCTGCATAATGTTGTAAGCCTCTTACAATCCTTATTTATTTATTGCTACCAACAATTGCACAGTATTTCATGGTTGATGCAGTAGTTATCGATTTATAAGATAAGCAAGAAATAATAATGGATTACTAACCTGACATAACAAGCTGAATCTGAGTTGGTTGTCCTGATAATCCTCTCCAGCCATAGGACCATAGACCTTGGAACCAGTTTTTCCCCATACCTTAAATTTAAGAAATGAAGCATTGCATAAGCATTCATTATCGTCATGGTACTGGTTTAGTATAACAGATTATTCTCTAGCTTAAACCAACCTTCTCAAGGAAAATAGGATGATCGACAAAAACACGATCAACTCCTCGTTTGTAACAGTGGAAGAACCGAACTGTTTCAGTTATGTCCCCAACTTTAATCTGGCACATTATCAGGTCACTTAGAAATTAATCATATGCGTGTCTCTCTTGAATGGGATATAATTATGGCCTCCAAAGAAATGAAGGGTTTCCCCATAAGCATCGTGAGAATTTACCTCAACCTTAACTTCTGTATCCCAAGCATCCTTGTACTGGTCATAACGTGGAGAGACCGTCATAACTCGGTGACCATTGGCCTTGAGAAGCACCAACCATATAGTTCAATGAATTAGTTTTCATTCAATGAAAAGTACCCAATTAGTAAGAAAAAGAAAAAAACATAATTGAACCACTACGTTTGCATTTAAACAAGAAGGAAGTGAAACAGAGAACCTAGCTTACCGCCATAGCTGGTGGTAGTCCTCCAAGAACATCACCAAGACCACCGGTTTTGCTCCATGGACCAACCTCTGCTCCCACAAAGATCAAGTTCATTCCTTTTCCGCATACAATGGTTCCAAACCGCCCGTCATTTTCAGTTTTGAATCCCTTCTTTCTTGCATGCTTTGTATTTGCTTTAGCATTGGTTCTCATCTGTATCATATCAACTTTATTCAAAGACCTTAACCCATTGTGAGTCACTGTTTGATTTCTGAGGCCAATCTGTGCCCATGTTGCCTTAGTCTGAGGGCCAGATGCTCCCCCGCTGTTGAGGTGTGAGCTTCTAGAAACGAATTGTGATGCAGTCACAGTTGCCATCCGTAATATTCTTGCACTGGATAGGAGTATAGATCAATCAGGACACCATACTTGATCAGATGCACAAAAAGATAGAAGTGGTATCACAATCAAAGACATAAACAAGAACATTAATGGAGCAAGGTTCACAGGAGAACTGAGTATCATTTTATTCATCCATAAAGATAACAACAACAACAAACTCAGCATTATCTCAACTTAATGGGGTCGGCTAAATGGATCCAAACAAAACATGGCAAGAAAAACTGAGTTCTAACAGAAAAAAAAAGGAAAGAAAAGATTGGAAAAGAGGGATGGGGAAAGAGAAAGAAATGAAAATTTGAAAATGACAAATGAAAGATACTAGGAGGAAAGAGGCACAACCCAGCACGTCAGGATAATCTCAGCCAAATGGGGTATACTACATGGATGATGGATCCTTGCCTTGCCCTCCAATAGGCTCGAGGTCATACTAGATGCAAGACCTAGACAATACATGTCCTTCCTCACCACTTCTCCTATGGTCATTTTAGGTTTGCCCCTAGCTCTTTTAGCTCCTTCAATCGAAATTATATCACTCCTCTTTACTGAGACGTCCTTAGGTCTTGCTTGAATATGACCATACCACGTTAGACAACTCTCTCAGAGAATGTTATTGATCGGGGCAACTCCCAAGTCCGCTCGAATATGTTCATTTCATACTTTCCATCATTGCTTTTCCACACATCCGTCTTAACATCCTTATCTAAAGAAACAAGTAATGATGAATATCATACTGCTCATTGACAATTAGGGTTCCCCTTTCCCCTCCCTCCCCCAACCCAAACCCCTTTATGATCGCACAGCCTCAGTACTAAATATCGGAACCTAGAAAAAGGAGTTGCTTAATAGATCATTAACAAATTTAGCAAGAAATTTCACTGTCTGTAATAGTAAGCGTATATGATGTAAACGCGCGTGCACACTTTTCTCCCACCAGTCATACTTCCGAAGACACTATTCCATCAAATAGACAACATCAGGACCTCCGACGAGAAAGTTCATCAATTTCCAGTAATAGATGCTTCACACGAAAAATATCTTGAGAATGCGAACGAGGTAAACAATTAGATCTCCACAACTACTGATCCACGGAAACTATAAAGATGTAATCATAATTCATAAGGTGAGGGTGGGGAGGGGGGAGAGAAAAAAGTGAATAAACAAAAGAAAGAAGAAGTCAGCAGAATGCAACATGGAGAACAGGTAAATCACTAGTTAACCATTGAAATCCCATCCAAAGAAACTCTGGAGGTGTAAGGAGAAGGGGGATCATAACTGGAAAATTTTTATTTCATTAAGGAAGCACGTCGGATCGAAAACCAAAAATCTGATAAGCAGCAGATGATCACAAAAACTATCAAGAAGATACGAACCGACTGCCGTCCAGCCCGATCTCTGAGAGAGTAGCTAGACTAACATCACCTTCGGTGCATACACTAATAGGGGGATTTACAGGGGGGGGGGGAACAGTTAAGCAAGCTTACCACTTCAATGGCCGGGGTGATTCAGGATCCAAAGAAAATGTCGAACTCTGCTCTCGTCTCCGGTAACCGCGCTGTTAGAGACTTAGCTCTCTCTCTCTCTCTCTCTCTCTCTCTCTCTCTCTCTCTCTCACACTCACTCGCACTCACAGGTAGCTCTGTCAGTGGACTGATGAGTGAAGACCCGGGCCTAGCTGCCATTTGTAGTAGTTGGCAATGTTGCTTACCGTACACGTGGCGGGAAGAGGACGGTCTGGCGCTCCTAGGTTCCTATGCTCCTAAAGATAACGACAGAGTAGGTGGGACCCACATGTATCAGTCGTGGGGTAGGGTGCATCTGGGCATAAACGGGGGAATATGCGTGAGAAATGAGAATTGACTGTTAAGCTTGCGATCACCGCATGATTGGAAATGTCAGTACAAGATATTTTCCGATGAATGGTCATGGAACGACGACTAGATTTCAGATTTTGCAGTCCAGAAATTTTTAGTTAATTCAAGAAGTTTTTGGGTGGACGAGTAGACGGCCGATGTATCTTGGGCCTCATGATGGCATGGGTAAGCTACGCCTTAATTCTTGGCTGAAGGGAAGGAATTTTCTTGTAAATGCCCTTATTGTTTGCAGGTAAACATGGAGAATTCTGGATCTTTAAAAGTTTTTGTTTCCGTTACCAAATAAAAAATAAAAATGTTTTTGTTTCCAAAGTTTCTACCTTAATAGAGTAAATTGAATGGAAAAAAATAAAGTGAAAATAACTTATCATTTTATCATTATCAAAAATTGTGTATTGAGCCTCCTCACATGATTATTACATTGTTTTTTTAAGAAATAAAAATAATGAATAAATAATCAATGTGAGAGGGTTCCATGCTTCCTCTTCCCTTAAAGAATAAAAAAGTAAGGTTACACATTATTTGATTATAGAGTGTCAATCATGGTTCTAAGTATCGAAATGCCCGTATCGGGCGATCCGTATCAATTTTGCACCTTACCGATCCTGATACCATGTTGATATCATATCGATGACACGGTACGGACAAGGGGTAAACCATCAACAAACCTATTGTTAAAAGGAGGATCAGGGGCAAATTTGTTCGATACGATCGATCTTTGCCAATACCAATCCAATACCGTATTGATTTTCGAGTTTACCGATACCTATTCTGATACTGTGCACTAAAACCATGGTTTCAATAAGAAAATCCCTTATTCTTACCATACAAAAAATATAGGAAAATCACTTATTTAAAATCTTTGTTCTATTTAGACTAGGATGAAAAGAGAAATTAAAATAAAAATAAATAAATGTTTTTAGTTTATTTCAATCCAACAATAGATGGCCAAGTAACAAAATGGAGTTTTGGAAAATCTAAAACTATTGGAGGGCCCATGACAATACAGGTTTGTAGTTGTGTTATTTTTCAATTATTTCTTTAATTAAAGGGGAAAAAAAAGAGAATATAAATAGTAAATGATGGGAGTGTCTAAAATGACACCTCTATTTTTGGGTATTAAATGACACCTCTATGGGTGCATTTAAAATTTGATACTTTTTTAATTGTCCTTTGTTTTATTCTCAAATGTTATTTATGTTAGGATATAAAGGGGTTTTGAAAATAATTTGAAAGTCACTTATTATTATATCATTATCAAAAACTATTATTATCATGCACGGTTTTCGATTATATATGTGAAATAACATTATTTACCTTCAATTATTTTATTCTAAAAAGGCAAAAATGTAAAGTTACAAATTGTTTGACACTCAAATGATATCAATAAGAAAATCTCTTTCTTTCTTAATATTGTCTTTCCTTTACCGATTTAGTCTCTTTTCAATCTGAGCTATAATGAACATGAAGGTTCCTTTTACATCACAATCAAACTTTGGTCAGTTGACGGTGAAGTCTAACACTTCACTATTTATTTCGTGTGTCCATGTGATAAAGGACTTCATATACATCTCAATCAAACTTTGGTCTAAAGTAAATAAGGAAAGTTGTTCAAAACTCTAATTCAAAGTTTTAGTAAAATTATCAAAATATCATCAAATGGAGATGAATATGAAATGAAAAAATTATATCTTCTGTAATTTTAGCTACTTCCTCTACTCATTTTAAGTTGAAATTATATTAATGAGATGTTTTAGTAATATTGAAGACAACGTAGGATTTTTTTTAATTGTAGACTAAATTTATGATCTATAAATAGTATATGCTTAATAAAAAAAAAAACCAGATTCGGACAAAAATATTGACTCAATGAAAACTTGGACATGACCTATTCATTTTTTAAGTTTGAATTAGTCTCCATGACTCTTGACTAAGTTTCATATTTTTTTTATTCAACTCGAATGACTCGCCTGAATCAAAATTTGATTTTTTAAGTATGCTTTGAAATAGAAGTCACTTGGAGCCACATTGGTCATTGATAACTTTTAAGTTCCATTTGGCCGGGGATCCTTCCATAGTTTTAGTTCATTGTATCAGATCAAGTATCGATCGGATTCAAAACCAATATCGCGTAATGGTCTGTATCCCTTTGGATCTTTATCACCTTCAGTTTGCTGACCGGCCCAGTTCCTCAGTTTCTCTAACAAAGGGGGGCTGAAATGACCTCTCTACCCATGCCCAAACACCTTACCCGGGTGGAGTCCACCACCATCCCCCTATTAAAGGAACTGAGGAACTGAACCGATCAGCAAACTGGAGGTGATAATTTTCCGTATCCCTTTTGCGTTTTTTTGGGTAGAAATGTTGGTCTGTATCCTTCGATGTTAGCTGATGCTGATAGAGATCGAACATCCAATACCGATTCCTAAAAACCCTGGGTCCCTTCAAAATCACAGCCCAAACCTTCTCGCTCGTCCTTGCCATTTTACAATCCCTCGAGCAACTCGTCCTACTTGATGAATTGAGGGTTGATGGGACTTGTGCAGCTTTCGGCGTTTGGAGGTAGGACCATTTCTTTCTCTTTTTGTAAAATTTGTATGCTTTGGTGTCCCAAATTCCCGCATAGGCGTCCATGCAAGAGCTTTTTATGCTGCATATAATGCTCAAATTTAAACACGTGTTTTTTCTTCCAAAAATATCCCTTAAAAAAGGCAAATGGTAATGAATGGGACTTATCAATTAATTTCTCATAGATCTTTCGCCTGGAATTGTGACCACATACAAGTGTGCCAAACACTGAATACTTCTCAGTCCATCAACACCATGCGTCAAAATTTATTATTATTATTATTTTTTTTTGTCGTTTTTCGTACAGTTACCTCCAATACTTTTGAATCGACACCCAGCCACACACACAGGAAGAATTCTTTTTATGAATGGCCCACTCAGCTCCACCACATGACAAGTGGGTTAAAAAAATTTGGGTTAAATACACGTATCCCTGTAATGCATCTAATATTCCTCTTATCTCTTAAGCTTCTGATAAATCCATGTACTATCCCTTATTATTCTACAGATCACCCTATTTTATCCCTTAATGTCATTTAAGTCCATACCAAGGATTAAATATTAAAAAATAATCAAACTATCTTTGTTTCTATCTGTTTTAAAATTTTATAAAGATCTAATTGCACTGATCTATTCGTTAAAATTTAAAAATATTAAAATACCCTCATCTTTCCCATATCATTATCTTCTTTTACATATCCAATACCACCACCATCAACACCACCATCACCCACCATTAACACCATCACCATCGTGAAGCCCCACCTCCAGCACCACCGCCAAGCCACCGTGAGCGTCACCTCCACCATCTTCCTCCTCATTACTGTAAAAGTCTATCATTATATTCCCCTATCTACCAAACCCTCTCTCTCTCTCTTTCTCTCTGGTTCAGCTCTGAAACGTAATCTCAAGGTTTAATGGGGTTAGACAAATGGGTTCAGTAATTATGAGTCTTTTTAGACCTCCATGGTTGAAGAACATCACTTTTTTTTTTTTTTTTTGTTTCAATTGACCAACGGCTATGTAGGTAGGGACACTTGTTTCAATTGACGAACGGCTGGAGAAATCAGCATTTCCCGAGAGCTTTTCCTGACATTTTCTTTAAGAAACTGACAACCAGCATCAGATCAGAAGCAGCACACCACCACCAACACCACCACATCAGTAAAGAGCATGAAGAACCCTGAAAGGCTTGTAAACTAATCAGAAGACCAGAAAAAGAAAGGCCCAGCAATAACCCAAAATCAAAACACAGCAAGAAACAGAAGAAAGATCGAATTTTTTTGTGTTCTCTCTGGTTTTAGTAATGTGAAGAACGAGTGGTGGAGGGCCAAGACAAAACATCAGGAGAAATTTGGCAACTCAAAGGGGTTGGGCTTTGAACACTGTAAACATTCATGGGCATGCTTGTATTAGTCTCTGTGCAAGCATCAGTCCCAGAAGCAGAGCAACCACCAACATTAGGTTTCACATCCTCTGTTTCTTCCTCTTCACAAATAGGAAGCTTCTGAAACGAAGGATTAACAAACGAAGCCGCAACCAAAACAACATTACTAGCAGCAGTAAGCGATCCTGCAACCGTTCCTCCAAAGACCTGACCTTGAGCTCCTGCAAGAGAGATCGTAATGGACGGCGAAGTAATCGAAGTCGAAGAAGACGATTTCGAAGAAGAAACAGAGGAACACAGAAATGTGGCGGAGAGAGAGAGAATATGGTATGGTCCATGGAGCATAAGAGTAGACGCGTGAGGGACATGTAACCGAAGGGTAACCTTCGCGACAGTGCCGGAACCGCTTAAAACACAGAGCCCCACGTGGCGGCGGCGCGCGTACTGAGAAACCATCTCTACAATGTCGGTGCCGGCGGAGAGTTCGAGAATAACAGGTCTCATTGCAGTGTCACTGTCTCTGGTAATCACTATTGGTGGTTTTCGTTTCTTTTTCGAACCCGGTGGTCGGCCTCGGGGCTTCCGATTGATCTCACCGGATGACCCAACATCTGTGCCGGAGGCAGAGCCGGAACCAGCGACAGATTTATTGTTGGAACTGTTGGGCTTCGTTTGTGGTGTAACATCGCTGCGGGTTCCAGAATGAATCATGAAGAGAGCTCCGGTTCTGGAGGGGCTATGATCGTCGTCTTCGTCGGAGGTATGGCTGTGGTAGTCTCGAGTTTGTGAGAGCGAGCTTCCTCCTCCACCGTACTTTGCCATTGTTGCTCCTTCTAAGATCTCTCTCTTCCTCTGTATCTCTCTCTTTGGTGGAAATAAGATGATGATTTGAAGAAGATTAGAGCATTTTGGTCTTTTCAAATTTTAACAATTACGGGCAACTAGGTTTTTTCAAATTTTAGAAAAGATAGAAAACACAGGTAGCTTGGTCCTCTTTTAGCATTTAATACTGGTGTGAATTTAAATGGCATTAGGGGGCAAAGCAGGATGATACGTGGAATATTGAGAAGTGATACGTGGACATATTATAAGTTTAGGGGTACAAGGAATATTGGGTGCATTACAAGGTGGTGTATTTAACCCAAAAAAATTTATGGACAGATTGATAGATTCTAAGGTCAATTGTGCACACCTAATTCCCCCCCCCCCCCCTTGGAGTTTGTCGAGTAGATTGGAAAATTCAAGCCTACCAAGAGTTTGCACCTATTAGTTGTGAGGTGGCATGGACGTAAAGCAAACTATTTGCTAAACAACTGTTCTACTACAGCTTATTCTATACTTTTTTTGGAAGGCAGCTTGTTCTATATTTATATATAGGTAAGAGATCTTTATTTGGTCGCATGGTCTCTACACAAGTGTTTGAGTCAATGGAAGAGCATATCTGGGTATCTATCCAATGGGTAGATGTGTTATTTCATGGTGTCCAGTGAGAGGACATAGAAAATACCACCAAGGAGAGAGTTTTTTTCCTTTATATATATATACTTTTTATGAGAGAGGGTTTTCTATGATATCAGAATGCATTTTTCATCCGAAAGTCTTGCAATATCTGGTTCTGCTAGTATTGGTTTCAAGAGGTGCTTTTTCCTCTTAGTTTGGGGTTAGGCGGGAATGTCCCCCCTTGTATTCTTGATTATTCCACTATCATTAATAAAATTTAGGGGTTTCCCCAAGTCCCAGATAATATTCAGGTTGTATATATATATATATTAGAATGCAATTTTCAACCAATGACGTAATGGGAAACCCTATCATCTAAAATATTAGAGGGCCTTAATAAGGAGAGAATGTGGGGCCCATAGATGGGATGTGAGCAATTTGGCTTTCCTCCAGCTGTGGCAAGAATTGGAGGTCAGCCCAGCAAAACAAGGGTGGTTTTGGTGATTTCACAGGTGGGACCCAAGTGATCCTCTGTTTTTGGGTGTTTTTGCTAGGCTAGATCATCCAGCTCCTGCCACGGCTGGAGAAGAGCCAAATTGGAGGGTATTTATATGACTCATCACTTCCATTGTGAAATTTTGTATCCTATCAAGCAACCACTCTTTGTAAATTACATGACTTGAATCTCCAACATTTCCAAATGATCTCAAAGAATGCTTGCAATACTACCCTTCCTTCATCTTCAACCTAAAATACCCCACCCTTTTCCTGGAACTCTATTTGCACCACCGCCGCCGCCGCTGCCGCTGTCGGCGTACCTCATGGAGAAAGGTGAAAATTCAACGAACCAGCTTGAAGGGAAAATCCTGTACAGCCAAATCTCAATATTACCCCTGCTCCTTTCATCTTCTCTGTCTCCGTTCCTGATCGATTGCACCGGCGGGAGCATACTCTCCGTTCCTCTTCTCTATCTTCTCTCTGATATTCTCTCTCCCATCCCAGGTAACGTTTCTCTTCTGTTCTCTTTATTTCTTCTTCTTCTTCCCTTTTCTCTTTTTTATTTCTGTTTCTATTAAACCTACACTGTTACTTTGTTTTCCATGTAACACCGACAGCCACAAAGTTGGATCAATCTCCCTTGATCCTCTGTTTCTACTCAGATTTAGGGGGTTGAGGCCGTACCTTTGGACAACCCATCCTACTGAACCGAAGCTCCAAAGCTGGCTGGAATAGTGGGTTTCAAAACCACTTTCAAATTTGAATCTAAACCTACCGCTATAAGTAGTTTTAGTCATATTTCCTTGAAATAAAACTTGATTTCTGATATTGTTATTGCCCATCCCTAAGAGAAATTTATAAAACTCGATTACAAAGGTTTCAAGTTTTTGATTCAATTTATAAAACTCGATCTACGCTTTTAGGTAGATTCGTAACACATAGATCTCTTACGTTTCAAGTTTCAGTTGAAATAAACCTTGATTTCTGATTTGTAATGAGTTTTATAAATTGAATCGAAAGAGGGTTTCCGCTAGAAAGAACCCTGCAGCCACGCTGGAAATTCCCCGTCCCCCTCCTCTGCTTGTTCGACTACTTCTTCTTCCTCTCCCACTTTCTCAGATTCTTCATCATCATACACATGTGCTCCACCTTCACCCTCCGATTCGACATCCGAACCAATCCCAGGTCTTGTATCATTCCTCAGTTGCTTCTCACTATTCTTGATTCAGACCGGTGGTTGTCGGGATTGAGTTGCAGGTGTGAGGAAGCAGCGGCGGTGCTGCCTAAGCGAAGCAGAGGCAATGGGGTATTTTAGGTCGAAGATGAAGGAAAGGGTAGTATTTTAAATTTAATTCTAATGATTTAATACAAGGGTAAAATAGTCTTTTTACACCAATAACTAACAGCAAACTAACACCGTTGGTGTAGAGGGGGTGATTTGAGTATTTTCAAATTTCAGGGGATACATAACCTGAGTTTCGACCCATTTTCAGGGGGTGTTTCGTAAATTTCTCCTTTTTTTAATTGAAAAGACTACTCCAACATTCACTAAAAAACTAGCATTTGATGTTGGGATGTTGCAAATTGCAAAACCTTCCTACATTCTCTACCCAAGAAATATCTTCCCACATTCTTAAAACCCAACTTTTTATTTTCCTGTTTTAAAATACATTTTAGATTCAGAATCTAATCCGAAAATGAAAACCATTAAAAAAAAAAACCGTACCAAACACAGCTTAAGACTCACAACCCCCATAAACCTTAGTTAGAAACGAAATTATGTACGCAGAAACGGCGGTGAGAAGTGCATGATGTGCATCCACATTTGAGCCCTTTGTCTACGGTTGACAATGTGCTTCCAGGGCTTTGAAACCAATACAATGAATGAGAAACAAACAATGCTTTTCTCAAGAAAATAATCCATGCGTCGAAGTTTCTTTTCATAACTCCTTTTCTGTTCATAAAGTAAAGAATTATGATATTACACAGTTCCCTTCTGGACATATGTCACAGAAGGCCTGCAGAACCCAGAGATGATCTTGATCTGCTGTTCAGTTTGTACATCAATGTTCAGGAACAATAAATAAACTGCTTGTTACTTTGCAGATCTAGAATGAATAGAATTCCTGCCCATAGGACTTATACTATTATTAGTAATCACTAATTCCTTCTAAATTTAATAATCTAATAGAGGAAAATGTCACAATATAGGGGGAAAACAACCACCTACTGTTCAATGAATCCAATCTAATCTCAGATGGAGTAAAATTCAACTTTAAGGATGAACATAATGTATGTCTGTGATTCACTTCTCTCATTTTCTATTTAAGATGTAATAAGTATTCATAATTTTCTTCATATAGTAAATCAAATTTTGGATCAAAACTGCAAGGCATAAAGCCAAAACTAAAAGAATAAAAACAAAAATCACGCCACAATGAATCAACTTTGTATCAAAACTGAAAGGCCGATTAGACATGATAGATATCTCATTCGCTAAAAACCCAAGAAAAGTGAACAGAAATAAGACTCATAAATGTTCTGTCTCTCCTTAGTCCTTCCCTCCTCCCTTCTTCCGCTTTCCGTTATCTGTGCGCCGTCACCAAAGTCTCGATAAATCTCAAGCCG
Source organism: Telopea speciosissima (assembly GCF_018873765.1). NCBI lineage: Eukaryota > Viridiplantae > Streptophyta > Magnoliopsida > Proteales > Proteaceae > Telopea > Telopea speciosissima. Next base: position 85,323,579 of record NC_057916.1, on the reverse strand, counting down.
TCAAACCTAGGAACGAATTTCCCCTTATCTGAAGCCTTGCCCGAATTAGTCCCTCGGTCATTGTTCGAGAAAGAACCCTATGATTAAAAAACAACCTTAAAATGTCAGATATGAAGCCAAGGAACTAGAATAGATTCTAAGGCCAAATTTTGAAAGAAACTACAACGAGAGATCTTTAAAAAAGAGTCGGAAGAGAAACGAATTTCAAAAGTTTCGATTCAAATAAGAACGAACCCTTTTTTTTTCCTCCCCTTTATGACAACGGATTCAGAGGGATTTGAATGGTGAAGAGAAATTATAGAAATACTCTACGAAAATTACAAGTTCTTCAAAACAAAATCCTCATTTACATTACGGAAATGGAAAAATCAAATGCATACCTCATTGGCGCGATAGGGAGAAACGGCGACGTCGTGGTCGCCAGGGGAAGAGAAAGCGACGGTAGAGGCGGCAATGACCGATGCAACGAGAGCTCCGAATCCCTTCATCTCAGCCGTCCGATTTCACACCTTGATTCACGTCAATCGGAGACTCGAGATCAGAACCTTAAAACGCCGCCGAGAAATGGACGAAATCCGACGAAAACCCGCCGGATCTCGGCCGCCGTCACTAACCGACACCGGGAACTTCTGCTAGGTTATTGGCTTTTTCACGTTCTGACCTTCTCCTACCCCCAAACGCTCTAAAGCCTTTTATAGATGTCTCTACCTTCCGGATTTTTCTCCTCGTCTAGTTTTAATAGAATTTAACTTTGTTGTTAGTTCCGGGTTTCTCTCTCGATTACTGCTAGCAAGTAGAGAGATATTTTTTCTTTTGCATTGGCCAATGACTGTCTGATACGTCAGGTGTGAAGAGAGAAAAAAATATAAAATAAACCGAGAAACCCAAGGTTAAAGCCTTGCATTTAATAACATCCAAGCAACCTTAAAGGCAGAACTAGTGGTTCTTGGTTGCCCTGGGTTTCGAAGGCCTAGCATTCAACATTTTTTGGTTTTTGTTTTTTTATTTTGTGGGGAAAGTTTTCATATCACGGCTGTATATATCAGTCGTGTATAAAAACATTTCCCTTAGTTTTTTAATAAATATTTTTTGACCTAGTCATAATTGGAAAATTAGAGCTGTATTTGATATGTATACATTCATATGTGAGAATCAGAACATTTTTGGCACTAAAATACATTGTTGATTTTAGAATCCTAAGATTCCTCCCTTCCAGCATTTCATCGAGCAAGTCATGAGCAATGATTTTGCTCTAAATACAATCAAACTCAAGCCAAGAAAACTCGATACAATAAAAGTCTGCAACAAATTAAAAAAAAAAAAAATTAAGGGTAAATTACACTACAACCTCCGAAGGTTATCCTAAATACAATATAACCCCTGTGTTTCTAAATTATACATCCGATACCTTTAAGTGGATGGTGTTTTTAACACTCCATTAGGGGTATATGTGTCATTTTGAAGTACCAATGGCCAACACATCAACAACTAACGGAGTGGGGTTGACTGTAACAACTAACCTAAACTCAAGGGTCTGGGTGTATAATTTGGAAACACAGGAGTTTGCACTGTATTTAGGACAAACCATAGGGGGTTGAAGTGTAATTTTCCCAAAAACTAAAGAATGCATCGCCATGATTAGTAGGATTGTAAACGGATTGGATTCGGCTCGAATAGTGCTATATCCGCATCCACATTCGATTAGCTATCTGACGGATTCGGATAATGCTAAACGGATACAGACACAGATACAGATCGGATATTTTATCCGTTTACATGTAAAAATAGCTTTTCGGATAGTTATAGTCTATCCGTATCCGCATCCGTTTAGTTTTTGGATGAATTCAGATAATGTTACACAGATACAAAAATGGATACGAAAACAGATTTTGACTAGTCATTTACACCCGTAATGATTAGACAAACAAGTTGATACACAAAAAAAAAGCAATTTAAAGAATTACCTCCTTGAACTGGATTAAATAGTAACTAAACCGTTCATCGCGGGCCTGCTTCGCTGCAAAAGTACCGTGAACACACCGGCTCACCCACATGTAAAGATCACAATACTGATATCCACACACCAGATAAGAACCCAATTGAACTATATTGTAGATATAGAAGAGAGAGAGTGCGCAGAACTATGGAAGCGGAGTGGCAAGCCTTGACAATATCAGAGCAGAGGTTGACATTGTTTCTGTTCTTTGTGACTAATTGGAAGACTTAAGGAGTAAGAAGGCAGTCAGTCCCAAGAGCACCCTTGTAGATTGAGAAGTCCTTAATGCTTCTTTCTCTAGGTCTCCATTTCTCATGATGATCTGAAATCCATGATTTGAGACCAAGAAAAAAAAAACACCTCCAATGATCATTCTCTAGCTTTTAGGATGGGTTTGGAAGGGTAACTGAGACTTTTTAGCTATGGTTTTAGAAGTAAAATGTGCCAATGCGTTGAGATCCAAAGCCATTCGCTTGAATCTCTCAGCGAGCATTGGATAAGGGAGAGAGAGGAGCTTCAGAGTCTCTTAGACATCATCAGTTTGGAACTAGGAGAACTTCTACCCTCCCTACCGTCTCAGTTCTGACTTCTACCGCCAACCAAAACACGAAGAAGACGATCACCACTACCTCGACAACAACGAGGAAAAGGTTGAAGAAACAAAGAGAGAGAGAGAGGAAGAAGAAGAAGTTCATTGCAGCGAATGGAGCGACCATTATAGTACCACGAGCTCTGATTCCAAATCCAACAACGAAGAGGACGAGGGAGATGGAAACGAGAGATCAAAGATTCCTTATAGATCAAATATAGGATCTTTAGTTCACACTGAGACCACGGCCCCGATCGTCGGTTATGTTTGCGGGAGAGCTTGCCCCGATCGTGACTTCATCTAGAGAGTGAGAACACAGAATGGGAAAAAAGTCACATTCCAGAATGGGCTGCATTCTAGATTGCGTTCCAAGGATTTGAGAATAGAATGCATACCAAATAGAGTTTTTAACACTCTAGAATGCATATCAAACACTGCGTAGGTTTTGCGTGAAAAAAAAACAAAAACCTAATCAAGAGTCTTCAAAACTCCTCCTATGTTAAAAACGACAAAACTCGATCCAAGTCTTTTCTGGGTCTCACGTGACTCTTTGTTTTCATCCGAATCTCTGTCAAGGAAACTATGGGAGGCAACAAATCAAACTCAGCTGATTTCTAGATCTTGACATCCAGTTAAACATCAATACTATCGAACAAAATGCAGGACAAAACGGACTCTTGGATGAACCAGATTAGAATATTTTGGGATCTACAAAGCATCAAATAATTTACTAAGTGTTTTGAGTTGTATACTCTTAGAAAGGGTTGCAACTTGCAATTTAATCTTCTATAATTTTTTACAAATAAAAGGGATAAGAGAAGAGAAGAACTTTGAACTAGGAACTGAGGAATTGGAAGACTGATATGATCCAATATCCGATTCTATATGGCTTTGATATATAAATCTAAGGAAAAAGATCTCTACTTAAATGGTGTTTCCTAGGCCTCTCATAGGGCACAGTGAGATGACGCCTCTGCTCCTGGGTAGATACCTAAGTGTGCTCATCCATTGGTCCACACGCTTGTGTAGAGATCATGCGATCAAGTAGAGATCTCTTGCCCATAAATATATATAAGCCTACCATAAAAATATAAAGTGTAGAGAGTAGAGAATAACATAAATATATAATATCTATAACCTATGTTAGTTTTGCACTGCTATTGTCACACCCCAAACCACCCCCTAGGCGGGTCGGGCGGGTGACCCAGATGTCGAACCACATCCGCCAATCCCTAAGGATCCAGAAGCAGTATTTACATGTCACAAACCACACAATGATGGTAAAAGATAATAAATGAATATCAGAGTGCAATGGAAGATAAAAGAAAAACTATCCAAAAGATAGATTATATTAATTACAGTAAATACCTATGTTATACCATATACATATCCATTTATGTTCAAAAGTACAGTACACAAAAAGATTACGCTTCCGAAAGGATGAAAGCAAATAAAGCTACAAGCATCTTCACGGGGCAGCAAAATACGGACGTTCTACAGCTTCATCAACCGCTTCGCCACACATTGGTAAGTGAATCGGTACCTACAAATCATCTAAAAAGAAACAATCCACGAGGGATAAGCTCCACTGAGCCCAGCAAATGAATAATAAATCATACAAGCAGGTACAACCATCATCATCATCAATCTACATGCTGGGTTCAATTTTATTACTCTAGTCCACCTAACATCATAACTAAGTCACTAGGTATATGCTACTTGTAATGACTCGAGCGACAACCTCAGTCGTTTCTCTTCCGTTATTTGGTTGCCACCTCAATCACTGCGGGTGGAACCCATGCTAGTCCGGGAGCACCGACTCCCTCCCTTGACAGACCCCAAGATAACCATGACAACCTGACCCGGCTTCTGCTGCCCTCAGCATTCAGGAGGCCATGATCACCCAACACATGCACCCCTGTTGGGAAGGGTTGTAGCATAAGGGTATGTTCGCCTAGCCCAATGATCTACATGATAAATATGAGGTTAGTGGTGTCAATCGTATCCCATTCTACGGGCTACCACAAACCTCATTTTCTAGTATGAAATATACGATGCTCCCGCAGCCCATACTACGGCTCACCATACCTTTCATTTTCAAGCCGCCTATTACGGCATCTAATCTAACAGTTCACATAGCATGCATTTGATTCATCAATTATTTTATCAACATGTTCATAACCACAGTTTGCAGTTACATCTGTAATTCCAATGTCCAAAAGCAAATAACAATAATGTAACACAAATATTAATAATAAAAGTAATTTCGCTATCTTCGATATGTTCACAGGGTTACACCTACAAGGATGATCCAATATCCACTCACCTTGATTATACTCTGTCGGATCCAAAGATTGCTGGTCCGCAATAGTGCACGGATACGCATCGCCGGGCAAACAATCAAAGCCTAAGCATTTAAATTAGAACAATTACATTAATACATGCCAATATACCCTAAGAGTCTAGGGGTAACCTTGGTTTAGCCTCCAGACCAAAGCAGGACACAAAACTGCCATGACAACAGCAGTGGTCGATTGGCATTGGTCTATCCAATGGACCAGTAGGCTGCTGTGGCCCAAAATCAAAAGGAGTTTGAGGATTTTAGACCCCAAAAGTGCCTAGGTACTATTTTAGGTAATTGCATGGGTTAGGGTCATGTTACTCAACCATGAGCTGTACTGGTTGATTGGACTGGTCTATCCAATGGACCAGCGGCAATCAACCCATTGCTCCAAGTGTAGGCATAGGGCTGAATTAATGAGTTTTATGTTAGGGTTTATACTAAAGGCTCGAAAAGGGTGTTTCGCACCTTGGGGTAAGTCCGAGACAAAGACAAGGCTAGGTTCCCCGCAGTGGTTGATTGATTTTGCATTTGGGTACCATCGAGGCCTGTGTCATGCCTAGGGCATTGTCCTCGTACAACTTGTGGCCATTAAACCATGTTTAAACATTTAAAATTGAATTAAATCCTGGTTTGGTTAAGGGGTTGTACTAGTTGTCATCACGGTTGTGAAGAGGGCGGGGAAAACACCGGCCCCCCCGGCCCAAAAAAGTTTTTTTGGGAGAACAATCAAGCATCAAGCAATGCTCTGCAAGCACGGCCCACACTATTGCCTCGGCATCGGTAGGTATGACATCACTAGAGATTCCCCTTCCAAAATGATCACGGATCGTGCACTATGGAGAATGCATTCTTGAAGCCCATTCTCTAATGCAAATGGTATTAAGTGGGCCCCACTTGATTACATTGTTAGAGGTAACATCCCACAAGTCATTCTAGGTACGGGAGGTGATCCGGGGTGCGACTGGACACGGGCCCCACACCAGAGATGCATTGTGTGCGATGCGAGCATTACTGATCGATCCTAACTAGTTGATCAATAGACGATGGTAAAACCTTGCTTGTTTTTGCATTTTAGGTACCAGCGAGGCTGTGTCATGCCTAGGGGCATTGTCCCCATCGTACAACTTGTGGCCATTAAACCATGTTTAAACATTTAAAATTGAATTAAATCCTGGTTTGGTTAGCGGGGGTTGTACAAGCGGTAGGTTGCTCATCCAGCGATTGCCTCAGGGTAGGTATGGAGCACTTAGTAACAGAGGTCAGCCCGGACCCCACCCCACCCCACCCCACCCCACAAAAAAAAAAAAAAAAGAAAAAAGAAAAGGGAGGGTTGTTTCACTATTAACACTTGAAACCGTGGATTTGTGGTTTCTCTTAAAATTCAAGCCCGGCCCAGCTATGTCTAGATTTGAGCCTAGTGGATTGAGCTCGCCCGACATCAGGCTCAAACCTAGGCTGAGGCTTGGGAACCCTAAAAGGTCATACTCAGTTCACTAGGTGTCAATCGGTCTAGTTTCGGTTTGATTTTGGTTCGATTTATATTTTGACAATGTGCAAATCAAAACTGATATGGATAAGAGTCAATCAAAATCACAATTGTTTGTATTGGGTCTGGTTCTTATTCAGTTTTTGTTATCTCGTTCACATCTATTTGCATGCGATTTGTAGCGTCGGATTTAGAAAACTGTTTGCAATTCTGATTTGTAATTTGTTTAATTGTAGTTCACATTTGATTTACATGCACTTTGTAGTGTTGGTTCACATTCGATTTCACCTTTGTACTCTTTAATTCAATTCCTTTTACACCTAATTTTAGAACAAGACCCAATAAATATAGAATAACTGAAACTTACCATCTCAATATATATTACAGATTCTCTTACTATACATTCTAACATCATAAAAAGTCATACTAGAAATACAGTTCCTTAGAAACACATAACTAGCATTTGCTTCGACATAAGACAGTATAGAGATTTAAGTTTATTTAGTCCGATTTTACTGGTTTTTATTCGATTCAGTTTTACCATTTCCTATCGATTTAAGATAGTTGGTTTTTTCGATTCAAATCAAAACCAAATAGCAAAGAGAACCTATGAAATTATAATCAAGTAATTGTTAAACCTAACACGATGCTGAGAAAAATGGAAATCGCAAAAACAATCACACAATGTGCACAAAGTGCAACGTGGTTCGGCAAGGTTGCCTACGTCTATAGTGAGATTAGATTTGTTTCACTATCAGTGGAGAATAAGGTTACAGTTGCTCGTTCCTCACACTTCTCTCAGATTTGTAATACAGAGAAAGAACTCTCGCTACAGATTTATAGAGAAACCCTATACAGGAAATTTACCAAAATTTACTGGCCCCTGGAGGCTCCACACAACAGTTCATCATCATAAATCAAGACACCAAAACCCCAACAGTAATTTCTCTGCAATCCTGTTCGATACACCCTTATTAGTTACTATAAGGTTTCATGCTCATATGTCAAGAGGAAATATGAAATTTTCTTTTTTAAAATTTTGTTTAATTATTTGTTCTTAATCCGATCCAGAAAAGCGGGTTGATTGTAAGGTAATCAGTCGATACAAGGTGAATTGAATCGATTTGGATTCCAAACTCGATATTGGGCCCGATTCCACTTTCTACAACCTTGTAAACATAGTTGGATGCATGGTTCGTAATCTTGGATCGGATTAGTATCGGCCTAGACCAATCCTTGCCGATATTAGTGGGTTGCTTCCTGGATCAATCTACTCGGTTGGACCGCCCAAATCTCAAGATCAGATCGGGCCATATCGTTCTATTCTAATTGATAAGAGTTGTAGTCTTCTGGATTGGGCCAGCCAAGGTTTCAAAACAAGGAATCAGTATCCATCCATCCCAGAATACTTGAAATCAGTCAAGAATCGGCCACAATCGCTCAGATTCCGCCTCAACCATATAAACTGAGTGTGGCTTGGCCGCTACAAGGATGGCAGAAATCAAGAACGGCTCGGCCGATTGGCCCGAACCGAGTCTCAATTTCTAGAAAAACCCTCCCCCCCTCTCCCCTCTTGGTCTCAGGTCTCAATGTCTCATCGCCACACCTAAATCTCAACTGCCAGGCGGTCTTTACTAAGCCCAACCTCCTGGGTTTCTCCGCCCTGCGTCTCTCTATATTTTCTACTGCTTCCTCTTCTTTGCTCTGCTCCTCACAAATTTTCTGTATCTGTTTGATCAGTTTTCAATCCCAATTTCAAAGAAAGCACAATCAGATTTTGACGGAGAAGCAAGAGAGATAAAAGCTAGGAGTGGATCTGTGCAACTACTGCAATGTCTTCAGCTTTATCGGCAATTAAGATCCTCCAGCCACTCCCTCTGCCCACAACCACCACCAGATTCCCAGAAAACCCCGTCTTAGAGCCCCTCAAATCCAACTCTTCCTTCCTCGGCTCAACCCACAAACTCCGCTTCAATTCCCTCAAGCCCTCTTCCTCTTCTCAACGTCGATCTGCCGTTGTTGCGGTCTCCGATGTCGTCAAGGAGAAGAAGCTCAAATCCAATTCCTCTCTAGCAAATCTGGTATCATTCTGTTATCTTACTTACAGAAAGCACACCCCAAATTTCAATCTTCCTGAACCCCCCCTAGTTCCTCCTTTGTTGGCTTCCAAATTTTATTTCTTGCGGATCTGCAAACCCTAACTCTAAAATCTTTTCATTCCTGCCCTTTTGCTGCAGCTGATCACCAAGGAGGAAGGTCTGGAGCTTTACGAAGACATGGTTTTGGGTAGAGCTTTCGAGGACATGTGCGCTCAGATGTACTACAGAGGTAAAATGTTCGGCTTCGTTCACCTCTACAACGGCCAAGAAGCCGTGTCGACGGGATTCATCAAGCTCTTGAAGAAGGAGGATTCCGTGTGCAGTACGTACCGTGATCACGTTCACGCCCTCAGCAAAGGTGTCCCGGCGCGCTCCGTGATGAGTGAACTCTTCGGCAAGGCCACTGGGTGCTGTCGAGGCCAGGGTGGGTCCATGCATATGTTCTCCAAGGATCATAACCTTCTCGGCGGCTTCGCCTTCATTGGCGAAGGAATTCCGGTCGCTACAGGGGCTGCTTTCACTTCCAAGTATAAGAGGGAGGTTCTAAAACAGGCTGACTGCGATCATGTGACGTTGGCCTTCTTCGGTGATGGAACCTGTAACAATGGGCAGTTCTTCGAGTGCTTGAACATGGCGGCCTTGTGGAAGTTGCCTATTGTGTTCGTCGTCGAGAATAATTTGTGGGCAATTGGGATGTCGCACCTGAGGGCCACCTCAGATCCTGAGATTTGGAAGAAGGGACCTGCTTTCGGGATGCCTGGGGTGCATGTGGATGGGATGGATGTTTTGAAGGTGAGGGAAGTGGCCAAGGAGGCCATCACTAGGGCTCGAAGAGGCGAAGGACCGACTTTGGTAGAGTGTGAGACCTATAGATTTAGAGGACACTCGTTGGCTGATCCCGATGAGCTCCGCGACCCTGGTGAGCTTCTTTCTTATTCTCTATTCTTCAAATATGCTTACTATGATATCATTCCCATGTTTCGGTTTTAGATACATAAATATTTTGTTTCTCCCGTCGATTTGTTCTGCGATTGAACTTGGGTAATACTCAGGGGTTGTAGGAATTTGTGCTTGACCAATGGGAATGCGATTCATTTTGTGGTTGCGGTGATGAATTTAGCGACTTCATTCCTTTCAGGAAGTTTTTATTCTTCCAAAATTCGAAGTGTCTGGTATGAGGTTACTATAACACAGATTGATTGGTGGATTGTGGAATGCTTACTTGAATTCCAATTGAGATGGTTGGTTGGAGAGTTTGCGGATTGGAGTGTTTTGTTCCTTAGGGTGAACTCGAGCACATCCAAAGATACCTTCTCAAAAGTATACTTGTTTGTATTTGTATCCGTTCTCCAAGTTTCTGTTCTGTTTCCTCATAGATGGAAGTGGAAAAATTCATCACTGTGCACCATTGCATACACCCTTACTCTGTTGTTTTCTGGTTTTTACAGACTTTGTTGTTTGTTTACTTTTTCAAGATATCTTCTTGGCGTTCACTAACAGTCTTTGGGTTTTATAATTTGGGGGTTTCTGGTGTTGAGACTGTTTTGTTTCTTTTCTCCTTAAAGTTATACTGGAAGATACTATTTGTGGTTTCATGTGACCTCAGCATCTAAATTCTTCTATCTTTTTCTTCCCCACCCTCCCCAAATAAATTAAGAACCCTTTTCCAGTGTGGGGATTGCAGCTATAAGTTTAGTTTTGAAAGTTCAAGATTTCCAACTGCAAACTCCTCTGTTTATTCTCAATATCCAGTCGGGCTGTTGAATAAATGTTTTAATGCTATATGATAATTAGGTTTCATTCTGGAGGACCATAGATTCTTGAACAAAATATTTTACCACTTTCAAGTACTTCCAGAATCATCTTACTACCAAGTGCATACATCCGAGTTGCTACCATCGCATCCAATTTGCATAGAAATTTGTTAGAATTTTTATCTGGTAAAGTAACTTAAGTTTGGGCTACATAATAGTCCTCTGGCATCCATGTGGGTCGTTGGCTAAGATAAAACTTTTATCTCATACTGTTTCCCATTGATGATGTTAGCCGAAGGGGTAGGTTGTTACTAACCAACTGGTGCAACTATAGCTACTATAGCTGCCCTAACAGAGCTTGCTACAAGAGCGGCATCTGGACTAACAAAATAGCGAAATTGGGACGTTAAGTGAAACTCTGAATTTGATATCATGTGACAGGATGCAATTTATCATCATGGGTCTGCAGGTATATGGTAAAGTTCATAGAGCATAATATTTGAATTTAAAAATAAGGAACTTCCCTCTGTAGTTCTTATAGACAGATGTTGGAACTTGTTTGTTCTGTAAAATACTTCTTAAGTTCTAATTGTAATCACAGCGGCTCAATTTAACATTGCATGTCTTTGGGCGTATTGTTAATTTTGATTCATAGATCAGTGTTCTACTTTATTTTGATTATTCTCTATGTAAGTTAGATGATGGATAATTTCTCTGCGTTTATGTTTCCTTGATAAGAATTTCTGGATAATTTCTCAACCTCAACTTTTGTCTGTACTGGCAGCTGAGAAGGCTCGCTATGCTGCAAGAGACCCCATTATGGCTCTGAAGAAATACATGACTGCAAACAATCTGGCCAGTGAGGCGGAGTTGAAGGCCATAGATAAGAAGATTGATGAATTGATTGAGGATGCCGTAGAGTTTGCAGATGCAAGCCCTCTTCCACCTCGCAGCCAACTGCTGGAGAATGTGTTTGCGGACCCAAAGGGTTTTGGAATTGGCCCTGATGGGAAGTACAGATGCGAGGATCCTAAATTCACAGAAGGCACTGCTCAGGTGTGAGGGGCTTAGCTGTCAATCTTCCACGTATAGTTAGGATGACCTTAGTGATGGATGTTCCCGTGCTTCAAAGCTAATTTTTTTGTCTGGTTCTGAGTTGGCTCTCCTTACATAAGTTGGGTTTGTTCCTTATTTATTTTTGCTGTTCTACAGATTTTTTTTGGTTATATTTGTTCTCTCTCTAGTCCCTGCTATTGTTCTGACGAATGAGCCAAAAGGTTCTGATTAGAAAATCCGGCAAGGATTGTGAGTTGTGTGAGTTTACATTTCCAGCACCAGCAATATGAATGTGTATCAAAATTTTGTTTTTGTGGCTCCCTGTTGTCATCCTGCCATGGTTTCAGAATTCGGAAACAGATAAGTGAATTGAATTGTTTTTTATGGATGCCCAGAAGAGAAGAGAAGAGAAGAGAAGAAATAAAATTAAAAAAATTTAATTTGAGGAGAGAGATAGAAACATAATTCTATCATTGCATCATTATGGTTCTTGTCTCAATATTTTTTTTTTCTTTTCTGTTTCCAAACACAGCATTAAGCGGATGAAGCAGTTTAGTACTGTGGAACATAAGGGAGCAAAGAGGTCATTCCATAGGAAGAAAAATAGAAAGAAATAGGATATGCTAATGTACCCTTCGCTTCCACAGAAAACTATTTCCCATTTTTTAACCTTTTTTTTGTAATAAATATTTTTTAATATTTTTTATTGTAATATAATATTGGGGATGATTGATTAATCTAGGTTATGAGTGTGTCGGTGGCGTTTGAACTGTTCATGTGAGGTTTTTTTGTTCGCTGTTGTGCACTGTAGTGCTGCTGTGCCATCGTGCGGCGCAGCAGCGGACATGTGTACACAGTGGGTTCATTGTGTACACATGTCCACTGCTGCACCGCACGATGCACACAGCAATACCTCCAGTATTGGAACGGATAAAAATCCATTTTTAAATCCTTACCAGGGAATTATTGCATGTGTTTCTGATCTTTCTATATTCAATTTATTCTATAACGAAGCAATTAACAAATGAAAATGCTTAACTCACCCATGTATGTCACGTGGTTAGTTAGTTGGGGATACGGTTCCCTACATTTCTGAGTGCGGTTTTGGGCAAATGAGTAAACCTCCTTTTCTTACTTAAAAAGCAAAAAAAATAAAAAGAGTAAATCCCTTTGGAATTTGACAATGGGAGAGGGACATTTATGACATATCACCTCATCACATGAACAGAGTGATATGTGAGGGATTTGCAATTTCATTTTTGGACTGATGTGCAAATCTTTTTCCCTAAATTATATAGGATGACTTCATTGAAAAAAGGAGTTATGATCCTCACAAACTTTTTGTTGCTAGCAAAGTCCGTAAACAAATGGAGGATGACGAAAGTGGTTGGATCAAGGTTCACAAATTCAGAATTGAACATGGTCCGATCGGTCTCCATCGAGTCCAATCCAATTTGAATCTAAATTGGTTGGATCTATAGAAATTGGAAGTGGGAAGAAGAAGAAGAAGAAGGTATACTACAGAAGAAATACAGTTGTAAATTAATTTAGTAATGTCATCAAATGTTTACAATAAATTTAATTACATGGGCAAAATATATTTGGTCGATCTTACTAGATACGCTTATCTAGTTGACCCAACATTTTGGAGCGTGGCAAGTATGATGGGACCCAAATTTTGTAGATGGGGTGAGTTTTAGGTCCTCTGTGCACATGTCAAATTTAAGCTGAGACAAATGGAAAAATGGAACTTTGAACATAAAACAATTCTTAACAATAGTTCTTCCATTCTTTTACCCAAAAAAAAAAAAAATTTCCTCCATTCTAGAGTGAATGTATTAAAAAAATGATTTAAGAATTTCAAACCTATTTATCTCCATCCAAATATTTTTGTTCTCATTGTTTTTTTTTTTTAGTTCGAACTACAGTACTGTGTTTATCAAAAACAATTATTTGAGTGGTAAACAAACAATTTAGAACAGACCAAAATGGGCCAGAGGGTGTCATTAAATGATATCAGAATGTCCTTTATAATGTTATATTGTTATCAATTTGTGGTGATAGGTTGACGAGAATTCATCTTGACCTTGGTTAGGATTCATCTCTTTCAGAGAAATCCAACAAGATAAATAGTCATAGGATCACAATAAGAAAGTAGTCAGATTTCACCCAAAAAATATAAGATAGTAGTCATAGGAATGTGGCTATGCAAAAAGATTGATTTGGTCCAATCAAAACATCTAGATGCATGTACTGGTCATGTGGCAACCTCAGTTTTATCGTTCACTTTTCCATTTTAAAAGGTATTCAAGGAAATATTCAAAGAGATTGGGCCCATGTTGAGAAGTTCAGTACAAGGGCACAGCCGCCCACATTTTTTGATTACCAAAAGAAAAACTAAAAAGATGGTGCACGTTTTAATCAGGACTAACACATGGATGGTTGCAAGGACCAACACCCCAAAAATGTGGTTTGTATGTTTGACCTTTTTTCTTTCTTTTTTTTTTTTCCCAGCTGGTTACAAAGCATATGTAACTATGTTTTGATGTAGGAGTCAAAACTACAAAACATATGTCCAGCAGGCAGGAAAAAAGGTGCATCAAATAAAGGTTAATAATGGATGGCAAAGCAAAGAGAAGAAAATTCAAAATTGGATCTGCCCCTTATTCATCTGGGCATTGGACCCTTTCATCCATGGTTGACAATATCTATTTCTATGGAATACAAACATATACTTACTCTGGTGGGTTAAGGCTAACCATACATCTTCTCCCCTCACCCGAATTGGACGGGTACACTAAATTCTGGGGAATATTTCTCTTTTTTTTTTTTTTTATCTAATTGATAAAAAATGAAATCTGAGATCTGATCCATTCCAGCATATATGCCACTGATTGGCTTTCACCCCATGGTATTCATCCCAGTTTTCTCCCAGATGAGTAAGGCAGGGGTGGTCACAACCTCCTCCCAATGTTTGCAAATCTTCTGGCTACTCCAAATATAACTGCCTTGGTCAACAAGCCCCTGTCAAGACTACAAGCAAGTATGACAGCCCCACCTACAACCAGGAGCTTGGGGATGTTCTTTCCCTTAGGTTTCTCATCAGACAAATCCAAGTTTTCAACCTCTGAAGAACCATTGTTGGTCTCTAATGATCTCAGGTACTCTGCCTTGACCTTGGTGTTTATCTGTGCCATGAAAGCACACCGGGAGATTGGTGCCCCTGATGCCCTACTTCTCTGGTAGGCACATAAGCCTGGTTCAATCTTCTTCACAGCTCCCCACATACCCTGTCGAACACCAAGCTTCGCAATTTCCCATGGAATGCCCATGTCTTCATGATGGAAGAGTAGCACCTCACAGGCAGTCAGATGGCCACCCCCGCTCTTTGATTCCACTGGTTCATGTACACCACAGACACAATTTAGTATGATTTATTTACTTTGCCGGGAGGGGGTTCGCCAGAAAGAGTGATATTTCATTAAACTTGGAACAAAACAGACTAAACAGTGACACTAGAAGGGAAGATAGAATATGGGCGAACACAACCAACACTATCTAAACATCAAGCGTTGCTCCTACAACAAGATGGCCGCTAAAATTTGCTCATCTTCACATGCAAGAAACCGATAGCTAAAATACTTTAGATTTCAACAGACATTTTGGTTATTGACTTTTTTTTTGGGGGGGGGGGGGGTGGAGGAGAGAGGGGGTAGGCTTTACTTGAGATTTTTTAACATGAAAATAACTACAGGATTTCAGCTCTCAGTCAAATGAATTTTTCAGAAAAGGTTAGCCAAATCAGATTCTTTCATTAGATTACTAAAATGAAATATATCCTTAATGATCGGAATCTTCCATAAAAATTTGAAGTTTTTCCCACCTTATTGTATTTTCCCAATTATGTTCTAAAGGACTATTAAGAATTAGACAAAGGTCCAACCGTTTGGGCCATTAATAAAAAATGCTCCTCACAGAATATACCAGGTTGCACAGGTGGTCAGATCATCCAGATTGCCAACTACAGCCCTTTCAATGATACCAGCACTGGTCTTCTTTCAAAAGCATTGCTTATCTCTATTCTACATGCCTAAGATACACTGTTCAATAAAAACTAAAAACTGTCCACAAATATTGGATTCCTAAAAATAGGTAAACAATGATATGCAATTAATGAACAAACAAGAAAAATCTAAATAATATAAAATTCTTCAATTTAAACTTAAAATGTTTCATGCCATGTGGAGTGTCTGTTGGGCCCCAAAAACTTGTGAACATGCAGTCTCCATCATTATCCAAACATTGCTTGATTTTCATCCATCCGATAATGCCATGTGTCAAGAGGATGCTTAAAAATTGTTATACAAACTCTCTTGTGTTCTATAAACAAAGATCATGGAAAAAACAAGGGGAAATACCCCACATACAACAGTTTTTATCATTGCAGCACGCTATCAAATTGGACATGTGATCGTAACCCTAAAAAAAAATGGGCATGTGATATATCCAAGGGCATATCCATTGAGTCTAAAAATGGCCATGCAGCAGGAACCCCTTCCAGCTGCAAGACAGAAAGCACCTGATCCCCTAGAGAGAGAGAGAGAGATTGCAAGTATAAATCCTAATCAATCCATCTCCCTCATATTATTAAACCAGAGATTACATATAGAACAGGGGCTAAAGAAAAGACATTGATAGGATGCAGAAATTTCTAAAGACACTAACATAATATCATTTATCATACAGTATGATAGACAAGGCTAACATGGAGACAGAGAGACAAGAAAAATGGAGATTTGATTTACCAGCTCGAATGCACCAACTTGAATAGTAGAGGTCAACACGTCTTGGTTTGTTACGCCTCGGCACAGAAGCAAAGGGTACTCCCTGAAACAGAAAGGGAGATGTAATGCAATTAGGTCAAAGAAAATTTTTCTACTTCTCTTTTTTCTTCATTGTGGTAAGGTAAACTAACAAGGTTAATTCACCATATGTTATATAGGCAGATTTTATAGAAATGGTGCATGTGCAATAAACTGTGGGAAAGCAACGTGTAAACTATAACAAAAGAACCAGAAGATGCTGACCAACATGGTGAGACACATAAAAGGCTTTTAGTAAACATAAACATCCCAGAGAAAGAAAAAGGAACCAGCTGACTTCAAATGAAAAGTAGAAACTCTCTGTGGGTTGTTCTGAGTACTAAACCTAAATTCTTAGAGCAGGCTAAGAAATTGAATTCAGATGTAACAAACAGTATGGTATTTAACAAGACCATTAGACAGTCCGCTCCTCAAGAAGATAGATAACATGACCAAACTGGGACAATTTAAAATGCTGTTCCCTTCCCCTCCCTCCCCCCATCTAACATGCAAATAAAATTCCATGCGCTGAAGCTTGCTCTCCCATAAGATACCAAGACCAAAATTATGTTTGTCATTCCATCGAAGCAACAGGTCGCCAAACATTATGGTTTGAGCTGAAACAAATAGAATTAAAAGAGCATGCAGATTGATCTGGCACGACATTTACTTTCAAAAGTAGTATTTCTATTTTATACCAACTACAGCAAAACAGCTAACAGAACATAACCCATGGTTAGTTTATCAGTCGAAGTAGTATTTCTATTTTAACTCCCATACCTTTGTGACACAGTAATATGTTCTCCCCGATTCCCAAATTCGGCGTCCTATGGTGTATTCTCTATCACTACAGAAGAAGGGGAACTGTATAACAGAAGAATTGGAGAGCGTGAGCAGATGCAATCAAGTCAAGTCATCCATAAAGCGGACAAAAGTGAATCTTCTTACCTTGCGTATCCAATGAACTACCATAGTTCCCGTGGTGGGGCACTCCTCCAATGTTGCAGAATGTATAAGCATGTCATCCCACTTCCTTCGGAACTCATCATCCCAGAAGAAGTCCCTCACCAACTCCGGTGTAGCATCCTCAAAAACTGTTCTGCTGCGGTATTGTGGAGGGCCGGTCTAGCAGATTGAATAATGAATTGATGAAAAAAAGGTCAGAAAACAGAAAATCGCAGAAGGTTTTTATTTCCTTTAGGAGGGAAAAAACACTATAGGAAATCCTATCAAAAGATCTTAGTACATGTTCGAACTCGACATGCCACTACATTTTCTCTATCAGATCGAAGTAAAATACTAGCAGAGGAGAAAATCTACCTCAGGGTCTCTCCGCCAAGCTTGATAGCTCATATTAGGGGTTGAACGATCCATCATCTGTATCCATGCTGGACCTCCGTCTTTCACCTCAACAAGCTGACACAAATGTTCTAGATCCTCCCCCGTCACGGCAACCGATGTTTCACTTTCCATCTGTAACGAACTGGATCACCAAAATTGCAAAACCAATCAGTGCCTGGGTGTGGGGGAATATATAATACTAGAGAAGATTTTAGTCCGATATTGCAAGCTAACTCTCTTAATCTTGTATATCTTTCTTTTTTTTTTTTCTTCTCCAAATCAACAAAGTTTTATCAAAGTTCTTTAAATATAGGACCGCAAAGGCAGTTTTATGAATGACTGACAGAAGATATACAGACAATTGACAGTTCTCATGTTTACCAAGTTTCAAAACTGACCAGAGGATAGAAGAAAAATTCAACATACCTACAGATGGGACTTGCAGCTGCCGGCGCAGAGGTTTCCTTCTCCACCCCATCGTCAGAGATCCATGAAATGCAACTGGGCAACTGTGGCTTCAAGGAATTAAAACTTTTTGGTATAGAAACAAAACCAAACGACGTGGGAGACATCAAACCAGGCAAAAAAGATGGCGATGGTAACAATGAAGAAGGTTTTAACACCGAACAATCCAGCTTATTTCTCCCCAAAGTCGCCCATTTTGGCTTCCACGACCATCCTATTACAAGCCCTACAAGAAACGCAATTGACAGAGGACCCAAAAACATCACCAGCTCCATGAAAACGTCCCCAATTGTCGGTCTTTGTAAGATATCGCACAAGGCCGAAATCAATGCCATAAAAGTTAAGAAGATAAGAAAGGAGAGGGAAGAAGAGCAAATATGGGCAAAAGCAACAGCAGAAGAGAAGAAGAGGGAACCCCACGATTCGATCGATAGTTTTATGGGCGATAAGCACAGCGATGATTCGAGGGTTTTGAGGGAAGGAGAAAGCAGGAACAAGTAAAACCCTAGAAGAATACCAGCCGCTGAATTTAGCGAAGAAATCTAGATAAGAGAAAATACGGGGGAATAAGAAGTATAAAAAAGAAACCTAAGGATGAGATTCAGATATGGTAGCAGTCTAAGAAGCAGAGGAGAAGAAGAAGGATATTTATGCAGTTTTGGATAAGGATTCAGAGACAAGCTGTAGAGAGTCGTGTAAATTGGATTGCCGTTGGCCCTTCTCTTGATTTCACTTCTTCAAGTCCTTCCGCCCAAAAACATCGATACATTTGGTGGAGAATAAGGAAAACCAACGCCAAAACCTGCTCTCTTTTTTTTTGATTTGGAACTCGGAAGGATAAATATAAATAGGCAACTACAATTAGCAGAAACCAAATTCCCAGTTCCCTCCTCCGTTCCTTGGCCTTCCCATTGCTCTTGTTGCTGCAAATATATATATATATATATATATATATATATATATATATATATATATTATGTGTAAATAAATGTTTGGTCGCAGCGTTCTCGTTTTTCACGTTCGCTGACTAGAAAAGTTTGGAAACTTTTCTTTAGGTGGGATTTCTGCCCTTTTGTAACGCGGCACCGCGGTGTTTCATCGTATGACTGATCAGTGGTCTGTGGCTCAGTAAAGTGGACCCTATAAGTTCCAATTAATTTGGTTATAATTCCATATTAGCACTAATTTACCCCAAAAAAAAACTCCATATTAACATCTAACCATGTTAACCATGTTTAACCGTCATTAACTAATCTGATATTTCATACCTTATCATGCGTGTATGAAAACTATAGCTTAAAAAATGAAAGGAAGTTTGAGAAATGGGAGGGGATTGCGGTCAGTGTAGCCTACTTTTTGTTGCTCATGAGTTGTTTAATTATTTTTTAGTTCTTTAATTACATAAAGAGGTGAAAGAAAGGGGAAAAATTTTGTTTCATCAAAAAAAAAAAAAAAAAAAAAAAAAAAAAAGGAAAAAAATTTGTGACCATTAAACTCCATATGTAGAAAGCATATGATCAATTAGAATGGGCTTTTGTAAAAAGCATGTCGCTACAATTGAGCTTATGCTCTAGATGGGTTAACCTTGTTATAGAATGCATATCAATAATTTCTTAGAATGTTCTCATTAATGAAGCTAATAGGAGATACATTATTCCTTTAAAGGGCATACGGCAAGAGGACCCCCTCTCCCCATTCTTTTTCATTCTATGCACTTAGGGCCTCAGTTAGATTCTTGAGAAAGCTTCATCAGATCATGTGTCAAAGTGTGAAATAGAGCGTCGGCAATCACTCATCTCCTCTTTGCAAACGATAGCTTGCTCTTCTCGAAAGTGAAGTAGAATGAAATCTTTAAATTGAAGGATTGTATGGAGTTGTATTGCAAGGCAAGTGGCCAAACCGCGAACCTACAGAAGTTCTCCCTCTTTTTTAGTCCTAACACTCCTCAAAGGGTGAACTAGTGGTTTTTCCGAATTTTGAAGATACCTTATGGAGATGGCCCATCTAGATACCTCGATCTTCTAACTGAGATTGGAGTGCATAAAAGCCAGGTGTTCCAAGAGCTTATATCTAATGTTGTAATAGAATTAAAGGGTGGAAGCACTAATTTTTGTCCTACGCCAGTAGTGAGGTGATGCTAAAATCCATCGTGAACTCAATGTCTAGTTTTGTCAGATCGCATTTTAAATTGCCTTCCTCTCTTCATGACAAAACGCGGTAGACTATGTTTAAGTTCTTTTGGGGCCAGAAAGAAGAGGAACATTAGATTCCCTGGATTTCTTGGTTGTGCTTGTCCCAATCAAAAGAGAGAGGCAGTTTAGGTCTACCTGATCCTCTCCTCCATAATAGAGCTTTGTTATCTAAAGTGGCGTGGCGATTGTAGTCAACCCCGGACTCCTTATGGCCTAATTTCTTTATTTTCCCAAGAAGGATTTTTTGCAAGTGGGTGTCGATAACTAGCCATTGTAGGTGTGGTTGAGTATTCTAGAAGGCAAAAAGGTTCTCCAACAGGGCCTTTTATGGCAGATTGGCAATGGAGAAAACATCCTCATTTGGGAAGACAGTTGGAATCCCTACTCAACTTCGACTTTCGAGTCCATTATCCAAGACCACCAGACTACACATTTTTCAAGGTGTCTGATCTTATTGACCAACAAAACTGGGTATGGAAACTACACATTCTTGAGCAACTCTTTCATCCAGCTGATAGGAAAGAAATCCTCAAGATAAATTTGAGTCTCTCCCCCTCCCCCCCAATCAAGATAGGCATATTTAGCGAGGTGTTAAAAGTAAGATATTCTCGGTAAAATTGGCATACCACACTTTGATCAATCATAAAAATGCACATCATGCTCGACAAGCTTCAAATTCATGTATCAGGGAGTGGGCGCACTCATTCCCTTGGTTATGTGGAAGAGAATCTGGCAGTGTAAGACATGGCCAAAGATTAAATCTTTGGTATGGAGGGCTTGTGCCCAAGGACTTGCTTCGGGCCAAGGTATGTCTTCCTACCAAGTGTTGATCAATCCCGTATGTCTTCGGTGCGGCAACCCCATGGAAACAAATTATCACACCTTATTAGATGGCCCTTTTGCAAGAGCATCTTGATTTGGAGTCTTGTTGTCCTTCATTACTCTGGAGAATGGAAATTTTAATTACGGTAATGGTTGATAGATTGAGACCGTATTCCATTCCCAAACAAAAGAAGATTCGAGGAGACTCTAAACGTACTTATGCTTTTTTATGTGCTGGTTCTTTTGGACAGCCATGAATGACTTCATTTTTAAGAAGGATTGGTCTCCTGTTGGCATATTTCGAGCAGCACAACGAGCTTTTGAGGAATTTTGGACACAAATGGCTACCAAACCAACACAATGCATAGGACGCCTTCCATGCAACAAGAAGTCCCCCATTATTGGGTTCCTCCTTAGGTGGGGTAATGTAAAATTAATTGTGATGTGGCGTACGATCAAGAGTCATCTCTAGGGGCCATCGGGGTGATCGCAAGGTCTTCTTTGGGTGTCCAAATCTTTGCAGTTTCTTCGCCGGCATGTTTCGTAGCTGTTGGGATTGGGGAAGCCTTGGCTATTCGAATGGGTATGACGCATGGGCTGCAAGAGAACATTACAAGTATTCAAGTTGAATCAAATTGTAGCGAAAATCATCCACCTAATCAAGGATCAGCCGTGTCCATCCCCTTTGAGATGGAACCAATTATCCATGACATTTTTTCATGTCCAACAAGTTTATTAGTTTTGAATTTCATTATGCTTCTAGGGAGGCTAACTGTGTACCCCGGAGGCCCTGTCTTTGAGTGAATTGACATTTTGGCCTAATTCCACTCCTTGGCTTCATAGTTGTTGTGTACGTGAAGTACTATGTCTCATTCCTCAATAAACTTCTATTTCCCCCCCCACCCCCAAAAGAAAAAAATAGAAGTGGCAATGATGGTACTAGAAGTAGGGGAAGAGAGGTTGGAGAGAAAGAAAAAAAAAAAAGTGAAAAAATAACCTTAAAAGATAGCGTGGCACTGTGCCCAGAAAGAGGGATGTAAACTGACTACCTACCCCACCCCCATGAAAGGCAGAAATCCCACCCATGTTGATGCTTCTCCACACGCTCCCATTGGCCCCTACGTTGGAACAAAGGCCACATTGCCCTCTTCCCGAAAAATAATAAAAAACAAGCAAGAGATCACTACCTAATCGCACGACCACTACAATAGCACGGGGGCCAATGGGAGTATGCACAACAGGGCACCAACATGGATGATATTTTTTTTCTACCAAAAAAAAAACATGGATGATATATATTTTTTTATTTCACGGGGTGAGGTGATAATTTCTTACTCCTATGTCTGGGTGTAGAGTTTTTTTCCCTCTTTTAATTATTAGGGTTTGTAAGGTAAGCTTTTCATCAAACAGGCCTATATTATATTTTAGGGAGATGATTATGTGAGCAAGTGGTATAGAGAAGTGTGTCAATAAAGTGCAATGAATTAGTATCATATATGGGAGGACAACAAGGTCATTTTATATGCGAAATAGAGAGACATATAGAGTAGAGAGACACATAGAGTGCTTGTACACCCCGTTCGGCCTAACAGCTCAAACAATATATTCCCTATAATATATACTTTTCCCACCATCGAATAACAAGGATTCCTTTTACCAAAAAATGGAAAAAGAATAACAATGATCCCAAGTATTAATAGTGATAAGGTATTAAGGAGTTATCAGTAATGAATTGGTGAAGAAGCCAAAGATTACAATATTCAGGTAATTAATTACATATGTTGGAGATGTAGAGTAAGAATTAAAAAAAAAAAAGGAGGGGAGGAATCCAAAGACATAATCACAATTTAATAAAACTTTTGTAGAGATAAGCTTCATTACGTGGAATTGCTGGAAATGGCAAGAAATAAATAGTCAACCTGACTTAAATAGTTAAATGTGAGGAGGGATTTGGGTCAATGCAGACATTTTCAAAACGAACCATTCCATAATCGCAGTCAAATCAAGTTAGGGTTTAATCGATTCAAATCCCATTCCATTGATAATCCTGTGACCTTAAAATTTGGATTACTCCTGGATGATCTCAACTGATACATTCGATCCAATCAGGACATCTAATCCGTAAGTACTTGGGTTAGTACTTAAATAAATGAGAAAAAGAAAGCTTTGGAAAGAATTACTATCAACTGGAATTACTATAGTGTTAAAGGGTTTCTCAAATTGCACCAAAAAAGGGGGGGTGGGGGTCTCAAATGATCACAAACTCGAGCCTTGCAACAAAGAAAATTGCAGTTGTTAGAAGATACGATTTCCTTGTCTTAAATGGTATAGTTTGAGGTAATATGCTCATAAACGGTTTGTTAACAATTCTTATACGATTTATCGAATTTAAACCCTTTTTCTGATTGTATATTTGGCTATTTATCATAAATTCTAGGTGTATTTGCCAAAATGTGAAGATTTAGTGTAAACAATCTAATCAGATTAAAAATATAAACAATTTAAGGATTATATAAATATTTTAAATCAAAACCAAACAATTTATTAAATGATTCAATTTGATTCGATTTCGGTTTACATTTAACTCCCTCAGGAGTCGGGACTCAGGACGAACTAGAGTCTTTCTAGCAAACAACCGCTTG
This sequence comes from Telopea speciosissima, assembly GCF_018873765.1. Taxonomy (NCBI): domain Eukaryota; kingdom Viridiplantae; phylum Streptophyta; class Magnoliopsida; order Proteales; family Proteaceae; genus Telopea; species Telopea speciosissima. The sequence goes on along the minus strand of NC_057916.1, from coordinate 85,299,931 downwards.
ATTAGGTTACTGTTGGCTTATCTTAGCCTTCTTTTTCTAACTTAGATTAGGGTAAACCAAAAAATAAAAAATCACTTGAGTCGTTCTAGAAAGCCCCAAAGCTCATTAACAACACCAATTTGTCAAAGTGCATCATCCTACAACGCACGCATTATATCCGTGCGTTAAGAAAGCGTTTGGGTGATTGAATGATAGGCCATTGTGGATTGAAATGGAGGACAAAAATGTAAGGTTCGGACTTTGTTGTGGACAATAATGAACACATGAACTTATGGTCCATGAATTCTTACCCAAAAAAAACTTATGGTCTATGAATCACCACACCACATGCTGTCACGCCCCCATCCCAAACAAGGGATAAAATGCATTATAAGGGGTGACTAGGACGACACGTGTCATCCTACTAAGCTGTCAGGATCACTGACACAGTGTCCCAACGCACAGTCATAACCAATATTAAAACAATATAATATCAGAGTGCGGAAAGGGAAATATTACATTCCAAAAGATCAACAGTTTTGCAGAAGCGTATAACATGAAATAGTTACAAGATGATCAAAGCTTAGATGATAAATACTGTAATTAATCCATTTTCCATTACCATCTAATAACTATCAACAAAGGTATAACAGTAAATGTTTATACATGGGCCTACGCCCTAAAATAAACAAAAGGGGAACAAGTCCCTTGAATTCTCACGGCCCGTAGGCACAATCGTCACAAGGACACCCATTGCCATGTTCCTCTAACACAGCTTTCGGCTCCTCCGTACCTGCATCATAATCTAAAAAAATGTGTACACGAGGGGGTTAGCTCCACTGAGCCAGTGAAGGGATGGGGATGCACAAACACACAATTCACATAGTCCAATGATGCATGCATATGTTAAATAAATTTTTCACCTAATATCACAACTAAGTCAGAGGTATATGCTACTGTGACAACTCGGGAGACACTGTGGGTCACTTAACTTATCGCCACAATGAAACCTCAATTGTCACCTGGGACCTACGCCGATCGAAGCCTCCAAGACCACTTAGTGGCAGACCCCTGATAACCAATACTACCATGACTGGCCTCTCCCACCTCCACAGAATCTGGTGTACTGATTATCCAACACCTAAACCCCTGTTGATAAGGGTCGTAGCATAAGGGTGTAAAATCCTAGCCGCAGATATACTACATGCAAGTCCTATCGTCCCGAGAGGTAATCCGGGCGCATCAACTTTTCATCTGGTTTAGTGTCCGATTACCAGCACGGCACGGCGCATACAGTTCAACATGACATTCAACATAATTACTTCATAAATGTATATAGTATTCAGGGTTTCGACACCGACACCCATCGGCACCGACACCCATCAAAGTAAAGCATCTCCAATCAACATCATAACAATCATATATAAAAGTATGCAATATGCGCAAGCATGCTTAATAATTTATAATGATGACATAATATACAATGTAATAATAATATAAAGCCTAAACAACCAAACCCACTCACATATAAGTTATGTTCCGATGTTATGAGTTGTCGCTGCAATCAAGTAACACGTCACAAAAACGGGAGATTTAACCTAGTGAAAGAGTGAAAATAGGGTTAATTATGTCAAAGGGACGGATCCCCAAAAGGTATCCCATAAATCATTTAAGTATAAGGTTTCAGAGGCAGGGTGGTTTTATGGGTGGTCTCATGCCCAATTCCTGCAACCACATGTAAATCCTAGCTAACCAGGGGCTTAAGAAGGTCTCTGCCAATGGTGGTTTTACGGTTGGTTTGTCTTAGAACATGAAATCGCACCTAAAATCGACTTTAACAGGGGCTTATTCAGGGGGTGTTTTCAAGGGTGGTTTCTCGTAAGTCATGAAACCGCATGTAAAATCACATACCTGCAGAACCGAAAATTGAAAGGTTTCTCACCAGGGGTTCCTTTCCCAAGGGATTTAAAGGTAAGGAGGCTTCAAGAAAGCTTCCTCCTAGGTCCAGTAGGGTCCTAAGACATCATTAGGTCCATATATCCCAAAGGATTCAAGAGGGGGAAGTAAAGAGAATCCTAATCTATAGCTCAAATAGGGTAGAAACCCTAGGTTTTCTCAAATAGAATGAGATTGAGAGCTTTAGAGCAAACCATGGAGTGAAATAACTCCACAATAACTAAAACTAAGAACTCCAATCGATCTTTGGGTTCCAAGATAAACCCTAGATTGAGTCTTTCCCATTTCCCAAACCTCAAAATCCAAAATAGATGAAGAGAGGTGGGTTTTAATGGCTTACCTACCCCAAGGAAGTGGTGCTCCACGTTGAGGGCTCCAAGAAGTGGTCTTCAAGCCTCCAACCAAGATTCTCCACCCTTCTTCCTCCTTTTCTCCTTCCTTCTTTCTTCTTTCCTTCTTTCCTTCTTTCTTCTTTCTCCTTTCTCCTTTCTCTCCTCTTTCTCTCCTCCACGATTTAGGTTAGATGGGAGAAGCAAAGAGAAAGAATGCTTCTCCCCCCCTTTTGTCTTATTTATAGAAAGTGACTTAGGTCCCTTAAGTCAAATGGGTCAAGAGGGCTTAATGGGTTGACCCATGACAAATGGGTCGACCCATGACAAATGGGTCATTAGCCAAATAGGTACTTTAAGTCAAACGGGTCACCCAAGTTAAATGGATACTTTAAGTTAAATGGGTCACCCATTAGTTCTATTTGGGTAAGAGAAAGGAATACCCAACCTTGGGTCAAATAGAGTTAGATAGACCCTTAGGTTAAATTGTCACTTAAGCCCAATGAGCCTCTTAAACTAATGGGCCTGCCCACTAGTTATAATTAGGAGAGAACCTAATTAAAAGATGAGCTCACATGATATGGGTATAATTGCTCTTCACATGTTTCCCCAAGGCAAGTGGGGCTTATAAATGAATTAATCCCAACTCAATTAAAATAGCCCGGGCGGTCCAAACCTTGACCCGCACTTTGATGGCATCGAAGGAAAGGGTAAATAAATAAAATTAAGGGCTAGCACTTACTATTTCCTTGTCATGGTTTGTCCCCTATGACCCTGAATAGTTTTCTCCACAGACAAACTCGTACTGTGGTCAATAATTTTGTAGCTGGGTTTGACCACCAGTGAAAACAGCTCACCAGCATACGTGGCAGTGATAACTACACGTCACGAGGAAGAAATAATAATTAATTATGATCCGGGGTGCGGGTATAACACATGCTCCCGAGACCGACCAAAAGAATCCAAATTAAAGAAAATTGGTTCGATTTCCCCCTCAAGTTGGAATATTCATAGAAAGGACAATAGCCACATTTACACTTCATAGTTGGTTCTGGTATAGTTCGATGTGGACGGTGGACGGTGGGCGGTGGATCTCTCTCACCTCCGCATGACCAGAAGGTATTGTGTTCAGGGTCTTAGCTCATGGTTTTGAAACAAATATCGGTCTGTTCTAAAACCGATATGCTACTGATATGTATTGATCATGATTGATGGGAATTCGATATCACGATCCCTAAAACCCTAGGTTGGATCCAGATTCTCTCTAACTATTTGGGCATCCAACTCTTTTCCAATCACCCATCCAATGGCTTAGAGGACTTGGACACGCATCCTAACATCTACCAACACCTAGGGATACGTGTCCAAGTTCTTCCCACCATTGGATAAGTAGGTGGAGTTAGGGGTGTAAATGAATAGCCAAAATCCGTTTCTGTATCCATGTCCGTATCCGTTTAGCACTAGTCGAATCCGTCCGAAAGCTAAACGAATGCGGATACGGATAGGCTATAGCAATCCGAAAAGCTATATTTACATGTAAACGGATAAAAATCTGATCCGTATCCGTGTCCGTATCCGTTTAGCACTATCCGAATCCGTCCGATAGCTAATCGGATGCGGATGCGGATATAGCACTATCCGAGCCGAATCCGATCCGTTTACAGCCCTAGGTGGAGTTGGAGAGGATCCTTATGCATACCATATGAAGTACCAACATAAACTACTATAAATACAATGATGGTTTGAGGTATCGACGTTGATACGACCGATCTGAATTGATATCGACATCTTCCAATATTGGTTCCTAGTCGATCCTGTATTGGTGTAATGATACAGACCAAGGGTAAAAAAAAAAATCAAATTTTAAGGAAAAACATGGTAAAATCATCTTATTGCAGCAAGAAACCGTAGGGTCGCTCCTCCAAGGGATATTTGCACATAGGAACAAATAAGCGAGGGAGAGTCGGTCTTCTCCGGCAACGGACTCTCCAATGCCTAAGTTAGGCTTCTTCGCAGCAGATAATTCAAGAGCTAAGAATAGAAAAGAAAAACGCCCTTGTTTTAGATCATACCTTTGTATTTATAGGATCGACTTGGTCGATTGTGGCGATTATGGGGAGTCACAGTCTAATAAGTATTTTATCTTGAGTAGGAGATCTCATTGCAAAGTCCTTTGTAGGAAGAGCATCCTATTTTGGAGAGAGTCCTTTGTTCTTGTTCTGGATACAACGCTGGGAAGATAACATATAACAATAATAAGCCATAACCTTACAATTATTAAAAGAAAACATATTACAATAAAAAATGTGATTCATTGTTAACTTTAGATCCATTTCAATAAAAAAAGAAAAAAAATTTAAAAAGAAAGAACCCGTTTAAATAAAAAATAAATAAATCTAATGAAACCGTTTACTAACCAGTTCAGTTAAGTTTAGTTTTGGTTATGCCAAAAAACAAAAAGGGTTTTTTCCAAATGCCCCCTCAAATTGTCCATGTGTACAAATGCACTCTTGAAACTTTATTAATTCCAAATGCATCCCTACTTTTTAAATTTTGTACTATTTTAGTCCATTCCGTTAGTCTGGGACGTTAGACGTTAATTTCAGGGAACCAAAATGCCCTTATGATAAAAACCCGCCAGAATTAAAGAGTAAAGTGATCAAATTGCCCTCATCTTCCCCAAATCGTTTAGGGTTTGAAACTGGAAATTTGGAAAGATGAGGAAGATGAGGGCAATTTGGTCACTTTACTCTTTAATTTTGGTGGTTTTATCATAAGGGCATTTTGGTCATTAGATCCCTGAAATTAACGTCTACCGTCCCAGATAGGGATGTAAACGGATCGGATTCGGCTCGGATAGTGCTATATCCGCATCCGCATCTGATTAGCTTTCGGACGGATTCAGATAGTGCTAAACGGATACGGATCGGATATTTTATCCGTTTACTTGTAAAGATAGCTTTTTGGATAGCTATGCTCTATCCGTATCCGTATCCGTATCCGTTTAGCTTTCGGACGGATTCGGATAGTGCTGAACTGATATGGACATGAATACAGAAACGGAATTCGGCTATTCACTTACATCCCTATTCCCAAACTAACGGACTGGACTAAAGTGTTGCAAAGTTTGGAAAGTAGGAGTGCATTTGAAATTAGTAAAGTTCAAGGATGCATTTGTACAAATAGATAATTTGAGGGGGCATTTGGAAAAAACCCAAAAAACATTGCACGGATCGTTTACACAATTACACCTTTAGTCATAAGAATATCCAAAAATATTAAATATGTTTGTAACCAAGCTAGTTGTAGCCTCTTTTGAAAGCTCACATCGTTGTTGAGAACAATTTGCTCAAAACCGATAGCTGGTGTTCTCTCAGTTTTTAACATTGGTTTTGTTATTGAGATGATTTGAGTTTGCGAAATCTGATTTTCTTTTCTAAAAGGAATAACCGTCCATTGGTATTGATCATATGGCACACTGAAAGCTGTTAAAAGTTTTGACCCTTCAGTTAGTTTGATTTGCTAGATACCTGATTTACAATCAAACTTGCTAAGTTATTTAGTTCTTTTAGTTTGATTCACTAAGGCATCTTCTTCATGGTACAAAATAACAATCAAATTCTAAACTTTGATTAAGTCTTTTATAGTTAGACTACCATTATAGTTTTTCCTTTTTTTATCATATTTCCATAAACGTTTGAGATGAATGAAAGACTAGTGTTTATTTTTTTTTTTTTTTTTTTTATCATTAATTATTTTAAATAAATATCAAATTCAACTAGTATATCTTGCTTTGTGTATAAAGCAAGTATGACCCTAATTATTTTATGAGAATCAGACAACTTTAAACTACGGTATCTAGGGTTTCTAGACCATAGTTTTAATGGGTTTTCATTTTTATTTTTTTTTTGGTTTGACAAATTCATTGAGATTTCATTCAGTTTTGTAAAGCCAATGGGTCTCACCAAGAGAGGAAATTGAAATTCTTTTTGTTGGCCCAAACACTTTATGACATTTTTATTTATTTATATTTTGGTAAGAACACTTTATGACATTTATATGTACGCCTTTCTAGCAATGATATTTCTACTAACTTTAGATCAAAAGTTTGTGCAATAGACTAGTGGTAAACTTGCATAGGTAAATAATTGTCAATGAAATTATTTTTAAATAGTAAATCACCATGCTTTGATAGAAACACATGGAATTTTTGGAATAGTGGATCTTCTTTCATTTAACCAAACAACTATTTTCTTAGTCGTGTACTAATCATTTTGTCATTACCATCAATTTCTTTTGCTAGGATTGGGTGTGTCATTAGTATCCAATTTTCTGGGGGATAAGACATTCCATGTACAAGCACTAGTCAATTTTATGAGATACGAAGGACGGAAAATATTGGCAAAAACCTCAATGTCACCATTTTATCTCATCTTAATTTCTCATCTTAATTCCTCCTCTCATTGCTACCTATATAAATTGCTTTAGTCTTTGGGGGATCAATGAATCAACTCCCCCTTTGTCATTTGTATGGATGTGTTGTTATTTCATCTATTTGTTTTTGTTGAGCTTTGGAAATGATATTGCAATGTCTTCTTTTTTAGTACAACCCTGTAGTACTTGAAACACACGGTCTAGTAGTCATGTGCACGATTACTAGGGGAGCCACTGAGCTGTTTTATCTTGGAGGTTGATTCGCAATAGTCCTGATTGCATCATAGGGGCAGCTACGGTCTTAAGAACAATGTCAAGTGACACGACCCAACCCGTTAGTTTTTCTAGCATAATTCTATTACAAGTTTCTGAAAGGAGTAGTTAAAGTGATTATTTGAAAGCTCTAACCGTAAAAACAACTTTCTACTCATTTAAGTTCAATCTCTCAATATTCTTACATATAATTCCTACACTACTTCTTCTCATCTATGAACTCATGCATTCTACTGTATGTTAAGGATTTGCTGCCATCGCACTATTGAGGGTACCTAAGACCTCCTATTGATGTGCTTTTGATGCCTAAAACTGTTTCCCAAAATCTTGCTTTGGTGCCTTCACTCTTCGACAAAATGAAAAACAAAAGGGAGTATGAGCTTTGAAACACAAATTTGAGTATAAGTTTTAAAATAAATCTCTACTAGAAACTTCAAGATTCACTAGATGTAAAAGATCTAAAGATAAAGTATGGGGGATGACTACCCTAACCATACACATATGATGATGCATATATGATTAAAATACATACCTTGTTTTACTTTAATTAGTTTCTAACAAGCTTTGAAGAAAGTAGCAGGAGCAACTTACAAACTCAATATTTCATAACACTCTATTACTACATATATTTACAAGCATCTGCTTTGATACCATTATTTGATAATAAGTGTGTCAAACTAAATCGAAACTGTTTACCAAAATCAAATTGTTTAAACCAAAACAACAAACCGTTTATTAAATGGCTCGATTTAGATTTAAAAACTCAAACTATTTAATAAACGTTAAATAACGGTTTTAACCATTTAAAATCAACGGTAAACCATTTAAACCAATTATATAAATGAATGTATATAATAATATAATAAATAAAAGATGTATAATAATATAACATATATATTATGTAAAAGCATGTTGGTGAGAGAGTATATATATAATAGGACAAAGTTTTCCTCCATCCATAGAGGACTATTCACCCAGCATTCTAGGGTTCACAAATCTTTCATAGGATTTCAGTATGTTCCAAAATACCCTTTCGATACCCATTATCGTCCTCTCCTGTCCCTTGGTGAATGGGATCCCACACCATGGGTATAGGGAAACTCGGTCCTATATAATATGGAAAAAAGAACCTTGAAAGTCTGGGTGGCCCCTACGCCAAAATACAGAGGAGCGCAAAATGACCACCCCACCCCTATGAAAAATGAAAACCTCACCATTGTTGATGCTTCCATGCACATGCTCCCATTGGCTCTTACGTTGACGCATGAGTCACACTACCATTCCGAGAACCTTCTCTCATATAATATGCAGTAAATTTGTTAGTGAGAGAGATTGTATATAATATAAATTACATAGTTTATAATATACAAATAAATATGTACGTGAGGGAGTGTACAAAATACATAATTTATAATATACAAACACAACCTGTCAAGAGAGTGAACAGTGATATAAATAAAACAATTTTAAAACCGTATAGAACTATTTAAACCAAAATCGTTTAATGAATGGTTCCATAAGGGCCCGTTTGTTTGATGGAAACAAGTGGGTTGGGAAAAATGTAAGTTTTCTATAAAACACCAAAACTCACGTTTGTTTGGTTGCTGGGTAGGATAAATGAGGAGACAACTTTCCATAAAAGCACACCTACTTGATACACATGCTTCCATAGTTCATACTATTATTTTCACCAACTCAGTAGATTGCTTTTGTTGTAGGACCGGTGACGTAGGCAGTGTAAGACAGTTGTGGTAAAATGACAAATGCATTGGGTACGCCACCGGATCATTATCTGCTTCATCTCCCTGCCCGGTCCTTTCCCCAAGTTCCTCTAATAGGGGGACAGAAATGACCACCCTACCGCTTGCCCAAACATACTATCCGGGTGGGGTCTACCCCCTATTAGAGGGACCGGGTAGGAAATAGAGCAGATAATTTTTCATACACCACCCTTTTGGTAAAAATTTTTTCTACGAAAACAGGGGTAAGTCTTTGTACATTATAACTCTTCCTAGGCCCGCAATGGCGGGGAATTTAGCTCATCTTCCATGAGCCCAGCACAGCTAGGATGCTGCCAGTCGTTGGGCTATGTCGCACACATCCCTAGGTGTATATCGAGAAGTGTGCGATACAGCTCAACCGTTGGATGCCCCTGGACGCACCCTAAGGATCCTTGGAGATGATCCTTATCCAATGGCGGGAGCCTTGTGCGGGAGCCTTGTGTACTGGTACTACTGGGTAAGCCCATACGGTAAAAAGACAAATGCGATGACACCAATGCACGATGCACGTATTTTGGTGCTACCATTTTTTTGGGGGTAACATATGCTACCATTTTTACCAACAACGAAAGACTGCCCTATTTTCAATTTGGAAAGGGTCCAGTGTAACCAACTGAACTTATAACGATCCAGACTCTCTGATCTCCTGATCTTCCTTGGCTGAACAATTTGTTTTCTTTTTATTTTTCGGTAAAGAACAATTTCTTTTCGTCTCTTTGCTCATTCTGCAGTTCTCTCCTCCATTAAGTGGTACTTTCATCTTTGGATGATCTCCCTTTCCATATCAAGATGATCTGTTCCGTTCCGTCAGGTAAATCGGATTCGAGTTGGTTGGACCGTCTTCGATCTTCTAAAGGTTTTCCCGTTGGCAATGATCTCGATCTTGAAGAATTCCTAAACCCTAACTCCGATCAGACTCTTACTTCCGACGGCAGTGTTTCTGATGTAGTTCAGGGGAAGAACTCTCCTAAACTAATCTCCGATTCTGCACCGTTGGACATGAAATCAGTCGTTGAGCGGAGGAACAACGCCGTGAATTCTGGTTTCAGGAAGCATAGGAAGAAGGAAAGCTTGTTTAACGTAATGAGCAATGTTCTTGCAGAGCTCTTTTACATGGGAGACCAGGGCAGCCTTGAGAGGATTAGAGGATCTGTGGAGAAAAAGAGCTCTCGGAAACAACCTAACCCTAGGATTTGTTTGTTTACTGCATCTGCCAACGTAGACGATGGTCGCTTGGCTAGTCTACGGAAGGATGACGGTGTACCAGCAATGTCACCTTCAATCGCCGATAATAGTGTAATAGAAGTTAAGCAAAACGGGTATCGCCTCGTGCCGAAGAAGAGAGGAAAGAGCGCTTCTCTTACTTTCGTAGAGGAGAAGTCGCAGACAGATCCTTCGTCCTACTCTTGTGTCGAAGTAACCATCATAGACACGAGTTCTTCAATTTGGAAATCTGGGAAACTGATTTTCAGGAAGGGGAATGTTTGGAAGGTCCGTGACAAGAGGTTGATGTCTGGGAACTGGACTGCGTTTAGAAAGAAGAGGAAGGCGAGTGAGTCTGATAAGAAGGTCGGAGGAAAGAAGAAGAAGGTCGGAGGAAAAAACAAAAAAAAGCTTTCTCAATCCCCGTTGAACACATCCACGGAAGCAGGTCGGGAGGAACTTACAAATCCATCCTTTGAGGTTTTTACTCCACCCAGGCTTCTTTAAAGCAAAGTTTCGGGCTTGTGATTTTGTTGGGATAGTTTGCTTTCATTAAAATAACCAAATTGATTACTTTCTACATCTCAAAAGCTTCGGTTGAAGTATATGCTTGATTTATTTCATCTTCTCTCTTCAAGATTTGTTACTAGTATCTCAAACGCTAAAGGACATTGATGACATTTGACATGTCCACCACCCCTAGGGTTCTTAAGTAAAGGCTAATTTACAGGCCGCCATCCTCTTTCTTGTTTTCTTCAATTTAAGGCTTGTTATAATGGGGATTTCCCTTGTATTATATTTAGTTATTAGGATATTGAAGTAGGGGCCAAAGGCCCTGTAGTAGTTTTTTTTTTCTTTCTTTTTTTGGTAAATAGAATTTTATTGAGGTGTGAGAGACAAGGCTTCACGTACACAAAGATTGTGAAGCCAAGGACTGGAATTAGGCCAAACTCTCAATTCACTCAAAGACAGAGAGCCTCCCTAGCTCCCTAGCTAGGGTATGGAGCTACACAGTTAGCCACCTAAGGTAGAACAGGTTTGAGGGCTCAAACCAGTAACCAAACAGGACCTTTCAACCAATGGCTAGTTCAGAATAAAGGGGTAATCCTAGCAGGTCTAGGAGAAGGGTAAATAGGTAATTAGTCAATAAATAGGACAGAACTTAGATCAAATAGCTAGTGAATCAGAAGTCAAACAGTGTATAAATTTCACTCAGATAATTAGTATTCAGATCGGAAAGCCCATAGTAGCTGGCAGGGGTATAATGGTAATTTTCTTAGGTTGAAATAGAATTAGAAATTAGGTTAACAGTAAACACAGTAATCTGTAATGATCTCAAATATTAAGAGTAAAGCAGAAAACAGTAAACTAGAATTGATATCAGAGAGAAAACAATGAATAAAAGGAGTAAAGGGTAATATAGGGAGATTAAAAATATCTCAGAATCCATAGGACAGATTTCTCTCCAAAATATGTTATGTGTGATCTTCTAAAACAAGGTGTTCTAATTGCAGAAAAGACTCAGTTTAAGACTTACTTGATAATGGTAGTGGATGTAATAGTCCTAGATAGGTAGGAAGCCTACTAGGAGCCAAACAACAGGATCAAATAACAAAAGGGGTTGCTGGTTCGAATGGACAGCACTAGGATTTAGGTCAATTCCTAGGGTTAGGGTTGGATATTGGAAAAGGGGTTTATAGGGTATTAAAGGGCAGGTCTAGGGGTCAATATGGTATAAAAATAATAGGATTTGGGAAGGTTTTAAAATTCTGCAGTTCTGGACAGAATTGTGTTGCAGGTTTTGGGTTTTAATGGAGTGAAGGAATGGAGGGGATAAAGTGGGAGTTTGGGGCTGAAACTTGGATCGAGTGTCAACAATGATGTAAGGGATGTATGCTGAAAGTTTGGTTTGAAACTGATGGACAGATTTGGAGTTATGGAGGTTTCCTAGTAGAAGTAGGAGAGAGGGGTAAAACTGTAATTTCAGACAATCGGCTGGGTGGATGGTGCTGAAATTTGAATCGAGTCTCTCTTAGGGTTTGAGAAAGACTTGATCAAATTTTTAGCAGATTCCAATGGTTAGATTTGGCTGGGCAGAATTCTCACGAAAATCACCTTGTATGTGACCTTCTAGAAGGAAGAAGAATAGTTGCAGAATTTCTTACTTGTTACAGGTCTTCAATGGCAACAACTTTGAAGATGAACAATGGGGTCTCCCGATCTTCACAATGCAAGGAGATAAGTAACAGCCCTCCCGATCTTCACAATGCAAGGAGTCGATTGGAGATCCACCAATCCCTTCAACCTTGATATTACTCACAAGGCAACCTTGATATTACTCACAAGGCACACTCACGATGGAGCAAAGGCAGCAACAAAGGCAGCAAGCATAAAGCTAATTTTTATTAATCAAATTCGTATACAATGCTGGCCTCCCTTACAAACTTATATAGAAGACTCAAAAATAGACTTAGACACTAAAAAGGAATGGCCTAACCTTATCCCTAATCTATTAGGCAACTTAAACTGACTAGGAAACTCAAATAGACTCAAAATAGAGTCCTAATGACTTAAAACAACTTAAACTACTTAAAATAAAGAAGATTCCCTAGTAGCCAATAGGATATAAGAACCTCTTAGCCAATAGGATCACTTCACTTAAATTAGACCAATTGAACCAATTAGATGCAACCAATTTAAACCGGCTCAATTAAAAACACACAATAAAAACTAAGTATTGGGCTAATCCCGTATGCAACCTATGTACCCCTATTTTAGGCCCAGAAAAGTGGTCTATTACATTAGAAACCCATGGGATCAAAGGCCCAACATGTATGTAACCCAACGCTAGACTTATTTCTAATGAAACAAGCCCTATTTGGTGATGAATCTGCATCAGGATGAGAACGAGATCAATAACCTAGTAACACAGTAATAACAAGAGAACAAAGCGAGATGACAATCTACTCGAGCTTCTCACTGCAGGGTGTCATCAAACACCGGTCCCTTCTTCCTCGATCAAACACAAGGCTTCTTTATGGAGAAGATGAGTTGTAACAACAATCTTCAATTTCAGAATCATGAGTAAGGTTATCAATCCTCTCATGCAAGTATCTTTATATAATAAATCCAAATACAAGTGGAGTTGGACTAGGATAAGTCCCTAGCTGACTCTATTAAAAGGCCTAGCCACTTTAGTCAATTAAGCCGATTCTATTAAAAGGTCTAAACTTAGTCAAGATAGTCAATTCTATTAAAAGGTCTGACGACATGGTCAATATAGCCGATTCTATTAAAAGGTCTGCCCGTATAATTAATATCAACATAAGTGCTGGGTCCACTTATTAGGTGCACTCTAATTTAAAAGACTATAATGAAATCACTTAAATTGGACCACAACTTGGACCAGAATTGGACAATGGTTCAATTAACAAACAAAGACTTAAATTAACCTAATTATATGAAAGCAAATAAACAAAACAACACAGTAACTGTTAGACGATGGATTGGCCTAACCCTTTGGACCTCTTCCTTTCGAGACTTTGTCTTCAGATCTGCATCAGCTCTCCCCGGCTAGCAATCATTTGTCTCTGACGAATGGGTGAAAGACATGTAACACTCATATAAGTCGGGATCGAGCTTCTTGAAGTCATCTACATGAATCCAAGTACTGTCATGTTGTGGACGATCTTTCCATTTGACAATGAAAGCGTGGTATTCGATGCCACGACGATTGATTTTGTAGTTGTCATCCAAAACCTCCTCAATAATGTCATCAATGGTGGCTTGAGTTGGGGGCAGCCGCATCATCCATTCAATGTCGCCATCATCTGAGCGATGTCCCACATAAAAATGTAGGTCAGCCATGTTGGAGATGTTGCTTATGCTCATTTCAGCAGGTAACTCAAGCACATAAGCGTTAGGTCCAATACGTTTCAGCGCCTTATACGGACCCATCTTCTTTGGATAGAGCTTGGTATTGACACACTATTGTTATCTCTCAGGGTTGACACGAACTATCACCATGTCTCTTGGCTTAAACTCCTCATAATGTCAATGACGATCTGCTGTAGCCTTGTAGACATCATTACTTACGGTGGTACGTCGTCGAACATCTGCATGCACCTCTGTGTTGTGGCGCAAGAATTCATCAGCTTCAAGGTTGATTCGAGCTTGGGGCGGTAGAGAAACAAGATCAATAAGATGTCTTGGCTGAACTCCAAGTAATATGTTGAAAGAAGTAGCCCCGTTGTCTTGGTCACTGAAATGTTGTATGCAAACTCAGCAATATCAAGAATGGCTGGCCATGTCTTCTCATAAGCTCTGACAAAGCACCTCAATAGATTCTCCAAACTTCTGCTCACTACCTCCGTTTGTCTGTCAGTCTGTGGATGGAATGTGGTTGAAAATTGTAGCTTTGTGTTAGTTTTCAGCCACAATGTCTTCTAAAAATAGCTCATGAACTTGACGTTACAATCAGAGACAATGCTACTCGGCAGCCCATGTAATCGTACAACCTCCTAGAAGAATAACTTTGCAATGTGAGATGCATCCAAGGTTTTACGACATGGTAGTAAGTGAGCCATCTTTGAGACGATCAACTTTAACCATGATGGAATTGTATCGTTCTCTTGTAGGAGGCAACCCATGTACAAAATCCATACTAATGTCGACCCATGGTGTATGCGGACCTGGTAGTGGTGAGTATAGATTTGTGTTCTGCTTGGCTCCCTTGGCTAGCTGACAAACTCGACACCTCTTGATTATATGATCAACATCTTTTGCAATATGAGGCCAATAATATCAATCAGTAACCTGTATGATGGTCTTATCCTTGCCAAAATGACCTCCCAAACCTCCTCCATGTATCTCCCGTATGATGTGATGCCGTAGGGAAGAGTTTTGAATGCATAACCGCATTTCCAAGAATAAATACCCATCGTGAAGCGAGTATTTATGGTGCTGTCCGCCCTGCTGTAACTCCTCATATAGTACGCTGAAATCTTTGCCAGATGCGTACTCATCACGTATCTGATCAATGCTAACTGCATGTGCTGAAAATGTTTTAAGAGTAAGCACTTTCTGGCTCAATGCATCAGCCACTATTGATGCAGATCTTCTGGTGTATTCAAGAAAGAAGAAGAAGAAGGCTGCTGCCTAGTATCCACGATTTTGCCAAGAAGGCTGTTAGGAGCAGTCATGATTTAGCTTGGGTTGTTTTATTTTAATTCCTTATGTCTTTGTACGAACCGGTTGTTTCAATTTTAGTAGTAGTTTAGTCCAGTTGGTCTAGTTGATTTTAGTACTTTACTTTCTATTTATTTATTAGCAATTGTCAACAATTAGTTCACATCAGTTTAGAAATTGATTGTGCCTTGTACTCCAAGCGAAGGGGGATCAATTGGAAACTTCCTATTTTGGGAACCGTCAGATTTTTGGACTCCTGCTGCTCCTTTCTATTATTCTATAAAGCAACCCAGGAGGGCACATAATGCAAAAGTTGACTTCGAACCAGGGAAACCAACGGGAGATCGATTGCAGCCAGGATCAACATAATAAGGATGAACAAATTGAATAACTGAAACTTTTATTACTTTCCCCCCCCCTGGTTTACATATGAAAGAATAACAAAGAAAAGGATAAGAAGAATAAGAAGAGGATATAGAGAAGAAAAGGGGATAGGTATAGTAGTCTATCTCAGCCTTGGGCCTCTCACCCACAGCTATCTTAGCTGTTGAGCACAAGTCTTCTTAGACCAAACACTTGCAAGCAAGCAATAGAAATTCCATTAATAAAGTCTTAATGCAAGTGCAACTGATGGGTCCTATTTATAGCTTGGCTTATGCTTCACAAAAATAGAAAGTCTCAAAAATAGATATCAAACGAAAATATAAACTAAATCTAACTGAAAGGAAACAAAGGACTGAAATAGAAACTTAATAAAATAGAGACTTCTAAATAAAAGCTAAACAACTAAAATAGAAACTCTAACTTTGACAAGGTTTCAAAAATAGAAATTATATCCTTGTCAAAAAAAGGAAGCTAACTTGGTCTTCAATCTTCTAGAAGCTGTCCCATCGATCCTAGAGTATCTTGCTGTCCAAGGCTTCTAGAATAGAGGCACACATGATCCAAGTTGGGACCCACAACATTGTTCACATACTGTTCCTGTGAACAGTAACATTGTTTTTGAAATCTGTTTTTGTCCTGTTCTTCATGCTTTGATCTGTATCAGCACAATAGAGCCCAAGATTTTACTTCAACTCATTGCTACTGTTTGCATGCTTGCTTGCTTTCCCATGGAGATTCCTTAGTGTGTGATCTAAGGAGGAAGGGGCTGGTGTTTGATCCAGTCGACTCCTTGCTGTGGGAAGCCTGGGAGGCTGATACCTATTGTGTTCTTCATCCCTACATCACTCTGAAGTTGTTAGAAGGTAGTCCTCAATATTCGATCTCCATTGTTGCAAGGTCAGACCTCAAACTTAGGTTAGTTTCTAATTTTGTCCCTTACCTTCTAATTCCATTACCTTAACCCCCAGCCCAATCCCACCATTAACTTCCTCCCATCATCTGATCTAATTTCACCCCCCGTGAGAGGATCACTTGATCCAATTTTCAGGCCCTTTGGACCAGTGGACCCGCTGATATCACCTTGTCTCTTTCAGCCTGTCCTTGAGATTGATCTCTGCAGTTTCAGCCTTGCTTGTGAAATCAGTTGGAGGTGTTTAACTAGCTGACTGCATAGAGACCTTTGGGATTAACTTCTACCTTGTTTTAGACCTAACCCATATACCCTTGTTCTGTTCTAGGTCCCTAAACTATTACCTAACAGCCCGACTTTCTTCTATTCTGTTTGATACCTTTATCCATCAGCCTTACTACAACCTGAGTATCTCCTAAGTGTGATTCATTCCGCGGTTTAAGATCCTGTTCTGGGATTGTTTGAAGCTTTCAAGTCTGTCCTACATTAAGTGGTATCAAAGCATGGTAGGGAAACATCTTTTAGGCTTCTAGATCCCACTCGATCTGATGGTTACTATAATGGAGATGTTCAAACAACTGAGTGAAAAGCTTACTGAAAATCAGATGAACTTCAAAGATAGGCTGTTAGCAATGGAGACTCGAGTTGCTAGTCCTACTCATGACTCTTATATTCCACCTGATGAAGAGACCCATCCGACTCACTCTGCAGCCAATATTCCTAAATAGAGGGGTATAGGAAGGGGTCCACAGTGGGGTTCCAGCAGTGCAACCAACCTTTGAAGAACATTTGAGAAGTTATTTTTCTGGTGATCAGCCTACACTCAATCGACACACGGGTGATTCTCAGAAGGTCAAGCTTAAACTCAAGGAGTATTCTGGTAAGCATGATCCCCAAGTGTTTTATGATTGGTTAGTAGTTTTAGATGATTATTTGATTGGTATGAAATATCTAAGGCACAAAAAATGAAACTAGCACGCACTAAGCTAGTTGGTGTTGCACGTGAGTAGGAGTGATACCTGTTGGATTCAATAGGGTCAGAGGTTAGAAACATTCGCCTGACATCTCGCTTGGATTGGAGTTGTATTGAGAAAGTTCTCTCAATTTGAAGAAGTCTGGTCTCCAACTCTGTTTTATGCGCAAGGTTGAAGACAACCTTTATCGTGGGTTTTCAAAAACACCTTACTTCTTGTTTTCCTTAAAGTTCCCCGCCCTTCTCCAATATTTCTGTTTAGTTCCATACCTCAACTTTGCTTCCTAGTTTGTCCAAAACAATATACAGTAATACCCTTTGTATCCCTTCTTCTTTACGTGCCTAATTGCCCCTTGAAATTTTTGGTATGTTATCGGATTGCGACTAGTTATTAGATTTGAGTTATTTGTTAATCGGGTGGGCCCATAAGCTATCCGAATCGGGTTATTGGAACCTCAAATCCGCATCACTCTTCCTATGAAATGGCTAATAGCTTATGCTCAGAGTCTTTGTTCTTTTGATTAGTCCTCAAGGACCATCGCTTGCGCATTTTAGCTGGTATGTTTACAGGATGAAAGACTATATGCTGCCTATACTGAAACACAAACTGATTTTTCTTACCGCCAACCGTAACATCACTGCCATACATCCAGGGTCTCCCGGGTAAGACTCTATAAGCTTCATTGGGATGACATCACACCACACATCCTCTGAATAACGATGAAGCTCTAAAGGCACAAAACAACGTTGATTAACCTCTGAAGTGTTACCATTCAGTAGTGACACCTTATATGGTTGTGGATATTCTCAGTCTTCAAACCTGCCTTCTTCATAAAAGCCTCTGAGGTAACATTGACATAGCTGTCGCTGTCAACTATCACCTATGTAGTGTGATCACCTGAATGCATACGGCTGTACAAGATGCAGTTACGTCTCCAATCCTCCCCTTTGGTTTCAGCCATCAAGATACGAGTAACCACATGAATACCATAAGTGCTATCTTCTTTCATATCAGCCTCATCATAGTCATCCACATCAATCCCTACCTTCCATAGTGTATGGGTATAAGTCAGGATCATCAAATCCCTACCTTCCATAGGGGCATAGGGTATGGGTATAAGTTAGGATCATCATTGTGTGGAGCATCCTCCTTGTCAGCAACTATGTTGATCTTTTGACGATTTGAACAAGTTTTGTCATAGTGTTCCATTTCTTGACAATGATAGCATTGCACCTTGTTGTTGCTAGTCATATGTGCTTTCCCTTTACTGTCAAACTGTGAAGGAATTGTAGCATATGAAGGACCGACGGTAGTAGATTTTGGTGCTAGAAAATTCTTTTTGTTCCCCAGCTTGATAACCAAATCTTCTACCTGTAGGTGCAAGTACTCCTCTGCACCAAGTGCTTTCTCAAAATAGTCTTGAATGTTGGACACATTTGTAACACCAATCGCTCGGTTGATGTCAGTCCTCAATCCCAATATGAATCGAGATAGTACTTTCATATCATTCTCTCCAATGCCAGTACGAGAAGAGAGAGTCAAATTGCTCCATATAGTCTGCCACAGATAAATTCCCTTGACGAAGATAATTTAACTTGTCCTGTAACCGAGTCCAGTGACATTGTAGGTACTTGTCACTCAGTTCTTCTTTCTTCTCTACCCAAGTAATAGGAGCTTTACCTTTGTCTTCAAGATCCCTCTCAGTAGTTCTTCACCACTCACGAGCTTAACCAACTAGCTTAGTTTGAGCTAATTTCGTCTTCCTTACTCAGATAGCTCGAACCAATCATAATAGTCGTCTAATGTTGCTGACCGATCATAGAATACTTGTGGATCATGCTTGCCACTGTAATCCTTCAGTTCGAGCTTGGCCTTCTGTGTTTTGTTAGAGTTTCGACAGGGTACATCAGTATCAGTGGGGATTGTGGAATAAGACCTTACGTGATCCTCAAAAGTAGGTTGGATTGTAGGAACCCTTGGTTGTTCCCTTCCTATACTTCTTCTGTTGTGGCAATGCACTGTAGACTGTAACTAATACCTGTTTCATCCTCAGATGGTAGGTTACTATCATGAGCAGGAGTAAATCTATGAGTCTATGACCGTCAAGTTGCAGTAACCTATCACTGATAGCCCTCTGTTCCGCCTTAAGTTCGGCTGACATGTTCTTCTGTTCAGCAGAGAGCTGTTGAAACATCTCAATAACCTTTGCCATCAGATCTGGAGGAGCCGGTAGCCTTGGTGAACCATCCTATGCCATGCTTTGATACCACTTAATGTAGTATAGGTTTGAGGACTCAAACAAGTAACCAAACATGACCTTTCAACCAAAGGTAGTTCAGAATAAAGGAGTAATCCTTGCAGGTCTAGGAGAAGGGTAAATTGGTAATTACACAACAAATAGGACAGAACTTAGATGACACAATAGCTACTGAAATCAGAAGTCGAACAATGTATAAATTTGACTCAGAAAATTAGTTTTCAGATTGGAAAACCTATAGTAGCCGAAAGGGGTATAATGGTAATTTTTTAAGGTCAAAGTAGTATAAGAAATTAGGTTAACAGTAAACACAGTAATCTGTAATGATCTCAGATATTAAAGAGTAAAGCAGAAAACAGCAAACTAGAATTGATTCCAGAGAGAAAACAGTGAATAAAAAGAGAAAAGGGTATTATAGGGAGATTGCAAATATTTCAGAATCCATAGGTATGATTGACCTGAATCTTGGATCGAGTTCCTTTTTTGGAGAATAGAGAATTTGATCAACAGAGTAAGGAGTTCTGATGGTTGTATTGATGTAGGCAGATTTCTCTCCCAAATATGTTATATGTGATCTTCTAGAAAAAAGCTGTTCTAATTGCAAAAAAAACTCAGTTTAAGACTTGATAATGGTAGTGGATGAGAACGAGATCAATAACCCAGTAACACAGTAGCAGCAAGAGAACAAAGCGAGATGATTATCCACCCGGGCTTCTCATCGCATGGTGTCAACTGGATCAAACACCAGTCCCTACTTCCTTGATCACACACAAGGCTTCTCTATGGAGAAAATAAGTTGCAGTATCAATGTTCAATTTCAAAATCATGAGTAATCAACCCCTCTCATGCAAGTACCTGTATATAATAAATTCAAATGGAAGTAGAGTTGGACTAGGACAAGTCCCTAGCCAACTTTATGAAAAGGCCTAGCCACTTTAGTCAATATAGTTAACTCTATGAAAAGGTTAGCCACTTAGTCAATATAGCATACTCTATTAAAATGTCTGGCCACATAGTCATATAGCCGACTCTATTAAAAGGTTTATTCACATAGTCAATATCGACTTAAGTGTTGGGTTCACTTATTAGATGCACTCTAATTTAAAAGGCAAGAGTGAAGTCACTTAAATTGAACCACCACTTGGACCACAGTTCAATTAACAAACAAAGACTTAAAATAAGCTAATTATGTGAAAGCAAATAAACAAAACAAAACAAAACAACCACTGTTAGGCCATGGATTGGCCTAACCCTTTGGACCTCTTCCTTCGAGAGTATGTCTTCAAATCTGGGCACTCTAAGAAGATGTGATCGTTTGTTTCCATAGGGTTGCTGCACCAAAGACATACGGAATCGATCGACACTTGGCGGGAAGACAGACCTTGACCCGAAGCAAGTCCTTGGGCACAAGCCCTCCACAACATAGATATAATCTTTTGCCCTTTCTTACACTGTCAGATTCTCTTCCATACTACCAAGGGAATGAGCGCCCACTCCTTGATATGGGAATTTGAAGCATTGTTGAGCATGATGTGCATTTTTATGATTGAATTGAGTGTGGTATGCCGACTTTACCGAGAAGATCCCACTTTTAGCGCCTCCCCAAATCTGCCTATCTTGATCGGGGGAAAGACTCATATTTATCTTGAGGATTCCTTTCTATCAGAGGGATGAAATAGTTGCTCAAGAAGGTGCAGTTTCGAAACCCGATTTTCCTGGTTAATAAGATCAGACACCTTGAAGAATGTACAGCTTGGTTGTCTCGGATAATGGACTCAAAAGTCAAAGTGAGTCGGGATCCAATTGTCTTCCCAAATGAGAATTTTTCTCTATTGCCAATTTGCCGTAGAGGGGCCTTGTTGGAGAACCTTTCTGCCTTCCAGAATACTCTGCCATGCCCATGAAGGCTGGTTACTGACACCCGCTTGCGAAAAATCCTTCTTGGGGAAATATATTGCTTTAAGCATAGTTCGAGAACTCGCGAGATCTCGCCGAGTTTCTCGATTTTTCGAAATCCAGAGATAAGACTGCCTACGAGTCTCAAAATGTCAATATTTCGCCGAGGTCTCGGTTTGACATAGGAAAATGCCCATGTAGGTCCTTTATATGAATGCCAGATCTCGAGATCTTGTTGGAAATTCTTGGTATATAGACACCTATCTATGCCAGGAACCAAGACAGACAAGACAAACACTTATTTATGCCTAATATCATTTGTATTTCATTTACTTAAGATATTATTCATAAATAAGCAAATACCCCCTATTTGAATCCAATAAAAATAGTTAAAAACCAAACGTGCGGTAAAATATTCATTTGTTTTGCTGTCCAAAAAACTATTTTCATTCAGAGTGATTTTGACAGCATTTGCGCACATCGAATTAAGTTTGACCGGTACATAACTCTTTCAATATAAATCAGATTTTAGCAATCTTGGACTTGTTGGAAAGCTTTGTTTTGAAAGCTTTCCAACCATAGTTGTCACGGCGTCATTGCGATCCAAGTCGGTAGAGGGGTGTCACGTCGATATATCGACATGTTGCCCGCCATGGCGAGCATGTCGACCATGTTTTATTTTTTATTTTCTCTATTTTTAATGTTTTAATAGATGTATACTCAAGCCATGTTTTATTTTTTCTCTATTGTTTCTCAAGTTTTAAGGATGGCAATCTTGTAATTAAGCAGAATCTAAGAAAGGGCATAGAAGGGTTTTGATTTAATGACTAAGGGTAAACTTGGAGGGATGGTAAAGTATGGACAAAGGGGAATAAAAGAAGAGAAGGGTACTTTAGGAAAAAGGCAAAAATAAGGGTTTGTAATAACCCACGATCGGATTATGGATTTATGGTTTTCTTCAACCTTACGACTTCAGCCTGGGACGGAAAACAGTGTAGTACGAAGGAGATAACTCCTTCAACTCTTCTCGGTCCAGTCTAAACCTTCAGGCAAAGCATCGCCACATCATGTTCTATCAATTCCAGCAAGAACACATCACAGAAATCAACTAAACAAGGAGTATTTAATTCTTGGAATCAGATCTGGCGACTTCTTAGTTGCAAGACAGAGACAGAGACATAGGCAGAAGAAATTGAAGAGGGAAAGAGAGACAGGAAGAAGAAATCGAAGAGGGAAAGAGGGACAGGAAGAAGAAATCAAAGAGGGACGCCATGGCGTAGGTCGCCATGCATTCTCCAGCGCCAGGATGCCATGGCGACGCCATGACAACCATGTTTCCAACAAGTCCAAGATGCTTAAATCTGATTTATATTGAAGGAGTTATGTACCGGTAAACTTAATTCGGTGTGCGCGAATGCTGTCAAAATCGCTCTGGATGAAAATATATTTTTGGACATCAAAACAAATGAATATTTTACCGCACTTTTGGTTTTTAGCAATGTTTTACCATATTAAGATTTA
This sequence comes from Telopea speciosissima, assembly GCF_018873765.1. Lineage (NCBI taxonomy): Eukaryota > Viridiplantae > Streptophyta > Magnoliopsida > Proteales > Proteaceae > Telopea > Telopea speciosissima. The sequence goes on along the minus strand of NC_057916.1, from coordinate 85,276,847 downwards.
TGGAATTATTAGATTTGAGAAAAACCTCAGCATTAGAAAGTTGAAAATTGCACCTACCGCCGAAAATCCAGTTTTTGTTCTTGAACTAGGGGGTTGACTTTTTTTCCTTTTGGAATTTTATTTTTTAACTATTTTTATTGGATTCAAATGGGGGGGGGTATTTGCTTATTTATGAATAATATCTTAAGTAAATGAAATACAAATGATATTAGGCATAAATAAGTGTGTTTGTCCTATGTCTGTCCTGGTTTCTAGCATAAGTAAGTGTCAGTCCTGCTTTCCCACTAACTGAAACTCCTATTTGGACTTTGTTTTTGCAAAATCTGATAGTGCCATTGTGTTTAAATGGCCTAAAATAAGTTGAATACCAAGTTTCAGACCCAAACTAGGTCTAAAACCCACTGAGATGAGGCTTCGAGTCGAGAAAAAAAAAGGTGCACCAACTCGGCGAGATCTCGACTCGACTCGGTTTTTCAAGGGTCTAAGTTGGCACCGAGACCTGAGTTTTCGAACCTTGGCTTTAAGAAATTGGGTCAATAAGGAGTCCAGGTTTGACCACAATCGCTACGCCACCTTAGATCATAGTTGTCACATCGTCACGGCGATCCAAGTCGGTGGAGGGCTGTCTAATTGATATATCGACATGTCGTCCGCCATGGCGATCACGTCGAACATGTTTTATTTTTTATTTTCTCTATTTTTAATGTCATTTAGTATGCTATAATAGATACCCTATAACATAAAAAATCAACATGAAATGTACTACTAGTGTACTATGGTTTAATTCATGAAAGTGTAATATCTATTAGTGTATATGAATTATGAAACCATGGATTAGCCTATCAAATAATTGATAGCAATAGTCTTGCTGATAATAAAGTCGAAAAATCAAATGATAGGCTAACCTGTTTACAGAGTGGCAGTGCTGTAATCAAATAGAATCTTGAATGGCTCAAGCTGCTACAAGAGGAGGAAAACAACGGCAATTTGAAGGAGTTTTCTCCTTTGTTAGAACTCTGATGATTCTGCAACTTTGGAACCAGGTTCTAAACCCCAGGTCCTGTTGATTCCAAGTGGTAGTCACCAGAAATAGCAACTAACAACTTAAAGAAAAGTCCCAGAAATTGCAGGTGGCGGTAGAGAGGAAATCAGCTTTGTTTGCAAAGCTCCAACTCACAGCAAGAGAGGTATTACGGCTTAAGATTCTGGGGTTCAGGTCGCCCAGTGCATGTGGCTTAAGAAGGAATGGGCTAGCTTAGTTCACAAGTCACAACTGTGGGGAACTGTTGTGAACCAGAACAGGGGTAAAAGGAGAAACCAGAAAAGAAGAAAAAGAATGAAAGAAGAGAGGGAATTGTAGTGAAGCCTGCAACTCTGCAAGGCAAGAAGAAGAAAAAAGAAGACAAAAAACCCCCCCCTCTGTCGAGTGTCGTCTCTCTCCGTCTCTGTCTCTCTTTGCATGTGTGTGTTGACCGTGAGAGACTGAGAGTGGCCCTTGCCGTCTTGGCCTGTGTTACATATTAAAAAGACAAAAAAAAGAAAAAAGAGAAGAGGAGTCGCCGGAAGTGAAGAAGACGACTCTCTCTCTCTTTCTCTCGCTGGAGGACTGAGAAGAGAAGAATAATAAGAGGAACTGAAGAAAAAGAAGAAGAACTACCAAATTAAAAAAAAAAAAAAAACAATTACTTACCTGCTGGGAGAACTCGCGGGAGCTAGGAGAACTTGCCGGAGCCGACAAAGGAGGCCGATAGTCGCTGGACTGCTGGAGGGTTTCGAAGTCTCGCGTCTCTTTCTTCTAATGACTCTCTCCTTCTCTGTTGAGTGAGAGTCTTTTCGATTTCTATTAGGGTATAGGCACTAGTCAATTGTTTTTTATTTATTTATTTTTGTTAATGTGTATTGCAGGTGTAACTTTACACCTCCAATACACATTAAGATAAAAGCATTATCTTTTAAAAGGTTAAAAAAAAATTAAAATGATTAAAAACTAAAGTTTTTACACTTGAACAAGAATATCGGCCGAGATGGCCATATATCGTGGTATGGCATCCATGTCGGTGCCATGGCGACACCAAGGAGGCCATATCGGTCGATATTCTTACATATACCATATCGACCAATGATATGTCCATTATTCCAGCGATATGACGCCATGGCAGCGCCATGACAATTATGCCTTAGATAACAAAGCTCTATTATGGAGGAGAGGATTGCGTAGACCTAAACTGCCTCTCTTTTGATTGGAAGAAGCGTGGTCAAGAAATCCAGGGAATCCATTGTTCCTCTTCTTTCTGCCCTCAAAAGGACTTGGACATAGTCTGCCGCGTCTTGACATGATGAGAGAAAGGCATTTAAAATGTGATCTGGCAAAACTAGACATTGAGCTCACGACGGATTTTAGCATCACCTCCCTACTGGCGTAGGACAAAAATTGCTGCTTCCACCCTTTAATTTTATTACATACATTAGATGTAAGCGCTTGGAACACCTGGACTTTATGCACTCCAATCTCAGTTGGAAGACCGAGGTATCTAGATGGGCCATCTCCATAAGGTATCTTCAAAATCCGGGAATACCACAGCTTCACCCTTTGAGTAGTTTTAGGACTAAAAAAGAGGGAAGACTTTTGTAGGTTCACGGCTTGGCCACTTGCCTTGCAAAGAGGAGATGTATGATTGCCAGTGCTCTACTTCACACTTTTACACCATGGAGGGAATGGTCTGATGAAGCTTTCTCAAGGATCGAACATAGGCACTGAGTGCATATAATGAAAAGGGATGCGGAGAGGGGTTCCCCTTGCCGTATGCCCCTTGAAGGAATAATGGGTCTCCTATCTGATGCAGATCCAAGCACAAGGAAGAAGAAGAAACAGCCCTGATTGGCTGCATTTGTTGGAGCTTAGTTTTTCCCATACTTAGTTTTTTTTTACAGCCTTTAAGGGCTAATTCTGATTGGCTGGATTTTGTTTTAATCTGATTGGTTCATTAGGAATCTTTTAAGCTATGTTTAATTTGTTAGTTTTACTTCCCTCCACGATTTCTAATAAGAGGGTCTGAAGTGTTTTGTAATTAGGGATCAGATCTGGGATTATAAGTCCTAATTTGAGTAGGATTTTGGCTTTGGTCTTTTTGCATAAATAATACAATTCGAGGCCAGGCTCCCCCCACTATTCTGAATTAAAAAAAAAATTCTCTTTAGCTTTTGCTACTTGCGGTCTTGCTTCTGTTTGCTCCTCTGTGAGTTTGCCTTGTGGGTTTATCAAGGTTGAAGGGGTTGGTGGATTCCAGCTGACTCTTTGCATCGGGAAGATCGAGAGGACCTTATCTCAGCTATCTAGCTACTGCCATTGGAGGGTGATCAAACCAGGAAGTTGTTTACAATTTCCTGCAATAACACTTTAATGTAGTCCTAGGTAAGTAGGAGACCTACTAAGCCAGACAACAGGATCAATCGCAAAAGGGCTTGCTGGTTCGAATGGACAGCACTAGGATTTAGGTTAATTCTAGGGTTTAGGATGGGAATTTGGGAATGGGTCTTATATGGCTTTAATATGCAGGTCTAGGGGGTTATTATGGGATAAAAATAATTGGATTTGGGAAGGTTTTAAAATTCTGCAATTCTGGACAGAATTGAGTTGCAGGTTTTAGGTTTAATGGAGTGGGGGAATGGAGGGGATATAGTGGGGATTATGGACTAGGTTTAAGGTCGAGTGTAGGGAGAGGTGTGGGGAATATAGGGTGGAAGTATGGTTCGAAATTGATAGCCAGATCTATAGTTATGAGGGAGTCCTAGTGGAGGTAGGAGTTGCAGGTTTAATGGAGATTAGGGTTTGATGGATGGAGGGGAATGTGGATTAGGTCTAATGGAAGGATAATGGCTGGGAAGAGGAAGGTTTAAAAACAAATAGCAGGTTCAAACTTACTGGATTGCAGAAAACAATGGTAGCAGCTTGATAACTTGAAGAAACCTCCCGATCTTCACAATGCAAGGAGTCGCAGGAGTCCACCTACCCTTTACCACCTTGAGATCCACAAGGATATACACTCACAAAGAGCAGTAGCAATGGCAGCAAGCATAAAGCTAATTTTTATTAATCAAATTCGTATGTAATGTTGGCCTCCCTTACAAACTTATATAGAAGACTCAAAAATAGATTTAGACACTAAAAAGGAATGGCCTAACCCTATCTCTAACCTATTAGGTAACTTAAACTGACTAGGAAACTAGAATACTAAAGGAAATAGACTCAAAACATGGTTGGACTTATAGAGTCCTAATCCAGCCCAGCTTACATCACAGGACCAATTAAGTTGTCACATGACCACTTAACCAAGTCACATGATCACTTAAATTGAACCAATTGGATGCAACCAATTTGAACCGGTTCAATTAAAAAACATAAAAATAAACTAAGTATTGGGCTAATCCCGTATGCAACCTATATATCCATATTTTAGGCCCATAAAAGTGGCCTATTACATTAGAAACCCATGGGATCAAGGGCCCAACATGTATGTAACCCAATCCTAGACTTATTCCCAATGAAACAAGCCCTATTTGGTGATGAATCTGCATCAACTCTCCCCAACTTGAAAAAATTCGTCATCGAATTTTATAGTGATGAGGGGGAATCAACATGTGATCACCAGCTTTGACCATCCCCAAACAGAATTCCAGTGAAGCAGGAACATTGAGGATAAAATCTCTAAGGCGTGGAGCTTTCTCTTCGAAGAACCATGGTGGCATAACAAACTCTATGTGTTCGTTTTCTGATTCAGCAACAACTGTGAATATCCTGTCCATAGAGTCTTCAGTGTTAGCAACCTTCGCATCTAATACTTGAGACACAAGCTCCACCTCTTCAAAAACAGCATCTTGAATGCCAATAATTTCTTGTGGAGTGCTTTCAACCACTACTTCATCTTCCATGTCCTCAGCCTTGTATACTTTGCTCTCTTCAGTAGTTTCTTCTACCATTGTGTTTTGGACCTCCACATCAATTTGATGGCTGAGCTTCTCAACCATGATCTTAACTATTGGTGTAGCTTGGTCTACTTGAGTTTCTTTAGCTATAGGTTCTTGAATCTCTTCAACACAAACTGCCTTAGTAGAATCTTCTGTTGGTGCATCCACCATTGGTGAAACTTCAAACACAGTCGATGCCACTTGCGTTTGAGTTGACATGTTCGGCAGTCCCTGTGGCTGTACAGTCGATGTGGTCACCTTTGGTTGTAACCCTTTTAGAATAAAACAATGGTATAGACGGTGTCGATCAGGTAGGACACACAAGTTGTTTTCAGGTTCAATCCAACCTTGTCGCGTGTCTAACCAATCACCACCTACTGCAATAAAACTCTTTGAATGTGGTACCGGCTGACACCAAGCACCATCATGGTATGAAGAACACCCAAATACAACAAAGATTTTACCTGTAGGCATGATGCAAATCTCTCCTGGTTGGGACAACATATCCACCACAGATTGTGAAATAATGTTGTTACGTCGCCTTTCATCAACAACTAATATGGTTGTGCTCCCATTGGGTAGACGAACTCAGGTCTTGAAAATGAATGGAGGTGGGTCTTTTGAGGCTTGGTTGGAGCTTCCATCCGCCATAGCTTTGATACCAATTAATGTAGTCCTAGGTAGGGAGGAGACCTACTAGGAGCCAGACAACAGGATCAATCGCAAAAGGGGTTGCTGGTTTGAATGGACAGCACTATGATTTAGGTTAATTCTAGGGTTTAGGATGGGAATTTGGGAATGGGTCTTATATGGCTTTAATATGCAGGTCTAGGGGGTTATTATGGGAGAAAAATAATTGGATTTGGGAAGGTTTTAAAATTCTGCAATTCTGGACAGAATTGAGTTGCAGGTTTTAGGTTTAATGGAGTGGGGGAATGGAGGGGATATAGTGGGGATTATGGACCGAGTTTAAGGTCGAGTGTAGGGAGAGGTGTGGGGAATATAGGCTGGAAGTATGGTTTGAAATTGATAGCCAGATCTATAGTTATGAGGGAGTCCTAGTTGAGGTAGGAGTTGCAGGTTTAATGGAGATTAGGGTTTGATGGATGGAGGGGAATGTGGATTAGGTCTAATGGAAGGATAATGGCTGGGAAGAAGAAGGTTTAAAAACAAATAGCAGGTTCAAACTTACAGGATTGCAGAGACCAATGGCAGCAGCTTGATAACTTGAAGAGACCTCCCGATCTTCACAATGCAAGGAGTCGCAGGAGTCTACCTATCCTTCACCACCTTGAGATCCACAAGGATATACACTCACAAAGAGCAGCAAGCATAAAGCTAATTTTTATTAATCCAATTCGAATGTAATGTTGGCCTCCCTTACAAACTTATATAGAAGACTCAAAAATAGACTTAGACACTAAAAAGGAATGGCCTAACCCTATCCCTAACCTATTAGGTAACTTAAACTAACTAGGAAACTAGAATACTAAAGGAAATAGACTCAAAACATGGCTAGACTTATAGAGTCCTAATCCAGTCCAACTTACTTCACATGACCAATTAAGTTGTCACATGACCACTTAACCAAGTCACATGATCACTTAAATTGAACCAATTGGATGCAACCAATTTGAACCGGTTCAATTAAAAAACATAAAAATAAACTAAATATTGGGCTAATCCCGTATGCAACCTATATACCCATATTTTAGGCCCATAAATGGGGCCTATTACATTAGAAACCCATGGGATCAAAGGCCCAAAATGTATGTAACCCAATCCTAGATTTATTCCCAATGAAACAAGCCCTATTTGGTGATGAATCTGCATCACACTTCTTCTTCTAATCCTCCAACCTAGCCTTCATTCCCACATTCGATCCCCATAACCCTAAATCCTGTCCAGCCTCATTCCCTCCATCAATCATCACCAACCTTCTTCCACAACAGCCTTATCATCCCCCTAAGACTCGACAGAAACCCCTCTCCCATCTATCCATTAAAACCCTAATCTCCATTAACCTCCATTAAAACCCTAACCCTCAAATACAGATCCTATACTTCCAGCCACCAAAACCCAACCAAACTTCAGTCGAACCACCCCCTCACTGCCTAGGATACTCGATCCAAAGCCCCTCTCCAAATTGTCATTCTAAACCTTAAATTCCCCTCTTTTCCTAAAACCCAAAACCCAAACCAAAACCCTAAATTTTACAGAAATTCAAATTCATTTAAACCTAATCAAACCCACATCAATACATTCCTAAATACCTGCCCAACATTACTGTTTATCACAATCAGTCATCACCTTCATCCTAACCCTAGTTTTAACCTAAATTTCCCAATTCTACCCAATCAGCTAGCTTAATCAGAGGTCCTGGTTTACTTGGCTTCTAGTAGGACTTTATCCTATCTAGAACTACTTTACTATCAGCTCCATTAATGAGAATATTGTAAGAAACTGTTGATATGCATTGCATAACAAGGTTAACCCATCTAGAGCAGAAGCCAAATTGTAGCAGCATGTTTTTGATGAAAGGCCATTCTAGCCGCTCATATGCCTTTTGCATACTGAGCTTGATGGCCACAAATTTTTTTCTTCCCTTTCTTTCTCTTCTATGTAATTAAACAGCTCATGACAAAATAATTGTCGGAAATCAATCTCTCCAGGACGAAAGCCGCTTGAGATGGAGCAATAATCTGGTGGAGGGAGTGAGGGACTTCTTCAACCTGTCAGCCATTATTCTTGAGATGACCTTGTACGCCACACTGCATAGGCTAATTGGCCTAAACTGGTAGGCCGATTCTGGACTGTGCACCTTGGGGATAAGGCATAGCAGTAATTTGTTAAGTTCAGAAGATATTCGACCTGTCACAAAGAAATCATTGATAGACTGAACAATGTTATCGTTATTAATATCCCAATATTTCTGAAAAAAGTTTGGGGGGAATCCATTGAGGCCGGGGGATTGTAGAGGCCTCATTGCATTCAAAGCTCCTTGGATTTCCTCCACCGAGGGTATCAAACAGAGATATGTATTGAGACCGCTACTAACCACTGGAGTGGTAACCTCTAGGACAGCTTGAAGAGCATCAGAGTCAATACCTGCTGAATTGAATACGCCTCTGAGATGATCAAGAATTTCAGAGAAAACCTCTAATTCTGCATCTACTGATCTGCCCTTGTTTTAATTTTTAAAATTCTGCTCCACTGTCTTCTGTGAACTGTAGTGGGTTTGAAAAAATCCAATATTTTAGTCACCAGAATTGAGCCAGGAAATGCGGGACTTTTGTTGCCACATAGCTTTTTCCCTTGCAAGCTCCTCCAATAAGCTACTAATATCATTCTCTCTGATCTGGGATTGTGCTGAGTCTGGAAGGCTCTGAAGGCGTCCTAAACTTCTAATTCTCTCTTTAGATTATTGATGTTTTCTTGGATGTGCCCAAAGATTCTTTGTTCCACCTTTTCAGAGATGTTCAACAGGAATCAAGCTTGCACTGAAGGGAAATAGAAGGAGTGGGCCTGACTTGCAAGGTCCAAGCCTTGGCAATTGTGTTTTTACATTCCGGGTGGCTCATACACATGGAGAAACTCACTGAGATTGTTGCCTTTAGGAAGAGGGCCGAAAAGCGAGATGAAGCAGAATGTCTACACCATCTTTTCAGTATCATTCCTTAAAGATCGAAGATACTCCTCAAAGGCAGCAACCTGATCCAACTATACCCCAGGATGTCACATAACTATTTTTCAACATAGACTATGGCACTAAGGTTGAGGTTTCAGAATTCAGTGGTAAAAACGGGCCAGAGGAATTTTTTGATTGGCTTACCAAGGTTGAAAAGATTCTATTATAAATTCTTTACGGACACAAAAAAGTGTGAACTCATCCTCACCAAGTGATGAAAATGATTTGGGAATAATTGCTTGTGTCCCAAGGGATCACAGCCAAATTCTATTCATAATAAAAGAGAAAATAACAAAATTACAAGTATATCCTTAGGGCTGAACACACTTACGAGAATATCCAAAACACCCAAATTACAACACTCCCCCTTAAGGTGGTGCATATATATCACACATGCCCAACTTGCACACAATAAATGAAACACCTTATTGTTAAGTCTTTTGGTGAAGACATCGGCCAATTGATCACCAGATTGAACAAAGGGATACATAACTCCTTGATCTAGTTTCTCTTTGATGAAATGGCGGGTTATCTCCATGTGCTTTGTCCTGTCATGCTAAACAGGATTGTAGACAATGCTAATAGCAGATTTGCTATCACAGTACAGTGTCATGGGAGAGTTGGTACTAACCCCAAGATTATGAAGAAGACCCTTAAGCCTCAACAACTCACATATGTCATGTGCCATAGCACGAAATTCAGCCTCTGCATTGGACCGAGCAACATCATCTTGCTTCTTGTTACCTCCTACAATGGTACAAGCCAGACTTGGACCTTCAATCATCAGGAAAGCCTGCCCAGTCAGCATTGATGAAGGTCTCTATACGCATGTGGCTATGAGGAGATAAAAGAACCTGTTTTCCTGGTGATGACTTCAGGTACCTTAGAATACGATACACAACATCCAAGTGAGTTGAGTATGGGTCATGCATATACTGATTTACTAGACTCACAGCATGAGCAATGTTTGGTCGAGTATGGGAGAGATATATCAATCTAAGCACCAGTCGTTGATAGCCTCTTTTGTTAACTGGCTCACCATCTTTGCCCTTCAAATGTGTGTTTTCTTCCAGAGGAGTATCAATAGGGTCACAACCAAGCATCCCAGTCTCGGATAGGAGATCCAAAGTATACTTCCTTTGAGAGAGAAAGATTCCTTGGAAGAATGAGCAACTTCAACAACAGCAACCATGACCTTCTCTCAACTAAATGGGGTCGACTACATGGATCCGAAGAGGCCGTGACGGTAATTGAAATAAGAGAAGTAGAAGGGAGTAAACAAGTTAAAAAGTAAAAAGGAGTAAAAGGAAGTAAAAAAGATAAAATAAAGTTACTAAAGGAAAAAGTTTAAGCAGTAGTCAAAGCAGCATCCCAGGAACATCCCCCTATAAGGGGTTGGTTACATGGGTCCTTGTCCTCCAAACAACTCTATCCGCGGTCATACTAGGATCGAGCCCTACCACATGCATATCCTTTCTTACCACTTCTCCAATAGTCATTTTAGGCCTGCCCCTACCTCTTTTAGCTCCTTCAAACTGAATTTGGTAACTCCTCCTTACTGATGCATCCATGGTTTACGTTGGACATGACCATACCACTTCAAGCGGCTCTCACGGAGCTTGTCCTGGATTGGTACAACTCCTAATTCGGTTCTAATACAATCATTCCGTACTTTATCTCTCCTGGTCTTGCCGCACATCCTCAACATCCTCATCGCTGCTACACTCATCTGATCCATATTACTCTTCTTAAGGCCCAACATTCTGCCCCATATATCATCGCTGGTCTTATTACTGTCCTATACCCCTTAAGCTTAATAGGCATGCATTTGTCACATAAAACTCCTGATGCACCTCTCCACTTCATCCATCCTACTTTAATTCTGTGGGAAACATCGTTCTCTATATCACCCTCTTTGTAAATTGTTGACCCCAGGTATCTAAAGTATTCACTTGGTGGTATCTCCTGGTCCTCAAGTTTCACCACTTCATTACCTCTCCTGGTTTGACTGAAGTTACACATCATATATTTTGTCTTTGTTCTGCTTAACTTAAAACCTCTTGATTCCAAGTATGATCTCCATAACTCTAGGTTCGCGGTAATCCCTTACACCATCTCGTCTATCAAAATAATATCATCATCGAAAAGCATACACCAAGGGACCTCATCTTGGATATGCCTGGTTAAATCATCCATGATGAGTGCAAACAGATAAGGGCTTAGAGCTGATCCTTGGTGTAACCCAATTGTAATTGGAAATTCACTAGTTTGGCCCTTTGCAGTTCTGACACTTGTCACCACACCCTCATACATGTCCTTAATTATATCCAAATGGTTACTTGAGCTCCTCTTCCCTAGGACATGCCAAATGAGCTCTCTAGGAACTCTATCATAGGCCTTTTTCTAGGTCGATAAAGACCATATAGAGGTTTCTTTTATATGCTCTAAAAATTTCCATAAGCCTCCTTAGAAGGTAAATAGCTTCTCTCATGGATCTTGGTTCTCCGATATATTAGTTTCTCTTCTTAGGTGGGCGTCAATGATTTTCTTCCATAATTTCATGGTATGACTCACTAGTTTAATGCCTCTATAGTTATTGCAGTCCTAGATATCACCTTTGTTCTTATAAATTGGAACTGCAGTGCTTCTCCTCTGTTAGAATTATCGGGATCCCAGAAGATCTCGGTATTAGTGTATCCTTCTGAGGCCTTTTTGTCTATTTCTTGTGGGTTACTCTTGTTATTGCTATTTAATGAAGTGGAATAGGGAGTTCTAACCTATCGGTTGAACTCCCAACGGTTGCAACCTACATTATTCTCTCCTCTCTCTTCTCTTTTCTCTTTATTAGTTTACATGGCATCAGAGCTAGATCCTTAGGGCTGCTACATCGCTATAATATCTTGTTCTTGTTCTCTTTTCATATTTCTTCACTTTATTCTTGAGGTGATTGATCTCTGATTGTTTTGCGACTTCCTTTCGTATTCATTTGAAGGGGGTGCATCACCCTATGCTGCTTTATGAGATTTTCAAGAGACTAGTTCATGTTTCTTATTGAGAACTAGTCTTCTCTCTTTCGTATGGTCATTGGTGATCGGTATATGGATTGATAATTGTGACTTCATGTCAGGTATGAATTTTTAGTTGGTTAGAGATTTATATCGATCAACTTTGGATCGATTTTCTGGACAGAGTGTGTGCTTCATATCGATTAGCCTTGGGTCGATTTTTCTGGGCAGAATATTTCAATATTTTCTGGGCAGAATAGTTCATGGTTTCTGGGCAGATTGACTCGATTTTCTTTGACAGCCTTTGTGGGCAGATTTTTTGGATCGATTCTGTGGTGATTATTTTCTGAATCTCTTTCGATGGATGATAATAAGCCTGTGGTGACTGAAGTGATGTCTTCTTCTTCACATCGTATTGTGGAAAAGAAATTAGAAGGTGCTAGCAACTTTCAACAATGGAAGCACATAGTTACGTTAGTATTGACTGGTTGTGATCAGCTGAAGCACTTAACAGAAACAAAGCCGACTGATGATGCATCATGGGATATCATGGATGCACATATTTTAGGACAACTTTTGAATTGTATGGATCACCAGATGGTTGATTTGGTCACTCATATCCATACTGTGAAGGAACCGTGGGAGTACCTGAATATGCTGTATTCAGGTGTGAATAATTTGTCCCGTATTTATGAACTGTCGCAGGATTTTTTTAGAGCTGATCGGAAGGCTCGGCAATTGACCCAATATTGTGCTGATTATAAGATGTATGAAGAGTTGAATGCGATACTCCCTATCAGTTCTGATGTAAATCACAAGCAGACCCAGAGGGAGCAACTCGCAGGTATAAATTTTTTGGGCAGTCTTGGAAATGAGTATGATTCAATTCGCTCCAATATTTTAGGAGGTGATAAGGTGCCCTCCCTTGCTGATACATTCTCTCGGGTTCTTCGTGTTTCTCGTGAGAACTCTCATGATCCCACACCAGTTACAAGTGACAGTTCAGCCCTGGCAGCTTCTGGCTGTGGGAATGGAGTTGGCCGTGGTCGTGGGAGGAGTAATGTTCTAGGGAAAGCTCCTGGTTCTCTGTCTGTTGAGGGTGGTCCTGTAAGGACGTGTCACCACTGTGGCAAATCGGGTCATATTTAGCGCTTTTGTTGGAAGCTTCATGGCAAGCCTTCGTAACAACAGTTTGCCAACTCTGCAACTAGTACAGAGTTTTCTGTTGCACCATCTGAGGAAAAAGTGGTAACTATGTCTGCTGAGAATTATGCAAGGTTCTCCTAGTTTCAAATTTCTTAGCCTGTGTCTTCCTCCACTGCTACTTTTGTCAAGACAGGTAATGCCATAGCGTGTCTCTCTTCTTCTCGTCCCTGGATCATTGATTCAGGTGCATTTGATCGTATGATTGGGGTTTTAGGTAATTTTTCATCTCTTTGTCCTTCTGAGTCTAGTGTTACATTAGCCAAGGTTAATGGCATTGGAATTGTTCATCCTAGTACGAATTTGTCCCTTTCAGATGTCCTTTACTCACCTGATTTCCCTTTCAATTTATTGTCTGTGAGTAAGCTAACCAATGCTTATAACTATTCCATAACTTTCTACCCTAGTTCTTGTGTTTTTCAGGATCTTACATCGAAGAAGACGATTGGTAGGGGCGTGAAAAAGGGGGGTTGTATTTTCTTGAGGACTCTCCTTCAGTTGCATGCTCCGGAATTTTATCTCCTCGTGAAGTTCATTGCCAGTTGGGACATCCATCGTTACAGAGCTTGAAGAAGCTTGATTCCCATTTTCAATCTCTTTCTAGTCTAGATTGTGAGTCGTGTCAGTTTGGAAAGCTCCACCATGTGAGTTATTCCCCTCGAATCAATAAACGGTCTGTGCACCTTTTTGATTTAGTTCACTCCGATGTGTGGAGTCTTTGTCCTGTTGCATCTAAGTTAGGATTTCGGTATTTTGTTACTTTTGTTGATGACCATTCCAGGGTCTCTTGGCTTTATCTAAAGAAAAATCATTCAGAATTGTGTTCTATTTTTTGTGCATTTGTTCTGAAATTCAAACTCAATTCAATAAGAGCATTCGTATTTTACGCAGTGACAATGCAAAATAGTATTTTTCAGCACCCTTTAATTCTTTTATGGTTGGCCATGGTATGCTTCACCAGTCTTCCTGTTCAGACACTCCATAACAAAATGGAGTGGCTGAACAGAAGAATAGACATTTGAAGGAAATTACTCGTTCCATTCTTTTTGAACGGTAGGTACCACAAATTTTTGGGCTGATGCTGTTCTTACTGCATGCTTTCTCATTAATCGCATGCCCTCTTCTGTTTTAAAGGGTGGGATTCCTTATTCTTTACTTTTCTCGTCTGCCCAATTGTTTGAGTTACCTCCCCGTATTTTTGGGTGTGTTTGTTTTGTTCGTGACCATCGTCTTGGTTTATCTGAGTTAGAACCTAGGTCCTTGAAATGCATTTTCCTTGGTTATTCGCAAACTCAAAAAGGATATAGGTGTTTTTATCCTAATTTGCAGAAATATTTTATCACCGCCGATGTTTCCTTCTTTGAGTCCACGCCTTATAATGATTCTTCATTTGTTTTGTCCGAGTTGGATAATGGTCTTCCTCTTTCTGTTGGGGAACGGGTCTCTCCACAGGTTCCACCGGCTGCACCTCCACCACCACCACCACCACCACCAACTGTTCCTCCACTTTGGTTCACCTTTGTTCGTCGTCCTCGTGTTGATACAGCAACCTCGGCTCCTTCGATACCTACAACATCAACTTCGGTTGCTGATCTTGTTCCAGAGGTGACTGTACCCATTTTTGATGTTCTTGCTCCATCTTCTATTGATGTTGTTCCTTCTGATCTTGATGTTCCCTCTTCTAATTTTGATGTTGCTCCTTCTGATATTGATGTTCCATTGCTCTACGCAAGAGGTTCATAGTTGTACCCAACATCCTTTGGGTAATTTTGTGTCTTATTCTAGTTTTTCTGACTTTTTTCGATCTTGTCTTACCACTATTGCGTCTCATCCTATTCCTAAATCAGTTACAGAGGCATTGTCTAGTCCTGGCTGGAGGACAGCTGTGGAGGAAGAATTATCGGCCTTGGAAAGTAATGAGACTTGGGATCTTGTTCCTTTGCCTACGGGTAAGACTGCTGTTGGTTGTCGGTGGGTATTTATTGTGAAGGTAAACCCTGATGGTTCTCTTGCTCGTTTGAAAGCATGTTTGGTTGCAAAGGGGTATACCTAGGTCTATGGGGTTGATTATTTAGATACTTTTTTTCCTGTTGCCAAGCTTGCTTCTGTGCGTGTTTTGATCTCTCTTGCAGCATCTCATCACTGGCCTCTATATCAATTAGATGTGAAGAATGCCTTCCTTCATGGTGATTTACGTGAGGAGGTATATATGGAGCAACCTCCAGGGTTTGTTGCTCAGGGGGAGTCTGGTTTAGTGTATAAGTTGAAGAAGTCACTATATGGGTTGAAGCAGTCTCCTCGGTGTTGGTTTGGTAAGTTTACCAGTGCTGTTCTTCAGTTTGGTCTGTTGCGATGTGATAGTGATTATTCAGTGTTTTATTGTCTCTCCAAGACGGGTAGGATATTTTTGGTTGTGTATGTGGATGACATAGTCATCACGGGAGATGATGTCGAAGGCATTGTACAGTTGAAGGCACATTTGCAACAACAGTTTGAAACCAAGGACCTCGAAAAATTGAAATATTTCTTGGGTATTGAGGTTGCTCAGTCGAGCAAAGGTATTTGTCTTTCACAGCACAAATATGTTTTAGACTTACTCATAGAGATTGGTATGTTAGGTTCTAAACCTTTGGATACTCCCATGGATCCTAATGTGAAGCTTGTGGTTGATAAGGGTGATGTGTTGAATGATCCTGAGAAGTATCGTAGGCTGATTGGGAAGCTAAATTATTTGACGGTCGCACGACCTGACATTGCTTTTCCAGTTAGTGTTGTGAGTCAGTTTCTGTCCTCTCCCAAGACGTCTTATTGGGATGCTGTCATTCGGATTTTGCGTTATCTGAAGAAGGCTCCAGGCCGTGGTCTTTTGTACTCTGATCCTGGGCATGGGCGTGTTGAAGGGTTTTCTGATGTAGATCAGGTTGGGTCTCCTGTTGATAGTAGGTCGACTACTGGATATTGTACTTTTGTGGGTGGGAATCTTGTCTCATGGAAGAGCAAGAAACAGACAGTGGTGGCAAGGTCCAATGCCAAGTCAGAATATCGGGCGATGGCTCATATTACTGGTGAGCTGATGTGGTTGAAGCAACTCTTGACCGAGCTTGGTTTTGTTAATATTATTCCTATCCATTTGTGGTGTGACAACCAAGCGGCTGTCCATATTGCTTCCAATCCAGTGTTTCATGAAAGGACGAAGCACATTGAAGTTGACTGTCACTTCGTTCGCGAGAAGCTGCAACAAGAGCTCATTTCTTCACAGCATGTTCGCATAGGAGAACAGTTGGCGGATGTTTTTACTAAAGCTTTAGGGAGTGGGAGGGTTGATTATATTTGTAACAAGTAGGGCATGATTAACATTTATGCTCCAGCTTGAGGGGGAGTGTGTTAGAATATCTTGTATAGGGGTAGTTCTGTCACTGTCTAGTTATAAGACATGACTAAGTTGTATTTTTACTTTCTTGTCTTATTTCTCTTTACCTCCCTAGGGAGGCTTATGTAATTTGGAAGACTTAAATTAATGAAGCTAATATGTGTGTTGAGTGAGTCTCAACACACACAATCGATTTCTCCCATTCTCTTCTCTTCTTCTTCTTCTTCTTCTCTCTTCCCTCCTCCTTGTTGTAAACCTCTCCTCTTACCAGATTCGATCTACCTTTGAGTTTCAACTTGGTATCAAAGCTAGGTTCTCTGGTTTGAGAGTCGGCTGAGCTCAGTCCTCATCTTCTCCTCTCTTTGGAACCCTATAAATGTAAAGGGGGTTCCATTAGAGGCTGTATATGTGAGACCTATACTCCTTACAGTTTTGGGAGTGTTATTCTCTAAGTTGGAGAGAGTTTAGGAGCTGTCGAAGGTGACTTGAGGCTATGGAGGAAGACAGGCAAGTTACCGCCAGCCTGTGAAGCTTCTCCTTGGTTCTCCTTCTCTTCTCCACATCTTGGTATGAGGCCTATTGGAGTTGCATCGCCTAGGGGTGTTGTTTCAAACCCCAAAGCTCTTGGTTGTTGAAAGGACCTGCTGCCTTGCTGCCAGATGTCTTGAAGACTTGAAACCAGGCTCTGTTTTTCCGCCAGCCTAGGAGTGTCTCAGTTTCGATTCTGCCTTTGGCAGCTTGGATAGTCTTGGACCTTGTCCCATTTGTGTCGTATGGGAGTGCTTCTTTGAAGCCCTAAGAGCCTGCCCTTGAAGGAGGAGGATCAGAGGACTGCTACCACTTTTTTTTCTGCTGGTATACAGGTATTGGCTGCTCTGTTTTTTGCTTTCTCTGAGGTCTGCTGTATTGGATGGCTGAATGTGATAGTATTACATCTTGATATAATTATTGGGTGTTATAGACTAAAGGTTCTTGGCTACTAGAAGAATTTGGGTTGAGTTATGCAATTTTTTGCTCTTCATATGCTTGCTGGTTTTTTAGGCTTGGTCTCAGCCTAGTGGTTTGGTTGATTGGGAACCATCTGTGTATTGGTTTGCCTCCTTGTGTTTGGGTTGAGTATACTCCCCACTTGTGCAAACAACTTATCTTGATTGTTGAAGTGTTTCCCTATTATGTCCACTGTGTCTGGACAAGATTTTGAGGTCAGTGGACCAATTACAGCCGGCAGTCCAAGTGGTGGTTTCCCAACCATGGCCTCCTTTGATAACCCCAACACCTAGATCTCAGTTGTGAAGTTGGACAATACCAACTATTTGGATTGGTCCCGTTCCGTGAAGTTGTCCTTACGCAGTAAGGGAAAGTTGGGGTATATTACTGGGTCTATCACAGCCCCTGCTACTACTGATGCAGGCTATCTCAAGTGGGAGACTGAAAACTCCACTGTCATGACTTGGCTGATATTCTCCATGAAACCTGAGATAGGTCGGAGATTCATGAGTAAGGAGACTGCAAAAGATATTTGGGACGGTGTATCCAGAGTTTTTGATAGAGTTGGAGATTCAACAAAAGTGTATCAAATTCTCCAAAAAACCATTCATATGAAACAGGGTGATAGGAATATATCTGAGTACTACAACTCTGTTATTAGCTTGTGGGAGGAATATGATCATTATAACAGTCTCCAGTTGTCCAATGCTGAGGATTAGGCAAAAGTCTACAAGAGCCAAGAAAAGGAAAGGATCCTTATTTTGCTTGGTGGTCTTAACTCTGAATATGAGCCTCTTCGCCTGCAAATATTGGGGAGATCTCCCTTTCCATCTCTGGATGATGTGTGCAGTTATTTGCAAAGTGAGGAAACCCGGAGGACCACTATGGATATTGTACCATCAACAGAGAGGTCTGCTCTTGTTTCCAGTTCCCAGAAAGACTGGAAAAGTGGGGGGAAAGGCCATGAGAGATACAAATGTGACCATTGTGGCAAGCTTGGACATACTAAGGATCGGTGCTGGGATCTTTATGGGCAGCCCCCTGGTACGTGTGGTAGTTCATCTAATGCCTGTGGAGGCAAGCGAGGGGCAGCTAAGGCTCATTCTGTGACATCTGAGTCCGAGCCACCTGGAATGCAGCCTGCTCCTGATTCCCTCTCACAGGATGACATTGCAACCCTACGTCGGTTGATGTCTCACCTTGGAGGGTCAACTACTGGTTCTAGCTCTGGAGGGTCTACCACTTCTGCCTCAGCTCTGCGAGTCTCATCTGCTACCCCTACTGCACCTACCTGGATGATTGACTCTGGAGCCTCTGATCACATGACTGGTATGTCCCAGTACTATGACTCCTATTCCATTTGCTCTGGCCGGGACAAGGTGAGGGTTGCTGATGGTTCCCTTTCCTCTGTCTCTGGTAAGGGTAATGTGCGGGTTACTCCTCCTATTTCCCTTGAGTCTGTCCTTCATGTTCCTTACTTTGCTACTAACTTATTATCAGTGTGTCACCTAACCAAATCCTTACATTATTGTGTCACTTTTTTTCCTTCTTATTGTGTTTTTCAGGATTTGGAGACAAAAAGGGTTATTGGCAGTGGGACTGAGAAAGGCGGACTCTATCTTCTTGAGCCACAGTTACCTGCTCAATCTACTGCTGCAGCTTATGTTTGTGGTCGGAATGACCGTAGTACTGTGGAGTCTGTTATGCTTTGGCATCAGCGTTTGGGTCATCCCTCTTTTGTTGTTATGAGGAGACAATTACCCCACTTGTTTACTTCTTTTCCTGCATCTTATGTTTTTCAATGTGAATCTTGTATTTTTGCTAAACATTGTCGCACATCTTATCCTTATCGTGGTAATAGATCTACTGCACCTTTTTCTCTTGTTCATACTGATGTTTGGGGGCCTTCTCCTACTACTTCTTTTTCTGGATTTCGTTATTTTGTTTCCTTTGTGGATGACTATTCTCGGTCTACTTGGACTGTTTTATTGAAACAAAAGAGTGATGTTTATGATGCCTTTAAGGATTTTTATCAACTTATCAGTACTTAGTTTGGTACTCACATCAAGATTGTTAGATCTGATAAGGGGGGTGAGTACATGTATGGGGGGACTCCAATAGTTTTTCTCTGATCATGGTATTATCCATCAATTGGCTTGTGTTGACACCCCACAGCAAAATGGGGTGGCTGAGCGCAAAAACCGCCACTTGGTGGAAATCACCAGAGGTCTTCTCTTTGCTATGCATGTGCCTAAGACCTTCTGGTCTGATGCACTTCTTACCGCTGCCTTTCTTATTAATCGGATGCCCACTCCACTCCTGGGCTCCAAATCCCCCCTGGCTCGTCTTTCTTCTCAATCTTCAGTTTTTCCTTTGGCTCCCCGCGTCTTTGGTTGTGTTTGTTATGTACATGTCAACAAATCAGCCCGTACCAAACTTGATCCCAAAGCCCTCAAGTGCATCTTCTTGGGTTACTCTGATTCCACCAAAGGGTATAAGTGCTACCATCCTCCTTCCCGAAGGCGACTTCTCTCTAAAGATGTCACATTCTTTGAGTCTATTCCTTTTTTTTCTCCTTCCCCTCGCCATGCTGTTCAGGGGGAGAGTACGAGCAGTGAACAGAATGCGGATGTCATTCCCTTTCTATCTCCCTTGCCTACCTCCACTGCCCCATTCCTATTTGATATTGGAAAGTACAAAGAGGTGGATGTTGTTGATATTGATGGTGGTGATGCTAGCAGGGAAACAGAATACAAGGGTATGAGATTCAAAGAAGATGTTGTATTCACAAGAGGTGAATCCTTGTTGAATGGAAAAGGGAAGCAACCATGGTATAAGCAACCCTGCCAAAATCCCTCTTTGGATCCACATCCTCAGTCTCATTCTCCTCACTCAGGTAATCCCTCTCCTTCTGAATTAGATCTTCCCATTGCTGTGAGAAAGGGGAAGTGAACCTGTACTAACCCCATAGTCCAGTTTGTTTCCTATGACTCCATTTCTCCTACAGGTGTTGCCTTTTCCACTGCTCTTGAGTCTTCTTCCATTCCAAAAAATGACACAGAGGCCTTATCCAATCCAAAGTGGATACAAGCAATGAATGAGGAAATGGTGGCTCTAGAGAAGAACAATACTTGGACACTTGTTGATCTCCCCAGGGGGAGAACTCCTGTTGGATGCAGATGGGTTTATACAATCAAGTATAGATTCGATGGTACAATGGAAAGGTACAAAGCTCGGCTGGTTGCAAAAGGGTATAGTCAGGTATATGGGATTGACTACCGGGAGACTTTTGCCCCTGTAGCCAAGCATAACTCCATCAGGATTCTTCTTTCTGTAGCAGCCAATAAAGATTGGCCAATTTACCAATTAGATGTGAAGAATGCATTTCTTCATGGAGATTTAGAAGAAGTAGTATACATGGAACCTCCACCTGGTTTTAAGTGTCCCTCAGCTGAAGGGAAAGTGTGTTTGTTGAAGAAAGCTCTCTATGGCCTAAAGCAGTCTCCTAAGGCCTGGTTTGAGAGATTTCGACAAGCCATT
Organism: Telopea speciosissima; assembly: GCF_018873765.1. Lineage (NCBI taxonomy): Eukaryota > Viridiplantae > Streptophyta > Magnoliopsida > Proteales > Proteaceae > Telopea > Telopea speciosissima. The sequence continues at coordinate 85,256,089 of NC_057916.1, read as the reverse complement.
ATGAAGAATGGGTATTCTCAGAGTCAAGCTGACCACACCTTGTTTATCAAGAGAGGTAATGGTACAGTTACAACCCTCATTGTCTATGTTGATGATATTATGGTGACTGAGAATGATGTTGTTGAGATAAATAGATTGAAGTCTTATCTGACTAAACAGTTTGAGATCAAAGACCTTGGACTCTTGAAATACTTCTTGGGAATTGAGGTATCTAGATCAAGGAAAGGGATCAACATTTGTCAAAGGAAATTTGTCTTGGATCTTCTGAAAGAGACAAGGATGATGGGGTGCAAACCAGCTACTTCCCCCATTGATCATATACTTGGTGATGACTGTGGTTCTCCTCTTATAGATGCAAGCAAGTACCAAAGGTTAGTTGGGAAGCTAATCTATCTCTCCTTGACTCGACCAGATATCTCCTATGCAGTTGGAGTGGTGAGTCAGTTCATGCATGCTCCCAGGAGTGGTCATCTTGATGCAGTGTATCGCATCATTAGATATTTGAAATCTTGTCCAGAAAAAGGTCTTCTATTTGCCAGGCATGACCATTTGCAGATTGAAAGCTACACTGATGCTGATTGGGCAGGTTCAGTCTCAGACAGGAGATCTACCTCTGGGTATTGTACCTTTGTGGGTGGTAATCTAGTTACCTGGAGGAGCAAGAAACAACCAGTTGTCGCTAGATCCAGTGCTGAGGCCGAGTTTAGAGCCATGGCCCATGGAGTATGTGAACTCATATGGCTAAAAAGGCTTCTTCAGGACTTGAGCTTTGAAACAAGGGCCCATGAGACTTTATTGTGACAACAAAGTCGCATAAGCATTGCCCATAATCCGGTTCAACATGATCGAACCAAGCATATTGAGGTTGATCGTCACTTCATCAAAGAGAAGTCGGACTCTGGGTGCATTTGTACTCCTTTGTGAAGACAGTGATCAAGTAGCGATATCTTCACCAAGGGTCTCTCCCTAGTCTATTTAGTACCCTATTGTGCAAGCCGGGAATGTATGACATTTATTCTCCAGCTTGAGGGGGAGTATTAGAATATCTTGTATAGGGGTAGTTCTGTCACTGTCTAGTTATAAGACATGACTAAGTTGTATTTTTACTTTCTTGTCTTATTTCTCTTTACCTCCCTAGGGAGGCTTATGTAATTTGGAAGACTTAAATTAATGAAGCTAATATGTGTGTTGGGACTCACTCAACACACACAATCGATTTCTCCCATTCTCTTCTCTTCTTCTTCTTCTTCTCTTCCCTTTTTCTTCTTGCTGTAAACTTCTCCTCTTACCAGATTCGATCTACCTTTGAGTTTCAACCGAGTGTTAGAATTATCGGGATCCCAGAGGATCGCTAATATCGAGATGGATCCTTCTGGGGGCTATTTTGTTTTTGTCTATTTCTTGTGGGTTACTCTTGTTATTGCTATTTAATGAAGTGGAATAGGGAGTTCTAACCTGTCAGTTGAACTCCCAAGGGTTACAGCGTACGTTATTCTCTCCTCTCTCCTCTTTATTATTTTACATCGTCCAATCATCTGGCAATTTCTTTGTACTCAAAATCTTGTTAAATAGCTTGGTTAGCCAAGATACGCCCCGTACTCCTAAGCTCTTCCACACTTCAATTGGGATCTCATCCTGATGCAGCATCCGGCTAGTTCAAGCCCAGCCCAGTTCCAGCTGGTTCAAGTTCAGCCAGTTCAAGCCCATCCCAGGTTCAAGTCCAGCCCAATTTTGTCCAGCCTAGACTGAACTAACTCTGGCCCTTGTAGCAATTTCGTGGACCCTTAGGATTGCCAAGTTCGAGGCCCACAAGTCAACAAAGTCCAATGACTTTTTAGTTTCCTAGAATAATTTATTATTTCTTATAACTTGTTTCTTGTTTATTGTTCCTAGGTGTAGTAATTGTCTTTTAAATTTCCTAGTTAGAAGTTTGAAAGTTGTTAATATTTTATGGGTAATTTACACATACCACCCCTGAGGTTTGACGAAAGGATAATTTTACCCTCCAGTTTTGGAAAATTCTGTGTACCCCCGAGGTTTGCAAACGGTAACAAATAAGCCCATTTCGTCAGTTCATGACTAACAACGTTAAAAATTTAAAGTGAATTGACAAAATTGCCCTTGTAAGAAAAAAAAAAAAAAAAAAAAAAAAACCTGCAAAGATGAGTTGCAGGTATCCTTTCGTCAATAATAGCAGATGACCGTTGAAAACTTCGAAACTGCTGAGGGTTCACAAGAGAAAGACATAAAAGGTATTGAGTCTTCCTTGTCTGTTGTCTGACGAAGAGGAAACCCTAGTTTCCGAACTGAAATTCTCAGATGTGAAGAACAACTCTGGTTGACTGAAAGAAGATGGAGAAGCTTTTGTTTCTAGGGCCTTAGGTTGCAATCTTGGTAATGTCCACTTTGTTGGCTTCTTAATATCTTCGCTCTCTGCCTCTTCATTCTCCTTTGAGTCCTTAGAACTTCAAATTGAAAGAATCCTCTCACCAAGTCCATAACTCTTCCAAAACCTGGTTCAAGGATATTGCAGGTATCCTTTTAAGTTTTTTGCTATTGTTCACTTTATTTTCCAGCAACCTGTGGCACTATTGGACTGATTAACTTTGAATACCGACAAGCCATCACTGGTTGAAAGTCAGGGCATAGATTGTTCCTTCACATACGAATAAAACCCCCAAAGCAGAGATCTGAAACCCTCTCCCATTTAGAGAACCAAAGCTGTAAACCATAGTGGTTCATAGCTTGCCGCCAGATCTGATAATAGACTGTGACCACCCGGCCCCAACCTCTATTGGAACATAACCCACCCCACTTCCTCTTCTTCTTCTTCCTCATTGGCACCTATCACTTGGCCGGCTCCTGGTCCTTCGACCTCCCCCTTCTCCAGATGTCATGCTTATGGGTTGTCTGATTAATCGCTGATCAATTTTGGGCTTAGTCTGTTGGAGTCTTAGGGTTTTGTTTTTTGTAGTTTGGTCCTGCAAATTGTCGATCTCTTGTGAGGGAGATGGATCGGTAGTTACTCTGAATCTCTGCTGCTTCGGTTATCTGCTTTGTTTGTCTTAGTATGTATTCTTTCCACTTCAGCTCTTACATGGAAAATTTTCGTAATAGCCCAAATTAGGAGCTTTTGGTTTTTTGGAAATTAAAATCTGGTTGTACCTAAATCGGGAATCCTTATTCTTCCTCTTCTGGTTTTTTGGAAGCCCAAAGTATGCGCTTGAGTATGCCGTTGAAATTGAAACATTTAGGGTTAGGGTTTAAGAGATTGGTTAGGGAGCAAAGAAATTAAGGGTTCATTCCATGTCCATGGAAACGACTGCTAAGAAAGGAAGATGACTGAGACTTGGGTTGGGTGAGGGACTTTGGGTGGACACAGAAACAGAGAGAAAGAGAGATCAAGGAAGAAGAAGATGATGATGGGATTGGATATTGATGATCAGTGATGAGACTTGAGAGATGAGTAACAAAAATTTGAGTTTTTGTTCCCTACAAGGATACCTGCAATTCATCTTCCCCAATCGATTTGGGGAAGATGAGTTGCAGGTTTTTTTTTTTTTTTTTTCCTTACAAGGGCAATTTTGTCGGTTCACTTTAAATTTTTAACGTTGTTAGGCATGAACTAACGGAATGGGCTTATTTGTTACCGTTTGCAAACCTCAGGGTGGTACGCAGAATTTTCCAAAACTAGGGGGTAAAATTATCCTTTTGTCAGACCTCAGGGGTGGTATGTGTAAATTACCCATATTTTATTGGGTTTAGTTCTAGGTGTTGGGAATTTCCATTTAGTCTTGGAATTCCGACGGTCTTTTAATTTATTTTGATGTAATCCAAGAGACTATTAAGTCTCCTTTTTCCCTATAAATAGAATTTGTGGAAGGCTCCGGTAGCCATTCCAGATTTTGAATAAAAAAAGACTTGTCTTCTCTTTGAGAGTGCTTGTGAGTTTATCAAGCTTGCTTGGGTGGGACTCCTATGGCTGAGACACTAGTGGGACTCTAGTTGTCTATTTTATCTTTTCTTATTATCATCTTCATCCTCAAGCATCCATCAGCCATTACAACAGACCATCATCAAATAAGTTTATCCATCATATAATCTGCCCCCTACATACTTCATTTGCAACCCTTTTCTGTCCAGAAAACCTTCATCCATAACCCTCTTTTTATAACCCTCTAGCCGTGGCCTTTTCTTTATCTTCCATTAGAACCAGCAGTCAATCACCCTAATCAACCCTAGCCTAATCAAACCAAGTTCAGATCAAAACCCTATTCTCTACCAGTTTTTGATCTTGGCATGCTAGCATTTTAGGTTTGCATCAATTTAGTTGATGCAGGGCCATCAGCAGCCCCTGCCAAGCCCAGCCCAGGCCCAATCAAGCACCCCACGAGGTATCAGCTTAGGCCCAGGCTCAGGCCTCCTTGGCCTCCTGATTGAGCCTGCAGCCCAAGAGAATCAGACCAAGCCCAGGCTTTGCATGGTCTGGCCAGGCCTAGCCTACGTGTAGCTTTTGTAATGACCAATGTGTGGCCCAGTTTTATTTAGTCTCTTATTTTTGTCTTTTCATATATCTAGGTAGTTAAGTGTCTTTTCGTATTACTAGGTAAATTTATTATTTGTAGTTCTTATGTATGGGAATTAGTTTCTAGATTTTGGGGGGATTGTTTCTATGTATGGGGGGTTGTTCCTAGGTATTGGAATTCCACTAGCTTGGGAATTCCAACAGTTCATTAATTAAGATGCATGTAACCAAAGGAGGTTCAACTGAACCTTTTCCTTCCCTATATAAAGAAATCGTGGGAGCCTCTTTAGGCAACCAGAATTGAAAAAAAAAAGTACTTCTCTTGAAGATCACATCCTGTGGAACTCATGTGGGCTGTGGATCTCAGCGACTACATCCAAAAGTGGATTCTTTTGGTGGACCTAGGTGGACTCCTAAGGTGGGCTCTAGTGGATCTCTAGCAGCCAAAACTATCTTTTAATTTCTGTTTATCTTCTCTTCAATTTCAACCATCTATCTTATCATACCCACCACCAATCTCAACTACATTACAATCCTTCTTTCATTTTCCCTTTCATTTGCAGCCTTCATCTTCACAAATCTCTCCAACAGTGGCCTTCCTTTACTTTCTATTAAACCAGATCTCGACCCTGGCAGCAACCAATTCTTGACTGCACCATATCCGGTCCCGGGGTTTTGCCTACCTCTTTCGTAGGGCCTCTTCTAACCAACTTCTTGTAGAAGTCCATGATGTGTGTTGGCTTCAGTCCCAAGAGAATACCGCAACTGCCCCAAATCTTTGATTTCAAACTCTTACCCCAAATACTTTTTCAATTTAGCTATTTCAGTTGAATTACTTCCAGTAAGGATGATGTTATCAACATAAACAATGAGAACAATAATGTGATCACTAGACCGCTTAATGAACAAGGTGTGATCAACATTACTTTGATTGTACTCAACAATATCCATAATCTTATGAAAACGACCAAACCAGGCTCTATGGGACTGTTTTAGCCCATACAAGGCACGCTTCAGTCTGCACACCTTCCCTTGAGTTTCCTTACTTGAGAATCCTTGAGGAACTTCCATATATATGTCCTCTTCAAGTTCGTCATGGAGGAAGGCATTTTTAACATCATGTTGCTACAGTTCCCAACCCAAATTAATAGCACATGAAAGGATAACTTGAACAGTGTTCAGTTTTGCAACAGGTGCAAAAGTCTCTTGGTAGCAATCCCGTATGTTTGGGTGAGCCCTTTTGCAACTAGTCTGGCTTTGTATCGATCCACTCTTCCTTCAGCCTTTTGTTTCACTGTGTCTTGCCTGGAGGAAGAGAGACAAGGTCTCATGTATCATTCTTTCCAAAGGCTCTCATCTCCTCTATCATAGCCTCTTTCCATCTCGAATCTGCCATTGCATCTTGCCAAGACTGGGGAATAGAAATAGATGACAACGAAGATACACAAGCACGATAGGAAGGAGAGAGGGAATCATAAGACCCAACATGAGCTATAGGATGTTGGGTACAACTCTTCCCTTTCCGGACAGCAATAGGCAAATTCAAAGAGTCATCACCAAAAGGAGGAAGATTACCAAGTTCCACTGTTTATTGGGTATGCATGTTCATGGTGGGATGATGTACTACATTCGAGGATTATCAGGCGAGTTGGACCCATTACTAATTGGGTGGTCATGAAGCAAATCCTGAACGAGAAGTTCATTCCTCCTAATTACGAGAAGGCACTATTTCACAAAGTGCTCAATTTTCAGCAAGGTATTAAGGATGTGCATACCTACATGATAGAATTCCAAAAATTATCTTTGAGGTGCCAACTTCAGGAGACAAACCAGAAACGGGTTATGAAATATATATTAGCGGGCTAAGTACTAAGATTCGACATGGCTAACACTAATTTCAGGTCTATTGATGTGGCAACAGTTCATGCTAAGACAACTTAAGAGAAGTACAATTATTTGAAGAATATGCTTCAAACTCCTTCAGTTTATAGGCCTCTACCACATATTGAAGAAAAGAAGTTCCTGAGTCCCGTAGACTGGAAGAATGGAAGCTGGAAGTTAGGCAATGATTGGTTGAAAAGCATTGTATTCCATAATTATGCGGAGAAAGGGCACTTCATCAGTAACTGTCCTAAATGTACCTATCCCTTGATTATGGTTGAGTTGTTGGAGCATTTGTTGGCTGGTATGAACTAGGAGGATGTGGAGATTAATGATGGTCTTCCTCTCGTCTAAAATGTTGACCCAGGTGATGTTCCTGACGATGATGAAGTTGAAGCTCACTCCGCTAGTCTTACGTCATTCTCAAACAGACTAGTTGATCCCCTCTTTAGACAGAACGGTATTCTCTTGCATGGTGTTGGTTCTACAGATGTTCATACAGTCGTTGATACAGGGCAGAATTCAATTTTATCTTTTTGTTGATTTAGTTTGAGCACACAACTTTCCACAGAAACAAATCTTCAAGAAGATTCACGTGCGAGGTTTTGGGCCTACAACTCGAGAAAAGACCACTGCAACAGTTCAAGTACACTTACAGTTTGAGCCATTACAGTACAATGTGCCTTGCTTAGTCACCTCATTGGCGCACAATAATATTCTGGTAGGGCGAGTTTGGCAGTGACATGTTGATATTCTCTACAATTGCGTATGAAACATCATAAAAGCAAAACAAGGAGGGCGTACATTTCTAATGTTGCCTCATGCATTGAAGGATATGCCACAATGACAACCATTTTCTCCTTCTCCAATTATGGATCACTCTCTCCTCCCCACTCATGGAGGAGTTGTACTTTAATTGTCTACTTCAAGATACGTGTCACCCCAGGGGTATCTTGGGTTCAGGATCCAACTCGACGGAGTCGAGTTCTATTAAGACCTGGAGAGCTGATGTAGTGTACACTAGACAAATTAGGAAATCTGTTTTTTTGTTTTTGTAAGTTATAATTTCCTTTTCTTTATTTCCACCAATGGTGTCATAGATAGAATTAGAGTTACTGTTTACTTTCAGTTTCAGGATAGGAATAGGACTGTTTTATTTAGTTCTATAAAAGTGCATGTACCCAACAATTGAGTTTTAGATTGGAATGAATTACATGGAGTTTAGCTGCGTTTACCTGCTGTTAGAGCGTGACTGGTCATTCTTGTTCTTCTCCGTTCGATCCCTGTTTATGGATTCGTCTTCCTCTTATTTTCTCCCCCTGCTCTATTCTCTTCTCCCTTCTTCTCTAGTATGTTACTATCACCCTTGTTTCCCTGATTGTTGATGGTATATTGAGACTCCCTGGTTTCTGATTCTATCGGTTTGAAATTCTGGGAACCAAATTGTTTCCCCAGGCGGCTGGAATCTGAGGACTTCAGTCCCAAACGACTCCTCTGCTGTGATAACGAACCAGGATTCCCCACTGGTTCTGCGAGTTGCCATCAAGCGAAGTTTCAGGTTGTTGGTTCTCCCTCCTCTGTTGCCCTATCTTTGGGGAGAACTCCTTTTGGACTTCAAACATCTGGGACAAAGGAGTGTTCAACTCAAATGTCACATTGAATAGTGCAGTGACAGTGGAGTTCTAACCCTCGAATTGCTCCTGGTCTACCACTTGGAGTGATCAACCCAAATGTCACATTGAATAGTGCAGTGACAATGGAGTCTCACCCTCGAATTGCTCCTGGTCTACCGCTTGGTGCCCTATCGAGAGGAAGAAGAAATCCCCAAGGCTGAGTTGTTGTATATTTCCTTTGATTTATGATTAAGCCCTCCTAGCCTTAATTCCTTTATTTATTTTCTCCTCTTATTAATTCTCAGAATTACCCTCCTTTTATATCCCAATTCCCAACTGTCCCCAAGGTCCTTTTCGTCACTTCCCAAGGAACCTGTTACTGTTCACGCTAATTACCAGATTGCTATACCCCTTTTGCAACTTCAGTTTATTTACAATTTTGGCATTACCTTTAATTGTTGAGCTATTTAACACTTGGATGGGAATAAGCGAACCCAACAGTGTTTTGTGACCCGGGTTCCGCATCACGGGTCATAGTGATTCTCAATCCCGATTAGTGCAACATCTACCAGATCAAGCGGCGGTGTTTTACTGGCTGCATTATTTTCTTATTTTCCCCTTGGTCTTGTGTGAACCACATTAGTGTAATCTTAATTTATACTGTTAGACCCAAAAAAAATTCTTAATTTATACTGCATCTTCTCCTACAGATTAAATAAAAACAGGGTAAACAAAAAGAAGAAAAGTTGCTATTTCTAGGATTTCACCTATTGAACTCAGACCTATTCAGGTTTGTTCGAAATTGGGATCAGCTTTACCGATCTCATCTATTCACTCCACTCTGTGGCCATATCTTCCTGTGAAATTCATTCCTTCTTTTCACTGCAAATAATTTTCTGCTTGCCCTTTTTACTCTGAAGTGACACAATATCTATCAGTCTGTGATTGTGCTGAGATGCCCGTGGATAGTTCAACATGAATATAGTTCATCTGTATATGAGTTTTACCATGTTTGAAAGCATTTAATCTGGCATCTTTTGACGTCGGTGTTCGAGGTTGAGATTTAATTATCAAGTCATAGTGGCATGTCATTAGATGGTGTATATATTTTGTATCATGGGCTTTGATAGTAATATCTGCCTGCTGGGTTCATCAGAATGCTAGAGAGGAACTTCGGAAGGAGACACCAGTTATTGGAAGCCAAGTTCCTAAAAAGAGGCAAGTATCTGACAGTTATGAAGCTTTTATTTCTCATGATCTCCTTTCTTCATGGTTATAATCTAGGGTCTTATTGGTGTCGATTATGATGTCTTTTAGGTCACAGTTCTCTAGGTCACCAAGGAAACCGGCCAACAGTAACTCACCTGTTTTTCATGTACAAGGCATTTCAGCGAGCATGAAGGAACAGGGGGTGCACCTTCCAAGCAGCAGTAGTCTCTAGTATACATGTTGAAGACTTCCTGGAAATGGATGCATTTAAGCTGTTAAAATGGACATAGATCAACATGAAATGCTCACTAAAACGAAAAAACCAACAAACCAGGTGCACTGCACCAGCTAACAGGCTATTTGCAAATCAAGGCAGAAAGACTGAATTTTCCCCAAGGAGATCTGCATGGCCTGAAAAACTGGATTTAACAAGTGAGGTCAGGATATTGTGTCATCTTTTGTTGGATCAAACTCGAATTGACTATGAATTTTTCTGTTCTATCTTGGCGCAATTAGATTGCCAACAATTTTAATTCTCTTTTCCAGGAAAATGCTTTTCAATGTCCAGTGGTGAATCTTTATCACGTTAGACGTAAGACCTTAGAAGAGCAGATCCTCAATTGCGATGCACGCAGAGGTCATCACTGCTGCACCAACCAAGATAAGGTTCCCTTTGCTTCATGGGTGTGGCAGTTAAATCTTTGTGTGGCTGCCAGCAAGGATTCATGTAAAATGAAATGCTAAACCCAATTTAAAACTATTGCCAGCAGAAAGCCCGTGTGTTCCATGGCTGTTAATTCAACCTTGCTATAGGAGTCACTCGTATGCAACTGACATAGCATCTCCATTGGCCTAATTGCCATCTTATTAACATATCTTAAGAGCAATTGTGTTTTTGGATAGCAATCTGACAATTGTGGTTGTGCTTAAAAATTCAATAATAGTTGGGGAATGTCCATCTAAGAGAATTATAACAAGTGAGAGATGGGGATGGGAAGAAAATGAGGTGGGAGTAAGACGATAATTTATCATGTAAAAGGTTAACAAACACAAGCACTCCAAAGTAAAGGCATGGCTTAGCTCAATATAGAACCCAGATGAGACAGAAAAACACAAGCCACTGATAATTCAAAGACCAGTTGGGCCTCATAATGCCAAGGAGTGGGTTATGCAGGGAGCCCACTTCTCACGTTACAACCTTACAGGTACATCACCTCAATCCGTATTTTATTGGCTACAGCTCTCATTACAAGGGCTACAAGTGCCACATATCAAAACTGGGCGTGTGTATTTCATGAGCTCACACGGCTTCAGCCAAGGAAATAGCACCACCCTTTTATTCTTGTATTCTCAATCTGATGTGATTCCCCTCCCCAAAAAAATTGGCTGTTAATATCGGTTTCCATATTTGCTATATTTTTTTTCTAGTAATAAAGAAAAATTTCCTGTCTAGCTATGCTTTGACCCTTTTTTAATAAAAATAAAAATAAATAAATAAATAAATATATATATATTGTGAATATGACTTTTTTATTTAAAAAATTCCCCAAATTTTATTCAAATGATAGCAAAACAACACATAGATTGCATCTAACCTACTAAATAACAAAAATTATTGCAGGAACCATAAAAAAAAAAAAAAAAAAAAGGGCACAGAATGTTAAAATCCACATGAATGAAGAGGGTGGATTCGGTGTGTAGATCTACAAATTTGTAAGAATCTGAAGATTTTAAAACCAAAATCATATGAGAGATCTGCCCTCTGTATTGTTGCTGGTTGGATTGGTTACTGATCCAGAATCAATCAAGTATCGGTTGACAATGCCGATTTTAAAAGAATAATAATTACAAAACAAATATGTTTACAAGAAAAAAAAAATCCATCTTATTTTGTAATTAAAATTTTTTTTATCCCGTAGATCTAATCTATTTTCCCTATTTCTCAAACAATGGATAAAAAAAAGAAGGCTTTTCAATTTCCACATGTTACACTGTGAACCTGGGTCAGATTTTAAGCTCTTTCACGTAACTTTCGTCATTTTAACCGTCTGTAAGACTAACTTTCAGTAAAATTGTAGGTCTTCTACCCCATAAATATTACTATGCAAAATCGGGTAGATGGCACATTTGAAAGCAGACTTTGGTCACAAATACATCTACAAGTATTTTACAAGGGATGCAAATGGAGTGATCAACTTTCAGAAGTTTGCATGCCAGATTGCTCCATCACCTTCACCGCAGCGTTGATGTACCTCCTCCATCCTTTCCACAGATTTGCAAATGCCACTGCAGCTCCAATCAAATGATGCAGCACAAGGGTTGCCTGCTTGTGCCTTCCACTCACAATCTGTAAAAAGCAAAAGCAAAGCGAAACACCCAAGTTATAGAGTGAGAGAGAGAGAGAGAGAGAGAGAGAGAGAGAATAAAAATTGCCTGGAAAGATACCCTATTAAAGGAGACGAGAATAGCCAACAAAAGTTTACACATCACAAGCTTGATAACAAATCAAGATAGTCCTATTGTAACGGTAATAAGAGGAGAAATCTGCAGTGACTCCTTTACAATGGAAATACGCTGAGTGTCTTGGCAGCCTCATTTCTCAGTTCTTCACATCATTGTGTAGATATTCGCTGCCAAAATCAGAGAAGAGACCTGCGTGTGTCCTTTGTAGTAACAACATGAAACACATACATGGTCTATTTGAAGTTTTAAATTTCCAATCTGTATTCTATAGTAGCAGAAATATTAAAACTCAAAGGGACACACGCAGCCTCTTGAGCTTGTTCCCCCGAGAGCAATGGTTTATTTTCTTATGGCAGAGGAAAATAGCGGAAACAAACACCATCCTATTATGGTATGCCAAAAAACCTTATATAAAGTAAAAAACTCTGGATTCAATGGGAGAACAAATGAAAGTGGCTTTTGGACTTCGTAAATTTTTTATGCAAGATTTGCATGATACAGAATGGGGGTGAATCAATTTCACTAATCAGAACTTTCGAAGTTTGCACTGGTATCTAGTTGATGCAAGTAATTGCATTTCTAGGGAATATATCTGCTATGGTATGCCAACAAATGACTGTTGGATAAGGGTCCTAGCCTCCTAGGTGGTCTTTGTCTGATGTTTGGTTGAACAGGTTTCCTCTCATGCATTTGGTAAAAAGGATCAAGAACCAGATTGTTTGGTTGAACAGGTTTCCTCTCATGCATTTGGTAAAAAGGATCAAGAACCAGATTTTACAGGTACAGGATATTTTCCAGGTGATGGTATTGGGTTTACCATTCTACTCAAAACACATCTTATATCACATAAACAGCCACACTGCCAGTGAGGTGAAAACATTAGGAACATAACTGCTTCCCACAAAGATTGCAGCTTTTATTAGGAAAGTCATTCAAGATAGAGTCTGAAAAACTTCAGAAGATTGATATCCCCATATTAGAAGACTGGTATCCCACACTAAAATCTGTTTCAATAAGAGGTTCTTATACCTATATCATCTATTAGTCTACTGTGAGATTGTACTCCCTTGTAGTATTGGTCATCAAGAATCTTTGATATGCCTACCATTCAAAAACCAATCATGCAAGCAACATATACAATCAAAGTGGATTTGATGAAGTATCCTTGTGCCAGTAGTGAAGGAGGCTTAATAATAGATTTAATTTTGTTAAACTATCCTTGGTCCAGTAGTGAAGGAGGCTTAATAATAGATTTAATTTTGTTGAAGTATCCTTGTTCCAGTAATGAAAGATGAATACTGAATTAGAAAAACAACCACACTGCTGTTTACAAGTAACTGCCTAAACTTGTAAGGTGGATCGTGCAGCTTGGAGTGAGATTAAAGCTAGTAACTGTCTAAACTTGTAAGGTGGATCTTGCAGGTTGGAGTGAGATTAAGGCATGTCCACCGAGAAGGTAACCAAATACTCACGTCTTACAGCTCAAACCTCTTCATGAACAATAATGTGATTTTCAAGTTTTCTATTTTCAGTACTAGATTAGGTCCACAAGTTTTCTTCGCAGCTAGAAATTGATAACTTGTCTTAGAAAGTTGTCTTCTGAAGTAAGGCTGAAAACCATGTAAGATTGTATGCTAGGTTGGATTTTCTTTGCATGATGATCCCAAGGTTCTTTAAAAAGGAAGGCAGAAGGGAACGAAGGAGAGGGAAATGCTAGGGTTGTGAGTTAGAAACCTCCATCAGGTCGCAAGTCTTTCTTCCTGACTGTTCCTAGGGTCGAGGTTTTCTAGTAAATATCTCAAAGTATTTAGATATCATTCATACTATGGTACTGGCTCAAGGAAAACTATTTTAGGTGGTAAAAATCTTGGTCTCTTAATGCCATACTTGGCCAAAAGTCAACTCAACAAACACATAACGACAATAGGGACATGATGGCATGAATTATAACATTATGACCACAGCACAGATGGGTCAATCAAGGAATCTAGCAGAAGTCTTGATGAGAAAGTAAAGTATCCAAAGCCTGCCAGTGTGATCTCAGTATGCTATATGTTAGCTAGGATCTGTTGATATCTTAAACAAAATTATTATATTAACTAGAGAACTTGTCACTGCATATATACGTTTAGAACATGTAAAGACATGACTCAGATATTAAAGACGACCTCTTGCAAATTCACTTTCAATCAATTGCCTGAAACAATCATATTGAGGAGATACTGAGAAGAAGAAATAAGAAGGAAATACAAAATATGTTCCAACAAGCACTACCTGGGGGAGTTCCACAGCATAGACTCCGATCATCAACATGCTCAACATCTAGACCAATGAACCAAGAACCCAGAGAAACATCTTCATTTGCATACTTGTGAAGAGCGTGCCTGGAATAAAGAACACCATGAATACGAAAAAAATGATAAGACCACACATGAAAAGAAAATCAAGCCATCATCTATGAACTTACCGATTAACTGAAATATAGGTGGCCAAATCTTTGGAGATTGCATACAATTGTCCTGTTGCGTGTCTAAAATATTTATTTCCCTCCTCACCAAATTTCCAGTATTCTGGTTCATGGTACTTGACCCCCCTGCAGAACATATAAATAGTTGTATTTGGAACATCTGTAGAAGCACAAAGATAAGCAATAAATATAGTAATATCTAGATACATGTCTCTACATCAGAAAGACGAGATTCTAGGCTCTTACTTTTGCGCCAGAACAGGGCCAGACTTCATACAACCAATGTAAACACGTGGTTTCGACCTATGATGTGCCAAAGTTGAAGCAATCATACCTGTTGCATAATGCTGTCATTTGAAACCTATGGTGGTTTATAAGTAGCACTCAATCAAAGAGCGATGCAGATCCACTAACCAGGATTGACGTGCACATCATCATCAACCTTAATGTAAAAATCAGCATCCCATTTCGCAACGGCTGTTGAAAAGTATATTTGAGTTTTTGAAGACAATTCATGGTACCCCTCCACGTGGTTCTACAAAGAATATGATCCTAACTCTGAATAACAAGTTTCACATATCTGATGCAGAAACAGAAAGATATGAAGGAAATTTCCAACTTAATAATCCTTAGCAACTGAAGGATTAACAAACCAGTCTCAAAAAATCCTGATGTTGCTCATCTTCTGCATCAATAGCACGATCCAAAACCCCACCCGGGGTTGCACTAAAGATAAGAAAAGCAAACCACCATATCTGTCAATGCTATGGCCCTGAGATAAGCAACAAATCATAAGCAATCGGAGCTATCTTACCTGTGGCCAATAACAAACCGGATAACAATTCCCTTCTCTTTCTCCAACCTTCTTAGTTCATCTCCTGGCAAGAAATGATAAGAGGAAAATATCAGAAAATAGATAATATCAGTACATTTTATAATTCTCTAATGCATGTACAATTGAATAGGTAATAATTTAAGCATCATACCTTGGGGCATCCAAGTTTCTCTGATTGAATCACGGCGCTTTCTGCTGCTGAATGCAGTAATGATTCCCATAACGTAAAACACCTTTTGGCGCTCCAGTTGCTCAACTCCTGGTTTTATAACCATTGGAGATCCTTCCTCATCGCCTGTTTTGGCAGCTCTAGCTGCAGCTAGCTGCATCTCCAGGGAGGAGATCGTCTTATCTAAATTCCTGAAAGCATTATGCCATGATGTGTCATATAAATCATCTGAATAAACTCAGACCAAGTTGCCTTGTGTTCTTCCTTTGTCTTCCCTTTTTCATGTTAATCAAGTCAAGAAGAAATAAAATGAATATGAAGTAAAAAAGAGATAAATTGCAGGGATATTCTAGATACTCGTAACAGTACTCAAGAAGAATATAGAAAGTACATGATTACATCATGTGTCTGGGAAACTTGAGCGAGGATGTCTCCTGCATGAAGAGAAGAGTCCTGAAACAATGCAAAGAAAATTATTTCCAAATGTAAATTATATAAACAGAGAAGGGAGAAGCCATTTACTTACAACATTTTCTTTTTCACTTGCCTTTTTTTCACAATTAACTACCAGTCCAGGGTCATGCTCTTGACGCTTTTCCACAGATGAACCTTCGTTATCTGGTTTAATTGTATCAGGAGTACCCCATAACCTGTAAAAATAGACGTAAACGGTCAATCCAAAGTTATGAAACATAGAAAACAACAAACAAACTGAAAATATGAGTATTTTAACAAGACCAGAGAAAGCAAACTTCTCTGTCTAGGAATTAGTGAACCAAAATAAACATTGTAGGTGACCTAATCAATACAAAACTAAATGTAATTGTGATATGAAGTTGCATCCACCAATGCGTGACACAGGTTACAAGTATGTGATGATAAACACCTTTACAGGTGCAAGATTGCAAAAAGATTACTACTTAACAGGTTAATGCATCGATTTTGTCACTATATTATGGATGAAAGGTTTGAATAGCAAACAGGTGAGCGCAATAATATAATAAACCTAGTTTGATAAACTCAATCTATCAATACTACATTAACAAAATGGCATGTAATATATCAATTTATTCAAATAAAGAATTTTACTCAATGATTTCCAGAAAAGAATGTCTACGTACTGGCCTAGATAGCCATTCCTCAAGAGTGATAAAAAAGGAAGACAAAGTGATTCTAAACTCTGGTGATTACATAGTCTACATTATAACAACCATTTAGAGACAGAAATCAGGTCTATTAGGAAAGCAGAACAGTTTGAATGAGTTTTCCAAATACCAGGCTCTATTTTAAAAAAAAAAAAAGGTAGGTCCCAAAGAGAGTTGAAAATAGCATGAGGAGTTGGTCTTTTCCAACTGAGCTACCCTAATGAACAAATAAAGTAAGGGAGATGCATACAAAGGGTGGCGCAAGCAAACTTCAAAATTTTGAGCAAAATTGAAGAAATTTTTAGTTTTTCCGTGTTCAAAATTGGAGTACTTTTTTGGGGAAATATTTCGGCTTTGCCAGGGGTCCAAAACACCTCCAACAGACTTTTGAACTTGGTGCCGTATGACACCTGAATGAAATGCTGATGGTGAGCATTCAGGAACATGGAATTGTGAGAGCTTCTGATGCCAAATAAACTATTTGTTAGGGGAAGTGATAGTAAACACACAACACATGACAGACATGGTATTTGTTTATGTGATCTTTCATAGGTATGATGCTCACTGGGATCAATGGAAAAATGGTTTTGAATAGAAATGCTGACTGGATGTTAAGGTTTTGAAAAATTACAAATTAAGAGGTGTAGATAACAATGCTTCGACTTATTGGAAGGACATTAAGCCTAAAATAGAAAGGAATGATAAAACAAATGACTCATATATTGACATCTTTCAATGTTACAGAAGAAATTATCTCCAAAGTTGTCTTGGAAAAGAACACTGACGGACATTGGAGAGGAGTTATTATCTCTGAAGAAAGATAATTTCCTCTTTATCACCAAGGTCAATAATATCTTCTGAACATAAGAAATCATGATAAAACGGGGAGGGGGGAAGAGTTCCATTCATTAGTCATACTTTACACATATTTATGTTCCTTTAATCTTTTCATTTTCCGTCACACTTTCCCTCATAGTATGTTGAACCTCTCAGATCCTAAAGATTTTTTAGGATAATAAGAAGGAAAAAAAAGTTTCATGTTCAATTACGGCCATTTTCATTATCACACCATATTCGGGTTCATCCTAACCTCCAGATTCATTTGCAAACAGCTATGGTGTTAGCAGCGTCTATCTAATCCTAACCTCCAGATACATGTTCACTGTCCAGACAACTGCAGAAGAGTGACAATATGCTGTATTCATCACTGCTCAAGTGTAAATATATGCTGTCATCTAAAACAAATGTCCATTTAAAAAGAAGTTTTCATATAAAAACAGAACTGCAATGAACTGCCTAAGGCCATAAGTGGATTTCTTCTATTAAGAAATTAATTCTTGTTCTTCCAGATATAACCCCTATGGTTAAACATGCAATTTCCCAATGTGGCATTGCTGTATTGACGTAAATTTGAAAGAGCGCTGACGTTAGTACATATTCCAGTGTTCAGCATTACTGAGGGTTCCTTCACTACTGATGAAATGTCTTCCCATAGTCCATAAATGTTCAAACCCTCAAATAACTTTAATGTCTCCCTGCATTATCTTGGCATGGTCATGTTCAACGGAGGCCTCAGGATGCACCAGTACGGAGGAGTGACCTGATTCAGATTAAAGGATTTAAAAGAGCTAGGGATAAACCTAAAATGACTGTAGGACGTAGCGAAGAAAGACATGCATAGTTTGGGTCTTCTCTCAAGCATGGCCTCGATTAAAGATGTTTGGAGGACAACAATCCATGTTGCCGACCCCATTTAGTTGGGTTTTTCTGAGTTTCTGCCGATGTTTTAATACTTTTTTCCAGTCCTTTGCAAGGATCCATGTAGCTGACCCTATTTAGTTAGGATAAGGCTGAGAACGACCTCCCAGAGATCCTTAGTTTAGTGAATAAATATTGCCACTTAGTGCCTCATTTATGCTTAGGTTGAAAAAAAAAATCTGCCAGTTGAAGAGTATTATGTATGTCTTCAAGTAGAAAGGAAGCTTGTCATCATTTAACACTAAGCATGTTATTACTCCCTATAAATTAACAAATGGCTAGACTTCTTGCAAAATGTGCTGCTTCAAAGCACAGAACTCTCAGGTACTCATTCCAAATCTCAAGTGGGTCATGGAAACCAGCAGGGATGGTCATCAGACCAACATTATTTTGAGCATTCGGCAAGTCATGCCACTCCAGTGCCATGCTAGAATTTGTTTCAGTCGAGAACTTCGTCATTTACTACATCAGATGTTGCAGTGCTAAAATTTCACAACTGATTGCAACATGGTCTCTCTCTCTCTCTCTCTATATATATATATATATATATCTCCGATAGCAAGGACTGAAGGATCAGATCGACGATCCTTAGCTGATCTTCACCTTAAGATTAGCTAGGATTGGCTGATCACTAAAAATGATCCTTTATTTAGACAGACTTTTTGATGGGACATTTGATAAACATGTAGACTTTTCCCCTCTCTGAAGCTTCTCCATATCCATAGAGTGGGTGTTAATAACCATTGAAGTGAGTTTACTAGGGAGTCTCCGATACTTAAAATTCTTAAATTTTCTATCTTATTGGTAATAAGGAAAACGTCTTTATTAATAGTTTGTCTTGCATTTAAGATACTTGATAATTTATCAGCTACCAGTTAAGTCGCTTTGGCAGATTTAAGAATCTGAAGTAAAAGGTCTGCAGCATATAACAGATTAGAGACAAGTTGCTCTTGAGTTGACAAACGATTAACCAATGCACAGCTGTGTATATTTAGGCTCTCTTTCTCTCACGATGAACATCGGAACATTGGGTCTCAGGTCTCACTGATTATATTATTGGAGGCCAAGATGGTCATAATTACATCAGTGACAGTCGTATGAATCAGCTCTGACAACTCTCAGAGTCCATTCAAGGAAGAGGCGAGAGATCTCATGCCGAGAGTTATTTGGTTTTTTTTTTTTTTTTTTTTTTTTGGGGGGGGGGGGGGGGGAGATGGATAAAAGAAAGCTATTGTGAACAGCTCATAACAGCTCATAGTATCCAGGAATCTAAATCCTTGGCTGGCCAGCCGTCTAAACAGAGATAAGCTAAAAAAGAAAACCTACAAGACGTAAGCCCTGAGACGCATCTAGCTCAATCAAGCCAAATGAAAACCCAAAACCCAGAAATTAGTCTTTAGAACACAAAATAGACGAAAATCCGACAAAAGACTATGTCAAATTTGCATCTTGCATTGAGGTCTGTGTGAAGAGAAGCAATTTCTCCAACACCTAGAAGCCCACTAATGGAAGGTAAATGAAGAAAATTTGTAAAATGAAAGATTTTTAGAATCGTCATAAAAGGGAGAGATCAACAGGTTCAGAGATTTTTATTTTATTACGGAAGAGATCTTATGCATTTCAGAAGAGGAACAAGATAGAACTTAGGAGAATGCCAGGGAAATAAAATTTAAAAATAAATGAAAGAAGAGAAAACCAACCTGTCTACGACCAACACTCCCAAGATGAAACTCGAAATGCATAACAGAGAAACCCATCTGGTAGAGACTCCACCACCTCCGCTTTTATGGTGTCTGGTCGTGGGCATCAGACCCATTTGAAAGCTCCGGGTCTTCGCAATGCAGCTGATGCTGCTTCTGCTTCTTTTTTCTGAATATCAGTAGTCGCTTGCTCTTCTTCTTCTTCTCTGTTCTAATCTCTTCTTCCTTTGTTTTGCTTCTTCTCTACTCCCGTTGTTTTTTAATGTTTTAAGGAGAAGGAAAAGAAAAGTGTTGGAAAGTAGTCAGAAATACGAAAAGAGGGAATACTATAGCAGCACGAATTTGCCATTTGCCATTTGCCAAAAAGAAGACGAGCAATATCCGAAGCAGAGACGCTAGTAGAGACTAGAGAGAGAGCCTGGACTACATATTTCCTTCAAATAATATTATTTATTTAAAGTAAACAGCAGCTGACAGGAAAGCAACCCCACCCCGTACCCCACCACCTATGTCAGTATAGTATAATTGTATCACTTTTGCTGTTTCACAGAATCAGAATGGGCACGGATCTGCCAGCCCACTCTCTGAGTCCCCACCCACCCACCCACCCACCCACCCACCCAATAGAGACTAGAGAGAGAAGCTGCTCAGTTAATTAATTCAAGTTTTAAACTGCGCCTGATCTATCAGGAATCAGGATCACTGCTCAGGTTTTTTATTTTGAATTTTGAATTTTCTTTCCACTCTCCATTCTGAACATCATCCCCTTACCACGGTTTCCCAGGTTGGGCAGTGTACTTTAAGCCACGCGAAACCTGATGATTTGTCATCTCTGACCGTTGGTTGGATCGATCATCTTTGGACTTTGGAATCGCAGGGCCTATTTGCTGGCTGGATAGTCCGTTGTAGAAGTCGGAACCCGAATGTCAAATTCGTAATTCCAACTTAAAAATACTTATTAATGGTAAGCTCCTTTCGAAAAGTAACCCAGAAAGGATTAAGAAAAAAAGGGTTTTTCATACTGCTTTTTTTGTTTATCGGGGGTGTGGTTACGAATTTTTCTCCGCTCAGGTTCCCTATCCGGTTAGGTGTATAGGTTCTTCTCATAGGGGCAGAAATGACAATCTCATCCCACTCGGATAGTGTATTCGAACAGATTATTACTATTAGAGCATCTCATAAGACTTATATTGCACGCATGGGTTCATGTTCTATTGTTGCATACATTTCTCTCACATCATCGACCGATTGTATGGATGGTGATGACGATTTAGGTGGGGTGGTGGTGGTGGTGGTTTGCACTTTTCATGAGTTGAGACTTATTAGAGATAGTCCTTCAATTCCTTCACCATAAATCATAATAAGACCATGGGTTCATGTTCTATTGTTGCATACATTTCTCTCACATCATCGACCGATTGTATGGATGGTGATGACGATTTAGGTGGTGGTGGTGGTGGTGGTGGTTTGCACTTTTCATGAGTTGAGACTTATTAGAGATAGTCCTTCAATTCCTTCACCATAAATCATAATAAGACTAATAAACCATCAAAATTTTGAAAATGGGGGGGGGGGGGGTTTTCAACTTCTCATAATTTAAGGAAGTGGGAGGGACCCATATATAGGATTAATCCAATTTCCAACGGTTGGGTAAGAATTTAAAACTTTTTTTAAGGCCGTTAGTTGCATCTATATGATCTAAATTCGAAGACTAACGGATCAGGTTCCCACGTCTTCTTGACTTGAGTAGTGAGTCATGTCTCATGACTGATCATGATAAGCTTTATTTGAGTTTTACCAAAAAAACATAAAAAATGATAAGCTTTATTTCATTATTTGAGAGTAGAAGAAGCGCAAAGGTGAAGGTCCATAATAATGGGATTGGCAGATCTTCATGAACCAGATAAGAACTTCTTGGATTAATTGTTAGGAAGAGAAGTGGAGAAGCGACGTGAGATGAGAGGAAATGACTTCATGAGATATGAATTTTGAGTTGTTAAGACGTGAGGAGATAGAAAACCCAAATGCATGTGCTGTGCTGTGTTGGCCATCATCCAATTTTGTTTTTTATTTCAACCAACAAAATTAAAGATTCAAATTAATTAAAGGGTTTAAACTAATTAATTGTAGGGGGCCACAGCTTCTTGGGGGGTGAAAGTTTGAAAGTTTGAGACCTCCCTGTCCCACCACAGTCCCAAAGTCCCAAACCCATGACCCATCATGACCCATGTCTCATTCTCGAGTCTCGTCCTCTGTGTTGTGTTGTATCATCAACCAACCCCATCATCTACTTGTGGAAATTAAGCTATACCGTAAAACAATTCCAATCCTCCGTATTAGGGGTGCAAGTTTGGCCCTGTCGGCCCGAACCCGCCCTGAGTCCGAATAGGGTTTGGGCTGAGATATTTGGCTTTGAGGGCGGGTCAGGGGTGGAAATTTTTGGCCCTAAGTCAGGGTCGGGTCGGGTTAGGGTTGAGGTCTCAGGCTAAGCGTGGCCCAGTCCGGCCTGACCCTGTTTTAAGTTATAGTATAAAATATTTATATTATAAACTTTAAACGTCATCCACATTTTGTTATATAATATATTATATATGAAAATAATAAGTGATATAATATATTTTATTATATTATTAATTTACATAAATTTGATAATTTTCTCCCCGGCCCATTATAGCCCATGCATTTTCTTCCCCCTCCCCATGATCAGGGCCAATCAGGGTCAGCCCGGCCCGACCCTGAGGGCGGGTCAGGGTTGGATTTTTCAGGCCCTGAGTTAGGATCGGGTTGGGCCTATGCCCAACTAAGGGGACTCAGCGTTGGGCTAGGGTTCTGATACATCCAATATTCACCGGGCCAATCAACGATCGCCACGTGTCACAGGTGACCCATTCCATAGCCAAGGAGAACGAACCGGGTCCCAGCACCCGGGCGCGGCCTCACCCAGGCGCAGCCACCACTCGGGCGCGGCCACACATCAGGGCGCGGCCTCACCTAGGCGCGGCCACACATCAGGGCGCGGCCTCACCCAGGCGCGGCCACCACCCAGGCACAGCATCGTGGGCACGTGAGGTGGGGGCTACCCATCTACGATCCGATCGTATCGCTAAGACTCATGCCACTATCAGGACTCTGGACCGCCGCTTAGAGGTCACGTCACCCAGACGGATTCAAGCACCAAGGACGTTATCACCACACGCGGGTATCTATCCACCAAGGATCCTGATGCCACCAGGACACTCCCTCCCACGGGGAGATGGCCAATCAGGATAGAGCCCCGTTGCCCAGGGCCTCTATCCACTCAACGGCACAATCGCCATCAAACTGGGACTCTCCACACCGCCATATGCTACTATAAAAGGCAAGGTACACAACCCCATCGGGGACATCAAAACTCATATTGAATAATCACTATTCATCTGTTTGCACCAGGAGATCTAACTTTGGCATCGGAGAGCCCTAGGCCGGGACCACACCGGTTCTCTCTGTTGACCCCTTTGGTCCACTTGCAGGTGACGGCACTCGCAGGACCGCTCGACGATTTCTTGACGCAACAGATTGGCGCCGTCTGTGGGAACGACGCTAGCCATTACAGCTACTAGCTCGCTTCCATACTCATTCAATGGCACGAAGGAAGACTACCACCACCAACAACGGAGCAAGGAATGGATCACCACCCCCAGAGTGCTCTCGCCGTAGAGCCAACGACCAGGACCATGTCCCTCTGGAGGAAGAGATCCCCCTTAATGACCAGTTCGTGATCGCCGAGCCCAACAATGACGAGGCCGACGATGTGGTGGTGGAGGTGACACCTGACCCCAATGCTCCAGCCACTGTGGGTCAGATCAACGACCTGCAATGACAAATCCTCGATGAACAATGACTCTTTCGAGAATACTTGACGCAGCGTGCGACGTCTCACCATCGAAGGACTTCACCATCAGCAAGGGTGGAGTCCGTACCTCGACAAGAGCCGAACCCTAGGAGATCATCTCCCAGGGGCGTGAGATCAGAGAGACTAGCTTGACGAGCGACCCCCACTCCGCAGCGGGGGGAGCCTTCCCAGCATCCCAGGAGAACAAGGGACCTCTCGCCACAATCAGAACGTGGGAGGACGCCAACACCCAGGGCGAGGGTGTCTAGCCCGCAGAGATCGGTCCGGAGGTTTGTGTTCGACGGACGAATGGAAGAAAGTCACATACCACGACGAAGCCGGACCTACAGAGAAGAAAGCCCCTCACCTTCACGACAGGATTCATCACGGCGTGAGCATTCCCCATCCCACCAACACTCAAGGCGGGAGGGGACATCCAGGAGAGAGCGTGAACGGGGTGCAGCGAACGTCCGGCCAGGCGTGGGGGGCGATACACTGGGACGAGGAGCTTGATCAAAGACTCCGCGACCTGGATGAGAAGCTGGAAGGGTTGAAGAAGCGACCAAAGGCGAGACGCATTCCATACCTGGGCAACACCCCTTCTCGGCGAGATCATGTCACCACACTACCTTCCAGTGTTCGACTACCCACCTTTGAACTCTACAAGTGGTACCACCGACCCCAATGACCACATCAACTACTTTAATGGCATGATGACGCTGTATGGGGGGGTCGGACGTGGTCTCCTGTCGGGCATTCCCGGCATCCCTCAAGGGAGCAGCCACATCATGGTTCTCCAGGCTACGACCGAGATCTATAGGCTCGTTCGCAGAGCTATGCGAACAGTTCGTCACCCGCTTCCAAAGCAGTGTCAAGCAGAAGAAGATCACCGTCACTCTACTGAACGTGGTACAGAATCTTGGGGAATCTCTCAGGGAATACGTTACCAGGTTCACCAAAGAGTCCTTGGAGGTTCGAGACTTGGATGACCAGACACAGCATGCAGCCCTAGTAGGAGGTATTAGGGATCTGGACCTGATCAAGGACCTGGCACGTCATGAGACCAGGACTATGAAAGAGCTCTTGGAGCGGTGCAACGAGTTTGCAAATATGGCCGAGGTACTACAAGCTAGAACGAAAATAGCCAAGCCACAAGACAACAAGAGGTCAGCACCTGATGACCGCAAAGAGGGTAAGAGGTCGAGGACAGAGCGTCGACAAGAGAAGAGCGACCGCCCATCTAGGAGGACAGACCGCCGCCCAGAGAGAAGCGAGAGGGCAAGCACCCCTGAGTTCACACCACTGAACACCACCAGGTCCCAGATACTCATGCAGATCCAGGACCGTGACTTACTCCATTGGCCACGACCCATGCTAGCAGGACCAGAGAAGCGGAACCCTAACAAATACTGCCTCTTCCACAAAGAGAATGGGCACGACACAGAGGAGTGCTATCAATTGAAGAGAGAGATAGAGCAACTGGTAAGAGCAGGAAGCCTGAACAAGTATGTGAAGGGGAGACGTGACAACCGCTTAGGTCAAGGAGACAGAGGTCGCGACGGAGACAGAGTAGAACCGAGACGAGAAGAAAGAAGAACAGATCGAGAGAGAGACCGCCCAGAAGAGCGGAGAGATGCAACAGAACCTAGTGGCACCAAGGGGCCTCCTATCCTCACCATACTTGGAGGACCGGGACAAGAGTCCACCGGAAAAGCTAAAGCTCATGCCAGGTTCGTGGGAGTGGCGGAGAAGCCCAAGAAGATAGCCAGGACCGAGGCGATGATCTCCTTCTCGGATGAAGACCTGGAAGGACTAAACTTCCCCATGAAGATGCCCTGGTAGTACAGTGGAGGTAGCTAATCGACCCGCACACGTGCACCGATAGACACAGGGCGTTGTTGACGTACTCTCCTTGGACGCCTATCGGCGATTCGGGTTCGGGGACGACCAGCTCAAACCGAGCCCACTTATCTCCATGGATTCTCGGGTGCCACCGCCTCCATCGAGGTACCATAGAGCTACCCGTCACCTTCGGGGTACACCCTCAACAAGTAACCATCATGGTGAATTTCATGGTAGTCAAGTCCGTGGTGTCCTTCAACGGCCTCTTAGGGCGACCATCACTGACAGCCCTTAGAGGAGTCATATCACCACTTCACCTGAAGATGAAGTTCTCCACCGAGAATGGGGTAGGCGAAGTCCGAGGAGATCGAGAAGAAAGCAAGGGAGTGCTATGCCACCTTCATGAAAAAGAATAATGGCAACACCCGTGGAATGGCACTCGCTCTAGAGAGCATGGTCAGTGACCAGAGAGATGAACTGACAGAGAGAAGGGGAAGGCAAGTGGAAGACCTCATCACCTGGCCCCTCAGCCAAGAAGACCCCTCCAAGGTCGTTCAAGTTGGCTCGTTGCTAAACAAGGAACAGAAAGAAGGGCTTGGACACCTCCTCCAAGCGAACATGGATGTCTTCGCATGGTCGACCTCCGACATGCCGGGAATATCACGTTCCATAGCGGAACACCGACTACATGTCGACCCAACCAGGAAGCCTGTTCAACAGAAGCGGCGTAACTTCACCCTCGACCGACAAGCAGCAATCAAGGAGGAGGTCGAGAAGTTAAGCCGATCAGGGTTCATCAGAAAAGAGAAGTTCCCAACCTGGCTCGCCAACGTGGTCATGGTACCAAAGCCAAATGGGAAGTGGAGGATGTGTGTCGACTATACCGACCTGAACAAGGCATGCCCAAAAGATGAGTACCCACTGCCCAGGATCGACCTACTAATCAACGCCACCGCCGGCCATGAGATGCTGAGTTTCATGGACGCCTACTCCGGATACAACCAGATCCTCATGTGTGAGGATGATGAGTCTTACACCGCATTCTGGACGGACAAAGAAAACTACTGCTACCACGTCATGCCGTTCGGGTTAAAGAATGCAGGGGCTACCTATCAGAGGATGGTCAACAAGATGTTCGAGGAGCAGATCGGGCGCAACATGGAGGTATATGTGGATGACATGCTCGTAAAAAGCATCCACGCCAGCCAACACTTGACCGACCTAGAGGAGGCATTTGCAGTACTGAGGAGGGACCAGATGAAGCTAAACCCTGCAAAGTGCGCCTTCGGGGTAACGTCAGGAAAATTCCTGGGGTTCATGGTCTCAGTCCGTGGAATAGAAGCCAACCCATCCAAGATCAAGGCCATCCAAGAAATGGCACCTCCTCGAACGGTCGTGGAAGTGCAGAGGTTGAATGGAAGGGTCGCCGCCTTTCCAGGTTCGTGTCACGATCGGGTGATAAGTGCTTACCATTCTTCAAAACATTGAAGAACCTCCAAGCCCTAAAGATTTCACATGGACGGAAGAGTGCCGTAAGGCGTTCAAGAATTGAAGGAGTACCTAGAGAGCCCACCACCTGGGCGACTAGAACCTAACGAAGAGTTGCGCTCTACTCGGCCGCCACCTCTGCCGCGGTCACGCGATCGTCAAGGAAGAAGACAAAGTCCATAGGCCCATCTATTACGTCAGCCATGTCCTGATCGATGCAGAGACCAGGTACACTAGGATCGAGAAGGTAGCCTATGCATTGGTAATGGCAGCCAGGAAGCTACGACCATACTTCCAAGCCCATACCATCATAGTCCTCACAGACCTACCCCTGAAGAAGATACTGCACAGGCCGGACGTCTCCGGGAGATTGATAGCATGGGCGGTGGAGCTAAGTGAGCATGACATCAAGTTCCAACCAAGGACAGCCATCAAAGGCCAGGCTCTTGCAGATTTCATTGCAGAGTGTACCCTGTCTGAGATCGAGTCAGAAACAGGGGAGCCGAAAGAGAAGGATCACAGATCGTGGGACATGTTCGTGGACGGGTCGAGCAATGCGACAGGAAGCGGCGTGGGTCTCATATTAACCAGCCCCGAGGGATTTCGTATCCAATATGCTCTCCGATTCACCTTCCAAGCATCCAATAATGAGGCAGAGTATGAGGCATTGCTAGCTGGACTCCGGGTGGCCAAAGCCATCCAAGTCACACACCTATCCACCCGGAGCGACTCCCAGCTCGTGGTGAATCAGGTGAATGGAGAGTACGAGGCGAAAGATGAAAGGATGGCATCATACCTAGCACGTGCTCAAGCATTGATTGAGGGTTTCGTGAAGTTTGAGATGGTTCGAGTTCCCAGGGAGGAGAACGCCGCCGCGATGCCCTATCCAGGCTAGCCAATGAGGAACTCCAGAAATTTGGCCAGCTAGACTATGTTGAGATCTGCATGAGCCAACATATAAGGAAAAGCAGGTTAACGAGATCATGGAGGGACCTAGCTGGATGGACCCTCTACTCAACTACCTCCAGAACGATGTCTTACCAGAAGACAAGGCCGAAGCAAGGAAGATCAGGATGAGAGCTGCAAAGTACACCGTCCTAGACGGGGTACTGTATAAGCGGGGGGCAACAACACCACTACTCCGGTGCCTAGGACCCAAGGGGGCAGAGTATGCCCTAGCCGAAGTCCATGAGGGGATATGTGGAAGTCACATGGGGGGACGAGCCCTAGCCTACAAAATCCTCCGCGGACTATATCGGCCACGAATGCAAGAGGAGGCCATCCAATATGCCAAGAAGTGCGAGCAATGTTAGTTGTTCGCCCAGCACTCCATCTACCCGCCACCAAGCCGACATCAATCCTCAACCCCATACCTTTTGCCATGTGGGGACTAGACATCTTAGGCAACTTCACCGCAGCATCGGGAAACAGAAAGTACCTGGTCGTCGCAATCGACTACTTCACCAAGTGGGTTGAAGTTAAACCCTTGGCCAAGATAACAGAGACAGAGATGGAGAAGTTCATCCGCAATGACATCATCTATAGGTTCGGGGTACCACGGATCCTCGTCTCAGACAATGGAAAACAATTCAACAACCCTAAATTCCAAGCATTCTGTCACAGCTACAACATCGACTATCGGCCTGTGTCGGTAGCATACCCACAGGCCAATGGTCAGGTGGAGGTCACCAACAGAACGCTACTGGAAGGGGTCAAGAAAAGGCTAGAAGGAGCCAAAGGCAAGTGGGTAGAAGAGCTACCAAGCGTCCTGTGGGCATACCGAACTATAGTACGGACGCCCACAGGAGAGAGCCCATTCCCCCTAGCATATGGCACTGAGGCATTGGCGCCGGTAGAGGTCTGCGCCATGTCCCATAGGGTTCTACACTTCAATGAACGTACCTATGTCGACGGACTGCGGGCGAACCTAGACTTTATAGATGAGGTCCGCGAGAGAGCACTACTAAGGAACGTCACCTACCAGCAACGTACTGCCAGGTACTATAATGCCAGGGTCAAGGAAAGGCTATTCCACCAGGGAGATTTAGTACTACGGAGGGCAAGTGCATCACGACCACGAAGGCGGGAAGTCATACCCAATCGGGAAGGACCCTACATAGTCTCCAAGCGAGATACGCCTAGGGACTTACCGCTGAAGACTCCGGGGGCAAGAAGGTAGACCGTGCTGGAACTCGAACATCCGAAGAAGTACTACCAAGAGAAGCATAACAAGAGTAGTGGTAGTGATAACGAAGCGATGAGATGAGACGACATCAAGGACAATGTGAATTTCATTCAAAATAAAGAAATGTTGCAAGAATACTTGTCTTCTTCTACCACTCAATCGAATCACGGCCACTACATTAAGGCGATATGCCAACACTGAGGCTTCATGCCTAAGGCGATATGCCAACACTGAGGCTTTATGCCTAAGGCAACATGCCGACATCGAGGCTTTATGCCTAAGGCAACATGCCGACATCGAGGCTTTATGCCTAAGGCAACATGCCAACATCGAGGCTTCATGCCTAAGGCGACATGCTAACACTGAGGCTTCATGCCTAAGACGATATGCCAACACTGAGGCTTTATGCCTAAGGCAATATGCCAACACTGAGGCTTTACGCCTAAGGCAACATGCCAACATCGAGGCTTCATGCCTAAGGCAAGATGCCAACACTGAGGCTCTACGCCTAAGGCGATAACCAACCAAGGTCCGAGGATCACCAAGGCACGACGCCACTAACAAAATCCTATGACTACCAAGGGTCAGAGAGTATTAACGCGCAAACAACCACCAAGAGACAATGCAGTCAAAGAAAATCAAAAGCGATCACATAGAAAAGTCATAGTATTTACAAATTCAAGTTCAAAAAAGGAAAAAGGTTGAGACGTCTACAGGATCCATACAGCCATGGGGTCAAGGGATCACAGAGGGATGGGTCACCTCCGACCCAGCAGGGGACATCATGTCCACCTCAAGAGGACACGCAGCAGCACCCCCCTCAGGCAGGATAGCCTCCACCTCTGACACCGGGACGCTCTCCACCACAGCTACACCCGGAAGCGCCGCAGCAAACTCAGAGAACCCCAAAACTATCACGCCCCTATTCCAGACAAGGAATATAATATCATATAAAGGGTGACTAGGACGACGCGTGTCATCCTACTAAACCGCCCTGATCACCGACACGTTGTCCTAACGCACGACATAACCAATATTAACATAATATAATATTAGAATGCGTAAAAGAGGAATATTACATTCCAAGGATCGTGAGTATTGCGGAAGCGTATAAATCGAATAGTTACAAGATGTTCAAAGGCTAGATGATAAATACAAGAATTAGTTACATTTCCAATGACCATCTAATAACTATCAAAAACGGTATAATAGTAAGTATTTCAACATAGGTCTTAGCCTCAAAAGTAAATCAAAAGGGATCGAGTCCCGAATATCCTCACGGTCCGTAGGCACAATCATCGCAAGGACACCCGTCGCCATGTTCCTCAAACGCGCCTCTGGTTCCTCCTCACCGATCTCATCGTATCCCGAGGGCTGAACTCCAAGTCCCGCGAGATATCCGTCACCCGCATCATAATCTAAAAAGTGTGCGCACGAGGGGTTAGCTCCACGAGCTAGTGAGGGGATGGGGATGCACAAACACGCAATTCACATAGTCCAATGATGCATGCACATGTTAAGTCCATTTTTCCACCTAACAAACAACTAAGTCAATGGCATATGCTATTGTGACAACTCTGAGACACTGTGGGTCACTTAACTTATCGCCACAATGAAACCTCAATTGTCACGTGGGACCTACGCCGATCGAAGCCTCCAAGACCAATCGCAAGTGCACTCCATAACCAATACTACCATGATCGGCCTCTCCCACCTCCACGTAATCCGATGTACCGATTACCCAACACCTAAACCCTCGTTGGTAAGGGTCGAGCATAAGGGTGTGAAATCCTAGCCACAATATACTACATGCAAGTCCTATCGTCCCGAGAGGTAATCCGGCGCATCAACTTTTCATCCGGTTTAGTGCCCTGCACAAAGACGGGTACGCGCATACAGCTTCAATATGACATTCAACATAATTTCTTCATAAATGTATATAGAGTTCGGAGGGTTCCTGCACCGGTACCCCACCGCACCGACCCATCAAGGTACAACATTACCAATCAACATTATAATAAATAGATATAAAATTATGCAATATGCGCAAACATGCTATTAATTATAATGAGTACATAATATATAGTGCAATAATAATAACAAGCCCAAACAACCAAACCCACTCACTACGTATACACCAAGCACCACGATTATCGCTTGTCGCCTCGATCAAGCAATAAGCCACAAAAGTGAATATATTAACCTATACAAAGAGTGGAATAAGGTTACACGAGCGAAAGGAACGGATCCCCAAAAGGTCTCCCATAAACACTTAAGTATAAGGTTTCAGAGACGAAGTGGTTGCAGGAGTGGTTTCATGCCCAAATTCTCGCAACCACATGTAAATCCTAGGAAACCGGGGTTCGGGACAGCTTTAGTCAAGGTCGGATGCGATGTGGTTTCAGAAAAACTGAATCCGAGTGTAAATCCGACCTTCACAGTAATCCTTCTCGGGAAGGTAATTTCGTGGTGGTTTCTTGCAGTGCCGAAACCACATGTAAACCCTCACACCTTCAGTCCAAAATCCAAGGATTCCCCCAAGGACCCCATTTCAAGTGGTTTTAAAGCACAAGGACTTCTAGAAAATTCCATCCTAAGCTCATTAGGGTCCAACCTTAAATCTCCCAAATGGCAATGAGAACCCTCACATTAGAGCTCATAATGGAGTGAACTAACTCCACCATAGCTTGGCTTTAAAGCTCCATCTACTCCCTAAGTTCCAAGAGAGATCTAGGTCAATCTCTCCCATTACCCAACCCTTTTAAAACCCAAAATAGAAGAAGGAAGAAGCTTACTACCCCCAAGATGAGAGCTCCACGATTTATGGCCCAAGAAATGGGGTCTCCACCTTCCTCCAAGCCTCTCTCTCCTTCCTCTTTCTCTTTCTCTCCCTCTTTCTCTCCTCTTTCTCTCCTCCACGATTTAGGGTAGAAGAGGATGTTGAAGGAGAAGTGATGTTCTCTCTCTCCCTCATGGACTCATTTATAATAAATGGGTCTTTGGGTACCTCTAGTCAAATGGTCATGAGGCCTAATGGGTCAACCCATTAGTCCTATGCGGGTAAGTGGATGGAATAACCCATCATTGGGTCAATAGGTTATATGGGCCTGCCCACAACCTCAATTAGGAAAAGCCCATTCTTAGATGGGTTCATATGAGATGGGTTTAAGTCCCCAATGTACTTCCTAAAGGCACGCGGGACCCGAACTTAAATTATTCCCTTCTCTCATGAAATAGCTCGAGCGGTTCAAGCCCGGACCCGCACTTCGCCAAGGGAAGAATAATTAATAAGTCTTGAGGCTAGAACTTACTTTTCCCCCTGTCATGGTTTATTACCCATGATGCAATGCTAAGCTCATCACCGAACGAAATATCCAAATGAGGTGACGGTCCAGATGCTCTCTCCCGAACTCCTCGCCCGGGCTGGTACTTGGAGGGTAGTCGACGAGTCGCCCACGAACTTTCCCCACTCGGCGGTTGAGGAATCTTTCCTCCACAGGCAAACCCGTGTCTCAACGATTTTGTAGCTAGGTTTGACCATCATGACCAAGATACATGGCATGCTCTACTCGAGAAGAAATGATATTTAATTATATCCCGGGTACGGGTATAACAAAAACAGAGAAGTCATAATCGGGGTCACCTCCAGACACAAGCTGGCTAAGTCCCTGACTCCTCCTCATATGCAAGAACATCGAACGCAGAGGATGCCCTGAACTCACCACACTCGCTCACCGCATGCTACCTCCGCCTCATGTCTTCCCTCAATGAATGAAGCTCCTCCTCCAAAGCAAGAACCCTAGCCGAGCTCTCGGCCGTACCAAAGAGGTCACACGTAGCTCCTCGTACACCTCTAGGAGCTTCCTGACGCCACCGCGAGCTCCCGATACCCTCTGCAAGCGTCGCAGCCTTGGCCCTCTCACGGGCATCGATCCGACCCTGGAGCTCCTCTCCACGTCACGCAGGTGCGCTGTATCTGCACCTCTCGAGAAGCGTGACCCTCCGCGAAGCACCGCCTCGCAATACGGTGATGGACCTACAATCAACATGGCAAGCGATAAAATATTATAAAAATAAATGGAGCAATGGACATGATGAGACAGAAAAGGAATAACTCACCGAAGCCATATCATGGTAGAGGGTCTCGAGCCGCACAAGCATCGCTAAGCCTCTCGCAAGGCCATCCTCGCGGTAGGGAGCCCGCCCTATCCACCCACTCCCGCGACAAGCCGGTTTCGGCCAAGGTCGAGCCCTCCGGCACGCCTAAGGTGATCACCAGGGACTCACCCAGCGTGGGAAGATCAGTGGCAGTACCACCAGAGGAACCCACACCTTTCCCCTTGGAAAGGGGCAATACAGAAGATCCATAAGGAATAACAGAGGGAGGCAGAGGCACAGAGCCTGAAACGCCATCGTCACCAGGAGAAGTACGGGGAAGGAGGACCCGCACGCCAGAGCTCGTCACGCGGGCATGTCCTGGTCCCCCCTTCCGCTTCGCTCCAACAACCACAGGCGCAGGGGCACCACTAACGTCGGTCACTCCAGCAGACGGACCACCCTGAGAAGTGGCCTTCCTCCGTAGATTGCCGCGAAGCAAACTGAAGTCCGGACGCGTATCCACTGCATAGACCGCCCAACCAATCGGATGACATATACATTCAAATACCAACATGCCAATCAAGTACAAAAGACAATGCTCTTACCAGGACTCAGCTTCCAGAGAGACAGGAAGGCCTCCGAGTCCAACTCCTGGACGTGGAACAGATCGCGACCCAGGCACAGCTTGAGGGAGTCACCCTCAAAATCACTCAGCTCAAGCCCCTGATTGACCCTCTTAAGGTCAATAACTTCCCTAACGGTCCGAAATGGGCATTGGGGGACCGTGGCAAAAAAGAAGCGATCCCTCCAATACTTCACGTGACTAGTGATCCCCGTGAGAAGCTCCACAGAGGCATAGGGCCCCTTGAGCACGCGGCGAGCAAAGTGATAGTATCCATGGTTCCCCTTCTTCAACAGATAAAAGTGGGAGAAAAGGGGACATAGGCGGCACGCCCTGAAAGCGGGCGAAGAAGACATAGAAACCCAAAATCACCCTCCAAGAGTTGGGCAACACCTGCCCAGGGGTGAGGTGCCAATGCTCTAACACTAACTCGACAAAGCGAGGGATAGGAAGGCGAAGGCCCTGGAGAAAAAATGAACGGTAGAGATAGATCTCACCCGCACGGTGAGAGAAGGCATACTCGCCAGGCCCAGGAGCACGCAACATGACCTCGGCGGGAATGTGGAACTCCTCACGGAAGGAGACCAAGTCAGAAGGTGACAAGATGCTAGCAACAGGGCCTAACCTATTAGCAGGACCGGCGGCTGAGGATGCCCCCCCAGAGGGCTGACGATCCCTACGGGGACCGGAGACACTAGAAGGTCCCACTCTTCCATCAGTATCACTAGGGGAGGGTATAGAGGAGGGAGTACCCACAGAAGAAGGCGATCCGGGGGAACGCTCCTCTGAAGATCCAACCCCGACTGAAGCAGGGCCAAGGTCACCCGGGAACGACATGAAGGACAAGAGGGGAACGAACTACTTACTCGAGAAAGCAATCTCCCCGAAGCTGGCAAGAAAAATGAAAGGAATGTCACCTGCAAAATATAAACAGCAGATCCATCACATACAAGAGGAAGAACAAGGAAGAAGAGCGAGGGTCCATCACACCCACGTCGCGGCCACCATAGGCGCGGCATCACCGGCAAGGCGCGGGCCACACCCAGGCACGACCACCCAGGCGCGGCCAGCCAGGCGGCCACCCTCGTAAGGCGCAGCCACACCCAGGCACGGTCACCCAGGCGGCCACCCTCGCAAGGCGCAGCCACACCCAGGTGTGGCCACCCCAAGCGCAACCGCCCCAGTGCGGCCACCCCAGGCGCGGCCACCCAGCGCGGCCACACCCTCAGGCGCGGCCTCACCGCGGCCTCACCGAGGCGCGGCCACCCCTTCAGGCGCGGCCTCACGTGGCCACCCCTTCAGGCGCGGCCTCACTGCGGCCACACCCGCAGGCGCGGCCTCACTGCGGCCACACCCACAGGCGCGGCCTCACCACGGCCTCACCTGCAGGGTGCGGCCTCACCAAGGGCTCGGCCTCACCTGCAGGGTGCGGCCTCACTGCGGCCACACCCCGCAGGCGCGGCCTCACCGAGGAGCCACCCTACAAAAAAGAAAAAGAAAAAGGGGGGATCGATTTACCTCAGAAAAAAGGCGACCGCGCGGAAGGACAAGCACACGGCGATGACGTAGCCGCACCACGAGGCACAATCAAGG
The DNA here is from genome assembly GCF_018873765.1 of Telopea speciosissima. Classification (NCBI taxonomy): domain Eukaryota; kingdom Viridiplantae; phylum Streptophyta; class Magnoliopsida; order Proteales; family Proteaceae; genus Telopea; species Telopea speciosissima. The sequence goes on along the minus strand of NC_057916.1, from coordinate 85,220,625 downwards.
GATAGAGGTCACAAGAGGCAAGGCACTCAAGCCAAGCACCACTCAAGCCTTCCAAGCAAACCAAGGCACCAAGAGAACACAACCCAAACACAAAGACCCAAAAACAAGCACATGGTGGGCACCAAAGAGAAGACAAAAGACAAAAAGGGGAATGCAAAGGGGGAATTAAAGGAGAGCAAAAGGGGAGACAAAAAGTAAGAAAGAGAAATGAGAAGTGAAAGAAGAGAAAGTGAGAGGAAGGAACATATACCTACAGAAAACAAAAAAAAAAAAAGAAAAAGTGTAGGAGGAAAGGTTTGAACCCCCAACCTCTCCTACCTCATTAGTGGATTTACAGACAAACCCCACAAGAAAAGTCTATTCGCAGCAGACCCCTTACTATGCAAAGGCACTTACTCTCTTGGACATCCTATCCCAAGAGAGTGGGGGGCAAATGATACATCCAATATTCACCGGGCCAATCAACGATCGCCACGTGTCACAGGTGACCCATTCCATAGCCAAGGAGAACGAACCGGGTCCCAGGCACCGGCACGGCCTCACCCAGGCGCAGCCACCACTTGGGCGCGGCCTCACCTAGGCGCGGCCACACATCGGGCGCGGCCTCACCTAGGCGTGGCCACACATCGGGCGGCCACACCGGCGCGGCCTCACCCAGGCGCGGCCACCACCCAGGCACAGCATCGTGGGCACGTGAGGTGGGGGCTACCCATCTACGATCCGATCGTATCGCTAAGACTCATGCCACTATCAGGACTCTGGACCGCCGCTTAGAGGTCACGTCACCCAGACGGATTCAAGCACCAAGGACGTTATCACCACACGCGGGTATCTATCCACCAAGGATCCTGATGCCACCAGGACACTCCCTCCCACGGGGAGATGGCCAATCAGGATAGAGCCCCGTTACCCAAGGCCTCTATCCACTCAACGGCACAATCGCCATCAAATTGGGACTCTCCACACCGCCATATGCTACTATAAAAGGCAAGGTACACAACCCCATCGGGGACATCAAAACTCATATTGAATAATTACTATTCATCTATTTGCACCAGGAGATCTAACTTTGGCATCGGAGAGCCCTAGGCCGGGACCACACCGGTTCTCTCTGTTGACCCCTTTGGTCCACTTGCAGGTGACGGCACTCGCAGGACCGCTCGACGATTTCTTGACGCAACAGGTTCTATAAAGCCCGGCCCAACCCGACCCTGTTGCAGCCCTACTCCGTATAGTTGTCTGCTGGCAGCCCCTCCTCACGGGTTCTCTCTCTAATCTAATCTAATGAGTAATGACTTGGTCCCCACAACCCAACTCACTGTATTACTTCTTTCATTGGTTTGCTACACTTTTCAAATTCATACCTCAAATTCAAACCACCATACCTCAAAATTAAACTTTGTTAGTGCTCGTGGGTGCGTTGCCATTGTTGGTAATAAGGTTTGGCAGTGGTGGTCATCAGCATATGGTTGTGGGTATAGTATTATGTTGGTTAGCAGGGTGTATCTCCGCCATAGGCGTGGGGGTTCGGGGGCAGCATCCCTGATGGTCCCGCAGGGGTTCGAGGGTGGCAGCCCCCAAAGCGAATTTTTGGGTTTGCATTTTCTTACTATTGGTCCAGAGGGTATGTATTGGAAAGTATATATATTCACTTAGTATGACCGAAAACACACTTTTGGAGCCCTAGAAAAGAAGGAAATCGAGGAGAAGTCGTCTTCTACCATTCTGGCATGGTTCGAGAGCAGAGACGCGAAGGAAATCATCTGAAAACCTCGATTTGGTGTTGGCGATGGATTCAAGTGCTTGATTCGTTCTATTGAAGATCTCACAGCATTCGTTTGGTGTTGGAGGTTTGCCTTTGAGGAGGTAAACGTGATCACAAACCATTACTTCTCTGTTCTAGGTTTAGTTCTTGTTTTTTAATGTATTGGGTAGAACCTAGAGTGTGATCTGTTGTGGGAGGGGTTTGTGATTGAATCTGTTTATTTGGGTTGATTGACTGAGGCCATTATTGTATTGGGATTGAGGTCCTTGCCCTCACTGAGGTGAGAGGTTGAAGTAGGGTAAGGGGTATCCTGGCCGTAGGGACGGCTTATTATATTTCAGTTGAGTATTGGGCATATACGAAACCTCGAGGGGTATTGCTCCGTGGACGTAGCCTTCACATACTGTGAGGTGAAGCACGTATATCTTGTCTCGTTGTTTGCTGTTTTTGTTGGAGACTAATCCCTGTTTTGCAGAGTGGGTTTACAGTCTTAGTAGACCTGGCCACATTCTGGTGGTGCGAGGTGGGACTGTAAGCGACCACGTTGTTTACAGAAAACATCAAAAAAGGGAAGCTGATTCACCCCCCTTCTCAATTTGATCCGATGTTTACAAACTTCCCAGCTCTAATGAATTGATGATGATGATGATGAAGTTCCACAAGCTTCCGATAATCTATTCCCCCTCCTTTGGGAGGCAGGATCAGTTCTCGAATGAGAACCATTCTCATGCGCCTAAGGGTGTACAAATGGAATCTAAGGGAGATGGAGGACCTGAATCATTCTCCTTTGCTTGTACTACAAAGGTATGATTCAATATCAAGGAGCAATTTGAAACATCACAAATCTAGTTCATTTCTTAAATTTCCCTTTCGTGTGATGTTGAAACTTGGAACAAAGTGTATCCATCAACCCGTTCCTTGCAAAGGTACCATCTAAGAAAAATTTTGCCTTTTTTTCCCCCGCAATTTTGAACATAGTTGCTCAAATAATCCAAATCTATCTAAGGGGGTGGGATTTATAGAATAAAATTTTGGGTTTTTTCAATGCCCCTCAAAATGTACATTTGTTCAAATGTACCCCTAAAAGTTTACTATTTTGAAATGCACCTCTATTTTTCAAACTTTGTAACACTTTAGTCTAGTGTGTTAGTCTGAGATGTTAGACGTTAGTTTCAAGGAATTTAATGATTAAGTTGCCTTCATCTTCCCCAAATCGTTTAGGGTTTGAAACTGAAAATAAAAAAACAAAACCCTAAAATCATCCAAAAAACCATGAAGAGTCGGTTTTTGATTCCCCTAAACAACAATTCGGAGGAAGATGATTCAATCCCGAAGTTACCGATTCTAGAAGGAGCCAATGTTTTCGGCCCAGATAATATCTCCGTTTCTGATAAAATAGTGAGCCGCAATCATATCAGTTTGAAAGCTTCGATTGATGGTTTTGCTGAAGTGGTTGTGGATATGGATAAATTTCGGAGTTTATTCGCATGTTTGCGTTTGGTGATTTCATGTGTTCAATTCGATATCTCTGAGACTTGACTGCAAACATAGTGGTCATTTTGGGTGTGTGAGTCCTTATTTGGAAATAGGAATTTAAATTGGCTAATTGTTTGGGATTTTGATTTCTTTGTAGGCGGGATCAAATCCGATTGTTATTAGAGTTGGGGATCGAAGGAAGAAGCTCTGTTCTAAAGACAAAGCTACGACTGCTCATGGTGATATTCTCGAATTAATTCCCGGGCATCATGTTTTTAAGTATATTCCATTAATCCGCTAAAAGACAATAAAACCTTAAGTTTAATCATAAATATGACTTTAAAGGGAAGAACGCTAACTGGGTGCACACGTAGTGTGCTGCCCCCTGCACAGAGACATAGGGGCGTGCAAAATGATCACCCCACCCCTAAGAAATTCAGCTTTTCCATGGCAGCGCGGCAGTCATTTCCCTTGTTCCAGTGTCTGGGTGCAGGGGTAGCATACCACATGCGCCCAGTTAGTGTTCTTGCTCTAGACTTTAAAACATGGTTGAAAAAACGGGTTTTGGGGCAAGTCACCCAAGTCGAGTCAAAATTGTGGAAAATCTAGTTAAAAGTCGAGTAGACTAGGCTAAGGTATAAAGTGACAAGATGTAGTCTTAAATTGTCTGAATCAAATAAAACTTATTATTTTTACCCAAGTCCACAAATTCAATGAGTTTAGTTGTTTTTCAGAAACCAAAAAGCCTGTTCACTTATCTTGTTCGTATTCTAAACAGCAAGAAACCCTCAATTCCTCGACTCCCTGATTTTGTTCAATGGAATAAACTCAAAATGCATTGATATGTGAATTCATGATTTTTTTCCCTGGATTTCCCATATGTTTTCTGTATTTTTCTGATTTTCTTACTAATTTATATATGTTTATCGCATTAAAAACAAAAAAAAAAACAAAAAAACATGGCTTATCTTGATCGGATTTTATAAAACTCAGTCAACAAATTTTTGAAAAACGTGTAAAGTTAGAGAGCCTGTTTTTCCAACTATATTTTAAAATGGATTTAGTTTCAAAACAATATAAATGGAGCTGAATCCATTTAGTTAGGAAAAGACTTGGTTGAGTTGAATTGATTAGCATAAAGCCCTTTATTGGTAAATGGACAAGACAAATATAACAGGAGAGCACAAGTAAATAAGTAGAGCAGAAGCACCAAGAAACCATAAAAACCCACATGACACCTGAAATATAATGATATTTGCTTCACCCCTCCCACCATCCATCCTATTTTAAGTAAGAAATCATAGAAAAACAAAATCAATGAAGATTTAAAATCCAAGGTATTTATGTAAATATAATAGAAAAGTGAAAAAAAAATCTAGCCGCTGGTATAGATACGCTAGCATCCTCTCTCCTTACATGAAATGACTTCTGGGCCTTGGCCTTTATTTACAAAACCATTCCGATGGCCCTTGTTGGCTCCCGTTACGCATGTACCTTCCGTTGGCTGTTCAGAGATCCCTTACCTATTAGTAAAATAGGAAAAGGTTATGTGAGCCTTAATTCACAGGCGGAGGGTATGTTAGCATTCTGTTTATATCTCTCATCTTCTCATATGAAATGACCTCTCTACTCTATATTTAGGAAACTATTCCGCCTCTCATTGGTATGCTCCCTATACCATTTGCTCAGAGAAGAAACGTCATAGAAGAGTGCACTAATGAAGTGTGACAAAATGGTATAATGTATTGGAAGGCAACAAAGTCATTTCATTTGAGGCAAAAAGAGATAGACATGGAGGTCCTAGCATGCCTTGCACTAGCGGCTCAACGAGTAACCACCATTCCCCATATTAAATGTTGGGAGAAAGGTTCTTTGTGAGGAACACAGGGGCGCACCTAGACACCGTGGAGGAGGGGCACCCCTCATGAAACGCAGAAATCCCACTCCTAGAGATGCCAGCATGTGCTCTCATTGATTGCCATGCGTGTGTGACCCTGCGCTCCCTCACAGAAAACGCTCTCCCCCCTCCGCCCTAAATGTTAATTCTTTCCTGTGTAAAGCGCAAATCCAGATCCTGCCCTAAACCTATAAGCCCAAGTGCCCAACTTGAGCCTAGAGGTTCTTTATCTATAAGCCGATATCCTTGGGGCCCTTGTTGGGCTTTGACGCTGGTATACTCGGTCGCCTCAGGTATTTACTCCAGTCATTTGACTGAATCCATCATTTTCTCGTCGCCTCTGCAAAACCCTTAACCAGAGCAGAAAAAAAATGTGCTTTTCTGATTCCGTCGCTCATCCGGAACTGGAAGCAGCAAGAACATCTGTGGTCGCAACTGCACCAACGCAGTGACGATTACTCTGCAGATGACGTTAACCTTACCTACAATTTCTTTTGCGGCAACTTTCTTCCCCCAGGAACAACGTTGTTGCGTGGGAAGGTTCGGTAGAATAACAGGTCTAGTGCAGAAACCCCTTTCAGCTCCGGTGAGTTTTCGAGCCTCTCCGAAGTTGTTGACTGAGTGCCGCAACAGCAGCTCCTCCTCCTCGTCCTCCAATCTCTTCAAAGGTATGGGGTAATTTTAACCTTATCTTTCAGTTCAATCACTCATGTTATCGATCCGTAAGTATCTACGGAAGTTGAACCAGAAAGAATGAGGTTCATTAGTGTTCCATATTGTTTCGTATTCAGGATCATTTTTCTCGCTTTTCCAAGAGTTTGCATTTGGAGAAGAACAAACCCAACTTCTATTGGAGAAGAACCCACCTCTCAGAGTTTGGACGTTGGAGTCTCTGCGAAACCGACTTCGTTCTCTGCAGTTGGCTGGAATCGATGGCTTTGCTCTCTGTCGTTTGATAGCCAAACGCCCCGAAATACTCACCGCAGAACAAATTGGACCGCTCCTCTGCTTTCTAAGGGATGATTTGAAAGGGCAGATCGAACCCGTGAAGCTCGAACGTTTTTTGACCTTTACAGAACTCCAATTTTTTTATGGTTTTGCAGGAAAGGTTGAATTGCTTTTTAACCAGGGAATTCCAAAGGAAGAACTCCCTCATATTCTCAATAACATTAATCTCAAGGTGTTCTGCCATAAGCCAACTAAAGAGATCGAGCGGACGATTCTTTACCTGAACCATTTCGATGGTGTCAACTTGATCGTTCGACGCCCCGCACTTCTTAATTTGGATTTGGAAACGCAACTAATTCCACGTACCATGATTCTCATAGAGCTTAGCGGTGGAGATGAAAGTGCCACGGGAGCCGTATTGCGTAAACTCCCATCTGTCCTAACCTACAGCCCCGAGCATCTACGAAGCCATACCGAGTTCTTCAGATCCTCCGTTGGCTTGACAGACCCTGAAATTTTTAAGATCGTTCTTGTGTACCCAAATGTCTTCAGTGTCAGCAAGGATAGGAAGTTGAGTCCTCGGGTTGAGTTCCTCAAGCAATGTAGGTTGAATTCAATTGATATATTCAGGTTCCTCATCAAAGCACCACTGTTTCTTAGCTTATCTTTCAAAGAGAACCTCTCTGTGAAATTGGGGTTTCTGGTGAAGATCGGGTATAAATATAAAACGAAGGAGCTAGCTCTGGCGTTGGGGGCAGTGACCAGAACCAGCTGTGAGAATTTGCAGAAGGTGATCATGGTCTTCCTGGCTTATGGGCTCTCCTACGATGACATTCATACCATGAGCAAGAAGCATCCTCAGATATTGCAGTACAATTACGGGTCATTAGAGAAGAAAATGGAATACTTGATCGAGGAGATGGGCCGAGAAATTGAAGAGTTGTTGGCCTTTCCTGCCTTTCTGGGTTACAAGCTTGATGGGAGAATCAAGGACAGGTATGAAGAGAAGAAGAAACTAATAGGGGAAGGAATGTCACTCAACAAGCTGTTGAGTGTATCCACCGAGAGATTTTCAAAGAAGAAGAGAAAGAATCCAGTGCCCATATAATAGAATTTAATCCCCGGTGGAGAATTGGGGAATTAGAAATCTGTTCTGATGAAGAACCCATTAGTACCATTGTTCATGGCCAACGGATATAGAGGATTAAATTTTCTATTGGTCCTCTCTCTCTGTCTCTCTCATAGATGACAATTGGCAATGCGGGCAAATGTGTTACGATTGTCACGAATTGGCTCGTGCTAGCATTTAAGGATTGCTTAATGCTTGGCGATCATCTTCACCGATAAGAATCTTCAAACAAAGATTTCAGATTCATCCAGTTCAACTTAGCAGTGCTTTCTCCTAACTAAATAGGGATTCATTTAGGGTTACATAAGTTCATTTTACCATTTCAGGTTTTATAAAAGATAGGCACATTGTAGATAATTTGATTATTGCTCATGAAACCTTCCATTTCTTTAAGAGATACAAAGGTAAAAGGTGGTGGGTAGCATTAAAGCTTGATCTATCAAAAGTTTATGATCATCTTGAATGGGGTTACATACTGAAATCTTTGAATTTTTGGGATTTAACTCTAAACGGTGTCATATGATTGGTTATCTTGTATCATCTTATTCTTACTCTATTAAACTTGAAGGTAGTAGTTTTGAACTTATTGAACCGGCCTAGGCCCCTCATCATTGTTTTGAAGTTTTGTCTAGATTTCTTAAAGTATTTAGAGATATGAATATGTTTCGAGGAATTAAGTTGCATATATTTTGTTCTAAAATCTCGTACTTATTATATGCCAATGACACATTCATTTTTTTGTTAGGCTAATAAGAATGATATTCTTACTTTTAAATATATTCTTGGTTTATTTCAAGATCTTTCCGACCAACACATCAATTTTGAGAAAAGTGGGGTGATTTTCAATAGATCTATTTGGTCAAAGACACTAGATGCTATGTTTCTAGACTCTTAGGGGTTTCTTGATATTGATTCTGAATCTATTTATCTTGGAACCCTACTTCAATCCTTAGATCTAAATTGCAGGCTTTTGGTCGATTAGTAAATCGAATCAAGAGTCGGCTTGGAGTCTTTCTTATCCCAAGTGGGAAGGGTTGTGCTTATTGTTCTTAATGTTTTTCCTACCTATTTGATGTCCTGTGTCCTTTTCTCTGCTTTTGGTTTGTCATCAATTGGATTCTATCTTTTCTTTCCTTTGGATTGAGAACAACTAGGGATAAAAAGGTTATCTCTCTTTCTTGGTCTTCTATCTGTCGCTCAAAATCATGTGGAGGATTAGGGTGTAGGACTAGTACTGTCCATAATCAGTCTCTCATTCTCCAATTGGCTTGGAGACTGTTGACTTCTCCTAGTTCATTATGGGCTCAAGTTCTTAAGAGTTTGTATTTTCAAAATGCGCATTTTTTGAATCTTATGTTTAAACCCAAGAATGGTTTCATGGGTTTTGGAATAGTGTTAAGAAAGTTTTACCGACTTCGAGGAAATTAGTGAGCTAGAAAATAAGGGATGGTAGACATGTATTCATATAGAGAGACGCTTGGATTCCATCTATTGATGGATTTGTTGTTTGAGGTTCTGTGAATCAGCACCCTCTTTATGATTAAGTTCATGGCCTTAAGTATAATGGTGGATGGAACCGATGTTTAATTTATTCTCTCTTTCCTCCAAAAGTTGCTAAAGCTATTTTGGCTATTAATCTTAATAGAACCTCTTCTTCAGATGTGCTTTTTTCACCCATCTCTAGGGTTGGGGTCTCACCACTGAACTGGCTGCTTCTTATCTCTCCAAAAGCCATTTTATTGATGGTTCCTATGATCAATTCAAAAGAGTTTGGAAGGTTTTAGCAAAATTAAAGTTCACCCAAAGTTTAAGCTCTTTTGTTGGAAAGTCTTAATAGGTGGAGTATCTTCAAGGAAGAAGTTAGCCTCTGTTTTTTTAACATTAATTCCACTTGTGTTTTTGTTAATAAGGAGGTTGAGTCTGACTGACATGTTTTCCTCTACTACCGATTTTCTAAATAGTTTGGTTTGCAGGGCATTTAGGTATGCAGACTGAAGTCTTCTAAGCTCCACCTATTCATCTTTTCCATTCTGTCCTCTCTATAATATGAATATTGGCATTCTTGATAAGCCTAATAAATATATTTGTTGTTGCCTCTATTACATTTTATTTTATATGGCAGGCTCATAATCAATGCACTTTTCAACATGCTTCTCCAAACCCCTTAGCTGTTGTCTCTAATTTCTTGAAATAGGTTGATAACTGATAAAGTATTTTTTTACTATTCTATTCCTACGCATGTTCATGATAGTAACTCTTCATCCCCTGTTGGTTATTAAGACCTACCTTCTAAGGATCCTCCCAAATTAATTTTCCATGGTAACTTTGATCCACTTCTGAAACATCTGAGGGGGCTGCTGTTCTCTTATTTAACCATGGTTTTGTTCGGGCATATGCGGATTTTGGTGTTGCAGGATGCAACCAAGAAACACCAAGTTTAGGGACTTCAACATAGACTGCAAAGGGCATTGCATATGGAACACAGAAAACTAGAGATCTGGTTAGAATGTATGCAGGTGGTTCGATCGATGGTTTGACTTCAGCAATTGAGCTTGCTGGCCTTGGGATCGGTGTTTTATTTATAAGATGTCTCACAACTTCGCATGCTTGAGCACAAAGATGCCGCAGGTAACATTGTCTGCAAGTGTTTCTGCAATTGCCATAGATGTCTCATATTCTTTTCTCAAGGTAAATCCACCAACATTCCTTCCTTTCTTTTGGGTTTTCTTGTGCAAAACGGAAACCTAAAACAATGCAGAAAAAAATGGAAAGCGCAAACAACAATCACAAAGTTGCTGCAACAAAGATTTCTGTAGTTTGGAAAGATTGCCTACGTCCACGATGAGTTGAGATTTGTTTCACTATCAATGGAGAATAGGATTACAAATACACGTCCTCACACCTATCGCAGATTGCATTTCAGAGAAAGATTGCTTGCTACAACTTTATAGCAAAATTCTATACAAGAATTTTAAATAAAAACCTTTCAGTCCCTATGGCCTTTTAATGGCCCTTTGGAATTAGCCCACTTATGCAAACGACAAAATACAAGACATCGTACCTCCAACATTATCCCTCCACATTTCATTACTTTACGTCTGCTATTGCATGTTCTAGAAATTTAAAGATTTCTTTATTTTTGTTTCTCTTCTCACTTATTCAAGAGCTTCCAATTAGTCTCTCTTCTCTTATGTGAGCACAATCACTCCTCGCACCTCCCCTCTTTTCTGAAACCCAAATGGAGATAGAAAGCAGTCAAAGCACACTTAGCCAGATGCGGAAATCTGTTCAGAAGCTTGGTTCTTCAAACTTCAACCCAGATGCAGAAATCTATTCAGAAATTGTTACCAAGAGCACAATCACTCTTCTCTGTTCTTACTCTGATGCTCTAGAGCTTCCCATCTAATCCTTTTGGGTTCTTTTACTTGCAGAATCATAGAGCACCAGAGTAAGAACCCAAAAGGATTGCAACCAAGGATTGAACTTCCCTATATTGTGATTGCATTCCTTGCAATCTCTGTTCTTAAATGGAAAGTTCAATCCTTGGATGCAATCACATTTTTGACTTACCTATATTTTTTTAGGAAAGTCTGTACAGCTTTAATACCCTTTAAATTCCACCCCACCAAAACCCTTCTAAACAAATGGTGCCTAAGAGGTTAGCATTTTTGTTAGAAAAATGTGATTGTAACCAAGGATTGAACTTTTCATTTAGAAATTTTTTTTTGAGAAATCCTTCGGTCTAGTGTTTTGCTTCATGAAATTCTATAAAAAAATGTGTGAAATCTAGAATCAAAGACGGCCAACTCGGATTCCAACCGGATGGTTCCGGTTTAATTTTTCCAGCCATGCATATGCTTCTATGTATGTCTTGGTGGTTATTTTTTTGTGTTTTTAACAAATCCAAATGCCTTCACAAGTAATGTTACGAAGAGCTTGAACTAAATTAAGAGGTTCTATTTCAGCTTGACTATATAGTTGTAGAATTTTTTTGGGTAAAGTACACGTACCCCCCTATAATGCACCCAATATTCCTCGTACCCCCCTAAGCGTCTCAAAAGTCCACGTACCACCCCTCAATATTCCACGTATCATCCCTGTTTTACACCCCTAATGCCAGATAGGTCCAAACCGTTAAGTACCACAATTAAATGCTAAAAATTTGATCATTTTACCTTTTGTTCCATTTTTATAAATCTGAAAAGACTTAATTACCCTCACTTATTTGTTGGACCTTTTTATCCTAACCTAATTTGAAAATACAATTATACCCTTTCTCTCATATCTTGAACGACCTCCTTCAGCCCTAATCTCTATTGCACTTTCACGAAAGAAGTCCCTAACCAACGGCACCTCTTTTACGATCGAAGTCCCTGACAACCAGCGGCACCCCATTCACCTCTTTCTTAAAAACCAACCCAAGAAACGGAAAGCTTGGGAGGACCTGCTGCTCCGGCAAGGCGTCCAGCTCCCTTCTCCGGCGACGATCTAAGCCTGCAGGTAACTCTTCTCAGCTTCTCCTTCTTCTACTTCTTCTATGCTCTTTCTTCTCTGCTCCTTCTCTGTCTCTTCTTCTGATTTCCTTCTTCTCCTTCTTCTGATTTCCTTGTTGAACCTAAAACAAGTGAGCGACTCGAATTAAAAAAATTTATGTTGCAGCCTGAATGCTGATCTGAACTTTAGAATTCGAATTAGCTTTACAATTATTGTGTAGTTCTTCTGCATTTGTACTGTTAAAGTTTCAATTTGAGGAGAATTTGGTTTTGTTGGAGTTTTGAATTAGCATTTGGATTGTGCACTGCCCTACGCTTTGTAAGTGCTATCCAACTGATAAAGGTCTAGAATCATTAGTTAGTAGTGAGTCCATGATTTCTGTTAGGATGTAAATTATGCTTGCCTATGATGTAGCCAGTGGCATCACTTATCTTAACAGAGTAATAAAATTCTGTGGTTTTGTTGGATACAATAAAAATGGCATCATATGGACCCCATAGTATCTGGTTTCCTGAGACGACCAAAAGGTCCAGGTTGCGAAGACATTTTTTGAGTGGACAAAAAAACCCATACCTTCTTTCCTTTTAAATTGTCGAATAATAGATTGTTCCTATTCACTGGAATAGCGCCTAGAGGCTTCTGTGCAATTTGTTCAACTAAATGGAACAACCATTCGGGCTTCTCTATGTAGCTTAAGCCTTTCTTAAATCAAACAGAACAACTGCTAGTTTTTGTTGTTGTCGTTTTCAACAGACCTTCCCTGAAGTGTGAACATTTAAAAGCAAATATATTATAATATCTTGCATCAGGTGCTTGCGTGGGTTGCTTCTTGCCTGAAGGGAGGTGCCCAAAAAGGTGCCAAAGGAATAAAGTGCCTGAATAAAGAGGGAGGAAGTTGTATGCATTAAATAGGGGCAAGACAATACTTAAATGAAAAAGGACATTGGCAGGTGAACCAGGAGCCATTGGCAATGAAACATTGGATGAGCCTTACTCACCAAAATTTTAAGTTTGTTGGTTGTAAAACACAAAAATTCATAGCAATTAAGTCTTGTTAGATATTTTTCTAATAAATTAGTTTGGTACATAGTTTTGAAACTTATTAGAATCTATGAGTCTGTGGTATAGGTCTTGTTGTCCTGCAATGGCCTTAAAAAGTTATGATGGTTGTCTTCAAGAGTCGATATGTTCCATGTGCATCATAGATAGCATTAGTTTGTTGAAGGTGTGTCATTAGTTGGAGTGTGTCAAGAGTCATACTGTTGTAATGGACTGCTATATGAATGTGATGTTAGCATTACTACCGTAATGGACTGAAAATATAGAAACACTGTTGTTTTCTCGAGTATTGTTTCCATGGACAGCATCACCATGATATTGTACTTTGAATTTAATTTCATTGTGTTCTGATTCCATGATCTTTTATTATCTATTTTTTTTCAGGATGGAAGTTTGCACAATATATTATCACCACAATGTAGAAATTTATAGTAAAATCATAGATGTGGATAGGTTTGGGTATCTAGACATGATGGCTGACATCTACAATATAGTGTTGTCTCATATACCTAAAGGAAGGTCTGTTGGATTCAATGTCAGATACAAGACTCCTGAAGATAATATAGATGTGGAAGTGATGAATGATGTTGATGTCTTTAAATTGTTTACTGTCTTTAAGGAGGTGGGTTGCATAGGCTTACACATCTATAATGTTCTTGTAAGTGAACCCACTGACAATGTTACCATCAATGGTCATCCATTGGCTGTGTTGGGTGGTGATACTGCTGTTACAAGACCAAGTAGATCAGAGCCATTACTGCATCCTAGACAAGTTCAAATTGACAGTATCAGGATGGGTAGTGGCAGCCAAAGTAGCCAAAATGTGAGAAGTCTGTCTACTTTGAGGAGTCCTACTACTAACATGAGTCAGCCTACTGTGAGGAATCCTACTACTGTGAGGAGTACATGTGAGCACAGTGTTGTTCTTGATCAGAGTACAGGAGCTCCTGGTGAGTTGACATTCTATAATAAGACTAAGGCAAAATTGAATGCGACTGGAAAGTCATTTGGTGATGTGAGGATGTCTAGTAGAGCAGTTCCTAGTGGAGGTGTTGGTTTTATTAGTGCTACTACTACAACTGCTACACGCATAGAGGAGGCAACTACAACTCCAACTCCTACTGCTGTGCATGCAACAGTTTTCCAACAAATGAACTAAATGAAGCTAGTGAGGAAGATGATTCTGATAGTGAATATGTGGCTAAAGAATCAGATGAAGTCAGTGACGGTTCAAACAGTGTTGAAGACCGTGAAGATGAAGAAAATATAGAGGAGGAAGATGAGGATGTAAGAAGGGTTAATACCTCTGATGAAGATTCAGAATGTAGATCAAAGGGAGATGGAGATAATGATGAAGGCCCAGTTGACAAAAAGATCATGTTGTTTGTTGGTCAATCATTTAGAAATGTCAACCATTTCAGACAGGTGTTAAAAGATTATGAGATCCAAGAGGGGTTTCATAGTTTGAAACAAAAAAATGAGAAGAGAAGGGTGACGGCAATATGTGAACAAAGAGGGTGTCCATGGAGGATCCATGCCTCAATAATTCCTGATGGGATCACATTTGTGATCAAGTCCCTTATTCCAAACCACATTGCAAGGGGGGGATGAATAAGAAGAACTTCACTTCACCTTGGATAGCCAAAAAACTTAGCCCCAAATTTAGAGCAGATCCAGGTTTGAGTAATGAGGCTATGAATCAAATGCTTGAAGAGCAGTATGGATTCCAGGCTCACCCAAAACAGCTTTATAGAGCAAGATGGATTGCTAGAGAAGAAAATGAAGGCACTCATTCCAAGTCTTTTCTCAAATTGTGTAAATATAGGGATATGATGATAGAAAAAAATCCTGGGACTTCGTTTGGGATTCAATTTGAGAATGAGAATGTGTATGGACAAATGGATGCTTATGGAGATGTGATAGTGCATCTACAGTTTAAGAGAGTGTTTGCATGCTTTGATGCATGTAAGGGGGGATTTTTAAGGGGATGCAGGCCATTCATAGGCCTAGATGGTTGCCATCTGAAAGGCCCATATAGTGGAGTTTTATTATCTGCCATTTCAATTGATGGGAACAATGGCATTTTCCCCCTTGCCTATGTTGTTGTTGAGTCTGAGGGAAAAGATAGCTGCTTATTCTTCTTATATGAATTACGACAATGTATTCGGACCGACTTAACCACAGCTATAGCCGGAGGATTCCTATTCACCTTTATGACAGACAAACAGAAGGTATTATAACTGTTATGTTTTTTTTTTTTAAATTTATATGTTCTATAAACTACATATGGGCTGATTTGAATGTGTATTTTTATATTCTTATAGGGACTTATTGATGCAATGGGTATAATTTTCCCAGAAGCCAACCATAGGTATTGTGCTCGTCACTTAGACAAAAATTTCAAGTCCAAATGGGGTGGTGGAACTGGATTGAGGTCTTACTTTTGGGCTGCCAGCAAAGCTTACACCAAGTTACAGTTTGACATGACAATGAATGGGATGAAAACTGTGAACAAAGAGGCACATGACTGGTTGATGAAGAATCCACCATCAATGTGGGTGAGACATGCATTTGATCATAGAGGCAAGTGTGATGAAATAACTAACAACATATCAGAGTCATTCAACCAGTGGATTGGACCACTAAGGGGCAAGCCTATTGTGACCTTAATGGATCAAATCAGGATAAGATGATGAAAAGATTGCATAATAGATTGTGAGTGCATGCAAGGAACAATTTGACAGAGACTCACTCCGAATGAAGAAGAAGTTGCACTACGAAGGATGTTAGATATTGTAGAATCACTGCAAAATAAGTTTGAAGTGTTGGATGGTAGTGGTGTGAGATTTGTTGTGAACCTTACAGATCGTACCTGTGATTGTGGTGTATGGGTAGCGACTGGGTTGCCTTGTAGGCATGCAGGAGCATGTATACATGATATTAGGGGAGAATTAGAGGACTACTGTGATTCATTCTTCTATTTATCCACTTATGTTCTCGCAAATGAGAAAATGATTGAACCATGTCCTGATATCAATAGTTTAGAGGATATTCCATTGCTTGCTCCAAAAATGAAGAGGAAATCTAGGAGACCAAAAAAAGATAGGAGGAGGAAACTTGACGAGGAACCAAAAAAGTCAAGGAAGTCCAAATCCAATATTTGTCCTACATGCAAAGGGGTTGGCCATAATATAAGGACATGCAAAGGTGGTCCAGTTAAGGGCAACTCATCTTCACATGGGGTTGGTATGAAGGTAAGACATTATAATTCTGCTAATTTTCTTCTAAACTTTCTTATTTAATAACAACTTGTTAAATATGTGTTGTTTTGTTGGTATATTTGTAGAGAAAGGAAAGGAGTGAAACAACTGATGATATCAGCTCCTCCCAGAGGGTAACCAGATCCTCACAGCATTCAAGTACAACTGACCTTTGTACAAAAGATCAAGATCATTTGATGACACAAATGACCAAAAAGGCTACCACAATGAGAGCCAAAAGAGCTGCCAAAAAACTCCAATCACAAGCTCAAAAACAAGCACAGCCACACAGATGAACTACTATTTGGTGAGTTGTAGGCCAACATAAGTGATTTTGTTAAATTACATTAGTTTCTTATACCTAACACATTTCTGTTTATATGTATCAGGTGTTGGAGATGAGTTTGGGGAGCTAGTTGAGGAGCAAAAGATAAAAATGATGGCTTGCTTGTGTGCTTGATGCTAGGGAGATGAGTTGCTGCTAGTTCAACATGGGTTTCCATCTAGTATAGGACTGACATGGCTGGATTATTTAGGATGATGAGAAATTTGGGTTTGTAATTTAAAAACAGTTGGTTTGTATGATCTGATGAAGATGAAACAATAGGTTTGATGTTTTATTTGAGGTGTTTGAATGATATTTGAACATGAATGGTTGTCATATTGAAGGATTGTCTTATTTGGTATCCAAGGTTAAGTAGTTGAGGTCTTATTTACACTACTTTTAAATCAGTGAATTGAATGGTGTGATATTTACAGGTGTACAATTGTCCTGTTTTAGGGGAAATGCTGTCCATTTGAACTCCAAACACTTTGATTAAGATCGATAGATACCCATAACAGAAAGAAACCTAATTCATTTCAATTGCATTGTTCTCTCATTACAGTAGAATTACCATTACAACTAAATTTAACCCTACACCATCATTTTGTAAGCCATCATCCCTATAAAGACTACAACAATAGTCACAAATACAACTTGACCAGTATACATTAGTGATGCATTGAACTTTTCCAATTGTTTCACTCTAGTTTTCAAACTGCGCATCTCCTCCGATTGTCGTAACTTATGAGAAATTTGATTGACCACTGGTGTAGCTATGGAAACACAAGTATTTCTGAGTTCAGTGATGGGTTCACACCACTCCAAGAATTCCTTGCATTTATTTTCCCTGATCATCTCTGGGCAACTGTAATAAAGCCTGTTTGGGTTTTTTTTCAGATCCAGACACCTTAATTATAGCTTTTCTACTACAGATATGACAATTCTTGCTAACATACTTGAGGTACCCATCATGGTTCCAATCATTCATACTACCAGTACTACCAGACATTTTCCCTGTAAGAAATAGGCATCAAAGTAAGTTGCTTCTTCCATATTAAATTAAGAAAATGATAAAGACAGAACTTTTTGAAGGAGAGGATTTTTTGGAGAGAGTATTCATCTCTTTAAAAGCTCAAAAGGATGGTAAAGTTCAAAGGAAATCACTTCAAGGGTTAGTGGAAGGAGATTTAAATGCAGGGATCCAAAAACAAAGGACATGACAAAATTTAAGGAATGTGGAAAATAACAATAGAATCGCAGATCCTCTTACTAGACATTCTACATCTCCTTGAAGAAACTCAAGGCTTTTGACCAAGTGGACCCAAGGAGGATTGACTCAAAACTGCCAACATATTCCTAAGATTTAAATTACAAAGTACTATTTTAAAACCAAAGTCTAATTAAGGCAATGAACTAGATCATAGATTGATCCAAATTTCGACCAAAAGACATTCAACCCTTCTTGATTATGTCCCCTACATCAACCAAGTGTCAGTCACTTGATCAGGCTTTAAGCTCGCAGAGCTTTCAACTATCACATTTAGTGTCCTCAGAGTTGGCTCATCTACGTGACCTCTGTTTTCTACATTATTTGATCAAACTGTGTCAAGTAATTCATGTTTTGTTGGAACATATATATAAGTGCTATCTGGAACAATTAAACATGCTTTTTTTTTTGTGATAAGCTAAATTTTACATGTAGATGTACATCATATTCATTAACTTTTTTCTTTTTGGGGGATATATAATGCTATCATCAACTTTGATGCCACTCAATGGGATGGTGAAGCAACAGTTGGATGAGTTTGATACTCCAACAGCAAACCTCTAAAGGCAAAGACTGAGTGGCAAGGTAGATGCTTGGTGACAGTGGGAAAATGTATTTTTTCCAGAGAGGGAACCATTTTGTCCAAGAAACTAGATCCCATCATATTTGGCTTAAAGGCAACTCTAGACAGCTATTGGAAGTGTCAACGAGATCTCAAAGCTCCCATCTAGGCCCTATGATGGACAATCACCATGTTCCTGCTTTCCACAATCTACATTTGCTGCTCTTTGTTATGTTTTCAGGCCTTGGCTCTCTTTGCAGTCTCCTCATTTACAGCTTTTAATAAAATTCAGTTTCTAACTTAACGAATAGTAAATTATCAAGTATGAGAAACTTGGGGGTAGGGGGGGATGGGGAGGGAAAGGAAGAGAGATATAGAAGTATGAATGCCAATGAAGTAAATTTAAACTAATATCTGCCAATTTAAACTAACGTAATTGCACAACCTGGGTCCAGGTCCAGCTCGTTTTAGGGTTCGAAAACCCTTTTGATTAGGGTTCTATTAAATTTAGGTTGCAACATAAATTGTTTTAATTCGATAGAGTCGCTCACTTGTTTTAGGTTAAACAACGAAATCAAAAGAAGGAGAAGAAGAAGGAAAGCAGAAGAAGTTGAAGCAGAAGAAGAGACAGAGAAGGAGCAGAGAAAGAGCATAGAAGAAGTAGAAGAAGGGGAAGCCGAGAAGAGTTACCTGCAGGCTTAGATCGTCGCCGGAGAAGGAAGGAAGTGGTCGGAGCAGGGAGCTGGACGCCTTGCCGGAGCAGTAGGTCCTCCCAAGCTTTTCGTTTCTTGAATTCTTTCTCCACTGGGTATGCAACGGTAATATTAGGTTGGGTTGGTTTTAAAGAACAAATATTTAGGGGTAAAATGGTCTTTTTCAATTAGGTTAGGGCAATACATAAGTGAGGGCAATTAGGTCTTTTCATATTTATAAAAATAAAACAATGGGTAAAATGGTCATTTTCAATTAGTTTAGGACAACAAATAAGTGAGAGTAATTAAGTCTTTTCAGAATTATAAAAATGGAACAAAGGGTAAAATGGTCAAATTTTTAGCATTTAACGGTGGTACTTAACAGTTTGGACCTATTTGGCATTAGGGGTGTAAAGCAGGGGTGGTACGTGGAATATTGAGGGGTGGTACGTGGACTTTTGAGACGCTTAGGGGGGTACGAGGAATATTGGGTGCATTATAAGGGGGTGTACTTTACCCTTTCTTTTTTTTTTGGGGTAACATTTGCAGATCTCATCATTTGTAGAGACATGGAAGGCTAAAATGGCAACTAAAATTGACATTAGCTCACTAAACTCTTACCAAGCGTGCTTGAGAAGGACCAAATCTCTCTATACCGTGAGTGAATGGAGTCTCCACATCATTTGGTGGGACTTTGGAAAGGAGTGGGGTGGAGGACACATCAGTGGACATAAGAACCTCACATGCATATGTTGGTTAAGAACTTTTCCTCCCAAAGTTAACTGATGAGCACATTTATGTGTGAAATCTTAGGGCATAAAACATACATTTTACCACATTGGATAGAGTTACTCGATGCTTTCTTGTGCTTTTCAGGGTTTAGGTGAATTATTGTGAAAATGGAGGAGATGATGCTAAGGAGATGTTTTTAAGATTTTTCAAGGTGTTAATAGTATGGATGCATAGCCCATCGAGTCAGCTTCGCAACGGTTCAAACGACACTTGATTCCGAATTGAAACGAAAAAGTTATGGCCGTTTTCGTAACGACGCGCGAAAATGGTCTGTAGGGGTTTATTTATAAGTATTAACAGTCGGACGGGGACAAAGTGAAGCGGAAGTTCGGATTTCAGGGGTCTTAATGAAATTATCAGAAGTTACTTTACTGTACCCGAAAGATTCCATTTGAAAGGCTCTGGACAGTCCAACTTCAACTTGAGATATCTTGGGCTCCCCAACTCCGAATTGGACGAAATTTGGGTCTATTTTGGGTGATTTTTCGCAAGGAACACAATGGTGAGGCCTATATAAGCACCCCATGCTCTCCACGAATGGATATTTTATTAACATTTTCTCTCCAACTCAGGCACAATCTCTGGATAATTTATATTTTCAATGAAGGTAAAATCAAATTTTGTTTATCTGACTTATGAAGTTTTTTTCAATTAAATTCTTCTCTTCTTCTTTTTTTTTCTTTTTGAAAGGGAAAGAGAAGAGAATATTATCTTTTCTTAGGGAATATTTCTCCTACACTTCCATCTTCTCTCTTCTCCTCTCTTCCACCTATAAATACCCCTACCTCTCTTGTAAAAATTGCTCATTCACTTAGTGAAATTTCTTCTCTTCTTCTCCTTCTAATTTGTGATTTTTGGCTTTTCTAAGTTCTAGTTTGCTTTTATGATTTTTAATTAATGGTTATAATAGGTTTAGTTTATGGTTTAATTTCAATTTAAGTCTTCAATTGAGTTGTAATTTCTTAATTCTAGTTTAGGTTTTAAGCCTTCTAGTCTAAGTTCTTAAGTTGATGACAAGACTTGAAGATTTAGAAGAGGAGGCCATGGTAAGTTTATGCAAGTATTCAAGTTTTTCAATTACATTCATGTAAGCACATCCAGGTTTTACTATCTAAACTCTCAATCTCATTCTCCATCTCCTCTATCTCTCTCTATCTTCTTCTTCTTCCCCCTCTACTTCTTTTATTTTAATTTTATATGGTTGTGGTTTATGGATGCATTTTTATTTTCTTATTTCTTTTTATGTGGTTAGTATATGTGGCTGTATTTTTATTCTTTTCAATTCGCTTTAGTTTGATAGGTTAGATGCTCATGTGTTAGGATGCCGATTTAATCCTTTAATTTTGTTAGATGCTTATGAGTTAGGATGCATTGATTTTTGTTTGTTTAATTAGTTTAATTTAACACTTTAATTTGGTTCACTTTGCATTACTTTTAAGTTAGTTAAATAGGGTGGCGTATATCTCCTCGTGTTCGACCCGTAGCTACGATTGACCCGTACGCTTGTGATTTTATTTTAACTCAAACAAGTTTTTGGCGCCGTTGCCGGAGAGATTATTGTCCATTTTATTTATCTGATTTTTAAGTAGTTCGAAGTGTTTTAGTTTATTATTTTCTCTTCTTTTTTTTGAAAATAAAAATAAAAATCAGTTATTGAAAACCTCTTCTTGTTTCTCTTCTGTTTCAAATAGTGTATGCCCAATCTAAAGTCCTTCATATGCTTCAACCCTCGATCTTTTGGTGTCCCTCATAGGATTAAGTTACCTATGACGCTACATCTTGACTTGGTTGGGTGGATTGACATGTGACTTATCTTTGGAGGTGACCACTCTTGATAACAGGAAATCGACATAGTGAGAGTGTTGGAAACATAAACGTATAGTAGACCTCCATTCTACATCAGAATCCATATTGGAGTCGCACGTAGGTGGCTATAGAAGACTATACGGGTTCCCTTGCTGTCAACCTATATGGCATCTTTACAGCTTTTGAACCATTGTTTCGCTTTTTGAGGGATAGAGATGCACTATCTACCTTGGGCTTCCTCTTGTTTCTAGTTTTTTTTTTTTAAGTGTTTTATTTTTCTTTAATTTTTCTAAAGGAGACCTCATATCTGTTTAGGTGGCTAAGGTGTGGACTCGTGATTCAAGTAATCGTCTTATTAGAAGACCACCTTCTCTACCACCTTTGACCATGGGTGACCAACAACCCAAGACTCTTAAGGATAGGTTTTACCCCCACCAGGGCTGCACAACCCTCATGCATTAGTCTGCCTGTTGTTACAGGGAATAACTATGAACTCAAGACCAACTTCATCAACATGCTACCCCATTTCCATGGGATGGCTAATGAGGATGCATATCTCTTCCTTAGGAAATTTGAGGAGGTCTGTGTTCTAATTAAGGTTCAGAATTTGACTAATGATGCAGTTAGGCTTAGGTTTATACCCTTTGTCCTGAAAGACCAGGCCAAGAAGTGGCTCTATGGACTGCCAACAAACTTCATTAATACATGGGATGAGTTCACCATTGTCTTTTTGAGAAAATTCTTCCCTCTTCACAAGACCAATAAGCTTAAAAGTGACATCCTCCAGTTCAGGCAGAAACCACATGAGTCCTTTTCTAAATGAATGGAAAGATTCAAGGACCTCCTCTTAGAATGCCCTTATCATGGTTTTGACTTGTGGCAGCTATGCCAAATTATTTATGAGGGTATTGATTATCAGACCAAGCAACTTGTAGAGTCTATGTGTCCAGCAGGCTTTATTTCTTTTTCTGAAGAGAATGATGCATGGACATTCTTAATCAACTTGGCTGATAAGACTAGGGAATGAGAATCTTCCCAAGAGGCTGAAAGGACCACTAAGGGGTATCTCATTGAGGGTATGTCAGCCAAGGAGGCCACACTTGACAGCATCATAAAACGGTTGGAGTCCATAGTTCTTAAAGAGTCTATACCAGTTAATCCGGTCAACTAGGTCAACCATGTGTCGATATGCAGTTGGTGCCAAACCCCTGGACACCTTTCTGAGGAATACCCCAACACCTTGGTGGGCAATTCCAGCACTGAGAATGTAAGTGCTCTCTACCAAAATAACTCATATAGCAATACTTACAATCCAGGATGGAGAAATCACCCCAATTTCTCATGGAATCAAGGGAACCAAACAGGCCCATCCAACTTTAACCATCAAGGCCAGGTTGGTGCCCAAAGGACCAACTATGCACCACAAAGCCAAGGAATGTCTCCTAACCCCTTTCCCCCTCGTCCTCATTCAGGACCTTCTATTAATTCTGCTAGGCCTCCTCTCCTTGCACCTTATCAGCAACCTCCAGGGTTTATCAATACAGGAGAGGCAACAAGACTGAATGAGATGGACAACAAGATAGCTCTTCTCATGACAAGCCACAATAACATGGAAAAACAACTCACCCAGCTTGTTACAATCCTACATGAGAGAAAAACATGGAAGTTACCTAGCCAGCCTGAGCCAAATCCTAGGCATTAGGTTCATATTCAGCAAGGTACCCAAGCTCCTCCAACCAATGTTGCACAAGGCCAACAGCACCAAGGGCCCTCTAGACAGGTAAATGTTGTTTATGCTTTAAGGAGTGGCCGTGAGTATCAACAGGTTAATGCACCTCAGTCTTTACCATCTCATACTCCTGTTGACTCTCCCCCTTCTGAAGAGGCCATTGAAGTGCCTACTGTTCCAGGTTCGTCTGATGAACCTAAAGATATACCAGATGATTTGGTTGAGAAAACCAAAGAGGATTCTGTTGAGGAAGTTTAAAAAACCAATCCTGAAAGAATTTATACCCCACCTGCCCCTTTCCCAAATAGGTTGGTTAGCAAGAAATCTCCTTCTGTGGAGAAGATATTGGATGTGTTCAAACAGGTTCAGGTGAATATCCCCTTGTTGGATGCTATTGCCCAGATCCCCGCTTGTGCTAAAGTCCTCAAAGACTTATGCACCCAAAAGCGGACCACCAATGTGCCCAAAAAGGCATTCTTGATCGCTAACATTAGTTCTCTAATCTCACACCGAGCACCAATCATAAGGATCCTGGAAGCCCCACCATCTCTTGTACTATAGGTCATACCACTATTGATCATGCTTTATTGGACCTTGGTGCAAGTGTGAACCTCTTACCCTTTCATGTCTACTAACAACTGGGATTGGGAGAACTGAAATCGACCAAAATTACTCTTCAACTTGCAGATCGGTCGGTTAAAGTTCCTAAGGGAATGATTGAGGATGTCCTGTTGAAGGTTAGGGAATTTATTTTTCCTGTGGATTTTATTGTTTTAGATATCCAACCCACTGCCAACTTCAAGGACCAAATCCCAATTATATTGGGTAGACCATTCCTAGCTACCAGTAATGCTTTAATCAATTGCAGGAATGGTCTCATGAAATTATCTTTTGGCAATACTTCTGTTGACTTCAATGTGTTTAGGTTGGGCAAGCAGTCTGACATGGATGAAGAGGTGCATATGCTTCAAGGATTTTTCGATGATATTGATACGTTCTTTAAGATTGATTTTGATTCGGGATTTCAAGAATATATGTAAGAATTGGAGGGTGTTGATGATACTCCCTTATCTGAGGTCTGGAGCATCCAACCACCTTTGGAGCCCCTTGGACCCCTATCCACTTCCATTCCCAAATCCTCTATTATTGAGCCTCCCACATTAGAGTTGAAGGCATTGCCCTCCAACCTCAAGTATGCCTTCTTAGGACATGATCATACTCTTCCTGTTATTATTGCTTCTGATTTGACTTCTATTCAGGAAGAAGAGTTGATTAAGCTTCTAAAGGACCATAAGGAAGCCATAGGTTGGACCATGTCTGACATCAAAGGTATTAGCCCCTCCATTGTCGAACATCATATACATCTGATGGAGACTTTCAAACCTTCTAGGAAACCCCAAAGGATGGCTAATCCTGTGATGAAAGAGGCAATCAAGAAAGAGATCCTAAAATGCTTGGATCATGGCATCATTTATTCTATTTCTGATAGCCAATGGGTGAGTCCTGTGCAGGTTGTGCCTAAGAAAGGAGGAGTCACTGTAGTTGAGAATGCCAATAATGAGTTGATTCCAACCCATATCCAAACGGGATGGAGAGTGTGCATTGACTATAGAAAATTGAATGTGGCAACTTGGAAGGACCACTTCCCCTTGCCTTTTATTGATCAGATGTTAGAGAGACTAGCTGGCCATGAATATTATTATTTTCTTGATGGTTATGCAGGCTATAACCAAATCCCTATTGCTCTAGAGGACCAACACAAAATCACTTTCACATGTCCTTATTGAACCTTTGCTTACCGGCGTATGCCTTTTGGGCTTTGTAATGCCCCTGCTACATTCCAAAGGTGCATGATGAGTATCTTTTATGATATGGTAGAACACTTCCTAGAGGTGTTTATGGATGATTTCTCTATTCACGGCTCTACCTTTTTTCATTGCTTGCATCATCTCTCCTTGGTTCTTAAAAGATGCATAGAAAAGAACTTGGTCCTAAATTGGGAGAAGTGCCACTTCATGGTGAAGCAAGGCATAGTTCTTGGTCACATTGTGTCCAAAGAAGGGATAAAGGTTGATAGATCTAAGGTGGACCTTATAGCCAATTTACCACCACCCAAGAGTGTGAAGAACATTAGATCTTTTCTTGGCCATGCAGGTTTTTATAGAAGATTCATCAAGGATTTTAGCCAGATAGCTAGACCTCTCACCTTTCTTTTGACAAAGGACTGCCTATTTGATTTCTCTTCTAAGTGTCATGATAGTTTTGAGCAATTGAAAAGAGCGTTGACTTCAGCCCCCATTATTCAAGCTCCAATTTGGACAGTTTCATTTGAGCTTATGTGTGATGCCTCTGATTTTGCTATAGGGGCTGTTCTTGGGCAAAGAATCAACAAATTGCCCCATGTGATTTATTATGCAAGTAGGACTCTTAATGATGCACAGCTTAATTATACCATCACTGAGAAAGAATTTTTAGCTGTTGTGTTTGCTTTAGAGAAGTTTAGGCCCTACTTGATTGGATCACATGTAATTGTTTATACTGACCATGCAGCTATCAAATATCTTGTGCAGAAGAAAGATGCCAATGCTCGCCTCATTAGGTGGGTCCTTTTGTTACAAGAATTTGATCTTGAAATTAGGGATAATAAAGGGTGTGAAAATTTGGTTGCAGACCATCTATTCCGGCTGTCTAATTCCTTGACTGTTGATTCTCCAATCAACGAGAATTTTCCTGATGAGTATCTGATGGCAGTGTCTAGTGGACCTTGATTTGCTGACATTGTTAATTATCTGGTTACGGGTATGACACCTGCACATTGGTCCACCCAAGATAAGAATCGTTTCTTTTCACAAGTTAAGTATTTCTTTTGGGATGATCCTTATCTTTTTAAGACTTGTCTGGATCAGGTAATCCGGAGATGTGTCCCTGATCATAAGCAATAATCTGTCTTATCTTTTTGCCATGATCAGGCTTGTGGAGGCCATTTTGGGCCTAATAAAACTACGGCCAAGGTTTTACAGTGTGGATTTTATTGGCCTAGTCTGTTTAAAGACGCTTTTACTTATTGCAAGGCATGTTCTTCATGCCAATCATTAGGGCGTCTTACTAGGAGAAATATGATGCCCCTCAATCCAATTCTGGTGGTTGAGGTGTTTGATGTATGGGGTATTGATTTCATGGGGCCTTTCCCTAACTCTTTTGGTAACCTGTACATATTACTTGCTGTGGACTATGTGTCCAAATGGATTGAGACAGTTGATTGTAAGACCAATGACCACAAGGTGGTTGTGAAATTTCTGAAGGAGAACATCTTCTCCCGTTTTGGTACTCCCCGGGCTATCATTAGTGATCGGGGCAAGCATTTTTGTAATCGGCCTTTTGAGGCCCTCATGAGAAAGTATGGTGTCGTCCATAAGTTGGCCACACCCTACCATCCCCAAACCAGTGGCTAGGTTGAGGTTTCAAATAGGCAGATCAAGCAAATTCTTGAGAAAACCATCAACCCAAACCGCAAGGATTAGTCTAACCGATTGGTAGATGCGTTGTGGGCTCATAGGATAGCCTTCAAGACTGATCTTGGTCAATCTTCGTACCATCTGGTGTATGGAAAGGCATGTCACTTACCTGTAGAGATTGAGCACAAGGCCTTTTGGGCTATCAAGAAGCTTAACTTTGACTTACCCACTGCAGGTGCCCATAGGAAACTCCAACTATCTGAGTTGGAAGAGCTTAGGAATGAGGCATATGAGAATGCCCGGATTTACAAGGAAAAAACCAAGGCTTTCCATGATAGGCACATTTTGAGAAAATCTTTTGAGGTAGGCCAGAATGTTTTGTTGTACAATTCTCGTTTGCATATCTTTCTAGGTAAGTTGCGTTCTAGATGGGATGGCCCCTATATTGTTCAAAAAGTTTATCCTCATGGGGCTGTTGAAGTCCTCAATCCAAGTACAGGAGCTACTTTCAAGGTCAATGGCCAAAGATTGAAGCTGTATATAGAGATGCTTACTCCAGTTGAAGAAGAGGTTATGGATCTCCATGAACCTCTTTACCTTGACCCCTGATATCCTGGTATGTATCCCCTCCCTTGTCCTTATTCTTTCTTTTCTGCATGTATTTAGGACACTGCATGAATTAAGTGTGGGGGGGGGGGGTGTGTTGGATTTTAATTGTGAATTTTGATTGTGGCGATAGTTTTTGGTTAGTGCATAAGTCTCTTCGATTTGCAAAGCGAGAGTGAGAGGGAATTAGGTGCCCTCCTAGCATGCGAAATAATAAAAAAATCCCTTTTCAAGGATGATAGTTGGTTTGTATCCGGTGATGGGGATTGAGTTTGAAAATATGAGTGCTACTTCATGTGATGGTTAGATTCCTCTATGTGTTTATGGACCCCTTTGATTTTTTGGCTAGTAGTTGAGACCAATTTGTTTGTGGCAAGGCATGAAAGTGAAGTGAATGAAAAAAAAAAGAAAAGAAGAGAGAGAAACAGAAAGAAAAGTGGAATTCCTTGGGACTAGACATGGCACTGTGCCTCATGAAGCAGGGTGACTTGATCGAAATTCCTTGGAAGGAAACTCAAAAAAAAAAAAACTCTTGCATCAATGTCTCAATGTCTTATGGATACATGCAAAAAGCAAAGCTACCAAGTATTTGGGTGTCTGGTGTATGCTCCACCATGTCATTCAGAGAACAATAGTAGAGTAGAAAAAGAGTTTGTTGTTGAGAAAGAAAAAAAAAAAAAGCTTTTGCCTTAATGCCTGGAAAAGAAAGTATGGTAAAAAATACTTAATGCCTAAGTCTTTGGTTCCATCAGTGCTATGAGTAGTTTACTTGAAGGTGAGTAGTGTTTAGAAAATATGAGGAGATCCCTTGACCTTGATGCATGCTTGTTACTTGAATTGATGCGGGGTGATAAAATTCAAGTGTGGGGGAACCTTTGGCTTCTTAATCTTTAGTTGAGTATTTCTTTAAGATTGTGTGCCCTATCTTACTTATGCCATGAGAAAAATTTACATCATTCTTTTTGATTTATTGAATTTTGGGTGTATATTCACTGCAAATACCCACGAGACACAACTCGTCCACTAGGGGTAACCTAGGGGTTGAAAGGCTTGTTGCACATGCTAAGTGCAACCGTGATTCCTACGAAAGTGAGTTAGGATTTTTTTTTGCATTCTAGGTTAGTTTATCTTTTGCTTTACTTGAGGACAAGTAACGTTCAAGTGTGGGGGAATCTGATGAGCACATTTATGTGTGAAATCTTAGGGCATAAAACATACATTTTACCACATTGGACAGAATTACTCGGTGCTTTCTTGTGCTTTTTAGGGTTTAGGTGAATTATTATGAAAATGGAGGAGATGATGCTAAGGAGATGTTTTTAATCTTTTTCGAGGTGTTAATAGTATGGATGCATAGCCCATCGAGTCAGCTTCGCAACGGTTCCAACGACATTTGATTCCGAATTGAAACGAAGAAGTTATGGCCGTTTCCGTAACGACGCGCGAAAATGGTCTTTAGGGGTTTATTTATAATTATTAATAGTCGAACGGGGACAAAGTGAAGCGGAAGTTCGGATTTCAGGGGTCTTAATGCAATTATCAGAAGTTACTTTACTGTACCCGAAAGATTCCATTTGGAAGGCTCTGGACAGTCCAACTTTAACTTGAGATATCTTGGGCTCCCCAACTCCGAATTGGACGAAATTTGGGTATATTTTGGGTGATTTTTCGCAAGGAACACAATGGTGAGGCCTATATAAGTACCCCATGCTCCACGTTTTACAAGGACGAATGAGTATTTTATTTATTCTCAAGGAATCCTAGTCATCACCCTTACTCTCTCTCTCCTCCAACTTCTCAAGGGCACTTCAAATTCTACTTGGGATAGATTTATATTTTCTCACGTATGGAAGGTTGAAAAATCAAAGATCTTTGATTTTATTCTTGAAAGATATCTCACAAAAAGGAAGATTTGTTAGAATTGGAAGTTTATTTTTCTAAATAGAAGGCCTATATGTAAACAATCTTCTTTTCTTCTTCTTTCTTTTTTTTTTCTTTTTTTCTTAGGATTTAAGGCATTGTAAAAGAGGAAAGAGAAGAGAATATTATCTTTTCTTAGGGAATATTTCTCCTACACTTCCATCTTCTCTCTTCTCCTCTCTTCCACCTATAAATACCCCCTACCTCTCTTGTAAAAATTGCTCATTCACTTAGTGAAATTTCTTCTCTTCTTCTCCTTCTAATTTGTGATTTTTGACTTTTCTAAGTTCTTGTTTGTTTTTATGATATTTAGTTAATGGTTATAATAGGTTTAGTTTATGCTTTAATTTCAATTTAAGTCTTCAATTGGGTTGTAATTTCTTAATTCTAGTTTAGGTTTTAAGCCTTCTAGTCTAAGTTCTTAAGTTGATGACAAGACTTGAAGATTTAGAAGAAGAGGCCATGGTAAGTTTATGCAAGTATTCAGGTTTTTCAATTACATTCATACAAGCACATCCAGGTTTTACTATCTAAACTCTCAATCTCATTCTCCATCTCCTCTATCTCTCTCTATCTTCTTCTTCTTCTCCCTCTATTTCTTTTATTTTAATTTTATATGGTTGTGGTTTATGGATGCATTTTTATTCCCTTATTTTTTTAATGTGGTTAGTATGTGTGGCTGTATTTTTATTCTTTTCAATTCGCTTTAGATTGATAGGTTAGATGCTCATGTGTTAGGACGCCGATTTAATCCCTTAATTTTGTTAGATGCTTATGAGTTAAGATGCATTGATTTTCGTTTGTTTAATTAGTTTAATTTAACACTTTAATTTGGTTCACTTTGCATTACTTTTAAGTTAGTTAAATAGAGTGGTGTATATCTTCTCGTATTCGACCCGTAGCTACGATTGACCCGTACGCTTGTAATTTTATTTTAACTCAAACATTAACCATACACTTTCATCTTTCCATGTTTTTGAGAAAGTCAGTATAACTCCCACCTCGTAAATCTTATCCCACCAAAACTCCACTAAACAAATCGGGCATAAGAGATTAGCACTTTTGTTAGAAAAATGTAATTGCAACCAAGGATTGAACTTTCCATTTGGAAACTATCTGAGAAATCCTTGAGACTAGTGTTTTGCTTCATGAAATGCTAAAAAATAGGTGAAATTAGATTCAAGGACAACCAACTCGAATTCCAACAGGACTATTCCGATTTAATTTTACTAATCATTCATATGCAATTAATCAGAGGTGTGGTGGTCATTTTACGTACCCTTGTTTGTGGGCCTCTAGGTATAGGCGCTGTGCGATCGAGTGGCCTTCTCTTTTCCATATTAAAATATCTGATGTTGTACTGTCGAGATCTCTTTCTACTCCGAGGATGCGAAGAGGACACGCCATCATCCTGGTTCCATCTTCTAGGTATCAGGTGGATTAGAGATCACGACTGAAATTTCGATCCATTGGCTAATGCTAAGGATGAGAATGGTTGGAAAAATGCAGTTTTGTGTTTTTGTCAGAATAGAATCACTTATTACAAGTTGCCATAGAATAATAGCGACTCCACAATCTACTGACACCAAGATTCTTTCTCACTTCCCACGTGTCGTGTTAATAGCCATGAGACATCTTTGACAACCCCACCGACGTGGCGGCACTACTCAGAAACGAGAAAATATCTTCCCCGGTAGCCAACCTACTCCAGCACGTATCTTTATTGCGGGGCCCAAACGAATCCAAATTCCAGCCGCACCACACAATATACATTTTTCAATGGGTGACCTACAGTGCGCCACGTCATCATGAGTTTTAGGCAGAGCCAATGACGGCCCACTTTCTGATCTGATTTTAATTTGAGGGTTGACGTGGCAGATACTGAGATCTGAAGATATTTTGCTCACACTCCGTCCTTATGAGTATAAACTCTGACCCCTGAGTGTCTTTGAGGTGGAATTGGTACCAAGGAAACCACTTTGCTGCTGCTGCTGCTACTACTCCATCTTCTTTCTCCGTCTTCTCTTCGGACTTCAGTATTTGTTCTGTTGGGGCTTCTGATATTTTTAGCGAGACAAGTAGACAGGGTAAGATGAGATTGAATATCCCAGGCGTAAACAGCAGCTCTGGCACTATTACTTGTGGATAGTGAGGAATTAGGGCTTTTCCTGAGCTGGTCTGAGTCTGGGCCTTAAGAAAGAAATGGGGGAAGCTGTTCTTTGCGAAGAACAAGACGTGGAAATGGTATTGCAGGAGGAGGAAGAGCGGAGAGAGACAAAGAGAGAAAAGAAGTGGAGTTCTACATCTATGGTCGAGTGGGAGAAATTTCTCCCTCGGATGTTTCTGAGGGTTTTGCTAGTTGAAGCCGATGATTCGACACGGCAGATCATCGCGGCACTTCTACGCAAGTGCAATTACAGAGGTCAGTTTTATTTTTTTTTCCCCCCTTTTTTTTTGTTGTGCTTTTTTCTTTTAGTTTACTTGGTTGGTGGGGATTTGGTTTTCTTGGGCGAAGGATCAGAACCTGGTTGCCAGTGCCAGCATCGAAGATGGGTTGATTTCAGTTTCATGTGGAGGGTGGGTGTCGGGGAATTGGATATGTAGTTTTGTTTACCAAGCGTGCCTTCTGCAAAGGTCTTGTTAAATTTTAGGTTCTCTTTGAGCTGCGGAGTTTAGACTTCATAATAGGTAGTTACCGGGTACAACTTGGGAAATTTGGTGCTTGGGGTGAGTGGTTAGAGTTTTGCGTTTAAGCTGGTGGATTGTCGGTTGTCTCCGGTGTTGTTCAGCGCAGAGGGCATGGTTTTGTCCCCTAATTGAGGGGAAAACCGAGACCCCGTTGGTCTGTGTGAATCTCTTAATTCGTTTATTAATTTCCGAAATCCTTTAAGTTTGGTTGGGAGAATGGGTTGATTAATGATAGTCAATGGTCTGTGCTCTTAAAATTTTTCTTATTGTGTGCACGATTTAGAATTTCCGCTGTCTCAGGTGTGACTCAGTTGAGTCAGCTTGGTTTCGGGAGGTTCCAATACGATCTGTTACCGGAAGCTGCTTGCTTCATGTCATAAAATTATGGGGATAACTTGGATTTAAACTGACTGGTATGGACTCGTATTGGACATTGAAACCGAGTCTTCATTCCATGTCCAATCACAAAGGAAAACCTTTCTATGTGCTCCACTCAAATGTACTCTGTGAGAGGTGACAAGGTAAGAAAGCATGGTTCTTGAGATCACTATTTTACTAATTGGTATCGGGATCGATCTCAACCGATATCGATCTAGGTCATTCTGAATCGGGCCAGATTTGATGATGTTACCCCGTTTTTCTTTTAAAATTCAGATTTTTTATTTTTTACTCTTGGTCCATATCGATCCACCGATGTAGGGTCACCCCGAAATCGACATCTCTGTCTGCTGATTCCAATACGAATTGACCGATTCAGACGATCTGATACCTAACACTATTTTACTAATTGATATCGGGATCAATCTCAACCAAAACCAATCTGGGTCACGCTGAATCAGTCCAGACTGGATGATTTTATCCCTGTTTTTCTTTTAAAAATCAGATTTTTTTTTTTTTTAAAAAAAAAAACATTTTTTTACCCTTGGTCCATACCCATCCACCAATGCGGGATTGCTCCAAAATTGGGAGAGCATCACCGTCTGCTGATTCCGATATTAATGGTCCGATTCAGGTTATCCAATACCGATTCCTCAAACCTTGTTCTAGATTGCCCATGGCCATCGGTCAAGAAAAAAAATGCCAATACACGGGGTGGTAAAAAAACAGACAAGGCAAAAGTGGATAAATAAGAATTATTCCATTTGAACTATCCATTGCCGATAAATGTTGATCCAAGAGCTGAAAAATCATTATTAATGGACGATAAGGCAAATGTAGTTGGACAAGGACACATTTGTCCACATATAGACTTAAATTATCACATGAAAAAGAGGACTTAAATTGTAGCATCTGATCAGAATAATGAACATATATACAGTCTGATGATTGGGAAATTTGCAACTCTAACCAAATATGTTATGTGAGGAAGCCTCTGAAGGTCAATAACAAATAGTTGATCAGGCTTCGGCCGCCAGTGCAGGGTCAAATGTTCACTTAGTAGGTTTGTACATGTTATCAATGACACTCTGTCGAAAAAAGTTCAACTGTTAGTAGCAGAATAAAAATGTACACACGAAGGAAAGAAACTAAGAAACCGCTCTATAATGGTTTTCTCTTAAGAGGCGTGATCTGAAAATTTGTAATTGAAGCATGAACAAAGTATACATTAACCACCAAAGAATCAACAGAAACAATCCATGTTTTAATTTCGTGATCCACCAAGCAACAGTCCCAAACGAGAACTTTCAGGTTATGAATATCACAAAAGGAAAACCTCATTCAGGTAAAATAATAGTACTCTTTCAGTGTGGGAATATCTCCCATGCTGTCCCTGTAGGATACATCACCCCCCCCCCCAATAATTGGATGTTCTTTTTACATGCAACAAGTGTACATTTCACTTGGAAACAAATGGAGCTTTTCCACAAGGAAAGATGTAAAAATGTGTACATTTCACTGGGAAACAATGGAGCTTTACTAAAAGGATAATTGTACAGTACGAATTGGTCAAAAGAGAATGCACAGAAATTATAATGTTGGATAGAAGTTCTAATATGTTGATATTTTCATTTTTTTTTTTTTTTAATAGAAGTTCTAATCTGTTGATATTTTCATTTTCCAAGACCAGAGTAAATTAAGGATAAATATTATCCAGACATGACTGTCATCTGATATAATCAAGAACAATTCAATTGATAGGCCAAAGTTTGGAAGAGTAACCTCATAATATGCCATCCATGTAATCATAATATTCAGAGAAACCTATCAACTGAATCGTCCAAAATGATGAGAAAATCTGTCTAGCACAGCATACTATTGATCGTGCGCTCTACGGTTACCCTGAGGGACAAGAGAATCTCACCTGATAGTATTTCAGCAACTGAGGCCTTTTCTTCTTGTAGGTTGGGGTGATGAGATCACGGTCCATGTCAAATAGCACTGGGTCAAGATGGACAGCTTTGACAAACTCAAAACCTTTTAACTGCCAATACCACTAATAAGTTAGGACTTCTAAAGCTTTGGGCAGGCTTTTGTTTCTTCCCAACAATATCAAATTTATTCACAATTATGAGTTAAGGAGGCAAACCTTCTTCTCTTTTCCAATCTTGGTGAGTTCTCCGAGGATGAATTCTTTAGCCTTGGGATTCTCACAGAGTGAATTAAAATCCCCAGTTATTCCATTTTCTTCAGCCCAACGCTCTAGGGCTTGCTGATTGGGGTTGACAACAGCAACCAGGAAGGACTCAAAACTGTTCCCATAAACCCATATCTGAAATGGAGAGAATGTGAATCAATTTGTTGGCGAGCCAGTAGCCAATAAGGAAGAGTAAAAATGAAAGCAATGAAATTCAAGAGCAATAAAGTCTAATTACACAAAGATATTCATATTCTCAGGAAAAGAATGAAGAAAAGAATAAAGATATCAAGGATCTGTTAAAATGAACCAGGATATGGTCCATTTACATTCATATTATCAGGAAAAAGAAAAGAGGCAAGAATAAAAATAAGAAGACATGTATCAAGGATCTGTTAAACTGAAACAGGAAATGATCCATTTTCTTCCTCACTCTTGAGAGAACGTAAATATAGTAAGAGACATACAGTGTCAATAGCAGAAGTAAGACCATAAATGTTTTCAAGGTTCTCAACAGCAACATATTCTCCTTGGGAAAGTTTGAAAATGTTTTTCTTGCGGTCAATAATCTTCATGGTTCCATCTGGTTGCCACTCACCAACGTCCCCTGCTTAGAAAAGGTCATTACAAATAAGTTTATTGAAGAACAAACCTTGGAAATACAATACCCAAAAATAATTGAAGAATAGAAGCCAAGATGGACAAACCTGTGTGGAACCATCCGTCAACCAATACCTCTTTGGTGAGGTCTTCACGTTTGTAGTATCCTGAAAATAGGGTTCCTCCCCGTATACAAATTTCTCCTCGTGGAGTACTTGAAAGGGCATCATATCCCATTTCCGGAACAGATTCCAAGCATACATCTACATTTGGAACAGGAGGTCCTACTGTGCCAACCATTGATAGTTCATTTGGTAGGGAAGCAAACGTCCCCGCACATGTTTCCGTCAGGCCTATATTAACAGAGAAAGGTCATTAGCATATAAGAGTATATGGTTATCAGCAAAGTCTTAAACACACTACAATAAAATTGTTGGTACACATTGTCCAACATAAGTGACCAGGATGCATGCCCAGGAGAGATCTCCTAGTAATAGCAAATCAGATCTCTCAAGCCTAGTAGTGGAACTCAAGAGAAAGGATCTGCTGGTGGATCTCTAACTCAGAGTATTAACCAGAGAAAAAAACAAAGAATAATGTAAACTACAACCGAGGAATCAAATTTGAAGAACTGTTAGGAGAAAATTAATAACTTGACACAGGATGCTGCCTGCTGTCAAAAGATCTTAGAGATCAGAATAGTGGAGCTAGAAGAACAGGCCAGGGTCTGTGAATCTACTATTTGGACTGAGAGACTAGGAATTATTGCACAAGAGTAGAAACTTATATACGAAATACCAGATCAATCCAAGAGATAAACATGCAGATGTACAAAAAATTGATCATCCAAAATTTACTCAGAAAACAGGGCGCATCAAGTTGAGATAGCAAATTGATCTGAAAATTGAAGAAAGCTAAAAGTAGATTAAGAAGAAAAAGATTGGTGCAAGAGTCCACCTGCTGTGATTTTGGAATCCACCAAAAACCCTTGAGAATCCACCCAAGTCAACCCACTGAATCCACTATAGTCATTATACTCAGAAAAATGGACTTCCATTAATCATAAAACATCAGAATCCACCCAAGTCAACCCACTGAATCCACTGTAGTCATTGTACTCAGAAAAATGAACTTCCATTAATCATAAAACGTGGGTTAGGCCATGGGCCATTACATTTATAAATAGAATTCATAATTGACTCTCTAACAATCCTAAAATGATTTGGAACTCAAACGGAATAGCCAAAACAGACAAGGTATTTGACAATCCTACACAAATTAGGACTCTAAAATTCATGGTAAAACTCAACCAGCTTTCCTAATAATTCTAGGACTTGATTCAGCTAACTTCTAACACAATAAGGACAATAAATACTCACTCAAATAACAAACAAGAATTTGGACTAAATTTATTCTACTTGACTAATCTCGTATTCCTAGCTCTGACCCACATTTTAAGCTCATCAAAGTGGTCCAATACAATAAAAAACCATGGTACCAAAAGCTCGATGTGTATGCAACCCAATCCAAAGCTTATTTCCACTGAAAGAATCCCATTTACGTGATTTTCCTGCATCACCTAGGCCATTAATTGACTGATCAGACAAATGCAACCATCCATGGAGAAACCTTCTCTTGATTGAGCAACATCACACATTTTTCCCCTCAATTGCCCAAGAGAATGTGATGGATTGGACGGTGACAGTCATTTGACAGTATTTAATTAAGTGTTGGGATTATCTCATAGTTCATCTGTTTGATTTAAAAGAATTAGTAGCAAAGTTGATATGATGCTACACCAACAGAAAATGACTATATTAAATCAGATTATGTATGTTAAAGCATTTTAAAAAATAAATGCAGTTTATTCATTGGTTTGGTAAAGGTATTGTTGTTCATAGTATATGGAAGTATGGAACCATAGACTGAGGCAGAAGCTGACCAGGTGCTGCCCTAATACCTAGCACTGAAGATAAATTTGATATTCTAATACTACAGACATATAGGATACAGGTTGATGAAATTAAATTGTAGCAAGCCAAACTTTTTTTTTTTTTTTTTTTTGGGGGGGAGGGGAGGGGGGGAGGGGGAGGGGGAGGGGGTTGTAAATCATGCATGATTTCTCAGGACAGTGGCGCTAGATACAGTAGACTTGGAGAGTGGATTCATATAGCTCTTCTGGTTGCAAGTAAAAGGAAGGGAGGTGAAATTGATTTAAAAAAGAAAAAGGCATGACTAAAGTAAAATTTAATATCAGATGTGGAATGTTTTGGAGTTAGTTATACAATCATGTTAGGTAATGATTACTAAAGTTTCTATTATTTGATTTCACTTCCCTTCCCTTAAATTCCTAGCTCACCCCCAAGTAATCAGGATCAGGGTTAGTTGATTGAGTTGGCTTATCATTTGCCAAAATGTTATAAAGAACATTAGTTTAATATAAGAAAATTGATATGAAGATTCCTTGCAAACAGAAAGGGCAACAGTATGCAGAAACATTTCACCTGTGAACTGTTCAGTTTTGTGGATTCGCTGCACATGAATGAATGATGTACAAATGACACAATTCATCAATTCGAAGCATAAACTAAAAGTTTACCCAGGGATTGTCCAAACTATGTTACAAGTAGAGTCCTTGACAGTAATGCAAGAGTAAACCTGTAACAAAAGCTCAGACCTATTCTCACAGCAAGATCTCAAGAAGCAGTCAAACTCCCAAAAGTCAACCTTCTCAGATGAGGGTCAAACTAGACATTTCTAACCCTCACGATGAATAATAACACACGTCAGAAGATGAGAGTGATTGGATAAGTAATTTTAGAGTAATTGGAAATTTTCGACTCAGTGGAAATTTGGGAAGAATAATGAAAAATAGTCAATCTGAAATTATATCAAATCAGACTAACAGAATCCCCTCAAAATTGGATCAAGTTTTACTTTTTATATGAACTATCAAACCCCTAAAACCTTGAAACAAATCAGATGGCTAAATAGGGAGTAATTAGACCAACAATAAATCTGAAACCCGAACTCACTGAGTTAAAGTGATTTTAAAGTAGCAAGCAAACTAAAACCCAGAAGACCACCAAACCTGGATTGAGTGCCCTCCTAGGGAAACTTTTTTTTTTGGTGCAAATATATATATATATATATATATTAATCAAGGGAAATTGCATGTTTTTATACAAAAAAGGGGTTTTCCCAACCATTTTGACAAAAGTCAAATTGAACTCTTTGAAATCCCAGACTTTAGGTGCAATCAGACATGGGAATCAGATTTAATTGAAAGAACACTACATGCTGAAATAGAGAACAAAACAGGCTATCTGCAGGTTCAATAAAACTGAAATTAAACTCTTGTTTTATAATACCTGATGTTAGGAATGTAACATAAGATGGAGTAATCAACTCCCTTGGAATCTGGTTGCAAACATCAGCAGCAGCTATAGATTAAAACCAGAATGCAAAGACAAACAGAAACCGGTGGTAGAACAGAGAAGGGGGGAGGAAACCTATCTCAAATTGAAGGGAATCTCTCCCATTGTGTCTCTCACAGATTCTGGCAGCCAAAGGCAACTCAAAATTTTATTATTCAAAACATAAAAGAGGCTTAGCAGCCTTACATTGGTTAAAATAGACCGAAAAATAAACTCCTAATCAAACTATGAAAACTGAAATATACTCCATAAATAGGAGTTCTTACAACTTAGCTGAAAATAAAAACAACTATTAAATAGCATCTCATCCTTCTACTAGGAATGAAACTATGAGTAAAGCTAATAAGCTACTATTAAGCCTAATCCCGTATGCCTACCTTGTACCCACATTCTAGGCCCATTACAAAGAAAACACATGGAATCAAAGGCCCAATACATACATAACCTATCCCAAGGCTTATTTCCAATAAAATAAACCCTTCAGATGACTTATCCGCATCGTTCAGACAGACAGGTCACCTTAGTGGTGCAATCATTAGGCCATGGCCTTGAGGGAATAGTTTAACTAATAAATGGCGCCAGATGATGATAATGTGCAAAATGCTCTCAGAACTGACATTTAGCATTGAAGATGAATCCTGATATGGTTACCTAATTTTTTCTAATTTTTCCCATGTTTAAACAAACAGATGTCAATCATGGGGATCCAAAGAAAAAGATATGGAGAAAATAAAAATAATAAAAAATGACTTACAAGGCTTCTCTTGCATCAAAGACACAAGTCACATATACAAAAGAGGATGAGAACTTCATCCCTCAGTGTTGCAACAGTTTCTTACGGAATACTTCATTCATCATGAATGATAACTTATAGTACATCCATCCCCAGATAAACACCACTACAAATTAAACATGTTCAACCTGGAAAGGAAAGCATCAAGCTTTCAGCAGATAGCATTACTAACTTTTTTTGCCCTCATTTTTTTTGACGAGTCAGATAGCATTACTAGTTAGTAGGAACTGCCATGGTAATTGAAACCGATGCAATCGAATAGCACGTAAAAAATAAGGGAGAAGGGGTTTCAACAACATAAGTTCTCAAAATACTGCGTACCATATCCTTGCAAGACATGGGCACATGTCACCACACGTAGATAAGCTTCAACATGATTTGCAAGAGGAGCAGCTCCAGATAAAATGAGACGAACATTCCCTCCTAAACCTTGCTTTACCTGCCGAAGTCATGAAAATCATCAAGAGTTCTAAGTAAATTTTGGAAAGCTCTCTAGCAAAAGTAAGCAGGAAATTAGAGAAAATACAATTTTCCACTTCCAATACCTTGCTAAAAACAATTTTGTCACTAAGTGGGGAGGCCTCTTCATGTGCAAGCCCCTTCTTCATGTTATTTAGTTTGCTGCAACATTTGTATGTTGTAGGTTAAAAACTAGAAATGAAAAGTTAATGCACTAACATTCACTGCAGGAGAAGTCAAAAGAAACACAATAAAATCTAAACATTAGTTTATGAATTAGCACAGAAACATCATGGAGTAAATAAAAATGCACTGCAAACAACTAGTTATAAACAGAACCATGAGTGACATTGGTGGTATTATTTTTGTAGGAACATCTTCAAGACTTGAACTGCTCCTACAATATATTTCTATGAAGTTCCAAGGCATTCAACAAAGACCAACCAACCCAACACTGAACTGAACTAAGCCTTATCACAGCTACTTCAGAACGGCTATAGAAATCCGGCTCCAATAGAATTGCGCGGGCTTCAATTTGAGAAGTTAAGACTGAACAAAGGTAGATAAAAGGTAGTATGCATAAACATTGGTCCCTAACCAGAAAATCT
Organism: Telopea speciosissima; assembly: GCF_018873765.1. NCBI lineage: Eukaryota > Viridiplantae > Streptophyta > Magnoliopsida > Proteales > Proteaceae > Telopea > Telopea speciosissima. The sequence continues at coordinate 85,180,283 of NC_057916.1, read as the reverse complement.
GGACATGTGTCAAATATGTTGTTGATAAGGAAATATTAATGAATGGGCAACAATAATCAGCTATCTTTGACCCTCTAATCTGCAGACTTTTCTGGAACATATGTGGGTGTTTTCTACTGTAAATGGAAGATTAAAATTGGATGATGGAGACCATCTGATTAATTGCTTCTAGGCCAAGTAGATCTCTCGGCAGGACCAATTAAATGTTGGTCCGGAATTGCTTGCCTATCATGTGTCCACTTATTTGCAAGTGTTTGTGCTCAGGAGCAGTCTCAGTACTGAAGACACTGGTTATCCTCTTTGAAAAAGCTTTCTTATGCAGTGGTAAAATTACCGTTTACACACACACAGGCACAAAATTTGGTAGTCAATGGGCAGCCAGCTATGTCGCGACATAACAGAGAGTTACAGTATAACATTTAAAACAATGAGTAGAAACTTACAATGAGTACGCAAAGTTAAACAATTTGCCCTTTAAGAAACCCCCAGAAGATACCTTCTCTGTCAGACCTGACAAAATTATAGAAAAAGAGCTAAGAATGTGAATATGTATTTATCTCATCTTCTGTAACCAATGGACCATCAGCAAAGAGAAACAGGACCAAGGAATTTGAATTACAATGCCACTGCACATAAGAGTTTCTAGCATTCCTCCTGCAAATAATCGGCAGATATTTTCTGTGCATATCTACTAGAAAAGCAGAGAAGGCATAATTTATCTAACAAATTTCACCTGAATAGATCCTATCCAGCACACGTGGAACAGCGCAGAACAGAGTTGGTTTTAGCTCCCCAAGGTCTTCAATCATTAATTTGACATCCTGAAGATGAAAAGCAATCAATTATAAGTAGGAATCTTTCTAGGTAAATGATAAATCTATTTCCTTTTTCCTAAAAAAAAAAAGTTAATCTTTATAGGCAATTGAATTCTGACTAGGTAATATTGTATGCTGTAATCAACTTACCCCACGCCAAAATCCTATTGAACCACCCTTATGAATAAACAGCTCCTCAACAACCCGATCAAAGATATGAGCCAGAGGAAGGTAAGACATAAAAACATCATCTGGAGTCAACTGCAACACTTCCAAAAATGAAAGTTCATGAGAAACTGATAAAGTTGCAAAAGTGTTTCCATTTCTGTTCTCCCACATGACACAAAGAAAAGTAAAAGAATAAATTGATTATAACTTCACCTTTTCATTCACACTCTCTAACATTTGTCCTATACCCGCTAAAAGAGTAGCAATTGCATTGTTGGAGATCAGTACTCCCTTGGGGTCACCAGTTGTTCCACTCGTATACATAATTGTACAAATGTCAGACAGCTTTTTCATTGGAAGATCAAATTCCTTACCATCTCCCTGTTGATAAAACATAGTAAAAAATGAAATCAAAATCAGTTCTATGCATAAGAGAATTGAAAGAGGAAGTGACAACATAGAACTTTGTATTAAGTCAAGAAACACCACCCAAGCTTAACTCAAAACTACCCGTTTAACTAATAATTTTAAAACTGACTCTTCCCTGATCCTTTGGATTAAATAAGTTGAAAATTAACAAGAAATTAATGGAGATGAAATAGCTATTCACTATGATTTCATGAAATGATTGCAAATCATAAGATTTATAATTTGAACCAATCAGCATACCAGTTGCAAAAATTCGTCCCAAGAATATATTGCTAAACCAAACTTCTCAACCTCTTCTCTTTGTTCAGGTGTAACCTTGCCAAAACTCACAATTGCTACAAAAGAGAAACAAAAATATCAATAGCTTTAACACAAAACGCATCAAATATGGGACAGAAATGAACGAATTTGACTTACTCTTCAAATTTTCTGTTGTCATCGGAAATGTTTTCAATACCTGAAAAGAGGGAAATCTGAATTTAGAATTGCAAAGTGCATTGCTATCATGTTTTATCACTTCTCAAATCTCAAAAAAGTAAATATTTATTACAAATAAAAACCACGGTAGGAATGATACTCCTGTAAATGGTCAATGGATCTTTTTGACTTAAATAGAACCAAATTCCTGTAGCCACATAAACTGTCAATTTGGATAAAATTTCCAGCTTTTGTAATACATATGAACAAATAGCTGTACAAGCAAAAACATTCCCCACAAACCTTTTCAAACCAACTTATTCCAGAACTGAAATGCTAAAATAGAATATCATCTACCTCTGGGATTTTCTTTTCTTCTGCGAACACAATTGAAACCTCGGCATGGCATATAATATATTCCACAGCACCAGCACCTAAATCATAAAATAAATAATCAAATTTTCATCAACTACAGTTTTTAGCAGACCCAAACTTCACAATTTGTGAAGTGTAAGGTAGTAGGTATTTACATCCTATATTTAATGAAAGAATTTCAACCACACCATAAGCAACTTTACGGGTAAATGGACATGTATAAACAAATCTATAGAAAACGTGCAAAATGAATACCGAGGGTATCATATAAAGGAACGCAATAAAGCCCATGAGCATTGCAAGCCTGCAAAAATTTTATTCCATTAGAATAAATCTCAACAAAATTTATATACGATCAATATGGTAAGAGAACAAGAAACTCACAACAGTGAGATAGAAAAGCTCACTCCATGCAGAAAATCACAGGAAAAACAAGATAAAACCATAATATGATCAAGGAGGAGAAAGAAATGTATTAAGACCAGAACTGCTTAAACTTACAGCCAAAACTATAACTGAGATATCATGTCATTGTCACTAGAAACAAATATCAAAAGTACAGAGAGCAAACTGAACCTGCATACTGATCATCCACTCTGGACAATTGACACCATATATACCGCATCTACCTCCCTGGTAAAAAGAAAATAAAGTAACAGATTAAGTTGGACATATTTTTATACAAAAGGATTACAAATATATACAAGCAACATATGCTATGAGAATAACTACATCCATTCAAACCAAGGAAAAATTGAAAACATGAGAGATGCAATTGTTAAATTTTCTCATTTACATGAAACCCTCAGAAAGAATCCTGGTTACAGAACCCTCAATGAAGGAAAAGGTGAATGTGAATGTTTATTCATCATCGGAGAACCTAAAGTAGGGCAGAGTTTATTTTTCCTCTAACAAACATTATGAGAAACCAAAAGGATAGAAACTAAGTAATTCACAAATAGCAGAATAAAACGATAAGATTTCCAAGGTCAGGCACAATGATTGAACATAAGGCAGCTAAAACCTAAAATACCTTTTTAGTAGAAAGTATAGTTGATGCTTGATTATTTTTCCATGTATTTATACAATTACAGGGTTGGTTATCATAAGGTCTATAAAAGGTCTTAATGTTGTCACACTTCCCCAAAACAACTAATGAGGTAGAAGAACAAATCTTTCATTTTTATGTTTCATGCAGGTTTCCTCTTCAAGTTCAGATGAAATTTAACAAAGTACAAGAATTTCAGTTCAAACAAGTTGTGAAAGGATAGACAATAACAAAACCTCTTACGCAGAATCTTACTTTCCCAACCCTACATCTCAGTAGAAGGCCTTCTAAGAGCATTAAAATTTAAATCCAGTAATCAATGATCAACTTCTAAAACGACATGTTCAAAATGATTTAAAGATTCCTTCTAATTTAAGGTTTGTTCTTAGATCTGATTTAAGTATCCATTTCTTGAACGACAACATTAGATTTTAGGTATCAGTTGTTGCACAGAAATTAACAAAATATGGGCACACTGATTAATCCTAACTTCCATTTCGAAGGCATGTGTTTTGAATCACTAAATTTAGAAGGGACTACAAAATAAAAGAATACTAATTAAAGAAACTAGTAGTTCTACAAAAATGAAAAATAAAATTTTAAATTCTCTAGGCAGATTTTGTTTTTTGCTTAGGTGACACAGCAGCTGATGCCTTCAAATGGCCGGATCAAATTGATCCAATAAAGAAGCCAAAGCCTAAGCTTAGGAAACCCACGAGGGACAGGCAACAGTATAGGGGTAGCCTGGTCTATTAGGATATATTTGGGGATATTATAGTAATCTGGAAACTAAAATATGTTGGTCCCACGTGTAGTCGATAGGTACTGCTAGAGAGAGTTATTTTAGTTTAAACCAAAGTAGAGCTTGAGTCAATGTGGGGTCTTCTAAGGCTGGCACCAAAAATAGTTTTGGGTCCAATTTAGTTTTAGAATATTTTATGCAGTATAAGATTGTGATTAGGAGTCCTTATGTGGGTCAGCATTGGTCTTTTAGAGAGTTTATTTATACATAATATTTCCCCATCAATTCAATTGATTTTATGAAAAGGAAACTGAATTTTTAGAAACTGCTGGTGAGTGTGACTGGTTACAAAGCCTGGCAGACTGGGTATTCTTCTCCATCTTGTTCTGGTTCTCTCCTGCAACCAGATGCTTATACTCCTTTACCTCCTTATTCTTCTTCTACTCTCTTTGTTCTCTTATATTTTCACCCTCCTCATCTGTTCTTCAAATCAATTTCATTATTCCAATTGTCCATGACCAAACTAAGAGCACTTCGAGATGGGCTGTGGTTATGTCGTGATTTGGGTCTCAGGGGGGTTTATGTTGATTCGGACTCGGTCTCTACCATCCGTAGTGTTGTTAAAAAGCAGTGTAGGGTTTGGCAGGTTTGGTACTGGTTCCAGGAAACCTTGAGATTGGTGGAGGAGATCCGCCCAGTTTTAGTTTTGACTTACAGAGAGAAAAACAGGGCGGCTGATTGGCTTGCAAATTATGCTTGTAACACTTTGTGTGACACAGATTTACTGGTGACAGAGACATTCCCCTCGAACTAAGGCGAATAATTCGAGAAGATGCCATAGGCCTACCAGTCCTACGTGTGTAGACTGTTTTGTTTTGGGTTGGGATTGATTTTTACACAGAGTGGAGAGTTTCTTGTAAAGGTTGGGCTTGGGGTAAGGCGGGCATGTCCCTCCCTGTGTACCTATCATTCTTTGATATTTTTTAATAAAGATTCAGGGGCCGGCCCGGGTCCCAGAGAATATTCGGGTTTAAAAAAAAAAAATTAGTTCATTGCAAGATAATGCTTCTGATTTTCAAATCTGAAAATCTCAGCTCTGTTTGATCCTATTCTATTAGTTTAGCAGATCTGATTCTCTCAGTTTTACATAAAAGGCCATACCCAGTGCACAAGGCTCCCGCTTTTTGCAGGAAATCTAAGCAAGCTGGAGTGGAGTCCATCTATCATCTGATCTCTTATGCTAAATATTTTTGCATCAATTGATAGATTTGTTAACCCTCTTTACTTGAAATCAGGGAATACAGTGCCTTTATTCTGTGACTCGCTACAGTTATTTTCAATCTTGTTATTCTGTCCTATCTTGGTCAGAGTGATCATGGTTTATCAGTGTGGTTCTAGATTCAGCTCTAGAAATCTGAACCACGTCAATTTGGCCTGATCTTTTTTTTTTTTCCCTTTCTCCAAGCTTGTGAGTTGCAACATGTGTATGGTTGGTCCAAGCTGATAGCACGAGTGAAGATGTGATCAATTCTGCAAAGTGAGTCATTTGCAGGGGCCTTTCCCAGTGATGGGCAAAGGAGTTGGACATTCATTTAATCAAAAGATCGGCAGCCATACCTAAACAGAAATCTAAAAGTTGGGGGGGGGGGGGGGGGGGAGGACAGAGGAGGAGGGGCATAACCCGGTGCAGTCTCGCTTTCACAGTGTCCTGGGAAGGGTGGCTTGGGGTTGGTCCTAATCTTTGGTATTTTTTGCACAAAGTAGCTGCCCTCAAACGCGAACTTGTGTCTTCACCCAGGAAGCCCCGAGTTTAAATTAAACGAAAAATCTTTTAATGGACTTGTATGTTCAAGTCCTTGTGTGCAACAAAATAATTATATGGGAGTAGCTACTTACTGGCTCAACACCACAGCTGCGAATGGAACGCCCCACTTTCATTACAATATCATATACTTCCTTGTAAGTTAGCCACACATATTGACCTGCCTGTAAAACAAAAGTGATACTTGTAAAACAATTATAAAGACTGAAAGGAAATAACAGAAGGCAAAAAGTTTCTGACACGGACATTTAGCACAGAATTTCCTTAACAAGCACTCCTAGTTTTGCTACATGGAAGAGTGATGTAGCCAATCCGACCATGGATATCAAGGGAATGGTTTTAATAGGTCACCTGTCAAAATTCAGGATCAAGTTTAGTCATATACCCTTCCATAATGGCATACCCTTCCATATATGTCCATGCACCCTCTTGGTAGTCCCAGAATTTTCAATTATTTGTTTTTCCACATGGCCAACTCCATTTAGGCTTGAACTTGACATGCGAGCAAAGAGACCTTGAGGTCTACCTGTCTCCAAAATTTCAATCCCATCTGACCTGCCATGTGGAAGAACTAGGTGCCCATTAAGGAGATTCCATCCTAAACAGCCATTTAGGAAATCCAGGTCCATAAGAAAAGTAGCAGATATATTTTATTGGAGAAGTGAAGCATATGTGAGGAGGGCAGGAGCAGTAGTCAATAATCCACAATGAAGATATACCTTCCCATCCACTATCTTTCGACGACCAAGCATTCGATTTCCTGGATATTTTTCAACGGATAACCTGTCACAGGATTACAAATACACTAACGGTTACCAGGATGACAATAGAACGAGAACACTCGAAGCATTCAATTTAACCTTTTTGGTTGTAGTGACTCGTTGCGGAGCCTTAAAACAGTATCCAACAGAATCCAATATTAACAGGATTATGCACCAGTACTCTTGAATTTGAATGTCAAAAAAACACAATGTCATAACAAGATTGGACTCAGGTAACTGGAGTTATTGTAGCGAGGAGTCACATTTTTTTATGATTAAAAGGCATAAAAATATGCATATCATGCCTTTAAGTCATTTGCATAATGCATTGCCCTGTATTTATTTTGATGATTTATGCTGATAATTATGCAAACAAACCCGAAAACTGAATATGCTCCAATGGCCCCAAAGTGTTAAACAAAAAGATTAATAAACGTTTTCATAATTGGAAGATGTTAGGAAAACATAAGCAAAGTTTAACCTGGCCAGCATTTGGATAGGATAACTGTGAACTCCTCAATTGATTCCGATGTAAGGAAATGGATGCCTGAACATGAACAGAATACAGCGAATACATTTGTTCTAATATACATTTTTATTACTGTTAAGACAGTTATGGAAAGTCATAGTCTCATCATTGCTAGGCATAGAAAACATGAATCTTGAACTTTCAGCATCAGATTCAGCAGAACTAGCGTAGCTGGTTATTGGGTACTAAGCTCAATTTCATGGCCGATAATTGAGAGAGTGAAAACTAGAAAGTACGGAAAGATTTTTATTCTCTTTCATGGACAAAATGGATAAAGGCCAAATAAATTGCCGGGGTCCACAAAAAAATAAAGTACATACATGACCTATTAAGAGGTGACTCCCAAGACTGAGAGTCGGAGGACCAGGGCCTCGCTGCCCAGTGGTTCTTTACCAAAACAATCGTCCAGATTCCAGTAAATTGTTAATGGAAGAAGAAGAAACATGAAGGGCCATATTTTTGTAATCCGACCACCACCACCCCCCCCCCCCCCCAAAAAAAAAAAAAGAATAAGAACCATGATAAAGGCAAATTTCTTCTCTAGAAGAACAGTTCAAGAACACTGTAATCCACTTAAATTAGGCAAACAGTCCGGTATGCAAAGCTCAAATTGATCTCTTTCTATTAAAAAGAGAAGAACGTAATCCATCCATCCCCTAGACTAAGAACCAATAATTAAGTCAATTCCTGTTCACTAAGAGAACAGTTCAAGAATATTGTAATCGTCTTGAGTATGCAAATAGTCCGGCATGCAACACTGAAATTGACCTCCTCCCTTAAAAAGAGAAGAAATTTTGACGTGATCAGCACAGCAGAGGAAGCAAGAAAGGCACCAAAGCAGTTCATACTTAAGAATCATCGGACATAAACGTGGTAGCACCAATATTTCCAAAAGAAAAGCTTCAATTAAGATAACTAAACCAAGCTTGGAAGATTGCAACAAATTCGAATTAATAAGCCAAATTAAACCTGAGATCTCCATTGACAAACTGAAACAAAAACCTACCGAAAAATATCCCAGCAGCTTTCCAATCCTTCAGGTAGAGGTGGAAATCCATCCTTAGCGAACACACTCCGATAAACAGGACCAACCGAAGGCCTTCCATCCTTTGATTCCTTTGCCTTCTCAACCTCAACAACATACTTCTTCTGCTCCATTATCGGCAAAACCAGAGCACAATATTTCCCTCACTCTCTTGTCTCGGTCCCTTCTTTCTCTGAGACTAATCTCAACAACTTGTTTACCAAAAAAAATCTCAACTATTTGAAGAGTAAAGATCGTATGAAACAGTCAAGAAACGACGTTTCCTTTTCCTTTAAGATAGTCTTCGTCTTCGTTCACCAAAATGGCCACCAGAGAAGACCTTCAGAGCTAGCCAACGCTAACCCACTTTGACTTTATAGACCAACTCGCCACAGCAATCCAATACCCAGACCAAGGAGCAGATGTGAGTGATGACAGAGCAGATGACCATCGGCTTCGACCCCATTTCTGAATTATAAAATTCCTAATCGTAGTAAACAAGAAGTCCTCCTATGACAGAGAAGAGTAGTTGGGTTTACCACAACCGTTGTAAAAATGAGAATCGGCTAGGCCAAATAGGATGCATTTGCCCTCCTTTACGGCTTTACCCTTGTCCGTAGAGGTGTATCGGATCAGTCTACGGTCTCGGCTGATACCGACTCAATTCGAGTAATTTTCCCGATCCAAGACCGAGATTACAAATCATGAATCCGGTTCATCCAATCCTTGTATAGCCGGGTAAAGTATTAAAACACCTATTACGGGGTCCATCCAGACGGAAAATTATCTCCTGCAATTCCCTGCCTGGTCCAATTCTAGTGCATGTAATTAGAGGGTGGTGGACCCCACCCAGGTAGTATGTTCGGGCAAGGGTAGAATGGTCATTGCACCCCCTTGTTAGGGGAATTGGATGGAAAAGGATTTTGTCCAGCCGTGGTGGGAGCTGGACGGTCCAGCCCCACCAAACGACAGTAAAAACAGGGGTAGGGTGGTCATTTCATTGGTAGACCCCACATGTGAAATGACCACCCCACCCCTATTTTTGTTGTCGTTTTGGCAGGGTTGGACCATCCAGCTCCCGCCAAGGCTAGACAGGAGCCAGGTCCGAACTAGACCTGGCAGGGAATTGCAGGGGATAAAGATCCCCATCCATACTGATTCCTATTCGACTTATCGGATCCTTGTGTGGAAGCTAGAGTGTTAGAGTATTAAAACACCGATTCTGGTCTGATCCAGAGATTGGATGGCCGATCCTGATCCCGATTCCGAGTCATAAAAAAAGTGACAACAAACCGTCCGATACAATGACCTTGCCAGCAGATGAACGGTGATAAGGATGTTGTTGGACTAGACTGGCGTCGTCCACTATAACCTATGGCTGGCAGTAGATGTTGCTCGGGAAATTCTCTACAGAAAACAATTGGATAAGAATATTTTCTTAAGTGGGCCTCATCATCTGTCCCCAGTAAATCTTGGTCATCAAACCTTATATTTTTTTTATTTTTTATTCTATTATTTTTTTTGGCCAACAACAGAAAATTTTATTAAGAAAAATCGGCAACAGAGAAACTCTAGCCGGCAGAAAGATGTACAAGGATGGGGGGTGGCAGGGACCACCAGAGTCGAGACAAGCTAAACCTAGAACCTCCTTTAGCAAGAAGATGAGCTCCTCTGACACGGTATCGTGAAACATGCAAAAAAGAAATAAAAGAAAAACTACTACATAGAGACAGAATATAATCAACCACAATCTGTGCTACCCAGTCCAAAGTAGACGGCAGCCTCTGAAGAGCAAGGACAACCGATAGACAATCCGAAAGAATCTGTAGTCTAGGTAGGTGCAGCCTGCTAGCAAGGAGGACAGCATCGCAGACAGCCTCAGCTTCAAGGGATGCAACAGAACTACCAATCGAAGCTTTGCAGTGGGCCACTAAAAACAATCCAGAATCATCCAACAATATAACACCATGTCCACCTTTGCAAGAGCTAGCGGTCCAAGCTCCGTCAGTAATAGCGCAACAACAAGGCAAGTGAGGCCGTAACGGAGGTGCCACCCTTGTCGAGGGTATAGAGCTTGGTGCAGCGGATGTTTGTAGAGCAATCGTACTTTCATCCAAAAACAAATAAAAGAAAGACATTAGTATGTGAAGATCAGGTTGAATAAACTTGAAAATGAATCTATTTCTAGCTTTCCAAAGCTCCCAACAAATAGAGGTCCAATGCAAAGTAAAATCGCCTATGTTTTGGAAGTTTTGCCCTATCACGCCTAAAAACGAAACCCAATCCCTAAAAGTTGTTCCATTAAAGAGGTGGGTATCAACTCTAAGAGGCGAAAATCGCCACACAGTGGAGGCAAAAGTGCAATGAACTAAAGTGTGGACAAGAGACTCCTCAACGTTATTACAAAAGGACAAAAGGGAGACCACCAAAGATCTCCGAAAAAGGAGGTCATTCACTGCAAGAGCATCCGAACTAGCACGCCGTAAAAACATCTTGATTTTAGGGAGGAGCTTAAGACTCCAAAGCCACTTCCAGAACGGGTCAGAAGCAAAGGAAGATGAAGGTTGAGAGAAGGTAGCCCTAAAGATGGTGTGATAAGCTGATTTAACTGAAAAACTACCATTTTTTGCAGGGGCCCAAACCCAACTATCTTCAAAATTTGAGGTAGGTAATGGGAGACACCTGATCGCCATCCTCTCACTTGGCGAAAACAGGTTTAACAAAGCCTATGAATCCCACTCTTTGGTCATCAGATGGATGAGATTAGAGACCAAAACATATCTGGTATCTAGATAACCACTAGAAATGCCCCCCGGGAGAGAAGGAACCCAAGCATCCTCAAAGGTTCTAGTGGATTGGCCAGTGCCAATGCGTCTACGCAGGCCAAGAGAAAGAGAGTATCTACTTTTAAGCATACTTCTCAACCCCAAGAGCAGTTCGGCTTCCCCTTAGCTTCGAGAAAGGAAGAGTTAGGAAAATATTTTCCTTTAAGGACTCTAACTCAAAGGGCCTCACTATTATGGAGAATGCGCCACCCTTGCCTAGCTAAGAGCGCAAGATTAAAAGACCACAAGCCACCTACAGCCTTGTGGAAACAAAGTACTTCCCATTTCTTCCAAAACATTCTCTTACCTTTTCTATCTTTCCACCAGAACTGACGTATATGCCTGGTAATATCATCGATGGTAGAGCAAGGCAGGGAGAACATAGACATAGCATAAGTTGGGATGCAAGTAGCTACAGATTTGACTAGGACTTCTTTCCCAACAAGAGAAATGAGAAATTCCTTCCATCCAGACAAACGAGATTGTACCCTTTCGGTAACACTAGAGAAAAGTGTTTTCTTAGAGTGACCAAAGTCTGGTGGCAGACCCAAATATTTCCCATGATTCTCTACCACCGGAAAACCAGAAGCAAGGGCAATTGCATCTTAGTTTGAGAGGAAACTTTAGGGCTGAACAGGATGCTAGACTTATGGATGTTAACAGACTGTCCTGATACTAGGCAATAATCTGTTAATAAAGATAACAGGGTTTCATTATTAGTGAGGTTAGCCTTTGAGAATAACATATAATCATCAGCAAAGAGAAGATGAGTGACACGCGGGCTAGCACGACTGGTTTTGATGCCTTTGATTTGATTACCAATTCCAGCCTTCAAAAGATAAGAGGAAAGAGCCTCCTAGCAAAGGATAAAAAATAAGGACTAAGAGGGCATCCTTACCTGAGCCACGCTGGGGGAGAACTCTCCCTATGATAGATCCATTAGCCTTAATGTGGTAGGAAACAATGGTAACACATTCCATAATCCAATTAACCCATTTCCCCTCAAACCCCATCTTAACTAGGATGTTCTGGAGAAAAATCCATTCCACTTTGTCATATGCTTTACAGAGATCAAGTTTTATGGCCATAAACCCCGACTTGGATTTAGAGAAGCGCATTTGGTGGAGAATTTCATGAGCAACATAAACATTGTCTGAAATTGCTCTTGAAGGGATGAAAGCGCTTTGGTATGGACTGATTAGAGAGTTTAAAAAAGGTTTAAGCCGATTAACAAGACATTTGGCAATGACCTTGTAAAAGACACAACAAAGGCTAATAGGTCTAAACTGAGTAATATTTTCAGGATGTTTCTGTTTAGGAATTAACACAATGGTTGTGCGATTAAACTCCTTAAGCATGTGTCCTGTTTCAAAGAACCACTGCACAGTACTAACCACATCCTTCCCTACAATGTTCCAGTGGGTCTGATAGAATTTGGCAGGCAGGCCATCTAAACCAGGGGCTTTATAGGCCCCTATTTGAAACATACCTAACCTTATCTCTTCTTCGAAAAAAGGTTTGCATAGAACAAAATTCTATTCCTGAAAGACACGGGGGGTCACACAATCCAAAAAACTATCAATACCAACTGGATTTGACGTCTTATAGGCGTCAGAAAAGAAATCAACAATATGTCGAGAGAGCTCCACCCCTTCACTAATCCAAGCCCCTGAAGGCCCACGAAGTCTAGCTATATGGTTGTATTGCCTCCTACAAGCAGTAGTTGTATGAAAGAAGATAGTATTCCTATCTCCAGCCTGGAGCCACTTAATCTCAGAGCGTTGTGTCCAATTTTTCTCCTCTTGAATTAAAAGCTCTTCCAACCTCCTACGACATTGGCCTTCTTCTATTTGTAACGAAGGCCGAATGGGAGAACTTTGTATCGCGGAGAGGTCGGCACTAACATTATCAATTTCAATACTGCTATTGCAAAACTGGTCGTTACTCCATTTCTTAAGCCTAGCCTGGCAACTAAATAGCTTGCGAGCTAGAAGAAACGAAGGAGACCCCAAAAAAATGAGAGGCCCAACAACTAGATATCACATTTGGAAGGTCTGGGTGACCCTCCCATTTAGATTCATAATAAAAAGTTTTATCTTTCTTCCTCTTTTGGGCTAAGAGCTGCACCAGAAGCAGCGTATGGTCTGAACCAACCATAGCCTGATGGTGGACATCCACACAACTAAGGTTTTGAAGAGCCTCCCCATTACAGAACACTTTATCAATGCTTGATAAAATCAGATCGGCTCCTGATCGCTTGTTGGACCAAGAGAAAGCAGGTCCAGAAAAATGCATCTCAACCAACCCACACTCATTAATTGCATTTTGGAAATGGGCTATTTCAGCTAGACTCTTCAACCTACCTCCAGATTTCTCCGTTACTAATAATACTTCGTTGAAATCTCCAAGACAGATCCAAGGCCCAGAGACAGTCCTTCCTAATTGAGATAGCTCGCGATTAATTACATCTTGGAAATCGGTGATACTGATTTGATTCACGAGTTGAATTTGTTTGACTTGTGATTCCATTTAGAGCTGTTAAACAGTCTGGTCCGGTTTTCATCGGTTCAATTCGATTTTATGCATGTACTGATCCAAATTGAAGTTGAAACTTTAAGGTAGGATTCGGTTTCAGTTTCGGTTTAGTTAGTTTCAGTGTTTTCATCAGGTTTTCTTAATGGACACTCATGGGCTTATTATCGATTATCGATTCAATTTTGTTTCTCATATATATAAAAAAGGCAGAGGGTGTGCACCACTGAAATGCAACGGAATGGATGGAAATATAGAGGGCAATGAGGTAATCTTATAAGGAGGAGATAGATAGAGAGTGGGAGTGGGGGTGTTAGCACTTAGCATACTCCCCTGGCTCGAAAAATCTTTTCCTAATGCAAATAAGCCAGTTTTTTCATTTTTTTAATCGGCTTTTCCCCCTGTTTTTATTGTTTGTCTGATGGCAATCGATCTTGATGGTCGGTCCATTCGGTTCGTACCTAACTAATAAAAGATTCGATTTGGTTTGGTTTTTTTAATGAAATTCTAAACGGTCCAACCGATTTGGGTTGATTTATGACATCCTTGTTCCACTGGACTCGACAAAACTTTGGGTTGTTTGAGAAAGAGTGTTGCCATGGGACTTTGGATTCATCTACGTACCAACTCCCAACAAGATTGGAGAACTTTCATTTCCATAAAAGCATACAAAATAAAAATAGATAAATCATAAATTGTATTGCTTAAAGAGATTATCAAAATGTTTAAATCATTTATCCAAGTTTAGTAAATTGTTTCAACTGGATTTTTTGTCAGGCCACCCAACCTCAACGGTCCCAACCAAACTATGAGTCCAGCTCAATTATCTTTTTTATAAGTTCAATAATAACCCCAACCTCCCCCTCCCCCCCCCCAAAAAAAAAAACAAATGCTAATCTCTACAGATTATGTGAACCAATGAACTTTACAGACCAAATATAATAATGGAAAGGAAAAAGGAATGCTAACCGGTGCTGCAGCATAGCGTATACCTGAGCCCAGGTCCAGCCATGCTCAAAATGACCGGCTCACCCATGGTCTTTTCCATCTTTTTAGGGAGTGCATTGGTCATTTCGTTCACGGTTGTGCTTGGGCACAAGTACACACCGCACTGCAACACCGGTGTTTTTTCTACCTAATGAAAAATAATTAAGGTATTCATACATGGGAGATTCTTCCATCAACTCCATCAAATAGGCATGCTAGGGATTTTTATTACATTTTAGACTGCATTTAATGTAGGTCGTGTACTAAACAATCATGCATGAAAACTTTTGTCATAATTTTATAAGAAAGTGTTTCTTGTAAACACCCAGAGAGAAAACATTTTCCCTAATTTTATGATCCATCCCATTCCTCTAGTTTATGGAGCTCAGAGATCCCTTGTGTCGACTCCATTAATATAGAGAAGTGAAAATGTAGTTGGCAAATAACATAATGACTTAAAATATAACTTCCTTTAAAGCTACCTTCACATGATCATATCTGTTCCTTTGGAGTTAGCAAATCCCATACTGAAAATAAATGACTCTAGTTTGCAGTTTGTCTCTCACATTATTTTGGTAGGGAGAAAGAATGTTGTTTGCTCGTAACCCTTAGGAGCAGACACAAGAACACATGAAAGTATCATCTTATCCTTATGAAATTAAAATTTTCATTCAGACAGATGCCCCTATATATGTTTTCATAGACTCCCGCACTGGTGCAAGGGTTACATGATCAGGCAGCGTTACTTGCCCTTTTATCTCTATTTTCTCTCACTTACTTTGAAAATGTATTCCACATAAATGATATATTTTTAGGACATCCATTGGTGTGACTATGTATTTCACGTAAGAAACGTGAATAAAAATTAGGGGAAAATGTTCTCTATTTGAGAGCATAGCTTACACTGACACTCCATGTGTCTAACTCTTCTCTTTTAGAATGATTCCTTTCTAGGGGCACACATTGGGTGTTACCTGACCCCGTAGGCAACCCGCTTGGACAGAAACATTTCTCCAAAATTAAATTTCAAGTTTCATAGATACTATATCTATTTGTCTTTTGGCAAAGTTTCTTTTTGGTAAATAGTCATGTGGCAAGTTAGTATTCATTGGTCGTCATAAACAATGCCACGATCAATATTATCCTAGTTTTACCATAAAAATGAAAAAAAATCAATATTATCCTAGCTTGTAAAATGATTGATTAAAAGTAAGGAATCCTTTTTTTTTTCATAAGTATTTCAAAAATGTAATTGGTTGAGCCGTTGACACATGTGTGAATCATTATATGATATATGAGCAAGTGTAGTTTCTTAAATCTAAAACAAATGGATGGTAATTGTGCGTGAATTCTCTTATGATAATGTTTATCAAAAAAAAAAAAGAATTGTCTAATAATAATGGAGAAAATTTCTATATAGACGTGTGTAACCCCTGTGTCCAAACACATGGGGACGAAAAAATCACCCTTCCCCCATGAAAGATGGTAATGATCGCCCTATTGATGGCATTGCGTGCGTTCTTAGTTCTTACTGACCTTTATACGATCATGATTTTAAAAATCAATCCGAGCCATGGAGGATCCGGACTCTGGCCAATCCGATTGGGCCAATTCCCTTCCGAAAAGTAGGATTAAGGCATATTTTGGATTGATTCTTATCGATTCCTCACCGATCCTGAATTGATAGGTACCGATCCTGATCTCAATTACGTATTTTTAAAACCCTTAGAACACTATCTCTTTAAGAAGTAAATTAAAAAATTGGTAGGTTCTTCTTCATTAGAATATCCTATTCCAAGCTTCATTGTTCACCGAATAAAGTCAATATATAATCTAGATGGATAAATATTTTAAGTGGTTGCCCAATGTATTCAAGTCTCTGCACTTTTTTTTTTCTACATTATTTTATTTTAATTTTTAAATGATTCTAAATTCTATACACTTCTTCCACAAGATATAAGCAATTACTTCTTCCATGACTCATTCCTTACTTGTGCCGGTCAAAAACGGCACCTTTAAGAAAGAAAAGAAAAAAAAATGGGAAAAAAGGGTAAGCCAATTATTAACTTGAGACTTAAGCGAGATAAGGTAAAGTTTGCAATTTATATATTTTTGTTGGGGAAAAATACCTAGAATGCTGCTTGGCCTGTCCATACATAGTGGGAAGCGAAATGACCACGTCAACCTCAACAAAGGCAACATTCCATCCTTGTTAATGTTTCCGTGCACGAGCTCATTGCCCTCGTGTTAGTGTAGGGGCCATGCTGCCTTTTAGGAAATCTCCATCCCCTTTTTTTTAAGGGAGGGGGGTAAGAGATCATTGTCTAGTCATGTAGCCGCCGCATCAACACGGGGCCTATGAGAGCGTGAGCATCGATTTGGATGTATTTTTTTTATTTATTTATTTCATTGGGGGGGTTGAACGACAATTTTGCACGCTTCTATTTTTAGGCACAGGAAGCACACGTCTAGGCAACATTTTTTTTATTTTATTTTTTATTGTATATAAAAGTGGTGACAAGATTACCCAAAAGATCAATGGGGGGGGAATCTCTCATGCTACATCAATGACGATGTAAACTATATGATGGTATAATGATACATTGGCATTCTATTGTATATAAATGTGGGGACAAGGTTACCCACAACGACAATGTGGGGGAATCTCTCATGTTACATCAATGATGATGGAAAAAATAATTTAAAAAAAACTATGTGAGAGTATAATGATACACTACCTATATTGATCTCGACTGATATCGATACTAATACCGATCGACATTGGCCTTTTAAGGTCAAATTAGACTATTTTGCCCTTCAAAATATTGATACTTAAAATTTTTTTTAGACCATTTTACCCTCCCTTATACCGATACCACCACTAGAATAGCGATTCCTTGAAACCTTGTCCCACATAAATTATTATTTCCATCCACATTTCAAAATTTCCATCATTCTAGACTCGTGAGCTTATGAATTAAAGATTGTATTGAATAGTACAAATCGTGCATGTAAAAGGGTGGGAGTTTAGAGGCTTTAATAGGGATGGAGGGTTTAATACTTTTTCAAGTCCATGTGAGAGAGTCAGAGGGGACATACATGGGCGTTCGACCGTGTATAAAAATCGTTGGCCTAAACTATATAAAGAAAAAGATAAGCTTCAGCATTTATTGGAAAATTGCATGGCATCGTCGTTGTAATCGATGCCAGGAATTCCAAAACAAGGCTCAACAACTTATTGTTCAAATTTCTTTCTCTTAAAGTCCAAGTCATGTTCAAATTAAACATCTTTGGAAAGAGACATGTGAGAATCATTGAAGAAATGAAATTAGTGTCAACTACCACTCACTCATGTTCAAAGTCCATACTTCCATTAATTAAAAGAACTTCAACAAACAACCCACCTTTGGTTCGTCCGCCATTTGATATTTTGTGGCAAATAATTCAGTCGTTAGTCTAACTTTTTTCCCATCTATGGGAAAGTAGTTTCTGAGTATGAAGCTAAAAGTGAAGTGACGGTCTTTTCCCGTCTTTTTAATTTGTTCAAACCACATCAATGAAAACGTGAGGTCAGTTCACGGTTTTAGGAATCGGTACCGGGTCGATTGTATCAGTACTGGAATTGATCGTGACTGATATTGATACCTAATTGAATTGATACGAATCAATTGGTATGATATGAATATAATTTTTGGGAAAGAGAACATTATTTGGTAGTGTGCGGCATGTGGCTCTTGCGTCTAAACACAAGACTACGTGAAATGACCACCACACCGTCGGGGATTTCTATTTTTCCATGGGGGTGGGGTGGTCATTTCATGCAGTCCTGTCTCTAGGCGCAGAAGCCATGCACCGCACGCGATCAAGTAGTATTCTTTTCCCCATAAATTTTTTTTTTTTGGATTTTCTTTCTCGTCACTGTGCCTAGTAAAAATATAACGCTTTACTATTTGCCACATGACATATATGTGTTGGTCCATGTAATAGAGGACTAAGCAAGTATTTCATTGGTACAATTTCAGCTTAAAATGAGTAGAGGAAGTAGTTGCAATTACAAAATATTACACTTTGTATTTTATATTCATATCCATTTGATGTCATTTTGGTAATTTTATTTAAACTTTGAATTAGAGTCATGGTTTTAGGAGTCAAAATAGGATCGATCGAATCGACCGATTCGTATTGGTATCTGTAGAGGCCGATATCGATTCCTGACTGATCCAATACCAATCCACTATACGGATCATGGGTCAAAAGATAATTAAAAACCAATTGTTATTGCAAATCAAGGGTAAAACTGTTTGGTTCAAAGTGAAACAGACCGATCCATGGATTATCACATATATTGCCTAGTGGCCATTGAGATGTATGTAGGGTCCTCTATCACATGGATTATCCCATATATTGCCTAGTGGCAAATAATGAAGCCTTATATTTCACTAGGCATGGTGACCCCAAGGACTCTTCTGTTTTTTTTTTTAATATGAAAAATTGTTGTCTTGATCTTGACACAACTGATACAGCGGTATCGATGTCGGTATTGGCTGCAACTGATACCGTCACTGATATCACAAACTAAATCCATGGGCCAGTTAGGGAGTTGTTTTGCAGGTTCAGATGCAAGCCCATGCCTTGATACATAATCAAAGACATGAAAGTGTAATTGCCTCTTTGTGCTTGTAAGGGAAATGAAGGGAAAGAAATTGAAATTAAATTAAAATCAAAGCTTCAACAAATGATGTAATTTACTTAAAACTGTTAGCATATTTGGTAATCTATTAAGCATTTTATGGCTTGCTTGAAAGTTGAGACACCCTTTACCTATCATGTTTTACTCACGAACACAACCATTGAAGTGAACCAACTTGAAAGTCTACAATTTAAAAGAGGGCTTTGAAACTTGAAAGCAAATCAAATTTAACTTCAACAAGGAAGTGAAGTAAACCTTTCACCTAAGCCACCAACATATTTTCATGGAATTCTTGGCTGGGTTTCTTATGTGCCTTGGCCCTTGAGAAGTCTAACTTGGGACGCCAAGAACAACTTGGATTTGAGAGTACTCTTCCAAGAATGGTATATTTCTCAGGGTATCTTATGAATTGTCTTACTTTTGTATGTCTATGGAAAATGGAATAAAGAAGTATAGATGCTTTATAGGAGGGAAGACGAAAGAAAGAGCAGCTGGTAAGGGCAATGGCAGGTTGACATCATGTCCTGAGACGAAATCTGCAACTTTCAATCAGGAAACTGGAACTTGAAACCATGAAACAGTCTACCTTATCATACATCATGAATCCAGGATGGGCTGGTACCTGAAACGTAAGGCTCATAAAAACCATAATAAACCAATCTGTAACCCCCATTGAACAGTCACTGAACCTTACTATGAAACAGAGATCTCACTGAAAACCCAAGGAAAAAAAACCCCCATATAAGGTGAGCCATATGATAAACTTCAATCCATCTAATATTCTGATTGCAAGCCATAGAGGAAATGTTTCTTTATGATTTGAGTACCAACTTGTAACTTTATATAGGAGTTCTTAGAGCATGCTAACAGTTCAATTGTTGCCCAATGGTAATAAAAGGAAAGCGTAGTTGTCTCCTATACAAGTCTACATGTCAAAAAAATTTACAAGCCCTTGTAACAATAGCTCCTGCCAAGGTCCGAACACAGAAGGCAATGGAGCACATTAAAGTGGTTACCCAACCCACCTTGGTTTGGATCTTGTATGACCAATATCATGTGGGGGTTGTGAATGGAATTTTAAAGTCCTGGCTAGCCATCACTCAGTACCTCTCAACCCACAAGTATCTGCCCTGGTACCTTGTAAATGAGGATGCCATATGTATGTTTCTCATGGCAAGTTAACTATAGCCTGCAATAGATTGAAAAGGTAGTGAAAACTAACCCATTGCCATCCCTAGGCCCATAAAACTTGTGGATAATGATGTTAGTGCCCCCGAGACAAGATTTTGTGTCATAAGAACCCCCCCCCCCCCCGGGCCAACAAAAAAAAAAAAAAACGAAGCAACAGAAAGAGAGATTGAGAAAAATGGATGTGTAAAATGTTATAATATACAGTAAACAGCTTCCTGACTATGCACAGACTATTGACTTGCATGAATGTTGCTATATACATATTGGCATGTGGATGTATAATCTCACCGTATCTTTTCTTTTCTTTTTTCTTTTTTTTTGGGGGGGGGGGGGAGGGTTAGGGGGGGAGATATCTCGCCATCTCATGGGTTCAGTCAATTTCAAGGATCAGACTTAGAGTCCTTAACATGTTTCGTGTACAAAGAGCCTATTCCAGGTACCTCAGCATGCAAAGAGACCATTGCAGAAAGAGGCTGAAAGTTTGTGTTCCCAACAAACCAATAGAGCGCCCATTTCAGATTACAGAGGGTGTACTTTAAAGCTTTAGTCCAATTCTCCTGCTTGTTGAAACTCTGTGTGATGGTGTAGTTCTCCACTCTATCATTCTCAATCCTACAAGGTGAATCCTAGATGGTCAGAAATATATAAAATCCAAAATATTTTAATAATATTTGGTAGCAGCAATCCTTCTTTCTAGGTGGCAATTGCCTTAATCCAATCCATTCCCGCAACCCCCCCCCCCCCACCCTCTCAAAAATAAAAACTTGCACCATTTCTTGTTTCATCGAAAAAACTTGGACCATTTATTGAATTTAGACATCTTGGCTTATTCAAGCATAATAGGTAATAACCACACAATGACTTTCTATTATATATTTTTACCAGTGTCTCATATCCTGCCTGTATCAATCAAAAACCCAACCTCTCAGAAGTTTGGTCTACACAGAGTTTAAAAGGTGGGCCCACCAACGGCATGATCAACAGATGGCTTGGTGAGCTAGATCTAGTTATGAAGGAGTGGGTCCACTGAGGATCATAGACATCAAGTCCATCATAAATGTCCTACTTAGAGGGGAGAAGAAGATCACTGAAGATGTATATAACCTGAAGGTTGGACCAATCGAAAGCTCATTCAACTAAAATTTCAGACAAGGATAGACCTCATTACATAACTAATAAACTTATAAATCAAGAAAGGAAAAAAGACACAAGTTTTAAGTATATTCCCACTAGTGTAAACATTAAACACTCTTAGAAATCCCTTCCTCTCCCTGATGCGGATCCAGGGTTCTGAAACCCGAGTTGGATTGCTTATGGGCCCACCCGAATAATAGATAGCTCAAATTGAAGATGCAGTGGCACAATTGTAAATAATCAGTATTTTCAAGGGTTACTTAGGAAGGTGGTTGAGGATTAGGACAAAAAGGTCTCCATATTTTTTTTATATGGGGACAGATTGGAAGTAAAAACAAAATAAGGATATATGTGAATAATAGAAGTAGAGAGGGACAAATATGGGAAGTCAGAAAAAGGATTAAAACATAACTCACGATTGAAGGATTTCTTCAACCTTTGGAGTTTGGAGCCAAGGAGTATGGTATCGCACAAGAGGAGAACTCGAGTTACAGTCTTTGGAATCTGTCTCAAAAAGCTAGAAATCTCCAGATTTGTTGTCGCCTAGGCTGCTGGTTCGATCCAAACCACTACAGTTGTGAAAATCAAGTGTTTCTTGAACTACAAAATTCTGAAACTTGAAATCAGCGGTAGTTGAAGGTCCAGCCAGGAATCGAAACTTGTGCTCTAAGTAGGATCGATTTCAGCAACTAAAATCCTAGGGTTTCTGATCGTCCAGGTGAATATACCCTCCTTCACCCAAAATCTCAGAATTAATAAATGGATTAACAAAGGAGTTTGACCACACTGACTGGGGTTGTAGATACACCCAGAACATACCACTGAAGGATAACGAAAATACAGGAGGAAGAAGGTGATAATGCTTAATGGAAAGGAGGGACGAGAGAGAGAGAGAGGTATGTGCAGCCAGCCATCGGTTTCAATCAAAAACACTTTTCATTCAAATATCTAATCTGAATAATACGATGGTTCGAGTATATAAAGACTCAACAACCATAATCCTTGTCGAAGTCTAAATTAGAAATCGACTTTATCTTGGACTCAATTGAAACAAACTCTAATTCTATCGTAATTCTAAAACTGAAAAACAAATTCAACTCTAATTGGACTCTTACCTTTCTAAGACTCTTAACATGAATAAAACAATTACAAATAATCCCTAATGAATCCAACATCTAACTGCATCACTCAACCCCCCCCCCCCCCCACACACACATACAAAAAAAAGAAAGGGAAAAAAGTTATGGCTGTGTGCAAGAAAGTTAGACCAGGAAAGTAACACAGTATACAAACTCACATAAAGAGGCGGTTCTATGTGTTTTCACTCTTGATGGACCAAACATCCTAGATTTTTTTTCCCTTCACAATTACTGTTTTCCAACTCCGCCTAATAGTTTGATGCTTGACGTTAAATTGATAAATATATAACATGATTGATTCCTAGATAATAAGACGAATGTCACACACTCACGAACAAGGAAGATATAGAGACTACCAGTAGAATTGAGATACTGTTGCACGAATCAACAGAATGCTTACTTATATGGTAGCTTGAAACATTTTTCTGGAGGTATGTTGTTCTCTTGATCCTTAGAATATGCAAACTCCGCAAAGTCCTTCAAACATGTCAGAAATAGAGTCATCGCTTTGTCATAGCGAGTGCTCCAAAATAAGTTGACAGGACCAAACCTGGGGCAGAGAAAATTATCCCAAATCAGTGTGGAAGAACTTGACGAAGAAACAATGCGCATAGAAATCAAATGACAGACGGCGGCCTAGGTAGGGGGGAGAGGATGAAGCCTGGCTCTGATTAGATCAAAACAATGACCCAGAAACGGCCAATGCCATACATTCTGCACGCTAGGGAGCTCAGACCATCACATTTGATAGTCTTACCAAGGCATGCCTGACCATTTGATTGTTCTCACTCACAAATACAATTATTAGTGATCTCCTCAATGAACCCTTCAAATGGCAGGTCCAATCCCCCTTAATATCTTTTTCTGTGTGCAGTATGCATACTACCTGTTTATTGGTTAATCATTGATACATAATTCAACAAGTACATTAATATCTTTCACATGAATCTTGTAAAGTTGTAACAATCCAATCAAGGGGATTCTCCATACTTACAGCTCATAAGTGTTATTGTTGCTGTCCATAATTCGAGGATAACTTCCCATAGGAAGAATTTTTATTCGATATCTGGAAAAAAAAATTCAGGATATTCCACAATTATTGAAATTTTAGTTGATGTAAGAATGAGACCTAGGTCATGCAAATATGTTTAAGTTGGAGGACAAGCTAGCAAGGGATGGAGCTAGGCAAGGCACTATATATTAGGCAGAACAACTACGTGTAGACTTCTCACATTTCATGTTAACAAAAATTACAAGCAATCAACCAGAACAAAGCTAGTAATCAGCATGCAATTTAACAAAGTGTTAGCTCTATAGTATATCTGATGGGCAAAGAGCATGTTCCATGCTCAAGCACCAACTTTACAATGGTTGAACAAACAGAGCCTGCAATTCATTTGCTCGTACAGAGTAGTCCAACCATAAAATTCCACAAAGGATCACAAGCACAAGAAAGAAGCCAATGATGTGCAAAAAGTGCAGAAAGGCACAAAGCCACCCACCTTAATAATACTGCATCTTCCAAGGAAAGGTACGTTTTGTTACTTAGACTACCTGGATCCATTTCTCTTGACTTTTATAGTAACTTACTGAGATTTTATAAGGAAAAGTAATTATAAAATGCTGCCAGGCACTAGGACCCAAGGTTCCTCAATTGTTAGGCATTGGATTCTGAAAAATCTCATTGTAGTAGCAAGATCCCAATGGAGATGGTTTGTGGAGCTACATAAAGATACTAAAGTTACAATACTACCATGCAAACCACAGAGCTCGCAGCACAATTACGATCAGTACATCAATTATCCAATTCATGTATCTCATTGTGACTTAAAGAGGCATGATCTTCTCAATCAACTTGGGCATACTGAGCTTGTGTTCGTTGACATCGGTTCATCCACCACCAAGGGGGATGTGGACCAACAACGAGTTGGATATGCATTATTATTTTTTTTTGGGTTTATTGAGGATATAGTTATTTAATTTTGTTCCATGCCCGACCAGCCCACACAATATGCATGGAACTCCCTAATTTCACAAGGTAACCAGGGCAGGTAGGCAGGGTGGAAACCTGGCACCTGCTGGCCTGCTTTAATCTGCACCATTGACATCCCTTCAAAAATAATACGATTAACTAGAAACATAAAACAATGATGATGACGATAATGCTAAAATATTCTTTTAAAAAAAAATCAATAGAAGGATACGGGAATTTTGGCCTGAAATATTGAGCCATCGTATGGAGGAGAAGGCACGCCTGACCCCAAGCAGCATTTATCTCATCCCACTCAACCTAAAATTTCAATTTCAAACAGCATGCCCAAGGAAAACATGTTAGGTAATGATTCATATTGTTAACTTCTCACAAAAAATATCATAAATATCAAGAAGCCATATGGCCCATTTCCAACTATTTGGGTATCACAAATTTTTATTGAGGAATGGTCGTGCCATAATGTTAGGACAGGAACAGCTCCTCTCAAGTCTGGCACAAAACCTGTTGCAAGCATGGAGCACTAGGACTTACCATTTATCATATCAAATATTCAAAAGTCGCAACTTGACCACTTCTATCATATAATATGCCCAACCTGAAGACTAATAATGCATAGCAATTAATGAAAATAGTAAGCCACATGGGATACGGCCTCTGTGGAAACAGGGGTAAGGCTGCGTAAATTTGACCCTCCCCAGACCCTGCTAAACGTGGGAGCCTTGTGCACTGGGTATGGCCTTTTTAGTAAGCCACATGGGATTACCCAATCAGCAAGCCCTCACTTCACACCTTATCATACCCCGTATAAAAATAGATGGATTCAGGATCTTGGTCAATTAGAAGATAATTGAACAAAAAAGATAACCAACTAGGAAGCTGCTACTAATCTGTAAGGATCTCACTAATCTAGGATATCTGTCTATGTATGAAAATAAGAAGGAAAAATTACAAGATTAAACTAAGTCAGGTTTGCTTTTACAAAACGATCCACTCATTGTTTCAAGTAACAAAAGTACATTGTTTTAGGTTTAGGTTTACAAAATTAACCAAAACAGTGTTCTTCCCTCAATTAAGGATCATTTTTAACAATTTTACCCTCACTTTTTCTTCTCCGATCACTACCATTCTTAAACCAGCCGCTCTTCACCTCCTACCCCCTTTTCTGCTGCTGCTGCTGCCTCTTCTTGTTCTTTTTCCTCTTCCTCTGCCACCCCACCCATCATGCCTGTGCACCCACACGCTCCCACCCACCCATTGCTACGCCAGAACCCAGCGACCCCCACCCTGCAATCTCTCTCTCTCTCTCTCTCACACACACACACACACACAGCCCTGCCCCACCACCTCTGTCTTTCCCCACCCCACCCTATTCCCTCTGTCGCATACACCCACCTCCGAGGCAACAACACTCCCCTGCCTTGCCGCTCCTATGAGGAACCAGTGTCCTGCAATTTCGCCCAATTTTCACCCTGGACAGAAGTCCGATAGTTGTATAACTTGGGGTCGCATGTGCAAATAGGGCAATTTTACTGGAATTGAAAAAAAATTCAGTGGACCATTCCACCTCTCCTTGTCAGCATTTGCATAACAAAGCTAACGTCCGATGATAACCTGCTCCCATGCGCCGTCCGTAGCGCCTTTGTTTCTCACTGGAGCAAAGTATCGGAGAAGTTGAAGGCTCCATCAAAAGCAGAGGATGCCCCAGTTATAAGCCTTGGAAAACTTTTTGAAGCTCACAGTTTTCTGTTTGGATTCCCATCTCGTTTTGGAACGATGGGAATTAGGAGCTGCTCTTCCTGACAAGAACGTGATTGAAAAAGCCAACAAATCTATATGGATTTTTATTCCGAATAACTTAGATCAAACATCACAAGCTTATCACCAGAATTCACAACTCACTCCCAATCGATAAGAGGTGCTTCCGTCCAACCTCGATAGTATTGAATGCTCCTCCATCCAAGCAAGATAGTTGCATTTTATGGTCAGAACTCAATCCCGGGACATTTGCTCCAGCTGTGATGATCACAGGATTTTGGCAACAGGGGATTCAAGGCGCTGGAAGTGGGTTTTCAAGGGGTGCAGGAGCCTCGCGGTGGAAGTTCTGGTGTGGGGGCCTCGCATCAGAGATTCAGCTGGTGAGAGGTGGGTTTGCAGTGCTCAAAGGAAGGCTGAAGATGGGTAATGAGCCGTGCCAGGTGATGTGGTTGCAGGGAAGGGATGGGCGGGAAGATGGGTAGACGTAAAAATGTCAATAAAGTAAGGGAGGGAGAGACACTGTAATGGTTAGTTTTGTTAAGTGAAACATACAGTGGTTAATTTTGTAAAAGGAAACTCAAAAGTGAGTAATCCTGTAATTTTCCCAAATAAGAATGTCAAAGATTTCATTATCTAGGGATAGAAATCTCAGATTTTCATTGATTCTCAGTTGAATATTCAGTTTAAGCCTACATATAGGCTTTGAGACTGATAACAGAGGTAAAGGACTCATGTTTTCAATAAATTTTTTTTGGAAAGCACTATAAAAATAATGTTCTTGCAATAAATTTCTTCAAGTTGTCCTATCTTATTGGTGCTTCTTAAGCTCAGCAATCAAATTCAGTTTTTACTTGAGAAGATAGTTTCTGTTTTGCGCTTGGTTGTTCAAACAAGAATTTCCACGGATTGGATGGTTATCACCATCTTCTAAGATCCTAGCATATAATATCTCCTAGATGGAACCCAAAAAATGTGTTTGCAGCTGTCAAGCAGATGTACCACGTCTAACAGTAACAAAGCAAAGAAAAGGGCTTTGGTCCATCTAACAGAAGCATTCCTCAATATCAATTCCCCAGATAGCCTACTTTTGAAAAAGCATACCAGTATTTTAGGAAGGCGACCAAGTCGAAAATTGTTAATGGTTCCAAATTCACCATCGTGCCATATAGGGAATGCATCATTAAGGACATTGGTGCGCTTCAACAGTTCCAAATGTGCTAGTGAGACTTCAATCTTAGCCAAAATAGAATCTCTCTCCTCCTGTCAATTGGAAACATCCTCAATGTAAATGCTTGAAAGATTTTTTTTTCCTTGGGAGGACCCGGGGGGGGGGGGGGAGAAAATAAAAGAAAAACCAATATAAATGGCATACTCTATGTAAATCAAAATTTTAAGAAGAAATATACATTCCCGTATCACAGTGGCTATCAATAATGCTAAACCTCACAGGATTAGGAAGGAACATTTTATTCTTACCAAGAGTCTGAGAACTGCACATGAAAATTATAATTAATCCTTAATGAACTCAAATGCATGAACAGAAGAGGTCATCCTTTATATTTCCCTCCAGGAGTATTCTCTCCCCACAATTGCTTCCTTTCTTTGTTTGCCCACAGTTCTTCTATAAAGTAATCAAATTTTGTAATGATGCTGATAACAAGTGATGATAAAACAAAATACTACTTTCAACATACCTGATGCGAAGTTAACTGAAACTGAAAATTGTTGAACTCATGCCAATACCTGAGATACATCCAAAGCAACAATCCGGACAGTTAAATAAATAGCATCCCTCCCAATAAAGATAATTATGAAATGCAAACTTGAGAAAAATGTTATCTGAACCATTCCCTACCTGGAAAGCACTATCAATGACAAGAAGAAGTCCTCAAACTTACCGTTCCTCTAATTCTGTAAAGCGCTTGGATTTCAATTCTAGATCATTCAGCTCGGCATTTACTTCTGCACATTGTTTCTCAGTTTCTTCAATTGCTGCTTCAAGTCTTCTCTCTTCTTCTTCAACCTTAAAACAGCATCAAGAGTTAAACAAACAAAATTTTTAACATTCAAGTGCAGAAATAGATCTAGGTCATTTTCAGTTCATACTACTTTCTAATTCTAAACATGATTTAAACATAAATATCAGAGAACACGGTCTTGCAGCTCAGATCTTCTGATTTGCCCAAAACCTTAGTCAATATTCAGATTCAAGTATAGCTTTATGGTGTAGTTTCCCAATATGAGTATTATTTTACACAGTTTGTGTCTTAGTCTCATGCAGAATTCCCTGATAGAATCAAGGCAGACAGCGATATTCCAATCTCATAGGTTTGGCATATTTCAGAAAATCATAATCCAATACAGCATTCCTCACATAAGGATTAATAAAACCCATAATGTTGGCATGAATCCTTTCTTATACGAATCAAAGTGTCTGGTTCAAAAGGTTCTGAAGATTATGTAAAAAGTTACCATATACCATCTAAACAAGGATATTTGATCCCATAAGTGGTACCTAATCAATCTTCCACAAAAATGAAAAAAAGGAAGGTTCATGGCAAATGGATTATGGATAGTCAAATAAAAACCTTCAACTTCTCCCGGAGAAAATCAGCCTCGCTAAGAACATCACGGGCCTCCCCCTCCAGGCGTTGAAGGCAGGCTTCATATGCTTTGATATCCCTGTTCACATCTTCCACCTCTTTGTCAAGTTTATCAGACAGCACTCGCATACACTCCAGGCATAAAGGTTGCTCAACCTAAGAGAGATAGAGAGAGATAGAGAGAGGGATGTAAAAAATTAGTGTTGCTCAATATTATTAAGAAGAAAATCTAACTTTCAAAGATCAAAAGATCACCAAAGAAAGCTGACAGAAGTGTGTGTGCATAAGTTAAAAATATACCTGTGTTTGGGTGGTGGCAATTTCAAATGCACGCTTCAAGACAGTTATGCTCGAGTGAAACCCAGAATTGTTTGGCTGCAAGGGGCTATTGGAGACTCCATAATGTGATGGTAAATGGGTCCCAATTCCATCAGATGTGGATTCAGACTTGTACATGGAAGCAGCAGCTGGAGGCAACACCACAAATGATTCTTCCATGGTCCTCCCAGAATCAGGCTGTGAGGTGCCACTGCGAGGACGAGGAGGTATCCCTTGTGCCTGGCTTCTTTGCTTTGGCAACACAACAAATGAATTGTCCATGGGGGTTGAACCTGACACACTCCCCATCCCATGGACTGAGGAGCCCTGCATCCCTGCAAATATTTGTCCCAAGTGCACTGAATTAAAAAAGAAAATGAAAGACTTCATCCAAAGTAAAAATGTTCAAGGCCATGTTTAAAGTTGAAGACTGGCAGGCTTTGTATAGAGTTGCGCATTGCAAGGTTTAATTCAAGTGAGGTACCAAAACAGGCTTTGGGGGAAGGATTCAGGTCCCTGCTCCGAGAAAGAGAAAAAGCTAGTTATATGTTTCTGATACGCAGAACACAAGAAGTAAAGTTTACAGGGTAGCTGTATAGTTGATTAAAATTGTAAAGAGTAGTTTAAACACACATATAATTTTTTTTTGGGTAGAGAGTTTAACCACACATTGAAACATTTATTTCTCTTTCCTTTCAGCGATTGAAAAAGTTGAAGAAACACTTGACCAGCAAGCTATATCATACGGTTCCAGTGAAAATTTCAGAAGAAAAGCGTTTGTAAACCAGTTGCCTAAACCAATTAAATTACAACAAGATATTTCGACTCAAATAACCCCCAAAAAGGAATTCAAAAGTCGCCTGGTACTATGGGATACTAAACTTCAATAAAAATTAACCGTTTCAAGGATTCCAACTACTTGACGAAGAGGTCTGCCCATCAAAGAATATTAATTACTAGTAAAATTCCCGTATCAATTCCATAGGCCAAATGATCAACAAAGAAATGCCTGAAACAAATTTGAAACTCGAAAATTTAAAGAAGTCAACAATTAAATTAGCCATTGCGAGAAGCACAGGAAGATTTTAATCAACTAGAAAGTAAAGTAAGAACGATAAAGACAGGAGAAAGCCGAACCAGAACGAGAAGAGTCGTTGAAGAACTTGTCGGCGTATGAATCTACACCTACGACGCAGAGGGCGTGACGACAGTTCTGACATACCCATCTAGGGAGATTCGGATCGACCGGGAAACCCCTGCTTTTATCAGATGGATCGTCCTTCATCTGCTTCTCCACTTTCCAACGTTTCTGGTCTCCGTATGAGCGATTTGCTTGTAAATTGAAGAGACACGAAACTGGGAGAAAGGGAGAGAAGCAGAGGATAAAACGAGAATTTGTTTTGTTTCGCCGGTGGCGTAGAAGTGACTTCTCTTTATCTGAATAAGGCAAATTTAATGAAATTATTACCACTTGGGGGAAACCATGGTGACGACGGCGGACATTGGGTTGAACCATATTGGATCGGATTAAGCCGGTTTGAGTTGTACTGAAACAAACATCTTATGACCATCTGATCCTATTTGAATCCATCCAGTGGCAAATCAGATTGTTTATAAATCGACACATGTCACATCGTGATACTTGAACCGGTCTGAGAAGCCGGTCCTAAAGAACCGGCCGGTCGATCCTATTCTATATGTACATAATGTACTGGTCCTCACCCACGCGACTACGTCCCAACTCGATCTACAGATTCCTTTGAGCGCTCCAAAGTTTTCAATTTTCATCAATGGCGGTCTTTCAAATGTTAGTCATCTCAGGCAAAGCCCTAAAGACACAGCTCTACGAGCTAATCAGGATTCGTCCACAGTACCAACGATTGTGTACCGGTTGTCGAGATATCCACGAAGAAACCCTAATTACAGCCTCATGAGGATGTATTTTTGTCACTCTGTACATCTCCTGCACCGTCTTATGTTGGGAAAGGAAGGTTTGGATCCCTCCTCAGAGGCGCTGCCACAAATTTGGAGCAGGAGAAGACCAACAACTTCGATGTGAGCGGAGATAGGAGCGGTCGAAGGCTTCGACATGTTAATGTGGTGAAGAAATTGGAGGAGTGGAAAGCCGGGGCCGAGGAGAGGAAATTTGGAGAAGGTTGCTGAGGATTTCCTTAAGAAGCGGGCCAAAGCAGCGAAGAAGTCGACGTCCGGTGATTCCGAGAAGTACAGGGAAGTGGTTGAAGCGGCGGTGAAGGAAGCGTTCAGTCTTCACGAATGATTGAAGCGTAAGATTACAGCTGATAACGAGCGCGAGTGAAAGCGGTTAAAGATATGGTAAGATTTTAGGTTACCAAGATTCCACTTTCGTCTTCCAGTGCCCTCCTCTTCTGCTCCTTCCCTGTTCCTTTTCTTGAATGCGCTTTTTATTTTGGTATGATTTTGATGGTTAATTGGTTAATTTCGTTGGACTGGGAAGCGAAAGCTTGATGAGAGCGATACTGATGAGGACGATGAGGCTGACAGCGATGATGATGAAAATATCTGTTATTCTGAATGACAGGAGTTCGAATCCGGATTCGGTTTCTGATGCGCAGGCCGAAAATGTGGGTCTTCTGGTGGAGGTTCTACAGAAAGCAACTTTGAGGAAGAAAACGATGTTGCGGGTAGAAGGGGTTTTGAATTGGAGGAAGCTACAAGAAGTAAAGCAGTTCATGCTGAAGCGGAGGTCTCTGTTGATTCTGAATTGGGAATCCGCAAAAAGACTATGTTTCAAGCCCTGCGCCCTGGTATCTCTGATTTGGAGGCGGGGGCAGCTTCTGGAATTGAAGCTGTTCAAGCTGGAGGAACCGGTCCTATTGAACCCGAATCTGGGAATCATGAAGAACAAGTTGGTCAGGCTACCAGCGGAACCGGTTTGGAAGAGTCGAAGGGTTCTGACGGCGGAGCTATTGCTGCCAAACCAAATGATGCTGTTGAGCCGAAACTGGAATATCATGATATAGTTATTGAAGATGCAAACATTTCAGATATGAAGAAACCATTGAATTTTGAGGAGTTCAACTTTGCTGCTGAGGTGGAGGTAATTTTACCTTTGATCCGTATTTATTTTGTTTCTGTTGGATTGGTTGCTGCTGTTTGAGATGTTACTGTTTGTTGATTGCTTCATGCTAATGTCCAAAATTTATCCATTCATTATTACAATTGTATTGCTTTCCATTAATCTTTCACAGATAGAAAAATTTTCCTTAGTTTCAATTCTAAGACTTAGGAATTTTATCAATCTGGAGAAACTCAATTTAACAATTAAAGGGATATTGGTATTGTAACCCTATGGATTGCCATCCTGATGCAAAAGGATAGCTGCACACTGAAGCCACTGGGGCCTTATGGGAGGATATGGGATGGAAGTTGGTTGTAGAATATGGTCTGTTGCTACCACAGAAAAGCTCACCCCACCCCCACCCCCCGGCAGGCACAGTCCCTTGCCAATCGATCAAACCCGTTAGGGTTTACTACAAAGGATTAGGACTGTTCAATCATGAGAATTATGGGCACAAATGCACAATGGGCTTAGGTTTCTGGTAAGGTTGTCAATTTGGAACCGAAATCGACTGCATAAAGCCGTACTAAACTGTACCGTTACAAATTTGGTACGGTTCGGTATGGGAAAACGGTATTGGCCTCGGTACGGTATGGTATTGGTTTCTATACTGAAACCGTTCGGTATATACCGATACCGAATATGGGTAAACAAGCAAAAGTTGCAAAATTAAAGTTGAAAACCTTAATACCTTGCGTCCTTTCCTAACCTAGAGCTTAGTTGTTCCTCTTCTTTGTTGTGACTGACTCTGCGGCTGATAGCAGACAGCTGTGCACAATGCAAACACCTAACGAGTTTGAGTTCTCTTCCACTAGGCTAAGTCGCAACACTAAAATTGAAAACCCCTAATGCCCTTTTCCTCTCTCTCTCTCTCTCTTTGATCTCTCCCGCTGCCACAGTCCCACTAAGATAATTTCTTTTTCCAACAGTTGAAGCTTTGATCGGTCCAAGTTGTGGTTAAGCTCAGTTCCATTTCTCCGATTTTGGGCTTCCGTTGATATCATCAGCGTTTCTAGCTATGGTGGATCTCAGTTTTAATACCTGTGTTTTGCAATTAGAAAGACAATTGAATGCTCTGCAGAACAAGCTGGATAAGAGGATTGAGAGAGCATAAAGAGTAGTCATGAGACTCATGAAACACCCAATAAATTTTGGTTTCCGGAGCGGCATACCATTGATCCATCCAACTTTCTTGACATGAACTAGTCATCATGGACTGAAATTAAAACTATCTACATCCATGTGGTGTGCAGCTAGAAAGGTCGTTGAATGTTGTGTAAGAAGCAAGAACAGAGTTTAGAAATAGAAAGAAGAGTACCGTTTCCTAATACCGTTTTTTGTACCAAATTTATGCCAAAGTCTATACCGTATATATACCATACCAAAATTGTACCGAATCGGTACAGTATCGGTATTAGAAATCTAGATATCATACGGTATGGTACGTAACAGTATCTGGTACCTGTTTTTTATACTTTACCGAAACCGTACCGTATTACCGATACCGTACCAATTGACACCCTTAGTTTCTGGGTAACTAGGTGGGAAGGGTAAAATTGTTGTGGAATTAAAATGGATGATGTAAGAGGGAATTTCTGGAGTGGCTGTTTGATGAGAGTATGAAACCATGAATTAAGTTTAGGATTAGGAAGTGTTTACCTGCTTGGTTGAAATTAAGGTGGCTGCTGAAGGTAGGTTTTGATATGCGTAAGCAAATTTTGGTAATTGCGGACTACAATAGATGAAAAATGAAGAACAGAAGAGATAGGAATCCACTTGTGGCTCTGCGGGTCCATCTTTTTGCACTATCTGTTCGCATTGCAGTGACATGAAAGCAACTAAACACTGAGATTTCATTGACAATTTGACATTAAGAGGAAACATACGGCATATTCCTCTCATAAATGTCCTGACATAATTATTAGTCCACTACTTATACCTGGAAACAGAAAAAGAAAATTGAAAATAACTATTATTTCCAGAAAAGACTTTTTGGAAAAGACTAAAATGCTTGAACTAATTACAAAGAATAAGTTCTGGTCGAAAGCAAGAATAATAACTGTGATTGCCGTGGTGGTAGTTATAATGTCTTCCATCATATCATACTTGTTGGTAGGAGGTGTATCTAACTCTTAATGTTATGGTGCTACATACGGGGGGAAGAAATGGATATTTCCAGCGCGAAAAAGTAGTGTACATAATTTAAGGGAAATTTTCTCTAATTAGGTAATGGATTTGGCATGCTTTCGCTTTGGGGATGTTTCACTGAGATCCATGGCTAGTGGACTGGAAGCTATATGTTAGTCCATACGTAGTGAAATAATTGAAGATGACCATTAATTAGTTAATTTAGGCAATTGTTGCTGTAGTTGAATTTGTAATTGCGGTAATGTACACGGTCCATTGTTGCTGCTATTATTATTGCTCCTTTGCCTCTACTAATATGCATTTCTATTCTCATTAGGCTCTTGGCATTGAGAGCTTAGTGGAGTAGCAAAAATATGGATTGAAACGTGGAGGTACTTTACAGGAGCGTGGTGCTAGGATTTTCCTGGTCAAAACAACCGCTGTGAGATGCTTCCCAAGAAACTTCTGTCCAAGAAATGAGCTTATTCTGTATGTCTAATCTTACTTTGTTCTCTGTGTGGAAAATTGTTACCTTCTGAAATCATTGAATTCTGCATAGGTTGTGTCTATGGTCTTGGTTGTCTAAACAATCATTGGAGTTGTGTAGCATCTTTCAACACATGCATCCTCTTAAGAAATGAAGCATTCAAATGATAAGTGGCTTGCAACTTTGCATATCAGAATTTATTTTTTTTAAAGTCATTTTATGGCATTTTTAAAGACACTTTCTGTATCCTCTTGTTGTAATCAAATGAACTGGCTCATTCAGAAACTGATGAGGTTTTCTGAAACAGTTGTTGGAAAGGGTTCTATAGAAGATTTTGAATTAGGTTGCGGTTGGTTGTTGGCAATTTAAAGTTGTGATAAATGGATGACAATTTTAAACTAGTGGGTGAGCCTTGGTGCAATGGTTACATTGCTCTATTGTAACCTGTTGGTTGCAGGTTCAAAACTTGGAAACAGCCTCTTGATGCAGATAAGTCACTTAAATGGCTTATTTTATTGAAAATAAGCTTTGGGCTGGGTTATGTATGTGTTAGGCCTTTAATCCCATGAGTTTACTTTGTAATGGGCCACTTTAATGGGACCATAGTATAAGATTTCGCAATATATCGGTATCTCGGGCCTACCGAAATATCCCGAAATTTCGCTGAAATACTGCATTTTTTTCTGCCATATTTCGGTAGTCCATCTCGATGGGTTTTTGGCCATATCAAGGGTTGATACTTCATGGACACCCTTATTTAAGCTAATTAATACATTTAAACCTTCATATTGCCACAAAAAAAAAAAACTCAAAGTGGTGTTTTGGGTTTGCACCCTTGATTGACAGTGTACGGTCGCCGACCCTAATGTATAAATAGTTAAATAGACATTGATTTGGTAGTAAAAGACAAAAGAAATTTAAACAAACTAATGAAAACTCATAAGACATAAGTCATAAACTCCATAATAGTCAAAGACTCAATAGTCAATAACTCAATACACAAAGTCACAAGTTCACAAATCACAACTTACAACTTACCAGAGTGCAAGACTCACCAGACTCACAAGTCACATATAAATATTTCATCATCATCCAACAACTCTTGAACATAGTAATTTCAAAAAAATTAGTTTTAAAGAAAAAGGATTTACCTTAAATAGTGGAAAACCCTTGGAGGATGTGCTTAGATGATGCTCCGACGTGTTTCTGGCGACAATCCGTAAAAAATGAGCTTCAACAAGGATTGGATGATGCTTGGAAGAGAGGAAGAAGAGCAAAAAATGAAGAACTTTGAGCTTTCAGCAGGTCTCAGTCGATATTGACTGAGACTTGCGAAACATAGCATTTAAAACAAGTGTCACGTGACACTTTAAGTCAAAAAACAGTATTTCGACGATATTTCATGGAGTCACAAAATATCGTCGAGTTTAGATACTTTTTCATTTCGAGCTACCATTTCGTCTCGATAGGCTCGACATATTCCGATATATCGCGAAATCTTGTACCATGAATGGGACTAAATATGGGTAGAAAGTAGGAAAGCAGAATTTTAGTGATTGATTATGTTTTTGAGTCTTTTATATAAGTTTATAAGAGGCTACAACCTTGTACACAAATTTGATTGATGAGATTGAGAAAGAAAAAAAAAAACATAGCTTTGTGCTTGTTTTTGTGTGTTCTATATAAGTTTATAAGGGGCTACAGCCTTGTACACAAATTTGATTAATGAGATTGAGAAAAAAAATATATAGCTTTGTGCTTTGCTCTGTCAGAGAGTATGGTGAGATGCCATTGGTGAGAGACCAAAATACATTGAGAGGCCGAGGGTGAGAGACCCGAGTTTGAGAGAGACTACCCTATCTTCTTCTTCCCTTCGATTTCTTGTTTTTTTTATTTTATTATTCTGAAATTTCTTGCAAATCCGAGAATCGATTGAAGCATTTACTGTTTGGACCTGAAGTTTGCAATCCTCTTGTGGACTGGTTATCACTTCTGACTGGCCTACATTACCTCTCTTGTGAAATAGGGAGTAAGGCTGCGTACATTTGCCCCATCCAGACCCTACAGTAGCTGGAGCCACGTGCACTGGTATGCTTGTTTTATAAATGGATGAGGAATCCATTTGTTAGCGTTGGCAAGATAAGCAAAAGTCCTGACACTAGTTTGAAGAAGAAACTAGGACTGAGATGAGTTTGTTTATTCTTAAAAAGATTACTTGGATGGGGAAGGAAAAACAGAACAAAATTTCAAGCCGATAAAAAATCTTTCAATGTGTTTGGCAATCAAGAGCATATGGTTAGAATGATCATATGGTTTGATTCAGATTGAAGGAACTCTAAAAGAGCCCGGAGCAAATCTAAATGACCCAGGGGAAATGGTGACATAGACTCTGGCCAGAGGAAGAAGCAAAAGACCCATCAAATTTTTGGGCCTGAACTGGACCAGCTCAAGCCAGCCCAGCAGGACCAACTCGAGCCAGCCAAGCAGGGACCAATGATGTCCCACGATTTTGATAAGATCCCCCTTTGACCAGTCAACTAGGATTGGTGCACTTCAGTAGTTATTATATTTAGTAGTTTCTAATTTGTTCCTTACATGTGGTTGAATTATAAAGCCTAGTAGTTCTAATTTAGTTACCTTCTATTTTGGTTAGGATTTAGTAGTTTCTATTTTAGATTAGTTCCTTTTTTAGAACTTTCTATTTTCTATTGTAAGCTTGCCTAAGTTATTAATAGGCCTCTCAATATAATGAAGGGATACAATTTTGAGAATAGAATTTTCTGGCCAAGCTTGCCATCGAATTATGGGAGATCCTCCTTGTTTCAATAGCTGAGATAGCTGTGGGTGAGACACCCAGGCTGAGAGAGCCATTCCTCTACCCCCTTCTCTTCTCTATCTTCTCCTCTTTTATTATCCTGCTCGATCTCTGTTGAACTGCTACTGCTACTGGAGAACATCATTCGAAGGCTGCTGTGATCCCTCCTTCACTTCTGAATATTGTTGTTATTGCTGCTGTATCTGTGAAGGACCAGAAGGCACTCCAAAGATCCAATCAAGTCTGTTTGCTGATTTGGAACTAAGGTCATCCATACACTCTGTGATTCCTGTCCTGCCCAGGTTTCTCAGCCATCTTCAAGTGATCATATCTTTGCAACAAAGGCTCATCTTCAGTTGAGCTTTGGAGGACAATCACACCCCAAGGGCCTGACTCAATCCCAATCCCAGCACAGTCTGCTGGCTGGTTTGGCCTGCAGAGCCTAACCTTCTATTTTGGTGCTTCCCTCATAGCTTCTAACTGAACCTTCAGAATTGGCTCATATTTTCAGCAAGGGGTCTCCTCACTGTCAGCTCCACTCGATCCAAATTTGGATCCATTCCCACGGCTGGTTTGGTTTCTATACATCCTTTACTTTCTAATTTGGTGACTTACTGTTTCTGGCCATCCAAATCAGTCTCTGTTTTGAGGGTTTGCTGAGCATTCTCAGCCTTGCATTCGTCTCTGCTTGCAGTTCTTTTAAGTGGCTGAAAGTTGTGTTTGACCTGAACCCTAAGTCTTTCAAGTCCTATTTTTGGACCTGGTTTGTACCCTGCTGTTAGGGTTATTGCTGGTGGACTGCGGTGATTTATTGTGGGTTAATTGGGGCTTGGTTACCCTAACCTAGCTTTACATTAAATGGTGAGGAAAGATGTGCATATTTTAGGCCTTGAATCAAGTATGACCTCAAATATAGCTAATTGGAGAGCAAGGATCAATGTAGCCAACCCCCTTTTAGTTGGGATGAGGCTGAGTTGTTGTAAACCTATTGATTATTGATATTCCCTTAATAAGAATAAATGTGTGTGTGAGTGTCTGTCGAGGTTCTGTACCTAGTGACCAGATCAAATGCCTAGGATTCTCTTGTTCATGGAGTCCAACTTCTTCAAAAGATTGACAAGTTTCAGAGTTCAGATATCATTTCCGCAAGTAGAGGTCATGTACCTGGTGACCAGAACAGGTGCCTAGGATTCTTTTTTTCAGAGAGTCCAACTTCTTCAAAAGATTGACGAGTTTCAGGACCTAGATATCAATTCCGCGATTAACCCAGATTCCTAGGTTCTGTACTGAAAGTTCTTATTCTGGGTATCTTTGAAGTTACATTTGATGACCAAAAGATTAAAAGATTTCATGTTCTAGAAAAGATTGACAAGTTTCTTTCTTTCACTAGGACGGTTGACCTTAGATGCTGATAAATTTTTACCTGAAAAGATGTCAGAGGGCAGCAGGGAATTGGGCATAGGAAGCCAATGGAATTGCTGAAGTGTAAGCGTATGAGATTCTATAGTCAGCATATGAACTCTTTCGTTTGCTAATACATCTCTTTTGTGTTTATAGCTCTTGTTTCATCTCTTTTGTGCAAATGCACGTGCAAGTTTTGGTAACTTTTTCACTTGACTATAATGCCCGTCTTCTCTATTCCCTGCCAAAGATAACACCTACTTTCTCTCTCCTGATCCGCATCACATACCCTGACATGTCCCTCTAGAAAACGTCACCTCTCTCTCTCTCTCACACACACACACGTACTTTTCTAACTCACCATCTCCCCACTTTTCCCATCAAAAACTTGCTTGATTTGGTCAACAGTTGCATTTATCCCCCCTTACATGCCCCTTGCGGAACGACACCTCCCTCCCCCTCTCTCTCCTCACTTCTCGAATTCCTATCCCACTTCCATCCACAAGCTTCTTGGTCCCAGCCCATGCTCTGATTGTGCTCGTACGGTCAAAAGTTTCTCACTTGCAAGAACAGAGATGCTGGCGAGATTGCAACCGTCACTGCCTTTCACAGGGAGACCTCAGACTGTAGTGTGGCCCCTGTGTGCGTGCAAGGGCCAATGAGAGCAGGCATTGATGCATCTTGGGGGTAGGATTTTCACCTTCATAGGGGGTGGGGTGGTCATTCCCCCCCCCCCCCCAAACTGTGGGCGTGGGCAGTACACTCCCCCACACCTAGTTTCCATATATATATATATATGTGGAGAGAGAGAGAGAGAGAGGTATCTATATTGGTTTCTTGTCCATGTTATCTTTATTTGCAAGCTGTTCTTTTCAACACAATCTGTACTAGCAGTCCCATAATGGGTGTGGTACTGAAATTGCAATTTCACTCATCTCCTTACATTTTGAGTATTAGGCAACTTGTTAACCTTTTATCTTTTTATCCTTGGTTGTGTTTGGTCGATCCTCGCTTGATGTGAGAAGAGAAAATAGTGAAGCAATTTATTAGTCTATCACTAGGTGTTCTGTTGCTCAAGGTGTATAATATATTAATATCGTCCTTAAATCTTACAGGTGGTGATGGCTTTCCGGATTTATTCATTTTCTGCCATAGCATATGATTTGGCAGAGAGGTGACTTTCTTTATCTAGAGGCTTAAGTGCTTAACATAAATGGATAGTTGCTTACCAAAGTGCGTTTGCCCCGTCCAGATAGACATATCAAACTTGATAATGGTTTCAGCCTTTTTTGTGTTTTATAAAGCAAGCTAATGGTTTCAGCTTGTTATGAACAAAGAGTTATCTATTCATTCCTATAAGGGTGAACAGTTTATGGGTACCTATAATTATAATCTAATCTAATCTTTAAAGTTTAACAATGGGTGCCTACCTACCTATCCAAACACTGGAAGTATATTCTAGGTATTTTATGGTCTAAGGCTCTAAGCATCGTTCTTTTATTTAAATGGGAATCGCCGAAAATCCTGGCCATTTCCTAATACAGCCAACTGTTCTGAAGACTTGTATATTGCTGTCAGATATATGCGACTCTATTGTGTTGCAATGTTGCACAAAGACCGTATAGATAGAGAAAATGACCTTTAAAAAATCAATAATAATTGGGCCCTATGTTAATTGTTAAGGGTATCAACAGTTTGGTTTCACTGTTTCAGTTTTCAGGTTTGGTTCAGGTTACAATATGTAGAAATCGAAACCTAAAAAAAAAAACCATAATAGTTTTAAAATCCTCAAACCAAAACTGAATTAGTGTGGTTCAGTTTGATTCTTCTAAACGCCAGACATGAAATTGAGTGGGACCAAATTAAAAGTGATTTTTTTTTTGGTTTGGGGGGTAGTGTTTCATTTTGGATTTTAAATGGTTTGTTACAATTTTGGCTTCTCTACCTAACCATAGGATGTTATGTGGCACCAAGCAAGGAAGAGAAATAGGATTTTCTCTTTCCAAAAGCTAGAGTAGTTGCCCTAATTGACCCGGTGGTGAGAGTTCTCCTGATCATCGAGTCACAGCTGAACTGAGAATTTTCAAACAAATATCCGTTTTCTAGATGGGGTCGGAAGAGCTTGAGCTCTTTGTTCGGGTGGAATGGGATATTTAAAACCTTTTAGCTACCATGTGGTAGATTAGTTTGGTTCAATGGCTCCTTAATTAATTTTCACATTTTAACTCAATCATAGTTGGCCATGTGGTTATATAAAATTTTGAAGATTCATTATATTTTAAAAAAGATAGTTATCCATGGAACAGATGGTGGTGATGTTTTTGAAATTCACAAGATTTTTTTTTAATCTAAACCATTTGTTCCCATTTAAACATTTGTATGGTAATGTCATGAGTATTGGTACACTTGCATGGACATACACGAGATGTGTCAATACAAAAGGGGGCATTTGATTGAATTAAACTAAAATTTGACATGTGGTTCATATAGATTGTGTCCTTTATTCAAGGGTATGAATGAACAAACATATCATCATTCCACATTGTAGAATAAATGCCTTGGGACATTTAAAAATAACATACCTTCTTAACAATAATAATTTGCCTTCTAAAAAATTATTAGATGGTCAAAAATGCAAAGAAAAAGATGTTAAATACACGGGTTATAAATGATTGAACTTTGTTGTGAAAATTTATGTGGTGCCTTTGTATGTGACACATTAGGTGATCTATGCATAACAGCTTCTATAAGTATATTGATCATAAGAAAAAAAAATTTTAATTTTTTGTACAAGATCACAAGAAATTTTACCAAAAAAAACAAACACCATTTGTAACTTACATCCATTTTTTTGAATGCTCAGAATGGGACATTGGAAGAAGAGTGGAAGAAGGATAAAGGAGAAGATAGATCATGGAGGCTGAGCACCCAAAACTGGTGCCGGAGAATTCCGGCAAATTGGACAGGTAGCATTCGTCCTAAGCCACGCATCAATGCAGTCGGCATGGAAACAGTGTT
Source organism: Telopea speciosissima (assembly GCF_018873765.1). Lineage (NCBI taxonomy): Eukaryota > Viridiplantae > Streptophyta > Magnoliopsida > Proteales > Proteaceae > Telopea > Telopea speciosissima. The sequence goes on along the minus strand of NC_057916.1, from coordinate 85,138,038 downwards.
GACACTGTGGTATAGTTCTTACTGTCTCTCTGGGCTGATACTCCGATAAGCAGATTGAGCATGTATTGTCATTAGGCCTCGGCAACCGGTGACTTTCACCAATCACAGCTTTCGGATAGGATTCTATGGTTGGATTGTCGAGGCCCATCGCGACAACGGTGGGTTGTGGATTTACTGTTGAGGAGGAGCCGGCGGCATCCGCACCACTTGAATTTCGTCTCCTGTATCTCTTGAACCTCCCACTCACATAGCATGCTATCCCAATCCCACCTAAGAGTGTAGGCACTCCAATGCCTATTGTCACTGCATAGCTGACGCTCCTTGATAATCCTCCTGTTTTTCCATGAATACAGAACAATAGTTTTGAGTTTTCATTTCTTCCATACAAGGTTGAGTTAGGAAAAAATATATATCTAATTACAATTAGTGTGCATGGATTAAGGGAAAATGTTTAAAAGAATAAGAATGGAATTGGAACTGGTTAGAATCGGCCAAAATTTGTTATAACCCTATAAATTTAGAATGGATTGATTGATCTGGCCGATCTGATCCCCATTTTCTAGACCTTAGTTTGACCAAGCAACACATCTCCCCAAAGAAGAGAAAAGAAAAGAAAAAAGCAGCAACTTAGGCCACAAAATCTGGATCTGACTTCTTTTTAATTGTTCAGTAAGTTTTCTATATTGTTTTTAACTTCTAAGAAGACAACTAAGTTAGAACCCAGTAAGCGAACAAAATCAAATGGAAGAGTCAGAGAATTATCAAGGTAGTAGTATACAGTATCGGTGACCATATCAGTTACGGTAGATAACAATATGTACCGTATTGGGCTAAATCAGACCATTTTACTCCTAAAACTACTGATACCTTCGATTTTTGAACCATTTTACCTTCCATTGGTACCAATACCATTTATTCGTTTGGCCCATACAACCGATATGATACCAATGCCTAAATCCATGATCCTAAGGTCCTGCGGTTTATTGTTTTATGATAACAAAATTAAAAGTAGGACCCGGTTTTTATTTATGACCGTGTACATATATGGTCGTGTCGTTGAACCATAGGATGGGAGTAGGACAAAAGTATCAGCACACATCCCCCCTCTTTTCCCCCATCCAACAGTTGAAGGCATGACTGTCTAGGTACATGGCAATGCATAAAACCTTTTGCCTTAAAAGTAATTACATCAAGATGTCATGTTAATACAAAAATTTACTTATCTAGTGGTTCTCACATAATTCAAGTCATAGCTTCTATCACATGGTATATTGCCTTAAAAGTATTTACATCAAGACTCAAATTTTGATCAAAACAGAATAGGCAACATAGCAAAACAACTAATTCAAATTCTACCCCCCAAAAACTCATTTGAAATTTAAGAATTTTACATGAATGCAATGAACAAGCATAGGAGGATATGGCATTTGACTTTTCACGTGGTGGAATTAGGGTTTAAACATGTTTGTCAATCGAGACTATTTCCCAAGTGTCTTATGGTCAGATTTATCATTTGATCCTTTCACATGGGGGGTTAGGTGTTGCGCACTCCCTTTCTGGACTTTCTTACTTGGACTGTCAACCCCCTAACCTCTTCTGTATGGAGCCCAAGCATGCCCAGGGAGCATCCAGCCATTGGATTGTGTTGCACACATTCCTAGGCATATGCTGAGATATATGCGGCACGGGCAGGGGGTATTAGCTCCCTGGAGAGGTGCCGGACCCCCCCCCCCCTCAAAAAAAAAAACACACACTACACTACGCCCAGAGTGCTGATTCCGGGCACCCCTCAAATAATGAAACCGGGGTTCACACTGATATGTTCTCTCATATTCTAACCCAGTGGGTCCCACATGGATGATTCCATTCATTGAAAAACCATTACCAGAAACTCTCCCAAAAAGAGAGATAGAGAAAGAGACAGATTAGAGAATGGAATCCAAGAGAAGAGGGAATAGTGACTCACCTGGTTGAGAAACACCAAAACATTCTACTTCAAGGCTAGAACTGCTCTTGAATGCACACCTCCCTCCCTTCTCCACACAATCTCCACACTGAGGCTCATCCCATTTAAGTGTCAAATCTGCGCTCAAATCACTAAACGACAAGGCACTGTTATCGTAGTACCCCGACCAAGGAATTGGAACCTCCACCGTCGTCATCACTTGGCATCCCCTGCTCGACACCATCATATCCACAGACAACGCTGAAGCCGTTGCCCAAATCTCATCCGTCGAGTTACTAAGACAACCTATAGGATTATAAGGTACAGGAGGCATCCCCTGCTCCGCCGAACACCTCAGCATCGAATAGTTCTGGTATAACGCCGTTCTGAACGGTGAATCCCAGAGATCCAACCGGAGTAACCGTCTCGGTAGACACCCATCCGGGTCATTGACCCGGATCTCTTGATTGATATAATCTATGTTTTGTAACCAAAACCCTCCTGAAGAAGAGATCTCCAAAATCGTCCGGCTTCGGTTAGTACAGGTGAGGTCGAATCCCGGGTACCCGCAAGTCTCCGGCTGCAAATCATTTATCCGGAAAGGGAACCCGATCGCCGGTTCAGTTTCGCTGCAGCTAAAAACCGGACAGATTTCATCACCGGTGACTGTTACGCTGTGACAGAGGAGGAGGAGGAGGAAGAAGAAAGAGAGGGATTGGGAGCAAACCATTTTGATTCTGTGGTTAGTCACTGATAAGCGTTAAAATAAAGCTGTCGGTGTTTGAACTTTGAATTCATGAGTTTTATGAATGAGTATTTTAAAGGCTACGGCCCTAAAGTTTAAGCTTATGATTGTGACTGATAAGAAAATAATAACCCTTGGGAGGATGGAAATCTCATCCTTCAATCAATCTTTGATTCTTTAGAAGCACCGCACAACCGAGGAAAAAAGCGATAAGTAGAGAATTGACACTTCTTTACTTTGTTTTTCATCGATGCCCGAATATTAACGCAGTTGCACAGCCATCAAAGCAGTTTTTGATTGTTTGAAAAGTCAATGGATCATAGAGGTGTAGGGTCATGGCTAATTTAGAAAACTAATGAAATAGGTCCAACTAGAATCTACTTGTCTACTTTTTAATATGGGTGTCTGATAGACCATGCCATCAAGCCAACTTCTGCTTGTTGCAACTTGCAATGTTTCTTTCTATTTTTTCTAGTAATAAAAATGGAAAGGTTTCCCTATGCTGACAGTGTGGAGAATCTCTTACTCTATATTAATCATGGTGTGGAAATAATTTCATCTAATAAAAAAGTTTATATGGTTAGGAAGGAGAGAGAATGCCAGTATAAAATTCACATGATCGAGATGTGAGATAATGTGAGAAATCATCCCACATTATTGGTAGCGGAGAGATCTTATTTCCAAATAAGGGGGGGAGAGGGAATTTACCGCAAAACCAGTATGCAAATTCGTACACATACCCTCCACATCTCCCCATGGACCTCTCACTCTCTCTCTCCTCATTAAAACTCCTTATTAGACAACTTGGTTTCCCACCCTCTCATTGGTGGGAAACTATACTCTAACGTCATAGCAATCCCTCTCCATCAAAATATATTCGGAGACAAATTATTTGGATACAAGCTTTATATGTGTATTTGTTAAAATTTTGAAGCTCTTTTATATTCTCACATTATAATTTGTTTTTCAATTATCTTGATCACATGATTAAGTTGGAAAAAGCTCAAAGAGGGTGGGAAAATATCTATGAAAAGGTTTATAAGGGAAAAGAAAGTGCACGGCACTAGTGTATGCAGATTCTTGTGCACACCCTCTCACATCTTACCTATGGACCCTGCACCCTCTCTCCTCAATAAAGCCTCCTATTAGATGATTCGTCACTCACCCCCTATTGGTGTAGAATTGTATCCTAACATCGTGGGAAACCTTTTGTCAAAGTATTAGTTTCTGATATCATTTTACTATTAGGTTCTATTTGTTTTAAGCTGCATAAGGGAGAATAAAATGGAACATAAAATTTTTAATGAGTCTTGATTTATATCACAACCTTTTGTGACCTTACAATTAAGGCCAAATGTTCTCTGTACCAGGGGCTCATGCTACAGAAACATGGGGGTGGGCGAAATGACCACCCTGCCTCCTAAATGGTAGGCCCATGTGTCTGGGCACAGTGCGGCACAGAGAACATTAGCCCTACAATTAAAAACAAGTCCCTAGTCTACTTCTAGTGAACTAAACAGCTAGTAACGTCCTAGAAAGGTGGCGTTGCAAATCGTAACATTGGATATTTAAAAAAAAAAAAGGATTTTCTTAATCACCTCCCAAGCTTAAGGTGTCAAATTATTTGTAGTCTTACTTTATTGTCCTCTTATTATAACACACTTTTGTTAATGAATTTAAACCTTACTCTTTTTTTTTTCTTTTTTTTTGTGGGGGGGGGGGGTGGTTGGGGGGTTAGAAAAAGAATCATTCATTAACGCTAGAAGAGCGCAAGATGTCTAAACTCTAAATTACAAAAATAAAAAAATCTAAGGAATGAAATTCGACCATTCTATCCAACTCACATAGGACAAAGCCTTCCAAGGCAGGGAGTCAACCACGTTGTTAATCTCCCTAAAGACACGAAAGAAATTACAAGATTCAAAAAGAATAACTAGGAATCTAAATCCTGCCAGTTCACATATGTATTTGAAAAATCTGTATAAGGCAATAGCAACTTCTATAATGACATAATGGTAAGTCATTTTCAAATTATTTTTGAAAACTCATTTTGACTCTTAACTTAAAAATCACTTGGGACTAAGACAAGGAGCAATCAAAAGAAGGTGTCAAATTTTAAATACATTTATAAATGTGTCATTTAGACAATCCCTTTAAAAATTAATTTGAATAGGTCATGTGTCATATTTCAAATCTAAGTTCAATCATTTATCCTTTTGGTGTCCCACATTTTTTTGTGTGCAAGGGCCCACATAGGAGCCATGAAGGGGGCCCACAAAGAACCACACACTTAGTGCTAATAAATGATGAGGGAGGAGAGTCGGACAGTCAACCTCACTGGCATTACGTGAGACCCATTGGTTTGCAACCCTAATACACCAGAAGGTGATCCCTCCAGGATCCGGCTCCTCTCCAGGGAGCTCAGTGCCCAAGGAGTGTCCGGGGGACCTCCAAGGGTTAGGCTGTGCCGCACACCTAGAGATGTGTGCGGCATAGCCCAACGGTTGGATGCTCCCTGGAGAGGAGCTCAATCAATCCCTCCATCCAACATTTTTCAATTGTCAATGTGTTGACATATCCATGTTATAGTTTGCCCTTGACCAATATTATTAGGGTGAAAACTTGACATGTGAATTGGGAATCTTGAAGTCTATCTATCCACTAGATTTTAGTTACATCTAATCTATCGAATGGCATGGTATGTTGGGAGGATGATTTTGTTAGTTTCATAGGACATCTTGCTTTAGAGGTGATGAACCCAAATTCACACCAACCAATCAGAGGTCGCCATGTGTCACGGCCCATAAAAGTGGGCCAAGACAGAGCCATTGAAGGACCAATCGCAGGCGCCGACCACCAACACCCACGGGCGAGAACCCCCTTGGGGGCGTGGACCTCCTTGGGCGACAACTCCTTCGGGCGCGGACTAGACATGGATTGGACCCCGGGCGCGGACTCGGACCCCCTCGGGCATATCATCCCCGAGCACAGTCTCCCTCGAACACACAGCAGCAACCACCACCATCAACAAGACACAGACCGCATCGCCAAGGACTCTAGGCCCACCGCCTATCAAGTCACGTAGTCTGAAAGGACTCATGTACCAGGAACCTCATCTACCACGTAGATATGTCAATCCACCAAGGATACCAAGTCTATCGTGACACCACGTTTCACGGGAAGACAACCAGCCAGGGATGAGCCCTGTTACTCAAGGACTCTATCACCTACGACGGACACTCTACATCAACTGGGACTCTCCACACCGCCATGTTCTACTATAAAAGGAAAGGTACTCAACCCCATCAAGGGACATCTGAACTCATCTTGAATACTATTATTCATCTGTTTGCTCAAAGAGATCTAACTTAGGCATCGGAGAGTCCTAGGCCGGAATCACACCGGTTCTCCCTTATCACCCAGGGTCTTTTGCAGGTTACGATACTCGAAGGACTGCTGAGCGATTTCTTGACGCAACAAGAGGCTACCAAAAACAGTGATGCTCACTAACCTATCTCTTATGTACATTTCTCTTGTATTTAATATATTAGTTTTTTTTCATAAAAAAAAATGGCATGGTATGGAGAAACCATTTTCATTCTTGCTCTATTTGTTTCAAAATTAAAAGTTGGAAAAAGAAAAGTTTCTTGTAAAAAAGGTTTCAAATGTAATAATAATCCTTAAAAATATTAAAAATATATATAAAATTAGGAGAAGGTTCTTTGAGCAAGCGACATAGAAGAGCGTAACAATGAGGTGTGGCATAATGGTATCATACATAGGAGGACAACAAGGTAATTTCATATGAGAAGTAGAGAGACATATAGAGAGGGTGCTAGCGTACCCTCCCTCTAACTGCTCAGAGAACCTTTTTCTCTAAAAACTTTACATGAGAGAGAGAGAGAGATCTAAGCCATCCATTTTTACCCTTTTTATTTTTAAATCTACACTGTCAATTCCCATTTAGAATCGAGAGAGTATAACAATGTCTAGAGTATTGGTACACATGGTTGAACATACAAGGAGGTGTGCTAATTATTGAATTAGATTCTGAAATTTAACACATGGCTAATCTAGCCTACATTCTCTCTATCCCATGATTAGAATGGATATAGTTGCTTTGTGACTTTGAAAAAAATAATAAACTAATATGATAATAATGATTTATCAAAATTTTTTTAATAAAATATTATTTGTAAGAAAAAATTGACTGACAAAACAAATTATAAACACAACTAAAAGGAAAAAATAATGTTAATCGATCACGTGGTTCTTCAGCCTAGACATAAATATTGTCTTTGTGTACATAAAAACCGTTCAACCCCTAATCAAATCGAAAATCGCATTCAAAACAATGCCTCTATGAATATTTTCATTGGCTACCACATTGGTGCAGGAACTACATGGCGAGTTAAGCATTCTCTTGCCCCAACTAAAATTATAACAGAAAAAAAATCCAAAAGCCCGTGGAGGAACCGGACCTTCATAAAATGGTGACGAACTGGTTACTTGTCCCATTTTGACATCGGGCAAGGGAAGGCAGCTGGAGAATGAAAACAATTAAGAATTTTTCTAGAATTCGGAGGGTCCGAGATCCGGAAGAGTGAGGAACAGACAGGCTCAGATTTGGTAATCCAAATTTTAACAAATTTGTGTAAAGGGTAATTTGGATAATATAAATATATTGAGAAGTCTTCATGGAACTTAGATTCATCATTTTAGTAAACGGTTAGCTCAAGAAAATACCCGTTCGATTGCTCATTAAGATGACTAAGAGAGTCTTTAGTAGCCATTTAGAACATCAAATTTGATTAAATTCAATATTTTGACCAACAAAATGGATCAAGTTTTTTTTCATGTATCTCTTCGTCAACTGCGATGGGGGAGCATAGTTTTGACTAAGACCTAAGTTTCTGTAGTCCCTAGAACCATTTAGGAATCAATACCATCACGTCCTATTATTAATCGGGATTGAAACCTAAGTTTCGTCCTATTAACTAAATGAGACAGTTCTAAGATTGGTCCTTTGGCACCAGTACTGGTATGGATTCAGCCCAAATATAGAGAATCATCCCAATTGACACCAATATCGATACATAAAAGTAGGGCTGTAAATGGATAATCGAAAATTCGAATTCGATCCGCATCCGTATCCGTTTAGGGGCATTCGTATTCGATTAGAGATATCCGAAAAAAATCCGAATACTCCGATAAAAATTCGAATCCGAATACTTAATTATAAAAAATTAAGTAAATAACGATCTTGAGGGTTTTTTAAGATTCAACAGGTTCTAGAATATGAGGAGAAGAGAATCATGATCTAAAACTACGGATTGAGAGTGAATTGTAACTACTAGTGGGAGGAAGGTTCGGGTTACACAAAGCAGAAGTGTAAACGGATGGTCAAAAATCCAAATTCGATCCGCATCCGAATCCGTTTAGAGATATCCGTATTCGACCATAAAATATCCGAATCCGATTACATCCGATCCGTATCCGAGCCGTTTACAGGCCTACATAAAACCATGACATGATTAGTTACAGACTCACATGTCGTCAAAGGACACATGTATCTACTTCAGTGATTAGTTTCCCAATCTAGTTGGCTTAGTTGGTACCTTGAGCTTTGTGGTTTATGTTGATAATTATTTGGACCATCTTTTTTTTTTTTGGTAAGTTATTTGGACCATCTTCAAGTATATGATTTTAGGGGTTCCACTTATGTGCTTCTAATGACTATCGTGGTCAAGACTTAAGACCATAACCAACAAGCTTCTTTATTTGGTCTTTAAAACTAAGGTTATGTTTGGAAGCAAGAAAAGAAAATGAATTTGAGGAGAGATACATAGTTAAATTTTAATTTTTTTTAATCAAAAACAGATTGATTAAGAAAAGTATAGGAATGAATCAATCATTGCATCATTACGATTTTTGTCTCATTTCTTTTCTTGACATCCAAGCATAAATCAATTCACTAGTTCAATCATGGAACTTGGTTCATCATGGGATCAGAAGCATCTATTAATGGTGCAGCTAGGACTAAGCCTTGAGAGATTTGGGCTCGAATTTTAACTACATTGGGCTAGCCCCTGCGTGCCACATCAAAATAACAAACTTTTTGTGTGATATTTATTGCAAACAAATTTCAACATTATATTATTATTTTTTTTTGTTATATCTTTACCCAAAAAAATTTTATTTTTTATTTTTTATTTTTTTATATATATACAAAATCAACTGGAGACAGATGGGGGTGTAGAAACCAAAACATTTTTTCACGATGCAGATAACTCAGTGTAACATCAAAGAGAAAATCAATCACAACACAAGGATATATGTGGTTTGATAATGTGCCTACGTTAATGAAAAGATTAGAGCTATAAGGTTACAAACTCTCTTCCTCTCGCCTCTTAGTTTATAAAGAATTCTTGTTAATCTTAATGACCTCAATTATCACTAATTTAAAGGAAAAACACATACAAACATATTTCCAAAATTACACACATGTAAACCCTACAAAATTTCCTTTTATGGGTTTTTAATGGCCTTTCGAAGGCAGCCCATAACCCAAACCATAGAATACAAGACATCTACCCTCAACAAAGATGAATCGATATCAGCCTCGCCCTCAACCAATTCCAACTCATCCGATCTGATTTTTAAAACCCTAATACAAACATCAAGTTTGAGTTTACCGTGCTAATCCCTTTCACTCATAATTGAGTCCTTTGTGTCGTGTCCCCAGTGTTCTAGTTTGAATGTAAAAAGAGGTTCAGGCCTGGCCTAGGTCCTGAACAATAACTTAGCAGGGTTTGATCTTGGGTTTGGGTTTTCCAACCCCAGTTTGGCCCATGGGCTAAAACTCCTAATCTAACCCTCAGAAGTTTCCAAGTAGGTCTCTTGTAAACTCGGGTTCTTAGGATCTAATTTGCAACCTTGGTTGGCAAACCAAGTAAAATAGTGATATATTAACTCCATTGCTCCAACATCCCTAACTAATTGTAGCAGATTGCCTTGTCAGGAGGGCTCTATCCATTTCGGGGAGAATGGTTTGGCCTAATTTCGATCCCTGCTTATCTGAAGCTATAGTCTCAGATGACAGGAGTGTACCCCTTTCTTTGCAATAAATTTCTTTCAAACCAAAAAAAAAATATATTGTGTTTGGTATGCATTTTAGATTGATTTCGTATTCTCGAACAATAAAAACAACTATTTTTATTTTTCGATAATGTAAAATCGACCTAAAATACATTCAAAAAATGCATACCAAACGTTTCCTAAATATTTTCCATATGTCAAATTAAATACAAAATAAATAGAAACCAAATTATTAAAATTGTTTTGCCCACTCACGGAACCCACCTCAACTTACTCTTCACGAAACCTACTCACCAAACCCACACGGAACATACTCTAGCTTTTCATTTATTTTGTCTCTTCATTCCTATTGCCATCAAATGATAAGAAATTTTATCTTCTTATATGTATATACTTTTTCTTTTTCTATTAAACACAACCTAAAGGAATCCCCGACTTTTTGAATCGTTATCCTCTCCTGTTACAGTACGGTGCTGTGACGCATCGTGCGGTGCTGCAGAGGTCATGTGGCACAGTGGACCCCACATGGTGCACATGGCCTCTGCAACTGCCGCACGATGTGTGCTGCACCGTGTAACAGGAGAGGATAAAAATTCCCAACTTTCCACCGTTGAATTGGAATAATCTTCTTTAATTTCATTTTAAGATTATATATTGGAAAAAAAACGTTACCTGATCGCTTAAAACCTATGCCCATACATAGGAGCATGCACAAATGCACAATTATCATCCTATCGCCCTACCCCCATAAAATAAAAAGATCTCATCCATGTTAATGCCCTGTGCATCCTCATTGACTCCGTGTTGATGCAAAGACCATGCGAGTAAGCAATACTTTCTTGCATTTTTATAATATATGGTGATTTCCTAACAAAAAGTTTTAGCTTTTAATCGAAATTTTTAGTAGATCGTGGAAACATGGTTATGAAGGTACAATGTATGATGGGTCATATAATCGTGGTTATAAAGTGAGACCTCAAATTCGTAAATAAAGCCATCATATTTCAATCCAATAATTCCTGATCCACTTGACAACCTGTGCTTTACCAAGGGCAAGGAGTGTCAAAATGTAACCCAAATTGGAAAATTGATCAGACCAAACTATTCATCGATTTAACTTCAACTTAGGGTTTTAAGAAAACCCATAAAAATCGAAACTAATTGGATCAACCAAATAAGGAAAAAAAAAAAAACTGAAAATTTTGATAATAAAAACAACACATTTTAGGTGTCTATCTCTCTCATCGAATTCAATTTTTTCATTTCTTGACATCTAAATGAATCCTAATAGATCAAAACTAGATTGAACGATAGCATACCAATAAGAGATCAAAACTAGACTGAAACTAGACCAAATCGACCATTTGACATTCTTAATTTAACTTATCGTTTCTTTGTATAGAAAAAAGGAAAGGATTATTTCCTTCACGTTTTGCCTAAAAATGTTGATCATTTTTAAGGTTCTTAACAAGGGTTTTAAGTTCAGGAGTCGAATCAGAAATCCATCCCAAAAATCCTAGAATCGGTTCAGGGCCTCTCAAATTTGAAAACCCAATAATTCAATTAAAAAACACATTGGAATCCGCCGTTTTAAGACGTCTGAAATAGAAATTGAACGATTGATTCCAATCCGATTCAACCAGTTCAACCGATCCAATACCGATTTTTGTAACAAAGGTTCCCAACTTCGAAATAAAATTGAAGATTTCACATGTTTTTGATCCGTCCCAACAAAAAATCCCGAAATTTGGACAGATTGTGGCGGGAAAATGAGGTACAAGGCCTCACCTATATAAATAAGCCAACCCAAACCCGAAGTACGAGTCTTCACACAGAATCACAGCCCACGCCACACACACAGACACGCTCCCCCTCGGCCTCTACCACGACCCATCCTCTCCAAAATTCTCTTTTATATTTTCGATTATATGTTTCAAAATCAAATTTATCTTTTCTTTCCGCAGTTCTCCTGAACTCTCTCAAATCTTAACCTTCAACCGTTATTCCTAAACATATCTGAAAATCCTCCATTAACAATGATTTTGTATAGAATCTAGGGTTTCATCTTATTCAAGGGCATTCACCCCCGGGTAGTTGAGCCTTTTCGGTTTTCATTGACAAAATCAAGTTCCTTAGAGAAAATCTCTGGTTCGTTTGTTTAAGTAGTTTCTATTGACATCAGAGAATTTAATTGGGTTTTGTGAAAGCTTTGGGTTTTGCTTTTGTTTTAGCTTCGTGCTAAGATGGACGACGTGTTCGAAGAGGAGGCAGAGCAGACAGTGACGATCCATGAGTACCTTAAGGATGTCGAAGAACAAGAGCTAGTAGGGTTGCTTTTCCCTTATGTTGCATTCAGGATTTGTTTTTTGCTCTCATTTATTCTCATTCAAAGCTGGTTTCTGTTATTTTTCTGTTTGTTATTATTCGAAGGAAGCGGATTTGGTTTTGGGAGGGGATGAAGGCAAGGAGTGCACTTACAACAAAGGTTATATGAAAAGGCAGGCGATTTTCTCGTGCCTGACATGTACTCCAGATGGTAATGCTGGGGTTTGCACAGCATGTAGCCTCTCTTGCCACGATGGACACGAGGTATTCACTTTTCTAAGTTATATTAATTGATGTTGTTGCTATTGTCCTTCCTTGTGATGGATTTAATGGGGATTTGCCCGTCCATTAGTTCAGTAATTCATAGAACGTGCATTATTCATTAAAAGTTCATTTGATCCATATAGCATATTTGCAATGCATAGAAATGCCAATGCTTATGCTTGTTTTAATTTTAATCCTTATGTTCTGTGGAATATGTTACTTGAGGATTCCATTAATTTGAGTAGGCAGTGGGCCTAGTGGCAGTCTTCCTTGGCTTTGGATTTTGTCATGGATCACACAACATTTTTGTGTCATACCTTGGTGGAAGAACTTGAAAATGTTGAATGGTTATATTTCACTCAGCATTGTTAGGTTTACTTTAATTAGTTTAATCTCTTTTTCCAGTTCTCCTGAACTAAGCGTGCAATGGTCATAATCACAGATCCCCCCCCCCCCCCCCTTTTAATGAGATTTTTTAGTTTTCATTGGAACCACATTATATCATGCTTCATTTCCACAATCTCTTATAGGATAAGTTACCATGCATCTATCTATTTGTAGCCTTCAATCTCTCTATGCATTTGAAGACGGGCCTTGGTACAACGGTAAGGTTGCTCCATTGTGACCAAGTGGTCACTGGTTCAAGTCTGGAAACAGCCTTTCTGCGAAAGCATGGGTAAGGTTGTGTAAATTATGACCCTTTAGTCTTGTGCACTGGGTACACCCTTTAGTCTCTCTTTGGATTTAAGGAATCCACAGAATATGTTTTGCAGTGCCTTTCTTTGGACATTTTCAGCCGGTTGCTATTATTTATGTTGCCAGTGACATTAACTTCACATCCACCAATATAAGATCCATAAAGGATAGTTTCCCATAATCTACTGTGGGCCGTGAAGATTTTGCATGGGCCCTAGTATCCATTCTTAGGAAGAGAACATCACATTGTTCGTGACAATTTCACCTCCAAAATTATCATTGTTTGGTCCTTTATCTTTAGTTCCTTTTGACATGTTAATGTATTACTGTTATTGAAAACTCAAAACAGTACCAAAACATAATCTTTTCTCAGAGAATAAAATCCTGAACAGGGAGAATAAAGATATGAGAAAATCAGGTATTCAGATTGGGCCAGAACTCCTATCGAGTTCTGTTCTAAGGGTAAGGAACCCCTTGCTGAAAATCTCAGATCAATCCGATGGGTGGATGTCAAATCATGGATCAGTTCTAGATGCAATAGGAGAAGGGTATAACAGGTAATTCACAACCCAAAATAATAATCAGAAAACAGAGTTATACTGGCCAGTCAATACTGATCAAAAAGAACTTCTGGTCAAAGGCCTCCTTGAGGATGAAGAACAACTCCTAAAAAGTTGATGGTGGTCTGACGACCAAATTTCCTCAACTATAATTCATGTAAAAAACACTTGCATATGAATTTCAGATCAGATCATGAATTGTAGAGAAACCAGAAGAATACCTACTTGTTAATGGAGGAGAAGATGGACAAAGAAGAATAAGAGTAAAAGAAAGCACTGGGCTTCTCACCGCAAGGTGTTTGGAAGGATCAAATACCAACCAGCCTTAATCACACACAAAGATCCTTGATCAGACGCAAGAGTTTCTTCACGCAGGAAGGAGAGCAGCAAAGACAAAGCTTTCATTAATCAAAATTCATGTACGATGCTGGTCCTCCTAACAAACTTATATGAAAGATTCAGAAACAGAAAACACTAAAAAGGAAAGACCTAACCCAAACCTTAACTAATAAAGTAACATAATTTGACTACAAAACTAAATATGTAGGAAATTGACTCAAAACAGGACTGGACTTATAGAATCATAATCCCACCTAACTAAAACACTTAATAACAATTAAAATAAAGAAAGAAGACCCTTAACTAACTAATCCGGTATACCTAGCATCTACCCATATTATAAGTCCATTAAAGTTACAATGAAACACATGGGATCAAAGGCCTAACACATACATAGCCCAACCCAAATCTTATTTTTAATAAAATAAGCCCATTTAGGTGATTTATCTGCATCACATGTCCAACTTGCTTGCCATGATCTTCTGTAACTGTAGGGATAGGGTTTCATTTTCTGATCTCTCTTTAACTGATGTAAGAAAAATACATGTCACAAAGATGCAGCTGGGAAAGGTGCCATTTTGATATCTGGTTAGTAATCAAAATGTTACCTTCCACCTAAAAGATACAGCTGCTATTATGTAAAAGGACCCGTAGAAATTTGAGGATTCAATTCATTTTTTGTATCACTCAGCATGTGTTGCCAGTTTGTAGGTTTTTTATTATATACACAAATGAAAATAAAAATGCTTCTCTGCTGGAGCATTCAGAATTGTCTGTCCATGTGGTGCATGTAATTCAAAGTTTGCAATTTTTCAGATGTATGTCTCTTCCTATATTCTTTTTCTGTCATCCCTTAGGCCTACTGTATAATTGTTGTCTTGAAGTCTTCCATCCAAATCAACTTCATTTCACATGTTTTCATTGAATTTTCTGGCCTTAAATTATCTCATGCCAGTCAAACAGACTGTGTGTCATTGAATTGAGAAAGACCCAGGGATTATATTTTCCATGAAATTTTTGACACCTCCCTAGTTTATCTCTTTTTTGGCCACATCATGTATGGGTTGGCCACCAAATTGATTCCTTTCATAAACTTTAGGGGGCTGAATTTGTGGTGTGCTGGTGTTTCCTGCCTTGGAAATTGGAACACCACAATTTTCACAGTATTTTAGGTCTAAACTAGATTGATCTAATTCTTTGTTCTTTCCGTTTGCATTCTTGTAGAAGTATCTTGAACTACAGCTGATTTTAGAGCAGTGGGAGAAACTAGGAGTGAAACAAATTTTGTTTATAGATATTCAAATCCTCTAACCACTGGGACTAAAGTTTATTTAGTACCTTTGTACTGATAGAAATTGTCAAGTCTAGAGGTCAATCCAGTCTAGACAGGAGCCATAGCCAATCAAACAAGTAAAGATGAATATATTTTGATATGAAAATTGATTTAAGACCATAGGTGTGCCAATGATCCTATAATTTAAGATTTCCACAGTTCAAAAGCAAAAGATTTATATTCATAGTCTAAATAATATTTGTTTCCTTGAGCAAAGTCCATGGTGGGAAGAAAGCTTCTATGGTATTGGAATGAAGAATAATTAATTCTGTAAAGGCAGATATGCGATTGAAGAGCGACAGAAATATGATTAGGAATCTGGTTGATAGAAAAGAATAGATGAAAACGACAGAACTTGGTTTGTAATCTGCATCGGAGAGCTTATAATTCTCACATGTCTGTCTGACCACTGACTAGAAGAACTTAGTGCTTCAATAGAAAATCAAATATTGAACTTTATGGAATTCTAATAGGGATGAAAACGACAGAACTTGGTTTGTAATCTGCATCAAAGAGCTTATAATTCTCATATTTCTCTGACCACTGACTAGAAGAACTTAGTGCTTCAATAGAAAATCAGATATTGAACTTTATGGAATTCCAATTAGGAACTTATAGGAATGAAGTGTAGAAAGAGAACTGGGCAGCTATACCTAATTTCAGTTTTAGATGAAATCCATCACCCATCAGTATTATCTTTTTACCAGAGAGGAATGCAGCTCAAGTGCAGGTTTTTATTTTTCTCTTTGAAATTAAGTTTAGTCTTTTTCTCTGGACTGATAAAAAGTGAAGACGCGCAAAGCAAGCATAGATTGTGTTTATACATCATAGACGGACTCAAAACTTTCTTGAGTAATTTGACTATGGACTTGAATGGAAAATATAGAAACTAAACCTTGTGCTAAGTTGTCTTTTTTATTGATGTACATGTGAGCCATCTGAAGTGTTTGCTAAGTGCTTTTGTTCTTGAAGTTTATTGCATGTGATACTTATCCCCTCCCACCCCCATCCAAAAAAAGTATTGTTGTATGTTATCAATTTATAATATGTTCACAATTGATGGAGAATATTTGCTACTCTGATAAGGTCGTGGAGTTATGGACGAAGAGAAACTTCAAGTGTGATTGTGGAAATTCAAAATTTGGGGCGTTATTCTGCAAGCTTTTTGCAAATAAAGATCCAGAAAATTCGGGGAATGCATACAACCATAATTTCAAAGGTTCCTATTGCGAATGTGGTCGCCCTTACCCAGATCCAGATGCTGAAGAACAGGTGGAGATGATACAGTGCTGCATCTGCGAGGACTGGTTCCATGAGAACCATTTGGGTCTTCAGTCTCCTGATGAGGTTGTCTGGCTTATAGTTACTGGTCATTCGATATGCTA
Organism: Telopea speciosissima; assembly: GCF_018873765.1. Classification (NCBI taxonomy): domain Eukaryota; kingdom Viridiplantae; phylum Streptophyta; class Magnoliopsida; order Proteales; family Proteaceae; genus Telopea; species Telopea speciosissima. The sequence continues at coordinate 85,121,348 of NC_057916.1, read as the reverse complement.
TGTTAATGCAGTTGGTTGCAATTTTTCCTTGCTATGCTTGTGATCTATCAATATTGCTATCTTGGTTTTGCATGGGATAAGTCCTGGTGACTCTTATCCCAAACTGTGAATATCGAGGTGGAAAAAAGTGTTGCTTACCCAGGCCTTCTTAACTGACTGATATTCTCTTACTGATTTACTGAAAAGGTCTTTCTTAATTGACTATATTCCTGCATCAAATTGACCTGATTGTCTCCAATGACTACCTTGTTGCCAAATCCTGGACTTTCATGAGTTGCAGTCTGTGAGCCAAGAACATCAATTGATTCATTAGTATTTGCCCAGTTGGTGCAGTTTTGGATCTATGAACTGTCAATGGTTTTGGATGGTGTGAATATGTATTTGCCCAGATTATTGTGTATGTCTCCTGTAACATTTATTTCATTAATGATACCAGTGCTCTGTACGCTACCTCTTTTCCCCTTGTCAATGTCCTTGATATTACATTTTGGGTGAATTGATTCTGATATAGCTTTTGATTTGCTTTATAAGGCATTTTCCACTTATAGATATCTCACTGTTCCACATGTGTTCTATATTAACATGCCTAGACTCAACGTGGAATAATCGTAGTTTGCAAAAGATTACTTGAATTGTTTCTTCCTTTCATGCTTTAATATTCCTGGCTTGATGTGTTCTTTTTGTCCTAAGTTCCTTTTAGAATTGATTTCACGCTTTTTGACCAACCTTTATAATGTTATCTTTAATTTACACCTTGCCCGTTATTTGCTGAGGAGAATGCTAAGATCAAGGTTCAAAAACTCGTCTCGACCAGGTCGAGACCACCAAGATTTTGGCGAGAGTGTATTTTTTTGGTTTCAGTTTGATGTTTTGGTGGGCAGATGACCATAGTTCTCCAAAACTTTAAGGGAAGCTTGTTTTATGCTTTATAAACACAGTTAAATCTTCAAATTGTAAAAAAAAAGCACCCAATATGGTGTTTTGGTTGGTTTACCGCAAACGTTGAACCCTTATGTAATATTGCTTATTTTACACATTGTTTGAGTGGTATGAGACATAAGTGGCAAGTAAAACAAGTAAAGTATGCAATAATGGATGAAGACACATAATATTGAATAATTATTTGAGAAATAGTTAAATACTTAAAAGTAGAAACTGCAAAGTACAATAAACAGTGCATATTTCATAGACACCAAAGTGCAGTGAACAATAAATATGTCATAGACACCCTAGTCTTCCAAGTCCCAACAATGCAATAATGTGGTCTGTGACTGCCTACTGATATGAACTATGACGTGTTGGATCGAGTCCTCTCATGGTCAGATGGAGCCGACGTGCATTGTCCTTTGTCTGCATGACATATGAATGCCATGTCATAGTGTTTGAGAAGAAACGAGAGTAGTTTGGCTAAGATCCGAGTATGTACAGCACCTTCTTCCCCATCTCTTGGCTTTTGAATATAGACTATACACCATAGTTGTCATTGTGCCAAAGCAAACCATGGAGGCAGGGAGCTGCCTTGATCCCAAGGCACCCAAAGTGATTGTCATGTGTTATGTTCCAGCCCATACTTTCCAGGTACATGTCATCATGCATATATTTTAGTTGTAAAGGCTAAAATATGGAACATGAAGGTGGTAAAATTGAGTTAGCATAGAATGGTAGAAATGAGAAATAATTGAAATTTACAACTTATGGGGGGTAAGTTCATCAGGTTAAGTCTAGTGCCTTGGCACAATTGGCTTGGGCCTCAAGGGCCATCTTGTCGCCTTTGCATCACCTAGGTGACCGTTTGACAATCATGCTATACATCTGTCCAAAAACCTTAGGGGGGGGGAGAAACCTGTAGTTTGTATGTTGGAGGCCCAATGAGAGAACAGGAAGATATCTGAGATGGAAAATAAGAGTTGCAGGGGAGAAAGGAAAGCTCCATGATCATAGTCACAACATACTGACACAGTGTTCTAAATTCTATTTCTTTTCATTCTAAAGGTAAGTTTGTTGGTTACAAGCATATAAAGAGAAGAAACAAAGACTCCTAACTAGAATATAAAACCCAAACTAACTCAATCTCTATCTTCTATTTCCTATGTAACCTATTCAAAGCAAAACATTATAATATAAAAGAAAAGACTCCTACTAAACCACTACCAGCTTTTATTAGACAAAAAATCCAGGTTGGCTTGGTTCTGTTTGGGTTTAGGTTTCCAAAGCTGATCGTATTGGTCCAACCACTCTGGAGCCATTGCATCAACTCTCCTCCTCTTGAAAGAACTCGTATCCATCGAGTTTAGATAAGGATCAAGGAGGCCATCTGAGTCAACAAGCTGGAGGAATGATCCTCCTACCTTCTTGAGCATAATGTTGGGGAGATCTTTAGCTGGAAGAAACTTCATTTTTTTGTTGTCGTGCTTGAAAGAGTAGGTATTTGCATACCCACAATGTTGTGCCTTCTTATCAAGCAGCCATGCTCGACCAAGAAGAATGTGGCACACCTTTAGACGATGGACATCACATTGTACTGTATCCACAAATCCACCATTAGAGTAGATGGGCAAACACTTATGAGTAATCTTGAAATTAGTGTCATTCACCCATGTAACTTTGTAGAGATTTGGATGTGGCTCTGTCTGCAATCCTAGCTTATGGACAACGTCTTCAGAGACGACGTTAGTGCAACTACCTCCATCAATCACCATGCTGCATAATTGGTCATTGTACTTCATGCTGATCTGGAAGATATTATTGTGGCGCCATTCTTAATCCTCAGAGACCTTTTGAGCGGTCAAAACGGGATGGAGAACATAGCAAGGTTGTCGCTCCTCATCACTGTCATTGCTGTTGACTTCACTGGGCTCATGCTCTCTCCAAATTAATGGTCTCAAGATTCAGCCTAGCAAAGTTGTAGGGAAGAAAGGAAAGCTCCACAATCACGGTAGCACACACACCACAACATACTCCAATCTATTTCTTTTTCGTTCTAAAACTGAGTTTGTTGGTTACAAGTATATAAAGAGAAGAAACAAACAAAGATTCTTTAACTAGAATGTAAAATCCAAACTAACTCAACCTCTATCTCCTATTTCCTACGTAACCTATTCAAAGCAAGACATGATAATATAAAAGAAATAAAAGAAAAAACTCCTAACTAAACCACCACTAGCCTTTATTAGACCAAAACCCAGGTTGGCTCGGTTCTGTTTGGGTTGGGTTTCCAAAGCCAATTGTATTGGTCTAACCACTCTAGACGCTGCATCAATGTGACTCTGTTGTGTCTAGGACAAAGGTGAGAGCCCTACAGAGTAATCTTTTGTGATCAAAGGTTGACAATTTGCAAACATGTATTTAAATATTTCAATGACAAAAGCATTGAAAGTTCCTGCGCAATGATTAGGAACTCTCACTTTTGAGCTGTTTGACACCCTACCCACGCACACATGTTGTGCATATTTACATGTGTGTCAAGTGTGTCACATTGTAATGAAATCTTCCATGTGGCAACTTCTTTGGCAGCCAATGGTCTTTATAGGTTGGCAATGTCACCCTATACTTGCAGTAACTATCATCCAAAAAACTCTCAAGGTGCATAAAGCTCTCTTTTTTTTCCTTACCAATTTACAAAAATTAAAATTCCTCCAGCTGAACTTTTAAGGGGAAAGTTCTAATGAATGGTGTTCTAATGTAGTCTAGGTTTGAATTATCAAACTAGGAGCCAAACCAAGATCTGTTCTCCAAAGTTGAATCAGTTTAGGGTTCAAATAGGCTAAATTAGGGTTAGGGTTTAGGGGGTTTTAGGGTTTGATGGTAGGGTTAGGGTTAGATGATGTATGGAAGTCTTCCAGTGAAGGTTACGTTAACAAATAACAAACCTAAGACTGCTGGATAGAATTGGCAGCAAGGTTTGTAAGACTGAGAATGATTAGGGTTAGGTTACGGAATGGGGAATGATGATTGAAGGACTTTGGCTGGTCAGAAAACTACCAGGTTTGGATCGAGTCTCCTATTAGGTGTGGGGAATACTCGATCAAAGTTTGAAACTGTTCCTGTGGCTAGTTTAGGCTGGGTGATGTTAGGGTTTTGGGAATTAATGGGAAGAAGGGAAAGTGAGATTTAGGGTTGATGGCTGGGCAGAATTGGTGCAGGTTTGGATCGAATTTCCCTAAGGGGCAGGGGAAGACTCGATCAAGGTATGGAGGGTTTCTAATGGTGGATTTGGACTGTAATGGTTGTGGGAGGTCTTGAAGGGAAGAAGAAGGGGGGGGGGTAGCGTTTGGATCAGATTCAAACTTACTTCTTGTTGAAGAAGAACACCTTGACAGCAGTGAGCTTGAATGAAGAACAGTAATGGAGAACCAAGAGAGCCAAAACGAACCACCCTTGCTTCACACCGCAAGGTGTCAATCGGATCAAGCACCGATCACACCAGCCTTGATCAAACACAAGACAATTCTCCTTGGAGAAGACAAGTTGCAGCAACAGCTTAAGAGTTGAAATTTTCAAAATTGTGAGGTGAAAAGAGCCCCACAAAAATTAGCTTTATTTATAAGGCCAAAAGGCCATGTTCTAATCAGCCTAGGAGAAGGCAAGATTCCCCTAACCAACTTAGTTACAAAACACATCCTCTCCTAGGAACAGTGGAGAGGTGATGCAGACCCTAGCCTCCTCGAATTGAAGAAGCCACCCTAAGCCTAGGGTTTTAGTAGGAGCCTTTGTTTAGTTTATTTCAGTTCTATACTTAGTTTTTATTTTGTGTTTTTAATTGAACCGGTCTAAATTGGTTGCACCCAATTGGTTCAATTGGTCTAATTTAAGTGAAGTGATCCTATTGGCTGGTAGGGAATCTTCTTTTATTTCAAGTATTTTAAGTTGTTTTTAAGTCATTAGGGTCAATTGAGTCTTTTTATGCTTTTTGAGTTGTTTTAAATCACTTAATTGTACCTCTCCACGATTTTGGATGGAGATTAAGTTGTAATAGTTTTAGGAGTTAGACATTTGGCCTCTTATTTAATAAGAGATCGTGGGAGAGGCTCCCCCACCTAATTATGTTTTAAAAAATCGTGCTTTGCTGCTGTTGCTTCTCTTTTCTGAGAATTGCCTAGTGAGTAATATCAAGGTTGCCTTGTGAGTAATATCAAGGTGAGGGCTGGTGGATTCCGGCGACTCCTTGCATCTTGTAGATCGGGAGGTCTTTTTTCTACTATCAAGCTACATCAAGCTGCTGTTGCCTTTGAAGGAGATCAAACCAGTGAGTTATTTTTAATTCCCTGCAAGTTTCCTTCTTCTTCTTCTCCATTCAACCTAACCCTGATCGATCCCCCTTAAACCTTAATTGTTTTAAACCCTAGTTATCCTGTCCAGCCCCTTCCCACCATCAGATCTGTTCCAATTTTACACCATAGTTCCAGTAGGCCATCTCCTTCACTCGATCCCCATTCTGCCCCCATTCCAACAGCTAAACCCTAATCCCCCTCTTCCCCATTAAAACCTAAAACCTCTAAAATCTGTCCAGATCTAACCTACCATCCAAACCACACCAAACTTCTACCGAACCACCCTCTCCATACCAGTGACACTCGACCAGAACCCCTTGACCTAATTCCCCCTAAAAACCCTAAATCTCATCATCCCCTTCATTCCCAAAACCCGAAACCCTAAACCTAAAATTTCTGAAACTTAAAAACTTATTCAAATCTAACCAAACCTAGTTCATTAAGACCTTTAAAACCTGCCTAGTTTAATCCTATAAACTATTTTCCCATTACCTTACCCTAACCTTAGAATTTTGACCTAAAACTACACTGCTGTCTTATTGTAACTGCTGAACCAGCAGCCCCCATACTTCCTTTTGCTATTGATCCTATTACCCATAGTCCGAAATCTCGCGAGATCTCGCCGAGATTCTCGGTTTTTTAGAAAGCCGAGACGAGATGAGAGGCGAAACACAAAAGTGCAGTTTCTCAGCGATATCTCGGCGAGATCTCGCCGAGATCTCTTCTCGAATAGGCTTGAAAAAACAGGGAAAAAATAGAAGGAGAAATGCAAAATCTCGCTGAGATCTCGGCGAGATCTTGGGTCGAAATCTGGGTGTCGGGTATGGGGCTGGGTCATTTGACCCAAATGACTTGTTTTAAGTTAAAACAGATTTGTTTTTGGGGCTATTCTGTCGATAGAGACACCTCTTCTTCTCTCAATCTTCTCTTCCCTTCTTCATTATTTGGTTGGATTCAAACATTTGGAAGGTGAATTTGGTGGCAAAGTGAAGATTGCAGCTCAATTTTGGAGGATTGCTCAAGTTTGTGAAGGTTTTTTGAAGGTAAACCCATTTTCCCTAAACCTATTTTTTTGAAAAAAAATTGATGAAATGTTGGTAGATGGGTGTGATTTTGAGTTATGTTATACAAGTTAGGCCGATCTATGACTTGATGGAGGCCAAATTTTTTTCGGGTTATTAAATTATTTATTATAATTTCTGGAAAAAAAATGATTTTTTTCAAAAAAGAAATTAAAAAAAATAGGATAAATACTTTTTGTTTGGATGTGATCTTGATGTATGTTAGACTAGTTTGCATGCTCTACAGCCTCATGGAGTCATTTTATTTTTTCACCCATTAAAAAAAATACTTTATTTTTCAGATTTAATAATAATATTATTGAAATAGTTAAAAAATATATAAAATTAAGAAAAAATACCTGTTTTTGTTGAAAAATTATGCACAATAGTTGTACATAATGTCCAACTTCAAATGATGTCAAATACATCATTATGTTATAATATTTTATATTTGAAGGTATAATTATTTTTAATAAAAATTATAAATATTATTTTTAATTAATAAATAAATACTAGGGTTAGGGAATAAATAAGAGATAGGTATTTGATTGTTGTAGTAGCTTCATATTATGTTTAATAGTTATAAATACAATACTTTAAGTGTTTAATACCTTACTTTAAGTCTGTAATAGTTACCAATACATGTTTTTTTGTATAACAGTGTAAAAAATAAGATATTTCTTACACAATGGGGGATATAGCATGGTTACATGGAGTCCCAATGTCTGAGGACAAAAAGAAGTCAAAGTGTAACTACTGTGGGAAGATTCTAAATTCTGGAGGAGCAACTAGGTTAAAGGAACATTTGTCTGGTCTGGGCAAGGATGTTGCCAAATACAAAAATGTTCCGAGCTAAGTGAAACTGGCAATGGTACAAAATATAAGAGGAGTACAGACAAAGAAAGCTGAGAGGGAAAGACAACAAATAGCTTTCGATGAGGTAGTGCTAGAGAGGCCTGGTGTAGACATCCGTGGGGGAGTAGGAGATGATACTGAATATAGGCCTACACCTGGTGAGTTCGAATCAGAGGCTGAATGGAGGATTTGTCAGCAAGTAGGTAAAGTTTTCATTTTGACAATATAAGAGCATATGAGCAAGCAAGAGGAGCTGGTGGATCTGGCTCAGCTGCACCAGTGCAAGAAGATGAGAGGAGGAGAAGCACTAGCACAAGAGATACCCCACGGCCCCAAGCCCGACCATGAGCACGATCCCTAGATACCATTTTTGAGTAGGATCCATCTACCTTTAGGCAACAAGATGTCTTCCAGCCAACCATCCCACAAGTGTTTGGTGGTAAACAAGAGGATGCACGGAAAGCGTTCAGTAAGTTCATGTTATACAATGGCATTCCAGCTAATGTAGCACAAGGAACATATTATAATGCATTCCTTGATGCTGCAGGGAGGGCTGGCCCAGGATGGAAGGGGCCTACACCATATGAGTTGTATAATGTGTATTTGCCTAAAGAGGTAGAGGAGCTGAAAAAGTACATAGAGGGTCTGAAGCCAAGGTGGGACACATATGGGGTTACTCTTATGGCTGATGGTTGGACTGGACCTACTAGACAGTCCATTATAAATTTCATGGTGAGTTGTAATGGGAAGATTGTCTTCTTGAAATCTGTTGATGCATCAAAGCATGTCAAGGATGCATCATACTTGTACAAACTACTGAAGCAAGTGGTGAAGGAGGATAAGAACGTTATCCAAATTGTGACGGATAATGGTTCTAATTTTAAGAAGGCTGGAGAGAAACTGATGAACAAGAAGAGTAAGAGGATCCGTCATCCGCCTCTTTTGGACCCATTCTATTGATCTAATGCTAAAGGGCATGGGGAAAAAAGCTTTGGTGGCTGGTGTGGTCAATAGGGCAAGGCAAGTGATCACCTTTGTGTATAACCATGGTTATGCTTTAGCCTTGATGAGGGAGAAATGCAAGGGGGATTTAATAAGGCCAGCTGTCACTAGATTTGCCACCATTTACATTGCATTGAAGAGCATCCAGTCGAAAGTAGTAGGTCTGAGGTCAATGTTTGCAAGTGACCAATGGTTTACATGGCCAGGTTCTAGGACACAAGAAGGGAAGGCAACACAACAGACTATTGCAAGTGATGGATTTTGGAATGACTTGTATAAAGTTGTTGCCATAGTAGAACCAGTGGTGGCAGTATTAAGGATGGTTGCCACGGAGAAGAAGCCTACCTTGCCCCATATATATGCTGCCTTGCAAAAGATGAGGGAAATGGTCCGAGCTGCAATACCCCGAAGTGCTCGCTCATACATTAACATCATTGATGAGCGATGGGAGAAGCACTTGAGTCATCCCTTGCATAAAGCTGGTGAGTTCAACACTTCAACATCTATACACTTTATATGAGTTTTTACATTTACATATTCAAACCTCTAAAGTATTCAGTCATTAACAACTTATATTTGTGGTTTCCCCTTTACTAGCATACTATTTGAATCTAAAGTACCAGTACTCGCATGATCTTGGGCTGGACACGGATTTGTTACTGGCAGTTGAAAATGTTATTGAGAAGTTGGAGGTCAATCCCAAGACACAATCTGACTGCAATGATGAGCCTGGAGGTAGGCCCGACTCCACCATTGAATCCGTAACCGCCACAGATGTTGAGGACTATATGTCGCAAGAGGGGCGTGCACATTCTCAGTCACCAAGACCATTTGAGGCTGCAACAGGAACTCCTCCTGATGATGATGGTGATGGTGATGGTGATGACCCTGCTGGTGGTGATGACCCTCTTGTTGGTAGTAGTGGTGGTGGTACTGGTGGTGGCATGCCTGCTAGTGGATATTATGATGATCGTCATGAGGGGATGCGCAAGCAATACTAGCAAGAAGTGGGAACACAGCAGGACCCTGTGCGTTTCACAGGTGAGTCTCAGTTTACACATGCCACACAAGATCAAGACCATGGTGGCCACAACAAAACTTACAAGAGAAGGACGGGTCGTAAATAGAACCAACCTCAGTATGATGACACGAGTATGAACACCATGCTAGCAAGTTTTGGAAGCATGAGTATGGATACTGGTAGTCAGCATCAGCCGTGGCAATCATATCAACCTCATTATGAGTATGATTATGGCCAGCAGAGCACCGGTTCTGAATATAGTTCCTATTGTCAGTTTGGGCAGCCAACACATGCGTATGACTATCAAAGCAGTGAGTCTGGCATTGGGTCCAGTATTGGGTCCATCGATCCGTCCACATTCCAAGTCCCAGGCATTCTTTAATATGACAGTAGCATAAGTGGTGCATCTCATCCTTCATGGTAACGATCTAACGCCACTGTGGAACAGCTATACCCTAGGTTAGGGATGTTGGCATATGTGGATGAGAACTCTTATATGAATGCTATGGAGGACTATACACAACAGTTTAGCAACAATATGTCATGGGAAGACTATGTGGGACAAATGGGGAATGAATATGTCATTCAATCTCATTTTATGTGATGAAGTTGTAACTTGTAACTTAAACATTTGTAATGCTTATTAACTTGTTTACTATTAATTGAATGTTTTGTTTGAGTTCTATGTACATAAATTATGTCATTAATGTATCTATTATGCTATTTTAATACGTCGCCACCTAGCAACTAAGGGTCCGATGTAAAAGTCATATTTGGACTTTGTTTTTACAAAATTTAATAATGCCATTGTGTTTAAATGGCCTAAAATAGGCTGTGTACCAATTTTCAGACCCAACAGAGCCCTAAAACCCACCAAGATGGGCTTCCGAGTAAAAAAAAAAAAAATGCAAAAACTCGCCGAGATCTCGGCCCAACTCGGTTTTCGTGGGCCGAATTGGCTTCGAGACCCGAGTTTTCGGACCATGCTATTACCCTGGTTCCTAGTGGGATTACTCCTACCTAGGACTACATCAAGAGGAGTGGACCACTTAAGTAGTCACATGACTACTAAACCAAAATAAAATAAAAACTAATTAATCACTTAAATGGAACCTCTGGTTCAACCATCTTTGGACTGATTCAATTTAAAAACATAAAATAAAACTAAGTATGGAAATCTTATAAAAATAGAAATCCACTAAACTACTTGGACACTTGGACTACTTCTTCTTGCTGATGTAGGTCTTTAGATCTGCATCATGTTGGGCACAACTGTACAACAGGGTTTGCTGCAACATGGAGGGCTGAAATGGCAAATATAGACTATCCAAATGATGAGCTGCATTATTTAGCTGCATGTACTATTTCACTGTTGATGTCCACCCAATGGCCCACCTTGCATTCCCACTTCTTCTCTATGGAAATACCTTTAATATTCTTCATATTCTTGTACAAATGAGGCCTGGAATGTGTCTTTTTCTCCAATATAGCATAAGGCCAGGGCTAGAGGATAGGAACTAGATATTGACACATGGAAAGGGATAACCCAAGGAACACATTTTTTGTGCTTCCAAGTCAACTTTGATGTGTTTTCCAAACAACAACCCATGCTCATTCTGTTGCAACAGAAAAGCATGCCTCTCAGTCTCTCATATAGCTTTGTCATTGTGATTTATGGACTCCAGAAAGCTGCCACATCCAACACTATTACCTATCTTCTTTGGTGCTTGATACTAGTGTTTGCTCCCACATACTGTTGCACTTGCATCCTGTATTCTATTTGTTAAATTCAGCTCCTCATTTTTTGTCATCATTTTTGTGGTTAATCTCTGATGTTCTTAGAATTAGACCACCAACTCTGTACTCTCTTTAGGTCTCTACTTTGATATGTCCAACTTTTGCTCATGCTACAGATACCAAGAGATGACGAAGGTGAACCATTTTACGAAGATTTCATCTGTCAAGAATGTGCTGTTATCTGTTCTTTCTTGACCCTCTATCCTCGAACCATTTGGGCACCATTGAGGCAAAGTGATGCTCAGATAGGTACTAGCAAAGAGAGTAACGTGCTGGGAGATGCACAATCAGCTTGTCCTTCCTCTCTGAAACTTGATAATGACATTTGTTCTTCGGAGACATTAAAAAAAGACTCTTCACCTCTCAGAGAAATGTCTGCAAAAATTATAAGTTTAGAAGGTAATGCTTCGGTAGATGCACCATCAGTTTGTTCGGCGGGGAAGCTGGAGGAGGGTGTATTGCTTGCAGAAATGCCTATGAAAATTATGAATTTAAAGCAGTGCTCACAGAATCCTGATGTAAGTTCCAGATGCATAGTTGGAGTAGATCTCCGAGTAGCTCCATTTGTCTTGGAGAAAGAGAAGCCAATGTTCCTCTCCAAAAACTGGAGAGATCTTCTATGCAGGTGTGATACTTGTACAGAATTCTATGCCTGCAAGGGTGTTTGCTTTCTGATTGACAAGGAGGACACAATTATAGAATATGAGAAAATGGCAAAGCAGAAGAGGGAGGAGAAGTTGCAGCAGCAGGAAGGAGTGGAGTTAAATTTTCTCAACGGATTAGGTCACGTCGAAAAATTGGAGATCATGAATGGGATTTCAGATATGCAAAATGAGCTTCGATCCTTCCTGGTATGTACTCCATAATCCAAAGTCTATTACTTGGTTCGACTTATCTGATAATGCTTGCTTGATGTGAAAGTTCACAAGGGAAAAGAAAGGTTGCATGTGAAGCTTTTGTTTATACATGGTCTGTGCAGGAGTCTTCTGACCCATCAAAACCAGTCACAACAGCCGATGTCCATCAGTTCTTTGATAATCTTTCAAAGAAGCGCCGGCGTATACTGTAAGTTATTTCCTGGATATTATCATAGACGTTTGTTTAACTGTAGCCTGTTGCACCTGGTTTTGGATAAGATCTCGATTTGGTGACGATTCCAAATGCACGTATATTCTGTGAAATGTTATAAGGAAGGATTTAGTTAAGACATGAAGTACTTAATATTATGATCATTCTAAGATCCCAAATGCACGTATATTCTGTGAAACGTTTTAAGGAAGGATTTAGTTAAGACATGAAGTACTTAATATTATGATCATTCTAAGATTCATTGTTGTTTTTATGATCTACTCAATCCACTCCAATCCATGATCTCTCTGTTTCAATTATCTATGAGAAACAAAATAAAATGTTTCATTTAAAAAGTAGACTGAATTGATGAACTGTGCTTCAACCTGGAGGTTTTTAGCTCCTTTCTTTGGTGCCAACATGGCAATTACTGCAGTTTCTTCGGTATTCAGGCTCCACCTTGTTTTGCTGAACCTTCTACTTCCTCATTTCTTGTAATTTTGAATGGATAAGAGGGCCAGGTATCAAGGGAAATCTTGTAATCCCAATGTTAAGTTGGTTTATGAGGATCCCAAACATAGGGACCAGCAGTTGCAGCCATAGTTATCAGAGCGGCAAGGCGACCATGGCGTTGGAGAGGGTCTAAAATCAAGGCGGCAAGGCGCCTCAATGCCTTGATAATTATGATTGCAGCAATCCCGCCACCTCGTTGTTGGTTTTTCACTTTGATCTTTCTTGCCACCATGGTCCAAACTCCAAATATCCCCATCTCCCCTGTTGCAGTGTTGCTCGATGTTGGCTTGTGTCCATTAATGCTGTTTAGCATTAGTTCTTTTGGCTCCATTCGTATTTTACCTGAAAATTTTCCTTTCATGTGGGTAGTAGTTAGAAACAAATGGAGCCTTGGGAGAAACTTTAATTATGTTTAAATATTCTTTTGGATTTGATGCTTACTTCCCGAAAGGGTAGGACATGACATGGCATGGTCATGCTGTTCGACTATTACTGTTTGCATAAAAATGTTTTGCAAATGGTAAAGCTGACGAGGATGTTGGATGTACACTTCCTAAAGCTGCTGCCTGCTTTTACAACCAGAGGGTGACCCTAACCTTGGCAAACTGATTACATCTTTGTGTTGCTTCTATAATGGATACTTGTATTCATACGCCATTTCTGTTGTCAGAAGTATACGCTATGCAAGTTGTGTTTGATGTTCCTCAGCCTTCAGGGAAAAGTCAACTAGTCAATGTGATTATGGAATCAGGTTGAGAGTGATCTGATTTATGGTGTTTGCTGCTTGAACCATGATATTTGCTTGTTGTGGCAATAGTCAAAGCTTGGTGCTTTTGTTGTCCATTATTGAATCTGATGGTTAATGTTCGTGAGATACCGCATAGTTGCATAGTTGGGCCACATAAGTGATGGTTTGATATTTGGTAGGGTGGATTAATAGCTTGGTGATAAATATAGTTACTGTATGGGGTCAGAGGTGGTATTTAGGTGTTTGCTCATCATAGCATTTTTCATTACCACATGATTCTGTCCATCTCGCTTTGCTTGTCCCTATGGTGCATGTTTCTCTAAAGCCCAGAGGTAATGCAACCTAGGGTTCCAAACCTGATGTAGGTTGCTAAGGGCCCACAAGAATGATAAATAGCTCAAATTGAATGAGCAATGGCAGTTTTGTAAAAATCCAGAACAGTTTATGACCCTTTTGGGAAACAAACAGAACTTATGACAGAATCATAAATAAAGTTAAGAGGAAAAGACCAATCAGGTATTTTAAATGGCCTAGGGATAAGTTAGAAACAGAATTTAGAAAAAAAAAGGTTTTAATGGAAAAAACCAAGAATCTGTCCTTGGTTGTAATTAAGAAGAAACTGTTTAGCCCAAAGACAATCAAGATGATGCTGGGACGTTAGGAAGGGAATCGCACGGCCTTAGTAACTGATAGGAACTCAGACCTGATTTGAGTAAAGAAGGAAGAAGAAGAATATCAGCACACATGTACAGCAGCCACAAAAATTTCAATATCATTCCATCTTATACTATATATCAATGGGTACATGCTTGCATATAAAAGAAAAGGAAACAAGGACTCCTAATCTAATATTAAGATTAAAACTGAATTGAACTCTACCTCCTACATAGCTAACAAGAGTTAATGACTATAATTAAATTTACAAAAATACCCCATTTAAATAGAAAATACCCAATTCACGGATGCTGTCACACAAAATTAGAGGCTTAAGATTATTTAGTAAATTTTTGCAATCTTTTTATATCCGCAAAGTTGGATACATATAAAAGATTTTATTTAGTTTCATTGTGTTCAGAACTAGAATATCAGAACCAGAATTGGGAAAGCTTGAATGATCGAATGTGATCACCCATGGACCTATATTTATAATGTTTAACAATAAGATTACAGGACTAAAATACCCCTGCCATAGCCGACTTAGCTTGGCAGTAATAAAACAGACTTAAAACATAAAATAAACTCCCCAAAAGACCAGAATACCCCCCACGGTATTCTGGTTTACATTATTCAACACTCCCCCTCAAGTTGGAGCAAAGATGTCGATCATGCCCAACTTGACTAGATTAGGATGAAATAACTTTCTAGGCAGTCCCTTGGTGAAGATATCAGCAAGTTGATCCGAAGAAATCACAAAGGGAATACAAATCTGCCCATCTTCTAATTTCTCCTTGATAAAATGCCTATCCACCTCAACATGCTTGGTACGGTCATGTTGTACCGGGTTGTGTGCTATGCTGATTGCAGCCTTGTTATCACAGTACAACATCATAGGAAGGCAAATAGGAATACCCAGATCTTGTAGCAGCCCTTTAAGCCAAAGTAACTTACAAATTCCTTGTGCCATAGCTCGAAATTCAGCTTCGGTACTAGAACGAGCAACTACATTTTGTTTCTTGCTACGCCAGGTGACAAATTTCCACCTACAAAGGAGCAATACCCAGAAATAGACTTCCGATCTGCAGAACCAGCCCAATCAGCATCGGTGTATGCTTCTATCCGTCGGTGACCATGTGAAGACAAAAGGATGCCTTTTCTAGGAGCCGACTTCAAATAGTGTAGAATACGAAGAACAGCCTCCATATGAGAAGTGTAGGGATCATGCATAAATTGACTCACTGCACTCACAGCAACAGCAATGTCTGGATGAGTGTGTGAAAGGTAGATCAACTTCCCTACAAGTCTTTGGTACCGGCCTTTATCAACAGACTCACCATCATTTTCCTTGAGCCGAACAGTAGGATCCATAGGAGTATCCGAAGGGTGGCAGCCTAGTAAACAGTAGGATCCATAGGAGTATCTCTTTCTTTGGGAGAGAAATATGCCTTTTGAAGATCTGGCCACTTCAATCCCAAGAAAGTATCTTAATTTACCTAGATCTTTAATCTCAAATTCCTGGCCAAGAAAGGTCTTCAACTGTCTGATCCCATCACCATCATTGCCAGTAACCATTATGTCATCAATGTAGACTGTAAGAACAGTGATTTTTTCACCAACCCTCTTGATAAAGAGTGTGTGATCAGCATTACTCTGCTTATAGCCCACAGAAATCATTGCTTTGTGGAATCGACCAAACCAAGCTCGGGGTGACTGTTTCAGCCCATACAATGCATGCTTCAGCCTACACACTTTTTCTTTATTTCTGTCACAAGAAAAACCAGGTGGAATGTCCATGTATACCTCTTCCTCCAGTGCCCCATTTAGAAAGGCATTTTTAACATCTAGCTGTTGCAAATCCCAACCAAGGTTGACTGCACATGACAATAATACCCGAACTGTATTCAACTTTGCAACAGGTGCAAAGGTCTCCTGGTAATCAATGCCGTATGTCTGAGTAAAACCCTTGGCCACGAGTCGTGCTTTATATCTATCCACGGTGCCATCTACCTTTTGTTTTACCGCAAACACCCATTTACATCCAACGGTTTTCTTCCCAGGTGGAAAAACCACAAGCTCCCATGTGTTATTTTTCTTCAAAGCCTCCATTTCTTTCATCATGGTTGCCTTCCACTTTCCATCTGATAGACCTTCCTGCCAATTATTAGGAACACGAACAGAAGAAAGGGAAGAAATAAAAGCACAAAATAATGGGGAAAGGGAGTCATAAGAAACAACATGAGATATAGGACGCTGAGTGCAAGTCTTGACACCTTTGCGAAAGGCAATAGGCAACTCAGGAGAAGAAATATTACCGGGCAGAGAGGCAAGTTCTGGATCCAGGTTTGGCAATTGGATGGGTACGGGAGCAACGGTTGATTGAACCTGCTTATGTTTCCTTCCATAGGTCTTTATATTGTTAGCATCAATCTTCCTCTGAAATTCACTAATGGTCCTCTGGACAGGAGTCTGGGCTAGAGTGGGCTGCTCCCCCTGACTCGGGGGGAGGAGTAGGCTGAACAGACTCAAGATAAACAGACTGGAGAGGAGGTGGAGAGTTTACAGTCAACACATCTTCACTAACACTCTCCCCCTAAAGAGGTGGGGACATATAGTAGGAGACATGCTCATGAAACACGACATCCATGCCGACAAAAGTCCGGCGGGATGGAGGGTGATAGCACTTATACCCCTTCTGGGTAGCTGAGTACCCTAAGAAAATGCACCGAAGACTACGGGGATCAAGTTTGCCCGGGGACCTGGTATCCCTGGCATAGCAAACGCAGCCAAACACTTTGGGTGGAACAACAAAGGAGGAAGAGCCAAGTAATAGCTCAACAGGGGGTCGAGAGTTAAGGACCCTACTGGGCAGCCTATTAATTAAATAGGCGGCAGTGAGGACAGCATCCCCCCAATAAATAGAAGGGACGTTCCGGGCAAACAAAAGGGCACGAGCTACCTCTAAGAGGTGGCGGTTCTTCCTATCAGCCACACCATTTTGGACTGGAGTATCAACACAGCTGGTCTGATGGAGGATCCCATGGGCAGCCAGGTATTTTTGGAACTGACCTTCCATATACTCTCGCCCATTATCACTCCTTAAAATTTGAATAGTGGACTAAAATTGAGTTTTAACCAGCTGGTGAAAGTGCTGAAAACATGAGAAAACCTCACTTTTATTGTGCATAAGATAGACCCAAATAAATCTAGAATGACAATCAATAAAGGTGACATACCATCGATGACTCGAAAGTGAAACTTTTCTACTAGGACCCCACACATCAGAATGAACAACATGAAATAAAGAAGATGATCTTTTATTAGAAATGAGATAATTTGAACGTGTCTGTTTGGCCAAGACACAAGGCTCACAAAATAAGTCTTCTTTATTACAAGATTTACCTAATGCTGGAAATAAAGTAGATAAGGTACCTAAAGGTGGATGTCCTAGTCTAGAGTGCCATATGTGTAATTCAGAAGAGAAAGATGCTGGTGAACAAAGTCTAGAAGGTATAGCCTGTGTAGATGCAGGATCTCCATCAAGCAGGTACAATCCGCCATGCACTTTACCAGATCCAATCGTCTTCCCCGAGTCCAATTCCTGAAAAACACAATGAGTAGGAAAGAAAATCACTTTATAGTTTAAAGCTTTGGTGATACTGCTAATAGAGAGAAGATTAGTGGTGAACTTGGGTATATGTAACACAGAAGATAATGTCAAAGAAGGGGAACAGCCAATTGATCCTTTCCCAGAGATGGAGGAGAGGGACCCATCAACAATTTTCCCTTTGTCCTTACCAGAAGCAGGAAAGTATGTGTTAAAAAGACTGGAGGAACCCATCATGTGATCAATAGCTCCAGAGTCTATAATCCAAGGAGTGGAAACTACTGATGCACAATGACCAGCAAAGGAAATACCTGTACGGGCAAAGAAGGAACCTGAATTGGCAGCAGATGTAGTGGAGGCAGCAGATGTGTGCAACAGACGGCGGAGATCTTGAAGTTCGTCTTGGGAGAAACCGATGTCAGTAGTGGGAGCTGGAGCTACACTTTCAGTGTGATTGGCCTTGTTTTTAGATTTGGCACGAACACGTTTGCTCTCAAAATCAGCAGGCTTCCCATGAAGTTTCCAACATTGAGCCTTAGTGTGATATGGTTTGTGGCAATGATCACAATTCACAAGCTCTTTAGTAGTAGCAGTAGCAGCAACATTATTAGCAGAAGTGTCAGTAGTGATGGAACCAGTAGTCTGTAAAGCTGACCTGTCAACCTTAGGAGTAATCATCATAGCAGCCCTCCTTGTCTCTTCACTATGTACATATGAAAAGGTTTCCTCCAAAGAAGGGAAAGGAACCCGACCAAGAACCTATACCCGAATAGGGTCATAATCATCATTAAGTCCAACCAGAAAGTCATATACCCGAAACTGATCTACATAGGTATGGTAGGCAGTAATATCTGCAGCAGTAGTGGGCTGGAATCGAGCATAGTGATCCAGTTGCTGCCATAAGCACTTGAGGGCAGCATAGTACTTAGTGACTGTCATCTCCTTCTGAGTAGTGTTTTGAAGAGTCTTCCTGACCTCATAAATCTGAGCACCACTCCCTGAACGACCATAAGTACCCTTGACAGCAGTCCATATCTGAGTAGCAGTGTCAAGGAGAAGGTACTGACTAGAGAGGTCAGTGGTCATGGAATTCAGAACAAAAGACATCACCATTGCATCATTGGCAGCCCATTTAGTGCGGGCAGCCCCTTCTTCAGTGGGTTGTTTGGTGGTACCAATAAGGTGGCCAGTGAGTCCCCTGCCAGCCACAATCAGGGATAATGATCTGGGCCAAATCAGATAATTGATACCATCGAGTTTGATGGCAGCAGCATAGGGCAGGAAATCATTCCTGGTCTGATCTCCTCCAGAAGCAGCCGAGGTAACCTCTGAGTCACCCATAAGTCAGCAAGGCAGATTTCGATCCTTGAGAAAAAAAAACTAATTTTTCCAAAATTCTGCAGAAATCGATCTTGAATTGGACAGAATACAGATCTTCAAAAAACAGCAGTAATTTGGTGTAGAAACAGGGTTGATTGCAGCAATGTAATCAGGGAATAATCCCTCAAAAAATCTTCCCAAACAGCAGCCTAGAAGAACCAAATCGATAAGGTGTCAGGGTTTTGAAAAACCCTGACAGTTGAGATCGATAAGAAGGGGAAATAGCCTGCAGCTTTGAGGTCTTCAATCAATGAAAATTCAGATAGGATAGATGCTGTCTGTAGACCTGCAGTGATGCTCCAAAAAAACACAATCAATCTCCCAACTGTTATGAGATCAATTTTCACAAGAGTTGAAGCAGTCCTGAATTGCAGAGATGGAAAATTGCAGCAGCTATTGATCTGAAATTAGGTTTTAAAATTGAGGTGGGATGGAGGGCAGCACTCGAACCATAGTTGGATCACCTCATGGGTGCTGCCCTTGAAGGGTTGAGGGGACCAAAGAAAGAGGAAGAAGAGAGAGAGACGAAATCGATGAAGGGGATAGAAAAGGGGAATCGATGGAAGGGGGGAAGGGTTTTGGAAATCGAGAAGGGCTTAAAACCCTAGCTCTGATACCATGTTCAGAACTAGAATATCAGAACCAGAATTGGGAAAGCTTGAATGATCGAATGTGATCACCCAGGCACCTTTATTTATAATGTTTAACAATAAGATTACAGGACTAAAATACCCCTGCCATAGCCGACTTAGCTAGGCAGTAATAAAACAGACTTAAAACATAAAATAAACTCCCCAAAAGACCAGAATACCCCCCACGGTATTCTGGTTTACATTATTCAACACATTGTTTATTTTAGTTTCTATATTCAGTTACATAGGAGAATAGGAGTCTGTGCTTATTTATATTGTAACCATTGACTGGAAGGATATATTGGAATTATATTGAAATTTTAAGTTTTACTACTACGACTGTTGGCCGTGCATGTTACTCCTCCATCATTCAGACCAGGATCACTCTTTTCACGTGTGTTCTTCCCAATCTCTTTCCTCTTTCCCTTCCTCTTTTGGTTTCCTTGCCTTTTTTATCTTTTGATTTCTGTTACTGTTCTTTCCTTTTCCCTGCGATTGGCTGCACCTCTGGCTTGGGAAGAAATTGTTAGAACTCCCTGGTTGTAAAAGCCCAATCGACCTGAGAATTGGGTTACCAGTTCATCACCAGAGGGCGACCTAAATCCCAAAGGCCCACCATAACAACCCTCCTGCTGTGAGTTTCACAACAAGGTTCAGGTCTGGTTTCCTGTTTACTGCATCGGTCTGTTTACAGAAAATTTAGTATTTTATTAACTATCCTGAATCTGCATTTGGTTATTCTCAAAAGGACTTTGGATTAGGAACTCAACTCCAAAATTTCAGCCCTGATTGGATTGTTATTGCGTGAGATACTGCTCCTGGAGTAGGGCTGGTTCTACCATCCTTGCCTTTGGTCGAAGGTTGAAGACAACCTTCATTCGTAGATTGTTTTAAACCCCTATATTTTTATTTCCTTAAATGCCCTTCTTTTTTTTATTTAATCCTCTTCTATCCCTTATTTTGTGTTATTGCCAAGATTGTCCTTGTTCTTTATTTTATAATCCCTATCACATCCTTCTTTATTTACCTTATTAATCCTTTAAGATTCTATGTTATTACCGTATTGCCACCGTCTTTGTAAACTTCCATGTATTTACAAAATTGCCATTACACCTCATTTTTTAATTGTTTAATACTTGGGTGGGCCCATAAGAGACCCAAACATGGCTGTTTGAACCCGGGTTCACATCAACATCTATATGTGTAACTGAATTAGCTTTCCTGCTTTTAAAAGAACGTGACGGAGTTGAGTTAGGTCACAGACCCAAGATGATCTTGACAAGGTGGCATGTAACTCGGGGAAGATGGTAGGACCACAACTGCATGAATGGGGAGGAGAGATTAACCCATAGCTCGAGGAAGAGAGAATTGTCACTGTCGAGGCAGATCTATCAACATGTGAAGCAACATCTGAAATGTTCAAACTCCTTGTTTCACTTTGATAGTGTTTCGTGCACCATCGTAAAAATAACCATCTTTTCGTTGCCAAGGTCGCCCTAAAAGAACGTTACATACGCTAAGGGGTTGACTAAGCAAGGGAGGTAGTGAAGCGGCCCAAACTATAGGTCAACTCGTAAGATTGCACCGGCCTCTTCTTTAGCATTAGGACCAAAACCTCACACACAAATTTTCTTAAAAAGCTACTTCTATGGGAGGTTAAATGCTTGAACTAAGTCTATGGAGATGAAGTTGGCGTTTGGTCTTGTATTGACAACTGTATGAACTATAGTGGAATCCTCATCATGTGATGGAATACCCTTTTGTCAGAAAAGGGGAGCCTTTTCTACTAGCACTTGGCGAATGAAGTAAGCATAGCTGAATTAGCTTCGACTTTGTCACCAAGACCGTAATTTGTGTCATCATTTGGATCAAAGGAGGATAAAAATGATAATGTCACTCATTATTATTGCTTTCCTTTTTTGTTGATTGTGTGCTAGCTATGTTCATTGAATGGGTTTTATGGGGATACTTGCTACCTAAGTGACCATTCTTGCTACAGTTGTGACATAATGTTTTTCAGCCTCTCGTTATCCTTGTTGAACTTTGACGTCTTGACTTCAACCTTGCGAGGCTCAGTCTTCCTTTCTTTAGTTTTGGGTGTAGACCTGTAGTCTGAAGAAGTCTTGATCATTTCCTTCAAATTACTGTACTTTTCTTTGGCTGTCTTGGCATATGCAGCTGCCACATTGATTGTATTGAAATTTCCGTTAGCAAGCTCTAACCAGATCTTTGTATTCAGTCCACTAATGTACTTTAACACTTGTTGATCTGTATACTGAAACGTGCAATTGGGAGACAACTTGTGGAACTCCATGGTGTAGGTATCCGAATTTTTGTTGCCTCGGTGGAAAGTAACCTTGTGGAAGAGCATCTTCTCAAAATTAGGAGGGACCAAGTTCTCGTTCAATATTTGGTTCATAGCCTCCCAATTTGTGATGGGTCCAAGTCGCCTGATAACCCTTTATTGTGGTACATCATCCCACCACGAACAAGTATGCCCAGTGAATTTGGTGAGGATTAGCTTGCATTTCTTGTCATTTGAAAAGGGTTTGTAGGTGAATCCTCTCCACTTTTGTTAACCAGTTAAGAAAATCCTCCAGTCCCTTATCATCGTCAAACTCTAGAACCTCGATCTTGATGCCATAATCCATGTCTGAAAACTGTCAGGTGACATCCCGGGGAATAGCTAACTCGGGGCAATCTTGTAATCTGTAGACTTCCAAACTGAGGAACTAGTGTAAATGGTCTTGCATCATCTCGCTTATCATATTTCCTCACCAAGGGAAGAATCTCACTGAAAGTCTTGTGAGTTTATTCTCATGTAACCAAACTTTCTGCCATAAACTTGTGTCTTCCATGAATTTATCAAGTTTAGCATCACTCTTTTGCTAGTTTTCCCATAATTTCTTATACAACTCAGGATTAGTGATATGAGATGAGAGGTTCCTATCATGGTTAAATTTGGCTCTGATACCAATTAATGCAACTTAGGGTTCCAAAATCTGATGTAGGTCGTTGTGGGCAGACAAGAATGATAAGTAACTCAAATTGAATGGCAGACTGAGCAATGGCTATTTGTAAATATCCAGAACAGTGCAGGACCTTTTTGGGAAGGAAACTGAACTTAGGACAGAATCACAAATAAATTTAAAAGGAGCGGACCAATTTGGTATTTTAAATGGCCTGGGGATAAGTTAGAAACAGAATTCAGAAATGAGGGTTTTAACAGGGGGGGGGGGGGAGAAGTTTCAGACCTGTACTGACCAGCATCTCATTGCCCCCATTCCCAAGTGCAAAGGCTTAAAGCTTACCCACCTTGCTTTTGCTGATGACTTGATGATATTTTCGAAGGCCTCCATCGCCTCTCTCGAGTGTATCTTACTCTGTCTGCAGCAATTTCATGAGATTTCAGGTCTCCGCATCAACCCTTCCAAGTCCCTTATATTCTTTGTTGGTATTACTGGCCCTGTCAAAGGGGCATTTTTGGAGAGATCAGGTTTCCTTGAGGGTCATCTGCCAGTCAAGTATCTGGGGCTCCCTTTGATTCCAGCCAGGCTCTCTGCCCACCATTGCACTCCCATGTTGGACCTTATGAGGAAAAGACTTCAGTTATGGAAAGCCAAACTTCTCTCCTTTGCAGGCAGACTGGTGCTTATTAGATCTGTCCTAGAGGCTTCTTACATATGCTAGTCGGGTATTTATGGGCTCCCGAAAGCTACCATCAGGTCTATGGAATCTCTGTTCGCCGCTTACCTTTGGAAAGGGACAGACTCGCCAAGGTTTCTTCACACAATTAGATGGGCTTCAGTTTGCCTCCCAAAAAAGGGGGGTGGTCTGGGCATTAGAAGAATCAAAGATGTCAACCAGGTTGGTATTATCAAGCTCATCTGGAAGATAGCCTCTAAGAAGAAGAGCATTTGGGTAGATTGGGTTTACTCGGGCCTTCTCCGCCAAGACTCTATTTGGACTGCTTCTGTCTCCTCTGACTCTTCTTGGGTTTGGCGTAAGATCCTTGAGTCTCGTCATCTGGTGCAAAGCTACATCCTCAGCTGCATTGGTGACGGCCTCTCCACTTCTCTCTGGTTGGATAATTGGCACCCCAAGGGAATTTTACTTCACCTGCTTACCCCAAGGACAATCTATGCTACAGGTCTCCATAGGCAGGCTCTTGTTACTGATATTCTTCACCATGATGTTTGGGATCCCCCCCACCTCTTCCCAACCGCTTGCTCTCGTTTGGAACGACCTGCCAACTATCCAAAGAAGGCTGCCTTCTCGGGGTGACTGTGTCTCTTGGACTGCAAACAGCTCGCACCTTTTCTCCTCCAAGGGGGCTTGGAATCTTATCCGGTTCAAGGGCTCGACGGCTATTTGGAGGAAGCTGCTCTGGTTCAAGCATCACATCCCTCGCCACTGCTTCACTGCTTGGAGAGTCTTTACTGACTGTCTTCCTACTCAAGCTTTCTCCAGCGGCGCCAGATTCAGGTCTCCAATGCCTGCTGCCTTTGTTGGAGCAATATCGAGGACTCGGCTCACCTTTTCTTTGATTGCCCTATCTTCAGGGCCATTTGGAAAGGGATTCTGTCCAAGTGCTGGCCTATGCAAAGAAGGATTCTCAACTTCTCTAGAGAATGGATTTGGGTTGATATGACCTTTGGTGAATCCTCTATCTGCGACACTGTGGGGAAGATGGCTTTCTGTCCTGCTATTAACCATATTTGGATGGAGCGGAATATCAGGAAATGGACCTCCAATTCTCGTTCCTTTCAACAGATTTGGGATTCCATTTCCTTTGAAATCTCCTCCAAATTATTGTATGCCCCTCCCTCTTTTTGCACTGACACTCCAAGGAACAGGCTTATTGCTGTCTCCTGGGGTCTCTCAAATGTTTCTTTCTCTGCTCCAGCTCCCTCCAGCTGAAGTTTTCTTAGCCTTGGGCTGTTGTATCTCCCCTTTGTGGGCCCTTTTTCTTTGTTATTGGATTCTTTTATTCACCCAAAAAAAAAACAGGGAAAAAGAAAGAATCTGTTCTTTGTTGTAATTAAGTATATTCTTCTCCATGATAACACAACCTGTAGTATAACTGAACCAAACAAGTGAACTGTTACAGCCCAAAGACAATCTAGATGATGCTGGAAATTTAGGAAGGGAATCACACAGCCTTGGTAACTTATAGGAACTCGGACATGGTTCTAGTAAAAAGGAAGGGAGGAGAGGAATATCAGCACATACACACAACAGTCACAAAGATTTCATTTTCATTTTATTCTAATACTGGATATTGATGTGTTCATGCTTGCATATGTAAAGAAAAGGAAACAAAGACACCTAATCTAATACCAAGACTAAAACTGAATTGAACTCTACCTCCTACGTAGTTTACAAGTGATAATGACAATAATAAAAATTACAAAATTAACCCCATTTGAATAGAAAACACCCTAGACATCCCTACGTGTAACTGCAATAGGGGAAAAGGGGGGAGGGGGGGGGGAGGAGGAGCATGGGATTGTTGTGTGATAGGGTAATATTATTAACATGAATTAGATTATAGAATGGAGTTTTATGAAATCATGCTGCTATTTCTTTAGGGAAATGCTTTTGTATAGATTGTTTTAGTTGTTTTCTGTTTGTGGCATTTGTGAACCTGGGAACTAGCATATGTCCCTGGTTGATTTTGACACCTTTTCAATAGAACCCTGATACATATAAATTGTTTGATGTTCTGTTTTTTTGGCATTTGTGACTTTGGGAATTAGTTGCGAATGCCTGTGGTCGATGATTTTGGCACCTGTGCAGTAGAATCATTCACAGCTTCTTATATAGGAAGTATTTCCACAACCTTTGGGGTCCAGTGTAATCAATATTATTTATTCTACAGTTTAAGTTATATGAAGGAGATTAGATTCAGGATTTCTGCTCTTTATATGTCATGTGGTTAGGTTGTCCAAGTTCCCTCATGACAATTTGTTCCAAAACTCCTTTGATGGGATTGATTGCCTACCATTTTGTGCCACATGGGGTTCGGTTGTCCAAGTTCCCATCATGGATTTACTTAGTCAAATTTGGGGGTTTCATCTCAACCATATGGTTTATCATTTTCGTTTTCAACCAAATTTTAAAGCTTTAAATCTCTGTTAGTCTGGCTGAATCATAGAGGATGAAAAGATGATGAGGTGACGGGCCAATGTGAAAGAAGCTCTTTCAGCAACTCTAATTATACATGGTATAAATGCAGTCTACTGCTCATTCATGCATCAGGTGAGTGGGAGGATGGCGATGTGGATGGCTTTGGGCGTACATTTGAGTTCTATACCGCAATGCTGTGGAATGCAGCCCCTGTATTCCTGTCTGATTTAAGTCGGTTTATCCTCAATTCATGCTTAAATGAATCCATGATATATCCATTTGGATACTCCTGATCCCTGACTGATTTTCAAAGATATCAGTTGGTAACTGTCAGTAGCTTGATCTTGATCTTTGCTTCCACCTCCAGTTGAAACGACAAGGGAAAAAAAGTCGTGAAGTACTGAGAAGAAAATATTGCAACATAAATAGTCCGCATACGCCTGCACCAATTCTCCTTTTGGGACAGTCGCAATGGAAAAAAATGATCGAGCATCATTGCCATGTTTCCGCATTTTGCACTGATCTGCGAAAGCGAAATGAAAGATTATAAATTTCAACGCAACGCTAGGGGTGTAAATGAATAGTCGAAATCCATTTTCGTATCTGTGTCCGTATCCGTTAAGCACTATCCGAATCCGTTCGAAAGTTAAATGGATGCGGATACGGATAGGTTGTAGCTGTTTGAAAAGTTATATTTACATGTAAACGGATAAAATATCCAATTTGTATCCGTGTTCGTATCCGTTTAGCATTATCCGAATCCGTCCGATAGCTAATCGGATGCGGATATAGCATTATCTGAGCCGAATCCGATCCGTTTACAGTCCTACGCAATGCTCTCTGTATGTTAATCAAATGGTATATATATCTCATGCACATTTATGCAGCTGCCTGCGTTCTAGCTAAGGATTTAAAACTTAGAATTGGGAGTTGAATCGGTCACTGCTGGATTTGGTCACAAAAACCTTTAAATTGGCCAGTGATTTGAAACCCAACGACTCTGTCCAAAAATCACTAGGAATTGCAGCTTTGGAGCGGCCGGAATCAGGATCTCTGGGTAGAAGAAAAGTTGATGAATCAAAACAAAAAATCGTATCAATCTGATTTTGATGAACTTTTCATCCTATATTGGTTCTAGTTATTTTGTGTAGTGTAGTCGACTGTTGGGATGATTTTTTTCTTCTAATTCTTTGACAAAACGATTCATTCTTTTTACAAAAAAATAAGAGGTAGAATCAATAAATATAATTTTTTTATTCATCACATGCATTTTTTTAGATAGGCTTGTGAGCAAATTGTGAAGTCCTTAGAGGTTGACAAATTTCTAATTTCTTTCATGGCCAAAGCAACATTAACTTACCTAAATGATCCCAAATGTCATCTACATGTAGTAACCTTTGGGACCATATCAAATGTTCATATGGTGTGAAAAAGGATTTTTTTATTTGGATTTAAAAGCCTTGAAACATAGAAAAGTCAACATTGAAATTCTTATTAACGACCAAAGATGCCAAGGGGTATTACAACAGACGATGGGTTATATGTATGATCTATTTGAGGTCCAAAATTTATCACTACCTCATCATTGTCAAGTTAGAGCATGGATTTATGAATCAGTATTGTATTGGCTGTATACTGAGGAGGTGTATTTTGGGTAAAGGTATAATGATAAGGTATGGGGAGGAGAATTTCGATTCTGTTTAATAGGGAGTGGGAAGGGTGTACCTAGTGGGATCTTTATCCTCTTAGGTTCCTAGCCCGGTTCAGTTTGTCTGGTTCCTCTCATAGGGGGTGGAGATGACTACTTTACCCCTATCGAACACATTGTCCGGGTGGGGTCCACCCCACTCTTATTAGAGGCACTAGGGAACTGTACTGGGCAGAGAACCGGAGAGGATGATTCTCTGTACCTAGTGCACATGTTCATTATGTATGCTACTTTACCCTCACTTCACGGAGAGATTATTTCTTGGCTCGATCCCGTGATCGCTTAGTTGCATTGAGGTCCGCCCTCTATATATGATAGTTTATATATAAAATAAAAAATAAAAAATAAAAAAATTCTCCACCTTGGCTGAAAGAAAATATACCCAATTGGATCATTATTACTTTGTCCCCTACGGTAAGAAATTGATAATGTTCTCTCTATTGTTTCCGATATTCATCCCAAGACATCCAAACCCATAGGCAAGGAATTCTCCATTCATTGGAGAGTGAAGGTAAGCTGTCTCCGCCGAAAAATAAAAAAAAAACCCCTCCAAATGGCTTAGATTGGTAGATTGTCTTGAAGGAACAGTTCAATATATCGATATATCGGTTGTATCAACTTATACCTATCAGTATCGTTGGTACTTGATACGTTTACCATAGCGGTGGTTTCGATACACGGGAGGATGAAATGGTCTAAAAAATCATGATATTGGTATTTTGATGTGCAAAACAATCTGATCCGGCCCGATAAAATTGATTTGTATCGATGTTAAAATATTTTTTTTGGGGCTAGGAAAGTAAAATAGAATAATAATTAAACAAAAAAGATTAGCTACTGGTAAAGCTAATTAATACCAATACCTAAGACTATACTTTAAGGGGCCATTTAAAAATTTTAATATTGTAAGGCTTCCATTTAATATATTTGCGTTTTGTTTTATTTTTTTTGGTAGGTGGGGTGGTGGTAACTACTGGTGCTTCCTCTCATGTCTCAAAATACTTAGGGCACGAGATTTGACTCTTGACCCGAATATTAATCAATCTGTTTGGATTCATTATTATTATTTTCTAACTAGTGGTGTTTTCATTTTTCATGTAGGCCCAAATCAAAACTTTTATATCTAAAGTTAGGTAAAAGAAGTCTTAAACATGAAAGGAATAATTACGTGGCGCAAATTACGGTTGTTTGTTTGTTTGTTTCACTTTCACCTGAGTGGACATTTACTTTGCTTATTCTACCAAATACTTTTTAATCTTCCTTCTCAGGCAATATGGCAAAAGTGACGAAGGATTAAAAAAAATATTAATGTGTGATACATAGTTTTTTTTTAATTATTTTATTTTTGTGGGTTCTTTAACGGAGAGGGGCTCGTGCCATTGAATCTTCTTCCAATATGAGAAAATGAGGAGGAAAAAAAAAACAAAGAAATAAATGATGATGAAAGAAACATATCGAAAATGATTAAGATTAGGACCTAGTTTTTTTTCAGTCACGGTCAAGGGATTCCCTTGAATGAAGCCTTCGATTGCTCTTCCTAGGTTATCTTACAATAGTAAGGATGTGATTTTGATGATTTGTGAATAAAGGGTAGAGAATTACAACCATTGATGGCTATACGATTCCTTCACCACAAGGTGAAGGAAAACTTCCCCCTTAATATTTCTATGCATGTCTTCTCGCATTCAATTGTGGACTCCACACTCTTTCTCTGCATTAAACGCCCTCATACTAGATGATTCGATTACCTATCAAATCTTTAGTTGGAAATTGCACTTTAGCGTCATAGTGATCCCTCTCTCCAATATTATTATGAGTACAATTTCCCCATGCCAAAGTGCAATTATTCTCTTATTTTTGCCTTGTTTTGAATATATGGGTCTCATCTATCATGTGGATGAAACGTTTTTCAGGACAACCGTTGGTGTGATATGCAAATTCCTCTCCACACTAATGTCATGGAGAACCCTCTCCCTATTATTATTTTCTCATTAATATCGACTAGTGTTCATTGTTAGGAATTGCAGATCTAAGATTTCCCTCCTCGTTTTATCGAAGATGACATCGGGGAGTTGAGGTTTCCAAAAATTCCTCAGTTGAGAAAAAAAAAAGGAGTAATTTATACAATCATGTAAGATAATGATTAAAAACATTTTTTTTAGATTTGAAAAACTTCACTTCCCTTCCCTTTCTTTACCCTTGCAACCAAATGAAGCCTGCAGGTTTTTGGGTTAGAGCAAATTGAATGAAAATAGCTAAAACTTGATTGTTTCAAACCAAACAGCCTGTTGGAATGATTCATTCTCTTTTTCCATTTTGAGTCAGGTTTTTTTTCTATTTAAGGTAGTGTTTGGTATGCATTCTTTGAATGCATTCTAAGTCGATTTCACATTCTTAGGCAATAAAAACAATTGTTTTTTATCACCCGAGAATGCAACATTGACCTAAAATCCATTCCAAGAATACATACCAAACAGAATAAAATTACATTAAAAAGAGTTTTCAAGATTGGGAGTTTGTTCTTACACGCCCACTTTAGAGGTCAATAATTATTACAGGATAGATCAGATAAAGCCCAAATTATGTGAACAAGTAAACCCATAGGTCTCCTATTCACTTGTCTAAGTTTTAGTCCTACCAAAGTTTTCCACATGGCAAAACCAATAAATGACAAGAAATTGATCGATACCAACTTATACAATACTTTAAAATTGATATATGCCTAATATATACCTTGACCTCTCCATTAAACTCAACCATCAAAATAGTCACATCATCTACCCACGTGATGGTATAAGAAATTTTTTTCTATTTTCTTTTTTAAAAGAAAATGGTCAAAATCTCTTAGAATTCACAAGTAAACAAATTACCCATCTAACTAAAGAGAGAATCGGAAGAGCTTGCAAGATCCACAAATTTTTTTGGGGAGAATTTCTTAGATCTATTAGATAGAAAAAAGATTTATAAAATTTGTAGGTGTTAATTATATTTTACCAATCACAAGTTATAATTTTCAAAAGATTTACCCAATTCCCATATGAGTAAAAAAGTTCTTAAAAAACCTAAAATACCCCCAACTTCATTCTCTCTCTTTGGCTTCTTCTTCTTCTTCCACGGACACCACTGCAATCATTTCCCCCTCCCCCTTCCTCCCTCCCTAACAATCCCACATCACCACCACTGCCACCCTCTCTGTCCCTCCTCCGTCCGCTCTCTTCCCCTACCCACTCCCTCACCTGCAAACCTGCCCCACCCCATACTCTCTCTCTATAGATCTCATTGTTTGTGTTTGGGTTAACGTTTCCAATATTCAAGGTTTGTTTGTTATCTAGCTGATACTTAGGGGTGATGCTTTTCGGTGAGTTTAAGCCTTTCCACCTGCCTTTTGAATTCTCCCCTTCACCATCCTCTAATTTTCTGTTCAAGTCCCAGAAGAAGGCAAGGGGAGTTAATTGATGTTTCTCCCATCAGATAAAAAACTCCTATTTTCCATTGTTATAAGCCATTTTCATTCGCATCTTCTTTTGTAGATGATTTATTAATGTAAAAACAAAGAAAAAGTAAAGAAAATATATTTCATGAATCATTTTACTCGTTTTTTTATCAAAAAAAAATTTTATTTTACTCATTTCTCTTATTATTTGTTCAAATAAACTTTCTCCTTTACACTAACGTGAATTTCTTGGAGCAAAAAGAAGTGTATAGTTTAGTAGTGATTGCCCTGATCTTAAATAGGCGGAGGGCCCTTCTTAATAAAATCACTTATGGCTGAGGATTTTACTGTGAGGTCCTAAGTTTTTCAATAGGATTAGGTAGTATTTTTAACACTGGGAGAATGGAGAAGAGTAGTGAAAAGACTCCAACAAAATTCCATGTTAAACAACCATGCCAATCATTTTTGTCTTTTACTGCCATAAAAGTACAAGGTTTCAGTCCAGATAACGCTAATAAACATCAGGGTGAGTTTGCAGGGGAGAGAGGGGGTAGGGGAGCAGAGGAGCAGGGGACCATGGTGGGGCCGATTTGCAGGGAAGAGAGGGTGAGGGGAGAGAGAGACAGGGGGGTTGGTGGCGGTGATGCTGGAGGTGGTGGTGCGGGGCGGGTTTGCATGGAGGAAGGTGGGTCGGGGTTGGAGGGGAGGGAGGAGGGAGTGATTTTGGCTTCGTCCATGAAGAAAGAAGAAGATGAGAGTGAATAACGTTGGGGTATTTTAGGTTATTCCTTCAACTTTTTTCACTCATATGGAGATTTGGTAAATCTTTTGAACAATGTAATTAGAGATTGTAAAATATAATTAATACCTACTAATTTTGTAAATCTTTTTGCTATCTAGTAGATCTAGGCAATTCTCCCTTACTTAAATTTATCGTTATATTCAATAACAAAAATTATTTAGACTTGATTTTTATTTTACTTTCTTAATTCAAGAGATTTGGATACAAAGTAAAATAAAATTTTGGGAAAAAGAATCCTAACCGGTAGCATGATTCCTACACTCAGACACAGGAGCGCGAAAAAGGACTATTCTGCCCTACTAAAATCGAAAATCCATCCAAAACAATGCCTTTATATGCACATTGCACTCTCATTGGCCTTGTGCTGGTGCAAGGGCCATAAGACCAGTTAGCATTCTCTTTCGCCCCCCCCCCCCCCCACTCTCCCTTTTTAAGGTTTGAAAATTTCACTTCTCTTCCCCTTGATTCTCCTTGCAACCAAAGGGAGCTTTAGCATTGCTCTATGAGAGAATATTGTAGTAAATGTAAGGGAAAATGAGGGATGGATACATAATGTTCCCGTCCCCAATCCATTGTAAGGATAAAAAACCAACAAGGGTAGGGATCTAAAAATCAGATATGTTAAAAAACTAGGGTTATGGACTAAAGGTGTTTTTTGGCCGATTCCTATCATTATGGACCAATTTCGATTCATATCGAATCCAAAACAAATTTCGGGTTTTTAACACCAAGGGATAGTGAGGCTGTGAGTAGGGCTGCAACAAGGTCAGATTGGGCCGGGCTTTTTAAAACCTGAACCCAATCCTGAGTCCCTTTAACTGGGCCCAAGCCCGACCCGACCCGACCCTGACTCAAGGTCTAGAAAATCCAACTTTGACCCGCCCTCAGGTTCTGGCCGGGCTGGCCTTGATTAGCCCTGATCATGGAGTCAGGGAAGGGACAGATGGCTGGACTGGACTGAGTTAGGCTGGGTCGAGGAGAAAAGGTTTTTTTTATAAGGGAAGAAAATTATCAATTTTACATAAAATAACACTATAATAAAATATTATCACTTAGTATCTTCATATATAATATATTATATAATAAAATATGTGTGACATTTGAAGTTTATAATATCTATATATATTTTATAATATAACTTAAAACAAGGTCAGGCTGGGTTGGGCCGGGCTCAACCCTAAGCTTCAACCTTGGCCCATCCCGATTTTGACTCAGGACTAAAAATTTCCAATCCTGACCCACCCTGAGGGTCAGGTATCTCAACCGACCATGGTGAGACTCAGAACAGACCAAGGCAGATTCATGCCGACAGGGCCAAACTTACACCTCTAATTATGAGGCAAGAATAAAGTGTCCCCATCAGTGAATCTCTCTTTCCTTTATCAAGTCACTCTCCGGAGAAAACAATCATATCAGAACTTTAAACAATGGGAGCAGATAACAAGGAGGGTCCAGAAACCACTTTTTTCTTTTGATTGGATGTATTAATATAACATTAATAAAATAAACAATAAAGTGTTAAATTATTGTTCAAATCTCAACAATCCTCTTTAAATACCGCTACCCACTCCCCATTCCCCATTCCCTACCCTTTTCTTTTAAGACCACACCACTAGAGTTCCTAAGGACTCACTCATTAATACATTCTACTTTTTCCTTTACTGTAACCATTCTCATCCATTCCCTTAATCAAGGTGAGATAGTGGTTTTCAAGTACTGAAAAATCATGGGCAATTGCTTAGAGACATGTAGAGAAAGCCAACAACAAGAAGGGGTGAAGAAACAACAGCAGCAGCAGCAACAACAACATGAAGTAGAAGCTAAAGGAAGTGGTTTTATTGAAGAAGAAGAAGAAGCAGAAGAAGAAGAAGAAAAAAAAGATGTTGGGAAAGGTGGTCTCAGGGTGAAGATAGTGTTGACAAAAGAAGAGCTAGAGTGGTTGATGTTTCAGTTGAAGGAGAAGGAGAAGGAGAAAGGAAGGAAGTGCTTAGAAGATCTATTAGAGGAGTTGGAAGAGGGTAGAGGAAGAACTGAAGCATGGAAACCCTCTCTAGAGAGTATCTTGGAGAGTCCTGAAATGCTTGAGATGAACAGATGATTCATTCCTCTACAATAACCCACTTCCCCTTTTGTCCATTTTAGGCTTTTATTAGCTCTTAATTTGACTGGAATGTAATAATGTAATATTGTAATATTGTTATATGAACCAGTACTTACTTGTAATTTAAATAATGCTTTTCTATTCTTGTTCTCTGATTATGAAAAGCGAGGGATTGAGCTTCTCAATCATAAGATGATCTTGTTTAACACAATACAGGGTTTCAAGAATTGGAATCGGATTGGTCGGATCGGCCATTCCAAATTGGATCAGGCTGGTTCAGATTGGAACGGCCGAGGTCGATTCCAATTGTAACTAATCCGGTTCATTCGATATCAGATCGATCCAAACTGGGACCGACCCGAGTCCTAGTTCCGTGTTTCAAAGATACCAAGTAAGCAAGGATGACCATACATCAATACATGAACCAGATCCAAAATGGAAGTGGAAGAGATCTTCATTAAATTCTCATCTAACCCGTGGCCTCCGGTTCTCCCCTTCTTTCTTTTATCTTTTTGACATTTTACCCCCTATTCTACGTATTGTGTAATTGTCACAGGATCAGGGTCACATTCAACCAAGAATTTTTTCCGAAAAACCCTAAAATCAGCCCTCATATGTGAAACCCATGATTTGATCCCAAAAAATCCTGAAATTAACTGTTTCACAACATATATAATTCGGATCAATCAAAATCAAGTTTGATCCAAATCGACTGATTCAATCAATTCCAATTTTTGAAACCATGCATTCAAGAAAAACAAACACACACATAAAAAAACAAAGAAAGAAAAAAAGAAAAAGAGACAAGAATTTGTGGTTAATACTTTTGTAGAGTGAGACTAGTACTAGTAGATCTTTTGGAGTCATTCAAAGATTTGAGATTGTCAAATCTTATTCAAATTCGACTAACGGGTAGGTGATCCGGGTCCTTCAGAGCATAGGAGTAATGTACAAATAGTCAAGACTAAAAGATCAAAATTTGAAGGTGGTGGGCCTGGTCCTTTGAGGCGGGTTGGGCCATGGACTCCTGTGGGACTGGGGTAGGTGGGTGAAGTCGCCGGGTTCTTGGGAGATTCCCAAAACCGGCGTGGCAGTATCGTTATATAGTAAATCATTGCCCATTTAAAAGTCCTTCCCCGAATCTAGTTTTTCTTCATCTAGATGTAGAAGGAATTCTACATTGATCATGATTTGATGTTATGATTGGATATTGAGAAGAGTAAATATTATCATTAACTTTCATTTTCTATTGTTTAATCTTCATTCTAATCAAAGGTTTAGATCCTCCTATTTTATCATTAATTTTCATTTCCTATTGTTTAATCTTCATTCTAATCAAAGGTTTAGATCCTACTGCAAAAAGTAGGAGGGTATGATCCTATGATGAAGAGTAGAAGAAACTGGATCCTAAAAACCCCAATTCCCCATATCCCTTATAAAAGGAGATAGAGAAAACTTTTCACCTATCTAATCGAAGGTGATTTGACATTATGTTTGGATTTTTTTGGAATAGTGAAAAAGTCCAAAATACCTTTTTCTCAGTTGAATTAGAGGATTAGATCACATGCATTAGGAGATTCTCTATTAACTTGGGGTGGGTGTAGTGAATGTCATCATTAACTTCAATCCTACTTCCGAAGTCCCCAAAATGCTTTTTTCTCAATCAAATCAAAGGGTAAGATAACATGAATTAAGAGATTCTCTATTCACTTGTGTGTGCATGAAGTGAAACTTAGTCGGATATTATTATCTTTCTCTTCCTGTTTTTTGTGATACTTTTGCCTTAAATTTACATATATGATGCTAGATGCTTGAGGTGGACATTCTTACCAAAGTATGAATTTGGATTCTCGAAAGAATGTGATTCCAATTTAAGGCCTAGGTATCAGTATCAGTATCAGTATCAGATTGACCGATATGTATCAAAATCAACCAGGAACGATCCAAAAACGATTCCGTATTTTTAAATCCTTGGTCCCACGGCCATGTGCATTGTGCATTATTTCACTTGTTCTAACCACTCTTTGACCTCGTGACAATCTGTCCGACTAATGTCTCTCATGCGGGGCTTAATTATATTGGTTGGTGTTCAAGGAACGAACGGCAGCCAAATCAAAACCTGGAAAGTGGAAAGAGTAGAGAATTTCAACAACCCCTTCCAATTGATCGCATCACAACCCGCTGTCCTTTCCTTTCCTTTTCCAATGCGATTACTTCAACATGAAGACGTAATGATTTCCTTGTTTACTCAACAACAAAGTCATCCATGAAGGCCATTTAAAGCATTTAGCTTCTCCTCATAAGGGAATAATTTGGCTTTCGATCTAGTAAGCTAGCACACCATACATGTTCAAATGGGACCCTCTTTCTCTTCACACATGAGGAATTCATCACAAGGTCACATCACCAGTGGTAAAGGGGAATGGATCAACCGCATGGATCAATAGGTGAACGTACATCTCAGAGCCAATCACATTTTAATTTTGTTTTCATAAAAACCCCTCCTCCCCTTGCAAATGGCAAAAATTGGACAGCTGGTTGGCTCTCACATGTACGTTCACCTGTTGGTACGTGGAGAGGAACCAAACTCATGGTAAATGAACTTTTTCTTCACCATATAGACTAGACTCTAGAGGTACTATTTCCAATCCCCAACCCCCCACCCCCCAAACCTAAAAAATTAATAAAATAGGGGAGCTATGGGGCCTTTAGCCGGGGAATCGCTTTCCATCACTTGTGTTAGAGAAACATGCATTCTATTCCATATACACAGAGGTTTAGGGATTACCTAAATCGAATGGAATCGCAGCGGAATGGATGATTGAATCAGCTTGTAATTACGAGCAGATCACGATTTCTACAGGTTTCTCCACAGAGAACTCCACACCCCAAAACTCTAGGCAACAATGGAAACCCTAGGAAATGCAGAAGTTGAAGGAGAGGGAGAGAACGGCTTCTCAAAGATATGAGGTTCAAAAGTGTTTTTAGGGTTTAAGCCTAATACTCATTTATAGGCGAAACCCTGGGCGCCCCTCTCACTTGGTCGACTCCCACTAGGGGTCTAGACCGGATAAGAAAGGGGGAGGGGTTGGTCACTTAAGTGACCGCCCCCTCCTGAGCTCAGGTCTCGTGCGGCCAGCCCCTTGTGGACGCACTAATAATGGGCCCAGCCCATTATCGTTTAACAACTTGAATGAGCACTGCCTATGCCTTACCTTCAAATAAGATTTTGAAGTTAAATACTTGTTGAAGATCACAGGTATTCATATGAAAAACTGGAAATGCTTAGTAAAATTACCAAAGAATCTCTTTAATGGGCACACCTAGTTTTGTCACATGAAAGAGTGATGTGGTAAATCTAGTCGTTGAATATCTAGGGAATGATCTGAAATTTAAAATAGGACATTTGTCAAATTTCAACTTAAAATTCAATCATTTACCCTCACATCTAATGTCATACC
Source organism: Telopea speciosissima (assembly GCF_018873765.1). NCBI lineage: Eukaryota > Viridiplantae > Streptophyta > Magnoliopsida > Proteales > Proteaceae > Telopea > Telopea speciosissima. The sequence continues at coordinate 85,084,106 of NC_057916.1, read as the reverse complement.
CTCCCGTGTATGTCCATCCACTCCAACAATAGTTCTATCGACCCTCTTGGTAGTGCAAGACTTTTTTATTCCTTGTTTTGCCTTCTTAAAAATTCAGATTGATCTGAAATTTGACATGTGAAAAAAAATTCCTTTTAAGTTTTATCTATCCATAGAATTTCAGTCTCATGACTTGCAATGTGGCAAGTCTAGCTAGGTGTCTATTAGAAAGATAGGAAAATCAGATTAGAATATTAATATTATCACCAAATGAATTGATTCAGATAAGGCAAGATTTGGTATGATTTCTATTTCAATTTCGGATTGATATCATGAATCAGTCAACAAAAAGATTTTTGGTATAAAAATTAAAATTATTTTGGTTGCATCAATCTGAAATATTTCAAGAATAAGAAATCCATTTGATAGTTCAATTTTTGAGAATAGATTCTCTATATTTCTTTGGGACATGGTGGTTGTGGCGGGGGCAGGGCTGGGAAGTGGATAGTGGTGGTGGCGGTGGTGATGGTTGTGGCGACGGCAGTGGTGATGGCATCACTGGCATGGTGGTGGTGAGATCATTGGGAGAAGAAGAAGAATGGCAGTGTTTTACTTTTAACATTAAATTATTATTTTGCCCATCAAATTAATCATATGCTCATTAAAGTGAATGACTGAAATGTATTTGAATTTCAAAATTGAAACAGTTCCTCAACTATTTTACAATTTCAATTTTTTGTAAACAAGGTAAAAAAATCATAACAAACATCTTAATTTCAATTTTTAACCCCAAGAAATTGAAACAAAAATAATACCAAATCATCCCTTTCGTGTACACACCTCTCAAGTCATAATGGCAACATTATTGACATTTCTACTGTGTTATAAATTCATTTCCCTTTTTATGCCCCTTGACCCAGGCTGTATGATACGGGATCCCTTCTTTACTACCAACATATATTGAGGAATTGGAATCGGATTGCGGATTGAATCGGATCAAATTGATTGGATCTAGATTCAATTTTTTTTGGCTGATTTCTAGTGTTCAAGCTGATTCGAACTGATTTTGGCTGATTTCCAACTGATTCCAGCTAAATTGGAATCAGATACGGTGGCAGATGCCAAGATTCCGCTTCAACGAACCATGGCTACTAGGGAGTAAGGAGTAAGGAACGATAGAAATCTGGATTGGATTGGGATGCGATTCTGTGGATTAATTTCTTTGATTATTCAACCATACATTGGTAGCTACTTCTTGTTAATAGGGAATTCCTAATGATACTAAGACCCGTTTGTTTGACAAATATTTAGGTGGATTGGGAAAGTGCTGATGTGGTACTTCAAAATTTCACTCCAACCTGGTTTGTTTAATTTGGGATGATGGACTTACCAAGAAACAACATTAAATACTTTGTCTACTGACATGACACTTGAAAATCCCACCTTTGTGCTCAAAAACCCACAAAAAACAAAGGAATTTGATTTCTGTTTATAAGAAAAATAAAAATCTCATCCTTGTCCCCAACCCACTGCACTGTGGAACCCAGTACCACAACATTCCTACTCCATTCTCCCTGTCAAACAAACGGAGCCTAAAGAATAATTTTCAGGTTGTAGTTCAGTTAGCCCAGGCTAGGATCCGGTGCCTAAGAATAGCAACCCAGGCCCAGTCCATGGGCCCAGTCTAGGTCCTATAGGGTTCGGACTCGTTGGGCCAAACTTACATCCCTAGATACTACAATGACTAAAATCAACCAGAGGTAACTTCATAAAAATCCTTTAATTTGTCTTCTCCCAGCCCATCAGTTGCCCATCAGTTTCAGCAATTTATTATTTCAGGCACGTAACCGATTGTCCCATTCCGTGGGTAAAGGAATAATATAACCAGTTAAGTTAAGATTAGATTAATACGTTTTAATAGCCATACAAAATTTTCGTTAACTTACTATGACCGTTGTTATCGGTATCACTATCATTAATTGTTGTTGATCCGATACTGAATATTCCTTGAACCATGCCTCAAAGTGGTTTCATTTATGTTGTGAATTGTGATGTTGGGAGTTATATGGTTGTGTTTGGTATGCATTTCTGGAATGCATTCTAGGTCGATTTCACATTTTCGAGTCATAAAAATATCTATTTTTATTTAGGGATGTAAATGAATAGCCGAAATTCGTTTTCGTATTAGTGTTCGTATCTGTTTAGCACTGTCCGAATCCGTCCGAAAGCTAAATGTCGAATAGGCTATAGCTATCCGAAAAGCTATATTTACATGTAAACGGATAAAATATCCGATCCGTATCAGTGTCCGTATCCGTTTAGTACTATTCGAATCCGTCCGAAAGCTAATCAGATGTGGATGCGGTTATAGCACTATCCGAGCCGAATCTGATATGTTTACATCCCTATTTTTATCATCCGAGAATGCGGAATCGACTTGGAATGAATTCCAAGAATGCATACCAAACACTGCCATAGAGTTGTAGTCTCACATTGGTTTGTTAGTTTTGATGTTTTCATATATTTCAGGAGTTCTCTCCATCTAATGCCTTGAAAATTTGGGTTGAACGTATCCATCCTCCAACAATTTAACAACGGATTCATGAATGAATCTAAGTTGTTCTTATAGAAGAAGAGCGATATCGACGGGATGGAGGTGAGAGTGGCTCAACATCATGGAATTCTACACCACAACAAGTTTAATCAATCAAAATTGAATTCAAATATAAGTAATTCACATTCAGGTCTAGTTAATTACAATGGAATGATAAAGAAAAATTCTTTATTTGTATAGAGATCAAAATTCATTCTTTCCATATTAATTTGTACTTGTACCAATCTTTTTTAGAACTCTTCAGAGACACTCTCTAGAGTTGGCTTCCAAGAGGAGTCATGGCAGTCAAAGCTAGCTGGAAATATCCTTTGAAGCTGACTCAGTTTGCACTTAAGAATCCCTTCCTCGACTTTGCAGTTTGATAACAGAAGAGCTGCCTCTTGCTTGGTAAGTAGAATCTTCACTCTCTTGGTCACTCCAACTGCTTTGCTTCTTCCTCCTCTCTCTGAAGCACACCCACCACCCTCTTTAGAAGGTGAAGAAGGCCTTTCGTTCAGATCATCTCTGTATACACACTTTGGATCCTTATTTGTATCGACAGCTCTCTCTATTTCATCTTCTCTGACTCCTCTCAAGTAGCCAACCAAGCAACGATTCCCCATAGATTAAGAGAAGAAGAAGAAGAAGATAAAACGAGAGGATTATGGCAAGGTAGAGGAAGGAGAGAAGTGAAGAAGAACATATAAAAACCTGGTATATATAGTGTGTCTGTGTGTGATAAGGAAGAAATGAGAGTATCCTTTGGGCAAACCCATGGTCGTCAAAAGCCATGGGCACTACTGCGTCGCACGATGCGCACAGCAGCGCCCCCAGTACTGGGGGCCATAATTTTCCCGTGGAATGGACTCGAGGACTGTGATGCACGTTCCTGTCAATCGTCAATTTCATGCAACTGACACTCCAACCACAAGTATTACTATGTTTCACATATTTTACCTGTTGTGCCATGGACTTTAGTGTCACATCGGTTGTGCTTAGGTCATGGAATGTCCTTATAAATGACGGTCAATCTTCACATGACATGATATGTTTTGGGTTTGGAAATGGCCCCTGGAACAAATCCAGGTGGGCTAAAATGTAGTTGCACCGGATAATATCGTTGTTGTATACTATGAGTAATTGTCTTTCTATTTTGTTGTGAGAAAAAATTTCTTCAATGTAGGATGAACAAAAACTGACTGCTGCAATTTCATAATGACTCTAAAGTGCCCTTAGTATTGTATTTGTAGTTCTACCAAAGCATCGGAGCCCATGGATGAAGAGATTCTCTCTTCATTGTAGGTGAAGAGAAACTCAATCCATGTTTTTTTAGAGAAAAGACTGGACATGTTAGAGAGATAGACATAGGGTACTAGCTTAGCATATATACCCATCTCTTTTTTGTTTTTTTTTAAAACTAATATTTGATTAGACCATGTTCTAGAATATCTAGATTTTAATTTCTAGTCCTTCAACGTAACTAAACTCTAAACCTTAAATCGTGAGACACGACCTGCTGTTGCTATCACTTCCCAATAGATGACTGAAGCTTTAACTTTGGAAAGAACGAAGGTCGCATTTTTCAAAAGAGAAGGAAATCTATTGGTGCCAACAAATGAAATTTTGAATGGATTTCAGCTTCATCCTAGAACTGCCACTTTTCGAATAAAAGACAAACCAAGGTTTATATATTTTTAAGGAGTGGGTTCCCTCGACGATAGAGTGGGTTACGTATCGGTTTCAGAAATCACCGATACCGATACTGTATCAATACCGTATTGGTGAAACAGTACAAATAATGGATAGACAGTAGAAAAATCAAGATAAATTTATTCGATACAGCTGATCCGTATCGTATCGTATCGATATTGGTTTTGGCAGGTGACCGATATCCGATCCGATACCAAGCACTAAAACATGGTCCCCCAGTCGAATCTTCAAGTGGGGGTGGGGGAGGGGGTTATTTAGGCAATTTGGTTATGCACATAATCACCTTTTCACAATGAAATATGATTGGGCTTGGGCTAAATAATTAGAACCAAAGGTCAGGTTGGGTTGGCCTTGAGATGATTCGTTAGAAACCCTAAACCTGCCCCGATTCTGAGCCTGAAAACCATTTCAAAATATGAATGGGCTTGGGCTAAATAATTAGAACCAAAGGTCAGGTTGGGTTGGCCTTGAGATGATTCGTTAGAAACCCTAAACCTGCCCCGATTCTGAGCCTGAAAAACCATTTCAAATTGTGAATATTTATAAATTGTGTAAATTATTACAATAAATCTTAGAAATGCTACAGTATTAACAATTATATTAGTTATCCCCCAACCATGAGACTCACATGGGTGAAGGGAGACCTGGCCAAACCCGAGCCCAACCCGAGACAGTTAAGCCCAATTGCAGGCTTAAATAATTTTGCTTGAGTTGAGCTTGGGCTATTTAAGTTCAAACCCGAGGTTGGGTTGGACTGGGCTCCAGATGGGCCTTTTATCCTAGAGCTCGGCCTGGGGAAGGGTCACCCCCTTTAGGTCAATAAAGCATTAATACAATGGTAATAGATGATCCGAACAGCTTCTGTACTAAGTTTGAGATTAAACTAGGCTGCCATATATGTTGTCATGGGTAAAAGAAACTATCTTCCTATATATTGCCTCCTTCCAGCAAATTTATTTATTTATTTATTTTCTTTTTCGGTAATCTCTTTCCAGCAATTGTAAGGGAATTTTAACACTATATAGGAAGCCTCATCTGTGCAGGATTCTTCCAATCAGGAATGGATTCATCTGCTTGGGCTTTTTGTGTTTTGACTCAAGGACAAGTGATATTGGCACAAGCGGGTTGTTTTTTATGGCATACCATGAATTGGAGCCAGAAGCTACAACAACACTTTTTGGTCTTCACCATTGCTCTAGTTTGGGTATTAAGATCAAGGGAGTTTGGGTTTCAACAAAGGAGTTTCTTCAGCATATTCCACAACCATCACAAAGTTATTGGTCGTTGGATATGATGCCTTTGTTGATTGATCTTAATTCTTGTATAAAGGATGATTTCTGTTTTTTTTTTTAACCTCAGATGCTTCTATAGTCTTCTGGATGACTTCCTTTGCTAGGAAAGTTGTTACTTATCATCACCACTTTTTGTATGGGCAAGACTCTGTAGATACCTTGTGTATTTCTTAGTTGTAAAGTTTTTATTTTCATAAAAAAAAAAGGAAGCCTTTGGCGATTAGTTCGGTTCAGATATGATATGTATAACTCGAAACGGAACTGAATAATTCCCATAGCCTCAAACCGAAATTGAACTGAATCGATTTGGTTTATTCGATTCGGGTATAATCTCGTATTTCGATTTAACTTATTTGGTTTTGTTCGATTCACTTCTTTATTGTAGAGACTTGAGAATGTCTCGTACTAACTTTGAAGAAACAAGGCACAAAAGAAGAAATAGGCAGAAGAGCAACAATATAGAAGTGATGAGAGTCGATAGTTGAAAACAGAGGCGGAAGAGATGAAGTGATGAGAGTCGATAGTTGAAAACGGAGGTGGAAGAGACCGAAGTAATTATTGACATCTTAGAACTCATGTTTTAGCCTTTTAGGGTTTTTATGGTTTAGTTTCAATTCAGGTTATTAGTTCTGTATGTGGGTTATTTTTCATTTGATTCGGTTCTATTCAACCCAACGGTTTTAATCCAAAAACAAACCAAACCAAACAATTCAATTTTAAACGACTGGTTTATGGATGTGAGGATTGAGGAGAGAGTAAGACACATAAATAAAAAATTACATTTGTGATTTTTATCATGAATTTTCTCATTATGTTTTTTCGTTTCTTTTCTTAGCATCCAAGCATAGCCTGAGATGAGTTACATTAATGGCAAATATGGCCACCGTGGAGAAATTGTTTCCTCCCTAGGCAATAGCGGTTGAGGCAACCCCGTTTCGTCCTTTTAAAATAGACAAGATTATGAGTGTCAAAACATAACCCAAACTGACGAAACCAATTCGAATCAATCGAAAGCGAACCAAACCAAAGGCTATATGAGCTTATTGAATCCGGGTTGGGGTCTTGTGATACCGAAACTAAATCGGACCACACCGAAACCGATAAGACATCGAACCAACTTAAAAAATCAGACAACCGAAATAACCCGATAATAAATAGATAACAGTACAAAATTCATATAAAACACATTTTTTTCCTATACTTATTATTATATTTACATGGTAAACTGAAAACCAAATCGATAGTAAACCATTAAGAGAAACCCATAAGAAACCGAAACCGGTGCACTTATTTGTTGATCATGTTTCGGATTCATTCATTCTCACATTATTGACAGTTGACACCCCTTTCACAGGAAGTTCGCTAGAGCCACGCATGTGATGGACGACCCATGCCTTCCTCTTTGAGGGTCGGTACAACATAACTGTTAATAGAGCTGATTGACTTTGACTCATCAAAAAGATGGCCCACCAGAGGAGGGTCTACCGTCAGGATCTGACGATCGGTCGTATGGCCTATAAAACGATACTGCATTGACGACTGCGATGGGTTTCAGCACACGATCAATATGTGTATCGTTGTTGCAATTTATTAGTGTAGTCTCCCTTTAGAATATCGTCAAGCGCGACAGCGCCTTCCCTCGCCAAACAAACAGAAAAAAAAAAAAAATCAAAAGAACACACGAAACAGAGAGACCTGAAGGCGAGAGATGAATAGTGTCCAGGCGATAAAGCGTATTCCTCGCGTCAAATTCCCTCTGAGACATCTAAACTCCTCAGGTCTGTTCTTTTTTTCTTCCTCCGAAGACTCTATCGCTCAGGTTTCGTTTGAATTTCGTTTGTATCTTATGGTTCTTATTGTCATCTCCTTCTTGGAGGCTTCTTTCTGTTCGTGTTAATATGAGTTTGGTGCATCTTTCTTGTTATTCTGTATTCATTCCAAATCGTTGATTTTTATTCTCTTGTGTTTACTTTCCAATAGAAAAAGATGCAGTGTTCATGAATTCGATCCGATCAAATCACATAAATACCGTATATGGCTTTTGATTTTAGGTTTTATTGTTTATATATTGATTTATTTAGCTGAAAAATCTCGAATCGATCTACACCGCTTGGATTCTGTGAAGAAATCCAAATCAGATAACTCAAGTATTGAATCATATGCCTGTTAGACAAGCCGATCAAACTAAGCTCAACTTTATCCTTGCCCTGGTTGTTAATTCCTTGCCGCCGGTGCATTTGACACAGATTGGGGTTCTGCTACTTATACATCACTTTGTTGGATCAAATTTTAAATCCATCCCCATGGCCTTATCAAATAGAAGAACTTTAAAAGCAAAATGTAGGAAATAAATGCCTCTATAGGAATAACGTAAGACTTTATTTTATGGCAAATAATTCTTCAATCAATGTCACACTTGGAGAGTTGGTATTTGGATCACAATCACGTGTATCAACGATAGAAGCAACAACAAGACTGAGGCGTGCCAATAGGTCACTCTCCTTAAGATTGTATTTGCCCCCTATAGGTGCAAACTAGGTTCACTTGCAACCCAATCTCTCAAGATACAACTGCCTACAAGCCCACCCAAGAGTCCTTGCACTTGACTTGAGGCCACGTTGGTAGACAAGGTTGTGCTTAACACTCAATTAAAACTCACAAACATTAATACGAGAGAGAGAAATGCCTAATTTTTTGAATTCTTTTATTTTATTTAATCATTAAAACCACAATTCCCCCACAAATTCAGAATTTGCGATAAAACAAAGATAAAGTATTGAGCACTTTAGAACTTATAGAACACATCGTTGTAGATATCTTTTGGACTTGAATCTACACTAGGTCTCACAAGACATGCTACTGAGTATGGGTGAAAACATCGTTTCTTGAACCTTTCCTCATCAGTGTAGCTGACTAGCCTGCTAGTCATATCCTACAATCCAACCTTATGTTATCCTGTTCGAATAAATGGACAATTCTCCTTTTAAAGGACCAACCTTGTCCAATTGTTTAGAGAATTTCCCTTTTAAATTCTCATCAAAAGTGGCCCTACTTCTTTCAACCACTTAGGTCAACTCATGGTGTGCACCACAGATAACACACCACCACAGTTGTGAGATGTAGTTGATTAAGGGCTATATACTCATCCTCTTGTCATTGTGGTGAGTACTATTTTCCCATCTAACCAAGATGTGCCAAAATTGTAGTAGTACTTGCAAGTCATCCGGTGATTTCGTTTTTGCCATTTGAACCTAATTCCAGGGATTCTCTCTCACATAGGTTGAGTTTCCATCACATGACTTATGTCACAAGTCTTAGACTCATCCCTTTAGATGTATCATGTATAATCTTGGGAGTTTGTGGTTTTGTAAACATGTAAGTTAAATTCATTTCTGATCGTACAAAGTCGATAGCTATCGTTCCATCATTTATCAACTGTCTTACCAAGTTATGCCTCAGGCGTATATGTGGTGTAGATCGAAGCATAAAGAAGAGAAGGACCAAAATAAAAGTTGGTAAAAATTACTTTTCATGTGAACAGTACCCGAGATACTATTCATCCCGTACTGTTCACATGAATAGTGTCACAGTCATATTGCCTTGGTGGGAATGTTACTAGGGTTTTTGGGTTCCCTAAATATTGTCTCTGTATGGAAAACCCAAGACACAAGGAAAGAGAGATCACTTTGTGAGGTCGAGAGTGGTGTAGAGCATTTTTCAGGTTGTGTGGAAAATCTCTGGTTTGCTCGGATGGATGTAGGCATTCGTGACAAACCACGTTAAATTCCTTGTATGGTGTGTGGTTGTTTGCTTGGTTTCTTCCTCGTGGTTGCGCATTCGTCCTCAACAACTATTACATAGTTTTCATTCATTAATAGCTTATCTAATTAAACTCTTTCTTTATTGTTTTTATTTAATGTTCTATGCATATTATGTGGAATAAATAGTTTTAGAAATATAACTTCTGATTAATCAAACAAACTGAATGGGCTGCATTTCAACAGTTTTGAATTTGTAATGGAAACTACCCTCTTTACCTGTTTTTGAGCTCTGAAAGATATCTTAGTTCAATAAAGGCTTTTTCCCTGTGCTATGAGCCTCTCTCTCTCTCTGTCCCTCCTTGTCTCTGCATGTGTGCCCTTGTTTTTCTGAGCTTACACTGTACTTTGACGAATGAACAGGCTCTGCTTCACAACCTGAAGCAGCATTAACAACTGGAGATGTTCATTCAGCTCTGTTTTCCAGGTCAGGAGTCCCAGGGACACCTACCAACACTTCTGTAGGAGGGAAGGCTTCTTCTCAGCCAAAACGCACACCAGTCACTGACAGGGAGATTGAAGCTATTTTGGTATGCACACTTCACTTTGTAGTTTTCTCTGTGGAATAAAATATTAACTTGGCACTGCTTGAGAAAGAATTTAATTGTGGTTGCCGAGGTCAGCGACCCCGAAGACGTTATGTGATCACCCGGCTGGTAGCATAGTTAATTGCCTAGGTTAGCTAGGGGGTTCCAATGCATTGGATGGGTTCATTTTTTTTCCATGCCTCTTGCTAGTATAGTATATGTTAGATGTTTGAAGTGGAAGGCGAAAAATATTTTTCCCTCCATCCTACATTGATTGCCCCCGTTTTTTTTAGTTTGTGTGTACGTGCCTGTGCGTGTGTGTGTGTGTGTGTGGGATAGCAATGTCGGAAAGTAAGGGGGTCATAAATGCTTTTTAATACAACAACAACACCAACAACACCAACAACATCCAAGCCTTACATCCAAGCCTTATACCAACTTAATGGGGTCGGGTACATGGATCCTATAAGAGAATAATAATAAACAAGTAAAAAAGGGGGGGGGGGGGAGGAACAACATCGACACAATCTCTAGGGCATCAACTCTTCTTAACTACGTACTGCTTCTTAATTGCCCAACATTCTGCACTTGGTCTCGAAGATGAGTGTAATACAAAAAACAGCATCACAGCAACAAAGACCAACTAAATGGGGTCGACCACATGGATCTTTGATCTCCAATCAGCTCTATTTGAGGTCATACTAGGAGCAAGACCTAAGCTAAGCATGTCTTTCTTCCCCATTTCTCCTAAGGTTATCTTAGGCCTACCCCTGGTTCTTTTGGTTCCCTATCAAGATCATGTCGCTCCTCCGGACTGGGGCCCTTAAAGACCTCCGTTAGACATGGCCATACCACCTCAAACGACTCTCTCTAACTTTATCATGAATCAGGGCTATTCCCAACCCAGCTCTAATATGATCATTCCTTACTTTATCCTTCCTAGTTTCCTACTCATCCATCTCAACATCCACATCTCTGCAACACCAAGTTTATTTATGTAGCACTTCTTCACAGCCCAACATTCCTACCCATACATCATAGCTGGTCTAATCCTGTAAAAAGTTTTAAAAGGATACGCTGATCATGCAGTATTCTGGTCATGCCTCTCCACTTCCACCCTATTTTAATCCTTGGGGCAACATCGTCATTTATGTCTCCTTTCTTGTTTACGATTGATCCCATATATATAAAGTGGTCATTTTGCAGGATCTCCCTCTCCTCAATAAGTCAACATTCACCACTTCATTATTCGTCCCAGAGTTGCTAAAGTTACACATCATGTATTTGGTCTTAGTTCTACTTATCTCAGACCCTTTGATTCCAAGGTTGTTCTCCATAGTTCCACTTTGGCGCTAATCCCTGCTTTTATCTCATCTACTAAAACAATATCATCTGCAAAGATCATACATCATGGGACCTCTCCTTGTATACTTCTCCAGATCTATAAAGACCATATGAAGATCTTTCTTGCTCTCTCTATATCTTTCCATGAGTCTATTGCCTCCATTGAGGTCTTCCTGGCATAAATCCGAATTGGTTTTCCGTTATAGTAGTCTCCTCTCTCAAGTGAGCTTCAATAACCCTCTCCCATAACTTCATCGTATGGCTCATTAACTTTATGTCCCTATAGTTATTACAATTATGAATATCTCCTTTGTTTTAAAATTGGGACCACAAAGCTTCTCCTCCATTCATCTGGCATTTTCCTAATGATCATAATCTTGTTAAACAACTTGGTTAGCCAGGATAGACCACGGAGTCTTACGATCTTCCACACCTCAATTGGGATCTCGTCTGGGCTTAGAGCTTTGCCTACTTTCATCCTTCTTATTGCTTCTTTTACTTTGGGCATCCTAATTTTGTGTACATATCTACGCGAAGAGGAATCCCTATGAATGACTCTTTCTGCAGCCCTGTCACTCGTGGGGTCTTCATTAAGGAGCCCGTAGAAGTACTCTTTCCATCTCTCTTCAATGTCCTCATCCTTTATAAGAACTCTACCATTAATGCTTTAATCACTCCTTAAGATTTTAGGTGTTTCAAAGAGGACAATGATTGGTTTAAATATGTTGTCTTAGCTTAATTGGTTGCTTCATGGAATTTGGTCAATATGATTGTGGGTTCAGAAGTATAACAATAACATTTAAACAAAATTACAAGGTAGGTACAAGCCAAAAACCAGGTCTAACTGTCAGTCATCTAGGTGCACTTAGAACCCCAAGCCACCTCTTAGTTATGCATTCCCTAAGTTGTTTTTCCTGGACACCTTTGGGTCCACTGGTCTCCTAGAAAACAGTCAAAACACCGGCTGAGTAGACTCCAGAATGTTAGCCACATTGCATCTCCTTGTGCTCTACATTTCATCCTTGTATCCTTCTGCCTTGTGGCAAAAAGTATGCTTCTTTACTGATTTCTTTCATAAGAAGAAAATGTGGCTGTTGTTCATTAGGGAATCATCTAATTCAGGTTTTGGTTTAGATTTGAATTGTTTGACATTGAAGGGTGTTCTCATAGCATGGCCACTCTGGGAGGAATGGACTCGCTGTCTCATCCCTCCACTTAAAGAGCAGTAACTCAGTAAGGGCTGTTGGAAGATAGTATCTGGAAATTCCATCAAGCAGTTCTTTTCCAATTATCATTTACTTGTGATTTTATTGAATGCGGATGCCATTGATCCTTTGATCAGGGCCACTAGTCACTTACAAAATCGACAAACTACGAGAAGAAAAGATATAAATTATGATTCTTCTCGCATTCTCTACCATGTTGATGTCAGATCTGTTAGGGGCAGAACATAGATTTTGGGGGTATGTATAACAAAAGGCTTTAACAAGTTGGTTGTTTGATGATTGTGGTGTTTCAAGGGATTGATTGCAAGTGTTACAGAATAATGGTGTTGGATTTTGGTTAAGGATTTTATTTCCTTTCTGGGTTGCGCCTCATTCCTCTTAGTTCCATCTTCCATTTTCCTTTTATTTGTTTTTGTTTTTGTTTTGTTTTTTTTTTTTCATTTCTCATTCCTCATCTCATTTCCCATCTCTCTTTTCTCCATTTCTTCATTCCCTTTTTTTGTTTAGACCTCAATTTTCCCTACTTTGTTTTGTTCGGATCCATGTAACCGACCCCTTTAAGTTGGGATAATAGTGTTTATTATTATTGTTTTGGGGTGGGGGGGGGGGGAGGAGGGGTTGGGATGTGGTCAAGGTTGTAGAATATGGTCATTGGTTGAGAATCAGTGAGTGATATCTTAAGCAACCAAGAATTGTGAAGATCTTCACTAGAATCGCACCAATATTATTGCTATTAGTCTTACCTAGTAGTAGTTGAAAGCATCACATCTTCAAACAAATTGGATGAAACACCATAACAACATTGAGCTAAGCAACACAATATTCTTTGTTAACTTTTTTAAAAGAAAATTCAGTTGTGAAGCTTTATATAAAATGTCTTCATGATACAGGCCCAATTACAACACATTAATCCAGACAGATGCCAATATGATACCTTATTGTGGCCTAGGATGTGTAGGCAATTGCAGCCTGGGTGAGCTATAACTCAGCGCTAAGCTGCGCAACTAGGCCGCAACATAGACATTGGTTATGGCTAGGCGCCCACTTGACATTTTACTTTGAGATCATATACCTTAGTGAGTCTCTTCAGTTTGTGTGTTCTTGTTCTGTGACCCAAGAGCAATTACAGAATAGACAAACCTTGAATCCAACTCCAGACATAAGAAATTTTTTGTCAATGTTCTTAGTATACTCTTGGGATGGAGATTTCAACTCTCTCCAAAATCCAAAAGTACCAACCATTCCAGCCATTCCCTTTGTTTTTATGCTCTATGCAATCCTGTCTTCCACTCATTTATGCCTCATTGCGCCACTTGGAACAGAGCCTTGACTTTCGCAGGGTGGGCTTTGTTCAATCACTAGGTTTCCTTTTTAAATTTATGATACCTGATTTTAAATGGCAGCTTACATAATAGCATCTCTACATATGGGAGTGAATTAGAAATCTGGCGCGGCCTCACTCAAACTCTGCCTACTACCATAGTTTTAGTCATTCTTGGACCACCTCTTAGATTTGTAGTAGCACAAGATAAGTAAGATAGGTGATCCCAAGCATCTGGATTAGATGATACCTTCTGAAATTTCACTCTTACAGAAGGTAGTCCATAAGATTGATCGTTATGGACATTGGAATACCTGATCCTTTAGAAATTTCGTTTTACACTGTTACATGTGTTGTTTAGAAGCATGAAACATCATAGTTAATCTCCGTTGGTTTCTGGGTGAGCTACTTAGTGGTGCACCTTCTTACATTTGTAATAGCTTAAAATCACCCTTATTAGACCTTGATAATTGTAGGATTTTTTCTGCACCATCATAAAATCCAGGAATGGGTAAAATACAATGGGTGGTACTATTCGGGTATAATTTAGTGCGATAAAATACAATGGAAAATTGGGTATATATGTATGAAATAATATACTTCAATGCATTATTTATATAAGTTGATATTTTAAAAATGGGAAAAGGAAGCATGCACCGCCCTTGTACAGATTCTTTTATACCCTTCTCACATAAGAAACAGTGGGGCCAACATTGACACTCTCTCCTATTCTGATCATGTGGACCCCATATGGATGATACCATTTTCTAGCTCCTCATTGGTGTAGCATGTAGATTCCTTCTTACACTGCCGTTGTAGGAAGCCCTCCCGCTTAATATATATATACACGAATAAAAATACAGGAAATATTTGGAATAATACCAAAAATATGGTGAAAGTTCTCAAATAATTGATTTATAAAAATATATGCACTTTTCCGTAACTTTGAGAATTACAAAATTCAGTACATGCACAAGTAAGTTGCAATTGAGAAACAAAGTTACTATATTCTGGACACTGCTAATCAGTGATGTAGTCTGTATTTCATAGGGTTTGTACTAATTTATGCTATAGGGTCCTCCAAGGAGGGTTAGGAGGCACCACTGGTTAATGGTTTACTCCATATGCACACCAAGAAAGTAATAACTAATTTACTGGGTAAAATTCCTCCTCTCCTCCCCACCTTTCTTCCCCGGGGAGCATTTTACTCTTGTGTGTGTGGCCTTTGATTTCTTCTTGTTTTCCTGATTTGTTACCAAATTGGTCAATTGTTTTTGATTTTGTTTGATTCATTTATTGGCAGTTGGGTGGCTGCACCTGATATTTTGACCTACAACTCCAACAGAAAGGAGGGTATGTTGGGTTTGTTTTACCCCTTTATTTGTCTTTCTTTTGTGAAAATGTCAAACATATACCTAGTGGATAATTTTCTTTCTTCATCGTGTTATATAGAAGAAGGGATGGAATAGTTGGGTACTTCACTAACAATAACCCAATTAAATATTTGTCATGTAAACTATTTACCAAAAAATAAAAAATGAGAGTTTTTGATCTTTTAATATTTCTGCTGCCATACTTGTATAGCTTGTAAGTTGCATTGATCTGAGAAGAAAAAATATAGAAGCCTGCTTTTAACAACATTCGAAGTATTTTTCACCAAAAGAGAAAAGATTTGAAGCGTTAACAGCTACAGTTGACCATTCTGTGGAACAGACAACTCACATAGGAGGATAAAAACTCTACAACTCTCCAATCTACCCACCCACCCTTTTCATGTGGGATTTAGATTTTTAAAAATTTTATGGGTAAATTACTTCTGAGGTGCCCAATGTTTGATAACAGTATGTTTTGGGTACCTCAAGTTTTAAAAGTAACGTTTGGGATTCCTTGTGATTTTAGTCCTACCCCAACTGAATGCATTTCCAACTTTACCCCTCCACCTCCTCTTCACCCTTCCCCCCCCTCCCCTCTGTCCCCACCTCTGTCCGTACTCCTCTTGCACAACCCACACCCACCCCCTCTCCACAAGCCCCATCCCATCCCTTTATGCAAATGCAATCTCAAGTTCAAAGACCAAAGTCATCAAACAACCAAGGCATCGAGAATTTAATTGCCAGTCTTAGCATTGGGCTACTCATATCGGCCACTTACGTGGTCTTTAGGAATTCCGATGGGTTATTCATGGATGAGAGTGAAGCTGCGTCCACGGATTTGATCAGATCGTCCAGTTCCAGGTATGGCGTGATGATATGAGATGAGATCAATTCAAGTTCAAATGATCTCAAATTCATGGCTGATGAAGAGGAATGCCAATGAAAAGTCCTAGCTTCTTTCTTCCCCACCCACCTCCCTCTTTCCCCTTTTCTGGATTTGATCTTCGTACTTTGCTAGACCCTGTTTCTTTTTCTGGAAGAAAAATAACTGTGTTTGGGTTTTTCCCGCTTCATTCCAAATTTCTAATTCCAATTGAAGATCTTATACTGCTGCCCTGCAAAAGAACATTCCCAATTCACAAATGGGCTACTGGAAGGCAAAACGAAAGATGAGGATGAACAGTTTACGGCCGAGAAAGAAGGGATAGGATGCGGTTGACCTTTCTCTGTTTCTTCATCTTTAATGCAATTCAAATTCTCGTGTGTGCGTGAATGCATTCTCACAATCTCACTTGGAGGGATTTTCTGTTTGTTTCCGACGGTCGAGAGAAAGGACCTCGTAGGGAAATGAGGACAGTGACTGTGACAGTTTTAACTGTCCTGATGCTAACACAAGCCCTACAGAGCTCTTCACCACTATAAAAATTCCCACCTCTTTAAAAACTACTTAGCTCTGGTTTCAAGCAATGTACCCTTCAATAACGTCAGATCTTGCCAAACATACTCATCCTCCTCATGGTTAAACTGTGATTTTACACATATCGTGTATGTGAGACAGGATTTCTCGACCTCTTCAAGGACATTTGTGCAGGACTTCATAAGCTACAATGCAGGGTTGCACTGTGAGAACATCATAAAAGTCCAGACTGATGAAACTAAGGAGAGCTGTCTTCTTGATGAATAGAACCATATCCATTACTTTCAATTGAACAAGGAGAAATCAGATTTGAATCCAACAAGGAATGCAGAAGCCCAAAGTTGGTCAGAGTGCAGCACTTGATTCCCTATCCTTCTTACACCTTGGGGGAGGGAGATAGGGATGGTGGTGGTGGCCATGGTGGTGGGGCAGAGAGGGGAGAAGGGTGAAGAGGAGGTGCAAGGGTAAAGTTGGAAATGTATTCAGTTTGGGGTAGGACTTAACTTACAAGGAATCACTTTTAAAACTTAAGGCACCTGAAACGTACTTTTATCAAACATTGGGTATCTCAAATATAATTTACCCAAAATTTATTCACAGTTTGCAAAGTCCACTAGTAACAGGAGGCATTTTGTAGACTTTACTCTCCCTGTGTGTTTCATAGGGCTAGCATTTATTTTCATATAGGATTTTCTGTTTGGGACAATAATGGTTGCTAAGGCTGCAATTGTTTTTGTGATAAAATATTTTAAGGGACCTGTTGAAAATCAAACAAAAATGTATAAAGATTAGAAAGGAGAAAATTATTTTACTCGAATGAAATACAAAATATTAGAAAGCAATTACCGTGTCAAAACTCAGTGATTGTAACTCTTGGAACCTATGGAGGATTCCACTCCCATTGTATGGTTGGATTATTTCAATTAATCATAGTCCCCTTGGTGGCCAACTGCTGGCCATAACCTGCATATGTATTGTGATGGTGTTTCTATAATTCTGGTCCAAAAATTTATTCCAGCAGATTTTCTTTTCAGAATTTAATCTGAATTACCTGAAGTAGTGGAGTATCAATAATAATAATAATAATAATAATAATAATAAATAAGTGGGAGAGGGTTCTCTGAGCAAGCTGCATAGAGGACAGCACAAATAGGGTGCAACGAAACGGTACGGAGAACCTTTTCCCTATATAATAATCTAGTTTACTTGGTGAGGCCCCTTGTATGGGCTTGAAACAGTTGTGTTCGTATTGAGGAATCATAAGAACTCTTGTGAAAACCACGGAAAATATAAAAAACAGGCAGAGAAGTGATTGCCTTGCCCAGATTAAAAAGAAATATCTACACAGGTGAAGGCTACCCTTATACCATAGTTGTCATGAAGACATGAACAGCGCAAGTATCGGGAGGCAGGAGAAAAGGCAAATCTAAGCTACTGAAACTATTTTTTTTTTGTGTGTTGGGGGGGGGGTTTGGTTTGGGTTTGCTGTTAAGGAAGATACATGGATTTGGTGGTAAATCACTAATCAGATTTTTTTTTGGTCAAGAAATCACTAATCAGATAAGTTGCTGAGAGATTCGTATGGAAACAATTTCGCCTTCAGGTCCTCCCTTCATTGCATGGTATTTTACTTGAATTCCTGAAAGATAGTAACAGGGTTAGCTGAAGTAGACATTTTAAAATTATGTTTTTGGAAATTTTAGTCGCTGATTGAACTAAAATAACAGGAAACTTTGGTTTCTAGCCAATCATCAATTATGAAATTTTCTGTGCTATTTGTTATGGTCTTCATAACAAGGATCAGAGGATCAGGTGTGTTTGCACTCCACTGGGGAAGTGTGTCGAAGTGGGTAGTGGCATACCTTCATTCTGTTGCAAGTTGGTGCTCACGGCGACTGCATGTAGAGTTATTCGAGCCTTGGGTTGCCAGTCGATGGGTTTCCCTACCCATGATCGGAGATCCAAAACCTCTGCCAATATAATTGTAAAGTAAATATGATTATAGAACATTAAGGCTGCGTTTGGTAGGCATTCCAAGAAATCATATCAAATGCAACCCAGGCAGTGTTTGGTATGCATTCTAAGTCGATTTCACATTCTCAGATGATAAAAACATGCGAAATCAACCTACAATGCATACCAAATACAGCCTTAATTGAAAAAAAAAAAAAAAAAAAAAAAACCCACTATATCATGTTAAACGCTTTCAAAATATAAAAATATAGTTCATTCTCTTTGACACGTTTTGGAGTTGAAATTTTCAAGAGGGGTTGTCATGACCCACAAAAGATATCTTGAGATTGAGAAGATGAATGACAAATATACGATAAACCAAAATAGTTGATCCGTATATTTAAGATTATGGGTGGAAGACTAAACTGCATTTGGTATGATTTCTTGAAATGCATTATCGACCTGGAATGCATTTCAAGAATGCATACCATATACAGCCTATTAAGTTTTCAAACAGACTAAAGCTTCCTGTGCAGTTAACTGAAGTACTAAACTAGTAAGGTGCGAAATTCATTGGATTGTTTTGACAGTTACCAGAGGTAGAAGAATCCTTCAGGTGCCTGATGTCGAAAATGCCTCCGCAGGCCCAGTCTGTGTGCTTCTTTATGTCGTGGCTTCCGATTTCCTCATACTGCCAGCTCCCTTTCTTGAACTCCTCGTTTAAGAACAGCTCAATATGCCTCACATCTAATGTCTGCATCGTCCCTACAAAACAAATTAAGCAAAGAATAGTTTACGTGGACAGGAAACTACATCTCTAAAAGTAGACACATTAATCAGCTGCGTTTCCTGGTTAGGGTCGGTTGGTCCCTCAACCCAACCAGCTGAGGTTCAGGGCCTGAACCTCAGGCAGACATCAAAATCCCAAAATCAGCTCATGCTTTCAATAAGATTTGTACACCTGACTGGAGCCCTTGTACTCTAACGCATCGAGTTGTGTAAATTGTAATAGACTTGAGGATCTCACTCGGGACATGGTCATCATCTGATATAAAACAATGGGAAAAAGATCTAGAAGACCAACAAATAGAGAGCCAAGATCCTAATTATTATCCTGCAAATGATACTCCCTTTGCAAATTCTACAGGGCCAGAACATTTTATCAACTTCTGGGAAAAGATTATCATCTAATGATTATTCTGCAAATGATATACAAGCCCAAGCATTGTTGATCAGTGGAGCCTACGTCATTCCACATCCCACCCCTGTTGAAGGGCGACGAGGTCATTCTTACCGTTGAACGTGTATTGCAAGTTCTACAACCAGTGGGATATAATTCACTAGGAATTTTGCATGGCAGGTAACTTTTCTACTTCAGAGTTGTTCTTTCTTTTTTTGGCTCTATTATGCCCACTAATGGGGCCAGAAGATGGGATTGGGCGCCCAAGAGGGCCGCCCTTAAGGGGGTGGGGTGGGTGCAAGCCACGCACTGATGCACATATGTGAGTATTTGATCTACTGACCAAACCTCGTGCACTCCTAAGTGAGCAGTGCCAAACTCCCAGGCCAAGCCTGGGAGTGCACTTCAGAGTTCAGTCTCTCCTCCGTTTGTCATGGCTTGTTTTCTAAATCCTACAGATTGTGTTACAAATTGTAGTGTCTCGTAGAGCAAGGGGACCATAATTCAATGAATTCCACGCTGATTTGATGATCAAAACTAGAAACTTGTCTGTTTAATTGGTTCTGTCGCGGCTGGATTGTTCAAATTGCCATACTCTTCCTCTTGAGTTGTGTGAAGCAGAAATCTCCCGTGATGAGGGCAAGGTGTTTAGCTTTTATATCTTAGGATACGGAAACACATCTCATTTATTTTAAACTCATGAAATTCTCACCTTCGCAGGTGTTAAGGTTGCAGACAGGGCATCTTACGAGCTGTAGATCTGTAAAAACAAGGGCCCATCGAACACTCATTAACTCTATAATGAATTATGAAAAAGTTTTCCTTTACAGGTTAGGTTATTGCTGTAAGTTAACGCGCTGGTTCGTCTGATGAGCAGTGACACTACCAAAATAAAGAAGAAGGTGGACCATTTAAGTCAGTTCAGACTTCAGAGAGGGGAGATAAACTTACCAGCTATCCAAATTCCAGTTTTAATGTTGCTCAAGACACAAGAGCCGGTACTTTGCACCATTTTCTTTGTGGTCCCTCCTCGTGGGATTTCTACGGGAGACGACAGCTTCTCCGTCAGCAGCGCAACCGGCGAATCAAAGAAAAACGCGCCGATTCTCATCCAATCTGTCTCGTACAGTGGAAAACAGAGTTAATTAAAAGCATATTTTATAATTAGGAACTCAGTCACGGTCATCATGTCAAAGCCTTAATGTTCAACAGGTAATTCACCATTTCACCGCACCTATGTGTTTGTCTTGTTGATCAAACGAGTAAGAGTGACTCCCATCTGTAGAGATCGAAAGTTGGCGCAGTGAGGTACTACTACACTACACTACTATGCTAGTTTTATTGCCATGACATGTAACGTTACTTAAAACGTTACCAAAAGCTGAAGCGTAAAGTTCAATCCAGTTGAAAGCCACGCGTTCGGGTTCCGGGACTTGAAGATCTCGCAGACATGCAAATTTCCATATGCACTCTTCCATGGCGATGCGATGGAACCAGCGATTCGTTGCTCCGAGCATCACCAGAGATTTTCCATCCAAGTATTTGGCGATCTCCGTCCATATATCCTCTTCGTACCTTCGTGTGTGCATGTACACGAAATCAAAAGATATAGTAAGAAATTGTACAACTGAGTAATCAACTTTACCAAAGAAAAAACACAGAAATTCATCTCACATGGTTGTAGCATGCAGGATCATAGATTCATAGTTTGTAAATCCTTCTTCCAATCCAGGCAAATTTTAAACAGTCGGATCTACGTTTAGGAGTTTGAATGAGCACCATTCACCAACAAAACTATATTGGAAGTTCAGTTAAAAGAACGATACCAAAATTTCAAACTGACTTACGGCCGGGAAACTAGATCGTAGGATCTGTTGAGAATGCTGATCACTTTTTAAAAGAATTTGATTTTGAAAACTTCAGAAGCACATAGGAAGTAGAATGCTAGTAGCACTACTAGCGAATACATCTTTTGTTTCACATTTCACAATGAGAAGCTCAGTTCTAGATCCAGTATAAATTTTGATTTCAATTTGTTCGGTTCGGGTACAATTACTGATTCTATCACAAGCTATAATGAATAACTAGGAATGAAACTTTAAAATCGATGCCAGGTTACAAATAGTGCTGAATGAAGAAGAGTCTCCGCAGTTATAGTTTCTAGAAACCGTTCCACTAATGGAAGCTAGTCAAATTCTTAGATCACCAGATGAATGAGTTTGTATGGTGAAAAATGTTTTTGGAGAACAAACGAATTAAGCTGGTCAGAATTCCATGCTATAACTACAAAATCAACCGGAAACTGAGGTATAACCTTCCGAGAAAAAAGCTCGTCTCGAGCAAAACAAATCAGATTCATTGAATCGGCTAAAGTTCAAAAGTGTCGATCCATTCGTTTATTCCAATTTTTCAGAATGTCACAACGACGGACGAGAAGTTTTTCTATCTTAAATTTCAGATAAAATGACGGTAAGCTAGTACACAACTTATCGGTCATCGAGTTTCTAACTGAAAACACTGTCGGATGCAATGTTATCGATCAGAAAGAAAGTAATATGCTCTAATAACTTCCGAAAGTAAGATCTACTCAGGGAATAAGTATCGGTACGATAAAGAAAGAAGATTCCGGTGGATTTCTTGGTTCTCGCCTTCAGAACAGAGCACTTACCGCCAGATCTTATAGTTTTCATCATTTAGAAACTTAAAAATCCGAATTCACTTCGATTAAATTACGCGCAGAGAGAGCGAGAGAGAGAGAGAGAGAGAGATTACCAGGAGAAAATAGAGTTTGGATTGAGAGAACTCGATCGGGGAGAAGAACAGGAGCAAATTGAGCTGCCTCTTCGCATTCGCTTCCCCATTTGCCTTCTACTTGCGAATTCGAAAAATCAGAGGCGCCAGAAGACCGAAACGGCTATTTATAGACGCGGGAGTGCGGGTAGAGATTTAAAAAACAGAAGAGAAAGAATAAGAAAATGTACAGAAGGGTAGTTTTGTCCAACGATGTCGCTCTTTTCTTTTTTATTTTTGCCGGTTTGTAATTTGCCAAGTGGCAGAATACAGGAGAATGTGTTGAGCATTCAAGCGAGCATTCAAGGGATGCTTGGAGCCATGGCCATACATGGGAAGTATCTTATACAAGTGGTGAAGGTAAATGATTGGTTTAGGTCTGAAAATTTACATGGGACGAATCCAAATCAAAAAATGCGAACCCAGGGCACGAGTCTACCACCACGGTAGGGTCTCGGAGGGTCATAACGCACATAGTTTTACCACTGTTTTCACAGAGAGATTGTTTCTAGACTCGAATTCGTGACCACATAATCACAATTGAGCGACCTTATCAAATCATTCCCTACATATCTAATTATCATAATCACTAAATCACCCTTTCACATATCAAAATTGCCATGCTCATTCAGAAAAATCTCTAGATGTGCCTATAGAGATATTTTTGCCTATAAATTTTTTTTGGGGTAAAATTTTTGCCTATAAATTTGCAAAACTTGTTTACATAGATAGTCCTCCAATTCTTAGCTACATGGGTAGCTAGTCTAAGCTAATTGACCGTTAGATTAATTGTACATTTAATGAATTAACCACTTGTCGAATTTGAAACTTTAATTCAATCAAGTATCCTCTCATATATGTACAAGCATTGTTGTTTTTTTCAGCTATCCGTATATAGTCATGCACCCTCTCGTAATCATATTTGTATAGTTTTGCTAAATTATTAAGCCAATTCTGTTTAGGCTGAAATTCAACTTGTCGTCAGGGTATCTTTGATTGATTCTTGAGGAGGTATTCACAAAATTTGGGCCCATCCAATCCCCACATGGCAGATATTTGGACCATCCTGGATTACTCAGTCCATATAAATTATAAGGCAAATGTCTCTGTATTTTCGTGGAAAAAGTTAAAAATTTCTTTATATGGCAACCTAGACTTGGAATTTGTGTACATATGCACCTCATCTGACAAGTGGAAGAGTGAAGTGACAATTTTGAAAATTGGACATTTAGAGAGTGACATAGACTGATCACGTGTCAAATTTCAAATTAAAATTCAATCATTTGTTGTTTACGTAATTGCATACCTTCTCAGTATGTCATTTCAAATTTTTAGTGTTTTTCTTTTACCACTTGACCAACTCTAATCGAGCTAAAATTTATCATGTGAGCAAGTAGGAACACCACGAATTTTTATCTGCTACTGTGCACTACAGTGCTGCTGTGCCGCATGGGTTTGGAACACCACCATCTTCATAAACTAAGATTATTCTAAAGCATGTTTTTAAGATAGCATTCCTAAATGGATCTTTAAATTAACAGTCAAATAATGGGGCATGAAGTACTAGTCAAAATTGAAAGACTAAAAAAATATAAAGGGCTTGACCTTAGTTATCATAGCCTTTTAAGTCTTAACAAATACATAATATATAGGGTTAGGATGTGAATTTGTATCAGTTCCAACGATTCCTAGTTGGTCTATCGGTTCTAGAACTATTGAGAGACCAATAATTTAATTAATAGATCTAAAATCGGATCAATAAGCTATTGGATGGGTCGATTGCGATTCCTAGCGGAGCGGAGCGGACCGGTTCCGATCCAATTCCCAATTCTAATCCATTGGTAGAAAGTCTAATCCAAAATTGACACCGTTATTCAGGTATTTTTATCTGCTTCGTTTCTTGTCCGATCCATTTCTCTAAGTTCCTCTAATAGAGGGGGTTGGACCCCACCTTGGCAGTGTGTTCAGATAAAGGTAGGGTGGTCATTTCTACCCCCACTTTATTAGAGGAACTTGGGGAAATAGAACACCCAGGAAATGAAACAGATAAAGATCCTTCAGAGGGCATATCAGATTCTCGTACGGCCATAACCGCATAGATGGAATCTATTTACTCCCTTAGATTGCATATGTGCGGCGAAGACTGTAGGAGAATGGTTCTCGATCCAGCCTCTTTGATTCTTGTGTTTAGATAAAATATTCCCAATAGATTGATAGGGTGTGAGCCTGGAAAACCCTAAAGGTGTCTTATAAAAACCATATCTTTGAAAGCTAGACCTGGTTCAATCCAGCCTCTTTGATTTTAATCATGTTTTCCCATCGATTTCCGGATCTGGATGTTTTGGTTTCTGATTCAATTTCAGTCGCAATTTTGCTAATAACAAGGTTTGATTTTTTTCCATACAAGCTATAATTCGCTCGTCCTATATTTTTGTTTTCCAGATCCGGAGGTTCTGGTTTCTGAGTCGACCTCGGTCGCAATTTTGTTAATAGCAAGGTTTTATTTTTTCCATACAAGCTATGATTTGCCCGTCTTATTTTTTTTTTTATCTGATTCTGGCTTCTGAGTCGATTTCAGTCACAATTTTGCTAATAGCAAGGTTTGATTTTTCTCCATACAAGCTATGATTCGCTCGTCCTAGGTTTTTTTTTCCCGATCTGGATGTTTTGGCTTTTGAGTCGTCCAAACTCCTTTTCTAAATCTTGTTTTTGAAACCCAGCTTGGTGTCGTTCTATCTATATTTTCTTAATCTTAATCAATCTCTTGTTAGTTGTCTCTATTTTCTTCGATTTCCCGTCTTATGGGTTTTGGATTTCCCATCTTATGGGTTTTGCTTTCGATCAGGAGGTTTTGAATTATTACAAAAAAAAAAGAAAAAAAAAGGTCAGAAGGGAGAGTGAAAGTGAGAACTAGGGGTCTCGAACCTGAGACCTAGTAAAATGGGTTTTTTACATCTCAAATTTGTGCTTCATTTTGTACGGACGGGATTGGCCGAGTCATCAATGGAGCCTGTTCGATGTGCTGGAGAGAAAAACGAAAAATCCTTGAACCCTAATCCGCTGTCGTCACAACCACTGTTAAACCGTACCCCGCCGCCCTCACAACCTCAACCCTACTGGAAAATTCTTTCCATCTCTATAGTACAGGCATCTATCTCTTCTTATCTTTCATTTCATACTAATTACTTAAACCTGACCCGTTGGATGTGCTAGAGAGGATTAACGGCTCCATTGATGACTCGGCCAATCCCGTCCGTACAATACGAAGCACAAATTTGAGATGTAAAAAACCCATTTTACTAGGAGGTCTCAAGTTCGAGACCCCTAGTTCTCACTTTCATTCTCCCTGACTTTTTTTTTTTTGTAATAATTCAAAACCTTCTGATGGAAACCAAAACCCATAAGACGGGAAATCGATGAAAATTGAGAGAAATAACAAAAGATTGATTAAGATTAAGAAAATATAGATAGAACAACACCAAGCAAGGTTTCAAAAACATGGTTTAGAAAAGGAGTTTGGACAACCCAGAAGCCAGAACATCCAGATCGGGAAATTGATGACTCGGTCAATCCCGTACGTGTGGAAAAAAAAAAGAAAAATAGAGGAGAGACTGACCAGGTACAAACTATCCGGACTACATTGATTATAGGATGTTATCTCTTACCTAAACCATTTTAATGGTTGGTATGTCGTGGATGATTTAGAGAGATCTTTAGTTAGAACAAGAAATGAAGATTTCAAAATGACCAGAACTAGAGTGGCGAAAGTAACGACAGAATTTGTATAATCAATCATTGTTTGGATGCATTACAAGCCTTGATTGTTCGGAACTCGCAACACTATCGTTGTTCATTCATTTCCGATTACAGTAAGTAATTTTTCAGAAATGAATGAACAATGGTAATGCTGCGAGTTCTGATATCAGGACTTGTAGTGCATTCAAGCAGTGATTGATCATACCAATTCTATCATTAGTTCCCACCACTCCAATCCTGGTTATTTTGAAATCTCCATTTCTGTTCTAACTAAAGATCTCTCTAAGTCATCCACAACATACCAACTATTAAAATGGTTTATGCAAGAGATAACATCATGGTTTTGGTAATAGAGGGGTATGCAGGTCCCATGGATCCTTAAGGTAATCTCAGCCTCTCTTGTCTCGATCAGGTATCTCTCTCTTTTCATTGCCAACATAGTACCAAAGGAACTTACTTATTGGGGAAAAAATTTGCATTAAATTTGACTGCGAAAATGCGAAAATTTGCATTGAGTGATTATGGAGAAACACTATGAAAATATCTGCAGAGTGGCAGCCAAGAACCCCATGGTTCCCATTGATTTTGATTATGATTCCCCCCCTCCCCCCGGTCCCTTGACTTAGCATGATGTATTTAGCTAGAGGTTTTATTCTTTATTTACTTGGTTTTATCATTACTATGGTTAGTTTTGGGCCATTTTCTGTTTGATCTCTTGTAATCTTATTAAACCCTTTCCAATTTTTTGTTAAGTATACCTTATTGATCCTAATTTACAAATCATATTGGACTACAAAATCTATTCTATACTATCCCAGGTTTATGTTAAATAAAATAACTGAAACGTAACCCTAACTTAGGAAATAAAGAAATAGATTAACTAGGAAGGAAACTAAAGGTATACCACACAATAGGGACAGCCCCCCAATGACGCAATCTTTAACAGAAGAAACCTATACTCTTCAAATTAACCAAGAGTGAGAACCTTTTTTAACAGCAAACAAAATGAAGAAATTTTAACTATATTGATACTACAATAATCGTATGAGTTGTGTATTCAGTTAATAATCAGTGATTACATTATAAGATGGCAAAAAATATTGTACTTACAGTGGTACCATACTGCCATTGATGCAACCTGGAGCATTGTGGAGTTGCAACTTTGAAAATAGAATTATTAATGCACTGCTGAGACTAAAGATTTAAAATTCGATATTATAAATTTTTGTATAGCTTGAATTCCTTAGTGTATTGAGCAGTTCTTTGGCATTGATAGTATGATGATTCTTTATAACTTCTCTTTCTTGTTGGACCTTCAGAAGCTGTTGAGAGATCAAACTTTTGTTCCCCTAACCACAGTAAAGCTTCTGTGTGGCAGAGAGAAAGACTTATTTCAATTGCCCCCAAACTTCTAGTCACAGGTCAATACTACGCTTGGAAAAAAAAGACCAGAAAATAGGTTGAAATCAAGAACTCAAACAATTTCAAAATACATACTAGGATTTTGGTTTAGTTTTCAGATGGAGTTCATGGAAAAATTGGCTGAGGGATTTGATGGGATTTTAGATATTGTATTGGTATGGTGGAACAAGAATTCCATATTTATATGAAATGTAGATCTTCGTATACATGGATTATGGATAAGCACGGGAATGAGGACATCAATGAAGATTGATGTTGGGGTCGTTGACACAGGTTGTTTTGTGGGGGGAAGGAAGAACAAATAGGACTTTCTAAAAATCTGGACAGAATATTATTGGAATTTTCTTTAGTTCAGACTGGTATGA
Organism: Telopea speciosissima; assembly: GCF_018873765.1. Lineage (NCBI taxonomy): Eukaryota > Viridiplantae > Streptophyta > Magnoliopsida > Proteales > Proteaceae > Telopea > Telopea speciosissima. Next base: position 85,056,040 of record NC_057916.1, on the reverse strand, counting down.
TTTGAGACTAATTAAGCAGGCTTATGTTTGAGTTATCTGGTTTTGGACGTCATTACATTTACAGCTTTTACTTGTAGAGATTACATGGTTTTCAGCTTTTTGTGTATTGGGTTATATCTGGTTTTGGGCATCATTACTTTTAGGGTTTTTGATTTGGACATAATAGCAGGCTTATAGATAACCTATCTTGTGTTAATATTTGGTAATGTTTCATACTGGTGGTGCCTTTAGGTGAAACAATTACTTGGATAGGAAATAAACATGTAGAATAGAACACGGTTGGTTCTTCATCTATTGACTATTGCAGTTGTCCTTCATTTACAGTTGCTATCCTTGAGTCGCTACTGATGTTCTTGATCATCTGCTGTTGTTTGTTATTGGTATTAGACTGTTGATGTTCGTTATGCACTTATGCTTCATATTCACTATATTTGTCATTTACAGTTGCTATCCTTGTGTCGCTACAGAAGAAAATCTCTGTCGTCTAATCCCAACGGTTGTGGACTGATGGAGACGATATTGGACTCTTACAAGGTCTCCTCGAGTACACGATGCAGAGAGGATCCCACAATTCTTCCCAGCAAGCATCGTGACACGCCCCCCTTCTACGACCAGATCAAGACTCGATTGCAGCTCGATTTCAACAAGAATCAGCTCGTGGAGAAGCTGCAGCAAACACTGCCCTTCATTATTGATTTCAGATGGCTAAGATATCGAAATCTACATGGAGAATTTGGGTTTGATGTATTGCAAGATGTCCCGAAGAAGCTCTCTTGTGTTCGTCTTTCTTATCTCACATCAGGTTTGTAATATTTCCAGCAACATCAGTTAGATCTTGTAGGTATATATACTGGTTTGTTTCCGCAATTTGATTGTACTCTGTACCAAGTCTCAAATTTCTGTTCTTTTCTGAGATTACTGAAGATAAACAAGCAATAAAAATAAATAAAATTTTTTGGGTAAATTACACATCACCCCTTAATTTTCAAACAAAACTCAAATCACCCCCTGATTTTTGAAAATACCAACTCTAATGGAGCTAAAATTTATCATGTGAGCAAGGGATTCATATATGGCAAACACCACTACATCACAGCCATCCCACTTCTTGCGAGTGCAAGCATTTGCTTTGGCATGGATATCAACTCATCTTAAGAACACAAGAAAAAATTAACTGCTATGTTGCAATTACAAGATCGGTCAAAGTGACTGCAGTCTAAGGAGACTCGATGGTATGCTTGGAACACACTCCCATTGTCCACCATACAGGAGAGGGTTGGCTTTGTTTAATTATAAATTTAAAAGGACCATCACCTTTGGTATTCGGCTCTCCTCCAGCTGTGGCGGGAGTTGGAGGATCAGCCCAGCAAGAACAGGGGGGTTTGGGTCATTTCACAGGCACCCCTCCCCCCTATGCAATGACCAACCCCCCGCCCCCTTGTTTTTGCTGGGCTGGATCCTCCAGCTCCCGCCACGGCTGGTGGAGAGCCAGGTCCCCACCTTTGAGCCAGACTTCTACAATTCCTATTTAGGTGTCATTATGGCTTAATCTTTTGAACTCACTCTAAAAGCGATCTTTACTTTTAATCATGGTGACATGGTTTTAAAAACTGGTATCAGTCATATCAACTAAGGGTGTCAAAATCTAGCCTGAACCAATAAGACAGACCAAAACCGATTGAAAAAACCTGGATCAAACCAAACCGATCCTTAGCGGATAGATTTTGGACTGTAGAATGCTAGAAGATGAGGTCCTTGTACTTCAATTCACTCATAGGAACCATTCATATAAAATACAAATCTGAAGAGGAAAAAAAGGCCCCATATAATTTCAGCAGAATTAAAATTAACTGTACATTATTCTTTAACCACACAAAATAAGGCTTTCCACAAGAATAAACCAAATAAATATGAGCATCTATATTGTAAGGGCGAGGGCTCTCTGAGCAAGTGGCATAAGGGAGCACACCAATGAGAGGCAACAAAACGGTTTCATAAATAGGGTGCTAGCATACCTCACGGTTGGCTTAGAGAACCTTTTCTCGTATAGTAATCATAGCAAAATCTTCCAATAACCCCATCGTATCCCGCTTGTAACCACCATTTCACGCCGCCACCTCTCAACTCCAAGCATGCCCACACTGCCCAAGTGCCTCTTGCCATTAGCACCCTCCACAGCCGGGAAGCTTTTTTTTTGGAACATATCTTCTTCTCCTTCTGGGTTCTATTCGAAGAAGGGGAAAGGGGGAGAGCAGGTCATCTACGTCCTCACGGTGAGTCTGCTGTTATTGATGGCATCTCCCTTGTCAGTGGCTATGCTGAGGTCCATGTCTTCCTCTCTCATCAGATACTTGTCGACCTGGGATGCAGCTTTTCGGCCTTCTGAGATTGCCCATACCACCAGTGATTGTCCACGTCTACAGTCTCCAGCTGCAAAGACCCCTTCTACATTAGTTGAGAACTGTCCAAACTCAGACTTCAAGTTTGAACGGTTATCTCGCTCCAAGTGTAGCTGGTCCGCAATTGTCTGCAGATATCCACCAATACAATATTCACAAGTCAAACATTGGTGAGTCCAAACCAGAAAGAGAAAATCTTATTGTAACCAAAGTTGATGAAAAAAAGTTGTAACCTTACTTTATTTACCCTTCTAGTATAACACATTTTTTTTTCAACAAGAGCAAATCCTGTCATTTCACTTTCAACTTATTTTGAAACTATTTCATGTTAAAAAGTTGGAACCAACATATCAAAGCTCCAACATTATAAGGCCCCTTTTCTTTTTCTTCCCCTCCCCCCCTCTTTTTTTGTCTTTGTTATTCTCAAATCCTATCTCTTCCAAGCCAAATAGCAGTGTTAACCAAATCGAGCCTAAAGCAAATGAATCTGAATAATGCACTTCTGGAACTGGTTGCAGTGTACAAATGCACAACCAGGTCCAGGGGAATTACAAATGGAAGATCGAGAATACTAACCGACTCAGGACCGAGGAAACCCAGTGCTAGGAGTATGAGATCAGACTCGATTATTTCCTCAGAGCCCTCAACTTCCTTAAACTGAAACTTCCCACTGGCATCCTTCTCCCAGCGTACTTGCACCACCTCAAGTCCTTTCACAGCCCCACTATCGTCTCCTACAAACCGCTTCGTCATGACCTCAAAAGTCCTTGGATCTTTCCCAAACTTTGCAGCTGCTTCCTGATGGCCATAATCGACACGGAAAATGCGAGGCCACTACAAAACAAGAGTAGGACAATCAGAATGTATCGCTCGACTACATCCAAACAGAATGTACCTTAATGCAACTTCCATAGGAGGCAAATGCTCCACCAAAGCAATTAGTAAATGAAAATATTAACCCAGACAACAGAAACCATTCAATTGATCTGACCACCACATGATCAGACAATATTTTGAATATTAGGCACAGGACAAGACCCTACACGCCACTTTCTCACGGAAAATAGAACCTCTTTCCTTTTGAAAATTTGGATGTTCTAGTGAACAGATGCTTTAAAGAAAATCTAGTGAAAGGGCTGAACCTGTGGCCAAGGGTTGCCCGGAGCCCTGGTCTGAGGTGGTTGAGGGAGAATCTCTAGATTTATGATGCTGGAGCAGCCATGCCGGATTGATGTCCCTATGCAGTCAGTGCCAGTGTCTCCCCCTCCTAGGACCACCACCCTTTTCCCCTTTGCAGATATGTAGTTTCTATCCTGGAGGTTACTATCCAGCAAGCTTTTGGTATTCGCATGAAGAAACTCCATGGCAAAATGTATTCCAGTGAGTTCCCGTCCTGGAACAGGAAGATCCCTGTAGACCAACAGTGCAAGAGATCTTAGTTTTGTACTACCATACGGCACCAGTTAATGACCAACAATCAACATGCATGGCCATTTTAAATCCTCATGTTGAAAAATGATCTTGGAAATCATCATGAAAAGGATTGCAACAGTGTCTGTATTTTCAATTACCTTGGCTTTGTAGCTCCCAAGGCCAAAACAATGGCATCATTCTCTGCACGAAGATGTTCCAGAGAGTACAAGGGATCTGTTCCAACGCTTGCATTGACAACAAAATTGACACCTTCCTCAGCCATAAGATTGACCCGCCTTTGAACGACTTCCATCTTATCAGCCTTCATGTTGGGAACCCCATACATCATGAGTCCTCCTATTCTGTCAGCACGCTCAAACACCGTCACCAGATGGCCCATTTTGTTCAACTGGTCAGCAGCAGCCAAGCCAGCAGGTCCACTACCCACAATAGCAACTCTCTTCCTGCATTTAGAGGCACATACAGATTTTTATTTTGAACAATTTCTAAAAAGAATATTATAGATATTGTTCACCAAAAAACTAATGGGCAACTTCATAACTCCCACAAAAACATGGGCAACTAGGTACCATAGTGGACAGAGGTAAGGGGGGAGGGGAGTATCTAGATCACGATTTGAGAATATTAAAAAGCGGGCCTCCAAACGGGATCTCAACAGTGTGGGGCCAACCTATCAAAAGAGCAACAATCTCATTGGTTAAAGCTTATAAGAAGGGAAAGCATACCCAGTCCTCACAGGGGGAGGTTGAGGTACCATCCACCCTTCCTCAAAAGCCTTGTCTATGATGGAGCACTCTATGCTTTTGATAGATACAGGATTCTCAATAATACCAAGAACACAAGAACCTTCACAAGGTGCTGGGCAAACTCTGCCAGTAAATTCTGGGAAATTATTTGTCTCTAAGAGCCGATCCAATGCTTCACGCCATCTGTTTTGGTATACCAACTCATTGAATTCTGGTATCTTATTCCCAAGGGGACATCCTGAGTTATCCTGATATAAGACGAAATGAGAAACAGGCAAAGAAAAAATTGAATGAGAAAAATAATCCTTGCCATAGAACCTTCTTTCAAAAGTATTTTATTTTATTCTTTTTTGGATGTGGGGTGGGAAGTGGGAACAGAGGTACAGAGAAGAAGACATTTAACCATAAACAGGAGCTCTGTGCCACTCACCTGATGGCAGAAGGGAGTTCCACAGTCCATGCAACGAGCTGATTGGGTCTTCAAAAGTTCTCCTGGTTTTGACTCTTCCATAACTTCTTTCCAGTCATTAATCCGAGCATTAGGATCCCTGTATGAATTGCTCTCCCGCTCATAAGCAACAAAGCCTCGATGCTTGACAGCATCAGCAACCCGGGTTGGCCTCTTTACTAGTTCTTCCTGTGCCACCTTCAGTGAATACAGTAACTATTGTCAGAGAATTAAAGGAAAAAAGAAGAGATGGGAGAGGGGAGAAAAACCCAAAACAAGCTTAAAACTAGTAACATCCACACAGTAAAGGATGTCATGTATTCACCTCTAGAAATAGTAGAGCTTTCCTGCTTTTCCCACTAATGCTATAATTTCACAGAACAAGACAGAGAACTATAGAAACCTTTTCCTTTTCCTTCATTTTTAGGGGGGAGGTGGGGTCGAATGTGGGTATCTGAGTAGACTTGGTGGACATACAAGTCATTGCAATTCAAGGCTCCAGCCTCATTACAAGTACCTGTGTTTGGCTACAAAAAATCTTGTTCTCCAAATCCTCTTTAAAAAAAGGGTGTACCTACTGCACAAGGATCCCGCCACTGCGGGGTCTGGGGAGGGTCATATTTTATGCAGCCTTACCCCTGGCTCCCCCTTCGTGGAGAGGCTGGCTGTTTCACTAAATCCTACGCAGTAATGTCTTTCACTGATCTTGAAACCTAGTTTCAATAGCATAAAAATGAACTACTTTTTAATTTCAACTCCCCACCCCCACCCCCACCCCATAAAAAGACTAATTACCAGAGTAAAAAAGGAAAAGCAATATTCATCCTTCAACTTCCTTGGATAAAAATTTTACACACTATATCAGCTGGACAATCCATTTGGTTCATTGTCATGTTACTCAGATGACCCAAAAAGGACCCAACCAATTTTGCAAGAACCACAGGACTGTCAATTGTAATATTTCAATAGCCTACATTGTGCATGAAACTTTTCTGCTTAGACATTTTTACTTGGCTCAAAATTAAGAAGCTGCAAACAGATGAAGACCACAGCCTGTTGTTCTTTTGGTCCACTAAAGCATATGTAGGATAAGCCTGTACTATATACTAGAACGACTACTAGAATGAAAAAATTAAAAGAAATTTTTACGATAATACCTCAATAAAGGTCATTATATCAACCACATTACCTGACTTGCATTCCCATTTAAGGATGCAGCTGCCAACTTCTTGAGCTCTTCAAAAGCATCCTTCTCCATCAACTCTACCTCATCTTGTTCTTCAGATTCTCTGGCAGCTCGTTCCTCTGCTTCTTTATTGGCTTTCTCAGCCTTCATGTTTGCAAGAACCCATTTATAATCCCTTGGGAATACTTTGACAAACTTTGGAAGAAGATTCTCAAAGTCAGCAAGGACTTCCCTAGCTAATTTGCTGTCAGTGTGTCGCTGATGTTGCTGTATCAACATTCTTAGTGTCATAATATCCTCTTCATCCTCAACTTTATCAAGATCTACCAGCTCAAGATTGCACCGGGTTTGGAACTTCTCATCAACATCAAGAACATAAGCAATCCCACCACTCATACCGGCAGCAAAATTCCTCCCAGTTTTTCCAAGCACAACAACAACACCACCTGTCATGTACTCACATCCATGATCACCAACACCTTCTACAACTGCCCTAGCTCCTGAATTGCGCACACAAAACCTCTCAGCTGCCATCCCATTGAAATATGCCTCCCCACTTGTTGCACCATAGAGAGCCACATTTCCAATCACAATGTTTTCTTTAGGATCAAATGTACTTTCTATCGGAGGGTAAACTACAATTTTACCCCCCGATAATCCTTTCCCAACATAGTCATTGCTGTCACCTTCAAGTTCAAGCATGATGCCCGGGCAGAGGAAGGCTCCAAGACTCTGTCCAGCACTCCCACTGAGCTTGATGTGGATTCTATCTGCCGGAAGACCTGACATGTGGTAACGTTTAGTGACTTCGTGGCTGAGCATGGTTCCAACAGCACGATTCACATTCTGGATTGACATTTCGATGTATACGGGAAGACCTTCCTCAAGAGCAGCTTTGGATAGAGAGATAAGTTTTTGGTCTAAAGCCAAGTCCAATCCATGATCCTGCTTTTGGATACAGAATTGGGCTACTTCCGGACGGATATCGGCAGCAGGTCTGAGCAGTAGTGAAAGATCAATGTTCTCCAGTTTCTCATTGTTCTTAATAACTTCCTTATCGATTTCCAGCATATCTGAACGACCAACCATCTCATTGATGCTTCGGAATCCAAGCTGAGACATGATTTCACGCACCTCCTCGGCTAGCATAAAGAAGAAATTTATGACATGCTCAGGCTCTCCGGCAAATTTCTCCCGAAGAACAGGATCTTGGGTGGCAATACCAACAGGGCATGTATTCTTGTGGCATTTACGCATCATAATGCAGCCAAGGGTAATCAAAGGAGCAGTGCTAAAGCCAAACTCTTCCGCACCAAGAAGTGCTGCAATAGCCACATCCCTTCCAGTTTTAAGTTGGCCATCTGTCTGGAGAGTAGTTCGACCACGAAGGTCATTTGCAACTAATGTTTGATGAGTCTCAGCCAAACCAAGCTCCCATGGTAGCCCAGCATTCTTGATACCGGTCCAACGTGAAGCTCCTGTTCCTCCATCATGACCGGAGATCAAAACATGGTCTGCATGGCCTTTCACTACCCCACTAGCAATAACTCCCACACCAGCTTCAGACACCAGTTTCACACTGATTCGAGCACCAGGATTAGAGTTCTGTATAACATAAAATTGAAATAAGTCAGTCACAGAAAACTACCAAAAAATAAAACTATATACGCTGCTGCAATTAGGAGGAAATAGCACAAATAAGAATCTATCCCAAAATAAGAAAAGAAAGAAAAAGAAAATCGCATATACAGGACCAAAAGGGGATGCATATCATGAGACAACCCTCCCCTACAAACACACACACACATACAAAATGATACATATTTGTACCTTTAGATCATGAATTAATTGAGCGAGATCTTCAATAGAGTAGATATCATGATGGGGGGGAGGACTGATAAGCCCCACACCAGCAGTAGAGTTTCTAGTGACTGCAATATCTCCTATAACTTTGTGGCCTGGAAGTTCACCTCCTTCACCTGGCTTCGCACCCTGCGTGAAAAGGTAACCTTATTTCAGATAAAAAAAAATCCACTCCACAAGGAAAAGTAAAATACCAGTTCACATAAACCCTCACCAAATGCCAGAGGTGTATCAGTTAAAAGATGCAAAGACACCCAGGAGGTGCTTTGCAGATTCAGCGACATCTGCCCATGAACATAAATAAATAAACAAGAGGAACTTTTGTTCCGATAGGAATATAGGGGCTAGGTAGGAAAATAACCTCGACAGAGAAAAGAAAAGAAAAGGGGGGGAAAAAGGGGTCTAAACCAGAATGGAGTTTAACTAACATATCGTATCCAGCAATTACCTGAGCCATTTTTATCTGTAGCTCATCAGCATTTGTAAGGTAAAAGCTAGAAACCCCAAATCTCCCGCTGGCAACTTGCTTAATTGCACTCCTCTTAGAATTCATTGAACCATCTGGAAGAGGCTGCATTCGAGATGGATTCTCACCTCCCTCACCTTCAGTAACAACAAATTAATGATTATAAAACTCGGGCAATCAACGAAAAAAATGACAAGAATCCAGAAAAGTTGTTCTAAACAAATTAATACCTTACCACCTTTGACCACAAAAACCCCACCCCCCCCCCCCCCCCAAAAAAAAGTTATAGCATACATACTATGCTACTCAAAACACTTCTAAAAGGAGTCAAAACCCAAAACCCAAAACCTAAATGATGAATGTAAGCCTAGATTTACAAATAAAAAACAGTATTTAGATGTTATCAATTGATTAGAGTTAAGATGATTACTGTATTCAACAATTGATTACTGAATTTAAAAATTCTAGTAACTGAAAAAAGACGACATAATGAAAATTGCCAAACAGCTAAAAACTTCCTCAAACAACTACAATCTACTAATGAAATTCAAGTGTCGATCAATACCAGTATTTGATTTCCCCCCTATTCTGTTCATGGCGATAGCAAGGGTAGTATGAGCTTCTAGCGATATTGAGCCATAACTCATGGCCCCTGTACAAAAGCGCTTCACGATCTCGCTAGCTGGTTCAACTTCATCCAAGGGAACGTTAAACTCTGATTCCTTAAACTTCAACATCCCCCGCAAGTTGCAGGATTTATTTAGTTCTTGGATGTGCTTGGAGTACTCTTTATATGCAGCTACACTGTTTGCTCTGGCAGCCTCTTGCAGCTTTGCTATAGCAAGAGGGTCATTAAGGTGCACCTCTCCATCTTTTCTCCAATGATAATCTCCAGGATTTGGCAGTGCAACAGCTTCTGCACTTCCAGGAGGCAGAACCCTAGTTGGAAAAGCCAATTCATGTAGTTGAAGTGCATCCTGAGCAAGCATTTCAAATGTTGCACCCTCAACCCTGCTTGGAGTTCCATTAAAACATTTCTGGATCACCTCGGATGAAAGACCTAGAGCCTCAAAAATCTGAGCACCCTTATAAGAGGCCAAAGTCGATATTCCCATTTTCGCAAGAACCTTCATCATTCCATAGTTGCTTGCTTTAAAGTATTTCTTCACCAGGTCCTCCTTAGAGTGGAACTCACCATTTGCTTTAGGCGGGATCTTCCCATCAATCTGCAGTCTCCAAATGGTTTCTATGGCCAAGTATGGGCATATAGCATCAGCACCAAATCCAACCAGGGTACAGAAGTGGTGCACTTCACGTGGCTCAGCAGATTCAACTATTAAACCGATTCGAGTTCGCTCAAGTTTTGAGACTAAATGGTGATGGACAGCACCAACAGCTAATAGGGAGCTTACAGCAACACGATTTGGTGAAAAAGCTACATCAAAACGATGAAAAGAGAATGATTAGAATGGTACTGCAAATGGATATCTTAAAAAAACAATTAAGTCAGGTCAAAGAACAAAAAGATGTTTGAAATTTTGGCATGGTTACCTTTTTTTTTTTTGTAAGCATTTCATTCACAATAGAGGTTTATCAGAGTCTCATAAGTTGAGAATTGTTACCTCGATCCGAAAGCACCAGCGTGGTATAACCTTCCTTGATCGCATTACGTGCATCAAGGCAGATCCTATCCAATGTCTCCTCCAAACCTCTCCTACCACAACTTTTAGAATAAGTAATGTCAAGCACCTTGCTCCGCCAATCTCTGTAGTTCATCTTTTTTATTGCCTCCATTTCTCCAATGGATAGGAGAGGCCCTTTCAGTGAGAGGCGATGGCACTGTTCTTCAGTAGTCTCTGTCAGATCACCTTCTGGGCCAATCATGCACTCCATAGAGGTGACTATCTTCTCCCGGATTGGATCGATTGGTGGGTTCGTTACCTGAGCAAACATCTGCTTGAAATACTCAAATGTGAGCTTCTCCCTGTTTGACAGAACAGCCAGAGGAGCATCATTTCCCATTGAGCCAAGGGCCTCAGTTCCATCTTTGGCCATGGGAAGTAACAGCATTTCCAAGGCTTCAACTGTGTAACTGCACAACAGAAGCATTCAGCTCAGTTTTGTGCAAAGTGCAAGAAGGCTGAATGGGTTAGGATTTACTTACCCAAAAGCCTTCAGTGGAGCCAACAGACCATGAATACCCATGCTCTCCATGCTCTCATCATGGCCAGAAGCCTAGACATAAAAATAGAGTTAAACCTGACACAAAATCTCCCAAACAGATGAAACTGCAAGAGAAAACATTAATGTACTCACTGGCACTGCTCCGGACAGTGCTGGTGGAACCCTGTTAGACTCAGGAACAGAATCAACTATATCTTTCAGTTCTATCTTCTGTCTACTGAGCCACTCGCCATATGGCTTTGCAAGAGAATACTGCTTTTTCAGGGCCTCATCATCTACGACAATATGCTTCTCAAAATCTACTAAAAGCATCATTCCAGGGTTCAGTCTTCCTTTCCGACACACATCTTCAGGTGGAATGTCCACAACACCCACTTCACTTGCCATGATAACACGCCCACTATGAGTAATGTAAAAGCGACCAGGTCGCAGTCCATTTCGATCCAATGTGGCTCCAAGATAACGGCCATCAGTAACTGCAAGTTACCATAAAATATATTTGTGGAGATAAAAAAGAGGCATTTATTTATAAAAACAGATATTTCTTAAGCAAGGGGAATCTTATTTAAATTGGAATTATTACATGAAATAAGAGCAGGCCCATCCCATGGCTCCATAAGAGCTGAGAAATACTCATACAAGGCCTTCCTCTCAGGATCCATAGTCTTGTCATTTTGCCATGCTTCAGGGATCATCATCATGACCGCTTCAGGAAGGCTTCTGCCAGCTCGAACCAGAAGCTCCAGGACACCATCAAAAGCCCCTACAAGGATCAGACATGTTTCGATTACGATAAAGAAATACTCATAAAAGCAGAGATAAGCTGTCTGACTTCCTCCCTCCTTACTCATACTGTTCTCCCTAGGTACTGAATCATATATATGCCTTATAAACATAACATAGCTTTACATATGTATGTTTAGAAACAAATATGCAATCATATGCAAATGCATGCACATGCCCAAGCATATGTGGCATTTGCATATGAACAGATACACCATGTTAGGCTACAGTCTCACCTGAATCAGACGAGCTAGCATCCACAATAGGTAAAAGCTTCTTCATCTCATTCTTCGACAATGCAAGCTCCTTGCACTTAAGAAGACCTTCACGTGCCTTCATCCTGTACAAAGGAAAACGCATTAGCATCCCATAATCTAATAAATCCATTATCAACAAGTGTAATAAAGTTCATCATCTGGTGATATTCTTCAAATCATTTTAGTTTGCAATGTTCACTACACACAGCACAAATCTACGAATGGGCCCTAGAGTAGCAATGTCCACAGACATGATATATCTATATCATATTGTGCAACAAATAGATGTCAGGAAACACGGGAGAAGAAGAGCAAGAATAATATTAATAACATAAAAATACAACTTGTTGAAAAAAAATAAGTAGAAATTCTCTTGCAACTTCAACCACTGGGTAAACTCATTACTTTCAATGTAATTGAATAACATAACACTCAATCTTAAGCAGCTAGAAGTTTCCTAACGGCTACTTCATATAAGAAAATCACCAGAATCTCTCCCCTAAAAAAAGGAGGGGGGAAGGGTAGGTTTGTATTCACTGGAATTGAGCACATACCAGTTTACATTGCCTCGAAGAGTGTTGATCTCCCCATTGTGGCCCAGGACACGCAAGGGTTGAGCACGGTCCCAGCTAGGAAAAGTGTTTGTTGAGAACCTGGAGTGAATCTGCCACAATTGAGACAAATCCACATTGTCACTGACAATTCCATCTATTCTTTTCATGGTATGGAGAAGTCATCTCAGAAACGAAAAGATAAATGTGTGTTCAGGACACCCAATAAATATTATACATTTGCCATATCTGCGGTGTCAATGCAATACATGGTGAGAACCCTAAGCTACCTTGAACAAATCAATTTCCTTTTCCACCTCCAAGTCTCATCCTCAAGAATTGACCAGAGCTCATCCTCAAGAATTGACCAGAGAGAGGAGCACTGCATTCTGCAACATGGTTTACTAGGCAATAAGGTTCCTCACCAACTCACCCAAGGCATGCAAATCCAGCATCCAAATTCAAACAGTAATCAATAAGAGTACAAGCACTTAAAAATCATTCAAATTTCGTCGCCTTAAAAGTCATTGTAACCTTACATCTTTTCAGTTACCAGTGAATTCCTCATGCGGCAGGTTGTTGAAGAATGAAGTTTGGGGAGAAGAAAGCAAGGGGATGGGAATTATATTTACCAGGGCCATGTAGCTCGTAAACCTTTCGTTGCCAAGATCTTCATAGTAATAGTTCTTCAACTGATCAGGCTTTAATTGACCTTTGTAAACAATAGTCCTGGACAAAAAGGGGGTAAAATATAAATTATTTGCGTCTAATACGTAAAATAAATAAATAACTAATTTAATTATCTTGATGCAAAGCTACAATACCCTTGAAAGTTAAATTTTCTAACTCATATAAATATAAATAAATAAAACTTTCCAAACACCACACCTTGAAGAGAGAGAACATATATAGAAGTCCCTGACTCTACCATGTTGGAGGTTTAAAGCAGCACGGATAGCAACCATTGAAACCCTCCTCAATATGTACATCTGCAATATAAACAGATCATGGTGAAAAAATAATCATAAATGATGAGAATGAAACAACAATAAATTAAAAAGGAACAACAGGCTACTAATATAGTAATACTGCTCATTTTCCTTCAGCACAGACGCATTATTTAGGTTGTGGAGGGGGTTGAGACCTCCAGTGAATGCAGTTCAGTAAAAAAAATTGCTCCCAACTGCTAAATTCTAACCCTCTGGGTCAAGCTAATTTTTTATTGGAGACCATAGGCCATGGTTTAGGTAGAGAACCATAACACGCTGGTAACTGGTAAGCAAGTGGACAAAGTGTATGCTATAGAACCCAAATTTCAATAATTACAAATTCATAATACCCTAATGTACCCCAGTATACACCATGTAACTTGAAAGCCGCAATTAAATGAAATACTGATAGAATAAATATAACCAAGAGAGGTGACTACCTGTTGCTCAAAATCAGCTTCTGATCTAGGATTTGGGGTAAGAAATGCTTGTTCAATAACAGGTTCTGTTTGCAGAGCAGATTTGCCCAGTCCTGTGTTATCGGTTGGAACAGAGCGCCACCCAAGAACAACATGTCCCAGTGACTCAGCTACCTTCATGTACAATCAAGAACTTGAGTAAATAACGTATTCAAAAATTCAAACAATAATTTTTTGTACAGAAGCAAGTCATATAAGTGACTAGATGACGTTGCCGATTTATGTTGATTTGTGCCTATGAGCATACATCAATCTCTGAGTAGGGGGCTGAATGTTGGAATCATCCATATCCAAAGTTCTGGCCATATTGCCTTGAATGGCCAGAGCCAGAGGAGTGATAGAGAGTGAGGAATCGAAGGAAGAGAAACTCCTTCTATCCCAATGATGAATACAAAGGTTACAGCAGAGGATATAACTAGTATCTATACTGAAATACAAGGCAACGACCTCTAAAAATATCAGAGGTTGTTGACCGGATGTAGAACGTGTAGTATAGCCAGTAACAGTATGATGGATCAATTATTTATCCAACACTAAATATGAACATGAGAATAACCTTGAAGGCAGTATCCTATTCTACCTGGGAAAGAGTTTTCTACCATCATGCTTATGTGAATGAAGCACTAACCTTTATATCAAGTTATTCACAGTCAATAACCAAGATGCATACACAAAGAGTAGAAGTCTTACATTAACCTATCCTTGCTTACAATACAGACCATTACATGTTAACACAACATAAAAATACAGAGAGATGGTCTATGGCTCTATGCACATAAACTTATAAGGAAATACAGAAGATTATCTTGAATAATTTACAGTAAAACCAACATAAGATGAATGAATTGATTTTGAACCAATTAACATGTTATTTAGACCCACCTTACATATGAGCAAACTTGTCATATATCAGATTTGAACCAGCTACAAAAGCAAATTCCTACCTAATAACGATATACCTAAATGGGAGCATGACTAATACTGTAGTGTCACAAAATTACCTTTGCAAATACTAATTTACTTTCTTCCCTGCGACTTTCAGATGTTGGCAAGAAGAACATACCAACTGCATACTGTCCTGGTGGGGGTAGCTTAAACCCAATATCCTCAGTAACCTGGTAACGGTCGAAAAAGGAAATAAATATCAAATAACAATATCATTTGTGTATCCCATCACGAAACAAATCAAGTTAAAACCAATAGTATTCCAGGTCCAGTCTAATTGGATCCCGTAGCTAGTGTTCATTAATGAATAATGCAAAAATCCCGAGTTAAATGTTCGGAACCTCAACCAAGTGCACTCTCAAAGCCACGACAATTAAAGGTTTTTAAATTTTTAAAAGAGGAGGACATGCCTCGGTAAAGAAGCCATGCGGAAGAGCCACAAGAATGCCCGCTCCATCACCAGTGTTCGTTTCGCAGCCACATGCACCTCTATGTGACATCCGGACCAACATCTCCATTGCATCCGTTACCTGCAAACAGGAGCCGCTAATGCAGAGTTAAATAAATACGAGGGCAGGAGAAAACCCAAGAGCACCCACAGGAAAGCTGGGGGAGGGAAAAGAAGATAAAATGTTAGGAAGGGGCTTACAGTTTTCCTGCTGCTTTGTCCCGACAACTCGGCCACAAATCCAACTCCGCATGAGTCCTTATCAAAAGACGGATCATACAAACCCAATGGTTTCTCAGGCACCTGCGACAATGCCGAGCGCACCATTACCCTGAGCTTTGGCGTATGACCAGGACCATCCGATCTCCATAGATGGAAACGTTCGGGAGCCGATGAAGACAATCTTGTCCCGAAGAACTTGTTCTCAATAGCGTTTTGGCGTTTGTTAGCAGAGCAACATGAAACTTTCTTCTGACGGCTAGGAGCAACATTGCACTGATAATTCAAAGAGGACCCTTGAATAGAAGGGAAGGTTCCCGATTTGATTCGGAGTTGAAGAGCGGAACCCGATAAAACCGACATATTGTGAAAAGGATGATTTTTTACAAGGAGTTCAAAAGAAGAGTTCTTTTTATTGATCGATTTCACTGTTCGGAAGATTCATCAATATGCTTTGCTTCAAATGTTTGTACGATAAAAGATCGAACTCTCAATGCAACCTCTCGCAAGAACTTTCACCAAAAATAATGTATTTCTTAGGCTTCACAACACAAAAGAACCCCTTACCATCCGTACAAAAGAAAAATCTATGCTATAATTCTCACACCCAATTCACCATTTCTTCCGGTTCTGCAACAATAAACGCAGAATTTTGTCAGATCACACGATTTTGAACAGATTCTTCACCAAATCTCTGAGCTTTTTCACCTGGAGTAAAATTTGAAGCTCTAAAAACACGAAAGTAGTGCTTATAGACAGAAACTAATTGATTTAGAACAAAAGACACGATTTTCAGTCTATGATTCGCAGATAAACAGCCTCTGGTTTCAAATATAAGGCTCAAGCCGATTTGATCATCAGTCGAAGACGCTCCAAGGAGGTAGAGTCGAAGAAGCTAGAATGCAATTCATAAAAGAAACGGTAGAGAATACGATTCACAGAGAGAATGAGCACAGCCGAGAGCGAGAACCTCCTCACTCATACCGCTAATCCCCTCCTCAAAGAGTCCTCAATCCTCCCTATGAAGAAGAAAACCCGTTATTTATAGGGAAAGAATGTTGAACGGAGGGTAGGTTTGTGGGACCAACACCCCCAATCTACCGTTGAACACTAGAACTCCTCCTCTACCAAGAGAGTTTGTGGGCTCCACTCTCTGTTTTCGTCCGAAATGACAGGTCGGATTTCTTTATCAATTACACGTGGAATAGACACCGATGCGGCACGCGACAGCCGCTCATGGTGGGTCCCGAAATTGACGACTTCACGACGCCCCGAATTTTAACCATAGCCGGCTGTAGGTTCGGTTCCAAGCCTCCGCCGCTTATTCTCGGTAAAATCAAAAGGGCTTTCCACAATCAAGCTGAAAATAGATGACGAATTACGAAAGAATAAAAATGGTATGAGATGATAAGTCAAATACCAATATACCCTCGTCCATTGTATGAAACCGAAAATAGCACGAGATGATCAATCAAATACCAAAAATATCCTCGACGGAGAAAACAATTGGGACCTAGGTAGTGCACTATTGGTGATAGGTATCTAAATGGATATACGAAAATTCAAATTCGATCCACATTCGAATTCATTTAGAGATATGTGGAAAAAAATACGAATACTTCGATAAAAATCAGTCTGAAAAATAAAATTCAAATATTTAATAATAAAAAATTAAATAAATAATGATTTTGAGGGTTTTTGAAGATTCAAGAGGTTCTAGAATATGAGGAAAAGAGAATCATGATCTAAGAGATATGGATTGAGAATGAATTGTATCCGCTAAGGGGAGGAAGGTCTGGGGTGCACAAGGCAAAGATGTAAACGGATGATCGAAAATCTAAATCCAATCCGTATTTGAATCCATCCGAATCCATTTAGAGTTATTCATATTCGGCCAAGGAATATCTGGATCCAATCCATATCCGAGCATCCGTTTACATCCTTAATTGGTGGGGTGGGGTGGGGTGGACTGCTATACTGAAGTGTGATGGAATGATTGCATACATAAAAGGACAGAGGGGTAATTTTGTGTAGCTGAGATGAAGCATTTTTCATCATTGTTATTGGTCATGCCACCTAAGAAGAGAATAAAGTGAACTTCCAAAATTGCCCCATTCCTCAGTTATCATTTTAGACAGCTGATCTGGATAATCTCCTAGATAATTGAATTCATGCCATATTAAAAGTGAAAAAATAATTGTTTTACACCAGGAAGATTGAGGTGTTCTGGGATGAGAAGATTATGATAAGTGCTCCTTAATCTTTGGAGTACAAATCAAACCTCCTATTACCTTTAAAAAAAAATTCTAAAAATAAAATCAAAATTATTACATCATCACTAGCACCTTAATTGTTGAGATAGTAAACAAATGAAACCGATCAAAAGAAAGGAAAAAAAAGTCCAAACCCATCATCTAATCCTAATTTTTATTTTTATTAAACATCTAATTCTAATTTGTTTCAAGGCATTGTCACTCATCCATTCTCACCATCTAATGTTAATTTGCTTCTTTCATTTGTTTGATTACAAATCAAAGCTCCTATTATTAGTTTATTATTCCAACAAAAAAAAAAAAAACTCTAACGACAGAGTCTAAACCAAGGTTTTAGTAAGCGACATCGGTCTCTGTCAATTCCAATCCAGATAGGCCATATCGTAGGTCTAGATCGGTCCTCTTTTCTTCAAAACTTTAGTTTTTCTTTTCTCTCCTTATTTTTGAGCCAAAATCACATTCACGTACGTGAACGTTCGAGATGGAATCCACTCTGTGGGACCCACATGGAGTGGATTCCATCTGAACGGTTGGGAGACGTTTTTGTACGTAACGTGAACCCAACTCCTTATTTTTTCCATTTCAATTTTCATTTCTTGACCGCACGGTCTTCCCGTTTATTTTTCCCAAATTAAATCTTTTATTTTACCAAAAAAATTTCAATTTTGATAAAAATAGTTGTTTTTATCGCTCAAGAATGTGAAATAGAACTAGAATGCATACCATACACAGCCTAAGTGCTTGGAATATCAATTTTTGGATCGTTCTGAATTTCATTACAATTTCCAAGTGTTTAAACCCTGATTCAACTCTCCTTTGGCCTACCTATCTCTCTCTCTCAAAAAAAAAAAAAAAAAAAAAAAATTAAAATATTTTAGGGAATTAGTTCTCTGCCCGGGAGTGTGGCTTACACTAGCACTCTCATATGTTTATCTCTCTCTTCTTAAAAAAAAAGAAGATAAAAATGTCTTTTCATATAAGGAGAAGAGAGATAGACTCATGGGAGTACTGATGTAAGCCACACTCCCAAACAAAGAACTTTCTCCCAACAATTAATTTGGTGACCAACAAACATGATTAGGATGAAACGAAGGCGTGGCTATTTTTATTTCTATTCCTCACAAGTGAATATAGCTTCAACTTCCTACACTCGAGTGTAGACGACTTAAAAGAAAAAGATATAAAAAAAGAGGTAGGCCTTGAATAGAAGTCATGGGTCCCTCCTTGAGAGGACCTCATGAGGTCAATATCTCTCAATCGGTCCTTGTCAAAATTAACATAATACCCATGTCGAGGTGTATCAAATGAAGCCATGAAAACAACATTTTTCAATAATTGTTAAGGTTGATAAAATTGTATTACATAATATGAAAAGCCCATGGCAAGAGTTCTTTTCCAAAGTCCAAAACCCTTGAAAAAGAAAGTCAAGAAAATGTAGAGCCCACGATAACAAATTAATCATATAAATTCAAAATCTCCAGGGTAGGTAATTGTAAATTTTGCACGTTTTGTTTCTATAAATCTATACTTTCTCCTACCCACTTAACGTTACAATCAAGTAGAAAGAGGGGTGGCTGTTGGCCTTTGCAGCAAAGAGAGAAACCACTTGGCCACCAAATCATTAAAGGGCAAAAGAAGGCTGCCAGGTCGCCAGGCCCTTGCGCTAGTGTGGGGGAATTATAGGAGCTCGTGCACAAGTATTTAGCAGGGGTGGGTGGGCTCACGAGGGCGGGTTGGTAATTTCACCCTCTTCTTGTGTCTAGCTCAAGGTCACAAAGGATTATTATCCTCTAATTTCTAAAATTCGGTAGTGCTAAGTGGAGATGTTGACATGTGGCAATTTAGACATCCAACGGTCCGAGCTCAACATAGTCAATGAGCTCGGATCATTGGATGACTGAGCTACCATGTGTCGGCATCCCCACTAGCACTGTCGCACTGCCGAACTTTAAAGAATTGGAGAGGATAATTTTTCGATGACAAGGGCCAGAAACCTGACAGCAATCCCCACCTATCAATAAATTACTACATTTTTAGCATTTAAAAGAAGAAAATTTTACCCTTTTTTTTCTTAAAATAAGGGACAATTTTCAGTTTTCATCAAACCATGGTGAATGAGGAATTCCTTCACCATTAACCTTTATTGCCATAGGATGGGTGTCAGAAAATAATTAGGGGTAATTCGGACCTCCAACAAATAAAGGGAGTAAAATGGGCTCTAAATTCATCATTAATTGTCACCCTTTATTATTTATGGTCCCAAGTACATTTTTCTAGTCTAGTCAAAGAGTTAGATGGGTTGGATGAAGAGATTCTCTCTTTACCATGGGTAGAGAGTCATTGTAAAGAGAAATTGGATATAAAAAATATAAAAAAATTATTGTTCCATAAAAAATAAATAAACAATCTTACATGGGAAAAAGGTTTCTACACGCTTGTGGTGAGAACCATTCCAACATGTGCACTATTCTTTTGTCATGTGGACAATTGATGTGGCCACTCTAAACGTAGGATAGAGGTTATGGTGTGGATTAGTCATATATCAAATTTTTTAGAGCCTAATTCAATTAAATATCTTATCATGTATTGCCATGCATTTCATTTAGGCTATGTTTAGTTATAAAGGAAATTAAAGGGAAGGAACTGAAAATTTCAAAACTAAAAAGAGAAACTTTTGTTTCAACCCAAAAAAAAAAAACCTTTTGTCCTACTAACCCCAAATTATTCCATATTTATTTATAAAATTTCACTTTACTTTGCTTCTAAAATTCTAAATCCATTGGATTTGGAAAGTAAAATAAAAAATATGTTTAAAAAACATCATTACTAAATATGATAAGAAATTTAAACAGTTTATAGAATCATGTTGAATAATGATTACCAAAGTTTTCATTTCATATTAAATTTTTCGCTTCCCGGCCTTCCCTTTAAGTTTCCTTACACCAAACGGAGTCTTACGTCGTTGCAATAGCACTACTCTAATCAATAATATGCACTTTGACATTGTCCTGACTTTTCAAAGATCTATTTTTATCATGTGGCAACTTTTATAAGGATTAAAACTTAACATATGAGGAGTTTATTTATCCACAATATTTGGGTCTCACCTAATCTATGTTGGCATTTAAAGTGGTTGTGTGAAAAAAATTCCTACTATAGGCATGTAGTAATGGGATTTGGTAGGAACCAGATTTTTTCAGTGACGAGGGATGGTACCAATAGTGATAACATATTCTTGTGTACAGCAGGTTCCTACCCTTTGGAAAACCCAATGCTTTTAGGTTCTGTTTGATTGGATGGAGAATGATGACAAAGAAAAGCATGTAAACTTTGAGGCAAATTTAAACCAGGGAAAAATCCAAGCAATCATTTCTTAAATCTAAGCGATCTTTTTGTAGGCGTTTGTCTCTAATTGGATTAGGGGGGATCAAATTGATTATATATTTTTCTTTTTTAAGGTTTTCTTGTTTAGAATCTAGGTGTTACGTCAAGAAACTTCCACAAGTTGTCTTTCTGCACTGTAGCCTGCAGAAAAGAATAGAGGGGATACCAGAGAGTCAATTTGTACCAACGGGAGACTCTCTGATGCCTAAGTCATATTTCTCTAAGCAACAATCAAGAATAATCAAGATAGTTTGTATGTTATTATACCTGAGCATATATAGAGTTTGTGGTTGATTGAGGCGGTGAAGGAGAGAGTCTCAATATGGCAAGCTTCATCTTTGGTAAGAGGATTGCTAGGTAGAGTCCCCTTAAGAGTGTGATCCCAAATTGGCCGGGATCGTGAGCCACTTTTCTAATAGTTTCCTTAAAGGGATAGGTTGGCACAAGAAGGGATTACTCTATGTCAACGTAGCACATTGGAACGTAAACACATTGATGAATTAAATTGTCATGTCAAGTAATTTGCTTTAGCCGGAAAATTAAAAAAAGAAAGTAATTATTTCTTTAGCAGGTATAACAAATTAAGAGAGATTGCTTCTATTAATATGTTGCATAAAATTATTAGCAGAATACTAATAATTTAGAGGGTGGATTATGGATAATAGTTAGTCATAATTGAGAATTTCATTTTTTTTCTTCTTCTTTTTTAAATGTCTGATCAAAGAATTAGAAGAGCATTTGATTTAAATTTATTTTGATTACTCATCTATTGGGGTTAGAAACAAATTAGTTTTGTTTCCAATGTAAGCAACTTACGAAATTATGTGTGACACACAAAATAAAATTGATGTTCAAAGCCAAAAGCCAAATGGAGATACTCTCATTTGGAAGAATCAAACTATCCAGCTATTCTTCGGGAATATTAAGTGAGCTACTTTAACTTAATAATTCTAGCAGGGCATCCCACCATTCAAAGGTATTAGATGTGGAGCATCAAAATCATAGAAGCATTTTGTTCCATAATGCTAAAGATTCCATACTCTTTACTAAGACCAAATTCATTTATGTAGCTTGTTGATTTACATAACATGCACGATAGTGGTGAATATTTATTTTAAAGTTATCAAAAAATTATCTACTTAAAAGGGAAAAAGTTCTCTAATTCACCAGGGGAGGGTAGTCTAGCATCCTCTCTCTATGTCTCTCCTCTTGACGTAAAATGACTTCATTGCACCTCATTGGAGTACTCCTCTATGCCACTTGCTCAGAGAACCCTCTGCCTCTTCTTAAAATTTGACAACTAAATTAGAGTATAGCACAACAAAAACAATGTATATATTGTTGGATCATTTCCAAGTGAAATATAATGCTTTACTATTTACCACATGACAGTACATGGGTTGGTTGGTCCATGTGATAAAGGACCAGACAAATATCTCATTGGTCGATTGGTCCTCTATCACATGGACTAATCCATGTACTACCATGTGGCAAATAATAAAGCATTATACTTCACTATGGATAATGACACTTAAGAAGATGAAGAAGTGGCTCCTCTTTTTTTCCCACCAAAATTTCTTCTTGCTTTTATGCGGTGGGAAGATTAATGGTTCATTGGGAACAAACATTTAGGCTGCATATGGTATGCATTCTTAGAATGCATTCAAAGTCGATTTTGCATTCTCAGATATGATAAAAATAATTGTTTTTATCATCCGAGAATACAAAATTAATCTAGAATTCATTCCAAGAATACATACCAGACACATACTCACTTTCAAGCAAATAATTGCTATCTATTGAAGAATATATACTCTATCATTAAGAAAAAAATGCAAGGCATTTTCCCATCTTAAGTTACTTTATTCTGTTTCAAACAAGAAAACCAGGAACTCATTGCTGTATTTTTGATGTGATATATATCTACCCTCTAATAGATCTCAGAATAACACTAAACATTATGTCACCAGTGGGTGGGTGAGAGTTGTGTGAAATAGACTATACATTTTGCACCATTTTCATTGATCTACCTAACAACTATATATGCATGGCCCATCAGCTGATCAGCCATCTCATTCAATCAATTTTGAACTACATTGGATTAAGCATAAGGTGAAAGTTTTTTCCCCCATCGTGGGTGAAGAGAATCTAGTTTTTTTTTTTTTTTTTTTTTTTGCTTTTTTCTTTTTGATGATGAAAGTGAAGATAATCTAGTCATTGGCGCATTATTATTGAGTCCTGATCAGCTCCCCATACGTATAGTTTCATGACAGTAAATGTATTTTTTTTTTTTCCTTCTACACATACCCCTCTAAACACTCGTAATGGCAACATGGAGGGGCATTTATGGAAGTAAAAGGATATATGCCGCCACGAAACTGCACGTGAAACCTTCACATATAGGAAGCTGATCCAGTTTCGTCATTGTTCCCTCTGCCCATTGTTTTATGAAGTCTGAAATGCCCTTGGTATTATTTCAAGAATCGTATCAAACTATTGTAACACATAGATTAAGAGATTCTCTCTACATCATGGATGAAAAAACAACTTTAGTAGTCCTTGGACATAAACTATTAGAAAACTGATTAATCGTTTTTTCACTTTTAACCAATAGCAAAGAGCAAATAATTGCAAATAACTCCCAACTAGTTTTTATGCATCTAAACTTCTGCATTACTTTTCTACCAAAAAAACAAAAAAAACTTCTTCATTACTTCTTGTTGTTGTGTGATATCATCCATCATTTACCTTAAAAGGGTTCCTCGGATGTCAATGTGTGGGGAATCTCCCATGCCACATCAATGGTGATGCAAGAAATGGTATAATCCACATAGGATCCACATAAGTAGGGTATGGAAGATAGAATAATAAAATTTAAAAAAAAAAACATGTGAGAGAGCGATAGTACACTAGCATCAACTGTAAGGGGAAACTTTCCATTAATCTATTTGTTGGTATATCACAAAGTCCATGTTCCAATTAATCTAGCTTTACAGGCTAAATCATGTACTACTTTATTCACTTTCCTACTAATGAAGCTAAAGAATGCTACAAAGATATTATTACATCAATGTTCACCATAATATAAAAAAGTCAAGATTTACAAGAAGACTTTAAACTTGCCAAATCCCCTATCTAATTAGTAGGATGACAAGAATCACTATGAACATGTACAGTTAAAGGAATGCATCTAATTCTGCCACTTTTTTTTTTTTTTTTTGTAAATAGGGGTGAGAACTTGATCACCCATAGTATTGTGGACCTGGCTCTCCTCCAGCCATGGCGGGAGCTGGAGGATCCAACCAAGCAAAAACAGAGAGGGGGGGGGGGGGGTTTGGTCATTTCATAGGGGTGGCTTGCCTTTGAAATGACCCAAACACCCCTGTTTTTGCTGGTCTGGATCCTCCAGCTCCCGCCACTACTAGAGAAGAGCCGAAAACTAGTATTGTGAAATTGGTTTTGAGTTACCCTCGTTAGGGTTTGTTTGGGATTCCTCCTATCCGAAGATTTTATTTTGCATGATAAATCAGTTTTTGCCTAGGGTGGAATAATGAGTTTGCCCCACTAAATTTATTTATGTTTTTTTGGTAATGCATGGATAGGTGGAGGGGTGATTATGAATTGCCTTAAAAATAAGGGAAAAAGATCCCCGTAACAACAAAGTGTCACTTACTTACATTTTGTGGGTTTTGCATGATTACGTGGGTCTCCTGGGACAAAATCATCTCCCACACAATAAATAGTGTAAGGTAGGAGATTCTCCCGCATTGTTGGCATGAGAAGAGAAACTCCCTCTATTCTTACCAAAACAGGAAGAAAAAAAAAAGAAACTCTCTCCGTAAAAATTAATACGCTACTTCATTGCGCCTAAACTTCTTATTGGATTGTTTTCTGTATGTTAGAGTCAATTGGTTTTGAATCTCAGCGTTGAGAATTTCAGTGTAAACAGCACTTTATATTTCTCTCTAACAATCAATGAATTTACATGAAATAAATCCATAATTTGAGATAAATTTACATGATTGACCTCCACCAATTCCTATTTTGGACCAACTAAAATAGGCTGAGAATTTGTCGGAATCACCTAAACCCTAAAAACCTCTCAAATCGTCCGGAATTGAAATTAATCAATGTCGATTCAATCTTTTCTGATTTCGATTCCCAAATAAATATTTATTTTACATTATTTTTGTCTTTTTAGTATGATATACAATTTTTTTTTCAATGAGGATAATAATACCATTTCAATTGTATATTCCAAAATGTGCATGATAATGACATTTTTTTATAATGATATGTCATTTTCAAATTATTTTGAAAGTCATTTTATACTCATATTTTAAACAACTTTTGGGAATACGATAAAGGACAATTAAACAAAGGTGTCAAGTTCTAAAATACACCTATAGAGGTGCCATTCAAACTTGAAAAAAGGCTGTGAAAAGATATTAATATCCTCCTTAGAAAAAAATTATATTATCGAGTATATTGGTGAAATGATTATCAAAAGATGTTATTGTGATATACATTTTTCAAGTAAACTTGTGAAATATATTATTATCCTCATTAGAAAAAACATATATATACCATACTAAAAGGATTAAAAAAAAAATTATACATCACAAAAGCGATTCTTTGAATTTTATCCTAGAAATAAATATTAAGAATAATTTGTAATCTAATGAATGGAGATACATTTTGCATTCTCAAACAATAAAAACAATTATTTTTATCACTTAAGAATACAAAATTGACCTGAAATGTATTCCACGAATGCATACCAAACACAGCCTTATGATAACAACATTTTTGAGGCTCAAAAGAAAAAGAAAACCTTTTTAATTGCAAACCATTATAACCGACCATCATTTCATATACGTTGGAGAGAGACAAAATTCTTCCATGGAATTCAACAAATGTGAATCTAATGAAGATAATGAAGAGGGCATGCATTGAATTGAATTTCCCATACCTTATCAACTACACACAAAAGCTTCAATTCATAGATCTATGTAATAAAATGATATGTGAGATAGTGAGAGTGAGAGTGAGATCTTTCTTACATTAGCGAGGTAGGGATCTCCTTTCGATTGTGGTAGGTGGAATGATGATTGATAGATCCCACATTACCTGCCAAGAAAGAAAGATCATTCTTTCTATGAATCTCAAGTTCATTGATGTGACAAGCAATGAATTGAAAGCAAACTCATGAATCCCCAGAGCCCTCCTCCTGAGCCCTGCGCTTTAGCTTGGTTCACCTTAAAATGGTATAACTTGCAGCCATTGGTGTTCCGAACCTGGTTAAAAGTTAAAACCTACGTTCGGTCTCCTCCGAACCAAGACCTTGAGAAAATGGAGATAGCTCCCTCACGGTAATTTAAATCAGGGTATGATGGATTGGACTGTTTTACCCCTCAAAATACGAAAGAAGAATATTGTCAGGTCGTGTGGCCCCTTGCTAGCGCGAGACCAATGAGGGGGGATCTTTATCACCTTCAGTTCCCTGCCCAGCCAGTTCCCCAGTTCCTCTAACAAGGGGGGTTGGAATGAGCACCCTACCCTTGCCCAAACACTCTGCCCAGGTGGGGTCCACCGCTCCCCTATTAGAGGAACTGGGGAACTAGGCCGGGCAAAAAACTAGAGGAGATAATTTTCCACAATGCACAGGTGCGGATCTTTATCCCCTCAATTTGCCTGCCCCTGAATTTTCTCAAGTCCATCTAATAGGAGGGCAGAAATGATCACCCCATCCCCTGCTCGAACACACTACCCGGGGTGGGGCCCAACTCACTCTATTATAGGGAATTGAGGAAATCGACAGGCAGGCAAATTGAGGTGATATTTCAATGGGGGCTGTGTAAGGGCCACATGACCAGGCAGCCTTCTTTTTACTCTCAAAATATCAATACTTTGGTTTTTTTATCATTTTACCCTCCTTTATACTGATACCACTACTACAGTATCAATATCATCTCAGTATTGAATGCTGACGATACCAAAACGTATCGATGGTTGATTTGATACTAATACCTGAACCGTGTATAGGTTTTTTTTTTGATAAAAATATTTCATTAACGAGGGAACAACGTTCTGGAAGCATATATTAGATTGATTCAAGATTTTTTTAAAATTCATTTTTATTTAAAAATAATTTTTGGCGTAAATCGTTCGAACTATATTAGATTGATTCAAGATTTTTTAAAAAATTCATTTTTATTTAAAAATAATTTTTGGACGTATCGACTCAATATTGATGTCGGATCTGGCCGATATCGATACATATTAGCTGATATGCCAACCAGATACTAATATTTAAAACCGTGCTCCTTCAAAGCAAGGTTTAAAACTCCAAAACACTTCCTGAATCGTACATGGGATCGATCTCCACCAGCTCTGATTTTGATTTCGATTTCGATTTTGATCCAAATGATCTATTGGAATCAACTTGCAATTGGTATAAACCTTAGAAATGGAATCGAAAATAATAACCAACTATTTTTCTATAAATTTTTTTTAGTTTTTTATTTAAAATACTTGTAAATCTTGCTACAAAGCTTCTTTTTTTTTTTTTTTTTTGGGTGGGGGAGGGGGAGGGGCTATTTTAGAGAAGAAAAATGGCAAAAATAATGATCCAAATGCATTTGTATATATGGCTACAAGAGATAAGTTTTGTCGATTTTTTGCTATTTTACTACAATAAAAAAAATAAAATTCTCTACATTGAGGGCACAGGGTACGCCCAGATACATGGGGTTGAAATAACCCCCAAATGTCCAAAATCCTATCCCATGTATCTGGATTCTGGACGCTAGGAGCGTCCAAATGTGCTCCCAAACAGAGAACGTGCTATAGTAAAACTAAGGATCCAAATGCTTTCTTTGGGCTATTTCAATATAATAAAGTTACAGAAATCGAGAATAATTGAAATTAGGGTTGACCCGTTCCAGTTCAGCTTAAACTAGGGATTCTACAGATTCAGATCCGAGTTCTAGAGCCATGCTGAAGCATGGTTCTACGTATCGTCTGTATCGTGTTGTCCGTATCAGGAGATACATATCGATTTTACTAGTTACCGATATCAATACCGTGTCGATACTATATCGATAGCACGGTACGGATAAGGAGTAAAATGGTTAGAAAACTAGTTTTTTAAGAAAATTTAGGAGTATTTTTGTCTGATATAACCGATCCAAGCCGATATCGTATCGATATTGTATCAATTTTATGGGTCACCGATACCCATTTCGATACCGTGCACGAAAACCATGTGCTCCAGTGTTCAACCATGCAAAAAGAAAAACAAATTTGTGACGTCTCTTTCATGGTAGATATATAAGAGGGAAGAAAGAGCAAATGCAGTTTTTCTCTGTGGTCCCCAGGAAATTTCCTCTTATTTTATCCACAATAGACAACAAAACGTGGTAGCTGGGAAATTACACTTGGAAGGTGAATCTCACATGGCTTATTTTAATAATAGAGTTTATTATTATTTGTCATTAAAGGCAAAGAGTCAACCAAGATTAAAGAAAACGTAATTAAAAAAAACGAAAGTTATTGGCAAATAATAATATATTATGAAGTGTGGTCCCTAGAATTTTTTTCCCCATGCAATCCCTTCCCATGGAGGTGTGAAATGACGACTTAACCTCGTCCGGGCAGTATATTTGGGTAGGGGATTAAGTCATTATTTCGCACTCCCATGTGAGGAGACAGCACGATCCTGTCCGGACAGTGGATAAGAGAGGATAACGATTTGTGGTCCCTATGGATCCTTGTTGATCCCCTTCATGGAATTTTTATCCTCTCCTGTTATAGCACGGTATTGTACTGCATCGTGCGGTGACTGCAGAGGCCATGTGCACCATGTGAGGCCCACTGTGTCACATAGCCTCTGTAGCACCGCATGATGCAGTACAGCACTGTACTGTAACAAAAGAGAATAATGATTCCCCCTTCATGGGCATCTGTGTTGACCCCTATAGTCAATCGTCATGCATGGCTTCCGGGCCTTTGAATGCGCCCCTTCTCCCCCCACCCCCCCCAAAAAACATAAAATAGAAATGTGTATTTATATACATAGTAGAAAAAGAGTGTTGTGGAGGCCGAAGGGTGAACGATATAAAAATTGGATTGAATCGACCAATTAGGGTTGATTTGGATTAGAATCGACCGAGTCCAATCCCGATTCTTGTTGATTTGAATTGGACCAATCCGAAGTGAATCGTAGAGTTAAGGATCTACAAGCTGATTCTGGGGTTCTCAAGTTCGGGACTGATCCAGATTCAGATTCCTTCGCTTCTTCGTATAAATGTTTTGTCAAATGGTCTTAATTTTTTGGTTCCTGATGACAGCTCTATAACTCAATTGGTGACTAGGATAGCCCTCTTTGCTATCAGCCGTAAAGATTTTGTGTACATCAAAGACAATATAGATATTTCTATTTTCTTCTAGTTAATTTTATTTTCCTTTCATCAAAAAAAAAAAAAAGGGCCAAGACTGATCCAGATTCAGATTCCAGGTTTATAACCTTATAGAGGATACTTTAGCACCATCTATCTTAGTTCTTCATAGGAAATGACCTTTTTGCCTCATATTTACAAAACTGTTCTTTGGCCCCTTATTGTTGTGCTCCTTTATACCGTTTGCTCATAAAACCCTCTCCACACACATAGAGGGTTTGTGAGCTCGACATGTGGAAGATGCTTCATCCAATGGTGGAAGGAGCTCGAGTAGACCCAGTTGTTATAATTTTTTTTTCTTTTTGCTCGAGGTCGTACTGTTGGATGAAGCATCTTCCACGTATCGAGCTTGCAGACCCGAACTGCAAAGGCACCACAAGATTAAGCACTGCAAAGGATTTTTATCCCCAATTGTCGGGGCAGCGAGCTTGCTATGCCTCTAGAGTCCTTCAATTGTATTGTAGCTCAAGATTCAGCGTGGCTCCATTGGCTTACAACTTAGCATAAGTGAGAGAAAATAAAAGATAGAGTTTCTCTTAAACCATCGATGAAGAGAACATCTTAAGCCACGACATTTGAACTTTGGATTGTATAGAAACGATTGTTTTGATTTTGTACACCAAGGGCGGGAGATAATGATGAAACTCACCTGCCCAAGAATCTAAGAGAGAACTCTATGTCATGAGAAATTCATGATTGGGGAAAGTTTTTCATTGCCCACAATGGGGAGAGAATCTCTTCATCCACCAAGATATGATGATCTTATGATTGGCTTTTTGAGTAAGCAAGATTGCGAAAATCAGAATTAGATCAGTCGAATAGCCAATTCAAATCGGAATCGGCCATGATTGATCCCCAATCCTGGCTGTTTTGAAGCGATTGATTCTAGGGGTTTTGGGACCCATTGGGTTTCATATTTGAGGGGCAGGTTCTGGGGTTTTTAGGATCGATTCTGACCGATTTCAATCCAATCTGTATTATAATCAGTAAGGACCGATTCGACCCCAATTCCAAGTTTAAATCCTTGCATAAAGATGGGTAACTTCGTTCACTCCCACCCTCTTTTAAAAGATGTCAAAAACAACTATTTTTCGATCCAACTAAAAGATCAAATATTGTGACTTAAGATGTTCTTACTTCACCGTAAATAGAGGGAAAAGTGGTTGGTAGCTTCTCTAATGATGGTTAGGTCCCGAGGGAGCAGCTTTGCACCTTCCAACAGGATTAGTTGGACCATCACAGTCCTGAAAATACCAATTACTAAATAGCAAGCAATAAGCCAATAACAACATTAGAAATTTAGAATAGGGGTGAGCTCAAGGTCTAGTGCAAATTATAGAATCATGATTAGCAAAAATTTCATGTTTCTTTTTGGAAAAAGTTTTGTTTCCCCTGGATTCAATGATTCATCCACAAATCTAAGATCATCATTTCTTCCCCCACAATATGTTGAAAGTCTGAAATGCCCTTCACTATTCCCTCACACCCATTCAAGCTTAATGATGGTCATCGATGAAAGAATTCTTCCTTCACAGTGGTTTAAAAGCAAACTCGGTCCTTACTTTTTTGAACTTGTTTTCTTTCCCCTCCTTTTACTTGCAATTAAACAAAGTAACACCCCCCCCCTCCCTCCCACACACACACACACACACAGTATAACTAATTTCTAGATTCCCACCTCGACGTTGAGTAAACCATCTTGATAAACCTAAAATCACACCGATCAATCGTAAATCGCCACGTGTCCCGACCCAAGTGGGAAGGCTATCCCAAGCCCGGCCCCCTTACGTTTCACTTGATTGGCTCGAATAGGAAACTACCACCACCAAGGTCCAAGTCCAGATACTACAAGCTACTATCACCTCCAAGGAAGTCCAGGTACTACAGGCTACCATCACCGCCAACAACAAGATATACATCATCTCATGGACAAAAGGCACCGCCTACCAGCAACATAGTCCCGGATGGACTCAAGCACCAAGAATCTTATCCAACACGTCTAAGTGTCTATCTACTAGGGACACCCACCCTACCGGGACTCTACCTCCCGTAGGGAGACAATCAACCAAGAAAGAATCCTACTATCTAGGAACTCTATCAGCTATGAGGACTACTCGTCATCAACTGGGACTCTCCACACCGCCACACTCCACTATAAATGCGAAGGCACTCTATTCCATCAACCCATCTAGAATATCTTGAATTCTAACTATTCATCTGTTTGCTCAGAGAGATCTAACTTAGGCATCGGAGAGTCCTAGGCCAGAACCACACTGGTTCTCCTTTGTCACCCTGGTCCTTTTACAGGTTACGACACTCGAAGGGGCCACCGAATGATTTCTTGACGCAACACATCTGAATCAAGACCTTGTAGTAGAACTTCATCCAAAAAGAAAACTGTATAGTAGAACTTCAAATATTTTCCAATGCATCAAGAGAAACATTCTTGAATTCCATCTTTATGCTCAAGCAAAGATTTGATTTAAAATAGGCTAAACTTTCTTCACCCCATGATTGGACTCTGAGGTCATCATAATACTCCCCCCTTGGCAACCCAATGGTACAAACGCCCATGGTGAAGGAATTTCGAAGGGAAACTTGGTGCTTCGAAATAAACTTGCAAACTTCGTTGAAGCTTCTTCCACCCATCGAAAACCCTTTTGTTCCTTTCAGCCCATAGTCACCAACAAACTCTAGAGGTACCATACAGGCCTACACAATAGTATCTTCCCTTTTTGCCCCAATAGAACATCAGCCAACTGCAATAAAAAGGAAATGTCTTCTGTTTCACATAAGGCACATCTACTTGCCAAATCAAAGCCTCTTGTCATTATCTCATGTTAAAAGCTCATCAAGAGCCAAAATTAATCCCAAAACTTCAACACAGGCAGCACTAGTTTACCCCAATACTAGTTCAAATCTGAAAACTGCATATTTAAATAAAAAAGATTTAATAGAAATGATACCAGATTGGATCACTCCCCATCTCCTTTCATCCCTTTCATCAAAATAATTAATTGGCACTCCTGAAGTCTTGATGGCAATCTCCATTGTCCCAATTCATGTCCCACTGAGAATCTGAAACTCCATTTCCATGAATCTGCACTTCTTGAAATATAATCAACAGACCCACTCTTTCTTTCAATGATTCTGTAACTTAGGAAATTTGTCACACAAACACCCTCCTTCACAGCACCAGTCTGCCCACATGCTATTTCTCTTACCCTTACCAACTACCAATTTCATTGTTCAAAAACTTATCATTAACTGAAATGATTCCTTTTCAAACCCCTCTTCCACATGACATTGTAACCATCTTAGATTCCATCCAGAGCTGCCTCACCATGCTTCATTTCTATGACATCCTTCCAAAATGCACCTTGCTCACATTCAGGTCTCCATAACCATTTTCTCAACGGTGCTTCATTTCCATGAATCTGCACTCACAATAGTGCCTAATCAGGCAATTAATATTCAGCCAATACAAATGCAATGGAAGAGTATCCCAATAAATATACACATAGGCTAAAGCACCCAATGCATAGTCGAAGGTGAGTGCTATCACCACATGTGCCGTGTGACACGCTGATCGGATCCTGTGGGTTCCATGGGCCAGGATCCCAGCTGTTCATAAATTATTCTCCAAAACATGGTTGTATTTTCACTACCCCTGGATGTGTCAGGAGCTCAAAGGCAAACGCACAGGACAGACCTGTCTGTTTACAGTCCAGTTGAGTAGATTTTGATCTAGTGGAAGACATAAAAATGTTATATGCCTTAGAGAGACAAAATTAAGTCAATACAGTTATATTAATCATAGCATCAAAGAATTGTCATTAAATTGTAGTGTTTGAGATGAAGAGCCAAAGTATTGAGAAAACAAACGTAAGCAAACAATTGGAATACTTCCTCAAATCACCAATCTCATAGGGAACACAAATACACCCTCTTAGGCGTCAAAAGGCCCAAAATCAAAACAAATACCACCATTCATGCACACACAAAGAAATTATAAAAGGAAGCCAAATCTGGAGGCTTCATGACACTCCAAGATGATCATTCTCACAGACTCCCATTTCGGGGTCTGAGTACGGGAGGAATCTCATCTATATCTCAGTGTCACAACAACTGATGAACAATTCAGAGACCATTCTACGAGCAAAAGGAATGTAACTTAAACCGTACCTGGAAACAGCACAAAATAGGAGTGGTCAGCACTATCCACTGCATCCAGCCATTAAGTATTAAAACGGCCGTAGGGCAAGGGGCAAAAGAAGTCAAGAATGCATATCAAACTCATGAATGACTTAGAAGGGTAGTATTTGATCGGTCCAAGCCGAACCAATTAGTTCAAGACAAAGTTGTCATATAGCCAATGGTCAATGTACTAAAAGGGCTCCAGTTAATTGGAAAGTAAATGTTAAATATGAACTGGTACAAAATGCCAGATACGAAGGCAAGAAAATGACGTGAGCGTCACAGTCGAAGTTGTTGTGCTGTCTGGTAATCACACAGAGATGTCAGCCATTATGTCCTACAGTTTAGGCCAGTCAAATATCATCAACCTTATCGTGCTACATAATTCCTATATGGTTAACAGAGAAAAGATGGAGGGCAGTGTCCGGCCAACTGCCATTAAAACCATTAGCCAAACTATCTGAATGCGAATCTGAAAAAATCGTTGGTTTGACCTAATTGTAAAGCACTCCATGAAAGCAAAGCATTGCATTATCACCAATGTGCAGTGAAATATGCAAGGGTTAGCATGCCTTAGAAGCAATGCACTACACCTGCACCTGCATCTGGTTGCAGTGAGAAGTATGTTGTCTATGGTGCTGCTTAGTCTATTGTTTACTTCACAGTACACAGATGTTAAGTTGCAAGTTGCATCAGGTCAGCAATTTGTTGGAAGTTGGAACAAGCAAAAAAACACTTCAATGAAACACAAATAAAGTTTAGGGACAGTTTGGTCATTAACGAATATTTCTTGACAAAGTAAAGGGGGAATTCCGTACTCTAAAAGAAATGTCACTTTGTCAGTTCGTTTCCTGCAAAAGCTATCACAAATAGCTATTGGAACAGTTTTCTCCATAACCCGAATTTTAACTTAAACCATCCCTAAGTGATAAAAATTTTAAAATGCCAAACATAATTTTACAAAATAAGCAACTTGTTTTAAGCAAAATGCAGCCGCAAGTAATTTAGAGTAGTGAATACTTGCTTTAAGATGCACCAGACAGCCATAGTCAAATTCAAAATACCATATTCTATGACTATAATTCACTAATTTGTCACCCTCTAACTGGTTGACATGAGTATGACGGGATGCTTATTATGTATAACAAAGGACTGCTCTCAGAAGAGTAGATGGATAGTGGCTCGTCGTAGCTTTCAAAGAGAAATATCCATAGCTGGTCTTCATATTGCGATATGGTGAACATTTAGGTCATCGGACTGATGTGCCCCACAGGGGTACACTGAACCCCAAACTACAGAGTTCAAATTAATCAAACCATCAAACAATCATTCCCTTTCAAGATTGTTTGATGGTCAGAGTAATCTTATGGCATGGTTTTAGGGCTTGGAGATCTCCAAATCAAGGATGATCACAGTGGTCCTGTGGATGAGCATATACAACATATGGCGGTAAAAAGATCTAAGCTGCAAATGTTTCGCACTAGTGAGGTTGATCCATTATTTTATATTATGACTTCCACAGAAAATTCAAACTTACCAAATAAGCGCACAAATCTCACATATCATAGCAAGTAGTGTTAAGACCTTGTTATGAATCTGTAAAATAGTAACAAAAACAAAGATGCAATTACTTGATTTAAAAAGAAAATAATCAGAAAAAGGAACAAGAACCCACAATACAGTCTTGTGATCATTACGCATTAACCTGAAGACCAAGGAACATTAACAAACACTAGAAGTTCCTATCTTGGGTTTCTATGGAGGTCATATATCATGCATACGAACCAGAATAGGCCATTAGACACAGGGATTTTTTATATTACAAAACCTATTCGATGGTTTGGCACTAGCTTGAGCCATACAAATAGAATGGAGAAGTATCCTGACCATTGGGAGTCTCAAACAAAGGAAAACAATTAGGATAGCAAGAATAGGGGGACAAACAAATGATCTTCCCCAAGGGCAGATGAGCAATCGAGGAAAGACCCTTCCCTCTTCGAATCCTTCCTCAGGTTTCCCTGCATCATCGGAGAGGGATTATTTGAGGAAGGCAGTGGTGTGATAGTTTGATCATGATAGGGGGAGTGTCCCTGTCATGGTCTATGTTGAGTCTTAGTGTTAGGAGAGTTGTTTTACCATGATCATGATAGGGGGAGTGTAGAAAACCTAGGACCTGTAACCAGTAACCTTAGAGAGGAGAAAAGAGAGAACAAAAGATGGAAGTTGTAATTCTTGAATTAATTAATTGATAGGTAAGCCCCTCTATTATAAATAGAGGGAAAATTACAAAGCGCCTAAACTAGGTGATGTGGGACTAAAACCCACATAGCCAACATAAACTTAATAATATAAGAAGAATAAAATTATCCCAAAAAGACCAAAATACCCCCATGGTATTCTGGATTACATATTCCAACACTCCCCCTCAAGCTGAATTATACAAATAAGAGGAAGAAAAATCCAGCTTGAACTAAATAAACAAAGAACTCCATAATGATGCTAACACTCCCCCTCAAGTTGGCGCATTCAAGGTACTAATGCCCAACTTGAACAAAATGGGAAAAACTAATTTGCAGCAGAATCCAGCTTGACATATGAATGCAGCTCCCAAATAAACCTTCAAGAACTTGAAACAATAGATCTTCAAAACTTGGATAGACATGATCAGCAAACCGGGACTGAAATGTCTTCCAAAAAGGCAACTTTCAACGATCTTCAATAGCTATCCAGTGATGAATCTCAGATAGTCATAGTGACATAGAATCTTGAAGTGAAATAACTAAAGCGACAGCAGCGAAAACAAACTGAATCGGCGGAAAAAAGTGTATCAACCCAACTGAAAGTCCTCAAATAGGCAACAACCAAATATCTTCAATACTCTTCAATACTTTAATCTCCCCCTTATGGCAAACTCAACCCAATAATGAAGGATACCCGATGGCAATGGTGGAGAAAACTGATCTTCTATGTTTTGCACCAATGTTCCTGCAAGTTCTGCGTTCTGCAATGTCTGCAGGTGTATTGTACATAATCCCTCCCTCAAGTGTAGTACACGTGGACATAACAGAGATGATGTAAGAGATAGGGCAAAAACATAATATTCCAGAATTTTTCAAGAGGTGCTCAGGGTAATTAAAAAGGAAGGAATGGCAAAATTGTAATTTACCAGAAGTGTCCAAAGGTGCTATGGGTAAATACCAAAGGTATGGGATATGAAGGGAATTAGAATTATTGACAGGGAACGGTGTTGGAAAAAAAGGATGGCATGACTGTAATTTGGTGGAAATCCACTTTTAAATACAATCCAAGCCAAAGTGTAAACTGGTAATAAACCAGAATTTTTAAGGGTCAATTGGGTAGATAAATAGGGAATGGTAGAATGGTAAATAACACAAAGTTGAAAAAGGAATGGCATAGCTGTAATTAACCAACCAGAGGAGGGTCACTTGATGGATTAAAGAAAATGATATAAAAGGAATTACCAATTATTTAACTAGGGATAAACTTGAAAGGGAAAATAAAATAAGGACCAAAGTGAATAAAAGAAGAAGCAACGAAGAATCAGAACTTGAAATAAGGAATTAACCAACAGTACCATCTTCAACCTCAAGACTCGATCGAATCAAAGAAAGCAGCGAAGAACTCGATCACATCAGAGGAAGCAATGAAGAATTCTATTACGATTCCAACAGAAATACCACGATACCAAGAAGACACCTTCAAGTCCATCAATTGAACCAATCGAACCACACAGCAGCAGCGACAATGACGAGTTCGATCAGCATATCATCCCTAGTTCAGAAAAAATTAAATTGGTAGAAGCAGATCATCAGTAGCAGCCATCGACTCCATCCTTCAAACCACGAAATACCAGAACCCTAGCAGCGGCAGCCAGAGGTGTAAAACCAGAGGCTGAAACAGCATCTCCTCTTTGAGGTTAATTGTAGCAATGATACTTGGGAAGGACTTTAAAGAATCGTGGACCAAGGCAGGGAACGATGAAAGCAGATTCGAACAAATTTGATGCAGCAAAAACGAGAGTTCCAATAGATCAATTCAGCAAATTGATGTCTATTCTTCAAAAAACCAGATCTGAAACCTGGAAGACACAATCGAGTTTGGAAATCCCTGCAAGATGGAGAAGAAAAAACCTGCAACTGAGTCTGGCGGCAGCAGCTTGATCATAGGGACTCCATAAAAATGCTTCAAACGATGGGTATCGCGATGGCAGGGGCATCCACTCTACCATATTCGCAATCAACTCCTTTAGAGTCAATTCCAGATGGCAAAAAAGGCATAATAGCACCGATAATTATAGCAGCGGCAAAAACATGTCGATAGTAGTAGCAGCAGATGCAGACTAAGAATGATAGCCTGCAGTGTTGAAACTACCAGAAGAAGAAACCAAAACGAAACCCTAGTTCTCCTTTTATGAACTAGGGTTTCTCCATATATCGGAGAACCTTGACACGACTCTCAAATCGACAATCTTGGAGAGAATCAATCACTAGTTGCCTAGCTCTAATACCATGTAGTAGAGAGGAGAAAAGAGAGAACAGAAGATGGAAGTTGTAATTCTTGAATTATTTAATTGATAGGTAAGCCCCTCTATTTATAATAGAGGGAAAATTACAAAGAGACTAAACTAGGCGATGTGGGACTAAAACCCACATAGCCAACATAAACTTAATAATATAAGAAGAATAAAATTATCCCAAAAAGACCAGAATACCATGGGGGTATACTGGATTACATATTCCAACACTCCCCCTCAAGCTACATTATACAAATAAGAGAAGAAGAAAAATCCAGCTTGAACTAAATAAAAAAAGAACTCCAAAATGATGCTAACAGGGAGTGTCCCTGTCATGGTCTATGTTGAGTCTTAGTGTTAGGAGAGTTGTTTTACCATGATAGGACTCTGTCTCAGCTATCTCCTTGATATCTGTTTTGAGAGTCGTGTTAGGGTTTCTAGTAAGGGATGAGGACATTGAGAAGAAATGGAAAGAGTATTTCTACAGCCTACTAAATGGACACATGCCGAGTAATAGTGACTCGGAAGACTGTATTACTCATCAAGACACCACATGGCATAGATATATAGGAACAATTAAGGTGTCTGAAGTTAAAGAAGTTGTAAAAAAAAATGAAAGTAGGTAAGGCACCAGGCCTAGATGGGGTCCCAATAGAAGTATGGAAGAGCCTAGGATTATGCGATCTATCTTAGTTAACCAAACTATTTAACAAGATTATGAGCACGAAGAAAATGTCAAATGAATGGAGGAGAAGCATTGTGGTTCCGATTTACAAAATAAAGGTGATATTCAGAACTACGATAACTATAGAAGCGTAAACTAATGAGTTATACTATGAAATTATGGGGAGAGTTACTGAAACCCACCTGAGAAGAAAAACTATTATTTTGGAGAACCAATTTGGTTTTATGCCAGGTAGATCCACGACAGAGGCTATTTACTTACTTAGGAGGCTCATGAAAAGATTTAGGTTTGCAAGAAGGATCTCCATATGGTCTTTATTAACCTAGAAAGCTTATGACAAAGTCCCAAGAGAGTTAATTTGGTATATACTAGAGAAGTGTTTCATGTAAATATGTGGACAAAATTAAAGATATGTATGATGGAGTGGTGACTAGTGTGACAACTGTGGGAGGTCAAGGTAGTGAATAATCCCAATTAATATTGGGCTACATCAAGGATCAGCATTAAGCCCTTATTTTTTTGCGCTAATCATGGATGATTTAACAGGAACATTCAAGATGAGGTTCCTTGGTGTATGCTTTTTGCGGATGATATTGTTTTGGTGGATTGACTCAAAAGCAGTGATTGACACTAAGTTGGAGTTATGGAGATCAACCTTGGAATCAAGAGATTTTAAGATAAGTAGAACAAGTGTAACTTTAGTTACACTACGATGGCTAACAAGATGGTAAAAATTGGTAAGAGAAAGATTCAGCAAAGTGATTATTTTAGATATCTGGGCTCAATCATAAATAAAGAATGTTTTTCACAGAGAATTAAAATATGATGGATGAAGTGGAATGGTGCGTCCGAAGTATTGTGTGATTGACGTATTCCTTTAAAGTTTAAAGGAAAATTTTGTAGGACAATTATATGACAAGCTATTATGTATGGAGCGGAATGTTGGGCAATTAAGAAGCGTCATATAAATAAAGTGTAGCAGAGATGAGGATGTTGAGAAGGATGTGTAGCATGACTAGGAAGGATAAAGTAAGGAATGACCATATTAGAGTTGATTTGGAAGTTGCCCAACATAGGATAAACTACGAGAAAGTCGTTGAGGTGGCATGGCCATGTCCAACAGAGGCCTTGGGATGCTCCAGTACAAAGGAGTGATTTGATTCAGATTGAAGGAACTAAAAGAGCAGGTACAGGCCTAAAATCACCATAGGAGAAGTGGTGAGGAAAGACATGCATAGTTTAGGCCTTGTTTCGAGTATGACCCCGAATAGAGAAGATTGGAGGGCTAGGATCCATGTAGCCGACCCCATTTAGTTGGGATAAGGAGGTTGTTGTTGTTGTTGAAGGTGTTTTTCATAAATGTTGTTTCAGTTTTATATTTTGTATCGATGCCCGAGCCCATAGGAGACAAGGATCCATGTAGCAGACCCATTTAGTTGGGATAAGGCTGAGTTTTGTTGTTGCTGCTGCAAGGGTTTTCTGGTTTGTGATGTAAAACCACCTATGCTGTCCTTTTCTCTTTGTGAAAAGGACAGGGTTTCATATACTGATGAAGATTGAAGTATTTGTATGAAGATCATACCTAAAGATGGTATCGATTAATACCATGCTGCTATTTTGTGAAGATCATATCGATTGCTACCTTGCTGCTATTTTGTGAAGATGGTATCAATTGCTGATGCCGTATCGTTTGCTGCTATCGATTGCTGATGGTCTCATGACTTTGGTATAGTCCCTG
This sequence comes from Telopea speciosissima, assembly GCF_018873765.1. NCBI lineage: Eukaryota > Viridiplantae > Streptophyta > Magnoliopsida > Proteales > Proteaceae > Telopea > Telopea speciosissima. Next base: position 85,015,373 of record NC_057916.1, on the reverse strand, counting down.
ATGCTGTTATCGGAGGAGATTGAAGGATCTTTTACTACATGGACTGCTTTTATTGCTGTTTTCCGCCTCTTGTTTTTTGGCTGGAGGTAGAAGACACCTCTGGTTTTCAGCTATCAGTGTTTTCTGGCATTTCTGCTATCGTTTACTGTTCCAAGGCTCGGTCGGCTGGTTTTCGTGGTACAGTACATTCCCCTGCTGCTACTGCTGAATCGATTCACATCGTGTTCTCAGCGACCGCAAGAGAAGAAAGACAAGAAGTTAGTCTAGGGTTGAGCTCCGATCCTCTCTTCCTGCGTAGCTTCAATTGCGTTGGTGGTGTCGATCTGCTATCGTTCGCTGATGGCCTCTGGTTTTATTGCTGATGCTATCGTTTGCTGGTTTCAGCTGGAGGTAGAAGACGCCTCTGGTTTTCGAGGTTCTCGCCTCTGCTGTTTGGCGACTCAGGTTCTCGAAAGGGAGGTAGAAGACAATCTTCACCCCCCACGATTCTAACAGGGGATTTGACAACCATACCCCTATTCTACCAACCGTCCCTGTCGTGGTCTATGTTGAGTCTTAGTGTTAAGAGATTTGTTTTCTTATTGATTGTTTCCTTGTAATTAGATGTGTACTCTATTTGCTGGTTTATAAATAAAGGAGGAAGACCACGATAGGAATAATAGAATCCTATCATGGCATATTGGGTTCTTTTACTTCTCAGGTACTGGTTTCAGGTCCTGATTTCGCTACAGAAAGCAACCAAGGTTTGGTTCAAGGAGCGGTTCAAGATGGGAAAGAATAGACGGTTCTTTACAAAGCTCAGGTTCTGAATATAGTCAAATCTCTCTGCAATAGATTGGTATTTTAGTGGGCATTACTTACCTAATTTATTGAATTGAGGAATCCAAAAACTGAGAATAGGTTTTTGAACTCATTCAGAGTAGCTGTAGTCAATGAGGGGTCCCTATCACATTCACAATGGTTTCTGGACTCTACCCAACAAAAGAATTTCCGATGTTTGTAAAATATCCTTCAAATTTCAAAATTAATAGGAGCAATTAAGTTCCATACATTAGTAGATCAAGACTTACCCAAAGTGCAAAAATGAGAGCAAGAAAAACACTCCCAATATACATAGCTGTTGCATAAATGCGAGACGAATCAAGCATCATTCTTATTTGCTGTCCTGGCCCAATAAGGAAGGCTGTGCTGCCACACAGAAGTTCATGTTCAGAATCTGAATTTTCACATAACAGGAAAAGCAGTTAAGGCAAAACAGCCAGCAAAGCTTAAATCAATATAACTCTGGCCAAATCATATGGACTCAAATGTAATGTTCTAAGAGAAAGTGACATTTCTCTACTGCTTGAGAACCTGAGGCAATTAGTGTGCAGTCCAAGTCACTCTATCAATGTTCCTTAATGCCCATAAACCACTTTAGGGAAGAGTGCTGAGGTGAACCAATCTCACCTGGTGAACAAAACTGCCCATCGCCATTCATAGTTTATAAATTGAATCTTTCAACCCAGAAAAAAAAATGGGCCAGGGGAGGGGGGGTCGAGCAGTCCATTTGGGTGACTGGTTTCACAGCCGAGGTTGACCAGCACAAGACAAGGGGGGGGATCTCAGAACACAGGTTGCTTGTACTTTCTGGGCTCTTTTTTTTTTTTGGGGGGGGGGGGGTTGGGGGCTGGGAAGTTCCAACTGGGCCTCTGGTAAATTTGTGGTTCTAATGAAAAGGAAAAAATGTTTCTACCACGTCAAATCCTAACATAGCTCATTAGGTGTGTGGGGGTGGGGGGGAGAGAGACCAGTAGAGATCTATTCTAAGATAAGAAACCAAAATCACTTGTGCAAAGAGGAGGAGGAAAAGATTCAAGGACTCTTCGGTTGGATTTTATTGGAAACATCAGGATAGGAGTGTTTGGATTTGAAAATTTAAATACCCAGCCCAGGCATTCACTCTTACTCAACTTACATGATGGTCTTTTATTTCTCAATTACCAGGTTCTTCTTGGCTGCTTTAAATAAAAATTTACCAGTTCTATAACAAGTCTATCAAACAGGTTGTCACCTGACTAATTAACATAAAAAACAGAGTTTAGTCCTATATATAGCCAAACCAAATTGGTGGGTGGGTGTCCCAACTACACATCATTCAAAAGATTTAACTACAAGTCCAAGACATGCACACAAGTCAGCATAGTAAGCCAATGAGTACTAACAGACCTTCCCACTGCCAATATGTTGCCAAAGCTGAACATTATTGCGAACTTGATGGGTCTGGCAAAAACGATCAATGACTGCAAAAGAAGAGAACAAAGTGAAAATGTACAAGAGATAAAAACAGTCACATGTGAAAAATTCCGATCAGCACTTCATCACAAGCTTTACCAATTTTAATATCCAAAGCACTCCCATTTCTATTGTCCAACCAATAGTATTATGCCACGAATACAACTGAAATGACTAATTTAGCAGTAACTTGAAGAAAGAGGACAGAAAATAGAAAAGGACTCATAACATTCTGTTTAACAAGGACACTTCATATTTCCATATGCTGCCCTGTCAGATGCCAACAACGATAATATGATCTCCTATATAACATCTTATATGAATCCCGAATAACATGGTTTCAACCTGAAAGTGCTCCACATTGGATAGTCACATCCCATCAGTGGAAGAGTGTCCATAATGATCTGGATTGGTATTGACAAAGAGTAATCCAACCCAAAGCCTTAAAATGGTGCTATATGAGCCAATATAATTTCCACAAAAGGCATCACACTGGATAGCAACAGAATCCATGTCCGTGTCACCTAGACATTATGAGAATCCATCGTTCATTTTTTTCTTTGTTTTTTCTTCACAACGTAAAAAAAATTAAAAAAATAATAATAATTGTGACAAACCAAGGATATGTAACCAGTAACTGTAAGTGTGGAAAGAGAGGAGAGAGATAGAAGATGGAAGGAGAAAGAAGTTGCTGAATATGATAGTCCAGAATACTTGACTACCGTGGGTTGCCTCTTATTTACAATATCAGTCGAAGAATCCTGCCTATAATACAACTCTAAATAAGGAAACCAAATAACACTAAAGCATCCTAAGACACTTAGAAAGCAAAGACACGTCATGATAGGAACTCTTCCTATCGTGATCACTTAACAAGAAAACAAAGTAGATAAGGAATTAGACACAAATACCCCTGCTTCCCAGTACATTACTTAACAAACAACAACAACAAACACAGCCTTTTCCCAACTTAATGGGGTCGGCTACATGGATCCAGACAAAACAAAATACAGAAAACAGAGATATACTCAAAAAGAAAAAGAGAAGAAAAGATTGGAGAAGAGGGATGGGGAAAGAGATGAGAAAAGACAAATGGAAGATTGGAAATAAATCGAAAGATGAAAGATAGTAATAAGCAAAAGGCACAGCCCAACATGTCAGGATAATCTCAGCTAAATGGGGTCTGCGACATGGATCTTTGGCCTCCAATAAGCTCTATCCAAGGTCATACTTGGGACCAGACCTAGACTATGCATGTCCTTCCTCACCACATCTCCTATGGCCATTTTTAGGTCTGCACCTAGCTCTTTTAGCTCCTTCAATTGGAATCAAATCACTCCTCCTTACTCAGGCGTCCCTAGGTCTCCGTTGAATGTGACCATACCACCTTAAATGACACTCTCGGAGCTTGCCATTGATCGGGGCAACTCCCAAGTACGCTCTTATATGTTCATTCATTCAGTACTTTATCCTTCCTTGTTTTTCCACACATCCAGCGTAACATCCTCATTTCTACTACACAAAGCTTATCAATATGACACTTCTTAACTGCCCAACATTTTGCCTCATACATCATAGCCGAGCGAACAACAGTCCTATAGAACTTTCCTTTTAAGTTTTAGAGGAATATGTTAGTCACACAACACTCCGGACGCACCTCTCCACTTCATCCAACCCACTTTAATTCTCTATGAAACATCATCCTCTATGTCACCTTCTTTATTTATGATTGATCCCAGGTATCTAAAATAGTCAATTTGTAGTATCTCTCTTTCGTCACTTCGCACCATATCAGTATCCATCAAGGTGTGACTAAAATTACACATCATATACTCCGTCTTCGTTCTACTAATCTTAAATCCTCTTGCTTCCAAGGTTGACCTCCAAAGCTCTAGCTTAGAGTTAATCCCTTCTTTTGTCTCATCCACCAAAACGATATCATCAGCAAAGAGCATACACCATGGGACCTCGTCTTGAATGCTCTTGGTTATATCGTCCACAATAAGTGCAAAGAGGTAAGGGCTTAAGGCTGAGCCCTGATGTAATCCAATTGTAATTGGGAATGCCTTGCCCTGACCTCCCACAGATCTTACTCTAGTCATTACTTAACAATTTATAAAATTAAAACCCAGTTGATTGGAGTACCTCTTTGTAGCACAAACCAACCGATTAAGATGTATCATTGAAGAGGTCGTCAATCGGAGTACCCCTCCTTAGTTTGACGCTTTTAGGCCTCCGGTCAGTTAGAGGTTGACAGGACACCGGATTTAGTGGGAATTCATTCATTTCCCCCACCAACCAACCTCACTTTGGAACTCAATATCGAACATAATAATAAGTAAAATTTTATATACTTCATGGAGACCATAGGCATTCGATTGTAAATTTTATTATTCATTTCAAAATGGGAGGAGAAAAGGCTGCAATAAGAGATAATTGAGGGTTTAAGTGTTTCTGCTTAAGGATGTTTACCTTCCATCTCTTTCTTTTCTGTTTTCCATTGTTTTTCAAGTTAGGTAGATGTTATTCTCTAATGAAAGTGAATTCCATCTGCCTTTAGAAGAAGAACGCATAGGTATTAGAAATTTCAATATATCCACAGTTTATTGGTATGAATATTTCTTGAAAAAATATATTGGAAGAGCACATGAATGGAAGGTTGTTAAATGCAATGGTTGATCTGAACGTGAACCGAAAATCTCTGCATGCATCAGATCAATCATTCAAAAATGGCTATATTCCTTCAATTGATCCTTCGTCTTTTCTGCCTGCCACTGTGCCACATTGTCTGTATTTCTGACCCTAGATCAAGATGGAAAACAAGAAAATAAATTGGTTCATATTTTTCCACTGGTTGAAGATTTGCATACAATTCATTCCGATGGTTTTAGAATTTCAGCTGGGGATGACAAAAGTGATTCAAAGGCTTGCTGACAAAGATGCTTAGTAACCAAATGGCCACCCAAATGCTTCTTAAAACAGAAAGGTGATTATAGTTTAATGTGCAGTCCCTGAATTATAAGGAGTTGATTGCACTGGAGACCAACAAGGGAACCTTAACATGGCATTTAATGAAGTTATGGTACATGCTCAAATATCTGTGTTATTTCAGATCACTATTGAATTGGCTGAAGATTTTTGAAAATACATATATATTCATCAAAAGTGCTCCAAAATTTTACTTATAAAACAAAATTGAGATATTCTCTCTGTAGGTGTGCATGGTATTTATTGTCTGACATTACTCGGCTAATTCTTTAGCTCAATGTTATGGATGTGAACCACAAACGTCTGTTTTATCAAGAATTATCGTTTCTAGACAAAATTTCTTCCTACAGTATCAGGTCTTAAAGCTTTCAATGGTTTAGGTTTCTTGAAACAAGCATGGCTTTCTTATACTTTTACTTTTGAATTGTGTGACCATCATTTTTCACTACAAAGTCCATTTATCCATTCAGAAAAAACTTAGAAAGGAAGAAAAAGGATCTGCAAAAACAATGAAGGGGTTGTGAATCTCCCATAATTCATTAACTAACTCATGACCAAGAACAAACCACTCTAAACTATGAGATTCTGGGTTTAAAGACCTGGAAATAGAGATTCAAGAAACTGAAAAACAAACATTGCCTATGCAACAACAAAAAAAAAACCATGGCCAACTCTTTCAGCAAAGTTCTCAACTTATAGAAAGGAAGGTCCCGCTACTGCAGTACTCCTAAAGTAGCCCTACTAACCATTACTAGTCTTCGAGACAACTTTCATGAATCGACAGTACATTACCACTTGGAAGAAAATGTACAACATTATTGATGATCACACAGTTCATTACAATTTGAACCACTATAAATCAGGGAACTATCGGAAGTTTAAGTAATCCTAAACCCAACTATAATTTAAAAAATAAGTCAAATTCGGGAAAGTAACTCAACAATTGTAAGTTTGTCAAAAAGTAAGAACCAGCTCAGCTCAGCTCATTGGTTATTGATTCTCAACTAGTTTGATCCTTTGGCATGATGCTATCTTTAGGCGTTTTCAAATGACCATTTAACACAAATTTATAAAGTCCATGTACCATGGCATATTGCAACCTTTTCTAGAGGTGCTCACAGAACTTGATACATCAACCATGGGCATTTTAGCCTAAGACAAAGTTTCTTGTTATCTATTAACTTTGAGATTCTTTCTTCACAATTTAACTGAATTTAAGCTAATCAAGTAGAGTACTAAAATAGGATGGATGAACTGGAGAGGTGCGTCCAGAGTGTTGTGTGATCAACGTATTTCTTTAAAGCTTAAAGAAAATTTTGTAGGACTGCCATACGATTGGCTATGATGTACGGTGCAGAATGTTGGGCAGTAAAGAAGTGTCACATGGATAAACTAATTGTAGCAGAGATGAGGATGTTGAGATGGATGTGTGGCAAAACTAGGAAGGATAAAGTAAGAAATGACCATATTAAAGCTAAGTTGGGAGTAGCTCCGATACATGATAAGCTACAAGAAAGTCATTTGAGGTGGCATGGCCATGTTCAATGGAGGCCTTGGGATGCTCCAGTCTAGAGAAGTAATTTGATTCAGATTAAAGGAACTAAAAAAAAGTCAGGGGTAGACCTAAATTACCATAGAGAAATTTACTATTTTTGTTGATGGGGCATGGAAAGCTAATTCCTCTTTGGGTGGCAGGGGTGTGACCTGTAGAGTTTTTGTATGTTCCAAGAACTTTGAACGTGGATGCCCACATTCTAGCTCAAGGAGCTTCTAGGTTGGGGCTTTCAGTGGTTTGGTGGATTAAATCTCCAGCGTTCATTGTAAATCCTGCCCTCATTGGCAGGAACTTCTCTTATCTTTTCAATTGATTTGGGTCTTCGGGCCCTTCTTTTGTCCAACAAAAAAGTGAAGTGGTGAGGAAAGACATATATCTTGTATGACTTCGAATAGAGCTGATTGGAGAGCAAGGATCAATGTAGCCGATCCCATTTAATTAGGATAAGCTTATGTTGTTGTTGTTGGGCAGAAAGCTTATCAGTTAATCATTTTAATTAATTAAATTTTGTAGCCGAAGTACTTCCCAACCGGTTACTCAATGCCTAATCGAATACGGTTACATCTAAGTTCAAATAGTCAAAACCAATAAAATCATCAAAATCTAAATGAAAAAGGAATATCAAATTTATAAAAAGAGATAATTAATGGGCATCATTGATATACCAGAAGCATAAAAGCCAGGCCAGCAACAAGAGACGCTGCAAACCCATATATTCTCTGCTCAAATAGAAGTACCAAAAAACCAGTAAAAACAGAAGAAATCGAAACTGCCCGAACAAGATATACTGTTAGGATTAATATAGGGGGAAAAAATGACGTGTCGAAATCACTAAACCTGTAACGGAGACAGCGAACAAAGACCATCAGATTCGCCAAACAAGCTCCCTTCTTGCTCTTCCTCTCCATCTAGAAGGGATAGATTGAGTTTCCACATTTTATGATCCGTGAATTTGCACTTTACTGATTGCTGATTTCGATAGAAGAACTTGATCGCATCGTTGCGGTCGGGCGAAGAGAGTGACCTTCGGTGCGGCTGTATTTTGCGGTGCGTTCCGGTCGTGACATGCACCTCCCCTTCGTTTTTTTAATGGAATAATGCTAAAGTTCCCTGCTGTCGCAGGCTCACAGCTAAATATGTGAATTGCAAACCGAAACGGTTCAAAAAATGAATGGACCATTTAAACCGGAGCCGGTAAATGGTTTATTGATTACTTGTTGAATTTGAATCGATTAAAACCGGTTATAACTGGTATGCTATTGAACCAATTATGCATACTTTTTTCTTTTTTTTTTTGGTAAACAATTATGCATACTTTAATCAATTGAAAATTTTATTAGTAATTTTTGGGAAAATTACGTATACAACATTGCACCCCTTTTGCTTTGCCTAAAACACCAATAAACCTATGGTTTTCAATAACCACCTTGTACACTTCCTCGAATAACAGTCTGTTAGCAATTCCATGTTAAGTGATGACACAGAGTATACTTTGAACATGAAATGATTGTTATATCTTTTCATAATTCCCTTAACAAATCAATGACCATCGTCATCTCCAGACTCTGTCTCTATTCTACCCAAAAAGCTTAAATCAAGCATAAGACAGTGTAATCAGGGTGGATTCGGTAGTAGATTCTCACACTTATGGCAACGTACCACCCGAAATTTTGTTTCTTCTGCCATATCCAACAATTTGAAGGAAGAGAAAATGAGCAAACAAGTAGCGAAACTGCTACAAGAGCTTGAAGAAACATGAGCTTCCTATAAACTCAGAAAAGAAAAAGGACTTATTTAAAAGAAAACCCAATAATCAAACAATCATTGCAGCAACAAAACACAAATGAAAATAAATCTAAAAGAACCAAACAGATTCAATAATAAAGAAAGGTAACTCCTCACTGTTGTGTCAAGTTTTTGTCAAGAGGGGTCCTCTTGCGAGGTCGCCTACACAGTCAAATGGAATAAGCACAAGAAAATCGGTTTGCTCTGGTGGGGGACTCTCTGATGCTTAAGTCAGGCCTCTCTTAGCAACAGTCAAGAATATAGAAAATCACGCTGGTCTAGTGAGGGTTGTACCTGTGTTTATATAGCGCAGCTTGTAGGTAAAGATGGTTGTAGAGAGTCCCGTTTTAGTAAGTTTCCTATTCCTAGTAGGGAATCCGTAGTGGAAACCTTTTAGGAGTGAGGTCCTTGGTTGATAGGAACCGTGGGTGCTACCCTTGTAGTTCACTTGTGGGAGTGAATTAGCGTCAAGAATGGATTGACCCATCATTACGTGGCAAATCACTTCGTTTTATGAATGGGCTCCTCCTTGGAGTGAGTATGGGTGTGACCCAATGGACCTTTAGCCATTAATAAATTGCAATGATCCAATAACGTGGCATGACGCTATTGGGTGTTTGGATTTAAGTATATCACTCACCAATGAGAAACTTAACAAATTAAGCTCCCTAAAGGAAACCCAATAGCCCAAAAATCATAGCGAATAATTGGAGGAAACGGAAAGGCAGCATTATATCAAAGAAGCAAACAAAAAGTCCATAGCTTGGGCAATGTTTTTATCATTCTTGAATCAGTCACTTTTTCGAAGAGTCGTGTGCGAAAACGCCATCGAAGATAAACAAAACTCGAAGGAAAATAAGAGTATGAATGCAGACTAAGAAAGTTAGTCCTGGCCAAACTTACACCCCTACTATCTACATACCCTTTCCCTATAAATCATTCCATATTGTAATTACAAATTTAAAGAGAATATATAATTTTTGGGGAAAGTTTTCCTTGTTACAAGCGTACCATTCATCGCTCTCACACTTTTTTTTCTCATACCCTGACCATATGGACGCCATATGAATGATACCATTTTCTATGCTACCATTGGCACTGTGTGAGAGATTCCCAAAATGCCACATTATGTAGGCCTTTTCTCGGATTGTGAAATTAAGGCTATTGCCTTTTAGATTGGGACCTACAAAGCCCCAGACCTAGATGGCCTCCCTAGTAGATTCTATCAGGCTTTTTGGTACATTGTGGGGCTTGCAGATGTGCCAACTGCTCAAAGGTTTTTCAATAATGGTTTCATGCTCAATAATTTTAATAAAACTACCATAGTTCTTATTCCCAATAATAACCATTCTGAAATGATGAGTCATTATTGCCCTATTAGTCTCTATTCATTTTTTGTATAAAATTAGAACTAAATACTTTCTGAATAGAAAAACACATGAAATCAAAGGCCCAATATATACATAGCCTATCCCAAAACTTATTTTCAATCAAATAAACCCTTTAGGTGAATCATTAGACAAATAGGTCACCTTAGTAGTGATAATGTTCAAAATGCTCTCAGAACCGACATTTAGTATTGAAGATGAATCCTGATATGGTAACCTAACTTTTCCTATGTGTAGACAAATAGATGTCAATCATGGGGTCCTATGAAAAATATATGTAGAAAATAAAAAAAAGGGTAAATTAAACGTCACCCCCCTGGTTTTCAGACGAAACCAGATCACCTCCTAGTTTTTGAAAAAACTCAAATCCCCCCTGGTTTAGACCCTAATATGATAAATTAGTCCCTACCGTTAGTTTTATGTTGTTAAGTGATGATGTCAACCAGTTAAATAAATTTAAATCCCTAAACTACCCTTGATCAATGTTGAAGATGAAGGAAGGGTAGCATTGTAAATCTAATTCTAAGGTTTTAGTACAAGGGTAAAATAATCCTTTCACACCAATAATTAACAGCAGACTAACATTGTTACTATAGAAAGGGTGATTTGAGTTTTTTCAAAAATCAGGGGGTGATCTGAATTTCATTTGAAAACTAGGGGGTGACGTGTAATTTACCCAAAAAAAATGACCTACAAGGCTTCTCTTGTGTCAAAGACACGAATCATATATACAAAAGAGGATGAGAATTTCATCCCTTGGTGTTACCACAGTTTCTTATGGAATACTTCATTCATCATGAATGACAACTTTATAGTACATTCATCCACCTTTTTTTTGACGAGTCAGATACCATTACTAGTTAGTCCAAATCAGAATAGCATACTAATCCCTTTCTATTAGACACTAAATGCAAGTATTGTTTAGGGAGCTCACCACAGGTTATGGAAGCTGAAGCTGATCGTGATGCTTTGCTACTGGGGCGCAGTTTGAATCTTAGTTGTTTGGTTGTTTTTTTCGGATTCTATGACCCTTGTATCTTTCCTTAATTCTGCTTCCAGTGTTCTTGACTGAGCTTCTTGTATTGTTGCAAAGGATTTTTTTTTTTGGTTGAACTGCAGAAGAAATTTTAGAATTTTGTAAAAGATTTACACATGTTAGGTTCTTGTTTGTACCCCATTCCCTTAATAGGCAGGTTCATCTAATGGCCTCAGGGGCTTCTGGATTGTATATTTCTAAAGTCTGGTGGCTTACTCCACTTGGTTGTCTTGTATTCCTTGCTTTCTCGCAGGATTTTTGATGTCTCTTAATGAATTTGTTGGTATCTATTGCTACCCTTCATTGATCCCAAAATTAAATTGCCATCCAAACTAAAGTCCTTGTGTGCGTTCTTATTAGCCCCCGCGTTGGTACAAGGACTACAAGATCATGTAGTGATATCTTGCCCCAAAAAAGAATATCAATTTACTAATACACATAGTTGGAAAATCAGGTTTTTTAACTTGATTCGTCTTTCAAAAAACCTGGTGACTTGAGCTTGTCAAATTCGATCAAGGTGAGTCATGCTTTTTCTTGTTCTTAATGTAATAAATATATATAAATTAGTAAAAGAATAGAAAAATATGAAAAACCAAAAAATAAATAAAGAAATCACATAACAATGCATTTTGAGTTTATACCATTAAATAAGAGAAGAGATACAAGGAGTTGAGGGTTTCTTATTATTTATAATGTAGATTTACTATCTTACTCAATTTCTAATTGAATAGGTTTTATGATTAAAAAAAAAAAAAACCAACGAATTATTATTGAATATGGCCATTTTTTATCATAACCTAATCTACACGACTCTTCGTGCCAAAAAAAAAAAAAAAAAAAAAAAAATCTATACAAAAATCTAATTATCAAAGTTTTCAAAATTTTGATTCCAATCAAGTAACTTGGCTTGCAAACCCAAAACCTCAACTATCCTAAGGACTTAATTCCTCTCAGGTTCCTGCGCCAATAATACCTACCCAAAACCTCAACTATGCTAAGGACTTAACTCCTCTCAGGTTCCTGCGCCAATCCAGCATAATACCTAAAACCGTGGTGGCATATAATCAAGAATTGGAATCTGAAATTTAAACGTGGATTATAGCAAAAATATTCGATTGGTCCACGTGGCTAAGATCGAGCCTCCTATACCATTAAGCCCCATCTAAAACTGTCGTGTTATAATCAGAACGATCATCTCATCTCTGAACTACAAAGTACAAACCACAGGGAAGCTCTGCCGCTCCAGAATCAAGTAGCCCGGCCGACACGATACCCCAACACCGGCGACATGGTTTAACAGTCAACACAAGGAGCAATGCTAATAAATTTCGCGACTACTGATTAAAAAAAAAAATTCGCGACTGAACCGTGATTTTTGGAATCTCTCAAGGGTATTCTCGTCACGTTGCAAGGAATTATCCGGATTCACCAGAGACGGCTTGGAGTCACATTCTCCTAATTTTCGAAGAAACGAACAGGTTTTCTCCTTCTCTCTCACTCCCGACTCCGATGTACTCTCCTACATAGGCCCCAGTTTTCTTGCGCGTTTCTTCTCTCAGTTGCGGTATTTCTTACTGGATCTCGATCCTGCTGGAATCCCCACTTATTTTCCGATCTGAACAGTCAGGTTATTGTGAAAGATTAATTTTTTGTCCGGTGGTGTGTCGGTGTTCCGGCTACTTTTCCGTCGATTCTTTCCCGATCTCAGATTCTACGCTCGAGCGGCGACGTGTTTTAGCGTTTAATTGAAGGTCAACATCGAGTACAGCGCGGGTTTTGGTTCTGGTTCCAAGCTTCCATATTAGGGTTTCGCGCTTTGTAATTGCTGCCTCTTTTGTGTTATTTGTACTTTGTCGTCATGCCGCGGAGTTCTCGACACAAATCTCACAAGCAACATAAGCACAGTTCTAAGGATGATAGGGAATACTCGGACTCTGAAGAAGATGGGAATTTGAAAAATAGGAAGGGTAAGGAAGAAGTTGCTGTTAGGGCTTCTAGGGATTCAGCATCTGGTGAGAAACGGAAACTTGCTTCCCAGTCTCATGATGGCAAAGATCTGTTTGGTCCTGGTAATGGTGATTTATCAGACGAGTATGTCTCTTCGAAGAAACGAAAAGATAGGGTCGATGCAACTGCCACTGATCGGTGGAATGGTGGCGGGGACCAGCGCGTAGCAAGTGTAGTTGGGGATAAAGAGACGAATGGGGATAGTTTTCGGCAGGAGTCAGAGAAAGGCCCAAAGTCAAAGGTTGCAGTTGATTCAAAGAGTAAGTCTAGTAGAAGGGATGACAGTTTAATGGATAGGAAGGACGAAAAGGTGGGTATAGCAGCGGAAGGTGAGGAAGTGAAAAAGAATATCAATAAGGTCGAGTCAAAGCGCAAATCTGAAAAGGATTCTGGTCGGAAAGAGGTCTATCAGTACAAGGACGTGAAGGAGGAACGAGAGCCAGAGAAAGACAGAAAGGTTCAAGATGGTAGACGTGAGAAATCAATTGACACCGTGGTACTGAGTGAAGTAAGTAAGAAGCAAGGATCTCATTCAGGTAGTTTTGAAGAAGACCGCCCAGTGAAGCGAGAAGTAGAAAATACTGGTAAGGTAACTGATCATTGTTTGAAATTTTATCACTTGGTTATCAAGAAGTGGCATTCTTATACTGCTCTTCTTAAATACACATTTGTTGGCGATGAAGAAAATTAGAGAGTAGGTGTTTGAACTTTGTTATATTTCTTTTTGTTAAATAATAAGTGAGAAAACTAAATCCTTACCCACTTAGCAGTTAGGAAATTTAAGCTAAGGTTCGTCATGGAATTCTATTTTAGGTAGGAGGGATTGAAGGTCGATAAAGGGTTGCACGTTCCATTTTGGTCAAATTTTACTACTAGAATATCTGAAGATTTTGGTATGCTCATGTATAAGTTCAGGGTTATGAAAATTTTCCCGTTTGAAGTTGGATATGGTTCTGCTCAGAAGATTTCTGAAAACGTAGTTGAACACTGATCTTAAAAAAATGGTAGTTCTCTGACCTTTGTTCCTTAGCCTGGTGGTTGGGCCCTAAGATCCCTACCTAGAACCCTAACTGTCAAATGTTTATGGAGGAGTTCATCTCCCTATCTAGTGCAAGGTAATTTGTTGACATTTTCCTACTTATAAAGTAGACATATGATCTGATATTTTATTAACTAACGCAATTCTGCTTGTTAGAAAGGAAGTGGGGCCTCAAAACATAAATGGAGGGCAACTGTCTTAGAGCTATTAGTTGTGAAAAACAATGTCTAACACAACATCTCTCGAAATCCAGAAATAGGTGTATGCCTATATGCTTGATGTATCGGTTACCTTAAGAAATAGTTGAATATCCCCAAAATGGAACATTTTAAATTCTTACTCAAAGAGTAACATTTAATTTGGGAATATTTGTGTCATATTCTTATGTTATTCCTTATTTGTGTCATATATATATATATATATATATATATATATATATATAACTAGTGAAAATTGGTGTAGGGAGATTCCGTAAAGTGATTATTTTAGGTATCTTGGATCAATCATAAATAAAGATGGTGATACAGGGGATGATGTTTCTCAGAGAATTAATATAGGATGGATAAATTGGAGAGCTGCGTCTGGAGTGGTGTGTTATCAGCATACTCCTTTAAAACTTGAAGGAAAAAATTATAGGACAGTCATACGACCGGCTATGATGTATGGTACCCAATGTCGGGTAGTTAAGAAACATCATATAGATTAACTAAGTGCAGCTGAGATGAGGATGTTGAGATGGATGCATGGCATAACTAGATATATGATAGGCTACAAGAAAGTCGTTTGAGGTGGCATGGCCATGTTCAATGGAGGCATTTTGATGCTCCAGTATGGCGGAGTGATTTGATTCAGATTGATGGAGCTAAATGAGCCAGGAGCAGACCTAAAATGACCATAGGAGAAGTGGTGAGGAGAGACATGCATAGAATAGGCCTTGTATCAAGTATGACCTCAAACAGAGCTGAGTTGCAGCCCCATTTACTTAGGATAAGGCGGAGTTGTTATATTACACATAAATAGACATGTACATATACATAGGTCCAAAATCAACTCAATGGCAAGCAATGTTAAAAAGGACCGGGTTCTCTATTGCTTGGGTCATTGCAGTTTGTGACTTTGTGGTCTAAATGACCCCGGCTGCTCAACAACCAATGGTTTGATCTGGAATCTTTGCTAAAACTGTAGCCATATTCTCTGTCTGTCCAATTGGTCCATGGAAAACTCCGTCATTAAGTCAAACCTGGTGCTAAATGTATACTTGTATGAAATTGGCTGTATCATAAGACTTGTTAGTAAATTCAAATGAAAAGGATAGAAAGGGAACATCAAATTGGGACCATCTTAATGCGTGGCATCTAGAACAGGCATATACAGGATGGCTGTAATGAAAAAATGTATTTCCATGGGAAATTGAATGTCTAGCATAGCCATTGTCAGATTCATGTTTTAATGCAGTAGGGCTGTGATGGAAATCCATAGGCTTAAATTGTTTCCATTGGAACAAAATTCGTAGTGAATACCTTTTCATTGGCTAATTGATGCTAGATTACATATGATTTATGTCGTGTCTATCAAGATAGTTCCTGCTGCAAGCTTGGTTGAAATTATGATGTCTGTAAGCCACATGTTTAGAAGTCGAGTGGATGGTAAGGCAATAAACAACTGAAACTAACTTCTCTTCTACAGAGGGGCAGGAGGATATGGAATTGTGGAGAAGGTTTTTAATAATTGCTGCTAGGTGAATGTGAAGGCATATTGAAGCTGGCTTTTTGGGATAGTGGTAATGCTGCATGTAGAATTAGTAATTTGTTCAAAGGAACTCTTTGATAGTGTTGAAATCTTCCATGAAAATTCTCTTTGAAGTGGACCTAATTAATACTGTCGAAAATCTTGTCCTATATCTGAAAGTGCTTCTGTGAACCGATTACGTGGTTGCCTCAGGGAAGATTGGTCTTTGAGATCCTATTCCCTTTTTATCTGGAAGCACCTACCTTGTGCATTTAGCATGAAAAAATGATGTCCTGAAAGTATTAAGGAAGAATAAATCAATATCTGTAAGTAATTTTTGGCCTTGAGCATGATTAAGAGGGTCAATCATCTTTTGAAAGTTTTGATATTCCAAATTTGAAAAATGTTATTAACTTCGAGCAACGATGACTGTTGTTGGAAAGCTCTGATTCTATTTCTAAGCAGTGCTGGAGAGTGGGATACGAGGAAGGGAATGGATCCCTTAAAATGAAGATTGAGTGATAAATATGAAATTAACCTTTTCTAGTGGCAAGAGTTAGCTGTTAGTGGTTTGTGTAGGTGAAATATGATGATGTTAAATATTTGTTGCATCTCAATGATGTCTACAAATTTTGCACTATCAGGAAAAGTGTGAAAGTTAAATAAATTGTCATGATTAATCACTGGAACTATGCTTTCTTGACCAATGTACAAATAAATGGACCTTGTGTTGTATTTTAGAAATTGTTCTCTTGTTATAAACGAGAAAACCCATTTGTGTGGTTCTTATTTGCTGGTGAATGAGCACTTCAATATGGTTATCAATCAAGGTTCAGACGGATGAGAAACTTTTATGTGAATCCTTAATGCTGTGGCTGATTCTGAATCTCTTTTGTTTTTGCCCATATGGAGGTTAGTTTTATAGTGAATGTACGTGCTGAGCTATTGCTTGCTGAGCTATTGCTTAGTTTTAGTGGGAGTTTCTTCCTTTAATATATTTTCCAAAACAACATTTGATATTCGTTTTATTTTTCTCAAGCCAAATAGGTAATTGCTTTAGTCTGGTAGGTCGGTCAATATTTATTATATATTTGCACAATTGTTTTATGTTTAGGATTTTTCAAGTGTACTGTCCTTCTAGGTAATGTAGTCCTATATAGGCAAGACCTAATAGGAACCAGGGTAAAACAGAATTCTGTAACTGTTTACAATTGGGGCTGTTTAGGGTAAAACTAGGGTTAAGTTAAGGAATTAGGGTAAGGTTTATATATGGTTTTAATGTGCAGGTTTAGGGGATTAATATGATGTAAAGAAAGTAGGATTTGGGTAGGTCTAGAAATTCTGCCATTTTAGGGTTAGGGTTAGGGTTTTAGATTTCAGGTTTGAGGTTAAATCTAGGGTTTAGGATGGGATTTTTGGGCTGGGCCTGAGGTCGAGTTTTACTGGCAGGGGGAACAAGGTTCGATCAAAGTTTAGGCCAATTCTGATGGTTAGAATAGGCTGTGCAGGTTTTAGACTATTTTAGGGTTTTGGGGTGTTAATGGTGGTAGGGGAAACTAGGGTTTGGACTGATCAGAATGGGCTGCAGGTCTGGTTGAGTGGAGGGGTTGGTATGAGGAGGCTGTGGTCTGATTTTTAATGAAAAAACAGATGAAGGATGAAGGCTGGACAGGTTCTAGGGTCTCACAGAGACAATGTCAGATTAGGGTTTATGGGGAAAATCAAATAAAAATAAAGGGGGAATCGATTGGGGAGGGAGGATGAATGGAAAACAAAAATTAAGATCCAAACTTACAGCAGAACTCCACTGGCAGCAAGTCTGAATAAGGGATGAACGATAGAGCCACCTTCAAAGAGAGAACCTCCCAGCCATCACGGCGTAAGGAGTCACAGGAGATCCACCTGTCCTTCTTCCTTGATAGATCCACAAGGCAACACTCCAAGGAGCAACAGCAGCAGCAATCGGCAGCAGCAAATTCTGTTTTTTCAATTCAAATAATCTGTGGGGGACCTCCCACGATTTGACTATTTATAAAATAGGCTAACAGCCAAAACCTAGTACAACTTAAAACAGTAAAAAGACCTATTTAACCATACTAACTTAAGTTAAAAGACATCTAACTAAATAACTTAAATTGACCCAATTGAACCAATTGGATGCAACCAATTTTAAACCGGTTCAATTAAAAACATAAAAATAAGACTAAGTATTGGGCTAATCCCGTATGCAACCTATATACCCCTATTCCAGGCCTATTAAAGTGGCCTATTACATAGAAAACCCTTGGGATCAAAGGCCCAACATATATATATCCCAACCCTAGACTTATTCCTAATAAAAGAAGCCTAGTTTGGTGATAGTTCTGCATCACTAGGGTTCTTTTTCTTTACAAATCACAATCTTCTCTAGGTATGGTTTTATGAAATTTCCTGTGGTTGTAGGCTCTTTGGAGCATACTTACGACCTTAATGTGTTTATTAATTGCTCAATTTTTAGGGGGCTAACTCCTCCCTATCTCTCTCTCTCTCTGATAAGTAACATTATCTCCTCACAAGGAGGTACCATGATTTTAGTTTATTAGTGAATTTTTCTTTTTTGCCCTCCTTAAAAAATAGGCCAACAGAAATGAAAATCTTGCGAGAGAGATAGTATTAGATTTACAGTTGTACAAGTATATCTAATGAAAATAAGCAAAAGATTTACAATTCAGCATGCTATTAAAAAAAAAGAAAAAAGAGGCAAGTGGCAGTTTTTCTCTTTGCAAATTATCCGATCTCCAACTATCGAGCCCCTATCGGAAAAGCTTCTGGATCATGGAATCCATTTGTAGCCATCACCCATCTCATAATTCAATCACCATCAGCAGCAACCTTATGAGGCCCATTTTGAAATTTACCATCAAAGATACTTCTGGTCCTCTCCTCCGACAAACCCAGAATTCCAGAAGGTAACAATTTCCATAGATTCATTGCTTTTGGGTTACGGTGCAGGCTAGGCAAGAAGTAAAATGTTAGGTTCAAATTGAGAACGGGTGCCAAACTAGTGTACTGGCATTCAGGCAGATTACATGCCAAACATGCCTATTTAAGACTGCAGAAAGAATCTCACCAAGTGACCCTCCACAAAAAATTGCACGCTTTTTACAGCATCAAAGCGTCCCACCTTCATGCTATTGTCTTGTTGTCCCCATCTTCTTTTGGATATGGGAATGATTTATGTCCTCTTTAGACATGCTTATATTTGATCTATATGTGGCATTCAGTTGCTGCATATATCAGTGATGATTTGGAAATCTTGCTTAAGATCATTGTGTTCAGATCCTTAAGTAGAGGCTGCTATGGCCTGCCTTGCTCTGACCCGGCATTAAAGGGGGGTTTTTTTGTGTACTAAATTATATTTGTAATTTATATGTCTAGTTAAATGCATTTATTACCTGTATTTTCATTGATAAAGATTGGTGTATTTTGTCTATGTGTGTGTGTGTAATATATATGCTACTATGTTGAATATCTATGTATATATTATAAAATATAAAAACTATTTTTTAATAAGAGAAAAGTAAATTGTCTTTTGTTTTTAAAGCCTGTAAACATCACACTTGATACACAGCTAGATGCAAGGTTCTTCAACCTTTTAATTTTCCTTTCTGAATGGAAATTTTGTTAAATAAGGGGAATTGGCAGTTGATGATTTGGGTTTTGAAATCTTTTAGGTGGTTGGTTAAATCTTATGGTCTCATTCCCTTGTTTGAATCCACTTCTCACACACCCCCTTCCCCCTAAAAAATATTTATTTGACTTCCTTTTTTGGGACATACACAGCTTATTTTGTGATTGTACCGGAGGTTCAAGTTGGTTTCTGTTGGTTTTTCCAATTATGTGGTGCTGTTGGTAGTGGTGGGTGAGGTCTATTGTCTTACTGTGCTTTATGTAGATATTTTGCTACATTTAGACTTTTGATTATGTGGAGCACTGGTGGTTATTCTTTTTTTTTTTTTATGGTTAAATACCATGGTGGTTATTCTTGATCACTATATGGATTGTTTTATATAGTTGCCGTCTCTATGCTTGGATAATTTCTTTTTTGATTAAGATTTAAATGGTGCTTACACCTAGAGTGGTTGTGAAGTTTTTTTGGAAGACAGTGTTGGTTAAAGGCTATTTTGGTGGCCCTGATTTGTTATGGTGATTTGGACATTCCCATTGATCAATTAGGAACGATGTTACTCAACTCAACTAGGAAGGATAAAATAAGGAATGATCACATTAGAGCTGATTTGTCGTCTGAGGTGGCATGGTCATGTTCAACGGAGGCCTTTGGATGCTGCAGTTCGGAGGAGTGACTTGATTCAGATTGAAGGCACTAAAAGAGCTAGGGGCAGGCCAAAAATGACCTTGGGAGAAGTGGTGAGGAAAGACAAGCATAGCTCTGATTGGAGGGCAAAGATCCAAGCAGCTGATCCCATTTAGTTAGAATAATGCTGTGATGTGTCATTGTTGCTGTTATGTTCTTTTCTTTTCTACTTTTATCAATCTCTTGTCGTTCCAAGGTTCCATGTAGCCGACCCCTTATAGTTGGGATAAGGTTGAGTTGTTGTTGTTGTTCTCAACTCAACTTGTAAGTTGACATTTCTAAAGTTCACCATGTTGTTTTAGTTTACGTGATTGGTTTTCTTGGAAAAGTTGTTGACACCTGTTCGTATTGTTCTCAATCTTTTTGTCCTCTTTTTGTATTTGGAAGCAAGTTACAATCTTTATGGTTTTGGAGAAATGCCTCCATCGTGGGAGGAAGGAAAACCACACGATATGACTGCCATTATTATTCCCTTCCTACTAGTTGAAGGTCCAAACTACCCTCCCTCATTTATGACACCCATCCCCACCCATTAATGTCCACGGTGAATGAATATCTCCTTTGTCGTGGGTGAAAGAAAACCACCCCCTATGGTTTTTCTCAAATTGTGTTTTATTCACTATCTAATTCCAATTGATGCCTAAGTGGCAAACTCGTTAGCTGATAAGCTAGCTAGCTGGGGAAGATGTGAACAGTGGGTTTGAGGCACCCTTGTGATATACTGATACGTGCCTAATACTACATCGATGCTCCTATCTTTGAATTTTTTTGGCCATGGATACATGTTAAACGTGTTGATAGTTGATATTGCTGGACACTTCAGTTATTATTATTAATTTTTTAATTTTTTTTAGGAATGAGAGTGGGTGAAAGATACTGACTGTCGAAGAAGGGAGAAGAAAACATATATGATTGGCTTTAGTTACAAGTTAAAACATAATTGTTATGTGCCATTGTACCTCTATGGATGAGTTTGCATGTACAGTTTTATGATTGTCGTGTTTGATACCTTTTATTATGGTTGGTTACCAATGTGCATTGTGCACCTCATTCTTTGTATTATTCTCTTCGTCTAAGTACCAAGTTAATTTGAACGGACTAAGGTTCATTGACTGAATGTCAGCTCTCCTCCTTTTCAGTCTCCTCCCCAAAATGGTTTGTGTTTCTTTTGCCTGCATTTACGTGGGCCCCATTAACCACCTTTTTTTGGGTTCATTCCTCATTGTGCATTTGTGCCACTGGTCCATGGTGCTTGAGCATTTTATGTGCAACTGTTAGTCTAGTTACATCCTTCTTTGTCAGTCTAGCCTTGGTTGCTTTTTACCTCTGGTTACTGGCAGCCAATGAAGGCAACATTTTCTTCTAATCTTTATATCGTCTTGGAAGGTTTACAATGGAGGATTAGTGATATTTATACCAAGGCCTAAACCTTATTTTTTATAGTACTCAAGTAAATAAAGAAGCAAACTACTAGAAAGAATGAAAAATAGTAGTTCCTATCAGAAGCCATACCTTGTCTGTAAATTGAGTATAACTTGCTTAGATCGTACTTGATTATATAATCTTGGATTCAGGGGAGTGAAAGAATTTGGAAAAGGTTTACCAATATGGTGACAGGATTTTAAGTCAGTGGCTTGATTCCTTGCTCTGTAGCATCATGAAACATACATACTTTGGAGTTTTCTCTTCTTCTTGGTATTTTTGCTTGCAATGCCTTTTCTTTATTTGGAAAAAGTTTCTACAGGCGGCTTGCTTGGAAAGGAATCTCTTGATGGAGGCTTCAATCGTGACACGTGGAAGGCTGAAGTGACAATTCTGACTGTTGCATATCTAGGGAATGGTGTGGATTACCACATGTCAAATTTCAGACCTATATTCAATTACATATACTCTCTAATGTAATGGCATACTTTCCCAATGTATCTCCATGCACCCTCTTGGTAGTCCTAAAATTTTTAGTGCTTTACTTTTCCATGTGGCAAACTCCATTTAGGTTGAAACTTGACATGTCCATGAAATTTGAGCCCTAATTGGAATGGCCATCAGGCCATGTGGCAGAAGATATTTGGGGGCTGTCAAGAGATTCCTTTCCAGTTGGGCGGCCTGCACATGTTTAGTTAGCTTAGCCATTGGATAAACTGTTTCCTCTTATGAAACTGGTAACGAATTAAAATATGTTCAATAAATGTAATAATAGTGACACCTTTTCTGAATTAAAGTCTATTGTCCCATCATTTGTAAGACAGTATTTTCTGGCTTTGAATTAATGTTTGAATAAATGGAATTCAAAGAGACAAAAGAGTGTGTTGGTATTCTCTCTTTCTCTCTCTCTCTCTCTCTCTCACACACACACAAAAACACACACACACCCATACATGTGTGGACTCGTGCACATTATCTAGTCTGACGACCTTTTCCTGTCTCATTAATTTTGCAACCACATGGTTCGGATTTAGTGCATCCATTGAGGTTTGGGTTTGAGCCCAAAATTTCCTTCAATTTCTGTTTTAGTCACACAGCATATTCTAAATACATTACCTCTTCATTCACATTTTTTGTTGTTTCCCCCCCCCCCCCCCCATGGGGAATTAGTCCAGGAGATTCATCTTTCTTCAGTTTTTGCCATAACCCAGTGCTCTTGAAGTTGCATTTCAGTTGAATTGGAGAAACACTCAACCCCCTGTAAAATATGGAGAAGCAAAAAATCCAAATAGTACTTTAGTTTCTGATATTTTTAACTTTTATGGAACTAAGAAACTGAGTTGAGTAAGCATGAAGAAAGAAGTTACTCAGACTTTCAAGTGAGTGGATTTGATCCATTGTATTTCAGGTTTTTAAAGATTCTGCTCCTTTTTCAAACACAACTCATGTAAATTTTTTTATTTATATTCATCCTTGATATGGTTTCCACCAATGGTGCTGCATGTCTAGAATTCCCTTTTAAGTGTAGGAATTGTCATGTGCAGCAAACTTTAAATCTTGCATGATTGTTCCTGGGTAAAATTGAAACCAGAGGAATGTTCATTTGAATATCATTGCCACACAGTTGTTAATGGACATCTGCTATTTTTTTCCTGCTAAGATATGAAAAAGTTCGGAGTATGCCACAATGTCGGTTCAAGAAAGTTGTGTGACGTTCTGTTACTGATTTGGTAGTCTCCTTTTCCTCGCAAACAGATGCTCTAACGTTAAGGCATAAATTAAGTTACTACACATAAAATCCAATTGATTTTCACCAATTCTTTAAGAAAATTTGTGCTAATGATTTCACGTGGCATTTATTGAGCTATTATTGTTTACTATCGGATTCTGTTCACATCTTGATCTTTTTTATTGCTTTCTCCACAGAGTGGCAAATACAAGATGAACTCCGGAACCCTGAACTGGAGAAAGAACTTGAGAAACGGATCAGGCGGAGGAGAGACAGCTCTGGTGACAGGGATAAATATCAGGATGATGCAAGGGATGGTAATGATAGAGGATTATCCTCCAGAGACGATAGTGCCAAGAATGGGAGATATAAAGAGGAAAGGCATAAAGATGGGAGGTATAGAGATAAATACAGAGAGGATCCAGATAGGGATCGCAGGCACCGAGATGAAAAGCACAAAGATGAGCGTTCCATCAGAGATCACACTAATGACAGGCCTGACACTAAGCATTTGAAGGATGACAGTGATCGTCATAAGAAATCTAAGCCTCATGACAGCGATCGTGATGGCAGTCCCCACCTTGATGATCGGGGATCTAGGTATAAAGATAACAGGGGGAAGAAGAGATCTTGTGATGAGAATGAGGACCATATTGATGTTAAATCTCGTAGTTCCAAAGAGCACCGTTCTGATGTGGAAAAGAAATCAAGCAGTAGTAAAGTAGAGTCAAATGCTGATAGGGGAAGGTCTCAATCACACCATGTTGATGTTGACTCCCCTGTAGTCAATAACAGACGGAAGAGCTCCCCAAGCTCCAGTAGTCATGTTGCTAAAGATCAATTTAGGTACCTTTTTTTCCCTCTTCAACAATTTTGGTATATTCCATTTTCTTATAATTATATTTGTAGAACATAATATTTCTCCAGAAATATTGGGGACTTTTTTTTTGCTAACGAGGAAACCCTTGAACCTGCCTGGGTTTACGGTTCAGACCCAAGGGAAAACCCCAGTTACCCGAAGCCTCCCCCCACCCTGGGTAACGCTTCACTCGTGGGGACTTGAACCTGGGACCCCGTGGGCGAAGCACATCTTCCTAAACCAGCCAAGCAAACCCACAGGGGGTGGGGAGTTCTTTAGTATGTTTGGCACAATAATCTCCACATCTTGAGAACCACATTTTTTTAATCATTGGCCAAAGAATTGTATGCCTGTCAGATGATCATGATAGATATACCACATTTTTGTGGTGGAACACTGATGTATCAATGTATTCGGTCTGTCCAGATCTGTGATTTTGGATATCTCCATCAGTGTTTAAAGAGTGAAGGTACTAGAGGAGAGGCAAAAGGTTTTACCTAGTATGAGCCGTTAAGTGTTATTCTTTAATAGGAATCGATTGATTATGAATTCATGAAAACTTGATTTGTTAAGAGAAAAAAGGGGAGATTTATACTGTTCTCTTATGCCATTTAGAGAGGGCTATTAGGTAAAACTTGCCAGATGGATGGGATGTGATGTGGACATATTTTCTTTTGGACTGCCATCTCTGCTGCTAATTATTTTCCTTGACTAGATGACTCAACTAGGTAGTGATTCCCTAATAAGGGGCTTGTGTCGTGGTCCAGCAATCTGGATGAGGTGTTTCAGATGGCTCTAAAATCTACTACGTGGAATTTAGTTGTACTCAAATTTTGGGCTGATCTACTCCAGTGAAAGCTTCAGCCAAAATGCATCAGCCAGATGCTATGCATATTGTATCATAGATTTCTTGTTTGCATGGCTTACCTATTTTACGCCATGTTTTTTTTTAAGCCATAGCTCTCAATTCTTTGCTTACCAGTCCATCCCATGTCACATATGGCCCTCGTAACATCTCTAATTTGCACAGTACCACATGCTGGTGTATTTGGTCTTTGTTACACTTGTGTGATTGATTTGAGACACTAAATAAACCATCCTGTGAATCTGCAGTGGCATATCATTTTGTTAATCCAGATTGATGGGCAACTGTGCCTGGACACCAACTAGTTAAAAAAAAAAAGTACCAGACCACCAGTGAATATGTGGACCAGCACCCTAAAGCACTGCCTTGGCTCTTTATTAAGTGAACAAGTCTTTCAACTTAAGATCAGCAGTAAACATTACAAATCTTTATTAAAGGAATATGGGGACCACAGACCACCATTCTTGGTGATATTTGTGTTCATGAATTCACTTTTTTCAGTCGTCGTTCTTTGCTAGGATTTTTGTTATTATGTTGGTAACCTGAAGTTTCTCAAAATAATTGTTAAGTTAACTCAAGGTGTATATAGGGTTGTCAATGCGTTGGACTTGTATTGGCCTTCTTTTCAATGCTGGCGATGTTTCATATTTATTCCAATATTCTCTAAGAAATGTATCCTAAGTATTTTTATATTCTAAAGTACTGGCTTCATTATGTTGCTGTTTTCTGTTATCAGGAATAGCTCTAAACAAGCAGATTCAAGGTATAGAGAGACTGTCTCTGAAGAAAAAATCCGGTCAAATGTTGCAACTTCCACAAGAGATGTTAGTGGTGGCTCTGCTGTCCTGGAAAGAACTTTTGACGCTCGGTCCTTGGACAAGAAAGATGACAACCATTTGGGTGAGTCATTTAGTGAGAAGTCCCCAAGATCAGATTACCAGGTCTCACCTATGCTCTTAATGGAGAAATCTCCGTCATCGACAAGTATTGACCGTAGATACTCGAACAGAGCGGGTGCAAGGAGGAGCCTTGATGTCGAAGATACTGGACGTAGGAGCAGTGGTTCCAGGGATGTAAAGGATTATTCCACTAATGAAGAAAGGGGGAGCCGTGAGTTGCCCTTGGAGAAGCCAACAGTTGATGAGTATTCTCAAATAGAAGGAGATACAGTATCTGTTACTTCATCCTTCAATAGAACCAATCACTTGCCCAGCACCTCACCATCTATTCGTCCTCCGGCACCTCCCGTCAGGGCTGGGGTTGACAGCCCTGCAGTTTTGGGCCCAACTGAAGAAGACAATCGAGGTAAATCTACTAACCGCTTCAAGAGGAGTGGTGAACCCAGTGTGAGCCGAGGGCAGGGAAATGCTTGGAAGGGTGTCACAAATTGGTCTTCACCGGTAGCAAACGGCTACATTTCTTTCCCACATGGTCCGCCTCCTGGAGGTTTTCATCCAGTTATGCAGCAGTTTCCTGCTTCACCTATATTTGGTGTTAGACCTTCTCTGGAATTGAACCATGCGGGGCTTCCATACCATATCTCTGATGCTGACAGGTTTTCTGGTCATGGACGCCCATTTGGGTGGCGGAATCCAGCTGATGACTCTTTTCCACCTCATATGCATGGATGGGATGCAGGTAATGGTGTCTTTGGGGATGATCATCATATGTATGGCAGACCAGATTGGGATCAGAACAGACACCTGATGAATGGTGGTGCAGACATGTGGAAGGGGCAAAATGGTAGCATGAATGTGGAGTTGTCCAATGCATCCCAGAAAGAGGTTTATCTCCCACATGCCCCAGCAGAAGAAATTTGGGCTGAACAGCCAGGCCAGCGGTCTCGAAATGAGCGGAACCGTCCAGGTCCTCGTGCAGAAAGCATTGAGATAAAGAGAACCAGCAGCACTCCTCCACCAAAGGATATTATTGAAGCTCCTCTGAAAACTATTAATGAGAAGACAACAAAGCCTAGTAAAATATCAAGTGATGATGGTACTCGTTTTTGCCATGTTTATCTTGCAAAGTTGGACATCTCTGCAGATCTTACTCTTCCAGATTTGTATGACCAGTGTATGGGCTTATTGGATGTTGAAGGGAAGAGTACTACTGATAGTGAGGATGCTACCAAACATGTGCATACAGATCCCAAGGTAGGATATCTTAGAGAAAAGGTTGCTTCTTGGATGATGTCTTTAAATTATTCATACTAATGAGTTTGTCTTTTTCCCCTCTCTGCAATAGGTGGGTGTGGGAGTGAATATCTCTAGTGCCACCTTGAGTGTGTCACTTTTCCCTGCAGTAAAGGATTCTGTTTTTCAGGTATATTAATCTCACCATCTATTGAGATGTTTTTGCATATTCTAATTCGTTTTGGCCAAAAATCATATCAATTGAGGACCACTAACTGTGTCCAAAGAGCATTGCATAGATTGGAATTTATGCCGATATTCTTGCAATAGTGAAGAATAAAATAAAAACTGGAAAGAATGATGTAGTGCTAGTTTTGAACTTTAACTATTACACAGCTGATTTTGTGTTTTGAATCTGCAGAGAGCCATGGCCCTCTACAAGAAGGAGAATGAAGAGATGAGAGCCAAAGTAAATGCCTTGTATCCTGAATCAGAACCGCCAAAGGTGATGACCGACTTCCGTGAAGGAGTGGAACATTTAATTTCCAACAATGAGGTGGTGGAAGGTCCTATTTCAGCTTCTAATCAGGAGGAACTGAAGGGGCCACTTCCAACCTCCAAAGAAGGGGAAGCGAAGGATTCATTTCCAGTTTCTGAACCAGGGAAGGTTGAGGAGCCAGTTCCAACTTCCGATGAGGAGAAATTGACTGAGGTGGAGGTTTCAGTTTCAGCTCCTAGTAACGAGAAGGGAGAGGAGCCAGTACCAACTCCTGGTGAGGGTAAATCAGAAGAAGAGTTTCCAAAATCTGACCATGACAAAGTGGAGATGCTTGCTAGTATTCGTCAGGAGGAATCAGAGGAAGCAGCTGGGGATCACTTATCTTCCCTCGAAAATGCTTTACAGGTTACCAGGGACGCTTGCGTAACCAATTTACATTGCCTCGACGATGACATGGATGATGCTAGTAGTTTGAAAGTCAACCCTCTTGCCAATAGTGCCGAGAAAAGCCCGGCTTTTGGTGATATTATGTGTGGTCCTATAGGTTTTTCTGACAGTTCTGAGGCATGTGAGGCTTTGATGCCGGAGTCAATTGAGTGTGGGTTGGTAAATTTAAGTCGGATACATCATTCTCCTGAAAGTACACATTGAGACAATTTCTATATCAAGGTTTTGGGAATGCCAATTTCATAGAAATTGTGCAATTCCTTTCATATTGTTCTTTAGTGTTTGTCTGCTTCACCCACCTGTCTTTTGTTGTTGATCTTTGTTTTGACGGAGGAGACAGGAAGGATGGGATCCCTTGAAGGATTCACCAACCCCCGTATCTGAATTTATGATGTGGTGCCAAATGGATCCTATTGTGTGGCTCTTCCCTGGAATATCAGGTATTCTATTTCAAAGTATGTCTTGTTTCTTAAATTTGTGTTTCAGTTTTTGAAACTGACACCCCTGTGCCTCCTAGGGAAGTCAGGAGTGCTTGGCGGAAACTAGGTTTGTGATGGATTTATGTGGGAAGTTTCCACATGGTGTGTGGCTTTCTTGCTGCATGGTGAGTCTTGCTATTGAGTAGAGAACCAAATTTGTCTGCAGAGTTCTGTAGCATGAAAGGATATCATTTCTATTGACAGTGATAGTATAATAATAGATTCTAGGATTCTAGCGTCCTTGTTTAGTCTAGTATCGTTCAAAAGAGTTCCAACTGTGCTGTTAGAGATTGATGTGTTGTATCGTTTTTTTGATACGCTCGTGACAATCTCTAGCCATATGGGAAGGTCTGAATTTCTGAAAAATATGAGGGGTCGGTCTATCCAGGGTTTTAGAAATCGGGATTGGATCGGATGATATGGATTGATATAGGTTCATATTGGTTCAGCCAATCCCATTTTAATATCTAGGTAGGTGACTTTGGCCTGATTTTGACTGATTCCTCACCGATCCTGATCGAGTTGGGTGTTTCTTGATTTACAAAATAGCTGAAAAATGAGTGAGATTTTTAGGGTTCGCTTGTTTCCCATGTGAAAAGATTGCAATTGTTTTTTTTAATTAAAAAATAAGATTTTTAATTGTATTTTTTAATATAACAACAATAAACTAGTCTTATCCCAATTTAATGAGGTTAGTTACATGGATCCAAACAAAACAAAGTAAGGTAAATTGAGGCTTAAACATAATAAGAAGAATGAAGTATGAAAAGAAGGATGGAAAATGAGATGAGAAATGAAAATTACAAATATTTAATTGAAAAAAAAAAATGAAAGAAAAAGGAAGGCTTTATCTCTTAAAGATGATTTGTAACTCCGGAGGTTTCTCCCAGAGGTAAAAGAGGTGGATCCCCTCCCGAAGTTGGAGCCCATAACATCTATCTTTACGACTCCCGATCTTATACATTAAAACAGACGACGAATAAATTATTTCTATTGTAATCCAACTTGTACAAAGATGGGGGTTATCTTCGGTGTTTCTTCTTTCAGTTCTCTGCAAGTGCTTGTGATCGATGGATGCATGTATCGAACCAAAGCGGCTTCTTTTCTCCCGGCTCCTCTCCCCCGTGGCTCCTTTGTCATTTTCTTCTATATTTGATTGACAAGTTGAGCACAAACCCAGATGAATTTTGATCGATATGAGAGAAGCAGAGACCCAAGTTGCCGGTTCCAATTTGCTGCAAATCTGATCGTGTTGCAAGCTTTTCTATATTCCAGTAACTCGTCTTCCCACCTTGTGTAATGAGATAGTGTTCCCAGAATGGCTATAATAATACTATGCAGTCAACTGGGAGATTTCGTTGTCTCTAGCATTAGTGAAATTCAACTAATTTGCCCCAAAATATTGATTTGGATCTTGCTCACCAATAATCTCCACAAGAGCAGGACCCCTCCCTGAAATGATGGAACCTCTTTACATCCCTGACGATTATATCCCTTTCCACTATCTTTGAGATGAATTTAGTTGCCACATGACAGTCATTACAAACCCTCAAGTTCTTGGTGACCCTAATGGTAGTTCCAGGAGGGGTGTTAAGGATACCAAACGCTATGGCCAATCTCTCACTGTGCCCACACAGAAGGTATTCCTTCTCCTCCTCATCTACATTGTGAAGAACACATGATGTGTCAGGGACATATCCTTCTTTCCTCATTCTCTCTGACAATCTCTCGAGCAAAGCTTGGAGCTGGGCACTTTGCGAGTGCAATTCGTCCCCAGACATGAACTTATGGACCTCATTCCCAAACTCAATCCAACTGCAACCGGGTTCTTTCCTCACTCCCATTTCCTTCATGTTCTTTCTAACCTTCATTGCTTTGTCCCAAAGCCCGGCCAAGGAGTAGATGTTCGAGAGCAGAACATGATGGCTGGCTACATTAGGTTCCAACCGCAGCAGATTTTGTGCTGCAATCTCCCCAAGCTTTACATTTTGATGTATCCGGCATGCCCCGAGAAAACTACTCCAAACAATTGCCTGGTCAGGCCCAAAAGGCATGGTGGCAATGAGTTGATAAGCTTCCTCCAGCTGACCCGCTCGACCTAGCAAATCCACAACACAAGCATAGTGGTCTGGCGACGGATCAATGTCATGGTTGTCTTTCATGCTGTGAAACAGGTCTAGGCCTTCCTTCACCATGCCAGAGTGACTACAAGCAGCAAAGACTGCAATGAACGTGACCTCGTTTGGTTTCACCTCTCCTATCATCTGTTGGAATAGTTTGAGGGCTTCGTGCCCTTGTCCATGCATCCCATAAGCCATGATAAGGACATTCCAAGTTATGGCATTTCTCTTGGGCATCCCATCAAATACTCTTCTTGATAAGCTCAAGCAACCACATTTTGCATACATGTCCACCAGTGCACTGCCAACTGTAACCTCTGATGCCAAACAATTTCTAATGGCATACGCATGGATCTCTTTTCCTTTTGCCAGTGCTGCTAAGGCAGCACAACCAGGAAGAGCTGTCATGAGTGTGATTGAATTTGGTCTGTATGAAATTGTTTCATCATCTTCAAAGTCTCCGTTGTTTCCATCTTTAGCTTCTCTTACTCTCTGCATTTCATGTAGCAAAAGAAGTGCATCATCATGCCGGCCACTAGTGACATAAGCTGTGATCATGGTGTTCCAGGAAACAAGGTCTTTCACTTCCATGCTCTCAAATATCTTCCGTGAAACATCCAACTTCCCCATCCTAGAGTACATGTCCATTAGAGCATTCTGCACATACCTGTCTGTTTCGAAACCCCGCTTCACTACATACCCATGCATACCCTCCTTATGAGAGAATTCTACACAACGAACACAAGCCGGCAACACACTCGCCATTGTTGTTGGGTTTGGGCATTGTCCAGAAACCACCTCCATCTCTATGAAGAGTCTTAATGCCTTCTCATCAAGCATGTGTTCAGCATAGCCCGCAATCATGGCGTTCCAGAGCCCGATTCTCCTTTCTGAGATACCATTGAAGACTCGACGGCCGCTTTCAACCTGCTTACAATTGCAGTACATGTCTACTAGTGCACTGCACACATAGGAATTCTCAATGAAGTTATAATTTTTAAGGGCATAAGCATGGATTTCCTTTCCAATATCCAACATCTCCAAGTGGGAGCAGGCAGGAAGCACACTAGCAATTGTAACTTCATCGGGTTTAGTCCCTTCAATAATCATGTGATGCAAGACAGCCAATGCCTCTGCAAACCGATCGTTTTGTGTAAATGAACTAATCATGGTGTTCCAAGAAATCATATCACGGTTCTCAAACCGCTCAAACAAAGCTTTGGAGCTGTCAATCCTACCCAATTTGGCATACATGGCAATCAAGGCGTTATTTGTAAATGTCTTATCATCACCATTTCGCAAGCTATACCCATGAATTTGCTTCCCAAGCGGCAACCCGTAGTGCCTACCCAGATGGGAACATGCAAGTGCAGCACTAACCAAACTAAACGAGCTGGGATGCACCTGATCTGAATGCATACACCGAAAGGCCTTTAATGCCAAGTCCCACTCCTCAAACCTGCACAATGCGGCAATCAACGAATTCCAAGACACTTGATCTCTCAGAGGCATTTTGTCGAACAACTGGATAACACCATCGATGCCTCCACATTTGCCATACAAATTAAGAAGGGTGTTGCCCACAGTCACCGAAGATGAATGGTAGCCAAACTTGATGACAGCAGCATGGAGCTGCTTCCCTGAACTCAAGTCTTGGAGGCCCGTGACGGCCTTTAGGACTGCCGGAAAGGCAAAGTTGTCCGGTGAAATACCTGCAACTGTCATCTCAATGTAGGAATAAAGGGCTTCTTGAAAAAGATTCAGTCGAGTCTGGGACCGGAGGTTCTCGATCCATAATGATGGAGAGAGCGTTTCGGGTTTGGGTTTCTGTTTAGTGGTGTTAGTGAAAATAGATTGAGCTTGAAGTCCTAGTTTCTGAGAGGTCGGTGGTCGAGCATGGCGGGTATTAAGCGTGTGAGAAGGAAGAGGAAGAGAAACGGGAAAGAGAGGTTGGGTGGATGTCATCGTTGGTTTTGACAATTGAGAGAGAACTCAACTTCTGCAATATAAGATAGGAACGAGTGAAGAATGAGCCATCGAGCTTGCACGTCTTCGTCTATGTCTTTCCATCTTGGAGCTATTTATGGAGAAATTCCTTCCGACGATTGATCCTTAAAAGTGATTTTCTTTACTGTAAACCATGCAAACCAATGAGCACCCCTCATATCATATCCTTCCAAGTGATGGTCGATGGATAATTCTCAAAAGAAATGATTCCTTGGAATGAAAACCACAATCCACAATCCACTTCAACAAGTCGAAAACGGATTTTAAGTTGAAATCGCTCTCAAATACCAGATGATTTTACTAGTATCCCGCGTATTCACCCCACGACTAATATCGGAGTGCCCAGTCCTTGATGAGAAGCCCTTCACGATGGCTCTTAAATTAAGGGTACTGAGCGCTTAACACCCAACACTAGTATAGGCTTCGTTTGGTCGCAAGGAGAATTAAATGGGAGAGAAGTGAAATTTTCATACTTAAAAAAGGAAGTGTTGTAATTATTTCTGACTCCCATGTGACAATGTCACTAACTCCTAATCATTCTTTATTTGATTATTAAATTTCACTATTTTACTGTTTAAAATGTAAAATAAAATTACATCTAAAATGTATCAATTACTAAATATGATAAGAAATTTAAGTAATTTATAATAGGGTAATGAATAATGATTACAAAATTTTATTTTTTAGGTCTGAAAAATTCTCTCCCTTTCCCTTTTATTCCCCTTGCAACCAAAAAAGTAGTCATAAGATTTTGGGGCTAATGGAAAACCATAAGAGTGGTCTGCCTACATCACCTTGAGTTCCACCAAATCAAAGTTTGATCTTTTTTTTTTTTCTAGGGGGGGGGGGTGTGGCGGTGGGAACTAGGGATTCAAGAACGAAATCGGATTTCGGCTGATCCAAAGCAGCGACCGATTCATTTTGGTTCCACCAAATCAAAGTTTGATCTTTTTTTTTTTTTTTCTGGGGGGGGTGGGAACTAGGGATTCAAGAACGAAATCGGATTTCGGCTGATCCAAAGCAGCGATCGATTCATTCTGGGTTTCTAAGGTTTAGACCAATTCTAGCTGAATCAGAATCAAAACCAGTTGGATCAGATCGGGATCTCTCTTCTTAACTCATAGATACCTCCCTTGAGGTTTGTCTTAATTACATTTTCACTCGTGAGGTGTGAGAAATTTCACATTCCTTCCCTACTTTTCAAACTAAGTAACAAAAACACCGAATCCATTTACTGTAGAAGTTAAACATTAAAATTGTGTTTTAATTGATCAAAATGCCCTTATCCCCTACTGCGCCGCATGATAGCACAGCAGTGTTACAATGCACAACAGCGGATAAAGGTCCCATCTTCTCCCAATCATTTAGGGTTTGAAAAAAACTTCAACTCATCTTCCCCAAAACCTGCAACTCATTTCGAAGAAGCAGCTCGTTCTTTGACAATCCGATGGAGAGCATGCACGCTGTATTCGTTTTCTCAGCGATTTTGTTGTTTGGGTCACTTCTCTCTCAAGGAACAGCCGATCCGATGTGGAATAAACAAGCTTTGCTCAATTTCATCAACAATATCCCACACACTCACACTCTCAATTGGAATGTGAAGTCACCTATTTGCGGCAACTGGACCGACCTGTAGTCCTGATAACTCTCGAGTTATAGCCCTTCGATTGCCTGGAAATGGATTTCAAGGGTCCAATTCCACCCAACAATCTCAGTCGCCTTACTAAGCTTCAAATATTAAGCCTCAGATCCAACGCTCTATCTACCCCACTCCCTCCTGATTTCTCCAACCTCGGAAACCTGTCCGAACTCTTATCTTCAATTCAACCACTTCTCGAGCCCGTTGCCCTCGGATTTTTCTCAGCTTGGAAAAATCTCACCACCATCTACCTCTCATACAACGCATTCAACAACGACAGTAATCCTATTTCCATTTCAAATTTGACTCATTTAACATCTCTAAACTTTCATAATAACTTGCTTTCTGGTGAAATCTCCGATCCCAATCTCCCAAGTTTGCAAAAGTTACACCTAACGAGCAATAATTTGACTGGAAAAGTACCAAAGTCGCTTCAGAGATTTCCCGGTTCAGATTTCCTTGATAACAATATTTCTTTCACTATTTCTCCTGTGAGAGATGAGCCGCATGTTTTTGGGAAAGGATTTGGGGAAGATGAGGGCATTTTGATCAATTAAAACACAACTTTAACGTCTATGGTTAATATTTAATAGACTGGGTGTTTTTGTTATTTTGTTGGACAGCAGGGGAGGTACGTAAAATTTTCTATACCTCACGAATAAAAGTGTAATTAAGGCAAACCTCAGGGAAGGTATGTTAAATTTTCACAGAAGAAACAGCATAGATGTCTAAAAATCTTTGAATTTTAGAGACGGAAAACTTATGTGCATTCATAATCAATTACAAAAAAGATTCTCATACTCAGAATATAGATCGATCAATTCTGATTCAAATCAGTCAGATCCAATTTTTTAAACCAGGTTTAACAATCCAAAATTTACACTAGCACAGTTCGCACTTCGCCATTAAATCTAGGTCATGGCTAAGCTGAAAGCCTGAAAACCCTGAGGTTTGCTAAATCATATAACTTCCATTGCTAAGCTGAAAGCCTGAAAACCCATTCAATGGCAGAACCTAATCCAATTGTGCCAACAATAATTCCACAATATATATTTTTTTGATACACATATACATTACATCAAAATGTATTTGCAACTTATCAGGTGAAGAGAGACCTGATATTAGATGGGAGGGACTCGAAATATAAAATTGAGGATGCAACCACAGAATAATTTACATTAAGACTGCCGAAAAGGGAATTTTTTTGGGGGGAAATTAAAAAAAAAAAAAGAAGAAATTTTGAGCTTTTATTAAGCTTAAAAGATTTATCAAAGAAATGGAAAAGAAAATAAATACTCAGGCAAATAAAACTCAGATCTTGCAAAAGGGAGGGGTGGGGGTCAGTGCTCCATTTGGAGAAACAATGGCAAGTATGTAAGCTAATTCATGAATTTCCGACAGTTGGGTGCTTTACAGAGGCAGGGAACCTTGAACTCATCACATTCATCAGGATCGAACAAGTAATCGTAACTGTCAGATGTAATCATGGGGAAAATTGTCAATTTCTCAGAAATGGAAAACCAAACAAGTGTACCAAACGAGTTAAATTAATAATAAAGCAATTTTGCCTCTACATAATCAATGGAAACAACTGAGGGGGTTCTGCCATGTGCAAGGTGATGTGATAATTCTGACCATTGGTTAGACAAGGGAAGGTCTAGATAGGCCATGTATCAAATTTCAGACTCATATTCAACCATATACCTCCCATATATGTCTACACATGCCTATGGCACTCCCACCACTACTGCACACTCTCCCATAGTCTTAGACTTTTTCAAAGCTTTATTTTGCCACTTTGGAAAATTTTGTTTGGGCTTTGAAACTTGACATGTGTGCAGGGGTCTTGTCCAAATTTGGGCACAATCCAATAATGCCACTGGGAGAAAAAGGTGAGCCAGTAGAGAAGGCTCTAATGATGATAACAACCTGAAGATTCTTTTTTTTTTTTTGAAACATGGCTTGTAGACACAGAGAGAGAGAGAGAGAGAGAGAGTACGTTAGCTCATCGCCGGAAGAAACATTTGTCTTTGCAATTAGCACAATCCGGCTCTCATCATCACCGACGCTCATAATCCTTGCATAGCAGTTGGGCATGCACTGTACCAAGAGCAAGTAATTGTTTTGAATCAGTGATTGTCTAGAGTAAACACAGTTAACAATACTGTATGTACCCATAAGAAAGATTCCACACCAGTCTGAAGGTTTTCCTCAGAATGATGAGTATCTTAACCAAAAAACCAAACACTAAATGCTGGTTACAGGAAGGAACAGAATCAATAGGTAATGAGGACGAACAATAAAGCAATAGCGACATGCAAACAAACATATTCTCACTAATCAGTTTTAGTTGACTTACAGAATGGTTTATTAAGCGTGCTATGTTCCCTTTATCTGTGGCATCAACCACTACTTCTTCACTGATCTTAAATAGCTGCAGAATAGAAGTCAGTAGATTCCAGTGTTAGGAACAAACCCAAGATCGAAGGTAAGCAAACAAAAGATACACATGAACTTTAGCCTGAATAACATTTGACCCTCACCATATGTCACATAGGTAAGAGTAGAGAAAGGCCAAAAGCATAAGGAACTAACTATCTAGCACCACCAAAAATATCACTACACAGCCACAAATGCAGGAGGGAGGGTCCCAAAACAGTCCCATAATCTGATGCCTTCCCATTCACATCTCCTATGCCAAAATGAATCTCTAGGAGGAGCGTGAGCATCTGGCTCACCACAGGTCTCCAGAAAGAAATAGAAGTGATGAGACCTTACACCACCCACAAGAATAAGCAGGCACTACAGTAAGCACACAAAACCACCTCCCCCCCCCCCCCCCTTTTCTCCTCCCGGCCTGGGGCAGGGGAAAAAGGAAGAAAGCTCATAGGCCAAGAGACCTCATGTTTCCCCTTAACAATATGGATGCAGTGAAGTAAGCACATCTGCATATTAAGTAGATGGCAGATTTTTCTTTTCTTTAATTTTATGTCCTTGATCAACTAGTAGGGAAAAATAATCTTCTTTTACCTTAGTCCTTGTTTGACGGTTTCAAGATTGACAATACAGGTCTTTCAAAGACCTACCTTTTTAGAAGTGCCAATGATAATACAGCCATTAAAACATAAGATCAAGAAAACAAAGTCCAAGTGAAAGAAAAAAAATTTACATAGCAGTCTTTGCCTTCCAACCGGTAGCGTGCTTCCCTTAGATCTGCAACACTGCGTCTCACCTGTTCACCACGATACTCAAGAACCTGCATGCATAGGAAAGTTTTATTAAGGAATGTACTTGTTTTTTCGGAGACACAGCACTGGTTTTGTTAAATAACTGCATCTATTCTGTACTAAGAATTGCCTGTATATATTATCTAATTACAAAATTTATTCTACCTCAGACAGAAGGTTCGTTTGATGAATAATATGTGCTAATACATAAAAACAAATCTAAGTCTCATTCACCCAAAAGAAGGGGAAGGGAGTAGAATTTGCAAGCCATTAGTCCCTAGAAATACTTCTTGACATTTTGACATTTCAAGGTGAAAAAGACAAGCAGATACTTCAGAAACTATAACTTCAGAATCAATATTAAAGTTCAAATGCATACCATTTCTCCCTCTTGAATATTTCGACGAGCAAAGAGACCCCATCCATGTATGCCGGATCTACCAAAGCAAACTCTCTCATTTTCGGTTCTCTACAGTAATGAATAAACACTAAATAAAGATTAGAAAAGAAAATTGGGCAAGGCAAAACAACCAAAAACAAAAAACAGATGGATAATTTGCCTGTAAGTGTTGAAGCCGTTCCTTAAATGTTGAAAAAGATTTGGGATCCTTCTCTTCCTGTTGGAAGGAAAATCAAGTCCATCAATTTTCAATGATTTGTCTCAATGTCCCATTAAAAAAATAACAAAGAAACAACAAATTTTCACTGAACATGGATAAGACACATTACCCTAAACGTATTCAAGCATTCTATGGTGTCTAACGGATGATGACATGGCCCCTTTACTTGTAGTGCTATTGCCTCTTCTCCAGTCCTCTAACAAGCAGACAAACAATAGGAGAAATTAAAGAAGCATGATTCATCATTATGCTAAGAATATCAGCTCCAACCAGAGATATCTCTAAGGCAAATATTTGACCCCAGTCATAGAAGCCAATCTATTATGGCATGCATTCCTTCTGAGAAACAATGTACTGATGTTTACAAAGTACTTGATTTGATCAACTTTCAGAGATGCAAATCTGCTAGAAAAGAACACATCATTTGTACCTCACATTATATCTACTCTAAACAATAAGGTTAAGGTCATATTAGTAATAACCATGCAGACAATTATCAGATGACTTCATAAATGATGTACCTTATGTTTTGATCTTTTAAAGATCCGGCACCTTGCAGCAGATGATGGCTCAAATTGATCCATCTCCGAGGCTGAATCCTCTAGAACTTCTGTCCTGTTGGATGAAATTAGCCTTGAACCAGTCCGCTTCTTATTTTGAAGCAAGCTTTTGGCAGAGAAGACCCCTATTGGTGTCTGTATAATTAAAACAGTATCTGGATTTGGAGCCCTGGCCAAAAGATAAAACCATGAAGGGATAAAAAACGGATCAATATATTGTGTAAATAAAGCATTCAGCGTAACCAGTTCTAGCAGAAAACAAATCACCCATGTAGATTGCTGCAGACTAGGGAGCCCCATGGATAAAGAGAAACATACTAGAGTTTCTAATTGATGAGTTACAAAATCCGATTTTGATAACAGGATCAGTGATGGACAGAAGAAGAACAAAAGGAGAGAGAGAGAGCTAACGCAGGGGAGAAAAGAAGAGCCCATGGTTAGACTTATTGTCCTAACCGTAGGGTGGTGTGCTTCATTTATAATAAAGTGAAATTGCGACTCCTAAACATAATCTAAACATAACTAATCTTCCCACTAATTATAAACATCAACATGACTCATAAACACATCTAATCACTACCACAAATTATAACCATCACCATGTTCACTGATACATCACCATAATTACTAGACACCACCATAAATTCAACAATGACAACTAATAGTCACCCCAGCATTAACTGTCTTTCACCAGTCAATAATAAGGTACGCATTAGGTGTTACCAAGCTCAGTGTGATGCCCAGAATAAAGGTATTTAATTTTTTATTAGCACAAAAAAACTTGGATCCCATTTAAAAACAAGGACAGATAAGATAGAGAAATTAAGATGGATTAGGAGGAAATACTAAAGTATGGAATTACAAATGAATTTGTTCCCAGGAAATTGGGGAATTTCACCAATAGACGAAAAGATGAGGGGAGGTAGTTTGAGATGGTTAAAATGTATGCAACTAAGAGTCTAAGACCACAAATGCACCAATAAGGAATGATGCAGCACAAATTCAAGGTGGTAAAAGAACAAGAGGGGGACCTGGTTTGAAGTGGTGAGACATATGACTACCTAAGAGCTTCTGTGGCTTTAAATAGAGTGTTATAGAAGCAGGATCCATGTAGCCAACCCAATTAATTTGGATAAAGCTTAGATGATTTGATTAAAGTGGTAGCCAACCGAATTAATAAGTTGATTTGAGTAGAGGCTTGTATGCTCATTAAGCTTAAAAAATACAGGAAATCCAAATTGCAGAAATTGCAGGCATGTGCTTGTGTCTGCAAACTTCAGTTTTCGCAAATTTTAATTCCAGATCACACATACAAGCACAAGCAAGTCCATGCATGTACACATGTCTTTATAAGCCAAACTAGGACAGGTTTTAGACAACAAAATTAATCCTGTATGATTATTACACATCATATCTCTCATGTTCTTCTCGACAGAACATGGGCTAAAAGGTATGGTACAGGAACCCAGAAAAGAAAGTAGGTCAGGTGGCTACAAACACAATCAAACTAATTCAAAGCCAGAAGATCTTCTAGGAAGGATCCATTACACAGGGAATCTCAGGGACATTATAAGGGCTATCTGCACATGTAGGGCCCTCCCCACCAACCTCTTACAATGCTATAATTGTTCATGGTTCTATTTATAAAACATTCGGTAGAAGCTGACTGCTGTCATAAAGCAGATAATATTTACCTGTGATAAGCACAATATGAGACCATTTTTGTGACCTGTCTCCCATTTTTCTCCAAACAGTGCAACTGCAAGTTAAATAGTATAAGTCAAAGAATAAAACTTGAGAACCCTGTTTCAGTTTGCATCCCAAAACAAGAAATGCAGTTTAAGCATATTAATGTCACTCTTCTGTACAGGAAATTACAAGATTACAAACCATATGGATAATTACAGATTCATGAGAAAATTCATTTCTCTGATAGAGATTGAACAAAACTTTAGTTCGTAGGTTGATGACCTTGGCATTGAGACCTAAAAATTAGAAATCTCTTCCATAGTGGCACTAAACATGCAATGTTCCCATTATTTGGGGTCCTGGGTAATCTTACTAGGTCTTCAAGAAAGACAGAGGTCTTCTCTATACTACCTTACATCATAAAAGGTATCAAACTCAATATTATTAGTGTTCATGAACCTCATATTTCATCAGTCCAAAATGAAAGAAACTGATAGACGAGAGGCTTTGTATGGTGCATGAGCTTTTTCTGTTCTTTCCCTTTTTTTTTGGTTTTGGGGGGGGGGGGTGCGGAGGGGTGGTTTGGGGCAGGGGAAACTAGATCTAATTCAGAAGCCAAAAGCTCCACTATACGAGATTCCATCAAAATGTACCAGTAGCCACCCAAAGCAGTTTAAATTCAACCATATAAAGGAAGCACATGCTCCCTTGAACTCTTGCATGTGAAAGCCCATAACAAGAGTTTTCACTTTGAGGTACTAGTTAAAATGGTTGTGCATGGTTTTCAGTCTCATGATTAGAACCATAGAGAGTCTCTTAACAGTTATGAGGTAAGTCTATAATTTTAAGGTCTTGGCAGCACATGGCCCACATGAGACTTGCAAGTTAATGGAATCCACATGTCTTAAGGGCCCATTATGGTGTCTTTTGATTTGCTATTTTTTTCTCTGTTTTGGTTGTATTGCATTTTATTAGCCGTACGAGTTTTTGACAATTTTGTAATCAAGCATAACTTGACCTGGGGTTGGGTCCACATGAGGGTCTGCCTCTATTTCATGACAATGGGATGTGAGTGGGTTAAATAAAGTAGAGTTGTGTAATTGGACTGATGTAGAAGCCAAGTTGTTTGGCAAGAAATACTCTAAGTTAACCCATGGGAGAAGGGCTGATACACTTCACCAACTGGTGGACCAACCCAATGGGCCATAGGGCCAACCAACTTTAACTTGGGCCAGCCCAATAGGACTGGGAATTCCTCATGGGGCACTCTTGTACCTCCGGTGGAAATAGGCAATAATAGGACGGGGAGCCCAGGGCGATCTGGCCAAAACCGAGTTGGGGGGGGGGGGGGGGGGACACTCAGCGGATATGGCTGAAATAGGGTCCGGCGCTAAGTGACTAGTGCAAGAGAGGGCAAGGGTAGAAGCTGGAAGCTCAAGAATGGAGGGGTCAAGGGTGTAAGAAGTGGGTCGGGTCACGGGTGAAGAGGATGACAGGTTAGGGTATGGGTATAAGTAGGCAAGAGGGGTTAAGAGCTAGGCTGGTGTTAAGGGTAGGGTCAGAAGAGTAAGAGGTGGTAAGCGAAAAGGTGGGGTCAGGGTTAGGGGGATTCTCGAAATGAGAAGCCGGTTAGGTAGGAGGGGGGTAAAAGTGGTCTGGGGGTCGATAAAGAAAAAGGAAGGCAGCGTCCAAAGGGGGAAAGGGGTAGGCTGAAGGTGGAAGCAGACGAAAGGTTAGAGGAGCAGGTACTTGATAGGGGTAAAAGGCCAGGTATTGAGGAAGGTGAAGGGGTTGCAAATTCTAAAACAGGATAATGTCGTCTACCGAGAGAAGAGCTCCTGGCTAGTGATCGAGACTGAACCACTACAGAATCTGTGACAGAAGAGGTCTTGAGGGGCAGGTAGCTGCTCTTTGACTCATCTGAGGAACCAGCAGATCTGCTCAACAATGCATCTAGTTTTCCAATTGCAGCATTGGCGATTCGATCTCTTTGTAGCATACGGGACTGATGAGAGAAAAGGGTTCGCTGATGAGCCGGGCCTGACAGAAGGGGAGTAGGGGCTCCAATAGCATCGAAGGAGGTCGAAAGTGCCGCAGGTCCCAGGCAATAAGGACCATTGAGGGGAGAGTCCAACTGGTTTGCTGTTGCAGGTTGTGGCAGGCTGATGAGGCTTCAATTGAAGAGTTCTGACAAGTCACAGAAGTTGAGGAGACTTCCTCGCCTGAAGGAGAACCAGAGGCTGGTTGGTCACAGCACTGTCGTTGGTGGTGGTGAACAGGCAGGCATCCACGGCTGGGGGTCTGGAGGAGCCAGACAGAGGCGGAGGAGTTGGATAACGGACTGACCCAGGAGGGTGGCCAACAATGGAACTTGGAGCCACAGAGTCTCCAGGGTCAACAAGTGGTGGTGGCGGAGCCGAAGGGACCGTTGCAGAGGTCATTTCTGGCTGAGAATCTTTAGTGGTGGAGTTGATAGTGGTGGGGATGGGGGCTTTACCAGAGCAATCCTTTGAGTGATGACCAAAGACCTTGCAGTGGATGCAATGAGGTGGAACCCAGTCGTATTTGACAGGCTGTTCAAAGCTGAAA
The DNA here is from genome assembly GCF_018873765.1 of Telopea speciosissima. Lineage (NCBI taxonomy): Eukaryota > Viridiplantae > Streptophyta > Magnoliopsida > Proteales > Proteaceae > Telopea > Telopea speciosissima. The sequence continues at coordinate 84,972,336 of NC_057916.1, read as the reverse complement.
CTGTCTTCTTCCACGATGGAGATGCATGAAGGAGAAGGGCAGCTGGCGGAGACATCTATACAAATCCTTGCAAAAGAAAGTCTATCCATCTTCTGGCTGAGCCGGAGGGACCGTTGCAGAGGTCATTTCTGGCTGAGAATCTTCAGAGGTGGAGTTGATAGTGGTGGGGATGGGGGCTTTAGCAGAGCAATCTCTTGAGTGATGACCAAAGACCTTGCAGTGGATGCAATGAGCTGGAACCCAGTTGTATTTGACAAGCTGTTCAAAGTTGAAACCATCTTCTTCCACGATGGAGATGGATGAAGGAGGGGGGCTGCCGGCGGAGACATCTATACAAATCCTTGCAAAAGAAACTCTATCCATCTTCTGGCTGAGCCAGAGGGACCGTTGCAGAGGTCATTTCTGGCTGAGAATCTTCAGAGGTGGAGTTGATAGTGGTGGGGATTGGGGCTTTACCAGAGCAATCTCTTGAGTGATGAGCAAAGACCTTGCAGTGGATGCAATGAGCTGGAACCCAGCCGTATTTGACAGGCTGTTCAAAGCTGAAACCTTCTTCTTCCACGATGGAGATGGATGAAGGAGGGGGGCTGCCGGCGGAGACATCTATACAAATCCTTGCAAAAGAAAGTCTATCCATCTTCAGAGTTCGAGCATCAGAGTAGAGAGGATAGCCGATGACCGAACCAATTTTGCTGAGACAATCTTGGCTCCAATAATGGAGGGGGAGACCTGGAAGGGAAATCCACAAGGGAATGGAGCTGAGGGAATCCCCAAAATATTGAGTTGATCCAACGGTTGGTTTGCACTATATTATAGCCCACTCACCAAATTAGCAGGTTACCAAGAAATCCAAGAAAAAACAAATCCAATCTGGCAGATCACGTGACCAAGTGTAGTGATCAGTCAAATAAACGTGACAGCAAAAATTGGTGGTAATCTGACAGCTGGATCTTCATATAAAGCACCAGTACCAAAAAAAAAACGGAAGGAGGCTAATGGCAGTTCTGTAAATAACCATAATTTTAAATGGTTCACTAGGTAAGTACAGGGGAGAAGATACAATAGGAATTAGTATTTATTAGTCAGGGAAAGACTTGGAAGGGTTTCTAAAATATCGACATAAGGAATTAAAGAGGTAGTGGGTATTAAAGGAAATTTAAGGAATAATATAAAAAAAAAATCATGGGGAGATGTTGTCTCCTACCTCCAACGTGAACCAGAGGTGGAAACCAGTGAACTTCGAAGGAGAGAACTTCCGTTGGTCTTGAAATATTAAAGGAAGATCGGTGTTGAGAAGGCCTCTTGCAGGCACACAGATATCAACCCAAACAACAACCAAGAAGAAGAGGATGGGCTGCTGAAACCAAACCTATCGGTAGAACTCAGAACCAGAAATGGGATTGAACTTAACGTCACAGCTCAAGGAAGCTTCGGGTCTGAGTCTCAAACGTATGAATCACCCTAGAGAAGGGAGCTGATTCCAAAATCTGATAGGTAAAGGAGTGTCGAAAGAGATCAACCCAATACTGTGGGGCTGAGGCTACCGCCCAAAAACAAGGAACACCAACAAGGACAAAACAAGCAGAAGAACCAGCAACTGAAGATTTTGTGCACAGGTATGAATAACAACTTAATGAAGGATTATAACCAGAATAGGCATAATCCCAGGCAGGATCAAATAGAAAGCCTCCAATAAATAAGAAAGAGAACCATACGATCTCAAATTGGTCGGAAGAGAACAATGAGATCTCAAATCGATAACCAAAGAGAACAATGGGAACTCAAATGAGAGAACAATAACCTGCTGAAGTAACAAAAGGGTTGAATTCTTTTCTTGCCAATGGGTTGAATACTCTTCTTGAAAATAGAATGAATCCCCAATTAGAAGACACGACCAAAATAGAGAGAAAACAGATTGAAAAACTTTTAGGGTTTTGGGAAACCCTAATTTTGTCTCAAATCGATGATGGGGTTGGCCCCTGATCTGAATTCCAGCGACTGGTGTAGATTTTCCATAGCAGCAATAGTAGATGATTAATGGAGAAGAAGGGATTAATGGAAGGGGAAATAAGGAAGTGGGTCCCTCACCGTAGGTCTCTGGCCCTAGCTCTCACAGCCAATCCTCACACAGCACAATCACTTGCCAAAGCAAAGTAACTCTAATTTTATTAACTCAAATCTCCCCTGCTCCTACGAGCTGATTAAATATATAGCCCAATGGCTGAGACAAAAATAGAAACTAGAATCTAACTAGGATTCCCAATTAGGATTACAACTCAAACATAAATAGGAACTAAATAAAATTTAATAATATAAGTAACAGCTAACATCAACTCCTCTAAGCCAGTTGTTCGGGTGGGGCCCATCACTGAACGGTTTTTTTTTTTGCTCTTTTCTTCATGCTTTGATCTACATCACACCTTTTCTCCAAAAAACAGCAATACCACAGTAGAATAGCAAGGCACCATTATAACATCAGAAACCCTAGTTCTTCTTTATATTGGATTAACTAGGGTATATATTAAATTTTTTTCCCTTCCTCTTCATGGCTCTGATACTGTATATCAAAATCAAATAAACCAGAATCTGTAAAGAAGTAGATAAGAAAAGAAGAAGGGTAGAAGCAGAGAGAGCACAATGAAGATGGAGAAGGAGGAAAGAGGGCTAGAACACAACGGGAATGGAGTTCCCCTATCGGGGTCTAGCCCCAAACTTCTATAATATTAAGTCACCAACTCTTAGTAGGATCCTATTAAGATTTAAGTTTAATTACAATAAAGAGGAATAACTAGAGAAGGAAATAACAACTATTGCAACTCAACATTGTCGCATTATCCCACGGTACACTTTAACAAAAACCTTGGCTCGTTTTAATTTATTCTTCATTACACAGCTGGTTAGTTGTTTCGTTATATCCTATATCAGTCAAGTTAGTTCAATCATCAGTCATTTACCTATTACTATAAGCTTCAAATACTCAAACCATTTCTTCCTTCCATATATGCAAAACAAGCATCTCTTGATAATATATATATATATATAAAGAAAAAAAAAAAAGATAAAGAAAACCCATGAAGGAATTGCCAGCACCACCTCCCCAACTATGATATGATTGGAGAGGTGGAATGCAGAACTTAATCAATAATATAAACTTATAAAAAGAATTAACCTTTCCCTGGTAGAAGAAAAGCAATAAGCATCTTCTTGTGGTTATCATGACACAGATGTGCCATCTTAAAATGACCAAGTAAACATGACTCAGGACAATGCAATAAATTGCTTATAGAAACAGTAAATCAATAGAAACAATGGATCAAGAGATACAAAGAGACACCTACTGCAAGATTACAGAAGATTTAGTTCCTTCCCATAGTAATTAAAACTGTAATTTACTAATTTGAAATCTTCAGCTGTAACTTATAAACTGTTAGAAGTCATAACAGACGATCAAAAGTGGATCACAACAGTACACACACAAGCACTAATAAAAATATTATGCAATTTAGACTCCAGAACTTTTGCATAAAGCAGTGTCCTATCCAAAATCGTGCAAGTTCTATAGCATGGCTTAATCAAATTATGCAAATTACCTCCATGCGATACCCTGCTCTGGATGCGCACATTGCATGATAATATGTGGAACACTTGCAACACTGTGTGCAGGAACCATGCATTTGCTTACAGATCACACAAACCTAAAGCCCACAACAAACAAGAGAAGCACTTAAGAAGGCATTTATTGAGCAGTGATAATTACATTATTCAGCTGAACTACCAAGTAACATAGACCAGAAAACAGAATCACCAAAGAAAACACGTCCGTGACTATAATGCCACATGGGCACATGGCTTATTTGAAGGAAAACTATCATGAAGAAATATATAATTATATACTTATTGCAAAGATTTTGTCTCCATTTTAACAAATTCCACCTTTAAACATTTTAGCAAAGGAAGTACTTGAAAGATTTCTTGCAGAGAAAACCGGAGTAGAGCATATGCATAATGTATGTAATTATTGTATATATGCACGTCTACCTACTCACATATCAATATAAGCATAAATAACTACTAATACTCACCATGGACAGTGACGGACAGACAGACAGGGAGTAGGTACAATATTTTACCTTACCAGGATACTTTGATGGTTATCTTTTAAGAGGGGGGAAATCCATTTGAAAAAGGCAAGATAACCTATTTCTCATAAAAACTAAAGCTTTATATTTCTTGAAAATATTAGAAAAATATTTAACTATTTTCTAAAGCAACTCAAGCAGTCTAGACAACCAGGAGAGTTTTTCTTTATTCCTTACCTTCACAAAAGAATGTGATGGAATACTCAAGATTCCAACAGCAGGCTCCATCTTCTCGTCACTTGAGAAAGAAACTTCAGGTTGAAACCACGCACATGTCACATGAACCCACAGATCATCAACATCAGACGGCTTTAGAGCACCCCCTGAAGGAAAAGTACAATTATAGTAAGGTCACCAATTAGTAGAAGCAACTGACACAAATCATTTCTTCGGAAAAAGAAAAACTAACACAAATTATAAACTGGCAAGAACTGGAAAACACTGTATTTAATAGAAAGCCATCGATAGTAATATTGGTAGAGTGAAAAGGCAAGAAGATAAGATGAATTCCTGACAGAATTCCGAACTGCTTTTTATAGTAAGAATTAACCCACAACTTTATGTTGAAGCACCAAGAAAGTTACAAGCTCCAGTGAAAAAGAGTTTTAAAGCATACGGAATATGTATTGTACATTTGTACTGTCAAAAGATTCAATAAACCTAGAACTTCACTGGAAAGATTAATCTGAAAACTACATAAACAATAGACTTCAAAAAAAAAAAATCAAATGATAAAAATGACCAAATCACAAGCTTCAGCTAAATCTTGAGAACATGCCTTTCACAGGACAAAGGCAACACTCGCGTTTTACATCAGGTGTTTCACATGCTCTACAAACCCATGAAGTGAAATCACGAACATTTCTTGCTCCGTAGCACTCTTGGTGGACTGCTATTTGACATCTGAATACATCAAATTAATTAATAGACATAATTGGAATAGTGATAATCTTCAGAAATTGCAAAAGAAAAATATAATTCAGATTTGACCCTAGATCATATCACTCAAGTAGACAATAGTACAATGGAACTACCTGTTGCAGATTATAATTTTATTGTAATCCCAATCCTCGACCCATCTACAAATAGCACACCGTTCTGTCGTCCACTTGGCTTGTACAGGTTCGTAATTTTCTGCCATAGTAAACCAAATAACTTAACCAGCTAGACCATGTAAAGGCATCTCAGAGGTCTTGCCAATGGGACAAATGACAATTGACAAGATAGGAGAAGTCTCTGTGCTAGGATGAGCAACTTTACCTTGCAAGAAATCAAGCAACTTCTGCTTCCGGACCTTCATAGAAGGCCGTTTAAGCGGAGCAACAGAAACGAGACCATGTGCGTGATACTCTCCAATTTGCAGCATCTGCAAAATCAAAGGACATTAACAAACAAGAAATTCTACTGCAACTGCAGCTGCATGTACCATTTCCAGAAAATAATACACTCAAAAGAAAGTACCATTTAACAAACAGGGAAAGCATTGACAATTATTCAAACAAAATAAAAGAAAAGAAATGGAAAATTTAGCACCATCACAAACCCAATTCCATAGAGACATATCTAAAGCCAATAGCAGCACTGAAACATCAAGGTTAATAGGTACTTTTGGATCAAGACTCTCAAAACTTCACCTTTCTCAGAATTAAAAAATGCTCAAGTGAATTATCAACTTTGTCGTATCTATCTTATTTAATCTTGTCTCAGTTCTAAAAACAATATACAATAATGATGTATCAGTTACACTCCTGTAACGATATGTCGATATATCATCAGATGCATGGATCAGGAACTGATGCTGTAAGCAAACCAAACCAGGTAAGCCCCATAATACATACCTTGAAGCAGCTTTATAACTTGGATTGCAAGGAGAAGAGTATCATTCAAGGCTCGGACAAAATAAGACCTGCTAAGCATGTGTTTTAAGGCAAGTAATAGATGTGATTACCACTTTCTATTAGAATGTCCCTATACTTAATCTGTGACGTAGTTTACTATACTCTCTCACTATTGTAGAAATAATTTTGCCATCAGCTAGGCTGAGGTAAAAAGAGTTAAAGATGTTTTGTGTTACAATTAAGCTGCTCAATTCACAAAGAACCCTACTGATATCGCATAATATGAATCACAAGGTCTAACTAAAAATCCCACACATTATTTGGCTTATATTTATGCAGGAACTAATGAAGCAGCCAATTACTTTGCAACAATGCAAAAAAGCTTATCATCTTATTTATGCAGAAACTAATGAAGCAGTCATTTACTTTGCAACAATGCAAATAAGCTTATCATCTTGAAACTCCCTGAATTTCCAGTGGATCTCTTTGATCACTGCCCTAAAATGCCACTGTAGTTTTTCGAAAAGGTTGTAAATTGCTATTGTTGTTTCGAAGGTCTACCAGGATCTGCCTAAGCCAATGCTAAGCAACACTCCCCTCAAGAAAGAGGGGGGGGGGGGGAGAAAAAGAAGAAGAAGAAGTAATTTATATAGCATGGACTTTGAGCCAATGGACCACAGAAGCACTATACAGGGGAAAAATCTAAGGAAAAGATATTAAGTGTTGTTAGAAATGATTTTTAAACTTATAAATTATTAGATGAAATGTTCATGTGCTACAATCATCAGTTTCCAATACAAGAAGCTATTTGTTTGTGTAAAACTATCTAAAAGTAGAAATATGCAAGTAACAGAAGCGAATCGAGTAGGATGCTGAACATAACAAGATTCACTTCAAGTACAAACCCATTGTTCCAGTGGTAGCATTGGACCTTTCACTTTAACACTGGTCTTCCAGTTTTTCTTTTTGGAACCTGTATGCCGTTCCCAATCACTAAGCGATCGCTTCTCTGTTCCACATGAACCACACCGACACACAACTCTGAAACAGAAATCAAACAAGAATTACCAAGTGAGAAAAGTTCTTTCACAAAGTCAAAAGGAGGAGGAGGAGAAAAAATATATTATGCAAATGTCAAAAATTAAGAATTTACTAAGACTTAATAAGCTCAGCCAAATAAGCCTATGGAAGTCAAAATGACCTCTCAGATCTACCATTATTATTACTTAAAAATTGAAAGTTATGATTCAAATTCAATAAGCATACAAGATAAAGACAGGACAGAAACTAGTCCATGGAACCTTCTGCGTATCCTATGTACAATAAAACCAAGCAAATTCAATAAGCAAAGAAGATAAAGATCAAGTGTTTGCTACCAGTCCCAAGCCTGGATAAAAGAAGGTTGGAGTGTCAGGTCGGCAGCCAGCACCGAAAAAAACCCTAGCCAAACCCTTTTTACATGGATTCTAGAACCTTATATTTTCAACGTTATGCTAGGTCGTTCCCTGCAAGTGATGCACTACACTTTAACCCGGGTGTAGGAATAGTGAGCAAGGGTTAGCTAGGGCATCCCCTGTAAGCGACGCGCCACGTCAGTGTTCAGGTGCGGCGCAAGTGTGCAAGGGTTCTCACACTGTATTAGTATCTTGGAACATTGGATCTTAAATGGATAAGAGTCTAGAATTGATAGATTGAGGAGAAAAATGATTAACATAGCTTGTATTCAAGAGACTAGATGGAAGGGTAAAAAAGCTAAGGAGTTGGATAACCTTAAACTTTGGTATACGAGGGATAAAAGTAATAGAAGCGGAGTGGGCATAGTAGTGGATAAATATTAAAAGAACGATGTGGCGGATTTTAAAAGATTTGGTGATAGGATTATATACATCAAGCTTGTGTTGTTGATATAGTTAGTGCTTACACACCCCAAGTACGATTGGATTAAAGTAGTAAGTAACAATTTTGAGAACACATGGATGGATTAGTGCAAGGTTTTAGTCAAGGAGAAAAGTTTATTATAGGGGGTGATCTAAGTGGACATGTTGGGAGAAATCATAGAGGCTACGAAGGTGTACATGGAGGATACAGAAGAATGGGAGTGCATTTCAGTTTTAAATTTTGTTGTGGCTATGATTAATCCATTGTAAACACGTACTTTGAAAAGAGAGAGGATTATTTAGTTACCTTCAAAAGTGGGCATCATAGTAGCCAAATAGATTTCTTTCTAACTAGAAAGTCTGATAGGTTGTTGTTTAAGTTTTGTAATGTTATACCAGGAGAGAGCCTAACCATACAATATAGATTAGTGGTCATGGATATGTGTCTCACCATACTGAATCATAAGAAATGTGAGTTTATTTGACCTAGGATAAGATAGTGGAGCTTAAAAGGAGATACCTTGAAATCATTTATTGATAAAATGGTCAAACAAAAAAAGTGGGACTTTGATGGAGACATTAATACGATATTGGAACGAGATGACTGCTTATATTAAGAAGGTTGCTAAAGATGTCCTAAGCAAATCGAAAGGAAAACGTCATTCCTCTAGGGAGACTTGGTGGTGGGATGATGAGATTCAAGTCGCCTTTAAGACTAAGAAAGCTAGTTTTAAGACATGGCAAGGGACTAAAATAATAAAGGATAAAAGAAGGTATAAATAGGCTAGAAATGCAGCTAAGAAGATTGTGGGAAAAGCAAGGGAGAGGAAATATGAAGATATTTATAACAATCTGAGCACAAAGGAAGGGGGAAAAGCTATATACAAGATAGCTAAAATGAGGGAAAGGAAGAGTAGAGTTTTCAACCATGTTAGATGCATTAAAAGTGAAGATGGTAAAGTACTAATAAGGGATGAAGACATTAAGGAGAGATGGGAAGACTATTTCTACAGCCTATTGAATGAAGACATTTCGAGTAATAGTCCTAGAAGACTGCATTATCCATCACAACACCATATGTTGTAGATATATATATGAAAAATTAGGGTGCCTGAAGCAAAAGAAGCTTTAAGAAGGATGAAAATAGGCACGGCACCCGGTCTAAATGGGATCCCAACAAAAGTGTGGAAGAGATTAGAAATTTGTGGTTTATCTTGGCTAACCAAGCTGTTTAATAAGATTATGAGCACAAGGAAAATGCCAGATGAATGGAGGAGAAGCCTTGTGATTTCAATTTATAAAAAAAAAGGTGATATTCAGAGGTGCAATAACTATAGAGGCATAAAACTAATGAGTCATGCTATGAAATTAAGGGAGATAGTTATTGAAACTTGCCTGAGACAAGAAACTACTATTACAGAAAACCAATTTGGTTTTATGCCAGGAAGATCCACGATAGATTCTATTTACTTACTTAGGAGACTCATGGAAAGATTTAAAGATAACAAGAAGGATCTCTATATGGTTTTTACTGACCTAGAAAAAACTTATGAAAAAATCCCTAGAGAGTTAATCTGGTAAGTACTACAGAAAAGAAATGTTTCAAGTAAATATGTGGACATAATTAAAGATATGTATAATGGTGTGGTAACGAGAGTAAGAACTGTGGGGGATCGAGATAATGACTTTCCAATTTCAATTGGGTTACATCAAGAATCAGCTTTAAGCCCTAATTTGTTTGCGCTTATCATAGATGATTTAACCAAAGACATTCAAGATGAGGTTCCTAGTTGTATGCTTTTTGCTAATGAATTGTTTGGTGGATGAGAAAAAAAGTAGGGATTAACGCCAAATTGGAGCTATGGAGATCAACCTTGGAATCAAAAGGTCTTAAGATAAGTAGAACAAAGATGGAGTAAAGGATTCATCGAACGAAGCGGATTAGAGAATAAGGATCCATGTAGCCGACCCCATTTAGTTGGGATAAGGCTGAGTTATTGATGTTGTTGTTGTTGTTCTTCTTCTTCTCCAGGTCTCATATGCTTTGGTTTAGCATCAATTCACATCAAACTACCTCCATGGGAAGAAAAAATGAGTAAACTCAATGTAGTGGATTATTCACCACCTAATTTAGCATACATTGAATGATTGAAATAACCAGATTATTAGCTTGTAAATAATACAAAGGATTCAAGTATCGGTATCAGATATCGTATTGGAGAGATGCACGATACACATGGAAATGACCAAGAAATGCATGGATGTATTTATGATACATATAAAATACAGTTGTGATGCATAAAACACCTTATTATGCAATATGTAAATATATATCAGCTTGATGCAAGGATTTGGATAGATTTTACCTAACCTAGTGATGGGGGGGAAAAAAGATCTGCAACTTTGCCACTTTTTCTCCCAAATCCGTTTCAATCCGTGATTTGAGCACTGTAAATCCCCAAAACTAGTTGAAATGGTGAAGATAGGGTCTTTTTTTTATGTTAAATGATTTACTCCAACTCATATAGAAGGGAAAAACAAGTTTACAGGCCTTCGGTTGCTCTCAATTTCGTTTCTCACTCACAATTACTGTTTTGCAGGATTAAAGGAGGCATATCAAGTATATCCCTTATCGACCTGAATCGGTCGAAACAATTTTTTAAAAAAAAATAAGTATCGTATCAATATCACCAATACCATTACGTATCAGCCGATACGATACTTATCGATACTTAAAACCATGACTGATACATCAAAAGAAGGACATAACAACAGAGAATTATAAATGTTCAACCTTAGCCATCCTTGGCAAATTAGCTCAGGAGGTAGCTGCGTTATGGAGATGCCATCCACAAGTGAGCAATTGAAGAATGCTCTAAGTTACATTACATCATATAAAAGGTCCATACAAAATAGTTAGAAGACTACACAAGCCTAAAAAGAAGCTATCCGCTAATGAACTTAGTATTAATTAATAAAGGAGGAAAGAATATAAAAAGAGCTAATTTAAATACAAATAAGAAAGAAAGAAAAATATACAAAGAGATTCTACATTTATTTGGGGGGATAAATGAGAGAGAAAGAGCAGTAATAAAGTGACTGATGCTTACAAATGAAGACTTGGAATATATGTCCCTTCGATGCCACTGCACACAACAGTTATCTTGTCCGGAAGGAGTAATTGCCCAGTGTTTTTGTTAGATCTGTCCCACAAATTGTAAAATCCTTATGATTCTTCTAAAAAGGGAAACATCCAGCAAGCAGTTCAAAAAGGTACCTTTGTTTTGTCTCCCATATTTCTGAATCTGATAATTCAAAGTTAAACTTTGCTTTGCAATCGGGACAATAATAGTCAGTGTCTTCAAGATCCTTTGATGTATAATAACTAAAGTCAGTAACCTCATCCTTCGTACTTTTAGGGAAGATAGACATTAGCAAACAAAAGCATGGAAGACAAATAAATGTAAGAATTAAGTGATATCCAAAGTCCAAACCTTGAAAAGATTGCTGGAAATTTTGTCACATTCTGCGTGAACCCAAACTTTACATCCATCACAGCGAACCTAATTCAATGAGAAAGTCCAAACAACAAATTAGTTAATAAATTTTTAAACTGATGAGAGAGAGAGAGAGAGAGAGTCCATTAGATTGTAGATTGGCTCACCCAACTCCCACCATCAGAGTGATGCCAAATCTTCTTGCATATGCCACAATATTGTTTTGATTTTAGCAACTTCATAAGAGAAAATTTGACCATGAAATAAGGCTAAACTGTAGGACAAGTACAAGTAAACAAATTAAATCAAAACGCCCAAACTAAGAATTGTTATACAAACCGTAGTACAATGTTTGCATAAAAACTGGGATTTAAGATCTGAACTCTTCTTTTTCTTCATAGTTTTCAGTAGGCTCAAACCACAACCATCACACAGTCGTGCGCCTCTCTTTTTCTCAAGCACATCCTGAAAAGTAAACTGGATTTAGTAAACATACTTGTAGTAGCCAAATCTTGTGTACCAAGTTATTGAGACATGCATGCACGCTCACACACACACACTCACATGACCAAATGAATGAAGTATGACAATACTCTCCAAAATCATTTCATTCAAATGAAAAATCAAAATCTAGGGTAAATTACAGGTTCTCAATTCTGACAAATGGACATAGTTCCCCTGTAGTTATGACAATGCTGCTAGCTTCCCTTATGTTTCACTAAGAACATGCACATGACACCTCTTCTATTTGTTCAGTGAGTCAAACTGACTAACGATAGGCAAATGGTGATTCAAACATTTTTTAAAACTCTTTCCATCACTTTCGATGGTTAAGCTATTCATTAAACTATACTAAAGACATATGTGGCAATAAACTACACCGAGTGCGTACAAATATATATGCAAGTATGTAATGCATCTAACATGGAAATTTGAACAAAAATTAAAACCCTTAATATTATTAGACAACACTCACAAAGGAAGAGTCAGTCCCGTATCTCGCCCTTCATTTCCCTTCTTATACCTTTTTTTTTTTTTGGGGGCTCAGATTTTTGGCATATGATATCTGCTACCCCTCAATCCCCTCTGAAATTCTCATATGCAACACCTGCGAAGTACTTTCCCATTGTTCCTAGATATCATATATCTTGACTCTTGAGGTTTTGCAATCTCCACCACTTACCTCTACGTTGATCGATGGAGTGAAATAAATTTCTTTTCCTGACAACTACAGGATGCTAGATGAGGAGATAAAATGAAGAAGAGTCTCCCACTTTTATGAACATTCACAGAATTTAGAGTCACTTTCAATGCACTTCAAAATAATTGAGAAATTATTATCTGGGATCATGTCCTTCATTTACAATTGGTGTATGAGCTGCTTGAAAGCATAGACAGGCCATTCTCAAGACTGTATTCCTTCCCTTCATATTCAATATCCTTATGTTTCCACCAAAAATAGGGGGGGGGGGGGGAAGATGAGAAGGTTCTGGCTAGTGCGGCGGGTAAGGACCTCAGCTGGTTGTAGCGAGGTCTTGAGATCAAATACTGTCTTCACGGAGGAGGGAGAGTTGGGGATTTTGGAGGTGGTGTTAAAATATAATATATCTATCCTATTCAAAACAATAGAATAAATATCATAAAAGCTAGTTGTCTTATCACTTCTTTGATTTTTAAACTCCCCATTGCAGGGTCTCAAGCCTTGATTTACGTTCCATTTCAGCAAGACAGTGGTCAAATTCCCTTCAGACCCCCAGATTTATGCAATCAAGTACTGGTTTCCACATATCCAAGACCTACAATTACACACAAATTTCAGAATTTGGACCTCCATATTTTATTTTTATTTTTTTGATAAGTAAATTATATTAAAAAAAAAGGGAAAAAATTAAATATACAAAAAAAAAAAAGCAGCCAGCTAGAACCCCCTTTAAAACAGGCTTAAAGAGGGAAATGGGAGGCCCCTAACAAAAACGGGACGGGCCACACATCAACAAAAGTGCCAAAAACAATGAAGTTACAACCAATAGTAGATACAGAAATCAGCAATTGAAGGGTGGGTTTTTCTGCCCAGTACCGCAGGCTATGCAGGCAGGCTACAGTCAATGAGCACTCCAATCGGTTCAATCAATAGAGGACAGAGTTCATTTCATGTGGGGAGGAGAGAGATAGAGAGAGGGGAGCTAGGAGGCTACGCCCCCGGGCAGGAAACATTCTCTTTTAATTAAAAATTAAAAGGCATTAAAAAATGATCCATTTATTGTAAATTGTAATGGAGCTTTGAGAACACCGTCATGAGTCCCATGCCCCCAATTACAGGAGGGAGAGAGTAGGAACTGGAACACGAGAGAACATACCTTGTTCTGAGAGTTACATTCCTGATCCTGATTTGAATCAGTGGCCTCTTGAGCACCTCTGGGAATAGACTGTTGGTAAGCTGACTGCGTAGCCACTGTGCTTGCCTCTTCTGTCAACACCTCCATAAAACCATGTTCTGCCAAAAATGCCTCCTCTATAGCCATCCGAAAATCACTGGGCTTGCTCTTGTGCAACTGAGTCTGCCCCTGAAATCTGAATGAACCAAAATTTCCCCTAAAAGCGCCTTCTTTATTGCAATTGAAGTTCAAGGTAACATAAATCTTATTTCTACACACCTGTCCAGATAATCTACAAATGGAAAAATCATCCCATGCTTTACCCACGCATAGTCCTGCTCATCATCAGTCGCAAAGAACTAAATAAATTTCTGATACTAAAATGGTTATTCACTTCGATTGATTGTAATGAACAAATCCTAGTAATAAATCAAACAAGACAAGCACGTCAAATAATCAGAGAGAGAGGATTCAGTAGGTTACCCTTTCTATTCCATTTCCAGAGAATCCGAAGAACATTACACAAATTGCTCCGGCAACACAGGAATTCAAGACTCTTTCAGGAGCTTGCAACATCGGATCAATGACTATAGCAGGCCATGCAGGATATCTCTTTCCCGATTTTGCCCAAACTATATCACCCAGAACAAAGTCCTCCGGCCGGTAGATGCCCTTTCGTTTCTCATTGTTCTCCTTTAACGACCTACCTATGCATGTCACGTCAAAATTCCTGATAGGCTCTTCTACCTTTATCCAGGGTGGAGACTTCTCAACTTCGGTCAGCGGCTCGTGAAGAGATGTAAGAGAGCTACGGGAGCTAGAATACTTCCTAATATCAAAACTCTTGAACCCCAAATTTCCCATTTCTTCGTCTTCCTCTTCCTCTTCTTCTTCTTCTCTTCTTCTTCTTCTTCTTCTTCTCCGTCCTCCTCTTCTTCTTCTTCTTCTTCCTTGTACAATGGAGCAAGTTTGGGGCTTTGCCACGTGAATTTATCCTCCTTGCGTTGTTTCTTGGTGATCCGGTTTTCGAATTTTGGAATTTTACAGTTAAATTTCTCCTTTTTGCATAATGGTGTCTCAGTTGTGAAGATGCGTTCAGGGGCAATGGTTTTGGTCTTCTCCTTCTTCCAAGGATCGAGAACCGAGTCGTTGAAACGAGAAGGTAGTACCTGAACGCGACCTCTAGCCGTTTTGACTAGTGGTGGACGGAAAACCTCTGCAGTATGATTCTTCACTCCCCAACCATCTCGTCTCCTTGGTTCAGATTCCACGTCACCGGGGCAGTAGGAGACTTCAGTGCACCACGATGCTGCGACACTGCTAAACTCCTCGCCGTCATCACCAAACCTTCGACGAAATCCAAAACCAGTTAACGGAATTCTGCCGGCGGCGACCTCGCCAAGCAGATCGAGCGGGCAATACCCATTCATCTTCCGTTTCTTTGGAACCCCTGGACTCTCGTCGTCTTCAAAACCAGGCTCTCCTACTTTGCACCGCTTGAGAGTAGGCATTTTGGATTTCAAATTCCGTTTGATAATCATCCTCCCTATCAGCAATTAAACGATAACCAAAACCGAAACAAAGAGCAAATTCCTCTCTCAATTCCGAAAGCAAACCCTACTTCCGCCGGAAAACCCTTGAATTAAGGATCGAATCAAAAGCCAACGAAATTCAACATTCTACGATACGGTTTCCCGTTCCGAAACCACCTTCTGCAACACGGAAAACGTAAACCTCTCTTCCGAATCCAATATAAACTAAAATCATCGCAAGAATCCTCAATCCAGGTAACGTATCAAACCTCTCTGCAGACTCAACTGATAGAAAGGGATTTTCCAACGAATGTGCGGAGATTAACGATGAAGAGTTTCCAATGTTCGACGGAATATATATCAACGAAAGGTGAGAAACGAGTAATTTCCACACGAGAAACAACAACAATAAACGATTTCAAGATAATGAGACGAATTTGCAGAGACGGAATTTGAGCGGTTGAAGGATTAGGGGATCTATGTGACCAGCTCCAAGCCTCCAACTGCCTCTGCGTCGAGGGGAATACACGGGATTACTTATATTAATAATTATTTGCAGCCTTAAAGAAAATAATATTAAAAGAACAAAAATATTACAAGGAAAAAAAAATGCTAGTGTTGTGTGTCTAAAGGTTCTGGACCTTCTGCTTCGTTTGGACTCCAAACTCTTCGTCCAAATCCAAAAGAAAAAAACTGAAAACGAGAGGAAGACAGTAGCAGAAATCGTGTAATCAGGAACTCGGGATAAGCAATTAGTGAAGTGATCTCAATTTTTAAACGTTGGTGACGTTGTAATCTACATTGCTAGATATCCGTGCAAGCTCTTGGCTATTAGAGACTACAATCTTTATGGGTTCTCAGAGTTCGGAATCGAAATCCACTGCAAGTTAATACCCAATAACTAGTGGATTGAATGCAACGCAGAGCTCCATTTTAATGGTTCTACCAGTTTCCATGGATTTTTGATTTCCTCCAATTAAATTGTAAAGCCAATTGCGAGTGTTTGAATTTTGGGGTTTGAGCTAAGGCAATCTGCTTCGAGTCTCTATCCCTCTCTCATACCTCGCAACGCAGCCAGCAAATTAATTGGGGTCCAGCAAAAATCCACCAAGTGGTACCAGATGGTAGGGGAGTTGAGCTCGTCTCCAGGGAACCCAGCACCCCCAGGGAGCATCCAGCCGTTGGGCTATGCCACATATATCCCTAGATGTGCATCGAGATGTGTGCAATACAATCCCACCTTTGGATGCCCCCTGGGTACTGAGCTCCCTGGAGAAGGGCCGGATCCAATGGTAGGGGACTAGTGATGTCAATAGCTTGGTTTGGTCCGGTTTTGTCAGATTGAATCAGTTTCAGCATTGTATTAGATTGAATTGAAGCCAATCCGTTAACAAAATTCAGTTCTGGTCTAGTTTGGTTCGGTATTTTTGTCAGGTTGCCTTGTCAAGTTCTTATGATTCCATTATTGGGTTGTTACCAGTCTAGTCTCAATTTTTCATGCATTCAGTAAAAAAAAGTATACACACACGTTAGTAGTTAATGAAAAAACATCTTTTTTTTGGGAAGCCCATGCACCCAGATAAGAGTGCACAAAATTATCATTGGCCCTTGTGCAATCAAAAATTTCATCCATGTTGATG
The DNA here is from genome assembly GCF_018873765.1 of Telopea speciosissima. Classification (NCBI taxonomy): domain Eukaryota; kingdom Viridiplantae; phylum Streptophyta; class Magnoliopsida; order Proteales; family Proteaceae; genus Telopea; species Telopea speciosissima. The sequence goes on along the minus strand of NC_057916.1, from coordinate 84,955,438 downwards.
TGGTGATGCCCTTATGCACGCTCTCATTGACACCCACATTAATGCAAGGGCCATGCAACCAAGCAGTGATTTCTTACCCTTTCTTCATAATATTTTTTTCAGTTTTTATTGGGGTTTTACGGTTTTGGTTGGTCAATTCAGTCAATCTGGTTTGGTTCATTTTCTACCGGTTCATAAAAATCTAAATCGAAACACTAGGGTTTGGTTAGATTTGTCTGGTTTTCCCAATCAAATTTTGATCCATCTAACCGATTCGGGCTGGAAATTGACACCTCTACCGAATGGTTTAAAAGCTCCACCAGTCATTTATATCTTACGTGAAGCTTAACTCAGCTTAGACTACTCTATAGACTAGCCTTCCATTATCTAAACACATAGACTAGGTCGTTCAATCAATGATAATAAAATGGGTTCAAGCTATTTAGGAAATGCTGGCACTATAGAACTCAGCTTAGCTTTATTGAATCTATTCTATTTTCAAATATCCCAAAAGAAAAGGAAGGGGAGGGGGTTGGGAGGGTAGTAAAAATAAAACCATTGAGAGAATGTTGGCAACAATAAATTATTCCATCATTCGATTATGTAAATAGGGTTATATTTTTGGAAAGACTTTTCTTCCCCATCACTCTACCTAGTGAAGTATAACATTTTATTATTTGTCATATGACAATACGTCAATACGTGGGTTAGTCCAAGTGATAGAGGATCAGACAAGCATCTCATTTGTACAATTTTAGTTTAAATGGAGTAGAGAAAATAGTTAAAATTAAAAAAGATGTCATTGTGTATTTTAGATTCATCTCCAGTTGATGGCATTTGGTAATATCACTAAAACTTTAAAGTAGAGTTTGATCAACTTTCTTGATTTACTTTGGGTTAAAATTTGACCATTGAGATGTATGTGGGGTCCTCTATCAAATGGACTAAACCATGTACTGTCAAACGGCAAATAATAAAGCATTATACTTCACTAGGCATAGTGATGCCCAAAAGGACCCCTTTGAGAATTGGGTTTTTGCAAAACTAGTATTTGGCTTTAATATGGTGCCCTGGACATTCAACATATATAAGTACTATTCAACTCCAATTTGGATAGTATCATTTTAATCTATAAATTAGAGAGAAAAGAATCCCCACACCATTAGCATAAGAGGAATATCCTACACCACACCAATGGCAATGCATCAATAGTTACATACTTAAATGAATATGGGCCATAATGGTTAGGGAGGAGAAAGAAAATGAATTTAAAATAAAACGTTTGAGAAAATATATATATAAGGGGATAATAAGGACTTATAAATAAATCACCAAAAAAAAAGGACTTTATAAACAAGGTAATGTAAATTGCATGTTAAAAGGGTAAGGAAATTTTTAAGGATACACACAAGAAATCATTTAATTGGAATCTCATAAGGGCAAAGCAAGATAACAAGCCTCAAACAAAAACTATAAAACCCTTTTAAGTTGGGGAAAATCTTGTTTATAATCAAAGCTGGAGAAAAAAAAATCATAACCTTTTTTCTGAGTGTGAATAATACAATTTTCTTTCTTCTAATAATGATAAATCCTCTCATTGGTCCATGTGTGCGCACAGGGGCTACACCTACCTATAAAATATGTATACACACGCAAGGGCCATGCTCTCCCAAAGAGAACGCTGGCCCATAAGATATATATATGATTTGTATCCTCCACAAGGGTTATCTTTTGTTCATTTTAACTATCTAAGGCAGAGAAGTACACATGTTTGCTTTTTTCATGAAAATTTACCTTTTGCATTTCAAAAAATTATCTCCTCCAGTTCCCTGCCCGGCCCAGTTCCTCAATTCCTCTAATATGGGGGATGGAGCACCCCACCCGGACAGAGTGTTTGGATAGGAGTAGGGTGATCATTCCAGCCCTCCTTGTTAGATAGAGGAACTGGAAAACTGGACTGGGGGAGGTGATAAAGATACTTATATTTCTTTTTCTATTTAAATAAAAAATAAAAAGGAAAGAAAAAACAATGAATTATCATTAAATCAGGCACAAACAAGTAACCCATCCAAATACTAGGACAAATTAAGCCGTTACTTTGCTTTGAATACTATTTCTGTTTTCTTTTTAAAAAAAATTTGTAAACAACAAGAAACGTTGTGGTACATTTTGTTCTCTTGTTCTTTTTCCAAGGAACACTATGGTAGACTATCGAGTTGCACAAAATCCACAAGAAGACGAGACAAGAGGAATGCAACAAGGAATCAGGGGATCCGGCTCCTCCCCAATGAGCCTGCCGCCAAAGGAGTATCCAATGAGACATCTGACGTTGGGATGTGTGTCAACCAACCCAATCGTTGGATGATTTATTGGGCACTCATTGGAAGGATTCCTTGTTGGAGAGTAACCCGACACGGAATTAAGAGGGCAGTGATGTTGCAAAGCGAATCTATAGAAATATGAAAAGACAATGAAGAGCTAGTAAGATGGTTGTCAAGGGAAGATCATGAGAATAATTGGCGTTGAGAACTCTTCTCTTTTCTTTTGGATGCATTTTTAGATTAAAACAACTCAAGATAAGTAAGTTAAAGAGTCGTTGTGCCCTCCAATTCCGCACTAGGGGCAGAAATGACAACCCTACCCCCTGGTTGAAAACACTGCCCAAGCCCCAAGGTGACCCCTATTAGAAGAATTGGAGGTGACAATTACTCTAAGTTAAATGGAACTATAACCAAGAGTATGTTGGACTCTTGTTTTGATGTTAATTATACTTTTGTTTTCATTAAAAACAAAAATAACCCATCCAAATTCAATTGAGGGTTGGATTAATCAAAGGCAAAGAATCCCAACAGATCTAAAGAAAAAAGAAAGGGGGTGGGGGGATCGGATCCTTCTACTGTGCAGGCTGCCCCAATTGCTCTGTTGCGCAGACACAAGGTCGCGTGCAATGACCACCTTACTCTTGCCCAATTGGGGGTAGGGCGGTCATTGTGCGCAGCCCTGTGTCTGTGCAACACACAATAGATGATCCGGATCCGAGAAGGGGATAGTAGATTTCCACTGTTATTTTTTAAATAGAATCCTACTGATAATTATGGAAAGATCACATACACATTGCTGGTAGTACACACTCTTTTCTCTCTAGCACTTTTTCTCTTCCTTTCTGGTGTGGATCCCATTGTATACGAGTTGTGAGGCCTCCTATGTACCCATTGCCTTAGTGTGGGAGATGCCAATACATGTGGGCAGCGTATAGACCATTTCTCCTTATTTCATTTCAGGGAACACTTTCTTTATCCGGGAGCATGTGCGAAAGCATCAACAGGGATGACATTTTCACCTGTCATTGGGGGTGGGGCGATCATTTTGTTCCCCTCTGTGTCTAAGTGCAGTGCGCATGCTCTAGACAAAGTTCTTTTCCCCTTTATTTTAAATGGTAAGCAATCATTTAAAAAGTTTTTGGGCTACATAGCTATTGAGGTATGACCTATTAACTTCAAACCTGATTTCATTCATTGTCCCATGTATTTGAGATCAGGGAAAAGGTTCTCTGAGCCATTGGGGTAGAATACACTAGCACCCATTTTCTCTCTCCTCCTTCTATAAAATGACCTTGCTACCCTCTTATGTACGATAATGCTTTGTTGCATGTCATTGGTGTGTTCCCTTCTACGGCTTACTCAGAGAACCCTCTCACTTGAGGTAAATAATCTTAACCTTTTATGAAATGATAGTACATGCTTATGTTCTTACTAAACCATTACCTTTTCTCGATGTAACATTTGTTTTAAAAAAAAAAAAAAAAAAATTTTATGTATTTTTTTGGTAAAGGAATTTTTATGTTGCCACAGTCCAACAAAACAACCAAACATGGTTCCATTCCTTGGCCCATGTATTTTATTTATTTTTTCCTATAATAAAAAGCCAAAAACTACACACATTAATTTTATACAATCTTTATACCCAAAAAATATATATATATCCAATCGAGAGACTTGGTGTAAAATCTTTATACCCAAAAAAAAATCCAATCGAGAGACCTAGTGATCACCCCAACCATTCATCGTCTTAATGGTGGTTGGATCCGCAGGACATCATCTTGTAGCAAAGGTTCCAGAAAAGAACCCGGATCTAGCTCTCCTCCAGCTGTGGCGGGAGCTAGAGGGTCTAGTCCAACAAAAACACCAAAAAACAGATGTATGGTCATTTCATAGGGGTCCACTTGGATCCCACCTGTGAAAGAACCAAAATCACCCTTGTTTTTGCTGGGCTGGACCCTCCAGCTCCCACCACAGCTAGAGGAGAGCCAAATTGCAATAACTCTCCCCCCACCAGAAACTTGCACCTCCACTTCCACCTCCAAAGAAAAAGTTCATTTAAGAAAGCAACGTTTAACGTAGTAGGAGATGCCATGTGGTGGAAGAGCATTGGTTCAGTTAGCATTGCTCGTTAAAAACGTTTTCAAGAACACTGTATCCTGGGATGCTTCCAATTGGAGTGCTATAAAGCAAAGTAAGAAGACTGTTTGGTCCTTAACCCAAAAAAAAGAAGACCATTTGGTCATTGGTGGTGACTCTATGGAAGGATTTTAAACTCAGAATTGGGATCAAATTGGTATTTATCCATTTTGATTTGGATCAAATTGGAATAGATCAAAATCGTCCCAAAAACCCTAGTGTTGCGTTAAGAAATAGTCGAGCGGTCCTGCGAGTGCCGTCACCTGCAAGTGGACCAAGGGGTCAACAGAGAGAACCGGTGTGGTTCTGGCCTAGGGCTCTCCAATGCCAAAGTTAGATCTCCTGAGCAAACAGATGAATAGTGATTATTCAATAGGAGTTTAGATGTCCCTTGATGGGGTTGTGTACCTTGCCTTTTATAGTAGTGTATGGCGGTGTGGAGAGTCCCAGTTTGATGGCGATTGTGCCGTTGAGTGGATAGAGGCCCTGGGTAACGGGGCTCTATCCTAATTGACCATCTCCCCGCGGGAGGGAGTGTCCTGGTGGTATCAAGATCCTTGGTGGATAGATACCCGCGTGTGGTGATAACGTCATTGGTGCTTGAATTCGTCTGGGTGACGTGACTTCTAAGCGGTGGCCTAGAGTCCTGGTGGTGACATGAGTCTGTAGCGATACGATCGGGTCATAGGTGAGTAGCCCCGATGTTCGTGCACCTCACGTCTGTGCCCACGATGCCGTGCCTGGGTGCAGGCCGCGCCTGGGCGAGAGGCCGCGCCTGGGTGTGGCCACGCCTTGGTGAGGCCGCGCCTGAGTGGTGGTCGTGCCTGGGTGCAGGCCGCGCCTGGGTGAGGCCGCGCTTGGGTGTGGCCGCACCTGGGTGGGGCCGTGCCTGGGTGAGAGGCCGCCTGGGTGTGGCCGCACCTAGGTGAGGCTGCGCCCGAGTGGTGGCCGCGCCTGGGTGAGGTCGCGCCCGGGTGCTGGGACCCCGGTTCGTTCCCCTTGGTTCTGGAGTGGGTTGCCCTGTGACACGTGGCGGCCGCTGATTGGCCCGGTGAATATTGGATGTATCATTTGCCCCCCACTCTCTTGGGATAGGATGTCCAAGAGAGTAGATGCCTTTACATAGTGAGGGGTCCGCTGCGAATAGACTTTCCTTGCTGGGCTTGCCTGTAAATCTAGTAATGAGGTAGGAGAGGTTGGGGGTTCAAACCTTTCCTCCTGCACTTTTTCATCTTTTATTTTTTGTATACATATGTCCCTCTCCTTCACTTTCTCTTCTTTCACTTCTCATTCCTCTTTCTTGCTTTTTGTCTCCCATTTTGCTCTTCTTTAACTTTTCCTTTGCATTCCACTTTTTGCCTTTTGTCCTCTTTTTGGTGCCCACCATGTGTTTGTCTTTGGGTCACCTAGACTAGTATCCATTTTTGCTTGATTTTGGGTCCTTGTGTTTGCTTTGTGCTCACTTGGTGTCTTATTTGCTGGGAGGGCTTGAGTAGTGCTTGGCTTGAGTGCTTTGCCTCTGGTGGTCTCTCTCACTTGATCGTGCTAGTGGTGTGGCCTCATCGTCGTGTGCCTGCCTCCCCGTGCGATCGTCTTCCCCCTGAGGTAAGTTCGATCCCTTTTCTTTCTTTTCCTTTTTTTTTTTTTTTGTAGGGCGGCGCCTAGGTGAGGCCGCGCCTGCGTGTGTGGCCGCACCTGTGGGTGTGGCTGCGCCTGGGTGGTCGCGCCTGGGGTGGCCGTGCCTGGGTGGCCGCGCCTGCGGGTGCGAGGCCAGGGTCGCCGCTCTTGTAGGGCGTGAGGTCGCGCCTGGGTGACCGCGCCTATGGGGCGTGAGGCCTCCTGGTTGCCGTGCCCGGGTGGCCGCCGCCTACGGGTGTGAGGCCGCGCCTATGGTGGCCGCGACATGGGTGTGATGGACCCTCACGCTTCTTCACTTTTCTTCTTCTTGTCTGTGATGAATCTGTTGTTTATACTTTGCAGGTGGCCTTCATTTCATTTTTTCTTGCTAGCTTCTGGGAGATCGCTTTCTCGAGTAAGTAGTTCATTCCTCTCTTGTCCTTCATGTCATTCCCGGGTGACCTTGGCCCTGCTTCAGTCGGGGTTGGATCTTCAGAGGAGCGTTCCCCAGGATCGCCTTCTTCTGTGGCTACTCCATCCTCTATACCCTCCCCTAGTGCTATTGATGGAGGTGTGGGACCTTCTAGTGTCTCCGATCCCAGTAGGGATCGTCGATCCTCTGGGGTGGCATCCTCAGCCGCCAGTCCTGCTGATAGGTTGGGCCCTGTTGCTAGCATCTTGTCACCTTCTGACTTGGTCTCCCTCCGTGAGGAGTTCCATATTCCCGCTAAGGTCATGTTGCGTACTCCTGGGCCTGGCGAGTATGCCTTCTCTCACCGTGTGGATGAGATCTGTCTCTACCGTTCATTTTTTCTCCAAAGCCTTCGCCTTCCTATCCCTCGCTTTGTCGAGTTGGTGTTGTTAGAGCATTGGCACCTCACCCCTGGGCAGGTGTTGCCCAACTCTTGGAGGGTGATGGGTTTCTATGTCTTCTTCGCCCTCCTGGGGCGTGCCGCCATTGTTCCTCTGTTCTCCCACTTTTATCTGTTGAAGAAGGGGAACCATGGATGTTATCACTTTGCTCACCGCGTGCTCAAGGGGCCCTATGCCTTTGTGGAGCTTCTCACGGGGATCACTAGCAACGTGAAGTATTGGAGGGATCGCTTCTTTTTTGCCACGGTCCCCCGATGCCCACTACGGACTGTTAGGGAAGTTATTGACCTCAAGAGGGTCAATCAGGGGCTTGAGCTGAGTGATTTTGAGGGTGACTCCCTCAAGCTGTGCCTGGGTCGCGATCCGTTCCACGTCCAGGAGTTGGACTCGGAGGCCTTCCTGTCCCTCTGGAAGCTAAGTCCTGGTAAGAGCACTGTCTTTTGTACTTGATTGGCATGTTGGTATTTGAATATATATGTCATCTGATTGGTTGGGCGGTCTATGCAGTGGATACGAGTCCGGACTTCAGTTTGCTCAGTGGCAATCTGCGGAGGAAGGCCGCTTCTCAGGGTGGTCCATCTACTGGAGTGACCGATGTTGGTGGTGCTTCTGCGCCTGTGGTTGTTGGAGCAAAGCGGAAGGGTGGTCCAGGACATGCCCATGTGATGAGCTCTGGTGTGCGTGTCCTCCTTCCCCGTACTTCTCCTGATGATGATGGCATTTTGGGCTCTGTGCCTATGCCTCCCTCTGTCGCCCCTTCCGGGTCTTCTGTATTGCCCCTCTCCAAGGGGAAAGGTGTGAGTTCCTCTGGTGGTACTGCCACTGATCTTCCCATGCTGGATGAGTCCCTGGTGATCACCTTGGGCGTGCTGGAGGGCTTGACCTTGGCCGGAGCCGGCGTGTCTCGGGAGTGGGTGGACAGGGGCAGGCTCCCTACAACGAGGGTGGCCTTGCAGAGGGTTAGCGATGCTTGTCTGGCCCAGATTCTCTACCATGATATGGCTTCGGTGAGTTAGCCTTTTTTCGTCTCGTCATGTTCATTGCTCCATTTATTCTTAGATTGTTTTATCGCTTGCCATGTTGATTGTAGGTCCATCACCGTATTACTGAGGCGGTGCTTCGATTGGAGGGGCACGCTTCTCGTGAGGTGCAGATACAGCGTACCCTGCGTGACGTGGAGAGGGAGCTCGCGGTGGCTTCCGGGAAGCTCCTGGAGGTATTTGAGGAGCTGCGTGTGACCTCTGCTGGTGCGACCGAGAGCTCGACTAGGGTTCTTGCCTTGGAGGAGGAGCTTCATTCGTTGAGGGGAAGGCATGAGGCGGAGCTGGCATCTGCAGGTGAGCGAGCTGTGGCTGAGTTCTAGCGTCCTCTGAGGGAGGGGTCCGGGACTTAGCAGCTTGTGTCCTGGAGGTGTCCCGGAGGTGACCCCGATTATGACTTCTCTATCTTGGGGTTCTCTGAGTTTGCTATGGCGCTTCGGGTGTAGCTGTGGTGGAGAGCGTTCCAGTGTCAGAGGTGGAGGCTGCCCTGCCTGAGGGGGGTGCTGTTGCGCGTCTTCTTGAGGTGGACATGATGTCTCCTACTGGGTCGGAGGTGACCCACCACTCTGTGGTCCCTTGACCCTACGGCCGTACCGATCCTGTAGACGTCTCAACCTTTTTCCTTTTTTGAACTTGAGTTGTAACTATTATGACTTTTCTATGTGATCGCTTTTGCTTCTCTTTGATTGCATTGTCTCCTGGTCATTGTTTGCGCGTTGATGCTCTCTGACCCTTGATAGTCATGGGATTTTGGTAGTGGCGTTGCGCCTTGGTGATCCTCGGACCTTGGTGGGTTAACGCCTTAGGCGTAGAGCCTCAGTGTTGGCATGACGCCTTAGGCATACAGCCTCAGTGGTGGCATGACGCCTTAGGCATGAAGCCTCAGTGGTGGCATGTTGCCTTAGGCATAAAGCCTCAGTGGTGGCATGTTGCCCTAGGCATAAAGCCTCAGTGTTGGCATGTTGCCTTAGGCATAAAGCCTCAGTGGTGGCATGTTGCCTTAGGCATGAAGCCTCAGTGGTGGCGTGACGCCTTAGGCCTGAAGCCTCAGTGTTGGCATGTTGCCTTAGGCATAAAGCCTCAGTGGTGGCATGTTGCCTTAGGCATAAAGCCTCAATGTTGGCATGTTGCCTTAGGCATAAAGCCTTAGTGGTGGCATGTTGCCTTAGGCATAAAGCCTCAGTGGTGGCGTGTTGCCTTAGGCATAAAGCCTCCGGGGTGGCGTGACGCCTTGATGTAGTGGCAGTGATTCGATTGAGTGGTAGAAGAAGACAAGTATTCCTGAAACATCTCTTTATTTTGAATGAAATTCAAATTGATCTTGAAACAGTGATGTCGTCTCTGCTCTTGCTCTCTATTCTTCTTTGTTACCACTACCACTCTTGCTACTACTTGTGCTACTCTTGATGGAGTGTTTGCTTCTACTGGTAATACATCTTCAGATGTTCTGAGTTCCAGGTACGGTCTACCTTCTTGCCCCCTGGAGTCTTCAAGCGGTAGGTCCCTGGACGTATCTGCTTGGAGACTATGTAGGGTCCTTCCCAGTTGGCTAATAGCTTCCCTGCCTTCTGTGGCTGTGATGCACTTGCCCTCCGTAGGACTAAATCTCCCTAGTGGAATAGCCTTTCCTTGACCCTGGCATTATAGTACCTGGCAGTACGTTGCTAGTAGGCGACGTTCCTTAGTAGTGCTCTCTCATGGACCTCATCTATAAAGTCTAGGTTCGCCCGTAGTCCGTCGATATAGGTACGTTCGTTGAAGTGTAGAACCCTATGGGACATGGCGCAGACCTCTACTGGCGCCAATGCTTCAGTGCCATATGCTAGGCAGAATGGGCTCTCTCCTGTGGGTGTCCGTACTGTAGTTCGGTATGCCCATAGGACGCTTGGTAGCTCTTCGACCCATTTTCCTTTGGCTCCCTCTAGCCTTTTCTTGACTACTTCCAGTAATGTTCTATTGGTGACCTCCACCTGACCATTGGCCTGTGGGTATGCTACCGACACAGGCCGATAGTCGATGTTGTAGCTGTGACAGAATGCTTAGAATTTGGGGTTGTTGAATTATTTGTCGTTGTCTGAGACGAGGATCTGTGGTACCCCGAACCTGTAGATGACATCGTCGCGGACGAACTTCTCCATCTCTGTCTCTGTTATCTTAGCCAAGGGTTTAGCTTCGACCCACTTGGTGAAGTAGTCAATCGCGACGACCAGGTACTTTCTGTTTCTCGGTGCTGCGGTGAAGTTGCCTAAGATGTCTAGTCCCCACATGGCAAAAGGTATGGGGTTGAGGATTGATGTTAACTTGGTGGCGGGTAGATGGGGTACTGGGGCGAACAACTGACATTGCTCACACTTCTTAGCATATTGGATGGCCTTCTCTTGCATTCGTGGCCAGTATAGTCCCTGGCGGAGGATTTTGTAGGCTAGGGCTCGTCCCCCCATGTGGCTTCCACATATCCCCTCATGGACTTTGGCTAGGGCGTACTCTGCCCCCTTGGGTCCTAGGCACCGGAGTAGTGGTGTTGTTGCCCCCCGCTTGTACAGTACCCCGTCTAGGAAGGTGTACTTTGCAGCTCTCATCCTGATCTTCCTTGCCTCGGCCTTGTCTTCTGGTAAGACATCGTTCTGGAGCTAGTTCAGTAGAGGGTCCATCCAGCTAGGTCCCTCCTCGATTTCGTTAACCTGCTTTTCCTTATACGTTGGCTCATGCAGGATCTCAACATAGACTGCGCTAGCCAAATTTTGGAGTTCCTCATTGGCTAGCCTGGATAGGGCGTCGACGGCGGCGTTCTCATCCCTGGGAACTTGAACCATCTCGAACTTCACGAAACCCTCGATCAATGCTTGAGCACGTGCTAGGTATGATGTCATCCTATCATCTTTCGCCTCATACTCTCCATTCACCTGATTCACCACGAGCTGGGAGTCGCTCCGGGTGGATAGGTGTGTGACTTGGATGGCTCTGGCCACCCGGAGTCTAGCTAGTAATGCCTCGTATTCTGCTTCATTATTGGATGCTTGGAAGGTGAATCGGAGAGCATATTGGATACGAAATCCTTCGGGGTTGGTTAATAAGAGACCAGCGCCGCTTCCCGCCGCATTACTCGACCCATCTACGAACATGTCCCACGATCCGTGATCCTTCTCTTCGGGCTCCCCTATTTTTGATTCAATCTCAGACAGGGTACACTCTGCAATGAAATCTGCAAGAGCCTGGCCTTTGATGGCTGTCCTTGGTTGGAACCTGATGTCATGCTCACTTAACTCCACCGCCCATGCTATCAATCGCCCGGAGACGTCTGGCTTGTGCAGTATCTTCTTCAGAGGTAGGTCTGTGAGGACTATGATGGTATGGGCTTGAAAGTATGGTCATAGCTTCCTGGCTGCTATTACCAATGCATAGGCTACCTTCTCGATCCTAGTGTACCTGGTCTCTGCATCGATCAGAACATGGCTGATGTAGTAGATGGGCCTCTGGACTTTGTCTTCTTCCTTCAGCAGTACTGCGCTGACCGTGACAGGGGTGGCAGCCAGGTAGAGCTGCAACTCTTCGTTAGGTTCTAGTCGCCCAAGCAGTGGTGGGCTCTCTAGGTACTCCTTCAATTCTTCGAACGCCTTCTGGCACTCTTCCGTCCATGTGAAATCTTTAGGGCTTCGGAGGTTCTTCAACGTTTTAAAGAATGGTAAGTACTTATCACCTGATCGTGACACGAACCTGGAAAGGGCGGCGACCCTTCCATTCAACCTCTGCACTTCCCTGACCGTTCGAGGAGGTGTCATCCCTTGGATGGCCTTGATCTTGGATGGGTTGGCTTCTATTCCACGGACTGAGACCATGAACTCTAGGAATTTTCTGGACGTTACACCGAAGGCGCACTTTGCAGGGTTTAGCTTCATTTGGTTCCTCCTCAATACTGTGAATGCTTCCTCTAGGTCGATCAGGTGTTGGTTGGCGTGGATGCTTTTCACGAGCATGTCATCCACATATACCTCCATGTTGCGCCCGATCTGCTCCTCGAACATCTTGTTGACCATCTTCTGATAGGTGGCCCCTGCATTCTTTAACCCGAACGGCATGACGTTGTAGCAGTAGTTCTCTTTGTCTGTCCAGAATGCGGTGTAAGACTCATCATCCTCATACATGAGGATCTGGTTGTATCCGGAGTAGGCATCCATGAAACTCAGCATCTCATGGTCAGCGGTGGCGTCGATCAGTAGGTCGATCCTGGGCAGTGGGTACTCATCTTTTAGGCATGCCTTGTTCAGGTCAGTGTAGTCGACACACATCCTCCACTTCCCACTTGGCTTTGGTACCATGACCACGTTGGCGAGCCAGGTTGGGAACTTCTCCTTTCTGATGAACCCTGATTGGCTTAACCTCCTCCTCCTTGATTGCTGCTAGTCGATTGAGGGCGAAGTTACGCCGCTTTTGTTGAACGGGCTTCTTGGTTGGGTCGACATGTAGTCGGTGTTCCGCTATGGAACGTGGTATTCTCGGCATGTCGGAGGTCGACCATGCGAAGACATCCATGTTCGCTTGGAGGAGGTGTCCAAGCCCTTCTTTCTGTTCCTTGCTTAGCAGCGAACCGACCTGAACGACCTTGGAGGGGTCATCCCGGCTAAGGGGACATGGGATGAGGTCTTCCACTGGCCTTCCCCTTCTCTCTGTCAGTTCATCTCCCTGGTCACTGACCATGCTCTCTAGGCAGAGTGCCATTCCATCGGTATTACCATTGTTCTTTTTCATGAAGGTGGCATAGCACTCCCTTGCTTTTTCTAATCTCCTCGGACTTCGCCTACCCCATTCTCGGTGGGGAACTTCATCTTCAGGTGAAGTGGCGATATGACTCCTCTAAGGGCTGTCAGTGATGGTCGCCCTAAGAGGCCGTTGAAGGATACCACGGACTTGACTACCATAAAATTCACCATAATGGTTACTTGTTGAGGGTGTACCCCGAAGGTGACGGGTAGCTCTATGGTACCTCTGATGGAGGCGGTGGCACCTGAGAATCCATGGAGATAAGTGGGCTCTGGTTTGAGCTGGTCGTCCCCGAACCCGAACTGTCGATAGGCATCCAAGGAGAGTACGTCAACAAACGCCCCTGTGTCTATCAGTACCCTGTGTACAGGGCGGTTGGCTACCTCCACCTGTACTACCAGGGCATCTTCATACGGGAAGTTTAGTCCTTCCAGGTCTTCATCCGAGAAGGAGATCACCAACTCGGTCCTGGCTATCTTGCTTGGCTTCTCTGCCACTCCCACGAACCTGGCATGAGCTTTAGCTTTTCTGGTGGACTCTTGCCCCGGTCCTCCAAGTATGGTGAGGATAGGAGGTCCCTTGGTGCCACTAGGTTCTGTTGCATCTCTCTGCTCTTCTGGGCGGTCTCTCTCTTGATCTGTTCTTCTTTCTTCTTGTCTTGGTTCCACTCTGTCTCCGTCGTGACCTCTATCTCCTGGGCCTGAGCGGTTGTCACGTCTCCCCTTCACATACTTGTTCAAGCTTCCTGCTCTTACCAGTTGTTCTATCTCTCTCTTCAATTGATAGCACTCCTCTATGTCGTGCCCATTCTCTTTGTGGAAGAGACAATATTTGTTAGGGTTTTGCTTCTCTGGTCCTGCTAGCATGGGTTGTGGCCAATGGAGTAGGTCACGGTCCTGGATCTGCATGAGTATCTGGAACCTGGTGGTATTCAGTGGTGTGAACTCAGGGGTGCTTGCCCTCTCACTTCTCTCTGGGCGGCGGTCTGTCCTCCTAGATGGGTGGTCGCTCTTCTCTTGTCGACGCTCTGTCCCCGACCTCTTACCCTCTTTGCGGTCATCAGGTGCTGTGGCTTGGCCTCGATTATTTTCGTTCTAGCTTGTAGTACCTCGGCCATATTTGCAAACTCGTTGCACTGCTCCAGGAGTTCTTTCATAGTCCTGGTCTCATGACGTGCCAGGTCCTTGATCAAGTCCAGGTCCCTAATACCTCCTGCTAGGGCTGCATACTGTGTCTGGTCGTCCAAGTCTCAAACCTCCAGGGACTCGTTGGTGAACCTGGTAACGTACTCCCTAAGAGATTCCCCAGGGTTTTGTACCACATTCAGTAGATTGACGGTGGTCTTGTCACACCCCAATCCCGACAAGGGATAAAATATAATAGAAAAGGTATGACTAGGATGCTTACCAACATCCTAAACCGCCTCCAGGATCATGGACGCAGTGGCTTACCTCACAGTCATAAATGAGAATCAGATCAATTATCAGAATAGCGGAAGACTTATAATAAAGACTATTGATCCTCATTTAGGGAATAACTACAATGGTAATAAATACATAAGGTGGATTATCTTTGAATTTAAAAGTTAATACAATTGAAATTATTTTATAAATACAGAGAAAGGAATGAAACATACATCCAACAATATAATATCGAAAGCAACAAGGAGAAGATAAACATCAACGGTCGTAGACCAGCTTCGCATCCACATCCTTTACTAGGTCCTTTATCATCCACAGGTACCATATAACCTGCATGACATTCTAAAAAGAAGGATTCCCCGAGGGGTGAGCTTCCACTAGCCCAATGAGCAGGAAATTGAATCCACACACACACAATAAATATAGGACTGCAAGCCGAACCTGATGAGCAAACATCCTTGACGTCCCATACCACCAATGATGATTTACACATTAGATCCGATTTACAGTCATGCGACAAACACAACAATATGATATGTAATATGAATAATGATGATGATTATGATGAGATGTAATGTATGCATGAATGCTATGCTGTGTAGAGTAATCGAATTGTATCCTTGGTACCGGAACACACCCTCGATCCCCAACGATATACCCCTAACTACGTCAGTGGAAGCCTGTCAGTCCCAGAACACACCATTGGTCTCCCAGCAAGCCTCCGATAATCTCAACCACGGTACCAGAACTTACCCTTGATCCCCGGGTTGGATTACCAGTAAGGTGATACGGCGTAGGAACTTACACATCTACCTTCCGTATCCCTGATTATGATGATGAGATGTAATATATGCATGGATGCTATGCTGTGTAGAGTAATCGAATTGTATCCTTGGTACCGGAACACACCCTCGACCCCCAATGATACAACACCATTAATCTACGACATAGTAAGGCCATATCCCTGGTACCGGAACACACCCTCGATCCCCAACGATATACCCCTAACTACGTCAGTGGAAGCCTGCCAGTCCCAGAACACACCATTGGTCTCCCAACAAGCCTCCGATAATCTCAACCACGGTACCAGAACATACCCTTGATCCCCGGGCTGGATTATCAATAAGGCGATACGACGTAAGAACTTACACATCTACCTTCCGTATCTCTTTAACACAAAAATCAAATCAAGTATGCAACATGCTATATAAAACTATCGTATCAAGAGGTATTCCGAGTGCATCGATGTCCCATACCATCTAGTACCCAAGTACCAGCACGACACGGCACATGACAGACCAAATATAATATATGAAGAAAGACATTAAACAAACCACAGTATCATCTCATACAATTTCAACCACATTTGTAACACATAGTCATCAATTATCACACATATGAACACATTCATAGATAAACAGTATAAACATGTATTTATGCATGAAGTGCATCACATAACATGAATGCATCAAGCACAACATTTAATCATAGAAACACTCAAAATAAAACAAGATCCAATCCCCACTCACAATATAGTTCGTGTTCCATTGATTTGATTTGTCGTTCAATGTTCGCTAAGTGCGTCTCCTCACATAATTAATGAAGCCTAGGATAGTGTAGCAGAGTGTTAGAAAGGGTGGGGGAAAGTCCCTTAGGGGAAATCCCATAAATTACATAGCCAGTAGGCTTTTAGGGTAGCATGGATGCAAGCACGGTTGTAGGCAGGGCCTTGCATCCCCCCTTGCATTCGATCAAGGCATGATACAATTTTGAAGGTGTTCTTTAACCCAATTTGTCCTACTTGGATCTTTAAGTCCCAAGGACAAGGGAAGGGTGTCCTAGGATCTACTAGGACCTGGTTACATCATTAAATTCATTGGGTCTAGAGAACTCAAGGGATTGAACTCCCAAAGGTCACATTATAGGGTTTTGAGTAATGAAACCCAAACTCAACAACAAGGTTACAAGGAGGGGTTCTAGGATTGTACTTAGAGGCAAGGCCTTATTAATGAGGTCCAACACTGAACCAAGGTCACCCCTTAGGTTCCAAGTGGAACCTTAAGGTCCAACCTTAATTTCCAAAGTTTCCCAACCCAAAACTAATGAGGGAAAGGGGGTTTAAGGGCATTAAAGGTAGATCTTGGTACTATAATAAATCGATTAATTAGTATGATTAGAGGCACCTTAGGTTGTAATTATACCCCCATTAAACCCTAATAAGTTCTACTCTAATAGCCATGAAGTAGGCAAGGTCACCGACATAAAACTTAGATTCTAAAGTTGTTGTCTAAACACATTAATCAGGTTTGAATCCATTTTGGAGGATCACACACTCATATTGGGTCTAAGGTTTCTTCATAGTAATTGTAGCCCTTTGAGTCTAGTTTATAACGCAAGTTGAATCATATCAATACGATATGTGTAGATCAATTTATGGTCAAAATAGTGGGTCAAGGTCAAATATCAGTAGTTCTGGGAACGGGCGGTTTTATGGGTGGTTTCTCAGAGAGCATGAAACCGTATGTAAAATCGACTTTAACAGGGGCTCAGGAAGGGTTCTTCTAGGTGTGGTTTTACATGTGTTTTTATCTCATATGTGAAACCGCAGGTAAAACCGACTTTAATAGAGAGCTTCTTAAGAGATGGTTTCAGGGTGGTTGCAGGGGTGGTTTCTCTTAGGTCTTAAAACCGCAGGTAAAATCACCTGCTTCCAAACTCCAAAATCAAAGGATTCTCCACCAATGCTTCCATTTCCAAGTATATTGGAGGAAAAGAAACAATAAGAAGGCTTTCTCCTTGGCACATTAGGGTCCTAAGACCCCATTAGGCCTATGTAACCCATTGATTCAATAAAGGAAAGCAAGGAGAACCTCATTTAGGGCATAATAAGGTAGAAACCTTATATCTATTGATGGGGATGGGATTGGGAGCTTTGAGGTTAGCCAATGGAGTCAAATAGCTCCACAAAATCAAGGCCATGAGTTCCCATCGATTCTTGGGTCTCAAAACAAACCCTAGACCGATTCTCCACTATGGCTTCCAACCCCAAAACCCAAAATCGATCAAAGAAGGGGAGGAGATTCTAATGGCTTACCTTACCAATGAGAGGAGCTCCATGATTTGGCCACCAAGAGATGTGGTTCAAGCTTCAGCCAAGCCCTTCTCCCTTCTCCTTCCTTCACTTCTTCCTTCTTTCCTTCTTTTCTTCTCCTTTCTTCTTTCCTCCACGATTTAGGTTGGATGGGAGAAGTAATGAGGGATGAGTGCTCTCCCCCCCCCCTTTAGACTTATTTGTAAAAATGGGTCTTGGATCTTTTAAGTCAAATGGGTCAAGAGGTAATAGGTCAACCCATGGTCTTATTTAGGGTAAAGGAATGGGTTAACCCATCTTTGGGTCAAATAGAGTCAAATGGGCCCTCAAGTTAAATGGGCCTCTTAACTAAATGGGCATGCCCACAGATTTCAAATAGAAAAGAACCCACTTGGGGATGGGTCCATCCATCATGGGATTATAAGCCCATCACACGCTCCCTTAAATAAGTGGGACCCACAATTGAAGTATTCCCTATTCAACCATAATAGCTCGGGTGGTTCAAACCCTGACCCGCACTTTAAGAACATCGAAGGAAAGGATAAATAAATAAAATTAAAGGCTAAAACTTACTTTTCAGCCTTCATGGTTTGTCACCCATGACCCGAACAGTCTCGCCACGGCAGTGTCAAGCTCATCACTGAACGAGGTGTCCAAGTCAGGCGACGCTCTGGGGTACACTCTTTGGTACTCTTTACTTCCCGGACTAGTACTTGGAGGATAGTCAACAAAGTCGCCATCAATGAACTTTTCCCACTGGCGGTTGAGGAACCTTTCCTCCACAAGCGAGCCCTTACTGTGGTCAATGATTTTGTAGCTGGATTTGACCATCATGGAGAACAGGTCACTAGCATACATGGCAGCGGTATCTACACGTCACGAGGAAGAAATAATATTTAATTATACTCCCGGGGTGCGGGTATAACAGGTCTTCTTTTGCTTGACACTGCTTTGGAAGCGGGTGACGAACTGTTCGTATAGCTCTGCGAATGAGCATATAGATCTCGGTCGTAGCCTAGAGAACCATGATGTGGCTGCTCCCTTGAGGGATGCAGGGAATGCCCGACAGGAGACCACGTCCGATCCATCATACAGCGTCATCATGCCATTAAAGTAGTTGATGTGGTCATTAGGGTCAGTGGTACCGCTGTAAAGTTCAAAGGTGGGTAGTCAAAACCGGGAAGGTAGCGTGGCTGACATGATCTCCGTCGAGAATGGGTGTTGTCCAAGTATGGAATGTGTCTCGCCTTTGGTTTGCTTCTTCAGCCCTTCCAGCTTCTCATCCAGGTTGCGGAGTCTTCGATCGAGCTCCTCGTCCCGTGTCTGTCCCTCACGCCTGGCCGGACGTTCATTGCGACCCCGTTCATGCTCTCTCCTAGATGTCCCCTCCCGCCTTGAGTGTTGGCGGGATGGTGAATGGTCACGCCGTGATGATCCCTGTCGTGAAGGTGAGGGGCTTTCCTCTTTATAGGTCCGGCTTCATCGTGGTATGTGACCTTCTTCAAGTCGTCCGTCGAACACAGACCTCCGAACCGATCTCTACGGGCTAGACACCCTCGCCCTGGGTGTTGGCGTCCTCCCACGTTCTGACCGTGGCAAGAGTTCTCTTGTTCTCCTGGGATACTGGGAAGGCTCCCCCCGCTGCGGAGTGGGGGTTGCCCGTTGCGCTATTCTCTCTTATCTCACGCCCCTGGGAGATGATCTCCTAGGGTTTGGCTCTTGTCGAGGTATGGACTCTACCCTTGCTGATGGCGACATCCTTCGGTGGTGAGACGTCGCACACTGTGTCAAGTATTCTCGAAAGAGTCGTTGTTCATCGAGGATCTGTCGTTGTAGGTCGTTGATTTGACCCATAGTGGCTGGAGCATTAGGGTCAGGTATCACCTCCACCACCACATCGTCTGCCTCATCATTGTTGGGCTCGTCGACCACAAACTCGTCATTAAGGGGGATCTCTTCCTCCAGAGGGACATGGTCCTGGTCGTTGGCTCTGCGGCGAGAGCACTCTGGGGCTGGTGACCCATTCCTTGCTCTGTTGTTGGTGGTGGTAGTCTTCCTTCGTGCCATTGAATGAATATGGAAGCGAGCTAGTAGCTGTAATGGCTAGCGTCGTTCCCACAGACGGCGCCAATCTGTTGCGTCAAGAAATCGTCGAGCAGTCCTGCGAGTGCCGTCACCTGCAAGTGGACCAAGGGGTCAATAGAGAGAACCGGTGTGGTTTTGGCCTAGGGCTCTCCGATGCCAAAGTTAGATCTCCTGAGCAAACTAATGAATAGTGATTATTCAATATGAGTTTAGATGTCCCTTGATGGGGTTGTGTACCTTGCCTTTTATAGTAGTGTATGGCGGTGTGGAGAGTCCCAGTTTGATGGCGATTGTGCCGTTGAGTGGATAGAGGCCCTGGGTAACGGGGCTCTATCCTGATTGACCATCTCCCAGCGAGAGGGAGTGTCCTGGTGGTATCAAGATCCTTGGTGGATAGATACCCGCGTGTGGTGATAACGTCATTGGTGCTTGACTCCGTCTGGGTAACGTGACTTCTAAGCGGTGGCCTAGAGTCCTGGTGGTGATATGAGTCTGTAGCGATACGATCGGGTCATAGGTGAGTAGCCCCGATGTTCGTGCACCTCACGTCTGTGCCCACGATGCAGTGCCTGGGTGTAGGCCGCGCCTGGACGAGAGGCCGCGCCTGGGTGTGGCCACGCCTTGATGAGGCTGCGCCTGAGTGGTGGCCTCACCTGGGTGCAGGCCGCGCCTGGGTGTGGCCGCGCTTGGGTGGGGCCGTGCCTAGGTGAGGTCGCGCCCGAGTGGTGGCCGCGCCTGGGTGTGGCCACGCATGGGTGAGGCCGCGCCTGGGTGAGGCCGCACCTGGGTGCTGGGACCCCGATTCGTTCCCCTTGGTTCTGGAGCGGGTCGCCCTGTGACACGTGGCGGCCGCTGATTGGCCCGATGAATATTGGATGTATCACCTAGAATTTATCCTTTAAAACTGAAATATAATTATTTGAAATCGGGGATCAAATAGATTTCTGCTGATTTTGGTTTGGATTGGAATGAAATTGATCAAAATCAATTCCAAAAAAACCCTAGAATCGATCCCTTATATTTTGTTCCAAAAAACGTATAATCAGCCAATCCAAAATAGCCTAAATTGAAATTAGTCACAATAAGGGCTGCAATAGGATCAAGTTGGGCTGGACTTTTTAAAACTCCAATCCAACCCTGAGTCCCTTTAGTTGGGCCCACACCCGTCCAGACCCGATCCTGAATTAGGGCCAAAAAAACTAACCCTGACCCACCCTCAGGGTCGGGTTGGGTTGACCCTAATTAGCCCTAACCATGGGGAGGGGGAAGGGAGAATAGGAGTTGAGCTAGGTTGATTGGGGGGGAGGGGGAAAGGGTGGTGTAGGGGTTGGGCCAGCTTGGGGACTGCGGTGAAGAAGAAGATGACAGGGTCAGGCCGGGCCAATGTTGAGGCCTCTGGTCCGGCCTGACCCTAATTCAAGGCCAGAAATTCCCAATCCAGACCCACCCTCAAGGCCAGGGTATCTTAGCCTAGTCCTTGTTCGGGCTCAAGGCAAGCTCGTGCCATCAGGGCCAAACTTGCACCCTGAGTCACAACCGATTCCGATTCAACCGAACTTGACCACGCGGGTTCCTACTTTCTACAAAACAGAAAGGGAAGTAAGGGTAATTTCGTCTTTGACTAGGCCGTAAAAGGCTTTATCTTGTAAGAATGATAGGCAAACCTTGTACGGAAACTGCCACCAATCGGTCACAAGACTCAAAACTCGCGCAACTCCCGATAAGCAAACCTCTATAAGGTCAAACTCTTCGGACATCGGAGAGAGAAGGAATTCCATTGGCTTTTGTATACTGCACAGGAGAAAAGTATCCTTTGATTCATTCTCATAGGTGTTCTTCTGTTAAATTCTCTAATATTTTCTTTGTTCTACGAATTTACACGGCTTTCCTCGTCACTGTGGATTGTTGGTGCTTCTGAATTATAAACGTCACGGTTCTTTGAAACAGAGTTTATTTGAAGTTGATTGATCGAAATTGGGTAAGTTATTGAGCTTCGAATTCGAGTAATTGACTGAAATTTTTTCATAGGCTTGGGCCAATCACAATAGTTAAGTTGCTTATTTCCTTTACTGGGTTTTGGATTATACTTTTTTTCTGAGCTCTACTGATGAACTATGAGCTACGGCTTAAGGATTTAAGGACTGACTCAGATATGTATCTATCTTACCAATTGATATCTTTTATTTTCATGCTTCCTTTAGCCATCTGATCACCAATTTAAGTATAATTTACCTTTTATACTAATTATTAGCTGCAGGAGATGTTGCTTTTTATTTATTATTCCCTTTACCCAAGTTTTCGAAGTTTAATTGAATGGTGTCTGGAGCGAGTGATTGAATATCTGCGTTAATTACTTTCATTTTTGGGGCCTTTGAGCTTCCCATGTATGTGTGCGCGTGAGTGTGTTTTTTGGGTTGTTTTTAGGCAGGGTTTTCCTTTTTCAAAATGAACAAGAAATACTGGTTCAGAAATATGTGAAAAAAAAAGGAAAATACTGGAAGGCTCCGGATATCCTGGTAAAGGATGTAGCCATGGATCATCCATGATCTCCTTGTTATAACTTTGCCTGGTTCCCTCACTTTATGATTCATTCATGGTCGGTGGCTAGACCTGGCCATATCCTCTTCTTTTTTTTAGTGGGGTTTTTTTTTTTTTTTTTTTTTGGGGGGGTTAGGGGGTTTGTGTGTTGGGGATGGATAAGCAAAATTTGAATTAATAACATATGGGAGTTGCTGCAAACCCCAAAATCAACATTTAAATGGTCCAATAATGATCTATATAAATGATTAAATGCGTAGTTGTGTACAGTAAAGGATGCTTACTATCCAAATTCCTTTGAACTTTGGAATGCTTCAAATTAGATTGCTTTGAATTCCTCTTATATAAGAAAAGCAATCTGATTGATATTTTCCATGGCATTTGCTAAATGTCTTAAAAAAATCCAGTGGTTCCTCTTCTTCTGAATGCAAAAACCTGCACCCAATGGAATCAAATCCCAACAACTGGAGCAAACAGTTTACTGCTTCAATCTCCCTGCCCTTTTAAACATAAAACATATTGGCCATTACTTTCTTCCTAAAATTCAAAATTGTTCACCGTCAGTAATTTATCAATAGGACCGTCTATGTAAGGAAACATATGGCAGAGAGAGCATTATATCCTTCAGCGTGGCCCCAAATCTGAAATGTTTCTGTCCTTATTTGGAAGGTAGAATTTTGGCCGTTTTTGTTCTTGGATTTCAGGTTACCTTTTTCCTCATCTTGATGAGGCTTCAAACCTTTCCCAGCTGCAACTTTTCTGTTAAAATCCCTTTGATCCATTTTCTCTAAAAGATTGTGCCTGGTTGGATGGGATACCACAAAAAAGTATATGTAAGGGAAATTCGGTTCAATTGGAAAAGTTATCTTTGACACAATTGTTCATGCAAAAACGCACTTTCTAGTGGATTTCAACTTGTTTTTGTTTCACGTTCTGCTGGTTTTAGCCATTATACTTTCCAAACAAATTGGTTGGAATGTAATTATCTTCTGGAAATCTTAAGCAGGAACAGTGATCCCTGCATCTGATGATCAAACTTTTAGATGGTTCTCTGTGCAATAAAAAGCAGTTTTTCTCTATTTCCATGTGCCTCGGTACTTCATTTCCCTTTTCTCATTCTCTGTTCAAGCGGACATAGCCCAAGCATTTTTATCTTCTCATAATTAACACAACTCAGCATCCTTTCTTCTGGCACTGCCTTTCCTTATTTAGTATTCACTCAGATGCTCATCATATGATAAATAGAACCATTATAATGGTCCAAAGAGGAGATTTCATACTGTTGATAAAACTTTCTTATCTGCCCATAGCAAATTGGTTATCAGCATGCAACCCTGGGGAAACACCAATCTTGCCGACTTTCTTATCTCTGTTTTTGTGTCCCAAGGATTTAATATAGCCCCTGGTGTCCTAATTACTTGAAGCATTTATTGTTCTGTCTTGAAGGCTTGGACGAGAATTTGACCCGGCTACAAGCTATTGATTGAGTTAATTTCTCCAAAATGATTTTCAGCCAAGGCAAGTAATGTCTTGTTTTAGTGGCTTTATATCTCAAAAAATGAATCTTGATTTGTAAGGAAAATGGACCATTGTAGTGTAACATATTCTTATCATATACAGATTATAGCAGACCTTCTCTTTGGAAGTAAAGAGAACCTTCATGGGTGATGGTTTTCCGAAGATAGAGTTTTTACCAGACTATTTTGAACCTTCGAGACCAACTGGTTATTGCATTGAGAATGATAACTCCAGTAATTCACAACCAAGGACTGAAAACTCTTTGAGGTACTGCATTTGTTCTGTATAGGCACACTCAAGGTATTGATTGTCAATCTTTTACTGGATTCATATATTTCATTTTTCATGACAAAGGTCCTGGGGTCATTTGTGGAGTCAGAGAAAATTAATTCACGCTACAGCTATGTTAAACTTGTTTGGTAGATCAGGGCTTCCATGGGGATCTGGAAGCAGTGATAAGGTGATTGGCTTAAATAAAAGACTCAAATTCTTCTCAACAATGGGAATAATCCCACTTAAGTAAATAATGGCTGTGATTTACAGGTTGAACTAACTACTGCTGAGGTAGAATCTCTTCGATCAGAGATTGCTGATCTAGAAGAAAGAGAAGCCCATCTGAAAGCTCGGTAAGGGAGAGATTACCTTTGAATTTTTAACTGCAATACAAAATTTGCTTGCCATGTATATCTCCTGTCATTTTTTTCCCAATATAGATTCTTTGGGGGCCGTCGGTTATAGAGGTTATATTATAACATTTCATTTCATTATCCCAAAGGCAATTAAGAATTACAAAGTTATTGGGCTTTCTTGTCTGGTCTATTTACACCAAATTCTAATTTTGTATTGCGTCATTCTGCAGTATCTGCTTCATATTGACAGCCATGTTTTTCTATCCATTCAGGTTGGAAAATCTTGACGAACTTTTGAGGTCTGCTCGTCTGACTGGCTATTTGTTTCTTCGAACTGTAATGACTATCTGCTCTGTTATTATTTCACTCTGTAATGGTGTTTCATTGCACCCTTCTGTACATAAATCGCAACTTCATTATTGGATCCTTATGTTTTGGTTAATAGAGATGGACGGCATTACCTGGAGAACCTCCTATAATTGACTCGGATATTGATGATTGGCTTCCACGTTTTGTTGTTCTTCATGGCGCATGTATCTTTTTCTACTTACTGTCTACAGGTAAATGACATTTGATTATATAGTTGTAATATTTTCCTAGGTTACTGGAATTGTAGGCATTCCATATCTCTATTAAATATTTAAGTTTGAGCCTTGATGATCAGGTTCATCTATGGTGTTATTCAGTGGTATTGCTGCAAAAAAGAATCTATCATCTATCGACTATATTATTGCATTTGTTTTGAAATCCTGTGCACTGCAAACTTGGGCTACCATCATAAAAGCATTATCTATTTCCTTTCTGAAACGGTGCTACCCCATTACTCTTTTTTGCCTGTTTGAATGTAGTGCTGGGAAAACTTGGCTCCTATTTGCTTGAGATTTAGATGTAGGAATGATGCACACAGCATTAATATTGTACTTATGATGCTATGGCTTCCCTTCTGGATACATGGTGTTCTTCTCATTGGGCTGGATTATCCATTCATGGGGACACAAATACAAAACAGTCTTGCTAAAAGTTGAATTAATTGGCTGGTGTGATGAGGAACCCTCCTTCCATTGTATTCTTTTGGATGATTAAAAACATCCAAGAAAAAGGGTCCTGAAAAGTCCATTCGTTGAAATGGCCTATGGAACCATGTATCTCAGTGGAAAAAAATTCTTGCTTAAATTTCTTTCTTTCCTTTTAGAATACCAGAATATTCTTCTATACTCTGGACATGACCTTGAAATTACCAATGGAAGAAAATCAATGGACCAGTCCACTCTATAACTGATTTGAGGTTCAGACTCATTCACGTGTTTACTGAATTTGCTGTTGTTTAGATGCTCATACTACACTCTTTATACCCAATCATTCTCTAATTAAAAATTGGATATCTCAAACTATGTTTACAAATTAAATGTCTGAAACTATGTACAACTTGCTTGTTGCTTGTATGTAGATCTGAGTCCTCAAGACTCAACCCTACTATCTGATATCGTGGAAGTTGGCCCACTGTCAAGTTTCATCCAAGAAGATGAGCAGACACGATATTCGTTTTATATCTTAACTTGTCATGGACTAAGATACGAGTGCTCAAGTCTTTCTGAAATACAGGTAAATCCAGTGATCTTTGCTTGGTGCACAGTGCGTGTGTGTGGGTGCAACTTCTTGTCGCCGAAGTGGTGAACTAAGAAGTTGTGGCATTCTTTAAAAAAGTGTTATTTTAAAAGGGGAAAAAATTAAGGTTACAACTTCTTAGTCCGCTACTTTGGTTACAATAAGATTTTCCATATATATATGACCAGTCTTAAGTAAGGCTACCTTTTATATCCATCAGATTGGGAAATGTTTGTTAATGGGCTCACTTGGACAGTTGGACTCCCCATATTTTCCTATCCATTGATTGTCAAAGGCATCTCACAGTAGACTGGTTTCTGAGAATCACTATCTTAATGTAATTTTTGTCTCTTTAATTTACTAATGAACTATTATGTTTATTTTCTTATCTGTGCTTGTATTTTGAAAACTCTAGGTTTTTTTCCTTATGTGGAAAATGAATTTTGCATCATAGATAGAGCATAGTACATGTCAACCACCACAGAAAAGGGAGGATGGTCATTTGTGATTTATAATCGGGACTCCCAAAACTTCAGTTTTTTCTATGGCAATAATTTCAAACAGATAGCACAGTTCTACAAAACAATCCATTAGGCATGTACTAATTGGCCGTCTGGATTGGATTTGTGAATTTGGATCTAGCAATGGCACAGGATGTAGCAGAGCATCCATATGACTGCAAGTCGGTGTGGCAGTCCAAAGCAAACCTGCCCTCAACCAAAGCCTTCTCTGCTCTTCCCAACCCTCCTTTGTTTTTCTTTTGTTCTCTCTCTCTCTCTCTCTCTCTTTTTTTGGGGTGGGGGTGGGGGGTTGTTCTGGTGCTTGAGTTACCAGTCACATAACACTTTTAATCTGACCAGGTATGACCCAAATTGACTGTGCTTAGTAGCATTTGCCGATGAGGAACATGACTTGACATTACCTAGTCATACTAGAGGATTCAATCGTCTGATTATGCTGTCTTTTTATGTTAGTGACCCATTATTGTTTTCACATTTATCTTGTGGGTTTTCCAGGTCAATTCTTGGTTGAAGGCATTACGCACCGACTGTAAACTGGGAATGGACGATACAGAAGCTGTCAATGACTCTAGCAAGTCATAGCATGTATTCATATTCTGGCAGTTGTAAATAGAAAATATTAAAGAAGTCCTTGCATTAGTGTAGTTGGAGCTCAAATGTGATTTCGCAGTATTCATTCATTAACATTTCTGTACAGATTTTAATGTAAATAGTTGGTCGAATAATCCACAATTAAGTGTTTCATTATTATAACTACTGCATTGAGGGTTATCTTTCTTAATTATATCATATGTCTAACGAGTCTAACCTCCTCAACCATCCATATTCTGATATGACCATTTCCTTGCCACCTTCTCTATCTCTTATCATCATCTTCTTCTTGAGGGAGAAGTCCGTTTACATTATTCAATGTTCTGTGATGAAGTTCTTTGCTCCTCGTCTTTGCCACTAACACTTTAAAAAATCAAGGCAATACTGATTTGGAGTTTTCCATCTTAAATGACACTTTTAATAAAATCTAGTTTGACAGAGAAAAATTAGGATGTTATCTCTTGTTTTTATTTTATTGGAAAAAGGAACGCCACCCGGTCGAGGTAGCGTGTACCTGTGCCCAAACACAGCCGGGCGCAAAATGACTGCCCCACCCCATGGATAGGCAGGGGTGTGCTGGTTTGGTATGCATTCTTTCTAATCAATGTGTTTGATTTTGTTTATGCAACCGTTAGCCTTCAGTTGGAGTAAAGATTAGTAATTCTTAAGTAATACTTCTCTCTAATTATTTCTCCACTTTCTGCACAATATGTTTGAAAGAAAATCAAATTAAAATGTTCAAAAGATATGACCACTTCAATACCAATAAATATATATATATATACACACACACACACAGGGGCATGGAACCAGATCATGACCTGTTATCTGCAAATATTTAAGTTTAGAGATCTTGAACTAAAGAATCGTTTGTTGAAAGAAATTGAACACTGACAGAAATATTTCATTAAACTTCGGATCCAAATTATTTTCTTCACTAACTGGAATCCCCAGCAAATCTAGCTCTCATAGTCCAAACCCCTCGTGGTTTGCTCGGCTGGTTTAGGACAACGTGCTTCAGTCATGGGGTCTCAGGTTCGAGTCCCCACAAGTGAAGTACTACACGAGGTAGCCGAACGACTTGGCTCATCACCAATCGAACATCCTTGGCTAAAAACAGCCGAACGACTTGGTTTATTGCTAATCGAACATCCTTAAACCAAAATAGCCTTCAACACATCAAACAACATATGCATGCATGCAAGTGCTATTCATCACATCAAGCGAAAGCGTCATGATTAAAACGAAACATATATCCTCTGAGTTCTCCCACTCAACAAGCATATCAATCAAATAAAGAAAAACCCCCACTCAACAAACAGATCAAACAAAGTATATAAGAACTCCCACTGATCAAGAGAATCGAACAAACCACATCAGCCAAGTTTAAAAGTAAAGATTCAAACCATAAATTCTACATAAAGTAATCAAAACTATCAAACTACTCAAATTGATTACTTCTTTGTTCTCAGTCAATTCATCACTCTCAATGTTCTTATTTTCCTTCTTTAATACGTTCTTTGTGATTTTTATTCGCTCATTCATTCCTTTTATTATTCCTTATTTTATATCAGTGTTTAGCCTGATCATTCCATACTATTGGTATACTTTCAATCCATACCACCAAAGTGGCTTCCGTCAAATGGCTCAAGGTTTATTTTACCCCATAGGTTTACAAATTGATTTTTAACATAATCTTTCATCATTTCAATTCTTATTGATGGATCATTCGTTCATGGCTCATTATCCAAGTTAGTTAACAATCAATTACCATAATTTTCCATCAACATATAGAAACACAACATCATATTATCAACGATTTTCATATCGTACAACATAATCAACATGTTCTGCCAGTTCATGCATTCATCAACTACAGAACATTGGGCTGTAGTTAAATGGATCTTGCGTTATATCAAGGACACAATAGAACTTGGCATTTATCTTCGTCCCTCTTCATCATTGCAACTCAATGCTTACACAGATGCTGATTGGGCATGCTGCCCTGATGACCGCAGGTCAACCAATGGATACTGTATATATTTGTGTGACAATTTAATTTCTTGGAGCTCCAAGAAATAGCACATAGTTGCTCGCTCCTCCACAGAGTCCGAATACAAAGGGGTAGCAAATGCTTCAACTGAACTACTACGGGTACGACAATTATTGGCGGACCTAGGTATTTTCCCATCAGTTCCAATGCTGTACCGTGACAACATTGGCGGAACATATCTAGCAGTGAATCCTCTTTTCCATGCACGTACCAAGCACATTGAGATCGACTACCATTTAGTTCGGGAACAGGTAGCGGCAAAACGTCTTCAAGTTCGATTCGTTCCAAGTCAAGATCAAATTGCAAACGTAATAAAAAAAGGACTTCCAGGCCCAAGGTATCGTGCTCTGAGAACCAAGCTCACCATTATGGATCGGCCATTTCGCTTGCGGGGGAATATTACAGATAAGGTAGAAGATTCAAATTCAAGATAAGGTAGAGAGTTCAAAAATCGTAGTTTATCCTATGTTGGGGCAACTTCCAAATCAACTCTAATACTGGTTTTTTTTTTAATTTGAAATTAGCCTTTTTACGTTAACAGCCGTTGGATTTTACTCCTCCACATGGCAACTCTTTTCTTGATGAAGGAAAACACAGAGTATCAATTTCCAACCATACAGCTAATCTTACCCAGCGCAGCATGAAAAATGCAATAAACAGGTAGCTCCAACCATCTAATAAATTGATGATGTCTGTCAAAAACCCAGTAAAGTCTATGAAGTTCATAACCAGTGGTTAGTTCCTTTTTGAGGCGTGACTCCAGCTACAAATACAAGGCAATAATTAATTCATTTGAAGATAGAATTATATAAGTATAGTTTCAACAATGGATCATCATAAGTTACTAAAATGAAGATGTCCTTTTTGAATTTCAGAATTACAGAGAGAAGGCACTCCTATTTAGAAGAGCCAAATAAGAACATAAACAAAACCCTGACAGATAGATCCATAAAGGAAATGATTTTAATGGAGCTGCATTAGTTGATGTACCCCCATCGAATGGGATCATAATGTATTCTGTTGCACTCTATAAACACGCATGGTCTACAATTTTCATATGTTAACCACTTGAAAGTCATTAATCATCTGAAAGCACTTATAAGTCAGATGATGTAAATAAAAGTTAATTTCCCTAATATGTTTTCACTACATTCATTGCTCAGTGCACTGATTGTTGCAAACAAAAGTGAATTTCAAAAGCCAAAGGGCAAGGATGAAGAAAATGAAAAAACGCAAAAGACAAGGATTGAAGAATCTCTCAAAACAAAATTAATCATATTAGCCATATGTCAATGAACTTTGTACCATATTTCAAGCAATTTCCAAAAGAAAAGGTACAAGAATCTTTAATAAAAATATTTTAAAAAAAAAACACCACAACTGAAATGCTGCCCATGATGCTTAAAGACCTCCACATGTAGCTGCCCTCAAGTCCTACAAAATAATGTTGTGAAGTCTCATTTCTCTAGCTGATATTGCTGCCCTCAAGTTCTACAAAATAATGTTATATAAATATTCAAAAATTATTACAATGAACACTACCTCGTAACATGACTGTTAAACAACAAATAGAGAATAAATGAAAGCATGGCAAAATAAACCGTTTTGTGTTCTCCAGATTGACCTCTTCGGATGCTAAAACCAATTCTTTGAAATCATAAGTTTGTTTGACAGATTCAAACTCCTTGCCCATTGTTGGAATCTTAAATCTTGATCTTCTTCTGAGATAAGTGCATCATTCATATCATCCATCCTTTCTGTTTCGTTTTTGATTTGTTCAATACTTTATTCAATGTTTGTTTCCTCTTCATTACTCATTTTTGAGCTACTTTCACTTCTATTTTTCATACCAAAATCTAGCTAGTACTTTGTCAATGATGGAAAGTACTAATACATATGAGATGATGAATTTAAATAACAGAAGAGGTACTAACAATTTAATCTTGACACGGTTGAATAGTTAATCTTCACCAGTGAAAACCAGTGCGCTGCAATTACTCATAGAGACATCTACCGTATACCCAATGGAATAATATTTCTGAGTAATAGGCCCTAAATACAGAATATTCAACAGAGAAACTCCTAATCACTCAATGCAGCAACAACCAACCAAAAAGAAAAAAGGACTACGTTTTGCAACTTAAGAAACTTGGAACTTGTAATAGATGATGAAAAGAAAAGGGGACAGAGAGAGAGATGGCAGCCAACAGAGGAACTCACCACCTTGGCCTGCTTGGTTCGTTGAAGAACATCCATTTCTGTGTGCCGTGAAGAGGAGGAAAACCTCACCGAGCTCTTTGGCATCTCGCTCATTTTGGTTGGCGGAGAGCCGCCGAGAGAGGGAATGAAACTCCAAAATAAGGAAACCCCAAAGGTAAAAAAACGAAAAGTCAAATGAAAAACCGCTTTCCTCTTGTTTTCATCTGATTGAAAACCGAATTAATGAAGGACATAGAGAGGATTTAAATCTTCTGCGACTTCCGATTTGTAGACACGGTGGAGCAATGAGCAGAGACATGTAGGTGAGAGGGGAAGAGACACCAGAGGTTTCCTGTGCCAAGTAGGGCAGTTGCAGCGGCGAGACACAAGAGGTTTCTCCTCTGAGTATGGAAGTTGCAACGGCGACTTCATCTTCTCCAACTTTCGATTTGCAGAGATACAGAGGAGGAGAGAGAGAGGATTTGAGTGTGGGAAAGAAGTTAGAAAAGTTTGACAGAGAACCGTCTTCGACACGTTAGCGGGAAGAACTAAAAAAAAATTCGAGAAAGAGGGCGAACGGTTCTTATCTATTCTGTTTAGTGCTGTTTGCAATTGGACAGATGTCAAATAAAGAGGCATGTGGGGTGCAATATTCTCTGTCCATATGGTAGCTGATCCGGACTCCCTGAACCTATCTTACACCAGCCTTATTTCTCCGTCCAAACCCAGCCGAACTTTATCCACAGGCCTTATCTTCTCCTCATCATTAGGGAAGCTCGATCTTAATCCCTTGCCAAAACTCCTTCTCTAAACCCTAGATCTCATCAACCCTTTCTTACCTCAAAACCCTAATTACAGTTCCATCACTTCAAGCCATCAGAATTCACCCTAAACACAGCCGAACTACTCTACTACTGTCCCTAACCCTCAGCCAGAAGCCCTAGTCCAAATTCCCACTTCAAACCTTATATCCATCATCTTCTTCTTCCCCAAAACCCGAAATCTAAAACCCTAATTTTTTGAATACACAACTCAAATGATTATTGTAATATCAATATAGTTAAAATTTCTTCATTTTGTTTGCTGTTAAAAAAAGTTCTCACTCTTGGTTGATTAGAAGAGTATAGGTATCTTCTGTTAAAGATTGCGGCATTGGGGGGTGTCCCTATTGTGGTATACCTTTAGTTTCCTTCCTAATTAATCTATTTCTTTATTTCCTAAGTTAGGATTACGTTTCAGTTATTTTATTTATGTAACATAAACCTAGGATAGTATAGAATAGATTTTGTAGTCCAGTATGATTTGTAAATTAGGATCAATAAGGTATAATTACAAAAAATTGGAAAGGGTTTAATAAGATTATAAGAGAGCAAACAGAAAATGGCCCAAGAGTAACCATAGTAATGATAAAACCAAGTAAATAAAGAATAAAACCTCCCTACCAAAAGAACAACCTTGCATTTCCAACGTATTAAATTCTTCTATCAACCCAATTGCTTTGTGCGGTGCACTATTTTCTGAATGGTTGGTACAGTACTGATAGCCTTGAGAGGTCTTTAATTATAACAGAGAACTTAGATTTTAAACTGATAAGGATTGCGGTGGCAGAAACTCCTTGTGAAAGAGCTGAATTCGTTGATAGGTGCTTAGATGAACTGGAAGAGCTGATTCCAGAACTTGCACCGCTTCCACTCTTACTCCACTTTTGAGACCAGTAAGTAGTTTTTTTTTTTTTTAATTCCTTTTACACATTAGGAAGGGATTCGTCCAATGCCCTTTTTTTTTTTATTTTGTTTGGGAGACTTTTTTTCGGATAATTATATGTACGGTCATCCATTTTTCTGGGATTTTCATAAGAGGGGAGTATTCTGGATAAAGGCATACAAGCGGTTTACCCAAGGTGAAAATAATAACTTATGTGATCGGTTGAATGATGCTTTGACCCCATTATTTGAATATCAGAAGAATGGTAGGCCACTGGCAACCGTGACAAGTCTCCTAAACAAAATAAAAAAAAAAGGCATTGGACGAATTCCTTCCTAATGTGTAAAAGTAATTTAAAATAATAAAAAAAATTTACTTACTGGTCTCGGAAGTGGAGGAAGAGTGGAAGCAGTGCAAGTTCTAGAATCAGCTCTTTCTGAGAGGAAGAGTGGAAGCATTGCAAGTTTTAGAATCAGCTCTTCCAGTTCATCTAAGCACCTATCAACGAAGTCAGCTCTTTCACAAGGAGTTTCTGCCACCGCCATGCTTATCAGTTTAAAATCTAGGTTCTCATTTACAATTGAAGACCTCTCAAGACTGTCAATATTGTATCAAATACCAACCATTCAGAAAATTAATGTAACAGATTACATCCCTTATAAGTCAGCGCGCATTGCTCCTCCCGAGTCGAGATCTGGACAGGACATTTTTGATATATTACACCCCCAACATGGGTTGTATGGATCCTTGATGGTGAAGCCACCTTTATGTTCCGTGACAAAGTTGATGTAGGATCTGAGATTGTTGACGCAGTCAAATACGATATCTACCTCATATGGTGCTAGCAAATAGGCAATTGTTATAGGATGTAGCCCATTGCAGGAAAGCAAGAACTCATTATATTTATAAATGGATTGTCAACCACAACCTCTGTCGAACATATGGAACGAGAAATGAAATCAAATGCGGTTCATATCCGGATGCCCATGAACTCATTATCCAATAAGAGTCTCATAAACAAAATTTAATAAAAAGGCATTGGACGAATTCCTTCCTAATGTGTAAAAAGAATTTAAAATAATAAAAAAAAATCGCCCATGAACTCATTATCCAAGAAAAGTCTCATAAACAAAATTAAAAAAAAAGGCATTGGACGAATTCCTTCCTAATTTGTAAAAATAATTTAAAATAATAGAAAAAATTTACTTAACAGTTATTGGTTGTTTGTCATTGCCCAACCAAAGCCAATAAAATGCATGCCATGCGCAGCATGGCGTCTGTGGCCACAAAGGTTTTTAAACTCGAAATCAGGGGTCGAATTGCCCGGGATCAATCCTAGAATCGGTCACTCAGATGTGAAAACCCAGTTGTTATCCAATCCAAAAAATCCTAGAATTGACCGCTCCAGAATGTTTGGAATCGTGGATCCAATTTGACCAATTCAGCCGATCCGATTCCTATTGTTGAAAGCGTCGGTAACCCAATTGCTTGAACGAAGAAGGAAGTCACTCCTCAACGAGGCTTGCGGCGCTTTCAGTGATCCCTCAAGATCTGCGCTGGAAACAGTAGCGGAAGCAAGGGCTGTAAACTAGTGAGTCAACACGATCCGGTGACTCTGGTTGGTTTTTCACTTTCTCCCAACCAAAAACCCTAACCCTAACCCTAACCCTAACCCTAACCCTAGTAACGAGTGAAAACTGAGAAGTATGAAGCATTCGTTTTTTTATTCTAATATGCCACGCAATGGAAACCACAGAAACGGGGAACCTTACATTTTAGTATTAAACTCCTTACCCAGCAGGGTATGCAGTCCCGCACGCCCTTTCACTGACGGACGCATCTCTTTATTTCTCGAGAACCAGTTCTTGGGAGGAGTTGTCTTCTTTACTGTATCACACAGGGTTCACAGCTTCAACGATTGAAGAATGAGCTCTCAGATCTACAAATCTTCTGCCTCTAAGGTTCTGAGGGCATTCATTTCTGCCTCGAAGAGCTCTCCTGTTTTAGCTGGTGAGATTTTTTGTTCTATTCTCGGCAAATTTGGCTGGAACTTGTTAGTGTACTTGATTATCTCTACTCGATTCTTCCACTGAAGATTGTTTCATTTTCCGCTTTAAATTAAGATATTCTTTATTGGGGATCTTGATATCCTTCTGATTTTTGTGTTTTTTTTGGCCTGTGAGATCCTCGATTTTGAAATCTACCCACAGGTTTTCTTTTCCCGACACTTTTTTTTTTTCTTCTTTCATTCGATTTTCTTTAGCAACTGTCATAGCTTATTATGTCTTGCTCTTGTTATATAATTTCGACATTCCTGTTTAAGTTCTTATATTTCCTTTCTCCAAAAGGATCGGAGGGAAATCTAACGCATGGATTTAGTGCCCGCATCCAGCACTCTTCCTCCCCTTTCCTTTTTTTTTTTTTATTATATATTTCCAGTTCCTTAACAGTTATTGGTTGTTTCATTGCTGGGATTTCATTGATATTATGTATCGTAATGAATTGTCATTGTTGACTTCTGATCCCAACCCCTCTCCCTTGTCTTCCCAACCTCCAATGGAAGTCATGTTATTCAGAAACATGACAATAAAATATCCAAAGCGATCTGTCAAGTTTGGTAAGAATTGGATCCCAGAAAGCAGGGATAAGAGAGAAATATGAGTAATCACAAAGTCAAGGTGCTGAATAGTTGGATCATGTACCTAATCCAGCTAGACTCTTTTTAATGGATCTGGTTTTTCAGGTCCTAATTTATTTGATTTCCTTTCGAAATTAATGAAAGATACCAAACATTTTTTGTCTACGAGTTCTGTGAATGAGTTGAAGTGTTTAAATCCTCCTTTTATTTTAGTTTATCTTATTGTTTTCAAAAATCCTAATGGAGTCTTCTCCTGTCTAGAGGGACGAGCTGTAGCAGCAGCAACAGCAACATTATTCAGAGGAAAGTTGCCTTTTGCTTCATTTTATGGGAGAGAAAATTCTCACAATGCATCTAGAGGATGGGTTTCAGGAGCCCTAGCCCTTCCTGCAGCAGGTTTAGTACAAAATTTCCCTGGAAATTTTAGCCTGTGTTCAACATGCATGAGCAACTGTGGAGAATGATACAATTTGTTCAGCATTGCATTGTTTCTTCTGTTTTTTTATTTTAATAGAAACGGGCTTGTACTTGGTAGTATATTGGAAAGAATTGTTTTAGTTTTGTCTTGTTTTTCACTTTCCTATAGATTATTTGTATTATGCATTCTTCTTTTGTGTTCTGTGATTATACTCTATATTTTGGATTTTAAGAGTCAGTGTCTTTGTTTCTATTTTATCTTCTGTAACCTTTTCAGAGCAAGAAAGGATGTGATGTCTTATAGTAAAAGGTATGAGTAGGCACAATATGATGGTAGTGACTTGATGAAGTTGCGAAGAAAGGAAGAGGGCCCTAGCCTCTGCTAAAGTCATAGCATGGGGTGTTCGCAACCTCTTCTACAACAATTATTTGATGCATTGTAACGGGTCGGAAAGAAAAGGCGTGGGCTACATTCTAGTATTGAATGCTAACCTAGACTTCTCCCGATATTATATTGCTATCTTGAATGCTGCCATCGTGCTGCCTGCACTGATCAAAACCTTCAAACTGATCCTTTCATGGCATTGTATTTGTTGATTTCAGTCCCTCTCCCCCCTCGGTCTCTCCTTCACCTCTCTCTGTCTGGCATACACACACAGACACTTGCATGGCTTCCGAATATAGACCATAAAACTAAAAGTGGAAGAAAAATAATGAAAAAGGTATGTCCTTGGGTTATAAGGTGTCTGGGAGTCATCTTGTAAGGTCAAACAACAAAATGTGAGGGTTTGTTTTATAAACAATACTAAATATGTCCTTGTGGATTTTGTAAGGTGAAATATAGTGGCTGATCCAAGTTTTGTGTTCATTTCAATGTGAGTTATGATTTTCACTTTTTTTTTTTGGTTCTTCACCTAGTTTATATGCTCCAGGAGCAGGAACATATAAATTAGTTTATATACTTCAGCTAGTTCTGATTTTAACTTTTGGTAAATACCCTTAATGTCATGCCCCTATAGTAACCATATTGCCATGGGATTTTACTTACATGATGTCATTTGGAAATTTCTTATTTGGTTAAATATATACTTTTTTAGCAAATTTATGGGGATCCATGTTATGTGTTTCTATGTGAGTTCTGATTTTCACTTTTTAAAATTCTTCTCCTAGTTTATATGCTCCAGGAGCAGGAAGCACATGCTGCCGAGGTACTTAATTTGTCCTGCTTCTTTCTTTTAAATTATGTAAACTGTTATTTTGCAATTTGTTCCTTGTCTTAATGTCAGTAATATTGCTATTTTTCTTCTCTTCTTTTTCCTTTTTCTTGATTCAGATGGAACGTACTTTTATTGCCATTAAACCTGACGGAGTGCAGCGGGGACTGGTAGGCTAGCTTTCACTTTCAAACTTGTTATTGTAATGCCTGGCCTTGTCTGCTTATCATTGACCACTTGTTCTAAATTTGGGAGTGGCTCATGATGTGGTTTAGTCTTGCATTATCATTGTGGCAAAATCTATGATGTAAAAGGAGTAAATTCAATCTGAATATACAAACTTGAAATATCTAATTCTGTACCTGTTAAGATTCTGATTTCTGAATTTTGATAATGTCATTAGCTTTTAAGAAATTGTGACGGTAAGATACAAAATATATTTTTAAATAAAAACAAAAAATTAATAAATATGGAGTATGGTAAACAGAAAATATAATAACTGCATAGCTACATATAAATGTAAATTAGCATCACAGTGGATGTTGGAAAAAATGATGATATCTAAGATATTCACTGTCTAGTTTTCGTACTTGCTAATTCCATAGAAAATGGGAGTGCCTCTTAACCCCTTTCAAACTATTTAGTGACTGGATTTGTCAAGGAGCAAAAGTACCCAAAGATTTGTTGTTTGTGTTAGTAATTCCCTGAAAATCATCAACTTCTTATCCCTTATAATTTTGGGTGATTATAGCATGGTAGTGAAAATCAAAGTACACCAAAGTCACACTCTATAGGTATTCTAAAGGGTGTTTTGTTGATTTTATGGCTTCAACACCCAAGATGCTGTAACAGGGGCAATAAGAGGATTATGTTTTGATGGATATGACAGATATACTAAGAGTGAAAAAAAAGTACACCAAAATCACACTATATGGTATTTTTATGGATGTTTTAGTGATTTTATACCTTCAACACCCAAGATGCTTTAACAGGGGCAATAAGAGATAGGATTATGTCTTAATGGATATGACAGATAATCAGATATACCAAGTAAAGAATGTTTTTAGCTCATCTACATGTGTCATGGTTAGTTATTGAATATTTTCTTATTCCTTCAAGCATTTTATTTATGCCATGTCTCTGTTTCTTTAGATTTTGTGATATCAAACCAATTTGGAGATTCTTAATGAGCATTTTTCTGTAGACACAACAATCTGAAGTGATCTTTGTTATATTTATTTATTACTCAAGTATAAAGTGGTTGTGTACAGTATAGTCTTTATAGTGGGGATCAATACCTTGTTATATGCTTCTTTTTCCTTCCCGGGAAAAAATCATTGAGAAAATCTGAGTCACATTCTTTTGTTTTTCCCCAGATAGCAGAAATTTTATCACGCTTTGAGCGGAAAGGGTTTAAGCTTGTGGCTGTTAAGTTGGTGGTCCCTTCCAAGGAATTTGCTCAGAAGCATTACCATGACCTTAAAGAAAGACCTTTCTTTAATGGCCTGTGTGACTTTCTCAGCTCGGGGCCTGTCCTTGCCATGGTCAGAAGATCATTAACTCACTTGTCCTTGTTCTACAGTGTTTGAGCAAAGCAAAACTCCACAATCTATTCTTTTTCAGGTTTGGGAAGGAGAGGGAGTCATTAAATATGGTCGTAAACTTATTGGAGCTACAGATCCTCAAAAATCCGAGCCAGGGACCATCAGAGGTGATCTTGCAGTTGTAGTTGGAAGGTATCTTTCCGAACTAGAATTATTTGTTTCCTTTTCTCACTTTTTACTTGTTAAACTGTTCAAATCTTTAAAACATAATTTTTCTATTTCTACTGCCATTGAAATTCATTGTATTCGCACTTTGTTAGATTTATTGCCCTCAGTCATTGCAACTTACATCTTGGAGCCCTATCTTTATCTAACCTTGCATTACCACCTTTCCAATGGGTTTTTTGTTGAGCTTCATTATGGAAATTCTGTTATAAGTCTTTTCTGGCATGAATGATTAGCCTTTTTGATTGCCTGGGACACCTGGAGTTTCCTTCAAGTTATACAGTGGATCTACAAGACATACTTCTGCATATTGTGCATTTTGCTTGCTTTGTCTGGCCCCTACTTTGTGTGCAAAACCTAATTTTGCTTTTGCATGCAGAAACATAATCCACGGGAGTGATGGCCCTGAAACTGCCAAGGATGAAATCAATCTTTGGTTCAAGCCAGAGGAGTTGGTTAGTTACACAAGCAACGAAGAGAAGTGGGTCTATGGAAATAACTAGGTTATTGATGAACCTTGTTTCTTGTTCCTTCCCCTCCGCCCTCCCTTGCTGTTGCTACTAACTTGTTGGTTAAAGCTGGTATTGCATCCTCTGGCAGCTGGTCCTCAGGATGAGATAGGTCAGAGCATGGCATAAGTGCATGACTCAATAAAATTGATTGTGTAGAGGTGAGAGACTCTGCGGCTCCTTTTGTAATAAATTAGAATATGGAATTTTGGCAATAATTTGTCATAATTATTTGGTCAGTTTGAGAGTTCGATAAATGGAAGGATGACAGGGGGAGTTCTGAAAATCCTTCAATCTCCGAGAGGGAGAGGTGTTTGTGACTTGGGGAGTTGTGGTTTCTACACTTGGAAACAAAGGGAAGAGGGAGGAGAAAGGATTTAGGAAGTTGGTGTTTTTACAGTTGAGAACAAGGGAAGAGAGAGGAGAAAAGACTTGGGGGGAGTCGTGTGTTTCTACACCTGAGAATAAGGGAAGAGAGGATAAAGGCTTGGGGTTGTCAACTTATCTTCTTTTCTCTGTTCATTTGGTGAGGAAAGACTTTGAAAAAGGATCAATGCAGTCTTTCCCATTTAGTTGGAACAAGGTTGAATGATCGTAATCACTTGGGTTGGGTTTGGGTGATTAAATAGGTGGTCCGACTATACCAATACTGGTTTTGACAATCACTTGGGTTGGGTTTGGGTAAAATTAATGATCCTTAATTCTGGGGAATGGTGTCTCATGTTGGCAATATGGACCGGTTTTGCACAACTGCTGGGCTGTTCCTTACCGTATCTTAAAAATCAATTTTACGTGGCGCCTATGAGAAGGTAGTAGGAATGAGATGTGTTTGGTCAACCACAAGGATGTGAATCCTTGATTCAGTCTGGCCGTTTCTCATTCACCCTCCCCCCCTTTTCCCCCCTTCATTGAATCAATTGTATTGCCAATGCATCACAAACAGTGCTGCAAATGGGGTACAATCAAGGACTTTAAACTCGGAATCATTGATCAAGTGAAAATTCATTTGAATTGAACCCTACAATTTGTTGCTCTGGAATGGTCGGAATTAGGATTTATGTCGGCTGATTCAACCACCATTCGAACAAGTACTGTTAAGAGTGAGTTGTTACCACGCTGTCTCCTAGGTGATAAGTCTATTATTATGTTCAAGTGACATCCAAAAGCAAAGTAGTGCAATTGTGATTTGACCACTACATTACACCTTTGCTAGAAGAAATCCTTTCCTATGCAACATTTATATGGTCTCTATAGTATGAAGATCACTTTCTGTAGGCAGAGCGTTCTTTGTGGGGAGTGTGCTGGGCCAATGAGCAGAGGTGGAATTTCTGCCTTTCATAAAGGGGGTGTGGTGGTCATTGTTTCTCACCACTGTGTCTCGGTATTGGTGGTACACTCCTCCCACATAGGCTAATGTTCTGTTGTGCCAGGGGTGCAGGCTGTGCCTAGTCACATAGGGGTGGTCAAAATGACCACCTTGCCGCCTTGAATGGCAGGCCCACCACCCATGTTCTAGGCACAAGCTGCGCTGTGGCACAGAAAACATCTGCCCTATTTTTATTTGTGTTCTTACGTCTGATCTTGAAATCATTTCATGACCTTAGTTTTCTTGGCAAATAATTTGATTAGGATTCACATTTTGTAGATAAACGGGGAATATGAGGTCTACATGGACACCAATTTTGGCTGCCAAAGGGAGCAGGCTCTTTTGCCAACCCTAACGATAGGGTGGGGGGAGGTATTGATGAGATAACGTGGAAGTTAAAAATTTTGACCAGTTTCACTTTTAATTTATGTGATTAAGATTTATTTCATCAATTGGTGAAGAGACTCTGGGTTTGTCATAAATTCCAACTCTTAATCGGAATGAGGCCGAAAATGTCTTTGTTCAGTTCAATCAAATTATCATGTACGATGTTTGAAGAAGAGATTCTAAGTCCTAACTAATTATTAGTATTGGCACCAACGGGGAAACTTCATCTTCTTGGCTCAATAATAATTAACAGTGGCTTGGTCCAGCCTCTAAAATTTGGGCCAAGTAGAGCCCAAATAAGGGCTAGCCGCACTCAACACAGGTCATAGGTATGCAAGCAGATGGATCCTTTTTTTTTTTTTTTTTTGGTTTTTTGGGTAGAACAAGCAGATGGATCTTGATTTTTAAGAATAGGTATATGACCGATCTGGGCTGACACCAAATATCGAAACCTAGCTGATACCTGATCCATGATATTTTTGTAATCATTACCGCATGTGACAATATTATTAATTCCAAATCATTCCAAATATAGTGATATTGGCACATGAGCTAATGATTACAAAAATTTGAAAATTTCACTTCTTTTCTCTTTAATTCCCCTTACAACCAAACAGAGCCTAAGGTATTTACTAAGTATGAGGTTTGAGGTATGTATTAGGGTTTGCAGTCTGAACACTTAACTCTGAAAATGATGCTCCTTATTCACTTGAAGTAGTACTTTGAAGTTTAAACAACAGTCAACAATGCCGGAATTTGAAAATCACTTCAGCACCACCAGATTGTTGATTTCCTTTTCCCACAATAAGGATTAAGGAGCATGGTCTTAGGTATCGATATCGATATTGGTATCAGTATCGATATTGATAGTAGTCTTAATACCAGTTTTGATCTCTACCGACATGAATTGGCCATATTGGGCTGGATTGGACCATTTTGCCCATCAAAATACCGAAACCTTGGGTTTTAGACTATTTTCGTATCAGTGTCAAGTTCTGGCGATATTATATCGACCGATGTGATACTGATACTTGAACCAAGGTAAGGAGGCATTAGATCTAAGGGAAAACAATATTAATTTCCTTTTTTAAATTAATAATTAAATACTAATAAATTATTAATTATTATTTGGTGTTTAGAGATAATATAAGTTGATACCGCCCCACTAAAATCTGATTTGGTGGTAGAAGAAGTATTGAAGGTTGTACTGGAAACCCAACTCAACTCAGTACTAAAATGGCAATTAATGTGAATAGCATCCACTTAACATTAAAATCCCCATTATCAATTTATATAAATAATTTCTGATTTTGCAAATTAACATGTGCTATTACGCATGGTAGCACTATCTACATTCCATCTATCTATCCATTAATCTGCTAACCACCTTCTCAACGTATTAAAACACTTTCTAAAAACCATCTTTTTATAATTTTTTTATTTTTTTATTTTTTTTCGGGTACAAAGATCTTTTTATAATTATTTCAAACGAAAAGAAGACTTCACATTCGTCTTTTAGAATATTGAAATGCCAAATTTTAATGGATCAGTGCCGCTGACCTGGGAATGCTTCTAATCCCCCTTAAGGCTTTGACCTTTGGAACTTGGAATTTCAAGAATGTCTTTGGTTCCCATTGGAGAGTACGGATTAGTTGGTGATGACTTTTTTTTTTTTTTTTTTTTTTTAAATAAATACTCACCTAAACACTCTTAATGGTAGCTTAGAAGGAGTTGGACTCACGTTCACATACATGAACATACGAGAACGACTCATAATCGTTCGGATGGAATCTACTCCATGTGGGTCTTATAGGATGGATTCCATCTGAACGATTATGAGATGTTCTTGTACGTGACTGTGAACCTGACTCGCCTAGAAAAGTATCTGTAAAAGTAAAAATCATGAGAGTCACGAAAACTGCACATGAAGCCTTCACGTACAGGAAATTAATCCGGTCTTCCCATTGGATGCCTTAGAGAGTTATTATCATCATTACATGAAATCACACATGCCTATTGCAAACCTACTTTCCTACTTCCACATGTGAAGTGAAATCCATTCTTCATTTTCCTCAAATTATCTTCTATAAGATGAACACTTCTCTTAAGGATAAACATTTCTCTTTACTTTAGACAATTATCCAAACTATCAAAACTGTATAAACTCCTAAATGAATTATTTAGTGGCTAGAGAAATACCTATTAGTGACAAGGATAAAAGAGGAGAAATAAAAGGTTGGGAGACCCTTTCCATGCTGTCAGTGTGGGTAGGAAT
Source organism: Telopea speciosissima (assembly GCF_018873765.1). NCBI lineage: Eukaryota > Viridiplantae > Streptophyta > Magnoliopsida > Proteales > Proteaceae > Telopea > Telopea speciosissima. Next base: position 84,912,184 of record NC_057916.1, on the reverse strand, counting down.
TTACATGCCACACCAATAAGTATCATGAAAAAAATATCATCCATATTTTCAGAATAGATGAGAGAAGATAATAAAATAATTTTGGAAAAAAGAACGCTACCTGGTCACATGACTCTGGCACAAAGACATAGGAGGGTGTAAAAGTATTGCATTCACCAATGAAATCAAAAAAATCGCATCTATATTGATGCCCCAGTATACACTCTCATTGACCCCCACAATTGTGCAAACACTACATAACTAAACATCGATCTTTTGCCCAAAAATATTATGAGAGAAAAACTACGCACTACCATTGTGGCAATCTTTTTCCCTAAAAAGTTTTACTAATGTCATATAAAGGACCTCGGAAATGACTCAGTATCTTACTTGAACACATCCTCACAAGAACCTCTGACACCAAACAAATAAAATAGCAATAAAAAATAACAATAAATTTTTTTTTTTGCAGGTGATTGTACAAAATTTGTGATAGTACTAGCAATCTCAAGAAATATAATACCCATCATCAATTAAATATGTATAATGTTATTTTCGATGTTTATCTCAATTGTATGACCCATTATGCATGGGTCTTCAATAGTCATTGTTGTTCCAGATTCAAGGTATTTGTATCGGATTAGCTGTTTCGATTGATTCGTATTGATATTGATTTTTTTTTTTTTTGGTAAAACATATTGATATTGATGGTGACCAATAAAATAGTTAAAAAATCAAAGGTATTGATATTTTGAGGAGCAAAACAATTTGATTTGACCTGATGTGACCGAATTATATCAGTATCGATTGAGACCAATACGAATAATACTGATACCTATACCTATACCATTACCTAAAACCATGTTGTTATTGAAACAAAAGAAATGACTATTACAACAGATTTTTAGAGCATAATTTCGAACATTGGTTGGTGATGGATTACAAATTTACTTCATAAAAAAAAGAGATGGAAATCCTTTTGATTGTGTGCATGGATCGCCAATACCTTTTCTTATTTAATCTTAACCAATGATATATTTAATAAATTAGAGACCATAAGAAGCTTGTCCAAGATAAAATCTTGGCTGTGACGATCTACACCTGGATGTTTAGGATTGTCTCTAGGGAGCCCAGCGCCCAGGGTGCTGCCAGGGGACATCCAATGGTTGAGTTGTGCTGCACACATCTTGGTGCATGCCTAGGACTATGTGTGGCACAACCCAACGGTTGGTAGCACCCTGGACGTGCTGGGCTCCCTGGGGACAAGCTAAATTCTCTACACCTTGTTTTAATGAGAAAATTTTAAATTTAATAAGAGTGGTAATAATACAAAAAAGTATGTGATTATCAAGTCCTATTAATTTTTTTTGTTGAAAAAGTCCTATTAATTTGCTACCCTATTTGGAAGTTCTATATGGAAGGAAGGACCACAAGTGTAGTAGACTTTGCTATGTCTCCTTGCCACGTTGCATGACAGATATGATAGCTTGGGTAGAGTTTCGTTTCACTCTGGTTAGTTCTTATCAACTCTAGAGAAAATAAGGATTGTCAGTTTGTGACCGTGAGATGTGGACCTTGTCTCTACCGTACCATTACAGCCCATTTCATGAACGATCCGATAAGATCAGAAAGGACAAAAAAAGAAAAAAAAAAACGAAAAGTTACATGTGAACCGCCTAAAAGATGTCGTAAGACATGGGTGCAACTGAGCAAGTAGGTAGGGGTGTCAATTGGTCGGTTCGATCTACTTGGTTTCAGTTGGATCTAATCGGTCCCCATCAATGATCAATGTAAGACCACAAAGTTTATACCTGTTTAGGTAATAGGGCCTCATAGGCCAAGATTTGGCTCCTCTCCCGACTCCCGTCCAATGTAGTAGCAAGTGTCAACACGTGGCCTAGGTGCTGTTCAGACAACACAGATTGATGAAGCACAACTAGGCGTGGTGCACATGCGATAGAGAGAAGGATTGAAATCCTCATTTCCAACTCGATCTGCATCATCCGAATGGTACCTAGGCCATGTGTTGATGCCTATTATATATAGCCGCATTGGACGATCTCTAGCTCAAAGGTGTACTGGAGAGGAACCCAATTCCATGGGCCAGGGCATGGATATGTTTTTATTTGGTAGGGCTAATTAAGTAATTAGGTTATAAACGGTTCTTAAATGGACCATCAAAGGGTTATAATCGGGTTAATGAGCTTGAACTGTCTACTCGAGCTATAAATGTACAAAGGTTGGTTCCCGTTCAATCACAATATTCGGTCAGTCCTAGTCGGGCTACGGTCACTAGCTTGGTCTGGGAATGATTGATTATTAATCAGTCAATGCTTGAGCCCAATACATTTAATAATTTGTTGGGCAAGTCTTAGGCTTCAACCGGTCAATTTAGGTTGAGCCTATTGGTGTGGGCCAACTTTTGACATCCTTAATTAAGTGCAACTGCTCTATCAGCCTATTGGTCCAACCATTTTCAGGTGAGATTTAGATTCACCCAATTGGCCATCAGGGCAGACCAACCATCTACTGATGCCGCTCATATTTTGGGAGAGTCAAAAGCTAGCTCGCACCAGTAGGCCCAACCATGATCGATCGATTGAAGCCTAAGATCAGATTGATCAGTTAGTAAACAGCTCAATGCATAGCCTAGATCGATCAATATTCGATTGGATATCAAATTGTGGTAGTAGACCGACTGGGACCAGTAATTGCCCATTATAGCTTAATCAACTTGTTCATGGTTTGTTTATAGCACGATTAACCCAATTATAATCAGATTAACATGAGCCCAATTATAAATCGATACCAAAAATATAGATGCCCATGCTTGACCTATGAGGCTCAATTAAATAAGCTGTATCGTGACGGTGATGGGCCTTAAATTGATAGGCAGTAAATGAAACCCATAACTGGGTAATTGGCTTACAGTATGATTGTGCCAAGCATGTCTAGTGAGAGGGTAAACATCTCATCCTTCATCTTTTTTCACATTTAAAAACTAAAAAAGGGGCATCCTAGATACTTGGATTTAAGTATAAGTTCTGTATCGGGTGTATCAGTCTATACATATTGGTATCAGTGATGATCGATATTGATACGACATTGATTATTTATTTTTTGATCAAGAGCTGGTTTTTTTTATTAAAATTGATTCGATATAACCGATATCAGTATCAGCGGTGACCGATGCGGGTGCTGCCACATTAATACCGTGAAGTAAAACTTTGGACAGATACAGTAGAGCTGAGGGTTTTAAAAACTTGGAAGGATGGGAAATCTTCCTTCCACCGGTCATGGTCTATCGTTCATGTTTATATATATATATCTATAAGTCAAAATGCCCGATCTGTCTTTTCTTTCCACTTCCATATTTGTACAAATATACGCGCTAGAAGGAACTAAAAATGAAATACCAGAACAAAAGAAACCTTAAATTGTTTCCACGTGGCCAGTTTTTCTGCGATTGGATTGGAAAATATTGATTTGAAGGTCCTACCATTTACAGATAAGACCAGAGACATGGAATCACTGCTTCAACGATATTGCTATATAAAATTACAGAATATGGTAGACACTGTTATTAAAATCCAATATTTCTGACCGTTAAATGTCCACCCTTCCTTCCTTATCACACCTCTAAGTCCTCTGTATCTTTTCTTACTCTTCTTCTCTTCGCTCCTCTTCTCAATACTTTAATGGTGTAGTCTTCTTCTTCTTTATCGAATTTCTGAACCTTCTGAGAGACCTGAATTCCGACCGTAGCTTCGTATAACTATTTTTCCTTATTTTATTGTATTGAGAGGTATATATAGAGCTACTGTCACTTTCTGGTTCGGAGCTTTAATGATGAATTCTTTTAAAAATTCTTCACTTATTAAAGACTTGCAATCCTTCTGCTACTGTTGTTATCTGGTAGTTCTGTATTCTTATCATTTGTATATAGAAAGAATTCAAATGTTAATTAATCAGTGTTTCACCATGGACAAGCAGCTCAATCTTGCTAGAAGAAGAAAATGGCACCTAGAAGCAGCAGTCGGGGAAAGAGTAAGGGAGAGAAGAAGAAGAAAGACGAGAAAGGTAGGGAATTAAGATTAGTTTGGACACAATTTTGTTCATTCTTTCTTTAAACTCGACTTAATTAATCATCTATATCTCTTGTTATATATCGCAGTTCTTCCTGTGGCTGTGGACATCACTGTGAAGCTTCCGGATGAATCTGTTATTATTTTGAAGGTTAGTTTTTGCCGTAGATTCAAGAACAGATATCTTAGTAATTGTCATTTCACTTGTCACGTTTAAATCTGATTTCATTATAAATCTAATGGAAATATTGGGGATTTGATGTGGAAAATGAACAGGGAATATCAACGGATAGGATTATCGATGTTCGTCGGCTTTTATCTGTGAATACAGTTACTTGCAACATTACCAACTTTTCGTTATCTCATGAGGTAAGGGTTTCAATTCTTACGAGGTATTGCGATTAATCCAATTGGATAACAGGAGGCAACAAGTATTACTGCAAATCTGCGATTGAAGGGGAAGGAAGAAATCCCCATTAAAAAACGAGAAAAAAAGAAAGGGAAGTTCTGAATTTGGAAGAAATAGTTCAGTAATTATTTATAAAGCTAAATAGTTCGAAGCTTTCGAGCTTCTGCTATCGTTCATGGCACTGTGTAGTCGATGGTCGATCGTTCGGACGTGAGAAAGACGTAAATATCAATCCGATTCTTCCACAGTTCTTCACACAATGGTATTGGTGGAATGGTGGTGGGGTTATTGACGATCAGGTTGGGTGACGGTGGACCACTTTTGGTCTTTGCTGGTCCGACCAAACCCTTTTAATCATCTGGGAGATTATGTTAGTATGAGACGGTGCGACATGGAACAAATGGTAGGGAGGCTACAGTATATCGCTAGATTGGAATGTTGGTAAATGATTTGTTTGTTCTACGCAGGTCCGAGGGTCTCGATTGAAAGATACGGTCGATGTGGCTGCGTTAAAGCCGTGCGTTCTAACCTTGGTCGAAGGTAAGCAAGGGAGTCCTTTGTAATTAAATTTTATTTCAGAAACTTCCCTTAGTTTGTTGTAATTTCTAAAAGAGGCTTCCCTTCCCATGGGGAAAAGCGGGAAAGGTTCAGTTCCAACTTCCAAATTGATTATCTCATTCTTTGAGTCTCTAAGCCTTCATCCAAGTCTTGATTGATTGGTGCCTGTGGTGGAATGGAACAGAGGATTACGATGAGGATGGTGCGGTGGCGCACATCCGAAGGCTGCTGGACATCGTTGCCTGTACGACATGCTTCGGGCCGTCGGGGAGCAAAGAGACAGCAGCAGTCCCAGTTCCCGCAGGCAAGGACTGCAGGTGCGAGGCCGGGAAGAGTGCAGTGGTTGGTGGTGGCCATGATAATAAGAGCCCTAAGCAGCAACCCACCAAATCCCATACAAAACACTCCTCTACGTCTCCGTCTCCGTCTCCGACTCTTACTTCTTCTTCTTCTTCGCCGAAAGATGTCTCCATTGAGGGCGAGGGAGAGATCAGCGGTGCCTGCCCTAAGCTTGGTAGCTTCTACGAGTTCTTCTCGCTTTCCCATCTCACGCCTCCGATTCAATGTGAGTATGATCTCTTCAGTTTCCCACCTCACCCCATCCCTTCTCCTCCTCTTTTTTTTTTTTTTTTTTTTTTTCTTTTTCTATCCAGATTCTGTCAATTTCATTCCGTGTTCATCGGAACAGACTACATAAATATAATTAAAATAGTCATGAACTACTAACTAATATTTAAACGATATCCACCCATTATGGATTTTAAATCGTATTCGCGACCTGGTGTGCATTGAGCGCCATGATCAGAGTGTTATAAGTGGCCGGCCGACCGTTTGGTCATACTTCTGATCAAATGGTCAACCGTCGAGCCTTCCTTCCAAATGAAAGATTTCACTTTTGGCCGTTGGAATGGGCGGTTGGTTGGACCGCCGACTGCTGGCTACCGAACGATCCGAAGTCCTCTTTCAAAAACAATCGTCATTAATTGTTGACTGATTTTTAAGTTGAACTGCTCAAAGAAGATGGATTTGTTGAAGCATTGGGAGCATTTTCGGTGTCTTTTTCATTGATCAGAGCATACCCTTGGTTCATGAAAGATCAATCAGAATCTCATAACCCAGACCATTAAAGTAAGGGTTGTCCCTCTTCTGGTCCAAATTCTTTATTGAGGGATTTATGATTTACGGGAGTTTGTTGCCAACTTTATGGGTGCAGCCATAGATTGCTCTGACAATGTATCCGAAACAGAGCTGGTTGAGATGTGTATGGTAAGGACTAAGGAGGGGAACACTGGATTAGTGGCTGTAAGGGTTAAATTCCCACGCCTCTATTCTTCATTTAGATACCTCATTACATTAACTGTGAAGGATTACCGTGTAATGTTTGTTAGCTATGCTGGGCCTATGTATGTTAGCTGCTAATTCTGAAGTGCTCCATGGCAAGAACATGGGAAGTCTATTGCATTGATTGATGTCGACTGGAAAATAACTACTAGTAGCATCATCAGCTTGAGCTTTGTCTAAATTTTCCTATCTTCTCAATATTGATCTTAAATAGAGTATAATGACAGAGCAGGCTTTTCAAGTTCCATCCCAAGCACTTCAGATAAGTCTTAGTTGAGCTAAATTTACACATTCTACATTTTCATTCGTCCAAAAAAGGTAGCTTTGTTGAAATAAATTTTGGTAGCATGTGGCAGTCCCAAAATGATGAGACTTGTAGTTACATTCCCCCCCCCCCCCCCAAAGTAACCAGTAGTTAATAACAGTTAAATGTGATAGAGAACGGTCCTAGCTGTCAGTGAGTCATGACATCATTAGGAATGATCATTGCTGCTGTGGTTAGTCCCATGGTTGGGAGTTGGGGCGAAGAATGGTGAAGCCATATGTTTCCCACATTTTGCATCAAGGCATTGCATTGTTGGAAACGTGCAGCGATAACATTTTCCAAGCTGCATGTTTCCAGAATTCGGGAGTGAGATTGTCAAAGCACTAATTCTGCTTGGTGGTGAGTTACCATGTTGGAAAGTAACACTAGTGAATATTGTGTGAATTTTGCAGTTATAAGGAGGGTGACAAGACAGCAGATCGATGAAATTTCACCAGACAACTATCTTTTCTCAGTTGAAGTAGGACATACAACCTGAAGCATCTTTTCTTTCTACCATCTGACACATTGTCTAGATTAGAGGTAAGAAAGAGCTACTCTGTTGATTTGCAGGTGAAGCTCTCCAATGGGAAGCTGGTTCTTGTTGAGGTTTGCAGCAAAGGATTCTATAGTGTAGGAAAACAGCGGCTTTTGAGCCACGACCTTGTTGATTTGTTACGGCAACTTAGTAGGGCCTTCGATAATGTTAGTCTCTCTCTCTCTCTCTAGTTTATGCAGAATAGTGTGCTTAATTATATCCTATTCTCAATTTTTTTTATTTTGATAACATGCATTGCTAGATGTATTTTCATTTCTATCGGTGTACTGCAAACAATTTCTAGATCTACAATGAAGAGATTTCTTGGTTATCTGTTTCTAAAATGTCCAAACAGCTGTTGGGTGGCGTCAACAGTATGGGAGATGATAACTTTTTGAGCATCTGATCTAAAGGCTTTCTGGATACATGGTTGAATCAGTGATTTCAGTTGTCATTGTGTAATCAACTGAAGCATAGATTTAACGATTGGGATTGGGACAGCCATATCAGCCTAGTTGACTTGGGATTGGCTGGGACTGATCCCAGTTGACTTTCTGATCCCCACCTTCAAAACTTGGTTGAAACAGGTTCGGGGACCACTGTTGTGCCCAAGGTATTCAAAATCAGATTGGCCAATCTGTATTGGTCACAGCCTCACAGGAATCTTTCACAAGACTTGTACTAATATTATTAACTAATCAGTTCATTATTAGACCCTGTCATGGTATTTGAGTCTCCAAATGCATTATTATTGTATTCTCTCTTTTATTTTTCGTCTTGGCATTCTTTATCTCTTCCCTACGCCTCATGATGTGAGGTAGAAAAACTTTTCATTATGTTATATCATCTTAGGGTAATGATACACCAACCTCCTAGTTCTTTTTATGAGGCACAAACAGTAGAATTTGTCCTGGAAGCAGAAGAGCTACTTAAACTCTGTGAAACCCTCACAAGGGTTTGTGTACGAAGAATGAGAAAGCCCTTATGGGTTGTATCCCAAGACATGGAAAGAGGTGTTTTTATGTCAGCAACAGAAGCCCAAGATCATGGAATTGTTGATCTTGTTGTGGTCGAAAATAGCTGCGATTTCATGAAAATCCGCGATTCCATTTCATGTTTTAATAAACCGAACATTGCTTTGATATTTTATCTTCTTACTGGTTCTAACCGATATCTGGCTGCTAGCCTTATGGTTTGGCCAATCCATATTGGTATTACTGGCCACCATAGTTATCAAGGCGGGATGGCGACCATGGCGTTTTAGAGGGTAAAAAATCAAGGCGACACCCGCCATGGCATGGCACCCAAGGCGTCCAAGGAGACCAAGGAGCCTGGACGCCATGGCGACGCCTTGATAACTATGCTGGCCACTGAACTGACCTGTGGCACTGCAATTTAAATCCTTGGTTGTGCCTGAGTTTGGACCAATCAGGCAGAAACTCAGGATTGTATTGGGATCAGTACTGTCTGATCTGATCCCCGAGTGTGAGCCCTAAAAATAATAGACTTTTTTTCAAATCACAGAAGTATTTATATTTCATCTGTGGCTGAAGTTGGGATAAAAATAGAACGGAATTTGGCTGATTGGCCATAGCTTTAAGAAGTCAAATCATGAAAGGGACTTGGGAATGTATTTTGTGGTATCTGGAGTTCTGGACTACTGTGTTGTCTTTCTTTGCTAGTTAGGAACTAATGATTCTGCAAAACTTGTGTAGTTTGGAGTATTTTTGAAATATTTAACCTAATTTCAATGTGTAATAACTAATAAACCACTTTTACTTATCAATGGGGGGGGGGGGATGGATAAAGAAGGATAGGAGCATGAACTATGGTGCATGATACTACATGGCCCAATGTCTACAGTACCATCTTGAGTGAGGATATTATTTGCTGATTTACCATTAGATTTTTTGTCTGACCTACGTCTTTCATTCACTCGATCTAGTGAAACAATAATGATGTCTGGCAAAGATGTGCAGTATCATACAATTTTGCCCGCATGTCATACCCAATTGTGACATTTAGTACTCTGATGCTTTTTGAGGAGTAAAAGTAGTCAGCAGAAGATGTGACATTTGTCATTGGATTATGTTTCATTTTAGTGACCAAAAGAGCATCGGTCTTTCATTTTTCCAAAAGAGATAAAGCTTTGTCCATCTTTAATGTAAAAACCTCAAAATAAAGGACAGATGTGTTGGTCAACAAGACAGTGAGTTGTCTCGATCGTTCCACCATGATGGCTTCCTACATCTAATGTTCTAGTGAAAAAAGTAGATTTGACAAACAGTGTTGCTTACAGATTCCTGACAGCAGGCAATGTTGGGATTCACTTGGAGAAGTATCTTCATGGTGAGGGACACTGCAGTCTGCAGTGGTTCTCAGAAGGTAACTTGGTGATGGTTTAAGAGTCTCTACTGATAGGTGCAGACCATCTGAGTTACTTTCTTTTTCCCTACCAGGATGGTATTATCTGAAGTTATAGTTTTTGTTTCTTACCTCCCTACTTTTGTTATACTTGTGAAGCCACGTTTTAGGCAAGCTGTTTGTGTCAGTTTGGTAATTGGTTTTGTTTTGAGATTTGGAGATTCTCTGGTGAAGTCATTTCTCTCTGCTTTATGTTTCTTTTACTTAGAGCATTGAGTTGATTTTTCCATAAGCATATCTCATGGCTTATTTTTCAGGCTTATGATGATCTCATGAAAGCATTTTTGGAACGCAACAAGGTATGAAAGCATATCTTGTATCCACTTGGAGCAAAATCTATAGTTGGAAATTGGCATTCCAAAATGTTTCTTTTCCTAAAGTAGCTTTTTTTTTAATCTTTCTTTGCTCTCTGTTTTCCTGGTTTGGGTAAGAACTAATTTATTTTGCAGTTCGGAAATCTCCCTTATGGGTTCCGTGCCAACACATGGCTTGTTCCTCCAGTTGCAGCACATGTGCCATCAATTTTTCCTCCCCTCCCAGTGGAGGATGAGACCTGGGGAGGAAATGGAGGTGGTTTAGGAAGAGATGGAAAAAATGATTTGATTAGTTGGGCTCGTGAACTTTCATGTCTTGCATCTATGCCTTGCAAAACAGCAGAGGAGAGGCAGGTCCGGGATAGGAAAGCCTTCCTCCTTCACGGCTTCTTTGTAGACGTAGCAATTTTAAAAGCAATTTCAGCCATACAGAGTGTAATGGAAAAAGTGGATCCAACCATTGCAGTTGGAAAAGAAAATACTTGTTACTGTGAAAGAGTGGGGGACCTGAGCATCACTGTGAAGAAAGATGCTCGTGATGCTAGTGTTAAGGTAGATACTAAGATTGATGGAAATCAAACAATAGCAGTTGACCCCAGGCATCTGATTGAGAGAAACCTATTGAAAGGGATTACTGCAGATGAAAATACCGCAGCCCATGTAAGATGATCCAAACAAATGCTTCTGTTTTTTTCTTTCACATGGTTTTGAGGATTTTTTGACCAGGAAATTGTTCATATAAAATTTGTTTATGTTGCGTAGTGAGTAAAAATGTATTTTATGAAGTGCAGGATGTTGCCACTCTTGGCATTGTCAATGTTAGATACTGCGGTTATATTGCAGTTGTGAAAGTTGACAAGAGTGAGGGTAGCGATGTGGGTCCATTTCAGAGCATTGAAATCATCGATCAACTGGAAGGTGGTGCCAATGCCCTCAATATGAACAGGTTCTTGTCAGCACCTTTATCATTTTGAAGAAATAACGTGAATCAATTTTGTTTCCTTATTGTATATTGTTATATAATTATAGAAACAATAAGCTGCGCTTGTATTTGTGTGCCATATCTATTACCAAGAATTATTGGTAATCTGTAACGGCAATTCTAGAATTCCTTTAGTGTATGTGTAAATCCCAAAAGTATGTGCAATTCTTGCAGAGAAATTCATGGCCAAGGTTGACTTGATTGAATGGTTAACTTCAATAAATTGCATTTTCCTTGCCTCTGTAAGAGCTCAGGAACTGTTATGGGATTAAGTTGACAAGGATGGTCAGGGCCAAAGGTTGGGTTGAGCTTGCTTTAGAGCAAAAAAAAAAGAGAGAGTCCCCGTGCAAGAGGCTCCCGCTACAGCAGGGTCTGGGAGGGGAAAATGTACGCAGCCTTATCCCCTTCGAAGCAGAACAGGCTGTTTCCCAGTTTTGAACCTGCAATCAACAGCTTGTTTAGAGCAAGGGTTATCAAAATGGCTAGTTGATGCCCAAGTGTTCAGAAATCTTGGGGTGAGGCGAATATAGTTTGGGCCTAGGAAATGATTGATCGGCAAGAAAATAATAAGATATGTTCTTACAATTAAGGATTGTGTATCCTATTGATAGCAATAAAGACCATACTATGGACATATTATACAAGACATTAAACTTCAGTATAAAACTATGTTTTGGTGGCTGAACATCCAAAGCCAAAAGATATGAAGTTTTCACAAAATAACAAAGCCAAGAGCCCCAAGAGGTAAATCCCTAACAAATGCAAGTTAAATAGTCAACTAGTTGAAGCTGGAAGATCAACTCGCCGGTAGCATCCAGGTTACACATGAATCAGTCGCTCCATGCCCTGGCAATTCTTTAGTAAGACTTCCTAGAGTTCTCCTAAATTGGAACCACCGAATTGTGGCTAAATCATTCTCTATGTCTATCTTGCTATTTATAATTTTATATGCACAATTCATAACTTGGTTACCATCAGTTTTTCCCCCTAATATTTCTCATAAATTCATTTTTCTTTATATTCCACACAATTTGATTATCCATCGTTGGGGACTAATCCATCTATGATTAATTTATATATGTTGTTGGTTACAGTTTGAGGTTGCTTCTTCATAAAAGTCCTTCAGAACATAATAGAACATCACGTTCACAAAATTTGGAATGTGAAGACCTCATTTCTGCCCAATCTTTTGTGAAGCGAGTGTTGGAAGAGAGTCTTGCTAAACTTCAGGAAGAGGAAGTAGAACGAGACATTTTCGTGAGATGGGAACTTGGAGCTTGCTGGATACAACATTTGCAAGATCAAAATAATGCTGAAAAGGATAAGAAACCATCCAGTGAGAAGGCTAAAAGTGAAGCAAAGGTCAAGGGATTGGGGAAGCCCCTTAAGCTCCTTAAGAACCACAAGAATAAATCAGATGAGAGAAAACAAAAAGTGCAATCTGAGGATGGGAAATCTCCAGCAGAGGGTTCTTCTACTGAAGCTGAAGATGCTCAGTTGGCCTCTGCAGAATCTAATGTTGAAAGCAAAGCCAATGAGAATGAGCTTGTGTTGAAAGGGATGCTCTCTGGTTCGGCTTTTACACGGTTAAAAGAATCAGCAACAGGACTTCATCGCAAGGTATTGTTTCCTAGATTTTGTTGGAGGATGTATGGTCTTCTTGTTCATGTAAAGAAGTGTGGACTGACCCCCATCGTTTTATGAACAGTCTTTGCAGGAACTAATTGAGATGTCTCAGAAATATTATGATGAAGTGGCTCTTCCAAAGCTGGTAACAACTGAAAACAATCTGAATTAATTTTCTTCTCTGCATTTATTCATAGTTGCTGTAATTTTCATTACTGTCATGCTTTGAGCATTACAGGTCGCAGACTTTGGCTCACTGGAACTTTCACCAGTCGATGGGCGGACTTTGACTGATTTTATGCATACTAGAGGTCTTCGGATGTGCTCACTGGGGAATGTTGTTAGTTCCTGTTCCTTAAACTATGACTTTGTAGCATGTATACATCAGTTTGTTTATATGCAAAGCATCGATTTTTCTCATAAACATTTTCAATTCCAAGGATAAGATAGATTTTTAGAAGCTAAGAGTCTTTATTGTATTAATACGGTAAAGAATCAATGTGCCATTTCCTGCAAAAATAGAGTTTATAAGCGCTGATATTTCAACAACTCCGTTATTTATATGACCAATAGGATTTATCTTGCTGTCATAAAATATCTATTTTTCTAGAAAATATTTTCAAACTTTTTACAAACAAGCAAAGGTATATTATCCAATACTATCATATTTTTTACCGAATGATTGAGATGAGCATCTTGCACATTCCCAGTATTTTATTTATATAGATAGATATTTGCCACTATTTATGTCATGGACTTGGTCAATCTAAGCTTTTTCGTTTAGGGGTGGTGATTAACTATTTGACTCTAGAATCATTACTTACCAATCATGCATGATTTGTTTTATGTGTGAGTTGCTCATACTAAACAATATTGGCGCTCAATTCTTGGTTTACAGAGCCAAAAACTTTCTTTTGAAGTTATTAGCTTTACTGCATTTGGATTCACTCTCCCTTAACTGCTACTCTCTGTATCTTTCATTTGACTAGGTTAAGCTTTCAGAAAATCTATCACATGTGCAGTCACTCTGTATTCATGAGATGATAGTAAGAGCATTTAAGCACTTTCTCCAGGCTGTGATTGCTGCTGTCACCAATCTTGAGGACATGGCTGTGTCAATAGCTGCCACACTGAACCTGATGCTTGGGGTCCCTGAAAATGGTGAATCCTGTCACTCTTGTAATCTGCACGCCCTTGTGTGGAGGTGGCTGGAGGTTTTCCTGATGAAGAGATACAAATGGGATATAAGCAACTTAAACTACAAGGATGTCCGGAAATTCGCTATCCTACGAGGTTTATGCCATAAGGTAATTGATATTGGGATTCTGATTTCTAAGCTTTTGCCAATGATCTACTTTCACTCACACACACACACACACACACACACCCCAAAAAAAAAAAGAAGCTGCTGTCTAATTTTGACAAGTATTGTTGGATTGGAGTAAAAGATCTTCTCATATTGTGTAAATTATTCAGTGATCCTAATGATCTGGTTCCTGTGGATTAGATGATGGTACATATAATGGATTATGTGTTGTGTTGATATACATTAGTGTGGCCCTTACTTAACAGCTTGAGCTTTTGGGATAAGTGGTTGTTACATGGTATCAGAGCCAAGAGGTTAGGTGTTTGATCCCTGGTATGTGCTTGGTGCCACATAATGGTGTCACGTGCAGAGCCATGTGTGTATGAGTGTGTAATGTAAATCTATAATTGAGTAATTAAAACAGTACCAAACAGAATTGTATTCCAGAGAATATAAAATCAGATTAGGGAGAAATCACATAGAACAAAATCAAGAGATCAGATGATCTCTAAACTCAGGTCAAGTTCAGCAAACTAGGGGTAGAACACTTGCTGAAGTTCTTAACTAGATCCAAGGGCTGGATCAGAACTAATGAGTTAATCCCAGTACCATTAGGAGAGGGGTATCCGTATATCCATATATTCACCACTCAATAGAAATCAGAAAATAGCAAGGTTCTAAAACTTGGGTTTTAACCAGCCAGAAACCGAGATATGGTCGAAACCTGTGATTTTTGCCCGGCCAACTCTAGCTGGTGGTTTCGAGGCCCAGAAATGTTTTTTTTGATCTGATTTTTTGTATACAGCCTATTTTTGACATTCTAAACATAATGCACGAACTATTTTCACAAAAAAAAAAAAAAAAAAAAACTCAAAATGGTACTTGTGCTGTTTGACCCAAGTTACTAGTTTATGCACAGTGTACTGAGAATCATAGTTGTTCACGCTTGACACTTAGTTGTCAAGTAAATGTTTTTGTATTTGTATTTCATTTACTTTAGATATTATTCATAAATAAGCAAATACCCCCTATTTGAATCCAATAAAAATAGATAAAAATTCAAATTCCAAAAGGATAAAAAGTCAACCCCCCAGTTCAAGAACAAAAACTGAATTTTAGGATGTAGGTGAAATTTTCAACTTTCTAATGCTGGGGTTTTTCCTTAAATCTATAAATTACATAAATCTTAATATGGTAAAACATTGCTAAAAACCAAAAGTGCGGTAAAATATTAATTTGTTTTGGTGTCTAAAAAATTATTTTCATTCAGAGCCATTTTGATAGCATTAGCGCACACCAAATTAACTTTGACCGGAACATAAAGCCTTCAATATAAATCAGATTTAAGCAACCTTGGATTTGTTAGAAAGCTTTGTGTTGATAGCTTTCCAATAAATCCAAGATTTCTTAAATCTGATTTATATTGAAGGAGTTATGTTCTGGTCAAAGTTAATTTGGTGTGTGTGAATGCTATAAAAATGACTCTGAATGAAAATAACTTTATAGACATCGAAACAAATGAATATTTTACCGCACTTTTGGTTTTTAACAATCTTTTACCATATTAAGATTTATAGAATTTATAGATTTGAGAAAAACCCCAACTTAGAAAGTTTAAAATTTCATCTACCATTGAAAATCCAGTTTTTGTTCTTGAACTGGGGAGTTGACTTTTTATCCTTTTGAAATTTTATTTTTTAACTACTTTTAGTGGATTCAAATAGGGGGTATTTACTTATTTACGAATAATATCTTAAGTAAATGAAATACAAATACAAAAACATTTACTTTGTCTTGGTTTCTGGCATAAATAACTGTCTGTCCTAGTTTCGAGCCAGGTTTCCTCAAGTTTCGATGGCCATGAATGTCGAAACTTGCGAAATATGGGTTGTTTAGGCCAAAACAGGTCGAAACCAGTGACTTTTTGTTAACAACCCTTAGAACTGAATGCTTGAGTGCCATAATCGATCACCTAGCCCCTTTATTTATAATAACCAGAATTACAACTTATTCCTACTCAAAGTAGGAATGCAACTTATGCCTAATCAAAGTAGGAATGCCCCCCTTACCTATTCCAATTAGGAATTCCCATTACAACTTGGAATCCCAAATAGAGATCGGTTAAGGGGAAAAAACACAGAAAAGGAAATAAAAATAAAAGATAAAACCAATAAAACCAAAGGACTAAATTACCCTTATAGGGTAATTTAGCCTATCTCAACACTCCCCCTTAAGTTGGAGCAAAGATGTCGATCATGCCCAACTTAACTAGATTGGGATGAAACAATTTCCCAGATAATCCTTTGGTGAAGATATCAGCAAGTTGATTAGCGGATGTCACAAAGGGAATACAAATCAGCCCATCTTCTAACTTCTCCTTGATGAAATGCCTATCCACCTCAACATGCTTGGTACGATCATGTTGTACTGGGTTGTGTGCTATGCTGATTGCAGCCTTGTTGTCGCAGTATAACATCATAGGAAGACGAATAGGAACACCAAGATCTTGTAGCAAACCTTTAAGCCAGAGTAACTCATAAATACCTTGTGCTATAGCCCGAAACTCAGCTTCGGCACTAGAACAAGCAACTACATTTTGCTTCTTGCTACACCATGTGACAAGATTTCCACCTACAAAGGAGCAATACCCAGAAATAGACTTGCGATCCGCAGAACCAGCTCAATCAGCATCAGTGTATGTTTCTATCCGTAGGTAACCATGTGCAGACAGAAGAATTCCTTTTCCAGGAGCTGAATTCAAATAGTGCAAGATATGAAGAACAACCTCCATATGAGAAGAGTAGGGATCATGCATAAACTGACTCACAATACTCACAGCGACAGCAATGTCAGGACGAGTGTGTGAGAGATAAATCAGCTTCTCTACAAGTCTTTGGTATCGGCCTTTATCAACAGGCTCACCCTCTTTTTCCTTGAGTCGAACAGTAGGATCCATAGGAGTATTTGAAGGATGGCAGCCTAACAACCCGGTTTCAGTCAATAAGTCTAGGACATACTTCCTTTGGGAGAGAAAAATGCCCTTAGAAGATCTGGCCACTTCAATCCCAAGAAAATATCGTTGTTTTCCTAGATCTTTAATCTCAAATTCTTGTCCAAGGAAGGTCTTCAACCGTCTGATCTCATCACCATCATTGCCAGTAACCACTATGTCATCAACGTAGACTATAAGAGCAGTGAGTTTTTAACCAACCCTCTTTATAAAGAGTTTGTGATTAGCATTACTCTGCTTATAGCCCACAGAAATCATGGCCTTGTGGAACCGGCCAAACCATGCTCGTGGTGATTGCTTCAGCCTATATAGTGCATGCTTCAGCCTACACACTTTTCCTTGGTTTCTGTCACAAGAAAACCCTGGTGGAATGTCCATATACACCTCCTCATCCAGTGTTTCATTTAGGAAGACATTTTTTACATCTAGTTGCTGCATATCCCATCCAAGGTTGACTGCACAAGATAATAACACACAAACAGTATTTAACTTTGCAACAGGAGCAAAGGTTTCCTGGTAATCAATGCCGTATGTCTGAGTGAACCCCTTGGCCATGAGTCATGCCTTATACCTATCCACAGTGCCATCCACCTTTTGTTTCACCACAAATACCCATTTACATCCAACGGTTTTCTTCCTAGGTGGAAGAACCACAAGCTCCCATGTGTTATTTTTCTTCAAGGCCTCCATTTCTTCCATCATAGCTGCCTTCCACTTTCCATCTGATAGAGCTTCCTGCCAATTGTTAGGAATACGAACAGAAGAAAGAGAGGAAACAAAAGCACGAAAGGATGGGGAAAGGGAGTCATAAGAAACAACATGAGATATGGGATGCTGAGTGCAAGTCCTGACACCTTTGCGAAGAGCAATAGGTAATTCAGGAGAAGGAACATTACCAGGTGGGGAGGTAGGTTCTGGATCCGGGTTCGGCAATTGGATGGGTACTGGAGTAACAGTTGATTGAACCTGCTTATGTTTCCTTCCATAGGTCTTCCAGTACTGTCATCAATCCTCCTCTGAAATTCACTAATAGTCCTCTGGACAGGAGTCTGGACTGGGGTAGTTTGCTCCCCCTAAATAGAGATGGTCTCCCCCTGTATAGGGATCTCTCCCCCTGACTCAGGGGAAGTACTAGGAGCAGGCCAAACTGGTTCAGACTGATTGTAAACAGACTGGAGTGGAGGTGAAGAGTCTATGGTCAGCACATCTTCACTAACAATCTCCCCCTGAAGAGGTGGGGACACATAATAGGAAACACTTTCATGAAACACGACATCCATGCTGACCAAAGTCCGGCGGGATGGAGGGTAATAGCATTTGTACCCTTTCTGTGTAGCAGAGTAACCTAAGAAAATGTAGCGGAGACTACGTGGTTCAAGTTTACCAGGGGACATTGTATCCTTGGCATAACAAACGCAGCCAAAGACCTTAGGGGGAACGATAAAGGAAGAAGAGCCAAGTAATAGCTCAACAAGGGGTCTGGAATTAAGAACCCGACTGGGCAGCCTATTAATCAAATAGGCTGCAGTAAGGACAGCATACCCCCAATAAAGGGAAGGGACATTGCGAGCAAACAGAAGAGCTCTAGCCACCTCCAAGAGGTGGCAGTTTTTCCTCTCAGCCACCCCATTTTGGGCTGGAGTATCAACACAGCTGGTCTGATGGAGGATTCCATGGGCAGCAAGGTATTTTTGGAGCTGACCTTCCTTATATTCTGTCCCATTGTCACTCCTCAAAATTTGAAGAGTGGCATTAAATTGGGTCTTAACCAGTAGGTAAAAATGCTGAAAACATGAAAACACTTCATTTTTTGTATGCATAAGGTAGACCTAAGTAAACCTAGAATAACAGTCAATAAAGGTTACATACCACCGATGACCAGAAAGAGAAACTTTTCTACTAGGACCCCACACATCAATATGAACAACATATAATAAGGAAGAAGATCTTTTATTAGAAATGGGATAATTTGAACGTGTCTATTTAGCCAAGACACAAGGCTCACAAAAGAAATCTTCCTTATTATAATCTTTAACTAATGCTGGAAATAAAGTGGATAAAGTGCCTAAAGGGGGAATGACCTAGTCTAGAGTGCCATTTGTGCAATTCAGAAGAGAAAGATGCCGGGTGACAGAGCCTAGAAGGTAAAGCCTAGGTAGATGTAGGATTTCCATCAAGCAGGTACAATCCGCCATGCACTTTACCTCATCCAATCGTCTTCCCTGAGTCCAGTTCCTGAAAAACACAATGAGCGGGAAAAAAAGTTACTTTACAATTCAGAGATTTGGTGATACTGCTAATGGAAAGAAGATTAGTGGTAAACTTAGGAATGTGCAACACAAATGACAGTGTAAGAGAAGGAGAACAACCAATGGATCCTTTCCCTGAGACGGAGGACAGGGACCCATCAGCAATTTTGACTTTATCTTTACCAAAAGCAGGAGAATATGTATTAAAGAGGCTGGAAGAACCTGTCATGTGATCAGTAGCACCGAAGTCGATGATCCAAGGAGTGGAGACTACTGATGCACAATGACCAGCAAAAGAAATACCTGTACGGGCAAAGAAGGAACCTGAATTGGCAGCAGATGTAGTAGAGGCAACGGATGTGTTCAACAGACGCCGGAGAGCCTGGAGTTCTTCCTGGGAGAAACCAATGTCAGCAGTGGGAGTTGGAGCTATACTTTCAGTGTGATTGGCTTTGTTTTTAGGCTTAGTATGACCACGTTTGGCCTCAAAATCAGCAGGCTTCCCATGTAATTTCCAACACTGAGCCTTAGTGTGATATGGTTTGTGACAATAATCACACTTCACAGGCTCTTTGGCAGTAGCAGTAGTAGCAACACTGTCAGAAGAAGTATTTGGGGTGGAGCCAGTAGTCTGTAAGGCTGATCTCTCAACTTTAGGAGTGATCAACATGGCAGCCCTTCGTGTCTCTTCACTGTGAACATAAGAAAAAGTCTCCTCTAAAGTGGGGAAAGGAACCCGACCAAGAACTTGCACCCGAAGAGGATCATAAACATCATTAAGGCCAGCCAGGAAATCATAGACCCGAAACTGATCAACATAAGAGTGATAGGCAGTAATGTCAGTAGTAGTAGTAGGTTGAAACTGAGCATAGTGATCCAATTGCTGCCATAAACACTTGAGGGCAACATAGTATTTAGTGACAGACATCTCCTTCTGAGTAGTATTTTGGAGTGCCTTCCTGATTTCAAAAACTTGAGCACCACTACTTGAACGACCATAAGTTCCCTTGACAGCAGTCCATATCTGAGTAGCAGTGTCAAGGAGTAGTTACTGACTGGAGAGGTCAGTGGTCATAGAATTCAAAACAAATGACATCACCATAGCATCGTTGGCAGCCCATTTAGTACGGGTAGCACCTTCTTCAGTAGGCTGTTTGGTGGTGCCAGTGAGATGTCCAATGAGTCCCCTACCAGCCACGGTCAAGGATAGTGATCTGGCCCAAATCAAATAATTCGTACCATCAAGCTTAATGGCAGCAGCATAGGGAAGAAAGTCATTCCTAGTCTGACCATCTCCTCCGGAAATAGCAGTAGTCGTCTCTAAGTCACCCATAATTCAGCTAGGCAGAAATCGATCCACTAATTTGAAAAAAAAAACAGATCTTCAAAAAAACTGAATCGAGTGTGAAGGATGGGTTTTGAAGTTGCAGCACTTTCAGCCGTCAGAATAGGCTGAAAGATAGATCGAGTGATCCTCTAGTAGTGGGGAAGAAGTCCTCCAAAAATTAGCTCTTTCTGATGAGCCAATAAGAAACCCTAATTTAATAAAAAATTAGGTAAAAAACCTGTGTTTGGAGAATCCGCAGGTCTGGATCTGAATTATACTTGATCCAATTCTGCAGTCTTCAAATAGGGAAGGTATGCACCAATAATAGCAGAAAATAATCTCCAAAAAAAAGGAAAGATCAATCTTCAAGTATTGGAAGAACTCGATCTTCAAGAATGGAGGAGATCTACTGGCAGAATTAGGTCATACCAATAATCTTCAGTCTTCAATTAGGTAGGATTGAGGGCAGCATCTAAATCTTCATCAGATCACCTCACAGTTGTTGCCCTGAATGAGAGAGAGGAGCCGAGAGTGGTGGAGAAGAGAAAACTAGAAACCGTGGAGAGGGGAAAGTGAAAAATAAAAAACAAAAAACTGAGAAAGCTGCTCTTTAGATCAGAATTGGCTCTGATACCATGTTAACAGCCCTTAGAACTAAATGCTTGAGTGCCATAATCGATCACCCAGCCCCTTTATTTATAATAACCAGAATTACAACTTATTCCTACTCAAAGTAGGAATGCAACTTTGTTAAGAATGGCTGTATTGTATCAGGGGTATATGTGTAAATATCCCCTTGTATTATTTTCTTATTTTTTGTCATTTGTATAAGGCCAAGGGCCTAGGTGTAATTTACTATTCTTTTCAATATAAGCATGTTAGTCTCTAGGTTAGAGACAGAACACTTGAACACCAAAACCGTGGCTGCTCTCTTCCCTTTCTTCTCTTCTCCTTCTTCAGCCTAAAATCTAACATGGTATCAGAGCTGTTTGCTCTTGGAGTTTGAAGGTGATCGAAGATTGTTTGGAAGGTGAAGAACAGTCTCTGTGAAGGAAAATAGCATACCTTCTCAGACCTGTTTCTCTCTTGTCTGCAGTCCAAATACTGAGCAACCAAGTGCTTTAGTTTCGTGTGGAGGTCTTGTTTCTTCTCATTGTGTCCTCCCACATCTCTTGGAAGCACCCAAGGAGTAGAAGGGAATCTCGGCCAGGCTGTTCTGCCTCTGTTTTCTGCCAGCTGCAGTGGTTTTTGGCTCTTGTTGCTTCAATAGGTTCTTGTTTGACCTGTTTCTTTGGTCTATTTGAATCGTTTTTGGTAAGGAACAATACTCATCCTTACTCCGTGGTTGTTTGATCAGTTTTTAGGGATTTAAAGGCCTATTTTCAGGCTATTTATATCTGTTTTTCGTGGTTTTCTATTGCTGTATTTGTGGGACTGTTGTTGTGGTTGAGATATTTGTTATTTGGGCCTATCAAGTGTTTGATTAAAGGTCAAAATGGGTGACAAAGATGCTGCAACACCCCTGCCTCTTGTAGACACAGCCCAAACAGCCCCATTTCTTCCTTCCTCCTTTGAGAGTCCCAATATCCAACTCCCTATTGCCAAACTCGAGAACCACAACTATTTGGATTGGTCCCGGTCCATGAAATTGATTCTCCGGTGTAGGGGAAAGATGGGTTACATCAATGGTAGTATACAGGCCCCTCTTCCGACTGAGCAAGGGTATCCCAAGTGGGACTCTGAGAATTCCCTGGTGATGGCCTGGTTTCTTTTCTCCATGAAGCCTGAGATTGGAAGAAGATTTATGGGCAAGGAGACTGCCAAGGACATTTGGGATAGTGTGGCCCGTATTTTTGATCGGGTTGGGGACTCTACTAAGGTGTACCAACTTCTCCAACAGATTGTTAGCTTGCGCCAGGGTGAGAGAAGTATCTCTGAATACTATAGCCTTGTTGTGGGCCTGTGGGAAGAGTATGACCATTATAGAGATCTCCAGTTATGCCCTGCTGATGAGGTCAAGGTGCATCGGCTGTTTGAGAGAGAGAGGGTCTTATTTCTTCTTAGAGGTCTTAATGCTGATTTTGAGCCTCTTAGGGTGCAAAGCCTTGGCCGTCCAAGTCTTCCCTCACTGGAGGAGGTGTGTGGATATCTACAGAGTGAGGAGACCCGTAGGGGTGCTATGGGGACTGCCCCCACTGTTGCACTCTGCACTTGTTTCTTCCACTCCCCCTCAGGACTCCACCAAGGGGGCCGACAAGGGGGTTGCTAAGGGAGCTGTGAAGGGTCGATTCCTATGTGACCATTGTGGCAAGAATGGGCATACTAAGGATTTTTGCTGGGATCTCCATGGGAAGCCCCCTGCTGGTTCATCTGGAGGGCGAGGACAGCGGAAGAAAGGGCCTAAGGCTCATGTTGGAGTTGTTGAATCTGATGAATCCTCTGTTTCCAAGGAGGACATTGTTGCATTTCGCCGGATTGTGGTTCATTTGGATGGTTCCTCTGCCACGTCCTCAGGTTCCTCTGCCACCGGTTCTTCCACTACACTGCAGGCTTCCTCCTTCGGCCTCACCTCTTGGGTCATTGACTCAGGTGCCACAGATCATATGACTGGTAGGTCACAGCTATATAATTTCTATTCTGTTTGTTCTGGGAAAGATAAGGTAAAAATTGCTGATGGTACCTTCTCTTCTATTTCTGGTAAGGGAGATATCCAGGTTGCACCTTTTTTACCCTTGAAGTCTGTTTTTCATGTTCCCAACTTTGCCACTAACCTTCTTTCTGTTAGTCAATTGACTAGATCTTTGAACTGCTTTGTCACCTTCTTTCCTACCCATTGTCTTTTTCAGGATTTGGTGACGAAGAGGGTGATTGGCAGTGGTCGTGAAGCTAATGGCTTGTATGTTTTGGAGACTGGTACTTCCCCTGTTCTGCAAGCTCAGTCCTATGTTTGTGGGCAAGAAGGTGGACGTACTCAGGAGGATATTCTGCTATGGCACCGTCGCTTGAGGCACCCCTCCTTTTTTGTTATGAGGAAACAGTTGCCACATTTGTTTACTTCTTTTCCTGTCTCGTATGTTTTTCATTGTGAACCTTGTCTATTTGCCAAAAGTTGTAAAACAGTTTATGCATCTAATGGTAATAGATGTACTTCACCTTTTCATCTTATCCATACTGATGTTTGGGGGCCCTCCCCTGTTACTTCTTTGCGTGGCTTTTGCTACTTTGTTTCTTTTATTGATGACTTTTCTCGAGTTACTTGGGTTTTTCTTTTGAAACATAAGAGTGATGTCCATGTTGCATTTACAAACTTTTATGAGTTAGTGTATGCCCAATTTCAAACTTGGATTCAAATTGTTCGCTCAGATAAAGGTGGGGAGTATATGTATAGTGGTTTGGAAACCTTTTTTTCTGACCATGGCATTATTCATCAGGTGGCTTGTGTTGATACCCCTCAACAAAATGGGGTGGCTGAAAGAAAAAATCGCCATCTCCTTGAAGTGGCTAGATCACTTTGGTTTACCATGCATGTTCCAAAAACTTTTTGGTCTGATGCTTTACTCACTGCTGTCTTTCTTATTAATCACATGCCTTCTAGTGTCTTGAACTTCCAGGTTCCTCTTGATCTCTTGCCTTCAAGGTCCTCTTCTTTTTCTCTCCCTCCAAAGGTGTTTGGGTGTATTTGCTATGTCCATATTAGCAAATCTGCCCGCACTAAATTGGATCCTAAGGCCCTGAAGTGCATCTTTCTTGGGTATTCCTCCACCTCAAAGGGGTATAAATGCTATCATCCTCCTACCTTTCGGTGGCTCCTCTCCAAGGATGTTCATTTCTTTGAAAACATTCCGTATTTTCAGTCCCCTCTTCAGGGGGAGTGTGGTGGTGGTGTTGAAGGTGAAGAGGTTCCCGAGTTTGTGTCATTTCCTTTCTCCTCTCTTGTTCCTATTTCTCCTTTCCAGCTTGACAAAGGGAAGAAAAATTTTGTGGATATTGTTGTTGAGGGGGAGCCTCCTAGTGCACAGGAAAACAGAGAACAGGGGGAGTTATTGGTGTATACGAAGGATAGGAGAAATCCTCCTTCATGGCTTCCTATAAAGAAGACCTACCAAAATCCTTCTTCATCTCCTCATCCTGAGCCTTCATCAGTTGAGACAGGTATACCTTCCTCTAATTCTCCATTCTTAGACTTAGATCTTCCTATTGCTCACCGAAAGGGAACTCGGGCATGCACTAATCCTATTGCCAAGTTTGTTTCCTATGATTCTATCTCCCTTACAGGTAAAGCCTTTACTGTGGCTATCTCATCCATCTCTATTCCCAAGAATGTAACAGAGGCTATGGCAGATCCAAAATGGAGAGAAGCAATGAACACAGAGATGTTGGCTCTTGAGAAGAATCACACTTGGGATCTTGTTGAACTCCCTAAAGGGAGAATCCCGGTTGGGTGCAGATGAGTATTCACAGTTAAGTTCAAGTCTGATGGTACTGTGGAAAGGTATAAGGCAAGACTTGTCGCCAAGGGGTATACACAGGTGTATGGCATTGACTATCAGGAAACCTTTGCTCCAGTGGCCAAGCATAACTCCATCCGTGTACTTCTCTCAATGGCTGCAAATCTTGATTGGCCATTGTACCAACTTGATGTGAAGAATGCATTCTTACATGGTGACCTAGAAGAAGAAGTATATATGTACTCTCCTCCTGGGTTCAAGCATCCTGGTGATAATGGGAAAGTGTGTCGACTTAGGAAGGCTCTCTATGGACTCAAACTGTCTCCCAAGGCTTAGTTTAAGAGGTTCAGACAAGCCCTCCTACAGAATGGCTACACTTAAAGTCAAGCTGACCACACATTGTTTATACAGAGGAAGGGCAGCACTATTACAGCTCTCATTGTTTATGTTGATGACATTGTGGTCACGGGAAATAGTGAAGCTGAAATCTCAAAGCTTAAGCTTTATTTGGCTCGGCAGTTTGAGATCAAAGATCTTGGTCTATTGAAGTATTTTCTGGGGATTGAAGTTTCAAGATCTAAGCAAGGGATCAATGTTTGTCAAAGGAAGTTTGTTCTTGATCTACTTAAGGAGACAGGCTACTTAGGATGCAAACCAATCTCCTCCCCTATTGAGCAAAACCACAAACTAGGGGAAGATTGTGGTAAACCTCTGGTGGATGCTGAAAAGTATCAGAAGCTAGTAGGTAAACTTATCTATCTCTCACTCACCCGACCTGACATCACCTATGCTGTTGGAGTAGTGAGTCAGTTTATGCATGCACCCAAGATGGGACATCTTGATGCAGTTTATAGGATCCTCAGGTATCTGAAGTCATGCCCTAGAAAAGGTCTTCTCTTCTCTAGGAATGGTCACTTGAGAATTGAAGTATATACAGATGCTGATTGGGCTGGGTCTATCTCTGATAAGAGATCCACATCTGGATACTGTACCTTTGTTGGAGGCAATTTGGTCACCTGGAGGAGTAAGAAACAACCAGTGGTAGCCAGGTCAAGTGCTGAAGCAGAGTTTAGAGCCATGGCTCATGGTGTGTGTGAAGTCTTGTGGTTGAAGAAGCTTGTCCAAGAATTGGGGTTTGAGAGAACTGAACCTATGAGTCTATATTGTGACAACAAGGCAGCCGTCAGTATTGCTCACAACCCAGTTCAACATGACAGGACAAAGCATGTTGAGGTTGACAGACACTTTATTAAGGAGAAAATAGACTCTAAGGCTATTTGTACTCCCTTTGTGAAGACGAATGAACAAGTGACTGATATCTTCACCAAAGGACTTGGCTCCAATCGCTTTAGTTTTATGTTAGACAAGTTGGGTATGTATGACATATACCACCCAACTTGAGGGGGAGTGTTAAGAATGGCTGTATTGTATCAGGGGTATATGTGTAAATATCCCCTTATATTATTTTCTTTTTTTTTTTTTTGTCATTTGTATAAGGCCAAGGGCCTAGGTGTAATTTACTATTCTTTTCAATATAAGCATGTTAGTCTCTAGGTTAGAGACAGCACACTGGAACACCAAAACTGTGGCTGCTCTCTTCTCCTTCTTCAACCTAAAATCTAACAAACTTATGCCTAATCAAAGTAGGAATGCCCCCCTTACCTATTCCTATTAGGAATTCCCATTACAAATAGGAATCCCAAATAGAGATCGGTTAAGGGGAAAAAACATAGAAAAGGAAATAAAAATAAAAGATAAAACCAATAAAACCAAAGGATTAAATTACCCGATAGGGGTAATTTAGCCTATCTCAACAAAATCTTCATCAAATCACCTCACAGTTGCTGCCCTGAATGAGAGAGAGGAGCCGAGAGCGGCGGAGAAGAGAAAACCAGACACCGTGGAGAGGGGAAAGTGAAAAATAAAAAACAAAAAACTGAGAAAGCTGCTCTTTAGATCAGAATTGGCTCTGATACCATGTTAACAGCCCTTAGAACTGAATGCTTGAGTGCCATAATCGATCACCCAGCCCCTTTATTTATAATAACCAGAATTACAACTTATTCCTACTCAAAGTAGGAATGCAACTTATGCCTAATCAAAGTAGGAATGCCCCCCTTACCTATTCCTATTAGGAATTCCCATTACAACTAGGAATCCCAAATAGAGATCGGTTAAGGGGAAAAAACACAGAAAAGGAAATAAAAATAAAAGAAAAAACCAATAAAACCAAAGGACTAAATTACCCCTATCGGGTAATTTAGCCTATCTCAACACTTTTTAAAAACCACCCACATGTCGTCTCGGTTTCTTGCGAAACTGAGATATCTCGGTGGTTTTGACAGGTTTCGACCGAGTTCTCTTTCCATGGAAAATAGGAATATGGTGACCAATCAATTCTGAACATAAGCCATAAAACTGAGCAATAACAGATCAGTAAAAAAACCAGAACTTGAATCAGTATACTGATGCTCAGAATATCAGTTACGAAATAAGGGCAGAATTGGAATAATAAAATAAATCCAGATCAGCAGGTCTGATCTAGGTCAAAATCTGGTCGAAGGCTTCCTTTAGGTTTAAGAACAACTTCTTAAAATCCGAGGATGATCCGATGGCTAGATTCGCTCAGCTGGAATTCGTGTAAAACAGTCTTGCATATGATTTCCAGATTAGACCAGGAATTGCAGAAAATTCAGAGAAGCACTTACTTGAATTAATGGAGAAGAAGGAGGAAGAAGAATAAGAATAAGGGGAGAGAAGGGCAGCAGGGCTTCCCACCCGCAAGGTGTTTGGATGGAACAAACACCAACCAGCCTTGATCAAACACAAGGGATTCTTCACGCAGGAAGGAGAAAGCAACAACTTTGTTTTCATCAATCAAAATTCATGTACAATACTGAATCCCTTGCAAACTTATATAGAAAACTCAAAACAGACGCAAACACTGAAAAGGAAAGGCCTAACCCAATCCTTAACTAATAAGGTAACTTAAACTGATTGAAAAACTGAAATAATAAAGGAAACTGATTCAAAACAGGACTGGACTTATAGAATCCTAATCCAGCTTAACTAAAACACTTAAGATCAATTAAAATAAAGAAATAAAGACACTTATCCTAGCCTTTACCCATATTATAGGCCCATTAAAGTTACTATTACAAAGAAAACCCATTGGACTAAAGGCCCAACATATATATAACCCAACCCAAAGCTTATTTAAATGATTTAACTGCATCACTGTGGGCCTGCACATGCTTGGGGAGGGGGTGTTGTGTGTTGATATACATTGCTGTGCTCCTTACTTAACAGTTCGAGCTTTTGGGATAAACATTTGTAACAATATGATATCGAATCTACTGTTAGAACATATATAAATATAATAATGCCGCTTAACCTAGAGTAGGAAGATGGAAAAGCAGTCCTGATTGGTTTTATGATCACATATATAAATGTAATAGTATGCATTCACATGGTTGGAATTTCCATTCAATTGACTCTACTAAGGAGGATTGGTTTTATGATCACACCAATCTGACCCCATGTATTCCTTTGAATGATTGACACAAGTATAGAAGTGCAAATTATGTTACATATCTGTCTGTTAAGCCATTCAAGCAAAATGTCTTGGCCCAAAAGATCTCTTTGTCAGGATGAATCATGCATTGGCTTTCAACCAGTATGGATTTTTCCATGAGAAGCACGTAGGGCAGCTTATTTTGTCTGTCTTGAGCACTCTACATAGAACTTAATGAGACTTGTGAAACTTAAAGACATGGTAAGTATTGTTTGTTGCTCCATCTATGGGAACTAAATTGGGGAAAATTTCAGGATTTGTTGGCTTGAACATTTGGTTTGTTTGGAGTGTTTCATGCAACATGGATCCTGCATTTAATCATTGGAAAAGGACATTATGCTTTTAATTCTTTGCAGGTGGGTATTGAATTGGCTCCCAGGGATTTTGTTATGGATTCTGCAAACCCTTTCAGAAAAGTGGACATTATTAGCTTGGTACCAGTGCATAAGGTGATGAGCAACAGAGCACTCCTTCTTTAAATAATGAAATGAATTCTTCATAGTGTGAAACTGGACCCTGAAGTGACTGAATGGGCTAATATCCATACTTAGTTGCCGCCTTGTTTCTTTGCAGCAAGTTGCTTGCTCATCCGCAGATGGGCGACAACTTCTGGAGTCGTCAAAAACTGCATTAGATAAGGGAAAGCTGGAAGATGCTGTCAGCTATGGAACTAAGGTATTCCTTATCTCAAAACATTTCTTAGTGATCATTGAAAAATGGTGTTTCAGCCAAAGTAACCATATAATATTAGTAACTTAAGAACATACCTTAAAATAATCCTAACTTATGAGGGTGGTGGTGTTCTTACTTATTAAATAATAGGGTAAAGTACACGTACCCCCCTAGAATGCACCCAATATTCTTCGTACCCCCCTAAGCGGCTCAATATTCCACGTACCACCCCTGCTTTACACCCCAAATGCCATTTAAGTCCACACTAGGTATTAAATGCTATAAAATGACCAAACTACCATTTCTTCTATCTTTTCTAAAATTTGAAAAAACCTAATTGTTCTGACCTATTTGCTAAAATTTGAAAAGACTATAATGCCCTTATCTTCCCCAAATCATCATCTTCGTTTACATACCCACCACCACCATTAACACCATCACCATCACCATCCCACCGCCAAGCCTCACCTCAGTGTCTCTCCTCCCCTCCTCTACTTCCCCACCTCTCGTTGAGTTGGGAGCCACACGATCGGTGTATTCGTATGCATAGTTAGCAACAACGGCGATCGACTGAGACGGGTGATGCATCGCATGGTAACCTAAAATCTGCTGCTGATGCTGATCCGAAGGCATGTGAATAAGCGGTGGAGCTGCTGTGGCAGCCGTTCTGTACACATGGGCTGCCGATTCGGGCTTAGCAGGAGGAGTTGCGGTCATGGGGGGATAAATAGGCGCAGCGGGCTCTTTGAAAGCTGCTGCTGCAGTAGAAGTGATCATGGCAGGGTTGGGTGATGTTGAGGGTCGACTAGATGGGACGGTTTGAGTGTCGCCTACATAGGATTGAACAGGCAAGTTGTAAGCTTGTGGTTGCCTAACAGGCAAGAAATACATTGGGTATTGCTGCTGATCGAGTTGGTGAGGAAGCTGCTGCTGCTGCTGCGCCGAAGGGTACATGAATCGCAGGGACCCTGTTGTCTCTAGCGGGAGATGCAGGTGCGACTGGATCTTGATAGAACACTGGTTTTGGGCGAGAATTGGCATCTCTACAACATTTTTTAAACAATTCAGAAATCGTTTTCCAATCAAATAAAAACTGAATCAATCTAATTTAACATCCAAATCCCTCAGAAATATAGAAATCGAGAAATCGAAATAAACATAAAAAGAACTAAGAAGAGAAGAAGCAGAGAGATTGAGGATACCTTGCAGTTGCAGCTGGGGAAGGTAAATCAACTCCCATCTTCTGTTGCAATTGCGGCTGTGGCAGCTTCAGAAACCAACAGGGGCTTCGTGATCTGATGGCTCATCGTCCGAGTAAACCCGGCCGGAGTTTTCACTAGCAACAGTGGTATGGTTAACCGTAACAGCTGGCGCCATTGCTGCAGCTGCGATGATGGTCGGAACAGGTCGCGGAGAAGTCAGGGAAACAAAACCCTCCTCTTGCTTGTGCAGCAGCGACACTCAGGGGCGAGAAATGTTCCTCTAGCCTAACCTTTTGATCATGCAAGCGAACACCATCCTCAACATGAACCCGAATCGGAGGCAAATTAGACATAGAAGGCGAAGAAGTTGTTGAACCAAAAGATGAATTGGTTTCCTTCATTGGAGAATCCGGCAGCGATTGAACATCTTGCCCAGATTTTATTAACCTGCTTGTTACTGCCACCCAGGGAATCAGATTGAGCCTCCCCATCAGCAGAAGGGTCGACATGGATAACATCGTTCAGACCCAGGGAATCAGATTGAGCCTCCCCATCACGGCACGGTGGGATGGTGATGATGTTAATGGTGGGTGGTGGCGGCAGCGGCGGCGGCGGCGGCGGCGGTGGCGGTGGTGGTGGTGGGTATGTAAAGCAAGATGATGATTCGGGGAAGATGAGGGCATTTTAGTCTTTTTAAATTTTAGTAAATAGGTTAGGGCAATTAGGTCTTTTCAAATTTTAGAAAAGATGGAAGAAAGGGTAGTTTGGTCATTTTATAGCATTTAATACTTGGTGTGGACTTAAATGGCATTTGGGGTGTAAAACAGGGGCGGTACGTGGAATATTGAGCCGCTTAGGGGGGTACGAGGAATATTGGGTGCATTCTAAAGGGATACGTGTACTTTACCCTAAATAATATAGACTAGTTATGTGATTTGAGATTAAAAAAAAAAAAAAGAATCATATTTCAAGTGATTGAAATTAGTGTCTTATTATAATATTATTAAATTTATGTAGCATGTTTATGGAAAAATTTGGGTAATTTACACATACCACCCCTGAGGTTTAACGAAAGTATAATTTTAACCCCCAATTTTGGATAATTCTACATACCTCCTGAGGTTTACAAACGTTAATACTGACACCCATTCCGTCAGTTTATGACTAACAACGTTAAAAAAATGATGCAAACTGATAAAATTGCCCTTGGCAATTGGGTTTCAAAATCCTTTCAACCGTTTAGGAGTTTAGTGTTTGAAATTGGGGAAAAATCCCAAATCAGAATCCTTTGCGCACCTGCAACTCATCTTCCACTAATCCTATAGTAGAACTTGCAACTCATAAGACACCAACAAAAGAAAAAAAGTCAAAAATCCATAAATCCATGCATGAGGAGAAATTCACATTCAATGTTGAAAATAAGGGACATAAAGGTGAATGAGATATTATTTGTCCCTTACAAAAACAGATCAGAAGAAGAGAACTGATCAAACTCAACATAATGACTTCCGTGATCCCTACATATCCCTTCTACAATGGCAATCGAGGTTGCAAATCCCTGTGGTTGGTAGGCGAAGATATATCTCATCACCTCACAAGATTTCCTGTAAATCTAAAGATAGAGACGGAGAAGTAATAGAAGGGATGTGTTGATTGGCTTAGGGGGGGCTCTATGGTTCAATCAGCTTCAGTGCTGATCCGCTAGCCTTGGCAGCTCCAGTAAAGTCTCCAGACCTCTCCAAATGTGGAGCAGCAGACTTGCCTGAAGGTGCAAAACCCATCAATTGCTGCCCACCAAAGAAGTTAAAGATCGTAAATTTCAAGCTTCCACCGCCGCAATCGTCACCGATGAGGATTAGGCAAGCAAAACTTTCATCTCATATGTTTGACGAAAAAACATATATTCAATACTTGTCAAATGGGAACCCCAAGGGGTCAGCTCAGTTGGCAAAAGACCAACTCTTCAGTTCAAACCATCTTGGGGCCTATCCCCATTCCCTAATTCCCCCCCCCCCCCTATTATACAAGCTCTTAATCCAAATTTAAAAATAAAAAAAAAATACTTGTCAAATGTCGTTGTTATATATTCAAAATCCCCTCACATGTTTGACGAAAAAAAAAAAAAATCTTCTCATATAATGAGCTATTAAATTTGGCCCACTTATCCAAGGGTCAAATAGATCAAATTATTACTTCTAGTGGTTGGATATAGATCTTTTTCTCAGCCAACCAAGCCTACATATATTTCCTTGTCCTTCATTATAGAAAAAGCGATGAATGAGAAAGAAATGATAAAAACCAATTTTTGAATTTTTATTTTCGTTGATACAAAAGAAATCCTTTTGTATCAAAAATATTTTTTATTTTCTTGTTTATCGATTTATCGATGTAAATAATTCTGTGTTTATTTTGTTGCTACAAATTTTCAACTCACCACTTTGGTTACAATAAGATATATATATATATATATATATATATATATGGGAAAAAGTTTTCTGTACGGGAATGTGGCCTACGCCAGCACTCCCATGAGTCTATCTCTCTCCTCCCCATGTGAAAAGACACCACTGCCCCCTTGTTTTAAGGAGGAGAGAGATAGACACATGGGAGCACTGGCGTAGGCCACACTCCCGTACAAAAAACTGCTTAATATATATATATATATATCATACTATACTATATTATACTATTATACTATTATATAAGTGCATGAATTCATGCTTCGTGACTACTTTTTCACTTGACTATTTTATCATTTTTTCTTAATTAAATACTTTATCTTCTTTATTATATTTTTTCTTTTTCTTTTTAATTTTTCACAAATTATTGGTACCCTTTATACCATTCAAAAATTAATTTCCTTATTCCTCTCAATCTCTCACATTTCCAACTTTCGCTCTCCTTTTTCTCTTCTCTCTCTCACACTTTCCTTTCCCATTTTTCTTTAGGGGTTTGTTTGGTTGCAAGGGAAATGTAAATTTTTGATGTAAAGTGAATTTTTTTCCCAAGGGTAATAATTTTGGTTGCCAGGGAATTGTTTTTCCCATGGAGAATAAATTTCACTTTTGAGGTAAGATTGCAACTTTTATTTACTGACCAAAAACGCAAGTAAATTGAAAACCCAAGAATGATCGACTTCAAGCCTTGCTTTGCGCGTTGTTTCGTCGATTGAAAGGGTTGAAGAATCTCTGAAAACTTTTGAGAAACTCAAAAGCCCTAACGTCTTGGTGCTGGTTTAGTCCCTCTAAGAAGGCTTCAAAGCTCGAGCAAGCGGTGGTGGTGGTCTCTTTGAGAAGCTCCGAATCTCTCATCTCTCCGAACGAAGGTTCTCTCATATCCTTCTTCCTCTTCTCTGGGTTTGTTCACAAGGCGATTTCTAGTATGAGATCTAAAAAAGAGAAGAAATAGAGATAAATGTCCAACAAAAGATCGAGATGTTAGGTTTTGCTGTGATGAGATTTTTTTTCCCATTCCATCCTCTTTTGTAGTCCACATTCTGCGCTATTAGAAACCTAGATTTCTGTTTCAGAATTTGAATATGTGGTTTCTTATTCTTCTCGACTTTGATCCTTATTGCAATCTTCCTGTTTTGCTGTGATGAGATTTTTCTTTTCTTAGTTTGCATATCCACATTCCACTGATATGTTTCCTTGAATTTGATCATAATTGGGTCTTGTCTTCTTCTAAAATCTTTCCTTCTCCTGACCAGTTTTTGATTTATTTATTAAAAAAAACGCATGCCTTCCTATGATCCTAGTTTTTTTTTTTAATTTACTTCTAATAATAGCCGTTGCCTTCAGAATAAAAAATTCCCAAAATCAATCTCTTTACATCTTTGAACTGTGACGGGTCTACTCTTAGAATTTGGATCGTCTACTGCCGAGCTGGACAGGGGTAAGGCGGTAACTGCACGCAGCCCTGTGTCTAGGCAGCACAGTCCTGCCGGGCAGCTCGGCAGTAGAGGATCTGGATCCCTACTCTTACTTTCTTTTAGTTGTCACACTGTGGTTCCATTCCTAGCCTCCAGTTGTCCCTTTCCTGTCTCTAACTAGTAATCTTAATCCAATAATCCTCCAAAGCATTTTGGCATTTGATTTATTTCTAGTTGCTTTTACGAGGTGATGCTTACCTTCTCTAAATGGATTGATCTGTTTAGCCTTTTTTCAGCATTGAGGTGGGTTTGCATTTTGAGTGAAAGTGAGTGAAAGAGAGTTTTTTTCTTATATTTGTTGAATATTTGGGATTGAAAATGGGTGGTCTGGTTTGAAGAAATGGGAGAGATGTCTATGGGGATAGATAGACACTATAGAGGGAGAGAACCCACGTAAGCGAGAAGTGTTGCATTTTATGAACCTCATTTCTTGCTTAATTCTTGGGAAAATGACCTGAATTTTGTCTATTCCTTTCTTTAGATATAAATCTTTGATAGTTAGGAATTTGAAATGATTGGATTCCCAAGTTGTAAGAAATATCCTTGATTGATGATAACTTTAGCTAGTTTACTTCTTAGCTTGGACAACAACCCTTTTCCCCTGATGAACATTGGATTTTTAAACTATTCCATACATCACTAACCTTGAAATACTCTTTACCTTTATTTGAATGGACATCCTATGAGTATATAGAACCTTCATAGGGGGCCTAAATAAACATTAACCACAGAAACAGGCGATTCCTCTGTTAATGGACAGAACTAAGCAGAATAGATCAGCTAAAACTGAGAGAAGTAGTTGGCTTCATCTAGTAGTGCCTTCTTCGTCTTCAGATTCCATTCCAAGGTGTGAAGCTTCATATAAACTCATTAGTCCTCTTATGTCTTCATTTAATTCTTGTTTGAACTATCCCATTTCTTGGAGAAACTAATTAAGAATTAATGTTCAATTCTTACCATATTGACGTCACTACTGCTGGTATAATGACAGAATAGCATGAGGTTCCCTTCCTCCTATTTATCTTCTCCATTTCCATTGGTCTTCATTGAGATTGAGGCAGTACAAAGTTTCAGTCATGAATTATAGACCTGTTGTGTGATGTTTGGCGGGTGGGAAAAGTGTGTTTAAGGTGGAAATGAGTTTACTTGCTGTTGTTTTTCCTTGATTGTATTGCTTCAATAGGGAGAAATATCCTTTTGTCTCCACTGATTGAATACTACATGATGGGTCTTTAGCTCAAATTGGTAGAGCACTTGGAACATGAGCATGTTCCAAGAGGATGGTGGTTCGAGTCCACTAAGGCCCTCTTTATTCAACTGTTCATAGCATAGTCAGTTATGCCACTAATCCAAACAGGAACCCAATTTTAATAGCATCTTTGAAATTTGACATATTTTTATACTTACTTTGGTTATGTCAATGAGATATTTTAATTTTATGCTAAGGTTGGTAAGAGAAAAGGATTTTACAAGTCTTTTTTTAGTAAAATTGACAAAGAAATGGCATTATTGTAATTAATATCAAATAGGGAAGAACAGGTTTTATCAAACACCATTTTCGTTCTGAACGATGTTCTTGAGACCGTTACCAAACAGTCATTTTCGGTCTCAGAACACCGTTCCAAACGAGAAACGCAAAAGAACGTTTCTAGTCAAGAACGGGCGTTCTTTGTTCAGACCGTTACCAAACACATCCTAAGGCTAAGGATGGATTCAGATCTGACTTTGGCAAAGACATTGGTGTGGGGTTGGGAACCTACAGCTGAGTTAGCATAAGATACAACATTGTTAGCTAAGTATGAAAATGTTTGCACTTTGGATTTATAATGTTTGGCTCACTCTTTGAGTTTCATTGGTGTTTCCTGTGGAGCTTAATTTTGGTCTTTGGATATGGTATTTGATCCTAGTTTCTATTCCGTATATATATATTCTTTTCTTGTAACCCTATCCTTGCCCTTGTATACAGTGATCACATCGTAGTAGGAAAACTTCAATTAGGAACTTGACATTGCAATCTGACTATCCAACTTGTTAGAATTTAGAGGCTCTCTAGTTGCCCATGCACATTTGTGTGTAAATGTTATGGGTCTCAATGGGTTGGATATGATGTGTTTTCAAATAGTATTTCAAATTCATTAAAATTTTGTTATATATTACAAAAGTTTGAAATGATCGGCGCACCCCTCGTCCTTTCTGCCTTTCCAGGGGGTGCACCGGCCATTTTGCACGGCAATGCCTAAGTGCAGTTTACACACTGTGCTGCAGCATCGGTTAGCGTGTTCCTTTTCCATAAATTATTAAGAAAGAGCCTTAATAAGTGAAAGTTAGTAAAGTGGGTTGGATTACAAATTTAAAAAAAATTTACATTGATTTTACATCAATTTCACAAACAACCAAACGACTTAGCAAAATTAATTTCACTTGACTTCCTTTGCAACCAAACGACTTAAAAGGAAAAAAAAATTCCCTTTACTTCCCTTCCCTTCCCTTCCCTTCCCTTCCCTTCCCTTCATTTCCCTTTCCCATTTCCCTTGCAAACAAACACGTCCATAGATCATTGCATTTTGAGTTCATACCATTGAACAATAGAAGAGAATCGAGGAGTTGAGCGCTTCTTATTGTTTTAGAATATGGATTTACAATTTTATTCAACTCAGTTTCTAAGTGAATCGGCTTTATGGTTTTTAAAAAAAAAACGACTATACTCATCGAGTTTGCATGACTTAGGTAAAAATACCGAGTCTTATTTGACTAGGATGATTTATGACCCAGTCTCGTCATTTTTTACCTTGACCTAGTCTACACGATTTTTGACCAGGTTTTCAAAATTTTGACTCGACTCGAGCGACTCGCCCCAGTCAAAACCCAATTTTCCAACAATGATTGTCACGCCCCGCCTTGGACAGCCCAGGCGTAGCATGAACCGATGAGGTCTCGCACCCAACTTAGTCAGGAAGCTCTGTGCAGCACAATTACCAGACACACACTATAGAGAAACTAAACAGCGGAAAAATACTATGAATTTAAATATTTAAATAAAAGTCCATTAAGGACCAAGTGATAAACTTATATACATATGTTCGGTTAAGTAACCCAAAACCCCATATTTACAGTTATCCAAATAGAGGATTTATACATATACCAAGTTCAATGTAAATATAAAAGAGAACTATCAAAGGAACGACCTAATCCATCAGGCCTGCCTAAGAGAAGGCACACATGTCACAGATGCAAGAACCATCGTGTTCCTTGGGCTCTTGGTCTGCGAAGTCCTCAAAACCGTCTTCCTCGA
This sequence comes from Telopea speciosissima, assembly GCF_018873765.1. Lineage (NCBI taxonomy): Eukaryota > Viridiplantae > Streptophyta > Magnoliopsida > Proteales > Proteaceae > Telopea > Telopea speciosissima. The sequence goes on along the minus strand of NC_057916.1, from coordinate 84,874,613 downwards.
ACTCGCTACCAGACAGTCCGTCACCTGCATAGTCATCTAAAAAGAGGTTTTCCACAAGTGTGAGCTCACACTGAGCCCAATAAGGGGGAAAACACACAGCATACAAATGATGCATGAAGTATATATTATTAATGTAAATATCAATCACACTATATGATGCATGTTCAATTCCATTTTTATTAATCCACCTAACAACCAGACTAAGTCATTGGTATGAACTACGGTATCGACTCGAGGAGTACTTTGGGTCACTTCACGTTATCGCCGCCGCACTCCCTCAGCCAATACAAGTAGGGAGCCCGCCTCCACGCTTGGTACGTTGGCCTCAAGCCTTCGGCAGACCCCGATAGTCAAGTACCCCTGACCCTGGGTTAAATACCTTTGCTCCAGGCGTCAATAACCCGACTACCCAACACCTGAACCCTTGCTGGTAAGGGTTGTAGTTCGGGGTTTCCATCCTACCCATGTTTTCTAGATGATGACATGCTGTGTTCAAGAGTGCACCGTGTTCCATATACACGTCCACTCAAGAACACCGGGTCACACAAATCATGTTATGCATTTCCAATACAATTTGTCAAACACACCACAATGATTCACAACTAGCCATCACTAAGAGAATCACATCATAAGAAATACAGTAGTTTAATTATAGTAAATGGAACAATAAATACCCATACATTACAATAGCTGAATTTACAACTAGGCATAAGACAAAAGCATTAAAAATGGAAGGTTCATACATATAAGAGAGACTAGATTTGAAATCCAAACACCAGCATATAGGAAATCAGATATAAATCATCCAAATAAGCAAACACCCCACTCACCTTGGTTGTCTTGATCAAGCTATCCAACCAAGTGTCCAAAATTAAAGAGAAAGAGTTCAATGCAGGTTCAATCCCCTAAATACAGAGTTATAAAATTGTTAAGACTCTTCCTAAGAGGCGGGAGCATCATCCCAAGCCATTAAAGATCCCAAAAAATCATTCAGAGGTGGCCGGAGCTTCTAGCTCCAGAAGGGCCGGTCAGCCTGCTCTGGAGAGCCGACCAGAAAATAGAGCCAAAAACAGCAATTTATTCAACTGGGTTTTGTCCACCAGGCTTGGTTCAGCTGGCCAAAGGGCTTATGGACATGAAACAACACCCACTAAGGGTCATTTTGCTTGGATTGTATATATGATCAATGGATCATACATGAATCTACAAATCCAAGAAGGAATCTGAAAGAATTAAAGAGGGCTTTAAGAGATTGAGTTGCAGTAACTCAATAATAGTAAAAACAGAACCTAGAAGATGATAAGTTCATCATTTGGGTTAATTAGAACCATTTGTATGTATAATCAAGGGATTACACATGCAATGCAAATCAAAACAAGAATGGGTAAGAATAGAAGGGGTAATGAGAGCTTGAGTTGTAGGAACTCAAGAACAGCATAAGTAGAGCTTGATTGATGTTTTAAAACAGTATAGAAATTATAAGCAGGGGCTAGAGTTTACCTATTGTTGAACCAACACAACTTTGAAGAGAAATGGTAGCATGCAACTGAATCAAGGGTCCCTAAGCCATGTCTCTCCTAGCTTCTTCTTCTTTATCTTCCTCTTCCAAAACCAATTCTAACTCTTAGCCTTTGAGAAATGAATCCTCAAGGCTAAGGATTGTTTATATACCCAAGCCCTTAGGGCATGTTTGGTTAAGAGCAAAAAGAGAATGAGTTTAATTTCTATTTATAAGCTTAACCCATTAGGGCCTGTTTGGTTGGCCCAAACAGAATTAGGCTCTATAGCATATTGGGTTATGTTTGGTTGGCCCTAAGAGGTTAAAATGAATTAAATGGCCGATAGGCTTATGTGGGGCCCACAGACACGACTCGATTAAATAATACGAAATGTAGACGGCATTCTGATCGAAATGATATAATGGTAATTGAAAAATAGTCAGGTGTGTGGGTCCCGAGATTAATATATTATTAAATAAGGCGACGGTCCCACAACCTTACCAGATTGGATTGCAAAGGTTAGATTGGAAAGAAATTACTTACTGTGGTTTGTACCGATATGCGATACGGGATTCTTTAATAAAATTAGAACATGTGGGGACCGCGAGGTAAAACTGGATAATGAGTCGATACGACTAGTCTATAATAGTAGTCTGATAATCTTGGCCGGTCGGTTCGGATTTCGAAAAGAAATAGAAATTTGGCTTTGATAACTGGAGCAGATTTATACATATTTGATCGGCAACTGAAATAGACAAATCCTTTTTTTTTTTTTTTTTTTTTTGACAGGCAATGCCCACATTGCGGAGGCATATAGTAGTTGAACTTGAACCAGGTATTACACCGGCTCGAATTAGACCTGCTTTAGAGGCAGGTTTCACACTCCCCCCTCCTTACAAAAATTTCATCATCGAAATTGTCATACTTGGTAAACCGAAAAGATGAAGGTATCTCTCCTGCATAGAATCTTCTCGCTCCCAAGAAGCTTAATGATTGTATTAATTAGTTTGAAGATTTATCTTCAAAGTTAGTTTATGTACCTCATGCGAGTAAAGTAAAAATTATCCAATTGTCTTTTTACTTATGTATAGCTGAGAGTTAATATAAAATATTTCACTGCTAACTGCATATGTTTGGTATAAGAAATATCTTCACTCCTCAATTCTACAGGCATCAGCCCGATCTAGCTGTTCTCTAAGTTATCTCCTTGTTTGTTTTTTTTTTCTTCAAGTTGAATTATTCTTTTCAAGCCTGATCATTATACTTTTACCTATATTTCGTTCTTTTTTTTTTTTGTGTTCTGTTTTCTTTATACTTTATTAAATCAACATGGCAGGAGCAGGGCATAAGTGTGGATGAAATACCTATCAGTACACCAATAATGACTCTGCCACCTCTATAATTGTGACAAACTTATTCCTCATGGGCTTGCCGCCTTGCTGTAGTTGGAAATCTTTCATCAGGCCTCCTATGATTGCAAAAGCATCTTGAGTTGAACGCGATGGTAGAGTTGCAGGGGTTGCAAGCATGGTACGATTAGGTGTCCCGGTTGTCTCTTTATCTCGCATTCCCGCTTGGAATCGGGCACTCATATTTTGCATGAAAGCTTGTTGTTCCTGCTGCATGGACTGCATCATGTTGGTCACGGTAGTAGTCACCTCTTCAACAGTAATAACAGGGGGGTGGTACGGGTGTATAAGTTGGAGGAGCCTCAGTTACATATACAGGTGAAACTTCGGGTACGGTCACAGAAGGGACAGAATCTTCTACGTTCAGAGCAATTGGTTTATTGGGAGGTTGAGGTGGAGGGATAATAGGGGGACATGCTCCACAAGGAACATTCCGGTTGGATCTGGTTCAAACCATGATTGTTTTCGAAAAAGAATTGAAAATTGATGTTCACTTGGATGTAATAAGGAGATTAACATTTAAGGTATACTTAGAATCAGCATACATGTAAATGCTTTAAACATCCAAACGGAAAGATTTGAATTAAGAAGTTAGACAAGCATGGGTGCAGATCTTGGAGCAGAGTTAGTAAAAAGGAAAATGCACTTGTGTGCCCCAATTTAAGTACTGAATCTGGTCCTACCATTGAATGAGTAAGTTATCAACACAGGTGGTTTGATCTTGAGGGTAACCTATTCTCCTTTTAATCATACAAAAGTTTCTGGCTGTCAAGGTCCAGTGGTTCCCTACTATGATTTTAAATAGGCTTGGGTCTTATTTAAAATACCTAAAACTTGTCCATTTTGCCTCCCAAAGCTTCTTCATTATGGAGAAACCATCTCCTAGTGTTTCTTGGCACAGACATATTCTATTCTATTTTGGCTTTTCCAAGTAGTAGTTTGGATGCTAAGTTAAAATAGGACTATTAGTGAATTAGTTTGACAAATCCATATAGAGGTAGTGGCCCATCTCCTTGCCAATAGGGAAAAGTTAAATTCACGCAACACAAACATTTACTGTCGCAGGATGGCGGCTATTAATCTATTAAAAAATTCAATCAAAAATCCTTCACAATGGTACTAGTAATCTAGGTAGAGGTATTAGATCATGAACTTAAATTTGAAATATTGGAGTAATAATTTAAGAGGTTCTTATCTCTTGTAAACAAGAAAAAATTTTACAATATGGATCTTAAATATCTTATTATAAAAGAGGTCTAATAAGAATTTTTTTTTTAAATCATGCATTGTGTACTAATTCATTAGAAGTGTTCAGGGTGTGGGGTCCACAATAAGAGGGCTCCACAACAAAAACTTGTCAATTTTCCATTCCAGGCTAGTCGGATCTTGAGACCCAGATTGTCTGGGCTAAATGACCCGGAAGTCCGGCTCCACTGCATTGGGTTTTAAAAATTCGAGCCAGGGGCTTTTTTGCGTTTATTTTCTCTTGTCTTCAACTCCAAGGAGCTCTAACGACTACTAAGCTAGAGGAAACTTCACCCAAGGCTCTTCAAACTTGTTTCTAAGGATCAAACCTCATTCCAAGGATCTAAATCCTTGTTGGTAAGGTTCCCAACTCATCTTCATTGTTCTTTTCTTCTATATTGTGAAATTCATTCCCATTTTCAGTAACTTGTTTTGTTTCCTAATTTCCTATCAAATTCTTGCTCTGTTTTGAGGTTTAGTTTGTTGTTTTAGTTGATGCACTAGATTACCTCAGGTATTTACACCTTCTATAGGTAATCCTTAAGTAGAAAGTTGCTTAACCAGAAGTCTTTAAGCATTTTAAGAGTTCCTCTCTACTGCTTATTTTTTTTTTAGCTAAAGATCAACAGCTTTGAATATATGTAAAGTAGTGTTATGTACAATGGAAGACTGAAAATAAAAAAAATGAGAAACTAACCAGCAATCCATTGGATGCTGGTAGTCATACAGAAAAAAAGATTATCTAAATCTGTAGTTTGGTCTTCCTGTAGCTTCCCAGCTTATAGCGTTGGCAATTAGGCTTGGGGCAGAAGCCCAAGTCGCTGAAATTTTCCTCTTTGCTGTGAAGTTTGCCTCTCTATAACAGTGTGTGACCCTCCATTGGATGGAGTCTAAAAACGGCTTTATTGCCCACCAATCTGCATGAAATACTATGGAAAATTGCCTATTAGAATGGTCGCAACTGCTGCCTGAGAGTCACTTTCTATCCACAGATTCTTCGGCTTTAAAGTGTTAGCTATCCTTATGCCTGTAAGGAAAGCACTCAGTTCAGCCTTATAGTTTGTACCCGTCCCAAGGAATGCAGCAAAACAGTGTAAAACCGCTCCATTGTGGTCCCTAATGACGCCTCCTGCTCCAATCGACCCTGGTTTTCCAAATGAGGAACCATCAATGTTCAGTTTCCACCATCTTAAGGGGGGGTGTTTCCATTTTACCTCAACAATGGTTTTTGGATAAGCCTTTGCAATCACCATTTTTAGCGCTCCAGCTAAGGAAAGCTCTTGGACTGAGCGTACAACAGTCCCTTTGGTTTTTGTGCATTCAGCCATTTCAGCGAAGCAAGCCTTTACCACTTGAGATGGGGTTCTTTGTCGGTTGTCAAAACGCCTTTTATTCCGCTCCCACCAAATTTGTTTACAGCCTATGATGAGCAATAGACGCCAAGTTTTCGGTATTGGCGTGCTCTTTGCTTTCCTTCGCCACCACGAGAAAAGTCTTTCAATGGTTGGAAAACCATTCCATGGGTGGTTGAATATGTACATGATTTCTCTCCACAGCAAAATTGAGAAAGCACATTCCAAGAAAATGTGTTGGCTGGAATCACATTCAGCGTGGTAGAGCTCACAGCGAGAGACAATGGGCACTGTTTTACATCTGACATTGGAGTCCGTTGGGAGAGCGTCTTGCATTAGTCGCCAACCGAAGATCGAAGTTCTAGGGAGGAGATCTGCGTCCCAAACCGAAGAAACCCAGCCTGGTGAATCTGCTTTAGCTCTAATGGTTTCCCAGGCAGACTTAACTGTGAAGTTGCCTATGCTTGTGTGAGCCCAATATCGCTTGTCTGCTCTGTTGGAAATCGATATGCCACTATCCTCAATCTTTTTAAATGCCTGTTGAAGGTGAGGGTGCTGATCCATTGAGAAGGACCACCTACCATCTTCACAGAAATCAACAACTGTAGCGCTAAAATTACTATGGATCTGATAAGGAAAGAGTACATCTTTGACACTCTCATTTCCAATCCATCTGTCATACCAGAACTTAACTGAATTCCCATCTCCAATTACCCATCTTTCTGCTGAATGCACAATATTCCAAACCTTTCTAAGTCCAGGGAGAATGGTGGAAGATCCAATCGACTTTTTTAGACTCCCATCTTGCTTCATGAATCTGCTTCTTAAAAAGGCTGCAAATGGGGTGTCGTCCACCTTAATTGTCCAAGCTAGCTTAAAGATTAAAGCCAAATTGAGATCTCGCAACCTCCTAACACCGATTCCTCCCTCCGCTTTGGGCTTGCAAAGCTGATCCCAATTCACCGTAATGGCTTTGTCCTCTCTACTGCTTATGCCCCCAAATTGTTTGACAAAATGCCTTAACCAATTGTTAGGAACTTTATGATACCATTTTCAAAGATTGGAGTTATTCAAGTATAGATTTATCCCAAATATGTTCTCATGTAGCAATCATGCCTAGTAAATTTTTTTTTTCCATTTATGAAACTTCTTCTCATTTTTTAGTATTTTCCTTTCTTTCTAAAATTTTTTCCCACATTACTTTGTTTATTCTATTTTGTTTTAGTTTGTCTGTTAGTTAAAATATTATTTTGTCATTATACTTTCAAATGGTTTTCTCTTGTTAAAGCATTATCAAATGGAATGTTTTTTTTTTTTTTTTTGTTTTTTAAGTACCTCCACCTCTGTACATGCCCATAAGCTGTTTGATGGAATGTTTGTGCCAGTACTAGTGCATTATTGAGTGTTCCATTACGTAGTTTCAGATTTTCCTTCTCTTTTTTTTTTTTTCAATGGAAAACCTTACACACATGATCATTTTACACATTCTAGTTGGGTTGGTTTTCATATGGTCCATCGATTGTTAACTTCTTCAACCTAACATACACAACTTGGTTCTTTATAGATAGAGTGTTAATTGGGTAAACTACCCAAAATTATTAGGCTTGTTTGAGATTTTTACGTAGTTTATTACTTAATCTATGTTGTCTAGCTATATAGCTAATGTACATAGATTCTACTTACTATTAAACTTCATTATTGCCTAGCCATGAATGTTTTCATGTGGTATTCATACCTATTAATTCATTTGGGCATGATATATGAAATCTATAGGTTGTTTGGTCTTCAACTTCCTATTCCAACTTGACCTCATATAGTCTTTCTCTGTTTTTAATCCGAAAGAGCTCCAAAAGGTCTCCAAGCTCGGGAAATCAAATCCAAAGCACTTTAAACACCACCAAGGCCTTATGACCCAAATTTCTTTTTTTTTTTTTAAGATCAATCATCTCTTGGTAAGCTTCCCTCACTCACTCTCATTCTAAATCATAGATTCAAGTTTTTTTAACTTTATTTCTATATTTTCCTTGCACTTTTCATCTACTTGCTATTATGTTTCAATCTTACTTGTTTCTTGGTTTAATTACTAACTTAGGGTAATGTTCTATGCATTGTTTGATTTACTACTCTCTTGTAGTCACCTACATCAATTAAAGCAAGAAATGATAAAAAAAATTCAACTTTTGGAAGGTCCATTATTGTTCTAGTGCACATAAGATGTTTCATAAAATGCTTGAACTAGCACCCCCTAGGTCTTTCATTATGGAAATTCATAAATTTTTCATACTTTTTTTTTTTACATTTGGGTTATTCATAAGCTTTCTTATGTGTCTTATGCTCTTAACTGTTTGTTCCAAATTCATACATTATCTAATGAAAGATTTTTAGCATCTTGAGAAAATCTCATATATTCCCATGCCTACAAATTTATTATTATTTTTTTTTAAAGAATGCATGACCCAACTTTAAGAACTTTTTTTTTTTTATACAATTTCAAGAATAGGATCAACCAAGTGTAATCTTAATCCCAAAGTATTCTCATGCAAGTATTTATGGCTATTAACTGGCTTTCTCTATATTTTTAGTTTGTGTTACATTCACTTTGGTTCATGTAAATTTCAGAATTTTTTTTTTTTTATCAAAGCAAGCTCTTGCAATTTTTGATCATTTCATCATATTATTGTTCAACCTATGTCTTTGGATTGTTTGTGTAGAGTCCTTAAGATTTTTAGGTTCTCAACTCATTATACCCATCATGGTTTCATATGGATGAAGTATTGGATTCTTGGGTAAACTACATAAAGATTATTGAACTTTTTTGAGGTTTTAATGGATCCTAGGTCTTAAGACAAATCTAGCCTAATGCTTCCAATTGCTGTTTTTTCATTTCTACACATCTCCTATGATCTCTTGGGTTATTTTTATGCGGATTTAGTCACCTATGGTGTTGTACTTTCTTCGGTTTAATTCTAATGGATTTTTCCATGGAAACAGACTAGTTCCTTAAAATATTTTGTTTAACACTTGTTGTATTTTGCTTGATAACCTCATTTGAGCTTATATGTCCCTTTCTCTACTAACCTCCTCATATTAGTTGTGGGATGAGTCCCCATTTTATCACAATGGATTGTTATAATATTTTTTTTTTCAATGCAAGTTTCCACACTGATAATCATTTTATCTCATGGTTGTTAAATATATATATCCGTTTGGATTGGTTTATTGAATTCCATAGGTTGTTAGGTTTTCAACTTCACATTCCAAGGTTGATTTCTTTATGGACTAAACTTTTAGGTAATTCACTCAAGGTTACTGAAATTGTTGAGGTTTTTATTTGGGTTAATTGCTGAAATTCCTTCTCCTTTGAGCCTTTAAGTACTTTAGTTTATACTAATAGCCTATACATTTGTACAAATACTAGAGGTTAGAGCTGAAAATTCTGTTTTGCTGAAAATTTTCACATTTCTTTTCTTTTATAAATCTTCTTGTAGCTTAGGTTATACAAGTAAGGTATCTCAACTCTTATACAATCAAACATTGCATTATTTGTTTTGTTAGATGATTCTTGTTCAACTTTTTCTTGCTGAATTTTTTTTTCCTTTATTTTCTTTTCTTGCTTGTGTCTTGTAACTATATTTGCCAACTTTACTTCCATAATCTTATCTTTTTTTTTTAAATACTCTAGCATCTCGATCGTTCTTTTATATAATTGTTTATCTACTTGCCTCTTTGGGTTGGTTACATAGGTCCTTAAAGTTGTTGGGTTTTTAGCTCCTTAGACACAACATAGATTTATATGAAACTTTCTTCATACATTTGCGAACTAATATATAAACTTAAGATATCAACTCTTGGATAACTACCCAATTGTTACTGATTTTTATTTAATATCCTATACCCATTCTTGTTGAAAATTTTCATATATATATATTGTTTTTCCCACTATTTCTTCTTCTTAATTTGTGTCCTATTATTGTATTTTGCTGAACTTGGCTTGCATAACCCAAATTTCTTACTCTTCTACTACTAACTCATTACTTCTTATACTTGTAACTCTTGCTGGAATTTTTTTTTTTTTTTGATTAATTAATTTTTTTTATTCTTCTTACTTGTAGGTTGAAAGAAATGACTGAAGAGATTGAGGGTCTCTTACTTCCATATGACAACTATTGGTTTACAAGTATGGAGGAATAAGAACGATTCAAAATTTTCTTTGGAGTAAATCAATCGAGCTAGAGCGTAAAGTGGCAACACAAGACTTTGAATAGTTTAGGATTCAGGAGAGATTTGAGAATCTAGGGTGAGGTTTACTTATGGACCGTCTTGGCACCACGGAGAAGCGAATGGAAGAATGGAGTCCTTACTTCTTACAGTATTCACCACACCACCACCATAGTAGAGGCAGCCCGACGTGTCAGCCACATTTTCTTTTTCTTTTTCTTTTAAAGAATTTAGTAATCAACACTGAAAATTTTTTTTCTTCCCTTTGTCTTAGGTTTCTACTTAATGTATCCAGCATGCTCACTACTGAATTTTGCTTTACAACTCATCAGTTATATATTAATATAATTTTCATTTATGAAATCCTATTCCAGTCTAAATTTTATTCTAATCGCTGCAGTTCTCACTGCCACTAGGCAGCTTACTACCCAGTTTCTATTACCTATGATGGCTTTTAGTTTAGATTTTTATCTTAACTTAGATACATGTTCACATTTGGGTTTGTGAACCAAAAATACCATTACATTGGTATAATCAAGTGCCAGTAAGAGTGGAGCACGAATGCTCTGATAGCAAATTGTCACGCCCTTCCTTGGACAGCTTAGGCGTAGCATGAATCGATGCGATCTCGCACCCAACTTAGTCAGGAAGCTCTGAGCAGCACAATTACCAGACACACACTATAGAGAAACTAACAGCGAAAAAATACTATGAACTTAAATATTTAAATAAAAGTCCATTAAGGATCGAGTGATAAACTTATATACATATGTTCGGTTAAGTAACCCAAAACCCCATATTTACAGTTATCCAAATAGAGTATTTATACATATACCAAGTTCAATGTAAATATAAAAGAAAACTATCAAATGAACGGCCTAATCCATCAGGCCCGCCTAAGAGAAGGCACACATGTCCCAGATGCAAGACCCATCGTGTTCCTTGGGCTCTTGGTCTGCGAAGTCCTCAAAATCATCTTCCTCGAACTCGCTACGAAACAGTCTGTCACTTGCATAGTCATCTAAAAAGAGGTTTTCCACAAGTGTGAGCTCACACTGAGCCCAATGAGGGGGAAAACACACAGCATACAAATGATGCATGAAGCATATATTATTAATGTAAATATCAATCACACTATATGATGCATGTTCAATTTCATTTTTATTAATCCCCATAACAACCAGACTAAGTCATTGGTATGAACAACGGTATCGACTCGAGGAGTTCTTTGGGTCACTTCACGTTATCGCCGCCGCACTCCCTCAACCAATACAAACAGGGAGCTCGCCTCCAAGCTTGGTACGTTGGCCTCAAGCCTTCGGCAGACCCCGGTAGGCAAGTACCCCTGACCCTGGGTTAAATCCCTTTGCTCTAGGCGTCAGTAACCCGACTACCCAGCACCTGAAGCCCTGCTGGTAAAGTTCGGGGTTTCCATCCTACCCATGTTTTCTAGATGATGACATGCTGTGTTCAAGAGTGCACCGTGTTCCATATACACGTCCACTCAAGAACATAAGGTCACACAAATCATGTTATGCATTTCCAATACAATTTGTCAAACACACCACAATGATTCACGACCAGCCATCACTAAGAGAATCACATCATAAGAAATACAGCAGTTTCATTACAGTAAATGGAACAATAAATACCCATACATTACAATAGCTGAATTTACATCTAGGCATAAGACATAAGCATTAAAAATGGAAGGTTCATACATATAAGAGAGACCAGATTTGAAATCCAAACACCAGCATATAGGAAATCAGATATTAATCATCCAATTAAGCAAACACCCTACTCACCTTGGTTGTCTTGATCAAGCTATCCAACCAAGTGTCCAAAATTAAAGAGAAAGAGTTCAATACAGGTTCAATCCCCTAAATACAGAGTTATAAAATTGTTAAGACTCTTCCTAAGAGGCGGGAGCATCATCCCAAGCCATTAAAGATCCCAAAAAGTCATTCAGAGATGGCCGGAGCTTCTAGCTCCAGAAGGGCCGATCAGCCTGTTCTGGAGAGCCGACCAGAAAACAGAGCCAAAAACAGCAATTTATTCAACTGGGTTTTGTCCACCAAGATTGGTTCAGCTGGCCAAAGGGCTTATGGACATGAAAGAACACCCACTAAGGGTCATTTTGCTTGGATTGTATATATGATCAATGGATCATACATGAATCTACAAATCCAAGAAGGAATTTGAAAGAATTAAAGAGGGCTTTAAGAGATTGAGTTGCAGCAACTCAAGAATAGTAAAAATAGAACCTAGAAGATGATAAGTTCATCATTTGGGTTAATTAGAACCATTTGTATGTATAATCAAGGGATTACACATGCAATGCAAATCAAAACAAGAATGGGTAAGAATAGAAGGGGAAATGAGAGCTTGAGTTGTAGGAACTCAAGAACAGCATAAGTAGAGCTTGATTGATGTTTTAAAACAGTATAGAAATTATAAGCAGGGGCTAGGGTTTACCTATTGTTGAACCAACACAACTTTGAAGAGAAATGGTAGCATGCAACTGAATCAAGGGTCCCTAAGCCATGTCTCTCCTAGCTTCTTATTCTTCTTTTTCTTCCTCTGCCAAAACCGATTCTAATTCTTAGCCATTGAGAAATGAATCCTCAAGGCTAAGGATTGTTTATTTACCCAAGCCCTTAGGGCATGTTTGGTTAAGAGCAAAAAGAAAATGAGTTTAATTTCTATTTATAAGCTTAACCCATTAGGGCCTGTTTGGCTGGCCCAAACAGAATTAGGCTCTATAGCATATTGGGTTATGTTTGGTTGGCCCTAAGAGGTTAAAATGAATTAAATGGCCGATAGGCTTATGTGGGGCCCACAGACACGACTCGATTAAATAATACAAAATGTAGACGGCATTCTGATCAAAATGATATAATGGTAAGTGAAAAATAGCGGGGTGTGTGGGTCCTGAGAAATAAAATATTATTAAATAAGGCGACGGTCCCACAACCTTACTTTGGATTGCAAAGGTTAGATTGGAAAAAAATTACTTACTGTGGTTTGTACCGATATGCGATACGGGGTTCTTTAATAAAATTAGAACATGTGGGGACCGCGAAGTAAAACTGGATAATGAGCCGATACGACCAGTCTATAATAGTAGTCTGATAATCATGGCCGGTCGGTTCGGATTTTGAAAAGAAATAGAAATTTGGCTTTGATAACTGGAGTAGATTTATACATATTTGATCAGCAACTGAAATAGACAAATCCTTTTCTTTTTTTTTTGACAGGCAATGCCCACATTGCGGAGGCATATAGTAGTTGATCTTGAACCAGGTATTACACCAGATCGAATTAGACCTGCATTAGAGGCGGGTTTCACAATGATTATGTGAGCAATCCAATATCTATGTAATTGTTATGCTTATACATCATAACATTGTTCTTAGGATGGGATCAATTAAAAAGAAGGGAGGGGGGGGGGGGGTTGAAATTCCTAACTTATATGAAATACAAACATTACGAACTACATTATAAAAAGCTAAACATAATATACCAAATTTTATCTTACTAAATAATTGGAGGATTTGTGTCTCCATAGTAGGATATCTCTCCATTCCCACTTTTCCATTGCGATTAGAAGAGTTTTTTTTGGAGTGTATATTTAAATTAAATGACAGGTATTAGTTATGTAATTATCTTCCTTCTCCTTCATTCTTCATCTCAAAAACCTCTACTTGGATTGACCAACACAATCAAAGGGGATGATATGGTAACTCAGGTTTTAATTTGGTCCCAATTTAATTTCAATCATAAATTTGCAATAAGTCAAATTTTGGAAGCACTTAATGATCGTTGTGGATGCTTATTGTATCTTTCGATAGGATTAGGGTAATAAATTCACTACTCTTAACTGTATCTTCATTTCTCCCCTAATAGAAGCATTGTACTGGCAAAAGAGCATGGGTTTTATTAACTATGAAATATTATGTTTCTGTTTGGTTTTCTTCTTCTTTCTTTGGTCACAACTTTTACAATTTAAATATGGGTCTTTAGTTCAATTGGTAGAGTACTTGGGGTGTGGGAAATGACTCTACCTAAAGAGGATGGTGGTTCGAATCCACCAAGTACCTTATTTTTACTTTCTTTTTTACCTCAATGGTAATGTAATGATAATTGATATTTCATGATACAAAGAACCCAATATAACTTATAAATGTTCTTATAGCATTTGCACGTGCATCAATCATTTCGCACGCGACTGTATCTGGGCACAAGCACACACCGAGGCACAACACCGGTTAGCATTCTTTCTCCCTTTTTTAATTTTTTACTATATGTTTTTTTTTATGATCCTTTATTTTATATTGGTTGTGCTATCCCCATAAACTCTTTTTTTTTTTATTGATCTTTATCAATTATTGTCAATGATTTGACATTTTAATATCTAAATCCATATTGTACTCATTGAATTTGACTCTCTCTCTCTTTTTCTCTCTCTCTCTCATCATTCATGCCATTTAGAAGTATAAAAGATTCAGTTCCTAGGTGGTTCACATTATTGGAACTTATTTGATTCAAATATTGTGAAATTGTGCATTGTTAAAATATCCAGAAAGAATTAGAGAATTATATTGTTGTATTAGAACAATAAATCTCTCAATTTAAAAACAGTTCAAAAAAGAAATGATAAAGGTTCTATCAATGTTTTCAGAGTACAATGAACCATTCCTATACTCTTGTCTTTTTTAGCTTTATCTATCTCAAGTTCTTAACATAGATAATACAAAAATTATGTGCAATAAGATTCTCTTAATTTCATTTGGAAAATCAAAATAATTCACTAGCATGTTTATTTCATTCTTTTATGAGTCATGAATCATGATTTTCATTGACATAGTAGTTTTCATGAGTATTCTACTAGTTTATTATTTTCCAAGATCTCATAAGGATCTTGAGGAACAACTATGTGCATTGAAAGATGCATTAACACTTGGAAATGAACTTGAAAGAAATGCTTTAAAACATAATATGCCCAATTTTCTTTTGATTATCTTTACGACACTAATCTTTTAGATTCTGATCATTCTACAACATTGATGAATATACAATGTTTATATGTAGGGGACTTGAGGTTCAACTTTTGCTATTTCAAAATAACAAGTCTACCAAATTTTTTTTTTTTATTGCCCTGTTAATCACATCTATTGAATATGTACAAACACTTCTTCCTCTCTTAATCAGATTGAGTTATACTTGTACTAGCTTTCGACTTTTTGTATTAAATTGCAGAGAACATTTATTTAAATATATAAAATAATCATAAAATTCGTATTCCAAAAGTTACATTGATGTATTTAAAGAATGATCTGATTAGTAGATCTTGAACAAGATAAATAGCCTCTCACTATTTTTTTTTATCAGCACATGGTAATGATAAATTTATTTTAATTGAAACTTAAAAAGAAATATGCACAAAAATGTGCTTGTATTAATACATCTGGCCCATTTTTTTTTCAATATACGTTTTAGTAGGTCTTGTTGAATAATCTGCTAGGATGTACAAGTATTGACCAGATGCTATTACCCTTCCCCTATGACTCATACATCCCTCATATTATAGTAATAATAAAATATTACACTCTTAGAATGATATAAAATAATTAAAATAGAATATTAGACATTAAAATAATTCATATACTCCATGCTATCATCCGTAGAAAAATTACAATTTTGCCACTGCTCATTAATAATAATAAAAGAATTCAAAAACACAATTAATATTAAATGAGTAGAACACTCGTATTCAAATGCAAATATTAACAAAATATTCATAAAAACATTAAAATACTCAAAACATTTAATATAATAATAAAATAAACATGATATGCACTCGGGGTGTTACAACAGAGCAAGCCGTAAAGCAATTAAAAGAGACGAAGAATTGTTTGGATATATATGATGACCCAAAAGACGCAACGATGGCCTTTGCTAAAAACCATACAAAGAGCTATATTTAACGATCTGCAAGCGTTGCACGAGAGGGAAACCACCGTCCAAGAAAGGATTGCCAGGTATTTAAAGGCGAACGGACACCCCAAGGAATACGATTTGGAGGCATGTAAATTTTTGCTTTTGCAACTACAGGCTTCAACCGATGCTTTGGCCGTTTGTCAGCTTTTACCTTGCAGATTTTTGCCCGCTTCCCAAATGTACATCGAGTCTACAAAATTTGAAGACAAGGTAACTACAATGGTAATGAAACATCTAGGGTATCTCCTAACTCTTGCACTCTTTTAGCAATCACCTAGTAAGAGAACAAGAAAAAATATTCCATGCCATAGTTCCAGGTCATCACTAATCAACAAATGGGCAAGGGATCACTGATTGGTCTCGTGGCTCTTGCACTAGCACGAGGGCCAATGAGAACGCACGCAGGAGCATCAATATGTATGGAATAGTAGATTTCACTAGGGATGCTATGGTAATTTCACACTTGTGTCTAGACACAAGGATCTACACAACCAAACAAGAAGACAACATTCTTTTGCCCTCAACAAAAATAATAATCCATTTAAGATCTTGCAATTTACCAGTTTGAAGCCACAAGCCCTTTTAGCATTGTCAGAGTGCTCCAATCCAAGTTGTTGCTTGCATTCTCCATAGGTATATGTCATCTGAAGACGGGATCAAAAACATATTAGGTAAAAGGAATAGAATTAGGGCATACCATCGCACAAGGGTCCCACCATTGCACAGCTTGGGGAGGGTATGCAACCTTACCCCTGCTTCACAGAGGTTGTTTCCTTACTTGAGCCCACAATTACTAGGTCGCAATGAAGCAACCTAGTCGTTTCATTCACAAGGAATAGAACAAAAGACGGAAACAAAGTATATTAGAAATAACAATTTAAAATGTACCTGAACAAGACTGGATAGGATGTCAGAATCATGAAGATCTTGACGAGACATTAGACCTTTCGACGAAATAAATGAAAACTTCCACTGAACCAAGAGAGGGGCAAAATAAAATACTTATTAGATGTACTCAGAAGAAAATAAATTTTCTAATATTATGGACCCATTTGATAACTTATTGGGCAACCAATTATGATAAACTACGATTTCATCCCCCTAAATGATTCGCTTTTCAAAGTATAGTTGTATAGTAAATTCTCTTTAACCATGATTTAGAGTTGAAACCTTCGGAGGTGGAGTGCTTGGGACCCACAAAATGTTGAGGTTGAGAAGATGAGATGACAAATATATGTTAAAACGACTAAGGCTGTGTTCGACATGATTTCTTAGAATGCATTATCGTCGTAGAATTAATTCCAAGAACGCACACCAAAAGCAACTTTAGTTTCTTGTACGTGTCAAGTGAGGAAGATTTTCATAAAGATTTCACTCTTTCATGTCCCCTGTTAGTCCACTAATGGGGTACAGGACATGTTGACAGATAACACTAAGCCGATACAGCCAAAGATCTGGATCGGCATCCACTAGACATCTCTCCAAAAAATAAAAAACAAGTAAATTAAAGAACAACAATATACCTTAACAAACTTCTCATCTTGAATCTGCAATTTATTCTGTATACGTACTTTAATTTCGGCTAAAGTCTCGCCTTCATGAATGATCAAGAAAAACGGCTCTCCAAAGTACTTGAAGAACTGTAGAAACCAAAAGGTTAAATATAAGAACATCCATAAATGTGCTTCATCACTCAGCAAAGACATTCTATACTTTAAATAAGAGTGATGGTATGAAGATAGAATCTAGTATTTTTTTACCATAGGCTCTTGGGAGGTATCTTTTGTGAAGTGGAAAACAGGAATCAAGCAATCCTGAGGACCAAGGTTTCTCTCTTCTTCAGGAATCTACAATAACAATCAACGCTTAGTACCTTTAATTTGCACTACAAATCAATTTAGTGCCCGCTTGATAACCTTACGGGTGTTTTTGTTCTGGTTATGTGCTGAGAAACAGCAAAACAGTTTTTTCATTTTCTGTGCTAAGAAACCATTTTTGACCCGCTTGGTAAACCTGTTTTTGGAAACAAGCAAAACCCTTTTTTTTTTTTTTTTTTTTTAAAATTAACTAAAGGAATCGGAGAGCTTCTTCCCCAAATCGCATAGTGAACGAATATAGGAGTTTTCATCGAGCACACTTTTTCAATTTTCAGCCAAGAAACGACAGAATATGTCCAACATGTTCTGTCAAAAGTCTTCTACGGAGCATAAATTTCGATTTATGTTTCCAAAAATAGTCACAAAAAACACTTCGTTATCAAGCGATTTTTAGGTGTTTTTCCGTTTCTGAGAACAGAAAAACATCAGAAACTGTTTCTCGTAAGGTTATCAAGCGGGCACTTAATGTTTTAAAGGCTATGCTTCAACTTTGTTTCAAAAGCATGTGAGCAAATCAAGTTGAAAATGGAAAAGGAAGTAGAGGAACATCCCCCATGCTTTTTTTTTATTTTTTTTTCTTTGAGGGGGGGGGGGGGGGGGGGGGGGTTTGGGACTTCAAATAACTAAATTAGAAAATTTCTTCAAGCAGAACTATCGTTTTCCACCTTAGAAGTTTCCAAAGCCAAACTTTAGCGCTCACTCATTTATCCTTTCCCAGTGGTTCAATGATAAAATCAACAAAGTAAAGTTTCAGAATTCATTTCTTGAAAAAATCTCAATTTAAGAAGGTTCTTGTAACAGGTCCTGCGGAATAAGGGTTCTAGTCCAAGTCCAGAACTCACAAGACATAAAATTCAGCATGTTTTAACTCGATTTGAAACATATAATACAAATAAACAGGCATATAGACATGCACCTACCACAAACATGCAAAAATACAACAGAGCAGAGTAAAAGCTATGCATTACAATATTAAAAAAAAAAACAGAACATACAAAAAGAAACATAGCTACCTCCTCGACCCGCAACTGCATCGGCGAGCAAACATATATTTTCTCTATCTCTTCACTTGGGGGGAAGTTCTGCAAGGATGTTATTCAAAAATTATTCACTGGACAATAATGAACAAGATGCAGAACTTAAGTCCTAAATCTGCAAGAAGAAGTAGAAGTAGTAGTCCAAGTGTCTACGTAGTTTAGTAGGCATTCCAGTACTTAGTTTTATTCCCAAACTTCAACTTTTATGTAATAAATTGAACCGGTCCAAAGCTATTTGAACAAGTGGTTCAAATTAAGTTGTTTTTATTTAATTTGTTTTAAGTAGTCACGTGACCACTTAAAAAGTCACATGACTTTTATTTTAGGCTTAATAAAATTCGGACAGAGGTGAAGAAGTTCTTCTGACCTCTGAATTTTGAAAACTCTGTTCAAGCTGCTCTGCAACTTTGTTCCCTCCATTGGAGATTGTCTTGTGTTTGATCAAGGCTGGTGGGATTGGTGTTTGATCCAATCGACACCTTGCGGTGTGAAGCCCGGGTGGCTCTTTTGAATCTCTCCTTCAAGTTCTAGATCAATATTCGATTTTTATTCAAGTTCTTCAGTCAAACAAGTTGCTGCCACGATAAATCTGCAACAGTGAGTTTAATGCATTCTCAATCCCCACCATTCTTCTCAAATCATCTACAGCCCCGACCCTAACCCCCCACCCCCCTTAGGTCCCATCAAACCCTAACCCTAATTCACCAAAAACATATATTTAGCCTACCCGATTTAGTGTTCATAGCAGGTCCTGGTTGTTTGGCTTCTAGTTGGTTCTCAACCAATCTAGAACTACATTGGAACATCAATAGACAAAATATGATCTGCTCTCAAAAGTTCTCTGCGGAATTTATAGATACCGGCAGCTGAATGAAACAGATCTGCAGCAATTCCTTTCTTTCATATTTACCAAATTTATTAATGTTGAGCAGGGACATTCAAATTCAAATACTCAACACAACAGAGTTTAGTCACCTCAGCTGCTACTGCAAGACAAAATCCCAAACCAGAAAAAATCCAGGTAGAGACTAGTACAAACAAAATTGCAGAACAGAGAACATAGGATGTGGATCCGGGGTTCCAAAACCTGAATCCGATGGGCCCACCCGAAGAATAGATAGCTCAAGTCTAAGATAGTGGTACAATTGTAAATAACCAGAAATTTTAAGGGTTACTTAGGAAGGTGGACATGGGTTAGGACACAAAGGTCTTTATAGTTTTTGAATGGGGACAGAATGGGAAGTAAAACAAAATAATGACGTGGAAATAAAAGAAGTAGAGGGGGACACAAATGGAAAGTAAAAAAATGGAATTAGGAACACAACTCACGATTGGGATTTTCTTCAACCTTTGGAACCAAAGAGTCACGGCAGCGAACAAGACAAGAACTCCAACTGCAGCCTTGGAATCAGTCTCAAACAGCCTTAAAACTCCAGATTTATTGTCGCCTGGGCCTGCTGAATCGATCCAAACCACTGCTGTTATTGAAATCAGATGATGCTTGAAATACAAGTTTCTGAAACTTGGAACTCACAGCTCCAGCACTGTTTTGATCTAGGGATATGCAAGTGGAGTCGCCCAGAGGGAAGGATAGTTATTCCCAAACGACAGCGGAAGAAGGAAGGGAATGTGAGAGTCCGATGCCGAACACTTAAGGTTGGATATGGTTCAGGAACAGAGAATGGTGATGTAATGTCTACGGTCTGAAATAGAAAAGGATAATAGTATAATAATAAGAGACACGCACAGCTCATGGCAGCACTACGGTTAGAACCCTAACTTTTTTTTTATTCTAAATCTCAAATCTGAAAATATGATTGTAACAAAAGTATTTAAAGGCTCAAGCAATCCTAATCCTACCCTGAAACTGAAAAAAACAATCTTAATCCCACCACGAAACTGAAATAGCATTGCACTCTATCAGAGTTGGACTCTACCTTGGACTCAAAACTGAAACAAAACGTGGGACTCAAAACTCTATTTGCTACTAACAACTCTAAAATAGGATATACTCGAGAGAAAAGGTTTGGAATTCAACCTCCCTCATCTGGGAAGTTTTCTCAATTCTCAAAATTTTCAACAAATACTTCAAGAAAACGATGACTTTTCTTAACCATACGAATAGGCTGAAGGTTTTTATTCCTGCACCTCAGATAAAGATGACAACTGGAACAACTGGCCGCCAAGAATTCAATGACAAGTTGATGTAGATCACAAGTCCATATGTACCTGCAGGAACAAGCCCCAAAACCCGCCTAGCAAGGTTGTGGATTCGACTACTGTGAGAAGCAGCCTGGTCTGATGATGTGGCATGTTTTTGCTGGTTCGATGGAGCATCACCTAAAGCAGCCTCAGACCAAGCCCAAAGTGATGCATGAAGAAGTTAAAAGACCAAAACACTATTCACGCACTGTTCACGTTAACAATGTCACAGCCCATATTTTCCTTGTGTGGAGATGCTTTTTAGAAGATCTTGTGGGCCCATCAAGTGGAGAAAGATTCTATATTATTGATGCCGTAGTTTAGGTTCTATATTCAGTTTTAGAAAGTATATTAGGTAGTTTCTAATTTCGGTTTGTTCCTATTTTTGTTTCCTTGCTTGTTTAGAAGGCTGAACTATAAAGCCTAGTAGTTTCTAAGTTTAGTTACCTTCTATTTTAGTTAGGATTTAGTAGTTTCTATTTTAGTTTAGTTTTTATTTTGGAAGTTCTATTGTAAGCCTACCTATTAAAAGGCATCACATTTTAATGAAAGTCAGATTTTGGAAAAAAGAATTTCAGGCCATATTAGCCATCGGTCATGAGATTTTCCTCCTATGTGCAACAGCTCAGATAGCTGTGGGTGAGAGACCCAGGGTGAGAAGCCCATTCCCCTATCCCCTTCTTCTATCTTCGCTTCTTCCCCTACCCTACCCGATCTCCATTGCTGCTTCTGTGTGTGTCTGCATTCTGCAACCATTTATTAAGAACTCAACCTGAAGATCAGAACTCACTTCCAATTAATTCCAAGACTATTACTGCTGCAAGCCAATCGATTGAAGACTCCTGTTGCTCCTGAAAGCTACCTTGTTCGTGTTGATCCTGGCTGCAATCGATCTCTCACTGGTTTCTCACTAGTTCGAGGTCGACTCTTGCATTACAAGTTCTTCATTACCCAGAATAGAATAACCACTCAGAATAGTGAAAGAGATTATATTTGTCGAGAAGTGCACAATAGTATGGACATGACCCTCATTGTGCATCTTGACCAATTGTATCATTTTTTGTGAATTCCTATACAAAGCTTTTGTATATGGGTCTCTGGGTAATCCTTTTATCATTTCATCCAAGAGGAATAGTTCTTCTAATTCTATAAATTTTTCTAGAATGTTCTTTTCTTGATGATCATTCAAAGAAGTTTCGGATTGCCTAGTATTCCACCAATTAGTAATCCAAGATTCCAGACTTTTATTAATGAAAGAGAGATCCACCAGGGTAAAAAGACTATAGATGCAAGATATGGGAGTCCTTGACTATCTTTTGTTATTTCTAATTAATTGGTTAGTACTTGGATCTTGCGCATTAGTGATCTACGACCAACCTTTTCTTGCTGCTGATCGTAGACCACTCTCTCCCGGTGGTCGAGAAGATTTACCGCTAGCATCACTGTTGAGTTTTGGTTTTCTTGCTGGGGCGTGCGTTAACCCTTAAAAGGTTTAGAGTAGGGGCAAAGCATCCTGACGCGTTGTGGCCCTATCGGGCGCCTTCACTTGCTCCTCTGCTTGCTTGCAATGAAGGTGCAGAATTCGTACTGGACAGAAGCTGCAATCGCAGCTGCTGCATATCTTCTCAATCGCATCCCTACTCCTGTGACGTTTAACTGCATGACTAACAGAACAGCATATGAAGGTAGATTGAATAGATAATAGAAGCATTGGTAGAACAGGGCAGGAATCCACCAATACTGTGAAGTAAAACATGTCTTCCACTAAGTCTTAGTTAAACAAATTTTAGTTTTTGGTCGTAGCAGGTCTGCCCAAATAGGTCATTTTTAATCCACAAGAAGCAATAAAAGATGAATAATGAAACACATACCATTAAGATCCTGTGATTGAAAATCTTAAGCAATCTGAATTCTGCATTTGGATGAGACAGCACAACCTGCTCCATGATGTTTCACAAACGTAGGTTTACTTTCAACTTTCATAATATGAACAGGAAATATGCTGACTGAGGAATTCTCTAAACCAAAAAATAAAAAGCACCATTTATCCCACACTAAGAATAGACCTAGCATTACTACAGAGAAAGGATAGCATGTACACCTCTCTAAAGAGAATAAGGAAACAGATAAAATGTCAGATACAAAACAAGCACTCACGTTAGGTCTGAGGTCATCAAATACATTTGCTACTGTGTTCTGTTGTGGAAGACATATACTATGAATCACCTGAAAACAAAATGAAAGAAATGCAATGTGACAAAAAAAATCTTGAAATGACCATGCAGATGATCATTGAGAATGGTACACTAACCTCTTCTTCCTTTACTGCCGAATGAAAAGCAACTTTCAGAGTTTGCAAACCTTCCAATTCTGGCAGAGGGATATCCAATTCTTCATAATACAAGATACCTGAAGACTGTCAAAAAATAACTCCAATTGAGATTTGAGCCATTCAAAGGTTACCAAAAATGAAAGGACATGAAAACACTAAAAAAGAATCAGGTTCCAGGTTGATGACCTACTGGATCATCGAGTTTCAGCATGCATGGTAACTCCATCTCCTCTTGGTACTTAATTGGTTCATCGAAATCTGGCTGTTGAGAGAAACTATCATGGGGTATGAGCCGAATTTTGGATGGATCCAAACAACGTTGGCAAGCAACTGCTTTGACAAGATCATCGTATGTAGAAAGCTTTGACCTAGCAATTTCACAAGGAGAAAACGGAATAAAATAGAAAGAATTTTAAACTGAAACAAGTTCACTAACAGTAAATAACAGTAGAAGCAAAAGAAATATTCACTGATACTTACAGCACCAGAGAAAAATCATCCTCCTCTGGTTTCTTTAGAGATCGGAAATGAAGAACCTTTAAATCATCAAATTATGTAAAGTCAAGACTCTAGATATTCAGAATGAAGTAATAAAAGATAACAGGTAATACGTAATTAGATAGAAAAAAAAAAACAAAGTCATTACAAAGCGAACTTTTGACTATTATACCACTTGGAACCAACAAGCTTCATGACATCAATGCCATAAATTGTTCCTGACAACAAGCTAACAAGAAATCCCAGACCAGAATAATGTATCAAGCAGAACTGAAAAAACAGTTTGGAGTAGGCCATGATTGCCACCTATAATATTCCTGGGGATTTCAAAGTCCTCTACACTCCAATAAAAAATTAATAATCATGATATTCTCTACAGACCAGCGTACTTTCAGACCACCATTTTCGCCCTCTCCAATCTATAACAGATTTTGCAGAAGTGAAAGAGGAAAGCTGCGCAACCATAAAGTACAACAAGAAAAAGAACAACGGCCACCCATCCTTAAGAAGAGATTAAAGGAATGGGAACTCTCCAGAACACCATACAGATTTTGTGTCGGCTAACACATCCTCCAAAAGACAGAACCTTCCCACCCACCCATATTAGAGAGACCTAACCTTCAAATGAGAGATGCATGCATCTCCAAGGACCACCTCATATGGAGTTCAGCCATTAATGAGTAGGGCAAACCGCCACCAAGCATCAAGAAGAGCATCCACATAGAAGTCTCTGAACCATTATTGCCACCTCCAGCTCTGCAGTGATAGTAAAATATTCTCATCTTGGTTCCTAAAGACCAATCCATTCAGGCCCAGTGTTGCCAAAGACCCACCATCAAAGTTTAGGTTGAAAGCATTGCAAGGGGGAGAAACCCAACATCTGGATCAGAGCAAGAGCATCCATAGAGATTGCAACAGATAACTTAATAGCACAAGAAGTAATTGATGGGAATCCCATGAAAATCCTCCAAGAGAGAGAAAATCTGGCTGTTCTCATGACAGCAATAAGTTATATCCCAACAGGATCTGTTCCATCCTAAAAACATCCTTTTGTTCCTTCCTTTCTAAATAATCCAAATGCCAACTATAGACAAAGCGCCACGGCAGCTTTTCTCTCATCCTAGAAGGAACCAATAGCCAGAATCCCACATTTTACCGCAAAGAATACTGTCTTACCCGAGATTCTTCTGTTGATCCCATACTCATACAAACATGACACAAAAGCATAAGAGGTGCTGTAGACATATCAGAAACTCAAATTACAATGCTTTTGAAGAACCACCCAGTAGTTCAAATTTGGAAACTACAGAACATAGTACAGGAAGTCATAATCATATAAAACATGTTTGCCCATCATACTGAACAACTTTTACCGTTTAATCTCATGAACTATAGAATGCTGATTTATGATATAATATACCACTGAATTAGCTATATTACTGTTTAACCTAACCTCACTGCAAAATGCCATTTATGATATAATTTACAATCAGAGTCCATCAATGCCTTCTTCCTCTTACAACAATAACTGCCAATGCTACTATTAACACAACTAATATTACCACTAGTACATAATTTGCTGCCAAATGTTGTCTTTTAACAAATATGATGAGTACGTGCTTGTAAGTAGCCAATATAAACACACTCTTATTCAATTTCAGAAAAGGCATACCTGGCGATTATATACATGTTTCAAAAATGATGGAACATTAGGAAATCGGTATTGTCCAGAAATATCAAAAGAGAGACACTTCTGAAAGCAAATAATGTCCCCATCTTCAACCTATAAACAAAGGGAACATATTATATCAATCAGCACAGAAAATGTAAGCAACCAGAAAGAAAAAAAAAAGAATCACACCTATATGATAAATACCTGTCTAGATTGAAAAGTGAGTTTCTTGTCAATTTTTGTACACTTACCAGGCATAAACTTATTTTCCTGGTCAGCACAAAAGCATGGGCATGAAACTTATACAAATAAAAAATTTCTGATGTATGGGGTATAACCAAAGTGGAGTTCACAACAAAAAAAAGACACAATTCCACAACAGATATTAGATAGAATTATTTTCCTTCCTGGTGGGACAGGGAAGAAAGAAAATTGATATAAAGAACAAGAGATGAACCTCATAAAGTTTTATTTTTTCATTAGAGTCAAAGCCAGCCATTTGATTTAGTTTTGCTAGGATTTCCACAGGCTTAGCAATACCCTTAACATAAAGCCTTCCAACATACCTGACAAAATTAAATAAAAACTTCAAATCAATCACGTTATTTGATTTACCCAAAAAAAAAATGTCTTGAGAAGAAACAGTAGGAGGGCAAGAAACAGTAAGCACCGGAACTCTTCTTTGTCTGGGTCATATAGCTTGAAGAAAAGCAGAATATCGTCTTTTGTCTTGTCCGGAAGAGGAATAGGAAGTAAATCCTGTACGGCATTAGAGAAAAGCATTGAGGATGGGAAAATACACGATCCAAGCAAGCTTGACAATGTATTAAATTAAATTAAAATAAAGAAAAGAATAGTTACCAGCCCACGCTCCACATCCAAGAATAATTTAAGTTCTGCACCATGCGCTTTATTTGTAACTTCCCTCAACTGTCCAACCTACAAGGGTGCAAAAATTATAAATGTATGTCTTCCATCTACTAGGCAGTAATAACATTAGAGAACCAACCACCCTGTTGATATAAACACCTAAACCAGAACAATTAAGGAGTTTAAATATAAAGAAAACTAAAATTTAGCACCCTTAAGTTCCACAACATCCGGACGGAATTCCCAAGAGACAAGTCTGGCATTAGCCTCCACGCACCAGACGGTTTTATTCTTGGTAATGTTTTGCAGGGATCAAGGAAACAGCGTACATCTGCCACTCCCCATGCACTGGGTATGCCCTTTAATGTTTTGCAGGGGCATCACTGATTTTTTTTCAACTGATTCTTGCACTTGTATTTAATTACCAAGTACATCACGATGCAATCCCAGGGAATAAAAGACCTTGTTTGTTTCGCTATATATGGGCCCACTAAATACCAAAGTTTTAAGGAAAGAGCGCCAAATCTATAATAAACCAGAATTTGAAAGGCAATTGGGTGATATAAGGGGATAAGAGAGATAGTGTGCGCAATTAAGGGAAAATGAAGGAACAAAATAAAGAAAGAAATCGCGCAGGGGAAAGGAGGGAGGGGGAGTAGTCTTCAACCTCATAATCTCTCAGCCATATACGAAAACAGCAGTAAAAGGGGTCTTTGCATCATAAGTTAAAACACTTCAATTTGTTCTCCAATCGAACCAGGATATTGGGAAGAGTCTGCCAACTCTTAGCTGATTTAGTTCAAAGCATGATGCAATTCAAGATAGCTGCTGATCACGTGAACAGTGGTGTAGGCCCATATGGACAGGTTGTGTGGGAGGTATTTCAGAAATAGTTGTTGCCTTGCATGGGCAATATCAAGATCTTATGGGCCCCTATTGGAAATATGAACTGGAGGAGGATCAGGTTTTATTGCTGTCATTATCTAATATCTATTTTCAGCTTTAGAAAGTAGTTTTTTCTTTTATTATAATGACACTAGTTGGTTAGGATCTTTAGTGTTGTAATATCCCTATTAGATACTCTGTGTTATTTAATAGCTAGGATCTTAGTTACTTGCTGTTCAAAACTATCCATTATATTGTCTTTCCATTTTTACTTCTTCCTCCACTCAACGAGAATACGAACAAAGCCCCCTACCATAGTAAGACGAGTTCTATGATCTAACACGACTGGTTTTCCCACTGCCTTAGCCATTGACAAGAGGATTCGCTCATGCCAGTACTCGAATGGCAGATCAGGGTCCTAATCCACACGAGCTTTGTAACCAGTTCCGCTTCATGGACGTCGAAATTGGGCTTCCATCTTTGAAAGCGAATTAACTAATCCCCAAGCCTGTTCGGACTTCTACGCCATAACAAATTCACAAAAGAACTGGAATACCACAAAACCTTTCCGTAGGAGGACCATGGAAACCCTCTCCTTCAGACTCCAAGAATCCTTGGCCGCCTTACGAAGGACGTCAAGAGAGGACAAGAGAAAATTAACTCGACCTATGAGTGCAAATCGAAACTTGAGAAGATTCGACTCATATTCCTTTTGTGGGATCACAATTCTAGTAACATTACCAGAATGAATCGGTTCCGGCAAAGCTTCAATATTTGGGAGGGAAGATCTCCCAATTGCAGCAACATATGATCTTCGAGTGGGTCGAGAAACACCACAACTTGCAGCACCCCCCTCTACAAGAAGCTCTGAGGGAGGATGATCGGAAAAAACCTCTACCCACCCCTTCATTGTTACGTACTCCATGTTTATCTTATTTAGTAGTTATTTAAAATTAAATAATTAAATATTAATAATTATTTAATATTAAGTAGTTAATTAGTAGTAGAAAGTGTGTAATTAGTTATTAGTAACAGGATGAATTGAAGAGAAATCATAGGGAAGTGCGAATCTGGGAAAGGGCCGAAAGGCTGAAGCTTGAAAGTCGAAACGCTTGATGCGAAAGGAATTAGGGCTTTAGGAGTTAGTCTTAGCCATTTACACTTTAGGTTTTTTTTTTTTTTTTAACAAGTATACCCCCCAAAACGGTACGGTTTCGTTACATACCGACGGTATTGTACCCAATACCGACATTGTACCATACCGTGGCCAATACCCTTTTTTTGTCCCATACTATACCGTTTTTGCA
This sequence comes from Telopea speciosissima, assembly GCF_018873765.1. NCBI lineage: Eukaryota > Viridiplantae > Streptophyta > Magnoliopsida > Proteales > Proteaceae > Telopea > Telopea speciosissima. The sequence continues at coordinate 84,846,207 of NC_057916.1, read as the reverse complement.
AGTTGCAACAGTACGGTTTGGTACGGTATTACACGGTTGGTTTCGGTTTCGGTTCCAAATTGACACCCTTATGCAGGAGGATCTTCTTAAACAAGCCATTTCTTGTGCTGGGAAGTTGATTGAGGTACAACCCTTCTCAGAGGAATTGGGTTTGCCCCGTGACACAGTCTTTGTCAAAATTATTCTCAAGAAGAAGCATCTGGTTTGCATCTCTTAAAAAATCCGTAATAGTTCAAGTATGGCTTTCCCTATCAAAGTTAAATTTGAGCTCTACTCAATCTATTGGAGATGCGGTTGTATTTTTCATGATATTCAACATTGCCCTTGCATCAAGGACCCCGCGGCTTCTTGTCTACCAACTCCTGGTTTTTTTGAAGATGCCATTGCCATTCCCATCTCTGGTTTCTCCCCTATGGGTTATTTCCCTCTCAACTTGGAACCAATTTTGGAGAACTCTCTTTCTATGGACTCGGATTCGTCGGAGGTGTGCTTTCCAACATAATTTTCAGCTTCTTCCTCCACTCATTTCGGAAGAAAATTGGAGATAGCTCATGGAAACAAGTGATATGGAATGGGAAGACCTTGACCCCATTCCCATTCCATCCAACGTAGGAATTGATTTTTCTGAAGAAGATTTTCTAGCTTCACTTTTTGTTGATTGCGTTTATGACTCTGATCCAGTGGAGGGATATGTGGAAGGGAATAATCCTCACACAGAAAAACAGGTTCCCTTTAGTGTGAATGTAATGCAGGAATTTGAAGAACAACTGTTGCTTTGGAACTTGGATTCTAGTAGCACTCTCTATCAACATTGGCACATGTTTTTTTTTATTTTTATGGAAAGCAAAAATATATAAAAGCTTAAAAAGAAACGTGGTGGTCAGTACAAGCGCTCCGTGCCAAATTTTTGGCAACAACCGCACTAAAGTTGTGCATACTAAACTTGAAATATGCATTCTGAGTTAGGTCCGAAATCTGAAGTAGCGTATGAAACAAGTGCCATGGCCATTTGCATTTGGTTGGAGATGGAAGAGATTCAGTGATCCTCCGATTATCACACCAAATTTCCTTAATCTGCAACCCAATACTAGCAGCATGGTCCAGACCCTTATGGATCGCAAAAATATAGGTGACCAAGTCTTCCGAGCATCTTTCCTGCATCAAAAAACCTAAACTTGCCATCAACCAAAAAGAGATAGGCCCATCCGGCCTCAGTCAGTCTAGGTGAACTGAATCCTGCACAGATTAGGATAGGAAAATCATAACTAGGTAAAGCAAAGAAAGAAGGCTTCAACGGGAATACAATATCATGCAGCAAATCAGTCTGAGAATGACATCCAAGGTCATTCAACCGTGACTCAGATGGACTAAATACTCACTCTCCAGTGCATACTGCCCCAACACCAATATTCACGGATGTTGTGACACCCCCTTCTATGCCTAGGAAGTAGTTTTTTCCTGGGGAGTCGGAACCACTCACCCTACCACAAGAAGAGGAAACTGTTGCTACCTGCCTTGTCACTTGTCTTATCAGCTGATTTTGATATGATCAGAAACCATATGTCCCAATCAATCTCTCACTCTGTTGATCCCATTAATTTACTACCCCTGTTGAAGGAATGGATTTCTGATCATGAATCTTTATTTCAGGAACACAATTGCTCTGAATCTCTAAATGCACGCTTTACTGTGGAGGAAGCTTGTTCGGCAACACCAAATCGGGTATTTCTTTTTTCTGATTATCAAGATTTTCTCAACTTCACCTCTGTTTATTTTATCCATCTACTTTGCTTTGCATTATCCATTTATCTTTTGAACAAAAAAAGAGCCAACCGTAGATCTTTTATTCCTAGAAAACATCCATGATTTGTCAGTATTATTGCTTGTGTCTAGGTTTATTCTATATGTCTATTCTGCCTATTCCTTTGCAATTTCTTTTCGCTTTTATTGCCTTGCTCTTTCTTCCTGCTTTTCTACTTCCACCCATTATGCAAATCCTGGCATGGAATGTTAGGGGACTTCATAGTCCTTTTACCCAAAGAAGTCTAGTCTCTTTTACTAAAATCCACAAACCTGATATTATTTTCCTGTGTGAGACCAAATGTATAGACCATGACAATTTCAAAATTGCTGACCTACCAGGTATGTACAAATCAATTGCCTCTATTAATCGTGAGGGCATAAGGGGAAATAAAGGAGGGCTATGGGTCCTTGCAAACCACTTGATCACAATCACTAATATTTCTATCTTCACCCATTTCTTAGCCCTCTTTATTTCAGACCCTAGAATTGGTACTTGGGGTTGTGTCTGCCTCTACGCTCCCCCTCATTATCAACTGAGGTTGGGTTGACTTACTTTCTTTCCTCTCTTCCATTAACCAAAACTTTTTAATAGTGGGGGACTTTAATGAGGTATTGTCCCAGGCTGATAAATTGGGCGGCACTTCTTTCCACCCATCCCCGGCTGCTCAAGGGTAACCAATCTGATTTCAACCCTTTCTCTGGAAGAATTAAAATTCCATGGCTCTAGATTTACTTGGACAAATAAGCAAAGACCTTCAGGATTGGTTAAGGAATGCCTAGACAGGGCCTTCAGATCACCTGAATGGTTTTCCTCCTATCCTTTTGTCAAATCCCTGCTCTAGGATCTGATCATAATCCCATTTTAGTTAATAATTGTTTTCCTAATAAATCCTACTAGAAGTTATTTCACTTCCATGAAGCGTGGACTAACCATTCTGAGTTTCTCCCCTTCTGCCATAAACATTGGAAAAACCTTGGTCTTGATCCTCTTGAATCCAAACTTGCAAGTATGGCAAGACTCCTTAACCATTGGAACCATCACACTTTTGGGAAAATTGATAACATCAAAATTGGTCTAATGAAAGATTTATCTGACTTGGAAGATTGTCAATCCTCTTCCACCGAGGATTTGTTTAAAGTCTCCTCCCAAATTGATTGGGTCCAAAAAGCAGAAGTCTTCTGGTTACAAAAACCAAGACATCTTTACATAAAGGATGGGGGTCGCAACACCAGATTTTATCATATGGTCTCCAAAATCACTCTCAGAAAAAGAGGACTTCATTTTATTCTGAATAACAATGCTGACCGAATTGAGAATCCAATGGATATAGCCAACGAATTTATTCCTCACCTTCAAGGAATATTCCAGTCCTCCAATCCGTTAGATCCCTCTTTTATAGCACCCCTTTTTGACCCTGTGATCTCTGAAAGAGACCAATCCTCATTATGTTCATTGCCTGATATGAACGAAGTTAGAAGGGTGATCTTCTCTATTGGAGCCCTTAAAGCTCCAGGTTTTGATGGCTTTCAGCCCTGTTTTTACCAAAAGTTTTGGGACTTAATTGCAAATGATGTTCTTGCTTTTGTTCAAAAAAAATTTCAGGGACACCCCCTCCCTTCTGGGGTTAACCACACCCTCTTGAGTCTAATCCCCAAAAAAGAGGATGCTTCAAGGGTGACTGATTTCAGACCTATCAGTCTCTGTAATATTTCTTATAAAATAATTGCAAAACTGCTGGTTGGTAGATTAAAACCCTTCCTCCCATCTTTTATCTCTCCTTTCCAATCGGCATTCATCCCTGACAGACAAATTTCTGACAATAGTGTAATTGCACATGGAATCTTTCATTTCTTGTCCCACAAAAAAGGTAAGTCGGGATTTGTAGCAATAAAATTGGATATGTCCAAAGCATATGATAGAGTTGAATGGCGTCTGCTAGAGGGCATTTTCAAATTTCTTGGATTTGGAACATCTTGGGGGAATTTAATCCATAACTTGATTTCAACTTCCTCATTCTCTATCAAGTTGAATGGCAGTCCTTTTGGTTTTTTTCCATGGATCTTGTGGACTTCGCCAAGTTTGTCCTTTAAGCGCTTATCTGTTCCTCGTGATAATGGAGGTGCTATCAAGATTATTGAACGTGTACAGAGACATGGGGATGGTTGAGCCTAAGCAAACAGTTTCAATTCAAACTTGGATCATAAAAAATTTAATTCACTACAGCCAGAATGGATTCCCAAAGTCCAAAATTTAGCACCCTTAAGTTCCACAACATCCAGATTGAATTCCCAAGAGACAAGTCTGGCATTAACCTCCATGCACCAGATGATTTTATTCTTGGTAATGTTTTGCAGGGATCAAGGAAACAGCGTACATCTGCCACTCCCCATGCACTGGGTATGCCCGTTAATGTTATGCAGGGGCATCACTAATTTTTTTTCTTTTGGAGGGGGGGGGGGGGGGGAGGGAGGGGGGACAAGAAAGATATATTATATTTAAACCCTCCTTATCCCACCAAACCCAACCCACCAAAAAAAAGGGGTAAAGGTGGGACCTCACTGATTCTTGCACTTGTATTTAATTACCAAGTACCCCACGATGCAATCCCAGGAAATAAAAGACCTTGTTTGGTTCGCTATTGGCCCACTAAATATCAAAGTTTTAAGGAAAGATCGGCAAATCTATAATAAACCAGAATTTGAAAGGCAATTGGGTGATATAAGGGGATAAGAGAGATAGTGTGCGCAATTAAGGGAAGATGAAGGAACAAAATAAAGAAAGAAATCGCGCAAGGGGGGGGGGGGGAGAGTAGTATTCAACCTCATAATCTCTCAGCCATATACGAAAACAGCGGTAAAAGGGGTCTTTGCATCATAAGTTAGAACTCTTCAATTTGATCTCCAATCGAACCAGGATATTGGGAAGAGTCTGCCAACACTTAGCTGATTTAGTTCAAATGCAATTCAAGATAGCTGCTGTTCACGTGAACAGTGGTGTGGGCCCATATGGACAGGTTGTGTGGGAGGTATTTCAGAAATAGTTGTTGCCTTGCGTGGGAAATTTCACGATCTTGTGGGCCCCTACTGGAAATATGAAATGGAGGAGGATCAAGTTTTATTGCTGTCATTATCTAGTTTCTATTTCCAGCTTTAGAAAGTAGCTTTTTCTTTTATTGTAATGACACTAGTTGGTTAGGATCTTTTATTGTTGCAATATCCCTATTAGATACTTTGTTTTATTTAATACCTAGGATCTTAGTTACTAGCTGTTCAAAACTTTCTATTATGTTGTCTTTCAATTTTTACTGCTGGCTACAACCACTTGATATGTAATGGACCTTTTGAGTCTTCCCACATGATTATAAATGAAAATTGAAGCTTGTTTGTGCAAAGAGAGCCTGTGAGATGCAGTGAGGTGAGAGACCTTGGGTGTGAAGTCCTAGACTGAGATAGTCTCCCATCATTCTTCCCCTTCTCCTCCTCCCAATCGACACCCTTGTTCCGAGTTTATTTCTCTGCTATTCTGAGACCAGCGAGACTCTTGTTTAAGCTACTGATTGCACCTGTGATCTCCATCGAAGGATATCAAGTTGTTGCTGGCATTGTTGCTGATTGGAGAGGTTTCAAGCACATGTGGTTCATGATCTTGAAGGTTTCCTGCTGAAACTTTTGAGGTCATTGATCTCTCAAGTTAGACATCAATTGCTGCCAAGGTTTGAAGATCAAACCTTCCCATAGCAACCCCTACTCGACTGGGATTTGGTGGTAATCTGAGGAGTCTGGTGTGTCTCCTACCTGAAATCTCCTCAATTAAACCCTAAATCAAGAGCTGGGGAATCTCAGAATTTAGCCGACAATTTCATCTGAAATTTTGAGAACTGGTCTTATCCCTCAAGACCTCCACTCTGGGGTAACTTCAGCCCTTTCCCTTCTCGTTTATTGTGGTTCTTAAAATCAGTTTATTCTCAGACTTTTGAACCCTAGTTCTGCCTGTGAGAACTTATGAGACGGATCTTGACGACCGAGGTAGAGCGCCAATCAATCACTTGGGAGGAAATGAAAGAAGATCTGAGTGACAAGCATCTACAGTGCACGGTTATCTCTCTCTCTCTCTCCAAGCTGGGGAGAATACTTTGAGAAAGCCCCAATCAATCACTTGGGAGGAAATGAAAGATCTGAGTGACTAGCATCTACAGTGCATGGTTACATTACATCTCTCTCTCTCTCCAACTTGGGGAGAATACTTTGAGAAAGCCCCAATCAATCACTTGGGAGGAAATGAAAGAAGATCTGAGTGACAAGCATCTACAGTGCACGGTTAAATATCTCTCTCTCTCTCTATCTCTCTCTCTCCCTCCCAAGCTGGAGAGAATACTTTGAGAAAGCCCCTACTACCACCGGCCCCTCATATGGTCAGCAGCAATAAGGTGCAATATTATCATTGCCAGGAAATTGGACAATTTCCCAAAGCATGTCCAAACCGCCAGAAAGAAAATGTTGTTACTAAAGTGGAAGAATCTGATGATGATAGTCCTGATTCATAACTGTATCCACTTGAAGACCGAGATTTTAACACTAATAACTATGATTAAGTAGTGGCATTCACATGATTAGTCATGTCTCGGTAGCTGAAACCATGGAAGAAGATTCTAGTAAAGAGGTCTACGTTGACAAGATCAGAGTAGACAAGCTTGAAGCCGTGGAAGGTTAGTGTTTGAGAGTACTCCAAAACAAATCTTCAAGATTCATGATGTTGTTCTTGAAGCGGAAGAGCTGGTACCTCAAATCCTCAATGAGAAGGTTACCATCGATGAGAACTCTATGCATACAACGTTCACGGTTAATTTTTGTAGAAAACCTAGGACCTGTAACCAGTAACTCTAGAGAGAAGAGAAGATGGAAATTGTAACATACTTGAATTAATTAATTGATAGGTAAGCCCCTCTATTTATAATAGAGGGGAAATTACAAAGAGACTCAACTAGGCGATGTGGGACTAAAACCCACATAGCCGACTGTACCTAATTACATAATAAATAAACTAGCCCCAAAAGGACCAGAATACCCCCACGGTATTCTGGATTACATATTCCAACACTCCCCCTCAAGCTGGATTATACAAATAAGTAAAGAAAGAAGATCCAGCTTGAACTAAAGAAAAAAAAACTCCTAATAATGCTAACACTCCCCCTCAAGTTGGCGCATACAATATACTGATGCCCAACTTGAACAAAATGAGAAACAAACTAAGGTGCAGCAGAATCCAGCTTGACATATGAATGCAGCTCCCAAATAAACCTTCAAGAACTTGAAAAAATAGATCTTCAAAACTTGGACAGACATGATCAAGAACGGGACTGGAATGTCTTCCAAAAAGGCGACTTTCAACGATCTTCAATAGCTATCCAGTGATGAATCTCGATTGTCATAGTGACTTAGAATCTTGAAGTGAAATAACTAGAGCAAGCAGCAATGAAAACAAACTAAATCAGGCAGCAGAAAAAATACTGTATCAACCCAACTGAAAGTTCTCAAATAGGCAACAACCAAATATCTTCAATACTCTTCAATACTTCAATCTCCCCCTTACGGCAAACTCAACCCAATAAAAAAGTAGATACCCATTGGCAATGGTGAAAACTCTGATCTTCTACAAGTTCTGCTTCTACAATGTCTGCAGGTGTACTGTACATAATCCCCCCCTCACGTGTAGTACACGTGGACATAACATAGATAATGTAAAAGATAGGGCAAAAACATAATATTCCAGAATTTTCCAAAGGTGCTATGGGTAAGTAAAAAAGGAAGGAATGGCAAAATTGTAATTTATCAGAAGTTTCCAAAGGTGTTATGGGTAAATACCAAAGGTATGGGATATGAAGGGAATTAGAATTATTGAAAGAGAAAGGTGTTGGAAAAAAAAATGGCATGGCTGTAATTTGGTGGAAATCCATTTTTAAATACAATCCAAGCCAAAGGGTAAACTGGTAATAAACCAAAATTTTAAGGGTTAATTGGGTAGTCAAATAGGGGAATGTATGAAAAAGTAATGGCAGTTTGGTAAATAATCAGAATTTTGCAAGGGGCCCTTGGTAAATAAGAAGGTAATGGGTCATGTAGGGAATTAGATTTATAGATGAGGGACATACTTGGAAGGAGCAAACTCTTAATGGCACGATGTAAATAATCATAAGAAGGATGGGTACTAATAAAGGTAGGGTAGTAGGCTAGTAGGCTAGTAGCATTAAATACCTAATAAGTTAAAACTTAAAAGGAAAAGGAAAAGGAAACATGATATGGGTAATAAAATAAAGAAAAAAAGAATGATAAAAAGGAAGGCTGATTTGAAAAGTAGTGAGGAGGACTTGTGAGTCACGCAACCTTGGAATTCAAGAGAATATTAAGTGAATTAGACATAAAGGCAGGGGCATTTATGGAAACCAGGAAATAAAATAAAGCAGAAAATCATGAGCATACCTCAATACCATCATCTTCAACCACGATTCTTAGCAGTAAGGAGTTGAGAATAGTAGAGGGTAAAAAGATGACTCCATCAGTTCCTTCCTTGAAACGCAACCAGAGGGTGCAAACAGTGGCAGTTGAGAAAGGAATTTTTGAGGCACAAACCAGAGAAAGGCAGTGGCAAAGTGCAAGGATGAAACGGAGATTACAGCATTCGACACCATGAAATTCAGGGGAAAAGCCAGGCAGCGGTAACTAAAATAGCAGTCAAGATGGTTCCATGTACGAAAACAGCAATAAAATCAGCAATATGGTGGAACTGCATATCTTCGTCTTCAATCAAATAGTTGCAGCACATCATAGAAACCCAATCTCACGATAGATCTGCAACTCCATTGACCAAACCTTTGAATCAAGGAGGAACATCTTCACAAACCAGTAACAGGGTAATCGATTCAGCAAACCCTAGTAGCAACTCGATACCAACAAGTTGCTACTGAATAATCAACATCAGCAGCAAATCGATTCAACCAGCGAAGAGAACCTATTGACAGTCACGCTACCAGCAGGAAACCCCTATACCCCCATTGACTTAAGAGAAAAGGGGAAACAGAGAGGCGGAAACCAAAGGACCCCATTGCTGAAGGTTGTCTTCAAACTTCGAACCAGCAGCCAACGGATCTAGTTCAGATATGGTAGATCGAGATGGATCGAGATGCAGCAGGTCTGCAAGTAACCTGGAATTTCAGCAAAGAAGGCCGTAGTTAGAACAGATCTTCAAAAAATACGAGAAAGCCTTGTCGAGTCAAATAAATCTTCAGCAGTAGAACAGACACTGCTACCAGAAAACCTCCGAACCTTAGGGCAGCAGCAGAAAATCGTTACAGCCAAGGATCCTCTTCAACCTTGCAATTCCAGCATACAATGACTGCGGAAAATTAAAAAAAATCGATAAAGAATAAATGAGCAGGAAACCCTAGTTCTTCTTTTCTTTCTATGAACTAGGGTTTCTCCATAAATTGGAGAACTTTGAAACGACTCTCAAAACTGCAAACAAGAAGAGAATCAATCACTGGTTACAACAGCTTTGATACCATGTAGAAAACCTAGGACCTGTAACCAGTAACTCTAGAGAGAAGAGAAGATGGAAATTGTAACATACTTGAATTAATTAATTGATAGGTAAGCCCCTCTATTTATAATAGAGGGGAAATTACAAAGAGACTAAACTAGGCGATGTGGGACTAAAACCCACATAGCCGACTGTACCTAATTACTTAATAAATAAACTAGCCCCAAAAGGACCAGAATACCCCCACGGTATTCTGGATTACATATTCCAACAATTTTGATTCAAAGTTCGATCATGTAGAATTCGTTATGCCATCATAGTTCTTTGAAGAGAGATCTCCACCCCTTGCAGACTACATTCCTAAAGTCTACAAGCAACCAGAATTCTGTTTGGGAACGGTCAAGTCTACAACCCATATGTTGTTTTGTCCTCGTTACTACAAAACTTGAGGATAAGTTTGTTTCAAGCTGTGGTGAGTTGATGCAGATTCATCACCAAACTAGGTGTGTTTGCTTAGGAATAAGTCTAGGATTGTGTTGTATACATGTTGGGCCTATGGTCCATGGGGTACTATCCATGGGGTTTTCAAAGTAATAGGGCCACTTTTATGGGCCTATCAGCTAGTTGGTTTCTTATATTGAGTTTATTTTAAGTTATTTTGGCTTAGTTCAATAAATCTGGTCCAATTCAAGTTGCCTATTTAATTCTTTAAGTTAGCTATTAAGTAGTGGGTCCACATCACTTAAGTCGACAGTGGCATAGAATAGATTTATTAAGTGATTGTGATTTGTAATAAAGAGTCAGCTGGGGGGATTTTGTATTCCAACTCAAACTCTTATCTCTTTCTTTATAAATTAAGCTGTACGTGGGGAAGTTTCTTCTGAACCATAATTTTAAAAATTGCATTGAACTCTATCTCTTTTGTTAAAAATAAAACTGTACGTGGGGAAGTTTCTTCTCAAACACAATTTTAAAAATTGCATTGTTGCTGCTGCTAGTCTTCTTCATTGGAGATCCTTGTGTTTAACCAAGGGGAAGGGGTTGGTGTTTGATCCAATCGACGTCTTACGGTGAGAAACCCAGGTGGATCGGCTTCTAGTTTTATGTTCTGCTGCTACCATTGTTCTACAAAACTTTCTTATTCATATTCTTCTGAACCACAATTTTAAAAATTGCATTGAACTCTATCTTTCTTTATAAATAAAACTGTATGTGGGGAAGTTTCTTCTAAAACACAATTTTAAAAATTGCATTGCTGCTGCTGCTGCTGCTAGTCTTCTTCATTGGAGATCCTTGTGTTTAACCAAGGGGAAGGGGTTGGTGTTTGATCCAATCGACGCCTTACGGTGAGAAACCCAGGTAGATCGTCTTCTAGTTTTATGTTCTGCTGCTACCATTGTTCTACAGAACTTTCTTATTCGTATTCTTCATTCTTAGCCATCAACTAGTAAATTTAACTCTGAAATGTCCTGCAAATAGACTGGTTCTTCTAGAAGATTAATACAATTCACTATTTCTCATCCGAATCAATTCTGATTTTCTGTGTTCTGTTTTGATCATCAAAGATATATTTGTTTGATTTTAACCTAATATCTGTTTGGTTGAAATTATATAGTTTATGACAATTACACCCCTATCGGTTGCTGTTTATATTCTTCATCAATTACTGAATCATGATCTGTTTCAACTCACTGTTCTATATCAATTACTGAATCATGATCTGTCTCAAACATGTTCAACCCGGTCCAAGGAAATGCTCCTACATCACCCCAACATTAAGAGTAGAAAAACATCCAAGAAAGCTTTGCATTGTCTAAGAACAATGCGGTCCAAAACAGACAATGGACACAAACATGCAGAATCAAGTGAAGGAGCCCCAACCAAAGTAATGAATCTAACTCATTCCACACCTATAGAACAAATATCCTAGATGATGGACACACACGCACACCCAAACACAGAAAGGGCCCCATCAATAAAAGCATGATGACAATTGCTGTGCAATATCACTTTGAATGTAAATTGGAGTAGGTCACCCGCCCTGTTTTCCTTTAATAGGGAGCACCAAGAAGTAAAGCAATGCATCTATGGCAAGATTCATGATAACTTATGAAATATAGGTGACTGGATAACTAAATTTTATTTTAAGAGGCAACAACTGAAAGAAATAAAGCAATACATGTAGTGCTCGATTTAAGATAACTTCTGAATATATGTGCTGGAAACTAACAAAACAATGACAGTGGAAGTACTTACAGATTGTTGCTCTTCCTGACAAGTAAATGGCCTGCTTAGACGATAGGTATTGTTTCGACCCTTGGCCCACAGCCAAAAGCGCTGGTACTCCACTGGAATGTCAAACTCTTTAGCAACCCAGTCCTGTAAACCACTTCAATAGTTAGATAAACAGAAACCCAAAGCAAAAATAAGAACTTGATTATTACACATTGTTTGCATGTATGAAGCAGACCACACATCACAAAGGCTCTCTATGGTTGGTTTTCTATTTCAATTTCAGATCAGTTTATTAAAATAAGTCAACAAATAGATTTTTGGTCAAGAATTGAAATTGTGTGGTTTCATCAATTGAAAATAATTCAAGAATAAGAATACCATTTGGTAGTTCAATTTAAGAATAGATTCTATCTATTTATGATAATAACAATGATACTGAAGATAATGATAATAGAAATAACAATAATAATGATAATGCTAATTTTAATAATGAAGATGATGATGGATAATGATAATGATAACGATAATGATGATGATGATGATGATAGTAGTAGTAATAATAATAATAATGATAATAATAATAATTATAATAATGATGATAATACTGACAATAATAAGAATGAGAATGATGATGATGATGATAGTAATGAAAATAACAATGATAATAATAAGGGTAGTTATCTATGCAACAATGGAAGGTGATTTTTCAGAAAAATCCCAAGAAAAATCTGAGCAATCCATTTTTATGTCTATTTAAATCTAAACTGTCTATTACCGCTTAGAGTTGGGAGAGTGCACAGTAATGTCTAGAGTACTGGTACACATGCATGAACATACACGGGATGTGTGCCAATACAAAAGGAGGAATTTGATTGAATTAGAGTCTGCAATTTAGGTGTGTCAATACCTAAACCGAACTGGTTAAACCGATTGGGATTGAACCACACCGGACCGATCTCTAATTGGATCGGCTTCGGTTTGTGTGTTTAGGGTTTATTTGGTTTCGGCTCAGTTCGGTCTAAACCGACAATGCATCGATGAACCAGACCGACAAACCCAAACCTAGACCGAACCAACCCGACCCAGTACAAACCCTAGTAATGACTAAATGACCAAATCGGCTAATCCCTTTCAATCTTTCTTTTCGACTTTTCCTAACACTGGCTGACTCTCTCAAGTTCAACACTCGACTCTCGACTCTCTCAAGTCTCACTGTCTCAGGCTCTCAGCAACTCAGGCAACGGCACAACTATGTTCTTTTCTCTTCTCTGTTCTCTCTCTCTCCACACCTGAAACCCTAAACTCTCTCTCGGTCTTTCTCCTCTTTCTGTTTGAACTTTGAAACCTTGAACTTATTGCATATTACGTTTTAGTGTTTTACTTTGAAGCCTTGAAGCTGTACATCAGAAAATGATGCTATTCCTCTGAGCCCGGTTCATTTTGTTTGAACTTTGAAGCCTTGAAGCAGTGATTTATTGAGTGTTTAATTTCTTTCTTGCTCATACCCGAATACCCAATGATAGTGATTTATCAAGTGTTTTCTTTATTGATCATGCCATAATACCCTGTGAATCTGTGATTTATTGAGTGTTTTCTAATTTTCTTACACCTGCAGTTCCTTTTTGTTTTATTTTTATTGTTTGTTCGGTTGCTCCCTTATGAATTACATATTTTCCCTCTTCTCTAATCTTTATTAACTGATTGCAACTCTTACCCTATTCAGTCTTCTCTAAGCTTAACAATTGTCTCTAGACTCTCTACCTTCTTGTCTAATTTTGCTATATTATGTGATGATGTTGGTTTTTTAGAAAATTTTGGGTATTGCTGCCTTGCTGGGTATGCTTTCTATCCGAGTCAGCTCCTAGTTTTCATATATAATTATATATATTTTCTATTAATATGTTATATGTCTTTCTATTAATTATAGTTATAGAAATGTCCAACAAACCAACGAACAAGCCAACATAGAACTGAGCCCGAATGTGACTCAGATGTTGATGTGATGTCCAATGATGGACCTTACAATCCTAGAATTTCAACAACAAAACCTGCTAGCACAACCTGTAGAAAACGAAATTACCAAGAGGAAAAGGAGTACGGTTTGAGATGAGTTTAAAATTCATGAGGGGAAGGATTTTAGTTATTGGAGGAATCGAGCGGAATGCAAAAGGTGTGGGCAAGCCTATAAGGCTGATAGTACTATTAATGGAACTGGAAGCCTTAGGAGACATTTTAAATTGCCCAAAACAAGAAAACTAAGGATTATCCCAAATGATTCTGGGTATTAATGATGGAGAAATAATGTTAAGAGGCTTATTAAGAGACATGAGTTACCTTTAGTCTTTGTTGAGTATGAGCAGTTCAGGGAATTAATCACATACATTTTTCTAGACTACACCCATATTACCCGAAACACACAAGTGGCGGAGATTTTGAAGTTTTACAATTTGGAGTCCTGTAGAATCCATAATTTACTTAAGTCATTTAATGGGAAGATTTCTTTGACTGACCATTATATTGATAAGGATTGGGTGTTGCATAAGAAGTTATTAAAGTTTTGCATCATGCCACCTCCACATACTGGCATCAATATTTGTGAAATGGTTTCAAAGATCTTGTTTGAATGGGGTATTGACCGGAAATTGTTTTCACTTACTTTGGATAATGCTACTTCTAATTTCAATTTTGTTGAGTTGGTGCAGAGAAATTTGAATTTGAAGAATGCTCTTATTTGTAAAGGAGAATACTTCCATAATAAGTGTTGTGCTCATATTCTCAATCTCATTGTACATGATGGACTAGAGAACATAGACGAGTCTGTGGCATTGATTCGATCTAGTATAACCTATGTGAAAAGATCACAAGCAAGGAAAGTAAAATTCTTGGATATTTATAAGCAATTGATTCTGTCTTACTTTATCGGAAAGCATTTGAGAACTTGGACTAGTGGAGGACAATTATTAAACTTGACCAAATTCTAATCAATGGTTAAAGATTGAGAATTTGATGGTTTTTTGCGTCCCTTCTATGAAATCAGTGTTTTGCTTTCTGGTTCCAAGTATCCTATAGCAAATTTGTATTTTGAAAAAGTTTGGGATTTACAAAAGTTTGTTAGAAGAGGTATCACATGGGCTTAGTTTTATTAAACCAATTGAAATGAAGAAGAAATTTGACAAATATTGGAGGAACTATAGTCCAATTTTGGCCATTGCATTGGTGTTCGATCCTCGTTACAAGCTTAGTTTTGTGAATTGGGCATTTGCTAAGCTTGCCCCTTTGGACCCAAATGCAATTGATATGGGCAACTGATGCAGATCCTAGTCTCCTCGAATTGAAGAAGCCACCCTAAACCTAGGGTTTTAGTAGGAGCCTTAGTTTAGTTGGGTTTATGTCCATACTCAGTTTTTATTTTGTGTTTTTAATTGAACCGGGTTAAATTGGTTGCATCCAATTGGTTTAATTAGTCTAATTTAAGTGAAGTGATCATATTGGCTAAGAGGTTCTTATATCCTATTGGCTACTAGGGAATTTTCTTTATTTTCAGTAGTTTAAGTTGTTTTTAAGTCATTGGGGGTAGATGAGTCTTTTCCTTTAAGTTTTTAATGTGTTTAAATTGGTCCACCTCTCCACGATTTAAGTGGGAGATTTAAATTGTAATAGATTTAGGAATAGGCCTTTTGGCCTCTTATTTAATAAGAACCGTGGGAGAGGCTCCCCCACCAGTTTATGTTTTGAAATTTCGTTGCCTGCTGCTATGAATGTTGTTGCTGCTGCTTGCTCTTTGAGAGTGTTCCTTTTGGGTAATATCAAGGACCCCTTGTGAGTCATATCAAGGGTTAGGGCTGGTGGACTCCGGCAACTCCTTGCATCTTGTAGATCGGGAGGTCCTTCTTCTTCTTCAATCAAGTCTCTTCAAGGTTGTTGTTATTGAAGTTCTTCCATTACAAGTAAGTTATTATAGAATTCTGCAAATAACCCTTCTTCTTCTTATCCTCTAACCTAGACCTACATTCCCCGATAGATTCCCATAACCCTAGCTTCATGCCTTCATCTATAATTATTACAGCCCTATTCCCTCATCAGTTTACACTCAAAATCTAACCACAGATCCATCACAGCAGACCCTCCACTCGACTGCCATCTCAGCCCCAACTTACAACTCTAAACCCTAATCCCCTCATCCCTCTAAAACCCCCAAACCCTAGGATTCCCAGATCAGTCACTTCTGCCCATCAATTCCCCTCCATATGCTGATTGAATGTTCTTCCCCCTCATTGGAAAACTCAACCAGAACCTGATCCCAAACTTCCATCTTAAAACCCTAGTTCCAGCTTAGAATCTAAAACCTAAAACCCGAAACCCTAACCCTAAATCTGCTGAGTTATAAAACCTAACCAAATCCTATTTTTTTTATATCAAAATACTCCCCTAGACCTGCTGATCGTTACCATGTATCACATTCATCCCTAACCCTAGTCTAAACCCTAGTTTTACCCTAAACAGCCCCAAATTTGCCTAATTAGCAAACAGTTCCAGAATTCTGATCTTACCTGGCTCCTATTAGGCCTTGCATATATAGGACTACATCAGCAACAATGTTAAATCTGCTTTGTATTAACTTTTTAATGAATACGAGAGTATGCAAGCAAGTGATTATGAGATTCCAGCACTATTCACTCGTATTGGGAAATCTAGAACCAGATCTGAAAGTAAATTTTACATTTCTTGCAATTTTGATTTATTTTTAAGTTGCAAGTTTCCATATTCATTGCTAGTCGTATTACTGATTCATATTTTTCAAATTCCATAGAAATTTATGCAATCCGTGATTGTTGAGACAGATAATGGAAGTAAATCTCAGCTAGATGCGTATCTAGATGAACCCAAGATCCCATTTAATGATGGTGATGATGAGTATGATGTGTTGGCTTTTTGGAAGGCGAATGGGTCAAGGTATCCAGACGTGGCTCAATTGGCTCATGATGTCTCGTAAGGTTTTGTTTAACCTATAAGTGTGGAACATTGTTGTTTTAGGTGGATGATGTATGATTTTGTTGTTAAGCTATTTGCACTTGTATTCTAGACTACCTTTGTTACGTCTATTACTCTATTTGAATGTTCTTAGGATCCCACCTTGCAGGTCATAAATAGATATTTTATAGTATATCTTCTCTTGTGATGCACATGCATAAGGGTAAGGAACATGGATTCCAAACTGGAGAAATCCGATGCAAAAAACATAAATATGCAATGCTTGTTCAATTATGTATTCATTTATCTGTTTCTTCTCATAGTTTTGCAAGTTTGACTTATTAGACGTTTAGGATCACTGGATAGGTTTGTTGTTGGAATAGAATCTGCCTTTCTTGTCTTCCTATTTTGATTGCAGGCAAGTTCACGAATTTTGGTTTTGACGGTAATAGTGAGCTTTAATAATTACGTAAACAAGAAATTCTAAGTGTTAGGCTTGAATGTTTAATGTTAAACACTCATGTGTCATCATTAGTAAGTTTATAGAACAGAGTAGGGGCTAATGAAATATTTTATGCAGACGAAAAGAGAAAGAGAAGAAAATAGGCACAAACCGAACCTAACCCGTTAACAAAAAACTTGTACCGAACCGAATCCAAACCACTGTTAACCCGTTATTATAAACCAAAACCGACACGAAACCAAACAGCACCGAAACCGAACAGTCCTTATTGGTTAGATTTCGGTTTCCCTAAAAGCCACACCGAAACGGGAAAAACTGACCCGAACCCAAACCGAACCGATTGACACCCCTACTGCAATTTGACACATGGGTAATCTAAACCATGTCCTCTATATCCAACGGTGAAATGGCATATCATCTGTCCATGTGCCAGAATAGATGTTTGTGACATTTGGGAAAATAACAAACCTTCGTGACAATATTAATACTAATGATAATAATAATACAACAACAAACTCAGTCAGCTACATGGATCCAAAAAAAAACAAAGTAGGGAAAAAAGAGTTCGAACCAAAAAGGGGAAGGAAGTATGGAAAAGAGGGGTAGAGATAGAGGTGAGAAATGAAGAAAAGAGAAAGACTAATGAAAGATATGATATAAATGTAAAGATGAAAGATAGAGGAAATAGGCACAGCCTAGCACGTCGAGAGATTCTCAACTACAGTGAATCAGCGACATGGATCCTTGCCCTCCGAGGTCAAACTTGGTACAAGACCTAGACTATGCATGTCCTTTCTTACCACTTCTCCTAAAGTCATTTTAGGTCTACCCCTACCTATTTTAGCTCCTTCAATCGGAATCAAATCACTCCTCCTTATTGAGGCGTCCCTAGGCCTCCATTGAATATGACCATACAACCTTAAACGACTCTCTTGGAGCTTGTCACTGATCGAGGCAACTCCCAAGTCTGCTCTTATATGTTCATTTCGTACTTTATCCTTCCTTGTTTTTTCCACACATCCATTTTAACATCCTCATCTCTGCTACACAAAGCTTATCAATTTGACACTTCTTAATTGTCCAACATTCTGCCTCATACATCATGGCTGGTCGAGCAACAGTACTATAGGACTTTCCTTTAAGCTTTAAAGGAATGCGTTAGTCACACAGTACTCATCTTGAATGCTCTTTGGTTATATTGTGCATGATAAGCGTAAAAAGGTAAGGCCTTAAGGCTGAACCCTGAAGTAATCCAATTTTAATTGGGAATTCCTTGCCCTGACCTCCCACAGATCACACACTAGTCACCACACCCTCGGTCATAGACTTTTTCCAGATCGATAAAGACCATATGGAGATCCATCTTGCTATCTCTATATCTTTCCGTAAGCCTCCTCAATAAGTAGATAGGTTCTGTCATGGATCTACCTGGCATAAAGCCAAATTGGTTCATCGAGATATGAGTCTCTCTTCTCAAACGTGCTTCAATAACCTTCTCCCATAGTTTCATAGTGTGACTCATTAGCTTTGTGCTTTTATAGTTATTACATCTTTGGATATCACCTTTATTTTTTAAGATTGGGACAACAATGCTTGTCCTCCATTCATCTGGCATCTTCCTAGTGTTCATAATCCTGTTGAACAAGTTGGTTAACCAATAAACCCCACCCCTCCAAGGGTTTTCCACACTTCTATCTAAATCTCATCTGAGCCTGGAGGTTTGCCTGCTTTCATCTTTCTCAAGGCTTCTTTAACTTCAGCCACACTAAACCTTCTTATATATTTATGACATGTGATGCCATGTTGAATAAAGTACTCGTTCAGATAATTTCTACCCGACCTATCTCCATTTAGTAGGTCACAAATATAATCACGATGTCCTACTCCCTTACCAACACTCTTCCATCATTACTCTTGATGCACCTCACCTGGTCAAAATCTCTACTCTTCTTTTCTCTCATCTTAGCTATCTTATATATAGCTTCTTCCCCTTCTTTATTGTTTAGGTTGGTATAAGACCCTCATACTTCTTCGCCCTAGCCAATCCCCACAATCTTCCTAGCTTCGTTTTTGGTGGTGGTGGTGGAGGTGGAGGTGGAGGTGGTGATGGTGTACCATGAGACGGGTCCTATGGGATGTAGTTGGAAGAATCCCCAGATTGCATGGAACTCTTTCCTTTATCCGAAGCCACCAGTCAGTCAATGGAAGCCTGCATGCAAGTCATCATAGTATGAAGGGAACAAACAGTTGTGGTGAGAGTATCAACACGTTTAGTGCTGGTGAGAGTATCAACACATTTAGTATCGGTGTCAATTTTTGCATCAGTTTTACTTCTACAGGAGTTGAGTTGTTGGAGAATCTCAATATTGGCCATCATAGTTAAGAATATAGATAGAGTTCCTAAATTAGTGGCCATAATAGAGTACTCAAATCAATGAGCTAATGGCAAATCCCATAAATAAACTGAATTTATGACAATAATGGCAGAATTGTAAATTAACTGAAAATCCTACTAGGGTGGCAATATAGTAATTTTTGAGAAGTTCAACTAAACACACAAGAGATTTTTACATATGGGTGAAGGGCAAGCTTGGAACCAATCAAAAATTAAGGACAAAGTGGAATTAAAGGACACTAGCGAGGTATAAAGGAAAATTAACCTTTTAAATACACTAACGCAGATGATATATGAATCAAAGGCTGGTCAAACCAACTGGATCATCACGGTTTCCGGAAGCTATGCGATCATCATTCATCACTTCTCGAATTCCGACAATCCCTCCAGGGCTGGCTGGCTGACCACTTCCCCTACTTTTCAACGGCTTTCTTCCATTCCGGCAGACAACGATTTTATATTCCTGAGCCTCTCATACTAATGACCGTGTCGCAACTGATTCGGTAAGCTACGTGTCCGGTGCACGGAAAACAGCCTTCGGTCCCCCAAACTTATTTACTCATGGCAACCTTCCGGCCGCCTAACGACCTATAACACTAGTCACTACTCCCACTGGGGCTAGGAAGTAAGCCCCACAACCCAAACCAGCGAAGAACAAATAGAATTTGCTACAAAAGCCGGCTAACGGGGGTATTCCTGCGTATGAGAACATAGTAATGGAGAAGGTAATAGACGAAATAGGATTCGTTTTGGCTAGAGTGCCCAAATCCGCTATATATTTGACACGGGTTTGCCGTAATGATGGAACTATGGCGAATGCATCTATCGTCATTGATGCATAAATAAAAATACCAATTAGTATTATAGAGTCTCCTTCGAGCCAGACAAACCTAGCCTGAAGAATGAGCACAACGAAGGGCATACCCTCCCACGCTCCGCGAAGCTCAGCCATGGGAACCGTGGTACCTTTGAGGCGCCAACTTTGAGCCCAAATGACGTTGCCAAGGTCATCCCTGCAGACGAACCCAACACTACCATAACCAACCTCTGGCTTAAGTGACCCATCAAAATTGATCTTAACCCAAGGTGGCCTTGTGGGTAGCCAAATGAAAGGGGATAATTTTGGACGAAGAATTTGAAGTTTTAAAAACAACTAGACTAGAAGGGTAATATTGGAAAAAGTGGGGTGAAAAACAAGGAAAAGAGACTTATTATCATTGAGAGAAGCATGTTCGGTTGGAAGATGTGTTTTGAGGTCGTCTTCCTCTAGCAATAAGCAAGCAGAGGAAGGAATCCAGGATATCAATGGAGAACTATGGATTGGAAGATGTGTTTTGGGGT
The DNA here is from genome assembly GCF_018873765.1 of Telopea speciosissima. NCBI lineage: Eukaryota > Viridiplantae > Streptophyta > Magnoliopsida > Proteales > Proteaceae > Telopea > Telopea speciosissima. The sequence goes on along the minus strand of NC_057916.1, from coordinate 84,825,465 downwards.
CGTCTTCCTGTAGCAATAAGCAAGCAATGGAGGGAATCCAAGAGATCAACGAAGAACCAGGGTTCTCTAGAAAAAGGTTGATCAAAGCTACAGTGGAAGAGGGAAAGGAAGTTGAGAGGGCAGTGGGATGTTGTTGCGTGAATCGAATGCAAGGTACTAAAACTCGGAACTCGGTAGGATCTCGGTCCTTGGAAATACCGAGTCGATTCGAGATCTCACCGAGTTGGTGCATTATTTTTTTTCCTACTAGAAGGCTCAACTTGGTGGGTTTTAGACCTAATTTGGGGCTGAAACTTGCCTATTTTAGGCCATTTAAACACAATGGCACTATCAGATTTCCCGAAAACAATGTCCAAATATGAGTTTCACTAAGTGGGAAAGCAGGACAAAGTGACAAATAGTTACTTATGCTACAAACCAGGACAAACACACTTATTTATGCCTAATATCATTTAAGTAAATGCTTTTGTATTTCATTTACTTGAGATATTATTCATAAATAAGCAAATACCACCTATTTGAATCCAGTAAAAATAGTTAAAAAATCAAATTCCAAAAAGAAAAAAATTCAACCCCCCAGTTCAAGAACAAAAACTGGATTTTCGACGGTAGGTGCAATTTTCAACTTTCTAATGTTGGGGTTTTTCTCAAATCTACAAATTCCATAAATCTTAATATGATAAAACATTGCTAAAAACCAAAAGAGGGGTAAAATATTCATTTGTTTTGATGTCCAAAAAAATATTTTCATTCAGAGCGATTTTGACTGCAATCGCGCACACCGAATTAAGCTTTCCAACAAGTCCAAGATTGCTTAAATTTGATTTATATTGAATGAGTTATGTATTAGTCAAACTTAATTCGGTGTGCGCAAATGCTGTCAAAATCGCTTTGAATGAAAATATTTTTTTGGGACATCAAAACAAATGAATATTTTACCGCACTTTTGGTTTTTAGCAATGTTTTACCATATTAAGATTTATGCAATTTTTAGATTTGAGAAAAACCCTAGCAATAGAAAGTTGAAAATTGCACCTATCGCCGAAAATCCAGTTTTTGTTCTTGAACTGGGGGGTTGACTTTTTTTCCTTTTGGAATTTGATTTTTTAACTATTTTTATTGGATTCAAATAGGGGGTATTTACTTATTTATGAATAATATCGTAAGTAAATGAAAACATTTACTTAAATGATATTAGGCATAAATAAGTGTTTGTCTTGTCTGTCTTGGTTCCTGGCACAAATACATGTCTGTATACCAAGATTTTCCAGCAAGATCTCGAGATTTGGCACTCATATAAAGGACTTTGGTTAGAGATTCTCGATCGAGTTGTTGTACTTTGACAACTCGTATTCCATCTCATCTCGGGTGTTCAAAAAACCGAGAAACTCGGCAAGATCTCTCCAGCGAGTTCTCGAACTATTCGGATGGGAATAAAAAAAGAGGAGGTTGTCTCTTGGACTCGATGCCATGAAGGAAAGGAAATTGAGTTCCAGATGTTGCAGTAGGTTGGGAAATGATATTGCAGGGGGTTTGGGAAGAAGATAGTAAACAGAGAAGGGTGGTAATGTGGGAGTCAAAGGGGTAGCGTGGGGGTAATAGTTATAGGGGGAAGGGAAAAAAGGTTGTTTAGAGGAAGGGGATTGACACGAGAAGAGAGTTCAAGGTCCTTTTTCCACTTGAAAAGAGAGGGGGGGGGGGAAGGAGGTTGTTGTTGGACTCGGGACGGGTTTGAAGAGATAGAGAAGGTTGTGGTGATGTTGCAGCTGGGGATGGGGTTGGGTTGTTTCTGATGTCGTTTAATCAAAACAATAGCGAAAAAAGGAGTAGTAAAAACAGAAAAAGGAAAACAAAGAGATTGATTGGAAAGACAGGAGGAAAAACAGATAAAGGAAAACAAAGTGATTGATAGGGAGGGAGATGTGGAACTTTAAGCTCTGAAACAAAATTGATCGAGGGCCGGTCAGCGAAGAAGAGAAATCTGATTTTTGAGTCTAAGAGTTTCAGGGAGGAAAGGAGGAGGGTCACTTAGGGCAAAACCCAAATCTTGTTTATTCCATTCTGTCTTCCAATGTTGGGTACATGCAAACATATAAAGGAAAATTAACAAGATTCCGAATTAGAGGCTAGGAGTCTAGGACTAAAATTAACTTGCAAACCAACTCCAAAACTAAATAGAGTTCAAAATATAATAACTAGCCTATTACCTCCATGACAAAAAAATATCCAGACTAGTTCCAACCCCTGTTGTACAAAAAACCCGGGTTGGACTAGTTCCATCTAGGTTTGGGTTTCCAAAGTTGGTCATATTTCTCTAACCAACCAAGTGCTACAGCATCCAAATTGATGGAGGGTCGGTCAGAGAAGATGAGAAACCTGAGATTGAGTCTCAGAGTTTCAGGTGGGAAGGAGGAAGCTCAATATCACACTCCCTCAAAGCAAAAACCCAAATCTCGTCTATTCCATTGTCTTCCAACGTTGGGTACATGCAAACATATAAAAGAAAATAGAGAAAATTTCTTGGACACCCCCTGTAGTATGGCCTAATTACTTAGTCTCCCCAACGTTTGAAATAATTACTTGAACACCCCCTGCAGTTTACCATTTCTTTCTGGTAACCCTGTCCGTTAGTCAGTCACTGTTACCATGGGTTAAATATTTAATAAATACCTAAACTACCCTTGAGGTGTAGTGAAATGACATATGACAGATTTACCCCTTCTTCTTCTTCCTCCTGCAACCCCATCGCCCCTACCCCTACTGCATCGCATCTGCAACACGATTGTTCAATGCTCGTGGAATGGAAAACAAAATTGAAATAACCCTAAAAATTGATACAAAGGCTGGTTCTAAGGTTCTTGGGGATCGACTGTAACTTCAAGTCCCGACGAAGCCTGAAGTTGATTGCGATTACAAGATCCGTCGGCTAAGAAAAGAACTCCAGCGACGCTTGGAATCCATCAAATCCTTGCCTCAAAGGAGCAAACTTCTCCAATCGGACTGCTTCTCTGAGTTTCTGAAGACAAAAACCATTCTGATTTCACGACTTCTCTCTCCTCTCTCCCTGTTCCCCTATTTTCCCCTCTGTTCCCCCGATTTCTTTCTCGCTCTCTCCAAAACTAAAAACCAAAACCAGATGCAGAACTTCAGCTCAATCTTATGATACAGAGGCTGGCTGTGTTCCCCTATTTTCCCTACCTGAACTCCATTGCGCGTCAGATTTGCACCTCCATTGTTACCGCCAGGTACAGATTCAGATGTAGGGATCATACTTTGGACTGGCAATTTAGGTGAGTTAATACTTGGACTTCAGAGGCGCTAGATTAGGGCATGGAGTTCTAAAATCCCCTGTCAATTGGGTTCGTATGAGGGGTTCCATCCTTCTAAACGATTCTGATTTCCGCCATTGTTCATGATAGAGTCGTGAGGTTGAAGACTCTGGTCTTCTTCCCTCAGTTTATTGCTTTAACTTATTAATCCTCCACTTTCCATTTATATCATCCTCCTTAACTAAAATTCTGTTTTGTCCTTATTTTACTTTTGAATTAATAGTAATTCATTTGAGTCTGCATTTGAAGAAAAAGAAGAGAGTGAAACATCATCTGGGATCAGAGATCAGATGAGATTTGGAGTGAAGCAGCACTTGGGCTTTTACAAGATTGTTGCCAAAAGGAAAAGAATCAGAAATCTCTCAGATGACGAACTATCTTTTGTCACCTACAAATAGAGAAAGGGGGAGAGAGGAGCTGTTTTCATCTCTGCAGGTCCTCGCTGGCTTCACAGAGGAGGCTCGTGAGTGTTATACTATGAGGTTTCCCCAATCTCAGCTTTCCTGGGATGTTTGCATGAGGAAGAAGAAGAAGGGCAATTTGGTCATTTTCATTTTACTATTTTCTATTGAATAGGTGATAAGGTTAAAATGGACATTTCCATTTAAACACTAACAGCAGACTAACACCGTCAGGTTTCGGGGGGTGTCAAGTAATTGTTTGAAACGTTGGTAATCGTAAGCAAAATGGCCATAGTACAGGGGGTGTCCAAGTAAGTTTCTCAAGAAAATAACAAGACTCCTAATTAGACACTAGGACTGAAATTAACTTACAAACAAACTCCAAAACTAAATAGAGTACAAAATAAAATAACGAAACTATTACCTACCCAAGCAAATAAAAGACATAAAAATAACAAGACTACTTGCAACCCATGTTGGACCGGTTCCATCCGGGTTTGGGTTTCCAAAGTTGGTCATATTTGCCCAACCAACCAAGTGCTACTGCATCACCCGTTTTTGGAATGTAAGGTGAGTTGAGTGTTTGCAGACAATGTTCAAATTCTGGATCTGATGATAAAGAAGCTCAACTGAACCATGTTGATGTAAATATTTTCAAAATTTAAAGACTTCAACCATCACAGAATTTGGAGGGATTGGGCCACAGATAAATTTGGAAACCATCGTTGCCATGTAATTCTGGAAACAGCCTCCAGGAAAGCAGTGGTGAGGCTGCGTACATTATGAACCTCCAGACCCCGCAGTGGCGGGAGCCTTGTGCACTGGGTACGCCCTTTTTATAGTTGTCATGTGATTGTATATCCCCATGTACATTCCTTTGACACAGCAATGACAGAGAAACCTAAAAACAGAAAAGGGAGAGGGAGAGAATCATTGAGGGAGGAAAATAGGAGCAAGGAAGAAGGAAGCAAGGCCTACCAAGCAAGAATCTAGCCCACAGGACAAGCTTTAAGAGGATGGAATAAGAAATGCTCATCAATAATACATGAAAAATGGTTAAAGGACAGCGAGGTTTGAAATTTCGATAGAATAGGCCATTTTGACCCATCTTGAAATCAAAATATCCCATGAAAATCGTCAGAATCTGGGTTAAACTGGCCAAAATTTTGGGAAATGTGAGGAAATAAGGGGAATACCAAGAATTCTGCAATGAGACTTTAAGGGGACACTTATTCAAGCATAAATACACGTAAAAAAGATTAGGTGTTTTCCAAGGGGAAAAAAAAAACAGAAACACCCAAACTGGCAATTTGGTGTCACGCCCTACTTTGTCAGTGTAAGCATCCAAACATTGCTCCTATCTAGTAAATAAAACTTGAACCAAGAAGATAAGTTGTAGGGACTTGCCTCTTTCATGAAGTTGAAATAATGTTCATAATCCAAGATCAGAAAAGGCTGTTCTGAATTTCATTTGGAAAAAAAAATTACAACAGAAAACCTAGAAAACAAGCACAATTAGATTAAATCTCATCTCCTAGAGTGTGTAATCATTGTCATTCATGGTTCAAGATTTTAGTTTTCGCAGGTGTTTGGTACGAAACCATAGGCTACGTTTGATTGCAAGGGAAAGGAAGTAAAAAATTTCAAACCTAAAAAAGAAATTTTACTAATCTTTATCCCATGTGATTGTCTAAAATACTTAAATTTCTTACCATAATTAGTAATGACACATTTTACATATTATTTTTGTTTTACTTTTTAACCAGAAGGGAATTGGATGCAAAGTAAAGTGCAAACCAAAACTGACCTTCACGGCTTCACCTAATCTCCCCTATCCCCAAATGCAAACACCACACCCTTACCCACCTGGCCTTTGTTGATGACCTGATGATCTTCTCTAAGGCCTCCCCCTCTTCTATCTCTACCACCATGTCTTCCCTTCATCTCTTTGAGAACCTCTCTATCCTCCGCTTCAACCTCCTCAAATCCAAAATCTTTCTTTCTGGAATCCCCAAGTCTGACAAAGATGCCCTCCTGCGTCTAATTGGCTTCTCCATTGGAGCCCTCCCTATCAAATGCTTGGGCCTTCCACTCATCCCAGCCAGGCTTTCCAGTCACCACTGTACTCCCATGCTTGACAATATTCGCAAGCGACTACAGCTCTAGAAAGGCAAACTCCTCTTCTATGCTTGGCAGGCCCGAGTGCATTAGATCGGTTATCCAATCTTCTTAATCTATTGGTGTGGCATCTATGGTATCCCTAAAGCCACCATCAAAGCTATGGAAAACCTTTTCTGTGCTTCCCTCTGGAAAGGGAAAGAAGCTTCCAAATTTCTCCATCCAATTAGCTGGAAGTTCATCTGTCACCCCACATCTGAAGGGGGCATGCACATTCGTCGCATCCGCGATTCCAATACCGGGGGTATCCTGAAGCTCATTTGGAAAATCTCCTCTAGACATAACTCCGTCTAGTTCAATTGGGTTTACTCGCATCTTCTCAAAAATGATTCCATTTGGACTGTTCCCCATCCCCTCTGACTCTTTATGGGTCTAGCATAAGATTCTACTCCTTCGCCCCCTTGCCCTTAGAGCCACCCCCTCTACAATAGTAGAGGGATCATCCACCTCCCTTTGGCTTGATACCTGGTACCTTCTAGGGGTCCTTTACAATATCTTTGGCACCAGGTCGATATACTCCTCTGGCATTCCCAAATCTGCCCCCTCTCCTCCATCATTTCTCATGGCTCTTGGTCCCCCCCCCCCAACGCTCCATATCCCTATTCTCTCCAGATCTGGCCGTCCCTCCCCCCCTCCACCCCAGCTCATGTGGATAAGGTTATTTGGCTTCCATCCTCCAACGGCCTTTTTAGCTTTAGATCGGCTTGGAACTTTGTTCAAAACCATGGCCCCTTTGTCCCTTGGCACAAATTAGTCTGGGTCAAAGGCCTCATCCCTCGCCATAGCTTCCCTGTCTCTCATTCATGCATCTTCTATTTGAATGGTTCTGAGGACGTTGCCCCACCTCTTCTTTGCCCACCCCTTTACCTCCACAATCTGGGAAAAAGCCCTTTCGACCATTTGGCCTTGTTGCAGGAGACCCTTGCCCTTTGATAGAGAATGGCTCTGGTTGGACATGACTTTCCATGGCTGCACTATCTGTGACACTGTTGGAAAGCTTGTGTTTGGCTCCACTATTTACCACATCTGGACGGAGAGGGATCATAGGAGATGGACCTCTAACTCTCGGTTTCGATTTGATTTGGAAAGCCATCTCTTTTGATGTATCCTCCAAGCTCAGCTTTATCCCTCATAGGCCCATTTTTTATACCCTAGGAACAAGCATATTGTTGTATCCTGAGGTTTAGATATTTCTTCTTTGCAGCCTCCTACCTCTTCTTAGGTAGGCTTGAGGCTTTTGTTTCTCCCCCCTTTCTTTCCTCTCCTCCTTTGTATAATCCCCCCCCCCTTTCTTTTCCCCACCCCCTCCTAGGAATTTGGTAATAGAATTTTTATTCACCAAAAAAAAAAGTGGAATTTAATAGAGTTAGTGACATAGTCACATGGGGTAATGATCACCAAAGTTACTTTTTTAAGTATGAAAATTTTACTTCCCTTCCCTTTAATTCCCCTTGCAACCAAATGAAGCCATAGGCCGATATGAAACAGGACAGGGTTTCGGATGGTTTTGACATGTTTCGACCTGAACCTGGTTGAACCATATATATCATGTGCTTTATTCCCCCAATGAAAACTTGTATGTTTGATAAAGGAGGAAGTTTTGCCCAAAACTAGTACTCGTTGGCCAAAATACTTTATCTAACACCTCTTTCTTGCACTCTCCTACACAATCAACCTCGCTAAACAACGGATTTGTTGCTTGAAACTTGAAGGTAATAGTATTCTTTCCCCAAATCCAATTTTTTTTGTACAATATACTAGTAAATATGGCAGGTTTGTTGCAAGTTTTTATATGTTAGATAGAATTGTCTGATCTACGACTTCATGGAGTTGGATTATTTTTTAGGTTCTTGAATTATTTTTTTATTTTCTATTTTAAAAAATGCATTTTTCAAACCAAATCTTTTAAAATAAAATTGGAGTAATATGTGATGGATGGAGTTCAAATTAATATATGTTAGACACCGTTGGCCGATCTACAGTGTGATGGTGTAGGAATTTTTTTATAAAATTTTTGGATTTTTCAAAAGTAATTGCTAAAACCATCAACTTATAGACTCCCCTACATCAATTTAGCCTAACCCTACCATCAAACCCTAGGTTCCATTAAACCCAACCCCTAATTTGACCAAAACCCCAATTTTGACCTACCCGATTTACCAGCTTATAGCAGATCCTAGTTACTAGCTCCTAGTTGGATGTTCTTCCAATCTAGGACTACATCAAGTGGTATCAGAGCCAAATAATCCTACCTTTGGCAAAATGCTTTCTTACCTCTTTCGTACTCGTGTTCAACTACGTAACAGAAGCATAGCTATGCTATATACCGATGATGAAATAGAGGAAAGCATCGTATCCCAAGCGATAGTGGATAAGTGTGTTGAAACTGACGAGTTCCTTGACAGGGGTGTTGGCGTGTATCTCATTGCCTTTCATCTTCCTCCTAGTTTCTATGATGGTCTTTGGTGTCGAGCATTTCCATCTTCATAGCCCATCATCAAGGTGGGTAGGAGATGGTTAGAAGACCACAGAGGAAGGATTGACTGTGAAGAGATTTTAAGCAATATTATGTCTCCCTACACGTCACGTAAATATCGTATTCATGGGTTGCCTAAGGAAGAAAACAAGCAGGATAATGAACCAACATTGAGCAAGGACAAGGTGATTGCACCAATCGTTGCCAATCGAGTTGAGGATGATCCGATTGAAGGTGTACAGTTCCCAAAACAGATTCCTTTTCAAGAGACAACGTTTGTCGAAGATCATCAGGAGATCATGACGATGGATCTCTTCCACGAGCCGATTGATTTTTTGCTTCCTGACGGTTACTTTGACAGAGCTTCAGTTTGTAGATTTTGTGCAAGATGATTATGGCTTCTTTAATGATGCAAATCATTCGATGTTGATAATTCAACATTTTAAAACTCGTGGACGAGTTTTTTCTAACATCGAGGGAGTTGATGCAGAACCATGTAGATCTGGTCCAAGAGGTTGGTCCAAGACTGAAGTAACTTGGCTGTCTAAAACCAGACGCAGGTGTAGGGATTCTTCCCCTACACAAGCAGTAGTGTAGGTGTAGAGTTTTCCCCTACACCAGCATAAATCGTGGGATTAGGTTAGGGCTTGTTTATTCCTTCATTTGATTAATTACTTAGTCTTTTAATTGAAATTGTAATCCTAATTGGATTCCTAGTTTAACTTTGAATCCTAATTAGGAGTCCTAGTTTTATTTTGAGTCCTAGTTCTATTTTGAGTCCTAGTCTAAGTCTGTTTTTCTATTCAGCCATGAGGCTATATATATGTAAGAGCCCCCATGATTTGATGAATAAAAAGATATCACTTTCAGCAACAATGTTGTCTTGAGATAACCTTTCCCTTCACCCGTCTTCTTCAAAGTACTGTTCAGTCTTCTTCTAATTCTGCTTCTGGTTCTTCAAGTTCTACTTTCAAGTTGGAGACGAGACTAAATTTTTATTTAAGTTTCCCCAACAACAAGAAGCCGCCTCCAGTAACTTTCTGCAACTACAGGTGAGTTGGAAGTATTCCCCATCCCCCCCACCCCCACTTCTTCTCATACTAACTCTACAACCCCAACCCTAGTTTTCCCCTTTTATTTTCAATTTCCCATCACCCACTATTTTGTCCAGACAAAACCAGCCATTAAAAATTCACCAAACTTCATCCATAACACCCTCTTCCCATAAGGAATACTCGATCCACACTGCTGCCCATCCCCACCATTAAAATTCTAATTCCTCCATCTCAACTCAAACCCAATAAACCCTTAAACCTGCACAAACAAAACCAACCGTGAGTTCCTGACGATACTTGGACTGAACCTCACCCACACACCCAGGAATACTCGATCCAAACCCTAGATTCCATCATTATTCACTTTCCAGAAACCCGGAAACCTAACCCTAAATTGCTCCAATTTAATTCCAGCACACTTTCCACTCATTAAAACTTAACGTAACCTTCACTGATAGACTCCCCTATATCAACTTACCCTAACCCTACCATCAAACCCTAGGTTCCACAAAACCCCAACCCTAATATGACCGACACCTGAATTTTGACCTACCCGATTTACTCATTTACCAGCTCATAGCAGATCCTAGGTACTGGCTCCTAGTTGGATTATCTTCCAATCGAGGACTACATCAATAGGAGACCCCTTCAGCTGACAAGAAAAAATCTGAGTGCAATTACTGTAAGAAGAAAATTGGGGAAGATACCACTAGACTAAAGTGGCATCTTCAAGGGCTGTCCTACTGTGCCCAGTGAGATAAAGAAGGCTAGGGAAACACATCTGAGGTGCTGGGTAGAAGCTAGGAAGGAGGAGAGCAGCCAAGGAAGAGTTTGATGATGTGTGTAGAGAGGATGCCAGAGTTGGGGGAGGGGGAACATGATAGTGATAAGATAAATTAGGATGATGTACAAACAGTGGCTGAGGTTGCACAACTTAGGATGGCAAGGTTAGAGAGTAAAGAAACCTTTAGGATGGACCAGGAGAGAGTGATACAAATGGCCAGGAGAGCAGATTCATCTAAATAGGATAGAGAAGAGCTAGAGCAAGAGCCACAGCTACAAAGAAGGGGGACTTTGAGACAGAGAGAGGCAGAGATTCCATTCAGGAGCCGCCAGAATGTGAGGGACACAACCCAACCTCTAGTCCGTGACTCACTTGTTGAGATCCTTCAGCCAAATCCTGCCCTGAAGCTCAAATAGATGTGGACTAGTTTAAAGGAGAAAATGGGGGTTGCTTTCACAAAGTGGGCTTTCTACAATAGCATTCCAGCCAATGCCACTATAGGGCCATATTATAAAAACATGTTAGATAAGATAGGTAGGGTTGGTCTAGGAGTAATAGAGCTATGAGATGCGCAATGTTTACTTGCCCCACCATAAGACAGAGTTGGTGGAGTATATTGAGGAGATGAAGCCGATGTTGGAACACTATGGAGTGGCTATGATGTGTGATGGTTGGACTCGACCCACTAGATAGCCCATCATCAACTTCATGGTATATTGTGATGAGAGGATTGTGTTCCCCAAAGTAAGTTGATTCATCCAGGAAAAAAGAGGATGAAATTATATTTACAAGTTGTTGAAAGAAGTGGTGAAGAAGGCAAAGGGAAAAATTGATGAACAATCCCAAGTACAGACGCTTCTAGAGTCCATCTGAAGCCCACTGCATCGATCTCATGTTGAAGGACATGGGGAATCTGAAGATTGCGAAAGAGGTGGTGAAGAGACCAAAACAAGTAACCACCTTTGTCTACACTCATGGATTTGCCTTGCATTTTCTGAGCAAGTGTCATGGTGACTTGGTGAGGCCAGGGTCAACACGTTTTGCCACAAACTGGTGTAATCTAAAGAGCTTCAAGACGAAGAAGTCTGGACTTAGGTCCATGTTTGTTTCAGAGGATTGGTTTGACTGGGAGGGGTCTAGTAGGAGCCAAGTAACCAGGAACTTCCAAAACTGCTGGCCAATTGGGCAGAATTAGGGCTTTAGGTTAAATTCTAGGGTTAGGTTGGGGTAATGAGGGTAAGACTTAAATGGTAGTGCTAGGCAGGTTTAGGGGAAGCTAACAGTGAAGGTTTGAATGATGTTTGGGTGAAAATTTAACAAAACAGAAAATTAGGGTTAGGGTTTCGGGTTTTGGGAAAGAAGGGAGTGATGAAATTTAGGGTTTAGGGGCAAAGTTAGGGCTAGGGCTTTGGATCGAGTTTCTAGGGGTTAAGGAGAATATTCGGCCAAGGTTTGATGGTAAACTAATGGCTGGAAGTGATGGATCTGTATATTAGGGTTTTGGGGATTTAAGGAAAGATGAGGGAAACTAGGGTTTTAATGATGGGTTTAGGGCAGAAGCTAGGATCGAGTGTAGGGGAGGATGCGGGGATGTTATGGTTGAAATTTGAATGAATTTTAATGATGGACTAAGGCTGGGCAGAATATATATAAGCTAAGGGTTTAATGGATCGACGGGGATTCATGGAGGGGATGGTATTGAGGATCAATTGCGTTAGGTTAGAGGATGAGGAGAAGAAGGATTAATACTGAAACAGTAAATTACTTACTTGAATAATAGATCTTCAACAGCAGCAGCTCGAAGAAGATAGGGTCTCCCGATCTACAAGATGCAAGGAGATGAGAAGGAGATCCTCCCGGTCTACAAGACCTAAGGAGTCGATTGGAGGTCCACCAATCGCTTCACCTTGATATTACTCACAAGGCAACACTCTCAAAGGAGCAAGGCAGCAGCAGCAAAGACAGCAAGCAAAACAAAGTTTAATTTCTGAAAGCTGAATTGTGGGGGAGCCTCCCACGATTTTATTAATTTATAATATGGCCTAAGGCCCAACTCCTATTACAAATATAAATCACTCTCACACATACGTGGAAGGAGTGGAATACTTTAATTAAAAGCTAAAACTTAAAAGATTCACAATCTACCAATAGGAAATAAAAACCTAACAACCAGAAGGATTAATTCACTTAAATTGAACCATGGCAAGAACCGGTTCAATTAAAGTTTACAATTAAACTGAAAAAAAAAAACTATGGAAATAAACAAAGGCTCCAAACACTAGGCACTAATCTTAGAGCTGCTTCTTCTTCTTGCGGATGCTTGGATCTGCATCAAATGGTGGTTGCAATATGGAAGAAAATCGCCCAACCTAACCAAGATAGCAATTAAAGTGCTTTGCCAGACATGTTCTGCCACTGGGTGCGAGCTCAACTGGGGTACGTTCAACCTCGTACACTCCTAGAGGCCGAACCAATTGGGTGTAGCTTGAGGGCTTGGTTTATGTGCATTATAATATGAGATTGAGAGAGGAGCACATAAGCCTTGGAATGGAAAACGACAACAAGCCCAATCGAGTTGACCAAAATCTTCCAGCTAGAAGAGGATGAGGAGATTTCCCCTTTTTGAGTGGGTCAAGGATCGAGGTGAGCCTGTGTTAGACAAGGCTGGAGGTAAGCCCAACAGCAGGATTGCTTCGCAGATGGGTGTTAGAGTCTAGGAGTATTGACATAGATCAAAATATGAAGAAAAAATACCAAAACATTGTTCACGTGAACAGTGTCACAGCTTATATTTTCCTTGTGTGGGGATTCTTTTTAGAAGATCTTGTGCGCCCATCAAGTGGAAAAAGCTTTTATCCCAATGCTACCAAAATTTAGTTTCTATTTTCAGTTTTAGAAAGTATTTTTTATTTCATTTAGGTAACTTCTAATTTTAGTTTGTTACTAATTTTATTTTTAGGAGCTTTTATTTTGATGTATGACAACTAGATTTTATAGCAAGTTTCTATTTTTGTTTCCTTGCTTATAAGGTTGGATTCTATAAAGCCTTGGTAGTTTCTAATTTCAATTCATTGCTATTTCCTACCTTTTATTTTGTAAAGCTTAGGCCAAGCTATAAATAGGCCCCATCAGTTACACTAGAATTCAGACTTGATTAATGTAATTTCTATAGCTTGCTTGCAAGTGTTTGTCCTGGGAAAGACTTGTGTTCATCTACTGAGATAGTTGTGGGTGAGATGATGAGGAAAAGTAGTGTCGCGTTCCTCGAACGCTGCTCACACCTTCCCGACTCGGGACCATGATGGTTGTGATGGTGGTGGTGGTGATGATGGTGATAGAAAGGCAGTCTTACACGAGGAGGACCAGATGATTCAGGATCCAAAGCCAGAGCTAGATCCAAAAAGACTCACAGGGAAACTCATTTTGATCCTGCCACGCACTATGAGGATCACAGTGCAAGTACCAGGAGAGGAACACTCTGATGAATGGCACTCGGCACAGAGAGGGGAGGTAAATCTGTGCTTATAAAAAATTTTCGCAAATTCAGATTATAACAACCAACACACAGTCGTATGGTCACCCACCAATCACTACAAAGTAGTTTGGCCTACCAGTGAACCACCCACTCTGCAAGCAAGCACTTAAAATATAAAATATCAAACCACAACACAAACATATATGTGATTCGGCATAATGGCCTACATCCACGATGCAATACCCCTTCACGGGTTTCGTGCTTTGCTCAGCACACTTCTATTAAAAACTTTATTACACAGGTTCAACACAGTTCCATATGACACAGGAACCACAAGAAATACTCCCACACACCTAACTGTATCGGCACAGTAAGCTTTAAACACTAAAAATGAGTTTATATGATCAACCCAAATTCCTAACACTCAAAATTACATGAATCTCTCTCCCCAACAACACTCAAGGATAAAAACGGGAACTTGAATGAAACACTACCTTAAGAACGAAGTAGAACTACAACCATCGTCGATGCACACCTTCTGGAAATCAATAGCAATGTATGGCATGTCCTGGAAGCCTCTGACATGGATCCCAACGCATCGATCTACTCAAAAAGCCTTCTTCTCTGAGAAAATTTGAAAAGCAAATCACAGAGGCATTAAACCCTAAATCAGACTTCACCACTGCGTAGAGGACGTAAAAAAATGGGGGGTAGCATCTCTTCACGAATCCCGAAATTCGAATAGCCCAAAGTTCGATACAAAGTTTAAGTTAATCTGGGTCATTAGATCAGATCATACGTACGACCCAGATTAAAAAGAAATTCGAAATACCATCTACGGCTTTAGAAGGGAGCGAAGCACACATAAGTCGTTGGATCCCCATCTTTGATATGAGATTAAAACAGAGCCATCAGATTAGATTCTCGATCCACTAATGAGAAGACATCACTTAAGTGTACCAATTACGCATGTGCTTAATTGTGAGGTGTTCATTTGGAATCCTTTATCTAAGCCATTGATTATGATTTAGATCAACTAATCAGAACAAGAGATTCTAATTCAGATTTAAAGATCAATCTCCGCTGCACAATTGCTTGTGTTTTTGAAAAAACGATGACTCATCCGTGATCTGTACACGTGTCAGAAAAAGAGGAAATTTTTATCTCCCACTCCTTGCCATGTGGGTTTCACATCTGTACGATTAAAATTCTCATGTGATGCTCTGAAAAATTCACTAAAATTCTGCAGATAATGCATTTCAAAGAGCATAGTTTTGAAAAAAACAATTTTTTTCAAAGTATGGAGAAGCCCACCTTCTGTTTGACAAAATGCCCAAGAGTCATTGGGCTAGGCTGTTGGCCTGGTGTCTGCCTGTTGGTGCTAGGCTGGTGCCTATTGGGCTGGCTGGGCAGCATGGCTGCCATGGTTGGTGTCATGGTTGTCATTCAGCCTTGCTGGCCTAATGGGCTAGCCTAGGTGGCCATGCCACCTCACAACCCTGACATATGGCACCCCCAGGTACTGTCCACACTCTCTCCTCTTTCTCTCTTCTCTTTCTCTCTCTTCAAAAGTAACTCAAGCTTGTTGTCTCATTCCACTGACAATGATCCTGAAGCACTCTTCTGACCTTCACACACATCAACCTGTAGCTCAAATGACTGTGTGGTTTATTCACCCTTGTCGAGAAAAACTTTGTAAACATATTGGCACAAGCCACTTGCTTTTTCTCTCTCATATGCACACTTTTCAAGAGGCTCTCAAAAAGACTTCGCAGTCACTGTTGCTGAATTTCAGCTTTACTTGAAAACTTGCAACTTAACATTTCACTTTTACAAATAACCACTGTTTGGCTCAAGTAACCCTTGGAATACATCACAAACATGAATTTGAACATGTGTACCCAGTCAGAATACTTGTGGGTCCCACCAATCATCAAACCAACCTCCAAACCAAGAAAAACATTGTTTTAACTTGAATTTTCAGAATTCTTGAACTTAAAACTTGAAGAGGCAATACAGCTCGAGTTTGACCTTGAACTTGCTTGGAACATATCCAATACACTGAAATAAGAACCACCAAGAGCTCAAACCACCAAAAACCTCTCTATATTAAAAATCCATCTTTCAAGTCATTACCTCTTCAACCCTGTACATGCTTTCCATGAACTGTACACAAAACCTCCAGATCTCAGAGAGCAAAGTTGTTACACCTCAAATACAATATTTATGAGATTATGAGCATGTTCAAACAACTAAACAAAGTGGCCTACACTCACACTCATGCAATGGAGAAATATGCTATGCAAACATGAAAAATAAGCATGAATGAAACTACAATGCTACTGTGTGCTACCAACACATACCTCAAGGAGTCATTTCATCCTAAGCAGGATTGTGAAGAGTTGGAAACCCCGTGGAGAGCTATGGGCATTGTCCCTGTGAATCACCTAGCTTCCAAGAAGAATCAGGCACCCAATGTTTTTGCTTTCTACAGCTTTATTTTTTCTTTCCCTTCTATTTTATTGGCAATGCTTATATAATAAAATGTTGAATGCTCACGCATGCCTTGGGATTTTACTGCCCCTTTCATTTTCTAGGTCATGCTTTCTATCTACTCAATGGAAGCTCACATGCCGTGGGATTTTTTTGCCCCTTTCATTTTCTAGGTCATGCTTTCTGTCTTCTCATTGGAAGCTCACAAGCCATGGGGACTTGCTTTATTTATTAACTTTGAGGCTCACACGGTGTTCCTTATTCCCAACTTGCAGACAAGCTCAGCACATTCCTTACACCACTGTTGTCCACCAAGTTGCCAACAATGACAACAATGCCATTGGATCAACACACTCTAGGTCCACGCAAGAAGTTCGTACCTGAGGATGCAATTGGGACGGGAATGGATATATCGAGCTTGTCTGGCACAATGGAAGTCATAAGTTTGAAGAAGTGTAAAGGGAAGAGTAGAGGATCTGGGCATTGGCGTGCACCATCGTTTATACAAAGAGCCCCAATCCAGCACATCACGATGATAGTAGCTTCAAGACCGTCGGATTAGCATCACATGTTGGGTATGAACTATATGACAGCTATGTTGGTGGACCATCCTTCGTGAGCACCGGTTCATTTGGATATGGTGGTGACCAATTGGATATGGATTAGGTCAGGTGCTGGATCATCTTTTGTCGACAGCATCTTCGTGTATCCGACACAACCATGTATGCCGGCTCCACCTTATTTCACTCTCGGTGAGCCATTCCCAAGGTTGGGATACCTCAGACATGTTGATGATAGGGCTTATAGGTTAGCAATAATGGACTATCAGAACAATTTGGTCCAAAACATGTCATGGGATACATATGTGGTGCATTCTGAGGACCGGCTATGACATCTTCAGTGGTACACAGCTCGTGGGTTGGACCCGCCAAGAAACGCCTTGTGGAATTGAGTGGTGAGTTTTGTATCATCTATCATGTATGCTTGTTTTTCCATTCTAATAAGTCTAGTGTACAGGATCATTCAACGTACACTAGCAAATTTGGATCAACACCATAAGTACCATTTTGGGTTGTTTTTTGGGGAAATTAATTAAAGGATTAGGTTTAATATGCCAAAAATAGGCAGCATAGCAAATAATTAGAGCAAAAAAAAAAAAATTATGCGCCTCAAAATCAAGGATTCAAGTTGGCCTGGAAAAATACAAAGTTTCGACCGAGTTTCGGTTGAAACCAACTATATCACGGTTTCAAGGCTGGCCGCAACCAGGTTCAAAACCGAGATTTCGAACCTTGGTCATATTTTAGCCTTCGACCGGCATATTAGCATTTGGATGAAAGTATATATTTTCAATCCGATAGTGATACAGATATAAATATATGGGATCAAACCTTTTCCCCACACTGAGCCATCGATGTTGATCCCTTAGCATGGAGGGTAATAGAGTAGGTGTAGTAGGACACACAGGGTAGGGGGTACAAAATTACAAAAAGGACCAGAAAGCTAGATTGCCGCTTCATCATATCAAATCTCAACATCGTCTTTCCCCTCACCATCTTTTTACCTTCTGAATCCGCATAAGAAACACGTTAGGCCAAGTACCTAGAAGGCTAGAAAAACTAATTTTTGGGGTCGGACCAATCTAAAGTAGGAAATAAACACAAACCCAACACCATAAACAAAACCACTGATCATTGGCATAAAATCATAAAAGCTGATAACAAATACTTTAAATGGCTTATACAGCATGAAAGAATGGATTTCTAAAACATAGTTATCAAGACGTCTAGGCATACAAGCACCCTTTGCTGAGGACGATGCCTTGTTGCCTTGATGGTGTCACCATGATTTTTCCCCTCATCCAACACCTATGATCGCCTAGACAACGTGACAACTATGTTTTATAAGAACAAACTCCCCACCAAAGCGAATTCCTACATAAACCACAATTTCTGAATAGATGGACACTACTACAACACTAAGATTGGAAGAGCCACCAAAAATGTAAAACTCCCATCAATGAAGGCAGGATAAAGAAAATAAGCTATTTTTAATGCAAGATAACATATTTGTTCATCCAAATCCCCCTTCCCCGTGAGGAAAGAAAAACTACTGAAAATACATTGGCACTTTGCCTCTTTCCATTAATTCTCTCAAATAATATGCCGACTGAGCATGTCATGAACCACTCCATAGTTATCAAGGCGGCAAGGCGACCATGGCGTTTGAGGGCCTTCCTAAGCGCCTTGGCGATGGGGCGGCGGCAAGGCATCGCCTTGACGAACAAGGCGTTCTAGTGTTCTTTTTCTTATATAACCATTTTATTAGGCACAAATAGCATATTAATTTTTATATAATTCTACTTATATACTAAATAAATATGAAAGAATTGAAGTACATAATCAAGGAATTGCATTGCAATAGCATAATCACATAATTACAAAATCAGTGAATCACATAAATCACATAATTACAAAATCAATGAATCACATAATTACTTACTCACATAATGACAGAATTACAGACTCACACAATCACAGAATAAATAGTTACATAATCACAGATTGCATAACTTATAATAACAGTAAACAGATGCATTTCATAAATTATACTAAGAAATGCAAAATTTACATTGAATCACAGAAATTACAGCAGCAGCCAAAGCCACCAGCCACCACTAGCAGAAGCCAGCCATAGAAGAAGGTATAGGAGAATAAGAAGAATAAAAAAAAAAAGTAGAAGACGGTCGGAAAAGGAAAAAAGGAGGAGGAAGAAGCTAGAAGAATAAAAGGAAAAAATGCAGCTGCCAAAGCCACCAGCCTAGCAGAAGCCAGCCATAGAAGAAGAAAGGAACAAAAATGCACGGGTTTCAGACCGTTCAAGTAGAAACAGGGTTTTCTTTTCAAAAGAAAAAGAAAAGAAACCAAAAAGAAAACAGAAATAGGAGGAGGATGGAAGAAGTAGAGGAACAAAAGAAACCAGGAAAAGAAAACAGAAAAAGGAGGACAACGACGGAAGAACCAGAAGGAGAAAAGCAGCCAAAAGAAGAAGAAAAAGAAGAATAGGAGAAAGAAAGTCGAAACATACCAGAAGAACTTGTTCACAGCGAACAGCACCAGCGGAAGCGGCATCTGCTTCGGCATCTGCAGCGTCGTCGGCAGCAGCAACGAGAGAACCCTTCTTTCTCTTTATCTTTTTCTTTTCCCCATCCCTTCTTTCTATTCATCTTCAAATCGATCCCTCTTTTTTTATGAAATCTTCGATCCCTCCTTTATCCATGATATGATTAAATGTATCTGGAGTATATCTAATGTGGTATACAATCAAATCTAAATGCTAAAAAGGGTATCATTCCTTTTATACAAAAGTACGAAATGATTTAGTGCATCTACAATGTATTGAAGCTACATGCTCATCCAAAAAACACATTAGAAAAAGCATCAAATTACTGATAAAGTAAAAAAAAAAAGTTTAATAGGCGACGCCCAAGGACCTTAGGCGTCCCAAGGCGCCCAAGGCGATGCCCAGAGTCCCAAGGCGCCCACCTTATTGACATAATGAAAGGCGTCCTACCGCCCAGCCCTCAAAAAACCGCCTGGACGCCTTGATAACTATGAACCACTCTATGTGGCAATAGAAAATAAGCCCCCCGAAATTATATCAACTCAACTAAATAAGGCATTGTCCATAGAGGCTAAACTTCCTGAGATGCAATGCAAACACTTATTGTATACCTTGAAAATGATAAAAAGAACCTGGTTTGGAATACAGAAGCTCCAGACTTTCCTATGATCCACAAGATCAAAACAAATATCCTTCCCAATATGCTTGATGAGATCCTCATTTCGTGCAACCTGTAGGTACGAAACAACTACTTTAGCAACAAAAGCAAGCAGTTCACCAATTCTAACTCTGGGTAGACAATCATTGATTGAAAAAGCCATGCTGCATATATTTACCTTTATAGTTGTATAAAGGTGACCCTTTGCCTTTTCCTTTTTCTTGTGCTCCTTTTCTTCAAGTTCTTTCTTCAATGATACCTGAAATAAAAGGTTAGATGTGCTCGGACAAATTCCCACAACTACCACAACAAACCCTTCCCAAAAAGAGAAAGTAGTCAAGTGAAGAATTAAAATCTATTATTCACACAAGTATCTTACACTAAGGTGTTTAGCTACATCCTTCTCATCCACGTTACAAAATATTTTCTCCTTGTCACTTTCACGTATATAGACAAGCATGTAGGCGTAGGAGAATTTTGTCAATTCAAACGGAGTGTTGTTGAAGCCAGCATTTGTCTACGGCAATTGGTTGGAGAAAAGGTGAAAAGAATGAACACATGTTAAAATGAAATGCCAGCATAAGGATCCTTGGAGAAAGTGCACTTGTAAGCATATATAGGTTGTAAGAATATAACCTTTTCTTCACCACCATACTGCTCTTCCAAGGCTCTCTTCTCATCTACTTTTGTCACCTGTTCATCATGAAACTTGAACCTGAATATAACAACTTAAGTGTTACCATTGAGAATGAATGATCGATATACTCACAACACTGTTGGACCATACAAAAATAGCTTGACAGAAATCTTGAACAGTTTTTCATTTCCTAAACTATAATACAGAATCATGAGACAGTTGAGCATTAATATGTCCCAAACACATTAATTCGACTGCACAAACCAATGCTTCAACCCACACAGAAACCCCATCTGAGCAGTGCAAAGGTGAAAAGCCAATATCAAGAAAAACCACCAATGAGACAGTGAACCAACATAAATTCAAGAACTAGTGAACCGAGTTTACAAGAGCTGAATGAGTCCAACCATCACACATTGTACACAATTATATCATCATAGCCATGGTTTTGACATTCATTACCAGCTTGTCCAGCCCAGACTCATACTATATATTTTAAACCATTGATCACCTAAACCACTGTGTATAGCAAGCATTTCCTCCTTGGACTGGTTGATGCTTTTGATTAGATTGATTCAAACCGATCTGGATCAATACCACCCATGACAGTATAGTTTTTCATACTACCATAAACTTGGCAGAATACAGATAGGTTCAGTACCACGCACAATAAAGCACAATTCTTTCATAGAAGTCTCCTAATCTACGCAGAACACTTACAATTTAACAGACAGCAGTAAATTATTAAAGCCTTTATTCAAGTCTCAGCAATACTCTAAAAATTAAAAACAGTTCAATGCTTACAAACAACACCATTTCAAAGTGTAATATACATTGAAATGTATTGGTTGCCTCCGTTCAATGCTGTAAAACTTAATGTTGATGGGGCATGTAAAGGGAATCCCGGGCTGGGGGGAGGAGGAATTATTCGTGACATTAATGGTCATGTCTTGGCTGTCTTCGCCAACTTCAACGGTGAGTGTACTAATTCCATTGCAGAATTTAGAGCTTTGGGGGATGGCCTAAAGCTTTGCGCGGATATGGGTTTTTTTTAATTTCCATGTGAATTTGGATTCTGCCTTGGTGGTGTTGTGCACTGCCATGAAAAAATGCAATATTTGGAGGGGGTGGTATTGGTTCCAGGAAATTATTCTCCTTGTTGAAGCTCTTCATCCAATGATATCTTTTACCTTCAGAGAAGGCAACAAGGCAGCGGATTGGTTGGCGGACCATGCGGGTTAATCGGCTTCTAATTTATTTTTCAATTCTCCTATCGATCTTCCTAGTGGTCTTAGACAAATTACTAGGGAGGATGTGGCGGCGGGTCTGCCAGTTGTGCAAAGATAGTTTTGTTTTGCTTGTGGGGCTTTGTAGGGTGGTAAGCATGATACTAAATCTCGTTTCGTTTTGGTGTTTCGGTCTGACCGAAATTTCCGAGATACCGAAATTTCCGAGATAACGAAATTTTGTCGAAATATGGTATTTTCTATGGGTGTAAAATGCCAAAAATGACCGAGATTTCAGAAATTTTTTAAACGAAATGACCGAGATTTCCGAAATTTCTGAAACGAGATGACCGAAATTTCATCGAAATATTCGAAATATTGCATTTTTTCATATCGGACTTGCGTTTCGTTTCGGACAGGTTGAGATACTCGAAATATTCGATATCTCGACCGAAATTTTGCAAGTTTTAGTACTATGGTGGAGGTGCTCTGTTGAGAGAGAGAGAGAGAGAGAGAGAAAGAGACAGAGATTGACCTGGTTTTTTCGGGCTGGGGTAAGGCGGGAATGTCCTCCCCCCCCCCCCTTTGTATTTGTTTCTCTAAATGATTTGAGTATTAATAAAATCTTAGGGACCAGCCCCGGTCCCAAATAATATTCGGGATTTAAAAAAAAAAAAAAACAAAAGTGTAATATACACACCATTGATCAGAGAGGGTTGGCCTGATAAAAGCATAAAAAGGTCCACGATGCAGCCCATCACTGTAAACCAACACACTGCAAAATACATGGATGAGTAAGGGGAGGGAGTTAGGCAAAAAAATAAAGTAATTACTTATAGTAAACCTGCATAACTTTTGTTGATAAAATCAAAGCAAAAGAACTAAATCCTACCTTTGCATATAATACAGTAAGAAAAAGAATATTATAGTTAGACTAGGTAAATCCAAAACCATTCACCGAACAACAATCAAGCATGAAATTTGTTTACTGCAGAATTTCAACAACCCAATAACATCACTCAAATGATGACCAATATTTTAATGGTCGAATCCAGACAGTGTAAATCCAGATATAACTGATACCTGTGAAGTGTATAAACATTGCGAACTCTCATATCGGCTTCACGTGACAAATATTTCCTATTATCCCGATCAAGGTCCAATTTCAGAGGATACTCATAACGATCTTTTATCTACAACGGAAGCCAATAAATTAAACCATTTTCAGAAGAGAATATCAAATAAGTATTCAGGGTGAAATTATTCTCCCAGCTAAAGAAATTAAGTTACTATTACAATCGACCAAAAAAAAAAGGAGAGAAATTTAGTTCATAGCGCCAAAAAAGAAATTAATATGATGGTTCAAGTTCAACCAAACAAATGACCAAAAGAAGCGACCCAACTGCTTACTAAAAATGCAGTATTTAAAAAGGGCCATTAAACAGCAAAACAATCTGAAATTTGACTTGAATCATAGTTTTTTAAGTTAACCCCCATGGGCGGCATGGGGCTCTACAAAAAAGGCACTTAAAGTTGCCAAACAAGGAGGAAGAACAAGGTAGCACTGCCATGAGAGGATATGTGCCAGTCACAACCAGGAAGCAATACACTCCTAACCCCACCCCTGCCAAAAAAAGCTTGAGTACAAAGCATCTACCAAAAGACAGCAGCCCCATCACTACTACACACAGCACTGACTAACAGTGGACATTGACAAAGTTGGTCACTACACTTGCAAAGTTTGTCATTATATCATAATTGTCAAAGCGCTAGGCGACTGCCAGGCGTTGGAGGGCCTTCCAAAGCGCTTAGGCGATAAGGCGACTCAAGGCTTTGGAGGACCTAAGCATACATGAACTATTTTAAAACATGGATCTAGTTTCGTTCCCACTTCACAAACCCAAAGGGACATAAACCATGTGGCAATGTTCTTGGACACAGCTGTGCACCCTAAAGTCCCCTTTGGTGTACTGTAAGTCAGTAGCGTAAGATTCAACTCTGCTTGGGGCTTGCTTATCAAAAAAAAGAGTGTAAAGTAAGGAGAAACATGTTCACCCAGAACATACATATATATAATTATTTTTGTTAAAACACACACAAATCGTAAGGGTAGTGGAGTGGAGTAGACGAGGAGTCACACGACCCACGGAGACATTCTCGAGACTGTCGGTTAGATAAGGACACGTGGCCACAATTGGATTATCACCCACCAGCGGTATTCTATTTTCTCTTTTCTTTCCTTATCCCTTAGTTTATAATTTTCACCAATATATTAAATCCAAATAATTTAGGTAAAACAACCAATTGACCAAAATCAGCCCTGTATAGCTTTCTGATCTGCAGACAACTGCTGAAACATCTCCATTATGACTGCCATAGGATCTGGTAGGGGAGGCAGATTTGGAATCAGCACTGGATTGCCATGCTCATCCATTCCTCTGATACCACTTAATATAGTCCTAGATAGACAAAGGGTCTACTAGGAGCCAAGTAAGCAGGAATTAGGTCAAATTCTAGGGTTAGGTTGTGGTAATGAGGGTAAGTCTTATATGGTAAAGCTAGGCAGGTTTAGGGAAAGTTAACAGTGAAGATTTGAATGATGTTTGAGTGAACAAATTAAAAATCAGAAAATTAGGGTTAAGGTTTCGGGTTTTGGGAAATAGGAAAATAGGTAAACTAGGGTTCAAGATAGGAAGTTGAGGATGAGCTTTGGGTTGAGCGCTAGGGGCAGTAAGGGGATGGTTCGGTTGTAATATGGGCAGGTTTCAATGGCTGGATTGGTCTAGGTAGGTTTACAGAGTTTAGGGTTTTACTGGAGGTTGAAGGGGATTCGGGTTTACTTGATCGCTTTGGGGTAGAGACTAAGATGTAGGTAAGGCTGTGAAGGTACTGTGGTTGAAATTTGAATGTAAATTGATGAGGGAATTGGGCTGGACAGATTAATGAAGGTCTAGGCTTTATATGGATCGATTAGGATTAATGGAGGGGTGAAATTGGGGATCGATTGGCTTAGGATAGAAGATTAGGAGAAGGAAGTTGAATACAAAAATACTATACTACTTACTTGAAAAACTAAATCTTCAATGGCAGCAACTTTGAAGACGGAGTTGAGGTTCTCCCGATCTACAAGATGCAAGGAGTTGAGAAGAAGATCCTACCGGTCTACAAGACGCAAGGAGTCAACTAGAGATCCACCAGTCCCTTCATCTTGATATTACTCACAAGGCACACTCTCAAAGGAGCAAAGCAGCAGCAACAATGGCAGCAAGCAAACACAGCTTATTTTCAAATCTGAACTGTGGGGGAGCCTCCCACAGTTTTATTATTTTATACCATGACCATAGGCCTAAAACGTATTCACCCTAGGAATTTAAAACCTAGGCTGAATCCTAACTACAAACTAAAACGCTCTCCTTCTAAAAATCGTGGAGGAGTGGAATTAAAACACTTAAAAGAATGATTCCCTAACTACCAATACGAATAAGCACCTAACAACCAATAGGATTATTCCACTTAAATTGAACCATGGTTTGAACCTGTTCAATTTAAGTTTACAATTAACTGAAAAATAAACAAAGGCTCCAACACTAGGCCCTAATCTTAGGGCTGCTTCTTCTCTTTGCGGATACTTGGATCTGCATCATAATCCCATGCATCATATTGTATATAAACATTTTACACACCCAATCAAAAGATTAGAAAGGCAACTAATCTTATATATAATAAAAAATAAAAACCAAGGCGGAGAAACTACTAGGTCCCAAAAAAAAAACGCATTGTCGCCTACGTGACACTTAGGTGATGCTCCGAAAACTATGCATTATATGATATTATACAGTTCGATTACAAATTTGGCGGGGAGAACCAGGTCATCTAATAAATAATGCAGTTCTACATTTTGCAACACAAAGATTGTCAGGATTATAATAATTCATTTTACATTAAATTTATATCTCCAAATTCTAATTAGCAACCTAGGGATTTGATATAATTCATTCTTAGTTTCATATTGCATTATGTATTTACATAGTGGAAGCTCTTAAATTCTCTTAACTAATGCACCAAGTTCATAACCTAAACCATAATGGCATTCAGACCATTTTTCCCTTATCCTCATTTTACTTACCGATGATTGAACAAGACAATAAAAATAGAGCAAAGACATAAACAGGGGAAAATGTGTAACAATCATACAAAACAAATCATGATGTAGAATAAGAGGTAGCATACTTCTAACCTTCATTATATGGCTCCCCCATTTATTACACACAAACCGTTTTAGCCGAAGTTGAAGGACAGGAGGGAAGTCAATGAACAGGACACCCTTCCCAGCAACCTGGAATAATCAATTAACAACATTTTCTCTAAGAATCATTCTTCAAGCAAGTAATCAGACACATGATCATTTTTGTGTCATCATCTCATGCAATCAAGTATAAAACAAATTGCTGACTAAATCCAAAGAAAGTTCAAGGAAGAGTCCAGTAATGGACAGGAAGACATTAGAAATGATAAAACTTTTAGAAAGTTCTCTTCTACACATCAGTGGCAACAACTTCTGAAGGCCACAACAGATGAGTTCAACAAACCTAAAGAGAAAGGGACTGATTAAAAGAAGTCATTTTTTACTTTCAAACCAATCTAGAGCTTGATTTCTTACTCAAAAGTCTCATCATATATGCCTTGCACACATCATACAATGTGATGGAGGACAGGCATGGAAGGCTCTGTAACCTGTGTTTGAAGCCTGTGATACTCCCACATTACTATACTGCTCAACATTAACCATGAACAGATATCATCTTACCTGTCCTCCATGCTGCGCAGCATCATACTTGTTATCGCCCGCCAAGTGTTCAACTTCCACGTACTTATCAAAGGAATCATAGACATCTCGACAGCCTCTGACATCAAGGCAAAGACCTGTTGCACAAATATATAGAGTTGACTACCATCTACGGATGTTGATTAGGACCATACAGTTCTAACCTGGACAACTCAATACCGAAATTAAAATACATACCAAAAAATGATTCAATTCTTGTAGAATTGTAGTCCCCATTGATGCCTTTAATGTAATTCAAACAGCGCCCTTCAAACAACTCTTGTATTCTACCCTCAACAACAGTTCCCTGAGCCAATAGATAAAATTCTTACAGACTGCCACCATAAATCTTATAAAATTGGGGGAAAGAAAAAGCAACAATCACCTTCATTTCATCTTCCAGATTTTCACAAAGAGCCCTGTTAAATTCCAGTGCATCTTCTTTCATGAATACAAAAGAGTTTATCAGCTCTTTCATCACCACACTGTTGTCACTGTACTGAAGCTTATAGAATAAGCTCTGAAGAGCCAGAAGGATGCTATTTGATAGCATATCAAACTTGGTTGTTGGAATATGGTGCACAACCTGAAATAACCAATATAAATACAGTACTTTATTGTTAGAAAAATAAAATTACAGGGAGGGGAAAGCAGAAAGGTAAGATATTAGCAACCAGATAACGTGAAAAACAATTTAAGGCTTGACCTTTCTAAAGTAGGGGATATGGTACAAAGTCTGGAAGAGAGAATTCATGTAACGGGTTATTCTTATCTCCTTAAGCCCAACATAACCTGTTTCCTTCTTTGAGTCATACATAGCCTTGACAGCAACCTCAGCTTCAACTATCACTGTGTCTTCCACAATATATCCACTACCAGGGTTTTGTAGTTTACTAAGGAGCATGAACAACTCAAAACCCCAGCGACTCACTTGAGAACTAAATTGGCGATGTGTCTCTGACAAAGTAAAAGACAGGAGTTATCACCAAATTTACAGGTGTAGCCAATACTAAATCTCCCTATCTCTTTGTCCAACAAGAAACACAAGCTGGAAAAACATCGTTCCAACATGTATGCAATTATTTAATTGACATTCTGTTAAAGTGAACAAATCATGCTGAACAGACCAGATTTCTTGTACAATTACGAACGCAAATTAACGCTATGCAGTGTATAAAAAGGGAAATAGACTTTGTTATTTCTCCTATAAAGATCAACAACTACTACAGCCCAAGCCCATAACATAAAGGCCAAAGAAACTCTTTTGACCCAGTTCTTACAAGTGGGGCAATAGGGAATCCAAACGTACAAACCCAGTATTCAGAAAGTGATAAAATTATTATGATGTATGGCAATCAGAGAAGTATTCAACGGAGCAACCTTACCGTTGAGCCAGGGCCCACCATCACTACGAATAGTTCAAACCAAAAGTCCAAGGGAACTTTCAGCAAAGTTCTGGTCAGTGAAGCAATAGAATAGAATATTGGAGAGTACAGTGACAAAGATATAAGAGAAACACTCAATGGGTGATCACAGAACAAAATTAAGGCTCGTTTCACAATTATGCATTAACATCTGAAACACAAATTTGGTCCAGAACAGCATCTTCCCCTAAGTAAGCAAAAAATGCAGGATTTACCAAGAAATTTATCCAACCAGATAAAAAACAGAGAAGATGATGAACGATGATACCATGTCTAACTGTGTTTTTGCTATTGTCTTGATTAATCACAGTCAAGCTGAAATGAGCCCAAATACCCCATCCGTAAGGCAAATTTGCTGAATCAGCAACATCTAGATACATGGACAAATGAGCCGTGTCATTTAAACAAATGAGCACCCGCCTGCCCAAAGCAATGCAAGGGTCAGAGATAGATCGGAAGAAACACTAAGTATAAATCAAACAAGAGAACAGAGATCCATATACCATTTATAACCCCCAACATCGAAAATATCAGAGGAGAGCTTCTTGGCGTTAGGAAAGTTTTTAATCTTCCACCTGAATATCGATGGAGGATCCACGACTGGCTGGTTCTCAACCGCAATAGCAGTCTCCGCTTGCTCAACTACTAAAAAGTAGCAAACCAATAAGAAAATGGAAAACCTTGAACCCTGAGAACAGTCACCATTAACAGACTAAGGAGGCAACTGTATCTCCCAAATCATTACAAAAAAAATAAAAAAATTGGGCCATGTCCAACCAATCAAGCTAACCAAATTCGAGAGCCCCATAAACGCTACGTCACAAACTTCACAGCTCATGCTCAAAAACAACTAAAAGTATCACCTTCCATTGGCTGGAGACCGTCGGCGAAAGACGATTGAGTGACCAACGTCGCGTCGTCTTACAGCTGCAAAACGAAGCACGAATCAGAGCTTGCATCGAGTAAAAACAAACCCTGTCAATTTAGTGAAAAAATCCTTAAATAACAAATAAAAACTGAAAGGGATTTAGCGAACTTGCGACTCAGGTTGATTCAGAACCTCCTGATCGGAAACAAAACTCTATGACGGGAAATCGATGAAACTAAAGTACAATAAAGAGAGAACTAACGAGAGATTGATTGATCACAATAGCAAATATGAAATAAGGAGAAAACCGATTGAACAACACGCAGTTGAGGTTTTTAAAGATTTGAAGGAAAACGTACGCCGTCAGGTGACGAATAAAATAGGGCGAATGTTTTAGGGATGTTAGGGAAGTAATTTAGGGTTTTTGTGCATTGGAGTGCGAATTGCGAATAGAGGAGGGCTGCTAATGGATAATCGAAAATCCGAATTCGATCTGCATCCATATCCGTTTAGGGGCATCCGTATTCGATTAGAGATATCTAGAAAAAAATCCGAATCTGAATACTTGATTATAAAAAATTAAGTAAATAACGAACTAGAGGGTTTTTGAAGATTCAACAGGTTCTAGAATATGAGGAAAAGATAATCGTGAATTAAAACTACTGATTGATAGTGAATTGTATCCACTAGGGGGAGGAAGGTTCAGGTTACACAAGGCAGAGATGTAAACGGATGGTCGAAAATCCGAATTCGTTCGGCATCCGAATCCGTTTAGGGGTATCTCTATTCAACTAGGAAATATCTGAATCCGATTACATCCGATCTGTATTCGAGCCGAATCCGATCCATTTACAGGCCTAGAATAGAGTCATGGCGCTTTACCAAAAACAAAAAAAGAATAGAGTCGTGGACGGCTCGAAAACGGCACCGGGTTGCATTGTTGACAGTGCATGCCAGCGCATCACGACACAATAACCCTAGTGCTACTGTGCTAGAGGTGTCAAACGGAGAGCCTTTTTACCCCCAAAAATAAAAGGTTCAAACAGAGAACCGGGTCATTTTCGGTTGGGCTTAATCAGTCCCCACCAATTTAAGGTCCCGCACCGTTTTCGTCTGTTAGGTAGTTGGACCTCATAAGCCAGGGCATGGTTACGTTTCTATTCAGTCGATTGAATTCCAGTCTGTAATCAAGCTCAGGCTAATTGGACTAAAATAAGTATTTAGATGGGCTATAAACGGGCATCCTTAAATGGGCTATAATTGGATTAAAGCCTGATCTGATATGATTTCTATTTCACTTTTCATTGGGTGATTTCAATTTTGGAAGTTGTTTGAATTTATTTTTGCACATTCTTTCAGTGAAATAGAAATCACATGAAATAAAAATTCTGAAATACTTGGGGAGTTTTTTTTTATTTTTTATGAAACAACAACAAAGTAAAGTATAATCACACAAACCACACACCAATCCCAAAAGGTTAACCGACTTTTGGAACCGTGGAATGGCGGATATACACAACACATACACCACACACACACCCGATGTGGGACTAAACCCACCCCTAATAGTTGGGGAGTTGTTTTAATTTTTAAATTGAAATCGATTTCACTCTTGCTCTTAAATGAGCATATGGTTAATTTGGGTTGTGCGGTATGCATTCACATTCTTAATTCTTTGCGCACTTATGGGTTTCTGTATTAGTTGATGGAGAATAGTTGGGCTGTTAATCTGGATTTCAGGCCCAGCCCAAGTTTTATTGAACTAAAGAGTCCATCTAATTACAAGTATAGCTTGAAATCTCGCGATATCTTGGTATCTCGGGCTGGTCGAGATATCCAAAATATACTGAAATTTCTTCGTAATATGGTATTTTTTCTGCCATATTTCGGCACTCCATCTCGGTGGGTTTTTTGCATATTAAGGTCTAATACTTCATGTACACCTTATTTAAGCTAAATAAACAAATTTAAACCTTCATATTGCAAAAAAAATGAACTCAAAGTGGTGTTTTGGGTTTGCACCCTTGATTGACAGTATACGGTCGTCGACCCTAATGTATAAATAGCAGTGAATCAAAACTCGGTCGAAACCGTCGAGTTGTCTCGGTTTCGACCGGTTCCAAGACGAGTTTAGCGTATACTTTAAAAAATCCCTTGTTTCGCATGGTTTCGATGGTTTCCATCAGGTTTCGGTCGAAACCTGGGGGAAATCTGTCGAAACCAGGCTATCATGTACGTTTTGAATGGTTTTTCAATGGCATGTGAAGAATAATAGTACACAAACATGTTTTTGAAGAATAATAGTTAGGGGTGTCAATGGGCCGGTTCGGGCTGGTTTCGGTTCGGGCTTTTCGGTTTCGATGTGACTTTTATAGAAACCGAAACCAAACCATTAAGAAATATTTGGTTTCGGTGCGGTTTCGATTTCGGTGCGGTTTGGTTTCGTGTCGGTTTCGGTTTATGATAACGGGTTGATATCGGTTTGGATTCGGTTTGGTACCGGTTTTATATAACTAGTAAGGTCCGGTTAGTGCTAATTTTTCTTATCTTTCTCTTTTAAGTACATAAAATATTTCAAATACAATGCATCTTTGTATCCTATGTCCTATGGCCTATGGATACAATTGGTTGGGTAATCACTAACAAAGGATATGAGATAAAGTGAGAAACTATCACAACACATTTAGGGGGCAATGGGGCATTAGGCATTTAGTGATTTACTCATTTATCGGGTTAGGTCGGTTCGGTTTGGGTTCGGGCCTAACGGTTCGGGCTACCGGTGCACCGTCGGGCTAGCCCAAACCAAACCAAACCGTTTGCCTTTATGGACCCACAAACCGAACCAAACCATTAAGAGTTCGGTCCGGTGTGGTCCGGGCTGGTTCGGGCCGGTTTCACCGGTTCGGGTTGGGTATTGACACCCCTAATAATAGTACATAGACACGTATTTTCTTCTTTTTCTCTTTCAAACTATGTTTTTGTATTGGTTTTTGCGTTCAAACTCTTTGTTTTCTCTTCTTTTTTGCTTTCAAACTGTCTTTTCTACTTTTTCGTTTTTAAATCAACTATTGTATCCCATGCTACATCCGTTGAAGATGTAATCAAATTTGATTTGCAGAGCATTCCATCACTGCTTCACTGGTGAGCTCCATCTCGCTGTCCATCTGAACCATCTTCCTCCATGCTTCTTCTGTAGCCTTCTCTTCTTCTCTCCTCTTCAAGTTTTGGAGAAACTTGTTTTGCAATTCCTCTTGGACCATGATCTTGTTCACAATCTCTTGAAGAAGTAATCAAATTTGGTTTGCAGAGCATTCCACACTTGTAGTTTGCAACCAGCGGTTTTGATTCGAGCGGTTCCTGCAAAAAGCAAGGTAACAATTTTACAAAAATGATTCACCAAGAAACTTCGCATGGAATTGAAGAGTGGCATTTTAATGTTTTATTTTGATTCAATGTTTATTCAGGGTTCAAGTACTTTATAATTACGTTTATACGTGAACTAATTATAAATTTATAATATCACTGTAGTGTACGTATCGTATCAGCGCGTACGTTAGTAAACTTGGGTCAATAACCACAAGTACTATTTTCAATGATTTTTTTGTCAATGTAATTCATGGATTGTGTTTAAAATGTGAAAAATAGGCAACCTGCAAAAAATTAGGCATAAAAAAACCTTGTTTTAGGGTCGAAACCTTGGTTTCCCCATCAATGGAAAAAAATCCCAAGTTTCGATCGAGATATGATCGAAACCGAGACAAACTCAATTTCTGGCTGGTCGAAACCCGAGTTTTAGAACATTGATAAATAGTTAAATACACATTGATTAGATACTAAAAGACATATAAGAAATTTAAAGACAGTAATAAAACAGAAATAACTCATAAACTCCATAATACTCAATAGTTCAATACTCAATAATCAATACACAGTTACAAGTTCACAACTCACAACTCACAACTCACAATTGGCATAAAAGAAATACCTGGCTAGATTGAAAAGTGAGTTTCGTGTCAATTTTTGTACACTTACCAGGCATAAACTTATTTTCCTAGTCAGAACAAAAGCATGGGCATGAAATTTATACAAATAAAAAATTCTAGATGTATGGGGTATAACTAGGGCTGCAACAGGGTCGGGTTGGCCCGGGCTTTACAGAACCCTAGCCCACCCTTAAGTCCCTTTAGCTGGGCCCAGACCAAACCCTACCCTAACTCAGGGCCAGAAAAATCCAACCCTGACCCGCCCTCAGGGTCGGGCCGGGCTGACCCTGATTGGCCCTGATCATGGGGTAGGGAAAAGAAATGCATGGGTTGGAATGGGCCGGGGAGAACATTATCAATTTTACATAAAATAACACTATAATAAAAAGTATTTTATTAGTTATTGTCTTCATATATAATATATTATATAAAAAAAATGTAGGTGACATTTAAAGTTTATAATGTATATATTATATCAATATATATTTTATAGTATAACTTAAATCAGGGTCGGGCCGGGCCCGGCCAAGCTTAGCTTGAGGCCTCAATCCTAACCCGACCCGACCTTGACTCAGGGTCAGAAATTTCCAGTCCTGACCCGCCCTTAGGGCTAGATATCTCAACCCAGGCCCTGTTCGGGCTCAGGGCGGGCAAGGGCGGGTTCGGGCCGACAGGGCCAAACTTGCACCCCTAGGTATAACCAAAGTGGAGTTCAAAAAAAAAAAAAGAAGACACAATTCCACAACAGATATTAAAGAGAGTTATTTTCCTTCCTGGTGGGACAGGGAAGAAAGAAAATTGCAATAAAGAACAAGAGATGAATCTCATAAAGTTTTATTTTTTCATTAGAGCCAAAGTCAGCCATTTGATTTGGTTTTGTTAGGATATCCACAGGCTTAGCAATACCCTTAACATAAAGCCTTCCAACATACCTGACAAAATTAAATAAAAACTTCAAATCAAATCAATCACGTTATTTGATTTACCCAAAAAATAAAAATAAAAATCTTGAAAAGAAACAGTAAGCACCGGAACTCTTCTTTGTCTGGGTCATATAGCTTGACGAAAAGCAGAACATCGGTCTTTTGTCTTGTCTGGAAGAGGAGTAGGAAGTAAATCCTATACGGCAGTAGAGAAAAGCATTGAAAATGGAAAAATACACGATTCAAGCAAGCTTGACAATGTATTAAATTAAAGGGGAGCAGTTTTTTGTATGGGAGTGTGGCCTACGTCAGCATTTCCATGTGTCTATATCTCTCCTCCTTAAAATAAGGGGGTAGAGGTATCTTTTAACATAGGGAAAAGAGAGATAGACTCATGGGAGTGCTGGCTCAGATCTTGGTTTCAGTCACATGCAAAGCTGTATTTACATATCAAATGGTAATCTAGGGCTACTACCATCTAGGGCTAGGTCTCATGCAGCCAGGGCTTGCATCTAGGACTCCAAACAACCAATTAATAGTGCATCTAGCAGTGCAGTCATGCACAGCCAGATTTCGGCTAGGACTCCCGGACAGAGATCTTTTTCCTTAAATTAAATTAAAATAAAAAAAAGTAGAGTTACCAACCCACGATCCACATCCAAGAATAATTTAAGTTCTGCACCATGCGCTTTATTTGTAACTTCCCTCAACTGTCCAACATACAGGGGTGCAAAAATTATAAATGTATGTCTTCCATCTACTAGGCAGCAATAACAATAGAGAACCAACCACCCTGTTGATATAAACACCTAAACCAGAACAAGGAGTTTAAATATAAAGAAAACTAATGGGGTCCCAAAGATACTTTTGGCTGGGACATTGGGGTTATGACAATAATTTCAACCCCTCAATAAAGTTTATTTATCATAACTACTGGTTGAGCCTAAGCAAACAGTTTCAATTCAAACTTGGATCATAAAAAATTTAATTCACTACAGCCAGATTGAATTCCCAAAGTCCAAAATTTAGCACCCTTAAGTTCCACAACCTCCGGATTGAATTCCCAAGAAACAAGTCTGGCATTAACCTCCACGCACCAGATGATTTTATTATTGGTAATGTTTTGCAGGGATCAAGGAAACAACGTACATCTGCCACTCCCCATGCATTGGGTATGCCCTTTAATGTTTTGCAGGGGCATCACTGATCTTTGATTTTTTATTTTTTTTTGGGAGGGGGGTGGAAGGAGGACAAGAAAGATATATTATATTTAAAACCCTCCTTATCCCACCAAACCCAACCCACCAACAAAAGGGGTAAAGGTGGGACCTCACTGATTCTTGCACTGGTATTTAATTACCAAGTACCCACGATGCAATCCCAGGGAATAAAAGACCTTGTTTGGTTCGCTATGGGCCCACTAAATACCAAAGTTTTAAGGAAAGAGCGGCAAATCTATAAAAAACCAGAACTTGAGAGGCAATTGGGTGATATAACTATCATATAAGGGGATACGCGCAATTAAGGAAAAATGAAGAAACAAAATAAAGAAAGAAATCGCGCAAGGGGAGGGGGGGAGAGTAGTATTCAACCTCAATCTCTCAGCCATATACGAAAACAGCGGTAAAAGGGGTCTTTGCATCATAAGTTAGAACTCTTCAATTGGATCTCCAATCGAACCAGGATATTGGGAAGAGTCTGCCAACTCTTAGCTGATTTAGTTCAAAGCATGATGCAATTCAAGATAGCTGCTTCTGTTCACGTGAACATTGGTGTGGGCCCATATGGACAGGTTGTGTGGGAGGTATTTCAGAAATAGTTGTTGCCTTGCGTGGGCAATTTCAAGATCTTGTGGGCCTCTATTGGAAATATGAAATGGAGGAGGTGTTGGACAAGTGTGTGTCCATCAAATCCGGTTCGATTCGGTTCAACCCGGTTTACCTTTGTATTGAACATTTATACATTTTAGTTTAATATTGTCACATGCGATATAAACTTTTTAAGCATTATGTGTCCGTAAGTTATACTTAAAATGGTAGTCACGACTAGGGTTTGGGCTGGACACCCTTATCATATGGTCGTCGCATTGGGTATGCCTAGACATGTGATGTCAGGGTACGAATGCGAGTGCTCACATGTTTGATGTGTGCATTGGCGAAGAATCTACTTTATCGATTCCCTCATGTATTACTGCCAGATGTAGGAAGGGATAGACATGTGTCACCGACACTCGCACTGAGGGAACCCCATCACCGTAAAGTGTGATCGCATTCTTTGGTTCATCAATGACCGAGACTCAAGCGAGTCAAAGCCGGTGTTCTGGGAATGCGTGAACACATTGTGAGTGAAGGAGTTATCCAACACGGTCACCACTGCCCGATTGGGGAACACCAAGATAGAGACTGCCTCAGGCATGATCGGATCGTAACTGGATCCAGATCGCTTTGGAAATGGTTTTGCAAAATTTATTTTACATAAAATGATACATTATTTATAGTTATTTCAAATAAAGTATTTTATCGAGTTTTGCGGGACTCGATCGGATGCACAGACGCTCTTATATGGACATGTACTATGGATTGGGGTTTGGCAATACATGTGTACATGCCTTAGATTCCATAAGGATGGTGTTGATTAGTGGGGGGGTTGTATATGATAAATTGTTATCATATAGGGAGTTATTTGGAATTTGCTAATTTAATTGGCTCTTTATTTAATTAATGGATTTGGTGCTAATTGTAATTATCCATTAATAATTAAATAAAGAATCTAATTAATACTTTCCCTATTAGATTCTGCTTCTTCACCTGTGTAGCACTTTGAGTTTAAACAGAACTGCCAGACTGAGAGAGAGAGAGTCAGACTCTCACTAGGGCTCTATTAAATCTATTTAGGATTTAATTAAACCCTATTATTATAAATATGGGACCAAAAATACGCAAGAGAGAAGCTCTCCACGTTTTTGGAGCAGACACTCTCTCTCCTGCATTTTTGGTTTTTCTCTCTCCCTCTTGTGATCTCTCTTCTTCTTCTTGCTTCTCTCACCTGTGTTTGAGAGTTAGGGTTTGTGAAACCCTAGATCTGTTGCCGAGGAGTTTGAGGGCATCCGGGATTGGCGTGTAGAACCTTGGTAGCACCATTGGAGGTTCAGGACTGCTTGCTTGAGCGCTCATTGGAGGAAGAACCACTATCTATTGGAGGAGCAACACTTGAGGCTCACCAGGTTAGCGGTTCTTTATTAATTCCTTCTGTTCATTGATTATTGATATTTATGGGATGCGAAAGAGACTCGAATAGATTATTTTCCGCTGCGCATTCGAGTATGGGATGGATCCCTCTTGCCATGTGATGGACTAGAGACGAATTACTCCGTCCCTATTGTGATAATTAATTTTATGGGACGCAGTAGGGAACGAGAAACCCTAATAGGGATGCACCAGGGTTCCCATGGGCGACCATGGGAAACCCTAAAATTAAAATGGGGCACCCATGGGACACCATGGGCTAACCCAGGGCGTGCAAAACCCTAAAGATAAATATCTTGGTCTCCCTAGGGAACCATGGTTTGATCCCTGGACCGTTGTTTGGTCAACAGTGTGGTATCAGAGCCACCTTTCCCACCCATGAATATTAGATAATTAATGGTTAATATGATTATCATGAGTGGGATGCAAGTTGGCACATGGGTGGTTAGGATATGGTTGTTGTAACAACCTTCCCATGTGCACATGGGTAGTTACAAGGTTGTTAGTGTAACAACCTACCCATGTGATGATGGATTTGGTTTGTTTTGTTTATTCCAATTATTGAAGCATGTATCCAATTAGGTTGTGATTACTAATTTTTATTTTAAATTTTTTTAATCATATTCTATATGTGGGGGGAGAGCGCACGCTGCCAAGCCTCTGTGCACGCCCTTCCCCATGAACCTACCCTTGTGCGCATCCCCTTGTGGGCTGCCGCTGCGGTAGCAAGCTTGCGGGCTGCGGGCCTCGCAGTCGTTGTCCGTGGGCTTTAGCCTATGGGCAGCAGCTGCGGCCTACAGCCCCAAGGCTGCTGTCTCAGGGCCCGTGCCTATGGGCTGCGCAGGAGTGGCAGCGCTGCGCAAGTGGGCTGCATGCACCCCCTTGTTTTCCCTCCGTTTAACAAAAAAAAAAAAAGATTTTTCAAAACAGAATTTTATTATTTTGTTTTGTTTTTGGAGGATGATGATGGGTGAAGAGATTCCCTCTTTACCCACTTGCAATTAAAATGCGATTTTAATTTTATGGGCTTGGATACATGTTATCACATGCGATGTGGTGGTTCAATAATTGAAGGAATCCATGTTTTAATTTTTGGTTCACTTGCTTTAATGCCCATGCATGAAATTATATTATGATGTGATTATGAGAATGACATTCTAATAAATGGATGGATTGTTTATGTATGTGATACATGGGGTTATGGGTGGATGTGATGCTTCTCTCTCTTTCTCTCTCTCCCCCTTTCTTTTTTATAAACAAATGTACTCCACCCCATGGGCAACCCAAATGGTGGGTTGGTTTCTCCATGCGAGGTTTCTTTATTATTATGGAAAGGAAAGTGTATAGAATTTTTTTTAGGTTTCCATTGTAATTTTAGAGGAGTTAGGACTCCCAGGGCATGTAGATGGTGATCCACATGTGGTGCTCAAAGCTTATGGAGATGCAAGTCACCTACTTTGGAGACGTGATCGGGCGGAGGAGATGATCGAGGCGTGGCATCCATGGCATGATAAATGCACCCAAAGTTATTAGTTTTATTTTTATTGGGAGGGTTCTTTAATTGCTTCTGATAAAAATGCCGTCATCCCATAATCACTTTTAATTAATGTTGATTAATTATGTTGTTTAAATCTATCCATGTATGTGAGAGTTAATTAATCACTCTTTATTCACAATACATGTATGATATGAACTAGTCTTAATCGGTAGACATGTTCATGGCCTCCTATTGAAGATAAATGTAGAAAATGTGTGACATGACCCCGCATAAGCCGACAGGATATTGCCAGGACCTCTGTCACGCATTTATCTATATTTACCTCCATCTAGATACGTTAGGGTATGGATAGTGAGAGGGCACTGCGACAGTGGGCCATCTTTCATGATTCCATGATTCTAATTAATGCGATAGGTAAGTACATGACTTGGGTGTATGTCAGCCGACAGGATCTGGACATGACACCCAGGTGGCCGAAAATATTGGAAGCCCATGAGGCGGACAGCTTAGTCCACACTACCATGGTGTGTATAATGACTCCCGACAGGGTAAGTTATGCATGCAAGGGTTGTAGGTATCCAATTCATCTTTTGGGTTATGAGGGAAACCCAAATCATGAAAGACCATTGATGTGTGTGTGCTCAATTTATTATTTTCAATGGTCATTAATTAGCATGTGGTTATTTACTTGTGCATGTGTAGACTAATATACGATGGTCCGTTAATTCCAACTGTTAACACTCATTAGCGAATACAAACTTAATGGTACAAACGTGTCGATTGGTACCGAGCATTAAGTTGCTCCCGATCTCTAAGGACTATACACAGTTTAGATGAACAAGTTCCTCCTCAACCCGACCCGAACGATTTTGAGGCAAATGAAGAGATGCAAGGGTTCCTCATGAGGGATTCCAAGGCATCACTCTATATCCTAGGATCGTTGGAAAAATCAGTTGTAGACTCGTCAAGGATATACGCATCGCGGGGGTAAAATGGATAAGCTTGCTGAATTGTTCAACAGTAGCTTGACACACGCACATTCTCGATGCGGTGAGTCAAATCCATAACTCCAAGATGTCTCGGGGGACTCTAGTGATGGATCATGTAATGAAAATGATCAATCTGTTTGAAAAATTGGAATCCATGGGGACTGATTTCAGCCTGCGATACAAGACTGATGTGATCTTAGCGTCACTCACTTCTACCTACGCACCTTTTAGGATGTCCTACAAGATGTCCGAGAAGGAGATGCAGCTCACCGAGCTTGCTAATGCACTGGTAGAGGCTGAAGCGTCCTTGAAAAAGGACAAGGCTGAGGTCAATGCAACTGAGGCAAAGCCTTCTTCAAATGGGAAGAAGAAGAAAAAGGGAAGTAAGGGCAAGACCCTGAAAGCCAAGGGTGGGAAGTCTGGCAATAAAGGCAAAGGCAAGTGCTTCTATTGCAAGAAGGAGGGTCACTGGAAAAGAAACTGTCGTGCTTACCTGGCAACTTTGAAAGACAAGAAGCCGGATGAAACAGAGGCTGCTAAAGAAGGTACATGTGATGTTCACGTTCTTTATGAGTCTAATTTGTCTTTTGAACCGACCAATTCTTGGTTGGTGGATAGTAGATCCACTGTTCACATTTGCAATGATTTGCAGGGGTTCAAGGAGACAAGGAACCTGGAAAGAAATGAAGTGCGTCTTCAGATGGGCACTGGAGCTGAGATAATGGCGTTGGCTGTGGGAACTTTTATTTTAAATTTTAGTTCTGCTAGTTTAGTTTTAAAGGATTGCTATTATGTACCCTCTTTCAAGAGGAAGATAATTTCAGTTTCAAAACTTGTTTTGGACGGATAGAGTTTTTCCTTTAATTCTAAATTGATTATTCGTTTTAATAATTCCTTTGTGGCATCCGGATATATGCAAAGTGGTTTGTATTTTCTAGATTGCCCTATTAGAACGAATGTTGTTTCAAATGTTGATTTGAAACGGAAAGCAACTCCAGTGAACTCAACATATCTGTGGCATTTAAGATTGGGTCACATTAATGTGGACCGAATCATGGAGATTGGTGAGGGATGGGCCCTTAGAGAGTCGAGGGTGGAACCATTCCCCACCTGTGAGTCATGCCTTCAGGGCAAAATGACCAAGAAATCCT
Source organism: Telopea speciosissima (assembly GCF_018873765.1). NCBI lineage: Eukaryota > Viridiplantae > Streptophyta > Magnoliopsida > Proteales > Proteaceae > Telopea > Telopea speciosissima. The sequence goes on along the minus strand of NC_057916.1, from coordinate 84,784,724 downwards.
TTAGCAATAAAGGTGCTAGAGCCACAGATCTGTTGGAGTTGATACACACTGACGTGTGTGGACCCATAAACATACAAGCAAGATATGGGTATGAGTACTTTATCACGTTCACCGATGATTACTCTAGATATGGTTACATATACTTGATGCGTAGGAAATCGGAAGCCTTTGATAAATTCAAAGAATTCCAAGCCGAGGTCGAAAGACAACTCGATAAACGCGTCAAGTCCTTACGATCAGATCGTGGAGGGGAGTATCTATCGGATGAGTTTAAAGAACATCTCATATCCCAAGGGATAGTTAGTCAACTAACTAATCCAGGCACACCACAACAAAATGGTGTATCCGAACGACGCAATCGGACCCTATTGGATATGGTCAGGACGATGCTCACTTATAGTGAGCTGCCTCTTTCTTTTTGGGGGTACGCTTTAGAGACGGCGATATATATCTTGAATAGGGTTCCATCTAAGTCTGTAGCCAAGACACCCTTTGAGTTGTGGAAAGGGCGAAAGCCCAGTATTCAACACCTTAGGGTATGGGGTTGCATAGCACATGTGTGAAAGCAACAGACAGACAAGTTAGAATCCATGACTTCGAGATGCTATTTCTTAGGCTACCCCAAAGGCACGATAGGCTATTATTTCTATGACCCAGTTGACCAAAAGGTCATTGTAAGTAAACATGTCACATTTTTGGAGGAAGAAATGATGACCCGAGGTCCGAACCAAATAGTCATAAAAGAGCTATCGATGGCTCGAAACGTCACTTCCGTGAGACCAACCGACATACCCGTGAAATACCAACACCGAGGAACTCGATGCAATGGGAGGACTGTTAGACCACCCACCAGGCTAACTCTTCTAACCGAAGAGGAAACAGTGGAAGAGTTCCACATGGTATCGGTTGAATCGGATGATAATCCGATGACATACTCTGAGGCTCTAAAGGATGTTGATGCCACTAGGTGGCTGGAAGCAATGCGCTCTGAAATCGATTCGATGCATTCCAACAAGGTCTGGACTCTAGTCGATCCACCACTTGGCGTCAAGCCGATTGGATGTAAATGGATCTTCAAGAGGAAGAAGGGCGCAGATGGAAAGGTCGAGAGATTCAAAGCAAGACTGGTGGCAAAGGGTTATACCCAGAAAGAGGGTATAGACTATGAGGAAACCTTTTCACCAATAGCGATGATGAAATCCATCAGGATTTTATTGGCTATCGCAGCACACTTTGATTATGAGATCTGGCAGATGGATATGCAGACTGCATTTCTAAATGGGTTCCTTCAAGAGGAAATCTACACGGAACAACCAGAGGGGTTCTCTTCCTTGGAGGAAGAAAGAAAGGTGTGCAAATTGCAGAGGTCCATTTATGGACTGAAGCAGGCTTCCAGGAGCTGGAACATCAGGTTTGATCAATCAATCAAATCATTTGGTTTTGATCAAAACATGGATGAACCTTGCATTTACAAGAAGATCAGTGGGAGGGGAGTATGTTTTCTTATTTTATACGTAGATGACATATTGCTGATTGGTAACGATGTAGGATTCCTTTCATCAGTAAAACAGTGGTTATCCACAACGTTTTCGATGAAAGACCTTGGTGAAGCTAGCTATATCCTTGGGATCAAACTCGTAAGAGATCGCCAGAAAAGGATGCTAGGCTTGTCACAGGCTACCTATATAGACAAAGTCCTGGCCAGATTTAGTATGGAGAACTCCAAGAGGGGAAGTGTTCCCTTCAGACATGGAGTCAGTCTTTCCAGATCTCGATGTCCTCAGTCTCAGACGGACATTGAAGAGATGAAGAGGATTTCCTATGCCTCAGCAGTAGGAAGTCTAATGTACGCTATATTGCGCACGAGGCCAGACGTCTGCTATGCAGTAGGTATTGTGAGTCATTACGAGTTTAATGAGTAGAGGTGCCATTGTATAGAGGAGTACAAAATAGAAATCTACAGCCGATCCCTATTTTTATGGACACCTTGCATCATGTGTTGCGGCTAATAAGGTGTTTGGGTTAGGAAGTTCCTAACATTTCCGAGTAGTCCCCGATCTTGTCAAGGGCCCTATTCCCCTGTTATGTGACAAAGAAAGGGGCCATTGCACAAGCTAAGGAGCCTAGGGCTCATCGGAGGAACAAGCACGTGCAACAAAAGTATCACCTCATCGAGAGATTATCCACAGAGTGACGTGAGTATCTCCAAAGTGGACACAACTCGAAAATGTGTCCGATGCCATGACAAAGGGTTTGTCACCAGGAGTGTTTGAGAAACACATGGAGGGCATGGGTTTAAAATGTATGGGGAATTGGCTTTGATGTACAAGTGGGAGATTGTTGGACAAGTGTGTGTCCATCAAACCCGGTTCAACCCGGTTCACATTTGTATTGAACATTTATACATTTTAGTTTAATATTGTCACATGCGATATAAACTTTTTAAGCATTATGTGTCCGTAAGTTATACTTAAAATGGTAGTCACGACTAGGGTTTGGGCTGGGCACCCTTATCATATGATCGTCGCATTGGGTATGCCTAGACATGTGATGTCAGGGTACGAATGCGAGTGCTCACATGTTTGATGTGTGCATTGGCGAAGAATCTACTTTGTCGATTCCCTCATGTATTACTGCCAGATGTAGGAAGGGATAGACATGTGTCACCGACACCCTGTACCTGAGGGAACCCTGTCACTGTAAAGTGTGATCGCATTCTTTGGTTCATCAATGACTGAGACTCAAGCGAGTCAAAGCCGGTGTTCTGGGAATGCGTGAACACTTTGTGAGTGAAGGAGTTATCCAACACGGTCACCACTGCCTGATTGGGGAACACCAAGATAGAGACTGTCTGTGCATGATCGGATCAGAATCTGGATCCAGTACCGTTTTGGAAATGCTTTTGCAAAATTTATTTTACATAAAATGATACATTATTTATAGTTATTTCAAATAAAGTATTTTATCAAGTTTTGCGGGACCCGATCGGATGCACAGACGCTCTTATATGGACATGTACTATGGATTGGGGTTTGGCAGTACATGTGTACATGCCTTAGATTCCATAAGGATGGTGTTGATTAGTGGGGGGGTTGTATATGATAAATTGTTATCATATAGGGAGTTATTTGGAATTTGCTAATTTAATTGGCTCTTTATTTAATTAATGGATTTGGTGCTAATTGTAATTATCCATTAATAATTAAATAAAGAATCTAATTAATACTTTCCCTATTAGATTCTGCTTCTTCACCTGTGTAGCACTTTGAGTTTAAACAGAACTGCCAGACTGAGAGAGAGAGAGTCAGACTCTCATTAGGGCTCTATTAAATCTATTTAGGATTTAATTAAACCCTATTATTATAAATAGGGGACCAAAAATACGCAAGAGAGAAGCTCTCCACGTTTTTGGAGCAGACACTCTCTCTCCTGCATTTTTGGTTTTTCTCTCTCCCTCTTGTGATCTCTCTTCTTCTTCTTGCTTCTCTCACCTGTGTTTGAGAGTTAGGTTTGTGAAACCCTAGATCTGTGCTGAGGAGTTTGAGGGCATCTGGGATTGGCGTGTAGAACCTTGGTAGCACCATTGGAGGTTCAGATCTGTTTGCTTGGAGCGCTCATTGGAGGAAGAACCACTATCTATTGGAGGAGCAACACTTGAGGCTCACCAGGTTAGCAGTTCTTTATTAATTCCTTCTGTTCATTGATTTTTAATATTTATGGGATGCGAAAGAAACTCTAATCGATTATTTTCCGCTGCGCATTCGAGTATGGGATGGATCCCTCTTGCCATGTGATGGACTAGAGACGAATTACTCCGTCCCTATTGTGATAATTAATTTTATGGGACGCAATAGGGAAGGAGAAACCCTAATAGGGATGCACCAGGGTTCCCATGGGCGACCATGGGAAACCCTAAAATTAAAATGGGGCACCCATGGGACACCATGGGCTAACCCAGGGCGTGCAAAACCCTAAAGATAAATATCTTGGTCTCCCTAGGGAACCATGGTTTGATCCCTAGACCGTTGTTTGGTCAACAGGAGGATCAGGTTTTATTGCTGTCATTATCTAGTTTCTATTTCCAGCTTTAGAAAATAGCTTTTTCTTTTATTGTAATGACACTAGTTGGTTAGGATCTTTATTGTTGTAATATCCCTATTAGATACTCTGTTTTGTTTAATAGCTAGGATCTTAGGTACTTGCTGTCCATAACTTTCTATTATGTTGTCTTTCCATTTTTACTGCTGGCTACGACCACTTTATATGTAATGGACCTTTTGAGTCTACCCACACGATTATAAATGAAAATTGAAGCTTGCTTGTGCAAAGAGAGCCTGTGAGATGTAGTGAGGTGAGAGACCTTGGGTGTGAAGCCCTAGACTGAGATAGTCTCCTATCCTTCTTCCCCTTCTCCTCCATCGAAGGATATCAAGTTGTTGCTGACATTGTTGCTGATTGGAGAGGTTTCAAGCACATACGATTCATGATCTTGAAGGTTTCCTGCTAAGACTTTTGAGGTCATTGATCTCTCAAGTTAGACATCAATTGCTGCCCAAGTTTTGAAGATCAAACCTTCCCATAGCAACCCCTACTCGATTGGGATTTGGTGGTGTTCTAAGGAGTCTGGTGTGTCTCCTACCAGAAATCTCCTCAATTAAACCCTAAATCAAGAGCTGTGGAATCTCAGAATTTAGCCGACAATTTCATTTGAAATTTTGAGGACTGATCTTATCCCTCAAGACCTCCACTCTGGGGTAACTACAGCCCTTTCCCTTCTCGTTTGTTGTGGTTCTTAAAATCAGTTTATTCTCAGACTTTTGAACCCTAGTTTTGCCTATGAGAACTTATGAGAGGGATCTTGAAGACCGAGGTAGAGTACCAATCAATCACTCGGGAGGAAATGAAAGAAGATCTGAGTGACAAGCACCTACAGTGCACGGTTACATTACATCTCTCTCTCTCTCCAAGCTGGGGAGAATACTTTGAGAAAGCCCCAATCAATCACTTGGGAGGAAATGAAAGAAGATCTGAGTGACAAGCATCTACAGTGCACGGTTACATCTCTCCCTCACTCTCTCGCTCTCTCCCTCCCTCCCTCCCTCCCTCCCAAGCTGGGGAGAATACTTTGAGAAAGCCCCTACTACCACCGGCCCCTCATCTGTCAGAAGCAATAAGTGCAATGTTATCACTGCCAGGAAATTGTTCGAATGTTGTTACTAAAGTGGAAGAATCTGATCATGATGGTCCTGAAGACTGAGATTTTAACGCAAATAACTATGATTAAGCAGTGGCATTCATATGATTATTCATGTCTCGGTGGCTGAAACCATGGAAGAAGATTCCACTAAAGAGGTCTACGTTGACGAGATTAGAGTAGACAAGCCTGAAGCCGTGGAAGGTTAGTGTTTGAGAGTACTCCAAAACAAATCTTCGAGATTCATGATGTTGTTCTTGAAGAGGAAGAGCTGGTACCTCAAATCCTCAATGAGAAGGTTACCATCGATGAGAACTCTATGCATACGACGTTCACGGTTAATTTTGATTCAGAGTTTGATCATGTAGAATTCGTTATGCCATCATAGTTCTTTGAAGAGAGAACTCCACCCCTTGCAGACTACATTCCTAAAGTCTACAAGCAACCAGAATTCTGTTTGGGAACGGTCAAGTCTACAACCTATATGTTGTTTTCTCCTCGTTACTACAAAACTCGAGGTCAAGTTTTTTTCAAGCTGGGGAGAGTTGATGTAGATTCATCACCAAACTAACAGTGTTTGCCGAGGAATAAGTCTAGGATTGGGTTGGAATTTTTATCGTCTCCTGTTACTGCACAGTGCAATGCTACATCGTGCGGCATTGCATAGGCCATGTGGCACAGTGGACCCCACATGGTGCACATGGCCTATGCAGCCATCGCATGATGCAGCACTGCACCGTGCAATAACTTGTTGGGCCTATGGTCCATGTGGTATTATCCATGGGGTTTTCAATGTAATAGGGCCACTTTTATGGGCCTATCTGTCACACCCCAAACCACCCCCGGGAGGATTAGGTAGGTGACCCGAATTGCGTAACGGTAATCCGCCAAATCCCACAGATCTAGAAGCAGTTATTATATTCACGGTCCCACATTCATCGCATTACTACAGGTAAGATCAGAGTACTGCAGCTAAACTACAATTATAATAACAAAAGGGAAAGCGTAGCGATACGGGAATGATAGTGATATATATATATATATATATATATATATATATATATATATATATATATACAAAGTGTTCTGAAACATTCCCACCCAGATACAACCCACAAAGAGAAACTAAGCTGACAAAAGTTAAAAGAAAGAAAAAAATACATACATATATATATACAGGGTGAGATAATTCAACCCCAAAAAGAAAGTAAGAAAACTACAGCTAAACCACAAGCAAGAAGGGGATAAACTCCTAACAAAAAAAAAAAAGGAGTCCCCAAGATAAAAAGCATCAAATGCACTCTTCAACGATCTTCATCAATGACCACTGAGAATGCACGCATCATCGGCACGACCTCCGTCAGGGTCCACACCAATATCATCATAATAACCAGGGCTCTCCTCCTCGTAACGAGCCTCCATGCCACAGCGGTATCGATCTATAAAATCATCTAAGAAAAACATATATAACAGAGTGTGAGCCCCACTGAGCTCGTGAGCAAAACATATCATTATACATGCACATGCAACCACAATCCACATGATCCTACATGATATGCAAGTCCAGTTTATTTATTAGCCACCTAACAATACAACTAAGTCAGGTCAGTGCTACTACAATCCCCAATACATGTACCCATGGTGCGGGCTTGGTTACCCCTTCCCGTAATACACCCATTGAGTTGTCGGAGAGGACCAGTCAGCTCCCGCATTCGTTCACCAAGGTCAGCCCGACCAACCCTCTGTGATTAACCTGTAGGGCAATCCATTCCCTTTCTCTTTTCTTTTCTTTTCTGGCTTATAGCCCATAATCACCATTCCGGTGCAAACACATTTCTTTCTTTTCATTTCTTTTCTTTTCTCATATACACATATGGTCACCCTCACAGGCATCCAATACCTTAACTCCTGTTGGCAAGGGTGCGTAGCATAGGTGATGAAACTCTAACCCCATGTCTATATGGCATCATATGAGTCGGGTGGTGTCAACCGTATCCCATACTACGGGCTACCACAGGCCTCATTTCCAAGCCGACTACGGCATCTAGTCTAACATTCACATTCATCAGATAAAATTCACAGTGTTCATCAACAGACAGTCAATATGTAGTAATTTGAGTTATTGAACAAAATTAAATAACACAGCATTTATAATTTAAGATTCTGAACTGTCGGCATAGTATCACAGTTACACATACATATATGATAATACTTCACTCACCTGGGTCTGGTTCTAAGAACTCGGTTGCAAATTCAGCTCCAACTGCAGTCTGGTTGTAGGCCTCGAGCGCGGGGATCAAATCCTAGATATAAATCAGAAATTATCATTTTAATATTCCAATCTATCTCTGGTGGTCCTAGGGTTAACCTAAGCTCACTGAGTTGACCCGGTGTCTAGTTGGTTTTCACTTGGAATTCTCTGGGCCTTGCACTGGGCCTTAGGCCTATGTCCCGGTGCATCATCCAGAGATGGTGGCCTAGGGGTAAAATGGTCATTTATAGTGTTAGTACCTAACCCTAGGTCAGCTTAAGCTTACAGTGCTGTCCCCAGCTTGACAGTGCTGCAGGACCAAGCACAGGCAGGGTTTCCAAGTTCTACGAGGCCCACTTGGGTTCCCAAGCATTCTCTCATATGGACAGATGTGTGGAGGGGCATTTAGGTCATTGTCCACCTTCCTTCACAGTACCATGACCAATAGGTGAGGTCCCCCAAGTCAGAACATCAAAACAACAACATTTCACTCACTGGGCGATGGCTCTGGGCGCTGGGTGCATCGCCCAGAGTCTTCAAACCGATATTTGGCTGAGTTTCCAAGGTTGTTGGTTATGGGCAGTGACCAAATCTTCTCCCAATGCATGTTAGGGTGTTAGGTGACCCCAGGGGTGATCTGCATTTTGGTCCATGTGGATTTTCCACTGGGCCCACCACTTGGCTGCCAGAGGCTGCCCAGAGAGCCTAATGAATAGCAACCCACAAATTTTCCCAGCCTCAGATCTTGGTTTCAGTCACATGCAAAGCTATATTTACATATCAAATGGTAATCTAGGGCTACTACCACCTAGGGCTAGGTCTCATGCAGCCAGGGCTTGCATCTAGGACTCCAAACAACCAATTAACAGTGCATCTAGCAGTGCAGCCATGCACAACCAGATTTTGGCTACAAGACCAGTAGAACAGATCTGTATTTTTACCTAAAATTCTCAGATCTTCCATGCTTCATGCTTGCATGGCAGATCTGGAGCAGTTCTAGGCAGTTCCCAACTGTTCTGGGCTGCTAGAGAGCAGAAAATCATCCAAAACACAGGTATTCAAAGGGGGCAGCAGGTAGGGGCAGCGATTATATACCTGAGCTGAGCTTGGGTGCCACGAAATCTGAGCTCAGATGTGTGAGTTACTCCACCCTTCCTTCCTTCTTCTCTTTCTTCTTCTTCTCCCTCTCTTTTCTTTCTTCTCCCTTCCCCACGATTTGAACAGTAGCCAAGGGGTTTAAATGAACCCATGGCACTGCTATTTATAGGCCCAGCCCATACTAGGGTCTGTTTGGCTGCTAAGGCCCTTTTTCAAAATGAGTTTTTGGACTGTTTCTCAGTGATTTTGGGCACAGTGGTGGGGTCCACAGTGGTCCAAGGATTTGAGGTGGTCCCTCAGACTCCCCTCTACCTATGGAGGGTGCCCATGTCCAATATGAGTGGTCCCCATAATTTAAAATCAATTTAATATGCTGTTTTGCACTCTGGGCGATGTCTATGGGCCTTGTCTGCATCGCCCAGAGATTTCAGCAAGGCTGAATCTCAGTGGGGTTTGCACAAGGGTTTGACCCATGGTTAGGGCATTGTCCCCACATGCCAATTAGAGTTTTTACACACTTTTTCAGAGGTGGGTCCCACAGTTATGGGGAGGAGAGAGATTACCTGGAGTTCAGGCCATACATAATGCTGTGAGCTGTGCAATTGCAAGGGTCAGTGATCCATCTACTGACAGGCATGTAGGATGATCCACACAGGGTTTCTTCATCAATCCAAATCACTGGAGTGATACTCCACAGTGTGCTTGGTTGCTTGGTCAGGCTTCCTATCCTTCGGTCAAGATTCCAGTCAGTCAGGGGCAGGGTTTAACACTATCAGCTAGTTGGTTTCTTATATTGAGTTTATTTTAAGTTATTTTGGCTTAGTTTATTAAATCTGGTCCAATTCAAGTTGTCTATTTAATTCTCTAAGTTAGCTATCAAGTTGTGGGTCCACATCACTTAAGTCGACATTGGCATATAATAGATTTATTAAGTGATTGTGATTTGTAACAAAGAGTCAGCTGGGGGGATTTTGTATTCCAACTCAAACTCGTATCTCTTTCTTTATAAATTAAACTGTACGTGGGGAAGTTTCTTCTGAACCACAATTTTAAAAATTGCATTGAACTCTATCTCTTTCTTTATAAATAAAACTGTACATGGGGAAGTTTCTTCTGAAACACAATTTTAAAAATTGCATTGCTACAACTGCTGGTCTTCTTCATTGGAGATCCTTGTTTTTAATCAAGGGGAAGGGGTTGGTGTTTGATCCAATCGACGCCTTACGGTGAGAAACCTAGTTGGATCGTCTTCTAGTTTTATGATCTACTGCTACCATTGTTCTACTGAACTTTCTTATTCATATTCTTCATTCTTAGCCATTAACGAGTAAATTTAACTCCGAAATTTCCTGCAAATAAACTGGTTCTTCTAGAAGATCAATACAATTCACTATTTCTCATATGAATCGATTCTGATTTTCTGTGTTCTGTTTTGATCATCAAAGATATGTTTATTTGATTTTAACCTAATATTTGTTTGGTTGAAATTATTTAGTTTATGACAATTACACCCCTATCAGTTGCTGTTTATATTCATCATCAATTACTGAATCATGATCTGTTTCAACTCACTGTTCTATATCATATTGTCGTTGTGACTTGATCTATCTAGTTTTCCCTGTTTCTGATTGTTGGTTAATTACATAATTACCCTTTTCCTTGATCTGCTAGGACTGTCCTTTAATCTGAATCATTCGTTGGTTTAAAGATCTTGTCTGGCTACTGATTTGAACACTCAAACCAATACTACATTAATAATCCTACTAGACCAAAAACCAATTCGGGCCCGGTTCTCGGTCGGGGCTCTCAAACATGTTCAACCTGATCCAAGGAAATGCTCCTACATCACCCCAATATTAAGAGTAGAAAAACATCCAAGAAAGCTTTGCATTGTCTAAGAACAATGCGGTCCAAAACAGACAATGGACACAAACATGCAGAATCAAGTGAAGGAGCCCCAACCAAAGTAATGAATCTAACTCATTCCACACCTATAGAACAAATATCCTAGATGATGGACACACACGCACACCCAAACACAGAAAGGGCCCCATCAATAAAAGCATGATGACAATTGCTATGCAATATCACTTTGAATGTAAAATGGAGTAGGTCACCCGCCCTGTTATTCTTTAATAGGGAGCACCAAGAAGTAAAGCAATGCATCTATGGTTAGATTCATGATAACTTATGAAATATAGGTGACTGGATAACTAAATTTTTTTTTAGGAGGCAACAACATAAAGAAATAAAGCAATACATGTAGTGCTCGATTTAAGATAACTTCTGAATATATGTACTGGAAACTAACAAAACAATGACACTGGAAGTACTTACAGATTGTTTCTCTTCCTGAAAAGTCAATGGCCTGCTTAGACGATAGGTATTGTTTCGACCCTTGGCCCATAGCCAAAAGCGCTGGTACTCCACTGGAATGTCAAACTCTTTAGCAACCTAGTCCTGCAAACCACTTCAATGGTTAGATAAATAGAAACCCAAAGGAAAAATTAAGAACTTGATTATTACACATGACAAAGGCTCTCTATGGTTGGTTTTCTATTTCAATTTCAGATTGGTTTATTAAAATAAGTCAACAAATAAATTTTTGATCAAGTTGAAATTGTGTGGTTTCATCAATTGAAAATAATTAGAGAATAAGAATTCCATTTGGTAGTTCAATTTAAGAATAGATTCTCTCTATTTATGATAATAACAATGATACCGAAGATAATGATAATAGAAATAACAATAATAATGATAATGATAATTTTAATAATGAAGATGATGATGGATAATGATAATGATAACGATAATAATAATAATGATGATGATGATGATGATACTGACAATAATAAGAATGAGACTGATGATGATGATAGTAATGAAAATAACAATGATAATAATAAGGGTAGTTATCTATGCAACAATGGAAGGTGATTTTTCAGAAAATCCCAAGAAAAATCAGAGCAATCCATTTTTATGTTTATTTAAATCTAAATTGTCTATTACCACTTAGAGTTGGGAGAGTGCACAGTAATGTCTAGAGTACTGGTACACATGCATGAATATACACGGGATGTGTGCCAATGCAAAAGGAGGAATTTGATTGAATTAGAGTCTGCGATTTACTATGTATGTAGCTGAACCTGTTAATGATCCCATTGATGTGGACAACGCGCTAGGAAATGTGCTGGGACTGTTGCAGATTGACAGGGAGATTGGTGTGCCTGCATGTTCTAATAGATAGAGAAAGATTGGCTCGAGCTTGTTGAAAAGGTAGTTTGCACTTGCACACATTTCATAATTCATTATTTGATTTTTAATAAAATAAAACAATTGTTGATCTTTGGAGTTAATTTTTTTTTTTTTTTAATGTGCGGGACATGTTATGTTACTTTTGGTCTCAACACATCACTCTTGAAGGACAAAGAACTATAATTATTTTAAGGGAACACTAATTCTTGATCATTTGAATTTTGATGTAATATTGAATACTCTATTTCAATGTTTTAACTTTGAAGACTTTTAAGTGGATGTTATAAGGTTTTGTTTAATCTATAAGTGTTGAACATTGTTGTTTTAGGTGGATGATGTATGATTTTGTTGTTAAGCTATTTGCACTTGTATTCTAGACTACCTTTGTTAAGTCTATTACTCTATTTGAATGTTCTTAGGATCCCACCTTGCAAGTGACAAATAGATATTTTATTGTATATCTTCTCTTGTGATGCACATGCATAGAAGCCATAGGGGTAAGGAACATGGATTCCAACCTGGAGAAATCCAATGAAAAAATCATAAATATGCAATGCTTGTTCAATCATGTATTAATGTATCTGTTTCTTCTCATAGTTTTGCAAGTTTAACTTATTAGACGTTTAGGATCATTGGATAGGTTTGTTGTTGGAATAGAATCTGCCTTTCTTGTCTTCCAATTTTGATTGCAAGCAAGTTCTCGAATTTTGGTTTTGATGGTAATAGTGAACTTAAAAAATTACCAACAACACATTTCCTGCTGTTGTACCCAAAATAAGAATCTTCCAACGTTGGTGAACCTTAATTATACCATGAACTCATGAAGTATTACGTAAACATGAAATTCTAAGTGTTAGGCTTGAATGCTTGTTAAACACTCATGTCATCATTAGTAAGTTAAACACTAAGTGTTAGGCTAATGTGATGTTAAACACTCATGTGTCATCATTAGTAAGTTTATAGAACAAAGTAGGGGCTAATGAAATATTTTATGTAGTTGAAAAGAGAAAGAGAAGAAAATAGGCACAAATCGAACCCAACCCGTTAACAAAATATGGTATCGAACCGAATCCAAATCGCTATTAACCCGTTATCATAAACCGAAACAGACACGAAACCAAACAACACTGAAACTGAACAGTCCTTATTGGTTCGATTTTGGTTTCCCAAAAAGCTACACCGAAACGTGAAAAACTGACCCAAACCCAGACCGAACCGATTGACACCCCTACTGCAATTTGACACATGGGTAATCTAAACCATGTCCTCTATATCCAATAGTGAAATGGGCATATCATCTGTCTATGTGTCAGAATAGATGTTTGTGACATTTGGGAAAATAACAAACCTTCGTGACAATATTAATAATAATGATAATAATAATAAAACAACAAACTCGGCCTTATCCCAACTTAATAGGGTCGGCTACATGGATCCAAACAAAACAAAGTAGGGAAAAAAGAGTTCGAACCTAAAAGGGGAAGAAAGCATAGTTGTCAAGGCATCGCCTAGGCACCCAGGTGGATCTGTAGGGGCCTAGGCGACTGCCGCCATAGTGCAGGGCGTCTTGCACTGGTTTAATTAGTATCGAACTAGGTTCTGGCATTTATTTATGCCAAATATCATTTAAGTTGTATTCCATTTACTTAAGATATTATTCATAAATAAGCAAATACCCCCTATATGAATCCAATAAAAATAGTTAAAAAATCAAATTTCAAAAGAATAAAAAGTCAATCCCCCCGTTCAAGAACAAAAACTAGATTTTTGGTGGTAAGTGAAATTTTTAACTTTCTAATGTTGAGTTTTTTCTCAAATCTAAAAATTCCATAAATCTTAATATGATAAAACATTGCTCAAAACCCTAAGTGCGGTAAAATACATTAGTTGTGATATTTAAAAAAATATTTTCATTCAGAACGATTTTGACAGCATTCACGCACACAAAATAAGGTTTGACCGAAACATAACTCTTTTAATATAAATTAGATTTAAGTAATCTTGGATTTGTTGAAAAGCTGGTTTTGTGTTCTACCTAATTCAAAAAGTCTCATGTAAAAATAAATTCATTTGATCAGTCAAATTTCTTAGAGAACACAAACATTTCTCTAAATCGAGAGCTGTTTAATTACTTATTGATAAGATCATATTTTCTAAGAACTAAACCAAATGTAAGTTTGATTGTTTCAATCTTCCAATAGCTTGTTTCTTCAGTTCTGCTGTCTTCTAGTTCTATTTTGATTTTTGATGACTTTATGTGGCTCAATATTGATTTTTGATTACTTAATTGACTTAATGTTGATTTTTGATGACTTGATGTTGCTTAATATTGATTTTTTATGACTTGATGTGGCAGAAATTTAATTTTTAATGATATAAGGTATGATAGTATGATGAATCATGTATTGAGTGTTTGAAGGGAGGGGGGAAACTAACACTAGACCGCCTTTACCGCTTGGCAGCTGCTTTACCGCCTAAGCGCTTAGACAGGCCTCCACCGCCTTGGACCGCCATGCCGCCGTGACAACTATAAAAGATAGTACGGAAAAGAGGAGTGGGGAAAGAGGTGAGAAATGAAAAAAAGAGAAAGACTAATGAAAGATAGTAAGAGGAAAAAGGCACAACGCAGCACGTCAAGAGATTCTCAGCTACAGTGGGTTTGCCATATGGATCCTTGCCCTCCAATAGGTTCTATTCGAGGTTATACTTGGTACAAGACCTAGACTATGCATGTCCTTTCTTACCACTTCTCCTATGGTCATTTTAGGTCTGTCCCTAACTCTTTTAGCTCCTTCAATCAGAATCAAATAGAACCTATTGAATATGACCATACAACCTTAAACGACTCTCTTGGAGCTTGTCACTGATCGGGGCAACTCCCAAGTCCGCTCTTATATGTTCATTCTGTACTTTATCCTTCCTTGTTTTTCCACACATTCATCTTAACATCCTCATCTCTGCTACACAAAGCTTATCAATATGACAATTCTTAATTGTCCAACATTCTGCCCCATACATAATGGCTGTTCGAACAACAGTCCTATAGAACTTTCCTTTAAACTTTAAAGGAATGAGTTAGTCACACAGTACTCCGGACGCGCCTCTCCACTTCATCCATCCCAATTTAATTCTCCATGAAACATCATCCCATGTGTCACCTTCTTTATTTATGATTGACCCCAGATATTTAAAATAGTCACTTTGCGGTATCTCTCTTTCCCCAATCCGCACCATATCAGCATCCAACAAAGTATGAATAAAATTACACATCATATACTCTTTGTTCTACTTATCTTAAAGCCTCTTGTTTCCATGGTTGACCTGCAAAGATCTAACTTATAGTTAATCCCTTCTTTTGTCTCATTCACCAAAACGATATCATCGGCAAACAGCATACACAAAGGGACCTCGTCTTGAATGCTCTTTGATTATATCATGCATGATAAGCGCAAAAAGGTAAGGACTTAAGGTTGAACCCTGAAGTAATCCAATTTTAATTGGGAATTCCTTGCCCTAACCTCCCACATATCACACACTAGTCACCACACCCTCATACATCTCTTTAATCACATCCACATATTTACTTGACACCCCCCTCTTTACTAGAACGTGTTGGTTAGATCTCTAGGGACTCTGTCATAGGTTTTTTCCAGATCGATAAAGACCATATGGAGAATCCTTCTTGCTATCTCTATATCTTTCCATAAGCCTCCTCAATAAGTAGATAGCTTTTGTCGTGGATCTACTTGGCATAAAGCCAAATTGGTTCATCGAGATATGAGTCTCTCCTCTCAAACATGCTTCAATAACCTTCTCCCATAGTTTTATAGTGTGACTCATTAGCATTGTGTTGGGGTAAATTCCACACATCACCCATTATGGTCTTGATGATAACAAATAAGTTAGTTGTACTAACTCTTGCCTAAAAGATGTATAGATAAGAGCAGAGCATCAAGTGAGGGGGAGCACTCAATTCAAGAGATTAATGCTCAAAGCAAATTGAACTTATCCAATCTTTCAAGACATCAAAGAATCATGAAGAATGGAGAACAAGTTTTGAAGACAAATATCAAGACAAGTTAGAAGAACTCACTTTGAAGATACTCATGTAAAGAAGTGAAGTTCAAGACTTTAAGAATTATGAAGACTTAGAAATGTACTAAGTTGTAAATTCATTTGTTAAAGTCCATATGTAATGCACACACTCACGCATGCATACATGTAGTGTGACCCTAGGAGGTTGTTTTAGACACTTCTCACTTGGACTAAAACCAAAGAAATTGGCCCGGACTTGTCCAATTGGAATCTCCCAAGTAAGTCCAACAAAGGACTTAACAATGTCAGCAGAAGTTTTATGATCCAGCATACCGGATCATGAAACGGCATACCGGATCAATGTTGCAATCTCAGGAAAATGCTCACAGTAGCCTTCCAGAGTATGCCGGATTGTAATCCAGCATACCGGATCCTGAACCGGCATACAAGATCATAATCCAGCATACCGGATCAATATATTACTGTTATCTTTTGACCGTTATTGTTTTGTTCAATAAGGAAATTAGGTGATCCGGCATACCGGATTATTTATGGCTTTTGGAATCCGATCTTGAAATAGATTCCTAATTGAATTGAGCCATCAAGCCTATAAATATCCTAATCATCATTAAGAGACTTCATCACAAGCTCTAATTGCAATAGCCTAAGTGAGCATTCAAGCATCCAATCATCACAAGCTCACACACACTCAAGCTCCTTAACCTCATATAGCTTCAAGCTCCAAGGGTGGAAGGTAACATACACTCCTACTAAGGTTGAGGTAACCCTTTTCCTATTAGTTTTTATTTTATATTTTAATTGAGTCCTCTTGCTCGGAATCAAGAGTAGTGAGTCCTCTTGCTCGGAATCAAGATTGGTTGAGTCCTCTTGCTCAGAATCAAGAGTAGTTGAGTTCTCTTGCTCTTAATCAAGATTTCTACGAGTTCTCTTGCTCTCACTTAAAATTTGTTATAGTGAAATTCTCTCTAAGGTGAGAGGAGTGGACGTAGGCAAGTATTAGCCGAACCACTATAAATCTCTTGTGTCACTCTTTGAATTATTGCTTTGTTTATTACTTGTCTTTACATTGATAATTTGTTTTATTTCCGCATAATTTTTTATCTTCACCTATTCATCCCCCTTCTAGGTGAATTCACACTTTGTGCTTCTATAGTTATTGCAACTTGGATATCACCTTTATTTTTGTAGATCGGGACAACAATGCTTCTCCTCCATTTATCTGGCATCTTCCTAGTGTTCATAATCCTATTGAACAAGTTGGTTAACCAATAAACCCCACACCCTTAAAGGGTTTTCCACACTTCTATCTGAATCTCATTTGGGCCTGGAGGTTTGCTTGCTTTCATCTTTCTCAAGGCTTTTTTAACTTTCGCCACACTACCCTTTCTAATATATTTATGACGTGTGGTGCCATGTTGAATAAAGTAATCATTCGGATCATTTCTACTCGACCTAACTCCATTTAATAGATCACAAATATACTCATCCCATCTCTTCACGATGTCCTCCTCCCTTACCAACACTCTTCCATCATCACACTTCTTCTTTTTTGGGTGAATAAATATATTACTAAACCCTAGGGGGGTAAATATGCAAGAGAAGAAGGGGGAGAAGGAGGGGGAGGGGAGAGCATAAACAAACTCAAACCAACCTACACAGAGGTGGGAGAAATTAAGAGAGAAGAATCTAGACCCTAGGATACAACAATATGCATGTTCCTTGGGGTATCAAAAAAAGCTCTGAGAGGAATAAAACTGAGCTTGGAGGAGACGTCGAAGGAGATGACTTTCCTAATCAAATCAAAAGATCGAGAGTTGGAGGTCCATCTCCTAAGATTTTGTTCCATCCAAATGTGGTAGATAGCGGAGCCAAAGACTAGCTTTCCAATAGTGTCACAAATAGTAGTTTCTGAGAATTTTAAGTCCATCCAGTGCCATTTTCTATCAAAGGCTAAGGGTCTCCTACAGCGAGGCCAAATGGATGCGAGGGATTTTTTCCAGATGGGGGAGGTAAATGGGTAATCAAAGAAAAGATGGGCTATATCCTCGTGGCCATTCCAGCAAAGGGCACAAGAGGGGGAGACAGGGATTTTGCGATGAAGAAGGAAGGCTTGGGTTGGGAGGCATAGGTTGAGGGTTCTCCAGACTGTGAAAATGTGGCAAGGGATGTGGCCTTTGAACCAAACTAATTTGTGCCAAGGAGCAGGGGGCACGGGTCTCGAATGAAATTCCAGGCAGAGCTACAACTAAAGAGACTATTGGGGGAAGGAAGCCAAATAACCTTATCTACATGAGGAGAGGGGGAGGGACGACCAGATCTGAGAGAGAATAAAGGGATGGAGGGAGGAGGGGGGACCAAGACCCCAACGAGATGAGGGAGGAGAGGGGGCAGATTTAGGAATGCTTGAAGAATAGATTACCCTGGGACCAAAGACATTGTAGAGAACCCCAAGAGAGTGCCAAGGATCAAGCCAAAGGGAGATGGAGGAACATCAACAATATGAGAAGATGTGGGTCTGAGGGCAAGGGGCCGGAGGAGGAGGATCTTGTGCCAAATCCAAGAAGGGTCAGAGGGAATAGAAACAGACCAAATGGAATTAGTGTTGAGAAGGAGGGAGTAGACCCAATTGACCCAGATTGAATCTTGGTGGGAGGAGATTTTCCAAATGAGCTTAAGGATGCCCGCGGTGTTGGAGTCACGGATGTGCCGAATGCCAAGACCTCCTTCAAATTTGGGGCGACATATGGCTTTCCAGCTAATTAGGTGGAGAAATTTGGAAGTTTCTTTACCTTTCCAGAGGAAAGCACATAAAAGGTGTTCCATGGTCTTGATGGTGGCTTTGGGGATTCCAAAGATTCCACACCATAAATATAGGAAGCTTGGAGGACTGAACGAATGCACTCAAGTCTACCAGTGTAAGAGAGGAGTTTACCTTTCCAGAGCTGAAGACGCTTGCGAATGTTGTCAAGCATGGGAGTGCAGTGAGGACTAGAGAATCTAGCAGGGATAATAGGGAGACCGAGGTATTTAACAGGGAGGGTACCGATGGAGAAACCAGTCAGGCGCCGGAGGGCCTCTTTGTCAGACTCAGGAATACCAGAGAGGAAGATTTTGGATTTAAGGAGATTAATGCAAAGGCCGGAGAGAGACTCGAATAGAAGGAGGGAAGACATGATGGAAGAGATGGAGGAGGGGGAGGCCTTCGAAAAGATCATCAGGTCATCAGCAAATGCCAAATGGGTGAGATTAAGGTGCTTGCACTTGGGGATAGGGGAGATAAGGTGGATGTCGGTTTTGGTTTGGAGGCTCCTAGAAAGGACTTACAAAGCCAAGGAGAAAAGAAAGGGGGAGAGAGGGCATCCTTGGCGGATACCAACTTTGGAGTAGAAGAAGTCGGCTGGGGAGCCATTGATAAGAACCGAGGAGGGAGAGGAGATACAAGCATAAATCCAACGAACGAAAGCAGGGGAAAGCCCATTTAAGAAAGCACCTCACAGATGAAGTCCCAACGGAAGGAGTCAAAAGCTTTGTGAAGGTCACTTTTCATAAGGGCCATAGGGGAGTGGGAGTTGCGATTGAATCCCTGCACAATCTCAGAATAGAGGATAATGTTCTCCTCAATGCTGCTGCCAGAGATAAAAGCAGATTGACTAGGGCTGACAAGGGAGGGGATAACACCCTGGATCCTGTTGGCGAGGATCTTGGCAATGAATTTGTAAAGGAGATTGCAAAGGGAGATTGAGCGGAAGTCAGAGAGGGAGGATGCTCCATCTTTTTTAGGGATGAGGTAGATGAAGGTCTGATTAACCTGGGAAAGCTGGTTAGGCTTGAAGAAGAAGAAGATACAGATGGCTTTGAAGAGATCTCCTTTAATGGAATCCTAGCAGCTAAGGAAAAACCCCATACTGAATCTATCAGGACCGGGGGCCTTGTGGGATTTATGGGAGAGGAATGCCTTGGAAATCTCCTCATCAAATGGGATGGCGAGGAGGGAATAAGCTAAACTAGGGGGAACAAACTTATCGATTAGGCCACGGGGGAGGGAGGGGTTAAAGACGTTGGAGAAGAAGGAGATGACTTCAGTCTTGATTTCAGGGACAGAGGAGAAAGGGGACCCAATAGGCGCAAGTAGCAAGGTGATGGAATTGGAGTTTAGTCTAGCTCTCAAAGAGCGATGGAAATAGGCCAAATTGGAGTCTCCAACATCTAACCATTTGATGCGGGATTTCTGAGGCAAGAAATTTTCCTCTTGAGAAGAGAGAGAGGAGAGATCCTCGGAAAGCTGCTTCTCCTCAAGGGCAACCTCAGGGTTGAGCGAGTCTGATTGAAGCCGAGATTGGATAAGGGCAAGCATAGCCCGACAGTCGAAGACGCGGGAACTGATGTTGCCAAAAGTGGAGTGGTTCCAGCTTTTGAGGACAGACTTGGTGTTACGAAGTTTCTTAGCGAAGGCAATGAGGGGAAGGGAGCAGGAGGAAATGGGAAAGCGCCAAGCTTTCGGGATGGTGGGGAGATAAAGATGATGAGAGGTCCACATATCGAAGAATTTGAAAGGCTTGGGACCAAAGGAGGAATAGGGTTGGATAAGGAGAGGGCAAGGGTTGTGGTCAGACAGGTCCGGGAAAAGGAAATTGGAAAGGGAGTGAGGGAAAGTGGAGAGCCAATTTTCATTGATGAGAAAACGGTCAGGCTGACCACCTTGATGCACCTCACCTGGTCAAAACCTCTATTATTCTTTTCTCTCATCTTAGCTAAATATCTTATATATAGCTTCTTCCCCTTCTTTAGTGTTTAGGTTGGTATAAGACCCTCATACTTCTTCGCCCTAGCCATCACCACAATCTTCCTAGCTTCGTTTTTGGAATCATAGTACCTCTTTTTATCCTCAATTTTGTTAGTCCTTTGTCATGTCTTAAAACCAACCTTCTTGTCCTTGATAGCTGCTTAGACCTCAACGTTCCACCACCAAGTCTCCCTATGGGCCTGCCGACTATTCTTCGCTTCCCCTAACACATCTTTGGCAACCCTCTTAATACAAGTCATCATCTCGTGCCACATCGCATTGGTGTCTCCTTCAAAGTCCCACTTTCCTTGTTTGACCACATTATCAGTAAAAATCTTTAAGTACTCCCCTTTTAATCTCCACCACCTTATCTTAGGGTTCATAGGTTCTCTCCTCCTACGCTTCTAGGCATTCAAACACATATCCAAGGTCACCAGTCTATGTTGGGTTGTTTGGCTCTCTCCAGGGATAACCTTACAGTCCTTACACACCATTCTGTTGACCCTTCTTGTTAAGAAGAAGTCAATTTGACTAGTATGAACCCCACTTTTGTAGGTAACTAGGTGTTCCTCTATTTTTTCAATGAAAGTATTCACAATGGCTAGATCATAAGCTACCTCAAAGTCTAGGATGAGGTCCCCTCCTCATTCCTCTCCCCATCTCTCCCACTGTGGCCGTTCAGGTCACCTCCAATAATAATTGATTCATCCTGGCCAAAACCCTGCACTAAATAATCCATAAGGTCCCAAAATTGGCACTTACTGTTTTCATCCAATCCTATCTGGGGTGCATAAGCGCAAACGATATTGACAACCTCTTTCTCCAACACTAGTTTGATGGATATAATCCTAGTGAGGTGAGGTCTCCGGGTCTCAATATACCGTTAACAACCAGGGAAACAAAGATAACAGTAGCAGACTAGAAGAATCGAGGGAGAAGAGAATGGAACAGAAGGAGAAAATAAGAGGAGACGAACCAAGATACAGGGATAGATCAAAGAAGAAGAAAAGAGCGAACAGTCGCACTTCAAAGGCAGTCAACATGTGAACTCAATGTAAATTTCATTCCAATGTAAATGATATGCTGGTTACAAGAGCATTTGAAGCTCAAACAATCCTATTCCTACCATGAAACTGAAATAATGTTGGACTCTATGAGAGTTGGACTCTACCTTGGACTCGAAAACTGAAACAAACATTGGACTCAACTCTACTTGCAACTACGGCTGAAATAAAGAAAATAAAATAAATAATTCCTAATTTATTTAACGCCTATCTGCATCACCAGATTGTTGCAGAACAATAAAAGAAATAGAAACAAGTACTTGATGGGAAAAAGAGGAGGAATAAGAAATGGGGAGATATGACCAATGCTTCTCACCTATGGCCTTGGACAGCCTCTCACTGCCTAAGGTCTATCACCTCAGTTCACTGCATCTCACAGTGCTCATAGTTAACAAACAAGGTTTTTTTTCTTTTTCTTCCATCAATAAAATTGTGGGGAGGGCTCTAAGGCCCCTTACACTTATAATATGCTACGGCATAACACAAACAAGGAAAGAAATAAAGAAGGAAGTCCCTCACACGGAATAGAAGGGACTCGTACAGCAAGTAATGAAATAAAAGATACTTGGCGAACTAGTAGAATCTAGCCTAAGATCATAAAATAAAAATTACTACGTAGAAACCAACTACTTAATCCCATATGGGACTTAAATCCCTATTATTTGAGCTTATAAATTGGCCCATTACAATAGTAAACCAAAAAATATAAAGCCCAGGCATGACCCACAGCACTTAAATTAAGCCTTAACTTGAACCAAACTTGAACTATAGTTTCAATTGGACCCAAAAACCTAAATCGAGCGCATCTTTTCTCTCTGAAATTCTACATCAGTTGTAACCAGCCCAGGCAGACCACTTTTCTGCCCATCAGTTCAAGCTACACCCTAGCCCATCAAAAGCCCATAATCTAATTCATATTAAAGCCAAAATTTTGTTTACAATAAGCCCATGTTCTGCCCCTGCGATTCAGCACAGTTTTTAGGAGATTCTTTGAGATATGTCCAGCACACCATTTAAAAGATTTGCTAGATTGTGCGGGCCTCATGAAGCCAGCATGTGTGGGAGAGATTTGGAGCTGCAAAGATCTTTTAACAGTTACTAAATAAATAGTTTCTATTTTCATGTAATAGTTACTTGGTGAACAAATTGTGTGAAGTTTCTATTTTCATTGTAATAGCTTTGGATCTTTTCTAGAAAGATTCCTATTTTTAGATTGTGTGGCAGCCAAGTAGTTCCCCATGCATATGGGGGGTTTCTATTCTTGTAATCACTTCATTAGTAATCACCAAATAAAGATCAAGGGGATACTAAAACCCACGATTTGGATGTTTTGCCAAACCAGTTCCATCTACATATTTTAATGTAAGGCTAGATTATAGGTAACCTAACCCCAAGTTACTCACAATACAATATAACCCAAGCAGCAATCAAATCCTTAGCCGCAGTTCCAGTTCTAGGTTTAGTCACCAGCAATTGAGGGGATAGCAGAATCCCAATGTCCAGACCTTTGGTGGACCTGAAACTTATTAGGTTGAGTGCAGGTCTAGGCAGGGTGGACTGACCCTCTAAATTGGAACTAATTCTGATGATCAGATTAGGAGGTGAAGGCTGATTACAGAATTAAAAAGGAAAATTGAAATTAGAAAGTAAGCTGTAACTAGCAAACCCAGCAGTAGGAATGACTCCAAACTTGGATCGAAGGTAGGCCTCAACGAGAGGAAATAGCCCTCCAAAACTTGGCTGATTCTGATCAGTAGTTGCAGCGAACCCAAATCGCAGGGAGTGTAGCAGTCCACCTATCTAGGGTTGGGATATATAAATGTTGGGTCTTTGATCCCAAGGGTTTTCTATGTAATATGTCACTTTAATGGGCCTCAAAAAGGAGTATGTAGGTTGCATACGAGATTAGCCCAATACCTAGTTTTATTTTTATGTTTTTAATTGAACAAGTTCAAATTGGTTGCATCCAATTGGTCCAATTTAAGTGATTTTAAGTCAGTCTTTTATTTTAAGTTATTAGGGACAGTTAGGTCTTTTTATCTTTTAAAGTTTTAAGTTATTTTAAGTTTAGCTATACCCTTCCACGATTTATGGAAGAAGTGTTTAAATTGTATTAGGTTTTGGCCTATGGCCTTTTATTATAAAAGATTAAATCGTGGGAGGCTCCCTGACAATTTATGAAGTTAAAAAAAAATCGTATTGCTGCCTAGTTGCTGCTGCTGCTACTCTTTGTGAGTATATATCCTTGTGGTTCTATCAAGGTGGAAAGAATAGATGGATCTCCTATGACTCCTTACGTCGTGACGGCTGGAAGGATCTCCATTGAAGGTGGTTCTATCATTCTCCAGTCCTCAATCCAGTAAGTTAGTTTAATTTTCTACAATTATCCTTCTCTTCTAATCCTCTACAGTGTACCCTAATCACCCTCAATCGATCTCCATTAAACCTTAAGTCTCTTAAACCCTAAATTCCCTATCCAGCCCTATTCCCCCCATCAGTTTATCTTCAGATTTTAACCACAGGTCCATTAGACCTCCCCTTCCACTCGACCTTAATTGTAGCCTCATCCTGACACCTAAACCCTAACCCCCCTCATCTCTGTAAAACCCCAAAACCCTAAAATTTCCATTCAGCCATATCCAACCATCAAAACTTCACCCAACCTTGGCCGAATGCTCTTCCTTACCCTTGGAGAACTCGACCTAAAGCTCTGGTCCAGATTCTCACTCTAAACCCTTATTTCAACCTAAATTCTAAAACCCAAAAACCCGAAATCCTAACCCTAAATTTCTGAAATTTGAAATTTTGTTTAAACCTTGTCCAAACCTTCACTGTTGGCTTCTCCTAGACCTGCCTATTAAAACCATATAAGACTTACCTTCATTACCCTACCCTAACCCTAGAAATTGACCTAAAACCCTAATTCTGCCCATTCGAACCAACAACCCCCTTTTAGATCCTGTTGTTTGGCCTCTAGTAGGATCCTTCTCCTATCTAGAGCTACATTAAGAGAAAGAGGCTTCTTAATTCATGAGACCATGAAGAAGAACTACTAACCATTGTTGGAAAACCAGGTTTCAACTCGGGCAAGTCACCCGAGTCGAGTCAAAAATATTGAAAACCTGGTCAAGAGTCATGTAAACTCTCCCAGGTATAAAAAAGACCAAGACTCGGTCCAAGTCACCCCCAATTTCACCTGAATCAAGGTTTTTACCAAGTCACACGAGAATCGCCCTAGTCAAGGTTACTCTCTCTCCCGGCTGATCCCATCACCGCCGGTTGCAACACAACATTCCACCTCTTCTTTTGACTCCACCGTTGCAGCACACCCTTCCACCTGTCCACTCCCTCCGCCACTGCTACTGCTCTTCCTTCGCCGCTGCCGCTGCCACTCCTCTCTGGCTTGTGACTCCAGCTCCGATTCAGGTTTTATAGCTTGTGATTCCCATAAGAGAGAGTACAACTGGGGCTTGAGAAGAAATTTTTTTTCTTTGAGAGAGATAGGGAGTCAGGAACACATGGATCTCACAGAAATTATCGGATCAATTGATGAAATTGTTAAATGGTTAATGGAAGAAAGAGATCCATTGATGCGGCGGAGGAAAGAGATCGCTGCACAATAAAGCGGATGGCAAGGTAAATCAATAATGCTCCATTTTTTGCTGCACTGTGTTTTGCCATTTTGATTTTTTGAACTGTTGAAGAAGTAGTCTTGCATAAGAGATGTAATATAAAAAAGAGAAGAGAGTTGTTTTCAAGGAGTCAACCCTGCATATAAAATGAATGATACATTTAATGCCCATCTAGTCATGTACATTCTAGTACACTTTATTTCTCATTTTCTTGGTAAAACTGAAAAGTGAGAAAAACCCAAATGTCTTGTACAGCTGTACTTCATTTTCCATTTATTTATATTAAATGTAGGTAAAATAACATGACTTCGCTGATGACCAGGATTGACTCCCCGAGTCATCAGATTTTGAGGAGGATGAGTCGGGTCGCAAAACCTAGTTTTCCAACAATGCTACAAACTACATCAGAGGAGTACTGTTAACAAGTCCATGCCAAGAGGAACCAAATCCATTCCAACTCTCTCTTCTCGAATTCACAACACCCATGTTTCCTTCTCCAACAACTTGCCATGGAAACCCAAACACCCATGTTTCATTTATCATTTTGCTTGATATATTTGTATACATTTATTTCATTATCATTCAAAATTCCTATTGGTGAATTCATCTCAAAAAGTAACTCATGCATCTCTTTTACAACATGAACATTGGTATGCCTTGTTTATCTAAAATTTCGTAACCTAGTTCCATTGAGTAACTCATGCATCTCTTTTACATCTCGTTCAGGATTGCCAAGCTGGGAGAGACCCAAGACACCCAAAGGACATGTCGATGGAGAAATGGGTGATAGAATCAGGCGATAGCACTGGGTATGAATGTGGCACGCAGCCAATAGAGCTAGTTGGAGGAAGCAAGAAGACCAGGAAGAGCAGTAGATCATTGCGGCTAAAGTAAAATGTGAATGGCAGATCAATTGATCATCTGGTCTACTACTCCCAGTCCAGAGCTGGCCCTTGCAAATACCATTTATATCATTCTCTTTACATTGGTTGGATCAAATTTAGTTTAAAGCTGTGGCTTTTGTGTATCATGTAGCAGTTCTTCTAATATAGTGTATATTGTATATGATGATTCAACCATGATGAAGTCTTCTCCTAAAAGAAGCAATGAAGGATGAGTTCATTGATCAAACACAAGAAGAGATTTTTTTTTTTCCTCCTTTTTTGGTGGGGGGGGGGGGGGGTTGAGGAAAGGAGAAAAAAGATGTTGGATGAGGGTTCTTTGTAATATGGAAGATTCATCGTTGTAAATATGATCATTTTGTGGGAAGATCAATTCCTTATTCTCTGCTTTTGGGGTTTCTTATAGTCTTTTCACTGTTCATGCTCCTTCCATTAAAAGCATGTAAATCACCTCTGTTACACCTTCCCACAGCCCCACCCTACGCCAGGTAGCTAGGCAGCTAGGCATTAATCAAATGGCAAAGAGATAGAGCCCTAGCTAACTGTTTCTTATTGGTAATCAAAAGTAAAGCTTTAATATACTTTTTGCATGAACATTGATCAAAATTTGTACTTTGGTTCTGTTATGTAGTTGATGTTGAACTGCAGCAGGTAAAGGAGTCACCATTTATCAAGGGTAACAGACAGCATACTGCACTTAAACACCATTTCAAGCAGATCTTTATAAAGACCATTTTATAACTTCCTCTATGATGATACTTAGCCCAAGGTTGAAAGGTTTGGTCATAAGTTTAGCTTTCAATTATGTCATTATGTGATGAATAGATAGACTGATGAGTTGTTTTCCTATGAAAGTTGGATTTTGTGCCCAAGGAAAAGGTAAATGTGTTATATACTTATATGTGTCTTAAGAAACTTGGGGGAGAAAAATGACTTCCTTCCATTGCTTTAGTGTTTTCTATTTTGAGAACGATTTATTTCCAATCCTCTGTTCTATTCTAATTTTGCAAACTTAAAATACAAAACACCATGCTATAGTGAAATTCATGTATTCAGGTAACTTTGGTTGCACAAGAAAGTGTAATTACTCTCCTTTTATTTTTCTATTTAAAAAACTAAATTAAAATGGTCTTATTCAGAAAAACTAGAAAGTTTATCAGCTTTATTTCCATGGAAATTAGTTTCAGCAGGGATTTTGTACCATGCTGAATGATCTCCCGTGGTTGTACAAGAGTGTCAAATTATATTCCTTTTATTTTACATTGAAAAAGAAATAATCTGTTTGTGTGGTAACTTTTCTGAAACTCCCCCCCCCCCCCCCAAACACCATGGATCATTCCATGTTGATGTCCACGGGTTACTGCAACAAAGGTGAATGCTAATGTCCTCCAAATTTTCTTGTCCTACCCTTTATGGACCCACAAGATGTTGAATCAAGAGCTGATCAAAACTGTTTTTTTCTTGTAGAGCTGAGAGAAAGGGAGTCTGGACAAGGGGCATGAGGTGAAGAGGGCAAAACAGGGGTCGAGTCAGAGCTGCGTCTTCTCTCTCTCTCTCTCTCTCTCACTCTTTGTGTGTGTTGTGTGTGTGCGGCTATAACGATCAAACCTTTCCCAACCAGTGTGCCAAGCTTGCATCCGGCTTCAACTCTTTGCCAACTGTAGCTGCTTCTTCATTGAGCTTTTTCCGACTTACTGGAGAAAGACATAGATGTACACTTAGTTGTTGCTTGTCCACTGTTTTCAAAAGAATCTCTTAGCTGACCGGTCTGTTGGCTAGTATTACTGTGTTCTTTTGGTACCTTCCACTGAGAGAAGTTCTCAACAGGATTGAGCTGCCATGTTCATATTCGTTGTCAGTTCTGTCAAGGAATGAGCTTCCTTCCATTGATGGAGTCTGAATACTGTTGCCATTGGGGATCTAATTGTATGCCTTGATGACTTCACTTGTGCATTAGGGGGTTTTTTTTTTTTTTTGGCATGACAGACTGTAACATAGAGGGGCATATACAACAATTTCCTAATCTTCATGATTCCCACATGATTGCTGTCTGGGATTCTTGTTCATGCTTTGTCAAGTTTCATTGTAACCTTGCCCTCAAGAGGCAGTTAGGTAGTGGTTCTATTTGTTGTTGATTAATTTTTTTTGATGGGAAAGGTTGTGGTTGCTTTTAATACGAAGAATCTTGATGTTGCTTCTCTTTAAAATAAGAATCTTTCCATATGGAAGAGCTTCTCATTTACACTATAAGATTCTTGAGTTTAATTTTGGTGATCAAGTTTGCCAGCCATGTAGCGATGGTTATATTCCAAAAGTGCATTGTAGTTGGATTGAAGTACAACAACAGGTGTATGTGGGAAGGATGAAACCTGATACTTGGTAGCTTAATCTCTGATTTCAGGCTTATTGTTTTAGGTTTGTTCAAATTTGACAGGATGATGTATGTACCTGTAAAGTAATGGAATACATATAGGCTTATTGTTTTAGGTTTGTTCAAATTTGACAAGATGATGTACCTGTAAAGTAATGGAATATATATATATTGGATATTTAATCTAACAGGTTTCCTTAGCACAAGCTAACTCATGATAAACTGAGATTTTTCCTTCTAAATGAGATTATTGATTGTGTGTACCATTGTTAGGGCTTGATGATTAGTTGTCTAATGTTGTTTGTGGCAGTGCCATCACCAAACTCATGGATTATTGCTTCTAACTAATGGATGACTAATTTTTTCCTGAGCAATCAAAATGATATTATCTTTAGATGCAGGTTTTGTGGGTTTTATGGGATGCATGGATTGTGTTGTTTGAAAGTTTTCACGTTATTTCTTTCTTATAGCTCTGAATTATTTAAATAATGGGTAAATATCATCCCCCTCCTGTCTAAGTATCCATAATATCAAACACCTCCCCCAAGTTTTGGATAATGATAATGCCCTCCCCTACTTTTGAAAGATTCTATCAACTATACCCTACTCATTAAAAAACGTCATTAAGTGATAATGTTGGCATTTACAAATTTTCTAAAACCCCATAATACCCTTAATGTAATTTTATTCTAATTTTGCCCTCTTCAACCCCAAAACCCCTTTTGCGTCTTCCTTCCCTAAAAATCCCTTTGCGTTTCTTCTTCTGTTTTGCTAGTTACCGACTCTTGGGGGTCAATTTCAAATAGAGAAAGTGAGGCAGAAGTTATGGAGGGATGAGTGGGATGGGCGGCGAGTGAATGGGGGGGGGGGGGGCGGTGGTGTTGGAATTCACAATTCTGCACCCCACCATTGCTGCTCGCTTCAAGTAGACACCTGAACCCATGAACTCCTAACCATCTCTCGCACAAAACCCAATTCACTGAAACTTGAAGTAATGCCCTAGGAACCTTAGCAGTTATAAAGTTCTCAACAAAGCATTTGAGAATCACAGATATGGTGCAATAAATGTTGTGCACTGTGTGGAGTCCTGAGGAAAGTTTGTGCAGAAGATAATTAACCAGTTGGGTGGCTCCTGTTGCAATATGGATTAGATAATGTTGAACTGTGTATTATATGTGAGATCATACTACTTCCAAAATGAGAATCCCCTCTTGTGCACAACCCTTCTTGTTTCAGATTGTTTGCGAAAATCTCTTTCATGACCAATGGTAGAGGTGCCTTTGGTGTTCTTGCTTGAGGGACCACAATCCACCCGATTCCCCTTCAAATCTGGCATTGGTCGACCTGTAGTTTGCTTACCAGACAACCAAGCCTGTAGCATCTCATCAGTCTTTGGTTCCGGTAAAAACCTTTTATCTTTCATCTCTTCATCTTACCCGCATTGATCGAGCTTGTGCTTGGCATCAAATCCATTGCTTCTGAAATTCTGTAGAATACCCATGATTCTCTCGACATTTCGCTTCCAGTTCCCATCTTTGATATCCACTTGTCCCGGTTGTATGTCATCTTCACCATCATCTTTGATATCCACTTTTCTGTTTTTCACATTCAGGTAGTGGAACTGTGATATTCCATCAAGGTGAGTCTTAATTGATCGAATCTTTGGCAGCTTGTGTTAGATTAAATCGATCCGAATAGGGACAAAATCCCAAAAGCCAGGATCTCCATAGGGCGTTCAAGAACACAATCAAATAAATTAATAGAAAATAGGGATAGAACCACCAACCTTGTTTTGTATCTATAGTGACGATGATCGCAGCGAAAATAAGGACCAAAGATCAAGGTGCTTCCCATCTATTCCCAAAGTAACTGGCTTGATGAGAATACCGAATGCACAAGGACGATGAACATTGAATATCTCCCTCTCTTTCAAGAATGCACTCCTCAATAGCAATTGAGAATAATTAGTTGTGATGGGTAGAGAGGGGACCTAGCTCTCTTTATATGGTAATTCATATAGGGTCTGACTCATCACAGTCCCAATAGAAATCTATCTGCCCACACTAAAACCAATCCACATAGGATTCCTAATATAACCCAATGATCCCTTTAATTAGACCAATACAATAATTAGCCTGAGTTTTACTTTATTTGATATTAGTCCATAATAGATAATAAAAGATTCTATTCTAAATAGAATTCTAACATTCTCCCACTTGGACTTATATTAAATCATACATTTTTAAAGAGATTTAAAAACAGTTTTGACCAAAACAAATCACAGGCTAACAACCTTTAAGAAAACTTTATGTGCACATTTTTAAAAATAAATTGGTTTAGAGGTCGTATTAGAAGATCAATCCTGTCCCATAGAGTTTTAGACGCCGAATCATGGTAACTGCATCTATGATCAAGCGACACAGAGCGTTCCATGGTCAGGAGAGCCCTCAACTCTACTAACATGGATATAATGTGGTAGTGTGGCAACAAAATAATACTCACATAGTGATTCCTTATGTATTATCCATTTGTCAGTCCAAAATTTATCTTCTTTAAGTGGCATAAGCTCACTAGAGAAATAATCTTTATGATTTCAACGAATTTGTATGTCTCATCTTGAATAACTCGAGTTTTACTTTATTTGTTACAAGACATACCTTTAGACCCCCCCAACCTTGCTTAAGGTTAACATATTCCTTAAGTCTGTAAAATCAGATACATATACATCATGTCAATAAATGAAACACCCATGTGTTCAAAAGAAATTTGCATGCCATGACAATTGATATATATATGCCAAAGTTTACCATACGATAAAAATTTACAAATGAAAATAAACTTCATTTTACAATGGAGCAAAAACAACTCCCATTAATCAATCGCATCCCATGATGCACCTAAGCCTATGTTTATGACATGTCTTTCAAAACACAAGGACGAAGACCTTAGGTTAGGGGATCTATAACCATATCATCTGTACCAATATGCTCCACTGCAATGTCACCTTTCTTTACTGTCTCCTTTACGGTCAAATATTTGACCTTCATGTGCTTAGACCCTCTAAGTCCTTTATTGTTGTTTATAAACAACACAGCAGAGCTGTTATCATTATATATCTAGATGGGTCTATCCACAAAATCTAAAATGGTCAACTACTTTATGAGATTCCTGACTCAAAGAACCTGAGTTGTAACCTCATGGCATGCTACAAACTTTATCTGTATAGTCGAAGTGGTTACCAATGTTTGTTTTGTACTGTTCCATGATACTGTCGTTCCTGCTATCATCCTCACAGCCAGCAAGGTCGAAATCTGTATGACCCACTAGCTTGAGTTTAGGAACGTGTCTTTATATTGCATATAATCTTTTGTCTCCTTCAAGTACCTCAATATTTTCTTGACAGCAACCCAGTGGCTAAGACAAGGATCTTACTAATATCTGTCAAGAAAACCCGTCACAAAGGCAATATCCTAACTGGTACAGACCTGAGCATATATGATACTACCTAGTGCGCTAGCATAAAGCACTTCATTATTTCATCCTTCTTAGCTTCATTTTTCGGGTACTGTGTTGAGCTTAGTTTGTCACCCTTGAGAATAGGAACATTCCTAGGTTTGTAATCCAGCATGCTGAATCTCTCCTGAATACGATCAACATAAGCCCTCTGAGAAAAACTTAGTAAACAATGAGAACTATCCCTATGGATCTCAGTGCCAAGGACAAAAGAAACCTCACCAAGGTCCATGTCAAATTCCTTAGGTAATAGTTGCTTTCAGTTATTTAACATCCCTAGGTCACTGCTAGCAAGCAGGATGTCATCCACATAAAATATGAGGAAGTAGAATTTGCTCCAATTGACCTTGTGATATATACACTGATCTACTTTGTTTTCCACAAAATCGAATGAAGTCATGACATTGTCGAACTTCAAATACCACTTCCTGGAAGCTTGTTTGAGACCGTAAATAGACTTCTTGAGTCTACACAAGATGGTCTGAACCATCGATCGCAAAACCCTCAGGTTTAATTCAACAAGCTCCCAAACATCATTATGTTTCATCGATTTCACCTCATCTCTCATCATATCTAACCACAAATCTAACTGAGGACTAGAAACAACGCCCGAATAAGTAACTGGATCAACCACACAACCTATGTTATAGTCATGTTCTCCCAGATAGACCTCATAGATAGATGGTATAGCTGAATTTCTCTCCCTGATGGATTTTCGTAATGATGCTACCACTGCCCACCCTGAATCTGAGGAATCTTAGCTGGAACTGCATCAATGGTAGGATCCTCAACTGCATCCTGATTAAGAGGAATCTCATCAGGTGCTACATGAATGTCGGGGACGGTATCAATATCAGGCTCCTGAACTCCAGCACATGTAACCAATGGCGTAGTATGCACCACATCCGTCTGAATAGGTAGAAGAATAGGTACTGATGTACCAACCATGTCACTATCTTGAACAGTTTGAGAACAATCATTCTTTTCGGTCACATCAAATGCCAGAAACTTTGTTGTCTATGAGTCCACAATCCTAGTGTCTCTGCAGGGATTATAAAATTTATATCCCTTCGAATGATCAGGGTAGCTAACAAAATAGTAACGAGTAGTCATGGGATCCAAATTGTTCAAAGTCGGATAATATAGTTTTACTTCTGCAGGGCACCCCCAAACTCTAAGATGGTTTAAATTGAGTTTAGTAACTATATGGTTAAGGATATAAGGAGTAGTTTTCAAAACCTTTCCCATAAGAACTTAGGTAAATTTGTCTTACTAACCATATTCCTCACCAGTGCGGTTATGCCTTTCAGCGACACCATTTTGCTCAGGACTTCCTGGCATAGTAAAATGACCAACTATCCCGGAGTCCTCTAGGTATTTGGCAAATAGGCCCTTAAGCTGTCCAGCATCGCCATGTCTGCCATAATACTCACCCCCATGATCGAATCTAACAATTTTAATAACTTTCCCCAGCTTTTTCTTAACTTCAGTCTTAAAAATCTTGAACTTGTCAAAAGATTTAGACTTTTCTTTAATTAAGAATAAATAACTATATCGGAAATAGTTGTCCGTAAAAGTGATGAAATAAAATTTTTTACACAATGTGGCTGAATAGAGACCACTAATGTTAGTGTGAATGACCTCCAACAGGTCGGACCTATGGACTGCAGTTTTTTTCTTTATCTTGGTCATCTTTCCCTTACAATAGTCTACACAAGTTTCTAGATCACTTTCGAGAGTAGGTAGGATGTCAGACTTTATCAGCCTTTCCACTCTTACCTTAAAAATATGACCTAGCCTCTTGTGCCACAATGTGAATGACCGTTCTTTAGGTAAGGTCTTTTGGAAACAACGTTTTCAACTTTATAGGAGGTTTAGATATCAGTGGGAGATAAATACAGCCTGTACAATCCATTGGACATAATGTAGGAACCAACTTTACTTGAATTAAAAAACAAATTCACCATACTGTTCTTTATTTCAAAATGGTAACCACCAATGTCCAACACTGAAACCGAAATTAAATTTTATCTGAATGATAGTACATAGAAAATATTCTTTAAAGTCAAATTAAAACAAGAAACTAGTAATAAAATGATATCTCCCACGAACTTTACGTCAACATATCTATCGTTCCCTACGACAAGCCTTAATTCATCCTGATTTGGCATCTTCCAGTTTATGAATCCTTGTATGATAAAAGCAACATAGTTAGTTGTCCTGCCATCTAGCCTCCAAGAACTGGATGAGGTTTCTAATAGATTGGATTCACAAACAAAAGCCAAAGAATCAATATCTGATGGCTTGGATTTTGATAACCAAGTCTTGTATTTGTTGTAGTCCTTTATGTGTCCCTTTTTCTTGCAAAAAAAGCAGCGATCACTCACTTTCTTGGGTCCCAAATTGTTAATCCAATCGGACTCTTTATTAGCAGACTTATGAGTATGATTTTTAGAATTTTTATTGTCATGGGATTTGGAAGTAACAAGTCTTGTATTTGGTGCAGTCCAGTTTATGAATCCTTGTATGATAAAAGCAACATAGTTAGTTGTCCTGCCATCTAGCCTCCAAGAACTGGATGAGGTTTCTAATAGATTGGATTCACAAACAAAAGCCAAAGAATCAATATCTGATGGTTTGGATTTTGATAACCAAATCTTGTATTTGTTGCAATCCTTTATGTGTCCCTTCTTCTTGCAAAAAAAACAGCGATCACTCACTTTCTTGGGTCCCAAATTGTTAATCCAATCGGACTCTTTATTGGCAGACTTATGAGTATGATTTTTAGAATTTTTACTCTCATGGGATTTGGAAGTAACAAGGGTAGTGTGGGGTTTATCTTTCTTTAGTTTCTCTTCTTCAGATACAACCCTAGAAATAAGGTCATTAATACTCCAGAGTCCAGACACCATCCTAGAAAAAATAGTTGGTTTTGATGATACCAAATTCAGAAGGTAGGGTATTAAGGACTTGATGAACAATCAAGGCATCAGGAAGAGCAATATTCAAGGCTTTGATTTTAGTTTGATAGTCAATCATCCAAACAATATAATCCCTAACACCCCAGAACCATGATATTCCATATTAAATAGCTCTTGCAGAAGTCTCCCAATCTCAGCATTTGATTAAACTTGGTATCTCTTAGAAATTGCATCCAGCAATTCCCTAGCAGTACATTTATCAAGCAAACCACTTTTTAAGTGTTCCGGTATTGACCTCTTTATGGACAGTACAACTAAGCAATTATTCTTTTCCCATGCAGAATGCATAGATTTTTTATCCTCAGTACTATCAGCTGTTAGGTCCATTGGTTTATCTATAATAAGGGACGTATGCACATCTGTCATCTCCATGGCAAACATAATGTCCTCTTTCCATTTTTTAAAATTTGACCCAGTGAGAATCTCAATAGTGACCATGTTGTTGTTGACAGAAAATGTGACTAAAAATTTAAATAATGAACAGTACAATAATCAGCATGATGCAAGTATAGCTTAGAACCTTATAAGCAAATGAGAATTTTACACACATCATTGTGAAAATACCTTTGGTCTGAATTCCCAACATGCAATTGTAAAAAACTCTACATACCTGTGGCTATGAAATTACAACTCAACTTTCAAAATCCATCACCTTTGAGTGTGCAGAATTCTAGGGTCAGCCTATTCACATGCATACTGTATATGTATGCCTTCAAGTACCAACACATGATCACCACCTTTGGGTGTATGACCACGCATCAAAGTTGAAGGACATCCCACAACTGTATGAGATCGATGTTTCACA
Source organism: Telopea speciosissima (assembly GCF_018873765.1). Lineage (NCBI taxonomy): Eukaryota > Viridiplantae > Streptophyta > Magnoliopsida > Proteales > Proteaceae > Telopea > Telopea speciosissima. The sequence continues at coordinate 84,748,819 of NC_057916.1, read as the reverse complement.
AATCCAACAAGGAAGGTCGCTTTGGCAGCTGCATCCTGTCGAACCCATGGAACCATCTCTGGGATTTTCTAAAATTACTTACATCCTTAATAATTTGTGTTATTTTACAACTTATGACAAATGGCCTAATGTCACAAAATTAACACAAATATACCGACAATACTGTTCATCAAGGTAGGTATTCCAGTAAGTCAGAAAATTAGTTCGGTTCCTGATGGAACGAATCGATAAATTTTAGAAAAGGGCATGCATCAATAGAATACCAAAAATATTTAAAATATGCATATCTGATCAAAACAAAGGGTATCACTGTGTAGCTCCCAGAAAAGCCGATCAAAGTTTTGGGCTAAAAAGGTTGACTGTACTGGTTTGATCGATTCGTATGGTCAAACCGGTTCAAACAAACCAAACCAATTCCGGCTCAACCATGGTCCAATCAAACCGGTTCAACTCGGTCAAACTAGACCCAGGTCCACCCAATTGGGTACAAATATAGGGTCATCGGGTCGGGCAACGGGTCGACCCGATCGGGGGTGGCACACGTTAGCATAGCTTTACAGCTGTGCCCGTCGCACGATAGCAAAACCCCAAACCCTCTTCTTTTTTTTTTTTTTTTTAAATCCAGCCAACGTCGATCCACCCATGTAGATGCTTAGCTCTCCAAGCTCTACACACCCATATGATCGGATTTCATTTTTGCCGGAGAAAAAATCTGACAGTGAGCCAGTGTCCGTACGGGTTTTTCAAAAAATTGAAAAAAACCCCCAAAACTTGATTCGAACTGAAAAAATTTCTATTCCCTTAGCATGATCTATTATTTTGACTCCATATAGGTTCAAGAACGAATCTATGGAGGCTTTGATACCACATGTTAGATTAAATCGATCCAAATAGGGACAAAATCCCAAAAACCAGGATCTCCATAGGGCGTTCAAGAACACAATCAAATAAATATTAGAAAATAGGGATAGAACCACCAGCCTTGTTTCGCATCCATAATGACGATGATCGCAGTAGAAAATAAAGACCAAAGATCAAGGTGTTTCTCCTCTATTCCCAAAGTAACTGGCTTGATGAGAATACCGAATGCACAGGGACGATGAACACTGAATATCTCCCTCTCTTCCAAGAATGCACTCCTCAATAGTAATTGAGAATAATTAGTTGTGATGGGTAGAGGAGAACCTAGCTCTCTTTATATAGTAATTCCTATAGGGTCTGACTCATCGCAGTCCTAATAGGAATCTATCTAGCCACACTAAATCCAGTCCACATAGGATTCCTAATATAACCCAATGACTCCTTTAATTAGACCAATACCATAATTAGCCTGAGTTTTACTTTATTTAATATTAATCCATAATAGGTAATAAATGATTCTATTCTAAATAGAATTCTAACAGCTTGAGCTCTATCATAACCAACTGACAGGAAAAATCCCACCTGGATTTGGGAATTTTACTGGTCTCACTTACTTCGACGGTTCCTATAATCATCTTGATGGAGTACTGTCGGAGCTGAGATTTATCGCAACTCGCCTCTCTGCAACTCTATAAGAGGAGGTTGCAGAAGGGGACCAAGCAGGTCTTGCTGGTGGATTGGCAAAGGGAAGGGTTGCCTTGGGTGGCGTTCATGTCCGAAGGTATGAGACCATCTGGAATGAGTTACTTCGTACGGGGAAGGGGATTGAGTGGGGCTGGGCGGTGTTAGTAGCAAGAAAGGATGTGGTGCGGCATGGTAGCATGGGCAGTGGTAGCGATGGTGGAGTGGCAATGGCAGTGGCAGTTGCAGGTTATGATTTGATTAGGTTTTAGAAGGAGTAGAGGTAGTAAAGGGTAATATCATCTTTTGAACTGTTGTTTTAACATCGTTAGCCACTTAGAGTACGGTTGATAGAATCTTTCAAAAGTAGGGGAGGGCATTGTCATTATTCAAAATTTGGGGGAGGGGTTTGATATTATGGATACTGAGAGGGGAGGGGGATGATATTTACCCTTAAATAATTTATACCATTCAATATTGCACTTGATGTGTCCTAATTTCCTAGGTTGGGAATTCGCTTATTTTGTGATTACTTTGTAGTGGATGGGTCCTAGATATTTTTCCACTATTGATGTGGGTAAGGGAGGAGGGAACTACCATGCTTTAGAAGGTTACATGCTTCAGGTGTGACAACTAAATATAAGAGCTCATTATATTGCATGAGTCCTAGATATTTTTCCTATTGATTGTCTAACATTCCAGAAACTTATTATGGTCTCTAGTGACTTGAGAGATTTTAAGTCTCTTTAACAGTTGAATATAAGAGTTCATTATATTGCATGAGTTCCATAGCAGAACTTCTTGAAAAGAAATTGATTTTGGGAAGGTATAATATTGAAAAATCTTTTGAGTTTCAAGATAGGTCCGTTAGAATATGAGCTTTACACTTACTTGTAGGTATACTCAGATATGGTCCTTAGATACAATACAATAGGGTTTTATTTTGTTGTTCTCCTTGACATTAGTGATACTGCTATTCTTTTGAGTTTCAAGATAGGTCTGTTGGAATCTGAGCTTTACACTTACTTATAGGTATACTCAATCAGTTAAGGTCCTTAGATACAATACAGTAGGGTTTTATTTTGTTGTTCCCCTTGACATTAGTGATACGGTTGATAATCATCTAAATGGCAGGTTATTGGAAGAAATATTTTGCTTGGTTGTGGCATAACTTTTTAGGTTGGAGTTTTCTTATCTCTCTACTCACCAACATTCACGAAAACAAATAAATGACCAATGGCACTTAATGAAAGCAGGGGTTCCTCATTTGGTTGTCTACAATGCAGTTTTCTATTTCTCCTATTGATCCGTGGATGCAAATCAAGGTGAATTTCTTCTTTAAATGGAGTTGCACTGTTGCAGCAGTTCGGTTGTTGTGTATGAATTATAAGTTTTGTTAGATTTTAATAATGAAAAGATAAAAAACTTGTTGTTCTCAGAATTATTCTATTGTTTTTTCAAGTTTATGCATTACGAACATACCTGATAGATGGAGAACAACAGCTAACAATTTTTGGATTTTTTTTGTTGGTTTTTGGTTAACAATAATGGTGGATAATTGATTAAAAGTGTAATGAAAGCAATACAATTTTTTTGAACTTTTTTTTATGCTATTTTGGTTAACAATAATGGTGGATAATTGATTGAGAGAGTAATGCAATGAATATTATGGTATTTTTATTTTATAGTTTTTTACGAAATGAATGAATATTATATATGGATGTAATTATTCTAGGTGAAAATGTTTTCTATGATACAAATTGTAATTTTTTTTTTAAAAAAAAACTCATTTTTAAAGATGGTAAACGTATTATCGTTGCTAAAAATATATTTTTACTGACGCTGTCGTTTAAAATATATTTCCCCTTACGGTAAATCAAATACCGTCGTCTAATATTTACATTTGTAGTAACAATTAAAAACCATCGAAAAATACATTTTGAGCGACAGAAAACATAAACCGTCGCCAAAAATGACTTTGCTAGACGGAAGCACTTTTACTGTCGCCATTTTCCCCGATGTTACTTTAGCCAATGCAATGATGACAATTAAAGCTGCCGTCGCCCTTTTTTTAGCGACCGAAATATATTTTCAGAGACGGTAATAAACTGTCGCCAAAATCATATTTCTTGAAGTGATTGGATTGTAAAACTTTTAATGTCGTTATTAATTTTTATTAGTTAAATTACATTTGAAAAGACAAATGCATTATTAAATGTTAGAAAAATATTGATTGTACTGATCTAAATATGATTTTGATTTCTAATCTGATGAAAGGTTAATGTCGCTTACATAAGTAGTAGGGCAATTTTGTAATTATTGGTAACAGTGTAAGAACCTGTTTCTGGAAATAGATTTTATCAAACACCTTGGTGTTCCAATTTTGTTCTGGAAACATTTTCAGAACAGATTTACCAAACACTACAAAGACTGTTTCTCAGCATAGAAACGGAAAAAATTGTTTCTGTTGTTTCTCAACATAGAAACAAGAGAAAGGTTATCAAACGGTGCCTAATTTTCTTTAGGGGTGACGTTCTCTATGGGGGGAGTGTGGCCTCTGCGTGCACGCAGGGGCCAATGAGAGTGCGTGAATTGGCACATTGGGGGGTAGGATTTTCGCCTTTGATGGGGGCGGGGTGGTCTTTTCGCCACCCTCTATGTCAGGGCATGGGTAAGGGTGTCAATTAAGAACTGAAAACCGAAAACGAAACCGCCCGTTTAAAATCGAACCGAAGTAAATAGGTTTTGGTTTCCAAAACTGGAATCTTTTCAACGGTCGGTTGGGTTTCATGCCTAAACCGTTAAATTGAACCAAATTACCTATTTCAAACCGAATAAGGAACCATATAAAATTATATTCTTTTTTAATTTTTTAATCAAATGTGGATGATAAATTCTTTTCCATTTAGTGTTTGGGAAAAGTTTGGTGTACTCTGATCCTAACAAATAAGGGTTTTTTATTGGAGAAGATAGGGTTGCAACAAGGTCGGGTTGGGCCAGGCTTTATAGAACCCTAGCCCAACCTTAAGTCCCCTTAGCTGGGCCTAGGCCCGATCTGACCCTGACTCAAGGCCAGAAAAATCAAACTCTGACCCGCCCTCAGGGTCGGGCCAGGCTGACCTTGATTGGCCTTGATTATGGGGAGGGAAAGGAAATGCATGGGCTAGAATGGGCCGGGGAGAAAATTATCAATTTTACGAATAACACTGTCATAAAATGTATTATATCACATATTGTCTTCATATATAATATATTATATTATAAAATGTGGGTGACGTTTAAAGTTTATAATATATATTTTATACCAATATACATTTTATAGTATAACTTACCCACAAAAAAATAGGTTTCATGCACCGTAGCGTGGCGTGGCATGGCGCACAAAACCATTGGAATGGAGATGATGGTCCCACCGAAATACCAAAATCACTCTTTATTTGACGAATCCGATGAGAGAATTCATACCGTGCGCGAATCTCTTCCCCTATAATTATATTTTTTCCCCCTTGTCTACAACAGTCTCACGAGTCACGTGAGCATGGTTTGAGGTATCAGTCTGAATTCAGTCCATGGTTTGAGCATGGCGATACGTACCGATTTTGCTAGTCATCAATACTGATATTATGTCGATACCGTATTAATAGCACAATACGGATAAGGGGTAAAATGGTCTGAAAATTCATTTTTTAAGGAAATCAAGGAGTAATTTTGTCCAACACAGTCGATACCAATATGGTATAGTATCGATTTTTCGTGTTGCCAATAACCATTCTAATACCGTGTACTAAAACCATGATTCACTCGAATCGGATCGGTACCAGCTTGGACCGATCCCAATCCAATATCAATCCACTAGTACAGCCAAGGGTAAAAAGGTAATAAAATTTTAATTTTTTTAAGGGAAAATTTCATGGCACCCCCTAAAAGTATCCAATATCTCATAAACTTACCAAACTTGATCAAAATATCAACCTTCCCCCCTGCTGTTAAGCAGAGTTAGCCCCCAAAGTTGGAATGTCAATTTTAACCTCCTTCCAACTTTGACGGTAACCACCACCACAACCTCCTCCCTCAGAGCAATGGCACTACCGGCACTGATGCGGCCTAATCAAAAAAATCCATTGGAATTGCAGCACCCGGCAGGACGAACCAGGATAGCTGTGAGTCTTCTAATCATCGTATGCTTCTTCTTCTTCTAAACTATTCTCCTTCGTTTTTATTTTCTAAAAAGAAAACTCATCGTATGCGTCTTCTTCTTCTTCTTCTAACCCATTTTCCCATCTGATTTCTGAGCTCTAACCTAGAACCGGTACCACCATTTTCCCATTTTCTCTTCCATCTACCTCATTCGACACTATATCACTTTCTCTTTCATTTTCTGAAACCACAAAACGAAACCCATCTTCATTTCACTTTCTTTCCCAACATCCTAACCATGGCCGCTGTCCCCTTTCTTCTCCGATTGGAATTTATTGGTTCAATTGAGCTACTGCTCTTGATAGTTTTTTATAGCTTTGCTGATATTTCAAAGATCTTTCCCAACATCCTTTTGGCCCAGATCTTGAGATTCTAAGTTTTGCAGGTTTCATTATGGATGCCTGCAATAAAAAAATGCATGTATGATGGGTACCAATTTTTCAAATATTTGATTTGTCTTTTTGGGATGGATTCTTTGGATTTGGGTGGCGAGTGAAATGATTGTATACTGGGTTTGGAGTTTTATTCTCTATTGATCAAGAAAATGGAATGCATTTTATTAGGGTAATGGTAACATCTGGGTTTATCTGCTATTCATTAAAAATTGGATTTCCTCTCTTTATGTTCCTTATTTTTACCTCTCCGTCTTCTTCCCCATTTCTTTCTCTTTCCCATCTCCTAATCCCAAACCCTAACTTCATTTTTGTCTCAACCCATCTACCTCCACCGAAAACCTAAACCCATTTCTTTTCACTTTTCATTTTTCACCCAACCGAGAACACCATCACCGGTGTTGGTGTTCTTCCTCCTTCCGCCTTTAGAGGATGTAAATGAATCAAAAAATGGCGTCGATTGCAGAAGTTCCCTTCCCTTTTTGTTCCAAGAGAAATGAGAACCCTGCAACTCTTCTCTGCCATAGATTGGTAAAAGAGGGTTTTACCCTTAAGGGGTATTATGGTACATTTATCCCTTCTAAGGATAATTTGGCTATTATGATAAAACTAACAGCAACTTAACCCCAAAAGCCTAACGGAGTGGACTATGTTCAAATATCTTCATACAATAAGGGCAGTCTATGCTATTTTGATCAAGTTTGATAAGTTTATGAGATATTGGATACTTTTAGGGGGTGTCCGTGAAATTTACCCTTTTTTTAATTAAAAAGCAAGGACAAAAGTGTTCGATTCGGCCTAATTTGGAGCGATACTAAGACCGATCCCAAGATTACAAACCATGCACGTGAGTTTTTTTTTTTTGTTTGCTTCAAAAGTTTTTCTAGGTTTTTAAGAATTTCATAAAGAAGGGGAGAATGTTCTCTGTGCCGTAGCGCAGGCTGCGCCCAAGCACATGGGCCTGCCACTCAGGGGGCAGGGTGGTCATTGCGCCCACCCCCATGTACCTAGGCTCAGTCTGCGCTGCGGCATAGAGAATAGCACCCCATAAATAAATGTAAAAAATAGGGAGTGTTCCCTTGACACTAGTGTGAGGAATTTGCATGCCACACTAATGGCAATGTGGAGAAAGGTATCATTTATATGAAGCCTAAACGGTAAGAAAGAAAATAGTAAATACTATCAAAGCAAGGTTGTGTGCAATCTGGGCCCAAACACAGGACCGTGTGAAATGATTGCCCCACCCCCCCCAATGAAAAAAAAATTCCACTCCTGATGTCCCTGCGCGCGCTTTTGCAGGGGCCATACAACTTGACAGTTATCTTTTGCCCATTATTTCACGTGAGAGGGAAAGAGTACCCCGGTGCCGTGGAAAACCCAGTCCCTTTAGAAACTCAGCTCCCTACTATTAATTGAATGCAAGGCTTCATCTTTTTGTTGGTATGGAACTCCATTCCCCTCCTCCCCACCCTCCCTCCCTCCCTCACACACACACACACACACACACACCCAGGCTTGTAATCTCGAGATTGGATTAGATCGGTATCAATAAAATTCAAATTTTGTTAAAATTTGAAGTCATTTCCGTCCGATCCAAACTGATTTTGAGATCGATCCCGATCCTAATTTAATTTTCGATACCTTAAAGTTCTCTTAAGAAATCATTGGGAGAAGGTCTCCTAATGAGGGGAGGGGAAAGACGAATCTCCGACGTCACACCAATGGTGATAGTGAAAACGGCATTATCCACATAAATCCACAAGTGGCATTTCATGTTTGCTGGACTTATTAATCTTAAGTTACAACTCAGCCTCATTACAAGCCTGGGTCCAGTTCCAGCCCAGCCCAACTGATGGAGCTAGAATAAGGCTGATATGATATTGAGTAGGCCGTATCTTTTTGGAGTTGACATTCTAAACTCTACTGGCTCCTCTACGGTATGAACTAAAACTTGTACGGTTGTACCCATAGCCATCATATCTTTGGATGAAAAAGGAAGAAAAACAAAGGGTTCTCCTATAGCTCTAGCTTTAGCTAGGGGTGCAAGTTTGGCCTTGACGGCCCCAACCCGCCCTGGCCTGCCCTGAGCCCGAACAAGGCCTGGGTTGAGATACCTTGACCTTGAGGGTTGGTTAGGGTTCAAAAATTCTGACCCTGAGTCAATATCGGGCCGGGTCAAGGTTGAGTCCTTGGATTGAGCCCGGCCCGGCCCAACCCGACCTGTCTTCCTTTTCTTGTTCTTTTTTTCTTGCTTTTTCCTCTTCTTTCTCTTCTTCTTCTTCTTCTTCTTCTTCCTTCCCAGTTGGGCCAGCTCATGCATCTCCCTTTCCCAGCTTGGTCGGCCCATGCATCTCCCTTCCTCCCTATGGTCAGGGCCAATCTTTGATCTCTAGCACCGGCTTTCACACAAACATTGGTGACTCTGCTTTAAGTTTCTTTGCTTTTATCTTTGTAATTTCCACGGCCATATATTCTCTTGTGGTAGTGATGTCCAGCGGAACACTGGTTTGAAGAACCGCGAGTGTTTTGGACCCTTGTCCTACCGATACCAGAGAACGGGTTCAGCCCCCAGGAAATTATCTTAATATTTGCATAAGTTTACTTTATGGCATCCCTTCCCCCTTGTTTCTGTGACGATCCATCAATTCCTTATGATCACAGCACGCATGCCCTTCCTGATCGCAACAATCTCAGCGGCGCCATTAATTACTTAATAGATCTAACTTTAGACCATTAAGAAAAAATCAACCAAAAAATTGATAACTCTCTCACTCTCCTGTCCGATTTGGTTGACGCCCAACCAATCACACCCCCTGTTCTCCCTCCCCGGGATACCTTTTTAGTTATTAGCACGTTAACGGAAGATCCTCCCATCCAGGACGATTTTCTTTATTTAAAAGAACTTATGGACCATTGGAAAGATCGGTATAAAATAACATCTGATCCCACGGATCAAACCCGACTCCTCCATATGACGCAACAATTCTATGTTGACAACCAACAGAGTTTTGTCACACATGTGCTTTTTTCTGATGATGACGAAGACGAGATTCACCAAGAATCCTCAGAGTCTTCTTCTTCTTCTTCGTCTGCTTCTGACACCGAACCAGATACCCTTCCCCACAGTACTCCCAATGTCGGTGAAAGCTCTAAGCGTAAGATGGACGCACAACACGACCATCTGGAAACCGATGAGGATTTCCACCCTCAAACCGGTTCACGCACTACTTTTGGTCATGACACTATTTTCTCAACAGATGACGGTTTCTATGCCCGAAAGGATGACCTCCACAAATATGGTTTAGCTTCTGGCGGAACCTATTTGGACCTTTCCCACATAGCCATTAAAGACTATGATAAGGCAATCAATGAATGGGCACAAACCTTTGCCATTCTCATTGCCAATAACAAAGCTACTTGGGCAGCAAATAAATTCCTCTAATACCTTAGTGGTTCCCTTCAAGGAGACGTTCTGCAATTCATTAAAAAATTCGATCAAACCGATGAAGGCAAGGTAGCAAAAACAACGCTTCTTACCTATCAAATGAATTTTGAAAAAATTTTGGTCGAATTTACGAAAATCATAAAATCTGAATTTTGTTGTTATCATCATCCTGACAAGCTTGCCGAAGATGTCAGTTTTAATTTAACTAAGATTAAGCTTAATAATTTACTTGAATTTGAAGCTTTTTCTAAAAAATATATGAGTCTTTACCAAATGTTAGATAGTTCAAAATCTGACTATTGGAAAGATCAATTTTTCCCAAAGTTACCCCCACCTTGGGATGAATTATGCCATTCTACTTATCCAGCTTTTATCAACGACTCTAAAAGCGCTGATACTCTTGGAAATCGTATTAATTTCGTTTTCTGTCATATTATGGATCACTGTCTTAAAGCCCGAGCAGCTAAAGCTCTTAAACACAAGATCTCTCCCGGTCTCTGCAAAGATCTGCTCAACAATGAATTTGAGTTTGGTACAAAGCCAACTCACCTTTCTTCCAAATCAAATTCTAAGTTCCACAAGAACAAATGGTTTCGATGGAAGAAATTTCATCCTAAGGATTTCCCCGCTCGACCCAAGAAGTCGTTTACCAACAAAAGATTTATTCGTAAGAAATCCCCTTACACACCCAAACAAGACAAATCCAATTGTACTTGTTACTTGTGTAATGAAAAGGGCCATTTTGCCAATGAATGTCCCAACAAAACTAAAAATACACGTAAAATGATTCATTATCTTGACGAATGTGCTTATGAAGTCATTTTCTCTTCTGAGGTTTTAGACCCAACTGAGCTTCTCTATGAACTGGTTTCTGAGTTCGACGATTCCCAATCTGACGACGACGATTCTGATTTCTTTTTTATGGAAAATGAGACACATGAACTCCCTCCTTTGTCTACCCCTATTGAGATTCAACCGGTTCAACCTTTTGAACTCGATTCGGTCTCACTCACTCATCTTCTTCGTGAAGATATCTCTTTTGACCCTAATCTCTTCTCTAAACTTAAAGAGATTACTCACGACGAGGTTTATAAGCATTCCCGGCTTAGTAACCTCTGGAACCGGCGTTATTTTGACCAAGCCTGTGGCAATACCACTGCCCAGTCTACCGATGACGCTAGTCTTAAAATTTCTTTGTTCAATCATGCTCAAATCCAACGTCTGATTACCAAGCACCCAAAATTGAGATACATACACATTGGTCTCATTCAGATTGAACTAACGGCTCTTTTTCGCCAAGGCATCGACACCCCTGTTGTTGTTGCTATTTTCGATAAACGATTCCTCTCCGAGCCCATCAACGCTCTTATTGGTGGAATCGAATCAAACCTCATCAATGGTTCAGTTTGGTTCAAACTAAAACCAAATTTCTTTATCTCTGTCCAAGACCCGAATCTTTGTGACTCTGTGGTTCTTAAAATCAAGACCCAATGGACCGGCATGAAAGCTGATAGTCATAACCTAGCTGTCAGTTGGAAATGTTTACACGAGTTAACCAATGTTACCTCAACTAAACTCTTACCTCTCCCGGATAAACGGTTCGTTGAACTCTTCGAACCACGACCTTTTGAGCATGAGATAGAACCTCGAATGCTTAACTGGCATGATATCCAACTCCCTAGTGAATGGTTGCTTTCCGATATTCTAGATACCCCTCAAATTTTCTCTGACACTCCACCAACCAGTACTTTGGGATGGCGACACAGAGAACGCTTCTTCCAGCCTTATCAGATTTAGCACCTCCAACCTGCTGCCTGTTACACAGTACATGAACCAGAGCTCATCACCAATGAAGACGAAGCTGCAGCCATCGCCAATCGCTTCATCCATGCTGATCAGCTGTACAAGCAGTCACTCATTGCTCTACACAAAGAAGCATTGGCCCTCACCTATGATAACGGTTGCTCAAGATACCGCTATTTGGTCTCTGACGGTCGACGAATCTTTGTCACCCAATTTCTCATGGATTACGAAATCCCTTTGGATATTGCTGCAGAGTCCTTCCTCCTTGTCCAGAACCTACAGACACTCTCTCTGTTAGACGTTCCGACCACTCTCCTTGCTGAAGTCGAAGAATCGCTTGAAGAAATGGTTGCACACGAAGCCGCCGAATAAGCCGCTGCAGAGAACCTCTCTCCAGCTCACGCCTCCGACATCAGCCTCAGTGACGACTGACCTCATCATGACATCATCATGAACAGTGACGCCGCCACACGTCACCGCTTACGTCATGAACAATGATACACAGTGGCAGCCGCCCTACGTCACTACTTACGTCAGCAGTTACTATTCGAAATTTAAAACAAAATTTGGACCAGAAGTAGTTCGAAGCAGTTCAGCTATCAAAATGGAGATAGAAGAAGGAAAAGGAGAGAAGAGAGAGCCTTGGGGAGCGGAGCCTGTCCTTCAACAAAAGAGGGGCTTCTCTTAAATAGAGGAGGAGGTCGAGGTCGGATTCCAAATTTTGTTTTAAATTCCGAATACTAACTGCTGACGTAAGTAGTGACGTAGGGCGGCTGCCACTGTGTATCACTGTTCATGACGTAAGCGGTGACGTATGGCGGCGTCACTGTTCATGATGATGTCATGATGAGGTCAGTCGTCACTGAGGCTGGTGTCGGAGGCGTGAGCTGGAGAGAGGTTCTCTGCAGCGGCTTGTTCGGCGACTTCGTGTGCAGCCATTTCTTCAAGCGATTCTTCGACTTCAGCAAGGAGGGTGGCCGGAACGTCTAACAGAGAGAGTGTCTGTAGGTTCTGGACAAGGAGGAAGGACTCTGCAGCAATATCCAAAGGGATTTCGTAATCCATGAGAAATTGGGTGATGAAGATTCGTCGACCGTCAGAGACCAGATAGCAATATCTTGAGCAACCGTTATCATAGGTGAGGGCCAATGCTTCTTTGTGTAGAGCAATGAGCGACTGCTTGTACAGCTGATCAGCATGGATGAAGCGGTTGGCGATGGCTGCAGCTTCGTCTTCATCGGTGATGAGCTCTAGTTCCTGTACTGTGTAACAGGCAGCAGGTTGGAGGTGCCAAATCTGATAAGGCTGGAAGAAACGTTCTCTGTGTCGCCATCCCAAAGTACTGGTGATGGTACTGGAGTCCACCTGAGAATCTCCAATTGGCAGTAGCATGGACGACCATTGTTCTGAATTGGTCGAGGACGGAGGTATTGTCACTAGAGAAAATTAGTTGACCAACGAGTCACCATTCAACAGCAGCAATACTCCAGGGTTCGTGTCCGGGGTAAAAGATCAGAAGGTGCCGTTGATACAGTGTTCTCATAACATTTTTTGGGTATTCCAACAGAAAGCTTTTGTAGCGCTGGTATTGTTCTTAATCACAATGACGTTGTATCATTGGAAATATTTCTTTAGGAATGACTTCTTTGGCCTTCAAATATAAACAAATTCTTTTAATTTTTTCGAAGAGAGCATCTTTTAAATGATCTTCAATGCAGTCGGAGAGCTGAAGAAAGCTGTGTACTTTCTCAGGGGAAGTGACATCGTCCCAATCAAGTTGTTTAATTGAGTCAAGCACAACATTTTGAAGGGTGAGCTATTTTTGGTAAAAAGCGCCAAGGGATTTTGAAAAAGTGGTAAAAGCTATCCGGAATGATTTTTTCTGTCCGGCCAACTGTGTCTTCCACAAAGTGTTAATCCGATGATACCATTTGGTAGGTATACCATCATGATGAAAAAAATCAGTAGTGTGTGTCACTGACTGACCAAAAGGGGATGGAGCAATTGCCGCTGGTAGTTGTTGTACCACCTGGGAGTAGCTGGCAGGGGTCATGTTCCATAGATAATAGGGATCCTGACTGTCCTGATATTGACTATTTCCTGGGTAGAAATAGGGACTAAAAGGTTGGTAGGGAGAAGGGATGAACTCCGCTGTTGTGGCAGGAATTCGGGTGTAGCCAGGAGCAGGCCTTTGGGTAGGAGCTGCTGCTGCTGCTTGGGGTTCTCGAATGAGAATACCGCCACGAGGGGTAGGGAGTAAGGCTGGTGTTTTCTTTTTGCTCTTGCGATTTGGTGTCGCAGGTGCTTTTCCTTTACCTTTGTCTGGAGGGCGTCGAGGATTCATTGTCTGCTAAGATAGTCAGCAAGAAAATTGTCAGTACCTTTAATGTGGACAATTTCATATTGATATTGATTAATGGTGTTGGCCCAATTAATCCGTCGTGAATTAGTTTCCTTAGTTTTTGTTTTGAGAAAATCACGTACAGCTTGATTATCCGTACGAATAAGGAATTTCTCAGGAAGAAGGTAAATCCGAAACCGTTGGATAGCATTTACAATGGCTAAGATTTCTTTTTCATAAATAAGATAATTAATTTGAGCAAGGGTAAATTTGTCGGAGTTATAGCCGCAAATTTGCTCATCAGAGGGATTCTTAAGAGGTCGTGCTTTTAAAACACAGCCTCAATGTTCATTGCTAGCATCTGTTTCCAGAATGAGGAGATCGCCAGCAAGAGGAAAGTAAACAGTAGGACAAGATTTTGTGAGCTCAGCCTGAATAGATTGAACAGTCTGGGTGTCAGACTTCATCCAAGTGAAAACAGTATCTTTGCGTAATTTGAGTAAAAGACTCTGTTCTTTGGAGGAAAGGTCTTGAATGTAATTACGCCCATAATTAAGGATGCTGAGGAACTGTTGCAGGTGTTATTTATCACGAAGAACAGTAGGAAAATCCTTAATTTTTTAATTAAAATACGATCTTGGAGTTGTAGTCCGTGATCAGTTAAGATAAGGCCCAAAAATTCAATTTGAGGTTTCTCTAATTCAATTTTTGTTGGGGAAAGAATGATTCCATGTTTAAGAAAGAGGTCACCGATAATACGAAGGTGTTTCGTATGTTCTGCAGGAGTGTTGGAGAACACAAGAATGTCGTCAATGTACGCAACACAAAAGGGGAGGTCACCAAAGATAGAATCGATCTATCGTTGGAAAACCTGAGGTGCGGTGCAAAGACCGAAGGGCATAACTGTCCATTGGTAATGGCGATTGAAGGGTGTAGAGAAAGCTGTGAGAGGTTTGGATTCCTCGGTTAGCTTGATTTGCCAAAAGCCAGATTTACAGTCGAATTTACTGTAGATGGAGGCATGTTTGGCACGATGAATAAGAATATCTTTTCGAAGGATAAAATATCCGACAAAAATAATGTTTTGGTTTAAACGTTTGTAGTTTATAACCATGCGAGCTTTGCCACGTTTTATTTCAGCATGATTGCGGACCATAAAAACGGGGCAGGAGTGAGGACTAGTGGAGGGTTCAATAAGGCCAAGAGCGAGTAATTCAGGGATTTGCTTGTCAAATTCCTCAATATCGGCTTTGAGATAAAGAATGGGTTTAACCCGGATGATCTTATGTGGAGCATCGAGTTGGATGGTACAAAAACACGGGCTTTTATCCCACCATAAGAGGGGTTCATTACTGAAATTGGGTGCAAGAAGGTCGAGTAACCAATGAATTTGACAAACTCTACACAAGTCATCAAAAATCAACATATTAGAAGACAGCAGAACTGAAGAACCAAGCTATAAGAAGTTTGAAACAATCAAAACATACATTTGGTTTATATGTTCTTGGAATTGGTCATTTTCAGGCATACCTAGTCTCACTTTGGTTTATACCGTTCTTAGAAAATATGGTCTTATCAATAGGTAATCAACTTGCTCTCGATTTAGAGAAATGTTTTTGTTCTCTAAGAAATTTGATTGATTAAATGATTTTATTTTTACATGAGACTTTTTGTATTAAGTAGAGCACACACACACTCTCACAGCCACTTGGGTATGCACCTGCACCTACACAACCCACACACAAACACTTAGGCATTATCACAACACCTGAGCTGCACATACACAGCAGGGGAGGGGCAGCAAGGTGGCTACCGGCCAGGGCTGCTGGCCGATCCTGCTACAGGCTGGCAGCAACCCATCCTCCCACTTCCATCTTCATCCTTCAGCTCTTCCTACCCCTCCTCTCCTTCATCTTCTATTATTCTATTTCTTTCACTTCACCATTTCAGGTTTAAATTTCTGAAATCAAAACTCAAAAAGAAAACCGCAAAAGAAAGAATAGAGAACCTAACCGAGATTTTTCCCTTTTTCTTTTATTTGATTTTCCCCTCATCTAAATGAAACACCTAATCCAAAGCAAAACGGAGAAATTATCACATAATCAGATGGGGAAGCTTACCTCTTAAAAGAAAATCACAACCGCTTTGTTTAGATTCTCAAATCTCCCTTTTTCTTTTATTTGATTTTCCCCTCATCTCAATGAAACCCCTAATCCAAAGCAAAACAGAGAAATTATCACATAATCAGATGGGGAAGGTTACCTGTTAAAGGAAACTCACTCCACCCAAACCGACCTTGATCGTTCCTTAAAACCCTTGTTGCTCATACTCTTTTGCTGAGATCTCTCCACCAACAATGAAAGGAACCCAACTAAAGCTCTCAAAATCCCCAAGAACCCAAAACCAATTGTTGTCCACGATTTCTCTCGCCCTCCTTGCTCTCCCTCAGTTCTTCACACTCCTCACTCTCTCAGTTCACTCTTTCTCTCCCCAAACTCCTTTCAATTCTCAATCAATTTCTCTTTCAAAGCCAAATCCCCAAATGAGTCCACCGTTCTATTGAATAAGCTAGCCCACTATGAAACTTGGAAACAACCTCTCCTGTGACGCAGGGTGTAATGTTGCATACTGGGACCTTTTTTTTTTTCTTTTTATCATGATAGAACAAAAAACATAAGTAAGCCGGTGTCTTCTTTTTCTTAATTTTTTTATTATATTTACGTGTCTATATAAGTTATGAGTTGAATATCTGTTTCTATCTCTTACAGTATAAAGAAAGAATGGGTGTTTCATACCCATCTCCCGTGACGAACGATTGGTGTGTTTGCAAACTCTTGACAAGAAGCTGAAGGACGGCATATATTTGAACAAAGTGAAGGCGGCAGTCAAGAAAATAATCAAAGACAACATAAAGAAGGTGTCACTTTGAAGAGAAAAGTGAATTGGAAAACCATAATGATACCTTGGAAAGCAACCTTCAAAGATGTTCGAAAGAGTATATAACTCTCTCTCTCTATATATATATATACCTTTATTAAGCTAATAATTTCATTAATAATGTTTACTGCAGTTGGTAAAATGTCTTTTAAAGGAAAAGGATTTGTGCATTATTTGAGAAATTTCTACATTCATTTTCAAGATTCAATAAGTCGCTCGTGCACTGGATACGTTCTTTTTTTTAACTATTAAATAATATATAATCATTTTGTTTTATTTTTTTTACAGTTGGACGTGGCCGAACCTAAGCTACTGTTGATATATCTTGGATTTTTTCCAAAGTTTTAAAAAGAGTTGGGCCTCTAAATTAAGTTCAACTTTTCATCTTTGAAACACCTACATAATGTCAGCTTCACAACACCTATTTTGCGCACTTAAAGAAGCAGAACATTCAGTAGCCAAGGTAGCACTCTACACCCTATCAATAAGGGATCCACCAGAGTGTCCTGTTAAAGGACCTCCTTTATTGGACACTTACACGAATCCCTTGTTGATAGGGTGTAGAGTCTTCCTGTATATTTCATTCCATCAAACTCAACATTTCTTCTCTGTTTGCTTCTTTGTGTTCACTTGCTTTTGATGATATGAATTATACAAGAGGACCAGCAAACGCGAAGAAGCAAAGCCTAGAAGAATGCTGTCTTGACTGCCTGGTCTGCTATTAAGCAAAGTAATTTTTATTTTCTAATAAAAGAAAAATCTTCTAATGCCAAACTTGGGTTCTTTATCTCAAACAAAGGACATTCAGACGGATCCCTTGTTGATAGGATACAATATAGGTATTGTGAGGCTGACAATATAGGTGTTTCAAGGATGAAAAGTTAAACCTAATTAAGAGACTCAACTCTTTTCAAAACATTGAAAAAAAAGTCAGGATATAATAACAGTAGCTCAGGTTCAGCCACATCCAACTATAAAAAATAAAACAAAATAATTATACATATTATTTAACAGTTAAAAAACAGGACATACCTAGTGCACAAGGGACTTAATGAATCTTGAAAATGAGTGTAGAAATTTCTCAGACAATGCACAAATCATTTTCCTTTAAAAGATATTTTAAACTGCCATAAATATTATTAATGAAATTATTAGCTTAACAAAGGTATAGAGAGAGAATTATATACTTTTTCAAACATCTTTGAAGGGTACTCTCCAAAGTATCAGTAGAGTTTTCCACGTAACTTTTCTCGGCAAAGTAACATCTTCTTTCTTTTGTTTTTCTTTGTAGTCTTTGATTATTTCATCGACTACCGCATTCACTTCATTCAAATATATGTCGTCATTCACCTTCTTGCAAATACACCAATCATTCGTCACGCAACATAAAAACTGGGTGATGAAACACTCATTCTTCCTTTATACTGCATAGATAGGAATAGAATATCAACTCATAACTTATAAACACGTAAACATAATAAAAAATAAGAAAAAGTAGACACTAGCTCACTTATGCTTTTTTGTTATATCATGATAAAAATAAATATAAAAAAAGTGTCTCAGTGCATGAGTCTCCTATTACTGTTGAATCTGGGAGGGGCAAATGTATGCAACCTTACACCCTGCTTCATAGAAGAGAGTTGAATTGATCTTGCATCTGAGCTGTATAGTGTCTTGGTAAGTACTTCTCTTTCAAATCATACTTCATATCCTCCCAGTTGGTAGGTGCTTTACCTTCACGTTCCATGTCCCTCTCTGCCTTGCGTCACCATTCTCGAGCAAAGCCAATTAATTTAGTGCGCGCCAGTCTCATCTTTCGGTCTTCAGGCAAGTCATACCAGTCAAAGTAGTCATCTAGGGTAGCAAGCCAGTCATAGAATTTCTGTGGATCACCATGCCCATCATACTCTTTCAGTTCTATTTTGACCTTCTGTGTATCAAATCTCCTGTTAGTAGCTTCATCTCCAGTGAAGTAGGACCTCAAGTACTTCTCAAAGTTAGGTCTTCGAGGCGCTTCAGTAGTTCTGTCTCTATCTTCTCTATAGTCATCTCTGTCATACCTACGATGATCCCTGTAGTCTCTGTCATGTCTAGAATGGTCTCTATGGTCCCTGTGACGTCTGGGATAATCTCTATGATTTTCATCCCTTCCCAGAGTTCCATGTACTTCAGAACGTACTTGGAGTCTATCCTCCTCTACATATAGAGGGTTGCTCGCAAGAGGCACAATTTGCCTTTGCTCAACAATCTATAGTCGATCACTAATCTTATGAAGCATGTCAAGAATTGCAGCCATTGGATCAGGTGGGGGTGGCAGTGGTGGATCAACAACAGGGTTGCTTTGTCCAGTCATGGCTTTGATACCAATTTAATATAGCCTAGGTGGAACAAGTCTCACTTAGGACCAGGTAGGGTATTAGGGTTGGCCGAATGGGGCAGATTAGGATAATTAGGGCAAAATCAGGGTTAGGAATGGGAGATTGAGTTAGGGCTTTATTGGTTAATGGTCTACAGGTTTTTAGGAGTCTATTAGGGTAGGTTTTACTTAGGTTTGAATAGGAAATAGGATTTCAGAATTATGAGGGTTAGGGTTTTGGGTTTTGGGAATGAGGGGAATAAAGGGATCTAGGGTTTCTAAGGGGAGACAGGCCAAGGGCTTCTGGCTGAGTGTCACAGAGGTGAGGGAGAGGTTTCGGTTGAAGTGTGGAGTGATTTGGATGGCTGGTTAGGGCTGGGCAGTGTTTAGGAGCTTTTAGGGTTTAAGAGAAAAGGGCTGGAAGCTAGGGTTAAACAAAGGGAATGAGAGAACAGTAGTAACTTACGGTTGCAGGTCTAAATGTGCAGAAGCTGCAGCAGCAAATTGAATATTGAAGAGACCTCCTGACCTTCACAGTGCAAGGAGTCGCAGGAGAACCCACCCTTAACCACCTTGAGTCCACAAGGATGTAAGCTCGTAGAAGGAGCAGTGGCAGCAGCTTGAAGCAGCAGTTCCAGATCTGAAATCAGAGAAATTTTTGAAGTAGAAAGTTGTGGAGGAGCCTCCCACGATTCAACTATTTATAATAAAAATGAGTGGCCAAAAGTCCTTACACAAATAATCAATCTAACAGCAGTCCTAGTCAGATTAGGAGTGGGAATTCCTAATCTGAATCCTAAACACAAAACATAAAACATAAAAGACTTATACTCTTAATGGGAGTATAAGTTTAACACACAAAACAAATAAAACACCTCTCCCTCTAAAATCGTGGAGGGGGAACTAAGAAATTTAAACATGATAAAAGACTGTTTTAACCCTATCATAAAAAGAACAAATAAGTAAAGGCTCCAACGAAAAAAGGCTGCTCTTCTTCTTCCTGCGTGAACTTGGATCTACATCAGGTACCTTTGATTATGAGTGAGATTTCCTGGTTCTTCCTCATGGCCGGCATCTCCAAATCTTAATTCTTAGGTTGGAGATGAAATAAGGATATAATTGTAATTTTCGCTTTGGCTATTTTCATTAAAGATGTACAAGGGTATTTTTGGCATTTGTATAACCTTTAATCTGCTAACATCATCACTTAACCTGTTGACTATAACAGAATGAGTATTCCGTCCATCATATGGGTCTGTAAGTAAGGTTTTAATTAATGGGGGGACTACAAGATAGGTGAACAAACCTCAGGGGGTCTACTGGATGTTTACTCATATATAAATGATGCAGGTTCACATTGTTATTGATTGTATGTGTTGGTTAAGTAGCTTCTTTTACCCAAAAAACACAAAGTTAAGTAGGGATTTTCTGGCAACATGAGTATTTCTTGGTTAAAAAATGGATTGCACTTTTCCTGCTTGTGTTGAAGAGTTGAACACATTGTGGGTCAGCCTGGAACAACCTCTACTTCTCCCTTTTGCGCCCTCATGGTCAGGGCCAATCAGAGTCAACCCAGATCGGCCCTGAGGACGGGTTAGGGTTCAATTTTTTAGGCTCTGAGTATGGATCGGGTTGTGTCGGGCTTGGGCCCAATTAAGAGGACTTAGGGTTGGGCTGGATTTTTAAAAAACCCGGCTCAACCCAACCCTGTTACAACCCTACTTGCATATGCTGATTTGCATGATTGAAGTATTGGATTACGTTTACCAAAAATAAAGTAATGGATTAGAATCATCAATTTCCTTTGATCACATCTACCAATGAGAGAGTTCAATTTTAAAAAAGAATTATCTCATAGGGACTGCTATGAGACATAGGTGGAGAATCGGAAAGAGGAGACGGATTTTTATTCCCTACAATTTCCTGTCTGGTCCAGCCGTCCAATTTCCCTAGTGCCTCTAACAAGGGGGGCACAATGACCATTCCACCCCTGCTCGAACACTCTGCTCAGGTGGAGTCCTCCCCCTCTTATTACAGGCACTAGGTAACTGGATCAGGCAGGGAATTACAGGAGATAATTTTCCGAAGGAGACAGGAGAGAGAATCTGCCTTAACTATTAATGGTTTTTTTTTAATTTTGGGGGGGGGGGGGTAAGGAACGAAATCGTTAACCTGCACAACAAGTATTCAAACAAGAATAAAAATCTAATTTAATTAAATTAAATATTTTTTATTACCTTCATTAAATCAAGGGTCAATATTGCATGAATCTAATCCAAAGATTTAGAGGTTGGTTGTGTGGAATATACACTACCCACGCAACCAAGGAGCCTTCTGTCTCCCATTAATTGTTATTATGTGTTAACTGAGTCCCTGTTTTGTTTTTAAATGTTTTCTTGAAGTCTGGGTTAATGGCAAAGAACAGTGCAAGAATGGGTAAAACAATGGAGTCAGTCCTCAGCTATGCTCGGTGTGTGCTGAGAGACATGGGAGCTGAGGACCATGGGGTGCTTCAATCCATCAGAGCTCAACATTCAACCATAAGATCATTTTTTTTTTATGAACAAGGATTAGATTCATTAATCAAATGACTCAAATAGACGTCAAGATCATTATGGAGTGGGACGAACCATCATCCTCTTAACACAAATCCACAAAGAAGCTACAGAGACCCATCAGATCTAGTTGGGTTTGTGGTCTACACAAGTAAAAGAACCTCAGAAGGAAGGGGAGAGCTCTGAGAAAGAACATTCCATTCCAATTCAAAGGTGTGGGGAAACACACTACCAACACTGAATAAAGCTGAAAAAGGATGTCCAAAGAGACAAAGCAAGGAATGAAATCTTGTAATTTAAATGGGCTTTGATTGGTTTGTGTCGTTGCCATAATGGATTGCAGCAAAATCCTGCAGGTTCTCTCATTTTAGAGAGCGTGAGCTCTTTACAATGATAGAAACACTTCACTCGTGTCAGCTCACAAGTTTTTTTTTCCTTCCAATCGAGTAATGAGAGAGACCTATTGATTGCCACTAGCCACTAGGGATGCATTGGAAGTTGTTAAGGAAATGCTTATGTCTTTACAGGTATGGAATGTCACTTTTACCATTTTTCTCTTCTCCTCCATTTCATTCTTGCTGGTTTTTACTTCTTTTTAGTGGATAGAAAATAGAATTTTATATGATAGCACTTCCAATGCATCCTTAATGGCAATTAATCTCTATTCATGTAGTATTTCTTTTTCTTATCAGATCCAACTTATATAGTTGCATACATTTGATTTGAGAGCTCAATTTGTCAACAAATTTTAATGAAGTTCATTTATGAACAGTACCTTCTACCGGTTTTTCTATTTATTTCATAGTAATACCTTAACCATTCTGTGCACACCATATGAAGTTCCCTCTTCAAGTAATCTACTTACCACAGGCCTGAGTGAGTCCTGTATCCCACAGATACATTTTGGATTCCAGTAAACTGAGGTCTTCACTATCCATTATGCATGCACACATTGTTTATGTAACACTGACACTTAATATCCTAGTTTGCAAAATGCAGAGATAACAATCACACCAGCAGATAAAGTCACCATTCTGTACTTAACAAGATTGGAAGAAAGAAGATTATTCATAATCAAGAGGGTAAGAGAGCACCAGGGAAGAGTATTGAATGTAATCCAAGAAATGCTTATAATTTTTGGAGATGGAAGTTATGTCATTATGGGGAATTCACATGATCCATCTGCTGTTAAAGATCTATTGTCTACACTGGAGAACTAGCATAGTGGTTGAAGTTTTCTTATCTCTTGCTTTAAGATATTTTTTGGTCCATGGCAGTGGAAGAATACCGCCATATCTGCAATAAGATATGCTTTCGTTTCAGCAACCATGTCTGGGATTATGATCAGTTCTGTCTATCTATGCAACTGATCAGTGGTACTTGGAGGAGGAGAGATCATATTTCAGTGAAAATGGATTTTCAACCACATTTCAAACAGTCCCATGGATGCATCTTGTGGAAGGAGGTTACACATTTGAGCACAAACTTGTAAACAGAGTAGCCTGGAATTGAGACAATACCTCTTGTATTAGTGTTGGGAGAACCATAAGAAGCAAATTGTAATTTACTATAGACAAAGATTTTTAGTTGTACGAGGAACACAACCTGATGCCATTGTAGTTGAAGATTTCATTGTAAATGAATAACAGAATACGGAGACAAATTGACAAAATAGGTAACCAGGGGGGAAAAGAGACAGAATAGGAAGACAAATCAAAACAGTGACTCACAATTGCCAGCACCAATTGGGATTTCCGTGGAAGAAAAATTACAAGATGGATATTTGTTCATCACAACAAACCGCTCTAACAAGGTCATAAAACCATGAACATGTATAGCTCTCAAAAATCAAGCCTATCCCCTAGCTGACAAAACATCCAAATGCTTCACACGACCACTAAGAGCTGGAGAGTTCTCTTTTCCCTTGCTATAAAAAGAATTCTCCCGCATTTCTGGAACCTCCACCATAATATTGTTCTGGAAGGCTACTTGATGGACATGCAGGAAGGCAAGAATGCTAACCGTGAACAAAGCAGCATTCCCCAATATCCCACCCATCCTCTCCAATTTAAGAGATTTTTTGGCAAAGGTAAAACCTGACGCCAGAACTTGCATCACAATATTTGGCCTTTTCCCTACATGACCTCCTAAGTTTTCACCAGATTGGCTCTTAGGTGGTTGAAACAAATTTTCAGGGTTGATAAAACAGCCTGCATTTTCTACATCACCAACAAAAGCTAGAACTTCTTCAATGACTTTACACTTCTGACCTTGGTGATCAGCCAGTCTCATGGCAAGGATAATTCGGCTTTGCTCTAACCGTGCAATTGCAGCATCTCTTTCAGTCTGCTGTTGTGATTGTATAGTCTGCAGAACAACAACCAGCAAATTTAGCCCCAAATCTACTCCACAGATATTGTTAGAAGTAGTCAGTGCATCACTATGCAGCGATTGTTCAAATTTGAATTTCATCCCGATTCAAAGACATGCAACTCTGGAACCATAAGATGGACATGATAACAAATACAAATCTCAGTTATTTCTCTGTCACGTAATAATAATTCACAATCAAGACAAGAAGCTATATTAAACCCTCCCCCCCCCCCCCCACACACACACACCCCCAAAAAAGAGAAAAAAACATATAATATAAAATTCTAAGCTGCTTTCCAAAATATGCAACAGAAACAAAAAGAAATCACTAGAAAATTTTACATGAAATTATGTAAATTTTCTGTCCCAGTGTCCAACCATAAGTTCTAAAACAAATCACTAGACATTTAATGGAACAATCAGATGAACGGAACTGACAGGAGGATTATAAAGAGAATGCAGTAAAACCCTCCACAAAGAGGGGGGGGGGGGGAAGAGAGAATCAGGAAAGTTTGTTTCAACACTCTTGGGGTTTCTCAAATAATAGATACCTGCAGCAGATGGGGTTTTTGGCACAATTGATGGAGAAGGGCATTTAAGAGGGCAGACCTTGGTGCAACGGTAAGGTTGCTCTATTGTGACCAAGTGGTCATGGGTTCGAGTCTGGAAACAGCCTTTTTGCGAAAGCAGGGGTAAAGCTGTGTACATTATGACCTCCCCAGACCCCACAGTGGCGGGAGCCTCATGCATTGGGCATGCAAAAAGGGCCCAGGAAACAATATGAGCTGCAGTCTGCAGGTTAACACATGGTTGATGAATAAAAAATTAGCAAAGGCAATTGAATGAGAAGAGGAGATTAGGGTTTACACAGCCAGTCAAGTAGAATTGGGGCTTGTTGTGACAAACAACAGGTTTGAAATAATAATTGGAATAAGATTGATGGGAAATGATATTACCAAGGTTTCAACGATTGGGATCTGGGGCCATTCCAGCCAATTCGAATTGGTGGATCAGTTTGGGATCACCCAATATAGACTAGTGTTTGTCTAGTCGGTTTCAGTGTGGGAATGATGAATAGCAACTCAGATCCAGGAACTCAATATTACCTATGCACAGGAAGAGAAAAGGAAAGGCTATTATGGTAACAAACAGACAGAGAAAGAAGGCACCAAAGTCCCTGACCACACAAATGAACTCAACCAGAATTCGGAAAATTTCGTTAACATAAAATAGAGAAACAAAATCTAGGAAGCTCGCAAACAAATTCAAATTGATCAATACTAGAAATGCATTTTAACCAACGTTGGCAGGACAACATGAGAAACCCAATTCCTACAAAAGAAATCCAGAAACTTACATGAAAGAACTCAAGCTGGTCTTCGAGGTTCTCGAGCGCAGTTCTGATAGAATTGAAGCTTTTGGCCTCCGCAAGTGCTGAATCATTGTCAACGTTAATATCTTTCACGAAAACGAATCCGCTGCGATCATCAACACTATCGTTACGAGGCTTCCTCTTGTCGAAGGTGCAAGAAAAGAAAACGTCGTCGGATTTCTTCTGAGCTTTAATGGAATCAAGGAAATGCGATCTTGAGATAGCGTGAATGGCGTCGCTAATCTTGTCGTGGAGGTCCCAAATTTTCTCCAGAACCGCTGCGATCTCTTCAAGCTCCATTTCCCATTACAAGAGCGGGAAAAGTCGCGAAACTGTAGAGTGTATAGTTCTGATTAGGGTTAGGTCTGAGTAGTTTCCTTTGATCTCGGAATTGCAGAGCCAGAGGAGGAAAAGGAGGATGAAGAGGGCGAGAATCGCGAGACCGTTAAGAACTTAGACAACAAACAAAGGTAAAAGGTCCTGCGCATCTTCCAGCTCCACAGTCCACACCGGCAGAGTCTGGCCGAGTGGCCGGTGGAGGTTGGGCCGCCCGAGAGAAAAAGTATAATATACAACCTAGGGTATTTACGTAAATAGACTCAATGGGCATGTCTAATTATCACAATACCCTTAGATACTATTTCTGTGTTTAGTATTGGCGAGTCAAGGGCATGTGTAACAATCACAATACCCTTAGATACTATTTCTGTGTTTAGTATTGGAGAGTCAACAACCATTCGGGTTTGGATTTGGGATTTTGGACATTTCGATGGACCGGGCAATCTCAATTCTCAATGTAACCCAAAATGAAAACGACGTTTGCCCTATAATATATGTTCAAAATTTTCACGAGGTGTTAGTTGGGGTTTGACAATAATTTTTTTGGGGGAGGGGGTTTGACAATATTTTGGTTAGAAGGCAAAGACAAAAAAAAAAAAAAGGTTAAATACACGTATCTTTATAATGTATTCAATATTTCTCATGCTCTTAAGGTTTTGAAAAATCCTCACGCATCCCTTAAAAATTCTACGTCTGAAGTTGAAAAAGCAAAATACCCAAATTGCCCTTTTCTTTTTTAATGAAATCAAGAATCTGGAATATTCCTTCATCCCAAACCTTTCCCACGATTTTAGTATTTTATGGTTTTGTGAAACCGTAAACTGGGTTGTTGAAGACGGCACACAAAGCTATCATCCGCCATGCCACCGGCCGGGAAATATTCTCCAGTCTCAGGCGACGGTCACCACCCAACTATCAGCTGGAAAACCTCCCCCGTCGGCCAAAATCTCAAAGAAAATAATCTCTGTTTTGCCTTTTTTTAATTTTTATTTTTTTTGTTAAAGCTACGGCAAAACGATGACTGTGGCCAGCGATACATTCCATCGCCGGGCAGGCCACCGCCCAACGAGTGCTCCCCGGACTCTGAAGACGCCTGCCGACTAGGATGTGGCCAGAAAAACCTACTTTTCCCCGGCCAAAACCACCAAAACCGACCCTGTTGGTGCCCTTTTAAATTTATTTATTTTTAAATCCAAGAGCCTAACGAATATTTCTGATTCTCTTTTCTTCTCCATGCAAACACCAATTCAAACCCTAATTTGGGTTTTGAAATCTTAACAGTGGCCGCCCAGGCAAAACCGACCTTGTTTGTTCAGTTCATGTTGTTCTGTTTCACATTTCAGAATATTCCAATCCATAAAGCTATCAATTAGTTTCTACATTGCAATTACGGGAGCAGATGAAGGATTCTATCTCGAGGAAGACAAGAACATATTCCAGCCATTATGGGCATTAGAGGTTCCTTGGGTCCGAAATATGGAAATTCACAACTAAACTCCAGGATATAACTTCATTGTTTGGTATTATTTTTTCTGCGGAAAAAAAAAAAAAAAAAAAAAAAACCCCATTAAATTACATGAAAACCTTCAAAACATAGATTACATGTGGGAGAGAAGATTATAGATAACATGGAGATAACATGCTAACTACATCTAAACTAGTATACACTTTTCTTTCTTCACCTTTTCAGGGCTCCTGGCTGTTTACACGGTTGTGAAGCTCCAGCATCTCTTGATGGTTGGGATCAACCATTTAAGTCCACGTTAGCAGAAGAAGGAGCAGAGAAGGAATAGAGAAGGAGCAGAGAAGAAGTTAGAAGAAGGCAGGACAAAAAGGTCTTTTCAAATTATGAACAAATAGTGAAAATACCTTTAGAAGTGGTTAGAAGAAAGGGTATTAATCAATAAGAAAAAAATTTTAGCATTTAACGCCTAAAATTAACGGTTTGGATTTAAATGACTTTAAGGGGTAAAGTAAGGGTGATACGTGGAATTTTTAAGGGATGCGTGTGGATTTAATAGAACCTTAGGGAGGTATGAGAAATATTAGATGCATTATAGGGGTATGTGTATTTAATCCAAAAAAAAGGGAAAATTTCATGTACCTCCCTTGAGGTTTGAAAATTTTCATATACCTCCCCTGCTTTCCAAACGAAATAACAAAAAATCCAGTCCCGTGAACGTTAAATGTTAAAATTGTATTTTAGTTGACCAATATACCCTCATCTTCCACAAATCGTTTCCCCAAAACATGCAAATCAAAATTTTCACTTTTTTGGGTTTAAATCATTTAGGGTTTGCTGCTCTCTCTCTCTCTTCCACTTGCAATTTGCTAAAGATCAAGCCGAGAGATAAGGTATTCTAATGGCTTTTCGGTTTTTTGTGGCATTTTTGGTATGTTTCTAAGCATTTAGCATTTTAATCCTGTTTCCCGTATTAGTGTAGTTCTTGAAAGATCAGACTTTATTCATAAATAAATTGAAGCAACATCCTTAGATGCAATGCTAAAAGCGGTAGCTCGTGGGCTGTTGATTTCTTCTTTTGTCCTCTTTGTTTCTGTCATTGACAATGGATACGACCACTGTAACTGCGATGAAGAAGGCTTCTGAAGCGTGGAGAACATCCTAGAATGCCAGACAGTTAGAGATTTCCTAATTGTTATAGCTTAGTTTTCCATCCCCATTGAGCTCCTTTACTTCGTTAGCTGCTCCAACTTCCCCTTCAAATGGGTACTCTTTCAGTTCATCGCATTCATTGTCCTCTGTGGGCTTACCCATTTGTTCAATGGCTGGACTTGTGCTCCAATTCCAATTGATGCTGGCTCTCAGCGTAGTCAAATTCCTCACTGTTGTCGTCTCTTGTACGACTGCCATAAGGCCCATAACTCTTATAAGTTATAAACCCTTAACCCTCTGCTCCTCAAAGTGGGAGGTATGTAAAATTTTTCAAACCTCATAGGTGAAAATGTAATTAAGAAAAAATTCAGGGGAAATACGTAAAATTTTTCCTAATATTAATGAAAGAAATATACATTTATTTCTGTTGGTGAATATATACATCAATGAATTGACTTATTCTTAAATAAAGCATAAAATGAAGTTAGCATATCAATTTCCAAAAGTATTCTATATTTCGATTTTGACATGCTCTTCTTCCTCTTTCTTTGTTTTGTTTCTCTTTTTGTTTTTTAACGAGACATTTCCCAGCCTCTCTTTTTTGTCAGGGGTGGGGGGTGGGGGGTGGGCGTAGTATCAATATTTTTTTCTGATGCTCGGACTCCATCTATAATGGACTTAACTCCTCTCAGGTTTCCTGCCCGGTCAGGTTCATAGGTTCCTCTCATAGGGGATCGAAAATGATGACCTCATCCCCAACCAGAACATACTACCCAGGTGGGGTGAGGTCGTCATTTCCACCCTCCCTATGAGTGGAACCTACGAACCTGACCGGGCAGGGAACTTGAGAGGAGAAAAATTCATCTATAACGGGTGGTCGTATCTCATACTCCCCTCGAGATGCTACTTACACTCAGATAGCAGAATTAATTAATCAAAAATTTATCCTCTCAAGTGTGGTGCACTGGACAATTTGAGAATCCAACCGTCCACCCAACACTTTTTTGATAAAAAGATGCCACTATCCATGCGGCCGACATGCAGCCTCACACAGGGAAGGGTGAAATGACCGCCCTACCCATTGTAGAGCACCCTGCCTAGGTGGGGACCACACCTTGCCTGTGTGAGGCTGCCCGCAGCCACACAGGCAAGCGGCAACAAAGGATCCTGGCCAATCGTAAAGAAAAAGGAGAAAAAATAAGAAAACCAAGAGAGGAGAGAGATAGAGGTTTTATTTAACACCGAACAACGGTGGTCTTCACAATAAATGGATCAAAACACAGAGGTACAAGCAACATATGAATAGAGGCCAAAGTGTGCAGAGGGATTTTCATCCTCTCGGGTGCACCTCACTTGTACATCCGACGGTGGCCATGGCACTTGAGAGGTTAAAAATCTAAGCACATGTTCTTGCTCACCGTCAAATACACAAGTGCAGTGCACTTTGAGAGGATAAAAATTCTGTGCGGAGTGGCCACAAGCGGAGCAACAAGAAACCTTCATGCGAGTTTTTTTTTTTCTTTCCCTACGGTGCAATTTAGAGGCCACTTTTAACTTTGAAAAGTGGAATCTTCTCTCCTATAAGAAACCTTCCAAATACTGGGAAACTGATTAAGCCAAGAAAACCTTACAGAATCTATAAAATTTTATGGGTAGGGTGAAATGATCACCACGTCTTCGTGGATTTCTATCTTTCTATGGGGGCATTGCGATCATTTCGCACGACCCTGTATCAAGACGCAATGGTTGCACGCTGCACTCGATCAGATAGTGTTCTTTTCCCCTAATTTTATATCCATTTATTTTCTATAGGTGCATTCCAAACACAGCTTAAATGTATTAATGGAAATATGTAGAAAAATTATTTATTCGCTAAAGTTGGATGTATCATGTATGTTGAATTGTTGATCTTTGAAAATAAATAGTAAACACAACATAAATTCTTCGATAATTCCACAATTTCAACCTCTCCCAAGTCCCATCCCGGTTTTTATATGAACATTGAAACCAAGAAATACACCAAACCAGAAGCCAAGCCCAAGTTGTGAATAGAATTAGCCGAGGACGAGTGTACTTCGGGGGCAGGGGCAGGTGCAGGAGCTGTTTCAGTGTTGAATACAGCCCCCGACGATCCTGGTCCGTCGACAACAGTGATGCTGAGCTTCTGGCCGGCCTCACAATGTGTCCCAACGCCACAGTAGTAATAATAGTCCCCTTTCTTGTTCAGCTCCAAAATGGTTGGCCCCCTGTATAGCATATCAATGGGCTTGTCTTGAGTGCATGCTTTGAATTCCTTCTCATCTACCTCAAGCACATTGTGGACACCCGTCCTGTACAAGAACACTGTAAGAAAAAATAAATTAAGATTATGTTTGGATGTCAAGAAAAGAAGAAAAAAAAAAAAAAAAATATATATATATATATATATAATAAGACAAAAAATTATGATAATGAAATGATTGATTTATGTGTCAATCTCTCTTCTCAAATACAATTTCTTTTCTTTTTTCTTTTTCGTGACATCCAAACATAACCTAACAAAGATTCAGATCTAGACTTACCCAGTTTGTCACCTACACCAAAGGTTCTTGGTTTAGCCCATTCTTGATAGAAGGTGGTGTTATCGGGAATTCTCCAGCCGAAGCTTCCTCCGATGATGTGGCTCATCGCGTTGGTCTGTGCCATTAGAACACAGCCCATTCCGGCTAAGAGGAGCAGAGAGCATATGAATTTTCCCATTTTTTTTTTCCCTCTTGGGTTGTTGTGTTGAAGGAGAGATTATTTACCTTCAACACAGACTGGGAGATGGGTAGAGTAAATCCATGGCTTTTAATCAAATATATATATTGCTATTCATCCTCATTACTATTATTAGTATGTTTATCATCATCATCATCATCATCATCGTCATCATCTTATGCATATAAGATGTTGAACCAATGGTTATATGCAAGTGTGAGAAGGAATCAGCATACCACACACAAATGGCCGTGGAGAGAATGGTATCATCCACATGGGGTAGAATGATTCATGCATGTATGATTGTTAATTATGATTATGATGATCTAACTATAAAACTTGTTATTTTTTTATTACTGTATTACAGTTTTGTAATTGAAATTTATTTGGAGGTTTGGGTGAGTTTGAATAAGTCAACTGACAGAAATGTATATTTTCAGTTTGATTTTGGTTATTAGTCTTTGCTGTCCATATATTTAATTAAAAGAAAATAAAATAAGTAAAATTATTTGTGAGGACAAAAAAGACTGAAATTCTAAACCAATGAATTGAAATTTTCTAGTGGAGGGCATCGATGTAGAGCGGGCCACATGGTCAGGGAGGAGAGAGAATGTTACTGATTAGACAGAACATCAAAGAGTATGTTAGAGGGCCTCACCGAAATCAATCTGAAAATCTCCATTACTATCTGCTCTGACTTATTCAAACTCACCCAACCCGGCCCCCAAATAAAATTCCTTTACAAAACTGTAATACAGTAAAGATAGAAAGTTTTATAGTTAGATCATTATAATCACAACTAACAAACATACATGCATGAACATATATATATATATACATATATGTGGGCCACATGGTCAGGAAGGAGAGAGAATATTAGTGATGGAGACAGAGCGTCAAAAATCAATTTGTTCACGACTGCTACCAATATGGATTTTGGCAATCCATATATCAAATAATCCTTAAAAATGATACCTATAATTCAAAGGCCTTGTATGTTGCTAGGGCCAGTATGGGAGAAGAAACCACCAATTTGTCACATGAGAACAGGACCAAGAAAAATTCTAGAGGAACCAATACATATCAAATGAAATAAAAAAGGAAACAACTTTAATGGCAAATCAAGTTAATGGGATCTGTTACAGAAACAAGGTCATAAAATATCTATAACAACAATAACTCAGCCTTATCCCAACTTAAATGGGGTCGACTATATGGATCCAAGAAAAGGCACTATTAAAAATATAGAGGTAGAGGGAAGTGGCATTCAACATCAACACAATCTATCTATCAAAAAATCTATCAAAAAAGGAAAAGATTAAGTCCCACAACAGTGTAAGCACAATCCCCCCCCCCCCAAGCGATAGATAACTAGAAAGATTTATTAATCTAGAAAATAAATTTCAACAACAATTTAGTACAATAATAAGAGGAACTCCCTGAACGACCAGCCTTAGAGAGGCTCAAAGAAGCAAGAAGAGAAAAAAGTTTGTGTGTGAGTTATGGGGTGGGGGGGAGCTACATGTTATTGGTGAAGCATGATCTCAGTCCATAAAGTATTGTGGTGGTTCTTCAACAGGCCGTTTTGCCTTTGAAACACATCAGAATGGCCTAAAAGTGCTTACAACAATGCCATAGGCATTGACCACTGTAGAGCTCGTCGAGATCTTCGATTTGATGTGTATATCGACATATGTTGGGTTCAGGTCCGAACTAGACCGGGTGGATCTCTTGGACTTTTAGGGGTAGTTCTGTACTTTTCTGGGTTAGGGTTCTCTTATATACATTCTAGCATAGTATTAAATCTCACTTTGGAAGGCCATTTTGGTCAGACCGAGATACCAAAATTTCGCCAAAATATTGTATCATTCTATGAGTTTTGCTTGGCCATTTCTGGGTGTAAAATGCCGAAATATCGAATTCAAATGACTGAAATTTCGATGACACGGTATATTTTTTAGACCGAAATATTATATATATATATATATATTTTTTTTTTTTTCATTTTGACATAAATACCGAAATATTACATTTTTTCATTTCAAAATACCAAAACGAAATGACCAAAATTTCAACGAAACAATTCATTTTTAGACCAAAATTATCGAAATATTACATTTCTTTATTTCGACATAGCATCTTGTTTCGGCCTCGCCGAAATTTCGAAAAAGATTTTGAACTATGCATTCCAGACTATCCAGGATTTCAGTTATAAGCCTTTCCAATTTTCTGTTTTTCTGTTGTGTCAGGTGACCTGATATTGGAATTGGATTGCAAAAGTGTGAAGGGTTTGCTAAATCATGACTTGTATTGTTATGGAAGTACTTTGGTTTTCTCCATCTGCAAACCCTTGGATTGTAGATAAGAAAGATTCATTGTGATTATCTAAAACTCGGTAAGAAGATCAGGGGTGTGCCCAGCTTGCCTTGGACTCTGTATCCAGGCTCATGCTTGTATTATTCAAGATAGTGATGGGCCAAAATCAGCCCAGTTAAGTCCCTCAAATTTACGGGGTTGATTCAGGCCCATGGATCGAAGCACAGACCTCATAACTTGTTATAATTTAAGCAAATATTAATACTTGTCGTTTGATTATTAAATGTGAGATATTAATTTTACTAGGAATATACATATACATATTATATAAAGGGAAGATTAACCTGATCTCCTTACAAAAGAAGTAATCAACAAAATATCTCCACTTCAAGTATAATTGATTGGCATTCTAGGGTTTCATCTTGATAATTGATCATGAGAACTGTGGTTCCTTCATCTCTTCATTTTTTGATAGGTCCAACCGAGGGTCTCCTGCCATTTCCCATCTTCAGATCCATACTGATGTTGCTCGAGTTTATTTATTTATTGTTTGGTAAGTAAGAATCTTATTGAAAGATAGAACGAGTAGAATCTTATTGAAATATAGAACGAGCACATGCAATAGCTTTAGAGATACAAAGATCATGAAGTCAAGGAGTGGAATTTGGCCATTCTATCATACTCATAGATGACAGAGCCTTCTGAGCCAAGGTATCAACTATCTTGTTGATAACCTGTGGAATAAAATGGAAAGAGACACTGATAAAAGAAATGCATAAGTGTCTAATGTCTTGAAGATCTGCTGCAGCCAAAAGTGGTGGTGTAGAAGTTAGTCCTTTGAGACACTTGATCAATTCTTGATTGTCAAATTCGACTTGAACATTTGGGAAGCCAGCCTCTTGAGTTTGGGACAAGGCACACCTAATTGTAATAGCTTCTCCTTGATCATAGATTAAAGGTGAAAGGCTCAGAAGAAGCTTGAATTTGGTAGCCCCAAATCATCTCGAAAGATGATTCTAATTTCTCCAATGAACTGTCCTCGAGGAAGTGAAGCATCACAATTGATTTTGATCATGCTAGGAGGTGGAGGAATCCAGGAGGTTTTGAGCCGATAATGGAGTGGCTGTAGGGAGAGGGATAAAATTTGGCTGCAACCCGGGTTGCAGCCATGTCCCTGTTGCCTCCAATCGTAGGCCCCGACTTGGAATAATCCCTTTCCCCTTTGGGTTCACAAATACCCTCTTATGTTTAGTATTTTCCAAAATAACCTTCTAGAACCCGGGCAATAGCCAATTTTTTTCCGTAAGGAGAGGACTCTGAACATTCGATACTTTTATTTTTTGTGGGGGGGGGGGGGGGGAATGAGGAAAAAAATTGGATATGTTGCTCAAGTTTAAACCATACTATTTACAGCTTGATATGCACAATTGAGGGTGGGCATTGGATGGTATAGGTTTTGTCACTAGTCACATTTGCAAATTAATGGATGATAGTAAATCCATATGATAGAGAACCTTATACCCATGTCACATTTTAATTTCAACTCGAAACAAATATAAAAAGTGGTCAATAGTTTGTTCAAAGTTTTATTGAATTACAACAGTGAGAAAGAATGCTACCTGGTCGCGTGTGGCGCACGAAATGATTGCCACACCCCTATGGACAGGTGGAAATCCCGGAAGGTGCGATAGTCATTTTGCACGACCCTGAGTCTAGGTGCAGGGGCCATGGGTCCCATAATGATAATATTTCAAAGTGACATGTATGTAATTTTATTTTTTTTGCCATCATCTTCCTCTAACTTTTGAGGCACTTAATTTCCCTCTTTGTTTGGGGTGAAACTTCGCCAACGAGGTGGATTTTGGGCACGGAATAAATAATAATTACCTGAAAAGCTCTGATTTTTTTTTGGGGGGGGGGGGGGGAAGAACTCAGTGGGGAGCATGCACCATATATCTAGACACATGGGGGTGAAATGACTGCCCGCGCCCTTCATGAAATTCAGAAATGCCGCCCTTCCCCCCATGACTCTTCCATGAGTACTAAGCATTTTCCTTATTTTCTGATCTTGACCTTGGGCAGATTTCGGATTGCCCCCAACCTAATCAGACCTTTTTTTTTTTTTTTTATGAGAAAAACTTTTTATTGATTAAAGAGAACAGAAGGTTTGTACATCATATAGGAAGGGGGGTATAGATGTTCAATTGGTAATAGAAAAAAGGGCTAAAGAGCGTAGAGTGCGAGATCATATATTGTTTTTGTGCTTAAAATTTACAGTTGAGAAGTTTGAAGTTAGTTTAGCTACTTCTAGAAAGGAGGGGATACGATGCCAAGGGATACACTTGTCCTATTGGGGTTTCAAAATGCCATGTAGAGCACGGTTATTGATCCATATTTCTCTGAGATGGATGTGATCAGTCACAGCATATTTCCACCCCTGCAAGATTCCAAGAAGCTCAGCCTTCATTTCGTCGGTTGAACAAGAAAATCCTACAGATGTTAAAACACTCTGGCCATCAAGCAAAAAGCAATAGGCCCATCCTTTTAGGCCTATGGAAGGTTCAGAAAGACCTGCGCAACATAAGACAGATAATTTCACTGCAAGGTTAGTTTGAGAAGTAAGTTGAAAATCATTTTGCGTGCGAGTGAGAGGATCAATCAATTGATTATTAAAACGTGGTGGAACTAAATTTAGGTCCAGAATCCATCTAAAAACATTTAAAAGGACTAGGGTGGGGTCAGCCGTAGCTAGACCACGAATTACTTTGTTTCTTACATGCCAAGTGAAGTAACATGTTATTATAACAATAGAAAAAAACCATGAACCAGTCGGTTTATCCAGGACTTTTGATTGAAAGAGGGAAGCACAAAGCTGTGCCAAACTAGAGATGCTTAGGTGCTCGGTTTAGAGTCTGAGGGGTCCGCAGGCCCAGATACGCTAGGCCTAGAAAACAAACAAAAGCCTTCTTATAATTGAGCTCAAGTGGGTTCCAGTAAACCGGCCCAAGTGCCCACCCTTATTCACTTTATATTTGAGGTTTTGTTTTAATCATTAGTTGACAAATCTAAAAATATTAAAGTAATGCTTAAAAAAAAACACTTATAATAACTTTGAAAATAGAGAGTAAGAAACAATCCAACCAACAAAAGTCTTCTTATAGTTGACAAAAAATATTGTTCTTTCAAATTTTCTTAACAGTTTATTATTATTATTAATTTTTTGGGAGGGGGGTTGCAAGATACTCTATAAAAATAAAAAAAATAATAAAAAGAAAAAGAGGGAGAGAGAGAAAATAGGGGAAGATAAGAGAGAGAGAGAGAGGGGGGGGGGATAGGGTTTTAGAGCTTTACTGATGAAGCCGCTGGACGTCTTGGCGCGATTAAGAGGCCGCTGGGTCCTCTTCTCAAGACAAACTTCAAAGAAAATATTGGGATTTCAAATATGTCCTTCCCTTTTCAATTATTTCGTATTTATGCTTCTTATATGTAGTTGTAACTCCTCATTACTTTCATACATCCATTACAACGTAACTAAACCCCAATGCATATATTACTCATAACCATTTCTACTAACGCGAAATACAAATAATGGATAATAACTACTAAAAATAACCCACTAAGGATAACCACTCCCTTTTCCTGTAAGGCAGCATGACCCCCGCATTGGTGCGGGGCAATATGAAGCATCAACAACGCCAGAATTCTGCCTTTCGTGAGGGATATGATGATCGTTTCACTCTCCTTTGTGTTTGAATGTAGGGCCATGATGCCTTTCAAGCTTCTTTTTTCCTTTTTTTTTTTAATGGATCTTAACACTTTATTTGCTGCATAGCAAATTTGATTAGCTTAAAAATTAATCAATATGCAAATTTGATTAGCCTAAAAATTAATCAACATATGAATAGGTGAAGCTTGTATGAGTTCCAATATTTGGGATAAGTGGATGGTTTGGTTTGTCCATGTCTCAAATTCATATTAAGCAAGTGCCTTTCCTTTTTCTTTTTTTTTTTATTAAAACATTATATTAACAAGGCCCCTAAAAAGTTGGTACACTGGTCATGAAATAAGAAAAAGGTTAAGAAAGAGGGAGGGGTGTTGTTCCAGATAGCAGAGATCCTATATTTGGAACCAAAAGAGGCTAGAACATGTACCTTTCCTTCTAGGAAAGTAGTTTTCTGTCCGGGAGTGAAGTCTATGTCAGCACTCCCATGTGTCTATCTCTCTCCTCCTCAAAAGAAGGGGGTAAATGTATCTTTTCAATTGAGGAGGAAAGAGATAGACTCATGGGAGTGCTGGCATAGGCTAGAGTCCCATACAGAGAACTTTATACCTTCCATTTACTATAATGAATCATCTTCTAATCCAAATATTGGTTTAGGTATGTTCCTACAAGTTTTTATTGTTTAACATATCAAAAAAAAAAAAGAAAAAGTAAGGAAAATTTTAATGTAAATGGTAGAGACAATTTTATGACAAAACGAACATTGTTTGGTGAAAAATCTATAAACATTTAAACTAAATTTCCACAAAAATATATTATCTTAGTAGAAGAATCTATATGCCACACCAATGGTAGTGCAAAGAATAGTGTCATCCACATGAAACCCACACGGGTCATAAGAGATGAAGAGAGAGACCGATGACTGATCATGTTAGATAGCATATGATGGAATATGTACTCTCACATGATACACTTATCTTTTCCAAAAACAAAAAAGCTTTGTGGACATGATTGGTTCATAGTATCGGTATCCATCGATATCGATATGTATTGGTCATATCAAACCCTTTTTGGTAGTGATTCCAGACGTCCATACCATATTAGCCGATGCATATCAATATGGGCCATGGCCGATCCGACACCAATTCATAAAACCTTACTTGCTTGGGAGGGACTTTAGATTGAAATATACCAAATACTAGAGCTCTAACCAACACAGATTGAGATATTTGTATCGAGAATGGTATCAATCTCCGTTCATATCGATCAGGATTTTTCGGTATAGGCCTGGATAGGTCAATTTTATCCTTAATCTTCATTAAAATCTTTTTTTTATGATTTTATCCTTGATCCGATACAATCCAGCCAATCCGATGCTAATACCTCATTCCTTGCTCACCAGTAACCCTACATGAGTTGCTGTCGCGACAACAGCTTCACATGGATCTTTATCTCCTCCAGTTCCTTACCTGGCCCAGTTCCCCAAATCCTCTAACAATGGGGCTGAAATGACCACCATAACCCTACCCAAACACTCTGCCCCAGGTGAGGTCCATCACCCCCCTATTAGAGGAACTGGGATGGGCAGGGAACTGGAGGAGATAATTTTCTGCTTCACATGTGGCACTCGTTGTTCCCCTCATGGGAAAGGATCATTATCGTCTCTTGTTCCCTGTTCGGTACAGTGGTCCAGTTCCTCTTATTAGGGGTGAAAAATGACGACCTAATCCCCTATCCGAATACACTGCCTGAGAGAGGTTAAAACGTCATTTCTACCTCCCTATGAGAGGAACTGAACCACTGTACCGGGTAGGAACAGGACCGGAAATAATTCCATGGGAAATGGGAAATCCCACGGTTGAAACGGTTGCTTCCACAGTTCCACAAGGGAAATGACGACGTTAATGACAACGACGTAATCACTCCCGTCAGTTGGAAACCAAGATGCCGTCATGCCGTGGGCAGCAGGAAAGGCCACAATATAGTCAGTCATTTGACTCATGGGCCTCATGGGCCTCATGGGCCCCATGACTCATGTGTAGGTTCTCGAATCTCAACCCAACCAAATCGGGCAAAGTATGTAACCTGAGACCGAGACAGCGACTGTGAACATGAAGAGAACTAGAGAAGAGAAGAGGAAAAAAGCAAAAAAAAAAACTTCTGGTCTCCGTCTCTCTCGTATATATAAACGTCTCATTCTCCGGTTAGACTTTGGGAACGGTTGAGCGGCTGAACGCCCTCATTGTTTGGGGCTCTCAAATCTAGACCGGTTCCCCTCCCTCTACTCTCCAGTCTCCACTCCCATCCACAGATCAGAACCCTAGAAAATCTCCCTCCCTCACTCCCTCATTCTCTCGCTCTCTCTCTAGATTGTCTCTAGATACTGCAGAGGAAGAAATCTACCACTACTTTCTTGAGGCACGACCTTAAATAGCCGAGGAGGGTCTCTTTCGTCGGAAGCCATTAAGCAGAAGGCCTTCTGCTTTGTGTTTGTCCTTTTCATGTTTTTTTTTTTTGGTTTAGGTACTAATCGTATTTCTCTTTCGTCATTCCAAGTAAGGAATGAAGCTCGCCTCTTTAGTCATTCGCGATGATTCCCACTTTCTCGGGTTACTTTGCCTCCATTTTTTCACAGGGTGTTTTGTGTGTAGTTCTCATCTATAATTATTTTTATTGTCCCTCGGATCACTGATTCATCCAACCCTTTTTTTCCCTTCCCATTTGAATCCATCTTTCTTGGTTTTTGGCCTTCGTTTTTCCCCTGCTTTGACCATTTGAGGGTCGAAAGGGATGGTAGGTTCAAGGCAAACCCTCCCATCATGGATTGGTGCAGCGGCGTCGAGAGTTGATTTCGACAGTAATGTTTCTTCCATGTCGGAAGCGATGTTTATAGAGGGGAGGGAAGCTTCTCCTCCTCAACCCCACCACTCTAACACCCTTTCCAATGTCAATTTGAGTTTCGGAGAAAGGGCCGTCTCTGCCTCAGGTGCCGCCGTTCTGTCGGCAATCCTAGTTAATCCCCTTGATGTTGCGAAGGTATTTATTGTTTCATCTCTTCTCCTATGAATTTAATACTTCTAGTGGTTTAAACTTTAATGTGATTGCAAATTTTCATCCTCCTGTTGAGATTGTTGGTTGGATATCGTGAGCTTATTGCATTCGATCTTTAGTTATGTTACCGTGGGGATCTTCGTATGTGATGTTTCGGGTTCTTTGTTCCATTCTTCCCTTTAATTTCTTATTTTTCCCTAATGTTTTTCCACAGCCAATATACTTTTTTCCCCCAATTTATTCAAATGTAATCGTTTTCTTATTTTCTGTTAGGTTTTTCACTTCAACCTTAGAAAGGCAACATTTTCTAGTTCTGAGTTCTCTTAATGTGTTTTTCCTCTTCTTAGTTTCTGTTAGGTTTTTCATGTCAGCTTTAGAAAGTCAATATTTTTTTCTCTTTCATCTTTGACATGGTGAATTGAATTTTTGGTTCTTGTCATTGATTTTTTAAAATTGTGTTCAGTTTTCATTGCCTTTTGATCCGGTGTAGGAGATTGATTAAAAGTTAGTTTTCATATGATTATTTTCAAATTTAACTATATATCTTGATGCTTGATGTGTGATTCTTCCCGAAAAAAATTATTTATATCACCCTTTCTCTCTCTGTCTAAGGTGTTGATGGGAAGTATGTAGTTCTGAGAGTGGTTGTTGATATTCCCTATTACGTTGATTTGAAACTTGTTTCTTTTGTGTAGATATTGAACAACCCCCCTTCCCCCCCCCAAAAAAAAAAAAAAAAAAACTAATTAAATTAAAATAAACTGTAATTTTCAGAACGTGTGATGGTTCATCGCTGATTCTTGCACTTTTACTCTTGCGTCCCTTATGTTTCTAATGCTTTACCTCTGCCAGACTAGGTTGCAAGCACAGGCTGCTGGAGTTCCTTATTCTAGTACGCAGCATAATTTTAGTGGCCGTATGTCATCTCTTGGACCAAATGCGGTACGTAGTGTTCAATTTTTCTTTTATTTTTACAGAATCTCTTGGGTGGAAGCTATATTTGATGAAGTCGGAATTTCAGTATTTTAGTTATTATGTCTAATATCTTCTTACATATTTTACATGAGAAAGGGATTTGTAGTACATTGTTTCAATGACTTCATTCTTACAAATGGGGGCTGATTTTCCAATTTGACTTGATTTAGATTAATTAGTTTACTAATACTATGGTAATGTCAAAAGATTATAACCATCTACACTTAAAAAAAATTGTGAAAATCTGAAATAATAGTATCGAAGATCATTATTTTGTGGGATACATGGCAATGGTCTCGGGTCTTGTACCATTTACGGACTCTTATTACATCCTATGTTAAAACAATGTATCCATGTGGTGAAGTACATGGATACCACTGCTTATTAATGAAAATTGCTCTTACCTTTTAGTGATCCTTGATTTTACTGTTGATCCACTAGTGATGTTGATGGAATGATGATGTCAAGGGTTGCTTAAAGTGCATTTTGTTAGGGTTGGCAAGTGATGCTTCTTTCTCTTACCCCAAAAAATGGAAGAATGGCATGAGAATCATCAGAAGGTAGAACTTGTAAAATGTTGAAGGTGTTCCCTAAGTAGTAGAATTATTTCAGTGGTGTGTTGTAGGATTGAGGACATAGTTGTCAAGGGGTCGCCAAGGAGGCTGCCTTGACAACTAATGATTCCATGCCCCTCCAACGCCTTGGGACACCTAGATGCTGTGACAACTATGATTGAAGATATATCCACTAGGGAAATCTGTTCTTCTAGTGGGCAGATGGCGGGGAGAGAGATTATTTGGGCTGAGAATAGCCCCAAACTTAATTAAGAATTGTAGTTTGGAATACATCATTATGATCATTGCCCTTTTATTTCTTTTATCTTATTGAACCCTTTTTGCTTCTGTTACTTTTTTTTTTTACTGTTTCTAGTTGACCGTTTGTTACACTTTTCATGAAATCAAATGATTAACTCAAAATAGCTACACTTTCTTTTCTATGATTAATATTCGTTGATTTTGGAACTGACATGCTCCTAAGAAAGTTGCTAGATACTCATCATAGATTGGAATACATTGGAACAGTTTTTTTCAGATCTGAGATGTTCTCCATATTGCACTCGTGGTGGAATGGTTGGTACTGGAGCAGTTTGTCCTTCTGATTGTTTTCAGTATAAAGGAACGTTCGATGTCTTCTACAAAATAATACAACAGGTTGGTAAGGGAGAAAATTACATTAGTTTTGAGGAGACAGGTGTTTAAAGGCATCTTGTTTAGCATAAAAGAAATTTATACTTATTGTTGTTATTAAATCCAGACTGGTCCAAACAGCATCACGGAAAGAAGGCTGGGGAAATTCTTCTTATTGGTCTCTTTTGTTTATGAACTCTCGTGAGCTGTTTGGCCTAGATTCTGACAAATGCTGTAAAGTAAGGATAAAATAATTGCAAAGAGAATTGAGTGAATTCTTGGATGTCATCCAAACAAATTTTTAATACTTTAAAATCGGAATGAAAAATTTATAACTGATTAGACTAGCAGAAATAAACCATTGGACAACAAAATAAATATCTTATAATGCTGTCCATGTTCAACATCTATACATGAATAAATAACCTATTCCTTATGGGAGGTAACTGAAAATGAAAATGGGAAAATTTTAACTTTTAATTCTTAATAAACAACAACAGCCTGAGCAGATCTTACAATTTTTTTTGGTGTTTTTTCTTTTGTCGACTACAAAATTAGGATTCTGATGTCTCACTTGAAGGAGGAAAAGCACCCTGGCTCAAGTCAATACCTGATTGATCCAGCCCAACCCTTGATTCTGCTGGGGCTGGCATTTAACAACCTTGGCTTGGGATTAATGGGAGTTACTAGCATAAATTGAAAATCCTATAAGAGAACTGTTATATTATAGATGTTAAAGAGAATACCACATAATAAGAAATAAGCAACTGAAGCAGCTCTTTTCTAGATGTGCATGCTCTAGAGCAGGTTTTATAATCCATGGATTTGTGATTTATGTAATTGTCCATCTTTGCCTCTTACCATTATTTATATAATTGGTTATAAGATGTTTAACTTGAGAGAATTTGCACAGGAGGGGTTTACAAGGCTGTGGAGAGGCACAAATGCAGGTTTAGCATTGGCAATACCAACTGTAAGTTCCTTAGTGCATTTGTTAATTGTTTTTTGGTACTTTACTGGATCCCTTTATTGTCTTCTTGATAATCTAGTCAATGTTTTTTTAAAATGTTTGACCAGGTGGGGATATACTTACCTTGCTATGACTTTTTCCGCAACTGGATCGAGGAATTTACGTCCAAGAATGCTCCAAACTTGACACCATATGTCCCCTTAATTGCTGGCTCAGCAGCGCGATCATTAGCTTGCATTTCTTGCTATCCCATTGAACTGGCGAGAACTCGAATGCAGGTATCACACTTTGTAAATTAGTAATTACATTTATCATGCAATATTCTGTATAATAAATAGGTTAGATTTCCTTCACACACGTAGGAAGTGCATTTTAACAGTCTTATCATTTTGGGCCACGTGAACGGATGATGTGGCGATTTTGACTGTTGGATAGGGAGGATTTGGTCTCGATTAGCCATGTATCTAATTCAGAGCCTAATTCAATTAAATGCCCTCCCATTTATCGTCTTGCATTCCCATGTATGGCTATGCACTCTCCTATTATTTGAATTTTCAAAGATTTATTTTGCTACATGGTAAAATCCAATGGGGCTGAAATCTGACATGTGAGCAGGGGATATATCGGTCTACCTCTCCACTGATTTGAACCCCATCTGATCTGCCATGTGGCTGATTTTTAGGGCCATTTAGGTAAGGTTTCCCGAGTGACCATGTAGGAGACCTTTACCCATATAAATATACAAAAAATAACATGTTCCTGAATGAGAATGGGGAACTTGAATATTCTACATCTTATGTTTTGTCGAGCAGAATTGTCTTTGACGTTCAATAGCATTCCCAATAGTATGCGCCTTTTCCTTCTTTATTAAATTTTGAATCAAACTATGGATCTTCAGTTTAGAAGACTGATGCTCTTCATTAGTGTGTGCAGTATGAACAATAAATGGTATGCTTAGTATAAGGAAATACATTATTTTCCTCTCTAAATTTTTTGATGCAGCTAGCATACTGGAAACTAGAACAGTATTATGACTTTATGAGTATCTATGAGGGACTTTCCTCGATTCTGCTGTAGAGAGTAATTTCATATTGGATTTATCAAGTATTAGTTAGAAGTTTTGCTTATTTCTATGAATTTATTTTTTGATTCACTTGAGTTTTCAAACATCTGTTGTCATTTAAATTGGATACTATTTACAGCTATATAGATTTTATTAGAAAGATCACTTAATTTGTTTTTCTCTTTATGATGTTAGG
This sequence comes from Telopea speciosissima, assembly GCF_018873765.1. NCBI lineage: Eukaryota > Viridiplantae > Streptophyta > Magnoliopsida > Proteales > Proteaceae > Telopea > Telopea speciosissima. The sequence goes on along the minus strand of NC_057916.1, from coordinate 84,704,335 downwards.
CATTTAAAGAGATTACAATTGGTGCAAAGCCTCCAGGAGTATGGGAGACTCTCCTTGGGGTCCTCTCCCCTGTTAGGGGCTCAAGTAACAATTTTCAAAACTGTAAGTTTTCTTTTTTGGATATTTGCATTGGATCTGGTTGTCTTAGTATTACTGTCATAATATTCAGATCTGTTTGACAATACTGTTAATTTAGTTTTTTAAATTCTCGTCTTAATTTATTTGTGATTGTATAGTGAAGAATTTGCAAATCTTGTTCCTCTTATGAATATTTTTTTTGACAGATATATCTTGTGAGTTATGAATCATGGATATTAAATTAAAGTCAGCAATGTAAAGTATTACCCAAGATAATGTCTACATTAAAAGTCAAGACTGTTTTACTTCTAATATAAAGTGGACCAACAATGGAAAATAGCAAAAAATTCTCTTAATAGGATGACAAAAGTACAACTTAACAAAACAAATTAGATTAGTGAACATCCCACAAACAGCTACATAATAAAGACTGTTGCAGCTGAAATCCGCATGAGGTGAATCTGCGTACGAAAAGTCAAGAAACGTGATGGAAGAGCTAACCGGATTGAGCTCTTGGGGGGGGGGGGACTCTTTGATAAGTTAGATCTCAGAGAAACAATAGTGGAGCTAGAATAGGAAGAGCAGTAGGCTTAAGATATTATCATTTCACCTGGGTACGTTGATCATTCCTTGTTCTATTTATAGGACAAGGAATGTCTTGAGTTGGGAGATCTGAGCAGGAACCATTGTACCGATTCACAGTTGGCATCGTGGGGAGTTTGAAGTTGGTTGGCCATGTGGAAAGTTCTGGTCATCAGTTTGGTGTGAGGAATCTTGGCCTTAATGATCTCTTTGTGGCCTTAAACCGATCATGTGCGGACTTTCTTGCGTGGCTTTGGGCTGGAGTCTTTACCTCGTGGTGTACGTCCATTGGAGGGCTAATCTTATATGTATCAAGGAGTTTGCTAGTGTGGACCTTTCTTCTTTCCTGAGTAATAATTGGTATAGATCTACCTTGCACACTCTTACATGAACAAAATATTATATAGGCATGACCATGTTAAGCAGAGGCCTTCGGATGCCCCAGTCAAGGTTCTAAAACTCGGGTTTCATCTCGGTCGAAACTTGTGATTTTTTCCCAGCCAACTCGACCTGGTAGTTTCGAGGCCCAGAAATGTTTTTTTTTTTTAATTTGATTTTTTGTATACAGCCTATTTTTTACTTTTTAAACACAATGCATGAACTATTTTTACAAAAAAAAAACTCAAATTGTACTTGTGGATTTTTACCTAAGTTTACTAGTGTACGTATAGTGTACGGAAAATCATAGTTGTTTAGACAGACACTTATTTATGCCAAATACCATTTAAGTAAATGAAATAATTCCAAAAGTGTGGTAAGATATTCATTTGTTTTGATGTCTAAAAATTTATTTTCAATTAGATCCATTTTGACTGCATTCGCACACACCAAATTAACATTGACCGGAACATAACCACTTCAATATAAATCAGATTTAAGCAATCTTGGATTTGTTGTTGGAAATCTAAGATTGTTTAAATCTAATTTATATTGAAAAAGTTATGTTCTGGTCAAAGTTAATTTGGTGTGCGCGAATGCTGTCAAAATGGCTCTGAATGAAAATAATTTTTTAGACATCAAAACATAAATATTTTACCGCTCTTTTGGGTTTTAGCAATGTTCTACCATATTAAGATTTATGGAATTTATAGATTTGAGAAAAACCCCAGCATTAGAAAGTTGAATATTTCACCTACCGTCGAAAATCCAGTTTTTGTTCTTGAACTGGGAGGGAGGTTGACTTTTTACCCGTTTGGAATTTGTGTTTTTTTTAAAGTATTTTTATCGGATTCAAATAGGGAGTATTTGCTTATCTATGAATAATATCTTAAGTAAATGAAATACAAATACATTTACTTAAATGATATTAGGCATAAATAAGTGTCTGTCTTGGTTTCTGGCATAAATAACTGTTTGTCTTAGTTTCGAGCCAGGTTTCCTCAAGTTTCGATGGGCATGAGTGTCGAAACTTGCAAAATATGGGTTGTTTCGGTCGAAACAGGTTGAAACTAGTTACTTTTTTAACTCCACCCACATCTCAAAAAACCTAGATATCTCAGTGGTTTCGACTGAGTTCTCTTTCCATGGCCCTAGTACAGAGGAGTGACTTGATTTGGATTGAGGGAACTAGAAGAGCCAGAGGCAGACCCAAAATAACCATAGGAGAAGTGGTGTGGAAAGACATGGTTAGCTTAAGCCTCGTACCAGGTATGACTTCAAATAGAGTGGATTGGAGAGCATGGATCTATGTGGCGGACCCTATTTAGCTGGGGTATGATATTGTTGTTGTTGTTGTTGAGTAATGCTCCCCAAAACATGATGAATGATGCAGAGTATTGGGCTGTTAAGAAGTCGCTTGTAGTTAAACTAAGTGTGGCGGAGAGTAATGGATGTTGGACATGTTGGGAGTAGCCCTTTAAGAAGTGGCTGTTGTGGTAAATTCTTAGACTAGGATAGATATAGATAGGATTGAACGGTTTAGAGCTGTGATGGATGTGGCACAAGTTGGGAGTAGCCCTGTTCATGAGAAGCTTTGAGGGAGTCGTTTGAGGCGGTTTGGTCATGTCGGACGGAGGCCTTGAGATGCACCAGTACAAGGAAGAGATAGGGGCAGGCTTATAATGACCTGGTAGTAGTAGTAAGGAGCATCGATTAGGTGGGTATTGCTGTTCTACTTTTTTGCTTACTTTTTCTTTACTTGGATCTATGCTGCCGACCCCATTTTGTTGGGATAAGGCTGAGTTGTTGTTGGCCTTTTGGTTTTGGGGGGAGACTATGGACATCATGTTGTGCTTATGTATCTATTTATAATTTGGTGAACCTCACCAAAGGGAATTTCGGTAAAAATCAGATTTCTGACAACAGTAACCAAGATTTATGAGGGTTTTACGAATGTTTTGATGGATATGATCTGGGCATATGTTTACTCATTAAAAGTCGCTATGTTGAATGTCTTATTTGGTTTCATTTGGTTATTTTTTCCCTGATCTTCCTTTCTTGCTATAAGCATATCTTCTTATTTCAGCACGATACCATTTGATTGCATGTTCTGATTGACCTATTTTATTTGAAGCAGTGCAAAGTTACCGTGTCTTGTGGACTGGGGTTGGAGCACAACTTGCCCGTGATGTTCCTTTCTCTGCAATTTGCTGGTCAACATTAGAGCCTGTAATATTTCATTCTTAAAAGCAGTGCCATGGACGTATTTATGGTTCATTGTGATTTTCTTTTACATAAATTTTTTTTATGATTTTTTCTTTTTCTTTTTATTTATTTACAGATTAGGAGAACTCTTCTTGGTCTGGTGGGTGAAGAAGCCAATGCAGCAAGTGTCTTTGGTGCAAATTTTGCTGCGGGTTTTGTTGCTGGTAGCCTTGCTGCTGCTGCGACATGTCCTCTAGATGTTGCAAAAACCCGAAGGCAAATAGAGGTCATTTCTCAAAGCCAAACTTGATATTTTATCTGGGTTCTTGTTAACTACATAGGATAGGCCCCTCAGCCCCTTTGGAGATCACATGGTTCATTCATTAGATGGAGACCATCTGGAGTTGGGGAGTTTGGATTGGTTTACTTTTCACAGCATCCTATTCACTTAAATAAATGATTGAAGTTTCGGGATTGCTAAGACCCAACATTGATCCAGCCAATACATATACTCTGATACTGCACTTTATTGGGCCCGAAATCAATATCATTACATTATGTTTACTAGGGGAAGGTGGGATAAGAGGGGAGAGAGAGGAGGGAGAAGGGGCAGCTTTAACGCGCACGGTGAACACAGGAGAGTTGATCTCTTGGCTCCCTGGGACCCCTCCAACCAACTGCTCTCTAGCAGTTGTCTTTGGATTGGGCTAGATTGGCCGTCCCTTATTAGCTTGATCCCATCTTCAGATTGGACCAGATTGGATGACCCTTATCATCCTGATTCCATTGCCGATAACAAGTTTTAAACCCTTCACTTCAGTTTTATGTTCTATTGGGCTGTGGACGCTTCCTGTATAATGACTAGTTTTTATAATTTCCAAGTATCAAGTTGGGGGGAAAAGGAATTCCAGAACGGAAGGCTTCTACTGCCTTGTGATAGTGGCATGATCGATTGGAAGCATCTGCTGAAACTTCCTGCATAGAGGGAAAAATAGACTGGATGCTCTGTACTTGTGTTATTGCATGCATAGATTGACACACACGCACCAGTTTTATTTCAAATTTGCTATCTACCGGAGGGTTTCCGATCAAATTGCTTTATATATTGTATGGACTAATCTTTGCTAGACTACTAACTAGTGAAATTGATGTTTCTGATTTCAGAAGGATCCAAAGAGGGCATTAAATATGACAACCAAACAAACACTAATGGAGGTCTGGAGGTATGTCTCTTCTGCTTTTCTTCCCCCTTTCTCCCTCTTTTTTAACATTTGGGCCTGTATGGTATGGATTCACAAAAGGAAGCTGCTTGGAAAATTCCATGGAAACATGGTATGGTTTGTATCATGTCTTAATTATGTTGGGGTTTTCAGGGTTTAACCATGTAACACAGGATACATGTTTTAGCTGCCAACATACTGCCAGACAATGTATTTTCTTTTCCTCTTTCTTGGAGTTTTTTTTTTTTTTTTGGAAGGTGGGGCGGGGGGAAGTTTAGTCTTTTAGAGGCCAAAATGAAAGGTGGTTATGATTTAAATTTTACAGGTGGTTGAGGTTTAGTGCATTTTATAATGAGCCAAATCTGGATTTTAGAGCAGGTCAAGGTTTTAGGGCTTGAAATCGAGAAATTTAGGATTTTGAATGTTCTGTCCAATAGCCTAAATTGATTTTAGGTAAGCGCTGAACGCAATTGAATGATTAGTAAATTTAAGATTTTAATGAAATTTTAATGTAGATGTAAAATTGGGTCTGTTCGGGGATGGGCTGTTGGGTACGGTTTTGACTAGGACTGGCTATGTTTGAAATAGGTGAGAAAATTTGAAAGTAGTTGGGGCGCTGTCGTTTGATATTGAAAATTGCAGAAAATTTTGAGAAATAGTTTCTCATTACCTCTTGTTCATCAGACTTCATTGAACATGCGATAATGACACCCTCCCCCCAATAATTTTTTTTTTTAATCTTAGATAACTGTGATATTACATGAGGGTGGGCCTTGGTGCAACGGTAAGGTTGCTCCATTGTGACCAAGTGGTCACGGGTTCGAGTATGGAAACAGCCTCTCTGCAAAAGCAGGTGTAAGACTGTATGCGTTATGACTCTCCCCAGACCCTGCAGTGGCGAGAGCCTCGTGCACTGGGTACACCCTTAACTGTGATATTATATATGACTTGTAAAATTGTTAACAATAATGGAAATTGAGAAAGGCACACTTTTATTACAGCTATAGTGGTTGAGGTTAATTCTTTCCAATATCTGGTGCTTCCTCCCTTCACTTTTACCTCCACACACCCTAGCCAGATTCATTCCCCCCAAACCCCCCCCCCACCCAAAAAAACCCCCAAAGAAAAGGGTAAAAAGGAATGAACGTGCAGATGAAGATGCAACTTGATTTGTTGCTCTTTCCAATTCTATTTTCAGCCGTCTTGGTCAAGCACTCAAGCTTATTAATTTTTCGGTTCAGCAGACAACTGTGTGTGTGTTTTCTACTAAATTAATGGTGTTAAAACTCTTTGCTGGAACAGGAATGGAGGGATGAAAGGGCTCTATACAGGTCTTGGTCCACGCGTTGGTCGAGCTGGCCCATCAGTTGGAATTGTTGTTTCCTTCTATGAAGTTGTGAAATATTTCCTACACCAGAGAAGTGCAACCTCATGATACATACAGGTTGAGCAAGGGAAGATTTAATCTTTCCCCATACCTGCTGGTTAAGGTGGCATGACAGGGATTAATAATAAACCACTGCAATCTTTTATGGAGATGATTCACCTCAAAGATGAAAACGTTGGCACCATTGTGGAACCATGCTTCAAGGAACTACACTGGTGGAGACCATTCTCTAACCCAATTTTTGACAGACCATTCCTTTAACCCAATTTTGACAGACCATTTCTCTTAACCCAATTTTTGACCTTACATATATGGTATTTGTAATTATAGGAAAGTTTTTTTATTTTTTTTCCAGCAGAATACAATCTTTGTAATAATTGTTCATTACGCAAACAAAATTTTCTCGATACCAGGAGCAAAATGGATTGATTTTCCTGTTTTTACTTTTTTTTTTTACTGCCTCTAGTGCCTTCTGGATTCAAGCCAAAGGCAATAGAAGGGTAGATGATAAGTAGTTGGGCAGTATGTTTTTCTGAGGGGATTGGAAGTGAAACTGGTATTGAATTTTCACTGATATACTGTCGTCTCCAAATCATCTATTAATATGGGCATCAGCTGCAGGATCTTTTTTTGTCTTAAATGAATTTTTTGAGGGAAAGAAAAAAAGGAACAGTCTAAAACTATATCAGGCAAAGCCTCCAAGAGCAATCTAGATTCTCTTCAAGGCACCCCGTGACCTCTTAATTTTCCCTTAAACTGAAATCAAATGTCTCTGTGCATGAAGCTCGGCGGTTTGATGGACATTGATCCTCTGTAACTCCAGGGACAGTTAATGTTACCGAATGCTCTGTAGAAACTCATCCTGTAAATCTTCGGTTATTTCTACGATATGGTTGGTCAATGTGCAATACTATTGTCTCAAGAGCGTGGAATTTTGAAACGAGAGAATTGTTCGGTTTCCTGCTAAGCCTATAGTAGAAAATGATTCCTCCATGCCTGCGTATATGGTGTGACAGGAAAGAGTCTTTATCACTGCAAGTGAAGCAGCCGCATGAGCATTGTTTTAAAATCGAGAATCAGATCTGGATCGGAATCGGTTGGCACCAATTTCCATAGCTCTTAATCGTTGCTTCTTGAATCGGAATCCTCTCTAACTGATTCTGTTCCGATTCCGAGTTTTAAAATCTTGCACTTGAGGGTAGCTCTCTCAAAATCGAAGAGGGTAAATGTAGCAGAAAGCTTTTTGCATATGGCCACATAAAACAACTTGGTGTATGTACAACCTAAAGGCTGAATGAACAATATTTTTTTACGATTATCTAAAGCTGAAATTGTTTTAAAATAGTACGATTATTTTTAATAAGGAAAATAACTCCAAAGGCTGTCTTCAGGTTTCAGTCATCAAATTAACCAGCTCCTCTGAATCTGTTCAGACCTCTATGGACTCAGTTCCCATCTGCAATGCGCCACTGGCTCCTTGTTGCAGTCCCTTGCCTCTACTTCTTGTGGGTTTTTTTTTTTTTTTCTTTTTTTGCATAAACCCTAAACCATGAAAACTGCAACAAATTGATAGTTTAACATGATGATAGCTCTCGGGCCAACTTCTTTTTTGTCGAAGAGCCATAGGTTGCGTTTGGTATGCATCCTTGGAATGCATTCTAGGTTAATAATTGCCAAGGCTGACGATGGCTAAGTGATAATCTCTATCACATGTGTAGAATCTCATGCTTTGATCAGGATCGTCTCTAGGGGGTGTGCGCCCAGGGTGCTGATGCCATGAGGCATCCAACAACTGAGCTGTGCCACACACATCTCGGCGCATGCCTAGGGATGTGTCCTTGGAGACGAGCTAAATTCTGTTAACTCCTGTAAACTCTCTCTCTACCTGTAATCCAAGGACTTATATAAACAACAGAACACTGATAACTCGAAAGTAAGTGACAAAAATTATCTCAAATCCTAGCTTTGGTATCAAAGCAATCCCGACTTACGCAAATATGACTTCCCAGTTCCCAAACCTCCCAAACATCATCATCGACTCTATCACTCACTGCTTCATCCGCTTCTCCCTTATCAACGTAACTAACCTTAATCATCAAATCTCAATCAAATTAGAACACACGAACTTCTTTGTTTGGCGTTCACAGCTTCTTCCCATCATTCGTGGTCACAATTTAATTAATGGATTATCTTGATGGAACAACAACAGCTTGTCTTCCTGCTACTATATATCCTCTCCGATGGAAGCTCCACCGATGCAAACTCATCTCCATCTGCAGTTGATCGTTGAGAACCCTGCCTTTCTCTCTTGGCAACGCTAGGATCAACTGCCTTTTGACTTTCATCTCCATCAGCCTTATCAATAATGCAATCTAAAAAATCATACCAAACACAGCCTATGACCCATTATTTATTTAATGTTTATTTGTCATCTCATCTTTTCAACCTCATCATTTTGTCATTTTGTGGGTCTTGGGTGGGTATTCTATCCCCTGCCTGAAGATTTTAACTCTAAATCGTGGTTAAAGAAACTGAACTATACAACTACTTACACTTTGAAAGAATTTGGAATCGTATAGTGGACTTTCATAAATTAAGGTTGTATTTGGTATGATTTCTTGGCCGGCATGCATTTTCAACCTAGCTATACAACACATTCCAAGAATACTCCATAAGAGAAGGTTAAATTATAGTTTTTGTGATTGAAATTCGACAGGTGGCCAATCCAAACCATTCATTAGATACCCTAAGGATCAAAATTGCTAAATCAAGGGGTCATTATTTGGAACAATGGTAAAAGATTCGAATTGCTAGTAAAGCAAATGCTCTAGTTCCAGTCTTGAGGGCATACCGTTTTCAAATTCACCTCCTCTTAGGATTCTGCAGAGGCAAGGATCAGCACTAGATAATGACCCTTGAAAGTGCTAAATCAATTGAAGAACATATTCTGGTAAAATTAAAGAAACAGAAAACTAATAATAATTTTTGTAGAATGCACACATTTCTTCCACAAGACATCCCCCTCTTGAGCACACCCCAAAATCTCTCTCCTTGATAAGTTTTTCAAGGTGGTCAAAATGTTGTGTGTTGTGTATATCTGTCATTCTAAGGTTCTAAAAGTGGGTTACCCTTTTGGGATTCGTATGTGGTTTGTGTGATTACATTTTTATCAAAAAAAGTTGTACGTCGAGTGCGTTGGGTGCGTGGGTTTAGTCCCACATCGAATGTGTGCGTGTGGTGTGTGTTGTATATATCCAACATTCTACGGTCCTAAAAGTCGATTAACCTTCTGGGATTGATGTGTGGTTTGTGTGATTACACTTTCATCAACAAAAAAAAAAAAAAAAAAGAAGGAAAAAAGATGGCCAAAATGTCTACCATGTGGTAGATTGGATTGGGTCCAAAACTTCTTGAACAGGTTCCTTGTCCAAAATTTTGACAATTGGATAGCTAGCACATACTTTAGATTACGTTATCAAAATTCAGAAGAGTTTAATTCAATCAAATACCCTCATGGCATGCAATCTATAAATATGTAGAATTTTGATAAGTTTTACCCTTATAATTAGAGCTTTTTTCTCACAAAAAGATGTATCCCATGCATGAGACTCCTGCCATTGCAAGGTCTGAAGAGGGTCATAAATCATAATGTGTGCAACCTCAGTCCCAGTTTGCAAGGTCAACAATCTAGTAGGATTTTTCGTATGGGATTTCCTTCCTGACACCGCCTAAAAATTTTTGGGTACCAAGTAAACCACAACCGTAAATGCTAAAGAAACGCAAATTCAAATTGTTGGGTGTACAATGTCTTGTATTCCATTGCTTGGTTTGTGACTTTGTGGGTTGATTTCAAAGGGCCATTAAGAGGCCGTAGGCATCAAGGCCCAACCTCTTAACAGCCTCAGATTTATTTGGTAAACTTCCTATGTAAGTTTTTGCTATAAATATGTAACGATGGTTCTTTCTCTGTAACAATATCTAAGAACTGTGGGTAAGACGAGCGACTGTAATCCTATTGTCCATTCATGGTGAAACAGATCTCATCTCATCATGGACAAAAGCAATCTTACTGAATCATGCAAATCTTTGTGTTCATTGAGTGATTGATGTTTGTGATTTTCATTCTTTTATGCATCGTGTTAGGATTCGTTTTCAATACAAACTCACAACGGCAGACAAATATCTGAAAAGTGGATGAAAATAAGAAATTTAAGATAAGAAAAAAGAATATCTCAAACTGCTAAAGAGAATGTAACAATTAATCCCAGATAACACCATGAAACAAAGGTTAAAAAAGGATGAAATGAAAGAACCGAAGAAAAGAAAACCCTTGTCCCACACAAAGAAGAAAACTATCACAACAGGGACAACCTGACTCTTAAATCCAACAATGGTGTGTGTCTAACAACCAAATCATATACCATCCTCATCATCATTCACACCACCACCACCACTAAGGTTCCATTATATATATACTACGATACATCATACCCGCCACCGCCACCACCACCACCACCACCACAAACACCACCTAACAATCCAATTCTTCCGCCCTCCCCTCAAGTATTTATAAAAAGGAAGTCTCTAATCTCCATCGCCTATCACGTCCTTTTGATAATATAACTCAGAACAAACTGTAGGATGAAGCATCAAGGGGGTGGATGAGGTATGTGAGCACTAGAGCCACCAGCATCAGCACATATGCAATTCCTTGGTCTATCGATGTTCCTGCAACTCCACAACATAGAAAATTTAGGAGCGAGAATTAAAAAGAAACCCCCAACCAAAAAAAAAAAAAACAATGTAGAAGAGTTAAAGATGATAATGACGTTGATGTGCTTGATGGTATAAAATTAATTCCAAAACGAAAAGTCTGCCAAAAAAGAGAAATACAGAGCGATTCGATCATGAAAGAAGAGTTCTCTAAGGAAAAGGAAAACAAATACTTTGCGGAACAGGGGAAATGCACCAACATTCAAAATCGCAACAAGTCTAGATCCAGAATCCAGCGAAAAGCAGAGACTTGTGCTGTATAGAGGATCTTGAGACATTTGCAGTAGGGATGGTTGGCCAGAAATTGCATATCGAGACATTTGTCCAAAAATTGAAGAATCCGAAATGGAGCTTCGAAGATAGATGATTTTTTATTTTTTTTTTAAATGCGAAACCAGATCTGGAGAAGGAAAGTGAGAAGAAGAAAGAGAAGGCATACATACCATCACTAGTTGGGGCAGGAGCAGGAGCCATTGATTCAGCCCGAACAGCAGGCAAAACAATGCTGAAGATAAGAGCAATGATGGCCAAAACTCCAAAGGAAACCCTAAGAACCGCCATTTCTTTCTTTCAAATTTCTTCAAACCCTAGATCTCTCGATCAATCTCTCCCTCTGCGGCTTTCTCCTCCCCCTTCAAGAAAAATAATGAACTTAATAGAGCCAAGGAGGGATTAGCTCCGGAGAGCCGCAGAGAGAGAGAGAGAGACAAGAGAGTGGAAAGATCTGTGCAGATGGGACGCACGTTATAATGTTCCGGGAGTGGAGACCTGCCGTTCATTACCATCTCTCTCTCTTACTAACCTTTTCAGTTTCTACGAGACAAAACCGCTGTGCCACTAAGCGCGGCGGAATAGGAGAGGAGAGGATTTCATCCACATTAAGTGGGACCGAATCCACGTGTCACAATCCTACCCGGATCGCTATTTAACCCCCATGTGACCGCTCAGTACCCTCCATATGCCAGACTGTTTGCTCTGCTGTCGTCAGCTTTACGTTACGGCCTTTTATGTATACGTGGCGTCATTATATTTGTCTGTTTTTTAAAGGACAAAAATGCTTTTTGTTTCCTTTCCCTGGAAAGCCCAAAGTGTCCTTCTGTCAAATTGACGAATAAGCCCCTGTCCCCGTCATGTTTGATCTTTTCTTCGTAACTATCGATGCTCGTAACAAATTTTAGGGTATTTTACAATTATCATCTTAAAATCTTTACTATCTATTATTACCTCCCCCAAAAATTTTCAAACAACTGTTATCGCCTCTGATGCATACTAATCACTAATTGATCCCACTGTTACATTTTTGTAACGGTGGGGGTTAGTCGTGACAGTGTGCCGTTGTCACGAATTTTTTAGGACCAAAATACCCTTTTGGGGTGGTAATTGTAAAAAAAAAAAAAGAACCCCGATCACCGTCCTCCTCCTCCTTCTGCTTCTTCTTCCTCCTCCTCTGCAACCCCAAACCTGATTATATTCCCTTGGGAGATAACCAGCTTCTTCCCTCGTCTTCTTCTTCTTCTTTTCCACTTTACTTTTAATTTATTTTGCTTCACTCCAGCCATGACTAACCAGCAGCAGCATCACACCATCCCCTGTTGTTTTCTTTCTCTGATTCTTCCCTATTGCGAGCTCCATTTCTTCTTTCCATTTCCCATCAATCCCTAAAACCCCTCTTTCTTCCACTTCGTTTTTTTTTTTTTGATTCTCCTTTCAATCACCTGAAACCCATTCACCACAACCCACTTCCTCTTCAAAAAACCATCTTCCAAAACCCATCTGAAACCACCGTTCCTACCCCATTTGTAAACTTCTTCTTCGGAATAACCTATTTCCTTATTCCTCTTCTATTTCTTTTCTTCTTTTTCCCAACCGAAATCCCAGCTCCCATCGTCTATAACCGAATCCTAGTCTTGGTTCATCACGCTCGATTGTGATTTTTGGTGAAGGATTCTGCAGATGCTCCATCTTCGATCACACATAGCACAGTCAGAAAAATCAACATTGGTGCTGCTGCAGATTACGTTGGAGAACTTGTATCTGGTTTTATTTTTATTTTATTATTCTTTTCATTTATTCTTCATGTAATGGTTTGTAATTAAATCCCCCATCCCCTTTGTTCGATTTGTTCTTCCCTTTGTTCCTGACCAGTCGCCGGTAGCTTTGCTCCCATTGCTGGCTTTGCAGGTCGATCATCTGTGTTGCAGGTGGTGCTGGTGTTGTTGGTGGGAGTAATAATTATGTTAGTGGTACTCATGTTAGGTTTTATTCTCTAGAATTCTCTTCAATTCCTCCTCGCGGCGTGGTTTCATTCCATCCAAGGTTTTTGATTTTGGTTTGATGGCAGCCACATTTTGGGGGTGCAGAGGGGGAAGAAGGAGGAGGAGGAGAAGGAGGGTGATGGGTTTTTTTTTGTTTTTTTAAACAATTACCACCCCAAAAGAGCATTTTGGTCTTAGAAAATTCATGACAATGGCACACTGTCACGACTAACCCCCACCGTTACGGAAATGTAACGGTGGGGACGGTGGGGGTTAGTTAGTGGTTAGTATGCATCAGAGGGGGGTAACAATTGTTTGAAAGTTTTTTTGAGGGAGGTAATAGTAGATAATAAAGATTTTGAGGTGGTAATTGTAAAAAACCCAAAATTTAAAAAAAAAATAAAAAAATATCGATTATCTTTTTACGTTAATACCCACTGTATGTTTTTTTTTTGGACAAAATACTGCATATATTAATCAAAACTAAAGGATATATTTTGTACATATGAGTGGAAGTGTCACACTACTTAATTGGTATATTCCATGGGACTGAGTTTAGAAGAGTAGGGCTAAACATCTCATATAGTTTTTTGTTGCAGCACCAGATTTCTTTTAAGATTATATTTTCTTCCTTTGCTCTCCTTCAACCTTGAATGATATCACACATCTCCGCTTCCATGTCATCTTGAGTTGTCAGCCGACCTGCATCTGTTATAATTCTTTGTCCAGTTATCAAAATGTAAAATGTCCATCTGGCTACCAGTAAACCAGGTAATTCTATGTTGATGTTAGTTAAGATTGAAACAAGAGGTGGAAAATGTGTGTTTTGTGGTGAAAGCATTGATGAATAAGATGATGGTGGTGTTAAATGCATGTCAGAAATCCATCTAATCACATTATGGATGATCAGTAATGGGTCAACCTGAAAATCACACATGATAACTTTGTTTCTTACATATCAAATATAATAACATGTAATTATAAAAATTGAGAAAAGCCAACATAGAGATTGTTTGTTCATGGAATTCAAGCCAATGAAGGATGCACACAGACAGGTGAGCGAAAGAGCAGCAATGTCACACCCCCATCCCCGAACCACGGGGAATGCAACTGGAGCGTATCAATACGCTCTCTAACCACCAGAATCATTGATGCAGTACCCAAGACTAACTCATTCACAACGACAAATAATAGGTAAAAGGAAAGGATTAATATTAATAACATCAGAGTTAGCAGAAGCTAGGTGATAGCATATAAAATATTGTCTATTCAAATTTACCCCTTCTTATCAATGGGTTCTAATCAGGATCTATGTATTATCACTGTATAATAAATACACTTATCAAGAAAGGAATAAAAGAATACACCTTTGAATCAGAAAATAGTTTATCAAAGTGTAACAAAAGATGGCCACCAGCCAAGAATCACTGCTCCTCGTGGAACACATCTCACAATAGCACTCCGGTCCATGATCCTCATACTCAAAGTCCACCACTCTTCATGACCTTCATCAGAGTCTTGAACTCCGTGCCGTCATGCTCGAATGTACCGCATCAACTAAAAATATGTTTCCCGAGGAGTGAGCTCCAATCGAGCCCAATGAGTGGCTAAGCCACACAAGCATACACAATAATAATAATGAATGGGGTTGATCGAAACCATACATGATGGACGGATACCAAGGTGTCCCATACCACCAAGGTAGACCGTACATCACATACAATTTACAATCATGCTACATGAATGAATGATGATGTATAGTTTTATTGTTATCCACCTAACACACAACTAAGTCGTATAGTACTATAGCAACACCTTAGGTAGCATCCCCGACATCGGTACCATAAACGGATGGTATACCGGCAATGACAAACCCGAGTCGCACTGAAGCCTCTGTACGGTCTCCACCAAGAGATATACGCAAACCCCGAGTCAAATCCCGTCCGGCGTTCGGTCCAAAATACGGTTGGCGCCCGAACTTCCGGGTGGGTATACCCAATAACGGTCGGAACCCACGGATTTGACCGACACCTAACCCCCGTCGGTAAGGGTCATAGTACTGGGTAAACATTTATCCTAGCCAGCATTCACCTATTGTATGAGTGAGGTACGCATGTGCATAGGCCGAGGCCGAGTCCATAGATACCGAAATACGGTCGGCCGGCTATCCTCTCGCCCCTCTAGCCCATACGTGCGTATACAAGTACGAGATGTGAATACCGAAGGCGATCGGTCGGTCACCATCCCGTTTCCACCTAATGCAATGGACAACTCTAATGTAATTTTAAGTACGGCAATCTCAAGCCCAAGACCCACCGGCACTTGGATCCCGCTCCGCCCTAGATCTACATGCCATGAGTGAGTCCATATTATGGAATCCTCGGTCCAGACCAACCGGCACCCGAGTCCCATAACTAAATCCAACACCATTCGCACCATAGTGCAAGAAAAATAAATAATATCGCAAGACAAGAATGTAAAGTCCTATCAACATCTAAACATTTATATCGTCCTATATCTTACTAATAATTATATATTATAGCACACATGCATGAATGACATTCGCAAGACATGACACATAAACATTCCATAAATTAAGACGTTTGTTTAACTCACTCACCTGATTCTCAGTCAATCGTCAGTACGGAGCTCTTCAAATCGGCGTTCGATGCCAAGTACACTGTCCCACGTACTAATACGCCCCCGAGCCGGGTCAGTCAACCTAAAGAGAGTGTACAACGTGGGGAGAGATTAGTGCCTTAGGGCTAGAAGAGTTGGGCCCCATAAGTTATCAAACAAGGCTAAAATAGGGGACCGACACATACAACAAGGCTATATCATGTGCCTGTCCATGTACCTGTCCCTCTCTCAGGGACTGGCACTTGCATGTGCCTGTCCATGTGCCTGTCCCTCTCGGACCTCCCACCGGCAGATCTTTCTCGGGGACGCACTTGCATGTGCCTGTCCATGTGCCTGTCCCTCTCGACTTCCCACCGGAGATCTAGTTTCTCGGGGTGGCACTTGCATGTGCTGTCCACGTGCGCTCTTCTTTGTTCATGCCATTAAAGAATGGTTTTGCAGCCCCAAAGTCTTGGGCTAAAATGGGGTATTCTTTGGGGTTTTTTAGGGGTCTCTTTGGCCATGAGAACAACTCCAACCAAGGTGCCATAGCACACACCCAACATGGGTTTGTAAACCCCATGATCGATTAGGTTTTCCTCCATTAAAATACATATGGAAAGAAAACTCATGGGTTTGGGTATTGGGGTTTTGAAAGGGTCTTTAATCAATGTTATTTAACACCCCTCAAACCCACACATCTACGGTCTTCCATGAGGGTTGGTAAAACCCATAAATGGAGGTAAATCCCCAACTTAGGGTTCATAAATGGAGAAGGGTGAATGGGTTTAAGGTAGAGTTAGGTGCTTCATAGCTAAACATCAAGGATTTGCCATTAATGGCTCTTCTAATTGAGTAGATGGAGCACTCAAGGTGTGCTCAACCAATTCAAACCCTAGGTAATAGAATTAGGGAAAGAGAGATGGAGAGAGAGAGAGAGAGAGAGAGAGAGAGAGAGAGAGAGAGAGAGAGAGAGAAAGAGACTCACCAAGGGTTGATGATGATAGCTTGTGCTCCACCATACTTCTCCCTTCTCCTTCCTTCTTCCTCTTCTTCTTTCTTCTTCTTTCTTCTTCTTCTTTCTTCTTCTCTTTCTTCTTCTTTCTTTTTCTCCTCTCCTCTCCACGATTTAGGATTGAAATGTGAGGTGAATAGTAGTTTTGGGTCTTTAATAACCCATCTAGGCATTAGGTCTTGTTTGGTTAGTGTCAAGTCCTTAGGTCCATTTGTTTAGGAGCTTGTTTAGTTAGGTATAAGCCCAAGGTCTAGTTTAAGTCATTGGGCCATTGGATCCACTTGGGCCCATGGCCCATGGCCCATGTCCTAAGTTCTAGTTACAATTAGAAAGAGACTAAGCTCCTAAGCCCAAGCCCATTCTAGTTCTTATGCTTATTAATGGTCATGCATAGGCATGAATTATTCGGATAGTGACTTACTCCCAATCATCGCTAAATGGATAAGGGCGATTCAGGTGCGGGCCCCGCGGATCCCTATCATAAGGGAATTCCAAGAATATGCTTTCATGGATGATTTTTCCCCTTTCTCTGACGGTGGATCTTTCCTCGAGAACTTCCCCTGTTTCGCGGTCGACAATCTCGTGTGATGGCTTGAGTATTATGACCCACAGTTCACGAGCGTACTCCACTCTTGGTTCTACACAAAAGGTTTAAACCAGACCGGTGGTCAGATCGCGTTTCAAACCGGGTTTTGGGCACGGATTTAACATCCTCCCCACCTTATAAGAATTTTGTCCTCGAAATTGAGACGTACCTAGGTATCTTCATAGGTGAGGATACTTCGACCGCACTTCGCCTTCTCATTAACAAGATGCCCCTTTAATCAATGAGATTACTCTGCATCGGTAGGTTGGACTTCCTTAATCTTCTCTGCCAATGAGGGTTGTACTGCCAGGGCGAAAAATAACATAGTAGCATCATCAATTAACACTTCCAACCCCATTCTTCTGGCTTCCTCTATAAGCTGCTCATTGGCTGTTAAAGCTGGCAAGGAAGGGTTTGTGATTTCCTACTAAGTGCATCTGCCACCACATTGGCTTTGCTTAAATGGTATTGGATAGTGCCGGATAGAGGGGTTAAAACGTGCTCAACTTCTCGCTCCAGGATCGCTTAGTTATTTAGCTTAAACTAAGTTGTATTGATTTGTCCTCTAATAGTGTCCACCTTACACAATGGTATAAATCAATTCCGATTTAGTTAATATAAAGTCCAGTGTATATAAGGACCCAGTGAAAATCAAACTCGAGCTTATACTTCTAGAAATAGAGAGATGCAACTATTTCCATATACTTCGCCCAAGATTCGTACTCCAAAAATTTTGGGTTGAATGACACAAGGTCGTACTACTTTGCTTACCTAGTCGTTCCTATGAGGACTTTCACTTCCGATCCTCCACTACCTAACTCGACTTTAGAATGAATTGGAATATTGATGGAATCCCTACTATTCACTCCCAATAACGGAGGGGACATTCAGGGACCCATTACTCCACTCATATCTATTGTTGAGCAAAGTTTTGTCGAATCCTTCAGCCCAGTTCCTTTTAGTTCTTGATCGCACTTGGCTACACTAACACCCGATATAATATCGTTCATCAACTTAAATTGCTAGATCTATCATTCTCTTCCAACTACATGATATAATCCATACCTCCTAGCATCCGTCCTAAATTATCCTTTCTAGATATCCATCGGTTCGTGGGTGTATAGACATATCGAGATTCAACTACGTGCCTATATATATATATATATTTTTTCACCGTCCCTTCAGAATCTAGACACAAATCTCGGGTTTTCTACTGGACAAGGTCCCTGAACGTATCAGGCCCATACACCAAGCCAATCCCAAAGATTCCCGGTAGATTTACCACCAAGTCCTAAAAATGGCTCTCCTGAGAGACATGTGGGGCCATAGGCTTACCTAAGGGTACTTAGGACCAATACTCAAAATTTCTAGGTGGTTCCCAAAGAAAGCCCGGGCCAGTCACTAAGGCCACGAGAAAAATGAAAGATAATTTCCCCTAATCATTAGCCTACGTAACAAGTCCTCGGAAAGTCTCTCACCGATGACTAGCTTACGCAAGTTGGAATTACAACTAACGACCGTGGGTGACTAAATTGAGTCGTAAACTCTAAAATCAATAATGCGTGCACAGGTGATAGGTATAGACATAAGGTACCACATCGCGCCGATGATGACTCTGCCTCATCTGCAGCATGTTGAATACACTCCCGGGTTGCATGGGACCGATGGCCTGCAGGTTTGGCAAATACACGGGCTTCATCGACGAGCAAGTCTTGGACATATGCCCCGCTTGTTGCGGTCGTAGCAACGAATGCCCAGGTGATGAGTTTGAGGTGTTTGTGAAAAGGCTCAGGTGAGCTTTTCTTTTGTATAAATTAGCTATTTGCTAATCCATCTCAATGTGTAAGCTTCTTCCCGTTCCTATACCTGCTTATGGTATGATTCACTATTCAAAATGTTATTCGTAATGTTCCTAACCACAATTTTTCTTCTTTTTTTTTTTATTTTTTTATTTTTTATTTATTTATTTATTTATTTTTATAGACCAAGGGCCCCAATTTTTTATTGGTATTGGTGTATCTTGAAGTCGTTGGGCTTATGCAACAGCAATCCTATAATGTATAAATTTTCCTAATATATACAATAGCTCTTTATGGTTAGGCTAATCCCAGTTATCATTATATTTTACATCATTGTCCATGACTTTACCCTCATAAACCTTAGTATATATCCTTTTTCTTTTTTTCTTTTTTTGTAACTCCTAGGGTTTAGTATGTAGTTTCTCATCTTTTCTTCATTTCTAAACTGGTTTATGTTCTATAGAAGTCTCCTACCTTTATTTGTATTATCAAAGCATTGTTCTATCAAGAAAATTTATATATCCTCCTTGTTGTACTCGATTCTTGTTTATGGTTAAGGCTTTTAATATTTAACCCTAATTTAGAGTAAATCGGGTCGTGTGAACACTGAGTTAGTCCATGAGGTAGAGCATCACGCTCTGATACCAAGCTGTCACACCCCCATCCCTGAACCACGGGGAATGCAACTGGAGCGTATCAATACGCTCTCTAACCACCAGAATCACTGATGCAGTACCCAAGACTAACTCATTCACAACGACAAATAATAGGTAAAAGGAAAGGATTAATATTAATAACATCAGAGTTAGCAGAAGCTAGGTGATAGCATATAAAATATTGTCTATTCAAATTTACCCCTTCATATCAATGGGTTCTAATCAGGATCTATGTATTATCACTGTATAATAAATACACTTATCAAGAAAGGAATAAAAGAATACACCTTTGAATCAGAAAATAGTTTATCAAAGTGTAACAAAAGATGGCCACCACCAAGAATCACTGCTCCTCGTGGAACACATCTCACAGAGTAGCACTCGAATGTACCGCATTAACTAAAAATATGTTTCCCCGAGGAGTGAGCTCCAACTGAGCCCAATGAGTGGCTAAGCCACACAAGCATACACAATAATAATAATGAATGGGGTTGACTGCAAACCATACATGATGGACGGATACCAAGGTGTCCCATACCACCAAGGTAGACCGTACATCACATACAATTTACAATCATGCTACATGAATGAATGATGATGTATAGTTTTATTGTTATCCACCTAACACACAACTAAGTCAGGTATAGTACTATAGCAACACCTTAGGTAGTATCCCCGACATCGGTACCATAAACAGATGGTATCACGGCAATGACAAACCCGAGTCGCTCTGAAGCCTCGCTGCACTGGTCTCCACCAAGAGATATACGCAAACCCCGAGTCAAATCCCGTCCCGGAGTTCGACCCAAAATACGGTTGGTGCCCGAACTTCCCGGTGGGTATACCCGAATAACGGTCGGAACCCACGGATTTGACCGACACCTAACCCCCGGTAAGGGTCATAGTACTGGGTAAACATTTATCCTAGCCAAGATTCACCTATTGTATGAGTGAGGTACGCATGTGCATAGGCCGAGGCCGAGTCCATAGATACCGAAATATGGTCGGCCGGCTATCCTCTCGCCCCTCTAGCCCATACGTACGTATACAAGTACGAGATGTGAATACCGAAGGCAGTCGGTCGGTCACCATCCCGTTTCCACCTAATGCAATGGACAACTCTAATGTAATTTCAAGTACGGCAATCTCAAGCCCAGCACCCACCGGCACTTGGATCCCGCTCCGAAGCCCTAGATCTACATGCCATGAGTGAGTCCATATTATGGAATCCTCGGTCCAAGACCAACCGACCCGAGTCCCATAACTAAATCCAACACCATTCGCACCATAGTGCAAGAAAAATAAATAATATCGCAAGACAAGAATGTAAAGTCCTATCAACATCTAAACATTTATATCGTCCTATATCTTACTAATAATTATATATTATAGCACACATGCATGAATGACATTCGCAAGACACGACACATAAACATTCCATAAATTAAGACGTTTGCTTAACTCACTCACCTGATTCTCAGTCAATCGTCAGTACGGAGCTCTTCAAATCGGCGTTTGATGCCAAGTACACTGTCCCACGTACTAATACGCCCCCGAGCCGGGTCAGTCAACCTAAAGAGAGTGTACAACGTGGGGAGAGATTAGTGCCTTAGGGCTAGAAGAGTTGGGCCCCATAAGTTATCAAACAAGGCTAAAATAGGGGACCGACACATACAACAAGGCTATATCATGTGCCTGTCCATGTGCCTGTCCATGTGCCTGTCCCTCTCTCAGGGACTGGCACTTGCATGTGCCTGTCCATGTGCCTGTCCCTCTCGGACCTCCCACCGGCAGATCTTTCTCAGGGACTGACACTTGCATGTGCCTGTCCATGTGCCTGTCCCTCTCAGACTTCCCACCGGCAGATCTAGTTTCTCAGGGACTGGCACTTGCATGTGCCTGTCCACGTGCCAGTCTTGCTGTTCATGCCATTTCGAGAATGGTTTTGCAGCCCCAAAGTCTTGGGCTAAAATGGGGTATTCTTTGGGGTTTTTTAGGGGTCTCTTTGGCCATGAGAACAACTCCAACCAAGGTGCCATAGCACACACCCAACATGGGTTTGTAAACCCCATGATCGATTAGGTTTTCCTCCATTAAAATACATATGGAAAGAAAACTCATGGGTTTGGGTATTGGGGTTTTGAAAGGGTCTTTAATCAATGTTATTTAACACCCCTCAAACCCACACATCTACGGTCTTCCATGAGGGTTGGTAAAACCCATAAATGGAGGTAAATCCCCAACTTAGGGTTCATAAATGGAGAAGGGTGAATGGGTTTAAGGTAGGGTTAGGTGCTTCATAGCTAAACATCAAGGATTTGCCATTAATGGCTCTTCTAATTGAGTAGATGGAGCACTCAAGGTGTGCTCAACCAATTCAAACCCTAGGTAATAGAATTAGGGAAAGAGAGATGAGAGAGAGAGAGAGAGAGAGAGAGAGAGAGAGAGAGAGAGAAAGAGACTCACCAAGGGTTGATGATGATAGCTTGTGCTCCACCATACTTCTCCCTTCTCCTTCCTTCTTCCTCTTCTTCTTTCTTCTTCTTTCTTCTTCTTCTTTCTTCTTCTCTTTCTTCTTCTTTCTTTTTCTCCTCTCCTCTCCACGATTTAGGATTGAAATGTGAGGTGAATAGTAGTTTTGGGTCTTTAATAACCCATCTAGGCATTAGGTCTTGTTTGGTTAGTGTCAAGTCCTTAGGTCCATTTGTTTAGGAGCTTGTTTGGTTAGGTATAAGCCCAAGGTCTAGTTTAAGTCATTGGGCCATTGGATCCACTTGGGCCCATGGCCCATGGCCCATGTCCTAAGTTCTAGTTACAATTAGAAAGAGACTAAGCTCCTAAGCCCAAGCCCATTCTAGTTCTTATGCTTATTAATGGTCATGCATAGGCATGAATTATTCGGATAGTGACTTACTCCCAATCATCGCTAAATGGATAAGGGCGATTCAGGTGCGGGCCCCGCGGATCCCTATCATAAGGGAATTCCAAGAATATGCTTTCGTGGACGATTTTTCCCCTTTCTCTGACGGTGGATCTTTCCTCGAGGACTTCCCCTGTTTCGCGGTCGACAATCTCGTGTGATGGCTTGAGTATTATGACCCACAGTTCACGAGCGTACTCCACTCTTGGTTCTACACAAAAGGTTTAAACCAGACCGGTGGTCAGATCGCGTTTCAAACCGGGTTTTGGGCACGGATTTAACAAGCAAGGTGCTCAGATCTTAATCCAAGCGGGCCAGAAGCCCAGATTCGCTTAGTCCATTCACAAGATAGAAAAATATACCAAATTGATTCGTTGTTAGAGCCACACAAAACACATGAAGGCTCGACCGGCATCCATTTCGAAATAGACTCTCTGACAGGAAAGCCTGCATTTAAAATACGCCAAAAAAAGATTTTAAATCGAGAACGTAAATTGAGTTTCCAAAAAAATCTCCACCATTGGATAATCATTGGGTTAGTCAAATTAGCTTCTGTCATTTGTTTTGCTGCTAATTTGGTAGAGAATTTGCCATTTTTTGAAGCAGAACAGTTCCACAGATCATCATGATTGGAAATATTAATTCGAAGAATATTTGTAATAGATAGATAAGCGAAGCAAGATTGTAAGAGGGGTCTATTCCAATTTGTGTTAAGCATGAACTCAGTTACAAAATTTAAATTGGAATTTTTGAGAAAGGATTTGTGGTAAGTGATTACCTGTATCATCTGGTATCCAAGGATCATACCAACAAGAAGTTGTCTTACCATTCCCAATTTGTCTTGAGATCATGTGCTTGAGAATTGGGAGAGTTTTAGCAATGCTATGCCAAGTCCACAATCCCTTCTTGGATCCTATTTTTGGGTGAAAAATGAAAAGTATTTTGCCTTAAGCACTTGTGCCCAAATGGAAGATGGTTCAGACAGATGTCTCCAGCCTAACTTAAGAATCAAGGCTTTATTATGGGTCTTAGACTTTCCGAGGCCAATACCTCCATGAGACCTAGGTTGACAAATTTTATTCCAGCCAATTTGATGAATTTTTTCTTATCACTAGGGTCATTGTCCCAAAAACGATTATAGATAGAGTCCAATTCCAAACAAGTTTTTAAGGGGAACAAGAAACATGACATAAGGTAGGATGGTGTTGATGCCAACACAGACTGGATAAGAATTTTTCGTCCAGCAAAAGAGAGGAAATTGGCTTTCCCACCGTATGTTGTTGAATAACATCCGTGACAAACTGTAACAAAATAGAGAGGCTTCAAGTAGGGGTGAAGAGGGCCGGGTTCTTTAAAACCCATATGGCTAGGCCTGTCTTGCACCTTTCGCTAGCTACCCACTTTTTTGGGTTGTGAATTCGATGATAGGGGGCTTGGCATCGGGGTCCTCTATTGCCGAGCTGCCCCTACTGCCGTGTGAGCCCTAGACACAGCAGGGCAGCAAAAAAACCGCCCTACCCCTGCTTGAGCGCCTTGCCTGAGTGGGGGGTCAGGCGGTCTTTACCGCCTTGCTGTGTCTAGGGTGCATGGCAGTAGGGGCAGCTTGGAAGTAGAGGATCCAGATAGGGAGGGTCCTTGCCGAAGTATCTTGAAAGGCCTTTTGTAGATTGTAGGAAATGGATTATCAATTTATATCCTGGAGGACCCTTGGATTCTCATGCTTAATTGGATATCCATAAAAGCTTCACTCTTATAGGCTTCTGAATTGCCCCTACCAGATGGTGGGGGACCTTATTGGACCAAACTCTCAAATGGGATCTCTCTAAATTGAGATATCTTCTCTCACTGGTTGAAGTGGAGTTAGGGTATTCTGAAAATTCTCATTAGTTCTATGGGCTAAATGAACCAGTTGAGATAGGGGTCACACCCGAAAAGCTTTGTTCTCTGTCAAATCTGCATATAGACTTGGTGCTCAGATCTCCCCTTGCACTTCTCGTTCGGCTGACAAAGCCAAAAGTTGTTTACAAGATACTACGGAATTAAAAAATTCCACCAAAGGTGAAATCTTTTCTGTGGAAATCTTATTTAGGGGCTATTGATGTGGTGATAAATCTAAAGGAGAGGCACATTGTTTAGTTAGATATGTGCCCGGCCGGTCATGTTGAGGGCAAGGAAGGATATAGGAAATGGTGGCGGATGGACTTCTTTATTGTCTTTTAGCCCAATAGGCGTGCTATTAAGTTGGAGTAGCCCACTTGGAGGGTTCAGCCTAGCAAAAACAGGGGGGTATGGTCATTTCATGGGGTGGGCCCAAGCATACCCCCCCTGTTTTTTGCTGGGCCGGACCCTCCAGCTCTTGCCACGATTGGAGGAGAGCCAGATCCGGGCCTTTGGGAACCTTCTTTCCGTGAGGTTGTTCTTCTTATTGTCTAACCAGGGTTTTAGGCATCAGTAAAGGATCAGTGGTATCAGTTTGGATCGAGAGCAATATTAATACCTGACTGATACCATATCAGTGGTATAGGAACCAGGGAGGGTAAAACAGTCAAAAAATCATAAGTATCAATTTTTTGAGGGGTAAAAATGGTATGATCTGATTTAATACAGCCGATACGTATTGATATCGATATTTGTTTTAGAACGACCGATGTCCCGGTCTGATACCGTGCAGTAAAACAATGACCATATCATGGTGCGCGCTGGAAAGGATTTATAGCTAGTATACCACTATAAATTCATAATGGAAAAACGACGATCATATCCTCTCACACTCTTTGACACTCTGATACTCTCTTTCCTTCCTAACCATGTGGACCTCTTATACGCACAAACTGTAATCCGAGGTTTTAAGAATCAGGATTGGATTGATCAATCTAGAATGGAATCGACCAAGGCTGATCCCAGTTCCAGCCGATCTGGCTTGTCCGCTCCTTACTCCAAAACTAGGTAAAGGCATTGAAACATCAATTTTGGGGTCGATCTAGACCAGTCTTCACTGATTTTTAATCCAATCTGCTGTAAATCGGAATCAGACGAGACCGATTCAGATTCAAATTCCATGTTTTAAGCCCTAACCATAATGTACTCTCTCGTGTGCCAATTGGTTGGCGTGTGAGATGCCAATGTACAAGAGGAGCATATCATATCGATCATCCCCCCTTTATACTAACCAGAATAATGTTCGGAAATTAAAGGTGTGTTTGGTATGCATTTTTTGGAATACATTCTAGGTCGATATTGTATTCTTGACCAATAAAAATAAATAATATTTTTATCGACCTAAAATGCATTCCAAGAATGCATACCAAACACAGCTTAAAATTAGCCATTGTAATCATCAAACTAGTATATTGTTGTTGATCTACATTGCCTATATTCTCAACCGTATGAAATAACTATGAAAAGGTTTTTATTTGGGTGGTGGTGATGGTGGAACTGGGAAGGAGGTTGGGTTGGTGTTTGGGATCATCTGGCTTTTCTAATACCCAGTCCAATCTTGGGTTACATTAGCCCAACCCAACTAAGCCCATCCCTGACTTAACCCGATATTGGATTGGGATATTTCAGACTGGTCCTGATTCCTGAAAGCCCGAGGTTGGGCCGGGCTAGCCTGATGGACCCTTATCATTGAAATCTCTATAAAGCAGAAGAAAAAGAAAGAAGAAACCGACTTTCACATTAACTGATATATTTTGAGACCAAAACCAAACATTTAGAAAGAGTATGACAGTAATATGCAGTGAACAATAATAGAACAACCTTAAGAAAGTAAACATTAATAATAAATTTTAATCAAATTATACTATTTCTGAATTATATTACTTTATTATATATACTTAGGGCAAGAGATCTCTACTTGGTCACATGGTCTCTACACAAGCGTTTGGGACAATGGGTGAGCACGCCTAGGTATCTACCCAGGGAGCAGAGGCCTCATCTACCCAGTTAAGCAAAACAATTTCGAAGCTTTGTTTTCATTCAATTGCCACCATGTCTCCCAAGGGGGCGTTTTGTTCAGTCCTGAAATTCTCATGCTGAAAAGCCCGGCCCAGGCTCTGATTTTGCTGAGTGGGCTTGGTCTCGGTTTCGACGGGCCAAACTTGCACCCTTTGACATAAAAAGGGAAAGAGTGAGAAAAGTATTAAAGGATTTATAAAAAAAAAGGATGAAATTTATTTAATGCAATATTTGTTTTTTTTTTTTTGGGGGTAGTAATACAATATTTGATATGCAAAGGGTAAAAAGGGGTTTTAAAAGTTGAAGTTATCAAGTGCAATATTTATGTGAAATGACATGATTTACCCTCATTGAAAAACAAGTGTGTTGTTACCTTAAAAGGGCAAAAAAAATAAAATTGCAACTTCTTAATTCACCACTTTGATTATAATAATTAAGATTTTCTCTACATTAAAAGGTGGATAATACTTGTTGCCGCTGGATTCTGACCGAGCTGAGTTGACTGTCCTATAGGAAAGATTGAGAATGGTCGGAGGATCCAGAGGTTAACTCATGGTAACTCCGATGGTTAAGTTAGATCCGGGCAACTGTAAAGATGAAGGGAATGCAGTATAATAAATGTTTTCTATCTACCTCTGTCAGACACTGTTCCTTATATAGTTCGGGTCGGTTCGTCCTACGATCCGACTGAGTGGATGGTGAGCTGTAACAATCGTCAGAGCTAGGTCAGTCTTCCTCAACCGCCTTGGAAGAGAAAAGAAGGCAAGATGTCGTAGATGTATTAATGACGGGGACCCACTTGGTCGTACAATGTCAGAAGATTTTTTAGTTGTACTGAAACCTGTGTATGTATATTTTTATGCATATCAATATTACTAACGGATAGTAGTAGACTCATGAAATCTAAATCTTTACCCCTGACAAACTTCATTCATGCCTAACTTCATTACCCTGCATCTTGGGGGTGGAAATCTATTATTAAAGCTCGAGATATCCTTCCCAAGGATCTCTCCTCTATGAAGTTGGTAATGGTACAATACAATTCCCCACAATTTGCAAGGCAAGGCAAGAACTAAGGAAGCATCTAGCAATGGAACAACCACCGAGAACCAAATTAAGATATTAATGTGAGCTTTACCACAAATATCTACAAGGGCAAGCAACCGCAAAAAGATTCCAACAATTGAGACCTCTCTACCTTTCTCCCACTAAAGCTAAGTAATATGCGATCGATGCGATCCCACCCCCTTCTATCAAACTATATATGTAAAACTCCCAATTAACCAAAAAAAATATGCGATCGATGCATTAACATGAATGTCATTTTCTCAAGGTATCAAGTATCATTCCTTTTCTCTTAAGTGATAGCTAGGGCAGATGCTTTTATATTTACATGTATCCAGCCTTATGTCGTCAAATAGAATCAGGTGTGTGAGTGTGGTGTGTGTTGTGTATATCCGCCATTTCACGGTTCTAAAAATCGGTTAACCTTTTGGGATTGGTGTGTGGTTTGTGTGATTACACTTTCATCAAAAAAAAGAAGAAGCATAGATCGAAGAAAGGAAGGAAAACAAAATGGAAGGGAAGAGGAAGACAATTGCACACTTGGTGGTACCCTTGCCAGTAGGTATTAGCAAGGTTGTAGGAGTCCTAGGAAGCACGGTTCAAGCTATTGGCATCGATATCATATTGGCCGTATCAGTCGATATGTATCAGTATCGCTAGTACCCAATGCTAATCTGATATCGATATTAATACCGTAGTGATAGTATCGGTACTGTGAAGGGTAAACTGGTCTAAAAAATCAAAAGTATTGATTTTTTGAAGGGCAAAACGGCTCAATTTAGCCCGAAATTAAAGACTGATCTGTATCGATATCAGTATTAGTATCGGCACAGACCAATAGGAATACCAATACCGATACCTTAGACCTAGAAAGGAAGTCATAGGATCAACTCTCTTACTTCACTGGCGAAGAGAGAAGGGTTAAAATATTTTTATATAGGGGAAATGTTCTCTGCATTGCACTGGGGGCCTAGGATGCGCCCAGACACATTGGGAGGGGCAAAATTTTGATGCTACGCTTGTAGCAGGAATGTTCCTACTACAAGTCTGGCAGCCAAGGAAATGGGATCTTAAAGGAGAAAATTATCTGCTCCATTTCCTGCTAGCTCCATTTCCCCAAGTGCCTCTAATAGGAGGGGGTGGACCCTAGCCGGACAGGGATAGGGAGGTCCCCCCCCCCTTTATTTGAGGAGCTTGGGGAAATGGAGCTGATAATGATCCTCTTAAAAGGGTATTTTAGAAAATACTAAACCCTAGGAGGGTATTAATGAACCCAAAGGGGAAGTGAATTATTCCATTTCCTTGGCTACTAGCCTTGTAGCATGAGGAACATTCCTGCTACAAGTGTAGCAGCAAAAATTTTTCCCATTGGTAGGGGGCAGAATGACCACCCCATCGTACTCCTGAATGAGCAAAATGACCTCCACATTCTATCCTACATGTTTAAGCGCAGCTCCGTGCACTCCCAATAGAGAACATCGCCCCTTTTATATATATCTTCATGTAAAAAAGAACAAAAAGGGTATCTTTATCCTCGCAATTACACTACCCGTACTTGACGTCAAGTACATCTAACAGAGGAGTGGGTAGGATAGTCATTTCTACCTCCTCTATTAGATGTCCTTGACGTCAAGTACGGACAGTGTAATTGAGAGGATAAAAATTCCTTACTACTACCTTGTATTAAAAGTTTCAAAAATACTATCATTCTAGAAAAGATGAGAACCAAGAAGATTGGAAG
The DNA here is from genome assembly GCF_018873765.1 of Telopea speciosissima. Taxonomy (NCBI): domain Eukaryota; kingdom Viridiplantae; phylum Streptophyta; class Magnoliopsida; order Proteales; family Proteaceae; genus Telopea; species Telopea speciosissima. Next base: position 84,675,099 of record NC_057916.1, on the reverse strand, counting down.
TGGTTTCGCTTTCTGTTATTAATGCTCTATTCTTCCATGAAATTCTTTTTCTAGTACATATTCTCTCTCTCTCTCTCAAATCTATAAAGGGGCCGGCTAGAGCATTCACTTTGTTTTAAGGAGAAAGAATGAGAGAAACTGAGAAGAATAATAAGAAGATGAGTGGAGCTGCTGGTCACCTCAACGGTAATTGTGCTAATTATAAGCCGCCGCCGGCAACAGTGTTCAGAACAAAAGGGCAACAAGGGAGCAACAAGAACTGGTGCTTCAAGATGCCACTGCACTATCCAAGGTTCAAGAAGTCTGACTACGAGACCATGCCCGAGTGGCAACTGGATTGCCTTCTTTCAGAGTATGGGCTGCCCGTCGTGACAGGAGATCTTGCTTATAAGAGAACGTTTGCCATGGGAGCTTTCCTCTGGCCCTCTGAAACTGAATGAAATAAATATTTTTGAGCATGTATACAGAGAGAGAGAGCTTCTAATCCATTTTCATTTCATGAGGAGATATATAGATGGCAAAGACACAATTAAGTAGTTGTAGCAGCTGTTATTGGTTTAATCCATTAGGCTTTCACTTACCATGCTTAATTTATATGTAATTATGTACCATGATGGTTGTTATGATATTGGCTTTGATTAATTTTTTGGTCTTAGAGATGTTATCTCCTATGAGGAAAGAAAGCACAAAGCCTTATTGTGCGGAATTCCTACTTCTAGCCTCCCTCCCTCTCTCTCTCCCTCGCTCCCTCCCTCGTTTACCCCCTCGAGATCTCCACACAAAAGAAGTGGAAAAGAGAGACGAAGAACATTACATGGAGAGAGCTCTTCAAATATATAAAGGCACCAAGGATAAGGACCTGATCGAACAAACCAATAGGTGACTATATACATAATTCTAGAGAAAGGGTTGGGCAAGCTGCCATCTTTTGGTAAGTTAGTGGCTTGCACCAATCACAGGCTAGACATAGGAGGACGATAAGGTCTTTTTCAAAAAAGAAGGGGGGGGGGGGGGGGAAGAGAGAAAATGACATATGTTGAACACCTGGCGGCATGCACAACCTTTTCCCATAACTCTATATTTCCCAACCTTTCAATAATGCATGCATACATAGCCCATATGGAGGGGCTAGGCATGGAAATTTTCTCAGCCGGTCCAAACCCACTAGCTACACACATTGGCCAGGATCGATATCTGATGCAACCGCTACTTGACCCGCCTCGGCTTGTGTACCCACTTAGTAAGTTAGAACGTTCATCCTTTGGAAAGGAACTTTAGCTAGCCATGATCTTATAGTTTAGTCCTTGGAAATGAAACGGTTGCAAAAATCTTACTACTTCTTGCAACCAAGCTCGCAATCAAAGAAATGAAATCTCAAAAGGTATTTTAGAAAATACAAAAACCTAAGATGGTACTTGTGAACCCAAAGAAAAAGTGAATTACTACATTTCATAGCAAGAAAGGTCCTCCAACCCTATTAGGAGCAAAAGATTTTCCGTTGTTGTCCATGGAATAATGGTGTCTTTGACAATTATATCCCAGACACGACTCACTAACCAACAAACCAACCTCAATGGTTGATTGTAGTCTGAGATATACAGATTGGCGGTTTGTTAATCCTTTGCACAACTTTTAATTAATTGTTACTGATAGGCCCAAATAACCAGCTAGTGAGCGATGGACACGTGGTAAGATCTAAATAGACAAACATTTGCAAAGACACAGTGACATGTGGCGACAAGACTTGCTTTGGGTGGTAAGCAATAGGCACGACCACTGAGGAGGCAGTTGGAATCAACATAGCACAGGGGAAGATTCCGCTCTCCACTAGGAGAAGTTACCCTCCATTGGGGGTATTAATCGTGGAGTCGGCTCTTGTCCTATAGCGGCGGGAGCTGGAGACACATGAAAACCACCTAAAAATAGGGGATGCAGTGGTCATTTCATGTGTGGGATTTAAGTGAGACCTACCTGTGAAAAGATCACCTTATCCCTGTTTTTGTTGTGATTTAGCTAGATTGAACGTTTTAGCTCTCGCCACAACAGGATAAGAGGATAGAAGGCAGAAGATTCCCAATCACCTCGATAACCATTCTAGGTATAAAAACTCAGAGAGATAAGTTCCAAGTAAAAGGATTCTGACAATTTTCTACTTAGTGATACCCTTCTGATCAACTTATCTCTGCAGCAGACTGATTTTGACATCAGATAATCTCTCTCCCCCTTTCGAAGTCTGCTTTGGGCCTCTTTTTTGTCCTGTTTTCTCCTTTTCCAGGTTGCACAAATCACCAGGAGGTTTTTCGACGACACTAATAACAATTAATTAATGATATTGGATTGTAGGACACACAGCCTAGTTTTAAATTGCAATAATTAGAGTGTTATCTGATCCATGGCATGGTTTCCAACAGGAATCTCAAACTAACGAAGCCCACAAGGGAGGAAAAGAGAGAAAAAGAGGGTCAGGTCAAAATCCATATATAAATTAACTATGAGAAGTAAAATTAAGCACAAAAATAAAGGATCTTTCATATTCTGCAATTAAATCATGTTCCCTACAAGTTAAAAGGACCTTGGATCATCTTTCAGCTACATTAATTAAAATCAGCAAGGCCAGAGGAAAGCTCCCATGGCAAACTTCCTCTTCTGGTCGACATCACCAACAAGAGGGAGTCCATACTGTGTGAGAAGGCAATCGAGCTTCCACTCAGGCATGGTCTCGTACTCGGCTCTGGTGTACCTTGGATAGTGTAGTGGCATCTGAAAGTATCCTCCGCACCACCGCTCTCCTCCGCTCATCTTCTCTCCTCCGTTCACTCCACCACTGCCTACACCGGCCGGAGTCGGGGCAGGTCGTACTGATTCCATTCCTTATTATCTCTCTCTGTGCAACCTCCTACCGATATCTGATGATATGGGTACTCTGATTATAGAACGGTGGCCTTTTATAGATTAAGAGAGAGGAGGTGCAATGACTACTGATGGGATGGACGATGATTATGGGTATTTATTATTTCTTTGTCTACCACAACCAAGAGTCGGTCTTAATTCTTAAATTCAAAATTATCCTCTTTTTTTTTATTTAAATTGATTTCAATAATCTTGCAGTATGGATAAAATAGCAAGTAAGACGAAATTTTTACTCCTACACTCCCGGGAATCAAGAAAATGGAATAATTTATTATTATTTTTTTTCATAAATACTTTCATAGGTTTTAGTATTTTTTAAAATACTCTTTAAGATCTCATTTTCTTGACTATTAACACGTAAGCATATCAGGAACATTCGTAATACAAGTGTTGCAGCAAAAAAATTTTCCCCCATAAAAAGGCTATATGGATCTTGACATTTCCTAATTCTCCGGTGGTTAATGAATTCAACGCACCAAAAATTTGTTGTCTTGGGGGGAGGGGAATTGGAATTAATACTAAAAATCTCATACACTATACCTATAATTAAGGGTGTTAACCGGTATTGGTTTCAACGGTTTCAATTTCAAACTGTTTCAGTTTCAATATTTTAAACGGTTCTAAATAGTTTTAAATGATTTTTTTTTAATTCTTTATTCAAAGGATTTTTTATTTATTGAAATAGATGTAAATTTAACATTGAATTGTTGTTTTTCAGTTTTCTTTTAATAATTGTAAAATTATAATTGTTTATATATTTTCATTTTTTTTTTCAAAAAGTTTGAATGTCTCTTAATTTTTAGTGGGATTTATTTATTTGTACAATAAGTGTTTATTTCAACCATGAATAACTTAACTTACTATGTATATATCAATTGGTTTTAGACGATTTAACATCGGTTTTTAAATGGTTCAATTCGATTTTGAACTATTTAATTATTTTAAAATTAAAACCAAACCATGTATTAAACAATTTCACAATTTCAATGTAAACATATTGGTTCAATTTCAATAATTGGTTTAGTTTGGTTTTGAAATCCTTACCTATAATAACCTCTAAAAAAATGAGAAAGGGTCTTCAAAGATGATAGTTACAAAGTATAGTTGGAGGTATGCAATATGGGAAATCTATTTCATACACAAAGATTTTTATTTGTTAAAGGACCAAATTCTCCTTGATCCACGGACACTAAACAAGAAATTTCATCACCAATGATCATAATTGTGCTTGGATGAATTGATAACGAATAACAAGAAGGGTATTTCAGACCTAGCTTCAATGTGTAAGACAAGAGAGTAATGATGACCTTAGATTTGTGGGTAAAATTTTCCATGACACTTAACGAGTGATCAATGTCTTCCTAAGCAGGCCGTTCATGAAACTGTTTTTTTTTTTTTTTTTTCATTTTATGAAGAAAATGAAATCCAAGCAACCAATATTTATGTATGTGTTAGTATGGAAATAAAGTGAATGATATGTAATTGTACACATCTCATATCAATAAATTGCCAAGTAACGCGTTGGTGAATGATAAAGATTGGCAACCAAGTTTGGTGATCAACAACACAAGACCTAGTTTGGGGGGTAAAATGAATACCGGGCCACTAGGTCATGTCTACTCAATGCGATAATAAATGTGTCTCCTTCCTTCTAGTAAGTTCTTGGAAATCCTTTCTTCCACATTAAGAATGACAAGTGGCATAAGCATACCCACACAATCAAAAGGACTAATGAATTATATTGGAGTGGGTCAGTGGAGGATGCCATTATTGCATTTCTGTCCAATACTACTCTCTACAGTTTCTAACTTTAGGGGCAGGAGATAGTCTCCAAGTAATTACCCATCAAAGAGAAGGCGGCAGAGAGGGAAAGTATGAAAGTATCTAGGATGTTATACGCCACACATTGCGGTTTGACTGGTCAACTATCAGTAGTATCAGAGGCCAACCCACACCAGCATTTGAGGCCCACAACTCACCAGCAGTCTTCGAAGATTGGGATCAATTATAACCGATAATAATACATATGGGGTGCTGTTTTTTATGCCGCAGCGCAGCTTGCATTCAGACGCATGGGTAACCTGTGCAGCGGTAAGATGGTCATTGCACTCATCTTCATGTGTTTAGACACAGACTGTGCTGCCACGTAAAAAACATTCCCCCAATAATAAGAAGGGAAGGTGTTGTCTCAAAAAATCAAAAGATAACCCTGTACTTTGCCTAAAATAAGCATAAACCCGAGGTTTCCAAAAATCAACTTCTACACCTCTCGATTTATAAAAAAAAATACAAAATTAACAATCAATTAAGAACTCAACGTTAACCGATGAAAAAAAAATCTATTTACTTAAATTACTTAACATAGAACCTGTTTCCACCCTGGTAGGGTGTGTTTTATCCGGGGGGGAATAGGGTGAAGCAATAAAGAATAGAACATTTCATTTCTGTGCCTAACACAAATTAGAAAGAGCACCAGCTGTTGGGAAATGTGTGAAAATCTTTTTATACCTGTGTGTAAAGAAAATTAGAGAAATACAACAGTACATGAATAATAATTGTGAATAGTGATATGTAAATAGTAAACATGAATAATGACAACGTGTGGATCCACGTTAACACAAAGTGAGAGCGTCTAAAGAACGTATAAAAATGATATAAACAAACTCACAGACACAAGTATTTACGTGGTTTGATAATATCTACATCCACGGGTATAATTTGGACTTCTTCACTATGAGAGAACTTGAGAATAATAGTACAAGATACAATACTTTGGATTTAAGCCAAACCTAACCATGTATCCAAAACTGGATACCCCTTGTACACCCTCTCTCAACTCACATTCTCAAACTCTTGAACAGATTGAACACACAAGTTCAAGAACTGTGAAGGTGAGAGTGTTTTTTTGGAGTTATTGGGTTTAGTACAATCTCTTCAAGGGTTTGAGAGTGTGAGTTGAGAGAGAGTGTACAAGCGGTATCCGATTTTGGATACAAGGTTGGATTTGGCTTAAATCCAAGGTATTGTATCTTGTACTATTATTCTCAAGTTCTCTTATAGTGAAGAAGTCTTAATTATGACCGTGGATGTAGGTATTGCCGAACCACATAAATACTTGTATCTGTGAGTTTACTTTTATCATTTTTATACGCTTTTTGTACGCTCTCACTTTGTGTTAACATGGGTCTCACAAGTGGTCACTATTCATGTTTACTATTCACATATCACTATTCACATGACACTACTCACAATTACTATTGGTGAATGTTTTTTTGGAGTTACTGGGTTTAGTTCAATCTCTTAAGGGGTTTGAGAGTGTGAGTTGAGAGAGAGTGTACAACGGATATCCGGTTTTGGATACAGGGTTGGATTTGACTTAAATCCAAGGTATTGTGTTATACCCGCACCCCGGGAGTATAATTAATTATTAATTCTTCCCTGTGACGTGTAGTTATCACTACCACGTATGCCGGTGAGTTGTTCTCACTGGTGGTCAAACCCAGCTATATTGACCCTAGTACGAGGTTGCCTGTGGAAACTAGTCGGGACCATGGAGGTTGCCCCTTGACATGTCGGGGTAAGTAGTTGACCAAATTTTATTGTGTGCTTCTTGCCCTCTCAAAGCCCTCGAGTGTGGTCCAAAGGCCCGACCTCTTATGGTGGGAACCACCTTCCTACTCGCATCGGATGCAAGGTTCTGGCGCCTCCGACCACTGCATCCAATGTGCCGACAAGGACTCTTGTGGGTGAGACCCTATGGCTAAGGTGCTATGGGTGTCTGCCATGTTTGACCCTACCCAAATAGACCCTAGGTTACACTTATGAGGCCTTATCCAAACAGGCCATTAAAAGTGATTTTCTATATGAGAGAGAGGGGTAAGACTATTCCTTAGTCTTTCTTTTTCTTTTCTTTCCTAACCTAATCGTGAAAAGGAGGAGAGCTTTGAAGAGAGGAGGCGGCAAGGAGGAGAAGAAGGAGAAGGAAGGGAAGAAGAAGAAGGAAAGCTTCTGGGTTTGGAGCTTTAAAGAGGGCACATCGTGTGTACCTCAAACTAGGTAAGCCAAGTGCCCTTTTCCCTCATTTTTCTCTCTTCCCCCTTGTTCGTTTGAGCTTAGGTGGTTCGTTGGTTGCGGCCCCAAGATGGGGATTTCTTTTGAAACCCAAAGGGTTAGCTCGAGTCATGTGTAGTTTCCCCTTGTAGGATGCTTTCCTATTTTCATTACAATCCTATAAAGACCTCTATTTTGACCTCTTCTTGAATCTATTTGATTCTAAAGCTTCAACCACCAAAGAAAACCCCAAATCTGGATTTTTGAGCTTTTGATCCTTTAAACCCCCTTAAATCTTTGAATGTTGGGTGTTTCTAAGACCCAAATAGACTCCAAGACACCCCTCCCTTGTCCCTTGAGGCTTAGAGAACCAAATGGGACAACCACTGGGCTTTTAAAGACCTTGAAATCACACTTGGGTTGCATCGGAGGCAAGGCGTGTGAGTCCGATGTTTGCCTCCGATGTGTCCCGAGCCTGCAGGGAAGGTCGGAGGCAAGGTCGAGGCAAGCTCTGCGAGTCCGACGTTGCCTCCGATGCGATTTTAAGGCTTATAACTTATGTAAACGTGGGGTTTCTCTATGAGGCCTCCCCTACACTCTCTCACACTCTTATTCACTTCCATAGGCGCCAACATATGTGCAATGGAGTGATTTTGAGCGGAATCGTTGCGCTTATACAAATTCCATTTGAAGTAATTGGTGAGTGGGTTTGGGTGACTGTTTGAGCTTGTTTACTATTGCTTATTCATGCATTTATGAATTATATTGTGATATTATCATTCAAGCATGATTGCATATTTGCATTTATTCTTATTTGATGATGATGATTTGGATGATATGGATTTGTGTTGGGTTACGGTCTTGGGAAATCTGCACCGAACCCCGATCGTGGAATTGTATATTGCATCTCATTCTTGTCTGTATGCGCCGTGTTGTCTTGGTACCGGGTGTTAGATGGAATGGGGCGTTGACACACCGGATGTACCTCTCAACACGATAGGATTCATGTAGTATATCGTGGTTAGGCTCGGTTCCTATGCTCGACCCTTACCAACGAGGGTTTAGGTATTGGGTAGCAGAGCACTGCTTTGCTGTGGAGATTTAGAGAGGCCAGGCCAGGGTAGTAATGGTTATCGGAGTCGCCTGCAGGGTGGTGATGACTACGACCGGCGCGGGCTCCATAGTAATAATTGAGGTTGCATTGTGGTGAGAATGGAAGGATCCACAATGTCTTCCCGAGTTATTGCGATAGCATATACCCATTGACTTAGCATTGTGTGTTAGGTGGTAAATGAATTAATAATAGCATGCACCATGGACTATTTGTGATTATGTGATTGTGCATCCCCTTTTCTCTCTCACTAGCTCGGTGGAGCTAACTCCGTGTACACATTCTTTTTAGATTTTGATGCGGATGATTCTTGTGGAGCCGAGACCGTGGCGAGGATCATGGCGATGGTTGCCCATGATGATTGTGCCTACGGGCTGTATTGATACTTGGGACTTGTTTCCTTCTTTTTTTTTTTTTGGGGCCACGTGCCTTGTATAAATATTTATTATTATACTTGTTTTGGGGTAGTTATGCTATGGTCATTCGGGATATCCATCCAAACTATTTATGTATCACTTAGCCGTGTGAACATGAGGTAACTCATAAACGCTTCCGCTTATTTTATGATCGTTGGAAATGTAATATTCCTTTATCTTTCGCACTCGATATTATTGTATTGTAATATTGGTTTATGGTCGTGAGTTGGCCATCGCACGAGATCTGGCGGTGAGGTGGGATGACGCGTGTCACCCCAATCATACCACGATATTGTATTTTATCCTTGTCGGGATAGGGTGTGACAACATGGTATCGAGCAATGATGCTCTGCACCGCCACGATCTTGCGGACTCTTGATTTACTCTCCACAATTAGGTTCTAAACTAAAAATCTTCAAAAACATAAATGATTGTGTGCGGACATAGGAGAAGACGATTGTGGTGAAACAAGGACTTAGAAGATAATAGGTGACATGGAACTTAGGACTTGAACCTTAGGCTGTTAAGCTACAACTATGTAATTGCTTGGTTGAGTCTTAAGTAGGTCATAGATGGACAATTATATGCTATAATTCATAAACACTAATGAATCAATCATAACCAAGCACAAATATCAGCAATGATTTAAACAAGAGAGAATTAATCAAATACATAGAGATACATATAAGATTAATTACAAATATCCAATTGTTCCAAATCTTCTTGGGAGGCAATCATATCCTTCCCATTTTAACATTCATGATTTCATCTTTTCCAACAAAAACATATGACTCCATCCTGCTCAATCAAGAGATACTAATCTAAACACCATAATTGTTCCAGATTCTCTGCTTCGGCATAACTGTGTCTTTCCCAACTCAAAATGCAAGATCTCATCTGTTCCAACTCAAAACATTTGATTCGGTTCATTTCAGATTAAATATACAAGTCTACCATTTCTAAAAGTTTCCAATTGTTCATCCTAAGACAAGAACTAGAAGAACTGATCCGAGATAACTTCAATTTGTTGAGAGAAAGTTGGGATAGTCATTTCCACCACCGCCACCATCGCGACCAAGAAAGGTGTTGATGTCATCTACCCCTCTCTCGATACCCTCTAGGCGCCGAGTCTGGTCGAAGAGTTGCTTCATGACCTCATCGAAGCCTTCCACCACTCGCAGGTTCAGCCGCTTTGATGGTCGTCGAATGTCAATACCTCCCACCGATGAAGGTATAGGGATTCCTTCTAGGTGAACAATAGGTCTTTGCTCCTCCAATGGACATGTTGATAACGCCGACCAAGCGTCGCGGTGAAGGCAATAGGAACCCCCTTGACATATGAGACAACTGATAATTTTGTATGCCGGTTCTCGGTGTCCAGATTTGTATAGAAATGGCGAATGAGTTTCAAGTAGTATGGTTCGGAAGGTTGAGAATGTTGGTCCACCCCAATGCCTCAAATCTCTGCCCCACCTTGTAAGCTTGAGATCATCCAACACTACATCCCGCCCTTCCATTATATTTACAAGCGGAAGTAGTCTCGGTAAAGCTCTTGGTCCTCTATCTTTTGGAACCATAGTGGATCTAGGGCAGGTTGGTGCAATTTGTTCTACGCATGTACGTCGTGTTCTTGGAGTCATTGATTGTTTTAACACTGCAGCCAAAAGCCAAGTAGATAGCAAAGTAATACCTTGAATGTTAAGGCCTAAGTAGATGATCAATGTAAGGTTATGGGGTTTAAAACCTAGCCTTCGATTCTTTTTTTCAAGGCAATTAAGTTACAGCAGGATGCTTAGGCTAGAAAATTCTGATTTTTTTATCAATTTGTGATCTAAGAAGTTGGAGAAAAGGAAAGGCATGGCCATTATGTGAATGACATGATAAATAATGAAGATTCATGGTCATAATATGCCTAAAAAGTAATATTTTATACAAAATAGTGGGTTCAAGCAAGAAATGGGTTTATTCAATCATGGAGCATGCCTTGAACTTCAAAGAAAATTTTCAGATTTTGTGGTTGAAGGTTTGAATCTTGGGAAACAAGTAAATATGATTTGTGACAACTCAGAGAATGTAAGCTAAGCCCTATCTAGTAAAACCGAATCAAATATGGCAAAAGAGAAGAGGAAAGATTCTAAGGATTTTATCAACAATCATGTATACAAGAAAATATGTTTGAAGATAAGACAATGTGATAATTTTCTATGAGATTTTATGGCATGTAAAAGAATTAGATTTGAACTTGGAGAGTTTTCCAAAATATTGTGAATTGATAACTTTACCACAATCAAAACTCGAACATAATCCTAGTAAAATTCAACTAGACTTGACAAACATAGCAAATCTCTAAAATGCTTGCAAAGACTTGAAAATTTATAAAAGATGCAATAATCAAACAAAGATCCAACAACTTAGTGTCATCGATCAAATAGGACTTGATTTACACCTAAAAACCCTAGTTTCGGCCAATCGGTTTGGTATGAATTTGGTGTACATGGCCATGGGATTACAAGCAAAATCAAGACATGATCATAACTTGAGATGATTCATCCCAAATCCAAGAAAGAGAAAGTAGGAATGGGAAGAAAGCCATATCTTGAACAAGCGAGAGTTGAACCTTGAGGCTTAGGATTACAAGAAAACCACCTAAGGGGAGCTTAAACGGAAGTCCCTGTAGAGCTTTTTCTCCTGCGGTTATGTCCTTTTCTTTGGAGCAAAAAAAAAAAAATGAGTTTTAAAACTCGTGGCTCTGTTTTGTTAAAATTCTACGAACAGAGCGAGCGAGCGGATCCACTTATCGTGAATCCGCTCTGCACAAAACTTGAAATTATCATTTTAAAGCGTAGCGGATCAACGAACGGATCCACACTCATGCGTCCATCCGTAGATCCGTTTGACTTCAACTCTCTCGCCTTTGAGACTTACGAGACCGACGAATGAGCGGTTTGCATTCCACATCCGCCCGTTAATCCGCTCTACCTATTTTCACAGAGGAGTCACGAACGCACCCGGAATCTTGCGTCGCTTGTGAGTCCACCCGATTTCTTTTAAGATTTTGAGCCTATTTTGGAGATCTTTTGACCACACCTATATGTGATGATCATGTGCCTATACCCTAGATCGACCACCCCTGTTGTGTGACCCATTTGTGGGGACCACTTAAGTCTAGTAAATACCTTTAAATTGAAAGAGGTTACGACTTGTACCCGACTGGGCCCGCTAATAAGAACTAGCAGGCATTGGTAATCGCTGTGACTCCTCTCTTACATGAAAGGATAAAAGTTACCTTGAGGATGAAGATCCATAGACCCTATGAATGTAAGGACTCAAACCTTATGGATAGAAAAACCTAAATCTATGCGGGTAGAGACCCTTAATGGGGTGCGTAGAATCTAAACCTGTGGGTAGGTACTAGGAAAGGAAAGTAATAGGCTGGTTTGGGCTGTTTATTTGAGTAAGCCATGAAGGTCACGTGTATTTGGAAGTCACTCATAACACCTCAAGCTAGTGATGACTCTATTTGGACTTTACTTGGTCCATCCAAACCTTGTTTAGACTCATAGAGAAAGTCCTACACCGTGATTCGACTTTCCAAAGAAAGGACTTAGCGAACCGTACCTGAGAACTTCTTGTTCTGGTGGATTGACCTAGATGAGAGATATGTCCATAGGAATTTGAATGTAATTATTGAATCTATGCCTACATATTGGTGTGATATATATATATATATATAGTTATCCCTTAGAACCTTGGACTTGTGTGACTAGAGTGATTCTCTGGTACTATAAGTATGACTTACCTCGACCTTCTTTGTGAAACTAGTTGGAGCCCGACCTTGGTTGACCAAACCTTAGGGTAATGAATAATGAATTTAATGACCGAGTAGGTTAATTTATTGAGACACTGCTGAAGAGTTGACTTGGACCAAAACTATTAAAGGGTTATTGGTTCTCGAAAGAGGACTGATGTGGACTCTTCCTTGTGGGATAAGCGTGTAGTAGGTTTAAAGGTTGTGAAAGTTGAAGCGAAGGATGTAACAAGACCTTCTCCAACGACAGATATGAATGGGGTAATGGATCACCAAATGCGTTCCCTCCGTCTTGGGAGTGAACAATAGGAGATTCCATCAATATTCTAAATCATTCTAAAGTTGGGTTAGGTAATGAGACAACCGGATGTGAAAGCCTTGAAATGTAAACCCTATGTTGGGTCATGGGCAGGTTAAATCCTGTAACCCAAGAATGACCAGAGTAGTGAAGGCTAGAGTGGTATCACACGATCTGGAAGATCTAGGGAACCTTTGGTCCTTGAGACTTAACTTAGTAGTTGGAACCCCGTTTTCCTAGGGTTATTGTGAACCACACCCCGTGGTAATTTGACCCTGTAAGGAAAAGAGAATTGTGGAACCTAACTTGCTGTGACATGTGGCCTTTGCCTCATCTTGACCCGACCTTTGACTTAGTTTAAGATGTGGGTGACTTGGGATGTTGTTATCCAACAACCCTTATCACTTGAGACCCTAGTCCTCAAATTTCGGGACGAAATTTCTTGTAAGGTGGGGAGAATGTTATACCCGCACCCGGGAGTATAATTAATTATTAATTCTTCCCTGTGACGTGTAGTTATCACTACCACGTATGCCGGTGAGTTGTTCTCCTTGGTGGTCAAACCCAGCTATATTGACCCTAGTACGAGGTTGCTGTGTGGAAACTAGTCGGGACCATGGAGGTTGCCCCTTGACGTGTCGGGGTAAGTAGTTGACCAAATTTTATTGTGTGCTTACTGCCCTCTCAAAGCCCTCGAAGTGTGGTCCAAAGGCCACGACCTCTTATGGTGGGAACCACCTTCCTACTCGCATCGGATGCAAGGTTCTTGGCCTCCGACCACCGCATCCAATGCTGCGACAAGGACTCTTGTGGGTGAGACCCTATGGCTAAGGTGCTATGGGTGTCTGCCATGTTTGACCCTACCCAAATAGACCCTAGGTTACACTTATGAGGCCTTATCCAAACAGGCCATTAAAAGTGATTTTCTATATGAGAGAGAGGGGTAAGACTATTCCTTAGTCTTTCTTTTCTTTTCTTTCCTAACCTAATCGTGAAAAGGAGGAGAGCTTTGAAGAGAGGAGGCGGCAAGGAGGAGAAGAAGGAGAAGGAAGGGAAGAAGAAGAAGGAAAGCAGCTCTTGGGTTTGGAGCTTTAAAGAGGGCACATCGTGTGTACCTCAAACTAGGTAAGCCAAGTGCCCTTTTCCCTCATTTTCTCTCTTCCCCCTTGTTCGTTTGAGCTTAGGTGGTTCGTTGGTTGCAGCCCCAAGATGGGGATTTCTTTTTGAAACCCAAAGGGTTAGCTCGAGTCATGTGTAGTTTCCCCTTGTAGGATGCTTTCCTATTTTCATTACAATCCTATAAAGACCTCTATTTTGACCTCTTCTTGAATCTATTTGATTCTAAAGCTTCAACCACCAAAGAAAACCCCAAATCTGGATTTTTGAGCTTTTGATCCTTTAAACCCCCTTAAATCTTTGAATGTTGGGTGTTTCTAAGACCCAAATAGACTCCAAGACACCCCTCCCTTGTCCCTTGAGGCTTAGAGAACCAAATGGGACAACCCTGGGCTTTTAAAGACCTTGAAATCACACTTAGGTTGCATCGGAGGCAAGGCTGTGTGAGTCCGATGTTTGCCTCCGATGTGTCCCGAGCTGCGCAGGGAAGGTCGGAGGCAAGGTCGAGGCAAGCCTTTGAGTCCGACGTTGCCTCCGATGCGATTTTAAGGCTTATAACTTATGTAAACTGTGGGGTTTCTCTATGAGGCCTCCCCTACACTCTCTCACACTCTTATTCACTTCCATAGGCGCCAACATATGTGCAATGGAGTGATTTTGACGGAATCGTTGCGCTTATACAAATTCCATTTGAAGTAATTGGTGAGTGGGTTTGGGTATTGTTTGAGCTTGTTTACTATTGCTTATTCATGCATTTATGAATTATATTGTGACATTATCATTCAAGCATGATTGCATATTTGCATTTATTCTTATTTGATGATGATGATTTGGATGATATGGATTTGTGTTGGGTTACGGTCTTGGAAATCTGTACCGGAACCCCGAATTACGTGGAATTGTATATTGCATCTCATTCTTGTCTGTATGCGCCGTGTTGTCTTGGTACCGGGTGTTAGATGGAATGGGACGTTGACACACCGGATGTACCTCTCAACACGATAGGATTCATGTAGTATATCGTGGTTGGCTCGGTTCCTATGCTACGACCCTTACCAACGGGGTTTAGGTATTGGGTAGCCGAGCACTGCTGCTGTGGAGATTTAGAGAGGCCAGGCGGGGTAGTAATGGTTATCGAGTGCGCCTCACGGTGGTGATGACTACGACCGGCGTGGGCTCCATAGTAATAATTGAGGTTGCATTGTGGTGAGAATGGAAGGATCCACAATGTCTTCCCGAGTTATTGCGATGGCATATACCCATTGACTTAGCATTGTGTGTTAGGTGGTAAATGAATTAATAATAGCATGCACCATGGACTATTTGTGATTGTGTGATTGTGCATCCCCTTTTCTCTCTCACTAGCTCGGTGGAGCTAACTCCCGTGTACACATTCTTTTTAGATTTTGATGCGATGATGATTCTTGTGGAGCCGAGACGTGGCGAGGATCATGGCGATGGTTGCCCATGATGATTGTGCCTACGGGCGTATTGATACTTGGACTTGTTCCTTCTTTTTTTTTTTTGGGGCCACGTGCCTTGTATAAATATTTATTATTATACTTGTTTTGGGGTAGTTATGCTATGGTCATTCGGGATATCCATCCAAACTATTTATGTATCACTTAGCCGTGTGAACATGAGGTAACTACTGTAAACGCTTCCGCTTATTTTATGATCGTTGGAAATGTAATATTCCTTTATCTTTCGCACTCTGATATTATTGTATTGTAATATTGGTTTATGACTGTGAGTTGGCCACTGCATCGAGATCCTGGCGGTGAGGTGGGATGACGAGTGTCACCCCAATCATACCCTGATATTGTATTTTATCCCTTGTCGGGATAGGGGTGTGACATATTGTATCTTGTACTATTATTCTCAAGTTCTCTCATAGTGAAGAAGTCTCAATTACGTCCGTAGAAGTAGGCATTATCGAACCACGTAAATACTTGTATTTGTGAGTTTGCTTTTATCATTTTTATACGCTCTTTATACGTTCTCACTTTGTGTTAACGTAGATCCCACACATGGTCACTATTCATATTTACTATTTACGTTTACTATTCATGTGACACTATTCATGTACTATCGTATTTCTCTAATTTTCTTTACATACAGGTGGAAAAGAATTTTCGCACTTTTTTCAACACCAACAGAAAAGATTCTTAATTATATCTCTGAGAAAATTATTAAAGAATGCTTAATTCCTGAAGGTTTTTAGTCTCTCCTGAGGCACACTGTGTTAAATACATAGAACCTAAGTCCATCACAAACCCTTCATAGGCTATCAGATTTAAACAAACAGCCCACCTCCAGACTTGTCGTCAAACACTACATCATATCCACATCATATCCACCTCAATAAGAGCATCATCAGTAGAGTTGTTCAATTGACATGTCTCAATGTCATCCCTACCTATGGGTATGCCTCTCATTTGTTCTTTAGAGAATCAAAATGTTGAACATCTACATTGTTATTCTTTGTAGAACCACAACAGCTTGTGGGGAAAAAGTTTCTTTTTTCCTACTTTACCCCCTAAAACCATTTAAATCCACACTAGGTGTTAAATGTTAAAAAATGATCAAACTACCTTTTTTTTCAATCTCTTCTAAAATTTGAAAAGGCCTAATTGCCCTGATCTATTTGTTAAAATCTGAAAAGACCAAAATGCCCTCATCTTCCCCAAATCATCATCTTCTTTTTACAAACCCAATACTACCTTCACCACCATCACCGCCACGCATCATTAACACCATCACCACCGTGAAGCCCCACCTCCAGCACCACCTCCAATTCTTCCACCTTTAAGTGGGACCACTTACTGTTTATTCGTCTTCGTCTCCTTTCTTCTTTGAGTCTCCCCCGCCGCTGCAAGTGCAACCCCCTCTGCACAACCAAAGCCCACCCCTCTTCCGTCCTGGGCTTGTTGCTATCCGACGAATTGTTGCTATCAGATGAAATGTTCTGAGTGGATGAACTTTTGGGCTTTATTGATGATTGCAACACGGATCCAATAACCAGGTTTCTACCAGAAAAAGAAAAAGATGAAGAGATAAGCAGCAGCGCAATAATAATGCTTACCTCAGATTCAGAGTCTATTAATAATGTAGTTAATTACATATCTGATGAACGACCAGAAGAAGGAAAAGGGATTGCCATGGGGGTTTTCGATTTACTCCGACCGACAAAGATCTATTGCTCCATTATCTCGGAAACAGATTGAGTGGCAGAAATCTCCCTTCAAATGCAGTGAAGGACTTTGATGTTTACACCAAGGAGCCATGGTTAATTCCTGGTACTAATTATTACCTACTTTCTTCTTTCTACAATTTTTTGTTTGATTCACCTAGTTATTAGAACTACTACTAATAACGGACTTAAATGACTTTTGGGGAGGTAAAATAGAGGTGGTACGTGGACTTGTCAAAACCTTAGGGGGGATACGAGGAATATTGGGTGTATTTTAAAGATACACATATTTAACTTTTTTTTTTTTTAAAGCAGATCTTCAACCAAGCCAAAAAAGTGGCTGCTCCAGACTGATTTAGATTGGAATCAGTCTCGGAATGGATTGGGACCGATCCGGATCCCAATTCAGCATTTTAAAACCCTGCCTCCACCCTAAAATGAAACATCTTAGTTCAACCATGCTCTCCCTCTATATCACAACCAAAAATCTGTCACACAAAAAAAAGCATCCAATGTGGGTGTGGCAATGATTCAATTTCTTGCATACTCATTGGCCATGAAGTGTTGAATACCAGTATGGCTCATAATTCAAAGTATCCAGGTAACAGAGATGATAATTGTTAGGGACCCATGAGACTAGGGCTGTAAATAGATAACCGAAAATCCAAATTCGATCCGCATCCGTATCCATTTAAGGGCATCCGTATTCGATTAGAGATATCAGAAAAAAAAATCCAAATACTCCAATAAAAATCTGAATCCGAATTCTTAATTTTTAAAATTAAGTAAATAACGATCTTGAGGGTTTTTGAAGATTCAACAGATTCTAGAATATGAGGAGAAGAGAATCATGATCTAAAATTATGGATTGAGAATGAATTGTATCCACTAGGGGGAGGAAGGTTCGGGTTACACAAGACAGAGGTGTAAACGGATGGTCGAAAATCCGAATTCGATCCGCATCCGAATCCATCCAAATCCGTTTAGAGGTATCCATATTCGACCAGGAAATATCCGAATCCGATTACATCCGATCCGTTTACAGGCCTACATGAGACCCATGCAACTGAGACAACATGGAGTCCCAGTTTCAAACATTTGCAAATGTTAGGGATGCTAAATTCATTAATTCTTCTTGTGAACCTATGCTACCTACACCATGCAACGTAAAACAATATGGTGAGAAAATTGCTATGCACCTTTCAGTGGACACTGAATGAAGAATTAGTTGATCTAAAGGTGTGAAAAATTAACATCAGGAATCTGTTGTTCGATCAACAGAAACTTCAGCAAGTTTCTCAGGGGCTACTTTTACTGTCGAAGGCAAATCTAAAAGCATGCTTGCAGGAGCAAAATACATATGTAGTGACATCATACAAATAGTAATCCCCAAGAAAAGCTGCACCAATATAAGAGAACACAAGATCAATTCCCCCAATAAATAAGAGAATGAGAGTGTTTAGCAGGTTTGCATCTTATTCCCCATGGATTGATTGAAAGCATGCATCGACCAGAATATTATAATCAATCATTTTTCGAGGATTATGTTTCAATCAATCTTATGGAGATATAAGTGCAGCAGTACCCAATATCTACTCCTTAAGGAGAGGAAAATCACATAAATCATTTGAGCTTCAAATGCATTTTTAACTCACCTGCAGTGTAGGCTTGAAATCGAAGAGATACACAGATAACGCCATTGTGAGAAGCATTGCCATTGATGTGGAGTACACCTGAATGCAGAAAAAATAAATTATGCTGGACAGAGATAAAATGGGCATAGCATTCATGAATTAACAACAATCACATAAAAATAGAAAAAGAAAAATGTATAGTCATCATTATCTGGCTTCACTAGGATTTTCTTTCATTATGGTCTCAAGAAAAATAAGAGCAGTTGAAATTGGCTGGACGGTATAGCAAAACAAATGTCACTCTGTTAGTCAATTTACCTCTGTATTCACCTCTCTTTTGCTTTAGTTTTTGCCTATATACTCATAGGGAGAGGGTTCTCTGAGCAAGCGGCATAGGGAGCGCACCAATGAAGTGCGACAAAATGGTATAACAAATAGGAGGGCAGTGAGGTCATTTAATGTGAGTGTGTGTGTGTGTGAGAGAGAGAGAGGGAGAGAGAGGGGTGCTACTGTACTCTGCCCCAGCGACTCAAAGAACCTTTTCCCATATTTACATCTGTTAACCTGAATTGACTTCTTCTAAACCCAAAATGAGCAGCCCATAGCCTTCACTAAACCCTCAGTCCATCCCACTTCCAAGCAGTACAGCTCTAGATCTTTTAAGACTTCAATACTGTTGGCAGTCCTACATCACTGCATTAACTATTCTTGCCACAAATTATGCAGAAGTTTACTGAGGGTCTAAATAAAATAGGGGAGAGGCTCCAGTTTCCCACCAATAGGGGTCGTGGGTGACGAATTGTCCAATAGGGGGTATTTAATGTGGAGAGAGTAGAGAGAGAGAGAGAGTGGGTCCCATGGGTGGAATGTGAGAGATGCGTATAAGGAATCTGCATTAGGTACTTCATTGGTGTCGGAAACACTCTCCATGATGTTTACCAATAGCTGAACACGGCTTTCAGATGAACCCAGAATTCAGTCTCACAGTCCTGACATTCATTTTCCCATTTCCAATAATCTGAAATGCAGCCTCTACACAAGCTCTTAAATCATAATCCAACCGTTCTCTTCTGCTGGAATCAGGATCAAATTCGCACTATGTACTGGGTTAGAATCTCAACCTGCTCTTGACTGTCCAAGATTTCCACCAACGAGACAGGGATCAACTGTGACTGCAGCAGGATGACAGCAATGATATGGAGCCATACCAACAAGAAAGCCTAGAAAATCAACCTTGGCCTCGATATCCAATTCACCTATATTGTAGTCTTTAGAAAAGACAATAAAATATACAACTAGGGTAAAGAAACCCTAGAACACCATGGTTAGGCCAAGGCCTGGGGAGGAGGAGGCAGCTTCCTACCTCTAATTGTAATGGGAAATTCTGAAGAAATGATCCCCATGCAAGACACTTCTCCCTGTTTATTATACCACTCAATTAGACCTGTTACCCAGGCAAGTAATTAGAAGTCCTCCATGTCTCTTTGCATCCCCTTACAGTATCAATTTAGGTAAATAAGACAAAAAGGAGATATCTGGCCTTAGCAAAGACATAAATCATATGAACCAGAATACAACCAAAATATACCCAAAATACCCTAGATGACACAAACTGGAAGAAGCTATTTAGAGTGGTTTACTCGGTCAACCTACTATAAAATGTTTAGATCAGTTGCGACACAATATTAGGAAATAATATGGAACACAAAGACAGTACTCACCTTCACAATATTGTCAGCATACTTCATTAACCATGAAACTAGTAACCCAGTAGATCCAAGATTTAATACCACCATCCATGTCGTAAAACTGTATCCATTAAATAGGCGTTGCCACCATGGTCCCTGCTCAAGTTCATGCTTGAAATCATCCAGGATAAACCATGCCATATTGAAGATTGCACCAAACCTGGAAAGCGAAATTTCTTGTTCATGAATCAATAGTAGTACTTTAGAAGAATATGAGAGTGGAAATGCATACTAGTCACACAAACGCATTGAGTGGCTCCAATTAACACAACGTCATTCTCTTATGATTTCAAAGATTGCAATATGATCTCCTCCTAGAGGTTGATTATAAAAGGGAAACTTTAATTTCTTGTGAGAAAGTATATTCTTCAATCAAACTAAATTTTACCTCATGAAATAACTCTGCCATTTTCAGAATAACTTTATTTGTTTACTAGGTCCTTAAATTTTTCTTCAGAATGAGATGGTTCGATCATACACAACAGAGACTAATTAACTGCAGCAATCAAATAAAATGATGTCATGCAAGTTGAAAGGCTAGGGGGGATGCCAGGAAGGGTTTGGGTTGAATTAGTGAGAAAAGATACAATATTTTATGAATCAACAAAAAATAAACCCTTAGATGGAGTGCACTGGTAGCAAAAATTTTAAGTAGTTGAAGTGTTGAAGCCATAAAAACTGGAATAGGAAATTGTTGATTGAGTTATATTTCCTATCTCCACCTTACTTTCTGATAACAAAGTCAAGGCTCTATTTATGGTTACTAAAAGTGGACACTTACATATATAATTGTACATTCTGCCAGTACAGGCTGTCATTGTTCTTCTTCATCAGAAATTCAGTACAAACACCCGCTAATGCCGAGAGACAAGCAGACAGGATCCCCAACATATAACCCTGAATTGGTGCAGAGAAAAGGGAGTCGCATGAAGCCTGATCACAACCTTTAACCTGCATCGATAAGAGAAAGAAGGGGCATTTCAGTTACAATGGCAATGCCAGTATAAATGTCTGGTTTGGCATGGCACACATGCAACCATCACTGCCTATATTGCATGTTTATTAAAAAACAGCGACCACTGGCCAATTACTCATGTCGTTACAGATGATCTTAGCCATTCAATCTTGTCCCTATTGAAAATTGAAAGACCCGATAATCATGAAATGGTATAGAAATGAGTAAAATAGAATGCTTTTAATGGATCAAGTTTTAAACCCCGAAGTTCTCCTTTGTGTGGCATGCCCTTGCATATATGGAACAATCCAAAGGATGGATCCATCCCCTTGACCTGGTGTAGATATTATTTATATAATTACAAATTGTGGAATACCCCCGAAGAAGCCTATATAAGGTGCACAAGAATTTAAAGCATCAGAAACATCACCTCCCCCCCACCCCCAAAAAAAAAAAAAAAAAAAACCAATTGAAATAAATCCTGAATACACCATTCAGAAGGCAAGGAATCCCAGATGGACGTAAATTCATATCTACCAAAATTACAAGCCATAGCCCAATCATGTAGATAACTGGCAATATCAGCTGAAATCCTCGGGCAGAGTTTAGGAGTGTCTCCTAAAGTTCTTCTATATCTCCCCTTCCACAAACCCCAAAGGCCCAAACAATTGCATAAGGTGGCAGGTCCCACAGGACATTTCCTTTTTCATCACAGAGACTTATAGGCCATGTAATATGTAACTTTCAACAGCCCTAGACCATTGGAGGTTATACCAATCAAACAAGAAACTGCATCCATGCCCCAAGGGCCAAAATCGCATAATGTCATACTACGTTGCAAGAAAATGATCTGCAGATTCCTCCCAATGTTAACATAAATAGCACTTCTTTGCTAAATGCCTTTCTTTGTGTGGTAAATTGTCTGAAGTCAGAAGCTTATCAGAGCCAACACCCACACAAAGGTG
This sequence comes from Telopea speciosissima, assembly GCF_018873765.1. Lineage (NCBI taxonomy): Eukaryota > Viridiplantae > Streptophyta > Magnoliopsida > Proteales > Proteaceae > Telopea > Telopea speciosissima. Next base: position 84,652,895 of record NC_057916.1, on the reverse strand, counting down.
GTCACTTTTCTAGTAATTTTGTTTTCCATAGCCCATACCTTGCCGATTGCCATTACTCTTCTTTTCTCTTCACCATCAAGATCCTTAGTGGGACAAATTAATTAGAAGCAACTCTGGAACAACATCCAGGACCGCCAAACAAAACCCTTGAATCCTTTTACCCAACAGGAACTTCAGTACTGTAAAATAAGACCGGTAGGTTTCTAAAATTCCTGAATCTCACTGCCTAGTAAATTCCTCCTAAATTGAGGAACCTAAGTGAGCTTCCCATCTCTCAAAAGAATCTGTAACCACACATTGGACACCATCCATGCTCCTTCCATCCCCTAACCACCTTTCCTCACAAAAATTTCACTTTATCTCCATTTCCCACCCTATAAGTGATGTTTACTACTTTACATCATGTTTTTTAGTTATTTATTTATATATTGTTGTTATTATTATTTGGTGGGTGGAGGTTGGGGGTCAGATTCTGGCCCTCCACTAGCTCTCAAGTCAGGGAGCAGTTGAATGTGCTGTGGTATATTGCAACCAACTCAGTGGTACAGATAACAATACTCGAATCTGAGTCCCCTCTGTGGGGAGGTAGCGCTGATGCAAGTGCACCTAATGGCATTGGTGCTAAGAACTCATTGTGTTGATTCATGCCCCCCTCCCCCCTTTCCTACTCTTCTAGCTAGATAGGAGAATACACCTTTTAACACTCCTCCACAAAATGATATTCCATCCCACTGAGTGATATCTTTGCTTACAGAAACTATTTTAATAGACATTGAACTATTCATCTATTAGTGCGGAAAAAAAATAAGATCACCAATCAATGGTAAAAGCTTAAAATAGAGAAACATAATTCTTTGAATAAACGGTTAATCATATCTCTTTTGCCTGAATAAGCTTGTACATTGCCAGGAATATCCCACATAATTTACCAGCACTACTCCACTCCATTCATTCTCGACATCCACACTGGCAACCAAGTCATGAGATTCATACAAAGATTGAACAAAATCTCAATCCCGAACATAGAATTTCTTCACGTGCAAAAGACTTCCACAATTCGAGTGAAAGGATTTGGTGTTGATATTTTCAATCCAAACTGGGAATGAAACTCTTTACAAACCCCAAAACCTGTGCTGCCCTAAAAACGATTTAATCATTGGGGAGAACACACTAAGCAGATCGATGTCCATGATAACCTGTCCTACCATGATTGAAAACAAAATATTTTCAACCATATGGGCTACTCTGTCCCCTTTCAAAACCTTGCAAGTAACAAATAGAATCCATTAAATTCTTTCCATCACTACCCACCCTCCCCCCCCCCCCCCAAAAAAAAAGAAGAAGTCAATACACCTTCTCAAGAAACGAACCATATTATTTGCCCACATAAATGAATTCAATTACCTATACACAATATATCAACTCAATCACCTATCCTATGATGATTCCTATTCTCTTCTAAACTATCCATAGCCACTTTACAGACGTGCCTTGTTCATAACCGCAACATCCCTAACACCACATGGTGCTGGTAAATTATGTGAGACACTGAGATATGCCCATGAGTTAAGATCCACAACTTGCATGTATCTTGAGAATTGAAAAAGTATTAAATAATACCTCTCTAATAAATTAGCATATTAAAAAGAAAACACAAAAATTTCTACTAGACAGCTGCACCCAAAAATTTCTACAAAAATCATGAAACTAGATAGCTCCACCAAAAACTTCAAACAATGACACATGAGATAATATGGTATACGTATGTTTCAACTTCCATTCCTAAATACAGAAAAAGGTGACCATTATTACCTGGCTTGTGGTTGTACCAACAGCTAGCAGAACAATTGCCATCCACTGCAGATTAGACATTTTCCTCTTCAGGAACAGCCTAAAAGATCAACAAAAAGTTCTGCTAGTTTAAAAACCACAGATCCACATCAAGATTTAATAAAAGAGAGAAACTATTCTAGAGGAAACTTAGATATAGTGGTTGAAAATTAAAAAGCATAAATATCGGATCTAATATGATCCCTACAAAGACCAAGGCAGCACCTGAATAATATGCCAGTGGTGACAATCTTCAGATTACCCATGATCTGATATGTGGATGTATCCACATATGTAAGGGTAAGAAATTGAACATTGTTGTGGATTAGGTATATAATGGAAGGAATAGGGTACAAACGCACGCTTTTCCATTCTGTGGTCATCCTTGGAAGAGGTGATGACTTGCATTCCCTCAAAAGAAGAAAAGAAGAAACCAAGAGCTGTATTTTGACAAGAACAAAATGAAAATGTCAGCCAGGATGATGGAAAAGTAATTTCATATTAAAAGGGAAAATCTTCCTTTATTAGTATGAGTAGCGGTCTTTCTAGTACTCACTACACAACTCTTCTATTCAACATGTTTACCATTTAATTCAAGTCAGCACAGTCACTTGATATGAAAAATACCTTAAAAACTTCAGCAAGAAAAGGAACAGTGGCATAGTCATACTTATATCCCCTGTCACTTTGTGAAAGTGTTGTCAAAATTCCCTGTCACGAGCAAAAAAAAAAGTAAATTTATACATCAGTAGTTGTCAATTGTCATGTCAATGTGGGAAAGTGATAGCCATTTGCCATTAAGCTCAAAAGGCCCATCACAGCCAAAAGTATGGGGTTAAAGGACCTTTAAACAATAAATTAGAAAGGAAACAAAGTAAACTTTGATACAGTGCATGTGGAATCAAATGATTGTTTTACAATTTTCATCATGAACTCTAATATCTAATGAACATACAGCACACAATATTTCAATCTGCAATATAAACGATTAGTAGTAAATCTGTTAATCCAGAGTTATACAAAGTAAATTCTCTTATAGAACATTCACATAAGACTTATGATAATGTCAGTTGCCATTTTCAAACAGAAATGTCTAGGAAGGGTGAAATAAATAAATCAAATTGCAGTAAATGAAATGCAATTTAAGGTACAAAGACAAAACAGGAAAAAGAGACAGATGAACATAGTTAATAGACTTAGAGACCAAGTGTAAGACTGAAATTCATGACACGTTGGCAGGCAAAAGGAATAATAATTCAGAAGTTGTTGCATGGACTTTATTCCGTTAATTTAGAAATAAAAAAAGGCATGCTGATGCTCCCATCCTTGTTGACACCCTAGTAAACATTATTTCCAAAATGCACCACGCATAAAATGTAAGCTCAGCCCCCAGGCATGCTACATGGTTGTGGCTGTGGCATATTTATGAACTCAACGTCACCTGAAAAAATAAGCTTTCCGAAGGACCAGTTAGTCAATAAGATTGAACACCTACCATTTCTTCTATCATTGATGTTAAGTTCTGTGCCATACTGACATAGAAACCATAGGATGGATCTGGGGAGCCCATCGTGGAACATAAAACTCGGGCAAAGATTGAGATGGGAAGACCAGAGGATTAGGAAACATCTGAGCAAGCTGTTTTGGCAACTTTTAGGTAACCTGATCAATGATCCTGATCCCTAAACATTTTTTGAAATAAAGTAAAACTGGACTGTATCACTGATATTAAAAAAGAGCAGCCTATAAACTCAGGATCCTACACACATGCCAATGGCCCACATCTGGTTCCACTACAAAAAAACTGCCTCTCCTAGTTTTACATCTAACAGGGATTCCCAAAAAACTTCCCAAGGCAGCCCCTTTTACTCCTACCCAGAAAGCAACCCCCTTAACTCGTATACTTCTACCCATTCACAAATTGCTCCAAATGCTACACATAATAATTCCCCTAAAATTTGGAACCACCAAACACCAACCTCAATCATAGTTGTCAAGGTGACTAGGTGACCCAAGGCGTTGGAGGGGGCCTGGACAACTAGGCGACACCAAAAAGGTGCCTAGACAGAGCCTAAGTGTTGTCCAGCAAGGGGCGCCTGGACGCCTTGACAGCTATAACCCCAATGCCTCAATGCTCTTGTTACCACTACATCCACCATTTCTACCTTTACTTCAAATATACACTCATCCCCTAAACATGAGATACATAATAATATACTCCCCACAAACAGGACCCAAAATGTGCACTTTTTTTAAAAAAAATATGGAATCACAGGAGATGGGAAACTTTTGAGGCGAAGGGTGCAAGAATGCCCATAACACAAAAAAGGGCCAAGAAAAAAAAAAAGCCATAAAATTATACAAATATACACCAAAAACTGAAGATCAGACTACTAGCTAATGAATAATCCTATTCATCAGTGAATCAAACAAGGCATGTCCACCTACCTTTGCATCAATTGGCCTCAGCACTAAAAGAGGTCAGTGGAGTTCCAGCTTCCATTTATGGGGTTCACCCCCTATTAAACATATTAACACATTCCCATCTAAACAAGATGAGAATGAAAAGGGCAGAGTGCAAGGAGGTCCTTAAATACCATTAATTTCTATATTCTCATTTTTAGTGTTGAGAACTTTTTTTTTTCCTTCCCTAGTCCAGGTTATGAGGTGGGTTCTTTTAGATACGCAGTCTGCATAAAGCCTTTTTGAGGGGGGAAAAAAAAAACAAAGATCGATGTAGAACAACACATCAGAGAGCGTGAATCTTTAAACATTGTTCCTTGCTCGGAAGTACCCAAGACTGCCAAGAGTAAAGCAATGTATCACCACATGCTGCAAAGAGGAACAGAACATCAGAAGAGGATTCATGTAGCTGACCCAAATAGTTGAGTCAAATTGTACCATATACTTCTGTTCTATCATACTCTAGTTCTTACATTCCCCCTCCCACAGCTCCTAATGTCACAAATCTTTCATCCCTTTACATATCCCCATCTTCTCCTACTTATTAGTGTTCTCTATCGCCACCAACCTCGCTTGAATCGAATTGACAGAAAAGTTTCTTCTTAAAAAAAAAAATTTTAACTTCCAAGTTCTGCATCTAGTACCCAACATATAATTTGACAACTGGTTGGACTAGAAGCCTCCTTTTACATGTGATTACTGCATGTTTCCTTGTCAATGTACTGCACTAATAGCATCAACTGCACAAATTGTAAGGGTGGCACTATGGTACTGACTCTATTATCAAGAACTGGGAACTTCACCAGAGCTGTCATGGAATCAAATATCAAGTAGATCTGGTCAAAATTAGCAACATATATGAGTTTTGATAAGGGTCAAACATTTCAGTGAGTTTAGACAAAATCAACTAAAGTCATTATGAATTACAGATTCAGACTGGAATCATAATCTAAACTTAAACCTCCTAATATAGAACTATGGAATTGATTGAAATGGTACATTTCAAAAACATAGTTGTAGACACTGAGTTCACACTCTGACTTATTTCTTAATTAATGTAAATGAGGAGCATCATATACTAACCTATTAAAACACAGCAGATTCTGCAATGTATCCATATCTTTTGACACAGAAAGCCAAGCATGCCAACTATGAAGAGCGCACTACATCAATCAGCTCTGAACTACCATAACGAGTTCACTGGAGCCGGGTTTTTGTCGCCTATCCATTTAAGATACATAATGGCTACTCAAATCAATCAGGAGACCAAAAGTTTGGAATTTTCTCCTAATCCTATCAAGAAGAGACAAGATTAATAAGGTAAACAAACAAACATTAACTCCACAAAACTATCCAATAATCAGCTGGTCATTTTAGGAACTAAGTTTACAAAAGATGCTCTCCATTGAATCAGGACGACACTTGGAACCTTTTAATGATTTGCATCACGATATTTGGTGTTCACCATTCATTTCATAGCTCTTTCTGTTGGGTGTTAATTAACAATCATGTGTGCACAGAATAAATTACACTAGATGGATTGTTCTATTAATTCCATTTTTGCAGTCCATTTAATGGGCAAATCGGTTGAAAAACAAACATTAAAAAGTCTTGAAATTAATGTTGGAGAGGCCAACTCTCATGTACACTTGTGTTCAAATATTAACCCAAACAATAAATTTTCCATGTTATTGTCTCGAAAAAATCCAGAGTGAGACGGATCGAATAGAAAAATATCAACAATAACAACATTAAGAAAACACTACAACCCCAACGTGTGTTCTAGGAGCGAGGGAAAAAAGAAAACTCAGTTAACTGAAGCACTGAATAAATGAGAGCGATCTGAACAGTTACATGAACAGCGAAAAAGAGGAGGATATGAATTCAAAAGAGACGAAAATCCTGATCAGGAGAAAGCTTTGAAAGACCTTCCCAGTCCTATAGAAACCAAAGAGTTTTGTAAGGTTTGTTTGTCACTTACCTGTGAACTGGTAAGAATGGTGAGAAGCGCAGCTACGAAGTACCACTGCATCTTCTTGCCCGCACATACTGCTGACTGCTCCTCGGAGGAAAAAACATTTCCGCCTTATTATTATTGCTACCATCAAAATTACTCACTAAAAAAAGGGGAAAAGATCCCCACCACGCCAGCATCCATATCACTTTTCCACGCCTCCACTCAATTTTACGGTAGCACCCTTCTTTGAAGTTCATATAGTCACTCGCCCTCCAACACCTGTTTATCAAAGTGCACACGCACTCTTTCCCCTATAAACTGAAATACACATATTATTATATTTTTTATTTTTATTTTTTGGTAAGTACATATTATTACATTTCTTCAATCTCAAGCTCGGTGGTTTATTCCCACTCTGGTGTGTCTTCCGTTATTCTGCGATCCCAAAAATTGATTAACCTTTTGAATTTGTATCCTATGCTGTTACTACACGGTGTTGTACTGCATCATGCGGAGCTACAGAGGCCATATGCACCATGTAGGGCCAACTGTGCCACATGGCTTCTGCAGCGCCGCACGATACAGTACAACACCGTGCAGTAACAGCAGAGAATAACGATTCTAACCTTTTGGGATTAGCATGTGGTTTGTGTGATTATCAAACAAAAAATAAAAATCTCAAGCTTCAAACTAGTTGGTAGTAGGGTGGGAACCGCAGAATCGTTATCACCTCTAATTCTTGCCCGCTCCAATTCCCTCCAATCCCTCACATAGGAGCGGAAATGATCACCTTACCCACTGCCCGAACACATTGCCCAAGGTGGGGTAGGGTGGTCATTTATGCTCCTATGTGAGGGATTGGAGGGAATTGGAGCGGACAGCGAATTGAAGGTAATAAAAATTCGGGAACCGCATCCTATGTGATGAGATAGGGCATCCGTGCACATCATACGGCCTACTGCCCCGGGCACGCAGCTCCATATACCGCCCTTGTGTTGGGCCTGGGGTCATTTTAGAGCCGAAATCAAATACACTTTAGAAAAGTGAAATTTCATTTAAACAATCGAATAAAGTAAAAATTGTAAAAATTAAACCAAACTTAAACAATCCTAAACCCTGCAATCATTGTGCCTTTGTTGAATTGTGTGAAATTATCTACTATGAGTTTTTTGTTTTTTTGTTTTGTTGAATTGTAAAATGGTTGAAAGATACCAAATTTTACATCACGGGATTGTATCTTCATGATATTATTTCCACATAAACCGAATTTGAACTGAATAACCAAAACCGTGTACAAACTGAATGTAAAAAAATAAAATCAAACCGATGTGGTTCAATTTTGATTTGATTTCAGTTTTTACATAATCTATCTTGAACTAAAACAAAATCAAACCGATTGACTAAGGATGTCAAAATGAAACCAAAATCAATTGTCGTGATTGAAACCGGTCGTTTACTATCAACCGAACCACAACAATAAAATTGACGTGATTTTGATTTCATAGGTTCTTTTACCGGTTCAGTTCAAAACTGAAAAAACGTCAATTAACCGGATAGAAAATAGAAATTATGAATATTTTGATTTGTTTAAGAAAGGAGTTAAACATTCTAAAATATAAGGATTCCTTACTAAGGTTTTTTTTAATTTTAGTTTAAGTGTCAAATTCGGGACAGAGGATTCTGGTAATCACTCTAAAATATCATTGCAACTAGTACGTCTTAGTGGACTTTGTTAATAAATTGATTGGGATATGGATTGGTGATGTCCTCAGCTTGGCTTCCCTTGCGGTACTTTGTGGGTTTGAGTAATTACTTAAAAATATCATTGCAATCAACATGTCTAAGTGAATTTTGCTTAGAGTTAGATGCATTTGAAACAATATAATATCTCTCACATAACAAGGAAATGGAAAATAGAATTAAAAGGTACAAAAGTGAAACCGATACAACAAATCGCATGTAAATCGTTTGTTAATCAAATAACGAAAAATCGAATAGAAACTTCTAAAATCACACCACATATAAAATGATCATGGTTTTAGGTGACTTTTATCCGATGAAGTTTTTTTTTATTTTTTACTTTGCAAATTATGTACCGAAACGACACCGCACCGATTGACACATTTACTTCGCTCGACTTTTGTAGTTTTGTGCATGTTTGGGGATATCCAGTACTTGGGAACGGGCTGGGTTTGAAAAAATGGGTAGTGAGGCTAGTACCTTGTAATACGACCCATGCTTTGGAGCCAGGGTTGCAAGTCTGCAAGATGCCAAGATGGGCCCCACCTAAAATCAGGTACACACCTACAAATTTGTGCTTGGGTTAGACTTTTTGGACTTGGTTCTCCTTCAGCCGTGACGGGAGCTGGAGGATCCAGCCCAGCAAAAATAAGGGGTATTAATCATTTCATAGAGAGGCCCGATTTGAAATGACCTAAACACCCCCAATTTTACTGGGCTGGATCCTCCGGCTCCCGCCATGGTTGGAGGAGAGCTAGGTCTGGACTTTTCAGCCACAGTTAGGGTTTTTTATTTATTTTTGGTAAGAAGTTTCTTTATTGTTGAGAAAAAATACAAGGCTTCATTTACACACAACTCAGGAAAACAAGTAGTGGAGTTTGACCATTCTGTCAAACAAGACAAAGACAGGGCCTCCCTTTCTAGATAATGAGCAATATTGTTTGCTTCTCTAGGAACAAAAAGAAACTCACAAGAGGAGAAACGACGGATCAAATTGAAAATGTCATGGAAGATTGGTTCAATCACGATAGGAGGGGCAGCGTTTCTGTTTTGAATGAGACGAACTACTTCACTCGAATCTGTCTTAATTTGAATCTGCTCGAGTCCCAGATGGATTAGTGTTGGAAAATTTCTAGCCTCGGTTAGGTTAGGGTTGGAAAATTTCTAGCCAAGGACTTATGAAACTAGCATCAGCCGAACCTGAGATTTATATCCCAATATAGGTAAAGTATATACTACCTTGGGGTATCTGTGATAAACCAAGTACCCAAAATGCAAAATGAGAGAGAGGGATCATGTTTATGGTGAACAACGGAAGCTACCTCAATGTTTAATACAATAAGATTCTTGAGTTGAGAAATGTCTAACTACCTTCATCGGTTAAATCTTCTGTAATGCCTAAACTACACTTAAAGGGTACTGAAGTGACAGATTTACCCCCCTTCTTCTTCTTCCGAAACCCTTTTTGCAGACCTTGCATATTCGATTCTCCTTTCTTGAGCTTCGGTTGTGGTTCTGGCCCTCTTCTTTGAGCTTGATCTGTAGGGTTTTCTTGGTAGGAGACATCGATCGTTCCGATGAGACAGACCCAGAAAGATTATCGAGTTTTCGGTCGCTCTCTAGCAAGAATTGTTCATGGTGATCTGAGTTTTTCTGTTCATCCATGAAGAATAAGAATAATCGAGAAAGGTAAAAGAATGATAATAAAAAAAAACGTCTAATGAAGCAGCTTAGGTCAACCTATACATTACGATTCGATTCGATGCGACTAGATTTAACCCAAAAAGAAGAGAGAGAGAGAGAGTGAAAGACAAAAAGGACTGCAACTGCGCAGCTGAGAGAGTTTTTAGGGATCTCGACTACTGACGGATCATTCATTTTTAGGGTTCCTGGGAAGATTTTCTGTGAAGAAGTTGGATTCAAAGAAGGAAGATAGTTAATTCTTCATTTATCTCGATGCTATTTTTTTTTTCAGATCAAGCTTCACTCAGGATGGATGATCATTGGCTCTGTTCTGCCTGTGAAGATGAATTGGATAATGGGAAACGGGTTATTCTGCTATGGATCATTGGTGAATCTGTTATTGTGGGTGAAAAAGTTTGATTCCAGTTACCATTTGAAAGCATAATAAAATAATTTGAGATATCTTGTTTCGTTCTTTCCGATTCAAACCCTTAATCTGAAAATCGATTAAGGGTTTTGGGTTATTTTGATTTGAAATTTGTTTAAGAAAAGAGAAATTTTCCGAAATTGACTAGAGTTTGAAATCAATTAGAGTGTCAAATAATTATTTGAACAATCGTTTTGTACATGCAATGCAATAGGGGGTAGGGGCGGTAGGATTGCAGGAGAAAGAAGAAGAAGAAGGGGAGGTAAATTTGTCAATATCATTGTTTTCTATTGAATAGGTGATAAGAGTAACATGGACATTTCTAATTAAACACTAACAACAAACTAACACCGTCAAGTTTTAGGGGTGTCAAGTAATTATTTGAAAATTTGGGGATAATAAGCAAACGGACCATACTCTGGGGGGTGTCCAAGTAAATTTTTCTTTATTTTACTTTAAGCATATTCTTATAGTTTGGGTTTGAAATTCATTATCGGAATATATTCTGGGTCTTAAACGTATTCTGAAATCAATTTTTCTCTATTTTCTCACTTTAGAATACATTCTAGACCCAACATCTATTTCGCAAATACATACCAAACACAATCATAATTTACAAAGTCGTCTATTTTAGAGTTGCTATTTGACATCTGAGTTTGTGGATTGTACATAAACTCACCTTGTAGGCGTGAATTAGAGGATTGAAAGTTGGAGTGCTACCCTAGTGAGAAGGATTTAGTTATTAGCTAGCAAATCTTGCAAATTCTTACTATTTTATCCATATCCAAATGACCCCTAAGTGTGTTCTGCCCACGGTTTTAGGCATTGGTATCAGATTGATCGTATCGTCCACTTCATATCAGTATCGGGCCATGATTGACATGGATACCAAACCGATGGTACAGACATGCATTTTTTGTGTTGAAAGAATGATGTTTTGATCTCTTATCGGCCCCATCCGGCCAATAGACATTGGTATGAATATTTTTTTTTTTTTTGGTAAACGATGTTGGTATTAATATCAATATTGTTTCCAAGGAAGAAACAGCTCAGCCAATACTAACAGCGATAATACCAACAAACACTCCTCCTAGATCACAAAGGGAGGCCTCCAACCCCTTAGCCATCCAAATAGAAACAATGAGAGTATTGTTGGATCTCTAGAATGTGGTCGAAAATAAAACAATTGAAGATTAACTTTGACCAAAGGTGTCGAGGGAGATGCATTTGCTGTTTCTATGGACATTTGGAATCAAGACCCTCGAACATTCAAGACCACATGTCCATAACCTAAAGGGTGCACCCAGTGCACGAGGCTCTTGCCAAAAGAGGTGGTTTTCATACCAAACCTCTTCATATCTAGTATCACACCACCCCCATTGCCCAAAAAATGAAAACCCTTTATATCAATCATTAATGTATTTTTTATTTAAAGGAAGAAAATTATATATATAAAAGCAAAAAGTTACATGGATATGGGAGGACGATAATCCTCATAATTACACCACAGGCTTAATGACTTGGTTAGCCATTTACCGTTATATGGACCGGAAGAAGTAGATGTTTGGAAGTAAGAGCCTTATAAGTGAGAAGGTTATGGATGTGAAATACATTGTTCAGTTATAGATTTAAGTAGTTCTTCCATTTTATATTTGAATTGGCTAAAACCAGTTGTAGTAGACCAAATTTAGTATACTTCACTTTTGAATCAGTGAACTGCAAAGGCTTCATCAGAATTTCTCATATAAGAAAATCCTTGCAATTCAGGTTTCTCTCTAAACATGAACTGCAAAGACTTTCTTATATGGGAAATCTTGAGGAAGTCCTTATAATTCACTGATTCAAAAGTAAAGCATGCTGAATCTGCCCTACTACAACTAGATTTATCCAATTAAAATAAAAAATGGAAGAACTACATATATCCATAACTCAACAATGTACTTCACATCCATGACCTCCTCACCTATAAAGCTCTTACTTCTAAGCACCTACTTCTTCAGGTTCATATAATGGTAAATGGCGAATAAAGAACCAATCATAGAAAGTACTACACCCATAAAATATTTCATCATTTCGAATCTCGATCTGCATCTAACCCATGTTGGTGTGTCATAATCTCTTTTAGTTTGTTCTCCATCTCAACCCTGAGTCAAAAATAATGTTCGATCAACGCTTCTGGAAATCTCACACCCGAGTCGAACAAAGTATTGGCATGACTAAACAAGTTATGCACATATCAAATTGAAAACAAAAAAACTATTAAACCAGACCTTGCTTCAGCGCGATATCACTACAAATTTTTTACATTCCTTCTTGTATTTTACTACGAAATTTATGGTTCTCACGTCATAATAGAGATAATCAACTCTCCTACATGAAGACAAAATGACCTTTAGAAACCTAACAACCAACATATAGAGCAGGTGAATGTAGGTTGGCCCTAAGCTAGTCATATCATATTACAGAATCATCATAAAAAAAAAAACACTCGAGTTAAAATCAACTCGCAATAAAAGCAAGGTCCTGCTGTTGAGAATTTTGAATGAGATTGAGTTGGACATTAGACATTATTTCACACATCTCTAGCAAAGAATTGATTAGCTAATAAAAGAATAGATAGCCAATGGCTCACATAAGATAACAATTTAAATGATGCAAGGTCCTGCTATTGAGAATTTTGAATGAGATTGGTTACTTTTATGGACCTAAAGTAGGGGTACATAGGTTACATACGGGATTAGCTCTATACTTAGTTTATTTTCATGATTTAGTGTTTTAAATTGAACCAGTCCAAAACTAGTTTGAACCAACGGTTCAATTTAAGTGAATTGAGTCACCTTTCTTTTATTTTCTTTCATTAAAAGTTGAGTCCAAACCTCTCCACGAATTTGAGAGAGGTTGTGAAGTGTAACTAAAGTCGGCTAGGAACTTTTACACTCCTAGGCTGATTAAAAAAATGGCCTATGGCTATTATAAATAAAACAATTCGGTACGGGGTTATTCTCACCCTCTAAATTATGTTGCTCAGCAACTTCGTTTCTTCTTTGAAGAAGTGCTTGGTGTTTGACCAAAGCTGGTGAGATTGGTGTTTGATCCAATCAACACCTTGCAGTGTGAAGCCCGGGTGGTTCTTTTAAAGTTCTCCTTCAAGGTACTTGAAGATTTCTTTGAAGTTCTAGTTAAATATCCAATTTTTATTCAAGTTTCATCCTCAAACAAGCTGCTGCCAAGAGTAATATGCAACTCCAATAAGTATGAGACATCCCCATCCCCATCCTTCTTCTTCTAATAAATACTCTATAACCCCAACCCTAGTTTTCCCCTTTTTTTTGGATGAATAACTATATTACCTTACCCCAAGAGGGGGCAGGGAGAAAAGGAGGGAGGGGAATGTACAAAGAAGGAGAGAAAAGAGAGGGGGGGGGGGGGGGTGGGGAGCCTACGCAGAGGAGGGGGGACGCAAAATAGACAAATCTAGACCTCAGGAGACAACAATATGCCTGTTCCTTGGGGAATCCAAGACCCGACCCAGACGGCCGCATCTAATCTTAGAAGAAACGTCAAAGAAGATGGCTTCCCAAATCAAGTCTACAGATCGAAAGTTGGAAGTCCATCTCCTAAGGTTCCGCTCCATCCAGATATGATAGATAGTAACAGTCATGGTACTAAATCTCGTTTCGTTTCGGTGTTTCGGTCTAACCGTCGGTCGAAATATGATATTTTTCTGTGGGTGTAAAATGCCAAAAATGATCGAGATTTCCAAAATTTTCGAAACGAGATGACCGAAATTACCGACATTTTCGAAATTTCCGAAACGAGATGACCGAAATTGCATCGAAATATTCGAAATATTGCATTTTTTCATATTGGACTTGCGTTTCGTTTCGGTTAGGTCAAGATACTCTAAATATTCGATATCTCGACCGAAATTTCGCGAGTTTTAGTACTATGGGGTAGCACAAAAGACCAGCTTGTCGATAGTGTCACAGACATAGTTCCCTGAAAAACCTCTATTCAACCAGAGCCATTCCCGATCAAAGTCCAAGTGTTTCCTACTTCTGGGCCAAATGGAGGTAAGAGCTTTTTTCCAGATGGTAGAGGAGAAGGGGCAAGCAAAGAAAAGGTGGGCTATGTCCTCATTACCTATCCAACAGAGGGCGTAGGAAGGGGAAACAGGGATATTGTGGTGTAACACGAAGGCTTGGGTAGGGAGGCAAAGTCTTAAGGATCTCCAGGCAATGAAACTGTGACGAGGGATATGGCCCTTGAACCAGATAATCGTGTGCCAGGGGACAGTAGGGCTGGGGTCTCTAACAAAATTCCAGGCTGATTTGGAGGAGAAAATACCGGTGGGGGAGGGGAGCCAAATAACCTTATCAATTGAGGGGGGGGGGGGAGGGAGGGGGGGAGAGACTGCCAAATCAAGGGAAGAATAGAGGGGTTGAGAGGAGGGGGAGGGGTCCAGGAACCAGAGGCAATAAGGTTGGAAAGGGGAGAGACTTTTGGGAGACCAGAAGAGTAAACCGTCCTAGGCCCGAGGAGATTGTAGAGGATCCCAAGGGGGTGCCAGGGGTCGAGCCATAGGGAGATGGATGAGCCATCAACAATGGAAGTAGAAGTGCCACGGAGGGCGAGAGGCCAAAGGAGGAGGATTTTGCGCCAGATCCAGGAGCAGTCTGTGAGAATCTTTACAGTCCAAATGGAATCCGATTTGAGAAGATGGGAGTAAACCCAATTTATGTAGATGGACTCTTGACGGGAAGAGATTTTCCAAATAAGCTTAAGGATGCCTGCAGTGTTGGAATCGTGAATGCGACAGATGCCCAGACCTCCTTCGGATTTGGGGAGGCTGATGGATTTCTAGCTACAAGGATGGAGGAATTTGGAAGAATCAGAACCTTTCCAGAGGAAGGCACAAAAGAGACGCTCCATTGCCTTGATGGTGGCTTTGGGGATACCGAAGATGCCACTCCAATAGATATAAGAGGCTAGGAGGACCGATTTGATACATTCCAGTCTCCTAGCATAGGATAAGAGTTTTCCCCTTTGTTATTTCAGTTTTCCCATAACCCTAAATTCCCCTCGACCTAACCAACCATTAGAACTTCATCAAACTTCAACCACAACACCCCCTGCCCATAAGGAGAACTCGATCTCCCTTGTTGCCCATCCCAACCTCTCAAATCAAAACCCAAAACCCTTATTTCTGCCCAACCCAAACCACCCGTCAAAACAGTATACAAACCTAACCGATTATCCCTTATACCCTCCTAGGAAAACCATTCAAGTTTGGTTAACTTCTGTCCAGCTAAACCCTTGAAATCCATCTTTTCCTCTTTTCCAAAACCCTGAACCTAAGTTGCTGCCCCTTGACTTGATATAACCCACACATCAAACCCTAACCCTAATTTTACCAAAAATCCTATTTTGACCTAACCGATTCACCTGTTCATAACGAATTCTGGTTTACTGGCTCCTAGTTGGTCTCCTTCCAATCTAGGACTGGATTAGTAAGTCATGTGACAATTTAAGTTGTCACATTACCTTTTATTTACCTAGTAATAGGAATCGGCCAGGAGGGGTTTTACACTCCTTGGCTGAATAGGATCTAGGACTTTTAAGCCCCATAAATAAACAAATTTCTTGGAGAGCTCATCACCTCACTGAATTTTGAAATTTGTGCTCTTGCAAGCTGCTGCAACTTCTCTTCTCCTTGAAGAACTGTTTTGTGACTGATCAAAGCTGGTGGGATTGGTGTTTGATCCAAGATTCAATTTTTATTCATTTTTTGCATTCAAACAAACTGCTGCCAAGGATTCCCTGCAACAATAGTAAGTTGGAAGCATCCCCATCCCCATACTTCTTCTCCTAATCCTCTACAGCCCCAACCCTAGCTTTCCCCTTTTGTTTTCAATTTTCCCATAACCTAAAATCAGCACAGACCCAACCAGCCAGCCAAATCAGTCCATATTTGGGAGGTTTATTCCCCCAACCCATTGGAGAACTCGATCCACACTGCTGCCCTAATATCCCATTAAAACCCTAATTTATCCCCTTCTCAAATAAAACCCTAAAACCCTAAATCATGCAGTCCTATTCCACCATCAGCTTCTGTTCATATTTGGACAAAACCTCACTCACACACCAAGTATCACTCGATCCAAACCCTGGCCAGCCACAGGTGTAGGGAAGAATAGTGTAGGTGTAGAGTAGATGTAGGGATTCCCCTACACCAACACTAAATCGTAGGAAGGTAAGAGTCCAATTTTATTTTGTCTTTTGTTTTGGATTAGATAGAGTTAGAATCCAGTTATGATTTCAGTTTAACAATAAGATTAGGAATTTTATTTTATAAAAGGGCATGTAACCCAACGATTGGGATTAGAGTTTTTGGAATGAAATTTTAATTTGGTTGAAAGCAATGGATGCTGTGAGCTGTGCATATCTCTCTCGCCTTCGACTCTTCTTCGCTTTCCTTCGTCTAAGTCAACCGGTTCTTCTACCAGGTTTGATATCTGTTATATTCCTCATATTTCTTCTTTTCCCACTTCGTTAGTTTCAGATTTTTCTTTAAAACTATTATGTCCTCTGTTTCTGGGCGGTACCTGTAGCCCCAGCTGTTGAGTTCAATCTCTGCCATAACTGAACAGTTTGGTATGAGATTTTGGTCGAGGGTAGGGTTTGTCATATGATATTCAAACCTCAAGGTAATATGTTGGACAAACCTTTCTGCTCTGAGTGGCAGAGTTAAAACCTTTGTTGGTTCTGTTTTACTGCCAGTTCTAACTTCTGTGATTTTTTTGATTTAATTCTGGTCGCTGTTTTGGGTTGGGATCTGGTGGATTTCAGTGGTCTGTGAGGGGGTCCCTGACCTTTAAAATTTCAAATCCAATGGTGTTCATATGAGGGAGCTGGCTGGGTCGAAATAGCTCCGGGTTCTACCGCCCTTGCTCTTTGTCAAGAGCTAGAAGAAAACAGTGTCCATTAAAATTACAGAACAGCCCCTACTTTCTAAAGTTGTTATTAATCTTTTCCCCTTTTAAGTTATCTGCCAAATTTACCCCAATCTAATAAATTTATTCCAGCTTGGATCAAATTCTATCTTATCTTCCAAAAAGACCTTCCACTGTCCATACTATTTACAGATTTGCCATTGCTCTTCTAAGACTTCAAATATTTACTGTTTTGCCACTTGTGCTCATGGTTTAAGTTTTCTAACACTTAAGTGGGCCCACAAGCATCACATATCTTCTATTTTGATAATGGAACCCACAGGACATCAAATTAAAGACGCTAGAAGTACTAACAAGGAGCAAGATCAAACACACACATACCTAGTTATATACTGCAGCAACGGTGAGGGCAAAATAATTTTCCTTGATTGTGGGGAACGAAGAACTAAGTCATCGCATTTCATAAACTCAATAAAATTCCGAGTTTTTTGAAATAGAATTACTGGTCCTTTTTTGTCCATGAAGATGTTGAGCGGGATCAAAATGTGTGGACAAGAAATTGCAGTCAAATACTCTAGATAACTTTCAGCTGCATCCCAATTAAGGGCAAAATCTAGATTGAAGGCATGAAAGCTCAATGGAGTTGAATAAACTGAACTTGAGGAACTAAACTTCAAATTTCCTTGTTGCAATAGCACAGGTTTTGTTTCTGTGACTACAAGGCTCGTACTAACCAACCTTCTCCCATTTTCCCGTCTTCTCCTATTTTCCCACCCTCTCCTATTTTTCTGTCTTCTGTCTTCTAAATAAAAAATTTTAAAAACAAAATATTTAGATTAACAATAAAAATAAAATAATATCATTTATTTAAAAAAAGTTTTTAACAAAAAAGATTAGAGGTATACCATGAAAGAATGAGCTAACGTCATTCCAAACCTCTTCCTGTAAACCACAAGATAAACAAAACAAAACAAAACAAAAAATAGAACTTGCTGTTAGTTTCTAGAAACAATAACCAAAAATAAAAAATAAGAACTTCTTGTTAGTTTCTAGACATAGTAACCAAGTTGAATTCTGTTTGTGTTCTCATTTCTTTGGTCGTCAATCTTGATTGGCCGCTCTACCAGCTAGACGTTAAGAATGCTTTTTTATATGGTGATCTTCAGGAAGAGGTTTATATGGAGCAACCTCCGAGGTATGTTGCTCAGGGGGAGCTTTCGGGTAAGGTTTGCAAACTTCATAAGGCTATCTATGGGCTGAAACAGTCCCCACGTGCTTGTTTCAATAAGTTCAGCTCTATTGTTACTCCTAGGGGTTTCTCACAGTGCTATTCAGACCACTCTGTATTTGTTCGCCAACAGGACTCTAAAGTTGTGGTTCTTGTTGTTTATGTGGATGATATCATTATATCCGGTAATGATGCTACTGGTATTAGTGAGGTGAAAGCATATCTTCATTAGCATTTTCAAATGAAGGATTTGGGTTTTCTCCAGTATTTTCTTGATATTGAGGTTCTTCGAAGTAAGAAAGGAATTAATCTGTCTCTGAGGAAGTATGTTCTTGATCTCTTGTCTGATACAAGTCTACTAGCAGCCAGACCAATTGATACTCCTATGGATCCGCATCAAAAATTTGGCTCTACTGATAGTGAAGACTTTTGAGGACCAACATCAGTATAGGTGATTAGTGGGAAAGCTTATCTATCTCACTGTCACTTGGCCAGATATTTCTTTTGTTGTTGGCGTGGTTAGCCAATTTATGCACTCTCCTAAGAAAATTCATTGGGAGGCAGTGTGTCGTATCTTACGGTATTTGAAGGGAGCTCCCAACAAGGGGCTCATCTATCGTCCCCATCAGAATGTTGACATTGTAGGCTTTTCTGATGCTGACTGGGCAGCTGCAGATGGTGATAGACGTTCCACTACAAGATATTGTACCTTTGTGGGAGGTAATCTAGTAACTTGGCATAGCAAGAAACAGACTACAGTTGCTCCAGTGCAGAAGCAGAGTATCCGGCCATGGCACAAATTGCAGCTAAACTAATGTGGCTGAAATCCTTTCTTCATGAGTTGGGATTTCCAATCACTCAACCCATGCAAATGTTCTGTGATAATCAAGCAGCCATCTACATTGCAAGTAATCCCGTCTTCCATGAGCGAACTAAGCATATTGAAGTTAACTGTCACTTTGTCAGAGATGTTGTTCTGAAGAAGTTGAATGTCACTCCCTTTGTTCCTTCAACTGGTCAGCTTGGCGATGTCTTTACCAAGCCTTTGTTTGGCCCTACTTTCCACAATGGATGTTTCAAGCTGGGCATGGGTGATTTGTATGCTCCAGCTTGAGGGGGGAGTGTTAAAGTCACCACGTTGGGGGTACATGACCCATATGTACCGTGGGGGTACATATGTGTCATGGACACTTTACACATCACCTTCTTTTTCCTAAACCTTCTATTTCTCTAACCTTCTATTTCCTAAACTTTCTATTTCTCTTAGGTTTCTATTTTAGCTAAGTTTCTATTTCTGTGTAATTTGGTTTAGGAAGGTTTCTCTTCCATGTGATGTAATCTCTCTTTAAATAATACAATTGAGAGGGGGAGAGACAACTAAGGAAGTCTACGACTTCTCATTGCAGTCTCTCCCATCGTCTCCTCCTCTTCTTCTTCTTCTTCTCCTTTTTTGTTGGAAGTTACAAATTTGACAGTTGTAACTTCCCCTTTTCCCCTCCACGGTTTTGGGATTACTATCCAAATCTGGACAGCAATCTTATCTCCCTTCCCCACACTTGTAACCCCCTTTCTTTTGCTGTTTAAATATGTAATAAGACTGCTGAATAGAACAGAATGGAAAATTTAAAATAAAAATAAATAAAAAAAGTGCAAAAGCATTGAAATCTTCTTCTATCTTGAGTAAGGTCCCGCTTGGTAACACTTCTGGAGAGTGCTTCTGGTGTTCTTTTGTCCTACGGGAGTGCATGTAGAATAGAAATGCGTTTGGCACACATGGTCCAATCTTTTGTTCTCACGGACTGGACCGGTATAAAAAACATGAAAAGATCAGGAATTCAGAAGCACGAATTTGAAGCTTCTCAATTCTTTGGCTCAAAATAAAGATCAAAAGTTGAAATGCGTTCCCGATGAAAACGCAAAAACCCAAAAACCCAAAACTCTTCTCTCGCAAAACACAAAATCCAAAATCCTTCTCTCTCAAACCTTCCACCAAACCCTTGTCTCAAACCTAAAACCCAAAAGCCAAAGCCCTTCTCTCTCTCGCCTGAAATCCTCTGTAGCTACTCTCTCCTCTGAAGTGTAACTCCATTGCAAGAGAGGCAAATCCTCTAAAGCTCGAATCTCTATAACTCCATCGATTCCTCCATAAGGTAGTTTCGATCCCCTTTTCTCTTCACTCTCTCTTCACCCCTCTTCTCTTTCTCTCTCCCTCTCTCTCTGAAACGAACAATAGAGAGAAAAACCTGCAAATCCCTTGAACTTGATGGATTTTATTTTTTAACTTGTGGATTGTTTGTTTACTAATCCACTAAATTTTAGAATGCAAAGGAAAGAATACTGTTCAAATTTGCTTAAGAATATGATCTACATCTCGTATTCTATAGATTTAACTGTTTAAGCTTGCGATTCATTAGAAGACATTTGAATCCGTTCTGTTTATGAACATGTGTTTTGAATTTGGGAATTTGTATTCGAGGTTGGAAGAGCAGCAGGCAGCAAATGCCCTTTGTTTTAGTAGTTTGATTATAATAACCACTCTCAATGTCGAAGTATCTTGATGCTTGCAGAATTCAGTCCTGTTTTAATGGAAAGCTTTTAAAAGTGTGGTATTGTATGGTTGCATAGCAGATTCAGTCATGGTTCACAAAGTAAGTTGGAATCAGGTGAATTGGCTGATTTGAATCTGACTCGTCCATATTTGAACTGGCTGTCCTTGACTCTGATTTTAAAATAAAAGTGTTTTGACCAATTCAATGCTTCGGCCTAAACTAATTACCAGCTGATTTGATATCGGATTCCATGGAGACTAGTCTGATTGCCTGATGTAGAATTTTGAAACCTTGGTTTCAATGCAAGAGAACCAAGGACAGTGGAACTGGGTTTTAATTTTACTGGTATAATAGTTCAATCATAAGGGCACAAAATTATCACACATTTCTGAATTGCTTCATAATTAGTTCATCTTTCACAAGTAGATACATGTCTTGTTATTACATTTCCGAATTGCTTTAAAACCATTCTCTTCTCTCGCAATTTGCTTTGAATGCCCAATATCTTCAGCAAATGCGTTGCTCTTTGTGCCAATAAGCTGATGATATGGCCGCTTATCGGAGTCATTAGGCCACATCCTTGCTGCCAACACTGTTAGAGTTGTCTTGCATTTTCCTGCTAGGGCTGTCTTGGTTGTATGTCATGGTGGATTGGTTGACCCATTGCTTTGTAAGTTTGTAGTGTTACATATCTTTCTTTTTCTTTTTTTTTTCTTTTTTTTTTTTGGTTTCTTTTCCTTTTGTTTAGGTCGTCTTCGTAATGAACATAATGGCATTTATGTCATTTTTTTGTACAAAAGAAGTGATTTTGTAAAATGTCTGCCAAACACTGTTTCTGTTCTTTTTCTATTCGTGGACCATTTCTGTGACAGTTTTACCAAACACTGTTTCTCTTCCACAAGAGTATTCTCACAGCAAGGAATCGAAAAAGAGCACTTCTTTGAAAAGAACATTCTCCCAGAATGGAAGTGTTACCAAACAGGACCTAAGCCTCTTTCTCTCTCTCTTCTTCTTCCTCTTCTTCTATCTTGGTATTTCTCCCCTTTCCCTTCTTCCCATTAATATTTCTCTCTTACCATCATTATCATGTTTAAACCTCAAGCCATCTATCCCCATGTCCACGTTTCCTGCTTGCTACAGTTTTAGTTTTAACAAGCCATGTCATTATGCAAACCTGTTAACAGTTTGATTAGACTAGAATAATCTATATTCTAATTAACACTGTTTCACGTATTAGTTGGTGGATAGAACTTGTTACTTCATCTATTTTTTTTTTTTAGAACTTTGAAAGCCCCTGCATAAGACCTACATAAGGCTGTTTATTACTATCGCCAATTCATGATGCCTAATTATGGACTAATCTATTAAGAATGCTTCAGCCTTGGTCTGTTTTGATCATTGTTTCATTGTGTTTTACTGCCTAGTGTTAAATTGTAAGAAATGTATGCTTGCTGCCCGGAAATTAGGGACTCACTCTTGTAGGAAACCTAGACTCTAGGAAACCCCTACATCATAAATGGTATTTATTTCTCTTAACTTGATCTTTAACTCCCTTTCACCTCTTTTTTTTTATACTATAGTTTCTCTGTATTGGCAGTGTTGATGTCTTAACATGAATGTTGGTTGAAATTCTTGCTATGCTTAGTCTTACAATTTTGGGATTCTTGAAAGTTCATGCATGCTAGAATTTGACTAAGTGCTGCCTGATTTCTAACCTCAATAGCAACCAATTGAACATTGTTTAGTTGAATACATGTAGCCTATGATTATTCTATTGTTCATTGCTCACTGTTATTGCTGTCCCCCTCATGTTTGTGCATCATGTATGTTGCTGCCCCCCCCCCCCCTCTTTAACTAGAGAGTCCTTAGGAGTGTTTGGTGCCTACCTTAGGTTAGGATTGTAGCTCTTGTAGGAAAACTTAGTCTCTAGGTTTTATCCTACATAAGGACTAAACATATTGAGGCTGATTGTCATTTTGTTTGGGATGCTGTTATGAAGAAATTGGTCTCTACTCCCTTTATTTCTACTACCAATCAACTTGGTGATATGTTTACTAAGCCACTGTTTGGACCTACATTTCGCAAAAGTTGTTCCAAGCTGGGCATAGGTGATTTGTATGCTCCAGCTTGAGGGGGAGTGTTGAAGATTATCATGCTATTGTTGGGGGGAGTCAATCTCGATCAGGATATTACATCTGGTTGAGATTGGCTCCTCATATTTGTTTCCTTCTCTTATTCTAAGGTTTAGGAGCTGTCCTAGTTCTAGTAGGATTGTTTAGTCCTAGTTTATTTATGTTTTATTTTGATTCCTATTGTAATTAGGAGTAGATAGATTAATTCTGATTTATTCATATTGTAACTAGGATTCCTAACTTACTCCTCTCTTTATTTGGAGTTTCAATTATATAAATAAAGCATGGGTGGGGGAAACTGTCAAGTTCGATCACTCTCTTGACAGATCTCCTCTCTTCACCACTTCTTCTCTTCCCATTCTTGGTTCTGGTCTCTTCATAGTTTCTGTTGTTAGTATATATATATATTAATCCGTTGCTTGATGTTACAAGGAGAACTTGAATCATGAACTTGATGAAAATTAACAGACTTGGTTACAGAACTTGATATATAAACATACAAGGTCTTGATATATATATATATATATATATATATATATATATAGATAGAGAGAGAGTTATATACCTAAAACGTCTGAGAAGGGTTCTACCCAAGGTTCCATCATGTTTTTCCAAGTAAAATTTTGCTTCACATGGACACCTTCATTCATTTGTTGTTTTGTGTAGGCTTTGATAATTTCCGCGAGTGTTGATTCCACATGATTCTCAATAATGACGTCCTTTTTCTTCAGCCACTCGCCAATAGCTTGCAAATACGTCACTCGTCCGTCACGGGACATAAAATGTGGGTGATGAAACACCCAGTCCTCCTTTATACTGCAATAGATATGAACAGAAAATCAACGCATAACTTATAGACACATAAACATAATAAAAAATATGAAAAAGAAGACACCAGCTCACTTATGCTTTTTTGTTCTATCATGATATATATTTTTTTATTTTTAATTTTATTTATATATATAAAGCGTCCCAGTGCATGAGTCTCCCGCGAAAGGTAGAGGGCCTATTAATGCCATCCTGATCCAGGATGATATCTCACTCAAGAACAACTATGAGAGAACCTGCACATGATTGTATAGCATCCATCCCATGCTTTGACTTAATAAACTTATATGGATACAAGTCATAGTACACATATAATGGTTTTTTGTACTCACTTGATATAAATAACCTCATGTTCATCTTTTGTTGGTTCTCTTCAACTTTCAATAATTAAATTTGCAAAATGATCAAGTATCCAAATAATCCAACAAAGGAAGAGGCATTATTTGCGGATTCTGAACAGTTGAATAAAGTATTAAAAAAAAAATTAGTCAAGTGGGAGGTTGCCAACAAGAAGGTCAACACTTCTGACATGCCTTGAAGGAGATGGAAAACTGGCACTTCTTCCTTAATGCAGGGATGCAGAGCTGAGAGTATTCAAGGAAGAAGAAAAAGAAGGCGGCTGCTTCCCAGCAGCAGCCACAATTTTGAGAAGGCTGCTGCCGGTATTTCTACTAAGTTGTTTTATGTTTTACTTTTAGTCTTATAATGAACCAGTAAACCGGTTGGTTCAGCTGGTCTAATTTAAATTGTGATCCCATAGTTTAGTTGCATCTTTTATTTATTTAAGTTGTTATTAGATTAGCCAGTCTCACATCAGCCACAATTTATTTTGGGCTGGTAGTGTCTTGTCACTCAAGTAAGGTCCAAAGGTCCAAAGTCATGACTGAGTCATCCGATGAACCTCAGAAACCAACCAAAGGTTTAATTGATCCATTTAGTTTTGGAGTTTTGAGTTTGGGATTTCTTACATTTTAATCTTTGTAATCTTAAATCTCAGCAGGAACGAGTACTAAGAAGCTAAAAAATGAGGAAGTCAGATGCAGGAACAGCAGCAGATCATGCAGGGAAGGGGATGTAATGTAGTCCTAGAATAGGAATTAATCCCACTAGGAACCAAGTAGAACCAAGCTTAGGGTAAGCCTGCTGTTTAGGGTTGATTAGGGGCTGTTTTAGGGCAAAATTAGGGTTTAGGATGGGAATTTGGGAATGGGGTTTATAGGGTTTTAATCTGCAGGTTTAGAGGGTCATTATGGTATAAAAATATCTGGATTTGAATAAGTTTTAATTTCCTGCAGAAATTAGGGTTAGGTTTCGGGTTTTGTAAATAAGGTAAACAACTAAAATTATGATTTAAAGTAGGATTTAGGGGCAGGGGTTAAGGTCGACTGTTAGAGGGTGGCTAGGGGGAAGATTCGGTTGCAATATGTAAGGTTTCTGATGGCTGAATGTGTCCCAGCAGAAAATTAGGGTTTTTAGGGTCAATGGAGAAGAGGGATCTTAGGGTTTGGATGGACAGAATGGGTAGCAGCTAGGGTCGAGTGGAGATGGTGATGAGGGGAAGTTATGGTCCAAATCTGATCAGATTCCAATGGAGGAGCAGATCTGAATCAGAGTTTAGAGTCTTCTAGGGTTTATGAAAATAGGACAGAAGAGAAAAGGAATTGATTGGGGAAGGGAAGAAAGGATAAACAGAAAATAATAAATTCAAACTCACTCTCGAATCCTCTAACAGCAGTTTGAATGGTTGAAGGATGAAGCCACCTTCGAAAAAAGAAGATCCTCCCAGCCGTCACGGCGTAAGGAGTCAACCGGATTCCACCAGTCCCTTTCCACCTTGATAGAACCACAAGGATGCACACTCAACAGAGCAACACTCAACAGAGCAGGGCAGCAACTATGGCAGCAAACAAAAAGCTTTTCATTAATCAAATTCGTGTTCAAGGCTTTGCCCTCTTACAACCTTATATAAAAGACTCAAAAATAGACTTTTATTCTAAAAAGGAAAGGCCTAACCCAATCCCTAACCTATTAGATAACTTAAACTGATTAGGAAACTAAAATAGACTCAAAATAGAGTCCTAATGACTTAAAAACTTAAACTACTTAAAATAAAGAAGATTCCCTACTAGCTAATAGGATATAAGAACCTCTTAGCCAATAGGATCACTTCACTTAAATTAGACCAATTGAACCAATTGGATGCAACCAATTCTAAACCGGTTCAATTTAAAAATAGGAAAATAAACTAAGTATTGGGTTAATCCCGTATGCAACCTATATGCCCCTAGTTTAGGCTCATTAAAGTGGCCTAATACATAAAAAACCCTTGGGAACAAAGGCCCAACATGTATATAACCCAACCCTAGGCCTATTTCTAAAGAAATAAGCCCTATTTGGTGATCATTCTGCATCAACTCTCCCCAACTTGAAAAAATTCGAACGAATTTTGTAGTGATGAGGGGGAATCAACATGTGACCAGCAGCTTTGACCATCCCCAAACAGAATTCCAGTGAAGCAGGAACATTGGGGATAAAATCTCCAAGGCGTGGAGCTTTCTCTTCGAAGAACCATGGTTGCAGAACAAACTCTATGTGTTCGCTTTCTGAATCAGCAGCAACTGTCAATGTCTCGTTCATAGAGTCTTCAGCGTTAGCAACCTTCTCATCTAATGCATGAGACACAAGCTTCACCTCTTCAAGAACAGCATCTTGAAGGTCCTTGCCTTCCTGTGGAGTATTCTCAACCACCTCTTCATCTTCTGCTGTTTCCGCTTTGTCTTCCTTGATTTCTTCGACATTGACCACTTCAGTAGGGTCTTCTACATGTTGACTCCCATCTTTGAAGCTATAGGGGC
The DNA here is from genome assembly GCF_018873765.1 of Telopea speciosissima. NCBI lineage: Eukaryota > Viridiplantae > Streptophyta > Magnoliopsida > Proteales > Proteaceae > Telopea > Telopea speciosissima. The sequence continues at coordinate 84,626,250 of NC_057916.1, read as the reverse complement.
TGTCACGTTCTTTTCATCACAATTATCTACCACTTCAGATTTATTTTCAACTTCCTTTGGCAATGAAAATATGTGTTCTCTATACCGTCTGTGTCTTCTCTGGAACCTCCGAGTCTATCCCCGTAATCTCCGGCAGGGTTACTCTTTGTTCTCCCAATCGTTGCAACCTATCCAGGATGGCTTCATATGCAGCCCTTTGTTCAGCAGCAAATTTCTGGAACAATTCCAACATAGCAGCCATAGGATCTCCTTATGGACTTACTACTTGATTACCATGCTGTTCCATGGCTTTGATACCAAAATAATGTAGTCCTAGAATAGGAATTAATCCCACTAGGAACCAAGTAGAACCAAGCTTAGGGTAAGCCTGCTGTTTAGGGTTGATTAGGGGCTGTTTTAGGGCAAAATTAGGGTTTAGGATGGGAATTTGGGAATGGGGTTTATAGGGTTTTAATCTGCAGGTTTAGAGGGTCATTATGGTATAAAAATATCTGGATTTGAATAAGTTTTAATTTCCTGCAGAAATTAGGGTTAGGTTTCGGTTTTTGTAAATAAGGTAAACAACTAAAATTATGATTTAAAGTAGGATTTAGGGGCAGGGGTTAAGGTCGACTGTTAGAGGGTGGCTAGGGGGAAGATTCGGTTGCAATATGTAAGGTTTCTGATGGCTGAATGTGTCCCAGCAGAAAATTAGGGTTTTTAGGGTCAATGGAGAAGAGGGATCTTAGGGTTTGGATGGACAGAATGGGTAGCAGCTAGGGTCGAGTGGAGATGGTGATGAGGGGAAGTTATGGTCCAAATCTGATTAGATTCCAATGGAGGGGCAGATCTGAATCAGAGTTTAGAGTCTTCTAGGGTTTATGAAAATAGGACAGAAGAGAAAAGGAATTGATTGGGGAAGGGAAGAAAGGATAAACAGAAAATAATAAATTCAAACTCACTCTCGAATCCTCTAACAGCAGTTTGAATGGTTGAAGGATGAAGCCACCTTCGAAAAAAGAAGATCCTCCCAGCCGTCACGGCGTAAGGAGTCAACCGGATTCCACCAGTCCCTTTCCACCTTGATAGAACCACAAGGATGCACACTCAACGAGCAACACTCAACAGAGCAGGGCAGCAACTATGGCAGCAAACAAAAAGCTTTTCATTAATCAAATTCGTGTTCAAGGCTTTGCCCTCTTACAACCTTATATAAAAGACTCAAAAATAGACTTTTATTCTAAAAAGGAAAGGCCTAACCCAATCCCTAACCTATTAGATAACTTAAACTGATTAGGAAACTAACATAGACTCAAAATAGAGTCCTAATGACTTAAAAACTTAAACTACTTAAAATAAAGAAGATTCCCTACTAGCTAATAGGATATAAGAACCTCTTAGCCAATAGGATCACTTCACTTAAATTAGACCAATTGAACCAATTGGATGCAACCAATTCTAAACCGGTTCAATTTAAAAATAGGAAAATAAACTAAGTATTGGGTTAATCCCGTATGCAACCTATATGCCCCTAGTTTAGGCTCATTAAAGTGGCCTAATACATAAAAAACCCTTGGGAACAAAGGCCCAACATGTATATAACCCAACCCTAGGCCTATTTCTAAAGAAATAAGCCCTATTTGGTGATCATTCTGCATCAGGATGAACAAGAGCAAGAAAGGAGGAGCAAGAACTGGTGCTAGGAAGAATTAATATATACAGAGGCATAAGGCAGAGGCCATGGGGCAAATGGGCAGCTGAGATACGAGACCCACGAAAGGGAGTACGCATTTCGTTGCACACTTATAATACTAAAGAAGAGGCTGCCAAAGCATATGATGAGGCAGCCAAGAGAATCCGAGACAACAAGGCCAAGCTCAACTTCCCTAAACAACCAGCATCGACACCTGTTGCACTTGCACCACTTACAGGTTCTGAACCAGCCAAAAGACAGTGCCTTGAACCAGGTACAGATGGGTTAAGCATTTTAAGAGGAAATACCACTCATGAGCTCTTCTCCCAATCAAGCTAGCAGTAGTGACGAGGAGATGATGATGGAGCAGATATCAAGCTTGGAATCATTTCTAGGGTTAAAGCCGAGTCATCTGAATCGGCTGTGGGTACTAAAGAGTTAGATGATCTTTGGTTACGAGACGACATGCTGGTAACACCACATCATCTCGTTTACTGAAACTCGTTTGCTTTACGAGACAGTACTGTACGTCACTGCTCTCATTAAGCCCATGTGTTGTACCGGCCTTGCTTATTCCAAAGAAGGACGGCTCGTGGCGGATGTGTGTGGACAGCAGGGTGATAAATAAAATAACTGTCAAGTACCGGTTATTCATACCACAGCTTGATGACATGTTAAACATGCTATCCAGAGCAAAGGTCTTCTATAAATTGGAACTTAAGAGCAGTTATCATCAGATTCGTATTCGCCCTACGACGAATGGAAAACCGCCTTCAAAACCAAGGATGGACAGTGGAGAATGATGCCCTTTGGTTTGATGAATGCACCTAGCACTTTCATGCGAGTTATGACTCAGGTACTTCGTCCTTTTATTGGTCAATTTTTGGTTGTTTACTTTGACAATATTTTGGTTTACAGCAAGAACCAAGATGACCATCTTAAACAAGTCTTGAGGATCCTTCGTCAAGAGAAGTTGTACCTAAACCTCAAGAAATATTCCTTCCTGCTGCCCAAAGTCGTGTCTTGGCTTTATTCTCTAAGCCAAGGGGGTGGAAGCTGATCCGGAGAAGGTTAAAAGCTCAAAGACAGGCCGGAACCAAAGACACTAAAGTTCCGAGCTTTCATGGTTTGGCCACATTCTACAAACGATTTATTCGAAATTTTAATGCTGTTATGGCCCCTATTACTAAATGTATTAAGTCAAGTAAGGGAAAATTAGAATGGACAACAGCGGCTACAAAGGCCTTCCACCTTATCAAGAAGACAATGACAGAAGCACCAGTTTTACACCTACCAGATTTTGACCGAGTGTTTGAGGTTGCTACAAATGCCTCACATGTTGGCTTAGGCAGTGTATTAGTGCAAGGAGGGCACCATCGCTTATTATAGTGAAAAATTAAATGATGCCAAGAAGCACTACTCAACATATGATCTTGAGTTGTACGCAGTTGTCCAGGTGTTACGACATTGGCGCCACTATCTCATTGGTAAAGAATTCATTCTTTACACTGACCATGAAGCACTTAAGCATCTTCGTTCTCAAAAGTCGATTAAACAGGCATGCTAAGTGGGTAGCATACTTGCAAGAGTTTGTGTTTGCACAGAAGTGTAAGGCTGGTAAAGAGAACATGGTGGTTGATGCTTTGAGCTGCAAGGTTTTAACCCTCAATACCTTCTTAGCCCATGTAGTCAGCATTGAACAAATACGAGGAGAATATGCAGCTAACAAGGACTTTGGTGTGATCTATGATGAGTTGCAGCGGGGTGGACAGCACCCTAAATATTCTGTCCATGATGGTAACTTGTTCTTGAGAACACGCCTTTGCATTCCAAACTCTTCCCTACGTCATAAGGGAGGTGCATGGAGGAGGTTTGGGAGGACATTTTGGGAAGGATAAGACCATTGTTCAAGTGACGGACCGTTATTATTGGCCATACATAGCAAAAAATGTTGATCATGTGACCAAATGGTGTCGGGTATGTCAGCTTGCTAAAGGAGGTAAGCAAAATACAGGTTTATACTCTCCAGTACCTGTCCCTCATGCACCTTGGGTTGATATTAGCATGGACTTTGTTCTTGGACTGCCGCCGACTAGAGAACAGTATGATTCCATCATGGTGGTTGATTGTTTCTCTAAAATGGCTCACTTCTTGCCATGCTGCAAAACCTTTGGCGCCTATCAAATTGCAAAGTTGTTCTTCAAAGAAGTGGTGCAAATTCATGGCTTGCCCAACAATATTGTATCTGACTGTGATGTAAAGTTTACAAGTTACTTTTGGAAAACTTTGTGGCTGAGATCAAACACAAAGCTCCTGTTCTCCACATCTTTTCACCTGCAAACTGACAGGCAAACAGAAGTGGTAACTAGGAGTTTGGGAAAGTTGTTGAGGTGTTTGGTTTGTGACTATGAGAAGACATGACCGTCCATACTTGACATAGCTGAGTTCGCTTGCAACAGCTGTGTGAATCGGACAACAGGTTGTACTCCTTTTGAGATTCTACTTGGAGTTCAAACCCGACGGCCTATAGACCTTGTTCCCCTACCACCACAAGCACACATCAGCATTGAAGCTAATGAGTTTCTACATCAAATCACGGAGGTACATGCTAATGTTCGGCGACGAATAACTCTCAGCAATGATGTTAACAAGGTTACAGCTGATCGTCATCGCCGATATGTGGAATTTCAGCCAGGAGACATGGTGATCGTCTGTGTCAATCCGGAGAAACTCCACCAAAGGAAAATGGGTCCATACAAGGTGTTAGTGTATTGGACCAAACGCTCATGTGCTTGAGTTACTTGAAGATATAAGCAACGTCTTCAACGTGGCTGATTTACATCTCTATGTAGGGAACCAAATTGATGATGGTGACATTGAACAAATGCTACACCTGCCCCAACTTAAAGCCGCCTACAGAAGACGTCATTGAAGAGGTTTTGGATGACATGTATAATACCACTCGTCGTGGCATCGGTTACCTTGCCTTTCTCGTCAAATGGAAGGGTTGCCGAGGACATGATAGCACTTGGATAACATGCGATGACTTTAAGAAGCTTGATCCGGATTTGTACCAACGCTAGATGTCGTTCACACATTCGTCGAAGACGAATGTTTTCAAGCCGGGGAGAGGTTATGCAGAGCTTAGAGTGTATTCAAGGAAGAAGAAGAAGGCTGCTGCCCAGCAGCAATCATGATTTTAAGAGGCCGCTGCTAGCGATTACAAATGGGATGTTTTATGTTTTATGATTTATTTTTCAGTCTTGTAATGAACTAGTGAACCGGTAATTGAGTCTTTTATTTAAGTTGTTATTAGATTAGTCAGTCTCACATCAGCCATGATTTATTTTGGGCTGGTAGTGTCTTGTAACTCAACTAAGCTCCAAAGTCGGAAGTTTCTAATTTTGAATCCTTGTTCTCTTTATTTCAGTTTATAAAAGCAACCTAGGAGGGCAGAACAGCCCACAATTTTGGCTTCAATTCTGTGCTGCTTTTTGCTTGCTTGCTCCTATGGAGTTTCCTTAGGCCCCATTTGTTTGATGGAGAAAAGTGGAAATCATAAAAAGGGGTGGGAAACCTGTACTTGTTGCCCACAAACTTAAATGGATTTATTCTTGTCTAGTGAGGTGGCACCCCTCTTTTTCCCACCCCATTCACTTTAAAAGTCCTAGCAAATTGGTAGGACTTTGGCACTATTCATGCAAAAGTTACTTTTGAGTCTATCTCTCCTCTTCTTATTTCCTTTTTTTCCCATGGAATCCCACCCCATGTCCATTTCCTCTCTCTCTCACTAAATCCCACTCCATCACAAAATGCATATTCCATTATTTCGTTTCCTTTCCTTTCCTTGTCAACCCATCCCACAACATGTGGGACCTACCCTCAAACGTTTCCCACCCCTTTTTATCCGTCAAACAAACGGGGCCTTAGTGTTCTATCAAAGGTGGAAGGGTCTGGTGTTCGATCCAATCGACCCCTTGCAGTGGGTAGCCCAGGAGGCTGATTCAAGCTTGGTTCTTCATCCCAACACTGTTCTACAACCATTAGAAATTGCCTCCAACCGTCAAACCTCTCTGCTGCAAGTCTCAGACCATATCTGTGGTTAGTTTCTAATTTTGACCCTACTTTCTAATTCTGCCCCTTCACTTTTCTGCCCAATCCAGCCATCAAACCACTTCCAGCTTTTGATCGAGTTATCCTGATAAAAATTGGCTGTCTAAAACCAGCCACAGGTGTAGGGATTCTTCCCTACACCATCAGTAGAGTAGTTACTGGGTAGGTGTAGGGATTCCCTACACCAACATTAAATCGTGGGCTGAAGTTAGGGTTTAAATTAGATTTTTATTTGGTATTTTAATTAGTCTTTTATTGAGTTGTAATTCTAATTAGATTCCTAGTGCAAAAGTTTGAATCCTAGTTAGAAGTCTTAGTTAGAAGTCCTAGTTCTGTTTTGAGTCATAGTTTGAGCCTGCTTTTCTTTTCAGCCATAAGGCTATACATATGTAAGAGCTCCAATTGAGCCCCCACGATTTTATGAATAAAGAATTTTGCTTTCAGCAACAACACTGTCCTGAGATAGGCTGTGAGGGTGAGATACGGAGTTACCCAGGCTGAGATAGCCTTCCCTACCCCTCTCCATCGATTTGCATTCAAGTGTCATTCCTGCTTTAGTTCTGCCCTGGCCGATCTCTTGAAGACTCATAATCAATTGCTGGAATTCTGCTGCAAGGTTCAAGAATAATTCAGTCAACAGGTAAGTGTAACATCCCAACCCCAAACCCTCCTTCTAATCCTCTAAGCCAAACCCTAGCATTCTCCCCCCTCCCCCACATCTCTGAACATCATCCCCATACCCTAAATTCTACCCAGATCAAACCAACCATCAGAGACAGCTAAAACTTGGACCAGAACCCCCTCTCACCCTTAGGGAAATTCGATCCAAGCCCCTGCCCCAAACTCCCATCCTAAACCCTAGATTCCATCTCTCTTTCCACTTTCCCATAACCCAGAAACCCTAAACCTAATCCATTGTTCATTCAAGTTTACACACCCAACCTCAACAAAACATCTCATGACCTTCACTAGAAGACTCCCCTACATCAACTTACCCTAACCCTACCACTAAACCCTAGGTCCCATCAAACCCTAACCCTAATTTCACATATTTTGACCTAGCTGATTTCCCCAATCCACAGCAGATCCTGGTTATTGGTTCTTGTTGGTCGCCTACCACTCTAGAATTACATTATATCCCCCATGTTAGAGGACCCTTCAATCCAAATATCTGCCCTTTTAGACCTGTGAATCTTCTATTACTTCACCCCCTACCACCTCAGCCTGTCCCTGGATCGAGTTCTGCGATTCCAGCCTTGGGTTTTGAAATTGGCAGGTAGTATTTCACCTACTGGCAGCAATTAAACCCCTGGAATTAATCCCTACATTATTTCAGATCTTTACCTACATACTCTTATTCCGTTCCAGACCTCTAGCCTGTAAAAATATTGTATTTCTCCAATTCTGATCTTTTTCCTTAGCTCAGCAGCACATCCATCAACCTTATCACAGCCTGAACTCATCATTCTTGTGACCTATTCCCTGGTTTATGATCCTATTCTGGGACTGATTGAAGCCTTCAATTCTACCCTATATTATGCAGAAGCAAAACCCTTTTTGAGTTGAGTTGCCAAGAAGTTAAGGGTGTGCACCTCGGAGTCCTATGGCTTTAATTAAGAAGTTTACAATGTATAGCATAGCTGTTTACTTCATGCACTTAGATTACACTGAATTTCAAATGACTTTATTATTTTTTATGACATTGATATTTCTGAAATCATTAATTAAATTTCTTTTTTGGGTATTTTTCAAGTCACCACAGATAGAACTGGCTTTCCTTACCTGTCCGTACATAAAAGTTGGAAGTCGATCACATCTTTTAAAATTGGAAACTTCATTCCCAAACAACTTAAGAGGAAAAGGTTGTGCATTGGTTTCACAGCCTTGGGACCTGAAATAAAATTACAGAGACATGACCAAAAATATAGTAACACCAATACCTAATACAATTGTATTAATATTGTATACTTACTCGACAGTTTTAACAAACAGACAAACTGAATGCACCCACAAGCAGTAACAATCAAGGACTGGCACAGATCATTCCCCATTATCGTCAAATTATGCTGCTCCAAGGATTTCAAACCCAGTAAAATTTCTCTGCAAATGGTTTAAAAATAAATATAAATATTAAAAATATCAAATCTATATAAATTTAAAAAAATAAAGATCAGAACAGTTACAAATGCAATTTGTTTCCAGCTAACATAAAAATGAAGGACAACAGTAGTGAAAATCATGTTAAATGCCTAGTTATCATGTCACCAAGGTGAGCTCAGGCAGTGGCCAGCCACCTTGTTATGATGCAGAGTTGAAGCCCTACATCCGCAAGAAAATGAAGAACAAGAAGTAGTCCAAGTGTTAGATTCATCACCAAGGCTTCTATTAGGAATAACTCTAGGGTTGGATTATATACATGTTGGGCCTTTGATCCCCTGGGTTTTCAATGTAATAGGTTACTTTTATGGACCTAAAGTGGGGGTACATAGGTTGCATACAAGATTAGCTATGTACTTAGTTTATTTTCATGTTTTAGTGTTCAAAATTGAACCGGGCCAAAACTAGTTTGAACCAACGGTTCAATTTAAGTGACTTGAGTCACCTTTCTTTTATTTTCTTTCATTATAAGTTGGGTCCACACCTCTCCACGAATTTGAGAGAGGTTGTGAAGTATAATTAAAGTCGGCTAGGAACTTTTACACTCTGAGGCTGATTAGGAATATGGCCTATGGCCACTATAAATAAAATAATTCAGAGAGGTTGTGAAGCGTAATTAAAGTAGGCTAGGAACTTTTACACTCCTAGGCTGATTAGGAATATGGCCTATGGCCACTATTAATAAAACAATTTGGTGGGGGTTATTCTCACCTCTAAATTTTTTAAATTCCTAATGCTGCTGTCATGACCCAGACCGGATAAAAGTAGGGGTCTAGCCCTCGTGGGCATTGATCAATCGATCGCTAAAACAAATATTGATCTTCATAATAAACCATCAATAACCAGATCTCAAACATAAATTATTTTCCATCATAGTTAACACCATAAGAATCCTACTGGTGGCAGTCTAATGTTATTCAAAATCACAAAGAAATTAAAACCCAAGTTTACAAGCAGAAAATCCCTAATATCTCCATCTAAAAGAAAAAATAAATCAACAATAATTGGATCCACATCCTCAAGTCACCCTCAAACACTCTACCATGATCACCTCCGTCTCAATCCTCTGTAATGTCATAAAAAAGGGGTGAGCTAAACGGCCCAGTAGAATAAATTATAGTAAAAGCACAACACCACTCTAGCTTTCCCCCTTTTGTTTTCAATTTTCCCATAACCTAAAATCAGCACATACCCAACCAGCCAGCCAAATCAGTCCATATTTGGATCGATTATTCCCCCAACCCATTGGAGAACTCGATCCACACAGCTGCCCTAATATCCCATTAACACCCTAACTTATCCCCTTCTCAAATAAAACCCTAGAACCTGCACAGCCCTATTCCACCATCAGATTATGTCCATACTGGGACTGAACCTCACTCACATTCCTAGTATCACTCGATCCAAACCCTAGCCCCATCCTCACACTATAAACCCTAGATTCCTTCTATTTTCATTACTCAAAAACCCAAAACCCCTGATGTAAATTGGCTGTCTAAAACCAGCCACAGGTGTGGAAATCTTGCCTACACCACCAGTAGTGTAGGTTTAGGATTCCCCAACACCAACACTAAATCGTAGGAAGGTAAGAGTCCAATTTTATTGTCTTCTGTTTTGGATTAGATAGAGTTAGAATTTAGTTATGATTTCAGTTTCACAATAGGATTAGGAATTTTATTTTATAAAAGGGCATGTAACCTAACGATTGGGATTACAGTTTTTGGAAAGAAATTTTATTTTGGTTGAAAGCAATGGATGTTGTGAGCTGTACATATCTCTCTCTTGTCTTCGATTCTTGTTCTCTTTCCTTCGTCTGAGTCAGTCGGTTCTTCTACCAGGTTTGATATCTATTATATTCCTCATTTTCTTCTTTTCCCACTTCGGTAGTTTCAGTTTTTTCTTTAAAACTATTCTGATCTCTGTTTCTGGGCGGCACCTGTAGCCCCAGCTGTTGAGTTCAATCTCTGCCATAACTGAACAGTTTGGTACGAGATTTTGGTTGAGGGTAGGGTTTGTCATTTGATATTCAAACCTCAGGGTATCATGCTAGACAAACCTTTCTGCTGTGAGTTGCAGAGTAGAAACCTTTATTGGTTCTGTTTTACTGCCAATTCTAATTTCTGCGATTTTTTTTATTTAATTCTGGTTGTTCAATCTCTGCCATAACTGAACAGTTTGGTACGAGATTTTGGTTGAGGGTAGGGTTTGTCATTTGATATTCAAACCTCAGGGTATCATGCTAGACAAACCTTTCTGCTGTGAGTTGCAGAGTCGAAACCTTTGTTGGTTCTGTTTTACTGCCAATTCTAACTTCTGTGATTTTTTTTATTTAATTCTGGTTGCTATTTTGGGTTGAGATCTAGTGGATTTCAGAGGTCTGTGAGGTGGTCCCTTACCTTTAAAATTTCAAATCCATTGGTGTTCATATGAGGAGTTGGCTGGGTTGAAATAGCTTCAGGTTCTACCACCCCTTCTGTTTGTCGAGAGCTTAAAGAAAACACTGTTCATTAAAATTACAGAACAGCCCCTACTTTCTAAAGTTGGTTTTAATCTATTCCCCTTTTAAGTTATCTGCCAAATTTACCCCAATCCAATAAATTTATTCCAGCTTAGATCTAATTCTATCTTATCTTCCAAAAAGACCTTCCACTGTCCACACTATTTACAGATTTGTCATTGCTCTTCTAAGACTTCAAATATTAACCGTTTTGCCACTTGTGCTCATGGTTTGAGTTATCTAATACTTAAGTGGGCCCACAAGCATCACTTATCTTCTATTTTGATATTGGAACCCACAGGACATCAAATTAAAGACACTAGAAGTACTAACAAGGAGCAAGATCAGACACACACATACCTGGTTATATACTGCAGCAACGGTGAGGGCAAAAAAACTTCCCTTGATTGTGGGGAACGAAGAACTAAGTCATCGCATTTCAAAAACTCAATAAAATTCTGCGTTTTTTGAAATAGAATAACTGGTACTTTTTCGTGTATGAAGATATTGAGTGGGTTCAAAATATGTCGACAAGAAATTGCTATCAAATACTCTACATAACTTTCAGCTGAAATCCAATTACGGGTAAGATCTCGCTTGAAGGCATGAAAGCTCAATGGGGTAACTGAACTTGAGGAACTAAACTTCAACTTTCCTTGTTGCAATGGCACAGATTTTATTTCTGTGACTACAAGGCTCGTACTAGCAGTCCCATTTTCCCGCCTTCTCCTATTTTCCTGCTTTCTCCTATTTTTCCGCCTTCTATCTTCCAACTAAAAAATTTTAAAAACAAAATATTTAGATTAACAATAAAAATAAAATATTACCATTTATTTTTTTTTAAAAAAAATTAGAGGTATACCATGAAAGAATGAGCTAATGTCATTGCAACTTCTTCCTGTAAACCACAAGATAAGCAAAACAAAACAAAAAAAATAAGAACTTGCTGTTAGTTTCTAGAAACAATAACCAAAAATCAAAAATAAGAACTTGCCGTTAGTTTCTAGACATAGTAACCAAAAATTGACGGGAATAAAACAGAGAGAACCAAAAAACTAGACCCAATACCCTACTCAACCCTTAAAACACGAGCTCCCAAAAATAGGCCATGACAACCACACATGTCCAAGTACCAAATAACCAGTTCTCATGTTGTTAGTTTCCACAAGTGTAGCGATTCTTCCCTACACCAGTCGTAGAGTAGTCAACGGGTAGGTGTAGGGATTCCCTACACCATCATTACGCATGGGCTGAAGTTAATATAGTCCATGTAGGATTAATTCTCACTAGGAACCAGTGAAGAAGGATCTCAAACAATGCTGGCCGATTGGTTTAGGGATGGGTAAATCGCAATTTAATGGATTCCTACTCATGATAAGAATTTAATTAATTCCCACTAGGAACCAGTGAAGGAGGATCACAAACAGTGCTGGCCGATTGGTTTAGGGATGGGTAAATTAGGCTAAAATTAGGGTTAGGATAGGATGTTGATGATAAGGTTTATAGGGTTTTAACAGGCAGGTCTAGCGGGTTATTATGGTATAAGAATATTAGGATTTAGATGGGTTTGAAAATTCTGCAAAATTAGGGCAGAATGTTCTATCGATCTCTAGGTTTTGGGTTTTAATGAAGTGTGGTGATGGAGGGGTTAAAGGTGGAATGAAAGGCTGAGACTTGGATCGACTGTAGGGAGGGATGAGAGGAGAACTCGATGGAAGTTTGGAGGGGATCAGATGGCTGGAAGTACTGATTCTGGAATTTAGGGTTTTAGGGGTTTAATGGAGTTGGGGGGATTTTAGGGTTTGAGAGATGAATAGGGACAGGGCTTAGGATAGAGTGTAAGGGGCAAGGGGAAGGAGCTATGGTCCAATTCAGATGGGGTTTTGGTGAGGGAATGATGTAGGACAGAATTAAGTGTGTTTAGGGTTTAAGAAATTCAAACAAAATAACAGGGGAATAATGGGGTATGCTGTAGAGGACTAGGAGAAGAAGGGGTTGCAGAATTCTGTAAATAACTTACTGGTTTAATGATCAGCAGCAGTAGCAGCTTGAAAATTGATAGAAGAAGACCTCCCGATCATGAACAGATGCAAGGAGTAACTGGAGTCCACCAGCCCTTCACCTTGAGATCCACAAGGCAGCAACACTTACGAATAGAGCAGAGGAGTAGCAGCAAAGGTAGCAAGCTTCAACGAAATATTTTTAAAACTGAATAATGTGGGGGAGCCTCCCACGAATCTGATATTTAATAAAAGCCTCAGGGCCAAAATCCTAATACAAATTAACTTCCTCCTTCCTAAATCGTGGAAGGGAATGTGACTTAGCAAAACAACTCAAAGTTAAAAGACACAACTACCCCTAACAACATAAAACACTTAAAACTCTTAAAACAGCTGAGATTCCTAAGTAACCAATAGGATATAAGATCCTACTAGCCAATAGGAATACTTCACTTAAATTAGACCAAATTGAACCCATAGGATGCAATCAATTTGAACCGGTTCAATTTAAAAACACAGAAATAAAACTAAGTATAAACTATATTACGGCTCCTACTATGACCCTATGCTTAGGGTGGCTTCTTCAACTCGAGAAGGCTTGGATCTACATCAGAAGTTAGGGTTTAAATAGATTTTTATTTGGTATTTTTTTTAGTCTTTTATTGAGTTGTAATTCTAATTAGGATTCCTAGTGCAAGTTTGAATCCCAGTTAGTAGTCCCAGTTCTGTTTTGAATCATAGTTTGAGTCTATTTTCTTTTCAGCCATAAGGCTATAAATATGTAAGAGCTCCAATTGAGCCCCCACGATTTATGAATAAAGAATTTTGCTTTCTGCAACAACACTGTCCTGAGATAGGCTGTGAGGGTGAGATACCCAGGCTGAGATAGCCTTCACTGCCTCGCCACATCGATCTGCATTCAAGTGCTAATTCAGTTTCAGTTCTGCCCTAGTCGATATCTTGAAGACTCTTAATAATCTGCTGGGATTTTGCTGCAAAGTTCAAGGATCATTCAGTCGACAAGTAATTGCACATCTCAATCCCCAAACCCTTTTTTCTCTAATCCTCTAAACCAAACCCTAGCATTCCCCCATCTCTGAATATCATTCCCCATACCCCTAAATTCTGCCAGGAACAAACCAATTATCAGAATCCACTCAAACTTGGACCGAATACCCGTCACACCTTTAGGGAAACTCGACCCAAGCCACTGCCCTAAACTGCAATCCTAAACCCTAGATTCCCTCTTCTTCCACTTTCCCAAAACCCAAAAACTCTAATCTTAATCCGCTGTTCACTCTAGTTTACACACTCAACAAAACAAAACATCTCAGGACCTTCACTGGAAGGCTTCCCCACATCAACCTACCCTAACCCTATCATTGAACCCTAGGCCCCATCAAACCGTAACCCTAATTTCAAAATGTAACATAATTTGACCTAGCTGATTTCCCTAATCCATAGCAGATCCTGATTATTGGTTCTAGTTGGTCTCCCACCAATCTAAAATTACATTACTAAAGACTTCAAGAGAATGGATAATATACTTAATTGACATTCTTACCAGATCAGTTGGGATCATCCAATTCTGGGTTCTTTTTATTTCTATTCTTTTTCTTTCAAGACAAATATTTTAGTTATAACAAATGTTTTCACTAATATTAACGTACTCTTTGCTCCACAATCTGAAAAAAAGAGCATCATTGAAGCATCTTAAATTCATTTTGGAATATGGGTACCCTTCTATTTTTTGGAAATAGAGAGGGATTTACCGCCCCCCTGTTTAACCAACCATTGGGCTTTGAGCTATCCCGTATCGTAGAGAGAAGAGTTGAAGAAAGAGAAGGATTTCTATTTTTAAAGGTTAACCTTAGTTTCGGGATTTCTTTTTAGTTTATGTGATTCTAATGCTTCAATCCTTAGAATTTCTTTGGTACTTTTAAGTTGCTGTTAATTTTGACTTACCCAAATAACCCTGACTTTATAACCTGGCGGATGCCCTGTTTTAGGTCCCACTTTTTTATCATCTGAAGATCTGCTAAATCAGGTAATCAATCCAGCAGATCCTTGCCATCTTTTAAGGTTTCTAAGGACCACCCCTCCTTAGAGAACCCTTCGACCACAGATCTAAACTGATCAGAATATCTGATCTGCTGTGATTCAAAATCTCCTGATTCCATAGTTGTTAAGGCGCCTAGGCAAACGAAGGCGGTCAAGGGGGCTAAAAAATAAGGCGTCACCTAGGCGACCAAGGCAACACCAAAATTCAAGGTGAGTACAAGGCGTCGCCTAGGAGACGCCTTGACAACTATGCCTGATTCTGCAAAAAAATTTTGAACCAGTTCTATAAATGATCAGTTAATTTGAAACCAACCATTGGATCCTATTGAGATTTTGATCGAATCATCTACAATGTCAGATAAAGACTCGATTCTAGTTCTGGCAGAATCTGACTTATAGATCTGCTGGAATTCTGGAATTCCAATTCTGCCACTGGGTTGCAAGTCTACTGATTTCTGATTTGAACCTTCAATCAATTTTTTCTATCACTCGGAGTTTTTTGGTTGCTGAGATTGCATTAATTGCACGTTTGATATATTAGTTCAACCCTAGTTCTGAATTGGTGAAATTCCAGTTCTACCCATGGCCTTACATTTGATAATCCAACCATTAGATCAGAATCAACTTTACAGAACACACTCTCCAGTTTACTTGGTGAACGCAACGAAGTTTCACTTGAATCTGACCATCAGATTTAACTTTAATTGAAATCTTCTATTTTTCTAGGTTGAGGTTCTAGTTTGAGTGAGCTTGGAATCCTGTCTAGGAGGGTTGAAGGTTCATTATACTTATTCCCCACCAAGACTACAATACACCCAGATATAGTTTAGGCTTACTTTTAGTTAATCAATATTTCATATTTCAATTGTGAGTTGGGATAACTACTTAGTTAAGATTCCTTTTTAGAGTAGGGTTTTGTTTTAAGCTGGCAATAAAAAAAAAACCATTGTTAGGCCCTTCGGGCAGAATGGCAGATAAGATAGTGAAATTTACGAGATTGATTTATTCTAAGTAAGCTGTGTGATTCAGTGGATAATGGCGAGGGGGTTGATAGAGGGATTTTGGGTGCTGGAGGGAAGCCTTGATTCTCTTTCACTCTTTCCTTATATTATGTTTTAACGCAACAAAGGTACTGTTATAATCAGTCATCGATTAATCATTTTGGTCATAGATTTAAATCTCAGATTTGATCCACTCTTATTCTCAGATGTGAGATTATTATTGGTATTTCATTCTTGGTGTTTCAAGCATCAATAATCTCAGATTTAATCATTGGCATCACCCTGTTTTATACCCATTTTATGTCAGATTTGATCACTTGATTTCAAGGATGTTCTTACTACTTGTTCTTGATTTCATAGCTTTAATACTCGACAGCAGCTTGCTGTTCGTAGGAATTACCACCTGGGTTTAATAGGGCCTGGGATTGTGACTCTAAATCTGAAATTTCAGGCCAAACAGAGGCCTGTCGTGGGAGTTCTTTTCCATCTGAGTTCTTCTTCTGCTGAATTTGTTTGTGACTTAAGGTTGAAGACAACCTTCCAACGTCAATGATTTAATCCCTTTAATTCTGGTTTCCAATATTGCCCCTCTTTCCTTCCTTTATTCTCCTTTGTTCTATATTTACATTCAGTTCCAAGTTTGTCCTCACTCGATAATATTTTTTCACTTTATACATAGTTGTCACGGCGGCATGGCGGTCCAAGGCGGTTGAGGCCTGTCTAAGCGCTTAGGCAGTAAAGCGGCCGCCTAAGCGGAGCTTAAGCGGTAAAGGCGGTCTAGTCACTCTAGTTTTAGTTTTCCCCCTCCCCCCCCCCCCCAACATTCAATACATATCATATCTTATATCATTAAAAATTAAATTTAAGCCACTACAAACTACAGAGTACAGAGAAGAAGAAGAAGGTAAAAACTAAGAACTAAGAAGCAGAATTGATTAATTGAAGCATCGAAGAGAGAGAAGCAGCAGGCCGTAGCAGACTAGCAGGCATCAAAATAAAATAAAAAAACAGAGAAGCAGGGCCTGTAACATGCGTTAACATAAAAAGTAAAAAAAAAAAAAGAGAGAGAAGCAGCAGGAGTTTGAAAAAAAAGAGCAGCAGGCAAAACACTCAAACAGAGAAGAAGAGTAGGGAACTAGGGGCTTACCTTGCCAGAAGAGTCACGTTTCAGTTGGCGGAAGTGGAACCGGAAGAGTAGAGATGCTGTCGTTAAAATAAAAAAATAAAAAAACAAAAAAGGGAAAACAGAGTTACAGAGATTAGAGAAGTAGAAGAAGAAGAAGATTAGGGGAGTAGAGACTAGAGACTTACCGGAACTAGAAGAGAAGATGAGTCGAGTCTTTGTTGCCGCTTGCCGGAACTGGAGGAGATGAAGACTCGAGTTGATGTTGCCGCTTGCCGAAACTGGAGGAGATGAAGACTCGAAGAGTTGCAGGAGACGAAGAGTTGAAGGAGACGAAGGCTTTAGAGTAAATTTAGGTTTTCACTTTTTTGTTTATACTTTTAGATAGATTTTTAACTTTTAAGTATTTAACATTTTAAAACTAAATAATCCCATGTAGCAGCGTACATTAGACTCTTTATACACAAACCAATATAAAGCAAGCAAAAAGAATAAAAAAATAGAACATGAAAAAATAAAAATAAAATAACCAAAGTCATGGATGGCAGTCGCTCAGCCCATATGGCACACCAAGGCGTCGCTTTGACTGCCTTGGCGACGCCTATATGGTCAGAGCGACCGCCATCCATGACTCATGGAAAGCATAGCACTGCCTAGCCCATAAAATACCGCCAAGACGCCTTGACAACTATGTTTTTATATCCTTCCTCCATCTAAATACACTTTTGTCCTTTAAAGGTTCTCTCTAATTACACCCCTGCCACTCTCTTATAAGCTACATCTATTTACAGAATTGCCACCCTCTTGTAAACATTGATTTAATTACTGTTTTACCATTTTTTCTTGGATTTGAGTGTCTCCTTGCTAACCCAATAAGGGTTATCCCAACCCAGGTATGCATTACTAGGTATCAGCAGGACCAATACCAAGGCAGATCTGGCAATACGCCCGATCTAATATCGATTCTTAAAACCGTTCTTGAGACTCAATGTGATTTGTTTAGGGGAAATTGAATTTAGAATTTTTTAGATGTAAGAAATCTTGTATCGGGTGTTGGGCAATTTTTTTCCTTTGAGTTAAAATGCATTACTACTTTTTGTTTTAGGGGTTATACAATGTCATCTCCATGTTCCCAAACACAAATACAGAAGAAGAGAGACTATATAAGTTATAATTGAAAATACATTGATAACATAAAAAGAAATAGACAAACCTTTATTAATTTCTGGTGAATCATTGATCCGATTTGTGCACACATCTTGTGTACCATTGATTAACTGAGATGGAAAGATCACTCTCACTTCCATGAATGACACTATGTAATGACTAGATTGAGCAATGATTAGGATAGGTTAAATGAAAACAGCCAATACCTTGAAATTATAATGCAAGAGAGGTGATCGTTCTATGGGAAACTCCACATCAGCGAGTAACCAATTAATAGAATGGTTTGACCCCATAGCTATTTGGCCATAAATTATCTGCAAAACAACAATTACAGGGTAACTCATTCTAAAAAATAAGATCTTAATCTTCCATCATAAACAGTTATTGCCACCACTCCCATCCTTCCAAATTAATAACCTATTATATCATCCAATATCATCCACAATACATCATCCAAAGATCAATAAAAATCCAAAATACATCTAAAATGCAACATGCATATAATTACTATTACTAATAATAAAATGCAATAACTGGACAGAAAAAAGGGTGTACCCAGTGCACGAGGCTCCTGCCACTGCGGGGTCTAAGGAGGGTCATAATGTATGAAACCTTACCCCAGCTTTCATAGAGAAGCTGTTTCTACTCAATTAAGTGAGCTGCTTTTTGGGTAAGGGTAAAAGAGGGTGCTTATGTCCCAAGACGAGCTCCCCAGATCCATCCTATGGTTTCTATGTCAGAATGGCACAGAACTTAACATTTGGTCTATAAGAAATTTATCAACGATCAAAGAAATATTAGGTATTCAATCCTATCTACTAACTAGTTCATTGGCTCAAGATCAATCCCTGTTGTGTATTATGTGGATCTTGTTCTGAAACCATTTGGCATCTATTCCTTTCTTGTGACTGGTCTAAGCATATTTGGGTGGGTGGCCCTTTGGGATTGAGAACGGAACATCTCTCCCATCAATCTTTACTTCAGCTTTGCGTTTCTCTCATGTATGATAAACTCAGGGACAAGCAACTCTCTAATAGATTTTTTTTCGGTTTTTATTATTACTTGTTATTTTATCTGGCAGATTAGGAACAAGGTGCTCCATAATTTTGTAAAACCTGATCCCTTGGGAGCTATTTTAAATATTCGTAGATGGTCAATGGATTTACATATTTCCCCCTCCCCCAACCTTACCCCCTTCCGTTTCTTTTAATGAAAATAGTAATGACCCTTTACATTTGTGTTTAAATTCCCTTCCCGTATTACACTACCCTGTTCTGTTTTGCGCAGGAACAACTCAATCTTCCCTGAAGAGATTGGGTCGGAAGGACAATTTTCACTGATGGCTGCAGGTTTTTTGGGTACTAACGATTTTTTGGAGACAGAAAATTTTGGTCTTGCTAAAGGACTTTATTTGTGTCCTAGCTCAAGTCCTCTATCAAAAAAGTTTGGTGCTATAACAGGATTAACAAGGCTATTCCTGACATGCTTCATGATCCAATTTCTGTGGTGTGACCGGGGAGATTACTCCCTTCTTTGTCTCAGGCAGCTGATGGAACCAAGGAAATCCCTATTAAACATTGCAAAAACACTCATATCACTAGGATTGCGGATTTTTTTACAGCTTATGTAGCGGTTAAGAAGAAACATATTGTCCTTCACCATAATATTGTACAGACTATCTTATCTTTTCAGTAATATATTTTTTCTTCCTATCGGGGAAAAAAAAAACTAGTTCATTGGCA
This sequence comes from Telopea speciosissima, assembly GCF_018873765.1. NCBI lineage: Eukaryota > Viridiplantae > Streptophyta > Magnoliopsida > Proteales > Proteaceae > Telopea > Telopea speciosissima. The sequence goes on along the minus strand of NC_057916.1, from coordinate 84,606,717 downwards.
AGCTTATATCTTCAAGTGACATTGAGTTCATTAATATGCCACAACCACAACCACAACCATGTAGCATGCCTGGGGGTTGAGCTTACATTTTATTAGGAGTGACAATTGGTCCGGTTCTGGGCTATCAGTCTGGATCCGTAGTAGTTCCGGCTCTAAGGTGTCAAGACCATAATCTGACCAATAAGCTTACCGGATCCAAATCTGAGACTCAAGACCGTAAACTAATGGATGGTCCAGTTCCGATTCCTAATCGGTTCCAAACAGTATTGAACCCAAAACAATGACAATGAGGATTTCTCTAGGAAAACGGGAGCATCTTTCTGCCTTCACCCCTCTAAGACTAACCTTTCTTTTGCTGAGTGGGTCAAATCTTGGTTTGAAGTCCCTAGTTTGACTAAAAGAGATTCTAGAAAGCTAGCTCAATTCAATGCTATTCTCTCATGAGAGATTTGCCGTACAAGAAATAGAAAAACCTTTAAAGGTGTTTCAACTAACCCTTATATTACCTTGAGTTTGGCTAACAAGATATTTCAGGATTTGGAAGCTATATGCATTGACAGCCCCTCCCACACCAACAATCCCTCTACGGGAACTTCGTTTTGGTCTCTACCTTGTCAAGGCAATACAAAGGTGAATACTAATGGTGCCTTCTTAAAAGGCATATCCGTCGGTTATGGAGCTCTAATACGGGATGATAGAGGATATTTTTGGCAGGTGTTGCCTTAAGAGAGAAACCCAAATCTGTCACTTTGCTGAATGTGCAGCCATGAGAATGGACATTCAATTAGCTTTGGAGTTGGATATTCAAAATATAGTAGTGGAATCTGATTGTGCGGAGCTTGTGGTATGCATCAAGCATGCTTCTCTTCTTGCTTGGGAATTTTTTGCTTTTGTTCATAGGGGTGTCAATGGGTCGGGTTGGGCCGGGCCTGCCCTAAACCCTAGCCCAACCCTAAGGGCCTTAACCTAAACCCAAGCCCAACCCAACCCTGCCAGGGTCTCAGATACCCTCAACCCAATCCGAGGTTTTGCCTATCCCGGCCCGGCCCTGATTGACCCTGTCCCTGTCCCTGACCCTGATTGACCTTGACCCTAACTTTAACTTTTATTTTATTTTTTTGGAAATGGTTTTTCTTATGCCTGTAATTTTTACTATGTCAAAGTTGATCAGATTGTAAGTTTCTAGGATTGTCAGCATTGTGATTGTCATATTCCGCCTCTTGCAAGTAAAATATCTTAACTGAATTTGAAGCAGTAAAAATGAACAGCTTATAAACAGTACACTCAATGAATCTCGTTAGCTTGAGATCTGAAATTTCCCCCCATTCTGCTCTCCTTTCTAAGCTTAATTATGTATGAATAGCAATAAGGAAAGAAAAAACTTGAAAGTCAAAAGATAGAAGATAGATCGCAAGAAGAAAAATAACTGCAGTAATACAAGTCCTCAGTAATGAAATCAAACATGTACATACCATCACACTAACCCGAAGGCTGTGTTAGTAAAAGCCACAAAAAAAATATTCAATAATCCAAGATAAATTTAAGAAAAAAAAAATTATCTAAGAAAAGACATATGGATTTGGGTATCTATCCGTTTCCATCTATTAATTCAAAAGTTCAAGAGATCTCTGTTTCACATTCTACACCCAGTTTTGTCGTCCATGCCTTTGCCCTCTGCCACCGAGAGCTGTAAAAAAAATCATCTACAGCAGCCCCATCTCCCCAACCCCCCCCCTCTCGACTCCAACAGTAAAAACCTATTCTCCTTTCATTACCCCCTGTTGTAAGCCTGTAACAGCGAACAAACAAACAAAAATCCTCGACGTTCACAGCAAAACACTCCTCCCTTCGGCTCTCATTCTCACCCAATTCCTTGACCCCAAACCAGATAACATCTTCAATTTTCACTGAAAATCACCCCACCCATTTGACTTAAAAAAAAATCCACTGTCGATTCCCGGCGAAAACGCCCACCACCCCTTTTTTTCCCTCAGAAACATCGATCAACCCCTTCTAGGGTTCGACCCAGTGAAAAAAAAAAAAAGAAAAGGAGAAAGAGCAAAGAGAAGAGAGCAAGAGATACGGAAGAAGAAGAACAATCGTACATACCTAATTGGTCCAAACTCGCCTTGCAGTTCTCGTCGTCAGCCTTCTCCTTCAAAGTCCAAACGAGAACGATAGATGAGGGTAATCCAGACACTTGGGTGGGAAAGGAAACGAAATGTTAGGACTTCGGAGATAGGGTTTTTCGTTTTCTAAACCAATTTAAATCCTACGGTTCTAACAAAAACAAAAAACTTAAATCCTACGGTTCTAACAAAAACAAAAAACTTAAATCCTACGGTTCTAACAAAAATAAAAAACTTAAATCCTACGGTACAAAATAGACCCCCACAAGCCCAACCTGTATAGCACAGGGTCGGGTCGGACCGAACTGGGTTAAACCCGGAGCTTAAACCCGAACCCGATCCGACCCTGCCAGGACCAGAGTAATGCTAGACCCAATCCTGCCCTTTAGGTTGAAAAATCAGGGTCAGGTCTGGACAGGGCTCAGGGAGGGTTTAGGCTGGCCGGGCTTTTTTGACAAGCCTATTTGTTCATGACATTTGGAATCTACTTTCTAAATTTCAGTCCTTTATTGTTATGCATGTTTTGAAGATTGCGAATTCCTCTGCCCACCTCTTAGTTTCTCTTGCTATTTCTTCTCATCATCCATCTCCTTGTAAGTGGGTGGGTATTAAGGGTGTCAATTTGGGACCAGAATCGAAACTGTCCCAAAACCGTCCCACTAAAATCTAGTACCGGACCATCCCATTTATTAATGGGACGGTATTGGGATCTGATTTTGATACTGAATAATAAATGGGACGAGACGGTTCTAGGACGGGATTCCCAATGATACCAGTACCAAAATACCGGTTAAGTACTGGAACTATGAGTACCCCTTCAAATGGTATATTTTATATTATTATGTGAAGCTTTATGCTTGTGGTTCGATGTATTTTAGTGATATTTTCTCTTATAGAGGTTTTGGCTAATGGACCTTTAGTTTTATTTCTATAAACTTATCTTGTGATGACTCTAAAACCATATGTGGATTTGTTTAGTTTATCGTCATTAATTCTTAGACGTTGTTTTGAGAAGATTACATATGATCTTAGGGAGGACAGAAGAAATAGATCCATGAAATTTATCTTAGTTTCGTATTATAAATTGCTTTCAAATAATGGAACCATTTCGGAACCATTAAACTTCTTTTTCCCTTTTTTATCGGGTCTAGAACCGTTTAGGAACCGATACCGTCCCATCCCGTTAATAATCGGGACTGGGACCTAGGTTTGAACCCATTTACTAAATGAGACAGTACTGGGTTGCCCCTCCCCTCCCCTCCCTGGTTATTTGGGATGTAATTGAACTAGATCATTATCATGAATGTTTAATTCATTTTCGACCAAAAAAAGAATTAAGAACCTTATTTTTTTCCTCTTGGTATTGCATACTTTTTTTTTAATAAGGGTAAATCACATCATTTCAAATGTATATTCAAAAAATATGCAAAACAATGACAAATTTTGATACTGATATAAAAATAAATTATTTTTAAATTATTTTTAAAAAATTCCTTTTCACCCCTAACATGTTCTCTTACGAAGAAGACAACCCGAACAATTAAAATAATGTTTCAAGATCTAAATAAATCTATAGAAATGTCATTTAGAGAACACTTTTATGAAACGTGAGATAAGTCAAAATTAATATTTATGAAACTTGAAGGTACCCAAACCTAATATTGAAAACTTGAGATACCCTAAACATAATTCTCTTAATATTTTATAATGGGCCTGGGGAGACAAAACGAATTTTCTTAATTTTGTTAATTAATTAATTAATATTCGAAACAGGAGGGGGCCCGGGGGTAGGCGTTGAGATCAGTTGGAACGGTTAGTCGTTATGGGCGACCCACCCGACTTTAAAACTGAAAAGTCCAGAATCGAAACTCGCGAGAAATTCTCTCATAAACGAAGAAGACAAAACAACACCAGAGGGAAGAGGGACTAGTTCAACACCCGTCCACGCCTGCAATCTAAAGAAGTTGACAACTGTTTGGGTTCAGATTTTTTCCCAACTGAAATCCCCACAACAAGGGAGAGAAACAGAGAAAGACAGAGAGAGAAGGCCGAGTCGTTCATCCTCGAGCGCTCTGTCTTCGATCGTCGGTTTCCGCCGCAGTTTCTAATGATCAACAACTGTAAGGTGTCTTTCTGTCTTGTCTAAGATCAATCTCGTCTTCCTCCTGCCGATCATCTCAGGTGTCTTTCCGTCTTGCATCTCCGAATTTGAGATTTTAGATTCAAGCCTCGATCACTCCTCAAACTGGGTCCTTTCGTCTGAGTTTATTTCTCTGGTTTCTCTAGAATTTAGTGGGTTATACGTTCCGTTCTCTGTCTTTGCTCATTCGGAACGTAACCGTCTCAAGATCGGATTGAATCCCACCAAAGTTCTTACGTTTCTCGTCCGGCACTCTGTTTTCTACCAATCCGTTCGTTAGGCTTCTCTATTTTTTCCTCTTCCCTTCACCTATTTTTTTCTGTTTCATTTACGGATCGATTCTGGCACTTCTCTCTCATGTGAATTTCGCCTGGGTTCGTAGAGAGATACACGGTGGGAATTTGCTTTCTTCTCTGGTTTTACTGATCTGGGTATGGATCAATTCAGGCAGATCGGGAAGGTTTTAGGGAGCCTAAAGGCTCTCATGGTATTTCAAAATGATATCCGGGTGAACAAGCACCAGTGCTGCTTGCTATTTGATATCTTCAATCTCACGTTCCAAGGTATCGCAGAGGAGCTGAAGCAGAATCTGAGATTCGAAGAGAAACACATCAAATGGAAGGCCCTTGAGCACCCGTTGAGAGAACTTCACCGGGTTTTCAAAGAAGGGGAAGCCTATGTTCAGCAGTGCATGGACAACAAGGATTGGCTTGCCAAGGTCATCTGCCTTTCACAGAACACAGATTGCTTGGAATTCCACATCCACAACCTGCTCTCCTGCATCCCAATCGTCATTGAAGCCATTGAAACTGCAGGAGAAATCTCTGGGTGTGACCATGATGAGATCCTGAAGAAGAGGGTCGTCTTGTCCAAGAAATATGAGAGGGAGTGGATGGATCCAAAACTCTTCCAGTGGAATTTCGGTAAGCATTACCTGGTTTCTCAAGATATATGCAACAGATTGGATGCGGTTTGGAAGGAGGACAGGAGGCTTCTTCTGGAGACAATGAGAGAGAAGAGAAGTTCTGGGTCAGGGTCTTTAGCCAAGCAAGAACAACGTCTCATGGAGCTACTACAAAAGAACCTCGACCACAACAAGCCTTCTGATGGGAAGCTCTTCCCAAGCTCAATATTGGTGAGTTCAAAGGATTACCAGCTGAAGAGACGACTAGGGAGCGGGAGCCAATTTAAGGAGGTTCAGTGGTTGGGGGAAAGCTTCGTTTTAAGACATTTCTTTGGAGATATTGAGCCTGCAATTCCTGAGATATCTCTTCTCTCTTCCCTTGCCCACCCTAATATTCTGCAATTCCTTTGTGGGTTCTCTGATGAAGAAAAGAAAGAGTGTTTCCTAGTTATGGAGCTGATGAACAAGGACCTCATCACTTGCATCAAAGAGCTTTGTAGCCCACGGAGAAAGGTTCCATTTTCCCTACCTGTAGCGGTCGATCTAATGCTTCAGATTGCTAGAGGGATGGAGTATCTCCACTCCCACAAGATATACCATGGAGATTTAAATCCATACAACGTCCTTGTTCGACCAAGGAATTCCCCTGATGGATACCTGCATGCTAAAATCTCAGGATTTGGCCTATCCTCCATTATGAACTCCACCCCTCGAACTTCCTCAAATCAAAATGAGGCACCATTCATCTGGTACGCCCCAGAGGTTCTATTGGAGCAAGAACAGCCAGTGACTACTTCCAGTTCCAAGTACACAGAGAAGGCCGATATTTACAGCTTTGGTATGATTTGCTTTGAGCTCTTGTCAGGGAAGGTCCCATTTGAGGATGGGCATCTCCAGGGAGACAAGATGAGCCGAAATATTAGGGCAGGGGAGAGGCCACTCTTCCCATTCCATTCACCAAAATACCTCACCAACTTGACCAAGAAATGTTGGCACACTGACCCAACTCAACGTCCAAGTTTCTCATCCATCTGTAGGATCCTCCGCTACATCAAGCGGTTCCTGGTGCTGAACCCAGACCATAGCCAGCCTGACCCTCCAATGCCGCTCGTTGATTTCTGTGATATTGAGGCTTGGTTCTCCAAGAAGTTTGCTGCAGAAGGGAATCCCAACCCAACACCAGTATCACACATCCCATTCGAGATGTTCTCTTATCGGGTTATGGAGAAGGAGAGGATCAGTGTGAATTTTAAAGACAGGAGTTCAGAATCAGGCAGTGATGGCAATTCTGTTTGCGGGGATGACAATGCAGCTCTGGTGGATGATCCATTCCCGGCAGTAACCGAGAAAAAAATTCCAGTTTGTTCTGAGTATACCAACAAGAAATCCTCGTTGGCAAGGAAGAATATTACAGATGTAAGGACCAACAAACAACCAGGTAACCTATAGCTTCACTCACCTATTCCTTTTCAATTTGCTGCCTTCCTTTCCAAACTTACTTTAACTGGTTTTCTTCCAATAATCCTCAAGCAATTCTCCAAAATTAACAAGTACAAAGTTAACAAATGCCATGACAATTTTCATTCTAGAAAGAAACTCAGGGTTGTTAATAATCAATAGCACTTCTGAACTACTTCACATTGTTGTCATCCCTGCTTTCTCAAATATTTGTTTAGACAGTCTTAAGTTCTGTAATTCTTTGACATGCAATTAGGTATCTAAGTCACAGTATGAAAATAAATGATTTGGATTTTGATGTGAATAGGTCAATGATTTGAATCCACAACATGTCACATACCAAAGAAGGAAGTTGCAAAACTAGATTTTGGGTCAGATGGTCCTCAAATCATTAGTGATCAGCAAATAGATTTTTTGGTATTTCTAGTCATGAAAGTAACACGGACACATAAAGTTGATGAAGGGAGAGAGTTATTGTTCCAATAGTCTTTTCCCCATTGGAGTTTCCACTTGTAACTTGTAATTGAATTGATAGAAGGAACTCTTCCAAGCATGATACTGTCAGGTTATTCATCATAATGCAAAGAGTAATGAAATGATAATGATAACAATAATAATGTATAAACATGACAAGTATCTTTAGGCAAGTTTATAGATTAAAAAGACAAGAAGGAATTCCTATAAAAAATTCAAAATTCTAGAGAATTTATCTACCAACCAATTTCATTTTTATTTTATATAACACTATCCCTTGTGTGTTTTGTTTCCTATCAGGAACACCGAAAGGACGAGCACTAAGACCCCCACAATTGACCCAATGCGGTCGCTGTTTGAGGATGAATTCTGAGAGCCATATTTCCGTGGTGATGAGCCCAAGCAGGCGGAGAGGATCTGGTCATGCCTCGGATTCTGAGTTAGCTTAGGTCTATACACAGCACCTCCTCCCCCTACAGAACATCCCAACACAAGGTGGTAGTTCGCCGAAGTCCATATGGTGCTTCTTGCAAGCTTGGCTGCTAACTTCTATATTTCTGTCAAAACGCTCATGTCATACTACTAGAGTACTGTACAGGAAAGAGGAAGAAGGGATTTTCTTTTGCAAGGCCTAGATTCTGGGATATTTTGCACCTAATGATGGACAACTGTTTTTTATTTTTTATATTTTTTAACATAAACAGGGAGGAGCCACTACTCAAAGTTTGAAATTGTGAATGCTTTCACCTCAGTCTACTTCATCTGTGTCTGTTATTGATCAATTAGCTAGTGAAGCTGTATTTTGAAGCCAGGTCCCCAATACAGACCCTGAACACATTAAATCATATAATCTCTTTGCTTAAGAAGATTAAAATTGGAGCTAGCTATATTTATCGGGAACGGCCCAGCCTAATCTCTTGCTGCAATAACTTACTGAGTTCTAAAATTGATGAGTAGATCAAATACTGCAGAAGTTTGGTTCCACTTGGCCCCTACAATTGCTCATTAAAGTCCTCACTGGTGGATTTCCAGAAGAGAGTAGATTTAAACAGAGCCAAGGTCCAACCTTTTTATTTCACATCTGTTGGCAATAAATATATCAGTGCATTAAATTTCTGAAGTTTCCTTTTATAGGGTCTTTACCTTAAAAAGGAGCCTGATGTGGCATGCAATTAGGCATTTGATTATGCCCACAAAGATGCCCATTTTTGATCTATTTAATTGGGTCTTACTGCTGCAAATAGATGCCCATTCAAGTAATCAACCTAACACTTGCTCACATGCAACTTTACTTATATGAGACGACCATTTGTGCATGGCAGCACACATTTGTGTGATTTTACCAGCTCTCCTTTGCTCATAGTGTAAAGATATTTCATGGTTAGCCGTTTTGTAACAATCTATCCTGTTGGAATGTTCTAATTCTTTCTCTATTGTATACATTTTTAAGTACTGAAGAAATGTGCATTTCCATGCTCCAAACAATAAAAATAAATAAATAGATAAAGCTCATAAAGAGCCGTTGATAATAATTTCATGCATTAAGCATATATTTAGATGAAAAAAAATCTCAAAACCTGGAAATGCCGACAATTAGATGTACCAAGAATCAAGACTTCAAATCCCCCCCCCCCCTTTTTTTTTTCTTCTTCCAAAAAAATAAATAAATCTGATTGAACTTTATGCACAAATTACCCTGACAGGGCATCATTCATTTGGCAACAATTTACATTTCTATATTTCAATTTGGGACATTCCAGAATTTGTCAAAAATTTGTTCAATATGAATTTCCTACCTTCAAAACATGGGCTGCCATAGGTGATAGGTCATCCATATTGTCATACTTCAGACGACTAGTTGATTGGCCATGTACCCATCACACCATGAAAATTCCAACTATACATCCAACCGTCGAACATGAAGAAAATGACAATAACACATTGCAGACTCTGTAGTTATTTTTTTTGCCTTGTTACCACCATCTCTCCCTGGTTTCCAAGCCTAATACCTCTGTTTGTAAGCAACTGTTTCAGCAAAAGCATCTGCCGCTTCTTGGAGGTCCTCCGTAGTTTGGGTAGCAATTGTTTCTGGTATCTAAGCCTCGGGCACATAGTAGTAGCAGCTTACTCTCCACGTTTGAAGATACAGTATTGGCCAGATAGTGCTCAATGTAGTCCTTCCAATTCTTCATGCTCTTATAACATACACAAAGAGGTGTTCAACAAAACCAGAAACCTCACAGCAGTGAAACTGTAATTGGTTGAACTATTCAACCCCGTCCAAGGGCCTTCTGGGAGCTCAGCTCCTTGCTTTTAGGGTAAAGAGTGAAATACAAATCCCAGTGCAACTGAACTATATGCGAGTTTGATGGCTCAGTTTCTCTTCTGATTGTGTTTTCATTTTACAATCACTAGACCTCTCATACTTTCACCGATTCAAGAATTCAAATGAATCTTTGGGAATTGGGACCACAAAGCTGTGCATCTTCAAATTCAGAATCCATCTTACCGCTGTTGAACATCGACAGTTAACCCATTCTCACACCATCTGCAACAGTTTTATACTTCCACTGGAGTTGGCAGCTACAACCATATTTGACTTTCCTCTCCAACACACACTGGAAACGAACTGTCCATTGTCATCACCAGTCTCTTTCCCAGTAATAGGATCAATGGAGCCAAACTTGTGAGAAGTGACGGGCATGGGCAAAGATCTATGGTAAGCATAAACCTAAAGGATAAACAAGATAACCTGAGTTAGGTCCTCTAATATCTGACTGATTCCCACCAAAAAAACAAATCTTATAAATTCAATGTCTGGATCATCCAATCAAGCAACTTCCTGGCTTACAGTCACTCAAAACTGAGACTTATGGCAGGGGGGGGGGGGGTCTCAACCATCTTTCAAAAGTAAGACAGCCAAAACAATCCAACTATACAGTTATTTGACCTGGATATGACCATAAAGCATTGATTCCATATTATCAGTTCAAAACTGCAACCAAAAATGTTGTTGCCCAGTGCAAATCTTGCTTTTGCAGGTTCCTGTGAGGGGTGGACTGGAGTCAGTCACAACCTTCACATATGTATATAAATATATAAAATATATATGTATATATATATATATATATATATATTTTTGCATTAAGTTTCCACCCTCAACTTGAACCCACGTATTCATGATGGCAGCTCAAGTTTTTAGTATTGCACCACTGATGGCCCTAAAACTACGGCCAGAATATGTCCTCTTCAAATTTAAATACCAAACATTGCACTTAATTTTGAGATTGAAACTAAATATACCTCGTTTGATTCTGAACCACAAGCTATATATCCATCAGAAGCTGTTAAGCCCACAAAATTCTAAGGAAGCAACAGAAAAAAAAAAAGGGTCAATGGGTAAGTCAGAACTTTTAAAGAACAATCAAATGCAACTAATATCTACAATAGAGAAACTAACCTTCTCATTAGTATGACCATTAAAAGTCAAGCTGCAAGCAGTTGTGGAAAATCCACTAGAACTTGTCTTTTTGAGATCCCAAAGTTTTAGGGTATTGTCGGTGGATGAAGAAACAAGGGTTTCTGGATCTAAGAACTTCACATAGCTAACAGCCTTCCCATGCCCAGCCAATGTACACCAAGGAATTCGTGTATTCCGAAGGTCATAGCAGTAGGTCTTGTAATCAGCGGAACCAAAGGCCAGCAAATGGGTGGAATGAACAGAGAACTGAACACAGCAGACATTGGCAACCGTCTTGATTGTGTCGATACAATTTCTCTGGAAAAAGATTTTGCATTCAGTATACCTCTTATAATTTTCATAATGAAAAATTGAATACGGAAAGCACAGTAAAGTTGAGTCATAACCAGAGTTTAAAAGAAACAAAAGGGTACTGGTTGAGAGACATCATGCCTATACAAGTTTAGAGCCACCATCGATGGGCCTCCACAAAACTAGAGTCTAGACAAATCCTTTGTGACAAATATTACCCTCAAATCTTTGGCATACCAGAGGTTAAGCCTGAATATCTGTGTCTAATGGAATGAAAAAGGTGAATGGGATTGGATCATCCAATCCAGTCAAATCTGACTCAAGGAATTCCTTAAGGGATCCAGTGAATTGTAATAACAGACAGGCCTAAATTTAAATGTAGCTACAGGCAGGAGGATGGCTTATTCTCAGCTCATCCTATCTGAACATGAGCATTTCTGAACTTAAAAAGGCCAACATGTATATTTCCAGAAATAAAAGTTTTACAAATTTACATGTATCTAAAATTTTTACTCTGTCCCTTCATCCCAATACTGCTCAGCAATACAAAAGGACATACAATTAGCCGCAACTAATAAAAAACAAGAAAGAGTTGGGACTACAAAGGAAGCAATCATGATGCTTGAATTCTTGCTATTCAAAGCCCAAAAAAAATATAGTTCTGAATATCTTAAAACTAGTCCACCCATATTGCCTTCAAATCCTCTAAGATTCTTGAACATCTTTCCTATCCAAAATAATTAACTTTTCAAATTCCCCTTTCATATTCAAAATTAGTTAATCCATGTGTTTTCTTGTATTCAAAGATTCTTAAATTTCTTCTCCAGAACTAAGCTTTTCTAATTAACAGTTTTCCCTTTTATCCTTTCTAGAGTTTCCATGTGCTTTTGTAGATCAGATAAAGCTTCATTGAGCTGAATTTCCATGTGTCTCACCTTCTTCCCATAAAAAACAGAAATGAAATCTCACACACATTGCAACACTGGTTTTCGAGTACAAACTTTCTTACTTGTAAAGACAATTAAAAAAAATATGATGAAAGAGGAGGAAAGCATGCCTCATTTATGCTCCATATTTTCACAGAACAGTCGTCACTTCCACTGGCTAATTTTGTGGGGTCCAATTGAGAGAAATCAACAGACCACGCTCTCTTTTCATGATCTACAAATTGAGAAAAACCTTGGCCAGTGCTGGCATCCCATAACTGCAATGAAAATTATGACACATTAAAGGCAAATGAGTAAACAACTTACCAGCAGTTATTTGAAAAGAAGACAATACGGTTAATATGTATATACACATATTTATAGCCAGTACCAATTTGAGGATCCATGGCAAAGAAATTCGCCAAGAGATCAGTTAACTGTCGAAATTATACTTCTCATCATGAAAGAAATATATACTCATTAGAAGCACCTTATCTAGTCTACCTGCCCACATTTTTTTTTTTTAAATGTTCAAGATACCCAGCAGCTATTTTGAGGGAAAAGGACCTAAGTGAATATAACATCTTTGGTGAAGTAGGGAGGATAAAGAATCATTGTGGACACAATTGCCCGCACTGGTTAGAAGAGGAAGACCCAGAAAATAGACTGGAACGAGATTGACGGGTTCCTGCCAGAGCCCAAGGAAGATTATTTTCGGGTAGTAACTGCAGATATGGTTTCAGTCGAAGAAGATGGGCAAGAAATCATGACTTGGGAAGATGACCAGCTCTTCGAGCCCCTCAAGAGAACCTGAAAGGCTGAAACCAGTACCACCTACAGATGATGAAGTTCGACAGGTTGACCTGGGAACAAAAGGCGACCCTCGCCCAATCTTCCTAAGTGCCAGTGGGGGGGTTGGGTTGGTTAAGTAGAACAAATGGTGATTCCTAAACCAAACAGATCCTCTTCTAGACCGCTCTCCGAAAGCTCTTGAGCTTTTTCTATTTCAGTGTGGATTTTTCTCATGTTCTCACCCATAAATAGGCATCCACTACGGCTGACACAGACAGACAGAACCCTAGGTCATAACTGTCCAGTGCCTAAGAACCATTGACTTGTCATTAGATCACCCGATTGAGCAGTTGATTCATTTAAGCCACTGAAATTTGACAGTCTGAAGTTCTATTTAATATTTAGAAATGAGAGTATCTTTTTTTTTTTGGTAAATGAGAGTATCTTACAGTGCACCAAAACACCAACAGCCCTGTCTCTCTCCCCCTAGGTACTTAGGAGATATCTGGGAGAGCTTCTCGCACCCAGATTTTGTGAGAGAAGCTGTTTCCAAATAAGGTATTTGCTTGGATGGGAATCTGGTGCTTCTGCGATTCTCAGAATCTAGCTTATTGGTTAAAAAGAGTGTTCCCAATAAGGTTACTTAGTTTGGATTCTTCGATGGTGGGGCGGGAGCATCTACCCAGGTACTTGGGAGATATCTGGGGGAGCTTCTTGCACCCAGATTATGTGTGAGAAGCTATTTCCAAATAAAGTATTTGCTTGGATGAGAATCTGGTGCTTCTGCAATTCTCAGAATCCAGCTTGTTGGTTAAAAAGAGTGTTCCCACTAAGATTACTTAGTTTGGAATCATCGGTGCCATAAGTGCTATAATCTCCAGATGCGGGGGAGGGGCTATATCTCCAGCTTCTGGTGCGCAAGATTCCAAATGGAATAAACTTATCAGGTGTGCTATTTTTAAACCCTATTTTCCCAAAATCCGGCTTCTAGAATCCAAGAAGCAGGAGCTGGGAAAGCTCCCCCAAACACATACTTAATGTATAAAAGGGTGGCCAATGAACAGCATTCTTGTTCTTTTTATTCATTATTTATTTTTTATGTCTACAAAACTGTTCCAATTTAAGATACACACTTGGTTCAGAACATATAGAATGCTGATCTGCAATATCAAAGCCAACCTATGCAAATGATGTAATAGTTACTAGCCGGACCCACCATTAAACCCAATTCATTTTCAACAAGGAAAAGCCTCCAAGTTGAAACCATAAAAACATGTCATGACACTCAGCATCTCTAACATGTATATGAAAAGGGTGGGATGAATTTGGGGCGGTGGGGTGATATGCTTATATCGAAATAGTATGTTTACCACAAGAAATACTTTTTAGTACAAAAGAAATACACACCTGAACCACACCTTCATAATCAGTTGATGCCAAATAATTTTTAATGTAGCTGTTCCAGCAAACACAGCTGAGCTTAGATTTGCTTGACATCTCAATAACTGGATAATGAATATCAACAGCATCATTGAGGAGCGCCGAGAACTCAAAAATCTTAATTTTCTTTGATACCCCAGCAGCAGCAAAGTAGTCCTCATCCCGATCAAAACTCAATGAGCAAATCACATTTGCAGAGTTGAGAAGATCTCCATTTCTTAATGTCGCACGAACTTCAAACTTACTATATCGAGCATACTTGCATAAACCATCAAAAAATTCTCCAAGGCGATCATCAGTTTGGTTAAGGCTCTGCTCTTCATTTTCATGTTGACTAGAGAAGCATCTATCTCGAATCTTTAGTAAATCTTTATCTGAGCGTGTAGTAGCATCAGTATCTGGAAGCTGGACTTGAGACCTCATAGAGAAATAAGCATTTTCAAGCTGGCTAATATTCTTCATCAACCTTTCTTCATTCTTTTTAGATGTGGAGTATAACCTAGAAAGTGCATCTGAGCGTAAAGGGTCTTCAAGGAACCCTGATTCTCTTGCAATGGAGGACCCCTTGAATGTTTGAGAAATAACACCTGTTGTTCTTGATAAGTGCCTTTTTTCAACCTCATATATATCTGCTTCTAAGCATCCAACGTCTTCAGCTAACTTAGATGCCAGCTTCTGCTTTTGTTCATTCAGAGATATGAGGAAATGCAGTAAGAGCTCCGATTCAGTATCATCTTCCTCAATAGATGATGCCAAAGCACTTCCATGTGACAAGTCCCGAGTTTCACGTATCAAATCAGATTGCAAGATTTCCCTGTTAGGCACAACACAATAAATTTCAAAAATTTACCAGGACAAAAAAAAAACCCAACATGTGCATAGGGAAATTGATGTCGCTGTCTAATCTCTAAGACATACAGGACAACTACTCTGATAAACTTGACAAGTATGCAAATATCTAGTAAGCAATAGAACAAATAAAAAAAATTGGTACTCGAACACCAATTACAATGAAAAAATTGCCAGAGCTGACATTGACCATAATAATATGGAACTGTAATATAATCAATGGCGAGGATGGGTAGATTGAGGGATATGAATGAGTGCGGATCTCATCACAACAATTAGATTCCAAGGGTAAAAGGTCGATATCTCTCTCAACAATAGATAGTTATATCTCAACTCAAGCATGATATTTCCCAAAAACTAGCACTGAGCCAGTCTCACCTCAACCATTTGATGGGTGGATGTCCTTAATGCCTTAGGTTTCTAAGGGAATGGTGGTTTGGTGTCATTACAGCTGTTAAATGGGTGGATCTCATCTCCATCAGATAAGTTGTGGCGAATAATGGGAGGTTACGTTCTATGAAAATCAATTAAAATAAAAAGAGAAATTCATTTGTTTCCCAAAAAAAAAGAAGAAGGCCCATTTGCACCCTTGGGACTCAATAGCTGAATTAATGGAGATGGCTTAATAACAGGGTGAATCTGTGAATCTTGGCCTACCTTTGGATGGCTGAAGGGGGCAGTGTGATTCAGAAAGCACAAAGATTATCTTCCTATTCCCAAAACAGTAGAATGACTAGCAATTTACCTTTTCATTTATGGTTTCTAATAAGTAGTGAGTATAAAATAGCAAATATAAAGGGAAGTGGCATCATTAGATGTAAGGCTTTGATGCATGCTTTTCTTCCTTGGATTCAGGTATACCTAGGGAAAAGAGAACTTAATATTCTAAAACATAACAATGTTGGACATGAAAGTTTGGCCGTTGTTGATGTCTAACCTGAGATAAAACTTAGATTTTTTTTTTTCTTACTTAATAATGGAGTCAAACCTGAAAAATGAAATCTTCGTTGCTGCTTGATTGTACTCATGCATAAGTCCACATAGTCAGTAGTTCTCAGTACTCTCTTTATATTCAGTGATAACCTTGTATTTTTTGGAACAGTTATTTGCTGGAAAGTTGCAATAATACATCTTCCCAAAATATTCTACAACTGCATGCATACCTGACATGTCATGCTTTGCTACCATAAATGAATCAAAGATACATATATTTTTTGAAATTCACAATACAGTGGAGAACTTGGTTTAAGTGGGACATGAGGACCTTGTTGTCGGCCTTGAATAAGATCCAGGATGAAGAAGCCAAAGACAGAAACCAGCTTCCTTGGGATTCTCTGACAGAAAACTCGAAGGGAGAATCCGATTGCGTAGGTCTGACATTGCCATGGCATGAACTTCCCATGATTCGAAGCAGCTAAGCAACTGATAAATACTGCCTAAATTAGTCACAAAGATTAAGCTTACAACACAAATCCTAAGAGAAACAAAATAAATACATAAAATAACTAATTAATTATTTTATTCATTTATGAGTTCATAGGCTCAGTGGTGAGGAAAAGCACAGGAAGGATGTTTTGCCGGCTACTGTACATGATACTGTCCATTGCCAGTTGGGTTTTCTGGAACCTATGATTCGCACTTTCGTAGGACACTTGTAGTTGTAGGTAATTTACAAGTCCATACATGCATAGTTGGACACTAGATTGAACAAAATTGTGCATATCTCGCATAGCGATACTAGACAGATGTCATATTATGTTATGCTGTGCTTTTCAATGTTGTCCCAGTGTCTACTTTTTGTCACTAATTTCTTTTAATTGCTTCATTTTCACTAGCTTTACAAGCATTATTATAAAATGGCCATAAACAAAGATGTATTACTGTTAAATTTCCTTAACATTGACTTGTTTTCCAATCTTTATAACATAGTATGCCTAATACAAATAGGAAAAGCACATAAGAGTACTCTTCCATAATCTATGGCCCAAAAGTCCCAAAAAGAGAGGGCTCATTTCCCTTTCCAGTATGTACTTGTTCAAACACATTTCCTGTCTCATTTTCTGGATTCTGGAGGTTGCCATGCCAAACATTCCATGTCCATGTTGATAAATGACACTCGCATACATTTCCGTAGATAAGTCTCGAAAAATAAAGTCATCCCATGTATATGGTCATGATTCATCCTGAATTGTACCCTAGAAGATAGGGATTATGGATATTACCCTTCATACTTAACAAGTTTCAGGAGGAATTCATTCACCAACAACACAATATATTAAAGAACCTTCCAATTCCTGAAGTGTGAAGTAGTAGACTCATGGCCCAAACAGAACTCGAAGCAAATATCAAGAGACATTCACATTTTCTGTTTTCAGCTTCACATATATGTGATGTGCCAAATATGTAAAGATTCAATGAACACTTGTACAACCACATATTATAATTCATAAGGGTGTAACTGTGCAATGTAAACGGCATCAGGTCTATTATGTCATCGCATGTATCTATTTTCTTAACACCAACATAACACACTGTCTAACTCCGAGATTTCAGACCATGTCTCAGTTACATATGTATGATATAAAAAATAAAGTAGTAACTGACTAAAATCAAAGAGAAGACAAATTTAACAAAAATTTAAATGCATAGAAAGAGCCAAATGAGATTGCATTAATACCTCAAATAGAAGAACCCCCAGATTGTAGATATTTGACGACAAGGTGCACCTCCTGTCATTCAGTTCCTCTGGACTAGCGTACCACTTCTCTTCCAACTGAACATGTACAGAGGTCATTGGCTGTCGAGTGGTATTAGATATAACTGGGGCTTCATACTTATTAAGAGTGTTGCATTCTGTATTTTTGTATCGATCACTAAGACCATACCCAGAGTCCTGTACACCCTTATTCTTAATATTCCCCTCTTTTACTGTTTCAGACTTAAAGCCAGATCTAGCTGGAAATTGAGGCTGTTGTCTAACAGACATCATCTGCTCACTAAACTTTTTACGTTTTGTACATAAACTATTCTGAGCATGCATACCCTGCTCAAAGGTCCTTTTCCTACTAAAATGATGGTCTAAGTAGGGAATATTTTGATCCATAGCACACTCCAATCTTTGGGCCAGTGAACCAATATATTTAACCCGATCTGATGGCAACAACATGAAACAAGACAGACGTATGTCTGGCAAAGCAATTCCTTGAGAATGTGACAGGTCCACCAGCTCCACAATCTGCCTAAATATATGCATGGTTTCAACTTTATTTATTTGACGGCTCCTAAGGTTCAGCCACTCCCTTAAACTGATTCCACCATGAATCACATAGGGACCAATCCCAGCTGCAGTCTGAGAGGGAGGATATTCTATTTTTGCACTTGCATCAAGAGATGCATCAGAAGCAGCCCCAGTGATGCATGTAGCCTTCCCATTGTTCTTGCCAGTGACTGCAACATCAGTGCCATCTTGAGCTCCTGAATGTCCACATAGAACTCCCTTCCCTTTCAATGTATTCTTGAGAAAAAAATTAGAAAAGCCGGATGAAGACAGAACCTTAGTCCGAACACCTCCAGGTAATGCATTGCTTGAGGTAGTCTCTTTGTTAGTCTTGGTAACTTGTTTGGAGATCTCGGCATGATCCTGATTAGACTGCTTACAGGGTGAAGGCTTTTGAGCCCATATTTCAGGGGAAAACATGCTCCTTACCTCATCCTTGACGACACTTGGGATTGGTGGGTCCTTGTCTCTGGAAGCCAAGTCGCCATGCAAACTCTCACTTCCAAAGCCACCTCCCAGCTGATATAAAAGTCGCCACTGCTGGTCCCTACCCTGCATTCCTTCTCTACTGTTTGAGCTGCCCACCATAGCTAGGATGGGATTCTTGTAATTTTTCACCGTTAACTCTTCAGCAATAACCCCAGCTTCATTTGTCAAACAGGGGCTAGAAGAAGCAGGTTCAGATACAGCCACAGAGTTTACACATAAGGTATCTCTATACACATGCAGTGAGGTCCCGGACCAATCACTACCAGGAGGTATGAACACGGTCGAAGATTCCAACATATTGCAGCTGTCTTGTTTGAAGGATTGATTGCCGTCTTTCCTTTTGAAACGTTCACCCTCTGCCGCATCATTTGCGGTCACCTCTTCACCAGCTCCCTCCATGCCTGCAAACGGACCATTCAATCAAATGAATGCTGTGACCTTCCAATTGACTGGTTTTATGAAACCCTGCAATAATCATTGGAGACAAAAACAATGGCATCGAATTTTACATGAGGCAGTCAATTTGGAGTAACATAAAATAAAATGCAAAATCTGCTCGACTCTTAACTCTCAAAAAAAACCCATCAACCGACAATGATACTACTAAGCAAAAAAATAGCAAATAAATAATAGAAAGATGACAAATCAATCCAAACGTCCAGTATTTAGCAAAAACATCAGAAGCTGGAAACTAAATAAAAGAAACATATAATCTACAAAGCAAATAAGAAACAACATTTTTAAGGCCAAAGGAATCACAAAGTAGTAAAGGGAAACCAACACCAGAAAAACAACAAATCCCAATCCGCAATAGCTGAGCATACATGTACTGAAACAAATGGAAAATGCAATCGAAATTCCATAAAATTCGAAACGAGAATGAAACTGCAAGTGAAAAATAAAATAAAAAATCTACCAGTGTACAGAGCTTAATAATCTCCTTTACGAAAGCATAAGATCAATCAAGGAACGCAAAATTAGCCACAGAAACCCTATAGCTTAAAGAAGTAGAAGAAGAAGAATCAAAAACCAAAGTGCAGAGGTCATAAACTTACCCGAACTGGAGAATATCTCTTGCAGTCTTGCCCTCCCTCGTTAGCATTCCATCAGTTGGAAAATTACAGCAAAAAATAGATAAAGAATGCAAAAGCAGCCAAGTAGGTAAGAATTCGAGAGAGCAAAAATTTAGAATAAAACGTCTTATCGGGAATCCAGATTTTTGGATGACAAATATAAAAATCAAATCTCCGAAATTTTATCTTTCTTCTTCTACAGTAATTCGTAATAATAATATACGCACGGCAAAGCACAGATAAGGAAACCTAGGTACAAATTTTCAGGACCTCAAGCTTCATATTTGCTTCTTTCCCTCTCCGCCCACCGGATATTTGAAACAAGGAAACGGGGAGAAAGATCAACCAGAAATATTTTTGTTTAAAATAAAGATTTCGAAAAGGTATAAATAGTGGAGGGAATATCCATTTCATTTCATGACTGGTTCAGGCAAATTTTATAAAGTTACCATAAAATGGATGCCGGTGATTGCCTGTTTACCACCTGTAGCGGCCAAAAAAAAAAAAAAAAGTTGAAGTAATAGAATGAGCGCTTTCCGAGACTGCAGTCACCGCAACAACCATTCACCTTAATGACCTTCGTATTTTGGTAATCGGGCCTCGTAAGCAAGCTGGCTGGCTGGGTGCATGGATATGGACACACTTCTTGGTGTTTTTTTGATAGGTAACACACTTGTTGTTATTGATTCATAATCGGAGGATTCATGATTCAGCTTTTGAACAAGTTGATTGCCCAATCGGGACATGAAAGGTTTATAGTTCTTGATCAAATGAATGGGCAGGAAATAAGGGTTTTCATCATCTCAAATGAGGTACACCGTCCGATATATTTAAAGGTGCACTGTGTTACTGTGCAATGCACCACATTTGAGAATATAAAAATTCTATTGATGTCCCTACTGGGGTTGTCTCCAGTCAACCTTGCTTAACAAAGTGATTGGATTTGATCATTCAATATCAGTCGGATCAGATAGGTATCAATCGAATCGGATCGGATTGGATCGGAATCAACTGAGGCTGATCCTGAGATTAGACCAATCTGGCAAGGTATTCCTGGATTGTTCCCTAGATTGGTCAACTCAGTTGAATTGGTCGATTCACTACTTGTCAATTTTGGGAGGGGGGGGGGTTAATCGATATTTTAGGATTTTGATTTTTTAAATTTTTTTTTTTTTTACAGATCCGTACCAAAATTTTGTATTTTATTAATATTTTTGATCAATCCATTAAAACCTAGATTTTGGTCATTTTTTGAACGATCTAGATCGATATTAGATCTATCGGCCTTGACCAATCCTGATTCCAATACCAGGATTACGAACCTTGTTCTCATGGTTCTAGTGCACGATATCTGATCGGGTATCGGTTACTTGTAAAACCGATATGATATCATTACGGTATTGGAATGGATCGACCGTATCAGACAAAATTACCCCTAAATCCTTTAAAAATAGATTTTCTAACCATTTTACCCCTTGTCTGTATTGTGTTACCGATATGGTTTCGGCACAGTATCGGGATCGAGTACATACAAAATAGGTACGTATCGCCCCAATACGATACCAATAATTAGAACCATGCTTGTCTTGAATAGAAAAAACAATGCCAATCGAGTTATAATCAAACATCGGCACCGATCTTTTTCATAATTGGATTAGATTTGGCATTGGTTTGTTTGCTAACTAATCGGTTGGATGTTAGGCTTTAACCGGTCAACTTTGACCAGGTCTATCTGTGTGGGCTAGGGTTGTCAATTTTGGACCGGAACCGGTAACCGGACCGAAACTGTCCCGCTAGGAACCGGAACCGATCCACCCAATAGCTTATTGGTCCGCATCTGGTTTGGTCCTTGGAACCATTGGAACCGGATAACATGCATACACTTGAACTTGTTATGCACCATTTTTTCTATTTTAAAATGTTAAAAATGATCCTTGCTATTTAAACATACACTTAAAGTGACTTTTATTACACAGTTGTTGTCCAGTTGCTATTAGACCATGACCCAAGACTAAGCAAGACACTTGGCCCCTCAAATTCTAGTATTCTATCCCTCTCATATCTGTTGCTCATAGAGGATACACACCAGTAGTTAATGAATTGCTTTTGAAAGATTTTAGCTTGCTTGAGATTTCTCGTTCCAATGGGAAAAATGCTTTACATTTGGCTACTCAAAAAGGGCATGTTTGGACCCGATTAGGAATCTGAACCGGACCACCTATTAGTTAATGGTCTTGGATCTCAGATTTGGAACCGATGAGCTTATTGATCCGGATCTGGTCTTGACACTTTAGAACCGGAACCACTAGAGAACCGGACCAGTTGACACCTCTAGTGTGGGCTAACATTTGACACCTCTATTAATACCATTAAAACGTATAGAATTCAGACTCTTGTCCATACTCCACACACATCAGTCAAATCCAATTCAAATTCAAAGCGTTGGGTCAACCATTGATTTGGACAGACTACTAAAAAGTGGACTAGAACTCACCAAGGTCAAGCTTGATTTTAAATAATTAGGTATCACGCTAATCGGTCATGTAGTCCCTGTAGCTACAGAGTAACCAATAAAAGTGCATACAGAGGCATTGGTTTGAATGCAATTTTCAATTTCACTAGTAGCTAAAACCGCCTTTGATCGCCAGACATAGGAACCACACAACTGGTTAGTGTTCTTTTTTTTTCATATATATATATATATATATACCGATTCATATTATGGAAATCAAACCAGACCATATGATATGCTTGAATTGTCAAGGTACCGACAAAGAGACAATGGCGTTTAATGATAATAATAATAAAGGAAGTAGTTTTCTGCACGGGAGTGTGGCTAGGGGTGTCAATGGGTCGGGTTGGGCCGGGCCTGCCTAAACCCTAACCCTGACCCGGACCCTAGAGGTCTTAACCTAAACCCTGACCATGACCCAACCCTGGCAGGGCCAAGAAACCCTCAACCCTGACCCAACCCTACCAGGGTTTCCCCTGGCCCAGTCTGGCCCGACCCGACCCTGATAGGGTCGGGCAGGGTCGGGTTGGCCCTGATTGACCCTGTCTTGACCCTATTTTGACCCTGCCTTGACCCTGACTGATATATATCTAAAAACAACCTAAAAATTTCTTTAAAGAAGAAGAATAAGAGGGAAAGGAGAGAGAGGGAGAGACGGACTTGTAAATTTAAATAAAAATAATTCACAAACATCTATAAAAATCCATAATTGTTCTCTTCATCCTCCATCTCATCATCACCACGATTAGTTACACTCCAATTAACCCCCTTGATTCTCTCGGGCTTATGCTTAGGCTGGCCGCCGATTGTCACAGGTTCCGTCAACTGCTTCCCATCTCGAGGCGGTGAAAACACCACCGGCAAACTGCGAGTTCCTAAAGTTCTCCTTCAACTTCTTCAAACCCTAAACCCCCAAAAAGAGTTTAAGTGACGAGTGACAAGAACCAATCCAACCCAACCCAGGATACAATGTTAAAATCTATACCTGTAATCGGGCGTAAGTGACTTGACATATTTTCCTGGAGTTGAAGAACTCCCATGACTGCATGTGAAAGGCTCTGTAGAGCCTCAATGCCGCTTGAGGAGACGTAAGGTTCACGAACCCGTAACCCACATTGCACTTGTTGCTAATTAAACAAGAGAACCCAAATCAAAATTAATTAATAACCCTTTGAGAGGGGGGGAACCCAAAAAAGAGAATCAAAGGAGAAAATTACTTGAAATCAATGGGGAGATAGACGAAATCGTAGGAAGACAAGGGATGACCGTCGCCATTGGCAATCTGTTCATTGCAGTGTATGCAGTGGTTGTCCAGCATGTTCAATAGCAGCTTCTGACTGCAAAGCAGCACTTCTAGATATCAATAAAATAATATTTGGGAGATGCAAATAAAAAACCCAAAATGCCAGACATATCTCAAAGAAATGGATAAAACTCTTTCTAATGGATTCATGGAAGAACCAAATTTAATAATAGATCACAAAGAACATGCATTCAAAGATTTAAAAAACACTAAACACAGAAGCTGATCAAGAAAGATGCATTTTAAGATCTGAGTCCACGCAAACACACAAAGGCCACCCCATATGAAGTGCTAGCAGTGGTGTTGCGAGGATGGGGAAAGGCCCAAATAAAAATGAAGTGATGAACATTAGAACATACCTTGAAGCGAATCTAGAAAGGAGGAACCGAGGAAGAAGAAGGCTGCTAGTCGTCGTAGTCGAGCGGCGGCTTTCTCAGTTTCTTGTGGATGAAGAAGAAGAATGAAGGGTGAAATTGTGAAAATGAAAAGGTAATATGGGATTAGGGTTATCACTCTTATGGCCATTTTGGTATTTTCAGCAATATAAATACTTATAACTGATTCAGGGTCGGGTCCGGGCCGGGCCGGGCTAGGCCCGGGGACTTATCCCCTACCCGACCCGACCCTGCCAGGGTCAGCCAAAATCTCAACCCTGACCCGCCCTTCGGACTGGCAGATCAGGGTCGGGTCTGGGCCAAACTCAGGGCGGGTTTAGGCCAGCCGAACATTATTGACACCCCTAAGTGTGGCCTACACCATCAGTTCCTTGTGTCTATCTCTCTCTTCCTTAAAACAAGGGGGCAAAGGTGTCTTTTCACATAGGGAGGAGAGAGATAGACTCATGGGAGTGCTGGCGTAGGCCACACTCCCGGACAGAGACCTTTTTCCCTAATGATAATAATACAATAGAAAGAATAGTAGTAGCAGCACGCACTTCAAGTTGAGGACTTATGCATCACCCACTGTCTCTCCGTCAGAACCCAATTGACCATCATACCCTCCATACGTTCCAGTCTGAATCATCACTTTCGGTTCCCACTTCCCACCAAGCTGGATCCATTCCGGATTCATTTGGAGTTTCTGTGTTGTCTGCTACTCTTCCTACCAAGGACGAGGTATTATGGGATCTGTAGCCCGACCAATCAAGTTACCAATTACAAGGGCCAATGGTAAGGTTTAATATAATAACAATTTGGTTTGATCCTGTGTAATTTTGAAATTAAACTTGCGTTGTGTAAATCTTTTACTCTACTTTTAATGATGCACCTTTAGTACCCAAAAAATAATGGGTATTTTTATCCGCACTTTCTAGACAATTGTAACGTTAAGAGAGAGAGAGAGAGAGAGAGAGAGAGAGAGAATATGAATGATGTGAATGATCTATACTTTACCAATATGGTAAAACTATGGCTTATCACTAAGAAAAGTTAATGATCTTTACTTTACCTATATGGCAAAACTATGTCTTATCGCTAAGAAAGGTGAATGATTATTACTTTAACAAAAAAAAAAAAAAGAGATAAAACTAAAGACCCCTTATCCCTTTTTTTTTAGAAAGAGAGTTTATTAACGTTGGAACAATGTTCCAGACCAATCAAAGTATAAAGGCAAAGATATACAATCCGGAGGGGTGAAAAACCAAGAAAAATCCTGTTGAGCATTGGTTCCAAAAGATGCTAAACAATCAGCAACCGAATTAGCTTTTCTAAGAGAATGAAGGTAAAAGATGCGATCGAACGCATGAGAGTAGATTCGACAATCTTCAATGATGGAAGCGATCCTCCAAGGGGGTGCTTTCCTGGCGTCCTTGAGCAGATTAACAACTAGCAAATTATCATTTTCAATGATCAACTTTTCAAAGCCCATACTGGCAGCAATTACCAAAGCTCGACGGGTAGCCAGCGCCTTTGCAACTAGTGCATAATTCCACCCAATTCCCTGAGCAAAGCTGCATAAGAAGACTGAGTTGTGATCTCTACAAACCCCTCCGATGCCAGCGCTACCCAGATTGCCGTGACTAGCGCCATCCACATTGAATTTCACAAAGCCAACAGGGGGGGCAATCCATTTGATGAGTCTTATCAGGGGCTTGGGAGGCACATGACAATTCTGTACTTAGTCATTGGTGTTGGAGATGGCCTCTCAACATAATGGCATTAGAGTTGAATGGAGCACTTCTGAAAATCAGATCCCAATAGCCATTCCATATAAACCAAAGGATGCTGTAAAATAGAGCTGCCTTGAACTTGTTTTCCCTGTCAATGGAGCTTGAACACTCTAACGCTGATATGATTCCCGAGGAGATCTCTTGGGTCGAGAATAGATCTAGAAGACCGAGACTGTGCCATATATTTCTGACCACCGGGTAGTTTAAAAATAAATGATTGTCTTCCTGCTCTTGAATTTGGCAAATATGATAGAAAATTCCTTTTCGAATGAGGTCGTGGGCGGAGCAAATTGATTTCCACCCCCAAGAGGACGTGTTGGGACACTTGGCTTGAAGGAAATGAGTGGAGGGGAAATATTTGGTCTTCATCAACCTAGACCAAAAGGATGAGGGGGGGAAGAGTAATTCCCAGGCTTTCTTTGCAAGTAGAGCCTGATTCATGGAAGCCGATAGCTTAATATTGAGCCCTCCTAACCTTCTAGGGAGACAAATAGAGGTCCAAGAGATGGTTGGCACAGATGAATTGCAGCCGTTTGACCAAAAGAAATTCCTACTAATGGTGTCAAGAGACTTATGAATGGAAGCAGGAACTTTGAAGCAAGACATGGTGTACAAGGGCATGGCAGACATGGTGGATTGAATGAGAACGATCTTGCCCGCCGGACTTAGGAATTGAGTTTTCCAATGTTGGAGCTTCCCCGTAACCCTAGAGATGAGATTAGCACATTGGGTTTTTGAGAGTTTACCTGAAGAGTAGGGAATACCAAGGTAGGAGTCCAAGGATGAGGTGGGTATGATTTAGAAATATTCCCTGAGTTGGCGCTTGATTGAAGAATTAACATTGGGACTAAATTGAGCGCTGGTCTTATTAATATTCAATGCTTGCCCTGAGAAGTTGCAATAGTCTTGTATAACCTCATTCAAAACTCAAGCTTCATTCATGGTTGCTTCTCCGAAAAAAATTAGATCATCCGCAAATGCCATGTGATTAATCTTCTCACCCCCTCTGCAAAGTTGCAGACCCTTAACGCGATGGTCTGCTTGAGCAATTGCAAGCTTGGTGGATAGAACTTCAACGCAGAAGACTAACAAATAAGATGACAAGGGGCCACCCTGCCTTAGGCCTCTAGTTGGCTTCAAAAAGGGAAGAGGAGAACCATTGAGGAGAATGCTGAGTTGGGTGTTTTTGACACAGAACATCACTCTATCAATCCAATTCTGATCGAAACCGAAGTTAGAAAGGACCCTTTGAAGAAACTTCCATTCTAAGCGATCATAGGCTTTTTGCATGTCAACTTTGATCGAGAAAAACCCTTTTGAACCCCTTCTTAGTTGCTTGATCTTATGGAGTAGTTCATGGCATATAAGAACATTGTCTTGTATGTGTCTTCCTTTGATGAATCCATTCTGGTTGAAGGAGATGAGCTTGTTAAGGATGGGCCTGAGGCGATTAACGATGATTCTGGATATGATCTTATAAACAAAGTTACAGAGACTAATAGGCCTGAACTTTGAGATGGAAGATGGATGATCCACTTTAGGAATGAGAGTTATATATGTATGATTAACTTGCAGAGTGAAAGTCCCATCGTTGAAAAATTTCTTAATGCACTCAGATAGCTCAGCCCCCACCACTTGCTAGGCCTTGTGATAGAACATACCAGAAAAGCCGTATGGACCAAGAGCCCTGTCTGTAGGCATAGATTTGACAGTAGAAAGAATTTCTTCATCTGAAACCGGCTTTGTAAGGATTTGATTGTCCTCCACTGAAACCCACCCTCTGATTGGTTCAAAGTATGTTTCCTCAATAGCAGGATTGGATGAGGAATAAAGATTCTTAAAGAAAGATGTAAATGCATTCCCCATATCATATTCATTCGTCAGAGTGAGACCATCCACATTGATGAATTTGACAACGTTTCTCGCTCTTCTCTTTAAAGTGGAGACATGGAAATATTTGGTGTTCCGATGTCCATTCTTGATCCAATTGGCTCTAGATTTCTGTTGCCAAGGTAACTCTTCCTGATGGGCTAACCTTCTCAACACAGCAATTTGGTGCTTTTTAGTCAGGAACCAATGATTATCTCTGATATTAGGATGAATAAGGTAGAGTGCTTTAAGAACTTCCTTAGTCTCTTCCATATTGCGAAAGATATTGCCAACCTGATGTCTATTCCAAGCTTTGAGAGTCTTTTGGAGGGAGCTGAGCTTGTTGCAGAATTTGTAAGAGGAAGAACCTCGACATTGGGTCTGAGTCCATGCTGAAGAAACTGTATCCAAAAAACTCGGTTCCACAAGCCATAAAGCTTCGAAACGAAACAACCTTTTGATACGAGTGACATTTGGCTCTGGCTGAAGTATAAGAGCCTTATGATCTGAAGTGGCCACTATTTCTGATATCACCAAGGCATTGGGGTATAATTGAAGCCAGGAGGAGTTGGAGAAAAAGCAATCTAAGTTTGCATCAATTCTCCTATTGCCGACTTGTTTGTTGTTCCAAGTAAACTGAGGGCCATTAATTCTGATCTCTGAAATACATGCTAAATTGATGAAGTGTGAGAAAGACCTCAATTGGGCAGTGGTGATAGGTCTTCCCCCCATTTTATCCTCCATGCTCAAATAGGAATTCCAATCCCTCGCCAATAACCATGGATTAGTAATGGTGGAAGCCAAGTTCGAGAGTGACTGGAACTATTGTCTTCTAACTTGATCATTACAGCTCAGATAAACAAAGGAAACAATCTAAGTTTGATTTATATCAAAAAAGTTCAAATCAGCGTGGATGCACCACTCATTCTGCCACAAAATGGTACTTTCAACATTGCTAGACCACATAAGAAGAAGCCCTCCAGAACCATTAATAGCAGTAGTACACACAAAATGCGAGAAAGAGAGAGAACGACAAAACCCACGAAGACAAGGACTGGACTTTTTAGTTTCTGATAGAAAACACACTGAAGGTCGGTATTTTATTGTGAGGTGGCATATTTCCCGCTTTATCAAGGGTGGACCAATCCCCCGACAATTCAAGGCTAGAACCTTCATTTCCCCATGGGTGGCTATTTCTGGCCAGCCACCAGAGCCTCAAAATCGAACACCATTGATGAGTTCTTTTCAGTATTTGCCTTATTGGAGGTTTCACCTCCTCTTTGATGGAAATGATAGTCAATCTTAACAAAACCCTACTGAATCGAAAAGTTTTGGTGGAGAAAATGCTCGGTGATATTGATTGAAGGGATTTGCATGTCGGGAAAGTCTAACAGGGTGAGGACGGGGTATCCAGTTGCTCCGTAAATAACTAAGAACCAGATCAATCAGAAGAAGAGAAAGAGGAGAGAGGGTAGTTGTTCAGCAGGCAAGGCTTGGGGAAAAAGGATGCTGCACACGACTTTTCCACAAAAGCTTTCACAACAACGAGGATTGCTACAGGGATTTTAAGGAGGATTGGCAAGTTTTCCACCAAAACCGAACAAAAAAGGCACAAAAGGAACAGAGCATGATCTAGTCTAGGAGATATCCATAGAACAAAATGAATAAAAATCATAAAGTGGAATGTAAGAAGGTAATTGATAGGTGAGATGACATGTGGGGATCGTGAAATAGGAGCATAAAGAGGGAGTAAGAGATTGACTTCAAGATGAAGTGGGGGTCTTGGACATAACATGCAAATAAATGCTCAGCCAGGATATATCATCAAAGATAACAAAGTGGAGATGAAGAGACTTACACATATGCTCTAGTCTCAATTAAAGAACTCCGAGTAAGTTTGAAGAAAAGGTAACTCCAGCATGCTTGTAATCCAATAGACGAATGGCCTTAGGGGATGAGTATGCGGTAGTATCAATCGAATAAATAAAGCAGCAACGATACAACAAAGGGGAGATGAAGTCAAACCCTCAGCAACAGCTAATTTTTTCAATGGAGAGAGGGATCGAGCTAAGTAATGAAGGTGCCGCACAACAAGAACCAAGGAGGATGAGGATCGCATGTATGAGTCAAAGGATCAGATGATTCCGATAGAAGAAAATGGGAACTCTCGCCAACATAGGGAGTTCCTGTTACGCTCACTGAGCAGAGAACATGAATTAAGACGTAGACAAGACAAAGAAGGAACAAAAGAGAAGAAGAAACAGAGGAAGAAGATAAGAGAAAGGAGAAACAGAGAATTATCTTTTTATATCTTCATAAGGCACTATTACAAGTATTTAAAGACTATCCTTACGTCTGTGATTTCATTCTAACATTAGATTACTACATTACCCCTCCATGACACCTATCCCTGACATATAACAGAAAGCTTCTGAGTATCCTACCCTCATGCTATTCACGTGACATCCCCTCACACGAAATCAGCTAAATGGGTGGGTCATTTCCTAACTCTCGCTGTGCGACATGGGCCATCATTCGCCTGACGTGGAACCTCTCCCACTTCTTCCATGCTTACTTCCACTTCTTCCTCCAACAGACTCTCATGAGCTCCAGGTGTTATAACATTACCCATCGCTGGAGAAACAACCTTGTCCTCAAGGTTGAGGTTGGGGTACGTGTCCAATAGAACAGAGAAATCCACCCACGATGCACCCTCCAGAGGAAGCTCCTGCCACTGTACCAGAACCTGCTTGATGGTGGAGCTGCCAAGTTTAACATGTCGTTCCTATAATATCGCCACTGGTGTAGGAACGGATGGCTCAACAATTGATAATAGAGGAAGGGCCTGAAGTTGAGTTGCAGGGTCACCCACACAAGGCTTGAGGACTGAAACATGAAAGACGAGATGTATCTGAGCTGAGGAAGAAAGATCCAACCTATAGGCCACCTTGCCGATGCATTCCAGCACTTGGAAAGGCATAAAAAAATGGTGAGAGAGCTTGGGGTTGGCACGGTGAGCCACTGACTACTGGCGGTAGGGGCGCAATCGAACCGAAACCCAATCACCCACAAAGAACTCACGGTCAGTACGCCTCCTATCAGCCTAAGTTTTCATTCGGTGCTGGGCATGAATGAGGTTGGCTTTGAGGCCACAAAGTATGTGATCTCTTATCTGCAGCTCCTGATCCACAACTACTACCCTGGTACTGTTTAGAATGTAGCAGAGAAAAGTAGGTGGGGGTTGACCGTAGAGAGCATGAAAAGAGGTAGTGCCTGTCGCAGTGTGGTAAGCCATGTTATACCAAAACTCGGCCCAGGGAAGGTGCTTCACCCATAGCTTGGGCTCATCGGCGATGAAGCTGCCCAAGTACATCTCAAGGCATCTATTGAGAACTTTGGTTTGGCCGTCAGTCTGTGGATGGTATGCTGTGCTCATGGACAAGGTCGTGCCTTGAAGCTTAAATAATTCGCGCCAGAAGGAACTAATGAATAGGGGATCTCGATCGCTCATAATAGAACGAGGGAGGCCATGAAGCTTGATTATTTCTGCTATGAAAATCTCAGCGACCTTGTGACTTGTACAGTTGGGTGGTAGGGGGCAGAAATGGGCATACTTGGATAATCTATCAATCACCACCATAATGGCCATCTTCCCCGTCGACGGTGGTAAGCCCGTAACAAAATCCATTGAGACATCCTCCCAGACCAACTCCGGAATAGGTAACGGTTGGAGCAAGCCCGCAGGGGGGCAATTAGAGAGGCTTTCATCTGTTGACAAGTGGCGCATTCAGCTACAAAATGTTGGACATCCTTCCTCATACCCTTCCAGTATAAGTTATGAGCTATACGTTTGTAAGTTCGCAGTTACCTTGCATGCCCCCTTATTGGAGTAGAGTGACATTCAAACAAGAATTTCTCTCAAAGACCAGAGTCAGCGGGAACCACCAATCGTTGATGGAAATATAGCAGGCCATTATGAAAGGTGTACCCCTGAAATATTGCTGGGGTGGTCTCTAAACCTTCTCGGATTTGCTGGTGTTCATGGGATGAAGCCACTGCCCTCTGTAAGTCATGAAGAAAATCAAATACAGGGACTGAAAGGGAGAATAGAATAGGGTCCTCATCAGGCATGCATGACAGTGAATCTGCAGCTCTGTTTTCATGCCCCGGCTTGTACACAATCTTAAAGACATAGCCTAATAATTTGGAAAGCCACCGCTGTTGATCCGACGTTTGTATGACTTGATTCGTGAGTTCTCTAAGGCTTTTCTGATCAGTTTTAATGAGGAATTTTTTGCCCAAGAGATACTGCCGCCAACGCGCCACTGCCTGGGTTATAGCGAACATTTTGCGGACATATGTCGAAGAAGCCTGCATCTGGGAACTTAATTTCTTGCTGAAATAGGCCACTGGATGCCCCTCCTGAGATAACACGGCGCCTATACCTACTCCAGAGGCATCAGTTTCAATGGTGAAGGGCAAAGAAAAATCTGGCAGTGCCAATACCGGAGCTTGTGTCATGCCTTGTTGCAGCGTGGAAAAGGCTTGTTGGGCTGCTGCAGTCCACTGATAAGCCCCCTTCTTCAACAACTCAGTCAAGGGGGCAGCAAGGTTTGCATATCCTCGGATAAATTTTTGATAATACCCTGTGAAGCCAATAAATCCACGGAGATCTCTGATACTGTGGGGAATGGGCTAAGAAGTGATGGCTACAATTTTGTTGGGATCCACTGCCAACCCATGGGCTGAGACTACATGGCCCAAGTAGTCGATGCTACGCTGCCCCAAAAGCGCACTTGGATCTCTTCGCATATAGTGCATGGTGTTGTAGTGTTTGTAACACTACTTGGAGGTGCTGCATATGGGCCTACCAAGTGGGACTATAGATTAGTAAATCATAAAAAAATACTAAAACAAACTTCCTCAAAAATGGGTGGAAAATAGAGTTCATCATAGCTTGGAATGTTGATGGAGCATTGGTAAGCCAAAAGGGCATCACCACAAATTCGTAGTGCCCCTCGTGTGTACACAATGTTGTCTTGTGAATATCCTCGCACCAAACACGTATCTGATGGTACCCAGATCGCAAGTCCAGCTTGGAAAAATAGCACGCCCCGTGTAGCTCATCAAATAGTTCATCTATGGTGGATATAGGAAACCGATCCTTAATTGTGATGGCGTTCAAGGCCCGATAATCTACACAAAATCGCCATGTGCCATCCTTTTTCTTGACCAAAAGTACCGGTGAGGAGAAGGGGCTGGTGCTTGGGCGTATGACACCAGTGGATAGCATTGCAGCCACTTGACTCTCGATTTCACCCTTCTAAAAATGGGGGTACCGGTAGGGCCTGACATTGACAGGCTGAGCCCCTAGCACCAAGTGAATGGCATGATCTTGTTCTCGCTCTGGGGGTAAGTCCTTGGGTTCCTCGAAGACTGTGGAGTAAACCTCTAGTAGTACTTGCAACTCAGTCTGTTCACAAGCAGGCACATAGGAGGCAGCAGGTTGAATTTCCAGCTTAAACAATGCGGTGTAACCCTGAGTTTCAACTAATCGGCATAGGGTGTGGAACTGTAATTGTGCTGGAACTTGGCGAGGCTCGCCTTCTAACCTAACCGTAGCATTCCCAACTTGAAATTCCAATGTCAGTTGACCATAATCAAACACAATGGGCCCTAATTGAGCCAGCCATTGTACCCCTAATATCAAATCTCCCCCAAAAAGGGGTAGTACATATGCATCAACAGTCACAGTATAATTTTGTAATTTTAATGGGATTTGTTTAATCAACCCCTCACAAACCAATCGGCTCCCACTCCCTACCTAAACAGTAATATTTGGAACTGCCTCT
This sequence comes from Telopea speciosissima, assembly GCF_018873765.1. Taxonomy (NCBI): domain Eukaryota; kingdom Viridiplantae; phylum Streptophyta; class Magnoliopsida; order Proteales; family Proteaceae; genus Telopea; species Telopea speciosissima. Next base: position 84,573,291 of record NC_057916.1, on the reverse strand, counting down.
ATAGTTAACCCAATATGCTGAGCCACCCTACTTTAAATAAAATTGTGGGTACTGCCCCCATCAACTAAGACTTGGATGGGATGTCCAGAAATGTAACCAATGAATCTAAGGGTGGTTGGAGAGATCATACCGGTCATCGAGTGGTATGAGAGTTCAATGGTTATCACTTCACCATTTGGGGGTGGCTCCATAGGCTAAGGAAGTGCAAATTCCTGCTCAGGCTCAACCTCCCTTGCCTCTTCATCATCGTATTCCAGTAGAAATAACTGGCGGGCCTTGCATTGATGGCCTGGCGTAAATCGCTCTTCACAGTTGTAACAAAGGCCACGCTCCCTTCGCTGCTGCATCTCTGTCGAAGTCAACCGCTTGATTGGAATGGCCATTGTTGATTTTGAGGCAGGTTGAATCTGAGAAATGGGTGTTGGTGACTGGGCCATCGTAGGTAGCGCTGACGATTTGGCCGAAGAGTAGGGAAACTTGGGCGTGAACCGACGCACCTCTGCCAATTTTGCCTCCTGGAGCCAAGCTAGGCTTACTGTATGTGCCATGGAAATAAAAAAACCTCTCCGCTTTGAAGATCTAGCCGATGGGATCCACTCCATTAAACCGAGGGAACTCCAAACAAATAGTTCAGGTTTGGATCGTATTGATGGGAGGCAGTGGAGCATTTGGATGAGGTCCCAGAATTCCCAGTCGAGCATCGTCGTTTCTGATGTGTGGATCCAGTGTTGGTGGTGCAATCCTCAGCACCTGTTCCAGCCGGCCATCCATCGTCGTCACCTGAACCACCCGATCGGTGAGGGCTTGCCTTTGAATGTTGATGGTTTCGTGTAGCGCATCCAGCCGTTCGCCTTGCTCTGTCGATGTCACTCCTAGCTGTCTGATCGACTCATCGAGTTGTCTCAGACGGGTGCCTTCAGCCATATCTGGCAGGTCGGACCAATGTTACGCTCACTGAGCAGAGAACAGGAATTAAGACGTAGACAAAACAGAGAAGGAACGAAAGAGAAGAAGAAATAGAGGAAGAAGATAAGAGAAAGGAGAAACAGAGAATTATCTTTTCATATCTTCATAAGGCACTATTACAAGTATTTAAAGACTATCCTTACGTTTGTGATTTCATTCTAACATCAGATTATTACATTACCCCTCCATGACACCTATCCCTGACATATAACAGAAAGCTTCTGAGTATCCTACCCTCATGCTATTCACATGACATCCCCTCACACGAAATCAGCTAAATGGGTGGGTCGTTTCCTAACTCTCGCTGTGCGACGTGGGCCATCATTCGCTTGACGTGGAACCTATCCCACTTCTTCCATGCTTACTTCCACTTCTTCCTCCAACTGACTCTCACGAGCTCCAGGTGTTATAACAGTTCCACTTGCTTCCTCGGTGACTCCAATAGCAGATTTACCCTTATCTTCTTGACTTAGGCCCCTTATCCCTAAGATAGAAAAAAAAAAGAAAAGGTCAAAAGCTCCTTGTCCTTAAGAAAGAAGTAACCCATCTGTCTCGAGCCCGATCCATCTATTGTTAAGCAGTGTTTTCATTATTTTAGTATGTTGTTATTTCTTTACCCAAAAAACAAAAAAGTATGTTGTTTTATGATGGGGCCCAGTAGTTAGTTGGCAGCTGTCTTTTCGTAGTTTGGGCGGCCAAAAGCCCAAAAAAGTGAAGCGATGGAGTGAGAAGAGCCACGTAGATACGGCTAGTCGCAACTGGTAGGGAATCACGTGGTCCTCGATTGTCCACGTAGATCCAGTATGGCGTCATAGGCCAAATCACGTGGTTATTCCTAGCAACGTTCCCTTGAAGATTTCATTAAAAATACAACAACAACCGTTCCCTAGAAGATGAAGGAAGGAACATATAACTCACACATTTATTCTATGGGCCCAATTCTAACACTTTTTTTTTATTCAATGGGCTTTAAATTAGGCCAGGACCATGGCATTAGCTTACAACAACTTAGGCAACATGAACAGATCCAGACATCAATGTATAAAGGGTCTAAATTCATTACATGATGGACAACAAAAGCGCCCACCAAATCTTTCATTTATTTATTCAAAGCATTGACCAGTGTGGGGCCCACCACATGCAAACACCAAGGCTATGTTTGGATGCCAAGAACAGAAAAAATAAATTTGAGGAGAGAGAAAAACAGATAAATCAATTATAGGGTCATCATGAAACATGATTTCTATCTTATTATGTTTTTATTTTCTTGGCATCCAAACATAGCCCAGGGGAAGGAATTTGGGCTGTTAGCCAAACTTTGGGTAAGTGATGCAAGTACCTAATTAGTGGCTCAAGAACATTGACAGTTGAAGCATTGAAGATAATGGCAAAAAGAAGCTGTCTGTCTGAATCCTCCGGCACACATCAATGGAGAACTCCAGAAATAGATTCATTTACATGAGAGAAACAAGGTCAGAAGTACATATACCTTGTTCTGTTGTATATATACTATCACATAAACAAGTAACAGAGTATGAAATTGTAATAGTATCCACTATAGCTCCATCTGGTTGCAAGTAAATGAAGGGAAGAGAAATGAAATTGTTTGAAAAAAAACCTTTTTTGTAATCATTACCAACCATGATTGTGTAGTTTACTATAAATTTTTATCATATTTAGTAAATTCTATTTTCAGATGTAATTTTAACTCCAATTTTCAAATCCAAGAGATTTGTTTGTAAAGTCCCTAAGTAAAATCTAATAACCTCCATTACAATGATTTGGAGTTAATGACACAAAAGTTTAATTTTTAAGTTTGAATTAATTTCAATTTCATTCCCTCTATTTCCCTTGCAACCAATCGGAGCTCATGGGGCACCAAAAACAGAAGGGAAGAAAAAAGATCACCATATGTTGGTAATGACAGCAAAATGGAGCCATCTGAATTGCCCCTGCACACCACAGCAGAAATCTAAGGATACTATTCATTTATATGAGAGAAACAGGGCAAGAAGGATATACCCGACCTCTTTCTTCTAAGCATTGATGGACAGTAATTTATGGAAAGAAAGGGTCCTCTTTGTTTTGGTAAATCTTGAACAATTGCTTGTAGTATTGGTTAGCCAGCCTTCTGCATTCATCAAGTCCTCCTGGCATGTGCTTCTCCAGCTCCTCAACGGTCTTCTTGAGCGCCCCTCGTGAAGCCCCATCCATAAGAAACTTGGCCAAATAAGTTCCCCTAGAGCAAACATTGACCAGAAAAAAAATTTTAACAGTAAGATGGTGAATAAGCGAAAGCCAGCTGAGGAATCATGTAATGTATGTAAATCTTGAATAATAAATTGAGATGTACTGGTTCTCTTTAATCAACTAGTGAAAAGGACACGGTCAGCAAGAGTGTATGTCATATGTTTTTATAAAATATATGCAAGGTAGACATTGGTTTTAACAATAAATGAGGCTGTTACTAGTTTTAGGCGAAATGGCATTGTATGATAATATATACAAGAGGGATCTAGGAGTTATTAAGATAATGTTCTTGGTATCATATAATAAACAAGGGTGCACTTACAGCTATAAGATGGTCATAAAGTATCATTGCACACCTGCTCTGCGGTCAAATTTCAGACTAAAACACACATAGAAAGCAATTAAAAAAATGAGTTTTAACATTTCATAACATAACAAAAATGCCATTTCAATATAAACAATTCTAGTGGCATTTCTGTAATTTTTTTATTTTACTCATACAAGGACCCTAAGATATTATGTAATGGAAAATGCTAGTCTATGAGGTCATGTCATACGAGCAGCATCTAAATTGTTTAACATAGTGGCCCGACCATGTAAGCAATGGGATCCATTGTGTTGAATGGCTACGGCACTATTCACAATCTCACGTCTAATCAAGGGGTAAAATGGGAACATATTTGGCATGAAGAGTAGCTTAGATAGAAAAAAGAAACAAGAGTAACACATTAAAATGGACATGATAAGAGTAACCAAAAAGGCAGAAGTGGTAATATATTCAGATGAAAGTAAAAATAGAAATAGGTGATGAGACATTAGAATGCATAGGGACGAGATGGGCCATTGATCATTTTTATACATAAAAAGATAAGGACATAATATAGATTTTAAGGGATATAATAAAAGGGTCATTTTGATAGAAAAAAAGGAAGAAACGTGAAGGAACCAGAAACGAAAGCTCCTTCTTATAATGGTTATAGATTACAGATTATAGACAATGAAGAAGGAACCCACCGGCACAAATGAGGTAGGTTGGGCTCTAACGATTCCCTCTAATAGAAACTTAGAGCAAAAACTACCAAGTGCATTACAACTATTCAACTGAATATCATGGTTAGGATGAAAATGAAATAAGATGTCCAAGCCCAACTAAGTAAAACCAAAGAGATTCCCCAGATGGCACTAGAATGATGTTCCAAACTCACCTCCATGGCAATACATGTACAGAACAAGTTGGAAAGAAGGGAAACATCTTATATGATAAATATACATGTTGCAAATTTGCAATAACTAATACAAACTGGTATCATACCTGAAAATCAGACCTTCTGGTTGGGAGGCAGTGAGACAAAAAAAAAAATTAGTTTTCTTGGTTTCTGGCTCATTGATTTGGCAGAGTGAACAGAAATACAGTTGCCTAATTTCTATTAATCCAAAAGGCAAGAGCCAACCTCTTTTTTAAAACTCTTATATATTGAATCAACTAAAATTCAGTTACTAATTTCTATCAAGCCAAAAAGGTTGCAAGAGACAGCTAGTGAACTTTTAGAAGCCTACTGGTGAAACAAAATTTTTTTCATACTAGACTATAAAGATACAGATTATGGTAAAATTAAATGCATCTGTCGGTAAAGAAGTATTAAAGGTGAACCTTCCTGATCCATACCTGAATGCATCAATATTGCTAAACCCCCAGTTGTTCAAATACAGTGAACCCATAATGTACTTCTCCTCAACAGTTTGCTTCTTATAGAGAGCACAAACAGCCTTCATACAGAGAACAGGATCCTTCTGAAAGGAAGAGAGCATGTCTGCCTCAAAGGTCCATTCCGATTTATTTTTTTTATTCCTTCGAATCATCGATAATACCAACTCACAATCTTCTTTTGAGTCAGTAGAAGAATCTTCGTCATCTGAACCATCAGATCCATCAACAATGAACCTATCCAAACTTGCACCACCTTTAGCATCTGAAGCAACGTCTTTCCCCTCATGATCTTGAACATTTTCAGCAGCAGGGCCTTCTATCTGATACTCAGTGTCACTCGCATTCCCCACCAAATAACCTGGAGAGGTCCTTCCCAACCCGCCCTTCCTTTCTTCACATTGTACCAGTGTAACCAGATGCCGCCTTGAAGGAGTAAAGGATTCTTCAGCATTGCAATCCCCAAAAGATAGAATAGGAGCCATAGAACACTGATTCAGAGGAACGCCCATGGATTCATGAGTTAAATCTTGAAGTCTCTTCATCTTAAGTTTACGAATTGGAATTTTATCTTCATCATTTTCATCCTCACTATCACTAGTAATATTGGAAGCCCATTTTCTTTTGGGGACTGAACTCAATTCATAAGACCCCTTGCAGATGCTCTTATGCTCCTCCCCTCTTTGGCTGGAATTTATTCTCTTCAAGCAATTCTCAGGAGCCATTTCTTTTTCATCCTTCAAAACTCCTTTAAAGGAATTGTCAACTGAAACAGGAGTCTTTCCTTTGTCCCTAATGTTAGAAGTAGCCACTGCAACAATGTTCATTTCACTAGTTTCATCATCACTGTCAATCTCAATAACATCCATAGATCTTCCAATACCTGCAACAATGTTCATTTCACTAGTTTCATCATCACTTTCAATCTCAATGGCATCCATAGGTTTGGATCCAGCCATTTTTTTGTTGGTGCTCCCTTCTTGTCCAGACTCCAATTGCCTTCTAACTCGCCTTCCATCTTGCAAATTAGTTTCTAAAGAAACATTGTCTTTCTCTTCCTTAACATTGACCAAAAGCTCGTGTGGTATGCGAATACAAGGTGGACCTGTAAATGATTATAGAATGATGAAGAAAAGAAAACTTGGATGTTACACTGAAATCAGTTCAACTGTAGTAATACCTAATGCATGGCAAGAACTGAATAAGAATAAACTACCATATAGTTTTACCACTAAAAATGAATGCATGTTGCAAGTGAATATACCAAATTCCACATCAAGCAGGAATTAAAATCACCAAACAGCATCACCACTTGGGTTTGCCTGGTTTGACACCAAGACCAGCTAATCTCAATAATTGTGTCAGATTAAAACTGATACAATGTGTGAATCATCCACAATCAACATATCAACTATTGGGATCAATTTTGATTAGGAAATTAAGACAATAGAATCATCAACAATGACAAATTCACCAAGCAAATAGCAATATCTTATCATCATACACCTGGTGTAATTATCACTAAGAAATGTGAACATTGCAATGCAAAACAAAATCAGAAAATCTGTGGCAGTTGATAATCATCTTTTAATGTGACCCAATAATACGGCCAAGTAGCAGTTTAAGGGTGTTTGGTCCTTGTTCACACGCTAAAAAGGATTGGGTATGAATTTTTACATTCTGGCTGGAAACCTAGTGCATCAACCGTCCTCATTTACCCTGGCTTGGGGTAAAGAAGGATGGTTGAGAGAAAATTGCTTCAGGTGGTTTACGAATGTAGAACAAAGGCCATTGGATGCACCACTAACGACGAGTTATATGGAGCACAATAGAGCTAGAAGAATGAGGGTTAGACTGAAAATGACCTAGCAAAAAGTGATGAGAACAGATATGGATGCCTTCGGGTTTAACAAAAAATATTACTTCAAACAAACTTGAATGGTGAAACAGGATTCATGCAGAAGACCCAATTTAGTTGGGAGAAACAGCTTGGTTGAGTTGAGTTGAATTTTTTGCCTGTATCCACCCACAGGTCATTGAGTATACTCAATGTAATGTACTGAGCGGAGTTAGTTTTGGATTTTAAAACACAAAACCGGACAGAGGTTTGCCAGCTCTTAAGTTTATCACAAACCGAATCCTAAATTAAGACAAGGACAATATTCCGTTAAAACAATTGCATATTTTCGGTTGGGATTAGGGAAGGAACTGGAATGATTGTAAACTGAAACTTCAATTCTTTAACCAAATGTAAGTTCTGGATTCTGTTCCACCAGGTCCTAATCTCAGCCACATTGTTTTCATTCATCTTCTTTCTAACATGAAACATATATTGTTAGTTGTTTTTGTTAATTGTTTTCTATAAGGATTTTAAAAAGCAAGGGGAAGAAAAAAATAGAACTTTTTGAATTTTTTTGGGAGTGGATAAAAGGCTAAGAAGTTCACATAAGGAAGGATTATCAATCTTCAAATATCTTTCAGATACATATAAATTAGACTATTTATATGTGTAAAACCCTCAATCCTTATTTCCCCTTTACTTAGATCTGAATCCTTTCTTTCCTAAAGGTAGTTAATGGAACAATCATCTAAATTTCTCTTATTACTGTAACCATGAATGAAATAGCATGTCACTGAAGTTTAGGAAATAATGAATTAATGATCACATGGCAAAAAAGCACCAGTCTCAGCACCCACCCCAGTAAAATGTCATCGCTAGGCTCTCCACCCAAATGTAGAAGAAGTCCAACTAAGAACCACTCTACAATGAATAGATAGAAGAAGGGGGATAGGGATGGGTCTCTGAGACACGGCCTCTCACCACATTTTGGTATCTCAACAATGGCATCTCACCATACTCTCTCACAGAGCAACTGCCTCTCACAGCAACATGGTTGTAAAAACAACTTTTTTTCTTCTTTCCATTCAAATCATGTGTGAGGACCAGCAGATTTATTACATTATATAGCTATAAGTTGCCAAAAATTAAAAATATATATATATTTACAGCAAAGGAAGAAACTAGTAGCTTCACTAGCTTGTTTTCCAAACAATTACATAAAACGGAAAGTCTACCTTCTAAAAACTGAATATAGAAACTAGTAAGGCTTATTAGAATCCAACCTTCTAAACAAACATGGATACTAAAAAAGAAAGAAACAAAATTAGAAACTACTAGCTATTTAATAACTAAGAAACTATTACAGACATAGAAACTAAATTAATAACACCTTCTAATAGAATATTCCACCAGCATCCAACATCTAATCTTCACACCAGCTATCCATATTGGCCCCCAAATCACTGTTCATGTGAACAGAAACTCAGGTACTGTTCACATTAATAGTATTTTTTTTCTTCTGAATTCTATCTTGGTCCCTTAACTTCTTCATGCTTCTATCTGGAATGGGGCTGCCTTATGTGATGCTCCATCAAACCAAAAAAAAACCTGCCACATCATCAGATCAGGCTGCCTTCCACAGCAGTTGAATCCCACAACTACACTGGGCTGGTTTTGGGGCTTGTTCCTGCGGCTACACATGGACCTGTGATCTACATCAACTCTCCTCATCTTGAAACAAAACTCGTCCATGAGTTTAGTGGAGTTATCGAATCAAACTTGCATGATCAATCTTCAATCGGAAGTAGAATGCGACAACCGTTGATCTTGTCTACCGCCTCTCCTTAGTTCTGATACCAAATAATGTAGAAGAAGTTCAACTAAGAACCACTCCATAGTAGGATCGATCAATTGATTGGAAAACTAAAGAAAATATAAGGTAGAAGAAGTGGGATAGGGATGGGTCTCTCACCCACAGCCTCTCACCATACTTTCTCACAGAGCAACTGTCACTCACAACAACATGGGAGTAAAAACAACTCTTTTTCTTTTCATTCAAATTTTGCGCGAAGACCAGCAGATTTATTACATTATATAGCGATAACTTGCCAAAAATTAAAAAAAATAAATTTACAGCAAATTAAGGAAGAAACTAGTAGCTTGTTTTCCAAACAATTACATAAAACGGAAAGTCTACCTTCTAGAAACTGAAAATAGAAACTAGTAAGGCTTTTATAGAATCCAGCCTTCTAAACAAACATGGATATTAAAAAAGAAAGAAATTAGAAACTACTACAAAGCTATGACCTAATAACTAAGAAACTATTACAGAAATAGAAGTTAAACTAATAGCAGCTTCTAATAGAATATCCCACCAACATCCAGCATCTAATCTTCACACCAGCTGTCCATATGGGCCCCAAACCACTGTTCATGTGAATAGTAACTCAGGTACTGTTCACGTAAACAGTAATTTTTTTTCCTTCTGAATTCTTTCTTGGTCCCTTCTCTTCATCATGCTTCTATCTAGAATGGGGCTGCCTTATGTGATGCTCCATCGAACGAACAAAAACCTGCCACATCATCAGACCAGGCTGCCTCCCACAGCAGTTGAATCTCACAACTACACTGTGTTGGTTTTGGGGCTTGTTCCTGTGGCTACACATGGACCTGTGAGCTACATCGCAACCTCTCCTGCTACAGCTTTAAATTATGTAAAAAATTAAACTTTGAGTTCTACAGGATTAGGTCTCAATAATAAGGCCAAATAACATAACCCTCTCCTGCTTCCGCTTTAAATTATGTAAAGTTTACACTCGAGTTCTACAGAATTAGGTCTAAATAATAAGCCCAAATAAGATAACCCCGTTCAGAACGGGCCGGGCTGACCAATCAACATGACCCGTATGGAATATCTTGTAGTCCAAGCGCTAAAGAAAATCATAGGATTTCATATCATCTGATCAAAGGTTTCATATTGACCATTATTTATCTGGAAAATACACATACACACACAAAATTGATTGGAGTGTTATCACCATCCGATTGTCTGGTTTTTCAAGCTATGAGATACACTAAACAAGGTTTGCCTAATGGGTGGCCGACAATTTTAGATTGAACACCATGAGCTCAAGTAGAGATCACATGAAAGCATACAACAAATTAACCCTGGTATATTATGCAACCCATAATATTAACCATCATGAGAAGACAACCATGGCAACTGTTACCCCTACTAATACTGGAATTGCTATTAAATGAGGCTAGTAAAGCTAAAGACCATTCAATTTGTAGGGAAAATCAACAGATAGGAACTAATTGAACTTCTATGTAAACAGAGAGGTATAAGAAGTGAATTATTTAGTACCTGTAACCTGCACATTTCTGCTTTCTTCGTCCCGTGAACAGCAAGAAGACCCCACATTCTCAGGTATGTTAGTTCCTGCATCACAATTCAACGTTTTGTAAGAGGCACCATCACCATCACCATCACCTTCACCATTTGCTTCTTCTTGAATTTTTGTTACAAAACTTGCTTCCTTCTTCTCTTTGTCTTCATTAGAAATGGTACCCACTGATCCTCTGGACTCTGCTTCTAGCCTCAGGATAAACCGTGGGTCATTGTTAGTCAAGACCAAAGTATCTTTTTCCAACATAATGACCCGAGACTCTAGCCCCAAAAACATCTTCTTCCAAGTCTCAAGCTCATCCTCGGCTCTCTTCTTTCCACATACCAAGTCCCTATTCTGAACCTTCAGCTGAACATACTTCTCTCTTGTTTCATCCTTCATCTTCTTAAGCTCTTCCGACAAAGTAGAGATCCTTCCTTGTGCCCTCTTCTCTCTTTCGCATACAACTATGTAATCTTCTTGGAGACAAATGAACTTTTCTTTGAGCTTATCGCACAATATCTTGTATTTATTAAGCTCCTCTTCAATGCCATGTTTATCAAATTCTAACCCGCTTAGCTTATATTTAAGAGATATACACTCTTTCTTCACAGTCTCAAGCTCCATTGACAAAGCCCACTTGCTTTTGTCAGCATTTCTGATCGTTTCCAACTCCCTACACCTAGTTCGATGAGCCTTCAACTCTGCTACTAGTTCAACCTCACGTTTCATTGCATCTTTCAACTTGTCTTCCAAAGCTTCCTTATCAAGCTTCAACTTCTGTTCTCGCAACATCAACTTCTGCTCCAACTCCTCAAAATCCGTCGATCGAAAAGCCGTTTTCAAAAACGAAATCAGTTCCGGAATGCTGCAGTCATTCCCCTTCACCCGCATGCGCAACATCTCCTACAAAATTTAAAGGTTCAGAAACCCTAGTTTTCGACCATTTCACGGAAAATGTTCCACTCATAAATTCCAAAAAAACTAAAAAGCGAAAACAAGTTGGAGCTAAACAAGAAAAATCAAATGGAGAGAAATTATAAACAAGTTTAACCAAACCCAATTTATTTTCTTCACTGGTTAATCAAACCCATATATAGACAAAAAGAAACAATTGGAGTTGGATTAAACAATCAACCGATGAAGAACAAAGGGAAAGAAAAGAACAAAAAAATGGTTGGGAGAAGGGACTGTACTTACGAGCCTCTCTCCGGCCACAAGTCCACCCAGTGAAGTTCATCGACCAAGACAACAGAACGAGACCAGAAGAACTTCAGCTCTCATTTATTGTTCACTCATTAGAGAAGACGAACGGCCGATCGATCATTTTACAGGTGAAGTGGAAGATCAGAGGAAGAAGAAAAGATACTATATCAGGCTTCAGGACTACTGGGCTGACGGGACTTGTATCGTCAAATATCCGAAAATGGAAATCACGTCCCATGCATGAAGGTGGTGGTGGGGGGTCCCATTGAGTGCATATAGTTAATTTGATCTGAGCCGTTCATTTCTAGACGATTTGATCGAACGGGGTATTAAGCATGGAAATTTTGATTGGACTGATCTGAGTGGAACATTTAATTATCTACAAGATATGGAGTTATGGACTGTGATGGGAGGGAAAATTATCTCCTGCGATTTTCTGTCTGGTACAGTTCCCTAGTGCCTCTAATAAGAGAGGGTGGACCCCATCCAGGTAGGGGTTGAATCGCCATTGCATCCCCCCTTGTTAGAGGCACTAGGGGAACTGTATCAGGTAGGAAACCGCATGGGAAAAAGATCTGGATGGGAGTACTCTATCTTTCAAGTTCCAACTCCATGGAAGGTGGACTGGGTGTTATTTGTTGGGGTTTTAAAGGCAAGCCTTTTGTAACTATGTCAATTCCCTACAAGATTTGATGATGTTGCAATTGGTGAGGCCATGGCAATCCGTTCATCATTGTTGGAAGCTGTTTCATAAGTTTTTGAAAGGGTGCGCCTTGAATCTGATAACAAAGATGTGATCTCCTACCTTCAAAAAGAAATTGCATCTTTCCCTCTAAAATTGAGGGGATATTACTCATCGTTCTACCTTCTTCGAACAATGTAATTTTAGTTTTATTTTAAGGGAGATTAACAATTTAATTAATTGACTGACTTCCTAGCAATGAGGGCATCATCGGTGACATGTACGATGGTATGGCCTATTTTCGATCCATGGCTTGTTGAGATCTGTACGGCCGTGAGTTTTCACCTTTTCTAAATAAAGTTCTTCACCAAAAAAAAAATTTATATATATAAACTCATAAATATTGGGAATTCATAGATCTCAAATTCTATCATTGTCATTTTCTTCAGTTCTAGCTAAGCTTGCTTATGATTCTTTATGTTGTCTCTTGACCTGGGGATAACTTTTGAATTTTGACAAGAAAGAGTAAGGAAGTAAAAGACAATAATGGTGATCGAAGTAACTGTTTCAATGGGAAGAGCAACTACTTGAATGACGAGAAATGACTTTGAAGTTGTTGGACATACAAAGAAATCCAACATTAATTTCAAACTAGACTAAGGTTTGGTAATGTTTCTATTCTGAGAACGTTGTTCTTTGCAAGAACTTTTTATTTCTGTTTTTTTTTTGGGTCTCGAATAGTGTTCTTTGGTTTTACAATAGCTTTTGGTAAACCTGTTCCAGAACTGATTTCAGAATAGAAGAAGAAAAACAACAATGTTTAGTAAAAAACTTGTTCTGAAGTGTTAAGGCTCATTGGGGGCTTGGTAGTATCGGTGCTTTAGGAGATCTCTCCAGGATGCTATTTTTCTGTCATGGAGTTTGAGAGTTGGTTGTTTCTCCATGGCAGTTTTTGGGGCTGCTTTGGCTCGATATATGCCTGTGAGGATTGTGTTTATTCTTTTGATTTATTGGTTTTTTTTTTTCCGTAAGAAATTGATAATAATCAATTGTTACACTTCTATTTCTATATTCTCCCGTCTTTCTAGTAAAAGTATCATCTTATCTATAGAATAAGATAGCAAGATCACAATTACCAAGTGTGTTGTGTATATCCGTCATTCTACAGTTCTAAAAGTCGGTTAATCTTTTAAGATTGGTGTATGATTTGTGTGATTACATTTTCATAAAATAAAAAAAAAAAGAAGATCACAATTACCAAAAAATACTATAATTAGTATAAAGAAGTAGGGGTTTTAATGCTAGGCGCGCACCGGCAGACCCAACCGTACCCGACCGTTTAAAACCCGAACCAACCCTACCCGATTAATAAACGTGTCGGTCACGGTGATGGAGGTGACACCGTCGGGTGTCCGACCGACCCACCCATTTAAAACCCCGACCGAGCCCGACCCTTTTGCCCCGTTTAAGCCCGATATATATTACCTATTCTACCCCCCAAGCCCAAGGTGCGGCCATGTCCAAACGGCCAAAAGGCCCAAACCTTCCAACTCCCTAACGGCCTAGCCCTCCTAAATGACTAAGTGAGTAACCATTAACCCTAATTAACTTTCCAAATTCCACCTTTTTTTTTCTTTTTTCTATTCAGTCTCGCAAAGTCAAGATTGCAGTCTATGAGTCTCACACGGCAAAGGGAGAAAAGAAGAAGAAGAAGAAAGAAGAGAAAGGCAATAATGAATCATTTTATAACATAATTTTGTCATCTAGTTCTTTCATGTTTTTGAAATTGAAAAATTCTGCCCACACCGTTTAGTGCCCATTTGGTGTCCGTTTAGAGTTAAATAGTCCATTAGCCCGACCGAGGCCCGTTTACCTTGAATAAGGCTACCCCAATTAAAAACCGAACACCGACCGACCGAAATTAAATAGTACCATGTCTGCTCAATGCAAGCCCGAACACCTAAATGGTCGGACACGGTACAGCCTATAAAATTGGTGAGGCCCGACCGAGACCGATCGAACCCAACCAGTTGACACCCCTATAAAGAAGCATCAATCAAGTTTAAGGAGGGGATAAAAAAAGCAAACAAGAAAATTGCTCATCCGAATTTGGGGATTTTAAACCCTAGGTTCGATTTACAATATGCATAGCAAGACCTAAGTCTTAGTCAAGTATTTGAAATGTAAAATGGTTACACTTACAATACCTGAAAATAACTTGAATCATTGAAATGAAGCAGATGAGGAAGATCGACTTCATCTTCTGTCTGCCATTAGGTCAGATAATTTGGGGGGAAAAGGGTTTATTAGCCACAATATATGAAGACAAAGAAGAAGACAACGTTAAAGAAAAAGCCGATCTTATGAAGACGAAGCAGAGTTAAAGGTTGCAGAAGAAGAAGGAGAAGGGAGAGATTACCAGTTGAATGAGAGGCTGTCGAGCCTTGGGGATGGAGAGTTGTAAAAGAGTTACCAAACGCAGCCTAACTGACTAGGTCATGATTGTTGCCAGATAAAGCCAAATAAAAGGAAAATCTTATAACAAATGTTCATATTAAAAAGGAGGCAGTTTTCATGCACATGCATATAAGGGGGCGGGCTACGATTATTTAAATACGGGGTTTGGTCATTTCGACCCTTATAATTCCCATCTCACGGTCTGTGTTCGACTGTGCATGGTGCATAGTCATGCACGAAACCTTTTGCCTTAAAAAAATTTAAATTTTTTTTCTTTTTTTTGGTAAAGTTATAAAAATTTGAATCATATTTTTACTAAAGTTACTTTCCGTTACTGAATCTATTATTTATATTATTTATATGCTTGTGCATCACGCAACCTAAGGTGTCAATCGATTAGTTCGGTCGGACTGATCAATTTCGGTTTATTACATGGCTAACCCAAAATCAAACCATTAAGAAAGTTTTCGGGTTCAGTGTGTTTCGATTTCTTATCGATTCTTTGTTAACGGTTTTTAATGCTACTGTCGGGTTTGTTCTGGTCTAGTTCAGTTTTACCCGTATACGCAAGGAAATTAATTAGAAAATCTTTGTTTGTTTTTTTTAAATTTCTTTTCAGGTTACCATCGGTCCGATTTCAATTTTATATTAGATTCAGTCTAAATTTCTATTTCAACTGATGCATTTGGTCGGTCCAATTTAATTTTGATTTATACGATTTTATAAAACCCAAATTGATAAGTGATTGACTCGATTAGTTCCATACCGTACCTGTTGGATCAATTCAGATTAAACTTTAGCACCTTAACACGTTCAAGTCTCATTAGTAGGTAAAAATGGTAAAATGGGAAAAAATAATAATAATAATAGAAGGAAGGCAAACTCATTCCTATGCAAGAGAGAGAGAGAGAGAGAGAGAGGAACATGTCATGCAAATACATGTTTTTACATAGACAACTCTTTTTGTGTAGTGTGTTGCTTATTCTAGCAGGGATCTTCCTAATATAACATTGTTAATATAAGATTGAAGAATTCATGTAAAAGGGGTTGGCTTTTTTTGGGGTTTTTTTTCTGGTGCCTACTGTCGACCTAATGCATCAACCTTCTTTCTTTATTCGGACTTGGAACCAGCAACAAAAGTTGGCGGTCGGAGTCTGACTCATTTGTCAATTTTGGCTTCAAATTTATCACATTTGTTCTATTGATTGTAACACATTGATGATTCATTTGAAGCCAAAATTGACAAATGAGTAGCAGAGTAGGGGCTGATGAGGAATACTTCTTAGTGAAATTTGAAACCCAATTGATGTATGTGGCAAAAATTTGGAAGGTAACTTAGCCAAGTTGTTCCACTTTTCCTTAAGTTTTCCGCAACACATCCTATGTAATGAAAATGACATTTAACTAAGTCCTACAAATTACAATAGTATTGTTATATTTTAGGGGGAGGTTCTCTGGTTGGCGGAGTAAAGAGGCAATTCATTGGATGCTGGTGTAGGGGTATTTTGGGCATTACAAACAATACGTGTGAGATTTATGACACTTCATTACTCTCAACCATAGTTAGGAAAAACGAGTTCGTTTTAAACATGTTTCCATTTTTTTCATTTTAAATGTGTTTTTCTGTTTGTTTCCCAAACATAATGGAAAAAATTCCAAACGATAATCATTCCTGTTTTAAACGCATTTAAAACACGATTCCCTTTTTTTGGTATTTTTTTAGATTTTAGACTTGTTTAAACATGGCTTACTTAACTGACCATATCTCTCTCTACCAAACTCCGATTTACCTGATTCTTTCGTTGATGTAAAGCTAACTCGAAGGACTGTACTTCTCATGCTATCATCTTTCACTCATGTTCCATGCATGGACCCCGAAATTAAGATACCAACCGATGCATTTTGCTGAAAAAGGGTTTCTAAAACGATGACTCCCAATTGGAACTAAACTTGCATTGTTTTGGGAGTGTGCTAGTTGTGTTAACAACAACGAACAACACCATAGCCAAGCACTACCAAAAGGAAAAGAAAAAACACTATAGCCAAACCACATTGTTCAATAGGACTTTGGACAGTTTTTTTAATGGTGGATGAATTTGGAATTGTATTATGGATGATATTGGATGATATGTCTTGGAACTCATCAAAGATATGGAATGCATATGCATTAATGTTGAATGTTTAATTGTTTTGAACATTATGTGTAGGTATTCAGGTAATAATTCCTCAATTTATATGAATATACAGCCCTTTTTTTTTTGTCCCGTTTCTTGAAATATATACGTTTAAAATCTGTACCGTCCATTTCTGTTTTTAATTGTTCTTAGTTTTTTTACCGTACCGTTCGTTATTTTACACCGTTTAAAATGCATACCGTTTGACTCCATTTTTTTGTCGTTCCTATTTTTGCTAACTATGCTCCCCACCACCTTTGCTCCATCAAGCAGGGGAAAAAAAAAAAAAAAAACTACTGACTATATTTTGTTTTAAATATTTTGACGAAGTTGACATTTTGACCTTTATATATGAAAGTAATAGTTTGTTAATATTTTCAGAAACTGAAAAAAGTCATTAACTAAGGTTGATAACCAAATAGTGACTCTTTCTATACAAATATTATTTAAACTATTAGAGTTTTTTTTTTTAAGTAAAAAGCTAGAAGATATGGGGGAGTAGGTGCATGCCCAAACACAAAGGTGGGGCAAAATGACCGCCCCACCCCCATAAAAGATGGAAATCATGCTCCCATGATGCCAATGCGCATGCTCTCATTGGCCCCCGTTTGCATACAAAGGCCACACTCCCCCACAAAGAACACCGGTCCAAAAAACTGTTAGGGTTTAATAGATAAAAAATATGGTGTATATCTAGAGTCCCTTAGGAGGAGCTTGCAAAATAATATAGTTATCCATATAATAACCAAGGACATATGAAATTAAATTATTTAGTAGTTATAATAGGAATTGGCAATTATTTTTCATTCATTTAGAAATTAAGTTGAAAATTTAATAGGTACATTTTTGTTGCCTTTTTTATTGAAAATTTTTTACTTGATTAATTATTTAACTTAACTTCTGATAATTTGTTGTATGCTAAATTCTTGTGAGCTTCGTGAATCAAGTAAACTTATGTTCTCTTTAATGAGAAGATATATTTTAATTAAAGATTCAATGCAAAATATATATATATATATATATAAAATAAAATAAAAAATAAAAAAAAATAAAAACTAAAAACTAAAAAGAAAAAAAATACAAAGAAAACAACAACAACTTAGCATTATCCCAACTAAATAAGGTTGGCTACATAGATCCATTCAAAACAAAGCAGGGAAATCCGAGATCCACAGAAAGGGAAATGAAAGTAAGAGGAATCAAGAATGAAAATGAGAAGAGGAAAATGAAAAATGAATGTAGGAGAATTTAAAATGGAAATGGAAAAAAAAGAAAATGAGAATAGAAAGTGATATTGTGATGAGCATATTTTGTTTCAATTTTTTATCAGTTCTTGAGGCTAAAATTAAGTCAATGTGTCCTTGATATTGGCATATCTTTCTTATACTATTAAATGTTTTTTTTAAAACTCAAATCAACTTTTAGCTAAATTATTGAAAAAGTGGGGAGTGGGGGCTCGGTGCAAACCCTCACACTGTCATCCAAAAGTAGAGTAGCATGCCCTCCAATAATTGTCTTGTGGCAATTTAGGTGAGGCTGAAATTTATATATAGATAAACCCTTAGGTCCTTTGTTCACCCATCAAATTTCAATCTAATATGAGCTTGCCAAGTGGCAAAAAAGTATTGAAAAAATAAAGAACTACCAAAGGACCACAGTTGGATGACTGGGCATGCACACGAGGGTATGCCTATACATGAGAGGATATTTTGAATCTTAATTTGACATTTTAAATATGACCAATCTTCATCTTTTTCTAAACAACCAATGATCAACACTTCCATATAACCCATTCCATACAAAATACTAATCTTATTTCGAATGAGGGCATGCTTGAATTTTTCTCCAAGAAAAGGTATGTTGTAGGCAATATGTGAATTATACTTTCCTTTTTTTTTTTGTTGAAAAGAGAGTAATTTACACCAACACCAACAAAGATTATATATTGATTAGAAAATATATGTGAATTATAGTTGAAAAACCATCTTTGACACCAACAAAGATTATATATATATATATATATAATTAAAAAAACAAGGAGGAGATAAAGTCATAGAGATATGAGGAGATACATACGTATATGAAATATTTTTAAAACAAATAATTATAATAATGTTTCTATGCAAAAAGCTTAGGCTAGCAAGTAGTTGAGGTTTTTTGTTTTGCACTTTAGAGTATATAATACATGGATTTTCTTTTCAAGTATAATTGTGTCATGTAGGTTGCAAAAATTATCTATTATTATAGGTCAACATTTCTAAGTATTGAGGTGTCATGTGCTCCCAATTTAGTTGTTGGTTCCCACTCAAAACCATGGTTAGTGAACTAACACACATTTATGATGTAGTGGGCCGCCCATGAAGTGCAACCTCTTATACTAGACTCACAAACAATTAGTCTTTTAATTAATAACAAAATTTGTTCTTCTAATTTAATAATTGATTGAATTTAGTTTCGTAGTCAAGATTATATAATTTGTGAAGAAAGTATTAAAATTGAATAATTAATATTAGGGTTGTCTTTGATATGTATTTTTGGAATGCATTTTAGGTTGATTTTCGCATTTATGAGAGATTTCATATTCTATGATCATAGAATGCGAAATCGATCGACCTACTATACATTTCAGGAATGCATACCAAAAGCAGTCTAGTTGTTCAAATTTTTTGACTCAAGCTTTGCAATCGTTCTAATTTGTCGATCCCTTGATAAACCCATAGCCAGTGCTTTCTTTTGTGATAGAAATATATGTCATTTTATTTAACAAACATAAACCAAAGGAAATAGTTTATAAAATGAGAAAATCTCTTTATTTTTATACCTTTGTCATTTTATTGACATATTAAACTTACTTTTATATTATTTGCCTATTTTACATAAAAATATTCATGAATGAATTGCAAAAGAAATCCACACATAAACATACATGTGTCTCATTTAATGCAAAAATATGAATTCATTTATTAAGTTGTAAGTATGCATATACAATGCACATTTGACATTCCAGGGCCTATTTTTTAAATAGCTCTTTTTGAGAGCCTTCTCTAACCTTCCCTAAAAATTTGTGTTGTGGTACGTTATTTGTGTCCTAAATTTATGGTTATTTTATTCACATCATCTTTAAATCGATGATAAATTAAACTTAACTCTATAATGATCTTATTCATATTATTGTATAAATATGGATAGTTAGGGAAGCATCCATTAAATGGTATGGTATATGTCTATATGATTAGTTTTATTTATTTTTTAACTCTTAAAAATCTTCACCGCATGACCATGTATCTATTCAATGATCAGAATGACCTGTCCAACCATTTTATGGCTCAACTATAAATTGTGAAGTATTGGGTGTTTCATTTGTGTGAAATACTAGAATTGAACCAACCCAACTAGGGGTGTCAAATTTCAGCTCTAATTGGATTTGTAGACCAGAGTTCAGCCCTGGATAAGTCCTTCTCGGGCCGGCTTTTGGTTTGGGTTTTGATGAAATGGAAAAAACACCAAAATAAATTGGACCAAACGAAAACAAAACCGATAGAATAAGTCAGGCCGAAACCAATATTGGTCTTAACAATTTGGTTTGGTCCACTACTAACCCGAAACTGGTTAAAACCCGGACGAAACCGGAATTGACACCCTTAAAGGCTAAAACCCAATCCATGTCAAAACATGAGAGCCAAAACAACGGTGGATTAGGACGTGAGTCCCACGCGTGAAGTGGGGACCCATCCGGGATGGTGAATTCCCAGCTGTACGGCTGAGATTACGGACGTCACGCTCTCATAATCTTCAGTTTAAAGCAAACTGTTAATCTTTTGGACTTCTGGAGTCGGGAGCTGGAATAAGACAAAACACAGAGCGCGGGAAAGGAAATAGCCGTCATCTAATATCGCTTGCCCCTCCATTAAAAAAAATCCAAAAACAAATTAAAACAAAAAAGAATGTTGTTGGATTTTTAACTTTCTCCAGTGGCCACTCTCCAGTCTCCACCAAAGGGAAGTTTAACAAGTTGGCGTCATAACTGGAATAATCTCTCCAGTGGCCATTCTCTGCTCTCCACCTAGAGATGCTAGAGAAAAGTTGGATAGCCAAAGTTTGACAAGTTGACGTCATAGCTGGAAATAGCCTCTCCAGTTCCACCAGTGACCGGACCATGTATGTGGCCACGGTTCCTCACTTCCTTGCCACCTTGCATTCCTACGAATAAAGAAAGGTAGTGGCACTGAAAGTAAATTTATCAAAGTATAGGGTATAATGTAATGGTTCTTAACCAAAAACCAGATGCACCCAAAGATTCCATTCTCTGAAATTAAAGCTATTAATGCGCTACCAGTAACTTTTATCTTCCAATCCGGTGGGGAGGAAAAAAAGAAAAAAAAGAAAAAACGATTTTTCGTTAATTCCGTTTATCAATTTTCTTCTATCTCACAACCTTTTCTCCCAAACCCCCAGCATTTGCGTTTCTATTTCTGTCTTTCTTTGACTCCTCGTCATTATCCTTCGATATTCATTTCTTATTGATTTTCCACCTCAATCGAAGGATTTTGCAATCGTCTTGGAATTTTCAAGAAGCTCGCATCAATTCTCGGCGACGAAATTGAAGACTCTGCGGTGGAATTTGCAGGTATTTTTGGATTCTGGATTGTTTCTTTTTATTTTTATTTCCCCCCCCCCCGGATTTTGGGGTAGATTGATCGAAATTCTCGTGTGAAAGTTGCTGGAGCACACTTATGTGTCTCGGATTTTTGGTTCATTTGACTGTTTTTCTCCGTTTTTTTCCCCCCTTCCCCTGTCTCCGGAAATTTTGGGTACAATAGATGAAGTCTCTGCAAGAAAATGTATTCTGAGTGTCGTTACTGACTACTCATCGATTCTCAACTCAGTTTCTTTGTATTGCTTTAGTTTTCTAAAGTCTAGAACAATTATATCGTGATATTTATACAGCGTGAAGATTGAAATGTGCAGTTTTGCCCCTTTTTGTTTGTGGCTGAATATAAATCTGTCTTCGACCGCTTCGAAAGAAATTTACTCTTGGGTTTTTTCTTTTCATGAATCCGTCTTTCTTATGTCCTTCTTAAATTTTCTTGAGGTTCAGGTCGCTGGATGAAGTTCGAATGAACAAAATTTACTTTTCGACTTGAATTTACATCGCCCTCTCTCTCTCTTCCTTTTCTTTTCTTTAAGTTTTTAATTTGTTTATACGTTTTTTTCTGTTCATGGCCAGAGATGAAATTCGTCAAGGTTACTGATCGGTCTTGAAACGACATCACGACTAAGAAAAAAGAAGATAAAGGCTCAGGTGAATCTTCATCCCATCTTTTCTCCTGTTTATTCGTTACATCTCCTTTCTATTTGTTTTTCTTGAAATTGCGAGAAAAATACTCCTTTTTTATGATTTAGATTTTCGCTTTCGAGGTTCTTAGTTCAATCTATTTAGCTCCAATTCCTCTGTGTGTGTCAGTCTCTCACATTTTAATTTTCCTTCCCACTCAAAAAAAAAAAAGAGTTTCGAATATAGAATTGGCGAGTTGGTGACAGATCTCGTCTTTTTGGAAAAATTTGGTATTAGAACAGCTCAGCTTTCTGAGATACGAGTTGTCTTTATTGATTCCTATTGGGTCCGACTCTACCTGAGATTGGTTAGATGGCGCCAGATAAGAAACGTAACCAAGAATGCGTACGTTAGCGTATAGTAGGAAACCCATTAAGAAATCTTTATTTATGAATGAACTTGACTTCGATTTCCTTATGAAGCCGGCATCTCTCAGACTCTCACACCATCACCGCTTTCCAGGCGATACACCTGCGCAACAATGGGCCTGTGTTAAAAAATTTTGTATCTTTAAAAAACATGGCAAATGGGGGCTGCCCCTGGATGTCCACCTGTCAATTTGGTGTTCCAACTCAACCACGTGGTCTGTCTTATATTGGATTTTCCCCATTGTGTGTACTTTGACCATTAAACTACCTTGCCCCTTCTTCTACTTTTCAACCAATTTTGAAGCTTTATTTTGGTGCATCATAAACTTGGTATGGTTTGTAGTTTGTTCACTAATACAAGGCAAGCCATACGGTGTCCATCAATTTAACATTTGTCCAGTTTAGGAGACATATCAATGCAACTGTCTCATTAGTTACCTACAAACTAAGGGCAATTGTGCTTGGGCTTTGGGATTTAGAGATCCAGATCCAATCATAATGTAATGCTGTAATTGAATAATCAAAACAGTACCAAAATAGGACCTTTTCTCAAAGAGTAAAAATCCAGATTAGAAGAATAATTAGTAGGAGCAAAATCAGATGGTCAGATGACCACCAAACTCCAATCGAGTTCAGTAAACAGGGTATAGATTAATTGCTTAATTTCTGAAATCGATCCAAAGGTTGGATCTGAGAATATGAGTCAGTCCTACTAGCACTAGGATAAGGGTATATCAGTAATTTCACAAATCAGATTGAAACTCAGATAACAGGAATATGAAGACCAATCGACTCTGAACATATACTATAAATTTCAACAAGGGCAGATTAGTAAAACTAGTAATTTGATGCGCTATTTAGAGAGCAGAATTCAACTTAAGAAATAAGGACAGAATAGGAATATTGAATTAAATCCAGATCAGCAGGTATGATCTGCCTGAAATTCTGATCGAAGTCCTCTTTTAGAATTTAGAATAACTCTTAAAAATTTGAGGATGATCTGACGGCCAGATTCCCTCAATTGATATTCGTGTAAAAAAAAGTCTTGCTTATGAATTCCAAGAGAAACACCAGGGCTTCACATCACAAGGTGGTTGGAAGGATCAAACACAAGGTTCCTCGAAGGGGTTTCTTCATGCAAGGAAGAGAAGAGCAGCAAAAGCTTTTCGTTAATCAAAATCATGTACAATTCTAGACACCTTTACAAACTTATATAGAAACTCTAAAACAGATTCTAACACTAAAACGGAAAGACCTAACCCAATCCTTAACTAATAAGGGAACCTAAACTGATTGGGAAACTGAAATAATAAATAAAACTAATTCAAAACAGGACTGCACTTATAGAATCCTATTCCAGCCTAACTAAAACACTTAGGCTGTGTTTGGTATGCATTCTAGGTCGATTTTGCATTCTCAATTGATAAAAATAGTTGTTTTTATCATCCGAGAATACAAATCGACCTAGATTGAATTCCAAGAATGCATACCAAACACAGCTTTAATAACAATTAAAGTTAAATGCTTGTTCATAAAAAAAAATAAAAATAAAAAATAAAAAACAATTAAAGTTAAAGAAATAAAGACACTTAACTGAGCAATCCCATATGCCTAGCCTGTTCCCACATTATAGGCCCATTACAATGAAAACCCATTAGACTAAAGGCCCAACATAATTATAGCCCAACCCAAAGCTTATTTCTAATAAAATAAGCCCATTTAGGTGATTTATCTGCCTCAGATCTGATCATCTGTAGCGATTGAATCATATAGGGATTGACCAGTGCTGATCTGAATTGACTTGGTGATTCACCTCCTAAGAACATGGTTTATAACAGGCTTGAACAATTACTTTTCTGCCCAAACTCAAGGATCCAGGCGAGTTCAGGTCAACTTAGACCGGATAAGAATCCAATCCCCAAGACCGAACCCTAAGTTGTGCTTGGGCTAGCACGATGCCCTTTGTGCTATGCTTTCTTCTAAAGTGTAACACTCAAAGAGTACAATTATTTTATTGGATATAACGGGCGATTGTGCTTTACCCTGCCGCTTTCTAACCTGACTTACTTTCTTTCTATGGCCTGGTTGTATTAATTAAAATCTCGAGTTCGGATATGGCTTCGAGGCTATAGGGATGCCTGATCAGTTCTGCGTATACAATCGCAAATTCAAAAAAGGGAGTGAAATCTATTAGAGTAGACTCATCTTCTGAATCGGAATAATAACAAGCAACCGAACTAAATAAGCAGCACAAGCCACAGGAACAGGTGTAGGAGCTCTTGAGTTGGCTTGTCTTTTCTTTGTCTAGTCGCTTTTGAGGCTGTAAACGAAGGCTTTGGCTTTCGACACGCCGTTGCTTGGTTACATGGGCACGTTAGCCCGTTTATCTAGCAGTAGGCCTTTTCTCATCAGCCGACGAAAGAATGGCTCTTGTTTATCCCTCCGTCGCCTTGTGGTGGTAATTCAGTGTGCCCACAAAGGCGCTATATAGCATCCCTCAGCAGACAGATCCACTTCCTTAGATTTAGATAGATGGCCCGCCCGGCACACAGCTCTATGCTTAGCGTAACTCATGACAAGAGGTCTACTCGTCAAGTAAAGCCTCATTTTTTTCAGCGAAGGCCAGAGCCGATTCAATCAATGCAACTTCGTCCCCCCAGTCGAAAAGGAAGGAATATTCTTTGGCGGGCAAGGAAGGAAAAGGCAGGATATGTCGTGTTTTGTGGTAAAAAATCTAAAATTTTCTATTCCCATGGTGCTCGCTGCTTGGTCGTGTAGCCCCTGCACCAGTGCGGGGGCCAACGAGAGCGCATGCAGGGGCATCAATATGATGGAATTTTTTATTTCAGGAGGGGCTGTTGGCGCTAATTCCGTACGCTCCTATGTCTGGGCGCAGGAGCCACGTGACCAAGCAGCGTTCTTTTTCCCTTATTATTATTATTATTATTGCCGTTTTTGTAAATCATGTGTGTTATCCTAGGACCTGTGCATGTTCTTTAAAATCTTGTTGTATGAAGAAAATTAACTACATCATAATGGAGGGGAATTAAATGGGACTCCAGAATCCATTAACACAACTATGGAACTGCCCCACCAACATGCCAAGAGGAGAGAATACTATCTTCCGTAGTTCCATTAGTTTCCACTATGTCTTCACCTTGTGAAGACTATGAATACCTAGTTTTTCTTCCCCCGGACAAGCCCTTTTTGTTTTGGAGAACTATAGTTTCCTCACGTTGATTAGCAGTGAAATAAGCGGGTTCAAAATCTTTCACTTAGTTCCAATTTCAATTGTTTGATTTTGTATCTATACTGCCAACCTACCTTGTTATATTCATTCCTGGAAATTTGTTTAATTATGTCCTTGTATTTCTTGTACAGATTTATATTTAGCATGTTTATAGTATGACAGATATTTGATTTCATTGTTGCAGATCTTTTCCATCTGAGTTTTTCATGGAGACAGTCTTGTATTAAAAGTTATAAACAATTGCTGGAAAAGGCGAAGTACCAAGGATGATGAAACATCAGTGGCGGGATTCAATAAAATCCTTTGTCGGGGATCACGTTTCTCCTGAGAAAACTGAACAGCTTAAAGAGAATAAAAATGGTGATTTTCTTGCTCCAGTTCTTATTTGAAATGGTCTTAATCTTTCAAATGTCATTGAAGATATGCGTAATTTTTCCTTCAATGAAGACAATGCAAAATAGTGCTGGGAAATCAAACGAAGTAATCTTGCAATATTCTGTCATATAGCACTGGGGAATCAAACAAAGTAATCTTGCAATATTCTGTCAGCATACAAACCCCCCACACCACCCCCGTGCCCCCCCCCCCCCCAAAAAAAAAGTAAGAAGTTTTAAATTTCTTGCATTGTTTTCTGTTTATATGGTGCTAACCACTTGATAGAGAACGCTAACCGTCCCTCTAGGGCCTGCACATGCGCGGTGGCCAATGAGAGCGTGCACGGAGGCATCCTGGGGGGCAGGATTTCCGCCTTTCCATGGGGCTGGGGCAGTCATTTCGCACCCCCATGACGGTTAGCGTTCTTTTTCCCTTTCTTTGTATTTGGATTTTATAAATTTTCTTGTTCTCCAGACACTCAGTAAGGAAAAATCGACTTTGAACCAGGGAAACCAGCGGGAGGTCGATTACAGCAGGATCAATACAATAAAAGAACAAAGTTGAATAATTGGAACTCTTTTTTTATTATTATTTTTCTGTTTACATATGAAGGAGAACATAAAGGATAAGGAAAAGGAGAATAAAGAGATATAGAAGGGGGGATAGGATCCTCTCCTCCAGGGCCTCTCACCCATGGTCTCTCACCGTTGCCACGTCTCACAGCTTCAGCCATAACTCTTTTCTCTTCAATCTTTATCCTCTTCTGCTTAGCCTCATACTCTTATTTATAATAACCCAATTGCAAAGCAACCCATTCCAAATTTAAGAAAGAAACTAAAGAATCCTAGAAAAGGAAACTACTATTTCATAAAACCCATAAAATAGAAACTTAAGAAAATAAAAACTTCTAAATAAAAGCTAAGCAACTAAAATAGAAACTCTTAACTTTGACAAGGTTTCTAAAATAGAAACTCTTAAATTAGAAACAAATAATCTCAAAAATAGAAACTAGATCCTTGTCAAAAAGGAAGCTAACTTGGTCTTCAATCTTCTAGAAGCTGTCCCATCGATCTTGAAGTGTCTTGCTGTCCAAGGCTTCTAGAATAGGAACACACATGATCTAAGCTGGGACCCACAACACTGTTCACGTGAACATTACCTTGGGTACTGGTCATGTGAACAGTAACTTTGTTTTTGAAACCTGTTTTGTCCTGTTCTTCATGCTTTGATCTACATCCTCAATCTTATGGTTTTAGTGACCATTAATTGTTAACCAATTTATAATGCTCATTCTGTTGTTGTTTTATCTTATTATTACAGTAACATTTTCAGTGTTATGAGCCTGTAAGAACATAAAAAAACAATGTTAACACTTTGATCTTCCAATAATGGGGTGGTGATGTATGGTAGGAATTCCAGATGTGCAATTGGCCCCATGCCTGTATTGAAGTGGGACCCACTGTACGAATGGAATACCAGCTACACATGGCCACTATGCTTTTTTAATGAGAACGGTGCTAACACTCCTGAAACAGACATTTCACTAACATTGTCTGAGTACATGGCATTAGTACATGCCATGCTATGCAGAATGTTGATATTTAATGGCATGATGTATTTGTTATAGAACATCGGCCAACAGCCAGAGGTGGCTACCTACAGAATAATTTGATTCTCTTGCACCAAAACAAAACCCTTGGATCTGTAATTTTTTTGGGTCCAATCAAATATATACATATTAAATTCAGTAGTAACAAGTGAGGAACAGGGAAACAAAACCATTTATATTATTTCTTCACATTTCAGTGATGTCCAGAAATGGGGTCCATTTTTTAATGAACTCTGTAGGCACTTGGATTCTGTTGCAAACCAAAATGAAACCATTTTGTTGAAATAGGTTACTTATCCCCTATCCGATTGGGGTAAGCAGTCCTAATTCTATTAGGACTGCTTCCTAACCGATTGGGGAAGTACCCCTAGTTAGATTAGGATGTTTCCTCTTTATTCCCTTTTATTTTTCTCCTTTTTTATTGTTTATCTCCCTCAACCGAATCCTAGTTTGGTATTCCTAGTTGTACTAGGAATCCCTAATATGATTAGGACTGAGGTTGATTCCTATTTGTACTTGGATCCTTATCATTCTACTTAATATAAATACAAGGCCTGTGTGATCTAAGGATCTACAGAGTCTTACCCTAATTCAATTATCTCTACATGGTATCAGAGCTAATCTCGAATTAGGGACCATCTCCCACGATATTTCAGTTTTTCCTTTTTTTTGTCTCTCTTTCTCTCTCGGTCTCTCCTTTCTCTTCTCCCTTGTTCTCTATTGTCACATAGGGCAGCACTGATGAGGTGATCTTTCGATCCAGTTGCTGCCCCCATTACCTCATGGATGCTACTACATAATTCTGCTCGATAGGAACCAGCACTTCCAGCTTGCGCAAATTGGAGCTTCAGTTCTTTGAGGATTCCTTCTACTTCTAATACAAGGCATCATCTCCTTTTTTTTTTGAAGACCAGAAACTGCAGCAGGAATATCTTATTATTGCTTCATGTTCCTATCTCAGATCTGATCATAGTTTCAAGACCTCCTTGAGATCGATATTTACCAAATCAGGGTTTTTTTCCAAACCCTGACAATTGTCGATCTAGGAGTTTGAGCTCACTACTGTATCTGATTTTTTGAAGGCTTCTTCTCAACCTATTTCAACATTTAACTCCAGGTGACTTGCTAGTAGCCTTGCACTTATTGAGGTTAGAACGAAATAAAATAAAATTGATTAAACCTGAGAAAGTAGATAAGATGATGTACAATCTTAATATGCAAATAAAGCACCCTAATTAGTCATTTTACAACCTACACAACTGACCCAATTAGTGCTTCTGGAACATATTTGTAATGGTTGCTACTTTTAACCTTTATGGATTTTTACAGCATTTTGAATGTAATGGTTTTTATTTTTTTAGGATGTCTCAACTTATTTATCTCTTGAGTTTGTTCTCTTGGACAACTGCTATATTGATTGTGTAAGTTACTTGCCACTTCCCTTTACTTCTATATTTTTAATAGTTTTTCTCTTCTGGATCCATGTAGCCGACCCCATTAAATTGGGATAAGGCTGAGTTGTTGTTGTTGTTGCTATTTATTAGTTTGAGGATGACATTAATCTGTTCTTTTAGAACTTAAGTTTCGCATCTCAGATTATCTAACTTGATTGATATTCAAGCAATAGATTAAAAAGCATCTGGTTTATTGCAGAAATCGAGAATAAAGTGAAAAAGATCTTGAACCTGATCAAAGATGAAGGAGAAGAAGGCAATTCCATAGTAAACTCGAACAGAGAGTCAGAACTCTTCGACCTCGTCAAGGATTTCCTGGAACAATATCAATCACTCTATAACCATTATAATCAGCTTACTGCAAAGTTACAGGAGAAGTTTCATTACCAAGAAGGAAAGGATGGTGACTTATCAGCTAGTTCCAGCACAGATTCTGATTCAGATCATTCTTCCATAGAGAGAGCCAGTGAAAATGGAACACAGGGAAATGAGCTTCAAAAGCGGGACAAAATCTTTAAACAAGAACTTCAAGCTGCAAATGACCAAGTTGCTGACCTGAAGCAAAGATTGGAAGATGCATACAGTGAGAAGGAAGCTTTGAGAGCAGATATGGACAAAGCTTTGAGTAGTATTGATGAGGGCAAGAAATTATCCGAAGACCTGCATGCCAAAGCTGATCTATTGAATGATGAGAAGTCAACATTGTCGGTTGAGAATGGATCATTAAAACAAGAACTGGAATCTATGAAAGGGGAAGTTTCTGATCTGAAGCAAAGACTGGAGTCTACAAATGAGAGGGCTGCTGATTTATCTCAGGGACTGGGTTCTGCTCAGGAGGAGAATATGGCACTGGCTTCAAAAAATGTAGAAATGTCAAATGGCATTGCTCAGGCACAGAGAGTAATACAGGAACTTACAGAAGAAGTTCAACAGTTGAGTCAGAGATCCAAAGAGAGTGAAGCTGAACATGCTGCACTCAAAAAGATACGCGAGGAATTTGAAAATGAATCATTAGCTCGAATAAAGGGTTTTGAGGCACAGGTAACTGATTTGCAGTCAGAGCTGGACTCTTTACGAGCCCAGAAAAGGAATCTGGAACAGAACTTTGAAGATAAATCAAAGGAAACTATGCAGTTGGGTGAGGAAAATTTGGGGCTGCTTTCGGTTCAAACTGATCTACGAGGCCAAATCTCAGAGTTGGAAATAATATCAAGAGAGCGAGGGAGTGAAATTTCTGTTCTCTTGAAGAAAATTAAGGATAGCCAGAGCGAGACAACAACTCAAACAGAGAATGTAACAGCGCAGTTGAACAATCTGCAACTGGAGGTGGACTCGTTACATGCTCAGAAAAGTGATTTGGAAGAGAAAATCAAATGTAAAAGTGATGAAACTAAACAATTGAGGGAGGAGAATTTGGTATTGCAGCAAGGCCTAACTGGCTTGCGAGATCAGGTAATTGAATGGGAAAGAACAGTGAAAGAAAAAGAAGGCGAAATCTCTGCTCTCGATGAGGAACTGAAGGACAGAAAGAAGGAAACAGCAGTTCAGATCAATGACTTGCTACTGGAACTAGATTCCTTGCGGACTAAGGAAAACCAATTACAATTGCAAATTGAGGAAAAAAACCAAGAAGTTCCAGAATATGAGAAGAAGATTGAAAATCTGTATCGTGAAAAAGATCATCTGGCAGTGCAGGTAACTGACCTTCAGCTGGAGGTGAAGTCTTTATTGTCACAGAAAGGTGAATTAGAAGAGCAGATCAAAATTAAGAATCATCAAGCAGAGGAGTTGAGGGAGGAAAACCAGGCACTGCAGCTCATGGGGACCAAGTTGCAAGATCAGATTTTGGATTTGGAGAGAATATCATCAGAGAGAGGAGATGAACTCTCAGCTCTTCTGGAGAAACATGAGGATAGCAAGAATGAAGGGTCAGCTCTAATCACAGGCTTAATGGCACAGGTCAATGAACTGCAAGTGGAGTTGGACTCGTCGCGCTCCCAGAAAAGCCAATTGGAATTGCAGATTGTGGAAGAAAAACAAGAAGCTGCGGGAAGACAGGCCCAAGTGGAGAATATAAACATGGAGTTAACTAGCAAGGTTGCTGATCAGAAGAGATTGCTAGATGACCAGGAAGATAGAATCAGCAAGTTAACTGAAGAGTACAAACAACTTGAGGATCAATGTCAGGAATCGCAAGAGAGTCTCCAAGTGGCGCAAAAAAAGATTGAAGAAATGGGAGAAGTGTACCAAAGAAATATTGATTCTAAAGATGAGATGATTCATATGTTGCAGAGGATGGCTGAGGAGCTGAAGAAAGAGGTAGAAATTGGAAGAGAAGAGGTTACTACACTGAAAACAGAGTTGAGTGAATTGGAGGGGAATCATAGAGATCTTCAGGAAAGGCTTGACTCCACAGAATCAGATAAGACAGTTGCAACTGTAGAGAAGGAGCGCCTTTTGTCTGAAACCACAGAAAAGATGCAGAGAATTCAAAGAGAGCAGCAAGGTGAGATTGCAAGGTTACAGGATGAAATCAACACTATTGAAGTTAAACTACGGCTGTCAAACCGGAAGCTACATGTCACTGAACAATTACTCACTGAGAGAGATGAAAGCTACAGGAAGAAGGAAGAGAAGTTCCTACAAGAATGCAAAGAACTTGAGGAAAAAAATGCCAACTTGTCCACTGAGATTGCTACTGCTCAGAGTGATCTCATAGAGATCAGGAATACACTGGAGAAGATTAGCAATTCATTCTCTGGACTTGAACTGGTGTTCCAGAAGTTCCAGGAAGATGACAGTTCCTTCCGGAACCGTATTGCTGAAGTCTCAGAAGCACTTCGGATTGCAAAGATCTGGGTCATGGGCTCAAATGATAAGAAAGTAGAACTGGAGAGTTCTGTAGGTAATCTAATTGAGCAACTGAAAGATAAGCAAGAACAGGAAATGGAGCTAAGAGAGAGAGTTGGGGCGTTAGAAGTGAAGGTGAGAGAGGGGGAAGAGGAGAAGGAGAAACTGATGATGAGTGTAACTGAACTTGAGAAGAAGGCAAGAGAATTGGAAAAGAGACTCAAAGAAAGAGAAGATGTGGTGCTCAGTATGGAAGAAGAGAAGAAAGAAGCTATAAGGCAGTTATGCATTTGGATTGAGTACCACCGTGATCAAATCGATTTTCTGAAAGCATTGATCTCGAAAACAAGAGTGAGCAACCAGAGGGCAACTTAGATTTCATTTCATCTTTTTTGGTTTTTCGTGGATGTGGTTCAATCGGTCTTATCATCTTCAAAATTTTTCATTTTCCCTCCAGGGCAGCTGTGTTTGTTAATTGAATTGTGTGGTCAAGAAATTAGCTGAATGAGAAGTGAATAGAAATTTTAGCTTGTTATTTCAATTGATGTATTGTTTGAGAAAATTTTACTACCCCTCTAGAAGGGGATAAAAATTGTTGATTGAACTTTAAACCCCACCCCCTCCCCCCCTCCAAAAAAAAAAATGAATGAAAACGGTTTCATTTTGTTCAAAATTAGATTGATCTTATTATTTACTTTTCATTGAGACAATCCTGTTATAATTCTAGCATGTATCAGTTTTTCATTCCTATTGAAAGTTCTAATATCCTGATATAGGCAGAATCTATTAGAGAAAATGTTTGTGTTACTTCATTGATTTGATCTAAAATTTTCAGTTCTTCCGAATGGATGGTGAAGAAGCTTCATAATCTCACATAGGATATAGTCTTTACTTACAGGGAAGAATCAACCCATCTCAAAGAGCTTCAGCTTTGTTTGTACTTGAAGCAGGCCCTTCTTGATTTCCCAGCAAAGATCCCGATTAATTCCGTTCATGACAACTCATCATCCCATTTTTATTTTAATTTTTTGCACGTTGAATGATCAACTGAACGGGTAAAAAGGATCTTAGAGAGTTGCCAACTCTGGAGGTTGGTTGTCTCAGTTGCAAATCAGTTTGCCTCTGATACTTACTTGTGCTTTAGTGTATTCCTTGAAAGTTGTGATCTGTGACAGCTCTATTGCACATTGGTTTTGAAACACAGGCTTCATTGCCTATTTTTCCAAATCTACCAGCAAAGCTTGGTACATTCATCAAAATTCACCATAAAATTCTCCAGGTTTGGATTGGATTGGATCTTTTGAGGTTGGGGGATTCTAATTACTCATCCAATCTGCGAAAGGTGCGACAATCGAGAGATCTGAAACAAATAACTGAGAAGAGAAACCAAGTTCCTAGTCCTTGATGACACAAGAAGATTACATGAATTACAGAAGCATTGTCGGTCGTTACAGAGTAGATGTTTTCCTTTTCTTTTCTTTTCTTTTGTTACCTTCAACAACTCTCTCCCTGCCATAACTGCAAGGGTGTCAAAGACTTCAAGCAACGCCTCCATAAGAAGAATATGGTTTTCTTTTGGAAATCAACTTGTTCTCGTTTATGTTACTCAATGGAATAGACTTTATTATTCCAATCACATTATTCACATCCAAAGATTTTCTCCCCCTTTTTGTTTAGACAGATTCTGGCAATTTCGCTTTCATCAATCAAATTATGTACCCAAACCAAGTTGGAAGGTGGCTTTCCATATATGCAATTTGAGATCTGGCAATTTTTCCACATTTTTGTTGTTCTGCTTTTCACTATCACTTGAACAGGTCTTCAACCTGTATTCTGTAGTCCTTTGATTATAACTATCACATAGAACTGGTCTTCAATCTGTATTATGTACTCCTTTGGTTATACTTTTCCAAACCCATAGAGAACCGTGGATTTAAATCACAGTATCGGTCTGGCCAATATCAATATGGATCGGCTGACACAGGCTGTATCGGACGGTTTTGTCCTCTTTTTGGAACCATTTCACCCCAAGTACAAACCGATACACAGCTAATATATCGGTATGGTATCAATATTAGGTACCAGTGATACTGATTCAATATCGATACCTTTTAACTATGTGGAGAACAGGAGCGGCAAAATACTTTGAGGGAAGCAGTTTTCTGTTCAGGAGTGTGGCCTACGCCAGCACCCCTATGTGTCTCTCTCTCCTCCTTAAAATAAGGGGGCAGAGGTGTCTTTTCACATGGGAGAAGAAAGAGAAAGACTCATGGGAGTGCTGGCATAGGCCACACTCCCGGGCAGAGATCTTTTTCCCATACTTTGATTATCGATTAAAGAAATTGTGAAGCAGTGAAAGTCTTCTTTAGGCTACATTTCTGTACACGTAAAACCAAAAGTAAACTACTATTGGGCATTGAAAGGTGGACCAAACCCCAAAATAGGACTTTACATGTTGTTTTCATTTTTATGGGAGAATGATCGCTGCTGCCTGGTCACGTGGAATCTACGCCAGGCACAGAGGTTGATGCATTGGGCCTGTACTGGTGCAGGGGCCACTCGACCAGACAATCACCTCTTGCCCTTACGTTTTTTATTTTATGAAAGATTCTCTGAACAAGAAGCATAGCCTGTCTCTTCACCTGATTTTTTTTTAATTAATTCTTGGATCCGCGTTCTCTGTAGGGGGAGCATGGCCCCTACGCACATGCAGGGGCCAAGGAGAGTATGCGCTTTGGAATCATGGGGGTGCTTAGAATGGAATGAAACGATATGGTGTACTTGTTCAAGCCACTTACTGCTACAAGTACCTTTCAAATTATACCTTGAACTGGTTCGTATGAGAAACAGGACGAAGGTAGGAGCAGTCGTGCAAAAAAAAAACTCAAGCAAATTAAGCTTCCCCGAGACAGCTGCTGCTGGGATAGACTCAGTACTCAGTAGTGATCACAGAAGCTGCTGTTGGCTAATTCAAATTCATCCTGTGAGAGCTGATTCAGTAGAAGAAACAGAGTCCAAAGGCAATTATAACTAAGGTTTACGACTTTTTTTTCTTTCACCAACCTTGGTCACAACAATATTTTCCCCAAATTAAAAGGAACCACTGATCATTTTCACAAAAAGGATTAATTGAAATTTATGAAAAAATGCCAAACGTCTTATGTTCCTTACAACTCTTTTATTACCACGGCAGATGAATGAGAGAAGCTTAAAAAACACTAAAGCATGTACTGAAGGGGGAGGGAGAGACTGGAAAGATGGAATCTAGATTATCAAAAGTAGCTAATTGGGGTTCACATTTTCCACATTCTGTAGGGAAATTTTTTTCGACCTAACCGCTATTTC
Source organism: Telopea speciosissima (assembly GCF_018873765.1). Lineage (NCBI taxonomy): Eukaryota > Viridiplantae > Streptophyta > Magnoliopsida > Proteales > Proteaceae > Telopea > Telopea speciosissima. Next base: position 84,538,036 of record NC_057916.1, on the reverse strand, counting down.
ACCTCCTCTCTTTCCTTCGTCTACAAAAATAGCATAACAGTTCAACAGCTATCCTTAGATTTCTTGCTTCAGTCTGATATTCTCACCTCAACTCCAAGAACATCCTTCACCATCTCATATGACACAAACGCAATCGCAATAGATGGAACCACCTGAACAAAAAAGCAACAGGGTTAACCTTGCAAGGGAAAGTGTACTACTCTCTTTTACCAGTTCTCCAAATCTAAGTGGGGAAGGAAAAAAAAGGGTGGTAGGGAATATGTAGGAGCCCAGCATCGTAGAAAACAAAATTAAATAGAACTCTCAGCCTCATATCCAGCAACATACTGGGGAATGAAACCAGTCCTGATTAGGCCTATTTTAAAAGAATAGATTGGTGACATTTGATTTTCATAACCATGTATTAGTTCTGCCACCTGGCAACTCAGATGGAGAACAAAATTTTGTGGACGGGCAGGTAGACCCCAAGGTCCCTGTGTATGTGTCAAGTTTGATGTCAACCTAAAAAAAAATCACGAGCACAGTGAGGGTGCACGGAGACACTGAGTACTGAGAGGTGGCAAAGACACAAAAGGAAGAGTAAGCCATTAAATGGAAGGGTAAATGAATGAATTTCAGGCTGAAATTGGCATATGGTCAATGAAGCCTCAAATTCAGGAGCACAAAGAGGGCGTATAGGTCTACTGAGGGGATCACATGGAAGGGCAAATTATTGTATTGGCGGCCGAAATTTCACGTGGCCTTTCCAAACCGTTACAAAAATATCCAATAGTTGGATTTGCCACATCATTCTTCCATGCAGCAGAACAAGTGAACATCGTTGCAACGCATTTATTACCATGCATGGCAGTTTTTGCCACTAAGAAAACATGTTTACTACTGTCTTTGGATTAGAATAAGAGGTTCATTTATACTAAGGTATCAACTAGAATCAATTAAAAGTTCGAAAGATGCATATATGCAATGAACACAAGAATGAGTCCACTCATTCTCTCCACTGGTTCTCCACTGTGAACCGAATGTTTTTGAGAATCGAATCCAATTCACCTCAATCAAACTTAGCCTTTTAGCAACTAAATGCAATCAGATACACAAATTCTGGAAGGTCATGTAAGTTCTCAAGCCTAGGCTATTCATATCTTTTCTCACTACCACTTTCCAAGGCACTTTTGGTCCAACCCTATGTCTTTTAATCCCTTGAATCAGTAAACGTATCACTGATTAGAGAAAATGTTTTTGATCATCAAAGCAGAGTAATGAGGAAATGGCAGGTCACAAGATCCAAGCAGAACCATGTACAGACCCCACCTCACCCTCCACCCCCCACTGCACGGGAGGAGGGGAGTGTGTGTGTTGTACCAAGATAACTAAAGAGTGAAAAAATGCTACTGACCTTCACTGAGTTGGGGACTAAGCCCTTGTACAATGCTCCAAAGCCCTCGTTCCTAACTGTCTTTCGGAATGCATCTACCATGCCAGAATATTCAAGTGCTGCTTTGCCCCCACCATCGCCAGTGACAATTGAAGAAGCATCCTTCCAGCCCACCATCTGCATTCGTCGGCGAATAACATCAAGTGGGTAAGCAACTGTCTGGCCAACAGTTCCTGCAGCAGCTCCACAAGCAAGCTTTGTTGTCACGCTCAACTCAGAACCATCTGCTAGTCCAAATGATCTACTTTCGACCAGCCATTCCTTCAGAGATTCATACACGGCAAAGTTGAGACCCACATATGGAATCTGCAAAGAGCAAGAAACAGTATAAGCAAGTGAGGGCATAACTTTTTGTTTCTGGAGTTCCTGCTAGGATTTTGCATTGGGAAGGAATTTTGATAAAATTTAGGAAGAAGCGAAAAAGCAATGGTCAAATTAAACTTTAGCAATGTTACTTTTGCATTGGGAAGGAATTTTGATAGAATTTAGGAAGAAACAAAGAAACAATGGTCAAATTAAACTTTAGCAATGTTATCTTTCAAATTACTTATTCTTCCAGAGGAGGGGTTAGAATAAGTGAATCTCGGCTACATGATCCCTGTTTTTTGCTTCCCCATTTATGTTCAAACAGCTGGAGAAGATGCCAAGACAACTAGAGAAACTAACGTATTTGTAGCAGCTAGAGAGAAAAATAAAACTTGCCAACAGTTCAGCAAAGCTGGTATAACAAGCAAATAAAAACATAGCCACTTGACAATGATCACATTAACATGAGGTGTGTAATTCTGGTCCTCAATCTGTCATTAGACTTTTTTCATTCTTTTGATGCATCACAATTGTATCAATAAACGAGCCAGCAGAAGAATTGGCATATAGCCACTGTTCCACCCCTTATGCCTTCATACAACCCCGTAAACCGACTACTCCCTCATCATAAAGGTCTATTTTCGATGAAATTTCAGCTCTAATACAGTTTCTCTTTATTTTCTCTCTTTTTATCCAATGTACACAGATACAGTTAAAAATTACTACTAATGTTCATTTCCTACCTTTAAGGTTTCTCCTATTTTTTTAATTCCTCCTTGTCTAGATGTTTTTTGTGGCATCAAGCACTACTATGACTTCAATGCTTGTACCCTAGCCATCCAAAGCCTATTCTCTTATCTCCAATTTTCACTTGTATACACCAGATTTAGCCTTTACTACTTGGAAAAAAGATATAGCAATAGAAAAGACCAAATACCCAAGGGCCCTTGCCGAAAGGGATTATTATCCTCTCCAATTCCTAAAGCTTGGCAGTGTGGCAGTGCTAGGCGGAGATGCCGACACGTGGCAGCTCGGACATCCACCTGTCCGAGCTCAACATAGTCAATGAGCTCAGACCGTTGGATGTCCGAGCTGCCACTTGTCAGCATCTCCAACTAGCACTGCCGCACTACCGAGTTTTAGGGAATTGGAGAGGATAATTTTCCTGCTGATAGAGCCTCAAAACCCTAATTTCTTCCTCTCATAGTCTATCCACCCACTTCCTCCAGTGGCATCACAAAGCCTGGATCCACACAGCATACTTATCTAACAACAACCACTGAACTCAAAGGGAACAGAAGAGAGAATATATTGCTCCAAGTAAGACACAGTAGGTTATGTACAAATTTTTTAAAATAAGTTTCCCATGCATTGAACCTCCTTGAAGTCTGAACTCAATTCTTAGTTCTGGGTAATGCAGTGACAAATCAGAAAAGGGCTTTTTTTTTTGGGTTGGGGGGGGGGGGGGTGGTTGGGGAAGGTGCAATTAGAAAGAATCCACTTACAACTCCTATCACAGAAGGAAGCCAGCCTTTGTACAAAGCCCGTGGGCCTTCTTCCACGAGGACAGTTCTTAGGGCATGGAACATCCCTCTGTACTGGTAAGGGGACTTCTCTGTCTGCAAAAATAAACACAAATAAGGATACAAAAAAGGGACTATGTGTTATACCACAATATCAAAATCAACATTGCAAACTTCAGAAATAAAAACCAGGGAGAACCACAAAATAAATTCTTCAGAGCAGACAATACCTGCACAGTAAGCCTGCCTCGTACCATGTCCATCGGGTAAGTTGCTGACATAGCAATAATTCCAGCTGTTGCTCCAGCTCCAAGGCGTAAAAGAGGAGTCAACTGAGCATCCTCTGTGAAAAGGTAACAAAGAAAAGCAATCCAGATATTCAACCCAAAAGAATATAACACATCTATATTTACCAAATGAGGAAGCAAAATATTTGATATTGCTATATATTACAACAGCGAAGACTAGGTCCCTCAAAAACTCCAACATTTTCCTCTATAAATCACTAAACTAATCAATCGACAAACCTATTAGATCTTTCTCCATCCTAGTTCAATTCAATCTTGATACAGTAGTTCCCATGGCTCGCGTTTCCTAGTTGCTCTGCTTTAGTTAGTCTCGAATCTGTTTTTGATTTTGCTTTTGTTCTTCCTGATAGGTAGGTCCCAAGGTGAGTTGAGCTCATGACCTCTTAATTGTTAGGTGATGATCCTTGCCAACTGAGCTAACCCCCCCCCCCTTGGGGTAAGCATCGAATCTGTTGGAAAGAAAATAACCATTTGATTATCCTGCATGGACTCAACTCTTTGCCTCTATTCGCTTTTCTGTTCAAATCCATCACTCCTATCATTATTAACATTTGATTTTATAGTCTAGGTAAAGTCTGAATACAAGCTGCATAAGTTATGCCTTAGGAATCAATTACTTAATCCAGGAGAGTAAGACGGTCTCCAGGTTGAGATTCAGCATAATGGATAGGATCCATTCATTTACTTCCCCCTTTTTTTTCGGTTGGGGCCGTTGGGCTCCTTCAACAGTAACTTCGCACCAGTGACACAAGTGAAACCAAGTGGCTTTATTCAAAGGATGTGCAATCCAGGCTATGGCACAGGTAATCCTCCTTCCCCCTTTCTTAGGATTTTGTCAGGAAATATTAGTGATGCAATCCCGGGATTCAAAAACCCTACTGGGTTTGCTATGGGCCCACACGAAGAGTAGAAAACTCAAATCAAAGGATTTGTGGCAAAGCAGTAATTAAATTAAGGTTTGCAAAGGGGCAGTGGCAATCTGGTAAATAAATGGAATCTTGAATGTCATTAAAGGATGGAGGAAGAAAAGGATATAAGGGGGATTACAATTTAAAGAGGGGTAGTCTTAGAATAAAGTTAAGATAAAGGATAAGAAAGAATAAGGGAAAGAGGGAGGAATAACAAAAATATAAAGAAAATTGAAGATCCGAGAGGTTGTCTTCAACCTCGAGTCGGGCAGAAAAGGGCGTAGAACAGGTTCCAATTCAGGTGAGATTTCTCCTACAACACTAACTATTTCCCATGAAATTTTAGGCAAAGGATACTACTCCAAAACCCTCCTGAATGCAAGCGCTAGTAATTCCAACGAGAGAGAGAGAGAGAGAGGAAATCAGACCTGGCGGTGAATATCTCACAAAAGAGGGAGGGCTTTGGGGATGGGAACCTAAGGTTGGAGTCGCCCTAGGGTGTCAATAAAAGGGCGTACCCAGTGCACGAGGCTCCCACAACTGCGAGGTCTGGGGAGGGCAATCAACTGGAAGAAGAAGAAAGACAGATTGAGTGGTGTGGAAGGGTTGCCCGTACCGTTAGAGCGGGATACCATGAATGAAATGTGGAATGAGTAGGAGAAGATAAAGAAGGAAGAAGGAGATGAAACAGGACCAGAAATAAGATAACGAAAAAAAAAAAGAGCATCGCAGCGTGCGAGGCTCCTGCTACTGCAGGGTCTGGGAGGGGCAAATGTACTCAGCCTTACCCCACTTCGTGGAGAACCTGTTTCCATGTTTTGAACCTGCAACCTAATGGTTGCAATAGCGCAACTTAACCGTTGCGCCAAGGCTCGCTGCTCACCCCCTAGAAATAAGAAGAGACAAATAATAATGAAGAGAGAGGAGGGGAGGAGAGGAGATCAAAACGACCAACCTAGTCTTTGACTGTTCACAGTCGTGTGATATAACCAATTCATTCACTTCCATTCTATCATGATTTACATCCAAATATATAAAAGAGAAGGAAAGTGTCCTATTCAAACTCCAGCAACAGGAATAATACAAAAGAAAATGCACTTGGGTTTCCAAACCTGGTTGTATTGGTCCAACCACTCTAGAGCTAACGCATCAATTAGACAAGAAACAACTGGATGATAAACACCTTTGTATTTTCTCAGGGGAAAAAAATTTAATGTACTCAACATCCTACAAATATTTTTCACTCCAATTTCTGAAATCTTGATTTCTTTCCTTGAAGAAAACCTCATGAAAACACAAAAGCTTCCGAATTGCTACATGATGCAATGTGATTGGGTATTGTACATACATAAAAATTGGAATGAGTAGATATAAGGTATTCAAGATCCTTCCTCTCTAGTATCTGCAGCAGAGACTTAATTTCCCCCTCCCCTCAAAAAAACACCCACAAAAGGAAAACAAAAGCACCAATTTTTTTTATTTTGGTATCCAATTAACCAACTTCAGAGCGTCACGTGACATACATACTCTGAACAGGCATAGTCTTAAGTAATCTTTTACATTTATAACCATAGTAGTAATTTGTCAGACAGAAACATGCATAGAACATAAGAACGTCATTAAACTAACAGCGGAAAAACTCAGGAAAAAATACAAATTCATAGTAAAATAGAAAAGAAAAAGGATACAATACCATTGCCCGGTTGCTGCCGATAAAGCCACAAAATGCCCCTGTTGTAAATATCACAGAACAATGAGCAAGGATAAAACAGTTTACTAGATAAATGCCAAGACAAAGCTGCCAGTAGACACATATCACATTCTTCGGTAATTAAGGGTAGAGGAGAGCCATAGAAACCAAAGAGTACCAAAAGTACTGTAAATGTGTATTGTAACCACGCAACTAAAATAACAGCTACAAGCATGAAGGTTTCCTCCGCAAAGTATGCACTGCATAGATAATGCAAAATAGTACACATAGGAGACCAAGTACAAAAATTACATGAAAATGTTTCAAACAATGAAAATAAATCACTGGATATAAGATGCGAGAGATTAATTTTGATGGCATGCAACACAAAAAAGTTACAAAAGGACATCCACATCTTTTCACCATAAGGAGGCTAGCAAACTATATTTTTTAACTTCCTCAAATGACCAAAGAGGAGGACCGACATTTTATTTTTCAAGATTGCTACAGCTTTTCTCCATACTCATTAAAAAATATATATCTTTGACAAACTGGCTCACCATCAGCATTTCAAGAATTGTAATCGGCCAATCCGAAGCGGTGTCATTAAAAACCCATTTATCAAACATGATTGACACGTGGGCAACATGCAGCAGCATGATGGACACATGTCATCATCATGTGACGAAGAAAAAATAAGAAGGGGGAGGAATAGCAGGGGCAAGGGTGGGTGGGGCCGCGGGGTCACAGGGGAGGGACAGAATCAGGGGCGGGGGAGTGGGTGTTGCAGGCTTGCAGCAAGAGGGGGAGGGGGAGGGGTAGGTATGGGGTTGCGGGGGAGGGAGAGGAACAGGGGAAGGGAAGGGTGAGTTGCAACGGGAGGGGGAGGGGCAGGGGCTGGGGCAGGATCGCGGGGAGAGTGAGAGAACAGGGGTAGGGGGTTGCAGGAGGTATGAAGGGGAGGGGGTGTTGCAGCAGGAGGGGCAGGGAGGGAGAGAGGGGAGGGGAGTTGCAGGGATAGAGGTGGAGAGAGAGAGAGAGAGAGAAGATTCCGATCAACAATCCAACTTCACCGCAAGTGATGCGCGGCAACGGCAGACCTCAGCGGTGAAGTCTGCATCAGGGCCTATCACCCTAGGAAATGGTGTGGGATCCCCTGTTCCTCCTCTCTGGTGACCTTGTTTGTGACGACATTGAGACCCTTGTGTGTCTGTAACATTAGGGGAGGGGGAGGGAGACGGTCAGACGGAGGGGTAGGGGGGAGGGAAGACTCTGGAAAGTCTTCTAACCAATTTGTTTTTTTAACGCCAATCTGATGACCGATTCTGGGACCAATCCCCATTTGGCCAATCCAGACTGATCCAAGCAAATCCAGATCCCGATTCCGTGTTTTTAAACCATGCTCATCATTTCACCTTCCTAACAGATTCATTTATCGTTTGATATTCTGTTCCTTCAACAACAACAGCAGTAATTTCAAATGGTAGAATAGCTGCACAACAAAATCAACCTCCAACTCAAAGGGCTGCTATATGATATTTGGATACATACAGTCAACAGAAACATGAAATGCAGACAAGCAGTACAAAACAATTATAGCCCACCCCAATAAAAAGTAAAAGAATTGCATCCAATAATAACTGATAAGAAGTAAACACTGCCAGTGAGGAAACGTACTGAGATGCTTGCTCATAACTGAAAAACTTGACTGCCGAGTTTGGGACAATACGAGCACAATTGGTACCGTTGCCCTTGAACAGTCCTCGGAAACCTTCGGTTCTCCATATATACTTCAAACCTTGAATTGTTCCGTTATACTTTATACTATGCGGATTTTGAACCTGCATTTTTGAATCAATATTTTGACCAAAAGATAAAACCCTGCAGTAATATTATCAATTTTTAATGCAAATGTCCTACAGAAAGAATGATTTCATACCATCCTAAATCAATGTTACAAATTTTAACACGTTCTTGGTGCTAAACCGCTAATTTGTGAGCGGAAGGCATCATCTCATAAGGATAAAACTTCACCAGGTCTCCAACCAAACCTGATTGATGCAAATTAAACATCAGGTCCCATTTGACTGGCATATTAGGACCTTAGGTTGACTGTACTATGAATCCTCAAATGGCTTCTCCATGATCTAAGGTTGGTTGGCTGAGGTATAGGCCTCAAGAACTTGAAAACCCCAGACATACAATATATTGCATACATTATTTCATATGTAGTTTAGTGTTTAAATGTTTGGCTTGAGATTGACACAGCATAAACGAGGATAGTTGAGCCAGAGGCTTATCATTCATCTCAATATGTTATTATAACCAACCTATCCCAAGGATAACAATCAAACTCCAAACCTAAGGCAACCCAACTTAATTGGGTTTGAGAAATAAACAACTTCCATTGGCCCCACACTGACTTGAGTTGCAAACCACATTATCCTATGAAATGCTAAGATGGAATATCGGATTGAAAAAATATCCACCAGTTTCACATGGCTAATGTATAATTTTAATCATTACGAACAGTATATGCCATAACATGAACCAGAAATGCCTATTGAATACTTTCTCAATAGGGGTAAATTATATTTTCTTAACTAAAGTGCTAGAAAGTCAACAGAGGTGAGGCACGTGAATTTTACAAATAAATAAGCCCCAAGGGACTGACTTGACAAAAACCCTAGGGAAGAGTCCAGTCAGGACTCAGGAGACAAAAATAAACCTACTCAGTCAGTCAATTCTAAGCTGATGTTAAGTTCCCAAAACTACCTTAGTTGGGTATTCAGTGTTTCAAACCTCCAAATCACACAAACTAAAACAATTAAACATCATAAATGGAGTTTGCCTGAACTCTAATCCTGCTTCCAATTCCAGTATTAAAAGGATCCAAGGGAAAAGTACGTTCTTATTCCAGGATCCAAGGAATGAAGACAAAATGTGAATATTGCATTTAAAAATTTCAGATCCATAACATCAAAATTATATCAGTAAACTTGATGATAAATAAACTAATGCAGAAGCAAGATTAGATGTGTTTGATTTGGTTTGATCTCAAAATCAGGGTTGTTGATCTGCATTTTGTTAATTGGGAATCCTGTAGTACCATTGGTGGTGGGTCCAACTATAGGATAATTGTTAAATTAGAAATAGTTTAGTTTTGAATTTGTATGCATAGGGGGTGGTATACTGGTATTATTTTTCTTTTACTAAAAGTTTATTTAAATAGGGTCTTGTCAAGCTGTCCTAGTCATGGGTTAGAAGTGGAGCTGTTTGTTATAGGTTGTTATAAGGAAACTAGTCCTTATTATAAAGGTAGATCTAGAAAATTTCAGCCCTTCAAACAGAATCTTGGAGATTGCCCCATCGCTTGCAGATTCACCTTGATCGATCTGTATCACGAACATCTTTGCAACTTTTATATTCAATTGACATGTAAACATCTTTCACAATTTCTCATCAACACTTCAGTCATTTGGTAAATTGAGGAGTTTTACAGATAAAATAACAGAACAGAGACTCTGTAAAAGATAGAAGAAATAATTGATTGATTTTGGATAAAAAATAATACCTGGAGTAAAATTTTCATCCGTTCCAATGGAGCAACAGCAGTACGTGAACTGCAACATAAAAGACAACACACATTTAGCATAACACAAGCATGACATAACTAAATAATAGGTCAAAAGCTCAACCTATAAAGAATATGCATGCTAAAGAAACAAACACTCAGCTATTCTTGCACTGCAAAATTGTAACAATGGGTTATAAAGGGTGACAGTACAAAGGTTGGTTACTTAGCAAACCTGTGGTTCCAAAATGTCAAAGGAAAATAGACGGATGCCAAGTTATGGTTTTCTTTAGGACGGAAATAACACACTTTACGGCGAGGGCCTAAAACATCCCTTGTAAATTAGGACATCCAGTTAGAAAAAACAGAGTAAGAAAAGAACCACATGCACAAGAAATAAACACCTAACACATCCCATAGCATATGAAGAACATATGCAACAACTGGACTAGAAATCAAGGATGGGACTCTAAACAGATGACCATAATGTATGGCTATTTATTTTGGAAGAATATCATAGAAATTATGAAAATTTCTCAACTCAACGATATACAATGTTTTTTTTTTTTTGGATGAATAAAAATAATTCAATTACCAAAGGAAGAAAGAAAGGGGGGGGGGGGGGGAAGGATACAAGCAAAACCAAAACAAGCCCTACCAAAATGCAAGGCTAATACAAACGGGCCAAAGCCCAACCAAAAAGCGAGCACTAAAAGGAAAGCACTCCAAGCAACCCAAGAATCAGGCCCATCGCAAAGGAAGCCAACTATCCCGGATCTATGGACTCACAACTGAGAGCGCTATTCCTAATATCCAAATTGAAAGGTGAATCCATATCCGGGCCGGGAAGGGAGTAAGAAATATAGGGACGTTTCTTAGGAAAAGGAGAGGAGCTGGGATTACGGCGATGAAAAACATGGAGAGATGGGGAGGCAGAAGGGTGATGAGTGGAGTGGGAAAGCCAGGTAGAGTTATGGGTTAAGAGAGAAGAGGAAACTGGCCCATTTGAACCAGATGGGCCAGCCAAAGAGGGACATAAGGTGGGCTGGGCCAGAGAGGGAGTCAAAGATGGGACCACAACTTGGATAGTAGAAATCAGGGAGAGAGAAGGCCTAGGGGATAGAAATCCCTTAGCTATCGATTTGAGAAAGGAGGAGATACTAAGGTTTTGGGGGAGAGAGTTAGGGGAAACCTGTAGAGGGACGACAGGCTCCACAGGTTCAACAGACTCGGCAGGCTCAACTGGAACAGAGGAGAGATGGCGACTAGTCGAAAGAGTTTCCAACAAAGGCAAGGAAAAAGCTTCAACTGCCGAAGAGGTATCGATGTCAATAGTCTGGGGCGCAGAGGCGATGGCGACAGGGGCCAAAGCAGAGAGCACAGAGACAGAGGTCCTTGCAGGGCTATCGTCAACCATAGACCGTAGGAAGGAGAACCAATTGTTACCATTGGTCCTTGCAGGGTTATGGACCAGCGGTAAGGGAAGAGTGCCAGACGCATGCTCCCGAGGAGAGCCAGAGGCGGGTTTCACTCGATGGCGAGGGGCCCTATGACGGCGACTTCGACCCCGTCGACGGCTGGGTGATCAGAGGTTGGGCCAAGAGGAGGGAGAGGGTGAGGCGGAGGAGAGCAGATGGTGGAGTGGTGGTTCCGAGGACCAGAGGTTAAAGTGGCTGAGGAAATCGGAGGATCTTACAGTCAGCAACCTCAACCGTCTTAGGGGAACACTTATGGGAATCTATGCCCAAAAACTTTGCAGACAAGGCAATGCGGAGGGTTCCATTCATAGATAACTTCTTGAGTGAATGAGAAACCTCTGCATCAGCAACAGTGATGGAGGACAGAAGGCGTTCTTTGGCAGAGACCTCAATACAGATTCGAGCAAAAGTTAACCAATCTTTCCTTTTGGTTCTTGCATCAGAAAATAGAGGTTTCCCCAACACAGAACCAACCAGACTGAGCCCGTCAGTACACCAATAGTGGAGAGGGAGACCAGGCAAGGAGATCCACAAAGGGATGGTACTCAGGTCAACTCGATGAAGCTGTAGATGCCGATTCCATTGGCAGAGGAAGATTGGTTTCCGACCAACTTGCCATGGACCTCCCTCAAACGCACGGAACTTATCATTTTCATCCAAGAACTTGAAGATGAACAAACCATTATCCATCAGGTAAGTTTCAACATTTCCTTGAAGGCTCCATTGCTTAGTGAGGGAGAGATTAACAATCTGAAATGATGGTCTGCTACCAATGAATTGGCCAACCAAAGAATTGAGCCAAATGCTCGCTTCATGGTCCAGAAGGGTAGTCGGGCAGAGGGCAACCTTAGAGCTTCCAACAGAGGAAGGGGCAACAAAGTGCAGGGGAAGACCTTCTCTAGAGGGCACTGGTGCCTGGCTAAAGAGGGCACTCCAGGCCAATCCTTGAGGGGAAGGAGAGGGATAGCGAGGGGGAGGGGGTGGGTAGTGAGAGAGGAGAGGCTTGGGTGGTGACTGCACCAAACCAGGGAGGACAGCCATGGTGACCGGCACTCATAGGAGGGAAAAAGTTACTGAGATCGACTAAGAACTATACAATGTTAAAGTCACCAGAGGTGGAATGTGCTTCCTGGAGAGTGATAGACTTGGATAATTTAAGGTAAAAATGAACTATGGCCAAGATTCCTAATACTTGAGGAATCAGTTACTTGCATAGTGTTTCTTGACAGGGCCTTAGCAATGGAAAATCCAAAAGATTGGGCTTTTTGTCTTGCCAATGTGTGTTTTATGATAAAAAGAGGAGAATTGAGGGAGGTATATATCATACATTTTGAAATGAAAGGGATTTTACTAAGTCCCTGAATTCAGACTGAAGAGGCAACCAGCCTCTTCAAAGCCAGACAACCTAGCTCTTCGATCTTAAGAGGGATTAGTTCTTGGGAATAATTGAAAGGAAAGGAATGGGCATGCTTTTCAAGACTTCTTGCACCATAGTGAACGGCGCAGGACTTGGCTGCCTTCATATGGATTATTGCCCATCCATGACAGAGTTTGCAAAAGGTGTCAAAATACATCTGCCGAAGGCCAGGAGAAATAAATATCTGGATCATAATGAATAATGATAAGCGAGTTCATGTACCATGATGTACAACAAAGTTCACATGGCACTTGAGGAAGCAAAATTTAATTAGGATACCTCAAAAACACCACCTTGTCATACACAAGATTCTATTACTCTACGGTTAAAAGCAGTTTCCAGTGAAAAAAAGATTATTGTCAAATTATTACATAAATCCCCATTCATCGAACACCTAACTTATGATAATTAGCAATGCATCACAATTCACAACACTAAAGATTGGCAAGAGTAGACTTTAGAACCAAAAGTTAAAAAACAAATTATGCAAGAACATTACTACAAACGAGACCGGTACTTAATTACTTATAGGGTACACTGACCTGGGTACCAGGCTACCAGCAAGCTCCAAAACCGTAGTTAGGGTTTAAGAAACAGAGATACATTACAAGAAAAATGAAATACGCATTGCATATCAAACCAAACCAAAAACGGAGTTCAAATTGAATCTCAATCAGCTGCAACAAAGAACGAGAAGAAAACTAATTGGATACGAGGAGCAACAACAAGAAGAAAAAAATGCGGTGATCGCAAAAACTATAATAAGGCTTCAAACAACCAGTAACATAATAGGATTCAAGAAAACGAAAAATACATCGACGACCCGGACTCAAGAAACACAAAAACTCGCAAACAGGTAGGAAGAGTTTTAACAGGAAGAGAAATTGATGAGGAACTCACACTCCCCCAGCGATTCCTCCAGCAGCAAGAGACTTGCATATACTGAGTACGGCAGGACCTGGAGACTTAACTCCTTCCCTGGCAAGCTTTGCCTCTTCAGCAAGATTGACGATCGTTGAAACGGCCGACTCACCCGTTGTCTTCCCAACCACATCTTCAGAAGCCATTGAATTGTATCAAATAAGAAAAACCCTTGCCTGACAAGTTAAACAAGAATTCAGTCCGCTCGAAGAGGATCGATAGGATCTGCGGAGATTACCCGAGAGTAGCAATCTCCATATCACTCTCAGAGTCTCGCTACTCTGTTGTTTAGCGGCTGCAAGAGAAGCCTGTGAAGTGGGAGAGAGGGAGAGAGGGAGAGAGGGAGAGAGGGAGAGAAGGAGACACAGGATTCTTTCTCGCCCAAATACGCCGGGAAATGTGCCTTTTATTGGTTGAGTCACTGGGACGACGTGGGGAATTTCGTATAAAAAATGCACTTATCAAAGTGAGAGACTGAGAGAGAGAGATACAATGGGTGGCACTATTCCGTTTGGTCCGGTTGATTTCTGAAACGGAAACCTAGTTCGTGTGACGGCGTCTGTACGGTCCCCGCGCTCCGGCCGTTTTAAATTTTTTTTTTTTTTTAACAGAATTTATGTTTAGGCCAATAGGCCACCGCTTACTTAGTTACTTTAGGCCATTTTTGTTGACAATAAATGGATAAAAAATAAAAATGTTTAAATTTTTTTATTTTTTTATTTTTTGTATAACAATGGTGTCCCTCTCATTAAGTTCTCTTTTCCTCCAAGCTATGGTTTCGAAGATCTTGTCCATACCTATATCGACTACTATACATGATGATTTTCTATTTTATCCTTTGAATAAAAATGGCATTTTTACAATTAAAGGGGCAAAAGGTTTCCTTTGTAGTACTCTTTTTCTTTAAAATGAACAATCTCATACTAGGAGATTACAGATTAGTAACAGATCTTTTTTATCTTTTTGAAAATCTCCCTATCACACTAAGTTTTTTATTTTCTTATGGAAACTCTTGAATAGAGGATAAATCAAATTATCGACTAAATCCCAATTAAGCTAATTTATGAATATTGATGATCTCTGCTCCTTTTGTCTTCGGAAAAGTGAAACTAAATGGCACATCTTTCTTTTATGTGTTTTCTAACATGTTTGAGCAACTAGGTGGATGGGATTAAGAACGAAATATCTCTATGGTTCGTCTTCCATCCTTGATGTTATAATGCACTTTGTGCAATCCTTCTCATTATCTGAAGCTCATTAATCTGATATTCTTACCATCTTGCAATTACTTGTTATTTTTTATGGATTGAATGGAACCGATGTGCTTGGTCAATGTCCTATCTTAATCCAAATAACATCTAAGAGAATATACCCATTAGATTAAAGACTTGCAACTCTTTGGTTTCCCTTTAGATTCTCCTCGGGTCACCCTGAAATTAGAGCATTTTACTTGCACTAAGCACTTGGGTCTATTCCCACCTAACACTTGTATTCTAATATGTGTTGAAAATGTAGATCTTACCTCTGATGAGGTTGGTTAGGCGTCAACATGTACTGTTGATAGAACTTTTCAATGTGCAACTTTAAATTTTGATTTTTCAAAGAACAAACAAGAACCAAAATTCAGAGGCATGCTCAAAGATTTGCAAAAAGCTCGGCAGTTAAGTCTCATCAATGTCACAGTTTGGACTGATAGTATGGAGTTGGTGGAGCTTCTACACCACGACTTGGATCAGTGGCCATGGGAACTATATTCTCTTTTGTTGGAAATTAGTTAGATCTCTGTTTGTTCAGTTTAAGAGAATTGATGTTGTAAAACAGGATTGCTCTCTGATGTAAATAGTTTATCAATTTGCTATAGTTGCTAGATCTAGGCTGTTGATTGGTCATATAGATGTAATAGTCTTACGTGGTCATGGTTCATAATCGCAGGATTGAATTGGTATCGTCTAAGGTTGATCCTAAATATTGACCAATTCAATACCAATCCACTAGTACGATCCAAGGGTAAAAAAGTAATAAAATCGTTTTTGTCACTGTGTCCTCACATCCAATTTTGTTGTAATCTAGGGATGGGTCATGGGCCATGAAAACAAAATGCACAACAAACAATTAATGGGTGTACAAAAGAGATTCATAATAACATTTTGGAGGTGGGGGGAGGAGTATTATCCACGATGTCAATGTGTGGAGATCTCCTACGCCATACCAAATGAAGGGAATGGTATCATTTACATGGGTCCCATATGGTTAGGATTAGAGAGAGAAAATAAAAAACTTCATGTGAGAGGAAAATGTTGGGCTCACACTGGGCTCAGCCCAAGAAAGAGCTCCACCCTATCCCAGCCCACAATGATATTTCGAGCAGAGCCAGCCTGCCTTCAAACAATATTTACATCTATAGATTTCAAGTCATGTAAAAAATAAAAAAACACAAAAAGGGTGTACCAAGTGCATGAGGCTCTCGTGACTGCTGGGTCTGGGGAGGGTCATAATATATGCAGCCTTACCCTTGCTTTCGTGAAGAGAATGTTTCACGTGGCCACTTGGTCACAATGTAGCAACCTTACCGTTGCACTAAGGCCCACCCCATGTAAAAATAAATAAAATAATAGAAGAATTTGTATATTGAGAAAGATGACTACTTTGACTAGTCACACAATAGTTCGATATGATGGATAGAGTAAAGAGGAATAAGGGAAGGAAAAACAGTCAATTGAGCAAGAGATTGCTGCCTGGCCGAGTGGCCCTTGTATCAGCAGGAGACATCAATATGGATGAGATTTTTTATTTTATGAAGGGCAAGGTGATAATTTCACTTGCTTATGTCTGGGTGCAGGCTCCACGCCTCCATGTGACCAAGCAACATTTTTTCCCCATATTTAATATAAAAAATTATTGATCATATATGATATGGACGGGGCTGACTTACATAAGGCTAGTGACAAGCCTGGCCATAAATCTTTTGGGCCAATGACAGACCAGGCTCATCTGGCTATTGGCGGCCCGGCCCAAGTTTCATCTCTAATAGCAATTCAGTCACAGTGAGCATGGTTTGAAAAACCGGCATTGGATCGGTATCGGTATCGATAGAGGTCGATACTGATACATGATTGATCCCAAAGTAGGTAGCGCTTTGGGATCGGTATCGGCCTCTGAATTGCTTACCGATCTGGATCAACTGATCCGATATGATACCTTGTAAAATGGGGGGAAAAAATCCTCTGCAGTGCCCTAATCTGGTGGTGCATTGCAATGCGGGCTTGAGAGCTCGACACGTGGAAGATGTGACATCCAACGGTGCCAAGCTCGAGAAGAAAAAAAAACTGCCTTGTATTGAGCTGGCACCATTGGATGAAGCATCTTCCACGTGTCGAACTCTTAGGACCGCATTGCAGATGCCCGCACTGCATAGGATTTTAATCTCTGTAAAACCCCTAAACTGTCAACATGAAATAACAAGGACAGGAAGTAAAGGAGGGGAAACAATTTAAAAGAGATACCTATCAAAACCGGGCCAAAAGAAACTTGAGCCACTCATACATACGTGCCTTTCAATTGTGTTATCATTGGTGCATGGTGATTCTCCATTAATTGTCACATATCCATTCATCTCTATTTGTTTCTTTTAGGAGTAGTCACAACTCCATTCATTTTAGTTAGTTTCTTTTAGGAGTAGTATTAGGTATGGAAGTGTATTTATGAAAGCAAAAGGACACATATCATCACTCAATTGTCCATGTATGGATAAGTGATCTAGATTCCTTTGGGATTAAGGGCAAGTGGTCGGCTAGGGTCACCGTCAGCACTCTTATATGATTATTTCTTCCTCTACCTGGCCCCCCTTTTCCTTTGAGTGCGTTGTATTATGAAATTACTTCTCAGGCTCTCTAGTCCATAACTTTGATTATACCTATTCAAGAGTGATAAATTATATCGAGGTCAGTAAAAGGGTAAGGATTTTCTGAGTCAAGGTACTCTACGCCCCACTCTTACAGTGATTTTTATATTTATTTTTTAAAGATAAGAGAAAAAACATAAATGTAAAAAACACTGTCAGGATGAGTAGCATGCGCTAGCGACTCCACGTGTCTATCTCTCTCCTCCTTCCAATGAAATGACATAAATACCCCTATTGTGAGAGGAAAGAGATAGACATAGGGAGGTGCTAGCATACAGTACACAATCGGACAGGAAACTCAATCCCTTTACAATATTTAAAGTAAAGGGAATAGTTTCCTATGTGGGAGTGGAGGTTGTGCTAGCGCCTCTTGCTCACTATCTCTCTCCTTAGAGCAGAGAGGTCCTCCAGGGCAGGAATCATTTTCCCTTAAAAGTAAAATTGCTTGGAGTATTTATGTGTTCAACTAATGTTTTTCCTACCCAAAAAAAAGGTTCAACCAATGTTTTAAATATGAGTTATTTGAAATGAAAAAAATAAATAAAAGCAAGGATGTGTGAGGCTAGAGCACCTCATCCCTGGGTGGGTCTCACAAGTATAGAAGAATGAAGAGTAAAGAGTTAGGGGTGCAAATGGGCCAGGGTGGGGGGGGGGAATTAAAAGCCTCTACTGTGCAGGCCTAAGTGCGGGCCTAAGAGCTCGACACATGGAAGAAGCTTCATCCATGGTGCGAGCTCGATGCAAGATAATTTTTTTTTTCTTCTCGAACTCGACACTGTTGGATGTCGCTTCTTCCACATGTCGAGTTCTCAGACCAGCAATGCAGTGCAACGCAAGATTAGGGCACTGTAGAGTATTTTCTTTCCCAGGGTGGGGTCTTTGAAGGCCTAAACCCAGTACAAACCGAGCCTGGCCCGACGTTAGGCCAAGCCCCACCAACCGAGCTTTGAGTAAGGTTGGATTACTTGGATATAATCCACACCACTCTTGTTTTTTATAGAAATGATTTTTTCTTTTTTGAAATGAAAATTTTCAATACACGTGTTTAATCTTATACATTTATATATACGTGTTGGTCAGGGCCAGTTGATCCAAGCTAGGCCAAGCCCAATATTTAATGTAAAGCCTGGCCCGACCTGATATCAAGCTGAGATTTCTAGGCCCAAGCCCTATCCACGAGCTAAAAAAACCCAGTCGAAGCCCAAAAACCATCGATTTTTAGACCATTTTACCCTCCAACAATATCAATACCATCAATCCGTATCCTATACGATACAGATACCATGATTCTTTCACTGTTTCATAACTTTAGGTCATTGAATTTCATTACGCTACGAATCAAATTGGCATGAGGTCAGAAGGTTTCATTGCCACACGGTTTAGGATAGCATAGTAGACACGTACATAGATAATCATACAGGGAACAAGATTTTTTTTTTTTTTTTTTTTGGAATAGGGAGCTTTATATATATTTTGTATAGAGGGGGGGGGGGGGAATCGAACCAGGGAGGGGATAAGGTACTAGCCAAGAGACTCGAACTCGAGACCTCCTGGTGAGCATGGGCATGAAGCGCACCACGGCTCACCAACTGAGTTAGGCATGAGAACAAGATTTTTATCCTCGTAAGAGCGGTGCACTGAAAAATCCAACCGTAAAAACATGGACAATGGCATCTTTTTAACATGGGCACTGTTGGGTGGACGGTCGGATTCTCAAGTGTAGTGCACTGGGCAGTGCACCGGACTTGAGGATAAAAATCCGAACACTACTATTGCCATCACCAGGAGACAAGAGTCGAGACTAGGCTTTGCAGTTTTTTCTAAGTCTTAAAGTCTACCAACTCAGAGATAAGAGATTGCTCCACCCTCTATCAGGCAGAAATTGAGCTACAACGGATAAGAGATCCTTAGGCTCCGTTTGTTTCGACGTAAAATTTTACCTGAAAAACTTTTCAACATGTACAATTTTTTTAAGTAAAAATTTTCTGGTAAAATTTTACGTCGAAACAAAACGGTGCCTTATTAGGGAAAAAGCGGACTCTCAAAAATCCTGATTTTTTTTTGTTCAATCGGATTGAATGCCCATACCATTGGGATGGCAGCCCAAGAGTGCGGCCAATGGGTGAAGGGGGAGGGGAGATTATAACAAGCGACCTCTCCCTTGGAACTAGACTAGCGTACCACTACAAATGACAGCCACCACCATGCCAAGAGACACTTCCCCTAAAAACCCTGTTGAGGATAACTCGATGTAAAGATAGTTAATGAGAGAATAAACTTATGTCTTTCTTATCGATTTATACGCCAATTTATACAACAAAGAATCTTATCAGGTCCATAATCAAAAGAGCCATTACGACAAATTCAAGAAAATTTCAAAACCAACATCTGAGGAAAAACAAAAGCCCAGAAGAAAAGGAAAAAACAAGAAACCCAGGTCTCTTTGATGATTGATGTGCCTCAAAAGCCCAAACAGAAGCTTGGTATCTCTCGAGAGCTGCTCGAAACGATTTCAATTTGGGGAAATAACAAGGACGGGAAGTAGAGGAGGGGAAACAATTTAAAAGAGATACGTATCAAAACCAGGCCAAAAGAAGAAGTGGACGAGGGTGGAGGGGTTCACAAGTCACAAAGAAGACCAAGGCCACAGCATTCTTTCCTTCCATATAGATAAAGAGAGAGACGTTTGGGCCAAAAGAAAGTTGAGCCACTCATACATACGTGCCTTTCAATTGTGTTATCATTGGTGCATGGTGATGCTCCATTAATTGTCACATATCCATTCATCTCTCTTTGTTTCTTTTAGGAGTAGTCACAAATCCATTCATTTTTGTTAGTTTTTTTGAGGAGTAGTAGTAGGTATGGAAGTAAATTTATGAAAGCAAAATGACACATATCATCACTTAATTGTCCGTGTATGGATAAGTGATCTAGATTCCTTTAGGATTAAGGGCAAGCAGTCGGGTCACCGTCAACACTCTTATATGATTATTTCTTCCTCTACCTGCCCCCCCCCCCCCCTTTTTCTTTGAGTGCGTTGTATTATAAAGTTACCTCTCACACTCTCTAGTCCATAACTTTGATTATACCTCTTCAAGAGTGATAAATTATCTCGAGGTAAGTAAAAGGGTAAGGATTTTCTAAGTCAAGGTACTCTACGCCTTACTCTGACAGTGATTTTTATATTTATTTTTTAAAAATAAGAGAAACAAACATTAATGTAAAAAACTCTGTAAGAAGGTATAAGGTAGTAAGGTACCCTACGTTTAAGATATAATTTTCCCTATGAAATATTGTTTTAATAAATGAAACATAATAGAGGAAAAGAACACTGTCAGGATGAGTAGCGTGCGCTAGCGATTCCATGTGTCTATCTCTCTCCTCCCTCCAATGAAATGACATAACTACCCCTATTGTGAGAGGAGAGAGATAGACATAGGGAGGTGCTAGCGTACATTACACAATCGGACGGGAAACTCAATCCCTTTACAATATTTAATGGAAAGGGAATAGTTTCCTATCTGGGAGTGGAGGTTGTGCTAGCACCTCTTGCTCACTATCTCTCTCCTTAGGGCAGAGAGAGCCTCCAGGGCAAGAATCATTTTCCCTTAAAAGTAAAATTGCTTGGAGTATTTATGTGTCCAACTAATGTTTTTCCTACCAAAAAAAAATAAAATTCAACTAATGTTTTAATATTATTTGAAACGAAAAAAATAAATAAAAGCAAGGATGTGTGAGGCTAGAGCACCTCATCCCTGGGTGGGTCTCACAAATATAGAAGAATGAAGAGTAAAGAGTTAGCGGTGCAAATGGACCAGGGTGGGGGTGAGGGTGGGATTAAAAGCCTCTACAGTGCGGACCTGAGAGCTTGACACATAGAAGAAGCTTCATCCAAGGTGTGAGCTCGATGCAAGACAGTTTTTTTTTTCTTCTCGAACTTGACACTATTGAATGTCACATCTTCCACATGTCGAGTTCTCAGGCCTGCAATGCAGTGCAACGCAAGATTAAAGCATTGTAGAGGATTTTTTTTCCCAGGGTGAGGTCTTTAAAGGCCTAAGCCCAGTACAAAACGAGCCTGGCCCGACGTTAGGTCAAGCCCCACCCACCGGGCTTTGAGTAAGTAAGGTTGGATATAATCCACACCTCTTGTTTTTTATAGAAATGTTTGTTTTTTTTTTTTTGAAATGAAAATTTTCAATACACGTATATAATCTTATGCATTTATATGTACGACTGTACTAGTTGGTTAGGGTCAGTTGGTCAAAGCTAGGCCTTGCCCAAGATTTAATGTAAAGCCCGGGCCGACCTGATATCAGGCTGAGATTTCTAGGCCTAAGCCCTATCTACGAGCTAAAAAAACCCAGTCGAAGCCCAAAAACCATCGATTTTTAGACCATTTTACCCTCCAACAATATCAATACCATCAATTCGTATCCTATACGATACAGATACCATGATTCTTTCACTGTTTCATAACTTTAGGTCATTGAATTTCATTATTCTACCAACCAAATTGGCATAATTTTAAAGCCCCACCACCCTTTTCCTGGTTTCAAACATTTCCCGACGGTTGATGTCATAGGTCATAAGGTTTCATTCCCACACGGTTTAGGATAGGATAGTAGAGAAACCTCCATAGATAATCTTATAGGGAACAAGATTTTTATCCTCTCAAGAGCGGTGCACTGAAAATTCAACCGAAAAAATATGGGCAGTGGCGTCTTTTTAACATGGACACTGTTGGGTGGACGGTTGGATTCTCAAGTGTAGTACACTGGGCAATGCACCGCACCTGATGATAAAAATCCGAACACTACTATTGCCATCACTAGGAGACAAGAGTCGAGACTAGGCTTTGCAGTTTTTTCTAAGTCTTAAAGTCTACCAACTCAGAGATCAGAGATTGCTCCACCCTCTATCAGGCAGAAATTGAGCTACAACGGATAAGAGATCCTTAGGCTCCGTTTGTTTCGACGTAAAATTTTACCTGAAAAACTTTTCAACGTGTACAATTTTTTGAAGTAAAAATTTTCTTGTAAAATTTTACGTCGAAACAAAACGGTGCCTTATTAGGGGAAAAGCGGACTCTAAAAAATCCTGATTTTTTTTTGTTCAATCGGGTTGAATGCCCATACCATTGGGATGGCAGCCCAAGAGGGTGGCCAATGGGTGAAGGGGGAGGGGAGAGTATAACAAGCAACCTCTCCCTTGGACATAGGCTAGCGTACCACTACAAATGACAGCCACCACCACGCCAAGAGACACTTCCCCTAAAAACCCTGTTGAGGATAACTCGATGTAAAGATTATTAATGAGAGAATAAACTTATGTCTTTCTTATCGATTTATACACCAATTTATACAACAAAGAATCTTATCAGGTCCATAATCAAAAGAGCCATTACAACAAATTCAAGAAAATTTCAAAAACAACATCTGAGGAAAAAAGCCCAGAAGAAAAGGACAAAACAAGAAACCCAGGTCTATTTGATGATTGATGTGCCTCAAAAGTCCAAACAGAAGCTTGGTATCTCTCGAGAGCTGTTCGAAACGATTTCAATTTGGGGTAATTACTATCACTATCCTATACTTAGCCTATATTTATTAAAAGAGTAAATATCATCCCCTCCCCTTTAAGTTTCCTTAATATCAACTCAGTACCTAAGTTTTGAAAAATACCATCCCCTCCCCTATTTTATAAAGTTCCTATCAACCGTACCTTAACCGTTAAAAAACATCCTTAATTGATGACGTAGACATGTCTAATTTTTCTAAAACCCCAAATTACCCTTAATCTTCAACCAAAAATAAATAAATAAATAAATAAATAAAATACCCTTAATCTTTTTTAATATCGTTTTTCCCTAAAAATCAAATCCCCTTTTCATCGTTCTTCTTCTCTTCTTCTGAAGCTGAAACTGAAAAACAAATTGAGATTGAAACTAACTGGGTTTATTAATGAACTGAGTAATAATAAGACCATGAGCTTACAAGGGTACTGAGTAATAATAAGACCAGAGCCTGCGAAATCACAATTCCAAGGTGGTTTTGAGGGTTGTAACATGTTCCACCTGGGTTGATCACACTGCAATCCACTGAGTATTCTTGCAGCATTCATCGATGTAACTCTGCAACCTATTTTCGTCCGTAGAAGATTTAGGGATACACCTGATGGGGCTACCATTTTTAGTGCGACTGTCCACCAAGAGACTTCTCATCGGACCACCTTCAATTTCATCTGCAACTGCAAATCCCAAATTTGCAATGGCATCATAAATAATCTGAGGGAAGCCAAAATTCTTAAATCGATAGATTAAAAAAGGAGAGAAATTAATTTTACCTGTGCATACAATAAGGCACAAGAGGATAGAAGCAAATACAAGACAAAGAAAAGCTGCTACTGACTGTTTCGCCATTGTTCTTCTGTGTTCAAATACTAATGGTTCAAACTAGAAGACAGACATTAAGATCAGAGCTTCTGTGTTTTCAATCGTTTTTTTTAATAGGGCGGGTTCTGTAAACAAAGAAGAAGAAATAATCAAGAAAGCAAGGTTTTTCACAAGATTTTTCTATTGGGTTCGGTGAGTGGGTTCCAGAAATGGGAGAAAAGAGTGGGTTTCAAAAAATGGGAAAAAGAGATGGGTTCGGCTGGGTTGAGATTTTAGAACACAAAAAAAAACATCAGTTAGAGATGGAGTAGAAGGTGGGTTTCGGTTGGGGAAGAAGGAGAATGGGAGTGAAGAGATGGAGCTCGTGGTGGTGGTGCTGGCAATGGTGGTGGCGGTGGAAGAGGATCGGAGGCGGAGGTTTATGCCGTCGATGAGCTCCATCTAATGGAGAAAAATTGCAGACTTACCAGTAGAGGATTCGTGCCTCCTTCACCATTGTTGAATCCACGAAAAATTATTGTAACTGAGATCTCAGAGCAGAGAAGCAATAGAGCTCTTGTTCTCCGTCACAAACCGGCGGCAGATCTGAAGCGGAAGAATGACTTGAACTCTGGTTCTCAATCGCACGGCAGATCTATATGAACGACAAGAGCTCGAGAGATTCTGAGAGGTCTGGTTCTCAATCGCGGAGTAACATGAATGGCAGCGATGCGTCGAGGTTTTCGCTGTTAAAAAGACAACCACTGCCGCAACAGCTTTGAGGTTTTCGCTTGTGGAGGCCGGTGGGGTTGCAGAGGAGGAAGAAGAAGAAGAAGAGGGGGGTGATTTCGTCTTTTCAAATTTTTTTTTGACAGCGTTAATCACTTAGGGTACGGTTGATAGTAACTTTATAAAGTAGGGGAGGGGATGATATTTTTCAAAATTTGGGTACTAGATTGATATTAAGAAAATTTAGAAAGGAGGGGATGATATTTACTCTTACTAAAACTATCCTACCTTAAACTTCTTGTCTTACTATCCTGCTTTTAAACTTTTACATCTCCTTTTATCCTCATGTTTTTAAATACCCAGATTGCCCTTCCTTTTCACCTATTAACCTAGTAACCTGTTAGTCTGGAAAATTTTCTCCTCCAGTTTGCTGACCGGCCCAGTTCCCCAGTTCCTCTAATAGGGGGATGGTAGATCCCACCCAGGCAGAGTGTTTGGGCATGGGTAGAGAGGTCATTTCAGCCCTCTTTTGTTAGAGGAACTGGGGAACTGGGCCGGGCAACCAACTGGAGGTGATAAAGATCCCTGTTAGTCTATTTAACCTCCCATTCATCTTCTACTTTTTAACATTTGTCATTAAAAAAGGAAAAAATGAAAACACCCACCCACTTCTTCTCTCTCCCGTTTTTACTCCATTCATTTTTTTTTTTCAAATTTTCAATTTAATTAATTTTTTATTCAACATTTTATCCTCAACGTTCTTCTTCGAAGTTCGAACAGATCATGGTTCTAAGTCTTGGTATTGTATCGCCCATATCGGGCGATACGTACTAGTTTTGCTAGTCATCGATCCTGATACCATGTCGATACCATATCGGTAGCATGGTACGGACAAGGGGTGAAATGATTGGAAAACTTATTTTTTAAGGAGATTCAAGGGTAATTATGCCCAATACAGTCGATCCAGGCCGATACCGTATCAGTAGCACGGTATGGACAAGGGGTAAAATGGTTAGAAAACTCATTTTTTAAGGAGATTCAGGGGTAATTTTGCTTGATAGAGTCGATCCAGACTGATACCGTATCGATAGCATGGTATGGACAAGGGGTAAAATGGTCAGAAAACTCATTTTTAAAAGAGATTCAGGGGTAATTTTGTAGGCCGATACCGTATCAGTATCGTACCAATTTTGCAGGTTACCCCTAAATCTCTTTAAAAGATGAGTTTTTTGACCATTTTACCCCTTGTCTATATTGTGCTACTGATACGGTATCGATATTAGTGACTAGCAAAATCGGTATGTATCAGGCAATATGATGCCGATACTTAGAACCATGATCTGTTCGAAGAAGAACGATGAGGATGAAATGTTGAATAAAAAATTAATAAAATAAAAAATTGAAGGGAAAAAGAAAAAAAAACCGAATGAAGTAAAAATGGGAGAGAAAAGAAGCAGCGGGTGCTTTCATTTTTTACTATTTTGATGACAAAAATAATATAAAAATAGAAGAAAATTAGCAGGTTACTAAGTTAAAAGGAAAGGGGTAGATGGAGATGTAAAAGATGTAAAAACAGGGTAGTATCAAAAAAGAAGTTTAAGATAGGTTAGTTTTAATAAAGGGTTATTTTTAAATGCCCCTTAAAAATGGCCAAACTTATAATTGTCACTCTGAATTTTCATTAATTTCACATATATCCCTATTTTCCAAACTAAGTACCACTATTCAATTTTTGAACATCGATGGACCATTCTACCCCTTGATAGGGTGAAATGACCAAAATGACCTTACCTGGAAAAAATCTTCCTCAAATCGTTTAGGGTTTTCAAGGATGTCTTTTGGACCATTGGATCTGAACACATAAATCTTAAGTATTGATTTGGAATAAAACACAAATTTGGGAATCCACTCTTCCTCTCGAAACCCCATTCCCTCCTTGACCTGCATCTCGCTCCGGCAGCTTTCGTCCCCGACTCCATGCCCCTGTCGTATTTACCCTTCAATAAATCAGTAGCCATTTGTTTGTCTCAGTGTAAATAAAAAAAAATTATGAAAGCAGCCATGGCCACCATGAATCGGCAGCTGCCATTAAGGGACAGGGAGACTGGCAATGGTGGTCGATGGGGTGGGGTCGCCCTCCCTCATGTGACCTGTTATCGCTTTTAAAAAAAAACCCCTGCAGAGGCAGCCTTGACGGACAATAAGGTGACTGGTTAAAGGGTAGCGACAGAGATGGTCGTCGGAGTGAAGTCGCTCTTTCTCCGGTGACCTGTAAATGTTTAGATTTTAAAAAAAAAAATATTTATGGGCAGCCAGGCTGCCATAACCGTGATGCTCTCATGGGCTAGCCCCAGCCGTACTTCCCCTTTACCAGTTTTGTTGTAGTCGCCGGCCTCTCCGGTAACCTGCAGATTGAAAAAAAAATAAAAAAAATTTACGAGTCACAGGGTGGGTTAGGTAACAGAATGAGGAAGAATGAGTATTTTTTTTCGGGTTGTTTTTCTGGCAAATGGACACCGACCGAAGTTTCATTGTTGTTTGCTGTGGTTTTGGAAAATCGGAGCACCGTCAGGTGAAGCCGCAGTTGGCAGTGATTTAACTCCAAGTATCCAGGTACAAGTGCTGATTCCCATCTTTCCATTTCTTCCATGTTGAATCAAACCCTAAACGATTTTAAGATGAATGTTGAAAAAAAAATAGAGAAACCAGAAGAGAGTAGAGGGTTTCAAAACCCCTCTTCTTCCTTTCGATCAAAGGCGAGCATGAGTCGTTGGGAAGATCCATTTGAATTTTTTTTTCCTAAATCTGAATCCATTTGCAGGTTTGGGAAGATGAGTTGCAGGTTTGGGGGAAACGATTTGGGGAAGATAGAGGGCATTTGGGGAAGATGAGTTGCAGGGTTTTTTTTTTTTCCTTTCCAGGTAAGGTCATTTTGGTCATTTTACCCTATCTAGGGGTAGAATGGTCCATTGAAATTTATAAATTGGGATCCGTTACAGCATACCGTCTCTGTCTAACGGCAGGGACTATAATAGTACTTAATTTAGAAAGCAGGGGTGCATTTGAAATTAATGAAAATTTAGAAAGACAACTGCAAGTTTGGCCATTTTCAGGAAGCGCATTTGGAAATAACCCTTTAATAAATATAGGCTAATTGTATGGTAGTGATATTAATTGCCCCCACAATCTTCCCTCCTCGTCGTCTCTCCCACTTTTTCACTTCCTTAGTCCTTACCCTCTGGAAATTGGATTTTTCCCATCTCCATAACTGTCGCTCGATCTCAAACTACAGTTCAGTTCTGCTTCACTTGTTCTTCTCTCGTACCCTCTCAGCTCTCTCAAACGAATTTCCATCAATCACTCACTCGAGAGTCTGAGTAAGATCCCTCAACAACTTGTGAGCGAGAAGGGGTGGTGTCGTTTCTTCTAATCCAACATGTAGTTGCCATTAAAGCCGTGAAGAAGGTTTGCATCCAAATTGGTTATTTAAAGCAGAGGAATCTCTTCGAATTCGAGACTTCTGTGGCTCCATCCCTTCAATTGAGAGAGAAGCTAGTCAGACCTTTTTACGACTCCCTCACTCACTTATCAACACTGCTCATCCGAATTTTCCTTCCGACTCAGAGGAAAGCTGAAGTAGACTTTCTCCTTCTTCCTCTTCCCAATTCTAAATTTTATTTCGAAGTCTTATTCCAGAGCTTGGAAGAGCCCGAGTATGGTTTGATTTTATCATTTCTTACCTCTGATAATCATCTCATTCGACGAATTTTTTTGAATTTAGTTCAAAGGTTCTTTGTTTTCAATTCCTTTGTGTTATCTGCAACTAATCCTCACCCCCTCCAATTGGGAAGTGGGAATTCAGTTTTTTTCTCTGTAAAAAAGGCAGAACAAATTAACCATTGAATGTGTTGACTTTAGTCAATAGTGGATACGACTCCAAAATTTCCAAGTTCTTATACTTCCCCCATGGACCTATTTCTCGAAAACGCGTTGTACCCACTTTGTTGCTTCTGTAATTTACCCGGCCGGCCATGTTTCTTCTTCGTCTCGCTTTTGTTTCTACTTTCCACGAGGCAATAATTTAGTGCGTTCTACTTCAGCATTTATGTTCAGCTTCGGCTTTTAGTGCGTTCGGCTTCATTCTGCACTTAAAAATCTGAGAAAGAAGTAGACAGTTGGATGGAAGTATCCATTAATTCTGCTCTTTGTTACTGTTGTTCTACCTTTTGTCTTGTCTCCTTTTGCCCTCCTTTAGCCGGGACCGGGAGGGGGACCTGGAGCTGGGATGGGTATCTCGCATCTTTTGTCCAATCCAACTTTTTTTCCTTTAATTGTCGGTAGATGAATTTATTTGAAAAGCAGAAGTTTCTTAGTCGTTCAATCAATTTCCTGCAACATGAATTTATTATGCAATTGAATTTTATTAAGGGAAGGTTTCCTGCTTTTCTGAGCAGTTCTTATTTCTTAAGTGCTTGTTGCTTCTGGTAGATTTATTTCTTCTCACTCAAAGATAATCAAGTAGGGAGATGATATTTGGATTAATTCTTCTTCCCTGGGTAAATACTTCAAGAGCTTTTCGCTAGTTGGTGTTGTTTGCAGTTTGAATAGAATAACTGGGTTCTTTTCGTTTCTCTGCAGTCAAGTACAGCCAGTTTTTGCACTTCTTGTCAAATCTTTTGAAGGATGTTGGATAAGATTGAGCAGCTCAATCAGGAGAAGGTGATAGAGGAATTTGAGGAGCTGACGAGGGATGCAAAACGAGTTCAGAGAGAAATTCTCCATAAAATTTTAATAGAAAATTCTGAAGCAGAGTATTTGCAGAAATGGGGCCTCAATGGAAGAACTGACCCAGAGACTTTCAAGTCATGTGTTCCATTGGTTACTCACAAAGATTTGGACCCTTACATTCAGAGAATTGCAGACGGAGACATTTCTCCTATTCTTACCGGAAAACCAGTTACAACCATCTCTTTAAGGTGCGTAGCTTATGTTTGTCTCTGTCATTACTTGGCCAGTTCTAATGTATGAAAAACATGTTTCTAACCATGGAGAGACTGGGGCCTGCTGCAGTTCTGGAACAACACAGGGGAAACCCAAGTTTATTCCTTTCACTGAAGAGCTGTTAAATTCCACAATGCAGATATTCCGGACATCGTTCGCCTTCAGAAATAGGTAGCAGCTCTACTATGGGAATTTTTTTTTCCTTTGCTCCCCAAACAACCCCAACCCCAAAAAAAAGAAAAAGAGAGAGAATACCATAGTTCTGATGGTTGTGATCATTTTGAGTTGATTCAGGTTCATTAATGTTTTTTGAACTCATGAATTACGAGTTACAAAACACCCTTTATCTTCCAAAGTACTTTTTGTTCCTTAATGATGGGAAAGGAAACTCTTGTTGCAGAGAGTTCCCTATTGTGAATGGAAAAGCTTTACAGTTCATCTATAGCAGCAAGCAATTCAAAACAAGAGGAGGTCTGACAGCAGGCACTGCTACTACAAATGTTTATCGAAGCTCACAGTTCAAGAACACAATGGAGTCAATGCAGTCCCCGTGTTGCAGCCCAGATGAAGTCATATTTGGGCCTGACTTTCACCAATCCCTGTACTGCCATCTCTTATGCGGGCTCATCTACTATGATGAAGTTCAGATTGTGTCTTCTGCATTTGCCCACAGCATTGTCCTTGCATTCCAGACATTTGAACGAGTCTGGGAGGAACTTTGTACTGATATCCGAGAGGGGATCCTCAGCAGCCGAGTCAATGTGCCTTCTATCCGAGCAGCTATGGCAAAACTTCTTAAGCCAAACCCTGCAGTTGCAGATTTGATTTATAAGAAAATCTTAGGATCGAGTAATTGGTATGGCATAATACCGGAACTTTTTCCTAATGCTAAATACATATATGGGATACTGACAGGATCTATGGAGCCTTATTTGAAGAAATTGAGACATTATGCTGGTCAACTACCTCTGTTGAGTGCAGATTATGGATCTTCTGAAGGATGGATTGGTGCCAATGTCAATCCTAGGTTACCCCCTGAGCAGGCCACTTTTGCAGTGCTTCCTGATATTGGGTATTTTGAATTCATCCCTCTTCGGGAGATGACCAGGGATCAGGGACTGGATGAGAGTGCTTCCAATATCCATTGTAGTGAATCAGATCCGGTGGGTCTAACTGAAGTTAAGATTGGAGAAGAGTATGAGATCATCATCACAAATTTTGCAGGTACATTTGTATGAGGATTACTAACCTTGTGATTGGAACTTGGAGAAGCCATTCTTTCTGCCTTTCTTCCAATTATCCTATAATATATCATTTCCTTCTTTTCTTACCTTTTTTTTTTGGGTTACTTATTTTAGAATATAACTGATGGGGCCAAATATAGGATTCATGAGATGGTCTTTTACTCTTGCATTTTCATTTTAAGGTCAAAATATTATGTAAATGTAAATGATCCGAAAAGGTTGTTGGGTGGGCTTGTTAGGATCACAAAACCATGAAAAAAAATTTAACCTAATAAAATGCTTGGTAGGGGCCTTATCTTGGTATTTATATTTTCTATATGCTACATGTAAAGCAAAAAGGTTGTGCAAAACTGGAATTCTTTAGTGTACCCAATTGTGTTCTGCCATATCTTGATGAAACTTTTATATAATCCATTTAGTAATGAAATCTTGAAAGATTCTGGTGGGACGTTCTACTTAGTAAAAACATTTATACTCAGAGATGATTTGTCCTATTTATGTGTTTGTTTCATGATGGCTTGTTTAGTTTGCTGCTTCTATTTTGTTAAGTTCTACTGTATCTTTACTTCTCATCATGCAAAAACTGTTTTGTATATTCTCTTTGCATATTCCTTTTTGTTTTCTTCTGTAGAAAAATACTTTTTTCCTAGAAGTAAGGTTGAAAGATTAGTTGTTGTAGAAACATTGAAACTAGATGGTTGACAGACAATCATATTTGAGTTTGTATGATTGAAGGGACAATGAAACCTTAACCATGCTTCTTAGCTGGAAGTTAGCAGAACACTCCTGCATTAATTCTTATGTTATTGATGAACTTGTTGACAGTGGTGACAGAGACATTCTTCCTTTTTCCTTTTTAGTTTGTTCTTTTGGGGATATTATTATAGGTTATGATTGAACTGTACGGTGACATAGACATTCTTTAATTTATCGACAAAGCTTCTCTTTGTGGTGTTTTGATTCATAGGCAGGTGCAAGGGTACTTTTGGTTATTTTCCATACTTCTGGACCCCCTAAGTTTCAATCTAATCTATTGCTATCATAATTCGGGAATATTGAACAGAAACACTGAAAAACTAATGGAAAAGAAACACGAGTTAAGTGAAACCCTCACGTGATATTTTAGTTCATTGTATTGAATCCATGTCTTGAGAAGTTTGAATGGGACCATGTGAGATAAAACTGTTTTGAGTGTTGGAATACAACCAAATGATTACTCAACAAATTAAACTGCTTACAAACTTTTATTTGTTGCAATGTGCATTTGTGCAGTTGCTAATCAGTTTTTTCCAAACCACAACTATAGAGGTATACACTATGCAGTACAGACACATTAATTATAATGTATTATTACATGCACAACTGTAAATAGTATAGTAACATGGTCCAGTGATTAAGGGCGGGCCTTGGTGCAATGGTAAAGGTTGCTCCATTGTGACCAAGTGGTCACGGGTTCGAGTCTGGAAACAGCGTCTCTGTGAAAGCAGGGGTAAGATTGCATACATTATGACCCTCCCCAGACCCTGCAGTGGCGGGAGCCTCGTGCACTGGGTACGCCCAACATGGTATAGTGATTCAGGTCAATTGTTTGAAGCAGGTCTAACCTTCATAGAGCAGTTTTTGGGATTCTTGGTGACGGGCAGGTGGTTGATACTGTGTGCTATATGTACAGTTTCAGTTATTTTATGCCATCAAAATTTGCATTCTTGTTTTAATGTGTGCTTGTAGATATATTTTCAATATCAATCCATCCACTGATAGATTGTCCTTCGTTGTAACTGATAGGCACTGGGACAATGTACTTGTCGTTCTCAAATATTAGGGACCTCAGATGGGTTAGCTATGATTCATATTAGTCCAACATTTTGTGAAATCGTATTTCATCTTTCTTGTTGATGTAAAATGCAGGTTTGTACCGGTACAGGCTTGGGGATGTGGTGAAAGTGATAGACTTCCACAATTCTACGCCAGAGCTCCAGTTTGTTTGTAGGAGTAACCTGCTGCTGACAATAAACATAGACAAGAACACAGAGAAAGATTTGCAGCTAGCTGTAGAAGAAGCAGGCAAGCTGTTATTGAAAGAGAAGATCGAGGTAGTTGACTTCACAAGCCATGTGGAGTTGTCCACGGACCCTGGTCACTATGTGATCTCCTGGGAGCTCAGTGGTGAGGCAAGTGAAGAAGTTCTTATTAAATGTTGTGATTGTTTGGATCGATCTTTCGTGGATGCAGGCTATGTTAGTTCTCGCAAGACCAATACAATTGGAGCACTTGAACTCCGGGTGGTGAAGAGGGGAACCTTCCAGAAGATTCTAGATCATTTTCTTGGGCTTGGGGCTGCTGTCAGCCAATTCAAAACCCCAAGATGTGTGAGTCCTTCAAACACCATGGTCTCGCAGATCCTGTGTGATAATGTGGTTCATAGGTATTTTAGTAATGCTTTTGCTTGAAAGATGATGAGTAGTACTTGGATTGTTCCCCAATCCTGTACTTAGGGTTTGTAGTGTGTTAGTCCTCCATGCTATTTCAGATTGTTATCAGAGAAGGATCAGGTTGTAATTTGTGTGAAAATTGAATAATAAAGATGCAAATAACAGAAGGAGGTAAGGATTAGATTGCATTGGTGGTTTATGATTTTCTTTCTACTACAGTGAATAAAGATGCAAATAACAGAAGGTGGTAAGGATTAGATTGCATTGGTGGTTTATGATTTTCTTTCTACTACAGTGATCACCTGACAAAAGCATGGTTTGTCAGGAAACTCTAAGAGACCTGATATCTTCAACCTTAGGCTGTGTTTGGTATGTATTCTCGAAGTAGATTATGCGTCTAGAACGCATTCTGAAGCTAGAAAATAGAGAAGAAGCTGGTTTCAAAATGCATTTTAAACCCAGAATCTTTTCAGAGAATGCATACCAAACACAGCCTTAAACTCCACAAAGATTTTTGTTGATATGTTAAGTTTTAATCCAATCGTTATTGGCCAAGTGGCAAAAAGAAAATTTAGGAATACCAAGAAGGTCCATGCTAATGTTTGGAAAAGAGAGAGGTCCATACCAATTCATGGGAGGGTATAAAAATTATTTTTGAGTTTGAAATTTGATATGGCCCCTCCAGTTCCCTGCCCGTTCCAGTTTCTCTAGTGCCTCTAATAAAGGGGGGTGCAATGACCACCCTACCAATTCATTGTAGGGTATAATGTATGAAATATGGATCATTATTAAGTTTTTATAAATACAATAGACTGAATACAGTTTAATTGTTGGAAGCATTGATTGAATATAAACCCGATTGTTAATGTGACCACATCAGCCCTTTACATGGCTCAAATTAGGTAACTTTGTGTAGACAATTAGTGGAGAGGTCAGAACAGTAAATATGAATCACAATTCAAATATTTCTTGATCTCGATATATTTCATTTGTCATCCCTACATATTACTTCTTCTCTATGCAAGAATGATGAGATTAATTGAAATTTCTACCCCAAAAAAAAAAAAAAAGATGACATTAATTGAAATTAATCAAGATTGACGGTAGTTATTCTTTAGGGGAAATTTTGTTTGTAACCAAAGTTTTTTTAAAAAAATAAAAATTAATTCTTACTTTTTGGTCCTTTTATGGTAATACATCATTTTGCATGAGATAATGACAACTTATAATGATATGTCATGTTCAACTTATTTGAAAATCCTTTTTTGTCTCTTCCATGAAAAAAGTTTTGGAATAAGATAAAGGACAATCAAAATAAGGTTACAAATTTTCAATTCATCACTTTGATAAATAGCGAACTCAATAAATTGCACATACTCTTCATTTAATGGTACTACATAAATGGAATACTTATTATGAATAAAAATAGATATTCTTACTGCCCGTCTAGCTCAGTTGGTAGAGGGCAAGGCTCTTAACCTTGTGGTCGTGGGTTCGAGCCCTACAGTGGGCATAAACCTTCTGTTCCCCATGGGGCTAACTATAGAAAAACTAAAGAATAGAATTTCGGATTAATAAATATAGATATTTTTCATCTTATTATTGCTATTTTTCCTTGGGTTTTTTTTTTTTTTTTTTTTTTTTTTTTTCTAGATAGGATTTTTTCCTTGGTTTGATAGGTAATCTTTGAGGCATTAGTAAATATTTAATAAATTGAACTTCAACACGATAAAATGCACTAGAATGACAAATTTTAAGTTTGATTGGGTTGTTGGTAATTACAACTTCAAAGAGATTTTAATACATGTAGGTGATATAATAGATATCCACAAATATGGTTGATTAAATAGCATATTTCGAATATCAATTGTTAAAATGATCAAATTGTTTCCAAAATTAATTGTGGACAAGTAAATTTCATACTATTGATTGAACTGTGTTAAAGTTCAAGCCCGAATTGGTTGGATTGATCAAAATCGAACGATAGAACCCCAACAAAACCAAATAAAACCCTTATTGTTTGGGGTTTTCTAGAACCAAGAAAAATCGAAACCAAACCGAATTGTTAGTAACCTAATAAAAAACTAAAATTAAATATTATGTGCGATATTATACGATGCATAGGTTTATTGTATGTACTAGATGGGTTGTCATATGGGGTTGTTACGTGTCATTACGCAACAAGGAATAATTGTTAGTAGTTGGGTGGTTTAGACGATTTATCTTTTAATAGTTATTATTGTAGTAATGGAAAAATACTTTGAATCTCAATCAATTATTCATTTGAGTAGAGAGGTTAGCTACCTTCTAATAAATCAGGATGTCGTCCGGCTTTGTCTATAAAACCACCCCAAATATCTTATTTTACCTCTTAATTTTCAACCCTATTTTATCTATCCCTCACTCTATTTTTTTCTCTTCCTTATACATGTAAACTTGAAGCTGGACTAGACCGAACCCGATAGTAGCTCAATTATAAATCGATAATAAAAAATAAAAATTAAAATCAAATCAAAACCGAAACAAAAAACTTTCTTAATTATTTGGTTTTTGGTTTTGGTTTTTAGTGTGGTTGAATCAATGTGGCATTCTTACCCCAGAAAAAAAAAAAAAAAAATCAATGTGGTTTTGGGTGGATTGGAATGATCATG
Source organism: Telopea speciosissima (assembly GCF_018873765.1). Taxonomy (NCBI): domain Eukaryota; kingdom Viridiplantae; phylum Streptophyta; class Magnoliopsida; order Proteales; family Proteaceae; genus Telopea; species Telopea speciosissima. The sequence goes on along the minus strand of NC_057916.1, from coordinate 84,502,151 downwards.
ACATGACATTCTTGGTATTTCATGAAGCAGCAACATTTGGGAAGTGGTTGGTTGGATGTCATGAACCAAACACAATTGTTAAACATTACTTTTCCAACTAGATAAAATAAAGTCGCATGAACCATACACTCCCACACTCTTAGACTCTTTCCCTTTTTCCCTTCTTGGTTCTTATTCTTCTTCTTTGATTGTACTTTTAATATTTAAGACAAAACTTGCAAAACTGAGGTGAAAAGGAAAGAAGACAATTAAATAGTAGGAAATCTGTCATTCTGTTTTACCAAGAAATACTAATTGGATTGTTTAACACCTTTTTATTGTTTTTGTTTTCTTTTCACAAGTTTTCAAGTTAAGGTTTAAAAAAAAAAAATCAAAATCATTTGAACATAATTAATAATCATGTCAATTATTATAAAAATTTGTCATCGTCTTGCATATTTCTCGAGTGCAAATTTTAAATGATAATATTTATCCATTTTAAAAAAAATACTTTATATTAATAAGGTCAAAAAATAAATAAATAAAAGTTTATAAATTAGTTGCCATCTTAAGGTGTCAATACCAAAGCCATTAATATTGATTATGTATTATGCAGTTAATTGCTCGTTGGATCTGATCAAGCTGCTCTTCATACTTCAAGGTAGGGGTGTCAACGGTCGGTTTCGATTCGATTTGATTTGATCAATTTTTTAGTTTCATGCATATAACGGACCAAGCCACGGTAAGGTGTTTGGTTGATTTTGATATTGGGCAAATTGGTTTTGGTTCTTATCGATTTCTCAAAACAGGCTCTCAATTCGGTTTCAATTTTTCATAAATTAAAAGTAAAATAATGAAAAAAGTTTTATCGGGTTTTTTTCTATTTTCAATCCATCCGGTCGGTTTCAAACCATCATTTATATCAATAAGGTGTTCGATTTGAGTTTTCGATTCGATCCAATTATTTTTTTTTTAGTTTCCATTTTGACACCCTTATTATTGACAGATAAGGTGAAAATGTGGGTCCCACATGATTATCGAAGACACTTCCATTCTCCTCATCAAACCATCTATAGCACTCATAGTTACAACTTACAACTCTAACTCCATTATTTCCTAATAATTGTTAACCATCACAAGTCACATTAATTTGTTAATTTGAATTATTCGAATCATTAAACCCTAGAAAGTCTGTACTGAGAGTCCGAATCAAATTGGGGAGAACCGGGAGCCGATCCGTCCGATCCGGTTTTTAAATCCTTGAGCTACATTGCCTTGAGCCCTTGATCTAGAAGTCAAGGTTGGCTGACCCATCTTAACCATTCATTCGTTCATTAGATCAACCAAGGTTCAATCTATAGAGCTTGATACAAACATCTGATTTCTATAAGAATATACATATTAGCAAAACTCGAGCTTCTTAATATGATCTACGTTACGGTCCAAGAAACAAATCATAGATAGATTTTAGAATTCTGTTTTAATACATCTGTCTGCCATATAATCCAAAGGTAAACAGTAGTGAGTAGTCTCTCCCTCTATCATATCGCTCTGGACTGTTTGAAACCTCCCTGTTTATAAATTTATTCTATTGAAATTCTGTTTTTAATTCTCTGAGAGATTCAAGACTGAAACTGAAACTGAAATGAAACTGAAACTGAAGAAGAACTCTGAAATGAAGGAAGCAGAAATGCGAGAGGACGAAGAAGAAGAAGAAGAAGAAAAAGGAAAAGGAAAGGTACCCTTAAACGTTTGGGACTGTGGGAGCCCATTATATGATTCATATGAATTGGCAGCACTGAGCCATCTAATCGATCGGAATATGATGGTCTGGCCATCTATCTGCAGATCGGGGAAAAGCAGTAGCAGGTTTTCCGATCCATCCAATGAGGAGAATAAAGGGTTGTGTGAAGTGGGTTCGTTGAAGACAACATTGAGTGAGTTCGTGGAGAAGAACATCTCGAGGAGGTGGATGTCGATTGCAGAAAAGAAGAACAACAAAGCCAAACCAGTCAAGAAGATTAAGATTCTGTTTGATGCGGTTCGTAATCTTTTTGGCTTCGGGAGGAATAATTGATTTTACTACTAATGTATAGAAAAGAAAAAAATTAAACCTTTTTCTGATTTTTCTCTTGGGATTTTCCATTTGGATGGAGTAATTGTTTAGTTAAAGATAGCAGTGGGGGAAAGAATCTCAATTTCATATAAACAGAGTATGAGAAACTTTTATGGCTGATTTGTTTTTTTCTTAAGAAAAGATTAAAAAAAGAAAATGGAACTTTTTTATGTTTTCATGATCGCTGATCTTATATGAACTTGGGTCACACAGATTTATGCTGTTTCTGAACACTTCCTCCATAGTCCCTAACTCCCTACCGCTTCTGCAATTTATGGCTGTGAAATGATTTCTGGGTTCTTGCATGGCTTCTATGAGAATCGCGGAGATCCCACAATTCTGAAATGAAATTTCAGATAGTCATGAAACAAGTAGGTTTTTTAATTGTTTGCTCAAGGAGCATTGCAATTTGAGAACTCTGTAATGGGTAATTCTCGTGTTCTGCAATGAATCGATAGTCTCCTGCCATGATTTAAATTTTAAGGTCTATTTGTTTGTAAGCAGGGATTCAGTTCTCGGATCGGGTATGGGCCGATTCCAAAATCATTTTGATTGTACTGGGTCGGATCAAACGATTTTCATACTCTTTTGGTATTGGCCAACTGATCTGATATCGATTCCTAAAATCATATTTGTAACAGGCTAGAATTGAGATCTAGATTGGCCTAGTGGATTGGATCCAGCTCCTCTCCAGCCCACTTGTGTGTCGTACGGCGTGCAGCTGGGGAGCTCTGATCGATATGGCGGCACACATCCTGGTGCATTGATGTGTGAATCGAAGCCTCCTCAGCCGCACGATGTGCACTGCACGCCAGCCGTGTGTGGAAGAGGAGCTCAATCCTAGTGGATCGGCCTGGATTGGTCTGAATCATGGTTTTAAAAATTAGTGTCAAAATGGCATAAGACTCTTGGTCAATATCGGTATCGATACTGATAGATTTTGGACTCACTTTTACACCGATGTAGGATCGACCTTAGTTGATCAACAAATATGGCCGATCTAATAGCATATTTTGAAACCATGGTCTAGAGTGTCCACAATGGTAAAGTTACTCTATTGCAACGCGGGTTCGAGTCAGGAAACAGTCTCTCCATTTCAATGCGGGTTTGAATAAAAAAACAGCATCTCTCGTACATTATGATCAGCCCCAAAGAGAGAGAGAGAGAGAGAGAGAGAGAGAGAGAAAGAGGTGGGTGGTGCAAATTATTCAACACAGATGGGGGTTGTAACAGGAAGGGAAAGTAGTTGAATCTGACTTCTTCTTCTTCTTCTGGAGAGGCAGCAATTGGGTTTACATTTAATGCTGCTTTCATCCTTCGTGAAGATTTGGATTTGGGATTTTGGGGTATGTGGACTGCAAACATAACTAGAATCTCTCCTTTTTAACATTTCTATTTTCATGATGAAAGAAGATTTTGTTTAAGGTACATTTAAAAGCCGTTAATACCCCACCAAGAAAGTATGATAGATAGATGGAAGAAGTTATACCCTTCGAAAGAGACTAAACCACGCTAATTGCAAGCGAGTGTTGTTGAGGGAAACGAAACCCATCAATGGCTCCTAGAAACAAAATTTCTCTCCCTCTCCCTATAACACTCTCCCTTTAACACTCTGCAACTTTCCCTTTCCTGATCAGCGAGGTGAGAAAAGACTAGAGGTGTTAATTGGTCTGGTTTTGAGTGTTAGAAAATAATCTACCATACAGTGAAACTAGAACACAATACGATGTAACAGTTAACTGAGAAGATTACGCGTACCTTGTACCGTTCGCATGTTGGAGATGATTTCGATACAGTTTTTTACAATCTTCTCTTTTTTGGTTCTGGATCTTCCACAGCACCTCAGATATCCTATTTCTCTCTCTTTCTCTCTCTTTTGTGATACAGTGGCGAAGAATAGAATGACGGCTGCGGGTACGTAAAACTTAGTATATATAATACTGTTCTGATCCCAAACCCTAAACCACAATGGTTTGAGTCAATGTATCCCTAAACTGGAGAGTGAACTGAACCGATTTGTACAATTTGATTCTCACCAATTAATCAACCTGAATAATTAATTAAGCCATTAATTTTTACACTGGGCTATCAGTCCGGATCCTGAACAGTCCCGACTCTAAGGTGTCAAGACCATAACCGGACTAATAAGTTTACCGAATCCAAATCTGAGAGCCAGGGCCGTTAGCTAATGAGTGGTCCGGTTCTGGTTCCTAATCGATTCTCTTTCTCTTTCTGCTCCATTGTAAGAAAGAAGAGCAAAGATCACAGAAACAAGATCGCTTGGGCAAACTTCTGTCTTTCTTTCTCACTGGGGATGTCCTTCCTTCTTTGTTCGGTTATAGTTTCTCCTTGAAAAGTGAAGGGAGGGAAAGAGAGAGAGAGAGAGAGAGTGAAAACAGGAATTTAGGAGAATAGGTGGCATAATTAGCTTATAAGGAAGGAAGGAAAGAGCAGAAGGAGGAGGTGTCATTTTATTATTAGGATTAATAAACGTATATTTTGGGAAAGGTGTGCGGCAGGTTGTTGTACACGACCCCATAAGAAAAATAGGGGAAAAAAAAAAACATGACGAGAACACTAAGAAAAAGATGTTAGAAGGTGCAAAATCAATAGGTGCCGGAGCTGCTACAATTGCTTCAGTGGGAGTTGCTATCGCCCGTCAGTAATGGAAGCGTCCTTAGATGGGCCTTTGATCTTTTGTGGGCTTTCATTGTGGTGTTTTTGCGCAGGCCCGAGTCTTCATTTGTAGGATTTTGTTGGATGGGCCCGTGCATGTAGGCTTGGGTCTTTCATTCGGGCCTTCTTGAAGATGGGCATCCTGTGAGCCGATGCGTATAAACTTGGGCCTTCTTAACAGACGTCATTTGACGACTCATTGCATGGATATCACGAGCCCATTGGCATAGGCTTTGGCCTATTTTGTAAGTGAGCAGTCTTTGGCGGGCCTGGAGATTTAGTTAAAGGGAGTAGGGGGCTTTTAGTAATTTAATAGTGAGGTGGCTCGAGAATAGACTAGACATGTGGCAGTAGTGGGTCTTCCAACGTATGTCCTTCTTATTTATTTGTCTGTGTCAGATTATCGTCTCCATTTTGGTGTGAGATCACTACACGCTCCATTTAGGCGTGTTCATATGTTGGTTGATTTAGACATTGTTTTCTTGCCCCTTCTTCACCTCACTGTCGTTTGTCATTATAGACTTCTTCTTCCTCGGTGGTTCCTTCCAGTTCCAGACTTGTTTTTTTGCTGTCTGTCAGTCACACAACTTTTCAAGTTTTAAACTTTTGATAGTTCGGATGGCAAGGAAATACAAATTCAATTCAATTTGTTTACAATGATCGTTCGTAAGAAATCGAGGCAATAAGTCGGAGTGAAGAAATACTTTACAATTCACATTCAATTTGTTTACATATGATCTGGGGCCTTCCAATGTTTCTGGTCTAGCGTGTAGATGGGGGCCCACCCACGTGCCCACGATGCTGTGCGTGGGCGAGGCCTGGTGGCGGGGGCCGGGGGCGCGGGGTGAGGGGCAGCGAAAGGGTGCCGGTGCGACCGCTTAGCTATGAAGCGGGTACACGTGGCTGGATATTGGATACCAATTTTGACCGGATCCTTAATGGGCTATCAGTTCTGAAACCGTTGGACCGGACCACTAGTATATCACTAGGATCAGATCCATTCCAATAAGCTATTGGATGGTTCGATTCCTATCGGTCCACATCGGTTTTGAATTCTGATTCGGATCCTAAATTGACACCCCTAGGAAAGATCTCCATGTCAAATGAAAAAAACCAATAAACTATCTTTACAAAATAGGTGATGGGTGGTTGGGTTGAGAGAGAGAGAGAGAGATTTATGATTAAGAGATACACACACTCATTGATGTAATCAAAGAGGGACAGAGACAGAGAGTAAGAGTTAGGGACGAGAGGCTGCTGCTCACGTATATGGCTATCTCTCTATCTCCATCTTCATATATAGAAGGAGGGACCACCTGGTGGCCCCAAAACCCTAATGGGCCATGGGCCCAATGTCAGCCCCAAGTGGGCGTATGGATCGAGTTTTACCCGATTCTGGTAACACAATTAAAATCTAAAAAGCTCATCGGACCCAATAGAAAAATCGAGACTGGATCAACAAAAACCCGATAAAAGAAAGCCATAATTTTGCCATTGATTTTTGTATGTATACATGTAAAACCCAAACAACCGGACGAATCCGGTAGCAGCCCAATTATAAAACGATAACAAAAAAGTGATAAGAAAATGACTGAGATCGAAATTCCTTAATGGTTTGATTTTGGGTTGGCTTATTAATAACAAACGAAAACCAATTCAACTTGATACAAATCGGACTGAACTGACTGATGGACACCCATAGGAGAGAGTTACCTGAGCAAGCAACCTAGGGAGCATAAATGAGGAGCGACAAAATGGTTTCATACAATGAAAGCAGAGAGGTCATTCCATGTATGAGAATGCATTCTTTGTCCGAGAGTGTGGCCCTTGCACCAATGCAGGGGTCAATGAGAGTTCGCGTGGAAGCATAAACATGTGCGACATTTTTGCCTTTCATGGGGGGAGAGCTCTTCTTCTTCTGAAGCGAAAGCTCAAGTGTCTCATTCCTCCCCATAAAGAGTATCCAGGAGCTATTCCGTTTAGGTCAAGCAAGTAGTTTCTTTTGAGCGAGCATGTAGACTCAAGGGAATAGAGAGGGTTTCGTGCCACTGCTATTTAGTAACCACTCTGTAGACATGTGGTAGATGCTGCAACAAGCCTGGGGGACGGTCCGCCCTCTATGTCTGGGTACAAGGTGCATTATCTCGAAAAGTGTTTCCCTTCATATATATATGGGAAAAAGAACTCTATCCGGGAGGGTTGCCTATACCTGAATTCCCATGAGGTGTAGGCCGCACTTCCGAACAGAAAACTACTTCTATATATACATGAAGATGAGAGAGATAGAGAGAGTAGATGCTAATGTTTATAATTTTTTAGGACAAGAGATCTCTACTTGGTCACATGTTCTTTACACAAGCGTTTGGGCCAATGGGTGAGCACCCCTGGCCGGTAGAAGCGTCATCTCACGGTGCCCTGTGAGAGGGTGTAGGAAAGACCACCAAGTAGGAATCTTTTTCCCATTTTTTTTGTAATACCTCCTAAAAGAATAGATTAAATATTTCTTGTGATAGTGCGCAAGAAACCCTAGTGGTTCAAAGAACTGTGGCCCTAATTGCATGTTTTAAAACCAGGAGTCGGGATAGGTCGGTTCGACCATTTTGATTCAGAACAAGTGAAAATCGACCCCAAAAAATTAAAAATTAAACCCTGGTTTATGTACAGGATCGATCCAATCCTGATCAGCCATATCGCCCGAATGGGCCAATCCAGTCAGATCCGATTTTTTAAACCCTCCCTTAATGGTGTTGACAATTTCGAGGTCGGTCCCCCAATTACCAGACCGGTCCAGGCCAGGCCAGACGGTCCGAGTCCTGGTTGGGTTTTATATCCCTCGATTCGACTTATGCCCTCGATTTCATGCCATTCTTCCTCGCACTGTAACGAGAAATCAAAAGGAACGAGGGAAAACGAAAGAAATGAAGCTTTTGGGTGTACTTCGACATTGCAGCAATTTATCGAGAAGCAAAGCCGTAATGTGTGCGACTGGTGGAGTTCAGAGGGAGTTAATAGGGTTCGAGCGAGGATTCTCTTCCTACTCGGAGGATTCTGAGATGGAGGAATTCTTAGATTACTTGGACAGGCTGAAAAATTACGAGAAAGCCGGGGTGCCCAAAGGTGCGGGAACGGATTCAAGTGATGGATTTGATCTTGGGAGAATGAATCGCTTGATGGAACGGCTCGGGAACCCTCATTCTAGTTTCAAGGTTTGGGCTCAGATACCATTTGTCCTTTGTTCCGATAAGTTCATAATTTGTTGTTTGAGAGAGTTACAGCACAGTTCAACATCAACCTTTTGAAACGTTGGTTTGCTGCCAAACTTATTGAATCAAGAGAAATTTTCCTGGAGGAGTGGAGATGATGACTGTTTAGTTCACTAAAATGTTCATTATATTCGCTCTTAAAGAAAAGAAAATCCAGTGTACCTGTTGTAGTTTTGTGATTAAATTACCAGTTTTCTTCGGTTTCTCAAATCCTTGATCACCCATTTATGTATGTTATGGCCATTATTTCTGTGAATATCAAATCCATGGAACTCACTAGTATGACAGTAATTGTAGGCCGTACATATCGCTGGGACTAAGGGAAAAGGATCAACTGCGGCCTTCCTCTCCAATATTTTACGGGAAGGAGGGTATTCTGTTGGTTGCTATACTAGGTATGTTCTAGTTACTCTTGTCTTTTCATCAGTAATCTCTGAGGAAACTGTGTTACTCTTGTACCTTTTATCTTAAAATGGGCAGAGAAAATGTTTCCTTCGCATGACATAATTTTTTTTTTTTTTTACTTCATTTATTTCTCCAGTCCGCATCTTTGGACTATCAGGGAACGGATGTCATTGGGCAGAGAAGGAGATCTGGTGCCAGCAAAGAAGTTGAATGATCTTTTTCATCGCATTAAGCACATTTTTGATCAGTCAATAGAACTTGAAAATGGATCTATCAGTCATTTTGAGGTACTTATTATTACTGAGGGAAAACTCCACATACCATTCTGTGTTTTCCTCTTTTTTTGGGGTTCCCAAACAAGTAAATTTTCGACATCCTACTGGGATAGGTAGGAGAGCTGGTTTTAACTAAGCCATTGGATTTCTTTCTGTTGGTTAAAGATGACTCTTGACAATTCAATGCAACTAGTAATGGATATAGCAATCATATGAAGGTATTGATCAGTGAGGAGAACAATGCACAGTCGTAGCAATGTTCTTCTATATATTTTCCATTTGTAAATTTGGAACTTCATTAAAAGAAGGGGAATGAGTCCCTTTCTTAGACAATAACCTATCATCCACCTTGGAGACTGGTCAGTAGGAACCTTTGAGGTTGCATTGACAAGTAGAGTAGTTCCAGAAAACATGGAGGGATATTTCTGAACCAACTTGAGAGCCTATGTTTGTAAATAAATGTAGTGGATTCAAGTAATCGACCATTTTGTTAATAGCTTCATTCAATATATTTTCATCAGCACAAAACGTATTTTGGTTATCCATTTTCTTCTGGCATCCTGTCACTTAGATTCAAATTTAAGTTTTATCTGAATTGTTGAATTCTAAGATTTCCTCCCTGGTTAAAGGGTAAATGGAAAGAAAGAAAATGGAACAAGTAGAGAAGAAATTCGAAAACTGGAGATTTAAGAAAAAAATAAAGAAAAGGATAAAACAGAATGAATGAACTAGGGGTTTTTCTTCTTCTTTTTCCCCATTCTCACTTGAATTTTTCTCAGATATTGAAACTCTGTCCAGATTTCAAATAAAATTTTTGTTTTGAGCCAGGTGAAAATGTCCAAAACCAGGATGTAAACCCTTGATAGATGTGGGCACTCTTTCATGTTCAGTTTTCCATTTTACCAGTTTCTGTTCTCATGCATATGTTGTTAGCATCACGTTTTTTTTTTTTAACTTTTTTTTGTGCTTACATATAGAGAAAACTTACAGGTTCTTACAGCTATGGCATTTGCCCTATTTGCTCAAGAGAAAGTTGATATTGCAGTTGTGGAGGTTAAGTACTTTCCTTTTCCCAGCTTGGCTTATTGCCTTGCCTTGAGGAGTGCAGTTAAAGGTTTTTGTAATTGGGGAGTGGGGATGACTTATGAGGGATCTTCAGGTCTAGCCCTCTCTAAGGTGTCCTTGACATGTTCTCACTTCTCAGACCCTACCGTAGATTGCATTTTCCCAATTATCTGCTATTCAATTTTTCAAATAGATAAAGGTTGAAGAAGCTAGCTTGCCAGTATTAAACAACATGGTTTGTTTTATCATGTTGCATCGTATTAACTGTTTCCTGGTACACTTAAAAAAATGATAATAAAAAAAGAGAAAAGGTTGAAAAGTCAAGCTCTCTGCAATATGGTATAGGGTGCCTGAAACTTGCTGCATGGAAACAAGGTGATTAGGAGAAATGGAGAATCATGTAGATCTGTTATCAGACACCTAGCTGTAATGTGTCAAAATCACACGGACACATTTGGATAAATTTGTTTGATCAAATGATCTTTTTGTGAAAACAATTACAAAATCAGCGTTGACAGGATGAGGTTTCAACTAATACAGCCTATTTTCCATGAATAGGCTGGTTTGGGTGGAGCACGAGATGCAACAAATGTCTTCAGTAGCTTGGGACTTGCCACATCAGTGATAACAACAATAGGTGAGGAACACTTGGCTGCACTTGGGGGCTCGATAGAAAGTATTGCAATCGCAAAGTCGGGAATCATTAAACATGGGCGCCCAGTTATGTATTTCTCACTTTTGATTTTCTTTCTACAGCTTTGGATGAACTTTCATTCCAGTTGTGATTACAAGTCATAAACAACTTGGTAAAAATGTCACAGTGACACTCGCAGTTCTGCTGTAGTTAACAGTTGAAATTATGACGTCAATACCTCAATGAGTTAGTGGTTTAGTTATTGGGGGAGAATAGGTTTGCCTGTTTGGCAAATTCAACATTCTAATAGACATGTCATTTGGATAGGGTCTTTTGTTGAAAGGACAGTCTAATAACAGCGTGTCTATATACTGGAACACAGATAAAAGGAGAGGGCACATTTGGGCCTATCACATTGTTGATGGTCAGCCCAAAGATTAATTCGACGATAAAAATCATGAACTGATATTTTCCCATCTTCAAATGATTAGACATATGGGAATGGTCCAGCAAAGAAGGATCTACCAATGGATGATTTAATCATCTAATTCCTTTATACTGCTATTTTTTGCCACCGAATACATGGCTGACCCAGTTTCTATATTATGTATGTCATGCTTACTGCGGGGGATTTCCTCTTTCTTTTTTTTGGGGTGGGGTGGGGGGGGGGGAGAGGAGGCTCAGGTCTGTCTTTCACTTAATGTATCACCTCTCTTCTCCTGTTAAGAAGTTAACCATATCATGCTTAATATTTGTCTTTGTTTCCTTTCAATATTTATCTTGACTGTTAGATTTTTTAAACTTCACAGCTGGTTTTGGGTGGGCCATTTATTCCTTATATTGAGCGTATTCTTCGGGATAAAGCATCCTCAATGAGTTCTCCTGTTGTATCGGCATCTGATGCTGGAAATAGAAGCACAATGGGGGGCATTGGAAGAGACAAAGGAAAACCTTACCAGCTATGTGACATTGTCATTCATATTAAGAAGGACCTGCAGTTGGTATGCACTTGATTATTGTGTTGATAGATAGACTTTCAAGATGGTTGAATCATTCACCATTGAGTTTACTAAATCTTCTTATGTCTGTTGATAAAAGTGTGTGCAATTTTCTCTGTATGATTATTTTTCGAAGAACGATTAAGAAATTTTAACTAGCATTTTGTTGAAGAACTGTTCTTCTTTTGTAAGGATTAAGAATGTTAAACGAATTTTTACTTGCAGTTTGTTGAATTATTTGATGTCAAACTGTGCATGTTGGGGCATCACCAGCTTCAAAATGCTGTAACTGCCACTTGTACTGCACTTTGTCTACGTGGTCAAGGTGTGCACTTGTTTCCTTGATTCACAATTTCAGCATAACGTACTTTATAGTAGAATAGTTGAGTCCTCAGAAAATAAACCAGTTTGTTACCAAAACAATAGGAATCAGGGAAACTGATTGCCTGAATTTGTGAACTAGTAAACTTTTTGAGTTAACTTTGTTTAACAGTCTCAGGTATTCAGCACTGCTTTTTTCTATCAACTTGACATTATCATCCTGTTTCTGATGCATTCTTTGATATATTAGGATGGAATCTGTCTGATGAATCGATTCATGCTGGCTTAGAGCGTACATATTTGCTAGGGAGAAGCCAATTTCTGACATCTGAAGAATCAGAAGCAGTTGGATTACCTGGGCTAACAATACTACTTGATGGAGGTCTTCTGATCTAATCTTCATTACTTATTTCTAATTTTCTATTATCTTAAATCCAAACCTTTCTGAGTTCATCTCTTGTGACTACAATGGCTCACTTTGTCTTGTCTGCATGTTCATGTCTTCATCTTAGCTAGAGTTTGAGATCCACAATAAACCTAATTAGATGATCATAACTTTTTCGTTTTCATTCTTTTGAAATCTTAGAAATGGATTTCTGTTGGTATTCTTCGTTTTACTCTTCTTTTTTTTTGGGGGGTGGGGGCTTTTTGGAATCTGAACTGAAGCGAGCTTGATGGCTGGTGTCATGGATAAACACTTCTCTTACTCCAGACCAGACTCAGATATACAGCAGAACAGGTTTCTACATCAAGCTGGTTGGTTGAAACAACTGCCTTGTTGACAGGAATGTCAAATCAGACCAAATTTTAACCTTTATTTTTGCAAATATTTTCATGTTGAGGACCTGAGGTTTGATTATGTCGGTTGATTAGTTCAGCCTTCTACAGTCTGTTTATGCTGTAGTTTGCCAAGATTGGCTCCCAGGCCCATCTTAGGTTTTTGAAATATGGAAGGAATTCTATAGACTGATTAGTTACAATAATCTAGCTGGGTATAATCCTGAATGGACCTCCTAGGTTTAATCTTCTTTGATGGATGCTACATGGCTGGTGCTTATGGTCTATGAAATTGCAGACAGTGCTAGTGCTGATTGATTTCTTTGAAACTTTCCAGCCCACACCAAAGAATCTGCTAAAACTTTAGCCGACACAATTCATATGACACATCCACATGCACCACTGGCTCTTGTGGTAGCAATGGCAAGTGACAAAGACCACCTGGCTTTTGCAAGAGAACTTCTTTCAGGTAAGGGCATCCAGATTTCTATTTATTCTGTATTTTATTATCCAGCCAACAGATTGAAGATGTTGCTAAGAATATTGTGTTTTATATTTTATTTCTAGGATGTGTTTTATATTTTATTTCCTTCCAACCTGGGTAGTCTTCTGCTATAGAAATATTGGGGGAGTTAAAAAGTAAAAAAATTGAAGAAAAGGGTAAGCATTAATGAGAAAAACCGAAAACTTGATATAAAAGTTCATATGGGGATAATGGCAACTGCCTTTAAGCTAAAATGTGTAAATATGCTTTTACACATGGATTTGGGACCCAATATCTAGTACCACCTAAGAGATCAACATGGTCATAATTATTCAATGGATAATATAGAATGACATCAACCGCTTTTGTGAATCCCCATCCTGCCAATAGGGGAAAAAAGACAGATGGTGCACAGGTTGACATTGCTTCCTACCAGCCTCTACTACTGGCTACTGCCAAGCCAACCAATCCTAGTGATTTCTTGTGTTTGATGTACTAATCTCCTAGATAGGGCCCATTTATTGATGATCATGAATCTTGACTTTGTGATATTTTTATGGGTTTTGAGGAAGAACGTGTGGTTGTGGGAACTCTGACACCACATGCTGCTTAAAAACTTTTGAGAGGTATTTCAAGATTTTTAGTTACAGGTACTCTTGTGTGGGTGGGTAACTATTTGGCTTCCTTTACCGACATACCATTTCTATTATGTTTTTTTTTGGGATAACTATTCCATTTCTGTTTATTGACGACATTCTGTGTTCATATACCCCTGTGTTCAGGGTTGGTGTGCGTATATGCACATGTGCTTTGGAGAAGTAATTGAATTGAGAAAATTTTCAATTTCAGCTATACAACCCGAAGTTGTTGTTACAACTGAGGTAACCATTGCTGGGGCTGGATCCCGAACGACATCTGCTTCCTTGTTAAAAGGTGCTTGGATTCAGGCTTCCATGGAATTGGGTACTGGCTTTGTGGACATTGGAAGCGGAGACTACGGAAAGTATCTTGAAGATCAAACAGATTGCTCTGTAAGGTCATTGAAACATGAACCTGTATTGGCTGTTGTTAATTCAGTGGAGGATTCCATGAAAACAGCAAATATGATTCTGGGAATGAGAGCAGGGAATCAATCAGGTGTCATTGTAGTTACAGGCTCTTTGCATGCTGTATCGTCGATATTATCGTCTCTTCACAGGTAAATTGTGTTGTATTTATTATTATTTTATGTTGGACTGTGGCTTTGTTACAATTTGATCCAAAGGAAAAAAACTGAAAAGGTTTTATTTGTTTATAATTTTGACCCTCCGTCTCTCTCTCTCTCTGGTGGCTAAGCATCACTGTCATGTTAGTAATATATGGACCAAGTCAATCTGAAGAAATATCCGGAAAAAAATCCAGGTGGGGGAGGGGGGCTTCAATCTGATTTGAGCCACCCATGCATGTGGCAAGACTGCCCTTGTAAGAAGTTGGATAGGAATAAATTTGCTGGTGGAAGCACTATTTCGTGTTGGTTTTTGATTTGGATCATGGTTTACTTTGCCTATTTAGGACGGATAATTCTTCAAAACCCTTCTGCCCCTTGTGTAACTCTGCTCAAATTAATATACCTTACCACACTCTGGGTTTTTCTGAAGCTTGAAGAGGAAATCAACCTCATGATTTAGCAGAGCATCATATATGGAAGGAGAACATCTGATTGAAAGGGCTGAGGTGGGCGGTTGGTGGTGGTAAGAGCTTCCCAATCTATGATTCTTCATGGGTGCCGAATCTAGGGGTGCAACCTGGCTGGGCTGGGCTAGACTGGGTGGGGTTTTTGAAAGCCAAGGCTTTCCCTAAGGTCCCAAGGTTCATGCTAGGCTTGGCCTGGCCCATCCCGAGGTTTAGTTGGGATATCTCGGCGCAGTTTTGGCCCTACTGGGCTTGGTCTTTTTTTTGTTGTTGTCGTTGTTGTTGTTGTTGTTTTCATGTTATTCTTTACACCTCTCTCCCCCCCCAAAAAAAATAAAATAAAATAAAATACATGTTTAATGGGTACATCTTGTTGTCACCAAGACGGTGAAGTAAGTGTTGTAATCTTATTTTGATTGCCCCTTGTTTTATTTTCAAATGTTTTTTAAGTCTAAGGTTATGAAGGTATTTTCAAAATTAATTGAAAGTGATAATCATTATATCATTTTCAATAGTTGTTATTGTCTATGTGAAATGACATGATTACCGGAAAAAAAAGTGTGTTATACTAAAAGGGAAAAAAATAAAGTTACAATCTTATTGTAACCAACCTTGGTGATAACAAGATTTTCTCATTTTTGATATATTAATTCAATAATATATATTAAAATGTAAATTATTACATTTAATCCACGATCTTTATCTTACATAAACCTATACATATGTTTAATATATTAATTCAATAAATTTTGGTACTTTTGGGTTTTTGGTTTCTTATTGGGTTACTATTGATCCGGTCTCAGTTTTTTATTGGTTTTGGTCGATGCATTCAGCTGATCTGATTTGGTTTTGGTGTCTACTAGTTCCATAAAACCTCTACCTTAACTGATAAAAGTTTGGTTCGATTTGGTTGAACCAGTCGATTTCGATTGGTCTGACTAGTTTGGGCTGAACTTTGACACCCTTAGAATAGACCCAATTTTAAACCTTACAGGTTGCCAAATTGGGTTGTGCAACAAGGTCATGTATGGATCGGATTGAGGACCAACCACACCCAACCATTGAAACACGACTGGAACAGTTGAACCTGTTCGATCTCTGATACATATCTTACTTAATGTCAATTAAATGTATGTTAAATAATGCCACGTGTCATGTGTTAAGTCAGTTATAATGTTATGTGTCACTTATAGTTATCATATTTGTTAAAAGTAAATTTGCATTGAGTCCATTTTAATGATGTGTTTGGTATGCATTCTTGAAATGCATTCTTTGTCGATTTCGTATTCTTGGATGATAAAAATAGCTATTTTTATCATCCGAAAATGCAAATTTGACCTAGAATGCATCCCAAGAATGCATACCAAACACAGCTTAAAGTCTTGAGTCATTGGTTCTTGCGGGTGTTTGACAATTTAAGTATTGTAGGTAGGCTTGTAAGGGTTACTTTTATGGTGAATTAGCATGGTCATTGTTTTGTTTTATAAAATCAAATTAATGATGTGTTGATTACCATTAGGGTAAGTCGGTTAATTCCAATACATGAATGCGTTCTTATATTGAGTTTTATTTGCCACACCTTAAATAGTATAAATATTTACTTATGTTTGTGGATCTTATTCTAAATTCTAATATCCTTTAATTTGAAAGGAGATATTTTGTTTCCATGTAGGGTTGGTCTCTAACTTCACTTTTTATATAGTCAGCATTACCCATTAATTGCATGATTAAAAAGCCCTTGAGTTTAGGAAGAGAATAGAGGAGACAAGACCAACAACCATCATTGACAAGGGAGTGTTCTCCCAAGCAGCATTCTTCCATAGATCCGGGTTTGGTTGATACGAATTTTTTTCGTGTATGGTTCCTTGACCGATGTGGTTTCCTAATTCCTTTCACAAGAGGAGGGTGGACTCCACTTGGGTATTCGGTCAGGAGCTTCGGGTGAGTCCCACCCCTCTCTTGTGAGAAGAACTAAGGAACCACATCGGTCAGGAAACCGTAGACGATAATGACTCTGTCTGATACACTTGCTCATGTATTGATGTGCATGCTTATGTCTATCATTCATGTTATTGAAATTTAATTTCTCACGGCTTCT
Source organism: Telopea speciosissima (assembly GCF_018873765.1). Classification (NCBI taxonomy): domain Eukaryota; kingdom Viridiplantae; phylum Streptophyta; class Magnoliopsida; order Proteales; family Proteaceae; genus Telopea; species Telopea speciosissima. The sequence goes on along the minus strand of NC_057916.1, from coordinate 84,485,389 downwards.
ACCTAAGAAAACCTTTCACTTTTTACATAAAAAATTATTCTTCATCAGAACAAGTAAAAACAATCTCATTCTCTTTCACCCAAAAAATAAAAAATAAAAAAAAATCTCGTTCTCCCCACCTAGTCTTGATAGATAATTAATTAATTGTAGCCAAAGCGATGGGGTGGTACTTCATGCACCCAAATGAATGATTAAAAGGGGATTGGATCAGGGGAAAAAGAGAAAATATATCTAAAAAAAAATAGGGAGAGGAGACTTGAGAGACCTAATAAAGGATAGATTCGGATGCCAATCCCACCAAACCAATTCACGTCTGGAATAAAGGACAGAAAAAAGAGAGATTATCATATCAAAAACAAATCTGGATGTTATATGTATATCTGATTCCCCAAACACTTCCCAGAATATCTTATAATCTGTAAAGACAATAATCTAATCACAGAAAAAGAAAGAGAGAGGCTAAAGGTTTATTTAGTAATATTTTAGAGCATGGTTTGAAGTATCGGTATTGGATTATCCGATACTGCCCAATTTTGAGGGTGACTGATATTGATATTTAGACAATACTGTATATGTGAAATGGCATGGACAAGGGGTAAGATAGTGAAAAAAAATCATTTTTATAAAAAACTAGAGATAAATTTATTTGATACAACCGATCTGTACCAATGCTGTATCCATATTGTATCATTTTTTAAATTGATTAATACGTGATCTGACCAAATTTTTTTTTGATAGGTTTGATCAGACCATGATGTTGAGTGAGTCATAGTCATGGTTCTAAGTATTGAAATTGTATTATCTGTATCAAGCAATATGTAGCAGTTTTACAAGTAACCGATCCTGATATTATGTCGATATTGTATCAGTGATATAATGAGAGCAACTGATAAAATGATAAAAAATTCATTTTTAAAAAGAAATCAAGGATAAACTTGTTTGATACGATCAATCCATTTCAAATACGGTATCGTATCGGTTTTGCCGTACACTAAAACCATGGTCATAGCTACATGTGCATTGTGTTATTTATTTATTTATTTTTCTGTTTGTGATAAAGTGCATTGTGTTCCTTGAAAGTACTTTACGGTGTAAAGAGTGTGTTTCTGTTGCAGACTGACAGCCGTTCCTCGCAAATTCACGGTACACACTGTAATCAAAGCAAGACCTGGGCCCCACCTAGCACAGAAAAATAGTAGGGACCACAACCTATGACTTTTTATAGAGCCAGATTTGAGCGAATCATTTTGACCCAGTCAAAAAAGGAAAAACAAAAAACTGATCCTATCAACTCACTTCCTGAGGACTATGAAATCAGAACTGCCAAATGCTGGCTTTTTTCCACAAATAATTATGTGATCCAACACTGTTTCCAAAATTGGAATCGGATGGGTATTAGAATTGGCTGTGATCAATCTCAATTCTGAACTCTCTAGATCCACCGATTTTAGGGTTTTTGGAATCGATTTGCTGAGCTTTCAGATTTATGATATCGATTCTAGGGTTTTTGGAATCGATTTGCTGAGCTTTCAGATTTATGATATCGATTCTAGGGTTTTAGGGATGAATTCCGACTCCATCAATTCAACCCCCATGTCTGAGTTTAAATTCCTTGGAGCCAAGTGAATTTTATCTTCTTCTTCTTCTTACAGTGATTGTTAGTAAAATCTTTCTTTCTCCTATTATAAAAGCCTGTGGAGAGGCATAAGAAATACTTACAATCAACCATGAAATACTTACAATCAACCATGGTTTTAAATATCAGTATCATATCAATCGCATCAGGTTATACGTATCAATATTGATGTTACTGTTTTTTTGGTAAGACATTGTCGGTTCTTGAAATCAATGTGATACCGATATAATTGGAAGTATTGGTAAAAAAGTAACCCTTTTTTTATTTATGCCCGATATGGGCTGAAATGGTATTGGGATAGATGGTGACCAATATAACCACCAATATGGATACCTATAACCAAGCAACCAAACAATTGGATTAGAGCAAACTATTAAGGCAAACAAATTACAATGGAGACCTGCTTGATAGAGAGAATAAACAATTAAAAGGTCATGAGTTTAACTCTCCTTTGATGTTTAAATATCCAAAAAAAGAAAGAAAGAAAAGAAGATAATAACCACCACCTAATAAGAGAGTGAGAAGGACTCTCATCTACTCTCCAGCAATCCAATCTGGCTGATTGAAATCAATTCAGATTGTGTACGATGTAGTTGCCCGTAGCGGCCTGTGTGGTACAGGCTGGGCCACACGAGCAATGATCGCAGTATCCCTGCTTGAGCAAAGCGTTTGGGTAAGGGTAAGGTGGTCTTTGCATGCGTGACTCAGTCTGCACCGCTCAGACTGCTATGGAGAGTGCACCATAGAGAATCTAGATCCAATTGAAACCGATCATTTCAATTTGGGACCGAATTAAACTCTTATTGGTTTCGTTTCGGGTTGAGGTTTAATAGAACTGATAGGAATCGAAACTAAATCGGAGTGGCCGAATGCATTGATCAAAACTGAAAATCAAACGGAAACTGATATAAAAAAATACCAGACCGAACTGATACTAACGTAGTAAGAAACCAAAAAAGACCCCTTTTTTTTATTTATAATAATTTCCCCTGTTCCAACGTCGGATCTTTATCACCTTCAGTTGGCTGCCCGGCCCAGTTCCCCAGTTCCTCTAACAAAGGGGGCCTGAAATGACCTCTCTACCCATGCCCAAATACCTTGTCCGGGTGGGATCCACCATCCCCCTATTAGAGGAACTTGAGAACTGGACCGATCAGCAAACTGGAGGTGATAATTTTCCTTCCAACGGCTACCTCACGGAGAGATCCCCCCTTAGATTGGTTGATTCTGGACGGTTTACATATCATCAGGAGTAACAAGGGGAGTTTCTTCTTTTCTTTTCTTTTATTCTCTTCTTATAATTATTCCATTTTGCTTCCAGATTTCTTTTCCACAATAACTTTTACTTAAATTAAATGGATTTTAATCAGATTTTACTTTTTTGTGATGCTGACAAATATAAAAGTCAAAAGCATCTAACTTTCCATCTCATGTTTTCGTGGGGTACAACTGGACTACCCAACAACACATATCCTTCCAAATTTTTTTCACCCCGCAACCAACATTCTCTTTCCGCCAACAAGAATTTGGGTCTTCAACCGAATGATTTTTCCTTGGTCGTCTCAGTTGTTCTTTCTCTTTTCGTACCCTCTATTAGAAGAAATTGAGGAATTGAATTTGCTCAGAAAATAGAGTAAATAAAGGTCTTTGTTCGGATGGGGTCCACCTTCTAAGGTATAGGACCCATGTCCTATGAAGGGGTCAGATCTATCTTCATCCATCCCCATGTGGGTAGCTGATCCGAATTCTTGAGTGACTTAGAGAAATGGAGTAGATAATTTTTTATGATGCCCACAATTTATTTTGTGTATAATTTTTCAATCGCATGTTGTGGGAAATCTCTCTTTTTTTTTTTGACTCAGTACTCAAGAAGGCAAGAACCCATATGTCTAATCATGTCTCTAACCATGTGTTTGTCTATCTCTGTCTCTCCCTAACCTTGGAAAGGACTTCCAGTGCTTTCTCATTTAACTCTTTTAGACTATGTTTGAAAGTCAAGAAAAAAATAAAAATAAAAAATAAAAAATTATGATGATAGAATGATTGATTTATGTGTCTATATCTCACTTCAAACTCAATTTTTTTTGAGTCTTTTCTTTTCTTAGCTTCTAACATATTTTTTTTTATGGAAATTCTTAGCTTCCAACATAGCCTTATATTTATTCCATCCCAAATATATTTTTCCATTCATTCTAAAAAAGCAAACTTCAACCTCTCTTTCTCCCTTGATAATTATAAAACCAGAAATACCCATGGTTCCCTCACCTCCCGCAACCCACCCCTACACCCCCCACTCCTGCTCCAACCTCTTCCTCACCTCCCCCTGCCTCCATACATGGCACCCACCCCCACCCCTACCTTCTTGTTGAACTCCGAAACACCTAACATTAATTAATGTGGTTAATTGATTGATCAACCCAAACCACCCCCCCCCCCCCGCGGCCCCCCGCGTGTAGATTAAAACAAAAGAGCTTCTTAGTTCTTTCTAACTCTTCCAACTCTTAATCTTAACAAAAGAGGAAGAAGACTAGGATAGAGATAAAAAATCTTTTCCATTGGGAGGCAAGGGTGGTGAAGTGTATGGATCGAGGGTATAAGGTTATGAAGCAAGAACGTGGTGGAGGAAGAAAGTGGGCATGGGTGTAGGGTATGGAAGCAGGGGTGATGGGAGGGGAGTAAGAAAGTGGAGGTGGGGACAACGTCAAGAGTTAGGGAGGGGCGGGTGAGTAAGTATAGACACCTCATTTTGCATCCGAAGAAAGCTAGACGAAGATGAATCGAGATGTTCTTCCGGCGGTAGATTTTGGGTTTTTCCATGATTGAAGACCCTTTTGAGTCTGTGTTCACAATAGCTTTACCTCGCCTTTGCCAACCTAAATACTCACCAAAACCTTTCTAGAGACCTTAGATGACGTGGTGGAGGTTATCGTAAGTGTTGGAATCCACCACATCCTTGCCCCAAGTTGCTTGATGGAGTCTACCTCCATCTTTGCCAATAACCACCCAATCTCCTATGAGTCAAGGAGATCTCTATGAGTTGGGATAAAGAACATTTGCCTTGGACATGGTACATACCCTAGGCTATAAATAAGAGGTCCCACACACATTTGAGGCATTGTAGAAGGATCTTAGATACTGTGAGAGAGCCCCTAGGAGCGATAATGAGAGTAGTTTCATTGCTTTTTTTGTAACTCTCTTGTAAAAGTCCTAAAATGAGGTCCTCCATGTTGGAACATTCAAGGGTTTTGTCAAACCCGAATCCGTCCCCATATAGATCTCTAGGACACGATTCAAACCAAATAAAGTAGGGAATGTAAGGCATACCTTTCACCACGTTTATTGATGTAGAAGAGACTAGAATCCAGAACAACAGCAATCCGTCAACAGATGTTTGCGAAATTCCGCGATGGGGATCTTCTGCAGTCTCCTAGTCACTCCCACTTAGTTCTCTCTCTTGTGGAGTAAAGAGAAAAGAATGGAATAGTGATTGTAGGGACCCTATCATTAGTATTTATAATAATACTCCCCAAAATCCTAACCCACTTCCACAATGGGCTGATCCGGTCCGGTCCATCTCAATAAAACAGTAGCAGTCCTTGTATTTCTTGATCCCCATCAATGATTGATCCGATAATTAATTAAACACACACTCGTCGCATTTTGGGAAAATCCTAACACTCCAAACCTGAGCTTAGTCTATTCCAACGTCCCTACACTTTTCACGAAAGTTGAAGCTAAGTGTGTTTTCTTTCGTATAAATTTGGTTTTATTTAATTTCCATTAACCGTGTTGGGAGATATCCTTTTTTTTTTTAATTTTTTATTTTTATTATTGAGGATATGTTGCTAATTGCTATTGCCCAAAATAGGGCAGCAGTACCGTGCACATGTTCAGGCAAGTTTTGCATATAGAAGAATTTTTAAGGTTTTGTTTATTTATTTTAATCATGATTATTCTCTGTTTATATGTCATCTACTTCCAGTACATAATTTAGTCTAACCTTTCATGTTTCAGGTACAACAATACATCATATTTGCACGAGTAGTGGCGTTTTTGTAGTTTTTAGCATGTTGCTAACCATTGTTTAAGGTTAACATATTATTTAGAAGCTTGAGTTTTGTATATTTTTTTTACTTCAGTATACTAACCTTTGCAATGTAGCTAGACAGAACTGAATTCCTTATTTCCCTTTCCCTTTTCAGTTTGCTTAGTTTTATTTGTGGATTCTAGATCTTAATCTAGATGACGACTCTTTTTCATTTAGATTTAAACCAGCTTCGATTCAATCTGAATCTTTGGTTCTCACAATGCACAATGGAGGAGTGAGAGAAATATATAAGGCGGATGTGGATTGGTGGAGGAGGTTGCGGAAGCGGACTATGGCTATTTTTGGGTTTTTGAATTTTTAAGAGAGAAAAAGAGGTAGACGTTTATTGTTATAACTTGTAAGGGGATTATTAAGAAAAGAAGATTGGGACAAAAAGAAACTCTTGAGTAAATGTAATACAAATATGAGACGAGCTATAGTAATTTACCCTTAATTAATCATGTTCACCTTTAAGTTTGTCAACTGGTTTGATTCCCGTTCCAGTCCTTGTTGTCCGAAGTATGGATCGTAATCTCGGATTGGATTTGCCGATTTTGAAAGGATTGCTGATATCGATTCGATCCACTTGTACAGACAAGGGTAAAAAGGTAAAATGATTCTTTATTTTTTTACTAAAAACCAGAGGCAAGTGAGCCCGAGTTTGGGCGATCCCGATCCGATCCTAGATTACGAACCGTACTCGGACGGGTTTTTCTCCTTGTTTAATCAACTTACGAAGTTGGCTCAACTATTCTTCTTCGTTTCTAAGTCAAGTGTCAGAGGAACAATTCGCGCCAAATAATCAGCCCATTGCGCAGAAAGGGTAGTCTTTAGCGTTCTTCTTTTGCTTTCCAAGCTTTTGTTTCTCCTGACTTTTCCATTTCTAAGATTATCTCCTTTAGTCCCTTCTTTCTTTTTGCTGTAATTGTTTGGAATTGATTTGAATATTATGATTGATGAACGTTGGGATTGAGACTTTGGGAGGCGATGATGGGGTCCAACTGAGCTGAGCGCACTCCAAACCAAAACCAGACTTTCTTTTTTCCAACCCTTCACAGGAAATTCGCAGGAAGTCTCCAAAAAGCTTCTGGTTGTGTTATTATTTCCTAACAATTACTGTAACGTCTCTTTTTCACACACCAGAAACCATTGAAAACGAGGGGGAGGGGAAGAAGAAAGAAAAACTGAAACAGTAAAAGAGGGCTTCTGCTTTCGTTTCAAACGAGGTTAATGTGAAAAGAGCTTTCAAGGGAAATGGAAATCCTAGAGCAACGCTCATCTCACCATGTTTCTTCTTAACCTGTTCTTGAAATGAACCTACAGAGGATAGGAGATAGAAAAGATTAACACGTGTTATAGTCCCGTTGGAGTGTAGTACTAGGGACCCCATTAGCATTCCCCAAGCTCCAGAACTCTGGTCTCTGGGTTGTCATTTCTCAATCAGAGTATCCCGAAATGGAAGTTTGTTTGATCTTCTCTGGTTTGTTCTTTTCCCATTTTTGTTCCCAGTAGAATGTCGTTACCACGATTTTTCTTTCTTTAATCCAGGGAAGGGGATAGTAAAAAAAGAGTTGCTGGGATTTTGTGGGTTTAATGTCAATGTTCAACCAGAAATTAATATGAACTGAGCCGCGGAAATCGTTCTATTCGGGGTTTTGATGGTTTTCTTCGTGTAATGCAATGTTGGATTTCTAGGAAGCTCCTGTTCTTCGAACTCCCGTAGCAGTTCTGCTACTTTGTCTGCCTCTGTTTCTCTTCCTTCGGATTATCGGACATGGCGGAAGAAACGAAATTCCGGGTGGTCCGTTGCCCTAAGTGTGAGAATCTACTACCGGAGCTACCTGATTACACGGTCTACCAATGTGGTGGATGTGGTGCTGTTCTTCGAGGTGGGCAAGTCATCACTTTTCCCTTTTCTCTTTGTATTCTTCTTTCTTTTTTTTTTTTCTGTTGTGTTATGTTCTCTTTGCACCTTTTTCATTTTCAGTAATTTTAAGAGTAGTACTCTGGTTTTGTACAATACAGCAAAGAAACAAACTTCCGCCACTGAAGCATCGGAAAAATCTGATGAAGAGAGGATCAGGCCTAGAGGGGATTCCGCTAAACCGGAGCGATTTTCTGACGAAGGAGCAGCCAATTTGACTGATACTTCTGGTACGGATAAGGAGAACGATGGCCCTGAACTAGAACGCAGGAGGAGAAGGCCCAGAGTCCTGTCTGAAAGAGCAGCTAGCTCAAATGCTTGTTCTTCCTCCTCTTCTTCCAGGCCTGAAAATAGGGAGGTTTTGAGTAATGGTAATGGACGAGGGATTGACGCCATGGTGGGAAAGGAACCCATGTATAGGTATTCCTCCAAAGCTCCAGCCGAAGATTGGGTCATGGTGAATGATCAAGAGATGAACTTAAAAAGGGACGAATTGGCTAAAGCCCAGATGGGGAAAGAAGTTGGTGTACTAAAATCCCAAACCACAAGTGCGAGCAGGCCATGGGGATCCGGGCAAATTCCTGAGAAACGGAGCAGTGAGAGGGAGGGGTCGATGCTGTTTCGGAGAAACCCCGAAGCCGTGGTTGAAGATGTTAGATTTTCGACTCGTCGGTGTCCTGAAGAAGGCCCATCAAACTACCACCGGGGTTTCTCTTTTGGCTATGGCGAGCCAATAAAGAATCAGAGCAATCTTGATGGACCCAGTAGAGTTGAGTACCTCGAACAAGATCGAGCAGAGCTTCTGAGAAAGCTGGATGAGCTAAAAGATCAACTCAGTAGATCTTGCAATATAGCGGGGAAAACAAAAGAAGGGGTACCTGTGGATAGGAGAATGGTTCCTCCTCCTCCTCCTCCCCCTCCCCCTCCCCCTCCCCCTCCGGCTCCTTATGGCGGTCATGGTGCTTGGCTTCCAGAGGGCCTTGCGGGACCAAGTCGAGCTTCCATGCCATCTTTTGCTCCAGATAAACACGTCCCCAGGCGGCCTTATTTTAGTCAGGGCCATGAATCGATTCCTTTGATGAATAGGCATCATGTAGATATGCAGCAGAACTTCCATCCTCCATTGCACACCCCAAATGAGATTCCAGGTTACGGGGAATCATTCGGACCCCAGATGCTCAGGAGAGCTCCTCATCAACCTCCCCGTCAGTACTCTCAACGGCCATCTCATGAATACTTCTCTGGACACTATGTGGATATTGATTCGGATCCCTTGGCACTGCATCCGCACAATTCCTTCTTTGATCAGGCTACATGCTCTTGTTTACATTGCTACAACAAACAATGGCAAGTTCCTGGGCAAATCCCCCCTCCTGTGTACTGTAATAGGAGGTACCCAGATGTTCCAACCAACTCCATGTTCACCCATCTTGAAACTTCTGTTCCACTTGGTTCACGGGGTTACAATCCTAGAGCCTTCAATCTTCCTGTGTGTTCTCGTGAATCACATAACCATGCAAGAAGACCAAGTCTTCTTGATTCTAATGTGGGTGGTTTTAATCGAGGTCGTCCCCAAAGGGTGGTGATAGCAAATAGGAATGGACACCATTGCCGTCCCATAGCTGGAGGTGCACCATTTATAACATGCCATAATTGCTTTGAGTTGCTGCGATTACCTAAGAAACTTCTTTTGATGGAGAGGAATGAACAGAAAGTGCGGTGTGGTGCCTGCTCTACTGAAATCCCAATTGCAGTTGAGAACAAGAGGCTGCTTGTTTCTGTTCCTGATGAAACCAAACAAACTCCTACGGAGCTCCCTGGTGGCTCTAATGAGGTAGCAAAAGGTCTTTCTCTTCGTAATGGTTACACAAACGGGGCTAGCATGAACTCCTACTCTGATGACTATGATAATTCTGATTACTTTAAGTTTACAGATGCTGAGCATGCTTTGTTGGCAGAAGACCATAGGTTGAACTTAAGTGAGTCCATGAAGGTGAATGATCTGCTTTCTTCATCTTCGACTCCCTCTGAGGATGAGGAGAGCCCAGATAGTGTGATTACTAAGAGAGAGCTGTCCAACGCAGCAAAGCTGCCTCTGCAAGCAAATGTGACTCCTGTAGTTCCAGGATCACCCCTCCGGGGGCATTCTGATCATGCTTCTTCCAATCATGTGGTGAACAAATTGGAAAGGGGGAGTAGGAGTAAACGTTTGGATCAGGAAAAGGTGGTTCTGAATAAGGTCACCTTCAGACAAGATTCTTTGAAAGATGCATCAGTAGCTACTGAGATGGAGGTTTCATTCAATGAATATTCAAATGCTGGAATGTCTCAGGATTCTGGGGAGGCAAGCAAAGAGGAATATCAACCAAGGGTCAGCAAGGGGGGTGAATCATTCTTTGCTGGCCTTATCAAGAAGAGCTTTAGGGACTTCTCTAAATCTAATCAAACAGTAGACAATGGCAAAGCTATTGTATCTATTAATGGACATCCTATTCCAGATCGTTTAGTCAGGAAGGCTGAAAAGCTAGCTGGACCAATTCATCCTGGACAATACTGGTAAGCATACCAACACATGCAACTTTAATTGCATTCTTATCTTAGCATTCTTGCCTTGTACAGGTGGTATGAAAGTCGTTATATCATTTATATTGGTAGCACACTAGCACATCAATGCATGGATAAGCTCTAAACAGCCACCTTTGCATGCATATGTGTTTTGATTTCTTTGTGTTAGTGTGAGTCATGATAACACTACCTTCAGAGGAGAAATCAAGGAGGAAATATAATAACTTGTGGATTTATTTTAATGAGAAAACAAATCAACTAAATGAAGCTTTTCTCAACTAAAGAGGATGGCTACATGAATCCTGTTTCTCCATTCAAGGCAAATGTTCAGGATTTCTGCTAGAAGGTTTGGCTTTGGATTTTCATGGTACCTAGACTTGGGACCAGCAATATAATTAAAATTGTTTTAAGAGTGCTGGCATTGAAGACAACAATTTTTTTTCAGGGTAATTTTTCATGTCTCATGGTTCAAAAGATTAAGCTGGTGTCCAAATAAATTAGCAGGTTGCCTGAAAGTTTCTGAGATACTCTATAATGGTCTTGAATTTCGTTTTGTTTCAAGTTTGCAAATTAGTGTAATGCACCATCTTTTTCCTTTGAAAGGTAGTCATGTTCTTTTGCTCTTTCATCTGCCCTGAAACAGGTATGATTTCCGAGCTGGATTTTGGGGCGTGATCGGTCAGTCTTGTCTTGGCATAATACCAGTAAGATTGGATAATCAATTGGCATACAGTAGTTAACCATTATTTGGTTTAGAGGTATGTTACTGACCATATTGACTAAGCATGTTATTCGTTTCTCAGCCATTTATTGAAGAATTCAACTACCCAATGCCCAAAAACTGTGCTGGTGGAAATACTGGAGTTTTTGTGAATGGGAGAGAGCTTCATCAAACAGATTTGGATTTACTTGCTGGCAGAGGACTCCCAACTACTAGAGATAAATCATATATTGTTGAGATTTCTGGGAAAGTTCTGGATGAGGATTCTGGAGAAGAGCTTGATAGCCTTGGAAAACTTGCCCCAACGTAAGTTCCAATCCCTTCCAACATAGATTGAATGTTCTTTATTTGTTATTAATCATTAATTAGGATTATTTTCTCATATTGTTATGGTATTTCCTTTTGTGGGCCTGACAACCATCCACATATGTCGATGGTAGTTATTTTGTATCAAAGGTTGGGCATTGGAAGGCTCATGCTGTATAATTTTTGCATAAATTTCGTTGAGAGTCTTGAGACAGATGGTTTAATTGGCTCAGCATTAGAGAAATTAGAATCTGAATTATAGATAAAATTTAGCTGCTACTGGGCTAGCAGCTACTTTTCTGCTACCCGTACGTGGCACTGCCTCAGTTTAGCCACGTGTACAACTCCAATATTTAAGGCTGAAAATCAATCTAATGGAACGAGCTCCTTTACCCTTGTTGTTAATCAATATTTAATTCCTGTTTTACACTTTTGTTTAAGGTCAAATAGAAATTAAACACCCCAAAATTAAACCCACCATCTCCCATTCGTCTCGTTCTTGTTCTTGTTCTTCTTCGCCCCACATCCCAGCCCAACCCTGCCTTGCACCCTTTCTTCATCCCACCCCACCCTCCTCTGCGCAGCTAAATTTTATCCCATGTTTCGCATTCTTCCCCTTATTACACCACAAACAAGATATTCCAATTAGGGGACCACTTGAAGAGTGTTCTAAATCAATTACTGACAGGAAAAAGAAAAGAATGAGAAAAACAGAGGACTCTGAAGCTGAAACCAGTAAAAGGGGAACACAGATGAACAGAAATAATTCTAGACATGTCCATGAATAAGATCTACTTGCAAGTTCATTTCTTGGTTTGGTTCTGGCAGCTCCAATGAAAATTGACTTGAGCAGAAGCCAGAATTCATCATCTCTGCACAAAAAAGAGCTCCACAAACTTATTCACTTCCAGTGATCTCCTTGGATCAACTGTTGTGGCTGATCTAATTCATTTGGTGGGAAAAGCATTCTAATGAACTTGCTTTAAAATTTCAAGTTGTGTGGAGGCCGAATGGCCTAATTCTTTACTATTTATTTCTTACTAGTGGCAAGTCCCAGGGGCTACCATTGCAAGGGGAAAAGAAAGTACAATACTTTCCTCATTTTCCTCCCAAAACGAGTCATAAAGAAATTTTCTACGAAGCAGAATTTTCCTTCCAACGGAAAGTGTAATTTTATTGTCAGTGATGTACTTACTGAAACACCTTCTCAAACCAGTACTCATTGTCAGTAATGTACTTAAATACCTTGCACATGTTAGGAGGGCAACGATTGTAGATACACAGATCAGCTTGTGTCACCAAGTGTCTGCAGTTCTCCTCAAATTACCTGGATTTCAAGCACATGCTTGTGGCCTACCCTACCTGGATTTCAAGCAAAAGCAATGATGCCAAGTGCATTGAGGATACTTCTTGGAGATCTCAGACTTGGGTTGCAATGGCTCATAAGAAGCACCGGCCACCCTACCCAAAAATTAATCTCCCATATGATGGTATAGTGGGGCTGTCAGTAATTGATTTAGAACACTCTTCAAGGGTCCCCTAATTGGAATGACTATCTTGTTTGTGGTTTGGACTTAATTGGGGGAAGAATGTGAAGCATGGGATAAAATTTGGCTGGGCAGGGGAGGGTGTGGTGGGGTTGTGGGTTGGGATGAAGAAAGGGTGCAAGCCAGGGCAGGGCTGTGGGATGGGGTGGGGTTGCGGTGCAAGGCGAGGGAGGCGGCGATTCTGCCAAAGAAGAAGAAGAAGCTTGTGGGGTTTAATTTCTATTTTACCCTAAATAAAAAGGTAGAACAATTATATATTAATTAACGATAAGGGTAAAGGAGCTTGATCTGTTAGATTGGGTTTCAGCCTTAAATATTGGAGTTTTACATGTGGCTGCACTGTGACAGTGCCTCATATGGGTAGCAGGAGCAGCTAAATTTAATCCTGGATTATGGCCAAATCAGTTTAACCATGGTTTTCTGTTTTTTTTTTCAATTTTTAGTGAAGTTCTCTTTCATTGTTGAGCTAGGCCCATCATTATCATGTTGATCCTTTACTTGGAGGTCTTGCTGCTATTTTCTTCTGTATGAACATTATTTGTTGAAAGCTCCTCAATTTAGATGAAATTCTAAATGTCATTCAAGCTCATAAAGCAACTTGGCTACTCCATGTTTTCTTGTTTGGAGAAAAAAGAAAAAAAATAGTGCTATCATCTTGAAGCATTTTAAATTGTAAATTTTCATTTTAGATGAAATTCTAAATGTCATTCGAGCTCATAAAGCAACTTAATGGCTACCCCATGTTTTCTTGTTTGGAGAACAAAGAAAAAAAACAGTGCTATCATCTTGAAGCATTTTAAATTGTAAAATTTGGGCAGAGTTGAGAAGGTGAAGCATGTTTTTTTTTTTTAAAAAAAAAAATCGAGTTCTCTTTCATTGTAAAGCTAGGCCCATCATTATCACGTTGATCCTTTGCTTGGAAGTCTAGCTGCTATTTTCTTCTGTATGATCATTATTTGTTGAAAGCACCTCGTTTTAGATAAAATTAGATAAAACTCTAAATGTCATTTGAGCTCATAAAGCAACTTGAGGGCTACTCCATGTTTTATTGTTTGAAATAAATAAATAAATGGTGCTATCATCTTGAAGCGTTTTAAATTGTTAATTTTGCACAGAGTTGAGAAGGTGAAGCATGGATTCGGCATGCGGGTTCCTAGAGTGGTTGTGTAGATGCTGTGTGCGTTGCATAACAGCTCCAGCTGCCGGTGACATGAGGAAGAATTTGAAGCTGATCTGTATTTTGGAAGTAGGTGCCTGAGCTGTTTGTTTCAAAATCAATTAGGGATGTTTTCATGGTTTTCATTTTCATTCAGGGGTGGGGGGTTTGGGGGGGGGGGGGAGGGAATTATTTGTGTTTGAAATACTGGTCACGATGTAAATCTGAGACCATTTGCTGCTTCTGATGGGTTCTATGTTTCTTTCAGGAAAAGGGATGGGGATGGGGATGGGGATGGGGTGGGGGTGGGGGGGGGGGGGGTTGGGATAGAGTAAAGAAAGATGGGTTCTCTCATCTCTGTATTTCACATGTAATTGTAGTTTTCTCCTTGTGAGTATTGAAGGTGATTGTGTATTTAAGTTGTTTTTCTTTTTTCCTTTCCTTCTACTGCATCTGAAGTACACATGCTGGTTATAGAATTGGGAAAATTACATGATTAGCTACTTTTGGGTTTTCATTTACAAAACTGTCCACCCTATGTTTGAGTTAACAAAAATAGACAAAAACAAGTTTAGTTTTACAAAACTAGACAAAAACAGTGACTCCGTCCTTCCTCGGCAGTTCCCCTTTGAAAAAATCTCTTTTTTTTCCCTTTGTTACTTGGGGTAGCAGAGAATGGCGGTGGCTGGGACAAGGGTAGGGTTGCAAGGAACGGAGGATGCCTGGGCGAGAAGGCACTGACAGGGGTAAAAATGTCTAAAATAGTAAGTATGGGAAGGAGAGACACTATTTTGTCAGTTTTGTAAACCTTAACTTGCTTTTGTCTATTTTTGTTAACTCATACATAGGGTGGACAGTTTTGTAAATAAAAACCCAAAAATAGCTAATCATGTAATTTTCCCTATAGAATTCCATATCTTGAGAATTGGAGCAAAATTGACCCAAGATGATGATCCCAACCATCAAAATTACCAAAACTATTTTGCTTCCTTTGTAGGAAGCAAAAGAAAGGGTACTGTTATTCAACCTCCTTCTCAACAACTCTTCCTTTCATGTTGGGTGTTTAGTTCCTATCATGTTCTAACGGGAAAAAAAAAAAAAAAAGTTCCTATCATCTTCTTCATAATTGCCCCAATGTACGTCTTGGGATATGTTGGGTTGCTTTAATGGATGGATTCATGGAACTACAGTCGTTGAACACGGCCCAATGTTCTGAGCTTTACAGTCCGTACGTTTGGAGCCCAAGCTCAAGCACAGTTACGTGACTGCACCCAATGTAGCTCCCTGCCATTCCCTTTGTTGCTTCTGCATTCAGTTGTCATTCTTGAGTTGAAATTTGAAAAGTTGCTCCAGAGAATCCTTTCTCTCTCCATGTTGGATCCATGCCATGCATTTATTTCTCACTGTTGCAGCCAATTTCTACCATTAAAAGGGAGATCCTGTGCTTTCTGTGACGAAATGTGCCCTTTTTCGTCTGTAGAATGTTTGTAATTTTCCATCTGGTTTTCTCTTTGGAGTATGGAGCTTGCTTTTATTTTCAAATGACGATGAGTTCCTTTTGTGTATTTCGCTGCAGCAAAAGTCCCTATCCTCAAGAAGGGGATCCAATCAAGGTTCAAATGTGATCGACCTCACCCCATTCTGAGTCGAGTCGGAACCGGTCCAGAGTTGGGCTGAACCCTAAACATGTAGCACGGATCGAACAGTGATTGGGATCGGGATTGGGCTTGGGAAATTCGGATCCGAGTCGACTGATTCCCGCCGATCCGATCCCTATTCTCGAAACTGTTACCAAATATTGGCTTAACTACTGTATGCCCACAGATTAGTCAATCTTACCTGTTTCAGGGCAGATGAAAGAGCACGACACCACCGGAGTGCAAATTTCAGTTTACGTCCTCTCACATAATGAGCTATGGGATCTACACTGATACTCTCATCTGCCTCCTTTTTTACTCATAACTCACAAGGCTCCATGGTATAAGGATTTCTCTCCACATTGGCTAATTGGCATTACTGGGAAATCTCTCCCTATCAGCATAAAGGGCAAGGGAAACAAGAGAGTAAGGTTACGAGGGTCAAGCCCAATTTGATCTAAATTGATCTGAGTAGTGAGGATCAAGCCCATTGCAATCCGAATTCTGATCCAATTCTTGAACCATGGTCCAATTCGACTTCCTCGTAGATTTAAAACCTTTCTAACACGGCGGTGTTGCATGTATTAAAACAACATTCAGTTAATATGGTATCATACATGCGACCACATGATCAGAAAAAGAGAAAGAGATGTTGTTTATTATGTGAACAGGATATAAAGGAATCTGCATAAGGGCTGTGTAGCAATCTAAAACGTTGTGAAGCTGACATATTAATCCTCCATGAAAAGAACATTGGAGCTTGCTTGCTTGAGTTAATCTCTTTCTTTTTTCCTTGGCTTTATTTATTTGAACTTATCATTTACCTAATATAGTTATAAGGTAACAATCTGGTGTCCCATCGTACGTAAAAGAAGGTTTTTTTTTTCTCTTAAAAAAACGATGGGCCAACCCACCAAGAATGTATGCTTTGCTTGTGAAACAAAAAAGGCTCATCATGCTTTGTGATTTGTGAAGAAAACCAAGCAAAACTTTCCCCAAAGGCAAAAGTAATCCCAGATTAGGGGACCCATTTCCTTTCCTAATTAAATAACCCCACCAGCCACCCTTAATAAAACTCCCAAATATGAATTTAAAAAGGTATGTAGGTCATAGCCTCCTACATAATTTTCTTCATTATTATGGAAATGACTTTTTTTCTATAATAATCAGTAGTGAAAAGATTTCCACGATGCCAGTGTGGGGATTTTTTCCCATGGCTACACACATAAGGATGTCAATCATGATTTAGTTCATGGTATCAGATTCGGGATCGATCACTCTTAGAAACCAATATGTGATTGGATATGGATCAACATGGTATTAGACGATTTTGCTGACATGATTCAGGATAATTAAGATCGATGAGAGGGACCACAATCATATGGGTAGGTGTGGCACATTTAAAATCACCAACTCCCTAATTATACAAAGTCACAAATGTTAAATTTCAGCTTGAATCTGGCGAACCCATCGAAATGATCAGAAAAACAAAACAAATCAAACCAAACATACAATGGTTTGGTTGAATTATAAAAATAGAATGATAATTTAGGTATTTTAAAACACATGGGTTGTCTATTTAGAAGAGTAGGGTGGTCATTTTATCCATCCTCATGTGTCTGGGTGCAGCCTGCGTTGCTGCACAAAGAACATTTAGTCTTTAAAACATTAAGAAAAAAAGAGACGTCTTTGAGAGAATCAAAAAAAAAATTTCTTGAGCAAAGTGGATAAGCCATAGAAATTTTCCTTTTCTTTATCCATGCATGAAAAATATTTATTTATTCTATAAAAAAAATAGTTATTTATAATAAAAATAATTGAATGCATGAAATATATTTAATTGAATTAGTTTATGAAATTTGACATATGTCTCCAAGAATCCCCACTTCTCATGTAGATTTCAGATTAAATTGAAGATTGGTAATAAATAAACAGTTTTATTGTTGACTGCAGCACAGAATTGGTCGGCAGCTAACCATCTGCTGCTATATATCCAGCTGTTACTGGTTTGGCTCCTTCTACACTACTAAATCACTTCAACCAAGTAACAGATCGGCCTTTTTACATTTCTATCCCCTCATTCTCTCTCTCTCTCTCTCTCTCTGTCTGTGTGTGTGTTTGGGTTGTGGAGCCCTGGATATTTACTGATATTGTCGGAAGCTCTACATTTTGTACCATTAGATGAACGATTAGGTTTTGGTTAATCTGTTCTTGTTTCAGATTTAGTGGGAGGAAGTTCCAGAAATGGTGAAGGAGATGAGCTTAGATTGTAGTTCATGGTCCCTTCGCATGCACAACCATGTATTAGTGAAGTTTGCCGTCTCAATCCTTCTTATGGGTCTTGCATTTCGTCTCTTCTTCTCTGATTCGATTGGTTTTTCATCTGTCCCTGAAACACCATTGTTAGAGAGAATAAAGGCTACTGAGATTACGATTCCTGTCATGACGCCGCCTTCTGTGTCTATTCCGGAGATTGAAGATCACAGACCTTCTAAAGTTAGACCATTGTTAGAGAGAACTGAGGCTTCTGAGACTACGATTCCTGTCATGACGCCGCCTCCTGTGGCTACCCCGGAGATTGAAGTTCACAGACCTTCTAAAGGTATACCATTGTTAGGGAGAAAGAGAATAGAGACTCCTGAGACTACGATTCCTGTCATGACGCCGCCTCCTATGGCTACCCCGGAGATTGAAGATCACAGACCTTCTAAAGGTACACCATTTTGGACAAATTTCAGGCTTTCAAAAATATTTTCTCTTATGGACTAATGAGTAATGTCGGAGTAAGACACTCAGAAATAAAAAAAATGAAAGCTGGGTCTTTGCTAATTATTCCTGTTTCTGTTTTCGTTTTATGCCTTCCAGGAACAGCTGCATGGGTATTTTTATTTTAATCTCTCTATTCTTATTTCCAATGATTGTTCTTGTTCTTGTACAATTTTTATTGTGAAAATTGATCTCCAAGGCACCGATTTCATTGCAGAAAAATGTGATCTTTTCACTGGAGATTGGATCCCAAATCCATCAGGTCCGATTTACACTAACGATACTTGCTATAACATCGAAGAACATCAGAATTGCATGAGTAATGGGCGCCCTGATTCTGGGTATCTATACTGGAGGTGGAATCCAAGAGATTGCGAGTTACCTCCGTTTAATGCGGAAAGATTTTTTGAGCTAATGAGACATAAATCATGGGCATTCATTGGAGATTCAATTTCTCGCAACCATGTTCAGTCCTTTCTCTGCATTCTTTCCAAGGTATCTTCTTGGGTTACTCTTTTTGTTTTGGTGAAGGCTTAGTTGATTTGCATTAGGAACACAGTGGTCCTTTTCCTTGTTTCAATTTTATTTACAGAGGATGTTTTTTCTGCCTTGAAATGCCCTGATATACTTCGATTGGAGAAACAATACCACCCTCCATAGAGCATAGTCTGAATTTTTTAAAATAATGGCATTACTGATTTTAGTGAAAATGAAGAGAAAAGAAGCCAAAGTACATTAGATACGATACAGAGAGGGAGTGATCTGCCACAGAGAGTCCAAACAATTAAACAGAGTAGTCCTTCTTGCTGATAATCTCAGCCCATCTGTCTCTGAGAACTCCCATAGTGATACCTGTGAACTCCACAAAGATGGACCCAGAAATAGAGTAAATTGGATACACTTCTTATTAGCTGTCTATGAGATGGTGCTGAGTCAATCCGGATATGTTTTTATCTTGTTTCTCAATTAGTCCTTGGACACCCTGTATCCATATCTGTATCTTCTCTTTTAGGTAAGGTAGAGATAATTGGTAGATATAATTGCTCAATCTTAGGAGCTAATTGTAGAGCTAATTGCTCTCTTATTTTGTATATAGTTACCTTCCAACCTTAATGAAAGAAATTCAATTCTATTCCATTCAAATCTAGTTTAATATGGTATCAGCCTAAAACGATCCAAGCTCTCTTTTCCAATGGCAGCCCCACCTCCAACCTCTGATCCCACTTCCCCCTACTATCTTCATAATTCTGATCAACCTGGCACCCCCCTTGTCACCCAACTACTCACAGGTGACAACTTTCCAACATGGAGTCGTGCTATCACCATGGCCCTTCAAGCGAAAAACAAACTCGGGTTCATTGATGGCACCATCGAACAACCTACCGATGATTCTATTGATCTTCCTGCCTGGAGGCGCTGCAACTCCATGGTTACCTCTTGGCTTATTCATTCCACGATCCCGTCCATTGCCAATAGCATTCTATGGACCACCAATGCACGGGATGTTTGGAACGATCTCAGCGATCGCTTTTCTCAACAAAATGCACCCCGCATATTTGAGATCAGGCGTTCCATTTCAAATCATTCCCAAGGGACTGATTCAATTTCAGCATACTACACCACCCTCAAAGCCTTCCGGGATGAGCTTTCTTCATACCGATCGCTGCCTACATGCACTTGCGGTACCATGACCACCATCAATGGGTACGTTGAAACCGATGCTCTCATTTATTTCCTTCAAGGCCTCAATGACTCTTACTCTGCTGTTCGAAGTCAAATACTTCTCATGGATCCCCTGCCAACAATGGCCAAAGCATATTCCTTACTTCTACAAGAGGAACGACAGCGTTCATTACATGAATCTCGTGCTGTTCCACTCAATCAAGCCGCCATGCCTGTACAACACTCTTCTTCTCTTACCAACAACAGCAGCAATCGTCCTCCACGCACTGGTTCCAAAGGCAACAACCGGCCTCACTATCACTGTAATTTCTGCAATATGGATGGCCACTCTGACAGTCGATGTTTCAAACAACATGGGTATCCTTCCTCTCGTTCTTCGCAGGTTACTCCTGATGGTTCCACTGCAATTCGTTCTGGTCAGGCTCTCTCCAAACCGCGGCCTCGCAATACCACTGCCCAGCCCGCTGTGCACTTGTCTCAGTCAAGCGACTCTGCCGCATCAACCACTGCTATTCCCACACTCTCAGCTGAACAGATACAGCAGCTTCTTTCTCTCCTTTCGACTGGTAATCCTCGTACTTCTCTTGCATTGCCTTCTTCATTTTTTTGGATCGTTGATACTGGGGCAACAGATCATATGGTCTCAAACTCTAATTTATTTTCCTCTCATACCCCCTTCCAAATCCCCTTCTTTTATTCGTTTACCCAATGGATCCAATGCCCCAGTCACTAATGTTGGAACAATTCCTTTATTTTCCAATATTACTCTCTCAAATGTCTTACACGTTCCTACTTTTCAATACAATTTGTTATCAATTAGTAAACTCACTGCTGAGTCTAATTGTTGTGTTATTTTTCTTCGTGATTCATGCTTGTTCCAGGACCAACTGACGAAGACGACTTTTGCGACGGGTAAAAGACATGGTGGTCTCTACTTATTGGAGTCCTCCCTTCCCATGGCTTCCGCAACACCCCCTGGTTCACATTTTGATCTTTGGCACTGGCGCCTCGGCCATCCCGCATTCTCCATTTTCCATAAATTGCAAACTATGGACAATAATATTTTTTTTTCTCATAAAGGCACATGTACCGTGCGCCCACTTGCAAAACAAACTCGTTTACCATTTTCTTCTAGTATCATTTCTACTACATCTAGTTTTGAATTAATACATCTAGACATTTGGGGTCCTTATAGTACCTTCTCCTTTTCTGGTGCTCGTTATTTCTTAACCGTGGTGGACGATTACTCACGTAGCACATGGGTTTACTTAATGACCCATAAATCAGAGACAAATTTTCTCATTCGTAATTTTTTCAACATGGTCAAGACCCAATTCAAAACCTCCATTTGCCAACTCCGTTCTGATAATGCACGGGAGTTTTTTAACAATGAAACCAGCACCCTTTTACATTCCTTGGGCATAGTGCAACAGTCTAGCTGTGTTGACACCCCACAACAAAATGCTGTTGTGGAGCGCAAACACCGCCACCTCCTTAACATTGCCCGGGCTCTTCGTTTCCAAGCCAATCTACCCTTACAATTTTGGGGAGAATGTGTTCTTACTGCTGCTTACCTAATCAACCGTTTACCAACTCCCGTGTTACATGACAAAACACCCCATGATATCCTTTTCAACAAAAAACCCATCTTCTCTCACCTTAAAGTTTTTGGATGCCTTTGTTTTGGCCGAAACACCAATATCAAACATAAATTTGATAAGCGTGCTTCTCCTGGCATATTTGTTGGGTACCCCCATGGACAAAAAGGATTCAAAATTTATGACCTTTCCACCAAAATCATTTACGTCTCTCGTGATGTAGTATTTCATGAAACCATTTTTCCTTACCAGTTATATTCATCTCCTACCACCTACCCCTCTTTTGTGTTTCCTTTACCTCCCTTTGAAATCGATAATGATACACCACCACCTACCTTCACTCCCGCTGCTCCAATTAATGCCATCAACCCAACTGGGAATACCCCACCCACTTCTCCTTCTCCACCCCCTGCCCCAATCCCTTCTACGCGCCCCTTGCGCACTCGTCAAAAGCCCAGTTATCTCAATGACTACTACTTGTCTATTGCCCAAGCGAATTCGTCTTCCACTGTTGGTCAAGGTACGTGTCACCCTCTCACTTCTTCCTTAAGTTATCATCGGTTCTCTCCATCACATTTATCTTTTCTCACTGCACTAACTGTCACCATTGAGCCTACCAGTTTTGTACAAGCAATGAAACATCAGGAGTGGCGAGACGCTATGAACACTGAGATTATTGCTCTAACCAACAATAATACATGGTCTCTTGTTCCGTTACCCGCCGGTAAGAAAGCTATTGGATCCAAGTGGGTCTTCAAAATAAAACGAAAGGCCGATGGTTCTGTGGAACGATACAAAGCTCGTTTAGTTGCTAAAGGATACACACAGATTGAAGGCCTTGATTACCATGATACATTTGCCCCTGTCGCTAAACTTGTTACTGTCCGGGTTCTTCTTACTATTGCAGTAGCTCATGGATGGCCTCTTCATCAATTAGATGTCAATAATGCCTTTTTGCATGGGGATCTTCATGAAGAAGTATACATGACTCCTCCACCTGGTTATCGTCAAAAAGGGGAGAACATTGTTTGCAAATTACAAAAGTCTTTATATGGCCTCAAACAAGCATCACGAAATTGGTTTTCAAAGTTATCCACCGCTCTACTAAGTTTTGGTTTCACTCAGTCTCAGGCTGACCACTCATTGTTCATTCTTCATCAGCAATCAGCCTCAGTCTTCGTTCTTGTCTACGTTGATGACATCCTCATAACCAGTTCGGATGCTACTTTACTTCAAGATATTAAAACCCACATTTGCGGTCAATTTCACACCAAAGATATTGGAAATCTGAAGTACTTTCTTGGCATAGAGGTTGCCCGTTCTCAACAAGGTCTTTACCTTTGCCAACGCAAGTATACTCTTGATATTCTTAATGATTGTGGCATGACTGGCGCTCGACCGACATATTTCCCAATGGAACAGAACCTCAAGCTTTCTGATTCCACAGGGACCGTTCTATCTGATCCTTCACCTTATCGGCGCTTGGTTGGTCGCTTGATTTATCTCACAGTAACAAGACCAGACATTGTCTTCACTGTCAATATTTTAAGTCAATTTATGCATCAACCTCGTCAACCACACATGGAGGCTGCAAATCGTTTACTACGATACTTAAAAGGATCTCCTGGCCAAGGGATCTTCCTTCCTACCAAATCCGATCTTTGTCTACAGGCTTTTTGTGATTCTGTTTGGGCGAGCTGTCCTATGACTTGACGCTCTACAACAGGATATTGCATTTTTCTTGGCTCAAGTCTGATTTCTTGGAAAACAAAGAAGCAGGCTACAGTTTCCCGTTCTTCTGCAGAAGCTGAGTATCGAGCCATGGCTGTCACCACTTGTGAGATTACCTGGCTCTCATACCTATTACGCGATCTACGTTTACCACCAAAGATGCCTATTCCTCTTCATTGTGATAATCAGGCAGCCCTACATATCGCTGCCAACCCGGTTTTTCATGAGCGCACCAAGCACATCGAGATAGATTGTCATGTGGTGCGAGAAAAACTACGTCAAGGCCTGATTTGCACTGCCAAAATCCCTTCTGTGATCAACTCGCGGATTTGTTTACGAAGTCCCTTGGTCGTGATCAATTTCAACATTTAAAGTCCAAGTTGGGCATTCGTGACCTACATGCTCCACCTTGAAGGGGAGTATTAGCTGTCTATGAGATGGCGCTGAGTCAATCCGGATATGTTTTTATGTTGTTTCTCAATTAGTCCTTGGACACCCTGTATCCATATCTGTATCTTCTCTTTTAGGTAAGGTAGAGATAATTGGTAGATATAATTGCTCAATCTTAGGAGCTAATTGCTCTCTTATTTTGTATATAGTTACCTTCCAACCTTAATGAAAGAAATTCAATTCTATTCCATTCAAATCTAGTTTAATACTTCTCTCTGACCTTACTGCCATCTCCAATTTATCTGCAAAGGTTCCCGTTCCTCTCTTTCAAAACTGACCAGCCTAAAGCATAATGTAAGAGCCTCTGCAATATCATCCCATTCTGAGTTTGCTGGAAATCCTGAATGATGATACTGGCATATTTGGAGGGGCAGCATTGCAATAATGTGCTAGCTATAGAAATGAATCAAGATACTAGATCTCCCCATGAATGGGCTGTAGATCAGTCAATAACTGAATAAAATGATCCATTGCTTTAGTCCTGTTTGAAACTTTATCAGACTGCATTGAGGTGCTCATCATTTTAAATGGTCGACAGGATATGTAGTACTATCTAGGAAACCCTGTGTCCTGTCCCCACTGTATGTCTTACTCAAATGCTGTTGTCAATGATCTTTCAGTATCTAGATATGATTCTCTAATTTCTCTGAGCTTCTTACATGATGGTAACTCTAGAAATCACATGACTTATTATGCTTTCTGTGGTAAGTAGTGAGTTTGCCGAATCAGACAATGCTTGTTGTCCCTTCTTTCTAAGACCCCAAATGATTCGCAAAAGGTAGCTTAATTAAATTATGCTGTCTCCAAGGTTGAACCAGCTGGTGGTTTAGGAACCTATGGAGTCGAGTATTCTCATGAGTATCAGGCATTCTGCAGCAAAGAGATCAAAATATGTCTCCAGCTGTTGTCTTCTAATTGGTTGACTCCGACTTTATTCAAATCTGGTTCGGCCTCCAAAGTTGAACCATCTGGTGATTGAGGAACCCCATGGAGTCGAGTATTCTCATGAGCATCAATCATTCTGCAGCAAAGAGATCAAGATATGTCTCCAGCTGTTGTCTTCTAATTGGTTCACTCCCACTTTATTCGAATCTGATTCTAATTGTACTTACTTACAGTGGTATTTGTGTTTTCTCCTACTCAAGGTCAGTGCATTGCCGTGTGAGCAATAATTGTCTTGTTTATCCAGATAGCTTTTATCTTTGGTACTAAAATTCTAGTTTCAGAAGCTCCTTGCTCTTTTTCTATTAAGGGTAATATATGATTTAGACCCAAAAGAGCATTCTCAATCCTAGATAAACAGCTAGCTTCTATCTTTGGTACTAAAATTAGAATTTCAGAAGCTCCTTGCTCCTTTTCTATTAAAGGTAAGATGGGAACTTGGACCCAAAAAAGCATTCTCAATCCTAATGCCTATCTTTAAGTGAACAAGTTTTACAGAGAGATGAGGAGTGGGGGAATGAGTGAAATTACAATCTCTTCTGGAATGAATGACCTCCCATCTGCTGAGTAATAAACTGCAGCCTAACACTTAGGTTTGCCTGATGGTCTGCTAAATGAGTAGCGTCCCCTTCACATGCTGAAGAATTACGAAAATATTGAGAAGATATAGGACTTGGACTCCTTTTGATATTTAAAAATCGTTGCATCTGCTGTTTCTTATCCGATTACCTTGTTACTCTTAAGATCTTAATGAGTGGTTTCATGATTAAATCTCAAGTCTCAATTCAAACCATCATTTGAAGGATTTCTTATTATTATCATCCCAGTTTGTATGTGTTGGGCATTTTCCTATTTAATTGAAACATTTTCCTCTAGCTCATTTTATATTTCATGCTATGACAATTTGTCTTGTAGTAAGAACGTAGGCATATGGTATTAACCATTTCATTTGTTGGATGGGGGTTGCAAGGTTATGTCAATACATGGGGAGATGGGATTAAGTTGATTTTGAATGCAACACTTCCAAAATTCGATACCACCAGGCCCACAGCCGGTTTTTTAAATAATGTCCTAAGATTATTCTGTTAGTATTGGAAACCAGGAATCTTTTATATATGGCTCAGATTGTGTTTATGTGATTCTAATTTTACCTTGGAAGGAATTTCGTTGGGGTGATTAGTCAACTGAAATCTTATTTGTGTTTACATTGCAATATTGAAATTCCACCCACTTCTTCTATGATAATCTCCTAAAGTGACAATTATGGAATTATAAAATAGGATGATTTTTTTTTGGCTTTTTGTGAGAGTGATGAAGTAATGGACAGGTGCCAGGCCACCCTATTTGAGAGCATTCCTTCAAGCTCCACGTAACCTACTAACAGTTCCCCATTCAGTTGAAAAAAATGACAAAGAAAGGCTGAAAAAACAGGAGCACAAAGGAATGAGAAAGGGCCTCTTTCATAGACTCACATGCCTTGGTGTATCAATGGTAATATGTTATAGGAGAGAAAAAGTAGCGAGTTGAGCTGGGTTTGTTCCTCCCCTCCTCCCCCCCTCCCTCCCTGGCATTTCCTTCCCCCTTCATTCTTTACTTTCTTATCTTTTCTTTTTTTGCAAGCAAGAGAGGGAACCAGTGTGAAAAATAGCTGGTTCCCTGGCACTTTGCTTGACATGCAACCTCGAGGCCTATGAATGGTTGGATAGGGAACTATGATTTAAGGACCTTACATGTGCTGCCAGAGGGCCACTTTGAAGACCATCAGGCCGTGTATGGTTATGACTGCCCATCAAACCACTGCTGTGTCCATTGCCAGCACCACACAACTATTGACTGTATCTGTACTACCATACAACAAGACAGGACCAGGATAAGACATTCACATATGTTGCAACATACAGCTATGGCAATTGACAAACACTAGCATGATGACCTCCTACTGACAGAACTCAAACTTCACCCAGCTCGATTAAGCCTTACCCCTCCAAGAAAAAGACGGAGAGCGGGGGAAAGAACAAGAAGAAAAAAAGCCTTATCCCAATTACGTGGGTTTGGCTAAAACTGCCAAGCTAAAAAATAAACAGCTACCATTGTTATCACAACTGATTAACAGATCCAGCATATGTTTGCTTTTGTAGGGTTTTTCACTGCCCGGGTGTTCTCTAATAGTTTGGGTCTGCTGGTTATTCCATTGCTTCAACAAATTTTACATTTTAGAGAAAACTGGTTTTGCTACATCATAATCTGCATCAGATTCTAGTCTTTGCTGAATTACTGGCAAGCCTTGTTCTGAAAATATGTCTAATTTTGATGGACCTCAAGGAGTACCGTAGGTTATGATGGTCATCATTGGGTAATTTCACTATGCAGTACTGAATGTTTGTTTCTTCCCATGTAAAATTGGGTAATTGATGACCAATGATATACTTATCTAGGGAAGAAGAAAAGAGATTTCTTTTTTTTTTGTTTTGTTTGGGGGGGTGTGTGTGTGGTTAGGCTTGTTTCAAAGGGGTAGGGTTATTAATCATGCTGAATTTTCATGTGGTACAGGTAGAGAAACCAGTTTTAGTCTATCATGACAAGGAATACAAATCCAAGAGGTGGCACTTTCCCTCCAACAATTTCACCCTCTCAGTGTTCTGGTCCCCTTTCCTTGTACAAGCCATTACATTTGAAGACAACAATGGTGTGGCAACATCTGAGATCCAGCTTTATCTTGATAAACTTGATAAAAAATGGACAGACCAATATCAGAACTTTGATTATATTGTCATTTCTGGAGGCAAATGGTTTCTCAAGACTGCAATCTACTATGAGAACGACACAATCGTGGGCTGCCACTACTGTCCCGGGAAGAACTTGACAGAGCTGGGATTCGACAATGTATATCGCAAAGTTCTTCAGCTGGTGCTTAACTTATTCGTAACATCCAATCACAAGGGATTGGTTTTTTTAAGGACCAGCACCCCAGATCACTTTGAGAATGGGGAATGGTTCAGCGGAGGGACTTGCAATAGAACGGTACCTTTTAAAGAAGGTGGGATTGATTTGAAAGATGTAGACACTGTTCTTCGCAACATTGAGTTACAGGAATATGAGAAGGCAGTGGCAGCCTTGGGATCTGCGGCAGATTTGAAACTAAAGTTTTTGGACACTACCCGACTTTCTTTGCTCAGGCCTGATGGGCATCCAGGACCTTACAGGAACCCACACCCATTTGCGAACGGCAAAAATTCCAAAGTTCAGAATGACTGCTTGCATTGGTGCTTGCCTGGGCCTATTGATGCCTGGAATGATCTGGTTATGGAAATGGTGGTAAATAGTTGAAGACGTAGCTACGGATTCAAGCCTTGGTATCTTCAGGTTTTTCGAGATTCTCAGATTCTGCAGATGTTTCATCAACAAGCTGAGGGAGTGATGGAAAACTGCCACAAGCTGTGAATACCTTCCAAGTTCCAACCATTCTTTCCCGGGCTGTCTCTGTATCGGCTGTGATTTGTATGTTGTATTGTCAATTGGGTGAAAAGGAAGGTCTATTCCCTGTAAATTTAATTTAATTTTCACTAGTATCTGGTCTTGTGTCTGGAGAAACTTCGACTCAAAGCTTAAGAAGCTATTCTTTTATCACATCTCTGTTTTTCGAGAATTTGAATTTTTTGTTTGGAGGGATTTTAAGAAGAAGAGGAGAAAGTACAAACTCAAACTACAACTCTGCAAGTAATCCAAGCATCCCATCTCTTTTGCCAGGTCTAGTTTTATCCATATCAAAGGGCATCACAGAAACTCTCAGCTCCAACCAAACACCTGGTTGAAATTTCCTCCCCCTTCAACCCCGTTTAAATTTGTAATCGCTTTTGGTATCATCAGCCATGTGTCATTAACTTATTGGTTGTACCACCGATCTGGGTTGGTATTGGATCAATATTGACAGAGACTGATACTGTGTCCGATACCGATAACTAATAAATCCACTAAACTATATTCAACCCAGGACCGATTCCCTTCGGAGGTAACGTTGTTGGGTTTTGAGCTACATTAATGCATATTGTTTATTGGACCCATAATATAAGTTACCCATTCTAGGTTTTAGTCAGGGGTGTTTCTGACCTACTACATTGTAGGGTCAGGTGAATATTATATATTCAACTCAAGGTCCCCACAGCCGTCACTTGTTATTAGGGGTGTCAATTCTAGGCCCGGCTCGGCAGGTCCGACCGAGCCCGCCCGGTTAAAGCCCGACCCGAACTGGACCGATTCTTAAACGTGTCGGGCTTAAGCCCGACACGTTTAATAATAGGGCGGTCCCGGTGTGGGGTCCTAGCCCGTCGGGCGCCCGACCGGACCAACCATTTTCAAGCCCGACCTAGCCCGCCCAGCTACAACCCGACCTAGCCCGACCCTTTAAGCAAACCACCCTCCATTAATCCATTTTGCCCACCTGATAACCCTCTCTCTTTTCCTATTTAACTCCTTAAAATGATTAGCTCATTAAGCTCAAATTAAATGGGCAATTCAATTGATGGGTTTTCTTAACTCAGAAAAATGTTTATATTCTTCTCCATTAAGCTTCTCATTTCATAGAATCAGAATCAGACATATACAAAAAGGGCTGGGAGTGTTCTTGCTCCAAAGAGAAAACAAATAGCAGGACGAACCCAGTACCGTCAATGATGATTGAGCTGATAAGCATAAACACTTCATAAATTTGAGTTAATTATAATTACAAAAAGAAACAAATCAGTAAATAAAAACTAATAAACATAAGTTCGTCCTTTTTATTGGTAGAAACTAATAAACATAAGTTCAGGAAAAGATTATGGTTTGAAAAATTGGGTTTGGATTTGGGTCTTGAATGTGTTTTGGTGGAAACCCATTTCTTTTCGCTTTATTTTTTCAAGTAGGAATTTAAGTTTGTAAAAGCCCGATTAAGAACCGGGTAAGGCCCGATGAAGAGTTAAACAGGCCCACAACCCGGTTAAGACCCAATTAAAGCCCGATTTTAGTACCCGATTAAAGACCGACACTGACCGAACTCCGATCGAGCCCGACATGGCCCGGACCGAATACTTAAATGGTCGGACACGGTGCAACCTGTACAATTGGTGAGGCTCGGCTAGGCCCGACCGAGCCCGACCGATTGACACCCCTACTTGTTATTTTATATTTTCCTACTCACAAGAGTTTCAAGAGAAAGGCTATTGGAAAACTCTACAAATTTGGGGATGGACTTCAGTTATCAGCCAAAAAAGTATGAATCTTATTCATTGTCTTCCACAATCTATATGGGATCTTATATTCATGAATGAGTGATAGAAAAACAACAAACGTGACTCAAATCTAGGGTTTTAAAACAAGGAATTTGTATCTGAATTGGGCCCAACCGATTCCAATTCAATTTCGTTTTGGATCGATCAAAATCGGCAAGATTTCACCTGAACCCTAGAAACCAAGTGTGGATCAGCTTTGGAATTGTGGTTTTGTGGACAAAAGGAATGGAGTAGAAAACGCTTTGGGCAAAATCCAACTAAATCCAAATATGTGTGGGGTTGGTTGCTTGCTTCTCTTGATTCACACGTACAATCCCACACTCCACCTTTCCAAAACCTTCTTTAAGTTAAAATTAGAATCGGATAAAAGATAGAGCAGACAGCAAGGGTAAGCCGATTTTAGCAGTAAACGGGCCTTTCATTTCATTTCTTGTCTGCAACATATCACACATTATAATTCACAAAGCATGCGTGGTTGAAAATTTTGAAACCTGGTACTTCTATCTGTACATGTATGCTTCACTTATCGTTAAGTGATGACATCTGTCTCATTCGTTGCCATTAAGTATGCATAAAAAAGGGGAATTGGGCTCAGATTCCTCCAATCGTGATGACGGGAGCTAAAGGATCAGCCCAATCAAAACAGGGATGTTTAAATCATTTCACAGGCGGGCCCTATGAAAAAAGGGGGGAAATGTCATCACCTTAACTTTTAAGTAAAGCATACATGTCCATGCTATATAATAAAACAGCCACACTTTGATCCCTTACTCCAAATTCTCACAAGCACACTTATCAGTAACTAATTAATAATGGAAGAAGCTTCAAAACCTAGAGCTTTCCCGGAGGAGAACGGTCGAGAAGCCACCGATGCCGGAGTTCTGTTCGTGCTTCAATCCAAAGGGAAGTGGTGGAATGCGGGTTATCATCTGACGACGGCGATAGTAGGACCACCTTTCAGGGGGTTGGGATGGGAATTGGGCTTCCTCAGCTATATTGCTCTCAGGGGACTGTATTGAGGTACCCCTACCCTTCGATCTTCTTGTTCTTCATGCTTCCCGTTTTTTGTTATTTTAAAATCCATTTATAAATGATTCACTTATTATTAATTAGATGAAATATTATTTTCACAAGGTAATTTTTTTTTTTGGGGGGGGGGGGGGGGGCGGGGGGAAGATCTATACTTGGTGGTGTTTCTTATGCCCTCTCACAGGGCACCATGAGATGATGTTTCTGCCCCTTGGATTGGTATCCAAATGGACTCACCCATTGACCCAGATGCTTGTGTAGAGACCAATCGATCAAGTAGAGATCTTTTGCCTTTTTTCTAAATACCACACTCATGTGTCTATTCCGACTATTGGCCAAAGAGGACATGATCTTGATTAGTCATATGTTAAATTTTTTAGACTAATTTAATCAAGGTAAAAAGGATTCTATTCGAGAATGTGACTCTTACGCCCAGACATAGAATGAGGCTCAATGTCCGCCCCAACCCCATGAAAGGTGGAAATCCTACCCCTTCTCAATGTTTCTGTGCATGCTCCCATTGATTTCCATGTTGGCACAGGGGCCATGCTCTCAGATAGAGAACACGTTCCTTGTTAATAAGCATCTATGTGTATACACTTGCACCATGTGTATATCCATTCATGCATGTGCACCACTACTCTAGCCCTTTAGGAGAAAGAATGTTACCCGGTTCTGTGCCTTGCCGTGTAATTGCATCCAAACTCATCCCAGCATGAAAAAATCGGCACACCCCTGAAAAGGCAGAAAAGACCAGGGATGTGTCAATCTTTTCGCGCTGGGCTGTGTTTGGACACAGGTACACAACAAAGCACAACAAAAAAGGCCTAAGCAAAAAGGCCGTGAAATAATAGACATTATACCAATAGGGGTTATGCACCAATCAGGTTATGCTCTCGAACAAAAAAATCCAATAGTATCGGAATATTTTTAGATGAATAGGTGACTCACAAACGGAATCTAATCCAATTGGACCCATATCCCATTGCCACTTTTTCTGCTTAATCCTATCTATCTGATCTATCTTTTACCAGTCGGAGAGAATAATATATGATTTTTGGTGGTAATTAGTACATTTTGAATTGCGAATGATCGAATATATTCCTCTGAAAGAAGTAACCGAATCATAGGATGTTGATATTATTCCTTATTTACCCCCTCACCCAAAAAAAAAGGATATTATTCCTTATTTCCCTATTTATTAAAAGACGTATTTAGGATTTCAATATTATTCTTTATTCCTATGAAAGAAAAAGGAGGGGAGCGTGGCTCTATGCACTCGTGGGGGCCAAGGAGATATCATGCAGAAGCATCATGGTGGATTTTCGTCTTTCATAGGGGTGGGACGGTCATTTCACCCCATCGAATGGATAGTGCATTCACCCATAAGGAATTTTTCTCCCAAAAAAACAAAACCATTTAACTAAAATTTTCGTAATAGAATACCAAGAATTTTTTCTCCATCGTTGAAATGAGCTCATGATGGATTCTTGGGTCATCATTACATTTCTATTCCTTGTATGCAGAATAACCCAAATTACCAAGCCCATTCAGTCCATTTGGTTTACCTTACTATTGTTTCCGGTTTCATTCAGTCCATTTTGACTCAAATCGAAGCCAGCCCAGTAAGAATTCGGTTCGATTTGATCAGGAATGAACCAGAATTTCGGTTCGTCTGACCGGTTTGGCTGAAATTTTTTGGCCCAATTAATAAAACATCAGTTGAGAACTTGTTTTGGGTTGCAATAGCATAATTAAGTTTTCCAATTACTGAGAACACAGGTATATTCTGAAGTTGTCTATGAGATCATGGAAAAGAAGTGAGCTGATGTGAATCAAGGACTCTTCTCCAAAAGAAATCTCATTCCAAGTCTACTGCTTCAATCTCTTTACATCATTTTCTGTGGATTTTTTGCTGCAATGTTACCATTCTTTGGAGACATAAATGGGGTGGTAGGTGCCATTGGATTCATTCCCTTAGATTTTATACACCCAGTGCTTCTCTACAATATGATCCATTAACCTGCAAGATATAATTCAGGTGTAGTTGCTCCTCCATCATTTGGCTTTGTATTAAATTGTATCAACAACCACAAACTCAGTAGAACTAATTACACAGAAATGGATCAGAATCTTCAGGGATATCATTAATTGCAGAATCTCAATGGGGGTATGAGACAAAGGCCTCTTATGCGTGAGATCATTGAATTTGTGAATTAATTTTGAGGGTATTTACACATTCTCAACCGTGGAGGGTGGGTCTTGATGCAACGGTAAGGGTGCTCCATTGTGACTAAGTGGTCATGGGTTCAAGTTTGGAATTGCAAATGTAGGGGTAGGGCTGCGTACATTAGGAATCGGATCCTCTATGGCTCGGCTGCCCACGCTTGGGCAGGGGTAAGGTGATCTTTGCATGCGGCCCTGTGTCTGCGCAATATAAGTAAGATGGGCAGCTGCACCGTAAAGGATCTGAATCCCGTACATTATGATCCTTCCCAGGCCCCACAGTGGCGGGAGCCTCGTGCACTGGGAATACTCACACACTGTGAACAGTGAAACTCCTATCCATGTAATTTATTTCAAATCAGTCAAAAGATCCAAAACCAAGCAACATACGACACTGAACTTAAAAGGAAAATCATGCCAAAAAAAAAAAAGGTAACAAACAAGACCAAAGAATAATGATCCAAGGCCAGCAAAAGCTCCATGAAACTAGGGCCAGGTCTGGATTAATTTCACATACGCAAGGCTAAGGAACAGAGAAGAAGCCAAAACTTTACCTTGTTGACTCGAATGCTCTTGATGGAATTGGAAGATGATTTCATGATCCTATCATGATTATAGTATGTTAAGTACTTTGTCGATATGCCAAAAGTTTCAGGGCTGATGGAAGAGTTAAATTAAACCCTTTAATCTATTTCATATTTAGACTGGCTCAATCTAGCGCCCATACACTATATCAAACCCAATTAGACACATAACATAGTGTTGGATTGTGTCTTGTATATATTCCGCAATCAATTCCCAGGAAGTTATTCTTGGGCTTAGTGTTAACTTGGTCAGGGTTTGAGTCCATTACATGTTTCTGGTTGAAATTATATTTGTATAGGAATTAAGATTTTTAGGGTTTCTATTTATTGTCTATTTCAAGAAAACCCTAGAGAGACCTTATAATAAAGTGGGGAGAGGTGTAGAACACCTAACTAATCGAGTGGTTCCTGCGTTACACAAGACCGTGTGAATTTATTGTTTAGTCACCAGTGAATTAAAAAATCTCATCCAGGCAAATCTCCTTGTGCGTACTCTCATTGGCACCCGTGCTATTGTAGTCAATACACGACTAGAGACAACGATCTCTTGCCCTATTTTTTTGATTCTCTTGGTGAGGATGTAACCATACGGACCGAACCACAATAAATTTTTGTACATGTGTGTAGTTATTTGCATTTATTTTCGTTTGCTTTCTTGTACCTAACACATTGTAATGGTGTAGATAGTAGATTCACATGTGACATCCTGTGGACGAGGATGAAGTAAACTATAAACTTTGAGCTCATGACACCCATATCTCTTTTAGACCATTTCTCTATCTCTCATTTAAAGAGAAGGGACATGTACGTGAATGCCAAGTTGATCTTATCTTAACTACCTACACGTAGTATTACCATCAATTTCAGGGACCGTAAGATCATCAATATTCTTAGGATTCCCGACTGTATTTCTAAAAGGCTCTATCGATTATGTGTACGACAATTTAATAAAATATCATTATGTGGTTGATGGATTCACATACGTCACCACCTGTTCCACACACTCTGAATAGACATCCTTTTACCCCAAAAAAAAAAACATACACACACACACACTAACGTTAATGAAAATTGAAAAAGTAAACGTGTGTTTGGGATATTTCAATGGCGGACCCCCCTATGAAATGATCAAACCCCCTCTGTTTTTGCTAGGTTGAATCCTCTAATTTCCGCCACGGTTTGGAGGAGATCCAGGTCCTCATTGGAGAGGATCTGGACTCGTAACCAACCATGGCGAATGGAAAAGAAGGACAAAAAGAGGGATCCAGAAAGAACCATCACATGTCCCATTGATTCAATGCCTACCTACATTATATTACAACCACTACCATGTCATTATATGGAAAAATTAATAATTACTTTGAAAAGTCTATATATTTATAAAGAACCATACCCAATGAACAATACACAATGGGTCAATGACTACACCAGTACTATATATATACAAATTGGGAAAAGCTTTTCCCAATTTGTAAAGAGAGAAAGCTTATTAACACAAAATTGGGTTTTTCCCATCCAATTCCAACTAGCTTGAAGCTCCAAGAACAGAGAAGATGGACAAAGAAGCCCAGCTGGGGCAACAGAAGAAGTCTCTGATTTGGGATTGTGGAAGCTCTCTATACGACTCTTTCGAGCTGAAATCATTCGAGAACCAGATTCAATCGGCCATCCTCACCTCAAGCCGGACCTTATCCATGCCTCACTTGTCCTCTCATTCTCATCATCAACCTCTACCACGGGCACAGGCTAATAAGAGATCCTCCTCCTCCCTCTCTCCCTTTAAGATTTCTCGATCTCTTCAGAAGTTAATTCGCTTGGTTTTCAGGTCCAAACCAGCTTCAGGTTCCTTATTCCGGGTGAAGGAAGACCAATCCGGTTCAGTTTCAGGTGGGCTTTCAACGATTCCAGAGGTTCCAGAGATGGGTTTTGATTCGTTACCAAGAAGAGCCGCTTCCCAACGGTTTACACCTTCTACTCCCCTCGGCGTTTCCTGTGCTTAACACACAACCCTCTCACTCTCACTTTCACAGAGATCAGATTAGGTAATTAGAATTAATATTTTTCTGTTCATATTAATAAGTTTAAACTGGATTGTATGACTAGGCTTGTGCTATCTCTCTGTAGTACTAATTAAGTATTTGGGATTAGAACTTAATTAGGAATTAGCAGGAAGGATGGATGGTTTGTTCTAAGTTTGTATTATTTGACATCTCTTAATTGACTCTGGGTATGTATAAATCTAAGTTTTAAACCCCAAATTAGGGAAATTTTTATGTATGAACAAGAGATGACGCATATAATTATTAAGCTTTGTAGATGGGATTTAATGGTCCTTTTCATCTTTCTTTTTCTTAATCTTAATTAATCTTCTTAATGCCACTGATGATGAGGAAAATATTGACCAAATGTGATTTGGAATATGTGCTAATCTTCCGACCTTGTTGGAGTTTCCATGTTTCCATTTTCGTACTCTTTGATCTCTCAAATGCAATTTTATGGGTTTTGCTAACCTGAAAGGTCCTAGACGGAAATTTATCCTCTCAAGTTCGTCACATAAAGTTTTTAGTTTTGTCATCGTAATTGTGTAGAACGAAACCTATAACGATGCAGAAAATGAATGGAAATCACAAATAACAATCATTTAGTCGCGCATAAAGATTTACGTGGATCGACAAAATTACTTACATCCACAGTGAGATGAGAAGTACTTCACTATTAAATTATTATTTTTTTCGGTAAGTACTTCAGTATTAATAGAGAATAGTGTTAATTAGAGTCACTTCATGTCCTCACACCGTTACAGAAAAAACAATCATCGCTATAAATTTATAATGAAATCTTATACAAGAATTTTACCGAAGTACTATATATATGGTTCTAAAAAAATATTCCTCAAAGATTACCTCCCCAGAACTCCTACACAGTATCTTAACTACCTTCAAAATCAGCCTAATTATGTAAGCGACGGAATACAAAACATCGTACCACAACTACACATTTTCACATTATTTCTTTCCCTTGTAAAAAAATTATATCTGAGCATTTTCCCTATATTTAATATTGAGCAAATTAAGTTAAGGTCCTACAGATTAGGTGAGCATATATTACAGATCATCCAGTTAGTATTTTATTCTCCATTGACCCTATTTTGTAGGGTTCCTATCCCAAAGGATCCCATGTGAGCTGTTCGTGTTGGGTTGTGGCTGACTTTTTTACTCCCACAATTTTAAGAAATGGAGAGGATTAAACCCACATACCACTGGCAGAAGCTGCCTTTTTCATATGAATTTTAAGCGTCAAAGCTTCATTAATGGCGGACAATGGAAGTTTACGTTGTTGTTTAGAGGAAGGAAGAAAGCGTGAAACGTAAGCCACCAAGTGTTGAGAAGAGACTAGCAAAGTCATCCTGTTAACGCGTACACTTTCTTATAGTCAATTTTTTTGGGATTTGGATCCTCGGCGGCCTGAGGTTGAGCGGCCATCGTGCTGCGCTCAACTCCCAGGTGGCCACATTGGATTTCATGTCGATCCAATAGTTGGTAGACAAGCTCTAATCATTTTGAATTTTGAATTGAACTTTTCTACCAACCATTGGATCGGCATGGAATCCAACGTGATGACCTAGTAGTTGAGCGCAACACGATGGCCGCTCAATCTCAGGCCACAGAGGATCCAAATCCCTTTTTTTAAATATTTAAATTTGACAATTCTAATCGTTAGATAGATAGGGGAAATCACATATATAGGTCACATGTGATATTTGATGACTTATTTCAATCATATGAACATTTTTATCTTCTTCAAAAAATTCCATTGTTTGAATATTTCCAAAGAGAATTAGTTTTTCGGATGAGTTTTCAAAACACTATATTAACTCGTGAAGAAGTTAGATTAGTCTGAAAAATATCTAAAGAGTAAGTATAAAGAGTCGGTCTCCCAAGAAGTAGTCATGCGACAATCATTTTGAGAGAGAGAAAGAGATCATATGGTATCTATTGAGGTAATAATCCCATATCGGCTGTGGATGCTCAAACTATATCAAGTATAAGAGCCACAAGAAACCATCCCACTTTGAACTAATTGGTTTTACGATGAAAGCTTTATAGTATGAAAATGTCTATTTGGGAAACCTACCCCATTTTTTTGAAAGCTGTGGGTAGATAAGAGGAGAGTGTAGACGCTGAAATCCTACTACTAGTGGGATTCTGCATCAAGTCTAGAATGTCAACTAGCTACTTACAATTGACGAAGATATGGTGCACTTAGCCCATCCTCACTAGGAGGTCTCAAGTTCGAGTTTTGTAGTCCTTATCTTTCTTCACCCCACTTTCTATAGAGTAGGTACCAATCAAGGAAAAACAAACCCTAATGGAAACCAAGAGAAGAGGAGCAGCGGAACAAAGTTATGGTTGTATTGTTGTCATCCTCATCCTCCATTAGATAGGAAAGACCAAGAATTACTTCAAGAACTTGCATGTTATTTGTTTGTGAAATCTCACACGTTTTTTGAGTTCATATGTGAAATGATAAAATTTTATCTTCATTGACAAAATAAAAATTATCTTATACTAAGAGGGCAAAATAATAATCTTACAAATTATATGACACATGAAGATATGTCAATAAGAAAATCCCTATGGATTTTGAGAAAAACTGAATTTTTTTATTTTTTTGATGATACCAACCTTGCATTATCCCTTGGTTAAATTGTGTGAACAATTTTGTTTTTTTGTTCGAAACTATATGAAATGATTTCACCTTGCTTTTCAAATGCACTCTTTCCAAAATCCAATTATAGCGTCAAATCACTGTTGACCCTGTTTTCACCTACTAAAAGAAAAATTAAATAATCAGATTTCGTAGTAGCGTGGCTAAAAGAGAAACTGAGTTTAAGTGTCTAACACTAAATCCTTTATCTTTCATTCTTTTTCTAAGTTTTATTTCAAGGTCAAGTTATAGTTGGAAAGCAAGGTTTTGACTTAAGTGAGTCACCTGAGTTGAGTCAAAAAAAAAACATGACCCCTACTCAAAAGTCATAAAGACTTGCCCATGTTTAAGAAATGACAAAACTACATTCAAGTTAGTCCGAGTTTTCATTGACTCAGTGTTTTATCCCAAGTCATGTGAAACTCACTAAATCTTGGTTTTTTGTTTTTTTGATTGATCCATATCCTATTCATAGACCATAAGTTTAGTCTATAACTATGCAAAACCTTATATATATTTTTTTCTTTTCAATATCAGCCCACTGTTTTCTTCTCAATATAAAGCGACCATATAGCCTCAAGTCCTTTTTCACTCAGAGAAAGAGAAAAAGGAATATACAACAACAACACAACAACAACAACAACAACAACGACAACAAACTCAGCCTTATCCTAACTTATTGGAATTGACTACATGGATCCAAACAGAACATACTAAGGAAAACAAAATTTCTAACTAAACAAGAGATATACAAGATGGGAAAAGAGGGATAGAAAAAAAAATGAAGGATAAAAAATAAAAAACATGACTCGTTTTGATTAGGTTTGACTTTCTCTACTCTTCAGACTTTGAAAAAAGCGAGTTGAATCGAATAATTTTTCCGATTTTCCAACTAGGGGTCGAACAGGAAGGATTTATACCTTCAAGAAGGGGGACACGTAGAAACGGTGTTGGGCCGCTTGTAAGGTCTAAATCCATTTAGGCCCAAGGATATTATGGTTTAAAATTTCAACCTGGGTGGGCCCTATTGCTGGCGATGGCCGGCCCATTAATAGCCCTAGTGCCTATGCCCGCCCTATCCAACTCTATTGTGTAATCTTTGTCATATCAAGCAGGTGAGTATAATGGTCGAATGGTACAATTAACACAAAGGGCAAGCTACGTAGTATTTGGTATGAAGGAGAAAACAATACTAGGGACCACGAATGTCTGGTTCACTTGCTTCTCATAATAATGATCCATAAAAATGAGAGTGTGGAAATCTGAATTTTTCTCCTCTCAGCTTCCCTGTCCGGTTAGGTTTGTAGGTTCCTCTTATAGGGAGAGCGGAAATGACGACCTCACCCCACCCGGGCAATGTGTTTGGGCAGGGGGTGAGGGCATCATTTCCACCTCCTATCAGAGGAACCTACGAACCTAACCGGGCAGGGAACCTAAGAGGAGTTAGACTCGTGAAATTTTTATTGTTTTTTTGGGTATAAGAGATCGACTAAGAGTGATGTTATAATAATGAGGGTTCTTTGAGCAAGTGGCATAGGGAGCGCACCAATGAGGAACACTATAACAGTATTATTGTATGTAGGGGATACAGAGCCTGGGTGAGTCCATGCATAAGAACACCTACTCAAATTTCACTACGTACTCAAATATTATCACCAAAACAAGTAGAAATGGTTTAATCTTAGGCTATGTGTGGAAGCCAAGAAAAATAAAAATGAAATTAAGGAGAAAGAAAAACACAAAAATCAATTATTATTTCATCATGATTTTTGTCATTTTATATATTATTTTTTCTTTTCTTGGTTTCCAAACATATCCCCATGTAGCCCATATGGGGATTGCATTCTATATCTGTTCTCACATAATAAGCTATATATATAGGCTTACCCTATCTATTTTGAAGCACCATGTGGTTCCATACTGAATCAAAATCATTCCCACACTCTCTCTATTGGTGGTGGACGAAATTTTATTGTTACCAAGGTGACAGGAATGTACGCAGGCAACCAAGGAAATGGAATCTTAAAGGATATTTTTGAAAATACTAAAATCTATGAAGGTATTTATTTATGAATCCAAAAGGAAAGTGAAATATTCCATTTCCTTGACTGCCAGCAGGGATAGCAGCAAAAAAAAAAAAATCCGGTGGTGGCCACATGGAAACCCTTGCCCTAAAACTTAAAAGGTGAAATTCGATGATGTTCCTTAATGATAGAGTATTATTGTTAAGGGAATTCAAGTGTGATGGGAATATGGGATCCAATGGTTTTAGGTGAGAATTGAAGGATGTGATGTATGATCTTTTTTTTTTATCATATGGATGGACCCACATATACATATATGGTTTGGTAACATGGAATTGAAACTCATGAAGGATTGATTGATTGATTCTAAATGTTGGTTTTTCTAAGCAAATCAAAAAGATATTGAGAAGGTAGGGGAGTTGGAAGCAGTCTCAAAATCAAAACAATTAAGGAGCATTGAGGAGGAAGGAGTCTTCTCTGTCCCACATTGGATTCCTTCCTTTATTCCCAACTCAATCCCACGTCAGCGACCAGACCACCTACCTCATTAGATATGGAGTCATGGGTAGTTGTTGGGGTTCTTTCTTTTTCTCTCTCTCTCTCTTAAAAGGTGGCCCCCATTTAATTGGTAGAGAAGAAAGAGAAGGTGTATATATAAGCCAAGCCAATACTGATGATGAAGTGAACCACATTGAGATTGAGATTGAGAGAGAGGTAGAAGAGGACCGAAGATGAAGAAACGAATAAGATAAAAGAACTGCTTCAATTCATCTGAACAGGTGATGAATGAATGAATGAATGAAGAGAGAAGAAAGTGACAAAATTAAAATACACTACTTGGAATTGAAGATGAAGAAGAAAGAAGAAAGAAGAAGATCCAAGTGGGCCCGGGTATCCAAAATTAATCCTTTTAAATTAATTACAAGTGATGGATGGATGGATGGATGGATGGATGGATGGATGGATTGGATGAGCATGAGGTAGGTAGCCTTAGCTTATCTATTAATGCTAGCTAGCTTCCTCATTCATTTAATACCATGCATCGATGTATATCTATCAG
Organism: Telopea speciosissima; assembly: GCF_018873765.1. NCBI lineage: Eukaryota > Viridiplantae > Streptophyta > Magnoliopsida > Proteales > Proteaceae > Telopea > Telopea speciosissima. The sequence continues at coordinate 84,443,743 of NC_057916.1, read as the reverse complement.
AAACTGATCAGAACATTGGATCTGCAATTTATAACTTCCGTTACTTTTGCCGGCGGCTTTTTTAATTTGTTATGTACATTTATATGTATGGGACTCTAATCTAATGGGACTGTAGAAGTGGAGCCCATAAGCCATAATAAACGGTGTGTAACGGACTAACCATTACACTTCACCTCAACTTCTTTGTTTTTTGGTTCGGCAACTCGAAAGGGAAACTCAAGTAGTGCTTGCCCCGCATATATTTCACTCATACCACCTTCGTGCTGCTATTTAATTTTGATGCTTAAATAAGAGAGAGATGCGTCAGATACAGCGTTAAAGGCGAAGAACAGTGGGAGGGAAGGAGTAGATCCCATTTATTTATTACCTTTTTCATAAAAACCCACCACAAAAAAAAAAAAAAAAAAACCCCTCTTTACCACTTGATGAAAATAGGATCTTAATTTATCCCCTCCAGTTCTGATCCAATTCCTCAGTCCCCCTAACGAGGAGGCGTAATGACCACCCTACCCTTGCCCAAACATTCTGCCTAGGTGGAGTCAACCTCCTTATTATAGGTATTGGGAGAACTAAGAATTGGAGGAGATAATTTTTCATGAAAATACCCCCAACGATTTTGAATGTAGGGAAGGGTCTCTGGGATCTTTGTCCCCTCCAGTGCCCTACCAGACACAGTTTCCCCAGTGCCCGTAATAAGGGGGGAGGGAAATGACCGTCCTATCCCTGCCCAAACACTCTACTCGGATGGAGTCCATCCCCTTTATTACAGGCACTGGAGAAGCTGGGCTGGGCAGAAAATTAGAAGAGATAATTTTCCAGGGTATCAGGTCAGATGTGAAAGTACAAGCCTACAAAGGCGATTAACGAATTGGGATTTAAGCATTTTCTTTTCCCTCACTTGTTTTTTTTTTTTTTTTAATTTGAGGGAAGGGGGTTAATTAATCAAGGGACATGGCCGAGGCAGGCGAGAGGCATAATCTCTTGTGACAGGGAGTGGAATGCGGTCAAATTATCGTGCTTAGTATCCCATCCTTACAGAATTCATAAATGAGTAATTTGTATTTTATTTGAATCTTTGGATTACTAGTTAAAAGGTTCGGGTTTCTTGAATAAATGCTCAGGGTTGAGTCTTGCAATGTTGAAGGTTTGGACTGTCTCCAAACTTGAGAGAAGTCATTTTCTTATATATTCTCTCCAAACTTAACTTAAGAGATCACTTTGAGCGTAAAAAATGCCAAAGGTTGGGATTGTCGATCTCCAAACTAACCCCTCCGAGAGACCTAGATAGGCAAGACTAGCATTGAGTAGTAATGGTCTTGTAATGTTTAAGGTCCTTTATATATAATTGTATTAAAAAAAGAAAAAATCCTTTTTTGCTCCATTTTTTACCCGTAGAAAAGGCTATGATACTTTCTTTGATTTCAATCTCAATTTATGTTTTCTACCCCGAAAAAGGAAAAATAATTTCTCAATTTTTGTTTCAAGGGCTTTATACGTACCCAATTTTTTCTCTCTCTCACTCTCTACTAGCCGTTAGCATTTCAATTAATTCCATTTTCAAAATTGGAATGAAATTATCGTAGCTAGGAATTCTGTGACACCACAAGTAAAGGACAACGAAACGTGTAGCCCTGAGAGGTTCGGTTCGGTTCCACCAAAAAATCTAGCTAGAGATCAGCTGTGGCTTTTTGTGTTTTTTTTTGTGTAATTCAGGGTCCATCGAACGTACCCAAAGGCTCCACTTCTTGGAAAGCAATTAAATGTGGATTAAATGTCGTTAAGAAGACTTGAACCACTAATCAAGTGTCTAACGCAGTTCTCCCAAGGGAGTAACGAACTACCAGAGCAAGCCTTGGATCGACAGATCAACTGTGGTTGGACAAAGATGGAGGAGAGTCAAAATCATTTTACATACTTTCAAAATTCAAACGGCTTTATATCTCTTCTATTCAGAGAGGTAGGAGAGGAACCGAATAAGTGAAGGGGAGCTTAATTAAATTAATTAATTATAGGTAAAGTTAAAAAAAAAAAAAAAAAAAAAGCTAAGAAAAGGAATGAACGAGAGCAGAGTGAGCAGCAGCAGCAGCAGCAGCAGCAGAGACTGAGATGTTTGAGAAGTTAATAGAGTGAGGGTCGGAGGACGACGACCAACTCCAAAACTTCTCTCTCTCTCTCACTTTAATGTAAACGGACTTTCATGCAGAAGTCGCAATTACTCAAGTGGGAGATTGCCTAGCTTCTTCCATTAACCGCCCCTTCTCTGATCTCTCTCTCTCTCTCTCTCTCTCTCTCTCTCTCTCTCTCTCTCTCTCTCTGATCCCTCTGGGCGAATTGAAGCTGCTGGAGTTGATGTGAGAGAGAGAGAGAGAGAGAGAGAGAGAGAGAGAGAGAGAGATTTGTATGGAATTTAAATACTTAATCATCATCGGCACGGAGATACCGTGTCTGCAAAATTGAAGGCGGCCTTCTTCCACCTGCTATCTCTCTGAATAAAAAACCCAGAGACACATTTCTGCCTGCTGTCCTTGCTGCACACCTGCCAACCAGCTTCCCCTCATTTATTTCTCTCTCTCTCTCTCTCTCTCTCAATAGTAATTAACTCTTCATCTTTGTTTTGTGATTTTCAAGTACTACTGCAAAGTGTAGTGCGTCATCACCATCTTCATTCCTCCCTCAAATTTATTTGTCCTTTGATTGTTCTTAACCACCCCTCAAATTTACCATATTTCCCTCAACATTCTCTCCCTCACACACATTTATTCTGGCTGTGCTTCATTCATGTCAACTGGTTGGAAGAGGTAATTTGTTTCATTTTGGTAACCATAGAAATAAATGTGAGTGCTTAGGATCACCTTAACCCTATAAAAAAACTGGATCCATTTCCAATGTGACTAACGGCTACATCCGTTTAAATAAATTACAAAGACTTCCCAAAAAAAAAACAACAATTTTTATGGTACAGTTTTTTTTTTTTTTTTTTTTGGTTACTATTTTTGGTAAAGTAGTTATCCATGTCACGATCAATATGCATCTATATTTTGAGAAAATGCACATTGGTATATTTTTTGGGGGAAAGAGAACGCTACCCGGTCACATAGTGCATGCCGTCCATGTGTCCAGGCACAAAATGATCACCGTACCCCTAGACATTTCCATCTTTTTAGGGGGTGCGGTGGTCATTATGCGCACCCCCATGTTTGGGCGTAGGGACGCGTGCGTTGTGCGACTAGGTGGCGTTATTTCTCTCTTTTTTTTTTTATGAGAATGCACATTGATCCACATGTGTGGATTTAACCCTTCACTCCCCCCCCCCATCCCAGTCCCCCACACTCCAACAAAAAAAAAAAAAAAAAGATACACATGCATGGATATACATAGGATGCGTGTCAATAAAAAAATAGGTATTTGATTGAACAGAAAAAAAAATGTTTGTAGGTTGTGTAGCATAGTGCCTCCCTATGACAATGTCTCTCCTCCCACAATAGGGGTAGATATGTCATTTCATAAGAGAGAGGAGAGAGATAAACACAAGGAGATGCTAGCTATATAGCAAGACAGGGAACTCAATACCTAAATTGAATTGGACTCCAGAATTTGATACATGGCTAATCTAGACCATCTCCTGTTTATCTAACGGTCATAATGGATACATCATCAATCCACATGGTAGAGTGGATATCTTGTGATATTTGAAAAAATAAAAATAAAAACCCTTGAAAACAATGATAATTTTCCAAAAGAAATTACAAAGTGTTTTGTTAATATTGTTAAAATTTGGAAGTAAATACCACTTCATTTAACAACTAAGGATTTGCTAATTGTTTAATCATTTTTCAAACACAAATATGGATAATCTTGATAACTCAAATCGTTGACTATATAGAACAATCAATGGATGGTTAATAAGTACAATTTTTGTAGCCTATCTCAATACAACCCACCATGTAGGTTATTTTCTTTCAAATCAAGAAAGGGTCAAAGGGTCAATTTGTCAATCACACTTATTAATTAGATAAATAGAGGACCATGTGGATTGACCAATTGTTAAGTTTGAAAGTCAAAATTTTTTTTACCAAAAAAAAGAAAGCCAAAGTTTCTCTTATGTGTCTAATGGGATTCACTCTAGTGTATAAACGCTAGATTGAGCCAATCTAGTATAGAATAAATTAAAGGATTTGACTTGACATATTCTATCAGTTATGGAGCTTTTGACGTATTGACAAATACTTAAAATTATGAAGGATGGTGTTAATAGTAGAATTTTTATCTATTGCTGTAACTACAGCATTGCTGTGCGCATCGTGCGGTGCAACAATGGCCATATGTGCACAGTAGACTCCACTAAACACACATGATCACTGTTGAACCACACGATACGCATAGCAGCGGATAAAGGTCCTTAATAGTATGTCCTCAAATTTTGAGATCAAATTAACATGCCAAATTTTAGATTGATAGGATTATTTAGGAAAAGGAAAACCTATTTTGAAATTTGTCACGTGAGAGAATCTATAGATTGGTGAAGCTTTTGATTTCTATGGCCCCCATCTCGCCCTTTATGGGAAACAATGCAAAGAGACAAAGGCCATATTGCTGCCATGAGTCTGCGAGGGGTTCCTATCCTTTTCTTGGGCTTTTCCTCGTTTTAAGGGCCCCAACGGAATCAGCCTTTCTACGCCTTTGCTGTTTTGCGGCTTTTATCAATTCTTCTTCAATTATTGACAAAGACGTGTGCTAACTACTCGGGTTCAGTCCAGAAAAACACGTAAATGTGTACGGGCGTTCCTCGGGCGCCCGATAGAATGCATCTATAGTGGGTCCCACGATATTCGACGGCTGGGACGCACCAGTAATGTAAACGCGTGACCCTTGAACAAAAAAATAAAAAAAATTCTTCAAACCACTGATATGGTTTCTTGTGGGTTATTGGGTTATGGATCTTTATCCGTTGCTGGAACTACAGCAGTATTGCTGTGCACGTCGTGCGGTGCAGTAACAGTCATGTGTGTACATTAATAGGGTCCACTATGACACATGGCCATTGCTGCACCGCACGATGCACATAACAACAGATAAAAATTCATTGGGTTATGATCCACGACATCTTGTTGATGTGCTCCTCTATGTTGTTTGTTCAAAAAACTCTCTTTCTCTCATAAGTAAATTTGCATCTTATAGAGGTCATAATGGTTTTGGTTCTAATTGGCTTCTTTTTTGGGTTCTGTATCATTGTTGGAAACCTAGGTTTTGAATTGGCCAAGCCATCCATGTTGAGTTTAAAAAAAATAAACACATGAAATCTAGTGATACTACATGGTGAGGACTCACCCAAGTTTAAGAAATTATCAAATCAGTTTGATTATTTAATATATATTAGATTATTATTCATAGATCATAAGTTTGGTCCATGACTAAACGAAACCCTATAATATATTTGTGTGTTTTGTCTTCAATATTAGTCACTTTTTTAATTTTTTCTTTTCATTTGCAAAACAATCATAACCTCACTCACTCCTTGGTTGGAAAAGGAGAAGGAAGATATTAAAAAACATGATTCGCTCGACTCTCCAAGTTTTGAAAAAGGCAAAAGTTTAGTAATAAATCCTAAAAAAATAATTCGTTCAACTCGTTGGAAAATCCATCTCATTCTATTTACTAATCAAATCCAAAATCAGCATCCAAAACCATCTCATTTAGTAGCAAATGGGTTTCGAGTTTCAGTGGGTCATTTCTACACGATTTTCGGATCCAATCCCAACTTGACAACTTTATCTATATTGAAGGGAATCGTGTAGCCTTGCACCAGAACGAATCAATGAGAGTGCGCACAAAAGCATTTGTTTGGATATGTATTTCTTTTTCTCATTTATTAATTTAAATGATTATTGAAAGGCTATAAATTTCCCACGGTGCCCTAAATCCCGTATCTGACAGCAGAACATTCAAACTGTCATGTTACAGGGGATCCAAGTCGAATCGCAATTCCCTAGGGACACCCCGTACCATAAAAAGAAATCACCAGGGGCAATCTTGTCACTTAATCAAGAGATAATGGTAGCATCGTAATTTCTGCAAATGCCAAGACCCATTTTCTCTGTCTCATGGACGTTATTAGATAAAACCCCAAAATTTGAAAACCACACCACGACGAAGAGAAGAAATGGGGAAATTATCACCTCTTGAGAGAGAGAGAGAGATTCAGTGTTAGAGGAGCTCAGAGTATAGATCCGATGGGCTGACTCGACTTGCTTTGCTTTTTGTTCAATGTATATATATACACACACAGACACACTTGTGCAGAATCCATTCTTCTTCTGTGCCTTTTTGTTTTGTTTTTCTGGATTCTTCCCTTCCTGAATCACTCTGCCACATAACCTCCCGGAAAAGAAGGAAAGTGATCAACAAAAGACGAAAGATGATGATGGCGATAGTTTAATTACTCACTTTCACATCATATTTGCTCTCTCCATCTTTGGGTTTCTTCTTCTTCTTCTTCTTAGTATCTCTCTCTCTTACTCTCATGGACATGGGAGAGAGTGGCGGCAGCTTTTCTAACCTTTTTGAGGAATCGGAGTTCGGAGACCCCAACCAGCTAGCAGGAGCTTCTTCTCCAGAAGATCTCTTTAGCATCTTAGAGATTCTAGAGGGTGCCCCAGACTTCAATTCCTTAACTTCTTTCGATGAAACTACTGCTCTCATTAGCCCCAAACTTAGCACTACCTCTTCGACTAATAATGCTGCTTTCCAAGAATATTCCGAGATGGAAGCCGACACTGAAATGGATATCAGAGGCGAAGCAGAAGCATCCGACGCTGCCGCTCGTAAGCGGCGAAAGCTATCAGAGACGACGTCGATGGAGGATGAAGAAACCAACCCAGATGGACAACCAAGAATGACTCACATTGCTGTGGAAAGGAACCGTAGGAAGCAGATGAACGAGAACCTCTCAGTCTTGCGTTCCCTCATGCCTTGCTTTTACGTTAAACGAGTAAATATAAAACAAAAACCCACTTACTTATCTCTCTCGTCTTTCTCTTTGCTTTTTGTTACGATTCCATATCAGTCATATTGCGGCATAAAGTGATTTGGTGTGAGTTGACATTTTCTTGGGATCTTTTTCTTAAGTTTCAAAATCCGTATCATTGGTATCAGAGCATTGTGATACTCGAAAGGATAACCTAATGTTAGAGTGAAGTCACTAGGAAAGGACTATCTACCAGATATTACTTTGACTTCGCTTACATGATTTTGTTTACACCATACATACAGGGAGATCAAGCATCAATAATAGGAGGAGTGGTGGATTACATCACTGAGTTGCAACAAGTTTTAAAGTCATTAGAAGCAAAGAAGCAAAGGAAAGTTTACAGTGAAGTTCTAAGCCCAAGGGTACTTGTTTCAGCTGGTAGTCCAAGACCCTTATTACCTCTGAGCCCAAGAAAGCCACCACCACCACCATCCCCTTTAAGTCCAAGACTGAACCTACCCATTAGTCCAAGGACCCCTCAACCAGGGAGTCCTTACATGTCAAGAATGCAACAACCATCTGGTTACCTCTCACCTACCACCACCACCATGACTACTAATAACTGCCATGAACCCTCCCCAACTTGTTCTTCTTCTTCCTCTTCTCTTGATAATGTGAAGGAACTAGCTGCAAACTCGAAATCAATCATTGCAGATGTAGAGGTTAAATTTTCGGGAACAAATGTTCTGTTAAAGACCATATCCCCTAGGATTCCTGGTCAAGTTGTGAAGATAATTGCTGCCTTGGAAGGACTTGCACTTGAGATTCTCAATGTGAGAATTAGTGTTTTTGATGATACCATGCTTAATTCCTTCACCATTAAGGTACCATTAATTACTACTTAACTTGGTTTCTTCTTCTTCTATTTTAGAAGTGATTAAGAAATCTTTGGGGGTTTTGTCTCATTTAAAGCTAATGAAAAAGTACTGTTTGTTTGTTTGGATAGATTGGATTTGAATGTGAACTTAGTGCGGAAGAACTGGCACATGAAATTCAGCAAACCTTCAGCTAGCTAATAAGCTCTAATAATAAAGACTGCCTTTGTCTGTCTCTGCCTGTCTCTGCCTGCCTGCCTTGCTGCGTGACTGCTAGCTTAGTACAAGAAAAGGTGGCCTGGGAGGAGGGCTGATAGAAACATCTAAAGCTGTGTGCGTGCAAGAAAATGTAACTTGACGTACCTTGACTTTCTAGTTGTTAATGTAGTTGTGACACTACAATTATTGTGCATTGAAGCTTTATTTTCATTGTGAGGTTGTATTATTGTCTTTGTTAATTTTACTCTTTTTTTTTTAATCCATCTATCTGATATTTCTTCTTGATCTAGAATTTTAAAATTCGAATACCCGTGGCGTCAGATGTATTTAGAACTTGTAACCTTCTTTTGAGTGTCTTGTCTTATTCTCAAAAATCTTTAAAGTAAGACATTAAGGAGAGTTGTCCAAAAAGTTTTTGAAAATGACTTATAACTATGTCATTATCATAAACTATATATCATTGTCTTGCACATTTTTTGAGTATACATGTGAAATGACAGCATTTATTTTTATTAGAAATAATTGTGTTATACTAAATGGGCACTAAGCAAATCCCTTTAAAATTTTCCCATTTTGCTAAATGTACATGATTGAGTATGGAATATAAGAAGCTTTGGATTGGAATGAGTTTCACCGCTATCAAAACCGAATGTACATGGTTAAGTATGGATTGGAAGAACCTTTGGCTTGGAATGAGTTTCACCACTATCACAAGTGTGTGAATTTAACTTTGATCTATTTTGAATCTCTATATATCCAAATTTACTGTAGTATAAGTGGAAGTAAAAGGAAATGAGAAGAAGTGAAATCAATTTAACAGAGAGAACATAAGCTTTTGTAACCGTTATTATGTAACTTAATACTATTGGTCCTTCTAGGCGTCATTATGCCTAATGAAATATAACGCTTCAATATTTGTCACTTGACAGTATTTGGGTTAGTCCATGTGATAGAGGATCTCACATACATCTCAATGGCCAAATTATAGTCCAAAGTAAGCAAGAAAAGTTACTCAAACTCTAATTCAAAGTTTTAGTAAAATTTTGAAAATGCCATCAAATGGAGATGAATATAAAATTCAAAATGACATCTTTTATAATTTTAGCAACTTCCTATACTCCTTTTAAGCTGAAATTGTACCAATGAGTTGTTTGTCTAGCCATCTATCACAGTGACTAGCCCATGTGCTGCCATGTGATAAATAGTGAAGCATTATACTTCACAGGGCATTGTGACAGTGAATAAAACCCTAAAAATATTAACAAAATTAAAATGATAGTTAAATTTGAAGTGAATTTTTTAATTTTCTATTCAAATCCAATAAATTTAATTGAAAAAAAAAAGGAACAAACATAAATATATAATCAAAGAACATTTCATATTTTATAAAAGGGAAAGGATGTACATCTCTCTCTCTCTCTCTCTCTCTCTCTCTCTCTCTCTCTCTCTCTCTATTTTTGCTGAGATTCTGTTGGGAAAAAAAAAAAGAAACGTGAATCCAAATGGTGGTTTAAATCGTTTAATTTGCTTTGGAGGAAAAAAGTTAAACCAAGTCATATTGTGAGTAACCCAATGTGGCGACCCCTTTATATATATTCCGGCACACTATTTTCGACGGTTATATATGCCATTTTTCAGCAATTTGAGATCGAAACGGTCCTCCAAAGATCTCAACTGCACTTTCTGGACGAAAATCAAGCTTCACCAATAACAGGATGACTCCATATTTTGTCCGGCTAGTAAGAAATTAAGGCTTCGATCTTTGTCCCCAAGTAATAAAAGTCTAAAACTCTCCCTCTCCTTCTCCCTCTCTAGCATGGCAAAATGAGTGTACGTTTCAACTATATATGAAAATGAAATCTTCACAGAATCAGAGGAGGCTAGAGAGGGGAGCTCTAGGGTAGTAGAGTAGGCTTCTAGCTAGCTAGACATTCTAATTGTCGATGATCGCCTCCTTCATTTCTCTAGCTTCTTCATATTAAGGAGTGTCAGAATCTTTTTAAAGTATATAGTTGCTGCATTTCCGTTCCTGTTTATATATGTAGAGATCGATCAATGCATGAAGATCGAAGCAGCCCTTCTCTTCTCAGCTCAGGCCTTCTTTCCTATAGGCCCTACCTAGCTAGCAAGCAGGCTACCAGCAACTTGTGACCAGGAAGGAAGGGGGACACAAAGGGGGACACAAATTTATTGTTTTCAACATTGAGGAGGAGAAGGTTTTTACGTTTTTTAATGAACTTTGGTCTTTGCCCAACAAAGTCTAAAGCCCAATTTGTTTCCATATAAAGCCTCCAGGCTATATGCCATTAATTATAAGCTAGTAATTTCTGTACCATGTAATACCTATCTATATATGGATCAAGATCCTCAACTGCCGAGCTGCCCGGCAATACTGTGCTATCAGACACAGTGCTGCGTGCAATGACCGCCTTATCTCCACTTGGACAAGGCATTTGGGCAGAGGTAAGGTGAACATTGAGTGCAACACCGTGTCTGGGCAGCACGGTCCTACCGAGCAGCTCAGTAGTAGAGGATCCAAATTGTCTATATCTTATGGGGAATCGATGGCAAGCTGCATGGCGTGACCCCTGCACCAGCGTGGGGCATCCATTAGGGCCGAATTTTTCATATCATCAGAAACGGGACGACGCATGCGCCATGCATCCTGGTTGTCTTCTTTTTTCCATATCTTAATTATAGTAGGTGCCATGCAACCTAGTAGTCTTTTTTTTTTCTCTCTCATATCTTAATTATGAAAAAAAAAATGCTAATCGATCGAGTGGTTCATGCTCCTAAACACAGGATCATGTGAATTTACATGCACTCTCATTGGCCCACGTGCTGGTGCAGACGCTACATGACTAGACAACTATCTCTTATCCCTTAATTATAATAGACAAAAGTTTTCCTTCTACAAAAATGGTTCAACCATTTATCTAAAGTCATTATTACTCTCTTATTATACAACATTGATAATACCTACTAATAATTGCCTAGCTCAATTGGTGAGCCATGGTGCGCTTCATGCCCATGCTCACCAGGAGGTCTCGAGTTCGAGTCTCTTGCATGGTACCTTACCCTCACCCCAGCTCACTCCCCCCCCCCCCCCCCCACCTTATATATATACCCAAAAATTGATAATATCCCCACTGTTTCTTAATACCTTCAACTCACCATCCGAACCCCTCCGTCAAGGGGCCAAGGGATTCTCCCTTCTCCTTTGAAAGTGGGTGAAGGAAAACTTTGTCCATTATAATATATGGGAAAGGGTTCTCTAAACATGAGGTGTAGGAAATAACTACACACTTTCACTTTTTTTTCTTCCTTTTTTACATCTGAAAAACTGAGATTGGAACGATTTTATATCAATAAGGAGGCCGTTAAAAGAATTTGATAACGGATCGAAATGGGCCAGATTAAACCAAAATCAATTGGATACCTTATCAGTCTGGTTTGGTCTGGCCTAATATATGCATAAAACGGGGAAAAATGACCGAAACCCCAGCAAACCGACTATTTGACATCTCTACTTAACACCACATGCAAATATAAAGAGCAATGGATCCAACAGTACTAATACTGGGAGAGGGTTCTCTCAGTAAGCACAGTACTCTCCACCCTCTCACATAAACATTGTTTATTCATTTATTTAAGGAGAGAGAAGAAAAAAAAAGAACGAAGAAGAAGATGTGAAGAGGCATAGTGTACACCTTAGGTCAAGAGAGCTTTTTCCCTAATAATAAATAGGGAAATTTTCAGCGCCCCCCCCCCCTATGTTGGACCCCAGTATTAATGCCAACCCATTAAGTCCTAAAATTTGAGTTTGAACCCAAAAACTAACGGACATCACTTGGGAACAGTTAAACAATGACGTCAGCTTGTAAATTAAAATTTAATTCCAATGTTGCCCTTCCCATTTCAAGTGAAAAACCCTTATTTTCATCGTCTTCCTCAATCTAGCTTCTCGTCTCTGCTACTCTCTTCTCTGTCTTTGAAAGCTTGCACCCCACTCTCTTCTTTGTCTTCTCTGTCTTTGAAAGCTTGCACTCCACCTCAGTCGAACGAAGAAGAAGGCGGCTCGCATCAGCTACTGCAACTTCTCAAAATCACCTCTCCAACTTTTCCATCGGCTCAAACTCATCTCTCCAACCTACGGTTCACCTCTGCAACTCTGCTCCATGTCTTGGCACACATTCCGACGACCAAAGAGAAGGAGACAAAGCTCTGAAGGAACGACTTCACTCCAAATGTAAGTTCTCACAAAACCAGACTCCTCAAAATCGAATTTTTTCCCCCTAACCTACCTGTGTAAATTGCATTTACACAGGTTTAATGGAGTTGGGTGTGCTGAGTTTGTCTAAGAAGCTGGTTTAAGCTTTGGAGGGAGAGTTGTCCTTTTCAATTTCTTATCTAAATCGGATTTAACCAATTAAATCCTAACAATGAACAACCGAACCATGTAGATAGAGAGAGAGAGAGAGAGAGAGAGAGAGAGAGACCATAGGAAGAAGAAGAGGGAGGAGGGGACTATGAGTTCAATAATTTCAGATTCTTAAATTAACCCTTTTCAGATAGTTTAGTAATGGGTCCTTTTTTACGTAAGTTTTCTCTGCTCCCTTCTTTAGGGATTATACTTCATTGATTAATGAGGACCCTCTAACCAGTCGTGAACAGGAAAACAAGTTCTTACACATGAAGTGGTTTGGATCTTGGATTATCAAGAACTTGAACCATCCCCCCCCCCCCCCTCTCTGATTAGATGAAACATTCATGTAGTTTTCTTTTGGTAGGAATATTCATGTAGTTTATGTATTAAGAAAGTGCTTTAATTTTGAATTTTTCCCCTCTTTGTTGGAAAACTAAATATGGGTTAGTCAAGGAATAATTTAGAACTCCATTTAGGACTATATTAATAAAGCCCGGCCAGACCAAATGAATGAGATCACTTGTGTCGTCGTCAGTTAAATGGTTTGGAATATGATCTTTCTTTCCCAATCACACACCCCTCCTTCTACCTTCTTGCATATAATAGACATACATGCCCCTTTTTGCTCTTATTTGTGGAGTGTTTTATCAAAAATATGTGCTTATTTGTGTAATGAGTGCAGGATGGATTTATTCACAATTTATTACTATTATGATGGGAATGTGTCACATAAGATAGTTGATAGAGATAGGTATGGATATATTGATATGGTACAAGACATCCACAGCACGGTCCTAGGTCATATACCAGATGGTAGAGGTGTGACTTTCAAATGCAAAACTATACTACCTGGTGGGAATGAGGATTTGGAGGTGTGGGATGATCAGTCTGTGATGCAGCAGTTTGACATCTTTGAGGCTGACAAGGTAATCAGATTGTATGTCTCTAATGTGCAAGAGAGTGAGCCTCAGCATGGAACCAAATCTTATAAGATTAATGGGTTTGAGCGGGAGGTGATTGGTAGGACCACTAATACAAGAAGGCAAAGATATGTGGTTGGTGAATCTACAAGGGTGAGACAGCAAAGTGCTATTGTTCCTAGTAGTAGTAGACCGCCAAAGAAGACAGTAAAAAGAGGGGGTGGTACAGCAACTGGTGTATCAAGTAGGACACCTTCTAGTCTTGCAAGAACTAATGAGTATGAACCTGTGGAATTGAATGATTCAGGTGATGATGATAAATGGCAACTTAGTGAGGATGATCTAGATAAAGAAAGTGATGGAATTTCAGATGTGGTGGAGGAATATTGGAGTTGGATGAAGGGATGGCTTTTGATTGTGTGGATGAATAGAGAACCCACTTGAAGAACTATGCAATTCAAGAGGGGTTTGAACTATATAGGGTAAAAAATGAGAAGACTAGAGTAATTGTGATTTGTGCAAGTGATGGTTGCCCTTGGAGGGTACATGCTTCTCTTGCACTTGATGGCAAGACTTTCATTGTGAAATCATTTGTAGACAAACATACTTGTAGTGGAAGAAAGACAGAATTGGCAGCAGCTAACTCCAGATGGATAGCTGGTAAACTTGGTCCCCACATCAGGGCAGATCCTGCAATGACTATTAAAAGCATGGAAGCAATGATGAAGGTACAATATGATTTCCAAAGAAGAGATTGAAGGCAACCATACTAAACAATTTGCACAGTTGCCAGCGTATCTTGATATGATTGATCAGTATAACCCATGAGCAGTAGTCAAGATTCAAATGATGGATAGACATGATATGAATCAAAATCCAGTGTTTCAAAGGGTGTTTGTGTGTTTTAAAGCATATATAAAAGGTTTTGTACAAGGTTGCAGGCCATTTCTGGGACTGGATGGTTGCCACTTAAAGGGAAAGTATGGAGGTGTTTTTTGGCAGCAATATCATTAGATGAAAATAATAGTTTATTTCCAGTTGCTTTTGGAGTAGTAGATGCTGAGAGGAAAGACAGTTGGATGTGGTTTCTTGAGTGCTTACACATTGCTATACAATCAGAGACAGACTTCATACCCCACTTGACCTTTATGTCTGACAAACAGAAGGTTAGTACATGTGGTGAATTTAATAGTTGTGCTCCCCATTTTTACATTTATATGCTTTAATTAATATATATATTAATTTTCATTTACAGGGTCTAATTGATTCAATTCAACAACAATTCCCTCGATGTAATCAGAGACATTGTTGTAGGCATTTATATGCCAACTTTAGGGGTGTTTATCCTGGAGCAATGTTGAGGACTGCCTTTTGGACTGCTGCCAAAGCATCCACTGCTGCTGATTTTCAGAAAGCTATGGGGAAGCTTAAAGATATAAAATGTAGAAGCTTATGACTGGTTGATGAGAAACTCACCTGCAAGCTGGGCAAGACATGCCTTTGATCATGGTACCAAGAGTGACCATGTGACTAACGACCGAGTCATTCAACCAATGGATTGCACCTTATAGAGACAAGCCAATAGTGACACTGATTGACCAACTTAGGATGCAGTTGATGACAAGGTTTCAACAGAGGTATGCTACTGCATGCAGTTTAATGGGTATAATTACACCAGCTATTAAGAAGAAATTGGATTCTATTGAAAGGGCAGCAAGGGGATGCACTGCACATGCAGCAAGATTGTATGAGTTTGAGGTTAATGATGGAAATAAAGTTGTTGTGGTTAAGTTGGATGAGAGAACTTGTACATGTAAAGTATGGGAAGCAACTGGGCTGCCTTGGAAGCATGCAGCCCATGCTATTGCTGTGAAGAGCCAGAGCATTGATGACTATTGTGATCCATACTATACTGTGCAGAGATATCAACTAGCATATGGAGAGATGATCCATGCATAGCCAGATACAGTTGGATTATCTGAGACTAATTTGTATGGTGTCGTGTAGCCCCCCCTTATGAGAAGGAGACCTGGCAAACCCAACAAAAATAGAAGAAGAGCTATTGATGAAGGTGCCCCTCCAGTCTTCAGAAAAAGATCATCATCAGTAAGATGTAGCAAGTGCAATACAGTAGAACACAACAAGAGAACCTGCAAAGGGGGTGTTGTGAAAGGGAAAGGAAAAAGGAAAAGAGGGGGTAGTGAGGTAAGGTTTTTTTATTATAAATCTAACTAGTTATTCATTAGATAAATTTATATATTTATATTCATATTCAGTTTTTTTTTTTTTTTTTTTTGGTGTAGAGAATGGAAAGTGGAACCAGCAGTCAGGGTGATTCAAGTAACTTCCAGAGACAAACAAGATCAAACACTGCATCTACTGGGTCTCCAATTGGGTCTATACAAGAGAGAGTGAGATCAAAGATGGCGGCCTATAGAGCTAGAAGGAATTCAAAAATTGCTAGTAGTTTAGCCACAGAGGGTAGTGGTCAGTAGTTCTAGTGAGTGGTTTATTTTCTGTTAGGAGTGTTTTTAGGGAAATTTGAGAAGTTGTAACTGTGTTTGGGAACTTTTGAAGTTGTAATATTTGTGATGGAACAAATGGAGTCGATGAACCAATGCTTTGAATGTTTTTTAAGTTGTAATATTGGTGATGGAACGGATTGGATGCTATGATTATGCCAATGAATATGATTATCTTAGTATAATTATCTTGATTGTCTACACGCTCTGTAGCTATGTGTTCCTTTAATAGATTGAAATGAGCAAAATTTTTGAAAAAGTAAAACAACTCAAAGCCAACAACTTACAATTTCATTACTAATACCATTTCATTACTAATACCAACAACTTACAGGACCAGACCAACAACTTACAAGACCAGACCATGACCTTCTAATTACCAAGTTTCAAAGTTACATCATACTTTAAAAGCCAGCAGTATAAAGTTCACCATACAGAGAATCAGTACAATTAGACACACAAGATATATTTTGGCAGACATGTCATCCTTCATCACACACACTCCATTTGGGTGAATTCCACTCCCATCTATTGTTTCGTGGTATAGCTGTAGACATGGACAGGTTTCCCATATCTTCCTTTGGATAGCACCATGCAAAGAAATCACAGCCTCCTTTGCCTTTTCTAGGACAGTTGTAGTAGAGCCTATTTGGATTTTGCTCGGACTCTGAAATCCTAACTACAGCTCGTAATCCACAGTCACATTTCAAGTTCTCAAATTTCAATGCCCTTGAATTCGTACTATTAACACTAACGGATGCTGACATCATTATCTACAAAATACACAAAATATATTAGAATTTTATTTCAAGTAGTCAAATTTGTGTGTGTGGTACAACAAGGGGTGTGTGTGTGTGTGTATGGTGTGTTGCAGCTAGGTGCAGGGTGTGTGTGTTGGGTGTAGTGCAGCAGGGGTGTGTGTAGGTGCAGCAGGGGTGTGGTGTGTGTGTGTGCAGGGGTGTGTGTGTGTGTGGGTGGGGTAGTGTGTGGAGTGCAGCAGGGGTGGTGTGTGTAGTGCGGGGGTGTGTGTTCAGGTGTGTACAGGTGTGTGTGTGCAGCTATGTGGGTGGGGTGGGGTGGTGTGTGTGTGCTGGGGTGTGTGTGTGTGTGGGTGCAGGTGTGTGTGTGTGTGTGTGTGTGTGTGTGAGTGGGTGGGGTGGTGTGTGTAGTGCAGCAGGGGTGTGTAGGTGCAGCAGGGGTGGTATGTGTAGTGCGGGGGTGTGTGTGTGTGTGTGTGTGTGTGTGTGTGTGCAGTTGTGTGTGTGTGGGTGGGGTGGTGTGTGTAGTGCAACAGGGGTGTGTAGGTGCAGCAGGGGTAGTGTGTGTAGTGCGGGGGGTGTGTGGTGTGTGTGTGTGTGTGCAGGGGGTGTGTGTGTGTGCAGGTGTGTGTGCAAGTGTGTGTGTGCAGTTGTGTGGGTGGGGTGGGGTGGTGTGTGTGTGTGTAGGGGATGTGTGTGTGTGGGTGCAGGTGTGTGTGTGTGTGTGTGTGGGTGGGGTGGTGTGTGTAGTGCAGCAAGGGTGTGTAGGTGTAGCAGGGGTGGTGTGTGTAGTGCGGGGGGGTGTGTGGTGGGTGTGTGCAGGGGGGTGTGTGTGTGCAGCTGTGTGGGTGGGGTGGGGTGGGGTGGTGTGTGTAGTGCAACAAGGGTGTGTAGGTGCAGCAGGGGTGGTGTGTGTAGTGCAGCAGGTGTGTGTGTGTGTGTGTGGGTGCAGCAAGGGGGTGTGTGTGGGTGGGTGGGGTGGTGTGTGTAGGTGCAGTGGTGTGTGTGTGTGTGTGTGTGTGTGTAGGTGCAGCTGTGTGTGTGTGTGTGGTCTCAGGTACAACAAGGGGCAAAGCCCCTGCTGTGTGGGTGCTCTCAGGTACAGGAGGGAGGGGTGTGTGTGTGTGGTGCAACAAGGGGCAGGGGGTGTGTGTGTGTGTGTGTGGTCTCAAGTACAGCAAGGGGCAAAGCACCTGCTGTGTGGGTGCTCTCAGGTACAGGAGGGGTGTGTGTGTGTGTGTGGTGTGTGTAAGTGCAGGTGTGTGTGTGTGTGTGGTCTCAGGTACAGCAAGGGGCAAAGCCCCTGCTGTGTGGGTGCTCTCAGGTACAGGAGGGTGGGTGTGTGTGTGTGGTGCAACAAGGGGCAGGGGGTGTGTGATTCAGCAAGGTGTGTGTGGTCTCAGGTACACAATTATTACTTTAAAGATTTTTTTTAATCCATCAATATGATATTTCTTCTTGATCTAGAATTTTAAAATTCGAATATCCGCGGCGTCAGATGTATTTAGAACTTGTAACCAACCTTCTTTCGATTGTCTCTTGTTTTATTCTCAAAAATCTTTAAAGTAAGACATTAAAGAGAGTTGTCAAAAAAAAATTTGAAAGTGACTTATAACTATGTCATTATCATAAACTATCATTGTCATGCACATTTTTTAGTATACGTGTGAAATGACAGGATTTATTTTTATTAGAAATAATTGTGTTATACTAAATGGGCAAAAAAATAAAATTTGAAATTATCTAACAATAAGGAGTATCAATAAGAAAATCCCTTTAAAATTTTCCCATTTTGCTAAACGAACATGATTGAGTATGGAACATAAGAAGCTTTGGATTGGAATGAGTTTCACCTCTATCACAAGTGCGTGTGAATTTAACTTTGATCTATTTTGAATCTCTATATATCCAAATTTACTGTAGTTTAAGTGGAAGTAAAAGGAAATGAGAAGAAGAGAAATCAATTGAAGAGAGAACAGAAGCTTTTGTAACCATTATTGTGTAACTTAATTATATTGGTCCTTCTAGGCGTCACCATGCCTAATGAACTATAACGCTTCAATATTTGTCACTTGACAGTATTTGGGTTAGTCCATGTGATAGAGGCTAACATACATCTCAATGACCAAATTATAGTCCAAAGTAAGCAAGGAAAGTTACTCAAACTCTAATTCAAAGTTTAAGTAAAATTATGAAAATGCCATCAAATGGAGATTAATATAAAATTCAAAATAACATCTTTTGTAATTTTAGCAACTTTCTCTACTTCTTTTAAGCTGAAATTGTACCAATGAGATGTTTGTCTGGCCATCTATTATGTTGACTAGCCCATGTGCTGCCATATATATGTGATAAATAGTGAAGCAGTACACTTCACAGGGCATTGTGACAGTGAATAAAACCCTAAAAATATTAACAAAATTAAAATGATAGTTAAATTTGGAGTGGAATTTTTTAATTTTCTAATCAAATCCAATAAATTTAATTGAAAAAAAAGGAACAAACATAAATATATAATCAAAAAAATTTTCATATATATTTTATAAGAGGGAAAGGATGTACATCTCTCTCTCTCTCATTCTATTTTTGCTGAGATTTTGTTAGAAAAACAAACAAAAAAGAAACGTGAATCCAAATGGTGGTTTAAATTGTTTAATGTGCTTTGGAGGAAAAAAGTTAAACCAATGTGGCAACCCTTTTATAGATATTCCGGCACTATCTTCTCAATGACTAGCTTTTACAAATGTGTTTTAACCAAATCCCTAACAAATAGTATGTCAAGATTGTGACAATCCGATGTGCCTCTGAAAATGAAGTTCAAATAGATTTCACAACACACTATTTTCGGCGGCTATATACATTATTTTTTGACAATTCGAGGCTGAAATGACACTCCAAAGATCTCAATTGTATTTTATGATCCGAAATCAAGCTTCACCAATAACAAGATAGCTCTATGTTTTGTCCAGCTAGTAAGAAATTAAGGCTTCGATCTTTGTCCCCAACTAATAAAAGTCTAAAACTCTCCCTCTCCCTCTCCCTCTCCCTCTCTAGCATGGCAAAATGAGTGTAGGTTTCAGCTATATTTATGAAAATGAAATCTTCACAGAATCAGAGGCTAGAGAGGGGAGCTCTAGGGTAGTAGAGTAGGCTTCTAGCTAGCTAGACATTCTAATTGTCGATGATCAATGCATGAAGATCGAAGCAGCCCTTCTCTTCTCAGCTCAGGCCTTCTTTCCTATAGGCCCTACCTAGCAAGCAGGCTACCAGCAACTTGTGACCAGGAAGGAAGGGGGACACAAAGGGGGACACAAATTTATTGCTTTCAACCTTGAGGAGGAGAAGGTTTTTACGTTTTTTAATGAACTTTGCCCAACAAAGTCTAAACACCAATTTGTTTCCATACAAAGCCTGCAGGCTATGCCATTAATTATAAGTCTAGTAATTTTTGTACCATGTAATACCTATCTATATATGGATCCAGATCTTCTCCTGCGGAGCTGTCTGTCAGTACTGTGCTGCTTAGATACGGTGCTGCATGCAATGACCATCTTACTTCCATTCGGGCAAAGCACTTGGGCAGAGGTAAGGCGTACATTGAGCGCAATACCGTGTCTGGGCAGCACGGTCCTGCCGAGCAGCTCGGCATTAGAGGATCCAAATTGTCTATATCTTGTGGGGAATCGATGGCAAGTTGCGTGGCCCCTGCACCAGCGTGGGGCATCCATTAGGGCCGAATTTTTCATATCATCAAAGACGGGATGACGCATGCGCCACGCATCCTGGTTGTCTTCTTTTTTCCATATCTTAATTACAGTAGGTGCCATGCAATCTAGTAGTCTTTTTTTTTTTCTCTCTCATATCTTAATTATGAAAAAAAAAAATGCTAATCGGTCGTGTGGTTCTTGCGCCTAAACACAGGATCATGTGAATTTACATGCACTCTCATTGGCCCACGTACTAGTGCAGACGCTACACGACCAGACAACTATCTCTTATCCCTTAATTATAATAGACAAAAGTTTTCCTTCCACAAAAATGGTTCAACCATTTATCTGAAGTCATTATAACTCTCCTATTATACAAAATTGATAATACCTACCAATAATTGCCTAGCTCAGTTGGTGAGCCGTGGTGCGCTTCATGCCCATGCTCACCAGGAGGTCTCGAGTTAACGAGTCTATTGGTTGGTACCTTACCCCAACCCCAGTTCACTCCACCCAAAAATTGATAATACCCCCACTGTTTCTTGATACCTTCAACTCACCATCCGAACCCCTCCGTCAAGGGGCCAAGGGATTCTCCCTTCTCCTTTGAATGTGGGTGAAGGAAAACTTTGTCCATTATAATATATGGGAAAGGGTTCTCTAAACATGAGGTGTAGGAAATAACTACACACTTTCACTTTTTTTTCTTCCTTTTTTACATCTGAAACACTGAGATTGGAACGATTTTATATCAATAAGGGGGCCGTTAAAAGAATGATAACTGATCGAAATGGCCAGATCAAACCAAAATCAACTGGATACCTTATCAGTCTGGTTTGGTCTGGCCTAACATATGCATAAAACGGGAAGGAAAAAACATTCAATTTAGTCTGGTCCAATGTATGCATAAAAAGGGGAAAAATGACCGAAACCAAAGCAAACCGACCATTTGACATCTCTAACTAGGACCACATGCAAATAAAAAGAGCAATGGATCCAACAGTACTAATTATGGGAGAGGGTTCTCTCAGGAAGCACGGTACTCTCCAACCCGTCACATAAACATTGTTTATTCATTTATTTAAGGGGAGAGAAAAAAAAAAAACCAAAGACCGAAGAAGAAGATGTGAGGAGGCACAGTGTACACCATAGGTCAAGAGAGCTTTTTCCCTAATGATAAATAAGAGTTGCCTTTTTGGGAAAATGCAATGCAACACAATTGTGGATGCCTTTCTAAGGTAGGGGTGTCAACCTGTCAATGTCCATTGGGCTTGTCTCGCTCGGGCCTCAATCAAGCTTGCACATCTGAATCCCATTACTGAAACTGATCCTTTAAGTAAAGTAAAGAATTTTCTTATGGTTTTTTGCCCTTTTAGTGTAAGACATATTTTTGTTCTAACAATCTAACCAGGATTATAATATCATTTCATATGTATATTCAAAAAATGTGCACGACAATGGTATATTTATTTTCTCGCTTTTTAAATAATCAATCCTTAATTGATCTGGTAATGGTCTTTACTTGGATTCATTCATAAGGGGCCCTTAAATCAGGTTTGGACCCGGATTGAATAAGAAAAAAAGGGCATACCCAATGCACGAGGCTCTAGCCACTACGCGGTCTGGGGAGGGTCATAATTTACAAAACCGTACCTCTACTTTTGTAGAGAAGTTGTTTCCAGACTCAAACTCGTGATCACTTGGTTACAATGGAGTAACCTTACTGTTGCACCAAGGACCTGAATTGAAAGGGATCAAGATTCTCTCCAACTCCAACTCCTCTCCAACCACTTATTCAACGGCGGGGAGGACTTGGACACCCAACAGTTGGAGAAGATCTTTTTCTGATTGAATGATTACTATAAAATCTAAAATAAAAACAGAACTATTTATTAAACAATCAATTCTATTTCGGACTTGAACGGGTGGTTTCAATTGGGACCAACCATCTGTGTCCGAGCCTGATTTTGACATATCCTGTATTTATAGCATTCTTACATGACAACAACAGAACAGAACAGAACGACATATATGAATGCAGACCAAAGAAAGACAAATAATAGGCACAATCAGTAAAGAGGATCGAATTAACTCCTGATGCGATTATCTCTATTGGTATTATAACATGGAGAGGACAGTTTCATGTCTATTGTTACACCAGGTTGACATGCTCATTATATATCTAATAGCGTGTCTTTGCCTTCGTCCATCCCTAGCTACAATATTGCTAAGACCTCTCACAGGGCTTTAATCAAACAATTTATTGACGTATAATCTGATCTAGTTACTGCAGTTCCTGTTTATTTCCGAAGGGTATTGTTATTGCAGAAGTAGCATAATTATGCCCCCCCCCCCCACCTTTGGTTGCTAGCACTGTTTAAAAGATAGAAATAGGATCAGTTGGATCGGCCGATTCAGATTGAAAAGGCCATGATCGATTCTGATTCTAGATGTTTCAGAATGACTGATTGTAAGGTTTTTAGGACCAGAACACTGGGTTTTCAGATCTGAGGAGCCCATTCTAGGGTTTTTGGGATTGATTTCGATTCTATTGAGATCCGAATCAATATGGACCATTTTGACCACTTGGATTCCGAGTTGGTTGCAAGTAAAAGGAAGTGAAAAGAAGCAAATTTTTTCCAAAAAAAAAAAATGATTTTTTTTAAAATCTATCTAAAACTGTAATCATATTTGATAAATATGCTCTTTGGAGAAAAGTTTCCTTCAACAATGGAGAAAGAAGAATCCTCCAACTTGTCATCGAACTCCTATGTAATCATAAACTCCCACCCTCTATTGTACATGATCGAAAACATCTCTCCTTAGTTCCAATCATATGGAACTGAAAAAAATGGTGAGTGGATTCTTTCTTCACCGTGAGTGAAATGTATTAGCTATTTTACTTCTCAAATAAAAAGAAATTGATTGCAAAGTATTGAAATTTGTTAAACAGCAATGTGAGATAATGATTACAAAAACTTCCACCAAAGTATTAATTTGATTTCACTTCCCTTCCCTTTGTTTCCCTTGCAACCAATGGGAACTAACAAGAATAACCTTGTGTATTAAACAAGAAATTCGTTTTCTTCGCCTAGGTGAAGAGAATAGAGATTCTCTACACTTGTGGTGATTTGACGCTATAATTAGGTCCTAAGCATAAACCTACTTTGCACAACTGCTTACAAAAATTTCCCCCCTTTTTTCTTTCTGTGCGAACAGTCTTCATTGCACCAACTGCTATGGCTGTTATCCACATTTTTTCCTTTTTTTTGGAAAGTCACCACAGCATTGTTAAATACAGGAAGAAGACAAAACAGAGGGGGGGGGGGGGGGCGCTACAGAACGAATTCAATTTCTATTTGAACAATGAAGAAGACACATGCAAAGAATTCTACAAATGGAATGAATGATCACAAGCTACCTATTGCAAATTCACGAGGAAGAAAGGGACAGTGTTCCATTATTGTATGAATAGTTAAGGTGCTGCAAGAAGACAGACATCAATGGATGAGAAATTGGACCACCTACTTCATTATTGCATTAAATGTATGAACAAAGGAATCAAATATATCATGGAACTTCATGACTTAAGGACTTTTGACAAACTAGATCAGTATCAAGGATAAGATCATCAGCCATCAGATACCCTTTACCTCTAAAACATTTCTAGTCAATTACAAGACGAAGTTTTGAGATGACATATCATTTAGAAAAGAAGGAACAACTACCGCCAGCTGAACGACAAAGCCAGATTTCCGGCACCTTCAAGAAGCTTCACTTGTGAAGGCCCATCTGGACAAAATGCAATTACAGCTCCTCCACTTCCAGTAAATTTTGATGCTGCTGCCACCCTTCTGGCTTATTCCACCATTTCTATATTCATAGATCCAAGAGCATCATCTCCAAACATATACCTGTGTTACACCCGCACAAATAGGAATATGAATTCCAAAGAGAAGGGTGGGTGGAGGGTACAAAAAAATTATTATGAATAAAATTCACCAAAGGCTCAATGAGAATGAGAGAAACCAATTTGGCTACAGGGTGTAAGAATCAAGGCAAACGATAACTTCTGGATATAATAGAACCTTTTTTTTTTTTTCCTTCGAAGATCAAAATTAAGATTAACAAGTTTCGCAAGTCTGGTGAAGTCCTTTTTAAGTAAGGCTGCACGGCCTTCTAAAGCAATATTTGCAACTTCTGTCATTGATGACATTATAAACTCATCACCGTCAAGCCACCTTTTGCAAACAGTACTATGTACCTGCTTTGACATGTATTTTATGAAGAATCCATTTCAAAATAGAAAGCTAATGTATATGATACAAGGAAATAATAACCAGTTACCAAAATGTAAAAAATAAGCTTCCCCACCTCAACCCCCCTTTTGGGGGACCCAAAGTAATAAGTGGAACTATGCATTATCTAGATTCTTAGAGCTAAAGTTCTAAATATTTTGAAGACAATCATAATATCCTAGGATAGGATGATCAGGCGAATTTTCTCAAGTCACTCTTCAATTAAGAAGATGAAACAATGCAACCCTCCTCAAAAATGTCACAGCATGCCACATTAATAGATAGACAGAATTTGTAGCTTGCCCAACTCCAGAAACACCAGCACTCCCTGATGTGTGTGATGCAGCAACCACAAACTTCAGTGATGATGTTTTGCAGAACATTTGCTTTTTCAATGCCTATCTTTCTGATTAGGTGTTAAACGTGCAAAGGTAAAGGATGAGAACACCCAAAACAGAAATAACCCTGGTTATGGACAACCATTACAAGGTAGATCTGTGCATCAACCGAGTAAGAAAAAATAGGTTGAGAAGAGAGATTAATAAGACAATAACAGAAGCCAAACCATCCCAGAATCACTCGGAAATTCAGCATAAATGAGATAGAGGAGGGAGACCACTGAGATCCATGGGTGTATAAATGCCATGCCCCAAATCCATATATTCCTTGCTAAAATCCTGCAAGATATCAATGTTGAAAGTGGTAATTGGAAAAATATAATTGAATGTCAATTAGGTGTCTGTATCACAATTTAAATATTGTGTACCATGTAAACAAGTCCTCCATAGACCTGTGCAACCCAGTCTTGAAGACCAGCAACAATTCCAATCTCCTTCTCCGCATCACGAATAAGGTTAGGCCTGATCTCAACTTTAACCAGATGCCGGACTTTATAGAAGTCAAGGAGGCAATTCAGGGCAACACATACAATGGCACTGGAACCTTAAAGTCCTGTTGGAAGTGTGAAAATGTTAAGCCATACTCCATCCATCTGATGGAGAATAAATAAATAAAGGCACTCACATGAGCTCCTATGAGAAAACATTGTCCTAATATAAAACAAAGACTACACGCGCTATTAAAAATGACCAATGTGATTATAACCTAGAATACAAGTGCCACAGATCAAATCATATCAAAAAGGAAGAAAAAAGGTAAAGAATAATAAAGGAAGATAAACATTCCAAGTAACACAACATCTAAACGGTATGGGATTTGCAAAAGAAAATCAAATAACAAAATGTGCAGTTTTGAGATGCAATCATATCAATGTTCTGTAGGCTCCGTTTGTTTCGGCATAAAATTTGACAATTTTACTTCGTAAATGTAAAATTTTACATGTTGAAAATTTTTATAATGTTTGTTTCTGTCAAAAAACAAACATTGGAACACTTTTCAACATTTAAAAATTTACATACTAATTTATTTATTTTTTGTGAAAATTTTCAAGTAAAATTTTACGCCGAAACAAACGGAGCCTTAATAGAAAGAGGAATGTCTTAATTTATTCCCACCATAATGCCAACTAGTAGTCAGGGTAAGGTTGCTCCATTGTGACCAAGTGGTCACGGGTTCGAGTCTGGAAAAAGCCTCTCTGCGAAAGCAGGGGTAAGGCTGCGTACATTATGACCCTCCCCAGACCCCGCAGTGGCGAGAGCCTCGTGTACTGGGTATGCCCTTTATAATGCCAGCCAGTGTGTTGGCCAAATAAATACTTCTTGGGAAGGGGGTATGCTTTGCAATGTGAAAACAGCAAACTGAAACAGGAATTGATCTATTAGTGGTTTGAACATGTGTGTAAAGACTTGGAAACAGCCTCACCTGCGAAGCACGGGAAAGGCTATGTAAATTTGCCCGTCCCAGACCCTGCAGTAGTGGGAGCCTCGTGCACTCGGACGCTCTTTTTTAACATGTGTGTAACTGAATTCATATCTCTAATTGACACTCCAACAGTAAAAAATCATTTTATCAAAAGACCTATCCTGATTTCCAAAAGAGAGAGAAACATGCTATCACATCTAAT
Organism: Telopea speciosissima; assembly: GCF_018873765.1. Taxonomy (NCBI): domain Eukaryota; kingdom Viridiplantae; phylum Streptophyta; class Magnoliopsida; order Proteales; family Proteaceae; genus Telopea; species Telopea speciosissima. Next base: position 84,417,028 of record NC_057916.1, on the reverse strand, counting down.
GACAGCAGGTAACCCTCTCTGAATTTCATGCAGAGCACTATGGTGTTAAACTGCAAATCTGTAAATAAAGTTGACCATATGATGCTTGAGCTTGTAAACTTGACTACTGATAAAGTTTCAGATATAAGGTTGTTTTGGTTCAGCTGCCACATTACAGATGAACGAACAAAAGGTAGAACTAACCCTATTCTTTTTTCTTTTTTTGATTGGAAGTAGAAGGAAACACAATTTAATTGGTACAGAAAGACAAAAGTGGGTGATTTGACTAATAGACTGTCCTTGGATTGGCAAAGCTAGAGTGGCACTAGCAGTTGTATCACTCTTCCTTTGTCCTCATTAATACCAAATACCGTTACCAAAAAAATGAAAATAATACCAAATACAACTGAAAAAACAAATTACATATAATGGAATGGAGGAAGGACAAAATTAGGAGTAGCTACAAAATATTGATTAAACATGATTTTAAATATCTGAAACACTCTTATCCCATAAACAACCTCATTGGACCACCTACATGTAGAAACCCTTATTAGATTTAGTAGGGACTAGGGTTTGTCAGCCCCCCCCCCCCCCTCAAAAAAATCCCACCCCTTATTCATAAACCACCTCACGATGCAGCCAATAGTTAGAAACCCTGATATGATATGGTAGAGATGATTATAGTTCATCACACCCCCCCCCCCCGAAACCAAAATGGAGGAGAAGAAACAGAAAAAAGGGGTGGACTGGGGGTTTGTTACGATCATGACTTCAGTAATTGTACAACTTAACATTCAATCAATTGAGACATCCTCATGGAAGAGCAATTCACAACAAATTTCCATTCATTTTCCCAAATGATAAAATTAAAGGAAAAAAGTGTGGGTGCCACAATAACAAGTAACTATGATATCAAAGGAGTAAAAATACCACACTGCCAATTCGCTACACTACTGCTACTGCTCCTGATGACAGTCTCTAATACACCTTTTGGACCCCACCAAAAGCCACAATTAATGGATTCCCTAAATCAATCGAAACCAAAAGGAGAAAAAACAATGGGATGGTCTGAGATGATTTTTTATAGGAAAAAATTTATGAAGGAAATGCCCAGGCTTTATATGGCCTTTGATTGCCTCATAAAATATATAAGAAATAAAAATAGAACTAGGTAACTTTCTTAAGATATTCTCAGAATCAATGGGTGAATGAAACAGAAACTAAGACTATTCTGCAACAGCTACAAATAAAAACCTCATGAGAATTACGGGAATAGTGGCACTGAATGTTCTTGGAAGCACAAGAGAAGGAAAGAAACCACCTTATTGGTTAGTAAATGAGCACTTGTCTTCTCTCATACACCAATATGTTAAGGTTGTGCAAGATATAGCAGATACATTAGCTAACCTATGTGCAAACTGAGGCTTTTGGAGAAGGAAACATTCTTCCCATTCTGTCCATTATTACTAGTTTTGTTATATATTCCCGCAGGAGAGTCACAGATGTTGAAATAAGTTGTTCCTTCCCATAGAATCCACCTTCTTGAATAACATCCCACTGGACCAATTATTGTAATTCATAACATTAGCATTACATTTCCCAAAGTAAGATTTTTCGCAGTTGATAGGAAACAATGCAGCAAGCTTCAAAAGTATATATATTCACATTACTATAACAAGGAAGTCACACTAACATATATATATTTTTTTCCCAATTGAGCATTGCTGTAGTCAAACCACCCCACCTCCAAAAAAAACCATCGTTGCAGTAACCCTTTACCGGCGATGAATGCAGTAAAGGGTTACTGCAACAATGGTTCTTTTTGGAGGTGGGGTGGTTTGACTATATTACCTATTCGATTCAGTAAGTTTGTGGTACGAGGGCTCCAACCGAACGGAAGCATAGAAATTGGCGAGACTGAATGACATGGTCCGACCGAAGTAGACATCGCTAGGGTTTCCAAGGAGGCCAACTCTGGCATAGTCCTTTACTCCTTTTGCTCGATGGATGATGGAAAAGGAACCAACATCGTTAAGGACAGTGTAGGAATCGATGTCCCTCATTGTAGCCCAGCTTTTCTTCTTTCCCGAAGAATACCCATCAGCCAACACCACTATTTCTCTCTTATGTTGCTCACAAGGGGATCTGCACTTCTCAGTTTTTTACGAGAAGAAACTGCTCTTCTTTTGTTCCAGAATTTCCATACCAATATGTTTCTATTTCAAAATACTGTTTGATCTGATTTTTTCACATTATTTCAGAGAAATAGAAATCAAACCCCCACCCCCAATTGAAATAGTAAACAGAGACCCTTTGGCGAATTAAAATCCTCTACAATACCGGCGGGGCAGGAGTGAACTCCATCCCGTTTGTTCAGGTAGGGTGGGAGAAATAAGGATGTTCACGGATATTCAAAAATTTATATTCGATCCGGGTGGTTTGTATCCGTTTAGGAGAATTTGAATTTATTCGAAAACTAATCAGATACGAATACGAATATAATAATTCTCCTATTCAACCGATAATTATCTGATTCACTGGCCAATCCGATGGAAATAAAATGGGTGAATTATCTTTATTTTCGTTTATCCAATTAAGTTTTTTTTTTTATATATAATTTTATAAGTTAAGATAACGATATTCTTTTTTAGATTTTCTATTGGTTATATATATTGTTTTATGCATTGTGATACATAGAATCACATATCTATTAAACTAAATACATGATAAAATCAAAAGTTAAAAACATTAAAAAATCAAAGACGAAGAAAGGGTAGGTGTTGAACTCTCAAGTCTCAACCCTAACCCTCATCAAAAAAACGGAAAAAGTGTCAACAAATAGGATAATATCTAGGGGTGTAAATGAATAGCCGAAATCCGTTTCCATATTTGTGTCCGTATCCGTTTAGCACTATCCGAATCCGTCCGAAAGCTAAACGGATGCAGATACGGATAGGCTATAGCTATCCGAAAGCTATATTTACATGTAAACGGATAAAATATCCGATCCGTATCTGTATCCGTAGAGCACTATCCGAATCCGTCCGAAAGCTAATCAGATGCGGATGCAGATATAGCACTATTCGAGCCAAATCCGATCCATTTACATCCCTAATAATATCCAAATCCATTCAACCATTTTTGCTCGTACTAGTGCCCCCCAAAAATTCTTGGATTTATTGCAATATGAAATTGAATGCCAAAACAAAAAAATGTCAACGAATAGGATAATATTCGAATCCATTCGAATATAATCGGATACGAATATGGTAATGCCACTTTTCAACCGAATTGGATCCATTTATATCTTTAGGGAGAAGTGGAGTGAGAATTTGGGTGCCATTAAAATGCAACATGCTATGTCATTTGTGAAATGGACCTAGGCATGTTTGCCACATAGCAAATAGTGACAAGTCAAAATGCACAAGCCGTGGTGGTATTACCCTATAATCAACTCTGAAATTGCACATTTATACTTTCTTTCTTCGTTTTGTTTCGTTCTCGTCCCAGAGTTGCGATTTGAAGTATGTGGGCAGTGAGTCGGCTTACAAACCTCTGGATTCATGGTACCTTTCTCTTCCAGTTCTCACGTCTGCACTTCAGACTGAAATGCGTCTCCTCGTGTTCTAAGGTTTGCTTTAGATTCACCTTTCTCTATTCGCTTCTATGTTCACTCTTTACATCTAAGCTAAAATCCGGCGATTCGTCGAGAGTTTCTCACTGTACATTTTTAATTGTTTCAGGCTGTGCCATGCCTAAGTGAAGATTGCGATGAGTTCTTGCCGTGGTTAGAGCGGAAGGCAGGGGTCGAAATTTCTTCACTTCTTTCGATTGGGAAATCTGGACATGGCAGGTTCTTCATTTATGGAATTTCCCACATCCAATTTCTGAAGATTTTGTGAGTTACTCGCTCTGCCTTTATCCATGTACTTTGATTCTGGATTCTGTATTCTAAATGCAGGTCATTGTTAGCATCGAAGTTCATACGAGCTGGAGATTGCATACTGAAGGTTCCTTTTAGTGTGGTATTTCATCTTCGAATTAAATTCAAAGTGCTTTTTTATAGTTTGTAGTGTGCGTCATTGAGTTGCTTAAGACCTGAAGCTTCTTGTTGTGTTTTGTTTATGCAGCAGATTACACCAGACAAAATCCTTCCCGAAATTAGCTGGTTATTAGGAGATGATGTTGGATATACTGCACGGCTTGCTATTTTTATTTTAGTCGAGAAGAAAATGGGCCAGGTATTGTCAATTGGTGATGCATTCTTTGGGGGGAGTTTCTAGTAGTGGACTTTCTTAGACCGTGGAACTAAACTGGTAATTTTATAGAACTGATAACTATTCCCCCCCCCCCCCACTCTTTCTGTCTCTTTAATTGCAGGACTCCAGATGGGTCCCCTATATAAGCCGTCTTCCTCGGCCCGGGGAGCTTCATTGCACTGTACGAGCTATTAGATTTACTATCTACAAGAAGTATAACTGTGCAGAAAACTAGAATGGATTTCTTGACTCAGTAATGAGTACCATTGCTCTTTTTGTATTACATACTACAAGATTCATCTCTTTCAACTTTGGTCCTTAAAATTTGTTCAAGATATATGGTCAAATTATTAAGAAATAATCAATAATGGCTTGATTGATGTATGGAAGAATAAGTTTTAAAGACAGGAAGGATGAAATCAAGTCTACGGAAAAGAAGAAACAAAGTTACTGTTAAAATTATCCACTCTCATTTAGTATTTTTTCACTTTCTTTTCTATCTCATTTTTGTTTGGTAATTCTTACAATGAAAAGAATTAGTCAAAACCAAAATGAAAGATGCATGAGAGTTTATAGTTATGAAACATAGAATGTAAAGTACAGAGGAAATGACTGTTACAACACAGTGAACACACTATGGATAGAAGTTTATGTTAGGGAGTAGGTCTAGGCTGGAAGAAGCCGGGCTACTACTAAGTTGATGGCACTTAACAATTTTGCTTGGCACTTAAAGGCCGATTACAGATTGCACAATGTATTTTCTTTTTGCCTTTCATCCAAGGATAAAGAACTCAGTGCTGCCCTAGGTTTCGACCAACCAGAAACCAAAATTTGGTCGAAACCTGGTCTTTTTTTGGCAAAACTCGACATGTGATGGGCTGGTCAAAACTGATCGAAACTACTGAAACTGGGTTGGTTGAAATTGGTTAAAATTGGCCGAAACTTGGTATTTTTTGGTTGAAACTGATCGAAACTATCGAAAATTCTGAAATATTGTCAAAATATGTCAAAACCTGGTTGAAACAGTAGTACATATAGGTTTCATCTCGGAAACTTGGGAAACCGAGATATCTCGGTCGAAACCACTGGTTTTCAACTGAGTTCTTCTTCCATGCTTTCATCCCTCAAACCTAGCAATATCACTCTCTCTAATCATGATAATTTTGATTATTTAAAAAAATGTGACTGATTGCTTCTTTGGTTCTTTCCCTGCCCCCTCTTGGGGCTCGGTAATATATTTATTTACCAAAAAAAATTAGAGTCTCCTGGCTTGATTTATGGTAGTTTCAACATAGCCATTGTTCTTACCAGATAACCTGTGAATAAAAGTTTTTTGGAATTATATTTTTTTGTATCATGGTATATTCTATGAGCATAACCCTATTACTGATTTTTTTTTAAGGATAGGTATTCAATGGATATTTAATAGCGAATTGTTTGATATCTTTCTAGATATTCTGGAGTGAAGATGAACTGGACATGGTTCGAAAAAGTGCAATATATCATGAAACTGTCAATCAACAAGCCCAACTTGAAAAGGAATTTTTGGCAATTAGACCAGTATGTATTCATTTGATTCTTTCTCCCTCTTCCCTGTGTGTATCTGTGTGTGTGTGTGTGTGTCCCTTCTTTGATAAGAAATTATCATATTATCTTTATAATTGAAGATAAGTGTGGTTCCCCAGTATCCTCTTGTCTTTCTATTGGACTACCATTTTGAGGGAGGTCAAAAGAATCAAATATCCATTTCTTTTACAGAGAACTGGGCAGGCTTATTTCTTTTTTTATTTTGTTGAGGGAGTTCAAAGGAATCAAATAAAAAATAGACAGACTTATTATTTTTTTTAAAATTTTGTTGATGAATTTCAAAGGAATCAAATATCCATTTCTTTTACCAAGAAGTGGGTAGACTTATTTCTTTATTTATTCATTGTAGCTTTACTGTATCACAATTTCATTTCTGATATCTTAAGTCAAGACGATCTTGATATACTTGTAAACATTAGGGTTTATCCCTTAATTTAATGAATTTTACCTTATTAATAAGAAGGGTGAGACACCTTGGTGTTTAGTCAAAAAATAGGTACAAACAAAGAAACCCACCAAGGCAGGGATAATACAAATGTACATTGATCAGAAGCATCTTAGTGAATATGTTTAGTATTTTAGTAAATCCAAATTTATATGTTAATTTTAATAAGGTGCTATATATAGTAATTTTGATTTTACAATTTTTATATTAGTTTTTCTTTCAAACTGTACTATTGCTTTGGTTTTTGGTAAGACTAGTAGGGCTGTGTGATTGATTATTTTTGGGTAATTTCTAATTTCAGCTGGAGCTTGTTCTAAGCTTGAATTCAAATAGGAATATTTATTTTGGGAGCCTCTTAATATGTTTGTAAGGAAAATGACTAGGCCCCCATTTTCATATGAATGAATTGTCTTGCTTCATCTTTGTTGGTTATTTGATACTTCCCATAGCTTTTCTTATTTTCTTAAGTTTTTCAACAACAACAGCAACAATTCAACATTGTCCCAACTAATGGGGTCGGCTACATGGATTCTTTCCTTCAATCAGCTCTATTCGAGGTCATACTTGATACAAGGCCTAAGCAATTGCATGTCTTTCCTCACCACTTCTCCTAAGGTCATTTTAGGTCTGCCCCTGGCCCTTTTAGTTCTTTCAATCTAAGTCAAATTGCTCCTCCGTATTGGAGCATCCAAAGGCCTCCGCTGAACATGGTCATGCCACCTCAAACAACTTTCTCGTAGCTTGTCATGTATCGGAGCTAACTCCCAAACCAGCTCTAATATGATCATTCCTTACTTTAACCTTCCTAGTTTGGCTACTCATCCATCTCAACATCCTCATCTCTGCTACACTGAGTTTATCTATATGATGCTTCTTAAGTGTTTCCATCTTCATAATTATTTACATAAATGCACTGTTTGATTGTTTCCAATAGCACTGCTGAACTATTTTGCCATTATGAATCAAATGTAACAAATTAAATTAGTGCTTGTGCAGTGGGTTGAAATAGTACATATCTGGGATCCTAATTTCTTTAACACAATGGAATGTTGGAACAATGAGATTTTCCACTCGGTTTCTTTGAGTATGGACCTCTGTAGGGATGTTTCAAGGACTAAATTTCCTGTATAGGAGTTTTCAATTTTATTTTTATTTTATTTTTATGTTAGTATTGATGTGACAGTGGTGTTTTCAATTGTTGAGGTCATTTGGTTGCTTCCATTGGCTTCATGATTGCCCAATAACAGTTAATCTGTCATCTCCATTAATCTATCATATCCAATATGTTTTGAAATTTTAGTACTGGAGGTTAGACTTCTGAGATACCATAATAGTTCTTTAGTAAGATTTTAAATATATTTCTGGTGACTAAATCTGGTTTTCAACTTAGCTCGTGACTTTTTTAAACTAAGGAATATTGTAATCACTGTTTGCTGGTTCACTGTCCTGTTTGAACAGCACACTTGGGACCCTGGCATTGGAAACCCCATAAAATAAAGGGGAGGGAGGGGGAATAAACAACATTTATGTGACATTTGATTGGACTGTGATGTCACAGAATGCTTGAGGTTTACATTTTCCTTATAATAACTACATTTCTTTGACAGTTAGTATGTCTTATGGTTCCAGGTTCTTGATCATTTCCCTCAGATTTTTGAAGATGTTACACTGAAGGATTTCATGCATGCATATGCTTTAGGTACTAAAATTTTGTATGCATTTACTGCTTGTAGTCTTATGACTTATACTTTTACCTCATTGGGGGTATGCTGCACAATTGCTTTTAATTTGGAATCATTTTATAAACTTTGAAGCTTATTCCCTTTTGCATCACACTATAGTCTTAAACTATTCTGATTGGTTATTTGTGAACCTTCCAGTTGGATCCCGTGCATGGGGAAGTTCTAAGGGTCTATCTCTGGTATCATTCTTGTACTTATTTTTCCATCACTTATACATATTGTGCAGTGGCAGTAAGGGCTATTTCTAAATTACTTATACATATTGTGCAGTAGATTCCATTTGCAGATTTTCTAAATCATGATGGGTTTTCAGAGGCAGTGTTGTTAAGTGACGAACATAAACAAATCTCTGAGGTATTAGTTCCTGTTTATTGTCAAGTTTAAGTGGTATGTTTGCGGAATAATTATTAATAATACAGGCCCATCCCTTAATTTTTTTTTATTTTTGTAAGTTTGTGCTTGGTTGTTGCAAATTGTTCGGTTGATTGGATGTTCATGAAATTTAATTGGTTAAACTATTTTGACTTAAATACGAATACACCAGCTTTCACATGCTTGACTTGTCTTTCTGAATCCTCAATTCACAAAGCCTCCCTTAAGCTACTCTTCCTCAACATGGTAATCTCTTATGGGCATTCCAGCAATGTTGCTCTCCTGCCGGGAACACTGAGACAACAACTACAACAAACTCAGCCTTATCCCAACTTAATGGGGTCGGCTACATGGATCCAAACAGAACAAAGTAGGGAAAATAAAGTTAAAAAAAATAAAATTCATATCTTGCAGATGTCGTTAAATTTATCAACTTGGGTCTGGGGAAGAATCTGGAGTTCCACTGCCTTCCATTGTAGTGGTTCATCACTTCATCTTTCCTGCAGCTCCTTGAAAAGTTGGACCATAGAACTATTATCTTTGTACTCATCCTTTTGGTTTAGTCTTTTACTAGATATGGATGGTATAAAAGGATAAGACTTAGATCTGATCTGGCATACCCAAATTTGTCATGGTGACACATCTACAAGATCTGAATGCAATCAGAGAACCAATAAATCTGAAAATATTGTTTCCATGTTTGAATCAATTAGCTTTGGATCAGATTGGGATGTGTACCTTAATTTCTATCAATGTGAAATATCATCATTGGATTTTGGACTTGCAACCTTCTATTTATAACTTTACACTCAAAATCTTCAGCATGCATGTATTAGATGTCCTTCAACCATGCTGAGAAATGGATCCAATTTCCAAGGGATGTGAGTTTTAACTTTTAAGAACCGACTGTGTTGCTTGACTACCAGGTTGGGTTTTGGGTTAGTATTGTTAATCTTTGGTATGTATGGTATCATGAGAAAGAGTTCTTAAATGCTTGATTTATAAAATAAACATTTGTAAGGCAGCACTGCAGAATTGCAGAGGAGTTTTTTGCATGTCTGTCTTTGCTAACATTAGTAGAAACCTTTTGGTCTTGCTTTAATTCCTTCGTTCTGTCTGTGCAGGTTATTGCTGATAGGGATTATGCTCCTGGCGAAGAGGTTATATGGTGCTTAATGAATTTGTTATTACTTCTGTGAATCTTTTCATGTTTCAGAAGTGAAATGTATGTTGATTTAATATTGTGATGATGAAAACAGCTAGATGTTGTGAGAATTCATTTCTTCTTCTTCTTGATCATTTTTACAGTTCATTCCTATGGGCTGTGTGCTACTCGTTACATAGTTCATTACTTTCGATGATCCTTGATTCCACTGTCCCTACTTCTACCATTTAGCAATCCAGCAATGAGTTCAATATTAGTGGTCTCATATGTTAAATTTAGTGAGAGATTCATGGGTAGCATTTGATCATGGTAGATCCTGATTGGTGTAATTTTGTCACCTAAATGTAGTGTTTAACATTATTGCTGCTTCTTGTTGCCTCGGCCCCATTCCGCACCCCTCCCCCCCCCCCCCCCCCCCCAAAAAAAAAAAAAAAAAAAAAAAAAAAAAAAATCCCTACCCTAATGCAGATTTCCAGCAGAAAGAAGAGGAATTTTCAGGAATCTTATCATCAAGACTAGTTGTGGGTTGAATTAGGACTTTATTTTCTGTGTTTTATTTAATATTCAGTTGTGTAAACAAATTAGGATAAATCCAGTCCAGATAAGAGTCTGTTATGTCACAAGTTGTCAGTTAAGGACTCTCCAATGCAGCCTTCGGCTGGGAGGAAAATCCTTTTTGGCTTAGGTTGTTTTCTTTATTATTATTGAAGTATTTGGTTAAATTAGGATATCTCCTGGACCTCTGGTCGATGGAGAGAGTTTATTTGGGTGTTTTCTTTCAGTTTTTATAAATACATGTAAGGCTTAAACAACCCATACGATTTACAGAGTGAATGAGAATTTTGGCTTGTCTTTGGTTCTTTGGTGATTCAGAATTCTCTCTGCTGTGGTGGTTCAATAGGATCCGTGGTGGTGATTCCAGAATCCTCGGTAGTGATTCCAAGGGTGGGGTACTGGTGGTGATGCCAACCCTGCAGATTAGTTGGTGATTCCTGATCTTATCTTTTCTGTCGTTCTTTTCTTTTCTATTGTAGTTTCAGTTCAGTATAAAAAACCCTAAAATCCTATTGTTTTTCAAGAGTTTTAGTTTGTTTCTGCTTCTTCAAATTCTCCTATTTTCTGGATTTGTTTTCTGTTAGCTATAATTTCATAAATCATCACCATTCGATTCTATTCTGAGCACCCAAAGACCTGCCATCAGATTTATTGTTTTGCATGGGTTTTGGATTCCTAATTCAAGTAAACTTCGTCAACATCCTAGAATCCTACCATTGGATTTCTGTCATACTTTGATGAGATGTTCAGCTGACCTAGCAGAGTCTCAGACCAATGACCAGAATTTCATGCATACTTTGAGTTTATTGAGTTATCTGGTTTTCTATCAAATCTGGTTCTGTCCCTATACCTGTGATCCTTGTTGATATACATTGTTTTCCCTTACTTTACAACTCGAGCTTTTGGGATAAACGGTTGCATTATGGTATCGGAGTAGGGAGGTTGAGTGTTCAATCCCTGGGAGGTGCAACGTGGTTCCCTGACACATTCTCCCTTGGTGCCACTTGATGGTGTTTCTGAGCGAGTATGTGTCACGTACAGGGTCATGCGTGTACAGGACTGCTCATTGGGGGGAGGGGGATGTTGATGTACATTGTTTTTGCCCTTAACAGCTCAAGCTTTTAGGATAAGCAGTTGTAATAATCCAGTCACAAGCTGATCTCCCACTGGCATCCACTAGTTCGGGTTCGCACCGCATTATGCCCTTTTATGAAATCCTTGATGTGAGCATAGGCACAGGTGAAGAGACATGCACAGAGCTACTAATGCTTGTAAACATGGCATTGTAGATATTTGTATGCACATGCTGAGTTGCATTTTCTGGTGAACTAATTCTATTCTCTTACACCTGCATGAATAAAATGTTCACCTTTTTTTTTTTTAATAAAAAAGTTCAAGTTTGATGTATCTTTTTTCATTTGTGAAAGTGGTGTTCATACTGCATGCTTTTGTAAATTGCCAGGTTGCTGTAAAACAAGTTTTAGTTTCTTACTCTATTACTTTAAAAAACATTAAAATCTGAGATGTACAAAAATGATTGCATTTCAGATATACTGCCATTGATCAGTTAATTGCAGTCCCAACTACTGGTGATTCACTTGATTCATTTTGCCATTTTGATTTTAGGTTTTAATAAGGTATGGGAAGTTCCCAAACACCACACTCCTGCAGGACTTTGGATTTACACTTCCATACAACGTTCATGATCAGGTCTGTCATAGACTTATCGTGAAAAAGTGTATAATTGTTCTACACTAATGCCATTTTTGAATTGAACTGATTCATATATCCTAAAGGCTTGTACATTTGTTTTTGTTTTAATTATTCAAAGGCTTGCATCATCCTTTACAAATAATTTCATTCACTCAGGTTCAGATTTGGGTTGGTGTACCTCAACATGATCCTCTACGTATGATGAAATTGGACCTTTTACGTAAACATTGTGCCCAGACGGTCACAAATACCGACGGTTTTGACTCGTTCAAGACTAATTTTACAATCAAGTTGGTACATGCTTTATGGCTATAACTTCTGTGCTTTATGTTAAAGCTCCTTCTATTTTTACAGTGTCTTTTTGCTTCATTAAATGGTATTTAACCATTATTTGCTTAAAGAGAGACGTGAGACTTCAGTTTACGGGAATAATAATGACAAAAGGACCGTATTTACCTATATTAGAGACAAAAGATGCATAAATGGTGTCCAAACGAGTGTCTAGCAGTGTCTGACACGACACATTTTACAAGTGTCTGACACAACACATTTTACAAGTGTCTGACATGACACATTTTGACAAAGGATAAATCTACAAGGGGAAGCGTCCAACAAATCATAGTAAATAAAATATTTTTTTTTGCTAGGCATGGCCTGGGTCCTGAACTCTTCTGGTTTGATTCTTTTACTTGATGCAAGTTTAATTATCAGAAACCATCTGGACCGAACGGCTAGCCATGTATTGGATTCTTTCTCTAGTATTTTGAGTTGTCCATTTTTTGTTAAAGGATTTACTTCGCAGTCCATCCTGAAACCTGTTGACATGTAACAAAATCTGCCTGATTGGGCTGACAGGAGTAGAGGGTGACACAGATGACAATGTCCGGAGTTTGACAATCGACTGGACTGCCATGCACTAGATATACCCTCATGCCATAAATGCTTTCTTGTCCACCAGACAAGGAAAAAGTTCTCTATTATTTCTTGTCAACCTCATTCAGTTGGGATAAGGCTGAGTTTGTTGTTGTTTCATCCCTTTTTTAGTTTGTGGTTCATTTTTTGTGACCTGGTTCTTCAGTTTTGCTTCTCTGCTAAAATGGTACCCATATTAATAGGGAAGTAAGATCTGCCAGTAGAAAAGGGAAGGGGATTCCACAACCACTTCGTGCATTTGCTCGTGTTTTATCCACCACTTCTGTTGAAGGTGTGTTGTTTTCCTTTTTCTTTTCTTCTACATCATTTCTTTTACTCCATGGGAATTGGTTGTTGGAAGCTGTCTCTTCATGTTTATAGTTTCTTGATCAAACTAACCTCAGAACTGGAGGATTTGGTTTCGGAAGCTGCACAAAATGATGGCCGTCTGGCTCGACGTCCTCTACAGAACGAGAGTAGGGAGATCCAAGCCCATCAGTTCCTGCTTTCGCAAATTTCACAATTGATTCAGGAATATGAAGTGTCTATCAAGGTAACTGTTATCAATATTTACTTGAATTATTACAACCCCCCTTTAATCTTCTTGTAGTGAAACAGTTTGCTACCAAATGCAATACGGAATAGAAAAATAAAAATTTTATATTAGCTTTTTACCCTGTTCCCAATATTCCATTTGAAAACTTGTATAATGGTTTGCCAATCTCTCATGCAGCAATCCCTAAAGCACTTTAGTCATACTATTTATTGTTTATGGAAATATTAGTATCTAAACTCATTTGTCTAGTCTGAGAACACAATAGAAAAATGGCATGACTGATCTCTTTCAACTGCATAGTGTTTCAAAAATGCATCTAAAATACTGCAATGGATCAAGGCCAGCAAAACATATACATAAAGTGATTCAGTTTGATATAAACTAACAGTGGCAGTATAATTTGGTTTTAGGGATGTGTTCCTACATAGCTTATCTAGCAAGAATTTTCAATTGCTTAAGTGGCAGTTGAAAAGATGTCCTCATGTCCAGTTGCTTCATGTAGCAAAAGCGACTCCTCCCTCATCTTGCGTTATTCAAGGGGAAGACCTCAAGTTAAAGTGGATGGTTGAACGGTACACATGACCAATCTAATAGTGGGGGAGAATCCTAAATGGTCTGTCCATGAAAATTTTCTTTTGCTAGGTCTTCTCCATTGAAACCCTGGATTGCTTGCTTACCATATTGTTATACATTTGCGTCTTTATGACCCTTAATGTTTGCAAATTGCAAACCAACCATATGTGAACCAGAAAATACCATCTATTACTCAAAAACTTGCTAAACCCACTAAGCCTTATCTCAAGTCCCTAGTCCAAAGTCCCAGTTACTTGGGGTTGGCTAAAATTAATCCTGTTCTTCCATTCCACTAAGTTGTGACTGCGGTAAACTCCATTAACATTAATGGTCTTTTCCAAAACTTTTGTCTTGATCATCTTTGGCCTACTCCTTGTCCTTTTACCACCTTTCGTTGTTTTTTTGTTTTAGGATTTGCTATTTTTCCCTCAGCTGATCTTTTTATTGTGTTTGTTGGCTAAATGATTTGATAAATGTCTTAAACAAATGAAATTATACCATGGATTTATGACTTCAAATGAAATTATCGTTTTCATGTGAGTTTGAATGATAAGTAACAAGAAGCATATTTGTATATCCCTGCATGCTTCCTGTCTTTTTTCTTCATTTTGATCTGTCCATTTAAATTTGAAGTCTCTGAAGAAGTTGTTTTCCAAGGAAAACCAAGCTAGTCAAACTTCTGAACCTCTGTTGTGCATTTACAGTCACTGAATACTGACAAGCCTACCTCAGTTGGACGGCTCACTATCCGAGCACAAATGGCTCAAGATCTCCTTGCTGGGGAACTTCGTGTCCTAAAGTCAGCATCTACGTGGCTGAAGAATTACTGTGCAACCTTATCTACAGCAGAAGATCAATCATGAGAGCATGGTAATGCCACCGGTGATTTTGAAAATTAACTGGAGAGTGAGTGGCCAAGAAGAGTGTGACAAGAAATGTGGCTTCCAGAATTCGAGTCGAATAAATATCATGGATGTGAACTATTGCATTATATTATGTGAATCTGCACTTGAACTGTATGCAAATTGGTGTGTGCATGTCAACTTGCAGCAAGGATGGCCCCAAAGGACACAAGTTATGTGAGGACTGTTGGGATGTGGAATAGTCCTAGTACCAAGACATCTACCTGAAACTGTACTGAAGCTATAGAACTTGTGTTTTTGGATTTCCAGAAAGAAAGGGGAATGGGGATGGTAAGGAAACTTCACATTTAAAAAACAAAAAAGGCCGTACCCAATGCACAAGGCTCCCGCATTTAGTAGGCTGATTCAGTCCCAGGATATAAAAGAAAAGAGGGATTAAGAACACTGTAAACATTTCTTCAGAAATAGTTAATGTGTAAGAGTTGCTCTTTGTCCGTTTGTCATTATGTTGTCATCAATAGTTGTCATTGTTCATATGAAATTATAGTAGCTACCCTCGTGAGAAAAAGAAA
Source organism: Telopea speciosissima (assembly GCF_018873765.1). NCBI lineage: Eukaryota > Viridiplantae > Streptophyta > Magnoliopsida > Proteales > Proteaceae > Telopea > Telopea speciosissima. Next base: position 84,401,732 of record NC_057916.1, on the reverse strand, counting down.
TGTGTTATTCTGAAAAAGTAAAAAAAGGTAAGGTTACAACTTTTTCACGAACCTATATATAGTTAGTTAATTAAGGAAATAATCCCTCTTTAATGGACATCATTGTTTACTGACATTGAGGAGTACATCAATGAGGAGCGATAAAACGGTTTTGTACATAATGGAGAGAAGTCATTTCATGTGAGAAGGAGAGGTTTTTAGTGTACCATCATCTATGGACGTTTCAAAGAATCTTTACCCATCTGGATGTTGATTATGTTATTAAATTTCACTTTACTTTGCATCCATTTCCTTTTGGTTTAAAATGTAAAATGTAAAATGTATCTTTACTAGATATGGTAAGAAATTTAAGTAATTTATACAATCACATGGGGTAATGATTACAAAAGTTTTGTTTTTTAGGTTTGAAAATTTTCCCTTTAATTCCCTTTGCAATCAAACGGAGCCTAAAAGATAATGATCTTTTATCCAATCATTTTCAGAAAAGAAAAAGTATATAGGGGTATATCAATAATTAAATATCAACCTGATCAAATACATAAATACCCATTACATCTGTTTTTTTTCCATGTCAGGTTAGGGTGTTAATTTATAATTGGATAATTGAAATTTCGTTCAATTCAATTTTGGTTTAAAACTAAAGGCCATATTAAACCCTACAATCATTTGTCTTTGTTGAGTTGTGTGAAATTGCCTACTATGAGTTATTTGATTAGTTGTGTCAAAATGATTGAAAAGTATCAAATTTGACATTATGGGACTCTATCTTCATGATGTTGTAATGTCTCTCTCATTGTTATTTGTTCAAGGGGGAGCATTCTCTGTGCGAGAGCATAGGGGCCATGTGCATACAATAACCAATGAGAGCTCACATTGACATATTGGGGGAGGGATTTTTTGCTTTTCATGGGTGGTGGGCAATCATTTTTTATTTCACAACCCACCCCCCCCCCCCCCAAACTATGGGCGGGAGTGGCCCGTGTCCCCCACGAAGAACTTTTCTCCTTGTTTCAACAGGTTATTTTCATTTAAACTGAATTACTCAAATTATTTACGAACCAAACATAAGCCGAATAAAATCAAACTGATTTGGTTCAATTTCTATTTTGGGATAAAGAAAAGGGAGAAAGAACACCACCCGATCGCACTAGACACGTATCCTTTGTGCCATGACACAGGAGCATGTGAAATGGCTGCCACACCCCTAGACATTTTTGGTGATCGAGAGGGTGTGGCAGTTATTTCACATGCACCTGTGTCAGGGCGCAGGTACAGCATGTGCTGCGCGACCTGGTAGCGTTCACTTTCCCTATAGAAAAATATTTTACTTCAAATCGATTTGAGTTTGTACATATTTCTTGAATCGAATCGAACCGAACCGAACCGATTGAATATTGACACCAGAGTACCAGACTCGGCGTCCTCGGATCCTGTTTAGCATTTTCGCTTTCCTTGTTCGAATACAAAATCCCCGCCGCTTCGATAGTGCAGGGGACTGGCGGGACGCGGGAGAGAAAAAGTAGGAACGGATGTTAGGTTAGGTTAGATTAGTGCAGTTGATAGATAGGGATCAATGGAGAAATCTCTGATATCACTCGGTAAGGGCACAAATTGTTCTTCATGGAATTACTGTGGCCAGAGACTGGCCACTGGATCGATCGATGGAACGCTTTCCATCTTTGATTCTCCAGAACCAGATTCCTCGGCCTTCACCTGCACTTCGAAATTCAAGGTTCGTAAGTCCTTCTTCTTCTTCTTCATCTTCCATCTCTCTACTCCTCTTTAACGTCATTTTATGACACAAACTTGGGCCTAGGTCTCTGAACAACTGTGGATCCTTATTTCATCGTTATCTGGAATCATCCCCTTGTCGTTTGGTTAATCAACATAAACATATTCTTTTCCATTAGCTTTTAATTTCTCCAATTTTGCTACAATGCCACCTGCTTTACGACTGCTTTTCTTTAACTGTTCTCTCCTCGGACCCTCTACTACTTTCTCTTGAGACTGGGTGTTTGAATCAAGTAATGCTTAACTATTGTAGAGAGAGAAATGTTTTCGTGCATGTCATCCTTAACTATTGAGTTGAAATTATGAGTTAAGTTACGCACTTGCAACGTTCAGTTATCTGGAGATATTTTTATACCTTGCCAGTAGAAAATAGATGGTGCGAAAGGTCAAGCCATTTATGTGTTTCAGAAGAGGTTCTATAACCTTTGGTTACAGTAAGTTACCTAGAGATTACAGTTTATTCTTACTGAGAGAATCTCGACGTTTTCCATGTGTGTCTTCAACTTGGACATATGGACTCATCAACTGTTGCCCAGTAATTGTAGTAAAAGGGATACATGACATTTCTTCATATTGAGACCTCATAGACGTGATATGCATTGTATAAGTAGACATTCACGAAATATCCCCTCGTCTGTTTCATAGACAGTAAAGTTTTGAACTTGTCCTTTATAAAGTTGCTTCTTTGATGGCATTTTATTTCTATGTGCTGAAGTTAAATTTCTTGTAGGCACATGAATCAAGCATTTTGAAAGTTATTTGGATCCCCCCGGAATATGGTGATGCAGTTGCATGCATTAGCACAGATGGAACATTTTCATTGTGGGAGGAAGTTGAAGAAGGTATGCAATACAATTTTATTTCTAAACATGTCATGATCTTTGTACCTTTAGTAGTTGTTGTCTCCTATCCATCCAATAATGTCAATAGGATGTACTTTTCCATTGCAGGCAGAATACAGAACACTTTTGTTGATTCATTAAGTTAACTACAAAGTGAAGTGGTGATTCAATTTTTGACTTACAAAAACCAAACAAGTCCATACCTGTGTAGCTTTTTTAGGGAAAATAGGGAGTAGATTTCCAGTACAGCATGTCAAGAGAGGTTTCCTTGCAAGCCTAGTTCTGCCACATGGCATGTCCAGTGGGACTGACATTGTGTGGAAAGGTAGACCCCAAAGTCCCCTGCTACATGTCAAGCTTTAGCACAATGGAGTTGGCCAAGTGGCAAGATAAAGCTTTGAAAATCCAACAGAAAAATTGAAAAGAATGGATGGGTATACAAAGAGAATATGCCAATACATGACAGGGTATATGATTGTGTTTGTTTATGAAATGTTATACATGGCCAATCTATTCCATTTCCTAGATATTCAATGGTTAGATTTACCACATCACCCTTCCATGTGGCACAACGAGGTGGGCAGTCTAGAGATTCCATCTTGATTGCACAGTCCAGACTCCAGAGAAACATTTTTTTTGCAGAAAAAGAAAACAGAATGGAAAATTTTATTAGAGAAGAAAATATTTTGTACAAAGATGTAAAAATACTGCAAATAACAACAAGAGTTATAAGCGGTCCTTGATAAGGAGCAGCACTTCTCATCGCTAATGTCATTTGTTCTTCTAGATGGTCAACCTCTCAAATGGAAGGTGTGCAAATGCTTTGAAAGAACTGCAGCTCTAGTGCTGGATCTCCAATTTGGAATTTCCACTTCAAGTTTGAGAATGGTGAGTATTTTGTGCTCTCGCTCTCTCTGACTTTTTTTTGTAAACCTCCTTCCTCTATCTCTATTGCTTTTGATCTTGTTAAAAGCCAATTTAGAAATGATTTTTCAGGTCTCTTTGCTGTCATTTATTTATATTTCTACTCTGTAATATCATGAGTCTTTGATTACTCTGTGGAAATCTCACTGCTGTTAGTATTATTTCCTTACAAGAATGGAGCTTGGTGAATTTCCTTTTGTTGTGTATCTCTATAATATTCTCCTTCAGTCCTTGTCAATTCTTCTGAAGATGGAAAATGGGCCTTTGGTTGTCCATTGAATTTGATGTTGTAGCTTTCCATATTTTTTAACTAATGGAGGTGAGCTTGACAAAAACTCATGCTTGTTCTCTTTCGTCAAAGAGCTAATAAGAACTCATAGATATTCACTCCTGTGATGATAGTCAAGGAATGTAGAACCTTATAAAAGTGGAGATGGTGCTGAGCCATATGGTCTGGGAAAATAGACAAAATATGAGGTTTGCTATGTAGTTTCATCACTTTCATCAAATAGTAGTCTTTTGAATGGCCCACCAATGAAAATTTGAATGAACCACTAAAATTGTTGGAACGCCTCGAAAATGGTTTGAATCATTGGAGGATCCTTAGCTTTCCAACTGGTCTTCCTCAATACTAGAGGGAGGAGTCTTCTGGGATGACTGGGAGGCCTGTCGCAAATAAACTCTGTGGCACCTTGGTAAGTTGTCCTACGGAGAAGTTTCCAAACAGATAGGATCCTCAAAATTAAGATATCAGATATGGGATGCAAGCTGCATGAGATCCTCAGTATGGCTTCAATGTCAGGCAGTAATAAAAGAAAAAAAAATGACATTAAGTGAGTGAATGATGAGGTAGTAGTGGGAATCTAACTTTGGAGGGGAGGTCTGAAGTTCATTTATTACCAATGCTGGGCAATTTTTCACAAACAATAGCGTACTGAAGGCCGTTGGAATCATATGCCAACTTGCCATCTGATATTGGAAGGCATTCGCCTTTAGAAACCCGGGACTGTTTAATCTTAAGTGCAACCTTGCAAGAAATGTGTCTCGATCTTCAATGATTGAAAGGGCCACAGTATTTTCCCATATATCAGTGTAGTTTTTGAATGAAAAATGGAAGCAGGGTTTTGGAGTGGTTTAGAAATGTATAGTGTAAAAGGAGTAGGCTAACATATCTTTCCCTGACCTGTCTACTCTTGCACTTTATTGAGTCTTCTAAATTTTTTTGCTGATATTCACCAAAGAGTTGACATGTAATGGACTTAACATAACTGGACCAATTTATCCACTATTTACATTGCAGTGCCAATCTTTTAAAATTTTGACAGGAATTGTCTAGGATTTCTTTGACGCAGGGACTGGTTCATCATTATTATAGCCATTGAAATTTGTTCAAGGACTGGTTAGTCAGTCTTTTTTTTTTTGTTAGCCTAAAAAAAAGGGCGTACCCAGTGCACGGGGCTCCCACCACTGCGGGGTCTGGGGAGGGTCATAATGTATGCAGCTTTACCCCTGCTTTTGCAAAGAGGCTGTTTCTAGACTCAAACCCATGACCACTTGGTCACAATGGAGCAGCCTTACCGTTGCACCAAGGCCCGCCCTCCTTTTGTTGGCCTATAGATGGAATAATAATATGATGGTGCACTTATGTCACATTGTATTCTTTGCAACTACCTCATAGTCTATCTTTATAGGGTTTTTTTCCTATACTAACAAAAACTCATGTGTGTGAATTAGCAAACCATGGCAACTAAATGTGTATCCTAGCAGGCAATAAGTTTGTGTTTTCTGAAGGTACTTTGTAAACAAATAATGCGTTGTAAGTATGAACTCTTACTGTTTTTGAATTTGAAAGATAACTGTAACTGGAGAGCTTGTTTCCTGAATAGGAGAAATGCCCGTTGAACTGTTCAAAGCTATTAATTGGATTGTTTTTCCTTCTTTAGGTAGGGACTAATAATGCTGGGTGTTGTAATTGTTTCTTTTTACATGCTTCTTTTGCTGATATTATCTGGTTCATGGGTGGATTGGCATTTACTGATAGCTGAACAATCTCTAGGTTATTTATTTCTCCTTCACAAAATAACTTCGTAATATGCATGAACTTGAAAGGGAAAACCCTTATATTAGGTTATTATTTGTATATTATCATTTACTGTCTCAATTTTTGTCTAGGTTGTAGCTTATTCAGATGGCCATGTTAAAGTCTATGAGCTCCTGGACCCCTTGGAACTGAAGAAGTGGCAACTTCAGGTACATCATTTTAACTATTCTCATCTAGCTAGTAAATTACTTAAGATGTAAACATGTTATTTAAAGGTTTCTTAAATAGCTGATCGTTTTTCTTCCTGTTCCTTCAAAACAACCCTTGTATGTGGAATTAATATCCTTTTTCTACTTTCATTACATGTCTTTATACTTTCAGCTTCTACTTTTTCCCAACTTTCCTTCCTTATTTTTCTTATATTTTTTGGCTTCTTTCTTTTGATTTCTTGGAGAGAATCATTGGTATGGCATGTTTCATACTTCTGGTTGTAGCTATGTTTTATTATTGTTTGGGGTAAGCTTGCGGAAAGGATTTGAATTCGCAGGTATAGTCTGAATACTCTGATGGGCTAAAATGCAGGTTGTTAAATGAACAACTGGGACATCTATATAACAGAGTTTTAATGCAGTCAGAATTATTTCCAAAAGTGACATTTTGATAGGTTGAAGGATAGAACATTTGATTAGTACTCTTTATGATTTTTGGAAAAGTTCTATGATTTGATCGTTGTTTCCTCTAAAATGTTCTTTAGGTTGCTGTGTATATAGCACTGATATCCTGTTGTAGGTACCAAAGTCTGGAGTGGCAGTGTTGAAGCAGTGAAGCACCTAATTGAAAAGCTCCACAAGAATAAAGTGCTTATTAAGTCCAAGAAGACTTGAGTAGAGGATTGTAACTCATCCTTCTTTTTTTGGAAGGGGGTGGGAGGGTGAGAGGGGCACAATCTTGACTTATTGGAAGTGTATAGAATTTAAACACCATTGCCGTTGCAATTCCTTTGGTTTCCAAGGCTGAACCAAAATAAAGGTTTTGACCACTGATAAAAAAATAGGGTCTTAAACTGCAGCTGCCAAATAATAAAGAAGAAAAACCCCCAATGGGGAAGGAAGAAATAGAAACTGTCATAGAGTAACAGCCCTTTTATAAATTAGTCATGACTCTCTTGGCATAATTCAGAATTGCAAGATCTTGGTCTCGTTGGGTAGGTAACTTCATAACTTTTTAGACTGCAGGCACCAAAATAGCAGACAATTTTTAATCTTCAAAAAACAGACCTAAAAAATTGATGGAAGAAGAAAAGATGCTCTATTCTGCTTCAACTTCTATGGCTTTCAATGCTACATCATTTTGGCATACTCTGCCCTTCTTGTGAAGAAAGTTCAGTGACCAATTAGTGAGTAAAATAGCATAGCAGTTAAATATTTATGAATCACCAGTTCCTAATATTTAAAGTTCCAGTAAAAGGAAAGTGCCATATGGGATCAGCACCCTATTGGTACTGTTCCTGACTTCCAGTTTCTAGGATCCTGATCCATTTAACTGAGGATGCTATATGTTTAAGAGTTAATACATGGGTAAATTCAACTCAAGTAAGCCTTATCCCAACTGAAGTCATGTTGCTTGTCAACACATAAGGTAAGTTGGTCAATATATTTGAATTACACAGTTTACTGCTTCCCAAATGATGTGACTCCGGTTTTATTGAACTTTTTCATTGATTGGCATGAGGGTAGCATATAAATGGAAATTCATGAATTTAATCTTTTGTTTATGATTTAGTGGGAGAAAATAGTTAAGCAAATATAAAATTATAATTTCTAATTGTCCATTTACCTCCTATTTGTGAACTGAGTGGCTATTGTACTTTTTGAAATAAAATGTAAATCTACTCAACACTGTTGCTGTTGAGTTGTGGCCAAAGACTAGTCAGCTATGTTCCCTTGGCGCTGCTAAATTCATCAATATGAGCAAACAATCTCTGTTTTATGATTTATTATCATGAGCTTTTAGATTTAGAGGTAGCAAAATATTCAATTTGTTTTTACGGTCAATTGAGATTTTCATGACTTTGACGAGACAATGTTTACATCTTCTGTCAGGCAGAATTTCAGAATGTGATTGATTCTGTATCGGGCTTCCAAAAACCTTCATGTTTATCTGCATCCGTCTCTTGGAGTCCTCAGAGAAGTGAAAGCGTCCAATCAAGTTTTGTTTTGGGTTTTAATTCAAATCTACCACAGTTCAATTCCTCCAAGGTATATTAAGCTTTAGTTTTCTGGTTCTCTATCTGCACTACTTGTGAGGACAGTTGTCAGTTGTAGACTATTTTATCATTTACTTCATTAAGTTTTTCTGTATTTATTCCTTCATCCATTACATGCGGTGTCCACCTCCATCACTGACCGGATGGAATGAAACGGTGCTAACTCTAGAGGTCAACCCCCCCCCCTCTCCAGTGTGATCCTATCTCTTAAGTTATTGAAGAGTGGATGGTTAGGATTTCATATAGTGTACACGTGCTAGGAGTTCATGTTGTTCCTCTGATGCATTAAATTTGATGATAAGTCTAATCCTACCGTTTTAGTTATTGAAGAGTAGATGTTTAGGATGTAATAAAGAATAGGTCCCTTAGTACATTAGTGACAGACTATGATACTAAGGTATCCTATTCCCTATTAGGGTGAGATGATTCTTTTTAAGTTTAGAAGACCTGATTAAGCCAACAAAGAGTGGATCTCCCCTTTACATTTATGGTAAACAAAGAGCACAGGCAATTAGGATGGATGGTCTCAAGTTTTAGTATTGCTGTCCTTCCTGAGTTATATAAATCTTAAATTAAACATGGTTAAAAACTTAAAATGATACAATAACAAATAAATCTGTCCATGCCTTCTGTTTTACTATTGAAGTGTTCTGGAAAGGATGAGTTGTCAGAATGGTAGATGTTGCTTTCTCTCATGAACAAATGATACAGGTTTGGGAATTTGACGCGGCGCATCAACGGTGGCTGCCTGTTGCGGAGCTGGCTTTGGCTGGTGACAAGGGTGATCAGGTCTATGCTGTTGCATGGGCACCCAATATTGGCAGGTAAGCATCAATCTCAATCTTTCCCCCTGATTGAGTCGGGGTTGGAGGTTAGTAGAAAGCATCTTTATAGAGAATTGGCTGTTCATTCTAAAGATTTCTCATCCAAATCAAAATCTGGAAGTAGTGGGATCTGAACCCACTTCATGTTCACATGTTATGTTGTTGGTCCCAGCCTACATAGGATGACATGCTTGGTAAGCTATGATCAAAATGATTTTTTTTGGTATATTTCACATTTTTTTGAACGGAAACAGTTTAATTTTTTTAAGACATGAACTTCATCAAGCTTTCTTGTAGGCCATATGAAGTAGTAGCTGTTGCGACATACAAGGGGATTGCAATATGGCATCTGGACCTGAGCCCTGACACGGATGGAAGGCTTTCAGTGGACAAGGTTGCGTTGCTTTCTGGCCATGAAGGCGAGGTATATATACAGGAAGTAATTGTATTGTCATTGATGCTGAACTGCCTCGTTACTGGTGGATGTGTAGAGGCAGATTACTGATTTTGCTTGGTACAGTAATGCTGCATGGTTGTGTGTTGTAGGTGTGGCAAATGGAGTGGGACATGAGTGGAATGACATTGGCAACAACTGGAAGTGATGGGGTAGTTAGGTTGTGGCAGTCTAACTTGAATGGGGTGTGGCATGAACAAGCTACCCTTGAATCCACTTCCTAGGTCCTGCTCCTCTATCCTCTTTTTGGTGGGCATTTGTTGTAATCATATTTGGTTTGAAGTACAGAAATGGAGCTTAGCAAATGATGAATAGACCTAATTGGAGAAAAATGATCTATGTGGTTGACCGTATTTAGTTGGGATATATATTGAGTTGTAGGAAGTCCATGACGGATGATGAACTTTAATGTGGAATGGCTATCATGGCTTGACATTTTTTCCCCCTTTTGTCTAGTGAAATAGGTTGTTTTAAGGTTGGTAGGACCAATTTGGGTAGTTTATACTATCAGTCCACTGTGCACGGATAGTGAAAAGAGGAAAGAAAAACCAAGAAAAAAATTATATTATATTTGCAGGTCCTGATCTATTGGCTTCATTCAAAAGATTCCAAATGTTACAATTTGATTAGCTGGGAGCATTTTTTTTTTAATTCACCCCTGATGGGCTTGTTTGATTTTTCATAAACTGTACTTTTATGTCTGACTCGTTGCCTCTTCCACCCTTGTACAATGGGTTCACAAGTCCCTTTTCAAGTGTTTTCAGCTCTGAAAATTTATGTGCTTACTTCCCTTGTAAATTTTCCTAGTCCCAAGCATATGGATTCCCCCCATCCCTCCATCTCTGGAAAATGGGCAAAACGTGAATGTTTCTTGTGTGGCCCTCCACTACCTTGAGCCATATGTGGGGTGATCTCGTTTATGGATCCTACTCTTGAAAAACATATCACCACCTTGTATTTGTGGCCATTTTAATCAGATTTGTTGATTTCTATCAACAAACCTATCATGGTGATCATGGATAGGTATCAGTGTCGTAGCGGCCTATCCTCAACTCGGGCTTATATGATTCGATCTGTGTTGTATTGGTATTGATATTGGCAATGACCAATACCTATAATAATCCTGATAATGATGCTATGGGTCTTGCTTTTGGGCGCTGTAAGCCTAACTTCTTGTAGGTGTATATGCCTTAAAATTGGAGTTGGGGTATAATCGGTCGTGTCAATTCTGATTCGAATCAGATTAGAATCGGTCTCAAAAACCCCAGAATCGGCTTGAATTGGTTAGATCGGATTCCAATTTATCTGTGTGTGTGACACAGTGACAAAACCCCGTCAAGGTTAACTTAAGTGCAGGTCTCTGGTGTGTGGGCCTTGGGCCAAGTAGATCCTATTGGTTTTGGATGGATAAGCTGTTTCCCCAGTTTCCGGAAAAAAGAGGATTATTTTTTGGGGTGTTCAGTTTGCACAGAACGAAGGAATAAGCTCGAATGGTGGAAGATGAATGCAAAAAGGATGGGAAACGAAGGAATAAGCTCGAATGGTGGAATATAGTCTACGGGGTGCTCAGTTTTTCTCAGGAAAACAATCGTAAGTTTTGCTGAAAGATGAACAATGGTTTCACTTGGCAAGCTTTGTATAGGAAGCCCCAGTTTTCCTTTGCCTTCCACTTTTCTTGGTTCACCCCGAAAGCTTCGTAGAAGCACATTTACAGGTGGTCCAGACTTGAAGTGTAACCGAAGTGGAAGATGTATCAGGGGAAGACAGACCACCGTCTATGGATTTCTGCCAGTTGATCCATGGGCACCCACCATTGATTCTGAGAGCATAACTTCACAGCTTTTTGCTGTTTCTCTCTTCCCTTACTTGGGTTTCTTGTATTTCATCACAAAATCGAATTCTGCTCCAAAGCTCACACTCTTCGGATTCTACTTCTTACTAATCTTCGTGGGAGCTACAAGTAAGTTAACTCATAAAAATTTCTTCCTCTTTAGTTGGGTTTTTCTTCCTTGATTAGAGTGTTTACACTGTTTATAAGTTGGGTTCGCAGGGCGATTGGTATACATATGAAAGAAATTCCATTTCTGCTTTGCTTTCTCCTTTCACTGTGGATTTATTTATTGCTTACTTTGGCTGTATATTTCTCTGACAGATTCACGGATATTTGAGGAATTGGGTAATTGTGGTTGAATAAAAGTTCCATTTTATTTTTCAAGTTTGGGTTTTTATGCAGTTCTTAGACGGGTGTAAACATTTCCTTTTTAACTGTATTAACTTGGCGAAGAAAGAGATGTTGGGACAATTTGCCCTTTTCCTTCTCTAATTTTTCATTTTGGAATTCAGTAGCTTGTAGGCAACCTCAGAAGTGAGGTATGAAAGAAAAAATTTCCTGTCTTTTCTGTTCTTTTTTTTCCCCACAAGTTGTGTTGGATGTGGAAACCATATTAGAAATTGTTTTTCTCGAAGCTCTAGGACATTGTGGGAGAAGTACAGCTACAGCTTCGTACAGTTTTTTTAGGAAGAGGTGGGCTTCTTTGATATGGAATGAAAATGCTTTTAAAGAACGAATGCTTATTTGATAACTTGTAACAAAATTTGGATCATTGCAATCTGGGATAGGAAATATGGAACTTACATCGTTAGATGTTCTTTCCTGTAAAACAAGGGAAATCTGACTAGTGAGATATTGCTTCCCGAGCCCCCACCCCACCTTCTTCACCCTTCTCAAATTTTACTGGTGGGTGTTGTATAGGTTGTTAAATTGCATGCTGAGGTTGAAAAATGCGATAAGAAACTTTCTTAGTAGGACATGAATTATGGAGGATCCTCATGATAATATTCATGGGCAAATCTTCTACAGAGAGAGAGAGAGAGAGTCAGTGATTGAAGTTGTACTCTTCATGGAATTGCTGGTGAAGATGAAGCTTTCATATTTTCGGCTGATTGATGGGATACTGGGTTCAGGCAATGGTATGGAACCCAAACTGGGTTCTTACAAGAAGGCCCTGGTTGTTAAGTTATTGAATCCAAATTTGTACAAGAGAAGTTCATATATATTTCCAGTGCTGATGATTCTGATCATTGTTGATATTGACTTATAACTTTTTCTTAGGAATGGGTGACAAATTCTTTGATATGGTTACTATCATCTTGTTGGTTTATGGTATGGAACACAAACTGGGTTCTTCTTACAAGAAGGCTCTGGTTGTTAAGTTATTGAATCCAAATTTGTACAAGAGAAGTTCATATATATTTTCCATTGCTGATGATTCTAGTCATTGTTGATATTGACATATAATTTTTTCTTAGGAATGGGTGACAGATTCTTTGATATGGTTACTATCATCTTGTTGGTTTTGCTTTTGTTGATCTGTTATTGCAAAGTAGAGCAGTATTTTCAAATTTACTGATCCCTCTTCTTTTGTTCTCACTGTTTGACGTCCTCTGTCTAGTCCCTGCTGGAATATATGGTAAGTTCACCGCTGGCTTCTTGTGATTACTGCAACTTGCTTTATTGAATACTACTCTAGGAATTCACTCCATCAGATATAATAATTGTGCTGATTTATGTGTTTGGACTTTTTACAGCCAAGGTGCATTACGGAACCTCTTTATCTAACGTAGATTGGCTTCATGGTGGGGCTGAGTCTTTGCTCACTCTCACCAACTTGTTTATTGTGATGGGATTACGTGAAGCTCTGAGAAAGACTAAGGATGAAAAGGAAAGCACACCAAGAGTTCTTCCAAGGATCAAAGAGGAGGAGAAATCCTCTGCTTAGATATGGAAGAAATTTTGGTGTTGTCCTGCTTTTGCCCTGCTTCTGCATGACTCTATCTTGTGTTGGCTGTCTGTTTAACTAAACCATTTTAACTTTGGTTTCCCATTGCATTTCATACGCTCAAGATTTTCTCAGCTCGAGTCCTCCCGGGTTTGTTCCTTAAAATATGAAGTTATTGACAGTTGGTAATGACATAAGATGAGCCTATGATCTGTTAAGATGTTATGCATCCATATGCTACTAGAATCCAAAATGTAATGGTTTCATTTCTGTAAAGAACCTGGTGTAGCATCAATGAATGAAGCCAGTGTGCTTCAGCTTCTTGCTTATGTATTTTTCCTCTATTGGTTTTTGGTTGAATCATAAATACTATAATTTCATATTGAAGCTCCCATGTCAAAACTGGTTCCATATGGCAGTGTGCTTTCACCTTGTAATTGTGCCCGTGTGGGCTATGACCCATCTGCCCCTTCTCCACTCTTTTGCTCAGTTACATGCTTAATTTGGCTGCTGTCAATCCATTATTTCCATCTTTGATGACATCTCATTTACCTAGAGTTGACAGATGATCTTTGTGTTGGGTCTTGGCTAGATGAGAATTGTATTATCGGTATCATCCTATAGAGCATGTGAATTAGGTTAGGATCAAATAATCTAATCTTAGATCAAAGAAGGTTTAACCAGTCGGTCAATTTTATATCTCGGTCGAATAGAACCGTATTGCGTGAGACTGATGGATCGATTCATATATGGTTTCAGTTTGTTCATCGTGAGACCGATTAGTTGAGTTCTTTGGCCTTGTTTTTTCTAGAGAGGAGGGGAGGGGGGGGGGGGGGAAGTTGCTATCCGAATGAGTCCCAGTCTTAGGGGAGTGGGAGGCTGCATCTGTTTCAGAAGGTCTGGAGATTCATTTCAGAAATCTGGAATGCAAGGAGGGGGAGGTAATCCTGAGTCCTTACTGAAGCCAAACTATATGCACCCATATCATTGTCATTTCTGGGGCCAATGAACAATTAGAAAAATTTCTTTGGAAAAAGTAAGAAAAGAAATTGTGCTCTATGTAACTACGATTGGTTGTACTAGGTTTGTCATTATACCAAATTTGCCCCCCTTAATACAATAGGGATGGTTTCTTTGTGAGGGGCATAAATAGTAATACAAAAGTTAACATATGTCATATGGAGAAAAGTTCCCTGCGTGGGAGGGCGTGGGACGTAGAGGCCACACCCATGCATAGCGCGGGGGGAGGGGGGCCGGAATGACTGCCATGCACCCCATGAATGATAGAAATTCTGCCGCCTAATGTGCTACCATGTACGCGCTCTCATTGGTTGGCGTGCACAGCGTGGCCCTTGCATCCCACGCAGACGCCCTATATCAGATAATCATAATGTAACCATGCAAAGTTACATGTGGAATATACTTAAAAAAATTGTGTCTATTTGAAGGAAGAATGTTTTTTGTGCCGAGGGCGTAGGCTGCGCCCAGACAAATAGGGTGGGCGAAATGACCATCCTACTCCTTGAATGGCAGGCCCTTATGTCTGGACACAGGCTGCGCTGCGACACAGAGAACATCATCCCTTATTTGAATTATCGTTTGATCTTTAATCAATCATTTGCTTCAACATAATCATCCAATCGTGAACTTGTTTCTGATACTCCGTTACCCGATCTGGGCATTTACAATCTTCAAAGATAATTAATATCAAATTTAGGACCCAATTTGTGAAGTGTAGCTTCCTTCTCAGTCTAAAATTATACAAACGAATGTGTTTTTAATTGTTTTTCTATCATTTGAGTTTTAACATTTTAATTTTTTTATTTTAGGGTCTTGCATGGTGTAGACTGAAGACACCATGGATCAAGGTATCAATATTGTATCAACTGATCTGATAGTTGATATTGATACGGAATGTATGATTCTATCCAATCTTCCTAATTATGAAGGAGACATACGAATGTAGGACCTACTGATCTAAGATCCCAACTGTTGAAGTGACACAGGCCGTACAACCACTAGTGTCTTGTGTAGGATCTAGATCCTCTCCAACTACATGATCGTCCAATTCCTCTCTAACTACCCATCCAACTGTTAGAACGACTTGGACATATCCCAACACCTGGGGATGCATATCCAAATCTACCCTACCATTGAATGAGTGATTGAAAAAGGGTTGAAGTTGGAGAGAATGTTTTTCCATCCTGTGTATCATCCATAACAGTTTGATCAAAAATCTGATCTGGATTGGAATCGGAATCGGTAGAGAGGTTATCCCTGATTCCAATGGATCTAGAATCTAGATACGATGGATCTTGTATGGAAACAAAGGCATCAGGTTTTGTTTTCTTGTTGTAAATTTCCACTAATTTTAATTCGATCCATATCAGAATCAGAGGCTATGTAACCGATCCGGATCCTGATTCAAATTCAGATTGGATAAGAATTTGCCAGATCGACCCGGATCCGACTCCAATTTTTAAAATCTGGATTTTTTTTTTGGAGACAGGAGGGGTATCCGACTTTACGCCGATTAAATTCCCCTGGACGCGTACATGATCCCCGCGTCACACACGAACTAAGAGCTTTTAGGCCCAAGTGAACCTAAGACGGGCGGTGCCAAAAAATTATACTGCGGCGAAAGTTTGAATCAGTCATAACTCATAAGAACCTTAGAAAAATTGAAGCAGTCCACACGTCTAAGCTAGTAAGTGAAGCTTCCAATGGTCAACATAAGCGCCGGAACTTCTAGAAAGGACGAGACACTATCACTCACTCACACGGTGCTCGGTGGTCACACATTCACACCTATTAGCCCCCACCCCCACTACTACACTTTACTCATATTACATAGCCCCACTTCCCACTGGACGATATTATTATTTACACCCAATGAAATCAAATCTATTTCTTTTTGGTTTTTTTTTTTTTGTTTTGTCTTTTTTTGATAAAAAAAAATATCAAATCTATTTCATGACTCTGCTTGAATGGCTTCTTGTGGTTCATGAAAATTAACCATTGCTTTCATCTATGTTTCAATCTATAATAATAGATTTCGAGGGTTCTGATTGATTTTGGCTGATTTTCAATCATTTATATATGACTATATCAAAATTGACTGAACCCCATTCCTTACCAATCTACTTACTTGAATCTTGACTCAAATGCTTCATTTGCCTTTCAATCTTCTTCTCTTAAATTATTATTTTTTTGATTTTTTTTCTATCTTTATCTATGTCAATGTTTATATGACTAGATTTTTGCCATGAGTTCTATTTAATTTTAGGGATAAGGTTCTCTGAGTAAGCAGGTAGTCTACACCCCCCTTAAACCGTTTTCTTAATCATTATTTCTCTCTTTAAAAGGATTAGGTTTCTCAAAGAGACTTTTCTTCAATTAAAAAAACAGAAAAAAAAAAAAAGGAGACTTTTCACTTAATTTATATGTTTATGATGGTTATTTAAGGAAAAGGTTCTCTAAGCTCAGAAGTTAAATCATCAACACTAAATAAACATCACCACTATAACGATCCATATATGGTGGGATTTCCCCCTAGTCCCTCCCCCAATCAGATTCCATACATGGTCAGGTCAACTACATAATCTATGAATTACACACTAATTATACCATGTGAGAGGATGATGTGGCAATTTTAACTACTAGAGTTTTAGGGTCTAGAGTAGTGACTAGTCAAATTTAGCATAATATTTTATTGGGTAAGAAATCGTTTTCTGATTATGTATCACCAGCACGAATGGAGATCAATGAGAGCGCTCACAAGGACATCAATAAAAATGCAAATTTTCATTTTATAAGAGGCAGGGTGTTGCTTTCATATGCTCTTGTGTTTGGGCATAAGAGCCACGCGAGCAGGTTAATATTTTTCCCTCTATTTATAAACTCCCTTTCTTTTTGTTGTTGTTGTTGTAAACCACAAGCGCCCTCTCAACGTTGTTTTAGCAGCTTGCAAAATATATATCCAAAATTACTAGAATGGGTTGCTAGAATGGGTTGTTAAGAATAGAAATCATAATTTGCCACACGGCTAGTGTGGCATGAAAGTGAATGTTCTCACCAATGCAGAGATGTCACTGATCGATCTAGATCAAGCCTCAGTGTTCTAGTTATCAGTATTGTATCTCATGATACGTATCGATATCGTCGGAGATTGATACCAATATAATTCAATTGTATTACTAAAAAAATGGCTTTTTGATATACAATCAACTGTATCGATCCCCCTGATTTTAAGAATCGAGAATCAAATTGGTGAACTTGGTAGAGATCCCAATTCCATGTTTTTGAAATCTTGCCATACCACCCGATACGATCGATCCATACCGATATCAGTATCGACTGTGATCGATACATGCGATACTGTATTTTATAAACTTACTCTAGTCGATCAATCACAAACATAAATGATACCAAGAAAATGATTCTTCAATCCAAGGGTGAGGATGAGAATGGGGATGAGGAAAATAAATTAAGAAAGATACCCATGCCCATGGCATGCATACATTGTCTAAGAAAAAAATTAAGAAGAAAATTCAATAAAAAAATTATTGACGAATTTTAAATGATAAAACTTTTGTCAGCATTTCAATGTCCCTTATGATACCAGGAAGGATTAAACCTGCAAGTACAAGTTGAAACCCTAAATTATATTTGCGTTTTCCATGAACAAAGCTTTGTTTGCACCTTTATGAATGCGTGCGTCACATACCGGAAATCCATCGGCATCAGCCCAACCACAAGGGTTCACTGACGTGTGGGGCGCACGTCACTCTCTCTCTCCCTCTTATCAACATTGGGTTTGTCCTGTTAGGGCATTCATGGTCAATGGATGAAGAAGGGTAGGGAAGCAAGGAAGAAAGTCAGAGAAGAGGAAGCTGTTAGGGAGGAGCAGAAGACCAAGAATCTTCAAACCTTCCTCCGCGTTACTATTCCAATACTCCAGTTGAGATAGAGAAATAGATCTTTTAAGATTTTGTTTGAACTGGTCAGCAATTGGATCCTCTCTCTCTCTCTCTCTCTCTCTCTCTCAATCTATTCATCATATTTCAAAAAATCCATGACCAGGTTTAAGCAGAAAATGATACTAGGTTTTCTCAGTCAAACTTCTCCCACTCGTTTTTGTTTTAAAGGAACCTTAACCCTTCCCTTAAATACAAATCCCCTCACCTTCTCTCCTTCTTCAGGGTTTATACTTTCTTGTTTATTTGATCTTCTTCCACACTCCAACTGTGACTGTTTTGAGTTATAATCATCGAAAAAAGACAACAACCCAGCCAGTTCACCCAATTTGAATTCCACTTCTTCTTCTGATCTAGTTTACCGACGTTTTTCGAAGCATTTGAAGTGATTTCTGCAACCTAGCTATTGGTGATTTTGATCAGTGAGAATACTATTTCTTAAAAGCAATCTCAAGCAGCTATTTTTGATGTTTATAGCTTCTTCTTCTTCTTGTCCTCAATTCTTTCCTGGTTCTCTCTTCTTCCTTTTCCCCCCAAAAGTCACAGTTTAGTACTACTCTCTGTTCCCTGATTCCAACCATTCGTCGATCCCACCGGCAAGATCCATTAAAAAAAAAAATTTCAAAAAGAAGAAATATGGAGAACTCCGGAGATTGGGAGCAGAAAACTTTGCTTAATGAGCTAATGCAGGGCAAAGATCTGGTGAAGCAGCTCCAGATGCATCTTGATCCATCTTCTTCCGACGACAAGATGCGCAATTTGTTTGTGGAGAAGATACTATCTTCCTACGACAAGGCACTGTCCATGCTCAAATGGGGCGGTTCAGATGCAGTGGGAGCCACCGCCGGCATGTTGGGCTCTCCCGGCTCCGACAGTGGAAGCCTCCTCAGTGAGGACTCCGATCGCAGAGACATTTATAAGAAAAGGTAACATTTTTATAAACATTAAACACTTCCTGCAACTAATACTCATCTGTCCATGTCCGTATTCAAATTTCATTGAAGAAAACCCAAAAAAGTGACTTGTTTCTGGGATTGATTTATGAAATTATGTGTTGCAGAAAGATATTGCCCAGATGGACAGAACAAGTGCGGGTTAGTTCAGAAACTGGAATCGAAGGACCTCGTGATGATGGCTATGGTTGGAGAAAATATGGCCAGAAGGACATTCTTGGAGCCAAATATCCAAGGTAAGAGTGAGACTTAATTGGAAGAGTAATTATAATCTCCTTCCTCTTCTACTCCATCTGAATTAAACTTTAGCCTCGAGCCCATGAACAAACAAAAGCAGCAGAAATGGAAAAAGGAAAGCTATAATTGGGAAAGGGCTTAATGCTAACTAAAAAGTGACACTTATTGGTCCACCACAAAAGTCATAGTCACAGAAGCCTTTCATTCAATCATAGATTTTTATTTTATTTTTTTAAATTATAACCATTGGACAAGCCCAACAATAGTGAAGCAAGTTTTAACTTCTAAAGTAGAGTTCATGAGAAGCGTAAGCTGAGCTTGAGCTAGGATGGGGGTTATTAGGGTTAAGATAAAATTCTTTGTAATCAAAGAGGCTTTGTAACTCTATGCTCCATTACTAGTGAATGTTGGGGGTATGATGACTTGTATTCCGTTGCTTGCATAAATGGGCTGATTCTGAAAGGCCATTAAGAGGCCGGAGGGGTTTTTAGGGCTATATGAATATTTCGATAATTACTTGTATAGGGTTTCGCTGAAAATTTGTAGCGAGATTAGCAATCTGAGAGAAGTGTGAGGACTAGTGGCTGTAACATCTAAATCCTTGTTTTAGATTCTTGTTTTTCTACAATGAAGCCACTCTCATCTTGCCGTAGATGTAGGCACCTTGCCGAACCATGTATATCTTTGCATTAGAATTCAATGTAACAAAAAATGGTTTGATTTTGAACTTGCAGAGGCTATTACAGATGTACCCATCGAAATGTTCAGGGCTGTTTGGCTACAAAGCAAGTGCAAAGATCGGATGAAGACTCATCAATCTTTGAAGTCACCTACCGGGGAAGACACACCTGTATCCAAGCATCATATATGGTATCAGCAATGAGGTCATCAGAGAACTCAAAGCAAGGGCCCAAGCAAGACCATGTCCCACAGAAACAGCAAAATCAACAAGAAGAAGAACAGAAAACACAGGAGATACTCTTGGACTTCAGAACTGGTCTGAAAGTGAGGACCCAAGACTTGGACACTACTGTGGAGAACCAATTCATGAGCTCCCCCTCCTTCTCCTTGCCTTCTATCCCAATTGGATGCTTAAAGACTGAAAACCATATCTTCTCTTCACCTACAGTGGACCATGATTTCATGGGCAGCTTCTCTCCTTCCTTTGTATACCCAGTGACAACTGAATCAAACTATTTCCCGGTGTCACCGTGCCGGGTCAACAGCTTTGGAGGTGATGGATCTCAGAATTTGCAGACATCTGAATGTGATCTGAATGAGATTATCTCAGCTGTTACATCAGCAACCAATTCTCCCACTGTGGATTTGGATTTCCCAATTGAATTCGACCCTTATTTTCCATTCAATAGCCCTGACTTCTTCCCTTCATGAAACTGAAATCTTCATTTTAACAATTGGAATACACTTGGAATCTATTGAGCCTTTCTAGTTCCTTGGTGTAGTAGCATCAGGCCTGTCTTTGTGTTATTGAAGCTTCCTCTATTCCTAGTTCAAGAGATCTTTTTTTCTTTTTCTTCTTAAAATTTTTGAGAGCTATAACCTGAAAATGGTGTGTAGAGATTCTTAACCCATCCTCCCCTTGTTTCCATCTTGTAGTTAATGTATTTTTTTAGCAGTTCTCTTCATCCTAATTGCAATCCTGATCAGTGCTATGAAGAAGTGACTTAATGGATAATCTTTTGATTTTTTCTTAATTTGTATTAGTTGAGAAGTTTATCTAATAATAGGGATACTATTAATCCTGAGTTGGATACTTGGATGTAATTTTTCTTTGACCCATCAAAGACAAAATAAAATGCAATTTTTTCAGTCACCAAATGATTTGGTGCTGTGGTGTATATAAGGGGGTTGTTTCTCCACCAATCATTTTTCGCTTGTTATTGGGGTTGATCTGCTCCACCAATCTTTTTTCTCTTACCAGTGTGGGTGTCTGATCTTGACTAATGCCATTAATTGTGGGTCTAATCATGGGTTATTGGAGTAGTTATTTTTGCCATGATTGATTCTGATTCACTTATTCAAGTGATTGCTCATGAATTTCAGTTTATTATAAAATGGATAGAGGAAGATCTCATATTTGGAATTTACAAAAGTATCATTCAATCTGATTCCAAAATTTTTGGGAAATATGTTAACAATGGTAAGAATCCAATGAATAATATGGTGAATGTTAGAATTACATTCTTTATTTTTTCTTTATCATGATCATGGGTGAAGAAAAACTAGGTCCATCCGATAATAGGGAAAAAGCTAGGTATGGTAGTAGTATACTGTAAACTAGCACCATATGTCTCTATCTCTCTCTTCCTCCCTTTGAGAGATAAGGGAGTCATTTCAAAAGGGGGAAGAGAGAGAGATAGACACATGGGGTGCTAGCTTATGGTATACCGCTAGCATACCCATCCCTCTTCCTATCTTAATATATAGAAAAAGGGAAAAAGAACTCTGCTCGGGAGTGTGGCCTACACCAGCACTCCCATGAGTCTATCTCTCTCCTCCTTATATGAAAAGACACCTCTGGTCCCTTGTTTTGAGGAGGAGAGAAATAGACACATGGGAGTGCTGGTGTAGGCCACACTCCTGGACAGAAAACTCCTTTCCAAAGAAAAAAGTTTCTTTTCTTCACTCATGTATATCCCACCATTGGATTATTAGTCTTCTTCCATCACTGAAAATGGCCTTCCCATTGTTGTTTCAGGAGCCTCATCCAACCAACAGAATTGGTGGATGAAGAGATTCTCTTGGTCGAGGTGAAGGAAAACATTATTTTTTTTTGGCTCCAAAGGTGAAGGAAAACTTAGTCTTAACTCTTAACATGTATTATCTTTTTCCTCCTAAAACAAAATTGGACTTGGTTTCTGTCCACTCATGGTTAATAGAGTATTTCTTTATTCAAATTGAAGGGAATTAATGATGAACAGAGAGTCCAATCATCGCCTCACATCACCATTGATGAAGAGAGAATGGGTGAAGGAAAACTAAATCCAAAATGTCATCCACATCTCATCTAACCTTTTGATTGGATTGGACGAGAGAAGGGTGGGAGTTCATGATGAAACCCTATCCCCATTTGTTTAACGGAGAGAATGATGTGGAAATGTAGTTGGATTGGGTCTCATAGTATAGTGGGTTGGGTAATAGAGATAGAATTTTTACTTTTTCCGTGAACAATAATCGAAGTCCTTTGTTTTTTGTAAGACTTTGGATAACATAAGGGTGAGATTTCAAGTGCGATGTCAACAGACAAAGCATTTAATGTTATTCCATAGGCTTTTGTAAGTTCATCACCCCAGATTAAAAACACAAGTTTGGGTGGGATTTTAAATAAACGATGCCTAAAGTCTTGGAGAAGGGCTCGAACTAATGATGAATCCAAACCCCAAAAATCCAATCATAACATTTGTGGAAGAAAAAAATATAATTAAGGTGAGGAGATTCTCTCTTCCTCATCCTATCATCCTGGATGAAGAAAAACATAATCCAAAAAACTTTTATCTTTCACCTTCTAATTCTTCTTATGAAACCCTTCTTATTATTTAATGTAGTGGGAAATTAGTTCCACATTGCTTTTATGAAATAGAGTTGAGTGATGTTTATATTGTATAATAGGTATTAGAAGGATAGGATTCTTTCGAAGAAAGACTCACTATGCTCTTTATAGGGTTTGGCTAGGGCATTATTGAGAGAGTTTTAGGAATTGGTATCAATATGATCAAATTATTGGACCAGGATCAGTATCACTGTATCAGTATTGGCTGAGGCAGATATTATTAATACCTGGCAAATACTAGATCAGTGGTACAATATAGTCACAGGATGAAATAGTCAAATTAATATTGGTATCGATATCTATGAAGGCAAAGAATGTCCAATGTAGAACGATATGTATTGATGTTGATATCAATTTCGGAACTTGCCCAAATCCCCACCAGATACCGTGAATTAAATCCATGATTCTGTGGGTAGAGTTTGCGATGTAAGCGGGTGTGACCTAAAAAGCAACCTTTTAATTAAGGAGGGGGGCGGGTGGGGAAGTGAACAACTGCTTGCTCAGTTGGTCGGTGGCTTACCGGTAGAGTGTATTCTCCCAAGAAGTCAAGGGATTGATTCTCCTATTTCACATTTGTGCCCTAAGGCACCCTCTCCAAGCCCTCCCCTTCCCCCTTTAGTGGTTAGAAGAAGAAAAAGAAAGGGGCTTCTTCCTTCTATGGTTTACCCCATGGTTTAAAGTATCAATCGATACGGATACGTATCGGTATCAGTCAATATCGATACGATACATACTGATACGTCTCCTTTTTAAAAAAAATGAACTATCTCGAATTGTATCGAAACGTATCGATCGATACGGATCAATACGATACGATACGATACGTATCGATCGATACGGATCGATACCATCCATACGTCCAGTAAAGGGTTCAGTGGGTGATTTAATATGTATCAATACGTATCAGTCGATACGGCTTGATACATACCAATACATCACCGATACATATCAATACACACCGATACGTACCGATACATACCGACACATTCCATAAAAAAAACCATTTTCACTCACAGACTCGATACAATTCCTTAATCTAACGAAAAAATGAAGGAAAACTCTCAACCAAGAGTCTAAAATCTTGCATTTAATCCTGGTTTTTCACACTTTTAAACTAAAAAACGAATCAAGGAGTGCTACAACATCATCCGTTGCATTATCCAATACTCTTCATAGCTATAGATGATTACAACATGTGAGAAACTTCATCTTTTATAACAATTTCAATTTAATGCACTTGTTTGTTATACATTATTCATCATTTTAGGTTTTATGCATGACACTTATTATATATTGTTTATTTATATTATTTTTTGTTCCAAAAGTGTATTTTCATGTGTATCTTGACCATTTTTATGTGTATTTGTATTGTTCCATACGTATCTTCGAAATAAAACGATACGTCTCTTAAAATCACCCGGCCGATACGATACCCAATACCGATACTTTAAACCTTGGTTTACTCTACAAGTACTTGCACTTTTCAGAACTGATAAGAGTTATGAATGAGCTAAGCTGGCTATTGGGAATGAGATAATAGGCCAGCCCTTTATTGGGCCATGGTTATGAATGTGCCTTCGCTTAAGGCATATGGGCTAGGCCTGAGATTTTAAGATTAGGCCCATTCAAGTGACCTGGATGAACTTTATAAACCTGCAGTCTATGGGACCGAGCCGAGCCGAGTCGATCTTTAAGGATTAGCAAGATGGCCGGCCGAGGCAATAGTAGGTTAAGCTATCAAACCCAAAAAAATCATATGGGCTAAACAAAAATAAGAACTGTCAAGCTAACACTTTATGGACCCACTTTTCCTACGTGGAGGTCCTGAATCCCAATATCAGAACCATTCTATTTATCAAATGGTCCAAAATTAGGATTCGGTTCGGTTTAATAATGAGACACTCTGATTCAGGTTCTTTCACGTTTCTGGCTCTCATGTCCCGAATACTGAAAAAAGTTTAGGGAGAATGTTCTTTGCACTAGGGGTGTAGGATGCGCCCAGATACATGGGGGGTAGGCCAAATGATCGCCCCACCCCCCTGAATGCTTGTAATGAACCTCCCATCCTGCCCCATGTGTCTGGGCGTAGTATGCATGCGCCCCCATGCGCTCTCGGACAGAGAACATCGCCCCAAAAGTTTATTATCTTAATGATTTAATCCTCAATGGTGTAATCCTCATTAATATTTAATAGTAACAATTAACAACATGGCTGATAACCTTTAGCTTTTACTCATAATTACAATATAATCCTTATAGAAGTCATAACTATTATGTATTAATTAATCCTAAATAAGTAATTTCTGCATGTTAAACAAGTCATAACGGTTCCAGTTTTAGCTGGTTCGTTGTTAGGTTTTCGGTTTTGGACCTATTGGTAAACCTGTTTCGGAACCATTCTGTCCCATTTAATAAACAATTTCGGAACCATTCTGCCCCATTTAATAAACAATCTCAAAACCAATTCCTAAAGAAAAACATTCTTTTATTTAGGGGATGGGCATTTCAAAATTTAGATGATTCCTAGCTCCTGACCTAAATTAACAATTTTCGCTGAAATTTTGTGGATCGTTAAGATCCCAAAGTTTCCTATTCATATGTCAAGTTTCAGCTTACTCAAAATTTACTAAGTTGCTAAATAAAGCGTTGAAATTTTAAAGGTATCCTAGTAGTACGTAGATGGCACGACATGGAGGATATGGCATTAGATGTTAGGTTAAATGATTGAATTTTAAGTTAAAATTTGTAATTAATGTGTCCTATTCAAATCATTATCTAGAGATTCAATTGTCAGAATTACCACATCACTCTTTCATGCCACAAAACTACATGCATCCATTAAGGAGATTCTTTTTTCAACCGTATCTATAAACATTGGATGGGAATGAGGGGTCACGTAACGGTCACGATTATGCCTATCCAATGATTGAAAACACGATCGTGTACCATGCATGGCTGTGGATAAAACTTCTCTCCTTAATTCTTTTTATGTCCATGAAACTTCATCCTTCGCCCTTCTCCCCTTCCTCCACCTCCTACAACTTTTTTTTGGGGGTGTGGGCTTGTGAGAGGAAGAACAGATTCGGTGGTAGGTGAGTGATCACTTCTATCATCCGTTAGCGCTTCTCACATTCCACTCTCTAATATTAAAAAAAAAATAATAATAATAATATCTTGTTGGCATATTTATAAATGCTTCCTGCGGAGCCAAGAATGTGACATCTGTCTTAATGTGGGGGTATTTTAGTCATTGCATATAAGCAATAAAGAATATCTTTGCAGGATAGGATGTCAGTTCTTATACCCTGACATGGTTGGGCTGGGTGGGCTTAGAGCTGAGAGTGTGGGGGGTTCTGTCGCTCACATGACACACTGATCATCTTTTCCCTTCAAGCAGTTTTACTACTTTTAGCTTCAGTCAGCCTTTTCTTGACAGTTGAGAGGATAGGGAAGATTTGTTAAAAACCCAATACAATTATACAAATCCCTTGGGATTGGACTGATGAGAAATCAAAGCCCATGTGAATCAGGATCTCTAGCTGTGCGCCGAGATGTGTGCGGCACAATACAACCATTGATTCTCGTGATAACACCCTGGGCGCACGACTCCATGAAAACGTGCTAAATTCCATATCATATAGAACAACTGTATAGAGATACATATGTGAACTTGCATGTGATTGCTGTGAATATGATCAATTCAGTGACAAACACCCCCACCCCCCTCAAAAAAAAAAAAAAACCAAAAGTAATTTAGGAAAATTCTACAAAGAAACTAATTAAAGAGAAGGGGAAAAAATGGAAGAAAAAGAAGATAAGACTCAAGAAACAAGCTAGCTAGAAGCATTGTGAATTCTGGAGCCTCTTAATTAAGCCTTTTTTCTTCTACCAGAGAAACCTTCACCGTGTCTCATTATCCAAAACCTCTCTATTTCTTCGGCATTTCTTCCTGGAATACGCCCTGCTATCAAATGCCACCTTCACCCAAAAATAAACAGTAAATAAACAACAATTACCTTAAAAGTACAAAAGAGGGAGAGATGTCGCAATTAATGATAGGGAACAAACCCATTTTCTTTTGTGGAAATGAAGCCCATGAATGATGATTCTTCACTTCTTCTGCTTTCTCTCTCTCTCTCTCTGGGTTTTCTTTCGATAGGGTTGTTAAAGATTTAGCTCTAAAGCCAAAACTTAAGTTGGTAGATGAGTTCCAAATATGCATTAACACAAAGCTCCACAACACTAGCTGACACCTATTAGTACTCCTTTTATCTTATACCCCTCCATGTCCCATGTCCACATCCTCCCTTGAATGATCTCTCTCTCTCTCTCTCTCTCTCTCTCTCTCTCTCTCTGTGTGTGTGTGTGTGTGTGATTAGCAGTAAATTAAGTTGGGTTTACCTGTCTCCGACGAGTCTATACATCCTATAGATGAGATCTTCTTCTTGTTCCGTCATGTTTATGAATTCCCACTCAATGCTACTCACCTCTGTACCAAAAAAGAGCAAAAGGGTAGTAGAGAGGTTAGAGGATAAGAAAATAGAAACATGAAAAAAACCCATTAAAGGTTTAGCCCAAAAAAGCAAGAACCCATGAAGATTTAGTGGATTAGACTAGAGAAACTGACCTTCAGAGTCATACTTGACTGTCTTAGCTTGCTTCCGGCGACGTTTGTCCATGGGTTTCTGCAACTAGAAAACAGAGAATGATGGAGTGAAAAGAAGGGAAGGGAAGGGAAGGGAATATTCAGAGAGATTGAGAGAGAGAAAAGAGTGGAGAGTAATCTGGTTAAAATATGAAGGTGTAGTAGGTATTTGTAGGGGAATATGGAATAGGGAGTAATGTGATTATCCCTTTTTTGGTCTCTTGGTCAAGTGGGTTTTGTAATTTAATAAGTTCGGGACTTACCCAGTTTTCCACAATTGACAAAACCAGAGGGGGAGAGAAGGGGGGAGGGCAATTTGGTGATGCCAGAGACACACAGAGGAGAGAGAGAGAGTGAAGATTGGGAGTTGCAGTTGCTGCAGATCATCTTTTATTAAACCCAAAGAGGGATTTGGGGGGGAGATGGGAAGGTTTTGAAGCAACTTTAGAAAAGTATGGAACGACAGGTATTACCAAACAGGCACTTAATTTTTTGGGTTGACTTGTAGTTGTCGTCATTTTCTATAATATAGTATTGGATTGTTATGATTGACACCTAGAAAGGTATCAAATCGAAATTCTAACCTCACTTTATTTTATCTACTCAACTCAACATTTTACTTAGTCACCATTTATCCCCTCCTTAACCCCGTATGCAGATCGTCTACGGCCCAGCTGCCCGTATCAGTTTGTGCGGTGCAGACTGGATTGTGCATGCAATGATCGTCTTACTCCCTGCCCAGCGCCCATGTATCTGGACATAGCTTGCGCTGCGGCACAGAGAACAGCACCTCAAGATTTTATTTTACATTTACTGCCTACATACTTATTTTCAAGTTCAAATGGAGGATATAAGAATAAATTTATAATGGGAAGAAGATCCCTACGATGGCACAGTGGGGATTCTTTCCTAAGGTTGCCAATTGGTTTGGTTCGTTTTGGTTTTTCGGTTCTGCATTAGTTTTTTCGATTTAAGATTCAATATTTATAAACAAATCGAATCGACATTGAATACTTTTTCATAACCCCAAAACCGAAATCGATTCGAATGGGTTTGGTTTTATTTGTTTTATAATCGATTTTTCTGTATTTAGTTTCATTTGGTTTGTATATGGTCTTCAGTAATTCGATATTGTTTGATTTATTTTTTTATTCCTACGTGACTGGGAAATATTTGGTGTTGGCATTGAATAAGCGAGGCATGAGAGAGGAAACAATAAGCAAAAGTGCGAAACAAGTGAACTTCTTTTGATTTTTTTTTGTGGTCTGAAGAAAATTTATTGCAAAGCGCGGGGTACACTCCTGTCGTCTGAGAACAGAGACTTAGACAAGCAGGGATTGGAATTGGGTCAGACCATCCTCCCCGAAACGGATAAGGCCCTCCTGGCAAGGCAATCTGCTACAGAGTTAGCAGTCCTTGAAACATAAGAAAAGGAACAATCAACCAAATACTCAACACCTGCACTATTCAATCAAACAAGTGAACTTCTTCAGTTCATTCGCTTTGCATACGGTCATGGTAATTTGATTTATTTCTTCGATTTGTACAAAATTTGATACTGTCACATGCTAGCCTTGAAGAAGCAAGATATGAAAGACGAAATGATCAGAAGTGAAACTGCATAAGAGAAATGATGAGAATCGATAGTCGAAAACGGAGGCAGAAGAGATGAAGTGAAAACAAAAACATTTTAGGGTTTAGTATGGTTTAGGTTCAGTTCGGGTTTAGTTTATTTAGGTTAGACTTCTTCTAGGTCGATTCAAACTGAAATTCTTTTAACCAGAAATCAAACTAAACCAAAAGAAATTTTGAATTCCAAAACCAAAATCAAATCGATTTGGTTTGATCGATATATATTTTTTCTGAATGAATCTGTCTCCCATCCTCTCATTGATGTGTTGAAAATCTCTGTCTATTTGTGGTATCCATATGAGAAATAACCCATTTCTTTGATCGATTCCCTCTTCTAGGTCGAATAGTGCAAGTTTCCATAATAAAACTCATGACCAAAGCTCCCCCGTTCCCATCCATTTATTATGTCTGTTGTTGAGAGACTATCATACATTTTTGGGCTTAGAACAAAGCCACAACCATAATTATCAACTATGGATTTCTTTATGAGGAGTCATAAAAGTAGATTCAATTTTGTAATCAAACTCACCAGGGGAGATAGCAACCATGCGATGAGCTTCATTTGAGAACCCAACCCCCTAAACTGATTCAGTTAATGCCAAAAGAACCGGCCCCTACCTTTTTACATATCAATTGAAGGTAGAGAATGGTTGGGGGGGGTTGGGGGGGGGGGAATCTGTTTTTGAGGATTTTGTATGATAAAAATGGAAAACATCATCTCCTGATCTATTCTCCAATTTGAGCTACCAACCCCTAAATGGATTGGTTGGGATTCTCTCCATTGCATATAATAACAAACTTTGAGATGCTCCTTCTTAGTGAATTATGACAATTTTCCACATACGGCGAGTTACATTTTGCCCTAGAACTTTTTTAAGTCACGCATATAGGTTGCAAGCAATAAAAAGAGGGGAGAGGGATCTACATATGCATCTCCTGCTCATATTGGGATCATACAAGCCTAGCCAATAATGGTAATCATAAGAGGAGTTTTGATGAGTGTCAATTCATATATGAGTGATTTACATCATTAGATGACGAGAGAAGATTGAGAGAATATGAGGAGCATGTACCTTGCAATACCTTGCAATGCTAAAAAATCCGTTTGATTCAGTGACCCTTGTTTAGTATACAAAAGTAAAAGAGAGGGGGATTGTTGTTAGGTCTTGTGACCCTTGCACTAGTGCAGGAGCCAATGAGATCGTGCATGGGGGTATCCAACAGTAGTGAGATTTTTCATTTCACTAGGGGTGGAGTTTCACCATAATTAAAATAATAAAGGATAACTTATACCTTTTAATCTCTATTAAAATCACACAAATTAGTTTTAAGTGTCTTCCATCCATAAAAGGCAAAACCTCAAGTGAACAAAATGTAACCGATGAGGTTTCAATATTCTTTTCAATCTAATTATCTAAAAAAATAAAAGGCATATCAAGTACACGAGGCTCCCGCCACTAATGTACATAACTTTAGCTTTATCTTTCCTTCGTGAGAAGTTGTCTCTGACTCAAGCCCATTAAATTTCAACTATCTACATAATTTTTGGAATCTCATCCAACCACCAAAACCTCGTGACAAAAGAATCTCTTTCCTCCCAATGTTAGGTGGAAAAAAAATAAATTGAAATAGTAATTAAAATTAAGGAGTAGGGGGTGGGGACTAGCAAAAGGAATTTGTGGGGGTTTGCCTTTGGCCAGTTCCCTCGTATCAATATTCGGATCACATCATTGTCTCAGTGACTTTTCGGTTGGGGTTGGGGTTGGGGTTGGGGTTGGGGAGGGACTAGTAATAATCACCGTAGCAATGAATGATGTGGAAATGCATATAAACAAATGGATCGAGACATCCTCAAACTCCAATCATAGTACTGGTGAAAAAGGCATTGCAGATCACCGCATGGTTTTTGAACGAAACTCAGATCAGCCCCTGGTTTTGGTAAAATCTCAAATCATCCATTCTACCATTACGGTGTTAGTCTGTTGTTAGTTACTGGTGTGAAAGAACTATTTTTCCCTTGTATTAAAACATTAGAATTAAATTTACAATACTATCCTTCTTTCATCTTCAACATTAGTCAAGGGTAATTTAGAGATTTAAATTTATATATTTGATTGACATCATCACTTAACAGCATAAAACTAACGGTAGGGACTAATTTATCATATTGGAGTCTAAATCCGGTGGTGATTTGGATTTTAAAAAAAATCAGGGGGTGATCTGAGTTTCGTTTGAAAACCACGGGGTGATATGTAAGTTACCCATTACAATTTTGGCCAATTCCCTTGTATCAATATTCGGATCTGTTTTGGTCAAACCATAGTTCTAACTTCTAAGTATCGGTATTGGATCATCCGTATCGGGCTATCCGTACTGGTTTTGTACCTTGTCGATCTTGATACCATGTCAATATTGTATCAATGACATGGTACAAACAAGGGATAAATTGATAAATAAAAAAAAAAAAAAACTATTTTTAAAGAATGATCAGGGGTAAATTTGTTTGATACGACCTAACCTTGTTGATACCGTTCTGATATTGTATTGATTTCCGAGTTAACCGATACTTGTTCTAATGCCGTGCACTAAACCATTGATCAAACTTATATCGATTTTTATCAATCTAAGATCTCCTCACATCATTATCGATTGTTCAAGTAATCAAGTCTCAAAGGACATGCTTTTATTTGGTCCGTCGACCACACTGGACTGTTTACTTATCAGTGTGTCCAATGTCGGGTTTTAACTGATCGGGCTGGCCAGGTCAAACTACCATTTGACACTCCTATCAATCCGGCCAGATCAGTCCCAGCCGATCCTGGTTTGATTCTGATTTGGATCAGCCAGATTTGGTAAGAAATCAATCAAAATCAGACGGATTATGTACTACTCATAGAAATGCAAAACGGATTGGCTGGTTCGGATCAGTCAAAATCGTGATTGGCCTAGCTGATTCTGATCCGAATCAGCTAGCCCAGATTGGCCTCGGCCTTGGCCTATTCCAATCTAGATTACCGGATTGGTCAATCCAGCCGATCCAATCATTAGTTTTCAAACCCTACTCTTCCCTCTGCACTGCACCACCGCACTTTGAGAGGATAAAAATCCCTTGCCTTTTGATTTCCCAGTTTATCAGCTCTGCAATATTTAACCATCGCAGATTCGGATCCAACGGACCCACACCAGACCCATGCTTCAGTGCTTCACCACCGTAGGGTTTGTCGTATCTTATGGTGCACAGTACTTCTAGTTACCAAAGAGATAAGCGATTCTAATCCTATGGCACAACTCACAAAGTATCAGTTCTTGTCCATGGAGAAATAAATATTTTATTTTTTTGTTAAAAGAAATAAATATTTTATTGTAAAAAAGAAAAAGGACATTTTTTAATCCGCACATGTCAACAGTACAGAATCCCTGCCCTGATGCGAATATTCATAAACGGATACGATTCACTTTTGATTCATATTTAAGTCTCATAATTCTCATTTTCTCATTCTTTAAAAATTTTCAAAATCTCTTTATATCATTAGTTGAATACCTATTCTTCGGATCAGATAATTTTTTTTTCAAACTATTCAAATAAATATCCGAATACCCCTAAATAGATATTTGGCTTTTCAGGTACTTTTAAAAACCCTTACCCCTCATTTTCGATGAACAATGATGGGAATATACCCAACAATGATGACACTAAAACTACTCTCTTCTTCATGTCTCAAGCGCAAGTGGACATTAAAACAAAAAAGGTCTATTACTTTCTCTGCTTCCATCTCTGGTTGAGATTTGATATATTTACATATATAGAGAGAAAGAGAGAGAGAGAGGAATTTGGTATAGGGAGAAGACAAGGTGAAAACAGAAGAATCAAGCTCGTGACCTCTTGAAAAACAGATTAATGATCAAAATTGCACATTCTTGGAAAATAGGGACAAATGCACGCAAAATGAGAATTCATGGACGAACATATAGAACGTGCAAATCGATTTTCGTGCAAAATAATTTTGTCATGTAATGAGCATGATAATGTGATTAAAATATCATCCCCCTTCCCTTTAAGTTTGTCTAATATTAATCCAATACTCAAGTTTTGAAAAATATCTACCCCTCTCCTACTTTATAAAGATTATACCAATCGTAGTCTAATCGTTAAAAATGACCATTAATTGATGACGTGGACAGGTCTAATTTATCTAAAATCCCAAATTGCCCTTAAATTATTTTAATTTCAATTTTACCCCTCCAATCCCAAAATCCCTTTTTTTTTAATTTTTTTTTTTTTTTATCGTTTTTCCCTCATAATCAAATCCCATTTTCTTCTTTGTTCACAGGTTTCGTCTTCTTTGTTCACAAGTTTCTTCTTCGTTGCAGGGAGTGCTTCAGGTTTCTCCGACTTCTTCTTCTTCTTCTCCATTCACAAGTTTCTCCGTCTGGGTTTCTTGGATCTGGGTTTCCATTTATCTTGGAACGAAACCCAACCAAAACCAAAAGAGCCATGGAGAGGAGAATGTGTGAAAAGCATCGTGTATGCGGGCCTCGACGCCATTGTCATCTGCTTCGCCCTAATCTCTTCCATCGACGCCATTGTCACCTGTTTCGCCCTCATCTCTTCCATCCCACAACCACTGCACCTGGAAAAAAAAAAGACAAAAAACCAAACTTCAAAGAAGGCGTCTCTTTCTAGTTTCTACACCTCCACTTATTCTAGATCTTAGTTGGGAAGTTGGGACCTCAGCCTTCCTCAGCTCACGTTGATTCCATCCCAAACCCATATGCCTTCCATTTTTCTAATCCAATCTATTATTCAGATTTCTAGATTTTCAAACGGAAAAAAATGGTAAACTTATATTAAATAATACACAACTTCGTCACCCGAGACAAGCACACCAGATTTCAACTAGCAACACCAAGCAGTTGTAGCACCTTCAAAGTTCAAACCTCCGACTTTTTCAAAGGAATCTCTCCTTTCTCTCACTTCCTCTTGAAATTTGACAGATCCATCGCGCCCAGTAGATTGGAAGGCCAAACACAAGAAGAGAAACAAAACCAGGAATCCAAATCTTACGAAATGATTTGAGGGAAAGGTTGTAATTAAAGAGACGAAAACCAGATTAATTAACCTCCTAGTTGTAGTCACCAATCATAAACAAAAGAAAAGCAAAAAAAAGATCGAATGGATTGGAGTTCGATCATTCAACAATCCGGCGAAAGGAAAAGTTTTTTTTTTTTTGGGTAGAAGTAAAAGGGTAATAGAGCCTTTTCATTAGCAAGGGAGAAAGACATATGCTTTCAATAGATATTAAAAAGGGTAATTTTGTCTTTACACAGGTTTTTTTTAACACCGTTACATGCTTAGGGTATGGTTGATATAATATTTACAAAGTAGGGGAGGGGGTAGATATTTTTGAAAACTTGGATACTGGATTGATATTAGGCAAACTTAGTGGGGAGGGGGATGATATTTTCCCTAGAATTTTCTTTTATGCCTGCCATACACAAAGAGAGAGGCCCTTGCACTCAAAATTTCACCCCCCCTCAACACACAATTTGGATTCTCTATTGTCGAGCTGCCTAACCTGTGTTGTGTTGTGCTGTGCAGACACAACAAGGTGCACAATGACCGCCTTATCCCTGCCTGAGCGCTTTGCTCAAATGAGGGTAAGTATGTCAATTCATGCCTTGTTGTATCTGCGTAGCATGGCAGTTGGGGCAGCTCGATAGTAGAGGATTCGGATCCCCTCACACACCGTTTTAATTCGTTCAATCAATTATCAATAGATTTCACATGTCCACACACTATAAAGTCTGGGCACACTGCCGATATACTACAAACTAGCACTTTTTATGTCTATCTCTCTCCTCCCCACTCTTTTGAACTTACTCCTTTGTCCTTCCTATATAATGCCCCGTCCTGTGTCCCATTGGTGTTGTCCACTAGCTTACCACACACAGGAGATGTGCCTATCCCTCTCCCTATATATATAGGGCAAAGTTGACACAGTGCTAGGATTCTCAACATGTGTCTTCCTCTCCCCCTCCTTTGTTGAAAAAGATGTTCTTGTCCTCTTGTATCCAGCCCTATAATTGGTGTATGCTGCTAGTTTACCAAAAATGACAGTATATCATTCCATAAAAATAGATCATCTTAAGGATGTTAAACGGTTTGATTTACGGCAAGTTTTTTTTTTATTTTAAGTAAAACAAAAACTGAACATATTGAAACCGAAAAAGGTTTTTTTTAAATTTATTTTATTCAAATAGCTACTTCCTAATACATGTCTTTTACTTTTTTTTTTATTAAAATGGATGTATGACTTGAATTCTCATAAATTTTCTGTAAATGATTGTTTATTTATACCATTACATATTTATTAATTATTTATTATTACCATTAATAGTTAATTCTTGTCATTACATATTACTAATATTTGCTATGATTTAAACGGTTTACCATCGATTTAAACGATTCAGTTTGATTTAAATAATTTATAAATGGTTTCACGACTTCCATGTAAACGGTTTCGATTTTTATAAAAAAAAACCAAAAAAGAGGTTTCGGTTTGATTTTGACATCCTTAGATAGTCTAGTTAAAATCCCAATATAATAAAGAGAAGACGTGTCTCGTGATCAAACCTTCGCCGCTGCATAATTTCTTGGGGCCACCCGCCTAAGACTCACTAGGGCCCAGAAGCTCCCAGTTCGTGCATGGCGCGGGGGTCATGTACGAGCCCAAGGGAGGATTTAATCGGCTTAAAGTCGGATACCCCTCCAGTCTCCAAAAAAAAAAAAAAAAGAAAGAAAGAAGAGAAGACGCTTTTGGCGGACACGTGGGAGTCCAATAGATTTAATGGAACCCCCTCCCCCAATCTTAGGTAAGCAATCCAATATAAAAGCGTTAGTTAATAATTGGTTAGTGGGTTAATTAAGTGCCATTTTGTCTCATGCCTCGTCGCATTAGTTGACTTAAGTAGATTAAAAGTAAAAAGGGCTTAATAAGGTAACAATAACTAACCTATAATCTTAAGCATGAAGCCCAACAAAGTTTTCTTTAACTTTAAAACCTTTTTTTTTTACCAAAAAAAAAAAAAAAAAAAACTTTAAAACCTTTTATTTAAGGAATCATCCATAATAAATTATGAACTTCTGATGTGGATTGTGGATTTTTATTTCTACTTCCCATCTGTCTTTACATGTTTGGTATTTTATTAGGAGGATGAGAAGTGGCTGTGGGCCAATGCAAACATCTTGTCCTCCTCTTGCCTCTCTCGGAAGCTGTGTTTGGCTGTCCAGATAATCTGGAAATTACAATTTTCTCATGCAAACCCGTGAAAATGGGATCTCAATGATCAACATTTTTTTTCCTTCTTTCTTAGAGAAAATAATATTTTCTCACTCGGGTTTTTCATCGGTTTTGTTTGTTTCCATGTAAAAAAACCCAAAAGAATAATTTTATTGTAAAAATAAGTTTTTTGCTGTTTGTTACTTTGTTTTGAGGTCAAATACAAGAAGATATTGAAAAAACAAATATTTAAAAAAAAAAAAAAAAGGTTAGACATAGCATACGGTACTCCGCTAGCATACCCAGTCTTTTTCTAAAAAAATTATATGAACTACATTTTTCATGTAAAATATCATTTGTAATAAAAATTTTGGTCAAACGTGTTTTTGGGACGGGGTGCAGGCTGCGCCAGACACATGGGGAATGGACGAAATGACTGCCCCGTCCCCTAGAATGGCTGATATACCACTCTCATATGTCTGGACACAGCCTGCACTGCGGGACAAGAAAACATCAACCCAAAAATATACTTTTATGGCAACAAAACATGGCATGATGGTGACTCATTTAGGCCTTGTTTTGTTGGAAGTAAAGTGAAATAAAAGGGGGGAAAGTTAAGGATGCCTACCTAACTTCTAGGTTTTGTAGATCTATGGGTTTGGAAAGGGATTAGGATCGTCTCCAGGGAGCCGAGCGCCCAAGGTACTGCCAGGGGCATCCAACTACTGAGCTGTGCCACACATATCTCGGTGCACTCCTAGGGATGTGTGCGGCATAGTCCAACGGTTGACATCACCCTAGGCGTGCTGGGCTCCCTGAAGACGAGCTAAATTCGAGAGTTTAGTTTACACAATTATTTAGTGCAATATGAAAGATGATAAGTAATTCTAAACTTAGACATCTAGAAAATTGTCTTCAACCATGTACCCTCCTTCGTATAAAGAATACCTCTTTTGGTATTCGATGATTTTTTGAATGCTTTGTTACCCACTAAGCAAGTTTTGTTTGTTTAGACCTTGATACCTAAGCAAGGGAACTTGCCACCTTGGTGTCCATCTCTCCACAAAAATTTTAACGCCTTCCATTCTACTACATGTCTACAAAAAAAAACCCTTTGTGAACACTTACATGTTAAACAATATGCGTTAGGTCATGGCCTAATAATGAGATCGGCTTTATTACTAATAGCTTTGCTTTCATTCATGCGTAGGGTTCCCTATATTACAAGAGTAGGAATAATCTCCCACACTACACCAATAGTAGTAGCATGTTGGACGGTATTGTTGACAGGAGAGCATGCACAATGGTCAGAGCTGTAAGAAAACAAAAACAAAAAAAAATTGTGAGAAAACATATGGTCATAGAGGGGAGAGAAAATGAATTTTAAAATTAAAAAAAAAAACCCTCTTTTAAAAAAG
This sequence comes from Telopea speciosissima, assembly GCF_018873765.1. Taxonomy (NCBI): domain Eukaryota; kingdom Viridiplantae; phylum Streptophyta; class Magnoliopsida; order Proteales; family Proteaceae; genus Telopea; species Telopea speciosissima. Next base: position 84,364,099 of record NC_057916.1, on the reverse strand, counting down.
ACTTATGTTAAGCGGACATCATTGGGATATTTTTCATTAATTAATTAAGTCATGGTCTAATAATGATTAAATACCAAGCCATCAATATGAAGGTGGCCATGCATGAGGATGTGCAGTCTCCGCCATGCAATTCACTTGGATAACATTGGAATGAATCTTGATTGTGCTGTAGATGTAGTGCCGCCTGTGTACGGTGAAATTTCGGTTTAAATAGTTTGGTTCGATTTGGTTCAATTTAGAGTGCATTAGATAGAAATTGAAATCAGCTCCTTTATTAAATGGTTCCAATTTGTGAAACTAAAATCATTCATTAAATGGTTTAGGTCTCAATTTTTTAACCAATTTGAGGTAATTAATAGGTTCACAAACGGTTTCAGTCTAGGTTTTGTGACTCTCTGGAACTCGAAGATGGAAGGAAAAGGTAATAAGTTCATGGGGTGTTGTTCTCTGTGCCGCAGCGCAGGACAAACCCAGGCACATGGGGGTAGGCGCAATGACCACCGTGCCCCCCTGCATAGGCTGCCCATGTGCCTGGGCACAGAGAACATTCTCCCTAAGTTCATAAACAGTTTCAGTCTAGCCTCATCTTCTCTTGCTTATATAGTGGAGCCCCATTAGGGTTCCAATGATTTTTAACATTTAGTTTCCTAAACCAATGTGACTTTGGTGATGTTTAGTATTTGCACAATCATTCTTGCTTCTAAAGAAGGAAGCTTCTAAAGTGGGAAGACGAGGTAGATTCTAAAAAGGATTTCATATCTCTTTTAATTATTGTTGATGATTTAATCAAACTAAATTATATCATAATTAAAAAAATAATTAACCTATAATTATTTCTCAATAATTGTTCACTAAATAATATCTCATAATGAACTATTGGGTATATAATTCAATACTGTTAAACCCCAAATCATTGTACATTATAATTTGTAAATCAAAGTACGTGCTTGATTTCGGTAGCTAAGACAGTTGGTATAAACTAGAGATAAGAAATTATCTATGTACATGGATCATGGTTTTAGAGCACGGTATCGAAACGGGTATCGACAACACGTCAAATCGATATGATATTGATACGGTATCGGCCTGGATGGACTGTATCGGATAAAAATACCCCTGAAATTTTTAAAAAAATGAGTTTTCTGACCATTTTATCCCTTGTCCGTACCGTGCTATCGATACGATATCAGCATAGTATCAATATCAGTGATTAGCACAACCGATACATATACGGACAATACGATACCGATACTTAGAACCATGATATTGTTGATAACAATGTGAAAAGCTTTTTATTTAGTTATTATTGTTTGGTCAGTACTTCTTTTCCCATTAAAAGGAAAACATCGGGAGAGGTATGGGCCCACCTACCCGGCCAAGTGGGCCTGTGCTACGCGTGCGCAAAACCTGTGCCAATGAGACAAATTGTTACCACGAGAAAAGGTAGAAGAAAGAACAGTGAGAGAGAAAGGGAAGCAAGTGCTGTGAATGAAAAGAACTAGTCAGGTGGACCTTTACCAGTTCATCCCATGGATTACAGTATTAGTAGTAGTAGTAGCAGCAGCAGCAGCGTTGCAGTGAATGTGCCCTTCCTCACTGTCACCTTTACTACTATCACGCACCCATTTTGATATTTGTATCTCTTTCTCTTCCCTCGTTTTATCTCATCTTACTCTCTCTATAGTAGACTGGTTGGAGAGGAGATCACTCTTCCCTTCAAACCCAGAAAAATATGTGTAGAGAGAGATCCACACTCCACATAGATCTGATTGGTAACATGGTTTCACATCGGCTGGCTGCCTGGGTGACTTGATGTGTGTTTATAAAATTTTGGGCTCTTCCTCCTTTCAATCTAGCTTTTGGGTTGGGTTCTCCTGAAGTCTTATAACATTGGTGCTTTCATTGACCCCATCTTATACGGTTGACTACTTAGGAGAGGGGCGACATAGGGAGAATAAAAGGGCTACTTGACAAAAAAGTCAGAATCCAACATCAATTGCCTTGGTGACTTGATGTGTGCTTATAAGACTTTGGGTTCTCCTTCTTTTCAAGTTAGCTTTTGGACTGAACTCTCTGGAAGTCTTGTAACAAGAGAGAGGTTTCTTTTTTTTCTTTTTGGTGTGATTTTGTTTTCAACAAAAAGTGAATCCAATGGATCTCTTTATCCCCTCCGGTTCCTTGCCTAGCCCAGTTCCCCAATCCCCCTAATAAAGGGGGCACAATGACCACCCTACCCCTGCCCGAACACTCTGCCTAGGTGGAGTCCACACCCCTTATTAGAGAAACTGGGGGAACTGATCTGGACAGAGAACTAGAGGAGATAATTTTTCGAATCCAACTAGTAAGACAGATGATGGGTTTTGAAGAATGAGGTGAGCCACTACTAAGACAGTTCCATCACAGCAGTATCATATTATACTATCCTCGTACGTAATTCTCATATGTGAAGAACTTTTCAAGTAATCAAAGAACAGCACTGAGCCACTGATCGAACAAGGTATTGAAACCCAGAATGCTGGGAATAAATGAATATAGAATTTTTTTTTTAGGGTAAAGGGAAGGAAAAAGAGAGAGAATGAATAAGGAAAGATTAATGGTGAATAATGGAAGCCCCACAACAGCAGAAGAAGACAAAACTTGTTTCTAATTCCAAGCAAAATATATGGTTTCCTTTTCTTTTAGTTTGTTCTTTACCTTGAATAAGTACTTAAAATACAGTTGAGGAGAGATTATTTGGGGGAATAGTTTTTTTCTCACTTTTTTGCTGTTTTGTGATTTTCTGTTAATTTTACACCACACAAGAGCATATGTGGTGTTTGTTGGGTATATTTTGATTCTCAGGATGGGAATTGAAATGCTTCTTCTACTCTTTGAGTCCAGCCATCTGTGTCCTTTTTAAGAAACAGAATAAAAAAAACAAAACTTGCCACCATTTGGCTAAGAGATATATCACATGTGGTTAGGAATTAGGATTAGTGGAAAAATTCCTTACAGGGTTGTGACATTTTCCACTCACTAAAGAACCAAAACTTACCACAAATTCCTTATATTTTGTGCCCCTTTCCCATCTCATTCTAACTTTTCTTTTATTTATAAAAATCTAAATAAAATTCCTTTCAAGTAATCAAATTCCTTATGTTTTAACTCGAGTCATATATCTTTGTCATTCACCTTTTGATAGTCTAAGCAAAGTCATGCACCCTCATTGCTTGTCCAAAGTTTTTGAAAGCTTTATTTTACCACTTGGGGATATCTCCAATTGAGTTGAAACTTGACATGTGAGCAGGAGACCTTAGACTCTTACCTCTCTACAAGATCAACCCTATCAGACCTGCTATATAATACAAATAAGTGATTCGTCCATAGATACCCTATGACCCCTGCTCTTTCAGCTCAATTAAAATTGGCCAATTGGAAAAATAAAGCTTTTAAAATTCTTAGACTACCAATGAAGTGCAACACAACGCTTACACTACCAAGAAGGTACAATTGTAACCAATCCAGAACACTATCTAAATATCAAATAATTAAAATTTGGAACACCCATTGATATTCATGTAAATATTTTTTTGGTGAATGATATTTATGTACATGAGCGTTCATAAAACCTTTTGCCTTTAGTAAGTTATTAGAATTAGGCATCCACTAGGCAATGGGTGGACCTTGGTACAACGATAAGATTGCTCCAATGTGACCAAGAGGTCATGAGTTCGAATGCGAGAACCTTGTGCACTTGGAAATATACGATTGAATTTAAGTATGAAATTTGACAAGCGACTGATCCAGAGCATTCTCTAAATATCAAGTTATCAAAATTTTCGACATGATCCATCCACTAGGCACAACTAGATGGATCACCCATAGATATTTATGACTGTATGTTCATAAAACCTTTTGCCTTTACTAAATCATCAGAATCAGGCATCCACTTGGCACAACTAGATGGATCAACCATAGATATTTATGGGCATGACTGTTCATAAAACCTTTTGCCTTTGGGACATAAGACAGCACCTACCCTCCCCTTCATAGCTTATTGGGACACAAGACAGCACTTACCCTCCCCTTCACAGCTCTCTCATCTTATATAACCAACCCTTCATCAGGAGACATCAATCATCATTAATTAAGTCCATTCTCCTGAGAGGCAAAGCCATGGGATTTACCTTGCGCATGGCAGTTGGAATAATGGGTATACCTAGCTTGCCTTCCTTCTGGTTTTCTTTATTTCCTTTACATTTCTATCCAGTTTGTTGATGCCAAACATACAATTAAGTTCATAGTAATGTGTCTTACTTACTTGTTGCAGGGAATGCGGCTTCTTTGCTACTATATGCTGCACCCATGTAATAACAACCCTTTAATACCCTGTACTTCATTTCTTGCATTCAAAGAAAGAAAAATCCAATTGATACTTGTAAATGAGGTTCTAATCTTTTTTTTTTTTTTTGTTGTTTGTTGTTTGTTGTTTGTTTGAACAGATTAACTTTCAAAAGGGTCATAAGGAAGAGGAACACTGAGGAGTTCTCATGTGTCCCTTATATTTTAGCTTTGTTTAACTGTTTTCTCTACACCTGGTATGGTTTGCCTGTAGTGAGCAACAAGTGGGAAAATTTCCCTCTTGTCACCATTAATGGCCTTGGGTTTCTCCTAGAGATAACCTTTATCATCATATATTTCTGGTTTGCTTCACCAAAGGGCAAGGCAAGTAAATTTTTAATTTATATTTTGATCAGTTCCTTTCTAGTTCTTCAATTAACAGAATCAATATATATTTCATACAATACATTCAACAATACATGCAAACCATCTTCATAGTAAGGCTACTAAATACCGCTTAAAGGTTCAATTCAAAATCTTGAGGCTATAGGTGAAGAGAGTTCCTCAAGTATATGAGGTCAATCAAGACTTGAAAGGAAGAACCAAAAAAAAAAAAATGTGCATGGGTCTATAGCTCTCTCTCTCTCTCTCTCTCTTACTTACATGTAAGTGGATGAAATTTTGGTGCTAGGTGTAGTAGGAAGGTTCCTTCTACAAGGCTGACAGCCAAGGAAATGTGATCTTAAAGGATATTTTAGAAAATACTAAAACCTATGAGGGTATTTATGAACCCAAAGGGGAAGTGAATTATTCTATTCTATTTCCTTGGCTGCTAGCCTTGTAGCGGGAATGTAGTAGCAAAATTTTCTTTCCCATGTAAGTGTACCGCTATGGCTCTATGATGAGAGCCCAGATCAGTTCCTTAAATGTGGAGTGTAATGACTCTTTTATGTATGGTTTTGTGATTATATATGTTCTTTTTCTTCTACAAATGCCCTATAAACACTCTTAATAGCAACATAGAGGTATCGTCACGAAACCATCTGTGAAGCCTTCACGTAACTGGAGCTGATCCGGACTTCCTCTATGAGTGGATATAGTGTTGGGGTGTTTTTTTGGTTGGGGGGGGGAGGGTGATAATGTGATTGTAATATATAGAATAATATGAGAAGATAATAATGAAGGAGTAATGGACATGAAAGTGCAGAAGGTGGTTGCCGTGGTAATGCTACCAGTGATAACAGCAATCTTCATCACCGCATTTGCTTCAACATTCGCATTGCATACCCATCGTCTGCGCAAAGTCTTTGTAGGCAGCATCGGCCTGGTGGCCTCTGTTTTGATGTACGGATCTCCACTGGTTGCTGTGGTTAGTATTCTCTCTCTCTCTCTCTCTCTCTCTCTCTCTCTCTCTCTATATATATATATATATATATATATATATATATATATATTTAGAGGAGGCAAAATAACCTGCCCCTATGATGCTAATGTACGCACTCTCATTGGCCACTGCATGCACGCAAGTGCCACACTACCCACTGGGCCACTGAGAACAATGACCATTAGTTTATTATAAAGGACCTTTTTAAGTTACAAACTGATTGGACCACTCAAACCTATAGTTTTATGGGATAAATTTTTCTGCACAGGGCGCAGGGTGCGTCTAAACACATGATCATGGGAAAAATGACTGACCTGCCCCTCCTGAATGACCCAAACTCCGCCGCCATCCCATCCCATGTGTCTAGATGCAGCCCTATTTTTATAGTGTACCAACCATACGGTATGTCAATATCAGATTTTTATCACATATTTCCAACACCATTAAAAAAAAAATTCCTAGAAAGTTTAGTCCTTCTCTAAAAAGTTAAAATTGAAGGTGATGTTAAAAAACAAGAGAATTTTTGTAGTTCCGCCTCAATCAGCTTGCAGTTTTCAACTCAACCCCCTCCCTCCCAAAGCAGCCCTTCAAATATTTTAGGACCAAGTTTTCCTTCACCACTGTGGAATGAGAAAAAATTTCCCTCTATCGGTTTTACGAAATTGAAATTACCCTTCTCTAATACAATTTGATGGCACCAATGACCTTGGTGAAGGAGGAATTACTTCACCATAAGCGAACAGAAACCATGCCAGAAAAAGATCGAATTTTTCTCCGCCCACATTGGAAAAATGAATTCCTTCACCTATGACCATCATTGTGACAGAGTGCCTAAACTTAGTTTAGGATAACTTACCCCAGAAAAGAAAAGAATGTAACTTTACTTGTTTTGTGAGAATTTATAAGCTTCTGGTTCACCTAAACCCTTTTATATTTTTGCCATTTACAGAAAAAAGTGTTTAAGACGAAGAGCGTGGAATTCATGCCGTTCTACTTGTCCCTCTTCTCATTCCTGGCTAGTTCACTCTGGATGGTATATGGTCTACTAAGTCATGATATTTTCCTTACGGTGTGTACACCAACCATTTCAGTATTTCACACATTTTCTTCTTCTTTAACCCCCTAAACCCTCTAAGCCCTAGGGTTTAACATTTCTCTACCAAATTATTTGACATGGCTACACTTTTTTACTTGATTGGTGCAGAGTCCAAATCTCATAGGGAGCCCATTGGGCCTTTTCCAGCTGATACTATATTGCATTTATCGTAAGAAGGGAGTAATTGAAGAACCAAGCAAGAAGGACATAGAAACCAATGGAGTGGAACATAAACCGCAGACTCTGATCAATGGCACCAATGGCAAGATCTAAGTAAGAATAGTTCGGTCTTGTTTCTCTTTCAAAGGTTTTTAGTAAATTTATTTAGTTTCACCCCTTCCTGTTTACTCTAATTTTAGTTACTTCTATACAAGGAAGACTAAGTGGGCTTTCTCTTCTTTTTTGGTGGCTGTAACAGGTGAAAGTGAAAACCATCTTTTATCGATTTGCCGGCAGTCTCATTTTCTAAGAAATGAGATAAGAATATATACAAGAGGGGGAAAAAAAAGTGTAGGAAGGGCTTGGGGTGTACTTTTAACTGATTTAGGGTGTAGCTTGTTTGTAGCAAAGAAAGAATGAATTTTAAGTCAATATGAACAACAAAATTACAAATCCAATGTTGGTTTGGTTGAGTGGAGCTTTACTGTTGGCACTTTCTTATCTCCATAACTTTTGGCTTTTGTCCAAGTGGAACAAAATAATCAAACAAATTCTGGAAATATTGAAAGGAAAGGCTACGAAGAAATCACTCTAAGCATCTTCCAGAGAGAGAGAGCGAGAGAGAGAGACTGCGGAATTGTTGTTTTCCTTTATTGACTCATAAAGGATGACTCAGAGGATCGATGCCATGAAAGTTGTAAATTTCTAGTGGAAATATTGATGGTTACTAATCAGGTCAAATTGGGAGTTGGGTGGGTTTCATTACCAAATTTCAGGTTTAAATCTGATGGCTGTGGAGGGCAAACTGGCGGCCTAATCAAATCAATACTCTTGATTTCTAGGAAGTTTAAGGCTATGCTGTGCTTGGTACACATTCTTGGAAAAGATTACGGGTCCAGAACATTCTCAAGTGGAGAAAAAAAAAGAATCAAGTTTTAAAATACATTCTAGATCCAAAATATATTCCAAGAATGCATACCAATCACAGCCAAAGTTGCTAAGCATTCAACCTACGTGCACAACAATTATAGAGATGTCAAATCGATCGATTTGGTCCGATTTCAATCAGGCTAAATTGGTCTAAGAATGAGTGAGACCAAAACCAAACCATTAAGAAACTTCGATTTTCGATCAATTTCGATCCCAAATACCAAAATTGTTCTCCACATAAAATACCATTGAAACATAATATGCAAATGGATCAAAAAATTTGAATGCATTATTAATCAAATAATTAAATGGATCAAATAAAACTCAACCTCGTGCCAAATAATAAATACTCATGACATCTATCAATTAGTGTAACAAGGTTTCAAACTTACTTGCACCCTACCATATTCGTAGATGAATATCTAAGGTGGTGGTTCCACATCCACCTTGACATCGTCTTCACTACCAGTTTCAGAACATTCCAGTACAGAATCAGTTTTGGTTCTTTTTCTCCCTCCCCACCACCCCTCCTTCCCCCTCTTTTGTGGGCATGGGGCGGGGGGACTACTGGAGTTTACGTAAAATTTATCTCGCACCAACTTCTCTGTCTAACCCGAACCAGAAAGAATATCTCTATGCAGTTTTCATTAAAAAACAGAGTTCCAAGGATATAGCTAAGCCCAGTATTTAACAATTGAGTGAAAAAAAACTCTCAACCTTCTGTCAACCAGGCCTGTACAATTGAACAAGTAGATGGATATTTGCTCCACTGGCCCAACGGATACCAAGATTTGGCCCATCTTGGCCTGGCATAGCTTTAAAATTGTCATCAGTTAGAGCGAAAAACCAGCCTATACTTATGCCCAGGCACGATTACTACGCCTCCAGCCAGGATTGGGTTAGCAGTAATGCCCCAATTTAGAATAAGCCAAGTTTAAGCTAACTCAGCCCAGCTTGATTCCAGTCCAACCCCTCGGTCCACCGACATTACCCTTCTTCACCAAAGGTTTCAAATAAATCAGAAACTAAAACCAACCATAACTATGGCTACTCTGAAACTGTTCACACATGTTTTGTATGTAAACATCTATGGAAACAAATATTCTAAGGGTAACACTTTTCAGAACAGCCTGCCTTGATAAATTTATCAGTTATCAAGGCAGCCCAAATATCTGAAGCAATACAGATTGGCCCAACAGGTAAACCTCAAGATACCCTTGCTCACATGTAAAATTTCAATCCAAACAAAGTTTGCCAAGTGGCAAAATAGAGGTTTGAAAATTCAAGACTTTAGAAGAGTGGCATGCATAGACATACATGGGGATGCATGCTAATAATACACAAAGTAAATTGATTGAATTAAGATTTGAAATTTGACACATAGCTAATCCAAACCATATATCATCCATCTAACAATCACAATTGCCACATCATCATTCCATATGGCACAATGAAAATAGGCCACTTTGGTAAGCTTACCAAAACCGGTCCATTCAAATGAGTTTTTTTCCCTTAAGAAAGATATACTAAAACATCTTAAAATAGTAATTAATAATTGCAAGTTAAACTTATTTCCTTTAAGAACTATTTATTTATCTTGGGTTTAGGGTAAGAAATTGTTCTTGATAAATATTTGTTAAGTGTGTCTCGGTTTACTGCTGTGGGTTTATTCCTTTTCTTTTTTTTTTTGGTTCTTTATTATTATTAGCAAGAGTTAGTGAGGGGTGCTTTGGATATTGTCTTCTTAAGTTACTTAATTGTACTTGGATTTTATTTAATTGATTATAAATAGAAGTAAGAAGCCCACGGTTGAGCTATTCTGCTCAAAACTCAACCGCGGGTAGTTCTCCCTCTTCTCTGATTCTCTTATTCTTCTCAGCTACTGGTTTTATTGCTTTGATATTCTCATTTCTCACAATATTAATTATTAGAAGGTTGATCATTTTTACCCTATGACTTTAGGATATCGCAATCAAACATGTGGTCTACTAATTGGAACTTGGAAGCATCCATTTGATTAGACATCCACTGGTTACACTGCTATCTCCTGTTGAATGACCCCTATCCATAACACCCATCCAAGTCAGCCAAACCCCCTCCCCCCCCCAACTCCACCAAAAAAAAAAGAATCTTGGGCTAGATTATGAATCAGATAAGACTCAGATTACTCCATCACCATCCAATAAATCTCTGAAGATGCTACAGAACCGACAAAAGCACTCTAAGATTGGTTACTGTTTGCAAATTTTGTCATATGATTACATAAGAAAAAAAGAATGCAATTGCTATCAAACTTAAAAATAAATGTAACATTTAACATCATTTACAAAAGAAGAAAAAAATGCAACATTTACCATCCACAGGTGGTAATCCCAAAAAGTGCTGCACCCCCCTCACCGAGGCCTCCCTTTCCCTCCCAATCGTCGTGCTAGTGCCCAGTCCTTTTGCACTAGAGCGAAAACAGAGAAACACAGACAAGTTAGTTTACAATGGAAGCAATTACTAAAAGATATCTCATCAAATAACTTAACTTTCAGGGAATGGTGAAGGCCAATGGCAAAAACATAGGTCAGTAACAACTTCATCCCAGTACAACTAGGGCCATACTAGCATATTTAACAGGGAAATAATTGAATACATAATGAACAATATTGAAAAGTCAATTCGACATGACATATACACCTGTATTATAAGTTGCACTTTTTAACTTATTCTAGTTTCTCAATGCAGATTCCAGCATTATACAATGTACTTGAGGGCTTCCCCACTTTATAACTTATGCATCACCTTTCCCAACTTTATTATTTGGTGACAATTGATATTTAGAACATCAAAGAAAAAAATGCTATGGAAATTGGGCAACAAAAGCAACTAGCAAATGTCATACGGTTAAAAATGAACCATTCCAGGAGAACAAAGATGTGAGCTTCATTTGTCCAGCAGCTATTAGAAGTAAATTGGAAGGGAACTAAGCCTGCTCAGAACCCACTGAAACCAGAATCAGGTGAAATGGCAGAATCTATGTCTCTTCATTATATCTGTATATTTGTTTTCTCCAATGATTTGATAGCTAAGCAAACAAACAAGTGCAAAAATGATGGTGACAAATTAAATCCTCAATGAGATATTCCTAGTATTCCATGCAAATTCCTAGAACCATATTAAAGTTAAAAATGTTCAATGTTCAATGCCATTTACTTCATGGAAGTGGTAGTAATTTCTTCCCAACCATAAGTGCATAACAGATAATGCAACCCACTGTGGAACCATGCCCAGACTCTCCCTTTTTGTTAAGTCCACACACTTTCTACCTCTAGGTTTTATCCTCTTATATAGTATCCATGCCCCTCCAAGCATGGTTCTTATCAAATGGCCAATTCTACAAACTTATATAAGAAAATCAATGCCTCAGCCTGACAAAAGACAAACGACACCAAGCCAAAAAAAATTGGGAAATTGCTCATCCACATTAAAGGTTCACATTAGAGCCTCCATCTACCGACAACCAAGGATACTTCCTTGACACAATGATATTGATTATGCATAAAACAAGAACAAAATAGTAGGAAGCAAGTTTGTTAGAGTTCCATGAATACAGGACATTCAGCACTGAAAACAAAGACTGCATTCTTTGAATCCCAACCCATGCATGATTTATCAAGTAAAAGCATTAAGAAAATGATTATCAAACCAAATTGTTGTTGTCGATAAATAGTGTTGAATGAAATGATCTTATCAAGAGAAAAGGAATCAATAAACTAATAAACCTGTCACCAGCTCTAAGCATCATGAATATGCACAAGAAATCTATGAGGTAAACAGAATGCTAAATGAAAAGAAAGAACACAACTCCACTTCATTAAGAACTCCAACTTACTAAGAGTAACACGCCTTGCGTGGATTGCACAAAGCATTGCATCTTCAAACAGATGAACCAAATAATCTTCTGCCGCCTACAAAGAGGGTCATCCAGTAAGTGCAACATATATTTATAAAGATCCATAAGATGTAATGGCTTGGCATAGTTACTAGAGAAAGGCATGATTGGAAATCTTTGGTGAGCAGCACCAATAGAGAAATAGATTTCATAGATGATTGATTCTCGATTGACTTGAATAATGACATTTCAAATGTACATTTAAATGATGAATTTAATACACGAAGAGATAGAGGATGGCTCCCATTGGAGAAAGGGGATAAAATGAGTTTCTAAATAGACATGGTCTAGAGGCATTTTAGTGTGTTTCGACTGATAAGGTATAAACTAATGGTTTTAGTACCTCTTGAAGAGCTACCAAAGCTTCAGCTGCCCAACGAGTTACCCCTGGAGCAAAGAAGGTACTAATCTCCCTTACCTGAAACAAAAATGAAGCTACTCATTAGAATAAGTCTTTAATAACTCATTTTCTACAAGCTTAAGTACCTAAATTCAAATGATCAACAAGCTCAATTAACTAACAGCAAATGAAAAAGTCTTACTACAAAGCACATGCTCAACTCAACTCGGCCTTATCCCAAATAAATGGGGTTGGCTACGTGGATCCTCTTTTTTTTTTCAATCAGCTATATTCAAAGATTACTACAAAGCACACCATAACCAAAAAAAAATAGCACAACAACACCTAAAACTTAAAGTAATTGTTGCTTTACGATCCATTTACACACTCATGAAAGAAGAGTTTATCACAAACCAAACCTAACAAAACCTAAATTTGGATAAATGCAATAATGTTGAATAACATATTTTGAGTTGATGTATATAGACTGATCATCCATCCCTAGTTTTTTATGCTCATGTGTTCATCTGTTTTTCCTACTAAAAAAATTCTAGGTCAACTGGAGATGTCTAAATGTTGGGACAATCCTTCAGAGGCCACAACAAAGGAATGGTTTCGTTGTTTCTAAGAAACCTATCCTACCGTCTGAATGAGTGTTGTACATACAGAAATCTATCCAGCCTGTTTCACTTTCACACACTAGAACATCTCCTGGACCACCCATGAACCAAACATTGCACCATTAAACTCTTTAGATGATCCTAAAAATCTACATAGGAGGGCTCATTAGGACAGGTTACAAAGAGCACCATTGCTTCAATCAGATGGATAGAAATAGTAAGAAAAGTAAGGTGTTCAGTTCTATAGCCAACTCCATGGCTAAGCAACAGTTGGACAGTCCGGGACAATGTCCATGAATGTTGTCCTTGTTAATGAACTCGGGACAAATTTAGCTCTCCCAAGCAAAATTGCCTATATAAAACGCATGTCCACAGGGCACAGTTGCAGTTTTTGTTCAGTCCATTAAACAAACAGTTCTATTCGAGGATCCAATAATTACCAAACCCAAATTCATATTAGGTTTAGCTGGTATCATTTTATCAGACACTGTTCCAAACAAGCTTACCTTAACAATGTCTGAGAAAGTACAACACTTAAGATCAATGTGAGCTTAGTAACTCACAGTTCTAATGAAAGGTGCCGCAGGTATCAGCAGTTTATAAGATTTCTGAAATTGGCGAATCTCCCGAAGAGCTACCGTTCCTGGGCGGTGGCGGTAAGGTTTACGTTGCCTCTGTCTTGCCGCAGAGCCTGAGGCATCAATAATTCACTATTTCAGCTAGAGAAACCACCAATTACAGAGTTCGAGGCAGCAAAGGACTTACTTCCCGGTGCGTCGGCCGCATTTCCTCTAGCTTGTCCACCAGAATCCTAAATGTTAATTTTTGTAACAGATAAATTTAAAAGATTTCAGGAATCAATTCCAGAATAAAAATGTAGGAGAGAAGAAGATCAATAAGAGAAATTGATAAATTAAACATGAGATAAGTACCGAACTCGGGCCAGCAGATGCAGAAGTTGCTTCAGCTCCTATTAGAAGATGGAAAAGAGAGTAACATATAAAATTAGGGTTCCATGATTGAGAACTCCACAGAAATTCAGATAAACTTCCTCCCGACCCAAAGCACAGAGAGAGAGAGAACAGACCTGATAATCGTACAGATTTTCGTATAGAACCTCTGGACCTGGTGGCCCTATGTTTAACTCTCGCCATGGAAGCGAGGGGAGAGAGAGGAACAGTGATTTCGGTGTTTTCAGTTCAAACTTCAAACTACTCCAAATAACAATTTCCCGCTCTAGGTCTCATTAAAAAAAACAAAAGTTCCCCAGAATCATCTCATCAAATTTCCCGCTCTAGGAACCGGGAAGTAGTAGAGTCAGTAGGAGGTCCAGAAGTGGGCAGGGTACCGTTGATGAATTCGGTGATTTCGATTCGGTCTCGCCATTTCAATCGGTTCAGGATCGGTCTCGTTCGATACTGATCTGGATCGGACTGAATTTCCTTGGATTCTGATCCTCTACAGTCGGGCAGTCGAGCGGCCAGCATGCGTCCTCACACATGTAGGGGCAAAATGATCACCCTACCCACTGCCTGAGCACCTGCCCAGGTGGGGTCCACATCCTACCTGTGTGAGGCTGCATGCCAGCCACTTGGCTGCCCGGCCATAGAGGATCCAAATTGAATTACCTCAGCTTTTTAATAAAAATTGGTTTTTATATATTTTTTTTACCCTTAGATTGTATGAGTGGATCAGTATCGGATCGGTCAATATTCAGACCGAACTGATCTGAACCTAAGATTATGAGCCATGCCCATTGTTCATAATCTCGGATCGGATCGATCGATTTTGGCCAAATTGGATCTGTATCGGCCGAGACCGATCCCAATATCAATCCGATCCAACTGTAAGAATAAGGGTAAAAAGGTTAAGAAAATCAGGTTTTTTATAAATATAAAAAAAAATAAAAATAAAACAGGGGCAAAAGTTTCATATTTGCCTAACTTTGGGTGATTCTGATTTGAATTGGCTGATCCGATCCAGCCGATACCGAGATTACGGATGAAGGTGTCTGTTAAATTACATATTTGCCCTTTACAATGTTTGAACCAACTCTGGAGTAGGGGTACAGCTTCAGGCCGATGATAAGTGGATTGGTTTGATTTTCATTTTTTTTGTTCAGCTTCGATTGGGTTCAAGATACAACAGGTACAAATGAAACCAAATATTTTTCATAACCTCAAATCAAAAACTAAACCAATCGATTCAATTCATATTTTGCTTCATTCGGTTCAGGTCTTGATAATTCGGTTCAAATTTAGTTTAAGTAGAAATAAACTGCTATTTGAAAGTAAATTACAACCTCGTTAAGATACACTTCCATTGTAGATTCAATATCTTTTAATCTCTTTTACACAACTGAACAAAGAAATCATAGTAGGTAACTTCACATAACAAAACACACATGTTTGTAGATTTAGTATGATTTAGGTTCGGTTTATACGGATTACAATATTCGGTTCAGTTCAATTCAAACTACCGATTTGTAATCTAAAACCAAAATCGAATCTAACCAAATGCAATTTTACTTTTCAAAACTAAATTGAACCCCTTTTTTCTCAGTTTGGTTTTATTTTAATCCATCGATTTTAGTTTCGGTTCTAAATTGACACTCTTACTTAGTAAGCCAAAGCCTACCTTGAGCCCAACGAGAACCAAGCTGGGCTTTTCAACCTACAAATTAGCTAGGCCAAAAGTTGAGAATTTCAGGCCTAGGGTTGAGCCTGGACCGAGGCGAGCCCAGCCCAACCCTATCATATAAATGCATAAAAGGGAAAAAGAACGCTACTAGTCTGCGTATCATACGCTAATGCCTCCCTATGTCTATCTTTCTCTTCCCTCCTATGAAATGATATATCTGTCCCCTATTGTGGGAGAAGAGAGATAGATACTGGGAGGTGCTAGCGTATGCTACGCAGCTTGAAAGCGAACTCAATCTATAATTCTATATATAAGAACAGGGGGAAATGTTGAAAATGCCCATCCTAGAGTGAACTAGTTTCCAATTTAGCTAAAGGGTGGCATACATAAAACTACCTGCCTTTGAAGGTATATAACTTCAAGCGATGTTGTAGACAATGTTCATTGAATGCCGCTGAAGAAGGCTATCATCTCATTCTGAATAATAACCTCAAGAAAATGAATAAAGGCTTCCTCCTTTTCTTTGAATGGCACCCACTAGGCCACTACCCATGATCAATTTTGGCCATGGTTCAAAATTTCACGAAATATTTTCGTTTCCATAGAAATTGTAATGTCAAAATCGCAATTTCGCTGAAAGATTTTGGTTTCGACAGAAATGACAAGTCGAAATCCAAAATTTCACACCTTGATCTTGATTGAGTTAGGCACAAGACAAATAACAAAATATCGACATCAATATACATCACATTTCATACATTTCCTTGTTTGATGAAGTTACCAATCAAGTAATGAGCTTCGACTTGATGTAAGAAATGATAAAATTGTTGAGAGGTCTTTGTTTCTTGTAATGGTATACATCACTTTTATTTTTATAAATCGGAATTACAACGCTTCTCCTCCATTCACCTAGTATTTTCCTTGTATTCATAATCTTATTAAATAGCTTGGTTAGCCAAAATAAACCAAAGATTACAAAGTTCTTCCACAGTTCAATGAGACCTCATCTAGGTATGGTGCCTCATCTACTTTCATCCTCATATTTTCTCTTTCTTCAAATGCCTTATTTCTCATATATATCTACGACATATAGTGTCTTAATGGGTAATGTAGTCATCTGAGATACTATTGCTCGAAATGTCTTCATTTAGTAGAGTGTAGAAGTAATCTTTCCATCTCTCTTTAATGTCTATATCCCTTATTAGTATTTTCCTCTTCATTTTTATTACATCTAATATAGTTAAGATGTCTACTTTTTCTTTTCCTTCATTTTAGCTATCTTATATATAGTTTTTTCTCATTACTTTGTGTTCAGATTGTTATAAAGATCTTCATATTTCTTATCCCTTATTTTTCCCACAATCTTCTTAGCTTCATTTTTTACTAATTTAACATTGTTGTTCTATTATAGAACATAGTGATGTAAGATTTTTTGGTATGCATGTGACTATATTTTGTCTTGGTTATAAATAATGTGCATTTCTTTTTTCTTTTTTCTTTTTTTTTTTATGAAAAAAAAGTTAAAATTAAGAGAAAAGAGAAATTACATTGTTCAGAGTTCTAGAAGTAGAAATTGGAATTTAGATTTACAAGCCTTAGCAACAAGCGAACTGAAAAAAGAATAGATTCTATCATCCACTTATTTACAAAATGTATTGGTATGAACAAATTGTGAGATAATGTGAGTGGAGTTCCAATGCCAAGGATGTGTAGCTGGCTCCAAAATCATTTTCTGCAAAGCCTGAGAAGCATTTCAAATATGAATATTAGACCATCCGAAGTTAATAACCATTTTTAAACTCTTAAGAAGGCCTCTAGCTTCGACCTCAATGGAATTGTTTGTCAAAATATTATCCGACTCTATCAAAAAAAACAAAAAAATTGGAACAAAAAGTCAAAGGCCCATCTAGAGGTGTTTAAGGAGCTGTTAGATTGTCCTGCACAATTCAAAATAGGTTGTGTTAATGAAAACACCTCAATATCTGAATAGAAGAGATAAGATATACCACTATGAGTGAATAAAGAGGGCCAATCCTCATATTGAATGGGGATAGTCTCCAATCAACAATCAACAATCCATCTGTTGATATTGTCTAAAGATCCGCTTCGGATAATGAGAAATATCTAAAATAACAACCTGATTTCTATGCTTCCATCTAAAATAGGAAGTGATGGAGATCACATTGAAAATCCATTTACAAGTTAGATTAGAATAGTAGGATAAAGAAATAAAAAGATTAATATGAAAAGGTTCAAGCGAAAGAAAAGATAAAGAATGTATTCTCAACCCCAAAATCCCTAGAGTCTAGGTTCTTTTTGAGAAATCACGAGTAAAAATAATATGCCAAATTGTTTCTCGATTCGATTTGTAGAATGAACAGTAAGTGTCAAAGTTAGTCTATTTGCCCAAAATGGCCCAAGTCCTTTGTGAATGATTCGCCAGAGATGTAATTTGAAAGAGAGTAACTAAAGTATAGAGCAAAACAAAAACAGTTAAAAAAAAGCACGCAGGTCCAAGAAACCAAAGAAGCCAGAAAAAAAAAGCTTAAAGAAGAGAGCAGAAAGATAGACAAAACAAGAATACACTAGAAAAAAAAAAACACAACTATCAAGCACCACACAATAAAGCTTTATGATTAAGAGTAAAAATGGAGATAGATAAGGATCCAGATCCTCTACGGTCGAGCTGCCCAGACACGGTGCTGTGCGCAATGATCGCCTTATCTCTACTTGGGCAGGAGTAAGACGGACATTGAACGCAGCACCGTGTCTGGGTAGCACGGTCCTACCAGGCAGCTCGGCAGTAAAGCACAATAATTTACATTTCTTGTTGCTGATGAAGATACATTAATTGCAGGATTGTTCCGATACTTTGCCTGTTACCCTTGGGAGTGGTATAGGTTTATTGGCATCAGGCATGTACGGAGGTTGAGCCATGAAATTTTCTCATTGCTTGGATTGAATTTTGCAGATAGAAACAATACTTTCAGCTTTTGGGTTCAGCTGCACTGGTTCAATTTGCTAGAAAGAAACTTCTATTCGCGTTTGGAAGTTAAGTCTCTAATGTCTTCTCAACTACAATTTAAGCCATTAAAGAATTTAATGCAGGGGAAACTTTGTGGATAGAAGGACCAGGTCTTTTAATCTGTATCCCTTTTGATAAAGATGAAGCTATTCCAGAGTTGAATGCAGAGTCAATAATTGGAACTGCTCCAGAACTTACTCCACAGATTAATTCAGTCCTTATAACAAAAGTTAAAAGCAGAATCAGTTCCAGGACTGCGAATTGAATTGTCACCATATCCATCAGTAATTCCTACCTCTTAGTACCCTTTCTTATTCCTGTCCTTACTATTATTTTTGAAATTCTATAGGTGCAGAAACATTAATGTCATTACAAGCCACCATATTAAAAAACTTGCAGTTTCGTATACTATTTCCATCTGCGTTTAATATGATAGTTTATGCTTCTTAAACATAAGCCCATTATCTGCTACATAAACAAGATGTTCATGTTATGAAGTAAATTGATGTGGTCGTTACCTTTAAGAATGCAGTATCCAGGTTTCAAACCTCCAACATCCCCCCGACTCCTTCCCTGTCACAGTCATGAATCTCATAGTAATCTGAGATCCACAGATGAATTTTTGCAACTAGCAATGGTGGCAGAAAAAATGGAAAGCTACCCTGCAAGCTATACATTTACAGTCTTGTTCTGGGAGTTCTCTTGGAGCCATCTTAATGACAATTGCAAACTGAATGGCGATGTATGAGAGTTTCATGAGTTGATTAATTCTTGGTTTGTGAGAAATTTTCCTGCTTCTTTCAGCTGCAATTTTAATGTTTCCAAACTCAACTGTCTTGTTTCATTTTGATGTAAATGAAACTGCAAACCAGCAGGGGAGGGTAGCAACATGTGGACATCTTTGGGTACGACTGCCACCTAAGCTGCAACATGGACGAAGCAAGTTACTGAGCTATACCTGGCCAAAATACAAAAAGGGCAAAGTATCTCCAAGCTGGCGGTGGAGGCTATGCTAGCACCCTCTCTCTGGCTGCTTGGATAACCTTCTCCCAATACAAAATTATGACATCTGACCAAATGGTCATGGAGGAGAGCAGAGTAAATGCGTCTTATGGTGAGAAAGTAATGGAATCAAACTCCTGCAGATGAACCATCCACAGATCACAAGATCAGTTGTGGTTCCACAATCCATTGTCCAACATCAGGTTAAAGAAGCAATGCCCTTCCATAATTGAGCTGAATGTATGAGCAGTAATGTCACCTGTCCAAATGAAGTGGCATCCAATCATCTCCGTTTATAAAAAACCATGGGCTCCATCCACAAAAGGGGATCCCTGTACTTTATCTTGATTCAGTGGTTATTATAGGAAGCATACCTAGAGAACTTATGGAGGTGATCAATGCATCGGTTTTGAATAGATAGAAATGCAACCTTTAGAAAATTGACAACATTTTCTTTCTAACAGATCTGGTCACTAAGAATTGAGGCTACATTAACAAAATTCCTGTTACACTGTTTGAAAATGAAAAAACAACATAATTGAGTTCAGAGAAGATCAAAAAAATAATCCAGACCTTGCCCTATTTCCCAAATAGAGATGCCAACCCCCAATGTTTGAGCTTCTTCCAGGCGCTTTGAGATAGACATCAGTGAAGGGTAGAACACTGCATGCTTGACTCGTTTGTTATCGTAGTAGACAAACAGATGCTCTGCACTGTTTTCCTCCCACTGCAACACAGGCTTGTGCTTTTCCAACAAAGATAGGTATTCCTTGCCAATGATAGCTCCACCACCAAAGCCTGCAAAACATTCCAGTTGGATATTAAATAAGCCTCACTTAAAATGCTGCAAAGGAGGAAGGCTACAAAATTTTAAACACATGGGTAGACATGGGCCACCGGTATCCACATCCCTAGTTTCAGCACGTGGGTAACCGGACAATCTCTATAGAGCATTGAATGGGACAGTCTCTGTAGAATCATTAATAGCTTAATGTCTTATCTATGTTTCCCTTGGAAAGTAAAACGAAGCATCCCCCCTCCTCCCAAAAAAAAACACACACACACACACACACACATGCAGAGGGGAAAAAGGGGAAAGGTTTAGATTCGAAAAGAAAACTACAGGATGCTCTGAATCATCTATTTTTATATTTAGGAAAGAGACCCCAAAAAGAGGGGGGGGGGGAAGGAAAGAAAAGAATGCAACTTGATGTTGGGACCCCTTCCCCATCAGTCCCATCGTGTAATACATATCAAGTGAATTACCATAATAATACCATGTCAGCAAACCACTTGATTTAAGACAAGGAATCTGAAACTTAGAAAGCAAGCAAACAAATATTTCATCTCATCCAGAGAACACATAACACAATAACAATGCCAATATAGAAGATGATCGAATCAAACATCAAGTATGAACTGCTTGGGCTCGATGTAAACTATCCTACTGCATACCTTCTGAAAGCATGAAATCATTCCCGTAGAAATTGATGCCAAGGAGTATCTTATGAGCCATGCTTGGATCACTCCTGGTATTCTGAAGCAGCAGCTGTAGAGTGGATTGGATCCATTTGAGAGGAGCATTAGGTCCAGGGTTTTGAGGACCAGAGAAGTCATATGTCATAAGTGAGAAACCATCTACTGCACTGCTCAAGGTTTGCAGATCTTCTGGCCCAAAATCATGTGCCTGGAGGTCCCTTGAATGTGGTGGGCCTATAACATAAACCAATTGTAGATAATGCTTGGGTTTCCTCTCTGAGTTCACTGCATGCAAGGCATCCCCAAGTTGTTTGATGAACTGTAGTGCCTGGGCTAATGTACCAACAAAGAGTAAATTAAGTTGATGCAGTAATAAGACAGTAGTGAATGAAACTGAATCTCAATAAATCAATTGCACAATTAATGTGCCCACGTTCTCTATGCGACATAACAGAAAGGAACTTTCTTCCACTAAAAAGATGAGAAGGCTGGTTGTGCATATCCAAGAGAGAGAGAGAGAGAGAGAGAGAGAGAGTGGAGTGCTAATGCTTAGAAACACAATAGCTCAAACCTCCAAAGCTTCTAAATGATGTTACGCTGCCAGTAAATAAAAAATTCAAACTTCTATATAGCTTTCAATCATTTTCCATCCATTTCATACGTTTCTCAATCTCAAAACATACCCATATATACCAAAGTGAAAATGAATAGCAATCACTTTAACCATGAAGCTTTTAGGTGATGTCATGCAACAAATAAGTCACTTCTATACAGCATCACACAATCATTTTGCCTCTATTTCAATTGTTTCTCAATTTCAAAGCTTTAAGAATGTTTCTAGTTTTGTAAATAAAATAGTTGTTCATAAAATTTTGCTCTTAATGGTTCTTGAACCATCTATGCAAATACCACATGAGGTAAATACATCAAGTAGCCAACATAAAAGGCGTACACATTGCAAGAGGCTCTTGCCACTGCTAGGTCTGGGGAGGGTCATAGAGTACACAGCCTTACCTTCGCTTCGCGAAGAGGCTGTTTCCCGACTCGAACCTGTTGCAATGGAGCAATCTTACTGTTGCACCGAGGTTCGGCCCTCTATCAAGTAGCCAAATTAGCCACAGGGGCGTACCCAGTGCACGAGGTTCCTGCCCCTGCGGGTCTGGGGAAGGTCATAATGTATGCAGCCTTACCCCTGCTTTCGCAGAGAGGCTGTTTCCAGATTCGAACCCATGACCACTTGGTCACAATGGAGCCACCTTTACTGTTGCACCAAGGCCCGCCCTCTAGCCAACATAGCCAAATAAATTAATAGTAGTCCCAAATAGAACCCTTCTAGCTAAGAGAAAACAATAACAAAAGCAGTGCACACAAGCTTTTAGGATTGGGCAATATACATAGGTGATGTGGTCAGGCCTAGTCACTAAGGCAAGGAGGAACTCCAATTATTTGATTGTCAAAGGCAAACAGAGACAATTTAAGTGCATAAATATAATTCTATATTTCAATCGCCTATGGCATTAACTACTGGACCAATAAGTGAGAATGCATCAGGTAACTTGCTCCACACCCCTTTCTTTTGATCATCTTTTCATTTGTTACAATTGCTTCAAGTACCTTGCGGAGTTGATGACTTAAAAAAATAATAAAAAGAAATATATAGACTTGGAGAAGCCTATGACAGAGTGCCTAGAGATTTAATCCGGTATGCTATTGAGAAGAGAGGGGTGTCGAGTAAGCATATAGATGTAATTAGAGATATGTATGAAGGTGTGGTGACTAGTGTGAGATCTGTGGGGGACCAGGGCAAGGAATTCCCAATTATGATTGGGTTGCATCAAGGATCAGCCCTAAGCCCTTATTTGTTTGCGTTTATCATGGATGAATTAACTAAGAGCATCCAAGATGAGGTACCGTGGTGTATGCTCTTCGCCGATGATATCATTTTGGTGGATGAGACAAAAGCAGGGATTAACACTAAGTTAGAGTTGTGGAGATTGACCTTGGAATCAAGAGGCTTTAAGACTAGTAGATTAAAGACGGAGTATGTGATGTGTAACTTTAGTCACACTATGATGGATGATGACATGGTGAAAATTAGGGAGCGAGAGATACCGCCAAGTGATTGCTTCAGATATCTGGGGTCTATCATACACAAAGAAGGTGACATAGATGATGATGTTTCACAAAGAATTAAAGTAGGATGGATGAAATGGAGAAGGGCGTCTAGAGTCCTGTGTGACCGATACATTCCTTCAAAGCTTAAAGGAAAGTTCTACAGAACTGTTGTCCGATCGGCTATGATGTATGGGGCAGAATGTTGGCCAGTTAAGAAGTGCCATATAGCGAAGCTATGTGTTGCGGAGATGAGAATGTTAAGATGGATGTGCGGCAAAACTAGGAAGGATAAAGTGAGGAACAAACGTATTAGAGCGGATGTGGGAGTTGCCCCGATCAGCGACAAGCTCAGAGAATGTCGCTTGAGGTGGTTTGGGCATGTACAATGGAGGCCTGTCGATGCTCCAGTAAGGAGAAGTGATCTGATGCCAATTGAGGGAGCTAAAAGAGCTAGGTGCAGGCCTAAAATGACCATAGGTGAGGTTGTGAATGATATGCATAGTCTGGGCCTACCGAGTATAGGGCCTATTGGAGAGCAAGGATCCACGTTATCGACACCATGTAGCTGAGATTTTCCTGAATTACTGGGCTATCCTCTTTCCTCTTACTTACACCTTTCACTTTACATTACTTACCTTCCTTATCCCATTTCTTTTAAGTTTCTCTTACTTCCATTTCCCTTTATGAGGAACTCAGTTTTTCCTACTTTGTTTTGATAGGATCCATGTAGCTGACCCCATTTAGTTGGGTTAAGGCTGGGTTGTTGTTGTATAAAACAAAAAATCTTGCAGGTTTCATGACAACCATAGAAAGTTAATTGCCCATGGCAATTTCTCAATAAAGTTGAATGAACAGAAATTCCTTCCCCAAGAACCATTTGAAAATTCCTCAGCATTTCCCCCAAAAATTATTCCTTCATTCCTTTGACAATGTTGTACAGAGAACTAGGACATATTCCTCTTCAACATAACTGTTATTAGAAAAAAGTCATCCGGGTGTACTATATTCAGTGTTAACTCAAAAGGGAAATTAGGAAAGAAAATTAATTGTCTAGCCTCTTAAAAGAAGCAAAATACCAAAAGTTTTATGACTTCTCATTATTTCAAAATAGTGAAATGTTATGCCCCAATAAGATTCAGGATAGTGAGTAGAATCAAGGGAAATTTGTTATAACATACTTCGCAAGCCAGGATCATCCAAGACACCATAAGCTGCCCACCTCGACCAAGATTCTAGGACAATTCCATCATATCCCATCTCCCTGTATACAGTAAGAAGTCAGTGGACATAAATGATGTTTCTTCACGAATATAAACATCACATACAAAATTTTCAACATATTGAACCTTAGAAAATCGAAAACTACCTCGAATACTCATGCATGGCTATGATACTGCATTAATAACATACCTTCAATTCCAAATTCCATAATACAAATTAACAAAATTCCCAAACAAAAAGAAGCAGGCGTTATTTCGTAAATTCAGACCAATTTTTGACTCTTTTTTTGAGACAGATAAAACAGTACCTGGTATGAAACAGAAGTCTGGATAGGACCTATATGTAAAGAACTTCAACTGGGGAGAGCTAGATGTAATATTAGAAAATACATAAATATATGTTTACCAGAAGATGTAAGATAAATGTACTTACTGGTAATAAATAAATATAAAGATGCAGAACTTCAAACCCAGACCTTACGATTGATCCAGCTCACTTTGTACAAGTCAGAATGAATTTGAAATTTAAGAACTGGTTGCTAACTCACTGGTCTCTGAAATCCAACTAATGACACATCCAATCAGGAAGCAGGAAATATAATAAAAACCTCTGAAGTCATACCAGGCGGAACCAGTAGAACAAGCTATAGTTTCTGGTTCGGTATTTGCTGCTCCTGTGAAGTTTGGATCAGAAATTTAGATGGATGAATTGCCTGTGACTTAGGATTTACTTTCCAAAATTTCAGGTTGAATGGATCAGAACTTAGAAAGATCGAACCAAATTTTTGTGGACGCAGGTACCACCCAGAATTCGGGTTAAAAAAGTGTTCTTATAATTTAAAAGCACAGCACATGTATTATACATGTTGAAAACTAGGGGTATTAAGTCTTATATTTTGGGTTTTCTGTTATTTTACATTAATTCTGTCCTTAGTTTGTAAGGTTGTAATAAGCAAGGGGTTAGGGGTAATTTCATATATTCCTAACTACCTTACCTTCCCATTTTGTCTAAATTTAATTATATATTGAGAGACTGCCTGCGATAGGGAATTCTAATTTACCTATCGCAGGCTGCTCTCTTTCTCTCTTGCGGCATCTTCTTCTCCCTCTCTTTCTTCTTCTTCTTTCATCCTTCTTCCTTCATCCCTGATGTGATTAGTTTAATTCTGATTTGCAACATGGTATTAGAGCTATACTAATCGATCAAGGGTTCTTCAACCCCTTTCTTCTGGTTTTCTCCTTCGGTTTCCAGTTTGTTTTTTTTTTTGGGTGTGCAGTCACCGATTGCTGTTCTGGTTTGCTATGGATTAAAGCCTCCTTAATTAATGAATGGAGGGCTGGTTTTGATCTCTCTCGATGGAGTTTGGGAGACCTCTATGCTCCAGTTTGAGGGGGAGTGTTGAAAACTAGGGGTATTTTAGTCTTATATTTTGGGTTTTTTGTTATTTTACATTAATTCTGTCCATAGTTTGTAAGGTTGTAATAAGTAAGGGGTTAGCAGTAATTTCATAAATCCCTAACTAACTTACCTTCCTATTTTGTCTAAATTTAATTATACATTGAGAGACTGCCTGTGATAGGGAATTCTAATTTACCTATCGCAGTCTGCTCTCCTTCTCTCTTGCGGCAACTTTTTCTCCCTCTCTTTCTTCTTCTTCTTTCATCCTTCTTCCTTCATCCCTGATGTGATTAGTTTAATTCTGATTTGCAACAATACGAATCTAAAGCAGACGCTTAGAATTGATACATTTTTTGCCGTATCTTTTGGCATGATATGCAAAACGTTTTAACTAACTATACTCATGACATCCTCTTGCATCCTTCTCTGTGTAAATATTTTACCACAAATGATATAAAAGGATTATGACTACAAGGCAAAAAAAGGGGGGGGGGGGGAAGAATGAAGATTCGCCAATAAGAGGATAGACATGCATCCAGCACATCTACTCCTTTCCTTGAGAAATGGATGTTTTTGTTACTAGGATTAGCATTCTTTGTAAGGGGAAGGATGCTCTAGCAAGAACAGAAGTAAGGGTAGATGTCTTACCTGCACTCGCTTACTATGAGATCAATTGCTTTACCCTGTTGCTTTTTCTTCCTAAGAAACTCCTTGGGAAATGCTTCAAGAACAATTCTAGGTAACACCTATTAATCAGACAATACCAAAAGACTGGATGATCCACAACAAACACCAAAAGAAAAAACAAAAAAAAACACATGGTTATGAAAGCAAAATTAACTGATACGACAACTGGTTAAACAAAATTCTAAGCACCTGAGAACGAATCAAAGACAAGTTTTGAAATATATAGAAGGCAATATTTTTTAGCAAACCAATATAATCACCATTACAACACACCTTAAATGAAAAAACTTTTCTATCCCCCCCCCCCCCCCCCCAAACAAAAAAAAATCTCTGCTTCTTTCCCACAGGAAAACTGCCATCATCACTACAGAATCCTTAAGGGTGCAAGTGATGCAGCATAAGTCATCAACCAAAAAATTAGGTACTCCAGTGGTAATAATCCATATTCAAAACTGAAATACTGGTGTGAATAGCTCTCACAAACAGCACTAATGCAATGATGTAACAGGGAAGTGAACACTAACAACAAAATGAAGCAAAGTCGGAGGAGGCAACAAACTTCCTTCTTCCTCAGGAGACCCATCTAATCCAGGATCCGAGGGAGATGCAAAACAAAACAAAAATAATTATTCACTGATACATGCTTCAAATGTTTACCAGCTAGCCTTAACACAGAGGCATGGAATTCTCTGGATTCTAACTGGAAACTATATGTACTCTGGAAGAGTCTTAAGCCTCTAAGTTACAAGGACTTGCATATTTCTAGGTTGCTAATAACTTTTGACAACCATTCAGAACCCAAGTCACATAACTTTAATTTTAATCTTTTGCCATGGCTTTATCTTGGTTTGTAATACACTTTAGCACTTGTATGATAAAGATACACTTTAGCACTTCTATACTTCTACAGGCGTTAGCACGTTCTCTGGACTGATGTAATACACTTTAGCATTTCTTAAAGGGGGGGACCTTCAAACCTACATTTGTTTAGTCGTACTCTAGTAATGTATCAAAAACAGTTTATGTTTACTATTCATGATTTAAATCCCTTCTTCTCTTAGCATCTTTCAGTTAACAATGGAAAATATACCTTTTGCTGAAAAACGTCCATTTATTCTTAATTTAAATTGTAAAAAAAAAACACAGTCCAAGCCTTTGATATTATGCATTTTAAAGGAGAATGTGTCAGGTTATTAACCATACCAGAGCATGCCCATTCATTCTAAGATCAGAAATCCATCCTTTATCAGCATTGTGGCGTCCATCCAGAATTAATTTTCTCCCTTCACTGGAATTGGAGAAACAACAAACAGGACATTAAAATGAGAGCAGCCAGAGAACAAGTGAGTACAATACAACTTTGATCATACCTTTTCAGATCATACCAAACAGGTGAGATATGTGTGATCTTAGAGATGAATCTCTTTGCCAGTTCATAGCCTTTGGGATTCCTACAGGGAGCAATTGGACAAGGATATCATAATTGCATTCATTGTGTCAATATGTCGAAGGAAGCACCATTAATTTTCAAAGATAAATGAACAATGGAAGAGTAATACTGTGTGATAAGTATTATAGAATATAGAAAACTAAACACTGAGACATATGGCACACAAGCAGGGCCAAGGCAAACCACTAATCGGCATTGGCAGTAATCCAATATGATACACCACAAACATAAGAAGGACACTTCAATCATTGGCAGTAATCGATACACAAAATGCATAAGCATTATCATCCATATTCACCCAAATTTTATGAACCAAGTGGTCGTTTATCGGGTCCATGTAACATTGTGCACATGATCCAGGAGTATCTTCAGCTCCATCATCTTCCAAGAAGCTGATAGCAAGTTGTTTGGAAGGCTAATATATGCCAGAGAAGAGGACCATGGCATATGATGCTGCAGCTGTAGCAGCAGTGGTTTTCTGCTGGTTGTTCAATTCTTAGTTTTAAGATCTTCCTTATTTATTTAGTATTTTACTCCAGCTTCCATGGTGGTATATTTTTATTTATTTTAGAAATAGCGGCTCATAGTTGTCAAAGCATCGCCTAGGAAGACTTCTTGATCGCCTTGTTGGTGCCGCCTTGCATCCATGCCCCCTCCAACACCTTGGATCGCCTAGATGCCCTGACAACTATGATTGGGGTTTCTTAAGTTGTTGAGGACCAGCATTAACAGATAAAAAGAGGCTGAGAAAACACAAATATATGGGGTTTACAATTTTCTATTATGGTCTTCGTACTGCTACATTAGAAAGATTACCTATATTAAACCTTAACAGAGGGAACCATTAGGTTATTGGTGCATTTAGGTTAATTGATTTGACACTCATAGTGCTCTGAGCATTTGGCCCAGAGTTGGGACCTATAGAACAATTCTAGCCTTCAGGATAATTCTCATCAGTGAATCTCATATTGTTTGTTATTTTACAACAATGAGGAAGGTTTGAAAGGATTTCTACTTAAAACCACTTTTCATGTATTTGGCTGAATTCCTTATTAGTGGGCAAGCCTTGGTGCAATGGTTAAGTTGCGCAATTGCAACCATCAGGTTATGGGTTTGAAACATGAAAACAGCCTCTTCACAAAGTGGTGGTAAGGCTGCATACATTTGCCCCTTCCAGGCCCTGCAGTAGCTTGAGTATATAGTTTACCTCTACTATTGTTAAACTGCCCTTTTCTGGTGTTATTGTGTATGCCACTTTACAAAGGAACAAATATTGAATATGCCTATATAGTTATGCTATATGAGTTTTTTGAAACTTCACATTCATTAATTAGTTTTTATTAAGTCATAATTAGCATACTTATATCATATTGCATTGATATGAATTTTATACTGATACTAACACAATGTAATATATATTATATATACAAAAATATATATAATACACGCCTAGGGTACCCTTGCGCCTTGTCACCTTCACTCACAATTTCCACACAAACAGTGTTTAAATTGAGAATGTGTATAATTACATATACAAAAATCAATATACACAAAGTGTTTGAAAGGAGATAAATTCGCTCCAATCAGAACCATTAGATTTTGTATCGTTTGGAGTGTTCAATGAATAAGCTGAACAAAATACCATTCTAAGAATAAGAATTGATGTTATAGAGAAGCATACCAGGGAGTTATATAAGCCAGCACTGGATACGTATAGTGTCGATGGCTTGAATTTTCCAAAACGTTCGAATGTTCCTGAATTCCTTGGAAGCAAAAAAACAACAAATCTGAAATCCCGCATTCTTAAGAAGCAAAACAATGTACTGCAACTCTGATATAAGGAAAAAGAGGGAAGAGGGAGATGAAGGAGCAAGACGAAGAGAGAAATTGAACTTACGGCGAGGATTTCTTGGTAGTTCACATTAGGCCTGACAAGGCTTCTGTCGTAAACAGAGAGGAGCTTATCGGTTGCCTGCGGAGCCAGTTTAATACGATAAACAATTAGGGAAAAGATGGGAAGCAAGACGAGGGAGGAGAAGAAGATAACGATAAGCCGGCGATCAGAAGCAATGCTGCTGCTCCTTCGATCTTCTCGAGCTGCCGGTTCCGTCTGTTGTTCGCGATTGGGATCGGCTGGAATTCGTCGGTCTCGTCTCTTCCCCATCCGTACGTACATTCACTGATTCCGAAACAAAAATGACGCGTCACTCCTCTATACTTCAACCTTTATTTTTACTCAAAAGTCCCATATGCCCTTTTTTCTTTTTTGATTCCCCCAAAAAATACAAGTTCTACCTCTCCTTCTCCCCTAATATTTTAAAAACCCCAGATTACCCCTGGTGCTTTCTCCTCTACTCCCATATTCCTAGGGGTGTAAATGAATAGTCGAAATCCGTTTCTGAATCCCTGTCCGTATCTGTTTAGCATTATCCGAATCTGTCCGAAAGCTAAACGGATGCGGATCCGGATATGCTATTGCTATTCGAAAAGCTATATTTACATGTAAATGGATAAAATATCCGATCTGTATCCGTTTAGCACTATCCGAATCCGTTCGAAAGCTAATCGGATGCGGATGCAGATATAGCACTATCCGAGCTGAATCCGATCCGTTTACATCCCTACATATTCCCCTCCCGGCAGCCCAAAGCCACCCCGCCACCACCGCGTAAAACTCTACAAGAAGAATACGGGTCTTCGACTCAATTGCAAACGAGTAAGTGCACTCCGTGCTAGTGTACATCAATTAAAGAGCTGCCAAACATTAGAGATATAAAAAAGCTATTACGGTAGTTTTTAGGGATGAGAGGGGGATTAGGAGAGGGTGTGGGAAAGGGATTGTGATAGGTGTGGGGCGGGGGAGAGGGAGGATTTGGAGGGGATTGGGAGAGGGGAGGGGGGCCGGGTTTGCATGAAGCATGTTGGGGCTAGGAGGAAAGGCTACAAGGAGAGAAGGGGATGGGACGGGGTTGCAGGAGAGGGGAGAGATAGTGTGGTGGCAGGGCAGTGGTGGGTCGTTTGGGGGGGGGGGGGGGGATACCACAACAAAGGGGTGGTGGCTACGGATAGTCTGAAAATTTTGAATTATCAATGGAAAAGGAGAAGTGAAAGTTTGCATTGTTAAAAGAAAGAATAGAATATTATGGGATAAGGCTGAATTGTTATTGTTATTATTGCGTATAGACCCATCAGATCATTTAATTTGCAACCATTTGGGATAAACTACATCTTCTTCCCCTTACCTACCAAGGGGGGGTGGGTGTCTACATAGCAATACCCTCCCCCCCTCTCCCATAGCAAGAATTTGATGATGGTTTGTGATACTTAGTTTCTTTTATGTGTGAATTGAAAAATGACAAAAATATCAAAATGGATGAACATATATGCCACCGTAACATCCAACGTAGAGTTCCGACAAACAATCCAGTTGAACCCCTTACCCTCAAGCCTTTAGTTAATTTTGTTCATAAAGATTTTACTCTTTCACGATCCCTGTTAGTCCATTACTAATGGGGTACACCGGTACAGGACGTGTGGACAGATAAAGCTAAGCCCATATAGCCAAAAGATCTAGATCGGCAATCACTAGACATCTCTCCCACAAATAAAAAGCAAGTATAAAAGAAGAAAAAGTTATCTGTGGTTGGGGCGCAGGTTGCACCCAGACACATGGGGGTGGCGAAATGACCACCCAACCCCCCCTGAATGACAAATCCATGTGTATGGGCTAAGGGTGTCAAAACCTAGCTTGAACTGTTAAGATCGATTGAAAAAACCCGAGACCGAATCGAATCGATTCTTATTGGATTGGTTTTGGACGAAGGTATGACGGGACCGGTTGACAACTGGACCACACTGGACCAACCGATAACAAACCGAAAACCGAACCGAATGAAACCGATAAGAAAATAATGAGTATAAAGGTTATGAATCATTGAATTGATTTCAATATTAGTGAGCAAATTTATGGTTGTAAGATAAATTGTTACAAATCAATGAGTATGAGATTATGAAAATAGGGAAATTGATTTGTAACAATGCTTGTTCCATTGATCTCCTTTTAAGTGTGGGGCTAATGAAATATTTTATGTAGTTGAAAAGAGAAAGAGAAGAAAATAGGCACAAATCGAACCCAACTTGTTTAAAAAAACCCGGTACCGAATCGAATCCAAACCGATATCAACCCATAATCATAAATCAAAACCGACACGAAACCAAACCGCACCGAAACCAGACCGAACCAACCCATTGACACCCCTAGTCTGGGCATAGTCTGCCCTACGGCACAAAAAACGTCCGCCCTAACCTTAATAAACTTTTGGGAAGCAATTTTTTGTGCAGGAGTGTGGCCTACGCCAGCATTCCCATGTGTCTATCTCTCTCCTTCTTAAAACAAGGGGGCAGATGTGTCTTTTCACATGGGGAGGAAAGAGATAAGTGTGTTGACGTAGGCCACACTCCCGGACAGAGATCTTTTTCCCTAAACTTCTTTTTTGGAACCAGCAATTTCTTCTGTATACGCACTTTAATGAATAATAAAGCACCATTTAGCTCACTAAGAATGGTCCTAGCACAAATAATGGATAGCATACAACAAGGACCACGTAGATGACCATTGAGATCTGTACACTCACCTCTTTTATTTTTTTAACGAACGGACCAATTACTTACGACTTTTATGAATCAAGAATTTGCAAAGAACACACAGGATATGAAAATTTGAAATATGTAACAAAGACTGCCCGAGGCACAAAGGCAAAGATGGAAACAGATAAACGTTTGTACTAATTGTAAAGAAATGATTGTTTGGCTCACTCAAGGGAGCAAGCAAGGGTCGCCACGGGAAACTATCAACTCTTTTAAATGTGTAAATATACGATGGAAAGATCATTGACCGAGTCATCATGCATGACTTAGCTAAGAGAACCAGGGTAAGAATGCACCCATTTTGCTATTTGAAGCACACGATTGGTATGGGTGAGGGTATTTTTGACCCTATATAATAATAAGAGGTGGGAGTTAACGACGATAAAAAAATAAAAAAAAAAAATCCAATCCAAGCATATGGTGACAATACCAATGGGAAAGAGTATTTAGCAAATGAAATGTACAAATGGCGTGTAAATAGAAGAATTTAAGAAACTAAAATCTCACGAGAGAAGCTGATATCTTCATAAAGTGGTGCAATACTAGTTTTTGCCATTTGCATTCTATAGAAAATCTATATAAGAAGATATGGCTCTGTTCAGAAATTATGACCAAAAGGACCAAACATAAGTCAAGACAGCCTAGAGCCAGAGAAGATAACCCCCTCACTAATCAAGCCCTTAGCTGTCAACTAATTACTATCATAGTGAGCAACAAACATCACCAACATTTTGTGTTCCTTCGAATCTCCATACAAAACCATAGCCAAAGTGGAATCATTAATTGGCAAATCTAAGAGCCGGAGATCGAGGTACTTTCATTTACAGAAACTGAAAGGCCAGAAAATCCCCAGAATCAACAAACCAATTGTACAACCCCCAAATCATCTTGAGCCGTATCTAATGAGAGCGCAAACTGAAAAAAAAAATTGTAAACAAACCACAAGTTATTATAGCCTGCATACAGCCCTAGTGCAAAAACTTCTTAGTAACCTCTCATGTTTCTTCTTTCCCCAGTTTCACAGACACATGCATTGGAGGCCATAGGGTTCAGTCAATGACTTCGCAGGGGTTCTCAGCTTCGACCCAGTCGCAGATTTTTCTCTGCTTCTCATAAGAACCATTGTTCTGCAAAAATTGGGAGACAAGGTCACTACTGCTGTAATGGAATATCTAAGGTATCTACTGCTGTAATGGAATATCTAAGGTATCTGCAAACTCTTGCACTCTTTTAGCAATCACATATTAGAGAAGAAAAAATATTTCACACCATCTGCCCAAGTCATCACCAATCAACAAAAATAGTGATCCCTCCAAGATATTGCACTTTACCTGATTGGCTACATAAGCCCTTTTAAGAGTACTGTCCGAGTGCCCCAGTCCAAGCTGTTGCTTCCATTTTCCATCGGTATCTGTTATCTGAAGACGGGATCAAAAACATTTCAGGTCACAAGGCATAGAATAAAAGACAGAAACAAAGTAAATAGAATAAAGACGAAAAAGGTATATTAGAAATAACACTTTCAAATGGACCTACCTGAAAATCGCTGGATACAATGTCATAATCTTCAAGATCGTTATTAAACTTGACAGTACCCGATTGAATAAATGTGAACTTCACCTGAACCGAGAGAGAGAGAGAGAGAGAGAACAAATACCTATTAGATATACTGTGAAAATCATTTTTCAAATATTAAGGGATAAGGCTGAGATGTTGTTGTGTATGGACCCATCAGATCAGTTGATGTGCAACCATTTATGATAAACAACATTTTCATCCCCTTACCTACCAAAAAGGAGAAGGGGGGGGGGGGGGGGGACTCTACATAGACCCCCCCCCCCCCATAGCAAGAATTATATGATGGTTTGTGATACTTAGTTTCTTGTACGTGTGAACTGAGAAGTGACAAACATATCAAAATAGATTACATAAAGATTCTGTTCATAAAGATTTTACTCTTTCATGGCCCCTGTTAGTCCACCCCTAATGGGGTACAGGAAGTGTGGACAGATAACACTAAGCCGATACAACCAAAAGAGCTGGATCGGCATCCACTAGGCATCCCTCCCACAAATAAAAAGCAAGTATAAAAGAAGATGACCTTAACAAACTTCTTTTTTGGAACCAGCAATTTCTTCTGTATATGCACTTTAATTTCAGCTAAAGTAGGATAGCCTCATATCTGATTGTAGACAATCTAATCCAAAAGAAATATGCTGACTGAGGAATTCTCTAAACCAATAAATAAAAAAGCACCATTTATCCCTCTAAGAATGGACCTAGCAATACAGAAAAAGGATAGCATGTATACCCCCTCTAAAGACTAAAGAGAAAAAGGCAACAAATAAAATGTCAGACGACGAAACAAGGACCACGCAGATGACCATTGAGATCTGCACACTCACCTCTTTTTTTCTGCTCGGACCAATTTTCGGAGCTGGGAAACGTTTAAATTCTGACAGAGGTCTTTTCAATTCTTGATAATACAAGATATCTGAAGTCTGTCAAAAAATAATTCCATTTGAAAATTGAGCGATTCAAATATATTGCCAAAAATGGGAGGACATAAAATCCCAAAAAAAGAATCAGGTTCCAGGCTGATGACCAACCTGATCGCCGAAGACCAGCATGTCTGATAAATGTTCCACCTCTCTGTACCTAAATGATCGGAAATATGGCTTTTGATATAAACAATCATGGGGTCTGAGACAAATTTTGGATGGATCACCTATACCAAGTTTGTCAGCAATTTTATTGACAATATCATCATGTGTGTCAAGCTTTGACCTAGAGATTTCACAAGGAGAAAAGGGAATGAATGAGGGAGAATTTTTTACTGAAACAAGCTCTCTAACAGTTACAAATAACAATGAAAGTAAAAGAAACATTCACTGATACTTACAGCTCCAGACAAAAAACATCGTCCTTTGGTTTTTTAATACATCGGAAACGAACCACCTTTATATCATTAAATTATGTAAAGTCAAGACTTCAAATATTCAGGATGAAGTAATAATTAGACAGAAAAAACAAAGTCTTTGAAGAGTGAACTTTTGACTATTCTACCACTTGAAAGCAACAAGCCTCATGAATTGTAGAAAGTTGATTTATGACATAATATACGACTTAATTAGCTATTATTGTTTAACCTAACCTCACTGCAGAATGCCATTTATGATATAATTTACAATCATATTACCATTAGCAACAACAATATTAACACTAGTTGCCAATAATTGCCAATGCTACTATTAACACAACTAATATTACCATTAGTACATAATTTGCTGCCAAATGTTGTTTTTAACAACTATGATAAGTGAATGCTTGTAAATAGTCAATATCGACTCACACTTAATCAAATTGCAGAAAAGGCATACCTGGCGATTATGTACATATTCCAAAAATGATGGAACATCAGGATATTGGTATTGTCCAGAACTGTCAAAAGGAGAAGACTTCTGAAAATAAATAATGTCCCCATCTTCAATCTGTAAATAAAGGTAACAAATTATATTAATCAGCATAAAAAATGCAAGCAACTAAACAACAATACAATCACCCCTACATAGTAAATACCTGTCTAGATCGAAAAGTGAGTTCCTTGTCAATGTGTTCACACTTGACACTAGGCTCAAACTTAATTTCCTGGTCAGCACAAAAGCATGGGCATGAAGCTTATATAAATAACGAATTCCTGATGTATGGTATAACCAAAGTGGAGTTATCAAAAAAAATAAAGGCACAATTTCTCAACAGATATTAGACGGAATTATTTTCCTTCCTGGTGGGATAGGGAAGAAAGAAAATTGCAATAAAGAACAAGAGATGAACCTCATAAAGATCAATTTCGTCATTAGGGTCGAAGCCAGCCATTTGATTTAGTTTTGTTAGGATATCCACAGGCTTATCAATACCCTTAACAAAAAGCCTTCCAACATACCTGACAAAATTAAAATCAATCACGTTATTTGATCTACTCAAAAAAATGTCTTCAGAAGAAACAGTAGAGGGAAGAAACACTAAGCACCGGAACTCTTTTTTCTCTGGGTCATATAGCTTGAAGAAAAGCAGAATATCGTCTTTTGTCTTGTCCGGTGGAAGAATAGGACGCAGACCCTATATAACATTACAGAAAAGCATTGAGAGTGTAAAAATACACAATTCAAAAGCAAGCTTGACAATGTATTAAATTAAATTAAAGACAAGTTACCGGCCCAAGCTCCACTTCCAAGAATAATTTAAGTTCTGCATTATGCGCTTTATTTGAAACCTTCATCAACTGTCCAATCTACAAGGAAGGTTGCAAAAATTATACGACATGTGTGTTCCATGTTCTAGGCAGCAATAACATTAGAAAACCAACCACCCAGTTGATATAAACGCCTAAACAAGAACCAGGACTGAAAATTTAATTTAATGTCCAAAATTTAGCACCCTTAAGTTCCACTACAGCTGGACTGAATTCCCAAGAGACAAGTCTGCTTTGACATACCTTCCTCCTGCTTTGAATACTCTGGCATTTACCTCCACGTACCACACGATAATATTCTTGGTAATGTTTTGCAGGGATGAGTACATCCCCCCCTCCCTAGACACTGCAGTAGTGAGAGCCTCGTGCACTGGGTACGCCCTTCAATGTTTTTCGAGGATATCACTGATTCCTTTTTAAAAAACTTTTGCTTGGGGGGGGGGGGGGAACTTGAAGGATATAGGATATATTATATTTAACACTCTCCTTATACCCACCAAAAAACTGGGTAAAGGTGGGGCATCATTGATTCTTGCTCTTGTATTTAATTATTAAGTCTCCCATGATGCGATCCCAAGGATAAAATACCCTGTTGGGTTTGCTATGGGCCCACCAAATACCAAATACTCGAGTAATAAGGAAAGAGTGGCAAATCTGTAATTTATCAAGTTCAAAAAGGGGAGTGACAAACTTGTAATAAACAAGAATTTGAAAGGCTATTGGGTGATATACGGGGGATAAGAGAGATAGTGAGAGGCATTTAGGGAAAATGAAGGAATAAAATAAAAAAACAATAAAAAGAATTGTGGTGTAAAGGGTTATCTTCAACCTCACGATCTCTCAGCCATATACGAAACCAGAAACCAGCAGTAAAAGGGGTCATTCAATCATAAGTTAGAACTCTTCAATGGGATCTCCAATCGAACCAGGATTTTGGGGAGTCTGCCAAGTCTTAACTTTCCTCCAATCAGCAACCTAAGGGCTGATAAGAAATATTGGAGATGAAAATTAGCAGAGGTTCAGGAACCAGTCTCGGTTGCAGGTATGTTTCTCACAACAGGAAAGGAATAGGGGGGGGGGGGGGGGTAAGGTTTAGGTCGCCCAATATCTCAGGTCGAATAGGCAGATATCCAGGGAGATCTAACAGCTTCTTCCCACTCCAACTAGTAATGCAAACAATAGGGGAAAAAAAGAATAACCGAAATAAAAAGAAGAAAACAAAGAATAGAGGAAAAAGAAAGACAAAGGATCTCAAATGGAGATGGGAGAGAGAGAGAGCACGATGGGCCAGCAGGCCACGCCATACCACAGTAACTCAAAACCACTTCATTCTCAATCAACTGGCAATCAACAATGGGGTCGGCTACATGGTTCCAAACAAAACAAAGTAGGGAAAACTGAGTTCTAACCAAAAAGAGAAAGAAGAGGTGGGAAAAGATGGATGGCGACAGAGAAGAAAGCTGAAAAATGGAAAATAGAAAAATGATAAATGGAAGATGAAAAAGTAATAAAAAGAAAAAGGATGAAAAGTAAAAGATAGTAAGAGGAAAGAGGCACAGCCCAACACGTCAGGAGATTCTCAGCTATGGGCTCTATCCGAGGTCATACTTGGTACAAGACCTAGGCTAAGCATGTCCTTCCTCACAACTTCTCCTATGGTCATTTTAGGCCTGCCCCTAACTCTTTTAGCTCCTCCAAGCGGAATCATATCACTCCTTACTAGGGCGTCCATAGGCCTCCGTTGAATATGGCCATACCACCTTAAACGACACTCATGGATCTTGTCATTGATCTGGGCAATGCCCAAGTCCGCTCTAATACGTTCATTCCAACTTTATTGTCAATTATAAGAGAAAAAGATGAAGAAGAAGAAGGGAAATCGAGAGAGACAGAAGAGAAGATATGCAACTTGGGAATTACACTTATAGTACTAAAACTCGTTTCGTCTCGGTCAAGATTTCGAGAATTTCGAGTATCTCGGTCGAGTCGAAACAAAATGCAACAGCAAATTGAAAAATGCAATATTTCGAATATTACGAAAATTTCGGTGAAATTTCGATCATCTCGTTTCGGAAATTTCGGAAATCTCGGTAATTTCAGTCAATCTCATTTCAGAAATTTTGGAAATCTCGGTCATTTTTTGTATTTTACACCGACAAAAAAAATACCATATTTCGACGAAATTACGTCAGTTTCGGTATCTCGAAATTTTCGATCTGATCGAAACACCGAAACGAAATGAGTTTTGGTACTATGGTTACACGATATGTGTAAT
This sequence comes from Telopea speciosissima, assembly GCF_018873765.1. NCBI lineage: Eukaryota > Viridiplantae > Streptophyta > Magnoliopsida > Proteales > Proteaceae > Telopea > Telopea speciosissima. The sequence goes on along the minus strand of NC_057916.1, from coordinate 84,325,122 downwards.
CTCCCTCTAAACTTCATTATATATATTACCACTAAGGGTAAAACAATAAACATAACAATAAAAAAGAAATAAACATACTTAACAAATCTACCCTCCTCACCTATCTCGTTATTAGTGTTACACTAATAACGAGACTTATACAAATCTCGATAACACTCCCCCTCAAGCTGGAGCATAGATGTTAATCATGCCCAGCTTGTTACAAATATAATCCACTCTTGCATTCCCCAAAGACTTTGTGAACACATCTGCAAGTTGTTCTCCTGTACGGATATAATCAGGAGAAATCAACCCTTGTTGTAGCTTTTCTCAAACAAAGTGACAATCAACTTCAATGTGTTTCGTCCTTTCATGAAACATCGGATTTGAAGCAATATGGACAGCAGCTTGGTTCTCACACCACACTTTCATTGGAGAATCACCAACAAAGCCTAGTTCAGCCAATAATTGTCTCAGCCACATTAACTCACAGGAATGAGCAACTACTGTCTGTTTCTTGCCCTTCCAGGACACCAAATTCCCTCCAACAAACACACAATAACCTATAGTAGACCTCCTATCAACTGGGGATCCTGCCCAATCCACATCTGAAAAACCCTCTATCCGCCCATGGCCATGATCACTATAGAGAATACCACGTCCAGGAGCCTTTTTAAGATAGCGTTAGATATGTAGCCTCCCAATGAGACGTCCGAGGGGCAGACAAAAATTGACTCACCACACTAACAGGAAAGGCTATATCAGGCTTAGTCATTGTTAGGTATTTTAACTTCCCAACTAGCCTCCGATACTTCTCAGGATTAGGCAAGACATCACCATCATCAGTAGTAAGCTTCAAATTGGGATCCATAGGAGTACCTAGAGGTTTAGAACCCAACATTCTTGTCTCTGAAAGAAGATCAATGACATATTTTCGCTGTGAGAGCAAAATTCCTTTCTTCGACTGAGCCACTTCCACACCCAAGGAGTACTTCAACTTTCTCAGAGCCTTGGTTCGAAATTTTTGCTGCAAGTGAACCTTCAAACCTTCAATACCAGACACATCATCTCCTGTAATAACGATATCATCTACATAAACCATAAGAAATATCTTTCCCGCACCAGAGTGGCGGAAAAATACCGAATAATCACTACCACACCGTGTCAGCCCAAACTCTGACACAACCTCAGTAAACTTGCCAAACCAAGCCCTAGCAGACTGTTTCAGCCCATACAGAGATTTCTTCAACTTATACACCAAGCCAGACCCCCCCCCTAAGCAACAAATCCAGAAGGTTGCTCCATATAAACTTCTCCATTCAAATCCCCATGCAAAAATGCATTCTTGACATTTAGCTGATACAAAGGCCAATGGTAAGTAGTAGCAAGAGAAATCAAAATGCGAACAGAAGTAAGCTTCGCCACAGGAAAAATGTATCCAAGTAATCAACACCATATACTTGGGCATAGCCCTTTGCCACAAGGCAGGCCTTCAAACGAACCAAGGATCCATTAGAGTTCACTTTCACCACATACACCCACCGACAACCAATAGCAGATTTACCTGAAGGTAAGGGAACAAGATCCCAAGTCTGATTTTCCTCCAGTACCAACAATTCCTAATTCATAGCAGCCTTCCAACCAGGACTGGACAATGCCTCTACGACAGACTTAGGAACAGGATGATTTTCAGCAGTTTATAAACAAGAATGAAAGGTGGAAGACAAACCATAATAGGAAACAAAGTTAGAAATGGGGTGTTGGGTACAAGCCCAAACACCCTTACGATGAGCAATAGGAATATCAAGATCAGAAGGAGGTTCCAAAGGAGAAGGAATATTACCTATTGCATGATCTGCCGGTGAAGAAGTAGATGGGGCAGAATTCGCGGGAGCGGGGGGAGCCCATACTTTCCATTGGTGACATTGAAACACAATAGGTGGAGGTGCCGGTGATGAGGCAGCTTGCGGAACATGGGGAACAACAGACTGAACAATAGAAACGGGAAGATCATCATCCAAGTCGGACACAATAAAAGATGAACTATCATAAGGAGTAGACTCAAAGAAAGAAACATCAGCGGTAACAAAATATTTTCACAACTCAAAATAATAACGATAACCTTTTTGGGTACGAGAATAACCAACAAACATACACTTGAGAGCCTTAGAATCCAACTTGGAAACACTTGGACGATGATCACGAATAAAACAAACACTTCCAAATACGCGTGGTGGTAAAACAAACAACGGCATAGAAGGAAACAACAAAGAAAAGGGAATACCACCACGTAAAACAGAAGAAGGCATGCGATTAATGAGGTAACATGACATCAAGACAGCATCAGTCCAAAAGGATTTAGCTATTTCCATCTCAAATAAAAGAGAACGAGTAACCTCCATTAAATGTCTATTTTTCCTCTCAGCTACACCATTTTACGGTGGGGTGTAAGCGCAAGAGGATTAATGAATAATGGCACGTTGAACCGTAAAATCAGCAAAAGGAGCAGAAAAATATTCCTTAGCGTTATCACTACGAAGAATATGCAAAGGAGTCTGAAACTGATTATTAACCTCATTCACAAAAGCACAAAAGATGGAGAATAACTCAGAATGATTTTTCATTAAGTAAAGCCAAGTAACCTTGAAATAGTCATCAACAAAAGTTACAAAGTAACGAAAACCCAAAGTAGAAACGACAGGACACGGACCCCATACATCTGAATGATCTAAAGCAAAAGGTTGGTCAGATCGTTTATTGACTCTAGGAGGATAACTCACACGGTGAAGTTTTCCAAACTGACAGGACTCACAATTTAAACTAGAAAGTGACCGACAACGACTATCCAGAACCTTCAAACTCTCCAAGGAAGGATGACCCAAATGACAATGAATCTGGTGGGGTGACGCCACACCGATACACGCCATAGATGAAGTGTCCTGAAGTATGTAAAGCCCCCCCCCGCGACTCACGACCTCTACCATCATAAGATCCTAAAATACACAAGAGTCAGGGAAAAAGGTTACAGAACAATTATGGGACTTGGTAAACTGATTAACAGAGAAAAGATTGAAAGGAAAATCAGTTAAATAGATAACGAAAGTCAAAGATAAAGAAGGTGTAACATGAACAGTACCAGTACCAGATACAATAGCTAAGGAACCATTAGCTAAAGTAACACTAGACGAAGATTTTTTAAAGGAAGAAAGAATACCTGAAACACCAGTCATGTGGTCCGAAGCCCCTGAATCAATGATCCAGGGACGAGGAGTAGTAGTCGAAATACAGGCAGTAGCATTACCTGTTTGAACAAAGGTAGCGGTTGGAGGCCGGGCTGACTGAGAAATCTGAAACTGGGTAAAACAGGCATATTCCTCATCAAACATCTTCACGGTCTTACCCTTAGGCTGTGTAAATGCAGAAACTGTAGAATCAGTAGTAGTAACAGAATTGGCAAACTATTGTTGAGGTGGTTTGCCATGAAGTTTCCAACAAAAACGTTGGATATGTCCTGGACGGCCAAAATGGTGACAAGTCTTCACCAAACCCGAACCATCAGTAACATTCGGAGTACCCAAGGTAGGTGGTTTGCTAGAACCAGCCCCGCCACCACGACCACGACCACGACCACTATTACCACCAGTACCAGCCCCATTATTGGGCTCATGGTTTTGGGGAAAAGAAGCCAAAGCCGAACTCTCAACAGCAGTAGTGCTCTCACGAGAGACACGTAGAACCAGAGAAAAGGCCTCAAAAAATGTGGCTACCTTGTCACCACCAAGAATTTGGGATCGAACTTAATCAAACACCTTCCCAAGTCCTCCTAAAAAGCCCATGACAGCAAGCTGCTCCTGCTGACTTTGCATTTGTTCCAAATCAGAAGCAATAGGAAGTAAGGAATTTAACTCCTCATACATCCTCTTAAAATCAGCACAATATTGGGTCAAAGGACGACCCTTTCTATCAACCCTATAGAACTCCTGGGACAAGTCATAAATGTAAGAAAGGTTGTTTTGTCCAGAATACAAAACATTAATATACTCCCACAGCTCCTTAACTGTATCAATGTGTGTCACCAAATCGACAATTTGGTGCCCCATAGAATTCAGCATTTGTCCCAAGATTCGAGCATCAACTGTATCCCATAATGAGTCATCATCAGGCTTGAGCTTAAACAGATGATCCTGCTGATCACGTCCCGTCAATACCAACTTAACAATTTCCTTCCATTGTTGAAAGTTGGTGATTCCCTCCAATTTCTTTTTAGTGATATGATTGGAGGAAGAAGAGAAAACTTCAGTCATCACAGCCTTGAAACCATCACCCATAATGCACTATCAAATGGATGAAATGAAGAAAGAAGAATAAAAATTCTGGAAAAATCGAACTTCCAAAAACCCTGACAAAAATTGACTTTGCCAGAAACCCTGACAAAAATCAATTGCAATAAGGGATAATCCACCACCAAAAATTACTAATAAATATCCTTCAAAAAAGGGAAGCACACTCCAAAAATTCCAGCCAGGTCAACAAACAGCCCAAAAATCGATCTCAAAACCCTGTGGAAAAATCGATTTTTCTCCCTTGAAAAATCGATCTCAAAACCCTGATAAGTGCTACCGATTCTCTGCTTCAGCCTTCAATGCAACCCTCACTCCATCCAAAGCACTCAAACACATCCACAAATACAAAAAGAGACCTAGTACTTAATTTATACCATGAACTAGTCTCTAGAAGGCCCCAAAATACAGTACATAGGATGCTGCACCCCCTTCAAACAGAAAAAAAAATAAAAAAGAGAAACCGCAAGTCTTAAACCTTCAATACCCCCCTTCAATCTTCAATTGCAGACTGTAGAAAAGAGAAGAAGAGTTCCACCGAGAGCTGTAACAGTGCCTATAGTTCTAATACCATGTCAATTATAAGAGAAAAAGATGAAGAGGAAGAATGAAAATCGAGAGAGAGAGAGAGAGAGAAGAAGAGAAGATGTGCAACTTGGGAGTCACCCGATATGTGTAATCTCCCTCTAAACTTCATTATATATATTACCACTAAGGGTAAAGCAGTAAACATAACAATAAAAAAGAAATAAACATACTTAGACAAATCTACCCTCCTCACCTATCTCGTTATTAGTGTCTAACACTAATAACGAGACTTATACAAATCTCGATAACATTTATCCTTCTTTGTTTTTCCACACACCCATCTTAACATCCTCATCTCTGCTACACATAGCTTACCGCTTATCGATATGACATTCTTAACTGCCTAACATTCTGCCCCATACATCATAGCCGGTCGCACAACAGTCCTATAGAACTTTCCTTTAAGCTTTACAGAAATACATCAGTCACATAGCACTCCAGATGTACCTCTCTACTTCATCCATCCCACTTTAATTCTATATGAAACATCATCCTCTATGTCACCTTCTTTATTTATGATTGACCCCAGATATCTAAAGTAGTCACGTTGCGGTATGTCTCTTTCACCAATTCTCAAACATGTCATTATCCATTGTAGTGTGACTAAAATTACACATCATATACTCCCTCTTCGTTTTGCTGATCATAAAGCCTCTTGTTTCGAAGGTTGACCTCCAAAACTCTAACTTAGAGTTAATTTCTTCTTTTGTCTCGTCTACCAAAACGATATCATCGGCGAGCATACACCACGGGACCTCGTCTTGAATGCCCTTGGTTAGATCGTCCATGATAAGTGCAAATAGCTAAGGGCTTAAGGCTGATCCATGATGTATAACATAATTGGGAATTCCTTGCTCTGCCCTCCCACAGATCTCACACTAGTTACCACTCCCTCGTACAATCATTAATTACATCCACATATTTACTCGACACCCCTCTCCACACAAGAAAATGTCTGATAAATCTCAAGGGACTCGGTCATAGGTTTTTTCCAAGTCAATAAATACCATATGGAGATCCTTCTTACGATCTCTATATCTTTCCATGAGCCTCCTCAATAAGTGGATAGGTTTTGTTGTGGATCTACCTTGCATAAAGCCAAATTGGTTCACCGAGTTATGAGTCTCTCTTCTCAAACGAGCTTCAATAACCTTCTCCCAAAGTTTCATAGTGACTCATTAGCTTTATGCTTCTATAGTTATTGCAGCTTTGGATATCACCCTTATTTTTGTAGATCGGGACTACAATGCTCCTCCTCCATTCATCTGGCATCCTCCTTGTGTTCATAATCCTGTTAAACAAATTGGTTAACCAATAAGCCCCACAATCTCCAAGGGTTTTCCATACTTACATTGGAATCTCATCTAGGCCTGGAGTCTTGCCAGTTTTCATCTTTCAGGGTCATATCCACTCGACCTACCTTCATTTAGTAGGTTACAAATATGTTCATCCCCTCTCTTCACAATGTCCTCATTTCTTACAAACACCCTTCCATCATCAGCCTTACACCTCACCTAATCGAAATCTCTACTCTTCCTTTCTCTCATCTTAGCTATCTTATATATATATATGTCTTTTTCCCCTTCTTTAGTGTTTAGGTTGATATAAAGATCCTCATACTTCTTCGCCCTAGCCATCCCCACAATCTTCCTAGCTTCGTTTCTGGGATTATTATATCTCTTTTTATTTTATGTTTCTTTAGCCCTTTGCATGTCTTAACATGGTTCAAAGACTCTTCTAGAACAGCCATCTTGACCAGGTCGAGTCTTCCAAGTTCTCGAGATCTCTCCGAGAGCGCTCGGCGAGACAATGTACTTCTTTTTTTTCGGTTTCAGAACTATGTTTCGGTGGGCAAATGGCCACAGTTGGCTCTGAAACTTGAAGGGAAGCTTGTTTTAGTCTGAGTAAACATATTTAAAGCTTCAAATTGGAAAAAAAAAACACCCAATTTAAAGACTTAAAGTTGCTACTACAAACCACAAGATACAGTGAAGTGTTCACAATGCATATTACATAGACAATCAACCCAAGTATAGTGAATAATACATAGTTCACAATGCATATTACATATACCCAAGTCCCAACAATACAATACTATGACTCTAGGAGTATTGAAGAGGTCGAGATTCTTGAAATATTCGAGATTTCTCGAAATATTCGAAATCTCAGTTGAGTTTTTCGAAACATTGCATTTTTTATTTTGAATGCTATCTCGTCTCAACCAAGTCGAGTTTTCCGAGATCTCGCCGAGTTTTAGAACTCTGTATTAAAACAATCTTTCTTGGTCTTAATGGCTACTTGGACCTCATTGTTCCACCACCAAGTCTCCCTAGGGCCCTAACAACTACCCTTCGCTTCCCCTAACACCTCTTTGGCTGTCCTCTTAATACAAGTCATCATGCCGTTTCACATCGCATTGGTGTCTCCCTCAAAGTTCTACTTTCCTTATTTGACCACATTATCAGAAAAAGTCCTCAGAGACACCCCTTTTAATCTCCACCACCTTATCTTAGGGTACATAGGTTTCCTCCTATGCTTCTGTGCACTGAGGTATATATCCAGTCCCACCAGTCTGTGTTGGGTGGTTAGGCTCTCCCCAGGGATAACCTTACAGTCCTTACATACCATTTTGTCTGCCCTTCTTGTAAGGAAGAAGTCTATTTGGCTAGTATGGTTCTCACTTTTATAGGTAACCAAGTGTTCCTTTCTTTTTCGAAGAAAGTGTTCACAATGAGAAAAGCTACCGTAAAGTCTAGGATTGAGGTCCCCTCCTTGTTCCACTCCCCAACCCTGAAACCGCCATGGACACCTCCATATACTCTACGATCACTCCCAAAATGCCCGTTCAGGTCACCTCCAATAATACTCGATTCATACTAGCCAAAACCTTGCGTTAAATCATCTGAGTTCCCAAAATTGATGCTTACTACCTTCATCCAAACCTATTTGGAGTGCATAAGCGCAAACTATATTGACAACCTCTTTCTCCAATACCAGTTTGATGGATAAAACTCTGTCTCCCAGTCTTTTGACCTCTACTACATCAGTCTATAGATCTTTGTCCACTATTATACCCACTCCGTTTCTATTACTATGGTGTCCCGAATACCAAAGTTTGAAGTCATCCAAAACCTTAGCTTTCTTACCCTTCCATCTTGTCTATTGGATACATGTGATATTAATCCTTCGACTCCTCATTACATCTACCAAATCCAGGCACTTACCCGTTAAGGATCCAATGTTCCAAGAAGCTAGTCAAATTCTACGTTTCTGGGCTGAACAACTTCCTCTCACTTGCCCTTAACTACTTATCACCGTATTCGGGTGTCGATACAATGCGTCGCATATGGGGGACGCCCTAGTAAAAAAGGACGTAGAGACAAGAGATCAAGAGAAAAGAGCTCATAAAACAAATGGATTCATGCAAAAGTGATTGGCAGAATATAATAAAGTGCAGGCTGCCGACCTAATGCACCACAATAGGATATATATATACATATATCCTCGTAATTTACAAAAATTAGAAACTCTTAACTAGGAAACGAAGAACAACTCAAACTGGGAAACCAAATATGCTATGTAACTAAACTTCAAAAGATAAAGAAGGTTACATATCATTCTAATAAAGAAAATAGATATCTAATTATCCTACTAGACCCAAATACCAATCCGGGCTGTCAAACAGTTTCAGCCCAGTCCAAGTAATGTAGATCTAGATAGGCAAAAGACCTACTAGAGGCCAAATATCCAGGATCTAATGATAAAGGAACCAAGGGGCTGCTGGTTCTGCAGTTGCAATGGGGCAGAATTGAAGTTTAGGACAACTTCTAGGGTTTAGGTTAGAATAACAGGTGAGTGTCAGAGATGATAAAGCCAGGCAGGTCTAGGGGAAGCTAATGGTATAGGTTAAGTTAGATTTGAATGAGTTTCTAAATTCCAGAAAATTAGGGTTAGGATTTTGGGTTTTGGGAAACAGGGAAAGTAGCTAAAACTAGGGTTTAAGATAGGAATCTGGACCAGGGCTTCTGGTCGAGTGATAGGGGCAATGGGAAGGAGGTTCGTCTGTAGTATGGGGTAATTCTGATGGCTGGTTAGGTCTAGGAAGCTTTTGGGGTTTTTAGGGTTTTACTAGAGGAGAGGGGAATTAGGGTTTCAGTGATAATTTGGCGCAGCAACTTAGGATTGAGTGGAGGGGGTGCTAAGGGGAAGCTGGGATTGAGTGGAGGGGGTTCTAATGGAGGATTGAGACTGGACAGATTTAAGATGAATTAGGGTTTAATGGAGATCTAGAGTTTTGATGGGATTCAAATAAAATAAAAGGGGATCAATTGGGGGGAGGGATTAGAGGGTTAGAAACAGAGTTTGAAGCTCAATCTTACAGCAGATTCCACTGGCAGCAAGCTTGAACAATGGAGAAGGATAAAACCACCTTCAATGGAGATCCTCCCGATCGTCTCGATGCAAGGAGTCGTAGGAGATCCACCTTGATAGAACCACAAGGATGCAACACTCTCAAGGAGCAGCAGCAGCAACAATGGCGGCAGCACAAATTCTTTTTTTTATTTATTAACCAACTGTGGGGGAGCCTCCTGTTAGAGTTGTTAGAAGTGATGTGATAAGGGTAGTTTGGGAACTAGCCTTTTGTCTAGTTGCCCCATTTTGTATTTTCTATGTTTTACCTTTTTATCTTTTACCTCCCTAGGGAGGTATATGTAATACTCTCTTTTTCTATTAATGAAGTAATATAGGTGTGGAGAGATCTCTCTTACACACAAGAGATTCACAACCGAAATATCTCTCTCTCCATTCTCTTCTTCCTCTCTTCCTCATCTCTTTCTCCTTCAACTTCTCCTCCTCCTCTTACTTACATCTCTAACCTAAAACACAACTTGGTATCAGAGATTTAGGTTTGAGAGTCGTATCAACCCTCTTTCCTTATTCTTTTCCTCTCTTTGGAATCCTAGGACACAAGGGATTTCAAAGAAGAGGCCCCTATGTAAACAACTTGTTGTAGAGAGATGAAATAGGTTCTATACAACCTATTTAAGTGTTTGAAGATGATCCTTGAGCTGTATTGAAGCTCCATTGAAGTTTTTGAAGCTAACCAAGCTGCACCTAGGGTTTCCGCCAGCTCAAAGTTGCAGCTCCCGTCTCTTCTCTTCTCGGCATGGGTTTGGAGCTTGGAACAGCTCACTCGGATCGTATAAGGGTACTCTTTATGCCCCATGTATGCCTCTTTGATGAAGGGTTCTCTTGGTTGAGCATAGCTCACTTTCGTGGGGCTTCTTTTCTGCCCAGGTTAAACCGTGACTGCTGCAACCTCTTTTTTTCTTGCATTTGGAGTGTCATGGACTTCTTCTTTGGTTGAGAAGTGATTATGGACATCTTTGTTTGAGGTCATAGGGCTTGTTTGAGTGGGTGTTGCTTCTTGGAAGGTGTTGGGTGAAGTTCTGTCCAGATTTTACCTGTGTTTTTTCTGCTGTAATTTATTTCTTGTGTTTGGAATCCTTATTTGGGTTGAGTGTGTACTCCCCACTTTGTTTGGAGATTCTTGTGTATGGTTAAGTGCCTTTTTTATCCCTACAATATGTCTGGATCTGATGTCTCTGGCATAGTTGTCAAGGCGTCGCCTAGGCGGTGCCTTGCCGACGCCTAGGCGTCCAGGCGCCTTGGACGCCTTGTTCGCCTAGTTGGTGTTGCCTTGAATTTTGACCCTCTCCACTGCCTTAGGTCGCCTAGCCGCCGTGACAACTATGTACTCCGGCAGCCCCTCAGTTTGTCTTTGAGAACTCACACCCACAAATCTCCATTGTGAAATTAGATAACACCAATTATTTGGATTGGTCCCACTCAATGAAACTTTCCCTTAGGAGCAAAGGAACCTGGGTATATTACAGGTACCATTACTGCTCCAGCTCCTAGTTCCCCTACCCATGAGAAATGGGAGACCGAAAATTCCAGTGTCATGACATGGCTCATCTTCTCCATGAAGCTCGAGATTGGGAGAAGATTTTTGAGAAAAGAAACCGCCAAGGCAATTTGGGATAGTGTCTCCCAGACATTTGACAGGGTGGGTGACTCCGCCATGGTTTATCAGCTTCACCAAAAAATTAATGCATTGAGGCAGGGTGACAGGACCATTTCTGAGTACTACAATGCATATATTAGTCTTTTGGAGGAGTATGATCACTACAGGGACCTCCAATTGACCAACCCAGTGGATGAAGCAAAGGTGTATCGTGTTCTTGAAAAGGAGCGTGTCTTCACTTTACTTGGTGGCCTGAACCCTGATTATGAACCCATCAGGCTCCAGATTTTAGGCCGGTCTCCTCTTCCATCTCTTGATGAGGTCTGCAGTTATTTACAGTATGAGGAGACTCAACGTATTGCTATAGAACCAGCACCAACACCATCCCTTGAGAGATCTACTCTCAACTCTAGTTCTTTCAAAGACACCTGTGGAGGTGGTAGAGGCCAAGGGCCTAACCGTAGGGAAGACAGAGTAGCTAAGACTGGTGGTACTAGTGGAGGTGGCAGAGACAGGTTTAAATGTGATCATTGTGGGAGATCTGGACATACTAAGGATAGGTGTTGGACTCTTCATGGCCGTCCTCCTGGTACACGAGGTGGTACTAGTAGTACTCGTGGTGGCCGTAGAGGGGGAGCTCGAGCACACTTGGTGATGACTGAGGCCAATGCTGGGGAGTACCCACCTAGCACACATGATGACTCCACTTTGGCGGATGCAGTGTTCTGGTAAGGGATAAGGTTAGGATAGCTGATGGCTCCCTTTCCTCCATCTCTGGTAAGGGCAGTATCCTTGTTACATCATCTATTTCTCTTACTTCTGTTCTTCATGTCCCTAGCCTTATTCTTAATCTTCTATCTATGAGCCATTTAACTAAATCTTTGAACTGTTGTGTCACCTTTTTTCCTTCTCACAGTCTTTTTCAAGATTTGGTGACGAAGAGGATTATTGGTAGTGGACGTGACGATAGTAGTTCTGTGGAGTATGTTATGTTATGGCATCGTCGTCTTGGCCATCCATCTTTTGTTGTAATGAGGAAAAAGTTACCTCACTTATTTTCTTCTAACCATGTATGTTTGCCAAACACAATCGTTCTTCCTATCCATATCATGGTAATAGAACTGCTGCTCCTTTCCATATTGTGCATACTGATGTTTGGGGACCTTCCCCTACTACCTCTTTATTTGGCTATCATTACTTTGTGTCATTTGTTGATGATTTGTCTCGTGTCACTTGGACTGTTCTTATGAAACACAAAAGTGATGTTTGTGATGCATTTCAGAATTTTTATCAAATGATTCTTACTCAGTTTGATAATCGAATCAAAATTGTTCAGTCTGATAAAGGGGGAGAATACATGTTTGGTGGCCTCCAAACCTTCTTTACTAATAATGGCATTATCCATCAACTAGCGTGTGTTGACACACCCCAACAAAATGGGGTTGCTGAGGGGAAAAATCGTCATTTATTGGAGGTCACTTGTAATCTCTTGTTTGGCATGCATGTTCCCAAAACCTTCTGGTCTGCAGCTCTTCTCAGTGCTTCCTTTCTCATCAATCGCATGCCTACCAAACTTCTTGATTTCAAGTCTCCCTTAGAAATCTTATCTCCACAGGTTTCTGCCTTCTCTCTTCCTCCTAAAGTCTTTGGTTGTGTTTGTTATGTGCATGTTAACAAATCCACTCACACTAAACTTGATCCCAAAGCTCTCAAGTGTCTCTTTCTTGAGTACTCTTCTACTATCAAAGGTTACAAGTATTATCACCCATCTTCTTACCGGTGTGCCTTATCTCTAAAGATGTCACCTTCCTTGAGTATGTCCCTTTCTTTGCCCCTTCTCAGCATCATCTTCAAGGGGAGAATTATGGAAGTGAACAGGGTGCTGATTTACTTCATTCTCCTCTACCTATCTCTCCTTTTATGCTTGACATTGGAAAATACAAGACTGTGGATGTGGTTGATATTGATGATCAATCAGGTGTGAATACTACCAATGAAAAAGAATTGGTTGTTGAAAGCACAGTTCAAGAACTCGTTTCGTTTCGGTATTTCGGTCGAAATATTGTATTTTTCTGGTATGTTTCGATAGGTCATTTCGGTGGGTTTTAGGCCAAATTAAGGCCTGAAACTTCATGGAAACCCTATTTTAGGCTATATAAACACATTTAAATGTTCAAATTGCAAAAATAGTCACTCAAAATGGTGTTTTGGATGTGTACCATTGATTGGCAACGTACGGTCGAACCCTAATGTATAACTTAGTTAATTACACATTTACACATACACATTATACATTAAACAAGTAAATTGACTTAGAACTAAGTTGGAAACATAATGACTCATAAGTTAAGTCATAAATCATAATAGTAAGTACATAAGACATCAAGTCAATAACAAGTTAACAAATAACAACTTAAGAGTTAAGATTTAAGAAGATGATATCAAACATTCCAAATCACAATATGTCAATATCCCCAATTGTCCCCTACAAGGCTACAAGTCAAGTAGTCAACTAGTCATCATTCATCTCAAATGTTTACAAATTTGCTAATAATAACTACTCCGCCGTCCAGGATCAACCCCACTCATGGTCCACTGGAGCCGACGTGTATTGCTCTCCGACTGTAGGACAAATGCATGCCACGTCATAGTCTGGGAGAAGAAGCGAGTGTAGTCATCCACAGTGGCCATGTAAACTGCCTCATCAACATGTTGAAGGTAACCTATCCTAGGATATAGGTCATCAAACTGTGAAGAAGTACTACCCACTGATCCACTATGATATGAGTCATATGACGGCTCTGGGAGCATGTACGGGTTGTACGGCTGCGGCTGGTGGGTTGGCTAGCCAGTGTAGGAAAAGAAGTCATCCAGAAAAGACGATCCACTATATCCCTGTGAGTGGGAGTCATACTCAAAACTGGGAATGCATGGAGAAGATATAGGCTGCTACCCCCAAGGGTACTACCCAGAATGCCCTTCGCCATATGGATGTGAATGAGATGAACCATGCTCTGATTGTGCTGGAGATGGATTGTTGTCTACATGAAAAGATGGGGCACGGAAATACCCACTCGATCTACTGTCTCTATCGCCAATACTCAGTCCACCAACAGAGCCAGATAGGGCATCAATGTCCATAAGCTCAGCTAATCATGTATTTCCCTAAACATGTTAATCATGCATTTCCCATAAACAAGTTGATCATGCATTTCCCTAAAAAAATCAATTTTGAGAATATGGTTTTACCTGGAATAGTGGAAAGGCTTCAAGCGATGTGCTAGAAAGTTTGTTCTCAGTGATTCCGGTGTAGATGCGGTAAGGATACAAGTAGGATTCGGTTCATAGACCTTCCCATTCTTTGTGTAGAAAAGGTAAAAGAGCTTGTACTAATCCTATAGCCCGGTTTGTTTCCTATGATGCTCTTTCTCCTATAGGTCTTGCCTGTATTGCTGCTCTCACTTCTGCTTATATTCCCAAGAATGTTACTGATGCTATGTCTGACCCAAAGTGGAGACAAGCTATGTCTGAGGAAATGATAGCACTTGAGAAGAATGGTACTTGGCAATTGGTGGATCTTCCCACCTACACAATCAAGTATAAATCTGATGGTACTGATGAGAGATACAAAGCAAGGTTAGTGGCCAAGGGGTACAGTCAAGTCTATGGAATTGACTATTATGAGACATTTGCTCATGTGGCTAAGCACAACTCTATAAGAGTTCTTTTATCATTGACTGTCAATAAAGATTGGCCATTATATCAGTTAGATGTGAAGAATGCCTTTCTTCATGGTGACTTGGAAGAGGAAGTGTACATGCAAACTCCACCAGGCTTCAAAATGCTTTCAGCTGAAGGGAAAGTGTGCCTCCTCAAGAAGACACTGTATGGCCTCAAACAATCACCAAAGGCATGGTTTGAGCGCTTCCAACAGGCTATTCTGAATAATGGATATTTCCAGCGCCAAGCTGACCACACTCTCTTTACCAAGCGGGACAATGGTACCATCACTGTCCTCATTGTCTATGTTGATGATATTGTGGTCGCTGGAGATGATACAACTGAGATAGACAAACTGAAAATCTACTTGGCTCAATAGTTTGAAATCAAAGATCTGGGCCCTTAAAGTATTTATTAGGAATTGAAGTATCAAGGACCAAGAGAGGAATCAACATATGTCAACGGAAGTTTGTTCTTGATTTGTTGACAGAGACAGAGATGTTAGGCTGCAAACCAGCAAATTCTCCTATCGAGCAAAATCACAAACTAGGAGAAGATTGTGGTCCTTCTCTTGTTGATGCAGGAAAGTACCAAAGGCTAGTGGGGAAGCTTATCTATCTCTCTATGGCACGCCCAGATATCTCTTATGCAGTGGGAGTGGTGAGCCAATTCATGCATGCCCTCAAGAGTGGTCGTTTGGATGTTGTGTATCGCATTCTCAGATATTTGAAGTCTTCTCCAGGGAAAGGACTGTTATATGCAAGACACAATCACTTGAGAGTGGAAGGTTTCACTGATGCCGATTAGGTTGGATCCCTTACAAACAAGAGATCTACCTCCGGCTATTGTACATTTGTGGGAGGTAATTTGGTTACATGGAGAAGCAAAAAACAGTATATTGTAGCCAGATCCAGTGCAGAAGCAGAATTCAGAGCTATAGCTCATGGAGTGTGTGAACTCATACGATTGAAAAGACTTGTTCAGGAATTGGGATTTGACACTAAAGGCCCTATGAGACTCTACTGTGATAACAAGGCAGCCATCAGTATTGCTCACAATCCAGTGCAACATGACAGGACCAAGCATATTGAAGTGGATCGACACTTTATCAAGGAAAAGATAGACTTTGGTTGTATTTGTACTCCTTTTGTGAAGACTGGTGATCAACTGGCGGATATCTTCACCAAGGCTCTTACCTCTATTCAGTTTGGTACTCTTCTACGCAAGCCAGGAATGCATGACATTTATTCTCCAACTTGAGGGAGAGTGTTAGAGTTGTTAGAAGTGATGTGATAAGGGTAGTTTGGGAACTAGCCTTTTGTCTAGTTGCCCCATTTTGTATTTTCTATGTTTTACCTTTTTATATTTTACATCCCTAGGGAGGTGTATGTAATATTCTCTTTTTCTATTAATGAAGTAATATAGGTGTGGAGAGATCTCTCTCACACACAAGAGATTCACAACCGAAATATCTCTCTCCATTCTCTTCTTCCTCTCTTCCTCATCTCTTTCTCCTTTAACTTCTCCTCCTCCTCTTACTTACATCTCTAACCTAAAACACAACTCCTCCCACGAAATTTAATATTTATAATAAAAGGCCAATGGCCAAAATCCTAGCCTAAGCAAAACACTCCCTCACTAAATCATAGAGGGGTGGGGACCTAATAAAACAACTTAAAACTTAAAATAAAAAGACCTAATTGTCCCAAACTAAGCCCTAATTTCAGGGCTGCTTCTTCTTCCTTCGGGTGTGGGTACTTGGTGCTGCATCACCAAGGAAGTGCTCCTACATCACCACAACATTGAGAGAAAGGAAAAACATCCAAGAAAGCTTTGCATTGTCTAAGAACAATGCGTTGCAAAATAGAAGAAGCGCAGCAACGAGATACGGTTCCCAAAACAACAACCAAGTAAGCGACTTTCTCCATAATGATATCACAGAGGGCATATTGATTGTGGATTTTCATATTGCATACTTCAGAAGGCAAAACTTTTGACTAAGTAAATAGTAGTCTGCCGAGGGGAATGGCTCCCTTCACCAAATGAAACTAGGGATTAAAATAATTACAACCCTAGCTCAAAAGTTGGAGTAGGATAAGTGGAGAAAAACAATAATAGCTTTCTCATCAATGCTTAATCTATACTCAAAACCCTTTTTCTGGAATTTGCATTCCTCATCAAGTGAAGGAGCCCTAACCAAAGCAATGAATATAACTCATTCAACACCTACAGAATGCATCCCAGCTGTTGTAATTTGGGTATACTTGTAAGTATATTCTGCCATAAGGGTATGCTTGTAATTTTGTTCTTTTCTCCTTTATTATATGTTGAGCTGTGTTACCCGATTCTATAAGGGTATTTTTGGTATTTTTCTGTTGTTATTTCTCTATAGCTTATATTGTAGGCTATATGGGGCTATTTCTGTAATTTTGTTATTTCCTACAAGTTATAAATATGAAGGCTGAATAATCACATCGATTATTTTAGCCATTCTCTCTCAATTCTTGTTTTGTTAACATGGTATCAGAGCAGGCAGGGGTCACGGTATCGAGTCCCCCTGGGAGCGGGCAGGTGTTAAATTATTTATCCACCTGTGTCCCCCTGTGGATAGTCCGCCGTGTTATGAGTCCATTAGAGTTAAGGTTAATTTCAGTTTTAGAGTTTAATTAGGAGTCTTTAATTGTATTTCTTTAAATATCAGTGTATCAAACAATAATCAGATTTGATGAATTGAATTTTGATTTGTTTGTTACCAGGTTGGAATAACAAGGTCATGTGACCATATCCCTCTCTTTCTCTCCCCCTCCCCTGGTCTTCTCTTATTATCATCTTCTTCTTCCCTTTTATTTCCTATTACTTACCTTCATTACAGATACCCTATTCTGTCTAAAGTGTTTTGTAACCCAGGTGTTGACATCGATCTCTACTGTTTCTCTTCAGAACGGTTTGAAGTTGTAAAGAAACATCCCTGTGATAGAAACGATTCACTCCTCACAGCCTCGAGTCGATCTTTGCTCTATGTTGGAAGTTCTAACAAGAAAATCAAATCTGGTTCTCAGATTTCTGCCCAACTTGTTTCAGCCCTACTATATCAGCATATTGCCTGAAATCTGAGTCTGCGCTTGGATGATCTTCAAGGTCAGTGAGTTACGAAGCTTTGCCTAAAATTTCAGATTGATAAAGTTTCTAACCAAAGGAGTTCTATCCTTGAAAGACCTGCAGGTTTTCCACCTTATTTCAGAGTCGGGAGGTAGGAGACGACTTCTCCAACTCCCCTTCTTTCTCGTGCTTTTCTTTAAACCAATTTTCTCTTTAGTTTCCAATTATACCCCTAGACTTTAGGTTAATTCATCCTCTACCCATATTTTACCTTTGATTCCCAGATTACCCTTCTAATTACAAATCCACTCACCCACATTTGGTTCCCTTTCTATTGTTAGTTGAGTTTCATTAAATTACGTTACTGCCATCTTATAAACTCCTGTTTATTTACAATTCTGCCATCTTCTTTTAGACATTGAGTTATTTACTATTTTGCCATAAATTTTGGATTTGAATGCTTCTTTGCTTGGGTGGGCCCACAAGCAACCCGATAAAGGGTTATGCCAATCCGGGTCTGCAATAGGTGTATACAGTGAAACAGAGAATTGACGGAACAGTTGATCGATATTTGCAAAGGGGTTCACCCAAACTTATGGGATTGACTAACATGAGACGTTTGCACCGGTTGCAAAGCTGAACACCATTCAAATCATCCTTTCTTGTATTGTTAACTCCGGCTGGGAGCTACAGCAACTTGATGTTAAAAATGCCTTTCTTCATGGTGAACTTGAAGAAGAGGTATATATGGAAGTTCCCCAGGGATTCACAAGTAATTAAACCCAAGGGAAAGTTTGTAAAGTGAAGTGTGCATTATATGGGCTGAAGCAGTCATCTAGAGCATGGTTCGGTCGTTTTCATAAGACTATAATCACAGCCGGGTACACTAAAAGTAATGTTGATCATACCTTATTCATTAAGTGACCTGGTGATCACATTACGGTTCATCACTGGAAGCGACTCAGCTGAAATTACCAAGTTGAAAGCCTATTTGGCGCAGAAGTTTGGGATTAAAGACTTGGGGCAACTACAGTACTTCCTTGTCATTGAAGTTGCTCGATCTTCTATTGGTATCTTTCTCTCCTAAAGGAAATATACCTTGGACCTCTTATCTGAGACTGGAATGCTTGGTTGTCGTCATAGTTGTCAAGGAGTCACCTAGGCGACGCCTAGGCAGCTTGGTCGACTTGATCGCCTAGGCGGGCGCCTTGAATGTCTTAGTCGTCTAATTGGTGTCGGCTTGATTTTGGACCCTTTTCAACGCCTTGGGTCGCCTAGACGCCGTGACAACTATGGTTGTCGACCTGTTTATAATCCTCTTGAATCAAACACATCTGAAGAGTAAGGATGGTGAGCCAGTTGACAAAGAAGGATACCAACGGCTAGTTGGGAGATTGATATATCTCTCTCATTAGTCTCACACTTGACCAGACATCACTCATGTTGTAAGTTTGGTGAGTCGATATATGCATGATCCATATTCAACTCACTTGAATTTTGTGTATCGTATTCTACGGTACTTGAAGTCTGCTCCAAAAAAAGGGTCTTTTTTTCTCCTCATAATCACATGCGAATAGAAGCCTTCACAGATGCTGATTGGGCAGGTTCTCCAAATGATCTAAGGTCCACATCTGGCTGTTGTTCCTTTGTAGGGGGTAACCTTGTGACTTGGTGTAGTGAGAAGCAAGTTGTGGTTAATCGGTCTAGTGCAGAGGCCGAGTTCCGTGCTATGGCACATGGAATATGTGAGTTGTCGTGGCTTAAGGATCTTCTTCTGGACCTTGGTATTAGTTCCTGTTGGCAGAATCGTGGATTAGAAAGAGAGAAAAAGAGAAAATAATGTGTTGTATTCATTGATAGGTTAGCCCCAGGGGAAATTACAAAGAGACTAAACTAAGCGATGTGGGACTAAAACCCACATAGCCCACTTACACTTAATAACATAAGAAGAATAAAACTACCCCAAAAAGACCAGAATACCCCCACGGTATTCTGGATTACATATTCCAATACTCTCCCTTAAGCTGGATTATACAAATAAGCAACGAAAGAAGATTCAGCTTGAACTAAAGAAAAAATAACTCCTAATAATGCTTACACTCCCCCTCAAGTTGGTGCATACAAGGTACTAATGCCCAACTTGAACAAAAAAGGGAAAAAACTAAGTTGTAGCAGAATCCAACTTGATAGATGAATGCAGCTCCCAAATAAACCTTCAAGAACTTGAAAAAAAATAGGTCTTCAAAACCTGCCCCTTGAACAAAAAAAGGGAAAAAACTAAGTTGTAGCAGAATCCAGCTTGACAGATGAATGCAACTCCCAAATAAACCTTCAAGAACTTGAAAAAAATAGGTCTTCAAAACCTGGGCAGACTTGAGTAGCAAACTTTCACCAATCTTTAACAACTGTCCAGTGATGAATCTTTGACTGATAATCTTGAAGATAAGCAACTAGGGCAGCAAGCAGATGAATCAAGCAGTCGAAAAGATCAAACAGCGGAAAAAATCAACCCAACAGTAGAACCTCATATAGGCAGGCAATAACCAAACATCTTCAATACTTTAATACTTCAATCTCCCCCTTACGGCAAGCTCAACCCAATAACAAAGTAGATACCCATTGGCAATGGTGAAAACTCTGATCTTCTATGTTTTGCACCAAGTGTTCCTGCAAGTTCTGCTTCTACAATGTCTGCAGGTGTACTGTACATAATCCCCCCCCTCACATGTAGTACACGTGGACATAACAGAGATGATGTAAGAAATAGGGCAAAAACATAATATTCCAGAATTTTCCAAGAGGTGCTAAGGCTAATGGAAAAAGAAGAAATGGCAAATTAGAAAATACCATTAACTTCCAAAGGGGTTATGGGTATATGCCAAAGGTATGTTTTGGGAGGTGGTGAAGTGAAAAGAGTAATGGGATAATGAACCATGGACAAAAACAATGCAACACAATAATCTTCAACCTTTTTCAATCGATCAAACTAATTTCAAAACACCAATCTCCAATGATCAGATCTGAATTATAAAAAAACAGGTCTGATTTTTAGAAGGAGAAGGCACCATTCTTCAAAAACTTGATCGATCTTCACACAAGGAAGAACCAGTGTGCAAAATTCCAAACTATAAACTCCCACAAGCTAAATAGAATTGATGAAGATATCTAGACAGCAATGGATGTAAGAAGCTTAAACAAAAAACTTGGATCAGATCTGAATTAGTGAATAAGGCTAGGATCAAGCTCTCAAAGTAAGCCGGATATGAACCAAAAAAACTTCACATAACTGAATAGGTTCGTAGTTGCAACCAACAACCTTGGAACACACTGTTGTAATCCCAACTAAGCTGATCTCCAAGGTAGTAGATTCGAGTCTTCAATAATGAAAGAAATTTGATCTCCAATAGTAGGATACTCAGTTTCAATAATATGGCAGCAGTAGTCCACATAAAGGTAGCAGTAACATGTCAACCAGTCATGCTTACAGAAGCCAATCAATAGAACCAGCAAGGTAGGTAGTAAAGCTCAATAGAACCAGCAAATATAAGATAATTACTTAGTAGATCCAATAGGTAGTTGAAGCAGCCAGCCACATAAGAACAAGGAAAATAGGTTGATAATTGGAAAAATCGAGCCATAAGAATGAACCTGAATTTTTTCCAAAAATAACTGATGAATGATGCTGAACCTCTGATATGTATAAGATTCTCCTCAAAATATGAGCGTGATAGGAAAACCCTAACCCTAAAATCGATTGTTGTCAGGGTTTTAGAAAACCCTGAAATTGAGATCGATTTAGGGAAAAGGGGATGTAATTGCTGATGTAGACATGTACTAGATGCTGACCAAGGCTGCTAGAATGGAACCTCCAAGGTGAACAATCAATCTCCAGTAAGAGTGAGACCTAATCTTCAAAGGGGAGAAACTCCAAAAACTCGCAGAAGTAAAGCAGGGCAGCATTACAGCACTACACCAGCATAAAGGACCTTCTTCAAGCCTTGAACTGATGAAGGAGAGTTCTCTTTTAATGTTAGAACCACCTCCGAAGCACTCGAACAGCAGCAAACATCCCTAGCCCAAATCGATTTTTATCAGGGTTTTGGAAAACCCTGAAAAGAAGAGATCGATTGGGGTAGGGGTCTTCAAAAAACTTGGATAGGTGCAATATTGAGGTCGATTGGTCCTTGAAGTGGGAGTAATCAGCCCTCCAAAAATTAGCAAAAACTGAAACCTGAAAGTCAGGGTTTTTGGCAGGTAACCAAATTAGCAGGTTAAGGAATTTTTGCTGTAGAAACAAATCCAGCCATCAGAAAGGGTCCAAACTTAGGTCGAGTAGGGCTTGTAGTAATAGGGAATCACCCCCAAAAGATCAGCTGCATCTGAAAAAGGAAACACCAAAATCGATTGGAGTCATGGTTTTGAAAAACCCTGACAAGTTGAGATCGATTAGGGTATGGTGGCTGGAATTAATTAAAGCTTGGAGAAAAAGGAAATAGGGAATGAGGATAATGGAATAGGGTAGAAAGGGGCTGGAGAAGGGTACAAAGGGAGCTCCAATGGTGGAAGGTCAGCCTTCAATAGTAATAGGAAGTTGATCTCCAAAAAATTCTGGAAAACCCCAAATCGCAAAGATGATTCCAGCAGTATTTTACTATAAAAAAGTAGATAGAATGGAGGAGGGCAGCAACTAAATCATTGGTCAGGGATTTTACCTCATTAGTGCTGCCCCCTTACAAGGAGGAGAAGAAGAAAACCAGAGAAAGAGAAGCCGAGAGAGAGAGAGAGAAGAAGGAGAGGTCGATTGGAGAGAATGAGAGAAAATAATGTGTTGTATTCATTGATAGGTTAGCCCCTCTATTTATAATAGAGGGGAAATTACAAAGAGACTAAACTAGGCGATGTGGGACTAAAACCCACATAGCCCACTTACACTTAATAACATAAGAAGAATAAAACTACCCCAAAAAAACCAGAATACCCCCACGGTATTCTGGATTACATATTCCAACACTCTCCCTCAAGCTGGATTATACAAATAAGCAACGAAAGAAGATCCAGCTTGAACTAAAGAAAAAATAACTCCTAATAATGCTAACAGTTCCAATTCCCCCATGACGCTATATTGTGATAGCAAATCTACTATTAGTATTGCCCACAATCCAGTTCAGCATGACAGGACACAGCATGTGGAGATAGACCGTCATTTCATCAAGGAGTAGCTCGATCAAGGAGATGTATGTATCCGCATTTGTTCAATCTGGTGATCAATTAGCTGATGTCTTCACTAAAGGGCTTAGCAGTAAGGTTTTTCCTTCTATTTTGTGCAAGTTGGGCATGTGTGATATATATGCACCAAATAGAGGGGGAGTGTTGTAATTTGGGTGTTTTAGGTATACTTGTAAGTATACTCTGCCCTAAAGGTATACTTGTAATTTTGTTCTTTTCTCCTTTATTATAAATAGAATATGGCTGTCATCCCAAAGGACACAAGTCATTATTCTCTCCAACCAATTTCACCACCAGCTGATGGACACACACACACACACAAAAAGGGGCCCATGGCCCCCATCAACAAAAATCAGGATGACAATTACTGTGTAATATCACTTTAAACGTAAAGTGGAGGAGTAGGTCACCCGCCTTTTTGTTCTTTAATAGAGAGCACCAAGAAGTAAAGCAATGCATCTACAGCTGGATTCATGATAACTTATTTTAGGAGGGAAAAAAAGGGTAAGAAATAAAGCAATACATGTAGCGCTAGATTCATGATAACTTCTGAATATAGGTGCTGAAAACTAATAAAACAAATACGATGTGACAATGGAAGTACTTACAGATTGTTGCTCTTCCTGACAAGTCAATAGCCTGCTTGGACGATAGGTATTGTTTTGACGCTTGGCCCACAGCCAAAAGCGCTGGCACTGCACTGGAATGCCAAACTCTTTAGCAACCCCTTCCTGTAAACCACTTCAATAGTTAGATAAACAGAACCCAAAGGAAAAATAAGAACATGATTATTGCAAGTTCTCTGCATGCATGAAACAGACCTCAGTACCACACATCACAAAGGCTCTCTATGGTTTGATTTCTATTTCAATTTCAGATCGGTTTATTAAAATAAGTCAACAAATAGGTTTTAGGTCAAGAAATTGAAATTGTGTGGTTGCATCCATGGTTTTAGTGCATGGTATTGGAACGGGTATCGGCAACACGCAAAACCGATACGATACCGATATGGTATCAGCCTGGATCGGCTGTATCGGACAAAATTACCTCTGAATTTCCTTAAAAAATGAGTTTTCGGACCATTTTACCCATTGTCCGTACCGTGCTACCAATACGTTATCGGCACGGTATCGGTATCGGTATCGGTGACTAGCAAAACCGGTACGTATCGCTCGATACGGACAATACGATACTGATACTTAGAACCATGGTTGCATCAATTGAAAAAAATTCAAGAATAAGAATTGAACCAAGGATAGCCTTGTTAAATTGAACATTTTTTTATAAACCAAGTCAACAAAAAAAGCAAAGAGGATCGACATAACAAGATAAATAAAAATGAAACCACTAATTCACCAACAGCAACAAAATAAATGATTCATATGAAGAGTGGACCCCTTTGCTAAAGGGTACAAGTAATACCAATTGCAAAGTTTGGCAGCGAAATTGACCTCCATGAAAACCAGTTCTCCACCCTCATAAGCTAGGAACTCTAAAAGATAAACCTTGGGTAAAAATTCAACCCTCAAGGATTTTGGGTAAAAATAAATTTCACCTCGGGAATTCTCTCTCTGTCACTTCAAAAATGTAATCCACGTTGAGAAATTTAAGGAATATGTTAATCCTTCAATCTAAAACTAAACTGCCATTACAGAAGCATTCAACACTATTAGCTCAATCGACAAAAATTTATGGCCAAATGTTCTCTGTGCTGGGGGAGCAGGATGTGCCCAGAAACATGGGGCTGGGCGAAATGATCGCCCTGCCCCCCTAAATGGCCGAAATGACTGCCCCATGTGTCTGGGTGCAGCCTGCGCTCCCAGGCAAAGAACAATCACCCAAAAATTATATATCAGCTATAGGGAGGGAAAGTTCCTAACTACACCTTTGGAGGGGGACGTTATTTTCAATAAAAGATTGGCAGGATGATAATCAGAGATGCCAAATGGCATCTTAGACAACACCAGAGAAAGGGTAGGATTAGTGCCGACACCCCTGAAACATATTAAATTCCAGTAAGTATATTGCCATCGAATAATACTACTTCATTCTTTCCAGGCCTAGAAAATTACCACGAGGACAATAAAGAAGATCACCATATAAAATTATTTTATAAGCAATTTACTCTGTAAAAATCAAAAGCAAAAGTCCCTCTACATCAGCAACATTTTGGAAGGGCCTTCCTAAATGTTCCCCCATTTTGTGCCACCTGGAAAAATAGTGTGGCAATTCCCGACCTAAGATAGAAAGCACTTGTATGATAAGCCACGTGTAAAATTTCAGGATATAACGTAATCAAACTCCCTCCTGAATAATTCCGTGTTTGTACATGCACGTCTACCGTACTCCAATCACTAATATTAACTCTTGCATAGTACTAGATTTTTCAAAGCTCTATTTTGACACTTGGCAAGCTCCAATTGGGTTGAAACATGACATGTGAGATGGGTCCCCAGGGGGTCTACCTCCCCACAATATTTGAACCCTTCTAATCTGGCCAGTGGCCACGTGGCAGATTTCTAGGGCCATTTTGGTGAGGCTTCCAAACTGAACTGTCTAGGACACTTTTACCCTATTACTATTCATAAATCCTACCCACAAAGTTGGAGTTTTTTGGAATAAATACCACATTTGATGGAAATACGTTACTCCTTATAGAGAATGTCATCGAAGCAGGATCTTTCAGGAACTCAAGGGGAGCACAAAAACTAAATAAGATTATTCTTTATAACAATAGTTCTACTTATTTTACAATGAAAGCACTAAGCATGATGGTGAATACAGTGGTAGGAAAATGGGCCAATTCTTTAAAGGCTTCTCAGTTTCTAAATGTGAAAAAAATTGCAAATGACTTTTTATTTAGCAAATATAAAGCACTTCAAGTTACACATTAACTTATTTAAAAGTTAGGTGATTCCCATTGGGAGATGCTGTAACAACAAGAGAAAATGCCGCTAACCTGAATCATAAGGTGAACATCCACCCCAAGAAATATTTGGGACAGGAAGGCAGAAGCACAAGCACAAAGCCATCTGAGAACAGGTGGTGGAAAGGTAAGAGCATCTCTCTCCCTCTCTCCTCAAGTGATTCTTTCTGTTGCCATCTCCCCACTGGTCAATGGTTTTAGCTGCTGTAATGGTCATATTGAACCTTGATTACTTTTATGGCCTTTTGGTAAGGCATTCTTAATCAAGTTTAGTGTTCATACTTTGGATAGGTGCATTTTCCAATTTGATAATGACATTGAGGGAGAGATGGTAAAATAGATGACTGTAAGAGCTGAAAGAAGGCTTTAATTTTTATTTTTATTTTTATTTTTTTTTGGAGGGGAAGGGGGGGACGAGAAGTCATCTCATTAACTCCTGGAGTTGTTTTCCCTCTACATATTTTTGTCCCTATGCTACTAATGCCAAGGGTAATTCAGAGAGCTTGAAAAAAAAGTTCAGCTTCACCCTTAAACAGGAACGTGGGACCACTTTATCATATAGATTCCAGCAGTAAGCAAAAAAAAAAAAAGAGAGAGCAAGATTTCTTGTGGAATGGAGAGGAGCATGTCTGAAGAATAGCATTTGATATATTGAGCTGGTTATTTATTGGGGGCCAATGTAAGATTTGGACCTTTTGGCATCATACATGGTGCGAGGGGAAGCCCCTCATAAATCAGGATATACTGAGTTATTCTCACCCAATTAGTTGGGACAGGGACTAGTTGTTTAGTTGTATTACCATTGGTTATTCTAAATTTCCCATTACAAGGAGACATGGAAGTATGTGTGGAGGAAGGAGGTAGTGTGTGGGATCCAAAAATGCATTAAAATCCTAATAATTGGGAATTGAAGCCCATGACAACCCTATCATCTAAGTTGAAGGAGATGGTTTTTAGGATACCAGGCAGTTTAAGTTGCCTCTTATTGGCTATAGTACTGCCACCACAATTACTTTGTTCACCGGAAAAGATATAGACGGTGGATCACTTGATTGGTAGGAATGAGATCTACAGAATATACACCTAATGGGTGATTATTTGGAGTAACATGTAATTCATTTATTCACCTAGGGCAATTTGCCCATGGTATTCGGGGAAGATAGTGCAGCGCTTCAATGAGTCTATACAGCTTCCAGAAACTGATGTGCAGCAACTGTAGACATCAGAAATAGTCAACATTGAAGGAACTCTCAAAGAGGTTTTGAATGTGATGAATTGTTTTAGGAATGAAAGGTGTGTTAGAGTGTTTGCAGACAAGGCTCAAATTCTGGAGCTGATGCACAAGTGAGTGATGTAGACAGGTTCATGTGCCAGAAACATAGCCGCAGCAACGTAAGGAGCCATGTCCATAACACTAATCATGTCCTGCCTTCGAGCAGTTTCTCATCCACATCTGAAAAATCTAGTTTCTATTTTGGTGACTGATTAGTTTCTGGTAGAAGTTCGCCCTATACTGTCAGCCGCAGTGGTCTGGTCAGAGTTTGTAACCAGTGATTATATATACCAATTTGTTTTGTGTTGGGGAATTAATAGAGTACATACTCTGTTAACTATTTACATTTACTGTTAGGGTGAGTTATCTCTGTTATTGGTGCTTTGCTGTAATCTGTTACTGTTGACATATAGTGATCCTATTGTGAGACTAGTGTTTAGTTGGCTATTGTAAACTGGTCTTACATTACTGAGACATGTTGATGTAAATATTTTCACAATTTGCAGACTTCAACAGTCTAAAAATGTGGAGGGATTGGGCTTCCTTCCTCAGAAATTTGGCAACCATAGTTGTTATGTGATTGTACATCCCCCATGTACATCCCTTTGATACAGCTATGAGAGAAATACAAAGACCAGAAAAGGGATGGGGGAGAAGCATTGGGGGTAGAAAATGGAAGCAAGGCCTATCAAACAAGAATCTAGCCCACATGACAAGCTTTGAGAGGATGGGATGAAAAATGGTTAAAGGACAGCAAGGTTTGAATTGTAGACTGGATAGGTCATTTTGACTCCTGTCAAAATCAATAGTGATACATATATAAATATATGGGATCAAACATTCTCCCCATCTCAAGGAGGGCCAACACTTCTCTATCCTAGTCAATTAGGCACACTAAGCCTTCGATGTCGATCACTTAGGACAGAGGGTCATAGAGTAGGTGTAGTAGGAAACGGGGTAGGGGGTACAGAATTACGAAAAGGAGTTCAGAGAGAGCAAGGCTGCCATTTCATTTATCGAATCCCAACATCATTTTTCCTTCCACAAACCACGAACCTAATCTCTTCTTTTTGCCTTTTTAACCCTTGTAAGTAACACGTTAGGAAAAGTACTTAGAAAAGCTAATTTTGGGGTCCGATCAATCTAACACCAGGATACAAACAGAACCTCAACACTACAACCCAAACCACAGATCACTGGTATTAAATCATAAAATATAATAGCAAATACTATATATGGCTTAAGCATGCATGAAAGAATGGATTTCTAAAACATAGTCGTCAAGGCGACAGCCTTGACGTCCAGGCAACCTTTGCTGGAAGGGCGCCATGGTCGCCTAGGCAATGCCCTGTCGACTTGATTTTTTCCTTCCTCCAACGTCTACGTTCGCCTAGACACACTGACAACTATGTTTTAAAAAGAACAAATTCCCCACCATAGCCAATAATTCCAACATAAGCCACAATTTCTGAATAGACCAACACTACCATACTAAGAATGGAAGAACCACCAAAAAATGTCAAAATCCCATCAATGAAGGAAATATAAAGAAACTATGCTTTATTTAATGTGTACAATATTGCATTTTGCAATACAAGATAACAGATTTGCTCATCCACATCCTCTTCCCCACGAGGAAAGAAAAACTACAGATATTAAATTGGCACTTTGCCACTTTTTCCATTAACTCTCTCAAATAATATGCCAACTGAGCACGTCAAGAACCACTCTCTGTGGTAATAGAAAATAAACACCCCCCCCCAAAAAAAAAAGAAAATTATTTCAACAAGAACCAGTAAATTAACTCAACTCAACAAAGCCTTGTCCCTAGAGGCTAAACTTAATGAGATGCAATGCAAACACTTACTGTATACCTTGAAAAGGATAAAAGGAATTTGTTTTTGAATACGGAAGCTCTTGACTTTATCATGATCCACAAGATCAAAAGAAATATCCCTCCCATTCTGCCCAATGAGATCTTCATTTTGTGCAACCTAATGGTACGAAACAACTACTTAGTAAGAAAAGCAAGTGGTTCACCAATTCTACTTTTGGGTAGACAATCAATGATTCAAAAAGCCATTGCTGCATATATATTTACCTTTATGATTGTATAAAGATGATCCTCTGCCTCTGCCTTTTCCCTTTTCTTGTGCTCCTTTTTTTCCTGTACTTTCTTCCAATCTAAGTATCCTTCCCTAAGGTGATCAGCTATGTCCTTCTCATCCATGTCACAAATTATTTTCTCCTTGTCACTTTCACGTATATAGACAAGCATGTAGGAAATGGTGTTTTTCATCCCATCAAAAGGAGTGTTGCTGAAGCAAGGATTTGTCTATGGCAATTGTTTGGAGGAAAGATGAAAAGTATAAGCACATGTTAAAATTAAATGCCAGCTGAAGGATCCTTGGAGAAAATGCACTTATAAGCATATAGGTTGCAAGAATATCACCTTTTCCTCACCACCAAACTGCTCTTCAAAGGCCGTCTTCCTATCTTCTTTTGTTACCCGCTCATCATAAAACTTGAACCTGAATATAACAACTTAAATGTTACTATTGAGAATTAATGATTGATATACTCGCAACAATGTTGGACCATAATAAAATAGCTCGACAGGAACCTTGAACAGTTCATTTCATAAACCATAATACAGAATCATGAGGCAGTCGTGCATCATGATCTCACAAAAACATGAATCAGACTGCACAAGCCAATGCTTCACCCACACACAACAGCTGAGCAGTGAACGGTGAAAAGTAAATACCAAGAAAAACCACCAATAAGACACTGTAACTTGTTGGGCAACTGGGACAAATTTGGAGGTGTGTCGTCATTGTTGGCAACATCTTGGGTATTGTGACAGTGTTCCCAAGTGTCTCGGAAGGACAGACAGTGGCCTGACAATGCATGTCTGCGTGGAAATGCATAAATGAGGTGGCTTGTGATGGAACAAGTGATGGGGTGGTATGTGATGACACAATTAAAAAAGATGGTATGCAAGTGTGTAAAGTTAATAATTCTCTTGATCATCGATCGTCTTAGGCAGCAGCCAAGCCACATAGGCTGCAAATCCTATTTAGGAGCTCAAGCCCACAAGGCAGCTTTGCGGGAGCATGCGCGCAAGGTTTAAAGTATCGATATCGAGAATCGTATCGGTCGGGTGATTTTAAGAGACGTATCGTATCGTTTCATATCGTATTGGAGATACGTATCGACCACATCAGATACACATAGAGATGGTCAAGCTACACATGGAAATTCACTTTTGGAACAAAAAACAATATAAATAAGCAATATACAACAGATGTCATGCATAAACACTAAAATGGATAATAATGTATAACTAAACAAGTGCATTAAATTGAAATTGTTTTAAAAGATGAGGTTTCTTAGATGTTGTAATCGTCTATAGCCATGAAGAATATTGGATGATGCAAAGGATGATGTTGCAGCACTACTTGATTCAGTTTTGAGTCCAAAAGTGTGAAAAACCAAGATTAAATGCAAGATTTTAGTCTCTTGCTTGAGAGTTTTCCTTCATTTTTCCGTTCGAATAGGAGTTGTATAGAGTCTATGAGTGAAAATGGTTTTTTTATGGAATGTATTGGAAAGTATCGGTACGTATCGGTATGTATCGATACGTATCAGTATGTATCGAGTTGTATCGGCCGATACGTATTGATACATATCGATATGTATTAAACCACCCATAGAATCCTTTACTGGACGTATCGATATGTATCGGTCCGTATAGGTCGTATTGTATCGGTCTGTATCGGCCGATACAATACGATACCAATCGAGACGTACTAGTTTCTAAAACAATATATATGTATCGTATCGGTATCGATCGATACCGATACGTATCGGTCCGTATCGTATCGATCGATACTTTAGACCATGCATGCGCGTGAGGTGCATCATGCACTTGGTGCACTTCTTTTCAAAAATTACTCTTAAAGTGTTGAAGAGGCGTTTATGTGATCGACGCTTTAGGTAAGTATGTGAGGCAAAATGTTTGCTCTCGGGTGGTTTTTGCAACCCCAATCGATGCAATTTGAATTTACACCTCCAGAATCTTGACAACCATTAGATCTGAATATATGAACTATCGGCTCATATCAAGGCAATACATCCAACCGGCTTACATTCTTGCGTGCAACGCCCTATTGATCAGAAGTATAGCCAGTGGTAGTCTGCAAGCACAGAATCATCTTCTAATGGCTAATGCACACATGCTTAATTGGTACATTTATGATTCCTTTTAAAGGAATCTGGATCGTTGCTCATGGTTCTAATCTCTCAGTGGTCCTTAGTTAAGGTGTACTAACAATATTTGGTACACCACAAGATCTAATGGCCTCCATCTGACGCGGGTTTTGGAGCCTTGATCCAACGGCCACAGTTGCAGCAAAATCGGGTGTCATGTCTCCTATTGTCACAAGCTCTAATTAAGAGGTCCAAATTGCCCCTGGAAAGATACCATTTCATAGGTTCAACTTCAAATGGCCATATCTCCCTCATTTTAAGTCAAAATTACCCTTGTTCTTTCCTATATGGCTCCATTTGTTTCGACGTTAAAAAGCCGGTAAAACAAATTTTACGGTAAAATCAAAATTTCCATTGTTTGTTTTGTAAATTGGAAAATTTTCATAGATGTAAAATTGTACACCCTACCCTTCTCCGGAAAAAGCAATGGTAAATTTTACCTCAAACTTTTCAGTAAAATTTTCCTTGTGTAAAGGGCGTCAGAGGTCAGGAATGTTGGGACTCGTGGACGTCGTCTCCATAGTTACCTATCCAACTCTCACGCTCTCATCTGAGCTCACTCGACGAAGCTGTGGGCGTCTGCAACAGGAGTCGAGTTCTACTAAAAATTGTTCGTTTCCTTCAGGTAAGAGTTTGGTTTCATTCATCTTTTCTCTCATGTTTGTCTCTGATTTGTCCTTTTCTTCCTCTCTTTAAGGTTTTTTGAACTGTTGTCGGAGCATTCGTGAAGACGTGGTTTTTTTTAGTCATTCTGAAGCCGACAACAAATTTAGCTTCTGTGTTTCAATTTCGTTCCTAGAAATAGGCCTTTCCTATTATTGAACCTTTTTCTTCGGTCATCTCTAATGGCGAGTTCACAGAGGGTCGACATTAGGTCTTTCTCTCTGAGAATTTTATTGTTCTTTTCACAGAGAAGGTCTTAGCACGATACCAGTGTCCAATTCAAATGAAGTCCAAATGAATATCGTTCCAATGCACACGGACTTAGAAGAAGAGATCTATGGTCTCCATAGAAAGGTTAAACTTTTGAAAAATGTATGTTTTTCCCCTTTCCCTGAAATTTTTGTTGTTGTTGTTGTTGTCGTTGATTTGTCTGTTATTTTTTCAATTAAATCAAGTGAATGTTGCAAACCTTATGTTCAAAGAATTTATGCCCCTGGCATGATCTTGTTTGGTTCAAGGGCCACATCCCTAGACAATCCTTCAACGTCTGGAGATCCCTCAACCATTGCTTCCCCACCCAATCCTTTCTCCTTCACCATCACATCCCTGTCTCCCCCTCCTGTATTTGCTGGAACGGAACTGAGGACATCGACCACCTTTTCTTTTCTTGCCCCCTAGCCTCCTCTATTTGGAAAAAGAGACACTCCTTCAACGTCTAGAGATCCCTCAACCGTTGCTTCCCCACCCAATCCTTTCTCCTTCACCGTCACATCCCTATCTCCCCCTACTGTATTCTTTGTTCGAACGGAACTAAGGACATCGACCACCTTTTCTTTTCTTGCCCCCTAGCCTCCTCTATTTGGAAAAAGCTTTACAATCCATTTGGCCCCACTGTAGGCGCCCCCTTCCCTTTGCTCGAGAGTGGCTTTGGCAGTTTGGCTTGATAAGTCCTTTTCTGGTAGCTCTATTTGCGATACTATTGGCAAGCTTGTGTTCGGGGCTGTTATATCCCATATCTGGATGGAGCGGAAAGATATGGGGCGGAACCTTCGTAGATGGACCTCCAATTCCCGGTCCCTTGACCTGATTTGGAAATCCGTCTTCTTCGATGCCAGCTCTAGGCTTCACTTACTCACCCATGGCTCTCTTATTGACTCCCCAAGGAACAGGCACATTGTTGTCAACTGGGGCTTAGATTCTTCTATCTTTCGCCTCCCCCTCGCTAAGCCCTCCTAGCCTTGGGCTTGTATAGTTCTCCCACCCCCCTTTCTTTCTCCTACCTTCGGAGGTTTTGGTAATGAATTATTTATTCACCAAAAAAACAAAAGAATTTATGCAATCTCTAGAATGAAATTGTCTTTTCGTTACACGAACTTATTGATCTCTGATGAAACTTTTCTTTAGATGAGATCTTTAAAGTGAAAATACTGCCCAAAACTAATCCCTAGTCAAATACTGGTTATCAGATGATTCTGATGAGTTCGAGGGTGCATCTCACCGTATTGTTCAATGTGGTGATTTATTCTATTCACTCTCAATCGAGACTGCTGCAAATGTAGGGTTAACTGTCAAGATGTTTATCCCTAAGCCAAGCACTTTTTGGACTCAATTTGTTTAAATTCCTAGCTTGAGGTAGCTACATCTGGACAATGCAACAGGGAGAAGCAGGCAGGATTCACATTTGTTATTCTGATATTTTCCCTCTGTATACACTAACTTGCAGTCTTTAATGCGGTCCATTTAGTCTTTGATCAATCCCTTTTCTAGTTCACATCGAAAATGCCAGATCGCTAATGGTGTGGGTTTTAAATGGGAAAAACTAGATGTATGATGACCTAAGACACAAATGGAATGTGAGGATGGGCAAAATCAAGGTCAGGGCTAGATTGAATTGGGACATCAGTAAGAAATTGCAGGTTAGATTTGTAAAAGAAAATTATAAGAAGGAATCAAATGTATCAATTGGAAATTAACGAACGAAAGATATGAGAATAACAGAAACTTTGAAGCAGGAAAGAAAATTGTGTTGAAATGTGATCAATCTACTAGAATAGATTCTTGATCCGTCTTGAATTCTCAAAGTTCTAATTGATTAACCCATTTTTACACATCTAGCCATGTTTCAGTAGCAAAAACTATTGCCATGTTCTTATAAGAATGTAAGATAAACATGTTTTTATGAATCATTTTGTCCCCCAAACACCTTCTTGAACTCCAAATTTGACAAGAAATTCTCACACGAGGAGCACCCCATCGATAGGACTTTATTTGTGAGTGGCATTGAACCAAGTGCAAGATTTCAATGCCATGTACTTGACTATCTAATTATTTGGTGATGAAAATGTTACCCTTAATTTCCACCTTGACCAAATTAACTTGTAAAACTAATCAATTAGAAAACCCAGAATAAATAAATAACTGAAAATAAAACTCTTGCAAGGTGCTATTCCAGGTAAACCAGGAAAATTGTCATATCATTTGGCTTGAGATATTGCAAAATGAAATGTGTTAGTTGGATGTTTGTGAAGGAGGAAAAACTTTATATGAAACTTCAGGGAGAGTGCTGGTAAGTAAACTCCTTCAGGTAAGCTTGACAATTTCTTCTCCCAAGGTGTTTGATGGGGGCTTAGGAGTTATTAGTAGGGATGTCAAGTCAATCAGTCCAGTTGGTTTCTGAAAGACTGACCTAGGCCCTTGCCACATACTGGGGTAAAGCAAAACCGACTGGGAAGCAAAGGCTGAATTTAAACTGTTTAGGGGCTATACAGAAAGTGAACAACGTCAGTGACAGATGACCAGCATCATATTCCCTCAGTCAAAAAGAAAAAAGCCCATGTCCTGTATCAAGCTATACAGAAAGTGAACAACGTCAGTGACAGATGACCTTCTGAGAACCATAACCCTGATTAACATACTAATACAAGAGAAGGTAGGTTGGTTCTTTGGTAGAATAGGTTTCTAATCAATTGAAACTTAGGTGCTTTAGGCTATAAGCATGTAACAGATTTTAAACTGTTACATTTATTTCCCTCCTTAAAGTCAATTTGTCCGGTTCAATTTAAACTCCTTTACATTGTTACTGTTATTTACCCTGTTCTATAACTTGTAAGAGGGTAGAGTTGAGGTCCTAACAGGTCTTGAAAGATATTCAATTGGCTTCTAATTGACATCTTTGATCATCTATTGGTTTGTTTATTGTTCAGGGTTAGGGTACACTTATGTTGTCTATCATCTTGATGTATATGGGTCACTGTTAACATGCACAGAGATCATTGAAGATGCTCATATATCCTAATAAATATACTTTGTCTGTTGTGTGCATAATGACTATTTCATTCTTGATAACAGCCTAACTATTCATGTAAGCAAGGTGTCAAGTGAAAAAATGGTACTTTCCAACACCACATTGCATGCATCAAAATCTGGAAGGGGGCGGCTAAGAGGTGGACAACTAGGCCCCATCAGCTGCTATGGTTTGGGTGAACTGGCAATTACCAGATGGTCTGTTTTAAGATTGGTGGAAAATGTAATAGTTTTCAGGCTTTCTTCTGTTTAACAGGCTTGGACTAATGTAAGACTAGGTTAAGGATAACCCAGCCCCAATTAAACCCACAATAATTCACAGCAGTCAACTAATATTAACCCCAACAGCGGGGTACAAACCAGGCCCAAAATTCATATTTAGGGTGCAACAGAAGCACAGGTTTCAGTCAAGTAATGGGACTGAAACCAATTAGGGGCTGATTTGAATGGTCAGAAACAAGACTACCAACAGAACACCAAAATTGCAAAGTATAGGACCGGGTGTAAAAACCAAACCAGCCAGCAGTTTGGATCCAGACTTGGATCGAGTGGAGGGTATGAGGAGAGGGCATTGTGCTCCAAATTTCAGCCTATAATGATGGCTGATTGCTGAGATATGAACTGGAATCATAATTAGAAGGTTTGTCGAGATCTTGCAAACCAGCAGCAACTTGGACTCCAAACAGGGATCGAGTGTAGCTCTCCTTGACAGGGTATAGCCCTCCAAAGCCCTGCTGAAACAAGGCTCAGGTTGTAGAGAAGTGTAGGCTCAAAGTTGCTGGAGAATTTTTGGGCAGAAAACTGATCCGCAGGGGTGACTCGATCCTTTTGTGAGTGTGATCAGTTTCTAGTTGAATATGGGGATGTATTCTGGTTCGTCACTGGTGCAGCAGCAGCACTCGATTGTGGCCTCAAGCAACAGAGAATGTGGAGTTCGAATGGGAGAACAAGAGAAGATAGAAGAGAAGGGGGGTAGGTAATGGCTCTCTCAGCCTGAGTCTCTCACCCACAGCTATCCCAGCTGTTGAAACAAGGAAGTTCTCCCATAATCGATGGCAAGCTTGGCCAGAAAATTCTATTCTCAAAAGTTATGTTCCTTCCTTACAATAGGAGGCCTATTAATAGCCTAGGCAAGATAGAAACTACTAAAACCTAACTAAAATAAAGGGTAACTAAAATTAGAAACTACTAGGCTTTATAGTTCAGCCTTCTAAAACAAACAAACAAGGACAATAAAATAGAAACTAGGCAGTTGGAGATGTGACTGGTCAAAGACCAGATCTCCTGTGAAAATCGTGGCCAACATAGGCTTCATCTAGAAGGCCAGCTGGCAGGCTCGAGCTGTTCTTCTTGGCTGGTTTGAACTGGTCCAATCTGGTCCACAAGAGGCTGACTCGAACCACCTTTGTTCTTCTGTTTCTTCTTCTCGCCAGAATCTACATCAAATGAACTCTTTGGCCTTCAGCTCCTCTTGTCTGTAGTTGAGAAGACTGAAATGCTCTCTCTTGCTTGGTCATGGAGCTCTTGTTACTTGACTTATTGCCAGTTACAAAATATTCTAATTCCTTCTCCCCCCCCCCCCACCACCATAGAACTAAAACTCGCGAGATCTCATTCAATTTTCAACTTTCTAATGCTGGGGTTTTTCTCAAATCTAAAAATTGCATAAATCTTAATATGATAAAACATTGCTAAAAACCAAAAGTGCGGTAAAATATTCATTTATTTTGATGTCCAAAAAAATACTTTCATTCAGAGCGATATGAACAGAATTCGCACACACTAAATTAAGTTTGACCAGTACATAACTCCTTCAATATAAATCAGATTTAAGCAATCTTTGACTTGTTGGAAAGCTTTGATTTTTTAACTATTTTTATTGGATTCAAATAGGGGGGTATTTGCTTATTTATGAATAATATCTTAAGTAAACGGAATACAAATACAAAAACATTTACTTAAATGATATTAGGCATAAATAAGTGTTTGTCCTATGTCTGTCTCGGTTTCTGGCATAAGTGTCTGTCCTGGTTTCCCACTAAGTGAAACTCCTATTTGGACTTTTTTTTTGAAAAATCTGACAGTGTGATTGTGTTTACATGGCCTAAAATAAGCTGAGTACCAAGTTTCAGACCCAAACTAGGTCTAAAACCCACCGAAACCAGGTATGCACCAACTTGACCGAGATCTCGAGATATCTTGAGGCAACTCGGTTTTTCCTAGGGTCCAAACCTGGTCGAGTTCCGAGTTTTAGTACTATGCCCACCACCCTGATGGGCATAATGAACTTTTTCTGATTGAAAACTATGAAATCCTTTATGAATTGGAATGAAGGCAATCTTTTTCTGATTCACTTCTAACCTGTAGTGAGAGACTAGAGATCTGAATGTCATGACTGATAATGTTCAATTGTATTAAGGCTGATATACATGCCCCCTCCTTGGAGCTAGTTTTAGTCGTAAATCATAAGTAGTAAATTTGTCACTTGTGGCAATTTTCACTTTCCTTTGTACTTTATGGTTTATCTTACTTAAAAAAAAAAAGTTAAAAGGTTGGGCACGCTGCGAGGGTGCCAAGCATGAGTCATCCTCTCTCCACCCTTTTTGGAAAAGACCCCCTTGTCCTCATGTGTCCAGCCCTGAAACTCCAATTACAGGGCCCCTGTCATTGGAGTTTCATCCACAGCAGAGCTGCTCTATCTAATGGGTCACTCAAATTAGTCACACCGTCTCTCTATTATATCCCTCTTTGCCCTTGAGATCATCATGTATGTTTCATAAGCCTCAACAACAATTGATGGTAATAGTCTTCAATAAAAGTTACATAGAGAAAAACAAATTATAGTTGATCATGAGTATTTGAAAAATAAAATTAAAGATGGAATTGTTCCACATTAAGCATATCTTTTGTTGCCTGGGATCAAATATGACCTAAATATATGTGGGTCCCATCATACGTAATTATTCTAAATAATTTTACGGCAAACAACCATTGGAAAATTTTACGGTAATATTTTACGTCTTGGAAACAAACACTGGTTTGGTTCATATGCAAAATTTTGTGTGTAAAATTTTACATAGAAACAAACAGAGCCTAAATGCTCAAAATTCGTGGGAGAACATGAAAGAAGCATTTGTGAGAGCTTTTTGTGCTGGAAAAGTTGATTGAGGTAGTTGAATGATGTATATGAAAGCACCAACATTTCAACAACAGTAAATTATGAAAGCCTCTATTCAAGTCCAGGCAATACTCTTAAATTTCAAAATAGTTCAATGCTTACAAACACCAACATTTCAAGGATAGTATACACACCATTGATCAGAGAGGGTTGGCCTGATAAAAACATAATAAGGTTCATGATCAAAGCAAGCACCGCAAACCAAAACACTGCAAACAAACATGGATGAGTAAGTGGCGGGATGAAGGGAAAAAAGAATGTGATTCCTTAAAGTTGCATAACTTTTGTTGATAAAATCGAAGTACAAGAACTAAATCCTACTTTTGAGTATAATACATAATATAGTAAAAAAAAGAATATTATAGTAAGGCTGTGTAAATCCAAAACTACTCACCAAACAACAATCAAGCAAGAAATTTGTTTACTAAGTAATTTCAACAACCCAATAACATCACTCAAACGATGATCAATATTTTAATGATCGAATCCAAAGAGTGTAAATCCTGATAAAACTGATACCTGTGAAGTGTATAAAGGTTACGAACACTTCGATCTGCTTTATCAGACAAATATTTTCCATTATCCCGATCAAGGTCCAATTGCAGAGGATACTCATAACGATCATTTATCTACAACAATGAAAGCCAATAAATTAAACCATTTTCAAAAGAGTATCAAATAAGTAAGAGAGGTGAAATTATTCTCCCAGCAAAAGAAATTCAATTACTACTACAATTGAGGGGGCAAAAAATCAGTTCATAGCGCAAATATATATATATATACTAGTTCAACCAAACAAAAGACCCAAAGAAGTGACCCAGCTGCTTACTAAAAATGCAGCCTCTAAAAGGGGCCATTAACCAGTATATAAAACAACAATCTGAAATTTGACTTGAATCATAGTTTTTTCAGTTAACCCCAATACGGCTCCACAAAAAAGACACTTAAAGATGTCAAGCGAGGAGGAAGAACATGGCGGCCGTGCCGTGATAGGATCTGTGCCTACCATAACCAGGAAGCAACATCCTCCTTAACCTCCCCCCCTGGGGGTCCCCAAAAAGATTTAAAAAAAAAAAAAGGCGCGGGGGGGGGGAACGGGGGGGGGGGGGGGGGGGGGGGGGGGGGGGGGGGGGGGGGGGGGGGGGGGGGGGGGGGGGGGGGGGGGGGGGGGGGGGGGGGGGGGGGGGGGGGGGGGGGGGGGGGGGGGGGGGGGGGGGGGGGGGGGGGGGGGGGGGGGTCGGTAAACCCTTAGGCACAAAGCTTCTACCAAAAGATGGCAGTCCCAACACTACTACACACAGTAGTGACAAACAGTGGATGTTGGCAAAGTTGGTCACTAGAGTTGCAAGGTTCAATGTAGTATTAAAAAGAGAAAACGGAAAACAGCATTAATCTGATGTTAA
Source organism: Telopea speciosissima (assembly GCF_018873765.1). Classification (NCBI taxonomy): domain Eukaryota; kingdom Viridiplantae; phylum Streptophyta; class Magnoliopsida; order Proteales; family Proteaceae; genus Telopea; species Telopea speciosissima. Next base: position 84,285,124 of record NC_057916.1, on the reverse strand, counting down.
TTTATATCAAGATTTAAGTCGGGAAGACTAGCAATGGTCTCAAAGTACGCCTGATGCTATTACACACAGCCTTGCAGTCAACAATCTGTATGCACAAGACTAGCAATGGTCTCAAAGTACGCCTGAAAAATTGTCTCGAAACTAAAACAAAGCTTTATCACAACAACCACCTGTAGACAACCAAATTTTGTCACCTATAATCTAGACCTAGAAGCCATATTTTTCTAATCTTCTAAGCCTAATCCCACGGCCCAGTGGAGTATAATGTGCAGGGGAATGTCAGTAGGGGTAGAAAAGCCATTTCACACTGTTTATAAAAAAGGCGTTTTCAAAATATGTGGGGAAAATTTTGAAAATCATTCTTATGAGGAAGGGTAAACAGGACATTTTCTTTTATGTGTTCATTTTTATGTGCAATTTGGAACATTCCATGGTTAACCAAAGCATATGAATGGTTAGCCAAGTGGCTATGATAAAGAACATAGGCACATGGGTGGTGGGGGCCACTTGGTTTGCCCCCAAGACTAGGAAAAAAAGGGGTTTTGACCCCTCGGGTTTTTTGGGGTTTTGAAAGGACAACAACAACAAACTCAGCCTTATCCCAACTTAATGGGGTCGGCTACATGGATTCAAACAAAACAAAGTAGGGAAAACTGAGGTCTAAACAAGAAAAGGGGAATGAAGAGATGGGACAAGAGGGATGGGGAATGAGATGAGAAATGAAACAAGGAAAATGACAAATGAAATATGGAAAATAAATAGAAAAATGAAAGATGAAAGTAAGAGGAAAGAGGCACAGCCCAGCAAGTCAGGAGAATCTCAGCTAAATGGGGTCGGCTACATGGATCCCTGCCCTCCAATAGGCTCTATCCGAAGTCATACTTGGTATAAGACCTAGACTATACATGTCCTTCCTCACAACTTCTCCTATGGTCATTTTAGGCCTGCCCCTAGCTCTTTTAGCTTCTTCAATCAGTAATTCAGTATTATATCACTCCTCCTTATTGGGGTGTCCCTAGGCCTCCGTTGAATATGACCCCATACAACCTCAAACAACTCTCTCGGAGCTTGTCATTGATCAGGGCAACAACCAAGTCAGCTCTAATACGTTCATTCCAAACTTTATCCTTCCTTTTTTTTCCACACACCCATCTTAACATCCTCATCTCTGCTACACATAGCTTCTCAATATGACACTTCTTAACTGCCCAACATTCTGCCCCATACATCATGGCCGGTCGAACAACAATCCTATAGATCTTTCCTTTAATCTTTAAAGGAATACGTTGGTCATAAAGCACTCCGGACGCTCCTCTCCACTTCACCCATCCCACCTTAATTCTCTATGAAACATCATCCTTATATCACCTTCTTTATTTATGATTGACCCCAAATATCTAAAATAGTCACTTTGCGGTATCTCACTTTCCTCAATTCCCACCATGTCATTATCCATCATAATGTAACTAAAATTACACATCATTTATTACGTCTTCGTTCTACTAATCTTAAAGCTTCTTATTTCTAAGGTTGATCTCGATAGCTCTAACCGAGCGTTAATCCCTTCTTTTATCAATGGCGAAGAGCATATGCCACGGGACCTCGTCTTGGATGCTCTTCGTTAGGTTGTCCATGATATGTTAGGAGTAAGGGGGAGTCGTGAATAGGCTAGCGTCAGCCCCTATTCACGATTCCTCTATTGGGGGTATTTTTGTCTTTGGGTGTTATTATGTTTTAACCTATTTAATATTATGTTTTGGGGGCAGTTACTCTTCCGGCTGCAACCCCAATTGTGCAGTTTCTCTCCTTCCTTCTCCTCTCTACTTCTTCTTCACTTAAATTTACATGGTATCAGAGCAGGGACTGTAGGAGTCGATCATTCATCCTTAATCCTTTCTCTGTTCCTGTATTTTAATTTGAATAAGCCTGCGGTTTTGAAGACTTGAAGTTTTGGGATTTTTCGTGATCTGGTCTTAAAAGGGATGCAGCACCCTTTGCTGCAGTCATGTGGTTTTATGTGAGACTAGTTCATGACTATACATAAGAACTAGGTCGCGGTTTTGTGGTTTTATCGTTGGTATGTGCCAAGGTTGAGATCAATTCAGGTTTTGTGATTTTATAGTTGGGTGGTTATTGCTTGTTGCTGGCTGGTGTCTGTTGGTTGTGGCTGCTTCTACAGTTTCAGCACTGTTTATAATTTCAGAAGTGTTTGCAAGTTAAGAGGTATTTGCTGTCCATCTGTTTCAATCTGTTCGGGACTTCTCTGTGAAGATTTAATTTGTGTAGTGAAGCATGGGTGATGCAAAGACCACTGTGACTGAGCTGTCCTCCTCTTCTCATCGTATTACCGAAAGGAAACTTGAAGGGATTTCTAATTTTCAGCAATGGAAAAAGGTGGTTCGATTGGCCTTGACGGGGCGTGATCAACAGGATCATCTCACAAAGCCAAAGCCTGAAGGAGATGCGACATGGGATACGGTGGATGCAAGAATATTGAGTCAGATGTTGAACTCAATGGATAATCAGATTGCAGACCTGGTTACTCACATTTGACACAGTAAAGGAGTTATTGGACTACTTGAATGTCCTATATTCTAGGAAGGACAACTTGTCTCGAATTTATGACCCGTCCTAGGCTTTTTATAAAGTGGATCAAAAGACTCTGATTGTTACCCAATATTTTGCTGAATTCAAGCGACTATATGAGGAGCTGAATTCCATTCTTCCTATCACATCTGATGTGAAAGAGATGCAGCAACAGCGAGAGCAGCTGGCTGTTATGGTATTTTTGGGTGGACTTCGAAAAGAATTTGAGCCAGTACGGTCTCAAATCCTCGGTGGGGATAGAGTCACCACACTTTCAGAAGCTTTTTCAAGACTTTTACTGGTTTCTCGTGAGAACAGCCAAGATTCCTTTCATGGTAATGAGAGTTCAGCCCTTGCAGCCTTTCCCAACCGTGGGTCCAGTGGTGGGACAGGTACGGGCAGCAGTGGTGGTAGCCATGGTCGTGGGTCAGGGAACAATAAAGCACCCACATCCGGTACTTCAGAGACTTCAGGACAAGTGCGCACTTGTCATCATTGTGGCAAAGTTGGTCACATTCAGCGCTTTTGTTGGAAGCTTCATGGTAAACCACCTCAGTTTGCAAATTCAGCCAGCAGTGATCTGGTGGTTACCCCTCCTTCTAAGCCTGAGGGTAAAACAGTAACTATGTCTGATGAAGACTATGAGCGGTTTTCTCAATTTTAGAATTCTCAGTCATCTCAGTTCTCCACTGCTACCCTAGTTCAGCCAGGTAATGCTATTGCATGTCTATCATCTACTTCTCGTCCCTGGATCATTGATTCAGGTGCTTCGGACCATATGACTGGAGCATCAGGTATTTTTCTTCATTTCGTGAATCTTCTTCCAATGTTGTATTAGCCGATGGGTCTCTTGCTAAAGTTCAGGGTACAAGCACTGTGCATGTTACCCCCTCTTTGTCGTTGTCTTCCGTTTCTTACTTGCCCAAATTTCCTTTCAATTTATTATCTGTTCGAAAATTTACCAAAGCTAACAATTGTTCGGTTACCTTTTTTCCTGATTATTGTGAATTTCAGGATCTCCAGTCGAGGAAGACGATTGGTAGAGGTTGCGTATCTGGGGAACTGTATCTTCTTGACGACGCATCCACTGTGGCGTGTTCGAGTGTGGCACTTCCTCATCAGATTCATTGTCGTTTGGGTCATCCTTCATTGCAGAGTTTGAAGATTTTAGATAGTTGGTTTCAGTCCTTGTCTAGTTTGCAGTGTGAGTATTGTCAGTTTGGGAAACTTCACCGTGTAAGTTATCCCCCTCGAGTCAGTAACAGGGCTGCCCATCCCTTTTCTTTAGTTCATTATGATGTGTGGGGTCCGTGTCCTATTATTTCTGTGTTGGGTTTTCGTTACTTTGTCACTTTTGTAGATGACTTTTCCAGAGTTACCTGGATTTATTTAATGAAGGATCGTTCTGAATTATTTTCCATTTTTTGTACTTTTGTGCTTGAAATTCAGAATCAATTTACTACTTCTTTGAAAATTCTTCGAAGTGACAATGCAAAAGAATATTTTTCTGCTCCCTTTAATGAGTTTATGGTTCAACATGGGATCATTCATCAGTCCTCTTGTGCGGATACACCTCAACAAAATGGTATAGCCAAGAGGAAGAATAGACATTTGATGGAAGTTACTCGATCTCTTTTATTTGAGACGAAAGTGGCAAAAGTTTTTTGGGCTGATGCTATTTTGACTGCGTGTTATCTTATTAACCGCATGCCTTCTTCTGTTTTGGGTGGTGGCATTCCATATTCTTTGTTGTTCCCTTCCCATCCGTTGTTTGTCTTACCACCACGTGTTTTTGGGTGTGTTTGTTTTATTCGGGATCATCGTCCTGGTCGCTCTAAGTTGGATCCTAGAGCTCTTAAATGTCTTTTTGTGGGGTATTCTAAAGCCCAAAAGGGTTACCGGTGTTATTCTTTTGATTTGCGAAAGTACTTTGTTACCGCTGATGTCTCCTTCTTTGAATCTACTCCATTTGTTGCATCCTCGCTGCCTGCTTCAGAGATGGACGATGATCTCCCTCTTTATGTTGTCGATACTTGTTCCCCTGTGCAGGACCCTTTGCCTCCGGTGCCACCTCCAACAAAACCACTGGCTGTTTTTCGTCGTCGCCCACCTGATGAGCCAACACATCGCATTACACCTATAGAGAGATACAGTACCCAGGCAGCACCATCTACCACATTATCCTCCCCTTCAGATCCCACTTCAGGTACTTCCTCCTCTGTTACTGTACCTCCTATTTCTGATCTTGATGTTCCTATTGCTACCCGTAAGGGGGTTCGAAGTTGTACCCAACACCCTATTGATCATTTTGTGTCCTATGCTCGTTTGTCCTCTTCTTTTGTTGCTTGTTTGTCTACTCTTGACAGTTATCCTATTCCTAAGTCGGTGGTAGAGGCCTTGGCTCACCCTAGGTGGAGGGCTGACATAACTGAGGAGTTATCTGCTCTAAAGCACAATCAGACATGGGATCTTGTTTCTTTACCCTCTGGTAAGTCTGCTATCGGTTGTCGTTGGATATTTGTGGTGAAGGTTAATCCTGATGGGTCTGTGGCTCGGTTGAAGGCCCGTCTTGTTGCTAAGGGCTATGCCCAGGTATATGGTGTGGACTATCTGAATACTTTCTCTCCGGTTGCAAAGCTTACTTCTGTCCGCATTTTGATTTCTTTGGCTGCTATACATCACTGGCCGTTATTTCAGCTAGACGTCAAGAATGCGTTCTTGCATGGGGACCTCCTTGAGGAGGTGTATATGGAGCAACCTCCTGGTTTTGTTGCTCAGGGGGAGTCTGGTAAGGTGTGTAAGCTGAGGAAATCTTTGTATGGGCTGAAACAGTCACCGCGAGCTTGGTTTGGCCGATTTACAGATGTTGTGTTGGAGTTTGGTTTGACTCGGTCTGAGAGTGATCACTCAGTGTTTTTCAGGCAGTCAGATGTAAGGAAGATATTTTTGGTAGTTTATGTAGATGATATTGTCATTACAGGGGATGACTCTTTAGGTATTGAGAGCTTGAAGACATAATTGGGACAGCAATTCCAGACTAAGGACCTAGGACGACTAAAGTACTTCTTGGGTATTGAGGTAGCTTAATCAAGGAAAGGGCTTTCGCTCTCACAGCGAAAATATGTACTTGATTTACTTTCAGAGACAGGATTACTGGGATCTAGGCCTTTGGATACTCTTATGAATCCAAATGTGAAAATCATGGCAGAGGATGGGGATGTTCTGGATGATCCAGAGAAGTATCGAAGGCTTGTAGGGAAACTCAACTATTTGACTGTGACTAGACCTGACATCTCTTTTCCTATCAGCGTGCTGAGTCAATTTATGTCCGCCCCTAGGACAGCTCATTGGGAGGCAGTTATAAGGGTATTGCGATATATTAAGAAGGATCCAGGGCGTGGTCTCTTGTATTCTAATCATGGTCATAGAAGGATTGAAGGATTTACTGATGCGGATTGGGCAGGATCTCCTATTGATCGAAAGTCTACTTCGGGCTACTGTGTCTTTGTTGGAGGGAACCTAGTTTCATGGAAGAGCAAGAAACAGACTGTAGTAGCTCGGTCTAGTGCAAAGTCGGAGTATCGGGCTATGGCTCATGGCACTTGTGAGCTAATGTGGATTAAACAGTTGATGACTGAACTTGGATTTGGTGATGATTCTCCTATGCTGTTGTGGTGTGACAGTCAGGCTGCTATTCATATTTTTGAAAATCCGGTGTTTCATGAAAGAACGAAAAACATTAAGGTCAATTGTCATTTTGTTCGTGAGAAGCTGCAGCAAGGGATTATTTCCCCTCGCCATATTCGCACTGGGGAGCAGCTTGCTGATTTGTTCACCAAGTCTTTGGGAAGTATGTGAGTGAATTACATTTGTACCAAGCTAAACATGATTAACATCTATGCTCCAGCTTGAGGGGGAGTCGTGAATAGGCTAGCGTCAACCCCTATTCACGATTCCTCTATTGGGGGTATTTTTGTCTTTGGGTGTTATTATGTTTTAACCTATTTAATATTATGTTTTGGGGGTAGTTACTCTTACGGCTGCAACCCCAATTGTGCCCTTCTCCTCTCTTCTTCTTTTCTTCTTTCTTCTTCTTTCTTCTTCTTTCTTCTTCTTTCTTCTTCTTCACTTAAATTTACAAGCGCAAATAGATTAGGCCTTAAGGCTGATCCTTGATGTAACACAATCGTAATTGGGCATTACTTGCCCTAACCTCCGACTGATGCTGATTTATCACCAAACTGGGCTTCTTTTATTAGGAATAAGTCATTAGGAATAAGTCTAGGGTTGGGTTTATATACATGTTGGGCCTTTGATCCCATGGGTTTTCAATTTAATAGACCACTTTTATGGGCCTAAACTATGGGTAATAAGGTTACATACGGGATTAGTTAGTAGATTTCTTTTTATTTGGTTAAGTGGTCATGTGATCACTTAAGTAATCATGTGACTTGGTTAAATGGTCATGTGACTACTTAATTGTTACTTAAGTTGAGCTGGATTAGGACTCCATAAGTCCAGCCATGTTTTGAGTCTATTTCCTTCGTTATTTCACTTTCCTAGTCAGTTTAAGTTACCTAATAAGGATTGGGTTAGGCCTTTCCTTTTTACTATAGGAGTCTATTTTTGAGTCTTTTATATAAGGTTGTAAGGGGGGCAAGTATTACACACGAATTTTATTAATGAAAAAGCTTTTGTTGCTCTTCTCTTCTTCTCCATTAAAGATTTGCCTTATGTTTGATCAAGGCTGGTGGGATTGGTGTTTGGTCCAATCGACACCTTGCGGTGCGAAGCCCGGGCGGATTGTTTGAAGGAATCGGTGTCTGATCTGATTGACACCTTGCAGTGGGAAGCCCGGGTGGTTCGAATTGGTTATTTGTTCTCTCCATTGCAGTTACGTTCAAGTTCTACATTCAAATTCTGATTTCAAGAGTGATTCTACATCATCAAGCACTATTCAAGTCTACAACATCACCCCAAGTCTGATCCAATCTGTTCTTCATCCACAAGTAAGTCTAAAACTGAAAACTTGCAACTATTCTTCTTCCCTTCTAGAAGGTCACATGCAAGGTGATTTTCGCGATAATTCTGCCCAGCCAAATCTAACCATTAGAACCTGCTAAAATTTTGATCGGATCTTCCTCAAATCCCAAGAGAGACTCGATCCAAATTTCATTACCATCCACCCAGCCGGTTGTCTGAAATTACATTTTTACGCCTCTCCTATCTCTACTAGGAAACCTCCATAACTCCATCCTACCCACACTCAACCTAAATATTAAGCCCATTCAACCACCTGATTTCCTGTTATTATAAACCCTAGATTCCATAATCTTCGATCTTTCAAAACCCAAAACCCTAAACGTAACTTGCTGCCAATTCATTCCAACACATCCATCAAAACTTAACGTAACCTTCACTGATAGATTCTCCTCCACCGCCTAGCATAACCAACACCTCAAGCCCTAACCCTAATTTTGACCAAAAATTATATTTTGCCCTATTCGGACCACCAGTTCATATCAGATCCTGGTTTATTGGCTCCTAGTTGGTCTTCTACCAATCTAGGACTACATTACCCACTAGTCACCACACCCTCATAACTATCTTTCATTACATCCACACATTTACTCGACACCCCTCTCTTCACCAGAACATGCTGGATTAAATCTCTAGGGACTTGGTCATAGGATTTTTCCAGATCAATAAAGACCATATGAAGATCCTTCTTGCTATATCTATATCTTTCCATTAGCCTACTTAATAAGTAGATCGCTTCTGTCGTGGATATACCTATCATAAAGCCACCAATACCTTCACCTTGAGATCCACAAGGCAAACACTCGTTGGGAGCAGAGCAGCAGCAACAATGGCAGCAATAGCATAAAGCAGTATTTGAAAACTTGAACTGTGGGGAGCCTCCCACGATTATTCTATTTATAATTCAATGGCCAATGGCCTTGCATCAATTCAGCTTAGGAACCTGAGTCCTAAGACTGATTCCTAATACAAAAACAAATCCAGCCCTCAATAGAAATCGTGGAGGGGGATAACTTAACTTAAAAGCTTATTACTTAAAAGATTCCCTAGGAATCAATGGGATTAAAACAACTTCTAGCCAATAGGAAAGAGTCACTTAAATTGAACCGGTCAGACCATGGTTCAATTTAAGTATTCAAATAAAAACTAAGTACAGAAACTGAAAATTAAAACTAAGGTTCCAAACATTCAGCCCTAATTCTAAGGTTGTTTCTTCTTCTTGCGGGCGCTTGGACCTGCATTAGCTCTCCCTGGCTTAAAAGCATTCATCTCCAACAAAATGGGTGAAGGCCATGTAACGCTCATACAACTCGAGATCGAGCTTCTTGAAATCATCTGCATGGATCCAAGTACAGTCCTAGCGTGGGCGATCTTTCCATTTGACAAGGAAGGAATGGTAACCTGTGCCGTGTCAAGTAGTCTTGTGCATGTCATCTAGAACTTCCTCGATCACATCTTCAGTGGGTGGCTTGAGTTGGGGCAGCCTCAGCATTTGTTCAGAATCACCATTGTCTGATTGATGTCCCACATATAGGTAGAGATCAGCCACATTAAACACCTTGCTTATGCCCATGTCATCAGGCAACTCAAGAACATAAGCATTGGGTCCAATACGTTTCAGCACCTTGTATGGACCCATTTTCTTCGGGTGGAGCTTGCTATTAACACCTGTCTGGTGTCTCTCTGGGTTAACTCTGACCATGAGCATGTCTCCAGGCTTGAACTCAACAAATCTTCGATGCTTATCAGTTGTAGTCTTGTAGTGATCAGTGCTGAGTTCAATTTTTCTTCTAACATCTACATGCACCTCAGTGATATGGCGTAGGAACTCATCTGCTTCAATGCTGACCCTAGCTTGAGGGGGTAGAGGAACAAGATCAATGGGACGTTTGGGCTGAATCCCAAGTAAAATTTCGAAAGGGGTACGTCCAATGGTCCTGTTCACAGAGCTGTTGTATGCAAACTCAGCAATCTCAAGTATGGAGGGCCATGTCTTCTCGTAGTCTCTGACCAAACACCTCAATCGATTACCAACACTTCTGTTTACCACCTATGTTTGTCCGTATGTCTGTGGATGGAAGACAATAGAGAACAGCAGCTTGGTATTTGTCTTCACTCTTCCGGAAGTAACTCATGAACTTCACATCCCTGTCAGAAACTATAGTGCTCGGCAGCCCATGGATGCAAACTATTTCCTTGAAAAACAACTTGGCAATGTGGGAAACATCAAGTGTTTTTCTACAAGGAATAAAGTGAGCCATCTTGGTGAATCTGTCAAAAACGACCATGATGGAATCATATTTCTCACGAATAGAGGGCAGCCCAAGAACAAAATCCATGCTAAGATCAACCCAGGGCTGGTGAGGAATCGGCAATGGTGAATAGATACCCGTGCTCTGCTTGTTACCCTGAGCTAACTGGCAAACTCGGCATCTCCTGATTACATGCTCCACATCCTTGGCCAAGTGAGGCCAATAGTACCGATCAGTCACCTGTAGGATAGTTTTATCTTTCCCAAAATGTCCTCCCAAGCCTCCTCCATGTAACTCCCATATAATGTGATGGCGTAGGGAAGAATCTGGTATACACAGCCGTGTACCAAGGAACAAATAACCATTGTGTATAGCATACTTAGTGTGTATCCTCATATAAGTGCCGCACTAGCATCCAAATCCAGTCGACTCTCTACGATAGAGGACGCAATACAGGTGGTATATCGAGTAGAAAGAAAGTCTAAAGAGGCCCTATACTCGGAAGACTTTTACAGACACTTTCTCTCGGGGTTATAGCAAGAGCAAGCAACCTGCTCAACTGGAGAAGTCATTCAACAGGCCACAAGCTAGTGGCTCTCCTATGGTATCCTCACGACCAAACCGTCTGTATTATCCACCTCCACGTGGTTCCAATAAACCTTCGAAACCGCAAGCTGAGATAAAATGTTTTACATGCAATAGGTTCAGACATTTCTCTGCTCAGTATCCTAATCGTCTAGTCATTTTTGTAAACAACGAAGAACTCAAGGCTACTGCCTCAAAGTAGCAACAAAGAACAAGATAGCACTTTTAGAGCGTGAGATTGATGATGATGATGATGATAGTGATGGAGAGCCACAGTATTGCTACGTTTTTCGTCCATTACTGGTCACACATAAGGTCTCTAACGAGGATGATTGGCATCACAATAGCATATTCCCGACAAGATTATGATGCAACGACAATCTATGCAGTATGATAATCGACAGTGGCAATTGTATCAAAGTCATCTCTGATAATGCCATTCGGAAGCTCAGTTTGAAGACAAAGCCACATCCTAACCACAACAAAGTTGCTTAGTTGAACATGACAGCATTCGCCAAGCTCGGTTTGAAGACAAAGCCAAATCCTAACCACTACAAAGTTGCTAAGGTGAACAAAACCAACTTAAAAAACAATGAGAGTCTACTAGTGTATTCTAATGAGGGGTTGATCGATACAATTCAATGTGACATCCTACTTCTAAAGGTGTGTCACATCCTTCTCGGGCGACCATAGTTATTTGACAAGAAGGTATAACAGTGTAGCTCCGAGGAGACTTATTCCTTTAAGCACAGACAAGGATGAGAATCAACAAGATATTAGAAAGTTGATACACACACGCGCACGCATACACAGACACAAAATATACTATAATGATATTATAAAGTTCAATTAAAAAATTGGTGGGGAGAATCGGGATATCTAATGAATATTGCAATTCTACATTTTATAACACACTCAAAGATTTTCATAGGATTAAAATAATTCATTTAACGTTATATTTGTATCTCCAAATTCTTATTAGGAACCTAGGGGTTTATTTTCTCAATAAAACCCTTGGGACCATAATATTGTGAGTCTGTGAGCACAAAAGGATCCTCATCCTCATAATAGATTTTTAAAAAATCCAATCTCCTCTGGTGTTATTTTCAACGTATTGGATTTTTATAGTAAGTTTTTTATCTAACGTTTAATATAAAATCATTCATAGTTTCATATTGCATTATGTATGACTTCGTATAATAGAAGCTCTTAACTTCTCTTCGCAAATGGACAGAGTTCATAACCTAAACCATAATGACATTTAGACACTTTTTCCCATTCTCATTTTACTGAACTGATGATTGAACAAGACAATGCACATCAAGCAAAGACATAAACAGGGGGAAATGCGTAGCAATCATACAAAACAAATCACGATGTAGAATAAGAGGTAGCATACTTCTAACCTTCACCATAGGGATCCCCCATTTATCATACTCAACCCGTTTTAGCTGAAGCTGAAGGACAGGAGGGAAGTCAATGAACCGGACATGCTTCCTAGCATCCTGGAAAAATCAAATTAACAACATTTCCTCTAAGAATCATCTTCAACCAAGTTATCAGGCTTATGATCACGTTTACATTATCATGTTAAGCAATCAAATATAAAACAAATTGTTAAATAAATCCAAAGAAGGTTGAAGAAGAGCACAATAATAAACAGGAAGACATTAGAAATGAAAAAACTTCAAAAATGTCTGTTCTACTTGTCATTAGTTTCTGCAACTTCTGAAGGCCACAATAGATGAGTTCAACAGATCTAAGGAGAAAGGGACTGATAAAAAGAAGTCATTTTTGACTTTCAAAACCAATCTAGAGTTTGATTTCTTACTCGAAATGGCTCTCATCATATATGCCTTACACACACCATACATTGTGATGCAGGACAAGTATGGAAGCCCCTGTAACCTATCAGTTTGAAGCCTGAGATGCTACCACATTACTATATTGCTCACCATAAACCATGAACAGATAGCATCTTACCTGTAGTCCATGTTGCGCATCATCATACTTGATATCGCCCTCAAGGCGTTCAACTTCCACGTACTTATCAAAAGAAGCATAGACATCTGGACAGCCTTTGACATCGAGCCAAAGACCTGTGGCACAAATATATAGAGTTGACTATCAGGTAAGGATATTGATTAAAGCCATACAGTTCTAACCTGGAGAACTCAAACCGAAACTAAAATACATACCGTAAAATGATTCCTCTTTTTCACACTTGTAGTCCACAGTATAATGCCCTTCAAACAACTCCCTTATTCTACCCTCCGCACCAGTTCCCTGAGTCAGTAGATAAAATGCTAGGTTCAGATTGCCTCCATAGATCTTATAAAATGGGGGGGAAGAAAAAGCAACAAGCACCTTCATTTCATCTTCCAGCTTTTCACAAAGAACCCTATTAAATCCCAGTGCATAATGTTGATTGAATACAAAAGATTTTCTCAGTTGTTTCATTGCAACAGTATTGTCACTGTATTGAAGCCTATAGAATAAGCTCTGAAGAGCCAGGGAGTTGCTCCTTGGTTGCTTATCATTCTCGGTTGTTGGAATCTGGTACACAACCTGAAATACACAATATAAAATACAATACTTTATTATTAGGGCGGGGGAAGCAGAAAGGGAAGATTTTAGCAAGTAGATAGCATGAAAAACAATTCAAGGCTTGACCTTTCTAAAGCAAGGGATATGGTACAAAGTCTGGAGGAGAGAATTCATGTAATGGGTTCCACTTTTCTCCTTAAGTCCAACATAACCTATTTCCTTTTTCAAGTCATAAACAGCCTTGACAGCAACCTCAGCTTTCACTATCACTGTGTCACCCACAATATATCCGCTAGAAATATCATGTAGTTTACTGCAAGGCATGAAGTACATAAAACCCGGGCGACTTCTTCGAGCATTAAATCGATGATGTGTCTCTGACTCTGACAAAATAAAAGACTGGAGTTATCACCAAATTTATAGGTATAGCCAATACTCAATCACCCTATCTCTTTCTCCAACAAGAAACACAAATACCAAACACACGCTGGAAGAAAATCGTTCCAACCTGTATGCAATTATTTAATTTGACATCTGTGTGCAAATCATACTGAAAATACCAGATTTCCAGTACAATGATTAACGCAAATTAACCCTCTGTAGTGGAATGCATCTGGCATAAAACGGGAAATAGACATTGTTTTTTCTCCTATAAAGCTCAAGAACAACTACAACACAAGCCCATAACATAAAGGCCAATGGTTTTATCAAAAAAAAAAAAAAAAACATAAAGGCCAAAGGAACTCTTTGGCCCAGTTCCTGCAAGTGAGGCAATAGGGAGTCAAATCGTACAAACCCAGCACTCAGAAGGCGATAAAATATTATGATGTATGGCGATCACTCACTATTAATATGCCTAGTCCGAACCAAAAGTCCAATGGAACAAAATTAAGGCTGGTTTCACAACTATGCATTCACATCTAAAACACAAATTCAGTCCAGAACAGCATCTTTCCCCAAGTAAGCAGTGATGCAGGATTTTACAAGAAATTTATCCAACCAGATTAAAAAACAGAGAAGAAGATGAATGAGGATACCATATCTAAATGTGTTTCTATAGTCGAGTTGACAAATCACAGCCAAACTGAATTGAGCATAAATACACCATTTGTAAGGCAAAAACGCCGAATCTGCAAGATCTAGATACATGGACAAATCGCCCCAGCTGTTTAAACAACTGAGCATCCGCCTGCCCAAAGCAATGCAAGGGTTAGAGATCAATCGGAAGAAACACAAGTATCCACCAATTTGCAGAAGAAATCAAACAAGAGAACAGAGATCCATATACCACTTATAACCCCCAACATAAAAAACATCAGAGTAGTGCTCCTCGTCAGTGTTCAAACTAGAAAAGTTTTCAATCTTCCACGTGATTGAAACCTTACTGGCAGTCTCCGCTTGCACAACTACTAATAAGTAGCAAAGTAATAAGTAAAGAGAAAACACTGAAACCCTGAAAACAGTCACCGTTAACAGACTAAGAAGACAACTATAACTGCCAAATCATTATAAAAAACAAATTTGGTCCATGTCCAACGAATCCAGCTAACCAAATCAGAGAGACCTATAAACACTAGGTCACAAAATTCACAACTCATGCGCAAAAACAACTAAATGTATCACCTTCCATTGGCTTGGGACCGTCGGCAAAAGACGAATGACGGACCAACATAGCATCGTCCTCCTGCTGCAAAACAAAGCATGAATCAGAGCTTGTATCCAGTAAAAACAAACCCGTCAATTGAGTGAAAACCCTAAACATTAAATAAAACTGAAATGGAATAAGAACCTCCTGGTCAGAAGCAGAACCCTAGGACGGTAAATCAATGAAACTAAACTACAATAAATAGAGAACTAACGAGAGAATGATTGATCACAAAAGCAAATAAGACAGAGCACACCAAGTTAGCGTTTTAAAGATTGAACCAAATTCACACAGCGGGATGAGAATAATGAATGTTTTGGGGAAAAAAAATAAGGAGATGAAAAAGGTGTGAACCAATTGAGAATTCAGACAGTAATTGCCCTAATTGTTAACGAATGATAGAGAGAAAAAGATTCAGCACCGTTAAAGAGAGCAGAACACATGTCTTAGTTGCTCTATCACTTTCTATAGCCAGACCATCGTCTTCGTCCTCCATGATTTGCGGTATTAGGAGACTCGTAGTTGCAGGTTCCATGAGAACAGTAATCAAAAGAGAGAGAGGTGAGAGATGTGAAAGACTGTCATGGGAGGAGATTATAAAGAAATTTCATGGGCGGAGGCCACACTCCCGGACAGAGAACTACTTCCCTTACTCAAATTACTGCAATGCCACCCCGCATACCTGATCGTGTGGCCAGCGTGCTCTTGTGCCTAGACGCAGACGCAAACCGCCTTGCCTCCACAGAAAGGCAGAAATCCCACCCGATACTTATGCGTGCACTCCCATTGGCCAGCGTGCATGTGCAGGCTCTAGAGGCCCAGAATTCTCTTGCCGAAATATATTGACAAAGGGATAACATAGTTAAAAAAGATCCCATGTGTTCAACGGATAAATTTTGAATCACAAGATCCTTAAGAGAGCTAAAAATATCTTTGTAATTCTTAAAACAAAAAATTATACTAGGGGAGAGGGTTAAAAATGTCCCGCCAAATGACTATTTTAGATATCTGTTGCTTATGATAAACAAAGAAAGTGACACAAATGATGATGTTTCACAAAGAATTAAAGTGGGATGGATGAAGTGGAGAGGTGCGACGGGAGTACTGTGTGACCGCCACATTCCTTTAAAACTTAAAGGAAAGTTCTACAAGACTATTGTCCACCAACTATGATGTATGGGGCGAAATGTTGGGCAGTTAAGAAGTGCCATATAGCGAAACTATGTGTTCCAAAGATGAGGAGGTTAAGATGGATGTGCGTCAAAATTAGGAAGGATAAAGTGAGGAACAAACGCATTGGAGCTGATGTGGGAGTTGCCCCGATTAGCGACAAGCTCCGAGAATGTCGTTTGAGGTGGTTTGGCCACGTACAACGGAGGCCTGAGGATGCCTCAATAAGGAGGAGTGATCTGATCCCGATTGAAGTAGCTAAAAGAGCTAGGTGCAGGCCAAAAATGATCATAGGAGAGGTTGTGAAGAATGACATGCATGGCATGGGGCTTGTGCCAAGTATGACCTCAGTTAGAGCTTATTGGAGGGCAAGGATCCACGTTGCTGACACCATGTAGCTAAGATCTTCCTGGTTTTCTGAGCTACCCTACTTCCTCTTACTTTTATTTTTCATTTCCCATTTCTCAATTTTCTTATCTTGTTTATGCATATCTATTCTTCATTTCTCTTACGTTTCTTTCCTTACGTGAGCACCTCAGTTTTCCATAATTTGTCTTGAAAGGATCCATGTAGCCAGCCCCATCAAGTTGGGGCAAGGCTGAGTTGTTGTTGTTGCAAAGGAGGGAGGGTTGATAGTTCACAAGAGAAGAGAAACCATGGCCGGACGTCCATCTTTGGCTCAGGAAGGAGATTTGTAAAAATACTTTGATCAGTCCATATTTCCTTGATCCTCCATCCTTTTTTGGTTGCATCTTTGATCCTAGTGATCATGCTTTGGATCTCTGTTGCATGGTTATGGCTTGTCTTTGTATAGGTCAAACCTGTCAAATTGGCCTTGGAGCAAAACAACATAGGCCCATCCTAATGCATTCAAGATGGGATTAAATATTCATGCGAGATTAAAACATGATAATTCAAATTGGGCAAAGTAAGGTGTTGTGGAGAAGGATAGCAATAGTTAGGGGTAGGGGGGCATTTAACAGAATTTTGGGTACTAGAAAATAAATGTAGACCTGACATCCAACGAGCAATATTTGTGAGTACCCGCATGCATGGGTTCGGGGTTGAGTTTACCCATGATACAACGGTTCTGGAGAGCCCCAAAAAAAAATAACAGGTCACAATAAAAAACATAGAAAAACCAAGTTCTACAACTTGGAGAGAGATCACCATAGTTAAAAAATAAACAACAGATGATAGTAAAGAGGGATTAGGGAAATCTTCACATCACAACCCTATTGCCCTGCAGGCCTGCACACAAATCCTTCGAGACAATCCACATTCGAAAAATAGATGCCAGGTAGATTTCATTATTTGAAATCTGATATATTAATCTTGCATTATACTAGGTCTCTACACTTTACAATGAGTAAATCCGACTTCTGGAGAAGGGTTCCCGAAGAATAGAGAACGATGGAGGGAGAGAATAATAATGGGAAAGGGTTCCTCAACCAAAGAAGTTTATCATATAACAAAGCTAAACAAACATAAATCTCATCATGAACACTGGTATACCAACGAACTTAAACATATAAATTAAAGAAAATAAAACCAGGGGGGAGATAACATTCATGTATTTTTTTTTGGTAAGGAGATAACATTCATGTTACCCTAAACGAAACCCTTTAACTCCACCAAATTCGAATAGAATAGGAACTCTTTATTTCTTTTACTCATAATAGGACTAAATTAGGTTATTAGGGTCCGTTTTTAACATGAAACTCTTCGAGGAAGAGATGAAATTGCACAAAGAAAGAGAAGACCAGACCATAATTTAAGGTTACATGAATTGAATGGCAATTCCACCGTAAGAAATCGGTTATAACAATACCTGTGTATGCTTAGCAGTTTGCAATGACCAAGCTCTGCCGATATTTGCGAGTATCGACTGAATAGTTAGGAGAGCAATAAATAAGCCTGCTCATATGATAAAAAGGGGGGGGGGAAATGAGGCTACCAACAGCTGAGGGATTAGGAAAACCACGACAATCATACAATCACAATAAATCCCAAATTAATTTAATTCCATGTATCCAGAAATCCAGGACTACTTCATTTGAATAGCAAATTTTATTTTATTTTTTCATTTGAAATCCATCCTAGCATAAGGATGTCCACTGGTGAAGTGAAGGAATTCCTTCTTCAATGTGGCTTAAGTAAAGCTAGAACCTAAACTTTGGAGATTGATTGAGCTTCGTATGGTACTGGTATAAGGTTTGATTAAGTAACGATTTTGTATTTGGCCGGGCAACTCAGCTCTTGTTAACGTGTAATATGTTTGTTTGGCCCTTTGTTTCAAAATTTTTTTTTTTTATCTGAAAGTGTAATCACACAAACCACACACTAATCTCAAAAGATTAATCGAATTTTCTTCTTCTTGCTTTTCTTATTTTCTTCTTTTATTAGTCGTTTTGTTTCCCAAGCTTGGTAGTTGTTCTATTCGTTTCCCTAGGTGTTCTAAGATGGGGGTTGCCTTTTTTTATGTTTGGGGTAACAATGGGGGTTGCTTTTCGGACCCACTTTCCCTTGGGCCCTTTGTAACTTTTTACTTTGTTTTCCCTTCTTTTATTGGCTTTTCACTTTCCTTTTCCCTTTTTGGGTTTGTTTTTTTTTTTCTTTTCCTTACTAGTCTGTGTTGTTACTTTGGTCTGTGTAGTTGCTCTCGTCACGAAGTCTGATTTTTTATGCTTGTTTTTACCCTGACTGGTTTCATTTCCTTTCTCGATTTCCGGCTCTGTAGGGAGTCTTTTATTGACGACAGACTTCCACCATAATTGCTCTTGCTTCGTGTTTGGCTAACCCTTGTATTCCTATTTTCTGTGTTTCTGATCTGGTAGGCTTTCTTTGCTTCATCCATGTCACAGGCTTGGGGTTTTCACCACTGCTCCTCCTCTGGGGGATCTTTTCGTGGTCTGGCTTCGATTTCTTCAGGGATTGGACGTCCTGATACCTCTTCTCGTCTTCCTTCTGCTGTCTAGAGATAGTGTGTTGATGCTTCAGTTGTTGTTGGACCTGGTCCTATTGGAGGCAATATTCTATTTTCATCTAGGATCCTCTATGATTACTCCTTGGGGTATCCCAGTCCGTCTAAGGATTCTATTTGTTCTAAACTGGTGGAGCTTTAGGCACCTTTGGGGGTTGTGTATATATGTTGTTATGAGAAGAGTGGCTTAATGGCGGAGTTTAGTTCTGGTGGTGAACGGGACAAGGTTCTCGCCCTTGCTCGTAGGTGGTGTGGAAGAGTTATGATCAATTTGGAGAAACATGCCTTGGATGATGAGTTATATGCTTATGAGAGGGGATCCTTCCCTATCTGGGTCCAAATCAGTTTGGTTCCCGCTAAAGCTTTTTTCTACGAATCCATTAAACAAGCTGTGTCCGGTGTGGGTCGTGTTCTTGATATGAATCTTACCTCTAAGGAGGTTGGCTTGCCAACAACTGTGGCCAGGGTCAAAGTCCTGTTCCGTCTTAAACAGCCGATCTGTTTGTTTTCTTCAGCTAGAAGCTCCAATGGTATTTCTCTGCTTGTTTCTATTAAATATGAAGGTTTTAAAATATGCTTCCACTGTGGAAGGTTGTTCCATGTTGCTGATTATTGTTCTTATGAAAGATCTTCTTTACCAAAACGTACACCTCGTGGTTTATTTGAAGGAGCTTTAACTCAGCCAATTCATATAAATGTGGCCTCTTTGCTTCCATCTTCCACTTTGGATGTTACGATGCTGGATCCGAAACCTACCTCCTCTGATGAATTTTTGCTTTGTGCCTTTGAATAACCTGATCACCATGGACTGTGATGCCCCAGTGTTTGAGGCATCAGAGCCTTTGAAGCCAGGCTCTTCGAATCCCAATTCGGTACCGTCATCCTCTGAAGCCCCCGTTGTTGTTTCTGGATTTACTATGACTGTTAAAGTGTGCCCTGAAGTTGATGCTCCACCAAAGAACCCTAGCCCTCAATCAAGTGAAGAGTCTTTTATTCCATCTCTTTTTGTGGACCTGCAACCTCTACCATCCCTGGGTGATCGGTTTGCTGAGAACATTTTGGCCTAGTCCTTTACCGTTGATCCTCTGATACAAAATGCGGTGGTGCCCCCACTGTTGGAAGGTTCGAATTCGACTGTGGCTTTTAGTCCATCCCCTGAGGTTCCTGCTAGAGAAGGAGCGGTTTTTCTGGGTTCCGTGGTGTGCTCCCTTGTGGGTAAGAAACGTAAGTTGATCACCCCTTCAATCCCACCGTCTCTTGCCTAGGAATTCTATAGTTTTTGCTCTCTTTTGGAATCTTCTCTTGCAACTTCGGCCGATCCTTCTTCTTTGCTGGCCCTTATCAAAGAATAGATTGATGTTATGTCTTTTGGGTCCAACCAAGATCCTTCTATTGACACTGTTGGGAACACCCCCCCAATCTTAGAACCTGGTGAAGTGCCTGGGATAGACCTACTCATAAGGGCATTTTGGTAATTATTCCCTAGCAAGGGTATAACTGTATATTATCCACGGTAATATGGGTAGGTTGGGGTTAGGTTCTTAAGAACAAATAGTGGGGGTAAAAGGGTATTTTCAAAATAAGTTAGGGCAAAAATGTCTTTCCAAGTAATGAACAAATAGGTCAGGACAATTAGGTCTTTTCAAATTTTAGAAAATAGATAAAAGAAATGGTAGTTTGGTTAGTTTTTAGCATCTAACGCCTAAAATTAGCAGTGCGGACTTAAATGGCTTTAGGGGGTAAAGTAGGGGCGGTACGTGGAATTTTCAAGGGGTGCGTGTGGACTTGTCAGAACCTTAGGGAGGGCATGAGGAATATTGGGTGCATTTTAGGGGCGTACGTGTATTTAACCTGAAAAAGAATGGGGATTTATTTTACATTTCTTACTAATTAAGGTCGAGAAGAGAAGAGAAAGAGAGATATCTTACCAAAAAAAAAAAGATATATCTTACAAGAGAGAGACTTGGAATGGACGGAGAATTTAGACTTTCCAAAAATTGAAAGGGAATTGTTAACTTTTATATCTCAAGAAAAATTTAACACTAATTACGATCAAGGGTATTAAGAATATGATAAACTTAAAAGAAAAAATATGAAGAATAACAAGAGAAAAAAAGAAATTACATAAAAAGAATAAGGATAAAGATGTCCAATCAAAGTTTTGCCACGAAACATACATACGTGCTTTTATATAATAGTATGATTTTGTATAATAATATGATATATAAGAAACATATAACGAATACCATATACTATACCAAATACATATTAAAAAAATCGTGTATTGAACCTGTATCATATAGTATGGTATCGATATGGGATGTTTGACTTCGGTACCGTACCAAATTAACACCCTTACCCAATTCTGCCATTTCAATTGTCTAACTGTATTGTGACTCCCCAGGATTCCACATGTTTTTGGTGTATCTCCTCTTCCTTTATCTTTCTGATGATACGGCTCGTGTGAAAGCTATGATGGGTGGCAAATGGTCATTAGAGCAAGAAAAGCATTGGCCCGAAGCCAAAAACACCGGCCACTGGGTAGGAGTGCGACAAAATCGAGTTGGGCCAGAAACTTTACAGACAATATGCAGAACTCGTGAAATGGTAGGTGGGTTAGTGGGTTCGGGTGTTCAGATCGTACGATCTGAAAAGTATCCCCAGAACAGAGAACCTCAACAAGTCCATTAAAAAAACCTTATCTTTGAAACCCTATCTTTGGCAGTGTCGTTCTATTGGTAGTCAGGATCTTTCGTTATTTTTGTCTGTATTGTAGTAATTTCATCGAGTTCCCCGTCTTGGGGTCTTGCTTCCGATAGGAGCTCAATCGCAATTGATATTCTTCAAGATGTTCACTCGCCCATCCCATTCTTAGTCTTCTTCCCTGTTCTCTTTCATCGGTTTCTGTTGTGTCATAAGACCAGCATCCCATCCCCGCACAAACCCTATCCCTCTCCCAACCCAAACTGTAACCTTCCCTTTCCCTTCCACAGCAACCACTCTCCTCACTCGATTTCACAGCAAATCCATTCCTCCTTCCCTCCCGCCTCTTTTCTCTCCCTTCCTTGCTCTTTACCATGATTCCTTTTCGTTGGGACGAAAAGGTTAGTTGCAAGAGTTCACCCTAAATCATTCAGGTTCTAATGGTACATTACATATCAAGAATGTTATTTTCCAACACTCGTTTGGTAGGTTTGTTACTAGTAGTGGATACTCTTTTTCCTTCATGGGATTCTCTGACAGATTATTTTAAATATTTAGTCGATAGCTTAATAATAGGTATTTTCTTAAATCTCTTGGTTCATTGAGGTCGAATATTATTCTTTATGAGCTTACCATGTGTTTTAATAATTTCCTCCATCAGAACAGACAATAGCTGTTCATTGATAATTTTTTTTATTTTAGAACATTAATTTATTTTTTGAAGTCTACTCTTCCAAAAATCCTGGGAAGAATTCTTAGGTGCTATGATTTAATTCGGAACTCAACATTTTATAGCAAGTATTCCTAAATGTATTATCTTCATTGTATTCGACACACTCAAATTTGTCAGAGTACGTAACAAATAATACGTATTATCACTAATTCGAGTGAGCCAGTTACAGTGAAGACAACAAATTTAGGAATACTTGCTATAAAATGTCGAATTCCGAGTGAAATGATAGCTTATAAGAATTCTTTCAAGAATTTTTGGAAGAGCGGACTTCAAAAAACAAATTGGTTTCCTAAAATAAAAAGGTTTTAAATGAACAACTGTTGTCTGTTCTGATTGAGGAAGTGACTAAAACACATGGTAAGCTCATAAAGAATTATGTCCGACCTCAGTGAACATAATTCTTCACTGTAACCGGTTCACTCAAATTAGTGAGAGTACGTATTATTTGCTACGTACTCTCACTAATTTGAGTGTATCGATTACATTGAAGACAATACATTTAGGAATACTTGCTATAAAATGTTGAGTTCTGAATTAAATCATAGCACTTAAGAATTCTTCCAAGAATTCTTGGAAGAGTGGATTTCAAAAAATAAATTAGTTTCCTAAAATAAAAAAATTCTCAATGAACAGCTATTGTCTGTTCTAATGGAGGAAATTATTAAAACACATGGTAAGTTCATAAAGAATAACACTCGACCTCAATGAACCAAGAGGTTTAAGAAAATACCTATTATCAGGTATCGACTAAATATTCAAGATAATTTGCCAGGGAATTCCAAGAAGAAGAATATCCACTACCATGAACCTAATCTGAAAGTGTTGTCTTCATTGATCCCCTCCATCCTTTATTATGTGAATTGAATCAACAAGAAGTTGCTGCATAACTGTTGGCTATTCTTCTCCGTTAATCATCTACTATTGCTGCTATTGAAGATCAACACCAGTTACTGGAATTCAGAAAATTATTTTGCCACTACTTGCAGGGTTTCTAATCCTGACTTCTCCAAAGCTCGATTAAAAAATGGAGTTAATCTGTTGGCTGGTTTGGTATTTATTCACTAAACTTATAATTCTGAGTTTAGTTTCTAATTTGGTGACCTGTTGATATCTTAGCAATCGACCAATAGTTTGATCCAATATTTTCTGGGATTCTTCCTCCCTCTTGGCCCTTTCTTTCTTTGATTACAAAGTTAGGCCCATCCATTGGTTATATCCATTAATTCTGAGTTTTTAAAGTTAACTGTGATTTGCTGCAGCCCTATTGAACTGTTGATTATTACCTCTAATGCTGGGACTGTTAGACCTTATCCCCAGTCCATAAGGGTGCCTGAACCAAGAGTTTCGAACTGAAACTGAGACCTGGTTTCAGAACATCTCTGCAGGGCCTTTATAGATTGCATAATTGTTGGAATTGAAAAGTAGTAAAAGATGAGAACCAACTATAGACTTGGAGATATGGATGAGATAAACGAAGTTAGGAAATTGCAAATTCCATGACCTTCCCTTCATGTAATGTTTACAAGTCAACCTCTTCTCTTTTTCTTATTATTTTTTTTCCATGATTCTTCACTGATTTTGCCCTTGCAGATTAATCCTTGTTTCCCAACTAACAACCAGAGACTTTACTGAGAGAACCTCTAAGGTATGTTTTTGTTGAGCCTCTGGTTTCCTGGAGAGGCTGAAACTCTCCAACAAAGGATTATTTTTCAACGCCTCTTCTTAGTAATAAGCCCCCAAAAATATGCTGAGCACTTCTCTCCCCCTTGACAGATTCATGTTTCATTCTCTTTGTTGCCAAACAGTTTACAGTTCTTGTTTCATGCATGTGTGCCAACTGTTTGATTAATTGACTATTGGAACTCCACTTTTTTTTTTCAATGAATGTATAAATGAATGATTACCAATTGTTTTTTGACTTATTGACAATGAGCTTCTCCTAAGCTCCTCCCTAAGAAAGCCACTAACCCACTTACCCACCACCCCTCCATCACTGAAGAAATTTATATTTCAGAATTCAAACCTCAAAATCTTGAGCCTAAAGCCAACGAGAAAAGAGTATTTATTTGATTTGGAGTAAAATGTCTTCCTTGGACATAGACATGGACATGATCTGGGATCCCTTCCAGTGTCCGATACAAGACAATGAGTGGTAGTCTTGAGTGTCAAATATGGAATATGGTAAAGACTGGGTTGAGAATTATAGTGAACCCATCATATATGAAAGATTAGATCAGATCTTCAGCTGAGTATGTTTGTTTATTTCATCTTATATTTCAATGTCAGTCGGAATCTTAGGTTGAAGTCCTACATCATGTAATACTTTAATCTTAGCTCCATCTTAAATTTATATTTAGTAAACTGAAGTCCATAAACTAGAAAACAGAAATACAGTTTCAGAAAGTTCAGATTTGAAGAAGTGGAGTTGAAGTAGGATTTCAGAAATTACTGGAGAAAACTGAAACTAATAATTGATTAAACAAGTTGATAAAATCAAGAAGCAGCGATTGATTGGTGTTAACTCAACCGCTAGGAATTGTACTAACCAGAAACTGAAACTAGAAGATGTTCACTTTTAATTGTAGTGAAGACATCTAATCCCATTCAAGCTTATTAGATGTTAGATCAAATTAAAAAATTTGCCTTCGGTTTTCTCTAGGATACATGTTAACTTTTATTTCATGCGAACTTAGAATCTAATGTTCACAGGAAATGGGAACAACATAGTATAATAAGTAAAAAAAAAAAAAAACACTTTATTAGCATCTGATGGTCTGTTAAAATCAATTTTCAAAATCTGATTTATAGATTCAACAGTACTCCTAACTCCTAAGTTCTTGAACTTGCTATTTTTGCTACTGATTACTTATTGTTTGTCCTGTTTTAGATCCACAAGACAGAATATAATTCTGCTTTTAAATCTGGTTAAGTTTCTGATCTATTGTATAATCATTCCTCAATTCTAGAATAAATTATTCCAAAAAAAAATGTCATCAAACTCAAATTGTTTCAACAAAAACATTTTAGATTTGGATTAGTTTGTTTCCTTCTAAGTGAACACTTTCTATTAATCTCAGATCAGCAAATCATTATCTTCACTTTGTACCACTGACCAGCATTTAAACCTTCTTTCTTTAGCCTCAACCGTAGCCTTTATTCCAACAAACCATATCTTTCCTATAAGATTCTATATAAAATATTATGCTGTAAATAGGCTTGATTTAATATCTGAAGTTTCATTCTCAACATGTTTGACATGTCTTGTAAGGAGCAGGAAGCCTAGTCATCTAGGTTAGAGGAGCAGGGAACCGGCAGCATGTGCAGGGGGTTTGATCTAAGTGG
The DNA here is from genome assembly GCF_018873765.1 of Telopea speciosissima. Lineage (NCBI taxonomy): Eukaryota > Viridiplantae > Streptophyta > Magnoliopsida > Proteales > Proteaceae > Telopea > Telopea speciosissima. The sequence goes on along the minus strand of NC_057916.1, from coordinate 84,259,538 downwards.
GATCAGAGAGAGAGAGAGAGAGAACAAAAAAAAAATAAATCAGTGGGTTTGGGGAAGAGACATCAGCGATTCGTGTGGATGGTCGGTGTTGGGAGTGGGGGTTAGAGACAGTCGATGGGTATAGGAAGTCGATGGGAGTGAGGTCAAAGGGAGAGTCGGTGGGCGTACAGGGAGAATCTGGAGGTGATGTCAGAGAGAGAGAGAGAGAGAGAGTCGATGGGATTGAGGTTAGAGAGAGAGTTGGTGGTGTACAGAGAGAGTCCGGTGGTGGGTGTGGGGAGTAATGGGTTTGCACAGAGATCCGGCGATGGGTCTGGGTAGGAGAGATCAGTTAGAGAGCCGAGAGGATCTGTGGGGTGGAGGTAGTGGGTGGAGTAGGGGGTATACTTACCTTTGAGTCACCTCACCGACCGCCACTACCTGAGTAGGTGGGGGGAGGGAATCAACCGTTGGCGAGCTTGAGAGCATTCAGAGCGCTTGAGAACTCTTAAGAATTCTAGGGAATCTTCAAGCATGAAAGAAAATGAACCATCAATGTTGTACCTTTGACTACAGCTGATATTGACTTCATGTCATAACCCTAACACCCCATATAAGTGCATTAGAGATTTGAGCTCAGGTTGTGACTACAGCTGATGTTCTTGTTCTACAACATCAGGTAATTTTTGGAAAAGAGAAGCTTTATTTCAACTTGTCATTATTAACAAACCAAGTATTTTTCATGCTGCTCACTTCGTTTTCAAGGATTTTACCGTTTATATTAAAAAAAATTAATAATAATAATAATAGTATCTTAAAAATTCTAATGACTTTCACTTCATGCATGAAAGAACATAAACGGAGCAGACAGCAAATGAATATGAACTGATAAAGTAACATAAACAATGGATAAATCGTGTGTTATATACAATGCATAATAGATGAATGCATAAATGAGTCAATATGAAACTAATGAAATTTTTCTGAAAAATAAAATAAGGATAGCAGTAAAGAATGCTTTGTAGGAGACATCAGTATTCCATTTTAATTGAGGCATGGCCCTATGTTGCATTATTCCATTTTATGATAAGTTTTACTATTGAGGAAGCTATACTTTATTGTAACTTTTCAGAATTTATGAAGCTTTTGTTTGTCACATTAAGAAGTCATATAACTAAGAAATCAATGACTGTTAGCTTTCTTGATTGAGGAGCTTTTGGAGTGCTAAATGGAAGATTTTCAGTTTATATCATCTGTATGTACAATTGTATTCAATAAAAAGCGAAAAAGAAAGGGAATTACCTCTGAAAGAGTCAAAATTAAGTTTTTGATTTTTAATTTGTTATTAACTTAGTTGCTTGGTGCAGACACTATTATAGCTGGAGCCGGAGAGTCCTGATGGCAACTGCTTCTAAGAACAATGCTTCTGGGTTTTAGTCTTGTACAGATCAGTTCTCTTATTTGGTTGTGCTGTTTTGAAGCTCTACGTATTAAATTTTCTTTTAATCCTACAAGGTTTTGGTACACTTTAAATTAATTTTGCTTACCATTTTAGCCACAAACAGATTTGATAGTGTGTGTGTGTGAAAAAGTGAGTACTGTTTTATTATGTGGTTGAAGAAGTCCATAACAGATTCAGGCGGTCGGGACTCAGGCCACTGTTTCAAAAGTTGGAATCGGATTCGTCGAATTCGTCGATTCAGATCCGAGTTGCCATGACCGTTCCTGACTCTAGGGCTGTGTTTGGTATGCATTCTGGATTGATTTTGTATTCTCGAACGATAAAAACAACTATTTTTATCATCCAAGAATATGAAATCGTCCCAGAATACACTCCAAATGCACCCTAGATCTTCTTATTCATCTGATTTTAGGGTTTTTACTCACCGGATCACTAGGTTTTCAGTTTTGAGAGTCTAAGAACTGATTCTAGGGGGTTTGAGACCGATTTCTGCTGATTCCGATTTTCATAATTGAGATGTATCAAACAAGTTATTGCATAAATCCCAAGGCTAACTCTTTACATTCTCTTGCACAAGTCAATCTATGCCTTTTTTGACAATTCATAGAGACTAACATTTGCCAACCCCTGTTCTTGCTCTCCTTGCAATCCTTGATATATTCCATGTAGCTATCTATGATTCTTTGAATTCCGTATCCTCATTCCAAAACATTCACATAGGTCCTTAACCCAAAAAAATGAAACATTCACACAGGTTCTCAGGCTGGCAGGATGAAAAAGTAAAATCCACTTTTTGGCTGATACAATCGATCTGTATTGGTAAGGTTGCTTCATTGTGATCAAGTGGTCACGGGTTCAAGTCTCTGAAAATAGTCTCTCCAATCTATACGAAGCGGGGGTAATGCTACTTACATTATGACCCTCCCCAGACCCCGCAATGGCGGGAACACTAGGTATGCCCTTTTAACAATCGATTTGTATTGGTATCAGTCTCCAATGATACCAATACGTATTAGCCAATATGACATCGATACCTAGAACCCTAATCCCATATCTCCAAATGGCAAGAGGCGACAATTATTCGGAGAAAGTTTTCCTTCACCAAAGATGAAGAGTTCATCCACAAATCTACGATCATTGTTACTTCTCCTTCATATATTGAAAGTTTCAAACGCCCGTCACTATTTCCTTGTAAGAATTCCTCCGTCATCGTGGCTTAAGGGAAATTGGGTTGTTCTTCTAGAGAAATGGATCATCTGCACGTACATGCAGGTGAATGTACGGATCTTTATCCTCTAAGGTTCCCTGCCTGGTACAGTTCGTCCGGTTCCTCTCATAGGGGAGCGCAAATGACCACCCCCGTGCCCAAAAACATTGCCCGGGGCGGGTCCACCCCCCTCTTATTAGAGGCACTAGGGAACTGTATTGGGAAGAGAATCAGAGGAGATAATTTTCCATGAACGTACGTGTGAGAGGTAACCACTTGTCCTTTTTGTTTTCATTAATACCCCACCTCCCCTTGTAAATGACAGAAATGAGACAGGTGGTTACCTCTCACATATACTTCTAAAGTAAGCGAGAAAGTTCTCTGTCTGGGAGTGTGGACTACTCCAACACTCCCATGAGTCTATCTCTCTCCTCCCCATATGAAAAGACATCTTTGCCCCCTTGTTTTGAGGAGGAGAGAGATAGACACATAGGAGTGCTGGCATAGGCCACACTCTCGGACAGAAAACTACTTCCCTAAAAGTAAATAATTGAGAAAATGTAGACAAAGTTTACATACATAAAGGAGTGTCCATACTTTCGCAAAATGATAAAAATATCAGAAAGGGAATATAAAAAATTGGCGTATCAGGCTATCAGCTAGGAAGTTTTTTATCCTAAGGGACTACGATACTAAATGCATTGGCCAAGGATGTATTGGCTTTGGCCAAAAAAGTTTGATTCGCTCGTTTGGATACTAGACTACACCTAACTCCAATTTTAGAAGCACCGCTTGCTCGAAACCCATCGGAAGACCGTACGCATCTGCTTTCAATGCATCAGTTTTGTCCACATAACCTGCAGCAATTAAAATAAGTTGTCCGTCTAACAAAATGGAATATGTCCACCCTACTCTATCTAAGACTGAGTTAGCGAATCCTGCGCAAATCAAAACAAGATAATTCAAAAAGGGATTATAATTATAAAAGGACGAGGGAAGTCTGTTAACGATAGCAACATTAGAGAAAATATGAGCATGGAGGAAGGGCAGAGGGGAGATATTAAGTTCGTACGACCATTTTGAGCTAGTACAAATAACCCACATAGAATCTATGGAAGACAAACCATAAATTACCTTGTTTCGGTTTTGCCAAATAAAATAACAAATAATAATTAAAATAGAAAAAAAAAAACCCACTTAAGAAATGATTTATCAAATTATTTGCTCGAGAATAGAAATACAAAGTTAAAGTTGTTCCAATGCAGCAGACGAGAGAAGCTCCGTTCTCAAACCCAAAGGCCTGCATCCCAGATATGTTCGTAGTTGTAATTAGATGAACAGTTTAGTTTAATAAAACTTGGGCTGGACCTGAAGTCTACATTAAGAACCCAACCATTCTGCATCAACTAATCCAGAAACCAAACCCAAAAGTGCACGGAGAATATTAATTAGGTCATTAGGTGACACGTATTGCAATTCTCGCAACACTTATGGAAGCTAACACTTTTGGGAGCCCCATGCACCACGACACGTATCTCCTTCCCAACACCTGCCCATACGCATCGATAGAACTAATAGAAGTAGCAGAAGCATTCAATTCATACATTTTTTTCGCACAAAAACGATTTTCTCTGCTTCTCTCAGGATCAGGAGAGTGTCTGAATCTGTGTTTTAGGGAGGAAGGAAGACGTTCCGTGTAATAATCAGCATCTGGAGTCACAAAGATTTATTTTATTTTTGGTTCGGAATGGTGAAGCTCGCAACAGCCAGAGAGCTCCGATTATACGGTCCATGGCTTTCCCGTAATAAATTGGAGTACATAAATGCCGGCATCTATGTCTTTGCTTCGATTCTCCTGCTCGCTGGATTTGTATCTCAGCTCTCCCCCATGGATGCCAAGTCAGGCCTCGTTGTTCTCCTCATAGCTTTAATGTTATTTACCCTAGTCAATTTTCATGATCTGTTCGCGCATTTCGCCGGCATCGATTATCGCTTGTCGGTGGTGGGCTTCGATGCGCAGCTCGCGCTCGTAGAGTTCGCAGTCCCTATCGTTCACGCTTTGGGATCGATCCTTACATTCGTAGCCATTCTTCTCATCTTCATTCAGGTACGTAATTTTAAATTTTAATTTTAAACGAGGAATCAAACCATATCAGATCAGTTCTTAATTAGTGACTTGTAAAATTGATTCGAATTGCAGGAAGAGAAAGGGTTTGGTTATTACAGATGGGAGAAGCATTCTTTAAGTATGCTTGTTGCAGGCCCTGCTTTATGGCTCATAGGTTCAATACATAACTTATGCCAGATTTACGAGAGAGCTGACGGTCATGTTCAGATTTTACAAGTTAGTACTCAAATTCCATTCTTGATGGGAAGTCTCCTGTTCATGGTGGGCTCAATTCTAAACTTACATGACCGAACAGGGAAAATCCATCATGGCTTGATGTTACTGGTAAGAAGTCTGATGAACTCTCTAAGACTTCATGAATCGATCTGGTGGATTAAATAAAGAGATTTGCTCTGTTTTTTTATTTTTTTTTAAATTGGCAGGGGAAGAACTGGGTTTGGATGGGGATACTTGGGTGCTTGCTTTTCTTGTTAGGGGGACTTGTGAATCTGGTGAAAGTGTTTAAGATGCAGCAACCAGGTGGGATGAGGCTAGAGAAGTTGCGAGGTGGGGGACAAGAGAGACTCATCCAGGAGAGGGAAGGTCTGGTTCCTCTCATTTTGGAAGAGCATAGGAAGAAGAAAAAGCAGAGCGATGAAGAACAACAACCAATTATAGTTCCTACTCCTACTCCTACTCCTACTCCTACTCCTTACAAGGATGTTCTAGTTAGTGGTGGTAAGTAAGGCTTGAAAGCATATAAGATTTTCGTCTACATTAATTGTCTCATTGATATTGTGTTTTTTTTGTTCAATAATCTTCGTTGTACAAGTCTACAAATTAATCAACATAGGTATGAATGTTCAGTTATAGCTCTTTTAGGTAATCGAAAAAAACATGTATCGGCCGACACTACCATAAATCGGTATCGGTTAGTATATCCGACATCAGCTTATCAGACGAAACCCATTGCATGATGGCTATTATCGGTAGCTTGTACCAACATGATGTTGGTTTACACCGACGGTGGTGAATTCCAGTTGTGTGTCAATCAGAGTTTGTTGGGTGCTGGTGTTCATCTGTGTTGGCCAAGGTATCGTAGGGTACGATGTCTTATATTCCATGTTTGTATAAATGGCTGATTCCAAATGACCATTAAGAGGTACTAGGGTTTGAGGAATTTTTTTTTATAACTATAGGTATTTCAGTAAATTATTTATGAGAAAATGTTTCTTCCTGTGCTGAGAGCACAGGCTGCTCCCAAACACATGGGGATAGGTGAAATGATCACCCTGAATGACAGACGCATGTGTTTAGAACATCAGTCTATTATTTATATAAGGTTTTGTTATAAATTTGTATTGAGGATTTTCTCTAAAATCAATTTGTGACAGATGCATGGTCGTTAGTGGTTACCCTATCCTTTATTGATAGTAAAGTAGATATCCTCTAATTGTGGATGGATGTAAGTAATCTTACCGAACCACGTACATATTAGCTGTGTGATAGAAGTTTGCGATTTTCATTTTTTTCTTACATCGTGATTATTTTCTACAAGCCCAACATTGTACAAACGAAACCCATTGCATGTCGACTATTATCATTAGCTTTGTACCGACTTTATGTTGGTTTACACCGACGTTGAATGACCTTGTGCCGATACTCGTGAATCATTTGTGTGTGAGGCACTAGTTACGGTTCACAGTGTGTTTCAAGATATCGATAGGGTTTAAAAAATCGAGATCTGATCCGCCAGATTGCCCGGCCAATTCTGATCTGAAGAAACCAGGGCTAATGGGTTGAGATGTCACCGTCCACACAAAATTAGATAGGATGAGTCGGATTGCTCGGCCGATTTTGATTTGATTTGGGCACATTTTGGTTAATTCTGGCCGAATTTTCATTGATCTTGATCAGAGTCGGCCGGGACTCATCGGATTAGGATTTTTAAACCCTGGTCCACGATAAGGGAGTGGTTTCAACTTTCAATGGATTACAGAGAGAGATTTGCGGGAGTGACGCCTAAACTCACACCTGGTTTTGGATAGATTATACACAACGCAGGACGCCAAATTCGCCAAAAAATATCATTCTCTTCCAGCTCCACCCAAAGTTATGTGAACGAACTATGCTATTACCTTGATAGCCATATTCCCCAAAACTGTCATTCTCCTTCAGCTCCGCCCAAAGTTATGTTAACGAACTCTGCTATTGCCTTGATAGCTTGATCTTCAGCTTCATCTTGGGTCAATCCATTCAACTGTAAGTGTTTTTTACCAATCTTGAAGGAGTGATCCCCTCCGTCAATCACATGCAACTGATTGGCGCATTTCATCTTCTTGCGAACGGCAGCGAGTTTGTCCAGTGGACACAGCCCATCTTTGCTACCCTTTGGAGAGATGAGAAAGCATTCATGTCAGAACTATAAAAGCAGTAGAACAGGAACACCATAACCAAATAAACAGAAAAATATATGAATAATACTTGTTTCTCTTTTAAAAGGAAAACATTTTGTTGGCTCCCTCACTGTGTTCGAGTCGAATGAGGCGTAAGAAATGTTTGAAGCTTTTGGAAAAGGGTTTCCAAACTCTGAACAAATCTGCCAGATACCAATCAAGCATTCCAGCATTATGCCTTTTTTTCTTCATGTCAAGGGTGTAATCGGTCATTCTAACCATGAAGAACTCTGAATACATGTCAGATTTAATGATCCAAACAAAGTTGAAACTTCAAAGTTTTGGAGCATCACATTAACATGGTGGCAAGGCGAAAGTTTTCCCGCCCTTTATTGTCGAAGGCCTACCATATAACATGTCAGATGTGGTTCAAATTTTGTGGGTGAGTAGATCCCTAAGTTCCCTACTCATATGTCAAGTTTTAGACAAATGAAGTTTAACCAGTGGCACATTATAGCGATTTAAAAATACATAGCTATGGGAGAGTATACAATAGTTGTCTTGAGAGTTTGACAGATGCACAGTAGTTATCAGAACATCGTAGTCGTGCATGAAAATAAATAGGAATGCATGCAAACACACAAGAAAATATATGGTTGAATTTGAGTTTGAAACTGGACAAATGGCTTATACAGCACCATCTACTGACTATCCAATCGGCAATTTACCACATCATTCTGCCACAGCAAAATTTTGTGGACTGTCAAGGGAAGCTTAATGTTACGGGTCTGTGAAGGGACCTTTATCCGCTGCTGTGCACTGCAGCGCTGCTGTGCCATCGTGCGGTGCAGCAGCAGCCATGTGTGCACAGTGGGGCCCGCTGTGCACATATGGCTGCTGCTGCGCCGTACGATTGCACAGCAGCGGATAAAAATTTGGCATTTTTCCTAGTTTTCTGAATCTGAAATTTCAAAAAGAATATCATTCCTTTCTTTTTTCCTTGACCAAATCTGTCTTTTCAAACAGTCCATACGAACAAAAGAGAACAAGAATGTCTTTCACTGTCATTCGGAGTTTTCGCATTGGAGGCATCCTACGTCGGATTAATGAATCAGAATATGGGTAGAACCCATCAGCAATTCTGCATGTGCAATCATCTCAAAATTTGATTGATGGTCCACTATAGCAGCTACATAATACTAACATACTCAGGGTGGCAAAATGCCAGAAAAATTATGGAATATAAATGTTCTTACCTGTACAAAAACCACAGGAGTGTTAAGTTGAAGTAGTGTCTCATCTCGAATTGCTCCATTCATACCCTGGGCAAAACAGTGATATGAGGATTGAGATTCATACATTTTATTAGTAACAGGAAGCCTTCACAGTTGGCAATAAACAATGAGCAGTGAGGGAATACAGCAAACCAATAAGAATAAGCAGCACCTCAATTGCATATTGGTTAATGTTTCCTCGTCTTTACTAAACATTGTTTGCTTTTTATCATGAAATAAAAAAAAAGTTTAGTTCAACTGAAATATATTTACCTTCCAAGTGTGAACAATGTAACTGTAGTCTACATAAGATCTGTGGTAATGAGTATCCAAGGTAATGCAGTTAGCCAGGTAGCTGTCCTTGTTGTAAAGCAATTGTAGCACACTCATAGCAAGGTTGCACATAATAATCAAATGAATCCTTCTAGCCTCCCGGCCGAATACGAACTAAGTTTGATGGGCAAGGATTCATTGGAAACCACATCCGTGGAGATTATTCCCCAGGTTTGTATCATGGGCACAAAAATTGAACCTGACATTGGAAACCCATTTTGAAATTTCCAGTCAAAGGCCCACCCTTTCTTCAGCAGATGTCTCGTAAGATTCTTAATGAGATTTTAAAGCTAGACAACTACATGCTTCTAACATGGGAATGGATGATCCCCAGTTATATCTTTGCTATCTTGTGACAACTAGTGAAAGTCATTTTAAGCACTCGCGACATATCCTAAACCACATATACTGGCTCATTTCTTCATGCTGCTTACTAACTCAAAGTGTCTTCTACAAAACCACTTAGTATCTACGATAACATGGAAACTGAACATGATGATTGGGTAAAGTAGTTTTCAGCAGTATAATGAACAAAGATTGTGATTACATCTATTTATTTTCCTAAGGTAGAAACTCCACAAGTTTATATAACACATATCCATGAGTAGTATCAGTTGATTCCTTTCCAAGGCTTAAATATTTGTGATCACATGTAATCCCCATTATATTCATATTTCATAGTTCTATTCATGGTGAAAATATAAACAAACATGTACATAACAATAACCACATTATAATGAAATGCTTATACAGTTCAGAGGTAATATCATAATATAGCTACAATAAAATGAATTACTTATATATTTACGTATCTAAAAATAAACTACCCTATTTATATTTTAAATATTTTATATAATACGTTCTGCCTTCCTGAAAAAATGTAGTGTCCTATTCTGCCGCTTCAGGTGCCTTAGCTGTTTTGTATGATTCATATGAAGCAATCAGATGTGTCTACCTCTGCGTATTCATATGTTTATGCCTCTTCAGCTTAGGAGGCTTGCTCGGCTTTGTCCTATGACGCTGTAGTTGCATTTTCTTGTGTTCTATCCCCCTTACCTGAGACGACCGAGAAAGAAAGACTCCGCATTCTCCAAGTGGTTGATCTTAGCATGCTAGCCACTGCTTCATTTCGTATAGTGATAACTCTTTCTCTTTCTTAGCATTCTGCCCAGCGGAGAACTCTGGTTGCGAGGGTTTCTCTTTTAGGTCTATTTTCTCTGACTTGATTCAGCTTGACTTACTTGACTCAGCGGTTAGATTAGGTAATAACATAATTCCTTAGTCCATTCTTGAATATAACACTAATACCTCTAGTTCTACTACATTGAACTGCTAAATTAGTAATATTCAAGAGAAAGATGCAGAAAGCTTAAATAAAAGTATAAAACTGAAAATCATCCTCCGACTGTGTCCCACCTACTACCAGTACATTGTTTTCTTCCGAGAACATGTACACCACATATAGAAAATGTACATTGTTAATGGTCAAAGTTAAATATATTGAGTTACAAGATTTTATTGAAGAATTCAAAAGGAACCATAGTTGTCAATATGAGTACGAGACTTAAGGCGTTGGAGGGTAACCTAGGCACCTGCCTAGGCGTGCAATACATGTAGTATAGCAATGGTAATTTAATATAATTATACTTATATTCAACATAGAAGTCATATCAATGCAACATGATATACTTATATTAGTAATAACCTAATATGAAAAGCCCAACATATAATAAACAAAGAAAATGATATATTACAAGCATATTCATAAAAAAACAAAGCAATAAACATAAACCCGTGAAGTGTCAAACAAGGCGTGTTATCGCCTTGGACTCAAGAAGGAGCATGGACACCTAGGTGACGCCACCTAGACAACTGTGAAAGGAACAGACTCAGAATAAAGCATTCAAAGTTTTTAAAGAAACAAACTTATCAAGGATGCGCAAATTGGATTATAAAGCAACACAATGAATCACAACAAACCTTTAGTGGGTAGCCCAAGCAAACTATTGCAGAAGCACTTATGTCTTCCTGACCAGCCACCATGCAGCTGACTCTGCAAATAATTATAAGGGGGATAAAAAAACTTAAGCATCAACAACCCAAACCAAATGACACAAACAAAATAGCCAATTTTTTTTTACATTTGTGTCGAGGAAATATTTTGACAAGCAGGGCATCCAACACGATATCAACAATACCTTGAACCCATGGACTTCCCCACCAAAATCAATGGGTGCCCGGAAAATTTTGCAACAGCCGCTTTGATAACATCAGAGTGGTATTCGACCAACTTCTCTGCCTTGGGAGGTGCTTTCCGTTTCCCCTCAGAGATGTCTGGAACAGATTAGTCCAGTAAGGTAAAAATCCCCATAGCCATTTAGCAAATACCTCGAAAGCTGTAAGAAAACGCTAACGGAAGGTAATGACAACAAATTATTAGTTGAATTCTATACTTGAAATCCTTTGATAATGAAACCCTAGATAATCAGATACGGTTGTTATGTTAGGCTAAAATTGCCAGGGCAACTCAAAGGCAAGATTATAAAGATTTTAAAGATCTAATTAAGATAGCTTAAGACTATTTAAAATGAAGAAACCAAGCAACATCCGTTGGGACAAACGTACAAGGGTAATCAAATGTAACTACTTCCACAGCGTCCAATGATTTGCCTAGCATGTCCTTCCATCTACATAAATTCCAGATTTTTAGGTTAACATCGCATCATCAAATGCATAGTTGAAAACACTTAAAGTAGATTTTCAATTAAATGAAACCAGCACAGAAAAGAGAAACCAACTACTGAAATGAAAAGGAAAAAAAAACATTCGAAACCACGGAAGAGAGAGAAGACCTCAGCATCCAATCAGAAGTGGAAGGAGCTCCAGCGCCATGAGCAAAAACAACGAGAGGTGAGATCTTCTGAATAGAAGCGCCGGCTGATTCAGCTTCATTCTGTTCCTTACGACGACGCTTCGAAGGAGGAGAAGAAACCATGGCCAAAACTCCTGAAAGTTGCTTCTGCTTTATCGAAACCCTAGAGAATCGAGAGAGGGGGAGAGTTTTCGCGCCAATTTTGCGAGACAAATGAAACGAAGCACACTGCAGGGGAGTAGTGTACAAGCCTAGGGAGTAGGGACTCCGGACTCCGGTTTCCGCGTACGACGCCTCTTTCCACGTAGGGGAGCGCAACAACGCACGCGAGGTTTTTTTTTCTTTTTCAAAGTACATGCGAGCAATTAGTGGGGTTCAATCGGTCGATTCGGTCCAGCTTAGATGAGTTGAACCGGTTTCAAGATGGTTATAGTCTTATAGAGTAAACCTAAACCAAGGCTATGTTTGGATGTCAAGAAAAGAAAAAATATAATGAAACAAAATTCATGATGACACAATGATTGTTTTATGTGTCTATCTCTCTCCTCAAATTCATTTTTTTTTTCTTTTCTTTTCTTTTCTTGGCATCCAAACATGGCCCAAACCTTTAAGCCAAAAAATCATTTGGTTTTAGTCTAGTTTGGATCGATTTTTATTGTGTTGATTTAACGGGTTCTTATCGGTCCATTATCAAGGCTGCTATCGGTTTGGTGTCGCCTTTTTTATGCATATATATGCACTAAAAATACTAAAAAATAATGTTTTATTATTATTTTTCTATTTTTATTGGTTTCGTTTCTATCAGTTTCATAAAACCTCAAAACAAAACCAAATCGATAAGGTTCTATTTCATATGAACCATTTGACATCGGTCGATCGGACCGGTTCGGGCTGAAAATTGACGCCCCTACTAGCAATGCTTAAGAGTCATAGCTCATTTAAATAAATAAATAACTAAATGGAATTAGTTTGACATTTAAGCCATGCATTAGCCAAATTTGCTATGAAATTGGTCGGAATCAATAAGAAAGGTGTTGGAACCAGATTCATTTAATGTGAATCAGCCAATTCCATCTTTCAAATTCCGATTAATAAATCCATGGGCCATGCTAATGGCAGAATGTTGATTATGGTTGTAGACAATTATATATGAAATCTCTCGCCAAAATATGGGCAAGAGATCTCTACTTGATCGTACGATCTCTACATAAGTGTATGGGTCAATGGGTGAGCACGTCTGGGTATCCACTCAGGGGACAGAGGTGTCATCTCACGGTGTCCTGTGAGAGAGCATAGGAAACACCAACAAGTAGAGATCTTTTTCCCCAAAATATATTTACAAAAAGATTTCCCACATAGTTGCTTACGAGAGAGAGACGGTTTTGTCACGTTAAAAAAAAAAAAAAAAATTTTGATGTAATAAACTTGACCATTGAATTTACATAAAATGCCGTATCAAATTTCAGCCTCACAGTCAATCATACAATATATGTGGAAATTTGAGCTTTGTTTACTTAATTAGACGGAGCACTAGAGCCAATAAATGTGGCCGTGGACCAAGGCGTCAGCCACCGCCAGGGACTGGTGACATAATAGTGAAAATGGAGGCATCCTTCCCTTGATATAGATCACATCCATGACAGGGACCACGAGCAGGGACAGTGCAAAGCCCAAGTTGATTCGAACCGAGGCATACGATTTTAAAGATTTGTATCCGATGCGGATAGGATTAATTCGGCCTCGACCAATTAGAATTGGGCTATTTGGGTTCGGTCTCGGCCAAGGGAATTCGTATAAAAAAAACGGGTTCAAACTTTGTCAATATTCCCCTCCCTCTCCCCTTGCAACCACCCCAATGCTCTCCCTCCCCTCCCGTTGCAATCCGGACGGCGAACATTACTCTTCTAAGCCTCCAAGAAGTGACTAAGCAGCTGCTCACCAAGTGATAAGCCATTTCCTCACGCAAGAAACGCCATGCGGTCACAAAATTGACTTGTGACAAGTTCTCTAGGACTTGTTGAGCAAGAGGGAGTGCAAGGCCCAATTACTGCAAGAAGAAAAATGTTAATATGATAACGGATCGATTCAATTAAGGGTGTCACTTTGGAATCGAAACCGACCGTCTAATATCGGGCCAAATCAAATAAAAGAAGAATCATTTTGATATTGGTTTAAATGAAACCAAATATGAATATGAAACGAAATAAATATTGAAACTAGATCAAACTGAGTCATTTTGATTTTTAATTTGGTTTGAAAATGTGTTCATATTTCGATTTTGGTTTAGACATTTTGTATCTTGTACCGAACTGATTCACACCCTTATATGTTGCAGGGGAACTATGTTAACTCCCTCCCCCCTTCTTTTCTCTTTCCCCAGCACCCTTTTATGCAAGGTACCTTTCTGTCTCTCTCCCTCTCTCTCCCTCTCTCTATCTTAACTAACAGCAGTCGATAAACCTGTAAAGATTTGGTAGTTTACTTTTTGAGATCTCGTCTCTCATTATAATCTTGGAATTTGTTAGGATTTTACAAACCCATTATTGCTCTGGTTGCAAGATTGGTTAGTAGTTTACATTTTTTGAATTCTTTAGTTTAAAGAAGTTTTATTAAAGATTTGAGGAAGAGATACTGAAACCTTTAACCCTTATAGAGTCTTTGGATTTTTGTTCTGTATGAGTGATTGTGACCCACTTCTTAATTCAAGTCTTTCAAATACAGAAAAAATAATCTATTTTCTTTCATATCTTTTAACCAGAAAAGGTTTATAGCGAATAAAATTGGATTTCAGTAGGGTTTTAGGGTTTCAGATATTTGAGCTTTTTTATGTTCTTCATGTGTGAATACCCAATGCGATTCAGGTACTCCCCATATCTGAAGCATTCAAAATGGTTAATTATAGTGTTCCTAATATTAGGTAACGTTAGTCATCCAAAAAAATATTAGGTAACGTGGGCTGGGCCATCATCATCAAGAATTACCACAGTTTCATCGATTTATTCTCCCCATCAGTTACTTGGGTTTTCTATGCTGATACTCATCATCATTCTTTACAGTTCCTCCCACTTTTACCACTTCACAGAAATCCCATTTTGTAAAATGTCAGGATGGATGGGTAAAAGTGTAGATTTGGGAAAATCTAGGGTTTTGGGTTTAGTGTATGATTGGGAATTCTAGGGTTGAATGGAGGGATGGGGGAGAGACTGCTGTTGAGTGTTAGGGAGATGGTAAGGCTGCTGTGGGTGAAGTTTGGTTGTGATTGATGGGGGGGAATTAGCCTGGACAGGGTTTTGGAGTTGGGCCTATGGGGATCAAATGTGGGAATGTGAGCTTAGGTTGGAGGATTAGGAGAAGAAGGGTAGTGAACTTGTTGTAAACTTACAGTGATAGCAAAACATAGCTAATAGATGCAATGCCGAGCTAGTTGTGAACTTGGCTTGCTATGTTGTTTTTGAATATAGATTATGCTAGTAATGAGATTGATAGTTTTCCTTCAACTGGGTAATCACTACTACTCAGTATTTGGTTTTGAATCCTGGAAACTATTCCAGAATTTTGCTGTAGATTGACTTTGATTTTATTTTTATGCTTTTGAATTTTATAGTGGTTAAAGTTTGTAGTTGTCTTTGATTCTTCAATTTCTGCAGAATTCTGCTTTAGACATTTTATAGTTTTCTGATTGTTTTGTTTCTATGACTTGGGTCCCCATGTTTTCATTATTATCCATGACTGTGTTTGTAGTTCCATGACTGTGTTTCATGTGTGCAAAATTCTGCTTTAGACATCTTATAAGTTTCTGATTGTTTTGTTTCTATGACTTGGGTCCCCATGTATTCATTATTATCCTTGACTGTGTTTGTAGTTCCATGACTGTGTTCCATTTCTGCAGAATTCTGCTTTAGACATCTAATAAGTTTCTGATTGTTTTGTTTCTATGACTTGGGTCCCCATGTTTTCATTATTATCCTTGACTGTGTTTGATCTTTCATTTACATTATTATCCATGACTGTGTTTATAGGTCCTTTTAACTTTTAACTCCTTTTGTTGAATCCTTGTCAGTAGTCCTTTCTGGTTTTATGCAAAAATTATTAACCCTTTGCCATCTATCCTTTCTTAGTTTCATGTCTGTTCTTATCAGTTTTCCTTTTGCTGAATCAGATGAACCGTCGGATCTTTGATGGTATGTATAGGTGGAATGAAAACATGGAAATTAGTGCCAGTTTTCACTGGTATAGATATTTATTTATTATTTTAAATATTGTTCTAATGTTTATGTTGTTTTCTGTATTAGGTGTAGCAGCAGCATCATTAACTGCCTTTTTTAATAGACTGGTGGTAAAAATACACGGGCTAGCTGCAATGCGCAATTTTGTTTATTTCATATTTTTATAATGTTCTGTTTTGTTGAATGCATAAATCTATTTTGTGCATATGTCAGCAACTTTCAATCTTCTAGTCCACACAAGGGACCTGAGGAAGTGGAACTACAAGTTTCTCATGCTTTTTTTACATCACTTTCAATTTTAACTTTTAGAGGAGGACTAAACTGTGTAGGAATTTTATTTTTTTTAATGGTGTTGGAAATATGTGATAAAAATCTGAATTGACATACCGAATTGTACACTATAAAAATAGGGTTGGCGTTGTCTGCCTGGGAGCGCATCTCGGACACATGGAGTAGGGTTTGGGTCGGTCAGGGGGTTGACTGGTCATTTCGTCCATCCCCCATGTGTTTAGCACAACCACCCCCAATGCAGAGAATTTTATCCCATAAAGGTAATAGGTTTGAGTGGCCCAATCAGCTCCTAACTTAAAAAGGCACATCTTTTATAATAAACTACTGGTCCTTGTTCTCAGTGGATGGTGTACAAGCTGTGTATGCAATGACCAATGAGAATGCATGCATTGGCATCATATAAGGGCAGGTTATATTGCCTACAAAGACTATGCGCAGACGATGGGTATGCAATGCGAATGTTGAAATAAATGCGGTGATGAAGATTGCTGTTATCACTGGTAGCATTACCACGGCAACCACCTTCTGCACTTTCATGTCCATGCATTACCCCTTCATTATTATCTTCTCATATTATTCTATATATTACAACCACATTATATCCTTCACCCCCACCCCTTCCCCTGAAAAAAAACCCCAACACTATATCCATTCATAGAGGAAGTCCGGATCAATTCCACTTACGTGAAGGCTTCACTTATGGTTTTGTGACGATACCTCTGGCTTTGTTTGGTAGAGGTATCGTTTGATTGCAAGGGGAATTAAAGGGAAGAGAAACTTTTTAAACCTGAAAAAAAAAACTTTTGTAATCATTACTCCATGTGATTTGTATAAATTCCTTTAATTTCTTACCATATATAGTAAATATACATTTTACATGTAATATTTATTTTACATTTTAAACCAAATGAAATTGAATGCAAAGTAAAGTGAAATTTAGTAACCAAATATGGAATGATTTGGAGTTATTGATATTGTCACATGGTTTCACATAGGGTAATGATTATAAAAATTCCTTTTTTAAATATGAAAATTTCCCTTCCCTTTCCTTCCCTTTAATTCCCCTTGCAACCAAACGGAGCCTCTATGTTACTATTAAGATTGTTTATAGGGAATTTGTAGAAGAAAAAGAACATATATAATCACAAAACCATACATAAAGAGTCATTACACTCCACATTTAAGGAATTGATCCGGGCTCTCATCTTAGAGTCATAGCGGTACACTTACATGGGAAAAAATTTTGCTACTACATTCTTGCTACAAGGCTAGCAGCCAAGGAAATGGAATAATTCACTTCACCTTTGGGTTCATAAATACCCTCATAGGTTTTAGTATTTTCTAAAATACCTTTTAAGATCTCATTTCCTTGGAGCCTTGTAGAAGGAACATTCCTGCTACACCTAACACTTGTAGCAGCAAAATTTTGTGACGAATGTCTACCTTACCAGATAAAGGTCAGTTTTTGGGGACCAACCTCCTTCCTGCGAGATCTTGAGGAAAGGGGTCTTTGGAGCAGGGGCTGCTTGCATTGTGTTCACTAGCAAACTTATTGAACTCTTCTATGTTTGTTAATCTAGGGCTAAGGATGGATTCAGATTTGACTTTGGCAAAGACATTGGTGTGGGGTTGGGAACCTACAACTGAGTTAGCATAAGATACAACATTGTTAGATAAGGATGGAATTGTTTGCACTCTGGATTTATAATGTTTGGCTCACTCGTTGAGTTTCATTTGGTGTTTCTTGGGGAGCTTAATTTTGCTGTTTGGATATGGTATTTGATCCTAGTTTCTATTCCATATAAATAATCTTTTCTTGTAACTTTATCCTTGCCCTTGAATGCAGTGCTCACATCGTAGTTGAAAAACTTCAATTAGGAACTTGACATTGCAATCTGATACAGACATGTCGTTGGTTTATTTGGTAAGCAAAATGTACTATTTGGATTTTTTTGGTAGGAAAATGTACTATTTGGTTGATTGAGGAAAAATCTAACCGGTTGTAGATAGAATTTTCTTTATCCTGCTTGTCATTGGAAATCGTTTTATTTTTCTCTTCCACACAAGGTTAGAGAAATGCAGAAGAGGCATATTGAATGTTTGCATTTTGAATCATTAGGCCCGAATTTACAGCTTGGTTTTGCTTCAATGGTCATTAATGACTATAAATGTCTGCCCAATTATTTATGAATATCTGATAATATCCCCCCACTGATGTGCGATACCCTCTCCCGACCATCCAAATTGTTAGAATTCAGAGGCTCTCTAATTGCCAATGCACATTTGTGTGTAAATGTTAGTGGGTCTCAACGGGTAGCTATGATGTGTTTTCAAATAGTATTTCAAATTCATTAAAATTTTGTTATATATTACAAAAGTTTGAAATGACTGACGCACCCCTGGTCCTTTCTGCCTTTCCAGGGAGTGCGCTGGTCATTTTATGCGGCTATACCTAAGCGTAGGTACACACTGCGCTGCAACACTAGTTAGCTTTCTTTTTCCATAAATTATTAAGAAAGAGCCTTAATAAGTGAAAGTTAGTAAAGTGGGTTGGATAATTACCAAAAAAAAAAAAGTAAAGTTGGTTGGATTACAAATTTTAAAAAAAAATTACATTGATTTTACATCAATTTTACAGATAACCAAACAACTTAGCAAAATTAGTTTCACTTGACTTCTTTTGCATCCAAACGACTTAAAAAAAAAAACATTCTCTTCACTTCCCTATCCCATTTCCCTTGCAACCAAATGGAGCCTCTGTGATTTACCTTTCCCAGGAATTGCACCCTTGTTGGATGCCTCGTGTGCTCTTATAGGCCCTGCACTGGTGCACAGGGGCTACGCAGCCTGGCAACGATCTCCCTCTCTAACTATAAATACTACCCCATAGGTTTATAACAAAGGAAGAAGGGTGCAAGCATGTGTGTTGCCTACGCCCAGACATAAGAAGAGCAAAATGACAGGCCCGCTATAAAATGAAAATTTTCACCCCTGTTTGATGCCCCGTGTTCTTATAGGCCCAGCACTGGTAGCCAGGGACCTCACAACCTATATTCGCCTGAAGCAAATGGAGATCTCTCTTTATCTGCCTTTGGGCTTTGAAAAACAAGGCTTCATACCATCAATCATATATAGATGGATTGATCGACTCGCGGCTAGTAGTCTGCAACGAGCAGACCAAATCCCTCCCTTGGCCTCCCGGCAGTACGTCGAGCAGAAAAGAGACTTTCTTTTTCCCTCCGAGCACCATCAAAGTAGTTAGTATTTCAATCAAGGACGATCATTTGATTATTGTTAATAATTCTCTTGATCGTCGATTCTTGCAACGATCCCCCCTCTCTACCTATAAATACTACCCCATAGGTTTAGTCTCTCTTTCAAACAATTACAGCACAGAAGTCTATCTATAAACTCTAACTCCTTGTAATAGAGATATATACAACCCTTGCCACTGGTCAATCCACCATGGACAATTGCAGTAACCTAGCTTTCATTTTTCTCTCTTTTTTTGTGGGAGGGGGGAGGGGGACTAAATTCATAGGTAGTTTTCAGAAGCAAGAGGTGGTTCTTGCGATACTAAAGAGACAAAAGGAAACCCCATTATCCTTTTAAAACGAAAAAACGATAACAAAAAATATAAAAAGCAGACTAGGTAGCAAGGTCTCCCTGCTGATGGAAGAAAAGCTGCTACCAGTCTGTCTCCAAAGCTTCCAAGATCCAAAAGCCTCGTAAGCTTCATCCATGGCGATTGGAGCCTCCACCACCCCATGCCACCTTACCATCGCCATTTACTCAAATATTTTTCCCTCTTTTGTGGGGTGGTGCAAACCACTTAGATTGGATGTATTGGTTCGGTTCGGTCCTGCACCGCTAGTCGCTCAGAGACATCTGCCAACGATTTGAGGTTGCACTTAATCAAGGCCTGGACAAAGTAGCAAGTTTCATCTTTGGTATTCCCATCAGGTACGTCCACCACAAATGACTCGATCACCAGTGTCGCCGGTCTCCCATCAATGATCTCTGGATGAAGGCTAATGATTGATGAATAGTTCTGCCAAAAAAAAAAAACATGAAAAACAGTAAGAAAGATGATTGGACTGGTTTCGGCTGATTGCAAGAGGAAGAAAGAAAGATAATTGAGGGAATGAAAAGACAACTGAAACTAATTTGTCATGTTATAAATATTCAAATACAATGGATGGGAGGGGGAACCTCCACCAGTCACTATGCATGTAACCCACATGGGAAATGATGTCTAAAGGTTTATATCAAAACCAGAACAAATTATAATGTTGAGGAATTTAGTTACATCTGCAATGATTCTTGTTTCAAGGAACACTAGACTGCTAGAGCTTCCTTCCCTCCTTTCCCTGAATTTGCATGGCAGACATGAAACAGGTTGGTTCTAAATGGGTGGAATGTCTTCAGGAACCAACAGGAGATCAGATAATATATCCTCTGAAACATTTCTGGGACTGCTAATATTACAGTAATTTTGCATGATCCACTAGAAAAAATGGAACCAAATGCCATAATCAGTTGGTAGCTACAGATCTCTCCTAGGTGGAAAACAACTGCATAGAGATTCTGAGGAAGGAAAACAGGACTTCGATCATCTACTGCCGCCTGACAGTCCAAATTGAGGAAAACATTGGCTGTATGACAGATTCCTCAGTTTTATTTCTTACCTTCATTGGAAAGGAAAAAAAAAAATTCACTCTGCTCATAAACAAAGGGATACTAACAATGGATGAATGTTTCATCAAAACCAGAAAAAAAAAAAAAAAAAAAAAAAAACGGATGAATGGAATTAAAGATAAATATTAACTTTTCCAAAGCCAATGAAAAGAATGTAGAACCGCAGACTGGTTTCAAAGACTTTGAAGAGAGAATTTGGGTGGGGATTAGCATCCGATTCAAAGTAACATTTTAGGACCATACGAATAAATATTCCATCTCTCCTAACGGCTGAATGAAGATTAAAGTCACCTCAATCAGAACGAGAATTGTACAAGGACTTCTTAAAATGGTAAACAAGGGAAGCGACTGTTCAAGATAAATTTTCATTTTCTGGGAAAACTTGCAAAGAATACTCGAAACAAATCTTGCTTCACCAAATCTTAATTAAACAGACCAGATAAAACAATGAAAAGATTTCCACACCATTGTAAAACATCCCAAGGACACACGAGTACTTTATACATTTTCTGTAATTAGTCGAGAAACCAGTGCGCATGAAAATCATCAAAAAATCACAGCAAACAACATAGTAGTCCATGCAAATTCCATAAAATCTGTTTAAAAGCGCACACGAAATTCTTCTTGGTTATTGACTATGATAACTTAACCCATTTCTAGCCTAATTTATGATCCTATTTGAAGGCAAAATTGAATTGGCAGAGGAGAAAGAGAAGAGTAAAAAGAAGAGAAAAGCGCCGACCCTTAGCCTGTGATCGCCGCCGACAATCCGGATGCTGAGGATATGCTCGTTATCGTCAAGCAATTCAAGCCTTTCGGTGCTGGTTGTGGCTGGGAGTCCGGATTTAACATTTACTTCTCTAACACTGCCAATCTCAAAGTCTCCCTGTGCAACGCACCTGCTGACAAATGGTTTATACTTCTGCGGTTGATCAAATCTCCTCACCAAAGACCAAACCTGATGAGAAGAAGGGAAAGATGAATAATTAGACCGGCAAACAAACACTTAAGTAATCTGGAAAGGCATAATTGCGAAAAGTACCCCAAAAAAAGCAGCTTTGAATCTTATTCTGCATAAAGAGGTAACGGAGTAATTATCTGAATTCTAAGGAAAAAAGGTCATGTTTCAGTTTCCGCAATTCCTATCTTCCACAAATAAGGTCTATGGGGATAAATTCTCCTAGGATGACCATAAGAAGATGAATTTTTTTCTAGTTTAAATCTCCTTGCCAGAGAAGAATTCTGAAGCAGGAAATACTCGGTGAAAAAACAGAAATCGATACTTTTGCCACAATGAAGTAGAGGAAGAAAGATACCAAAGAACTTCAAAATATCTCCCATCATCCCCAAACCTAACTCCTTCGAGCAGAAACCCAAAATTTACCGCTAGAACAGTCCACATAATACCAACCAAATCCAGACACTTGACTAAATCGAGTTGAAATTTTTTTAACATAGATAGACGTGGAAGCATAAAAACCACAAAGAAAGCACCGCGAGAATGATTAGTAATACTCCAGAAAATACGCCAGATTGTATTCGATCATCCAAAATTAAACAGACTACCGGAGATCGAGCTGAAATAATCAGATCTACACGGAAAATTTCGTTCAACGATGTCTGAAGGAAAGGAAAGCTACAATCGAATCTTCCCAAAACATCCGCAAACTGATCCTGAAGCTTCAGAAATAGAATTGAAGCCTCAACAGAAACACGAAAACAAAAATATAGGGAACCGCCTTGATTTGAGCTAGAATAACCGATCGCGATTCGAGAGAAAGAGGGAGATCTTACGAGATGAACTGGAGCTTTGATGTGTTTTACGACTTCAGAACTGCACTGATTCTCTCTGGCTTCATGTCTGTGATGTCTCCATATATACTCAGACTCCATTATGCTATATCCATTACCGTTCATGGTGAAAATCTTCTCACTGCGACCATCGACTGGAATACCACCTAATTGAAGACAGAAAACTCCTGGAACAACTCCGCCGCCGGAAAACCACTAAGAGAGCAATCTCGAAATCTCTCTTCGTCCACAGTGTCGAAGAAACGATCTCTCCCACTCTCTGGATTCCGCTGTTCGCTTCGTAGCTTCTCTAAGAAACCTTTAAACCCCTTTGCCCTCGCGACCTTTCAATACCAAAACCATCTCCTCATCGCTTGAAATAAAAAATTCCTCCTT
This sequence comes from Telopea speciosissima, assembly GCF_018873765.1. Classification (NCBI taxonomy): domain Eukaryota; kingdom Viridiplantae; phylum Streptophyta; class Magnoliopsida; order Proteales; family Proteaceae; genus Telopea; species Telopea speciosissima. The sequence continues at coordinate 84,236,506 of NC_057916.1, read as the reverse complement.
ATTACATTATCATTTGTATTTATCTATTTCTTTTTTCTTTTCTTCTCTTTTTAATTTTTTATATATGGGTCGTTTTTGGATCACAAATATTCTTGATTTTTCTAGAAGTTTTAAATAAATCTTAACCGTTCATTTTCTTCTTTAAACTCTTTATACTTGTTTAAGGGTCGATGACAAGAGTATCGGTACTTGTGCATTAGACATACACTTTTCTTTTGGTAGAATATGCATTAGACATACTTTTTTTTGGTAAAAGTATACATTAGACATACACGGGATGCATACGCGATTGTATTGATTGTTTGACTTTGAAAATTGATAGCGAAAAGGACTGCTAGCCGATGGCTGGGTGCGGCGTGTATTTGCGTCAGACACTACCTAGCACGAAAAGATCGACACACTCTTAAAAAGGTGAAAAGGATCGTGGATGCACTGGTCTTTTCGCATTAGATTGTGTCTGAGCAACAAGTACACACTGAGGCACAACACTTAGTGGTCTTTCTCCCAAATTGATATATGCCTAATGGGGGAAAAGAAGCTTGGAAGCAGGGTGGCCCCTGTCCCTAGACACAAAGGAGAGCGAAATAACCACCTAGATCCTTTGGAAAGGTGAAAAGCTTGCCCCTATTGATGTTTTTGAATGCGCTGCAGGGTTACGGGTCACACTACCTTTTAGGGAACCCTCTCCCATGATTAATTTATTCCATTTCCTTTCCATTTAACAGTCAAAATAATCATATCATCTGCCACATGGTAGGATAATTAGGGTAATCTGGTCTTATGATGTTTAGTATGACTATAAACTTGTATGATTTTTTCATTGTTTGTCTTTTACTAAAAAAAATTTTTTTTTTTTTTGTCCTTTGGAAAAGAAGTGCTAGAATGCATATTCTAGAGCATCTCTTCTCATATATTGAGATGTAAGACCCACATTGTCTCTCTGTCTCTCTATCTCTCTCTCCTATTCTAACTCATGTGAGCTCTTTGTAAATGATACCATTCTCTACTACAGATTCTTCCCCAGGACTGGTCGGTTTCATTTGTCGCCATTTACTATAGTAGGTCGCAAGCTATTGGATGATTTCCCACCCAACACTCCCTTTCGCCTTCGATCAAGTGGACACTGTCGAGTCTCTCTCGAGATCCAAGGGAAAAGTAAAGGTGGTTGCAAATTACAATTCCCACCCGTGAAAATTTTAAATGGTTGTCGCGGGTGTCCCAACGCTCTTTATCTCATAAACAAGGACTAAAACCCAACGTTTGAATGTCTCTGAGCCGCCAATAGATTTAGTTCACTGTATCGGTGATGGTATCGGTCGTTATCGATACTGTTATCAATACTGTTACTGATTCGTATCGGTTCAATTTCATACCAAAACATTATTTCTTATTAAAAATAAATAAATCATATCCATAGGGTATTGATCGATTTGTATCGATCGGGTACGATATATATGAAATGACATCGGTACCCGTGAGCTGTAATATTGTAATATTAGGTAAAAATTCGTTTTCTTTTTATTGAGTTTTCATGTTTGATGACATTTCGTGCAGGGATCATCGATAACAAAATTGTTGACACTCTTGAATTTACCAAGAAGCTACGAGCGGCTAGTGGAGAACATCTAATAGATGCTATCCTCTATCTCAACTTGTTGGTAATCTTGTGTACTTGAGAGTCACTCATCCCGACATTACTTATGTTGTTCATCTTGTCAATTAGTTCATGAACACCCCCAATCCACTCATTTTGCAAGTGTTCTTCAGATTCTTGATATGTTAAGGGCATACTCATGCATGGCTTGATATACTCCTCCCACTTTTCCCTTGCGTTGAGGGTCTATTTTGATACTAATTGGGCAAATGATGTTATTGATCGACGTTCTACAACAACCTATTTCATCTTTCTTGGTGATTCTTTTGTCTTTTGGTGTAGTGAGAAACAAAGTGTAGTTATTCATTCTAGTATCGAAATGAGTATCGTGTTCTTGTTGATACAACTTCTAAACTCATCTGGATACATTGGTTTCTTTAGGATATAAGTGTCACTTACCACTCTGCCCCCTGAATGGTAGGCCCATGTGTTTGGACGCAGGCTGCGTTGTGGCACAGAGAACATCAACCCTTCTCTTTATTTATTTTTTTGGATATAAAGAGCTATAATAATATTATTAAAAAAGTGTAAGAGGGAAATTACAATCTTAAGAACTTCCTCCCACGCACAAGGCTAGAGAGAGTCGGGGAAAGATTAGTTACATCCAGATGGACCACCTGATTCACACGAAGCAAACCCGCCAAATAGTCAGCACGCCTATTAAGCTCCCTGTAGGGGTGCGTACAAAGCAACAACTCAGGAACCCATCACGTAGATGATCAATCTCCTCCAATAACGCCATGCAAGACCAAGGCACCTCAAAGTTCCCACCAACCATCCCAATCGCACAACTTGAATCAGATCGAATCTGCACCCGCGGTAAGCGAAGAGACCAGGCTTTTTATTTGAAGCATTGAAACAAGTTTATACCTTGTTTCTCAGCAAAAAAGGAAAACTATACCGTTTTTTTTGTTTTTTTTTTTTATGAGAAAGGAAAACTATACCTTTTTGTAAAATTTTGAAGCGCGAACAAGGGGAGAAGTTTGGTCATGAGTGGTCTATATCTGTGACACTTTCTCTATCCGGATGATGGAACCATCACGATGGGAAAAGTTTCTCACAATGTTTGTGTGTAATTTCTCTCACATAAGGGTGTCAATTTGTTTCTACTTCCGTTTCAATTTTTTCAGTGTAGTTTTGGTTCGGTTCAAGATACAACGTTTGGAAATTGAAATTGAATAGGATCTTAGACCTACATGATAACACTTATTGTCTCTCTTTTTGTTTTTGCTCCAAGAGAAATAAAAAGGTAGAAATTTGTTTGTTAACATCGGTTCATTTTTTTGTTATTGGAAATGAACTTGAACACAAAAAGTAACTAAGAAATAAGAAAAAAAACACCCAATTTGGAACTTCTCTATTCCAAGAATAAAATGAAGAAATAAGGGAGTGGGGTGTTGGTAGGGGTGTTAATGAATAATCGAAATCCGTTTCCGTATCCGTGTCCATATTTGTTTAGCACTATCCGAATCCATCCGAAAGCTAAACGGATGCGGATACAGATATGTTATAACTATCCGAAAAGCTATATTTACATGTAAACGGATAAAATATCCGATCCGTATCCGTTTAGCACTATCCGAGCCAAATTCGATCCGTTTATAGCCCTAGGTATTGGCATCCTATCTCGACGAGACTCCACTTCCACCACCAACACCTCCTCCACCACCACTGCTATCACCACTACCACAGCACCACCACCACCAACTCGACCAAAATTTTGGATATTCAATGCATTTTGAAAATTTATTCAAGTTCAAGAAACAAAAATTACTACGCATAACAAACATGTTTCTATTTCTGTTTTGGTCTAGAAATAGAATTTACTATGCGTTACCAAACACGTTTTGTTGTCAAGAAATTTGCCCAGTAATAGAAATACAAAAATTTATTTATGTAATAGAAACATGGCTCAAAAGCAGAAATGTTATCATGCAAGCATCTATTTTCCAAGCTTTTATTTGGTTTCTTTGGTTAACTATTCGATTTAGACCCTATTTTAGGTGTTTGAACCAACTTTTTACATCTTCACTAATAAAAAATAAAATAAAAACCGACTGCAGTGGTGAGCTATGGCGCACTTAATGCCCATGCTCACCAGAAAATTTCGAGTTCAAGTATCCTAGCTGGTACATTCCCCCCTCCCCTTAAAAAAGTAAGTTATATATAAAAGTTCCCAATTCCAAATAAATAAATAAAAGAACTCTTTATTTGTTAGTATTATAATCCATTAAAATGTTTCTATACATTAAATGGAATAGAATTTATCATCCACATTAATTAAAAATGGTTTATTTGGATAAAAAATGGATAACTCAGTTCGATTTGATGGTTTTAATAATAAAATGAAATTGAACCAATAAACGGTTCTAGATTTTAATTTTCCTTGTTGTAAAATTTTTTATTTTTTGCTTCTAAATTGAAAGTTTGAAACTAGGGATGTAAACAGATCGGATTCGACTCGGATAGTGCTATATCCGCATTTGCATCTGATTAGCTTTTGGATGGATTCGAATAGTGCTAAACAGATATATACACGGATACGGAGCGAATATTTTATCTGTTTACATGTAAATATAGCTTTTCGGATAGCTATAACCTATCCGTATCCGTATCCGTTTAGCTTTCAGATGGATCCGAATATTATTAAACGAATACGAAAACGAATTTTGACTATTCATTTACATCCCTATTTGAAACCTTTACCTTTACATAGATTTTTTTTAATATTTTTTTATTTTTTTCTTATTATGAAAGTAAGTATGGGCCTCAACTCAAGTAAATGATCTCTTTTTCAAGACAGGGCATGCACATTCGTCCCATCACCATCCTTTAAAATGGGACTGTCTCTGAGCCTCAGTTATAAGTCTTGCTTTAGAATGGCGCCAAAAGAGGAATCAACGATGTAGATCACTCACTCAATCATCAAGGGTGACGTGATCAAACATTTCAAAAATACTGTCATTGGTTTTCGGCTTTTCGGTTCCTTCTGCTGACAAAGTCATGGGATTGGGTGCCACTATATAATAAATAGTATTATGTTAATGTGAATATAAAAAATGGAAAATGAAACTCGTCCGGTGTAGAGATGATCATGACCCACCCCACTACTCAATGGAAGATGCATTTATACCAGAGATTCCCTGTAGGGACTAGGGAGGAGATAACTTTTGCTTTTCTTTCTTCTTATTGATGTTTTTCCTTATAAAATTTCACATTTTAATCTTATTTTATATGTAATTTTTGTATATAATAATTTTATTTTTTTTATATATTTTGATATTTTACATGAAAAAAATAAAAATTTATGGAAGAATTTTTTCTTTTACCCTCTTTTTTACATTGAAACTAACGGGAGTCTTTGAGGAAAGTTTTCTTCACCGTAGGTGAAATGAATCCTACTATTCTAATGTCATAGTGACTTGTCTTCTTTTATCTTAATGTTTAGACTATACTTTCGGCTATTCAAAAAATCTCATCCAAACACCATAACTCATCAGAGAAGAGATTCTCTTTCATTGTGGGTGATAAAAAAAACTCGATTCTTTCATTTATTTATTAGGGAGAGAGACACACACCGCCCACGTGCGATAAACTAACAGGTAACACCACTAGGGGCAAGGGACAAGGCATCATTAAAGAGGAGTAGAGGAATCAATGTGAAGGGATGAAGAGAGAAAGGAATGTGCGAATGAGATTCTTTTTTTTTTTCTCTCAAGGTATCTTTTAGGCAGGGAGCCTAAGAAATTCTTGTTTTAGGGTTGATTTACATGAATTGTTTGTAGATTATTATATATATTTTTTGAGTAAAAATGGCCAAGATGAAAAGAATGGAATCTTTAGAGTGAATTGTGTTGATATATTATTATGAATTGGGAAGCGATGGAATCAACAAAGCTAAACCTTGACCACTACCTCCCCCACCCTCAACAAGGACCTTCTTAAAATTTTTTTGCTTTAAAATTGCATTTTTTTTTTTTTATACATTATAATTTTGCATTCGTTCAATGGGATAATAGTTTTGTAAAAAATAATTTTCATTTGTAAAATAGGCAAGTTATTATTATTGGTATTTTGGATTGTACATGACAAGATTGTGTATTACCGGACGGTGGAATAAAAAAAAAACTTATCTAATCATATGATGGAGATAGTCTCAATAATTTACATTTTTTTTTTTTTTTTGGTTTTGTTATTTGGGTTATAATTGATTCATCGATATGACAAAGACACTTTTGTCTTTTGTCTTTTTTTTTTTAATTATAATATCTACTGCATGACAATTTGGGTGGGACTCAAATTTTGTGGATACATAGACCCCAAGTACTGACTTGTAAATTTTAATCTAAATGTAATTATTTAAATAGAAAAAAAATGGTTTGTCAATTAAGGACTTTGCTAGAATGCACAATAGTGGTTGAAGTACCGTATTTGTTCATGGATATACATGAGATGCATACACAAGCAGGTATTTAATTGAATTGGGCTCGTGGGTACTCTTGGCAAAGCAACTTTTGGATGGATGGTTTTGCAAATCATAATTAGACATCGATCAAAATCGTTACTTATATGATTTTGACATTTGAAATAAAATTGTGAATTTGAATTTTCTTCATCTTAAAGCTTTATATTTGAATTTTCTTCTGTTTTAAAGTTTCCCCATCTCCACATAAAAAATTGAGTTATACTGAAACTTACCAAATTAATAGATGTTGTCACGGGTAAGGGTGTCAATTTGGGATCAGAATCGGGAACCGTCTCAATACCGTTCCGCTAAAATCCGGTGCCGGACCGTTCCATTAGTAAATGGGACGGTACTAGTATTTGATTTTGGTACCGAATGATAAATGGGACGAAACGGTTCTGAGACGGGATTTCCAACGGTACCAGTATCGAGATATCAATTAGGTACCGAATAGTACCGAAACTACTAGTACCGTTTAAAAAGAAAGAGTATATAAGAACTTTTTTTTTTTTTTTTAAAAAAAAAAAAAAAAAAGGGTATAAGAATTACGACTCATTAGGGTTTCACTAATTGCCTTTTGAATATGAAGAGGAACAATAGGTCAACAGTCGTAGCTTGAAGTCTCTCCTCACAAAACCTGCTACAGTGCTACTCCCTCCTCCCTCGACCAACTACATCTACTAGGTTATTCTTTTTTACACTTCGTACCATACTACCATGTGACATGTGTCATAAATAGAGTTTTATTTGAAAAAATCAAAGAGGAAAACACAATGAGATTCTTCCATTTTGTAGGACTTCCCTAAATCTAAAAAAATGAAAAGCTTATCACATGTGATCTTAGGGAATTTGAAGAAGTAAAACATTGATTTCATAAATTTTTTTGGGTACGAACTATGATTTCATAATTTAAATTGCTTTATAAAAAGTTGTAGACAACTTAGATTTCATGATAGTGATAAAATTCTACAACAGTAATAAATCCGCCTTGTTAGAAACAATCAAACTTCTTCTCCCTTTTTCTACAGTGCCTAGAACCGTTTAAGAACCGGTACCGTTCCGTCCCGCTAGTAATTGGGATTGAGATCTAGGTTTGGTCCCGTTAACTAAATGGGATGGTACTGGGATTGACACTTTTGGTGCCGTTACCGGTACCGTCCCGTCCCAAATACCGGGAACCGTCCCAATTGACACCCGTAGTCACGGATATACAACAACAACAACAATTCAGCAGTATCCCAACTAAATGGCATCAACTATATGATTCCTTGTCCTCCAATTAGTTCCTTTGCCGTTAGAATATGATTTGTCACGTAAGTGGGGAGGCCTGCACACCACAAGGTAAGAATAGAGCAAGAGAGAGGATCGGAGATGAATCCAAGCAACAATGAGAGTTGGGAGCTGAGTGAGTAGTCGGGTGAGAGTAATAAATGCGATTAAGCATCCCATTACCTTGTATAGTGCCATTTTTTCCATGTATATATAGGTATAAGGATGTCAATGGGTATTCGAAAATCTGTATTCGATCCGCGTTCGTATTCGTTTAAGATAATCCAAATCCATCCGAAAATTAATTGGATACGAATATGATTAATCCCCCTATCCAACCGATTATTAATATCCAATTCATGTAGCAATCCCACGGTAATAAAATGTCTGAAATATATCTTTGTGTCCATCTAACCAATTAAGTTACCTTATTGGATTTTGTTTTCTTATTTTTATAATTGTGTAAGTTGAGATAATGTGATTCTTTTTCTAGATTTTCTATTGGTTTATATATATTGTTTTATGCACTGTGATACATGAAATCATATCTATTAAAATAAAAACAAGATAAAATCAAAAGTAAAAAACATAGAAAAAATAAAAGATTAATAAGAGTAGAAGACGATAGTTGTTAAACTCTCAGGTCTCAACCCTAACCCTCATCAATAAAACGGTAAAGATGTTAATGGATAGTCAAAAATTCGAATTCAATCTGCATTCAAATCCATTTAGGAAAATCCGTATTTACAAAAAATCACTATCCGAAAAATACCTGAGTCCGTCAAAAAACTAATAAGGTATTATATGAATCCGTCCGAATATAATCGGATACGAATATGATATTGCCACTATCTGACAAAATTAGATCCGATTACATCCTTATATATAAAGTGTATGACGATAGAATTAGGTATCGTGTCAATAAAGTAAAGTAAGTTCCTCGTAGAAGGTCCCTTGTTACAACAACGATTATATGATCCAAAGACTTATGCTTAGATGGATGACAGCAAAATTCACCTTAATCTTCCACTCTAAGTGAACCTCACGCTATATGTCAACCAACCATAGGTGGGTCGGTTTTATGTACATCAAGCTCTATTCGAGGTCGCGGATATAAATCTACAAAAAATATTGAGTACAACAGTTCTGCCATAAACCATTAAAAAATTACTCCTCTCAAAGCCCGCACCTAAAAAGAATTAAATAAATAAATTGAAAAGAAATTATACCCTACTTGGTTTTCCATATGCTTGGAGCATCCTAAAATGCCTATTTAAATGTGAGTGCATCTTTTAAGGCAAAAAGTACTCTAATCAATTTCTATTTGGAAATTCTTTGATCAAGAATCTCTTTGTTTTAAATGCAAGGTCATCTTTTATGGTTGCGTTTGGTATGCATTTTTTAAATAGATTCTGAATCTAAAACGCATTTTGAAATCTGATTATTCTCCATATATTTGTTTCAGAATGCATTCGAAACCCCCAGAATTTATTTTGAGAATACATATCAAATACAACCTATATTTTCATTGCATAAAAATATAGGATGTATGTATGATCTTATCGAATCTCTATCGTGTCAATTCTCACTAGGGGAAAGATTGTCACTACGCCACTATGCCAGTGTGCAATTTCCCTCTCGTGTGAATATTTTTTTAAATTATTTTCTCTCACTTACTCTAAAAATATGAACCCTAATATACTTTTTTCAAGATATCCAGAAATATGGCATGCAGATTTCTTCCCAAACTAGCAACATGGGGACCCCACTCGGCCACTCCTCTTTTAATAATAGAGAACTTCTATAATACAACCAAGGAGAGGGATATGCATATCATCTATGTGCGGTAATCTAGCAGGTGGCACCAATAGAGGTGTGGAATGACGTATATATGAGGGGTAAGGGAATCATTTCGAACGATGAGGGAAGAGAGAGATGGACACAATATGCACTAATTTATAGTACACGAGCAATGTGCCCAACCTTTTCCCTACTAATAATTTAGGATACGATCTATGATATTGGGTAAGGACCTAGCTAGGTCTATCCCACCATGACCCATGACCCATGACCCATGACTGTAACTACAATACATAAATATAAAGTTGAATGAAGAGAGAATGATGACTCTCTAACCCTCTATCTATACGTCAATATCTGGAAGCCTTTAAAATTCGTCTCTCTAATGGAGGCTAATATGGTAGTTTCATCCTGATCTAATTTAACGTTTGTGTTTCCTACCTACTAAGCACGAGTGCACGACTAGGAGGGGTGATTAAATTAACATAAAAAGGGTAGAGGTTTCCCACAACGCTAGTGTGAGATATCACAGAGAATATTAGTATAGACTACATTGGTATCGGTATTGGTATTGGTGTTTATATTGGTCTCAATCACTACTAATATATATCGACTAGAATCAGGTCATAATAAGTAGGTTTCAAATTTGTTTTATATCCACTACTTTCTATTTTAAAAAAATTTACTTAATCCCTAAAATTGGTTAGTACTTATCCACGTAAGAATAAAATAAAAACAAACTTTTAAAATTATCCCAACCTCATTAAAAAAAAAAAAAAAAAAGAGGCCGTGCCCAATGCCCAAGGCTCCAACATTTAGCAAGGTCTAGGGAAGGTCAAATGTATGTAGCCTTACCCTTGTTTCCAGGACTTGACTGTTTTAAAAACTGTGACGTCGGATCAAAGTGCATCTTAATTGTAGGTGTAGAAATCAAAACTCTTATTACCCCCTAAAAAAAAGAAAAGAAAATAAAGCAAGCAGTGGGTCCAAGGGTAATTGTTGGAATAGAAAACAATAGAAACGTGTTTTAAAAAAAAAAACAAAAACAAAAAGAACATGGTTTACCCACCATCTTAGGGTTCACAAACCCCTCCTAGGGTTTTAGTATGTTCCAAAATACCCTCTCGATGTCTTTTCCCGCCCCGCAGTGAATGAGATCACCATGGGAGGAAGGAAACTCGGTTCCAAAAACAAAAAACAAAATACAAGAGTGAGAGAAACAATAAAAAAAAAAAACATGTACAAAAGGTTGTGCTTTAGATACGCTAGCCAGACGGAAAGGCGGAAGTGATGGCACCCCTTCCCTCGTATTTTTCCCATCGTGGTTTAAAACAGATTTTGGAGGCAATTTTGGAAGTTTGTTTTTATTTTATTCTTGCATGGCATAACTATTAACCAACTTTGGAGATTAAGTAAGTCTTTTTAAAATAGAAAGTAGTGGATGTAAAACAATTTTAAAACTTACTTATCTTGTAATTGTCGTTCTTATCTAAGTAGATCTAAGAAATTATTCCTAAATAATATTCCACTTTTTGGTCATACATCCGATCTATATCAGTATCGTATCATACTCCAAAGATATAGAAATTGAAACTTATCGACGATATAGAAAACAAAGCATAACAGAGAAATGGAATGGCGCTCAGTTGATCAAAAATTTTATGAGATCTTTGAGTACTCGGAGGGACATCAAAAGGTGTCTAGGAGAAGATGGCCTCACAGGGCGGGCCCTTGAGGTTGTAAGGTTTAGTTACCATAGCTTACGGCTAGAGCAATGGGAGAGAGCCTAGTAGAGAGAATAATAAGGATAACAAGTGCTCCGCCCGCCATGCAGAGAGCAAGTGCTTGGTAAGACAACAGCCTAGTGAACGAAGTGCAATTGTCACTTCTTTGTGGTGTGTCAAGCTACACAGATGAACATGCCAATCCTAGGAACTTAACAATGGCAAAACTGTTGCACGCCCTTGAGTACCTCCATTGTTACAAATTGTCTACCGTAGAGGCTGCACGTACACAATCATCAGTATGACTAGAACCAAGTTCAGTCCCTTATGGAGTAAGGAGGGTGTGGATTGGAGAATATGGTTATAAGCTCTCTTCTTCATGCTTCTCTTTTTACCACAGTTAAAAACTTAGGAATTAGATCAGTAAATAAACCGGCCATGATCAATCCCTCTTTTGATTAATTCAACACAAACAACAAGATAGAAATTCTGAATTCAACACCCAAACCATAGAATACAATACGTCAATCCTCAACACGAGATTTTCTCTCTTTTTACAGTTTCATGAACGAACGAAAAAAAAGAAGTTCTAGAACAGCTCGACGCAGGCAGGTTATAAATCAGAGGTGATCTTAGACGAACAGAAAAAAGAGGCCTACACACGAGATACTAAAACGTATCGGCCGACTTCTTCCCCAGACCCCACCACCATTATTCTTCCTTTACAAGGAAAGCAAAAATTAAAATAATCCAGGCCATATGATCTTGATCATATTAGATGTAAGATCCATGGTTTATGGCAATCAATGTGTTGCCGTCGCCCACAGATTGATAAAAGATAGATTATTAAATTAAACCCATTTACTGGTTTATTATATTATATTATATTCCTCGATTATTGAGTTCCATTTTTTACTTACTTTAATCTCTCGAATCTTCTAGGAGATCGCAGAAATGTCCCATTCCTCCCACTATCACGGTATTCAAATGGGTTTCATTAATGCTTCAAACTCAGACGAAGAAGAAGACGGAAGACCAAGAAAAGGCAAATACAGAAGTTTGGAACTATCACCTGTGATGTGTGAACCCCACACGGAACCCCACACGGAGCTGAAAGTCGGAAACCCGTATGACTTCACGTACTAAAATCTCTGGGGTGTGTTTGTTTGGGCCTTGCGTTTGAAGAATGGATGCACGTGAATCATGATAGAGATTAGACGGTGAAAAGGAAAATTTTCTGTTTTATTTCTTGTCCTGTTCATTTTCCCAAGTCCTTCTAATAGGGGGTGGATCCTGAAAAATTATCGCCCCCAGTACTGGGGGCACTGCTATACGCATCGTGCGATGCAGCAGCGCCCATGTGTGCACAATATCCATGGATCTCACCCAGGAAATGTGTTCGGATAAGGGATAAGATGGTCATTTTCACCCCCTATTAAAAGAACTTGAGGAAATAAACCGGAGCAGAGAAATGGAGCAGATAATGATCCGAGAGTGAAGACAAATGTTCTTCATAGTTATGATTTTTTTGTTCCTTAGGAGTTCACTTTTTACATACTTATTTTAAATGTTGATAATTGTCTTGTGGCAAATCCGATCGGTTGTCAAGTTTTAATCTTATTAGAGTTTGCCATGTGGCAATAAAGAATTTTGAAAATCTAAAATAAGTATACCATGCTAATACATGGAAGGATATTCAATGAATAAAGAACATTTGACACGTAACTAATCTAAATCATGACATCTAAAGCTCACCGTCAAGATAGTCACATCATCTGTCAAAGTGGCAAAAATATAGTGAACATATAAGAATGGATTCTTACCATGGACTTATACGAGCCATTTTTCTTTTCTTTTTCTGTTTTTTGGGAAAATGACCTTTATATGAAATTTTATCCACTCAAGTATGGTGCATTGCCCAATACACTTTTAAAGTGCATTTGACGATGATACTCCTAAAGTCCTTATATACGAATCATTTGAGGTTTCATCCCACACTCCTATTGTCTTGGTGTAAGAGATTAGGTTCCACACCGGTAGCGTATCAATTTACTATCTTTCCTTCTTTCTTTCTTTCTTTCTTATTTTGGTATGATGGAGGGAGCCGGAGAGGGGCGAAGAGGTTTCTCTAAGCAAACAACAAAGGAAATTGCATCAATAAGGTGTATAAAACAATATCGTAAATAGGAGGGCAGCGAAGTTATTTCACGTAAGAAAGAGAGACAAAAATAGAGATACTAATGTCATAGTTTTAGATCACGGTATTGAATCCGGTATTGATCATGGCTGATACCAATACATATCGATTGATATTGATCCAAATCGATCAAAATTATTAAATAAATAAATAAATAAATAACCAAAACACTTGGTTGGCTTTGATATTAGATACAATCAATAATATTGTATCCGATATACAAATCTGATACCGATACCTAAAACCATGGATAATATACCCCGATCTTCCCTTAGTCGTTGGCTCAGTTTCCTGTTTTTTTTTTAAACTTTTCGAGTCCCTAGTAGTAAACCATTCGAGGGAGGTTGTTTGTTGGATAACATTGCCGTACATCAAAAAAAGCTGCCTAAACCAAACACATTTGCTCGATCTATCAACTTCGTCGGTGCATAGGCAGAGCCACCTTAGCCCTCATCTTCTTTCTAGTGTGGCCAAGAAAGAAATCCAATTAGCTTAAATGGCTTCATTTTCGAAGCCTTTTCTCTTTGTTTCTACTTTTAATCTGTTACCTGTTATTGGCTTCTTTGTTGTCCAATGAGTTTTCTTGCTTGTCTTTTCTTCATCCAATGTAAGTTTGCTTAATTGTTCCAATGGCAAAAGAGCCTTTTTCAAAAGTTAAACACTTCCATTTGCTTGTCAAAGGATTCCTATAAATGTTACTTTCCACGAGTGATGTTTGTATTATAGGATTTGTTTAACAATTTTTCCTTTTTATGATTTCAGCATCAAAAGAAATGAGAATTTTCTCTTTTCATTTGTTATTATTAGTTAATTATATTCTTTTTCATTCCATTATTCTACACATTTAAGCACCAACAACTAAGCATTTTCATTCTAATAGTGAGATCCCATCAATTTTTAATAGTCAAATTGAATAAAGAAACCATGAAAAATAATAATTTCTACAGTAAAGTGTAAAGTGTAAACTGTAAAGAAAAAATTTAAACGATATATTAGAATTTATAAAATCGATTTTTAAAACAGTTTTAATTTACTCATACACTTTTTGATAATATGGATTTAGTTCGATTATTCTATCTTTATTTCATTCATAGAAAACAAATACAATCCCTAATCCACTTATTGTTCTAGTACCCAATCCGATTGTAATATCATAAAGGGAAAAAGATCTCTACTTGGTGGTGTTTTCTTCAATGGATGAGCACGTCTGATTATCTATCCAGGGGACAGAGGCATCATCTCATGGTGCCCTGTAAGAAGGCAAAGAAAACACCACCAAGTAGAGATATCTTGCCCTATCATCATAAAATAAGAATTGATTACTATTGTTTTGATGTTCACTTTATAACAGAAGTTTAAGTGATGGAATTTTGTTTGGGTCTCGAACCGGAGTTTGTAGGCTGTGTTGCCGACATTTGCTCTAGCTAACGTTTTTTTCAGTTGAGTGTTATGTTAGTTGTAACGCATTGATGCCGATTTACTCTCATCCCATAACCAGCACATGCTTTCAATCAATATTGAGGCAATTGAACCCATAAATCTAGGTAAGTGTCATTATTATTTTTCTTAGGCTATATTTGTAGCGTTGGGCTCCTCCATAGCGTGATACAGTGTGTAACGCACATCCAACGGCCCTGTATGCTCGGACACTTAGCCCAATACCCTGCATGTGTGTTGGGTTGCATGCCCTAGCACACAAGGCTGTTAAATGGTGTGCTACACACTGTGTCACGCTACATAGGACCCGAATCCATATTTGTATCTCAAGAAAAAAAAAAGAAAAACATAATGAAAATCATGATGATGCAATGATTGATTTATGTATCTATCTATTTCTTCAAAATTAATTTTTTCTTTATTTGGCATCCAAACATAGTCTTATGGAACAATTTGTAAAAATATTTTATCTACATTTATGATACTAATCCAACTTCCATTAATACCCCACAGTACGAAAGAATGCTGATTGGTTGAAAGGAAAAACACCCCCTTATCCAATAAGAGAGCCTGAGCAAAACATTATCTCCACCAAATGACATTATTGATGTCGCTTCTAACTTTTTGGTTGCAGAAAGAAGATAAATATTTTTGGCAGCAGAATGTCACAGAAAGTGACTTTATCGACGAGGTTCATTGTCTAGGAAGTAGTAGGAAGGACGATGACTTAACCCTATTTCCACTACTGTCTAAACAAGTCAGACTGCGCGTGTGCAGATCATTATGGTGTTTGTCTAAATGGGAAAATTTTGGACTTTCTTGTATCAGTTGCTTCTCCTAATTCTTTGGGTTCCTGACAAACCATGCAAAAAAAAATCTAAAGGAGTTACTCTATCCTCTCAATATAAATAAAGTAAACCATATCCAAAGTATATATATATATGACAAAGGTTCTCTATCCGGAAGTGTGGCCTATGCCAGCACTTCCATCAGTGTATCTCTCTCCTCCTCATGTGAAAAGATGCTTCTGCCCCCTTATTTGAAAGAAGAGAGAGATAGACACATGGGAGTGCTGGCGTAGACCACACTCCCATATAGAAAACTGCTGCCCATATATATATTAGGACGTTGTTCTCTGTGCCGCAGTGTAGGCTGCGTCCAAGCACATGGGGGTGGATGCAATGATCACTCTATCCCTCTGCACCGACTCTGCACAGGCTGTCCATGTCCCTGGGCGCAGCCTATGCTGTGACACAGAGAACATTGTCCCATATATATTTGAAGGGATAAAGTTCTCGGCACTATAGCGTAAGGTACGCCAAGATACATAGGGTGGGCAAAATGACCCCCCAATGACATTAACCTTGCCCCTCTCTCACCCCATGTGTTTGGATGTAGTCTACGCCAAATGTGCTTTTGGACAGAGAACGTTCATCCATACTTGAATTTAACCAACACACATTTTCCATCAGAATCTGCTTGTGATTTTGGAGAGAATGAGATACAAGTCAGGATTTAAAAACTTGGAATTAGGATCAGTCTGGAATTTAGGGGTGTCAATTGGTTGATTCGGTTTAAATCGATTTCAATATGAGAATGGTGAATCCAACACCAAACCAAAAAGGAAAGATTCAGTTTCAATTTGGTTTTAGATTCTTATTAATTTGTTATCGGCTCAATTTTGGTTATGGTTCGATTTGAATTCAGTTTGACATATATATGTATACAGAATTATAAGAAAAATATGTTTTTTAATGAATTTCGGAGTTTTTATGAGGTGTTGAGCCAACATTGCTATGTAACCAATAGTGTCCATACACAACAACAGTGCATAATTGAGCTCTTTTGGGAGAGTATGTCCCAAATAGAGCTTAGTTGCGTTGGCACTTGGGGTTCCCACCATAGAAAACCATACATATAGGGGGATAAAGAATAAAGGTAAACGTTCTTCCTCCATTGCAGATGAAGAGAATCTAGTTATTGGGGTATCATTATTCTCTCTGTTCTCCATTGTACAAACCATAAAAAATCCTTAGGATTAAGAGATTTGCTCTCTCGGTCCAAGAATAAATAACATCTATTTATCTGAAGTTTGATTGGTCCATGATAGGGATGTCAATCGATCGGTTTTGATTGGTTTCAGTTTAGGTTGAATCAGTTTCGATATGAGAAGGGTGAATTCGAAACCAAACTAATAAGGAAAGCTTTGGTTTCGATTAGTTTCGATTTTGATTTGGTTTCAGGATCTTATCGTTTTCTCCTATTAGATTGTTATTGGGTTAGTTTTGATTTGACATATTTATGTATGCATAATTATGGAGAAAAATATGTTTTTTTAATTAATTTCAAACTGGTATCAAATTCTTATCGAGTTATATCGATTTGGTTTCGGTCCAATTTTTTTAATCGGTTTTGGTTTCGGGTTAAGTCAATTTTGGTTTGATATGTTTCATGTGTTGAATACCCCAACCCAAAGCCTATCCAATAAGGATCAGGCGGTTCAGGTCCATTACACCGGTTCAGATTAGGTTTTGACACTCCTAATCCATGATGTCACATTCACATGCTATCCGAAAATGGAATTCCAACTAATGGATTTGTGCCCTTTCTAGTGTGGGATAAAATCTCTCTTGACAAGTCAATGAGATCACGGGAAGGGGCACACACAGTTCGTATATAGATAGATCCACATGTCAAGAAAGAAAGGAAGTGCGTGACAGAACACATGATACCGGCAGCATGGCCATCATTTTCCATTTTTACCATTTGACATTTTGGATGTTGTGGAAAGAACTAAATTCCATGGCCGAGGCCATTATAAACCCTTCTAATAACCATTGTTTTGCGTTTCTTGTTTTTTTTGGGGATAATTTCCTAGATCTATTAGATAAGAAAAAATATTATAAAATAAGTAGGTTTATAAGAAAAAATATTATAAAATAACTAAGTTTACAAGAAAAGTAATATAAAACAAAATCAAACCTACTTGTTTTGTAATATTTTTTCTTATCTAGTGAATCTAGCTAATTTTCCCCTTTTTTTTTTTTCGAATGCACCTAGAATAGATCTTACAATCTTATAATAAAAAACTGTGTGATTTAAATAAATCTCAATTTTATCAAGAAAATCAATGCTCATTTGAGTTTAAACTGTATGGTTTTGTGTTACTGGATCTATTGACCTGGAAAGTTTTGTAAAGAGGGGTGAGTAGACACAACCCTGAAGAGCTTTATGGATAAGAATCCTTACTGTTTATTAATGGCAGAGAGAACCATTCCACATGGTCTGCACCACAAACTTGGACACCCAAGTTCTTAAGTTGTTAGATTCTTAATTAGAGCAGGTGGCTACGAATCACAGTTGTGGGGTTCACATCCGTCGTTGCCCACAACTGGCCCAAAAGGGAAGGACCTTTCCTTTACCTATGGGATAGGAAATTCATGATCGGGACAGCAAACCCAAAGTCATGGTACTTGTGTTTTTTTTATTTTTTTTAAATTTTTTTTTGCCCTTAAAGAAGAATAAAGCTTTTCATTTTATTGGTGGTCGTAATCGTAATGTCATTTCTCCTAGTTGTTTATTTGGAAAGGCACGTTGTTTTCTATTTTCTCCTTTTGAATATGATAAAACAGCGCTTCTGAATTGATACATACTGATTTATGGGGTCCTTAAAATAAACATCACTATTAACTTTTGGTAGTGGATGATTACATTTGTTTTAGTTGGACATTACCTTTATTTTGCAAATCAGATGCAATAGAATGCTTTAATTTATTTCTTTTCGCACACTTGTTGAAAAATTATTTTAATTGAAACTAAAATTTTCCACAGTAATAGGGCAGGGAATTTGTCCGGTTGGCCATGCTCATGTCGTTTGGTATTTTCCAACAAATTTTGTTCTCACACACAAACCACTCAACAAAATGGCCTTGCTAGCTAAAACATAGACATATTATTGAAATGGGTATTACTTTACTTAGTTATGCTTCTTTACCAAAAAATTTTAGGGTTGATGCTTTCAAGACAACTAACTACTTGATCAAATCTCTAACCTTGAGTAGTTTTTGTCCAGA
This sequence comes from Telopea speciosissima, assembly GCF_018873765.1. Taxonomy (NCBI): domain Eukaryota; kingdom Viridiplantae; phylum Streptophyta; class Magnoliopsida; order Proteales; family Proteaceae; genus Telopea; species Telopea speciosissima. The sequence continues at coordinate 84,217,887 of NC_057916.1, read as the reverse complement.
AAAATTCATTTGAGGTATTGTTTTGGAAAAATCTTGATCACAGGTCACTTCGCATTTTTTGATGTACTTCTTATCCACTACTTCTACCTTATAATAAGGATAAACTAACATGGAAATTGTATTATGCTCAGGAAATTAAAAGAAATTAATATATAAACGAATCTTATAAAAAAATGTACGATTAATTTTTTTAAAGTTTAAATATTATGTACTACAAAAATTTAAAGAAAAATATAATGAATACACATGTATGGAAAAGAACCCTCATTGGGGAGTGAAATAGAACATGAAACCGTAAGCTCCCAAGCAGTGGGAGGAGACCAGGGCTCTGACCGCGTGCCTATTGAAGAATGAGCCAGCGATTCATAGGTAGTGGCTTGGTTAAGGGAACCCACCGAAACCGTAGCGAAAGCGAGTCTTCATAGGGCAATTGTCATTGCTTATGGACCCGAACCTGGGTGTGAAAAAAAAGTACATAAGAGGAGAAAAAGAAAACAAGAAGAAAAATCATGTGTTCTTTATTCTTGTTCGCATACATCCCAAAAAGAAAACAACTTAAGGTAAATTTCAAAGAACATTTTAAAATTAAAAAAAAAACCCAACTTTAAATTTGGGGATAAATAGTATAAAAATCTGAGAATAAATACTTAAAATTAAAGGTGCATAGGAACTTTCATCAAAGGATTTCTCATGTGAAAGAATATACAAAATTTGCAAAAAAAATATATTAGAATGCAATTATAGCACATCAAATTTTCAGTCAATAGGGCAAATCTAGATTGTCAAATGGTAAGGAAGACTATATATCAGCGGCACAAAACTTGGGCCATGTTTCTCTTGTATGGAGATGGCCCACATTGTATTTTTAATACTCTAGATTGCTTAAAGCTTTATGTATTTTCACCATTTTGGGTACTTTGTTTCAGCACAAGGAATGTCAAATTAGGCTTGAATTTTTATTTTATTTTATTTATTTTGTTTGTGCAAAACTCCCCATGAAGGGAGGAATTTGCTAAAATTACTAAAGTTTCATTTCCATTTGATGGTATTTTGATAATTTTACTAAAACTTTGGACCAAATCTGGCCAATGAGATGTATGTGGGGTTCTCTATCACATGGACTAACTCATTTACTGCCAAGTGGCAAATAGTGAAGCATTATATTTCATTGGGCATAGTAATGCCTAAAAAGACCTTATATTTATAGAGAGAGTTTTTTTCTCCACCATGGGAGAAAGAAAACCCACGACCTATTATCTCCTATAAAATAAAAGTTCAAAAATACCCCTATCCTCATTATAGTCCTCATTCCATCCCCATTAATGTCAACGGTGAATGAATACCTCATTCGCCATGGTTGAAGGGAAATTGCCTGTCTGTGTCCAATATTTCTCATTACGCGGTATTTGAACAGTCTCATTTTTTCCTTTTTTTGCTGGCAAATCTCCAATCCTTTCCTTATCCACCACTCAAACTCCAACTTGGCTTCACCCATTGTCTTCGTCCTCTTGAGACTTCATTTTCTAGTCAGAGGCTGTGATCTATTATCTCTCTCAGGTTCCACAAAGAACAATAACTAGCCAAGATTAAAAGAAAGAAATATCTCCCTAAGAAACTGAGCCTCGTACGGTCCAACTCATTATCTTTGTTCTTTAGTCATTACTGAATAAACTTCTACCCAAAAAAAAAACTTAAATGGCATGGAAACTCAATTGCACCTCAGAATTTTCAAAAGCTTTCATGATTTTTAGGTTTTTAAGTTTTTTTTTTTAAATCGTTCAAATGAATTCTAATATATGGGAGAATGTTTTCTGTACCGGGGGCGTAGGCTACGACTAGACACATGGGGTGAGTGAAATGACCACCCTGCCCCTTGAATGACAGACCCACGTGTCTGGGCACAGGTTGCGTAGTGGCATAGAGAACATCAGCCCCTACTATATATATCATGATTTTCTTTGAGCCGACCGCAGAGGGTACACTATTACCTTCCAGATATCCATCAATGACAAGACACTTAGGCATTTTCCCTAGCAAATTGTCCAAAACCATGGAAAACCAAAATCCTTGGTAAGATTTAAACAGAAAAAGAAGAGAGAACTGTGTTCTTTCCCTCAATTCATCATATCACAAGTAGGAAGAGAAATTAACAAGATAAGCTTTACCTTTCCAGTTTCTCCTGAACTTTCGCCATCAACATCATCATTAGATACCACTCTTCTTCTACCTTCCTTAACCACACCATGTTTCCAAGGCCAAGGGATCTTTTCAATGTAGCATCCATCATAACTTTTGCAAGAGATCTCTTTCTTTTGCTCCTCTAACTATTGTTGTTTAGAGTTCTTCATTATTAGTCTTACTTATAATGATTGGCTTATGGCCTCTCTATCGTTTTTTACTTTTAATTTTTCAACATATTCAAAACTCAATCGAGTTATCTTTCTCCATTACACATCCACCTACAAAGAATCACAACCCATCTAGGACACAAAACACCTCAAGCGTTTTGTTAAATAGCGAAATAGAGAAGGAACCCTAAAAAATTTGAAGCACGGATAACATATTGAGGCACGGATTATCTACTAAACAAAGAACCCTAAAAATTTTAAACATGAAGAATTTCTAAATCAATACATTACACTGAGAGAATGTTACATTATCCAAAAGCCCTAAAATTGCTCAATTTCTTCTGAAATCCATACCTTTTTATCCGACTTCTTCGACCTAACACCAGAGGGTCTACAGCAGGGTAGAGAGAGAGAGAACGAGACAAAGAGAGTGAGAGGGAGAGAGAGAGACTGAGATAGCAAGATAGAGAGCGAGAGAGAGAGGGAGGGAGAGAGCAAGAGAGAGATGAGATCGTGTTTTGTTGTTCTTACCTTGAAGGTCGGAGTTGCAGGTAGAGGTCTCCTCCTCTGGTCCTTCTCTTCCCCTTCTCTTCCCAATGTTTGATCACAAGGTTGTATCCCCAAACCAAGACCTTCACGGGTTTTGGCCGATTTTTGCTTTCGCCTAGTTGTTCTCGTTCTTTATAGACCGTGTCTGAGACGGTCTGTAAAAAACGTTCTTTTGGCAAAGATTCTCTCCGGTTCGTTCTAAAAGAACATAAAAGCGAACCGGCAACCCAAACAGATTTTCATGTTTTTTTGTTCTTAAAGAACGGCAGAATGGTGTTCGGACCGTTACCAAACCCACCCTTAGGCCCTCCTCATTCCCCGCATCAGCAAAAGATGAATCAAAAGAATCATCACCACACACTCTCTCTCTCACTCTTTTATATGAAATGACCTCTCTACTCCTTATGCACAAATCCTCATTGGTGTGTTCCCCTATGCCCTATGCTCAAAGAACCCTCTCCCACAATATGTTCCGGCTGGGGCTCTTTTGGAAGCGAAACTGATCAACTTATCATGAGGTATGGGACAAATTGCAAGGACCCTAAAATGTCCCTTACCCCCATAATGGGAGCAAGTTCTTGTTAATATTTGGCTTCCATTCCTAGTTAAATCTAAGAGAAAATGCTGGCCACGGTTTCGGTATCATGCGTCCTCACACACACTCTCTCTCTCTCATTCTCCTCCCTGACATGTGGATCCCTTGTATACTACTAGTCGTATGGCACCCCTTTTCGTGCTCCCTTCAATTGGTGTGGTAGATTCTATCCGACACCAGTAGCATGTCAATCTCCTACCCTAAATCTAATAAGGGGAAGGGTTTGGTGTCCAGTCGTGTGGCCCTTACACCCCTACACCAAAGCAAGGGCCAATGAGCGGGTGAGGATGGACCTTTAATAGGAGGGGCATGGAGGTCATTTCACCCCCTAATGTTTGGGTGCAGGGGAATACAACCTGGCAACGTTCTTTTTCCCATCTAATAATACATGCATTAGTGGCAAAACTGGATTCCCCTCGCTGGGTTTGTGCACCACGCACCTGGCTAGCTGAGTAAGCTCAACCCACGGCAGATTTCAGGTCCAAGGCAAGATCATTAATAAATAACATAACGGGCATGAGATTGCTACTTGGTTGCATGGTTTCTGCACCAGCATCTGGGCCATTGGGGGAGCACGCTTGGGTATCCAACTAGGGGCCACGGACGTCATTTTATGTTGCCATGTGAGAGGGCATAGGAGCTTTTTCCCATAACATAATAAGTCCAAGTCCAGCCCATCAAGCCTACTACAGCCTATAGGAGTTATGGGTTGGGCCAGACCTCCGTCAGGCCGGATGTGTTAGTAATCATAGTCTAATTCGTAAGAGATTAGGCTGTGTTTGGTATGCATTCTTGGAATGTAGTCTAAGTCAATTTGCATTCTCAAATGATAAAAACAACTACTTTTATCAATCAATTACTAAAGAGATGATAGTTCTCTTCCTTTTGATTGCTTGATTCTTCTAGTCACTACTTTTGCTAGCCTAAGGCCTAAGCAAGATATCTAGATAATGAAACATAACCTGTTAAGCCTTACCAACGATTGCATATATGATGTGCTTTTATATTTTACCTAGAGCACAAGCCATCATTGGACAACAGGGTTTCAAGAATCGGAATCCAGCCGAGGATAATCCGGATTCCGGCTAATCCAGCTGGTCCGATCTTTGTACAAAAAACCTTAAATAGCATTAAACTGCTGATTCTGGGGCCAATCCAGGTCGATTCTGATCCGATTCAAATCGAAATCAACCGGACCGGGTCCTGTTTCCATGTTTTTAAACCCTGTTGGACAAAGCACATGGCCATGGAAGCAGGCCATGATCAAAAAAAAAAATTTCTACCTTTAAATGAGAAGGCCATGATCATGTTAATATAACAGAAGGGCAGCAGAAGGAAAGGGGAAAAAAAAAAGGAATGATCTCAAAACTCTTGGGGCATGCGCATGCCCATAGCATCAATCAAAGCCCATTTCCTGCATCAGGTTGGGCCCATAAACCCATTAGTCTGAAGAGGCCCATGCTGTTGAGTCCAGTCCAGACCTCCATCAAATCTTAGGCCAGTCCAATGAGTCTGGAACTTTGAGGTAAGAATTAGAATTAGAAAAAACTCACCATCTCATCAACTGTTGAGTCATGAAGGATACTTGAAAAACCGCAAGTTGGTAAATAAGAAAATAGTTTATGCAATGAGGAACATTCAAGGAAAAAATAGTAAGAATTAATCATGTTATTGAACACTGTTTAAGTCATTGTGCTTGGCCAAACACATGCCATGAAAACAAGAAAAAGGGCCAACCTATGAAAAATTGAGTGTGAAGGCTCTCGTTGTATCTAAAGCCAAAACTATGTAGAATTAGAAATAAGCAAAGAAATTTGCGTTTGACCTTAATGTTTAATCTTAACTTGCATTCTTCTTCTTTAATAATTTAGTAGATATTTGTCAAAAATAAAAGGGAAACAAAAAAACTATGTAGATATAGGTCAAAGGCTAGAAGATTGACTATAATAATGTTCAACATGGAAGGTAGTAGTTACGAAGGAAGGGTATAAAATAATTGACATTGTTTGTAGAGGGCGAGTCTTGGTGCAATGGTTAAGGTTGCTCTATTGTGACCAAGAGGTCACGGGTTTGAGTCTGAAAACAACCTCTATGCGAAAGCAGGGGTAAGGCTACGGTCATTAGCCACTACATATGATTTTGGTTTTTTCTATAAGCCGTCCTATGCGCCATACAATGGACTAGTTTGATACGGTCGATGCCTTGTTTTAATATAGAAACTTTAGCAAGTAGTTTAGGTACACATTTGAGGACTTAACTCCTCTCAGGTTCCCTTTCCTGTTAGGTTCGTAGGTTCCTCTCATAGGGGATTAGAAATGACGACCTCACCCCCTGCCCGAACACACTACCCGGGTGGAGTGAGGTTGTCATTTCAACCTTCCCTGTGAGAGGAACCTACGAACCTGACTAGGCAGGGAACCTGAGAGAAAAAAAATTCCACATTTGATGCCTCATAGAACTGTGAAAATCTCTCAGATGTTTAGGTAAACATAGAAATGAAAAAATAAAACATCTTTGTTAACAGCTTCTACTTATGTAATAAAGGATTCAATGACTGAAGCAAGGAATCAACATAGATCTTTTCAGACCTTAATCCCAATACTTACGTAGCCCAAATTCTTTATGAAAAAAGCACAAGAAAGGAACAAATGTCAATTAGATTCTTTTCCAACATTACAAAACACACATGAGTCATCAATACTTAAGAAATCAACTCACCTTATTTTTAGTTGTTAAATTATTTAATAATTTCCATGAAAAATACGGAATTTGGGATGCAAGTCAGTTTTCCAAATGAAAGCCTGCACATAAAATTGACAGAGACCTAGGTTACCTACGAGAGCAGCTTGACTGCTAAAACGATGGTATGAGAGAATCCAAATAATTGCTTTAGGGAAAATTATCTCCTCCAGTTCCATGCACGACCCAGTTCCTCAGTATCTCTAATAAAGGGGGGGGGGGGGTGGACTCCACCCGGGCAGAGTGTTCGGGTAAGAGTGGAATAGTAGACAAAAAAACCACATTTAGTTAAAGGACAAAAGAGAATAGTGGTATCTTTAAGATGGAAGGGAAAAAAAGAAAAATAATAACAAGCATATTCCAAGACCTCTCTATCATTAAATCAGATACTTTTGACAACAGGGGTAGGATGGTTCTCATTCATGTGCCATAAAACCTTGAGCAATATATTGGGAATCTAAATCACTATTTATGTCTTAACCAAGATCCAGCACCACTATTTATCATATTTGGCATAATAGAATCATGTTTCAAAACTTAAAAAATATAGCCATAATTCATCCTTGTAGACATTGTAGATGGGAGTAATCCCTCCAAATTAAGCTAGTTTTTTTTTTAACACATTGGTGATCATACCAGTTCCTAAATTTTGCACCACCTTCCAAAGTCACTCATATGGTAGCCTCTTGGTTTTGGTTCCATTGTCCTGATCACAGCCAGCTCCATATTGAGTTCAATCCAAGGTTATTAAACTTGGGATTAGGATCTGGATCAGTCCAGCTGATTGGAATTGGTAGGGAATCAGCCGTATCAACCGGAATTGCCCAAAACCCTAGAAACAAAGCATGCATTGGTCACTCCAGATCGCCTGAATCAAGATTGGGCTCGTCCGATTATGATCCAAATCATCTAATTCGACCAATCTGATTCCGATTCTTAAAATTTTAATTCAATTATAAAAAGAGATCAACACGAGCAAACTTTCACAGTTCGCTAACCTTACTGTAATGACTACTAGCTGACCTTCCCATTCGAATGGCGTATTAAGCTATGGTGATAAACAGTAAATTAAACTAATCTAATATTTTGATTGGAGTAAGTAAGGTTTGTTAGATTTAACAATTTGGTTTTGCCAAGTAAACATGAGTGCCGTGAGTTGTAATCTCTCCTCCAATTGATAAGAACAGACAGATTCGATCCACAACCAACACTGATTGGGTTTATTGCCGGATCAAAATTTTTTTTGTTAAATTCTTTGGATTGATGTTTGAAAATCCAAATCGGAAAATTTAATTATAACCCCCATTCCTTTTATGGTTACGGATTGGTCCATCGTTGTGAGATAGTTTTAATGGTGGAATAGCAGAACACATGACACCGTAACACAATGAGACGTATATAACTGAGGATCGTTGATCTTTGTTATTGCTATTGGATTAGAATCTATCATCTTCAAGATTCGTCTTTGATATGATTTTCTGCAATTCGCGAATTGGAAAGATCTCAATCCAAGCGTGTGTGTAGGTGTTTTACAGATCTACAGTCGACGTTTATTCCTTTGGTTCCTCCCTTTCTCTCGCTTGCTCCTGCACTCCTCTCTCTCTCTCTCTCTGTTTCGACAAATTCTTTTTTTGTTCCATTTTTTTCCCTCCCCATTATTCAGGTTCTTTCACATTTCTCTTACATCTTCAAAACCCTTCTCTCAAAACTTATTGAAACCCTAATCTGGACCGATCACAAGTTTGGAATCTGAATACAGAAAGCTTCAATTGGTTCAATTTCGTTGGTGTTCGCTACGCTTTCTGAAAGTCCGTACCACCTCATCCCCTGCCTTACACCTGGTGGTGGATTCACCCACACTTTACCCCTCGGCCGTGCTACCTCTATTATTGTCTCGCCTTCTTTCTCTCTGTAACCCGGTTTTTTTATCAGGACTGTGTTCTTGATCCAAGCCCGTTTCTGTCAAGATTCGTCGACATTGAAGAAATATTGAGTTCGAAGGCTTACTGGTCTACCATTTTAGTTTCATTTCTCGTTGAACTTTGGAGGTGTTGTGGGCAGGGTTTTGATCATTTTTGGCTGGATATTCGGCCTGGGTTCAAGACATGGGCATTTGATCTTATTAACTTTTAGGGTTGCTGTTTCAATTATAGTGTTTTCCTTGTTTCTTTTCCCTATCATTTTTTATGGCGTTCCAGAACAATAGGGGAGCGCTGCTCCAATAGGGTTACCTTTATGATTAGGAGCTTCACGGCTTCATGGAGATTTCTGAATCAGGAATTTGATGCTAGACGCAGCAAATATTTAACCTTCACGAAATATTTCTTGACGTTCATTTGCTCTTCCGTGGTGGTGTAACGTCACGTCCAAGGTTTTGCAGGGGCAGCTTCTCATCCTCTCCTTCTAGAGTACCCATAATTTGATACTTTTAATCGAGGAGATTGTTTGTTCGCCACTGGATGCTGGTAACTTCTGCTTTGTTTTTGAGTTTCGACTTTGTTGGGGAGTTGGTATTGTGGCTGAAAATTTGTACGGTTGACTATTAATCTCAAAGAACTATAAGAGATTGTTCCTTTCTCCCTACTTGATGGTTGGTTTAGTGTTGATTTACCTTGCGCATTGGTGGGCGAATGTGTTGAAGGCTTGAAGCAATAAACTTTTAGTGCTCTCTCTGTACCTCTGTCACCCTCTCAGCCTCTCTCACGAGAGAGGACAGTCTTTTAGACAGCACGGGTTAGCTACGGGTTAGTCTTGTATGGGCGATCATGCTGGCTGGGCACAGCCAAGTGGCCTCTTGCCCAATGGCCTCTTGCCAAATGAAGTAGCATCCGTGCCTCGGGTACTTGACCCAGAGAGATGGTCTAAAGCCGAAGTGAGAACTGCAGAGCTGATTGCCTGCATCCAGCCCAACCCACCTTCTGAAGAGCGAAGAAATGCTGTTGCGGATTACGTCCAGCGGCTCATCATGAAGTGTTTCTCCTGTCAGGTTGGCCAATGTTGCATTTGTTTTCTTTGGTTTCCTGATTTGTTCTGTGCATATTTTTTCTGTGTATTATCCATTATTGGTGGCAACATTATTTCAACTCTGCATTTTTATTATAAGCATGGGCAGGCACGTCTTGACAAGTGAAAAATGAGTTGGACCAGCTGGAGCATCGGTTGACTGTGTAATGCCTAGATGTCTCAACCTGATGTTGAATTTCCTTTACATCTCGAGGGCTGTTTCATTTCTTTTGACAAGGAATTGTGTTAATATTAATTTCCTACATTGGCATTTTCTGGCCATCTCTGGTGAACATGCCAAATGCAACTAGTCTGGTACACTACGTACACTTACTATGTTTGATATAAAAACTTCAAAATCTTCCTTAATAAATAGGTAGAAGTGAAGATTAGTTTTTTTATCATTCAATGAGCATTGTCTTGTATTCCATAGAAATTGGGGGCAATATAATCCTTACATTAGGCCCATCCTATCTAACTTTCAGGCATCAAGATTTGCTTCAGGCGTGGATGATTATCATAAGAGATTCCCAATATATCATTAGGTTCTCGTTCTTGAAAATCCACACTTTTCCAAATCCAAAAAACAAACGGAATTCTAGGATTCCTCCTTGAGGCACATACTTTTATGCATAAAATTTTCAAAATAGAATTGAAGTAAATATAGATGGAATAAGACAGCTTATTTCTTATTAATTTGGATTTCTATTCTAAGTATTTTTTTTCATTGAATCACTGACGGGCCATAGCAATTGCACCTATTAAAGCAACTAAAAGAATTATAGAAATGAGTTGAAATGGAATAAAAAAAAATTTGTTCATAAATGAATCCCAGTTTGTTGATCATTACTTATCAAGTTCTGTTCTATAATCTGGTCTGATCTTGTAGTCCAAATCATAGTTCTAAAACTCGCCGAGATCTCGGTGAGGTCTCGGAAAACTCGACAATCTCTAGCTGCTCGAGATGAGTTTACATACGAGACATAAAATATGCACCAACTCGAATATCTCGACTGAAATTTTGGCGAGATTTTGGTACTTTGTACCGTCTCGCCGAAATTTTGGAAAACTGCTACATTCCATAGTATAAAAAAACACCAACTCGAGAGCACACTTCAAAATTTTGAAGTAACTTGACAGAGAAGGGTTTTTGTCTAGAGAAGGGAGAAAACCTTGTTTCTTGACTTTTTGGCCACATCATCACTCAATACAACTGGGATACACTACTGGGGGTTGCCACATCACTACGAAGAGATTGATTGTATTGTTGGGAGTTGGGACATGGAAGACTAGTGAAGTAGGGTGTCTATGACTAATGTATTGTTCATTGTTGGGTGTCTATGTAATATGCACTGTGAACACTTCACGTGGAGAAGTTTGTAGTAGAAACTTGAAGTCTTAAACTATTTCTTAAATAATTATTCAATATTATGTGTCTTCATCCATTATTGCATAATCTACTTGTTTTACTTGCCAATTATGTATTATATCATTCAAACAATGTGTAGAATAGGCAATATTACATTAAGGGTTCAGCCTTTACTGCCAACCAAGGGTGCAAATCCAAAACACCAAATTGTTTTTTTTTTTTTTCCAATTTGAAGATTTACATATGTTTATTAAGCCTAAAACAAGCTTCCCTTAAAGTTTCAGAGCCAACTATGACCATTTGCCCACCGAAACATCATTCCGAAACCAAAAAAAAAAAAAAATGCATTGTCTCGTCGAGAATCTCGACTTGTTCGAGATGAGTTTTCGAACTATGGTCCAAATAACCCCGTACCATGATGTGTTACTGATGCATGATATTTTTCTGCACCTTGTCTTTCTAATGTATGCTTGCAAGGACAGATAATTTTGTATTTTGTATGTGTGTGTATCATGGATGATGGATAGCTTAGCAGGATTCTTGTAGCCTGGCCCACTTAGTTGGCTGATCGCTTTGATGATTACATTGCTGATGTTAGTTTATGATCTTAGAGATCCATGGATTTTTGGGGGGGTGTGTGTGGGGGGGGGGGGGGGAGCACCTGGGTTGTCAAAATTAATAACCAATAATCTTAAGAAATGAATACATTTTACGACTAATTGTTAGAACTTCTCTATTTCCATATCATCGGGATGTCCAGAGCTGGAAATTTGGAAGCTGTTGTCCTCAACTGAGGCTGGTGATGTTTGCCTGTTTGAAATCACAAAATGACATGGTTCCTAATAATCTCTAGATGATGCTATTCAATTTCCTCCTACTGCTCCTCTTTTTTATTTGCCTTTTATTTTCTTAACTTTATTTGATGAGCCTTCATGATGTAAGAACATGGCATAATTTGGTTTTCAGAAAATGTAGTAGTAACTCTTTCGTTCCCTCCAAAGTGAATTCGCTAGTTCATTGTTGCTTGATACTTGTAGAATTCAGTATCAAGATCTTCAAAATTCTCAATCTAGATCAATGACTTCTGCTAGCTTCAAATACCATGCAATTCTTGTGAGATGCAATAAGTGGCATTTTAGGTTTTTTTTCTTTCATTTACTATTGTGGCTTTGCAAGGCAGGATTGTCCTCTAGCTCTTTACAATATTAGGGCAAGGTGGCACACTGTGAAATTGAACATCATTCCCTGTAATCCTCAAAACTTGTGTCTATTGGCCCTATTCTGTTGGGACCTGCAGTTATGGATGAATACTGTCAGACTTTACCTTTTCTCCTTCCGCTTTTTTATTGCTACAGAAAAGGTGGGCCTGTTATCCATGGCTTTCTATTAAGAAAAACATCCTTCTAGCTTACCTAATAATTGTTAAGGTTTATTACAAGTTCTATGGAATGTGGAACTTCACTGTCCTCCTCCTGTGATAATTTTCTGTATTTCACGGTTTTGTCTTGATCTTTTCATTTTCAATTTCTTATTAACAGCTTGTAAGTATCTTGATTTACTTCAGGTGTTCACCTTTGGGTCTGTACCTCTCAAGACCTACTTACCAGATGGGGATATTGACCTAACTGCCTTCAGTAAGAACCAAAATTTGAAAGATACCTGGGCTAGTGAGGTTCGTGATATGCTCGAGAATGAAGAGCAGAGTGAGAATGCTGAATTCCATGTAAAAGAAGTTCAGTACATTCAGGCAGAAGTAAGCCCTTTTGATCACATATAATGTTTATATTTCATCAAATACTATATCTTTGCCTCTTCCATTTCTTCATAATTAGGTAATATATCTAATTCAAGCATCTCAACACCTTCCTATTTAGTTCTCCTTTTTTTTTGTCTTATTCTTTTTGTATTGTCAAGATACTGTGTATAATTAATTAATCCTTTTTTTTGGGCTTTTATCCATATTTCATTGTGCTAATGCAGAATTATAATTGTATCAGTTTCCTTTTTGATATTATATGGCTGTGTTTGCATTTCCATTTAGCTCTGAAACTTCAAAATTTGTATTCATGTAGCTTTTTCTGAATCTTGTGTCAATATCTGTTTCTTTGTATTCATGCAGCTAGAATGAGTTATGAAGTATGGATCTGGGGGGTTTTAGACATGGATAACGTTGATACTTAGAAAAATAACAACACGGAGAAATAGAGTCGTCCATGGATTCTATTCTCTTTGCATGACACATATGGGCTTTGAAAGTTCATTTGACAAAGACATTTTGATGGAATACTGTACTACTAGCACTGTTTCAGTCATTCAAATTGCTGTGAAAAGTATAGGACAAGAGACCTCTATATATAACCATCATGGTTAGAACTCCTAATTCATCCAAAACTGTGAAATGGACGAATCCTGACAGCATTATGAACTCCCATATTTCAATCGTAACTCTCTGAAGTTGCCTTTTATTCAAGGAATATTGGGTTTGTTTAGTAGATAAAAAACTTGTTTAGTGAAACCAAAATCGACCCTAGGGCTTTAAGATCGGTGATGGAGTTTTTGTTGTAATATGGGTACAATGGTATATTTGTCCATTAAGGTTTAGTTGGAAAACCCTAGTTTTCAATTGAAAGCTTCATCTAGGGTTTAATCCTCAGCCATATGCAGCATAGGGTGCTGCACCCTTTGAAGAAAAAATAAGCTTTAGGAGACTCTCAAACCAGAATCGCAGATCAGAAACAACCTAATGGTTGTGCTCTGATACCATGTAACAGGGCAGAGCCCTAGAACACCAGAACCAAGAGGATGAAGAGAGGAGATGGAGAAGAAGAATGGAGAAGAGGGACAAGGACTGATTAGAGTCTTAGAGACTCTCAAACCAGAATCGCAGATCAGAAACAACCTAATGGTTGTGCTCTGATACCATGTAACAGGGCAGAGCCCTAGAACACCAGAACCGAGAGGATGAAGAGAGGAGATGGAGAAGAGGGACAGGGACTGATTAGAGACTGATGATCGAAATAATCAGTCCCCTGTCCCATGAATTTATTTATATATGTCAAAGTTACAACAAATGATTCCCATTACAATTAGGAATCATATAAATAGAAAATAGAAAAACAATGTAACTAGGACTCAAACTAGGAATCTAATTTAATTACATTAAAACACATAGACACCAAAATAGGTATATCGATTAGAATAAGAATATTCTAATCTAGATACTCATAGCTCGATATACTTCAACAAGGATGAAGACCGGCAAGAAATTTGGCAACATGAAACTCAGCTTGTTGAAGCTTCAATTGTTATAAATCAAGTAGTGGGAGGTTGGTGAACTTGAAGTTCTTCAATAATGCCTTTGTAACTACTGAAGTACTCATTCAGAGAATTGTCACCTTGTGTAAAATTGAACAACTTTTCATGAAGTTCATAGGTTCGAGAGATATTTTTCTCCTGAGAAAAGTTTTCCTTCAGATCATTCCATTTGCTGTAGTATGAAACATGATATTAGCAGCAATGGTGGGTTCTATACTATTCCACAACCATATATTGAATGTGGAATTCCCACGCATCCAATCTTCATATGTAGTGACAGAGGTAGGATGTTTAGTATCAACAGTAGGAGGATCTTCAGTAAGATACTTCATCTTTCCTTTGGCATGAATGTAAACAAGTACAGCTTGGGACCATAGCATGTAATTAGATACACCATTCAACTTGATATTGGTGATCTGAATTCTGAACATGAACATTATCGACTGGGGTTTTCGGATCAGCCATCATGCAGGTTGGCAGTATAGGGATTAATGGAATCATCAATAGTCATAAGAACCAACAACAAACCAGTCTATATAGCAAGTAACAATATTCAGCAGCAGATAGAACTCAAAGTAGATCAGATCGGTACCTTGAATCCTAGATTTCCGGGTGATGTGATGTAGGACCAGATCAACAGATCTGATTAAGCCAGAAGGTGATCAAAGGACCCCCTTGGTATGAGAAACAAAGCCCCAAAAGTGGGGAATGGTCTACTGGACAGATCTTGAAAACTACCAGAAATCGAGAAGACCAAAACTGGTTAAAAACAGAGTACTACCAGTAGTTCTGTGATATGCAAATATAATGGAAAGTCCAATTGCTGATCGAATCTTCAAGAGGAACAGCTTGATAATGGTGCTAAAACAGGGGATCCAGAAGTAGAATCTCCACCAAATTGAATCAATAGAACAGAGATTTCATCAGCAGGCAGGTAGATATAGTAGAAGAACCTTAGTTTGTATTTAGATCATCGAAACTAGGGTAGTATAACAGTAGGCAGCATTGGCTGCTGCAGCCAGAATCGAGATATAGCTGTGGACTATCAAACCAGAAAAAGAGAAGAGGGTGATTACTAGTTAATGGTGCTTTAATACCATGTTACAATACCAGAGTTAGAATCCAATAATCACAAGAGAGAAGAAGAATGTAATTTCTAAAGAGGCTAGCAACCAATGGTTGCAGCCTTCCCCCTTCATTCAATATATAGTAGATAGAATACACAGATTCCTAGTAGGAATAAGAAAGTAAAACAGAGTCCTAGACTAATAAGAGAAGAAAGAAGAAGGAAATAGGAAGGACACTCACTACCAACGGGACACACACACACAACCCATGATAGGTAGGACTCTTCCTATTATGGAGACGTACAATAAACCCAGTCCCTATTGGTTTAACATGAACCATAATATGTCTATCATCCCGTATTGCACCATCGGTTCCTTAAGGCCAAGACTGCCGAGTGAACAACTATAAACATTTCATACCATTTTCTTCACCTCGCAAAAATCTCTAGGCTTTTCTTGCTCACGTTAATACTTTGCCAATGAGGGCTATAGCTTATACGGAATTGGTCTGTGATGTTTGAGATGTTCACTATCTTTAGGAGACTGAACAATGATATATTTGAAGTTAAGTGTGCTTCCATTTCAATGAATTTATGAGGCAAGGACCGTTAGGCTCTTCTCTCTTGAAGCTTGTGTGGTTATTTTTCTATGAGATTATTAGAGTTGCTAAGGGATTGCTTTGCTCATTCATCCCTTGAGGTGAACGCAGTGTGGTTTAGCCCTGCCTCCCTGTGCCATACATCCCAAACCCCCTCCCCAAGTCTGGGAAAAGGAAAAAAAAAAGGGAAAAGAAAATGACACATTTGAGTTTAATATATTGTTACTGTCCGTTAGAAATTTTGCCTTGATATATCTATTATATGAACTTTGATCTAGCATTTTTTCTTTATCATTATGAACTTTGAATTTCCATTTTGAAATTTACCTTTTCTTTCCTTTCTTCAGGTGAAGATAATAAAATGTCTTGTAGAAAATATCGTTGTAGATATATCTTTTAATCAGCTTGGTGGGTTATGTACCCTTTGTTTTCTTGAGGAGGTGAGGTGTTCTGAACATGTGGCCTCTAAACATTTTGCTTGAATCAGTGAACCTTGATTCTTGGTGTATGCCCTTCTAAAAAATATCTTCACTCATACAGGTTGACCATTTGATAAATCAAAATCATCTATTCAAGCGCAGCATTATATTGATTAAAGCTTGGTGTTACTATGAGAGCCGTGTGTTGGGTGCTCATCATGGACTTATTTCAACATATGCCCTTGAAACGTTGGTTCTATACATATTTCATGTTTTCAACAATAACTTTGCTGGTCCCCTTGAGGTATTTGCATGATTCACTATCCTTATTTCTTCCACTCTTTATTTTGAACTTTCTAGTTGAAAGTCTTCTCTTGGCATTTGCAGGTGCTCTATCGTTTTCTGGAGTTTTTCAGTAAATTTGATTGGGATAACTTTTGTGTGAGCCTTTGGGGCCCAGTGGCCATTAGTTCGCTTCCAGATATAACAGGTAGATATGGAATCATGGATCCATATTTACAATTCATTCTCCTCATTCACTGTATTTCGTCATTAGAAAAATATCATCCAATTCACCATTGCTTATTTTGTTTGGATGTCTTACAGCGGAACCTCCACGAAAGGACAGTGGAGAGCTATTGCTTAGCAAACTCTTTCTTGATGCTTGTAGCTCAGTCTATGCTGTTTTCCCTGATGGCCAAGAAAACCAGGGCCAACCCTTTGTTTCCAAACATATCAATGTTATTGATCCTTTACGTACAAACAATAATCTTGGACGCAGTGTCAGCAAAGGTATTTAAATTGTAAGCTTGATCCTGCATATTATATGTCCTGTGAAATTTGTATATTTTCTCATTGAAGTATTGACTGTAAGATGCTGGACAGTCGATTTCACTTTGGCCGTCTAAATTGTTTTTTATAAGCTAAATCAGGTACTTTTTTAGGTCAACTTGCAGCAAATTCTTGGTTCTGTTCTGTCTATTTTTACCAACTCTTTGTAGAACCATTGTGTGCCATAAGCCTCATCAAGCCAATTAGCATAGCAAAGAAAGAAGAAAGGTCAAGAAGCAGCCTAACTTGTGTCAATTTGAGCATTGCAGTTCTGTATTAAAATGTGTCTTAATGCTTTTGAGTTAAGATAGGTTGCATATGACTTCTGGAAACAGGATCTTGGGATCCAGAAGTGAAATTTCTCTCTCTCTCTCTCTCTCTGTTTGCAAAAGATTTTCTTAACATCTTTTATTTATTATTATTTTTTAGATAAGCTGAACACCTCGTAATTATTGATTAGGAATTATAGGTTGCTGGATCAAATTCAGCTTCCTAGATAGTTGAATAAGGAAATGTGTCAATTGGTCAAGTACTTGTTGCTGAAAACCAGGTCTGTTTTGGGCAATCTAGAGTTGGGAGCGTTACTAGGACTGAATTCTGTATATAGAATAATTAGATTCGAGTTAGATGTACTAGATTCAGTTGTAAATAAAATCAAAGTAGTTGGTATCACCAGGATTTTACTGCAATTGATTAGGACTGAATTGTAGATATGGCTGATTTTGTGGTTTCAACAAGTGATGGAATTTCAGTGGCTGAAATTGAGTATGAGAAGAGCAGTTTGAGGTTTATAGTTAGTGGAGGAAATTAGAAGTGCGAGAATAAAAAAGGAGTATGAGGAAGAGAGGAGAAAGCTAGTAGTACCACCGTAAATAGTAACCAATTTAACACTTTCTAAAAACTGATGATCCCTTAACTACCTAGGCACTTCAAGAACCATTCTGGAAGCATGTCATCCAACTCGTAATGGTCCACTGAAGCCCACGAAAAAAGAAATACGATCATGGATTCTTCTTAAAAAAAAGGATAGAAGAGTAAGAAGAATAAGGGGGAGTGGTATGCAGTCCAATTTCTGTCCCTTAAAGAGTGGAGGGGAGAAGAATAAGATGAAGAAAAGGGTGGATGAAGTGGGAAAAGGGGAATGGAAAGAATGAGATAGAGGAAGAAGAGGGGGCTTGAGAAGGGCAGTGATCCAGATAAGTCATTTTAACGGGCTTATTTTATTGGGAGTAAACTTTGGGTTGGGTTATATATATGTTGGGCCTTTGATCCCATGTGTTTTCTAAAATATGGGTAACAGGTATGGAAACAATATTTATTTCATTAGTTTGGTTAAAGTCCTGTTTTGAGTCAGTTTCTTTCATTATTTTAGTTTCCTAGTCAGTTTTTGTTGTCTTATTAGTTAAGGATTGGGTTAGGCCTTTCCTTTTTAGTGTTTGAGTCTGTTTTTTGAGTCTTCTATATATGTTTGTAAGGGGGCTACTGCCTTGTACTCGAATTTGATTAATGAGATATTGGCTTGAGCCTTTTCTGTTTCCCTGTGAGACTCAGATGGCTGTGAGATGCGGTGCTTTATGGTGGGATTCCAGTCAAGGCTAGGTGGGATGCTTAGTCATATCTTCTTCTTCTCCATCAATACTCAAGTAGCAATCCTTTGTTTTCTGCCATTGTTTGCTGCCTGTGATTTCAGTCCTATCACTAGTAGGATTCCTGAGTTGGAAGGTGAATCTCTACTCTAATCTTTGTTCTGATTACTGATTTCTAGTTTGTGAGTTACCTAAAGTAATCTCTTTTCTCATTTTTCTCTATATCAGAATTTGGATTTTTCAAATTAATTTTAATCCAGCCTTTGGTTTGTATTGGAACCTTAAGGCTTTTATTTAAACTATTGAATTCAAGGTCTGATCCAAATTTCAGATCATTTCGTTGGTTGGATTGAATTTAATTTCAGTTTTACTGTTTCTGAGATCTCCACCCTTGAGATCATTGTTTCCTAAATTACTTCCAAACCACTCATCAGATCATTCCCATCTTTTGAGGGGTTCTTATCCTTCCTATTAACTATTGTTTCCTAGAGTTTGGTTCCCATCTGAGAACATTGAAGTTTTAGGTTAATTGGGTTATCTGTGTGTTGGGTTTGCTTGGGATCCTATCTGGGAGGGTTTTAGAGTTCTTCCTACCTGCCCTCCCATACACACCAATTTGGTATCAAAGCCATGGAGGGACCAAAGATGGATGTTGAATTCTACATTTCTACTTCCCATTGAAGGATGATTGTGCAAATCTGATTCGACATCTCTACCAAACTTGTGGACAAGGTTTTTTTTTTCAAGCAGAGGAGAATTGATGCAGATAAGTCATTTAAGGGGCTTATTTTATTGGAAGTAAGCTTTAGGTTGGGTCTTTGATCCCATGGATTTTCTTTGTAATGGGTCACTTTAATGGGCTTAAAATATGGGTAAAAAGTTCAAAAAACGATATTTATTTCATTTTTTTTTTGTTGGATGAATAAAAATTTAATTACGAAGAAAAGAGAAGGAATGTACAAGCCGAAGCAAGAACTAGTTGGGGATTAGGATAGAAGTAGAGATACCCCAGGAGACAACAATGAGCCTGTTCCTCGGGGAATCCTTCACATCCTTAAGGGGGAGGGATCTAACTTTAGATGAAACATAAAAAAAGATGGCCTTCCAAATCATGTCGAAAGAGCGGGAGTTAGATGTCCATCTTCTAAGGTTGCGTTCCATCCAAATGTGGGAAATAGTGGCACAAAAGGCAATCTTGCCAACCGAGTCGCATATCGACTTCCCTCCGAATGTCATGTCGATCCAAATCCACTCCCGGCTGAGGGGGAGAGGAGTGCGCCTTCCGGGCCAGCAAAGGCGGAGAACACGAGTCCAGATGGAGGAGGCAAAGGGGCAAGTGAAGAATAGGTGATCAACATCTTCAGCCCCATTCCAACAAAGGCAGCAGCTGGGAGGGACTTGAATGTGTCGATAAGCAAGGAAGGCTTGGGTAGGGAGGCAGCCAGTGAGGGCGCGCCAGGCGGTGAGGCTATGGCGAGGTATGTGACCACGAAACCAAACAACTCTATGCCAAGGACAGGGGGTCCCTCTATGTCTAACCAAATCCCAAGCGGAGTGAGAGCTGAATCTGCCAAATTGGGAGGGGAGCCACAAGATGGTGTCGCCTCTACCACGATGCCCAGGGGGGATGGGGGGGAGGGTTCTCCAAAGGTCGGTGAGGGGGGGAGGGGAGGGGGGGGGGGACCAGGAGCCACTGGAGATGATGGGGGGATATTTATTTCATTAGTTTGGTTAGAGTCCTGTTTTGAGTCAGTTTCTTTCTTTATTTTATTTTCCTAGTCAGTTTATGTTACTTTATTAGTTAAGGATTGGGTTAGGCCTTTCCTTTTGTGTTTTGAGTCTATTTTTGAGTCTTCTATATAAGTTTGTAAGGGGCTACAACCTTGTACACGAATTTTATTAATGAGATATTGGCTTGAGCCTTTTTTTTTTTTTTTCTATGAGACTCAAATGGCTGTGCTATATGGTGAAATACCATTGGTGAGAGACCAAAATACTGTGAGGGGCCATGGGTGAGAGACCCGAGTCTGAGAGAGACTATCCTATCTTCTTCTTCCCTTCTTTGATTTCTTGTTTTTTATTTTATTATTTTGAAATTTCCTGCAAATCTGAGAACCAATCGAAGTATTTACTGTTGCTGGACCTGAAGTTTGTGATCCTCTTGTAGACTGGTTATCACTTGTGACTGGTCTACATTAGGCAGTCAAAGCATTACATCATGATAGTAGCACTTCAGAGTACAGCTGAATCCTGCATATTGTGATGTTGAGTGGTTGATCTCTTTAAAAAACTTTCACAACAATTTAGAAGGATATATCAAGCTTTATTTGGGAGACAGAAATGCCCTAATATATGTAAGGGTTTGAAGATTGAGAGAAAAAGCTCTTCCTATATTATTCTATTTTTTCTGATTTACTGTTGGTAGGATTTGTGAGTAATATAAAGGAGTTTCATATAGCCGACCCCATTTAGTTGGGATAAGGCTGAGTTGTTGTTGTTGTATAAGGGAGTTGTCATAAGAATTCAGTAAGATTATTTGCGTAATTAATATGTACATCCATGATATATGGAATTACCTTAACGTTCAATTCCTTGACCGTCCCCAGACCCCGCAGTAGCGTGAGCCTCATGCACCAGCTACGCCCTTTTTTGGTTGCTTATAGTATGCCAATTGCCTTTTTACTTCATTTTTTAAAATCTGTAGAGTACTGAGTATAGTGAAAGTTATCTTATACATTGAAACCTTGGTTGCAGCTTGTTTTCCAACTTAAGTACTGGAAAGAGGAGGGTGAGGAAAAGGGATGAGTGCTATTTCAATTTTCAAGTAGAAGAATGTTCTTTTAATCCCGTTGGTAAAATTACATCTTCCTATTTATGAAAGTTTATGGATGGTCATTGGTTGGTAAACAAAAAAAAAAGGGTGTACCCAGTGGACGAGGCTCCCGCCACTGCGGGGTCTGGAGAGGGTCATAAATGTACGCAGCCTTACCTTGCTTCACACAGAGGCTGTTTCCCGACTCAAATCCGCAACCATTAGGTTGCAATGGAGCAACTTTACCGTTGCACAAAGGCCCAACAATATTTATAATGTAGGTATCGGATGAATTGATGACTGATCTTGTGAATGGGCTCTAGTGGCAATTTCTTGACTCAACTACAAATTACAACATGCAAATAAAACATTTACTAACCAGGGTACAGATGCTGGCATGTATGTGCACGTGAGTTTATGTGTATTTTCTTTTCCTCTGTTTAATGCATTCTATATTTTTGTTGTGTTGTTATGATACATCCTGTTATATTCTCTGCAGGTAATTTCTTTAGGATTCGTAGTGCCTTCGCGTTTGGAGCTAAAAGGCTAGCCAGATTACTTGATTGTCCAAAAGAAAACTTGATTGCTGAAGTCAATCAATTCTTCATGAACACATGGGACAGGCATGGAAGTGGTAACCGCCCGGATGCACCAAGTTCTGATTTACGGTGCTTGCGACCATCAAACCCAGATCGAGTGGATGGGTCTGAGAATCAAAGGAACTATTCAAGCAGCAAGAAGAAGAGTGAGAATGTGGGAGGTCATGAATCTGAGACTGAGGGGAGGAACACATTCCATGGAATGCCTTCTCAACAAAGTGCTCACCCTTCAGAAGGCATGTCTAGGACCAGCCATGTGTCGGCAGTTTCTCGTACTCAAAGCCAAAAGAGTTGTGGCAACGTAAACAGATCAAGAATCTCTGATCAAATTGCACGGAATAATAGTGGGAATGAGAGTGCACATAACGAGAAGAGTCAGAGGAGTTCTAATTATTTGGTGAATGAAGTGCAGGGAAGGTATCAATTTGCAAGGACACGTTCTAGTCCTGAGCTTACAGACACATCTGCTGAAATTTCAACACGAGGAAGGCGTAACAGGGTGCCAGAAACAGTGAAAAACCAAATCACTTCTGCAAGGCAGGATTATAGCAGGAGGAAGAACTTGGTTGGTGAAGTTTCAGGAAGTCATAGTGCAAGATCTTCTAGTGATGATCCATCATCATTGCAGCATAGCTCATCACATCAAAGCCTTGATGCTGCTGCTGATTCAAACAGTGTTTCAAATAGTTACAATGATGAAAATGGCTTGGGTACCTTGAGTGAGGGGCTTTCATCTGTTGCTGAGACAATGGAGATGCATCAGGAAGAGCAAGACCTTGTGAACATGATGGCGGCTTCCAGGGTCCATAGTTTCAATGGACAAATACAGATGCCAATGAATCTAGCTTCTGCTCACCTACCTCTTCCTATTTCACCTTCTGTTCTAGCTTCGATGGGTTATGCTCAAAGAAATTTGGCTGGAATGGTCCCATCGAATATTCCCTTGATTGAGCCTCCTTGGGGCTCAAATCTCCAATTTGCTCAAGGTCTGGTTTCTTCACCATTCTCCCATTATTTCTCTAACGTTGGCTTGGCTTCTAATCCGGAGGAGACAGTTGAAACTGGTAACGAGCATTCAGATTTCACAGAAATGAATCAGGAGGATGGTGATCATGGTTTCTGGCACGAGCAAGATGCAGGTTCGACCAGAGGGTTCGATGCTGATAATGGAAGTTTCCAGGTGCTACCAGTGGATGAAAAGCAACAGCCAACTTCTGTAGGATTTAATTTTGTTCCTTCATCTCAGGTTAGTAGCTCTGGCAGTTCATTTATGAGACCTCAACAGAACTTTGTCAAGGAAAGCAGAGGGTTGGTAAGGGAAGATCATGGTGATAGTTTTCAGTACCAACACAACAGAGGCAGTGAGATGTACTCCACCGACAGAAATGCTAGTTTGAGGTTTGTACCTCCTTCACAGACTAGTTCTTCAAGAAGTAGACCGTCTTCTGAGAGTTCCTGGGAAGCATCATCTCTGAAGGTCTCAAAGTCAACAAGAGAGAAGCGTGGAAGGAAAACAGTTCCCTCTGCAGCTCCAGCTACTGGTTATGGAAAGGGAAAGACTGGGTGGCAACATGAGGGTTTGTCGGTTGATCATGTTTCTGGTCAGTCGGATGAGGATAACAGAGACTGGATTCCTCTGTCAACCGCGAGTAATGAAATTGCAGAAAGAAGCACAGGATCCACATCTGTGGCCTCTCCACATGTTCGAAATCATCAAATAGCTGGTTATGAATCAGCACAGATCAGTGGATCAGATTCAATGATACCCATAGCTCCCATGCTTGTGGGTTCAGGTTCTCGACAGAGAGCCATGGATAATTCTGGGGTGGTACCCTTTGCATTTTATCCAACAGGACCTCCAGTTCCATTCCTCACAATGCTTCCGGTGTACAATTTTCCAACTGAGACAGGAAATAGTGATGCATCCACGAGCCATACTGATAGAGAGGAAAGCCTAGATGGCAGCCGTATAAACCAGTCTCATCAAAATTTTGATTTGACTGAGAGCCTTGCTCATTCAGAGATCCTCAGTAATTCTAATTCTATGAAAGGTGCTGATTCTGGGGAGTCTACTGAGGAGCACAATTCTGATATTCTTAACAGTGACTTTGCTAGCCATTGGCAAAATCTGCAGTATGGACGGTTCTGCCAGAACCCACGGTATCATGGACCTCTTATATATCCTTCACCTGTAATGGTACCGCCTGTGTATTTACAGGGACATTTCCCATGGGAGGGTCCTGGAAGACCTCTTTCTGCAAATGTGAACCTTGTCACACAGCTCATGAATTACGGCCCTCGTCTTGTTCCAGTTGCGCCGCTCCAACCTGGTTCTAATAGGCCTGCTAGTGTTTATCAGCGTTATGGTGATGAATTCCCTAGATATCGTGGTGGTACTGGGACCTATCTGCCAAATCCTGTAAGAAAAACCTTAAACATGGATTAAGTTTGCTATTGATTATTCTAGTATGCAGTTTATTTTAATGCTTGATTACTTAGGTTAGGTGTGTAGAATGTGTAGTGCATAGTATATTCAAATGTCTTATGTGTATGAATCATGTACACATTTATTGGGCTGTGCCTCTTTCCTTTTACTTTCATCTTTTGTTTTCCTTTTTATTTTCCATCTTTCGATTGTCATTTTCCATTTTTCATTTCTCATCTCATTGCCCATCCCTCTTTTCCTATCTCTTTATTCCCCTTTTTGGTTTAGACCTCATTTCCCCTACCTTGTTTTGTTTGGATCCATGTAGCCGACCCCATTAAGTTGGGGGATAAGGCTGAATTTGTTGTTGTTGTTATATGAATAATGTTCTTTTGTGGTCTTTGATATAGACCTCATACCACCAGCCTCTTGTAGCCTTAATAGTTTGTTGATTGAAGGTTCAAGTATTTTTCAAACTCTTGTTTGTAGATATGGACCTCTCATGTCAGCTGACTTGTCTCATCTGGAAATCACCCACTTGAGTATACTGTGGGCTTGAGCATGGTGCCAGCATATTCTCTTATTTTACTTCAGTTGATATTTTGGACTCTGACTAAGAATAAAACTTTATTAGCCAAAAAAATAGGTAGAGCAACAAGAGAGTAAGAAACCAAAGCCAACACTAAGGAGGGAGTAGATCAAAGGATAAGGACCCAAATAAAACGATTGTCTGTCCACATCCCCCTCCTCCCCCCCCCCCCAACCTCCCTGGCAAGACCAAATGCTTCCACTAAAGAATCAGCAGATCTCATCCTTCATGAAAAGGAGAACTCCCAAGTATACAAGACTAGCTTTCCTAATGAGGAAGCAATAATACCTGGGTCCCCCATCTGAATCCTTAAGCCACTGAATAACCAAGACTCTTTTTCCATAATCACAACTGTCTCCCCATTAGCAAAAGATATTTCCAGCCCTCGAACGATTGCCTAAACTCAGCATTAATTGAATCGGTCTGACCCACTGGATCTGAGAACACCAATATAACCATCCCACATGATTTCTAAAGACCCCACATTCCCAGCTGGTCCCAGATTCCCAAAAGAATCTGTTATCAGTGTAAAGCTGAATAACAGTAGAGGGGGTTATCCAATCATGTTGAATCTGATCATGACTCATTGGAAGAAGCCATGAAGCCCCAGTGCATCCATTAGTAAACAGGGATACCTTGAGATGCCTCTGAGGCCAAAGCCCATCCAGCTGCTCCCAAAATCATCAAATCTCGCACATCTTGAGTAGATCTATGCCAACCACAGAACATCCTATTGCTCCTTGCCTCCCAAATTATCCAGATTACCAGGAAAACAGCCCTCATTTACTTTTGGATGCGTAGAATCTTATATGAGACATATCAATGAATTTTTTTTTCTACCCCTCCCCCTCCCCCTTTAAACTTTAAGCTTTTAATTCCTAGCTTTGGTAAGAATTGAATCAACTGACCTCTGTTAACTTTATTAGAAGATTCCATTCCGGGACCGGCAAGCATCTACTACCAGAAACCACAGAGGGAGTTACAATTATGATCGAAATGACCATCATGGAGACAGGGAAGGGAACTGGAACATAAATTCGAAACAACGGGCTACTGGACGCAGCCACAGTCGCAACCAAACTGAGAAGCCATCCTCAAAGCCAGACCGCTTGGCAGCTAGTGATAGTCGAGCCGATAGACCATGGGATTCATACAGGCATGATTCGTACCCTTCATATCAGTCCCAGAACGGTCCATTCAACTCCTCCAGCTCATTGCACAGTGGCTCTAACAATGTAGCGTATGGCATGTACCCCTTGCCGTCTGTGAACTCTAATGGCGTCACACCAACAGGACCTGTTGTCATGTTGTATTCCTATGATCACAACAGTGGTTATGGTTCACCTGCTGAGCAGCTTGAGTTTGGTTCTCTTGGACCAGTGCATTTTTCTGGTGTAAATGATGCATCACATCTTGGGGAAGGAGGATCAGCTAGGAGTGTATATGAGCAGCAAAGGTTCCGAGGATCTCCTGCACGATCCTCACCTGATCAGCCATCTTCACCTCAACTTCATAGGTTAGTCTCAACTGTTCCTCACCCCACCCGTCCTCCCTTCTGATATACTCTTACATGCTTTACTTTAGTCTTGTAAATCAGAATCCAATTGGCCCAACTAGAAAAGCAGCACCCACATTTTCCAGTTAGGTGTTGAAGTTCTACTTTGGCCTGGGCCTTTACCACATCAAATGGCCCATTGCTATTGTGTAGTGGTCCGAGCTCCCTATGATATATATGTGCTAGACTCTCATTGACCTCCCCCCCTACCCACAAAAAAAAGAAAAAAAAGAAAGCCATACATAGCACAAATGATGGATGCTAGTGACTAAGTAACCTTCGACGGTTGTGACTTGTTCTTAACAAGATGATTAAGTAACCTACGCTTGATTCCACTTCTGCTTCTCTTGTACTTTTGAGCTACCAAGTATTTACTTCCTATTTGTTTATTGGGATTGCTTGTGATGCTGTTGATGTATTATCTTAACAGGGGGATTTGATTATTTTGCCAGATTGGCGGCCCAGAGGAATTATCAATTGAAGGATGAGGATTTCCCACCTCTGTCATTTCCGAACGAGGGGGTTAATGGTGGTGGGAACAATTATAATGGCAAACCTTCACATTATCATGCCTTCTTATTCTCACCTCACTCCTAAAAAAGGATCTGGGTCTGGTGCCCAAGGGTTTTCTCCCTGTATATTTCTCTCATATATAAGTGGACACCCTTTCATACTAGAGTAGTGTTTGTATGTACACTACAAAAGTCAATTTTTTTAACCTACACCTATATTACAGGCATAGAAAAGGATGATGGAAGGGAAATGGGGGTATTCTTATTATTTTGTTCTCTTCCCCCAGCTTCTATTTGTTTTCTTTTTTCTCTTCTGCAGTGCTGAACTCCATTTGTTTTACTTAGATCTCCTTCAGGTTTAGAGTTTATTTTTTCTTTTTTTCTTTTAATTCCCTTGTCATAGGCGTTTAGATTCGTGATTTCATTGTCAATTAACCCAGTCTTTCCTTTTTTGCTCTCTACACCTCTTTTTACGTACTCTGTTTTGGCTTCTAAACTGTAGCATATTAATTTCAATGATAAATTAGATGATATAGGTTTATGGTGTTCCCTACTGACATAATGTACACCAGGTCCATCTTCTGTAGTGTAGCGGCTGTAGTAGCATTGACTGGTTGACTGCCTCAAAATCTAGTAGGCTGTTTAAGCTGTGTAATCCTTTGCAGTGCTTCCTTCCAGTAAACTATGTGTAGAAATTTGCCCTAATTTATTAGCATTTTGCATGTCAAACTCTTGCCATTTGCTTTTCTCCATCTTTTATTTTCTTTGGGTTGTTTTTGGGTTGGGGTCTGTTAATTTTACAGAATAGATGTAGTTGACAAGGGCAGTTCTTGATCGGTCACCATATTGGAAAAAGATGAGGAAATTGAGGGAAACAGGAAGAAAATTTCAGACTATTAAATTTAATCTCTAAGCCTAGGACACCCCTGGCCCTGGCAATGTCAACCAATGCTTCCAACTGGATGTCATTTAGACCAGTAAATTGTGTGTTTTTACCATCAAACTCCCTTGATGAGATGTTTATTGAAGTCTCTTTGAACCAACCTCCATGATAAGAAGTGCCTGTTAACTGATCAGATTTCCCTTAATTTTCTGTCAAGGCAGTATAATTTTACAACGAATGGGACAGTTATCCAATAATTGTCATATGAGCATTACCAAAAAATAAAAAAAAATGGTCATATGAAGTTGTAAAGAAATTTAATTAATAAGAGGTTCAAGACTAGTTTATGAAAAATTCTCAAGTGGCAAAAGAGAGCTCTGAAATTAAATACCTCCCCCTGACCATGAATTTAAAGTGAATGAATTTGGATTTAAATTTTAGTGATCAATCCAGATCATTCTAGGATGCACTGACTGCCCCATTAAATTGGAAATGGGTTTCCTCTTCTAGTCTCAACCTGTCTTAGTATAATTATGTAGTTCTTTACATCTTTTTAGTCAATTTTTTAGGGAATATGGTCAACAATCATGGAAACCGGGAAAAATAAAAGAAAATTGCCAATTTCAGCCCCAAGTTAATCTGAGTTTTATTGGAATCATTGACTCAGAGTCAGGGTCAGGGTTTTAATACACGTAATCGGTGATGGAAGGCGGTCAGTGCCAATTCCAATCCGGATTGAAGTCAGACTTAGTGTCAACTGTCTGGTCCAAATGTGTGAGAGCTATTTATGCAAATAATAGATCTCTTTTTTGACCCTGTACCATAAAGAAAGAAAGAGTCCTGAAGCTGGAACAATATAACAAGCATTCTCCCATTACTCAAAGAAATAGTCATCACCCGAAAGATCAGGTCTGTTTAGGATACTTTCTTTTGGACAGACCCATGGTTTTCATCTGAAATCATAGCCTCCACCCCAATAGATCAATCTTTATCCAACCCCTAAATGAAAATATTCATTCTTTGACTCTGCACATTGGAACATTAACTTTTTATAAGTTTCCTCCCCCCCCCAACCCTAAAAATAAAAAAATAAAAAAATCATTCACAACATCAATAGAATCCCTATTACCCAAGGACCAGATTTCTGGTTGTGTAACTGTTATCATCTAGCAGCTTTTCCACCAAACTGGCGTCCAAATTTCTACTTCAAATAACTCAAATCACCAATGGAAATGCCCCCAACGTTATTCTAATCGGTGGAACTTCGTTTGGAAACTTCAAATCCATCCTAAATTCAAATTCCATCTATGGAGGACTTTCTATAAAGGAATCCCAGTTACAAAATTCCTCTCAAAATGGGGTATATCTGATCTCTTCTACCCCATTTGCAATATATCGCAAGAATCTCTGTGGCATGCTCTCTTCTCCTGTCACATATCATCCCGAATCTGGGCAGCAAGGCCGCTTTGGCTCAGGGTTGACCATTTCCAGCGTAACAACCCCAAAACCTTCCTCATAGACATGTTCCAATCTTTATCCCTCAACAAAAACAACTGCAAATGGGCTCTGTGTACATGTGTCATCCCCAGATCCGCTTATTTCATTTGGCATCATAGGAACCGAGTTGCAAAGATAGGTTCATCTCCTATCCCAAAGCTAATCCTCGACAACAATAATCATTGGACTGCTGATCTATGTCTCACCCCAATCCCCCTACAGGATTTGATTCAATGCAAAGATGAGAATGGTAATGTATCTACTCCTTACTATATATCAACATCACAAATATAAGGTAACATATTCAGATGTTTGCAGGTCACTTTAACAAATGTGTAACAAATCCGGATGGACTTTGTAAATTCTTGTGGATGATGTACTATACAAGTCGGGAATACATCTAAGGAGCTGCAGGACTTGATCAATGAACTTTTTATTTGAACTCTTTCTATATTTTTAAGCTTTTAGGCTCATATTCTCTAACAACTATTTTTTGTAATGACAGGTTCTAGGGTTATCACTCTGTTTAACAAGTTTGCTATCAAAGCAAGCAAGCTTGTTAAGAGAATCTCCGGTAGTGGGACTGTAAATAATATATCGCCCTTGCTTTAATGCTCATCGTTCTTTTTCCTACTCTAAAAAAATAAGAAAAGAACGGACTTTCTTACTACCTCACCCTATTCCCATTTCCCACCCACTTCGTATCTCTTTATCTCACCTTATTCCAACCGTATTCCCACGCTCTTCATCTTCAAAGTAATTCACAAAACAATAGTTGAGGTCTGCAGACTTTATCTCAAATATACATTCAGTTCTACCACGTTTTTAACAAATTTTGATCAGATCTGTAGAGTTCCAAGCACACATCCTGAAGTAAAGTGTAGAAACTTAAATGATCTTCCAAAGAGAAACGGATATTGTGGCATAGAAATTGATCTACCTCAACTGTAATCTAAGAGAAGGAGAAGAAAGAAAATTTCGTTGAACTTGATGAACTTGATGAACAAATGTCGGATAGAAAGAAAAAACATGAACCAACAGACGCAAGAAATTGAACATTTCCCTACTAGCGAAATTTAACATATATATTAACTTAACCTTGACTCGGATTACCTTGCTAGTAACTCTCCCGAGTCATAATTTTCTCAGAAAGGGTGTCTTGAGTCCCCAAACCTGGTTTTCGATCAATCAATGCTATTTAGAGCGAAGACCAGGGACATTTCTGAGACCCATTTTTCCAAGGATCATTTTTGGTATAGCGGGAGGGTTGTCAAGCCCCATACTCCTGCTGAACTCATTAGCAAGCTCCACAAGGTGGCACTTGTCCCGCCCCAGAGTCTTGTTAGAATTGTAGTAGCCAAGCCATGCTTGGTATGCTGCTTCTTTGTTCTTCATCTCTACCTGAGATAGAGCCCTTTCAACCTGTTCACATAAACAGTCCATAGACAAATCAAAATCAGTTCCAAGGTCTAGTGAAGAGTAATAGTTCTGATGGCAGCTTGGATGGGTCTATGGAACCATACTGTGCCACATTCTAATGTTTAGTGAATTGGACCACTTGTCTGTGGTTTATATTAGGACTCGCTAATTTTTCTCCTGGCAGTTGAATGAATGCAGTAAGTAACCTCACAAGGTAATGATCACCTGTTCATCCTTGTTTTTGTCCAGGTGATCTCTGCAAGGGGACCCTTCCAATGGTGGGTCTTGATTTCCTTTACAGGATGTTGGTATCAGAATGGGTGCTCCCAGATCATTCCAGAGGAACCACACCAAACCTAAGAGATCTCATAGCATAAGGCAATTAGACCTGTGACATGTTCAGGCAGACCATCATCCTATGATTACCTCTTGCTTTCTTCCATCAACTTCAGAAAACATAGAAATCGTGTAAAAGAAAACTCCGCACCTTATCATTTCCAGCTTGTCAAACTTAGTGGAAAAGCAATCTTATCACCCCAACACCCTTCTCTCTCTCTCTCTCCAGGGACGCAGTTATAACGCGGGGGGGGGGGGGGAAGTTAAGGAGAAATAAAAACTCAAGAACCACTCACTTTCTTCATTGTGTCTGGGTCAATTGAAGGTGCTGACGCCTTTTCTATTGGCAAATCCTTAACACTAGATAAGAAGAAATCTTCCCAAGGTGCCAGCAACAATATGCCCTTCCCTTCTTTCCCTCTCCGTCCAGTTCTTCCCAGTCTATGAATATACTGTTCTCTATCAGATGGCAAGCCGAGCTGCAATTACAACTTAATGGTTAAAGTGGAAGATTCAGAATAGAAACAATGTATGTCAACAATACTAACAAACTGACACGCAAATCTAAAATTGATGAAACATCAAATTTATCACTAATTCAAGGAAATTATCCTTAAAGTTGTAAGAGATCCTCCAGCTTGGAAGATGCCAGATGTTGTTCTAAAGGATGACAAACTTCAGTTGTAAGGTTCTCTTGCTTCTTTGTCAAACCAAAGGGGTAAAGACCCACATCACCATCTTCCACTGAACTTGTCAATTGAATTTTCTGCAACTTCACAATAGAATTTGAAGTGTATTACTAGTTCTTTTGGACTCCAGGGAGTGGCGTCCCTGGGGATTTTGAATGTATGTATGCACTACATTTAAGCTTTGGTGTACAGAAATTACATATTAACAGTATATAACTCCAGAATAGATTAAACTACAACATCGAGGTTTTCCAATTTTGTAGTGCAAATAGATTAACAGCAAGCTACCTGTACAACGAGTGTAACATCTGGATAATCAACTCCACGTGCAGATACATCAGAGGTCACAAGAATAAGACCATTCGACTTCCGAAATTCATCAGAAATCCTGGTTCTATAACTCTGCGGCTTTCTTGAGTGGATCTCCCGTACATTCAAGTTCAATTCAGAAAGAAGGTTGGCGACAAGTCTGGTGACCATTGCAGTTGTGCAGAACACTAGAACCTGCAATTTCAATATTAATCATGGATAGATAACATATGCTTGGAAGAAACACCAAACAAAAAATCATAGTTTGAAATTTTGGTCAAAATACCGAAATTCCGATGAAATATTTCAGTTTCAACGCAAGTCGAAACGAAATGGCAAGCAAATTGAGGGGTCTTCAATGTTTTGATTTTTTCACCGAAATGGACTATTTCAGTGGTATATTTTGACCATTTTGGCACCATTTTGATTTTGACCAGGGTCAAAACCAAAATTTTGAACCTTGCCGATGACATATGATACTGACCTAGGGATTAGTTTAGTTCCAGGAGAAAAAAATCACAAATTTGCCATTTTGTTAAGACTGAAATAAACCTTTGTCTATTAAAAAAACTCTGCCAATTTTTCGCTTTTTAACTTGCCCAAATCATTATCGTAAACACAAGGAAGAAAAGTAATTGGTAGGGGGGGGGGGGGGGAACCATCCAAATACCTTATCCAAAAATCCCAGAGAAATGTATTTGAATTTTGAACTGATTCATACCTTATACTCAACATCCTCGGCAATATGATCTTTGAGAAGAAGATATAGTAGAGAGAACTGTTTGTCTAGGGAAGCAATTAGACGCATTTGTCTCACCTGAAACAATGCCAAATTGCCAATATCTCTCATGTCAGTTAAGTTCTAAAAAATATCGCAAAAGAGGAATAGTAGATGAATAGATGAAACTTGAAAGAAGTGCCCACCTGTGAGTGTGTCTCTTCACTACCCTCTTCCACTGTGCTAATAAACTCGTGGTCTCTTTTCAATGCAATATGACAGATTTGACGGACCTGCATAAACATTAAACAGCACATAAAGAGCTTATAATAAAACTACAAGATGTTTTGGAATATGTGGCAAAGAGGAAATGGGACCTCTTCAGGGACAGTAGCTGAAAATAGAAGTGTTTGGCGTTGCTTTGGAACAGCACCAATTATTCTCTCAATGTCTTTTCGAAATCCCATATCCAATAGATGGTCAGCTTCATCAAGGATGAGTACTTTAACTCCCATCAGCCGAGTTGCAAATCCAGCAGTATTCTCAACATGATCTTTTAGCCTTCCAGGAGTGGCTACTAGAATCTGTGGGTTTCATGAATGCGAAAAATTAAATTAGTAAGGTTACACACCATAGTTCATGATATTGGTCACTTTGGGCTAAGAGAGAGAGCTATGAGGGAGAAGTCATACAAGTTGCTGGTGGGAAGGACTGTTTTGACATTTTACATTTTCTATTAACCCTTGTGTTGAGTTAACTAGGGCGATTTTCCAAGTAGATCAGCTGATTTTTCCGATCCACTTGGTTAATCCACTGAGTCAAAGACCAATATAAATAGACCGAGTTAATGGGACAAGTCAACCAAGTGAATGACTGACCCTGAGTGGATTGACCAATCCCCAAGAATCATATTATAATTGGAACCCATCATCACATGCAGCAATTCGGCATATTTGGAGAATTACAACTTAGCATCCGATGCATTCTACCAAAGGAGATTTTTGGAGGCAGAGAAAATTGAACCACTAAATAGTCTTACTATCTGATCAACTTGCCTTTTCTCCAGGGGGCTATCTTTCTTAAGTGGACTGTCCAGTAAAGCAAAACCTTGAATGGTCAGGATCAATGATTCTGGTAAACTTATTCACATACTTGGTTTCATAAGGTTCAAAGGGCTCTACCCAGGTAGGGTGGAGACCGACCATGTGGATGTTAAATTTCCTTTTCATGCAATGGTAGCTCACCTGACAAAGGTTTGCTTGCATGCGTTTCTGTTCTAGAGCAAGCCGTGTACCTCCAATTACAACCTGTACACCAATAGAAGGGTGATACTTCAACAGGGTCTTAGCCTCTACAGCAGCTTGACTTGCAAGCTCTCGAGTCGGACACATAACAAGCACAAGAATTGGGGGTCTCTTTTGATCATGATCAACAGGAGGTGATTTTACAACAACTTCGATTGCAGGGAGCTGAAATCAAGAACTCACCATAAGCATGGGGAAACTTCTGGTGAACTAAACAACAAACTGTTAATTTAACATCCCAACAAGTGCCCTCAAAAACCCAAAATGTGTGCTTTACCAGAAATGCTACAGTTTTGCCAGTGCCTGTCTTTGCCTTGGCCAGAACATCCTTGCCTGGAGTACAAAATTGATCACAGTGAACATTGTTATCATTCTGAACTATGAGTATAAGGGATACTGTGACATTAAATAACTTAAATGGGTGAAGCAGAAAAAGAACACTAAAAATAATATCCTTATACAGGTTTGTGATTAGTTCAGCCAAATCAAATTAAGGTGATCCTCCACCCCTAAAGCAAGGAAATTATCCCCTTTGCAGGTCTATACCATGGAGCCTCTAACCAAGAAACCCCCTTCATTCATTTTCAAATCCATAATTTCTTTGATAACAGAATCTGTAAGGCATTCACTTCATCACTAAAACTCCAGTCACTGGCAAAACATAACCAGGATCATTTTCACTAGCTTCCTCAGACCCAGACCAACCATTTCCTTACGCTCACACATGTCCCTCAAACTTACTAGTGCTAATTAGAGGATAATGTGCATCATAGTTAACTCATTCCATCACTTTATTGGTTTTACTCGTCCCAATTTCAGAACCACACATCATGGTTTGTCTTCTAACCATTCTAAATACTTTTCTTTTTTCCTTCCCAATTTTAACCGATGAATAGCAGTAAACTTTTATTGATTTGTAAAAATGGAAGTCTAAGACTCAAACATTCATCTCATACAATTAGTTGTAAGGCATCGCCTAGGCAACACCTTAGCGTCCAGGAACCTTGTTGGTGTCACCTACCATCCAGGCCCCCTCCAACATCTTGGGTGCCTAGACACTGTGACAACTATGCATATTAAGTTATATCAGATCTCACACATGCTCAAATCGATCAAGGGAATGGAATTCCCCAAACTCCAACTCGGCCTTCTATTTTCAAACATCGTTGGCCAAATAATCTGACAAGTATTTGCTGACCTTGGCTTCCAGCCAAACAAGCAGTTCAACTATGAAGCAAGGAACTTTATGTTCCTAAGAACATGTGCAAATCTCCAAGTAGCATCAGTATTTGAAGCTCATTACCCCAAAAAAAAAAGTATTTGAAGCTCCCATGCAATGACGCTTGAGGAGTCTCCTTCCACCATTATGCTACCAAATTCATAAACGATGCATAATCGAATCCCTAGATCTAATGACTACTACCACCCCAGATGAGCCCCGATCTTCCAAAGACAACCCACAAAAGTTAAAGTTATAGCATCCCAACCCCCCCCCCCCCCCATGTTTGTGGCACCTCTCTTCTTTTCCTATGAATAGTAGAATTACATTTTGCCAATCTGTAAACAAAAGGGCAAAGAAACATCACTTAAAAGGGTTTCAGCGATAGCATAATATGCTACACTCACCTTTACATTCTTGATGACCACTGACTCTGAAGAAAACTCATTATGAAACAGCTGGGCATTCTTTCCTCCCAAATACTCCAGGCACCCACCAATAGTGTAGCCCTCACACGAATTTTCTCAAGCTCAATTGTACGTCACTGGGTCACATGATAAACCGGAATTTGACTTACATCCCCATCTTCAACAAATAATTCTATGGACAATATTGTCCTCAACATCTACCTCTTCATGGACATTCCAAGAAAGAATGGCAACACCTCTTCATGTATCCCTTGACACCGACTAGACAGTCATAATCCAACTTTCTTAAAAGTTCAGGTTCTCAAGCATCCCTTATGGTTCTAGCTTCAGCATCTACCGCCAAACTAATTTCCTCATTCAAAAACTATGTAATTTGCGGACATTTTCCTTGAGAAACCTCTTTGTACATAAACAATCTAAGCATCCATGGAACACCAAACATTAAATTTTATAACATTAGGCAACTGACCACAAACAAAACTTAAAACTTTAAAACTGCTAGTGCATGGAATTACAATTTAATGGTTGTGAATAATCATAATTCAGTAGCAAATCTCTACAGCCCATCAGCCAAAAACTAATTAATTATTTCTTTTACTAGAAGGTTATGAACCGTGCTTAAAGAAATCAACCTTTCAGAATGACAGGGAGAGTTGCCTCCTGCACCATAGTCATTCGCTCATATCCTGCATCCTTTATTCCTTTTAATGACATGGGGGAGAGGGAACACTGATCAAATCTACACACACACAAAATAAATCAAATATTTAGCTAACAAACACAAGAAAGTCCAAGCTAAGTAAGCAGAGAGCAAAGACCATGAATTTTCAATGTGTTCTTAGAACTTAAACCTAGTTATTCGAACTATAATTTTAACTTTGAGGAGTTTTACATGTTTTCTATTTTGAGTGAAGAATAAGAGAGGGGGGGGGTGGAACTCATCATCCTTTTCATCTGCCATAAAGGCAAAACAGAGGCATGATGATATGGACTCTCAACAGGTCTAAGGATCATGACAGAGATCTTTTACATCAAATATTGACCAAAATGGATTAACTAAACCATCTGATGGGAAGTGTGAAGACTTCTCTCAGCCCATAGTTTCGGGTGACTCAAGGAATATGAGAGGTTGAACAATTAGGACCATCTACTGCAGTACACAAATGGCATTCGCTATGAAGAACTCTAATCATAGCATCACTATATCTTTCCTGTTGCAGTTTGTCGTCTCGCTGAAGTAAAAAAAGGTTCATACATTTGAATATCCAATGTTCACACGCATAAACTTAGCATCTAAAATTAGCGGACAATATTGAGTTGTGTTATCAATGATGCCAAAAGGGTCCAGTCTGCAAATCCAAATGAATTTGAATGTACGGTATAATAGTCACGCATGTGTGGCATTGACAACTTACCTAGTCTGACTCAGGTGAGAGTCAGTTTTCCCAGTTGTACTCCGAGGCACTGGCTGCACATTAACTTCTTTGGCTGATCCAGGCAGTGATTTTGCACTCTTTAACATGTCTTTATCATCATCTTCCTCACTATCCTCCCCACTTAGTAAATCTCCAATACTGTATCTCAACTTCTCATGGTCATCGTCCTCGTCCTCATCCTCATCCTCATCCTCATCCTCATCCTCCGACATTTTAACAGATTGCTTTGAACCTCTTCCCCCACTCTGCAAGTTTGCATCCCTGCGTCCCTTTCCAGAAGTCAAGTCAAGCGAAGAGAGGTGGAAGAGACTCTGACTTGAACCTCTTCCCCCTCTTTGCAAGTTTGCATCCCTGCGTTCCTTTCCAAAGTTCGAATTAGAGTCTCTTCCACCTCTTTTCGCCTGAGAAGAAACTGTGCCTCGAAATTCACGGCCCCTCCTACTCGAAGAAAATCCGTCACGCTTGTCCTCTTCTTCCTCTGTTTCACTACTAACTAGTCTCTTGGAACGAGACCCCGTCAGGCTACGGGAACTGCTCCGATCCCTAGCAGCGAAATCATCCGAAAAACAATCTCTCCGCGTCCTTGAAGACTGAACTCCACCTCTCTCGCCTCTCCCACCTCTCTCGCCTCTCCCGCCTCTCCCACCTCTCCCAGCAGCGAAATCATCCGAAAAACTGTCTGTCCGCGTCCTTGAGGACTGAACTCCACCTCTCCCGCCTCTCCCACCTCTCGTGGAAGAAAATGAATCCCTACCCCTACTCGTATCCCTATCATTATCCCTACCTCTACCCCTATTCCTATCCATATCCATATCTGAATCATCATCACTCTCACTGCTCAACCGAACACGAAAAGAGTCAGTCTTCAAGTCACTGATCCAATCACTAAGCTCGGCTTCATCCTCAACCAGACTCTTTGCCTGCCCGCCTCTCCCGCCAAAACTCCCAGCCTGAAATTTCACTCTCTCCATGCCACGACTGCGCGAGAAATCCGAAGGCCGACGAGCAGAAGAACTACCACCATTCCGAGGACTAAACGAGCGGGTTGAAAACCTCCGAGTTTTAAACTGGTCACTCTGCATAACGTATTTCAACCTGAAGGGGAAAGCTCGACTGAGAATGGAGATTCCGTGACACGATTGAAGGCTTGTGCGCTCGAGTCTCATGGAGGAGAAACCGCGGGTGGAGACAGAAACGTTGAGCAGGCGAAGGGGAAGAAGCTGACCAGGCATAGTAGAGTCGGCACAAAGTAAAGGGAGATGAATAAAACCTTACTCCACTACTCCAGAGATAGATGATTCGCCCAAAAGATGAATTTAGCACCAATAGAGTTTGGTGCAGCGGTAATGGATAGCTCTCAGTTTCGATAATCGAACACAGGGACCGAATTCAGCAATGAGACTTGCGGAGGCTGAGGCTTATTTTTCAGACTCGATAACAAGAAAGTATGAAAGCTGCAGGAGAAGATAAGAGGGGGTCATCTCAGCTAGGGTTTTAGGGAGGTTTTAACGTTAACCTGAAATGAAGGTTTAATCATCTTCGCTTCAAATTATGTTTTATTGCCTTCTATGTTTAGGATTTTTATGTCTTTTACTTATTTGTTAAACTTCTTAGGGTTCGTTGGCGCGATCTTAAGTACGTCATTCGCTGATAAGGTGAATTGCCCTTGAGGTGAATTCTCTTTGTAATGTGGTGATGAAAATAGGGATTTCTATTAAAAAAAAATTGAAAAATAGTGATAAAAATTAGGGCAATCAAGTTGAAAGACCATTGGATCAGGATCGTCTCCAAGGAGCCCAGCGCCCAGGATGTTGCCAGGGGGTATTCAACGGTCAAGTTGTATCGCACAAATCTCGACGCATGCCCAGGGATGTGTGCGGCACAACCCAACAACTGGCAACACCCTGGGCATGCTGGGCTCCCTGGAGACGAACTAAATTCAAGATCATTTGGATAACATCTCTCCATCCCAATCCTTCTTTGATTGTAGCAACATGAAGTCCATCTAGCAAAAACGTAAAATGCCCAACCCAAAAAGCAAAATGTTGCTCCATTCTAACGTCTCAAAAATGGCTTTGACCTCTCTACCTATCTTGGTACAAGACTGGACTTGGAGATCATCACCAATAAAGCATTTCTAACCCAAATCTAAGCATAACGGATTGGGCATTTTGCTTTTCGCTAGATGGACTTCATGTTCTATCATATGCAGATCTTCATCATTCAATCGATCAAACTGAAGTAGAACTTGTAGTAATTGTAAAGGGTTGGAAAACTACAAGGAATCCAGGAGTCTTACTAGCTGAAGTTTAGTGCAACACTAGGAAGACTAAACTCAATCTAAACTATCCAGACAATGCAAATATACCTTGGAACTGCTTACCAGATTTTTTGGAACTAGCTGATCTAACCTCAAATCCCTCCTTGCCAAAGTTTCAAATATGCAATGACGACAAGCTAGTTAGTTATCTAGAAAGTATGGCACTCCAGGCCACCAGAATTAGGGGTGTACCCCCTACTTTTGTACAAACTTCAAAAATTTTAATTTTAATTATATTTTATTACTTTGCATAAAAAAAAAAGTTCCCACTACATTATGCATAAGAAGGGTAAGAAAAAGTTTATGACATTGAAACTAGATATGGCTAAGGCATATGATCATCTAAAATGATAATTTTC
Organism: Telopea speciosissima; assembly: GCF_018873765.1. NCBI lineage: Eukaryota > Viridiplantae > Streptophyta > Magnoliopsida > Proteales > Proteaceae > Telopea > Telopea speciosissima. Next base: position 84,178,059 of record NC_057916.1, on the reverse strand, counting down.
TGGAGAGGGTTTTGTTTTTTTCATATTGGGTTTCAACCGACAATGGGTCTCAATGGTAAGACGTGTATAAGACGTGTATACAATCACGTATGACCTTCTCATTATCAGTGATCAGTCTCTCCTACTAAGGAATATATATTACGTATTATTGATTGGTTTGGTTCAATTCATGGGTTTATTTATGGGTTTATTGGTTCAATCGGTTCATGGGTTTATTATGGCTTTGGTTCAATTCATGAATTTTGCTTGCCTTCTGGTGGTCAAGCGAAGAGGCCTATTGCCCCAGCAGCTACATCGGTTAATTCTCTTGAATGGTCTCCTTCGGCTCCTACCTATTTAAACTTATAGATGCGGCTCTATCTAAAGGAAAAGGGGACATTGGCTATATTATTTGCAACTCGCAACGTAATATTATTGGCGTAGTATCGAAGCCCACCCACTTCTCTTCAGTGCTATAGGGTGAAGCACTGGCAATCAGAGAAGGTCTACTCCTTTGTATTTCAAAAGGAGTGGATGATGTTCAAGTTGAAACAAACTACAGGGAGTTGGCCTCTTTCCTTACAACAACCCAGTTACCTCCACCTTTCGAAATTATCAATATCTTCCACAAATTCAGTTTATAGCGCCTCATTTTGGTGATCGTTCCTTTCATTATATGGGAGATTAACAACATGGCTAACTTCTTGGCTAGAAAGGCGTTGTCTATATTGTGTGAGACAAATTGGCAAATTTTCATTCTTTGAATCTTCGAATTATGTAAATCAGATTCTATGTGTTACACATGCTTTAATAAATAAGTTCATTTTCTACCCCCCCTCCAAAAAAAATAAAATTTGCACTTGCGAATTGAGGCATCTAATCTAATGTTTGAAATCACATTTATGGTATTTGATGTGGGGGTGTTAATTGGTCCAGTTATGGGCTATTGATTCGGTTCCTTAATGGTTCCGGTTCTAAGGGGTCAAGACCATGACCAGACTAATAAGTTAATCGGTTCCGATCCAGGATCATTAACTAATGGGTGGGCCGATTCCGATTCTGGTTCCTAAAAGGATCCAAACGGTCCAAAATAAAATTAAAAAAAAATCTAACACGTGCTACATATCAATAATATTATAATAAAATATCAATTTCATGCACATGAGATATGCAACCTAGAACCCACTATCATTTTCCCCCTCAAATCACGAAACTAGTCTGTATTATCTTTTATTTGTACTTAATTAATAAGTAAGAACACCACCACTCTCGTAAGTTAGGATTAATAATAAGAAGATGATATGGAACAATACAGCCCGATCCATATCATATCAATATTGATAAGGATTTTTTTTTTTTTTTGGCAAAGAAATATAAATAAGGACTTGACACCAATTTAACGAAAAATTATCGCCCCTAGTACTACTAGGGGTGCTGTGCGCATCATGCGGTGCAGCACCGTCAATGTGTGCATAGTGGGCCCTACCATGCACACATGGGCGGTGCTGCACCGCACGATGCGCACAGCACCCCCAGTAGTACTGGGGGCGATAAAGGTCCCAATTTAACAGTGTAAGTTGTATAACCCATGGTCCATTTCACCCTTCATCTATCACATCAAATATAAAAGTACTTGAATTTTCTTCAACAATAATGCATCTAATATCAAACCTTCTCCAAACCCCCAAATAAAATACAGGGTACAGTACAGTATAGTACAATCAAAACTACTCTCATTCTTTCATGTTCTTGACATCTTCACAAAAGCTATGGCCTCTACAAAATTAAGCCACTTCATCTTAAAAACTACGTATAACTCTCAAATTACCCAGAACAGATCTTCTCTATTTTTGTTATCAAGTAGCTAGAACTTCCCAGATCAATTCTGGATCAAACGAGGGCAACCTCGCAAGAGAATAACCACCTTCAAATTCCAAGCCCTCCTCCTCTGCAACCACTGGAGGATCATCCGTGGAAACAAAAGACGATGACTTGACACTCCTTGAAACATACTCTTCAGAATTAGATGGTGAGAACATTTCTTCGCACCATTTCTCACCAGGAACGTATGACGATGAAGACGACAATGGCGAAGTCGATGAGTCTATCTTTCTTCTCTTCTCAGCCTCTTCACCATCATCACGATTGCTTCTTTCACGGGCTTCACCATCTTTACTGGATTTCTTTTTCCTTAGCTTCTGATAGATGGCCTGAATTTTGGCATCAACTGAGGACCTCAAAGCACTTAGCTTGGCAGAGTCTGGAAATCCAAACTTAACCCCGTCGTCTCTGAGGTTAGGGAAATTCAAACGAGCGTACTTGCCGCGTATTTTATACGCAGCGCGATCGTAGGCATACGCCGCTGCTTCGGCAGTATCGTGTGTTCCCAACCAGATCCTCATCCTGTTCTGAGGGAGTCTAATCTCTGCAACCCATTTGCCCCAGTGCCTTTGCCTCACTCCTCTGTAGAGCTTCTTCCTATATGAACACAGGCTAGTACCTGTAAATGCACAATTTTGAATCCTCGGATCAGGAAAGGGAAAGGACAATGCTGTTCGACCAATTGCGCCATTAGCCCTGCTTTCGTCGCTGAACTTTTGCAGCTGCTCCTTCTGGCGAAGATAGACAGAGGAACCTAATGGCTCTTGTGCTTGACTGGTCACAGCGTTTGAAATCGGGAAATTAGAGAAGATTGAGTCCAATGGGTTTGTTCCACCCGAGAGTAAGAGTTCCGATAGAGATGAGCGGATGTCGATGCCACTCATGAAAGACAGTGGAGTGCCTGTATCTGCGCTTCTTTCCATATTTTCCGGTGACTTTCTCGCCGGATACGAGCACGGAGAGAGTAGAAAATAATGTGCAGGAAACAGAGGGAGCTATAAAAAATTATCCCTCTTGTTCTGCTAATGGAGAAACGGAAGTATGAAATTCAAGTGTGAGAGACTAAGAACAATTGGAAATGGAAAGGAAAACTAGTTGAGAGAATGGTACGGATTTTAAAAGAATTATATGACGGAACGAAGGAAAGAAAGAAGAAGAATGGACTGAATTTCCAGCCAAAAAATCTAAATGATCCGAAGAAATAAGTGGATCATCGGCAGATATAGAGAAAATAGAGAAATCAAATGGGATATGTAAGATGAAACTTCAGAGAGACAGAGAGGGATGGGGAAGGGAGGAGTGAGGATTCTGTTCTGCTTCTCTAACTTAGGCACCCATGAAGTCGTATTTATAGTTACAGCTTACAAGGCATAGCTTCCTTTACCCTTCAACACATACGGACAACTGCTCCATTTGCCCTTGATTTCACTGTCTAATTACAGAAATACCCCAATATGAATTTCCTTTTTAACACCCAAAATGATGTGAATGATGGTTTTAACTTTCATATCGATACCGTACTGTATCGAGTATGATATCATTTTTTCAAACCAATATCATATCAAATTGTATTTGATATGATAATATGGTGCATATCGATTACGGTATACGATTTCGGTATTGGATCGACACCCTTACAATAGAGGAACAGATATTTCATTCATTGGGGGAGAGAGACAGAGAGAGCACTAGCGTGAGCTATGTTCTCACTATTGTGTGAGAGAAAGAATACCTGAGTAGCAAAGGCAATAATAAGGGTATTTTCGTCATTCACAATTTCAGCAAATTCCAAATTTCCAATCTCCCGTTTCCTCTACGCGTGGTCCCCTACCCACCTCCCCCGGCCCCATAGCGAAAAAACACCTTTTCCTCCGGTGGTATGACGTCAAGCTAAAAAGCTACTTTTTATATTTATTGCTCTCAGAGTCAGATCTCAGCTGTTACTGATTGATGCTACGTGTCTCTTAGACAAACACTTGCATTTATTTCCACTTTACACGGGAGATCATGCTACTACAGTTCAGAAGAACACTGGAATAACACGGGAAATACTTCTTCACAGTACTACCAAACGCGGCCTACATTAAAACCCTATTCCCTTCATTCCTCGAAGGTAAAAGAATGATTATAGACTTTATAGTGTATGTTCTTAGAAACGTTTACGATGGATGGAGATGAACTGATTAGAAGGTCAAGGACCCTGATCCTCTACTGCTGAGCTGCACGGTGGGACCCTATTGTCAAGACACAGTAAGATGGTAAATTACCTCCTTACTTTTGTTCGAGCGCCTTGCCCGAATGGGGGTAAGGCGGTCATTTATCGTCTTGCTGTGTTTTGACAGTAGGGTCCTATCGGGCAGCTCGACAGTAGAGAATCCAAATCATGGTCATGTCTCTTTCCCACATGTATTAACAAATAGGATGACAATATGGTTCTGAGAAGCACACCAATCGATCGAACCAAGCAAGAATTACATTTCCCATCCTAGACTTGGATGGTCCCATGGAGGATCTTCCTTGTCAAATCAACAGTTATTAGATCCGTATGGACTGGTCTGGATTCGCTCAACTATTGTGCCTCAAGTTGTTTTACTTTACTTTTGCATGTTGCGGAGGGTTCCGTGTCTGGTTGTGTAGTGCATGCTAACAACTTTGTGTCTCACTCACCTTCTCTCTCCTACCTCTTATGAAAATAACATATCTGTCATATTAGGGGAGGAGAGAGATAGACACATGAAAGCGCTGGCATATGCTATACACTCAGACATGAAACTCTTAAATTCCATAGAAATAGGGAAAAAGATCTCTACTTGGTGGTGTTTCCTACACTCTTCAATGGGTGAGCATACTAGGGTATCTACCTAGGGGGTAGAGGCGTCATCTCACAATGCCATGTGAGAGGACATAGGAAACACCACCAAGTATAGATCTCTTGCCCATTAGAAATATTAGGGATTTAATCTACCATGATGTTCAAATCCAAATTGATCCCAATTGATTTTGGATTAACAATGATCATACTCTCTAATCTATGTTAGTGGGAGAAATTTCAAAAAGAAGCGAGAGATGAAATGAAATTCAAATTTCTTGCTTTCTAAACATTAATCTAAATCAACTTTGTTCTTAGGAGCAAATTAAAGTCTCATAAAGAAAAAATGGCTTGAACTGCGAGGTTAAATTTACTTTCTTGCCAAATCTCTATTGGTGAATGAGATCTCATAAGTCTTTTTTATTTTATTATTTCTATTGGGGATTGGGGGAACTACCAACCATCTATCCACATTTAGGGCAGGACGAGGGTTTAGATGTTGTAAAGAGAATATTGCTTATTACCCAAAAAAGATAAAAATGAAAGAGAATGAGAGAGAATATTGCTCGTATCATCTTAGGTTTGAAAAGCCGCTGTATTTATGAGATATTGCTGGTATGAGGTCCATTTCAACTGCATACCTTGGGAATCCTCTCCTTATTTCATTAAAAGTCCAAATTATTCAAGTGGTATTGATTTTTTTTATCCAATGTTCAAGCTTCAAAGTATGATTTAACACATAAAGTGCTAGTTTCACAAATTTTGTAATGATGCAATCCAATCACATGTCAAATGATGTCTGTTATGAGAATGAGACAATCTAATCCCCTTTTTAATACATGATGAAATCCAAATTGAACCGATAATAACTCAAGTATCATGATGTGTTCACAAAACTTGAAGACCAACACATGAAAAATAATAAGATATTAGTCATCCACAACCACTAATGAAGGATTGATTGAAAAGTTAAGGATTATTAATCTTTTTTGAAAATCAAATGGATTCGATGATATACATAGACAGGAAGCTAATCAAAATAGCTAGAAAGAATAACCCGTATTCTTTCTTTTATCACTTTGCATCGTGTAAGATGAAAGTTTCTTGTAAAGTTTTGAATTAGAGAGATGTCAGGATTCCTCTTTTCGACTCTGACACTCATTCCAGTTGTTACTTTTTTTTAAGTTACTTGGAAAGTAATTGCTCACAATATGGCTCTAAGATTATTGATATTGAATTCCACCTCCTCCTTAACCTAGGATTCATATTTTACTACTATAAAACCCCATTCCCTTCTACCCAAAACAAAAAAAAAGGAGAGGGTTCTCCACGATGCCATTATGGAGAGTGACATGCACGTTACACCAATGACAGTGAAGAAAATGATATCATTCATCATGGGTGAAACAAGATATAGGGTGTTAGTATAGGCCCTACATCTCATTATGTGAGAAGAGTGCACGCTGGAATCTGCACTTCGGTGGTGTTGGTATGGGCAAGGGGAAGGGTTTCATATAGCCAACCCCATCTAATTGGGATAGTGCTCGATTAGGTGAGTTCAATCGTATACCTATGAAATGTACACGTTATTGACCAATTTGGTTCCTCTATTGCCAAGCTGCCCGGCAGAACCGTGCTGCCTAGACACGATGAGACATGCAATGACCGCCTTACTCCTGCCCGAGCGCCTTGCCCGAGTGGGGGTAAGGCGGTCATTACGGGCCTCACTATGTTTGGGCAGCTCGGCAGTAGAGGAATGACAGCATTAGGTACGTGAGAAAGGTGGAGACAGGAAGAACAAGGGTGTAGCTTCTTCTATGAGCAAACCAATCAACCACTAATTCTATCTAAGAATAAATGCAGGAGTGGACTTTTTTCCTTCGCCTCATCGAAATAGAAAGTTAAGTATCACATCAATGGAGGCTGGAGGGTGGGGCACATGTAAGCATTAATGTCGATCAGCAAGGAAAGATATATGAACAACAATCACAATGCTAAGACACAGAAAAAAAAGAAAAAGAGGAGAAAGACGATCACAATCATGTAAGAATCACTCAGGACTTCAAAGACTACCTGTTCTCGTGGGTGTAGGCCGACCCGGAAGCACCATTGCCGACCTCTATTTTCTGTGGCCAACCAGCGAATCCTCTGCCGAAAAAAGCTTTAAAAAGTACACTCTTTGACTCTCTCCCTTCAGCGTTACATGTGAGCGACACCAACCTTTTTCTCCATGAATCCAAAGTCAATATTCCTCAGTACAGTTCTCACTCAATTCATACGCATACATCTGTTTGATTCTCTGAATTCATCCTCAACTTCTGTCAGGTCTAGAAGTTTCACTCCTTCCTGTCTTACTTGCACATGAGTATGTACAGATGCAATGCAGAAAGTTTACAGACCAACCCAAATTCATTAAAGCTCGTTCTCATATCTAGTCGCAGAGGATGAGATGTTCTAACATTAGTCACTACTTTCACTTGGGAATTAAATCGAACATGTTTTGTGACATTGTGTTAGACATAAACCGAAAGCTAATGTCGGTGTGGGGTGAAGGCTTGAAACTCCAATAGCGATAAAGAGGAAGAAGTCAACAAAAAAAGATAAGCACCAACGTGAACCTGTGCCAATCGCAGAGACCTTTCACCAAATTCAACTTTTCAGGCTCAAAAGAGGGGAAAAGCCCTGTTTTGGAAGTGTTCCAGACTTCCTTTTCAACTTCTCTTTGGGGCAATTGGGGGCAATTGAAGAGCGGGGTAGGGGGTGGCCTTGGGTGTTCGTTCGCACCACTGCCACCAAGAGTGGTACGTGCAGTGCCATTAGTATGATGTGGGAGATTCTTTCTACACTAACGGCATGGCATGAAAACCCTCATCCCACTATAAAGTAATCAATTATTGTTGAACTCTCTAAAAATTACACACTCCACGCAAAAAATAAAATAAAATTTAAAAAATAACTATGTCATAGAACAATGACCATCAAATGAAATTGAGAAGACAAACCTTATACGTGTGAATGAAATAGAAGAAACAGTATATATATGAAGGGAAGTAGTTCTCTGTCCGGGAGTGTGGTCTACGCCAGCACTCCCATATGTCTGTCTCTCTCCTCCTCAAAACAAGGGGGCAAAGATGTCTTTTCACATGGGGAGGAAAGAGATTGACTCATGGGAGTGCTGGCGTAGGCCGCACTCCTGGACAGAGAACTTTTTCTCATATATGAATCATATGATTGACATGGATTACTAATTAAATTTGATAATGGCATGTCAAAAGAACTCCAAATTTATCCAATGCTTAGAATGGTCCTAAATTTGACAGGATTAAACCCAAATACAAGAACAGTGTCTCTAAGTTAGCAGCCTCACCTATGCCTCTTCATTAGATTTTTTTTATTAACTATTTTTTAGGAGTGAAAAATGTATTAAAAAAAAAATCTTTGTAAGGAGGCATAGGCTACCCCAGTTGCTTAGAGAATCCTCTTCCCCTAATATAAACAATCCCTAAAGAATTTTTCTTCCTCTCATATAAATCTATGGGGTAGAGCTATGCAATATAAACTAGCACCTTCCTGTGTCTATTTCTCTCCTCTCTCCTATGAAATGACATAGCCAACCCTATTGTGGGAGTAGAGAGATAGAATAGGATGTGATAGCATAAGCTACACAGTCGGACAACATTCTTTCTCCCTAAATCTATAAATTATAAAAGGGCGTAGGTTTCCCATGCCACTAACATGGGGATTCTCCCACACTAATACCACAACATTCATTACGCGAAAATATTTTCATTCAATAAGAAACCCACATGGTGTCTGAAGAGAGAGAGTGCCAATGCAGGTGGGTGTGGAATGGAATTTCCCATATCACATGTAGGGATCTTTTCCTATAAATTAATTATTATTGACTTCGATGTCTCATTTGTATCCCATCACACTCCATCTTGCATCAATTGATCATATGATATGAGCTTATAAGATGAAAAGGCAACAATGAGCCAAACTACCTTTAAGTTTACCAAAAAAACTTATCTTTAAACTGTGAAAAGGGGAATAATTATCACCTCCAATTGGCGGGCACCTCCAATTCCTCCAATTCCTCTAATAGGGAGGAGTGGATCCCACCTTGGGCAGTGTTTTCAGGCAGGGAGTAGGGTGGTCATTTCTGCCCCCATGTGAGCAATTGGAGGGGATAACGATTTGTGAAAAGGGACTGCATTGAGTTGTCTTGGACTAATTTGGTTTACTTGGTCTAAGAGAAATGTTTTGGACTTGGTCGGTTTGATTGGGTCCAATGTTTCCCCATCTTAATCTGAAATCTCACTCATGAAGACCTTTTGGACTTGAAAGCTTCAATTATTAGGTCTGAATTTAATTGGAGGCACCTCTTCTTGGAGAAGAAATGGTAAACGCCCTTTCAGCAAAGTATCTTTTGAGCTTGAAATGCGAACTACCAAACTAAGAACAGGTCTATGACATGACTCATTCAAGAGTTAATGCAGTGATAATTTTAACAACATGAACAAAGAAGATTTGGTGGCAATCGCTACATTTATATCCAATTGTTTTGATTCTTCACCATGGTTTTTTGGAGTTTTTGATTTTATTTATGTAGAAGTCATTAATGGCGATTCTGGATTAATTGTTACACTTGGAGCTATGAGGCTCTCTTCATCATGGATTTTGAGTTTCCAATAGTGTTTAAATACAGAGTCTAGGGACAATTAGGGCCAATTAGGGCCAGCCCGGCCCGATCATTGGATTACAGTTTTAAAAATCCACCACAGCCTGACCCAATTGCACCCCTAACAAAAATCCTATAAAATTTGAAGATACAAAATAAGAAAACAAAGTTTTCCTCCATCGTGAGGTGAAGGTTTGCCCACCATCCTCGCGATACTCTCTTACATCCATCGAGAAGCACACAGTGAATGGATTAACTCATTCACCGTATCTGAAGGAAAACTTGATCCAAAAACGGAGATGAAAAAACTCACATAGTAGTTATTTATACTCAACTCAATTAAGTCTTTTTCTCAACTAAATAGGGCTGGCTACACATATTTGTTTTTCCAGTCTTTTGGTCTACACTGTGGTCATTTAACTCCTCTAATCTGTATCATGGAAACAAAGCAGTAAGTTATTTATTAAAAAAAAAAACATAAATTAATAGTTGACAAATAATATAAAACAACTCCATTATTATTTTTTTGGGGGTAATTTAAAACAACTCCATTATGACAGCTATATGAAGCTTACTGAAATTCTTGGAAAATCTAACTCCTCTAATCTGTATCATGGAGACAAAGCAGTAAGTTATTTATTTTAAAAAAAAAAACTTAAATTACTAGTTGAAAAATAATAATAAAACAACTCCATTACGACAACTATATGAAGCTTATTGAAATTCATGGAAAATCTAGATTCCAGACTGAACCAATTTAAGGGCAAGTTAGTGCCTTTCTGGTGTTGCTTTCCTTGGAAGGAAACCGAACACAATTCATGCAGTAAGCAGGAAGAACAGATTGCACAGCTTTAATTCAAACCAGTCTACCTGGATAAGAAAGAAGATTAGCTTTCCAACAAGAAAGCCTTCGTTCCATCCTTTGAATCAGAAAAATGAAAGTCCCGAACTTTATAACTTGAATGGAATAGCTTGGTTCCCAAATAAAGTGTATCATGAGACATTTCTTTAACTCCAATTGGCCCAGCTAAGGAAGAGCGAATATCAGTAGGAACATTTTTACTAAACCAAATTCCACACTTGTTGTAATTAGTCTGTTGACCAGAAAGGTCAGAAAACAGTTCCAGAATAGATTTGATAGTTAAGCCATCCTCAAAGCATAGCTCGACAAAACAAAAATATATCATCAGCGAAACAAAGGTGAGAAATCTCCGACGCCCCCTAGCCACCTTGATCCTTCTAAACATGTCAAGATCCCTATAAACGTTAAGTAAGCGGGAACTGGAGCTAGTCTCCATTGTATTACCCTCTCCTACTAATTGAAGGTCAGAAATTCCATTCTCTCATTTAGGATACTCATTCACTCCATTAATGTCTAGGAAAATCGTCCCAAAAGATTATAAACGAGATTGAAAGGGAAAGAAGACCAAAAAAAAAAAAGGAGGGAATCTAGTGTGAGTTATTATTTCTGAGAGATTGTAGATGGTGACATGATCTTTTGTTTTTATATAGATTCTTAATTTCTATTATATTTTTCTAAGATGAGGGTTTCTTTTTTTATTTATTTGGTAGAAAGAGGGCTATTCATGTTAGAAAAAGAAAGATATTGAGTCAATATTGGATTCCTCTAGCAATGAGAATCTTTCCTTGGTTGAAAAGATTTGTAGGCTGAGTGAATGAGTCCCATTAAGAAACTCAATATTGCTTAGCCTTGTGATCTATCTAATTGGGTTGAGAAATGACAATAATATATATAATATGAGATTGCCAAAATATAAGGATCACTCTCTCACAACCCAAAACATGGAGCACCTCCCTTCCTAGAAACCGTCTTCTCTTTCCTTCCCTCTCTTGGTGTTTGATCTTGGAGATAGTCTAGGGTTTTGAGAACCCTAGAGTGTGGAGGAGTTGGTTTGATCGTGAGGGAATGCAAAGCTATGCGTGGTACGTGGAACGATTGTGAAATGACTATCATCGGTTGGAGGTTTTGCATCTGTAAAAATCTAGGTAACGATTGATTCCCCTGTTGTTCTTGTTCATTGAATGACATCTCCCATTGATAGCTATTGATCCTGTTACGCTTTCGTTGGATCGCACACTGATTACTTACAATGGCATCAAAGCCTCATTATCTATGAGAACGTTTTCAATTTTTCAATTATCATATGTGATATACTCTTAAATTTTTATTCAGTTTTTTTTTTTTAAAAAATTAATAAATTGGGGAAGGGATGCTTGCGAGGAAGGTCATGGGCTTGCTGCTGGCTGCGTGGACTGGGCACAAGCATGTGGACCAGGCCGCTTCTGCTGTGGGTGTGCATGTGCCGCGCGCCAGAGGCTTAATGATTTTACTTTGGCTATGGTTTTGGTCTCGCTGGCTAGGCTGTCTTGATTTATGATTGGTCCTTTTAGTATTGAATAATTTCTGAAAAGAGCCAAATATTAATGTAAATTTAAAAAAAAAAATCATAAAAAATCCAAGTTCATACTACAATTTAGTTTCTTAAAGTCTTCTATTTACATGCCATATGTACATTCCATTTGTCAAATACCATTCCCCACTGGTGTCTTCATAATGTTATTGGACCCATCTAGCATCGTTAACTTACATTAGATCAATAGATTTTCCAGAGCCTTGCTTTGGCTCCAGTAATCATCAAGCAGATCTTGCAACTGGAATTGTCAAAGCTTGTATTATTTGTGATTTGCTTAGGCGTAACTCGTTTCAGTTGTGTGAAGAAATTCTACAGAATGTAGTAGCATCAGGGGTCAAAATTTGTAAATAATTTGGGCCCCTCTCTGTTCAAATTCCCAACACTCAAAATACAAGGATTCTTCCCAGAAGCAGTGCATACCAGGTGCAGGTTGATCTTCTTCGGGCATGTGGAGAAGAAACAAGAGCTTGCGCATTGGAGCGGAATGTTTGGGATGCAGTTGCTAATGAAACTGCTTTAGCGGTGAAGTATCGATTTTGGGCGGATCAGATCGGTATCGGCCGAAACCGATCTGATCCAAATGTACAGACAAAGGTAAAAATGTTTTAAAAAATGGATATTTTTTACTAAAAAAATAGGGGCAAAAATGTCAAATTTAGCCCGAGTTTGGATGATCCTGATCCAATCAATTGATTTGATCCTGATACCGAGATTACGAACCATGATCCCATCGCACTCCATCTAGCATCAATTGATCATAGAGCAAACTACATGCACCCTCCTGTGGTTTGAAACAATAACAAAACACCCTACTAGTTTCATTATTTACGTGCACCCCTTGGATTTGTGGACGAGTTACAAATAAACCCCTACTGCCAAGTGTAAACCTTTAGTTATAGTTAAACTTTTCAAAAATCTTATTTTACCCTTAAAATTTTTCCATAGACCATTTTACCCTTATGAAACATAAGGGTAAACGTGCAACCTTCTCCCCCAAATACTTGGGTCCCATCTGATCTATCTTGTGATCATTAGTAGCATTTAAAGTAGGTTTGTGGAAAGAATTTCTACTATGGAACAGGGTGAAGGAAGAATCCCTTATCCATTGCCATCGGTCAGTCTGATTGGCCTAGGTAGGAGTGTTTTTTACCATAATTTATAAGGATTAGTATTGATTTTTCGTATCGGTCTTGGACAATATTGAGACGGATAAGATAGAATCTGACTGTATTGGACCGTTTTGGCTAGCTTGATTCATTCTTTGGCCAATCCACTCGATCTGTATCAGTATTTAGTATCAATACATATTGACCGATATGATACTCATAATTAGAACCATGCTTTTAACCTATATAATAGGGGTGAGAGTTTATGGTAACAGATGAGTGCAAGCATTCAGTTAAATCACATGCAAGGAAGGGATTCTTTCTTCTATTTTTTTTGATAAGAATGGAAGGGATTCTTTCAAGGAAAAGGTTCTCTGAATTGTTGGATAAGATACGCTAGCACCTTCGTGTCTAACTCTTTTCTCTTCACATAAAATGACCTCGTAACCCTCCAATGTAAGATGTTGTTTAACCACACCTCATTGGTGCGCTCCTTAATCCCACTTGCTCAAGAACCCTTTCCCTTCCTTTTTCTCTTTTATTATTATATTTATTGTTTTGGAATTTTGGGACAATATAAGTGTTAGGTGTGATAGGAAAACTCATTTATTTTTTGAGGTTCCTTTTGTAGCCAAAAAGATTGGCAGTGCTAGCTAATTGGTTAGTTGGTGGCAAATGAGCTTTTTTGGAGAAAAATGTGGTACACCAATGATGCTGGATCTAAACGAGGGGTTGAGGGCCCTTAAAAGCAAAATGGATCTAATCGTGGGGTTGAGGGCCCCTTAAAAGCAAAACTAGTAGATTATTAACTCATTAACACAGCTCACACGGCTTATTCCAAGAAATCTCTAGTAAGAGACGAAATGTATTTGACTGTTTGGTATTATATTCTAGAGTGGTTTCTGGCATTTCTTATTGATTCTTTGGAATTATTCTTTGATTTATTTATTTATTTATTTTTTGGAGACAGGAGGGGTATCCGACTTTAGGCCGACTAAATCCCCCCTGGGCTCATACATGACCCCGCCCAACGCCCGAATCGGGAGTTTCTGGGCCCTAGTGAACCTCAGGCGGGTGGCCCCAAGAAATTATGCAACGATGAAGGTTTGATCACGAGATCTCGCTTCTTGAAGCGAAGTCTCATGTTATTCTTTGATTTTTTTTTAAAGGAACAAAGAAGCGCACCAATGAGAGGCAAAAGAATGGCTTTCTTAAATAAAAATAAAATGGTCATTTTATAAGAGAGAGGGGTGCTAATTGTACCCTCCGCCAGGTGGTTTAGAGATATTTTTTCTTTTTTATTATTAAATGAAAAATTATGGGGAAAGGTTTCGTGTAAGGTTGTGCACCATGCACGACCATGTACAAAACCGTTGGATGAGAGATGAAGTCTGTAGTGCACCCCCTCAATTCAATCCGACGGCTGTACACGACCGTGCATACAACCTTTTACCAAAAATTATTCCCCAAGTAGGTTCTTTGCTTCTAGTCCTATAAAATGTTTCCTTTTCCATGGATTGTTTATCTGGTACACCGTTTTGTATTGACCGTTTACTTATCCTTGGGCCTTATCCTAACTCAGGCCCAGCCCAGCCTGACCTTGGACCTCAAAATATCAGCCCAAATCCACCATATAGGCTGAAAAGCTCAACTCAAGCCTTGTTCAGGCTCAAGGTGGCACCCTATTATTCTGTATCATATCGATATCGATATTGACGGTAATCGATATGGCAACGGTACTGATACGGCTCCTTCCAATGCCTAGGGGGCATCCAATGGTTGGGTTGTGCTACACACATCCCAGTACATGCTACTTAGCAGTCCATAATCGAGATATGTGTAGCACAACCTAGCAGTTGGATGCCCCACTGGGCACTCCTTGGGCGATGGGCTCCCTGAAGAGGAGCTCGATGCTACTGATGCCTATAACCCTACATAAAACCATGGATTGAGCTCCTCTCCAGTGAGCCCAACGCCCAGGGAGTGTACAGGGGGCATTCAGTTGTTGGGTTGTGCGACACACATCCTGACGACTGATTGGGCATGCGTCCAAATATGTGCTACACATCCCAGCCCTCGGATGGAATCGTTATTACCTCCAATTCAAAAGTCCGCTCCAATTCCCTCCAATCCCTCACATAGGAGCCGAAATGACCACCTTCCCCACTGCCCAAGGTGGGCTAAGGTGGTCATTTATGCTCTTCTATGAGGGATTGGAGGGAATTGAAAGAGACAACGAATTGGAGGTGATAAAAATTCCCTTAGAATCCCCCATTGGGCATTCCCTGGGCGCTAGGCTCCCTGGAGAGGAACCGGCCGGATCCTTTTACCATACAGGTTTGCAAATTGCAATTAAAAACTCAAAAAAACTTTGAACGCCTCTGGGCGGAAAGGGATATGACGATATGTCATATGTTGCTTGTGTTTCTGGGTCCCACGTTTGATGGGAAGGTTTCTCACTCAAGATGAAAGCGCCAACGTCAAGACAACCTTAGCGGGAATTTTTGAAAGTCGTTTCTTTTCCAAACGACAACTGTCTCACGCCATCCCACCCCGATAAACGGCCATCGAGAGGCCACGCCTCGCCGCATCAGATCTGACACGTGTCTCAATCTCTGTCGAATAACCATTCGACATTCTGACTTGGATGTCAGGATATGTGGTCCATCCTCATTGGGAGGCGCGGATTTTGGATGTCACTTAATACTCGTGGCATTATTTTATTCCAATATTCAATTATTTTCCCCTTTTTGGTATAAAGCGAAGTGTATTTAAAGGATAATATCTTATGGACTATAGTTTACTTTTTTTAATTGCAATTATTATAGTGTACTTAAACAAGCAAATCTATTCTTAGTCAACAGTAACCACTAATTAGTAGTTAAAAATATAATGTCTTTGATTTCATTATAATTTTATGATTCTATCTGAGCGGTTACTTGACAAAGTTCACGAAACAGGCCAAGCCCCACGCTCGGCTCGTGATGGAGCCGTTCTTTTTGTAGCACGGGAAATCCGAATTCCTTATTCTTTTTCTAAGACTATAAACCCATCAATCGAGATCGTCTACGGTGCTCTGCCCAGAGTGGCTTGAGCGGCGCACAAACAGGGTGTCCTGCAATGACCATCTTACCCCCACTCGAGCAAGGTGCTCGGGCAGGGGCAAGGCGATCATTGCAGGGCAACCTGTATGTGCATCGCTCAGCCCGTGGCACCGTAGAAGATCAAGGTCCTAAACTCATTTCACTGCTAAATTTTCAGTAGAAAAAAAGTAAAAGGGAAGGTGGCAAAAAATTCAAAAAAATTTATGATATTTTGCCACAAGTAATAACGGCATCACGATTTTAGGTATTGGTATTAGAATCAGTATGATACTGTCAATACATATTGATATTACTGGCAGAGATCCACCACATTCTAATATGAAGTTTGGTGCATCTTAAAGTAAATACAAATCGTTATAACCTCTAAACATCAAGTGCAATTTGCGGATCCAATGCAACCATAATCAATTGATTGGATCGAAAAGTTCAACCGAGATCAACCACTTCTGATCACATTCAATTAGAATTATATCACATCCTCAAAACCATGTTTCTAGGTTTGGCGGCATCTATGCATCTTAAAACCCCGCATTCAAATGTGTACATTTAACATACAATCAAAAGATTATGTGCCGTAGAAGAGCATTTATTTAAAAAAAAACACACACTGTTGTTTAACCGTAAAGCATGAAGGACATTTATGAAAACAAAAAGACACTATGTATCACCCGTTTATGTTAAATAAGGGATATAGGAATCCATATTAGATTTTACCATAAAAAAATAGGAATCAGTATGATATATTGTATGAGATGGATTTATCCTTATTTTCATTGAAAATAATTTTTTTTACCATATTACCCTTGGTTCGTATTGATCTACTAATACGGGATCCACCAGGAATCAATAGATCCGATACCAATTACTAAAACCATGGCTCGAAAATTTCTGGTGTATTGGCTTATGACAATTGACTAGGGTCCACTTAGAAGCTGCCTGACCTAAGTCGAGAGAGCCGAAGCCGTCGGGTAAGTTGAAAGGTAGCAATTTTCACTTCCCTTATATAGAAAAGACAATTAAATTCGATTTTTTTTTTGGTAAACCAATTAAATTAGACTTAGACATACTTGTGGTTATTAGAGGGTAACTAAAAGGGTACTATAAAAGCAAAGGAATTGCGTTATTTGGTGAGAATTTTTCATCCTCAGTCTCTCTTCCATTTCGCTTTTCAGCTGGTTGGAGGAAATCTTGCAGCATCAGTTGCGCTAAAAAGTAGAAAAAAAAAAACCCTAGGAGTGCAGAGTGCTCACAGGGAAAAACAGAAGCAAAGAAAAGAGGAAGAGAGAAGGGAAAATCATTTTTACAGAATATTAATCTCAGTTCTGATGATTTCGTGTACAGAATCATCTATTTATATTCGTTTCATTTGATTTAGAAACAGACATATTCTGTGAGGAGGAAGCTCAGAAGCTGTAATGCAGTAGAACTTTAATGGCGGATGAGTAGAACGGCAGTGGAACCTGCTGTCTAGACTTCTAGTTGTAACTATTATTTTCTATTTGGTTTTCCGCGGATGAGTAGTCTCAGTATTGAAGTTATTGATTTATCTTCCATGTTTTGCCAATCGGGAGTTCCAACGAGTTAGGTTTTCATAATTTGCCGACATAAAAGTGCTTATTTGGTTTGGAGATCTGAGAAGCTTCTTGAAGGTAAATGCTCGCCAGATCTTGTTTTCCTTGGTTGTGTAACTACCTTATGCTGCTGTAAAGTTTGAATTATGTGTTTGTGTAGTAATTTATGGGCCTTTCATAAATTTCGTTTTATTTTTCTTTCTCCTCGGCAACATTTAAGCTCGTTAGTGCGAGCTCTGGAGTTAGTATGCCTTTTAGACTTCATTACTCGCGAGCCCTGAGCTGGCAAATTAGGATATTATATTGCTTTGTTAGTTGACGAGCGGTACTTTTTCTTCCACTTCCATGATCTGTACTCTTTCTTAGTTTTTTTAATTTGCTTTCCTGCACTCCCCCTCTTTCCTTTTAGTAAGCGAGTAATTTTTTTACCATATAAAATAAACTATACATAATCAGATTTTTCCTGTAACGTGTAGTTGCATCTTGCACTAGTTTGATACTGGAGATTTTATGTTTTTGTGACTTGTATATTGTCCCCACTCCTGTACTTAAATTAATTGAATATTGATTCAGATTCTCTGATTGTTTTACTTCTCATCCTTCAGTTCATGTCTGATGAAATTCATTTTTGTAGGGGAAATTTTTGCTTTTTTATTATAGTTGAATTTATATGCTGCTGCTTCATGTCTTTTTATGTTATTTGGAACATATTTGTTCTATTAGTCATTGGAATTAATTCCTTTTCAGCATTGAAACTGTATCCTTTTGTCGCTTTTTATCTGCTTTTGTTAGTGTTTCTCATGGTTAGTTGATGACCCTAATTTATTTTCTTTATTGCTTTTGCGTTTTACAACAGCAAGGACATGTGAGTCTTGTACATGATTAGCATGACTGTACTAACTCCTTTAGAATATCCCTGTTGTATAATATTAGTTCCACTTATCATGCTTTGCTGTTGTTTTCATCATATATCTTCTTATTTTGGTTCATTTTCTTTTACTTTTATTATTAATATTTTGTCTTCATAAGGATCCATGTAGCGGACCACATATAGTTGGGATAAGGATGGGTTGTTGTTGTTGTATCTTCTTATTTTGGTTTTTCTAGTATATTAGTTGTGCTCTCCGTGAACAAACAACTTTAACTTTGGGGGGGGGGGGGGGTAACCTTTACTCGTACCCTAACCGTTTAGCTAGGTGGCTTAGGCCCCCTTTACTTACCGTTCCTGTTTTCTTATATGGTAGAAATTCTTAACCCTACCCTCCTAAACTAGTGGCGGATAAATGGGTAAAGGGATACCCATTGCCACCCTTAATTCAGATTGCTATTTTCCTGGTCTACTGAAATGTCGATGGCAACAAGCCACTTGCATCATAAACATGGGCATTACAATAGATCCGATAAATCCATGCAATTGTCTTGTCCCCCCCCTCCCCCCCCCCCCCTAAAAAATTATCATAATGGTTAAATCTCGTCCTTAAATGATCTAGTACTCCTCCTCCCAAAACAAACACACCCCCACGGGAAAAAGGGGGGGAAAATAAGCAAAAGATCTGCAAGTGGGTAGACGTGGTTGTGATCCTTGGCTCGATCCATGTCCCAAAATTACGGGACATAAAAATATCCACCAATCCCAAGGATCCATAGGCTTAATTATGGATCCAATAAGGAAGCATTTAAGTTATTTAGACTTCGATTTTGAATTTAATTAAGATCTTGTATATCTAGATTCTAGATCCCGATATATATAAAGCGAGAGAAACCCCATTCCTCTCTTTCCTTTTTGTGCCCCCATGTTGCCACATGGGAGGGTCATGGGAGGCATAAAAAGGGGGATCCTATCAACTTGTTCCAACCTAGGATAATAAGTTCATGAGCTTGGTCTTACTTCACCGTCGAGAAACAAAAGTAAGACTTCCATCTCCAAGCTTAGCTTAAATGTGGCATTTTCCCAAGGGTGTCCTAAAGTTCCTCCACCGAACTGTAGTACGAAATCATCCCCAAAGATCTCGGTCAGAGCAGGCATTTGCCAAACATATATGACCCCAGAAGCCATGGGCAGAACACCTGGTAGAGAGACCCAATCTTGAGTGAAATAAATACATCGACTTTGGTCTTTATACATATATATATATATATATATATATATATATATATATATATATATATATATATATATATATGCATAATGTGTGCAATATATTTGCTTTATATACACAGTAGGATCTCATTCTTTACTTGGCCCAATCCTTTCCTTTTACTTTATATTAGAAATAGTAAAATGACAAGATTGGGCTGAGTTTAGTTGCAATTCAATTCAGGGAGCAAAGAGTAATTACTAGATTACAATGTATCCATTGCTGGGAATGTGAATTTGATCTCCTTCGGTACCTCATAAGCTGCACCTAGCTCAGGGCTCCATTTTCTAGACTCACGGATAATTTCATTACCTTCATGAGCAAGATCACTTTCCTTATTACAAGCTTGTACACATGCTTTTAGGGCTACTCGATTAGCTACAGAACCTGGTGCACTTTCCAAAGGGTGTCCTAAAGTTCATCCACTAAACTGTAGTACAAAATCATTTCCCCAAAGATCTTGGTCAGAGCGGGCGTATGCCAAACATGAATACCCCCAGTAGCCACGGGCAGAATACTTGGTAGAGAGACCCAATCTTGAGTGAAATAAATACCGTGACTTAGAAGAACTGGTCAGGACAAAGTTTTTTTTTTTTAAAGTTTCCTTTTGTAAAATTTTCTAATATAGCTTGTTATTATCCCATTTGAGTCTCTGATTTTAGTATTCTCTCAAGAGTTTTCCTTGTAGAGTAATTTTCAGTATAGATTGATACTTTATTTTTTTTTGGAGCGGAGGCTCCACATCTATAGTGGAATCTCATAATTCAAGTATGCTACCCATATTCCATATGAGTTCCTAAATCCTGTCTCCACCTTTCCAGGTGAAAATTGCAGAAACTTTTTGGCATTATAAGGCTTGGTTCATGTATGTTCTGATCTTGGTAACATTAGCAGCATCATGATATCTCAACAGAGCATGGAGAATGCTATCAGCACGCATTGAATGAAATGAAGACCATACAGGTGCAAGTCTTATACTATTATATTGATCTTCTTTAGACCAATTAATTTATCCAGCATTTGAATATTTTCTGTTTCTAACCTTCTCTTGTTGATATGTGAATTACTTATGTGAAGAATAATACCATATTATTCTTAAGGAGTGAACGTGTTACTGGCCCAAATCAAAATTGAATTCTGATATGAAGATTTTTAATTCCTGCTAATTGGACCCATTTGCTGCAACCAATAATCTAATATTTTTTAATGTTATAAATAGCTAGAAAGTTTAAATTTGATGTTAAAATGTAGATTTTGAGTCTTAAATTCTTGTGTGACTGAAAAATATAATTTATTTGACTTAATATTCGTGCTAGATGATATAGGCATGCTTTTAGACCTCGTTAACAAGAGTTACAATAATTTGTTTTTTCCTCCCATCTTTTTATCATTTTTCTCTGAACGTATTTTCTTACCTTAATTCCATACCTCTAAGTTGAAGAGAACATCCACAGGATTCACAGAGCACACCAGAAGTACAATCCTCAACACAAGTGTCGCATGAGTCACACAGTGATCAACAGAATAATACAACAGCTGAGGCTCCCACAGCAGACTCAGGCTCAATAGCCCTTTCAAGCAGTGATAACAGGAAGGTTTCACGTCAAGATATTGAATTTGTAAGACAACATGTTCTTAATAGTCTGTTGATGACTTGTACCTATATATTTATTTTCAAAATGGAAATCAACTGAACCATTCCTGTCTTAATTTAATTGGGCTCCCCGAAATGGTTATTTCAGGTCCAGAATTTGATAGAACGGTGCTTACAGTTGTATATGAATAGAGATGAAGTGGTTAAAACCCTATTGCATCGAGCAAAAATAGAGCCTGGATTTACCACTCTTGGTAAGTTAGTTAGATTTATTTCTAGTAGACTCAACTCAAGTCTGGATCACACTTGTTACCATTTCTACATTTTATTCCAAATCAATGAGCAATTAAATGAATGAGTTCTAATCCTTTCAGTATATAAACCAGAAGTGGTAGTATGTAACTTTGCTCTCTATTGGTTTGCTCATCATTGTTCTGTCTCTGGAAGAGTTCTTTGAGGAAAAACAAGCAGCTATTTTACAGTGTGCATGAGCTTTTAATAGCTGGCCTAATCTACACATTAGTCAAGGAACCTTTTTAGCAGCAGCAAAGCCTATAAAATATAAATCGGGAATATATTTTTAGTTTTCTTCTTTTTAGGGGGGGAGGGGAGTAAGTTGAAACTGTTGAAATTACATGAGGGGAAAGGGCAAATAGAGTGGGCCCGTGGATCTCAGATGATATGGCCGTTCTGGAACATCTGTCAAACAGGGGCTCTCTATCTGTGATGTGTGTCACCCTTGCAAAATCAGCCAAGTTTATTTCTTAAATTCAAAAGTCTCTGGAGGACTGAAGCACTATGCAATGTGGTAAAGAAACCCTTTGTTTTTTTGTCCATTTTTGAATTAGAAAAATTCAAATGTTGGCTGCAACACCAAACTTGAATATTCACCAATTGAGGTGATTTTATTAATTGAGTTTCACCATAAAAATGGACACAGCCAATCCAAACGGTTAGAAAAAGAATAGAAAGGGCAATGTAGCTGGGTCTTCTCTTTTTCGGTAGTACACCTTGAGTTTAGTTAATCCTTTTCTACCTGCTACGAATTTAATTCTTTATTGCATATTTTTAGTTGCAAGAACTTGGCTGATGCCTCTCTCTATCCCCCCGCCCCCACCTGGTTTTAATTCAGTATGGCAGAAATTGGAAGAAGAAAATGCTGACTTCTTCAGGGCATATTACATTAGGCTAAAGCTGAAAAAACAGATCATCCTGTTCAATCATTTACTTGAGCATCAGTACAATCTGATGAAGTACTCTGGACCTCCAAAAGTTCCATTGGCTTCGATACAGAACGGGATTCATCCCATGCCTGGTAAGTTATCATTTCAGATTCTCCATTATGTTGAAAAGCTAAAATACTTAAATAGATTAGCAGCAACCTTTTTTTCTGGTTACCTGTCCATTACAGTTATTAAAATTACCAAACTGCATCTGAGTGATTCACAAAAATTAAACCGAAACTGCAAAGCATAAGACTCTTCAACTGGTTTTCACTAGGTTTTGCATGAAGTGATTTATATTGGGTAGGACAACCTGATTTTACCAGGCTGGTCATGCTATGTTCTTTCTGGTTCCCATTTTTCTTGACAATTTAATAGTCCGTTGTCCATTTAATTTTGAGAGGATCTTCGTATGCAGGGTTTACACTTGTATCCCTTTATCTAATGGTTCTCTTACCTCAGATCATGTAGGGGTTGTTGGCCAAGTGAAGTGATTGTTCTGTTTGATTCAACTTTTACAGAGAAACACATTTATCTCAAGGATTAGGTGTTTGGACCCTTTGTTGCTTTGATTTTCTAATTATAGGGTGCTCTTCTCATCTATAGAAATTCTGTGGTAGTCCAAATTTAAAATTTATTATGAAGTTCATTATTATCATTTTTATTCAATGCCAATTTATTTGCAGTGCAGTTAACAACTTACCTATGGGGTATCCAGTTCTACAGCCACCTACGATTCCAGCAACAGGCCAACCTCATCTTGATTCCATGGGCTGTGGGCTATCCAGCTGCCATGTGGTTAATGGAGTCCCCGCCCCAGGCAATTTTCATCCCATTCGAATGAATTCTGGGAACGGGTGAGAATTTATATTCATCTTCCCTTGATTTGGTCTGTTTCATAAATAACATCATTCTGTGTTTGGTACTTGATTTTATTTATTATCAGTTATAATTTTGGATCATGGAACATGTGGTGATGTTATATGGTTACATTATGATTGTGGGAATATAGGGGTATTCGACAGTTTTCGTTTCAAGTATTCTATAATTAATTTCATATTTTATATCGGTATAAGTAATTATATTCACTTAAGGCAGAGATAAAATTACACATAGTTATGTGAATTTGTAACTAAGTTATTTGCATTGTCTTTACTCCATCCCACAGAGACCATCCTTCTACTAAATAAATGGCCAGTCCGTCCCATTTTTATCTGTCCCAGATTTTTGCCCATTTCATGCATTAAGTAATGGACTATTAAGAAGTTTAACAAATTAACCCATGCATTTATTGCCCTAATTGATTTTAAAAGCAAAATTCAAGAAAGTATATATAAGTAGTGAAAGGGCAAGATTGAAATAGAATAGGCCTGGGGGCGGGGGAGTTAATGCTTTAACTGCGCATTCTTAATATTTCAGATACTGAGGGAGGAGTATTATGTTTAGCTTAGTGATGGTCTAAATTTGTCATAAAAAACATGTATACTGGTGTTGCGAGTGAGATCAATTTTGTTTATGAAGTTTATTGTGTTACTTTACCTGTTATCTTGAGTTTAGGATTAGTTTAAGGTTATCTTATATCATACAAGTATATAAGCACTATGGAAACAGATTAAATTATTTATAAGGCAAAATACTGGTGTCAAAAAGTTGTTGTTTTTCCTGAAACTCACAGGACTGCTTTTTCCCTGAGTTAAGCCTGGGGTCCTGGGGACATGCTTGGAATTTTAAATCAGGGTGGAAATGTAATTGTTAAAATCCAGTTTCAGAACCTGTTGATGAGGACAAATATTTCTTTTTCTGTCCATTTTGAATTTTTGAGGGCGTAACAGTCATATTATGTGAGGGAAAAGGAGTAACCGAGTAAGTCGTGTGGAACAAGCTACTCCCAATTCCCCCTCCCACTTGGGTTTCCTTGGCGTCTGAAGCTTTCAGCTGTAATCTCCGATATGCTCATTTTATGAACTGCAGACCACTGTCATAGAGCCAAACTAAAAAAGGGAATAGGTGGCCAAACCTGGATTCCCCACTATAACTCATCCCAGAGCTGTTGTGAAATCGAAAGGAACTAGCCATAGCTCTTCAAAGCTGCTATTGTACTATTCGACTGGTTCTATTTTCTGTCTCAGGGCTATGTCATTTAGCTGGGGTTGAAGATGGTTCAACGGTCAGATGGGGAATGCTGCTAATAGCTTTGGCATTCTCAGTTGCAACTTTGGGCCCATGGACTGCAACCCGTAGGCCATTGGATCAAGTCCCCAGTGAGTAAAAAACTTTGACCAGGATTCTGCCATCCCTGTAATTGCTCGCATATACATGTCTTTCAGAGCCGCACACCAAGAGCCAAAGTGAACCCAATTTGATGAGCAAATGGTTTCTGGAATGGTGCGACAAAAGGTGGCAAACCCAACATGCCAGTCTTACAAAGAGGAAAATACCGGCTCTGCCCTTCTGTTACTTCTAGGCAAAAACTTTCAATTGCTTTCTCCAGATTACTAGTTCTACCCTAATTTCAATTTACTCATAGGTAACACAGGGACAAGCGTTGGGATGTGACATCTGGAAAACGGTTGGGACACGAATAAGCATCCTATTTGTATGCATGTGCATGTAGGAGTGGGGGTCGTTAATTTTGTATGTGAAGTTGTGGTGGTGGTAGTTGTTCTTTAATCACGAAATCAAAGAGATTTTTCTATTTGATTCAAATCTTGACATCACTTAGGGTCGACATGTTTTTTTGTCCAATATTTCTTTATCGGCAAGTTTTTTCACATAGAGTCATATTTTGTACTAAACAAACTAAACACGGGTTTTTTTTGTATGGGGGGGGGGAGGAAGGGGTTGATTAGTGAATGAACTACTGTAGTCTGACATGGATATGTTAAATTTCATGTCTTAAGATGTGCCCCTCTTGGAGTCTCATTTGTCAAATAACTTTTGCAACAACCCTTTCTTCCACTCGGAAAAATTGTTCTAGTTTTTGTGCCACTTGTTGCCCAAGTTTATGCAGGCAACCACCTAGATTCCTAGTTTTTGTGTGCGTTGATCAATAAACCTTCAGCTAAATCAATCTAAATAGATAAATGCTACTGGATTTGGTCCTTTGCAATGTTTATTTTTCCCTAGGAGTTAGGGTAAACGTTTTAAGCTTTCACTAGCGCAATGTAACATCTTATCCATGATTCTTGCACCTCTGGTTGGTGTTTGACATGTAAATCAAGGTATGTTTCATTAATGCAGTTTAACATTTTATCCTTTTATCTGGCACTCTTAGTTGGTGTTCGACACATAATCATTAATCAAGATAACTCAAAAAAGAGTGTTTTATATGTAAAAGTTAATACTGAGGATTAAGCAATGCATGATTTGGAATACGAGGCATAAGGTGCAAGATAAATTTGACTTGGACATGGTCAGAACATTCTAGGGTGATAAAAATTGATCCCAATTTTCTGTCTAGTCAGATGCCATTTGTTTTGCTCACTGGAAGCTTTTCTAACAAAAGTTCCTTTGTCTTTGAAGTACGGTGATGGAGACTGGTGCAGCTGAAGTTTCCCATGTTATCCCTCCAAGTAGTGCCATGTCATCCATGTCAGAGATGGCTGTGAGTCCTCCATCAGTTGCATCTAGTGGTCATTTTCCCTTCACGCCATCAGAGATGTCAGGAATGGGTGTGGAGGCTTCAGCATTGGAAAGTGCGTTTACATCCGATGTCACGAGTTCAGTAGGGTTGCAACTAGGACCAGATGCTGGAGTTGGAAATTCTAGGGATTGCCTTCGATCATTGGCTCAGATCCCTTGGAATTTCAGTCTTTCAGATCTTACAGCAGATTTGTCGAACTTGGGAGGTAATCTCGCAGACTTCTTTCTGCATAAAAAATGGTTAGATGTTACAATATTCGGCCTTTTATAAACAGTAGGAAAAATCAAGAGAGAGAGAGAGAGAGAGAGAGTGGGCAGAATACAGTACCTACTTGATTCCCTACTTTATTTTATAAAAGGGCAAGAGATCACTGCCTGGTCGTGTGGCCCCTGCACCAGTGTGGAGCCAATGAGAGCGTGCACAGGGGTATCAACATGGATGTGATTTTTTATTTCATTGGGGGTGGAGTGGAAATTTTGCGCTCTCCTGAGTCTGGGTGCAGGAACCACGTGACCAGGCAGCGGTCTTTTTCCCTTTATAAAATAACCAATAAACAATGGAATTACAATAATGCCCTTATGACTAATGGGCATATTAACAGGCTTTGTGTTCCCCTTCTGTATATTATCATGTTTATTGGGACAATTGGTACATTACTAGGACATGGCTTCAGCCGGGCAGGGCTAGGGTTGACGCACTGTATCTTACCATGTTCAGTGAAACGGTACAGTACAAGGGATGCAATTCGGAGTTCGGACCAGCCTTGGCCCAAGTTTTTTAGCATAGATTCTAATTTTGCTAAAACATTTCTACACAAAATTGTTAATGTCTGTTAAAACCTCTGTTTTTTTACGTTATGATATTTTGCACTCTTAAGTTGAAATGATATGGTGTTTCGTCTTCTCATCCTCATTGAAATAAGTGTACCCATAGTTTTTATATACATCTTCTATTATTTAGTATTTTGCAGTATTATATATATTTGTCGGACTGTTAAACAAATATTTATGTCCATGAATGTATTTAAGTAGGATTGAAGCTGAGCCTGAAGCCTCAACCCTAACCCTGACCTGGCCTGACCACAGGTTGAGAAGGGTTTCCTAGCATGGAAACCAAGGCAATCAGTGAAAGCTTACTTCCTTAGTTTTCTTTCCTATTTGAAGATATGGTCAGATCCTATTGTTAGAGTTCTTATTTTGTTTCATACTGTTTTCTTGCTTAAGGATGTGCTCTTTTATCATGGCATCATATCAAACTAACAGATTGAACTATTATGATATAGTTTTGCATTACAGACATACATTCTTGCATCCCAAATGATTGAATTAGAACTGGAAAAATTTATAGATGTTAATACCCCCCCCTTTTTTTTCTTCTAAATTGGATATTTGAAATTGTTTGTAGATCTTGGGCCTCTGGATAATTATCCTGGCTCCCCTTTACTGCCATCAGATTCAGACATTTTGCTTGATTCTCCAGAGCAAGATGATATAGGTAATGAAACTTTGCTTGATTTTCAAATCTTTTCTTACTTTACGTAAGGCCTTGTTCTTCTAGTTGAAAACCAGCCTTATGTTAATAACTTGATTGCAGTTGAGGAGTTCTTCGTTGATCCTGTCCCTGGGCCATGCTCTCAGTCAGATGAAGAGAAATCGTAAAGGCTGCTTAGAAGTGAAGTACAGTTCTCTTATCACAGATAATTTAATTTCCAGTCAATAATTTAGTAGCCTCGAGAAGTCTTCTTTTTGGGTAGGCAAATGATTATGCATATTCATAAAATATTAAACAAATTAGCTATGTAGCTATTTGAATTTGGTCCATCAGCTTGTCAATAGGAAGCTGGTCATTGTTATAGATAGATTTTTGGTGGACATTCAATAATGTTAGTTGAGAAGCGAAAGCTCCTTAGTTTTTACCTCATAATAAATTCATTTTATTAACCTGTAAATCATCCATCTTTGTTTTCACTGTTAAGGCCTGTAACTCACTTATCTAAGTGCTAGATGATACAAGGAAAATTAGTTTGATTGAACTTTTAAACAATACCCCCACAGATTTTACTGAAGTTATCATGTAGGGAACTAAAATAACTTTATTTCTGGATTCATCCAGCCAACATTATGCTGAAGCTAATTCTACATTGTGTGAAACTGTGAATACCCCACAGGATGAGGTTAATGCGGAACCTGATATTGTAGAAATAGTTCTTTAGAGGCTTCATCCTGATTAGTTTAGATCTCACTGATTGCCTGGTACCACAGGTATTTATTATTGTTCTGTTGCTTGAGACTTATTTGCCAAAATTTACAAAATTGCATCACTTAATCATTTCTGAATTGCTTATGACATTTTTATACTTTTGTAGAGGGGAAAAAAAGGGTGCTGCAGGGGGTGGGCGTCTCAAATTAGATTTATCAAAAGGGTGTTTGTCGTATGAGAATGCTACAGGGGTGTTCTTGCTAAAGAATTCTAGGAAAACTGAGTTTCAATGGTATATCTACTGAAAATTAAACACTCCCCCCCCCCCCCCCCCCAACCTTTTCCTGTGAAACTAAGTGGTTCTCCATGCATCTACTCTTGCTTTTTTATCCTGTGTAGAGGGTTTGTCTGTTGGCTGTTGCACTTAACCAGACAATAATAAGCATGATTTCCCCTATGCCTCTTTCTATCCTTCTAATTGTGTAGGACTTCAGTTTGCTGGGACAATTATTACCCAAAAAAAGAAGTTTGCTAGGACAATCAGTTGTAGGAAAAACTATGGTGCAAGACTACTGAGTTGTTATTAGAAACCTATTCATAAGCATGGTGAAACCACCTTGATCAAAGCTTTAGAATCATCATACTTAAAAAGATACTTATACCTGCTCATGGATGTACTTCACGGTCTCAGAACCGGTATCGGCTACCAGTGTTACCGATACATATCGGTCTGATACAAGTTCGAATACCGCTACCTAAAACCTTGTACCTGCTTCAGTCTTTATCAATAGTTGGAGACTTTAACCCAGGCCAAGGGCAATTCAGATCCTCGACGGCGCAGCTGCCTTAGCGGCCTGAGTAGTGTAGATACAGCCGTGTGTGCAATGACTGCCTTACCCCTGCCTGAGTGCCTTGCCCGAGTGAGGGTAAGGCGGGCATTGCGCGTGCGGTTGTGTCTGTGTTGCTCAGGCCGTTAGGGCAGCTGCGCCATAGAAGATCTGGATCCGGCCAAGGGTGGGACCTGAAGGATGTTTATTTTTATTTATTTTCCTTTTTGGGTCTCCTTGGCTAAATGAAATGGTGGTATTCCAGGGGTGTTAATACAATTACATACAATTACACCGATGGATAAATTTAAGGGCTCGAGGTCAACCTTTCACAGCATCCTATTTTCTCCAATGGCCTTGCTGATCTCTTCCCCCTGATAGTTTTGATGGAGTTTTCTCATCCAACCAGTGTTTAAAAACCTGGATTAGGAATCTGGATCAGTTCTGGTTCAATTCCGATCCAAATTGATTGGACTGGAATCGGCCCAGAATCAGTGGGAATCAGTTAAAAAACACTTTTTAAGGATAAGAATTTAAAATTTGGCTAAAAACTACTCGAAACCTAGTTTTGTTTGTTTTTTTTGGATTAAGAAGTATAATAGAAGGGGTGGGGGGGGGGGGGAGGGTTGGAAATAGGCCCCAAGGTGGTATAATAGAGGGGGGGGGGGGAGGGTTGGAAATAGGCCCCAAGGTGGTTTGAACGCATGACCTCTTATTTGAGGAGTTGATCTTTTACCAACTGAGCTGACCCTTGGGATCCTAACCCTAGTTTTCATACAGGATCGATCTTATCAGAATTGGGATTGGTGGATTGTCAAACCCTGCTTCCAACTCCTTACGGTCTCCAACGGCATCAGAAATCTTTTTATTTTTGAACATATCCTAGCAGGTTTTGTATATGTTTGGGCTAATGTTTCCACTTTCCGACATTGACAGTGAAAGGAAGCCCATCCACTATAGTGTATGCCTGTATGGGGTTCAGCCGTAGGATCGGCAGTGTTTATTCTTGTACAGATGTGGGACCTAATTAAAACTCCCCTGAATAGTGTGGACCGTTCACCCTTGTCCCGGCAATAAACATATATAGTTAGTAGCAAAAATGTGTTTAAAACGACGTTATAACAGTGTGTAGCCATTTGTTTTTCCAAATATACGGGAAAAAATGTCATGCATTCCTGTTTTAAATGTGTTTAAAATACGTTTCATTTTAAACTTGTTGAACAATGGTTTACTTAATTAATCAAATCACTCTCTATCGATATCCAATCGACTTGTCTTTTATTGATGTAAAGCTGACTTGATGGGTTACATTTCTCATGCGATCACCTTTAATTGATGTTCAATGCATGGACCTCAAAATTGAGCTACAAACTAATGTATGTTGAAAAGGGTTTTTAAAAGGATGACTCCCATCTCCAACTGAAGATGCATCATTCCGGGAGTGTGTTGGTTGTGTTGACAACAATAAACGATGTCATAACCAAGCCACATTGTTCAATAAGACTCTACTTTTTTTGTTGGGGTGTATAAATTTGACATTGTATTGATGATATATGTCTAAGAACTTATAATTGATTTTTGGAATATATATATGCATTAATGTTGGATGTTATAGTTGTTTTGAAACATGAGTTGTAGGTATTCAAATTGTAATTCCTCAATTTATGAGTATATTATTATTTTTTAATCCCGTTTATCTTTTTTTTTTTTAAATCTACACGTTTGAAACTTGTACATTCTGTTTTCATTTTTTATCGTTTTCTAATTTTTTACCCATTCTTTTTTACCATTCAGAGTTTTTCGTCATTTAAAACTTGTACCACCTGCTCTGTTTTTTGTTTTTGTTTTTTTTTTTCGTTCACCTTGAATTTGCCAATCAATTTACCAATGGCAAATTTTTGGTTCCAAAGACTTTCTACCACTTACTACAAGGAAAACTATTAAATGTCGGTACTATAAACATCACCCAATATTAACGGAGGTCATTAAAGTTGATACATTGCGACTTAATGGTTGCGGGTTTGAGTCAAATAACATTCTCTCTGTGAAATGGAGGTAAGGTTGCATACATTATGACACTCTTCAAACCCTGCAATGGTGGGAGTCTCATGCATTGGGTAGGCCTTTTTCTCATACGTCGTCCAATACTTGTGGTTGTACAGCAATCAAGCAAGAACAAACAATCTCATTCTTTGTGGGGGTGCTTGGATTGTTTTCGAGTCAGGTAGATACATGATCGTTAAGTTCCTTGAATTGTAGATCTTTGAACAAAACAGAGACCAACAAACAATTCCAATGGCAACAGGAGCAAGAGGAAGAGAGACTTCCAAACCTGCTAAAGTTTCATATTGTATTTAGTAAGGGAAAAGGTTCTCTGAGCAAGTGGTATAGGGAGAGCGCACCAACGGCATGCGATGAAACACCATTATATATAGGAAGGCAGTGTGGTCATTTCATGTGAGAAGAGAGATAGACAAATAGGTGCTAACATATCATTACTTGACGGCTCAGAGAACCTTTTCACAGTTAGTAATTGAGAAAAAGATCCCCACGTAGGCGATACATGGGACTGCTTTCCCACGTCTTTACATTCTGGCCATATGGACCCTACACTGACACACTCTCCTATGTGACCATGTGAGGCCTCTATTGATAAAACCACTTTAAATAATGTGATTGGTGTGGCATGGTTGATTACCCCACACGAGGCGTGGGAAATCCTTGTCCTTAGTAATTAGTCTTTTCAAATGTTATTTTTTGGGAGTGGGTTCTTTGAGCAAGCGAGAGGTGCATACCAATGAGGTGTGGTAGAATGGTTTCGTAAATAAGAGGGCAGTGAGAACATTTCATGTGAGGAGGATCGATATAAAGGGGGTTGCTAGTGTAGCCTCCCCTAGTGGCTCATGTAACCTTCTCCCTAGTTTTTTATTTCCTTTTTGGGGGAAAAAACATCCTCATGCCTCCCTCACTCTCCTCCTGACCATATGGTCCCTATTGACAAAACCTCTCCCTGACCTGTTGACAAAATTGTTTCACACCGCAATTGATGTGACATGGGAGATTTCCCCTAAATAAGGGGCATGTGAAACTCTTGCCCTAAATAATAGGGAAAAAGATCTGTCCGGGAGTGTGGCATGAATCTATCGCTTTCCTCCCCATGTGAAAAGACATCTCTACCCCCTTGTTTTAAGGAGGAGAGAGATAAACACATGGGAGTGCTGATGTAGGCCACACTTCCGTACCAAAACTGCTTCTCAATTATTATACTTTTCATATGTAATTTTTATTTTTATCAAAAAAAGATTCCTACACTACTAGTGTGGGAAACATTTTCCTCTCTCTCTCTCTCTCTCTCTCCTCTTCCTAACACTCTTTCCTCCTTTATTGGTGTGGCATGAAAAATGTTCCCTGCACTAGCATCATGTGAAACCCTTTCCCTTACATTTCAAATACAAGGGATGGATGCAAAGTAAAGTAATTTTTTAATAACTAAATGGAAAAACATTCTTTGTGAGAAACACTAGGCAACGCCCAGACAGAGTGGGGGCAAAATGACCACCACGCACCCATGAAAGGCGAAAATCCCACCACCCAATGCTAGTGCATGCACTCTCATTGGCTGCCATGTGCACGTGGCCCCTGTGCTCCGTCCTAGAGAATGCTCCCCCTAACTAAATTTAGAATGATTTGAAATTAGTAACACAATCATATTAGATAGTGATTATAAAAAGAGATTGTTAGATTTGATTTAGTTTCACGTCCCTTCCCTTTATTTCCTATGCAACCGGAACTTATGTGAAACATTTAGGATCATACTTATCAAGAGGGATTAGGATCACCTCAACTCTCCAGGTGACACAAGTGTGAGCACAGACAAAATTAGGATCATTCTTATCAAGAAGGGTTAGGATCATCTCAACTGTCCAGGTGATGCAAGAAAAGGGCCAACAATATCAGACCATGGTAGAAATGACTACAGCAACAGCCAACATGCTTCAATATTGGTTTCAGAAACATACTGCCAGCAATCTAAACCCTTCTTGTAACCCTTTCTGTGTGTACGCTCTATGTAACCTTGAGCACAAATACACAATGACATACTCGCCCATTGTTGGAAAACTGGGTGTTTCTGACTTTGACTCAATCCTCTTTAAAATCTGGAGACTCAGACGAGAAACATGGTTAGGGCAAGTTCTCTCTCTCGATCTCTATTGTTTTTTTCTTCAATGAGGAATCGTTCTACGGCATTAAGAATAGCCCGAATTTCACTCTCTGCTTTTTTCTTCATTGAGTCGTCGCTCGACAGCATTATGGAACCAATCTGTACTCATGGGGTGCTTCTGCTTCTGAAAAGAAACCCCCAACAAACCTCTCTCCCTCCCCCGACCTCCTTTTCCAAGTCCACAACAAAACTGGTAACCAAAACAAGGAGCTCGAGGGCTATCCTTCACCTTCCTCATCTGCAACCTAACCTTAGCCTAGTCAAGCGAGAGTTGAGGTTGCTTAGTGGAGAACATTTCCTTCGACCACATGTTAGTCTGGATGAAAAAGCTCAACCCTAAAATCAAGAGTCGAATCCAACCATCTACCACCGACCCCCCAACTCCTCCGGCAACTTCATAGACCAGTTCCACTTTATCGATCATGATCTCAGTCACTCCTTCAAGCCATCTTTGACCGATGGTGTGCTTTGGTTCCAACGTCAACACAGCCCAACCAGCTCTATGTTCAACCCACAATCTCTCATGGTGTAACGAGCATAGCGCTTCTCTTCTCTCAAAGGGTAACTCATGCTTTCACAGATCTGTTGTTCTTATACAACAAGAACAACAAACTCAACCTTATCCCAACTTAATGGGGTTGGCTACATGGATCCAAACAAAACAAAATAGGGAAAACTGAAGTCTAAACAGAAAAGGGGAAAGGAGTTTTGTTATATTCTCCCAAAATTCTCCAAATTGGGTCACTTAAAGTTAGAAAATGTTTTCAATCTATTCTCAACCAGGAAATTCAATCTTGTCTCTTCTCCCATTGAACTGACCACATCACAATAATGTGTTGAGTTCCCCCCCCCCCCCCTCCCCCTCCCCCTCTCCTCTCCTCTTTCTTCTGAACTACAATTTGTAGTTAACAGGAAACCAAATTCTCCAAATTGGGTCACTTGATCTCGCCTCTTAAACCCAACATCTAAGTTCCATAGCGCTACAGCGGTGGCGCATTGTCCCCATACCCTGGTTGTCGGTTGTCAATGTGGGTACCCTGATATTTTCTCAGGGTTCCAACTTTCAGAAGGGAATTCAGAGAGAAGACTAGTAGTCTTTAGGTTGAAAATCATGTCAATGGCGATGTCTTAGATACTCCCACACAACTGCCTCAGATTCTGATGGCAATGAGATCAAGGACTTTGGCTCAGAATTCCATCTCCGATCTTACAAAATTTTCATCCTCTCCAGGCTCCAGAAGCACCACTCCCAGGAAGCGTTCTCTGCTAGCATCAGCACCATGAACCTAGAGTGATCATGTCTAGACAGGCATAGAGAGCAGCTGGGTAAGGAAGAGCAATCAGACGGATTCAGCTTCACTGATGCGCCACCAGATATGGTGGTGGTGGTACCAATGCTGGCAGCAGTGGTGTTGCTTCATATGTGACGCCTGGCTAGAGACAGAGAGAGAGAGAGAACCCGACAAAGTGAATTTCTTATACCAAGTCGCTTGTGACACCGAAAAACTCGGACTAAATCTGGTCACTCTTTACACTACCGAATCTACACAACTCTTGACCACGGTTTGCCATCTTTTACTCAACCGGGTGACTCGTCCAAATCAAAACATGGCTTTGCAACAATGGTTTGACCAATACCCCCCAAAAGCCCAAATTTGCTGCAAGTTAACAATTTCCTAGTAAGAAACATTTGTCATATTGCGATTGTAATAGACTAATAACCTCACCCCCTCCCTCTTCCACCACCTTTCCATAATTAAAAAGAAAGCTTAATTTTTGTCTCCCTTTAATTTTTTTTGGGGATCAACCCTCCCCCTCCCCTTCCTCCCCCCAATGGGTTTGGGGATAGATAATCAATGGTTCTGAATGGAGTACCCTAGACAACTGGGAAAACCACTTCAACGAAATTGACCGAACAAGACACCATACTTTGAAACCTACATAGATTAACAGCATTGTTGCCCCAATATGGTACAGAACATATAGACAAAGCACCAAATAAACAGGTCCATGTTTCCCCAACGAGGACAACCATATCATCCCTACCCAACCCTTCCCACCCACCCCCCCCTTCCAAAAAATTAAAAAAAAAAAACCAAAAAATGATAAAATGTAACAAACAGTACCAGCAGTGCTCGTCAATACTCACACAAACAACTATGCACATGGACATTTCCATCTAGAATTATCAAATGAAAATAATTTTAGACATGGAATCAAACAAGTTTTTTCTGATAGTTGGATGACCTTATTCTGCTTTGTCATGGTTGAATCTCACCACAATGCAGGTGATGTTGTCCGCACTGCCTTGAGTATAAGCAGTCTCTGTCAACCTCCGGGCTGCTGCCTCAGGTTCTTCCTCAGCTCTTGCAAGGGAAACAGCATCCTAGCATGCATGATAGAATCAAGAAAGTAATTAAGAGTAACGAGATTCTTTGTAAAAGAATGATGCAGCAATAGATCAACACAATAACGTCAAGGTATGGCCAAAACGTTGAAAAGAACAAAAGCCAGAGAACAGAAACATGTACATCAGCCTGGAACATCCAATTTGAGTACCCAGCCTTAGGCAAACTAGGTCTTAGCACACAAGCAAATCAGACATGGAGTTCCCAAATCAGAGAGCTTGTACCTATCAAATTCTTAAAGATACTGGGAAAGGAAAGCTTAATAAAAATTAATAATGTCATGATGAATCTTGCAGCCTTTATTCTGGTATCTAATCTTCAGGGCAATGCTAACCATCACAAGCTAAGAACTGCAAGTGTGCAACCAAAAATAAACCTACCAGAGAGGAGAATACAATAACCAACAATTAGACATCCAAGATGAGGGGGAAACTGACCTCATTCGGTACTACATCCCAGACTCCATCACTGGCCAGCACCAGGCATTCAAATTCATCATCAATTTCTTGTTCCTGAAAAAAAGAGAGAAAATCAACCTCATGTTAAAGACCTCCATCATATACAGCTGTAGCAAATCAGCCTGCAATCACACCAACTCAAATCTAGAGAGCAAACCAACAAAAACAACACTTGCTATTGTCTTCATGATAGGTCTTCTATTCTAACAGCAAATCAATCACTACAAACTTGAGCGCTTCCTCTGTTACATCACCATACTCCTATCAGTAACCATCCAAGGGGATGGCTACTTTATGTGGGCACCAATGGGTTCTTCTATGTACAGTGCTTAGTTGGTCCTCAAGTTTTGTTGATAGGCCGTCCTTATCACCCTATCCTCTTTCCTCTTACTTTCATGTTTCATTTCCCATTTCTCACTTTTCTCATCTCATTTCTTCATTTTTATTCTTCATTCCTCTTACTTTCATTTCCCTTTGTGAGGTCCTCAATTTTCCCTACTTTGCTTTTGAAAGGATCCATGCAGCCGACCCCATTTAGTTGGGATAAGGCTGAGTTGTTGTTGTTGTATAATACAAGGGAAGGGGAACAGTTCAATAGTAAGTCAGTATGCCATATGATTGAGTTTGGCTTCGAAATTTGACAAGGCAAATCCAGAGTCCCCTATCTATCGAATAGTCAGAATTGCCACATCAGGTCCATTCATTTGATAGGTGAAAATGCAAAAGGGAGAAAATCCTTAGATGGTGGCCATGAAATCCAAAAGCACATTATCCATCCCAAGTTGGATTCAACATCTCCAATCCAATTAGCAGAAATACCACCCATCTAGAGCTTCCACTCAAAGGGTACTCACCAAGAAAACCAATTATCATCCAATAATTCAAATTCCTCCAGATGATTCCAAAGTAGTTGTAGCCTGTGTCACTAGAACACTCTATCTTCTGAGAAGCTGCTTTTTCAGGCATTGTCTTATCCACATGTAAAACAGATACTCAGATTTTCCCTTGGACAAAATTTAGTTAATAATAAACTTTACAAACTATTATTATCATTATTTAGGGGCTGATAAGATACACCAGCATTACACTTTGCAAGTTCACGAGCTGCTACCTGGTAGGCATCAGTAGACATTTGGGTGGGGTCCATGTTGGAAAGGAGCCCCCACCCATCTCATTGGTCAAATTCCAAACCAAAATGAGCATGGTATGGGTTAAAAGTGCGTCAAAAGTAATTTACAAACACCCCCAGCCAACCTAAAGTTTTTGTGGCATTTTCATATAACTTTGAACCATGTTTTGACCCCTATTACATATTCATATTGAACCGACGACTTGAACCAGAAAGATGGGAGTGGGGTCCAACATGGGACCCATGCTGATTTCCCACCATGTGACAACTAGTGAACACTACAAAATTCCCCAACCTTGGTGAATGTTTTGTTTAACCTATTTGGTTATTTCATATACTGATCACATAATTTTTGCATACATCAGTTTATTATCAGTATATTCTTCTGGTATTGAACATTACAAGGACCTTACTCTTGTCCATAGTATTAAATCTCGTCTCGGAGGGCCATTTCGGCTAGACCAAAATTTCCGATACACTGAAATTTCAGCAAAATTTTGCCAAAATCTTGTCCTTTTTCGCGCGAAGTTTCGGTTGGCCGTTTCGGTGGGTTTTAAGTCAAATTAAGGTCTGATACTTCATGGAAGCCTTGTTTTAGGCTATATATATAAATTTTCATATTGTAAAAATAGTCATCCAAAGTGGTGTTTTGGATTTGCAGCTTTGATTGGTGGTATACGATCGAATCCTAATGTATACCTACACATTGTCTAAGTACTAGAAGACATAATAGGCAAGTAAAACATGTATATCACACAAACATAGAGTCAATGAGTCATAGAATCAAGTACATAATTTGTAATGTCAACACACTTTCCTAATACAAGTGTCTACTAATAATAATTACTGCGATGTGCAGGATCGATCCCACTCATGGTCCAATGGAGTTGATGTGCATTTTCCATATGTTTTGTAAAAAAAATATTTTTGGAGAAAGGGGTTTTACCTGAAACAGTGGAGTGTGGCAAAATCCTCACCAAGAAGAAGCAAATGATGTGCTAGAAACCTTCAATGATGTTTTTCAAATGATTCACAAAAAAAAGCGAAGAAATCACAAAAAAGCACCCAGGAACGAAATGAGTCTCACTAGAGAGCTCTCGATTGAAATTTTGATCATGAGTCACGACTCACGAGATCTTGCATTTTTATAACATGGGTTTGTAACATCTCGTTGAAATTTCGGAGAGATGCTACAAATAGTCGAAATTTTGGCATTTCACTGAAATTTCAACCGAAATCTGGTCATTTTTTTGTTTCGAGCAACCATTTCAACTCGGTGAGGTCAAAATTACCGATTTCAGCGAGATTTAGTACTATACTCTTGTCACAGAATATATATCTATACCAACACACAAATATAGATATGCAGGTCTTTATATTATTTAAGGTCATCTGCACCTAGAACACCATTAAAAATGTGATTTACCGGGATATTGGATCAACCCAAGGTTGCAACATTTGATGGCTAAATCCAATCCCAGAAATGGACATCAACAGGTAAATCCACATTGGTAGGCAGATCACCAGAGTGAGAATATCATGAAACACCACCCCTACACTAGAGCATGCAAGTTGAGACATTCAAAGCAATATAATTTGCTCTGGAACTTCATGTCTCTGGCTCTAAGAATGTATTTCACAGAAATTCCATGAGATCTATACAACACATATTTGCAGCTGGAGAGACCATGAAAACAGATTATTAATGCATAACAGCGCAATAGGGGCACGTACTAGCCAGAGGACACACCACTTTCTTGCTTGTCATGGGCTTCTTCATGCATGAGGGCGGGCTTCAGCGCAATGGTAAGGTTGCTGTATTGCGATCTAGTGGTTGCGGATTCTAATCAGGAAACAGTCTCTCCGCGAAGCGGGGGTAAAGCTGCCTACATATCTGCACCTCCCAGACCCTGAAGTGGTGGGAACCTGTGCAGTGAGTACGCCCTTTTTTGCTAAGCTATGTCTAATAAAGGTATACAGTAGTATACCACTAAACATAAGCCACAACCAGGATCTAGGACCACAATCCAATATGTCCAACCTAGGAAATCTCTTAATTCTCAAATGCATGATCACAAGGGTAATTCAATTGCAGCCTGTGGCACAAGGTAAAGAAAAATGCATGTAATGGTAACTCAAAGACAAGACTGGTTCGTACACCATCCAATCACCCATAATGCATTGGCAAATCTCATTGATTACATAGGGAAATTAGATTATCCCTCAGGTTTATGAAGCTACCATTAGTCCACCTTCATATGCTCAAGGCATCCACTTAGTTCCCTATGTTAGCACATGAAACACGTTACCTAGATCACAAGTTCCAGCTACTGCTTGCTATGAATGGTCGGCTTCAATGGGGAAAAGACATTTCATGTCAGGAATGCTGGATGTTGATTGGTAAGATCCCCTATTGGATCATGCATGGCGAAGAGAATCTCCCATACAGTAATGTTATATAAGGTATCTGAATGACATATTGGATTTTTTGTTATTTACTCATCCAATGACACAAAGAAGAACTAATGCAACCTCGGGTTCCCAAACACTAATTTTGGGTTGCTATGGGCCCACAGGTGACAAATCTAAGGGGCAATGGATATTACATAAATGTACTGAAATTCGGGACCAGAAAACAGAATCTGGGACTAGTTGGTGAAGTAAAAGGATGTTTCTGGAAGTTAAAACAAGAATAGGGGTAGACAGAAATAAGTTTAGAAAGTAGGGATTTTTGTACAAATTATGAAGAAATTGGCCTTCCTTGCAAATAAGAAGAATTATTTTCTTCTACCTTGCAACAAAAAAAAACCTCCAGTGAACCTGGTCTGATTTCAGGTGGGATATCTCTCTCGTACGAATCCCAATCAAGATGAAAATATTCAGATTTAGATTGCCAACCTCTTGTGTTAATAAATAATCTCTGAAACTAACCCAGACCGCCAGACAGTAGACAAGGAACCAGATCTGAATGTTGATTTGAAACTCTCAGGTAGGGTATCAGATTCCAGGATTTGAGGTGGAAAGGAACAGCATCAAGAGAGATTGAGTTCTCTCTATCTAGACCCAAACTGACGCTAAAAACAAGGTATTGCCAGATAAGATAGAACGAGAAGAAACAAGAAAGAAGAAGAAGATAAGGAAATAGAATGGAGACATGAGGAGGTTCACACCTGTTGTCTCCAATGCACAAAACCAACAACCATAAAAGGACAATCTATTCATTCAACTCAAATCTAATCGATGGGCTACAAATCTACAATCATATTTTAAGAAAATAAAAGAGACTCGTAATCATATCCTAAAACAAAAATTGAAACTACTTGAACTCTCTACTCCTGTCCAGACTCCATGACTGAAATAAACTCTCCTAATGTCATCTAACTCCCATAAATAAAATTACGAGAATAACCACAACTAAAAAGATAAATCCCTAAATATCCAGTCTAAATCCAAGTTTAAACCAGGTTTTCCTTGGGGTTTGGGCTTCCAGATTGGATCATGCAGTCCAACCAAGCACATGCTACTTGACGCGAATGAATCAGAAAAGTGGGCTTATTTTAGCAAGAATTAAGTGTTGGGTTGGTTCTAAACATGTTGGGCCTTTGGTCCAATGGTTTTCATCATAAAAGGCCACTTTAATGGGCCTAAATTGAGGGTAGGAGGTAGGAGTACGGGATTTACTTTATTAGGTTAGTTTGAGTTGTTTTATTTTATTAAGTAATTGTTATTTATTTGGTTGTTAAGAATAGGGTAAAGTCTTGGATGAACAAAACTCTGAATCACCACAGAACTTGAGAAAGCAAAGCTTTCATTCATTGTAAAAATCATGTGGGCTCTCTAAAGCCCTAATCTTTAATGGAAACTAAAAACAGAACTACAATAGGAAAGAAAAATCAGGAAGTGAAAACAACATAGGAACATCCTATAAGAGAAATTCCACCTCAATAAAACTCTTCCTTAACTAAATAGGTAGAATAGGTGTCCCACAAGGTTACAACTCTATCCAAAGTAAGGAAAGGTGTTTTATTCATGCAAGACTCTATCCTATCCTCAACAACCAAGTAAATAACAATAACCTAAATAAACTAAAACAACTCAACCTAACCTAATATAGTAAATCCCGTATTCCTGCCTCCTACCCATAAGGACCAAAGGCCCAACATGTACAGGACCCAACCCAACACTTATTCCTACTAAAATTAGCCCACTTTTACTGATTTATCTGCATCACTACTGCATCAAAAACCCACTACCACACAACTCTTACAACTCCCTCTACTAAAACCTCATATCATGTACGATGATACTCAGCCAAACAAAGGGTTCAACAATTACAAACAGAACCAGCAACAAGAGCCACTCCTTTCCCTAACTTATACATGGTACACATATTCGAGGGTCTGCAATTTTACAACATATCATTTTGTAGGTCAGATACCTACCACATGGATGTCCTAGATCAAAACAATCTGAACAAGTATAGATAACATCTGATCCATCTATTCTACCTGGAGTAATCAACTGCTTTCTAGACATCCGCAACAACGTTAGTAACAGATAGACAATTTGGAAAGATATCTTACTTGTCAGGCTGTGACTTCACTCCTATTTGTTGTTTGCAGATGTACATCAGTATTCCTCAGCATATAAAATAAAAGCAAAAAGTTCTATTTCTTGTCCCGTTCTCATAAGCTTAACATGACTCTGCACTGATTTTTAGCCACATGGACAGCTGGTTTTCACCTAACATTGGATTAATAATACACCTTATGGATTAGCCACATGTCGAATGTCAGACTCAAATTCAATCAAATAACTTTCCATGTATGTCCATGCATCCTTGAAGTTTTTAGCCATACGTGTATGTCCATGCACCATCCTGCAGTCCTTAAATTTTCAAAGCTTTCTTTTC
Source organism: Telopea speciosissima (assembly GCF_018873765.1). Classification (NCBI taxonomy): domain Eukaryota; kingdom Viridiplantae; phylum Streptophyta; class Magnoliopsida; order Proteales; family Proteaceae; genus Telopea; species Telopea speciosissima. The sequence continues at coordinate 84,135,740 of NC_057916.1, read as the reverse complement.
CACTTGGCACACTCTATGTGGGCTGGAACTCGACATGTACGCAGGAAACCTTGGGGTTCACACATCCAAAAAATTGGGTGTCATCCGACCTGCCATGTGTCAGACATTTGGGCCCTTTTCACAAGCTTATCAGGACAAGCCATCCTGGATACCTTTGCCCAATTAAACATAAAAGCATCAAACATTCAAACCCAAGATAATATCTTTATTGATTCCAATTTCTAAATCAGAATTACCCAAAGTTGAAATTTTGAATCAGGGTCTATAGTTGCAGGTGTGGACCCTGGGTGTACAATCATCCTCACATAAATCATTAGAGAGATTCTGAAATAGGAATTTATAAACAGGGACTTGTGAGAGAGAGAGTCGTCATCAGGGGGTTGAGACTGAAAGAGATGTTGGTTAAATAGTTGTAACGAAGAAAGAGGAGAGAGGGATGCAGATTACCAGAGTGAAACAGTTGCGTGATGCCCATATCCTCCAGTCCCTCCCTTATGCTCTTTCTTCTTTTTCTTCTTCTCCCATTGCTTTCAGCCTCTGCCCACTCCATTGTTCTTCCTTCTCCAACCTTCCTTTCCCCCTCCTCCACTTCCTCTGGTTTTCTTATTCTACTCCAACACCCCCCCCCCCCCCCAAAAAAAAAAAAAGAAAGGGGAAAACACAGGATTTTGGACAGGATGATGGGGAATGGGGATGGGTATGCGAAACACAAGAGTTCAGGAAACTTACCCCTTAACAGGATCACAGGTAATCTCAAAACCAGAGTTAGAAAGAATTAACAAAAGTAAGGGAGAATGTTCTCTGTGCCGCAGCGCAGCCGGCGTCCAGGCACATGGGCAGCCTGTGCAGAGGGCAGGGAGGTCATTGCGCTCACCCCCATGTGCCTGGGTGCAAGCTGCGCTGCGGCACAGAGAACAGTGCCCCTAAAAGTAAAGTCAAACTTCCAGATGTGGCTACAAATCTAGTCAAGTGTAGTAGACCAATAGCATAACAAATCCCCAAAATATCATGAAGAACCAATGTGGCTAGATATGCAACAGGGATTAAATATTCAGAATCTAACAAGTGAAATTCCAGAATCAGGTGATTGTATGTAGCGCCAGATCGGACCCTCTGATCTGCTCAATACCCTGGTCGAAGGTCAGTATTGGACATCACTATATTGCCCCAAAATATCTCCCTGTTCTGGTGGTTAGATCCCCCTCAAAAGTTGGATCTCGATTCTGCCAAAAAGGGTTCTAAAACAGCACATCCATGGGGAAAGAACCTGGGTAATAACACACAGTTTCAGACTGGCCCTTGTCCTGGTCCAATGTGGCAGAGATTAGGAAGATTAGGTCAAACAGAAACTGTTAAATTAACCCACCTACCACAACCGATTGGGAGGAGATAACTACTGCTGACCTGGTCTTGGATGGAGATTAACAGCAAGAAAAACTCCCCTTATCTGCAACCGCAGGGTTCAGCCAATAAGATTGAGTCCTCCAATTGATAACCTCAATACCCTCTTCAATATTCTAACTGGACAGCAACTTAAGTAGCAGAAATAAAAGTCTCGATTCTCCTCACAGTAACACAGGTTGCAGATTAAATAAATAGAAACTAAAGAAGAAAGGAAAAGTGGGGGATAGGGAAGGAAGGGGTCTCTCACCCATGGCCTGTCACCATTACTCTCTCACAGAGCAACTGACTCACTCAGCAACTGAACTAATCAGCACAAGCACAAGGCTTCTTTATTTACTAAAATCGTGTGGAGGTGTCCTCCCTTTGTCTATTTAGTATTTATAAAATAAAGCAAGCAAATACATGGAAAACTCTACATGCGTGGGAGAGATGGACAGAAAAAGTAACTCTTAAGATTCTAGTACAATGAAATAAAAGTTACTTTCTAAAACTAAAAACTGAAATTAAAAACTACCTGAGCCCCACAGAATATCTCTCAAGAGTCTTCTACAAAACTTAGCCAAACCTTCATGCACAGTCCAAGCTGGGCCCCACAAAATCTGATAGGAATCTCCCCCCTTTAAACTGCTGATCGGTGGATATTTGGGGCAGAACCTGGCTGGACCTATGGGCCTAAATTGATGGCCTGAATAGGCTCTGGCTTGGGCTGGTTATAACCAAACTCATGTGGACCCTTTAGGGGTCTGTTTGGACTAGCCCTACACTGCCTCACAAGACTTAGGAGAGGGAAAATTCTCCCAAATCGGTGGAACCCCCATTGCCGAATCTGCCCCCAGTGTCCAAATATATGGATTATGGACATGCCATTGGCAGGGAAGGTGCCAACTCTGGATAACGTAGCTACACAGTTCAGGGTTTGCAGGCAATAGACATTAAGAACTACCTCCAAATAACAAGAAAATAACAGTATAGAATTTATATTTGGAAAGAATTTCCCAACACATCAATAAACATGTGATCTCTAAAAATTTTTTAGAAACTCCAATGATCCTTAAACCTGATCAAGATCTAGAATCACCAGGTTCTTCCAGCTGCTGAGTCAACTAGGCCAATGTTGATACGTATTACAACAATGATCTCAAAATCAGAACAAAAAAAGGATTTGCTACATTGAAGACAATCCTAAATTATTAAAATCATAAAATTCAACAGTCAACACAAGGAAGGCTTTTAGATACCTGAATCTCAGGTTCTGCTACAACAAACGGCTTCAGTAAGCGGTTGCCAAAAGCACGGGACATTGCCAACACACCCCCAACCCTCCAAGTACCTGAAAGACCACGACAGGAATAAAAGAATAAACATTAGTTGTTGACTAAAGGGAACCAAGGAACTTAAATGTTCACTTATAGTTTAGGGAAAATGATGTAAACAGTACACACAGTCGGTAGTAAACACGCTCTCACACACTCTCTCCTCCCTGAGACTCTCTTTCTAGTTTCCTCCCTGACCATGTGAGGCCCCTTTTAAGGCACTCCCTCCAGTGTGCCCCTTGGCTGAAGATGCCAATACAAGCAGGCGGCGTGTAGATCCTACCCCTATAGTCATTACTAAATGGAGGCTTAAAGCTACCAAGCCGAGAGGTCTAAATTCAACACATAAGATCTTCGTATCCTACATGTGATCATCTTCATTCTTTTGGGTTCTGAGTAGCATAAGTGTCCAGAGAAAGGTCAAAAAGTAACAAGTCATCGGAAAATAGCTGCAACAACTATACCAGCAAAAGGCATAAATGCAAGATGCTCCTGGATTGAATCGAAGATTATCTCTGCCCCAACCTCCCCCCCCCCCCCTCCTCCCACCCCAATGAAAAGAAGAAACCATCGAACTGCCAGGCCTACATCAAAATTGCATCTTCTGTTGCACATCTATGTATTGGAATACATGGTCAAATGACTAGTATATCCTTTAAAGCTAAAAACTTATTAGGCCAAGAACAGTAGGAATCTTACCTGCCCACATAACAACCCCTCCAGCACTTTCAATTCTCTTTCGCTCATCACTTCTGTTTGGTTTATGATCTTCAGATAGAGGTATTGCTGTCCAGCAGAAAGAACAAGAACCATCTTTAGGGAACTCGGTCTAAACTAACAATTCCTTTAGTTAATTAATTGTGAATCAAATCAAAAGAACTCCACAGTCCACACTCTGCTAAGTAACCCAGAGTTTGCTAACGGAAACTTCAGGTGATGAAACAGAAGAAATATGCGGAATGACAATTACTAGAACAGTATGGAATACTGGATAACAGATGCTTGCCTGGAGTTATGTATCTTCGATAAGGGCAATGTAACAAATAAATTCAGTCTTTCTCTTTGGCTTATATGTATACATGCATGTAGCCATGACTTCCCTAATGTAAGTAAGCAATATCTTGTTTGCTTCCTCTGACCTAGTCTGCTAATGGCAACCAAATAAAATAAACAAAGATAGGAACCTTGACAAAGAAGAATGGCATTTTAGATTCAACCAGTCAACAGCATATAGTAGGATATGGATACATTGATGAGTGTTGTGGCCCTAAGGTAAACAAAATAAACAAGTAAATGGTCCAAGAGGCCAAACAAGAAGACCATGAGCAACTATAGCACTTTTCATCTTTAGATATCTCCTTAAACGATATAAATGAAAATAAAAATAAAAGGGGGGGGTCAAAAATATTCAAAGGCAATCCCTCACCAGCAGAATATAGTCTAAATAACAGGTATTCTATTTAAGTTTGAAAAAATAAAGTAAAATTGCCAACTGACTGTCCATTATGATTATCAAATTAAACAAACACTTAGACATGCCAAAGCATCCTGAATAAATCCAACAAAGTAAAGGGAGAAAACAGTAGCCATTTCCATACTTTGTAGTGCACACTAACTCCTAAAGAACATCTCAATCCCGTACCATTATTAGTTTAACAGAAGCCATAATAAAGCCTGTGAATGATTCAGCCAAGCCTCAATGCTCAAACCTTAGATTTTAGGCATATGATCCTAGTGGGGCAGCATTTAGATTTACAAATCTACTTAACTCAACAATGCCTTATCCCACTAAATGGGTATGTCTGATATATGATATTCTTCGATATCCTAAAGTGTGAAATAGTCCCCTAACACTCAAAAGTTAGAAACATTTAGAAATGCATGAATATAAAGGAATCCACATTCCTTGCCTTGGAAAATGGATGTGGAGAATAATGGAGGAATTGCTATTGAAACTTACATGGATGCATCAGTTTAACGCACCATATGGTAGTTATTTATTTGTGATTACATTTTAAATCAAAACTAAGGAATTATTGTTCCCTCTTTGGGATGAGGAGAGGAAAGATTAAGTGTGGTCATATCAATTACAATGACTCACTTGTAATTAGTATTAACATTTTCAGAATTTAAATATTTTTTATTTAGGAGTCATGAATTGTCAAACCGTCAAAAAGAGAGAGAACAACATAGATGAGTGACTGCAGGGGACAGGGAAACAGAACTATGTTTTATGTGTGTCTGATAAAGAAAGAGAAAATCATGTTTTATGTGCATCTGATAAAGAAAGAGCAAGCTAACTGTTTAGACCGTTTTAGGTGCTCCAGTATTGAACCATGTCTCAAGTGCTAGAGCACGGCACAAGAAAACAGTTCTGGGTGCTAAGTTCACCCAGAATATCAGTACCCAAGCAGTCCCAGGAAATAGCCACTTGAATACCTAAACAAATTCAAAATTTTATAACCATTTCTGGAGTCCTGAACCTCCAACCAACACCAGCTATTCCATAACCATCACCTAGATTGTTTCCACTCACAAAAATCACTCTGGAAATGAATAAAAGGCAAGAAAATGCCAAGCATATGATAATAAAGTCCACTGGAAATATTCACCCCCCAAAAAAAAAAAAATTCCTGTGGAAATGTTCTTCCAAAACCATTAGAATCCCTATCCAGAAAATAAAGTCCTCAAAATATAGTGTCTAAAAAAACATGGACATTGCCCCTTTATTAAATTTGACTACAACAATATCTGGAAATCCCTTGCTAACTACTAAGCCATCAACAGCTATCAAATGAACTGCAACCTAAAATGTATGGCATACCTCTGCCTGCTTTCGATAATACTGCCCGTGAATCTCCTACATTTGCTACATATAGATGGTTACCAACCAAAACTGCTGTTGAAGCAGTAGAACCATCATCACGGTAAGTATTGCTTTCGGCATCCAGGAAGTCCGAGTCTGTTTTTTTATATGTTTCACCTGCAAGCTTGCCCGATATTACCAAAGAAATAAAGCAATGAGTTCATTAGAAGATGGGAAAACTCCCACACAATGCGCAACCTCACAAAAAATCCCTAATTTGTTTAATCAACTAGTTACAAAATAGTAAAATTGACAACTATCCTTGTGAACTAAAGTGTTGATTGAAATCTCAAATACCAATTGTGGATGGTCATCTATCCTTGGTAATGGAACAAGGAAAAAAGTCGTATCCTCCCAAACTGGAAGAGAGACGGTCCACATAGATCAAAATTTAACTTCCTTTACAGCTTATGTGGATTTGTTGCCTCTTTATGAACAAAAAAGGGACAGTAATTCTTTTCCCTTGTTTTATACCAGGTGTTCATATAATCTGTTGGAACCGCTTCCTCTAAAAGGCCAACCTTGTAGGAAAGGGCGGACTATCCAAAAGGGATACGGGTGAATAAATAATTCAACATAATCATATGAAGTCAATTCAAGCATCTGAATTTATTCCAGTAGTCCTCTTCTAGCTCTTTAAGGAAAAATAAATTATCTTAAGTTCTTGAATGGGTGGTGAGCTGAGACTGACAAAGCTAGCCAACTCTGCCAAATGCCAACCAAATTAGAGCTATTGTCTACAACTTGGATTCTTATGTATACACATTTGAAATCAAGAAGTAAGCATATTTATTGGCACAACAGGGTCCTTCTAGTCTTTTTTCTGTTAAAAAACGGATCTTTTCCATTTAATCACCAAGTCTATGGCAATCTTTTCCTTCTTTCTTCTTCTCTGCCTTGTCAAATGTAAGAACAGAAAGTGTAAGAGAGAAAAGGAAAAGATAAGATACTATTTCCCATCAGGTTTCACTTGTTCCGAGGCAAATATACATCTTTTATTAATTCCAATTATGCAGCTTCCTGCACCAGATCACTGGCTGCAATGGATGTACTGAAATGTGCATAAACATGTAGAAGTAGGAGATAATGCACTACATATGGAATTGAAAATATAGAACGCACTTATGGCCAATTTGGTATCTGCCATAAATTTTGGATGCTTCAGGAGATTCTCAAATAAATGTTCCTTCAAATATTCAGCCGCACGAGAACCACCATGACCTGTCATGACACATTATGATCATAAAAATCTAAAATCCTGTACTTCAATTCAAGGGAAAAAGATTACAGCATTAATTTATAGGAAGGATTTAAGAATAGTCTGGATCCAATTGGGATAGACCTTAGCCACTCTGAGTTAGATTCAGCTAGAATCAGCTGATTCAAGCTAATCTAGTTAAGTATCAGCCAATCCAGGCTGGTTAAGAACAATCTGGTCCCTCAATCCTTGATTTAAAGTCCAAAAATAATAGAGGGTAACTGTCATGAAACCAGAATATCAGGACAAATGATCATGTAGACCAAAAATCAAAATTTATTCAATGATCCACCAATAGCAACCCTTACCCCATCCTCCTCTTCCTTTGTGGGAGCTGGAAGGGTTGGGGAGAAAGGTTGTCGTTCACAAGAACTATTTTCATGTCGAAATTGAAGAGGTAAATCAGATGATTACGCTCATTAGATAGAGTTGATTTATTAAAGCTTTAAGGTGAGACCCATAAAATGGTAACTTCTGAAACCCTCAATTTACGGCACATATCTTCTAACTATGCATAAACTAAAAAGACCTTAATAACCATTTATTATACTTGAGATACAAGCTGACCAAAATTTAGTGGTAATGAAAAGAACATCCAACCATCAAATATTCCGAACAGACAGACTGTTTGACCATCAATCTTTGACATTTTAACATCAAAGAAGTCCTCCATGCTTGCCCTCTTTCCCCTAAAACTCGAATAGCCACAGCTCAGCCTTCCATCTTCACTGAAAACCAGCAAAAAAATGCATGAGCTAACCGTATTGCCGTCTTACCATGAAACATTTCCATTCATGAAAAGGAATCAAGTAATCATCTCATACTATTCATCAATGGTACCGCTTTCCATTAGCCACCCAAGACAGAAATTATGTCAATCTAGATTGTATAACTATAATCAAATGGACCTCACAATATTGAACAACTAAAAAAGGGAAAATAGAAACAAAGGAAGAAAGAATAAGAGAGAGAGAGAGATCCACAGCATCCAAGCAATAATTTTTTTTTTGGGGGGGTGATTGTTCAATGCCGTGAACTTTCAACAATGTTACAGCTACATATGCCTTTGATAACCAGCCAGAATCAGGCAACAAAGAGGACCGGTAGTTCATCTGGCCATGATATTTTCGGGTAATGGTCCAACCAAGATGTTGCCAACAAAAAAAAAATCGCCTTTTTTAAAACATAGTTCAGATCAGGAACACATGAAATCCTAAATAGTGGATATTTTCCCAGCTGATATACCAGAATAACACCAACTATTGCCACAAATCTTTCCCACAAAAAAAAATAAAAAAAAATCTTAACCTTTAAGAAGTGTCAAAGGTAATTTAGATTGGTTCTCCAAATATATCAGTTCTTGACACAATTTATACACACATATATACATATATACATGAATCAATGCACAGAGAAAATGAATAGGATTAATGGAAATTGAGATATGAATAAATACAGCCAGTCAGTTTTTTTGTTTTTTCCCCCAAAACAGAATGAACGAAATTAACAATAATGACAGTATATTTGAATTCTATTTCTATAGATTTCAGCATTTTGTTCCCAGCCTGTTTAACAAGTTCAAAGAGGAAAGCCTCAGCTCTTCCCTTTCTGCGACTGAATTTTCTGTTTATTTAATTTTGGTTCCCATAAGAAATGACCATAATGCCATTCCATTCAAACCATGCTACCAAGTACCAACAATTATTCCTGATATACCATTACAGATATAGAAATTGAAAGCTATGTTGTTACCCAAACAAAAATGACAACAATATCATTCAACTTAAACCATGGTGCCCTCACGATTCCTAATATTCTGTTTTTGAATCTGGAAAGTGGTCTCCGGATGAAATGACTATCATATTGTTCCATTAAAACCATGGTGCCAATTATCATTCTTCATTCCAACAAAAGCTTTTATGGACTAGAAACTGATATGAACTCCTGGGAAAGTAATAGGTAATAATGGTTCGAGGTTGAGCTCATCGGCCACCTCCCTATAGGGAATAGAGACAGTTACGCTGTGAATGAAGTCTACATTCTGTAGACTGAACCTCACGGTTATGGATACAAGTTCCAAAGGCTCCACCAAGTTATAACTGATGCCATTTTAGAAAGAAAGGGCGTACCCAGTGCATGAGGCTCCCGCCACTGCGGGGTCTGGGAAGGGTCATAACTAGGTTGACTCTCTGTCTCACAACTTGGTATCAGTCTATCAAAGCACAATCCCCTTAGGGATTTTTTTTTCTAGCAGCGACGACTCTCTCACACAACTTGGTATCAGTCTATCAAAGCACAATCCCCTTAGGGATTTTTTTTCTAGCGGCGGCGACTCTCTCTCACAACTTGGCATAAGTTTATCAAAGCACAATCCCCTTAGGGATTTTTTTCCCTACAGTCCACCGCCGCTACCACCGCCAAGACTTTGGCCTCTTGGTTCAGCATGGTTGACTGAACATGTGTTAATGCATGTCGAAACACGATAACCATCGCTGACCACTAACCACCATCATGCAGCCTACAGCTGCCGCCCTATCGTGTACGGTCACTGCCACCCTTGTGGCCTTTTTTGCCCTCCTTTAGGGCGTCATTTTGCATCAATCATGTCGACCTCCCACTGCCGGCCCTCCGCAGGCCACCACCTGCCACTGCCAGCCCCTCCAGTGGCCTTCCGTGCTCCCGCCAGACCCTCCAAGGGTCATTGGAGGGTCCCCTTTGTGATCGCCAGGCCTTCAAGCCCCTGCCAGTGGCCTTGCCTGCTTGCGCCAGGCCTTCCAGCCCTGCCGGTGGCTCTTCGAGTGTTCAGACATTATTCACAGCCAAAGGATGGAGTGAAATTGCAACAAATACAAATTCTGGAAAAAAATTTAATTACCAAAAACCCTGACCAATATCGATTTTGTCAGAAAGCCCAACAAAAATCGATTCTCAAAAAGGCTGAACCAAATAGGGAATTAGCCTCTGTAGTAGCTCCCGAAAATTCAAGCAAGCTCCCAAAATTCCAGCAACCTCAAAAATTGCTTCCAAAAAATCGATCTCAAAACCCTGATAGCCTGATAGGGTGCTGCCGATATGTGTTCTTCAAGTTCCAGCAAAATCTTCACTCCATAAATCACCCAATAACATAAAGAGAGACCTAGTTCTTAATTTAGAACATGAACTAGTCTCTAAACAGTCCCAAAATACAGCATAGGGTGCTGCACACCTTCAAACGAAAGACAAGAGAAAGCTCAAAACTTCAATTTCAAACGAACACTTCAATGCCGATAGATGTCTTGAGAAAAAAGAAGAAAATAATCAAAGAGAGCTACAACAGTGCCTATAGCTCTGATACCATGTCAATAATGAGAGAAAAAGAAAGAGAAGAAGAGAGAAAACGAGAGAGAGAGAGAGAACAGCTTGTGCAACTTGGGAGTCGCATCTTATGTTGGATCTCCCATTAATCTTCAATATATAATAATTGAGCAGTGATTTGAACTTCTACCCATGGTGATAATATATTACTGTGTGGCTCAGATATTTCTCCTACTTGCAGCAAAGAACTTGCCCACTGTATCTTAGCCTAGGTCCAATATCGACCTAATGCAACTTAAAAACTACACCATATATTCTGTGATGATATCCTACACAATTATCCACACAAATCCACTACAGATTGCCAGGTAACATATTTCATCAAGATCCTTTGTGGGAGTGTGGAAACCTCTCAAAAGTTTACATTGACATCATCGTGACATACGTACACTAGATGACAATGGCACACTTTCTCAGTCGCTTGACCCTAGGCATTTAAAGTGCTGCAAAGAGAGACTGAGGGCAAATACAACAACACAACTCAGCCTCATCCCAACTAAATGGGGTCGGCTACATGGATCCTTGCCCTCCAATCAGCTCTATTCAAGGTCATACTTGATACAAGGCCTAAGCTATGCATTTCTTTCCTCAGTACTTCTCCTAAGGTCATTTAGGTCTGCCCTTAGCTCTTTTGGTTCCTTCAATCTAAATTAAATCACTCCTCCATAGTAGGGCATCCAAAGGCTTCCGTTGAACATGGTCATGCCACCTGAAACGACCTTCTTGTAGCTTATCACATATCGGAGCTACTCCCAAATCAGCTCAAATACAATCAGTCCTTACTTTATCCTTCCTAGTTTTGCAACTCATCTGTTTCAACATCCCCATCTCCGCTACACTGAGTTTATCTATATGATGCTTCTTAACTGCCCAACACTCCACACCATACATCAGAGTCATGACAAATGAAAGCGACAAATAAGGATCATGCCACTTACTCAACTCAACTCAACATGCTGACCCCGACCAAAAATTTAAACAAACAACATGAATTCACCCAGTACAGCCTTTCTATACCCTCAACAATCATTTAAGACTGTAAGTCTCATTAAATGTCCAATAATTTGTAACTTTGTATTGATATTTAGGCCAATCAATCTTCCACTCCACTGGAAAAACCAGTTGTAATTCCAACTGAGGGCCATCTATTTAATCAATTCGAAAGCGGTCCATTCGTTGACCAAACAATCAACAGCCACATTAAAAAGTTAAGAAATTGATTTTGTAATCCAATATTTTCCTTTAATAGTAAAATGTGTAGTGTGACAAGAAACTGCAACAAACTACACTTGAAAACTCATAAGCGTAGATAAGAATAAAATATGTGAGAATTTAGGAGATAGGAATTATTGAAGGAATTTGGGTACTAATGTTCATTGCTACAATCACACACTGATCTGTTTACGTACTAATGTTCATTGCCATATACACACGTTGACCTTTCAATTTAAATATTTGAGTCTTTGTGCATAGGTCCTACACTCCTACTGAATATGGCAAGACATCAAGTAAGTCATCAAAAGCATCTACCTAATAACGAATAGACAATAGGGGAGAATGGCAATGCAGGTAATATAACAATACCTTCCTTTTACCACCAACCCCACCCCCCCCCCCCCCAAAAAAAGAAGAAGCAGTACCTTCCCAATCCTCCGATAGCACAGTCATTATCTTCCATGTTTTCTTTCACCGGCAACATGTCGACAATGGTTCCTCGTTCAGCAGTTGCACCAGTGTCAACCATCATCGCTTTGGCCGCCCTAAATTTGCGACTCGATGGACACTCTGCGCCAACTCTTGAACCCAATCCCCAACGCAGATCCCTCAACTGCACCCTTCCCTTGGGAAAAACCCTGATATGCCCAGCTTGAAGGACTATGCTCCTTAAGCTGGCGTTGCATAACATCTAAACAAGCAATCTTGGCCTAAATGCCAGAACTTTGTGACGATGAACCAAATGAACTGCACATAAACAGGGGAAAAAATTATCGAATGGAAAACCTTATATTCATTCCAGATAGATCTATGCATTAACATCACCAGGGCGATATAACAAACCTAGCGTGAAAAACCGATGGATCCCCCTTTCAAACTCTTTGGCTTCTTAAACTGAACAATTCAGGAAGATCTGCTTGAATACTTTGCATTTTAGTGATTCATCAATCGAATCGGATAGCTTACAGAACGAGAAAGAATTCTCCTTACAATAATAGATCCCGCTTTGAAATCTTCAATTATGTTGGATAAAAAAATTAACAGTAATTGAAGAAAAAATAATTCACATCGAAGATCTTGCGATTCGAGCATGCGAAAAGAGTGACGGAGATACGACCTTCTGATAAAATCATTTGCTAGATCCAGCTCGAATTCGCGATTGTTTTACCTGAATCGAGACAGAGAAATACTGCTCTCTCCGTCACGGAATCGAATCAAGGTTACCTGAAACCCTAAAGAGAGCTCCGAACGTCACTCTACTTCCTTTGTGTAGTATTTCTCAACAGGGGTGGGGGGGAGTGGATTCACAAATCACAGATACGAAGAAAGAGATAGAGAGCGAAGATTGCCCGGCCACAGTGGGCTGGCACGAAAAAAGAACGGCAACGTGGCAGTCCCCATGCACCCGTTTTCGCTTTTCAACCTCTCGACTCTCACGTGTGATGGTGTCGTTCGGCATTAAAATATGAAAGCGGCTTGATTTGGTATGGTTTTTATTTCAAATTCGGATTGATTTCATGAAATAGTCAACACAGATTTTTACTCAACAAATTGAAATTATTTTGGTTGTATCAATATGGAAATAATTTAAGAATTAAAAAAAAATTTATTTGGTAATTCAATTTCTAAGAATAGATTCTCTATATTTCGTTGAGAAGGGTGCTGATGGTGGTGATAGCCATGGTAGTGGCGGGGTGTTGGTGGCAAAGTGATGGTGAGATCATTAGAAAAAGAAGAATAGTGTTTTTTGTTTTTAATATGAACTTACTAGTTTACCCATCAAATTAACCATGTGGCATGTGCTCATTAAAAAGCATGAGTGAAATCAAATGAAATATAAATTCTGAAACAGTTCATAATTTCTGTATCACTTGATTTCTATTTCACTGAAATAAGATGCAAAAATCAAACCAAACAATTTTCGGAATTGAAATCACACCAAATCAGGCCTAAACGAATGCTAGTTGATTTTTATAAATACTCAAGAGGACAGTAGTTCACTGTGGGGGAGCATGGCCACTGCACACAGGAGAGCATCATGAGGTGCAATTTCCTTCTTTCATTAGGGGGCGAGATTGTCATTTCGCCCCCACTGTGTCTGGGATGGGCGATATGCTCCCTGCAAAACTTTTAGGGATTTATGATTACTTTCTCAATCCTATCGTGTGGGCTATTATTACATATTATATGGAAGATGGGAACCTTGAGGTTTGAACCCTGGTAGGGTGGGTTTTTATGCTCCACATATCTATCGATTGCGTTAGGTAGATTTTCTCTTCTCTTATACTTATTACCCTATAAAGTGGCTCCTGCGTCTAGACGCAAGGTGGGGCAAAATAATCGCTCTACTCTTCATGAAAGGTAGAAATCCCGCCCTTGTGATGCTTCCGCGCATGTTCCCATTGGCCCTATGCTAGCACAAGGGTCATGCTCCTAGACAAAAAACCTTTGCCCTTATAATAATTGTTCAAATTCTCTATAAACGTGGGAGAAGGTTTTCCGCACACTAGTATGGAGAGGAATTTGTATGCTACACCAACGGCAATGCAAACAATAGCATCATCCACGTGGGTCACACATGAATCAAAACAGGAGAAAGTGTATAAGCCCCACATCTCATTATGTGAGAGGACGTTCACTGGAATTTGCACTCCAACATCGCAAGCTTCATACTTCCTTAAAACCTTGTTAGGAAATCACTCCCGTGTACCCTTTCTTTCTATGCATATGTACTATGGGAATCAGTTTTCTATTCGGGAGTGTGGCCTACGCCTGCACTCCCATGTGTCTATATCTCTCATCCTTGGCAAAGATGTCTTTTCATATAGGGAGGAGAGAGATAGACTCGTGGGAGTGCTTTTTCCCAAACATTACATAGGGATACAAGGTGGGAGTGTTAGCGTAGGCCACACTCCCTGATAAAGTTATTTTTCCCATGTAGTATATAGGGATACAATTCCAACAATCTCACTAGTTTTTATTTTCTTTGAAAAAATATATATATATATTTTCTCTCTTTAACCTTTGAACTTGAAAAATTCAAAAAGTGTCCTTATTTTCATGTATGGGAGGTTGAAGTGATAGGCATTTGCCATTTTGAATTGGCAAACAAATTGACGAGGCATAAAACACCTCGCCTGTTAGAGGCTGCCACGTGGCCGACCCGACCGCTGGCCGGGAACCGATTTGGGCCCGAAGAGAGATTGGGCCGACCCCATCTCCGATAAGTCACCCGACAAGGCCGGACTCGAGCGAGCTAGCCGGTGGTGAGGCCGAGCCCATACAAGTCGACCATAGACTCCGAGCCGAGCTCATGGCCGAGACCAACCTCTAGGGCCTAGCTCCTTGCCAACCTCCTCCTGTCGACCCCCGAGCCTACCTCCGAGGCCGAGCCCTCCTCCATTGAGGCTCCCATAGCACCCCACCGGGGATCTCCGGCCACGCCAACACATCCCGAGAATCACGGGATAGGGATCGAGCCACGATCCCCGCGCAACACGGAATCGCACTCTACATGGACTCTTTCCTTAATAAGAGTCCGACCAAAAATAACTCTCCACTCCGCTCTACGCGAGAGAACCTTCAAAGAAGGACTCCTACCATACTAGGACTCGCCAACCGTCTCGTCTCCTCCTCACTCTATAAATACCGGTATGGAGCACCATTCATCATCTTGCTTTTACTACACGATTACGCTATCGCGCTAGAGACCGACTTGAGCATCGGAGAGTCCTAGGCCGGAGCCACACCGACCCTCTTGTGCTCATTGCTTGGTTTTTGCAGGTTCATCCACGGGCGAACCAAGTACCAGAGGTTTTCACACGCAACAGATTTGGCGCCGTCTGTGGGAACAACATCGAAAGCATCGTCGTTTCTACCAATTCCCGAGCAATAATAATGGTGCACACGAGGTCGGGCAAGCATGGCTCGACTTCCCGCACGGAGGAGCCGCCACCGTTGTGCGAGCGAGGCGATCACCGCCCGAAGCCTCTCGGCGGGGATAAACAGAAGACCCCCTAGGGCGGGTGGTGCGCAGCCCATCACGGGCACCATTCCCCCACCGGAGAGTGGGAATGGGGGAGGTGCGCTAACCATGGCCGAGGCTAGCCGGAGTGCAGGAGCCAAGCTTGGACCGGAATGGCCTACCAAGACTGCCACCCTTGCCGGAGAGTTTGGACCCGAAGCCCCGGCAAATAATCGACAGTTATGGATTTGCAACTCGCAGATGCTCCACACCAACGAGATGCGCGCACCTTCATGAACCGATGGCCCGAGGTGGGCTGATGGGCCAACCACTGCCGCGCCCCGGCTCCGATACGCACGGAGAGAAACTTGCAAGCAAAATGGTGGGCGCGTGAGCCGAGCCGAGGTTGAGCCGTGTCCTCACACCCGCTCGTCAAAGACTCCACCTCCGTGCCCTAGTAGAGGCGCTCGGCGGGATGAACAAGAGCATCGCCAAAGCCCACGAACAGGCGGTGAAATCGAACGCCGCCTTGTAGCGAGGAGGTCGGTATTTTCGGACGGATCGAAGAGGACGAACAGCAGAGGAGAGTTCGAGAACAAAGGAAAGAGCCGGTTGAAAGGCGCACGCCGAGACAAGGAGAAGGGTCTCGTCATACTCCCCGGCGTCAAAGCTCACCTCCCCGAGAAGAACAATAGGGGAGCCCCCGTGGGTCCAACTTCCAGGAGGAAAAAAGAACGAGAAAGGATGGTGAGGACCGAGCTGACCAGAATGGCCGACCACAACGGGACGACCGACCCTATCGACCCTGGGCCGAGGAGCCGGTTGGCCGAGCACCTGAAACCGAGCTGGAGAAGCGACTAGGAGACTTGGCGGAACAAGTGGAGGGGTTGAAGAAACAAGCGACCCCGAACACCTACTCTTTGGTCGGATGTCACCCTTATCCTCCCGAGATCATGACCGCACCGCTACCAAACGGGTTCAAACCTCCCCCGTTCGACCGATATGACGGGACGACCGGCCGGCGGATCCCATCAACTACTTTAATGCGATGATGACCATGTACGGGAGCGAGATCGTTTCTTGCCGAGCCTTCCTGCATCCCTTAAGGGCGCGGCGACCTCATGATTCTCCTGGTTGCTTGCCGAACTCCATAAAAGCTTCGCTCAACTCTGCCGAGCCTTTGTCACGCACTTTGAGTAGTATGAAACACAAGAAGACAACGGTCAACCTCCTCGGCGTGAAGCAAAGGCCCGACGAGTCGATCCGAGCATTCGTCTCCCGCTTCAACAAAGAATCCTTAGACATCAAGGATTTGGATGAGGCCACGGCCCATACGGCTATGAGCAACGGATTGGCCGACATAGACCTTATCAAGGACTTGGCCCGAAAGCGCAAGAAACCTGGCCGAGCTCTTGGAGAGGTGCAACGAGTTCGCAAATATGGCCGAGGTCCTCCAGTGCCCTAAGGGAAAGCGAAGGCGCGTGTGACAAGAAAAGGCCGACAATGCATTTATCACGGGAAGACAAAAGGCCCGGGACGGATCACCGAGCTGGGGTCGGATTGAGCTTGGAGCCCCGACTACACTCCATTGAATGCCTCGCGTAAGGAGATCTTGATGCAAATACAGGATGGGGGTACATCCGTCGACCCCGACCGATGCAAGCGGGGTCATCTCGGAATCCCAACAAATATTGCCGTTCCCATAAGGACACCGGTCACGACAGTCAGGAGGATTGCTATCACCAAAAGAGAAATCTAAGAGCTCGATAAAAGCGGGCCACTTGAAGCGATATGTCAAAGGAGGCCGAGAAGATCGTGGAGGTCTGCGGCCAAGACCGAGATCAAAGAAGAGCCGAGCCTAGGGCGGAAAACATGCGAGTTGAACGAGACGATGATAAAGTCCGAGCCGAGAATAAGGAGGACGGATCCGGGCCGAGCAAGGTGACAAGGAGCTCCCATATACACTATCCTCGAGGGGCCGGGCAAGAGACTACACGAAGGCTAAGGCAAACGCGCGATTCATCGGAGTGGCCGAGATGCCCGCCAAGAAACTCAAGCCGGCGGCACGATCTCCTTCACCGGCGACCTCGAAGGTATAAGTTTACCTCATGATGATGCTTTAGTGGTGCAGGTAGAAATTGCGAATCAGCCCACCGTGTGTTGGTCGATACCGCGCATCCGTGGACCTTATGTCACTAGAAGCGTATCGACAATTTGGCTTTGGCGACGAGGCGCTCAAGCCGAAGGCACCTCGCTTCACGGGTTCTCGGGAGCTGCTGCGACCATCAAAGGCTCGATCGACCTGGGTCACAATTGGGCAAGCTCCATGCCAGGCGACGATCCAAGTCAAATTCATGGTGGTACGGTCGATAGTGGCTTTCAATGCCATACTCGACCGTCCTTCATTGACCGCCCTCCAAGCCATCATCTCCCCGACACACTTGAAGATGAAGTTCCCCACCAAGAACGATGTCGGCGAGGTCTGAGGCGACCAGAAGAAAGCACGGGAGTGTTACGCTACTTTCGTCAAGCAAAACAAGGGTAATGTTCGAGGAATGGCCATGTGCGTCGAGCATCTCCCCGAGGATCGGCGGATGAGCTTATCGAGAGGAGAGGACGACCGATGGAAGACGACCCCACTTCATCTCGGCGAAGATGACCCGGCCAAGGTGGTCCAATCGGATCACTACTAAATGAAGATCAAAGGAATCGGCTCGGAGTTTTCTTAAAGGCGAACGCCGATGTCTTCGCCTAGTCGGCCACCGACATGTCGGGCATACCCGGGCATATAGCGAGCACCAACTCCACGTAGATCCGGGTCAAAACCAATCGCGCAAGAGAAGGAACTACGCACTTGATTGATAAACGTAATCAAAGAAGAGGTGGAGAAGCTTCGCGATCGAGGATTCATCCGAGAAGAAAAATTCCCGACCTGGTTGGCTAACGTCGTCATGGTCCCTAAACCGAATGGGAAGTGGAGAATGTGTGTCGACTACACCGATCTCAACAAGGCTTGTCCAAAAGATGAGTACCCATTACCTCGGATCGACCTCTTGATCGACGCCATGACAGTCACGAGATGCTTGAGTTTTATGGACGCGTACTCTGCGCTACAACCAAATCATGATGCATGAGGAGGACGAGTCATACACGCATTCGAATCGACCAAGAAAACTTATGCTACAAGGTTATGCCGTTCGAATTGAAGAATGCTTTGGAGCAACATACCGCGCCTTGTGAACTATATATTCCGCGGGCGAGATCGGAAAGAACATGGAAGTCTACGTCGACGACATGTTGGTGAAAAGTTTGAAGGCCGAACATCACTTGGCCGACTGAAAGAAGCCTTTGGCGTATTAAGGAAGAATCAAATGAAGCTAAATCTCGCCAAGTGTGCGTTCGGCGTGACCTCGGGAAAGTTCCTCGGCTTCATGGTCTCTGTCGGAGGCATCGAAGCCAATCCGGCAAAAATCGAGCCATCCAAGAGATGAGCCCTCCAAGGACGATCCGAGAAGTACAAAGGCTAAATGGACGTGTGGCGGCACGCACGATTCATGTCGAGATCAGGCGACAAGTGCCTACCATTCTTTAAAGCCCTAAAGAATATCCGAACCCAAAGGACTTCATTTGGTCGGACGAATGTCGAAGCTTTTGAAGAGCTGAAGAAATATTTGGAGAACCCGCTCTTCTCAACCAACCAAAAGAGGAGCTTCAAGTCTACTTAGCCGCTACTCCCGTAGCGGTCGGTGCGGTGTTGATCGAGGAAGAGAGTCGAACTCAAAGGCCGATATACTACATCAGCCACGTTCTTGTCGATGCCGAGACAAGGTACTCCGGGTTCGAGAAAGTAGCATTCGCTCTTGTTACGGCTGCAAGGAAACTAAGGCCGTACTTCCAAGCTCATGCGATCGCTTGCCGACCAGCCCACTCAAGAAGATATTGCACAAACCCGACATTTCGGGACGCTTGATTACCTCGGGCGGTTGAGCTAAGTGAATACGATATAAGCTATCGTCCGAGGACGGCGATAAAAGGACAAGCCCTTGCCGACTTCATCGCTCAAGTGCACGGGCCCGAACATGAGGTCGGAGAAGAAAAGACATCGAAGAGGTCGGGGCTACGGCCGACCCGATTTGGACCATGAATGTCAACGGCTCAAGCAACTCGGAGGAAGCGGGCCGGCCTAATACTTGTAAGCCCCGAAGGGTTTCGATCCAATATGCCCGAGGTTCAAGTTTCCGCCTCGAACAACGAGGTGAGTATGAAACCCTTATAGCCGAACTTTGAGTCGACAAAGCTATGGGCATAAAGCGGTTGAAAGTGCGAGGAGACTCCCAACTTGTGGTCAACCAGGTCAACGGAGACTATGAGGCGAAAGACGAAAGGATGATAGCGTGCTAGCAGAGCCCGAGATCGATTTTCGAGCTCGAGCACTTTGAGATGATTCGAATACCGAAAAGAGAATGCCGTGGTGACTCCTTGTCCAGGTTGGCCGAGGCCGACCTCTAATATCTGAGCCGGTCAGTATACATAGAAATATTAGAGAAGCCCTCCTTACAAGAAGAAAGCGTAAAGCACATTGAAGCGGATGGGCCGACCTGGTTGGACCCCATTGTCAACTACTTGGAGAATAACCTGCTCGGGGAACCGAGACGAAGCAAGGAAGGTCAAGATCCGAGCTTCCAAGTACTCCATGATCGACGGAGTGCTCTACAAAAGAGCAATCTCGGCCCCTCTTCTCCAATGCCTGGGACCAAAGGGGGCCGAGTATGCATTGGCCGAGGTGCATGAGGGAATATGCGGGAGTCACATGGGTGGCCGAGCTCTTACATACAAGATACTTCGGCAAGGATTCTATTGGCCAAGAATGCAAAAAGAGGCCATAAGGTACGTGAAGACGTGCGAGAAGTGCCAACTGTTCGCGCCAATCCCAAGCCGACCAGCAACAAAGTTAACCTCAATGTTGAGCCCAATCCCATTCGTTATGTGGGGAATGGACATTCTCGGAGATTTCACCCCGGCATCGGGAAACGAGAAGTACGTGGTAGTAGCGATCGATTACTTCACCAAGTGGGTCAAGGCCGAGCCCTTGCCACCATCATCAAGAAATTCTTCGAGATAAGGTCATCTACCGGGTTCGGACTCACGAAAGTTCTCATCACGATAATGGCACGCAATTCAATAACCTGGCCTTCCGGAGTTCTGTGAACACTTCTATATTGACTTCCGACCCATCTCGGTAGCTCATCCGAAGCAAATGGACAAGTAGAAGTGTTCAACCGAACATTACTCGTCGGCATTAAGAGAAGGTTAGATGAAGCCAAAGGGAGATGGGTGGAAGAACTCCCAAGTGTCCTATGGGCATATCGGACGACATAAGAACTCCAACCGGGAGAGTCCATTTCGCTCGCTTATGGGACCGAAGCCCTCGCCTCGGTTGAAGTTATGGCCTCATCGTGCGAGTGCTCAACTTCGCCGAGAGCCAACCTTGACTTCCTCGATGAAGTCCGAGAAAATGCCCTACTTGAACGCGGCGTACCAGCAGAAGACGGCAAAGTACTATGACTCAAGAGTAAAAGAGCGGCACTTCCGTCAAGGGGACCTTGTTCTAAGAAAACTCAAGCATCTCACCGAGGAAGCGTGGAAAGTTAGCACCAAATTGGGAAGGCCCGTACATAGTATCCAAGCAAATTCGCCTCTGGGTATCGCTATGCAGGACTCGGGGAGCAAGAAGGTGCCGAGACCTTGGAACTCGGAAAATTTGAAGAAGTTTTTCAATAATCGAGCATGCTTGTATTCGGCTTGATTCAGACATTTGATTCAATAAAGTCTTTCTCCACCACTTAACGTATTTACAAGCTCCTAAGTCAAAGTTGTAAAGATCGGTCCTCATAGACCGCAGCCGACCTTAAAGATCGACCCTCATGGGTCGGCAGAAAGTCGTAAGACCGGTCCTCATAGACTGGCCGACATAAAAACCGACCCTCATAGGTCGGCAAAGCAAAGTCGTAAGACCACCTCATAGACTGGCCGACCTCAAAGACCGACCCTCATGTGGTCGGCGGTAAAGTCATAAGGCCGGTCCTCATAGACACGGCCAACCTCAAAGACCGACCCTCATAGGTCGGCGGCCAAGTCGTAAGACCGGTCCTCGGATATCCGGCCGACCTCAAAGGCCGACCCTCATAGGTCGGCAGCCAAGCCAAGTCGTAAGACCGGTCCTCATAGACCTGGCCGACCTCAAAGATCGACCCTTATAGGTCGGCGACCAAGTCATAAGATCGGTCCTCATGGACTCCCGCCTCTGAGCCTCGAAGACCGAGCCCTCCTAGGTCGGCGGCCACTAAGTCGTAAGACCGGTCCTCATAGACCTGCCCGACCTCTCAAGAGCATACATCCCCATTTGACCGAGCCTAACAAAGTACAAAACTAAGCTAAGGCATTAGGCTCAGCCAGGAAGGATACTCGGCCACGCGTCCGCTTATATGATAGCCTCTCCAATCGAACCGAAGGGAACGGCGAATTAACCAACCAAGGCGAGGATCCTATTGACCTCGGGCATGGCATGGCCGAGCCGCCGATCACATGAGGCATGGGTAAAAAAAGAGACGACGTTCCTAAGCTCGGCTAACTGTGAACGACTCGACGCTTGGCCACATTTACAGCAAATAGAACAGAATACACAAGGAAAAGAAGGCTAAGGGCGCCGAGTTAAAATACTTAGACAAATTAAGCAAAAATAAGTTGTTTCATTTATTATAAGCCGACTGATCGCACGGTTACAAAATGGGCAATCCGCCCCCAAAAATAAAAAATAAAAAAATTACATCTCGGTCTCCTCGGCGTTGGACTTAGAGGCGACCTCGAAAGTGTCCACGAATAGGCTCGGCAGGGGGGTCTTGTGGTCCGGCTCCTAGAGGGAAGACGTCGGCCGGAGCAGGTGCCTCAGGCGAGCACAGGTGACCTCGGCTCCTTCCTCATCTCCCATCTCCCCGGCGAAGGTAGTCGCATCATCATCAAAACGGAGAGATTAAGATCGAGGTGCGCCGCGCTTGATCTCGACCAAAAGCTCGGCCCGCCTCAAAACCTTCGGCGTGGGGAGGCTTCGATCTCATGGCGGACATCGGCGTACTCCTCCAATTGAAGATAGTTGTTGATCGCCTCGCTCCGAGCCGTGGCCGATCTTCCTTGGCCTTCTCCTTCACCTCGGCAAGCCGAGCTCGCAGAGCCCGGACCTTCTCTCTCTGCTCTGATCACCTCGGCCTAAGAGCTCTCCACTTGGCCTCGGCGGCGTGAGCTTCTCTTGGGTCTCCCGCGCCCGACGGCATCCTGGGCATCCTGATAAGCCTTCTTGCCTTTGGACGTCCAAGGAATAGTTCTCGGTCGAGCCGCTCGGCGGAGCATGGTCTCCATTGCCTTGGCGAAGCCCTACAAAAAAGCATGAGAACAAAAATCAAGACAAACTACACGAGATCATATCTAATCACAAAAGCCGACAAGGAAACTTATCATGTTGAAATCTTGAAATAGAGTGGAGAGGAGCTGGGCGGTCGGAGCGCCTCGAGCTTCTCCTTGTCGGTGGAAGCCGACTGCATCCGCTATTCTTTGGCGTGAGCGGCCGACGTCAAAGCCTAGTCCCACAGGAAGAGACGCTAGGTCGGCCTCACAGAACGCGTTGTTGGCGAGGCCCTCCCAAGATGTATCGGGAGATGTTGGTGGGAGAAGCCACGGGCGGAAGGCCACCACTCGTCGAGTTTCTGAGAGCTTCGACGCTTGATGTCTCTCGGCGGGCTCCTCTCGCCTTTTCGGTCTTTCCCCTTCTTCGGAGACCCGGTGGGCCGTATTCTTCTCGGACTCAAGGCCACCACGACATCCGATGGCCCCGGCATCACGGCCTTGCCCTTGGGGGCCTTGGAGGACTCGCCAGGGGCTTCTTCTCTGCATTTTCTTCTTTCGATCCGCAATGGTCTCGGCCCTTAGCCGAGCTGTATCCATAGGGGAATGTGGCCGACCACTGCAAAGAAACCAGAAAATAAAAAATAAGTCGAGAAAGGAAAAGAAAACCAAGTAATGGGGTCAGGCTCGGACAACGAGACGGGCTCGGCTCGGGCTCCTACCAGGTCATATGCCACCTCACGAGAAACCCCTCGTCCGAAGCTTTGGAGGACATCGAAGGGCGAACGCTGGAGGATCAGTCGAGCGAGGTCATCTCGTTCTCGGTCGAAGGTAGTACCCTATTGGCGTAGTTCGAGTTCATCTCCTTCCACTCGGTTCGGAGAGGGCTGTTGGGAATGGAGCGAAGAAAAATGAGGCTTCTAATACTTATTGAAGGTCGGCGTGCCGACAAAAATTGTGGTTGCCCGAGCCGCACTCTTCCCCGATCGGCGGCAGTAGTACCACCCCTTCTCGGGAGACTTCTTGAAGAAGAGCCGAGAAAAAAGTGCCACGCTCGCACCTCGGCCCATCTCGCGAACAAGGCGTAGAAGCCGTACGGCCAGCCAAGAGTTCGGCACCGGTGACCGGGGAGACAGTGGAAGTGGTTTAAGATCGGTCCACCAGTGAGAACGGGGAGCTGAACGCATACTTGAAGGGTGTCTCGTCTGAGCCACCTCGCGGAGCTGATGAAGCGAGGCCATCTCCCGGGTTAGGAACTCGGAGGCTGAATGTCCTCGGGGATGGCGTGGAGGTCATCCTCGGATAGTCGAGGTTGGCCTCCGTGATCGTGCTCGAAATGGTGCCGACACTTTGCCTTCCTCGAGCTCGGGGCGTCGATGAAGCGAAGGCGGCCGAGCGCCAACCCCCATCTCGGACGAATCTCCCTCACTTGATTCCTCGTCGGATGAGGGCGACCCGAGTTCTTGGCACTGGTCCGCGGCTATGGATTGGGCCGCGTGGTCAAACTCCAGGAGTAACGGGAGGCTCGGCCACCTCGGCACGACGAAGCTCCACTACATCGGGCTCATCGAGGTCGAGCCCACAGTCTATGGTGGGAGAACGAGCGGGGAGCTCTCGGCTCGGACTCGTGCCCTCTGCAGCCACGGGCGAGCGGCTCGCCCATGGGACTACTACCAGCCCGACATGCGGGGGCGGAGAAGACTTACTTGGTTGAAGAAGAGCGGCGCGAACGAAGCAACGGCCAGTCGATCGCGACGAACGAAGCAGCGGTGAGTCGATCGCGAACAAAAACGTCGAGATCTACCGAGTTGAAGGATCCAAGCTTGCGAGAAGTCAATAACTTAAAGCGATGAGGAATGAATAGTTAGGAGTCGCCTATTTATAATCCTTGGGTTTTATTGATCCAACGGCCGACGAGCTCGATGATTCAACGGCCCCGATCAAAGGGCGTTTGAATTCCGAGCTGCCGCCATAATGACTCTGCGACATGGCATCGACACCTAACGCCGGATCGTGCAACGTCAAATCCGCGGCAATAAATAAGCTCGGCTCAACCGCAAGAATCTTCCGGATAAGCGACCAGGAAACTTCACTCATCGATGCACGGCCGACCCACGATGAGTGGGGGGCTGTGATGAGGCATAAAACACCTTTGTTAGAGGCTGCCACGTGGTGACCGACCGCTGGCCGGGAACCGATTTGGGCCGAGGGAGATTGGGCCGACCCCATCTCCGATAAGTCACCCGACAAGGCCGGACTTCGGCGAGCTAGCCGGTGGTTGGTGAGAGCCCATCTGAGTCGGCCATAGACTCCTAGTCGAGCTCATGGCCGAGACCAACCTCTCGGGCCGAGCCCTCCTCCATTGAGGCTCCCATAGCACCCCAGGGGATCTCTCGGACCACGTCAACACATCCCGAGAATCACGGGATAGGGATCGAGCCACGATCCCCGCGCAACACGGAATCGCACTCTACATGGACTCTTACCTTAATAAGAGTCCGACCCCAAAATAACTCTCCACTCCGCTCTACACGAGAGAACCTTCCGAAAGAAGGACTCCTACCATACTAGGACTACGCCAACCGTCTTGTCTCCTCCTCACTCTATAAATACCCGGTATGGAGCACCATTCATCATCTTGCTTTTTACTACGCGATTCTGTTGCGCTAGAGACTGACTTGAGCATCGGAGAGTCCTAGGTCGGAGCCACACCGGCCCTGTTGTGCTCATTGCTTGGTTTTTGCAGGTTCATCCACGGGTGAACCAAGTACCGGAGGTTTTCACATGCAACACAAATGAAAATGGATTGGGACAAAATTAGAAAAATCTCACCAAGTTTGGAAAATTTTCAAACCTTCATTTTTCCCTTTAACCTTCTAACTTGAAATTTTCAAAAGTTCCCTTATCTTGTATATGGGAGGTTGAAGGGATAGGCATTTGCCAATTTTAATTGGCAACAAATATTTTTTTTTTGTTTGGTAACAAATGAAAATGGATGGTGGACATTTACTTAATGAAGTTCACATCCTCTCGTTAGTCGTCAATCATAATTTATCATTAGAAACACAACAAAACAATGAATGTGCAAAGACCCACAAGACGGTCACGTAGTCATGTTTCCTGAAATTTTGATATTTCATATTTCAGAAATTTCATATAGAATAACTCCTACAAAACAAATACATCCCTCCATTCATTGTTACAAAAATAAAAAAAATAAAAGAGAGAAAGTTCTCTATCCGGGAGCATGGCCTACACCAGCACTCCCATGAGTCTATCTCTCTCCTCCCCATATGAAAAGACACATATGTCCCCTTGTTTTAAGAAGAAGAGAGATAGACACATGGGAGTGCTGGCATAGGCCACACTCTCGGACATAAAACTAATTCCCAACCGTGCATCATCCACAATCATACACAAACACATTGCATGGAGACAAATGAGAGGTTAAAATGACCAAAACCCCACCATGTATTTGACAAATGATTTGATCTATATGATTCTTTTCAACTATATTTAATTTTACATCTCTTAAACCCGATGACATTAGAGAGTTAATCCCATTTTAACCAAAAACAAAACAGAGAGTTAATCCCATGACCACCTTGCAGCCTACTCGTAAATGAATCAACATGTTATTAGCTATTTTCGTTCATCCTTTGATATCGAGATAGATAATATATCTAATGTCATTTTTTTTGGGGTAAAGTGGTAAACTCTAATAGTATTTATATAATAACCATTTTGAATTATTAACTATCTTAAATGTTTTTGTTTTTTTTTTCAATTGAGTTTTCTTTCACATGTTCTTTCTTTTTGTAACTAGTGGTGTAACAAAGTGATTGGAATTATTAATTCCAACCACTTATTCTATGGGTCGAAATTACTTTCCTTATGTTAATACCAAAGTTCCTATTAGGCCAAGAGGAGTCCAAGTAATAAGACAAGTAGAAGAAATAGAAATAGCAAAATATAAGGAATAATTATTTTTGGTAGAATTTTTGCCAACTTAAAGTTCAATTAACGGCAAGTTGAAGAAAGTGATGCTACCAAACAATAATACACGAACCAGGTTGAGACACACCAAATAGATGTTATTCTTAAGGTCTAAAAACGCCCCCTATGTGAATGCAACCGGGGTCTCTTGCGCTTTCACCTCCAAGATTACTCAACCTCAAGTCTACTGACTATTGCACAAAAGTATTCGACTGCAGCGGGAGAGGATAGCTAGGCTTACAGAACAAATTGAAGAAGCTCTTTAATGCAACGATGGATGGTAGTGAGAAGCCAAAGCACAACAGAATTTCAAACAGAGGAAGAGAGAGAGAGAGAGAAACCACAAAATGGAATGCTTTGGGTTGTCCATTTCACCTCTATTTATAGTGGTGGATGCATCCCTTTCAAGCACCCCATGGAATGGGTGTCCATTGACTTGAGTAGACAAGATTAAAAGATTCCAATCCAAGCACTTATATGTAAGTGTCTCTTGAAGATATCCCATGGTGTAAGTGTGTCTCTTGGTTCAATGGATTAGATTAAAATATTCCAATCTCAGTGATATGAATGCACCTATACAAATGGATATGTCTCTTTAAAGAGACATGTCCCTTAGCAAAAAATCTAAACCAACTTTGAACCAAAGAATGACCCAAGATCGGGCCAACTTTGAACCAAAATTAAATACACCACATCACACTACCACGACTCGGCTCAACGCGTGCATGCATATGCCTCTATCAATTCTCTTCCACTTCCAATGTGGAACTAAAAGAAACACAGTTGTTTTTTAGCTCACACTACCAAATGCAGATTTAAATAGAGGAGGGATAATGTTTTTGAAACTTTCAAAAAGATATTTTAAAAACATAAATACAACACTTCCTGATCATGTTATGGGGATTCCTCTTTCAGCAAGGGTGAAGTGAAACTCAAATTTTTTTTTTAGTTTGCTTCCATACCACTATGCTTAGTGAAATATAACACGTCACTGTTTGTCACATGATAGTACATATGTTGGTTCATGTGATAGAAGACTAGACAAGTATCTCATTATAAAATCTCACCTTAAAACAAGTAGGGGAAGTAGCAAAAATTATAAGAGATGCCATTTTGTATTTTATATTAAGCTTCATTAAAATTTTAGTAATTTTACAAACACTTTTAATCAAAGTTTGAGCAATTTTCTTTACTTACTTTAAACTAAAATTTGACCATTGAGATGTATGTGAGGTGATTGAGGTCCTCTATTCTGTACTTCATAGACTAACCTGTGTAGTACCAAATGGTAAATCATGAAATTTACACTTCATTAAACATAGTAAAACCTAAAAGGAATTTTTACTTTTTTAAACTCAATCACTTCTCCATTTTATGTAAAATTTTACAAGGTGAAATGGACTGACGTAAGCAGTGGTGAGACTGGTCAATTGGCCATCCCTTTTCCAAGTGAATCAAAAGCATAAAAGCCTAGGTTATACTGAATAGTCAACCAAAGAAACATTTGATAAGCCTAGGTTAACCTTTTTTTTTTCAATAGAAACATTGGATAAACCTTTACATAAATAAATAGGGCATGACACATAGTTAAACCAGTGTAAACTTTGAAGTAGGTGTGTCCACAGGTCGGGATGGGTTGGGCTTACATTAAACCCTAACTCAGCCCTAGGAGCCTTAACCTAAACCTAAGCCCAGTCCGACCCTGCCAGGGCCAAGCATACCCTCAACCCAGCCCGACCTTGGCAGGGTTTTCCCAAGTCCGGCCCGGCCTGGCCCTATTGGCCCTGAATATCTTTATCCACGAGCTTGTGGAACTAACAAAGCCAACTTAGTCTACCCACTTAACAAAGCCCAAGCTATAAAAAAACATAATTTTTCAAAAACAAGTTGTTACTAGACTCAAACCTTTGACCAATTAGTCATGGTAGAAGAATTTTAACTGTTGTACCAAGAGCCTCTCTTTATATATTTTCTAAAGGGTGAAGCTGTTTGTAACCAAGGCGGTTACAATGGATTTTTGTAACCTCTTATTTATACCCTTACCCACATCATTTTACATCCTTTAGTAGATAAGGTCATTTTGGTACTTTCATTTTATCTTCTCCCCCTCCCTCTCTCCCACTCTCCGGTGATATTTTCTCTCGCTCTCTACTCTCCTCCCCTGCTTTCCAACCTCGCTCTACCCCGTCCTCAACTCTGCAACCCCACCCCCACCTCCTCCCTTCAGTCTCACTCTTCTTTGTCCAACGCTTCACCCTCACTCACCTCATCTACTATGCAAAATCAAAGCCAAATCGACTATTTGACACTCTCAACAGATTCATATTATTCCCAACTTGAACAATCTATTCTGGAATGGAGCTAATAGAGCAGCAGCTGAAACAATTCGACCGCTCTATTCGAAGCATACCCATATAGGTCGCGATCAAGGGAGGATCTTTGACTCGTTCGCTAAGAACTTCTATGGTCCTGGTGGTTCCTGCTGCATATTGGCTGGTAGAGATGCGAACTGAGGTCTGGCCAAGATGAGTGAGAACGAAGATGACATCTGTGCTTCTCTTGATGGGCTCTTTGACAGAGAGATGGGAGAGCGGCAGATGCATACAATGATTAATCAAAGCTATGCCTTCACTTTGAAAGAAATCAATTGTTTTGATGCGATCTTAGCAACCACCCAAGTGAAGAACGCAATCCAAGAGGGCACATTTACCTTCCATACTCTTTGATTTGGAAATCTGCATCTGCAATTGGGAGAATAAATGAACAGCATGACCTGACGGAATCGTTTATAGCTTTGGTCCAAACCCATATATCATGCTAATCCGGGATGATGAAAACAGAGTGCAGTAAAGAAAGCAAAGCCGCAACTTCAACAACCTCATCAGAGAGAGAGCAAGACAGAGGGAGCAAATGGGTAGGACGTTGTCACCTCTACCATCATAACCATCTCCCTGTAGCCAGCATCATCTCCTGCAACACCTTTGGTAACCCCATCTCCCTGCTACCTGCATCATCTCTCCACCTGGATCACAACCCGCACGGCCACACGTCCTCCGCCCTGCACGTCTCTCGCCTCCACCTCTTGCCGCCCATACCCATTGAATGGGTTCCCCATACCATTCCGATCAACGAAATTTAAGAGGAAGGAAAGCAACGATTTTACAATAGTAGCCCCTTTAAATCATTGATACACCGCTTCATAGGGGTTAAAATTGTCCGGTTACAACTTTGTTTGTAACCTTCTTGGTTACTAATAGACGCACCCTTTTCTAAATATATAATATATAATATAGAGTCGGGTTAGCCCTGCTAGGGTCGAGGCCTCAACCTAGACACGACCCTGCCAGGGCCAATAAAAACTAAACCCAGTCCGGCCCAGCCCTGTTCGGGCTCAAGGCGGGTTCGGGTTGAACGGTTTTTTTTTTTTTTACACCCCTACTTTTAAGTTTATGCTTTTGTAGCCGTTGGGATTGGGATCTGCGAAAAACAAATATTCGGGACAAAGGGATATTTTTTGTCAAACAGAATTTTTGCTGGGCTGGTTTTGACATTTGACTATCATAAACCACATAAACCAAAGTGGTAAAGTTTAGTCGTGATGGGTCCCACTTCTTCACGCAACCCTACCCCATGTGGACTGTGGACCCCACTGTCATAACTTTGTTGTCTGCGAGTGAAGTGTGAGTGTGAGTGTGAGTGACGCTCTATCTGTGCGTGTGGAAAACTGGAACGTCTAGAACACGACCAACCACGCTTCCAAGCCGTACACGGATTTGCTGCCCTAGAAGTCTCGAGGAAACTCCCCCCCATATGACTAAGCCTCCTGTAGTAAAATGGAAAGTCTTTATGTAAGAGCATGAAATTGCCGAACTTGTTTCTGTCTGTGTAGCAGTTGCAGTTGTCCATCTTTGAACGCCAAAAGAAGCACTTGTTCTTACCATCCGCCATGGTCCATTGATGAGTAGGTGAGTACCAAGCATTTCATTTATAGTTCGTTCTGTTTTTTATGAGTAGGAGAGTGTATGGATTGAATTATTCCCACCCAAACATTGATTGAATTTGGAATCGGTGAAGGATTTGTTCAAGGTTCAGGTTTTTAGGATTAAACGGTGAATCTTCTGTATAGTTCAATTCAGTACATCTAATGTGCAGTCTAATACTCTATTTTAAGTTCCGATAGAATTCGTCACTTACATCCTCCACAGGGCACCTCTTTTCCTTGTTCTTCAACTTCTTATTATTTTATTCTGATGGATTATTGTATAGTAGTGGAGTTTGTGGTTATCATATTCATCTGGGTCCATAATTTGAAATATCACTTCGGAATATATGTTTTGGTCGGGCATTATTTTGGGAAATTTGTCGTTCTCATTCCCAGCTTCTCATTTCAACGTGTTTATGGAGAACCCTGGATCTTGGCCTTCTGTGTTCTAAATCTCCTGATCTGTCTATATTTGGATACTGCATCAATGATGCTTGTCTAGAAGTGAACAGTGTGACCTCTTGAAATTAATAGGTACACCCACAGAAGTAGTCCGGAATTTTAATATATCTTCTGCTGTAGTGTTTTTATAAGCACCCCCACCCCCTCAAACACATATTTCTATTAAAGGTTGTGGTATGGGTTAACCAAATATCTCTACTTTTCCATTCAACCTGCAATTATGATCTTAGGAATTGCTTGAACGTTGAGATCCTTTCATGGTACAGTAGTACAGTTACAAGCTTGTTTTATTTAATTACATAAACATTGATCATTCAAATTCTGTGGTTGGGATTTTTCATGTGAACTCCTGTCGATAATTCACAGAATTGATTGTCAAGCTGACATATGTGATGCACATGCATCAAGGTTTGCTAGCCCTGCATCCTCTTCAGTGGGAGATCCCAAGTACACTCTACCTAAGCCAAAAGAAAAAAAAAATGTATGTTTAACTTTTTGGGGTGCTTGAGGTTCGAATCCTGGTAACTCATGGTTGTACCAGTTTATGGGGGGTCTTATAGCCACTTTGGAAGAATTAAGAGTTTTTTTTTTTTTTGGAAGAGTAGGTGGTGTTTTTATAATTTTAGAAACTTGGGTTTTAGCAGCTCACAGAATTTAGTTGGTATTAGGAAGCTTTTTGCTCTCCAGGAAATCTACAGTTATGGAGTCAATTAGGAGAAGTTTAGTTTCTAATTTTCTACTAGACACTTATTTCTTTTTAAACCACATTGTTCCCAAGTTTTGGTGTATCGTAGGACCCGATTGAATTCAATTTAGAAGAGTTGCTGCCTCTCTCTTATTGCTCGTATAGGTGTTGCTGTGGAGATCCCTAGTTCTCAGGAGTAGCTGGTGCGAGAAAGATTACTTTGTTGTAGCTATGTGATTGAGGTTCTTCTTTTTTCCTGAGCAGGATGGGGAATATTCCAAATGGTTTATAAAGAAACCCTCCATCCCATAAATGCCCTCACCCATTGACAACCCCCATGTGAATGCATGTTTGATTCAGTGTCACTGCTACAACTAGCAAGTGACCTTACCAGGTGAGCTAGCTGGTATCTTCAGAGTGATTAAGGTTTGAAGTTTGAGTTACACACATGCTGTTTCCAAGATTTACATTACAGAAAGCCATTGTTTGTGTGTATCATTTGACAACACCAGCTCCCCCCCCCCCCCCCCCCAAAAAAAAAAAAAAAAAAAAAAACTCAGCCTTATCCCAACTTAATGGGGTTGGCTACATGGATCCAAACAAAACAAAGTAGGGGAAATAGAGTTCTAACAAAAAATTGAAAGAAAAATTGGGAAAAGAGGGATGGGGAAAGAGATGAGAAATGAAAAAAAAGCAAAAAAGACAAATGAAAGATGTTATATAAAAATGAAAGATGTAAGGTAGTATGAGGAAAGAGGCACAGCCCAGCACATCAGGAGATTCTCAGCTAAATGGGATTTGCGACATGGATCCTTGCCCTCCAATAGGCTCTATCCGTGGTGATACTTGGTACAAGACCTAGACTATGCATGTCCTTCTTCACCACTTCTCCTATGACCATTTAAGGTCTGCCCCTAGCTCTTTTGGCTCCTTCAATCAGAATCGTATCACTCCTCCTTACTGGGGGCGTCCCTAGACCTCCGTTGAATATGACCATACCACCTTAAACGACTCTCTTGGAGCTTGTCATTGATCGGGGCAACTCCCAAGTCCGATCTTACATGTTCATTCCGTACTTTATCCTTCCTTGTTCCCACCACTCACCCTCCCCCACCCCCCCCCCCAAAAAAAAAAGAAAGAGTAACCATATTGGGTCCATTACTCACTGAGCTTCGGACCTGTTAACCTAATCCTACATCAGTATTTACAATTTCAATTCTATAAGCTGGACTACAGCTGTTACTTGCCATTGATGTATTGTGCATCAAAGTTATATAGTCTGATCAATTGCATTATTGCTCCTGCATTCTTGAGGCTTGTTTTATTGATTTTAGATCTTAATCTTTTACGAAGATGCTAATTTGAAGTTAGTCTTTTACAGGGGTTGACATTAAAATTTTTCAAAGATACTTAGACTACATCTACCTGATGGAAAAGGATTCTTATCTTCCTTGAGGGAACTCAAGATTGATACTCTCACATTGGACAACTTGTTCCAACTTCCAAGTAAGCTGAAATTATGAATTACCGACAAGAGAAATTTGTGAGGTTAGTAAACTTGAGACTTTGGATGTTTCTCTTAATGCTCAATTATTTATCTTTCTATTAATGACATACTGTGTCGTTCTGTGTTTTCAGTTTCCTTATATGTGGCTTTGATTGCGATGTTTCAAGTATGAAAGGCTAAACATTTTAATTCCTTCTAAATTGACTGAACTAGCATGGAATATTAAAATCATGATTTATCCTTACCAAACTCAAATACTATTGGCCATTAAATGGGTGCTTAGTGATGCATTACTTTTTTTGCATTTAAACTGTCAAGAGAAACATTTAAGGAATTTGAATTGAAGTATTAGAAATGAATAACTTTTACTTATCTTCCCCCTTCCCCCCCCCCCAAAAAAAAAAAAAAAAGAAAAAAAAAAAAAAAAGAAAAAAAAAAGAAGGAAGAGAAATGATTAACTTTGTTGTTACGACAACCAGTTTGAAAATTATTTCTTATTCATAACATTCTCATAATCTGTAAATGCTTGAGCCTTAAAAAATTACTGTCTCTACTCTCTACTAGTAAGCAGCAATTCAAGAGTGAGTTAATTAGTTTCTGGCTTGAAAGGATAATATAGTTTCACCACTACAGGGAGGGTTCAAGAGTTAATAAAAAATGCTAAATGTAACATGTCTGAGATTGGGGTTTTGAACTACTAGGAGTTTTTAATGATTGTTGATTGTTATGAAGAAACAACAATATATCACAAAGCAAAATAAAAGAATATTAGAAAAGGGAGAAAGAAATAACTTATTATCATCAATCTACTATTTCATTAGAATCAGTCAAACACTTGAATGCATTCATTTGGGGAATTTGGGCATCAGTTCTAAATCAGCAGTAGTCGAGAAAAATTTATTTGTTAACTTAATTGGAGAATGAAGTGCGGAGACTTTTTTATGGAGATCTTGCAAGTAGACTTTGCTGTTACTTAAATTTTCAGCATTGAGGTCTTCTGTTATTGGAGGGCTAACTGAAACATCTGTGATAACTCCAAAATCACGCAATGAGTTTCAACCACACATGCACAAAAAAAATTACTTAAACAGAAGTGGTGGGAATAAGTAGAGATACTCAACTTCAACTTCTAAATTTAAAACAACATTAACTCAAAGTAGGAATATGACTAAGGTTACCAAATAAAAAATGTAAATCAGAATTAAAGAAAAAAAAGGGGAGAAAACTAAAATATACACCAGGGAAAACTTATAAATCCAGAATTTCCAATAAAATTTTTACTACCTCAGCTGCCTTGTGTGAGCTCTGATTAAGAGTTGACCTCTGTATTTGGTGTCTGGCCTGACAGAACTGTTACTTTTGGCTTGTGATGTCTGTCAATTACATTACACTCATGCCCTTGCATGAGTTTTTTTTATGCCTTTGTATGTACTTTTTCTTGTTCACATGACTACGTAAGTTTTAAAAATCATCTAATGGAGTAACAAACAAATATCATTTGTTTATGTGAAAAAGTTTTTGATCTTCTGCTTGTTGGTATAGTTGCTACTGCAGTGTTCTTTATTTAATTATTTATAATTTTTTCCTTTGCGGTGGCTGTTTTGGTTCACCCAACTCCCCCGACCACACCTATTTACCGCTTCGTAACATGTGTATATGGTGTATGAAAAATGGAAAATTAGCAGAAAAGAGGCAACTATAGATGGATATATTCACTTAACTGATGGATGCACAGTTCCCGTACAACATGCTTGGTTTAATTAATGACTGTCTGATGTGGGTTAGGTAGGAACTCTAGATTCAGATTTCACGCCCCCTCTTAATAAGATCCCAAGTAAGCCCAAATCAGAAAAGTCAACAATGAGGTAAAAAGTCAACCTTATTGGATGGGGTTCAAATTATGGTCAGAGGTAAGTTGATGTTAGGTCAAACTCTTGAAAGACTGCAATGATTCAACAGTAAGATTTAACCCAATCATTCACCCAAAAAAAGATTTAACCCAATTAGAGAAATAGTGAAATCTGGAAAATTAAATCAGAATATGCAAATCTCTAATTACTTTCAATCTGAGACTTGGATGAACACTGAAATCTGATGGATTGTAGTAACCCAATAGAGGAACAAGTTCCAAAAGATGATGGTAATCTAAGGGTTGGATTAAGACTAATTAGAAAAAGAATCAAATCTGGAAAAATAAAAGTACAGAATAGGGAGATTTCAAATTACCTCCGATTAGAGGTCCTGATCAAGCTCATACCCTGGTTGAAGGTGATGTAGATTGATGGATCAATCCCAGCCAAGCCTTTCTGATGCAGTTTAAGGAGGAGAACTGTTCACGTGGTACTGTTCACGGGAACAGTGGTCGTGGTACCGTTTAGTTTCAGTTATGGGCTCCATAGGGACAGCTGGAGTGCAATATTGCATGCTGCCAATATCATATTTTAGTTTCTATTTCAGTACTTACTATTTTCTTGCATTGCTATTGAGTCAATAGCTAGAGTTTCTATGTTTATGTTAGTTTTTTTTTTTTTTTTTTTTTAAGTTTTATTGGCAGCCAAGCAACCTACCCATGCTATTGGGACTTGCTAATTTTACTATGTTAAGTGATGAAATGGGTTGGAGAGAATAATGACTTGTGTCCTTTTGGATCACAGCCAAGCTCTATCTATAATAAAGGAGAAAAGAACGAATTACAAGTATACCCTTGGGGCAGAATATACCTACGAGTATACCAAAATACCCAAATTTCAACACTCCTCAAGTTGGTGCATATATATCACACATGCCCAACTTGCATAAAATAGAATGAAACACCTTACTACTAAGCCCTTTAGTGAAGATATTGGCCAATTGATCACCATATTGAATAACTGGGATACATATAACTCCTTGATCCAGCTTCTCCTTGATGAAATGGCGATCTATCTCCACATGCTTTGTTCGGTCATGTTGAATAGGATTGTGGGCAATACTAATTACTAATAGCAGATTTGCTGTCACAGTACAACGTCATGGGTGAATTGGAACTAACACTAAGGTCATGACGAAGACCTTTAAGGCCTTAAGCCACAACTCCTCACATATGCCATATGCCATAGCATGGAACTTTGCCTCTGCAGTTCACCGAGCAACTACAACTTACTTCTTAATACGCCAAGTCACAAGGTTACTCCTACAAAGGTACAATAGCTGGATGTGGATCTTCGATCATCTAGAGAGCCTGCCCAATTGGCATCAGTGAAGGCTTCTACATGCATGTGACCATGAGGAGAAAACATAATGCCTTTTCCTGGAGCTGGCATCAAGTACCTTAGAATACGATACACAACATCCAAGTAGGTAGTGTATGGGTCATGCATATACTGACTGTCCAGACTCACAACATGAGCAATGTTTGGTCGAGTATGGGAGAGATATATCAACCTTCCTAATAATTGCTGATAGCCTTCTTTGTCACTGAATAGTAAAGAGACAGAGATTGAAGAGAAAAGAGCTATTGATGAAGCTGTGAGATACGGCAACGGTGAGATACCGTGGGTGAGAAGCCCTGGGTGGGAGGATGATGGGCTGAGATAGCTGATCTATCCTTCCTTCTATATTCCTTTCTTCTTCTTTCCTATACTTTGATGTTCTTCTTTCATATGTAAACAAAAAATAACAAAAAAAAAAATTCAGTTTCAGTTATTTAGCCTTTTCTTTTATTTTATGGGAAATTTACGTCTACCACCCCCCTGGGGTTTCAAACAATTACATCTACCACCCTTGAAATTTCATCTATTTCATTAACTTCCCTTGTATTTTGAAAGATTCTTACAAATATACCCCTACCATTAGATGAGAACAGTTAAGTGATGATGTCATCGCCCAAATATTAACTAAATGCAAATAATACCCTTAATGAAGGTGTTTTTACATATTTACCTCCATTTGTTTGTAGCCCTAACCTCCTGGTTAATTTCTGTCTCCTCTCTCATTCCTTCCTCTTCTGCTGCTGCTCCCTCTACGGCTATCTTTTCCTTCCCTTCCTTTTACCCTTTTTCTCCTTCAACCTCTGGTTCAGTCATCTTCTCCATGTTTTCTCCCTTATTCTCCTCTATTTACGGAGACACCATTTGGATCAACCACGCTAAGGAGATGATTGTTTAAGGTGATTAGCAGGCAAAGGTGGAGCTGCCGGAGTTGCAGCGGGGGAAGGGGGGCATTTCCCACTCTACAAGTTACCGTGTGTTAGATACACGCGGATAGCCTTCTTCTGTTTCTCACATGTCTCAAAAATTCCCAACTTTGACTGCTTTTCCTGTAATCGATGTCGCCTTGTAGTGTTCTCTTCTTCACTTGTTTTATTTCTGATCTCATTCATGGCGACATTTGAAGCAGACTGGTCTGAGCTTCCAAAGGAACTCTTAGGTTCAGTCCTACAACGTCTTTGGTAGTTTTCTTGGTCTTTGAATGGGACTCAGGAATGGATAACGTTCTCTTCTCTACTTCTGGATCCTTCTATTGGTGTCTATCCTTTAAGATTTTTTCTTTTTATTCAGGTTGGACATGTCAATGCATGAGAAAACATTTCAAAGTTTTCTTCTGCTTCAACGATTTGAGCTCTGCTTCAGTTCCAACAATATGTTTGCAGAATAATGGGTCATTGAGCTCAGCTTCAACAGAAATATGAAAAAAAAAAAAAGATGGAGAAAGGAAAGAGAAACACAGAAGAGAAAACCCAGGTTTCCAGCAACAATAATGCTCTTCGATTTTAATCTTTGGGCGATTTGCTCTCTGGACGTCTATTTCTGTGCTCTGATTTTCTATCTCTGAGCAATTTCAATCTAAAGAGGCTGCTTTGAATCTCAAATATTTTGATTAAATTAAAACATGTTAATTTATCATGATTTTAAATGGTTTTTTTTTGTTTATGGGTTTTTCGTTAACGGGAAGACAAAAATTGTGTTTGAGCATGGGAGGGAGCAGGAGTGGGGCTGGGGAGATGGGATTGCAATGGCAACATGGAGATTGGGCTGCGCTGGCAAACAAGAATATGGGTGGGCCGGTGGTGTGGTAAAATTGGAACAGAGGACGGTGATTCTGCAGGGAGGGGGTGGTGATGATCGCAATGGGAAGAGAATGGTGTGGGATGGGGCTGCATGGCGGTGATGGTGGTAATGGTGGGTGGCAGTGGTGGTGGTGGTGGTGGTTGGGTATCTACATTTGTAAAAGAAGAAGAAGACGATTTGGGGAAGAGGAGGGCATTGGGTATCTACATTTGTAAAAGAAGAAGAAGACGATTTGGGGAAGAGGAGGGCATTGGGTATCTACATTTGTAAAAGAAGAAGAATAAGACGATTTGGGGTTGGGGAAGAGATTCATCACATCAGATGCGTTGGTTCCTCTTTCGGTGTTGCAGAGTTGATTGTGATGTGTCTTGCAGACAAGGCCGCAAGAGATCTGCAAACGGGGTGGCGGGGCGGGTGCTCTGATGGAGCCGGGGGGGCTGCTGCTATCGAAAGGGAAGAAAGGAGCAGGGTGGGGGCAGAGTTGCAGGATGAGGAAGAAGAAGGGGGTAAAAGGGCAAAATTGTCATTTATTTCCAAAACTAACATAGTTAGTACTCAGGGGTACGAAAGTAATTTTTGAAATTCCAAGGGTGGTAGACGTAATTGTTTGAAACCCCAGGGGTGGTGGACGTAAATTTTCCTTATTTTATTGATCCTGCTACAATCGATTTCCCACTGGTTTCCCTGGTTTGAGGTCGACTTTTGCATTACTTTGCAACCAGCCTAGCTTTATACTGATCCATTGTTCCATCGGTTCTCTGTTTCACTGTATATACCCATATGCAGCCTACAAGTCTCTTGCCTGGAGTAAGAGAGACTAGATCCCATGTATCATTTTTTTTCCCAGGGCCCTCATCTCCTCTGTCATAGCCTCTTTCCATCTCGAATCTGCCATTGCATCCTGCCAAGACTGGGGAATAGCAATAGAAGACAAGGAAGACACAAAAACACGATAGGAAGAAGAGAGGGAATCATAAGACACAACATGCGAAATATGGTGTTGAGTACAACTTCTTTTTCTTTTACAGACAGCGATAGGCAAATTCAAAGAATCAACATCACTAGGAGCAAGAGGATTACCAGGTTCAGATGAGATGATGGGTGGTCCTGGGTCTGAGGAGAGCGGTTGGCTTGGTAGAGCAGCAGTGGTAGTGGTAATTGTTAGAGAATATAGATGAAGAAAACCAGAACCGAGAATGGAGGAAGAAGAGAGAAAGAGAAGAAGATGAGGAAGAGGAGAGAACTGTTAAACTTATCAGTCTCCCTCATAATGCTTGTATTTATAATCTCAAATTACAAATTTATAATAGAAAGGGGAACTCCTAATCAGATTAGGAATTCCTAATCATGATAGGATTCCAAGTTACAATAGGAAAAGAACTAGAACTAACAACTCAAACTGAAACTAAGACTAACAACTCATAGTAGAATTAGGACTTGACATAATTAGAAACTAGGACTCCAACTAGGACTAGGAAAATAGAAGAAACATATATCAACCAAATCACTGTTCACGTGAACAGTGTCACATGAACAGTACTTCAACACTCCCCCTCAAGCTGGATTATACAAATAAGTAAAGAAAGAAGATCCAGCTTGAACTAAAAGGAAAAAAAAGAACTCCATAATAATGCAAACACTCCCCCTCAAGTTGGCACATACAAGATATCAATGCCCAACTTGAACAAAATGAGAAGAAACTAAGTTGCAGCAGAATCTAGCTTGATAGATGAATGTAGCTCCCAAATAAACCTTCAAGAACTT
Source organism: Telopea speciosissima (assembly GCF_018873765.1). NCBI lineage: Eukaryota > Viridiplantae > Streptophyta > Magnoliopsida > Proteales > Proteaceae > Telopea > Telopea speciosissima. The sequence continues at coordinate 84,095,527 of NC_057916.1, read as the reverse complement.
GAAATAATTGATCTTCAAAACCTGGACAGACATGATCAGCAAACCGGGACTAGAATTTCTTTCAAAAAAATGCAGCTTTTAACGATCTTCAATAGCTAACCAGTGATGAATCTCAGATTGTCATAATGACATAAAATTTTGAAGTTAAATAACTAGAGCAGCAAGTAGCGGAAACGAGCTGAATTAGGCAGCGGAAAAACACTGTATCAACCCAAATAAAAGTCCTCAAATAGGCAACAACCAAATATCTTCAATACTCTTCAATACTTCAATCTCCCCCTTACGGCAAACTCAACCCAATAACGAAGGATACCCAATGGCAATGGTGGAGAAAACTGATCTTTTATGTTTTGCACCAATGTTCCTGCAAGTTTTGCGTTCTGCAATGTCTGCAGGTGTATTGTACATAATCCCCCCCTCACGTGTAGTAGTACACGTGGACAAATAACGGAGATTATGTCAGAGATAGTGCAAAAGTATAAACTTCCAGAATTCTCCAAAGGTGCTATAGGTATGAAAAAAGGAAGGAATGGCAAAATTGTAATTTATTAGAAGTTTCCAAAGGTGTTATGGGTAAATACGAAAGGTATGGGATATGAAGGGAATTAGAATTATTGAAAAAGAACGGTGTTGAAAAAAAAGGATGGCATGGTTGTAAGTTGGTGGAAATCCACTTTAAAATACAATCCAAGCTAAAGGGCAAACTGGTAATAAACCAGAATTTTCAAGGGTCAATTGGGTAGTCAAATAGGGGAATGGCAGAATTGTAATTTAAATGAAATCCATATATATATATATATATATATATGCATAAGCAAGGCCAAATTTAAGGGAGGAGTGGCAATCTGGTAATAAATTAGAATTTGCAAGGGGTCAATTTGGTAGTTAAAGAGGCAATGGGACATGATGGGAATTAAAATTATTGCAAGGGGACAAACTAGGAAGGGACAATAACTAAAGGATATGTTTGAATTAAGGGTTAAAGGAGGGGCATATATGGAATCACAGAAATTAGATAAAGACATGTAAGGGGGAGTCATCTCCTACCTCTTGATAGAAAGGAGAAGGCAGAGAACTGGAACCAGCGTATATCGAGAGAACTTCTCCATTCAACCGCCAATCACCTTAGAATTTTGGGTGGAGAATCGCAACACAATGCCATCTTGAATGCAAGCAACAAAAAGTTGAATAACAAAGGTAAGGTTGAACAAAAAATTCCTGAAACCAGATAAAGCGGTAGTTATGGTTTCAGGTCTGATTTCAAGGACATATCTCACAACTCCCTTTGAGTTTCGACCTAAAACTCAGTATACTGGGTCGCCTCCAAGAGAGGTAATGGTACCCCAAGCCGCGGGAAGAAAGAAGATGCAACTAACAGGATCAACTCGATTCTGTTGATCGACTATTACTGCCACAAACAGAGCACAGTAAAATTGCTGATTCAGCAACAAATCGAGTAATGACAGCAGATCAGCAAATAGCAGCAATCCATAGAAGGAAATAAATCGTAACTTGCAATAGCAGAATAGCAGCGGAATAGAGTAGCAAATACATATCGATGGAGCACAACATTAGTTCTTCAGCAGAAATTAATAGCAACCAGATTCAGTAATCGATGCACACCCAACTTTAGGTATGATCTTCAGACACTATTTCAGTTGTCATCGAAACCAGTATGTGAAACCCTAGTTCCTCTTCGTCTTCTATGAACTAGGGTTTCCTTCTTCAAACCAGAATTTAAAATCGACTCTCAAAACAGCAATCTTGGAGAGAATCAGCCACTGGTAACCTAGCTCTGATACCATGTTAGAGAATATAGATGAAGAAAACCAGAACCGAGAATGGAGGAAGAAGAGAGAAAGAGAAGAAGATGAGGAAGAGGAGAGAACTGTTAAACTTATCAGTCTCCCTCATAATGCTTGTATTTATAATCTCAAATTACAAATTTACAATAGAAAGGGGAACTCCTAATCAGATTAGGAATTCCTAATCATGATAGGATTCCAAGTTACAATAGGAAAAGAACTAGAACTAACAACTCAAACTGAAACTAAGACTAACAACTCACAGTAGAATTAGGACTTGACATAATTAGAAACTAGGACTAGGAAAATAGAAGATACACATATCAACCAAATCACTGTTCACGTGAATAGTATCACATGAACAGTACTTCAACAGTAATGTCTGTTGAATCTTTGCCAGATCGAGAGCGAGTAAACACCTACTGTTTGTCAATATATAGTTGTTCCCCTTGAACAAAAGGGTATACATCAAGCTCAGGAAGAGATAAGGAGGGGCTATCAAGAGGAACAATCAACAGCACATCGTCACTAGAATGCTCCCCCTGAAGAGGTGACAAGGAAGAATAATAAGCAGCAGATTCATGGAAGACGACATCCATAGTGACGAACATACGACGAGAAGGTGGATGGTAGCACTTATAGAACTTTTGAGTGGCAGAGTAGCCAAGGAAAATGCACCGTAGCCTTCGAGGGTCAAGTTTGCTAGCAAGACGATGATTGCGTGCGAAACAGACACAACCAAAGACCCGTGGAGGAAGAGTAAAAGAGGACCGGTGCTGGAGAACATCCAAAGGAGACCGGGAACGCAACACGCGAGAAGGCATGCGGTTGATTAAGTAAACAGCAATAACTCCAATAGTGTTTAGGGACATGCATTTCAAACATTGGAGCGCGGGCAACCTCCAACAGGTGGCGGTTTTTACGTTCCGCAACATCATTTTGCGCTGGAGTATCCACACAACTAGTCTGATGAATGATGCCCTCAGCAGCTAGATAGGACTGAAGAGACCCTTCAAAATATTCCCGACCATTATCATTGCGGAGAACCTTCACAATAGCACTAAACTGGGTTTTAATCATACGATGAAAAAGTTGAAAGCAATGAAACATCTCACTCTTATGACGCATTAAATAAACCCAAGTAGTACGGGAATGTCAATCAATAAAAGTTACAAAATAACTATAACCAGAAATAAAAACACAACGAGAAGGACCCCAAATATCAGAGTCAATTAAAACAAAATGTTCGGTACTCATATTCTCTGCAAGAGGGTAAACAACACGAGTTTGCTTGGCAAAAACACAAGCATCACAAAAAAATTTGTTAGGAGTATACTTCTGAAGTAGACTAGGAAAAACAAGAGATGAAATCCTAAGAGGTGAGTGACCCAAACGCTGATGCCATCGATGTAACTCTGATAAGGCGGAAGCAGAAGTAGACAAATCCAACTGATGAGCCTGAGGAGCAAGAATTGAAGCTGAAGGATGACTGTCCTTGAGCAGATATAGACCACCAGTCATTCTACCATTGCCAATCGTTCTCCCCTTCACCAAGTCCTAAAACACACAATGAGATGGAAAAAAAGTAACCTTCTAATTTAAGTCCCGAGTAATACTACTAATAGAAAGAAGATTTGTAGAAAATTGGGCACATGGAGAACAGACGATAAAGTTAGAGAGGTGGAACAGGAAATGGATCCTTTTCCAAAGACGAGGACAAAGAACAATCAACAACCCGAACATGTTCCTTACATGAACCTGGATAGAAGGTAGAAAATTGACTAGAAGAACCAATCACATGGTTTGTCGCACCAGAGTCAATTATCCAAAGATGTGGCAATAGCAGAAGTACAATGACCAACAAAAGGGATACCTGAGTGCACAAAGTTGGAGGCAGAAGAGGTCGAACTAGAGGTGGCAGAGGCAGCAGGAGACCGAGCTGATGAAGAAGTGGGTTCTAGCCTAGACATCAGGCGATGGAGAACGAATAGCTCATCCTGTCACCTTCGGTAGGTGCAGGAGTTACCTCAGTGTGGTGAGCATGAGCAGGGTCTGAACCACCACGTCCATGTCCTCGACCACGTCTACGTTTAGCGGTGGAGGTGGGACATCCATGTAACTTCCAACAATACTCCTTCGTGTGGTGCATGGTTCGAAAACTCGTCTCGACCAGGTCGAGATCTCAAGATCTTGTTGAGACCGGGCATTTTTTTTGGGTTTCAAAATGATGTTTCTGTGGGCAGTTGGGCATTGTTGGCTCCTAAACTATAAGGGAAGCTTGTTTTAGGCTTAATAAACAAATTTAAATCTTCAAATTGAAAAAAAAACACCCAATTTGGTGTTTTGGATTTGCACCCTTGGTTGGCAGTAAAGGCCAAATCCTTAATGTAATATTGCCTATTCTACACATTGTTTGAATGATACTATGCTAGGAGACATAATTGGCAAGTAAAACAAGTAAATTATGCAATAATGGATGACGACACATAATATTGAGAAATTATTTAAGAAATAGTTAAAAGACTTAAAGTTGTTACTACAAACCACAAGATACAGTGAAGTGTTCACAAAGCATATTACATAGACATCCAACCCAAGTAGAATGAATAATACATAAGCCATAGACACCTTACTACCCTAGTCTTCCATGTCTCAACTCCCAAGTCCCAACAATACAATATTATGAGTACTAAGGAGGTCAAGATTCTTGAAATATTCGAGATTTCTCCGAGATTCTCAAAATATTCAAAATTTCTGTCAAGTTATTTGAAACTGTGTTTGTGTCTCGTATGTCATCTCGTCTCGAGATTCTCGAGATTCTCGAGATATTGCCGAGTTTTTGAACTATGGTGTGGCGTTCCTTCCCACAATTCTCACATTTCATAGGGTCATGAATGGGTCCATCCCGATCAGATGAAGGACGACTGGTAGAGCGAATACAAGCATCTCTGGACTGAGAACCAGAGCCAGTGTGGAGAGCTTCTCTCTCCTGAGAAACAGGCCAAAGCATGGCTGTCTGCCGGCTCTCCTCAAGCTGAACAGGAGCATAGGACTGCTCCAAGGAAGGGACTGGATCCCGACTGAGAACCTGAGACCGGATATAATCATACTCTACATTCAGTCCTGCCAGAATATCATAAACACAGATCAGATCTTCACGTTTCTTGAAATTGGTAGCATCAATAGAGCATGTAGCCTGAAAGGTCTCATAGAAATCAAGCTCTTGCCACATGCTGCGCAGCTCAGAGTAGTACTGGGACAAGGACATCTCCTTCTGGGTGGTTCCATGAATTCTCTTGCGCAACTCATAGACTTGAGCAGCATTTCTAACCTGAGAGTAGGTTTCCTTCATTCCTTGGCTGCTTTCCAAATCTTCTCAGCAGAGTCCAAGAGAAGGTTGCGACGAGCAAACAAAGGTTGCATAGAGTTAATCAAGAAAGACCATTTCTGTAACGAAGGACCACCAGTCGTAGGCTTCACAACCTCACCCGTAAGGTATCCGTTAAGACCACGGGCAACAATGGATTGGAAGCAAGAGTGTGACCACATCAAATAGTTGCTATCTCCAACTTGATGGAGCTAATTGGAATCAAAGGAAACCCACTAGTGGTGTTGCGACTCACTCCTTCAGTATTGGTGGATGTGGTACTTTCGCCAAACATGATTGCCGATCAAAAGGAAATCCCAACTGCTCGCTACAGAAGTGGTAAGGTTGAAAAAATGGGTGAAGCAAAGGAGCATCACAGGAAAAAACTCCAACGGAAAAGAAATCGCTGGTTTAAGCCATTTGAAGCAAACCAAACACAAAAAAAGGACCCTCTGTGGGAAAAAGAGAACCACCAAGGGTTAGATTGTGTAGAAGACCCCCGGAGAAGAGGAAGAGAGCTTTAGAAGAAAGAGGAAAGGAGGTCGGAGCTCTAGTGGTGGAGAAAAGAGAGAAAGAGTAGTGACTTGTGTCATTTTGTATCACAGCCAAGCTCTATTTATAATAAAGGAGAAAAGAATGAAATTACAAGTATACCGTTGAGAAGTTCTATGGCCCTGGTTGTCTACCTAATGGACAGCTGCGTCAGATTTATCTACCCGTTTCAAGGGAAACCAGCTTCATGTTCCATATTTTTAGCCATTCATTTGGAGACAGTTAACAAGAAACAAATAACTGAAGAACTAATCACAACATGAGCATGTTCTGTTAGATTGGTCTGTAGTGACTTTATGTAATTATGTCAACATAGAGGGTCTGATTTTGAATATTTTATGCATATTTCTGATTATCTGTGCATGTGACACATGCAAGACTGATACCGTCCAAGGATACATTACCTTGTTAAAGATCTAATTGGTAGATGGCACAACTGTTGTCAATAGGTACATTTCTGGGTTATTTGCCATAATTTTCTCCTTGCCCATCTAAAATAATGCTGTAGATCGAGTGGCAAGGGTTATGGAATTGGCTTTATATTTTATTTCTGCTTAGGAGTTGTTAGAGGGATGGGGGGAAAATAATGTGGTCTCCTTCCTAATTTTTTTGGTTATTTTCATGTGAGGAGTGCGGTTTGATGATAAAGTAGTCTACTAAAATAAATTGGTTAACCTGTTTTTCTTAGATTGCATGGTTTTCTGACCATGTTTTTTTCAGGTTTCAGGATTGTAGTTCAGAGAGATCTCCAAGCTCTGAGAGGCAATTTTCCGCAAAATATTCAGGAGGAATTAGAACAGCACTTAGCTCAGTTTCAGAAAGGATTCAAAGAGGGTTTGAATGGGCCTCTGAAGGGATTAAGAGCCTTAGGAAATTGTTCAAGGCCCATTCTCTAGATGATCCATTGATAAAAGACTCTGGGTCTAGGAAGAAAATTCTGGATCCACAGGGGCCATTTCTTCAGAGATGGAACAAAATATTTGTTTTGTCATGTGTGATTGCAGTGTCCTTGGATCCGTTGTTCTTTTATGTCCCAGTGGTTGATGGTAAGAACCATTGTCTTGGCTTGGATAGGAGGTTGGAGATAACAGCTAGTGTTCTTCGTTCGTTCACTGATATTTTTTATATGCTTCACATCATCTTTCAATTCCGTACTGGTTTTATTGCTCCTTCTTCTCGAGTATTTGGAAGAGGTGTTTTGGTTGAAGATCCATTGGCCATAGCAAAACGCTACTTGTCATCGTACTTCCTAATCGACATTCTTGCAGTTCTTCCACTTCCACAGGTACAAGAATCGCTCCAGCTGTCAACAAAACTGTGTATAAAATTTTACTGTCGTTTTGGTTTATAACTGTAAGGTTATGATTTATTAAATATGTTGGTCGTTAAATAAGTGCTTATGTTGGGATGGAAACATGCATTTAAGGATCAAGATTGTCTCAGCTGGTCATATTGGGATTGGCTGGGTCCCATCCCGGTTGACTCGGTGACTCGGGATCAGAGCAGGATTTGAAGTGGGCGGTCTGATCTCCGAGTCTCTAGCTAAATCCTTGGATTGGAAGCTGGGTAAGTTTTCTGGACCTGGACTTTACCCTACAAATGGGTCCCATCATAGAGATCCTTCTGGGGTTGTTGGGATGGCAACAGGATGGATAAACCATCCAAGCCTTCTAAAATATTGCAAAACCACAACTAACACCTCCCCCCACCCTGCACCCCCACAAAAAAAAAAAGAAGAAAAAAGAACGTGAATGGGGCTCACAAGTCACAACTTGTACCTGGTAATCAGAGTATATGCTCATGTGGTGAAGCAGGGAGGGGTGGGTACTTAGGGTTTTTCAAATGCAGACTGACCCTAACCTGATAAGGGTCACTCCATAACTGAACCATTAGGGGGCAGTGTAGGTACCTGCTTAAACCTTGTTCCATTTTATTCTCCATCCAATAGAGTGGATGATGAAGAACTTAGAATCTTCTTGGATCTCTCAGGTGGGAATCACAGGACGTTGGGCCCTCAGTCCTCACATGTACCACTTGTAGGATATAGTGCTATTTACTGTATCTAGTGTATGTAATGGAAAAATAATTTCTAAAATTCATTGTTAGATGCTTGGAAAGCTCCTCTTCTAATGAATATCTTAAACAAGTAAAAAAGCACTTCTGTTGTGCATGAAAAATTTGGGAGTACGGGTGGTAAATGGTAAACATTTATAGCCATTAGCAAGTATTTTCTATTCATTTAAAGGAGTTTATGAATAAAACTCCTGATTTCTTCTATTGATACTATGTATTAAGCCAAGTGTGCCTTTACTGTGACTTACATGATGTATTGGCTCCAGAGTTTTCTTTCAATTGTCTCACTTTTCCACCTTCTTTCTCTCTTCTTTTGCTTTTTCTCTCAAGCTGCCATCTACATGTTCTCTTTGACTGTTCCCCGCTTTCCTCTTATGTACAATGATTAACTTTTTAACATAATCGAACAGAAGAATAGCATTGCAGTTTCTTGAGCTGTAGACTTCAAATTTCTGTAGGTTGATTTTTTTATTGGAAAAAATTCTATACATGCGTTTTTATTGTAACTGAGATGCATTCTTAGTTTTTCATTGTTACTGTGATGCTTTCTTAAAATTTTCCTTGTGACTGATGCATTCTTTTATAGAAGATGATATCACCCATGTAATTGAGGGTTGACTGTTTAATCTGTTCAGGTGGTTATTTCGATTGTCATACCAAAATTGAAGGGCTCAAAATCTTTAAATACAAAGGACTTGTTGAAGTTTGTTGTTGTGTTCCAGTATGTACCAAGGATCCTTCGAATCTATCCACTCTATAAAGAAGTGACAAGAACTTCAGGCATACTTACCGAGACAGCATGGGCTGGAGCTGCTCTGAATCTTTTTCTTTACATGCTTGCTAGCCATGTAAGTTTTCTTATCCATCCGGCCTTCTTCTCTATGTGGTGACTATATGATGGAGCCAATCAAACCCTAGATTTCTATTTAGAAATTAGGGCTATGAATGGGGCAACGAGCCCAGGTTTAGGGGGTTTATCATATGATTCCAGGTCTGGAAAGCTTGCTGGTAGGTATAGTTCCAGGAGCCTGCAATTGGAAATAGAGGGGAGAATAAAGAGGAAGAGAGAGGAGATGGGGAAGAATGGGTGGTCGATGGGGAGTGAAAAGAGGCGTGAGGAGAGAGAAAGAAAGCAGTCCAAAAGGCAAGAGAGTGACAGCCGATAGGAAGGAGAGAGCAAAGAGAGGAGAGACAAGAGAGAAATATACCAGTTCGATAAGGAAGAGAGGGATAGATCTTTTAGGGGGAGAAAAAGGGAGGGAGAAAAAGGAGAGAGAAAGAAGCCTTCTCTAGGCCAAACTCTTCAATTCAAATTTTTTATTCCATCACACACGTTGGGGAGGGGGTGTTACATGTATTTATAGAGCTCAAAGACTAAAAACTAGAAACTACCTAGAAAGGAAAAAGAATATTCTAGCACTCCAAATAATAGAAACTTCCTAACAAAGAGACCAAAAATAGTAAAACTTTCTAGACTAAATTACTTAGCCCCAAGACTACCTAAAGATATATCTAAAAGAGGGTCCCTCACTCAAGATTTCTAAATTAAAATATTAATTTTGTAGACCCTCTAGGGACCTACAATTTGGGCCTTATAATTGGGCCCATTACAAATAAAAATACTTAGCTCAAAAGTCTATAACTAAGTACTAACAAAACAAGCCCTAATGTTGCACTGTGACTGCATTATTATCACTTTACTGTAAGTTTATTTGACCTTCTCATTGTGTGTATGTTTGTCAATAGGCTTAACTATTTTACATTCTCGAGGTCTTTGTAACAGGGGCATTGAGATGGGTCTTGGGTTGAGTAAACACAGTGGGGATGGACACAAGTAACTCTTCAGTGGTGTTTGTATCCATCCATCAATGGATGTAAAGTCAAGTGGTATAACTAGATTTTATTCAAAGTATGAGAATACCTTATTGAGATTGAATAAAATATAAACGGTAAAGAAATCATGGAGTTAAAACTTGGGCAGCCTGCAATAGGTGATGGTCCAGGCTAAGCTGAGAATTCCAATCCTCAGTGAGACTTACACAGGTTTTGAGTTCTCCTGGTTGGCACTTGGCTTGGCCTGGTGCAGTTATTTAACATGTACATGGGAAAGGTTATTTGGTTTTTCCATTTACATGCCCCTTGTGATGCAGTTACCTTAGCCTGGCTGGACAGAGATGACCCACTTTGCCCACTTTGGAGGTCCAAATCAAGGACTGGTCCTACACCAGTTTTCTGGTTTGGCAAGGGCTGGGAGTTTACTTAGGATGCAATCTCTCAATTTGTGTTATTTTGTTGTTGAGTGGGTAGATTATGTAGGAGTTATTTGGTACTTTCTTTATTTGAGAAGTTTCCTAGATTTCTTAGTTTCCTTTTTTAGTTAGTTTTTATTGTTATGGTAGAAGTTTTTCTTTACATTCAATGTAATACAGTAGAAGAGATGAGAATGAAATTTTGATTTTGAAATTTTTTTTTTTTTGATGAAAGTGTGATCACACAAACCACACACCAATCCCAAAAGGTTAGCCGACTTTTAGGACCGTGGAATGAAATTTTGATTTGATAGAAGGTTTTGGCAGAGTTGCTGTACTGTGAGTTACTATTGGTTGGCATGATATTACTCTCCCCGCTCTTCCTGGTTCTTCTTCTCACTTTGTTTTCCTTCCGTCATTCTCTCTCTTTCTTCCAATCGGGTTGTTGTTTCCTTCTTCAGGTAGCCTCTCCTGATTCTTTTTCTTTTCCATATTTCTTCTGTGATTATCTTCCCTTATTCCTGCTTTCCCTTCTCCTATTTATCCTTGTTCCCTGTCGCTAGCGGTATTGTTGGTTGAGAAGCAGATCGCTGGAACTCCTCGGTACCTTCAAGTTGTGGGATGATATTTGGGGGTTTGTTTCTACTCCCAAGGGTGACCTGAAACATAGGAAATACTGCTTGAAAGCTCCTTCTATACTGAGATCGAAATCAGAGATTGCTGCTGGTTTTTTTGGTTACGCTAAACCTAACTTGCAGAATTTATTCTGCTTTGATTCTTGATCCTTTATTTGCTTTTGGTGTGAGTTTGATGAAGAAACAAATTTCGAACCTACCCTTAAATTTTTCTTTGATTTGGGGTTTTATTGAGAAGCTGGGTTAATGGGGAAGAGCTCCTGGAATCCGCTGGTTCTACCTGATGCAAGCAGACTGAATAGGTATTTTGTGACCTGGGTTCAGCATCAAATTGGTATCAAAGCAAATTCCTGTAGCCATGTTGAGTAATAATGAGCTTCTTCAATGGGTTACCTCCAATAAAGATGAAAGTGACTCGGCCATTGCCGATCTCGTTGAATGAGTGATCACTTTTGAAGTTACCACCAACTCACTACAGGGTAGTGTCAACGTTCTTAATAGCAATGTCAGCTCTCTACAGCAACGTATTAAAACTCGGGTCTCGGTTCCAACTCGGCCCTTGGAAAAACCGAGTCGAGTCGAGATCTCGCCGAGTTGGAGTATTTTTTTTTCCAACTCGAAGCCTCAACTCGGTGGGTTTTAGACCTAGTTTGGGTCTGAAACTTGGTATTCAGCCTATTTTGGGCCATTTAAACACAATGGCACTATCATATTTTGCAAAAACAAAGTCCAAATGTGAGTTTCAATTCGGACCATAGGTTGGTAGACGATGACGTGCTAAAATACCGTACTCTACACATAATTTATTAATAGAAAGCAAGCAAAACATTCAATTAATAGCTAAACAACTTAAATAAGAATTAGAAATGTTAAAGTGATACATCAAACTGTTTAACAGTGTTACAACTATCATCACTTAAAATGACTTTGAATCAAGTATTCAGTCCCCGTAATCTTCCCATGACATAGTGTTGCTGTAATGTTGCATATAGTGCTCCACAGCAAGCATATAAGAGTTCTGTCGAGTTAGGTAAGTAAATACATAGTAGATGGGTCATTTCCATGGGTCAACCTGAGATCTTGACCCGAGATCTGAGATCTCGCTGAGATATGTCGAGTTCTGTCTAGTTAGGTAAGTAACTACATAGTAGAAGGGTCATTTCCATGGGTCAACCCGAGATCTCGACTCGAGATCCGAGATCTCGGCGAGATATTGCACTTTTATGTACCGTATGCCATCTTGTCTCGGTTTCTCAGAAAACCGAGACGAGAGCCGAGATCTTGCTGAGTCGAGACGAGTTTTAGAACTATGCTCTATAGACAATGATGGTATCTTTGCAGGCATCCATTGACATGATGACGCTTAAAAGAAAGGAAAGAATCCGATGCTATTTTGGTTATTCTTTCAACTCTGTCTCATATAATTCGCTAAATGTAACCCCACTGCCACCACCACCACCACCACCACCATATGGAGTTGTTTGATATGATGAGTATGAGCTGAAAAGGGAGTGAAGCTGGATGTCCTCAATTTTTTTGGGGATAACAACCCAAAGTAGTACCTTGACTTCACAGTTTGGAGATCTTTTTTAGATGGTATGGCCTGACAAAGGCCAGAAAATTGTTGTTTGCAGAGGGTAAGTTGAAAGGCACGACTCAGGTTTGGTGGATAAAAAACTAGCAGTAGAATCGGGCTCGAGGTCTTAGGCTAGTTACTACATGGGCTGAGATGCAAGATGCAATGGACCGAAGATTCCTGTTGACTGACTACAAGCAGCGTGTGCACTTCAAATTTGTACAGTTGAGACATGATAGTATGTCAGTTGATAAGTATGCGGCCAGGTCCACTCGTGCCGAGTTTGAGTGGGACGAGGAGGCTTGGTCGCGCAGTCCCGCAATGACTTGCACCCACAGATTAGTGCTGCACTTGCAGGCTGCAGCTAGTAAACTGCCTACTATGGAGGATGCAGTTCAGGTGGCATATCAGGTTGAGGAAAGTCTGAGGAGACCTTACACTCGGAGAACTTTTACTGACACATATTCCAGAGGTGATAGCTCTCACCCACAACAGTCTTCTTCTCAAGAGAAGTCAGTTTCAGTTAGTAAACAACAGGCTAGTGGTTCTTCAATGGCACTTTCACCACTGGTCCGTCTTTACTCCCCACCTCAACGAGAGGTTCAGACAAACGTTACTCTCCATGCGCGGTTATGACAAGACTTCGGTGATGCCGGAGGCAGCTATTCAATGCTTCATGTGCAAAGGGTACGGATATATGTTTGCTCAGTGCCCTAATCGGTTGGTAGCTTACATTAACAATGACTCTTTTATACCGTTTGCACCGGAAGAGCAACTAAAGACAGGGACAGTACATCTGGAGGCTGAGTGTGAGGGTGAGCCTAGTGAGGTCGAATGATGGTGATAGTGACTGTGAGCGTCAACAGTGCTATGTTATTCGTCCTCGCTTGACTACACAGAAGGTTCTCGACGAGTAGGATTGGCATCGTAATAAATTTTTTCAAACTAGGGTGTGATGCAATGACAACTTGTGTACTATGGTGATTGACCCTGGCAGTTGCACCAACGTCGTTGCTGAAGATGTTGTTGCAAGTTAGAATAGAGCCTTATCTGAATCTCTACAAGGTTGCGTGGGTGAACAACACAAATTTAAAGGTTAATGAAAGGTGTTTGCTCACATATTCCATTGGTGGACTGATTGATCAGGTGTGCTATGATGCCCTCCCTCTTGAAGTCTGCCACATTCTTCTAGGACGCCCATGGTTGTATGACACGAAAGCCAAGCACTGTGGTTATGAGAATACATAGTCCTTTTAGCATGATGGACTTGCGATGAAGTTTCTTCCGGCGAAAGATCTTCCATCTATCAAACTCAAGTGGACGGTTGGTACATTTCTCCTTTGGTGAGTTAACTCGGATGGCATTCTTGGACCTTGTCCCAACTCGACGGAGTCAAATTCTTTTCAGAGGAGGCGAGCGATTGCAGTTGTCTTAGCCTGGCTGGATAGAGATGATCCACTTTGGAGGCCCAAATCAAGGACTGTTCCTAAACCAGTTTTCTGGTCTGGCAATGGCTGGTAGTTTACTTAGGATGCAGTCTCTTAATTTATTTTATTTTATTTGAGTGGGACTAGGTAGATTACGTAGGAGTTGTTTGTTACTTTCTTTATTTGAGAAGTTTCCTTTTTTAGTTAGTTTTTATTGTTATGTTAGAAGTTTTCCTTTATATTCAATGTAATACAGTAGAAGAGATCAGATTGAAATTTTGAGCTGATAGAAGGTTTTGGCAGAGTTGCCGTACCTTGAGTTACTGTTGGTTGGCATGATATGTCTCTCCCCGCTCTTCCTGGTTCTTCTTCTCACTTTGTTTTCCTTCCGTCATTCTCTCTCTTTCTTCCAACCGGGTTGTTGTTTCCTTCTTCAGGTAGCCTCTCCTGCTTCTTTTTCATTTCCATATTTCTTCTGTAATTATCTTCCCTTATTCCTGCTTTCCCTTCTCCTAATTATCCTTGTTCCCTGTCGCTAGCGGTATTGTTGGTTGGGAAGCAGATCACTGGAACTCCTCGGTTTCTTGAAGTTGTGGGATGATATGTGGGGGTTTGTTTCTACTCCCAAGGGCGACCTGAAGCATAGGAAATAATGCTTGAAAGCTCCTTCTATACTGAGATCGAAATCAGACATTGCTGCTGGTTTTTCTGGTTACGCTAAACCTAACTTGCAGAAATTATTCTGCTTTGTTCTTGATCTTTGGATTTGCTTTTGGTGTGAGTTTGATGAAGAAACAAATTTTGAACCTACCCTTAAATTTTCCTTTGATTTGGGGTTTGATTGAGAGGCTGAGTCAATCAGGAAGAGCTCCTGGTCTCTGCTGGTTCTACCTGACGCAAGCGGACCTAATAGGGTATTTTTTGACCCGGGTTCCACATCACCTTGGGATTAGGATGTTGTGTATCTTAACCGTGGAACAGGCAGCCCAAAATAATGTTTAATGTTTCCCATGTTATCATCATCTTCTGGCAAATTGCATGGCAAAAATGGCCTCCATTGATGTAGTTTAGCGTAGAACTAATTGGGGATTTATGTAATTGTTTTTTTTTTTTTTTTTTTGACAAATAGTGTTAGAGTCAAAGTTTGTTTCAGTTTTAAGATAGGAATATAGGATTAGGATTAGGAGTTGTTTTCCCTTTATATACTTGGCTGTACCCGATGATTGAGGTTGGATTTTTAGATTGAAACTTTAAGAAACTGCCCTGAGCTGGTGCGCAAATCTCCTCTGCGATTGATATTTTCCCCTTTCTGATATATTCCCTCCCTCTGTTCTTTCTTGTCATTCTTCGACTGATATTTATTCCTCGTTCTATCCTCTTCTCCCTTGTCTCTTCCCATCTTATTACTGATGCAAAAGTTGACCTTGAACCAGGGAAACCAGTGGGAGATCGATTGCAGCCCGGATCAACATAACAAGGATGAACAAATTGAATAACTGAAACTTGTATTGTTTTTTTTTTTTCCTTTCTGTTTACATATGAAAGAAGAACATAGAAAAGGATAAGAAGAAGAGGATATAGAGAAGATAGAAGAAGAAGGGGGTAGGGGATGGCTTTCTCAGCCTGGGTCTCTCACTTGAAACTATCCCAGCTGTTGAAACAAGGATATTCTCCCATAAACGATGGCAACATGGCCTGAAAATTCTATTTTCCAAAATCTGTTTTTATTATAAGAGGGGTTGCCTATTTAACGGAATAGGTCAGCTTACAAAATTGGAAAATTAAGAAATAGTAACTTTTAAAAATAGAAACCTAATGAAAATAGAAACTAGGCTTTATAGTTCTGCCAACATGCAAGGAACAAAATTAGAAACTAGTAAATATAGTAACTACTAAAAAGAAAGAAACAAATTTAGAAACTACTAGATACCTAGACTTAATAACTATGAAACTATTACAAAAATAGAAACTAAGTTTGTTGAGAAGTGTACCACGATAGAGGGAGTGTCCCTATTGTGGTTGAGTCCATTGTGGTTTCCTTTATTGTTTTATGTCTTTAATTGTTAGGAGTCAGTTTCCTAGTCTAAGTTAGTTTCCTTATTAGATTAGTTTCCTATTTTCTCTCCTTGGCTAACAAGGAGTTAGTTTCCTTTTTCTAATGTAACTTTCTATTGATTTTATTGTAAATAAGACAGAGGGAGAAGAGACTACACTTACTTTACTTAGAGCTAACATAATCGGCTTCCCTTCTCTTCTTCTCTCTAAAGTTACTGGTTACAGGTCCTAGGTTTCCTACAAAGTTAATAGCAACTTCTAATAGAATATTCCACCAACATCCAGCAGCTGTCCATATCAGCCCCAAATAACTGTTCACGTGAACAGTAACTCGGGTATTGTTCATGTGATCAGTAACTTTAAAAAAAAATAAAAATAAAAATATTTCTGTCTTGGTCTCTTATCTTCTTCATGCTTCTCTCTAGGCTGGGGCTGCCTTAGGTGATGCTCCATTGAACCAATAAAAACTTGCCACACCATCAGACCAGGCTGCCTCTCACAGCAGTCGAATCCCACAACCTTGCTGGGCTGGTTTTGGGGTTGTTCCTGTGGGTACTATGGACTTGTGATCTACATCAATTACTGTTTCCTTTGTTGTTAGTGGTATCTTGAGGTTAGAAAACGACATCCAAACTCCCTAATTTCTGATCCTTTCGGTCTGAAATTCAGGGAACAATATCGTTTCCCAAGGTGTCTGCAAACCTAGGAGATCGGACCCGAAACCTCCATTGGTCCTGCGAGTTACCGTTAGAAGTTGGTTCAGGCCATTGGCTCTCCTCCATTGCTCTATCTTTGGGGCAAACTTCAGTTGGTCTTCAGTCATCGGTGAGGGAGGATTGTTTGACCGAAATCTTAAGTTTAAGTGGTGCAGCGGTGGTGGACTTCTCACATTCAAAGCTTCCCTGGTCCACTGCCTGGTGTTCTATCAAGAGGAAGAAGAAAGGTGGTTCTTCTGTTGCTTTCTAAGGACCTAATTTCTGCTTATTACAATTAAGCTCCCTAGCCCTTAAATACTTTATTAGGTTTTCCCTTTTTTTGTTTGTTTTCAGAAGTAGCCTTAATTAGCAATTTAAATCCACATTGTCCATAAAGCATCTCGTCTCTTCCTAAGGAACCCTATATTGTTCACATTATTAACCAGATTGCCATTCCCCTTTGTAAATCCAATATATTTACAGCATTGCCATCACATCTCATATCTGAACTATTTTATACTTGTGTGGGTCCATAAGTGAACCCAACAGGGTTTCCGAACCCCCAAGGAAGGAACTTGTGCGGTGTCGTTGGGTCTACACTGTCAAGTATCTACTAGATGGTTTGTTGAGTAGATTGGAAACTCGCTTGGTTTCCAAAGGATATACTTAGACGTATGGCGTTGATTATTTTGAGACCTCCAGTAGCTCGTCTTAACTCTGTTCATGTTCTGATATCCTTGGCTGTTAATCTTGACTGGCCTCTGTTTCAATTTGATATAAAAAATGCTTTTCTTTATGGTGATCTTAAGGAGGAGGTGAATATGGAACAACCTCCCGGGTATGCTGCTCAGGGGGAGAATGCATTAAAGGTTTGCTGTCTTCACAAGGGTATTAATGGGTTGAAACAGTCCCCTCGTGTTTGTTTGACCATTTCAGTAAGGTCATTTGTGGTTATGGGTTCATGCTGTGCTTCTCTGATCATTCTGTATTTGTTTGTCGATGTGGGTCCAAGGTGGTAATTTTATGTTTGTATATGTAGATGATATTATTATTTCTGGTGATGACTCTTCTGAGATTGAGGATGTCAAGGTGTATTTGCATTGACATTTTTAGATGAAAGATTTGGAGATGCTTAGATATTTCTTGCGTATTGAAGTTATTCGTAGTACAAAGGGAGTCAATCTGTCTCAGAGGAAGAATGTGCTCAGATATCCCAGATCTGAATCGAGTGAGAAAGAAGAAGGTGAGATCAGAGATTTCAGAGGAGAGAGAAGAGTTCACACAACCTGGTTCGTACCATTCTGGTAACATAAACCATCAAAATTCTTTTCATTCCAATTGCGTGGTTACAAACTAGTACTTAAAGAAGAAAATAAAAGACAAATAAAAGAGCCTTAATACTAGTACTTAAAGAAGAAAATAAAAGACAAATAAAAGAGCACTAATTATTAACTAAAACTAAATGGGACTCTAACTTGGACTCTAAACTGAATTAAAACTTGGATTCAAACTCTTTCAATACTTAGCCTATGAAAACTAAAACAGAAAATTTCAAGGTAAACTCAACTAATTAAAAACCTTAATAAATAAACTGGAAAAAGAACTGTCCGGGAGTGTGGCCTACACCAGCACTCCCATGAGTCTATCTCTCTCCTTCCCATATGAAAAGATACCTCTGCCCCCTTGTTTTGAGGAGAGAGATAGACACATGGGATTGTTGGCGTAGGCCACACTCCCGGACAGAAAATTACTCCCCTAAATAAATAAAATAAATATCTTACTGAACCCAATGACCAATTGGACCCGGTTCATCTTCATATGGATCCCTCAACGGTTTGGGCCGGTCCAAGGAATTGCACCTGCATCATAGTATTATCCAGTTTACAGGGCTGTTTTAGTTGCCTTTTCAGGAGGTGCCGACTGGATGATCAGATCTTTTTCTAGATCAGTGAGAAGGATAAGTAATTTCTATCTTCATATATTGACTTTCTCGTTGGATATGATTGCAACGAATAGCAGGATTTTCTTTTCTCACAGGAATCCTTCTGACTTTTATGTAACTGAATGGCAATCAGGTACTTGGGGCCTTTTGGTACTTGTTTTCAATTGAACGACAAAATACATGCTGGCGAGAAGCTTGTCCGAAGAACCCTGGATGTGAAATTCGTCGTTTGTACTGTGGTGATGGTATCAATGACATGTCATTTCTAAATAGTACTTGTCTTCTTACGGGTCAGGATCCGCACTTTGAGTTTGGAATATTCCTTGATGCTCTTACATCCGATGTGGTGGAATCAAATGATTTCCCACAGAAGTTCTTTTACTGCTTTTGGTGGGGCCTGCGTAATCTGAGGTTTGTGCAAAATCATTTTGTTTCCTTTTGCTTGGTTTATTTCTCCATTAAAAGAAAAAGAAGAAAGAACAAACTTCTGGTGGATAACTTTCCAACTAAAAACTTTACATCTAAAAAAATTGCCAAGCATTTGTTTGTTGGGTAAGAGGCTTGTAGGAGTGTTGGCCCCATTGCAGAATACTTGCAGTAAAGGGCGTAACCGTGTAAGTTTTTATCAGTCAGCTCAGCTGTGCATAAACCACTTACACCCTTTGGATGTATAAAATGGGCCTGGTGGGGGGGGGGGGGGGGGGTAGGTAGGATGAACCCAAGGTTTAGGCTAAACACCCCTCGGACAGGATCCCAAGTCACCCAAACCAAAAAGTCGACAAAATTCCAAATCAGATGGTCAGATTGGAGCAAAATTCAGGTCTAATTCTGTTTTTAAGGTAAAAGGAACCTTTGCTGAAAGTTTCAGGTCGATCCAATGGTTGGATAAGATTTTATTAAAGAATCCTAGTTGGGTTAGGATAAGGGTATAACAGTCAATTCACAAATCAGAATACTAATTAGACAACATAGTTATAATCCCCAAACAAAATTGATGTTATGGTATCAATTTCAAACAAATCTGACCTGTAATTATAAGAGCATATTTTAATTGCTTATGCAGTAACAAATATCATAAGAGCATATTTTATGATACTTTATTTTAGACACACATGGGATAACAATGGGGACGTATTAACCCTTTTTAGAGCAGTTATCTGTGTGTGCATTATGTTAATACAGGATTCCGTTATATCCTGAATTGTGTTCCTCGTATCGTCACTGGAAGCATGCTGAACATTTACAGCAAAAACTTTAAGAAATGAATTAATCTCGCTATATTTACTGTTGCTAACCCATCTTTTATTTCAATGTTTAGATGGTATGGCAAAGTTCATAATTCCAGATCTAACCATCTGATTTCGATCATATTTTGAGAAGTTATTCTAAACCATTAAAGTGACATCCAACCAGAATTTCATCCCAATCAGAGTTGTTGATTGTTACTTGTTGAATTTCTTCTAAATCTGGTATTTTCCCCTTCACTGCGATTCTGGTTTTCAAATGATTTTCTGAACCTAGTTCCTTAGGCTTCTAGAAACCCATCACTGGCAGTTTAGAAAGGTGACGCAGGTGGAAGGTTCAGATCTGTAATAGAGTGATCAGATCTAGTATATAGGGAGGTTAGGGATAGGATAAAGGGAGAAGACGAGGTTTCAAGATCAGATTTTGATCTTGGATGAAGAGAGAAGAAGAGACGGGGGGAATGAGGGGAGTATCATGAGAGAGAGGAGAAGACGTTGAGGAGAGGGGAAGGGTTAGAAGGTGATCAAACACACCTGCTGATTTCCAATGAAATCCAATATTCAATTCATTCTTCAAATCTTCCTTTCATTGTTGGATTACATGAGTATATAAAGAAAATAAAAATGACTCTTGGACTCGAGCATTAATCACCTAGAAGCTAACTCCAATAAAGCATTAAATTACCTAGAAACTAATACCAAGTAAAATTAATTACTTCACACAAACTTTTGGATGCCTGCATAGAAACTTAAAAGACCCAACTTGAAAACTTAAAAGTCTAATTGAAGCACCTAGAAAAAGAAATCAATTCATTAACTAAGCCTAGGAAAATGAAAAGATACGTTGGAATATTAAAAAACAAGAAAATTAAACTCAGGTTTGGTGGCTCTTTGGAGTCGGCTTAATGGGCCCCACCAGCAATAATATCACAGGTACTAACCCTGGCCAGCTTAACCCACGGCTGGGCTTAATTGGGCCTGGTTCTTGGCCCTTTGGGTTGGTCTAGTTCTAATATGGTCCATGTGGACCAAAACAGCATGAGGGATCTTCTTCAGGCTTGATGCTGCATCAAAAGGTCTTGATAGGATGGATATTTACCATAGTTGTCAAGGTGTCACCTCGACAGGCGTCTGGTTGCCTTCATCGGGCAGCCTAGACCCAACAAAAAGGAAGAATGTAAAATATTCAAATAATGAACTATAAATATATAAATTATGAACTATAAAGTATATAACTATATAACAACAACAACAACATCAACATCAACATCAACATCAACATCAACATCATAGCCTTATCCCAACTTAATGTCGGCTACATGGATCCTAGAATAGACACAAGCAAAAATAAATAAATAATGGAAATAAAGGGGGTGGGGCAAAAACATCGACATAAACTCTAGGTCATCTACCATAGCTACGAACCGCTTCTTAACAACCCAACATTCTGCTCTAGATCTCAAAATGGAGTGTGAAACAGAGGGCAATGTCACATCATCAAAGTCCAGCTAAAAGGGGTCGACCGCATGGATCTTTGATCTCCAATCAGCTCTATTTGAGGTCATACTAGGGACAAGGCCTAAGCAAAGCATGTCTTTCCGCACCACTTCTCCTATGGTTATCTTAAGCCTTCCCTGGTTCTTTTGGTTCCCTCAATTAGGATCAGGTCACTCTTCCGAACTGGGGCATCCGGAGGCCTCCGTTGAACATGACCAAACCACCTCAAACGACTCTCTTTAAGTTTATCTTGTGTTGGAGCAACTCCCAAATCAGCTCTAAGAAGATCATTCCTTTATCCTTTCTATTTCTCCCACACATCCACCTCAACATCCTCATCTCTGCAACACCAAGTTTATTTATATGACACTTCTATACAGCCCAGCATTCCGACCCGTACATCATAGCTGGTCTAATGGCAGTCCTATAAAGTTTTCCTTTAAGCTTCAAAGAGATACAACGATCACACAAAACTTTGATCACATCCCTCCACTTCATCCACCCTATTTTAATCCTTTGGGCAACATCATCATCATCTATGACACCCTCCTTGTTTACGATTGATCCCAGATATCTAAAGTGATCACTTTGCGAGATCTCCCTCTCATCAATATTCACTTCCTCATTATCCAACCCAGTACTGCTAAAGTTACACACCATATATTCAGTCTTAGTTCTACTTATCTTTAGACCTTTTGATATCAAGGTGGTTCTCCATAGTTCCACTTTGGCATTAATCCCTGCGTTAGTCTCATCTACCAATACAATATCATCTGCAAAGATCATACACCAAGGTACCTCATCTTGTATGCCTCTGGTTAAGTCGTCTATGATAAGCGCAAACAGGTAAGGGCTTAAGGCTGAACCTTGGTGTAACCTAATTGAGATTGGAATTCACTACCTTGGCCCCCCATCGTTCTAACGCTAGTCACCACATCAGCATACATATCTTTAATTAGGTCCACGTATAAACTAGACACCCTTCTCTTCTCTAGAATATATGGTGCTATAACTATATAACAATAAAAAGACATTAATTAGAGTAAATTACTCTGACCTCCCCTGACCTTTTTGACAATTCAGTTAACCTCCCCTGCATTTTTAACAATTACTCAAACCTCCCCTACTTTTCAAACTTAATTTCAATTAGCCCCAGTCCGTTAACGGTGTTAGTAAAAAACCTGTTGTGACCAAAATGCCCTTACTTTTGACCAACATCAGCTTACCCTTTCCCTTTCTTCTTCTTCTTCCTCCTACAAACCCACCTGCCCCCACCCCTCTGCAACCCCATCCATGCAGGCTGCAATCCCCACTCTCCTCTTATTTTTCTTCTTTCTTTTTCTTGCAACCTCACCCACCCTCACCCCTCTACAACCCTGCAATCTAAACTCTAATCCAATGAATAGCAGCATTAACAATTGGCATTCATGAATCATAAGAGAAGTGTAGGTCTGGGACTGGGATATCGTCTCCAAGTTTTCTCCAGTTATTTGAATTCAACGAGTACACCATGACATCGTTGTGCTTAATCCAGGATCCATTTTTATACTCAAGATAGCTTTCAACAATCTTAATGACCTTGTAGTCTTTACTCATGGGATCAAACCCACATCCGACCAAAGTGCCACTGTTGTCGCACTGATGATATAATTGATAACAGGGAGAATGTGGAAGCTCCTTGACTTCTCAAGTGGCTGGATTCAACAGTTATATGGGGTTGTTGTAATGAATCACGGTGGGCCTTAACAACAAAAAACATAACAACCCATTGCACGAACCCAAGACTTTGATTTCACGCCAGCAATCCCCCAATTCGGTAGAGGTTAAGAAAGGCATATCAATAAGTTTATGACATGAATTGTCCTCTACTGTATAAATGGCTGTTCTATCGGTTAAGATGAGAGAATTAGAATGATTTTTCTCTGTGGATTGATTGTTGTATAGAGTGATGAAGAAAGAATCACTACTCCAACGTCGCCAATCTTGGGATATGCACCTCAATCAAAGCAGAGACTTCACGGGTAACCTCCTCGATTTCCATTCCTGTAGTCATCAATCATCGCTCATCCAAGTTACATTTTCCCACTCACGAACCTTAGACTTGGATAAAATAGAAGTCTCAATTAATTTTTAGCTCCAAAATAGCTTGGAAGCCTAAAAACTTACAAGTTAACCTTAAATCTTACCGATAATAAAGGCGGTAGATCTCCATCTGCCAGTATTTGATCTGTTCATTGGACGGCCTTTGTAGTCAATGACACCTTCCACCATCTCCGTCTCTCTTAACAGCGGTGCACTCGCATCGCTTGTCGACGCTGTTGCAGATTCCGCCATTTCTTCTTTCTATTTGCAGGTTAGGGTTGAGTTGAGAGGTTCTGGGAGGTAGAAGATGACGATGGGATTGAGACTAGAGTTAGATATTCATTAAGGGCAATAGGGTAACTTCCTAATGGGAAAATAGGTATAATTGTCAGGTTTCCTTCGTTTTTCAAATTTAGCCGTTAACTAACCTTAAAATACTAATGGACTGGGACTAAGTGATACCAAGTTTGAAAAGTAGGGGAGGTTTCAGTAATTGTCAGAAACGCAAGGGAGGTTCGCTGAATTGTCAGAAAGGTCAGGGCAGGTTGGAGTAATTTACTCCATTAATTATATAACTAATGATCTGGAATGTAATATACAGTTCTCGCATGGCTGTTTTGGTTCGACCCCCAATTAGGTGACGCCTAGTTGACCATGACTACTATGGTGGTTCCTCTCGTCTTCTTATGATAAGTTTGCTTGAAAGTTACTCTTCGGTGTGGTTTAGGATCTCCGATGCCCAAAATATCAATCAAGTGAGCATACATTTGATGTTTTTGGGAGATCAAAATGTAAAATTTGGAGGTATCAAGAAGAAAAAGTTTCTCTGTAGTATCTCCTTGAACTTATTTCGAGGCTGGGGCTGGTCCAATTTTATAAAATGGATCCCTCCTAACGGTTCTGTTGCAGTTCAGATTGTTCAATTGGGCTTTAGAAGACTTTATTTTGGCCCATGGATGAGTTCTCTGGGCCTTGGGTTTTTTATTTTGGGTTTATTAATATAATGAGCCTCTTTTATAAGCCCGTATTGGGGGGTTCTTGGCTCTGATAACAAATGATGCAGTGCTAATCTTGAACCAGTGAGATCCAGTGAGATATCAGCTTGTGACAAGATCGCAGATAAAGAATGAAACTAGATTTTCGAATAATTTTTATAACAGAGAATCAAGGGATCAGATTCAGCCAAAATTCTGGTCAAAAGGCTCTATTGGTTGGAAGAATATAATATAAAAATCAGGCTTGATCTAATGGTCAGATTCTTAGGTTAGACTTGAAAATTGATTAAAACTGAAATCAGACTTGTAGTAGGAAGACAAGAAATCAGTTTCAAGTTTAAACTTTGAAACCCTATGAAAGGTTTAGAAACAGAAACCAATTGCTAAGTGTGGAAGCAGAGTTCAAATTCAATGGTTAGATTTGGAGTTTCAGAAAATTCCTAGTTGGAGTAGGAATTCAAGAAACCAGAAAAAGATGGGATATCTATACTCAGAATAGAATCAGCACTTTGAGAGAATGGTAAATAGATTTTTAGCAACTCATATCAACCAATCAAGCATCAGATTAAAGTCGATATGACTGCTCACCAGACCATAGTTGTCAAAGTGTTGCCTAGGTGTCCGGGATGTTGGTCAACTTACCATAGTCATGAAAGGTGAGCACCTTGTTGTCCTGGCTGTCGCCTAGGCTTCTCCTTGGGACGCCTTGGAGCCTAAGCGGTTGCCTTGGCATTGCTTTTTTTTTTTTTCTATCTAAAAAAAAAGATGAATGCTTTTTCTAACCATCTCATTTGTGTGTGTGCAGATAGTATACTTAAGGTCAAATTCACAGAATCATGTAGTTTTTAAAAAAAAAAAAAAAGAATCTAGAATGAAATGAAACCCTAGAGTACCCAATACCCTGTTTTGTTGACTTCTTGTTCACTTTTTCGGTGTTCACCCTTCAACGCACACTGCAGCCCTTTTTCTTCTTTTCTCCCAATTATCTCTTTTCTGTTTAATTCCTGCTGAATGCTGATTGATGATTAATTGATTTCAAGTTTTAATAATCTGATTTGCAGTTTGCAATGTTGTATGAGAAAATGATTGAGAGTGACTATCTATCTTTGTATTTGGTATTCTTAGTATTACAAGTTATATGTTATAGCATACTAATAATGGGATCATGGGATAGAAAGAATGGGGGCGGGAGGAATAACGTCTAGGCGCCTTGTCTCCTAAGCGCCCCTCCACTGCCTTGGGTTGCCTTTACGCCTTGATAACTATGCACCAGATAAGTATGCATGGTACCATAGCACACGAACTCAAAAGTTCAATACAAAAAGCCTTAAATTCGTATAGGATTATAACTCTATTTATAAAGATCAAATAAACTCACTTTAGAACTCCTAAACCACATAAACAACTATCCCTTCAAGTTACCTAAACAAAAACCAACTTGAACTGATCAAACACTTGCTATAGAAGACTCCAAACAACATAAACTACCGTCTAAAAATAATATATAAAGTACTTAACCAAAAAGGACTCTAATTTGACTACTTAACAGCACATGGAACCCACACAATCTTATCCATGTACTTAATCCCGTATTTAGAGCTAAGAACCCCCCCCCCAATATGGGCTTATAAAATAGGCCTATTACATCTGTTCGTGGCCAAAATAAAGTCTTTGGAGGCCCTATTGAACAATCTGAATTGCATCAGCTTCACTCCACTGGCATAGACTTACTATTTAGTTGATGATGGCACATTTTAGATTGTCCGGGGTTCCTTTAAAGCTCTCAATGTTAGTTGCTGCACCATCACATTTTAGAGCAGTCATTTTTGAGCTAATGTGTGATCTCTTCTGCTTGTATTGTTTTACAGTTCTCTTGGGCAAAATCTGGAAACAAGTACTTATGTTTGGGAGATAGTATTTGCGGTCTTCATTTCCATCTTCGGTTTGGTTCTTTTTGCGTTTCTCATTGGCAATATGCAGGTTACTACTGAACTATTCTCTGCATCTTCACTATTTAGCTGGTTTAAATCAGCAAATCCATTGCATATTAGCGACTTGAAATTAAGATATATTGGCATTTCCTATTTGTTAGTTTGTAGGATCAGTTGAAAAATCAGTAGCAATAAATATATTGTGAACCACAGTAGGACAAATTCCTGGTCTCCCATGTATGGAATGTTGGCCAATTTATTTTTGTAACTGGTTGACCTGTTTGACCGGTTAAAATCAATAGTTTAAATAACTGTAAAATTGTTGGTTTCCCTGTTTCCTATTTGCGCCATGAATCATACTAGCAAAAAACTTATTTAATGCATAGGCATGCTATAAATATGATCTTGGGCAATAATGATAACACCATTATTGGTATTTCTGTTATATAGAAATAAGCATGCATGTGGCTGACCACAGGCTCTTGTGGATAATATCAAATTACAAATCTGCTAGGAGTCTTCTGATTTACATTGGCCAAACCTTTGCTTTTGTTCAAAAACGTAATATCTGAAAATCTACTGTAATAGTAAGAAGTGATACAGAGGATGAGTTTGGTCTGTCTTCTAAACTATTGCATATTGATTACTGATTCTGAATGATACACACCATGATACATACTTGCATTATCATATCATGATTCTAAAATAGTAGTTGATGTGGCTGACATGCATCCATATGTGATTAGCATTGATGAATCTTATCACTTCAAAAATTGGCCCCTTGAAATGAGGTTGCTTATCAATCTATATCTTAAGTTATGTATGTGTGAAGACAGCATATGAGGTTATACCTTGCATATGTCATTTACATGGTCATTATCCAAATTTTCCAATCACAGTATTAGATGTGGATACAGGGGTAATACCTTGTAGATGTCATTTTCATGGTCGTTATCCAAATCTTCCAATCACAGTATTAGATGTGGAAACAGGGGAGAATTGTTTTGAAAAATTCATTAGATTGGATGGTTGGGAACTCATCAATTTGTTCTTTTAGTATCATTTGGATGGTCTGATTCTGTATCCCACTTTTCATGCCCTTGGTTCATGATGAAGAACCTCTGATTATCTTCTCATAATACTGCCTTTCACCCTTCTGTATATTAGAACTTATGCTGTTATGCTGGTACAGACATATCTGCAGTCCACTACTGTTAGATTAGAAGAGATGAGATTGAAAAGGCGAGATGCAGAGCAATGGATGTCCCACCGTTTGCTACCTGACAGCCTCAGGGAACGGATCAGGCGTTATGACCAGTACAAGTGGCAAGAAACGAGAGGTGTTGATGAAGAGAATCTGCTCTGCAACCTTCCCAAGGACCTCAGAAGGGACATAAAACGCCATCTCTGCTTGGCTCTACTCATGAGAGTGAGTGCTCTCCGTATATTTCTTAGAATTCTTGGAAGTTTTGGTACTGGGAAATTCATGTACTCTTGTTTCTTGGTTCTTAAATCTCGTTGTCCTCCTTAGGTGCCAATGTTTGAAAAAATGGATGACCAATTACTGGATGCAATGTGTGATCGCCTCAAGCCAGCACTCTACACAGAGGACAGTGTCATTGTTCGTGAGGAGGATCCGGTGGATGATATGCTATTCATCATGAGGGGGAAGCTATGGAGTGTGACCACAAATGGTGGAAGGACTGGCTTCTTTAACTCTGATTTTCTGAAAGCTGGGGATTTCTGTGGAGAAGAGTTGCTGACATGGGCGTTGGATCCCCACTCATCTTCCAACCTCCCGATCTCAACCAGAACAGTGAAGGCCCTGACTGAGGTCGAAGCCTTTGCTCTTGAGGCAGAGGACTTGAAGTTTGTGGCTTCCCAGTTCCGGCGACTTCACAGCAAGCAGCTCCGACACACTTTCAGGTTCTACTCGCATCAGTGGAGGACATGGGCAGCCTGTTTCATACAAGCAGCTTGGCGCCGCTACTGTAAGAAGAAGCTAGAAGACTCTTTACGTGAGGAGGAAGATAAGTTGCAGGATGCATTGGCCACGGGGGCAGGGAGCTCTCCAAGCCTTGGTGCTACCATTTATGCTTCACGGTTTGCTGCTAATGCATTACGTGCTATAAGGCGCAATGGTGCACGCAAAGCGAGGGAGAGATTACCACCTATATTGCTTCAGAAACCTGAAGAGCCTGATTTTACAGCTGAAGATCATTAACTAGGTAATATCATCCTTGGCCATACTTGGTCTGCTATATTTTTGTGTTTAACGTGTAAAGCCTGAGTAACCTGTTAAAAGCGCATGTAAAGCCTGAATAGACGCATCATGGTTTCAGTGAACTAGTTGTGTATTGTATATAATTTATATACATTATAAGAATGTCCCACTGTTGTATTTTCCATTTGTACACTCTTGCAATTGTGGGTATTGATCTGCCTTACATAAGTCTCATGACATTGTTAAGTTTGTTGCAGACCATTCAATGGTTCCCCTGGCACAGGACCGTTGTATATTTGTCATGCTTAATCGTTTCTGCCAGTCCGTCTGTCTTTTCTTCTCTGTGAATTTTCCATGTTAGTTGGAAAGGGATAGGGTGGAAAAGAACTGTACGTATCCTTCGGAGTTGGAAATTGGGTTAAGGCCCTGAGAAGTTGTAATTTCTCCTAACAGTGCCAGAGCTGAAACTTGGTATTAGAAATCGGATCAAGCTCCACCTGAGATGATTCAGGTTGATCAACACGGTCCATTTCATGTTTGATTTTCCCTCAGAGAACCAGCTTAGTTGGTGGATACTGATCTTGATATGTATTGCCCAATGTGCCAATTGTGATGCTTGAGCCTAGGCCAGAGGGCTCTGGGAAAAGTTGTTCTGCTAACCTAAGAAGTCTCAGAAAATTGCTATTTTCTCAAGATGAAGAACCTAAGAATGGTGGTTTGCTCTGTTTAGGCTGCCCAGGTGTTAACCCTTCGAAGGTTCTATGTTTTGATAGATTTTTTCGCCCTCTTCTTTGATCTTCAGTCCGGAAATGGATCTTGGTGCCTCATTGGTTTATGTGCCCCTCCTGTACCCTTGGCTAGAGCTTCTTTTTGGACCAATCCATCTTCTTTTCTCTCTAGTCTTACTTTCCCTTTTGTTCTCATTTGTGATTTTAATTAAATATTCTCTGATGAGGAAAAACTTGGGGGAAAATGTCTATATGCCTCTAACCCCGTTGTTGATGGCCTATTAAATCTTATCTCTTCCTTTAACCTTAGAGAGGTCCCTCTACTGGAAGCTCGTTTCAATTGATCGAACAAACAAAAAATCCCTAATCTAATCTGTGAAAAATTCGATTGGTGCTTTTTGCACCCTTTATGCCTTGAAGGTTGGCATAATATCTCCCTCAGCCCACTTCCATCTTTTAGTTCTGACCATAACTCCTTGCTCATGGATGCTTGTAAACCTTCCCCAAATTTCAAATTTTGTTTTTTTTTTTCATTTTCAGACTTCCTGGTTTTCACATCCTACTTTTATGGACTTTTGTTCCACTCATTGGACCTCTCTGATCCTGATAATTTACCTGGTAAATTAAATGCTCTTATGTTTAAACTTAAAAAAAAAATTGGAATAAGAGTGTTTTTTGGGTCATATCCTGATTTTAAATAATCTCTCTTTTACCAACTAGATACCCTAGAAAAATTGGAACCTACCCTTCATGTTTTGAAGCTTATTGAGGATACTAATAATACCCTTCTCTGGTTGTTAGAGGCTGAAGGGATTTTTTTAGTTTTAAAATTCCTGTCACCTATATATTTCCCTAGGTAACTGTAAATACCAAACCATTCTGTAGCCAAAATCTACTCCCATACTCGATCTATAGATGGTATAAAGAATGATGATGGTTGTGGACCTTGTGGCTAACACCCCCTTTAATGGCTAGAGTCTTCTCTCAATATTTTGATACTCTTTTTTTACTTCTGCTAGGCCATTAGACCCTTCCTTCATTGCTACCCTTTTCCAATCACTGATCTCTTCATCTGATAATGAGGCTTTAGTTTCTATCTCTTCCCCTGCGGAAGTGAAAGACGGTATTCAGTATTGGTCCCTACAAGACTCGGTCGTGGTCACGATGGCATCTCAACTATTTTCTTTCAAAAATTTTGGGACCTTCTTTCTTTGAGTAGTTTTAATTGTCTCTTACTTTTTTGTTCATGGGTCTCTTTTATCTTAATAAAAAAAAAATGTTCTCTCCCTTGATGAGTGTAGAGCTCTATTGGCCTCTGCGCTATTTCTTATAAAAGCATCAATAAATTGCTGACTAAGCGTTTACAAGGCTTCCTTGATCGATTCATCTCCCAATTTCAGGTAGCGTTTGTAAATGGTATGCAAATCTCTGATAACATTATCATTGATCATGAGATCCTTCACTACATGAGGAAGTGCAAAGGAAAACAAGCTTGGGTTGCAATTAAGTTATATTTATCTAAGGCTTATAGCTGTGTTGAGTGGGTTTTACTTTGTGCCCTATTTGATTTTCTCGGATTTTCCCCCCACTGGCGCAATCTCATTAACTGCAGTGTCATATTCTATCAAACTGAAGGGGTTTGTTTTTTTATTTTTTTGAACCTTTCAAGGACTCAAACAAGGATGTCCTGTGAGCCCCTATCTTTTCATTATCGTTATGGAATGTCTCTCTTGTTTATTATAGAGATTTAAATCTCTTTAAGAGTATTAAAATTTCTTGTTTTGGATCAGAAGTTACGAACCTTTTGTTTGTGGATGATATATTTATTTTCTACCGTGCAAATCTTGAGGATATTGACACAATTTTAGCAATTTTGCTCCTTTTTTAAAATCTCTCTGGTTTAGCTATTAACTGCTCCAAGAGTGAAGTCTTCTTTAGTAAAAATACTCCTAGTGCTTTAAAGTCTCAAATCTGCTCTAAGTTGGGAATGAAAGAAATGTCTCCTTCCTCTCTATGCTAGGCTCCCCTTTATGCTCGTACTGGAATTGAAAACAATCTCTCCAACCTATAGTTCATAAAATCGAGTTAAAACTCTCTTCTTGGAAGGCTTCTTTATTGACCCAGGCAGGTAGATCTGTTATTATCAAATCTGTCCTTCGCTCAATGCCAACATATCTCATGTTTAGTTTTCTTTTTCCCAAAACTGTGTGTCAGCGCTTCGACTCTATTAATGCTCGTTTCTGGCATGGTATCCCTCTTAATGACAAAAAACTTTCCTTAATATCTTGGACATCTATGTGTAAGCCTAAAAACCAAGGAGGTCTAGGTTTTCGTCTTAGCCTTACTCATAACCAATCCCTTCTCCTCAAGCTTGGATGGAAGCTTTTAACTCAACCGCCTGCGCTTTGGTGTAGAATTCTCAAATCTAACTAGCCAGACGTTCACCAAGAAAAAAAAAAAAAAAAAGACCCTTGGATATGGAATAGTATAGCACATGTTTTACCTTCCCTGCGCCAGTATGTCTACTGGAAAGTGGGCACCGGAACTAATATAAATTTTTGGGATGACCCATGGATTCCTAAATGGGATCTTTTCTCTCTTAATTCCACCATGACTCCATTGTAAGTTTGTAACCCCTCTCTCGAGTCTTAGACCCATGGATTTTACCTTCCCTCCGCCGGTTGTTTGTTGGAAAATCGGCACCGGAACTAATATAGCCTCAATGAAGGTATCCCAACTAGGACTATACTTAATAGATTTATTCCTATTGATGTTAATTGCATTTTTTTTTTGTGGTGAAAAATCTGAAACCCCTTGGCATCTTTTTCGTTTTTTACCCATTCTCTAAACGCATCTAGGCAGCGGGGTTACTAGGCCTACAAACTGAATTCGTCTTGGACTCTTTTCTTTTTAATCTTTTATTTTCCCTTATCATGCACCCATCTTCTTTGATTGTGGATAAGATTTTTTTTTTTTCTTTTCGTTTTTTCTATTACATGTTATTTTATCTGGAACATGAGAAACTCCATTTTATTTTGCAACTCCAAACCGAATCCCTACAAGATTGCTTCATAAATATAAATAAAAGGATTTCTGATTCGCGACTGGGTTTATTTGTTTTCCATAATAAATAATTTATCTCTGCATATTTGGATTTTGGTCATGCATGGACAACGGAAGAAGCAGAAGCAAAGAGGCTCTTGCATGGATTGCAAAGACTAGGAGATCACAAATCAAATGGCGTTTTCATCTAGAGTGATTGTACAAATTTGGTGTAGTGGATCGAGCAAGATACTCAGGAGTTGCTTAAGGAAATCTTTACTATTTTGTGGGACATTAAGGCTGTGTTTGGTATGCATTCTTGAAAGAATTTTGGGTAGATTTCGTATTTCTCGGATGATAAAAATAGTTGTTTTTATCATCTGAGAATACGAAATTGACCTAGAATACATCTCAAGAATACATACCAAACACACCATAAGACTATTTTGAACAATTTCTCTAATGTACATGTAGTTAAGCAGGATAGATACTTGATACCTCCAGCTCATGATCTTGCAATCCATGCAAGACGAACAAAAAAAGAAATGTCTTTGGATTTTTTCCTAGTTTTGTTTAATTTAAATTTCTGTTATGCATAAAAAAAATAAAAAAATAAAAAAGAACCTAAGAATGGTAATGGAACATGTTCAAAGGGGGTGGGTGGTAATAAAATCCCATAAACCTAGACCCGCTCCAAACCCGGGTCCGGAAAAGGATACATTATTTACTTGGATTGCAGAACACAACCATTATCCGGTGAAACTCGACAAATAAGGGTGAAAGTTTTTCTTCACTGTGGTTGAAGAGAATTTAGCAATTAGGGTGTCACTATTCCTCTATCCCTTATTGAATGAAATCCAAAATGTCCTTGGCAATATGCCAAGCATGGTTCGTAATCTCGGTATTGGTAATGGTATTGGATTGGATTGATATTGCCCAAAATTGGGATCAGATCGATCTCAGCCGATACCAATATTGAACCGATTCAATACGATATTAAGAACCATGATTCCAAGAATCTTATCCAACCACCGGACCCATGGAAAGAGATTATCTCTTCATTGTCGGTGGGGGAAAACAGTCCACAAGTAAATATGATCAGGAATTCAAAACATGGAATCTTGCTCAATCCCGCGCGAGAGAGGAGCTCAATCCCACTTATGGACCTCACATTCTCTCTCCTCAACAAATGCACCCCCTATTGGATGATTTGTCACCCTCCCTTTCTATTGCTGCAAAACTGCATTCTAGCATTGCATGAAACCCTCTCCCTCTTTTCGGGAAGAGCGCGCTCTGTCAGATTCATCAGATGGATTCCCCCACCTCCTTTCTTTGATAAATTCAATGTAGACGGTGCGAGTAAGGGTAACCTTGGTTGTGCCGGAATTGATGGTGTCTATTGCAGCTCGGATAAATCCGTCATTTGTTGCTTCGCAATTGGTATTAATTTTGCGCTTGCTGCTAAAGCCCTTGCAATCAGAAAAGCCATGACTATGGTTCTTTCCTTGAACCTTCAAAAACTCATCATCGAGAGAGACAACCTTCTAGTCATCAGCATCCTCAATAAACTTTCTGTTGTTGTGCCTTGGAAGATTGCTCTTATCATCGTAGACTGCTCTCATCTTGCGCTTCAGTTCGAGGATATCCAATTTAGTCATACCCTTAGGCAAGGCAATTCTGTAGCAGACTGCTTAGCTTCTTTAGGAGTTTCAGGTCAACAAGATCTTGTTTGGCATCATCGCTAGGGCTGTAAACGGATTGGATTCGGCTCGGATAGTGCTATATCCGCATCCGCATCCGATTAGATATCGGACGGATTCGGATAGTGCTAAACGGATACGGACACGGATACGATCGGATATTTTATCCGTTTATGTGTACATATAGCTTTTCGGATAGCTATAGCCTATCTGTATCAGCATCCGTTTAGCTTTCGGACGGATTCGGATAATGTTAAATGAATACGAAAACAAATTTCGACTATTCATTTACACCCCTAATCATCGCCCCTCCCCCCACTGTTTAGGCATTCTCTGATGCTCTCGTCTGGGACATTGTTCCAGCATTAATAAATTCTCCTTACCCAAAAAAAATATGAAACCCTCACCCTTTTTTTGCTTTTCTTTAAACCCTCTAAATTTGGACAACCACCGTGTGATAGATAGATAAATTTGACAATATAATTCTTTATAGGTCCATGTATGTAAATTTGAATCACCCACAGGGAACTCAACTAGCTCACCCGCCCAGCTTTATGATGATAGGAAGAAGTATAGAGCAGGACCGCAACAGTTGGCAACTTGCAATAATACACACTCTCTCCATTTATTGTCATAAATGCCTCCTGATCCTCTTTCCCTCATCTGATTTAGTGGGGCGCCCTAGTTAGCTCCCTACAAAGCCACAATCTAGCCACAATCTCTGGTCACATAAATTTGTAAAGACTCAATTAGATATAATGGACCATTTGAATGATTAACAACTGCCTAAGAGTTATCAGCATCACATCTACAAATTTTAATTTTATATTTGGGAAAGAGAACGCCACCTGGTTGCGCAGCACATGCCGCCCTTGTACCCTAACACATGGGCTGTGATATAACCGTCGCACCCCTTGGAACCCTGGAAATGACTAGAGGTGGGTGATCATTTCGTGTGCCCTTGTGTCAGGCCTGGTCTGACCTGATTATTAAATGTGTAGGGCTTAAGCTTGACACGTTTAATAATCAGGCGCTCCCAATGTAGGGTTCTAGCTCATCGGGCACCCGATCAGACTGATCGATTCCAAACCCGACTTGACCCGCTTGGTTATAGCCCGACCTAGCCTAACCCATTTAAGATTGCTTGAAACTCCCATTTCACCCTCAAATATATTGTCTACTAATTAAGCTGAGTGGATGAGTAGTTGAGGGTAGAACTAGAAAAATGTTTTGTACAAATTAGAGAAATTGATTATTATTTTTAAGTTTTGGGTTGATTGCCCCGTATGTAAATTATATTGTTGAATCATTGCTAAGCAACGAAACAAAAGAAAAAGGCATCATAGGGTGTTCTGGTGATTTTACTATTGATGCTTAAAAAAAAGGAAAAATTTCTTAGATCCACTAGATAAAAAAATTAATTATAGGATAAGTGGGTTTTAAATTCATTTTACATTCATTAATCTTAATTTTGAAAAGATTTACTTAATACCCAGAGTTAGTTATTGGTCATGCCACCTAAGAAGAAAAGCCTAGTGAACTTTCAAAATTACCCCAACTTCACCTTAGCGGCTTAGCCGCACACTTCGGCTTCTGTTCACCCCTGAACTCTGTAACTCACACGCTGCTGTGCCATCTCTGTATCTCTCACCGAACTCACCAACGTTCCCTCAAGAATAACAGAGAAGAGCTTTCTCATTAGTTCTTCAACCTTTATAAGCCAGTCAAGCGTACATGTTGTGGAGTTATAAGCCACAAGCCAAATCATTTTTGTGTCCAAATTTGCAAATTTGAAAAGAAAAAAAAAAAAAAAATTAAAACCACAAACCTGCTACATACAAAATTTAGAGAAGAACGCAAAAAAGGGGATTTACATTGAAAAGGTTCACCAAAGTTACTTATTGCTCAACGTATATTCTATCTAAACCATACAAGAGAATAAAAACAGGAAATGAAATCAGAAATCCAAAAAAAAAAAAAAAAAATCTGTTAAAAAAATCAGCTAGCTTGAAGATGACGAGGGATAATGAACGGAATCCGTCCAGACATTGTCGGAAAACCTGAGGCACCATCAACCCATCATCACAACCATCATGATCACGACTCTGTTATAGATTTATGAAATAATTCATCTATTGATGATTATCGAAAAGTAGAGAAAACGATGTAGAAGATGGAGAAGAAAGTGAAGATTGCGAAGCAGCAGTGTAAGGTGAAGAATATAACATCTGCTCTAACAGACTCGTGGGCTGAAAAATCTAGAGAGCTCTGAAGCAACTGTGAATATTCATAGTAATCCCTCGTTAAGTCAGAAGTCTAACTGATGCTAAAGCACTGGAGACTACATAAATTGCTTATGCGTTTGAGAAGAAGGCAAAAGGGTCGCTAGAGAATCCAAAATGGTCAACTGGAGAAATGGGCGTTGGAGTACTCAATCTAACGTTTTTTTGGAAGTTAAGCTTTCCCTCTAAATCTAAGAGTTGCCTATTTGCCCCATGGCCTTTGTCTCACTCTTCTGTATCTGCTCCTCTTCCTCTCTCCCTCTCCTTCTTCATAAGAAGTTCTGTCTTCTCTAATAGTGGTAATGGATGCCGCTGCAATAGTTGCCGTCAAAGAGCTCTAACCTTCTTCTTTCACTGTAAAGAAGAAAATATGAGAGAGAGAGAGAGAGAGAGAGAGAGAGAGAGAGAGAGAGGTCTAGAACACCCTTTCCTGTTATCTCTAAAGTTGGGCGGTGCTACAGTGGATACGGTAAGATCCAGAAGGGAAGTAACAACAAATAAAAAAGGATAATTCGATAGTGTTCAATCTAGTACAAGTGAAGGGTTGGTGTTCTTATCGTCAGAATTTATACTAGTATTTAGATTCTAGAATTAATAGCTTATCAAACTAATATGTCGCCTCTAGTTTATACGTTTACACCCTGTACATTTTACTGGGTTACAATGGGGACGAAGAACTAATGAGAAGCTCTTCTCTATTACATGAGGAAACGTCGGTGAGTTTAGAGAGAGAGAGAGCACAGGAGCGGGAAAGTTGCTGAGGTCAGGGGCGAATAGAAGCTAAAGAGTGCGGCTAAACTGAAGTTGGGGTAATTTTGGAAGTTCATTAGTTTTTTCTTCTTGTGGCATGACCAATAACTAACTCTGGGGATTAAGTAAATCTTTTTAAAATTAAGACTAATGGATGTAAAATGAATTTAAAATCCACTTATCTTGTAATTAATTTTTTTATCTAGTAGATCTAAGAAATTTCCCCTAAAAAATGATTGGGACCTTGTGTGCTATTTTAAGTGGTGCTCTTACTTTACAGTTACACCATAAGATAAATTTATGAAGGAAGACTTAATGATCAAATTATTCTTTAATTAATGGATTGATTAATATGAATAAATACTAACCATCATCCTATTAGTTCGATTAAACCCGTTTAAAGGCCGTTTAGAATTAAACAGGCCCATAGCCTGGTTAAGGCCTGGTAATAGTAGCCCGATTAAAGTCTGAGATCTACAAGGTCCGGCCCAATTAGCTAAACGGGCGCTCACGGTGTATGGCTTGATATTAGTGAAGCCTGGTTAAGTCTGACCGAGCCCGACCGGTTGACACCCTTACCTCTATATCACAATATACAATTTTGTCTTATAATTAGAAAGGGCAATGGAAAAGAAAAAAAATAAAGAAAAATAGGTATGCAAGGACATTATTTGTGTTTACCTAAAGAAGAAAAAATGGACATTATTTCGTGGAAAGGTAGAGCCCAAGTCCCTTCATCTAGACTCGGGAGTTTATGTTTAGTATTAAATGAATGAATAGAAAAGAAAATGCATAAAAAAAATAAAAATTTTCTTATAAAATCTTAAAATTTTGTAAATAAATGAGAAAAAAAAAAAAAAAAAAAAAACAAATTTCATCATTGTCAAAGTAATTTATAATTTGATTTTTTTTTCTCTAGCTAGGTGAATAATCTTCACATAAAATTTTCTATTAAATCTTTTGAGAAAAGAAAAAGAAATGAATAGAAAATCCATGTGAGAGGATATAAGTTACCTCATTTTCTTCAGAGATGATTCACTAAACAAGTGGTACAGGAAAACGAACTTGATAAGGTGCAACAAAACGATATCGTATATAAAAGAACGTCAAGAACTCAAGATCATTTCATGTTAAAAAGAGAGATAGACATGGATGTGTTGGCTTGATCAAGTTCTCGAGCATACGAGAATGGTTCTCGTAGCAGAACCTGAGCTGCACTCTTGGCATACCTTGCCTCCAGAGTTTTAAGAACCTTTTCTTTATTTTTATTTTTATTTTTATTTATTCATTCATTTATTTTGTTTGAGATTGGATATATATATATATATCTACAAGGGTTCCACCAAAAAAAAAAAATTTTAACTATAGAAGGGGAGTGACTTGGGGAGGGGGTAAGGTACTAGCCAGGAGATTAGAATTTGAGACCTCCTGGGGAGCATGCGCATGAAATGCATCATAGCTCACCAACTGAGACCATGCTTTGTGACGTCAATGCCCACACATAGGATGGATGAAATGACCATCCTACCCGTATAAAATGAAAAAACTCATCCATGTTGGATGTCATGACGTGTATTCTCATTGCCTCCCATGTTGGTCCAGGCCACAGAGCCTAGCAGCAATCCCTCTCCCTTCTATTTTCTATTCATTAATTGTCAGGTCTGATTGACAATGAGAACCGAACGTGGAGACTTGATATCCTAAACGATATCTTCCACCCTGGGGACAGAGAGGAAATCATCAAAATCCAATTGAGCCTATTCCCTCAGCAGGACAGGCAGATTTGAGTGGCGGCTCAAAATGGTAGGTATTCGGTGAAGTAGGCTTACAGATGCTTGTATGAGCACCAGTCCAGCCAACAGGAAGCTAAAGGTATGCCCTCTAAGCAGCATCGGTGGGATGAAGTGAAGGGAATTACTTGGAAAGCTATTTGGTCTTCTTCAACGCTCCCCAAAATCAAGTCTTTCCTCTGGCATGCCTGTGCGCATGGTCTACCTTCAGCTGCAGCTCTTCTTCACCGAAATATTCCGATTGATGCCATATGTCAACGATGTGAGATGGCGGAAGAAACTATTGATCACATTCTTGTTCATTGCATTTTCGCAAGGGCAATTTGGTTTAGGTCGCCGCAGTCGTTATCCATCCCTGATCACAACTATGCTTTCCACAACTGTCTGGAAGCTTTGGCTACAAATGATGCGTTAAGTTCAGCAAATCGAACGAAAGTGAGGACCATGGCATCTTTTCTGGCCTGGCATATTTGGCTAGCAAGGAATGAGCTGATTTTCAACCAAAAAGTTTCGACTGCTGAGGAGGTGATTCGAGCTGCTGTCCGGGCTTTCAATGAATATGACTCCGAAACTTCTAAGCCCCCGTCTCAACCACACACTCAGCAGATCCGACAAGATACTTCCGGTTGGAAACCACCACCTCCTCATTTTGTTAAGATTAACTCTGACGCCTCAATGGCTAAGGACGGGCAGGTTGGTGGGCTTGGTTTCGTAATTCGCAATAACGATGGTTCGTGTTTGCGAGCTGTTTCCAAACCGGCCCATTTCCACAGTGCTCTTGTTGGCGAGGCGCTGGCCTTGCGGGATGCAGTCCTCTATGCCTTGAGTGACTGTTTAGACAAGGTTGTGGTAGAATCGGACTCGTTGCAGCTAGTTACGCTTATCCGAGACACATCCACCACAGTGCCCTCCACGATTGCCAGCATCGTTCAAGACATCAGGCATACGGTTACGTATTTTGAGCAGTATGATATAACCTATATTTATAGGGAGAATAACAGCATGGTTGACTCCCTATCCAGGGAAATGCTGTCTTGTGCGTGCGAAACGATTTGGTCTATTTTCAATCCTTGGATCCAGCATCTGTGTAGCTTGGACTCCTCGACTGTTACGCGCCCCCCTTGAATGAATTTATCCTTTACCAAAAGAAAAAAAAAAAAATAAAAAAAAAATTGTCAAACCTCCAAACAAAACCTACTATTTTGTGGACCCCAGGTGATGGACTGGATGTGTACAATCATGCCACGTGGATACACCCGCATCCCAAATCCAGAAATTATTATTAGGACATGTGCAAGCGAGGCGAGCCATGTTTGCTCAAGACAGTTTAGCTGGGATGTAACTACCTCTACCGGAGGTACAGGTGTACCTCAGGCATGTGAAAGACGTGATTAGACTTACCTGGCCGCGTGCTGTCTTACTATTGGGCCGTTCCCCTGAGCACACTTGCGAATGAGGGTTTTGCTTTGATGAAGTGATCACGTGGTGGGGAACCACGGATATTGTCAGAAAGAGAGAGCAGCGCCAATTCACATGGCCAGAGATTTATAACTCAGTTCGCTTGACAGGTGTTCAAAAATTTTCCGGGTTTCTCGGCCACAGACCGCCGTGGATTGCGACCGCTTCACAAAAGTCTCGAGTGCCACTTTGGCACGAGCGCCTCGTGGTGGGACCCATCCGCGAAGCGCTATTCGCGGGAAGACTGACGGCTCGGATGGGGTTAATGGGCTGGAATGGGCCTGGGCTAAATAAAACAGTAAATTCCTTTTTTCAAACCAAATTCTCTTTGTAAGTTCAGTTCATGAATTAACAACCAAAAAGGAAAATTAAAAAATAAACACGCTGCATGTCTGGGTAATGTTCAACACCTGTCTCGACCCGGCTTCTCTCCATCTCGAGCTGGAAGACTTCCTGCGCGGCATTGAATGGCCACCGCACTTTTGTATTCGGCTTCTCCTTCAATTTGGCCATCCAAATGGTATCTTCCAAAGAAATGGCATCTAACCTAAGCGAGACCGATGAAAAATTCTCTCTATTTTAAGCAGTCAAAAACTTACTCTACTCCCATATAAACATAGTTCAAAGTATTGGTATGGTATACGATATCCGATATCGATTCTATAACGGTGGTATCGATACATGGAAAGGTAAATTGGTCCAAAATAAGCAAGATACCAATATGTTGAAGGGGCAAAATGATTAGATCGAACCTAATACGATTGATACACATCGGTAGCCAATATAGGTGCCAGACACCGATACCTACGATCTTGCATATAATACAAGAGAAAGAAAAATGGATTTTCATTCATTCAAGTGCACCTTTAAAATGCATAGGACCTACAATTGAGAAGATAAATATGTATTGGGCAATGCACCATACTTGAGAGAATACAAATTCAAGAAAAAACGATCAAGTAGTTTGTAATCTCGGGGTTAGTCTTAGAGCAGTGTATTGAATCGGTCTTGGTATTGGGCTGAATTTGGATGTATTTGTCTATGCTTTTTAATAAAAAAAATTAATTTTTATTACCTTTTTACCAATGGATTGGTATTGGATCGGAATCAATCTCGTCTCAGCCAATACCGATCCAATACCTTATACCACTGTGGCAGTGGCATATGAAAGGTAGTAAAGCCTAATACCATACTCCCTGTACGTGCGACAGTACCCACGCGGAGATCCTGGCAGTTAGT
The DNA here is from genome assembly GCF_018873765.1 of Telopea speciosissima. Classification (NCBI taxonomy): domain Eukaryota; kingdom Viridiplantae; phylum Streptophyta; class Magnoliopsida; order Proteales; family Proteaceae; genus Telopea; species Telopea speciosissima. The sequence goes on along the minus strand of NC_057916.1, from coordinate 84,054,189 downwards.
AGGGACTAGGGACTTGGAACGCTCTGATACTGATGTGGACTTTTTGTATTTCGAGACAGTTGCTTTGATTAATGGTTTAAAATACTTAAAAAGGTCGGATTAGTTTATTTTATTAGATTAGTTTATTTTATTATATATTTTTTTTTGGGATAAAGAACGTTAACTGGTTGCTGCGCAAGGACGGCGTATACCTGTGCCGCACACAAACTAATCGGGGCACCCCTGGAAAGATGGAAAAGACTAAGGGTACGCCAGTCATTCATGCATAGTTGTGTCTGAATGCATGTACACACCGCGCTGCGTGACCAATCAGCGTTCCTTTTCCTTTCTTTTCTTTTTAAATGCGAGGGATTAGTCCAATAAATATTGTAGATCCTTAAAACTACGTTTCTTAAACATGAATGGCAGTAAGAATAATAATTTTCTTAGATTTTCATTTCGGGCTTCCAACCAAACAACCGTTATTGAGCCGTTTCGCAGCCAACAAATGGACGTGCTCTCGTGGTAGACTAGTAGGGAGATCGTATCGGAGTATACAAACAGGGAAAATTATCTTCTCCAATTCCCTATAGCTAGGCAGTGTGGCTGAGCATGCTAGTGTGGATGTCCGACATGTGGCAGCTTGAACATCCAACGGTTCGAGCTTATTAACGATGTTGAGCTTAGATCGTTGGATGTCCGAGCTACCACGTGTCAGATAATAGAGTAATCATTTCTGTCCCCTCTACTAGAGGAACTTGGGAAGATAAAGCTGCCCAAGAAATGGAGCAGATAAATGTCCCTAGATAGATAGATAGATAGATAGATAGATATATATATATAGAGAGAGAGAGAGAGAGAGAATGATACAAATATTAGGTCTAAACGGCAAAAGTTAATTAAGTTGATGAATTAAAAGAAGTTGTAATAAGTAGCGTTTATTGCAATTGAAAAGTGGCCGACCCTGGCTATACCCCAATACCCAAAAAGTAATTGGAGTCATTAGGGGGATCTTAACAGGGGCCACATTAATTGAGGTGCACTTTTAGGATCCCTTACCCTCTAAATCCCCTTTTCACTTGTAAATTGTCCATACACTTATGTTATATGTTCATGATATATTTCTCAAATTAAAATAATTAACTAAACCCCGGCCATTAGTGGATCATTTGGATAATTAGTTGAGAAAAGTTTAGGTAGCACGTATGGTACGATAATAATATTAACAATACTAAAATAAAAATAAAAACCACAGTATCCGAATTGAATGGATGCATCACTACTAGCTACTGTAAAAGAGAAACCAATTGTAATTATTTAAAGGCAATACAATGAATAAGCCAAATATTTCACTTACACCCACAATTTAGCATGAATTATCAATCAGGACAATAGTAATAGAGGATGTAGATGTTAGACACACATTAGCCATGGGAGCATGGTTCGTGATCTCGGTATCGGTTGGATGGGATTGGATCGGGATTGGATCGGCCGAATCGGATCGGGATCGTCAAAACTCGAGCAAATATGACACTTTTGTCATTGTTTTCTTACAACAAATAAAAACTACTTTTTTACATTTTTATCCATGTTCGTACAGTTGGATCGGATCAGTATCAGGATCAGTCTCGATCGATACCAATCCAATCCAAACAAAATCGATCGATCCGATCCGATACCTCAAACCATGCATGGGAGGGAGGTGGGTACAAGGTGAAACACCTCAAAGCATGCATGCAAGTATTGTCCTCCAAACCCTGCTTGGTGGGTGAGAGAGAGAGGCCATGCATGTAATGTCCTCCACACCCTCCTTGATAAGAGAGAGAGAAAGAGAGATGTCCTCCAAACCCTACTTGATGGGTGGGGGAAATGGGGTCCCCTGGTACAACTCACAAGGTGATGCTCAATCATTCTCAAGAGGGAACATGCAAATATAGGGTTAGATCTTCCGGACCATGCAAGTGTCTCTGGTTGGATCCATGTGCACGTGTGATGGTCCATTAAAAATTTTCTATGCAGTTGTTACCGTGTGCATGTCCATCAAAATAAACTTGGATCTCTCTTTTTCTCTCTCAAATCGTTTTGTTTTAATGCTTTAGGAGGAGAGGGTTCTTTGAACAAGCAACATAGATTCTCTAATGAGATATAGTTCCGTAAGAGAGAGAGAGAGAGAGAGAGAAAAAAAGGGAAAGAGAGGATGCTAATGTACCTTTCACGGACCTGGTTCTCCTCTAGCCATGGCGGGAATTGGAAGATTCAACCCATCAAAAATAGGGGGTTTCGGTCATTTTATAGAGGACCCACCTATAAACCCATATTTTTGCTGGGCTGGATCTTCCAACTCCCACAACGGCTTGAGGAGAACCGAATTGGCTTTCATGACTTAATTGATCCCAAAAACCTTAGAATACCGGAATCAGAATTTATCAATGATCAATTCCAATCTAATTAAATAGACTGTTTCGAACCGATCCAATTTCCATATTTTTTTTTTTTTTATTTGATACAAAACCTTGCAGTGGTGGGTCCATTTATTTATGCTGGCATGTGGCTTTTGTTACGGGAGGATCCCAAAAGTGTGTCTTTATCTGCGCCTAAGAAAACACTTCCCTTAAATCTTTTACTTCTCCCTCAAGGATGTCATATGATGTGTTCCTTTACCTTCTTGGGCTCTGGCATGGAAGCTTCAGGCCTGACTGCGCATATCTTCTTTTCTTTTTTGGACTTTGGATGGTGGATATTGGATAGGATTTCCTTTACTTATATTCAGATTTAGATGTGTTTTGCTAAACTCAAGGCAATGACTTTGATTCATTCTCACTATCTTATTTTAACATATATCTCATAGGATCTGCGGTTAAAACCCTTCATAAATCTATCTTTTGGGGGTTGGATTGGTAGATATAAATGATAGTTGGAAAAATCATTTTTTTATTATTTGATTGGTCCTTTTCAAAACCTGGTGAGTCATCGTGAATCAAGTTTTTCTTTTAACAAAAAAAATGTTAAAGTCATGTTTTTCTCTTATTTATTTAATGGGAGAAAGAACGCTACTTAGGCGCATGCGGTACACTGTCTCTGTGTCCAGACATAGGGGCATGTAAAATGACCATCACACCCCATTAGGAGGCGGAATTTCCTACGAGTGTGATGGTCATTTCACACGCCCCTATTTCTAAGCCCAGGGCAATACACCACATACACCTAGGTAGCGTTCTTTTTTCCTTCTCTTTTTTTTGATAAAGTTCTTTTTTCTTTCTCTGAATGAGGAGGGATTGAAGCTATGGTTGATTCACAATGATAAGAAAGAAAGAAGATAATATTGAAGACAATACACAAAAATTCTATGACCTTTATCTGCTTTATTTCCTCAGCAGGTCCATTTCCCCAAGTTCTTTTAATAGAGGAGGCAGAAATGACCACCCTACCCCTACTCAAACACACTGCACGGGTGGGGTCCACCCTCCTCTCTTAGAGGATCTTGGGGAAATGGAGCGGACAGAAAATGGAGTAGATAAAAATACAAAATTCTAGTGTTTTGTTTAGTTGTAGACCAAACTTATGGTCTATGAATAATATATGATCAAATAAAAAAAAACAAAAAACACAAACTGGGTGAGTTTTACATGCCTCGAACTAAAAGACCAAGTCAATTAAAACTTAGACTGACTCAGACTTGATCTAGTCATTTTTTAAGCCTAGGCTAACCTTCATGATTCCTAAACAAGTTTCATATATAAGTAGGGCGGGAGATCGCTGCTAGATCATGTGGCCCCTGTGACAAACACAGGGAGGGTGAAATGACTACCTCAGCCTCGTGAGCCCACCCCTGTTGGATGCCTGTGCACAAGCTCCAATTGGTCCATGTGCTTAATATTTGGTATTTCGTAATTAGAATTACCTTAGTCCTACAATTATAGGAAGAGGATGGTTGTCAAATTATTGTGGGTGATTATTGAATCTCGAGGAAAAAGATCTCCAAGCACGTGGTGTTAGATGTTTTTTCACATCTTCTCACATTTTGATATAGTCTATTCTATACTGACACTCTCTTTCCTTTCTACAAACTAAGCAAATTCCCCCTCCCCCCTTCTTAGCTAGTGAAGGCAAAATTCTGTCAAAAGACCTTTGTACAACTAGGTGAGACATTCACCATCTACTTTAGCTAGCATCTTCCATTTATTTAAGAAATTAATTTTGAATGGATTTACGATTGCCCATTTACATCCTTAATATTATCTAAACCATGCTCCCAAAAGTTCCAAATTGCTTATAGTGGCAAGCAAGTGACTGGTTTGTAGTTAAAACTCCATGAATCATAAAATAACTTAGTGGACTTACTCTGTGCATATTTGAAAGAAAAAAAATTAGTAGATTTTATTACAATAAGTGACAAAATTAAGAGGAACTTTTCCCCTTAATCCGCTGCAAATTGAACACAAGTGGTCGACAATGGAGATCCATTCTAGAATCCAGAGTCCACACAGAAACTTATTTTTTTGCTTTTCTTCTGTTTCTTTGATCTGAGTTTCCTGTAGACAGTTTTAAAGAACGTTTGAATGTATTGACGCTCCTTCAACAGACCCGCCAAAAAAAACAAATATTTTTTTTTTCCCCTCTTTCCCGCTTTAAGGATCAAAGACACATCCAACCCAATCTCCTCCATAAAGGTTTAGTTGGGTCTCCTCCAATCAAGGAAGAAAAACGATTCCTTTTTCTTTTTCTGGAAAGAGAAGAAGAAGACTAGTAGACGAAGAAAAAAACAGAATTCGCAGAGGCTTGCTTGTAAGTTATAACATGTTGGTGTGGCTCATATTTCATAAATCTTAATCTACTGACAGCCGGTTGCGGAGGAAGTGTGAACATTGCCGTGGCCGTGACAGAACCGGCGTCTTCCGGTCATTTCGGGTGATTGCCCCATTGACTTGTCCGACGTGTCAAATTGTTTTTATTCTCTCTCTCTTCCCGGTAAACATAAAGAAGTTAAAAAAAAAAAAAAAGCTCAAAACGATTTGGGCTTTTTCTGTCCCCGGAGCGAAGGCCGTTAATTGCGGTTGTGGCCTGTGGGAATAGAAAGAGATTTTATTTGGTGCAGGTGCCGGGTGGGGACACACACACTCTCTCTCTCTCTTTACAGTCTTACTGTTCTTTTTGACTTCAAAATTTCTGCTTGAAATCTTCCTGTCCAAATAAAAGTTGAAGGGAATGGGTCAAATGGGCAAAAGGAAATGAGTCCAGTGACAGTGAGGACAAAAGAAACATTTTTTTTCTTCTTTGAATTGTGTGTAAAATTGAGAATCCCTATCCATCCATAACAGTTCAAACTTCTTCAAACCCCTTTCGCTAGTCCTGCGTCCCTGACTCCCTCCTATCGCCAGCTCGGGGTGCTCGCCCGTCGGTGGAGTCTTTATTTTAATTTTTAATAGAGGATGGTATTAATAAGGTATGAACGAGCTCTAAGAAAAGTAAAAATGGAGTATTGGAAAATGGAAAATTTAAATAAGGTGGGGACTGAGAGGGAGGTGTGCAAAACTTTTAGTGCTCTTTGTCGGGTTGTCGGCGGTGGAGTTTTGGAATCTTCCACCAATCGGATCGTACTCTCTCTCTCTCTCTCTCTCTCTCTCTTTTTCTTCTTGTTTAAAATCTCTGACCCCAACCCAGTTAGTTGGGTGTTTGTTCGTTCGATACTTCCCCATCTCATTCCATTAGATTCGTTTTCCCACAGCAAATCTCCTCATCTAGTTCACCTCACCGCCAGACCCTATCTATACCTTATCTCAACCACCAACAAATGAAATGAAAAATCTCTCGCTCGCGCGCGCGCGCGCGTTCGTGAATGCATTTAACGCAGAGAGATGCTTGCGTTTGTCAGGAAGTTTAAAGTTTCCCCATTAAAGACACGGGGAGAAAACGAGTACAACAAGTGAACAAACACAGAAAAAAGGTTAGGGTGGTTTAAAAATTTTCAAGGGAAAATGTTCTCACTGCGCCTAGCTAGACACATGAATGGGCGAAATGACCCCGCCCCACCTCCCTTGAATGATCGAAATGATTGTTGCCCTATTCTGTTTCATGTGTTTGGGCGCAGTCTGTACACCGGTGAATGAGCTCCCAAGCAGAGAACATTGTACCTATTTTAAAATTCGGACCTGACTTTTGATTTGATATGATTTCTATTCCAATTTTCAATTGATTTCATGAAATAGTTGACGAATTTTTTGTCATTAAATTGAAATTGTTTTGGTTGTGTCCATTTGGTAGTTTAGTTTTTGAGAATAGGTTTTCTATTTTCTTTGAGAGGGTGGTGATGGGACCGAGGGCAAAGGCGGTGATCGAAAAAAGGGTGGTGGTGGTGATGGTGTGAGTGTGACCATTAGGACGAGAAGACAGATGATGTTTTATTTTTAATATGCAATTATAACTTTGCCCATAAAATTAATCATGTGCTCATTAAAGAGTAAGAGTAAAAATGAAACAGCTCCTCAGCTATTTCTATTCCATTTTATTTATATTTCACTGAAATAAGGTGTAAAAATCAAATCAAACAATTTCCAAACTAGAAATTATCCCATTAAATTAAAATAGAAATCATACCAAAACAGGCCCAAATTTATTGAATGGACCTCACGGTTTTAGGTATTGGTCTTAGATCCACCTATTTGGATTGGTATTGACGATCCATATCATTGGAATGGTATAGACCAAGGGTAAAACTGTCAAAAAAATGATTTTTAAGAAAAGCCAAGGCAAAAATTGTCTCTTCCGCCGAGTCCATCCTTATCGACATCGTATTGGTTTCCAAGGCGAATGATCCCTGATTTGATACCGTGCACTTAAACCATGATGGCCTATTTGGTACGGAATTGACCTGAGCCTAATCCAATTAAACCAGAGTCTGCTCATGTTGATTACGTCAGGTTAAACTAAGCCTGGCTATCTATGAGATGATTCTAATCAGAATTGATAGAGATTGATCCCATTGAAATGAGCGTACTAACATAACCGGGGTGGGGTGGAGCTAGTACTGCCGACAAACAACTACATAAAATTTGGACCAACACAATGATTCCTGTCTCTTTATTGCCATTGGATGTAGGGGTAACCAACTGTTCCATTTTTGTAATTTACAAGGGGGAGGAGAGGTATTTATGGAAACAAAAAGGACAAGTGGTTGCCACTCACATGTACGTTCACCTGCACATACATGTAGATGATCCATTCTCCATTACCCCCTCACATGAAATGACTTCCTCATTGATGTGCTCGATCTCCCATGCCTAGTCTGAACCAATTAAATCGGACTTAATCGGCTCAAATCAAAACCAAAATAAAGCTTATTGGACCGGCTTCAGATTAGGGTTTTGCAGACTGAACACAAACCGAACTGCATTGAAACCAATAAGAGTAAACTAGGTTGAAACTGATATAACCTGACAATAAACCAATAATAGTCTAAAATTCATAAAAATGTTCCCTTGATTTTAGATAGTTGATCAACAATTTTAGCTTTTGTTTGCAATCTGGCTCCAAAGGTCGTAGAAGAATCTCCTTAAAAACATGTTTTTTCTCATACTTTGAATTATACATGTCAAATTGAACATGAATCGAAGCAAACCAGAAAAGCGAACCCAAACCGGACCAAAACCAATGAAACCTTAGCGAATTGGTTTTGGACTCACCCATTCTCCTAGCAAAACCGATGAAACCGAACTAAAACCGGCCTAGATAGACTGATTGACACCCCTACCTATGATGCTTGCTCAAGAAGCCTCTCCTATCTTATTTGCTCAATCAATGAGTCCTTGGAATTAAACTTTTTCCATGGTGAGAACCATTAATTTAGTTCATGGTACCGTTATCGATTTCAATATTGGTATCGATCACTACTGTTTTGATTAATACGGATCGGCTATATTGGGTTGGATCGAAAGATTTTGGTACTTTTTTATTATTTTATCCTCGATAATTTTTGTAAATTGATTCAATATCAATCGCGATCGACACTGATACAGATTCGCAGATCTGATACCGATTCCTTAATTGATGGTGAGCACTAGGGCTGCAACAGGGTCGGGTTGGGCCGGGCTTTATAGAATCCTAGTCCAACCCTAAGTCCCCTTAGCTAGGCCCAAGCCCGACCCGACCCTGACTCAGGGCCAGAAAAATCCAACCCTGACCCGCCCTCAGGGTCGGGTCGGGGCGACCCTAATTGGCCCTGATCATGGGGAGGGGAAAAGAAATGCATGGGTTGGAATGGATTGGGAGGAACTTATTAATTTTACATAAAATAACAATATAATAAATTATATTATAACACTTATTGTCTTCATATATAGTATATTATATAAAAAAATGTGGGTGAAATTTAAAATTCATAATGTATAATTTATGTCAATAAATATTTTATAGTATAACTTAAATCAGGGTCGGGCCCGGGCCAGGCCAAGCTTAGCTTGAGGCCTCAACCCTAACCCGACCCGACCCTAACTCAGGGCCAGAAGTTTCCAACCCTGACCCGCCCTCAGGGCCAAATATCTCAGCCCAGACCCTGTTCGGGCTCAGGGCGGGCCAGGGCGGATTCGGGCTGGCAGGGCCAAACTTGCACCCCTAGTGAGCACCATACGATACTCAAACTAAATAGTATCGAAGTAGGCTCAATCAAGAGTGATTTATTAGACATAAATAGAACCAATAAGGTAGTTGGCATTCATGCATGGAATCCTCAACCAATTAGGGGTTGTAGCTTATTACCGTTTTCTAATTTTTCAATACTTTGTTTTCCACTTAGGCTAGATCGATATATAATAAGGGTACATCTACCCACAAAATTTTAGCCCCACTGAACATGGAAAATGTGTTATTTTACTTTAGGGTGCAAGCGTAGCAAGACCCTGCGCTCACTTATATAAAGGATATAAGAAATTACAATAACTATAAAAAGTTAAGGGGAAAAGATTCTCACAACATATTTTTAGTGAAATTGCACGTGGGAACCTCCCTCCTGGATTGGGCTCCTCTATGGCGTAGGGCTACGCTGCATATCTTGTGGTGTGGCACCACAGCTTGCCATATGGACGAGTTCCCCTTTGGACGGCCTGAATCGAGCTGAAAACCCAGATTTCAAAATCCAGAAATCCTCCTATACGGTGCATGTGCACCACGCTCAGCTTTCCCAAATCAATCCAATCCGTCCAAAGGGGAACCCATCCATGTGGTGATCTATGGTGCCATGCCACAAAATATGCGGCAAACCCCTGCACTGTAGAGGAGCCTATTCCCACCCCTCCTCTCCACTAGCTTAGATCATTGTTCGCCCTCCCCTTAAAAGATCCTAATCATATTTTATTTTTAGGTAATTTCTGTAATACTTCCCTCTAACACACAAAACTATACATGGGCGTCAAAGGGAACAAGAATAGCAACGGTCATTACGCACATCCCCGTGGCTAGGCACAAGAATAGCGCATCTCATGCACCTAAGTAGTGTTCTCTTTCCCTTGAAAGAATGTGTCAATGTTTTTTTTTTTGGTGGGAGAATGTTTCAAATTTTAAACACCTATAGAGGTGACATTGAGATATTTGGATGAACGAACTTAAAAATTGTGCAACTTACAAGTATTACTTAATTTGTTTTGCCACGTATTTATGAGGTACTTTTTGTCTCTATTATTATTAGCTCATGTAGCCTTGTATTTCAAGCAAGTGCTTGTGCGAACCCTAGAATAATTCAAAGAGAAAGAGAGAAAGAGAAAAAGAGAGAACAGGGCATAAGCATGGGATCCCCAAATCCATATCCGTTAGGATCGCTTTCCTCTTGGGCTACTGATGTCCATATAAGACATTTTCATCGTCAAATGCCCATAATAACCTCCTAGGGCCAAGGTTTTAAAAAAGGGGTTTTTATTTTTAAGGGTAATGGTACCGGATCAGGCATATCAGTCGATCCGTATCAATATCAGACGTGTCCGATATTGATAATGATCGATCCTATATCGATGGTACGGTTTTTTTGTTTTGGTAATGTGGAACGGTTCTAATTAGGGGTAAATATATCAAAAATATTTTTTTTAATTAAAATTGAAGGCAAAACCCTCCGATTTGGGTTGATACAACAATCCATGTCGATATCGTATTGGTCGAGATGGATACCAATCCAGATTTCATTTTTTAAAGCCACATTCAAGACTTGTTTAGTACCATTATTACTTCGAAAAATACAAATCGTGAGAAACCTGTACACTCTAATCATATGCATTCGTGGTTTGTAATTTGTGTAGGTCAATATCGATACGTATTGAATTGTATTTTATCGGAAGAAAAAAAAGAAGATACGTATGAAATTGTAGGGAAGCTTATATGGGAATGTGGCCTATGCCAGATTGCCAACGCTTCCATGTGTTTATCTCTTTCCTTTTCAAAATTAGGGGTTAGAAGTGTCTTTTCATATGGAGAAGAGAGAGATAGACTCCCAGATAGATTTCTTTTTCCCTAAAGTGTATTAGTGTGATTCAAGTAGTCTATACTTTAGACCATGAATTGCAAGATTTTTACCCCATATCAAGTCATCAAGACCAATTCAACCGATATTTCACGATATTGTGATTGATATAGTCAATGATCAAGGTATCGGTTTGATAACGACTACCAAAATTATTGGTACATGCCAGCTGATACGACTGGTAAGATACATAAACCTAAATCCATGAAGAATGAGTTTCATTTTCCAGAATACGTGGGTTACACCATGTGATAGAGGATCATACACACATGACCGGATGAAATAGCTAAAATTACAAATGATGCCATATTATATTTTATATTTATTTTCTTTTGAAGGTATTTTGATAAATTTACTAAAACTTTGAGTCATAGTTTGAGCAACTTCTTTTTTTTTTTACTTTGGAGTTTGGACTATAATTTGGTCATTAAGATGTATGTGGTGTCCCCTATCACATGGATTAACCCATGTACAAGGACAAACAGGGCATGGTGACCATGGTTTTAGTGTACGGTATCGGAATGGGTATCGATTAACCCAAAAACCGATATGGTATTGGATTGGTATCAACATGGATCGGATAAATTTGCCCTTTGTGTCTTGTTCGTACCATATCATCTATATGATATTAACACGGTATCAAGGTCGATCACTTATAAAACTTATACATATCGTCTAATACGAGCGATCCGATACCGATACCTCAAACCATCATTGATGATGCCCAAAGGACTCCTTTAGTAGTTAATGTGCATGTCAAAGGACATTTGGGTTCAAGGCCAGAGCTCGGGGGCTATTTAGGTACTTCAAATGGGAACACCGAGAGACAGTTTCTCTTTCTCATGAGTTTTTAATTTTTGGGAGACTCTGCAACTCTTTTTTCCTTCCTGTTTAGGTAATTTTTTTACTTTAAGATACTCGCCGAAACCTGCAAAGCTTCTCTATAATAAAAAAGATAGGGAGACGGTTATAAAAATTCCCACAATAAGTGGCAGTAAATTCTCGGGGGAGGAGCTAATTAAAAACGCACCGACCCTTTCTGCAAAAGCACAAACGACCCACATGACTCTGTTCTCTCTTTCTCAACCGTTTTCGACCTCTGGGAAGGAAAATGCATAAGAAATTAGTTTCATCTGTGAAGTGAAATTAATTTTTTTGAGTGAAAAACCTAACAGTTATTAATCTCTGCCAAGTTTCTAACCTCTTTGGAGTGGGGACCATCCTTATTCCTTCCCTCTTCCATATATAGAGGATTGAGTTGTTCACATTTCTCCACCTTCTCTCCCCTGTTCCTCTCTCACAGAAACTCTGTTCATTGTCTTCCTTTCTGGGTTTATCAGGAATTTTAGCTGGTAAACCACACCGGCAACATTGCCATTGTTCCTAATCAATCTACCATTCTCAGTAGAGTTTTGTAGAGAACTTATGGTTTTCCCCATTTTGTTGTAGTAATTGTTGCAGCCCAGATCTGTATTCCCATTTTTTTTTCCTTTAATTACCCAGCAGATCAGGTTGCTTCTGCATTTGGATTTTGCTCTTTCCACTTGAAATTATTTCATCTAGATTGCATGGAAAGTTTTCTGAGACTCACTGTCATGGCTCCTCTTCTTCTGCAAGTACTACTTGTTTGTCTTCCTTGTGCTCTTGCTGGGCATGATTACAGTCAAGCTCTGAGTAAAAGCATTCTCTTCTTTGAAGCCCAAAGATCAGGGTACCTTCCCAGTAACCAGAGAGTTACTTGGAGGGGTGATTCTGGTCTGCATGATGGGAAGACTAATGGGGTTAGTTCTCGTTTTTTCTCAGAAATTGTTTCAGTCTTTCATTTCTGCTAACCCTTATAGCTAAATAAATATTTAAGTTCTTTAATAGTTCTGCATTGTCTGCAAATGCATTTCTAGAAGTCCGAATTCTTGATCCTTTCCAGGAACAATTCTAATTTTAAGTTAATGTTCCTTCATCGTTCATTGCTCATTTAGGGTTTGTATTTCAGGTGGATCTGGTGGGAGGTTACTATGATGCAGGAGACAACGTGAAGTTTGGGCTCCCCATGGCCTTCACCATAACAATGATGTCCTGGAGCATAGTTGAATACAGAAAGCAAATGGCTGCAAATGGAGAGCTTGGCCATGCCATGGAAGCTGTTAAGTGGGGAACTGACTACCTCATTAAAGCTCACCCAGAACCCTATGTCTTGTACGGAGAGGTGGGTTCTTGTATCTCCTTATCTTCCACTTTTCTGGAAAAAAATTTCATTTTTAAGGAAAAAAAGCTCTCCAGAAAACCTGTACAAGGAAATTTAATTCTTCCTAAGAGCTTCAACTAAAAGAAGATCTGATGCTACTGTGATAGCTCAATTACCCTGCTTTTATTTATTTCATCTGGGTTAACCCTTTTAATTAATTGAGAGTCTGAAATTGAAAACTAATTCTATTACAGATTATAATAGGTTCTGTTATGAATTTGTCTTTTTTTCTCTAAATGAAAAAAAAAAAAAAAAAAAAAAAACCTGAAAACAGGAACATGGTGGGTTGATGTTGATGGTGATAGTGATTGTAGAATGTTGGTGAGATTATTAATAGTTTTTTATTATGGAAACAGGTGGGAGATGGGAACAGCGACCATTACTGCTGGCAACGGCCGGAGGATATGACGACAGATCGGCAAGCATACAAGATCGACGTGAACAACCCGGGATCTGACCTCGCCGGAGAAACTGCAGCGGCAATGGCTGCCGCTTCTCTCGTCTTCCGCCATTCTGATCCTTCTTACGCCAACGAGCTACTCACCCATGCTAAGCAGGTCCCCAGTTGTTACTCTAGTTTTCTAAGTCCAAAGTCCAGAGTCCAGAGTCCAGAGTCCAGACCTCTTTTCTCTTTTCACTAAGGTCGGGGTTCAGGCGCAGGTTAGCACAGCCTAACTTGCTCAAGGCCGATTCCGATTCCGATTCCGATTCCTATCCCGATTTGGAGCTCTGATTGTAAATCATTTCTTTCTAGGGTTAGGGCCCAATCCGGGAGCTTCTGGACGATTTCTGTTCATCCCGGATCGGAATCGACTGAAATCCGATCCAGAGTTTAGGGGATTGGAATTTGGCCTTTAGGTTTTATTCGTCTCCCAACAAAATGTGTAATTAATGTCGGTGAGCCGTTCCAGCGGAGACTCTAGTGAGTAGCCGGGGGACCTCTTCCACTTCTCACGGATCGATCGCGGATCTTAACCGTCCAAGTCCGTACTTAATAAAGGATCTTAGGTTCGTTGAAATTCCGAGTGGTCCATACTTTACCCTACCTTCGACGTGACCGTACTGTCGGTGGAGATTTTGTACGGGGTAGGCATGTGGATAGTCTCCTTCTGGAGTGAATCCTGTCCTCCACATTGGAATCTAATTACTTTCCAACCCCCTCTAAGTAAACCTAGTTTTTATGAATTTACCTAACCTCCCAAGGGATTTCTCAAGGAGAAAAACTCAACAGGAGACTGGCCCACAGTCAGATTTACGAAATTACCCTTCATTTTATGGTCCTTTTCTCTTTAAGTTTTTAACATGAATCTTTGAATAAATACAAATGCAGCTTTTCGAATTTGCGGATAAATACAGGGGCAAATACGACAGCAGCATTCTTGTGGCACAGAAATACTACAGATCCTACAGTGGCTACGCCGTATGTACCTCTTTTTGTCATTTATGTAATAATAATAAAAAAAAACTTCGAGGACCCCAGCCATCATGTGGCAGGCCTTGCCTGATGTTTGATCACTGATCAATTGAGTGGTGTGATTGTTGTGTAGGATGAGCTGCTATGGTCTGCCGCATGGTTGTATCAGGCAACCAACGAGGAGTATTACCTTGACTACCTGGGACAAAATGGTGACTCTTTGGGTGGGACCGGTTGGTCTATGACTGAGTTCGGATGGGATGTCAAGTACGCTGGTGCCCAAGTTCTGGTTTCCAAGGTATGTATGTTCTCTTCTAATAAATAATCATCAATTTCCATTATTCTCATGGCTTGAGGTATCGGTATTGGTATTGTATGATTTGCAAGTGACCGAGCCTGATGCCGTGCTGATACTGCATCGCATCGCATCGTTATTATCATGGTATAGATAAGGAGGGGTAAAATGGTCTGAAAACCCATTTTTAATGGAGAATAAGGGGTAAGATTTTTACAACACGGCCGAAAACAATCCTATATCATATCGGTTTTTAGGTTAAACGATACCATGAACTAAAACCAGAATCCAGACCTCTGTTGCTGAGCTGCCCGACAGGACTCTGCTGCCTAGACATGGTGCTTTACGCAATATCCACCTTACCCTTGCCTAAACGCTTTGCCCTAATGGGGGTAAGGCGATCATTGTGTGCAGCACGGTCTTGCCGGGCAGTTTGGCAATAGAGGATCCAAATTGCTAAAACCATGATTATTCCATTTGGGGAAGAGATGGGATCATGGTTCCAAGTATTGGTATCAACCGAAACTGATACGAACACACCAATTTGCAGTTCCTAATGGAAGGGAAGGGAAAGAAATACGCGTCGGTGTTCGAGAGATACCAGCAGAAGGCAGAGTACTTCATGTGTTCTTGTCTTGGAAAGGGAAGCCGTAATGTCCAGAGGACACCTGGGGGTCTCCTCTTCCGGCAAAGATGGAATAATTTGCAATTCGTCACCAGCTCTTCTTTCCTCCTCACCGTCTACTCCGACTACATCACCTCCGCCCGTAAAACTGTCTCCTGCTCTGCCGGCTCTGCTTCGGCTTCCGATCTTCTCAACTTCGCCAGGTCTCAGGTAATCCATCAATGACTATAACCAGAGGTTTTTTTTTTTTTTCATTCAAGTTTTTAAGCAAACATCTTAGACCCCTCTACCTTTTGTATCACAGGTGGATTACATACTTGGAGACAATCCAAGAGCCACAAGTTACATGGTGGGCTACGGAAACAATTACCCACAACAGGTTCACCACAGGGCATCTTCCATTGTCTCCATTAAGGTCAACCCAACCTTCGTTACCTGCCGTGGAGGCTATGGCACTTGGTTCAGCCGCAAGGCCAGTGATCCCAATCTCTTAACCGGTGCCATCGTTGGTGGCCCTGATGCCTATGACAACTTTGCTGATCAAAGAGACAATTACGAGCAGACAGAGCCTGCTACATACAACAATGCTCCCCTTTTCGGTGTTTTGGCGAGACTTAGTTCTGCCCATGGCAACTACAATCAGCAATTACCTGGTAAATTTGACATCTTTTTTTATTTTTGTTCTTTCTTGATTTAGTTTTAACTATCTTAATTGGATTGATAAATCATGGATGTGTTCAATGATCCACAGAGGCTTCTCCACCAAAGGCTGTTGTTACTAAACCAAATCCAACTGCTCCATTAACAATTGAGCAAAAGGCAACAGCTTCATGGACCTCAAAGGGAAGAACCTACTACAGATACTCAACAGTGGTGACCAATATGTCAGGGAAGACGGTGAAGGACCTCAAGCTTTCCATATCTAAACTTTATGGTCCTCTTTGGGGCCTTTCAAAGTCCGAGGATACCTATGGATTTCCATCGTGGCTCAAGTCTTTAGCTGCCGGCAAGAACCTCGAATTCATTTACATCCACTCGGCATCTCCCGCCGATGTATCAGTCTCGGGTTACACATTGCAGTAGAGAGAGAGAGAGAGAGACAAGGAAAAGAAACTCACAAAAGAGAAGAAAAAAAAAAACAAGAAAAAGGAGTGATTTGCTTTGGTTTTACATCTGGTTATAGACTAAGAAATTGTGCAGGTACATTGAGATAGAGAAGTGGACAGTCCAAAAAGGGTCCTTGTCCTTCTCTCTTCTCTGTTTACAGATTATGAATCCTTCTTTTGTTGTGGGGTTTTTAGTTATGAGGGTTTTAGCTGAAGCTTATGTCTTCAATAAGAATTGAGGACCAGAGGGGAGAAAGGAGTGAAGAGACAGAAAAAGGAGTGCTCATCCTCTTTCTCCTCCACCTCATTAGTCCCAGTGAGAGAGAGAGAGAGACTTTGTTTCTTTGTATTTAAAACAACTTCACAGGTTTTTGTGTACTGGTTGTATGCTTTACAACTTTTATGTTTGTCATTTCAAATGAATATAGTTTGTGCCATGAAAGCTTCTTCTATCTAGTCTTTTGCCTTCCCTCCCCACTCCCCAGATTCCCAGGGCCCTATTGAATAACTTTTACTAATGAGGAAGGAAAGCTATACAAGCAAGCAATTAGCAGGTCTAGCAACTCACCAAACAAAAAACCCCATGACCATGGCCACCATTGGAAGGAGATGAGGTTCAGTTGGGCTGCCATGTGCCTTGCATCTCATCCTTCACTCATCTGATGTCATATTATCTTGTCACTGCTGCGTAAACCTCCAATCCCAATTGAAACTCAAAAGAATGTAGACCTGTTACTGAAGCTTTGATCTCTGCTTCTATTAAATCTTATTCATATCAGGCAGGCTTGTGCAAGGATTTGATGACGAGCTCAGTTATGCTCCTTCCTAACTTGCCTCCTATGTCTACAGGTTCAGAATTCACAATGTTGGGAGTCATAGAGATATAGTCCTACATCGGTTATCTGGGACCATAAATATGTCTTAATATATACCATTTGATTATTTCTACCTAATGCTTTAAGTTTTGGGTTAGATCTCAGCCCCTCTCCAAGGAGCCCAGCATGCCCAGGGGGCATCCAGCCGGAGGACTGTGCCACACATATCCCTGGGCGCTGAGCTCCCTGGAGAGGAGCCGGATCTGGGTTATCATGGGTAAGATATAGGAGTTGAGTTCCCTCTCTATTGGTAATGTGGCCCTATGATTAGAGTCTTTTTTAGTCGTTACACTCTCACCTCTTATTTACGAAGTCGAAACTACCCCTTCCTAATGCAATCCTACAATATCGATGGCCATGGTGAAAGAATTCTTCCTTTCAATACCGATCTTAAGATATATAGGCCACCAAGATATGCTCATCCTAATGGTCTTTTATAATTTAAGGATGTGTTTGGTTGTGTTCCTTGACATATTTTGGGGAAGGGAAAAGTGAGAGATTATTCTTAGATTTGTGATTTGCATGGTAGATAGTGGCAAATAACAGACGAAAGAAAATGCAGAGAGTTTTCCTAAGTCGTCGGCAAAGGAAAACTACTCATCTAATGTTATTAATTTTATGCTTTGTCCCTTATAGTACAAAGTCAATAATACCTTCCCTACTGTTCACAATACCTTCTACAGGCCATTTGAACCCCTCGGCCAAAATATTGTGGATGAAGGAAACTGCTATCGATTCCCCTTGAGCCGGATCAGTCGGCAGATCAGAATCAGCCGAGGCTGATATCGATTCCCCTTGATCCGGATCAGGCCGATTCTATATGATAAAAGCCCTGGATGCCTAAAATATATCAATTGTAGGGTCGATTAGGACAGATCCAAACCCCAATTCTGGGTTTTTAGACCTTGTTTGCTACTCTGTATCCTACGCTACCGCCTGCCCGTGTGGCCGGCATGCAGCCTAACACAGGCAGAGTCAAAATGAACACCCTATACACTGCCCGAGCCCCTTGCCGAGGTGGGTATGTAGGTCATTTTGCCCCTGCCGGTTGTTGATGGTAGGATGTACTAAAGAAGAAAACGGGTTTTGTTGATCAACCCATATGGGGAAAATCCATTACATCACCTGAATGCCAAGTCCTAGACGATGCCTACATTTTTGTTTTTCATGAAATACACCATTTTGAAATGAACTTGTTTACTGTGTTGAAGGTGTGCTTGGTGGCCTTGTAGAATTGATCATTTTGGTATTTGTAGGAAAAATATTTCATACTCTCCATTGGATGGATGGACACACCTAATCGTGCCCTGTGGAAAGGATGATGTGGCAACTAAAACTATTTGATATCTAGAGAATAGTTTGAATTGGCCACATGAATAAATTCAAACATAAATTCAATCAATTTTCTTTGTCAATTATAATCTCATTCACCGTCTTCAATGACCAGAATTTGTTTGGTAATTTATTTTACCACTTGGCCAACTCTTATTTAAGCTGAAACTTAACATGTGAGCAAAGGACATTACTGTCTACTTACCCACAAAATCCCACCACCATTAGTCCTGCCACAAGGAAAAACTGTATGCCCACGTTGGCTCCGTTTGGTTGCAAGGGAAATGTTTTTTTTTTTTTTTTTTTTGGGGGTGGGGGAGGGGGTGGAGTGGAAGGGATAGATTCTACAGAAGAAAAAAAAATCACTTTTGATGTTTGGTTGATGTCAAAAAACAAATCCAGTTTCACATGCAAAAAACATAACAAGAATATTGTAGGATCTCAAATAGGTCATGACATTTACACTAGCGGTGTAAGTTGAAATAGTTATATTGACAAAGAGAGCCAACCAATACTTACAAGTTTAATCGAGGAGGAATCGGATCAATTTATCAGTTTCTCAAACTAATTTGTTGCTAATCTTAGATTCTGTGACCCAACCAACCCAACAGTTTCATTCCCTGGCCTGGTTCTGGACTCAGATCTCAGATATTCTGCTCTGGATTTCGCTTACCTCTCTGTACAGCTCTAGTCCTAGTGGAAAGGGCCCATGAAGCACAAGGTTGTTTAGATCTTTCAATCACCACCTGCATTCAAACTTATTACCAATGGATTCAAACTTAGAAATCAAATTTATGTTTCTTATAATAATGTAATTACAAGACAAGAATGATGAATCAAGATCCTAAACCTATAAACTTATTTTAGTAGATAACAAATAATTTAGGGCATAGTGTAAGATGTAAAATAAACTACAAAAACAAGCTCCAAAAGAACAAACTAACCAGCACAAAGGCAAAGTTAACATGCAACCATATATGGTGAGTAGTGTTTTTAAGGCTAAACTGAAATGGGGCCATGCAAAACTAAAAATGACTCTCTGCAAGTTATGAAATTTTCAGGTCATTCATGAACACAGATGAGCTAGAGTTGAAGTATATACGGAAAAATCTCACCAAGAATTGATTCGTAATGATAGAACTTCAAAAAAAAAAAACTAAAAAATAGAAATTAAAATAACTAAAAATGTTAACAGCAAGTGAAGAATTTACCTGGTTATCCACTATTGTAGATATCGTTCCACCATCCATTCAAATGGAATCTTTCTTTGAATAAAAGGTTGTAACGAATTATTAATTGTTGTCTAGAAGTTTTGCTAGGTTGACTACCGACGAGCACTACTCTGATTTTTTTTTAAACTTCCTCTTATCTCAAAAAAGAAAAAAAGAAGTTCAATAGACAAATATAATGGTCAAAACCCACCGCAAATAAATTAATCCTCAACATCTACTATATGGACAAATGTTTAATACAAATGATCAGGTCGACGCCCTTTGAAATGATTTCAATACTGGATCTTGGACATATAATAGCTCCGAATCCCTAAATTACAAAAGAAATTTTTTCAACAAAAGTGTGAAGGAAAGATTGGTCGACGAAAAACAGAGAGATCCATATACAACTTATACACCACCCATCCACTCCCTACATTAAAAAAAAATAATTAGAGTAGTGCTCATCGGTATTCAACCTAGAACTCGAAGAACCTTGAAACCCTGAGACGGCAACTGTAACTCTCAAATCATTATTAAAAAAAAAAAAAAAAAAACAAATTTAGGCCACAGATAAGCTAACCAAATCTGGGAATCCTAAAAACGCTAGGTCACAAAATTCACAGGCCATGCTCAACCAAGACGAATCAGTGACCAACATCGTGTCAAGAACCAGAGCTTGTATTAAGAAAAATCAAACCACAAACATTTACCAGGAAAAAAAAAATCCAGACAAATCAAATCATTTCCTGCTGCAAAACGATGAATCAAAACCAAGTCAATTGAATGAAAACCCTGAACATCGAATAAAAACTGAAATGAAATTACTAAAATTGCTACTCAGGTCGATTCAGACCCACATAATCGAAAACAAGACCACGGGAAATCGATGAATTCTACACTACAGAGACAACTGACGACACCACCAAAATTAGGGTTTCAAAGATAAGGCTTTTAAATGGAGTTTGGGTTCTCTGTTCTGTCCCTCGTATACGAATCTTTCGGGGATATTTTCAGACCGTACTATCTAAACGCATTGATATGTCCGAAGATGTCACCCGCCAACAGAATGTGACACGTGTATATAGAACGAGCCGAGGGCACATAAGTCAGGCGCTCGCTAACCAGGCACATAAAGAGTGAGGTCTTGGTGAACACCTGGCCGCGCAGGGGCGCAGGGCGCACGTGCGAGGACGGACCTCACGTGGTTGCGAGGAGTCGCCAGGTCGACTCTCTTGCGAGAACGACCTGACCCATATGGGAAAGGGGTGACCTGAACACTTCACTCTAATTAATGCAAAGCCTGCCATGAACTACCGTGGCCCGAAAATATCACTCACATGTCGCCTAATGAGACGCAAAGGGGATCAAGGGATCAATGCTATCCCTAAAATCATTCTTAAAATCTCTCACTCCATGCCAAGGACTCTACATTCCTATCAAGGCACGATTCTGCCCACCGTCATCTATAAATAACGGGATAAAATCTTTCCATAATCATCTGATTTTCTGCTATCATTATCTGTTGTTAAGAGTTCTGACTTAGACATCGGAGTGGAGTCACCGGCATAGCCTAGTCTTCTCTTGCTAATTCTGTCTTGTAGGAACAGGACGCTCTGGTACGGTTCTTGACGCAACACACATGAATTTAATGGCTCAAAATGGATCCTATCACGCTTCTATTTCATGATTTTCATCCATTATCTATATATTGCGTTTGGCCGGCCCAAACCCAGCAACCCAACCATTTCACGAGTTCGGCCTAGCGTGCCTAAAGTTTCTAGCCCAACTCGATCTTGTCGCACTCCTACCCAGTGACCGGTGTTTTGGCTTCGGCCTAATGCTTTTATTGCACTCATGACCGTTTGCCCTTGTGAAATGATCAAAACACCCCTTGTTTTGTTGGGCTGGACCCTCCAACTTCCGCCACGGTTGGAGGAGGGCCAAATTGTAAAAGAAGGGATCGAGGCCAGGGTGGATTTTTAAAGATCGATTCGGTCGCCAATCGGATCCAGCCGATTTCAAACCAAGATAGAATTGGGATAGGCCGGAATTGGTTCAGAAGTTGTTGGAATACGTCAAAAACAAGCGGAACCCTGGAATCACTATACAGATAGGCCAATTTAAATGGCAGAATCAGGATCAGCCGCAAGAAATTCTGATCTGAATCGTCATATTTGTCCAATCCAATTCTAATTTTTTAAACCATGGTCGAAGTGGGTTCTAAACCTAAACTTGCATATTCCAAGTAATCCGATTCCATGCCTCTTGAATCTCAAAGAACCCAATCCACAAGGATTCAAACCCAAACCATGTTAGTGAATACGCACCATATAATTGAGGGGATATGGGGAAGCGTGTCTGGCGCAGTGGCAGTGACCATCTAGTTGTGTATGGTGTCAGCATGGATTTAGTGCACGGTATCGGCCATCCTGAAAACCGATACGATTCCGATATGCATAGACAGGCACAGATTGGCCGATATTAGACAATTTTGCCCCTAATTTTTCCAAAAAATTGGGATCAGTTTTACTCATGGTCCGTACCATTCCATTGATACAGTATCAGACTATCAGTCAGGTATTGGGATCAAAAGCTAGCAAAACGTAAAGGACTTCAAGCTTTCCATATCCAAACTTTCGTGGCTCAAGTCTTTGGCTGCTGCCAACAACCTCGAATTCATTTACATCCACTCAGCATCTCCTGTCGATGTATCGGTCTCAGGTTACACATTGCGGTAGAGAGAGACATGGAAAATAGACAAAAGAGAAGAAAAAAAGAGTGATTTGCTTTGGTTTTTCTTCTAGTTATAAAATTATAAACTAAGGCCAAATTTGATATGATTTCTTTTTCAATTTTGGATTGACCTTTCATGAAAAATAGATCCGAGTCTATTGGTACTGTGGCCTTATGATCGGAGTGTTGTCTAATCATTACACTCTCACCTCCTATGTACAAAGTCGAAACTCCCTCCCTATTGCAATCCTACAACATTAATGACCATAGTGAAAGAACTCCTCCTTCACTGTGGGTTAAAGGAAACCTGATCATAAGATATATAGGCCACCAAGATATCATCCTAATTGTCTTTTAGAGTTTTAGAACGTGTTTGATTGTTTTCCTTACCATTTTTTGGGGAAGGGAAAAGTGGGATGAATTTGGTTTGCAATTTTTTGCGAAAATTCTAGCTTCCGAAAGAGAGTGAATTTAAGGAGACATCATCGTTAACGAATAAAAAAAGGGGAAAGAGAGAGATCATCTTTAGATTTGTGATTCGAATTGTACCTAGTGGCAAATAACAGACAAAAGAAAATGCAGAAAATTTTCCTACTCTGTGGGTGAAGAAAAACTGGATCCAGATCCTCTATTGTCGAGCTGCCCGGTAGGACCGTGCTGCCCAGACACGGTGCTGCGTATAATGATTGCCTTACCCCCACTCGGGCAAGGCATTTGGACAGGGGTAAGGCGGACATTACACGCAACACCGTGTCTGAGCAGCACAGTCCTGTTGGGCAGCTCGACAGTAGAGGATCCAAATTAAGAAAAACTACACTCATCTAAGGTTATTAATGCTATCATCTGGGCTTATAGTACGAAGTCAATAAAAAGACCAAACGAGTTTTATGGGTGGGGCAAAATATTTTATAGGGTAAATTACAGATCACCCCTTGATTCTTGAAAAAACTCAAATCACCCCCTGATTTAGACCCCAATATGTCAAATTAGTCCCTGACGTTAGTTTTATGCTGTTAAGCGATGATGTCACCCAATTAAATAAATTTAAATCCCTAAATTACCCTTGACTAGTGTAGATTTACTATTTTATCCTTGAATCTAAAAACCCCAAATTAATCATCTTCTTCACATGACCTGCAACTCAAAATCCATGAATGTTCTCCATAGAATTCTTGCGCTGTCAACCATAAATCCATGAATGTTATTCCGAAATATTCTGAAGAGAGATCGATTAGGTCTAGTGGTCTGCGAGAAACTTCTGTGAAATCGCCCAATGGGTCAAGAAAATCTACAAGCCGAGATCTTCCCATGTCTAAGAAGATAACCGAGGTACTCTAATGACGAAAATACACCGGCATTTGTTGACAACAAGGCCGGGCATAATCAGGCAGAACTATTGGTTTGTCGTAACGGAAATGATTTTTTAGATAAAGAAATTTCTTCTGAAGTAACCTAGAATGCAAAATCGGGGAAAAACCGGCCAAGAAATGTTGGAGTGCAAAGGGTTTTCACGAAAGCGGCAGGAAAAGTTAATAAGGCCGTTAATTCGTCCAATGAATTGGCAAAGTACAGGGAAGGCATTGAGAGAGAGAGAGACTTCTACAGGTTCTCCATCAATGATGCCAATGGGAATGGGAAGGATGAAAAGGAGGAGCGATCTTTGAATGATATAAGCGAAGTTGTCAATCTGCACCCCCCTGTAATTTCTCGTGATTTTCATTTGAGACCGTTTTCATTCTTTTAAAGCCAAATCCAACTGAGTTTATAGCTGATAAACTGGAATTTTTTTTCGTTTTTGTGCGGTCATTTTGATACAATTCAAGGTGGATTTTTTTAGGGTTTTTGGGTGAATAATCTGCTTTCTCTTTCATAAGAAGTCATATGTAAGCAACACTTGTCATAGAACTTCAGTTGGGTTTTGGGGGGTTTTAAAGCTCCGCTGTGGTTTTATAGAAAAAAGAGAAAGAGAGATAGAGAGAAGAAGCTCGTGTGTTCTTTGTTGTAGCTTCAGTAGCCTTCTCCAAATATGTTAGGTTTGAACTTTGTGGACCAGAGGATTCTGTAATGGCCTTTTGATGGGCAGATTCTCCAAGAAGACATCTACCAATCTCTCATTTGGAGTTAGTTTTTAGGATTCTAGCTACTTCCCCTGTTTTAGTTATTCGTTTATTTTTGCTGGTACGGTCGCAACAGCAGAGGAAGAAGAATAGGAAATCATACTGGTTTTAGATTAAAACCTTGTCTTTTCAAATTTTTATTGTTTTATTTGTTTAAGTCTAAAGGGTAAATATGTCATTTTATTTTTTGATTTGATATAAGTTAACACCATTAGTGTAAAGGGAAACTATTGAGTTTTTTCAAAAACCAAGGGGTGATCTGAGTTTCAATTGAAAACCAAGAGACGATCTGTATTTTATCCTATTTTATACTTTCCATTGGATGTACAAACCTGATCGTGCCATGCGAGAAGGCTGATGTGGCAACTAAAACTAATTGATATTTAAAGAACATTTGAATTGGCCACATGTCAAATTCCTACCTTAAATTCAATCATTTTTCCTTGACAATTTACCCCTCTAGTCCCATACACCCTCTTCATAGACCAGAATTTGTTTAGTAATTTGTTTTGCCACATGGCCCACTCTTAACTCTTATTTAGGCTGAAGCAAGGGGACAGTAGTGTCTACCTGCCCACAAAATCCCACCACCATCAGACCTGAGATGGGGTAAAACTATATGCCCACCCATACAACCTGCCCCAAGAATGGCTCCGTTTGGTTGCAAGGTAACTGCAAATATTTTCCAGGGAAGTTATATGTTCTACAGGAAAAAAAAAATCACATTTTGTGTTTGATTGCAAGGAAAATACAGATATTTCTCTAGGAAAAATATATTTTACAATAAATGCAAATATTTCCCTTCACTTCCCTTCCAACCAAACGGAGCCTTAATCATGGTAGATGTTAAAAAAAATCCAGTTTCACGTGCAAAAACATAACAAGAAAATGGTAAGATCTCAAATAGGTCGTGACATTTAGGCTAGAGATGTAAGTTGAAATAGTTATATTGACTGCCCTTGTAACAGACCTGCATTTCCATCTACTAAAAAGATAAATGGGGAATGATTTGCCAATAGATTAGGCTACGACGCGCAGATTCCCTGTACAGAAGATTGGGAGTCATGAAGAACACTCACTTCCCTCCTAACGAATGACGGCAAGGCAAAGGCAGCTGAATGCATCTGTCAATTAGACAAGAAAAACTACTTAGTCTATCTTCCACAGAAAGATAATAAAAACACAAACACAAAAAGAAAAGATACATACAGGAATGCATGTGTGGGTGAAACAAAATGAGAGCCAACCAATACAAAGTTACAAGGGATGCATAGTGACCAAAACCCACTGGTGAACCAAGAACAAAAAAAGGAATGGAATGTAATGAACCATGAATAGATATCACTCAGGTCAAGGCAGTCACAGGAGACGGGCAAAAAAATTCACCAAGTCAATGGCCATGTATGCCTTGTTGCAGGAACCCCCAAAAAATGCTATATCTAATCTAACGATTCAAGACATCCAAAAATTTTGATGATAAAACCTTTTAGCATACCTAATAGTTTTTCTCCTTTTTTTTCTCATGTTGCTTCTTATTAACTTGGTTCATTCAAGCTTTCACTGATTTTTCCCTATCTCAAACTAATTGTTGCTGATCATAGGTTCTGTGACACAACCAACCCAATGGTCCCATTCCCTGGCCTGGTTCTGGGCTCAGATCTCAGATTCTGCTCTGGATTTCGCTTACCTTGTTGTGCAGCTCTAATCCTAGTTGAAAGGGCCCATGAAGCACAAGGTTGTTTAGATCTTTCAATACCCACCTGCATTACCCATATAAGTGGTGGCTGAAAAAATAACTTTAAAAGAAAGGGCTTCAAATATCGAGGAAGCAATCAACCACCCAGGGTACAATGTCTGTAATGGTTGTCTGAGATGGCAAACAAGTACTGCGTAGAGTCTATGACTTGCAACTAATGGATTCAAACTTAGAAATCAAATTTATCTTTCTTGAAGAACCAGGCAACTAATGTAGTTGCAAGACTGGAATGACATCAGGATTAAAATAGATCAAGATCCCAAACCTATAATTTTATTTTGGTAGATAACAAATAATTTATTGTGAATCAGAAATGGCATAAAGTGTTAACAATGCTATAGCGTGCCACGATAGGGGGGAGTGTCCCTATCGTGGCTGTATCTTTGTTTGATAGTTTTCCTAGTTAGAATAGGACTTCTCTTTGTTTTCTTATTTCTTAGCTGGGTATCTTGTCTTGTTTTGTCACTATGATTCCTACTGGTTCTCTAAGTCTGGATTCCTAGTTGCTATCTGAGTTGTAAGCCTTTTTACTTATTATTGGGGGAGCTGCAAGGTATCGAGCCTGCTGGTATGCTTAGCAGTCTCACCTCTCTCTTCTTCAATCTTCTTCACTTCTCTTGAATGGTTGCTGGGGTTTAAAGTCAGGCACTGCCACATGGTATCAGAGCAAGAATACCAGTAACGAAGCTTCTCTCCATTGCCGTTTTGATAGGCTGTTCTACAAGTTTTCTCAGTTCCTGGTTGCAGCACCTCTGTCTAATTACTGCATTGTGCTCTAGTTATTGATCATATGGAATTAAACTAGGGCATCCTTGATTGATATATTGCTGATTATGAAGATTATTACTTCCAGACATCAATATCCAAGAGTTTGATGCCTGTGATTTCTAAATCTGAGGTTACTATTCCAGATTTCTGAGTTCTGCAATTAATATGTATATCCAGCAGGCTGATTTGGGTGATCTTTTCAGGCTTGATTGCTCCCATACTGAAGTAAACTCAATCCAGGTTTGAAGGAATATTATGGTTTGATTTTCTTCAATCAAAGTTCTCCTGTTATCTCCTGCGATACTATTGGGATTATTTTCCCCATCTCTAGAGGGACCTTCGATCAAATTCTCAGGTGCATCTCATATTATTTACACCCAGCTACTTAATATCTATCAAAACCTGGATCATTAGCTTTAGGTTTGAAGAAACTGCTGCTGCCGGCTGATTTGATTTCTCAGATTAGTTCTGCTACTGCTATATTGAGTTTTACTGCTGCTGGTTACTATTTTACATGCTGCCTTTGATCCCTATATTGCCAATTTGCACGATGGCTGATCCCAAGGCTCCAGCTGACAATATTTATTCAAATTACCAGTATCAAGCTTAATGGTGTCTCCAACTACTTGTTATGGGCCCAAGCTGTTCAAGTTCAGCGAAAAGTAAGACGAAATATCTCACCTCTGATCCTCCTGCTGATTCCAACGATTCCAGTCATTGCAGCCTATGAAGAATGGATGTGTGAAAATTCCCTACCCAGGATTTGGTTGTGTAATAGTTTGGACCCCACCATCGCAGCCATTGTTATGTTTCATTCTACTGCAAAGGGAGTTTGGGATGATCTGAAAAAAACTCTCGCAGCCAATTTTGTGTTTCATCCTTCTGATTGCATTCATGGATTATGTTGTGTGTGCTTGCATGGTTTAGCTGCTCATTGGGCTCAGTGGAGCTCACTCCTCGAGGAAATATTCTTTTAGATGATGCAGGTACTTTGCAGTTGGTTGGATCGGAGTATGATGCTCCCGATAGTAGCAGTAGTGATGTGTGGCCTCAGGAGTACGAGGAGCACGGACCAAACTGTTGCTGCGTGGATTGTTCCTTTCGGGAACCTTGAGTCTCAGCCTTGTCCTCTCTCTCTCGCTCTTTTGTTACTTTTGTCTATTTATGTTTATCCTTTGATTTTCCCTTTCATAACCAATGTATTTAGTTATCTTATATAGCCTCTATATCGATGGAATTGAGAATTTTCAGGAGACAATGAAGCAGCGGGAGAGGCGCGAAGTCAGACCTACTAAGAGCCAAACAACCAGGATATGTTAAGCTACTGGTTCGATGGGGGCAGAATTGAGGTTTTAGGTCAATTTTAGGGTTAGGATTAGGAAAATGGGAATGTGTCTTATACGGTAAAGCTAGGCAGGTGTAGGTGAGTCTAATGAACTAGGTTTTTGAGTTTTGGATGCGTAGAAGTAGGTTAGATGGATTTGGAGTTTTGGACAGTAACTAGGGTTAGGGTTTTGGGTTTTGGAAAAAGAGAAATAGATGAAACTAGGGTTTATAGTGGAAATTACGGTGGTGGCTTTGGATCGAGTTCTCCTAGGGTGGAGATGAACACTCGGCCAAAGTATGGAGGGTTTTTTATGGCTGGAATTGTCTAGGTGGATTTTTAGGGTTTTGGGAATTTAATGGAGATGAGGGAAATTAGGGTTTTAATGGTGGATGATGAAGGTAGAAAGTATTAAGTATTGGCAATGGGGATCGATGGGGCTGGGTTTAGAGGATTAGGAGAAGAAGGGGAATGGTTGATAATATTAAACACTTACTCGGAGTTGCAGGTCTTCAATGGCGCAGTTTGAAGACAAGTAGCAGATCCTCCCGGTCTACAAGACGCAAGGAGTCAACTGGAGATCCACCAGTCCCTTCACCTTGATATGACTCACAAGGCAACACTCAATAGAGCAGAGCAGCAGCAGCAAAGGCAGCAAGCAAGAGTTGTTTTTTTAAATTCTGAATTGTGGAGGAGCCTCCCACGAACTACTTTATTTATAATATGGCCAATAGCTTAATTCCTATTCAGCCTAGGAGTTTGATCACTAGGCTGACTCCTAATGCAAGTCACTCCCTCTATAGAAATCGTGGAGGGTTGTGGGGACTAAAAACAACTTAAACAAGTATAGAAAATAAACTAAGTATGGAAACTACTAATGCAAAAACAAACTAAGGCTCCAAACACTTGGCCCTACTCCTGCTTCTTGTTCTTCTTCTTGTGGATGTAGGCCCTTGGATCTGCATCACCTTCGTATCAAATGGACATAAAAAATGCCTTTCTGCATGGTGATTTATAGGAGGAGGTTTATATGGAGCAACCTCT
The DNA here is from genome assembly GCF_018873765.1 of Telopea speciosissima. NCBI lineage: Eukaryota > Viridiplantae > Streptophyta > Magnoliopsida > Proteales > Proteaceae > Telopea > Telopea speciosissima. The sequence continues at coordinate 84,024,867 of NC_057916.1, read as the reverse complement.
TGGGTATGTTGCTCAGGGGGATTTTGGCCGTGTAGACACAAGGCTATTTGCAAGTTGAAATAGTCACCTAGAGCATGGTTTGACAAATTTAGCTTTATTGTTACTCGTTGTGGTTTGTCCCAATGCTATTCTGGCCACTCTGTCTGTCCAACGACATGGCTCGAAAATGGTTGTTCTTGTTTTTTATGTGCTTCAGGTATTGCTACAGTAAAGTCGTATCTCCATCAGCATTTCCAGATGAAGGATTTAGGTCCTCTTTGATATTTTCTTGGCATTGAAGTACAAAGGAGTAAGAATAATCTATCCCAACGGAAGTATGATACCAATTTACATACAGAGGGTCGATCCTTATCGAAAAGGAGATCGAAGAGAAAGAGAAGATCAGAGAGAGGGGCGAGAGGCGGAACTCGAGAGCTGGCGGAGCTAGGTCTGCTTTCTCTGAAGAAATGAGCTGCCTTATATAGAGGGGGAGGTCGGCTACGGATTCCAAAAATTTTTAATTCCGGAATAGTAACTGCTGACGTGTGCTGACGTAGGGCGGCTGGTACTATTCAGCACTGTTCATGGGTCCAGATGACGTCATGGGTGACGTAGGGCGGCGGCACTGTTTGTTGACGTCAGGTGACGTAGGGCGGCTGCACTATTCATGGGACCATGCTGATGTCAGGGATGACGTTAGTCTGATCCGAGATTGATGTCATCGTCGTCGTGACCGGCAAAGAGAGGATTGGGCTCGTTGAGGAGAGCTTCATTGGCGGCTTCCTGAGCAACGAAGTTCGGGCGTCGGCTGCAGCCATGGTTTCAATCGCTTGCAACATCGGCAGAGAGTGCCAGGATGTCGAGGACGGGAGAGAGTGTCTGGAGCTGGTCGATCAGTTGGAATGTATCGGCAGCAACTTCATCAGGGATCTCGTAATCCATCATGAACTGGGTGACGAAGAGTCGTCTTCCGTCTGAGACAAGATAACGGTATCGTGGACAACCGTTGGGATGAGTGAGTCCGAGAGCTTCTTTGTGTAAGGCGATCAAGGACTGTTTGTACGAGGCTTTCCGCATGTATCGCAAATTAGCAATATGCAGAGCTTGGCTTCATCTCGTAACAAGAGAAGGTTACGCTAAAGAGTAGCAGGAGGCGGGCGGAGATGCCGAGCGATAGGGCCGGAAGAAGCATTCTAGAGAAGACCAGTTGGCCTACTAGTCCCCATTCAACAGCAGCAATACTCCATGGTTCGGAGCCAGGGTAGAAGATAAGGGCGGTACTGATTATGTTGTTCAGTCCGTATTATATTTTTGGGAAATTCCAGCATAAAATCTTGATAGCGCTGGTATTGGTCATGATCCAAATGACGTAGAATCATTGGAAAATTTTCCGGGAAGGATTTCTTTAGCTTTTAAATATAAGCAGATTTTGTATGCTTTATAGAAGAGAGCATCTTTTAAATGATCTTCAATACAATCCGCAATCAAGAAAGTCGTGTACTTTCTCGGGGAAGTAACATCGTCCCCAATCGGTGTCTCTAATTGAGTCGAGTACAATAGATCATGAGGCGAGCTGCTTGGCATAGAAAGATCCAAGAGCCTTTGCGAAGGTGGTAAGAGCAATGCATTAAACGGCTTTTTCTGCCGCAACTCCGCGCTCTTCCACAAAGGGTTCAACCGATGGTACCACTTGGTAGGTATGCCATCGTGATGAAAGAAATCGGTGGTGTTGAGACCGATCCGACCAAATTGTGAAGGCGAATATTAGCCGATTGTTTTTTGCACAACTGGGAGTAGTCGGTCAGGGGTATATTCCACAAATAAAAGGATCTGACTGTCTGTTCTTGACTATTTCCGGGAAGAAATAGGGACTAAATGGTGAGAAGGGGAAGGAGAGAATTCCATTGTGTGGCAGAACTCGAATGTAACCAGGGGGAGTCCATTGGGTAGGTATCGCATACTTGGGGTTCTCTAATGAGAATACCACCACGAGGGGTAGGGAGTAAGCCTAGAAGAGGCTTGAGATTTCTTTTTGCTCTTGCGATGTGGTGTCGCGTGAGCTTTACCTTTCCCTTTATCGGGGGAATGCCGTGGATTCATGGCGGCTGCTAAGATAATCAGCCAAAAATTGTCGAGACCTTTAACATGTACAATTTCATACTCGATATTGATTAATAAGATTGGCCCAATTAATACGGCGAAATTAGTTTCTTTGATTTTGGTTTTAAGAAAATCACGAACCGCTTGATTATCGCCTAATAAGAAACTTCTCGGGTAAAAGATAAATTCTAAACCGTTGAATAGCATGTACAATGGCAAGAATTTCTTTTTCATAGATATTATAATTCATTGAGCCGGTAAATTTGCGAGTTGTATCCGCAAATTTGTTCATCGAAGGGTTTTTGAGGGGTCGGGCTTTAAGAACACAGCCCCAATGTTCATTGCTAGCATCTGTCTCTAAGATCAAGAGATCACCAAAGAAGAGGGAAATAACAGACGGACAAGATTGGGTAATCTCGGCCTGTATGTCAAGGACTATCTGTGTGTCAGATGGGGTCCAAGAAAAGTCAACATCTTTTTTAGTTTTGTCGCACATAATTTTGTGCTTTTCTCCGATGACGAAGACGACGAAATTCTCAACGAATCGTCCTTCGACTCGGCTTCGCGACTCGACTTTGAGTCACCCCGAGTCTATCCCCGACTCACCTCCTGCTACCCACGCACCCAACTGTCGGTGAACCTTCTTCTAAACGCAAGGTAGGTCCAACAGACCATCTTGACACCGATGCGGACTTTCAACCCCACACTGGGGCCCGCACTTCTTTTGGTCTCGACGAAGTCTTTACCACCAACCCCGAGGTTCCCATCCTTACCCGAAAGGACGACCTCCATAAATATGGGTTAGCCTCCTATGACACTTATTTGGATCTTACCAATATTGCCATTAAAGATTATGATAAGGCAATCGCGCAATGGGCTCAAACCTTTTCTTTGTTGATTACCAATAACAAGACCACATGGAAAGTAGAACAATTCCTTGAATACTTTTGTGGTTCCCTGCAAGGTGATGTCTTGCAATTTATTAAAAAGTTTGACCAAACTGACGATGGGAAAGTTGCAAAAACAACCCTTCTGACCTATGTCTCTAACCCAGAGAAGGTCTTGGTCGAATTCACGAAGCTCTTAAAATCTGAGTTTTGTGGTTACCATCACCCTGACAAGCTTGCAGAAGATGTCAGTTTCAACCTAACCAAGATTAAGCTAAATAATTTAAATGAATTTGAAGCTTTTTCTAAAAAATACATCTCTTTTTCAATTATTAGATCCATCCAAATCTGATTATTGGAAGGAACAATTCTTTCCTAAACTCCCTCCTCCTTGGGATGAACTATGTCATACGACATACCCAGGTTTTATCAACGATTCCAAATCCGTTGATACCCTTGGCAACCGAATCAATTTCGTGTTTCGCCACATCTTAGATCACTGTTTAAAGGCCCGTGCTGCTAAACAATTGAAACAGAAGGTCTCCCCCGGCCTCTGTAAAGATCTTCTTCAAAACGAATTTGAGTTTGGTACCAAGCCATCTCATTTCTCTAAATCCAAGTCTTTCAAATCCTTTCCTTTTCGTTCCAAGAAAAAAAGGTATCATTGGAAGAAATTCCATAAAAAAGACTTTCCAAAGGACTTTTCTTCGTCCAAGAACAAACGTTTTACCAAAAAACGCTTTGTTTCCAAACGTACCCCTTACACTGGTAAAAAGGACAAATCTCAATGTACCTGCTACCTCTGTAATGAAAAGGGCCATTTTGCCAATGAATGCCCTAACAAATCGAAGAATGCTCGAAAAATGATTCGTTACCTCGACGAATGTAACTACGAGATTCTTTTCTTCTCCGAAGTCTCTGACCCCACAGAACTTCTCTATGAAGTCTTCTCTGAATCGGATTGCTCTGATTCTGATGACGACTCCTCTGATTTCATCTTTATGGAAGACGAATCCACAACCGATTCGGCTCCTATTGAAATCCAACCGATTCCCTCTTCTGAAAACGACTCGGTTTCTCTCAATCACTTTATTCGTGAAGACGTCTCTTTTGACCCTAATCTCTTCACTAAGCTAAAAACCATTAAGCATGACGAGGTTTACAAGCTTTCCAAGCTTAACCTCTGGTCTCGACGTTTCTTTGACCAAGCAAGTAGCAATTCCACTGCTCAATCTACAGATGACGCGTCTCTTGAGATCTCCCTGTTCAATCCGGCTCAAATCCAACGATTAGTAGCCAAACATCCTCGTTTGAGATACATTCGCATTGGTCTCATTCAGATTGAACTCACGGCTCTCTTTCGTCAAGGCATCGACACCCCTGTTGTCATTGCTGTCTTTGACAAAAGATTCCTATCCGATCCAATTAATGCCTTAATCGGAGGAATTGAGTCCAACCTCATTCACGCTTCGTCTGGTTCAAACTTAGACCCAACTTCTTCCTCTCGGTCCAGGATCCACATCTTTGTGATTCAGGGTTCTTAAAATCAAGACCCAATGGATGGCATGAAAGCCGATACCATAACCTCGTTAGCTGGAAATGTTTGCACGAATTAACTAACGTTACTTCAACCAAACTATTGCCTCTTCCGGATAAACGGTTCGTCGAACTTTTCGAACCAAAACCTTTCGAACACGAGATCCAACCTCCTTTACTCGATTGGCATGATATCCAACTTCCCCAGGAATGGCTGCTCTCCGATATTCTTGATACCCTCAAAATATCACGCTCCTTCTCCTCCTACCTTTGAACTATCAAGCTTCGAAATAATCTATATTTCCGCCGACGTTCTCCGGTTCTCCTTCCTTAGCTAGAATCGCTAGTACTCCTTCTCTTAGATCCGCCATACCCGCTCATCTAATGCCTCGATTGGCTCTTCTTCTCGCCATTCGCTTTCTTTCTTATGTTCCACGCAATATGCTCGATTCAACCCGAGCTCGGATACCTCCTTCCGCTGAGCATTCAAAGCTCCCTTCGTAAAGATTTTTCCGACACCGATTCTACTCTGTCATTAATATCTTTCATCGGTATGTCACGACCGACACCGATATTTTCTTTCAATCTAATCAAAACCCCAAAAACTACTCCTATGTTAAGGGCCATTTTGATTTTTCTGTTTCAAACCATATACTCGATGTCCTTATGGATACCGGTGCTACCGGATGCATTTGTAAAACAACCGCACTTCCCGCCATCTTTGGGAAAAATTGGAACAACCCACGTATATTAGTGGTGTTTCGGGTCCCACAACGACCCTTGAGTATCGTGCTCACAATATCCCAATCTTCTTCCAAAACAAGCGATTTATAATTCCAAAAATTACTTGTTTTCCCACTATGCATGGTGATTTCATCCTTGGTACGAACTTTATGCATAAGTATCTACCGTTCATCCCGCATTCGATTCTCGTTCAAATACACCATCCCTCCGGTGATGTTTCTCTTCCCTTACTCCTATCTCACAAATCTGTTTGTGATGATTTCGATTTTACTCCCAACGGATTTCTTCTTCCGTTCTCCAACAAAGTTACCTCTGTTGATTGGTCACATCTGTCGCCTCCGCCATTTCCCATTGGCTCGACAAACTCTCTTCTCATTTGGTGACCAACCCCTCCTTCATTGGGAAAAAAGCCCTCGTTGGTGTTCTATCCAACTAACTAATCCTAACACGATTATTCGGGTAAAACCCATCCTCTACATCAAAGCCGATATCAAGAATTCGATAAGCGATTTCCAATTATTGGCTCTCCGACTTATTGAACCTTCAACAAGTCCTCACTCTTGCCTGCTTTGTGGTACGCAATCATGCGGAAATAAAAGCGTGGCAAAGCCCGTATGGTTATAAACTATAAACGTTTAAACCAAGACATTGTCTTCGACGGATATTTCATTCCGCGAAAAGACGTTCTTATCCACGTGCAAACAAGCTAAGATTTACGTAAGTTTGACTTAAAATCAGCTTCGGCAAATTAAGCTCACTAAGGAATCCAAACCTCACGGCTTTCTCCACTCCTTTTAATCGCCATTACCAATGGACGGTTATGCCCTTCGGATTATGTCGCCCCTCGGGTTTTCCAACGTTGGATTGACTCCATCTTTGGTTCCCTCTCTTTTGTGTGGCATATATAGACGACATTCTCGTCTTCTCCGATTCCCCTCTTGAACATACGAAACACCTTCGTATCATCAGTGATTTATTCCTCAAACATGGAATAATCCTTTCTCCCACGAAAATCGAACTCGAAAAAACTCGAATCGAATTTCTTGGTCTCATCCTTAGTGATCAAGGCCTCCAACTCCAAGATCACATCCTGATTAAAATAAAGGATTTTCCTTCTGTCCTCCGTGACAAACAGCATCTCCAACAGTTCTTAGGAATCTTGAACTATGGACGCAATTACATAAAAGACCTCTCAACTAAAGAAAAAAGTCTTTTATTAAAATTGAAAAAAGATGTTGACTTTTCTTGGACCCCATCTGACACACAGATAGTCCTTGACATACAGGCCGAGATTACCCAATCTTGTCCGTCTGTTTATTTCCCTCTTGCTGGTGATCTCTTGATCTTAGAGACAGATGCTAGCAATGAACATTGGGGCTGTGTTCTTAAAGCCCGACCCCTTAAAAACCCTTCTGATGAACAAATTTGCGGATACAACTCTGGCAAATTTACCCCGGCTCAACAGAATTATAATATCTATGAAAAAGAAATTCTTGCCATTGTAAATGCTATTCAACGGTTTAGAATTTATCTTTTACCTGAGAAGTTTCTTATTAGAACTGATAATCAAGCGGTTCGTGATTTTCTTAAAACCAAAATCAAAGAAACTAATTCTCGCCGTATTAATTGGGCCAATCTTATTAATCAATATCAGTATGAAATTGTACATGTTAAAGGTACTGACAATTTTTTGGCTGATTATCTTAGCAGGCCGCCATGAATCCACGGCATCCCCCTGATAAAGGGAAAGGTAAAGCTCACGCGACACCACATCGCAAGAGCAAAAAGAAATCTCAAGCCTCTTCTCTAGGCTTACTCCCTACCCCTCGTGGTGGTATTCTCATTAGAGAACCCCAAGTAACAGCGGCAGTACCTACCCAATGGACTCCCCCTGGTTACATTCGAGTTCCTGCCACAACAATGAATTCTCTCCTTCCCCTTCTCGCCATTTAGTCCCTATTTCTTCCCTAAATAGTCAAGAACAGAGACCAGATCCTTTTATTTGTGGAATATACCCTCACCGCTACTCCCAGATTGTACAAAAACAATCGGCTAATATTCCGCCTTCACAATTTGGTCACGGTCTCAACACCATCGATTTCTTTCATCACGATGGCATACCTACCAAGTGGTACCATCGACTTGAACACTTTGTGGAAGACGCAGTTGCCGCCGTAAAAGCCGCTTTGCATCGCTTCTTACCACCTTCGCAAAGGCTCTGATCTTTCTATGCCAAGGCTTCACCTTCGCCTATCAGACTCGACTCAATTAGACACACCGATTGGGGACGATGTTACTTCCCTGAGAAAGTACACGGCTTTCTTCGATTGCGGTGTATTGAAGATCATTTAAAAGATGCTCTCTTCTATAAAGCATACAAAATCGCTTATATTTAAAAGCTAAAGCAATCCTTCCCGGAAATTTTTCCAATGATTCTACGTCATTTGGATCATGACCAATACCAGCGCTATCAAGATTTTATGCTGGAATTTCCCAAAAATATAATACGGACTGAACAACATAATCAGTACCGCCTTATCTTCTACCCTGGCTCCGAACCATGGAGTATTGTCGCTTTTGAATGGGGACTAGAAGGCCAACCGGTCTTCTCTAGCGAATATCGTCGTCCTCGACCAATTGCCCATGATGATCCGAACTATGATCGCCCATGCGTCGCATTGGAGATTCTCTCGTGGACTTGAATTCACCATTTGCAAGCACCTCGGCTAGCGTGAACGCGAACGCTTCTTCCAGACCCTATCGGCTCGGCATCTCCGCCCCGCCTCCGCTACTCTTTAGCGTAACCTTCTCTTGTTACGTATGAAGCCAAGCTCGCATATTGCTAATTTGCGGATACATGCGGAAAGCCTGTACAAACAGTCCTTGATCGCCTTACACAAAGAAGCTCTCGGACTCACTCATCCCAACGGTTGTCCACGATACCGTTATCTTGTCTCGCACGGAAGACGACTCTTCATCACCCAGATTCATGATGGATTACGAGATCCTGGTGAAGTTGCCCGATACATTCCAACTGATCGACCAGCTCCAGACACTCTCTCCGTCCTCGACATCCCCGCTCTCCTCGCCGATGTTGCCGAAGCGATTGAAACCATGGCTGCAGCCGACGCCGCCCGAACTCGCTGCTCGGAAGCGCCAATGAGGCTCTCCTCAACGAGCCCAATCCTCTCTTTGCCGCCACGCGGCGCCGATGACATCAATCTCGGATCGGACTAACGTCATCCTGACATCAGGCATGGTCCCATGAATAGGCAGCCGCCCTACGTACCGGGACGTCAACAAACGATGCCGCCGCCCTACGCCACCATGACGTCATCTGACCCATGAACAAGCTGAACAAGTACAGCAGCCAGCCCTACGTCAAGCCACGTCGGCAATTACTATTCCGAATTAAAAATTTTTGGAATCGTGGCGACCTCCCCCTCTATATAAGGCAGCTCATTTCTTAGAGAAAGCAGACCTAGCTCCGCCAGCTCTCGAGTTCCGCCTCTCGCCCCTCTCTCTGATCTTCTCTTTCTCTTCGATCTCCTTTTTGCTGACTGAAACCGGTATGCTTGCATCCAATTAATACTCCTTGGATCCATATTGGAAATTGGAAGCTTCTAGTGGTGAGGGTATTAAAGATAAACACCGGTATAAAAGAATTGTTGGGAAACTTATTTACCTTACTGTGACACAACCTATATCTCCTTTGTTGTTGGTATTATTAGTCAATTTATGCAATCTCCTCAGAAGGCTCTCTTGGAGGTAGCATGTCGTATTCTGCAATATTTGAAGGAAGCTCCAGGTAAAGGACTCGCTTATCATCCCCATCAGAGTGTTGATTTGGTTGGATTCTCTGATGCTGATTGGGCTGGATCAGCTGGTGATAAGCGATCTACCATGGTATTGCACATTTGTTGGTGGCAATTTAGTTACCTAGAGAAGTAAAAAAGCAGACACTTGTAATGTTAGGGCTGAGTATCGAGCTAATAGCTCATACTGCAGCTGAGTTGATGTGATTAAAGTCATTGCTTCAAGAGTTTGGTTTTCCTGTAACGTTACCGAATAGATGTTTTGTGATAACCAGGCAGGCTATCTATATTGCTAGTAATCCGGTGTTCCACGAAAGAACTTAGCACATTTAAGTTGACTGTCACTTTGTATGGAATGCCGCCATGAACAAGCTAATTGCAACTCCGTTCGTTTCTTTTGTAAATCAATTGGGTGATGCATTCACCAAACCTCTATTTGGTCCTACTTTCCGGCAAGTTTGTTCCAAACTGGGCATGGATGACTTGGGGTCAACATGATAACATTTATGTTTCTGGGCGATGTTTCTATTCCATAAATGACTTCTTGTATTTCTGTTACTGGGCCAAATTTTTGGACAAAAAAAGGGATTTGGTAAAGCATAGTAATTTATTTTTTTGAGGCAAAAAAGAAACAAAAACGCGTTTGTTATGCACAATCATTTCAGTTTTCTATAACTTCTATAAATTTTCAAAAATACCATTGAATACCCAAAAATTTGGTGGTGACAGTGGCCGCAGAGGAGGTGGTGGAGGAGATGGTGGTGGCGGTGGTGGTTGTTGAAGTTGCATTGGAGGTGGTGTTTTATTTTGAACATGAAATTACTGCTTTTCCCATCAAATTAACCATGTGCTCATTAAAGAGCAACACCCCCCCCCCCCAATCTTTATTTCTGAGAAGCTTCAAATTGGAGTTTCTTTTTTTCTTTTTCTCAGCTACTTTTTGTCCCAGATCATTCCCAGGAACAAAAAAAGGAACTAGTGTTTACAAACAGATTTCTTTTTCTTTTTTCGTTCCCAGGAAAAAAAAACAGAAAAATAGAGGAATAGAAGTGTTATCATGCAGGCCCTTGTATGCTCCCGCTTGAGGGGAGTGTTAGCAATTCCATTATGTGCCACAATAGGGGAAGTGTCCCTATTGTGGCTATGTGTCTTCGTTTGATAGTTTTCCTAGTTAGATTAGGACTTCTCTTTGTTTTCTTATTTCTTAGCTGGGTATCTTGTGTTGTTTTGTCACTAAGATTCCTACTTACTATCTGAGTTGTCAGCCTTTGTACTTATTACAAATACAATCGGTAGGGGGAGCTGCAAGGTATCGAGCCTGCTGATATTCTTAGCAGTCTCACCTCTCCCTTCTTCAATTTTCTTCTCTTCTCTTGCATGGTTGCTTGTGTTTAAAGTTAGGTACTGGCACAGTAAGATATAAAATAAACTATAAAAACAGGAGCCAAAGAACAAACTGACCAGCACAAAGATACAGGATTAAAGGAAAAGAACCTTAGCATAGAGCTCCCTTGATTAACCATCCCTAGCTAACTCATCAGCCAAAGAATTGGCTGAACACATTCTTCAAAAAATCATGAAGTTTCCACAACCACAGAGGCCTTTCTTTTCTAACCAAAAGCTAAAATTTAAAATTACTTCATTTTGTTACTTAATTTTACGACAATCTGACGGAAACAATCCCTCTGTATTGAAACTAATAATTCAAATTTGACTTGCCTTGACCAGAGAGACAGCTAAGACTCCAATCAAAATTGATATTTGATTTGAGCAACAATAGAACCAATCCCCTCCTACGTATGATGTCACCCTAAACTGAAGACAGGACAATGACGCCACACATTTTAGACGTGCTTTATTCTGGAACTCAAGTTAGGTATAAGAATTTCTTTCCCCCATCACCAAGTTCAACCAGAATCCGATGAGGTAGGACTTCCAGCTCCCTTGTGGTGGAATATACAGATATCAAACCCCTTGCCAATGCAGGATGGGCCGCTTAAAAGCTTTAGGTGCTCCGATATCAAAGAATATAAGGCATATTTAACATGCAACCATGCATGGTGAGCAGTGTTCTCAGGCTAGACTGCAATGGGGCCATGCAAAGCGAAAAATGACTTTCTGCAAGATGAAATTTGCAGGTCCTTCAGGAACACAGATGTTTAACACACTTGGGCCATATTAGATTTCTGACCATGAGAATTATCACTGCTCTTGTATGTAATCCATTAGATTCTTCAGTTTGAGAGATCGAATTCCCCACTAAAGATAGAATCTCTAATGTAACTTAGATATTTGCAGTAAATATTAGCTACAAACAAAAGACAGGCTAAATAAGGAAGGGCATTATACACAGCACAGTAAACATTCTGAGCCCAGAATACTAAATAAAAACATTGATTAAACCAATGACTCTAACCCAATAGCAAAAAGAAAACCTTTAGAATATGCTGAAAACCAAGAACGATGGAGCAAGGAGGTGAAATAATCCTAGGCTCCTAGCACCCCCTGGCAGGCTAAAATGATTGCAGACCACCAAAATTGAATTTACTCAAGAAAAATTAAAGTAGAAGTTCAAAGTAGCATCATCACATTTCTAACTATTTCCACTAAGTACTTCTAAAAGGAATTCCATAAACATCTATTGCTGCAAAAACATCACCAACAGTAAAATCTGATGTTTTCACAGGAGAAGAATGCAAGCTTGATTAGCAATATCGATGTACTTGCAGAAGCAGAACGGAGAAATAAAGTGAAGCAAACTAAACAGTGTGCAGCCTATTGTATGCAACTCCAATGGGAGCAACTAAATATTGAGAGAAATAAAGATCTAACCTCTGAGTTGTAGAACCTGAGTTCCCTCCGGAACTTAATAGCTCCTTCTACTTTCTCTATGGGATTAATAGGATTCAAAAAATCAACAGGTGGTCCATTCGTTGAGCATATCAGAAATCCAATCACACCACTGCAAACAACAGAAGAAATATTCAGAAATGAGACATAATTTCATAGTATATAACACAGATCAGATTACAAGAACCATGCAATCTTATCAGCTAATGAAATACAATACTAAAACGTATCCTAACTGTTGCACCCATATTTTGACCAAAATACTCAGCTTTCTAGAGTTACTTTTTGTTTACAAACAGAACAGAAAGGAGGTTGAGTAGTATATTAATGGTTTCCTACTAAACTCAAATAAGCCTTCTCCCAAATACTGCAGTTGGCTACACAAATCCTGATAAAAATGGATTGCCCCATTTTTCATATGTATAACAATGAATTGAACTTTTTATTAAAAAAAAAAAAACACACCTAAATTCAAATCTATACTTCCTGCTAATGCTGGGTTATTTAGGTTACTCCTTAAAAGTTTCAGCCAGGACACAGCACTAGACCCAAGGGCCATAAATGCCTTTCAGGACTTCATGACTACACACCATTTATGTTAGACCTCTGCTAATATTTGTTGAACATAAGAATTCATTTTTTAAAATAAATTATGTATTAGGAGAGTCCATAGTACAAATCATTACCTTGGATAAGTAGGAACACTAGCCCAAGCATAACGAACAGAACCCTTGAATGTTTCACGGCAAATAGAGATCATATCTTGAATAAGGTGTGTGTGGAGCCACATACTTTCTGCCATGCTACAAAGAACACCACCAGGCCTTAATGCCCTTGCTGCCGTCTCAAAAAAAGGCCTTTCAACTAATTCTTGAGCAGGACCTGAATCAACAACCCAACACACACCCCCGCCCAAAAAAAAGAGGATTTCAGTGAGGAGATGCTTCTTCCAGTCTCAGTTTATTTAAATATTGAAACATGTCTTAGGAATCTCACACAGTTACACTAAATAACATAATGTTTTAGGAGTCAATTTTCCAGTAACAAATAGCCTTTTTCTGAACTACTCAGTATGAAAGCAGCCAAGGACTTGAGCAAAAGGAAACATAATCACAAAATGATTGCCACTGGAAGAGTTTCCACAGAATCATTTCTGATAGCTCCACATGATCCCATCACCACTGTGAGAATAATAGAAATTCAATTTCATATGTTTCTAGCTACCAAAGATTGTTGTTCACATTCCATTGTTGCTGCTGTCTCTATTATCATTTTTTAAAGCGTGTTGTTTCCAAGATCATAATACTGTGTTAGACCCCTCTCACAAATCCCAACATAAACATATTGAATTTCATTAATAGAAAACATCATCTTCAAACAAGAAGAAGATTAAGATGTCTATTAGTGTATGTTGAAACAAATGCATTTTTATGTACATCCAAAAAATTATATATATTTAAAACAGTCGGTAACTCGGTATATAGTTTACAACATACCCACAGGATCGGATGAATCCACAATAATTGCATCATACATCCCTTCAGGTGTATTCCTTAAAAATTCTGCAGCTGTCAAAATCATCCATATGTACACAATAAATTCAGTGGTCACAACTTCATTGTAGGTTAAAATTCCACAAAATAAACGGAAATTGAAGGCACAAATATATGTTGGTTAAATAACGACACGAACAACCAAATAGACAACCGTCCAGCATACCATCACCAATATGAAGTTGGACACGAGGATCCTCAAATCCAACAGATAAATCTGGAAAGAACTTCTTAGACACCTAGAAGAGAAGAGTAAGAGTTAGGCCACAAGAAAATATTTTATAATAAAAAATTGTTCATGAACATGAACAAAGTGACCATCTTTCTAAAATGTTTCAGAACATACTTACATCTATCACCATCTTATCTATCTCACAAATATCAATGTGCTCTACAGAGCTATGGCGAGAAATTTCCCTGAGAACCCCACCATCGCCACCACCTACAACCAGGACCTGCATTAAGCAGTTCCAGTAACACTTAGCAAATAAAAATAAACCCTTTTTTGTATTCAATAAGACATAATTCATCATTTAGTACTTGATAAAGAGTAACCAACTCAGCTCAAGATCAGCTTAAAATTAATATATAAGGTACAACTTATTTTCCTCTCTTTTGACAAATAGAAGAAATTAAGTCATTGATGGGACCATATCATACATTCTGGTGCATGATAAATTGCTTGGAAAATATCTAGAAACTGACGACACATAATCACATGCTGGGAGTCTTGATAATGAACCCTGTCATTAGGATGGAAAATATCTAGAAATTGACGACACATAATCACATGCTGGTAGTCTTGATAATGGACCCTGTCATTCTCCTAGCATTGCTCAAGTGCTTTTCAAGAATCTTCTAATAATGCAAAAAAACTCAAAGGTTAGATCGGGTCTAACATTTGAACTAGGCTGATGGGAATCTGATCGTGGGGTTTCACAACTGAAATCGGACCGTCGTTCAATTATTCAATTGCAACCTTGTTCGGACTGTGTACTTCAGTTTGATTGTCACTTTCGTTGTTCACATTTTCTTCCATATCTGCTTCACCTTCTGAAGACTGTATCATGCTTGACACCGTATCATAGAAGCGGTTCTTACTATTGGCAAGATTCCGAAAACCTGTCTTCAAATTAGAAAGTTTTGTCTGCAGTTTACGGAACCCATTACTACTCGAAAGGAGTAAATCGTATCGATCAACCTCCATGATGTAGTGGATTTATGATAACAATGGTAGAATTGCAATTTATTGGACTACAAACTAAAGAGAAGAAAAGAAGACTAGTGTAACGTATTGGTGGGAAGGGGTAAACTTGGAAGAAAATAAAAATAAAGACAATATAGAATAAGAATAGAAGGGAGGAGGCAATTCTGGAAAAAAAAATAGAATAAGAAGTAATTAACGACTACGTGGAAGAGGGGGGGTTAATTCTGGAAATTGAGAAAATAGGATATTAGAATGAGGCGGGGGGGAAAGGGGCTAAATCTGGAAAGAAGTAACTAAGACGTAAGGGAGGATGAGGGACAAACTTGGAACAATCCAAAAATAAAGCAGAAAAGGAGACGAGAGGAAGTAAGTGGTATTTTGGGAAATTAAAGAAAATAATACAAGAAATAAACTGAAATCGTGATTCGTGAGTGGGCTGGGTGGGCACTGTAGTTGACTTGAAAACCAGCAGGGTTTTAAGTTTGCAGAGTATTTTTTTTTTTTTTTTCACCACGCGACTTCTACAGAGAATATGGCGGAAGCCTCAGAGCAAGGAATTCGAGTTGGACCAGGCTGGGGAGTTCAACTTCCACTTGGGTATAAAACCAGCAAGGAAGCCGGCGAAGGAAAACCCTGCGAAGAAGACGTGTTGAAGCCGACCGGCGGAGACCAAGTTCGAGTTCAATAAGGAACCAGCGGCTGGAGATGGAGTTCGAGTGCAACCCAGGTATGGCTTCTCTCTCTCTCTCTCTCTCTCTCTGTTGCTCAATGTCTCTTTTTCTCTCTTCTTTTCTCTCTCTTTTTTATTTTGGTTCTGTCCTCTCTACTCCCACTCCTTCTCTTCTTGCTTCTTCCCTTCTTTTTGTTTTTTAATCGTTGGCGGAACACCGGGCAAAGGGGAAAATCAATTGGAGTTGTGGGGAAAAAAAGAAAAGGAAACGGTGGTGTAACAGAAGGGGGTTCTGAATTTCTGGTTGATGTTAAGGGATGGGCGGGAATCAAAGGAATGGGTTTCAACTTCTCTGTTTGTTCAACAGAGTTCCTTTTTTTTTTTTTGGTTCGCTGTTACAGCGAG
This sequence comes from Telopea speciosissima, assembly GCF_018873765.1. NCBI lineage: Eukaryota > Viridiplantae > Streptophyta > Magnoliopsida > Proteales > Proteaceae > Telopea > Telopea speciosissima. The sequence continues at coordinate 84,009,121 of NC_057916.1, read as the reverse complement.
GAAGAAAGGGAAAGGGAAGGTGGGTTGGGTTTTGCTAATAAGGTGGAAACGAAGGGGAGGTATGGTCACTGGAGTCGAAGGGTGTTTTTTTTTTTTTCCACTGCTGCTGGTCGTATTGCAGAACAGTAACGGAAGAGAAGGGATAGAGAAGAAGAAGAAGAAGAATGGGGTGAGAGAGATTGACTGGGAGGGATATGGGAATTTTGGCTCTGATACCAAATTGGAGGTAGGCTGGTAGCAAAGAAGAGGAAGCCTGAGAAGAAATCAGAGCTGCAGGGGAGAGAGGAACGCATAAGAAAAAGGAGGGGGGGAGAAAGCTCTCACACAGCCCGCAGGCTACTCAAACCACAATCAACTATACCATTCTATTCAATCTATCTCCAACGATGGGGAATTACATCATATATAAAAAAGAAATAAAAGAGTCCTAAAAATAAAGGCCAACTCTAAATAACATAAATTCCTAAAATCCTAGGAAATCCAAAAACTCAAACTGGACCCAGTTCATCTTCGTCTGGATACCCAACTGGGTTTGGGTCGGTCCAAGGTAGTGTATCTGCATCATTTGCCTTGTGTGGGAATGGTTTTTAGAAGATCTTGTGGGCCCATTGGAGATATCAAATGGAGAAATATTCTATCCTAATGCCGCCATAGTTTCGTTTCTATTTTCAGTTTTAGAAAGTAGATTTCATTTCATTACAATAGAATCTTAGGTAGTTTCTAATTTTAGTCTTTCTATTTCATGTAATAGCAATAGGGAGATTTGGTTTCTATTTTTGTTTCTTTCTGTCTTTGAATTAGTAGTCTAACAAGCAACTAAGTTAGAGTTACTTAGGCAGCAAGTTTTTCAAGTTTTATTTTTGGAAAAAAAGTCCTATATAATGTAATAGACTCCAAGGGAGTCCCCCACGATTTGAATGATGAATAGAAGCTTGCTTTTGCAAACCCATTGTCCTGAGAGAGGCTGAGAAAAGGTGAGATGCCCTGGCTGAGATAGCCATTCTATCCCCATCCCCCCTTTTATTTTCTCCATCGATTTTTGTTCCCTACTCTGACTTTATTTCCTGTGCACAACTGAGATCATCTGATCTCCATTAGTGCTGCTGAGATCTTCTACTTCAGTCTATATCTAAGTAACAGTTCCTGGTTCACAGAAGCAGGAACTCCACTCTTGCGGATTCCAGATCTGGGAGATTACTCCCAGCCACTGCTGCTGCTATATTTATGCAACTAACCACTGAAATTGAGAGATATTTGGGCCACACCAACCCTTATTGTGGCCTACAATCGACCCAAACTTGGAGCAATTCCACTGGCTGAATCTTAGGATATACACTAAGCTTCTAATTTTGAACTTCGTTTCTATTTTTGTTATCCTGACATATCTCAGTCTACAGCCATCAACTGAAGCTGATTTTTGGATAACTGAATAATCTTATTGTTCCTTCCAATCGGCGGTAATATCTTCTTTAAATTCTTGGCTGGTGGGTTGCTGTCACATATGTCTTTAGGAGGGTTATTCAATATGTTTGATGTTATGGGAGGGTTTAAGGGACTGTTATGACCTTGTGTATTTACTATTTGGATTTAGTTTATATACTGTTACAAGTCTGAACCAGTACCTATACTTGAGTTGTGCCTGTGATCCTGACTGTGATTGGATAGCTCCTATCTAGCCTTACATGATGATGGTTATTACAAACAATGTAATAAGTTAGAATTTCTGTTAGAAATGCACCAGTAAAAAAAAAATTTAGATGAGGTGAATGATAGGGACACAAGCCAAGCAACTTCCCCACTACAGGTAGCAACATCAACAAAGAATAGAAACCTATGCTACTGAAAATTAGTAAATTACAGTTTTAGGAGATGGAATCGAACAAAGTGGAAGGTGAGCTATCATCTCCTGGTAGGCACATTCATCTTTCTCAGTCAACTGAACTATACCATCAAGCACGAGTACTTTTCCATAAGTTGAGGCCTGCAACAAAATATACATATCCTCATTAGGAAATATAATAAGAACACTTTAAGATGAAGAAAAATGTGAGATTTGAATCATCACTCCGTATATTCCAAGATATAAATTTGAGAATATGAACCTCAAAAACCAAGATCTCTTGGTACTCTGATGTGCCTCTGTATAAAATCTTCTCTACTTTAAGAGAATGTGCCTCCCCTACAAATTGGATTCAAAAGCATACAATGAAAATAACCAAAAAAATCCAGTTTCATCTGTTGCAAATCATGATTATAGTCATTTTACGGTGAAAATTTATTTAGGCATCAAAGAAATAAATTGCATGACAAAAAAATCTGTAATTAATCATCCAAACACCACCACCACCTGTAGATCCCTTTGAAAATGTGAGCAAAGAAGCCAACCACTTTGAAGCATCCTTACATTGTTTTTCTAGCTATCAATAACCCATAACAATAGTCCATCCCTTCAAGTAGATATGGAGGTACATGGTCCAATCTTGTTAAGATTCTTCTAGCGTGCAAAATTAGTATTAAAAAAAAGAACTCAAAACTTTATAAGACCGTTTTTATGCTTCTCTTTTTCATTCTTTTGTTTTTTTTTGGTAAATAATTATATTACCGAACCCCAAGAGGGGGGCAGGGAAGAGCGAACCAGAGAAACAATATACAAGAAAGGGAAGAAGGGAAAAGAGAGAGGGGGGAGGGAGGAGGAAAAAAAAGGGGGGGCGATCGACCAACCTACACAGAGGAGGAGGACTGCAAAAGGGCAGAATCAAGGCCCCAAAAAGTCAAAATATGTCTGTTTCTGTGGCTGTCCGAGAAGGGCCTCTAGCGAATCCTGCTGAGGTTGGTGGACACATCGAAGGAGATGGCTTTCCAAATCACATCAAACGATCTAGATTGGAAATCCATCTCCTGAGGTTCCTTTCCATCCATATATGATGAATAGCGGCGCTAAAAATTAGCTTCCCTATACTGTCACAAGTAGAGTTCCCAAAGAAGGTTTTGAGCAACCATTGCCATTCACGATCAAAGCTTTTGAACCTTCTGCTACGCGGCCAGATGGAGGATAATGCCTTTTTTCCATATGGTGGAGGTAAAGATGCAATCAAAGAAGAGATGGGGGATATCTTCACGGCCAATCCAACAAAGGTTGCAGGAGGGGGGGGCTAGGATGGTGCGATGGATAAGCAAGGCTTGAGTGGGCAGACAAAGTCTTAGGACTCTCCAAACAGTTAGGCTATGGCGGGGAATGTGGCCTTTGAACCAGACTAAGTTGTGCCAGGGGACAGAGGGACAGCGGTCTCTGGAAAGGTGCCAGGCAGAAAAGGAGGAGAAGGTACCGGTGGGGGAGGGTAGCCAGGTGACCTTATCCGCACGGGGTGAGGGGTTATGAGGCAGCGGGGGAAGGGTTGTCCAGATCTGAGAGATGATGTCTGGGTTGAGGGATGGGTGGGGGGTCCAAGAACCAGAGGAAATGAGAGAGGAGACTGGGGTGGCCTTGGGGAGGCTAGAGGAATAGATAGCCCTGGGGCCAAGAAGATTAAAGAGGATTCCTAAGGGGTGCCAAGGATCGAGCCAGAGAGAGGTGGAGGTGCCATCAGTGATGGAAGAGGAGATACCACGGAGGGCCAGAGGGCGGAGGGAGAGGATCTTACGCCAAATCCAAGAGGAGTTAACATGGATGGGGACAGTCCATATGGAGTCAGATTTAAGAAGATGAGAGTGAACCCAAGAAACCTAGATAGAATCCTGACGAGAAGCGATTCTCCAGATGAGCTTAAGAATGCCCGCCGTGTTGGCGTCACAAATACGGTGGAGGCCCAGGCCGCCCTCGGATTTAGGGAGGCAGATAGATTTCCAACTGACAGGGTGGAGAAATTTGGGGGTGTTACTAACCTTCCAAAGGAAGGTGCAGAAGATGCGCTCAATGGCCTGTATGGTGGACTTAGGAATGTAGAAGATACCAGTCCAGTAAATACAAGTTGCTTGGAACACCGAACGGATACATTCGAGTCTTCCCGCGTAAGAAAGGAGCTTGCCTTTCCAGAGCTAGAGGCGTTTACGAATGTTGTCAAGCATAGGAGTGCAGTGGTGGCTGGAGAGTCTGGCAGGAATCAGGGGGAGGCCAAAGTAGGAGACAAGGAGAGACCCAATGGAGAAACCTGTTAAGAGACGAAGGGATTCTTTGGCAGAGTCCGGGACACCAGAGAGAAAATTTTTGGATTTGAGGAGATTGACACGGAGGCCAAAGAGAGACTCAAAAAAATGAAGGGAATCCATGATGGCAGAGATGGAGGAGTGGGACGCCTTAGAGAAGATCATCAGGTCGTCAGCAAAGGCCAGATGGGAAAGATTGATCTACTTGCATTTAGGAGGAGGGGAGATGAGGTGGAGGTCGGTTTTGGTTTGGAGGCTCCTGGAGAGGACTTCCAAGGCAAGGGAGAAGAGGAAAGGGGAGAGGGGACAACCTTGGCGAATTCCAACTTTGGAGCGGAAAAAGCCAGCGGGGGATCCATTGACCAAAACAGAGAAGTTAGGGGAGGAGATACAGGCATAAATCCAACGAATGAAGACTGGAGGGAAACCCATGAGGGAGAGCACATCACAGATGAAATCCCAACGGATGGAATCAAAAGCTTCGTGGAGATCGATTTTTAAGAGGGCTGCCGGCTAATGCGATTTGCGGTCGAAGCCTCTGACGATCTCAGAGCAGAGGATGATATTGTCCGCAATGCTCCGGCCGAAGATGAAAGCCGATTGGTTGGGACTGACAAGGGAGGGAATGACTGCCTTGATCTGGTTGGCAAGAATTTTGGCAATGAATTTGTAAATGAGATTACAGAGGGAGATGGGCCGGAAGTTAGTCAAGGAAGAGGCCCCGTCCTTTTTTGGGATAAGGCAGATGAACGTTTGATTGATCTGAGCAAGCTGACCCAGCTTGAAAAAGAAACTGTGAATGGCTTTGAGGACCTCTCCTCTGACAGAGTCCCAACAGCTGAGAAAGAAGCCCATACTGAAGCCATTAGGGCCCGAAGCCTTGTTGGTCTTATGGGAGAGGATAGCTCAGGAAATTTCCTCATCTGAGGGGATGGCGATGAGGGAATGGAAAAGGGATGGGGGAATAAACTTATCAATGAGTGCTGGGGGAATAGGGGAAGGGTGGGGTAGAGAGGGATTGAACAGGGTGGAGAAGAAAGAGGAGGCAGCTTCCTTGATATCAGAGGGAGAGAGAGAGGACCCATCAAAAGCAATAAAAAGGGTGATGGAATTCGAGTTATGCCTAGCTTTAAGGGAGTGATGGAAATAGGCTGAGTTCGAATCACCGAGTTCCAACCATTTGGAACGGGATTTCTGACGGAGGAAGCTCTCCTCGGAGAGGGAGAGAGAGGAGAGCTCTTCAGAGAGACGCTTCTCATCAACGGCAAACGTCGAATTGAGAGGGTCGAACTGGAGCTTGAATTGGACTTGAGAGAGATCGGATCGGTAGGAAGAGAGCCTGGAGGGGAGATTACCAAAGGTGGAGAGGTTCCACCTTCGGAGAGTAGCTTTTGTACTACGGAGTTTGTGAGCCAAGGTGACCAGAGGGTGAGAGGGAGAAGAAACCGGCAGACGCCAAGCTTTCTTGATGGTGGGCAAGTAGAGGGGGTGGGAGGTCCACATATCAAAGAACTTGAAAGGTTTGGGGCCAAAAGAGGAGTAAAGCTAGAGGGAAATGAGGCAGGGGGAATGATCAGAGAGGCCTTGGACAAGAAAGGAGGCATGGGAATGGGGGAGAGAGGAGAGCCAGACTTCATTGACGAGGAGTCGATCTAACTTGCAGGCAATGCGATCAGGGCCTACGACGATTGTGCTAGTAAGAGGGGAACCTGACCATCGGAGATCATCGAGGCCGAGATCCTCAATGCAGTCATTGAAAGGGTTGACCACCATAAGACCGATGGGCCTACCACCCAGCTTTTCAGATTGAGAGCGGACAACATTAAAGTCCCCTCCAATTCCCCAAAGAAGAGAATCCAATCCGGGCTTAAGGAGTGAAAGATCAGCCCAGAGGGAAAGACGATCACTAGCATGGTTGGAAGCATAAACCACAGTGATAAAGAAGGGAGAGGGAGAGCTGTGGAAAGAGAAGCATAGATGGACAAATTGGGAAGAAGAGTGGGTGGAAGAGATATGGAGTTTGGAAGGATCCCAGAGAACCCAGATCCAGCCTGAAGGCGAGTGGGTGTAATTTGAGAGGAAGGACCAGGAGGGAGCGATGGAAGCGGCAATGCAGGAAGCGTTATCCTGGAGAACACGAGTCTCAAGGAGAGCACAGAAGGAGGAGTTGGAGGATTTGATGAAAGAACAAAGCTCAAGATGCTTGGCCAGGGAGTTGAGGCCACAGACATTCCAAATAAAGCCAGACAGCATGGGAACTAAGAAGAAGGGGGCAGCTCAAACCTAGGGGGGAACTCTTGCGTCGCCTACGAGCATAGGCGACCGCTGGGCTTCTCACTAATGGCCTACGAGAGGGGAGGGGCAGCGCCACCCCTAGAAGGAAAGGGTGGAATTTAGCGGATAAGGCCAGCTGGGTAGGGGAGGGGCGGGACAAAGGTGGTGAGGCGAGGGGGTGATTGTGGGGGGGGGGGGGGCGGCTCAAAAGGAGAAAAGAGGGGATTCGAAGTTGATTGGGAGAGGGTTGGGTGGGAGGAGAAGGGAAAGGGAAGAGGGTTGGGATAGGATTTTTGGTAGAGATGGGCTGGGGGTTGAAAGATGGGTAGGTTGTAAGTAAAAAAGGATTTGGGTTGGGTATAAGGGTTCGGGTGGGCCAAGGGAATGGGCTGGGAGGTGGAGATGAGCCGAGGAGATGGATTTAAAGGAGGGTGGGCCAAGGTAATGGGCTGGGAGGTGGAGATGGGCCGTGAAGATGGGTTTAAAAGAGGGTGGGCAGAGGGGGTTCCAGCTAGGGGGGACAAGAGGGCATTTGGGTCACGTGTGGGAAGCCATGTGGAAGGGGGGGTAGGTAGGAGGGGGTAATTTAGTAAATAAAGTGTGTGAAAGGGGTGGGGGTTTAAAAGACGACAAACAGGGGGGTTATATCGTAGCGCAGCATCCAAAAGTTTTTCACGTGAATGCCAAAGTTCTCGGTTCGGGGAGCTCGCAGAGACCAAATCATACTTGCAGACACCCAAATCTGGAATGGGAGGGCCTTCGATGAGGATGCCAAGCTCTGCCAAATCTTCAGAGCGCGAAAGGGGAGGCGATAGCAGTAACTGATCAAGGATCACAAGCAGAAGATTACTAGCTTCATCGGCTTTTTCAGGTTGACCGGAGCAACAGTCGAGATAGGTTGCAGGCCCAGTCTCAGAGGTCAAGCCAGTAGGAAAAGCTGAGATTCCAATAGCAAGAACCAAGGGCTTCACCGAAGAGGCCTGCACACAGCGGAGCTTTGGACGATTTGAACAACGACGGCGGAAAGTCAATCTGCTCCGACGGGGCGAAATAGACAATGCTACAGGGAGGATTACAGGAGCAGGCGCAGGTGCAATCTCTTGAGCAGAAGCAGGCGCATTCACAAAGGCAGAGGCAGACGCAATCACTGAAGCGGGGGCAGGCACAATCTCAAAAACAGGGGCAGACGCTACCACCGAAGCAGGAGAAGTCTCGATGATAGGAGTCGGAACAAACACTGGGCCTGAGGCTGCATCGCAAGCCACCGAGAGGGGAGACAAAGGGATGGCATCCGGAGAGGCTGCAAAGGAGAGAGGAGGAGCAGCAGCACAGGTCTTCGAAGAGTGTCCAAACCTCTTGCAGTGTTTACAACAAGGAGGTATCCAATCGAACTTGACGGGCTGAGCGAAGCTAAACCCATCATCTTCAACTACGGTGATGATCGAGGGAGGAGCAGACTCAGCAGAGACCTCCACGTAGATACGAGCGAATGAGAGGCGGTCCATCTTGAGAGTGCGGGCGTCGGTATGCATCGGGAAGCCAATGACGGAGCCAAGACAGCTGAGGCAATCGCGTGACCAATAGTGGAGGGGGAGACCAGGGAGAGTGATCCACAGGGGAACAGAGCTGAAGTCGACCTTGTGGAGCAGGAGATGGGGAGTCCATTGCCGGAGGAAGATAGGCAAGGTGCCAACCATCCAGGGGACACCATCAAGGACTCGGGCTTTGGTCTCATCGGAGAAGAAACGAAAAACAAAAACCCCAATGTCAAGGAGGAAGGTATCAAAGGAGCCCACAGGTTTCCATTGCTTCGAAAGGGAGGCTTTGACTATGTTGAAAGGAGGTCTAGGCCCAAGAAAATGGCCAACAAGGCAGGAGTTCCACTTTGGAATTTCAGGGGAAAGGAGAGAGTCAGGGCAGTGGGCAACCGGAATCCCATTTTCCAGCGTAGGGGGTTAGAAGAGCAGAGATGAGTCAGTTGAAGAGGGTGGCTGGAAAAGGGATGACCAGGTTTTGGTACAGTGGGAATGCGGGATCAGGGAGGAAGGAGGGGGAGGAGCAGAGGGGGAGATTGCCAGAGGCAGGGAAGGGGGAGGGGAGCCGAGGGGGTGACTCATCTCATGCTGATGACTGAAAAATGATTTTCATTCTTTTGTTATATATACTTCACCAATACGGGTCTCAGAATCAGGAAAGTGCACATGATTTAGGTGCTTAAAATAGTGCAAGCAAGGAAGCAAAGGAAAATGCAAAGTGTTCAGTGAGAGAATGTTTCTCAACATATATATCACTAATGCTAAACATCTAAGGGAATTCTGTACAGAACAGGATTAAGGTAATGCTTACCAGGCCACATAGGATTGTTGTAATAAAGCAGGTTGCCAGTCCCATCTGTAATGATAAAAGATAGAAAAAGGAAACAAAAAGGTTATGAACAATACCTTACATAGACTAATCAAGGTCCAAAAGAACTGAACTGAGAACCAAATGATAAAAATCATTGATCATGACCAGAACAAGACCGAGGTTCTGAAAACCACCCAGAAACGACTGTGGAGTGGCATTTTGCTTCAAGTTCAGGTGCTGAGGCCCTTGCTTTCAGGCAACAAGAAGGGATAGTCCTTGCCAGACCATTATCTTTAGTCACCTTCCCACCCATAATCTTCTGGCATGCCAAATCTTTTCCTGCGTCTCCCTCCATAGATTATTCTTTTCTTTACCGTCTCCAGTCTCTGAACACCAAAGAGATTAAGAAAAAGAGGGATGAACAAAAGAGATATGAAACGAAAAGATAAAGTTAAACCAATATTAAATCTTCATTAGAAATTAAAAATCAAGTTAAGAGTATAAACTTCTTGATGTTTCAAAAAACATGCAAAGAGACAGCTGAACTGAAACTAGTTTACTCCAGAAAAACAAATTCTCTTCCTCGTTCTAAGTTCTTAAATCTTAGCATTACGGCATACAATAATTCTTACAAGAACCAAAAAGAAAAAAGCAGGATAAGAGAATTATACAAAATATAAAAAAGAAAACGGACAATTTACTCAAGAGGAAACAGTAATGTCAGAAGGAATAAAGGACCCACAGATAACGTCAGAAGGAAGAAAGAATCCACATTTAAAACCAACAGATAAGGCAATATAAATTCACACAATAAAATACACGGCAAGTTACCTAAAAAAGACCCTTTTACCAAACTAACTTAATCATCCACGTCCAATTAAGTCTAAACAATAAACAGAAAAATATATATACATATAAAAGTAACTACACAATATCCAAAATGTTCATTAATCAATCGAAGGGAAAGTGAAAAAGAAGACTGGTAGGACGAAACGTCAGCACACTGCACATCATTCAGAACATCGATAACACTTATCTCTACCAACAGTTCTTCCAAGAGAGAAAAGTTGCACCAAAGAAACACGCTGTGAAACCTCTAACCTAGGGTTTTAAGTGACCACAGGAAAAGGATTTAACAATTAACACCTCAATACTTCTATCATTCTTCGGATTAAAATGAAGAGTTGCAAAGAGAGAGAGAGAGAGAGAGAGGGGGGGGGAGAGAGAGAGAACAATTCATTTGAAGTTCTGCGATTGCACCGCAGAAAAATACAAATACATGGTCTACAAAACGTCGACCTAGGGTTCAAGGACTGAGGATGCTCTCCAAGTTACAAACTTGAAGATTTCTTCCATTACCTTTCCTAACGACAGTGAAGAACACGAAGAGGAAGAGAAAGCATTTTGCTTGGTAGGGGGGGACTTCTGTTACCTGATTTTAATGGCGATGAAGATTTCCTTTTTTTCTCTGAGGGACTGAGAGAAGCAGTAGTAGAATGCTGCCGAGCCTTTTATTGAGAACGCTTCTCTCTGTCTCTTTCTCTCTCTCTCTCTCTCCCTTAGAGACCTCTCTGTTTTCCAGTTCGGAACTTCGGATGTAAATGCTGAAGCGGGTGATGGTATATATACCATACATACATATTCATTTATCATGAAATGACTAATTTATCCCCATAACGTTTGTACTTTCTCTTCTCTTCCACTTGTAATTAACACGAGATTCATCTTTCTTAAATTCACAAAAACATATTCACGAGAATCACGACTTCCTAAAAGTTTTTAAGTATCGGTATCTGCATCTGTATTCTTGAACCCTTAAAAACAAAAGGTTTTTGTATTCATATCAAAGGCCGTATTGGTAAGATTAAGCTCCTCTCCACGGAGCACAACGCCCGTGGAGTGCAAGAAGAGAAAGGGAGGGAGGGGGGGGGGGGGGGTTGATCATCTAGCTGTTGGCTTGTGCTGCACACATCCTGATGGTTGACAAAGCACACGTCGAGATGTGTGTGACACAGTCCAACCCTTGGATGTCCCTTAGGTATTTCTAGGCGTTGAGTTTTTTGGAGAGGAGCCGAATCCGTATTGGTAACTGGTGTCGATATTGATGTGATATGAATCAAGTTGTATCAAGTTATATTGAGCATAAATTAAAAAATAAACCATTTATTGTCTGATACTCTCAATTTGTATTAGTTCATCATATGGTATTAAGTATCGACTGATACAATACTACTACCTTGATCCATGCTTCCAAGTTCTTACCAAAAAAAAAAATCCATGCTCCCAAGTGCACAACAACTTTACGAGTATAATATGTCATTTCACATATATAATGTGTACTCTTTATTTTGGATAATAGATTATTGGCAATGACACAATGGTAAGTAGGGGGGGGGGGGGGGGAATAGGCCGGGGGGGGGGGGGAATAGGCCCCAAGGTGGTTTGAATTCATGACCTCTTATTTGAGGAGTTGGTATTTTGCCTTGGGGTAAGTAAAAAGTTTCTCTTTACCCACGATGAAGGAAATCAACCAAGTATGTCAGCCCTCTAATTGTCTGAGGTCGTTCGTACTCCTAAGAATCTAATTCAACGAAAATTAAAGTGCGAAATCTATTCATTATGGGTGAAGGGAGACTCAGTCCAATAAGTAAATATACGTGTAAATTATTTTAAAATCCTTTTCTAGCTACTCATAGCTAAAGAACTTTTGTGAATAATATAAGGGGCAAAGTTAGAAGCAAGTGATGCTAATTAAGCATAAACTAGGGTAGTATTTTTTGGAGTTCATACAGTTTAAATTGTATTTTACAATAGGTGATCATGCATATATATTATGAATTAACATGAAGTTGTTCATTTTGATAATTGATCGTGGCACTCTATTTCTTATGGAAATTATAAACTCTATTATATTTTTGAATGTCAATCAAGTGGTATGTCTAATTAGTTTTAAGATGGTTCATTCAATTATGGGGTTAAATTAGATTGATTGGCTTCCTTTTTGGTTGAATGATACGGTAGTAATATGGTAATATAGCGAAGAGTTTCCTACACCAATAGTGTGGGAAGTAGTCGTCGACTTCTCACATAAACATCCATTTTTGCGACACGTAATTGTTTTGTGGAAACCAAATTATGTTGATATATATTTTTAATCATCATCTAATCACATGTTAAGTTTTAAACTATTTTATTTTTTATACATATTGATAAAATGTTTTAAAATTGGGAAGACCTTGTTGTAATCAATGTTAATGAAAAAGAAATTGTAATCTTACTTTTTTTTTTCCTTTTTAGTATTAACATATTTTCTTTTTCAATAATAAGGGTAAATCTTGTTGTTTCACATGGACATTTACGACTCTTGAAAATAATACAATAATAAGTTAGTGTCAAATTATTTTGAAATATTTTGTTTACTAGTCACTTAAATAACTCTTCTTTGGAGGATTTGTAATGAAGCTATTGCTTCGGGTGATGGCCTTAAAGCCCGGCAGATAAATATTGATCCGAGCTGTTCTAGGTGTGGAGCTCATTCTGAATCGGGTGACCATATTTTGTTTGATTGCCCCTTTGCTCGTAGTGTTTGGTTTGGGAGCCCACTACAATTTCACCCTCCTGTTGATGGTCCGTGCTTGAAGGATTGGATTCAAAGCTGGAATATCTGGTTCAAGCAAGACAAAAAGATTGCTACAGAGTCTCTATCAAGAGCGTCTTTTATCTGTTGGTATCTTTGGCGCGCCCGTAATGATCAGGTGTTCAATGACAAGGTTTGGACTCCTTTGGATGTTCTTCATACTGCTGAAATGGCTTACCAGGAGTTTTTCAATGCTACCTTAAAGCCGAATGCTCTTTCGAAAACGGGAGTTATTGGCTCTATGCCTGGTTTGAGATTTAGTGGTTCTCAATGGTCCCCCCCCTCCAGTGGGTGTTGTGAAGGTGGACTGTGATGCGGCTTTCATTAAGGATACTGCTAAGGGAGGTTTAGGAGTGATCTTTAGAGACCACACAGGTGTTGTCTTAAGGGCGCGCTCCATCCCCATTATGCTCAGTTCGGTGATTCATGGAGAGATCATGGCTATTCGTAGTGCTCTGTTGCTGGCTCTAGATCTGGGCTACAACAACTTGGTGGTAGTTTCGGATAGTAGGGATGCCATCCTATTTATCGAAGGCAGTAAATCTCCTAGTTGGGAGATGGAGGGTTTAGTAGATGATGTTGTTAACTTGAAATCCTCTTTCTCATCTATTTCTTTCTCTTTTGTTCCTAGGGCTATGAATATTGTTTCGGATGCCCTAGCCAGGAAGGCCCTGTCACTTGGGTGCGTGACAGATTGGCCAAATTCTATTCGGTGGCTTCAGGACCTCTGTGGGAATGAAGTCACTGGTTGTACTCCCCTTTTTCATCAATAAACTTCCCCTTTACCCCCAAAAAAAAAAAGGTGTAATCAAAATAATGTTACAACTTTTTTCACTTCCACCACACTGGTGACAACAAGGTGCATCATTTAAAATTTGTTTGAATACGTCTTCTTCTTCTTCTTTTTTTTTTTGGGGGGCGGGGGGAGGATAAACATGTTTGAATATATTTGACATCATTGAAAAATAGGAGTAACATTATTGACCAAATAAGAATAATTGGAAGAAAAAAAATTCCATTGTAGAACATTCAGTTAAAATGAAGTACCAAATTGACATGTAGCTCACTCAAAGAATTTATCACTTATCAGATAAAAAAAACACCATTTGCCTACATGAAAACTAGTTGTCCATGTAAGAATATTTTTTTTTTTATCACCAATGTGCACATGTGCATGCTCTTTCACATTACCATGTGGTCATGGTTAAAAAAAAAAAAAAACAGAATCAGGATCAAGATCATCTCAATCGATTCCAATCCAAAGAATCAGAGGAAATCTGAAGAAAAAAAACCCTAAAACATAATTTCCATAAAGAATCGGTCTGATTCAGATCGACCAAAGTTGGGATTGGTCTATGCCAATCCAATCCAATTTTTCAAAGCCTACATTTGGTAGCTATTAGAATCATCAAGATAAACTAAATTGCAAAGTTTGTTTTGTCAAAAGTAAAAGAAAATGAATGTAAAATATCGCAACAAATCTCATCATTTATGCCTAAAAATGCCATGAAATATTATGAATAATAAAAATATTTGCTATTTAGTTTTTCTTTTAAGCATTTATGTGGATATCTAAAAAATTAGAAAATATTGCACTGTAAGTGGGATTTGTATCGGTTAGCCCCTGCTAAAAAAGAACAAACAATTGTATTGTTTTTGTTGAGTGTTGATCGGGTACATAAAAATAATAATTAAATGGGTAAGAGATCGTTGTCTGATCGAGTAGCATTTGCATTAGCGTGGGGTTCAATAAGAATGCAAGTAAGGGCATCAACATAGATGGGATTTTTCATTTTAAGGGCGGTACTTTCACACACTTTGTGTCTGATGCACGAATCACATGACCAAATACCATTATTTTAATTGACAAGAGATCATGTCTAATCGACGCTACACTAGCGTGGGTAATGAGAGTGCACGTAAGGACATCAACATAGATGTGATTTTTCATTTCAAGGGCGGTACTTTCACACACTCTTGTGTCCATATGCAAGAGCCACGTTACTAAGTACGCTTCTTTTTCTCTAATTAATTTTATGAAGAAAAATGCTGATTAGTCACAGACTCACATGGCCCTGCACCAGTGCAGGGGCAATGAGGGGACACATATGGTCATCGAACAAGATGGGTAGGATCACTGGGATAACAATTTCACCCCCTTGTGTTTGGTGCAGAGGAACGTGACTAGGCATCGTTCCTTTTACCATAATGTTAGAGGGAATAAATTGGTTTTAGTGAAGAGGTAAAATCCATATGGGACTTCATACATTACATCTTTCATTATTGCCGACTTCATACATTACATTTTTCATTTTCGGCAATAATATAAACTGAGGTGGCACACCTCAACCAACCTAACATCATACATTACTTCTTTCATTTTCATCTTTATTGCACGAGCAGCAGAGCAGTGGCTTTATCTGACCACAATTGAGAAGTGGGAAAAGAAAAAAGAAGAGAAAAGTAATGTATAGGCTAGGAAAAGGATTCTATCCAATCGTGGTGGGAGATGGAGCGCCCAGCCCCACTAAACTACCACAAAAACAGGGTTGGGGTGGTCATTTCCCAGGTGGATTCCACCTGAGCCCCACGTGTGAAATGACCACCCCCTATTATTGGGGTGGTTTCCGAGTGCAGGATCGTCCAGCTCCTGCCATGGTTGGACAGGAGCAATGTCCGTATAGGCTAGGGGTGTCAATCGAGTCTAATCCTCCCCACAGGCTTCACATTTTTTCCTTAGGTAATCAGACCTCGTAAGTTCAAGCGTGAACACATTTCTAATATGTTAGTTATTGATCCATAAGTGGGCTTTACTAATCGAATTGTAAATGATTCATAAATATGATTAAGTCAGGTAAACTGAACTTAAACGAAGCTAATTGAGCTATAAATAGTCGATTATTGGGCGATCCCATTTGGACGACCGTCAGACCAATATCTTTCATTGAGATTGTCCGATTGATCAGTGCTTGAGTGTGACATGTTCACTAATTGATTAGGTTGATCTTAGGTTTTAAAATATTAATCTAATTCGAGCCTATCAGTATGGACCAACTTTTGACACCCCCAACTAGCAGCCCTCCAAAAAAACTTTTTCCTTTAAATGTGTTGTTTCATTAATTGTTTAAAAGAAAAAAAGTTGGACAGATTGCCAGGTGTCCAACATATGTCATTCTCTCTCTTCCCTTTTTGATTGGGCTAATCATATGATTGATATATGCCACTAATTTACCGAAAATTGACGACGTATCCAACCATCACCCTTGTTGAGAGAAAGAGAGAAAGAGAGAGAGAGAGAGAGAGAGAGAGAGAGAGAGATTTTTTTTCTATCATAAACAAAGACTTTTTTTGGTAAAATATCATAAACAAAGACTGATTTGTTATATACTTGTACCATGTGATAAACAAAGAATAGAAAAGAAAAGTAACTCATATTCTCAATTATCACAAACAATAAATTGTGTGCAATTGAAAATGTTGAAGACCATCAGACAATCTTCACAGGGAAGGCAATCTTGTTGCAGACTCTTTAGTTTCAAATGGGTTGTTCACTGACACAATGTAATCTTGGATGTCCAACCACCCACCTTTCTTTCTCTTCTTTTTACTCAGATACGTGTGGGACTCATTTCCCTTCCTCGGTTTAATATAAATATTTTCTACCAAAAAAAAAATATATGTGGAATTGAAAATGATTGTATTCTTCTGATTTTATTCTCATGTTGATGTTGATACTTGATAGGAAGGGGAAAAGAGAAGGATTGAACTCCTCTCCCACGTGGGACGATGCGTCCGGTTAGGGAGGTCTAGATCCACACACCATTGCACCGGGATACATGCAACAATGTGGATCGGAGATCTCCAGCCGCACGATGTGCACTGGAGAGGAGCCGGATCCAAAAGAGAAACCTATGCCTGAAAAAGAAATAAAGATTGGGATCAGGGTTTTAAGGATCAGCCGATCCAGCCGATCCCAATTCTCTCATATCCAGCTTGGGCTGATCTTGCATAGAGAAACCCTAGATGATTGGAGTATGCTGATTTTGAGGCTGATCTAGACTGATCTAGGATAGATCCGGCTCCCGATTATTGGGTTTTAAACCCTCATTGGGAGGTCCTTCCAAATGGAGTACATTACAGGACCATGGAATTAAATATTGGTATCAATATCAGTCGATCGACGAAGGCTGATATTGATACCTAATCAATCAGAACGATTCTTACCAAGGGCAAAAGTGTCTGATATGGCCAATACATTTCAGTGTCAATATGCATTGTTATCCGCCGAGACTGATAAAAATTCCTGATACCAATATTAATAAACATGTTAAGACTTTCATCACAGCTTATGGCAGGGAGTCATGCTTTATTTGATACGAACGATCCTTAAGGTGTGTAACGAATCTTCTTTTTAACTAAAAGTTTCATTTCATTAAAAATAATGATGGTTACGAATTAAACATCCTAATATAATCAATATGTATTAGGGCTAAGTTTCCCTCCACCCATGGATCCTATTCACCGAAGGGCGAGAGAGTGTGGAAATGGGTATTGGGAGGGTATTTTAGAATATAATAAAACACTATGATGGTGGATGAACCAACCTCTATGGCTGGAGAAAAATTTGTCCTATGTATTATTACCATTTTTTTTTTAGTAATGTATTATTTCCATTAGATTATATAAAAGTAAGATGTAACTGAAAAAATATTCATATTTGTTTAGTTAGTTAAAGTAGTTTAGTCATTAGTGCACTAAGTATCCAAGCATGTCTTTTGTGTCTTTTGAAAAATGAAGTACAGGAAAAAGATTGCCACACGGTTCACATATCTTTTGGGAAAAAAATAAAAAGTCGAAAAGGTAGGGTGGCCCATACACCCAGACACCAATGGGTGAAAAGATCATCTTATCCCCATGAAATGTGGAAATCTCATCCTTGTTGATGCTTCCACGTTTACTATCAGTGGACCTCATACTGACGCAAATGCCAAGTTGCCTCTCAGAATCCTCTCATATATTTTTCTAAGGCAAGAGATCGTTGCTTGGTCGTGTAGCTCCTCACCCACGAAGGGGCCAATGAGAACGTGCGTAAGCGTATAAACAAGGATCAGATTTTTCATTTCAAAAGGGATTGGGTAGTTACTTCGTGCGCTCTTATGTCTAGGTGCAGGAGCCCGCGACTAAGGGTGTCAATTGGGACGGTTCCCGGTACTTGGGACGGGACGGTACCGGTACCGGTACCAAAAGTGTCAATCCCAGTACCGTCCCATTTACTTAACGGGACCAAACCTAGATCCCAGTCCCGATTACTAGCGGGACGGGACGGTATGGGTTCCTAAACGGTTCTAGGCACTATAGAAAAAGGAAGAAGTTTAATTGTTCCTAATGGAAAAATCCGATTGTGTTTTCCTCTTTGATTTCCCAAACAAAACCTTATTATCACACATATTACTGTCACATGGTACTACTGAGTGGAAAAAAGAAAAACCTGGTACATGAAGTTGCTTGCAGGAAGAGAGAGTAGCACTGAACCAGGATTTTGAGAGGCGAGACTTCAAGAGCTGCGGCTGTCCCGTCCCTAATGCATGATAAATATAATTCTTATATCCTATTTTTTCTCCCAAAAAAAAAAAGATCTTATATATTTTTTCTTTTTTAAACGGTACTAGTATGTCCGGTACCATTCCGGTACCTTATTGGTATTTCGGTACTGGTACCGTTGGGAATCCCGTCCCAGAACCGTCCCGTCCCATTTATCATTCGGTACCAAAATCAGATACCAGTACCGTCCCATTTACTAATGGGACGGTACGGTACCGGGTTTTAGCGGGACGGTATTGGGACGGTTCCCGATTCCGGTCCCAAATTGACACCCTTACCCACGACCAAGTAATGTTCTTTTTTCATTTTTTAATTATTTTCTCTCATCTATTATGGAAATGTGAGCTCCATATGGACGATACATTTTTTCAAGACATCCATTGATATGACGTTTAGATTCCTTCCCACACTGGCAGCATGGGGTACCCTCTCCGCTAAAGTATAAATTAAAAGACAAAAACCAAAGAGGAAGATACTATCAACTATAAGGGGAAACTTCCCCACAATGTCAAATTGCAATTTTACTTTTATATGACTTTTTTTTTATCCCCTCTCTGATGCTGAATACGTGGATTGCATACGAATGATATTTTTTTGAGAATAACTATTGATGTAATGTACAGATTCCTTCCTATGCTAGCATTTTGGGAAACACGCTCCCAAACCCAAACTATACACTATAAACAAGTAAAAGGGAGAAGAAATCATATGGTCATTCAATGGCGCTTAGCCGCTTACCATCATAATCGACTATAAATTTGTTTGGAGTTTATTTATTCATTAAAGAATGTTAATCATGGGCAAGGATTCGCAAAGAGCTCAAGGATGCTTCAAACGACACCTTTGAAAATGATTTGGGTTATCTTACCAAAAAACAAAAAAGATTTGGGTTATCTGTATTCTTATTCTAATTCCTTTTCCATGGAAAAGATTGTTTGCGGGAAAGCTTTTGACAACTTACCTAATTTGCGCCACATGGAAACGATTTTACAATTAAATTGAGTTAAGAAATGGTTTAGACTATTCGATCATTCTTCCCATGTTTCTCCACACACCTCTATGTGTTTTGTTATTTGATAAACTTTATTTTAAATTGAAACTTGACATGCCAATAGTGATCAAAACCCTCCATAACCTAAATAGGAAATTTATTGAGAAGATGGAGTAGGAGGAGAAGAATGCCATTACTGAGACGGTTAGGTTAATAGGGGGAGGGATCACGAATATGAGTTAAAAATTGTTCTGCATCAGTAGGCTCAATCTGAACTGGTTGAACGCAAGATCGGTTCGATCAATTACTAAATATGTCAAGCTTGAGTACCAACCGATTAATAATCAGGCGTTCTCGATGCAAGGTAGTGGTCCGATGGTTGCCCGACAAAGATCGACAAGATATTGTGACTGACTGATAATTGACCGTTTTATAGTTTGTTTATGGCCTTATTAAGGACAATTTATAGCATGAAATTTTTTTTTGGTGATAAAAAACAGATTTACTATTGATTAAACATAATAGTTACATTGTCCTCCAAACAATCTGAAGTTACCGAATTAAGTCTAGAAAATATGGCAAGCCTATCTATAGGTTCAAGCTAATATCTAAGTTGTTTAAGAATTATTACAGACCCAAGTGTTGTAATGAGCTGAGAAATGTCATATAACCAAGTATAAAACTGATAAGGCCAAGGATGCTCCTCCGGACATGTGAGCCATTCCGCGATCTCCTGCGAATCCGTCCACACAGTCATTTGTTGTCTTGCCAATGGAAGTGCCTTTTGGAGCCCTTCTTGGATTCCTCGCAATTCTGCTTCTTGTACTAATCCTACATAGCCATAGTTCATAGAGGAAGCAACAAATTTTTGGTTATTCATAATGAGGCACCCCCATCCCCCATGATTAGTTAATGGGCAATAGCTTCCATCCGAAACTATAAGACATGCATGCCTCAGGTTTAGCCAAGCTCAGATAAGAAGATTGAGTAAGTGACAGGGAAGATATAACAGTTTGGTCATTAGAGATATGGGTAGGATCTGAAATCCCAAAATTACAAAGGTTTAGATCACGAATCCATCTCAAAATAATCTGTAGAACCAACAACGGATTGACTTGTTACCCTTGAAAAATCACTTGGTTCCGATGGGTCCAAATGAAGTACAAAGTGATGACCCCCATACTTAGGATAATAGTACTATGGGATTTTGAAGTACCCCCCACCTGTACAAGGTTTGTCAAAGCCTCAAAAAAATTATTGCCCATAAGATTTTCGGTCTTAATGCCAAGTGGAATGGCAGACCAAATTCTCTTGGAAAACACACAGGAGAAAAACAGATGCCAGGGGGTCTCCAGTGCAAATCGACAAAGTGGGCACAGCATACATGCATCATTTGTTAAAAACAATTTGGATTTGGTGGGTACCCCCTCATTGAGTACTCTCCATAAGAAGTGTGGGAACCTGGGTGGTGTTTTCAATTTCCAAATCTGATTCCACAGGCAGCAGGTGGGTGGAGACACATTAGATGAGAAAGTATACTTGAGAGCAGAGGCAATATGTTTAGTTGTGAGTTTCCCTGTTTTAGTAATGGGTGAAAAAATGTGATCAATGAAGGGGTTAACAGAGATTGGGATGGATGTGATATTTTGCACAATGGAGGATGGGAAAATCGAATTTAGCAAGGGTACATTCCATGATCTGTTGTACAAAAGCTCATTAACCGTACTAAAGAGAGGATTCCTTGGAACAACTTGGTTTAGGGTAGTAAAGGAAGGTGAAGGGATCCATGGGTCATCCCAGATATTGATTGAAGATCCAGTACCAATTTGCCAGTGGACCATGTTCCTAAGGGTTGGGAGAACATTACATATACTGTTCCAAGTCCAAGTTCCTGGTCGAGAAGGTGTCCTAGGGTTGAGAAGAGAATGATTGGGGAAATATTTACCTTTAAGAATTTGGGCCCAAAGAGAGTGAGGTTCATTCAGTAGCCGCCAAGATAACTTTAAAATAAGAACCCGATCATGGTCCCAATGAGATCGAAGCCCCAACCCACCTTTACTTTTCTGGTGGCAAATAGAGTCCCAAGATATAAGTGATAGACCTTTGCCTGGCAATGATTTACCCTTCCAAAAGGTAGAGCTTACAGAATCAAGCTTTGAGCAAAAAGTTTTTGGAAAAAGAAGGTAAGACATATGGAAGGTGGGTATTGAATGGAGAACTAATTTGATGAGAGTAAGGCGGCCAGCTTGGGACAGAAACTTGGTTTTCCAATCCGCCAATTTTGATTCTACCCAGTTTAAAATGGGTACCAAACATCGGGTTTTGGACCTTGTAGGGAATAAAGTAGTGCATAGGTATTTAGAGTCCTCCCCCATCACTTTCATGTCCAAGGCCTTGCAGATCTCCTTTCGGACCCGTGGGGATGTATTTTTGCTGAAAAAAATACTATTTTTTTTGCAAGTTAAGTTGTTGGCCTGACAGAGATTCAAAAAGGTTAATGATAGCTTTAAGAGTGTGGACATCCTCTAAGCTGGCCCGACAAAAAAGAAGGGAATCATTAGCAAAAAAGAGATGGGTAATTTCCGGTCCATGTCTTGAGATTTTGATACCCTTAAATAAGTCCAGTTGTCTGTAAGTATGCAACAACCGAGATAGGCATTCCATAGTAAGGAGGAATAGATAAGGACTAAGTGGGCATCCTTGTCTAAGACCCCTTGTCTGTTGGAAATAATCAAATGAACTGCCATTAAGTTTGATGGAAAATGAAAATTGTAGCAAGGTGGAAAGAAGACGGGTCCAATGGGTGTCAAAACCCAAGAAGTGAAACAGCTGAAGTAGAAAACTCCATTCAACTCTATCATAAGCCTTAGACATGTCAAGTTTGAGTGCAAGAAAGCCGGTATTACCCTTTTTCTTATTTCGCATAAAATGAAAAATCTCATGGGCAATAATAATATTGTCAGTGATCTGTCGGCCTTTAACGAAAGCAGATTGGTTGGGGGAAATAAAAAAGGGAAGGATAGGCCTTAGACTAATTGGTCTATAGTCTTCAACCTTCAAAGATGAGTTGGTCTTGGGAATCAAAGCAAGAAGGGTATGGTTAACCCCCATAGGCAGGTGGTAATGGGAAAAGAAATCCTGAACAAAACAATAAATGTCTAATGCAATAAAATCCCAGTAGTGATGGTAGAACCCAGCCGATAAACCATCAAACCCTGGAGCCTTAAAAGCACCAATATTTAACAATACAGACTTAATTTTCTCAATAGTCGGAACCATGCCCAAAGAGGTGAGTGAAGTGGTTAGAGGTAGGGGTGTGAAAAGACATTCCACAAAGGAGGGATCTAGTGGATTAGATATTATGACTCAATTTGCCCGATTATGGATCAGAAACTGACTGACCGATTAAAAATGTGCCCATGCCTTAGCCTAAGAGGCTCGATTAACTTAACAAGTAGAAATGGTGCAAACCTTAAATTGATGGGGTTCGATCGGGCCAAACCAATTGACAACCCTCAACGTGAATTTCACAGTCGAGATTGAAGCCCTAATGACCATCTATCTCTCTCTCTCTCTCACCCTTCTTTTGCTCCACCCTCTCTCTCTCTCCACACTCTCCCTTTCTCATATAGAACTCACCTTTAAAAAGCTAATCGCTAAATAGTAGGTACTCAAGTCCTTGTAAACCTTAACATTCAATCAAGTCCTTATGAGACTTTATATTCAAGGTACTCACGTATAATGTGGGATCATTGATTTCGCATTAAACCTCAACAATTTATTCATCTCCTTTAAAAAATAATAAAAAATGGATAAGAGATCTTTGTCAGGTTGTGTAGCGTCTGCACCGTTGCAGAGACCAATGAGAGCATATGTAGGGGCATCATCATAGATGCAATTTTTTATTTTATGGGTGCAGAACGGTACTTTCACGTATTGCTCTATTTAGACATAAGAGCTACGTGATCGAATAACATTCTTTTCCCCCAAAAAGGACAATTTATTAGATCTACTAGATAAAAACGGAAATTACAAGATAAGTAGGTTTCAAATTTGTTTTACATCCACTCATTTCCATTTTGAAAAGATTTACTCAATCCCCAAAGTTGGTTATTACTCATGCCATGTAAGAATAATACTCAACAAACCTCCAAAATTGCCCAAAAAATCTGTTCTAAAATCTAAACCACGATGGGGAAATAGGAGGGAAGGGGCGCATATCTTTCTCTACATGTTTTTTTTTATATATTGTTTCTTGTTAGAAATCTGAACAAAAAGGAGAGGACAGAAAGAAGGCCTAAGTCGAACGTGCAAAGTGCAAAGTGCAAAGTGCGCCATCAAAGCGCCACATTGCGCCTCACGCACGCGCACACGCACGCGTACGCGCTCGGACGGGTACCGTCCTCGCTCGCAAGTGCACCGTACAATCTCTTCTAGCATTACATGTGATAATAATAACTACTTACTACTAACACATATAAACCCAATGAGCTTTCCTTTCATAGCCGATGTGGGACTAAAAGTCCACATCAATATTTTGAAAAATTCCAACAATTTCTCCCAATTTTTAAAATAATTGAGCCTCAGTTAATAAACTCTCTGTACTTCTAAATCATACTTACATAAAGGTGTCTTTCGACTTGAACCTTTATGTTGTCAAAATACATTAGTACTTGTCAAAAACGAAGTAGCCGTAGCCTTGAACTTAGAATTTTATAGCGACAAATCTAATATACTAGACATATGACTTACTTGAACATAGTTTCAATAACACCCGCACATTTATGGCCTTGTGCTTTCATCTTAGGTTTTCATAAGTGCCTTAGAGATAAGCTTTGAATCTCGCAGAAGCGGCCCCACTTCCTGCACTTATATAGGTGAATCTAATAAAATGCAATTGTATGACTTGCATTTCCTATAAGGCATAGACTCATTGAAGGACTGATCCTACCCTCTGTCGGTTTCTCCATACAAACATGCACTACCTTGAGATGTCAAGAGATCTTATCTCTACTAGTTGAGTGTATAACCGGTTATTACTACAAGTGTTTTTTCATTGAACTAGTTGACTAGATGTTGGTCTAGTGTCTACTTGGTTTCCACTTGTAGGTTACCTCTCATTTAAAAACTTTAAACACATCTCCCTGGAAGTCTTCCATACCACATCCCTATCCAGGCCTTTTGTAAAGGGATCAGCCAAATTTTCCTTTGACTTTACATAACTAATAGTCACAACTCCTTTGATGAGTTGTTCTCTTACATAACTATGTCTTAAACTGATATGCCTTGACTTTCCATTGTAGACTTTATTATAAGCCCTTGATAATGTTGCTTCATTATCACAATATATTGATATAGCATGTATTTCTCTTACTCTTGTTTTTTGTTTTTTAATTTTATTTTTATTGAGTTTCCTTCCACCCACGGTGAATGGGATCAGGAGGGTATTTTGGAATATACAAAACTCTAGGAGGGGTTTGTGAGCCCTAGGATGGTTGGTGAACCTTCCTTTTTTTTTTTTAGTAAAATCTTCAATTGGTTTTTATTATGTGTATTTCCCTTTGCACTCGAGGCTATAGCTTTGTTTTCATATTCTCTTTAGATAAAGATCCTCTCCAATTCTTTAATTTGCCAATTCGTGGCAATACCCCCTTTCCTGCACGACAACTAGATTTTTATAAACCAATGGGTTGCAAGAAAATTGCCCTATATTTGAGATGAAAACCCATTTTTTGATCGGGTAGGACAAGAATCCTCCCTAGCCCCTCTTTTATATCTCCAGTGATAAGAGACTGAATCAACCAAGGCACCAAGCTCTCATGCGCCCTTCTGTGCTCTGCGATTTGTTCTTGGCTGAAGGCCAACTATCTTCTCCGGTGGTTCTTTTACTACTATTTCCACTTTTCCAAACAATTGGAACCAACCTCTCATATCTTTATTTTTCCTGAGAAAAGTTCTGGAGTCTTAAAGAGTCATCCTAAATTTCAGATTTTTCTGTGGAAACTCAGATCTTGAATGCTTCCTATAAAATCTGTTTTATTCAGACTTTTCCATGTAAATGGCAGCTTTGCATTCTGCTCCAGGAAGTTTGAGTCTCAGTGGCACTTCAATTATTTTTCTCATGTGAATTCTCTACAAAGAATTTGAGAAGCTAGTCCTCCTGGATTTAGATCGAAACTGCCTTCAGCTTCTTTCGTAATGGATTTTGTGAGCTAAATCCCAAACAATTTTCAGTTTACCATCTGTAGAAGTAGGGATGTAAATGAATAGCCGAAATCTATTTCCGTATCCGTGTGCGTATTTGTTTAGCACTATCCGAATCCGTCCGAAAGCTAAACAGATACAGATACAGATACGGATATGCTATAGCTATCTGAAAAGCTATATTTACATGTAAACGGTTAAAATATCGGATCCGTATCCATGTCTGTATCCGTTTAGCACTATCCGAATCCGTCAAAAAACTAATTGGATGCGGATGCAGATATAGCACTATCCGAGCTGAATCCGATCCGTTTACATCCCTATGTGGAAGACAATCAATCATTAGAATCTTTGGAATCAAATCTTATTTCATTTGGGCATAGCAAGAAAAAGCTGTACCTTCAATTGAGAGAAACTCAGCCCCATCATTTTCATGTCCAGTATCGATAAGTGGGCAAATGAGTTGGGTTTTGATTGAGAAATCCATGCGCCCCTCTTAACTTGATTCTTGCATCCTTCTCACATGAGAAACTCAGTCCCATCAACGCAACTATTGCACATGGAATGGTCTCAAAAAAGCTATTGAAGGAGACGACGATCATCTCTACTGGGTATTTCTGCCTATAGTAAAAATCCAAGATTGGGTATCATTACCCACCCATAAGATTAAGATGAAAGTTTGTATTCCTTAATAAATTTTCAGTATTAGAGTTGCAGCTGTGTTTTTTTATTTTCATTCTTACTTTCTGTGTTTTAGGTTTAGAAATAAGGGTTGGGGCGGGTTCTTGTCCTACTCAAATCAAAAAATGGATTTTCATCTCAAATGTGGAGCAACATTCTTACAACCGATGGATTATAAAAATTCACTTGTCGTGCAGGGCAAGATGGTATTGCCAGAAATTTCCAGATTGAAGAATTGGAGAGGATCTTTATCCACCCCTATTTGGACCCGAAAGAACCTCTCCCAAAATATATAACACTTCTGTAGGGATCGAGTTCCATCCCTCTGCAGCGGGCTGCGCTGGAAATATCAGGTGCACCCCACAGCTCGACATGTGGCCAAGGTGCTGTTGTTAGGATAAATCCACACATCTGAGCATGATGTACAACCATGCAATCGAGATCTTCTACGATACGCTGCCCAGAGCAATCTGCACAGCGCAGACTGTTCCGCACGTGCAATGGCCGCCTTACCCCCTGCCCAGTGCCTTACCCAAGTGGGGGTAAGGCGATCATTACACATGCGACACAATCTGTGCTGTGCAGGCCGCTCCAGGCAGCGTGCAGTAAAAGATCAGGGTCCACAACCATTGGAAGAATGGATTTCCAACTGGATGAAGCGCATTTATCCTCACCGTCCGAACATCACCTCGATCACGTGTCCAGCTGACAAAATTAGATAATCCACATTTTATTAACCCTAAAAAACCTTTAGATCAGCATAAATATACCTGCAATATGACGAGTCCAAGTTTAAAGCCCTCAAAGAGCTACTGGAGATTGTTAGATTCATCACTTATTCCCCAACAAACACAACCCCGGCAGTTTCTTGTAACCCCTCTTCTCTGTGGTGGAAGTATATATATATATATATATATATATATATTAAAAAGTCATCTTCGACTCATCCATCCCAAATCAGCCTTTTTGGGTGACCCAATCTCTCTCATCCTCGCCATGCAAAAGCTTGATTGATGGAATTGCAGTTCCAGCACCGTATCATCATCTCTCTATTTCAAATTTTCTAATGCAACTTCCCAAATTAAACAGGAGAAAGGAATTTAAAAAAAAAAAAAAATCTTAATAATAATTTCAAGAGAAGCCATTCTTCTTGCTTAATTTCCTCAGTTCTACTACTACGACACTAATGTTATCTCTGCTTCCCCTGGCCATTGCAAGCTCGGCGAGCACGGCTGCTGCCTCACCAGCACAACCTCCCTTCAATCCCTTTCCCATCTTTGAGAATCTCTTCATCATTTGGCCATCGAAGCATCTTCTTACAACCTTGCACGCAACTTCATTCGACATAACATCCCATAATCCATCACTGGCTAATATCAGGAATTCATCGGCCTCGGTTCGCTTGCGTACTGTAACCTCTGGCTCTGAAATCACGTATGGTTTGAGGTAGTGATCCCCTGAATTTCATAAAAGCACATAAAAGTATTTGTTAGATATTGACGTTCTCTTCTAGGCTGTGTTTGATATGCATTGTCAGAAACGAAAAAATAGAGAAGAATCGGAATTAAGAATGAAAATGCATAGCAAACAAATTGGATTTCAAGAGAAATTGGACACTAACATTTTTCTCAAATGTTGTCTATGTTATTGTCACAGAGGATCAAGTTCAAGTGTTTGAGCTCATCTCATCATGAGTTATGTTTTTGTCCAATCAAGACACTTTGAAAATGATTTGAAATGGTTATAGATAATTAGAGACAAATTGAGGAAGAAATCCAGAGGTAGATATGGTGAGCCTCATATTTGAGACATGACACCAAATTTGACATGTAAACTGCGGCCGAGCTTGCAATGGCCAGGGGAAGCAAAGATACCCGTATCATTCATTTCTTAGTTTAATCACTAATAATTAACCACCAATTGAGTTTTAATAATTCTGTTCACATGCTTAGATGGAACAACTACTGCAAAAATTACCATGGAAATTCTACTATTAGCACTAGAAAGAACGAATTCTGGCAGGTGGGTGATATTGATCATCTATTGGTTGGACGAGGCTCAGCAAAGTTTGTTCACGTTAATACGTGGTGGGGGTTGGAATCGAACTGAGCTTAAAACCAACAGTTCAATACTCGAGAAAACCATGCCCAGGTCAACAATTGAAAATGAAATTTTGAATTAACAATTTTTATAAAAGTTAAATCACGATATCGATATCAGCCGGATCCAGACTTGATACTGATACAGCACCGAAACGGTCAAAAAGTGATTGTTTGATGTGGAATCGGACGGACAAATAAGGACCAATTGAACCGATATGTATCAGTATTGATATCGTCAGCCAGCGACTGATACGGTTCCAATGCGATGTTTTATTTCCCTGGTCATCAGACCACCTTGTACTAGTAGCTAGTATCGTTGTTACTAATACTATTTTTTTTTTTTCGGATAAAATTGTTACTATTACTATTTACCTTATAGAAAAGTTCACATACCTATTGATCTAGAAGTAGCAAGTACTCCTAGGACACGGTAACCGTTCCAGTTTATTACTCTTCCACCCGCAGCTTCTACTCTCTCCATCTCGTCAGGTCTATCAGGCTGTGAAAAGGAAGGAGGCCTCAATCAATCAATAGAACAAAAAGCTAAAAACAAAAATGCAATCAATGTTTCACATATACTTGACTTCAAAGGCTACATAAACCATACATGTGTTCTGACGTACCAATGACTTGGCATGTTTTGGTTTTTTTGTATATCTGCAATCTTTCATGCGAGATCCATATATCTATTCAATTTGATCTGCCATTAATGGAAACATGCCAAGTTTTTATTTATTTATAAAAAGATCACATCTTTATCCATCTAAATCCAACCCAATATTATTATTATTGGGAAGAGATTTGCTGCCAGGGTGTGTGGCTTTGCATCATGGGATCACGCACAAGCATCAAAGGGGAGAGGAGGGGGTAGTCATTTCACCGCCTCATCAGGGCACAAGGTCGGTAACATTTTTTTTTTCCACTAGTAATAATAGTAATAATAATAAGCGAGAAAATTCTCTGTATAGGAATGCGGCCTATGCCAATACTCCCATGAGTCTATCTCTCTTCTCTCCATATGAAAAGACACCTATGGAGAAGAGAGAGATAGACTCATGGGAGTGCTGATGTAGCCCGCACTCCCGTATCTACTATTATTCCCTGATCTACAATGAAAGGCTGATGAAAGGCTACAAACCCTCAAATTAGGCTTGTCAACCGGTACGATTTCGGTAATATGGTACGGTACCAAAAATAGGTACCCAACACCGATACCGTACCATACCGTTTAGGAGTTCTATTTTCAATCCCACAACCGTACCGCTATGGTACGGTTTTGGTACGGTATGAAAACAATATATAAAATGGTATACATATGGTATGGTGTGAAAACGGTATGCATATGGTACAAAAACGGTATAAATTCAGTTTTAAAAAAAAAAAACGATATAAAAATAGTATAAATTCAGAAAAAGAAAAAAATTAAAATGGTAAGGGAATACTCCATTGTCGATCAACAACTAAATCCTTCATTGGTCTGTTTAAAAATAGTATAAATGCTGCACAAGCTTGACCTGCTTCACTACCCTTTTTTTCATTATTTTTTTTTTCTTACTCTGAAAAAGAAAAAAAAGGAAAAAGTATGAAACAGAACAGTGAAGAACACACAGGAGCAGAGGAGGGAGGAGGGTTCTTGTTAAGTAAATATGAAGAATCCAAGCAGATTTGATATGGGAAATTGGGAATTAATTGAATGCAGTATTTGGATTCTGTAAATTTGGAAAGTTTTGAAGTACCCAGAAAAGAAAAAAATTAAAATGATAAGGGAATACTCCATTGTCCATCAACAACTAAATCCTCCGTAGTCCATACCTTCCTCCCTCATGGAAGATCTTTTCTTTTGGGTAGAATTGCTTTGATTGATTCTCTTAGGGATTTTAGAATCTAGACTTTACAGATATAACCCTTGACCTCCCTAAACCAGTGATGAACTTCCCATGTTTGGAACATTTATAACGAAAGAGGGAAGGAAAGAGAATCAACTGGGAATGTGGTGGCAGTGATTGGGAGGTAACTGAGAAACTGTTGTGAACACGTCTTTTCATTCAAAGTTTCAAACCCTTAACTACAAAATCTTTAGAACTGATGAATGATAAGAAATGGGTTATTAGAGAATCAAGATTTACAGTAATACGAAGACAGAGAGAGCGAGAGATGAAGATTTAAACAAGAAAAAAAACCCAGATCCAGTAAGACGAAGCCAGAGAGAGCGAGAGAGAGAGACAGAGGAAGATAGAGAGAGCGAGACAGCGAGAGATCGAGACAGAGAGAGCGAGAGAGATTCATTGTGTACCTGATAAATCTCCGCCGTTAGGATTTTCGCTGAACTGAAGAAGACGACCTTTGTGAGAGGAGTTGTGTTTGAACTTTGAAGAGGTTAAGGTTACTCCATTACTCCATTATTGTGAGACTGAAACTATGAAAGTCGAAAGCGTGAATTCCTCCATTACTGTGAGACTCAAACTCTGAAAGTCGAAAGCGTGAGAGGTTAAGCCGTTAAGGAATTAGGGATTTAGGGGTTATGAATTGATTTTACAAATATACCCCCCAAAACGGTACGATTTCGGTAGGATTTCGGTATAACGATATAGTAACGGTACATATTGACAGTATTGTATCCAATACTGATACCGTACCATATCGTGATCAATGCCGTTTAACTGTATCGTACCGTACCATTTTTGCAACGGTGCGATTTGATACGGTTTTACACGGGCGGTTTCGATTTTGATACACGATTTCGATTCCAAATTGACACCCTTGCCTCAAATGAGGGTGGGAAAGAGTGTCATCTCTATTTGTGAATATAGTGAATGGTAAGAAGTCGAAACCCATGCAGCATGCACCGCTATTCCACCAAGCCAAAAAGAAAGACGGAAAGAAAAAGTGCAGCTCAAAGCAGGCCACACCAGACACCATGCATGGACAGTAGTACAAAGTAGGAACACCACAGCCATCAATGGTAGAACCCAATTGAAATGAGCCCCATCACAGTCATATGGATTTAAAATTAGAATCATCAGAGTCGTATAGATTTAAAAATAGAATCGAAATTGATGGAATCATCCAATTCCAAAAGAAATTGACCAACCCGATTCCGATTCCTCAAACCATGAATTAAATAGGCTGATCTGATCCGGATCAGCCCGATTCACCCATGCAACCTTAAGAAACTTGTAAAACTAACCCCCAGATCTCATTTTCTTTGTGATTTCTCACTCATCTGGCCATCACAAAGCTTAAACCTAGTAACCCATAGCCTCTAAATCGATCAAAAACACCAGATTAGGGAGATCTATTAAGGAATTTTTTGGGATTCGAGATACATGTAATCTAAGGTAAAACTTGATTTCCCTTATTAATATTATTTTTTTTGGTGTTAATTTAAGTATAAATTTGATGTATCTGATGGATAGATTTTAGATCTACGGTTGGCAGTTTCTAATTTTATGAAAATATAAAGATATTTTATTAATTTTTTGTTAAATCGATTTAAAGAATCGGTCAATCCTGACCGATTAAGAATTTTAAACTTTGAATTCACATCTTTATCCTTTCCCATCTCCCACCCTCTTGCATTGAGCTCCTCTCTAAGGAGGCATCCAACGTACATGGCTGGGCTGCTAGGAGTGCAGGGATGAGGAGATGCGCACAGCACCATTGGATGCCCCCTGGGAGGGTCCTGCCGTCCTGGGCTCCCTGAAGAGGCGTCGGATCCCTCACCCTTTCTTATTTTTTCCCGGGTCTTCCTCAGCACCGAAAGGCACATCCTAACAGTGAGTCAGATCGTACTTGGAAAGACACCTATGAAGCTAAGCTTAATTAGTACCAAATTAGTCACCCATCACGAGCACTTCACTTTAAAATCCTCATATTTAAATCTCCATTTTAGATTTCTTTTTGGCAAAATCCAAGGTCCAAAGCAAAAAGACCAAAAAAATAAACCCAAAAAAAACACCATTTTATGTTTCTTTTGGCTAATTCCATGTTTCTTTCCTCTTCCTCATTAGTTTGCAATATTGCATTCGAGCATCTCTTCTTAAAGATTAATTAGATCAAATTATAAAGTAATAGACAAGAAAACAATTTTCAACGTACTACAATATTCTACTACGAAAAATTACCTTGTGATCACGAGAGAGTGGAACTGCAACCCCTCCGCGAGAAAGAACTGCTCTGGAGTCGCCGCAATTAGCAACCACAAGATCTTCAGTTCCAACAATCGCCACCACCGCCGTTGATCCGATGGTTCTCTCCGATGCCGAATCATCTTCCACTCCACTTCCTTTGAATTCGTCGTCCATCTTAGCAAAACAACTCTCCATCACTTCCTTCCAATCAAACTCATCATTTCCCTGCCTCCAAGCCGTCCCATCTAACGCCTCCCGGCCTTCAATCTCCTTCACCAGCACTCGATGTAACCTGTCTCGACACGCATTCGCTACCAACGAACCACCATGCCCGTCGTACACCCCAAAGAAGTCGTACCGTATAAAGCCTCCGGACAGAAGCCCCGGAACCACCATTACCGCATCTTCCATCTCTCTTCTCCTGCCACATACAGAAGCGGAACCATGCGAGAGGCACGGAAATCTCCGTATCACCTCTTCACGTCCGAATACTTCGCTTCTCGCCACTAGTATCCCCACCGGTACACCTTCGGTCTCCGACGACTGATCTGACGACGATGATGATGAGGACGAAAACGATTGCGACGACGATGATTCTTCAGAACCTGACTTGTTAAAACTTTCTTCATTTTTCAGTTCCGGTGATCTATCCGACGCCGCCGGTGATAATTTCTTCCTTAAATGCTTCCTCTTCCTAGACTTTACACATTCATCTTCGTCCTTGTTATCGCAGAGAGATTTCACCATTCGACCTTCCAATCCTTTCCGTTGAACCTGAACCGATTTCTTCACTCCAAAAGGAGAAGAACCGTCGTCGTTACCGGTTTCCGGCGAAGTCATCGCTTTCTGTTGATTCTTAACAACGACAAGCATGAGAGACATGAAACAAACACTCGACCGCATTCAAATACTGGAAATTAAACACGGAAAAGGAGGGAATATCAGCCGTCGGATCATGAGATACATTGGATATCTGCCACATGTGGCTTGGTACGGTGGTCTGACACATAAAGACGTGGATCACTGCTGCAGAGACGTGGACGGTTGAAAATCGATAATAGAACACGTGGAATGGGGGATTGCGGTTGAGGACTTGAGGTGATTTGCTTCGGCGGGAGATATTCGTCGGGGGAGATGGGTCCCACTAGGGGAAATTTTAAAACATTTCTAAAATTGAGAACGTGGCAATTCGCTTTTTGTTGTAGCGTGGGGAAAGGATCCCCTGCTTTTCTCTGACAAAGAATGTTGATCCGTCAGATTCTTCGGAGACCTACCATACAACACACGTGTCTTCTGTGTCGGGTTCTCGCTTTTGGTCCGGGACTCCGGATCTCGTACAAAGTATCTTTCACGAGATTTTAAGTTTTACGTGTCGTGAATTTGCGATACGTTACGTAAACAAAGGCGCAAGAAGAAAGCAATCCCTCTATGATTCTAGCAAAGAAATATCAGAAACGAAGTCCATCTCTGAGATCTTATTTGTCTATCATCCAACATCTTATACCGTCAGATCATGGATCCTATGATAATTTACCATAGAGTGGTGAATTGGACGGTGAGATCTCCATTATAACACATCTGATGAATAAGGTCAATCCACGGAATTGACCAATTTTTCTCGGAATCGATGGCGGTGATTATCAATTGTTCCTGGATCCGACCTGCTTGAATCGGTAACCGACTCATCCATTATTAATTGAGAGCTGATTTTGGAACCGACTACCGAGTGGGATATGACAATTATGGGATGGGTTGTGTAACGTTGTGAACCGGGTCAGGACTCACATGACCGATTTAGATGCATATTTAATTCTAAGAGCAAGAGAACGCTACTTCGATGTTATAAAAAAAATGCTACCTTGTCGTGTAGTCCCTACAACATTACACTAGTGTGAGGCCAATGACAGCATGTAAGGGCATCAACATGAATGGATTTTTTTTTTCGTTCACTAGGATGGGGTGGGATAGTGATTTTCTGCACTCCTGCGTTTGGGCATAAAGGCCATACAACCAAGCATTGATCTTTTTCTTTACTTAATAATTATAACTTAGGGAGGGTTCTTCGCGAATCCAGATCAGCTACCCACATGGGGACGGGTGGGGATTGATCTGACCCCTCGATGGGGCATGGGTCCCACACCCTAGAGGCGGGTCCCCCACCCCCATGGTGGGTTCAGATCTGTCCCCACCCGTCCCCATGTGGGTAGCAGATCTAAACTCGTTCTTCTCTTGGGGCAAGGGGGCAATCACAGCAAGCACGACAACATCAACAGTGGAGGGACTTTTGTGCATTCATGAGGCATGAGCTTAGTTAGTAAGTTTGGGAATGGCAATTGAACGGGAACGGATACGTACGGCAATTAAACAGACTAGACGGCAATAATACTTTTCAAAAATCTGGCTTAATAAAACGCATATGACAATAATATGATACGTGTTTAATACAGCCTAGACGACAATAATACTTCAAAAAAAACATGCATATATTTATTATGTAACATACATTCACCACCTAATAAAACAAAATAATTTGATAGGAGTTAGTCACATCAAGTTTTCTAGTATGTCTCTCTTCCCCATCTGTCCTAATTTGCTGTCACTAATAAAGGACTTGACCACCACCCTTCCCCGGCTTCTTCCCATTAAACTTCCAATGGAGAAGATGCTCCATGATCTTTAGTGGGGTCTGTAATCAGAATCCTTTCATCATCTTACTCTGCAACAGTTTGGCAGAGTTTAATTTACCAAATGGGTTTTGCGATAATAGTTTCATGAACCCAACAGATTGGTTCTAGTACATACTTCATGCTACCCATCTGCTCATCATTTAAGTCATACAAAAGCTTTAATCAAAATTCATGAAATAACTGCAACAATGGTCACTATCAATTTCAGCATGAATCACATGCATACATTAACATAATTCAAATATGTGAATATCAAAGTAGGAAGAACAACAAACTGCAGATAAGACCGTGAATCTTCCCATCTTCTCCCTCTCTTTTTTTTAAGGTTAAATCGATTCACAAAGAAGAAAAAAAAATAAATGAAATTAAGAAGAACAATTTTCTTTGCAAGATAAATCGGAAGATCAAACAAAGGAAAAATACAAACTTCTTGTGTATCTCTCTTGTTTTTGAAGATTGAGAAGAGAAGAGAACCGTGAGGCCTTCAAGATTGAGAAGAGAAGCCATCACCGTTGCCGCTGCCGTCGAGGATTTGATGATTGCCGGTGGCTGTTGAACGGAGATGGTGAGGATGATTGGAGATTGGGGGGGGGGGGTAGCTATTAGGGTTTGAGAGGCAATTTGTAAATCGCAGAGAATGGAGAAAGGGAAAGTGAAACGATAAATATTTCTGTTTGGGTTTTTATTTATTTATTTATTTTTAACATTAGGTTTAAAAAGTATAAAAACCATATAATACGCTAATTATACACGTTTAATACTTGAACGTTTAAAAAACACATTTTTTTGTAAAAATACAGAAAAAATGCGGGGACGGAAGTTTTTTTGATCTAAACGTTCGGATACGCGTATTATATGTATACTTACTAACTAAGGGCATGAGAGTCATTTTCACCTCCCTTTGTGTTTGTGTATAGAAACCATGCAGCTAGAGAGAGATCTTTTTCCCTTATAACTTATAGAGCTTGGGCCATGGAAAGTTTGGGCCACTAATAATTGCTTGTGTTCTATGAAAATTGCTCCAATCCAAGGTTTAAGTAATCAATATTGATGTCCGTATGGGTCTAGGTCGATACCGATATGAATCAGAAGCTACTAATGGTGTTAATTTAGAAACAGAATCGAAACTAATCTATTAAAACTGAACATAACGAGTCGATTTAATTTTGGTTTTAAAAAAAAATGAAATTTTATTTGGAACAGTTTGGTTTCAATCTTAGACTAAAAACTGCTATTTTTAATCAAACCGAACTTAACCTAAACCATACTAAACCCTAATCATGTGTTTTTGTTGGGTTGCGTGAAATTGCCTACTGCCAGTTTCTTTATTTAGTTGTGTAAAAAAGGTGAAAATATACCAGATTTGACATTTTGGGACTCTTATCTTCATTAATTATATAATTTGTTGGACTCTCTTTATGAGGATGTAATTTACTTGATAGCTTTATTTGTTTCGGTAGATTACTTCGATTTAAATCGAATTGAATAAAACCGAGTACGAATCAAACCGATTCGACTCTGTTTCTGTTTCGAGGTTATGAAAATATTCAATTTCGATTTGTATATATTGTATCATTAATCGAACAGAAAAATTAGAATTGAACCGATTGATGGCCTTCGGTGGTTCTAGGCCGTATTAGGCCAATCCACTACCATTTCAGCTGCGCCAATCCACTTCTTGGCCGATGCACCTGTTCCATATCAGAATCGAGCTTTAGCGGCCGATACACGAGAACGAAACCTAGAACCATGCTCCAATCATCTGTTCTGGTTCATTCCATTGTTAATAATTCCGTATTTTATTTGTAACGTAAAGGTTTGGGAGGATTACTTGACAAGGAAGCGTAAAGTGTTGACAGAGAGATTATCAATCAAGACAACTAAACTTTATCACATACATAAGAATAGATTAAATACATGTAAGGAGTTCAAAATAGATACAGAAGAATAAAGTCTTGTAGGATAATATGCTCTCCTTTAAATCAACAAAGCTTCTTTTTTTAAAAAGTGATAGCTTTAAGGATTCTGATGGATTTTCTCGTACATTCTTAAAAATTAGGAAGGAGAGAATTCATATGAAGCAATATCTATAAACTATTGCTGCAAACATAACCATTCTTTGATCCAGTTGATGAATCAAGGATTAGCTTTCTCAAAATTGGGATGGAGTTGTGTCTCCAAGGATCTTTTTAGACGGAAATAACCGTCGCATAAGAGCTTATTTTGGGATCGGCCTCCTTTCCAGGACTTGGCTCTCACGTTGGGATGTGTGCCTGCACGCATCCAGCCAGCCCAATCGTTGGATGCTCACTGAAAAACACATCACCCCTGTGGTTTCTTTTTTTTTTTTTTTTTTTGGTAGAAATCATCCTTGTAGTTACATTGATGCAATATCTTTCTTAGAAAATAAAAACCAACTACACAAAAATTATAACGAATCATAGACGAGTTAATTAAGAAATGGGAAAAAAATAACCTATCTGGGAGCGTGGCTCTTATGCCCAAACATAGGCCACAGTGAAATGACCGCCCGATCCCATGAAAGGCAGAAATCCTGCCCTTGTTGATGCTCCTGTACACGTTCCCAACGGCCTTCATGTTGGCACAGGGGTCATGCTCCCGGACAAAAAACTTTCCTCCTTGAAAAATATAAGCAAATTTGTTAGTGGAAAAGGTCAAAGTTAAAGACAATGAGAAAAGCTGCAGGCATAATTCACTGGTCACGAGTAAGAGATCAATCAACACCAGAACTTTGATGAACAACGAGGTGACATACCATAGGCACAGCTCAACCACAAACAGTTCAAAGGAACAACACACCCAACTTGACTTCAACAGATCCTATTTATACAATGAGACATTGTCCCAATCAATAACACAATATTCCAAGCCATCACTCAGATTCTAAACCACCATTTTCACCAAATGGGCATACATGTCAAAGGAGTTGGAAGTCACACTAGATGAACATAATATCACTGTCCAAAACCACAAGCTTCATCCAACAAAAAAGCATAGAGAGAGAAGGGAACTAGTTTGAATCTATTCAAGATTGGAGGTAGCAATTGATACTATAACACATGGATTTCCTGAAATGTAAAACTTCAGCACCCAAAAAGAAAAGAATTAAGGGCTTGTGGGGCACCAAATAGAGAAAAAAAAAACAAAAAATTTTAATCGAAAGAAGGGTAAAACCTGTGCTTATTGTGACAGACTCAGACTGATCTAACAAGAAGAGAACAAATTTCAAAAAAAAATTCAAGAATTTAAAATGGAAACTAAAGCAGAAGAGGACACTTAACTTAAATAGCACAATCGTATTGACTCTATGCATTGCAGAAGATGTTCCCCCTCACACCAAGATAAGGCAAATCAACAGTGGAAGGTCCAAAATGAAGGGTTCTTCTATCTTCACTTGAGTAATCATTGCATGTGGAATTTTCCAGTATGGCAGATTCTTGTCCATGTCCAGCTTCCTCCTTAATCACTTTTATTCTCTCCTCATTTATTTTAAAAACACATTACTAAATTCATCATAGCCTTACAGTCAGTCTGTTAGGATCCAACAGATAATTAGACCATGAACAGCAAGCCAGAAACAACTCAGCCTCTAGATTGATTTTAGAACATTGGAATGAAGTCAAGATTGTACACATCGGAGAAGTTGTTGATAATATGCCTTGCATTAGAGAAAGTAGAGAAAGACTTCTTTTGCATGGCAAGGATGATGAGGTATATCCACTATAATACTGCAAGAGAATTTGAATGCATTAAAGAAAGTAGAGAAAGATTTTCATTCGCATGGCAAGGATGATGAGGTATATCCACTGTAACACTGCAAGAGAATTTGAATTTGTTTTCCTAAGCAAGGGAACAGCAGCTACAACTGTCACTCAGAGGCAAAATCCTTATATGAACCACAATTAATATGCACATGCTTTACATTCTTTCTCATACTTCACTTCTTCTTTTCTTACTCTCTCATAGCATTTACATTTCTTTCTTTTACATGCATAATAATCATGCCATCATTCTAACCATCACATTATACATTCCATATATCGTTCCACATTCATTAACTATATACTTCATCACATTTCATACATTCACTTCATATCACTTAACAATCATTATCCAAGTACTGATGTATTAAGCATTAAAATTAATAAAAACTTGATCATAATTAATCATTTTTACTACATCCATACACTGCCAACATATTGCATGCACACACACACACACTATATATCATAAAACCAATTCATGATTCCCTCACCAATTCTAAATAAAGTACGTGTCCGTATTTAACATCACGTGTTTAGAAGCTCTCCTATAATCATACAAATCTCATTAGATACAAAACAATAGGTATAATCCAAGGTAATATGGTTTTAAGTCCCAAAACCCCTAACTGTCAAATCTGTCTGTCTGAGGACATAGTTTTTCCTCTATTCACTAGGGTTTTCAATGGGAATTGATACCTGTTCCATCAACTCATTTAATTGGGTATTAAACCCCATTCCAGAATCCTCACTAATAGTTCATTTCAAGTCCCAATTGAACCCAACAATCCATATTTTGAATTAAATAACTCACCTTAAAAAGATTCCAGACCAAACTCTAAAATCCCCTCAATAGTCAACTGTTCTTTCAATTCCTCCTTCAAATCAGAATTCCAGCAATCAAATCCTTTAATCCCCTATGTAAAATAGGGAATAACTCAATCAAATATCCTATCAAAGGCTCATCTTACATCAAGGATCATAAACCAAAAAGGCTAAACTAGACTTACCTTTGTCAAACCATTTCTAGAAGTTGTAGTAGAGCTATGTATGTCTAATTTGCTGTTTTTCTTTTATGAAAGAAGAAGATAAGTTCTAGATAAGAGAATGCAAGTGAGGAGAAATTAAATTAACCATGACAAATCTTTGGTTAAATGTATGGATATAACAAGTCTCAAATTGTTTTTGGGGTCATTTTCTCTCATTCCACCGACACTAACTCTCTTTCCATTCTTTGTTTTGGATTGCTCATCAGTTTCTACTGATTAACTTTGAATCAAACTTTTTTAATTATAGCTTTATAAAGGAAGCTCGAGAAAGCAATCCTGTGCTTTCTTTTCTTCATGGACCCATCTCTTATTTATTGTTCTCCAGAGGACCCATGGCTTTAATATCTCTCTCTCTCTCTCTCTCTCTATGTGTGGCCATGGCCCAGCTGAGCTGGATAAAATTAATTCCTCAACATTTAGAGACTAAATAAGTTCTCTTACATACTTTATACGAAAGGAAGAAACAGTACTTACATACTCATGGACCCACCTCTTATTTATTGACCCACACGAGAGAGATCTAAGTGGGATCTGTTTTATTGGATGTGGCAAAAAAGTGTGATCCAGTAGTAGTCGACAGAAATGGTCTTTGAGTTGAATGGTTAGAATCAACTTGATCCAACCAACTCAACTCAACTCATGAGATGAGTACTTAAGAAGCACAATTCAACTCAACTCATGAGGCTTTTTATCAACTACTTATGACTGGCTCACAGAAAGTGGAAAAAACATCAACTTTGAGAAAACAGAAATGAAAAATAAAAGCAACCTGGACTCACAAAAAGGCAAAACTGGGTACAACAGAAAATTGAGAGAAGACAAGAATGTGTGATCTCATTTGTTACTTGTTAGCATCTTTGACTGTTGAACAATGTGTTAAATTGGGTGTGAGTTGATGTTTATGGGAATGAGTAGTTTTGTTGATTATCTTTTGAAATTTCAAAGTGAGGCTTCTAATAATTGTAGTTGCAAAAATGAATGAATAGGATTTGATTGTAATATTAGTTATTCTCTTCCCAACTTCATGAATGTCAAGGTTTTGTAATAATATCTCATGGTTATTTGTAAATTCCAAGCTCCACTTGATGGGTCTTTAGCTCAAATTGGTAGAGCACTTGGAACATGGGCATGCTCCAGGGATGGTGGTTCAAATCCACCAAGGCCCTTTTTATTCAACTGTTTATAGCATAGTCAGTTATGACACTAATCCACACAAGAACCCAAATTTAATGGCATCTTTGAAATTTGACAAAAATTTTATATGTATGTACTTAAATTAAATGGATATGGATTTTTTTACCATATGTAGAGATCTCTGTTGTTTGAAAATGCCCGTATTATGAGTTTTGCTTTGTTGAAGTAACATAATACCACTTAGTGCTAATTTTATAATTTTTATGGACACATGAAAAATTAGGAAAGACTTTCTTTTGAGAATTTTAATCCAATTTTTTGATTATCTTATTTTTTGTAAAGTCATATTAAATGTATATATATGTTGTATAACAAAACAAGGTTAAAATATTTTTTCAGACAAAATTCAAGTAGAATCCAACTGACAGACTCAAGGTAACCAAACAGTCTTACAAATGGATTCAGAAGGATTCCACCTGATAGACCCGGGGCAACCAAACAGTTTTTCAGCTGGATTCTACCTGACAGACCCAGGGTAACCAAACAGGATTTTTATCCGAATCCAAATCCACATGAACCAGATTCTTAAGAAGCTGATCCAATTTAAGAATCCGACTCGTCCGACACCTTCAACCAAACACGCCCTAAAGGCTCCAAGATCAGGTATGGAATCAAAGCCCTAAGATGAAATCTTCCAATTTCCTCTTCTTCTTCTCTTTTCTCCTTCTCTTCTATCTCTTTTCTATGCTCTCCTAAGGCTGAATCGATTTCTTCTCTTTGGTTTTCATGAATTGTGAATAGTATAAATGGGTTGTTATTATATATAGTGGATTAGTTAAATAGTGTTTGTTTTAATAATTAAAAATCTGTTTTTATAACTTAATTCTAAAATCTGTTTTTAAGTAGAATTAGTTACTATTTAGCTTATTCTAATTATATCATGATGTCATATGACATCAGGGGTAATCTGGGTACGGGTAATTACTGGAAACAGGATTCCCCACTAGGGATAAATTACTAAACTACCCCTATAAACTCTAATTGGTCACACAATACATTATAAAGTACAAATAAATCATACTTACAATGGGTTTAATTGATGGAGAGGTTCTGCATGCTATCCAGGCAGCAGATCAGACACAGATAGCTTAGGTGCGGGGTTCCATCGAGGTCCTTTGACTCCAGAAGGGCAAGTTGGGAAGAATCCCTAGAATCCTCCATAGGTGTGTCGAGTGATTGATCCACATCCTCGACCAATGCAACCCATAGCATCGAAGTAACCATGGACTCAGAACTGGAACCTGAAATTACACAAGTTCCAAAGTTTAAATTTATTGCGGTTTTCACAGTCAGGGTTTTTGAAAACCCTGACTCCAATCGATTTTAGGGTTTCCCTTTTCAGATGAAACTGATTTTTTGGGGGTGATTCCCTACTACTAGAAACCCTACTCGACCTAAGTTTGGACCATGGCTGGATTTGTTTCTACAGCAAAACTCTCTTAACCTGCTAATTTGATTATCTGCTAAAACCCTGACTCCAATCGAAATTAGGGTTACAAGTTTCAGCTTTTACTGATTTTTGGAGGGCTGATTACTCCCACTTCAAGGACCAATCGACCTCAATATTGCAC
This sequence comes from Telopea speciosissima, assembly GCF_018873765.1. Taxonomy (NCBI): domain Eukaryota; kingdom Viridiplantae; phylum Streptophyta; class Magnoliopsida; order Proteales; family Proteaceae; genus Telopea; species Telopea speciosissima. The sequence continues at coordinate 83,966,729 of NC_057916.1, read as the reverse complement.
CTATCCAAGCTATTTTGAAGGCCCTACCCCAATCGATCTTAGCTTTTCAGGGTTTTCCAAAACCCTGATAAAATTCGATTTGGGATAAGGTTGCTCGCTGCTGCTGAAGTTTTTTGGAGGTGTTTCTACCATCAAGAGGGACATTCTGCTTTAACTATTCATGGCTTGAAGAAGTTCTATTACACAAGATAGCTGTTGCCCTATTTTTTCTGCAATTTTTGGTGTTTCTCCCTCTTGAAGATTAAGTCTCAAACACAAATTGAGATTGGTTATTCGTATTAGAGATCCATTCAAGCCCTAGAGGATAGCATCTATTCAAATACATCATCAATCTTTGACAAGTCATCATCATTTTTTTTTAAACCCCCTTCCCTACAATCGATCTTAACTTTCAGGGTTTTTTACAAAACCCTAACTTTAATCGATCTTAGGGGAAGGGATGTCCTATCTTGCTATTTTTTTAGGGGACTTTTATCACCATCAGAGGAGTATTCGACCCAAGTTTCAGCATCAATCATGGATTTATTATTGAAAAAAATCCAGGTTCATCTTATGGCTCGATTTTTTCAATTATCAACCTATTTTACTGATTCCTATGTGACTGGCTGCTTCAACTACCTATTGGATCTGCTGAGTTATTATCTTATACTTGCTAGTTCTATTGAGCTTTACTACATGCCTTGTTGGTTCCATTGATTCGCTTCTGTAAGCATAACTGGTTAACCTGTTGATGCAACTCCAAGAAGGAAGAAGAAGAAGAAGAAACCCTGAAGGAAGAAGAAGAGCAGCCTTGACTAGGCTGAATTTCGTTGGAGCCTTTTAGAGTTTTTTTAGGAAGGGCAAAACAGTCTTTTTATTATGTTTTATTTCTCTTAGTTCCCCTCCACGGTTTTAGAGGGATAGGTATTTTAATTGTTTGTTGTTTTAACTTATACTCCCATTCAGAGTATAAGTCTATTTCTGTTTTATGCTTTATTATTAGGACTCAGATTAGGACTGCCCACTCCTAGTCTGCCTAGGACTTGCTTTAGATTGATTATTTGTAAGGCCTTTGGCCCCCCTTTATTATTATAAATAGTAGAATCGTGGGAGGCTCCCCCAGAACAGATTTGAATTAAAAAAAAGAGATTTTTGTGGCTGCTTGCTGCTCCTTGCTCTCCAAGAGTGTGTGCATCCTTGTGGGCTTATCAAGGTGGAAGGGTGGGTGGAATCCTGCGACTCCTTACGCCGTGACGGCTGGGAGGCTCTTTGTGAAGGTGGTTCTATCCTTCAATGCTAGATTTACTGCCGTGGATATCTGCTGTAAGTCTACCTATTAATTTCTGTTTTATCCTTCTTTCCCCTTCCCCATTCGATCCTCTTTTTATTTCTATTTGTATTCCATAAACCCTAGCCAGTCTTAACTCTGCCCAGACCTGTTCCCTCATTAGATTACCATCAAAATCAGGCTACAACCCCCTTCCTATGTCCCCTTCACTCGATCCAGCTTTGGATCCCATCCATCCATCACAAACCCTAAATTCTTCTTCCCCATTAAAACCCTAATTGGCCCAAATTCTGTCTAGACTGTCTCAGCCGACAGATTACCTTCATAATTGGATCGAACCTTCCCAGTTCCCCCAAGTCCCCCTAACACTCGACCTAAACCCCAGCCCCTGAATCCTACTGTTAACCCTAGTTCTAGTTGTTTTCTTGATTACAAAACCCGAAACCCTAACCCTAATTTCTGCAGGAAATTAAAACTGATCCAAATTCAGATATTTTTATACCATAATGACCCTCTAAACCTGCAGATTAAAACCCTATAAACCCCATTCCCAAATTCCCATCCTAAACCCTAATTTTGCCCTAAAACAGCCCCTAATCAGCCCTAAACAGCAGGCTTAATCAGAGCTAGATTCTACCTGGCTCCTAGTAGGATTATTTCCTATTCTAGGACTACATTACCTGTTATTGCTGCCTTTATGTGGAATACTGTTGCCCTATTCTTGAGACTGAGTATCCTACAATTGGAAATCGAATTTCTTTCACATTGTTGAAGAGTCGGATCTACTACCCTGGAGATTGGTTTCTATTTGGGATTACAACAGTGTGTTCCATGCTTATTGATTGCGATTATGAATCTATTCAGTTGTGTGAAGCTTTTCTACAAGTTTATATTCAGTTTACTTTGAGAGCTTGATCCTAGCATTGTTCACTAATTCAGATCTGATCCAAGTTTTTTTTAAAGATTATTACATCAATTCTGCCCAGATATCTTCGCCAGTTATATTTAGCATGTGGGAGTTTACAAATTGGAGTTTTGCACACTTGTTCTTCCTTGTGTGAAGATCGATCAAGTTTTGAAGAATGGTGCCTCCTCCTTATAACAAATCAGACCTGTTTTTTTATTTAATTCAGATCTGATCATTGGAGATTGGTGTTTCAGAGTAGTTTGATCGATTGAAGAAGGTTGAAGATTACTGTGTGTTGTTTTTGTCCATGGTTCTTTATCCCACTGCCTTTTTCCTTACCCATCTCCCATACCATACCTTTGGCATTTACCAATAACTCCTTTGGAAGATTATGGTATAAACTACTTTGCCATTACTTCCTCTTTTCCATTACCCATAGCACCTTTGGAAAACTCTTAAAGGTTATCCTTTTGCACTATCTCATTCATTATCTCTATTATGTCCACGTGTACTACCACACGTGAGGGGGAGATTATGTACAGTACACCTGCAGACATTGTAGAAGCAGAACTTGCAGGAACACTTGGGGCAAAACATAGAAGTTCAGAGTTTCCACCATTGCCATTGGGTATCTCCATTGTCAAAAATCTAACAAGAGTGTGAAGTCATGGAATGCCAGCCCTAGACACAAGATATGAGCTACACCTAAAGTTATTTCAGAAGAAACTACTCTCGTTGTGGAAAGTACCTACCACAGCCCCTAATCATTCCTCTATTAAAATATTTCCACATTGTTGCTTATAACTTTAACCTGTTTTCCTTGTGCAGCTACTAGCTCCAAAGCTTAATTTCTTCATATTATGCCAGGAAACAAGTCAGAAAACACTGGGTCCAATTGCCAACACATACTAAAGCGTTAGACAACCTCTCACCTCATCAAAACCATCAAGAACATGTGAAAAATCTGCCATAAACCACACCTGAAATGTGAAAAATCAATTTGACTCAATGAGGAATTAGATGGAGGTAAATTTCAAAAATGATTGTGCTCATGTTGCGCTAACAAGAAAACATTACAACCAAAAAAAAAAAAAAATCCACCAACTACCATGGCTGAAAGGCATTGCAAACTTGATGCCCTCAAACAGCACTTGCTATATTCCTCCCCAGGCTCACGTGCAAGCATGCATACTCTAGGAACCAATTTCTTAATATTTTGAGCATAACTTCCATCTACCTGTTCATGCACAAAGGTAAGAACAGAACCAGCATAAAACATATAGAGAAGTAACCGTAAAAGTAAAGATGAGAGTAAAATCATAAAAGAAGCCAGTTCATTGTTCATTTATTAGAAAAAAGTAAGCATGAAAGGAGGAATCAACACTCAAAAAATGAGACATAAAATACTAAAATAAAGTTCATTGTTGGGGAAAAAAAGAGGAAAGCAATGCCAAATACACATCAAATGAGAGATGTAAAACAAAATTCAGAAACTTTGTTAAGGACAAAAACCAAATCCATAACTTGATGGCATATTGTCCAAGTTAGTAAGCACTTCACAAACTGTTGGCACAAATCCATAATCCAAGCATCATCCCAAATCTAATCAGATTCTCAAATGAATGCTCCACTTTCAGATCAAGTGATTGAAGATAATCCCTTTAGTAAACCAATCCAACCCACCCCCCCCCCCCCCCAAAAAAAAAAAAAAACAAATATACAAATATAGGGATCAAGAGCCTCCTTTTCCATTCAGGTTACGTTGTCCATGACAAGGAAAAACCTATCGCTAGTTCCAATATTTTGGAGGATAAGCTCAATAACCTTTCAACCTTTACACTTTTGCCTTAAATTTTTGATTAAGTTTCCAGTTACAAAATTTCAAAGAATGGAAGAAAAAGAAAAACAAATATGTGCATCTATAAGTGCAGAATGCCTATCAAGCTGTTAAATGTTCAAAGTTTATATCTTTTTCTTCCAATTGCTTGATCTTTGCACTTCCCTTCAATAGGAGGAAACTCTATGTTTTCCACCACAACCAATAAGAACAAGAAAAAAGTCAACACAGTCTACCAACAATGGGGGAAAAATGTAATTTAAGATCAGTTTCTCCACTGAATGGATGTTTCACCAAGCAAAAAAATCTCCTGATTTCTCAACAACAGATTGTTAAGAACAAACACAACACTTACATTGAAGCCTTGAAGGGATTAACCAGTTTGTATAATGCAAAGAAAAAGTAGCAATATATATATAAGTAACTTATTAGAAAACGATGCCAATTACATCCCAAAATCACCTGACTATGAATGAATCTGGTCAAGATTTTGCATCCTAGAATACGAACAGTGTCTTGCTTTGTGGAGTACCAAAGTCAAAGAGTTCAATTACAACAATCAGTAGACTGAGAGCGAAGTATGCCCTATAGAACAAAATGCATACATGAGAAATATATTTGAGATATTGCAAAAGAACTACCACCTATGGTCTAGCAGCAAAAGAATGCAAACAGGCCCACCTTCCGGCTACTAAAATAGATACAGTACCAAGAATTTATGGACAAAATTCCCCAAATAAAGTAGTAAGAACAAAAAGGAAAAAAAATATTAGAAACAACTCCATAATTCCAAATGAGGGGAATATTTAAATGACAACAAATCCGGGTCAAGCAAATGAAACTGAATTCCCTTCTTGAGTTGTCTTGAGCCAGAAACGGAACTAACAGTAGTTGGAAGTTCTAAGCAAATAGGAAATGAGACTAGTTTCATTAGAACATTAAGTCCTAAATAAACTTATTTTCTTTTTCTTTTTTTAATTAAAAAAAAAACTGTATTCCACAACTAAAATTAAAGTAAAAAATCAAGAAAGATAAGAGGGGAAAAGAAAACCATTACACTTACATCTGCTCCTTGCATATGCAAAGCAGTTTATGGTATGCCTCTGTGATAATACTAATATATTTGATATGCTCAGACCTCAATTCTTTTAAGCACCTTTGTTCAAGATACTTGGCAATCTACAGCAAAGAAAAGGAGACCAAAATAACCTCCAAGTAGAAGCCATTGTTACGCAAATAACAAAAGGAGGTCAAATTATGTTGAAAGAAGGGACTACCATTGGAATTCGTAGGGGATTCTTGGCAGCATATTCACACAATTTAACAATTTTCCGTTCATTTGTGTTGTAATATAGGTTCAGGGGTAATATTATCCTTGTACTTATAGTGTCTAGGTTCATTATGCACATGTTAAATGTGTTAGGTGTGTTAGGAGTGGTAGGTGTGGTAGGTAAGGATTGAGTAAATCATTCCATATTTGTAATATTCTGAAGTTATAAATGAAGGCTTGGCCTCTGTCTCATAGACAAGCCAGATTCACGGATTTCTACAATTTGGATCACCCTTCAACAAAATTACACAGCAAGACATCATTATCCTAGATGTTAAAAAGATAAGTAGGACTACTCTGTTTTTATAACACCATGCAACAAGAAGATAGATGCGTCTACCTCAAACAAGGGTACAAGACATCCAACATGACAACCCTACAAATTAGATAGGAAAACACATCTGTATATGTACTTTCTCTCTCTCTCCCTCTCTCTCTCTCTTATCTGGGAAAGTCAGTGTTTCTATCACAAAATCATGTGGTACCTTTCAATTCAGAAGAACTAAGAAGGAACCTTCCTCAGCCACTTACCTGCAGATATTTCAACATTGCCTCAGCTACCTCATCAGTTGGATTAATCATCCTACATCAAAGGAAAAGGAAAGTAAAAATACAAGAGGAAACAGAGATTCTTTTGTCTTTTGTAAAAGAATGTCAGAATCACTTTTATGTCTTGTATTAGTTCAGATTCTTGGTCCATTTGGCCAAACAAACATGAAGTCCTACAGAAGGTTCAACTCAGTTACTTGATTCACAATATGATCTACCTGGCTTCAAGCTCTGAAATTTTTACAAGCGATAACTGCTCCTTTTCAGACGTAGCTGTTTCAATCTGTCAATTGAGAAAATATAGACCAATTTGCACTTAACTTGCCCTCAAATGAGACATACATAAAGAGAACTATAACACAAAATTAATATTAGAAAGAAAGAATTGATCAGTTCCATCATGCTTCCAAGCTTATAAAGAGCATTATAAAATTTCACATGGAGCTGCTATTGAGACCTAATATAATAGGCAAACATAATAATAATATGTTGAAATAGGCTACTTACCCGATTGGGGTAATTAGTCCTAGTCATATTATGTTTCTCTTTCTTTTGTTTTTCTCTTTTTTATTGTTTTTCCCTCAGCCGAGTTCTATTTTGGTATTCCTAGTTGTATTAGGAATTCCTAATAGGATTAGGGCAGAGGCAGCATTCCTATTTTTACTTTGATTAGTTGTAATTCAATTTAATATAAATAAAGGGCCTGGGTGATCGATTTTGATCATTCAAGCATTTAGTTCTGTTGAAATTATTTATCCACCCATGTCCCCCTTTGGATAGTCCGCCGTGTTAGAGCTCCTGTTTGATATACATATTGTTTCCTCCCTTTCTTACAAGGTCGGCCTTTTAGAGGAAGCGGTTCCAACATGGTATCAAAGCAGGTTCGATCTAGGTTAGAAAAAGAGAAAAAACCCTACTCCATCTCTTCAATCGCGATCTCTCCCTTCTTCTCTCTTTCTCGGCTTCTCCTTCTTCTGTTTTTTTTTCTTCTCATCATTATAAGGGGGCAGCACTAAAGAGGTAAATACAATATCCAATGATTTAGTTGCTACCGTCCTGCATTATATCTATTTTTTTTCTATTAAAAACTGCTGGAACCATCTCTGCAATTTGGAGTTTCCCAGAATTCTTTGGAGATCAGAACCTTATCATCATAGAAGGCTGACCTTCCACCATTGGAGCTCCCCTTGCTATCTTTTCTAGCATCTTACTACCCCATTCCAATGTCCTACTTCCCTTTTTTCTTTTTCTCCATCTCTCATTAACCATTCTAGCCCCTACCCTAATCGATCTCAACTTGTCAGGGTTTTAAAAAACCCTAACTCCAATCGATTTTAAGGTTTCCCTTTTCCGATGCAGCTGAATTTTTGGGGGTGATTCCCTACTACTACAAGCCCTACTCGACCTAAGTTTGGACCCTTTCTGATGGGTGGATTTGTTTCTACAACAAAACTTCCTTAACCTGCTAATTTGGTTACCTACTAAAAACCATGACTTTCAGATTTCAGTTTTTGCTAATTTTTGGAGGGCTGATTACTCCAACTACAAGGACCACTCGACCTCAGTATTAGCCTCTTCCAAAGTGTTTGAAGACCCCTAACCCCAATCGATCCTCCTTTTCAGGGTTTTACAAAATCCTGACACATTGATTTTAGGGTTAGGGTTGCTTGCTGCTGCTGGAGTTTTTTGGACGTGTTTCTACCATTAAGAGGGACATTCTATTCCAACTATACATGGCTTGAAGAAGTTCTATTACACAAGATAGCTGCTGCCCTATTTTTTCTGCAATTTTTGATGTTTCTCCCTTTTGAAGATCAAGTCTCAAACACAAATAGAGATTGGTTATTCGTATTAGAGATCCATTCAAGCCGCAGAGGACAGCATCTATTCAAATACATCATCAATTTTTTTTGAAGCCCCCTTTCCTACAATCGATCTCAACTTTCAAGGTTTTTTACAAAACCCTGACTTTAATCGATTTTAGGGGAAGGGATGTCCTATCTTTTTAGGGGACTTTTATCACCATCGGAGGAGTATTCAACCCAAGTTTCAGCATCAATCATGGATTTATTACTGATAAAAATTCAGGTTCATCTTATGGCACGATTTTTCCAATTATCAACCTATTTTACTGATTCCTATGTGGCTGGCTGCTTCAACTACCTATTGGATCTGCTGAGTTATTATCTTATATTTGTTGGTTCTATTGATTGGCTTCCGTAAGCATGACTGGTTGACATGATATTGCTACCTTTATGTGGACTACTGCTGCCCTATTATTGAGACTGAGTATCCTTCTATTAGAGATCGAATTTCTTTCATTCTCGAAGACTCGAATCTACTGCCCTAGAGATCAGCTTATTTGGGATTACAACAGTGTGTTCCAAGGTTATTGGTTGCAACTAGCCAACTACGAACCTATTCAGTTCTGTGAAGCTCTTCTATTGGTTCATATCCAACTTACTTTTGGAGCTTGATCCTAGCATTATTCACTAATTCAGATCTGATCCAAGTTTTTGTTGAAGCTTATTACATCAATTCTATCCAGATATCTTCGTCAGTTCCATTTAGCATGTGAGAGTTTATAAATTGGAGTTTTGCACACTTGTTCTTCCTTGTTTGAAGATTGATCAAGCCTTGAAGATTGGAGCCTTTCCTTACTCCAAATCAGATCTGTATACTTATCAGATTTGACTATTGGAGTTAGGTGTTTCTCCCCTGCAGGAGTTTCCATCAAAAGTGTTTGTTTGATCGTTTGAAGATGGTAGACAATTTCTATGTTGCATTATTTTTCTCCATAATTCATTATCCCACTGCTTCTTTTCACTTCACCACCTCCCATATCATACCTTTGGCATATTCCCATAACCACCTTAGAAGTTTATGGTATTCTCTAAATTGCCATTTCTTCTCTTTCCATTACCCTTAGCACCTTTTGGAAAATTCTGGATTATTATACTTTTGCATTGTTTCTTACATCATCTCCATTTTCTGTCCATGTGTACTATTACACGTGAGTTGGGGGGGATTATGTATAGTATACCTGCAACCATTGCAGAACTTGTAGGAATACTTGGTACAAAACATAGAAGATCGGTGTTTGCACCATTGCTATTTGGTGCAAAACATAGAAGATCAGTATTTCCACCATTGCTATTGGGTATCCTTCATTATTGGGTTGAGTTTGCCGTAAGGGGGAGATTGGTATTAAAGTATTGAAGATGTTTGGTTATTGCCTGCCTATATGAGGTTCTACAGCTGGGTTGATTTTTTCCGTTGCTTGATCTTTTCTGCTGCTTGATTCATCTGCTCGCTACCCTAGTTACTTATCTTCAAATTATCATTCAGAGATTCATCACTGGACAACAATAGAAGATTGGTGAAAGCTGCCTTTTTTGGAAGACCTTCCAGTCTTGGTCTGCTGATCAAGTCTACCCAAGTTTTGAAGATCCATTCTTCAAGTTCTTGAAGGTTTATTTGGGAGCTGCATTCATCTGCCAAGCTGGATTCTATTGCAACTTAGTTTTTTCCCATTTTGTTTAAGTTGGGCATTAGTACCTTGTATGCGCCAACTTGAGGGGGAGTGTTAGCATTATTAGGAATTCTTTTTTCTATAGTTCAAGCTGGATCTTCTTTCTTTACTTATTTGTATAATCCAGCTTGAGGGGGAGTGTTGGAATATGTAATCCAGAATACCGTGGGGGTATTCTGGTCCTTTTGGGGTAATTTTATTCTTATGTTATTAAGTTTAAGTCGCCTATACGGGTTTTAGTCCCACATCGCCTATTTCAGTCCCTTTGTATATCCCCCTCTATTATAAATAGAGGGGCTTACCTATCAATGAAGACAAGTAGTAATTTTCTCTCATTCTCTCCTTTCTAATCCATGATGGTGTTGAAATTATTTATCCACCCGTGTCCCCCTTTGGATAGTCCGCCGTGTTAGAGCTCCTGTTTGATGTACATATTATTTCCTCCCTTTCCTACAAGGTCGGCCTTTTAGAGGAAGCGGTTCCAACAAGTTCATAGGGCTGTTAACATGGTATTAGAGCCAACTCTGATCTAAGAGCAGCCTTTTCTGGTTTTCTGGTTCTTTCCCCTCTCTCTTTTCTCAGGTTTTCTGATTTTCTGGTTCTTCCCCCTCTCGGTTTCAGTTTTTTTTCTTCTCCATCACTCTCGGCCTCTTTCTCTCCATCAGGGCAGCAACTATAAGGTGATCTAATGCAAGTTTAGCTGCTGCCCTCAATGTCACCTCATTGAAGATCGAAGAACAATGGTGTGACCTAAATCTGCCGGCAGGTTTCCTCCATCCTTGGAGATCGAGCTATCCTTTCAACTGAAGTTTGATTTCTGCTTTTGTGCAGATTGGTTCCTGCTCTTATTGGAACACCATTCCCTGTTTGAAGACTGCAGATCTTGATCAAAACCAAATTCTGTTCAACCCTGCGATTTTTCTGCAATCAGTTTTTTTTTCCTAAATTTTGACAAATTTAGGGCTTTTTATTGGCTCATCAGAAAGAGCTAATTTTTGGAGGATATCTTCCCTACTATTAGAGGGAAACTCGACCTAAGTTTCAGCCCATTCTGACGGTTGAAAATTCTGCAATCTCAAAACCCATCTTTCACACTCGATCAAGTTTTTTGAAGAACTGATTTTTTTTCTGCCTGGCTGAATTCTGGGTGACTCAGAGATGACTACTGCTACTTTTGGAGGAGATGGTCATACTAGGAATGACTTTCTTCCCTATGCTGCTGCCATTAAACTTGATGGTACGAATTACTTAATTTGGGCCAGATCATTATCCTTGACCGTGGCTGGTAGGGGACTTACTGGCCATCTTACTGGCACCACCAAACAACCTACTGAAGATGGTGCAGCCCGTACTAAATGGGCTGCCAATGATGCTATGGTGATGTCGTTTGTTTTGAATTCTATAACCACTGACCTTTCCAGTCAATATCTCCTCCTTGACACTGCTACTCAGATATAGACTGTTGTCAAGGGAACTTATGGTCGATCAGGAAGTGGTGCTCAGGTTTATGAAATCAGGAAGACACTCCAAAATACTACTCAGAAGGAGATGTCCGTCACTAAATACTATGCTGCTCTCAAGTGTTTATGGCAGCAATTGGATCATTATGCTCAGTTTCAACCTACTACTACTACTGACATTATTGCTTATCATTCTTATGTTGATCAGTTTCGGGTCTATGATTTCCTGGCTGGCCTCAATGATGATTATGACCCTATTCGGGTACAAGTCCTTGGTAGGGTTCCTTTTCCCATTATAGAGGAGACTTTTTCTTATGTTCACAGTGAAGAGACACGAAGGGCTGCCATGATGATTACTCCCAAAGTTGAGAGATCAGCCTTACAGACTGCTGGCTCCACTCCAATTACTTCTTCTGATAGTGTTGCTCCTACTACTACTACCAAAGAGCCTGTGAAGTATGAGCATTGTCACAAACCATATCACACTAAGGCTCACTGTTGGAAATTACATGGGAAGCCTGCTGATTTTGAGGCCAAACGTGGTCGTGCTAAGTCTAAAAACAAAGTCAATCACACTGAAAGTGTAGCTCCAACTCCCACTGTGGACATCGGTTTCTCCCAGGAAGAACTCCAAGCTATACGTCGTATGTTGAACACATCCGCTGCCTTTACTACGTCTGCTGCCAATTCAAGTTCCTTCTTTGCCCGTATAGGTATTTCCTTTGCTGGTCATTGTGCATCAGTAGTTTCCACTCTATGGATCATAGACTCCGAGGCTACTGATCGCATGACAGGTTCTTCCAGCCTTTTTAATACATATTCTCCTGCTTCTGGTAAGGATAAAGTCAAAGTTGTTGACGGGTCCCTCTCCTCTATCTCAGGGAAAGGATCCATTGGTTGTTCTCCTTCCCTTACACTGTCGTCTGTGTTGCATATTCTGAAATTTACAACTAACCTCCTTTCCATTAGCAGTATCACCAAATCCCTGAATTGTAAAGTGACTTTTTTTTCCACTCACTGTGTTTTTTAGGAACTGGACTCAGGAAAGACGATTGGATCGGGTAAAATGCATGGCGGACTGTACCTGCTTGATGGAGATCCTACACCTACCCAGGCTTTACCTTCTACATCTTTCTCTTCTGAATTACACAAATGGCACTCTAGGCTAAGCCATCCCCCTTTAGGTACTTTATCAACTTTATTTCCAACATTAGTCAAAGATTGTACTAAGGAAGACTTTTTTTGTGAGCCTTGTGTCTTGGCTAAATAGACACGCTCAAATTACCCTATTTCTAATAAAAGATCCTCTTCCTTATTTCATGTTGTTCATACTGATGTATGGGGTCCTAGGAGGAAAACTTCCCTTTCTGGACATCGATGGTATGTCACTTTTATTGACTGCTATTCTAGGTTCACTTGGGTCTACCTTATGCACACAAAAAATGAAGTTTTTTCATGTTTTCAACACTTTCATCAATTGGTTAAGACCCAATTTAATGCCACTCTTCAAATTTTGAGGAGTGACAATGGGACAGAGTATATGGAAGGTCAGTTCCAAAATACCTTGCTACCCATGGAATCCTCCATCAGACCAGCTGTGTCGACACTCCAGCCCAAAATGGTGTGGCTGAGAGAAAAAACCGCCACCTCTTGGAGGTGGCTAGAGGTGGCTAGAGCTCTTCTATTTACTCGCAATGTCCCTTCCCTGTATTGGGGGGATGCTATCCTTACTGCAGCCTATTTAATTAATAGGCTGCCCAGTCGGGCTTTTAATTCTAAAGCCCCTATTGAGCTATTACTTGGCTCTTCTTCCTTTATAGTCCCACCTAAGGTATTTGGCTGCGTTTATTATGCCAGGGATACAAGGTCCGCTGGTAAACTTGAACCCCGTAGTCTCCGCTGCATTTTCTTGGGTTACTCTGCTACACAGAAAGGGTACAAATGTTATTACCCTCCATCCCGCCGGACATTTGTCAGCATGGATGTTGTCTTTCATGAAAGTGTTCCATATTATGTGTCCCCACCTCTTCAGGGGGAGAGTGTTAGTGAAGATGTGCTAACTATTGATTCTCCACCTCCACTACAGTCTGCTTACCACGAGTCTGAACCAATTCAACCTGCCCCTAGTACTCCCCCTGAGTCAGGGGGAGACTATCTCTATTCAGGGGGAGCAATCTACCCCGGTTCAGACTCCTATCTAGAGGATTATTAGTGAATTTCAGCGGAGGATTGATGACAATACTGTGAAGACCTATGCAAGGAAACATAAGCAAGTTCAATCAACTGTTGCTCCAGTACCCATCCAATTGCCAAACCCGGATCCAGAACCTGCCTCTCCATCTGGTAATGTTCCTTCTCCTGAATTACCTATTGCTCTTCGCAAAGGTGTCAGGACTTGCAATCAGCATCCTACATCTCATGTTGTTTCTTATGACTCCCTTTCCCCATCCTTTCATGTGTTTGTTTCCTCTTTTTCTTCTATTCGTATTCCTAACAATTGGCAGGAAGCTCTATTAGATGGAAAATGGAAAGCAGTTATGATGGAAGAAATGGAAGCCTTGAAGAAAAATAACACATGGGAGCTTGTGGTTCTTCCTCCTGGGAAGAAAACCCTTGGATGTAAATGGGTGTTTGTGGTAAAGTAGAAGGTGGATGGCACTGTGGATAGGTATAAGGCAAGACTCGTGGCCAAGGGGTTCACTCAGACATACGGCATTGATTACCAAGAAACTTTTGCACCTGTTGCAAAGTTAAATACTATTCGTGTGTTATTATCTTGTGTAGTCAACCTTGGATGGGATTTGCAGCAGCTAGATGTAAAAAATGCCTTCCTAAATGGAGCACTGGATGAGGAGGTGTATATGGACATTCCACCAGGGTTCTCTTGCGACAAAAACCAAGGATAATTGTATAGGCTGAGGCGTGCACTATATGGGCTGAAGCAGTCACCGCGAGCATGGTTTGGCCGGTTCCACAAGGCCATGATTTATGTGGGCTATAAGCAGAGTAATGCAGATCACACACTCTTTATAAAGAGGACTGGTGAAAAACTCACTGTTCTTATAGTCTACGTTGATGACATAGTGGTTACTGGCAATGATGGTGATGAGATCAGAAGGTTGAAGACCTTCCTTGGACAAAAATTTGAGATTAAAGATCTAGGGAAACTACGGTACTTTCTTGGGATTGAAGTGGCCAGATCTGCTAAAGGCATTTTTCTCTCCCAAAGGAAGTATGTCCTAGACTTATTAGCTGAAACAGGGTTGTTAGGCTGCCATCCTTCAGATACTCTTATGGACCCTACTATTCGACTCAAGGAAAAAGAGGGTGAGCCTGTCGATAAAGGCCGGTACCAAAGACTTGTGGGGAAGCTGATTTATCTCTCACGCACTCGTCCTGACATTGCTGTCGCCGTGAGTACTGTGAGCCAGTTTATGCATGATCCCTACTCTTCTCATATGGAGGCTGTCCTTCGTATCTTGCACTATTTGAAGTCCGCTCCTGGAAAAGGAATTCTTCTGTCCGCACATGGTCACCTACGGATAGAAGCATACACTGATGCTGATTGGGCTGGTTTTGCGGATCGCAAGTCTATTTCTGGGTATTGCTTCTTTGTAGGTGGAAATATTGTTACATGGCGTAGCAAGAAGCAAAATGTGGTTGCTCGTTCTAGTGCTGAGGCTGAGTTTCAGGCTATGGCATAAGGTATTTGTGAGTTACTCTGGCTTAAAGGTTTGCTACAAGATCTTGGTGTTCCTATTCATCTTCTTATGATGTTGTACTGCGACAATAAGGCTGCGATCAGCATAGCACACTACCCAGTACAGCATGATCGTACCAAGCATGTTGAGGTGGATAGGCATTTCATCAAAGAAAAGTTAGAAGATGGGCTGATTTGTATTCCCTTTGTGACATCTGCTGATCAACTTGCTGATATCTTCACAAAGGGATTGTCTGGGAAATTGTTTCATCTCAATCTAGTCAAGTTGGGCATGATCGACATCTTTGCTCCAACTTGAGGGGGAGTGTTGAAATAGGCTACTTACCCGATTGGGGTAATTAGTCCTAGTCATATTATGTTTCTCTTTCTTTTGTTTTTCTCTTTTTTATTGTTTTTCCCTCAGCCGAGTTCTATTTTGGTATTCCTAGTTGTATTAGGAATTCCTAATAGGATTAGGGCTGAGGCAGCATTCCTATTTTTACTTTGATTAGTTGTAATTCAATTTAATATAAATAAAGGGCCTGGGTGATCGATTTTGATCATTCAAGCATTCAGTTCATAGGGTTGTTAACATAATAAAACCCATCCTTGCCTAGGGAGCCTTCCGAATCATTAGTGGAAGTTGGGAAACCCAAGAATGATGCACTTGATGCAGCCGTCTACCCCCCTGGTTTCTCTAAAATGTCACATATTGTCAAGGAATATCTTACCCATGACCTCCAGCCTAAAACATTGTTAGAATCACCCTAGCTTACCACATGAATAGAATTAAGCTTCTTCATTATTCTAGCTAAATAGATGTTAATCATTGTTATACGGAAACAGCTCCAGCCTTATTTTGGTCACATTTGCCTTGGAAAAGAGTAATGGAAATAAAGAACTCTCATCTTTTTTCAGCCCTTTCTACACCTTCAAAAATTCTATTTCAAAAATCTGATCCTTCCTATATTGCTTCTGATGAACAAAGAAAAAGAGGGAGAAGAGAAAATAGAGTTGATTTGAAAGAGAGCAAACAAAAAAGGGTCAATGGAAAATATTTATATAGAGGAGGTGACATCAGAGATACAAGCCAACTGTAGTTAAGTACGACTCGTGTACGTAAGCTGCTTAATCACCACGCACAATTTTACATACATCTTGCCATGCCAACTAAGGATTTTAAACTTGAATTGGTTCTAAACACCCTATCAAGTTTCACACATATAACGAAATGCGTATAGATTAGATTACGATGTTCACTTCAAAATAGCGCAAACTAGAATGTGCATTGCGAGGGAATGACAAAAAAATAAAGAAGAGAAAAGAGGAAGAAGGAAGAAGGAAGAAATTCAATTGTGGAGGCAAAAAAAAAACCTGATTGTCCCACCCACCAAAGGGGGGGGGGGGAACAAAACTGCAAACCCAATTGGAAGTGGATACCTGTCAATCCAAAGCAAAAGTTCTCAATTAGAACGTTTTCCACGTGGGTTAACAAGAGAATTGAGAATGATTTCTATATCGCTTCTAATAATACTCTGTTTTCCAAGTAAAACAGGTGAACTTACAGGGACATGGGAGTCTCTGGCACTTCTCTTGGGATCAATTGCAGAGAAAACAGTGTAGACAAGGACGAAGGTGCCAATAATTTGAGCTGCCAAACCCACACCTTTTCTGTAGCCATCGGCGATCTTGTTCGCCCCACCACCATACTGCACAAAGTAAGACTTTTGGAAGGCCTTTACTAGCTCTACATCATACATTGCACCCAAGCATTCTGCCACGATTTACATCACAACACGGATTAGTGACACTTTACGGGCTAAGAAAAGCCCAACGTCACTGCTGGGTTAATATGCCCTCCTGTAAACACAAACACACACAATTGTTTATAATCAAATTGTAAACAGTAGAAAACAGAGAAAGAAGGAAAAAAATGGATAACCCACCAGAGATGGCGGTGCAGTAAACAAGGATGAAGATCATGAAACAAAACCAGATATCATAGTTATGTCCTATATGAAAAGAGAAAATTTGAGCAGCGGTTATGAGGTGTCAAGTGTCAAAAAGGAAAGAATACCAAAAAATTAAAAACAAATAAGAAAATAGTGATGAGTTCGAGTTACAGTAAAGCAGTCTTGAATGAAATGAAAATGGCGGTGGCTACTGATGCAGGTCCGAGTGAAGTAGAGAACCTCAACAAGAGATCCTCAGTGTTTCGATGACGACGATGATGGCTTCTTCATCTCAAAAAAATTTTGCAGTGCAGGGCTGCAGGTTTGAGCTTTGATTGGTTGGATAAGGTGAAGTGCACTAGCTGGAGCCAGACGTTTAGGGTTGGGCATAGGCCTGTTAAAAATTTAACAAAAAAAATCAGAAAACAACCTCAACATGTAAGCAACGAAGAGAAAAGAGGAAGAAGGAAGAAATTCAACTGAGACGGTGATAAAAAAACCCAGTTGTCGCAAGAAGTAGTGACGAAGCAATTTCCCTCGGGACTGAAACAAGAACTTTGAACTCTGCGCCATAGGAAAGAACAAAGATTATTAAATTGCAAGCAGTTAAACAAAGAAGAAACCACTGTGATTGCTGCTATAGTAAAAGAGGGAGTGGGGGTAGAAGAAGATGCGCAGGACAGGCCTGCTTTCCGGAATCAATTTCTTCTACCTTCGGTTATGATGTTCTCGAAATTGAGCGGAACTTCTTTCTTCTTCTCTGGTTGGGTTAACTTGGTCTCGGAAACAGGAGGGCTTTCGTTGGTGGATGAGAAGAACCACCTTCTCAGCTTCGAAGGAGGAGTTGAAGTGATATTGAGGATGGAAGCAGAAAAAGGGTTTAGTCTTCTGCAATTCGGAGGGGAGAGCAGGTTGCGGCGTTCAGAATTTGTACAGGCGTGGAGTGCTTACCTGCGACTGAGAGAGGGATAAATAGAAATCATTTAGAATTGATTTTAAAGAGAGGGAACGAAATAATGGTAGAGACTGGTGCGTATCTTTGGCGCCACACCTTCTCTATTTAATAATAAATATCTCCCATAAATTTCTTCCTTGGAATATCCATTTCTCCACTATTTTGTGTCATCCATTCAACAAAACGAAGGTTAGGCCGATGCAATGAACAAAAGCATGCCAAATTAACATACTAAAAAAGATACTTGCTATGCCCTTCTAACAAGTACAAGACAATCGAGAAAGGGAAAAGGGA
Source organism: Telopea speciosissima (assembly GCF_018873765.1). Lineage (NCBI taxonomy): Eukaryota > Viridiplantae > Streptophyta > Magnoliopsida > Proteales > Proteaceae > Telopea > Telopea speciosissima. The sequence continues at coordinate 83,948,946 of NC_057916.1, read as the reverse complement.
TGATGCAAGCATGCCCCCCCCCCCCCCAACACACGCAGAAATTCTCTCTTATAGCATATATTTAAGAAGAAAATCCCCAAAATTTGATGAGTTATAGAATACAATAATTTATTGGTTGCAAAAGATGCAACCAACTTGGTTCCTCAAAATATCATTAGATCAAAGTGATAATTTGCTTATAGAATATTGCTCATAAGGACTCTTGTATGTAGCAAAATTCTATCCCTTCTACAAAATTACACAACAAGACATCATTATCCTAGATGTTAAATAGATAAGTAGGACTACTCTGATTTTATAACATTATATAACAAGAAGATAGATGCGTCTATCTCAAAGAAGGATACAAGACACCCAGATTGACAACCCTACAAAATATATAGGAAAACGCATATACTCTCTCTCTCTCTCTCTCTCTATTATCTGGTAAAATCAGTGTTTCTATCACAAAATCATGTGGTACCTTTCAATTCAGAAGAGCTCAGAAGGAACCTTACTCAGGCACTTACCTGCAGATATTTCAACCTTGCCTCGGCTACCTCATCAATTGGATTAATCATCCTACATCAAAGGAAAAAGAAAGTAAAAATATAATTCAGATTCTTGGTCCATTTGGCCAAGCAAACACGAAGTCCTACAGAAGGTTCAATCCAGTAACTTAATTCACAATATGATCTACCTGGCTTCAAGCTCTGAAATTTTCACAAGCAATAACTGCTCCCTTTAGAACACAGCTGTTTCAACCTGTCAATTGCGAAAATATACAACAATTTGAACTTAACTTGCTCTCAAATCATACACAAAGAGAACGACAACACAAAATTAATATTACAAAGAAAGAATTGAACAGTTCCATCACGCTTCAGAGCATATAGAGAGCATTGGAAAATAAAATTCACATAAAGCTGCTACTGAGACCTAATATAATAGGCACACGTATGGCATAAAATTCTTTTAATAAGAAAAAGAATACTGAGTGAACCAGTGATCGGCTGTTACTTTAAAGTACAAGTAAGTTTATTAAAGAAGAGGAAACAGACTGATAACAACAATTTTTCTGATAGGAATAACAATGAAAACTCGGACCAAAATAATAATAATAACAATTATAAAATCCATAGATCGCTCTATTTCTAGGTCAAGGGAAGTCAGGTTGTGGTGCAAAGAATGCCGACCATGCATAAAACACAACACAAGTTGAACGTGCTAATTAAATAGAAATTAAAACGTAATAACTCAATTAAAAAAAAAAAAGTAAAAATCAGAACTAAAAAGTAAACAATTAACTAATTTCAAACCAACAAAAATACTTACCTGGTGTTGGCGGTTGCGCAATTCCACGTGCAGCCCCCAATGAACGGTTACAGATGATCTTAAGGGGCTGGGGGAATTAAAATTAAACCTAAACACCCAATCTAATGCTGGAATAAAAAAAACATTACATAAAATAACCCTAATTACATAAAGTCTAGGAATTAGAAGTAAACCAAACGGACAGCTTGTCTTGCTCGATCTACTCGGCTTCCTGCATAAACAAAGAGAACGTTAGGTATACTCAAATTAACCTAATAAAGTACTTAAAAATAAAAATTCTGCAATTACGAAATTAAAGCTAAAACAAAGTAACACAAAACAACTCAATCAATCTTAGCAACCGTGCTTCGGTTCCCCGGAACAGCACCAAAATTTAAGAGAGGGATTTTTAAAAGAGATGAGATTTAGGAAGGATTAGAAACCGTAGTGGGATGAGAGAGGAAGAGAGGAAGAGAGAAAGAAAGAGAATTTAATCTAAATACCAAATTTGATCCAAATTCTCGTTTTAAACATATCTCTCCATCCTGGACCCGGATGGACCCAATCTGAGAATTAAAGTTGCTCCAATTAATATTCCGGATAATATGAGCCCAATATCAGATATCTTTCAAAAATTTACCAATTTTCTGAAATTACAGTTATGCCCTAGGATCTTCAGTGAAACTTCTTCCCATATGCCAAAAATACCCCTGTACCCTGAAAAATACAGAAAATTACCCGAATAGCTCAATTCTAAGCAGATAAAAATGCATAATTAAATGGGATAATTTCACATATAAATGTGCTCATCAAATACCCCCACACTTAGATTTTGCTATTCTTGAGCAAAAAGAAAATAAAGAAAACAAAAATCCTAACTCACTTTCGTAGGAATCATGATTGCAGACTTGCAGTTAGCATGTGCAACAAGCTTTTAAACCCTTAGGTTACCCCTAGTGGACGAGTTTTGTCTCGTGAGTGTTTGCAGGGAATATACACACAAAATTCATGATTATAAGTTTAAATTTTGACAATGGGTAAGAAGCACACACCAAACCCGAAACTAAGATGTTCTACTTAAGATCAAGAAGACAAAGGTACCCCCACACTTAAGCTCTTAGTACCCAACATTGATTCTAGCAATAGGTATACATCCTAATTAGGGAATCTCCCCATATCTTCCAAACACCACCTTACTTAAGGTAAGACCACTCATGACGTCGAGGGCACCACTTACTTTCGGCTTCGGAGCATTTTTTACCATACAATTGTACTAAGGCAATGACATTTCTTCCTCTCTTTTTTTTTTTTTTTTTTCAAAACAATGAACTCCATTTGTTACTCCACTACTGTTCCTCAAATGCCATGCAGGGTAACTTCACAAGACACCCGAGCTACTTGGTAGCTTTGTTTCTTACATATATCCACATGGATAGTGATGCTAGAGCTCTTTTTCAGAGGTTTCACCCCAAGGAGTGTCGATCAAGTCACCTCGCTTCCTGAGGCGGAGTGCCCTGTCTAGCCCCAAGGAATTCAACTCTTTACTTTTTTTTTTTTTTTTCCAGAAGTTTCACAACAAGGAGTGTCGATCAAGTCACCTCGCTTCCTGGGGCGGAGTGCCCTGTCGAGCTCCAAGGAATTCAACTCTTACTTTTATTTTTCAAAACAATGAACTCCATTTGTTACTCCACTACTGTTCCTCAAATGCCATGCAGGGTCATTACATAAGACACCTGAGCTACTTGGTAGCTTTGTTTCTTACATATATCCACATGGATAGTGATGCTAGAGCTCTTTTTCAGAGGTTTCACCCCAAGGAGTATCGATCAAGTCACCTCGCTTCCTGAGGCGGAGTGCCCTGTCTAGCTCCAAGGAATTCAACTCTTATTTATTTATTTTTTTATGTCACGCCAAAACTAAACTTGGTCTCAGCACCTAACCAAAAGCTCAAAGAAACACAAGACAGCCAAGTGGTCTGTCCCTTTGACAAGATGGGGCTCTTATTGTCTGAGTCAAAACCCACCTTAGGATGCATACTAGCTACTGTCCTCACAACAGGGTTTTCATTACTTCAGATTAAGGTTCCTAAGTCTCTTTCTCCCGTGTTTCGCATCAAAGTAACAGACAAACACGTAACACTTACTAAAAGCCAAAAAATAAAAATCTGTCAATCAGTCTTACACCCCCCCCCCCCACAGATACACTTAACGTATGCAGTGTCCTTAATGCATGCAAAAGAATAAAAACAGGGATAAGGGAAGGAGTGTACCAGAAATCAGCAATATACGGCAAAACAGTGCATCCAGCAATCAGTAGCAACTACCTAAAGACGCAAAAACAAACAAACACAAAAACAAAAGAAATAATTTCATGAAGCAAGGAAGGGGGCGGTTACAATCATCTTCTATGGTTAGAGTCGTGCCGTCGTTCTTCGTTGAAAGTTCTGCTCAGAATTATAAAGAGAACTATAACAGTTAGATTGGGTATCATCCTTGAGCAGCAAACTTTCACCAATCTTTATTTATGGACATACATAAAGAGAACTATAACACAGAATTAATATTAGAAAGAAAGAATTGAAAAGTTCCATCATGCTTCAGAGCTTATAGAGAGCATTGGAAAATAAAATTTCACATACAGCTGCTATTGAGACCTAATATAATAGGCAAACATATGGCATATAATTCTTTTAAAAAGAAAAAGAATACTGAGTAAACCAGTGATCGGCAGTTGCTTTAAAGTACTAGTGAGTTTATTAAAGAAGAGGAAACAGACTGATAACAACAGTTTTTCTGATAGGAATAACGATGAAAACACGAACCATAATAACAATAGTAATTAAAAAAAAAAACATCCATCCTTGCCTAATGAGTCCACCGAATCATTAGTGGAAGTTGGGAATCCCAAGAATGATACACTTGATGCAGCCGTCTACCCCATGGTTTCTCAAAAATGTTACACATTGTCAAGGAATCTCTTACCCATGACCTCCAGCCTAAAACATTGTTAGAAGCACCCTAAGCTTACCACATTAATAGAATTAAGCTTCTTCATTATTGTAGCTTAATAGATGTTACATATTGGCAGCATATTCACACAATTTAACAATTTTCGGTTCATTTGGAGCACCCTTCTACATAATTACACAGCAAGACATCATTATCCTGGATGTTAAATAGATAAGTAGGACTACTCTGATTTTATAACATCATGTAACAAGAAGATAGATGCGTCTATCCCAAAGAAGGATACAGGACACTTAAATTGACAACCCTACAAAATAGATACGAAAACGCATATACTCTCTCTCTCTCTCTCTCTATTATCTGGTAAAGTCAGTGTTTCTATCACAAAAGCATGTGGTACCTTTCAATTGAGAAAAGCTCAGAAGGAACCTTACTCAGGCACTTACCTGCAGATATTTTTAACTTTGCCTCGGCTACCTCATCAGTTGGATTAATCATCCTACATCAAAGGAAAAGGAAAGTAAAAATATAATTTAGATTCTTGGTCCATTTGGCCAAGCAAACACGAAGTCCTACAAAAGGTTCAACCCAGTTACTTAATTCACAATATGATCTACCTGGGTTCAAGCTCTGAAATTTTCACAAGCAATAACTGCTCCCTTTAGAACACAGCTGTTTCAACCTGTCAATTACGAAAATATACAATAATTTGCACTTAACTTGCTCTCAAATCTTACACAAAGAGAACTACAACACAAAATTAATATTACAAAGAAAGAATTGAACAGTTCCATCATGCTTCAGAGCTTATAGAGAGCATTGGAAAATAAGATTTCACATAAAGCTGCTATTGAGACCTAATATAATTGGCAAACGTATGGCATAAAATTCTTTTAATAAGAAAAAGAATACTAAGTAAACCAGTAATCGGCTGTTACTTTAAAGTACTAGTAAGTTTATTAAACAAGAGGAAACAGACTGATAACAACAGTTTTTCTGATAGGAATAACAATGAAAACTCATATCATAATAATAATAATAACAATTATAAAATCCACAGATCGCTCTATTTCTAGGCCAAGGGAAGTCAGGTTGGGGTGCAAAGAACGCCGACCATGCATAAAACACAACACAAGTTGAACGTGCTAATTAAACAGAAATTAAAACGTAACAACTCAATAAAAACAAAGTAAAAATCAAAACTAAAAAGTAAACAATTAACTAATTTCAAACTAACGAAAATACTTACCTGGTGTTGGCGGTTGCGCAATTCCACGTGCTGCCCCCGATGAACGGTTAAACATATGATCTTAAGGGGCTGGGGGAATTAAAATTAAACCTAAACACCCAATCTAATACTGGAATAAAAAAAATTACATAAAATAACCCTAATTACATAAAGTCTAGGAATTAGAAGTAAACCAAACAGACAGCTTGTCCTGCTTGATCTACTCGACTTCCTGCACAGACAAAGAGAACGTTAGGTATACTCAAATTTACCTAATAAAATACTTAAAAATAAAAATTCTGCAATTATGAAATTAACGCTAAAACAAAGTAACACAAAACAACTCAATCAATCTTAGCAGCCGTGCTTCGGTTCCCCGGAACGGACCAAAATTTAAGAGAGGGATAGTTAAAAGAGATGGGATTTAGGAAGGATTAGAAACCGTAGTGGGATGAGAGAGGAAGAGAGAAAGAAAGAGAATTTAATCTAAATACCAAATTTGATCCAAATTCTTGTTTTAAACATATCTCTCCATCCTGGCCCCGGATGGACCCAATCTTTGAATTAAAGTTGCTCCAATTAATATTCCGGATAATATGAGCCCAATATCGGATATCTTTCGAAAATTTATCACTTTTCAGAAATTACAGTTATGCCCTTGGGTCTTCAATGAAACTTCTTCCCATATGCCGAAAATACCCTTGTATCCTGAAAATACAGAAAAGTGCTCGAATAGCTCCATTCTAAGCAAATAAAAATGCAGAATTAAATGGGATAATTTCACATATAAATGTACTCATCAAATACCCCCCCACTTAGATTTTGCTAGTCCTCGAGTAAAAAGAAAACAAAGAAAACAAAAATCCTAACTCACTTTCGTAGGAATCACGGTTGCACTTAGCATGTGGAACAAGCTTTTAAACCCTTAGGTTACCCCTAGTGGACGAGTTTTGTCTCCTGAGCGTTTGCAAGGAATATACACAGCAAATTCATGATTGCAAGTTTAAACTTTGACAATGGGTAAGAAGCACACACCAAACCCGAAACTAAGATGTTCTACTTAGGATCAAGAAGACAAAGGTACCCCCACACTTAAGCTCTTAGTACCCAACATTGATTCTAGCAACAGGTATACATCCTAATTAGGGAATCTCCCCATATCTTCCAAATACCACCTTACTTAAGGTAAGACCACTCATGACGTCGAGGGCACCAAGGACTTTCTGCTTAGGAGCATTTTTTACCATACAATTGTACCAAGGCAATGACATTTCTTCCTCTTTTTTTTTTTTTTTTTCAAAACAATGAACTCCATTTGTTACTCCATTACTGTTCCTCAAATGCCATGCAGGGTCACTACACAAGACACCCGAGCTACTTGGTAGCTTTGTTTCTTACATATATCCACATGGATAGTGATGCTAGAGCTCTTTTTCGGAGGTTTCACACCAAGCAGTGTCGATCAAGTCACCTTGCTTCCTGAGGCGGAGTGCCCTGTCTAGCTCCAAGGAATTCAACTCTTACTTTTATTTTTCAAAACAATTAACTCCATTTGTTACTCCACTACTGTTCCTCAAATGCCATGCAGGGTCACTACACAAGACACCCGAGCTACTTGGTAGCTTTGTTTCTTACATATATCCACATGGATAGGATCTAGAGTCTTTTGCACCCAGGCGTAGAGCTCTCTTTTTAATTTTTTCGAGGTTTCACCCCAAGGAGTGTCGATCAAGTCACCTCGCTTCCGAGGCGGAGTGCCTGTCTCGGTCCTCTACTTTAATTTTTGAGTTTCAGTGCGCAGTCCTGCTCAGCGGAGTGCCTGCCTAGCTCCAAGGAATTCAACTCTTACTTTTATTTTTTTTTCGGAGGTTTCACCCCAAAGAGTGTCGATCAAGTCACCTCGCTTCCTGAGGCGGAGTGCCCTGTCTAGCTCTAAGGAATTCAACTCTTACTTTTATTTTATTTTTATTATTATTATTTTTTTTTTATGTCACGCCAAAACTAAAACTTGGTTTCAGCTCCTAACCAAAAGCTCAAAGAAACACAAGATAGCCAAGTGGTCTATCCCTTCGACAAGATGGGGCTCTTATTGTCTGAGTTAAAACCCACCTTAGGATAAATACTAGCTACTGTCCTCTCAATAGGGTTTTCATTACTTCAGATTAGGGTTCCTAAGTCTCTTTTTCCCGCATTTCGCATCAAAGTAACAGAGAGATATGTAACACTTACCAAAAGCCAAAAAATAAAAATCTGTCAATCGGTCTCACCCCCCCCCCCACACTTAAAGTATGCAATGTCCTCAATGCATGCAAAAGAATAAAAACAGGGATAAGGGAAGGAGTGTACCAGAAATCAGCAATATACGGCAGAACAATGCATCCAACAATCTGTAGCAGCTACCTAAAAAGATAAAAACAAACAAACACAAAAACCAAAGAAATAATTTCATGAAGCAAGGAAGGGGGCGGTCACGATCATCTTCTATAGTTGGAGTCGTGCCGTCGTTCTTCGTTGAGAGTTCTGCTCAGAATTTTAAAGAGAACTATAAAGAGAACTATAACAGTTAGATTGGGTATCATCCTTGAGCAGCAAACTTTCACCAATCTTTATTTATGGACATACATAAAGAGAACTATAACACAGAATTAATATTAGAAAAAAAGAATTGAAAAGTTCCATCATGCTTTAGAGCTTATAGAGAGCATTGGTAAATAAAATTTCACATAGAGCTGCTATTGAGACCTAATATAATAGGCAAACATATGGCATATAATTCTTTTAATAAGAAAAACCAGTGATCGGCTGTTGATTTAAAGCACTAGTGAGTTTATTAAAGAAGAGGAAACAGACTGATAACAACAGTTTTTCTGATAGGAATAACGATGAAAACTTGGATCATAATAACAATAATAATAAATAAATAAATAAATCCATCCTTGCCTAGGGAGTCCACCGAATCATTAGTGGAAGTTGGGAATCCCAAGAATGATACACTTGATGGAGCCGTCTACCCCCCTGGTTTCTCTAAAATGTTACATATTGTCAAGGAATCTCTTACCCATGACCTCCAGCCTAAAACATTGTTAGAAGCACCCTAGCTTACCACATTAATAGAATTAAGCTTCTTCATTATTCTAGCTAAATAGATGTTAATCATTGTTATACGGACACAGCTCCAGCCTTATTTTGGTCACAACATGCAATGAATATGCATAGCACTTATTCCTTTAGCAATTTCCAATAGGCGGTCTTCAATGAAGGTCGGGAGTGAAATGTTCGAGTTTGACTCTTGCTGTCCTACCAATTCAACTATTACACGAATAGGAATTTTTATCACCTCAATTCCTGCCCCCTCAATTCCCTCAATCCCTCACATAGGAGCAGAAATGACCACCCTACCCCACCTTGGGCAGTGTGTTCGGGCAGTGGGTAAGGTGGTCATTATTGCTCCTATGTGAGGGATTGGAGGGAATTGGAGCGGGCAGGAATTGGAGGTGATAACGATTCCCTGAATAGACTTCCTCAAATGCCTGCATAGATCACTGATAGTCCCAATTTCAGAGACTACGGCTCATGTTCTGAGTTGTCGAGCCAAAGCGTTAGCAATCTGAACAATATCAGATTTAATTTGGGGATCATGTGCAACTTTTTTGTGATCCAGATGTCGAATGACAGCAGCTAGAATCAACCAAAATTGGAGTAAAAATAAACAAATATTATAAGATTCAAATAAGGAAGAAATATTTGGAGGGGGAATAAATCGGTTACAGAGATCTATAAACATGAAATGTGAGAATTGCAAATGAGAATAAAGATGTGGTTAAACCTAAAATTCAACTTCGAAGGCTTCGAAGTATTAACAGTGGTTGGGTTAACCTGGTCTCGGGAACAGGATGAGGGCTTTTGTTGATGGATGAGAAGAACCACCTCCTCAGCTTTGAAGAAGGAGTTGAAGTGACATTGATGATGGAAGCAGAAAAAGGGTTTGGTCTTCTGCAATTCGGAGGGGAGAGCAGATTGCGCGAGTATAGAGGGGAGCGAATCTTAAGGATTTTTTCCAGTCAGGGTTTTAGCAGTACAGAATTTGAAGACGATGCTTCTTCCTCCTCCTCCTCAACGGCTTCTTCTTCTTCCACGCCCGCTTCCTCCCTTATGTTTTTTTTTCATCTCATAACGTTGAGCTCCGAAAAGCAGTGCTGGTCTTAAATCCATAAAAGTTCACCTTCAGCTTGAACGGAATACAGCCATCAAATAATACTCCCAAAGTTCCTCCTCTGCACCTGCCCAGTTCAAATTCCAATTGAGAACACCATCACCCATCTCTGTCTCTCTCTCTCATGTTGTTTATTGACTGATGAACCAATACAGAAAAAGGGTATTAAGTCCAGCAATACACTTTATATGGGGAAGTCAGCGTTTCTCCCTCCCTCCCTCTCAAGTTATAAGTTATGACTGAATCAGAATAGCAAAATGGGTATTCAATCAAATTATTTCCTCACTGTTTCAATAATTATTAGTTCCTCACTGTTTTCATGATGGGGAAGATTTTGGATGTCAACACCGAAGAACTTACAAGGAATAAATATTGTAATGAAAAGGAAAAATATCACCACCTACCAAGGGGTTAATCTTGCTAGAATCACTGCCAAGCTTGTTCATAGCGTCCCTCATGCAAGCAAGGTCAACCACAGCTGGTAAACCAGTAAAATCCTAACCAACAAATGTAGGTCATAAAATTTGGCAGAAATGTAACAAATTAAAACTACTATGCAATTACATCTTCAAAAACCAAAACTACTACGTAATTAGCATAACGATAAACACCTACAGGAGAACACGGGCAGGCTTGAAAGGAATCTCGACTTGTTTGGGAGAAGTATTCTCCCAATAATCTTCTCAACATCTTCCTTGGTGACTTGGAAGTTGTCACAGTTACGGATTGCCGATTCAAGAAGGATCCAGATGGAGTATGGCAACTTATCTGTGACGCACACAATGTAAAGATGAGTGGATTTCTAAGAGATTGTGATTTTGGAAACCTGATAACAATATAAAAATTCAGAGTATTTCAAACTTCAAATCCGAGATAGCCTCATAACATCTTCCTTGGTGACTTGGAAGTTGTCACAGTTACGGATTGCCGATTCAAGAAGGATCCAGATGGAGTACGACAACTTATCTGTGACGCACACAATGTAAAGATGAGTGGATTTCTAAGAGATTGTGATTTTGGGAACCTGATAACAATATAAAAATTCAGAGTATTTCAAACTTCAAATCCGAGATAGCCTCATAACATAGAAGGTATCCTTCAATGCTGAAGAGAAACGGGAACTCATGAGGGGAAAGAAGAAAAAAGGAACATCAAGAAGTCCAAGACCAACCTAAAGGATGACAAAATATATAATTTGCACAAAAGAGCAGAAGTACAAAGGGGAGCAGCAATAATGCCACTTACCGATCCTTGGATCATTCAGAGCAGGTAGGCTATAGTACTTTCTAAACTCGCCACCCCCAGGCTTGGGAAGACTGATTAAGATTTCCCTTGAAAGCATTCTCAGAAGCTAATCCAACACATATTCACAAACAGAACTCAATCAATTATGTCGATCCCTGGAACAGTATTAACTCGAGAATCTAATCATCTATACAAATCGTCTTTCTCTAGATATACGCTGAGTTGGATTAATTAATCCAATAATTTAAGTTGTTCGCTCAATACATAAAAAGCATAAATCAGTGATGAATATTCATAAGGACTCTCATCAACCAAGGCACATTTTTAATCCATCTGGTCCGATTTCAACATACTATTCAGAAATTAAAGCAAATATCCTCCAGCAAGAACGAAACAGCGTAGCCAAAAGATAAAATTCATCAAATGAATGAAATTATAAGTTGCAAAACCGGTCTGCGTCAAAATTCGTACCCATAGTAGCGATCTTGCGCTGAAAGCGTTCAATCACAGGAGCAGCAGTCCTGGTCTGAGCCCTAAGACTAGCTGGAGATCTCCAATCGACACCATGGCTCCAGCGAGGAACCGAGTATCGGATGAAATGGATAGCAGTGGAGAAGCAAAGTGATCAGGCTTTGATGAGAGCAGGAGAGGAGGAGCGAGGAAGAGGAGAAGTTAGGGTTCTAGAGATGGAAGGCAAGGATAAGGATGATAAGAAACGAACCCCAGAAACTCGGAGCAGCGCCGCTGATGAAGAAGACCGTGACATTAGAGGTAATTCAGGTAATACCTCAACATTTGAGTTACAGTTAAAACTAAGTCAGTGGCTGTGACTCCATCTAGGAACTTTCCAGTCAACTTGATCCCAACAACACCAGGTAATACCATGCTCATGGGCTGACATATTGGGGAAGTGAAGCATTAGAGGTAATATTGAAACAGAACTTAGATGCACATAGATGCCCAAGAATCATGCACCTATGTATATCCAATTCATGGGTGTATTAGAAAAAGATTAGTCCTAAAATAGCAGTGTAATGTAAAAGCCCGGTGGTCCAAAAATACACTTGAATATGTAAGACTAAAAGAGGTTTAGATTTCATGTGCTTGAATGATTACAGAGGTTAAATTCATAAGTAAATCCACGACAATAAAATGCATATGTGAAAACAACCATATCCATAACCCTGAAATATATGTAGTTCAAAAAAAAAATAAGGGTAAAGGCTGGGCACGCCGGCACTTTGCCCAGCATGAGTCTGTGTCACTCCCACCCCCTAAGGAAATGACCCCCCTACCATCCCATCCCACCCTCTCCATTGGGCACAGCCGCTAGCTCCAGGAAAGCCAGCGGCGTGCCCAACCCTCTCCCTAAAAATAAAATATGATTATAAGGCAAATATTAGGTAGAAAAGAGAATGCACAGGAAGTACGATAAGATATAAAAGAATCTAGATGGCTCTCTGAGTTTCCATATTGACTGAAAATTTCAAGCTCATTATTGTATGTTCTTTTTACATGCAACAAGTGTACATTTCACTTGGACAGGAAAGCGTCAAGCTCTCAGCAGATAACATTACTAACTTTTTTTGCCCTCTCTTTTTTTGACGAGTCAGATACCATTACTAGTTAGTAGGAACTGCCATGGTAATTGAAACCGATGCAATCGAATAGCACATAAAAAATAGGGGAGAATGGGTTTCAACAACATAAGTTCTCAAAATACCACGTACCATATCCTTGCAAGACATGGGTACATGACACCACACGTAGATAAGCTTCAACATGATTTGCAAGAGGAGCAGCCCCAAATAAAATGAGACATACATTCCCTCCTAAACCTTGCTATACCTGCCGAAGTCATGAAAATCATCAAGAGTTCTAAGTAAATTTTGGAAAGCTCTCTAGCAAAAGTAAGCAGGAAATTAGAAAAAATACAATTTTCCACTTCCAATACCTTGCTAAAAACAATTTTGTCACTAAGTAGGGAGGCCTCTTCATGTGCAAGCCCCTTCTTCATGTTATTTAGTTTGCTGCAACATTAGTATGTTGTAGGTTAAAAACTAGACATGAAAAGTTAATGCACTAACATTCACTTCCCAGGAGAAATCAAAAGAAACACAATAAAATTTAACATTAGTTTCATATTAGCACAGAAACATTATGGAGTAAATAAAAATGAACTGCAAACAACTGGTTATAAACAGAACCATGAGTGACATTGGTGGTATTATTTTTGTAGGAACATCTTCAAGACTTGAACTGCTCCTACAATATATTTCTACGAAGTTCAAAGGCATTCAACAAAGACCACCCAACCCAAAACTGAACTGAACTAAGCCTTATCACAACTACTTCAGGACGGCTATAGAAATCCTGCTCCAATAGAATTGCGCGGGCTTCAATTTGAGAAGTTAAGACAGAACAAATGCAGATAAAAGGTAGGATGCATAAACATTGGTCCCTAACCAGAAAATCTGGACATGTGTCAAATATGTTGTTGATAAGGAAATATTAATGAATGGGCAACAATAATCAGCTATCTTTGACCATCTAATCTGCCGACTTTTCTGGAACACATATGTGGGTGTTTTCTACTGTAAATGGAAGACTAAAATTGGATGATGGAGACCATCTGATTGATTGCTTCTAGGCCAAGTAGATCTCCTCGGCAGGACCAATTAAATGTTGGTCCGGAATTGCTTGCCTATCATGTGTCCACTTATTTGCAAGTGTTTGTGCTCAGGAGCAGTCTCAGTGCTGAAGACACTGGTTATCCTCTTTGAAAAAGCTTTCTTATGCAGTGGTAAAATTACCGTTTACACACACAGGCAAAAAACTTGGGAGTCAATGGGCAGCCAACTATGTCGCGACATAACAGAGAGTTACAGTATTGAACATTTGAAACAATGAGTAGAAACTTACAATGAGTATGCAAAGTTAAACAATTTGCCCTTTAAGAAACCCCCAGAAGATACCTTCTCTCTCAGACCTGTCAAAATTATAGAAAAAGAGCTAAGAATGTGAATATGTATTTATCTCATCTTCTGTAACCAATGGACCATCAGCAAAGAGAAACAGGACCAAGGAATTTGAATTACAATGCCAGCACATAAGAGTTTCTAGCATTCCTCCAGCAAATAATCGGCAGATACTTTCTGTGCATATCTACTAGAAAAGCAGAGAAGGCATAATTTTTCTTCCAAATTTCACCTGAATAGATCCTATCCAGTACACGTGGAACAGAGCAGAATAGAGTTGGTTTTAGCTCCCCAAGGTCTTCAATCATTAATTTGACATCCTGAAGATGAAAAACAATCAATTATAAGTAGGAATCTTTCTAGGTAAATGATAAATCTATTTTCTTTTTCCTCAAAAAAAAAAGTTAATCTTTATAGGAAATTGAATTCTGACTAGGTAATATAGTATACTGTAATCAACTTACCCCACGCCAAAATCCTATTGAACCACCCTTATGAATAAACAGCTCCTCAACTACCCGATCAAAGATATGAGCCAGAGGAAGGTAAGACATAAAAACATCATCTGGAGTCAACTGCAACACTTTCAAAAATGAAAGTTCATGAGAAACTGATAAAGTTGCAAAAGTGTTTCCATTTCTGTTCTCCCACATGACACAAAGGAAAGGAAAAGAATAAATTGATTATGACTTCACCTTTTCATTCACACTCTGTAACATTTGTCCTATACCCGCTAAAAGAGTAGCAATTGCATTCTTGGAGATCAGTACTCCCTTGGGGTCACCAGTTGTTCCACTCGTATACATAATTGTACAAATGTCAGACAGCTTTTTCGTTGGAAGATCAAATTCCTTACCATCTCCCTGTTGATAAAACATAGTAAAAATTGAAATCAAAATCAGTTCTATGCATAAGAAATCCGAAAGAAGAAGTGGCAACATAGAACTTTTGTATTAAGTCAAGAAACATCACCCAAGCTTAACTCGAAACTACCCATTTAACTAGCAATTTTAAAACTGACTCTTCCTTGATCCTCTGGATTAAATAAGTTGAAAATTAACAAGAAATTAATGGAGATGAAATAGCTATTACAAAATACTGCTACAAAGAAAGCATTCAAAAAGCATACAAAGAAAGATCTCCTGTGAGGAAATTCACTATGATTACATAAAATGATTGCAAATCATAAGATTTATAATTTGAACCAATCAGCAAACCAGTTGCAAAAATTCATCCCATGAATATATTGCTAAACCAAACTTCTCAACCTCCTCTTTGTTCAGGTGTAACCTTGCCAAAACTCACAATTGCTACAAAAGAGAAACAAAAATACCAATAGCTTTAACACAAAAAGCATCAAATATGGGATAGAAATGAACGAATTTGACTTACTCTTCAACTTTTCTGTTGTCATCGGAAATGTTTTCAATACCTGAAAAGAGGGAAATATGAATTTACAATTGCAAAGTGCATTGATATCATGTGTTATCACTTCTCAAATCTAAAAAAAGTAAATATTTATTACACAAAAAAACCATGGTAAGAATGATACTCCTGTAAATGGTCAATGGATCGTTTTGAATTTAAATAGAACCAAATTCCTATAGCCACATAAGCTCTCAATTTGGCTAAAATTTTCAGCTTTTGTAATACATACGAACAAATAGCTACACAAGCAAAAACATTCCCCACAAACCTTTTCAAACCAACTTATTCCAGAACTGAAATGCTAAAATAGAATATCATCTACCTCTGGGATTTTCTTTTCTTCTGCGAACACAATTGAAACCTCGGCATGGCATATAATATATTCCACAGCACCAGCACCTAAATCACAAAATAAAATAATCAAATTTTAATCAACTACAGTTTTTAGCAGACCCAAACTTCACAATTTGTACCACAACATAAGCAACTTTATGGGTAAATGGACATGTATAAACAAATCTATAGAAAACGTGCAAAATGAATACCGACGGTATCATATAAGTTGAGCCAGTTCCAAAATTTCAATCCCATCTGACCTGCCATGTGGAAGAACTACGTGCCCATTAAGGAGATTCCATCCTAAACAGCCGTTTAGGAAATCTCGGTCCATAAGAAAAGTAACAGATATATTTTATTGGAGAAGTGAAGAATATGTGAGGAGGGCAGGAGCAGCAGTCAATAATCCACAATAAAGATATACCTTCCCATCCACTATCTCTCGACAACCAAGCATTTGATTTCCTGGATATTTTTCAACGGATAACCTGTCACAGGATTACAAATACATTAACGATTACCAGGATGACAATAGAACGAGAACATGTTCCTAGATATTCGAAGCATTCAATTTAACCTTTTTGGTTGTAGTGACTCTTTGCGGAGCCTTCAGAAAACAGTATCCAACAGAATCACATATTAACAGGTTTATGCACCAGCACTCTTGAATTTGAATGTCAAAAAAACACCATGTCATAACAAGATTGGACTCAGGTAACTGGAATTATTGTAGCTAGGAGCCACATTTTTTATAATTAAAAGGCACAAAAATATGCATACCATGCCTTTAAGTCGTACCCATAGTAGCGATCTTGCGCTGAAAGCGCTCAATCACAGGAGCAGCAATCCTGGTCTGAGCCCTAAGACTAGCTGGAGATCTCCAATCGGCACCGTGGCTCCAGCGAGGAACCGAGGATCGGATGGAACTGATAGCAGTGGAGAAGCAAAGTGATCGGGCTTTGATGAGAGAAGGAGATGAGGAGCGAGGAAGAGGAGAAGTTCGGATTCTAGAGATGGAAGGCAAGAATAAGGATGGTAAGAAACGAACCCTAGAAGCTCTGAGCAGCGCCGCTGACGAAGAAGCGGTTATATACAGGCGCTGAATGCTTACCTGTGAGTGATCGTGTGAGAGAAAGCGAAAGAAAGAGGAGGGAAAAGAGAAAAAGGAAAGTTGATTTGAAACAGAGAAGAAAAGACCGTTGAGGAGGGAAAAGAGAAAAAGGAAAGTTAATTTGGAACAGAGAAGAAAAAACCGTTGAGATAAAATATCTAGAGGTGGTTTTATTATTTTTTTGGGTAGAAATATCTAGAGATTGTTGCGTCAAAGACACGCAATCTGTAGTTCCGGACTCGTGCGAATTCGTGTCAATTAAGGTAAGGAGGTATTTACCAACAAAAACAGTAAGGCGGTGTGTGTGTTTTTGCTTGTTTTCGGGTAATAGGAATCTGGGTAATCACCACGCGGTATTTTACAGAATTCTTGTCGAACCAAAAGGATTTTAAATTGGAAATCGATATCATGGAATGAGTCCTAGAATTTATATTTTTTCTACCTAAAAAAAAAATTCCTAAAAATTCTTAGAATCGATATTCAATAAGCCAATAATTTATAGGGAAATTTTCATTGACACCACCCCCTCCGATAGCCCGTTAAATTAATGTCACCTTATTAAAGGTCAAAATATCAATTTTTGCCAAAAAATACTAACAGGGTTAACTGAGTTAAATAAAAATGACTAAACTACCCTTTACACTAAAAACATAAAAAACCCAACCCCATTCTATTTTTCACCAAAAATAAAACCCTTCAAATAAAGCTGTAAAACGAATTATTTGGAGCAGAGGCTGAACCCCTTAGATCGACGCCGCTGTAAGTCTGATAATAGTCCGCTATAAAACGAATTGTTCGTAGCTTTCGGAAACTGATTCTGGTGTTGGCCTTGGATGTAATGGATTAGGGTTTCAAACCCAGATGAACAATGGCTTCCAGTGTGAAATTGGATCTGAAGAAGATGATTGAAGAGCTGGATTTGTCCGATGTGGGGCGGGGGAGACTGGAGAGGGTGGTGGCGGGTAGGGGTGTCAACCGATCGGGCTCGATCGGTCTCAGTCGGGCCTAGCCGGGCGTCACCAATTTTATAGGTTGCATCGTGTCCGACCGTTTAGGCATTCGGGCTTGCCTTGGGCGGGCATAGTACGGTTTCATTTCGGTCGATCGGTGTTCGGTCTTTAACCGGGGCAACCTTATTCGGGATAAACGTGCCTAAACCGGGTCCAAAACTGGCTAATGAGCCGTTTAACTCTAAACGGTCTCTAAACGATGTGGGCTTACTAATTGACATGCAATCAGAATTTTAAGTTCAAGCCATCACACTGTTGGGCACTCACTGTACACCTCAACTCAAAATCAAATAAAACTTATCCCAACTAAAATAGTAGCAGAACACTGAATAGAAGCACATCTAACAAAGTAAGTAGAGGAAAAAATAATAGCAGCACAATACCGAATAGAAACACTTCTAACAAACTAAGTAGAGGGTAATAAAAAAATAGGAACTCAACACCAAATAGAAACACATCTAACAAAGTAAGATCTAAAAACTAAAACTAAGTCTCATCTCACCTACGTTAAGTGTATCTAATCTAACCAACAAATGTCAAAGACCAACAAAAAACAAATAAAAAAAAGGAAATTTGGAGGGAAGGGGAGGGGAAGTTTATAAGTTAAAGGGTCGGGCTGGGTCGGGCTGCAACAAGGCGGTCTAGGTCGGGCCTGGAATCGGTCGGTCCGGTCTGGCACCCGATGGGCTAGGACCCCAGACCGGGACCCCCCGATTACTAAACATGTCGGGCTTAAGCCCGATACGTTTAGTAATTGGGCCGGGCTTTAACCGGGCGGGCTCAATCGGGCCTAGAATTGACACCCCTAGTGGCGGGGTTGCAGCGGAGCGAGAGAAGTAACCGGCATTCTTTTGTTGCTTCACTGCTCTCATCTCACCTCTTCTCGGTGTAGGCAGTATCAGGGGCTTCTCTGGCGAGGCCATCGGGCCCGATTTCAGGAAGAAGAGAAAGATTCATGGCCTTTGAATGGAACTAGGGAAGCAAATCAGACGTCTGATCTGGTCGATCTCTACTCCATTGCGTCAAATTGCCGGCAGACGTCTGAGATCTTCATCTTTTCCTCCTTTGTCTTTTTATTTCTTTTTTCAAATTTAGGGCTTGGATCGCACAAAGGTGTGACACCCTTGTCCCAACTTTGAAAGAGAATGGATAAGAGATTGGGGTTTTTCAAACCTACTCTGTTGCAGGTCTACCCAGTGCCATAACAGCCAAAAAGATAAGAATGAGATGTTAATTAAACTTAAAATTGGAAACCCAGTTTGGATTTTGGTTTATGATGGTGGGTTTTGGTTGGATCTTCGGGATTCAGTTATTTGCTTTCAAAAATTATGAAAAAATTATACTTCTCGGTTCAATGTCTTAAAAATAAACCCACCTTTTTATGGGAGAGGTTTCAAGGTATGCGAAAGGGAGAAGAAGAAGAAGAAGCAAGGAGAAAATAGAGAAAAGGGAAAGGGAAAGTGCACCTGTGTATGGGGTTGAATTGTGAGAGCATGGTGGGGCGGGGGAGACTAGAGAGGGTGGTGGGGGGTTGCAGGGGAGGGAGAGTAAGAGAGAGAGATGGAGGCCTGAGATGGTGGTGGTGCTGGTGGTGGCGGCGGCGACGACAAAAAACAGCAGAAGGAGAAGAAGAAGGAAAGAAAAAGAAATAAAAACAATGGCTAGAAAAATCATTTACTATGTACACTTAAGTGAACTACTTTAATGGTTTACATTGTATTAAATAGAGGATGATATGAAAATATACCTTTACTCAAAAAGTGGAAAATGCAAAATTACAGTTGCCTCCCGGCTCAGGTGGAGACGGACGATCGATTTGCCTCTCTCTTGTCAGACAGAGTAATGGCTAGAAAAAAGGAATTTCGCTAGACTTCGAGCAGAGTAACGACTGTATATAGGATCTTCGTTACTTGGACTCAGACAGAGTAACAACTATGAATGAGACCTTTATTATCTATAGGCGGACAGAATAACAGCTGTAATGAAGGCTTCTTCGTTATCTGTGTGCGGACAGAATAATAATTGTAATGAAGGCTTCTTCATTATCTGTATGCGGACAGAGTAACAACTAAAAGGGGGTTGATAGAGACCACTCTTTAGGCGGGGGAATCGACGGATCTACCCACCGCTATCGTCAGGGTGGCTCCCACACTAGAAAAGGGACAAAATGGGAGAAGGGCTGTCAAAAGGCTCAGAAATCGGGGCGGAGGGGGTCTCTCCTCCCTCTTTTCTTCCTTATTTGAGGGTGGGGGACCTCCTATTTATAGGGATACCCCATAACGGTGGCATTGTGGAGCAGAATCACACGGTGCCGTCGATGACATCATCTGCATGATGTGAGTCTACAGATTCGTCCTTTTCCACGGCGCTACCGTGGTCGGGGAAAGTGAGCAGTACCTCCTTCAGCATTTAGTAAAAGGGTCTTACAAATCATTTCTAGGGTTGTGAGGCTGATATGGCTTGGGTGTAGGGGTAAGAGTCCTTCTTGAGAGAGATACCGATATATGTTCGTGTCCTGTTGTCATCATCACTGGGGGGTGACAAAATTCAGTGTCTACAACATGATAGACAGGGCCTTTCAAGCCAGGGCATCTACTACAACATTCAGAGCCTGTGGAATACACTAAAACAAAATCAAAACAAAAGAAGTAGAGAGGCACTTCACATCATCAATAATAGCTACTACATTTAGCAGTGGGATCCGGTGCGGTTCAAGAATGTAGGAGACGATCTCCTTGCTATCCGATTCAACTTAAAGTTGGTTGTACCCAGACTCGAGGGCCTAAAATAACGCAAGTGAATAGCTAAGGCTTCTCCTTGAGCAACCGAGGTAAGGCAATAGGGAACTGAAATGGCCTTCTGTTTCCACCCTCTATAATCCCAAAAGATATATCCAATACCACCTTTTGAACCTCCATGCAACATGGCTGCATCACAATTAACCTTTGTGTAACCCAAAGGAGGTGGACTCCACTTCTTGATACCCAAATCCTGATCAGATATGGCGAAAGAATTGGTCCTCGGAGGGGCAGACATTGGCAAAAGATACTCAGAATATGCTTTCTCAACCATAGATATAACTTCATCGGGAGTCCATGACTTGGTATTGAATACAAGGTCATTCCTTAGCCGCCAAATATACAAGCATATGAAAGTAGCACAAGAAAGAGAATCCCACGTTAACCTCTTATCACGATGAAATAAAGAGGTCTAGCTATCCAACCAAACTGATATTTTTTGGGTTCAGATCAGATGGTGGAGAGTACAATAATGCACTTCCAAACCAAACGGCCCTGGCAAAAGGGCAATCATGCTAATTCACTCTTTATTTTTTGTTTGTAAAAAACAAAATCTGGAGAAGTGATGGTTTGTTGGTATGTCACAGGATCATTGCCAATTAAATATGTGAACATGCCACCACCCGTATTGGGTTTTGTTCTTGCTTCTTACCCCTCTCTGGTTCAATTTCACCATTAGATGCTCCATGTTTTGATCTCGTATTTTTATCATTCACTTTTTCAACTGAGATAGATTCATTTGGCTTTTTCAACTGAGATAGATTCATTTGGCATAGATGTATAATTACTAGGTAGATCTTTTTCGCAATGAAAATAAATTTTCAAAGAAAATAGCATTTCTAGATTCAATTATAGTATTAGCATAAGTAATACCATCCAAAGTTTTAATTACAACAAAAACTTAAATGCTACACTATAATGTGCATATCCAATGAAAACACAATCATGAGTCTTTGGTCCAAGTTCCTTTTTCTTAGGTTTTGGAATTTCCACATTAGCCAAACAGTCTCACACCTTTAAATGTTTAAAGTTAGGCTTCCTACCATGTCATTGTTCAAATGGTATAAAACCAGTCTTTCTATGTGGTATTCTGTTTAGGACAAAGCATGCAGGCAGAATTACTTCACCCCACAAGTTCATGGGTAAACCTAAACTAATGAACATGGAGTTCATTGTCTCTTTTGGAGAACGATTCTTCCTTTCAGCAACTCCATTAGATTAAGGTTGATAAGGGGCAGTAGTTTCATATATTGTTCCATTTTCTTCACAATATTGAGATATATCGTATTCTGTCCTTCCATCAGTTCTTAGTCTTTTGATTTTCTTTCCCAACTAATTTCCAACCTCAGTCTTATAAGATATAAATGCATTATTAGCTTCATCTTTAGTCCAAAGAAGATATGCCTTATTATATCTAGAAAAGTCATCAATAAAGGTAACAAAGTACATTTTTACTTCCTCTTGATTCACGTGACTTAAGTCACCCAAGTCATTATGGACTAATTCCAAGAGTTCATTTTTCTTTTCTACGGACATGTGAGGTTTTTTAGTAAATTTAACCTCCGCACAAGTAAAACATTTAGCCAGTGAAGAATCTATATCATCTTCAATCAAACCATGCTTACAAAGAATATTTTTAATGTAAGAAGCATTACAATGTCGTAACCATACCATATATCATAAGACTCAACCAAATAAGAATAACTACTAGGAATTTCATTAATTACAGAATCCACATTTAGTACAAAGAGACCATTTGAAGTATATCACTTCCGAACAAATACATTGTTCTTGGTGATGATTGCCTTGTATGTTCAAATGACACCCCAAATCCTGCCTTATTTAGGAGATCATTAGAATGAGATTTCACCTTATGTCCGGCACATCCAGTCCATCTTTGAGGATTAGGTCCTTTTTCTGAAGTTAACTTCGATCAACTGGACTTGTCCCTTTCTTCGGACTTGAGATGTTTGGACATTACTAATAAAAACCTATTCTCTTGTATCAACTGTTGAATAGTTGATAAAAGCATTTCAATCCCAACTGATGTGCTTGGTAGCACCACTATCGATGATCCATTATTTTGTTTTTTCAACCAAAAGTACCTTAGTCACCACAACTTCAAGAGAAGTCTGCTTCCGTTAAGTTGACGTTAGCTTTGTTGAAATCTTTCTTCTTTCTATTTCTGCAATTTCTCTTGAAGTGCTTCATATTAATTTTGAACTTACCCCATGATGATGATGGCACTTCTCTATTAATGAGTCAACGATAAAATCATCTAGTAAAACCAATCTTACCTTGGCTAGTTTCACCACTAGGATTTGGTATTCATCTATTTAACAGATATACTCTTGTCATCCTTTATTGCAAATTCAAGAAAATTTGCCACAATGTACTTCTTCTTGCTTGCATCCTCTAATGGATATTTTTTGTCTAATGCATTCCAAATAGTTGAGGCATAATCATAGAAAGCGTAGACTCCATAGAGTTCATTAGAGAGGGAATTGAGAATCCGGTTCTTACATTGATAATCTGTAAATTACACGTCATCCCCGGGTTTTCAAACGAAACTCAAATCATCCCCTGGTTTTTGAAAATACTCAAATCACCCCCTGTATTAGACCCCAATATGATAAATTAGTCCCTACCGTTAGTTGTATGTTGTTAAGTGATGATGTCAGCCAGTAAAATAAATTTAAATCCCTAAACTATCCTTAACATCCAAATATAGATTTTGAAGGGTAGTATTGTAAATTTAATTCTAATGTTTTAGTACAAAGGTAAAATACTCCTTTCACTCCAATAACTAACATCAGACTAACAACGTTACTGTAGAGGGGGACGGATGAGTATTTTAAAAAACCAAGGGGTGATTTGAGTTTCATTTGAAAACCAGGGGTGACGTGTAATTTACTCTTCTTTGTCATCCACTTCTAATGTGGGACTAAACATTTTACGATAGAAGTGCATTCCCAAAAAACAAAACACAAGAAAATAAAAAGTTCAAATTATGTGGGAAGGAAAGAACAATTTCAAAAGAAAGATATGGTTGAAACTTATTAAATAAAACCATTTAAAACAACATGTTCTTTTGACTTATTTATTTTAAGGGATAATGTTTCTTGTCTGGCTACGTAGCATACGCTAGCGCCTCCCTATGTCTATCTATTCCTCCCTCATATGAAATGACATATCTAGCCCCTATTGTGTGAGGACTGAGGAGAGATATCGACATAGGGATACGCTAGCATACGATACGCAGTCGGACAATGAACTCAATCCCTTTTTAGTGCAACTAATTGTAATCAAAATAGTGAACTCATAAGTTCCATCTGGTCATTTCACATGTATATATTCAAAATTCTCTAATAAGGATAAGAAGTTACGTCAAGTCATTTCACATGTATATTCTCAAAAGTTCTTTAAAATCAGGGATAGAAAAAGAGTTGGAAAATAATTCGAAAGCGACGTATATGTCATTCTGAAGAGTCATTATTGTGTAGCACGTTTGTAAGTATTTTTTTTAGGATAAATTACACTGCCACCCCCTGAGGTTTGTATTAAATATTGAATAACCCCCTACGTTTTTAAATTATACAGCCACACCCCCTAAGGTTTGGTTAGTTGTTACAGACAGCCCCATTCCATTATATCATTCCCGTTAAGTGTACGGTGTTGGTAATTCATGGCTTAAAATGACTAAAATACCCCTAATTGTTCAATTTTGTTCTTTTTCCTAATTTTACCTTTGAAATAGACTTAATGGGGCCCACCCCATCACCATCCTTCTCCTTCTCCTTCTTTTCTGCAACCCCACTGGCCCCACCACCTGTTGCAACCCAACCCACCCGCCCCTACCCCCTGCAACCTAACACCAACACCACCACCACCACCACCACCACCACACCCCACCCTCCCCTCCCCGATCCAAGGGCATCGAAACCTTCCCCAAGAGTCTCCTAGAGTTAACACCGCAGGTAGTACCTCTACGACCAGTGTAGATAGAAATCTTAAGACAAGGCTTCGCAACAAAAATGGACTTGGCAGTAAGCTTCTCCAGATCTGCTTTGCTCAAGTCGAAATTGGCAGCAAGGGTTTGAGTTTGACAATCAGGAAACCGGGATCTTCAGAGCAAGATTTCCGATGAGAAGTTGCACAAAAGGACAGGGATCCATGTGTCCTTCCGACGAGTGTTTGCTAAATAGACTTAAAAAAAAAGAGCGATCTTCTCTTCTTCACTGTGGTGAGTCTTCTTGTTTAGCCGGTGAGAACAGAGGAGTGAAGAAGACAGGAGTAGTCGTAATGGCAAATTCCCACTTACAAATGTACACCAAATCTCACAATGTGGCAGTTGAATATGTTTGAAAAAGTAAGTTTTTTCTTCAAACCATAGTTGTGAAGGCAACCCAAGGTGGAGGGACACCTAGGCAACAAGGCGCTCTACAGAGGGGAAAGATCTCATTCACTTTTATTAAATGCGGATTCTTAGCAAGCTCTGGACACGAATCCATGTGCTTCTTCAAATCCAGATCTAGATATTCAAAAATAAGATACAATCGTTTCTCACTGTTTTCTACATCCTATAACCTATTATCCAGAATCATTTAACAACTTGCAATGAAAAAAGTCAATTGACAGGAGTAGTCGTTTTTATGGGAAAGGAGAAGAGGGTTCCGTGCAGTAGGGTCGCTAAGATGTCTGTGCTGCAACAGCCTGGAATAGCTGGGAACTCGAATCCATATTCCACCTTTAGAGAATTCCTCCCTTGCAGATTGCCAGAGAGGACAGTGGAGTTTCTGGAGAAGATAGAGGGTTTTGTGCACAAACCTCAGGGGGTGGCAGTGTAATTTTCCTTTTTTTTTTTTATTATATCTCAATTATAAGAAATTTATTATATCAAAGGGATAACAAATCTTCTCGTTGAAATAAATTCCAACAAGTTTTTTTTAAAAATGATCGGAATTTATTAAATCCAGCTGACGATAAGAGTGGTTAGACATGAAACCTGAAAGGAAATAGATTCATCAACATCAGTGTTGCACACTCATACAACCACCTTTCTATGGAATACAAGTATTACTACCATTTTTACCACGATTTTAGGATTTGGTATCAGATTGGTCGTATCAGCCAATTCTTTTCTTATTACTACCATCTTCGTATCAGCCAATTCTTTTCTTGATACTACCATCCGGCCTCCCCATTGATATTTTCCCTACATTACTTGACTTAGGAAGAGAGTTAGAGCTTCTTAATTTTCAAATTTAATACAAAAATAGATACAAATTTTGTTAAATTGGAAATGATTTTTCATTTTCCCATATTCTAGTATTTTAAAATAGATATTGGTTTCCAATTTTTGTCTTGTAGTTCAGTAAAATAGTTTTTTTTTTCTTACTCATTTTTAAATTTAGTATTTATTTTCAACAAATCTCATAAAAATCAGAAATAAATGCAGTCTTAAAATTAAAAAGGAAAAAAAATGGAAGAACTAGGTAGGTTTTGTTTTGCACGTTAAATAAATGGGGGGAATTTCCTAGATCTACTAGATTAAAAAAAGATTTACAAAATCAGTAGCAGTAAATTATATTTTACATTCATAAGTTACTTGAGTTTAAAAGATTTACCAAACCCCCATGTAAGTAAAAAAGGTTAAATGAATAACCCAAAATGCCCCAACATCCTTCTCTCTCCTTCTTCTTCTCCCGACGGAACCAACCACTCCCTTGATCCGCCTCCCCTGCAATCCCGCCTCACCCTTCTCAGTCTGTTTCTTTCGAAGAGAATTAAGATCTCCATCGGGACAGTAATCCATGGCCAAACCAATAATCTTATCTGTTTCCACATATCCTTTCAGTCTCGGAAGCAATGGATGCTGAAACGACTTCAACACATCTTGTTCGAACCAGATTCGTTTGTAAACAGAAGAAGATCCATCTTCTTTATCTCCATTTTCTTTATTCTTCTTCTCGATCAAAGCCTTCAAGATTACCTTCAAAGCTAGATTTTCCCCTGTATCTTCATTTCTAACAAGAAAAGCTACACCTTTCGCTCCTCTATCGATAACAGAAATCACTTTCAGGGTTTTCAGATCTAACAACCTTGGTTCTTGTTCTTGTTCTTTTCGATTATCTTTTGTGCCCATATCGAGATTGTCGCTTGCATACGATGAGGATTAGTAGCTTTCTAGACAATTTATAGAGTGGGGCGGGATTGCAGGGGAGGGGGATCAAGAGAGTGGTTGCAGGAGAGAGTGGTTGGTTCCGTCGGGAAGAAGAAGGAGAGAGAAGGATGTTGGGGCATTTTGGGTTATTCATATAACTTTTTTTACTCACATGGGGGTTTGGTAAATTTTTTTAACACAAGTAACTTATGAATGTAAAACATAATTTACTCCTATTGGTTTTGTAAATGTTTTTTTAATCTAGTAGATCTAGGAAATTCCCCCTAAATAAATCTAAGGTAGCAATGGATAGTGTCATGTTAAAAGACACGTGTAATACAAAAAAATGACAAGTTAAAACATGACCCATTTTCTTACCAAAAAAACAAAACAATTAATAATAAAATCAAACAACTAAACACATCCATAACATCAAATGACATAATGCAAAATCGATCAATCTTGCTTTAGGAAATTCAAGACGTTTTTCTAAACCCAAATGATCCAAGAATACGAAATCGACCCAGAATGCATTTCAAGAATACACACCAAACACAACCTTAATCTGTTTTTTGTTTTTTTTTTCTCAAATATAATATTACACTAAAGAAGAAACTAGTACACCCCAAACTAGACCAACTTACAAAATGATTTTTTTTCCTGTCCTGTTCCCTGCCTAGTACAGTGATCCAGTTCCACTCATAGGGAGATGGAAATGACGTTTTAACCTCCCTCGGGCAGGGGGTTAGATTGTCATTTCCGGCCCATATGAGTGGAACTGGACCACTATACCGGGCAGGGAGCAGGAGACGATAATAAAATAGTCACATGCACCATTGTACCATATGTGTACAGTGTATATCCTCTACCTTGGTTGTATATATGTAAGATTCCAGTCGGGCTTGTGGTGTATTTGCCCTTTCTAAGATGATATCTTGCTTGGATCTTCATCCTCTCAAGTGTGGTGCACTACCAGTATACCTTTAAAGACAAGAAAAGAACAGAGACAGCTTGAGAATACTTCACCCTAATATTCTCCAAGAGGTATCATCAATCATAAACAAGTTCAAAAACTTCACAAAGGCTGTATACTCAACAATAAGTCCAAGAAAAACAGAGCTCAGACATTCTCGGCTGTACCTGGGTAGAAAACAGAGCTCCACAAAAAAAGAGTTGTGCTCACATAGAGCCTTCAAACAGCAAGAAGGGACACATGGACCTTGACAAGCACCCTTGGGCAATTCTAGTGCTCCATTCCAAGCCTCAAACCCATGCCGAGAGAGACAGAGCTACAAAAACTTCAAGCTAGAGCTGGCGGTAACTCTAGCAGTCGATAGACAGGCTTCAAATCATCAAGAGAGCTTCATCTGAGCTCAAACAGCAATTGCAAACACAAGGATAGGTTATATTAAACCTATTTCATGCTCCTTTCAACAGATTTCTTACATAGGGAGCTTCTCCTTGAAACCCTTTGTTCCTAGGGTTTCAAAGAGAAGGAAAGAATGGAAGCAAGAAGATAGATTCGACTCTCAAACCTTAAGGCTTTGATACCAAGTTAGATTTTAGGTTAAGAAGGTAAGTAAGAGAGAAAGAAGAAGTTGGAGGAAGAAGATGGCAAGAGAAGAGAGAAGAGAGAAGAGAATGTTTTGGGTTGTAATTGGTTGTGTTTTTTTTGGGTGAATAAGAATATTATTACCAAAAGGAAGAAAACACAAGGGGCCCCGAGGGGAAGAAGAAAAAAATAAAAGCACAACCCAAGCTTAGCTAAGGCCAGCTGTAGCAACTAAAGAAACATTAGATAAACCCTAGGAATCAACGATGAGCTTGTTCTTTGGGGTGTCCGAACAACAAGAGGGAGGAGCTAGCATTAACACTTTGCTTTGATTTCGAAGGAAATGGAATCCCAAATCTTCTGGTAGGAGCGAGAGTTGGAGGTCCATTTCCTGATATTGCGCTCCATCCAAATGTGGTTGAGAGTTGCACAAAAAGCTAATCTGCCTATTGTGTCACAAATAGAATGGCCCGCAAAGGTCATGTCAATCTAGATCCATTCCCTTGAGAAAGGGAGAATTCTTCTGCGAGAAGGCAACCACTTGGACAAGATACCTTTCCAGATGACAGAAGCAGTAGGCAGTCAAAGAAGAGGTGATCCAAGTCTTCAGTATTGTTCCAGCAAAAGCAGCAAGCAGGAGAGACTGAGATCTGCCTAGAGCGAAGAAAAGCTTGAGTTGGGAGGCATTTGGTGAAGATTCTCCAAGCAGTGAAGCAATGACGGGGAATGTGAAACTTAAACCAGAGCAGCTTGCGCCAAGGCACCAAAGGGCCGTTCAAACGGATGAGGTTTTAGGCAGCCTTGGAAGAAAAAGAGCAAGAGTTGCTGGTCTTCCAAGTGACATAGTCATCCCTAGAAGGAGGTCTTCTAGAGATGGTGTGGAGCTCATTCCAGATGAGATCAAGGGCAGGAGAAGGAGGAGGACACCACCCAACTTGATCAATGATATCAGCCACTAAGGAAAGCCTATTGAAGCCGGAAGCATAAATGGTTCTTGGAGAGATCAAATGGAGGAGGATTCCTTTGGGATGCCAGTTGTCCAACCATAGGAAAGAGGAGAGCCCATCGCCAATAGTAGAGTGAATAGCTTGGAGGATCAGGGACCTGCTAGCAAGGATCTTAAGCCAGACCCAAGAGGCATCGGAGGAGTCTGAAGCAGTCCAGATTGAGTCTTGGCGAAGAAGGCCTGAATATAACCAATCTACCCAGATACTTTTCTGCTTTGAGGCAATCCTCCAAATAAGCTTGATGGTACCCGCCGAGTTCACCTCTTTTATTCTACAAATGCCTAGACCGCCTTCTTTTTTGGGGAGGCACACTACTGCCCAGCTGATAGGATGTAGAAATCTAGCTGATTCATTACCCTTCCAAAGAAAAGAGGCCATGAGGGACTCCATGGATTTAATAACAGCTTGAGGAAGCCCAAAGATGCCTGACCAATAAATGTAAGAAGATTTCAAAACTGATTTGATAAGAACCAATCTGTCGACGAAGGAGAGGAGCTTGCCCTTCCAAAGCTGCAGCCTCTTCTTAATAAGGTCTAGCATAGGGGTGCAATGATGGGCGGATAGTCTAGCCGGGATCAAAGGGAGACCCAAGTATTTGACAGGCAAATGGCCTTCAAGAAAACCTGATTTCTCCAAGTAGGCTGATTTGTTCAGATCCGAAACCCCCGCAAAGAATAACAAGGACTTGGCCGGATTGATGCGAAGGCCAGATAGCTCATGGAAGTGCTGAAGACATAGCAAGATAGACTCAAGAGAGGCAATCGATGCCTTAGAGAAGAACATCAAGTCATCGGCAAAAGCCAAATGGGTAAGCTTGAGAGCTTTGTACTTGGCCATCGGAGAGATATGTAACTGATCAGTACTAATTTGGATTCTCTGGAGAGGACTTCCAAAGCCAGAGTAAATAAGTAGGGGGAGGAGGGGTCAGCCTTGACAAATACCCACTGAAGCACCAAAATAGTCTACCGGGCTGCCATTCACCAAGACCGAGAACATTGGAGTCGAGATGCAAGAGGTGATCCAATTGACAAAGACCATAGGAAATCCCATCTTGTACATAACTTGAGCAATGTAATCCCACCTGAGAGAGTCAAAGGCCTTGTGGATATCAATCTTCATAAGGATGGAAGGAGTATGGTTTTTCCTGTCAAAGCCTCTGACAATGTCATTGCATAGAAGAATGTTGTCCGCAATATTTCTACCAGGGATAAAAGCAGATTGGTTGTCACTGACTAGCGGGTCCACAATCCCTTTTAGTCTTCTGGCAAGGATCTTGGCTATAAACTTGTAGAGTAGGTTGCAAAGTGCAATGGGCCTGAAGTCATTCATGACAGTAGCACCTTCCTTTTTTGGGATGAGACAAAGGAAAGTATGGTTGATGCTCTTGATCTGACTGGGATTGAAGAAGAAACTCTCAATGGCGGCAATGAGGTCCGCTTTGATGATATCCCAACAAGCAATAAAGAAACCCATGCTAAAACCATCAGGGCCTGGGGCACCATTCACCTTGAGGGAGTGGATAGCAGCAACAATATCCTCTTCTTTAGGAATAGCGCACAAGGAAGCATGCAGGTCAGGGGCAACAAACTTGTTGAGTAAGTTATCAGGGATGGGAGGATAATCCACCTGATGACTAGAGAACAAGTCTTTAAAATGCTGGACAGCCAGGTCTTTAATGCCATTTACTGTTGTGACAAGAGAGCCATCCAGGTGATAGAGCTGAGAGATAGAGTTTGCATTGGCTCTAGCTTTCACAAAGTAATGAAAGTAAGCAGTTTTCGAGTCACCCAGATCCAGCCACTTGATTCTAGACTTTTGCTTCATTAAACTCTCTTCCCTAGCAAACAAAGAAGCAAGCCCAGAGGTGATCTCTTTCTCTTCTACTGCTAGGGAACCATTGTGCAAATCAAATTGTAACCGAAGTTGAATGGAGGCCAACCTGTCTTTGCAATCTGCCACTTGCAAATTAATGTTCCCAAAGGTGTTGAGGTTCCAAGTCTTGAGAGCAGCCTTGACATTCTTAAGTCTTTTTTAGAAAGCAAGCAAGGGATTGGAGAAGGAAAAAACAAGAATGTTCCAAGCTTCAAGAACCAGCGGCATAAAGGTAGAGTGAGAGGAGCACATGTCGAAGTACTTGAAAGGTTTAGGGCCGAAAGAAGAGAAGGGTTTGATGGTTAGGGAGATAGGAGAATGATCAGAGATACCCGGATTGTCAAAGTAAGCATGGGAAGAAGGAAAAGAGGTCAGCCACTCTTCATTGACTAAGACTCTATCCAATTTACAAGCAATACGATTGGAACCTGCCTTTTTGTTGGACCAAGTAAGAGGAAAACCAGTCCAGCTGAGATTATTTGCCCCTATATCCTCAATACACTCATTGAAGGAGTCCATAGCATCTGAATCTACATCATCTCCACCTTGCTTTTCTATGCTGTAGCGTTAGACATTGAAGTCACCTCCCAAACCCCAAGGATGGTTCACAGTAAGGTGGGCAATAGAACGGAGATCAGTCCAAAGAGAGACTTCTCCACACATCTATATTACTTCAATGATATTAATGAGAGAATTACAACCACCTCCCTAGGGAGGTAAAAGATAAAAAATATGAAAATACAGAATTACATAATAAGGTAACTAGTAATAAGACTATTACCCAAACTACCCTTAATACACGACTTCTAACAAGAAGTTATTTTTTTGCCTTGATTCTTATTGTGCTGCCTATTTTTAACATTTTGAACCTAATCCATGCATTAGTTTCACATAGAAAACACTCAAAATAATATTTTTGGTTTTGACTCAAAATAGGACTCTTGTATGTAGCAAAATTCTATCCCTTCTTAATTGACCAGGACTGCAAACCACCAGAACAAAATGGTCCAGCACCCAGTTTAGTTTTAAAAAAATATTGTTATCAAAGAGAAATTCATTTTGAGTCGGCCGAAATAAAGCACACCAAATTAAGACGAAAATTAAAAAAGGTGATCAAATTCATACCTGTTGTGAATAAAACGTCACAGATGCTAAAGAAATTACATGCGCCAGAATCTACAATGACCCAACAGTTGCCTTCGCAACAGAACCCATGGATGGAAGCTTCCCCAGTGTCATTGCCATCAAATCAAGCAGTGGTCGAGCATTACCAATTTAGAAGAAGCCAACTCTTTTGAGCACCTTTGTTCAAGATACTTGGCAATCTACAACAAAGAAAAGGAAACCAAAATAACCTCCAACTAGAAGCCATTGATACGCAAAAAACGAAAGAAGGTTAAATTATGTTGAAAGAAGGGAGTACCTTTGGAATTCGGAGGGGTTCTTGGCAGCATATTTACACAATTTAACAATTTTCTGTTCATTTGGAGCACCCTTCTACAAAATTACACAGCAAGACATCATTATCCTGGATGTTAAATAGATAAGTAGGACTGCTCTGATTTTATAACATCATGTAACAAGAAGATAGATGTGTCTATCTCAAAGAAGGATACAAGGCATCCAAATTGACAACCCTACAAACTAGATAGGAAAACGCATATACTCTCTCTCTCTCTCTCTCTACTATCTAGTAAAGTCAGTGTTTCTATCAGAAAATCATGTGGTACCTTTCAATTCAGAAGAGCTCAGAAGGAACCTCACTCAAGCACTTACCTGCAGATATTTCAACCTTGCCTCAGCTACCTCATCAGTTGGATTAACCATCCTACATCAAAGGAAAAGGAAAGTAAAAATACAATTCAGATTCTTGGTCCATTTGGCCAAGCAAACACGAAGTCCTACGGAAGGTTCAACCCAGTTACTTAATTCACAATGTGATCTACCTGGCTCCAAGCTCTGAAATTTTCACAAGCAATAACTGCTCCCTTTAGAACACAGCTGTTTCAACCTGTCAATTGAGAAAATATAGAACAACTTGCACTTAACTTGCTCTCAAATGAGTCATACATAAAGAGAACTACAACACAGAATTAATATTAGAAAGAAAGAATTGAACAGTTCCATCATGCTTCAGAGCTTATAGAGAGCATTCGAAAATAAAATTTCACATAAAGTTGCTATTGAGACCTAATATAATAGACAAACGTATGGCACAAAATTCTTTTAATAAGAAAAAGAATACTGAGTAAACCAGTGATCATTCTTTGCTTTAAAGTACTAGTTAGTTTATTTAAGAAGAGGAAACAGACTGATAACAGCAGTTTTTCTGATAGGAATAACGATGAAAACTCGGACCATAATAACAATAATAATTAAAAAAAAAAATCCATCCTTGCCTAATGAGTCCACCGAATCATTAGTGGAAGTTAGGAATCCCAAGAATGATACACTTGATGCAGCCGTCTACCCCCAAGGTTTCTCTAAAATGTTACATATTGTCTGTCAAGGAATCTCTTA
Source organism: Telopea speciosissima (assembly GCF_018873765.1). NCBI lineage: Eukaryota > Viridiplantae > Streptophyta > Magnoliopsida > Proteales > Proteaceae > Telopea > Telopea speciosissima. The sequence continues at coordinate 83,915,226 of NC_057916.1, read as the reverse complement.
CCCATGACCTCCAGCCTAAAACATCGTTAGAAGCACCCTACCTTACCACATTAATAGAACTAAGCTTCTTCATTATTCTAGCTAAATAGATGTTACATATTGGCAGCATAATCACACAATTTAACAATTTTCTGTTCATTTGGAGCACTCTTCTACATAATTACACAGCAAGACATCATTATCCTGGATGTTAAATAGATAAGTAGGACTACTCTGATTTTATAACATCATGTAACCAGAAGATAGATGTGCCTATCTCAAAGAAGGATACAAGACATCCAAAATTGACAACCCTACAAAATAGATAGGAAAACGCATATACTCACTCTCTCTCTCTCTCTCTCTATTATCTGGTAAAGTCAATGTTTCTATCGCAAAATCATGTGGTACCTTTCAATTCAGAAAAGCTAAGAAGGAACCTTACTCAGGCACTTACCTGTAGATATTTCAACCTTGCCTCGGCTACCTCATCAGTTGGATTAATCATCCTACATCAAAGGAAAAGGAAAGTAAAAATCTAATTCAGATTCTTGGTCCATTTGGCCAAGCAAAACGAAGTCCTACGAAGGTTCAACCCGCTTACTTAATTCACAATAAGATCTACCTGGCTTCAAGCAATGAAATTTTCACAAGCAATAACGACTCCCTTTAGAACACAATTGTTTCAACTCACAATTGCGAAAATATACAATAATTTTTGCACTTAACTTGCTCTTAAATCATACACAAAGAGAACTACAACACAAAATTAATATTAGAAAGAAAGAATTGAACAGTTCCATCATGCTTGAGCTTATAGAAAGCATTGGAAAATAAAATTTCCCATAAAGCGCTATTGAGACCTAATATAATAGGCAAACGTATGGCATAAAATTCTTTTAATAAGAAAAAGAATACTTGAGTAAACCAGGTGATCGGTATTACTTTAAAGTACTAGTAAGTTTATTAAAGAAGAGGAAACAGATGGTAACAACAGTTTTTCTGATAGGAATAACAATGAAAACTCGGATCACAATAATAATAATAACAATTATAAAATCCACCGATCGCTCTATTTCTAGGTCAAGGGAAGTCAGGTTGGGGTGCAAAGAACGCCGACCATGCATAAAACACAACACAAGTTGAACGTGCTAATTAAACAGAAATTAAAATGTAATAACTCAATAAAAAAAAAGAAGTAAAAATCAGAACTAAAAAGTAAACAATTAACTAATTTCAAACTAACGAAAATACTTACTTGGTGTTGGCGGTTGTGCAATTCCATGTGCTGTCCCCGATGAACGGTTAAACATATGATCTTAAGGGGCTAGTGGAATTAAAATTAAACCTAAACACCCAATCTAATGCTGGAATAAAAAAAATTACATAAAATAACCCTAATTACATAAAGTCTAGGAATTAGAAGTAAACCAAACGGACAGCTTGTCCTGCTCGATCTACTCGACTTCTTGCACAAACAAAGAGAACGTTAGGTATACTCAAATTTACCTAATAAAGTACTTAAAAATAAAAATTCTGCAATTCTGCAATTAAAGCTAAAACAAAGTAACACAAAACAACTCAATCAATCTTAGCAGCCGTGCTTCGGTTCCCCGGAACGGCACCAAAATTTAAGAGAGGGATTGTTAAAAGAGATGGGATTTAGGAAGAATTAGAAACCGTAGTGGGATGAGAGAGGAAGAGAGAAAGAAAGAGAATTTAATCTAAATACCAAATTTGATCCAAATTCTCGTTTTAAACATATATCTCCATCCTGGCCCCGGATGGACCCAATCTGAGAATTAAAGTTGCTCCAATTAATATTCCGGATAATATGAGCCCAATATCGGATATCTTTCGAAAATTTACCAATTTTCTGAAATTACAGTTATGCCCTTGGGTCTTCATGAAACTTCTTCCCATATGCCGAAAATACCCTGCACCCGAAAATACGAGAAAAGTGCCCGAATAGCTCCATTCTAAGCGATAAAAATGCGAGATTAAATGGGATAATTTCACATATAAATGTGCTCATCAAATACCCCCACACTTAGATTTTGCTAGTCCTCGAGTAAAAAGAAAATAAAGAAAACAAAAATCCTAACTCACTTTCGTAGGAATCACGGTTGCAATAAGCATGTGCAACAAGCTTTTAAACCCTTAGGTTACCCCTAGTGGACGAGTTTTGTCTCCTGAGTGTTTGCAGGGAATATACACAACAAATTCATGATTGCAAGTTTAAATTTTGACAATGGGTAAGAAGCACACACCAAACCCGAAACTAAGATGTTCTACTTAGGATCAAGAAGACAAAGATACCCCCACACTTAAGCTCTTAGTACCCAACATTGATTCTAGCAACAAGTATACATCCTAATTAGGGAATCTCCCCATATCTTCCAAACACCACCTTACTTAAGGTAAGACCACTCATGACGTCGAGGGCATCAAGGACTTTCGGCTTCGGAGCATTTTTTACCATACAATTGTACCAAGGCAATGACATTTCTTCCTCTTTTTTTTTCTTTTTTTTCAAAACAATGAACTCCATTTGTTACTCCACTACTGTTCCTCAAATGCCATGCAGGGTCACTACACAAGACACCCGAGCTACTTGGTAGCTTTGTTTTTTACATATATCCACATGGATAGTGATGCTAGAGCTCTTTTTCAGAGGTTTCACCCCAAGGAGTGTCGATCAAGTCACCTCGCTTCCTGAGGCGGAGTGCCCTGTCTAGCCCCAAAGAATTCAACTCTTACTTTTAATTTTTTTTCCAGAGGTTTCACCCCAAGGAGTGTCGATCAAGTCACCTCGCTTCTTGAGGCGGAGTGCCCTGTCTAGCTCCAAGGAATTCAACTCTTACTTTTATTTTTCAAAACAATGAACTCCATTTGTTACTCCACTACTGTTCCTCAAATGCCATGCAGGGTCACTACACAAGACACCCGAGCTACTTGGTAGCTTTGTTTCTTACATATATCCACATGGATAGTGATGCTAGAGCTCTTTTTCAGAGGTTTCACCCCAAGGAGTGTCGATCAAGTCACCTCGCTTCCTGAGGCGGAGTGCCCTGTCTAGCTCCAAGGAATTCAACTCTTACTTTTATTTTTATTTTTATTTTTATTTTTGTCACGCCAAAACTAAACTTGGTCTCAGCTCCTAACCAAAAGCTCAAAGAAACACAAAACAGCTAAGTGGTCTGTCCCTTCGACAAGATGGGGCTCTTATTGTCTGAGTCAAAACCCACCTTAGGATACATACTAGCTACTGTCCTCTTAACAGGGTTTTCATTACTTCAGATTACGGTTCCTAAGTCACTTTCTCCCGCGTTTCGCATCAAAGTAACAGAGAGACATGTAACACTTACTAAAAGCTGAAAAACAAAAATCTGCCAATCGGTCTTACACCCCCCCCCCAGTTAAAGTATGCAGTGTCCTCAATGCATGCAAAAGAATAAAAACAGGGATAAGGGAAGGAGTGTACCAGAAATCAGCAATATAGGGCAGAACAGTGCATCCAGCAATCAGTAGCAACTACCTAAAAAGACAAAAATAAACAAACACAAAAACCAAAGAAATAATATCATGAAGCAAGGAAGGGGGCGGTCACAATCATCTTCTATGGTTGGAGTTGTGCCGTCGTTCTTCATTGAGAGTTCTGCTTAGAATTATAAAGAGAACTATAACAGTTAGATTGGGTATCATCCTTGAGCAGCAAACTTTCACCAATCTTTATTTATGGACATGCATAAAGAGAACTATAACACAGAATTAATATTGGAAAGAAAGAATTGAAAAGTTCCATCAGGCTTCAGAGCTTATAGAGAGTATTGGAAAATAAAATTTCACATAGAGCTGCAATTGAGACTTAATATAAGAGGCAAACATATGGCATATAATTCTTTTAATAAGAAAAAGAATACTCAGTAAACCAGTGATCGGCTGTTGCTTTAAAGTACTAGTGAGTTTATTAAAGAAGAGGAAACAGATTGATAACAGCAGTTTTTCTGATAGGAATAACGATGAAAACTCGGACTATAATAACAATAATAATTAAAAAAAAAAATCCATCCTTGCCGAGGGAGTCCACCGAATCATTAACAGAAGTTGGGAATCCCAAGAACAATACAATTGATGCAGCCGTCTACCCCCATGGTTTCTCTAAAATGTTACATATTGTCAAGGAATTTCTTACCCATGACCTCCATCCTAAAACATTGTTAGAAGCACCCTAGCTTACCACATTAATAGAATTAAGCTTCTTCATTATTCTAGCTAAATAGATGTTACATATTGGCAGCATATTCACACAATTTAACAATTTTCTGTTCATTTGGAGCACCCTTCTACAAAATTACACAGCAAGACATCATTATCCTGGATGTCAAATAGATAAGTAGGACTACTCTGATTTTATAACATCATGTAACAAGAAGATAGATGCGGCGTCTATCTCAAAGAAGGATACAAGAAATCCAAATCGACAACCCTACAAACTAAATAGGAAAACGCATATACTCTCTCTCTCTCTATTATCTGGTAAAGTAAGTGTTTCTATCACAAAATCATGTGGTACCTTTCAATTCAGAAGAGCTCAGAAGGAACCTTAGTCAGGCACTTACCTGCAGATATTTCAACCTTGCCTCGGCTACCTCATCAGTTGGATTAATCATCCTACATCAAAGGAAAAGGAAAGTAAAAATATAATTCAGATTCTTGGTCCATTTGGCCAAGCAAACACGAAGTCCAACAGAAGGTTCAACCCAGTTACTTAATTCACAATATGATCTACCTGGCTTCAAGCTCTGAAATTTTCACAAGCAATAACTGCTCCCTTTAGAACACAGCTGTTTCAACCTATCAATTGAGAAAATATTGAACAATTTGCACTTAACGTGCTCTCAAATGAGTCATACATAAAGCGAACTACAACACAAAATTAATATTAGAAAGAAAGAATTGAACAGTTCCATCATGCTTCAGAGCTTATAGAGAGCATTGGAAAATAAAATTTCACATAAAGCTGCTATTGAGACCTAATATAACAGGCAGACGTATGGCATAAAATTTTTTTAATAAGAAAAAGAATACTGAGTAAACCAGTGATCAGCTGTTACTTTAAAGTACTAGTAAGTTTAGTAAAGAAGAGCAAACAGACTGATAACAACAGTTTTTCTGATAGGAATAACAATGAAAACTCGGATCATAATAATAATAATAACAATTATAAAATCCACCGATCGCTCTATTTCTAGGTCAAGGGAAGTCAGGTTGGGGTGCAAAGAACGCCGACCATGCATAAAACACAACACAAGTTGAACGTGCTAATTAAACAGAAATTAAAATGTAATAACTCAATAAAAAAAAAAAAGTAAAAATCAGAACTAAAAAGTAAACAATTAACTAATTTCAAACTAACGAAAATACTTACTTGGTGTTGGCGGTTGCGCAATTCCATGTGCTGTCCCCGATGAACGGTTAAACATATGATCTTAAGGGGCTAGCGGAATTAAAATTAAACCTAAACACCCAATCTAATGCTGGAATAAAAAAAATTACATAAAATAACCCTAATTACATAAAGTCTAGGAATTAGAAGTAAACCAAACGGACAGCTTGTCCTGCTCGATCTACTCGACTTCCTGCACAAACAAAGAGAACGTTAGGTATACTCAAATTTACCTAATAAAGTACTTAAAAATAAAAATTCTGCAATTATGAAATTAAAGCTAAAACAAAGTAACACAAAACAACTCAATCAATCTTAGCAGCCGTGCTTCGGTTCCCCGGAACGACACCAAAATTTAAGAGAGGGATTGTTAAAAGAGATGGGATTTAGGAAGGATTAGAAACCGTAGTGGGATGAGAGAGGAAGAGAGAAAGAAAGAGAATTTAATCTAAATACCAAATTTGATCCAAATTCTCGTTTTAAACATATCTCTCCATCCCGGCCTGATGGACCCAATCTGAGAATTAAAGTTGCTCCAATTAATATTCCGGATAATATGAGCCCAATATCGGATATCTTTCGAAAATTTACCAATTTTCTGAAATTACAGTTATGCCCTTGGGTCTTGAAGTGAAACTTCTTCCCATATGCCGAAAATACCCGCACCCTGAAAATACGAGAAAAGTGCCCGAATAGCTCCATTCTAAGCGGATAAAAATGCAGAATTAAATGGGATAATTTCACATATAAATGTGCTCATCAAATACCCCCACACTTAGATTTTGCTAGTCCTCGAGTAAAAAGAAAATAAAGAAAACAAAAATCCTAACTCACTTTCGTAGGAATCACGGTTGCAATAAGCATGTGCAACAAGCTTTTAAACCCTTAGGTTACCCCTAGTGGACGAGTTTTGTCTCCTGAGTTTTTGCAGGGAATATACACAACAAATTCATGATTGCAAGTTTAAATTTTGACAATGGGTAAGAAGCACACACCAAACCCGAAACTAAGATGTTCTACTTAGGATCAAGAAGACAAAGGTACCCCCACACTTAAGCTCTTAGTACCCAACATTGATTCTAGCAACAAGTAGACATCCTAATTAGGGAATCTCCCCATATCTTCCAAACACCACCTTACTTAAGGTAAGACCACTCATGACGTCGAGGGCACCAAGGACTTTCGGCTTCGGAGCATTTTTTACCATACAATTGTACCAAGGCAATGACATTTCTTCCTCTTTTTTTTTTTCTTTTTTTTCAAAACAATGAACTCCATTTGTTACTCCACTACTGTTCCTCAAATGCCATGCAGGGTCACTACACAAGACACCCGAGCTACTTGGTAGCTTTGTTTCTTACACATATCCACATGGATAGTGATGCTAGAGCTCTTTTTCAGAGGTTTCACCCCAAGGAGTGTCGATCAAGTCACCTCGCTTCCTGAGGCGGAGTGCCCTGTCTAGCCCCAAGGAATTCAACTCTTACATTTTTTTTTTTCCAGAGGTTTAACCCCAAGGAGTGTCGATCAAGTTACCTCGCTTCCTGAGGCGGAGTACCCTGTCTAGCTCCAAGGAATTCAACTCTTACTTTTATTTTTCAAAACAATGAACTCCATTTGTTACTCCACTACTGTTCCTCAAATGCCATGCAGGGTCACTACACAAGACACCCGAGCTACTTGGTAGCTTTGTTTCTTACGTATATCCACATGGATAGTGATGCTAGAGCTCTTTTTCAGAGGTTTCACCCCAAGGAGTGTCGATCAAGTCACCTCGCTTCCTCGCTTCCTGAGGCGGAGTGCCCTGTCTAGCTCTAAGGAATTCAACTCTTACTTTTATTTTATTTTTATTATTATTATTTTTTTTTTATGTCACGCCAAAACTAAACTTGGTTTCAGCTCCTAACCAAAAGCTCAAAGAAACACAAGATAGCCAAGTGGTCTATCCCTTCGACAAGATGGGGCTCTTATTGTCCGAGTTAAAACCCACCTTAGGATAAATACTAGCTACTGTCCTCTCAATAGGGTTTTCATTACTTCAGATTAGGGTTCCTAAGTCTCTTTTTCCCGCATTTCGCATCAAAGTAACAGAGAGATATGTAACACTTACCAAAAGCCAAAAAATAAAAATCTGTCAATCGGTCTCACCCCCCCCCCCCCACACTTAAATTATGCAATGTCCTCAATGCATGCAAAAGAATAAAAACAGGGATAAGGGAAGGAGTGTACCAGAAATCAGCAATATACGGCAGAACAATGCATCCAACAATCTGTAGCAGCTACCTAAAAAGATAAAAACAAACAAACACAAAAACCAAAGAAATAATTTCATGAAGCAAGGAAGGGGGCGGTCACGATCATCTTCTATGGTTGGAGTCGTGCCGTCGTTCTTCGTTGAGAGTTCTGCTCAGAATTTTAAAGAGAACTATAACAATTAGATTGGGTATCATCCTTGAGCAGCAAACTTTCACCAATCTTTATTTATGGACATACATAAAGAGAACTATAACACAGAATTAATATTAGAAAAAAAGAATTGAAAAGTTCCATCATGCTTTAGAGCTTATAGAGAGCATTGGTAAATAAAATTTCACATAGAGCTGCTATTGAGACCTAATATAATAGGCAAACATATGGCATATAATTCTTTTAATAAGAAAAACCAGTGATCGGCTGTTGCTTTAAAGCACTAGTGAGTTTATTAAAGAAGAGGAAACAGATCGATAATGACGCTTTTCGATAGGAATAACGATGAAAACTTGGATCATAATAACAATAATAATAAATAAATAAATAAATCCATCCTTGCCTAGGGAGTCCACCGAATCATTAGTGGAAGTTGGGAATCCCAAGAATGATACACTTGATGGAGCCGTCTACCCCCCTGGTTTCTCTAAAATGTTACATATTGTCAAGGAATCTCTTACCCATGACCTCCAGCCTAAAACATTGTTAGAAGCACCCTAGCTTACCACATTAATAGAATTAAGCTTCTTCATTATTCTAGCTAAATAGATGTTAATCATTGTTATACGAGACAGCTCCACCTTATTTTGGTCACAACATGCAATGAATATGCATAGCACTTATTCCTTTAGCAATTTCCAATAGGCGGTCTTCAATGAAGGTCGGGAGTGAAATGTTCGAGTTTGACTCTTGCTGTCCTACCAATTCAACTGTTACCTGAATAGGAATTTTTATCACCTCTAATTCCTGCCCCTCCAATTCCCTCCAATCCCTCACATAGGAGCGAAATGACCACCCTACCCCACCTTGGGCGGTGTGTTCGGGCGGTGGGTAAGGTGGTCATTATTGCTCCTATGTGAGGGATTGGAGGGAATTGGAGCGGGCAGAATTGGAGGTGATAACGATTCCCTGAATAGACTTCCTCAAATGCCTGCATAGATCACCGATAGTCCCAATTTCGAGACTACGGCTCATGTTCCGAGTTGTCGAGCCAAGCGTTAGCAATCAAACAATATCGATTTAATTTGGGGATCATGTGCAACTTTTTTGTGATCCGGATGTCGAATGACAGAGCTAGAATCAACCAAAATTGGAGTAAAAATAAACAAATATTATAAGATTCAAATAAGGAAGAAATATTTGGAGGGGGAATAAATCGGTTCTGAGAGATCTATAAACATGAAATGTGAGAATTGCAAACGAGAATAAAGATGTGGTTAAACCTAAAATTCAACCCAAGGCTTCAAGTATTAATGGTTGGGTTAACTGGTCTCGGGAACAGGATGAGGGCTTTCGTTGATGGATGAGAAGAACCACCTCCTCGGCTTTGAAGAAGGAGTTGAAGTGACATTGATGATGGAAGCAGAAAAAGGGTTTGGTCTTCTCGCACTTCGGGGGAGAGCAGATTACGCGAGTATAGAGGGGAGCGAATCTTAAGGATTTTTTCCATCGGGGTTTTAGCAAGATGAATTTGAAGACGATGCTTCTTCCTCCTCCTCCTCAACGGCTTCTTCTTCTTCCACGCCCGCTTCCTCCCTTATGTTTTTTTCATCTCATAACGTTGAGCTCCAAAGCAATCTGGTCTTAAATCCATAAAAGTTCACCTTCACTTGAACGGAATACGACCATCAAATAATACTCCCAAAGTTCCTCCTCTGCACCTGCCAGTTCAAATTCCAATTGAGAACACCATCACCCATCTCTGTCTCTCTCTCTCATGTTGTTTATTGACTGATGAACCAATACAGAAAAAGGGTATTAAGTCCAAGAATACACTTTATATGGGGAAGTCGAGATTTCTCCCTTCCTCCCTCTCAAGTTATAAGTTATGACTGAATCGAGAATAGCAAAATGGGTATTCAATCAAATTATTTCCTCACTGTTTTAATAATTATTAGTTCCTCACTGTTTTCATGATGGGGAAGATTTTGGATGTCAACACAAGAACTTACAAGGAATAAATATTGTAATGAAAAGGAAAAATATCACCACCTACCAAGGGGTTAATCTTGCTAGAATCATTGCCAAGCAATTAAAGAGAAGATTCAAAGTTACTTTATGTCTACACACTTGTCTCTCTTCTAATAAAAAATTTTTATTTATAAAAAAATGGGAATGCATGAGAGAGAGAAATAAAACATGAAATTGAAGGTTAATATTGTCAATAAGCGACTTCCTGCAGATCGTGAAGAGTTTCATATCGGAAGCCTAATTACAAATCATCTGTAAAACTCCTACATCATCTAACTGGCAAATAAACATCAATATCACACATCAAGTATAATGTTAACCATTCACCCAAAAAAATTGTTTTAGCGAGAGAGAGAATAGAAAAGGCACCAAAATACTGCAGCGTCCACAAAGTAGCACATATCGGACAGAATAACCATAGCTAACCCCTGCGAGGAACTCAATGCTTCCCATTATCAAAGAAAGCGAACATTGGATCTAAAACCTGGTGCATTGTTGTACTCTCCTTGGCCAATTCTACTAGTTTCGGACACAAATTTGAGCCCATATTTTTGGATTTTCAATCTCTTCTCTCACAAAGTAAACCAATGTATTAACCACGATCCACTATGTTTTTTTTTAATCTTTAGAGGAATGGAAAGAAAAAAGTTCCATTAGAAAAATGCATAATGAATCAAGAATATGATAGGTTAGGCTTTGGTGGCGCAGGTTACGAGTTGGGTTCTCGTGGGGTTCTGGCATGGTGTCGTCTCCCTCTCGGGAGGTTCGCCCCCCTGATCCTGGCCTTGGGGGCCCCCTGCTGCATCGCAACTCGTCCCTTCGCAATGTGGTCTCATGTTCGTTGGCTGTTCTGTGGTGGACATCAAGGTGAAGAAGGTTTCTTCCCACTTTGGGGATCCAATGGCGGTTTTCTTCTCGCAGCGGAGGTGGATCGATCGGAGAGGGCTTTCTCGGCTGACCTTGGTCGCAAAGTGCAGCTACGGGAGGCCATCGTTGTTCTCAATTAAGGATTTTCTGCAGAAATCTCTGTTCCTCCAGGGGGATCTTATCGTCTCCCTCCTTGACGCGAGGCATGTACTGTTGAGATTCGTGACACAGGCAGATTTCGTAAAGGTTTGGATGAAGGGCCAAGTTCATGTTCAGGGTTTTCTCTTGCGGTTTATGAAGTGGACTTCTGGCTTTCGGGGGTAACTCGATTTATGATAGAATTGGATTGCTAGCTTTCGAAGCATTTGTTTCGCATATTTGGATGGAGCGCAACATCAGAAGATGGACGGCCAACTCTAGGTCTTTCAAACAGATTCGGGATTCCATCTATTTGGATGTCAATTCCAAATCTTGTTTCCCTTCCCCCTACCCACCATTTGTAAACACTCCAAGGCACAGACACATTGCTGCTTCCTGGGGTCTACCCTTATCTCTTCTCACCACTTCCCCCTAGGGGGAAGGTTAGCCCTATGTACTGTAGGATGTTCTCTTCTTCTCCTTTCTCTCCCTGAATTCAGAGGGATTCTTGTTTACTCTATTTGGTAATGAATTACTGTTCACTCAAAAAAAAAGAGGCAAATTTCACGAACACCCCCTATAACTATTCGAAATGACAAGTACACCCTAAATTTTGTCAAAATGGCACAAACTACCCTTATTTTATATTTTTATTTCAACTTAGTCCACTCCGTTAGGTCTGTGCAGTTAAGTGGCTGTTCACTCTTTTATAATGGCAAAATTACCCTTACCATAGGGTGAACTTCCTATTATACCCTTAAGGTTAAATCCCCAATATCCCAAATACAAACCAGATTTTCTTCATCGTTTTCGCGAGTACATTCTTAATCGAGAATGAGAACATTGTCTATATACATGTTTGGTTAAATGCATTCACCGATGATATCGGTGGCGCGCAATGAAAATCTTCACCTAGCCCTTGCCCTTCAAAATGCGAAACCAAAGAGCACCGTGGTTGGAAGTTGGAACCCTAACGGCCTAGTCCCCTTCTTCTCCGGCTCCGGTCGTTTGTTCCCGGATGATTTCAGTGGCGGTGGCGATTGAAGTTCTTGAATATTGATTCAAATACCTCGAGTTGATCCTCTTGCCACCGGTGCTCCTTTTTTCTTCTTCTCCATCTCTCGCAAATTAACGAGAATTGCTCCTGTAAGTTTTTTTTTCTGTAAATCTAAACTTATTTCTCTCTATATATATAAAAATTAAAGAGAAAAGTAATGAAGATGTGCCATTAGTAGTCTGTTTCAGATGATCGCTTTGTTCTTTTTCATTTCGTTAGTGTTTTTAGCTTCTTGTCCTCTACAAGTCCTAATAAATTCTACAATGGTCCTTTCAAATCTGGTTTTCATTTTTATGGAGACTGAAAGACGGATCAAAATTGCAAACTTTTTAGTTGATGGTGTTCCTATTTGACGTATTTGATGGAGATAAACTTTGAGGTTGGCCGTGAGATCGGTTATTGTTAATCCTGCAACTGAAATTTTCTAAATCTGAGTTTCAGAACGATGTGCGCAAGCTCGTTGATTTGCTATGGCGGTTGAGAAGAGGGGAAGAAACGAAATGACAGTTTTTTGTGACCGGAATTTATTCTCTCCGGTCGCAGAGAGCGTCGCCGATGGTACTACTGCTCACCGTGTCGTACTTTCCTGTTTATGGGCTTCTGGGTGAAATCAGTGGTGGTCGGAAAGACAGTGGTGGTGATGAGGAAGTTCAATTTGGGAAGATGATGGAATCTTAGTAATTTTTATTTAAATTATTAAGAGGGTAAAATCGACATTTTAATTTTTTTAGGGTAACCTTGCTTAATGTCAGGGGGAAGGTTGCCATTTTGACAAAATTTAGGGTGTACTTGTCATTTTGAATAGTTATAGGGGTGTCCGTGAAATTTGCCCAAAAAAATGATATGTTTTCGGAAAAGGAGATAGAGATTTGTAGCTAAACTGATTTAGAGGAAATATCGGCCGATCTTGGATTCTTTGGATGACGAATGAGACCCAATCTAGCATAAAGTACTAAAATTCCTTTAGCCAACTTCCAGGCGGAATTAATTTGCCCTTACTTGTCCGATTCGCCTTTATAATGATATGTTTTCGGAAAAAGGAGAAAGAGATATGTAGCTGAAACTGATTTAGAGGAAATATCAGTCCAATTCTTGGATCCTCTAAACCGACAGAATGAGACCCAATCTAGCTGAATGTACTTAAATTCCTTGAACCAACTTCAAGGCGGAATAAATTTTCCCATACTCATCCGGTTCGCAATTATAATGATACGTGTTTGAAAATGGGAGATAGAGATCTTTAGGTGAAACTAATTTAGAGGAAATATCGGCCCAGTTCTCGGATTTTCTGGACCAACAGAATGAAACCCAATCTAGCTGAAAGTAATAAAACTCCTTAAGCCAACTTCTGGGCGGAATTAATTTGCCCATACTTGTTGGGTTCGCTATTATAAGAATATGGTTACGAAAATGGGAGATAGAGATCTGTAGGTGAAACAAATTTAAGAGGAAATATCGACCAAGTTCTTGGATTCTCTGGACAGACAGAATGAGACCTAATCCAACATAAACTACTAAAATTCTTAGGGCCATTTTCCGGGGGGAATAACTTTTCCCATACTCATCCGGTTAGCCATTAAATATGTGTTTTGAAAATGGGAGATAGAGATCTGTACATGAAACTAATTTGGAGGAATTATCAACCCAGTTCTTTGACTCTCTGGACTGACAGAATGAGACCCAATCCAAAAGAAAGTAAAAAAAATCCTTTAGCCAACTTCCGGGCTGAACAATATTGCCTATACTTGTCTGGTTCGCAATTATAATGATATGTATTCGGAAAAGGGAGATACAGACCTGTAGGTGAAACTGATTTAGAGGAAATATCAGCACAGATCTTGGATTCTCTGGACCGATAGAATGAGACCCAATATAGCTGAAATAACTAATAATTATTGACACAACTTCCGAGCGGAATAACTTTTCCCATACTAGTCCAGTACACAATTATAACAGTATGTTTTCGAAAATGGGAGATAGAGATCTGTAGGTGAAACTTATTTAGAGGTAATATCACCCCAGTTCTTGGATACTCCGAACCGACAGAATGAGACCCAATCCAACAGAAAGTACAAAAATTCTTAGGGCCAACATCTGGGAGGAATAACTCTGCCCATACTCATCGAGTTAGCCATTTTAACGATATGTTTTCGGAAAAGGGAGATAGAGATCTGTAGCTGAAACTGATTTAGAGGAAATATCGGCTCAGTTCTTCAATTCTCTGGACCAATAGAATGAGGCCCAATCTAGCTGAAAGTACCTTCCATGAGCCAACTTCCGGGGGAAATAAATTTGCCCATACTCATCCAGTTCACCATTATAATGATATGTTCTCGAGAAAGGGAGATAGAGATCTATAGCTGAAACCGATTTAGAGGAAATATCAAGACAGTTCCTAGATTCTTTGGATCGAAAGAATGAGACCCAATCTAGCGAGGTACTAAAAATCCTTGAACCAACTTCCAGGCGGATTAACTTTGCCCATACTTGTCCAATTCGCTATTATAATATTATGTTTACGAAATGGGAGATAGAGATTTGTAGGTGAAACCAATTTAGAGAAAAAATCGGCCCAGTTCTTGGATTCTCTGGACCGACAGAATGAGACCCAATCTAATAAAAGAACTAAAATTCTTAGGGCCAACTGCCGGGTGGAATAACTTTGCCCATACTCATCCGAATATCCATTATAATATGTGTTTCGAAAATGGGAGATAAGTGAAACTAATTTAGAGGAAATATCAGCCAAGTTCTTACATCCTCTGGACCGACAGAATGAGACCCAATCTAGCTGAAAGTACTAAAATTCCTTGAGCCAACTTCCGAGCGGAATAAATTTTCCCATATTAATCTGGTTCGCAATTATAATGACACGTGTTCGAAAATGGGAGATAGAGATCTTTCGGTGAAAGCGATTTAGAGGAAATACCGCCCAGTTCTTGATTCTCCGGACCGGAGAATGAGACCCAATCTAGTCAAAGTAATAAAATTCCTTGAGCCAACTTCCGGATGGAATTAATTTGCCCATCTTGTTCCGGTTCGCAATTATAATGATAAGTATTAGAAAATTCGAGATAAAGATCTTTAGGTGAAACTGATATAGAGGTAATATCGGCCCAGTTCTTGGATTCTCAAGACCGACAAAATGAGACCAAAACTAGCTGAAAGTACTAAAATTCTTAGGGGCAACTTACAGGTGGAATAACTTTTCCCATACACGCCCGGATCGCAATTACAATTATATGTTTTTAAAAATTGAAGATAGAGATCAATAGGTGATATTGATTTAGAGGTAATATCGGCCCAGTTCTTGAATTCTCTTGACCGACAAAATGAGACCCAATCTAGCCTGAAGGTAATAAAATTCCTTAAGCCAACTCCCGGGCTGATTAACTTCGCCCATACTTGTCGGTTTCGCTATTATAGTAATATGTTTACGGAAATGGGAGATAGAGATCTGTAGGTGAAACTAATTTAGAGGAAATATCAGCCCAATTCTTGGATTCTCTGGACCGACAGAATTAGACCCAATCCAGCAGAAAGTACTAAAATTCCTTGGGCCAACTTCCGGATGGAAAACTTTGCCCATACTCGTCCGGTTAGCCATTATAATGATATGTTTTTGGAAAAGGGAGATAGAGATTTATAGCTGAAACTGATTTAAAAGAAATATCGGCCCAGTTCTTGGATTCTTTGAACCGATAGAATGAGACCCAATCTAGCTGAAAATACAAAAATTCCTTGAGCCAACTTCGGCGGAATTAATTTGCCCATACTCATCGATTCGCCATTATAATGATATGTTTCCTAAAAAGGAGATAAGATCCGTAGTTGAAACCGATTTAGAAGAAATATCAGCCTAGTTCTTGGATTCTCTAGACCGATAGAATGAAACCCAATCTATTTGGAAATACTAAAATTCTATGAGCCAACTTAGGCGGAACAAATTTTCCATACTCATCCGGCTCGCAATTATAATGATACGTTTTCGAAAATGGGAGATGATAACAGATCAGAATTAGGCCGAATGCTTGGATGCTTAATTCATCCCAAGCACCTTCTTATTTATAAGAATAATAGAATAGTAAAATATGCACATGAGCAATGTGGGACTAAACCACATATACAAAAACAATAAAATAACAAAGGGAAAAAGTCCAGAATACCCCCCACGGTATTCTGGCCCATATATCTAACACTCCCCCTCAAGTTGGAGCATATATATCATGCATGCCCAACTTGACTAAGATAGCATGAAACAGCTTGCTACTCAATCCCTTAGTGAACACATCAGCCAATTGATCAGTAGACTTCATAAAGGGAACACAAATGAGGCCGGCTTCAAGCTTCTCCTTGATAAAATGTCGGTCAACCTCCACGTGTTTAGTGCGATCATGCTGGACAGGGTTGTGAGCAATGCTAATGGCAGCTTTATTGTCACAATAAAGCATCATGGGAAGATGGACAGCAATACCGATATCCTGCAATAACCCTCTAAGCCATAGAAGTTCACAAATGCCTTGTGCCATTGCACGAAACTCGGCTTCAGCACTGGACCTTGCCACAACATTCTGCTTTTTACTACGCCATGTGACAAGGTTCCCACCCACAAAGGAACAATAGCCAGAGATAGATTTCCTGTCTGCAGAACCAGCCCAATCGGCATCAGTGTAAGCCTCAATCTTAAGATGACCATTGGGAGATAGAAGAATTCCCTTTCCTGGAGCAGACTTCAAGTACCTCAAAATACGATGGACTGCATCCATATGAGAGGAATAGGGATCATGCATGAACTGGCTTACCAAACTTACAGCAACTGCTATGTCAGGTTGTGTGTGGGAAAGATAGATTAGTTTGCCTACTAACCGTTGATAACCACCCTTGTCAACAAGCTCACCCTCTTTCTCCCTAAGTTTTGTAGTAGCTTCCATAGGAGTATCTGAAGGATGACAACCTAGTAACCCTGTCTCAGTCAATAGATCAAGGACATATTTTCGTTGAGAAAGAAAGATGCCCTTTGAAGATCGAGCAACTTCCATCCCTAGAAAATATTTTAGAGGGTCAAGATCTTTGACCTCAAACTCACGGCCAAGGAGAAGCTTCAAATCTCTGATTGCAGCATCATCATTACCAGTGACCACAATGTCATCCACATAGACTATGAGTAACCTTGTCACCAACTCGTCTGATAAACAGGGTGTGATCAGCATTGCTCTGCTTGTAACCTGTTGAATTCATAGCCTTATGAAATCTGTCAAACCAGGCTCTAGGTGACTGCTTCAACCCATAAAGAGCATGCTTTAATTTACAGTCCTTGCCCCTAGTCCTGTCATTAGAGAAGCCTAGTGGAATGTCCATATATACCTCCTCCTCAAGCTCCCCATGAAGGATGGCATTCTTCACATCTAATCATTAAGATCAATCAACCATCCGCCTTTTGTTTGACCACAAAGACCCATTTACATCCCACTGATTTTTTCCCTAGAGGAAGAGCCACAAGATCCCATGTATTATTTTTATGTAGTGCTCTCATTTCTTCCAACATTGCTGTCTTCCACTTTCCATCTATAGATGCTTCCTGCCAATTGTTAGGAATCGAGATAAAGGAAAGAGAAGATACAAACGCACAAAAAGAGGGAGAAAGAGAGCTATAAGAAATAAAACGAGATATGGGATGTATAGTGCTAGTCTTAGTACCTTTGCGATGTGACATAGGTAGGTCGGAAGAAGAGGAATTACCAGGAGATGTAGGATCCGGATCTGGAGCCGGCAATTGGATGGGGACGGTGCTACGGTGGGTTCGCGTGCCCTCTGTTGGATCTCGCCCCTTGTATAGGTGAGTATATTGGAGTTGTCAATTCTCTTCTGAAATTCACCAATAGTTCTCTGGACTGGAGTCAGCTCCCCCTGGATAGGAACATTAACAACACTATTTTCAATGGTCTCCCCCAGCAAAGGATTCCCATCAGGTGAGGGAGGAACAGCCAGAGGGTGTCGGGTATCAACCAAAATAGGATGGGCAGCATCTAAATGAGTCTGGGCAGCAGCCGTGGGTGGTGGTAAAGAAGGCTGGATAGCAGCCTGAGGAACCTCTGGTAGAGGAATCTCAAAAGACACATCTTCACTAGAACTCTCCCCCTGAAGAGGTGGCGAAGAATAGTAAGAAAGGGACTCATGGAAAATAACATCCATACTAACCATGGTACGACGGGAAGGGGGATGGTAACACTTATATCCTTTCTGGGTCGGAGAATAACCCAAGAAAATACAACGGAGACCCCGAGGTTCAAGCTTGCCTGGAGATCTAGTATCTCGAGCATAGCACACACAACCAAACACCTTGGGAGGTACAATAAATGAGGAATTCCCCCTTAAAACATCAAAGGGGCTACGGGAGTCAAGCACCCTGGTAGGTAGCCTATTGATTAGATAGGCCGCAGTGAGAACCGCATCCCCCCAATAATGAGAAGGTACATTTCTCGCAAACATCAAAGCCCTGGCTATCTCTAATAAATGGCGATTTTTCCTTTCTGCCACACCATTCTGGGCAGGGTATCAACACAACTAGTTTGATGAAGGATGCCATGATCAGTTAAATATTTTTGAAATTGGGATTTAGTGTACTCTATTCCATTATCACTTCTCAATACTTTGAGAATAGCCTGGAACTAAGTTTGTACCATTTTATGAAAATGCTGAAAACATGAGAAAACCTGATTCTTTGTGTGCCAAAGATACACCCAAGTGTGCCTAGAATGACAATCAATGAAAGAGACAAACCAACGATGACCAGAAATAGATGCTTTAGGACTGGGGGCCCCAAACATCAGAATGCACTAATTGAAAACAAAAAGAACTCCTTTTATTTGAAATTGGATAAGTTAAACCTGTCTGTTTGGCCAGAACACAAGCCTCACAAAAAAAAAGTCATCCTTAGTACAAAGGGTGACCAAACTAGGAAATAAATGAGCTAAAATTCCTAAAGGGGAATGACCTAACCTAGAGTGCCACTGGTAGAGTTCAGAAGAGACCATGGAGTTCTGGTGTAGCGGAGAAGGCAATGGTAGTGGAGAGAAGCGATTGTCGTCAAGCAGGTACAGCCCACCATGCACTTTACCCAATCCAACAGTCTTCCTAGATTCCAGATCCTGAAACACACAATGAGATGGAAAGAAAGTGACTTTGCAGTTAAGATCACGAGTAATACTACTAATGGAAAGAAGGTTAGTAGTAAAGTTAGGAATGTGCAAAACAGAAGACAAGGGAAGAGAAGAAGTGCAGTTGATGAGTCATTTTCCGAAAATGGAAGAAAGGGAACCATCACCACCTTGACCTTGTCTTTCCCGAAGTGGGAGAATATCGTGAAACAAGCTAGAAGAACCGGTCATATGATCGTAGCTCCGAATCTATGATCCAAGGATGGGAAGCTAGAGAAGCACAATGACCTCCAAATGCAATACCTGATCGGGCAAAGTGTGAACCTGAGGGAGCAGAAGAACTGGCAGGAGCTAATGTAGTAGAGGCAGCAGCAGCAGAAGACCTGAGCATAAGGAGGAATGCCTGTAGATCATCCTGGGATAGACCAGTGTCAGTAGCAGGGGCTGCAGTAACAGTTTCAGACTAATGGGCCTTGGTCTTTGTCTTTGTCTTTGTCTTGGCAGCCCTTTTAGCTTCAAAGTCAACAGGTTTCCTATGAAGTTTCTAGCACTTCTCCTTGGTGTGATAGGGTTTGTGACAGTGCTCACAAACGATAGTCCCTGTGGTAGAATCACCAAGAGAAGCAGTGCTACTAGGTGCAGGAGTGGCAGGGGCAGCAGCCTTGAGAGCTGATCTGTCAATAATAGGGGGGTACAACATGGCAGCTTGACGGTTCTCCTCAGAGGACACCAAAGCATAAGATTGTTCAAGTGTGGGAAAAGGCTTATGGCCCAACACTTGAACACGAATCTGATCGTACTCCACATTTAAGCCAACCAAAAAATCGTAGACCCTAATCTTGTCCACATGGTTCTTATAGGAGGCAATATCAACAGCGGAACTTGGGTGAAAGTCATAAAAGTGATCCAACTACTGCCAAAGGCTACGTAAAGTAGCATAATATTTAGAGACTGTCAATTCTCCTTGAGTAGTGTGAAGGACCTTCTTCCTGAGTTCATAGACCTGGGCATCGTTGCCAAGCTGCCCGTAGGTCTCCTTGCAAGCAACCTAAATCTCCGAGGCTTGTCAAGAAGAAGAAAATTATGCTGCAGTTCTGTAGTCATAGAGCCAATGAGGTAGGACATGAGAACTCCATTGTTGGCCAGCCACCTGTCTTGAGCAGCTCCGATCTCAGTTGGCATAACACTGGTGCCAGTAATATGACCAGTAAGGCCATGGCCAGCAATGGTAAAGGAAGCCGACCTAGACCAAAGCAAGTAATTAGTGCCATCCAACTTGATTGGATTAGGAGTAAAGTTATGATAATCTGATTTGCTGTGTCCATTACCAACAGAAGTAGCAGTCGAATCCACTGAGTCACCCATGAGAGCAATAGAGAAAGCCTAAATAATAGAGAGGGGCTGTTATGAAGAGAACCCCACGAAAGCCTGCAAGTTAAGGGCCGAAAACTGGAGGAGAGCCCTCTGGTAATGATAGAATATTAATCTCCAAATATTAGCAACAAAGAAAAGTGAATCCCTTAGATCGATTCTTACAGAGTTTGAAAAACCCTGAAAGTACAAAAATCAATGTAGGGGAGAAGGAGAGCAAAAACACTGCTGATGGAGCTGAAAATAGGATAGAATGGTCCTCTAGTAATGCTGAATCACCCTGCCAAAAATCAGCCGCAACAGAAATCTGCAAACCCTAGATCGATATTGGTCAGGGTTTTGGAAAAAACCCTGAAATGCTGAAATCGATAAAGGATGTATGATGCCAAAAAACTGAGGTGTTGCAGCCCCAACCAAGGTCGAGTGTGTTTGTATAAGTAGAGAACCAGCCTTCAAAAAATCAGAATCAATAGAAGTCACCAGCCCCTAGATCGATAGTTGTTACCTGTTTTTTGTGAAAAATCGATCTTAGGGGTCTTGAAGATCCGTGATAAGAACAGATAAAAGAGAAGGCCTCTGCGGCTTCTTGGTCTTCAAATAGGAGTGGTCCCTTGTAGCGAGAGATGGAAGCAGTCCCCAAAAACTGAAGAAGCCAAATATCGCAGACAGTAATAGTGTCCCTATCGAGCAGAAAATCACACCATAGAAAGAGGTAATGGAGGGCAGCAACTAGATCTTGTAGATCACCTTATTAGTGCTGCCCTAGTGGGAGAATGAAGAGCAAGAGAAGAGAAGGAAGAAACCGAGAATGAAAAAAAGGAAAGAAGGAACTGAAATCGAGAATGGAAAAGAAGGGGGGGTCCCTAATTCGAGATCTGCTCTGATACCATGTTAACATATCAGAATTAGGCTGAATGCTTGGATGCTTAATTCATCCCAAGCACCTTCTTATTTATAAGAATAATAGAATAGTAAAATACATACATGAGCAATGTGGGACTAAACCACATATACAAAAACAATAAAATAACAAAGGGAAAAAGTCCAGAATACCCCCCACGGTATTCTGGCCCATATATCTAACAGGAGATAGAGATCTGCAGCTAAAACTGATTTAGAGGTAATATCGGCCCAGTTCTTGGATCCTCTAGACCGACAGAATGACATCCAATCTAGGAAAGTACTAAAATTCCTTGAACCAACTTCCTAGGGATTAACTTTGCCCATACTTGTCAGTGCGATATTATAGTAATATGTTTCCAACAATTAGAGATAGGGATGATTTAGAGGTAATTCGTAACACCTCAACATTTGAGTTACATTTAAAACTAAGTCGGTGGTGTGACCCCATCTAGGAACTTTCTGGTCAACTTGAACCCAACAACACCAGGTAATACCATGCTCATGGGTGACAATATTGAGAAGTGAAGCATTAGAGGTAATATTGAAACAGAACTTAGATGCACATAGATGCCCAAGAATCATGC
The DNA here is from genome assembly GCF_018873765.1 of Telopea speciosissima. Classification (NCBI taxonomy): domain Eukaryota; kingdom Viridiplantae; phylum Streptophyta; class Magnoliopsida; order Proteales; family Proteaceae; genus Telopea; species Telopea speciosissima. The sequence goes on along the minus strand of NC_057916.1, from coordinate 83,893,284 downwards.
ACCTATGTATACCCAAGACATGGGTGTATTAGCAAAAGATTAGTCCTAAAATAGCAAAGTAGTAGTAAAAACCCGGTGGTCCAAAAATACAATTGAATATGTAAGACTAAAAGAGGTTTAGATTTCATCTGCTGAATGATTACGAGGTTAAATTCATAAGTAAATCCACGACAATAAAATTCATATGTGAAAACATCAATATCCAATTATCCATAACCCCGAAATATATGGAGTTCAAAATAAAAATAAGGGTAAAGGCTGGGCATGCCTGCACTGTGCCCGACTTGAGTCTCGTCTCTCCCACCCCCTAAGGAAATGACTCCCCCCCCTCCCCATCCCACTCTCTCCATTGGGCACAGCCGCTAGCTCCAGGAAAGCCAGCGCCGTGCCCAACCCTCTCCCTAAAAATAAACTATGATTATAAGGCAAATATTCGGTAGAAAAGAGAATGCACAGGAAGTACGATAAGATATAAAAGAATCTAGAGCAAGTATCAGTGGCGGAACAATGTGGTATCCCATGAGAGTTCCTCTATCACAGTATGCACATGCATCCAAGTTTCCAAATGCAATGATTTGCATTCTTTTCTTTGGATGAATACGCCAAGCTTGGATTTCTCCATGATTATTGTAATAAGTACAAGCATTTCCCTAGACAATACAAATTACCAGGTTTAGTTGACAATTTTCTTATTATACCTGGCCAAGAATTGCTGCCTCTGCTTCAATTCCTCCAACTCCCCATCCAGCAACTCCTAACCCATCAATCATAGTTGTATACTTGTATGGGTATCAGTTCCAACCACACTATCATGGTACAGCTGGCCATCAGTGTTGAATACAACCCGATCAAGGTATTCCAGGTTAACCTGAGTTTCAATAGTAATTTACTCCGTACATAAATATAAAAAATGATAACATTAGTGTGAGTAACACAAGACCATTTGAAGATTTCATATATTCTACTTATCAATTGGGAGGAGGAGTATTTAGAGACAGAAGAAAGGAAGGAATTATGTAGATCTGAAATCTAAAGGTAGAACCCATGTGATGTAACATTGCTATTTCTGATGACAGTAACTCCCTAACCTGATGCACGATACCAGAGCCGGGAGGAACAACAAGCATGTTGTGAAAAGCAGTAGATCCCCATATAAGAAAAGCAAATCTCTCCTTGTTCCTCTCAAATTCAAGATCCATATTTGCCTTCACTGCATTTTCAGATCTTGCTACATCCACCTGAACAGAATGATGAACAACAAGATCCACTGGGACCTGCATAAAATATCAATTTTTAGAAGAAAGTTAGGAAACCTTCCCCAAAAGGAAAGAAAATATAGATTAGAAATACAGGAATAACAAGAATACATCTTACACTCAAAATATTAAATGCAGCAAAAAGTCATCTAGAAAAAGAAAAAAAAGCACGTTAAAAGAATGTGGAATGAGTGACATTATTACAGAATCAAATATATGTTCTATGATGTTACCGAGAAAGAAGAACAGAAGTAGTTCATCGAAGGCCACTTCAGTAATTATTAGTTCCTCACTGTTTTCATGATGGGGAAGATTTTGGATGTTCAACACCGAAGAACTTACAAGGAATAAATATTGTAATGAAAAGGAAAAATATCACCACCTACCAAAGGGGTAATCTTGTTAGAATCACTGCCAAGCTTGTTCATAGCATCCCTCATGCAAGCAGGGTCAACCACAGCTGGTACACCAGTAACATCCTAACCAACAAATGTAGGTCATAAAATTTGGCAGAAATGTAACAAATTAAAACTACTGTGCAATTACATCTTCAAAAAACAAAACTACTACGTAATTAGCAATTTAGCATAACGATAAACACCTGCGGGAGAACACAGGCAGGCTTGAAAGGAATCTCGACTTGTTTGGGAGAAGTATTCTCCCAATCAATAATCTTCTCAACATCTTCCTTGGTGACTTGGAAGTTGTCACAGCTACGGATTGCCGATTCAAGAAGGATCCTGATGGAGTACGGCAACTTATCTGTGATGCACACAATGTAAAGATGAGTGGATTTCTAAGAGATTGTGATTTTGGGAACCTGATAACAATACAAAAATTCAGAGTATTTCAAACTTCAAATCCGAGATAGCCTCATAGCATAGAAGGTATTCTTCCATGCTGAAGAGAAACGGGAACTCATGAGGGGAAAGAAGAAAAAAGGAACGTCAAGAAGTCCAAGAAGGATGACAAAATATATAATTTGCACATAAGAGCAGAAGTACAAAGGGGAGCAGCGATAATGCCACTTACCGATCCTTGGATCATTCAGAGCAGGTAGGCTATCGTACTTTCCAAACTCGCCACCACCAGGCTTGGGAAGACTGGTTAAGATTTCCCTTGAAAGCATTCTCAGAAGCTGATCCAACACATATTCACAAACAGAACTCGATCAATTATGTCGATCTCTGGAACAGTATTAACTCGAGAATCTAATCATCTATACAAATCGTCTTTCTCTAGTAATACGCTGAGTTGGATTAGTTAATCCAATAATTTAAGTTGTTCGCTCAATACATAAAAAACATAAATCAGTGATGAATATTCATAAAGGACTCTCATCAACCAAGGCACATTTTTAATCCATTTGGTCCGATTTCAAAACACTATTCAGAAATTAAAGCAAATATCCTCCAGCAAGAACGAAACAGCGTAGCCAAAAGATAAAATTCATCAAATGAATGAAATTATAAGTTGAAAAACCGGTCTGCGTCGAAAGTCGTACCCATAGTAGAGATCTTGCGCTGAAAGCGTTCAATCACAGGAGCAGCAGCCCTGGTCTGAGCCCTAAGACTAGCTGGAGATCTCCAATCGACACCGTGGCTCCAGCGAGGAACCGAGGATTGGATGAAATGGATAGCAGTGGAGAAGCAAAGTGATCGGGCTTTGATGAGAGAAGGAGAGAAGTTAGGGTTTTAGAGATGGAAGGCAAGGATAAGGATGATAAGAAATGAACCCTAGAAGCTCTGAGCAGCGCCGCTGACGAAGAAGACCGTGACATTAGAGGTAATTCAGGTAATACCTCAACATTTAAGTTACAGTTAAAAACTAAGTCGGTGGCTGTGACCCCATCTAGGAACTTTCCAGTCAACTTGATCCCAACAACACCAGGTAATACCATGCTCATGGGCTGACAATATTGGGGAAGTGAAGCATTAGAGGTAATATTGAAACAGAACTTAGATGCACATAGATGCCCAAGAATCATGCACCTATGTATATTCAATTCATGGGTGTATTAGAAAAAGATTAGTCCTAAAATAGCAGTGTAATGTAAAAGCCCGGTGGTCCAAAAATACACTTGAATATGTAAGCCTAAAAGAGGTTTAGATTTCATCTGCCTGAATGATTACAGAGGTTAAATTCATAAGTAAATCCACGACAATAAAATGCATATGTGAAAACATCCATATCCATAACCCCGAAGTATATGGAGTTCAAAATAAAAATAAGGGTAAAGGCTGGGCACGCCGGCACTGTGCCCAGCATGAGACTGTGTCTCTCCCACCCCCTAAGGAAATGACCCCCCTACCCTCAACATCCCACCCTCTCCATTGGGCACAGCTGCTAGCTCCAGGAAAGCCAGCAGCGTGCCCAACCCTCTCCCTAAAAATAAACTATGATTATAAGGCAATTATTAGGTAGAAAAGAGAATGCACAGGAAGTACGATAAGATATAAAAGAATCTAGATGGCTCTCTCAGAGTTTCCATATTGACTGCAAAATTCAAGTTCATCATTAGATGTTCTTTTTACATGCAACAAGTGTACATTTCACTTGGGCAGGCAAGCTTTCAGCAGATAAAATTACTAACTTTTTTTGCCCTCTCTTTTTTTGACGAGTCAGATACAATTACTAGTTAGTAGGAACTGCCATGGTAATTGAAACCGATGCAATCGAATAGCACATAAAAAATAAGGGAGAAGGGGTTTCAACAACATAAGTTCTCAAAATACTGCGTACCATATCCTTGCAAGACATGGGCACATGTCACCACACGTAGATAAGCTTCAACATGATTTGCAAGAGGAGCAGCTGCAGATAAAATGAGATGTACATTCCCTCCTAAACCTTGCTTTACATGCCGAAGTCATGAAAATCATCAAGAGTTCTAAGTAAATTTTGGAAATCTCTCTAGCAAAAGTAAGCAGGAAATTAGAAAAAATACAATTTTCCACTTCCAATACCTTGCTAAAAACAATTTTGTCACTCAGTGGGGAGGCCTCTTCATGTGCAAGCCCCTTCTTCATGTTATTTAGTTTGCTGCAACATTTGTATGTTGTAGGTTAAAAACTAGAAATGAAAAGGTAATGCACTAACATTCACTGCAGGAGAAATCAAAAGAAACACAATAAAATCTAAACATTAGTTTATGAATTAGCACAGAAACATCATGGAGTAAATAAAAATGAATTGCAAACAACTTGTTATAAACAGAACCATGAGTGACATTGGTGGTATTATTTTTGTAGGAACATCTTCAAGACTTGAACTGCTCCTACAATATATTTCTATGAAGTTCCAAGGCATTCAACAAAGACCACCCAACCCAACACTGAACTGAACTAAACCTTATCACAAGTTCACAACTACTTCAGGACGGCTATAGAAATCCTGCTCCAATAGAATTGTGCGGGCTTCAATTTGAGAAGTTAAGACCGAACAAAGGTAGGATGCATAAACATTGGTCCCTAACCAGAAAATCTGGACATGTGTCAAATATGTTGTTGATAAGGAAATATTAATGAATGGGCAACAATAAGCAGCTATCTTTGACCATCCAATCTGCAGACTTTTCTGGAACATATGTGGGTGTTTTCTACTGTAAATGGAAGATTAAAATTGGATGATGGAGACCATCTGATTGATTGCTTCTAGGCCAAGTAGATCTCCTCGGCAGGACCAATTAAATGTTGGTCCGGAATTGCTTGCCTATCATGTGTCCACTTATTTGCAAGTGTTTGTGCTCAGGAGCAGTCTCAGTACTGAAGACACTGGTTATCCTCTTTGAAATAGCTTTCTTATGCAGTGGTAAAATTACTGTTTACACACACAGGCACAAAACTTGGGCGTCAATGGGCAGCCAACTATGTCGCAACATAACAGAGAGTTACAGTATTGAACATTTAAAACAATGATTCAATGAGTAGAAACTTACAATGAGTACGCTAAGTTAAACAATTTTCCCTTTAAGAAACCCCCAGAAGATAGCTTCTCTGTCAGACCTGTCAAAATTATAGAATAAGAGCTAAGAATGTGAATATGTATTTATCTCATCTTCTGTAACCAACGGACCATCAGCAAAGAGAAACAGGACCAAGGAATTTGAATTATAATGCCACTGCACATAAGAGTTTCTAGCATTCCTCCAGCAAATAATCGGGCAGATATTTTCTGTGCATATCTACTAGAAAAGCAGAGAAGGCATAATTTTTCTTCCAAATTTCACCTGAATAGATCCTATCCAGTACACGTGGAACAGCGCAGAACAGAGTTGGTTTTAGCTCCCCAAGGTCTTCAATCATTAATTTGACATCCTGAAGATGAAAAGCAATCAATTATAAGTAGGAATCTTTCTAGGTAAATGATAAATCTATTTTCTTCTTCCTCAAAAAAAAAAAAGGTTAATCTTTATAGGAAATTGAATTCTGACTAGGTAATATAGTACGCTGTAATCAACTTACCCCACGCCAAAATCCTATTGAACCACCCTTATGAATAAACAGCTCCTCAATTACCCAATCAAAGATATGAGCCAGAGGAAGGTAAGACATAAAAACATCATCTGGAGTCAACTGCAACACTTTCAAAAATGAAAGTTCATGAGAAACTGATAAAGTTGCAAAAGTGTTTCCATTTCTGTTCTCCCACTTGACACAAAGGAAAGTAAAAGAATAAATTGATTATGACTTCCCCTTTTCATTCACACTCTCTAACATTTGTCCTATACCAGCTAAAAGAGTAGCAATTGCATTGTTGGAGATCAGTACTCCCTTGGGGTCACCAGTTGTTCCACTCGTATACATAATTGTACAAATGTCAGACAGCTTTTTCGTTGGAAGATCAAATTCCTTACCATCTCCCTGTTGATAAAACATAGTAAAAATTGAAATCAAAATCAGTTCTATGCATAAGAAATCCGAAAGAGGAAGTGACAACATAGAACTTTTGTATTAAGTCAAGAAATACCACCCAAGCTTAACTCGAAACTACCCATTTAACTAGGTATTTTAAAACTGACTCTTCCTTGATCCTTTGGATTAAATAAGTTGAAAATTAAAAAGAAATTAATGGAGATGAAATAGCTATTACAAAATACTGCTACAAAGAAAGCATTCAAAAAGCATACAAAGAAAGATCTCCTGTGAGAAATTCACTATGATTACATAAAATGATTGCAAATCATAAGATTTATAATTTGAACCAATCAGCATACCAGTTGCAAAAATTCATCACATGAATATATTGCTAAACCAAACTTCTCAACCTCTTCTCTTTGTTCAGGTGTAACCTTGCCAAAACTCACAATTGCTACAAAAGAGAAACAAAAATATCAATAGCATTAACACAAAAAGCATCAAATATGGGATAGAAATGAACGAATTTGACTTACTCTTCAAATTTTCTGTTGTCATCGGAAATGTTTTCAATACCTGAAAAGAGGGAAATATGAATTTAGAATTGCAAAGTGCATTGCTATCATGTGTTTTCACTTCTCAAATCTAAAAACCATGGTAAGAATGATACTCCTGTAAATGGTCAATGGATCGTTTTGACTTATAGAACCAAATTCCTATAGCCACATAAGCTGTCAATTTGGCTCAAATTTCCAGCTTTTGTAATACATATGAACAAATAGCTGTACAAGCAAAAACATTCCCCACAAACCTTTTCAAACCAACTTATTCCAGAACTGAAATGCTAAAATAGAATATCATCTACCTCTGGGATTTTCTTTTCTTCTGCGAAAACAATTGAAACCTCGGCATGGCATATAATATATTCCACAGCACCAGCACCTAAATCATAAAATAAAATAATCAAATTTTCATCAACTACAGTTTTTAGCAGACCCAAACTTCACAATTTGTGAAGCTTAAGGTAGTAGGTATTTACATCCTATATTTAATGAAAGAATTTCAACCACACCATAAGCAACTTTATGGGTAAATGGACATCTATAAACAACTCTATAGAAAACGTGCAAAATGAATACCAAGGGTATCATATAAAGGAACGCAATAAAGCCCATGAGCATTGCAAGCCAGCAAAAATTTTATACCATTAGAATAAATCTCAACAAAATTCATATAGTATCAATATGGTAAGAAAACAAGAAACTCAACAACAGTGAGATAGAAAAGCTCACTCCATGCAGAAAATCACAGGAAAAACAAGATGAAACCATAATATGATCAAGGAGGAGAAAGAAATGCATTAAGACCAGGACTGCTTAAACTTACAGGCAAACTATAACTGAGATATCATGTCATTGTCACTAGAAAAAAATATCAGAAGTACAGAGAGCAAACTAATCCTGCCTACTGATCACCCACTCTGGACAATCGACACCATATATACCGCATCTACCTCCCTGGTAAAAAGAAAATTAAGTTACAGATTAAGTTGGACATATTTTTATGCAAAAGGATTACAAATATATACAAGCAACGTATGCTATGAGAATAACTACATCCATTCAAACCAAAGAAAAATTGAAAACAAGAGAGGTGCAATTGTTAAATTTTCTAATTTACATGAAACCCTCAGAAAGAATCCTGGTTACAGAACCCTCAATGAAGAAAAAGGTGAATGTGAATGTTTATTCATCATTGGAGAACCTAAAGTAGGGCAGAGTTTATTTTTCCTCTAACAAACATTATGAGAAACCAAAAGGATAGAAACTAAGTAATTCACAAATAGCAGAATAAAACGATAAGATTTCCAAGGTAAGGCACAATGATTGACATAAAGGCAGCTAAAACCTAAAATACCTTTTTAGTAGAAAGTATAGTTGATGCTTGATTATTTTCCCATGTATTTATACAATTACAGGGTTGATTATCATAAGATCTATAAAAGGTCTTATTGTTGTCACACTTCCCCAAAACAACTAATGAGGTAGAAGAACAAATCTTTCATTTTTATGTTTCATGCAGGTGTCCTCTTCAAGTTCAGATGAAATTTAACAAAGGACAAGAATTTCAGTACGAACAAGTTGTGAAAGGATAGACAATAACAAAACCTCTTACGCAGAATCATACTATCCCAACCCTACATCTCAGTAGAAGGCCTTCTTAGAGCATTAAAATTAAATCCAGTAATCCATGATCAACTTCTAAAACCATATGTTCAAAATGATTTAAAGATTCCTTCTAATTTAAGGTTTGTTCTTAGATCTGATTTAAGTATCCATTTCTTGAACTGCAGCATTAGATTTTAGGTATCAGTTGTTGCACAGAATTTAACAGAATTTGGGCAGACTGATTAATCCTAACTTCCATTTATCATCTGATCTCTTATCCTAAATATTTTTGCATCAATTGATAGATTTGTTAACCCTCTTTACTTGAAATCAGGGAATACAGTACCTTATTCTGTGACTCGCTACAGTTATTTTCGATCTTGTTATTCTGTCCTATCTTGGTCTGAGTGATCATGATTTATCAGTATGGTTCTAGATTCAGCTCTAGAAATCTGAACCACGTCAATTTCGCCTGGTCTTCTTTTTTTTTTTTTCCCTTTTTCCAAGCTTGTGAATTGCAACATGTGTATGGTTGGTCCAAACTGATAGCACGAGTGAAGATGTGATCAATTCTGCAAAGTGAGTCATCTGCAGGGGCCTTTCCTAGTGATTGGCATCGGAGTTGGACATTCATTTAATCGGCAGCCATACCTAAACAGAAATCTAAAAGTTGGGGGTGGGGGGGGGGGGGGGGGGGGGAGGAGGAGGGGCATAACCCAGTGCAGTCTCGCTTTTACAGCGTCCTGAGAAGGGTGGCTTGGGGTTGGTCCTAATCTTTGTCATTTTTTGCACAAAGTAGCTGCCCTCAAACGCGAACTTGTGTCTTCACCCAGGAAGCCCCGAGTTTAAACCAAACAAAAAATCTTTTAATGGACTTGTATGTTCAAGTCCTTGTGTGCAACAAAACATTTATATGGGAGTAGCTACTTACTGGCTCAACACCACAGCTGCGAATGGAACGCCCCACTTTCATTACAATATCATATACTTCCTTGTAAGTTAGCCACACATATTGACCTGCCTGTAAACAAACAAAAGCGATACTTGTAAAACAGTTATAAAGACTGAAAGGAAATAACAGAAGGCAAAAAGTTTCTGACACGGCCATTTAACACAGAATTTCCTTAACAAGCACTCCTAGTTTTGCTACATGAAAGAGTGATGTAGCCAATCCGACCATGGATATCAAGGGAATGGTTTTAATAGGTCACCTGTCAAAATTCAAGATCAAGTTTAGTCATATACCCTTCCATGTAATGGCATACCCTTCCATATATGTCCATGCACCCTCTTGGTAGTCCCAGAATTTTCAATTATTTGTTTTTCCACATGGCCGACTCCAATTAGGCTTGAACTTGACATGCGAGCAAAGAGACCTTGAGGTCTACCTGTCTCCAAAATTTCAATCCCATCTGACCTGCCATGTGGAAGAACTACGTGCCCATTAAGGAGATTCCATCCTAAACAGCCGTTTAGGAAATCCCGGTCCATAAGAAAAGTAACAGATATATTTTATTGGAGAAGTGAAGAATATGTGAGGAGGGCAGGAGCAGTAGTCAATAATCCACAATAAAGATATACCTTCCCATCCACTATCTCTCGACAACCAAGCATTTGATTTCCTGGATATTTTTCAACGGATAACCTGTCACAGGATTACAAATACATTAACGATTACCAGGATGACAATAGAACGAGAACATGTTCCTAGATATTCGAAGCATTCAATTTAACCTTTTTGGTTGTAGTGACTCTTTGCGGAGCCTTCAGAAAACAGTATCCAACAGAATCACATATTAACAGGTTTATGCACCAGCACTCTTGAATTTGAATGTCAAAAAAACACTATGTCATAACAAGATTGGACTCAGGTAACTGGAATTATTGTAGCTAGGAGCCACGTTTTATTTAATTAAAAGGCACAAAAATATGCATACCATGCCTTTAAGTCGTACCCATAGTAGCGATCTTGCGCTGAAAGCGTTCAATCACAGGAGCAGCAATCCTGGTCTGAGCCCTAAGACTAGCTGGAGATCTCCAATCGATACCGTGGCTTCAACGAGGAACCGAGGATCGGATGGAACTGATAGCAGTGGAGAAGCAAAGTGATCGGGCTTTGATGAGAGAAGGAGATGAGGAGCGATGAAGAGGAGAAGTTAGGATTCTAGAGATGGAAGGAAAGAATAAGGATGGTAAGAAACGAACCCTAGAAGCTCTGAGCAGCGCCGCTGACGAAGAAGCGGTTATATACAGGCGCTGAATGCTTACCTGTGAGTAATCGTGTGAGAGAAAGCGAAAGAAAGAGGAGGGAAAAGAGAAAAAGGAAAGTTGATTTGAAACAGAGAAGAAAAGACCGTTGAGGAGGGAAAAGAGAAAAAGGAAGGTTAATTTGAAACAGAGAAGAAAAAACCGTTGAGATAAAATATCTGGAGGTAGTTGTAATTTCTTTTTGGGTAGAAATATCTAGAGATTGTTGCGTCAAAGACACGCAATCTGTAGTACCGGACTCATGCCGAGTTCGTGTGAATTAAGGTAAGGAGGTATTTGCCAACAAAACAAGTACGGCGGTGTGTGTGTTTTTTTGGGTTTTCGGGTAATAGCAATCTGGGTAATCACCACGCGGTATTTTACAGAATTCTTGCCGAACCAAAAGGATTTTAAATTGGAAATCGATATCATTGAACGAGTCCTAGAATTTATATTTTTTCTACCCCAAAAAAAATTTCCTAGAAATTCCCAGAATCAATATGCAATAGAATTTTTTTCCTATGCGGTTCCCTGGCCGGTGAGGTTCCCCAGTGCCTCTCACAAGAAGAGGGTGGACCCCACCCAAGCAAAGTATTCGGGCTGGTGCCCCGGGTGGGTCCCACCCCCCTCTTGTGAGAGGAACTAGGGAATCGCACCGGTCAGGGAACCATAGATGATAACGATTCTATGCAATAAGCCAATAATTTATAGGAAAATTTTCATTGACACCCCCTCCGATAGCCCGTTAAATTAATGCCACCCTACTAAGGGTCAAAATATCAATTTTTGCTCAAAAACTAACAGGGTTAACTGAATTGAATGAAAATGACTAAACTACCCTTTACACTAAAAGCATAAAAAACCCAACCTCACTCTATTTTTTACTAAAAAAAACCCTTCAAACAAAGCTGTAAAACGAATTGTTTGGAGCAGAGGCCGAACCCCTTAGATCGACGTCGTTGCAAGTCTGATAATAGTCTGTTGTAAAACGAATTGTTTGTAGCTTTCGGAAATTGATTCTGGTATTGGCCTTGGAGGTAATGGATTAGGGTTTCAAACCCAGATGAACAATGGCTTCCAGTGTGAAATTAGATCTAAAGAAGATGATTGAAAAGCTGGATTAGTTCGATGTGGGGCGGGGGAGACTGGAGAGGGTGGTGGCGGGGTTGCAGCGGAGCGAGAGAAGTAACCGACATTCTTTTGTTGCTTCACTGCTCTCATCTCACCTCTTCTCGATGTAGGCGGTATCAGGGGCTTCTCTAGCAAGGCCATCGGGCTCGATTCCGGGAAGAAGAGAAAGACTCATGGCCTTTGAATGGGACTAGGGAAGCAAATCAAATGTCTTGTACCTTCCAGTCAATTTCTTGTACCTTCGGTTTTGATGTGTTCGAAATTGAGCGGAACTTCTTTCTTCTTCTGTGGTTGGGTTAACCTGGTCTCAAAAACAGGAGGAGGGCTTTCGTTGGTGGATGAGAAGAACCACCTCCTCAGCTTCGAAGAAGGAGTTGAAGTGACATTGATGATGGAAGCCAAAAAAGGGTTTGGTATTCTGCAATTCGGAGGGGAGAGCACGTTGCGACAAGTATAGAGGGAAGCGAATCTTAACAGAGTTTGTCACATGACTCTAGGATTTTTTCCGATCAAGGTTTTAGCAGTTCAGAATTTGTACAGTAGCGAGTGCTTACTCGCGATCGAGAGAGGGAAAATTTAAAGCATTTAGAATTGATTTGAAAGAGAGGGAACGAAATAACGGTAGAGACTGGTGCGTATCTTTGGCGCCACACCTTCTCTATTTAATAATAAATATCTCCCATAAATTTCTTCTTTGGAATATCCATTTTCTCCACTATTTTGTGCCACCCATTCAAGAAAAAGAAGGTTAGGCCGATGCAATGAACAAAAGCATGCCAAATTAACATACTAAAAAAGATACTTGCTCTGCCCTCCTAACCAGTACAAGACAATCGAGAAAGGGATAAGGGATGATGCAAGCATGCCCCCCCCCCCCCCAACACACGCAGAAATTCTCTCTTATAGCATATATTTCAGAAGAAAATCCTCAAAATTTGATGAGTTATAGAATATAATAATTTATTGGTTGCAAAAGATGCAACCAACTTGGCTCCTCAAAATATCATTAGATCTAAGAGATAATTTGCTTAATAAATATTGTTCATAAGGACTCTTGTGTGTAGCAAAATTCTATCCCTTCTTAATTGACCAGGTCGCAAACTAGCGAACAAAATGGTCCAGCCTTGATTCGATTTAAAAAATATTGTTATCAAAGAGAAATTCATTTTGAGTCACAGAAATGAAGCACATCAAATTAAGAGGAAAATAAAAAAGGTGATCAAATTCATACCTATTATGAATGCAAGGTCACAGATGCTAAAGAAATTACATGAGCCAGAATCAACAATGACCCAACAGTTGCCTTCGCAACAGAACCCATAGATGGAAGCTTCTCCAGTGTCATTGCCATCAAATCAAACAGTGGTCGAGCATCACTAATTACCCGATTGGGGTAATTAGTCCTAGTCATATTATGTTTCTCTTTCTTTTGTTTTTCTCTTTTTTATTGTTTTTCCCTCAGCCGAGTTCTATTTGGTATTCCTAGTTGTATTAGGAATTCCTAATAGGATTAGGGCTGAGGTAGCATTCCTATTTTTACTTTGATTAGTTGTAATTCAATTTAATATAAATAAAGGGCCTGGGTGATCGATTTTGATCATTCAAGCATTCAGTTCATAGGGCTGATAACATAATAAAATCCAACCTTGCCTAGGGAGCCTTCCGAATCATTAGTGGAAGTTGGGAAACCCAAGAATGATGCACTTGATGCAGCCGTCTACCCCCCTGGTATCATCAATCATAAACAAGTTCAAAAACTTCACAAAGGCTGTATACTCAACAATAAGTCCAAGAAAAACAGAGCTCAGACATTCTTGGCTGTACCTGGGTAGAAAACAGAGCTCCACGAAAAAAGAGTTGTGCTCACATAGAGCCTTCAAGCAACAAGAAGGGACACATGGACCTTGACAAGCACCCTTGGGCGATTCTAGTGCTCCATTCCAAGCCTCAAACCCATGCCGAGAGAGACAGAGCTACAAAAACTTCAAGCTAGAGCTGGTGGTAACTCTAGCAGTGGATAGACAGGCTTCAAATCATCAAGAGAGCTTCGTCTGAGCTCAAACAGCAGTTGGAAACACAAGGATAGGTTATATTAAACCTATTTCATGCTCCTTTCAATAGATTTCTTACATAGGGAGCTTCTCCTTGAAACCCTTTGTTCCTAGGGTTTCTAAGAGAAGGAAAGAATGGAAGCAAAAAGATAGATTCGACTCTCAAACCTTAAGGCTTTGATACCAAGTTAGATTTTAGGTTAAGAAGGTAAGTAAGAGAGAAAGAAGAAGTTGGAGGAAGAAGATGGCAAGAGAAGAGAGAAGAGAGAAGAGAATGTTTTGGGTTGTAATCGGTTGTGTTTTTTTTGGGTGAATAAGAATATCATTACCAAAAGGAAGAAAACACAAGGGGCCCCGAGGGGAAGAAGAAAAATAAAAGCACAACCCAAGCTTAGCTAAGGCCAGCTGTAGCAACTAAAGAAACATTAGATAAACCCCAGGAATCAACAATGAGCCTGTTCCTTGGGGTGTCCGAACAAGAAGAGGGAGGAGCTAGCATTAACACTTTGCTTTGATTTCGAAGGAAATGGAATCCCAAATCTTCTGGTAGGAGCGAGAGTTGGAGGTCCATTTCCTGATATTGCGCTCCATCCAAATGTGGTTGAGAGTTGCACAAAAAACTAATCTGCCTACTGTGTCACAAATAGAATGACTCGCAAAGGTCATGTCAATCTAGATCCATTCCCTTGAGAAAGGGAGAATTCTTCTGCGAGAAGGCAAGCACTTGGACAAGATACCTTTCCAGATGGCAGAAGCAGTAGGCAGTCAAAGAAGAGGTGATCCAAGCCTTCAGTATTGTTCCAAAAAGGCAAGAGCGTAAGAGACGAGATCTGCCTAGAGCGAAGAAAAGCTTGAGTTGGGAGGCATTTGGTGAAGATTCTCCAAGTAGTGAAGCAATGACGAGGAATGTGAAACTTAAACCAGAGCAGCTTGCGCCAAGGCACCAAAGGGCCGTTCACACGGACGAGGTTCTAGGCAGCCTTGGAAGAAAAAGAGGAAGAGTTCTTGGTCTTCCAAGTGACGATCGCCCCCTAGAAGCGAGCCTTACGGAGATGGTGTGGAGCTCATTCCGGATGAGATCAAGGGCGGGAGAAGGAGGAGGACACCACCCAGCTTGATCAATGATATCAGCCACTAAGGAAAGCCTGTTGAAGCCGGAAGCATAGATGGTTCTTGGAGAGACCAAATGGAGGAGGATTCCTTTGGGATGCCAGTTGTCCAACCATAGGAAAGAGGAGAGCCCATTGCCAATAGTAGAGTGAATAGCTTGGAGGACCAGGGACCTGCTAGCAAGGATCTTAAGCCAGACCAAAGAGGCATCGAAGGAGTCTGAAGCAGTCCAGATTGAGTCCTGGCGAAGAAGGCCTGAATATAACCAATCTACCCAGATACTTTTCTGCTTTGAGGCAATCCTCCAAATAAGCTTGATGGTACCCGCCGAGTTCACCTCTTTTATTCTACAAATGCCTAGACCGCCTTCTTTTTTGGGGAGGCACACTACTGCCCAGCTGATAGGATGTAGAAATCTAGCTGATTCATTGCCCTTCCAAAGAAAAGAGGCCATGAGGGACTCCTTGGATTTAATAACAGCTTGAGGAAGCCCAAAGATGCCTGACCAATAAATGTAAGAAGATTCCAGAACTGATTTGATAAGAACCAATCTGCCGGCAAAGGAGAGGAGCTTGCCCTTCCAAAGCTGCAGCCTCTTCTTAATAAGGTCTAGCATAGGGGTGCAATGATGGGCGGATAGTCTAGCCGGGATCAAAGGGAGACCCAAGTATTTGACAGGCAAATGGCCTTCAAGAAAACCTGATTTCTCCAAGTAGGCTGATTTGCCCAGATCAGAAACCCCCGCAAAGAATAACAAGGACTTGGCCGGATTGATGCGAAGGCCAGATAGCTCATGGAAGTATTGAAGACATAGCAAGATAGACTCAAGAGGGGCAATCGATGCCTTAGAGAAGAACATCAAGTCATCGGCAAAAGCCAAATGGGTAAGCTTGAGAGCTTTGCACTTGGCCATCGGAGAGATATGCAACTGATCAATACTAATTTGGATTCTCTGGAGAGGACTTCCAAAGCCAGAGTAAATAAATAGGGGGAGAGGGGTCAGCCTTGACGAATACCCACCGAAGCACCAAAATAGCCTACCGGGCTGCCATTCGCCAAGACCGAGAACATTGGAGTCGAGATGCAAGAGGTGATCCAATTGACAAAGACCATAGGAAATCCCCTCTTGTACATAACTAGAGCAATGTAATCCCACCTGAGAGAGTCAAAGGCCTTGTGATATCAATCTTCATAAGGATGGAAGGAGCATGGTTTTTCCTGTCAAACCCTCTGACAATGTCATTGCACAGAAGAATGTTATCCGCAATATTTCTACCAGGGATAAAAGCAGATTGGTTGTCACTGACTAGCGGGTCCACAATCCCTTTTAGTCTTCTGGCAAGGATCTTGGCTATAAACTTGTAGAGCAGGTTGCAAAGAGCAATGGGCCTGAAGTCATTCATGACAGTAGCACCTTCCTTTTTTTGGATGAGACAAAGGAAAGTATGGTTGATGCTCTTGATCTGACTGGGATTGAAGAAGAAACTCTCAATGGCAGCAATGAGGTCCGCTTTGATGATATCCCAGCAAGCAATAAAGAAACCCATGCTAAAACCATCAGGGCCCGGGGCACCATTCACCTTGAGGGAGTGGATAGCAGCAACAATATCCTCTTCTTTAGGAATAGCGCACAAGGAAGCATGCAGGTTAGGGGCAACAAACTTGTTGAGTAAGTTATCAGGGATGGGAGGATGATCCACCTGATGACTAGAGAACAAGTCTTAAAAATGCTGGACAGCCAGGTCTTTGATGCCATTTACTGTTGTGACAAGAGAGCCATCCAGGTGATAGAGCTGAGAGATAGAGTTTGCATTGGCTCTAGCTTTCACAAAGTAATGAAAGTAAGCAGTGTTCGAGTCACCCAGATCCAGCCACTTGATTCTAGACTTTTGCTTCATTAAACTCTCTTCCCTACAAGCAAAGAAGCAAGCCCAGAGGTGATCTCTTTCTCTTCGACTGCTAGGGAACCATTGTGCAAATCAAATTGTAACCGAAGCTGAATGGAGGCCAACTTGTCTTTGCAATCTGCCACTTGCAAATTAATGTTCCCAAAGGTGTTGAGGTTCCAAGTCTTGAGAGCAGCCTTGACATTCTTAAGTCTTTTTGAGAAAGCAAGCAAGGGGTTGGAGAAGGAAAAAACAAGAATGTTCCAAGCTTCAAGAACCAGCGGCATAAAGGTAGAGTGAGAGGAGCACATGTCAAAGTACTTGAAAGGTTTAGGGCCGAAAGAAGAGAAGGGTTTGATGGTTAGGGAGATAGGAGAATGATCAGAGATACCCGGATTGTCAAAGTAAGCATGGGAAGAAGGAAAAGAGGTCAGCCACTCTTCATTGACTAAGACTCTATCCAATTTACAAGCAATACGATTGGAACCTGCCCTTTCGTTGGTGGATGAGAAGAACGACCTCCTCAGCTTCGAACAAGGAGTTGAAGTGACATTGATGATGGAAGCAGAAAAAGGGTTTGGTCTTTTGCAATTCGGAGGGGAGAGCAGGTTGCGGCGAGTATAGAGGGAAGCGAACCTTAACAGAGTTTGTCTCAAGACTCTAGGATTATTTCCGATCAAGGTTTTAGCCGTTCAGAATTTGTACAGGCGAGGAGTGTTTACTTGCGAGTGAGAGAGGGATAAATAGAAATCATTTAGAATTGATTTGAAAGAGAGGGAACGAAATAATGGTAGAGACTGGTGCGTATCTTTGGCGCCACACCTTCTCTATTTAATAATAAATATCTCCCATAAATTTCTTCCTTGGAATATTCATTTTCTCCACTATTTTATGTCACCCATTCAAGAAAAAGAAGGTTAGGCCGATGCAATGAACAAAAGCATGCCAAATTAACATACTAAAAAAGATACTTGCTATGCCCTTCTAACCACTACAAGACAATCGAGAAAGGGAAAAGGGATGATGCAAGCATGCCCCCCCCCCCCCCAACACACGCAGAAATTCTCTCTTATAGCATATATTTAAGAAGAAAATCCCCAAAATTTGATGAGTTATAGAATATAATAATTTATTGGTTGCAAAAGATGCAGCCAACTTGGTTCCTCAAAATATCATTAGATCTAAGAGATAATTTGCTTATAGAATATTGCTCATAAGGATTCTTGTATGTAGCAAAATTCTATCCCTTCTTAAATGGCCAGGATTGCAAACTACCAAAGCACCCAGTTCAGTTTAAAAAAATATTGTTATCAAAGAGAAATTCATTTTGAATCAAAAGAAATGAAGCTCACCAAATTAAGATGAAAATAAAAAAGGATATCAAATTCATACTTGCTGTGAATGCAAGGTCACAGATGCTAAAGAAATTACATGAGCCAGAATCAACAATGACCCAACAGTTGCCTTTGCAACAGAACCCAAGGATGGAATCTTCTCCAGTGTCATTGCCATCAAATCAAACAGTGGTCGAGCATCACCAATCTAGAAAATGCCAACTCAAAAATAGATTATTTGGCACAACAAAAACCCCAGAGAGAAAAATTAGGAGTACCCACAAAAACAACATGCAATGAATATGCATAGCACTTACTCCTTTAGCAATTTCCAATAAGCAATCTTCAATGAAGGTTGGGACTGAAATGTTTAAGTTTGACTCTTGCTGTCCTACCAATTCAACTGTTGCCTGAAGAGACTTCCTCAAATGCCTGCATAGAGCACTGATAATCCCAATTTCAGAGACTACGACTCGTGTTCTGAGTTGTCGAGCTAAAGCGTTGGTAATCTGAACATTATAAGATTTAATTTGTGGATCATGTGTAACATTTTTGTGATCCAGATGTCGAATGACAGCAGCTACAATCAACTGTTCAATTGCTGTATGTAAGCAATGGAGAGACAACCAAAATTGTTTGGAGTAAAAATAAACAAATATTATAAGATTCAGATAAGAAAGAAATATTTGGAGGGGAATAAGTCGGATACAAAGATGTATAAACATGAAATGTGAGAATTTCAAATGAGAATAAAGATGTGGTTAAACCTAAAAATCAATGCTTAGAAATTAAAATATAAGACTCACAAGGAACCAGACCAAATAGAACCAGGAGGCCTAATGCTCAACCCTACTGTATGATCACTGGGCAGCAATAAAGATAAAAATAAATAAATAAATGACCTAAAAAATACATAAGAAATGAACAGTAGGTAGATAATTATATATTTAAGCCACATTATTTGTAAGTAATTATAACTAATGAATAAAAGAGAAGGTACAGAAGTTTGGATAGGATTATTAAAACTGTCTCACATGAGCTTCTGAAACGGTAACTCAAATAAATGGAATTCCTCTGTGTGGCCAAAAGAAAAAGTTGTGGCAGTGATGAGGTCCAAAAAATATCTACATAGTGGTTAATGACTTAAGAAAAATTTTCCATAGCAATTAAAGAGAAGATTCAAAGTTACTTTATGTCTGCATAGCTTGTCTCTCTTCTAATAAATATTTTTTTATTTATAAAAAAAGGGGTAAAGTACACGTACCCCCCTATAATGTTGTTAGAAGTCATGTAATAGGGGTAGTTTAGGAACTAGTTCTATCACTAGTTGCCTTACTATGTAATTCTTCTTTATTTCTTTATTTCCCTTTTACCTCCCTAGGGAGGTGGATGTAATTCCATATTAGTTGTGATTAATGAATATATGGTGAATGGAGAAGTCTCTCCATTCACAATCGATTACAGCCCAAACACTCTCTTCTCTCTTCTCTTGCTATCTTCTTCTTCCTCCTCCAATCTCTTCCTTCTCCCTTCTTATTTCCTAAACCTAGAATCTAACTTGGTATCTGAGCGTTAGGTTTGAGAGTCCTATCATCTTTCTTTCCTTATTTTTTTCCCTCTCTTTGAGATCCTAGAACTCAAAGGATCTCAAGGAAGAGGTTCCTATGTAGACCTCTTGCTGAAGAGATGAAATAGGTCTTCTACAATCTATTTAGGTGATTGAAGATGGTCTTCGAACCACTGTGAAGCTCCATTGAAGCTGTATTGAAGGTTTCCGCCAGCTGCTGCTTGCAAGCCATGTCCTTCTCTTTCTCGGCAGTTTTTTGGAGCTTGGAATAGTTCAATAGGATCGTACAAGGGTCCTTTCTATGCTCCATGTGTGCTTCCTTGATGGATGAAGGCGCAGCTGAAGCATAACTCAGTTTCGTTGGACTGCTATTCTGCCCAGATTTCCGCCAGTTGCAGGTTTAAACCATGTCTCAGCTCCATTTCAGCATGGGTTTGGCTGTTGGAGCAGCCCACTAGGATCGCATAGGGGTCCTATTTCTGGCCTTTGTGTTTCCCATTGATGGATGAGACTTTCCTTTGAGCAGTACTCAGTTTTGTGGTGATTTTTTGCTGCCCAGGTAAACCCGATACTGCTGTATTTCTCTTGTTCTTACATTTAGGATATATTGGGCTTCTTGTTTGGTTGAGAGGTGATTATGACTACATCTTGGAGCTTGTGTAAGCTGTTCTTACTCTTTGAAGAGTGTGAGGCCTGATGTTTTAATGCACTTGAAGTGTTTGATTTAAGTCCTCTTAGACATTTGCTGCTAGGACTGCTTCGGCAGTGTGCTATCCTAGGCTGTTTGTAGGACTTCTTACTTGTTTGGGTTGAGTGTGTACTCCCCACTTGCCTTTGGTGATATTGTTTATTGTTGGTATCCATCATGGCTGGTTCGGATACATCTGTGCTTGGTACTGCTGATTCTCAGCCTCCCACTGTTGTCCCTCAGTTGGCTTATGAGAGTACTCATCAACAGATTTCTTTTGTGAAGCTTGATGGTACTAATTACCTGGATTGGTCACACTCTGTGAGACTTTCTCTCAGGAGTAAGGGAAAGCTTGGATATATAACAGGTGCTATCAAGGCTCCCACAGCTGGTTCACCGGCCTTTGATAAATGGGAGACCGAAAATTCTACTGTTATGACCTGGTTGATCTTCTCCATGAAGCCCGAGATTGGGAGAAGATTTATAAGGAAGGAAACCGCCAAAGCTATTTGGGATAGTGTCTCTGTGGCCTTTGACAGAGTGGGTGACACTGCCAAGGGCTATCAGCTCCATCAACGAATCCACTCATTGAAACAGGGTGACAGCACTATTTCCGAGTACTATAGTGCGTTCCTTAGTCTTGTGGAAGAGTATGATCATTGCAGAGACCTTCATTTGACCAACCCAGAGGATGAAGCCAAGGTGTATCTGACTCTTGAAAAAGAGCCTGTCTTCTCTTTGCTTAGTGGTTTGAACTCTGACTATGAGCCAGTTAAACTCCAGCTGTTGGGCCGGTCTCCCCTTCCCTCTCGTAGTGAAGTCTGTAGTTACTTACAGAGTGAATAGACCAGGCAACTTACTATGGCACCATCACCAGCACCATCTGAGAGGTCAGCCCTCAATTCTAGTTCTGTTCGAGACACCCGTGGAGGTGGTAGAGGCCCAGGGCCTAACCGTGAGGAAGCTAGTCTGTGGAGAGCAGCTTGGTGCCAGAGAGTTGGGCGAGACAGATTTAAATGTGATCATTGTGGTCGCACTGGACACACCAAGGATAGGTGTTGGTCTCTCCATGGTCGTCCTCCTAGTATACGTGGTCGTGGTGGCCGTAGTGGGGGAGCTCGGGCTCATTCCGCAGCGGCGACTGATGCTGATGCCCTACAGGATGACTCCACCTTTATGGATGCAGTGGTTCGCGAGGGTTGTGTAACAGTTAAACACATCTTCTACATCTAGTATGGCTGGATCCTCATCATCCTCGCTTTGCGGTCTCCACCTCGGCTTCCATGCGCGCCCGTCTTGGGTCATTGACTCGGGTGCCACGGACCACATGACCGTACGTCTCATTATTATGACTCCTATACCATTTGTTCTGGTAAGGACAAGGTTAGGGTAGCTGATGGCTCCCTTTCCTCCATAT
The DNA here is from genome assembly GCF_018873765.1 of Telopea speciosissima. Classification (NCBI taxonomy): domain Eukaryota; kingdom Viridiplantae; phylum Streptophyta; class Magnoliopsida; order Proteales; family Proteaceae; genus Telopea; species Telopea speciosissima. The sequence continues at coordinate 83,871,573 of NC_057916.1, read as the reverse complement.
CTGGTAAGGGTAATATCCCTATGACATCATCTATTTTACTTTCTTCTGTTCTTCATGTCCCTAACCTTACTCTGAATCTTCTATCTGGGAGTCATCTGACTAAATCTCTCAACTGCTGTGTCACATTTTTTCCTTCTCACTGTCTTTTTCAGGATTTGGTGACGAAGAGCATTATTGGTAGTGGACGTGAGGAGAAAGGCCTCTACTTTTTTTATCCGTTTTTGCCCACAACTCATTCCTATGTGTGTGGCCGAAACGATAGTAGTTCTGTGGATTCTGTTATGTTATGGCATCGCTGTCTTGGCCATCCATCTTTTGTTGTAATGAGGAAACAGTTGCCTCACTTATTTTCATCTATTGCCTCTTCTCATGTTTTTAAATGTGAAACCTGTATGTTTGCCAAACATTGTAGGTCTTCATATCATTATCATGGTAATAGAACTGTTGCTCCTTTTCATATTGTGCATATTGATGTGTGGGGTCCTTCCCCTACTACTTCTTTATTTGGCTATCGTTATTTTGTGTCATTTATTGATGATTTTTCCCGTGCCACATGGGCTGTACTTTTGAAGCATAAGAGTGATGTTTGTGATGCCTAGGCTGTACTTTTGAAGCATAAGAGTGATGTTTGTGATGCCTTTCAGAATTTTTACCAAATGATTCTTACCCAATTTGAGACCCGCATCAAAATTGTGCGTTCTGATAAAGGGGGAGAGTACATGTTTGGTGGCCTTCAAGCCTTCTTTACTACTCATGGCATTATCCATAAGCTAGCGTGTGTTGACACGCCCCAACAAAATGGGGTTGCTGAGAGGAAAAATCGCCATCTCCTAGAGGTCACCCGTAGTCTCTTGTTGGGCATGCATGTCCCCAAGACCTTCTGGTCTGCGGCTCTTCTAAACGCCTCCTTTCTCATCAATTGTATGCCTACCAAGCTTCTTAACTACAAATCTCCCTTGGACATCTTATCTCTCAAGGTCTTTGTCTTTTCTCTTCCTCCTAGAATCTTTGGTTGTGTTTGTTATGTGCATGTTAACAAATCTGCTCGCACTAAACTTGATCCCAAAGCTCTTAAGTGTCTCTTTCTTGGGTACTCTTCTACTACCAAGGGGTACAGTGTTATCATCCTTCTTCGCGCCGGTTTCATTTCCAAGGATGTTACCTTCCTTGAATCTGTCCCTTTCCTTGTTCCTTCTTAGCATCCTCTTCAGGGGGAGAATTGTGGGAGTGAACAGGCTACTGATGATTTCTTCCTTTCTCTTAGAATCTTTGGTTGTGTTTGTTATGTGTATGTTAACAAATCTGCTCGCACTAAACTTGATCCCAAAGCTCTTAACTGTCTCTTTCTTGGGTACTCTTCTACTACCAAGGGGTACAGGTGTTATCATCCTTCTTCCCGCCGAAGTTTCATTTCCAAGGATGTTACCTTCCTTGAATCTGTCCCTTTCTTTGTTCCTTCTTAGCATCCTCTTCAGGGGGAGAATTGTGGGAGTGAACAGGCTACTGATGATTTCTTCCTTTCTCCTAGAATCTTTGGTTGTGTTTGTTATGTGTATGTTAACAAATCTGCTCGCACAAAACTTGATCCCAAAGCTCTTAACTGTCTCTTTCTTGGGTACTCTTCTACTACCAAGGGATATAGGTGTTATCATCCTTCTTCCCGCCGAAGTTTCATTTCCAAGGATGTTACCTTCCTTGAATCTGTCCCTTTCTTTGTTCCTTCTTAGCATCCTCTTCAGGGAGAGAATTGTGGGAGTGAACAGGCTACTGATGATTTCTTCCTTTCTCCTCTACCTACATCTCCTTTTCTGCTTGACATTGGAAAACATAGGACTATAGATGTGGTTGAGATTAATGATCAACCAGGGGGGAATACAGATTTGGTTGTTGAAAGTGGTTCTGGTAAGGAGAAGGATTACCACATTACATACAAAAAAGGTGAAGGCTTACATAATACAAGAAAGAAGACCTACCAAGAGTCCTCTTCAGATCCAGATCCACATCTTGAGATTCATCCTTCTCAATCAGGTGACATTTCTTCTCCTCCATCTGATTTGGACCTTCCTATTGCTATTAGGAAAGGGAAAAGAACTTGTACTAATCCTATATCCCAGTTTGTTTCCTATGATGCAATTTCTCCTATAGGCCTTGCCTTTATTACTGCTCTCTCTACTGCTTCCATTCCCAAGAATGTCATGGATGCTATGTTTGACCCAAAGTGGAGCCAAGCCATGTCTAAGGAGGTGATGGCACTTGAGAAGAATGGTACTTGGCAACTTGTTGACCATCCCAAGGGACGTGTCCTAGTTGGATGCAGATGGGTCTATACAATCAAGTATAAATCCGATGGCAGTATTGAGAGATACAAAGCAAGGTTGATGGCCAAGGGGTACAACTAAGTCTATGGAATTGATTACCAGGAGACATTTGCCCCTGTGGCCAAGCATAACTCCATAAGAGTTCTTTTATCCTTAGCTGCCAACAAAGATTGGCCTTTATATCAATTGGATGTGAAGAATGCCTTCCTTCATGGTGATTTGGAAGAGGAAGTGTACATACAAACTCCACCAGGCTTCAAGATGTCCTCAGCTGAAGGGAAAGTGTATCTCCTTAAGAAGGCTCTATATGGTCTCAAACAGTCACCAAAGGCATGGTTTGAGCGCTTCCGACAAGCCATTCTAAAGAATGGATATTCCCAGAGCCAAGCTGATCATACTCTCTTTACCAAGAGGAGTAATGGTACTATCACAGCTCTCATTGTCTATGTTGATGATATCGTGGTCACCGGAGATGATACAGCTGAGATAGGCAAATTGAAGAGCTACCTGGCACAGCAATTTGAGATCAAAGATCTGGGTCCCTTGAAGTACTTCTTAGGAATAGAAGTATCAAGGACCAAGAAAGGGATCAACATATATCAGAGGAGGTTTATTCTTGACCTATTGACAGAGACAGGGATGTTAGGCTGCAAACCAACTAGCTCTCCTATTGAGCAGAATCACAAACTAAGAGAGGATTGTGGTCCCTCTCTTGTTGATGCAGGGAAGTATCAAAGGCTAGTGGGGAAACTTATCTATCTCTCTATGACTCGGCCAGATATCTCTTATGCAGTGGGAGTTGTCAGTCAATTCATGCATGCTCCTAAGAGTGGCCATTTGGATGCTGTGTATCGCATTCTAAGGTATTTGAAGTCCTCTCCAAGGAAAGGACTGTTGTATGCAAGGCACAACCAACTGAGAGTGGAAGGTTTCACAGATGCCGATTGGGCTGGTTCTATTACGCAGACAGGAGATCTACCTCCGCTATTGTACCTTTGTGGGAGGTAACTTAGTCACATGGAGGAGCAAGAAACAGACATGTTGTGGCCAGATCTAGTGCCGAGGCGAATTTAGAGCTATGGCACATGGAGTGTGTGAGCTCATCGGCTGAAAAGACTTGTTCAAGAACCGGGTTTGACATCAAGGGCCCATGAGACTGTCTTGTGACAACAAGGCGGCCATCGATGTGCCCACAACCCCAGCAACATGACCGGACTAAGCACATTGAGGTTGATAGGCATTTCATCAAGGAGAAGATAGACTCTAGCTGTATTTGTACTCCTTTTGTGAAGACTGGTGATCAGTTGGCAGATATCTTCACCGAAGCTCTTGGCTCTCCTCGTTTAGTTCCTTCCTAAGCAAGTAGGAATGCATGATATATATTCTCCACTTGAGGGGAGTGTTAGAAGTCATGTAATAGGGGTAGTTTAGGAACTAGTTCTATCACTAGTTGCCTTATTATGTAATTCTTCTTTATTTCTTTATTTCGCTTTTACCTCCCTAGGGAGGTGGATGTAATTCCATATTAGTTGTGATTAATGAATATATGGTGAATGGAGAAGTCTCTCCATTCACAATCGATTACAGCCCAAACACTCTCTTCTCTCTTCTCTCTTCTCTTGCTATCTTCTTCCTCCTCCAATCTCTTCCTTCTCCCTTCTTATTTCCTAAACCTAGAATCTAACTAATGCACCCAATATTCCTCGTACCCCCCTAAGCGTCTGATAAGTCCACGTACCACCCCTGCTTTAACCCCCTAATGCCAGATAAGTTCAAATTGTTAAGTACCACCGTTAAGTGCTAAAAACTTGACCAATTTATCCTTTGTTTCATTTTTATAAATTTGAAAAGACTTAATTACCCTCACTTAGGTATTGCACTAACCTAATTGGAAAAGACAATTTTGCCCTTTGTTCTATTTTTATAAATATGAAAGACCTAATTACCCTCACTTATGTATTGCCCTAACTTAATTAGAAAAGACCATTTTACCCCCAACTATTTGTTCTTAAAAACCAACCCAACCTAATATTACCGTTGCATACCCAGTGGAGAGAGAAACAAAAAGCTTGGGAGGAGAACCTGCTGCTCCAGTGAGGCGTCCAGCTCCCTGCTCCCTGCTCCGTCCATTGCCTTCCTTCTCCGGTGACGATCTAGGCCTGCAGGCAACTTCTTCTCAGCTTCTCCTTCTTCTACTTCTTCTATGCTCTTTCTTCTCTGTCTCTTCTTCTGCTTCGACTCACATTCCCTTCTCTGTTTCTTCTTCTACTTCGTCTTTGTTCCTTCTTCTGCTTCTTATCTGCTCCATCGTTCTCTGCTCCTTCTTCTGCTTTCCTTCTTCTTCTCCTTCTTCTGAACAAAAACCAGTCTGAGAGTGGACACAATGGACACCCAAACGGAAAGCAAGCAGACAATATCACTGCCGAATTCGAAGAGTTTTCTGATCTATGATCTCTTCAGTGGTGGCACATCAAACATTCAATTAGCTGAAATATATTCTGTCCAGTTTCCACTCCAACGTTCAGAAAAGCTTTACATGTGATTTTGTTAAGTATTTTAGTCCAGAAGAAAAAGGGGGGAAAAGAGAAGTCTTCTAATTTATTAAAAAATAAGTTGTTCAAATGCTGATATAAAAACCTTGATTAGAAATTGTTGACTCTTGGACATTGAATAGAAATTTCCATGGCTGACCTTTGAATCGGGCCACTAACTGTGTCTCTGTTGTTGTGCTTCTTTTATTTTGTTTTCCTAAACACGATAATTTGATGGGGACCAAAACAGGGGCTTCGCCCAACTCTATTTACTGCCATCTCTCTCATCACCCTGATTATAATCTACGATCAAAGATTCACCAGGGAAGATAAAAAAATTAAAACCCTCATCTAGGGCTTCAATGCGGCAACAACGGTGGATTTCGTATTGTATTAACAACCCCTTGGCATCTTGCAGATTGATCAAGCAAACAGGAGATCGCAGCAGCGGAAGAGAAAGAGGGAATCAGAGAACAAAAACCAGTCTGTGTTGGATTTTGAGAGAAGTTTCAGAAATGGAAGATGGATTTTGGGGAAGATGAGGGTATTTTGGTAATTATGCCCTAGCAAGGGCATTTTAGTAATTAGGTTGGGTTAGGCTTTTAAGAACAAATAGTGAGGGTAAAAGGGTCTTATCAAATTAGGTTAGGGCAAAAAGGTCTTTTCATATTATGAACGAATAGGTCAGGGCAATCAGGTCTTTTCAAATTTATAAAAATGGAACAAAGGGTAAAATGGTCAAGTTTTTAGCACTTAACGGTGTTACTTAACGGTTTGGACTTATCTGGCATTAGGGGGGTAAAGCAGAGGTGGTACGTGGACTTATCAGATGCTTAGGGGGGTACAAGGAACATTGGGTGCATTATAAGGGGGTACGGGTACTTTACCCTAAAAAAAAAGGGAAATGCATGGGAGAGAAAGAGAGAAATAAAACATGAAATTGAAGGTTAATATTGTCAATAAGCAGTTTCCTACAAATCGTGAAGAGTTTCATATCAGAAGCCTAATTACAAATCCCTACATCATCCAATTGGCAAAAAAACATCAATATCTCACATCAAATATAATGAAAAAGAAGTTTTAGCAAGAGACAGAATAGAAATGGCACCAAAATACCTGCAGTGTAAACAAAGTTGCACATATCAGACAGAACAACCATAGCTAACGCCTACCGAGGAACCCAGTGCTTCCCATTATCAAAGTAAGCGAACATTGGATCTCAAACCTAGTGCATTGTCGTACTCTCCTTGGCCAATTCTACTATTTTTTGGACACAAATTTGAGCCCATATTTTTTTATTTTCAATCTCTTCTCTGTTGTCCAAGTAAACCAATGTATTAACGACAGTCGACTACTTAACATCTAACTACTTCATCAACCCAATTGTGATTTGTGATCTGGCTCCCCCTTTCACCATCATCTACAAGATTTATATCTGGTTCGCAGTTATCCAGTGTGGCATGCACAATCCGCGCAAATATAAATCCTTCAATCAAAAGAAATTCATGATTGAGGAGCCCGCCTATGGTAGCTCAGGCTGAGATCACTGCCAACACCCACACCACCCCTTGCTTCACATCTAACTACTTCATCAACCCAATTGTGATCTGACTCCCCCTTTCACCATCATCTACAAGATTTATAACTGGCTCGCAGTTATCCAGTGTGGCATGCACAATCTGCGCAAAGTATAAATACTTCAATCAAAAGAAATTCATGATTGAGGAACCCAATTAAATTTAATATAGCCAAAATTTTAACATGTACAAACAGAAGCTTAAATTGGAAGTATATCCACAAGTAGAGAGACTTGATTATCAGACTAGCAAATATAAATGAATGTGGATGCTTTAATCATAACTTACTAAGAGTTTACAAACTGTTGACCCTATGTAACTACCATTACATGTGTTCGCGTGCGTTAGACACAGATAATGTTAGTAGATGGACACATATCAAACTCAATGATCTCCTAGAACTAAATATAGTCCGCAGACACACCCACACTACGTCAAATGTGCATCAATATGAGTAAACATGTCGACAATCTAACAAGAGTGTGAAGTCTTGGAATGCCAGCCCTAGACACAAGATATGAGCAACCATGCCGCCCTCAACACACGCAGAAATTCTTTCTTGTAGCACATATTTCAGAAGAAAATCCCCAAAATTTGATGAGTTATAGAATATAATAATTTATTGGTTGCAAAAGATGCAACCAACTTGGTTCCTCAAAATATTATTAGATCTAAGAGATAATTTGCTTATAAAATATTGTTCATAAGGACTCTTGTATGTAGCAAAATTCTATCCCTTCTTAATTGACCAGGACTGCAAACCACCAGAACAAAATGGTCCAGCACCCAGTTTAGTTTTAAAAAAATATTGTTATCAAAGAGAAATTCATTTTGAGTCGGCCGAAATAAAGCACACCAAATTAAGACGAAAATTAAAAAAGGTGATCAAATTCATACCTGTTGTGAATAAAACGTCACAGATGCTAAAGAAATTACATGCGCCAGAATCTACAATGACCCAACAGTTGCCTTCGCAACAGAACCCATGGATGGAAGCATCTCCAGTGTCATTGCCATCAAATCAAGCAGTGGTCGAGCATTACCAATTTAGAAGAAGCCAACTCTTTTGAGCACCTTTGTTCAAGATACTTGGCAATCTACAACAAAGAAAAGGAAACCAAAATAACCTCCAACTAGAAGCCATTGATACGCAAAAAACGAAAGAAGGTTAAATTATGTTGAAAGAAGGGAGTACCTTTGGAATTCGGAGGGGTTCTTGGCAGCATATTTACACAATTTAACAATTTTCTGTTCATTTGGAGCACCCTTCTACAAAATTACACAGCAAGACATCATTATCCTGGATGTTAAATAGATAAGTAGGACTGCTCTGATTTTATAACATCATGTAACAAGAAGATAGATGTGTCTATCTCAAAGAAGGATACAAGGCATCCAAATTGACAACCCTACAAACTAGATAGGAAAACGCATATACTCTCTCTCTCTCTCTCTCTACTATCTAGTAAAGTCAGTGTTTCTATCAGAAAATCATGTGGTACCTTTCAATTCAGAAGAGCTCAGAAGGAACCTCACTCAAGCACTTACCTGCAGATATTTCAACCTTGCCTCAGCTACCTCATCAGTCGGATTAACCATCCTACATCAAAGGAAAAGGAAAGTAAAAATACAATTCAGATTCTTGGTCCATTTGGCCAAGCAAACACGAAGTCCTACGGAAGGTTCAACCCAGTTACTTAATTCACAATGTGATCTACTTGGCTCCAAGCTCTGAAATTTTCACAAGCAATAACTGCTCCCTTTAGAACACAGCTGTTTCAACCTGTCAATTGAGAAAATATAGAACAACTTGCACTTAACTTGCTCTCAAATGAGTCATACATAAAGAGAACTACAACACAGAATTAATATTAGAAAGAAAGAATTGAACAGTTCCATCATGCTTCAGAGCTTATAGAGAGCATTCGAAAATAAAATTTCACATAAAGTTGCTATTGAGACCTAATATAATAGACAAACGTATGGCACAAAATTCTTTTAATAAGAAAAAGAATACTGAGTAAACCAGTGATCGGCTGCTGCTTTAAAGTACTAGTTAGTTTATTTAAGAAGAGGAAACAGACTGATAACAGCAGTTTTTCTGATAGGAATAACGATGAAAACTCGGACCATAATAACAATAATAATTAAAAAAAAAAATCCATCCTTGCCTAATGAGTCCACCGAATCATTAGTGGAAGTTGGGAATCCCAAGAATGATACACTTGATGCAGCCGTCTACCCCCAAGGTTTCTCTAAAATGTTACATATTGTCTGTCAAGGAATCTCTTACCCATGACCTCCAGCCTAAAACATCGTTAGAAGCACCCTACCTTACCACATTAATAGAACTAAGCTTCTTCATTATTCTAGCTAAATAGATGTTACATATTGGCAGCATAATCACACAATTTAACAATTTTCTGTTCATTTGGAGCACCCTTCTACATAATTACACAGCAAGACATCATTATCCTGGATGTTAAATAGATAAGTAGGACTACTCTGATTTTATAACATCATGTAACCAGAAGATAGATGTGCCTATCTCAAAGAAGGATACAAGACATCCAAAATTGACAACCCTACAAAATAGATAGGAAAACGCATATACTCACTCTCTCTCTCTCTCTATTATCTGGTAAAGTCAATGTTTCTATCGCAAAATCATGTGGTACCTTTCAATTCAGAAAAGCTAAGAAGGAACCTTACTCAGGCACTTACCTGTAGATATTTCAACCTTGCCTCGGCTACCTCATCAGTTGGATTAATCATCCTACATCAAAGGAAAAGGAAAGTAAAAATCTAATTCAGATTCTTGGTCCATTTGGCCAAGCAAAAACGAAGTCCTACAGAAGGTTCAACCCAGTTACTTAATTCACAATAAGATCTACCTGGCTTCAAGCAATGAAATTTTCACAAGCAATAACAGCTCCCTTTAGAACACAGCTGTTTCAACCTGTCAATTGCGAAAATATACAATAATTTTTGCACTTAACTTGCTCTTAAATCATACACAAAGAGAACTACAACACAAAATTAATATTAGAAAGAAAGAATTGAACAGTTCCATCATGCTTCAGAGCTTATAGAAAGCATTGGAAAATAAAATTTCCCATAAAGCTGCTATTGAGACCTAATATAATAGGCAAACGTATGGCATAAAATTCTTTTAATAAGAAAAAGAATACTGAGTAAACCAGTGATCGGCTGTTACTTTAAAGTACTAGTAAGTTTATTAAAGAAGAGGAAACAGACTGGTAACAACAGTTTTTCTGATAGGAATAACAATGAAAACTCGGATCACAATAATAATAATAACAATTATAAAATCCACCGATCGCTCTATTTCTAGGTCAAGGGAAGTCAGGTTGGGGTGCAAAGAACGCCGACCATGCATAAAACACAACACAAGTTGAACGTGCTAATTAAACAGAAATTAAAATGTAATAACTCAATAAAAAAAAAGAAGTAAAAATCAGAACTAAAAAGTAAACAATTAACTAATTTCAAACTAACGAAAATACTTACTTGGTGTTGGCGGTTGCGCAATTCCATGTGCTGTCCCCGATGAACGGTTAAACATATGATCTTAAGGGGCTAGCGGAATTAAAATTAAACCTAAACACCCAATCTAATGCTGGAATAAAAAAAATTACATAAAATAACCCTAATTACATAAAGTCTAGGAATTAGAAGTAAACCAAACGGACAGCTTGTCCTGCTCGATCTACTCGACTTCTTGCACAAACAAAGAGAACGTTAGGTATACTCAAATTTACCTAATAAAGTACTTAAAAATAAAAATTCTGCAATTATGAAATTAAAGCTAAAACAAAGTAACACAAAACAACTCAATCAATCTTAGCAGCCGTGCTTCGGTTCCCCGGAACGGCACCAAAATTTAAGAGAGGGATTGTTAAAAGAGATGGGATTTAGGAAGGATTAGAAACCGTAGTGGGATGAGAGAGGAAGAGAGAAAGAAAGAGAATTTAATCTAAATACCAAATTTGATCCAAATTCTCGTTTTAAACATATCTCTCCATCCTGGCCCCGGATGGACCCAATCTGAGAATTAAAGTTGCTCCAATTAATATTCCGGATAATATGAGCCCAATATCGGATATCTTTCGAAAATTTACCAATTTTCTGAAATTACAGTTATGCCCTTGGGTCTTCAGTGAAACTTCTTCCCATATGCCGAAAATACCCCTGCACCCTGAAAATACAGAAAAGTGCCCGAATAGCTCCATTCTAAGCAGATAAAAATGCAGAATTAAATGGGATAATTTCACATATAAATGTGCTCATCAAATACCCCCACACTTAGATTTTGCTAGTCCTCGAGTAAAAAGAAAATAAAGAAAACAAAAATCCTAACTCACTTTCGTAGGAATCACGGTTGCAATAAGCATGTGCAACAAGCTTTTAAACCCTTAGGTTACCCCTAGTGGACGAGTTTTGTCTCCTGAGTGTTTGCAGGGAATATACACAACAAATTCATGATTGCAAGTTTAAATTTTGACAATGGGTAAGAAGCACACACCAAACCCGAAACTAAGATGTTCTACTTAGGATCAAGAAGACAAAGATACCCCCACACTTAAGCTCTTAGTACCCAACATTGATTCTAGCAACAAGTATACATCCTAATTAGGGAATCTCCCCATATCTTCCAAACACCACCTTACTTAAGGTAAGACCACTCATGACGTCGAGGGCATCAAGGACTTTCGGCTTCGGAGCATTTTTTACCATACAATTGTACCAAGGCAATGACATTTCTTCCTCTTTTTTTTTCTTTTTTTTTCAAAACAATGAACTCCATTTGTTACTCCACTACTGTTCCTCAAATGCCATGCAGGGTCACTACACAAGACACCCGAGCTACTTGGTAGCTTTGTTTCTTACATATATCCACATGGATAGTGATGCTAGAGCTCTTTTTCAGAGGTTTCACCCCAAGGAGTGTCGATCAAGTCACCTCGCTTCCTGAGGCGGAGTGCCCTGTCTAGCCCCAAAGAATTCAACTCTTACTTTTAATTTTTTTTCCAGAGGTTTCACCCCAAGGAGTGTCGATCAAGTCACCTCGCTTCTTGAGGCGGAGTGCCCTGTCTAGCTCCAAGGAATTCAACTCTTACTTTTATTTTTCAAAACAATGAACTCCATTTGTTACTCCACTACTGTTCCTCAAATGCCATGCAGGGTCACTACACAAGACACCCGAGCTACTTGGTAGCTTTGTTTCTTACATATATCCACATGGATAGTGATGCTAGAGCTATTTTTCAGAGGTTTCACCCCAAGGAGTGTCGATCAAGTCACCTCGCTTCCTGAGGCGGAGTGCCCTGTCTAGCTCCAAGGAATTCAACTCTTACTTTATTTTTATTTTTATTTTTTTTTTGTCACGCCAAAACTAAACTTGGTCTCAGCTCCTAACCAAAAGCTCAAAGAAACACAAAACAGCCAAGTGGTCTGTCCCTTCGACAAGATGGGGCTCTTATTGTCTGAGTCAAAACCCACCTTAGGATACATACTAGCTACTGTCCTCTTAACAGGGTTTTCATTACTTCAGATTAGGGTTCCTAAGTCACTTTCTCCCGCGTTTCGCATCAAAGTAACAGAGAGACATGTAACACTTACTAAAAGCTGAAAAACAAAAATATGCCAATCGGTCTTACACCCCCCCCAGTTAAAGTATGCAGTGTCCTCAATGCATGCAAAAGAATAAAAACAGGGATAAGGGAAGGAGTGTACCAGAAATCAGCAATATAGGGCAGAACAGTGCATCCAGCAATCAGTAGCAACTACCTAAAAAGACAAAAATAAACAAACACAAAAACCAAAGAAATAATATCATGAAGCAAGGAAGGGGGCGGTCACAATCATCTTCTATGGTTGGAGTTGTGCCGTCGTTCTTCGTTGAGAGTTCTGCTCAGAATTATAAAGAGAACTATAACAGTTAGATTGGGTATCATCCTTGAGCAGCAAACTTTCACCAATCTTTATTTATGGACATACATAAAGAGAACTATAACACAGAATTAATATTAGAAAGAAAGAATTGAAAAGTTCCATCAGGCTTCAGAGCTTATAGAGAGTATTGGAAAATAAAATTTCACATAGAGCTGCAATTGAGACCTAATATAAGAGGCAAACATATGGCATATAATTCTTTTAATAAGAAAAAGAATACTCAGTAAACCAGTGATCGGCTGTTGCTTTAAAGTACTAGTGAGTTTATTAAAGAAGAGGAAACAGACTGATAACAGCAGTTTTTCTGATAGGAATAACGATGAAAACTCGGACTATAATAACAATAATAATTAAAAAAAAAAATCCATCCTTGCCGAGGGAGTCCACCGAATCATTAACGGAAGTTGGGAATCCCAAGAACAATACAATTGATGCAGCCGTCTACCCCCATGGTTTCTCTAAAATGTTACATATTGTCAAGGAATTTCTTACCCATGACCTCCATCCTAAAACATTGTTAGAAGCACCCTAGCTTACCACATTAATAGAATTAAGCTTCTTCATTATTCTAGCTAAATAGATGTTACATATTGGCAGCATATTCACACAATTTAACAATTTTCTGTTCATTTGGAGCACCCTTCTACAAAATTACACAGCAAGACATCATTATCCTGGATGTCAAATAGATAAGTAGGACTACTCTGATTTTATAACATCATGTAACAAGAAGATAGATGCGGCGTCTATCTCAAAGAAGGATACAAGAAATCCAAATCGACAACCCTACAAACTAAATAGGAAAACGCATATACTCTCTCTCTCTCTATTATCTGGTAAAGTAAGTGTTTCTATCACAAAATCATGTGGTACCTTTCAATTCGGAAGAGCTCGAAGGAACCTTAGTCGGGCACTTACTCGGATATTTCAACCTTGCCTCGGCTACCTCATCGCTTGGATTAATCATCCTACATCAAAGGAAAAGGAAAGTAAAAATATAATTCAGATTCTTGGTCCATTTGGCCAAGCAAACACGAAGTCCAACGAAAGGTTCAACCCGATTACTTAATTCACAATATGATCTACCGGCTTCAAGCTCGAAATTTTCACAAGCAATAACTGCTCCCTTTAGAACACAGCTGTTTCAACCTATCAATTGAGAAAATATTGAACAATTTGCACTTAACGTGCTCTCAAATGAGTCATACACAAAGAGAACTACAACACAAAATTAATATTAGAAAGAAAGAATTGAACAGTTCCATCATGCTTCAGAGCTTATAGACAGCATTGGAAAATAAAATTTCACATAAAGCTGCTATTGAGACCTAATATAATAGGCAAACGTATGGCATAAAATTCTTTTAATAAGAAAAAGAATACTGAGTAAACCAGTGATCACCTGTTACTTTAAAGTACTAGTAAGTTTAGTAAAGAAGAGGAAACAGACTGATAACAACAGTTTTTCCGATAGGAATAACAATGAAAACTTGGATCATAATAATAATAATAACAATTATAAAATCCACCGATCGCTCTATTTCTAGGTCAAGGGAAGTCAGGTTGGGGTGCAAAGAACGCCGACCATGCATAAAACACAACACAAGTTGAACGTGCTAATTAAACAGAAATTAAAATGTAATAACTCAATAAAAAAAAAAAGTAAAAATCAGAACTAAAAAGTAAACAATTAACTAATTTCAAACTAACCAAAATACTTACTTGGTGTTGGCGGTTGCGCAATTCCATGTGCTGTCCCCGATGAACGGTTAAACATATGATCTTAAGGGGCTAGCGGAATTAAAATTAAACCTAAACACCCAATCTAATGCTGGAATAAAAAAAATTACATAAAATAACCCTAATTACATAAAGTCTAGGAATTTGTAGTAAACCAAACGGACAGCTTGTCATGCTCGATCTACTCGACTTCCTGCACAAACAAAGAGAACGTTAGGTATACTCAAATTTACCTAATAAAGTACTTAAAAATAAAAATTCTGCAATTATGAAATTAAAGCTAAAACAAAGTAACACAAAACAACTCAATCAATCTTAGCAGCCGTGCTTCGGTTCCCCGGAACGGCACCAAAATTTAAGAGAGGGATTGTTAAAAGAGATGGGATTTAGGAAGGATTAGAAACCGTAGTGGGATGAGAGAGGAAGAGAGAAAGAAAGAGAATTTAATCTAAATACCAAATTTGATCCAAATTCTCGTTTTAAACATATCTCTCCATCCTGGCCCTGGATGGACCCAATCTGAGAATTAAAGTTGCTCCAATTAATATTCCGGATAATATGAGCCCAATATCGGATATCTTTCGAAAATTTACCAATTTTCTGAAATTACAGTTATGCCCTTGGGTCTTCAGTGAAACTTCTTCCCATATGCCGAAAATACCCCTGCACCCTGAAAATACAGAAAAGTGCCCGAATAGCTCCATTCTAAGCAGATAAAAATGCAGAATTAAATGGGATAATTTCACATATAAATGTGCTCATCAAATACCCCCACACTTAGATTTTGCTAGTCCTCGAGTAAAAAGAAAATAAAGAAAACAAAAATCCTAACTCACTTTCGAAGGAATCACGGTTGCAATAAGCATGTGCAACAAGCTTTTAAACCCTTAGGTTACCCCTAGTGGACGAGTTTTGTCTCCTGAGTGTTTGCAAGGAATATACACAACAAATTCATGATTGCAAGTTTAAATTTTGACAATGGGTAAGAAGCACACACCAAACCCGAAACTAAGATGTTCTACTTAGGATCAAGAAGACAAAGGTACCCCCACACTTAAGCTCTTAGTACCCAACATTGATTCTAGCAACAAGTATACATCCTAATTAGGGAATCTCCCCATATCTTCCAAACACCACCTTACTTAAGGTAAGACCACTCATGACGTCGAGGGCATCAAGGACTTTCGGCTTCGGAGCATTTTTTACCATACAATTGTACCAAGGCAATGACATTTCTTCCTCTTTTTTTTTCTTTTTTTTCAAAACAATGAACTCCATTTGTTACTCCACTACTGTTCCTCAAATGCCATGCAGGGTCACTACACAAGACACCCGAGCTACTTGGTAGCTTTGTTTCTTACATATATCCACATGGATAGTGATGCTAGAGCTCTTTTTCAGAGGTTTCACCCAGGAGAGTCATCGCTCCGGCGGAGTGCCGTCTAGCCCAAGAATTCACTCTTACTTTTAATTTTTTCCGAGGTTTCACCAAGGAGGTCGATCAAGTCACCTCGCTCAGCGAGTGCCTGCTAGCTCAAGGAATTCAACTCTTACTTTTATTTTTCAAAACAATGAACTCCATTTGTTACTCCACATGCGGTCATACAAACCGAGCTACTTGGTAGCTTTGTTTCTTACATATATCCACATGGATAGTGATCTAGAGCTCTTTTTGAGGTTTCACCCAGGAGTGCCCAAGTCACCTCGCTCCAAGGAATGCCTGTCTAGCTCAAGGAATTCAACTCTTACTTTTATTTTATTTTATTTTTTTTTTTTTGTCACGCCAAAACTAAACTTGGTCTCAGCTCCTAACCAAAAGCTCAAAGAAACACAAAACAGCCAAGTGGTCTGTCCCTTCGACAAGATGGGGCTCTTATTGTCTGAGTCAAAACCCACCTTAGGATACATACTAGCTACTGTCCTCTTAACAGGGTTTTCATTACTTCAGATTAGGGTTCCTAAGTCACTTTCTCCCGCGTTTCGCATCAAAGTAACAGAGAGACATGTAACACTTACTAAAAGCTGAAAAACAAAAATCTGCCAATCGGTCTTACACCCCCAGATTAAAGTATCACGCAGTGTCCTCAATGCATGCAAAAGAATAAAAACAGGGGATAAGGGAAGGAGTGTACCAAAAATCAGCAATATAGGGCGAGCAGTGCATCCAAGAATCGAGCAACTACTAAAAAGACAAAAATAAACAAACACAAAAACCAAAGAAATAATATCATGAAGCAAGGAAGGGGGCGGTCACAATCATCTTCAATGGTTGTAGTTGTGCCGTCGTTCTTCGTTGAGAGTTCTGCTCAGAATTATAAAGAGAACTATAACAGTTAGATTGGGTATCATCCTTGAGCAGCAAACTTTCACCAATCTTTATTTATGGACATACATAAAGAGAACTATAACACAGAATTAATATTAGAAAGAAAGAATTGAAAAGTTCCATCATGCTTCAGAGCTTATAGAGAGCATTGGAAAATAAAATTTCACATAGAGCTGCTATTGAGACCTAATATAAGAGGCAAACATATGGAATATAATTCTTTTAATAAGAAAAAGAATACTAAGTAAACCAGTGATCGGCTGTTGCTTTAAAGTACTAGTGAGTTTATTAAAGAAGAGGAAACAGATGATAAAGCAGTTTTTTCCGATAGGAATAACGATGAAAACTCGGACATAATAACAATAATAATAAATAAAAAAATCCATCCTTTCCTAGGAGTCCACCGAATCATTAGTGGAAGTTGGGAATCCCAAGAATGATACACTTGATGCAGCCGTCTACCCCCATGGTTTCTCTAAAATGTTACATATTGTCAAGGAATCTCTTACCCATGACCTCCATCCTAAAACATTGTTAGAAGCACCCTAGCTTACCACATTAATAGAATTAAGCTTCTTCATTATTCTAGCTAAATAGATGTTACATATTGGCAGCATATTCACACAATTTAACAATTTTCTGTTCATTTGGAGCACCCTTCTACAAAATTACACAGCAAGACATCATTATCCTGGATGTCAAATAGATAAGTAGGACTACTCTCGATTTTATAACATCATGTAACAAGAAGATAGATGCGGCGTCTATCTCAAAGAAGGATACAAGAAATCCAAATTGACAACCCTACAAACTAGATAGGAAAACGCATATACTCTCTCTCTCTCTATTATCCGGTAAAGTAAGTGTTTCTATCACAAAATCATGTGGTACCTTTCAATTTAGAAGAGCTAAGAAGGAACCTTACTCGGCACTTACTCGCAGATATTTCAACCTTCCTCGGCTACCTCATCGATTGGATTAATCATCCTACATCAAAGGAAAAGGAAAGTAAAAATATAATTCAGATTCTTGGTCCATTTGGCCAAGCAAACACTAAGTCCTACAGAAGGTTCAACCCAGTTACTTAATTCACAATATGATCTACCTGGCTTCAAGCTCTGAAATTTTCACAAGCAATAACTGCTCCCTTTAGAACACAGCTGTTTCAACCTATCAATTGAGAAAATATTGAACAATTTGCACTTAACTTGCTCTCAAATGAGTCATACATAAAGAGAACTACAACACAGAATTAATATTAGAAAGAAAGAATTGAACAGTTCCATCATGCTTCAGAGCTTATAGAGAGCATTGGAAAATAAAATTTCACATAAAGCCGTTATTGAGACCTAATATAATAGGCAAACGTATGGCATAAAATTCTTTTAATAAGAAAAAGAATACTGAGTAAACCAGTGATCGGCTGTTACTTTAAAGTACTAGTAAGTTTATTAAAGAAGAGGAAACAGACTGATAACAACAGTTTTTCTGATAGGAATAACAATGAAAACTTGGATCATAATAATAATAATAACAATATAAAATCCACCGATCGCTCTATTTCTAGGTCAAGGGAAGTCGGTTGGGGAACAAAGAACGCCGACCATGCATAAAACACAACACAAGTTGAACGTGCTAATTAAACAAAAATTAAAATGTAATAACTAAATAAAAAAAAAGTAAAAATCAGAACTAAAAAGTAAACAATTAACTAATTTAAAACTAACGAAAATACTTACTTGTGTTGGCGGTTGCGCAATTCCATGTGCTGCCCCGATGAACGGTTAAACATATGATCTTAACTAGCGGGGAATTAAAATTAAACCAAACACCCAATCTAATGCTGGAATAAAAAAATTACATAAAATAACCCTAATTACATAAAGTCTAGGAATTATAAGTAAACCAAACGGACAACTTGTCCTACTCGATCTACTCGACTTCCCGCACAAACAAAGAGAACGTTAGGTATACTCAAATTTACCTAATAAAGTACTTAAAAATAAAAATTCTGCAATTATGAAATTAAAGCTAAAACAAAGTAACCCAAAACAACTCAATCAATCTTAGCAACCGTGCTTGGTTCCTCCTAACAACGCCAAAATTTAAGAGAGGGATTGTTAAAAGAGATGGGATTTAGGAAGGATTAGAAACCGTAGTGGGATGAGAGAGGAAGAGAGAAAGAAAGAGAATTTAATCTAAATACCAAATTTGATCCAAATTCTTGTTTTAAACATATCTCTCCATCCTGGCCCGATGGACCCAATCTGAGAATTAAAGTTCCTCCAATTAATATTCCGGATAATATGAGCCCAATATCGGATATCTTTCGAAAATTTACCAATTTTCTGAAATTACAGTTATGCCCTTGGGTCTTCAAGTGAAACTTCTTCCCATATGCCGAAAATACCCTGCACCCTAAAAATACGTAGAAAAGTGCCCGAATAGCTCCATTCTAAGCGATAAAAATGCAGAATTAAATGGGATAATTTCACACATAAATGTGCTCATCAAATACCCCCACACTTAGATTTTGCTAGTCCTCAAGCAAAAGAAAATATAGAAAACAAAAATCCTAACTCACTTTCATAAAAATCACGGTTGCACTTAGCATGTGCAACAAGCTTTTAAACCCTTAGGTTACCCCTAGTGGACGAGTTTTGTCTCGTGAGTGTTTGCAGGAATATACACAACAAATTCATGATTGTAAGTTTAAATTTTGACAATGGGTAAGAAGCACACACCAAACCCGAAACTAAGATGTTCTACTTAGGATCAAGAAGACAAAGATACCCCCACACTTAAGCTCTTAGTACCCAACATTGATTTAGCAACAAGTATACATCCTAATTAGGGAATCTCCCATATCTTCCAAACACCACCTTACTTAAGGTAAGACCACTCATGACGTCGAGGGCATCAAGGACTTTCGGCTCGGAGCATTTTTTACCATACAATTGTATCAAGGCAATGACATTTCTTCCTCTTTTTTTTTTTTTTTTTTCAAAACAATGAACTCCATTTGTTACTCCACTACTGTTCCTCAAATGCCATGCAGGGTCACTACACAAGACACCCGAGCTACTTGGTAGCTTTGTTTCTTACATATATCCACATGGATAGTGATGCTAGAGCTCTTTTTCGAGGTTTCACCCCAAGGAGTGTCGATCAAGTCACCTCGCTCTCGAGGCGGAGTGCCTGTCTAGCCCCAAGGAATTCAACTCTTATATTTTTTTTTCCGGGTTTCCCCAAGGAGTGCGTCATTACCTCGCTCGAGGCGGAGTCCTGCTCTAGCTCCAAGGAATTCAACTCTTACTTTTATTTTTCAAAACAATGAACTCCATTTGTTACTCCACTTCGTCTCAAATGCCATGCAGGTCACTACACAAGACACCCAGCTACTTGGTAGCTTTGTTTCACATATATCCACATGGATAGTGATGCTGAGTCTTTTTCGAGGTTTCACCCCAAGGAGGTCGATCAAGTCACCTCGCTCCGAGGCGAGTGACTTGTCTAGCTCTCAAGGAATTCAACTCTTACTTTTTTTTATTTTTTTTTTTTGTCACGCCAAAACTAAACTTGGTCTCACTCCTAACCAAAAGCTCAAAGAAACACAAAACAGCCAAGTGGTCTGTCCCTTCGACAAGATGGGGCTCTTATTGTCTGAGGCAAAACCCACCTTAGGATACATACTAGCTACTGTCCTCTTAACAGGGTTTTCATTACTTCGATTAGGGTTCCTAAGTCTCTTTCTCCGCGTTTAGCATCAAAGTACAGAGACATGTAACACTTACTAAAAGCTGAAAAACAAAAATCTGCCAATCGGTCTTACCCCCCCCCCCAGTTAAAGTATGCAGTGTCCTCAATGCATGCAAAAGAATAAAAACAGGGATAAGGGAAGGAGTGTACCAAAAATCAGCAATATAGGGCAGAACAGTGCATCCAGCAATCAGTAGCAACTACCTAAAAAGACAAAAATAAACAAACACAAAAACCAAAGAAATAATATCATGAAGCAAGGAAGGGGGCGGTCACAATCATCTTCTATGGTTGGAGTTGTGCCGTCGTTCTTCGTTGAGAGTTCTGCTCAGAATTATAAAGAGAACTATAACAGTTAGATTGGGTATCATCCTTGAGCAGCAAACTTTCACCAATCTTTATTTATGGACATACATAAAGAGAACTATAACACAGAATTAATATTAGAAAGAAAGAATTGAAAAGTTCCATCAGGCTTCAGAGCTTATAGAGAGTATTGGAAAATAAAATTTCACATAGAGCTGCAATTGAGACCTAATATAAGAGGCAAACATATGGCATATAATTCTTTTAATAAGAAAAAGAATACTAAGTAAACCAGTGATCGACTGTTGCTTTAAAGTACTAGTGAGTTTATTAAAGAAGAGGAAACAGACTGATAACAGCAGTTTTTCTGATAGGAATAACGATGAAAACTCGGACAACAATAACAATAATAATAAATAAATAAAATCCATCCTTTCCTAGGGAGTCCACCGAATCATTAGTGGAAGTTGGGAATCCCAAGAATGATACACTTGATGCAGCCGTCTACCCCCATGGTTTCTCTAAAATGTTACATATTGTCAAGGAATCTCTCACCCATGACCTCCAGCCTAAAACATTGTTAGAAGCACCCTAGCTTACCACATTAATAGAATTAAGCTTCTTCATTATTGTAGCTAAATAGATGTTACATATTGGCAGCATATTCACACAATTTAACAATTTTCTGTTCATTTGGAGCACCCTTCTACAAAATTACACAGCAAGACATCATTATCCTGGATGTCAAATAGATAAGTAGGACTACTCTCGTTTTATAACATCATGTAACAAGAAGATAGATGCGGCGTCTATCTCAAAGAAGGATACAAGAAATCCAAATTGACAACCCTACAAACTAAATAGGAAAACGCATATACTCTCTCTCTCTCTCTATTATCTGGTAAAGTAAGTGTTTCTATCACAAAATCATGTGGTACCTTTCAATTCAGAAGAGCTCAGAAGGAACCTTAGTCAGGCACTTACCTGCAGATATTTCAACCTTGCCTCGGCTACCTCATCAGTTGGATTAATCATCCTACATCAAAGGAAAAGGAAAGTAAAAATATAATTCAGATTCTTGGTCCATTTGGCCAAGCAAACACGAAGTCCAACAGAAGGTTCAACCCAGTTACTTAATTCACAATACAATATGATCTACCTGGCTTCAAGCTCTGAAATTTTCACAAGCAATAACTGCTCCCTTTAGAACACAGCTGTTTCAACCTATCAATTGAGAAAATATTGAACAATTTGCACTTAACGTGCTCTCAAATGAGTCATACATAAAGCGAACTACAACACAAAATTAATATTAGAAAGAAAGAATTGAACAGTTCCATCATGCTTCAGAGCTTATAGAGAGCATTGGAAAATAAAATTTCACATAAAGCTGCTATTGAGACCTAATATAACAGGCAGACGTATGGCATAAAATTTTTTTAATAAGAAAAAGAATACTGAGTAAACCAGTGATCACCTGTTACTTTAAAGTACTAGTAAGTTTAGTAAAGAAGAGGAAACAGACTGATAACAACAGTTTTTCCGATAGGAATAACAATGAAAACTTGGATCATAATAATAATAATAACAATTATAAAATCCACCGATCGCTCTATTTCTAGGTCAAGGGAAGTCAGGTTGGGGTGCAAAGAACGCCGACCATGCATAAAACACAACACAAGTTGAACGTGCTAATTAAACAAAAATTAAAATGTAATAACTCAATAAAAAAAAAAGTAAAAATCAGAACTAAAAAGTAAACAATTAACTAATTTCAAACTAACGAAAATACTTACTTGTGTTGGCGGTTGCGCAATTCCATGTGCTGCCCCGATGAACGGTTAAACATATGATCTTAAGGGCTAGCGGAATTAAAATTAAACCTAAACACCCAATCTAATGCTGGAATAAAAAAATTACATAAAATAACCCTAATTACATAAAGTCTAGGAATTATAAGTAAACCAAACGGACAGCTTGTCCTACTCGATCTACTCGACTTCTGCGACAAACAAAGAGAACGTTAGGTATACTCAAATTAACCTAATAAAGTACTTAAAAATAAAAATTCTGGAATTATGAAATTAAAGCTAAAACAAAGTAACCCAAAACAACTCAATCAATCTTAGCAACGTGCTTGGTTCCCCAACAACACCAAAATTTAAGAGAGGGATTGTTAAAAGAGATGGGATTTAGGAAGGATTAGAAACCGTAGTGGGATGAGAGAGGAAGAGAGAAAGAAAGAGAATTTAATCTAAATACCAAATTTGATCCAAATTCTCGTTTTAAACATATCTCTCCATCCTGCCCGATGGACCCAATCCGAGAATTAAAGTTGCTCCAATTAATATTCCGGATAATATGAGCCCAATATCGGATATCTTTCGAAAATTTACCAATTTTCTGAAATTATAGTTATGCCCTTGGGTCTTCAGAAACTTCTTCCCATATGCCGAAAATACCCCTGCACTGAAAAATACGAGAAAAGTGCCCGAATAGCTCCATTCTAAGCGAGATAAAAATGCAGAATTAAATGGGATAATTTCACATATAAATGTGCTCATCAAATACCCCCACACTTAGATTTTGCTAGTCCTCAAGCAAAAGAAAATAAAGAAAACAAAAATCCTAACTCACTTTCATAGGAATCACGGTTGCAATTAGCATGTGCAACAAGCTTTAAACCCTTAGGTTACCCCTAGTGGACGAGTTTTGTCTCGTGAGTGTTTCTAGGAATATACACAACAAATTCATGATTGTAAGTTTAAATTTTGACAATGGGTAAGAAGCACACACCAAACCCGAAACTAAGATGTTCTACTTAGGATCAAGAAGACAAAGGTACCCCCACACTTAAGCTCTTAGTACCCAACATTGATTTTAGCAACAGGTATACATCCTAATTAGGGAATCTCCCCATATCTTCCAAACACCACCTTACTTAAGGTAAGACCACTCATGACGTCGAGGGCACCAAGGACTTTCGGCCGAGCATTTTTTACCATACAATTGTACCAAGGCAATGACATTTCTTCCTCTTTTTTTTCTTTTTTTCAAAACAATGAACTCCATTTGTTACTCCACTCACTTCCTCAAATGCCATGCGAGGTCACTACACAAGACACCCGAGCTACTTGGTAGCTTTGTTTCTTACATATATCCACATGGATAGTGATGCTAGAGCTCTTTTTCAGAGGTTTCACCCCAAGGAGTGTCGATCAAGTCACCTCGCTTCCTGAGGCGGAGTGCCCTGTCTAGCCCCAAGGAATTCAACTCTTACTTTTAATTTTTTTTTCAGAGGTTTCACCCCAAGGAGTGTCGATCAAGTCACCTCGCTTCTGAGGCTGAGTGCCCTGTCTAGCTCCAAGGAATTCAACTCTTACTTTTATTTTTCAAAACAATGAACTCCATTTGTTACTCCACTACTGTTCCTCAAATGCCATGCAGGGTCACTACACAAGACACCCAAGCTACTTGGTAGCTTTGTTTCTTACATATATCCACATGGATAGTGATGCTAGAGCTCTTTTTCAGAGGTTTCACCCCAAGGAGTGTCGATCAAGTCACCTCGCTTCCTGAGGCGGAGTGCCCTGTCTAGCTCCAAGGAATTCAACTCTTACTTTTATTTTTATTTATTTTTTTATTTTTTTTTTGTCACGCCAAAACTAAACTTGGTCTCAGCTCCTAACCAAAAGCTCAAAGAAACACAAAACAGCCAAGTGGTCTGTCCCTTCGACAAGATGGGGCTCTTATTGTCTGAGGCAAAACCCACCTTAGGATACATACTAGCTACTGTCCTCTTAACAGGGTTTTCATTACTTCAGATTAGGGTTCCTAAGTCTCTTTCTCCCGCGTTTAGCATCAAAGTAACAGAGAGACATGTAACACTTACTAAAAGCCGAAAAACAAAAATCTGTCAATCGGTCTTTCACCCCCCCGCCCACAGTTAAAGTATGCAGTGTCCCCAATGCATGCAAAAGAATAAAAACAGGGATAAGGGAAGGAGTGTACCAGAAATCAGCAATATAGGGCAGAACAGTGCATCCAGCAATCAGTAGCAACTACCTAAAAAGACAAAAATAAACAAACACAAAAACCAAAGAAATAATATCATGAAGCAAGGAAGGGGGCGGTCACAATCATCTTCAATGGTTGTAGTTGTGCCGTCGTTCTTCGTTGAGAGTTCTGCTCAGAATTATAAAGAGAACTATAACAGTTAGATTGGGTATCATCCTTGAGCAGCAAACTTTCACCAATCTTTATTTATGGACATACATAAAGAGAACTATAACACAGAATTAATATTAGAAAGAAAGAATTGAAAAGTTCCATCATGCTTCAGAGCTTATAGAGAGCATTGGAAAATAAAATTTCACATAGAGCTGCTATTGAGACCTAATATAAGAGGCAAACATATGGAATATAATTCTTTTAATAAGAAAAAGAATACTGAGTAAACCAGTGATCGACTGTTGCTTTAAAGTACTAGTGAGTTTATTAAAGAAGAGGAAACAGACTGATAACAGCAGTTTTTCTGATAGGAATAACGATGAAAACTCGGACAACAATAACAATAATAATAAATAAAAAAAATCCATCCTTTCCTAGGGAGTCCACCGAATCATTAGTGGAAGTTGGGAATCCCAAGAATGATACACTTGATGCAGCCGTCTACCCCCATGGTTTCTCTAAAATGTTACATATTGTCAAGGAATCTCTCACCCATGACCTCCAGCCTAAAACATTGTTAGAAGCACCCTAGCTTACCACATTAATAGAATTAAGCTTCTTCATTATTGTAGCTAAATAGATGTTACATATTGGCAGCATATTCACACAATTTAACAATTTTCTGTTCATTTGGAGCACCCTTCTACAAAATTACACAGCAAGACATCATTATCCTGGATGTCAAATAGATAAGTAGGACTACTCTCGTTTTATAACATCATGTAACAAGAAGATAGATGCGGCGTCTATCTCAAAGAAGGATACAAGAAATCCAAATTGACAACCCTACAAACTAGATAGGAAAACGCATATACTCTCTCTCTCTCTATTATCTGGTAAAGTAAGTGTTTCTATCACAAAATCATGTGGTACCTTTCAATTTAGAAGAGCTAAGAAGGAACCTTACTCAGGCACTTAACTGCAGATATTTCGACCTTGCCTCGGCTACCTCATCAGTTGGATTAATCATCCTACATCAAAGGAAAAGGAAAGTAAAAATATAATTCAGATTCTTGGTCCATTTGGCCAAGCAAACACTAAGTCCTACAGAAGGTTCAACCCAGTTACTTAATTCACAAATCACAATATGATCTACCTGGCTTCAAGCTCTGAAATTTTCACAAGCAATAACTGCTCCCTTTAGAACACAGCCGTTTCAACCTGTCAATTGAGAAAATATTGAACAATTTGCACTTAACTTGCTCTCAAATGAGTCATACATAAAGAGAACTACAACACAGAATTAATATTAGAAAGAAAGAATTGAACAGTTCCATCATGCTTCAGAGCTTATAGAGAGCATTGGAAAATAAAATTTCACATAAAGCTGTTATTGAGACCTAATATAATAGGCAAACGTATGGCATAAAATTCTTTTAATAAGAAAAAGAATACTGAGTAAACCAGTGATCGGCTGTTACTTTAAAGTACTAGTAAGTTTATTAAAGAAGAGGAAACAGACTGATAACAACAGTTTTTCTGATAGGAATAACAATGAAAACTTGGATCATAATAATAATAATAACAATAATAAAATCCACAGATCGCTCTATTTCTAGGTCAAGGGAAGTCAGGTTGGGGAACAAAGAACGCTGACCATGCATAAAACACAAGACAAGTTGAACGTGCTAATTAAACAAAAATTAAAACGTAATAACTAAATAAAAAGAAAAGTAAAAAACAGAACTAAAAAGTAAACAATTAACTAATTTAAAACTAACGAAAATACTTACCTGCTGTTGGCGGTTGCGCAATTCCACGTGCTGCCCCCGATGAACGGTCACCCATATGATCTTAACTAGCTGGGGGAATTAAAATTAAACCAAAACACCCAATCTAATGCTGGAATAAAAAAAAATTACATAAAATAACCCTAATTACATCAAGTCTAGGAATTATAAGCAAACCAAACGGACAGCTTGTCCTACTCGATCTACTCGGCTTCCTGCACAAACAAAGAGAACGTTAGGTATACTCAAATTAACCTAATAAAGTACTTAAAAATAAAAATTCTGGAATTATGAAATTAAAGCTAAAACAAAGTAACCCAAAACAACTCAATCAATCTTAGCAACCGTGCTTCAGTTCCCCGGCAACAACGCCAAAATTTAAGAGAGGGATTTTTAAAAGAGATGGGATTTAGGAAGGATTAGAAACCGTAGTGGGATGAGAGAGAAAGAGAGAAAGAAAGAGAATTTAATCTAAACACCAAACTTGATCCAAATTCTCGTTTTAAACATATCTCTCCATCCTGGCCACGGATGGACCCAATCCGAGAATTAAAGTTCCTCCAATTAATATTCCGGACGATATGAGCCCAATATCGGATATATTCTGAAAATTTACCAATTTTTTGAAATTATAGTTATGCCCTTGAGTCTTCAGTGAAACTTCTTCCCATATGCCGAAAATACCCCTGTACCCTGAAAATACAGAAAAGTACCCGAATAGCTCCATTCTAAGCAGATAAAAATGCAGAATTAAATGGGATAATTTCAGACATAAATGTGCTCATCAAATACCCCCACACTTAGATTTTGCTAGTCCTCAAGCAAAAAGAAAATATAGAAAACAAAAATCCTAACTCACTTTCATAAAAATCACGGTTGCACTTAGCATGTGTAACAAGCCTTTAAACCCCTAGGTTACCCCTAGTGGACGAGTTTTGTCTCGTGAGTGTTTGCAGGGAATATACACCCAAAATTCATGATTGTAAGTTTAAATTTTGACAATGGGTAAGAAGCACACACCAAACCCGAAACTAAGATGTTCTACTTAGGATAAAAAAGACAAAGGTACCCCCACACTTAAGCTCTTAGTACCCAACATTGATTTTAGCAACAGGTATACATCCTAATTAGGGAATCTCCCCATATCTTCCAAACACCACCTTACTTAAGGTAAGACCACTCATGACGTCGAGGGCACCAAGGACTTTCGGCTTCGGAGCATTTTTTACCATACAATTGTACCAAGGCAATGACATTTCTTCCTCTTTTTTTTTTCTTTCTTTTCAAAACAATGAACTCCATTTGTTACTCCACTACTGTTCCTCAAATGCCATGCAGGGTCACTACACAAGACACCCGAGCTACTTGGTAGCTTTGTTTCTTACATATATCCACATGGATAGTGATGCTAGAGCTCTTTTTCAGAGGTTTCACCCCAAGGAGTGTCGATCAAGTCACCTCGCTTCCTGAGGCGGAGTGCCCTGTCTAGCCCCAAGGAATTCAACTCTTATATTTTTTTTTTCCAGAGGTTTACCCCCAAGGAGTGTCGATCAAGTTACCTCGCTTCCTGAGGCGGAGTACCCTGTCTAGCTCCAAGGAATTCAACTCTTACTTTTATTTTTCAAAACAATGAACTCCATTTGTTACTCCACTACTGTTCCTCAAATGCCATGCAGGGTCACTACACAAGACACCCGAGCTACTTGGTAGCTTTGTTTCTTACATATATCCACATGGATAGTGATGCTAGAGCTCTTTTTCAGAGGTTTCACCCCAAGGAGTGTCGATCAAGTCACCTCGCTTCCTGAGGCGGAGTGCCCTGTCTAGCTCCAAGGAATTCAACTCTTACTTTTATTTTTTTTTCCAGAGGTTTCACCCCAAAGAGTGTCGATCAAGTCACCTCGCTTCCTGAGGCGGAGTGCCCTGTCTAGCTCTAAGGAATTCAACTCTTACTTTTATTTTATTTTTATTATTATTATTTTTTTTTTATGTCACGCCAAAACTAAACTTGGTTTCAGCTCCTAACCAAAAGCTCAAAGAAACACAAGATAGCCAAGTGGTCTATCCCTTCGACAAGATGGGGCTCTTATTGTCTGAGTTAAAACCCACCTTAGGATAAATACTAGCTACTGTCCTCTCAATAGGGTTTTCATTACTTCAGATTAGGGTTCCTAAGTCTCTTTTTCCCGCATTTCGCATCAAAGTAACAGAGAGATATGTAACACTTACCAAAAGCCAAAAAATAAAAATCTGTCAATCGGTCTCACCCCCCACACTTAAAGTATGCAATGTCCTCAATGCATGCAAAAGAATAAAAACAGGGATAAGGGAAGGAGTGTACTGAGAATCAGCAATATACGGCGAACAATGCATCCAACAATCAGTAGTACTACCTAAAAGATAAAAACAAACAAACACAAAAACCAAAGAAATAATTTCATGAAGCAAGGAAGGGGGCGGTCACGATCATCTTCTATGGTTGGAGTCGTGCCGTCGTTCTTCGTTGAGAGTTCTGCTCAGAATTTTAAAGAGAACTATAAAGAGAACTATAACAGTTAGATTGGGTATCATCCTTGAGCAGCAAACTTTCACCAATCTTTATTTATGGACATACATAAAGAGAACTATAACACAGAATTAATATTAGAAAAAAAGAATTGAAAAGTTCCATCATGCTTTAGAGCTTATAGAGAGCATTGGTAAATAAAATTTCACATAGAGCTGCTATTGAGACCTAATATAATAGGCAAACATATGGCATATAATTCTTTTAATAAGAAAAACCAGTGATCGGCTGTTGCTTTAAAGCACTAGTGAGTTTATTAAAGAAGAGGAAACAGACTGATAACAGCAGTTTTTCTGATAGGAATAACGATGAAAACTTGGATCATAATAACAATAATAATAAATAAATCCATCCTTGCCTAGGGAGTCCACCGAATCATTAGTGGAAGTTGGGAATCCCAAGAATGATACACTTGATGGAGCCGTCTACCCCCCTGGTTTCTCTAAAATGTTACATATTGTCAAGGAATCTCTTACCCATGACCTCCAGCCTAAAACATTGTTAGAAGCACCCTAGCTTACCACATTAATAGAATTAAGCTTCTTCATTATTCTAGCTAAATAGATGTTAATCATTGTTATACGGACACAGCTCCAGCCTTATTTTGGTCACAACATGCAATGAATATGCATAGCACTTATTCCTTTAGCAATTTCCAATAGGCGGTCTTCAATGAAGGTCGGGAGTGAAATGTTCGAGTTTGACTCTTGCTGTCCTACCAATTCAACTGTTACCTGAATAGGAATTTTTATCACCTCCAATTCCCTGCCCCCTCCAATTCCCTCCAATCCCTCACATAGGAGCAGAAATGACCACCCTACCCCACCTTGGGCAGTGTGTTCGGGCAGTGGGTAAGGTGGTCATTATTGCTCCTATGTGAGGGATTGGAGGGAATTGGAGCGGGCAGGAATTGGAGGTGATAACGATTCCCTGAATAGACTTCCTCAAATGCCTGCATAGATCACTGATAGTCCCAATTTCAGAGACTACGGCTCATGTTCTGAGTTGTCGAGCCAAAGCGTTAGCAATCTGAACAATATCAGATTTAATTTGGGGATCATGTGCAACTTTTTTGTGATCCAGATGTCGAATGACAGCAGCTAGAATCAACCAAAATTGGAGTAAAAATAAACAAATATTATAAGATTCAAATAAGGAAGAAATATTTGGAGGGGGAATAAATCGGTTACAGAGATCTATAAACATGAAATGTGAGAATTGCAAATGAGAATAAAGATGTGGTTAAACCTAAAATTCAACTTCGAAGGCTTCGAAGTATTAACAGTGGTTGGGTTAACCTGGTCTCGGGAACAGGATGAGGGCTTTCGTTGATGGATGAGAAGAACCACCTCCTCAGCTTTGAAGAAGGAGTTGAAGTGACATTGATGATGGAAGCAGAAAAAGGGTTTGGTCTTCTGCAATTCGGAGGGAGAGCAGATTGCGCGAGTATAGAGGGGAGCGAATCTTAAGGATTTTTTCCATCGGGGTTTTAGCAAGATGAATTTGAAGACGATGCTTCTTCCTCCTCCTCCTCAACGGCTTCTTCTTCTTCCACGCCCGCTTCCTCCCTTATGTTTTTTTTTCATCTCATAACGTTGAGCTCCGAAAAGCAGTGCTGGTCTTAAATCCATAAAAGTTCACCTTCAGCTTGAACGGAATACAGCCATCAAATAATACTCCCAAAGTTCCTCCTCTGCACCTGCCCAGTTCAAATTCCAATTGAGAACACCATCACCCATCTCTGTCTCTCTCTCTCATGTTGTTTATTGACTGATGAACCAATACAGAAAAAGGGTATTAAGTCCAGCAATACACTTTATATGGGGAAGTCAGCGTTTCTCCCTCCCTCCCTCTCAAGTTATAAGTTATGACTGAATCAGAATAGCAAAATGGGTATTCAATCAAATTATTTCCTCACTGTTTCAATAATTATTAGTTCCTCACTGTTTTCATGATGGGGAAGATTTTGGATGTCAACACCGAAGAACTTACAAGGAATAAATATTGTAATGAAAAGGAAAAATATCACCACCTACCAAGGGGTTAATCTTGCTAGAATCATTGCCAAGCAATTAAAGAGAAGATTCAAAGTTACTTTATGTCTACACAGCTTGTCTCTCTTCTAATAAAAAATTTTTATTTATAAAAAAAATGGGAATGCATGAGAGAGAGAAATAAAACATGAAATTGAAGGTTAATATTGTCAATAAGCAGCTTCCTGCAGATCGTGAAGAGTTTCATATCAGAAGCCTAATTACAAATCATCTGTAAAACTCCTACATCATCTAACTGGCAAATAAACATCAATATCACACATCAAGTATAATGTTAACCATTCACCCAAAAAAAATTGTTTTAGCGAGAGAGAGAATAGAAAAGGCACCAAAATACCTGCAGCGTCCACAAAGTAGCACATATCAGACAGAATAACCATAGCTAACCCCTGCCGAGGAACTCAATGCTTCCCATTATCAAAGAAAGCGAACATTGGATCTAAAACCTGGTGCATTGTTGTACTCTCCTTGGCCAATTCTACTATTTTCTGGACACAAATTTGAGCCCATATTTTTGGATTTTCAATCTCTTCTCTGTTGTGCAAGTAAACCAATGTATTAACCACAGTCCACTATGTTTTTTTTTTTAATCTTTAGAGGAATGGAAAGAAAAAAGTTCCATTAGAAAAATGCATAATGAATCAAGAATATGATAGGTTAGGCTTTGGTGGCGCAGGTTACGAGTTGGGTTCTCGTGGGGTTCTGGCATGGTGTCGTCTCCCTCTCGGGAGGTTCGCCCCCCTGATCCTGGCCTGGGGGGCCCCCTGCTGCGTCGCAACCTGCGTCCTTCGCAACTGTGGTCTCATGTTCGTTGGCTGTTCCTGTGGTGGACATCAAGGTGAAGAAGGTTTCTTCCCACTTTGGGGATCCAGCGGTTTTCTTCTCGCAGGCGGAGGTGGATCGATCGGAGAGGGCTTTCTCGACAGCCTTGGTCGCAAAGTGCAGCTACGGGAGGCCATCGTTGTTCTCAATTAAGGATTTTCTGCAGAAATCTCTGTTCCTCCAGGGGGATCTTATCGTCTCCCTCCTTGACGCGAGGCATGTACTGTTGAGATTCGTGACACAGGCAGATTTCGTAAAGGTTTGGATGAAGGGCCAAGTTCATGTTCAGGGTTTTCTCTTGCGGTTTATGAAGTGGACTTCTGGCTTTCGGGGGTAACTCGATTTATGATAGAATTGGATTGCTAGCTTTGAAGCATTTGTTTCGCATATTTGGATGGAGCGCAACATCGAAGATGGACGGCCAACTCTAGGTCTTTCAAAGATTCATTCCATCTATTTGGATGTCAATTCCAAATCTTGTTTCCCTTCCCCTACCCACCATTTGTAAACACTCCAAGGCACGACACATTGCTGCTTCCTGGGGTCTACCCTTATCTCTTCTCACCACTTCCCCCTAGGGGGAAGGTTAGCCCTATGTACTGTAGGATGTTCTCTTCTTCTCCTTTCTCTCCCTGAATTCAGAGGGATTCTTGTTTACTCTATTTGGTAATGAATTACTGTTCACTCAAAAAAAAAGAGGCAAATTTCACGAACACCCCCTATAACTATTCGAAATGACAAGTACACCCTAAATTTTGTCAAAATGGCACAGACTACCCTTATTTTATATTTTTATTTCAACTTAGTCCACTCCGTTAGGTCTGTGCAGTTAAGTGGCTGTTAACTCTTTTATAATGGCAAAATTACCCTTACCATAGGGTGAACTTCCTATTATACCCTTAAGGTTAAATCCCCAATATCCCAAATACAAACCAGATTTTCTTCATCGTTTTCGCCGAGTACATTCTTAACTGAGAATGAGAACATTGTCTATATACATGTTTGGTTAAATGCATTCACTGATGATATCAGTGGCGGCCGGCAACTGAAAATCTTCACCTAGCCCTTGCCCTTCAAAATGCGAAACCAAAGAGCACTGTGGTTGGAAGTTGGAACCCTAACGGCCTAGTCCCCTTCTTCTCCGGCTCCGGTCAGTTTGTTCCCAGATGATTTCAATGGCGGTCGGCGATTGAAGTTCTTGAATATTGATTCAAATACCTCGAGTTGATCCTCTTGCCACCGGTGCTCCTTTTTTCTTCTTCTCCATCTCTCGCAAATTAACGAGAATTGCTCCTGTAAGTTTTTTTTTCTGTAAATCTAAACTTATTTCTCTCTATATATATAAAAATTAAAGAGAAAAGTAATGAAGATGTGCCATTAGTAGTCTGTTTCGATGATCGCTTTGTTCTTTTTCATTTCGTTAGTGTTTTTAGCTTCTTGTCCTCTACAAGTCCTAATAAATTCTACAATGGTCCTTTCAAATCTGGTTTTCATTTTTATGGAGACTGAAAGACGGATCAAAATTGCAAACTTTTTAGTTGATGGTGTTCCTATTTGACGTATTTGATGGAGATAAACTTTGAGGTTGGCCGTGAGATCGGTTATTGTTAATCCTGCAACTGAAATTTTCTAAATCTGAGTTTCAGAACGATGTGCGCAAGCTCGTTGATTTGCTATGGCGGTTGAGAAGAGGGGAAGAAACGAAATGACAGTTTTTTGTGACCGGAATTTATTCTCTCCGGTCGCAGAGAGCGTCGCCGATGGTACTACTGCTCACCGTGTCGTACTTTCCTGTTTATGGGCTTCTGGGTGAAATCAGTGGTGGTCGGAAAGACAGTGGTGGTGATGAGGAAGTTCAATTTGGGAAGATGATGGAATCTTAGTAATTTTTATTTAAATTATTAAGAGGGTAAAATCGACATTTTAATTTTTTTAGGGTAACCTTGCTTAATGTCAGGGGGAAGGTTGCCATTTTGACAAAATTTAGGGTGTACTTGTCATTTTGAATAGTTATAGGGGGTGTCCGTGAAATTTGCCCAAAAAAAAATGATATGTTTTCGGGAAAAGGAGATAGAGATTTGTAGCTGAAACTGATTTAGAGGAAATATCGGCCCAGATCTTGGATTCTTTGGATGACAGAATGAGACCCAATCTAGCATAAAGTACTAAAATTCCTTTAGCCAACTTCCAGGCGGAATTAATTTGCCCTTACTTGTCCGATTCGCCTTTATAATGATATGTTTTCGGAAAAAGGAGAAAGAGATATGTAGCTGAAACTGATTTAGAGGAAATATCAGTCCAATTCTTGGATCCTCTAAACCGACAGAATGAGACCCAATCTAGCTGAATGTACTTAAATTCCTTGAACCAACTTCAAGGCGGAATAAATTTTCCCATACTCATCCGGTTCGCAATTATAATGATACGTGTTTGAAAATGGGAGATAGAGATCTTTAGGTGAAACTAATTTAGAGGAAATATCGGCCCAGTTCTCGGATTTTCTGGACCAACAGAATGAGACCCAATCTAGCTGAAAGTAATAAAACTCCTTAAGCCAACTTCTGGGCGGAATTAATTTGCCCATACTTGTTGGGTTCGCTATTATAAGAATATGGTTACGAAAATGGGAGATAGAGATCTGTAGGTGAAACAAATTTAAGAGGAAATATCGACCAAGTTCTTGGATTCTCTGGACAGACAGAATGAGACCTAATCCAACATAAATTACTAAAATTCTTAGGGCCATTTTCCGGGGGGAATAACTTTTCCCATACTCATCCGGTTAGCCATTAAATATGTGTTTTGAAAATGGGAGATAGAGATCTGTACATGAAACTAATTTGGAGGAATTATCAACCCAGTTCTTTGACTCTCTGGACTGACAGAATGAGACCCAATCCAAAAGAAAGTAAAAAAAATCCTTTAGCCAACTTCCAAGCTGAACAATATTGCCTATACTTGTCTGGTTCGCAATTATAATGATATGTATTCGGAAAAGGGAGATACAGACCTGTAGGTGAAACTGATTTAGAGGAAATATCAGCACAGATCTTGGATTCTCTGGACCGATAGAATGAGACCCAATATAGCTGAAATAACTAATAATTATTGACACAACTTCCGAGCGGAATAACTTTTCCCATACTAGTCCAGTACACAATTATAACAGTATGTTTTCGAAAATGGGAGATAGAGATCTGTAGGTGAAACTTATTTAGAGGTAATATCACCCCAGTTCTTGGATACTCCGAACCGACAGAATGAGACCCAATCCAACAGAAAGTACAAAAATTCTTAGGGCCAACATCTGGGAGGAATAACTTTGCCCATACTCATCGAGTTAGCCATTTTAACGATATGTTTTCGGAAAAGGGAGATAGAGATCTGTAGCTGAAACTGATTTAGAGGAAATATCGGCTCAGTTCTTCAATTCTCTGGACCAATAGAATGAGGCCCAATCTAGCTGAAAGTACCTTCCATGAGCCAACTTCCGGGGGAAATAAATTTGCCCATACTCATCCAGTTCACCATTATAATGATATGTTCTCGAGAAAGGGAGATAGAGATCTATAGCTGAAACTGATTTAGAGGAAATATCAGCACAGTTCCTGGATTCTTTGGATCGAAAGAATGAGACCCAATCTAGCTGAGGTACTAAAAATCCTTGAACCAACTTCCGGGCGGATTAACTTTGCCCATACTTGTCCAATTCGCTATTATAATATTATGTTTACGAAATGGGAGATAGAGATTTGTAGGTGAAACCAATTTAGAGAAAAAATCGGCCCAGTTCTTGGATTCTCTGGACCGACAGAATGAGACCCAATCTAATAAAAGTACTAAAATTCTTAGGGCCAACTGCCGGGTGGAATAACTTTGCCCATACTCATCCGAATATCCATTATAATATGTGTTTCGAAAATGGGAGATAAGTGAAACTAATTTAGAGGAAATATCAGCCAAGTTCTTACATCCTCTGGACCGACAGAATGAGACCCAATCTAGCAGAAAGTACTAACATTCTTAGGGCCAACATGAGACCCAATCTAGCTAAAAGTACTAAAATTCCTTGAGCCAACTTCCGAGCGGAATAAATTTTCCCATATTAATCTGGTTCGCAATTATAATGACACGTGTTCGAAAATGGGAGATAGAGATCTTTAGGTGAAACTGATTTAGAGGAAATACCGGCCCAGTTCTTGGATTCTCTGGACCGACAGAATGAGACCCAATCTAGCTGAAAGTAATAAAATTCCTTGAGCCAACTTCCGGATGGAATTAATTTGCCCATACTGTTCCGGTTCGCAATTATAATGATAAGTATTAGAAAATTCGAGATAAAGATCTTTAGGTGAAACTGATATAGAAGTAATATCGGCCCAGTTCTTGGATTCTCAAGACCGACAAAATGAGACCAAAACTAGCTGAAAGTACTAAAATTCTTAGGGGCAACTTACAGGTGGAATAACTTTTCCCATACACGCCCGGATCGCAATTACAATTATATGTTTTTAAAAATTGAAGATAGAGATCAATAGGTGATATTGATTTAGAGGTAATATCGGCCCAGTTCTTGAATTCTCTTGACCGACAAAATGAGACCCAATCTAGCCTGAAGGTAATAAAATTCCTTAAGCCAACTCCCGGGCTGATTAACTTCGCCCATACTTGTCGGTTTCGCTATTATAGTAATATGTTTACGGAAATGGGAGATAGAGATCTGTAGGTGAAACTAATTTAGAGGAAATATCAGCCCAATTCTTGGATTCTCTGGACCGACAGAATTAGACCCAATCCAGCAGAAAGTACTAAAATTCCTTGGGCCAACTTCCGGATGGAAAACTTTGCCCATACTCGTCCGGTTAGCCATTATAATGATATGTTTTTGGAAAAGGGAGATAGAGATTTGTAGCTGAAACTGATTTAAAAGAAATATCGGCCCAGTTCTTTGATTCTTTGAACCGATAGAATGAGACCCAATCTAGCTGAAAATACAAAAATTCCTTGAGCCAACTTCAGGGCGGAATTAATTTGCCCATACTCATCTGATTCGCCATTATAATGATATGTTTCCGGAAAAGGGAGATAAGATCTGTAGTTGAAACTGATTTAGAGGAAATATCAGCCTAGTTCTTGGATTCTCTAGACCGATAGAATGAAACCCAATCTATTTGGAAATACTAAAATTCTATGAGCCAACTTCCGGGCGGAACAAATTTTTCCATACTCATCCGGCTCGCAATTATAATGATACGTTTTCGAAAATGGGAGATGATAACAGATCAGAATTAGGCCGAATGCTTGGATGCTTAATTCATCCCAAGCACCTTCTTATTTATAAGAATAATAGAATAGTAAAATATGCACATGAGCAATGTGGGACTAAACCACATATACAAAAACAATAAAATAACAAAGGGAAAAAGTCCAGAATACCCCCCACGGTATTCTGGCCCATATATCTAACACTCCCCCTCAAGTTGGAGCATATATATCATGCATGCCCAACTTGACTAAGATAGCATGAAACAGCTTGCTACTCAATCCCTTAGTGAACACATCAGCCAATTGATCAGTAGACTTCATAAAGGGAACACAAATGAGGCCGGCTTCAAGCTTCTCCTTGATAAAATGTCGGTCAACCTCCACGTGTTTAGTGCGATCATGCTGGACAGGGTTGTGAGCAATGCTAATGGCAGCTTTATTGTCACAATAAAGCATCATGGGAAGATGGACAGCAATACCGATATCCTGCAATAACCCTCTAAGCCATAGAAGTTCACAAATGCCTTGTGCCATTGCACGAAACTCGGCTTCAGCACTGGACCTTGCCACAACATTCTGCTTTTTACTACGCCATGTGACAAGGTTCCCACCCACAAAGGAACAATAGCCAGAGATAGATTTCCTGTCTGCAGAACCAGCCCAATCGGCATCAGTGTAAGCCTCAATCTTAAGATGACCATTGGGAGATAAAAGAATTCCCTTTCCTGGAGCAGACTTCAAGTACCTCAAAATACGATGGACTGCATCCATATGAGAGGAATAGGGATCATGCATGAACTGGCTTACCAAACTTACAGCAACTGCTATGTCAGGTTGTGTGTGGGAAAGATAGATTAGTTTGCCTACTAACCGTTGATAACCACCCTTGTCAACAAGCTCACCCTCTTTCTCCCTAAGTTTTGTAGTAGCTTCCATAGGAGTATCTGAAGGATGACAACCTAGTAACCCTGTCTCAGTCAATAGATCAAGGACATATTTTCGTTGAGAAAGAAATATGCCCTTTGAAGATCGAGCAACTTCTATCCCTAGAAAATATTTTAGAGGGTCAAGATCTTTGACCTCAAACTCACGGCCAAGGAGAAGCTTCAAATCTCTGATTGCAGCATCATCATTACCAGTGACCACAATGTCATCCACATAGACTATGAGAAGAGTAACCTTGTCACCAACTCGTCTGATAAACAGGGTGTGATCAGCATTGCTCTGCTTGTAACCTGTTGAATTCATAGCCTTATGAAATCTGTCAAACCAGGCTCTAGGTGACTGCTTCAACCCATAAAGAGCCCGCTTTAATTTACAGTCCTTGCCCCTAGTCCTGTCATTAGAGAAGCCTAGTGGAATGTCCATATATACCTCCTCCTCAAGCTCCCCATGAAGGATGGCATTCTTCACATCTAACTGCTGAAGATCAACTGAACCATCCGCCTTTTGTTTGACCACAAAGACCCATTTACATCCCACTGGTTTTTTCCCTAGAGGAAGAGCCACAAGATCCCATGTATTATTTTTATGTAGTGCTCTCATTTCTTCCAACATTGCTGTCTTCCACTTTCCATCTATAGATGCTTCCTGCCAATTGTTAGGAATCGAGATAGAGGAAAGAGAAGATACAAACGCACAAAAAGAGGGAGAAAGAGAGCTATAAGAAATAAAACGAGATATGGGATGTAAAGTGCTAGTCTTAGTACCTTTGCGATGTGACATAGGTAGGTCGGAAGAAGAGGAATTACCAGGAGATGTAGGATCCGGATCTGGAGCCGGCAATTGGATGGGGACTGGTGCTACAGTGGGTTGCAGCTGCCCTCTGTTGGATCTGCCCCTTGTATAGGTGAGTATATTGGAGTTGTCAATTCTCTTCTGAAATTCACCAATAGTTCTCTGGACTGGAGTCAGCTCCCCCTGGATAGGAACATTAACAACACTATTTTCAATGGTCTCCCCCAGCAAAGGATTCCCATCAGGTGAGGGAGGAACAGCCAGAGGGTGTCGGGTATCAACCAAAATAGGATGGGCAGCAGCCGTGGGTGGTGGTAAAGAAGGCTGGACAGCAGCCTGAGGAACCTCTGGTAGAGGAATCTCAAAAGACACATCTTCACTAGAACTCTCCCCCTGAAGAGGTGGCGAAGAATAGTAAGAAAGGGACTCATGGAAAATAACATCCATACTAACCATGGTACGACGGGAAGGGGGATGGTAACACTTATATCCTTTCTGGGTCGGAGAATAACCCAAGAAAATACAACGGAGACCCCGAGGTTCAAGCTTGCCTGGAGATCTAGTATCTCGAGCATAGCACACACAACCAAACACCTTGGGAGGTACAATAAATGAGGAATTCCCCCTTAAAACATCAAAGGGGCTACGGGAGTCAAGCACCCTGGTAGGTAGCCTATTGATTAGATAGGCCGCAGTGAGAACCGCATCCCCCCAATAATGAGAAGGTACATTTCTCGCAAACATCAAAGCCCTGGCCATCTCTAATAAATGGCGATTTTTCCTTTCTGCCACACCATTCTGGGCAGGGTATCAACACAACTAGTTTGATGAAGGATGCCATGATCAGCTAAATATTTTTGAAATTGGGATTCAGTGTACTCTATTCCATTATCACTTCTCAATACTTTGAGAGTAGCCTGGAACTGAGTTTGTACCATTTTATGAAAATGCTGAAAACATGAGAAAACCTGATTCTTTGTGTGCAAAAGATACACCCAAGTGTGCCTAGAATGACAATCAATGAAAGAGACAAACCAACGATGACCAGAAATAGATGCTTTAGGACTGGGGGCCCCAAACATCAGAATGCACTAATTGAAAACAAAAAGAACTCCTTTTATTTGAAATTGGATAAGTTAAACCTGTCTGTTTGGCCAGAACACAAGCCTCACAAAAAAAAAGTCATCCTTAGTACAAATGGTGACCAAACTAGGAAATAAATGAGCTAAAATTCCTAAAGGGGAATGACCTAACCTAGAGTGCCACTGGTAGAGTTCAGAAGAGACCATGGAGTTCTGGTGTAGCGGAGAAGGCAATGGTAGTGGAGAGAAGCGATTGTCGTCAAGCAGGTACAGCCCACCATGCACTTTACCCAATCCAACCGTCTTCCTAGATTCCAGATCCTGAAACACACAATAAGATGGAAAGAAAGTGACTTTGCAGTTAAGATCACGAGTAATACTACTAATGGAAAGAAGGTTAGTAGTAAAGTTAGGAATGTGCAAAACAGAAGACAAGGGAAGAGAAGAAGTGCAGTTGATGAGTCCTTTTCCAGAAATGGAAGAAAGGGAACCATCAGCCACCTTGACCTTGTCTTTCCCAGAAGTGGGAGAATATCTGTGAAACAAGCTAGAAGAACCAGTCATATGATCTGTAGCTCCAGAATCTATGATCCAAGGATGGGAAGCTAGAGAAGCACAATGACCTCCAAATGCAATACCTGATCGGGCAAAGTGTGAACCTGAGGGAGCAGAAGAACTGGCAGGAGCTAATGTAGTAGAGGCAGCAGCAGCAGAAGACCTGAGCATAAGGAGGAATGCCTGTAGATCATCCTGGGATAGACCAGTGTCAGTAGCAGGGGCTGCAGTAACAGTTTCAGACTAATGGGCCTTGGTCTTTGTCTTTGTCTTTGTCTTGGCAGCCCTTTTAGCTTCAAAGTCAACAGGTTTCCTATGAAGTTTCTAGCACTTCTCCTTGGTGTGATAGGGTTTGTGACAGTGCTCACAAACGATAGTCCCTGTGGTAGAATCACCAAGAGAAGCAGTGCTACTAGGTGCAGAGAGTGGCGGCAAAGCAGCCTTGAGAGGCGATCCACAATAATAGGGGGTACAACATGGCAGCTTGACGGTTCTCCTCGAGAGGACACCAAAGCATAAGATTGTTCAAGTGTGGGAAAAGGCTTATGGCCCAACACTTGAACACGAATATGATCGTACTCCACATTTAAGCCAGCCAAAAAATCGTAGACCCTAATCTTGTCCACATGGTTCTTATAGGAGGCAATATCAACAGCGGAACTTGGGTGAAAGTCATAAAAGTGATCCAACTACTGCCAAAGGCTACGTAAAGTAGCATAATATTTAGAGACTGTCAATTCTCCTTGAGTAGTGTGAAGGACCTTCTTCCTGAGTTCATAGACCTGGGCATCATTGCCAAGCTGCCCGTAGGTCTCCTTGCAAGCAACCTAAATCTCCGAGGCTTGTCAAGAAGAAGAAAATTATGCTGCAGTTCTGTAGTCATAGAGCCAATGAGGTAGGACATGAGAACTCCATTGTTGGCCAGCCACCTGTCTTGAGCAGCTCCGATCTCAGTTGGCATAACACTGGTGCCAGTAATATGACCAGTAAGGCCATGGCCAGCAATGGCAAAGGAAGCCGACCTAGACCAAAGCAAGTAATTAGTGCCATCCAACTTGATTGGATTAGGAGTAAAGTTATGATAATCTGATTTGCTGTGTCCATCACCAACAGAAGTAGCAGTCGAATCCACTGAGTCACCCATGAGAGCAGTAGAGAAAGCCTAAATAATAGAGAGGGGCTGTTATGAAGAGAACCCCACGAAAGCCTGCAAGTTAAGGGCCGAAAACTGGAGGAGAGCCCTCTGGTAATGATAGAATATTAATCTCCAAATATTAGCAACAGCAGCAAAGTGAATCCCTTAGATCGATTCTTACAGAGTTTGAAAAACCCTGAAAGTACAGAAATCAATGTAGGGGAGAAGGAGAGCAAAAACACTGCTGATGGAGCTGAAAATAGGATAGAATGGTCCTCTAGTAATGCTGAATCACCCTGCCAAAAATCAGCCGCAACAGAAATCTGCAAACCCTAGATCGATATTGGTCAGGGTTTTGGAAAAAACCCTGAAATGCTGAAATCGATAAAGGATGTATGATGCCAAAAAACTGAGGTGTTGCAGCCCCAACCAAGGTCGAGTGTGTTTGTACAAGTAGAGAACCAGCCTTCAAAAAATCAGAATCAATAGAAGTCACCAGCCCCTAGATCGATAGTTGTTAGGGTTTTAGAAAAAACCCTGTTTTTTGTGAAAAATCGATCTTAGGGGGTCTTGAACAGATCTGGTGATAAGAACAGATAAAAGAGAAGGCCTGCTGCAGTTCTTGGTCTTCAAATAGGAGTGGTCCCTTGTAGCAGAGATGGAAGCAGTCCCCAAAAACTGAAGAAGCCAAATATCGCAGACAGGTAATAGTGTCCCTATCGAGCAGAAAATCACACCATAGAAAGAGGTAATGGAGGGCAGCAACTAGATCTTGTAGATCACCTCATTAGTGCTGCCCTAGTGGGAGAATGAAGAGCAAGAGAAGAGAAGGAAGAAACCGAGAATGAAAAAAAGGAAAGAAGGAACTGAAATCGAGAATGGAAAAGAAGGGGGGGTCCCTAATTCGAGATCTGCTCTGATACCATGTTAACATATCAGAATTAGGCTGAATGCTTGGATGCTTAATTCATCCCAAGCACCTTCTTATTTATAAGAATAATAGAATAGTAAAATATATACATGAGCAATGTGGGACTAAACCACATATACAAAAACAATAAAATAACAAAGGGAAAAAGTCCAGAATACCCCCCACGGTATTCTGGCCCATATATCTAACAGGAGATAGAGATCTGCAGCTAAAACTGATTTAGAGGTAATATCGGCCCAGTTCTTGGATCCTCTAGACCGACAGAATGACATCCAATCTAGCGGAAAGTACTAAAATTCCTTGAACCAACTTCCGGGCGGATTAACTTTGCCCATACTTGTCAGGTACGATATTATAGTAATATGTTTCCAACAATTAGAGATAGGGATGATTTAGAGGTAATTCAGGTAACACCTCAACATTTGAGTTACATTTAAAACTAAGTCGGTGGCTGTGACCCCATCTAGGAACTTTCTGGTCAACTTGAACCCAACAACACCAGGTAATACCATGCTCATGGGCTGACAATATTGAGAAGTGAAGCATTAGAGGTAATATTGAAACAGAACTTAGATGCACATAGATGCCCAAGAATCATGCACCTATGTATACCCAAGACATGGGTGTATTAGCAAAAGATTAGTCCTAAAATAGCAGTGTAGTGTAAAAACCCGGTGGTCCAAAAATACAATTGAATATGTAAGACTAAAAGAGGTTTAGATTTCATCTGCCTGAATGATTACAGAGGTTAAATTCATAAGTAAATCCACGACAATAAAATTCATATGTGAAAACATCAATATCCAATTATCCATAACCCCGAAATATATGGAGTTCAAAATAAAAATAAGGGTAAAGGCTGGGCATGCCTGCACTGTGCCCAGCTTGAGTCTGTGTCTCTCCCACCCCCTAAGGAAATGACTCCCCTGCCCTCCCCATCCCACTCTCTCCATTGGGCACAGCCGCTAGCTCCAGGAAAGCCAGCGCCGTGCCCAACCCTCTCCCTAAAAATAAACTATGATTATAAGGCAAATATTAGGTAGAAAAGAGAATGCACAGGAAGTACGATAAGATATAAAAGAATCTAGAGCAAGTATCAGTGGCGGAACAATGTGGTATCCCATGAGAGTTCCTCTATCACAGTATGCACATGCATCCAAGTTTCCAAATGCAATGATTTGCATTCTTTTCTTTGGATGAATACGCCAAGCTTGGATTTCTCCATGATTATTGTAATAAGTACAAGCATTTCCCTAGACAATACAAATTACCAGGTTTAGTTGACAATTTTCTTATTATACCTGGCCAAGAATTGCTGCCTCTGCTTCAATTCCTCCAACTCCCCATCCAGCAACTCCTAACCCATCAATCATAGTTGTATACTTGTATGGGTATCAGTTCCAACCACACTATCAGGGTACAGCTGGCCATCAGTGTTGAATACAACCCGATCAAGGTATTCCAGGTTAACCTGAGTTTCAATAGTAATTTACACCGTACATAAATATAAAAAATGATAACATTAGTGTGAGTAACACAAGACCATTTGAAGATTTCATATATTCTACTTATCAATTGGGAGAAGGAGTATTTAGAGACAGAAGAAAGGAAGGAATTATGTAGATCTGAAATCTAAAGGTAGAACCCATGTGATGTAACATTGCTATTTCTGATGACAGTAACTCCCTAACCTGATGCACGATACCAGAGCCGGGAGGAACAACAAGCATGTTGTGAAAAGCAGTAGATCCCCATATAAGAAAAGCAAATCTCTCCTTGTTCCTCTCAAATTCAAGATCCATATTTGCCTTCACTGCATTTTCAGATCTTGCTACATCCACCTGAACAGAATGATGAACAACAAGATCCACTGGGACCTGCATAAAATATCAATTTTTAGAAGAAAGTTAGGAAACCTTCCCCAAAAGGAAAG
The DNA here is from genome assembly GCF_018873765.1 of Telopea speciosissima. Classification (NCBI taxonomy): domain Eukaryota; kingdom Viridiplantae; phylum Streptophyta; class Magnoliopsida; order Proteales; family Proteaceae; genus Telopea; species Telopea speciosissima. The sequence continues at coordinate 83,827,000 of NC_057916.1, read as the reverse complement.
AAAATATAGATTAGAAATACAGGAATAACAAGAATACATCTTACACTCAAAATATTAAATGCAGCAAAGTCATCTAGAAAAAGAAAAAAAAGCACGTTAAAAGAATGTGGAATGAGTGACATTATTACAGAATCAAATATATGTTCTATGATGTTACCGAGAAAGAAGAACAGAAGTAGTTCATCGAAGGCCACTTCAGTAATTATTAGTTCCTCACTGTTTTCATGATGGGGAAGATTTTGGATGTTCAACACCGAAGAACTTACAAGGAATAAATATTGTAATGAAAAGGAAAAATATCACCACCTACCAAAGGGGTAATCTTGTTAGAATCACTGCCAAGCTTGTTCATAGCATCCCTCATGCAAGCAGGGTCAACCACAGCTGGTACACCAGTAACATCCTAACCAACAAATGTAGGTCATAAAATTTGGCAGAAATGTAACAAATTAAAACTACTGTGCAATTACATCTTCAAAAAACAAAACTACTACGTAATTAGCAATTTAGCATAACGATAAACACCTGCGGGAGAACACGGGCAGGCTTGAAAGGAATCTCGACTTGTTTGGGAGAAGTATTCTCCCAATCAATAATCTTCTCAACATCTTCCTTGGTGACTTGGAAGTTGTCACAGCTACGGATTGCCGATTCAAGAAGGATCCTGATGGAGTACGGCAACTTATCTGTGATGCACACAATGTAAAGATGAGTGGATTTCTAAGAGATTGTGATTTTGGGAACCTGATAACAATACGAAAATTCAGAGTATTTCAAACTTCAAATCCGAGATAGCCTCATAACATAGAAGGTATCCTTCAATGCTGAAGAGAAACGGGAACTCGTGAGGGGAAAGAAGAAAAAAGGAACGTCAAGAAGTCCAAGAAGGATGACAAAATATATAATTTGCACATAAGAGCAGAAGTACAAAGGGGAGCAGCGATAATGCCACTTACCGATCCTTGGATCATTCAGAGCAGGTAGGCTATCGTACTTTCCAAACTCGCCACCACCAGGCTTGGGAAGACTGGTTAAGATTTCCCTTGAAAGCATTCTCAGAAGCTGATCCAACACATATTCACAAACAGAACTCGATCAATTATGTCGATCTCTGGAACAGTATTAACTCGAGAATCTAATCATCTATACAAATCGTCTTTCTCTAGTAATACGCTGAGTTGGATTAGTTAATCCAATAATTTAAGTTGTTCGCTCAATACATAAAAAACATAAATCAGTGATGAATATTCATAAAGGACTCTCATCAACCAAGGCACATTTTTAATCCATCTGGTCCGATTTCAAAACACTATTCAGAAATTAAAGCAAATATCCTCCAGCAACAACGAAACAGCGTAGCCAAAAGATAAAATTCATCAAATGAATGAAATTATAAGTTGAAAAACCGGTCTGCGTCGAAAGTCATACCCATAGTAGAGATCTTGCGCTGAAAGCATTCAATCACAGGAGCAGCAGCCCTGGTCTGAGCCCTAAGACTAGCTGGAGATCTCCAATCGACACCGTGGCTCCAGCGAGGAACCGAGGATTGGGTGAAATGGATAGCAGTGGAGAAGCAAAGTGATCGGGCTTTGATGAGAGAAGGAGAGAAGTTAGGGTTTTAGAGATGGAAGGCAAGGATAAGGACGATAAGAAATGAACCCTAGAAGCTCTGAGCAGCGCCGCTGACGAAGAAGACCGTGACATTAGAGGTAATTCAGGTAATACCTCAACATTTAAGTTACAGTTAAAAACTAAGTCGGTGGCTGTGACCCCATCTAGGAACTTTCCAGTCAACTTGATCCCAACAACACCAGGTAATACCATGCTCATGGGCTGACAATATTGGGGAAGTGAAGCATTAGAGGTAATATTGAAACAGAACTTAGATGCACATAGATGCCCAAGAATCATGCACCTATGTATATTCAATTCATGGGTGTATTAGAAAAAGATTAGTCCTAAAATAGCAGTGTAATGTAAAAGCCCGGTGGTCCAAAAATACACTTGAATATGTAAGCCTAAAAGAGGTTTAGATTTCATCTGCCTGAATGATTACAGAGGTTAAATTCATAAGTAAATCCACGACAATAAAATGCATATGTGAAAACATCCATATCCATAACCCCGAAGTATATGGAGTTCAAAATAAAAATAAGGGTAAAGGCTGGGCACGCCGGCACTGTGCCCAGCATGAGACTGTGTCTCTCCCACCCCCTAAGGAAATGACCCCCTACCCTCAACATCCCACCCTCTCCATTGGGCACAGCTGCTAGCTCCAGGAAAGCCAGCAGCGTGCCCAACCCTCTCCCTAAAAATAAACTATGATTATAAGGCAAATATTAGGTAGAAAAGAGAATGCACAGGAAGTACGATAAGATATAAAAGAATCTAGATGGCTCTCTCAGAGTTTCCATATTGACTGCAAAATTCAAGTTCATCATTAGATGTTCTTTTTACATGCAACAAGTGTACATTTCACTTGGGCAGGCAAGCTTTCAGCAGATAAAATTACTAACTTTTTTTGCCCTCTCTTTTTTTGACGAGTCAGATACCATTACTAGTTAGTAGGAACTGCCATGGTAATTGAAACCGATGCAATCGAATAGCACATAAAAAATAAGGGAGAAGGGGTTTCAACAACATAAGTTCTCAAAATACTGCGTACCATATCCTTGCAAGACATGGGCACATGTCACCACACGTAGATAAGCTTCAACATGATTTGCAAGAGGAGCAGCTGCAGATAAAATGAGATGTACATTCCCTCCTAAACCTTGCTTTACATGCCGAAGTCATGAAAATCATCAAGAGTTCTAAGTAAATTTTGGAAATCTCTCTAGCAAAAGTAAGCAGGAAATTAGAAAAAATACAATTTTCCACTTCCAATACCTTGCTAAAAACAATTTTGTCACTCAGTGGGGAGGCCTCTTCATGTGCAAGCCCCTTCTTCATGTTATTTAGTTTGCTGCAACATTTGTATGTTGTAGGTTAAAAACTAGAAATGAAAAGGTAATGCACTAACATTCACTGCAGGAGAAATCAAAAGAAACACAATAAAATCTAAACATTAGTTTATGAATTAGCACAGAAACATCATGGAGTAAATAAAAATGAATTGCAAACAACTTGTTATAAACAGAACCATGAGTGACATTGGTGGTATTATTTTTGTAGGAACATCTTCAAGACTTGAACTGCTCCTACAATATATTTCTATGAAGTTCCAAGGCATTCAACAAAGACCACCCAACCCAACACTGAACTGAACTAAACCTTATCACAAGTTCACAACTACTTCAGGACGGCTATAGAAATCCTGCTCCAATAGAATTGTGCGGGCTTCAATTTGAGAAGTTAAGACCGAACAAAGGTAGGATGCATAAACATTGGTCCCTAACCAGAAAATCTGGACATGTGTCAAATATGTTGTTGATAAGGAAATATTAATGAATGGGCAACAATAAGCAGCTATCTTTGACCATCCAATCTGCAGACTTTTCTGGAACATATGTGGGTGTTTTCTACTGTAAATGGAAGATTAAAATTGGATGATGGAGACCATCTGATTGATTGCTTCTAGGCCAAGTAGATCTCCTCGGCAGGACCAATTAAATGTTGGTCCGGAATTGCTTGCCTATCATGTGTCCACTTATTTGCAAGTGTTTGTGCTCAGGAGCAGTCTCAGTACTGAAGACACTGGTTATCCTCTTTGAAATAGCTTTCTTATGCAGTGGTAAAATTACTGTTTACACACACAGGCACAAAACTTGGGCGTCAATGGGCAGCCAACTATGTCGCAACATAACAGAGAGTTACAGTATTGAACATTTAAAACAATGATTCAATGAGTAGAAACTTACAATGAGTACGCTAAGTTAAACAATTTGCCCTTTAAGAAACCCCCAGAAGATAGCTTCTCTGTCAGACCTGTCAAAATTATAGAATAAGAGCTAAGAATGTGAATATGTATTTATCTCATCTTCTGTAACCAACGGACCATCAGCAAAGAGGAACAGGACCAAGGAATTTGAATTATAATGCCACTGCACATAAGAGTTTCTAGCATTCCTCCAGCAAATAATCGGGCAGATATTTTCTGTGCATATCTACTAGAAAAGCAGAGAAGGCATAATTTTTCTTCCAAATTTCACCTGAATAGATCCTATCCAGTACACGTGGAACAGCGCAGAACAGAGTTGGTTTTAGCTCCCCAAGGTCTTCAATCATTAATTTGACATCCTGAAGATGAAAAGCAATCAATTATAAGTAGGAATCTTTCTAGGTAAATGATAAATCTATTTTCTTCTTCCTCAAAAAAAAAAGGTTAATCTTTATAGGAAATTGAATTCTGACTAGGTAATATAGTACGCTGTAATCAACTTACCCCACGCCAAAATCCTATTGAACCACCCTTATGAATAAACAGCTCCTCAATTACCCAATCAAAGATATGAGCCAGAGGAAGGTAAGACATAAAAACATCATCTGGAGTCAACTGCAACACTTTAAAAAATGAAAGTTCATGAGAAACTGATAAAGTTGCAAAAGTGTTTCCATTTCTGTTCTCCCACTTGACACAAAGGAAAGTAAAAGAATAAATTGATTATGACTTCCCCTTTTCATTCACACTCTCTAACATTTGTCCTATACCAGCTAAAAGAGTAGCAATTGCATTGTTGGAGATCAGTACTCCCTTGGGGTCACCAGTTGTTCCACTCGTATACATAATTGTACAAATGTCAGACAGCTTTTTCGTTGGAAGATCAAATTCCTTACCATCTCCCTGTTGATAAAACATAGTAAAAATTGAAATCAAAATCAGTTCTATGCATAAGAAATCCGAAAGAGGAAGTGACAACATAGAACTTTTGTATTAAGTCAAGAAATACCACCCAAGCTTAACTCGAAACTACCCATTTAACTAGGTATTTTAAAACTGACTCTTCCTTGATCCTTTGGATTAAATAAGTTGAAAATTAAAAAGAAATTAATGGAGATGAAATAGCTATTACAAAATACTGCTACAAAGAAAGCATTCAAAAAGCATACAAAGAAAGATCTCCTGTGAGAAATTCACTATGATTACATAAAATGATTGCAAATCATAAGATTTATAATTTGAACCAATCAGCATACCAGTTGCAAAAATTCATCACATGAATATATTGCTAAACCAAACTTCTCAACCTCTTCTCTTTGTTCAGGTGTAACCTTGCCAAAACTCACAATTGCTACAAAAGAGAAACAAAAATATCAATAGCATTAACACAAAAAGCATCAAATATGGGATAGAAATGAACGAATTTGACTTACTCTTCAAATTTTCTGTTGTCATCGGAAATGTTTTCAATACCTGAAAAGAGGGAAATATGAATTTAGAATTGCAAAGTGCATTGCTATCATGTGTTATCACTTCTCAAATCTAAAAACCATGGTAAGAATGATACTCCTGTAAATGGTCAATGGATCGTTTTGACTTATAGAACCAAATTCCTATAGCCACATAAGCTGTCAATTTGGATCAAATTTCCAGCTTTTGTAATACATATGAACAAATAGCTGTACAAGCAAAAACATTCCCCACAAACCTTTTCAAACCAACTTATTCCAGAACTGAAATGCTAAAATAGAATATCATCTACCTCTGGGATTTTCTTTTTTTCTGCGAAAACAATTGAAACCTCGGCATGGCATATAATATATTCCACAGCACCAGCACCTAAATCATAAAATAAAATAATCAAATTTTCATCAACTACAGTTTTTAGCAGACCCAAACTTCACAATTTGTGAAGCTTAAGGTAGTAGGTATTTACATCCTATATTTAATGAAAGAATTTCAACCACACCATAAGCAACTTTATGGGTAAATGGACATCTATAAACAAATCTATAGAAAACGTGCAAAATGAATACCAAGGGTATCATATAAAGGAACGCAATAAAGCCCATGAGCATTGCAAGCCTGCAAAAATTTTATACCATTAGAATAAATCTCAACAAAATTCATATAGTATCAATATGGTAAGAAAACAAGAAACTCAACAACAGTGAGATAGAAAAGCTCACTCCATGCAGAAAATCACAGGAAAAACAAGATGAAACCATAATATGATCAAGGAGGAGAAAGAAATGCATTAAGACCAGAACTGCTTAAACTTACAGGCAAAACTATAACTGAGATATCATGTCATTGTCACTAGAAAAAAATATCAAAAGTACAGAAAGCAAACTAAACCTGCATACTGATCACCCACTCTGGACAATTGACACCATATATACCGCATCTACCTCCCTGGTAAAAAGAAAATTAAGTTACAGATTAAGTTGGACATATGTTTATGCAAAAGGATTACAAATATATACAAGCAACATATGCTATGAGAATAACTACATCCATTCAAACCAAAGAAAAATTGAAAACAAGAGAGGTGCAATTGTTAAATTTTCTAATTTACATGAAACCCTCAGAAAGAATCCTGGTTACAGAACCCTCAATGAAGAAAAAGGTGAATGTGAATGTTTATTCATCATTGGAGAACCTAAAGTAGGGCAGAGTTTATTTTTCCTCTAACAAACATTATGAGAAACCAAAAGGATAGAAACTAAGTAATTCACAAATAGCAGAATAAAACGATAAGATTTCCAAGGTAAGGCACAATGATTGACATAAGGCAGCTAAAACCTAAAATACCTTTTTAGTAGAAAGTATAGTTGATGCTTGATTATTTTCCCATGTATTTATACAATTACAGGGTTGATTATCATAAGATCTATAAAAGGTCTTATTGTTGTCACACTTCCCCAAAACAACTAATGAGGTAGAAGAACAAATCTTTCATTTTTATGTTTCATGCAGGTGTCCTCTTCAAGTTCAGATGAAATTTAACAAAGGACAAGAATTTCAGTACGAACAAGTTGTGAAAGGATAGACAATAACAAAACCTCTTACGCAGAATCATACTATCCCAACCCTACATCTCAGTAGAAGGCCTTCTTAGAGCATTAAAATTAAATCCAGTAATCCATGATCAACTTCTAAAACCATATGTTCAAAATGATTTAAAGATTCCTTCTAATTTAAGGTTTGTTCTTAGATCTGATTTAAGTATCCATTTCTTGAACTGCAGCATTAGATTTTAGGTATCAGTTGTTGCGCAGAATTTAACAGAATTTGGGCAGACTGATTAATCCTAACTTCCATTTATCATCTGATCTCTTATCCTAAATATTTTTGCATCAATTGATACATTTGTTAACCCTCTTTACTTGAAATCAGGGAATACAGTACCTTATTCTGTGACTCGCTACAGTTATTTTCGATCTTGTTATTCTGTCCTATCTTGGTCTGAGTGATCATGATTTATCAGTATGGTTCTAGATTCAGCTCTAGAAATCTGAACCACGTCAATTTCGCCTGGTCTTCTTTTTTTTTTTCCCTTTTTCCAAGCTTGTGAATTGCAACATGTGTATGGTTGGTCCAAACTCATAGCACGAGTGAAGATGTGATCAATTCTGCAAAGTGAGTCATCTGCAGGGGCCTTTCCCAGTGATTGGCATCGGAGTTGGACATTCATTTAATCGGCAGCCATACCTAAACAGAAATCTAAAAGTTGGGGGTGGGGTGGGGGTGCAGTCTCGCTTACAGCGTCCTGAGAAGGGTGGCTTGGGGTTGGTCCTAATCTTTGTCATTTTTGCACAAAGTAGCTGCCTCAAGCGAACTTGTGTCTTCACCCAGGAAGCCCCAAGTTTAAACCAAACAAAAATCTTTTAATGGACTTGTATGTTCAAGTCCTTGTGTGAACAAAACATTTATATGGGAGTAGCTACTTACTGGCTCAACACCACAGCTGCGAATGGAACGCCCACTTTCATTACAATATCATATACTTCCTTGTAAGTTAGCCACACATATTGACCTGCCTGTAAACAAACAAAAGCGATACTTGTAAAACAGTTATAAAGACTGAAAGGAAATAACAGAAGGCAAAAAGTTTCTGACACGGCCATTTAACACAGAATTTCCTTAACAAGCACTCCTAGTTTTGCTACATGAAAGAGTGATGTAGCCAATCCGACCATGGATATCAAGGGAATGGTTTTAATAGGTCACCTGTCAAAATTCAGGATCAAGTTTAGTCATATACCCTTCCATGTAATGGCATACCCTTCCATATATGTCCATGCACCCTCTTGGTAGTCCCAGAATTTTCAATTATTTGTTTTTCCACATGGCCGACTCCAATTAGGCTTGAACTTGACATGCGAGCAAAGAGACCTTGAGGTCTACCTGTCTCCAAAATTTCAATCCCATCTGACCTGCCATGTGGAAGAACTACGTGCCCATTAAGGAGATTCCATCCTAAACAGCCGTTTAGGAAATCCCGGTCCATAAGAAAAGTAACAGATATATTTTATTGGAGAAGTGAAGAATATGTGAGGAGGGCAGGAGCAGTAGTCAATAATCCACAATAAAGAAATACCTTCCCATCCACTATCTCTCGACAACCAAGCATTTGATTTCCTGGATATTTTTCAACGGATAACCTGTCACAGGATTACAAATACATTAACGATTACCAGGATGACAATAGAACGAGAACATGTTCCTAGATATTCGAAGCATTCAATTTAACCTTTTTGGTTGTAGTGACTCTTTGCGGAGCCTTCAGAAAACAGTATCCAACAGAATCACATATTAACAGGTTTATGCACCAGCACTCTTGAATTTGAATGTCAAAAAAACACTATGTCATAACAAGATTGGACTCAGGTAACTGGAATTATTGTAGCTAGGAGCCACGTTTTATTTAATTAAAAGGCACAAAAATATGCATACCATGCCTTTAAGTCGTACCCATAGTAGCGATCTTGCGCTGAAAGCGTTCAATCACAGGAGCAGCAATCCTGGTCTGAGCCCTAAGACTAGCTGGAGGGATACCGTGGCTTCAACGAGGAACCGAGGATCGGATGGAACTGATAGCAGTGGAGAAGCAAAGTGATCGGGCTTTGATGAGAGAAGGAGATGAGGAGCGATGAAGAGGAGAAGTTAGGATTCTAGAGATGGAAGGAAAGAATAAGGATGGTAAGAAACGAACCCTAGAAGCTCTGAGCAGCGCCGCTGACGAAGAAGCGGTTATATACAGGCGCTGAATGCTTACCTGTGAGTAATCGTGTGAGAGAAAGCGAAAGAAAGAGGAGGGAAAAGAGAAAAAGGAAAGTTGATTTGAAACAGAGAAGAAAAGACCGTTGAGGAGGGAAAAGAGAAAAAGGAAGGTTAATTTGAAACAGAGAAGAAAAAACCGTTGAGATAAAATATCTGGAGGTAGTTGTAATTTTTTTTTGGGTAGAAATATCTAGAGATTGTTGCGTCAAAGACACGCAATCTGTAGTACCGGACTCGTGCGAGTTCGTGTCAATTAAGGTAAGGAGGTATTTACCAACAAAACAAGTACGGCGGTGTGTGTGTTTTTTTTTTGTTTTCGGGTAATAGCAATCTGGGTAATCACCACGCGGTATTTTACAGAATTCTTGCCGAACCAAAAGGATTTTAAATTGGAAATCGATATCATTGAACGAGTCCTAGAATTTATATTTTTTCTACCCCAAAAAAAATTTCCTAGAAATTCCCAGAATCAATATGCAATAGAATTTTTTTCCTATGCGGTTCCCTGGCCGGTGAGGTTCCCCAGTGCCTCTCACAAGAAGAGGGTGGACCCCACCCAAGCAAAGTATTCGGGCTGGTGCCCCGGGTGGGTCCCACCCCCCTCTTGTGAGAGGAACTAGGGAATCGCACTGGTCAGGGAACCATAGATGATAACGATTCTATGCAATAAGCCAATAATTTATAGGGAAATTTTCATTGACACCCCCTCCGATAGCCCGTTAAATTAATGCCACCCTACTAAGGGTCAAAATATCAATTTTTGCTCAAAAACTAATAGGGTTAACTGAGTTGAATGAAAATGACTAAACTACCCTTTACACTAAAAGCATAAAAAACCCAACCTCACTCTATTTTTTACTAAAAAAAACCCTTCAAACAAAGCTGTAAAACGAATTGTTTGGAGCAGAGGCCGAACCCCTTAGATCGACGTCGTTGCAAGTCTGATAATAGTCTGTTGTAAAACGAATTGTTTGTAGCTTTCGGAAATTGATTCTGGTGTTGGCCTTGGAGGTAATGGATTAGGGTTTCAAACCCAGATGAACAATGGCTTCCAGTGTGAAATTAGATCTAAAGAAGATGATTGAAAAGCTGGATTAGTTCGATGTGGGGCGGGGGAGACTGGAGAGGGTGGTGGCGGGGTTGCAGCGGAGCGAGAGAAGTAACCGACATTCTTTTGTTGCTTCACTGCTCTCATCTCACCTCTTCTCGATGTAGGCGGTATCAGGGGCTTCTCTGGCAAGGCCATCGGGCTCGATTCCGGGAAGAAGAGAAAGACTCATGGCCTTTGAATGGGACTAGGGAAGCAAATCAAATGTCTGATCTGGTCAATCTCTACTCCATTGCGTCAAATTGCCTGCAGACGTCTGAGATCTTCATCGTTTCCTCCTTTGTCCTTTTATTTCTTTTTTCAAATTTAGGGCTTGGATCGCACGAAGGTGTGACACCCTTGTCCCAACTTTGAAAAAGAATGGATAAGAGATTGGGGTTTTTCAAACCTACTCTGTTGCAGGTCTACCCAGTGCCATAACAGCCAAGAAGATAAGAATGAGATGTTAACTAAACTTAAAATTGAAAACCCAGTTTGGATTTTGGCTTATGATGGTGGGTTTTGGTTGGATCTTCGGGATTCAGTTCTTTGCTTTCAAAAATTATGAGAAAATTATACTTCTCAGTTCAGTGTCTTAAAAATAAACCCACATTTTTAGGGGAGAGGTTTCAGGGTATGTGAAAAGGGAGAAGAAGAAGAAGAAGCAAGGAGAGAATAGGAGAAAAGGGAAAGGGAAAGTGCACCTGTGTATGGGGTTGAATTGCTTAGAGCATGGTGGGGCGGAGGAGACTAGAGAGGGTGGGGGGGGGGGGGTGCAAGGGAGGGAGAGTAAGAGCGAGAGATGGAGGCCTAAGCTGGTGGTGGCGGCCGCGATGGCAAAAAACAGCAGAAGGAGAAGAAGAAGGAAAGAAAAAGAAATAAAAACAATGGCAAAATTGTCTTTACAAAAAAAGGAACATGCTAACATCATTAATTAACATTTAAAAGGCTTTTTCCGCTTGTTTTTAGGCCAAAATTGATATTTTGGCCCTTAGTGGGGTGACATTAATTTAACGGGGTATCAGAGGGGGTGTCGATGAAAATTTCCCTAACTTATAATATTCCCAACTTAACCCCAAACAGGGATGATTAACATAACCACATAAACATACAAATTGACTATTATTGTGTACTCCCCTCTACATTACCATGGGCATTAGGTGTTTGAAAATAAGTCTAGATCCTTTAGAAGCCATAAAGGGCATACTCAGTGCAAGTTACGCAGCCTTACCCCTGCTTACATAAAGAGGTTGTTTCTTAATTCGAACCTGTGACCACTTGGCCACAATTGAGCCACCTTACCGTTGTTCCAAAGCCCGCCCTCGATCCTTTAGAAGTCATGTTTTCAATAAATATTGGGTAGCAATTACCGCACTAGAAGTAGCCCCAATAAGCAAATTTTGACTAGTTGATTTAACAATATCATGGCTAGTTCCCATTATAAGCATGTTGATCCACATATAAAATTATAAACACACCTTTGTTGTGATGAAATTTAATATACAAACATCTATCAAAATCCTTTACATGAAAACCATTTGAGATTAGGACATTGTCAAATTTCCTATGCCATTGTTTTGGTATTATTTTAAGTCAAATGAAGAACGCATAAGCTTACAAATCTTATGCTCTTCACCTAGAACAACAGATCCTTTTGGTTGTTTGATATAGATTTCTTCCTCTACGTTTTCATTTAGAAACAGTCTTTACATCCATTTGATGTATAACAAGCTTGTACACTGATTCAATAGCAATCAGTAGCCTAATAGTTGCAATTCTAGCAATAAGGAAAAACGTATCAAAATAGTCTATATCCTCTATTCTGCTTGAATCCTTTGAGAACTAGTCTAGCTTTGAATTTGTCAAGAGATCCATTAGGTTTAAGTTTCTTCATGAAGATCCACTTTGTGTCAAGAACCTTACTCCCTGGAAGAAGGTTAACTAACTCCCATGTGTAGTTAACAATGATAGAATCTAATTTTATTTAATTATTTATTTTTTGTCAGAAAGGAATTTACTGAATAAAAGATCCATGTGAATGAATAGCCTGTAGCTTCAGACAAATAACAAAGGTCATGAAGCCACATAATGGAACACAGCCAATCTGTCATACACATGTGTAGGTACCGCGGTCCGAATCCTGATGGGAATCGGTTTTCACTTGGTCCTTTGGTGATGAAAGAAGTGTCGTATGATATGTGGGTTTGTGGATGGCATCGGATCTTGACGTATCAACATAGGGGTTGGGGTTATGCTTCATAAATAAAATTAAATGGAGTCGCCACCTAGGATTCGGGCCTAGGACCCAATGGGTGTAGCCCCATCCGGGGTGAGCGGAAAGGGCTATTTGATTCCATATGGTCTGGTCAGAAATTTTGGGTAAGTGGTCAGGTTATGAGCGTGGAAAGGTATTAGCACCCCATCTCGTCCGGTTAAATCGATCTTTCTACTAGATGCTAAATTAGAAGATTCTCCCATAATAACACGTCTTATACCAACATGCAAAGCTAGATTATGATGCATCAAACTTAAAAAAATCATTTACTATGTACACTTAAGTGAACTACTTTAATGGTTTACATAGTATTAAATAGAGGATGATATGAAAATATACCTTTACTCAAAAAGTGGAAAATGCAAACTTACAGTTGCCTCCCGGCTCAGGTGGAGACGAATGATCGATTTGCCTCTCTCTTGTCGAACAGAGAAATGGCTAGAAAAAAGAAATTTTGCTAGACTTCGGACAGAGTAACGACTGTATGTAGGATCTTCGTTACTTGGACTGGGACAGAATAACGACTATGAATGAGACCTTTATTATCTGCATGCGGACGGAATAACAGCTGTAATGAAGGCTTCTTCGTTATCTGTATGAGAACAGAATAACGGTTGTAATGAAGGCTTCTTCGTTATCTGTATGTAGACAGAATAACGACTAAAAGGGGGTTGATAGAGACCACTCTTTAAGCTGGGGAATCGACAGATCTACCCATCGCTATCGCCGAGATGGCTCCCATACTAGAAAAGGGACAAAATGGGAGAAGGGCTGTCAAAAGGCTCAGAAATCGGGGCTGGGGGGTCTCTCCTCCCTCTTTTCTTCCTCATTTGAGGGTGGGGGACCTCCTATTTATAGGGGTACCCCATAACGGTGGCGTCATGGAGCAAAATCACACGGCGCAGTCGATGACATCATCTGCATGATGTGAGTCTACAGATTCGTCCTTTTCCACGGCGCTACCGTGGTCGGGGAAAGTGAGCAGTACCTCCTTCAGCATTTAGTAAAAGGATCTTACAAATCATTTCTAGGGTTGTAAGGGTGATATGGCTTGGGTGTAGGGGTAAGAGTCCTTCTTGAGAGAGATACCGATATTTGTCCGTGTCCTATTGTCATCATCATCGGGGGGTAACAAAATTTAGTGTCTACAACATGATAGACAGGGCCTTTCGAGCCAGGGCATCTGCTACAACATTCAGAGCCCGTGGAATACACTGAAAAAAGAAGTAGAGAGGCACTTCACATCATCAATAATAGCTACTACATTTAGCAGTAGGATCCGGTGCGGTTCAAGAATGTGGGAGACGACCTCCTTGCTATCCAATTCAACTTGAAGTTGATTGTACCCGGACTCGAGGGCCTGAAATAACGTAAGTGAATAGCTAAGGCCTCTCCTTGAGCAACCGAGTTAAGGCAATAGGGAACTGAAATGGCCTTCTGTTTCCACCCCCTATATATAATCCCAAAAGATATATCCAATACCACCTTTTGAACCTCCACGCAACATGGCTGCATCACAATTAACCTTTGTGTAACCCAAAGGAGGTGGACTCCAATTCTTGATACCCAAATCTTGATCAGATATGGTGAAAGAATTGGTCCTCGGAGGAGCAGACATTGGCGAAAGATACTCAGAATATGCTTTCTCAACGACAAATATACAAGCATATGAAAGAGGCACAAGCAAGAGAATCCCGCGTTAACCTCTTATCACGGTGAAATAAAGAGGTCCAGCTGTCCAACCAAACTGATATTTTTTGGGTTCAGATCAGATGGTGGAGAGTACGATAATGCACTTCCAAACCAAACGGCCCTAGCAAAAGAGCAATCATGCTAATTCACTCTTTATTTTTTGTTTGCAAAAAACAAAATCTGGAGAAGTGATGGTTTGTTGGTATGTCATAGGATCATTGCCAATTAAATATGTGAACATACCACCACCCATATTGGGTTTTGTTCTTGCCTCTTACTCCTCTCTGGTTCAATTTCACTAGTAGGTGTTCCATGTTTTGATCTCATATTTTTATCATTCACTTTTTCAATTGAGATAGATTCATTTGGCACAAATGTATAATTACTAGGTGGATCTTTTTGCAATGAAAATAAATTTTCAAAGAAAATAGCATCTCTAGATTCAATTATAGTATTAGCATAAGTAATACCATCCAAGGATTTAATTACAAAAAAACCTATATGCTACACTATAGTGTGCATAGCCAATGAAAACACAATCACGAGTCTTTGGTCCAAGTTCCCTTTTCTTAGGTTTCGGAATTTCCACTTTAGCCAAATAGTCTCAGACCTTTAAATATTTAAAGTTAGACTTCCGACCATGTCATTGTTCAAATGCAATAAAACCAGTCTTTCTATGTGGTATTCTGTTTAGGACAAAGCATGCAGGCAGAATTACTTCACCCCACAAGTTCATGGGTAAACCTAAACTAATGAACATGAAGTTCATTGTCTCTTTTAGAGAACGATTCTTCCTTTCAGCAACTCCATTAGATTAAGGCTGATAAGGGGCAGTAGTTTCATATATTGTTCCATTTTCTTCACAATATTGAGATATATCGTATTTTGTCCTTCCATCAGTTCTTAGTCTTTTGATTTTCTTTCCTAACTAATTTTCAACCTCAGTCTTATAAGATATAAATGAATTATTTGTTTCATATTTATTCTGAAGAAGATATGCCTTATTATATCTAGAAATGTCATCAATAAAGGTAACAAAGTAAATTTTTACTTTCTCTTGATTCACGTGACTTAAAGTCACCCAAGTCATTATGGACAAATTCCCAGAGTTCATTTTTCCTTTCTACGGACATGTGAGGTTTTTTAGTAAATTTAACCTCCGCACAAGTAAAACATTTAGCCAATGAAGAATCTATATCACCTTCAATCAAACCATGCTTACAAAGAATATTTTTAATGTAAGAAGCATTACAATGTCCTAATCTACCATACCATATATCTTAAGACTCAACCAAGTAAGAATAACTACTAGGAATTTCATTAATTACAGAATCCACATTCAGTACAAAGAGACCATTTGAATTATATCACTTCCCAACAGATACATTGTTCTTGGTGATGATTGCCTTGTATGTTCAAATGACATCCCAAATCCTGCCATATTGAGGAGATCATTAGAAATGAGATTTCACCTTATGTCCGGCACATCCAGTCCATCTTTGAGGATTAGGACCTTTTCTGAAGTTAACTTCGATCAATTGGACTTGTCCCTTTCTTCGGACTTGAGATGTTTGGACATTACTAATAAAAACCTATTCTCTTGTATCAACTGTTGAATAGTTGATAAAAGCATTTCGATCACAACTGATGTGCTTGGTAGCACCACTATCAATGATCCATTATTTTGGTTTTTCAACCAAAAGTACCTTAGTCACCACAACTTCAAGAGAAGTCTGCTTCCGTTAAGTTGACGTTAGCTTTGTTGAAATCTTTCTTCTTTCTATTTCCGCAATTTCTCTTTACGTGCTTCATATTAATTTTGAACTTACCCCATGATGATGATGGTAACTTCTCTATTAATGAGTCAACGATAAAATCATCAAGTAAAACCATTCCTACCTTGGCTAGTTTCGCCACTAGGATTTGGTATTCATCTATTTAACAGATATACTCTTGTCATCCTTCTCTACGTGGCATTTCGCTTTTTTTTTTTTTTTTTTTTGGAGACAGGAGGGGTATCCGACTTTAGGCCGACTAAATCCCCCCTGGGCTCGTACATGACCCCCGCACCATGCACGAATCGGGAACTTCTGGGCCCTAGTGAGCCTCAGGCGGGTGGCCCAAGAAATTATGCAGCGGCGAAGGTTTGATCACGAGACCTCGCTTCCTGAGGCAGAGTCTCAGCACGGAAATGAGAACGTGGCATTTCGCTTTTTGTTATACCGTGGGGGAAAGGATCCCCAGCTTTTCTCTGACAAAGAATGTTGACCCGTCAGATTCTTCGGAGACCTACCATACAACACACGTGTCTTCTGTGTCGGGTTCTCGCCTTTGGTCCGGGACTCCAGATCTCGTACACAGTATCTTTCACGAGATTTTAAGTTTTATGTGTCGTGAATTTGTGATACGTTACGAAAACAAAGGCGCAAGAAGAAAGCAAGTAACATGGCCCTCTATGATTCTAGCAAAGAAATATCAGAAACGGAAAAAATTATCCTTTTGTTAGTTTTGTTTTGTTTTGTTTTTTTTTTAATGGGTTTTGCTTGTTTCCAAGAACAAGTTTACCAAGCGGGTCAAAAACAGTTTCGCAGCACAGAAAATGAAAAACCTGTTTTGCTGTTCTCACCACATAACCATAACAGAAACACCCGTAATGTTATCAAGCGGGAAAAACAATGATATGTTTAGCACACTTTTCTAATTTTACAAAAGAGCATAGTGAACGAATATAGGAGTTTTTATCGGGCACACTTTTCCAATTTTCAGCCAACAAACGACAAAACCCATGTTCTGTCAAAAGTCTTCCAAAGAGCATAAATTTTGATTTATATTTCCAAAAATAGTTACTAAAAATACTTCGTTATCAAGCGATTTTTAGGTGTTTTTCCATAATAGAAAAACACCAGAAACTATTTCTCGTAAGGTTATCAAGCGGGCTCTTCGAGTCTATCTCTGAGATCTTATTTGTCTATTATCCAACATCTTCTACCGTCAGATCATGGATCCTATGATGATTTACCATAGAGTGGTGCATTGGACGGTGAGATCTCCATTATAACACATCTGATGAATAAGGTCAATCCCAGTCTTTCTTGGAATCGATGGCGGTGATTCTCAATTGTTCTTGGAATCGACCTGCTTGAATCGGTAACCGACTCATCCATTATTAATTGAGAGCTGATTTTGGAACCGACTACCAAGTGGGATAAGACAATTATGTGATGCCTCGTCGTATAGTCCCTACAACACTACACCAGTGTGGGGCTAATGACAGCATGTAAGGAATTGAGCTCGTCTCCAGAGAGGCGTGAGCCCAAGGTTCTGCCAGGGGGCATCCAGCGGCTGAATTGTGCCGCACACATCTCGGAGCATGCCTAGGGATGTGTGAGGCACAACCCAACAGTTGGCAACACCCTGGGCATTCCCTGCTCCCTGGAGACGATCCTGATCCGCATGTAAGGGCATCAACATGAATGGATTTTTTTTTAGTTCACTGGGATGGGGGTGGGATAGTGATTTTCCGCACTCCTGTGTTTGGGCATAAAGGCCACACAACCAAGCATTGATCTTTTTCTTTACTTAATAATTATAACTTAGGGAGGGTTCTTCGCTTGGGGCAGGGGGGCAATCACATCAAGCACGACAACATCAATAGTGGAGGGACTTTTGTGCATTCATGAGGCGTGAGAGTCATTTCACCTCCCTTTGTGTTTGTGTATAGATGCCATGCAGCTAGAGAGAGATCTTTTTCCCTTATAACTTATAAAGATTATATTGTAAGGGAAGTAGTTTTCTGTCCGGGAGTGTGGCCTACGCCAGCACTCCCATGTGTCTATCTCTCTCTTCCTCAAAATAAGGGTGTAGAGATGTCTTTTCAAATGGAGAGGAGAGAGATAGACTCATGGGAGTGCTGGCATAGGCCACACTCCCGGACAGACAACTTTCTCCCATGTTGTAATTACCAATAAAAAACACAAAGGTAATGCGAACAACGATCTTTGAAATTACCATCCCATTGTGAACTAAAAAATCATATCCATGCTGATGCCCCTACGTGCGCTCGAATTGGTGCAAGGACCATGCGACTAAGCAACAATCTCTTGCCCTATATAATGAAAGAAAAGGTTGTCAGACAATGCTCCTATGCCCTCTCACATGGGATAGTGAAATGACCACACTACCCATTCCTTTGGATGCCTGCACGTACATTCCCATTAGACCCCACATTGGCATAGGGGCCACTCAACCTGGCAGCAAACCCCTTCACATATTCAATTATTTGTATGATTGGGAAGTTATTTGCATACTTAGAAATTTTGGATTTATTTGAGTGCCTAAAACCATTAAAGAATCAGAATTGAACTGTCGCATTATTAAATGAGATGAGGTCCTACTTTTAAAAACTTTTAAGGCAAGAGTTTGTTGTCTGATCAGGTAGCGCCTACACAAGCGCGGGGCCAATCAGAGCATATGTAGGGATATCAACATAGATGTAATTTTTTACTTCATAGGACAGCGCAAGGCCAATGAGAGCACATTTAGGAGCCATGCAACCAGGACTAATACTGTTACGATTTGTTCTCAAACATTGACAACCTTATTCATCTCCCCAAAAAAACAAAACACCAATAACCTCCAAACAAAGACCGTGCAACATGGTTCTCCCTATTGTTCAAGACATACCTCACCTTAAATCGTATATCAATAAGAGTGAACAACTGTGTTTTGCATGACATGTGAATTTTTTTTTTTTTGAGGTAAAAGAGAAATTATTTATTGCGGCCTGACCAGCACATGGTATCCGAGTTATAAATATCAGACAACCATGAAGTGTATATGGGCCATAGTGTCCTACACACCAAAGATAATGCTCTCCGGGGGAAGGAGTCAGCCACGTTGTTAATTTTCCTGAGATTGCGATGGAAAGGACAAGGGATAAAAAACAATAAAAAAAAAAGAATTGCAAGATGTTGAATATCTTTAACAATGTCAACTACCGCAACCTGAACTGAAAAGTGGCTATGGGATAAATAGGATATGAGACATATTTAGTTCACCAAAAATCCCTGATCATATGAGACATATTTATTTCATGAATGGAGTGAAGCTCCAAAATATTTTTGTTTAAGTAGATATAAATTAATTAGGAGTTGCTTATGTTTAAGTAGTCAAAAGGACTGCAGAAGTTAAGTTTGAAAAATCTCAGCATTAGAGATATATCGAAGTGAAACAACCAAATTCGAAAATGACAGCTATGTGTCATGACCTTGTGGAGTTTCCAACTGTGTTCATACGATTGGAGGCCAAATAATTGAATTAGTTGGGGGGAAACTAACAAGACATTAAAATTAGGTAATTAAGATCCATTTGGTTAGGATAGAAACTCTTTACACTCCCCAAAGGCCAAACTTAACAATCCATCTCAATTGTTTATGGCCCTCCTGTATGATTTTTTTTTCCCATTTTGTTTCTTCAACATCTAAAATTAACAAGGATTATCATTAAACTTGACAACGATAGATTAGCTTACCATGATATTAGATGATTACATGAATAACATACATAGAAACTTACTATCATAAAACAGAAATGGTTGAGTGTAGAACCCTGTTCTCCCCTCAAATAAAGATATTGATATTTTCCCCATATCACTAGACTTGGGAAGAGAGTTAGAGCTTCTTAATTTTCAAATCTAATATACAAATTGATAAAAATTGGGAAAATTACATATCCCTCCCCTGTACTCTGCTCTAATTACACGTTCCTCCCCTTGGTTTTCCCACCTTACATACGATTCCCCTGTAGTTTTCGAAAAATTACTAAATTTTTAGGAGCATGTCATGACTATAGAATTTGGGCTTCATTGAGAAGATCAACCATGTCATGACTATAGAATTCTCAGTCTCCCATTTAACATAAGTAGGTGAACCAGGTGCTAGTTTCCCTTTGCTCCTGAGGGAAAGCCTCACAGCAACTCACACCACACTCACACACCCGTTGTGGGACTTTTTTTTTTTTAGTACGACCGTTATGGGACTAAACCCACACACACCTCTTCTTTTTTTTTTTTTTTTTGGATGAAAGTGTAATCACACAAACCACACACCAATCCTAAAAGGTTAACAAAATGATATTGTACATTGGAGGACATCAAGATCATTTCATGTGAGGAGAGAGAGAGATACAAAAGTTCTAGTGTACTTTGCTCTGATGTCTTAGAGAATCTATTTTCACAAAAAGCTAATATTAGAAAAAGAGAAGATATAAGGTTTAGTACATTTGAATGATTTAAAATCATAGTTGGAAAATTAGGTTTGACTCGGGCTAGTCACTTGAGTAGAGTAACAAAAAACATGAAACTTGATAAGGAATCATGAAGATTCCCTAAAATTTAAGAAATGTTCAAACCATGTCTGAATTAGTTTGAGTTTTTATTGACTCAGTGTTTTCGCCTAAATCATGTGAAACTCACCGAGTTTGGGTTTTCTTCTTTTATTTGGCCATAAACTATTCTTAGACCATAAGCTAGGTTTACAACCAAACAAAACCCTAGAATTATTCTTTTTTGTTGTCGTCAATATTAGTCTTTTTCCTTCAAACATGTGAAGCAAATCTTATTTGGCCATATTGATTCATGTTGATCAGGTTTGACTTGCCCGACTCACCAAATTTTGAAAAGAACGAGTCAAATTAACAACAAAAAAAAAGAGCATAATTTTCCAACTATGGGCTGAGATATTTATTCTATTTTCTTCTTATTTATTTAAATTTGGAGGTGTGTGCTCTCATACACCAACTGAGGGACGATTGTTGAAGGGGGCTATGAATCAGCCGAACCAAGCTCAGAGTTTTCTGTACCAGCCATCTTGTAAGGAAAATGGCACTTGACCATATACTAGGGTACCAATCCAAGTGGGGAGTACACACTCAACCCAAAAAAGGAACCAAAGACAAGAAAAGAACAGTGACAGCTTGAGAATACTTCACCCTAATACTCTCCAAGAGGTATCATCAATCATAAACAAGTTCAAAAACTTCACAAAGGCTGTATACTCAACAATAAGTCCAAGAAAAACGGAGCTCAGACATTCTCAGCTATACCTAGGCAAAAAACAGACTCCACAAAAAAGAGTTGTGCTCACATAGAGCCTTCAAGCAGCAAGAAGGGACACATGGACCTTGACAAGCACCCTTGGGCAATTCTAGTGCTCCATTCCAAGCCTCAAACCCATGCCGAGAGAGAGAGAGATACAGAAACTTCAAGTTGGAGCTGGCGGTAACTCTAGCAGTGGATAGAGAGGCTTCAAATCATCAAGAGAGCTTCATCTGAGCTCAAACAACAGTTGCAAACACCAGGATAGGTTATATTAAACCTATTTCATGCTCCTTTCAACAGATTTCTTACATAAGGAGTTTCTCCTGGAAACCCTTCGTTCCCTAGGGTTTCAAAGAGAAGGAAAGAATGGAAGCAAGAAGATAGATTCGACTCTCAAACCCTAAGGCTTTGATACCAAGTTAGATTTTAGGTTAAGAAGGTAAGTAAGAGAGAAGGAAGAAGTTGGAGGAAGAAGATGGCAAGAGAAGAGAGAAGAGAGAAGAGAATGTTTTGGGTTGTAATCGGTTGTGTTGGGGAGACTTCTCCACACATCTATATTACTTCAATGATATTAATGAGAGAATTACAACCACCTCCCTAGGGAGGTAAAAGATAAAAAAGACAAAAATACAGAATTACATAATAAGGTAACTAGTAATAAGACTATTACCCAAACTACCCTTATTACACGACTTCTAACAAGTTGTTTTTTTGCCCACATTCTTGTTGTGCTGCCTATTTTTAACATTTTGAACCTAATTCATGCATTAGTTTCACATAGAAAACACTCAAAATAATACTTTTGGTTTTGACCCAAGTTTGATAGTGCAAATTGTTCTTGGACATGGTATCGAACATAACTCCTTTAATATAAATCAGATTTCCAACAAATCCAAGATTGTTTATTCATAACTGTTCAATAACTGTCTCATGGAACATCTTAAAGGAAGTCGGATGCCTAGGCAAAATATCATGTGGATGATTTAGCCAAACAAAGTTATTCATAGACAACCCTGTATAGTGGTCCTCACCCCTTGATTTAGTGGGTATACTTGCATGGTTTTACTGTGGCCAACATGCCCCCAAACACATCTTTTACATTTTGCTATTCTAATACTTTTTTGGCTTCAATTAATAAAATCCTTCTATTCCCAATGAGAAAATTTTACTTTAAGTGTATAAGGAATCTGTTACATCATGCTCCCTGTTAAGTTATATTTATAGTAAAGCCAACCAGGACAAGAAAACTTACATGATTAGAAACCACAGACATAAGCAAATCATTAGGATCTGGAACATTATACGTCTTTGCTGCAAACATCAACATTGCCGTTGCTAACACAAAAAGTGACCTCTGGCATGATGGCAGCAACATTCCTGTCAATTAGACCACAGAAAGAAGTCAAAGAATATGTAAATCCAACTCTTTAAAGTTCAAGAGGTCATTCTTTTGTGTTTTACGAATTTTTCAATTACAATACCATTAAAAGGATCCAGAGATATATTTATGAGAGAAATTGGAAGCTAAAAGAATCCAACAATGTTTTGATTGGTGTTCTACAACATCACAAGTTTAAGCAAGAAAACCTGGTATAGAGGAAAGTGCTCAGTTGTAGATACTTAGAAAACATTAGAATGCAATGCAATGGTTTTCATTACAGTAATGAGTACTGAAAAAATGAATTAATCTTGTTAAATACTTCAAGACAGATTTCAGCACACATGTCGCACTTCTAAATTCTAGTGGGTTCTCACCTTAAAGCGTGAAGCAATAAGAGTTAAGCCGAAAGAATAAGCTATAGCTTCAAAATTTGAAGGCAAGTTATCAGAAATATTGGCTTGTATCCATAAAACACAAAGCAACTGGGATGTTTGGTCCTCACTTAGTTTAGTAATTATTGGCTCCTGCATATTAGAAAAGTGGAAAGAAATAATGGGTATTGCTTGATATGGAAGAAAACAAGTGCGCTACATCCCAATTATCACTATGCACTCCTTGAAATTATAATTAGAAAATGCATGAATTCCAAGCACTTATCGCCTCATTAAGCATCTTGTCCAGTTGTTCTCACATTAGAACAACTTATTTTGTAAAAGTTAGGCGAGTTTTTACGGGCCCAGCCCTGTTTCTCATCACCAGATTCTCTATCTTTAGAATCATCTTCAGTATTATTCCCATGCTTTTCTACTATTGCATTGCCCTTCTCCCTGCAATGCTTTTCAAGTAGAGCAGCAGTGGAGGCAAACACCGATTCAGTTTTGCTATCAACTTCCTTGGTTCATACAGACTCTCAGATCATGAAGATGCTAAGTCATGTCGAGGATTGTTAGATGATGGAACAAGGATAATAGCAAATATCTGGTGTGCTTGAATATGAGCTTCAACATCTGGAAAAGTCAGTGTTTCTATCACAAAATCATGTGGTACCTTTCAATTCAGAAGAGCTCAAAAGGAACCTTCCACAGCCACCTGCAGATATTTCAACCTTGCCTCAGCTACCTCATTAGTAAGATTAATCATCCTATATCAAAGGAAAAGGAAAGTAAAAATATAAGAGGAAACAGAAATTCCTGTTTCTTTTGTAAAAGGATGTCAGAATCACTTTTATGTCCTGTATTAGTTTAGATTCTTGGTCCATTTGGCCAAGCAAACACGAAGTCCTGCAGAAGGTTCAACCTAGTTACTTGATCCATAATATGATCAACCTGGCTTCAAGCTCTGAAATTTTCACAAACAATAACTGCTCCCTTTCAGACGCAGCTGTTTCAACCTGTCAATTGAGAAAATATAGAACAATTTGCACTTAACTTGACCTCAAATGAGACATACATAAAGAGAACTATAACACATAATTAATATTAGAAAGAAAGAATTGAACAGTTCCATCAAGCTCCAGAGCCTATAGAGAGCATTGAAAAATAAAATTTCACATAGAGCTGCTATTGAGACCTAATATAATAGGCATATGGCATATAATTCTTTTAATAAGAAAAAGAATACTGAGTAAACCAGTGATCGGCTGTTGCTTTAAAGTACTAGTGAGTTTATTAAAGAAGAGGAAACAGGCTGATAACAACAGTTTTTCTTATAGGAATAACAATGAAAACTCGGATCATAACATAAATAACAAAAAAAAGATCCATCCTTGCCTATGGAGTCCACCGAATCATTAGTGGAAGTTGGGAAACCCAAGAATGATGCACTTGATGCAGCCGTCTACCCCCCCGGTTTCTCTAAAGTGTCACATATTATTAAGGAATCTCTTACCCATGACCTCCAACCTAAAACATTGTTAGAATCACCCTAGCTTACCACATGAATAGAATTAAGCTTCTTCATTATTCTAGCTAAAATAGATGTTAATCATTGTTACACGGACACAGCTCCAACCTTATTTTGGTCACATTGGCCTTGGAAAAGAGTAATGGCTATAAAGAACTCATCTTTTTTCAGCCCTTTCTACACCTTCAAAAAGTGAAATTTCAAAATCTGATCCTTCCTATATTGCTTTTGATGAACAAAGAAAGAGAGAGAGAAGATAAAATAGAGTTGATTTGAAAGGGAGCAAACAAAAAACGGTCATTGGAAAATATTTATATAGAGGAGGTGACATCAGAGATACATGGCAACTGTAGTTTCGTACGATTCGTGTACGTAAGCTGCATAATCACCACACAATTTTACATACATCTTGCCATGCCACCTAAGGATTTTAATCTCGAATTGGTTCTAAAAACCCTATCAAGTTTCACACATATAACGAAATGCATAAAGATTAGAATATTATCTTCACTTCAAAATAGCTCAAATTAGAATGTGCACTGCGAGGGAATGACTAAAAAATAAAGTAGAGAAAAGAGGAAAAAGGAAGAAATTCAATTGTGGAGGCGATCAAAAAACCTGGTAGACCCACCCACCAAAGGGGGGGAACAAAAATGCAAACCCAATTGGAAGTGGATACCTGTAAATCCAAAGCAAAACTTCTTAATTAGAACGTTTTCATGTTGGTTAACAAGAGAATTGAGAATGATTTCTATATCGCTTCAAATAATACTCTGTTTTCCAAGTAAAACAGGTGAACTTACAGGGACATGGGAGTCTCTGGCACTTCTCTTAGGATCAGTAGCAGAGAAAACATTGTAGACAAGGACGAAGGTGCCAATAATTTGAGCGGCCAAACCCACACCTTTT
The DNA here is from genome assembly GCF_018873765.1 of Telopea speciosissima. NCBI lineage: Eukaryota > Viridiplantae > Streptophyta > Magnoliopsida > Proteales > Proteaceae > Telopea > Telopea speciosissima. The sequence goes on along the minus strand of NC_057916.1, from coordinate 83,801,492 downwards.
CTGTAGCCATCGATGATCTCATTCGCCCCACCACCATACTGCACATAGTAAGACATTTGGAAGGCCTTTACTAGCCCTACACCACACATTGCACCCAAGCATTCTGCCACGAAGTACATCACAACACAGATTAGTAACACTTTACGGGCTAAGAAAAGCCCAAACGGCACTGCTGGTTAAAATGCCCTCCTGTAAACACAAACACACAACTGTTTATAATCAAATTGTTAACAACAGAAAACAGAGAAAGAAGCAAAAAAATGGATTACCCACCAGAGATGGCGGTGCAGTAAACAAGGATGAAGATCATGAAACAAAACCAAATATCATAGTTATGTCCTAGATGATAAGAGAAAATTTGAGCAGCGGTCATGAGGTGCCAAGCGTCGAGAAGGAAATAAAAAGAATACCAAAAAATTAAAAGCAAATAAGAAAATAGTGATGAGTTCGAGTTACAGTGAAGCAGTCTTGAATGAAATGAAAATGGCGGTGGCTAGTGATGCAGGTCCGAGTGAAGTAGAGAACCTCAGCGTTTCGATGACGACGATGATGGCTTTTCCGTCTCAAAATTTTTTTGCGGTGTAGGGTTGCAGGTTTGAGCTTTGATTGGTTGAATAAGATGAAGTGCACTAGCTAGAGCCGGACCTTTAGGGTTGGGCTTGGGCCTGTTAAAAATTCAACAAAAAAAAAAACATCAGAAAACAACCTAAACGAGTAAGAAACGAAGAGAAAAGAGGAAGAAGGAAGAAATTCAATTGAGGTGGCGATAAAAAAACCTAGTTGTCCCAAGAAGTAGTGACAAAGTAATTTCCCTCGGGATTAAAACAAGAGCTTTGAACTCTGCGCCATGGGAAAGAACAAAGATTATTAAATTGCAAGCAGTTAAACATAGAAGAAACCACTGAGATGGCTGCTATAGTAAGGGAGGGAATGGGAGTAGAAGAAGATGCGCAGAACAAGCCTGTTTTCCTGAATCAATTTCTTGTACCTTCGGTTTTGATGTGTTCGAAATTGAGCGGAACTTCTTTCTTCTTCTGTGGTTGGGTTAACCTGGTCTCAAAAACAGGAGGAGGGCTTTCGTTGGTGGATGAGAAGAACCACCTCCTCAGCTTCGAAGAAGGAGTTGAAGTGACATTGATGATGGAAGCCAAAAAAGGGTTTGGTATTCTGCAATTCGGAGGGGAGAGCACGTTGCGGCAAGTATAGAGGGAAGCGAATCTTAACAAAGTTTGTCACATGACTCTAGGATTTTTTCCGATCAAGGTTTTAGCAGTTCAGAATTTGTACAGGCGCGGAGTGCTTACCTACGACTGAGAGAGGGAAAATTTAAAGCATTTAGAATTGATTTGAAAGAGAGGGAACGAAATAACGGTAGACTGGTGCATATCTTTGGCGCCACACCTTCTCTATTTAATAATAAATATCTCCCATAAATTTCTTCTTTGGAATATCCATTTTCTCCACTATTTTGTGCCACCCATTCAAGAAAAAGAAGTTTAGGCCGATGCAATGAACAAAAGCATGCCAAATTAACATACTAAATAAGATACTTGCTCTGCCCTCCTAACCAGTACAAGACAATCGAGAAAGGGATAAGGGATGATGCTAGCATGCCCCTCCCCAACACACGCAGAAATTCTCTCTTATAGCATATATTTCAGAAGAAAATCCTCAAAATTTGATGAGTTATAGAATATAATAATTTATTGGTTGCAAAAGATGCAACCAACTTGGCTCCTCAAAATATCATTAGATCTAAGAGATAATTTGCTTAATAAATATTGTTCATAAGGACTCTTGTATGTAGCAAAATTCTATCCCTTCTTAATTGACCAGGACTGCAAACTAGCAGAACAAAATGGTCCAGCACCCAGTTCAGTTTAAAAAAATATTGTTATCAAAGAGAAATTCATTTTGAGTCAGCAGAAATGAAGCACATCAAATTAAGATGAAAATAAAAAAGGTGATCAAATTCATACGTATTATGAATGCAAGGTCACAGATGCTAAAGAAATTACATGAGCCAGAATCAACAATGACCCAACAGTTGCCTTCGCAACAGAACCCATAGATGGAAGCTTCTCCAGTGTCATTGCCATCAAATCAAACAGTGGTCGAGCATCACTAATTACCCGATTAGGGTAATTAGTCCTAGTCATATTATGTTTCTCTTTCTTTTGTTTTTCTCTTTTTTATTGTTTTTCCCTCAGCCGAGTTCTATTTGGTATTCCTAGTTGTAATAGGAATTCCTAATAGGATTAGGGCTGAGGCAGCATTCCTATTTTTACTTTGATTAGTTGTAATTCAATTTAATATAAATAAAGGGCCTGGGTGATCGATTTTGATCATTCAAGCATTCAGTTCATAGGGCTGATAACATAATAAAATCCAACCTTGCCTAGGGAGCCTTCCGAATCATTAGTGGAAGTTGGGAAACCCAAGAATGATGCACTTGATGCAGCCGTCTACCCCCTGGTATCATCAATCATAAACAAGTTCAAAAACTTCACAAAGGCTGTATACTCAACAATAAGTCCAAGAAAAACAGAGCTCAGACATTCTTGGCTGTACCTGGGTAGAAAACAGAGCTCCACGAAAAAAGAGTTGTGCTCACATAGAGCCTTCAAGCAACAAGAAGGGACACATGGACCTTGACAAGCACCCTTGGGCGATTCTAGTGCTCCATTCCAAGCCTCAAACCCATGCCGAGAGAGACAGAGCTACAAAAACTTCAAGCTAGAGCTGGCGGTAACTCTAGCAGTGGATAGACAGGCTTCAAATCATCAAGAGAGCTTCGTCTGAGCTCAAACAGCAGTTGCAAACACAAGGATAGGTTATATTATTTCATGCTCCTTTCAACAGATGTCTTACATAAGGAGCTTCTCCTTGAAACCCTTTGTTCCTAGGGTTTCTAAGAGAAGGAAAGAATGGAAGCAAGAAGATAGATTCGACTCTCAAACCTTAAGGCTTTGATACCAAGTTAGATTTTAGGTTAAGAAGGTAAGTAAGAGAGAAAGAAGAAGTTGGAGGAAGAAGATGGCAAGAGAAGAGAGAAGAGAGAAGAGAATGTTTTGGGTTGTAATCGGTTGTGTTTTTTTTGGATGAATAAGAATATCATTACCAAAAGGAAGAAAACACAAGGGGCCCCGAGGGGAAGAAGAAAAAATAAAAGCACAACCCAAGCTTAGCTAAGGCCAGCTGTAGCAACTAAAGAAACATTAGATAAACCCCAGGAATCAACAATGAGCCTGTTCCTTGGGGTGTCCGAACAAGAAGAGGGAGGAGCTAGCATTAACACTTTGCTTTGATTTCGAAGGAAATGGAATCCCAAATCTTCTGGTAGGAGCGAGAGTTGGAGGTCCATTTCCTGATATTGCGCTCCATCCAAATGTGGTTGAGAGTTGCACAAAAAGCTAATTTGCCTACTGTGTCACAAAAAGAATGGCCCGCAAAGGTCATGTTAATCTAGATCCATTCCCTTGAGAAAGGGAGAATTCTTCTGCGAGAAGGCAAGCACTTGGACAAGATACCTTTCCAGATGGCAGAAGCAGTAGGCAGTCAAAGAAGAGGTGATCCAAGTCTTCAGTATTGTTCCAGCAAAGGCAGCAAGCAGGAGAGACTGAGATCTGCCTAGAGCGAAGAAAAGCTTGAGTTGGGAAGCATTTGGTGAAGATTCTCCAAGCAGTGAAGCAATGACGGGGAATGTGAAACTTAAACCAGAGCAGCTTGCGCCAAGGCACCAAAGGGCCGTTCAAACGGATGAGGTTCTAGGCAGCCTTGGAAGAAAAAGAGCAAGAGTTGCTGGTCTTCCAAGTGACACAGTCACCCCTAGAAGCAGGCCTTCTGGAGATGGTGTGGAGCTCATTCCAAATGAGATCAAGGGCAGGAGAAGGAGGAGGACACCACCCAGCTTGATCAATGATATCAGCCACTAAGGAAAGCCTGTTGAAGTCGGAAGCATAGATGGTTCTTGGAGAGACCAAATGGAGGAGGATTCCTTTGGGATGCCAGTTGTCCAACCATAGGAAAGAGGAGAGCCCATCGCCAATAGTAGAGTGAATAGCTTGGAGGACCAGGGACCTGCTAGCAAGGATCTTAAGCCAGACCAAAGAGGCATCGGAGGAGTCTGAAGCAGTCCAGATTGAGTCCTAGCGAAGAAGGCTCGAATATAACCAATCTACCCAGATACTTTTCTGCTTTGAGGCAATCCTCCAAATAAGCTTGATGGTACCTGCCGAGTTCACCTCTTTTATTCTACAAATGCCTAGACCGCCTTCTTTTTTAGGGAGGCACACTACTGCCTAGCTGATAGGATGTAGAAATCTAGCTGATTCATTGCCCTTCCAAAGAAAAGAGGCAATGAGGGACTCCATGGATTTAATAACAGCTTGAGGAAGCCCAAAGATGCCTGACCAATAAATGTAAGAAGATTCCAGAACTGATTTGATAAGAACCAATCTGCCGGCGAAGGAGAGGAGCTTGCCCTTCCAAAGCTGCAACTTCTTCTTAATAAGGTCTAGCATAGGGGTGCAATGATGGGCGGATAGTCTAGCCGGGATAAAAGGGAGACCCAAGTATTTGACAGGCAAATGGCCTTCAAGAAAACCTGATTTCTCCAAGTAGGCTGATTTGCCCAGATCAGAAACCCCCGCAAAGAATAACAAGGACTTGGCCGGATTGATGCGAAGGCCAGATAGCTCATGGAAGTGCTGAAGACATAGCAAGATAGACTCAAGAGAGGCAATCGATGCCTTAGAGAAGAACATCAAGTCATCGGCAAAAGCCAAATGGGTAAGCTTGAGAGCTTTGCACTTGGCCATCAGAGAGATATGCAACTGATCAGTACTAATTTGGATTCTCTGGAGAGGACTTCCAAAGCCAGAGTAAATAAGTAGGGGGAGAGGGGTCAGCCTTGACGAATACCCACTGAAGCACCAAAATAGCCTACCGGGCTGCCATTCACCAAGACCGAGAACATTGGAGTCGAGATGCAAGAGGTGATCCAATTGACAAAGACCATAGGAAATCCCATCTTGTACATAACTTGAGCAATGTAATCCCACCTGAGAGAGTCAAAGGCCTTGTGGATATCAATCTTCATAAGGATGGAAGGAGCATGGTTTTTCCTGTCAAAGCCTCTGACAATGTCATTGCACAGAAGAATGTTGTCCGCAATATTTCTACCAGGGATAAAAGCAGATTGGTTGTTACTGACTAGTGGGTCCACAATCCCTTTTAGTCTTCTGGAAAGGATCTTGGCTATAAACTTGTAGAGCAGGTTGCACAGAGCAATGGGCCTGAAGTCATTCATGACAGTAGCACCTTCCTTTTTTGGGATGAGACAAAGGAAAGTATGGTTGATGCTCTTGATCTGACTGGGATTGAAGAAGAAACTCTCAATGGGGCAATGAGGTCCGCTTTGATGATATCCCATCAAGCAATAAAGAAACCCATGCTAAAACCATCAGGGCCCGGGGCACCATTCACCTTGAGGGAGTGGATAGTAGCAACAATATCCTCTTCTTTAGGAATAGCGCACAAGGAAGCATGCAGGTTAGGGGCAACAAACTTGTTGAGTAAGTTATCAGGGATGGGAGGATGATCCACCTGATGACTAGAGAACAAGTCTTTAAAATGCTGGACAGCTAGGTCTTTGATGCCATTTACTGTTGTGACAAGAGAGCCATCCAGGTGATAGAGCTGAGAGATAGAGTTTGCATTGGCTCTAACTTTCACAAAGTAATGAAAGTAAGCAGTGTTCGAGTCACCCAGATCCAGCTAATTGATTCTAGACTTTTGCTTCATTAAACTCTCTTCCCTAGCAAGCAAAGAAGCAAGCCCAGAGGTGATCTCTTTCTCTTCTACTGCTAGGGAACCATTGTGCAAATCAAATTATAACCGAAGCTGAATGGAGGCCAACCTGTCTTTGCAATCTGCCACTTGCAAATTAATGTTCCCAAAGGTGTTGAGGTTCCAAGTCTTGAGAGCAGCCTTGACATTCTTAAGTCTTTTTGAGAAAGCAAGCAAGGGGTTGGAGAAGGAAAAAACAAGAATGTTCCAAGCTTCAAGAACCAGCGGCATAAAGGTAGAGTGAGAGGAGCACATGTCGAAGTACTTGAAAGGTTTAGGGCCGAAAGAAGAGAAGGGTTTGATGGTTAGGGAGATAGGAGAGTGATCAGAGATACCCGGATTGTCAAAGTAAGCATGGGAAGAAGGAAAAGAGGTCAGCCACTCTTCATTGACTAAGACTCTATCCAATTTACAAGCAATACGATTGGAACCTGCCCTTTTGTTGGACCAAGTAAGAGGAAAACCAGTCCAGCTGAGATTATTTGCCCCTATATCCTCAATACACTCATTGAAGGAGTCCATAGCATTTGAATCTACATCATCTCCACCTTGCTTTTCTATGCTGTAGCGGATGACATTAAAGTCACCTCCCAAACCCCAAGGATGGTTCACAGTAAGGTGGGCAATAGAATGGAGATCAGTCCAAAGAGAGACTTCTCCACACATCTATATTACTGCAATGATATTAATGAGAGAATTACAACCACCTCCCTAGGGAGGTAAAAGATAAAAAAGATGAAAATACAGAATTACATAATAAGGTAACTAGTAATAAGACTATTACCCAAACTACCCTTAATACACGACTTCTAACAAGAAGTTTTTTTTTGCCTTGATTCTTGTTGTGCTGCCTATTTTTAACATTTTGAACCTAATCCATGCATTAGTTTCACATAGAAAACACTCAAAATAATATTTTTGGTTTTGACCCAAGTTTGATAGTGTAAATTGTTCTTGGGCATGGTATCGAACATAACTCCTTTAATATAAATTAGATTTCCAACAAATCCAAGATTGTTTATTCATAACTATTCAATAACTGTCGCATGGAACATCTTAAAGGAAGTCGGACGCCTAGGCAAAATCTCATGTGGATGATTTAGCCAAACAAAGTTATCTATAGACAACCCTGTATAGTGGTCCTCACCCCTTGATTTAGTGGGTATACTTGCATGGTTTTACTGTGGCCAACATGCCCCCAAACACATCTTTTACATTTTGCTATACTAGTACTTTTTTGGCTTCAATTAATAAAATCTTTCTATTCCCAATGAGAAAATTTTACTTTAGGTGTATAAGGAAACATCATGCTCCCTGTTAAGTTATATTTATAGTAAAGCCAACCAGGACAAGAAAACTTACATGATTAGAAACCACAGACATAAGCAAATCATTAGGATCCGGAACATTATACGTCTTTGCTGCAAACATCAACATTGCCATTGCTAACACAAAAAGTGACCTCTGGCATGATGGCACGAACGTTCCTGTCAATTAGATCACAGAAAGAAGTTAAAGAACATGTAAATCGAACTCTTTAAAGTTCAAGAGGTCATTCTTTCGTGTTTTACGGATTTTTCAATTACAATACCATTAAAAGGATCCAGAGATATATTTATGAGAGAAATTGGAAGCTGAAAGAATACAACAATGTTTTGATTGGTGTTCTGCAACATCACAAGTTTAAGCAAGAAAACCTATTATAGAGGAAAGTGCTCAGTTATAGATACTTAGAAAACATTAGAATGCAATGCAATGGTTTTCATTACAGTAATGAATACTGAAAAAATGAATTAATCTTGTTAAATACTTCAAGACAGATTTCAGCACACATGTCGCACTTCTAAATTCTAGTGGGTTCTCACCTTATAGTTGTCTCTTGACTATAATTTTCAAGCCTATCGGATCTGGTGCATTGCCAATACTCATCAAATCTGTCTTCCTTATGTGATTATGAAAACCATGGAGTTGGCTGCTGAGAGAGACTCCAAGGCTAACCTCCCTTATAGTTGTCTCTTGACTATAAATTTCAAGCATTTTGAAGTGGATCTCACTGATGAGATTCCCTCCACAAATCCTTCCGCCATTGATACTTCCACTTTGAAGAAAATGGCCATTCCTACCAGTGCTTCTGATGCTCCTCCTCCTCCTGGTCGTCAAGCTAGGCGCAAGCAAGCCTCTTCATCCTTTGTTGATAGTGATGCTTCTAATGATGATGATAGTGAGGATGAAGAATATGTGACAAGGGCTGAATTTGCTGCTTACCAAGAGAAGCTTGACTCTCGCCTTCAGGGCTTTGATGATCAGTTCGCCGCACTTCGTGGAGACAACAAGGAGATTATGGCTCAGCTTCGGATGATCGCTCAGCATTTCCACAGTTCTACCCCTCCTGCAGATGATTAGTGTTTTTTACTTATGTTTTCTTTTAAAAACCACTTGAGTTGTAATATTTGAACAACTGCTTTGCTTTTAGTATGGGTCTTAAACTCCTGGACATTTCTAGGGGGAGAGTGCTTTGGACTATTTGGTTTAAGAACATTCAACCTATATGATTGCCTTGCTTTACTTTTATAACTATGTGGTTGACTTATTTTGATAACTATTATATGCAATTATTTCTTTATTATATGATCTTCGGATGATTACTCAGCATTTCTCTACTCCTTTTTGTTGTTGACAAATGGGGAGAAGATATGATGATTTGGATTTGGATTTGAACTTATTTATGGCTTATGATGTGATGGATATGATTATGATGCATGTTTTGACTGTCGTAAAACTGTTATGTTATGCTATATATTGCTACCAAATCATATGTTTGTCATCATCAAAAAGGGGGAGATTGTTGGGGATTTCTAACCCACTTCCATAAGTGTTTTGATGATAACAAACATATTAGACATGGTCTTGTGTGTGTCTTCGTGTCAACAGGCCAATAAGTCACAAAACTAGAAGGCACAAAGTTAAAGACACTCAAGAACAAACCATTGAAGTTTAAGACCTTGAAAACGTGACAAAGCTTGTCAAGTAAAGAAGATATCAAAGAGCTTTTGAAGATTCAAGAACATCACGTGAAGCAAAAAAGACAAGATGCTCGATGATTTGGATTTGGATTTGAACTTATTTATGGCTTATGATGTGATGGATATGATTATGATGCATGTTTTGACTGTCGTAAAATTGTTATGCTATGCTATATATTGCTACCAAATCATATATTTGTCATCATCAAAAAGGGGGAGATTGTTGGGGATTTCTAACCCACCTCCATAAGTGTTTTGATGATAACAAACATATTAGACATGGTTTTATGTGTGTCTTCGTGTCAATAGGCCAATAAGTCACAAAGTAAGAAGGCACAAAGTCAAAGACACTCAAGAACAAACCATTGAAGTTCAAGACCTTGAAGACGTGACAAAGCTTGTCAAGTAAAGAAGATATCAAAAGAGCTTTTGAAGATTGAAGAACGTCATGTGAAGCAAGAAAGACAAGATGCGCGATGATTTGGATTTGGATTTGGATTTGAACTTATTTATGGCTTATGATGTGATGGATATGATTATGATGCATGTTTTAACTGTCGTAAAATTGTTATGTTATGCTATATATTGCTATCAAATCATATGTTTGTCATCATCAAAAAGGGGGAGATTGTTGGGGATTTCTAACCCACATCCATCAGTGTTTTGATGATAACAAACATATTAGACATGGTCTTGTGTGTATCTTCGTGTCAATAGGCCAATAAGTCACAAAACTAAAATGCACAAAATAAGAAAGCACAAAGTCAAAGACACTCAAGAACAAACCATTGAAGTTCAAGACCTTAAAGACGTGACAAAGCTGGTCAAGTAAAGAAGATATCAAAAGAGCTTTTGAAGATTGAAGCACGTCACGTGAAGCAAGAAAGACAAGATGCTCGTGTGCACATACTTAGGCACTCACACTGTATACTCGTAATAGCATTTGCATAAAATTAATGAAACAAGCATGTGCATCATTTAGAGACTTTAGGAGGTTATAAATGAACCCCCTATGCCCTTAGAATGTGTTAGAATTGGTTGGAGAATGTCCCGGACCAATCCCCGCAGTCAAACTGTCAGAATCATGCCTTGACTGGGATCCGATCGACCGGATCTCAGGGTATGCATCAATCGGGATTCACAGCAGCCTTACTGGCAAGTTCCCATATATGATCCGGTCGACCAGATCAAGTGGGACGATGATCCGGTCGACCAGACAACGACTGGATGCTATTTTGGCCTTTAAACAGTTAGTTTCAAACGGCTAGTTTCTCCAACGGCTATGATCCAGTCGACCAGATCAATCTTCAGGTCGACCAGATTGGTGAAAAATAGATCCGTTAGAGCACATTTTGCATATGTTCTAAAAGCCATTAATGAGCCTATAAATTGAGAATATGTCAGTCCTTTTCTCCTATCCACTACAGTCCAAAATTCAACTTTTGAGAAAGGTGAAAAGTGAATTATTGCTCTCTTTATTGAAGTCTTCTTGTCTACATCTCCATCACTCAAGGATTGACTTCAAAACTTAAAGGACCTTCACATGCTCACACTCTAAAAATAAGTCTTTAAGAAGGTATTCATTTGCAAGTATTCATTTGCATCATTTGGCACTTGCAAGGAGTATACATCACACTCCTTGCCTAGGTAATCTTTACCTTTATTCTCTTTTGTATTAGTTTATGCTTTTGAGTTTATAAAACATTGTTTGCATTAGCCTAGACTGTACTTAGGTTGTGCAAGGATCCTCTTATCCTTAAAAGATTTGGATTCTCTTGTCCTTAAAAGATTGGGATCCACTTATCCCGTAGAAAAATATTGTAAAGGTGTTCCTCCCACCTACTGTACTGAAAGGAAGTAACTAGTGAATTCTCTCAAGGTTGAGAGGAGTGGACGTAGGCTAAGTTTAGCCGAACCACTATAAATTTTGTGTGTTCTTCATTTGTGTAATTTCTCTCTTTCTATCTTGTTTAAATTCAAGAAAATTTAAAACGGACAAAAATTCACTAGTGATAACCTATTCACCCCCCTCTAGGCATGTCTAAGTCTACGGCTCTTTCATATTCTCTTTTTTTTCTTCTCCTCTCCCTCTTAATTTGAGGCTGTTGTATTTCCCATTCTCTTTGGTAATGAAATTTTTATTCACCCCCAATAAAAAAGAGATGGTACAGAAGTTTGGATAGGATTGCTAAAACTGTCTCACATGAGCTTCTGAAACGGTAACTCAAATAAATGGAATGCCTCTATATGGCCAGAAGAAAAAGTTGTGGCAGTGATGAGGTCCAAAAAAAATGTACATAGTGGTTAATGACTTAAAGAAAATTTTCCATAGCAATTAAAGAGAAGATTCAAAGTTACTTTATGTCTGCATAGCTTGTCTCTCTTCTAATAAAATTTTTTTATTTACAAAAAAAAAAAGGGAATGCATGGGAGAGAAACAGAAAAATAAAACATGAAATTGAAGGTTAATATTGTCAATAAGCAGCTTCCTGCAGATCGTGAAGAGTTTTATATCAAAAGCCTAATTACAAATCATCTGTAAAACTCCTCCATCATCCAACTGGCAAAAAAAAAATCAATATCTCACATCAAGTATAATGAAAAAGAAGTTTTAGCAAGAGAGAGTAGAAAAGGCACCAAAATACCTGGAGTGTCCACAAAGTGGCACATATCAGACAGAACAACCATAGCTAACCCCTGCCGAGGAACCCAGTGCTTGCCAATATCAAAGTAAGCGAACATTGGATCTAAAACCTGGTGCATTGTCGTACTCTTCTTGGCCAATTTTAGCCCATATTTTTGGATTTTCAATCTCTTCTCTGTTGTGCAAGTAAATCAATGTATTAACCACAGTCCACTACATTATTTTTTTTAATCTTTGGAGGAATAGAAAGAAAAAAGTTCTATCAGAAAATGTATAATGAATCAAGAATACGATATTGAAGGACCTCATTTTTGGAGTTAAACATGTGGGGTTGCTCATTATTACTGAGTCAATAAAGTGTTTTTTTTTTTGCACGTCTTAGCCTTAGGTAGCTCAGGCTAAGATCACTACCAACACCCACACCACCCCTAGCATCAAATCTAACTACTTCATCAACCCAATTGTGATCTGGCTCCCCCCTTTCACCATCATCTACAAGATTTATATCTGGTTCGTAGTTATCCAGTGTGGCATGCACAATCTGCGAAAAGTATAAATCCTTAAATCAAGAGAAATTCATGATTTAGGAACCCAATTAAACTTAATATAGCCAAAATTTTAAGATGTACAAACAAAAGCTTAAAGTGGAAGTATATTCACAAATAGAGAGACTTGATTATCAGACTCGCATATATAAATGAATGTGCATGCTTTAATCATAACTTGCTATGGGTTAACAAGTTGTTGATCCTATGTAACTACCATTACCTGTGTTAGCATCAGATGCAGATAACATTAGATGGATACATATCAAACTCAATGATCTCCTAGAACTAAATGTAGTCTACAGACACACCCACACTATGTCAAACGTGCATCAATATGAGTAAACATGTCAAAAATCTAACAAGAGTGTGAAGTCTTGGAATGCCAGCCCTAGACACAAGATATGAGCAAGCATGCCCCCCCCCACCCCCACCACACGCAAAAATTCTCTCTTATAGCATATATTTTCAGAAGAAAATCCCCAAAATTTGATGAGTTATAGAATATAATAATTTATTGGTTGCAAAAGATGCAACCAACTTGGTTCCTCAAAATATCATTAGATCTAAGAGATAATTTGCTTATAAAATACTGTTCATAAGGACTCTTGCATGTAGAAAAATTCTATCCCTTTTTAATTGACCAGGACTGCAAACTACCAGAACAAAATGGTCCAGTACCTAGCTCAGTATAAAAAAATATTGTTATCAAAGAGATTCATTTTGAGTTAGCAGAAATGAAGCACACCAAATTAAGATGAAAATTAAAAAGTGATCAAATTCATACCTGCGGTGAATGCAAGGCCATAGATGCTAAAGAAATTACATGAGCCAGAATCAACAATGACCCAATAGTTAGCTTCGCAACAAAACTCATGGATGGAAGCTTCTCCAGTGTCATTGCCATCAAATCAAACAGTTGTCGAGCATCACCAATCTAAAAGAAACCAACTCTTTTGAGCACCTTTGTTCAAGATACTGGGTAATCTACAACAAAGAAAAGGAGACCAAAATAACCTCTAAATAAGCCATTGATACGCAAATAACGAAAGTAGGTTAAATTAAAGAAGGGAGTATCTTTGGAATTCGGAGGGGGTTCTTGGCAGCATATTCACACAATTTAACAATTTTCTATTTATTTGGAGCACCCTTCTACAAAATTACACAGCAAGACATCATTATCCCAGATGTTAAAAAGATAAGTAGGACTACTCTGCTTTTATAACACCATGTAACAAGAAGATAAATGCATCTATCTCAAACAAGGATACAAGACATCCAACATGACAACCCTACAAACTAGATAGGAAAACACATCTGTATATGTACTCTCTCTCTCTCTCTCTCTTACCTGGGAAAGTCAATGTTTCTATCACAAAATCATTTCGTACCTTTCAATTCAGAAGAGCTCAGAAGGAACATTCCTCAACCAGTTACCTGCAGATAATTCAACCTTGCCACAGCTACCACATCAGTTGGATTAATCATCCTACATCAAAGGAAAAAGAAAGTAAAAATATAAGAGGAAACAGAGATTCCTTTTTCTTTTGTAAAAAGACGTCAGAATCACTTCTATGTCTTGTATTAATTCAGATACTTGGTCCATTCGGCCAAGCAAACACGAAGTCCTACAGAAGGTTCAACCCTATTACTTGATCCACAATATGATCTACCTGGCTTCAAGCTCTGAAATTTTCACAAGTAATAATTGCTCCCTTTCGAGGCGCAATTGTTTCAACTTTGTCAATTGAGAAAATATAGAACAATTTGCACTTAACTTGCCCTCAAATGAGACATACATAAAGAGAACTATAACACATAATTAATATTAGAAAGAAAGAATTGAACAGTTCCATCATGCTTCATAGCTTATAGAGAGCATTGGAAAATAAAATTTCACATCCTTGTTTTTTATTTTTTGGTAGAAACTTCCCTTGTTTTTTATGAGACTTTGCTTTTTTGTTTTACAATGAAAAAAAGACGGTAAAAACATGAGAATAAAATTATTTTTATCAAAGGTTATGTTTGGCATTCCTTTATTAGCTTTGTCTTCATCCAAACCGGAAATGTTTTCGCTTTGCCGATATCTATTTCTCTAAACCCACTCCCACCCTTGACCCCACCTCCACCTTCAACTCTAGCTACCCTCCCCGCATGAGTTGGGCTCACGTTCACATACGAGAATGGCTTTCAACCGTTCAGATGGAATCCACCCCATGTGGGTCCCATAGAGTGGATTCCATCCGAGCAGTGTGAGTGTTCTTGTGGGAGTTCGGTTCCTCTGCACGTACCAATAGGTGAACGTACATCTAAGAGCAAATCACCTGTCCTATTTTTGCCATTTACAAGGGGAGGAGGGGTTTTTATGAAAACAAAATTAAATTGTGATTGGCTCAGAGATGTACGTTCACCTGTTGTACGGGCAAATGATTTATTCTCTCTCATGGACACCCCCTCCGCGGAGGAGGCTTAGGTTCATGTGCGAGAACATTCTTGTACGCCCCGAGCCTAACTCCCTCCGCTCCACATACCCTACACAAAAGTCACTAGTTGATCTCCAATGTTCCATGTGCCCCCATTTCCTCCATACCCACCGCCATGACCAGACACACATTGCACTTTCACCACCACCATCACCATAAACGCCACCACCTACTATGCCCCAATGCAACCCTCGACACTAGCACTAGCTCTAAATCCTTACTCGTGACTAGAACCACGTTCATTCACACACCTCTGCCACCACCACTGTCCTTTGTTCTTCCTCCCCAACCCTACCCTGCAACCCCACCCCACCGCCACTGCCACCGCCTGCAACTCTCCCTCACCCTATCTTATAACTTTGTCATTCGGATGGGAGTGGGGCAGGGTTGTTGGGCAAGGTTGGGGTGGGGTAGGAAGAATAGGAGAGGAGGGGTGGGGTGGGGAGTTGTCGGTCAAGGTGGGGTGGGGCGGGGTTGCGAGGCAAGGTGGGGTTGGGGGAGGAAAAATAGAGATGGTGGAGTATAGTTGCACGGCATGGTGGGTGCGGGAGGAAGAACAGAGGGAGTGTGGGGGGTTGTATAGCTAGGTGGGGTGGGGTTGTGGGGCAAGGAGAGGGTGGGGAGGAAGAACAGAGGGGTTGGTGGAGGTTGTGTGGCACGGTGGGATGGGGAGGAAGAACAAAGGGAGTGGGGGCGGGGTGCAAGTCAAGGTGGGGTGGGGGAGGAAGAACAAAGAGGGTGAGCGGGATTGTGAAGCAAGGTGGGGGTGGGGAGGAAGAATAGAGATAGTGGGGTCGGGTTGCACGGCATGGTGGGGTGTGGGAGGAACAACGAGAGAGGGTAGGATGGAGGTTATGGAGAGGGGGTAAGGAGGGTTGTGGGGCGTGGTGGAGAAAAGGGAGGAAGAACAAAGGGTAATGGTGGTGCTAGTGGTGGTGGCGGAGGTGTAGATCGAGGAGGTTCTAATCATGGGGAAGAATTTGGAGCTGGTGCTAGTGTTGAGGGTGGCATTGGAGGCGTAGGAGTTAGTGGAGTTTATGGTGACTGCGGTGGAGAAGATGCAAGTGAAGTGTTCGGTCATGATGTTAGGTACGATGGTGGTGAGGGTAAAGGGTTCGGTCATGTTGAGGGATATAGAGGAGAGGGGGGCATAAGGAGCATTAGAGATTTGCGGTTTTTGTGTATAGCATATGTAGCGGAGGTGGGGGCAAAGGGTGGAAGGAGGTAGAGGTGGGGGTGGGGTTAGGGGTGGGAATGGGTGTGGGGTTGAGAGAAATGGATAGTGCAAAGTTGAAAATATTTCGAAAACAAAACCGGTTAATAAAGGAACCCGGCCGAAACATATTATTTGAAACATGAGGTATCTCAAACATAGTTTATTTAAACATTTGGTCACTCATTGTAATTTAACTTTTTTATTGGGGGAGCACAAGAGCCACACATGTGTGACAGCCAATGAAAACACGCACATTGGTATCACGGGGGCCGGGCGATTATTTCATCCCCGACAGAGAATATTTTCCCATATCTTATAGCCAATGCATTTGTGGGGTGTTCTTGTAGACTATTTTCATAATGTACTAATACCTAATCTTATTAAAATGAATATATGATATTTCAATAAGAAGATACTGATTGTTGCTATAATCCACTAAGTGTATAAATTATTGTTTCTTATGTTTCTCCTTGTCTTTTATGTTCATTAGAGACTATTTATTATATGGGGCAAGAGATCACGCTATTTGAAAGGAGTGGCATATATATAAAATTAAGGAGTAGTGGTACATACAGATTAGTTTTCTATTTTCCTTTTTTTTTTTTTTTTTTTTTTTTTTTTGGTGAGACAGGGGGGTATCCGATTTTAGGCTAAATCCCCCCTGGGTTCGTACATGACCCCCGCACCACACACGAACCGGGAGCTTCTGGGCCCTAGTGAGCCTCAGGCAGGTTCTATTTTTCTTATTATATACATGGAAAAAAGAACTCTGTCCAAAAGTGAGTGTGACGTACACGGCTACACCAACATTTCCATGAATCTATCTTTTTCCTTCCCATATGAAACTACTTCCTTATATATATAAAAAGAGTGGTATTCATGTCCATTTTGGATGATCTATTTCACAAATATTACGTATTAGTTTTCTAGCTACTTTATTTTATAATTGAAAAAGTAAAATATAGTATCCTTTATTCCTTCGTGTATTTTCAACGGTCAATTTGCTATTATTTTGATTTTTTGTTATTTTTTAACTTTTTTTTTTGACTTTGTATTATTTTTTAGTTTTTATTTTGACTTTTTATTATTTCTTTTATCTTTCTCCGTTAGAGCAGTTATTGAGACCTAATATAATAAGCAACCATATGGCATATAATTCTTTTTTATAAGAAAAAGAATACAGAGTAAACCAGTGATCGGCTATTGCTTCAAAGTACTAGTGAGTTTATTAAAGAAGAGGAAACAGGCTGATAACAGCAGTTTTTCTGATAGGAATAACAATGAAAACTCGGATCATAACAATAATAATAATAAAAAAAATCCATCCTTGCCTAGGAAGTCCACCGAATCATGAGCGGAAGTTGGGAAACCCAAGAATGATGCACTTGATGCAGCCTTCTACCCACTTGGTTTCTCTAAAATGTCACATATTGTCAAGGAATCTCTTACCCATGACCACCAGCCTAAAACATTGTTAGAATCACCCTAGCTTACCACATGAATAGAATTAAGCTTCATCATTATTCTAGCTAAATAGATGTAATAATTGTTATACGGACAAAGCTCCAGCTTTATTTAGGTCACATTTGCTTTGGAAAAGAGTAATGGCTATAAAGAACTCTCATCTTTTTTCAGCCCTTTCTACACGTTCAAAAATGATATTTAAAAAATCTGATCTTTCCTATATTGCTTCTGATGAACAAAGAAAGAGAGGGAGAAGAGAAAATAGAGTTGATTTGAAAGAGAGCAAACAAAAAACGGTCAATGGAAAATATTTATATAGAGGAGGTGACATCAGTGATACAAGCCAACTGTAGTTTAGTACGACTCGTGTACGTAAGCTGCTTAATCACCACGCACAATTTTACATACATCTTGCCATGCCAACTAAGGATTTTAATCTTGAATTGGTTCTAAACACCCTATCAAGTTTCACACATATAACGAAATGCGTATAGATTAGATTACGAAGTTCACTTCAAAATAGCGCAAACTAGAATGCGCACTACGAGGGAATGACTAAAAAATAAAGAAGAGAAAAGAGGAAAAAGGAATAAATTCAATTGTGGAGGCGACAAAAAAACCTGATTGTCCCACCCACCGAAGGGGGGGGGGGGAACAAAAGTACAAACCCAATTGGAAGTGGATACCTGTCAATCCAAAGCAAAAGTTCTCAATTAGAACGTTTTCCACGTGGGTTAACATGAGAATTGAAAATGATTTCTATATCGCTTCTAATAATACTCTGTTTTCCAAGTAAAACAGGTGAACTTATAGGGACATGGGAGTCTCTGGCACTTCTCTTGGGATCAATTGCAGAGAAAACAGTGGACAAGGACGAAGGTGCCAATAATTTGAGCTGCCAAATCCACACCTTTTCTGTAGCCATCGGCGATCTTGTTCGCCCCACCACCATACTGCACAAAGTAAGACTTTTGGAAGGCCTTTACTAGCTCTACATCATACATTGCACCCAAGCATTCTGCCACGATTTACATCACAACACGGATTAGTGACACTTTACGGGCTAAGAAAAGCCCAAACGTCATTGCTGGGTTAATATGCCCCCTGTAAACACAAACACACACAACTGTTTATAATAAAATTGTAAACAACAGAAAACAAAGAAAGAAGGAAAAAAATGGATTACCCACCAGAGATGGCGGTGCAATAAACAAGGATGAAGATCATGAAACAAAACCAGATATCATAGTTATGTCCTATATGATAAGAGAAAATTTAAGCAGCGGTTATGAGGTGTCAAGCGTCGAAAAGGAAATAAAAAGAATACTAAAAAATTAAAAACAAATAAGAAAATAGTGATGAGTTCGAGTTACAGTGAAGCAGTCTTGAATGAAATGAAAATGGCGGTGGCTAGTGATGCAGGTCCGAGTGATGTAGAGAACCTCAGTGTTTCGATGACGACAACGATGGCTTCTCCGTCTCAAAATTTTTTTGCAGTGCAAGGCTGCAGGTTTGAGCTTTGATTGGTTGGATAAGGTGAAGTGCACTAGCTGGAGCCGGACCTTTAGGGTTGGACTTAGGCCTATTAAAAATTCAACAAAAAAAATCAGAAAACAACCTAAACATGTAAGCAACGAAGAGAAAAGAGGAAGAAGGAAGAAATTCAACTTAGACGGTTATCAAAAAACCCGGTTGTCGCAAGAAGTAGTGACGAAGTAATTTCCCTCGGGACTGAAACAAGAACATTGAACTCTGCGCCATAGGAAAGAACAAAGATGATTAAATTGCAAGCAGTTAAACAAAGAAGAAACCACTGTGATGGCTGCTATAGTAAAGGAGGGAGTGCGGGTAGAAGAAGATGCGCAAGACAGGCCTGTTTTCCGGAATCAATTTCTTCTACCTTCGGTTCTGATGTTCTCGAAATTGAGCTGAACTTCTATCTTCTTCTCTGGTTGGGTTAACCTGGTCTCGGAAACAGGAGGGCTTTCGTTGGTGGATGAGAAGAACCACCTCCTCAGCTTTGAAGGAGGAGTTGAAGTGACATTGAGGATGGAAGCAAAAAAAGGGTTTGGTCTTTTGCAATTCGGAGGGGAGAGCAGGTTGCGGCGAGTATAGAAGGAAGCAAACCTTAACAGAGTTTGTCTCAAGACTCTAGGATTATTTCCAGTCAAGGTTTTAGCCGTTCAGAATTTGTACAGGCGTGGAGAAGGAAGCAAACCTTAACAGAGTTTGTCTCAAGACTCTAGGATTATTTCCAGTCAAGGTTTTAGCCGTTCAGAATTTGTACAGGCGTGGAGAAGGCCGTTCAGAATTTGTACAGGCGTGGAGTGCTTACCTGCGAGTGAGAGAAGGATAAATAGAAATAATTTAGAATTGATTTTAAAGAGAGGGAACGAAATAATGGTAGAGACTGGTGCGTATCTTTGGCGCCACACCTTCTCTATTTAATAATAAATATCTCCCATAAATTTCTTCCTTGGAATATCCATTTTCTCCACTATTTTGTGTCACCCATTCAAAAAAAGAAGGTTAGGCCGATGCAATGAACAAAAGCATGCCAAATTAACATAGTAGAAAAGATACTTGCTATGCCCTTCTAACCAGTACAAGACAATCGAGAAAGGGAAAAGGGATGATGCAAGCATGCTCCCCTCCCCCAACACATGCAGAAATTCTCTATTATATCATATATTTCAGAAGAAAATCCCCAAAATTTGATGAGTTATAGAATATAATAATTTATTGGTTGCAAAAGATGCAACCAACTTGGTTCCTAAAAATATCATTAGATCTAAGAGATAATTTGCTTATAGAATATTGCTCATAAGGACTCTTGTATGTAGCAAAATTCTATCCCTTCTTAAATGAACAGGACTGCAAACTACCAGAACAAAATGGTCCAGCATCTAAGTTCAGTTTGAAAAAATATTGTTATCAAAGAGAAATTCATTTTGAATCAGAAGAAATGAAGCTCACCAAATTAAGATGAAAATAAAAAAGGATATCAAATTCATACCTGCTGTGAATGCAAGGTCACAGATGCTAAAGAAATTACATGAGCCAGAATCAACAATGACCCAACAGGTGCCTCCGCAACAGAACCCAAGAATGGAATCTTCTCCAGTGTCATTGCCATCGAATCAAACAGTGGTCGAGCATCACCAATCTAGAAAATGCCAACTCAAAAATAGATTATTTGGCACAACAAAAACCCCAGAGAGAAAAATTAGGAGTACCCACAAAAACAACATGCAATGAATATGCATAGCACTTACTCCTTTAGCAATTTCCAATAAGCAATCTTCAATGAAGGTTGGGACTGAAATGTTTAAGTTTGACTCTTGCTGTCCTACCAATTCAACTGTTGCCTGAAGAGACTTCCTCAAATGCCTGCATAGAGCACCGATAATCCCAATTACAGAGACTACGACTCGTGTTCTGAGTTGTCGAGCTAAAGCGTTAGTAATCTGAACATTATAAGATTTAATTTGCGGATCATGTGTAACATTTTTGTGATCCAGATGTCGAATGACAGCAGCTAGAACCAACTGTTCAATTCTTGTATGTAAGCAATGGAGAGACAACCAAAATTGTTTGGAGTAAAAATAAACAAATATTATAAGATTCAGATAAGAAAGAAATATTTGGAGGGGAATAAGTCGGATACAAAGATGTATAAACATGAAATGTGAGAATTTCAAATGAGAATAAAGATGTGGTTAAACCTAAAAATCAATGCTTAGAAATTAAAATATAAGACTCACAAGGAACCAGACCAAATAAAACTATGATGCTCAACCCTACTGTATGATCACTAGGCAACAATAAAGATAAAAATAAATAAATAAATGACGTAAAAAATACATAAGAAATGAACAGCAGGTAGATAATTATATATTTGGGCCACATTATTTGTAAGTAATTATAACTAATGAATAAAAGAGAAGGTACAGAAGTTTGGATAGGATTATTAAAATTGCCTCACATGAGCTTCTGAAACGGTAACTCAAATAAACGGAATTCCTCTGTGTGGCCAAAAGAAAAAGTTGTGGCAGTGATGGGGTCCAAAAAATATCGACATAGTGGTTAAGGACTTAAGAAAAATTTTCCATAGCAATTAAAGAGAAGATTCAAAGTTACTTTATGTCTGCATAGCTTGTCTCTCTTCTAATAAATATTTTTTTTTATTTATAAAAAAAAAGGGAATGCATGGGAGAGAAAGAGAGAAATAAAACATGAAATTGAAGGTTAATATTGTCAATAAGCAGCTTCCTGCAAATCGTGAAGAGTTTCATATCAGAAGCCTAATTACCAAATCTGTATAGTTCCTACATCATCCAACTGGCAAAAAAACATCAATATCTCACATCAAGTATAATGAAAAAGCAGTTTTAGCGAGAGAGAATTGAAATGGCACCAAAATACCTGCAGTGTCCACAAAGTAGCACATATCAGACAAAACAACCATAGCTAACGCCAACCGAGGAACCCAGTGCTTCCCATTATCAAAGTAAGCGAACATTGGATCTCAAACCTGGTGCATTGTCGTACTCTCCTCTGTTGTGCAAAGTAAGCGAACATCAATCTCTTCTCTGTTGTGCAAGTAAACCAATGTATTAACGACAATCGACTACATTATTTTTTTTTATCTTTGCAGGAATGGAAAGAAAAAAGTTCCATTAGAAAAATGCATAATAAATCAAGAATATGATACTGAAGGACCTCATTTTTGGAGTTAAACATGTATGGTTGCTCATTATTACCGAGTCAATAGAGTGCAATCTTTTTTTTCTCGTCTTAGCCTAAGGTAGCTCAGGCTGAGATCACTGCCAACACCCACACCACCCCTTGCTTCACATCTAACTACTTCATCAACCCAATTGTGAATTGTGATCTGGCTCCCCCTTTCACAATCATCTACAAGATTTATATCTGGTTCGCAGTTATCCAGTGTGGCATGCACAATCCGCGCAAAGTCTAAATCCTTCAATCAAAAGAAATTCATGATTGAGGAGCCCGCCTATGGTAGCTCAGGCTGAGATCACTACCAACACCCACACCACCCCTTGCTTCACATCTAACTGCTTCATCAACCCAATTGTGATTTGGCTCCCCCTTTCACCATCATCTACAAGATTTATAACTGGCTCACAGTTATCGAGTGTGGCATGCACAATCAGCATAAAGTATAAATACTTCAATCAAAAGAAATTCATGATTGAGGAACCCAATTAAATTTAATATAGCCAAAATTTTGACATGTACAAACAGAAGCTTAAATTGGAAGTATATCCACAAGTAGAGAGACTTGATTATCAGAGTAGCAAATATAAATGAATGTGCATGCTTTAATCATAACTTGCTAAGGGTTTACAAGCTGTTGATCCTATGTAACTACCATTACATGTGTTCGCGTGCGTTAGACACAGATAATGTTAGTAGAAGGACACATCAAACTCAATGATCTCCTAGAACTAAATACAGTCCGCAAACACACCCACACTACGTCAAATGTGCATCAATATGAGTAAACATGTCAAAAATTTAACAAGAGTGTGAAGTCTTGGAATGCCAGCCCTAGACACAAGATATGAGCAACCATGCCGCCCCTCAACACAAGCAGAAATTCTTTCTTGTAGCATATATTTCAGAAGAAAATCCCCAAAATTTGATGAGTTATAGAATATAATAATTTATTGGTTGCAAAAGATGCAACCAACTTGGTTCCACAAAATATTAGTATATCTAAGAGATAATTTGCTTATAAAATATTGTTCATAAGGACTCTTGTATGTAGCAAAATTCTATCCCTTCTTAATTGACCAGGACTGCAAACCACCAGAACAAAATGGTCCAGCACCTAGTTCAGTTTAAAAAAATATTGTTATCAAAGAGAAATTCATTGTGAGTCGGCCGAAATAAAGCACACCAAATTAAGACGAAAATAAAAAGCTGATCAAATTCATACCTGTTTTGAATGCATGGTCACAGATGATAAAGAAATTATATGCGCCAGAATCTACAATGACCCAACAGTTGCCTTCGCAACAGAACCCATAGATGGAAGCTTCTCCAGTGTCATTGCCATCAAATCAAACAGTGGTCGAGCATTACCAATTTAGAAGAAGTCAAATCTTTTGACCACCTTTGTTCAAGATACTTGGCAATCTACAGCAAAGAAAAGGAAACCAAAATAACCTCCAACTAGAAGCCACTGATACGCAAATAACGAAAGAAGGTTAAATTAGGTTGAAAGAAGGGAGTACCTTCGGAATTCGGAGGGGTTCTTCTCAGCATATTCACACAATTTAACAATTTTCTGTTCATTTGGAGCACCCTTCTACAAAATTACATAGCAAGACATCATTATCCTGGATGTTAAATAGATAAGTAGGACTACTCTGATTTTATAACATCATATAACAAGAAGATAGATGCGTCTATCTCAAAGAAGGATACAAGACATCCAAATTGACAACCCTACAAAATAGATAGGAAAACGCATATACTCTCTCTCTCTATATATATATATATATATTATTTGGTAAAGTCAGTATTTCTATCACAAAATCATGTGGTACCTTTCAATTCAGAAGAGCTCAGAAGGAACCTTACTCAGGCACTTACCTGCAGATATTTCAACCTTGCCTCGGCTACCTCATCTATTGGATTAATCATCCTACATCAAAGGAAAAGGAAAGTAAAAATATAATTCAGATTCTTGGTCCATTTGGCCAAGCAAACACGAAGTCCTACAGAAGGTTCAACCCAGTTACTTAATTCACAATATGATCTACCTGGCTTCAACCTCTGAAATTTTCACAAGCAATAACTGCTCCCTTTAGAACACAGCTGTTTCAACCTGTCAATTGCGAAAATATAAAATAATTTGCACTTAACTTGCTCTCAAATCATACATAAAGAGAACTACAACACAGAATTAATATTAGAAAGAAAGAATTGAACAGTTCCATCATGCTTTAGAGCTTATAGAGAGCTTTGGAAAATAAAATTTCACATAAAGCTGCTATTGAGACCTAATATAATAGGCAAACGTATGGCATAAAATTCTTTTAATAAGAAAACGAATACTGAGTAAACCAGTGATCGGCTGTTACTTTAAAGTACTAGTAAGTTTATTAAAGAGGAAACAGACTGATAACAGCAGTTTTTCTGATAGGAATAACTATGAAAACTCAGATCATAATAATAATAATAACAATAATAAAATCCACAGATCGCTCTATTTCTAGGTCAAGAGAAGTTAGGTTGGGGTGCAAAGAACACCGACCATGCATAAAACACAAGACAAGTTGAATGTGCTAATTAAACAGAAATTAAAAGGTAATAACTCAATAAATAAAAAAAAAGCAAAAATCAGAACTAAAAAGTAAACAATTAACTAATTTCAAACTAACGAAAATACTTACCTGGTGTTGGCGGTTGCATAATTCCACGTGCTGCCCCCGATGAACGGTTACACATATGATCTTAAGGGGCTGGGGGAATTAAAATTAAACCTAAACACCCAATCTAATGCTGGAATAAAAAAAAATTACACAAAATAACCCTAATTACATAAAGTCTAGGAATTAGAAGTAAACCAAACGGACATCTTGTCCTGCTCAATCTACTCGGCTTCCTGCACAAACAAAGAGAACGTTAGGTATACTCAAATTAACCTAATAAAGTACTTAAAAATAAAAATTATGGAATTATGAAATTAAAGCTAAAACAAAGTAACACAAAATAACTCAATCAATCTTAGCAACCATGCTTCGGTTCCTCGGCAACGGCCCCAAAATTTAAGAAAGGGATTTTTAAAACAGATGGGATTAGGAAGGATTAGAAACCGTAGTGGGATGAGAGAGGAAGAGAGAAAGAAAGAAAATTTAATCTAAATACCAAATTTGATCCAAATTCTCGTTTTAAACATATCTCTCCATCCTGGCCCCGGATGGACCCAATCTGAGAATTAAAGGTGCTCCAATTAATATTCCGGACGATATGAGCCCAATATCGAATATCTTCTGAAAAATTCCCAATTTTCTGAAATTACAGTTATGCCCTTGGGTCTTCAGTGAAACTTCTTCCCATATGCCGAAAATACCCTTGTACCTTGAAAATACAGAAAAGTACCCGAATAGCTCAATTCTAAGCAGATAAAAATGCAGAATTAAATCAGATAATTTCAAACATAAATGTGCTCATCAAATACCCCCACACTTAGATTTTGCTAGTCCTCGAGCAAAAAGAAAATAAAGAAAACAAAAATCCAAACTCACTTTCGTAGAAATCACGGTTGCACTTAGCATGTGCTATAAGCTTTTAAACCCTTAGGTTACCCCTAGTGGACGAGTTTTATCGCGTGAATGTTTGTAGGGAATATACACACAAAATTCATGATTGCAAGTTTAAATTTTGACAATGGGTAAGAAGCACACACCAAACCCGAAACTAAGATGTTCTACTTAGGATCAAGAAGACAAAGGTACCCCCACACTTAAGCTCTTAGTACCCAATATTGATTCTACCAACAGGTATACATCCTAATTAGGGAATCTCCCCATATCTTCCAAACACCACCTTACTTAAGGTAAGACCACTCATGACGTCGAGGGCACCAAGGACTTTAGCCTTCGGAGCATTTTTGACCATACAATTGTACCAAGGCAATGACATTTTTTCCTTCTTTTTTTTTTTTTTTCAAAACAATGAACTCCATTTGTTACTCCACTACTATTCCTCAAATGCCATGCAAGGTCACTACACAAGACACCCAAGCCACTTGGTAGCTTTGTTTCTTACATATATCCACATGGATAGTGATGCTAGAGCTCTTTTTTCAGAGGTTCCACCCCAAGGAGTGTCGATCAAGTCACCTCGCTTCCTAAGGCGGAGTGCCCTGTCTAGCTCCAAGGAATTCAACTCTTACACATTTTTTTTTCCAGAGGTTTCACCCTAAGGACTGTCGATCAAGTCACCTCGCTTCCTAAGGCGGAGTGCCCTGTCTAGCTCCAAGGAATTCAACTCTTACTTTTATTTTTCAAAACAATAAACTCCATTTGTTACTCCACTACTGTTCCACAAATGCCATGCAGGGTCACTACACAAGACACCCGAGCTACTTGGTAGCTTTGTTTCTTACATATATCCACATGGATAGTGATGCTAGAGCTCTTTTTCAGAGGTTTCACCCCAAGGAGTGTCGATCAAGTCACCTCGCTTCCTGAGGCAGAGTGCCCTGTCTAGCTCCAAGGAATTCAACGCTTACTTTATTTATTTATTTTTTTTTTATGTCGCGTCAAAACTAAACTTGGTTTCAGCTCCTAACCAAAAGCTCAAAGAAACACAAGATAGCCAAGTGGCCTGTTCCTTCAACAAGATGGGGCTCTTATTGTCTGAATCAAAACCCACCTTAGGATACATACTAGCTACTGTCCTCTCAACAGGGTTTTTATTACTTCAGATTAGGGTTCCTAAGTCTCTTTCTCCCGCATTTCGCATCAAAGTAACAGAGAGACATGTAACACTTACCAAAAGCCAAAAAATAAAAATTTGTCGATCGGTCTCACACCCCCCCCACTTAAAGTATGTAGTGTCCTCAATGCATGCAAAAGAATAAAAAGCAGGTATAAGGGAAGGAGTGTACCAGAAATGAGCAATATACGGCAGAACAGTGCATCCAGCAATCAGTAGCAGCTACCTAAAAAGACAAAAACAAACAAACACAAAAACAAAAGAAATAATTTCATGAAGCAAGGGGGCGGTCACGATCATCTTCTATGGTTGGAGTCTTGCCATCGTTCTTCGTTGAGAGTTCTGCTCAGAATTATTAAGAGAACTATAACAGTTAGATTGGGTATCATCCTTGAGCAGCAAACTTTCACCAATCTTTATTAATGGACATACATAAAGAGAACTATAACATAGAATTAATATTAGAAAGAAAGAATTGAAAAGTTCCATCATGCTTCAGAGCTTATAGAGAGCATTGGAAAATAAAATCTCACATAGAGCTGCTATTGAGACCTAATATAATAGGCAAACATATGGCATATAATTCTTTTAATAAGAAAAAGAATACTGAGTAAACCAGTGATCGACTGTTGCTTTAAAGTACTAGTGAGTTTATTAAAGAAGAGGAAACAGACTGATAACAACAGTTTTTCTGATAGGAATAACGATGAAAACTTGGATCATAATAACAATAATAATAATAATAAAAATCCATCCTTGCCTAGGGAGTCCACCAAATCATTAGTGGAAGTTGGGAATCCCAAGAATGATACACTTGATGCAGCCGTCTACCCCCCTGGTTTCTCTAAAATGTTACATATTGTCAAGGAATCTCTTACCCATGACCTCCAGCCTAAAACATTGTTAGAAGCACCCTAGCTTACCACATTAGTAGAATTAAGCTTCTAGCTACATCATCCAACTAGCAAAAAAACATCAATATCTCACATCAAGTATAATGAAAAAGCAGTTTTAGCGAGAGAGAGAATAGAAATGGCACCAAAATACCTGCAGTGTCCACAAAGTAGCACATATCAGACAAAACAACCATAGCTAACTCCTACCGAGGAACCCAGGGCTTCCCAATATCAAAGCGAACATTAGATCTCAAACCTGGTACATTGTCGTACTCTCCTTGGCCAATTCTACTATTTTCTGGACACAAATTTGAGCCCATATTTTTTTGTTTTCAATTTCTTCTTTGTTGAGCAAGTAAACCAATGTATTAACGACAGTCGACTACATATTTTTTTTTATCTTTGGAGGAATGGAAAGAAAAAAGTTCCATCACAAAAATACATGACAAATCAAGAATATGATACTGAAGGACCTCATTTTTGGAGTTAAACATGTATGGTTGCTCATTATTACCGAGTCAATAGAGTGCAATCTTTTTTTTCTCGCCTTGGCCTAAGGTAGCTCAGGCTGAGATCACTGCCAACACCCACACCACCCCTTGCTTCACATCTAACTACTTCATCAACCCAATTGTGATCTGGCTCCCCCTTTCATCATCATCTACAAGATTTATAACTAGCTCGCAGTTATCCAGTGTGGCATGCACGATCTGCACAAAGTATAAATACTTCAATCAAAAGAAATTCATGATTGAGGAACCCAATTAAATTTAATATAGCCAAAATTTTGACATGTACAAACAGAACCTTAAATTAGAAGTATATCCACAAGTAGGGAGACTTGATTATCAGACTAGCAAATATAAATGAATCTGCATGCTTTAATCATAACTTGCTAAGGGTTTACAAACTGTTGATCCTATGTAACTACCATTACATGTGTTCGCGTGCGGTAGACACAGATAATGTTAGTAGATGGACACATATCAAACTCAATGATCTCCTAGAACTAAATACAGTCCGCAGACACACCCACACTGCGTCAAATGTGCATCAATATGAGTAAACATGTAAAAAATCTAACAAGAGTGAAGTCTTGGAATGCCAGCCCTAGACACAAGATATAAGCAACCATGCCGCCCCTCAACACACGCAGAAATTCTTTCTTGTAGCATATATTTCAGAAGAAAATCCCCAAAATTTGATGAGTTATAGAATATAATAATTTATTGGTTGCAAAAGATGTAACCAACTTGGTTCCTTAAAATATTAGTAGATCTAAGAGACAATTTGCTTATAAAATATTGTTCATAAGGACTCTTTGTATGTAGCAAAATTCTATCCCTTCTTAATTGACCAGGACTGCAAACCACCAGAACAAAATGGTCCAGCACCAAGTTCAGTTTAAAAAAATATTGTTATCAAAGAGAAATTCATTGTGAGTCGGCCAAAATAAAGCACACCAAATTAAGACGAAAATAAAAAAGGTGATCAAATTCATACCTGTTGTGAATGCAAGGTCACAGATGATAAAAAAATTACAAGCGCCAGAATCTACAATGACCCAGCAGTTGCCTTCGCAACAGAACCCATAGATGGAAGCTTCTCCAGTGTCATTGCCATCAAATCAAACAGTGGTCGAGAATTACAAATTTAGATGAAGCCAACTCTTTTGAGCACCTTTATTCAAGATACTTGGCAATCTACAACAAAGAAAAGGAAACCAAAATAACCTTCAACTAGAAGCCATTGATACGCAAATAACGAAAGATGGTTAAATTAGGTTGAAAGAAGGGAGTACCTTCGGAATTTGGAGGGGTTCTTGGCAGCATATGCACACAATTTAACAATTTTCTGTTCATTTGGAGCACCCTTCTACAAAATTACACAGCAAGACATCATTATCCTGGATGTTAAATAGGTAAGTAGGATTACTCTGATTTTATAACATCATATAACAAGAAGATAGATGCGTCTATCTCAAAGAAGGATACAAGACATCCAAATTGACAACCCTACAAAATAGATAGGAAAACGCATATACTCTCTCTCTCTCTCTCTCTATTATCTGGTAAAGTCAATATTTCTATCACAAAATCACGTGGTACCTTTCAATTCAGAAGAGCTCAGAAGGAACCTTACTCAAACACTTACCTGCAGATATTTCAACCTTGCCTCGGCTACCTCATCTATTGGATTAATCATCCTACATCAAAGGAAAAGGAAAGTAAAAATATAATTCAGATTCTTGGTCCATTTGGCCAAGCAAACACGAAGTCCTACAAAAGTTTCAACCCAATTACTTAATTCACAATATGATCTACCTGGCTTCAACCTCTGAAATTTTCACAAGCAATAACTGCTCCCTTTAGAACACAACGGTTTCAACCTATCAATTGCGAAAATATAGAATAATTTGCACTTAACTTGCTCTCAAATCATACATAAAGAGAACTACAACACAGAATTAATATTAGAAAGAAAGAATTGAACAGTTCCATCATGCTTCAGAGCTTATAGAGAGCATTGGAAAATAAAATTTCACATAAAGCTGCTATTGAGACCAAATATAATAGGCAAACGTATGGCATAAAATTATTTTAATAAGAAAAAGAATACTGAGTAAACCAATGATTGGCTGTTACTTTAAAGTACTAGTAAATTTATTAAAGAGGAAACAGACTGATAACAGCAGTTTTTCTGATAGGAATAACTATGAAAACTCGGATCATAATAATAATAATAACAATAATAAAATCCACAGATCGCTCTATTTCTAGGTCAAGGGAAGTCAGGTTGGGGTGCAAAGAACGCCAACCATGCATAAAACACAACACAAGTTGAACGTGCTAATTAAACAGAAATTAAAACGTAATAACTCAATAAAGAATAAAAAAAAAGTAAAAATCAGAACTAAAAAGTAAACAACTAACTAATTTCATACTAACGAAAATATTTACCTGGTGTTGGCGGTTGCGCAATTCCACGTGCTGCCCCCGATGAACGGTTACACATGATCTTAAGGGGCTGAGGGAATTAAAATTAAACCTAAACACCCAATCTAATGCTGGAATAAAAAAAAATTACATAAAATAACCCTAATTACATAAAGTATAGGAATTAGAAGTAAACCAAACGGACAGCTTGTCCTGCTCGATCTACTCGGCTTCTTGCACAAACAAAGAGAACATTAGGTATACTCAAATTAACCTAATAAAGTACTTAAAAATAAAAATTCTGGAATTATGAAATTAAAACTAAAACAAAGTAACACAAAACAACCCAATCAATCTTAGCAACCGTGCTTCGGTTCCCTGGCAACAACCCCAAAATTTAAGAGAGGGATTTTTCAAAGAGATGGGATTTAGAAAGGATTAGAAACCGTAGTGGGATGAGGGAGGAAGAGAGAAAGAAAGAGAATTTAATCTAAATACCAAATTTGGTCCAAATTCTCGTTTTAAACATATCTCCCCATCCTGGCCCCAGATGGACCCAATCTGAGAATTAAAGTTGCTCCAACAAATATTCCGGACGATATGAGCCCACTATCGGATATCTTCTGAATATTTCTCAATTTTCTGAAATTACAGTTATGCCCATGGGTCTTCAGTGAAACTTCTTCCCATAAGCTGAAAATACCCCTGTATCCTGAAAATACAGAAAAGTACCCGAATAGCTCCATTCTAAGCAGATAAAAATGCATAATTAAATGGGATAATTTCACACATAAATGTGCTTATCAAATACCCCTACACTTAGATTTTGCTAGTCCTCGAGCAAAAACAAAATAAAGAAAACAAAAATCCTAACTCACTTTTGTAGGAATCACAGTTGCACTTAGCATGTGCAACAAGCTTTTAAACCCTTAGGTTACCCCTAGTGGACGAGTTTTGTCTTGTGAGTGTTTGCAGGGAATATATACACAAAATTCATGATTGCAAGTTTAAATTTTGACAATGGGTAAGAAGCACACACCAAACCCGAAACTAAGATGTTCTACTTAGGATCAAGAAGACAAAGGTACCCCCACACTTAAGCTCTTAGTACCCAATATTGATTCTACCAACAGGTATACATCCTAATTAGGGAATCTCCCCATATCTTCCAAACACCACCTTACTTAAGGTAAGACCACTCATGACGTCGAGGGCACCAAGGACTTTAGGCTTCAGAGCATTTTTTACCATACAATTGTACCAAGGCAATGACATTTCTTCCTCTTTTTTTTTTTTTTTTTTTTTCAAAACAATGAACTCCATTTGTTACTCCACTACTGTTCCTCAAATGCCATGCAGGGTCACTACACAAGACACCCGAGCTACTTGGTAGCTTTGTTTCTTACATATATCCACATGGATAGTGATGCTAGAGCTCTTTTTCAGAGGTTTCACCCCAAGGAGTATCAATCAAGTCACCTCGCTTCCTGAGGCGGAGTGCCCAGTCTAGCCCCAAGGAATTCAACTCTTACTTTTAATTTTTTTTTCAGAGGTTTCAC
This sequence comes from Telopea speciosissima, assembly GCF_018873765.1. Lineage (NCBI taxonomy): Eukaryota > Viridiplantae > Streptophyta > Magnoliopsida > Proteales > Proteaceae > Telopea > Telopea speciosissima. The sequence goes on along the minus strand of NC_057916.1, from coordinate 83,769,396 downwards.
CCCAAGGAGTGTCGATCAAGTCACCTCGCTTCTTGAGGCGGAGTGCCCTGTCTAGCTCCAAGGAATTCAACTCTTACTTTTATTTTTCAAAACAATGAACTCCATTTGTTACTCCACTACTGTTCCTCAAATGCCATGTAGGGTCACTACACAAGACACCCGAGCTACTTGGTAGCTTTGTTTCTTACATATATCCACATGGATAGTGATGCTAGAGCTCTTTTTCAGAGGTTTCACCCCAAGGAGTATCGATCAAGTCACCTCGCTTCCTGAGGCGAAGTGCCCTGTCTAGCTCCAAGGAATTCAACTCTTACTTTTATTTTTTTTTCCAGAGGTTTCACCCCAAGGAGTGTTGATCAAGTCACCTCGCTTCCTGAGGCGGAGTGCCCTGTCTAGCTCCAAGGAATTCAACTCTTACTTTTATTTTATTTTATTTTATTTTTATGTCATGCCAAAACTAAACTTGGTCTTAGCTCCTAACCAAAAGCTCAAAGAAACACAAGACAGCCAAGTGGTCTATCCCTTCGACAAGATGGCGCTCTTATTGTCTGAGTCAAAACCCACCTCAGGATACATACTAGCTACTGTCCTCTCAACAGGGTTTTCATTACTTCAGATTAGGGTTCCTAAGTCTCTTTCTCCCGTGTTTCGCATCAAAGTAACAGAGAGACATGTAACACTTACCAAAAGCCAAAAAATAAAAATCTGTCAATCTGTCTCACACCCCCCCCACACACACACTTAAAGTATGCAGTGTCCTCAATGCATGCAAAAGAATAAAAACAGGGATAAGGGAAGGAGTGTACCAGAAATGAGCAATATACGGCAGAATAGTGCATCCAGCAATCAGTAGCAGCTACCTAAAAAGACAAAAACAAACAAACACAAAAACAAAAGAAATAATTTCATGAAGCAAGGAAGGGGGCGGTCACGATCATCTTCTATGATTGGAGTCTTGCAGTCGTTCTTCGTTGAGAGTTATGCTCAGAATTATAAAGAGAACTATAACAGTTAGATTGGGTATCATCCTTGAGCAGCAAACTTTCACCAATCTTTATTTATGGACATACATAAAGAGAACTATAACACAGAATTAATATTAGAAAGAAAGAATTGAAAAGTTCCATCATGCTTCAGAGCTTATAGAGAGCATTGGAAAATAAAATTTCACATTGAGCTGCTATTGAGACCTAATATAATAGGAAAACATATGGCATATAATTCTTTTAATAAGAAAAAGAATACTGAGTAAACCAGTGATCGGCTGTTGCTTTAAAGTACTAGTGAGTTTATTAAAGAAGAGGAAACAGACTGATAACAACAGTTTTTCTGATAGGAATAACGATGAAAACTCGGATCATAATAACAATAATAATAAATAAATAAATCCATCCTTGCCTAGGGAGTCCACCGAATCATTAGTGGAAGTTGGGAACCCAAGAATGATACACTTGATGCAGCCGTCTACCCCCCTGGTTTCTCTAAAATGTAACATATTGTCAAGGAATCTCTTACCCATGACCTCCAGCCTAAAACATTGTTAGAAGCACCCTAGCTTACCACATTAATAGAATTAAGCTTCTTCATTATTCTAGCTAAATAGATGTTAATCATTGTTATACGGACACAGCTCCAGCCTTATTTTGGTCACAACATGCAATGAATATGCATAGCACTTATTCCTTTTGCAATTTCCAATAAGCGGTCTTCAATGAAGGTCGGGAGTGAAATGTTCAAGTTTGACTCTTGCTGTCCTGCCAATATAACTGTTACCTGAATAGGAATTTTTATCACCTCCAATTCCCTCCAATCCCTCACATAGGAACAGAAATGACCACCCTACCCCACCTTGGGCAGTGTGTTCGGGCAGTGGGTAAGGTGGTCATTATTGCTCCTATGTGAGGGATTGGAGGGAATTGGAGCGGGCAGGAATTGGAGGTGATAACGATTCCCTGAATAGACTTCCTCAAATGCCTGCATAGATCACTGATAATCCCAATTTCAGAGACTACGGCTCCTGTTCTGAGTTGTCGAGCCAAAGTGTTAGCAATCTGAACAATATCAGATTTAATTTGGGGATCATGTGCAGTTTTTTTGTGATCCAGATGTCGAATGACAGCAGCTAGAATCAACCAAAATTGGAGTAAAAATAAACAAATATTATAAGATTCAGATAAGGAAGAAATATTTGGAGGGGGAATAAATCAGTTACAGAGATGTATAAACATGAAATGTGAGAATTTCAAATGAGAATAAAGATGTGGTTAAACCTAAAATTCAACTTCGAAGGCTTTGAAGTTGAATATTAACAGTGGTTGGGTTAACCTGGTCTCGGGAACAGGATGAGGGCTTTCGTTGATGGATGAGAAGAACCACCTCCTCAGCTTCGAAGGAGTTGAAGTGACATTGATGATGGAAGCAGAAAAAGGGTTTGTTCTTTTGCAATTCGTAACTCATCCAAACCCTAAATTCTTTATACCAAAATAACCCCCTAGACCTGGCCATTAATGCCCATAAACCCCTTTCCCAAAATCCACCCCTTAAACCCTTGTTCCCGAAAACACTCCATTTTTACAAGGCCTCTAACCCGAAACCCTAGATTTCCAACTTCATCCAAATCAATCCAAACCTACTCCAATAGACTCCTAAAAACCTGCACATTATTACCAAATAAAACCCTAGCTCGAAACCCTAACCCTAACCCTAATTCTGCCCTAATTAGCCTAAGCTGTCCCAATCGACCAGCCTTGTTTGGTGATCCTATTACCCTGGTTCCTAGTGGGACTACTCCTACCTAGGACTACATTACCGACCCCATTTAGTTAGGATAAGGCTGAGTTATGGTTGTAAAAGGTGGGCTTGTGACCATGTACACGCCCCCTCATAAGCTCTTTCTCCTCTTCCTAATAAGGACAGCCTATAAATAAAAACATATCAATACATATGGTACAAATGCAGGGGAAAGGGCCAATAATTGATTGGCTTCAACCAGCGACCGATCCTCCACCGAAAATATGATTACAGCTTCCCCATTCATTATATTCTTAATGATGGCCATAAACCTATACGGCACAATATGTACTCCAAAGAAATCAATTCTATGAGAGACTTTAGGCAACTTTGTGCGCTGTGGTGCAGCCACGCCTAGCAGACGTGCGCTGTGGGGCAGCCACGTTAGCCAAATTTGTGCGCTGTGGTGCAGCCAAGCCTAGCAGACGTGCGCTGGGGTGCAGCCACGTGAGGTGTCTGTCATATCTACAAAAGTAATTGTGTGATCAACATTACAATTCTACAGGGTCAAATTTGTTGTTCTTGAAAGAATTGCTGGTTGGTTGAATGGTGAATCTCATATCTGCATGTGCTTGGGCACAGCTGGCAGAGCCTCTGCATGTGTCTACCCAGGAGCTTTTACACTTCATACATGGCACATATTGGTAAAAGAGTTGATAAAGCACCAAAGATTTCCTAAAATCAAAGACGGGATAAAGCACCAAAGATTTCCTAAAATCAAAGACGGGTACCACCTTATACTCCTCCCAGTTGATAAAATAAAGGCCTTCGTAATCAGCCTGGTAAATGTTACCATTTGCAAGAACTCAAGTAAAATTCCTGATCTTTTTTTCTTTAAGGCTGTACACATGGCTTTTCCATAGGTCCAACAAAATACGTCAGGTCAAAGAGGTTTTCTTATAGGGCAGCTGAACTAGATACATTGTGGTTACTTTTGATCTACAAAATCACCGTACTATAATACCCAACTTTTTTTATTTAAATAAGTTGCAATACCAAGCAACTTTTTAGAAGTTCAGCATAAGTATGCAATTCCCTTTAAAATTAGCATAGCCTGTTCATTTGCAATCAAATGTAAGTTGCATCAAGTTTAATTTGCTCGATGTGATAGTGTCGGATTGTTTACTGGTTCAGGTGTTTATTTGGAATCAGATTTAAGTTTCATCCACTTTAACTTGTTATTCATATTAAAGTGCTGGGTTGTCTAAACTGTTGTATTTGACTCCTAAATCCAGAGATGAACTCAATTTTTTAACACGATAAAACTCTCAAACTAGGCAACTCCCTAAGAGGTCTTAACCTATTTTCTTTCGCTAGTTACTAAAATATACTATTGCTTTATTGATGGATTTTGTGTTCTATCAATATCTTCATGAAGATATGATCACATTCAACCAACTATAGATAAAGTCCTAGAAGTCTCTAGATATGGTTCACCAGTGAAACCTTTTTCAATCTCACAAAGTCACAATAAATAACAAATTTATAAGAAAAATAGAGGATAACATATAAAAGAAATATTTTGTCAATCGCTGGATTACAATACATCGCTATGGAAAGCTTCCATGAATGCCAAAACACAATTCTCTAACCGGAATTGCAGGACATCACTAAAAACCCATAACATACTGATCATGTGGTGCATGTACAAATTACAAGAAAAAGGAGAGAACATGGGATTATCAGCAGGTCCAAAGTGGCCTCAGGTGAACATGCTACCTCAGGCAGGATAAACCATATACTTCATTTGGTTATTCAAATCAGTTTTCTAATATCTACATTAATGTTCAGCAAACAAAGAATAAAACCAACACTTTGAATGTGAGACTACAAGAGCATAATGCAATTAGAGGGGAGAGGAAATAGAACGACATCTACAGCTTTACGAACTCCAGCAGGTCTCTCTCCGAAAATATCATCACAAAACATACATGCTGATCTCTCACTCTGCACAAACTAGTGAAATTGTGACTATGAAACAGTGGAAATTAACATCTTAAAGTAATCGCAGTAAATATATCCAGACTCAAAAAATTAAAAAATAAACCATCCAAGGTCACAGAAGGAATCAAAAGAACCATGGTAGACAAGCTTGGGTGGTTGATTCATGCAAATCATGCTTACCCACGTATGCAAGAAATTTAAAAAATATCTAATTGTTAATTGGTCATCTACAAACCTTTGGAGTCCCATCCCCTAAACCCCCAGCACCAGAAGTGCTCTCATGTGCCAAAGTTCCATTATGTGAAGGTGATTTCCATATAGAAAAAGTAGGCTCGGGGACATCAGCCTCGGTACTATCATTCCTACCCTCAGAAGCAACAGATGTAGAATTAACCGTTTTTGGAGGAAGTATCTGTTATGCTGCCTTGTCGACATTGAGAGAACCATTTTCTGATCCAAAGCATTTATGGTTTAGTATGAACAATGAATAAAGGTTACAAAGAAAGCAGTCATCAACTAAAAATAAAACTCCGAAACATCAAAATATAGAAAACACAATTAGCTTGGAAGTGGATGACACCTTTAGTTGAGGCTTGACCATGAGGTACACCTGCTTTTGTGACTGTTGTTGCTGTTGTTTATATTTTTCTAGTATGCCTTGCCTTCTTTTCCTACTCTCTCAATTCTGTCAACATCCCCCTCTTCTTGTTCCTCTAGTTGTAATGAAACCCTATCTTCATAATCTTCTTCCACCTCTTCATCTCTAAAAGCAGACAACAGCATATAAGATAAATCTGAAGTAAGCCAGGATACATCCAATGATTAAATGACATTGTATACCTCAGTGGTTTCTTTTCACGCCTTTCCAGATCATCATCCATGATGCGGGGCACCTTTACTGGATCTTTTTTTCCTTTCCTGTAGTGGTAATCCAGTTCATCTTTCAAATGCCTGGAATCTTTCCAACTTATCCCACAAATAGAGAGAGAGATCCTTCTTTCCATATCTGCACGACTAATACGAAATCCTATCTGTTTGGCCTGACAGTTTGTCAAACATGTGTCTGGTAGGGAACTGACAATTATCCATAAGCATGAGTTCCAACTTAAGAAACAGCCTTGAACATGCTTCAGAAACACAATCAAGTATCAAGTTTACTTTCTCAGAAGAGATTTTTTATTCTGAGAAGGGTTGAATGAAGGATAGTTATGTCTACTTTCACTTCGTCTTGTAGATTTTGATGTGAACTGATGGGCATCCAATGTTGGAGTTGTATATTTGTGGGATTTGGGCCTAAAGGTGTCTCAAGATATGGAGGGCTATGGCCTTTGTGAGAAGAGTCCAGTGATGGAAGTATATTCACAAGTAGAGAGACTTGATTATCAGATTCGCAAATATAAATGAATGCGCATGCTTCAATCATAACTTGCTAAGGGTTTACAAACTGTTGATCCTATGTAACTACCATTACATGTGTTAGCATTAGACGCAGATAATGTTAGATGGATACATATCAAACTATGATCACCTCGAACTAAATGCAGATAATTTATTGGTTGCAAAAGATGCAACCAACTTGGTTCCTCAAAATATCATTAGATCTAAGAGATAATTTGCTTATAAAATATTGTTCATAAGGACTCTTGTATGTAGCAAAATTCTATCCCTTCTTAATTGACCAGGACTGCAAACTACCAGAACAAAATGGTCCAGCATCCAATTCAGTTTAAAAAAATATTGTTATCAAAGAGAAATTCATTTTGAGTCAGCAGAAATGAAGCACACCAAATTAAGAAGAAGATAAAAAAGGTGATCAAATTCATACCTGTTGTGAATGCAAGGTCACAGATGCTAAAGAAATCACATGAGCCAGAATCAACAATGACCCAACAATTGCCTTCGCAACAGAACCCATAAATGGAAGCTACTCCAGTGTCATTGCCATCAAATCAAACAGTGGTCTAGCCTCACAATTCTAGAAGAAGCCAACTCTTTTGAGCACCTTTGTTCAAGATACTTGCCAATCTACAGCAAAGAAAAGGAAACCAAAATAACCTCCGAGTAGAAGCCATTGATATGCAAATAACGAAAGAAGGTTAAATTAAGTTGAAAGAAGGGAGTACCTTCGGAATTCGGAGGGGGTTCTTGGCAGCATATTCACACAATTTAAAAATTTTCTGTTCTTTGGAGCACCCTTCTATAAAATTACACAGCAAGACATCATTATCCTGGATGTTAAAAAGATAAGTAGGACTACTCTGATTTTATAACAACATGTAACAAGAAGATAGATGCGTCTATCTCAAATAAGGATACAAGACATCCAACATGACAACCCTACAAACTAGATAGGAAAACACATCTGTATATGTACTCTCTCTCTCTCTCTTATCTGGTAAAGTCAGTGTTTCTATCACAAAATCATGTGGTACCTTTCAATTCAAAAGAGCTCAAAAGGAACCTTCCTCAGACACTTACCTGCAGATATTTCAACTTTGCCTCAGCAACCACATCAGTTGATTTAATCATCACACATCAAAGGAAAAGGAAAGTAAAAATATAAGAGGAAACAGAGATTCCTTTTTCTTTTGTAAAAGGATGTCAAAATCACTTTTATGTCTTGTATTAATTCAGATTCTTGGTCCATTTGGCCAAGCAAACACGAAGTCCTACAGAATGTTCAACCAAGTTACTTGATTCACAATATGATCTACCTGGCTTCAAGCTCTGAAATTTTCACTAGCAATAACTGCTCCCTTTCAGACGCAGCTGTTTCAACCTGTCAATTGAGAAAATATAAAACAATTTGCACTTAACTTGCCCTCAAATGAGACATACATAAAGAGAACTATAAACCAGAATTAATATTAGAAAGAAAGAATTGAACAATTCCATCATGCTTCAGAGCTTATAGAGGGCATTGGAAAATAAAATTTCATATAGAGCTGCTATTGAAACCTAATATAATAGGCAAACATATGGCATATAATTCTTTTAATATGAAAAAGAATACTGAGTAAACGACTGATCGGCTGTTGCTTGAAAGTACTAGTAAGTTTATTAAAGAAGAGGAAACAGACTGATAATAGGAATAACGATGAAAACTCGGATCATAACAATAACAATAAAAAAAACAATCCATCCTTGCCTAAGGAGTCCACCGAATCTTTAGTGGAAGTTGGGAAACCCAAGAATGATAAACTTGATGCAGCCGTCTACCCCCTGGTTTCTCTAAAATGTCACATTTAAGGAATCTCTTACCCATGACCTCCAGCCTAAAACATTGTTAGAAGCACCCTAGCTTACCACATTAATAGAATTAAGCTTCTTCATTATTCTAGCTAAATAGATGTTAATCATTGTTATACGGACACAGCTCCAACCTTATTTTGGTCACAACATGCAATGAATATGCATAGCACTTACTCTTTTAGCAATTTCCAATAAGCGGTCTTCAATAAAGGTCTGGAGAGAAATGTTCAAGTTTGACAACTGCTGTCCTACCAATTCAACTGTTGCCTGAATAGACTTCCTCAAATGCCTGCATAGATCACTGATAATCCCAATTTCAAAGACTACAGCTCGTGTTCTGAGTTGTCGAGCCAAAGCGTTACCAATCTGAACAATATCAGATTTAATTTGGGGATCAAGTGCAACATTTTTGAGATCCAGATGTCGAATGACAGCAGCTAGAATAAACCAAAATTAGTAAAAATAAACAAATATTATAAGATTCAGATAAGGAAGAAATATTTGGATGGGGGAATAAGTCAGGTACAGAGATGTATACACATGAAATGTGAGAATTTCAAATGAGAATAAAGATGTGGTCAAACCTAAAATTCAATGCTTAGAAATTAGAATATAAGACTCATAAGGAACCAGACCAAATAGAACCAGGAAGCCCAATACTCAACCCTACTGTATGATCACCGGGAACAATAAAGATAAAAATAAATAAATAAATGAGGTAAGAAATATATACGAAATGAACAGTAGGTAGATAATTATATATTTGGGCCACATTATTTGTAAGTAATTATAAATAATGAATAAAAGAGAAGGTACAGAAGTTTGGATAGGATTGTTAAAACTGTCTCACATGAGCTTCTGAAACGGTAACTCAAATAAATGGAATGCCTCGGTGTGGCCAAAAGAAAAAGTTGTGGTAGTGATAAGATCCAAAAAATATCTACATAGTTGGTTAATGACTTAAAGAAAAATTTTCAATAGCAATTAAAGAGAAGATTCAAGTTACTTTGTCTGCATAGCTTGTCTCTCTTCTAATAAAAATTTTTTATTTATAAAAAAAAAAAAAAAAGGAATGCATGAAAGAGAAATAAAACATGAAATTGAAGGTTAATATGTCAATAAGCAGCTTCCTGCAGATCGTGGAGAGTTTCATATCAGAAGCCTAATTACAAATCATCTGTAAAACTCCTACAACATCCAACTGGCAAAAAAACATCAATATCACACATCAAGTATAAGGAAAGAGAAGTTTTAGCGAGAGAGAGAATAGAAAAGGCACCAAAATACCTGCAGTGTCCACAAAGTAGCACATATCAACCATAGCTAACCTCTGCCAAGGAACCCAGTGCTTCCCATTATCAAAGCAAGCGAAACATTGGATCTAAAACCTGGTGCGTTGTCGTACTCTCCTTGGCCAATTCTACTATTTTCTGGACACAAATTTGAGCCCATATTTTTGGATTTTCAATCTCTTCTCTGTTGTACAAGTAAACCAATGTATTAACCACAGTTCACTACATTATTTTTTTTTAATCTTTAGAGGAATGGAAAGAAATAAGTTCTATCAGAAAAATGCATAATGAATCAAGAATATGATACTGAAGGACCTCATTTTTGGAGTTAAACATGTGGGGTTGCTCATTATTACCGAGTCAATAGAGTGCAATCTTTTTTTTCCCGTCTTGGCTTAAGGTAGCTCAGGCTGAGATTACTACCAACACCCACACCATCCGAGGCAGGACATTTGGGGGCTGCTCCTACTAGCCCTAGCCCTAGCCCAGGCCCAATTGGATACTCCAAGAGATACCATCTCAGGCCCAAGCCCAAGACCTACCAGCCCTACATTTAGTTTATTTTTGTTTTATCTTTTATTTTTAGAGTTATTTAGCAGTTATTGCTGTAGAAATAGTTATTAAGGGGCAGTTATTGCTGTAGAAGTAGTTGTTAGGGAGTTATTTTCTTCTTCTTTTTTTGATTTTGAGTTTTTAAAAGAATGTATTTTGAGAGGAATGAGAACATAACTGAATAACCAAAGAATGAATTGAGTTTCTGGCTGTGTGCGTGGCCCTCCTTACCCCCCCCCCCCCCTCCTTCTTCTTCTCTTGTCTCCCTGCAACTCTGATCCCCCCCCCCCTCTTCTTCTTCTTCTCTTTTCCCCCTGCAATGCTGATTTTCCCTCTTCTTCTTCTTCTGCTGTTTCTTCTTCTCACGGTTTCTCCTCTTTTCCCCCTGCAATTCTGATTTCCTTCCTAGCTTCTCTTTCTTTCTTTCTATCCCCCATTATTTGGTATCAGAGCCCAACCCTGGGTGAATCTCTCTTTCTCAAATTCTTCTCCCTTTCAGTCTCTCTTCCCCTCCTATCTTTCTTCTCCTATCTAAGTTCTCTTATCTTGTTCCCTTCCCTGTTCTGGAAACCCCAAGCCAGAACTCCAAAATACTCATATACACTACCTTATCTTCTTTACCATAATATCCATTGACCCCCTTTAACCACACGATTGCAACAACCAATCGTTCCATTTTATTCCATTTTATCCCAAGTTGGAATGAAGAACAACACCGGAGATGATGCAACAATAATGACGCAAGACTTCGACATTCCACTCAACAATATCGTCAAGACGTGCTGTTTCAAGATTTCATCTCCTCTTCTTGTGAATTACCGGAGCTTTTGAATGGCATGGATGTGCATCACATGGACTGGTTTCCTGGGTTTATCCAAACTCAAGGTCAAGTTTTTTTAAAGCAAGGGAGAGTTGATACAGGACATTTGGGGGCTGCTCCTACTAGCCCTAGCCCAGGCCCAATTGGATACTCCAAAAGATACCATCCCAGGCCCAAGCCCAAGACCTAACAGCCCTGCATTTAGTTTATTTTTGTTTTATCTTTTATTTTTAGAGTTATTTGGAAGTTATTGCTGTAGAAATAGTTATTAGGGGGTAGTTATTGCTGTAGAAGTAGTTGTTAGGGAGTTATTTTCTTCTTCTTTTTTTGATTTTGAGTTTTTAAACGAATGTACTTTGAGAGGAATGAGAACAGAATTGAACAACCAAAGAATGAATTGAGTTTCTGGCTGTGTGCGTGTGCACCCTCCTTCCCCCCCCTCCTTCTTCTCGTCTCCCTGCAACTCTGATCCCCCCCTCTTCTTCTTCTTCTTCTCTTTTTTCCCCCCTGCAATTCTGATTTTCCCTCTTCTTCTTCTTCTTCTACTGTTTCTTCTTCTCACGGTTTCTCCTCTTTTTCCCCTGCAATTTCCTTCCTATCTTCTCTTTCTTTCTTTCCCTCCCCCATTACCACCTCTTGCTTCACATCTAACTACTTCATCAACCCAATTGTGATCTGGTTCCCCCCTTTCACCATCATCTACAAGATTTATATCTGGTTCGTAGTTCTCCAGTGTGGCATGCACAATCTACGCAAAGTATAAATCCTTGAATCAAAAGAAATTCCTGATTAAGGAACCCAATTAAAATTTAGAGCAAATTACATGTACCCCCCTGTAGTTTGAAACAATATCAAAACACCCCCTAGTTTCATGATTTACGTGCATCCCCTGGATCCCTACCATCAAGTGTAAACCATTAGTTGTAGTTAAACTGTTCAAAAACCCTATTTTACCCTTAAATTTTTTCCATGGACCATTTTACCCTTATTCTTGCAACAAACCTTTCTGCTCCTATTACGTTTACAAAAAGAAATTAATTTCATGGCTGCCATGGCCGCCCAGCCATGGAGGAATAGCAAGTTCAATACTACCTACCTGGGCAAGGCAGTTTGACCATTTCACTCTCAAGCACGTTGGGCAAAAGGACGTTTTCCTCTTCAAGCATAAAATGTGCAAACCGGGAAGCCCAGATTTCTGCTTTTAGTCAATCCCTTCTCAATTTCCCAGTCTAGCTCAATTATAAGATGTAAAACAAATTTTCTCTCAAATGCCACTAAATCAAGCTGATGGAATACAAACATCTAAGCTATTTAATGGTGAAGTGAAACATTTTGAAAATCTCCTCGTCCAGTTTCTCACTTTAGGAAATTGAAGATGCATCACTAACTGAATGTCCCTCCATGTATAACAGTATTTGAAGTCAAGAATCAATGCTATATTAGCCATTTATGCATCACTAATTTATAAGAAATATCGGCCCAGTTCTAGGATTCTCTAGACCGACTGAATGAGACCCAATCCAGCAGAAAGTACTAAAATTCCATTGGCAAACTTCCGGGCGGAATAACTTTGCCCATACTCGTCCGGTTAGCCATTATAATGATATGCTTTCGGAAAAGGGGGACAGATCTGTAGCTAAAACTGATTAAGAGAAAATATCAGCCCAGTTCTTGGATTCTATGGACCAAGAGAATGAGACCCAATCTAGCTGAAATAATAAATTTCCTTGACCCAACTTCAATGCGGAATTAATTTGCCCATACTCATCCGGTTCGTCATTATAATGAATTATTTTCGGAAAAGGAAGATAGAGATCTGTAGCTGAAACTGATTTAGAAGAAATATTAGCCCAGTTCTTGGATTCTCTGGACCGACAAAATGAGACCCAATCTAGCTGAAAGTACTAAAATTCCTTGAGCCAACTTCCGGGCGAAATAAATTTTCCCATATTAATCCGGTTCGCAATTATAATAACACGTGTTCGAAAATGGGAGATAGAGATCTTTAGGTGAAACTGATTTAGAGGAAATATCGGCCCAGTTCTTGGATTCTCTGGACCAACAGAATGAGCCCCAATCTAGCTAAAAGTAATAAAATTCCTTGAGCCAACTTCCGGACGGAATTAATTTGCCCATACTGTTCCGGTTCGCAATTATAATGATAAGTATTCGAAAATTCGAGATAAGGATCTTTAGGTGAAACTGATATAGAGGTAATATCGGCCTAGTTCTTGGATTCTCAGGACCAACAAAATGAGACCAAAACTAGCTAAAAGTACTAAAATTCTTAGGGGCAACTTACAAGTGGAATAACTTTTCCCATACACATCCGGATCGGAATTACAATAATATGTTTTTAAAAATTGAAGATAGAGATCAATAGGTGATATTGATTTAGAGGTAATATCGGCCCAGTTCTTGGATTCTCTTGACCCTAGCTGAAGGCAATAAAATTCCTTGAGCCAACTCCCGGGCTGATTAACTTCGCCCATACTTGTCAGTTTCGCTATTATAATAATATGTTTACAGAAATGGGAGACAGAGATCTGTAGGTGAAACTAATTTAGAGGAAATATCAGCCCAATTCTTGGATTCTCTGGACCGTCAGAATTAGACCCAATCCAGCAGAAAGTACTAAAATTCCTTGGGCCAACTTCCGGAGGGAAAACTTTGCCCATACTCGTCCAATTAGCCACTATAATGATATGTTTTTGGAAAAGGGAGATAGAGATCTGTAGTTGAAACTGATTTAAAGGAAATATCGGCCCAGTTCTTGGATTCTTTGAACCGATAGAATGAGACACAATCTAGCTAAAAGTATGAAAAATTCCTTGAGCCAACTTCAGGGCGGAATTAATTTGCCCATACTCGTCCGGTTCGCCATTATAATGATACGTTTTCGAAAATGGGAGATAGAGATCTGTAGCTAAAACTGATTTAGAGGTAATATCGGCCCAGTTCTTGGATCCTCTAGACCGAAAAAATGACATCCAATCTAGCTAAAAGTACTAAAATTCCTTGAGCCAACTTCCGGGCGGATTAACTTTGCCCATACTTGTCAGATTCAATATTATAGTAATATGTTTTCGACATTTAGAGATAGGGATGATTTAGAGGTAATTCATGTAATACCTCAACATTTGAGTTACATTTAAAACTAAGTCGGTGGCTGTGACCCCATCTAGGAACTTTCCAGACAACTTGAACCCAACCCCACCAGGTAATACCATGCTCATGGGCTGACAATATTAAGAAGTGAAGCATTAGAGGTAATATTGAAACAGAACTTAGATGCACATAGATGCCCAAGAATCATGCACCTATGTATACCCAAGACATGGATGTATTAGCAAAACATTAGTCCTAAAATAGCAGTGTAGTGTAAAAACCCGGTGGTCCAAAAATACACTTGAATATGTAAGACTAAAAGAGGTTTAGATTTCATCTGCCTGAATGATTAGAGAGGTTAAATTCAGGAGTAAATCCACGACAATAAAATGCATATGTGAAAACATCCATATCCATAACCCCGAAATATATAGAGTTCAAAATAAAAATAAGGTAAAGGCTGGGCACGCCGGCACTGTGCCCAGCCTGAGTCTGTGTCTCTCCCACCCCCTAAGGAAATGACTCCCCTGCCCTCCCCATCCCACTCTCTCCATTAGGCACAGCCGCTAGCTCCAGGAAAGCCAGCGCCTTGCCCAACCCTCTCCCTAAAAATAAACTATGATTATAAGGCAAATATTAGGTAGAAAAGAGAATGCACAGGAAGTACGATAAGATATAAAAGAATCTAGAGCATGTATCAGTGGCGGAACAATGTGGTATCCCATGAGAGTTCCTCTATCACAGTATGCACATGCATCCAAGTTTCCAAATGCAATGATTTGCATTCTTTTCTTTGGATGAATACGCCAAGCTTGGATTTCTCCATGACTATTGTAATAAGTACAAGCATCCCTAGACAATACAAATTACCAGGTTTCATTGACAATTTTCATATTATACCGGGCCAAGTATTGGTGCCTCTGCTTCAATTCCTCCAACTCCCCATCCAGCAACTCCTAACCCATCGATCATAGTTGTATGGGTATCAGTTCCAACCACACTATCAGGGTACAGCAGGCCATCAGTGTTGAATACAACCCGATCAAGGTATTTCAGGTTAACCTGAGTTTCAATAGTTATTTACTCCGTACATAAATATAAAAAATGATAACATTAGTGTGAGTAACACAAGACCATTTGAAGATTTCATATATTCTACTTATCAATTGAGAGAACGAAAGGAAGGAATTATGTAGATCTGAAATCTAAAGGTAGAACCCATGTGATGTAACATTGCTATTTCTGATGATAGTAACTCCCTAACCTGATGCACGATACCAGAGCCGGGAGGAACAACAAGCATGTTGTGAAAAGCAGTAGATCCCCATTTAAGAAAAGCAAATCTCTCCTTGTTCCACTCAAATTCAAGATCCATATTTGCCTTCACTGCATTTTCTGATCTTGCTACATCCACCTGAGGAATGATCAACAACAAGATCCACTGGGACCTGCATAAAATATCAATTTTTAGAAGAAAGTTAGGAAACCTTCCCGAAAAGGAAAGAAAATATAGATTAGAAATACAGGAATAACAGGAATACATCATACACTCAAAATATTAAATGCAGCAAAAAGTCAAACTAGAAAAAAAAAAAAAAAAAAGCACATTAAAAGAAAGTGGAATGAATGACATTATTACAGAATCAAATATATGTTCTATGATGTTTCCGAGAAAGAAGAACAGAAGTAGTTCATCGAAGGCCATTTCAGTAATTATTAGTTCCTCACTGTTTTCATGATGGGGAAGATTTTGGATGTCAACACCGAAGAACTGACAAGGAATAAATATTGTAATGAAAAGGAAAAATATCACCACCTACCAAGGGGTTAATCTTGCTAGAATCACTGCCAAGCTTGTTTATAGCGTCCCTCATGCAAGCAAGGTCAACCACAGCTGGTAAACCAGAAAAATCCTAACCAACAAATGTAGGTCATAAAATTTGGCAGAAATGTAACAAATTAAAACTACTGTGCAATTACATCTTCAAAAAACAAAACTACTACGTAATTAGCATAACGATAAACACCTGCAGGAGAACATGGGCAGGCTTGAAAGGAATCTCGACTTGTTTGGGAGAAGTATTCTCCCAATAACCTTCTCAACATCTTCCTTGGTGACTTGGAAGTTGTCACAGTTACGGATTGCCGATTCAAGAAGGATCCAGATGGAGTACGGCAACTTATCTGTGACGCACACAATGTAAAGATGAGTGGATTTCTAAGAGATTGTGATTTTGGGAACCTGATAACAATATAAAAATTCAGAGTATTTCAAACTTCAAATCCGAGATAGCCTCATAACATAGAAGGTATCCTTCAATGCTGAAGAGAAACGGTAACTCATGAGGGGAAAGAAGAAAAAAGGAACGTCAAGAAGTCCAAGACCAACCTAAAGGATGACAAAATATATAATTTGCACAAAAGAGCAGAAGTACAAAGGGGAGCAGTGATAATGCCACTTACCGATCCTTGGATCATTCAGAGCAGGTAGGCTATAGTACTTTCCAAACTCACCACCCCCAGGCTTGGGAAGACTGATTAAGATTTCCCCTGAAAGCATTCTAAGAAGCTGATCCAACACATATTCACAAACAGAACTCAATCAATTATGTCAATCCCTGGAACAGTATTAACTCGAGCATCTAATCATCTATACAAATCGTCTTTCTCTAGTAATACGCTGAGTTGGATTAGTTAATCCAATAATTTAAGTTGTTCGCTGAATACATAAAAAGCATAAATCAGTGATGAATATTCATAAGGACTCTCATCAACGAAGGCACATTTTTAATCCATCTGGTCCGATTTCAAAATACTATTCAGAAATTAAAACAAATACCCTCCAGCAAGAACGAAACAGCGTAGACAAAAGATAAAATTCATCAAATGAATGAAATTATAAGTTGAAAAACCGGTCTACGTCGAAAGTCGTACCCATAGTAGCGATCTTGCGCTGAAAGCATTCAATCACAGGAGCAGCAGTCCTGGTCAGAGCCCTAAGACTAGCTGGAGATCTCCAATCGACACCGTGGCTCCAGCGAGGAACCGAAGATCGGATGAAATGGATAGCAGTGGAGAAGCAAAGTGATCAGGCTTTGATGAGAGCAGGAAAGGAGGAGTGAGGAAGAGAAGTTAGGGTTCTAGAGATGCAAGGCAAGGATAAGGATGATAAGAAACGAACCCTAGAAGCTCTGAGCAGCGCCGCTGATGAAGAAGACCGTGACATTAAAGGCAATTCAGGTAATACCTCAACATTTGAGTTACAGTTAAAACTAAGTCGGTGGCTGTGACCCCATCTAGGAACTTTCCAGTCAACTTGATCCTAACAACACCAGGTAATACCATGCTCATGGGCTGACAATATTGGGGAAGTGAAGCATTAGAGGTAATATTGAAACAGAACTTAGATGCACATAGATGCCCAAGAATCATGCACCTATGTATATCCAATTCATGGGTGTATTAGAAAAAGATTAGTCCTAAAATAGCAGTGTAATGTAAAAGCCCGGTGGTCCAAAAATACACTTGAATATGTAAGAGTAAAAGAGGTTTAGATTTCATCTGCCTGAATGATTAGAGAGGTTAAATTCATAAGTAAATCCACGACAATAAAATGCATATGTGAAAACAACCATTTCCATAACCCCGAAATATATGTAGTTCAAAAATAAAAATAAGGGTAAAGGCTGGGCACGCCGGCACTTTGCCCAGCATGAGTCTGTGTCTCTCCCACCCCCTAAGGAAATGACTCCCCTACCATCCCATCCCACTCTATCCATTGGGCACAGCTGCTAGCTCCAGGAAAGCCAGTAGCGTGGCCAATCCTCTCCCTAAAAATAAACTATGATTATAAGGCAAATATTAGGTAGAAAAGAGAATACACAGGAAGTACGATAAGATATAAAAGAATCTAGATGGCTCTCTCAGAGTTTCCATATTGACTGGAAATTTCAAGTTCAGGCAACAAGTGTACATTTCACTTGGACAGGAAAGCATCAAGCTTTCAGCAGATAACATTACTAACTTTTTTTGCCCTCTCTTTTTTTGACGAGTCAGATACCATTACTAGTTAGTAGGAACTGCCATGGTAATTGAAACCGATGCAATCGAATAGCACATAAAAAATAAGGGAGAAGGGGTTTCAACAACATAAGTTCTCAAAATACCGCGTACCATATCCTTGCAAGACATGGGCACATGTCATCACACGTAGATAAGCTTCAACATGATTTGCAAGAGGAGCAGCTCCAGATAAAATGAGACATACATTCCCTCCTAAACCTTGCTTTACCTGCCGAAGTCATGAAAATCATCAAGAGTTCTAAGTAAATTTTGGAAAGCTCTCTAGCAAAAGTAAGCAGGAAATTAGAAAAAATACAATTTTCCACTTCCAATACCATGCTAAAAACAATTTTGTCACTAAGTGGGGAGGCCTTTTCATGTGCAAGCCCCTTCTTCATGTTATTTAGTTTGCTGCAACATTTGTATGTTGTAGGTTAAAAACTAGAAATGAAAAGGTAATGCCCTAACATTCACTTCCCAGGAGAAATCTAAAGAAACACAATAAAATCTAACATTAGTTTCATATTAGCACAGAAACATCATGGAGTAAATAAAAATGAACTGCAAACAACTGGTTATAAACAGAACCATGAGTGACATTGGTGGTATTATTTTTGTAGGAACATCTTCAAGACTTGAACTGCTCCTACAATATATTTCTATGAAGTTCTAAGGTATTCAACAAAGACCACCCAACCCAACACTGAACTGAACTAAACCTTATCACAACTACTTCAGGACGGCTATAGAAATCCTGCTCCAATAGAATTGCGCGGGATTCAATTTGAGAAGTTAAGACTGAACAAAGGTAGGATGCATAAACATTGGTCCCCAACCAGAAAATCTGGACATGTGTCAAATATGTTGTTGATAAGAAAATATTAATGAATGGGCAACAATAATCAGCTATCTTTGACCATCTAATCTGCAGACTTTTCTGGAACATATGTGGGTGTTTTCTACTGTAAATGGAAGATTAAAATTGAATGATGGAGACCATCTGATTGATTGCTTCTAGGCCAAGTAGATCTCCTCGGCAGGACCAATTAAATGTTGGTCCGGAATTGCTTGCCTATCATGTGTCCACTTATTTGCAAGTGTTTGTGCTCAGGAGCAGTCTCAGTACTGAAGACACTGGTTATCCTCTTTGAAAAAGCTTTCTTATGCAGTGGTAAAATTACCGTTTACACACGCAGGCAAAAAACTTGGGAGTCAATGGGCAGCCAACTATGTCGCGACATAACAGAGAGTTACAGTATTGAACACTTGAAAGAATGAGTATGCAAAGTTAAACAATTTGCCCTTTAAGAAACCCCCAGAAGATACCTTCTCTGTCAGACCTGTCAAAATTATAGAAAAAGAGCTAAGAATGTGAATATGTATTTATCTCATCTTCTGTAACCAATGGACCATCAGCAAAGAGAAACAGGACCAAGGAATTTGAATTACAATGCCAGCACATAAGAGTTTCTAGCATTCCTCCAGCAAATAATCGGCAGATACTTTCTGTGCATATCTACTAGAAAAGCAGAGAAGGCATAATTTTTCTTCCAAATTTCACCTGAATAGATCCTATCCAGTACACGTGGAACAGAGCAGAACAGAGTTGGTTTTAGCTCCCCAAGGTCTTCAATCATTAATTTGACATCCTGAAGATGAAAAACAATCAATTATAAGTAGGAATCTTTCTAGGTAAATGATAAATCTATTTTCTTTTTCCTCAAAAAAAGAAGTTAATCTTTATAGGAAATTGAATTCTGACTAGGTAATATAGTATACTGTAATCAACTTACCCCGCGCCAAAATCCTATTGAACCACCCTTATGAATAAACAGCTCCTCAACTATCCGATCAAAGATATGAGCCAGAGGAAGGTAAGACATAAAAACATCATCTGGAGTCAACTGCAACACTTTCAAAAATGAAAGTTCATGAGAAACTGATAAAGTTGCAAAAGTGTTTCCATTTCTGTTCTCCCACATGACACAAAGGAAAGGAAAAGAATAAATTGATTATGACCTCACCTTTTCATTCACACTTTGTAACATTTGTCCTATACCCGCTAAAAGAGTAGCAATTGCATTCTTGGAGATCAGTACTCCCTTGGGGTCACCAATTGTTCCACTCGTATACATAATTGTACGAATGTCAGACAGCTTTTTCGTTGGAAGATCAAATTCCTTACCATCTCCCTGTTGATAAAACATAGTAAAAATTGAAATCAAAATCAGTTCTATGCATAAGAAATCCGAAAGAGGAAGTGGCAACATAGAACTTTTGTATTAAGTCAAGAAACACCACCCAAGCTTAACTCGAAACTACCCATTTAACTAGCAATTTTAAAACTGACTCTTCCTTGATCCTTTGGATTAAATAAGTTGAAAATTAACAAGAAATTAATGGAGATGAAATAGCTATTACAAAATACTGCTACAAAGAAAGCATTCAAAAAGCATACAAAGAAAGATCTACTGTGAGGAAATTCACTATGATTACATAAATGATTGCAAATCATAAGATTTATAATTTGAACCAATCAGCAAACCAGTTGCAAAAGTGAGTCATCTGCAGGGGCCTTTCCCAGTGATGGGCATAGGAGTTGGACATTCATTTAATCAAAAGATCGGCAGCCATACCTAAACAGAAATATAAAAGTTTGGGGGGGGGGGGGGAAGAGGAGGGGCATAACCCAGTGCAGTGTCCTGAGAAGGGTGGCTTGGGGTTGGTCCTAATCTTTGTCATTTTTTGCACAAAGTAGCTGCCCTCAAACGCGAACTTGTGTCTTCACCCAGGAAGCCCCGAGTTTAAACTAAACAATCTTTTAATGGACTTGTATGTTCAAGTCCTTGTGTGCAACAAAACACTTATATGGGAGTAGCTACTTACTGGCTCAACACCACAGCTGTGAATGGAACACCCCACTTTCATTACAATATCATATACTTCCTTTTAAGTTAGCCACACATATTGACCTGCCCGTAAACAAACAAAAGCGATACTTGCAAAACAATTATAAAGACTGAAAGGAAATAACAGAAGGCAAAAAGTTTCTGACACGGCCATTTAGCACAGAATTTCCTTAACAAGCACTCCTAGTTTTGCTACATGGAAGAGTGATGTAGCCAATCCGACAATGGATATCAAGGGAATGGTTTTAATAGGTCACACTGTCAAAATTCAGGATCAAGTTTAGTCATATACCCTTCCATATATGTCCATGCACCCTCTTGGTAGTCCCAGAATTTTCAATTATTTGTTTTTCCACATGACCGACGGACTCCATTTAGGCTTGAACTTGACATGCGAGCATAGAGACCTTGAGGTCTACCCGTCTCTAAAATTTCAATCCCATCTGACCTGCCATGTGGAAGAACTAGGTGCCCATTAAGGAGATTCCATCCTAAACAGCCGTTTAGGAAATCCCGGTCCATAAGAAAAGTAGCAGATATATTTTATTGGAGAAGTGAAGAATATGTGAGGAGGGCAGGAGCAGTAATCAATAATCCACAATAAAGATATACCTTCCCATCCACTATCTCTCGATGACCAAGCATTCGATTTCCTGGATATTTTTCAACGGATAACCTGTCACAGGATTACAAATACATTAACGAATACCAGGATGACAATAGAACGAGAACATGTTCCTAGATACTCGAAGCATTCAATTTAACCTTTTTGGTTGTAGTGACTCGTTACAGAACCTTCAGAAAACAGTATCCAACAGAATCCAATATTAACAGGTTTATGTACCAGCACTCTTGAATTTGAATGTCAAAAAAACAGTCATAACAAGATTGGACTCAGGTAACTGGAATTATTGTAGCTAGGAGCCACATTTTTTATAATTAAAAGGCACAAAAATATGCATACCATGCCTTTAAGTCATTTGCATAATGCATTGCCCAGTATTTATTTTGATGAATTATGCTGTTAATTATGCAAACAAACCCGAAAACTGAATATGTTCCAACAGCCCCAAAGTGTTAAACAAAAAGATTAATAAAAGTTTTCATAATTGGAAGATGTTAGGAAAACATAAGCAAAGTTTAACCTGGCCAGCATTTGGATAGGATAACTGTGAACTCCTCAATTTATTCCGATGTAAGGAAATGGGTGCCTGAACATGAACAGAATACAGCGAATACATTTGTTCTAATATAGATTTTTATTACTGTTAAGACAGTGTTGGAAAGTCATAGTCTCATCATTGCTAGGCATAGAATAAAATGAGTCTTGAACTTTCAGCATCAGATTCAACAGAACTAGCGTAGCTGGTTATTGGGTACTAAGCTCAATTTCATGGCCGATAATTGAGAGAGTGAAAACTAAATAAAGTGTGGAAAGATTTTCATTCTCTTTCATGGACAAAATGGATAAAGACCAAATAAATTGTCGGGGTCCACAAAAAGTAAAGGACATACATGACCTATTATGAGATTACTTCTAAGACTGACAGTCGGAGGACCAGGGCCTCGTCTACCGAGTGGTTCTTTACCAAAACAATCCTGCAGATTCCAGTAAATTGTTAATGGAAAAGGAAGAAACATGAAGGGCCATATTTTTGTAATCCAACCACCCCCCTCTCAAAAAAAAAAAAGAAAAAGAATAAGAACCATGATTAAAGAAATTTTCTTCTGTAAAAGAACAGTTCAAGAACACTGTAATCCACTTAAATTAGGCAAACAGTGCGGCATGCAAAGCTCAAATTGATCTCTTTCTATTAAAAAGAGAAGAACGTAATCCATCCATCCCCTAGACTAAGAACCAATAATTAAGTCAATTCCTGTTTGCTAAGAGAACAGTTCAAGAATATTGTAATCGTCTTGAGTATGCAAATAGTCCGGCATGCAACACTGAAATTGACCTCCTCTCTTAAAAAGAGAAGAAATTTTGACGTGATCAGGACAGCAGAGGAAGCAAGAAAGGCACCAAAGCAGTTCATACTTAAGAATCATCGGACATAAACGTGGTAGCACCAATATTCCCAAAAGAAAAGCTTCAATTCAGATAACTAAACCAAACTTGGAAGATTGCAACAAATTCGAATTAATAAGCCAAATTAAACCTGAGATCTCCATTGACAAACTGAAACAAAAACCTACCGAAAAATATCCCAGCAACTTTCCAATCCTTCAGGTAGAGATGGTAATCCTGGTCTGAGCCCAGGTAGCGATCTTGCGCTGAAAGTCGTACCCATAGTAGCGATCTTGCGTGAAAGCGTTTAATCACAGGAGCAGCAATCCTGGTCTGCACCCTAAGACTAGCTGGAGATCTCCAATCGACACCGTGGCTCCAGCGAGGAACCGAGGATCGGATGGAACTGATAGCAGTGGAGAAGCAAAGTGATCGGGCTTTGATGAGAGAAGGAGATGAGGAGCGAGGAAGAGGAGAAGTTAGGATTCTAGAGATGGAAGGCAAGAATAAGGATGGTAAGAAACGAACCCCAGAAGCTCTGAGCAGCGCCGCTGACGAAGAAGCGGTTATATACAGACGCTGAATGCTTACCTGTGAGTGATCGTGTGAGAGAAAGCGAAAGAAAGAGGAGGGAAAAGAGAAAAAGGAAAGTTGATTTGAAACAGAGAAGAAAAGACCGTTGAGGAGGGAAAAGAGAAAAAGTAAAGTTAATTTGTAAGAAGAAAAAACCGTTGAGATAAAATATCTGGAGGTGGTTTTTTTTTTTTTTGGGTAGAAATATCTAGAGATTGTTGCGTCAAAGACACGCAATCTGTGGTACCGGACTCCTACGAATTCGTGTCAATCAAGGTAAGGAGGTATTTTACCACCAGAAAAAAGTAAGGCGGTGTGTGTGTTGTTTTTTTGTTTTCGGATAATAGTAATCTGGGTTAGGGGTGTCAACCGGTCGGGTTCGGTCGATCTCGGTCGGGCCTAGACGGGCCTCACCAATTTTATAGGCTGCACCGTGTCCGACCGTTTAGGTGTTCGGGCTTGCATTAGGCGGACATGGTACTATTTAATTTCGGTCGGTCGGTGTTCGGTCTTTAATCGGGACAGCCTTATTCAAGGTAAACGGGTCTTAAACGGGCCTCGGTCGAGCTAATGGCCTATTTAACTCTAAACGGGCACTAAACGGTGTGAAAAGTAATGTCAGTCCCATTTCCCATGTCCACAAACTATAACGTCCCATGTCCCATGTCCTATTTAAAAAAAAATAAGAAAAAAAAAATAAGAAAAAAAGAAAAAAGAAGTGCAATTTTGCCGTGTGACTGTGTGAGACTCAAAGACTGAAATTTTGATTTTGTGAGATTGAATAGAAAAAAAAAAAACAGAGGTGGAATTTGGAAGGTTAGTTAGGGTTAATGGTTTTTTTTTTGGTAAATAATTAGGGTTAATGGTTAGTCATTTAGGACGGTTAGGTTACCTGGGTTGTTACTTGTTAGGGAGTTGGAAGTTGGAACGTGTATATGTTTGGGAATTTTCTCTGGGGTTGGGGGTAGAATAGGTAATAATAATCGGGTTTAGGGGGTCGGGTTTAAACGGGGCAAAGGGGGTCGGGCTCGGTCGGGCCTTTAAACGGGCGGGTCAATCGGGCACCCGACGGTGTTACTTCGGCACAGTGAACGACCGCTTATAAACGGGTCGGGCCGGTTCGGTCTTTAAACGGCCGGGTGGGGTCGGGTCTGCCGGTGCGGGCCTGGCATTGACACCCCTAATCTGGGTAATCACCACGCGGTATTTTACAGAATTCTTGCCGAACCAAATGGATTTTAAATTGGAAATCAATATCATGGAATGAGTCCTAGAATTTATATTTTTTCTACCCAAAAAAAAAAATCCTAAAAATTCCTAGAATCGATATACAATAAGCCAATAATTTATAGGGAAATTTTCATTGACACCCTCTCCGATAGCCCGTTAAATTAATGCCACCTTACTAAGGGTCAAAATATCAATTTTTGCCCCAAAACTAACAGGGTTAATTGAGTTAAATAAAAATGACTAAACTACCCTTTGCACTAAAAACATAAAAAACCCAGCCCCATTCTATTTTTTACCAAAAAAAAAAACCCTTCAAACAAAGCTATAAGACGACTTGTTTGGAGCAGAGGCCGAACCCCTTAGATCAACGTTGCTGCAAGTCTGATAATAGTCCGCTATAAAACGAATTGTTTGTAGCTTTCGGAAATTGATTTTGGTGTTGGCCTTGGAGGTAATGGATTAGGGTTTCAAACCCAGATGAACAATGGCTTCCAGTGTGAAATTGGATATGAAGAAGATGATTGAAGAGCTGGATTTGTCCGATGTGGGGCGGGGGAGACTGGAGAGGGTGGTGGCGGGGTTGCAGTGGAGGGATCCACATCCTCTACTTCCAAAAGTGGCGCTTCCATCCTACTTCCATGTGCTACAAGGGCGCCAGCTGGACTGACAGCAATCTAACAGTCAATATTGCAGGATTTCAAATTAAAGTAAAACCACATGGGATTTGTTTGAACCTACCTTAAGCCTAAACCCAAAACCAAACCCACCCGACCGGTTCAAAATTTTCAAACCAACCCATTTCACTACTCTCACATTCATCTAGATTCCGCTGTTCTTCTTTTTCGTCGAGCTCTAACGGTGAATGCCCAAATTGAGCTTATCCATCTAAATCCCCAAAAACCTCCATCATTCCCTTCCTGCAACGGATGAAAGAAACATACAAGCATCACTTTTAAAACTCTTGTCATCTAGATTATGGGCTTTTGAAGATCTTTAAATCTCTCTATGGGTGTGAACCTATATGAGAATCTGAGAAATATAAAGTGTGAACCCAAATAATCCTTTATTACCTGTAAAAAAAACCATTGAATGATCGAAATCATGGCCGACGAAAGCAAGATTCATCGCCTCCATTTAGGGTTTCGAACGATTGAAGGCAAGGGTTAGAGAGGGGGAGTAGCAAGGGAGAGCCGCAGCCATGGCGAGGATTAAGGTTCATGAGCTCAGAGGAAAGTCGAAGACAGATCTATTGAACCAGTTGAAAGATCTGAAAGCAGAACTCGCTCTGCTCCGAGGTGCGAAGGTCACTGGTGTTGCACCTAACAAACTTTCCAAGATCAAGGTGGTTAGGTTCTCAATAGGGTAGGTCTTGACTCGCAGAAGCAAAAAGTGGCTCTGAGGGAAGCCTACAAGAGAAGAAGTTCCTGCCACTTTTTGTCCGAAGAAAACTAGAGCCATTAGAAAACACTTGACTAAGCACCAGGAATCCATAAAAACACCTCGGGAAGAGAAGCAACAAAGGTACTTCCCAATGAGGAAGTATGCCATCAAGATGTAGGGTTGGATGAACTTAGAGACGGAATTGTTACTTGCTTTGAAGAATACAAACTTCGGAAGATCACGCCCTTTTAGTTTTTATTCAGAGAAGCTTTCTTTCTTTTTTAACAAAAAAAAAAAAAGCAAGATTCATCGCCATGAAAGTTTAACCTTGATGCCTCAAATATGGATGGGTTTATCTTTTCTTTTTTTCGTTTCCCATTATCGGAATTTTCTACCGACGAATTGAATCCAGATTTCAGAAACCTAACCTTTAAGTTTTGGAGTTTTTTAATTTCCCTTCCATTCCTTAATTTCTTGCTTCCTCAATCACTCAATCTGGATTCATCTCCGTTATACTTGCCATTTGAACAAGGGATTCAAAACACGGAATGGGGATTTTGATGGATAGGTCGATTTGGGCATTCACCTTCAGAGGTCGACGGAGAAGAAGAAGAGCCCGATCCGAGCAGAATCTAGATGAGTGTGAGAGTGAGTGAAAAGGGTTGGTTTGGAAATTTTGAACTGGTCGGATGGGTTTGGTTTTGGGTTTAGGTTTAAAGTGGGTTCAAGAAAATCCCTTGTGGTTTTAACTTTAATTTGAAATCCTGCAATATTGACCGTTAGATTGCTGTTAGTCCAGTTGGCGCCCTTGTAGCGCACGGAAGTAGGATGGAAGCGCCACTTTTGGAAGTAGAGGATGTGGATCCGCAGCGGAGCGAGAGAAGTAATCGGCATTCTTTTGTTGCTTCACTACTCTCATCTCACCTCTTCTCGGTGTAGGCAGTATCAAGGGCTTCTCTGGCGAGGGCATCGGGCCCGATTTCAGGAAGAAGAGAAAGATTCATGGCCTTTGAATGGAACTAGGGAAGCAAATCAAACGTCTGATCTGGTCAATCTCTACTCCATTGCGTCAAATTGCCGGCAGACGTCTGAGATCTTCATCGTTTCCTCCTTTGTCCTTTTATTTCTTTTTTCAAATTTAGGGCTTGGATCGCACAAAGGTGTGACACCCTTGTCCCAACTTTGAAAGAGAATGGATAAGAGATTGGGGTTTTTCAAGCCTACTCTGTTGCAGGTCTACCCAGTGCCATAACAGCCAAGAAGATAAGAATGAGATGTTAATTAAACTTAAAATTGGAAACCCAATTTGGATTTTGGTTTATGATGGTGGGTTTTGGTTGGATCTTCGGGGTTCAGTTATTTGCTTTCAAAAATTATACTTCTCTGTTCAATGTCTTAAAAATAAACCCACATTTTTATGGGAGTGGTTTCAGGGTATGCGAAAGGGAGAAGAAGAAGAAGAAGCAAGGAAAGAATAGAGAAAAGGGAAAGGGAAAGTGCACCTGTGTATGGAGTTGAATTGCTGAGAGCATGGTGGGGTGGGGGAGACTAGAGAGGGTGGTGGGGGGTTGCAGGGGAGGGAGAGTAAGAGCGAGAGATGGAGGCCTGAGATGGTGGTGGGGCTGGTGGTGGCGGTGGCGACGGCAAAATACAATAGAAGGAGAAGAAGAAGGAAAGAAAAAGAAATAAAAATAATGGCTAGAAAAATCATTTACTATGTACACTTAAGTGAACTACTTTAATGGTTTACATTGTATTAAAATATTAAATAGAGGATGCTATGAAAATATACCTTTACTCAAAAAGTGGAAAATGCAAAATTACAGTTGCCTCCCGGCTCAGGTGGAGACAGACGATCGATTTGCCTCTCTCTTGTCGGACAAAGTAATAGCTAGAAAAAAGGAATTTCGCTAGACTTCGGGCAGAGTAACTGTATATAGGATCTTCGTTACTTGGACTCGGATAGAGTAACGACTATGAATGAGACCTTTATTATCTGTAGGCGGACAGAATAACAGTTGTAATGAAGGCTTCTTCGTTATCTGTGTGCGGACAGAATAACGGTTGTAATGAAGGCTTCTTCGTTATCTGTATGCGGACAAAATAACGACTAAAAGGGGGTTGATAAAGACCACTCTTTAGGCAGGGGAATCGACGGATCTACCCACCGCTATCGCCGGGGTGGCTCCCATACTAGAAAAGGGACAAAATGGGAGAAGGGCTGTCAAAAGGCTCATAAATCGGGGTTGGGGGGTCTCTCCTCCCTCTTTTCTTCCTCATTTGAGGGTGGGGGACCTCCTATTTATAGGGGTACCCCATAATGGTGGCATTGTGGAGCAAAATCACACGGCGCCGTCGATGACATCATTTGCATGATGTGAGTCTGCAGATTCATCCTTTTCCACAGCGCTACCATGGTCGGGGAAAGTGAGCAGTACCTCCTTCAGCATTTAGTAAAAGGGTCTTACAAATCATTTCTAAGGTTGTGAGGGTGATATAACTTGGATGTAGGGGTAAGAGTCCTTCTTGAGAGAGATACCAATATCTGTCCATGTCCTGTTGTCAGCATCACTAGGGGGTGACAAAATTCAGTGTCTACAACATAATAGACATGGCCTTTCAAGCCAGGGCATCTGCTACAACATTCAGAGCCCGTGGAATACACTGAAACAAAATCAAAACAAAAGAAGTAGAGAGGCACTTCACATCATCAATAATAGCTACTACATTTAGCAGTGGGATCCGGTGCGGTTCAAGAATGTAGGAGACGATCTCCTTGCTATCCGATTCAACTTGAAGTCGATTGTACCCAGACTCGAGGGCCTGAAATAACGCAAGTGAATAGCTAAGGCCTCTCCTTGAGCAACCGAGCTAAGGCAATAGGGAATTGAAATGGCCTTCTGTTTCCACCCTCTATAATCCCAAAAGATATATCCAATACCACCTTTTGAACCTCCACGCAACATGGCTGCATCACAATTAACCTTTGTGTAACCTAAAGGAGGTGGACTCCACTTTTTGATACCCAAATCTTGATCAAATATGGTAAAAGAATTGGTCCTCGGAGGGGCAGACATTGGCAAAAGATACTCAGAATATGCTTTCTCAACCACAGATATAACGTCATCGGGAGTCCATGACTTGGTATTGAATACAAGGTCATTCCTTGCCCACCAAATATACAAGCATATGAAAGAGGCACAAGAAAGAGAATCCCACGTTAACCTCTTATCACGATGAAATAAAGAGGTCCAACTATCCAACCAAACTGGTATTTTTTGGGTTCAGATCAGATGGTGGAGAGTACGATAACGCACTTCCAAACCAAATGGCCCTGGCAAAAGGGCAATCATGCTAAATCACTCTTTATTTTTTGTTTGTAAAAAACGAAATCTGGAGAAGTGATGGTTTGTTGGTATGTCACAAGATCATTGCCAATTAAATATGTGAACATACCACCACCCATATTGGGTTTTGTTCTTGCTTCTTACTCCTCTCTTGTTCAATTTCACCACTAGGTGCTCCATGTTTTGATCTCGTATTTTTATCATTCACTTTTTCAACTGAGATAGATTCATTTGGCATAGATGTATAATTACTAGGTAGATCTTTTCGCAATGAAAATAAATTTTGAAAGAAAATAGCATTTCTAGATTCAATTATAGTATTAGCATAAGTAATACCATCCAAAGATTTAATTACAAAAAAAACTTATATGCTACACTATAGTGTGCAGATCCAACGAAAACACAATCATGAGTCTTTGGTCCAAGTTCCTTTTTCATAGGTTTTGGAATTTCCACTTTAGCCAAACAGTCTCACACCTTTAAATATTTAAAGTTAGGCTTCCTACCATGTCATTGTTCAAATGGTATAAAACCAGTCTTTCTATGTAGTATTCTGTTTAGGACAAAGCATGCAGGCAGAATTACTTCACCCCACAAGTTCATGGGTAAACCTAAACTAATAAACATGGAGTTCATTGTCTCTTTTAGAGAACGATTCTTCCTTTCAGCAACTCCATTAGATTAAGGTTGATAAGGGGCAGTAGTTTCATATATTGTTCCATTTTCTTCACAATATTGAGATATATCGTATTCTGTCCTTCCATCAATTCTTAGTCTTTTGATTTTCTTTCCCAACTAATTTCCAACCTCAATCTTATAAGATATAAATGCATTATTTGCTTCATCTTTAGCCCGAAGAGGATATGCCTTATTATATCTAGAAAAGTCATCAATAAAGATAACAAAGTACATTTTTACTTCCTCTTGATTCATGTGACTTAAAGTCACCCAAGTCATTATGGACTAATTCCAAGAGTTCATTTTTCCTTTCAACGGACATGTGAGGTTTTTTTAGTAAATTTAACCTCCGCACAAGTAAAACATTTAGCCAATGAAGAATCTATATCACCTTCAATCAAACCATGCTTACAAAACATATTTTTAATGTAAGAAGCATTACAATGTCCTAAGCTACGATACCATATATCATAAGACTCAACCAAATAAGAATAACTACTAGGAATTTCATTAATTACAGAATCCACATTCAGTACAAAGAGACCATTTGAATTATATCACTTCCCAAGAAATACGTTGTTCTTGGTGATGATTGCCTTGTATGTTCAAATGACACCCCAAATCCTACTTTATTTAGGAGATCATTAGAAATGAGATTTCACCTTCTGTCCGGCACATCCAGTCCATCTTTGAGGATTAGGACCTTTTCTGAAGTTGACTTCGATCAATTGGACTTGTCCCTTTCTTCAAACTTGAGATGTTTGGACATTACTATTAAAAACCTATT
Source organism: Telopea speciosissima (assembly GCF_018873765.1). NCBI lineage: Eukaryota > Viridiplantae > Streptophyta > Magnoliopsida > Proteales > Proteaceae > Telopea > Telopea speciosissima. Next base: position 83,738,664 of record NC_057916.1, on the reverse strand, counting down.
CTCTTGTATCAACTGTTGAATAGTTGATAAAAGCATTTCAATCACAACTGATGTGCTTGGTAGCACCACTATCGATGATCCATTATTTTGTTTTTTCAACCAAAAGTACCTTAGTCACCACAACTTCAAGAGAAGTCTGCTTCCATTAAGTTGACATTAGCTTTGTTGAAATCTTTCTTCTTTCTATTTCCGCAATTTCTCTTGAAGTGCTTCATATTAATTTTGAACTTACCCCATGATGATGATGGTAACTTCTCTATTAATGAGTCAACGATAAAATCATCTAGTAAAACCATTCTTACCTTGGCTAGTTTCGCCACTAGGATTTGGTATTGATCTATTTAACAGATATACTCTTGTCATCCTTTATTGCAAATTCCAAATTCAAGAAAATTTGCTACAATGTACTTCTTCTTGCTTGCATCCTCTAATGGATATTTTTTGTCTAATGCATTCCAAATAGTTTAGGCATAATCATAGAAAGCGTAGACTCCATAGAGTTCATTAGAGAGGGAATTGAGAATCCGGTTCTTACATTGATAATCTGTAAATTACACGTCATCCCTGGGTTTTCAAACGAAACTCAAATCATCCCTTGGTTTTTAAAAATACTCAAATCACCCCCCGTATTAGACCCCAATATGACAAATTAGTCCCTACCGTTAGTTGTATGCTGTTAAGTGATGATGTCAGTCAGTTAAATAAATTTAAATCCCTAAACTATCCTTGACTTCCAAATATAGATTTAGAAGGGTAGTATTGTAAATTTAATTTTAATGTTTTAGTACAAAGGTAAAATAGTCCTTTCACTCCAATAACTAACATCAGTCTAACAACGTTACTATAGAGGGGGATGGATGAGTATTTTAAAAAACCAAGGGGTTAGTTGAGTTTCGTTTGAAAACCAGGGGTGAAGTGTAATTTACTCTTCTTTGTCATCCACTTCTAATGTGGGACTAAACATTTTACAATAGAAGTGCATTCCCAAAAAACAAAAACACAAGAAAATAAAAAGTTCAAATTATGTGGGAGGGAAAGAACAATTTCAAAAGAAAGATATGGTTGAAACTTATTAAATAAAACCATTTAAAACAACCTGTTCTTTTGACTTATTTATTTTAAGGGATAATGTTCCGTGTCTGGCTACGTAGCATATGCTAGCGCCTCCCTATGTCTATCTATTCCTCCCTCATATGAAATGACATATCTAGCCCCTACTGTGTGAGGACTGAGGAGAGATATAGACACAGGGAAACGCTAGCGTATGATACACAGTCCGACAATGAACTCAATCCCTTTTTAGTGCAACTAGTTGTAATCAAAATAGTGAACTCATAAGTTCCATCCGGTCATTTCACATGTATATATTCAAAATTCTCTAAATTAAGGATAAGAAGTTACGTCAAGTCATTTCACATGTATATTCTCAAAAGTTCTTTAAAATTAGGATAGAAAAAGAGTTTGAAAATAATTCGAAAGCGACCTATATGTCATTCTCAAGAGTCATTATTGTGTAGCACGTTCGTAAGTATTTTTTTTATTATATCTCAATTATAAGAAATTTATTATATTAAAGGGATAATAAATCTTCTTGTTAAGATAAATTCCAACAAGTTTTTTTTCAAAAATGACCAAAATTTATTAAATCCAGCCGACGATAAGAGTGGTTAGACATGGAACCTGAAAGGAAATAGATTCATCAACATCAGTGTTGCACACTCGTACAACCACCTTTCTATGGAATACAAGTATTACTACCATTCTTACCACGATTTTAGGATTTGGTATCAGATTGGTCGTATCAGCCAATTCTTTTCTTATTACTACCATCTGGCCTCCCCATTGATATTTTCCCTACATTACTTGACTTAGGAAGAGAGTTAGAGCTTCTTAATTTTCAAATTTAATACAATAATAGATACAAATTTTGTTAAATTGGAAATGATTTTTCATTTTCCCATATTCTAGTATTTTAAAATAGATATTGGTTTCCAATTTTTGTCTTGTAGTTCAGTAAAATAAATTTTTTTTTTCTTACTCATTTTTAAATTTTGTATTTATTTTCAACAAATCTCATAAAAATTAGAAATAAATGCAGTCTTAAAATTAAAAAGGAAAAAAAAATGGAAGAACTAGGTAGGTTTTGTTTTGCACGTTAAATAAATCTAAGGTAGCAATGAATAATGTCATGTTAAGAGACACGTGTAATACAAAAAAATGACAAGTTAAAACATGACCCATTTTCTTACCAAAAAAAAAAAAACAACTAATAATAAAATCAAACAACTAAACACATCCATAACATCAAATGACATAATGCAAAATTGATCAATCTTGCTTTAGGAAAGTCAAGACGTTTTTCTAAACCCAAATGATCCAAGAATACGAAATCGACCCAGAATGCATTTCAAGAATACACACCAAACACAACCTTAATCTGTTTTTTTTTTCTCAAATATAATATTACATTAAAGAAGAAACTAGTACACCCCAAACTAGACCAACTTATAAAATGATTTTTTTTCCTGTCCTGTTCCCTGCCCAGTACAGTGATCCAGTTCCACTCATAGGGAGATGAAAATGACGTTTTAACCTCCCTCGGGTAGGGGGTTAGATTGTCATTTCCTGCCCATATGAGTGGAACTGGACCACTGTACCGGGCAAGGAGCAGGAGACGATAATAAAATAGTCACATGCACCATTGTACCGTATGTGTACAGTGTATATCCTCTACCTTGGTTGTATATATGTAAGATTCCGGTCGGGCTTGTGGTGTATTTGCCCTTTCTAAGATGATATCTTGCTTGGATCTTCATCCTCTCAAGTGTGGTGCACTACCAGTATACCTTTAAAGACAAGAAAAGAACAGAGACAGCTTGAGAATACTTCACCCTAATACTCTCCAAGAGGTATCATCAATCATAAACAAGTTCAAAAACTTCACAAAGGCTATATACTCAACAATAAGTCCAAGAAAAACAGAGCTTAGACACTCTCGGCTATACCTAGGCAGAAAACAGAGCTCCACAAAAAAAGAGTTGTGCTCACATAGAGCCTTCAAGCAACAAGAAGGGACACATGGACCTTGACAAGCACCCTTGGGCGATTCTAGTGCTCCATTCCAAGCCTCAAACCCATGCCGAGAGAGAGAGAGAGAGAGAGAGATACTGAAACTTCAAGCTGGAGCTGGCGGTAACTCTAGCAGTGGATAGAGAGGCTTCAAATAGAATGGCCCGCAAAGGTCATGTCAATCCAGATCGAGAGTTGGAGGTCCATTTCCTGATATAGCGCTCCATCCAAATGTGGTTGAGAGTTGCACAAAAAGCTAATCTACTTACTGTGTCACAAATAGAACGGCCCGCAAAGGTCATGTCAATCCAGATCCATTCCCTTGAGAAAGGGAGAATTCTTCTACGAGAAGGCCAACACTTGGACAAGATATCTTTCCAGATGGCAGAAGCAGTAGGGCAGTCAAAGCAGAGGTGATCCAAGTCTTCAGTATTGTTCCGGCAAAGGCAGCAAGCAGGAGAGATTGAGATCTGCCTAGAGCGAAGAAAAGCTTGAGTTGGGAGGCATTTGGTGAAGATTCTCCAAGCAGTGAAGCAGTGACGGGGAATGTGAAACTTAAACCAGAGCAGCTTGCGCCAAGGCACCAAAGGGCCGTTCAAACGGATGAGGTTCTAGGCAGCCTTGGAAGAAAAAGAGCAAGAGTTGCTGGTCTTCCACGTGACACAGTCACCCCTAGAAGCAGGCCTTCTGGAGTGGTGTGGAGCTCATTCCAGATGAGATCAAGGGCAGGAGAAGGAGGAGGACCCCAGCCAGCTTGATCAATGATATCAGCCACTAAGGAAAGCCTGTTGAAGCCGGAAGCATAGATGGTCCTTGGAGAGACCAAATGGAGGAGGATTCCTTTGGGATGCCAGTTGTCCAACCATAGGAAGGAGGAGAGCCCATCGCCAATAGTAGAGTGAATAGCTTGGAGGACCAGGGACTTTCTATCAAGGATCTTACGCCAGACCCAAGAGGCATCGGAGGAGGCTGAAGCAATCTAGATTAAGTCCTGGCGAAGAAAGCCTAAATATAACCAGTTTACCCAGATACTTTTCTGCTTTGAGGCAATCCTCCAAATAAGCTTGATGGTACCCGCCGAGTTTACCTCTTTTATTCTACGAATGCCTAGACCGCCTTCTTTTTTGGGGAGGCACACTGCTGCCCAACTGATAGGATGCAGAAATCTAGTTGATTCATTGCCCTTCCAAAGAAAAGAGGCAATGAGGGACTCCATAGATTTAATAACAGCTTGAGGAAGCTCAAAGATGCCTGACCAATAAATGTAAGAAGATTCTAGAACTGATTTGATAAGAACCAATTTGCTGGCAAAGCAGAGGAGCTTGCCCTTCCAAAGCTGCAACCTCTTCCTAATAAGGTCTAGCATAGGGGTGCAATGATGGGCGGATAGTCTAGCCGGGATCAAAGGGAGACCCAAGTATTTGACAGGCAAATGGCCTTCAAGAAAACCTAATTTCTCCAAGTAGGCTGATTTGTCCAGATCAGAAACCCCTGCAAAGAATAACAAGGACTTGGCCGGATTGATGCGAAGGCCAGATAGCTCATGGAAGTGCTGAAGACATAGCAAGATAGACTCAAGAGAGGTAATTGATGCCTTCGAGAAGAACATCAAGTCATCGACGAAAGCCAAATGGGTAAGCTTGAGAGCTTTGCACTTGGCCATCGGAGAGATATGCAACTGATCAATACTAATCTAGATTTCTCTGGAGAGGACTTCCAAAGCCAAAGTAAATAAGTAGGGGGAGAGGGGGCAGCCTTGATGAATACCCACCGAAGCACCAAAATAGCCTGCCGGGCTGCCATTCACCAAGACCGAGAACATTGGAGTTGAGATGCAAGAGGTGATCCAATTGACAAAAACCATAGGAAATCCCATCTTGTACATAACTTGAGCAATGTAATCCCACCTGAGAGAGTCAAAGGCGTTGTGGATATCAATCTTCATAAGGATGGAAGGAGTATGGTTTTTCCTGTCAAAGCCTCTGACAATGTCATTGAACAGAAGAATGTTGTCCGCAATATTTCTACCAGGGATAAAAGCAGATTGGTTGTCACTGACTAGCGGGTCCACAATCCCTTTTAGTCCTCTGGCAAGGATCTTGGCTATAAACTTGTAGAGCATGTTGCAAAGAGCAATGGGCCTGAAGTCATTCATGACAGTAACACCTTCCTTTTTTGGGATGAGACAAAGGAAAGTATGGTTGATGCTCTTGATCTGACTGGGATTGAAGAAGAAACTCTCAATGGCGGTAATGAGATCCGCTTTGATGATATCCTAGCAAGCGATAAAGAAACCCATGCTAAAACCATCAGGGCCCGGGGCACCATTCACCTTGAGAGAGTGGATAGCAGCAACAATTTCCTCTTCTTTAGGAATAGCGCACAAGGAAGCATGCAGGTCAGGGGCAACAAACTTGTTGAGTAAGTTATCAGGGATGGGAGGATGATCCACCTGATGACTAGAGAACAAGTCTTTAAAATCCTGGACAACCAGGTCTTTGATGCCATTTACTGTAGTGACAAGAGAGCCATCCAGGTGATAGAGCTGAGAGATAGAGTTTGCATTGGCTTAGCTTTCACAAAGCGATGAAAGTAAGCAGTCTTTGAGTCACCCAGATCCAGCCACTTGATTCTAGACTTTTGCTTCATTAAACTCTCTTCCCTAGCAAGCAAAGAAGCACGCTCAGACGTGATCTCTTTCTCTTCTCCTGCTAGGGAACCATTGTGCAAATCAGATTGTAATCGAAGCTGAATGGAGGCCAACCTGTCTTTGCAATCTGCCACCTGCAAATTAATGTTCCCAAAGGTGTTGAGGTTCCAAGTCTTGAGAGCAGCCTTGACATTCTTGAGTCTTTTTGAGAAAGCAAGCAAGGGGTTGGAGAAGGAAAAAACAGGAATGTTCCAAGCTTCAAGAACCAGCGGCATAAAGGTAGAGTGAGAGGACCACATGTTGAAGTACTTGAAAGGTTTAGGGCCGAAAGAAGAGAAGGGTTTGATGGTTAGGGAGATAGGAGAATGATCAGAGATACCCGGATTGTCAAAGTAAGCATGGGAAGAAGGAAAAGAGGTCAGCCACTCTTCATTGACTAAGACTCTATCCAATTTACAAGCAATACGATTGGAACTTGCCCTTTTGTTGGACCAAGTAAGAGGAAAACCAGTCCAGCTGAGATCATTTGCCCCTATATCCTCAATACACTCATTGAAGGAGTCCATAGCATCTAAATCTACATCATCTCCACCTTGCTTTTCTACGCTATAGCGGATGACATTGAAGTCACCTCCCAAACCCCAAGGATGGTTCACAATAAGGTGGGCAATAGAACGGAGGTCAGTCCAAAGAGAGACTTCTCCACACATCTATATTACTTTAATGATATTAATGAGAGAATTACAACCACCTCCCTAGGGAGGTAAAAGATAAAAAAGATGAAAATACAGAATTACATAATAAGGTAACTAGCAATAAGACTATTATCCAAACTACCCTTATTACACGACTTCTAACAAGAAGTTGTTTTTTTGTCCTGATTCTTGTTGTGCTGCCTGTTTTTAACATTTTGAACCTAATCCATGCATTAGTTTCACATAAAAAACACTCAAACTAATACTTTTGGTTTTGACCCAAGTTTGATAGTGCAAATTGTTCTTGGACATGGTATTGAACATAACTCCTTTAATGTAAATCAGATTTCCAACAAATCCAAGATTGTTTATTCATAACTGTTCAATAACTGTCTCATGGAACATCTTAAAGGAAGTCGGACGCCTAGGCAAAATCTCATGTGGATGATTTAGCCAAACAAAGTTATCCATAGACAACCCTGTATAGTGGTCCTCACCCCTTGATTTAGTGGGTATACTTGCATGGTTTTACTGTGGCCAACATGCCCCCAAACACATCTTTTACATTTTACTATACTAGTACTTTTTTGGCTTCAATTAATAAAATCCTTCTATTCCCAATGAGAAAATTTTACTTTAGGTGTATAAGGAATGTGTTACATCATGCTCCCTGTTAAGTTATATTTATAGTAAAGCCAACCAGGACAAGAAAACTTACATGATTAGATACCACAACCATAAGCAAATCATTAGGATCCGGAATATTATATGTCTTTGCTGCAAACATCAACATTGTCGTTGCTAACACAAAAAGTGACCACTGGCATAATGGCAGCAACGTTCCTGTCAATTAGATCACAGAAAGAAGTCAAAGAACATGTAAATGCAACTCTTTAAAGTTCAAGAGGTCATTCTTTCGTGTTTTACGGATTTTTCAATTACAATACCATTAAAAGAATCCAGAGATATATTTATGAGAGAAATTGGAAGCTGAAAGAATCCTACAATGTTTTGATTGGTGTTCTGCAACATCACAAGTTTAAGCAAGAAAACCTGGTATAGAGGAAAGTGCTCAGTTGTAGATACTTAGAAAACATTAGAATGCAATGCAATGGTTTTCATTACAGTAATGAGTACTGAAAAAATGAATTAATCTTGTTAAATACTTCAAAATAGATTTCAGCACACATGTCGCACTTCTAAATTCTAGTGGGTTCTCACCTTAAAGCGTGAAGCAATAAGAATTAAGTCGAAAGAATAAGCAATAGCTTCAAAATTTGAAGGCAAGTTATCAGAAATATTGGCTTGTATCCATAAAACACAAAGCAACTGGGATGTTTGGTCCTCACTTAGTTTAGTAATTATTGGCTCCTGCATATTAGAAAAGTGGAAAGAAATAATGGTTATTGCTTGATATGGAAGAAAACAAGTGCGCTACATCCCAATTATCACTATGCACTCCTTGAAATTATAATTAGAACATGCATGAATTCCAGCACTTAATGCCTCTGTTAAGCATGCTGGTCCAGTTGTTCTGTCAATTACAGAACAACTTATTTTGTAAAAGTTAGGCGAGTTTTTACGGGCCCAGCCCTGTTTCTCATCACCAGATTCTCTATCTTTAGAATCATCTTCAGTATTATTCCCATGCTTTTCTACTATTGCATTGCCCTTCTCCCTGCAATGCTTTTCAAGTAGAGCAGCAATGGAGGCAAACACCGATTCAGTTTTGGCCATCAAATTCCTTGGTTCATACAGACTCTCAGATCGTGAAGATGCTAAGTCATGTCGAGGATTGTTAGATGATGGAACAAGGATAATAGCAAATATCTGGTGTGCTCAAATACGAGCTTCGACATCTGGAAAAGTCAGTGTTTCTATCACAAAATCATGTGGTACCTTTCAATTCAGAAGAACTCAGAAGGAACCTTCCACAACCACCTGCAGATATTTCAACTTTGCCTCAACTACCTCATTAGTAAGATTAATCATCCGACATCAAAGGAAAAGGAAAGTAAAAATATAAGAGGAAACAGAGATTCCTGTTTCTTTTGTAAAAGGATGCTAGAATCACTTTTATGTCCTGTATTAGTTCAGATTCTTGGTCCATTTGGCCAAGCAAACACGAAGTCCTACAGAAGGTTCAACCCAGTTACTTGATCCACAATATGATCAACCTGGCTTCAAGCTCTAAAATTTTCACAAACAATAACTGCTCCCTTTCAGATGCAGCTGTTTCAACTTGTCAATTGAGAAAATATAGAACAATTTGCACTTAACTTGACCTCAAATGAGACATACATAAAGAGAACTATAACACATAATTAATATTAGAAAGAAAGAATTGAACAGTTCCATCATGCTTCAAAGCTTATAGAGAGCATTGAAAAATAAAATTTCACATAGAGCTGCTATTAAGACCTAATATAATAGGTATACGGCATATAATTCTTTTAATAAGTGGTAGAAGTTGTCGTAGTAGGGGGAGTGAGTCGTGAATTAGCGCTAGAGCTAATTCACGACTTCTCCCTCAGGGGTGTTTTGGTCTTTTTGGGTTTACCCTATTGTATTTTGAATTAAGTTAATATATATTGAAGGTTTTGGGGGCAGTCACTCTTACGACTGTGACTCCCAAACTGTAGCAGCAATTCTCTTCTATTTCTCCCCTCTTCTTCTTTCTTCTTATTTTATTTCATGGTATCAGAGATGGATCGATAGGGACTGATCTACACTTACACATATCAGTCATTCTCTGTTTGATCGAGGCTCTACAGTGGCTGTAATCTGCTTCGATAAAGTTGATTGGTTTCTAGGTCTTTTCAGGCTCTCGTTGGAAGGGGTACAACACCCTATGCTATTTTTGATGCGTGTCTAGGGATTAGTTCGAGATTATATGAAGAACTAGGTCTGATTTGTTTGTGTTTTTGATGAAGAATGTTGAGCAGTGATTTTCTATGGTGAGTTGGTTTATGTTTCTTGGAGGAGAGTCACGATTTTTATTTTAATTGCGACCTATTTGTTGGCTGTCCCTGTGGTTTGTGAGAATGGTTGAAACCAAGACTACCGTGGCTGAAATCTCAGCTCCTCATCGTATTACTGATCGCAAATTAGAAGGCATATCAAATTTCCAGCAATGGAAGAAGGTTGTTCGATTAGCTTTGATTGGCCGTGATCAACAGGATCATTTAACTAAACCAAAACCTGATGGAGATACCACATGGGACACTGTTGATGCTAGGATTTTGAGCCAGATGTTAAATTCAATGGAAAATCAGATTGCAGACTTGGTGACTTATATTGATACAGTTAAGGACCTATGGGAATATTTGAATGTCCTATACTCTGGACAAGATAACCTATCTCGTATATATGATTTGTCACAAGCGTTCTATAAAGTAGAGCAAAAGAATCTCAATGTTACCCAATATTTTGCTGACTTCAAACGTTTGTATGAGGAGCTCAATTTAGTTCTTCCTATCCCATCGAATGTACAGGCAATGTAAAATCAGCGAGAACAACTTGCTGTTATGGTATTTTTGGGTAGACTTCGTAAGGAGTTTGAGTCGGTGAGGTCTCAAATTCTTGGTGGGGATAAGGTCACCACTCTTTCTGACACTTTTTCTCAAGTTTTACGTGCTTCCCGTGAGAGCAGCCAAGAGGCCACCACTGCTGAAAATTCTGCTCTTGCTTCTTTTCCACCAAACCGTGGTCCTACAGGAGGGTCGGGTAATAGTGGTGGTGGTGCTAGGGGTCGTGGGACTGGTACTAGTAAAGCCCCCACGACTGGTGCTTTAGAGACTTCTGGACAAGTGCGGACCTGTCAGCATTGTGGCAAGCCTGGCCACATTCAACGCTTTTGTTGGAAACTACATGGTAAGCCACCTCAATTTGCTAACTCGGCCAGCAGTGAGTCGGGTGTTTCCTCTTCTTCCAAGTCCAAGGGTAAGACTGTGACGATGTCTAATGAAGATTATGAGCGCTTTACTCAGTTTCAGAATTCCCAGTCATCTCAGTTCTCTGCTGCTACTCTGGTTCAGACAGGGAATGCTACTGCATGCCTCTCCTCCACTTCTCATCCCGGGATCATTGATTTAGGTGCTTCGGATCACATGACTGGGGTTCTAGGTATTTTTTCCTCATTTTGTGAGTCTTCTTCCAATGTAGTATTAGCTTATGGGTCTTTAGCTCATGTTCGGGGTACTGGCACTATGCAAGCTACCTCATCTTTGTCCTTATCATCTGTTTCTTATTTACCTAAGTTTCCCTTTAATTTGTTATCTGTTCACAAGTTTACCAAAGCTCATAATTGTTCTGTCACTTTTTTCCCTGGCTATTGTGTATTTCAGGATCTCAAGTCAAAGAAGACGATTGGTAGAGGCCAGGAATCTGGGGGACTGTATCTGCTTGAAGACATATCAGCTGTGGCATGTTCGAGTGTGGCGCTTCCTCATCAGATTCATTGTCGTTTGGGTCATCCTTCATTGGAGAGTTTGAAAATTTTGGATAGTCGTTCTAAGTCTTTGTCTAGTCTTAATTGTGAGTCATGTTAGTTTGGGAAACTTCACCGTGTGAGTTATCCCCCTAGAGTCAATAAACAGGCTACCCACCCTTTTGCACTTGTTTATTCTGATATTTAGGGCCCTTATCCGGTTGTTTCTCAGTTAGGCTTTTGTTACTTTGTTACATTTGTTGATGATTATTCCAGAGTTACCTGGATTTATTTAATGAAAAATCGTTCTGAGTTATTCTCCATTTTTTGTGCTTTTGTTCTTGAAATTCAGAATCAGCTTCAAACTTCGTTAAAAGTACTTCGTAGTGATAATGCTAAAGAATACTTTTTTGTTCCTTTTTCTTCATTTATGGTTCAGCATGGCATTATTCATCAGTCCTCTTGTGCGGACACACCTGTTTCCTTCGCAGCCTTTGTTTGCTTTGCCTCCATAGGTTTTTGGGAGTGTTTGTTTTATTCGGGATCATCGTCCTGGTCGCTCTAAATTGGATCCCAGGGCTCTTAAATGTCTTTTTATGGGGTATTCTAAAACTCAAAAGGGTTATCGTTGCTACTCTTTTGATTTGAAGAAATATTTTGTTACTACTGATGTCAAATTCTTTGAGTCCACTCCATTTGTTGAGTCTTTGTTGCCTTCTTCAGATTTGGATGATGATCTGCCCGTCTATGTTGTCGAGCAATCTTCTCTTTTGTAAGATCCTTTGCCAGCAGCGCCACCTCCAGCTAAGCCACCTATTGTGTTTCATCGTCGCTCTTCTGATGAGCCGACAACTCGTATTTCAGCCCTTGACAAATATAGCAAACGGTTTGCTCCCTCTACCACGTCTTCTTTGCCTCCAGATCTGGTTCCTCCAATAGGTACTTCCCCTTCACCTCCTGCTCCTGTTATTTCAGATTTGGATGTTCCTATTCCTAAGTCTGTTGTCGAAGCTTTGTCTGACCCTGGGTGGAGGGCTGCTATGACTGAGGAATTGTCTGCACTACAGGAAAATCAGACATGGGACCTTGTTTCTTTACCCTCTGGTAAGACCGCAATTGGCTGCCGGTGGATCTTTGTGGTGAAAGTTAATCCTGATGGGTCTGTGGCTAGGTTAAAGGCCCGTCTTGTTGCTAAGGACTATGCCCAGGTCTATGGTATAGACTATCTGGATACTTTTTCTCCTTTTGCAAAACTTACTTCGGTTCGCATATTTCTCTCTTTGGCTGCTACACATCATTGGCCTTTGTATCAGTTGGATGTCAAGAATGCTTTCTTGCATGGTGATCTCCATGAGGAGGTATTTATGGAGCAACCTCCTGATTTTGTTGCTCAGGGGGAGTCGGGTAAGGTGTGTCGGCTGAAGAAATCGTTGTATGGGCTGAAACAGTCACCACGGGCACGGTTTGGCTGGTTTACTGAAGTTGTGTTGCAGTTTGGACTGACTCGATCTGAGAATGATCATTCGGTGTTCTGATGCAGGGAGGATATTTTTGGTAGTGTATGTAGATGACATTGTTATCACAAGAGATGATTCTTCAGGTACTGAGAGCTTGAAGACACATTTGGGACAGCAATTTCAGATTAAGGATCTGAAACGTCTAAAATATTTCTTGGGTATTGAGGTAGCCCAATCACGGAAAGGAATTTCGATCTCACAGCGAAAGTAAGTACTTGACTTGCTTTCAGAGACAGGGTTACTGGGGTCTAAAACTTTGGATACTCCTATGGATCCTAATTTGAAACTAGTGGCTGATGGTAGTGACATCCTTGATGATCCAGAGAAGTATCGGAGGCTGGTAGGGAAACTCAACTATTTGACTGTGACTAGGCCTGACATCTCTTTTCCTGTTAGTGTACAGAGTCAGTTTATGTCCTCTCCTCGGACGTCTCATTGGGATGCAGTTATAAGAGTTTTGCGCTATATCAAGAAAGCTCTAGGCCGTGGCCTTCTATATTCTGATCGTGGTCATGGGAGGGTTGAAGGCTTTACTGATGCTGACTGGGCAAGGTCTCCAGTTGATCGAAGGTCCACTTCAGGTTACTGTGTGTTTGTTGTAGGAAATCTTGTCTCATGGAAGAGCAAGAAACAGACCGTTGTAGCTCAGTCCAATGCATAGTCGGAGTATCGTGCTATGCCACATGGCACTTGTGAACTGATGTGGTTTAAACAGTTGATGGTAGAACTTGGGTTTGTTGATAATTCTCCTATGTTACTATGGTGTGACAATCAGGCTGCCATTCATATCTCTACCAATCCTGTGTTTCATGAGAGGACAAAACACATTGAGGTTGACTGTCAATTTATTCGTGAAAAGCTGCAACAAGGGATTATCTCTCCTCGTCATGTTCGAACTGGGGAGCAACTTATTGATTTATTTACAAAGTCTGTGGGGAGTGTGAGAGTAGATTATATTTGTAACAAGCCAGGCATGATTAACATATATGCTCCAACTTGAGGGGGAGTGTTAGAAGTTGTCGTAGTAGGGGGAGGGAGTCGTGAATTAGCGCTAGAGCTAATTCACTACTTCTCCCTCAGGGGTGTTTTGGTCTTTTTGGGTTTACCCTATTGTCTTTTGAATTAAGTTAATATATATTGAAGGTTTTGGGGGTAGTTACTCTTACGGCTGTGACTCCCAAACTGTTGCAGCAATTCTCTTCTATTTCTCCCCTCTTCTTCTTCCTCTCTTCTTCTTTCTTCTTATTTTATTTCAATAAGAAAAAGAATACTGAATAAACCAGTGATCGGCTATTGCTTTAAAGTACTAGTGAGTTTATTAAAGAAGAGGAAACAGGCTGGTAACAATAGTTTTTCTTATAGGAATAACGATGAAAACTCGGATCATAACAACAAAAAAAATCCATCCTTGCCTAGGGAGTCCACCGAATCATTAGTGGAAGTTGGGAAACCCAAGAATGATGCACTTGATGCAGCCGTCTACCCCCCAGTTCCTCTAAAATGTCACATATTGTTAAGGAATCTCTTACTCATGACCTCCAGCCTAAAACATTGTTAGAATCACCCTAGCTTACCACATGAATAGAATTAAGCTTCTTCATTATTCTAGCTAAATAGATGTTAATCATTGTTACACGGACACAACTCCAGCTTTATTTTGGTCACATTTGCCTTGGAAAAGAGTAATGGCTATAAAGAACTCATCTTTTTTCATTATTCTAGCTAAATAGGTGTTAATCATCTTTTTTCTTCCTATATTGCTTCTGATGAACAAAGAAAGAGAGGGAGAAGAGAAAATAGAGTTGATTTGAAAGGGAGCAAACCAAAAACGGTCATTGGAAAATATTTATATAGAGGAGGTGACATCAGAGATACATGCCAACTGTAGTTTCGTACGATTCGTGTACGTAAGCTGCATAATCACCACACACAATTTTTACATACATCTTGCCAGGCCAACTAAGGATTTTAATCTCGAATTGGTTCTAAAAACCCTATCAAGGTTCACACATATAACGAAATGCATAAAGATTAGATTATGATCTTCACTTCAAAATAGCTCAAATTAGAATGTGCACTGCGAGGGAATGACTAAAAAATAAAGTAGAGAAAAGAGGAAGGGAAGAATTTCAATTGTGGAGGCGATCAAAAAACCTGGTAGACCCACCCACCAAAGGGGGGAACAAAACTGCAAACCCAATTGGAAGTGGATACCTGTAAATCCAAAGCAAAACTTCTTAATTAGAACGTTTTCATGTTGGTTAACAAGAGAATTGAGAATGATTTCTATATCGCTTCTAATAATACGCTGTTTTCCAAGTAAAACAGGTGAACTTACAGGGACATGGGAGTCTCTGGCACTTCTCTTGGGATCAGTAACAGAGAAAACAGTGTAGACAAGGACGAAGGTACCAATAATTTGAGTTGCCAAACCCACACCTTTTCTGTAGCCATCGGTGATCTCATTCGCCCCACCACCATGCTGCACATAGTAAGACTTTTGGAAGGCCTTTACTAGCCCTACACCACACATTGCACCCAAGCATTCTGCCACGATGTACATCACAGCACGGATTAGTGACATTTTATGGGCTAAGAAAAGCCCAAACGTCATTGCTAGTTAAAATGCCCTCCTGTAAACACAAACATACACAACTGTTTATAATCAAATTGTTAACAGCAGAAAACAGAGAAAGAAGCAAAAAAATGGATTACCCACCAGAGATGGTGGTTCAGTAAACGAGGATGAAGATCATGAAACAAAACCAGATATCATAGTTATGTCCTAGATGATAAGAGAAAATTTGAGAGCGGTCATGAGGTGCCAAGCATCGAGAAGGAAATAAAAAGAATACCAAAAAATTAAAAACAAATAAGAAAATAGTGATGAGTTTGAGTTACAGTGAAGCAGTCTTGAATGAAATGAAAATGGGGGTGGTTAGTGATGCAGGTCCGAGTGAAGTAGAGAACCTCAGCGTTTCAACGACGATGATGATGGCTTCTCAGTCTCAAAAATTTTTTGTAGCGCAGGGCAGCAGGTTTGAGCTTTGATTGGTTGAATAAGGTGAAGTGCACTAGCTAGAGCCGGACCTTTAGGGTTGGGCTTAGGCCTGTTAAAAGTTCAACAAAAAATAAAACATCAGAAAAC
Source organism: Telopea speciosissima (assembly GCF_018873765.1). NCBI lineage: Eukaryota > Viridiplantae > Streptophyta > Magnoliopsida > Proteales > Proteaceae > Telopea > Telopea speciosissima. Next base: position 83,723,156 of record NC_057916.1, on the reverse strand, counting down.
AACCTAAACGAGTAAGAAACGAAGAGAAAAGAGAAAGAATGAAAAAATTGGTAAAAAACCTAGGACCTGTAACCAGTAACTTTAGAGAGAAGAGAAGATGGAAGTTGTAAATACTTGAATTAATTAATTGATAGGTAAGCCCCTCTATTTATAATAGAGGGGAGGGGAAATTACAAAGTGACTAAACTAGGCGATGTGGGACTAAAACCCACATAGCCAACATACACTTAATAATATAAGAAGAATAAAATTACCCAAAAAAGACCATAATACCCCCATGGTATTCTGGATTACATATTCCAACACTCCCCCTCAAGCTGGATTATACAAATAAGAGAAGAAGGAAAATCCAGCTTGAACTAAATAAAAAAAGAACTCCATAATAATGCTAACACTCCCCCTTAAGTTGGTGCATACAAGGTACTAATGCCCAACTTGAACAAAATAGAAAAAAAACTAAGGTGCAGCAGAATCCAGCTTGAAATATGAATGTAGCTCCCAAATAAACCTTCAAGAACTTGAAAAAATAGATCTTCAAAACTTGGACAGACTTGATCAGCAAACCGGGACTGGAATGTCTTCCAAAAAAGGCAGCTTTCAACGATCTTCAATAGCTATCCAGTGATGAATCTCAGATTGTCATAGTGACATAGAATCTTGAAGTGAAATAACTAGAGCAGCAAGCAGCGAAAACAAACAGAATCAGGCAACGAAAAAAACTGTATCAACCCAATCGAAAGTCCTAAAATAGGCAATAACCAAATATCTTCAATACTTCAATACTTCAATCTCCCCCTTACGGCAAACTCAACCCAATAACAAAGTAGATACCCATTGGCAATGGTGAAAACTCTGATCTTCTATGCTTTGCACCGAGTGTTCCTGCAAGTTCTGCTTCTACAATGTCTGCAGGTGTACTGTACATAATCCCCCCTCACGTGTGTAGTACACGTGGACATAACAGAGATAATGTAAAAGATAGGGCAAAAACATAATATTCCAGAATTTTTTAAAAGTGCTATGGGTAATTAAAAAGGAAGGAATGGCAAAATTGTAATGTACCAGAAGTGTCCGAAGGTGTTATGGGTAAATACCAAAGGTATGGGATATGAAGGGAATTAGAATTATTGAAAGGGAACGGTGTTGGTAAAAAGGATGGCATGGCTGTAATTTGGTGGAAATCCACTTTTAACTACAATCCAAGCCAAAGGGCAAACTGGTAATAAACCAGAATTTTCAAGGGTCAATTGGGTAGTCAAATAGGGGAATGTATTAAAAGGTAATGGCAGCTCCGTAAATAACCAAAATTTTTCAAGGGGTTTTGGTAGACAAAAAGCAATGGGATGCAATTGGTAAAATAATGGCTATGGAGAGTGGCTATTTGGTAAATAACCAGAATTTTCAAGGGGTTATTGGAAAATAATGGAGCAAGGGACAGATTTGGAAAAGAATTTAATTCCCTAGTAGAAAGGGTACACTAGGAAAGGAATGTAAAAAATGGATTAAAGATAATAAGAGATAAATAGAAGGGTATTATCAGAACTCAAAAAAATAAGGTCTTAAGAAACCAATTTATGAAGGTTGACTTCAACCTTACGATAAAGAATCCAGGAAAAGCTGGGCAGCGAAAACCAGGGAAGAAGAGGAACCAGCAGCAGCGGCAACGGCAACGGCAACTCACCATGGTGTATGATCTCAACAAGAATACCTCATCAAGAACAGAAAATCGATGAACCAAGAACTAGCCGCACTTCTACCAAGAACTAGCAGTACCATCTCTAACCTCTAATGTGAATCAGAGGCGGAAGTATTGTCTTCAATCTCTGGACTCAACAAACACCAGAGCACAAAAGCCAACAGCAGAGAATGAGAGCCCATTCAGCAACTTACAAAACCCAACCACAACTCCAAACTCTCCTCCTCGCAACCAATAAGAAGAACAGGCGGTGATCTACAACCAGACGGAAATTGCACAGCCGGAAACCAGAGTTCGATTGCACAGCAGCAAACCAGGGCAATAATATCACAAATCTACTGAATCGCATAAGGAGAAAAATAATTCCACACCACCCGCAGTGTCGTCTTCTGCCCCAAACTCGATCAATGGCAGAAAAATAGCATGGGAGAAGAGGGTTTATACCAACCCACTTTCAAAAACTGGAGGGAAATCCGGCGAAAACCAAGGGGATAACCAGGCCGAAATCCTATTTGTAAACACCTCCAGATCAAGCCATCATACCAAGAATCCAATCGACTCCAGAAAACCAGAAACGATAGCAGTAGCGATACCATAAAGGATTCTAGAAATATTCACTGAATAAATCTTCAACGTGAACCAGTAAAGACCAACAAACGACAGTGGAAGATTTAAAAAAATCGATAAAGATTAAATGGGAAGGAAACCCTAGTTTTTCTTTTCTTTCTATGAACTAGGGCTTCTCCATAAATTGGAGAACTTTGAAACGACTCTCAAAACTACAAACCAGAAGAGGATCAATCACTGGTTACAACAACTTTGATACCATGTAGAAAACCTAGGACCTGTAACCAGTAACTTTAGAGAGAAGAAAAGAGAGAAGAGATGATGGAAGTTGTAAATACTTGAATTAATTAATTGATAGGTAAACCCCTCTATTTATAATAGAGGGGAGGGGAAATTACAAAGTGACTAAACTAGGCGATGTGGGACTAAAACCCACATAGCCGACATAAACTTAATAATATAAGAAGAATAAAATTACCCAAAAAAGACCAAAATACCCCCATGATATTTTGGATTACATATTCCAAAAAAATTCAATTGAGGCGACGATCAAAAAACCGGGTTGTCTCAAGAAGTAGCGACAAAGTAATTTCCCTCGGGACTGAAACAAGAGCTTTGAACTCTGCACAATAGAAAAGAACAAAGATTATTAAATTACAAGCAGTTAAACATAGAAGAAACCACTGAGATGACTGCTATAGTAAGGGAGGGAATGGGAGTAGAAGAAGATGCGCAGGACAGGCCTGTTTTCTTGAATCAATTTCTTCTACCTTCGGTTCTGATGTGTTCGAAATTGAGCGGAACTTCTTTCTTCTTCTATGGTTGGGTTAACCTGGTCTCGGAAACAAGAGGAGGGCTTTCGTTGGTGGATGAGAAGAACCACCTCCTCAGCTTTGAAGGAGTTAAAGTGACATTGATGATGGAAGCCAAAAAAGGGTTTGGTCTTCTGCAATTCGGAGGGGAGAGCGGATTGCGGCAAGTATAGAGGAAAGCGAATCTTAACAGAGTTTGTCACATGTCTCTAGGATTTTTTCCGGTCAAGGTTTTAGCATTTCAGAATTTGTACAGGCGCGGAGTGATTACCTGCAAGTGAGAGAGGGAAAATTGAAAGCATTTAGAATTGATTTGAAAGAGAAGGAATGCAATAACGGTAGAGACTGGTGCGTATCTTTGGTGCCACACCTTCTCTATTTAATAATAAATATCTCCCATAAATTTCTTCTTTGGAATATCCATTTTCTCCACTATTTTGGGCCACCCATTCAAGAAAAAGAAGGTTAGGCCGATGCAATGAACAAAAGCATGCAAAATTAACATACTAAAAAAGATACTTGCTATGCCCTCCTAACTAGTATAAGACAATCGAGAAAGGGATAAGGGATGATGCATGCATGCCCCCCCAACACACGCAGAAATTCTCTCTTATAGCATATATTTCAGAAGAAAATCCCCAAAATTTGATGAGTTATAGAATATAATAATTTATTGGTTGCAAAAGATGCAACCAACTTGGTTCCTCAAAATATCATTAGATCTAAGAGAGAATTTGCTTAAAAAATATTGTTCATAAGGACTCTTGTGTGTAGCAAAATTCTATCCCTTCTTAATTGACCAGGACTGCAAACTACCAGAACAAAATGGTCCATCACCCAGTTCAGTTTAAAAAAAATATTGTTATCAAAGAGAAATTCATTTTGAGTCAACAAAAATGAAGCACATCAAATTAAGATGAAAATAAAAAAGGTGATCAAATTCATATCTGTTGTGAATGCAAGGTCACAGATGCTAGAGAAATTACATGAGCCAGAATCAACAATGACCCAACAGTTGCCTTCGCAACAGAACCCATAGATAGAAGCTTCTCCAATGTCATTGCCATCAAATCAAACATTGGTCGAGCATCACAATTTAGAAGAAGCCAACTCTTTTGAGCACCTTTGTTCAAGATACTTGGCAATCTACACCAAAGAAAAGGAAACCAAAATAACCTCCAAGTAGAAGGCATTGATACGCAAATAACGAAAGAAGGTTAAATTATGTTAAAAGAAGGGAGTACCTTCAGAATTCGGGGGGGTTCTTGGCAACATATTCACACAATTTAACAATTTTCTGTTCATTTGGAGCACCCTTCTACAAAATTACACAACAAGACATCATTATCCTAGACGTTAAAAAGATAAGTAGGACTACTCTGATTTTATAACATCATGTAACAACTAACAAGAAGATAGATGTGTCTATCTCAAACAAGGATACAAGACATCCAACATGACAACCCTACAAACTAGATAGGAAAACACATCTGTATATCTTGGAATATGTAATCCAGAATACCGTGGAAGTATTCTGGTCCATTTGGGGTAGTTTAATTCCTATGTTATTAGGTTTAAGTCACTGCACTTATAGAGACAGTTAGTTAGGGGTAGTTATGTCTACAGTTGGCTATGTGGGTTTTTAGTCCCACATCGCCTATTTCAGTCCCTTTGTATTTTTCCCTCTATTATAAATAGAGGGGCTTACCTATGAATGAAATATTATTATTCCATTCTCTCATTCCCTCTTTCTAACTAACGATTCAACCAACATGGTATCAGAGCAGGTCTGATCTAGGTTAGAAAGAAAGGAAAAACCCTCCTCCTCTTAAATTGACTTCTCCCTTCTTCTATCTTTCTCGGTTTCTCCTTCTTCTGTTTTTTCTTCTTCTCATCCTTGTAAGGGGGTAGCACTAATGAGGTAATCAAAGCATCCAATGATTTCGTTGCTGCCCTCCTTCCAATCTACCTTTTTTTTTTTTATTAAAAATTATGTTCCAAATCTGCTGGAATCATACCTGCGATATTGGAGCTTTCCAGAATTTTTTGGAGATCTGAATTTTATCAATAATGAAGGCTGATCCTCCATTGTTGGAGACTCCCATGCACCCTTTTCAAGCACCTTTCTACCCTATTCCACTGTCCTCTTTCCCCAGTTTTCATTAACCATTCTAGTTCCCATACCCAATCGATCTCAACTTGTCAGGGTTTTTCAAAACCCTGACTCCAATCGATTTTAGGGTTTCCCTTTTCAGATGCAACTAATTTTTTGGGGGTGATTCCCTACTACTAAAAACCCTACTTGAGCTAAGTTTGGACCATGGCTGGATTTGTTTCTACAGCAAAACTCTCTTAACCTGTTAATTTGGTTACCTGCTAAAACCCTGACTCCAATCGAAATTAGGGTTACAAGTTTCAGCTTTTGCTGATTTTTTGAGGGCTGATCACTCCCACTTCAAGGACCAATCGACCTCAATATTGCACCTATCCAAGCTATTTTGAAGACCCTACCCCAATTGATCTTAGCTTTTCAGAGTTTTCCAAAACCCTGATAAAAAGCGATTTGGGATAGGATTGCTTGCTGTTGCTGGAGTTTTTTAGAGGTGTTTCTACCATCAAGAGGGACATTCTACTTTAACTATTCTTGGCTTAAAGAAGTTCTATTACACAAGATAACTGCTGTCCTATTTTTTCTCCAATTTTTGGTGTTTCTCCCTCTTGAAGATTAAGTCTCAAACACAAATAGAGATTGGTTATTCGTATTGGAGATCCATTCAAGCCGCAGAGGACAACATCTATTCAAATACATCATCAATCTTTGACAAGTCATCATAAATTTTTTTGAAGCCCCCTTCCCTACAATCGATCTTAACTTTCAGGGTTTTTTACAAAACCCTAACTTTAATCGATCTTAAGGGAAGGGATGTCCTATCTTGCTATTTTTTTAGGGAACTTTTATCACCATCAGAGGAGTATTCGACCCAAGTTTCAGAATCAATCATGGATTTATTACTGAAAAAAATTCAGGTTCATCTTATGGCTCGATTTTTCCAATTATCAACCTATTTTATTGATTTGTATGTGACTGGCTGCGTCAACTACCTATTGGATCTGTTGAGTCATTATCTTATACTTGCTGGTTCTATTGAGCTTTACTACATGCCTTGCTGGTTCTATTGATTGGCTTCTGTAAGCTCCAACGCTTAATTTCTTCATATTATGCCAGGAAACAAGTCAGAAAACACTGGGTCCAATTGCCAACACATACTACTCATTAGAAAACCACTCACCTCATCGAAACCATCAAGAACATGTGAAAAATCTGCCATAAACCACACCTAAAATGTAAAAAATCAATTTGACTCAATGAGGAATTAGATGGAGGTAAATTTCAAAAATGATTGTGCTCATGTTGCGCTAACAAGAAAACATTACAACCAAAAAAAAAAAAAATTCCACCAACTACCATGGCTGAAAGGCATTGCAAACTTGATGCCCTCAAACAGCACTTGCCATATTCCTCCCCAGGCTCACGTGCAAGCATGCATACTCTAGGAACCAATTTCTTAATATTTTGAGCATAACTTCCATCTACCTGTTCATGCACAAAGGTAAGAACAGAACCAGCATAAAACATATGGAGAAGTAACCGTAAAAGTAAAGATGAGAGTAAAATCATAAAAGAAGCCAGTTCATTGTTCATTTATTAGAAAAAAGTAAGCATGAAAGGTGGAATCAACACTCAAAAAATGAGACATAAAATATTAAAATAAAGTTCATTGTTGGGAAAAAAAAAGAGGAAAGCAATGCCAAATACACATCAAATGAGAGATGTAAAACAAAATTCAGAAACTTTGTTAAGGACAAAAACCAAATCCATAACTTGATGGCATATTGTCCAAGTTAGTAAACACTTCACAAACTGTTGGCACAAATCCATAATCCAAGCATCATCCCAAATCTAATCAGATTCTCAAATGAATGCTCCACTTTCAGATCAAGTGATTGAAGAGAATCCCTTTAGTAAACCAATCCAACCCCCCCCCCCCCCCAAAAAAAAAAAAAAACAAATATACAAATATAGGGATCAAGAGCCTCCTTTTTCCATTCAGGTTACGTTGTCCATGACAAGGAAAAACCTATCGCTAGTTCCAATATTTTGGAGGATAAGCTCAATAACGTTTCAACCTTTACACTTTTGCCTTAAATTTTTGATTAAGTTTCCAGTTACAAAAATTTAAAGAATGGAAGAAAAAGAAAAACAAATATGTGCATCTATAAGTGCAGAATGCCTATCAAGCTGTTAAATGTTCAAAGTTTATATCTTTTTCTTCCAATTGCTTGATCTTTGCACTTCCCTTCAATACGAGGAAACTCCATGTTTTATGCCTATCAAGCTGTAAAATGTTCAAAGTTTATATCTTTTTCTTCCAATTGCTTGATCTTTGCACTTCCCTTCAATACGACTATACGAGGAAACTCTATGTTTTCCACCACAACCAATAAGAACAAGAAAAAAGTCCACACAGTCTACCAACAATGGGGGGAAAATGTAATTTAAGATCAGTTTCTCCACTGAATGGATGTTTCACCAAGCAGAAAAATCTCCTGATTTCTCAACAACAGATTGTTAAGAACAAACACAACACTTACATTGAAGTCTTGAAGGGATTAACCAGTTTGTATAATGCAAAGAAAAAGTAGCAAGATATATATAAGTAACTTATTAGAAAACGATGCCAATTACATCCCAAAATCACCTGACTATGAATGAATCTGGTCAAGGTTTTGCATCCTAGAATACGAAGTGTCTTGCTTTGTGGAGTACCAAAGTCAAAGAGTTCAATTACAACAATCAGTAGACTGAGAGCGAAGTATGCCCTATAGAACAAAATGCATACATGAGAAATATATTTGAGATATTGCGAAAGAACTACCACCTATGGTCTAGCAGCAAAAGAATGCAAACAGGCCTACCTTCCGGCTACTAAAATAGACACAGTATCAAGAATTTATGGACAAAATTCCCCAAATAAAGTAGTAAGAACAAAAAGGAAAAAAAAATCTTAAAAACAACTCCATAATTATAAATAAGGGGAATATTTAAACGACAACAAATCCGGGTCAAGCAAATGAAACTGAATTCCCTTCTTGAGTTGTCTTGAGCCAGAAACGGAACTAACAGTAGTTGGAAGTTCTAAGAAAATAGGAAATGAGACTAGTTTCATTAGAACATTAAGTCCTAAATAAACTTATTTTCTTTTTCTTTTTTTAATTAAAAAAAAACTGTATTCCACAACTAAAATTAAAGTAAAAAATAAAGAAAGATAAGAGGGGAAAAGAAAACCATTACACTTACATCTGCTCCTTGCATATGCAAAGCAGTTTATGGTATGCCTCTGTGATAAGACTAATATATTTGATATGCTCAGACCTCAATTCTTTTAAGCACCTTTGTTCAAGATACTTGGCAATCTACAACAAAGAAAAGGAGACCAAAATAACCTCCAAGTAGAAGCCATTGTTACGCAAATAACAAAAGGATGTCAAATTATGTTGAAAGAAAGGACTACCATTGGAATTCGGAGGGGGTTCTTGGCAGCATATTCACACAATTTAACAATTTTCCGTTCATTTGTGTTGTAATATAGGTTCAGGGGTAATATTATCCTTGTACCTATAGTGTCTAGGTTCATTATGCACATGCTAAATGTGTTAGGTGTGTTAGGAGTGGTAGGTGTGGTAGGTAAGGATTGAGTAAATCATTCCATAGTTGTAATATTCTGAAGTTATAAATGAAGGCTTGGCCTCTGTCTCATAGACAAGCCAGATTCACGGATTTCTACAATTTGGATCACCCATCAACAAAATTACACAGCAAGACATCATTATCCTAGATGTTAAAAAGATAAGTAGGACTACTCTGTTTTTATAACACCATGTAACAAGAAGATAGATGCGTCTATCTCAAACAAGGGTACAAGACATCCAACATGACAACCCTACAAACTAGATAGGAAAACACATCTGTATATGTACTTTCTCTCTCTCTCTCTCTTATTTGGAAAGTCAATGTTTCTATCACAAAATCATGTGGTACCTTTCAATTCAGAAGAACTAAGAAGGAACCTTCCTCAGCCACTTACCTGCAAATATTTCAACATTGCCTTAGCTACCTCATCAGTTGGATTAATCATCCTACATCAAAGGAAAAGGAAAGTAAAAAGACAAGAGGAAACAAAGATTCTTTTGTCTTTTGTAAAAGAAAGTCAGAATCACTTTTATGTCTTGTATTAGTTCAGATTCTTGGTCCATTTGGCCAAGCAAACATGATGCCTTACAGAAGGTTCAACTCAGTCACTTGATTCACAATATGACCTGGCTTCAAGCTCTGAAATTTTTACAAGCAATAACTGCTCCCTTTCAGACGCAGCTGTTTCAATCTGTCAATTGAGATAATATAGAACAATTTGCACTTAACTTGCCCTCAAATGAGACATACATAAAGAGAACTATAACACAGAATTAATATTAGAAAGAAAGAATTGAACAGTTCCATCATGCTTCCGAGCTTATAAAGAACATTATAAAATTTCACATGGAGCTGCTATTGAGACCTAATATAATAGGCAGACATAATAATAATATGTTGAAATAGGCTACTTACCTGATTTGGGTAATTAGTCCTAGTCATATTAATAGGCTGCCCAGTCGGGTTCTTCTTTCAAAAGCCCCTATTGAGCTATTACTTGGCTCTTTTTCCTTTATAGTCCCACCTGGATGCGTTTGTTATGCTAGGGATACAAGGTCCCCTGGTAAACTTGACCCACGTAGCCTCCGCTGCATTTTCTTGGGTTATTCTGCTACCCAAAAGGGGTACAAATGTTACTACCCTCCATCCCGCAGGACTTTTGTCAGCATGGATGTTGTCTTTCATGAACATGTTCCATATTATGTGTCCCCACCTCTTCAGGGGGAGAGTGTTAGTGAAGATGTGCTGACTATTGACTCTCCACCTCCACTTCAGTCTGTTTACCATGAGTCTGAACCAGTTCGGCCTACCCCTAGTACTCCCCCTGAGGCAGGGGAAGAGGTTCCTACACAGGGGGAGACCATTTCTATTCAGGGGGAGCAATCTACCCCGGTCCAGACTCCTATCCAAAGGACTATTAGTGAATTTCAGAGGAGGATTGATGCCAGTAATGTGAAGACCTATGCAAGGAAACATAAGCAGGTTCAATCAACTGTTGCTCCAGTACCCATCCAATTGCCGAACCCGGATCCAGAACCTGCCTCTCCACCTGGTAATGATCCTGACTTACCTATTGCTCTTCGCAAAGGTGTCAGAACTTGCACTCAGCATCTCATATCTCATGTTGTTTCTTATGATTCCCTTTCCCCATCCTTTCGTGCCTTTATTTCCTCTCTTTCTTCTGTTCGTATTCCTAACAATTGGCAGGAAGCTTTATCAGACGGAAAGTGGAAGGCAGCTATGATGGAAGAAATGGACGCCTTGAAGAAAAATAACACATGGGAGCTTGTGGTTCTTCCACCTGGGAAGAAAACCGTTGGATGTAAATGGGTGTTTGTAGTGAAACAGAAGGTGGATGGCACTGTGGATAGGTATAAAGCACGACTCGTGGCCAAGGGGTTCACTCAGACATACGGCATTGATTACCAGGAAACTTTTGCACCTGTTGCAAAGTTAAATACTGTTCGTGTGTTATTATCTTGTGCAGTCAACCTTGGATGGGATTTGCAGCAACTAGATGTAAAAAATGCCTTCCTAAATGGAACACTGGATGAGGAGGTGTATATGGACATTCCACCAGGGTTCTCTTGTGACAGAAACCAAGGAAAAATATGCAGACTGAAGCGCGCACTTTATGGGCTGAAGCAGTCACCTCGAGCATGGTTTGGCCGGTTCCACAAGGCCATGATTTCTGTGGGCTATAAGCAGAGTAATGCTGATCACACACTCTTTATAAAGAGGGTTGGTGAAAAACTCACTGTTCTTATAGTCTACGTTGATGATATAGTGGTTACTGGCAATGATGGCGATGAGATCAGACGGTTGAAGACTTTCCTTGGACAAGAATTTGAGATTAAAGATCTAGGAAAACTACGATACTTTCTTGGGATTGAAGTAGCCAGATCTTTTAAAGGCATTTTTCTCTCCCAAAGGAAGTATGTCCTAGACTTTTGGCTGAGACCGGGTTGCTAGGCTGTCATCCTTCAGATACCCCTATGGACCCTACTGTTCGACTCAAGGAGAAAGAGGGTGAGCCTGTTGATAAAGGCCGGTACCAAAGACTTGTAGGGAAGTTGATTTATCTTTCACACACGTGTTGGAATATGTACTCTGGAATAGCGTGGGGGTATTCTGGTCTTTTTGGGGTAATTTTATTCTTCTTATATTATTTTGGTATTCCTAGTTATAATGGGAATTCCTAATAAGAATAGGTAAGGGGGTTAGTCCTATTTTGATTAGGAGTCATTCCTACTTTGATTAAGAGTAAGTTTCATTCCTAATTAGACTAGGAATAAGGTGTAATTCTGTTTACTATAAATAAAGGGGCTGGGTGATCGATTATGACACTCAAGCATTCAAGCATTCCATCTTCTCTGCTCTCTTTTCTCCTCTCTAAAGTTACTGGTTACTGAGTCCTAGGTTTTCTACATGGTATCGAGCAGAACTAAGTACCGGATTCTCTCTCAGAATCGCTGTTTTGAGAGTCGTTTTTATTTCTCGAGTTGAAGAAGAAACCCTAGTTCATAGATGAAGAAGAACTAGGGTTTTGTATTGTTTCGATGACGATTGTGTATGAATATCATACCGCTACTACTCGATCGATTTACGACTTATTCTACTCGCGAGACACCCCGCCGCAACTATTTGATTTATGGGATTCACTCCTCTCTGGTTTTATTTTATCTTTCTTTGCAAACTATTTGATCGAAGACGAAGATATGCAGTTCCACCATATTGATGATTTTATTGCTGTTTTTGTACATGGAACCGTCTTGGCTGCTATTTTAGTTACCGCTTCATGGCTTTTCCCTGGAATATCATGGTTCATGGTGTCGAATCTGTATTCTCCGCTTCGTCCTTCCACTTTGCCGCGCCTTTTCTCTGGTTTCGCCTCAACAATTCCTTTCTCGATCGCCATTGCTTGCACCTTTGGTTGCGTCTCGAGGAAGGAGCTGATGGAATCATCTTGTTACCCTCGTCCACTCTCAACTCCTTACTGCTGAGAATCGTTGATCGTGGTTGAAGTCTTGAAGATGATGGTATTTCCACGATTTTATGCTTTATTTTAGTTCCTGATTTCCATATATGCCCCTGCCTTTATGTCTAATTCAATCAATATCCTCATGAATTCCAATGTTGCGTGACAGAATTTTATCCTTTTTTAAATCCTACTTCCCAGGTTTGCCCCTACAGTTTACTATTACCCAATCTTCCCAATTTAATTACAAGTTTACTCTTGGCCTTGCGTTTGCTTTACTTGGATTTCATCTAAATTACACCCTCTAATTTCCTTTTTAAAATGGGCCGGGCCACCCTCTTATTGGCTTTTTCAAATGGGTCTTTTCTTGTTTTTGGTTGGGCCTGTATTTCAAACCAGCCCATTTTGGGCATCTCTTTCTCTAAAATCTGTCCGGGCTCATCCTCTTTACTCAAGCTCTTGTTGGGAATTTATATTGGTTGGGTGTTTATTTGGATTCTTGCCCATCTATTTTACTCATTGCATCCCATTGCTTTTTGTTTACCAAAAAGTCCTTGCAAAATTCTGATTATTTACGGAACTGCCATTATTTTTTCATACATTCCCCTATTTGACTACCCAATTGACCCTTAAAATTCTGGTTTATTACCAATTTGCCCTTTGGCTTGGATTGTATTTAAAAGTGGATTTCCACCAAACTACAGCTATGCCATTTTTTTTCCAACACCTTTCTCTTTCAATAATTCTAATTCCCTTCATATCCCATACCTTTGGTATTTACCCATAACACCTTTGGAAACTTCTGGTAAATTATAATTTTGCCATTCCTTCCTTTTTACTTACCCATAACACCTTTGGAACATTCTGGAATATTATGTTTTTGCCCCATCTCTTACATCATCTCTATTATATCCACATGTACTACATGTGAGGGGGGGGATTATGTACAATACACCTGCAGACATTGAAGAACGCAGAACTTGCAGGAACATTGGTGCAAAACATAGAAGATCAGTTTTCTCCACCATTGCCATTGGGTATCCTTCGTTATTGGGTTGAGTTTGCCGTAAGGGGAGATTGAAGTATTGAAGAGTATTGAAGATATTTGGTTGTTGCCTATTTGAGGACTTTCGATTGGGTTGATACGATTTTTTCCCGCTCGATTCGGTTTGTTTTTTGCTTGTCGCTTCTTAGTTATTTCACTTCAAGATTCTAAGTCACTATGACAATCTGAGATTCATCACTGGATAGCTATTGAAGATCGTTGAAAGCTACCTTTTTTGGAAGACATTCCAATCCCAGTTTGCTGATCATGTCTTTCCAAGTTTTGAAGATCTATTTTTTCAAGTTCTTGAAGGTTTATTTGGGAGCTGCATTCATATGTCAAGCTGGATTCTGCTGCACCTTAGTTTTTTTCCCATTTTGTTCAAGTTGGGCATTAGTACCTTGTATGCGCCAACTTGAGGGGGAGTGTTAGCATTATTTGGAGTTCTTTTTTCTTTAGTTCAAGCTGGATCTTCTTTGTTTACTTATTTGTATAATCCATCTTGAGGGGGAGTGTTGGAATATGTACTCCGGAATAGCGTGGGGGTATTCTGGTCTTTTTGGGGTAATTTTATTCTTCTTATATTATTTTGGTATTCCTAGTTATAATGGGAATTCCCAATAAGAATAGGTAAGGGATTTTGATTAGGAGTCATTCCTACTTTGATTAAGAGTAAGTTTCATTCCTAATTAGACTAGGAATAAGGTGTAATTACATTTACTATAAATAAAGGGGCTGGGTGATCGATTATGACACTCAAGCATTCAAGCATTACAACTTCCATCTTCTCTTCTCTCTTTTCTCCTCTCTAAAGTTACTAGTTACAGGTCCTAGGTTTTCTACAATGGCAAACCAGCCGACTTTGATGCTAAACATGCTACTCAAAAATCGAAAAACAAAGCTAATCATACTAAGGTTGTCACTCCTGCTCCTCCTACTGACACTGGACTATCCAAGGATGAACTTCAGGCTTTCCGTCGTATGTTACAGGCTTCCGCTGCTTCTACTACATCAACACCTGCCAGTTCTTCCACTCCTCCAGGTTCACATTTAGCCCACTCAGGTATTTCTTTTGCTGGTCATTGTGCATCGGTAGTCTCCTCTCCTTGGATCATAAACTCCGGTGCCACTGATCATATGACTGGTAAAGATAAAGTACGGGTGGCTGATGGCTGTCTCTCTTCTATCTCTAGGAAGGGCACTATCAGTTACACTCCTTCCTTACCTTTATCCTCTGTTTTACATATTCCTAAATTTACCACTAATCTTCTTTCCATCAGTAGTCTTACCCGTGATTTAAATTGCAAAGTAACTTTTTTTCCTTCTCACTGTGTATTTGGATCTGGCAACGGGGCGACGATTGGATGTGGTAAGATGCATGGTGGATTGTACCTGCTTGATAATGGGAGTCCTCCTTCACCACCACCTTTGGCTTCTCCTATACATCAAAGCGCGTTAGTTTCTTCTGAACTTCAACAATGGCATAACAGACTAGGTCACCCCCCTTTAGGAACATTATCCCTTTTATTTCCAGCATTAGCTAAAGAATGTCATAGAAACAAATTTTTTTGTGAAGCCTGTGTTTTGGCTAAACAACATTGTTCTACTTGTTCCATTTCTAATAAAAGAAGTTCTTCTCTTTTTAATCTTATTCATTCTGATGTTTGGGGTCCTAGCCGGAAACCATCTCTCAAAGGCCATCGTTGGTTTGTTTCTTTTATTGATTGTTATTCTAGGAGTACATGGGTCTATTTCATGCACAACAAAAGTGAAGTTTTTTCTTGTTTTCAAAATTTTCATAAGATGATTCAAACCCAATACAATGCCACTCTCAAGATATTGCAAAGTGACAATGGTAAAGAATACATGGATGGTCAGTTCCAACACTACCTTGCTACCCATGGTATAATCCATCAAACTAGTTGTGTCGATACCCCAGCTCAAAATGGTGTGGCTGAAAGGAAAAACCGACACCTCCTTGAGGTGACTCGGGCTCTTATGTTTGCCCATTCTGTCCCTTCCCAATATTAGGGAGATGCTGCCCTGACTGCTGCCTATCTCATCAATAGGCTCCCTACCCGAGTCCTTGACTCTGACACCCCTGCTTCTTTACTGCAGGGTTCTTCCTCCTTTGTCGTCCCACCTAAAGTTTTTGGCTGTGTCTGTTATGTTAGTGATACCCGCTCTCCGAGCAAGCTCAAACCCCGTGGTGATGTAGCCTAGGTGAAATAAATCTCACTTAGGACCAGGTTCTGTTTTAGGGTTGGCCGAATGGGCAGTTTAGGGTAACTAGGGCAAAATTAGGGTTAGGAATGGGAGATTGAGTTAGGGTTTATTGGGTAATGGTCTGCAGAATTTTAGGAGTCTATTAGAATAGGTTTTAATGAGGTTTGAATAAGAAATAGAAATTCAGAAATATTAGGGTTAGGGTTTTGGGTTTTCGATTTAGGATCTAAGCTCAAACTAGGGTTTAGGAGCAGATTTAGGGGCTGGGCTTTAGGTCGAGTTTTCCTAGCGAGGAGGGGTGGTTCGGTGGACTTTGGTGGGGTTTTGATGGCTGGTTAGGTCTAAGCGGATCTTAGGGTTTCTGGGTTTTATGTTGAGGGAGGGATTTAGGGTTTGTAGTGGATAGGTGAGGTCGCAACGAGATCGAGTGGGAGGGTTCTGTGATGGACTGTGGTTAGGTTTTGAGTGTAATCTGATGAGGGAATAGGGCTGTGATGAATGTAGATGAAGCTAGGGTTTGGGGAAGTCGATTAGGTTAGATGGAAATAAGAAGAAGAGATGATAAAGTTGCAGGAAATTGTAACTCTTCTCGGAATTGCAGAATTTCAGCAAGAAGAACCTTGAAGAACTTGAAGGAAGAAGAAGACGAACCTCCCGATCGCAAGATGCAAGGAGTCGCCGGATTACTCCAGCCCTAGCCCTTGATATTACTCACAAGGGGTCTTGATATGACACACAAGACAGAAGCAAAGCAGTCATGGCGGCAGCAGCAAGAAGAAACAAAATTTCAAACATAATAGGTGGGGGAGCCTCCCACGATTCTACTATTTATAATAATAAAGGGGGCCTAACGGCCTTACAAATAATCAATCTAAAGCAATCCTAATCAGATTAGGAGTTGGGATTCCTAATCGAATCCTAATTATAAAACATAGAATAGACTTATACTCTAAATAGGAGTATAAGTGTAAACAACGAAAACAAATAAAATACTAATCCCTCTAAAATCGTGGAGGGGAACTAAGAAGATAAACCATGAAAAGACGGTTTTAACCCTAGGCTAAAAAGAACAAACAAATAAAAAGGCTCCAACGAAAAATCAAAGAACGGCCAAATTAATCATGGTTTCGACACCGCATCAACTCTCCCGACTTAGAAACATTCATCTCCGATGAATGGGTGAAATCCATGCAACGCTCTGGCAACTTGGGGCTGAGCTTGTTGACTTCCTGAATGGGAGTACACGTACCATGCTTGTGTGAAGATACTCGTCCACGAACCTTGTGATGAGGAGGAGGAAGTAACATGTGGGCAGCGCTTCAACACTTCCCTCGCACTCGTTGAAGTTATAACAGTGGGAATATGGTCTTCAAGTCGTGGGGCCTTCTCTTGAAGAACCAAGGGGGCATCACAAAATCAATGTGTTCAACCTCCAAAGGGTCTTCAATATTTATAACCTTCTCATTCAGCCCCACCTCTTCAAGAACAAAGAACTTGCTTGATATTGTCTCCCGTGAAATGTTCCCAATTACCTTGTCACAATCAACCACATCATCCATGAGAACTGGAGCAATTGTATGGACACCTTGAGCACCACCATCTAGATCTTCAAGGTGACGGTCTAAGTCTTCATCACTATCGGGGTAGTGCATATATGCCATGCTCATCGTGCTCTTCGAGAGGTTTCCTCGCCTTGGCAGCCACATTAACAGTCTATGCTTTTGTGGGCAATCTTTGGCATAGTGCCCAAGTTCATTGCAATGGAAACACTTGTGGGGTTCATTGCTGTCCATGGGAGCTTTACCTTTATAATCAGCACGTGGAGGACGGAAGAACTACCAGCGAGTAGCCTGATCGAGTAGGACCAGCGTGAGAATTTCGGTTCGATTGTGACTAGTGGTAGTAGACTTGAATGCTGAAAAAGTTTTGACAGTACCCTCGGTGGAAGAATCAAATCCTCTATTCCCAACCAATAATTCTTCACCTTCAATGCCTTCTCAAAACAATCCTTGACGTCCGAACATCCACAACGCCAATAGCCCCGAGGATGTCGATCTCAATCCCAACCGGAATCGGGACAACATCCGAGTAGCACTTTCTATTGTGTCGGTGCGAGATGAGAGAGAGTCAAACTTTTGCATGTACTCGGATACGATCATGTTCCCTTGACGAAGGGAGTTGAATTGATCTTGCATCCGAGCGGTGTAGTGTCTTGGTAAGTACTTCTCTTTCAAATCATACTTCATATCCTCCCGGTTGGTAGGTGCTTTACCTTCACGTTCCATGTCCCGCTCTGCCTTGCGCCACCATTCTCGAGCGAGAACCAATTAGTTTAGTGCGTGCGCTCATCTTTCGGTCTTGAGCAAATCATACTCAAAGTAGTCATCTAGGGCAGCAAGCCGGTCATAGAATTTTTGTGGATCACCATGCCCATCATACTCTTTCAATTCTAGCTTGACCTTCTGTATCGAACCCCTGGTTAGTAGCTTCATCTCCAAGAAGTAGGACCTCAAATATTCCTCAAAGTTAGGTCTTCGAGGTGCTTGTGGCTCTGTCCCTGTCTTCTCTGTAGTCATCTCTGTCATACCTACGCGATCCCCGTAGTCTCGGTCATGTCTAGACCGATCTCTGTGGTCCCGTGACGTGCTGGGATGACTTCTATGATATTCATCCCTTCCCGAGTTCCATGTACTTCGAATGAACTTGGAATCTGTCTTCCTCTACATATAGAGGGTTGCTTACAAGAGGCACACTTGCCTTTGTTCTATTGTTGTCATTCGATCACCAAGAACTTGCTGGTGCTGTTGAGATCTTCTGCAGCATAGCCATGATTGCAAGAAGGGAATCAGGTTGGGGTGGTCGTGTGGGATCCATAGCAGGGGCTGCCATGTTCAGCCATGTCTCGATACCAATTTGATGTAGCCTAGGTGAAATAAATCTCACTTAGGACCAGGTTCTGTTTTAGGGTTGGCCGAATGGGCGTTTAGGGTAACTAGGGCAAAATTAGGGTTAGGAATGGGAGATTGAGTTAGGGTTTTATTGGGTAATGGTCCGCAGAATTTTAGGAGTCTATTAGAATAGGTTTTAATGAGGTTTGAATAAGAAATAGAAATTCGAAATATTAGGGTTAGGGTTTTGGGTTTTGATTTAGGATCTAAGTTGAAACTAGGGTTTAGGAGCGATTTAGGGGTGGGCTTTAGGTCGAGTTTTCCTAGCGGGGAGGGGTGGTTCGGCTGGACTTTGGTGGGGTTTTGATGGCTGGTTAGGTCTAAGCGATCTTAGGGTTTCTGGGTTTTATGTTGAGGGAGGGATTTAGGGTTTGTAGTGGATAGGTGAGGTCGCAACGAGATCGAGTGGGAGGGTTCTTGTGATGGACTGTGGTTAGGTTTTGAGTGTAATCTGATGAGGGAATAGGGCTGTGATGAATGTAGATGAAGCTAGGGTTTGGGGAAGTCGATTAGGTTAGATGGAAATAAGAAGAAGAGATGATAAAGTTGCGAGAAATTGTAACTCTTACTGGAATTGCAGAATTTCAAGCAGCAACCTTGAAGAACTTGAAGGAAGAAGAAGACGAACCTCCCGATCTGCAAGATGCAAGGAGTCGCGGATTACTCCAGCCCTAGCCCTTGATATTACTCACAAGGGTCTTGATATGACACACAAGACAGAGAGAAGCGGCGATCATGGCGGCAAGAGAAGAAGAAACAAAATTTCAAACATAATAGGTGGGGAGCCTCCCACGATTCTACTATTTATAATAATAAAGGGGGCCTAACGGCCTTACAAATAATCAATCTAAAGCAATCCTAATCAGATTAGGAGTTGGGATTCCTAATCGAATCCTAATTATAAAACATAGAATAGACTTATACTCTAAATAGGAGTATAAGTGTAAACAACGAAAACAAATAAAATACTAATCCCTCTAAAATCGTGGAGGGGAACTAAGAAGATAAACCATGAAAAAGACGGTTTTAACCCTAGGCTAAAAAGAACAAACAAATAAAAAGGCTCCAACGAAAAATCAAAGAACAGCCAAATTAATCATGGTTTCGGCTTCTGCATCACGTGGGGTCCGTTGTATTTTTTTGGGATATTCTCCATCCCAAAAGGGATATAAATGTTAACATCCTCCTACACGTCGTACCTTCACCAGTATGGATGTTGTCTTTCATGAAACTCTCTCCTATTATCAATCCACACCTCTTCAGGGGAACACTTTCAGTAAAGATGTGATGGTTGAGCTTCCCGTACAGACCCAGACCCGGGTCTAACCACCTGTTGATCCCACCCCTCAACCGACTATTGCTTCCACCCCTCTTCCCTCTGCTGGTGCCCAACCGGATTTTCCCCAGGGGGAGCACTTAGACGATGCCTTTGCTGGTCCCCAACAGGATTTTCCCCAGGGGGAGAACTTAGAAGATGCTGAAAATCCTATTGGTGCCAATTCCCTTCAGGGGGAGATGACTCCAATCCAACAAACCATTAGGGAATTTCAAAAGAAAATTAACGACTCTAATCTCAAAACCTATCACAGGGGACATTCCAAATACAAGCAGCTCCCATCCACTGCAACACCAGCACCACCACAGTTGTCGGCCCTGGAACCAAATCAATCTCCAACTAACATATCTTCTCCTTCTTCTCCTGATTTACCTATTGCTCATCGTAAAGGTATTTGGGCTTATACCCAGCATCCCATTTCTCATGTAGTCTCTTGTGACTCCCTTTCTCCATCCTTTCATACATTTGTCTCTTCTCTTTCTTCTGTTCGTATTCCCCAAAATTAGCAGGAAGCTTTTACAAATGGAAAGTGGAAAGCAACAATAATGGAAGAAATGCAAGCCTTAAAAAAGAATGATACATGGGAACTTGTGGTTCTTCCTCCAGGAAAGAAACCAGTTGGATGTAAGTGGGTGTTTGTGGTGAAACAGAAGGTAGATGGCACTGTGGATCGATACAAAGCGCGTTTGGTTGCAAAGGGATTTACTCAGACTTATGGGATCGATTATCAGGAGACTTTTGCACCAGTTGCGAAATTAAACATTGTCAAAGGATGGAGAATAGATGTGAAGAATGTCTTCCTCCATGGAGAACTTGACGAGGAAGTGTATATGGACATTCCACCAGGTTTCTCTTATGATAAAACCAGTGGGAAAGTTTGTAAATTGAAGTGTGCTTTATATGGGCTGAAACAGTCCCCCCCGTGCTTGGTTTGGACGATTCCACAAGGCAATGGTCTCTGCGGGTTATAAGCAGAGCAATGCTGATCATACCTTGTTTATCAAGAAAAATGGTGAAATGGTAACCCTCCTAATAGTTTATGTGGATGATATTGTGGTGACTGGGAATGACAATCATTAAATCACCCAGTTGAAGACTTACCTTGGGCGAGAATTTGAAATAAAGGATCTAGGAAAACTAAAGTACTTTCTAGGGATAGAAGTTGCTCGGTCTTCTAAAGGCATCTTTCTTTCTTAAAGGAAGTACATCCTAGATTTATTGACTGAGACTGGGATGCTAGGGTGTCATCCTTCTGATACACTTATGGATGCTACTACCAGACTTAAAGAAAAGGAGGGAACTCCGGTCGACAAAGGTCGTTATCAAAGATTGGTTGGTAAGCTCATTTATCTGTCTCATACAAGATCAGACATAGCAGTATCTATGAGTATGGTCAGTCAATTCATGCATGATCCGCATTCCTCTCACATGGATGCTGTTATCCAAATCCTTCGGTATTTAAAGTCAGCACTGGGAAAAGGAATTCTTTTGTCTCCGAATGGCCATCTTCGTGTCGAAGCATATACTGATGCAGATTGGGCTGGTTCCTCTGATAGAAAGTCCATTTCTGGCTATTGCTCGTTTGTTGGTGGCAACCTTGTTACGTGGCGTAGTAAAAAGCAGAACATAGTGACAAGGTCTAATGCTGAAGCTGAGTTTTGTGCTAGGGCACAAGGTATTTGTGAGATGTTATAGCTCAAAGGTTTATTACAAGATATTGGTACTCCTGTTCGTCTTCCCATGATGTTATATTGTGACAACAAGGCTACTATTGGCATTGCCCACAACCCTGTTCAGCATGATCGTACCAAGCAAGTGGAGGTTGACAGGCATTTTATTAAAGAAAAGTTGGAAGGAGGGCTAGTGTGTGCTCCTTTTGTGCAATCTGCTAACTAGCTTGCTGATGTGTTCACTAAAGGCTTAAGTGGGAAAGTTTTTCATCCTATTCTGGTCAAGTTGGGCATGGTTGATATTTATGCTCCAACTTGAGGGGGAGTATTTAAATAGGCTACTTTACCCGATAGAAGTAATTTAGTCCTAGTTATATTGTGTTTTATCTTTTTCAGTTTTCTCTCTTTTTCTGTTTTTTCCCCTCAGCCGATCTATGTTTTGGCATTCCTAGTGGGAATAGGAATTCCTAATAGGATTAGGCTGAGGTGGCATTCCTACTTCTACTTTGACTACATTTAATTCTGGTTATTATAAATAAAGGGCCTCAATGATCGATTTTGATCATTCAAGCATTCAATCTCAAGGCTGTTTACAATCTGAAACATATGGAATACTTTAATTGGTAACAATAACAATATATTTTTTTAATTAACATACATTTTATTAAAAGAAAGATAATACGGTATAACAGGCCTCCAAGGAGGTAAGAGCACAGATAAGCAGGTCCAAAGTGGCCTAAGTTGAACATGCTATCTCAGGCAGGACATACCATATACTTCATTTGGTTATTCAAATCAGTTTTCTATTATACACGATTTTCCAGAAACCTAGTTCAGCTTTTTATTATCTACATTAAATGTTCAGCAAACAAAGAAGAAAACCAACACTTTGAATGTGAGAATGCAAGAGCTTAATGAAATTAGAGGGGAGAGGAAATAGAACGACATCTACAGTTTTACGAACTCCAGCAGGTCTCTCTCCGAAAATAGCATCACAGAACATATATGCTGATCTCTCACTCTGCACAAATTGGTGAAATTGTGACTATGAAGCAGTGAAAATTAACATCAATCACAGTTATTATATCCAGGCTCAAAAAAAATTAAAAATAAAACCATCCAAGGTCATAGAAGGAATCAAAAGAATCATGGCAGACAAGCTTGGGGTTGGTTCATGCAAATCATGCCTACCGATGTATGCAAGAAATTTAAAAAATATCTAATTGTTTATTGGTCATCTACAAATCTTTGGAGTCCCATCCCCTAAACCCCAGCACTAGAAATGTTCTCATGTGCCAAAATCCCATTACGTCAAGGTGATTTCCATACAGAAAATGTAGGCTCGGGGACATCAGCCTCGGGACTATCATTCCTACCATCAGAAGCAACAGATGTAGAATTAACCACTTTTGAAGGAAGTATCTATTCTGCTGCCTTGTCGACATTGACAGAACCATTCTCTGATCCAAAGCATTTATGGTTTAGTATGAACAATGAATAAAGGCCACAAAGAAAGCAATCATAAACTATAAATAAAACTCCGAAATATCAAAATATAGAAAACACAATTAACTTGGAAGTGGACGACACCTTTAGTTGAGGCTTGACCATGAGGTACAACCTGCTTTTGTGACTGCTGTTGCTGTTGTTTATATTTTTCTAGTATGGCTTGCCTTCTTTTCCTGCTCTCCTCGTTAATTCTGTCAACATCCTCCCCTTCTTGTTCCGCTAGTTGTAATGAAACCTTAGCTTCATAATCTTCTTCTAACTCTTCATCTCTAAAAGCAGAGAGCAGCATATAAGATAAATTTGAAGTAAGCTAGGATTCATCCAATGATTAAATAACATTGTATACCACGGTGGTTTCTTTTCACGCCTTTCCAGATCATTATCCATGATGCTGAGCACCTTTACTGGAACTTTTTTTCCTTTCCTGTAGTGGTAATCCGGTTCTTCTTTCAAATGCCTGGAATCTTTCGACCTATCTCGACCACCATATGCATCATTATGACCATCATATAGATATCTGTCCACCCAACCACTCTCAGTCTCCCTACCTCTATCTTTATCCCGAACTCTTTCCCTTTCCCTTTCCCTCTCCCCCTCCCCCTCCCTATTCCTGCACCTATCTCTCTCCCTGTCCCAGACCTTCTCCCTGTTCTGTCCCTGTCCCGATCCTTCTCCTTCTCCTTCTCTTCTCTCTCTCCCTCTCTTCTAAAAATAATTATGAAAAACTCAGACTAAGAACTGGACTAAGATTTAAAACCCAAAATCTAAAGCCAAACAAGAAGATTGAGCCCAACATATTAAAATTACATTTTCTGTCACCAAATACAATAACGATAAAAATAAATAAATGAAAACCTTAACTTATCCACCTTCCATATTTTTCTGTAACCTTCTATCCCATGGAGGTTTCATGCTCTGAAGAAACATTTATTTGGGCCTCAAAAGAAATTGATTCATTCTTATTTTTCCTGCACCACACAACCTTTTTAAAACAAAACAATCACCTAGTATGCTTTAAAATAGTATACTAGAGCAAAAAAGTATGTCTTGTAAGGTCAGCTTGTAAAATAATATTCTTAATTCTCTCTCTAAGATTCCTGTGATATTTATGATTACTTCCAAGACAATGGGGTGCCCCCAACACCCCCTCCCCCACCCCCCACCCCAAAAAAAAGAGGAAGAATAATCTAGTCAATAAAGGAATGGGGAAAAATGTTAACCCAATCAACTGCTGAAAACCGTAATCTATACTATATTTCATATTAGCATTCATTGCAGACACAGAGAGATGGAAAAGTGAACAATTCAGTCAAAACAAAGGGGGAAGTTTATCATCCTCACCTCATTCAAACGAAAAGAAGGTTGCACGGCATTTGGATTTGACTTAGAATCTCTTCCAAGGATTTTGATACTTCGATAAGGCAAAGAAGAAGTTGTCCTCCTTTCGTATGCAAGCCTTTAGGTGAATGGCGCAACAGTTATTTTCAAGTAATTCCTTCTCATCCTGCATTTTTAACCAGAGCAAAATACAGGAAATTTTGTGTTTAGAAAATTTAAACATGACTCTTCATCAAATTATCCAAGGGAATATTTAGAAGAATTAAGTCTTTAAAAGGTAGTAATGTCATATTCCAGCAAATGCCGAAAGTGGTTATTCTTTATACTCAATTCAATCACACTATCAATGCCAATAGAAAAGACATACAATGGACACAATATTCAACCTCCCTGAGGTCTAGGAATGAAATAAAAGAACATAAATAACAGTATATGCAAATAGAAATAATAGTTAACAGTTAGACAATGAGGACAACCCATACATAAAAGCATATCAATACATATGGTACAAATGCAGGGGAAAGGACCAATAATTGATTGGCTTCCACCAGCGAAGGATCCTCCTCCAAAAATATGAATATAGCCTCCCCATCCATTATATTCTTAATGATGGCCATAAACCTATACGGCACAATATGTACTCCAAAGAAATCAATTCTATGACAGACATTTGTGTCTGTCATATCTACAAAAATAATTGTGTGATCAATATTACACATTCTATAGGGTCAAATTTTTTGTTCTTTGACAAAATTGCTGGTTGGTTGAAGGGTGAATCTCATCTCTACATGTGCATGGGCACAGCTAGCAGAGCCTCTGCATGTGTCTACCTAGGAATTTTTACACTTCATACTTGGCACATCTTGGTAAAGGAGTTGATAAAGCAACAAAGATTTCCTAAAATCAAAGAGAGGTACCACCTTATACTACTCACAGTTGATACAATAAAGGCCTTCATAATCAGCCCAGTAAATGTTACCATTTGCAAGAACTCAAGTACAATTCCTGATCATTTTTTCTTTAAGTCAGTACACATGGCTTTTCCATAGGTCTAACAGACTATGTCAGGTCAAAGAGGTTTTCATATAGGGCAGCTGAACTAGATACATGGAGTTTACTTTTGATCTACAAAATTACCGTACTATAATACCCAGCTTTTTTTATTTAAGTAAGTTGCAATACCAAGCAACTTTTTAGAAGTTCAGCATAAGTATGCAATTCCCTTTAAAATTAGCATAGTATGTTCATTTGCAATCAAATTTAAGTTTCATCAAGTTTAATTTGTTCAATGTGATAGTGTCGGATTATTTAATGGTTCAGATGTTAATTTGGAATCAAATTTAAGTTTCATCCACTTTAATTTGTTATTCATATTGACTACTAAATCCAGAGTTGCACTGAATTTTTTAACACGATAAAACTCCCAAACTTGGCAACTCCCTAAGAGGTCTTTACCTATTTTCTTTTGCTACTTAATAAAAAATACTATTGCATTATTGATGGATTTTTTGTTCGATCAATACCTTCATGAAGATGTGACCACATTCAACCAACTATAGATAAAGTCCTAGAAGTCTCTAGATATGTTTCACCAGTGAAACCTTTTTCAATATCACAAAGTCACAATAAATAAAAAATTTATAAAAAAAATAGAAGATAACATATAAAAGAAATATTCTGTCAATCGCTGGATTACAATACATCACTATGCAAAGCATCCATGAATGCCAAAACACATTTCTCTAACCGCAATCGCAGGCCATCACTAAAAACCCATAACATACTGCTCATGTGGTGCATGTACAAATTACAAGAAAAAGGAGAGAACATGGGATTATCAGCAGGTCCAAAGTGGCCTCAGTTGAACATGCTATCTCAGGCAGTACAAACCATATACTTCATTTAGTTATTCAAATCAGTTTTCTATTATACACGATTTTACAGAAACCTAGTTCAGCTTTCTATCATCTATATTAAACGTTCAGCAAACAAAGAAGAAAGCCAAGACTTTGAATGTGAGAATGCAAAGACTAATGCAATTAGAGGGGAGAGGAAATAGAACGACATTTACAGTTTTACGAACTCCAGCAGGTCTCTCTCCGAAAATATCATCACAGAACATACATGTTGATCTCTCACTCTGCACAAATTGGTGAAACAGTGACTATAAAGCAGTGGAAATTAACATCTTAAAGTAATCGCAGTTATTATATCCAAGCTAAAAAAATATTAAAAAAAACCATCCAAAGTCACATAAGGAATCAAAAGAACCATGGTAGGCAAGCTTGGGGTTGATTCATGCAAATCATGCTTACCCACGTATGCAAGAAATTTAAAAAATATCTAATTGTTAATTGGTCATCTACAAACCTTTGGAGTCCCATCCCCTAAACCCCAGCACCAGAAGTGCTCTCATGTGCCAAAGTTCCATTACGTGAAGATGATTTCCATACAAAAAATGTAGGCTCGGGGACATCAGCCTCGGGACTATCATTCCTACCCTTAGAAGCAACAGATGTAGAATTAACCGCTTTTGGAGGAAGTATCTGTTCTGCTGCCTTGTCGACATTGAGAGAACCATTCTCTAATCCAAAGCATTTATGGTTTAGTATGAACAATGAATAAAGGTTACAAAGAAAGCAGTCATAAACTAAAAATTAAACTCCGAGACATAAAAATATAGAAAACACAATTAGCTTGGAAGTGGACGACACCTTTAGTTGAGGCTTGACCATGAGGTACAACCTGCTTTTGTGACTACTGTTGCTGTTGTTTATATTTTTCTAGTATGCCTTGCCTTCTTTTCCTGCTCTCCTCCTTAATTCTGTCAACATCCTCCTCTTTTTGTTCCGCTAGTTGTAATGAAACCCTATCTTTATAATCTTCTTCTACCTCTTTATCTCTAAAAGCAGATCAAGATCAAGCCTACAAAAAAAATATTATTTTTTTTTACTATTTAGAAATATAAATTTTTAGAAATATTAAGTAAAATATGCATATTTTGATGGACATCCGTTCGCACAACCAAAAAATTCTTCCGACGGTCTCCAGGAAGATGAAAAAAAAAGGATTTTTAATGTACATCTGTGCAGAGAACAGCATATAAGATAAATTTGAAGTAAGCCAGGATACATCCAATGATATGACATTGTATACCTCAATGGTTTCTTTTCACGCCTTTCTAGATCATCATCCATGATGCTGGGCACCTTTACTGGATCTTTTTTTCCTTTCCTGTAGTGGTAATCCGGTTCATGTTTCAAATGCCTGGAATCTTTCAACCTATCTCGAACACCATATGCATCATTATGATAATCAAATAGATGTCTGCCCACCCAACCACTCTCAGTCTCCCTACCTCTATCTTTATCCCGAACTCTTTCCCTATCCCTTTCCCTCTCCCCCCTCCCCCTCCCTATTCGTGTACCTATCTCTCTCCATATCCCAGACCTTCTCCCTGTCCCTGTCCCGATCCTTCTCCTTCTCTCTCTCCCTCTCTTCTAAAAATAATTATGAAAAACTCAGACTAAGAACAGGACTAAGAATCAAAACCCAAAATCCAAAGCCAAAGAGGAAGAAGGAAATGTGTACAGAGTAGTTTATGATCTTCACTTCAAAATAGCACAAATTAGAATGACTAAAAAATAAGGAAGAGAAAAGAAGAAGAAGTAAGAAGTTCAATTGAGGCGACGATCAAAAAACCTGGTTGTCCCATGAAGTAGCGACGAGGTAATTTCCCTCGGGACTGAAACAAGAACTTGAACTCTGCGCCATAGAAAACAACAGAGTTTATAAAATTGCAAGCAATTAAACATAGAAGAATCCACTGTGATGGCTGCTATTGTAAGGGAGGGATTGGGGGTAGAAGAAGATGCATAGGACAGACCTGTTTTCCTTAATCAATTTCTTCTACGTTTGGTTCTGATGTTTTCAAAATTGATCGGAACTTCTTTCTTCTTTTGTGGTTGGGTTAACTTGGTCTTGGGAACAAGAGGAGGGCTTTCGTTGTTGGATGAGAAGAACCACCTCCTCAGCTTCGAAGGAGGAGTTGAAGAGATATTGATGATGGAAGCACAAAAAGAGTTTGGTCTTCTGTAATTTGGAGGGGAGAGAAAAATGCTGCAAGTATAGAGGGGAGCGAATCGTAACAGAGTTCGTCTCATGACTCTAAGGATTTTTTCCGGTCAGGGTTTTAGCAGTTCAGAATTTATACTGGTGCGGAGTGGTTACCTGTGAGCAAGGATTTAAGTCTCGGACCGTATCGTATAGTCCAATACGTCTCGGTATCGGTCGTGGTGGTTACGATACAGGCCGAGACGTATCTTTTTTTTAAAAAAATGCAAATGTCTCGACTGTATCGAGACGTATCGACCGAGATGTACCGATATGATACAATACGATCGATACGTATCGATACAGCCAAGAGTTTTTAAAAATGTTATTTTATTATATTTAAAAAAACGATACGTATCAAGTCGTCTCGATATGTATCGACCGATACATAATGATACATATCGAGACGACTCGATACGTCTCGATACATATCGTTACTTAAAACCCACATGTCCATTTCATATCTGAAAACCAGAAAGTCGAACTTTGAGCAGCCTGGCGAAAAAAACCTCTTTCCAGCTTTGAGAAACCCTTCAAAAAACACATTTAAACTTGGTTTTTGGGTAAGATTTGTTGAGGGCTTTCAATCCTTTGCCAAAATTGACCCTAAAGCTGGTGAAATCACATCATTTGGTGCATCTAATAGCCCACATTTGAAATCAAAAGCTGTTCTTGAAGGGAAAGGTAAGTTTTTTGAAAAAAACTCGATTCTTTTGCTTAAATCTTTGATTTTTGGTATGTTTTTTGGTATGAATCAAAGGGAATATGTTAAACTAACATAGAAATTGCATTCTTTGTATACATTTACAAAGATTTGACTTCAAATCCATGTTTCTTTGGCATTTTTTACCCAAAACCGAAAATTCCTTCTTTAAAATGATTTTTTTTTTATTTTCTTCTTAAATTTAAAACAAATGCTAATGTATATAGTATATGTAGTACATTATGTATAGATCTATGACATCCCAACAAGAATACAAGAGTATACATTTACCCTAAAATCTGTATTTTTTTTTATTTTTTGGGTATTTTCTGAATTTATAAAATACTTAAAAAAAATGTCAAAAATCATGATTTTTCCATCTATACTCTTTCATTATAGTTTGATAAAATGTACAATTAGCTAAAATAGAAGAGAAGAGTTAGATTCATATATGTAGTACATGATGTCATTTTTTTTTCATTATTTGAAAAATTAAATAATGTGTAACTAGTTGTTGAAAATATAAAAATGTTTAAATATTGTTTAGGGCAACTTTACTAGGTAGTAAATACATGAAAATGATGCAATTTCTATGTTAGTTTAATCTTTTATAACAATTTCAAAGTGCCGCACTTGTCTGGTTATTGATTATTCACAATTCTTAGTATATATGCATGATATATGACACAAATTGCTTGTTTATATTGTTTTTTGTGTCCAAAAGTGTATTTTCATGTGTATTTTGATCATTTTCATGTGTTTCTGCACCGATCGATACGTATCTCCGATACGATACGTCTCTTAAAATTGCCTGACTGATACGATACCCGATACCGATACTTAAATCCTTGCCTGTGAGTGAGGCTGTGAGTGAGCGAAAGACAGAGAGGGAAAATAAAAAGTATTTAGAGTTGATTTGAAAGCGAGGAAACGAAATAACGGTCGAGGAGAGATATTTATAGAGGTGGCGTCAAAGATACGCACCAGCTGTAGAGACATACGTGCAATCGTGTCAATGATATCGATCGAGTCTCTTACCAAAAAAAAGATATCGATCGAGTCAGTTATTAATTGACAGCTACTGATGGGTCCTACTAAATGTAATAATAATATTATAATAAAATATTCTCCTTGCAAATCTGTTCCCAGGTCCCGCCATAACTATCAAAAATCAAAATCATCTGCTAATCAGCCTAATCACCACGCGGATTTTAAACCGGAAATCGGTGTCTTTGAAATATTGAATGGGTCCTTAATTTTACACTAAACACCCCAGGAACAAAAAGCATTTGCGTAATACGCACAATTTTATCGTATTTCTTGCAAGGCGGACCAATGATTTTAAATTCAGAATCATGTATCAAACCTATACTAGAAACCCAAGAATTGACCCCTTAGATCCGAAAACTCAATGATTTGGTCGTAAAACCCTAGAATCAACTGGATCAGTACATCTAAATTAGGATCAATCACAGTCAATACATATCTAAATTGGTCAATACAACCAATCCAATTCCAATTTTTTGAAACAATGTCGGTTGATCTTTGTCAGTTGGGTTTCATGGACGATTGCAACTAGTTTGTGTGGAGCCCAAAATTAGCAGACAAATATAATTCCCAACCGTGTATAAATTTCAACCCAAACAAAGATCCTTTACTCATATGTTAACTGTTAAAAAGTAGAGCTTTGAAAATCTAGAACCTCTGAATAGGGTGTGCTGATTTATAGATGATTGAAAGTTATGAGAGACTAAGTGATAAAGAGTCTGAAATTTACTGTAGGGGAAAAAGGTGGGTGAAACATGTAGCTGACCCAAACAAATATCCTTCTTCTACTTCTTATTACTAATTTTAGTTTCTACTGGGATCCAGGTAGCCGACCCCATTTAGTTAGGAAAAGGCTGAGTTGTGGTTGTAAAAGGTGGGCTTGTGACCATGTACACGCCCCCTCATAAGCTCTTTCTCCTCTTCCTAATAAGGACAGCCTATAAATAAAAGCATATCAATACATATGGTACAAATGCAGGGGAAAGGGCCAATAATTGATTGGCTTCCACCGGCGAACGATCCTCCACCGAAAATATGATTATAGCTTCCCCATCCATTATATTCTTAATGATGGCCATAAACCTATACGGCACAATATGTACTCCAAAGAAATCAATTCTATGACAGACATTTGTGTCTATCATATCTACAAAAGTAATTGTGTGATCAACATTACAATTCTACAGGGTCAAATATGTTGTTCTTTGAAAGAATTGCTGGTTGGTTGAATGGTGAATCTCATATCTGCATGTGCTTGGGCACAGCTGGCACTGGCAGAGCCTCTGCATGTGTCTACCTTGGAGTTTTTACACCTCATACATGGCACATATTGGTAAAAGAGTTGATAAAGCAACAAAGATTTCCTAAAATCAAAGAGAGGTACCACCTTATACTCCTCCCAGTTGATAAAATAAAGGCCTTCGTAATCAGCCCGGTAAATGTTACCATTTGCAAGAACTCAAGTAAAATTCCTGATCATTTTTTCTTTAAGGCTGTACACATGGCTTTTCCATAGGTCCAACAAACTACGTCAGGTCAAAGAGGTTTTCTTATAGGGCAGCTGAACTAAATACATTCTGGTTACTTTTGATCTACAAAATCACCGTACTATAATACCCAGCTTTTTTTATTTAAATAAGTTGCAATACCAAGCAACTTTTTAGAAGTTCAGCATAAGTATGCAATTCCCTTTAAAATTAGCATAGCCTGTTCATTTGCAATCAAATGTAAGTTTCATCAAGTTTAATTTGCTCGATGTGATAGTGTCGGATTGTTTACTGGTTCAGGTGTTTATTTGGAATCAGATTTAAGTTTCATCCACTTTAACTTGTTATTCATTTTAAAGTGCTGGGTTGTCTAAACTGTTGTATTTGACTCCTAAATCCAGAGATGAACTCAATTTTTTAACACGATAAAACTCCCAAACTAGGCAACTCCCTAAGAGGTCTTAACCTATTTTCTTTCGCTAGTTACTAAAAAATACTATTGCTTTATTGATGGATTTTGTGTTCTATCAATATCTTCATGAAGATATGATCACATTCAACCAACTATAGATAAAGTCCTTGAAGTCTATAGATATGGTTCACCAGTGAAACCTTTTTCAATCTCACAAAGTCACAATAAATAACAAATTTATAAGAAAAATAGAGGATAACATATAAAAGAAATATTCTGTCAATCGCTGGATTACAATACATCGCTATGGAAAGCTTCCATGAATGCCAAAACACAATTCTCTAACCGCAATCGCAGTACATCACTAAAAACCCATAACATACTGATCATGAGGTGCATGTACAAATTACAAGAAAAAGGAGAGAACATGGGATTATCAGCAGGTCCAAAGTGGCCTCAGGTGAACATGCTACCTCAGACAGGACAAACCATATACTTCATTTGGTTATTCAAATCAGTTTTCTATTATACACGATTTTACAGAAACCTAGTTCAGCTTTCTAATATCTACATTAATGTTCAGCAAACAAAGAATAAAACCAACACTTTGAATGTGAGACTACAAGAGCATAATGCAATTAGAGGGGAGAGGAAATAGAACGACATCTACAGTTTTACGAACTCCAACAGGTCTCTCTTCGAAAGTATCATCACAAAACATACATGCTGATCTCTCACTCTGCACAAACTGGTGAAATTGTGACTATGAAACAGTGGAAATTAACATCTTAAAGTAATCGCAATAATTATATCCAGACTCAAAAAATTAAAAAATAAACCATCGAAGGTCACAGAAGGAATCAAAAGAACCATGGTAGACAAGCTTGGGTGGTTGATTCATGCAAATCATGCTTACCCACGTATGCAAGAAATTTAAAAAATATCTAATTGTTAATTGGTCATCTACAAACCTTTGGAGTCCCATCCCCTAAACCCCCAGCACCAGAAGTGCTCTCATGTGCCAAAGTTCCATTACGTGAAGGTGATTTCCATACAGAAAAAGTAGGCTCGGGGACATCAGCCTCGGTACTATCATTCCTACCCTCAGAAGCAACAGATGTAGAATTAACCATTTTTGGAGGAAGTATCTGTTCTGCTACCTCGTCGACATTGAGAGAACCATTCTCTGATCCAAAGCATTTATGGTTTAGTATGAACAATGAATAAAGGTTACAAAGAAAGCAGTCATAAACTAAAAATAAAACTCCGAAACATCAAAATATAGAAAACACAATTAGCTTGGAAGTGGACGACACCTTTAGTTAAGGCATGACCATGAGGTACACCTGCTTTTGTGACTGCTGTTGCTGTTGTTTATATTTTTCTAGTATGCCTTGCCTTCTTTTCCTGCTCTCCTCCTTAATTCTGTCAACATCCCCCTCTTCTTGTTCCTCTAGTTGTAATGAAACCCTATCTTCATAATCTTTTTCCACCTCTTCATCTCTAAACGCAGACAACAGCATATAAGATAAATTTGAAGTAAGCCAGGATACATCCAATGATTAAATGACATTGTATACCTCAGTGGTTTCTTTTCACGCCTTTCCAGATCATCATCCATGATGCGGGGCACCTTTACTAGATCTTTTTTTCCTTTCCTGTAGTGGTAATCCGGTTCATCTTTCAAATGCCTGGAATCTTTCCAACTTATCCCACAAATAGAGAGAGAGATCCTTCTTTCCATATCTGCACGACCAATACGAAATCCTATCTGTTTGGCCTGACAGTTTGTCAAACATGTGTCTGGTAGTGAACTAACAATTATCCATAAGAATGAGTTCCAACTTAAGAAACAGCCTTGAACATGCTTCAGAAACACAATCAAGTATCAAGTTTACTTTCTCAGAAGAGATTTTTTATTCTGAGAAGGGTTGAATGAAGGATAGTTATGTCTATTTTCACTTCGTCTTGTAGATTTCGATGTGAAGTGATGGGCATCCAATGTTGGAGTTGTATATTTGTGGGATTTGGGTCTAAAAGTGTCTCAAGATATGGAGGGCTATGGCCTTTGTGAGAAGAGTCCAGTGATGGAAGTATATTCACAAGTAGAGAGACTTGATTATCAGATTCGCATATATAAATGAATGCGCATGCTTTAATCATAACTTGCTAAGGGTTTACAAACTGTTGATCCTATGTAACCACCATTACATGTGTTAGCATTAGACGCAGATAATGTTAGATGGATACATATCAAACTCAATGACCACCTCGAACTAAATGCAGATAATTTATTGGTTGCAAAAGATGCAACCAACTTGGTTCCTCAAAATATCATTAGATCTAAGAGATAATTTGCTTATAAAATATTGTTCATAAGGACTCTTGTATGTAGCAAAATTCTATCCCTTCTTAATTGACCAGGACTGCAAACTACTAGAACAAAATGGTCCAGCTCCTTGTTCAGTTTAAAAAAATATTGTTATCAAAGAGAAATTCATTTTGAGTCAGCAGAAATGAAGCACACCAAATTAAGAAGAAAATAAAAAAGGTGATCAAATTCATACCTGTTGTGAATGCAAGGTCACAGATGCTAAAGAAATTACATGAACCAGAATCAACAATGACCCAACAGTTGCCTTCGCAACAGAACCCATAGATGGAAGCTACTCCAATGTCATTGCCATCAAATCAAACAGTGGTCGAGCATCACAATTCTAGAAGAAACCAACTCTTTTGAGCATCTTTGTTCAAGACACTTGCCAATCTACAGCAAAGAAAAGGAAACCAAAATAACCTCCAAGTAGAAGCCATTGATATGAAAATAACGAAAGAAGGTTAAATTATGTTGAAAGAAGGGAGTACCTTAGGAATTCGGAGGGGGTTCTTGGCAGCATATTCACACAATTTAAAAATTTTCTGTTCTTTGGAGCACCCTTCTATAAAATTACACAGCAAGACATCATTATCCTGGATGTTAAAAAGATAAGTAGGACTACTCTGATTTTATAACAACATGTAACAAGAAGATAGATGCGTCTATCTCAAATAAAGATACAAGACATCCAACATGACAACCATAGTTCAAAATTTCGCGAAATCTCGATCGAGATTTCGGAAATTTCGGATGTTTCGACCTCCTTGAAACGAAATGCCACCTCGAATAAAAAAATTACAAAAATTCTATCGAAATTCTTAAAATTTTGAGATATCTCGAGATTTTTTCAACATATCGCGAGATTTTGAATTTCTCGAGAAATTGCTTTATATAAATGAACATGTTTCGTCAGTCTCGGTCGAACAGCTCTGGTTTTGCACTTTTGCTTGGTTTTTGAAGGATTTTGCTCATTTCTTCTCCATTCTTCCACTTCCCACTTGAATCCTTGCCGCATCTACGCCGGAATCACTTGGAGAACAAACTTCTTAGCACATCTGTGAAGCCTTTCCACTATTCCAGGTAAAACCATATTCTCAAAATTGATTTTTTTTAGGGAAATGCATGATCAACATGTTTTCGTGCCCCATCTTTTCATGTAGACAGCAGTCCATCTCCAGCACAATCAGAGCATGGTTCATCTCATTCACATCCATATGGCGAAGGGCATTCTGGGTAGTACCCTTGGGGGCAGCAGCCTATATCTTCTCCATCCATTCCCAGTTTTGAGTATGACTCCCACTCACAGGGATATAGTGGATCGTCTTTTGTGGATGACTTCTTTTCTTACCCTGGCTACCCAACCCACCAGCTGCAGCCGTACAACCCGTACATGCTCCCAGAGCCGTCATATGACTCATATCATAGTGGATCAGTGGGTAGTACTTCTTCACAGTTTGGTGACCTATATCCTGGGATAAGTTACCTTCAGCATGTTGATGATGCAGTTTACACGGCCACTGTGGATGACTACACTTGCTTCTTCTCCCAGACTATGATGTGGCATGCATTTGTCCTACAGTCGGAGAGCAATACACGACGGCTCCAGCGGACCATGAGTTGATCCTGGACGGCGGAGTAGTTATTATTAGCAAATTTGTAAACATTTGAGATGAATGATGACTAGTTGACTACTTGACTTGTAGCCTTGTAGGGGACAATTGGGGATATTGTGATTTGGAATGTTTGATAGCATCTTCTTAAATCTTAACTCTTAAGTTGTTTTTTGTTAACTTGTTATTGACTTTATGTCTTATGTACTTAATATTATGATTTATGACTTAATTTATGAGTCATTATGTTTCCAACTTAGTTCCAAGTCAATTTACTTGTTTAATGTACAATGTGTATGTGTAAATGTGTAATTAACTCAGTTATACATTAGGGTTCGACCGTACATTGCCAATCAATGGTGCACATCCAAAACACCATTTTGGGTGACTATTTTTGCAATTTGAACATTTAAATGTGTTTATATAGCCTAAAATAGGGTTTCCATGAAGTTTCAGGCCTTAACTTGGCCTAAAACCCACCGAAATGACCTATCGAAACATATCAGAAAAAATACAATATTTCGGTCAGCCCGAAATACCGAAACGAAACGAGTTCTCGAACTATGATGACAACCCTACAAACTAGATAGGGAAACACATCTGTATATGTACTCTCTCTCTCTCTCTCTCTCTCTTATCTGGTAAAGTCAGTGTTTCTATCACAAAATCATGTGGTACCTTTCAATTCAAAAGAGCTCAGAAGGAACCTTCCTCAGCCACTTACCTGCAGATATTTCAACCTTGCCTCAGCTACCTCATCAGTTGATTTAATCATCCCACATCAAAGGAAAAGGAAAGTAAAAATATAAGAGGAAACAGAGATTCCTTTTTCTTTTGTAAAAGGATGTCAAAATCACTTTTATGTCTTGTATTAATTCAGATTCTTGGTCCATTTGGCCAAGCAAACACGAAGTCGTACAGAAGGTTCAACAAAGTTACTTGATTCACAATATGATCTACCTGGCTTCTAGCTCTGAAATTTTCACTAGCAATAACTGCTCCCTTTCAAACGCAGCTGTTTCAACCTGTCAATTGAGAAACTATAAAACAATTTGCACTTAACTTGCTCTCAAATGAGACATACATAAAGAGAACTATAAACCAGAATTAATATTAGAAAGAAAGAATTGAACAATTCCATCATGCTTCAGAGCTTATAGAGAGCATTTGAAAATAAAATTTCATATAGAGCTGCTATTGAGACCTAATATAATAGGCAAACATATGGCATATAATTCTTTTAATAAGAAAAAGAATACTGAGTAAACCAGTGATCGGCTGTTGCTTTAAAGTACTAGTAAGCTTATTAAAGAAGAGGAAACAGACTGATAATAGCAGTTTTTCTGATAGGAATAACGATGAAAACTCGGACCATAACAATAATAATAAAAAAAACAATCCATCCTTGCCTAGGGAGTCCACCGAATCTTTAGTGGAAGTTGGGAAACCCAAGAATGATAAACTTGATGCAGCCGTCTACCCCCCTGGTTTCTCTAAAATGTCACATATAAGGAATCTCTTACCCATGACCTCCAGCCTAAAACATTGTTAGAAGCACCCTAGCTTACCACATTAATAGAATTAAGCTTCTTCATTATTCTAGCTAAATAGATGTTAATCATTGTTATATGGACACAGCTCCAGCCTTATTTTGGTCACAGCAATGAATATGCATAGCACTTACTCCTTTAGCAATTTCCAATAAGCGGTCTTCAATGAAGGTCGGGAGTGAAATGTTCAAGTTTGACAACTGCTGTCCTACCAATTCAACTGTTGACTGAATAGACTTCCTCAAATGCCTGCATAGATCACTGATAATCCCAATTTCAAAGACTACGGCTCGTGCTCTAAGTTGTCGAGCCAAAGCGTTACCAATCTGAACAATATCAGATTTAATTTGGGGATCATGTGCAACATTTTTGAGATCCAAATGTCGAATGACAGCAGCTAGAATAAACCAAAATTAGTAAAAATAAACAAATATATAAGATTCAGATAAGGAAGAAATATTTGGAGGGGGAATAAGTCGGGTACAGAGATGTATACACATGACATGTGAGAATTTCAAATGAGAATAAAGATGTGGTCAAACCTAAAATTCAATGCTTAGAAATTAGAATATAAGACTCATAAGGAACCAGACCAAATAGAACCAGGAAGCCCAATACTCAACCCTACTGTATGATCACCGGGCAACAATAAAGATAAAAATAAATAAATAAATGAGGTAAAAAATATATAAGAAATGAACAGTAGGTAGATAATTATATATTTGGGTAACATTATTTGTAAGTAATTATAACTAATGAATAAAAGAGAAGGTACAGAAGTTTGGATAGGATTGTTAAAACTGTCTCACATGAGCTTCTAAACGGTAACTCAAATAAATGGAATGCCTCGGTGTGGCCAAAAGAAAAAGTTGTGGCATTGATGAGATCCAAAAAATACCTACATAGTTGGTTAATGACTAAAGAAAATTTTTCAATAGCAATTAAAGAGAAGATTCAAGTTACTTTGTCTGCATAGCTTGTCTCTCTTCAAATAAATTTTTTTATTTATAAAAAAAAAAAGAAAAAGGAATGCACGAAAGAGAAATAAAATATGAAATTGAAGGTTAATATGTCAATAAGCAGCTTCCTGCAGATCGTGGAGAGTTTCATACCAGAAGCCTAATTACAAATCATCTGTAAAACTCCTACAACATCCTACTGGCAAAAAAACATCAATATCACACATCAAGTATAAGGAAAAAGAAGTTTTAGCGAGAGAGAGAGAGAATAGAAAAGGCACCAAAATACCTGCAGTGTCCACAAAGTAGCACATATCAGACAGAACAACCATAGCTAAGCTCTGCCCAGGAACCCAGTGCTTCCCATTATCAAAGCAAGCGAAACATTGGATCTAAAACCTGGTGCATTGTCGTACTCTCCTTGGCCAATTCTACTATTTTCTGGACGCAAATTTGAGCCCATATTTTTGGATTTTCAATCTCTTCTCTGTTGTACAAGTAAACCAATGTATTAACCACAGTCCACTACATTATTTTTTTTTAATCTTTAGAGGAATGGAAAGAAATAAGTTCTATCAGAAAAATGCATAATGAATCAAGAATATGATACTGAAGGACCTCATTTTTGGAGTTAAACATGTGGGGTTGCTCATTATTACCGAGTCAATAGAGTGCAATCTTTTTTTTTCCCGTCTTGGCCTAAGGTAGCTCAGGCTGAGATCACTACCAACACCCACACCACCTGATGCAGGACATTTGGGGGCTGCTCC
This sequence comes from Telopea speciosissima, assembly GCF_018873765.1. Taxonomy (NCBI): domain Eukaryota; kingdom Viridiplantae; phylum Streptophyta; class Magnoliopsida; order Proteales; family Proteaceae; genus Telopea; species Telopea speciosissima. The sequence goes on along the minus strand of NC_057916.1, from coordinate 83,683,751 downwards.
TACTAGCCCTAGCCCAGGCCCAATTGGATACTCCAAGAGATACCATCTCAAGCCCAAGCCCAAGACCTACTAGCCCTACATTTAGTTTATTTTTGTTTTATCTTTTATTTTTAGAGTTATTTGACAGTTATTACTGTAGAAATAGTTATTAGGGGGCAGTTATTGCTGTAGAAGTAGTTGTTAGGGAGTTATTTTCTTCTTCTTTTTTTGATTTTGAGTTTTTAAAAGAATGTATTTTGAGAGGAATGAGAACAGAACTGAATAACCAAAGAATGAATTGAGTTCTGGCTATGTGCATGTGCACCCTCCTTCCCCCCCCCCCCCCCTCCTTCTTCTCTTGTCTCCCTGCAACTCTGATCCCCTCCTCTTCTTCTTCTTCTCTTTTCCCCCCTGTAATGCTGATTTTCCCTCTTCTTCTTCTTCTACTGTTTCTTCTTCTCACGGTTTCTCCTTTTTTCCCCCTGCAATTCTGATTTCCTTCCTATCTTCTCTTTCTTTCTTTCTCTCCCCCATTATTTGGTATCAGAGCCCAAACCTGGGTGAATCTCTCTTTCTCAGATTCTTCTCCCTTTCAGTCTCTCTTCCCCTCCTATCTTTCTTCTCCTATCTAAGTTCTCTTATCTTGTTCCCTTCCCTGTACTGGAAACCCCAAGCCAAAACTCCAAAATACTCATATACACTACCTTATCTTCTTTACCATAACATCCATTGACCCCCTTTAACCACACGATTGCAACAACCAATCGTTCTATTTTATTCCATCTTATCCCAATTTGGAATGAAGAACAACACCGGAGATGCTGCAACAGCAATGACGTAAGACTTCGACATTCCACTCAACAATATCGAGATGACGTGCTGTTTCAAGATTTCATCTCCTCTTCTTGTGAATTACCGGAGCTTTTGAACGGCATGGATGTGCATCACATGGACTGAATTCCTGGGTTTATCCAAACTCGAGGTCAAGTTTTTTTAAAGCAAGGGAGAGTTGATACAGGACATTTGGGGGCTGCTCCTACTAGCCCTAGCCCAGGCCCAATTGGATACTCCAAAAGATACCATCTCAGGCCCAAGCCCAAGACCTAACAGCCTTGCATTTAGTTTATTTTTGTTTTATCTTTTATTTTTAGAGTTATTTGGCAGTTATTGCTGTAGAAATAGTTATTAGGGGGCAGTTCTTGCTGTGGAAGTAGTTGTTAGGGAGTTATTTTCTTCTTCTTTTTTTGATTTCGAGTTTTTAAAAGAATGTACTTTGAGAGGAATGAGAACAGAATTGAACAACCAAAGAATGAATTGAGTTTCTGGCTGTGTGCGTGTGCACCCTCCTTCCCCCTCCTTCTTCTTCTCTTGTCTCCCGCAACTCGATCCCCCTCTTCTTCTTCTTCTTCTTCTTCTTTCCCCCTGCAATTCTGATTTTCCCTTTCTTCTTCTTCTTCTCTTGTTTCTTCTTCTTTACACGTTTCTCCTCTTTTCCCCATACCTGCAATTTCCTTCCTATCTTCTTTTTCTTTCTTTCCCTCCCCATTACCACCTCTTGCTTCACATCTAACTACTTCATCAACCCAATTGTGATCTGGCTCCCCCTTTGCCCATCATCTACAAGATTTATATCTGGTTCGTAGTTATCTAGTGTGGCATGCACAATCTCAACGCAAGTATAAATCCTTGAATCAAAAGAAATTCATGATTAAGGAACCCAATTAAAATTTAGAGCAAATTACATGTACCCCCCTGTAGTTTGAAACAATATCAAAACACCCCCCCTAGTTTCATTATTTACGTGTACCCCCTGGGTCCCTACCGTCAAGTGTAAACCATTAGTTGTAGTTAAACTGTTCAAAAACCCTATTTTACCCTTAAATTTTTTTCATGGACATTTTACCCTTATTCTTGCATCAAACCTTTCTGCTCCTATTACGTTTACAAAAAGAAATTAATTTCATGGGCTGCCATGGCCGCCCAGCCATGGAGGAACAGCGAGTTCATCCGCTGCATCTCTCTCCCTTTTATTTATGGATCAAACCCTTCATTACTACCTACCTGCAAGGCAGTTTGACCATTTAACTCAGGCACGTTGGGCAAAAGGACGTTTTCCTCTTCAGGCATTAAATGTGCAAACCGGGAAGCCCAGATTTCTGCTTTCAGTCAATCCCTTCTCAATTTCCCAGTCTAGCTCAATTATAAGATGTAAAACAAATTTTCTCTCAAATGTCACTAAATCAAGCTGATGGAATACAAACATCTAAGCTATTTAATGGTGAAGTGAAACATTTTGAAAATCTCCTCGTCCAGTTTCTCACTTTAGGAAATTGAAGATGCATCACTAACTGAATGTCCCTCCATGTATAACAGTATTTGAAGTCAAGAATCAATGCTATATTAGCCATTTATGCATAACAAGTTAACAACAGTAACAATGACAACAACGGTGGCAGAAATTAATAAAGCCCATCTTGTGAATTCATCTGTGACATGAGCCATTTTTCCTTTTTCTCAGGAGATTTTCTGTTATTTTGAGGAGGGGATCAACTGCACCCATACCTGAAAACTTCAAATCACAAGAGAAACCCTGCAATTCAGTTTTCTCCACCCAGCCCTTGTCTGCTTTAAATCGGTTCACCCTGGTTTGAAGAATTTGACAGTTCTCAAGCGTAGATTCTCCACCTGCATAGAACCAATTCTAAGAAAAATATCAACAACCCTATACCGAATACTTTCAAGTAAATTTCCAGAACATGCTCCAGCAGAAGTTAGGGGATGAAATGTAGCTGGAAAATCCAGAAAAAAAAAAATTTGGAGGAATTGAGGAGGATTTACCTTTAGAGTAGGGAATGATGTGATCATATTCGAAACAGAAGCTTCTTGGGTCTGGAAGAACATCCTCAAATATAGAAGCTTAGCCTTAGGGGCTGTTACTTCAAAGATTGTCGACGGATTCTCCACTAGTCTTTGGCTGGATCATTGGCACCCCCTAGGCATCCTGCTCCCTCTAGTCAGCACAAAAGACATTTATAGGTTTAATCAGTTGGAAACATCATCTATTCGGGAACTTGGGCCCCTCCTCCATCCAATCAGCTGGCTTTCATCTGGAATTCTCTCCCTCCTATGATTAGAAGGGCTTCAGGCACTGGAGACTTGATTACTTGGAATCCTTCGACCTAAGGTATCTTCAGCTCCAAATCAGTCTGGAATCTCATAAGATACAAAGACCCTAATATTGCTTGGTTTAAGGCCGTTTGGTTCAAAGGTCACATCCCAAGACATATCTTCTGCGTTTGGCACACCTTTACAAATAGTCTCCCAACCCAGTCTTTCCTCATTCATCGGCACCTCAACGTCTCTCCAGCTTGCTGCCTCTGTTGGAATGGATTCGAAACTATTGACATTTGTTCTTTGAATGCTGCTTCTCCTCAACTATTTGGTCTGGAATTCTTATCAAATGCTGGCCTAGAAGAAGAAGGGTTCTGCCTTTTCAAAGAAAGTGGAAATGGATTACCCAATCTTTCGGGGGTAACTCAATTTATGATAGAATTGGATTGCTAGCTTTCGAAGCATCTGTTTCGCATATTTGGATGGAGCGCAACATCAGAAGATGGACGACCAACTCTAGGTCTTTCAAACAGATTTGGGATTCCATCTATTTGGATGTCAATTCCAAATCTTGTTTCCCTTCCCCCTACCCACCATTTGTAAACACTCCAAGGCACAGACACATTACTGCTTCCTGGGGTCTACCCTTATCTCTTCTCACCACTTCCCCCTAGGGGGAAGGTTAGCCCTATGTATTGTAGGATGTTCTCTTCTTCTCCTTTCTCTCCCTGAATTCGGAGGGATTCTTGTTTACTCTCTTTGGTAATGAATTACTGTTCACCCAAAAAAAAAATGATATTTTTCGGGAAAAGGAGATAGCGATTTGTGGCTGAAACTGATTTAGAGGAAATATCGGCCCAGATCTTAGATTCTCTGGACGACAGAATGAGACCCAATCTAGCATAAAGTACTAAAATTCCTTTAGCCAACTTCCAGGTGGAATTAATTTGCCCATACTCGTCCGATTCGCCTTTATAATGATATGTTTTAGGAAAAAGGAGAAAGAGATATGTAGCTGAAACTGATTTAGAGGAAATATCAGTCCAATTCTTGGATTCTCTAAACCGACACAATGAGACTCAATCTAGCTGAATGTACTAAAATTCCTTGAACCAACTTCAAGGTGGAATAAATTTTCCCATACTCATCCGGTTCACAATTATAATGATACGTGTTCGAAAATGGGAGATAGAGATCTTTAGGTGAAACTAATTTAGAGGAAATATCGGCCCAGATCTTGGATTTTCTGGACCAACAGAATGAGACCCAATCTAGCTGAAAGTAATAAAACTCCTTGAGCCAACTTCTGGGCGGAATTAATTTGCCCATACTTGTTGGGTTCGCTATTATAATAATATGTTTACAGAAATGGGAGATAGAGATCTGTAGGTGAAACAAATTTAAGAGGAAATATCGACCAAGTTCTTGAATTCTCTGGACAAACAGAATGAGACCCAATCCAAGAGAAAGTACTAAAATTCTTAGGGCCATTTTCCGGGGGGAATAACTTTTCCCATACTCATTCAGTTAGCCATTAAATATGTGTTTTGAAAATGGGAGATAGAAATCTGTACATGAAACTAATTTAGAGGAATTATCAACCCAGTTCTTAGACTCTCTGGACCGACAGAATGAGACCCAATCCAAAAGAAAGTAAAAAAAATCTTTTAGCCAACTTCCGGGCTGAACGATATTGCCTGTACTTGTCCGGTTCGCAATTATAGTGATATGTATTCGGAAAAGGGAGATACCAACCTGTACGTGAAACTGATTTAGAGGAAATATCAGCACAGTTCTTGGATTCTCTGGACCGATAGAATGAGACCCAATATAGCCGAAATAACTAATAATTATTGACACAACTTCCGAGCGGAATAACTTTTCCCATACTCGTCCGGTACACAATTATAACAGTATGTTTTCGAAAATGGGAGATAGAGCTTTGTAGGTGAAACTTATTTAGAGGTAATATCACCCCAGTTCTTGGATACTCCGAACCGACAGAATGAGACCCAATCCAACAGAAAGTACAAAAATTCTTAGGGCCAACATCCAGGAGGAATAACTTTGCCCATACTCGTCGAGTTAGCCATTTTAATGATATGTTTTCGGAAAAGGGAGATAGAAATCTGTAGCTGTGAGACTCACCTCTTAAAATTGGGCCTAATTTAAATTTTTTATTAAATAATAGGTCCTGCAGGTGTGGTTTTGGGTGCCATGACCGTCTCCGCGTTGTGGGCATTGCCCGTCATTGAGACAAACCCGCACCCTATTGCACCTTGTGCCGAGGAACCATCAAATAAGGCCTTGTTGGAATCCGAGGAACCCTGCGGCCCGTTGCATATATGGTTCACGTGCGAGAGATGTTTGGCGGACCACTTGCAACAATTATCAGTGTCGGATGTCGAACATTAGGTAATAACATCTGTTTTAGAATTAAAATAAATTAATTATTCTATGCTTGTTTCGGCCGGCCCCGAATCAGATACCACCATGATAGGCCATGCCGGCTCGATGCCTTGCCGTACCTCGCGGGTCCAATGCGACCAAATCTTGTAAGACCTCGTGTCGTATTGGTATGACCCGGCATATCGGTAACTTATGATATTAAATTGATTCGGAATCGGCTTCCACTAAGCTTGAATCACTTATTAAATCATGGAGAAACCCATCTATTTCTGCCTTTTACAATCAGGCCCTTGGGGCTAAATATATATAATCTCATTCTTAGCTTTGAGAACTCCTTTCTCAAAGCTTAGAATGCTGAAACGTTGAGCTGCTCATGGAGTGTTCATATGCTGTGATTTTGGCTTGGAAATCTCTCTAAGTGTGCTTGCATGTTGGATCTTCTGCCTTCAAATCCTTCCTAACTCATCATTAGGTAAGCTACTAACCTGTAATTAGTTCAATCTATGTCTAGATCATCTTATTTTAGCTTAGGTGTTGCTGCTATGGATTTCTTAAGCTCAACTCAACAAATTTCATCTTCAATCTTCCCTTTTCAGTTTAGATTGTGTAATGTGTGTATGATCCCTTGATCATACATACAACCAATGAATATTGACTTTAATGGGTGATCTTTCCTCCTCCCTAAGCCTCTTGGCTAGCTGAACCAAGCTTGGTAGTCAATACCCAGCCAAACAAATTACTGTTTTTAACTCTGTTTTCTGGCCTGGCTCTTCAGAGCAGGCTGACCAACCCTTCTGGAGGTAGAAGCTCCGGCCATCTCTGAATGACTTTTTGGGTTTTTTAATGGCTTGGGATGATGCACCAGCCTCTTAGGAAGAGTCTTAACAATTTTATAACTCTGTATTTAGGGGATTGAACCTACATTGAACTCTTTCTCTTGATTTTGGACTCTTGGTTGGATATCTTGTTCAAGACAACCAAGGTGAGTGGGATTTTTGGTGTTTGCTGTGATGTATATCTAATTTATTACATATATGCACAACAGTTCCAGATTTGATTTTCATGTTTTAAGTGTTCATTTTATTATTCATTTATTGTTAGCTAATGATGCTTGATTAGGCTTGTGTATTGTCTAAATGGAACATGTTGTGATGTATTTAACTCTTGTTTGGAACTGCTATGATATATGCTGCTCTCATTATTGGTGTATGGATATGCAAACCTGATTTTGATTGTTGTTTGGAATTAATGTGCATTACCACTTGTGTGACCCTGTGTTCTTGAGTGAACATGTATATGGAACACGGTGCACTCCTGAACATAACATGTCATCATTTAGAAAACATGGTTAGGATGGGAACCCCGAACTACAACCCTTACCAGCAGGGGTTCAGGTGCTGGGTAGTCAGGTTACTGACGCTAGGAGCAAAGGGATTTAACCCAGGGTCAAGGGTACTTGACTATCGGGGTCTGCCCGAAGGCTTGAGGCCAACATACCAAGCGTGGAGGCGGGCTCCCTACTTGTATTGGCTGAGGGAGTGCGGCGGCGATAAAGTGAAGTGACCCAAAGTACTCCTCGAGCCGATACCGTAGTTCAAACCAATGACTTAGTCTACTTGTTAGGTGGTTTAATAAAAATGGAATTGAACATGCATCATATTGTGCGGTTGTTAATTTCTTTTAATGATATGTAATCATGCATCATTTGTATGTTGTGTGCTTTTCCCCTCATTGGGCTCAGTGTGAGCTCACCCTCGTGGAAACCTTTTTTTTTTAGATGAGTGTGTAGGTGACGGACTACCTGATAATGAGTTCGTAGATGATGCCTTTGAGGACTTCACAGGCCCAGAGCCCGAGGAGCATGACGGGTCCTGCGTCTGTGATTTATGTGCCTTCTCATAGGCGGGCCTGATGGAATAGGCCGTACATATATATATTCTTTTTTATGTGTGTGTAACACTAATGTAGATAGTCTTTTTGGAAAAGTTTGTAATTATGGGTTATCTTTTGGGGGTAAAATCTTGTACATACTCTACAGGTTTACCATGTGGTCCCTCGTTGGACTTTATGTAAATATTTTACGTTTATACGTATCTTTCCACTGTTAGTACTCTTTATTTTTATGCCTTTGATAACCGTGCTGCACAGAGTTCCTGGCTAGGTTGGGTGCGAGACCGCATCACTTCATGCTACGCCTGGGCTGTCCAAGGCGGGGTGTGACAGTAGCTGAAACTGATTTAGAGGAAATATCGGCACAGTTCTTCGATTCTCTGGACCTAGCTAAAAGTACCTTCCATGAGCCAACTTCCAGGGGGAATAAATTTGCCCATACTCATCCGGTTCACCATTATAATGATATGTTCTCGAGAAAGGGAGATAGAGATCTATAGTTGAAACTGATTTAGAGGAAATATCAGCCCAGTTCCTAGATTCTCTGGACCAAAAGAATGAGACCCAATCTAGCTGAAGTACTAAAAATCCTTGAACCAACTTCCGGGCAGATTAACTTTGCCCATACTTGTCTAGTTCGCTATTATAATATTATGTTTACGAAATGGGAGATAGAGATTTGTAGGTGAAACCAATTTAGAGAAAAAATCGGCCCAGTTCTTGGATTCTCTGGACCGACAGAATGAGACCCAATCCAATAAAAGTACAAAAATTCTTAAGGCCAACTTCCGGGTGGAATAACTTTGGCCATACTCGTCCAAATAGCCATTATAATATGTGTTTCGAAAATGGGAGATAAGTGAAACTAATTTAGAGGAAATATCAGCCTAGTTCTTACATCCTCTGGACCGACAGAATGAGACCCAATCCAGCAGAAAGTACTAACATTCTTAGGGCCAACATCCGGCCAGAATAACATTGCCCATACTCGTCCGGTTAGCCATTATAATATGTGTATCGAAAATGGGACATAGTAATCTTTAGGAGAAACTAATTTATAAGAAATATCGGCCCAGTTCTTGGATTCTCTGGACCGATTGAATGAGACCCAATCCAGCAGAAAGTACTAAAATTCCATTGGCAAACTTTCGGGTGGACTACTTTGCCCATACTCGTCCGGTTAGCCATTATAATGATATGCTTTCGGAAAAGGGGGACAGAGATCTGTAGCTAAAACTGATTTAGAGGAAATATCAAGCCAGTTCTTGGATTCTATGGACCAAGAGAATGAGACCCAATCTAACTGAAATAATAAATTTCCTTGACCCAACTTCAATGCAGAATTAATTTGCCCATACTCGTCCGGATCGCCATTATAATGATTTATTTTCGAAAAAGAGAGAGAGAGATCTGTAGCTGAAACTGATTTAGAAGAAATATCAGCCCAGTTCTTGGATTCTCTAGACCGACAAAATGAGACCCAATCTAGCTGAAAGTACTAAAATTCCTTGAGCCAACTTCCGGGCAGAATAAATTTTCCCATATTAATCTAGTTCGCAATTATAATGAGTTAATGACACGTGTTCGAAAATGGGAGATAGAGATCTTTAGGTGAAACTGATTTAGAGGAAATATCAGCCCAATTCTTGGATTCTCTGGACCGACAGAATGAGACCCAATCTAGCTGAAAGTAATAAAATTCCTTGAGCCAACTTCCGGACGGAATTAATTTGCCCATACTGTTCCGGTTCGCAATTATAATGATAAGTATTCGAAAAATTCGAGATAAAGATCTTTAGGTTAAACTGATATAGAGGTAATATCGGCCCAGTTCTTGGATTCTCAAGACTGACAAAATGAGACCAAAAAATAGCTGAAAGTACTAAAATTCTTAGGGGCAACTTACAGGTGGAATAACTTTTCCCATACACGTCTGGATCGGAATTACAATAAAATGTTTTTAAAAATTAAAGATAGAGATCAATAGGTGATATTGATTTAGAGGTAATATCGGCCCAATTCTTGGATTCTCTTTACCCTAGCTGAAGGCAATAAAATTCCTTGAGCCAACTCCCAGGCTGATTAACTTCGCCCATACTTGTCGGTTTCGCTATTATAATAATATGTTTACAGAAATGGGAGATAGAGATCTGTAGGTGAAACTAATTTAGAGGAAATATCAGCCCAATTCTTGGATCTCTGGACCGACAATAAAATGCATATGTGAAAACATCCATATCCATAACCCCGAAATATATGGAGTTCAAAATAAAAATAAGGGTAAAGGTTGGGCACGCCGGCACTGTGCCCAGCCTGAGTCTGTGTCTCTCCCACCCCCTAAGGAAATGACTCCCCTGCCCTCCCCATCCCACTCTCTCCATTAGGCACAGCCGCTAGCTCCAGGAAAGCCAGCGCCGTGCCCAACCCTCTCCCTAAAGATAAACTATGATTATAAGGCAAATATTAAGTAGAAAAGAGAATGCACAGGAAGTACGATAAGATATAAAAGAATCTAGAGCAAGTATCAGTGGCGGAACAATGTGGTAACCCATGAGAGTTCCTCTATCACAGTATGCACATGCATCCAAGTTTCCAAATGCAATGATTTGCATTCTTTTCTTTGGATGAATACACCAAGCTTGGATTTCTCCATGACTATTGTAATAAGTACAAGCATTTCCCTAGACAATACAAATTACCAGGTTTCATTGACAATTTTCTTATTATACCTGGCCAAATATTGCTGCCTCTGCTTCAATTCCTCCAACTCCCCATCCAGCAACCCCTAACCCATCAATCATAGTCGTATGGGTATCAGTTCCAGCCACACTATCAAGGTACAGCAGGCCATCAGTATTGAATACAACCCGATCAAGGTATTTCAGGTTAACCTGAGTTTCAATAGTAATTTACTCCGTACATAAATATAAAACATGATAACATTAGTGTGAGTAACACAAGACCATTTGAAGATTTCATATTCTACTTATCAATTGAGAGAAGGAATATTTAGAGACAGAAGAAAGGAAGGAATTATGTAGATCTGAAATCTAAAGGTAGAACCCATGTGATGTAACATTGCTATTTCTGATGATAGTAACTCCCTAACCTGATGCACGATACCAGAGCCTAGAGGAACAACAAGCATGTTGTGAAAAGCAGTAGATCCCCATTTAAGAAAAGCAAATCTCTCCTTGTTCCTCTCGAATTCAAGATCCATATTTGCCTTCACTGCATTTTCTGATCTTGCTACATCCACCTGAACGGAATGATCAACAACAAGATCCACTGGGACCTGCATAAAATATCAATTTTTAGAAGAAAGTTAGGAAACCTTCCCCAAAAGGAAAGAAAATATAGATTAGAAATACAGGAATAACAGGAATACATCATACACTCAAAATATTAAATGCAGCAAAAAGTCATCTAGAAAAAAAAAAGCACATTAAAAGAAAGTGGAATGAGTGACATTATTACAGAATCAAATATATTTCTATGAAGTTCCAAGGCATTCAACAAAGACCACCCAACCAAAAACTGAACTGAACTAAGCCTTATCACAACTACTTCAGGACGGCTATAGAAATCCTGCTCCAATAGAATTGCGCGGGCTTCAATTTGAGAAGTTAAGACTGAACAAAGGCAGAAAAAAGGTAGGATGCATAAACATTGGTCCCTAACCAGAAAATCTGGACATGTGTCAAATATGTTGTTGATAAGGAAATATTAATGAATGGGCAACAATAATCAGCTATCTTTGACCATCTAATCTGCAGACTTTTCTGGAACATATGTGGGTGTTTTCTACTGTAAATGGAAGATTAAAATTGGATGATGGAGACCATCTGATTGATTGCTTCTAGGCCAAGTAGATCTCCTCGGCAGGACCAATTAAATGTTGGTCCGGAAGTGCTTGCCTATCATGTGTCCACTTATTTGCAAGTGTTTGTGCTCAGGAGCAGTCTCAGTATTGAAGACACTGGTTATCCTCTTTGAAAAAGCTTTCTTATGCAGTGGTAAAATTACCGTTTACACACACAGGCAAAAAACTTGGGAGTCAATGGGCAGCCAACTATGTCGTGACATAACAGAGAGTTACAGTATTGAACATTGAAACAATGAGTAGAAACTTACAATGAGTATGCAAAGTTAAACAATTTGCCCTTTAAGAAACCCCCAGAAGATACCTTCTCTGTCAGACCTGTCTAAATTATAGAAAAAGAGCTAAGAATGTGAATATGTATTTATCTCATCTTCTGTAACCAATGGACCACCAGCAAAGAGAAACAGGACCAAGGAATTTGAATTACAATGCCAGCACATAAGAGTTTCTAGCATTCCTCCAGCAAATAATCGGCAGATGATTTCTGTGCATATCTACCAGAAAAGCATAGAAGGCATAATTTTTCTTCCAAATTTCACCTGAATAGATCCTATCCAGTACACGTGGAACAGAGCAGAACAGAGTTGGTTTTAGCTCCCCAAGGTCTTCAATCATTAATTTGACATCCTGAAGATGAAAAACAATCAATTATAAGTAGGAATCTTTCTAGGTAAATGATAAATCTATTTTCTTTTTCCTCAAAAAAAAAAGTTAATCTTTATAGGAAATTGAATTCTGACTAGGTAATATAGTATGCTGTAATCAACTTACCCCACGCCAAAATCCTATTGAACCACCCTTATGAATAAACAGCTCCTCAACTACCCGATCAAAGATATGAGCCAGAGGAAGGTAAGACATAAAAACATCATCTGGAGTCAACTGCAACACTTCCAAAAATGAAAGTTCATGAGAAACTGATAAAGTTGCAAAAGTGTTTCCATTTCTGTTCTCCCACATGACACAAAGGAAAGTAAAAGAATAAATTGATTATGACTTCACCTTTTCATTCACACTCTCTAACATTTGTCCTATACCCGCTAAAAGAGTAGCAATTGCATTCTTGGAGATCAGTACTCCCTTGGGGTCACCAGTTGTTCCACTCGTATACATAATTGTATAAATGTCAGACAGCTTTTTCATTGGAAGATCAAATTCCTTACCATCTCCCTGTTGATAAAACATAGTAAAAATTGAAATCAAAATCAGTTCTATGCATAAGAAATCCGAAAGAGGAAGTGACAACATAGAACTTTTGTATTAAGTCAAGAAACACCACCTAAGCTTAACTCGAAACTACCCGTTTAACTAGCAATTTTAAAACTGACTCTTCCTTGATCCTTTGGATTAAATAAGTTGAAAATTAACAAGAAATTAATGGAGATGAAATAGCTATTACAAAATACTGCTACAAAGAAAGCATTCAAAAAGCATACAAAGAAAGATCTCCTGTGAGGAAATTCACTATGATTACATAATATGATTGCAAATCATAAGATTTATAATTTGAACCAATCAGCAAACCAGTTGCAAAAATTCATCCCATGAATATATTGCTAAACCAAACTTCTCAACCTCTTCTCTTTGTTCAGGTGTAACCTTGCCAAAACTCACAATTGCTACAAAAGAGAAACAAAAATATCAATAGCTTTAACACAAAAAGCATCAAATATGGGATAGAAATGAACGAATTTGACTTACTCTTCAACTTTTCTGTTGTCATCGGAAATGTTTTCAATACCTGAAAAGAGGGAAATATGAATTTACAAATGCAAAGTGCATTGATATCATATGTTATCACTTCTCAAATCTAAAAAAGGTAAATATTTATTACACAAAAAAACCATGGTAAGAATGATACTCCTGTAAATGGTCAATGGATCGTTTTGACTTAAATAGAACCAAATTTCTATAGCCACATAAGCTCTCAATTTGGCTAAAATTTCCAGCTTTTGTAATACATACGAACAAATAGCTATACAAGCAAAAACATTCCCCACAAACCTTTTCAAACCAACTTATTCCATAACTGAAATGCTAAAATAGAATATCATCTACTTCTGGGATTTTCTTTTCTTCTGCAAACACAATTGAAACCTCGGCATGGCATATAATATATTCCATAGCACCAGCACCTAAATCATAAAATAAAATAATCAAATTTTCATCAACTACAGTTTTTAGCAGACCCAAACTTCACAATTTGTACCACAACATAAGCAACTTTATGGGTAAATGGACATGTATAAACAAATCTATAGAAAACGTGCAAAATGAATACTAACGGTATCATATAAAGGAACGCAATAAAGCCCATGAGCATTGCAAGCCCGCAAAAATTTTATACCATTAGAATAAATCTCGACAAAATTTATATAGGATCAATATGGTAAGAGAACAAGAAACTCAACAACAGTGAGATAGAAAAGCTCACTCCATGCAGAAAATCACGGGAAAAACAAGATAAAACCATAATATGATCAAGGAGGAGAAAGAAACGTATTAAGACCAGAACTGCTTAAACTTACAGGCAAAACTATAACTGAGATATCATGTCATTGTCACTAGAAACACATATCAAAAGTACAGAGAGCAAACTGAACCTGCATACTGATCATCCACTCTGGACAATTGACACCATATATACCACATATACCTCCCTGGTAAAAAGAAAATAAATTTACAGATTAAGTTGGACATATTTTTATGCAAAAGGATTACAAATATATACAAGCAACATATGCTATGAGAATAACTACATCCATTCAAACCAAAGAAAAATTGAAAACACGAGAGATGCAATTGTTAAATTTTCTAATTTACATGAAACCCTCAGAAAGAATCCTGGTTACAGAACCCTCAATGAAGGAAAAGGTAAATGTGAATGTTTATTCATCATCGGAGAACCTAAAGTAGTGCAGAGTTTATTTTTCCTCTAACAAACATTATGAGAAACCAAAAGGATAGAAAACTAAGTAATTCACAAATAGCAGAATAAAACGATAAAATTTCCAAGATCAGGCACAATGATTGAACATAAGGCTGCTAAAACCTAAAATACCCTTTTAGTAGAAAGTATAGTTGATGCTTGATTATTTTTCCATGTATTTATACAATTACAGGGTTGATTATCATAAGCTCTATAAAAGGTCGTAATGTTGTCACACTTCCCCAAAACAACTAATGAGGTAGAAGAACAAATCTTTCATTTTTATGTTTCATGCAGGTGTCCTCTTCAAGTTCAGATGAAATTTACCAAAGGACAATAATTTCAGTACAAACAAGCTGTGAAAGGATAGACAATAACAAAACCTCTTACGCAGAATCACACTTTCCCAACCCTACATCTCAGTAAAAGGCCTTCTAAGAGCATTAAAATTTAAATCCAGTAATCCATGATCAACTTCTAAAACCATATGTTCAAAATGGTTTAAAGATTCCTTCTAATTTAAGGTTTGTTCTTAGATATGATTTAAGTATCCATTTCTTGAACTGCAGCATTAGATTTTAGGTATCAGTTGTTGCACAGAAATTAACAAAATATGGGCAGACTGATTAATCCTAACTTCCATTTCGAAGGCATGTGTTTTGAATCACTGAATTTAGAAGGGGGGCAGCGATAATGCCACTTACCGATCCTTGGATCATTCAGAGCAGGTAGGCTATAGTACTTTCCAAACTTGCCACCTCAGGCTTGGGAAGACTGGTTAAGATTTCCCTTCAAAGTATTCTCAGGAGCTGATCCAAATCGTCTTTCTCTAGTAATACGCTGAATTGGATTAGTTAATCCAATAATTTAAGTTGCTCTCTCAATACATAAAAAGCATAAATCAGTGATGAATATTCATAAAAGAACTCTCATCAACCAAGGCACATTTTCAAAACACTATTCAGAAATTAAAGCAATTATCCTCCAGCAAGAACGAAACAGCGTAGCCAAAAGATAAAATTCATCAAATGAATGAAATAATAAACTTGAAAAACCGGTCTGCGTCGAAAGTCGTAGCCATAGTAGCGATCTTGCGCTGAAAGCGTTCAATCACAGGAGCAGCAATCCTGGTCTGAGCCCTAAGACTAGCTGGAGATCTCCAATCTACACCGTGGCTCCAGCGAGGAACCGAGGATCGGATGGAACTGATAGCAGTGGAGAAGCAAAGTGATCGGGCTTTGATGAGAGAAGGAGATGAGGAGCGAGGAAGAGGAGACGTTAGGATTCTAGAGATGGAAGGCAAGAATAAGGATGGTAAGAAACGAACCCTAGAAGCTCTGAGCAGCGCCGCTGACGAAGAAGCGGTTATATACAGGCGCTGAATGCTTACCTGTGAGTGATCGTATGAGAGAAAGCGAAAGAAAGAGGAGGGAAAAGAGAAAAAGGAAAGTTAATTTGAAACAGAGAAGCAAAAACCGTTGAGATAAAATATCTGGAGGTGGTTTTTTTTTGGGAAATTTACGAAACACCCCCTGAAAATGGATCGAAACTTGGATCACCCCCTGAAATTTGAAAATACCCCGATCACCCCCTGAAGAGTGAAGACTAACGGTGTTAGTCTAGTGTTAGTCTAAGTCAAATAAAAAAGTGAAAAGACACATTTACCCTTTTTTTAAAATGGTATACCGGATTTGGATCCGGCGTACACCGTTTTCCTTTTTGTTCATTTTAATGTGAAGACATTGACAGAAACGGTATACCGAATGGTCTGTCTCAGTAAATTTTCATGAAACTTAACCTAACATAAACCGAATAATTTACACAAAACGTATTAGGGAAACGCCTAAACTATGAAATTTCTCCCTAAAATCTTAAATCCTTACGCACTAACACAAAACTTGCAGATTCTCAAGCTTCACACAAGAGCTCCAGATCTACAGTTTCATGGTCTAAGAACCTAAAACTTCATAGGATTTTAGAGAGATTATTGACCGCAAACAATAATCCGGTTTCAGAAACTATAAATTAAACAAACTTCTACAGGAAGACGAACTTTCAATCTGCGAAGATGCAGTCACCGATCCGATAGGGAAAATTGACAGAACAATGAACAAGTTCTGCTTGTGAGATTGAATCGAAACCTCTGTTTCTCCTTCGCTTCTTCTCTGTCCGATTGGAAACGAAATTCAAATGAAGTTCCTTATACGAAGGTTCATTGAACTTCCAGATGGTTCGAAAGAGGTTTAAGGAGAGAAAATGAACAAATTCCTTGTCTTTCTTCAGTCCGGTGAAGTTCACTTTTGGAGTTGCAAGTTTTTTGGGAAGAGAGTGAAGAACGAAGAAGATAACATTAGACTTAGGGGTGTTTTTCTCAGTAAGAGTATTATTGTAACTTTACATTGCACAAGGGTAGTTTAGGGTTTTAAAAATTATTTAAATGGCTGACTTCATCATTTAACGATGGACCACTAACGGTAGGGTTGAATCTGAGTATTGGGCTCTATTCCAGGGGATGATCTGAGTATTTTCAAATTTCAGGGGGTGATCCGAGTTTCGACCCATTTTCAGGGGGTGTTATTAAATTTCCCTTTTTTTTTTTGTTTTGGGTAGAAATATCTAGAGATTGTTGCGTCAAAGACACACAATCTGTAGTACCGGACTCGTGCGAATTCGTGTCAATTAAGGTAAGGAAGTATTTACCAACAAAAAAATTTAGGCGGTGTGTGTGTGTGTGTGTTTTTTTTTTTTTTCGGGGTAATTTATAGAATTCTTGCCGAACCAAAAGGATTTTAAATTGGAAATCGATATTATTGGACGAGTCCTAGTATTTATATTTTTTCCACCCGAAAAAAAATTTCCTAGAAATTCCCAGAATCGATATGCAATAGAATTTTTTTCCTATGCGGTTCCCTGGCCGGTGCGGTTCCCTAGTGCCTCTCACAACAAGAGGGTGGACCCCACCCAGGCAGAGTATTCAGGCAGGTGCCTCGGGTGGGTCCCACCCCCCTCTTGTGAGAGGAACTAGGGAACCGTAGATGATAACGATTCTATGCAATAAACCAATAATTAATAGGGAAATTTTCATTAACACCCTCTCCGATAGCCCGTTAAATTAATGCCACCTTACTAAAGGTCAAAATATCAATTTTTGCTCAAAAACTAACAGGGTTAACTGAGTTGAATGAAAATGACTAAACTACCCTTTACACTAGAAACATAAAAAACCCAGCCTCACTCTATTTTTTACCAAAAAAAAACCCTTTAAACAAAGCTGTAAAACGAATTGTTTGGAGCAGAGGCCGAACCCCTTAGATCGACGCCGTTGCAAGTCTGATAATAGTCTGTTGTAAAACGAATTGTTTGTAGCTTTCGGAAATGGATTCTGGTGTGGGCCTTGGAGGTAATGGATTAGGGTTTCAAACCCAGATGAACAATGGCTTCCAGTGTGAAATTGGATCTGAAGAAGATGATTGAAAAGCTGGATTTGTCTGATGTGGGGCGGGGGAGACTGGAGAGGGTGGTGGCGGGGTTGCAGAGGAGCGAGAGAAGTAACCGGCATTCTTTTGTTGCTTCACTGCTCTCATCTCACCTCTTCTCGGTGTAAGCGGTATCAGGGCCTTCTCTGGCGAGGCCATTGGGCCCGATTCCGAGAAGAAGAGAAAGATTCATGGCCTTTGAATGGGACTAGGGAAGCAAATCAAATGTCTGATCTAGTCGATCTCTACTCAATTGCTTCAAATTGTCGGCAGACGTCTGAGATCTTCATCGTTTCCTCCTTTGTCCTTTTATATCTTTTTTCAAATTTATGGCTTGGATCGCACAAAGGTGTGACACCCTTGTCCCAACTTTGAAAAAGAATGGATAAGAGATTGGGGTTTTTCAAACCTACTCTGTTGCAGGTCTACCCAGTGCCATAACAGCCAAGAAGATAAGAATGTGATGTTAATTAAACTTAAAATTGGAAACTCAGTTTGGATTTTGGCTTATGATGGTGGGTTTTGGTTGGATCTTCGGGATTTAGTTCTTTGCTTTAAAAAATTATGAGAAAATTATACTTCTCTGTTCAGTGTCTTAAAGATAAACCCACATTTTTATGGGAGAGGTTTCAGGGTATGCAAAAGGGAGAAGAAGAAGAAGAAGCAAGGAGAGAATAGGAGAAAAGGGAAAGGGAAAGTGCACCTGTGTATGGGGTTGAATTGCTTAGAGCATGGCGGGGCGGGGGAGACTAGAGAGGGTGGGGGGGTGCAAGGGAGGGAGAGTAAGAGCGAGAGATGGAGGTCTGAGGTGGTGGTGGTGGTGGCACCGGCGACGGCAAAAAACAGCAGAAGGAGAAGAAGGAAAGAAAAAGAAATAAAAACAATGGCAAAATTGTCTTTACAAAATAACGAACATGCTAACATCATTAATTAACATTTAAAAGGCTTTTTCCGCTTGTTTTTGGGCCAAAATTGATATTTTGGCCCTTAGTGGGGTGACATTAATTTAACGGGCTATCAGAGGGGGTGTCAATGAAAATTTCCCTAACTTATAATATTCCCAACTTAACCCCAAACAGAGATGATTAACATAACCACATAAACATACAAATTGACTATTATTGTGTACTCCCCTCTACATTACCATGGGCATTAGGTGTTTGAAAATAAGTTTGGATCCTTTAGAAGCCATAAAGGGCATACTCAGTGCGAGTTACACAGCCTTACCCCTGCTTACATAGAGAGGTTGTTTCCAAATTCGAACCCGTGACCACTTGGCCACAATTGAGCCACCTTACCGTTGCACCAAAGCCCGCCCTCGATCCTTTAGAAGTCATGTTTTCAATAAATATTGGGTAGCAATTACCACACTAGAAGTAGCCCCAATAAGCAAATTTTGACTAGTTGATTTAACAATATCATGGCTAGTTCCCATTATAAGCATGTGATCCACATATAAAATTATAAACACACCTTTGTTGTGATGAAATTTAATATACAAACATTTAACAGAATCATTTACATGAAAACCATTTGAGATTAGGACATTGTCAAATTTCTTATGCCATTGTTTTGGTATTAGTTCAAGTCAAATGAAAAACGCATAAGCTTACAAATCTTATGCTCTTTACCTAGAACAACAGATCCTTTTGGTTGTTTGATATAGATTTTTTCCTCTACGTTTTCATTTAGAAAACAGTCTTTACATCCATTTGATGTATAACAAGCTTATACACTGATTCAATAGCAATCAGTAGCCTAATAGTTACAATTCTAGCAATAAGGACGAACGTATCAAAATAGTCTATATCCTCTATTCTGCTTGAATCCTTTGAGAACTAGTCTAGCTTTGAATTTGTCAAGAGATCCATTAGGTTTAAGTTTCTTCATGAAGATCCACTTTGTGTCAAGAACCTTAGTCCCTGGAAGAAGGTTAACTAACTCCCATGTGTAGTTAACAATGATAGAATCTAATTTTATTTAATTATTTATTTTTTGTCATAAAGGAATTTACTGAATAAAAGAGCCATGTGAATGAATAGCCTATAGCTTCAGACAAAGAACAAAGGTCATGAAGCCACATAATGGAACACGGCCAATCTGTCATACACATGTGTAGGTACCGCGGTCCGAATCCTGGTGGGAATCGGTTTTCACTTGGTCCTTTGGTGATGAAAGAAGTGTCGTATGATATGTGGGTTTGTGGATGGCATCAGATCTTGATGTATCAACATAGGGGTTAGGGTTATGCTTAATAAATAAAATTAAATGGAGTCGCCACCTAGGATTCAGGCCTAGGACCCAATGGGTGTAGCCCCATCCAGGCTGAGCGGAAAGGGTTACGTGATTCCATATGGTCTGGTCAGAAATTTTGGGTAAGTGGTCAGGTTATGAGCGTGGAAAGGTATTAGCACCCCATCTCATCTGGTTAAACCGATCTTTCTACTAGATGCTAAATTAGAAGATTCTCCCATAATAACACGTCTTATACCAACATGCAAAGCTAGATTATGATGCATCAAACTTAAAAAAATCATTTACTATGTACACTTAAGTGAACTACTTTAATGGTTTACATAGTATTAAATGAAGGATGATATGAAAATATACCTTTACTCAAAAAGTGGAAAATGCAAAATTACAGTTGTCTCCCGGCTCAGGTGGAGACGAATGATCGATTTGCCTCTCTCTTGTCGAACAGAGTAATGGCTAGAAAAAAAGAATTTCGCTAGACTTCGGGCAGAGTAACGACTGTATGTAGGATCTTCGTTACTTGGACTCGAATAGAATAACGACTATGAGTGAGACATTTATTATCTGTATGCGGACAGAATAACAGCTGTAATGAAGGCTTCTTCGTTATCTGTATGCAGATAGAGTAACGACTGAAAGGGGGGTTGATAGAGTAGGGGTGTCAATAATGCCCAGCTGGCCCGAACCCTCCCGAACCCGCCCTGAGCCCGGCCCGGACCCGACCCTGATCTACCAGCCCGAAGGGCGGGTCAGGGTTGAATTTTTGGCTGACCTTGGCAGGGTCTGGTCGGGTCCGGGATAAGACCCAGGGCTTAGCCCGGCCCGGCCCAGACCCGACCCTGTATAAGTTATACCCATTTATAGGGATCCCACGATTCTCATCAACTAACACCTGATGAGAAGCATAGGGTTGCAGAGGCTCTCTATCTCACACATTCACACCTCTTTCTCATCTTTTCCTAATTCATCAAAATATTCTCTGCTTGCTTGCGATTGCAGCAAACCCTACCCTATTATTATTTTTTTTGTTCCCCAAGATTTACCGCTCCTGGCGATCCGATAAACTCCCCAGACCAGAGAGAGAGGTGAGGCAGCCATGGCGGAATCCCACAACGGAGGTAGTTTCCACAGGCGCTCAACAAGTCCAAAGCTGAAAGTGTCTCCTCTATCTCAATCTGAGCTCTACAACCAGAGATGAGACCTGCGAATCTTAAAATTTGCCTTTCACTGGATGGATCTATCTCTAAAATCTTAAATCTATCAAATCTCATCAGTTTATTGATTGCCCTGTGTCAGTTTATTCTTCTACATTGTTGGTCTTTCGTTGTGGATTTTTATTCCATCTTGTCTTTATCGATGAGCCATTGATGGATTATCTGATAAGCTTCTTTTGTAGATACAGAATTTTATTTTTTCAGTTTCAGGGATAGAGAGATTCACACTCCTAATAAACCAAACCCCTTTCTCCTTGCTTAATTCTATTTTAAGATTATTTTCTCAACCTCCTGGAGGCAACATTAGGGTCTGGTCAGGGTCGGGTCAGGTCAGGGAAAACCCTGGCAGGGCCGGGTCAGGGTCAGGGTTTAGGTTAAGGCCTCTAGGGTCAGGGTCAAGGTCAGGGTTTAGGCAGGCCCGACCCAACCCGACCCATTGACACCCCTATGATAGAGACCACTCTTTAGGCGGGGGAATCGACAGATCTACCCATCGCTATCGCCGAGATGGCTTGCACACTAGAAAAAGGGCCAAAATGGGAGAAGGGCTATCAAAAGGCTCAGAAATCGGGGTTGGGGGGTCTCTCCTCCCGCTTTTCTTCCTCATTTGAGGGTGGGGGACCTCCTATTTATAGGGGTACCCCATGACGGTGGCGTCGTGGAGCAAAATCACATGGTGCAGTCGATGACATCATCTACATGATGTGAGTCTACAGATTCATCCTTTTCCACGGCGCTACCGTGGTTGGGGAAAGTGAGCAGTACCTCGTTCAGTATTTAGTAAAAGGGTCTTACAAATCATTTCTAGGGTTGTGAGGGTGATATGGCTTGGGTGTAGGGGTAAGAGTCTTTCTTGAGAGAGATACTGATATCTGTCCTTGTCCTGTTGTCATCATCGTCGGGGGGTAATAAAATTCAGTGTCTACAACATGATAGACAGGGCCTTTCGAGCCAAGGCATCTGCTACAACATTCAGAGCCCGTGGAATACACTGAAACGAAATCGAAACAAAAGAAGTACAGAGGCACTTCACATCATCAATAATAGCTACTACATTTAGCAGTAGGATCCGGTGTGGTTCAAGAATGTAGGAGACGACCTCCTTGCTATCCAATTCAACTTGAAGTCGGTTGTACCAGGACTTGAGGGCCTGAAATAACGCAAATGAATAGCTAAGGCCTCTCCTTGAGCAACCGAGCTAAGGCAATAGGGAACTGAAATGGCCTTCTGTTTCCACTCCCTATATATAATCCCAAAAGATATATCCAATACCACCTTTTGAACCTCCACGCAACATGGCTGCATCACAATTAACCTTTGTGTAACCCAAAGGAGGTGGACTCCACTTCTCGATACCGAAATCTTGATCAGATATGATGAAAGAATTGGTCCTCGGAGGGGTAGACATTGGCGAAGGATACTCAGAATATGCTTTCTCAACGATAAATATAACTTCATCGGGAGTCCATGACTTGGTATTGAATACAAGGTCATTCCTTGCCCACCAAATACAAAACCATATGAAAGAGGCACAAGCAAGAGAATCCCGCGTTAACCTCTTATCACAGTGAAATAAAGAGGTCCAGCTATCCAACCAAACTGATTTTTTTTTGGGTTCAGATCAGATGGTGGAGAGTACGATAACGCACTTCCAAACCAAACGACCCTGGCAAAAGGGCAATCATGCTAATTCACTCTTTATTTTTTGTTTGCAAAAAACGAAATCTGGAGAAGTGATGGTTTGTTGGTATGTCACAGGATCATTGCCAATTAAATATGTGAACATACCACCACCCATATTGGGTTTTGTTCTTGCCTCTTACTCCTCTTTGGTTCAATTTCACCACTAGGTGCTCCATGTTTTGATCTCGTATTTTTATCTTTCACTTTTTCAACTGAGATAGATTCATTTGGCACAGATGTATAATTACTAGGTGGATCTTTTTGCAATGAAAATAAATTTTCAAAGAAAATTGCATCTCTAGATTCAATTATAGTATTAGCACAATTAATACCATCCAAGGATTTAATTACAAAAAAACCTATATGCTACACTATAGTGTGCATATCCAATGAAAACACAATCACGAGTCTTTGGTCCAAGTTCCATTTTCTTAGGTTTCGGAATTTCCACTTTAGCCAAATAGTCTCATACCTTTAAATATTTAAAGTTAGGCTTCCGACCATGTCATTGTTCAAATGGTATAAAACCAGTCTTTCTATGTGGTATTCTGTTTAGGACAAAGCATGCAGGCAGAATTACTTCACTCCACAAGTTCATGGGTAAACCTAAACTAATGAACATGAAGTTCATTGTCTCTTTTAGAAAACAATTCTTCCTTTCAGCAACTACATTAGATTAAGGTTGATAAGGGGCAGTAGTTTCATATATTGTTCCATTTTCTTCACAATATTGAGATATATCATATTCTGTCCTTCCATCAGTTCTTAGTCTTTTGATTTTCTTTCCCAACTAATTTTCAACCTCAGTCTTATAAGATATAAATGCATTATTTGCTTCATCTTTAGTCTGAAGAAGATATGCCTTATTATATCTAGAAATGTCATCAATAAAGGTAACAAAGTACATTTTTACTTCCTCTTGATTCACGTGACTTAAAGTCACCCAAGTCATTATGGACTAATTCCAGGAGTTTATTTTTCCTTTCTACGGACATGTGAGGTTTTTTAGTAAATTTAACCTCCGCACAAGTAAAACATTTAGCCAATGAAGAATCTATATCACCTTCAATCAAACCATGCTTACAAAGAATATTTTTAATGTAAGAAGCATTACAATGTGCTAATCTACCATACCATATATCTTAAGACTCAACCAGGTTAGAATAACTACTAGGAATTTCATTAATTACAGAATCCACATTCAGTACAAAGAGACCATTTGAATTATATCACTTCCCAACAAATACATTGTTCTTGGTGATGATTGCCTTGTATGTTCAAATGACACCCCAAATCCTGCTTTATTGAGGAGATCATTAGAAATGAGATTTCACCTTATGTCCGGCACATCCGGTCCATCTTTGAGGATTAGGACCTTTTCTGAAGTTAACTTCAATCAATTGGACTTGTCCCTTTCTTCGGACTTGAGATGTTTGGACATTACTAATAAAAACCTATTCTCTTGTACCAACTGTTGAATAGTTGATAAAAGCATTTCGATCACAACTGACGTGCTTGGTAGCACCACTATCGATGATCCATTATTTTGGTTTTTCAACCAAAAGTACCTTAGTCACCACAACTTCAAGAGAAGTCTGCTTCCGTTAAGTTGACGTTAGCTTTGTTGAAATCTTTCTTCTTTCTATTTCCGCAATTTCTCTTTATGTGCTTCATATTAATTTTGAACTTACCCCATGATGATGATGGTAACTTCTCTATTAACGAGTCAATGATAAAATCATCAAGTAAAACCATTCCTACCTTGGCTAGTTTCGCCACTAGGATTTGGTATTCATCTATTTAACAGATATACTCTTGTCATCCTTTATTGCAAATTCAAGGAAATTTGCCACAATGTACTTCTTCTTGCTTGCATCCTCTAATGGATATTTTTTGTCTAATGCATTCCAAATAGTTGAGGCATAATCATAGAAAGCATAGACTCGATAGAGTTCATTAGAGAGGGAATTGAGAATTCAGTTCTTACATTGATAATCTGTAAATTACGCGTCATCCCCGGGTTTTCAAATGAAACTCAAATCATCCCCTGGTTTTTGAAAATACTCAAATCACCTCCTGTATTAGACCCCAATATGACAAATTAGTCCCTACCGTTAGTTGTATGTTGTTAAGTGATGATGTCAGCCAGTTAAATAAATTTAAATCCCTAAACTACCCTTGACATCCAAACATAGATTTTGAAGGGTAGTATTGTAAATTTAATTCTAATGTTTTAGTACAAAGGTAAAATAGTCCTTTCACACCAATAACTAACAGCAGACTAACAGCGTTACTGTAGAGGGGGACGGATGAGTATTTTCAAAAACTAGGGGGTAATTTGAGTTTCGTTTGAAAACCAGAGGTGACATATAATTTACTCTTCTTTGTCATCCACTTCTAATGTGGGACTAAACATTTTACAATAAAAGTGCATTCCCAAGAAACAAAACACAAGAAAATAAAAAGTTCAAATTATGTGGGAGGGAAAGAACATTTTCAAAAGAAAAATATGGTTGAAACTTATTAAATAAAACCCTTTAAAGATTAAAGTACAGCTTCCTCTATTTATCTTCTACTTTCCCAGCTCCGTTAATTCTTACTTTTTTATTTTCTTCAAATAGATGAAAGATTAAAGTACAGCTGAGAGGAACTACTGTAGTTGCAGTTCTCGCCTCCATCTTGTCCTTCCCCTATCCGAAGGGATGTTGTGCTATCATAGACAATGACAGAGTTATAACCTATCAAGTCTGGGTTCTACAATCTGTATCAACAATTCAAAAACTGACTCAAGATTGCAGAAAGCTTTTCTTCAATCAAGATAAAGAAAAAGAATAGTAATAGTAGGAAGTCTCTCATCCCATTCTGAAGGATCTCATCTCATAATTATCTATAACTGTTTATGTCTCTAGCATGAACACTTAATGAAATGCGAAGGGAGGTGGGGTAAATGGTTGATACTACAGGAAGGATTACTCTTTGGCTGATACGTACTGTAACTGGTATTCCTGTGATCGGTTTTATAGGTATTTTCATACCAGGGAAGATACTTTTTTTATCATCTAGTGTCAACCAAAAGGACTAGTATTTATTGGTCACTACATGCAGTGATTGGTAGTCATCAATGGAGATATGCTGCCTTGCATCTATTTGTCTACTTTGGTATCCGGGCCCACAAGATTAGCCTTGTGTGAGATTTCTCATGACCACTGACCCTTGATTTTTGGATTCAATTCTTCGGAGGCAGGGTTTGTTGGGCTCAGATGCAATTGTTCTTACTAAAATCCCTTCTAGTATGAAATTTCCCTGGAGTTCTTGATGATTTCCACTGGCAGACCTTGCTTTAAAGTTCTCAAGCTGCTGACCTGGTTGGACCTTGAGGTGGGAGAGCCCTAAGTAAGAGATCAAAGCCTTAGCAATCATCTTCAAGCTTCAACATCAGGTTAAAGTTCCAACATGTATCACCAGTAATCGTTGCAGGAGCAGAAACCATCCTTGATATGATGGAAGCGGTTTGAGTCCCTCACCACTATTTCTCGCCCTGTAGCTTCTGAAATGAACTTCATTGCAATATGACAGTCCCCGCAGACACGTAAGTTCTTGAATATCCGAATGGGTCTTGATTTGTGATAGAACTTGATAATATTTCATTGACCTTAATTCTCTCTACAATAATAGTAGAAATTATATACAAGAGACTACACTTGATCTTATGAGAGCCTAGAGAATAATATACAAAAGGAAACTAGGGATTACATAAGATATTGCGACATGTGATAATGCTGAGAATGGTAAGTCTTCATATTCAAGGAATTGCACATGTGATAATGGAGAGAATGGTAACTACATGGTAGGTGGAGAGAAAATAGGGAGAGAGATGATCTCTCGGTTGATACACCCCCTCAAGGTGGGGATTTGATTGGCCGAATCCGCTGCTTGTCACGGAGAAAATTGAATTGAGTGGTGCTAAGTGCTTTAGTGAATACATCGGCGATCTGATCGTTGGTTGAGATGAATTGGACCTGTAGCTCATGGGCAGTGACTTTGTCAAGAACGAAGTGAAAGTCAATCTCCGCGTGCTTTGTGCGAGCATGGAAGACAAGATTCACTGATAAGTAGTTGGCCCCAATGTTGTCGCACCAGAGGATGGGAGCCGATGTAATAGGGATTCCAAGTTCACCAAATAAGGAACGTAGCCAGGTCAGCTCGGCACACGCATCAGCCATGGCATTGTACTCAGATTTGGTTGAGGACTGGGCCACGGTCTTCTATTTCTTCGAGGTCCAAGAGATCAAATTGGGACCCATATAAATAGCATAACTGCCCGTTGATTTCCTATTAGAGCTGTCACTGGCCCAGTCAGCATCAGAGAACGCCTGTAGTTGGATACTGCTAGATTTAGTAAAAAAAAGGCCATGATCATGATTGCCCTTGAGATACCGTAAGATACGTTTCACCATAGTCCATTGGTCCTCAGAAGGAGCGTGCATATATTGGCAAACCCGATTCACAGAGAAAGAGACATCAGGGTGCGTGAGTGTGATATACTGCAAAGCGCCAACGATCGAATGATACAAGGAGGGGTCGGTCATGAGAGCACCCCTTGAAGCAGATGCCGAGGGTGTGGTGGCCATGGGAGTGGATATGGGTTTGCAATCTGTCATGCCAACACGCTATAATAGATCAGATATATACTGGGATTGTGATAGCAAGACTCCACCCGGTTGATATATAGTCTCGATACCAAGGAAGAAGCTAAGAGGGCCGAGATCCTTAATTGAGAATTCTGTGGCCAGCTTAGAGAGAAGATCCGTTACATGTGTGCCCTGGTTACCTATAACTAAAATGTCATCAACATAAACCAGGACATAAGTGGTAGTGGCCCCGTGCATATAAATAAATAGGGAGGGGTCGGTTTGGGAAGACCGAAAACCAGAGGAGACAAGGAACTCTGATAGCCTATGGAACCAAGCCCATGGGGACTGTTTAAGCCCATAAAGTGATTTGTGAAGGCGACACACATGATTGGGGAGGTCGCATCAGTGAAACCCTATGGTTGAGACATGTAAACCACTTCATCAAGCACACCATGTAAAAAAGCATTCTGAACATCCAACTGTCGGACCGACTATTCATTTAATCGAGCCATCAGCCTTGCATTTGACCCTATAGACCCATTTACAACCAACTAAATTCATAGATGCCTGATAGGGCACAATTGACCAAGTACCATTTCGTAATAAAGCATTAAACTCATCAGCCATTGCTTGACGCCAGTGAGGAAATTTATTTGCCTGTGAAAAGCAGGTGGGCTCAATGGTGAGATCAACGGTGGTAGGTGTGGTGTGGAGGGCGTTGGGTTGAGGTAAGGAGGTGAGGTCAGCATAGAGCCCAAGAAGGGATCGGGTTTTTATAGGAGGGCTTGGGGGGGATTCCAAGGGAGCTGTGGGGGGAGTGATAGGGTTAGGTGAGTGGAGAAGGGGTGGTGGCGGGTTTGTGCAGGTGGGGGAAGGTCGTGGTTGGGAGGTGGAGGTATGGGAATTGGTGGGCTGGCAATGTTGGGTGCCATGGCCCAAGGGATAGTGGCGGTTGTAGGGGAGTAGGGTGGGGAAGCTTGTTGAGAAAATGGGAGTACATCCTCATCAAAGCAGACATGGAGGGAGATGTAGATGCGATGGGTGAGGAGATCCATACAGCGGTAACCTACATGTGATGGACTATATCCTAGAAAAACACAAGGAGAAGATCTAGGGTCCATCTTATGGGCATGATAAGGTCTAAGCTAAGGAAAACAAAGGCAACCAAAGACACGGAGGAAAGAGTAGTTGGGGGCTTGTTGGGTCACCAGTTGATAGGGAGAAACATTCCCAATAACAAGAGAGGGCATACAGTTGATTAAGTAAACCACAGTCTCAAATGCTTAATCCCAATAAATAGGAGGAACAGATCCATGAGAGAGGAGAGTGAGGCCAGTTTCGGCAATATGCCGGTGATGTCTTTCAACAGAGCCCTGCTGTTCATGAGTGTGCGGGCAAGAAACATGGTGTTGGATGCCGTGGGTGGCAAAAAAAGAGGAGAGGGAGCGGAATTCACCGCCCCAATCAGTTTGGATAGCCTTGATGGGACGTGAAAATTGTCTTTCCACCAAGGCTTTAAATTTAATGAAACTAGGGAATACATCCGATTTCAATTTCAAGGGATAAAACCAAATGAACTTGCTAAAATCATTAACAAAAATTAAAAAGTAACGGTGGCCTTCAGAAGAGGCAGTTGGATGAGGTCCCCATACATCACTGAAAATTAAATCTAAAGAAAAATTACTACGAGAAGTAGTTGCGAGTAAAGATAAACGATGGGCCTTGCCCATTTGACAAGTAGAGCAGAGGTGAGGAGTCTGTGGAAGACGCTGATCCGGAATGATGAGATGAAGAACACGATCATGTGGGTGTCCCAAACGATGGTGCCAACGATCATAGGAAGAAGCAGATGCCAAGTTTGCAGAAGGAGGGGAGGCAGTGGACATGGTGTATAAACCATCTTTACTGGGTTCGGAAAAGAGAGTCACCTTGGTGACCAGATCCTTTACAAGAAAAAAAGGAGGAGTGAAACTCAAAATAAACATGGTTATCACAACAAAATTTTTGAACAGAAAGTAAAGAGTTAGTGAGGGAGGGGACATGGAGAACATTAGAGAACAAAAAAGAACGATTAGAAGAGGAAAGAGATACAGAACCAGTGTTTAAGATGGGTAGACCATTACCATTACCGACTTGTAGCTGATTGGTACCTACGTATGGATCATATGTAGAGAAGGATTGGAGATCAAGTGTGGCATGGTGAGTGGCACCTGTGTCAGGAATCCAATGGGTAGGGACGTGGGGCTGTTGTGGAGGGACGATGGAGGGGAGAGGGTTTTGGATGTACGGTTGAGGGTTATGGGTATAATATGCGGTGGGATGGGGGTGGTGGGCGAGGGTAATGGGGAGAGGGCGAAGGGGTAGGGAGAAGTGGTGGTTGGTGATTGTTGTTGGAGGATTGTTGGTGGTAATAACATGAAGGTGCCTGATGGTTGGTGCAGCCACATATGGTGCAGGGACTGTGTGCATAACCATTGGACCGTCCAAAACCACGATCACGACCGCGGCCTCTATGGGTGCCACGGCCAGCAGAGAGAGAGTCGGAGCCCCGGCCATGCTGAGTGAGGTTGGCTGATGCAGCTGTGGACGGATCGACTGTTGCACGACGTGAGGTGATGAGAGATTCATGACTCATCAAGAGCCCATGAAGTTCAGAGTAAGACTGTGGTTGCTGGCGATACATCATTGTAGGAACAACACATTAATACTCTTCTCGAAGAGACTGGAAGATGTGAATATTGAAGTCTTCTGTAGGGAGCGGCTTTTCGGCGGCAACAAGTTCATCGAAAAGTTCCTTTGCTCGATGGAGAAATTGAGAAATTGTTGCATCATGTTTATGCACCAAGTTTTGAAGTGTAAAATTGAGGGCAAGCAGGCGTGGGGTGTTGGGATTGTTGAAGGCTGCAGTGAGGGTGTACCAGACTTCTTTGCTGGCAAGACGACCACCAGCCAAGGGTAAAGCATCCTTGTCGAGAGAGGTGATAAGGAGACTCATGAGGGCGGCATCTTGAACATGCCATTCCGTTGCTTTCTCGGGATCATCGGGGCATGGTTTATCACCATAAACATAGTCATAAATGCGTTGTCCGATCAGGTAAGGAACAACCTGCGTTTTCCAATAGATGTAATTGGTGGAGTTCAACTTGATAGAGAGAAAATGATGGGCACCCAAACCAAGTGTTGGAGGTGCAGTGGAGGTTGGGGAAATGGTGGTGGAGTTCACAATGGGGCTGCTTTGATCGGCCATAATGTCCACTCGTTGGAGGGGAGAAAAAAAAAGAATTAGTTAGGGAAGGGAAGCTCGTTGGAGCATATGGCTCTGATTACAATGGGGCTGCTTTGATCGGCCATGATGTCCACTCGTTGGAGGGGAGAAAAACAAAAGCATTCGTTAAGGAAGGGAAGCTCGTTGGAGCATATGGCTCTGATACCATGATAGAACTTGATAATATTTCATTGACCTTAATTCTCTCTACAATAATATTAGAGATTATATACAAGAGATTACACTTGATCTTAGATCGTAGAGAATAATATACAAAAGGAAACTAGGGATTACATAAGATATTGCCACATGTGATAATGCTGAGAATGGTAAATCTTCATATCCAAGGAATTGCACATGTAATAATGGAGAGAATGGTAACTGCCATGGTAAGTGGAGAGAAAATAGGGAGAGAGATGATCTTTCGGTTGATACGAATGGGTCTTGATTTGGATGTGCTTATGAGACCAAAAGCTACAGCTATCTTCTCACTATGTTGAAAAAGATACTGCTCCCTTCTGTTCCTCTTTCACATCATGGAGAACAAAATTTGTATCTGGTACATATCGCATGCTCTTATCAACCGCGAGATCTATTCACTTCCTTCCAATCAAACTCATCATTTCCCTGCTTCCAAGCCGTCCCATCTAACGCCTTCCGGCCTTCAATCTCCTTCACCAGCACTTGATGTAAACTGTCTCGACACGCATTCGCTACCAACGAACCACCATGCCCGTCGTACACCCCAAAGAAGTCGTACCGTATAAATTCTCCGGACAGAAACCCCGGAACCACCATCACCGTATCTTCCATCTCTCTTCTCCGGCAGCAGTGATCCACGTATTACCTCTTCACGTTCGAATACTTCGCTGCTCGCCACTAGTATCCCCACCGGTACACCTTCGTTCTCCGACGACTGATCTGAAGACGATGACTATGAGGAAGAAAACGATTGCGACGACGATGATTCTTCAGAACCTGACTTGTTAAAGCTTTCTTCGTTTTTCAGTTCCGGCGATCTATCCGAAGCCGCCAGTGGTAATTTCTTCCTTAAATGCATGCTCTTCCTAGACTTTACACATTCATCTTCGTCCTTGTTATCGCAGATAGAATTTCACCATTCGACCTTCCAAGCCTTTCCGTTGAACCTGAATCGATTTCTTCACTCCAAAAGGAGAAGAACCGTCGTCGTCACCGGTTCCCGGCGATGTCAACGCTTTCTCTTGATTCTTAACAACGACAAGCATGAGAGAAATGAAACAAACACTCGACCGCATTCAGATACTGGAAATTAAAAACGGAAAAGGAGGGAATCTCAACCGTCGGATCATGAGATACATAAGATATCTGCCACATGTGGCTTGGTACGGTGGTCTGACACATAAAGACGTGGATCACTGCTGCAGAGACGTGGTCGGTTGAAAATCGATAACAGAACACGTGGAATGGGGGATTGCAGTTGAGGTGATTTGCTTCGGCTGGAGATATTCGTGGGGGAAGATGGGTCCCACTAGGGGAAATTTTAAAACATTTTTAGAAATGAGAACGTGGCATTTCGCTTTTTGTTGTAGCGTGGGGAAAAGATCCCCTGCTTTTCTCTGACAAAGAAAATGTTGACCCGTCGGATTCTTCGGAGACCTACCATACAACACGTGTGTCTTCTGTGTCGGGTTCTCGCCTTTGGTCCGGGACTCCAGATCTCGTACAAAGGATCTTTCACGAGATTTTAAGTTTTACGTGTCCTGAATTTGCGATTCGTTACGTAAACAAAGGCGCAAGAAGAAAGCAAGTAACGTGGCCCTTTATGATTCTAGCAAAGGAAAATCAGAAACGTAAAAAATTATCCTTTTGGTAGTTTTGTTTTGTTTTTTAAAAAAAAAATGGGTTTTGCTTGTTTATAAGAATAGGTTTACCAAGCGGGTCAAAAATGGTTTCTTAGCACAGAAAATGAAAAATCTATTTTGCTATTCTTAGCACATAACCAGAATAGAAACACCCATAATGTTATCAAGCGAAAAAAAAAATGATATGTTTAGCACACTTTTCCAATTTTACAAAAGAGCATAGTGAATGAATATAGGAGTTTTTATCGGGCATACTTTTCCAATTTTCAGCCAAGAAATGACAAGACCCATGTTTTATCAAAAAGTCTTCCAGAGAGCATAAATTTTGATTTCTATTTCAAAAAACAGTTACAAAAAATACTTCATTATCAAGCGATTTTTAGGTATTTTTTTGTAATAGAAAAACACCAGAAACTATTTCTCGTAAGGTTATCAAGTGGGCTCTTCGAGTCTATCTCTGAGATCTTATTTGTCTATCATCCAACATCTTCTACCGTCAGATCATGGATCCTATGATGATTTACCATAGAGTGGTGAATTGGACGGTGAGATCTCCATTATAACACATCTGATGAATAAGGTCAATCCATGGAATTGACCAGTCTTTCTCGGAATCGATGGTGGTGATTCTCAATTGTTCTTGGAACCGACCTGCTTGAATCGGTAACTAACTCATCCATTATTAATTGAGAGCTGATTTTGGAACCGACTACCAAGTGGGATAAGACAATTATGGGATGGGTTTTCTAACGTTTCCAACCGGGTCAGGACTCACTGACCGATTTAGATGCATATTTAATTCTAAGAGCAAGAGAACGAGGACTCGTCGTATAGTCCCTACAACACTACACCAGTGTGGGGCTAATGACAGCATGTAAGGAATTGAGCTTGTCTTCAGGGAGGCGTGCGCCCAAGGTTCTACCAGGGGGCATCCAGTGGCTGAACTGTGCCGCACACATCTCGGCGCACACCTAGGGATGTGTGAGGCACAACCCAACGGTTGGTAGCGCCCTGGGCATTCCCTGCTCCCTGGAGACGATCCTGATCCACATGTAAGGGCATCAACATGAATGGATTTTTTTTTAGTTCACTGGGATGGGGGTGGGATAGTGATTTTCCGCAATCCTGTGTTTGGGTATAAAGGCCACACAACCAAGCATTGATCTTTTTCTTTACTTAATAATTATAACTTAGGGAGGGTTCTTCACTTGGGGCAGGGGGGCAATCACAGAAAGCACGACAACATCAATAGTGGAGGGACTTTTGTGCATTCATGAGGCATGAGAGTCATTTCACCTCCCTTTGTGTTTGTGTATAGATGCCATGCAGCTAGAGAGAGATCTTTTTCCTTTATAACTTATAAAGATTATGTTGTAAGGGAAGTAGTTTTTTGTCCGGGAGTGTGGCCTACGCCAGCACTCCCATGTGTCTATCTCTCTCTTCCTCAAAATAAAGGGGCAGAGATGTCTTTTCAAATGGAGAGGAGAGAGATAGACTCATGGGAGGGCTGGCATAGGCCACACTCCCGGACAGAGAACTTTCTCCCATGTTGTAATTACCAATAAAAAACACAAAGGTAATGCAAACAACGATCTTTGAAATTACCATCCCATTGTGAACTAAAAAATCATATCCATGTTGATGCCCCTACGTGCGCTCGAATTGGTGCAAGGACCATGCGACTAAGCAACAATCTCTTGCCCTATATAATGAAAGAAAAGGCTGTCAGGCAATGCTCCTATGCCCTCTCACATGGGATAGTGAAATGACCACACTACCCATTCCTTTGGATGCCTGCACGTACGTTCCCATTAGACCCCACATTGGCACAGGGGCCCCTCAACCTGGCAGCAAACCCCTTCACATATTCAATTATTTGTATGGTTGGGAAGTTATTTGCATACTTAGAAATTTTGGATTTATTTGAGTGCCTAAAACCATTAAAGAATCAGAATTGAACTGTCGCATTATTAAATGAGATGAGGTCCTACTTTTAAAAACTTTTAAGGCAAGAGTTTGTTGTCTGATCATGTAGCGCCTACACAAGCGCGGGGCCAATGAAAGCACATGTAGGGATATCAACATAGATGTAATATTTTACTTCATAGGACAGCGCAGGGCCAATGAGAGCACATTTAGGAGCCATGCAACCAGGACTAATACTGTTACGATTTGTTCTCAAACATTGACAACCTTATTCATCTCCCCAAAAAAAAAAAACATCGATAACCTCCAAACAAAGACCGTGCAACATGGTTCTCCCTATTGTTCAAGACATACCTCACCTTAAATCGTATATCAATAGGAGTGAACAACTTCGTTTTAAATGACATGTGAATTTTTTTTTTTTTTTTTTTTGAGGTAAAAGAGAAACTATTTATTGAAGCCTGACCAGCACATGGTATCCAAGTTATAAATATCAGACCATGAAGTGTATATGGGCCATAGTGTCCTACACACCAAAGATAATGCTCTCCAGGCGAGGGAGTCAGCCACGTTGTTAATTTTCCTGAAATTGCGATGGAAAGTACAAGAGATAAAAAAAAAAAGAAAAAAAAGAAGAGAGTTGCAAGATGTTGAATATTTTTAACAATGCCAACTACCGCAACCTGAACTGAAAAGTGGCTATGGGATAAATAGGATATGAGACATATTTAGTTCACCAAAAATCCCTGATCATATGAGACATATTTATTTCATGAATGGCGTGAAGCTCCAAAATATCTTTGTTTAAGTAGATATAAATTAATTAGGAGTTGCTTATGTTTAAGTAATCAAAAGGATTGCAGAAGTTAAGCTTGAAAAAACTCAGCATTAGAGATTTATCGAAGTGAAACAACCAAATTCAAAAATGACAGCCATGTGTCATATGACCTTGTAGAGTTTCCAGCTGTGTTCATACGATTGGAGGCCAAATAACTGAATTAGTTGGGCGAAACTAACAAGACATTAAAAGTTAGGTAATTAAGATCCATTTGGTTAGGATAGAAACTCTTTACACTCCCCAAAGGCCAAACTTAACAATCCATCTCAATTGTTTATGACCCTCATGAATGATTTTTTTTTTTCCATTTTGTGTTTTCAACATCTAAATTTGACAAGGATTATCATTAAACTTGACAACGATAGATTAGCTTACCATGATATTAGATGATTACATGAATAACATACATAGAAACTTACTATCATAAAACAGAAATGGTGGGGTGTAGAACCCTATTCTCCCCTCAAATGAAGATATTGATATTTTCCTCATATCACTAGACTTAGGAAGAGAGTTAGAGCCTCTTAATTTTCAAATCTAATACACAAATTGATAAAATTTTTGTTAAATTGATAATGATTTTTCATTTTCTCCCCTTTGCAAGGCTACGTTTGTTTTACCAAAGATTTTTTAAAGGAAAATAATAAATTTTTTTGGTTGGAAATGACTAATAAGAATGTACGTGCAGGTGAACGTACATCTCATAGCCAATCACGCACATGTGTATTTTGTTTCCATAAATACCCCTCCTCCCTTTGTAAATGGCAAAAATAGGATAGGTGGTTGCCTCTCACATGTAGGTGCATGTACGTGCAGAGGAACCAAACGTACAGACGATCTAAAAACAACATCTAGTATTTTAAAATAGATATTGTTTTTCAATTTTTGTCTTGCAGTTCAGTAAAATAGTTTCATTCTCTTAATCATTTTTTAATTTGTATTTATTTTCAACAAATATCATAAAAATTAGAATAAACACAGCCTTAAAATTAACAAGAAAACAAAAAAATGGAAGAACAAGGTAGGTTTTGTTTTGCACGTTATATAAACCTAAGGTAGCAATGGATAGTATCATGATAAGAGACGCGTGTAATACAAAAATGACAAGTTAAAATATGACCCCTTCATTAAACAATCAAACAACTAAACACATAACGCAACACAGATCTAAGATAACATCAAATGACATAATGCAAAATCAATCAATCTCGCTTTATAAAATTCTAGACATTTTTCTAAACCCAGATTCTCCTCACCCATGGTGAAAAGAGAATCTCTTCAACCATGAGATCTAATCTTTTGATTTGATTGGATTGAAAAAAGGTATTTTCAAACCATGAACAATATGAGATGGGAGTTAATGATGAACCTAAAAATCCAATTAGAGAGGAGATGATGACGAAAAACTTAGGCAGCATTTGGTATGCATTCTTGGAATGCATTCTAGGTCGATTTCACATTCTCAAATAATAAAAATAGTTATTTTTATCGCTTGAGAATGCAAAATCGACCTAGAATGCATTCCAAGAATACATACCAAACATAGATTTAATCTTGTGTTTTCTCAAACATAATATTACATTAAAGAAGAAACTAGTACACCCCAAACTAGACCAACTTATAAAATAGTCCTTACCATTGCATGAATAAAAAATTCCAATGGAGATTAATGCATGCTGTGTGATTTGTTGGTTGTACTAGAATTGCTTTTTGTATAGTTTGGAAATATTGGATCCTCTGGATTGTGTCCATGGAAAGTTTGGGCCACTAATAATTGCTTGTGTTCTATGAAAATTACTCCAATCCAAGGTTTAAGTAATC
Source organism: Telopea speciosissima (assembly GCF_018873765.1). Lineage (NCBI taxonomy): Eukaryota > Viridiplantae > Streptophyta > Magnoliopsida > Proteales > Proteaceae > Telopea > Telopea speciosissima. Next base: position 83,646,596 of record NC_057916.1, on the reverse strand, counting down.
AATATCGATGTCCATTTGGGTCTAGGTCAATACCGATATGAATCAGAAGCTACTAATGGTGTTAATTTAGAAACAGAATCGAAACTAATCTTTTAAAACTTAACATAACAAGTCGATTTAATTTTGGTTTAAAAAAAAAATGAAATTTTATTTGGAACAGTTTGGTTTCAATCTTAGACTAAAAACTGTTATTTCTAATCAAACCGAACTTAACCTAAACCATACTAAACCCTAATCATGTGTTTTTGTTGGGTTGCGTGAAATAGCCTACTACCAGTTTCTTTGTTTAGTTGTGTAAAAAAGGTGAAAATATACCAGATTTGACATTTTGGGACTCTTATCTTCATTAAGGATATAATTTGTTGGACTCTCTTTATGAGGATGTAATTTACTTGCTAGCTTTATTTGTTTCGGTAGGTTACTTTGATTTAAATCGAATTGAATAAAACCGAGTACGAATCAAATCGATTCAACTCTGTTTCTGTTTCGAGGTTATGAAAATATTCAGTTTCGATTTGTATATATTGTATCATTAATCGAATAGAAAAGTTAGAATTGAACCGATTGATGACCTTCGATGGTACCGGGCCGTATTAGGCCAATCCACTACCATTTCAGCTACACAATCCACTTCTTGGCCGATGCACCTGATCCATATCAGAATCGAGCTTCAGCGGCCGATACACAAGAACGAAACCTAGAACCATGCTCCAATCATCTGTTCTAGTTCATTCCATTGTTAATAATTCCGTATTTTATTTGTAACGTAAAGGTTTGGGAGGATTACTTGACAAGGAAGCGTAAAGTGTTGACAGAGAGATTATCAATCAAGACAACTAAACTTTATCACATACATAAGAATAGATTAAATACATTTAAGGAGTTCGAAATAGATAAAGAAGAATAAAGTCTTGTAGGATAATATGCACTCCTTTAAATCAACAAAGCTTCTTTTTAAAAAAAGTGATAGCTTTTAAGGATTCTGATGGATTTCCTCGTACATTCTTAAAAATTAGAAAGGAGAGAATTCATATGAAGCAATTTCTATAAACTATTGCCGCAAACATAACTATTCTTTGATCCAGTTGATGAATCAAGGATTAGCTTTCTCAAAATTGGGATGGAGTTGTGTCTCCAAGGATCTTTTAAGTCGGAAATAACCGTCGCATAAGAGCTTATTTTGGGATCGGCCTTGGCTCTCACATTGGGATGTGTGCCTGCACGCATCCAGCCAGCCCAGCCGTTGGATGCTCACTGAAAAACACATCACCCCTGTGGTTTCTTTTTTTTTTTTTTGGCTTTGGTAGAAATCATCCTCGTAGTTACATTGATGCATTATCTTTCTTAGAAAAATAAAAACCAACTACACAAAAATTATAACGAATCATTGACGAGTTAATTAAGAAATGGGAAAAAAGGAACCTATCTGGGAGCGTGGCTCCTATGCCCAAACACAGGCCACCGTGAAATGACCGCCCGATCCCATGAAAGGCAGAAATCCTGCCCTTGTTGATGCTTCTGTACATGTTCCCATTGGCCTTCATGTTGGCACAGGGGCCATGCTCCCGGACAGAAAACTTTCCCCCTTGAAAAATATAAGCAAATTTGTTAGTGGAAAAGGACAAAGTTAAAGACAATGAGAAAAGCTGCAAGCATAATTCACTGGTCACGAGTAAGAGATCAATCAACACCAGAACTTTGATGAACAACGAGGTGACATACCATTGGCACAGCTCAACCACAAACAGTTCAAAGGAACACACCCAACTTGCCTTCAACAGATCCTATTTATACAATGAGACTTTGTCCCAATCAATAACACAATATTCCAAGCCATCACTCAGATTCTAAACCACTATTTTCACCAAATGAGCATACATTTCAAAGGAGTTGGAAGGCACACTAGATGAACATAATATCACCGTCCAAAACCACAAGGTTCATCCAACAAAAAAGCATAGAGAGAGAAGGGAACTAGTTTGAATCTATTCAAGATAGGAGGTAGCAATTTTTTTTTTTGGGTGAATAAAGAATATAATTACTAAAGAAAAAAGGAAAGGCCCCCAAAGAGGGAATACAAGAGCCCAAGGCTAGGAGAGCATTAGCTAAGAGGAGCTAGAAGAGAAACATTAGAGAGACCCCAGGAGACAACAATAAGCCTGTTCCTAGGGGTGTCCTTACAAAAAGAGGGAGGGGCAGATAGCAGCTTTGAGGAGATTTCAAAGGAAATGGAATCCCATATCTGCTGAAAGGTACGTGATTTGGAGGTCCATTTTCTAATATTCCTCTCCATCCAAATGTGACTAATAGCAGCACAGAAAGCCATCTTTCCCACTGAATCACACACAGAAGTTCCTCCATAGGTCATGTCAACCCAAATCCATTCTCTAGAGAAACTGAGAATCCTTCTTTGGGCAGGCCAGCATTTGGAGAGGATGCCTTTCCATATGGCCTTGGAGACTGGGCAATCAAAGTACAGATGAGCCGAGTCTTCCGAGTTGCTCCAACAAAGGCAGCAAGAACTGGACACTTGGATGTGCCGTCTGCGAAGGAAGGCTTGCGTAGGAAGACATTCAGTGAAGACCCTCCAAGCAGTGAAGCAGTGCCTAGGGATGTGATGCCTGAACCACAGAAGCTTCCTCCAAATAGCCATCGAACCTTTCTGTCGGATAAGGTTCCAAGCTCCTTTAGAGGAGAATGCAGGAGAGCTGTTAGCATTCCAAGAGACACTATCTCCCCTAGTAGGCAACCTTCTGCTGATAGACTGAAGCTCACTCCAGATAAGAGATAACTGCGGAGAGGAGGTTGGGGGGGGAGCCCAGTCATCAAGATGGATAATATCAGCCACCCGAGCCTTCCTATGAAGACCCGAAGCATAGATAACCCTAGGGGTGACAAGATGGAGTAATATTCCTTTAGGGTGCCAGTTGTCCAGCCACAGAGAGGTGGAGAGTCCATCTCCAATGTGATTGTGGATATGACTTTGAACAAGATGACGAGCTTCTAGGATCTTGCGCCAAACCCAAGAAGCCTCAGAGGAGACAGTAACAGTCCAAATAGAGTCGTGGCGGAGGAGTCTCGAGTAAACCCAGTCAACCCAAATGCTCTTTTTCTTAGAGGCTATCTTCCAAATGAGCTTGATAATACCAGCCCGGTTAGCTTCTTTGATCCTTCTGAAGCCCATTTGAGAGGGTGGAGAAACCTAGGCGTGTCAGAGCCTTTCCAGAGGTAAGCAGCTAACAAGGATTCTAACAATAGAAGCTTGTAGGACAGATCTGATGAGGACCAGTCTACCAGCATAGGAGAGGAGCTTGGCTTTCCATAACTGAAGCCTTTTCCTGATGAGATCCAACATGGGAGTGCAGTGATGAGCAGAGAGCCTGGCTGGGATCAAAGGGAGACCCAGATACTTGACTGGTAGATGGCCTTCAAGGAAACCAGAGCTGTCAAGAAACTCCCTTTTGTCCAATTCTGGAATACCAGCAAAGAAGATGAGGGATTTGTTAGGATTGATGCGGAGCCCTGAAGTGGCATGGAATTGACGAAGACAAAGCAATATACACTCGAGCGAGGCTATGGAGGCTTTGGAGAAAATCATCAAGTCATCTGCAAAAGCAAGGTGGGTAAGCTTTAAAGCTTTGCACTTGGGCATAGGAGTAATGAGCTGCTGATCAGTACAAGACTGCAAATGTCTAGAGAGGACTTCCAGAGCCAAGGTGAACAAGTAAGGAGATAAAGGGCACCCCTGCCGGATGCCTCTGATAGCACCAAAGTAACTGCCGGGCTGCCATTGAGGAGAACAGAGAACTTGGGAGAGGAGAGGCAGTGAGTAATCCAGATTGACAAAAGGCATAGGGAACCCCATCTTGAGCATAACTTGAGAAATGAAATCCCATCTGAGAGAGTCAAAAGCCTTGTGAATGTCAATCTTCAAGAGAATAGAGGGCGAGTGATTTTTCCTGTCAAACCCTCTCACTAAGTCATTGCAAAGGAGGATGTTGTCAGAGATGTTCCTGCCTGGGATGAAAGCTGATTGGTTTGCACTGACCAGCAGATCAACAACACTCTTGAGTCTTCTGGCTAAGATCTTTGCAATAAACTTGTAGATGATATTGCAGAGAGCAATGGGCCTATAGTCATTCATCAAGGATGCACCCTCCTTCTTCGGGATAAGACAAAGGAAAGTGTGATTGACCCCTTTAATCTGACTGGGGTTAAAGAAGAAGCTGACAATGGCTGCTATTAGGTCTTCCTTTATGATATCCCAAGCAGCAAGAAAGAAGCCCATGCTGAACCCATCCGGCCCTGGAGCCCCCGAGACCTTGAGAGAGTGAATTGCATCTAAAATCTCCTCTTCTTTGGGGATAGAACTCAAAGCTTCCAAGTGGATGGCAGGAATAAACTTGTTTAGCAGTTGACTTTGCAGAGGAACATGATCCGGGAGAGGAACATTGAAAATATCACTGAAGTGTTTAACAGCCAGCCCCTTTATATCCTTGACAGTGGTTGCTATAGAGCCATCATGGGAAGTGAGCTGGATGATGGAGTTAACATTGACATTTGCCTTGACAGACCGATGGAAGTAAGCATTGTTTGAGTCGCCTAAGTCAAGCCATTTGATTCTTGATTTCTGCTTTAAGAAGCTCTCTTCCCTAGAGAGCAAAGTATTGAGCTCCACAGTGAGATCTTTTTCAGATTTGGCCAGAGAAATATTCAGCATATCGGTTGCAACTTGCACCGAACGATAGGAGCCTCTCCTTGCAATCAGCAACTTGAATTGAAATATCACCAAAAGTAGTCTTGTTCCAGCTCTTAAGGGACTCCTTTACAATGCGAAGCTTTCTAGCAAAAGCCACAAGAGGGGAGGAGAAGGCTGGAACAGGTTTTGCCCAGGCCTCAGTAACAGTGGGCAAGAAGGAAGGATGAGAGGACCACATATCAAAATGCTTGAAGGGTTTTGGGCCGAAAGAAGTGTAAGGCTGAATGGTAAGAATTATAGGAGAGTGATCGAGAGATGTCGGGGTTCTCAAAGGTAGCCGAGAGAGGAAGGGAAAGAGGAGAGCCAAGCTTCATTGACCAAAATTCATCCGACTTACAAGAGGTGCGCCGACTTCCTGCTCTCTTGTTGCACCAAGTTAGAGGGAAACCAGTCCACGAAGGTCATTTGCCCCTATATCATCGAGACACTCATTGAAACTGTCCATAGCCTCCACATCAAGGTGCGAACCTCCTTGTTTCTCAGAGGAGTACCTGATAACATTGAAATCTCCCCCCAAACCCCAAGGGAGAGTCCCTATACTGTTGGCGATGGAACGCAGATCAGTCCAAAGGAGAGACCTTTGAACAGGGCAATTGTGAGCATAGATGACTGAAAAGAAATAGGTAGACTGGCCTAGGCAATCCGAAAAGCTGAGATGGATAAACTGATCGGAAGAGGAAAGCAGAGCAATGGAGAGTTTTCGGGGGTCCCAGATGAACCAGATTCGGCCATTTGGGTGGGAGGAGTAGTTGGATAAAAAGGACCAGCCAGGAGCTAAGGACATGAGAATTTTTCCAGCATTAGGCTCCTTGATGTGAGTTTCAAGAAGACAACAAAAAGCAGCATGAGAGGCACGAATTTTGGATCTGACAGAAGCTTGCTTCGAGACAGAATTGAGGCCTCGAGAATTCCACAGAAGGCCGCGAATCATTGAGGAAGGGGGAGGAGGGGCAACGAAGACTCCAAAAGGCGAGTCAAAACTGCTGGAGACCTGGTTTCACTTCGATGCCTTCGGTGGTAGGAACTGTGGCGAGAAGAGCTGAGTTTTGCATAGCCAGGGGGTCTCAGACGAGAGGCAGAGGGATCGGGCGGAGAAGAAGGCCCAACTTGAATATGGGTTTGGGTAAGCACCAGATGGGGACCCGACCCGGACGGAGATGGGTGAACCGCCTTAAGCGAAGGGCAAGGAGAACCAGCAATAAGTGAACCGGTAATTGGTTCATCTTGGCCCAAGCCAGTCGGAGAAGTGGAGCTATCGACGTATTTGAGTTATCTACGAAGTGGGCCCCAGGCCTTTCGCTTAAGAACCCCGAGTTAGCGTTGATTTCCAGCAGACCTTTAAGGCAGGAGGCTCAGACAAATGCGTAGCAAACCGAAGGTGACATTGAGTAGCTTTCCAATGTTGCAGCGGCAACAGAGCTAGGAATGGAGACTTCCATCGCAGTATCCTCCGACATACGTGACCTGCAGCGAGGCATAACATCGAAGTGTAATTTCTCGGGGCAAGTGTCCAAAAGCTGGTTTTCTTCAGCATCACCTGCCGTGAAAGGACCTGCAGCGTCCCCTTCAAGGTCTTCCAGAGGCGAGAAATTGTTCTGACACAAGGGTACAGGTCTCGCAGCCCACAGAGGGTTCCGGTTGCCTGTCGCCGGAGGCTTTGAAGCCGGAGGAAGATTGCCGTAGCGAGATCTTTGTCTTCTCCGACCCCTGGAGCGTTGACGCCAGCCAGAAGAGTCACTCTGCACAGTACCTGAAGAGCTCTTGTTGCCTGCATTCGGAGGGAGGACCTCAGCCACTTCATCACCCCAAGCAGGGGGGTGGTGGTCATCTGAGACATCCTTCGAAGTAGCGCAAAGACTGGAGTCATGGCCAAAGATGTTGCAGATAGTACATTGGGGAGGCTTCCAGTCGTAATGAATTTCCTGTTCGAAGGAGTAATCGTTATCTTCCACAACCTTGATGAAGGTAGGAAGGGCCTCGTGCGCAGAAACTTCCACACAGATCCTTGCAAAGGCAAGTCGATCTTTGCGTCTGGTCCTTATGTCGGAGAAGAGAGGTTTTCCCAGGACAGAGCCCAGAGAACTAAGTCCATCCGTGCACCAGTAGTGTAGCGGGAGCCCCGGCAGGGTAACCCACAGCGGGATCGAAGAGAGATCATTACGCTGAGCTGCGATGTCGATGCCATCGCTGGGAGGAAAATAGGCTTTTTCCCAACAAGCCACGGACCTCCTTCTAAGACTCGGGTCTTGTCGGAGGCGAGGAGAACTTGAAAAGGAAGAACCCATTATCCAGAAGGGAGACATCCAGCGAGGCCTGAGTTCTCCATTGCTTTGAAAGAGACGCTTTTACCATCGGGAAGGGAGGGCGAGAGCCCAAAAAATTGCCTACCAAGGAGTTCTCCTAGAGCTTTGATTCAAATTCAAGCACTTCCGGAGGGCAGAGGGCCACCTTGGAGCTGCAATCCAAAGCCGGAGCGACAAAGTGAAGGGGCAAACCCTCAGACAAAGGAGAATTTGCAGAGTTTAAAAGAGATGCCCAGGTAGAAGCAGGTGGGGGGGGGTGAGGCACGGTACCAGCAGAAGCAGGGGTGGAGGAAGGGACAAGCAAAGGAGGGGAGGGAGAAGGGGTAGGAGAAGTATCTGACATTTCAAAGTCAAGAAGTTATTTGCACAGATGGTAGCTATCGGAGCAAGAGGTGTTCGCCGGAGAAGGGACTTGACCCATCTTCTAAAGGCCACTAGTTGATCTCACAAGAGAGTGGGTCGTAACCAGTTTATTGGTTATTATAAATAAGGAGATTGGGCACACTAGCCCACGATTTTGGCTTTTGATCAATTGAATGTCTTCTCTTCAGTGTTGATGCTGAGAGTAGCCCTTGTGGTGAAGCAAGTGGCACCCAAGGTGGTGAATCCAGTTGGAAATGGGGTAAAGATCGATTCAAGAGAGGAGAGGAGAAGGTAGGAGGTGAGAAAAGAAGAAGAGAAGCGAAGGAGATGTGCATCCGAATGTCATAGGAGGTAGCAATTGATACTATAACAAATGGATTTTCCTGAAAACTAGCTTATGCTTCTAGATTTTAAAAGTAAAACTTCAGCACCCAAAAAGAAAAGAATTAAGGGCTTGTGGGGGCACCAAATAGAGAAAAAAAAACAAAATTTTAATCGTAAGAAGGGTAAAACCTGTGCTTATTGTGACAGACTCAGACTGATCTAACAAGAAGAGAAAACAAATTTCAAAAAAAAATTCAAGAATTTAAAATGGAAACTAAAGTAGAAGAGGACACTTAACTTAAATAGCACAATCGTATTGACTCTATGCATTGCAGAAGATGTTCCCCCTCACACCAAGATAAGGCAAATCAACAGTGGAAGGTCCAAAATGAAGGGTTCTTCTATCTTCACTTGAGTAATCATTGCATGTGGAATTTTCCAGTATGGCAGATTCTTGTCCATGTCCAGCTTCCTCCTTAATCACTTTTATTCTCTCCTCATTTATTTTAAAAACACATTACTAAATTCATCATAGCCTTACATCAATCTGTTAGGATCAAACAGATAATTAGACCATGAACAGCAAGCCAGAAACAACTCAGCCTCTAGATTGATTTTAGAACATTGGAATGAAGTCAAGATTGTATACATCGGAGAAGTTGTTGATAATATGCCTTGCATTAGAGAAAGTAGAGAAAGACTTTCTTTTGCATGGCAAGGATGATGAGGTATATCCACTATAATACTGTAAGAGAATTTGAATGCATTAAAGAAAGTAGAGAGATTTTCATTCGCATGGCAAGGATGATGAGGTATATCCACTGTAATACTGCAAGAGAATTTGAATTTGTTTTCCTAAGCAAGTAAGGGAACAGCAGCTACAACTGTCACTCAGAGGCAAAATGCTTATATGAACCACAATTAATATGCACATGCGTTACATTCTTTCTCATACTTCACTTCTTCTTTTCTTACTCTCTCATAGCATTTACATTTCTTTCTTTTACATGCATATAATCATACCATCATTCTAACCATCACATTATACATTCCATATATCGTTCCACATTCATTAACTATATACTTCATCACATTTCATACATGCACTTCATATCACTTAACAATCATTATCCAAGTACTGATGTATTAAGCATTAAAATTAATAAAAACTTGATCATAATTAATCATTTTTACCACATCCATACACTACCAACATCTTGCATGCACACACACACACACACACACACACACACACACTGTATCATAAAACCAATTCATGATTCCCTCACCAAGTCTAAATAAAGTATGTGTCCGTATTTAACATCACGTGTATAGAAGCTCTCCTATAATCATAAAAATCTCATTAGATACAAAACAATAGGTATAATCCAAGGTAATATGGTTTTAAGTCCCAAAACCCCTAAATGTCAAATCTAACCCCTAAATGTCAAATCTGTCTGTCTGAGGACATAGTTTTTCCTCTATTCACTAGGGTTTTCAATGGGAATTGATACCTGTTCCATCAACTCATTCAATTGGGTATTAAACCCCATTCCAGAATCCTCACTAATAGTTCATTTCAAATCCCAATTGAACCCAACAATCTATATTTTGAATTCAATAACTCACCTTAAAAAGATTCCAGACCAAACTCTAAAATCCCTTCAATAGTCAACTGTTCTTTCAATTCCTCCTTCAAATCAGAATTCCAGCAATCAAATCCTTTAATCCCCTATGTAAAATAGGGAATAACTCAATCAAATATCCAATCAAAGGCTCATCCTACATCAAGGATCATAAACCAAAAAGGCTAAACTAGATTGACCTTTGTCAAACCAGACTTCCTATGAACCCAACTGAGTTAACCAGCAACAGCTCTATCCTCTTCATCTCTTTCTAATTCCTTTTAGTTCAGCAATAAAACTTCATCCCAAAACATGGTTTGAGTCCATGAGTCAGCCAATAACGTAGTTCCAACACACTTCTGAACTTCAGCTTCTTATCTTCTTCTTTTTCTTCCTCCCAAGCTGCAGAATCGGTTTCTATCTTGCTGGGAATATAATAGTTAACTTCTAATCTCACCTTCACATGTATACGTCCTAATAAATCCTGATTAGGAGTTAGGACTAGTCTAATACTTACCAACTCCCATTAAACCCATGTGAAATATCTAATACTAATAACCCAATTAACCTAATGTTAATCATAGTCAAACCTTAGTTAAATCTTAACTCAGCACCTTATGACACCTCAAGCCATGATGTTATGTGACTTCACCTTATCATAACACTTCCTACTAACCATGCACAACCTCATATGCCACCTCCTCCATCCTCAGCCTGTTAGAAGTCGTGTAATAGGGGTCGTTTAGGAACTAGTCTCATTACTAGTTGCCTTATTATGTAATCTGCATCCAACTGGGACACGTCTCCTGGGAAGATCCACCAATTGCCAAGTACCATTCTTTTCAAGAGCCATCATCTCCTCAGACATAGCTTGTCTCCACTTTGGGTCAGACATAGCATCAGTAACATTCCTGGGAATAGAAACAGTAGAGAGAGTAGCAATAAAGGTAAGATCTGTAGGAGAAAGAGCATCATAGGAAACAAACTAGGCTATAGGATTAGTACAAGCTCTTTTCCTTTTCTAACAGCAATGGGAAGGTCTAAATCAGATGGGGAGAAAGGATATCACCTGATTGAAGAGAATGAATCTCAGGATGTAGATCTGGATCCAAAGAGGACTCTTGGTAGGTCTTCTTCTTTCCTTCATTATGCAAGCCTTCACCTCTCTGGTGGGTAATATGGTAATCCTTCTCCTTACCAGAACCATTGTCAATAGCCAAATCTGTATTCACATCCACATCCACAGCCTTGTGCTTTCCAATGTCAAGTATAAAGGGAGAGATAGGTAGAGGATAATGAAGGAGATCAGCAGCCTGTTTACTTCCACACTTCTCCCCCTGAAGAGGATATTGAGAGGGTGCAAAGAAAGGGACAGACTCAAGGAAAGTCACATCTTCGAAGATGGATGATAGTACTTGTAACCTTTGGTAGTGGAAGAGTACCCAAGAAAGAGACACTTGAGAGCTTTAGGATCAAGTTTAGTGCGATGTGATTTGTTAACATACACATAACAAACACAGCTAAAGACTTTAGGAGGAAGAGAGAAGCGGAGACCTTGGGAGATAAGATGTCCAAGGGAGATTTGTAGCCAAGAAGTTTGGTAGGCATGTGCTTGATGAGAAAGAGGAAGTGAGAAGGGCTGCAAAGCAGAAGGTCTTGGGGACATGCATGCCAAACAAGAGACTACGGGTGACCTCCAATAAATGACGATTTTTCCTTTTAGCAACCCCATTTTGTTGGGGGTGTGTCAACAAACGCTAGTTGATGGATAATGCCATGATTAGTAAAGAAGGTTTGGAGGGCCACCAAACATGTATTCTCTCCCTTTATCAGACCGAACAATTTTGATCCGAGTCTCAAACTGAGTAAGGATCATCTGATAAAAGTTCTGAAATGCATCACAAACATCACTTTTATGTTTCAGAAGAACAGTCCATGTAGCATGAGAAAAATCATCAACAAATGACATAAAGTAACGATAGCCAAATAAAGAGGTAGTAGGGGAAGGTCCCCAAACATCAGTATGCACAATATGGAAAGGGGCAACAGTTCTATTACCATGATATGGATATGAAGAATGACAGTGTTTGGCAAACATACATGGTTCATATTGAAAAATATAGGAAGAAGCAATAGAAGAAAATAATTAAGGCAATTATTTCCTCATTACAACAAAAGATGGATGTCCAAGACGACGATGCCATAACATAACACAATCCACAGAACTACTATCATTACGTCCGCACACTTATGAGTGAGCTGTGGGCAAAAAAGGGTAAAAAATGTAAAGGCCTCGCTCCTCACGTCCACTACCAATAATCCTCTTCGTCACCAAATCCTGAAAAAGACAGTGAGAAGGAAAAAAATGTGACACAACAGTTTAGAGACTTAGTCAAATGACTCACAGATAAAAGATTCAGCGTTAGGTTAGGGACATGAAGCACAGAAGTGAGGGAAATAGATGATGTCACAGGAATGTTACCCTTACCAGAGATGGAGGAAAGGGATCCATCGACAACCCTAACCTTATCCTTCCCAGAACAAATGGTATAGGAATGATAATAATGGGACGTACCAGTCATGTGGTCAGTGGCACCAGAGTCAATGACCCAAGACTGGGCTGCAGTAGGGGCTGAGGTGGAGACCTGTAAGGCTGAAGATGATGATGAGCTGGCCACAATATGTCACACTCGGGCCCGGTTAATAAGGGCCAAGTGAGACAGGATGTCCCAGACATCCAACCAGGATCACAATGCAATTCTCTATTCGCAGTTTCATTCACAATATAATAAAATCAAAGTGTAGCGGAAGCAATTTAATAAGAAATAAGACAGTATTTAAAAGAAACTAATGATAACAGTTGTATTTATATATATATGAACATTCATTTACATCAGGGTTACAGTGTTGCTTCACAAAAGGTATAACTCTAACTCCAAAAGGTTATATTCATAAGTACTACAAAAAGTAATATAAACAAAAGGAAGGGAAGAGCCTGATCAGTCTGGGAGATCAGGAGAACGAGCAGTCGTCGCAGGAGCACGAAGCATCGTGCTCCACCAGTACATAAGTATCAGCTCCGTGATCAACAGGAGAATCCTGAACAGCAGGAGTCCCCACAGGAACACAAGCAGTAGCGATAGAAGCCTCATCTGAAAAAAAATAGAGTGATCACGAGGGATGAGCTCTCAACTGAGCCCAATAAGGGAATGCATGCAAACATATCGCAGCAATTATGATGAATGTTCTAAGTAGCATGTGCTAACATGGACACTAAGTCACATGGGGTATAAGTACTACTGTAGTAGATGCTAACCTCGAAGAGAACCTGTCAGGGAAGCATGACACAAGGCAGCTAACTCAACAGACCCCCAATGACCAATCGGAAAGCATGACACCAGGTAGCTCCAGACATCGGTTACCCGAGCGAAACCATTCTACCACGATGAGGACCCGCCAGGAAAGCATATCACCAGGCAGCTAACCCAACAAACCCTCAATGACCAACCCTACTGTTTATTCCCACAGTGGAGTACACACGCTAACATGGGACAGTGAATGGTACCCCGGCATACCCTTCGGCTGTACCACGGGTTGTCCAACACCTTACCCCCTGTTGGTAAGGGGTGTAGTACTGGGTTATGATAAAACAGCCTAGCCCAATGCAATCTATGCATGATAGCACATGTATGTATAATTGAATTTAATAGAACAATACTTTTCCAATAATAGTCATCAGTAACAAGTAGATATCAATGCAAATGCAAGATGCCAATGCAACCTAAATCATATGCAGATTCTAATGCAGTAAATAAAAGCTAATAAACTATATGAACAGGATAATTTTGATGATGTATGACATGGCAATCAGAACAAAAACAAATTAAAATGATAAACACTCCAAAATTAAAGGCAGAATTCCCTTACCTGTATCTGTAACTAAGGTCAAAACGATTACCCTCCAAATAGCCCAGCAAAACAAACAAAACCCGCAAAAAACAGACTGGAATCAGTCCCTAACAGCAGAAAATCACCAATGTTTGGGGGTTAGAGAATGGCCAGAGGTCAGTCAAAGGCATCAGGGGCATTTTGGTCACAATTGGCTGAACCGGTTGTCCGATTCAAGGGGCAGAATTGGGGGTTTTACTTTAAATGGGCAGATCTTAACATGCACAGTCCTAATTTCTGGTTTCAGATCATAATTAAGGTGGGTCATTTCTCCAATTTGTTAAATTTTGAATTTAATTAATAAACTAGGGATTTTGGTCGTTTATTCTCCAAATTAATGGGCTAGGGTTCACAATTCTGATATCTAGAACCAGATTTAGATGAAGTCAGGTGAGCTGCCAAGAAATTCGATTTTAATTGAGTAAGATTTGACTCAATTCAGGTTTATGTAGACGAAATTTCCTATGGTATAAGCTTAACTCAGCAAGCTTTAATGGAAGCAACATATAGGTTGCAATCTTGAGGAAATTAGGGAAGAAATAGGTAAGAAGAGATGGGGACTGCAAGAATCAAGACTTACCTATGTAGCAGCAAGGATTGGAAGTGCAGCCTTCAATTTCAGCTCCAAACCTTGCAAAAGAGGATTTCCAGCTTCAAACCAAGACCAATTTCAATGCTTCCCAAGACTGGTTCTCTTTTCCTTTCTTCCTTTCTCTATTTTCTCCCCAAACTCTCTTAAGACTGAATTCTCGATTCTTCTTATGTTTAGGTAAGAATGGTGAAGTAGAAATAGGAAAGGGGTTATATATATATAACACTTAAGCACTAAGGGGTAGGTAGGACAGTAATTTGAGTCATAAATATTTCTAAAACTGATTTCCAGCTTCTTAGACTAATGAATAGTGAAGTTGGTTTCTATTTATAGTGGTTAAGTTATTTAAGGCCTGTTTGGTCTTTTAATGTAAAAATCAGTTTTAAAACTAATTTCTAAAATTGTTTTTAACCAGAATTTCTGTACTTATACCTTAATCTAACTATAGGATGATGTCATATGACATTATGGGTAAACTGGGTACGGGTAATTGCTGGGAATTGGATTCTCCACTAGGGATGTGGGTCCCACTGGGATAAAATAACCAGAATACCCCTATAAGTCTAATTGGTCATACAATCGGCATATAAATACACAGATAAGTTCATACTTACAATGGGTTAGTTAAGGGAAAGGTTCCGCATCCCCTCCAGGTAGCAGATCTGACAAAGGTAGCTTAGATGCGGGACTCCACTAGGGTTCTCTGACTCTAGAAGGGCAGGTTGAGAAGAAGACTCCCCGGAATCCTCCATAGGTGTATCAGATGATTGGTCTAATACCTTGACCGATGCAGCCCATAACATCGAAGCAAGCATCGACATAGAACTAGAACCTGAAATCACACAAGTTCCAAAAATTTAAATTTATTGCGGATTTTACACTGATAGGTGTAGAAGATGTACTCAGCTGAGACATAACCCGGCGAACCACTGCATCCATAAAGGTGGAGTCCTCTTATGTAGCATCTGTCTCAGTCATCACTGAATGAGCTCAAGCTCCCCCTCAACGGCCACCACGACCACGTATGAGAGACCAACACCTATCCTTGGTGTGGCCAGTTCTCCCACAATGTTCACATTTAAACCTGTCTCTCCCGATTCCACTAGCACCAACTGTCTCCACAGCACTAGCTTCCTCACGGTTAGGCCCTTGGCCTCTACCACCTCCACGGGTGTCCCGAAACAAACTGGAGTTAAGGGCTGACCTCTCATGAGATGATACTGGTGTTGGTGACATAGTAACACGCCGAGTCTCCTCACTCTGTAAATAACTACAGACCTCACTAAGATATGGAAGGGGAAACCGGCCTAAAAGCTGGAGTCTGACTGGCTCATAGTCAGAGTTCAGACCACCAAGTAGAGAGAAGACACGCTCCATTTCAAGAGTCCGATACACCTTTGCTTCATCCTCTGGGTTGGTCCAATGAAGATCTCTATAATGGTCATACTCCTCCAAAAGACTAAGGAAGGCACACTGTAGTACTCAGAAATGGTTCTGTCACCCTGCTTCATTGAGTGAATTTTTTGGTGAAGCTGATAGACCTTGGCAGAGTCACCCACTCTATCAAAGGTCTTAGCAACACTATCCCAGATTGCCTTGGCAGTCTCTTTTCTGATAAACCTTCTCCCAATTTCGGGCTTCATTGAGAAGATCAACCATGTCATGACTATAGAATTCTCAGTCTCCCATTTATCATAAGTAGGTGAACCAGGTGCTGGTGCTTTGATAGTACCTGTGATATATCCAAGTTTCCCTTTGCTCCTGAGGGAAAGCCTCACAGAGTGTGACCAATCCAAATAATTAGTCTCATCAAGCTTCACAAATGAAATTTGGAGGTGTGTGCTCTCATAAACCAACTGAGGGACGGTTGTTAAAGGGGGCTGTGAATCAGCCGAACCAAGCTCAGAGTTTTCTGTACCAGCTATCTTCTAAGGAAAATGGCACTTGACCATATACTAGGGTACCAATCCAAGTGGGGAGTACACACTCAACCCAAAAAAGGAACCAAAGACAAGAAAAGAACAGAGACAGCTTGAGAATACTTCACCCTAATACTCTCCAAGAGGTATCATCAATCATAAACAAGTTCAAAAACTTCACAAAGGCTGTATACTCAACAATAAGTCCAAAAAAAACAGAGCTCAGACATTCTCGGCTGTACCTGGGCAGAAAACAAACTCCACGAAAAAAAGAGTTGTGCTCACATAGAGCCTTCAAGCAGCAAGAAGGGACACATGGACCTTGACAAGCACCCTTGGGCGATTCTACTGCTCCATTCGAAGCCTCAAACCCACGCCGAGAGAGAGAGAGATACAGAAACTTCAAGCTGGAGCTGGCGATAACTCTAGCAGTGGATAGAGAGGCTTCAAATCATCAAGAGAGCTTCATCTGAGCTCAAACAGCAGTTGCAAACACAAGGATAGGTTATATTAAACCTATTTCATGCTCCTTTCAACAGATTTCTTACATAGGGAGCTTCTCCTTGAAACCCTTTGTTCCCTAGGGTTTCAAAGAGAAGGAAAGAATGGAAGCAAGAAGATAGATTTGACTCTCAAACCCTAAGGCTTTGATACCAAGTTAGATTTTAGGTTAAGAAGGTAAGTAAGAGAGAAGGAAGAAGTTGGAGGAGGAAGAAGATGGCAAGAGAAGAGAGAAGAGAGAAGAGAATGTTTTGGGTTATAATCGGTTGTGTTGGGGAGACTTCTCCACACATTTATATTACTTCAATGATATTAATGAGAGAATTACAACCACCTCCCTAGGGAGTTACAAGATAAAAAAGATGAAAATACAGAATTACATAATAAGGTAACTAGTAATAAGACGATTACCCAAACTACCCTTATTACACGACTTCTAACAAGAAGTTGTTTTTTTGCCTTGATTCTTGTTGTGCTGCCTATTTTTAACATTTTGAACCTAATCCATGCATTAGTTTCACATAGAAAACACTCAAAATAATACTTTTGGTTTTAACCCAAGTTTGATAGTGCAAATTGTTCTTGGACATGGTATCGAACATAACTCCTTTAATACAAATTAGATTTTCAACAAATCCAAGATTATTTATTCATAACTGTTCAATAACTGTCTCATGGAACATCTTAAAGGAAGTCGGATGCCTAGGCAAAATCTCATGTGGATGATTTAGCCAAACAAAGTTATCCATAGACAGCCCTGTATAGTGGTCCTCACCCCCTGATTTAGTGGGTATACTTGCATGGTTTTACTGTGGCCAACATGCCCCCAAACACATCTTTTACATTTTGCTACACTAGTACTTTTTTGGCTTCAATTAATAAAATCCTTCTATTCCCAATGAGAAAATTTTACTTTAGGTGTATAAGGAATGTGTTATATCATGCTCCTTGTTAAATTATATTTATAGTAAAGCCAACCAGGACAAGAAAACTTACATGATTAGAAACCACAGACATAAGCAAATCATTAGGATCCGGAACATTATATGTCTTTGCTGCAAACATCAACATTGCCGTTGCTAACACAAAAAGTAACCTCTGGCATGATGGCAGCAACGTTTCTGTCAATTAGATCACAGAAAGAAGTCAAAGAACATGTAAATCCAACTCTTTAAAGTTCAAGAGGTCATTCTTTCGTGTTTTACGGATTTTTCAATTACAATACCATTAAAAGGATCCAGAGATATATTTGTGAGAGAAATTGGAAGCTGAAAGAATCCAACAATGTTTTGATTGGTGTTTTGCAACATCACAAGTTTAAGCAAGAAAACCTGGTATAGAGGAAAGTGCTCAGTTGTAGATACTTAGAAAACATTAGAATGCAATGCAATGGTTTTCATTACAGTAATACTGAAAAAATGAATTAATCTTGTTAAATACTTCAAGACAGATTTCAGCACACATGTCGCACTTCTAAATTCTAGTGGGTTCTCACCTTAAAGCGTGAAGCAATAAGAGTTAAGCCGAAAGAATAAGCTATAGCTTCAAAATTTGAAGGCAAGTTATCAGAAATATTGGCTTGTATCCATAAAACACAAAGCCACTGGGATGTTTGGTCCTCACTTAGTTTAGTAATTATTGGCTCCTGCATATTAGAAAAGTGGAAAGAAATAATGGTTATTGCTTGATATGGAAGAAAACAAGTGCGCAACATCCCAATTATCACTATGTACTCCTTGAAATTATAATTAGAAAATGCATGAATTCCAGCACTTACTGCCTCTGTTAAGCATGCTGGTCCAGTTGCTCTATCAATTACAGAACAACTTATTTTGTAAAAGTTAGGCGAGTTTTTACGGGCCCAACCCTGTTTCTCATCACCTGATTCTCTATCTTTAGAATCATCTTCAGTATTATTCCCATGCTTCTCTACTATTGCATTGCCCTTCTCCCCGCAATGCTTTTCAAGTAGAGCAGCAGTGGAGGCAAACGCCGATTCAGTTTTGGCTATCAACTTCCTTGGTTCATACAAACTCTCAGATCCTTAAGATGCTAAGTCATGTCGAGGATTGTTAGATGATGGAACAAGGATAATAGCAAATATCTGGTGTGCTCGAGCAAAATCATGTGGTACCTTTCAATTCAGAAGAGCTCAAAAGGAACCTTCCACAGCCACCTGCAGATATTTCGACCTTGCCTCAGCTACCTCATTAGTAAGATTAATCATCCTACATCCAAGGAAAAGGAAAGTAAAAATATAAGAGGAAACAGAGATTCCTGTTTCTTTTGTAAACGGATGTCAGAATCACTTTTATGTCCTGTATTAGTTCAGATTCTTGGTCCATTTGGCCAAGCAAACAAGAAGTCCTATAGAAGGTTCAACCCAGTTACTTGATCCACAATATGATCAACCTGGCTTCAAGCTCTGAAATTTTCATAAGCAATAACTGCTCCCTTTCAGACGCAGCTGTTTCAACCTGTCAATTGAGAAAATATAGATAAATTTGTACTTAACTTGACCTCAAATGAGACATACATAAAGAGAACTATAACACATAATTAATATTAGAAAGAAAGAATTGAACAGTTCCATCATGCTTCAGAGGTTAAAGAGAGCATTGAAAAATAAAATTTCACATAGAGCTGCTATTGAGACCTAATATAATAGGCATATGGCATATAATTCTTTTAATAAGAAAAAGAATACTGAGTAAACCAGTGATCGGCTGTTGCTTTAAAGTACTAGTGAGTTTATTAAAGAAGAGGAAACAGGCTGCTAACAACAGTTTTTCTTATAGGAATAACGATGAAAACTCGGATCATAACAAAAATAATAATAAAAAAAATCCGTCCTTGCCTAGGAAGTCCACCGAATGATTAGTGGAAGTTGGGAAACCCAAGAATGATGCACTTGATGCAGCCGTCTACCCCCCCGGTTTCTCTAAAATGTCACATATTGTTAAGGAATCTCTTACCCATGACCTCCAGCCTAAAACATTGTTAGAATCACCCTAGCTTACCACATGAATAGAATTAAGCTTCTTCATTATTCTAGCTAAATAGATGTTAATCATTGTTAGACGGACACAGCTCCAGCCTTATTTTGGTCACATTTGCCTTGGAAAAGAGTAATGGCTATAAAGAACTCATATTTTTTCAGCCCTTTCAACACCTTCAAAAATGAAATTTCAAAATCTGATCCTTCCTATATTGCTTCTGATGAAGAAAGAAAGAGAGGGAGAAGATAAAATAGAGTTGATTTGAAAGGGAGCAAACCAAAAAAGGGTCATTGGAAAATATTTGTATAGAGGAGGTGACATCAGAGATACATGCCAACTGTAGTTTCGTACGATTCGTGTACGTAAGCTGCATAATCACCACGCACAATTTTACATACATCTTGCCAAGCCAACTAAGGATTTTAATCTCGAATTGGTTCTTAAAACCCTATCAAGTTTCACACATATAATGAAATGCATAAATATTAGAATATGATCTTCACTTTAAAATAGCTCAAATTAGAACGTGCACTGCGAGGGAATGACTAAAAAATAAAGTATAGAAAAGAGGAAAAAGGAAGAAATTCAATTGTGGAGGCGATCAAAAAACCTGGTAGACCCACCCACCAAAGGGGGGGAACAAAACTGCAAACCCAATTGGAAGTGGATACCTGTAAATCCAAAGCAAAACTTCTTAATTAGAACGTTTTCATGTTGGTTAACAAGAGAATTGAGAATGATTTCTATATCGCTTCTAATAATACTCTGTTTTCCAAGTAAAACAGGTGAACTTACAGGGACATGGGAGTCTCTGGCACTTCTTTTGGGATCAGTAGCAGAGAAAACAGTGCAGACAAGGACGAAGGTGCCAATAATTTGAGCTGCCAAACCCACACCTTTTCTGTAGCCATCGGTGATCTCATTCGCCCCACCACCATACTGCACATAGTAAGACTTTTGGAAGGCCTTTACTAGCCCTACACCACACATTGCACCCAAGCATTCTGCCACGATGTACATCACAGCACGGATTAGTGACATTTTACGGGCTAAGAAAAGCCCAAACGTCATTGCCGGTTAAAATGCCCTCCTGTAAACACAAACACACACAACTGTTTATAATCAAATTTTTAACAACAGAAAACAGAGAAAGAAGCAAAAAAATGGATTACCCACCAGAGATGGCGGAGCAGTAAACGAGGATGAAGATCATGAAACAAAGCCAGATATCATAGTTATGTCCTAGATGATAAGACAAAATTTGAGCAACGGTCATGAGGTGCCAAGCGTCTAGAAGGAAATAAAAAAATACCAAAAAATTAAAAACAAATAAGAAAATAGTGATGAGTTTGAGTTACAGTGAAGCAGTCTTGAATGAAAAGAAAATGGCGGTGGCTAGTGATGCAGGTCCGAGTGAAGTAGAGAACCTCAACAAGAAAACCTCAGTGTTTCGACAACGACGATGATGGCTTCTTCGTCTCAAATTTTTTTTGCAGTGCAGGGCTGCAGGTTTGAGCTTTGATTGGTTGAATAAGATAAAGTGCACTAGCTAGAGCCGGACCTTTAGGGTTGGGCTTAGGCCTGTTAAAAATTCAACAAAAAATAACATCAGAAAACAACCTAAACGAGTAAGAAACGAAGAGAAAAGAGGAAGAAGGAAGAAATTCAATTGAGGCGGCGATCAAAAAACCTGGTTGTCCCAAGAAGTAGCGACGAAGTAATTTCCCTTGGGATTGAAACAAGAGCTTTGAACTCTGCGCCATAGGAAAGAACAAAAATTATTAAATTGCATGCAGTTAAACATAGAAGAAACCACTGAGATGGCTGCTATAGTAAGGGAGGGAATGGAAGTAGAAGAAGATGCATAGGACAGGCCTGTTTTCCTGAATCAATTTCTTCTACCTTCGGTTTTGATTTGTTCGAAATTGAGTGGAACTTCTTTCTTCTTCTGTGGTTGGGTTAACCTGGTCTCGGAAATAGGAGGAGGGCTTTCGTTAGTGGATGAGAAACCACCTCCTCAGCTTCGAAGGAGTTGAAGTGACATTGCTAATGGAAGCCAAAAAAGGGTTTGGTCTTCCGCAATTCGGAGGGGAGAGCAGGTTGCGGCAAGTATAGAGGGAAGCAAATCTTAACAGAGTTTGTCACATGACTCTAGGATTTTTTCCGGTCAAGGTTTTAGCAGTTCAGAATTTGTACAAGCGCGGAGTGCTTACCTGCGACTGAGAGAGGGAAAATTGAAAGCATTTAGAATTGATTTGAAAGAGAGGGAACGAAATAACGGTAGAGACTGGTGCGTATCTTTGGCGCCACACCTTCTCTATTTAATAATAAATATCTCCCATAAATTTCTTCTTTGGAATATCCATTTTCTCCACTATTTTGTGCCACTCATTCAAGAAAAAGAAGGTTAGGCCGATGCAATGAACAAAAGCATGCCAAATTAACATACTAAAAAAGATACTTGCTATGCCCTCCTAACTAGTATAAGACAATCGAGAAAGGGATAAGGGATGATGCAAGCATGCCCCCCCCCCCCCCCCCACACGCAGAAATTCTCTCTTATAGCATATATTTCAGAAGAAAATCCTCAAAATTTGATGAGTTATAGAGTATAATAATTTATTGGTTGCAAAAGATGCAACCAATTTGGTTCCTCAAAATATCATTAGATCTAAGAGATAATTTGCTTAAAAAATATTGTTCATAAGGACTCTTGTGTGTAGCAAAATTCTATCCCTTCTTAATTGACCAGGACTGCAAACTACTAGAACAAAATGGTCCAGCACCCAGTTCAGTTTTAAAAAATATTGTTATCAAAGAGAAATTCATTTTGAGTCAGCAGAAATCAAGCACATCAAATTAAGATGAAAATAAAAAAGGTGATCAAATTCATACCTGTTGTGAATGCAAGGTCACATATGCTAAAGAAATTACATGAGCCAGAATCAACAATGACCCAACAGTTGCCTTCGCAACAGAACCCATAGATGGAAGCTTCTCCAGTGTCATTGCCATCAAATCAAACAGTGGTCAAGCATCACAATTTAGAAGAAGTCAACTCTTTTGAGCACCTTTGTTTAAGATACTTGGCAATCTATACCAAAGAAAAGGAAACCAAAATAACCTCCAAGTAGAAGGCATTGATACGCAAATAACGAAAGAAGGTTAAATTATGTTGAAAGAAGGGAGTACCTTCGGAATTCGGAGGGGGTTCTTGGCAGCATAGTCACACAATTTAACAATTTTCTGTTCATTTGGAGCGCCCTTCTACAAAATTACACAGCAAGACATCATTATCCTGAATGTTAAAAAGACAAGTAGGACTACTCTGATTTTATAACCGCATGTAACAACTAACAAGAAGATAGATGCGTCTATCTCAAACAAGGATACAAGACATCCAACATGACAACCCTACAAACTAGATAGGAAAACACATCTGTACATGTTGGAATATGTAATCCAGAATACTGTGGGGGTATTCTGGTCCTTTTGGGGTAGTTTAATTCCTATGTTATTAGGTTTAAGTCACTGCTCATATAAAGACAGTTAATTAGGGGTAGTTATGTCTACAGTCGGCTATGTGGGTTTTTAGTCCCACATCGCCTATTTCAGTCCCTTTGTATTTTCCCCTCTATTATAAATAGAGGGGCTTACCTATCAATGAAATATTATTATTCCATTCTCTCTTTCCCTCTTTCTAACTTACGATTCAACCAACATGGTATCAGAGCAGGTCTGATCTAGGTTAGAAAGAAAGAAAAAACCCTCCTCCTCTTAAATTGACTTCTCCCTTTTTCTCTCTTTCTCGGCTTCTTCTTCTGTTTTTTCTTCTTCTCATCCTTGTAAGGGGGCAGCACTAATGAGGTAATCAAAGCATCCAATGATTTAGTTGCTGCCCTCCTTCCTAACTACCTTTTTTTTTATTAAAAATTCTGTTCGAAATCTGCTTGAGCCATACCTGCGATATTGGAGCTTTCCAGAATTTTTTGGAGATCTGATTTTTATCAATAATGAAGGCTGATCCTCCATTGTTGGAGACTCCCATGCACCCTTTTTCAGCACCTTTCTACCCTATTCCACTGTCGTCTTTCCCCTTTTTTTCTTTCTCCAGTTTTCATTAACCATTCCAGCTCCCATACTCAATCGATCTCAACTTATCAGTGTCACACCCCGGCCCGGTTTATAAGGGCCAAGTGTGACTGGATGTCTCTCACATCTAACCAACCCACCAGGATCGCAAGTGCTGTACTCTATTCGCAATCATATCCAAAAATACAGAATTAAATGCAGCGGAAACAATTAAATACATAAATAAGGCAGCAATAAAAGAAGACTAAAGCTGAACTATGATATATATATATCTACATATATATAGAAGAACTATGTTACATTGAGCCCAGTAAGGAAATGCATGCAAACATATCACAATAGTCCATAATGAATGTCCTAAGTAAGCATGCTCCTAACATGGATACTAAGTCGCATGAGGAACATTCCTCAGCTAGTTACCTGCAAATAATTCAACCTTGCCTCAGCTACCACATCAGTTGGATTAATCATCCTACATCCAAGGAAAAAGAAAGTAAACATATAAGAGGAAACAGAGATTCCTTTTTCTTTTGTAAAAAGACATCAGAATCACTTTTATGTCTTGTATTAATTCAGATACTTGGTCCATTTGGCCAAGCAAACACGAAGTCCTACAGAAGGTTCAACCCAGTTACTTGATCCACAATATGATCTACCTGGCTTCAAGCTCTGAAATTTTCACAAGCAATAATTGCTCCCTTTCAGACGCAGCTGTTTCAACCTGTCAATTGAGAAAATATAGAACAATTTGCACTTAACTTGCCCTCAAATGAGACATACATAAAGAGAACTATAGCACAGAATTAATATTAGAAAGAAAGAATTGAACAGTTCCATCATGCTTCGAGCTTATAGAGAGCATTGGAAAATAAAATTTCACATAGAGAAAGAATGATTATTGAGACCTAATAGCTTATTGAGACCTAATTATTGAGACCTAATATAATAAGCAAACATATGGCATATAATTCTTTTTTATAAGAAAAAGAATACAGAGTAAACCAGTGATCGGCTATTGCTTTAAAGTGCTAGTGAGTTTATTAAAGAAGAGGAAACAGGCTGATAACAACAGTTTTTCTTATAGGAATAACAATGAAAACTCGGATCATAACAATAATAATAATAAAAAAAATCCATCCTTGCCTAGGGAGTCCACCGAATCATGAGCGAAAGTTGGGAAATCCAAGAATGATGCACTTGATGCAGCCTTCTACCCCCCTGGTTTCTCTAAAACGTCACATATTGTCAAGGAATCTCTTACCCATGACCTCCAGCCTAAAACATTGTTAGAATCACCCTAGCTTACCACATGAATAGAATTAAGCTTCATCATTATTCTAGCTAAATAGATGTAATCATTGTTATACGGATAAAGCTCCAACTTTATTTAGGTTACATTTGCTTTGGAAAAGAGTAATGGCTATAAAGAACTCTCATCTTTTTTCAGCCCTTTCTACACGTTCAAAAATGATATTTCAAAAATCTGATCCTTCCTATATTGCTTCTGATGAACAAAGAAAGAGAAGGGAGAAGAGAAATAGAGTTGATGTGAAAGAGAGCAAACCAAAAACGGTCAATGGAAAATATTTATATAGAGGAGGTGACATCAGAGATACAAGCCAACTGTAGTTTAGTACGACTTGTGTACGTAAGCTGCTTAATCACCACGCACAATTTTACATACATCTTGCCATGCCAACTAAGGATTTTAATCTTGAATTGGTTCTAAACACCCTATCAAGTTTCACACATATAACGAAATGCGTATAGATTAGATTACGATGTTCACTTCAAAATAGCGCAAACTAGAATATGCACTGCGAGGGAATGACTAAAAAATAAAGAAGAGAAAAGAGGAAGAAGGAAGAAATTCAATTGTGGAGGTGACAAAAAAACCTGATTGTCCTAACCACCAAAGGGGGGGAACAAACCTGCAAACACAATTGGAAGTGGATACCTGTCAATCTAAAGCAAAAGTTCTCAATGAGAACACTTTCCACGTGGGTTAACAAGAGAATTGAGAATGATTTCTATATCTCTTCTAATAATACTCTGTTTTCCAAATAAAACAAGTGAACCTACAGGGACATGGGGGTCTTTGGCACTTCTCTTGGGATCAATTGAAGAGAAAACAGTGTAGACAAGGACGAAGGTACCAATAATTTGAGCTGCCAAACCCACACCTTTTCCGTAGCCATTGACGATCTTGTTCGCCCCACCACCATACTGCACAAAGTAAAACTTTTGGAAGGCCTTTACTAGCTCTACATCATACATTGCACCCAAGCATTCTGCCACGATTTACATCACAACACGGATTAGTGACACTTTACGGGCTAAGAAAAAGCCCAAACGTCACTGCTGGGTTAATATGCCCTCCTGTAAACAACAGAAAACAGAGAAAGAAGGAAAAAAATGGATTACCCACCAGAGATGGCGTTGCAGTAAACGAGGATGAAGATCATGAAACAAAACCAGATATCATAGTTATGTCCTATATGATAAGAGAAAATTTGAGCAGCGGTTATGAGGTGTCAACCGTCGAAAAGGAAACAAAAAGAATACCAAAAAATTAAAAACAAATAAGAAAATAGTGATGAGTTCGAGTTATAGTGAAGCAGTCTTGAATGAAATGAAAATGGCGGTGGCTAGTGATGCAGCTCTGAGTAAAGTAGAGAACCTCAACAAGAAATCCTCAGTGTTTCGACGACGACGATGACGGCTTCTCCGTCTCAAAATTTTTTTGCAGTGCAGGGCTGCAGGTTTGAGCTTTGAATGGTTGGATAAGGTGAAGTGCACTAGCTGGAGCCGGACCTTTAAGGTTGGGCTTAGGCCTGTTAAAAATTCAAAAAAAAAAATCAGAAAACAACCTAAACGAGTAAGAAACGAAGAGAAAAGAGGAAGAAGGAAGAAATTCAATTGAGGCGACGATCAAAAAACCTGGTTGTCCCAAGAAGTAGTGACGAAGTAATTTCCCTCGGGACTGAAACAAGAACTTTGAACTCTGCGCCATAGGAAAGAACAAAGATGATTAAATTGCAAGCAGTTAAACAAAGAAGAAACCACTGTGATGGCTGCTATAGTAAAGGAGGGAGTGGGGGTAGAAGAAGATGCGTAGGACAGGCCTGTTTTTCGGAATCAATTTCTTCTACCTTCTGTTCTGATGTTCTCGAAATTGAGCGGAACTTCTATCTTCTTCTCTGGTTGGGTTAACCTGGTCTCGAAAATAGGAGGGCTTTCGTTGAGGATGGAAGCCAAAAAAGGGTTTGGTCTTCTGCAATTCGGAGGGGAGAGCAAGTTGCGGCAAGTATAGAGGGAAGCAATTCTTAACAGAGTTTGTCACATGACTCTAGGATTTTTTCCGGTCAAGGTTTTAGCAGTTCAAAATTTGTACAGGTGCGGAGTGCTTACCTGCGACTGAGAGAGGGAAAATTGAAAGCATTTAGAATTGATTTGAAAGAGAGGGAACGAAATAATGGTAGAGACTGGTGCGTATCTTTGGCGCCACACCTTCTCTATTTAATAATAAATATCTCCCATAAATTTCTTCTTTGGAATATCCATTTTCTCCACTAATTTGTGCCACCCATTCAAGAAAAAGAAGGTTAGGCTGATGCAATGAACAAAAGCATGCCAAATTAACATACTAAAAAAGATACTTGCTATGCCCTCCTAACCAGTACAAGACAATCGAGAAAGGGATAAGGGATGATGCAGCATGCCCCCCACAACACACGCAGAAATTCTCTCTTATAGCATATATTTCAGAAGAAAATCCCCAAAATTTGATGAGTTATAGAATATAATAATTTATTGGTTGCAAAAGATGCAACCAACTTGGTTCCTCAAAATATCATTAGATCTAATAGATAATTTGCTTATAGAATATTGCTCATAAGGACTCTTGTATGTAGCAAAATTCTATCCCTTCTTAAATGACCAGGACTGCAAACTACCAGAACAAAATGGTCCAGCACCCAGTTCAGTTTAAAAAAATATTGTTATCAAAGAGAAATTCATTTTGAATCAGAAGAAATGAAGCTCACCAAATTAAGATGAAAATAAAAAAGGATTTCAAATTCATACCTGCTGTGAATGCAAGGTCACAGATGCTAAAGAAATTACATGAGCCAGAATCAACAATGACCCAACAGTTGCCTTCGCAACAGAACCTAAGGATGGAATCTTCTCTAGTGTCATTGCCATCAAATCAAACAGTGGTCGAGCATCACCAATCTAGAAAATGCCAACTCAAAAATAGATTATTTGGCACAACAAAAACCCCAGAAAGAAAAATTAGGAGTACCCACAAAAACAACTTGCAATGAATATGCATTTACTCCTTTAGCAATTTCCAATAAGCAATCTTCAATGAAGGTTGGGACTGAAATGTTTAAGTTTGACTCTTGCTGTCCTACCAATTCAACTGTTGCCTGAAGAGACTTCCTCAAATGCCTGCATAGAGCACTGATAATCCCAATTTCAGAGACTACGACTCGTGTTCTGAGTTGTCGAGCTAAAGCGTTAGTAATCTGAACATTATAAGATTTAATTTTGCGGATCATGTGTAACATTTTTGTGATCCAGATGTTGAATGACAGCAGCTAGAATCAACTGTTCAATTCCTGTATGCAAGCAATGGAGAGAACCAAAATTGTTTGGAGTAAAAATAAACAAATATTATAAGATTTAGATAAGAAAGAAATATTTGGAGGGGAATAAGTCGGACACAAAGATGTATAAACATGAAATGTGAGAATTTCAAATGAGAATAAAGATGAGGTTAAACCTAAAAATCAATGCTTAGAAATTAAAATATAAGACTCACAAGGAACCAGACCAAATAGAACCAGGAAGCCTAATGCTCAACCCTACTGCATGATCACTGGGCAACAATAAAGATAAAAATAAATAGGGTTTTTTTCAATTACCCCCCCCCCCCCAAAATCTTTCATATTTACTATTACCCCCCCCCCCAAAAAAACTTTGAAACAACTGTTACCCTCCCCTGTTGCATACTAATAACTAACTGGCCCCCACCGTTATAGACCCGTAATGGAGGGGGTTAGTCGTGAGAGTGTGCCGTTATCACGGGTTTTTTAGGACCAAAATGCCCTTTTTGGGGTGGTAATTGTAAAAAACTCCCACCCCATCACCGTCCCTTCTCCTCCTCCTTTTCGTTCTTCTTCTCCTCCTCCTTCTTCTCCTTCTTCTTCTTCCTCCTCTGCAACCCCAACCGCCCCAATCGATGACGCCATCACCACCTGACGTACTCCGGCTTCCTTCGTCTCAGTTGAGATGAGATGAGATGAGATGCCTGGGCACTTACTTTGATTCCTTGCTCACATGAAAACCACAAAGAACAAAAAGGGGTGGCTGAGGGGGTTTGGGCTGCAAAAGAAAGATAAATTAATGAAAAGAAAGACACTTGTGAAAAGGAAGTGGGCTGTTAGGCAGGCGCACAAAAAAGGTTTGTGACCCTCCATGCAGCTTTGTCTCTTGTCTGATAGTATTCCCCAAAATGGTTACTATGAGTGAACACATCATATGCTCTCTTTATAGTCTATATTAAATACTCCATTTAAGACAATCAAAGAAAGTCATAAGAGAAAGAAAAACTGAAGCAAAGAAATGCTGTGAGATTAATTTTTGCCTTTTGGGTTTTTCCACTATGTTCTCTTTTCTTTCTCAGATAAGTTCCTTACCTACCTATCTTACATGCCCTACAAGACTACAATCTCCCCAGAGAAAAATCTAGAAAAAGAAAATAGAAAAAGAAAAAAATGAAGGGTAAGGCTTCTCTTTCTTGGTGATGGTTGTCAGTTGCAAGTCTACTGTAACTGGGCTCCTGAGAGATCTTCCCCGCTGAGTTTGCTTATGGAGAGCGTGAAGTATATCAGCAATATCGTTCCCATGCTTGACCTTTGAGGAGAAAGAAAAAAAAAAAAAACCCTCAGTAAATCAGTAAATCGTTTTCTTCAGCATGATCAAAATAATAAAACTTTCAATTAGAAAGAGGATTATTCTTATTGGGTTCGATACGAAAGCAATTATCCCACATCAGATGTGAGTAGTTCGCCGTAAAAATTTGAGAAAAAGCACGCAGCTTAGTCGTGTGGAAAAAATTATTGCCCCACCCCTTTGTAAAATTAAAAAACTCATTCATTATGATGCCTTCTTGCGCTAATTCTGAGGTGCGAGGAAACAACAACCTTCTCTTAATGACTGACTAGCTTTTAAGAGTTGCACTTGGGTTTGAACAATTCTGAATGACTAAACATAACCTCTCGCATGGGAGTAATTGGCAACATTGGCCCACAGGTTCATCACTTCATTGACCCTTTCTCATGCTCGAATGGCAGCCAAGAGACAGAATCAGAGATAGGATTTTAAGAAATTAAAATGATGAGAGTTTGAGAACAGTTGGGTTGGTTGGTCATAGTGGTTGGTTGGGTCTGCAACTGGGACACTTTGGTTTTTGGGATTGGATTTTAAGTGGGGTCAGTGGGCCATCGCCATTAATTGAACACAATACAGACGAGAATAGAGAATTAAGAGATATCTTATATTCCATTCATCTACACTTACAAGGTGGCGAAGAAGACAAGAACCGTCCTTTGACCGAAGAGTGAAGCCAGTGGCCGCTTCCCACTGTGTCTTCTATTAATACTATTACTGTTCCATCTACCTTCACTGTTCATCATCATCATCATCACCTGTGTTTGTTGTTTGTTCATGGCTTCTGCTACTGGGTTCATCGTTGGAACCGTAATTGACTTCTCAGTTGTGCTATAACCACCATTTTCTGTACAATTGATTCAGTTTTACATGTACGTTAGTTAATCCCAATTCTTGATTTTCAAAAAATTTGAAAGGTTACTAAATGGGTACAAAAGATGAATTTTTAATTTTTGAAAAAAAATAACTTTTTAATCTAGTTTATAAAGAAAGGAACAGAGAAAGGAAGAACAACTTCAAAGTAAAATTCACCTTTGGATGATCCATCTCCATTAATTGCTGTAGTATCTATAGCTTTGTCATGACTAGTGAATGAGACGAAGGAAGCCGGAGTACGTCAGGTGGTGATGGCGTCATCGATCGGGGCGGTTGGGGTTGCAGAGGAGGAAGAAGAAGAAGGAGAAGAAGGAGAAGAAGGAGGAGCAGAAGAAGGAGAAAAAGGAGGAGGAGGAGAAGGGACGGTGATGGGGTGGGAGTTTTTTACAATTACCACCCCAAAAAGGGCATTTTGGTCCTAAAAAATCGGTGACAACGGCACTCTCACGACTAACCCCCTCCGTTACGGGTCTGTAACGGTGGGGGCCAGTTAGTTATTAGTATGCAACAGGGGAGGGTAACAGTTGTTTCAAAGTTTTGGGGGGGGGGTAATAGTAAATATGAAAGATTTTGGGATGGTAATTGTAAAAAAACCCAAATAAATAAATAAATGACGTAAAAAATACATAAGAAATGAACAGTAGGTAGATAATTATATATTTGGGCCACATTATTTGTAAGTAATTATAACTAATGAATAAAAGAGAAGGTACAGAAGTTTGGATAAGATTATTAAAACTGTCTCACATGAGCTTCTGAAACGGTAACTCAAATAAATGGAATTCCTCTGTGTGGCCAAAAGAAAAAGTTGTGGCAGTGATGAGGTCCAAAAACTATCTACATAGTGGTTAATGACTTAAGAAAAATTTTCCATAGCAATTAAAGAGAAGATTCAAAGTTACTTTATGTCTGCATAGCTTGTCTCTCTTCTAACAAATTTTTTTTTTTATTTATAAAAAAAAAGGGAATGCATGGGAGAGAAAGAGAGAAATAAAACATGAAATTAAAAGTTAATATTGTCAATAAGCAGCTTCCTGCAAATCGTGAAGAGTTTCATATCAGAAGCCTAATTACAAATCTCTATAATTCCTACATCATCCAACTGGCAAAAAAACATCAATATCTCACATCAAGTATAATGAAAAAGCAGTTTTAGCGAGAGAGAGAATAGAAATGGCACCAAAATACCTGCAGTGTCCACAAAGTAGCACATATCAGACAAAACAACCATAGCTAACGCCTACCGAGGAACCCAGTGCTTCCCATTATCAAAGTAAGCGAACATTGGATCTCAAACCTGGTGCATTGTTGTACTCTCCTTGGCCAATTCTACTATTTTCTGGACAAATTTGAGCCCATATTTTTTTATTTTCAATCACTTCTCTGTTGTGCAAGTAAACCAATGTATTAACGACAGTCGACTACATTATTTTTTTTTATCTTTGGAGGAATGGAAAGAAAAAAGTTCCATCAGAAAAATGCATAATAAATCAAGAATATGATACTGAAGGACCTCATTTTTGGAGTTAAACATGTATGGTTGCTCATTATTACCGAGTCAATAGAGTGCAATCTTTTTTTTCTCGTCTTAGCCTAAGGTAGCCCAGGCTGAGATCACTGCCAACACCCACACCATCCCTTGCTTCACATCTAACTACTTCATCAACCCAATTGTGAATTGTGATCTGGCTCCCCCTTTCACCATCATCTACAAGATTTATATCTGGTTCGCAGTTATCCAGTGTGGCATGCACAATCCGCGCAAAGTATAAATCCTTCAATCAAAAGAAATTCATGATTGAGGAGCCCGCCTATGGCAGCTCAGGCTGAGATCACTGCCAACACCCACACCACCCCTTGCTTCACATCTAACTACTTCATCAACCCAATTGTGATCTGGCTCCCCCTTTCACCATCATCTACAAGATTTATAACTGGCTCGCAGTTATCCAGTGTGGCATGCACAATCAGCATAAAGTATAAATACTTCAATCGAAAGAAATTCATGATTGAGGAACCCAATTAAATTTAATATAGCCAAAATTTTGACATGTACAAACAGAAGCTTAAATTGGAAGTATATCCACAAGTAGAGAGACTTGATTATCAGACTAGCAAATACAAATGAATGTGCATGCTTTAATCATAACTTGCTAAGGGTTTACAAACTGTTGATCCTATGTAACTACCATTACATGTGTTCGCGTGCATTAGACACAGATAATGTTAGTAGATGGACACATATCAAACTCAATGATCTCCTAGAACTAAATACAGTCCGTAGACACACCCACACTACGTCAAATGTGCATCAATATGAGTAAACATGTCAAAAATCTAACAAGAGTGTGAAGTCTTGGAATGCCAGCCCTAGACACAAGATCTGAGCAACCATGCCGCCCCTCAACACACGCAGAAATTCTTTCTTGTAGCATATATTTCAGAAGAAAATCCCCAAAATTTGATGAGTTTGTTACGTGTGAAAACCTCCGGCACCCGGTTCGCCCACGGATGAGCCTGCAAAAACCGGGTAAGCGCAAGAGGGCCGGTGTGGCTCCGGCCTAGGACTCTCCGACGCTCAAGTCAAGTCTCCAATGCAACAGCGTAACTGCGTAGTAAAAGTGAGATGAGCATTTGAGCTCCATACCTGGGTATTTATAGGCTGAGATGAGGCGGTGGGAGGAATCCTTGTTTGGTAACAGTTCTCTATTGGTAGGGCTCTTCCAACGGGGTAAAGTGGAGAGTTATTTTAGGAGCCGGACTCCTAAAGAGGTAAGAGTCCTTGTGGGAGTGTGATTCAGTATCGCGTGGGAATATGGCTAGATCCTTATCCCGCGATTCTCGGATTGTGGTGACGTGGCTCCGTGACCACCGGTGAGCCGTTATTGCTGTCTCTAGGGAGGGCTCAGCCTCGGGCGGCCGTGGTCTCAGTGCTCGGCCTCGGCCTCGGCACATGTGGCATGGGAATTGCCCCCGGTCATGTGGGAGCTCAGCTGTGCCGTGGCGCTCTGTCTATGGCCGATCCGAGCGGGCTCGGCTGTCCTGATGCTCGGCCATGGAACCCGGCGACATTGGAGAGATCGCCTTCTTTGTTCTGTATTTGGTGTAGCGCTGTGCACTGGGTGCTCGGCCCGGTTCTCGACGGAATAGTTATTCGGCCTTGGTGCTCAGCCAAACAGGGATTAAGGTGATGTTATTCTTCCGGGTGACCAGTTCGGCTCGGCGCAAATGGCTCGGCTCGGCCTGCAGGTTTGGCCTCAGCATATCCACGTGGCACTTTCTGGTTGGTTGGTGATTCCATGACTCATCACAAGCCCCCACTCATCAAGGATCGGCTTGGCCTTGATGAGTACACTCTCTCTGCTTGCCGACTGTTCCATCCTGAGGCCAAGTCGGAGCTCTTTTTCCTCGACGATTTGATGTTGTACGGACTGACAGTTGGGGTGTCAGTGCCACGTCACTCGGCACCATTTTGGTACTCAGGAATTCGAACCGTTGGTGGATTTAATCCGTTGGATCCCATTTCTTGGGTTCTTCTCGGCCGTTGGGTCTGGGCCATTCAGTGGCTATAAATAGGTGAAGAGTCTACCCTTATTCTTCTCTATTTCAAATCTTTGGAGTGCTTGGCTAGCTCAGAGTCTTTGGTTCGTCAAGCGCTCGGCTTTCTGCTTCTTTCAGCTCGTCCGCCGTTCAGCTCGTCCCCAAAGCTTCTTTCAACCAGTAAGTCCTCTCTTCTCAGCATGTCAGTTGGTAGTGGTCACGAAGGCGAAGTGCTCGCCAGAGTGGGTGGGGGCATGAGTCCGAGCCGAGAGCTTCCCACCCCCTCTCCTATTATAGACTTGTTGGGCTCGACCTCGGATGAGCCCACTGCGGTAGATCCCCGCTAGGCCGATGTTGCAGAGGTCCCCCTGCCCCAGGAGTTCGGCCATGAGGCCCAGCCAATTTCTGAAGACCGAGCCGAGAGCTCGGGATCGTCCTTATCAGATGATGAAGAGTCAGACGGAGAGAGATCTTCCGAGGATAGGGTCTGCTCGGGCGATTTGGCCACCGACTTCCCCGAGCCTGAGGAGGGAAGTGTCGGCACGGTGGAGAGAACAGTCACCGAGGCTGACCTCGAACGTCTGAGGGCCGTTTATGCCATTCCCGAGGTCATTGGGCTCCAAGCTCCCAACCCTGGGGAGATGGCCTGTTTCATTCGGCCCGGCAAGGTTGCGCTGTACGAGATCGCCTTTAGGTACGCTTTTCGATTCCCCGTGCTTCCGCTGGTGGACCAGATTTTGGACCGTTTCCACCTGTCCCCAGGTTAGCTGACGCCGAACGCGTGGTTGCTGATGTACGGCTTCCACGTCTTTTTCGCCTGATGGAACGAGCCGCGAGCGTGAATCTCTTCTCCAGGCTCTGGTACTTGAAGAAATCCACCGAGAAGGGGTGGTATTACTTCACTCGCCGAAAGCAACAATGCTCGGTGCTGAACACCTACAACTACTTGGACCGAGTGCCGACCTCCAACAAATATTGGAAGCCTCGGTTCTTCTTTGCCTCCATCCCGGACTGTCCCTTCCGAGCCGAGTGAAAGGAAATAAAGCTCAAGTATGTCAACCGGGTGTTGCTGTTGAACGAGTACAAGCAGACCTCGTACAACTTGATTCGTCAGCACCCTCTTTTTGACGTCCAATAGCTCCTGAACGAGGAGTTTTTATAGAGGTGGAATCTGACCCCGGGTAGGGACTCCGAGCCGAGCTCGCTACTTGTGTTTTTTCCTTGCGTATGCTCTGACTTCTCTCTTTCTTTCCTTGCACAGTGGTTGGCAACGTGCCTCAAATGGACCAGGCTCGGCTCAAGGCCAAGCTCCTTGAAGAGAGAAGAAGGAAGGCCGCCGAGAAGAAGGCTAGAGCTGAGGCCTCCAAGTCGGCGAAGGGCAAGGCCGTATTGCCGAGCCGAGCCCGAAGGACACTATGGTTGGCCTTGAGGCCGAGAAGGGCAAGGACCCTCCGAGGAAAGGGAAGGGCCAAAGGGAGAAGGGCGAGACGAGCCTGCCAAGGGACCCGAAGCCGCCCAAAATTTCCATCAACCTTACGGGAGGCAACCTTCCTGGAGTCGCTTCGCCCCCGGAGATTGCTCGGCTGGCCCTGGGGAGGGTCTCGGCCAACAACGTTCCAATCCAGCTGAGCTGACGCCTCTTCCCCGGGGACTCGGCCTTAACTTCGGCCGCCCAAGCCAAAGAGTGGCTCGATGCGAGTCGGCTGCCCAAAGATAAGGAGATGCTGGAGGGGCTGACTAACCCCGAGCTCGTCTCCACGCTCTTCCAAGATTTTACCATGGTAAGTCTCTACTCGTCTTTCGCAAAGTAACACTCTTATTTGGGCTCGGCCCCACTTATGCTCGGATGGCATTTTCAGGGGTTTTCTAAGGTGGTGGAGACCGTCCTTCGATTCGAGCGGATCCTTAACGAGAATGCTTCTCTCGAGGCTCAGACCAAACAGGCTGGGAAGGAGGCCATTAAGGCCTGCCGAGATGCCGAGGTGAAGCTCAAGAGGCCGAGTCCGACCTTAAGGCCCTTCAGGAGGAGGTGGCCCTTCTCCGAGCTCGGCACCAGAAGGAGGTACAGACCTTGAAGACCAAGCTGGAGCTGGCGAAGAAAAATGCCGAGGCCGATCTGGCTGATGCTCGTGCCGAGGCGGTGGTTGAGCAACTCAGGTTGAAGGAGTATGAGGAGCTGTGCCATAGTTTGCGAAAGCCCTCATACGAATCCAGGTACAACGAGGGTCGAGCCGACCTCCTCACCGAGCTCAAGGCTGCCTACCCTGACCTCAACCTTTCTCAGTTCGACGACGACGCGACCACTGTAGTCGAGGAGTTGGGAGACGAGGAGGGGGTAGAGGTTGTGCAGACCCTTCCAACCGAGGTCACCCCCTTGGCCGACCCTTCCGTCACTGCCGAGGACCCCGAGGACCTCCCTGCCGAGCATACTGCCGAGGACGCCAACAAGGACCCCGTGGAGATCTCTGCCCTCTGAAGTTTTTTTCCTTCTTGCCTGTGATGTACATGTCCCCATGCTCGGGGTTTGATAAATTTTCTTTTTCTTTTGTACTGGGCCAAGCTATCAGCCTTTTATTTTCTCTCTTTTTTTTTTCTTTTTTTTCTTTTTTTTCTTTTGTATGTATCGAGCTGAAAGGCTCTTTTTGTACCGTGCCGAGCTTTTCGGCCCTGAATGAATGAAACGAAACTTTTTCTTGAATTTTGTCTAAGTGTTTAAGCTCGGTAGTCCTTTTTTCGCTTCTTCATTAACGCTCTTCTTATGATTGAGAACCAAGGCCGAGCATCCAGTCA
The DNA here is from genome assembly GCF_018873765.1 of Telopea speciosissima. Classification (NCBI taxonomy): domain Eukaryota; kingdom Viridiplantae; phylum Streptophyta; class Magnoliopsida; order Proteales; family Proteaceae; genus Telopea; species Telopea speciosissima. The sequence goes on along the minus strand of NC_057916.1, from coordinate 83,610,007 downwards.
GAGTGTTCTGCCGAGGTTTGTGCCTTGGCAATTTTCAATTCTTTTAGCCTGGGCTGCCGGTTCGGCTTTGGCGCTTGGGCGTGTCTCAAGGTGCTGGGCCGTGGCAGAGCTCTCGGCCGAGATTAATGCCTTAGCTAATTCATTAGCAAGGGTTTAAGCTCGGCTCGGTCGTGTGTCATATTAGCGTTAGACTGCGGCGCTGAGCCGTTCATTCTGCCGAGGTTCCGAGCCGCTTGCTCGGCGCTGAGGTGGCTATTTCTTGAGTAGTATTAGGTATCAGCTAGCCTATGAGGACTGGTCTTACAAACTTGTTGCCGACCTATGAGGGTCGGTCTTTGTCGTAGGCCAATCTATGAGGACTGGTCTTACGACCTTGTTGCCGACCTATGACGGTCAGTCTTTGTTGTCGGCCAATCTATGAGGATCGATCTTATGACCTTTGTGCCGACTTATGAGGGTTGGTCTTTGACATCAGCCAGTCTATGAGGACTGGTCTTATGACTTTGGCGCCGACCTATGAGGGTCGGTCTTTGACGTCAGCCAGTCTATGAGGACTGATCTTATGACTCGGCATGTTTTAGACTCAAAATAAACTAAAGAATGGAGGAGAATCTCAATTTATTGACTTCCAAACAGGAAAGAACATCTGAGCTGAATCATAAAAGTTAAGGCCGAGGTCGAGTACATAGGTACTCGTCCAAAGCCGAGTACATAGGTACTTGTCCAAAGCCGAGCTGAACAGAATACTTCATTGAAAAAATTTCTTCAAATTTTCTGAGTTCCAAGGTGTCGGTACCTTTTTGCCCCCCAGAGTCTGCAAGCGATACGTCCCTAGGCGGATTTGCTTGGAGACTATATACGGCCCTTCCCAATTTGATGCTAACTTTCCTTGCTGCCTTGGTTGAGATGCTCTGAGCTTTCTGAGGACGAGGTCTCCTTGGCGAAAGTGTCGTTCCTTCACCCTTGAGTCGTAGTATCTTGCTGTCTTTTGCTGATATGCGGTATTCTGGAGTAGAGCATTCTCCCTTACTTCATCGAGGAAGTTGAGGTTAGCCCTCAGTCCATCTTCATACGTCTTCTCGTCAAAGTTGAGCACTCCATACGACGAGGCCTTGACCTCCATGGAGCTGAGGGCTTCAGTTCCGTATGCTAGCCGAAACGGGCTTTCTTTCGTGGGTGTTCTCACCGTTGTCCGATAGGCCCAAAGGAAGTTTGGGAGCTCTTCCACCCACCTTCCTTTGGCTTCATCTAATCTTCTTTTGATTCCCGCAAGTAGTGTTCGGTTCGACACTTCCACTTGCCTGTTGGCTTGTGGATAAGCTACTGCTACCGGGCGAAAATCTATATAGAAGTGCTTACAGAATTCCCGGAAGCTCGGGTTGTTGAATTGCACACCATTGTCCTCGATGAGAACTTTTGGGAGCCCGAACCGATAGATGACTTTGTCTCGGAAGAATTTTTCCATATTCTTCTCGGTGATGGTGGTCAAGGGCTCGGCCTCGACCCACTTAGTGAAGTAGTTGATGGCAACAACCAAGTGCTTCCGATTTTCGGACGCCGGGGTAAAGTCTCCGAGTATATCCATCCCCCACATGGCGAAAGGAATCGGGCTCAGCATCGATGTCAGCTTTGTCGCAGGTCGGCTCGGAACTGGCACAAGGAGCTGACACTTTTCGCATGTGTTCACATACTTCATAGCTTCTTCTTGCATTCTCGGCCAATAGAACCCTTGCCGAAGTATCTTGTATGCCAATGCTCAGCCCCCCATGTGGCTTCCGCATATTCCTTCGTATACTTCGGCCAAGGCGTACTCGGCCCCTTTCGGTCCGTGGCACCGAAGGAGGGGAGCAGAGATGGCTCTCTTGTACAATACTCCGTCGATCATTGTATACTTTGGCGCTAGAAATCTTAACTTTTCTTGCTTCGTCTCGATTCTCCTGGAGTTGATCGTTTTCCAAGTAGTTGACGATCGGGTCCATCCAGGTCGGCCCGTCTTCTTCAATGTGCTTCACACTTTCTTCTTGCAAGGATGGCTTTTCTAGTATCTCAACGTAGACTGATCGGCTCAGATTTGGGAGGTTGGCTTCGGCTAGCCGTGAGAGTGAGTCAGCTACTGCATTCTCTTGCCTCGGTACTCAGACCATCTCAAAGTGCTCGAGCTCGGAGATCAATGCTCGGGCTCGGCTCAGGTGTGCTATAGTTCTTTCATTCTTGGCCTCGTACTCACCGTTGACTTGGTTGACCACAAGTTGCGAGTCGCTCCGTACTTTCAGTCGGTCGACCCCTATGGCTTTGCTGACTCGGAGTCCGGCTAGGAGGGCTTCATACTCAGCTTCGTTGTTGGAGGCTAGAAACCTAAATCTCAAGGCATATTGTATGCGAAAACCCTCGGGGCTGACTAAGATCAGCCCAGCTCCATACCCGCCGGAATTGCTCGAGCCGTCAACGTTCATAACCCATGATTGTTCGGCCTCGAGCTCAGCTTTGGTGTCTCCCGTTGATTCGACATCCCGCAACTCGGGGTCGGGTATAGTACATTCCGCGATAAAATCCGCCAACGTTTGTCCTTTTATCGCCGTCCTAGGGTGGTAGCTTACATCGTATTCACTCAGCTCCACTGCCCACGCGATCAACGGACCCGACACATCCGGTTTGTGTAGTATCTTCTTGAGGGGTTGATCGGTTAATACCATGATTGGATGAGCCTGAAAATATGGCCTCAACTTCCTTGCGACCGTGACAAGGGCAAACGCTACCTTCTCAAACTTGGAGTATCTTGTCTCGGCATCAATGAGAACATGGCTGATGTAGTATATGGGCTTTTGTGCTCGGCCCTCCTCCCTGATCAGTACCGCGCTGACCGCGACTCCGGGCGAGGTAAATTTGGAGTTCTTCTTTAGGCTGGTACTCGTCGGTCCATTTGAAATCCTTTGGGCTTCGAATGTTCTTCGAAGTTTTGAAGAATGGGAGACATTTGTCGCCTGATCTCGACATGAACCGTGCCAACGCCGCAACTCTTTCGGTCAGTCTTTGTACCTGTCAGATCGTCCTTAGAGGGCTCATCTCTTGGATGGCCTTGATCTTCGTCGAGTTGGCCTCGATGCCCCGAATGGAGACCATAAAGCCGAGGAATTTTCCCGAAGTTACGCCGAAGGTGCATTTGGCGGGGTCCAGCTTCATTTGGTTCTTCCTCAACACGCCGAAGGCCTCTTCTAGGTTGGCTAAGTGATGCTCGGCCTTCAAGCTCTTCACCAGCATGTCGTCGACGTAGACTTCCATATTTCTGCCGATTTGCTCGCGGAATATATGGTTCACCAATCGCTGGTACGTCGCCCCGGCGTTTTTCAATCCGAACGGCATGACTTTGTAGCAAAAATTCTCTTGGTCGGTTCGGAATGCTGTGTAGGACTCATCTTCTTCGCGCATTAGGATTTGATTGTAGCCGGAATATGCGTCCATAAAGCTCAGCATCTCATGCCCAACCGTGGCGTCTATTGAGAGGTCGATCCGAGGCAGTGGGTACTCATCCTTCTGGCACGCCTTGTTGAGGTTGGTATAATCGACACACATTCTCCACTTCCCGTTTGGTTTGGGAACCATGATGACATTCGCCAACCACGTCGGGAATTTCTCTTCTCGGATGAACCCTGATCGGCGAAGCTTCTCCACCTCTTCCTTGATCGCGGCTTGTCGATCAAGGGCATAGTTTCTTCTCTTCTGCTGAATCGGCTTTTGGCTCGGATCCACATGGAGTCTGTGCTAGGCTAGGTGCCTCGGTATACCGGACATGTTGGCAGCCGACCAAGCAAAGACGTCGGCATTCGCCTTCAAGAAGTTTTCGAGCAGATTTCTTTGTTCCTCGCTCAGCGACGGTCCGAGCTGCACTATCTTCATTGGATCTTCATCGCTGAGGGAGAATGGGATGAGGTCTTCAAAGGGCCTTCGGCGCCTTTCGGTGAGCTCATCCCGCTGATCCTTAAGGAGGTGCTCAGCACACATCGCCATTCCTCAGACATTCTCCTTAATTTGCTTGATAAAGGCGGCGTAGCATTCTCGAGCCTCTTTTGATCACCACGGATTTCTCCGATGCCATTTTCCGTGGGGAACTTCATCTACAAATGCACCAGCGAGATGATGGCCTGGAGGGCGGTCAGTAATGGGCGGCCGAGTATGGCGTTGAAAGCCACCACCGACCGTACCACCACGAATTTGACTTGGACCGTCGTTTGGCATGGAGCTTGTTCGAACGTGACCAGTAGGTCGATCGAGCCCTTGGTGGTGGCGGCGGCCCCTGAGAATCCATGGACGGAGGTTCCTTCCAGCTTAAGTGCGTTATCACCGAAGTCGAACTGTCAATATGCGTCAAGTGACATGAGATCTACGGACGCCCCCGTATCGACCAACACCCAATGAACGGGTCTCCTCGCAATCTCTACCTGCACCACTAAAGCGTCATCGTGAGGTAAACTTATACCTTCGAGGTCAGCCTCGGAGAAGGAGATAGTCGCCTCGGACTTCGGCCTCTTGCTCTGCATCTCCGCGACCCCAACGAACCGCGTATTTGCCTTAGCCTTCCAGGTGGATTCTTGGTCGGGCCCTCCAAGGATAGTGTATATGGGAGCTCCTTTGTCATTACTCGGCCCGGATCTGTCATCTTTCTTTTCGGCTCGGCCTTCTCCTCATCACGCTCGGCCATTTGACTCTCGGACCTTGGCTCGGCTTTCTTCTGGTCGCGGTCTTCGGACCGTCGACTTCCACGCTCTTCCCGGCTCCCCTTGATGTACCGCTTCAAGTGCCCTGCCTTGATCAACTCTTCAATTTCTCTTTTCAGCTGATAACAGTCTTCCGTGTCATGTCCAGTGTCTTTGTGGAATAAACAGTATTTGTTGGGGTTCCGGGATGATTTGGCTTGCATCGGCCGAGGTCGGCAGATGTGTCCATCATCTTGAATTTGCATCAAGATCTCCTTCCGCGACGTATTCAAGGGGGTGTATTCGGGACTCCGAGCTCGGTCTGACCTCTCTGCTCGGCGGTCAGTCCTGGTCCTCTTCTCGTCTTTCCGGTCATCGGTTGCTGACCTCTTCTTCTCCGTCTTGCTTGCGCTCATCTTCTGCGCTTAGAGCACCTCTGCCATGTTTGCGAACTCGTTGCACCTTTCCAAGAGCTCGGCCATGTTTTTAGTTGGCTTCTTGGCCGAGTCCTTGATGAGGTCCATATCTGTGAGTCCGTTGCTCATCGCCTTGTGCACCGTGGCCTCGTCCAAATCCTTGATGTCTAAGGATTCTTTCTTAAATCGGGAAACGAAAGCTCCAATTGACTCGTCGGGCCTTTGCTTCACGCTAAGGAGGTTGACGGTCGTCTTCTTGTGCTTCATGCTACTCTGGAAGCGGGTCACTAGAACCATGAGGTCGCCGCGCCCTTAAGGGATAACGGGAAAGCTCGGCAAGATACAACTTCAGATCCTCCGTACATGGTCATCATCACATTGAAGTAGTTGATGTGGTCTGTCGGGTCAGTGGTGCCGTCATACCGGTCGAAGGGAGGCGATTTGAACCAGGCTGGTAGGGGTGCAGTCATGATTTCGGGAGGATAAGGGTGCCGCCCGACCAGGGAGTAGGGGTCCGGGGTCGCCTGCTTCTTCAGTCCCTCAACCTGCTCGGCCAACTCTCGCAGCCTTCTTTCTACTTCGATTCCAGGTGCTCGGCCGTTCGGCTCGTCCGATCGGTGCAAGTTATCCTGCTCATCCGGCCGAGGTCGGCCATTGTGCTCGGCTCGGTTAGCCTCACTCCTTGCTCTTCTTTCTACTTGGAAGTTGGACCCGCGGGGGCTTCTCTGCTGCTCTTCTTGGAGAGGCAGGCTTCGACGCCGGGGGCTATGGCGAGATCGTTCTCCATTCCTCGCGTCCTGTCTCCCACGGAGCTGTTCCCCTTGTTCTCGGCTTCCCCTCGGCTGTCCGTCCTCCCTGAGCCGGCCGAAAAATACCGATCTTTTCGCGGTCGACGCCGCTGGTTCAATCTCTCGCCCCGCTCTTGGGCTCTGAAGATGCTCCAGCTCATCCCGCTGAGCGCTTCTATTGGGGTGCGGGGGAGGAGTTCTCTGTCGGGGTGGATGAGACGATGTTGCCCGGCTCGGCTCGGCCCAATGCCGGCCCCCATTCAGCTACAAATTCTCTTCAAAGAGTGCTGAGGCCAAGGGGGTGCTGCCGGCGGCTGGTCCAGCAACCCACCCTAGGCCATCTGTCCCATGAGAGTTCGCAACATCTCATTAGTGCGAAGCACTTGTAGCTGAAGATCCATAACTTAACGATTGTTCGCCCGAGCCTCGTGATCCAAACTCTCCGGTAAGGACGGTAGCAGTGGCAAGTTCAGCCCGTTCGGCTCGGCTTGAGTCCGATCCACTGCCGCTGTTTCCAACACACTTCCACCATTTTCTCCCTCCGGCGGTGGGATCTGATTGGCGGTAACGCCCGCACTACGCTGAGTTACACCCCCTCGTGGGGGACTTTTGGCTGCACCTTGCCGCGACTTTTCAGGGGGCGGCGGAGAGCGCCTCACCTGCCCATCGGGCTGCGGCTCATCCCCATGAGAGGCAGAGCCGTGTTGTCCCGATCTTGTCTGCACAACCATTGCCTTCGCTCTGTTAATTGGTAGAAACGACGATAGCTAGCTGAAGTCGTTCCCACAGACGTCGCCAAATCTATTGCGTGTGAAAACCTCCTGCACCCGGTTCGCCCGTGGATGAGCCTGCAAAAACCGGGTAAGCGCAAGAGAGCCGGTGTGGCTCCGGCCTAGGACTCTCCGACGCTCAAGTCAGGTCTCCAATGCAACAGCATAACTGCGTAGTAAAAGTGAGATGAGCGTTTGAGCTCCATACCTGGGTATTTATAGGCTGAGATGAGGCTGTGGAAGGAGTCCTTGTTTGGGAAGAGTTCTCAATTGGTAGGGCTCTTCCAACGAGGCAAAGTGGAGAGTTATGATAAGAGCTGGACTCCTAAAGAGGTAAGAGTCCTCGTGGAAGTGTGATTTAGTATCGCGTGGGAATATGGCTCGATCCTTATCCCGCGATTCTCGGACTGTGGTGACGTGGCTCTGTGACCCCCGGTGAGCCGTTATTGCTGTCTCTAGGGAGGGCATGGCCTCGGGTGGCCGTGGTGTTAGTGCTCGGCCTCGGCCTAGGCACATGTGGCATGGGAATTGGCCCCGGTCATGTAGGGCTCAGCTGTCCTGATGCTCGGCCATGGAACCCGGCCACACTGGAGAGATTGCCTTCTTTATTCTGTATTTAGTGTAGCGCCGTGCACTGGGTGCTAGGCCCGGTTCTCGGCGGAATAGTTACTCGGCCTTGGTGCTTGGCCAAGCAGGGATTAAGGTGATGTTATTCTTCCGGGTGACCGGTTCGACTCGGCGCTAAAAGGCTCGGCTCGGCCCGCAGGTTCGGCCTCAACATATCCACGTGGCATTTTCTGGTTGGTTGGTGATTCCATGACTCATCAGAGTTATAGAATATAATAATTTATTGGTTGCAAAAGATGCAACCAACTTGGTTCCTCAAAATATTAGTAGATCTAATAGATAATTTGCTTATAAAATATTGTTCATAAGGACTCTTGTATGTAGCAAAATTCCATCCCTTCTAAATTGACCAGGACTGCAAACCACCAGAACAAAATGGTCCAGCACCCAACTCAGTTTAAAAAAATATTGTTATCAAAGAGAAATTCATTGAGTCAGCCGAAATAAAGCACACCAAATTAAGAATAAATAAAAAAGGTGATCAAATTCATACCTGTTGTGAATGCAAGGTCACAGATGATAAAGAAATTACATGCGCCAGAATCTACAATGACACAACAGTTGCCTTCGCAACAGAACCCATAGATGGAAGCTTCTCCAGTGTCATTGCCATCAAATCAAACAGTGGTTGAGCATTACCAATTTAGAAGAAGCCAACTCTTTTGAGCACCTTTGTTCAAGATACTTGGCAATCTACAGCAAAGAATAGGAAACCAAAATAACCTCCAACTAGAAGCCATTGAAATGCAAATAACGAAAGAAGGTCAAATTAGGTTGAAAGAAGGGAGTACCTTCGGAATTCGGAGGGGTTCTTGGCAGCATATTCACACAATTTAACAATTTTCTGTTCATTTGGAGCACCCTTCTACAAAATTACACAGCAAGACATCATTATCCTGGATGTTAAATAGATAAGCAGGACTACTCTGATTTTATAACATCATATAACAAGAAGATAGATGCGTCTATCTTAAAGAAGGATACAAGACATCCAAATTGACAACCCAACAAAATAGATAGGAAAACGCATATACTCTCTCTCTATAATCTGGTAAAGTCAGTGTTTCTATCACAAAATTATGTGGTACCTTTCAATTCAGAAGAGCTCAGAAGGAACCTTACTCAGGCACTTACCTGCAGATATTTCAACTTTGCCACGCCTACCTCATCAGTTGGATTAATCATCCTACATCAAAGGAAAAGGAAATTAAAAATATAATTCAGATTCTTGGTCCATTTGGCCAAGCAAACAAGAAGTCCTACAGAAGGTTCAACCCAGTTACTTAATTCACAATATGATCTACCTGGCTTCAAGCTCTGAAATTTTCACAAGCAATAACTGCTCCCTTTAGAATACAGCTCTTTCAACCTGTCAATTGCGAAAATATAGAATAATTTGCACTAAACTTGCTCTCAAATCATACATAAGGAGAACTACAACACCGAATTAATATTAGAAAGAACGAATTGAACAGTTCCATCATGCTTCAGAGCTTATAGAGAGCATTGGAAAATAAAATTTCACATAAAGCTGCCATTGAGACCTAATATAATAGGCAAATGTATGGCATAAAATTCTTTTAATAAGAAAAAGAATACTGAGTAAACCAATGATCGGCTGTTACTTTAAAGTACTAGTAAGTTTATTAAAGAAGAGGAAACAGACTGATAACAACAGTTTTTCTGAAAGGAATAACAATGAAAACTCAGATCATAATAATAATAATAACAATAATAAAATCCACAGATCGCTCTATTTCTAGGTCAAGGGAAGTCAGGTTGGGGTGCAAAGAACGCCGACCATGCATAAAACACAACACAAGTTGAACGTGCTAATTAAACAGAAATTAAAACGCAATGACTCAATAAAAAAATTAAAAATAAAAAATCAGAACTAAAAAGTAAACAATTAACTAATTTAAAACTAACGAAAATACTTACCTGGTGTTGGCTGTTGCGCAATTCCACGTGCAGCCCCCGATGAACGGTTACACATATGACCTTAAAAGGGCTTGGGGAATTAAAACTAAACCTAAACACCCAATCTAATGCTGGAATAAAAAAAAAACTTACATAAAATAACCCTAATTACATAAAGTCTAGGAATTAGAAGTAAACCAAACGGACAGCTTGTCCTGCTCGATCTACTCGGCTTCCTGCACAAACAAAGAGAACGTTAGGTATACTCAAATTAACCTAACAAAGTACTTAAAAATAAAAATTCTGGAATTATGAAAATAAAGCTAAAACAAAGTAACACAAAACAACTCAATCAATCTTAGCACCCATGCTTCGATTCGCCGGCAATGGCCCAAAAATTTAAGAGAGGGATTTTTAAAAGAGATGGGATTTAGGAAGGATTAGAAACCGTAGTGGGAAGAGAGAAGAAGAGAGAAAGAAAGAGAATTTAATCTAAATACCAAATTTGATCCAAATTTTCGTTTTAAACATATCTTGCCATCTTAGCACCGGATGACCCAATCTGAGAATTAAAGTTGCTCCAATTAATATTCCGGACGATATGAGCCCAATATCGGATATCTTTGGAAAATTTCCCAATTATCTGAAATTACAGTTATGCCCTTGGGTCTTCAATGAAACTTCTTCCCATATGCCGAAAATACCGTTGTACCCTGAAAATACAGAAAAGTACCGGAATCGCTCCATCCTAAGCAGATAAAAATGCAGAATTAAATGGGATACTTTCACACATAAATTTGCTCATCAAATACCCCCACACTTAGATTTCGCAAGTCCTCGAGCAAAATGAAAATAAAGAAAACAAAAATCCTAATTCACATTCGTAGGAACCACGGTTGCACTTAGCATGTGCAACAAACTTTTAAACCCTTAGGTTACCCCTAGTGGACGAGTTTTGTCTCGTGAGTGTTTGCAGGGAATATGCACACAAAATTCATTATTGCAAGTTTAAATTTTGACAATGGGTAAAAAGCACACACCAAACCCGAAACTAAGATGTTCTACTTAGGATCAAGAAGACAAAGGTACCCCCACACTTAAGCTCATAGTACCCAATATTGATTCTAGCAACAGGTATACATCCTAATTAGGGAATCTCCCCATATCTTCCAAACACCACCTTACTTAAGGTAAGACCACTTATGACGTCGAGGGCACCAAGGACTTTAGGCTACAGAGCATTTGTTACCATACAATTGCACCAAGGCAATGACATTTTTTCCTCTTTTTTTTTTCAAAACAATGAACTCCATTTGTGACTCCACTACTGTTCCTCAAATGCTATGCAGGGTCACTACATAAGACACCCGAGCTACTTGGTAGCTTTGTTTCCTACATATATCCACATGGATAGTGATGCTAGAGCTCTTTATCAAAGGTTTCACCCCAAGGAGTGTCGATCAAGTCACCTCGCTTCCTGAGGCGTAGTACCCTGTCTAGCCCCAAGGAATTCAACACTTACTTGTTTTTTTTTTTTCCAGAGGTTTTACCCCAAGGAGTGTAGATCAAGTCACCTCGCTTCCTGAGGCGGAGTGCCCTGTCTAGCTCCAAGGAATTCAACTCCTACTTTTTTTTTTTTCCGGAGGTTTCACCCCAAGGAGTGTCGATCAAGTCACCTCGCTTCCTGAGGCGGAGTGCCTTGTCTAGCTCCAAGGAATTCAACTCTTACTTTTATTTTGTTTTTTAGAGGTTTCACCCCAAGGAGTGTCGATCAACTCACCTCACTTCCTGAGGCGGAGTGCCCTGTCTAGCTCCAAGGAATTCAACTCTTACTTTTATTTTATTTTATTTTATTTTTTTTCATGTCACGCCAAAACTAAACTTGGTCTCAGCTCCTAACAAAAAGCTCAAAGAAACACAAGACAGTCAAGTGGTCTGTCCCTTCGACAAGATGGGGCTCCTATTGTCTGAGTCAAAACCCACCTTAGGATACATACTAGCTACTGTCCTCTCAACAGGGTTTTCATTACTTCAGATTAGGATTCCTAAGTCTCTTTCTCCCACGTTTCGCATCAAACTAACAGAGAGACATGTAACACTTACCAAAAGCCAAAAAATAAAAATATGTCAAGCGGTCTCACACACCCCCCCACACTTAAAGTATGCAGTGTCCTCAATGCATGCAAAAGAATAAAAACAGGGATAAGGGAAGGAGTGTACCAGAAATCAGCAATATACGGTAGAACAGTGCATGCAGCAATCAGTAGCATCTACCTAAAAAGACGAAAAACAAACAAACACACAAACAAAAGAAATAATTTCATGAAGCAAGGAAGGGGGCGGTCACGATCATCTTCTATGGTTGGGGTCGTGCCGTCGTTCTTCGTTGAGAGTTCTACTCAGAATTATAAAGAGAACTATAAAGAGAACTATAATTGTTAGATTGGGTATCATCCTTGAGCAGCAAACTTTCACCAATCATTCACCAATCTTTATTTATGGACATACATAAAGAGAACTATAACACTAAATTAATATTAGAAAGAAAGAATTGAAAAGTTCCATCATGCTTCAGAGCTTATAGAGAGCATTGGAAAATAAAATTTCACATAGAGCTACTATTGGGACCTAATATAATAGGCAAACATATGGCATACAATTCTTTTAATAAGAAAAAAAATACTGAGTAAACCAGTGATCGGTTGTTGCTTTAAAGTACTAGTGAGTTTATTAACAAAGAGGAAACAGACTGATAACAACAGTTTTTCTGATAGGAATAACGATGAAAACTTGGATCATAATAACAATAATTATAAATAATAAAAAATCCATCCTTGCCTAGGGAGTCCACCGAATCATTAGTGGAAGTTGGGAATCCCAAGAATGATACACTTGATGCAGCCATCTACCCCCCTGGTTTCTCTAAAATGTTACATATTGTCAAGGAATCTCTTACCCATGGACCTCCAGCCTAAAATATTGTTAGAAGCACCCTAGCTTACCACATTAATAGAATTAAGCTTCTAGCTACATCATCCAACTGGTAAAAAAACATCAATATCTCACATCAAGTATAATGAAAAAGCAGCTTTAGCGAGAGAGAGAATAGAAACGGCACCAAAATACCTGCAGTGTCCACAGAGTAGCACAGATCAGACAAAACAACCATAGCTAACGCCTACCGAGGAACCCAATGCTTCCCATTATAAAAGTAAGCGAACATTGGATCTCAAACCTGGTGCATTGTCGTACTCTCCTTGGCCAATTCTACTATTTTCTGGACACAAATTTGAGCCCATATTTTTTTATTTTCAATCTCTTCTCTGTTGTGCAAGTAAACCAATGTATTAACGACAGTCGACTACATTATTTTTTTTTATCTTTGGAGGAATGGAAAGAAAAAAGTTCCATCAGAAAAATGCATAATAAATCAAGAATATGATACTGAAGGACCTCATTTTTGGAGTTAAACATGTATGGTTGCTCATTATTACCGAGTCAATAGAGTGCAATCTTTTTTTTCTCGTCTTAGCCTAAGGTAGCTCAGGCTGAGATCACTGCCAACATCCACACCACCCCTTGCTTCACATCTAACTACTTCATCAACCCAATTGTGATCTGGCTCCCCCTTTCACCATCATCTACAAGATTTACAACTGCCTCGCAGTTATCCAGTGTGGCATGCACAATCTGCACAATGTATAAATACTTCAATCAAAAGAAATTCATGATTGAGGAACCCAATTAAATTTAATATAACCCAAACTGTTGATCCTATGTAACTACCATTACATGTGTTCGAGTGCGTTAGACACAGATAATGTTAGTAGATGGACACATATCAAACTCAATGATCTCCTAGAACTAAATACAGTCCGCAGACACACCCACACTATGTCAAATGTGCATCAATATGAGTAAACATGTCAAAAATCTAACAAGAGTGTGAAGTCTTGGAATGCCAGCCCTAGACACAAGATATGAGCAACCATGCCGCCCCTCAACACACGCAGAAATTCTTTCTTGTAGCATATATTTCAGAAGAAAATCCCCAAAATTTGATGAGTTATAGAATATAATAATTTATTGGTTGCAAAAGATGCAACCAACTTGGTTCCTCAAAATATTAGTAGATCTAAGAGATAATTTGCTTATAAAATATTTTTCTTAAGGACTCTTGTATGTAGCAAAATTCTATCCCTTCTTAATTGACCAAGACTGCAAACCACCAGAACAAAATGGTCCAGCACCCAGTTCAGTTTAAAAAAATATTGTTATCAAAGAGAAATTCATTGTGAGTCGGCCGAAATAAAGCACACCAAATTAAGACGAAAATAAAAAAGGTGATCAAATTCATACCTATTGTGAATGCAAGGTCACAGATGATAAAGAAATTACATGCGCCAGAATCTACAATGACACAACAATTGCCTTCACAATAGAACCCATAGATGGAAGCTTCTCCAGTGTCATTGCCATCAAATCAAACAGTGGTCGAGCATTACCAATTTATAAGAAGCCAACTCTTTTGAGCACCTTTGTTCGAGATACCTGGCAATCTACAGCAAAGAAAAGGAAACCAAAATAACCACCAACTAGAAGCCATTGTTACGCAAATAACGAAAGAAGGTTAAATTAGGTAGAAAGAAGGGAGTACCTTCGGAATTCAGAGGGGTTCTTGGCAGCATATTCACACAATTTAACAATTTTCTGTTCATTTGGAGCACCCTTCTACAAAATTACACAGCAAGACATCATTATCCTGGATGTTAATTAGATAAGTAGGACTACTCTGATTTTATAACATCATATAACAAGAAGATAGATGCGTCTATCTCAAAGAAGGATACAAGACATCCAAATTGACAACCCTACAAAATAGATAGGAAAACGTATATACTCTCTCTCTCTTTATTATCTGGTAAAGTCAGTATTTCTATCACAAAATCATGTGGTACCTTTCAATTCAGAAGAGCTCAGAACTAACCTTACTCAGGCACTTACCTGCATATATTTCAACCTTACCTCGGCTACCTCATCAATTGGATTAATCATCCTACAACAAAGGAAAAGGAAAGCAACAATATAATTCGGATTCTTGGTCCATTTGGCCAAGCAAACACGAAGTCCTACAGAAGGTTCAACCCAGTTACTTAATTCACAATATGATCTACCTGGCTTCAAGCTCTGAAATTTTCACAAGCAATAACTGCACCCTTTAGAACACAGCTGTTCCAACCTGTCAATTGCAAAAATATAGAATAATTTGCTCTTAACTTGCTCTCAAATCATACATAAAGAAAACTACAACACATAATTAATATTAGAAAGAAAGAATTGAACAGTTCCATCATCCATCAGAGCTTATGGAGAGCATTGGAAAATAAAATTTCACATAAAGCTGCTATTGAGACCTAATATAATAGGCAAACGTATGGCATAAAATTCTTTTAATAAGAAAAAGAATACTGAGTAAACCAGTGATCGGCTGTTACTTTAAAGTACTAGTAAGTTTATTAAAGAAGAGGAAACAGACTGATAACATCAGTTTTTCTGATGGGAATAACAATGAAAACTCGGATCATAATAATAATAATAACAATAATAAAATCCACAGATCACTCTATTTCTAGGTCAAGGGAAGTCAAGTTGGGGTGCAAAGAACGCCGACCACGCATAAAACACAACACAAGTTGAACATGCTAATTAAACAGAAATTAAAACGTAATAACTCAATAAAAACAAAAAAAGTAAAAATCAGAACTAAAAAGTAAACAATTAACTAATTTATAACTATCGAAAATACCTACCTGGTGTAGGAGGTTGCGCAATTCCACATGCTGCCCCCGATGAACGGTTACACATATGACCTTAAGGGGCTGGGGGAATTAAAATTAAACTTAAACACCAAATCTAATGCTGGAATAAAAAAAAAATTACATAAAATAACCCTAATTACATAAAGTCTAGGAAGTAGAAGTAAACCAAACGGACAGCTTGTCCTGCTCGATCTACTCGGCTTCCTGCACAAACAAAGAGAACGTTAGGTATACTCAAATTAACCTAATAAAGTACTTAAAAATAAAAATTCCGGAATTATGAAATTAAAGCTAAAACAAAGTAACACAAAACAACTCAATCAATCTTAGCAACTGTGCCTCGGTTCCCCGGCAACGACCCCAAAATTTAAGAGAGGGATTTTTAAAAGAGATGGGATTTAGGAAGGATCAGAAACCGTAGTGGGATGAGAGAGGAAGAGAGAAAGAAAGAGAATTTAATTAAAATATCAAATTTGATCCAAATTCTCGTTTTAAACATATCTCTCCATCCTGGCCTCGAATGGACCCAATATGAGAATTAAAGTTGCTCCAATTAATATTCCGGACGACATGAGCCTAATATCGGATATCTTCTGAAAATTTTCCAATTTTGTGAAATTATAGTTATGCCCTTGGGTCTTCAGTGAAACTTCTTCCCATATGTCGAAAATGCCCTTGTACCCTGAAAATACAGAAAAGTACCCGAATAGCTCCATTCTAAGCAGATAAAAATGCAGAATTAAATTTGATAATTTCACACATAAATGTGCTCATCAAATACCCCCACACTTAGATTTTGCTAGTCCTCGAGCAAAAAGAAAATAAAGAAAACAAAAATCCTAACTCACTTTCGTAGGAATCACGGTTTTCACTTAGCATGTGCAACAAGCTTTTAAACCCTTAGGTTACCCCGAGTGGACGAGTTTTGTCTCGTGAGTGTTTGCAGGGAATATACACACAATTCATGATTGCAAGTTTAAATTTTGACAATGGGTAAGAAGCACATCAAACCCGAAACTAAGATTTCTACTTAGGTTCAAGAAGACAAAGGTACCCCCCCACTTAAGCTCTTAGTACCCAATATTAATTCTAGCAACAGGTATACATCCTAATTAGGGAATCTTCCCATATCTTCCAAACACCGCCATACTTAAGGTAACACCACTCATGACGTCAAGGGCACCAAGGACTTTAGGCTTCGGAGCATTTTTTACAATACAATTGTACCAAGGATATGACATTTCTTCCTTCTTTTTTTTTTTTTTTTCAAAACAATGAACTCCATTTGTTACTCCACTACTGTTCCTTAAATGCCATGCAGGGTCACTACACAAGACACCCGAGCCTCTTGGTAGCTTTGTTTCTTACATATATCCACATGGATAGTGATGCTAGAGCTCTTTTTCAGAGGTTTCACCCCAAGGAGTGTCGATCAAGTCACCTCGCTTCCTGAGCCGGAGTGCCCTGTCTAGCCTCAAGGAATTCAACTCTTACTTTTAATTTTTTTTTTCCAGAGGTTTCACCCTAAGGAGTGTCGATCAAGTCACCTCGCTTCCTGAGGCGGAGTGCCCTGTCTAGCCCCAAGGAATTCAACTCTTACTTTTATTTTTTTTTTCCAGAGGTTTCACCCTAAGGAGTGTCGCTCAAGTCACCTCGCTTCCTGAGGCGGAGTGCCCTGTCTAGCCCCAAGGAATTCAACTCTTACTTTTATTTATTTTTTTCAGAGGTTTCACCCCAAGGAGTGTCGATCAAGTCACCTCGCTTCCTGAGGCGGAGTGCCCTGTCTAGCTCCAAGGAATTCAACTCTTACTTTTATTTTTCAAAACAATGAACTCCAATTGTTACTCCACTACTGTTCCTCAAATGCCATGCAGGGTCACTACACAAGACACCCGAGCTACTTGGTAGCTTTGTTTCTTACATATATCCACATGGATAGTGGTGCTAGAGCTCTTTTTCAGAGGTTTCACCCCAAGAAGTGTCGATCAAGTCACCTCGCTTCCTGAGGCGGAGTGCCCTGTCTAGCCCCAAGGAACTCAACTCTTACTTTTATTTTTTTTTTCCAGAGGTTTCACCCCAAGGAGTGTCGATCAAGTCACCTCGCTTCCTGAGGCGGAGTGCCCTGTCTAGCCCCAAAGAATTCAACTCTTACTTTTATTTTTTTTTTCAGAGGTTTCACCCCAAGGAGTATCGATCAAGTCACCTCGCTTCCTGAGGCGGAGTGCCCTGTCTAGCTGCAAGGACTTCAACTCTTACTTTTATTTTTCAAAACAATGAACTCCATTTATTACTCCACTACTGTTCCTCAAATGCCATGCAGGGTCACTACACAAGACACCCGAGCTACTTGGTAGCTTTGTTTCTTACATATATCCACATGGATAGTGATGCTAGAGCTCTTTTTCAAAGGTTTCACCCCAAGGAGTGTCGATCAAGTCACCTCGCTTCCTGAGGCGGAGTGCCCTGTCTAGCTCCAAGGAATTCAACTCTTACTTCTATTTTTCAAAACAATGAACTCCATTTGTTACTCCACTACTGTTCCTCAAATGCCATGCAGGGTCACTACACAAGACACCAGAGCTACTTGGTAGCTTTGTTTCTTACATATATCCACATGGATAGTGATGCCAGAGCTCTTTTTCAGAGGTTTCACCCCAAGGAGTGTCGATCAAGTCACCTTGCTTCCTGAGGCGGAGTGCCCTGCCTAGCTCCAAGGAATTCAACTCTTACTTTTATTTTTTTTTCCAGAGGTTTCACCCCAAGGAGTGTCGATCAAGTCACCTCGCTTCCTGAGGCGGAGTACCTTGTCTAGCTCCAAAGAATTCAACTCTTACTTTTATTTTATTTTATTTTATTTTATTTTTATTTTTATTTTTTTTATGTCACGCCAAAACTAAACTTGGTCTCAGCTCCTAACCAAAAGCTCAAAGAAACACAAGACAGCCAAGTGGTCTGTCCCTTCGTCAAGATGGGGCTCTTATTGTCTGAGTCAAAACCCACCTTAGGATACATACTAGCTACTGTCCTCTCAACAGGGCTTTCATTACTTCAGATTAGGGTTCCTAAGTCTCTTTCTCCCGCGTTTCGCATTAAAGTAACAGAGAGACATGTAACACTTACCAAAAGCCAACAAATAAAAATCTGTCAATCGGTCTCACACCTCCCCACACTTAAAGTATGCAGTGTCCTCAATGCATGCAAAAGAATAAAAACAAGGATAAGGGAAGGAGTGTACAAGAAATCAGCAATATACGGCAGAACAGTGCATCCAGCAATCAGTAGCAGCTACCTAAAAAGACAAAAACAAACAAACACAAAAACAAAAGAAATAATTTCATGAAGCAAGGAAGGGGGCGGTCACGATCATCTTCTATGGTTGGAGTCGTGCCGTCGTTCTTCGTTGAGAGTTCTGCTCAGAATTGTAAAGAGAACTATAACAGTTAGATTGGGTATCATCCTTGAGCAGCAAACTTTCACCAATCTTTATTTATGCACATACATAAAGAGAACTATAACACACAGAATTAATATTAGAAAGAAAGAATTGAAAAGTTCCATCATGCTTCAAAGGTTATAGAGAGCATTGGAAAATAAAATTTCACATAGAGCTGCTATTGAGACCTAATATAATAGGCAAACATATGGCATATTATTCTTTTAATAAGAAAAAGAATACTGAGTAAACCAGTGATCGGCTGTTGCTTTACAGTACTAGTGAGTTTATTAAAGAAGAGGAAACATACTGATAACAACAGTTTTTCTGATAGGAATAACAATGAAAACTCGGATCATAATAACAATAATAATAAATAAAAAAATCCATCCTTGCCTAGGGAGTCCACCGAATCATTAGTGGAAGTTGGGAATCCTAAGAATGATACACTTGATGCAGCCGTCTACTCCCCCCCCCCCCCCCGGTTTCTCTAAAATGTTACATATTGTCAGGAATCTCTTACCCATGACCTCCGGCCTAAAACACTGCTAGAAGCACCCTAGCTGACCACATTAATAGAATTCAGCTTCTAGCTACATAATCCAACTGGCAAAAAAACATCAATATCTCACATCAAGTATAATTAAAAAGCAGTTTTAGCGAGAGAGAGAGAATAGAAATGGCACCAAAATACCTGCAGTATCCACAAAGTAGCACATATCAGACAAAACAACCATAGCTAACGCCTACCGAGGAACCCAGTGCTTCCCATTATCAAAGTAAGCAAACATTGGATCTCAAACCTGGTGCATTGTCGTACACTCCTTGGCCAATTCTACTATTTTCTGGACAATAATTTGAGCCCATATTTTTTTATTTTCAATCTCTTCTCTGTTGTGCAAGTAAACTAATGTATTAACGACAGCCGACTACATTATTTTTTTTTATCTTTGGAGGAATGGAAAGAAAAAGTTCCATCAGAAAAATGCATAATAAATCAAGAATATGATACTGAAGGACCTCATTTTTGGAGTTAAACATGTATGGTTGCTCATTATTACCGAGTCAAAAGAGTGCAATCTTTTTTTTCTCGTCTTAGCCTAAGGTAGCTCAGGCTGAGATCACTGCCAACACCCACACCACCCCTTACTTCACATCTAACTACTTCATCAACCCAATTGTGAATTGTGATCTGGCTCCCCCTTTCACCATCATCTACAAAATTTATATCTGGTTCGCAATTATCCAGTGTGGCATGCACAATCCGCGCAAAGTATAAATCCTTCAATCAAAAGAAATACATGTTTGAGGAGCCCGCCTATGGTAGCTCAGGCTGAGATCACTGCCAACACCCACACCACCCCTTGCTTCACATCTAATTACTTCATCAACCCAATTGTGATCTGGCTCCCCCTTTCACCATCATCTACAAGATTTATAACTGGCTCGCAGTTATCCAATGTGGCATGCACAATCTGCACAAAGTATAAATACTTCAATCAAAAGAAATTCATGATTGAGGAACCCAATTAAATTTAATATAGCCAAAATTTTGACAGGTACAAACAGAAGCTTAAATTGGAAGTATATCCACAAGTAGAGAGACTTGATTATCAGACTAGCAAATATAAATGAATGTGTATGCTTTCATCATAACTTGCTAAGGGTTTACAAACTGTTGATCCTATGTAACTACCATTACATGTGTTCGCGTGCGTTAGACACAGAAAATGTTAGCAGTTGGACACATATCAAACTCAATGATCTCCTAGAACTAAATACAGTCCGCATACACACCCACACTACCTCAAATGTGCATCAATATGAGTAAACATGTCAAAAATCTAACAAGAGTGTGAAGTCTTGGAATGCCAGCCCTAGACACAAGATATGAGCAACCATGCCGCCCCTCAACACACGCAGAAATTCTTTCTTGTAGCATATATTTCAGAAGAAAATCCCCAAAATTTGATGAGTTATAGAATATAATAATTTATTGGTTGCAAAAGATGCAATCAACTTGGTTCCTCAAAATATTAGTAGATCTAAAAGACAATTTGCTTATAAATACTGTTCATAAGGACTCTTGTATCTAGCAAAATTCTATCCCTTCTTAATTGACCAGGACTGCAAACCCCCAAAACAAAATGGTCCAGCACCCAGTTCAGTTTAAAAAAATATTGTTATCAAAGAGAAATTCATTGTGAGTCGGCCGAAATAAAACACACCAAATTAAGACGAAAATAAAAAAGGTGATCAAATTCATAACTGTTGTGAATGCAAGGTCACAGATGATAAAGAAATTACACGCGCCAGAATCTACAATGACCCAACAGTTGCTTTCGCAACAGAACCCATGGATGGAAGCTTCTCCAGTGTCAATGCCATCAAATCAAACAGTGGTCGAGCATTACCAATTTAGAAGAAGCCAACTCTTTTGAGCACCTTTGTTCGAGATACCTGATAGAGTACATAATTAATATTAGAAAGAAAGAATTGAACAGTTCCATCATGCTTCAGAGCTTATAGAGAGCATTGGAAAATAAAATTTCACATAAAGCTGCTATTGAGACCTAATATAATAGGCAAACGTATGGCATAAAATTCTTTTAAAAAGAAAAAGAATACTGAATAAACCAGTGATCGGCTGTTACTTTAAAGTACTAGAAAGTTTATTAAAGAAGAGGAAACAGACTGATAACAACAGTTTTTCTGATAGGAATAACAATGAAAACTCGAATCATAATAATAATAATAACAATAATAAAATCCACAGATCGCTCTATTTCTAGGTCAAGGGAAGTCAGGTTCGGGTGCAAAGAACGCCGACCATGCATAAAATACAACACAAGTTGAACGTGCAAATTAAACAAAAATTAAAACTTAATAACTCAATAAATAAAAAAACAGTAAAAATCAGAACTAAAAAGTAAACAATTAACTTATTTAAAACTAACAAAAATACTTACTTGGTGTTGGCGGTTGCGCAATTCCACGTGCTGCCCCCGATGAACGGTTACACATATGATCTTAAGAGCTGCGGGAATTAAAATTAAACCTAAACACCCAATCTAATGCTGGAATAAAAAAAAATTATATAAAATAACCCTAATTACATAAAGTTTAGGAATTAGAAGTAAACCAAATGGACAGCTTGTCCTGCTCGATCTACTTGGCTTCTTGCACAAACAAAGAGAACGTTAGGTATACTCAAATTAACCTAATAAAGTACTTAAAAATAAAAATTCTGGAATTATGAAATTAAAGGTAAAACAAAGTAACACAAAACAACTCAATCAATCTTAGCAACCGTGCTTCGGTTCCCCGGCAACGGCACCAAAATTTAAGAGAGGGATTTTTAAAAGAGATGGGATTTAGGAAGGATTAGAAACCGAAGTGGGATGAGAGAGGAAGAGAGAAAGAAAGAGAATTTAATCTAAATACCAAATTTGATCCAAATTCTCGTTTTAAACATATCTCTCCATCCTGGCCCCGGATGGAACCAATATGAGAATTAAAGTTGCTTCAATTAATATTCCGGACGATATGAGCCCAATATCGGATATCTTCTGAAAATTTCCCAATTTTCAAAAATTACAGTTAGGCCATCCCTTGGGTCTTCAGTGAAACTTCTTCCCATATGCTGAAAATACTCTTGTACCTTGAAATTACAGAAAAGTACCCGAATAGCTCCATTTTAAGCAGATAAAAATGCAGAATTAAATGGGATAATTTCACACATAAATGTGCTCATCAAATACCCCCACACTTAGATTTTGCTAGTCCTCGAGCAAAAAGAAAATAAAGAAAACAAAAATCCTAACTCACTTTCGTAGGAATCACGGTTTTCACTTAGCATGCGCAACAAGCTTTTAAACCATTAGGTTACCCCTAGTGGACGAGTTTTGTCTCGTGAGTGTTCGCAGGGAATATACACACAAAATTCATGATTGCAAGTTTAAATTTTGACAATGGGTTAGAAACACACAACAAACCCGAAACTAAGATGTTCTACTTAGGATCAAAAAGACAAAGGTACCCCCACACTTAAGCAATTAGTACCCAATATTGATTCTAGCAACAGGTATACATCCTAATTAGGGAATCTCCCCATATCTTCCAAACACCACCTTACTTGAGGTAAGACCACTCATGACGTCGAGGGCACCAAGGACTTGAGGCTTCGGAGCATTTTTTACCATACAATTGTACCAAGGCAATGACATTTCTTCCTTTTTTTTTTTTTTTTTTTTTTAAATGAACTCCATTTGTTACTCCACTACTGTTCCTCAAATGCCATGCAGGGTCACTACACAAGACACCCGAGCTACTTGGTAGCTTTGTTTCTTACATATATCCACATGGATAGTGATGCTAGAGCTCTTTTTCAAAGGTTTCACCCCAAGGAGTGTCGATCAAGTCACCTCGCTTCCTGAGGCGGAGTGCCCTGTCTAGCTCCAAGGAATTCAACTCTTACTTCTATTTTTCATAACAATGAACTCCCTTTTGTTACTCCACTACTGTTCCTCAAATGCTATACAGGGTCACTACACAAGACACCCGAGCTACTTGGTAGCTTTGTTTCTTACATATATCCACATGGATAGTGATGCTAGAGCTCTTTTTCAGAGGTTTCACCCCAAGGAGTGTCGATCAAGTCACCTCGCTTCCTGAGGCGGAGTGCCCTGTCTAGCTCCAAGGAATTCAACTCTTACTTTTATTTTATTTTTTCAGAGGTTTCACCCCAGGGAGTGTCGATCAAGTCACCTCGCTTCCTGAGGCTGAGTGCCCTGTCTAGCTCTATGGATTTCAACTCTTACTTTTATTTTATTTTATTTTTGTTTTTTTTTTATGTCACGCCAAAACTAAACTTGGTCTCAACTCCTAACCAAAAGCTCAAAGAAACACAAGACAACCAAGTGGTCTGTCCCTTCGATAAGATGGGTTGTCTGAGTCAAAACCCACCTTAGGATACATACTAGCTACTGTCTTCTCAACAGGGTTTTCATTACTTTAGATTAGGGTTCCTAAGTCTCTTTCTCCCACGTTTCGCATCAAAGTAACAGAGAGACATGTAACACTTACCAAAAGCCACCTTAGGGTACATACTAGCTACTGTCTTCCCAACAGGGTTTTCATTACTTCAAATTAGGGTTCCTAAGTCTCTTTCTCCCACGTTTCGCATCAAAGTAATAGAGAGACATGTAACACTTACCAAAAGCCAAAAAATAAAAATATGTCAATCGGTCTCACACCCCCCCCCCACACACACACACTTAAAGTATGCAGTGTCCTCAATGCATGCAAAAGAATAAAAACATGGATAAAGGAAGGAGTGTACCAGAAATCAGCAATATACGGCAGAACAGTGCATCCAGCAATCAGTAGTAACTACCTAAAAAGACAAAAACAAACAAACACAAAAACAAAAGAAATAATTTCATGAAGCAAGGAAGGGGGCGGTCACAATCATCTTCTATGGTAGGAGTCGTACCGTCGTTCTTCGTTGAGAGTTCTGCTCATAATTATAAAGAGAACTATAACAGTTAGATTGGGTATCATCCTTGAGCAGCAAACTTTCACCAATCTTTATTTATGGACATACATAAAGAGAACTATAACACAGAATTAATATTAGAAAGAAAGAATTGAAAAGTTCCATCATGCTTCAGAGCTTATAGAGAGCATTGGAAAATAAAATTTCACATAGAGCTGCTATTGAGACCTAATACAATAGGCAAACATATGGCATATAATTCTTTTAATAAGAAAAAGAATACTGAGTAAACCAGTGATCGGCTGTTGCTTTAAAGTACTAGTGAGTTTATTAAAGAAGAGGAAACAGACTGATAACAGCAGTTTTTCTTATAGGAATAACGATGAAAACTCGGATCATAATAACAATAATAATAAATAATAAAAAATCCATCCTTGCCTAGGGAGTCCACCGAATCATTAGTGGAAGTTGGGAATCCCAAGAATGATACACTTGATGCAGCCATCTACCCCCCTGGTTTCTCTAAAATGTTACATATTGTCAAGGAATCTCTTACCCATGACCTCCAGCCCAAAACATTGTTAGAAGCACCCTAGCTTACCACATTAATAGAATTAAGCTTCTTCATTATTCTAGCTAAATAGATGTTAATCATTGTTATACGGACACAGCTCCAGCCTTATTTTGGTCACAACATGCAATGAATATGCATAGCACTTATTCATTTAGCAATTTCCAATAAGCGGTCTTCAATGAAGGTCGGGAGTGAAATGTTCAAGTTTGGCTCTTGCTGTATTCAACTATTACCAGAATAGGAATTTTTATCACCTCCAATTCCCTCCAATCCCCACATAGGAGCAGAAATGACCACCCTACCCCACCTTGGGCAGTGGGTAAGGTGGTCATTATTGCTCCTATGTGAGGGATTGGAGGGAATTGGAGCGGGCAGGAATTGGAGGTGATAACGATTCCCTGAATAGACTTCCTCAAATGCCTGCATAGATCACTGATAATCCCAATTTCAGAGACTACGGCTCGTGTTCTGAGTTGTCGAGCCAAAGGGTTAGCAATCCGAACAATATCAGATTTAATTTGGGGATCATGTGCAACTTTTTTGTGATCCAGATGTCGAATGACAGCAGCTAGAATCAACCAAAATTGGAGTAAAAATAAACAAATATTATAAGATTCAGATAAGGAAGAAATATTTGGAGGGGGAATAAATCGGTTACAGAGATGTATAAACATGAAATGAGAGAATTTCAAATGAGAATAAAGATGTGGTTAAACCTAAAATTCAACTTCGAAGGCTTCGAAGTTGAATATTAACAGTGGTTGGGTTAACCTGGTCTCGGGAACAGGATGAGGGCTTTCGTTGATGGATGAGAAGAACCACCTCCTCAGCTTCGAAGGAGTTGAAGTGACATTGATGATGGAAGCGAAAAAGGGTTTGGTCTTCTCGCAATTCGGAGGGGAGAGCGGTTAGGCGAGTATAGAGGGGAGCGAATCTTAAGGATTTTTTCCAGTCAGGGTTTTAGCAGTACAGAATTTGAAGACGATGCTTCTTCCTCCTCCCCCTCCTCAACGGCTTCTTCTTCTTCCATGCCCGCTTCCTCCCTTATGTTTTTTTTTCATCTCCTAACATTGAGCTCCGAAAAGCAGTGCTGGTCTTAAATCCATAAAAGTTCACCTTCAGCTTGAACGGAATACAACCATCAAATAATACTCCCAAAGTTCCTCCTCTGCACCTACCCAGTTCAAATTCCAATTGAAAACACCATCACCCATCTCTCTCTCTCTCTCTCTCATGTTGTTTATTGACTGATGAACCAATACAGAAAAAAGGGTATTAAGTCTAGCAATACACTTTATATGGGGAAGTCAGCGTTTCTCCCTCCCTCCCTCTCAAGTTATAAGTAAGCATCGGCAACGACCACGGCAGGTGCTCCTTCCCTCTCCTTTCGAATTGCAGCTGCAATGGCCATGAGATCCCTATGGTGCACGTTTACCATCAACCCTTTCTTCATGAACAGAGTTAACGACATCTTCTGCTCTACACGGTGCCCTGGTGCTAACGTGAGCCGGTGCCTGAGCAACACCGCGGAAGCGATGGACTTCATTTGAAGATAAGCCAAGTCCTTCCCTAAACAGATCCTGGGTCCCGCATTGAATGACACGTACTTGAACTGATCCTTCGCTTCGTAACTCTTCTCGTCCGGCGACAACCACCTCTCCGGTCGGAATTCCATGCAGTCTTCGCCCCACGTCCACTCCATTCTCCCCACAGCGTATATCGAGTAAGTGATCGCCGAACCAGCCGGTACGAATGTGCCGTCCGGTAACACGTCGTCTTTAACCACGTGCTTCGAGTCTTGGGGGACCGACGGGTACAACCGGAGGGTTTCCGACAACGCTGCTTTCAGGTAAACAAGCCGGTCAACCTCGTCGAACACCAACGGGTCCTCCAACCACTTCGACGTGTCATCGCCACGTGTCTCCATCAGAACCGTGCAGATCTCACGCAAGATCTTCTCCTCCACTTTCGGGTTCATCGTCAGCAACCAGAAGAACCAGCTCAGTGCCACTGATGATGTGTCTCGTCCAGCTAGGATGAAGTTGAGTGCCACGTGTTGGAGAAAAGTGTCCGAGTAGGATTCTTTCTTCTTCATGAACCTGGACAGCAGGTCGTCGTGTGGGTTACCCTTCCCTCCGGTCCCGAGATTCTGCTGCAGCTCCAGCTTACGTGTCTCGATGACATCGAATAGGTACCTGTCCACGTGTTGTAAACTCTGGCTCAGGATGACTTCCTGGCCCAACCGAAGCCATTTCTTCATCTTCCATATGACTCGGGGCAAGATGAACCGCTGCAAGGTGGCCTCGGTGGCTCCATCGAATGCCGATGCGAACCGGTTCTCGGGTAGACCGGGTGACAGGGTCTGAGGGTCCTTACCGAAAGCTAGTCCGCATATGTTATCGAAGGTTAATCGGAGGAGTAGGTCTTGAAGATCCACGGTCTTCGATTCCACTTGGGCCGTTTTAAGGATTGGGCAGAACCGGAGCTTGATGGCTCGGTTCACCCACCGACCCATGGCTTGTCGTAGTGTTCGGGTGGTGAACTCAAGCGCGGCGGTCTTCCTCTGAAATAGCCACGTGTCGCCATCGGAGTTAAAGATGCCTTCGCCAAGTAGATCATGGAACGCAGCTTGCCAGGTGGGGCCCTTTGGGTAATTGTCGAAGCGTGTCTTTAATATGTGCTCAAGATTCTTGGGATCACACGTGACAGTGACCAAACCTTGTTTTCGCGCCAGGAAAGGGATAGGGCAAGTGCAGGTTTGGTACGTGCCACCACAAGCGCGGAGATTATCGGCGATCCAATCGTGCATGCGGTCGCAGTTCTCAATCAGCCCCGGCAGACTACCTAATAAAGGCCACACGCGTGGGCCCCTCAACGAACGCGAGATGAAGATGAACCACAGGAAATACGCGGCAATGGAAAGCAAGAGTAGTAGTAGAGCTGTTGATGTCTCCATTGGGTGATCAGAAAAAAAGTGGATCCCACACAACCAAAACTCAAAACTTCTTCCGTCTTCCCCTCCCCGGAAAGCTTGATTGATCTACAGTGGAGGAGATGGAGATCGAATTCCTTAACTGGGTCTTCAATGTCGAAATCTACCCATAACTTTAAGATCTTCGAACTTGAAAGAAGAAGCTTTCAAGCTTTTCAGCTTCCGCTCAAGATGAAAACCCAGATAATGAATTAAGTTTAATTTAGGTGCAAATGAGTTGTTGCAGACAAGGGTGATAGCTAGAAGAAGAAAGAACCCAGGTGGGTACTGGGTAAGGGGTGAGGAATATTGTTATAAGGAAACGTAAGATGGAAATGGGAAATCTGAGACTGAGAGTAGTACAGAAAATAGAGAGATTTATAGGTGAAAGCAGAGACAATTAATGAGGACAGGAAGTTCTTGGATTGCACCATATTTCTACTCTCTTTCCTTTTCGTTTTCTAACCATCGATGAGACCCACCATTAAATGCCTTCAGAGGTTGTTGAGAATTTAAGGTAAACCAGCTGCTAAGATCTCCACAAAAGAAAAAGGTTTAAGCTCTTAACCTTACTTTATAAACCATACAATTAATTCTCTTTCTTTCTTTCTCCCTCCCTCCTTCCCTTTTCCATCATCTTTCATGTGGAAAGCTTGCTCACCTATTTTTGCAGGACAAGGAAGTCATCTTAAATCCACGCATTTAATGAAGAAAGGGAAATAAATGAATGAAATGGGTCACCAGTATTCCATTAAAGTATGAGTAAAATGGGAAAAGAATAAGTATTGCAGAATATGCATGATTTCGTTCAAATACCAATCAGGTCTTCAGATTACGGTTCGGTGAACGACCCACCAACGATAAAAGAATTTAGTTAAGTATCTAATAATCACCTTCTAAGTTCTAATCTTAATTAGTTATAATTCAAGTAAATTATTCCAAGATATTTTATGCCTTCTAATGTACTCATGTCTCAAGTTTGAATCCACAAATTAAGACTAATATCGATCGATTCGGTTCAGTTTAAAATATGTATAAATCCAATCGAACTGAAATCGAATAATTCAAATCAAACCGAATCAATTATGTTTTACTTGGTGCATCGGTAAGGTTGCTTCATTATGATCAAATAGTCACGGGTTTGAGTCTGGAAATAGTTTCTCTATGAAAGCAAGGGTAGGGCTGCGGGCATTATGTCCCTCTCTAGAACTTGCAGTGGCTAGGTTTCATTTGGTTTAGATTTATTAGGATTGTACTTCATTTGGTCTCTTCAAATCAATGAGTCCAGCTCACGTTTACGTACGTGAGCGTACGAGAACAACTCTCAGCTGTACAGATGGAATCCACTTTGTGGAACCCACATATATAGATGGATTCCATCTGAATAGTTAGGAGTTGTTCTCTTACACTCACACGTACGTGAACGTGAGCCCAACTCCGATTTTAGTCTAAGCCATACGTAATCGAATGAAATTTCAATTTCCAATACTAAAAGTAGTCATAGTTAGAAAACCGAGTTTTGATTGGGGCGAGTCACTCGAATCGAGTCAAAATTTTAGAAAATCTGGTCAAGAGTCATGTAGATTAGGCCAGATTGAAAAATGACGAGGCTAGGTCATAAATCGTCCGAGTCAAATAAGACTCAATATTTTTATCTAAGTCATGACAAACTTGGCTAGTTTAGTCGTTTGTTTTTTAATTACAAAACCGGTTCACTTAGAATCTGAGTTAAGTAAAATAGTAAATCCGTATTCTCACAATAAGAAACCCTTAACTCCTTGATTCCCTTCTCTGATTCAATCGTATAAACTCAAAATTAATGGATACGTGATCCCCCTTCTTTTTTTTTTGGGTGTTCTCCCATATATTTTATGTATCTTTTTATTTTTATTAATTTATACATATTTATTATATTAAAAAAACATGACTCATTTTGATCGGATTTGACAAAACTGAGTCATCAAGTTTTTCTGAAAGACAAATTGAATCAGAAAACCTGTTTTTCCAACTAACCAAATCGAATTTTTTTTATTTGATTTAGTTTGGTTTTAAACAACTAATTTTGATTTCGATTGTCAATTCCAATTCTAAATTGATAACCTTAAACAAAACCATATTTGGGTTAACTGTTTCTCACTTTCTTCACGCCATGATTCACATTTCTTAAACTTTCAGTTTATTAAGGGCTTTTGTAGTCACAAAAGCATGATTTGTGTTAAGAAAAAAAAAAAAACTCAAAAAGACCTACTCATGGGATGATTATTGATAGGTGCGCGTAGCTTGATTAGTTGAGCGCTACTAAGAAAATTTATTAAGAAGAATGAGTCAACCTGAAAGATAGCAAGTGAGAAGAACATTACAGAGAGATTTATGAACAGAAAAGAAAAAAAAAATAACATAATATAAATCCTATCCTGCCCAAAAACCCATTGACCATCCAGTCTTATTTGATGAAAACAGTTATTGTTTTTCATTTTCTTTCAAGTTTGAGAGTTTAATTCTCAAAAGACAAGGCAAACTGGAAAACCCCCCCCCCCCCCCCCTAGTTTTGAACTACGGAGTACCCTGATCTAAATGCAAGGAAAGCCAACAACCAACCACAGTAAAGTCTTCCTCAACCTCCACCCAGAAAAAGGAAAAAAGGAAAGACAACGACTTGGGTTCAAGTTGGGTCACCGGCAGATACACAAGTGAGGTGCAGTGGGCAGGGCATCGCACTTGAGAGGATAAAAACTTATTTAGATTGGGTCTCAAACGAGGATTCGGCTCCTATCCAATGAGTCTGCCACTCAGGGAGTTCCCAATGAGGCATCTGACGGTTGGGTGACTGACACACATCCCGGCATGAGGTGCACTAGGCAGTGCACTGCACTTGGGAGGATAATAATTCGTTCAGATTGAGTCTCGAACAAAGATCTAACTCCTCTCTAATGAGCCTGCCGCCCAGGTTGTGCCCAAGGAGGCATCCAACAGTTGGGCTGACTGCCGGGATATGTACCAGTTAAGGCTGTCAAAATGATACCGGAACCAGAACCGACCGTTTATGATCAAACTGAACCGCACAAGTATAAAAATGATCTGATTTTGATTTTATAGGTTCTTTTCCCTGTTCGGTTTCAATTTGCATCGCAAACCACGGTTCTAAACCGAATAGAAAACGATACCTCTTACTCGAATACTAGCCTATGCATCAGTTGGATTAATTAATAACATAATAGTTAATTTAATAAACAACAATTATTGCATCATACTTGAAACATAAAATAAGTAAAATGTCTTGGGTTAACTATATATTATATTTGTTCATATATTAATTGAAAATGATGTTAAAATGGATTAACAAAACCCTACTTTATAATAGAAGAAATAGTTTGTTTATCATATAAAAGCGGAGAAGAAAAAAAAATGATAAAACAAAGAATAGCAAAGGAAAAGAAGAACGGGTGAAGATAAGAAGTTTTTTTTTAATCACATAGGCATAGGAAATATGATGAGTGAAAGACACCGGGAGAGAATGGGGAAACACAAGAATATAAAGGTCTTAAAAACTGATGTTTTCTTTATTATTGTTTCTCAAAACCGACACACAAATCGCATGTAAACCGGTTGTGAATCAGATAACGAAAACCAAATAGAAACCGGTAACACCAGACCACATGCAAAACGATTCTGATTTTGGCTGATTCCTATCCGGTTCCGTTTTAATTTCATCTTATCAAGAAGTAAACCACACCGCAACTGAACCAAATAACCAGAACCGCACCGATTGACACCCTTAGTGCCAGTTAGCCCAGCCATCGGATGCCTCATTGGGCGGATTCCTCAATGGAGAGGAGACCGACACCTCAAACGACCCCATTAAAAACTGATAAAGCAAATCCCCAACGAGCCCTCGTGTTTAAGTGTGTTTATTGATTTGGTTCGGATCAAATGGTTTGTTTCACTTTGGTTCACGATGAATTAAGTATAAAACGAACCGAAGACTATGTTGTTCCAATTTTTCAAATTGAAACTGAATGTTCAACTTATCTAGTTTGTATACGGTTGAAGTTATCTATTTTGATTATGGTTATTCGGTTTTGTTACTGATTTAAATTCAGTTTTAGTTTGAGTTCGATTCCATAAGTTCTATAATAGCATTTTGATGAAATTAACAAAATCATTAACATGTTCAACACCATATAAACACACCATAAATCCAAACCATCAAAATCAAAGAGTTTTACGGATGTAATGGTTTTGGATTGGTCTAACCAAGGTTTGATTCGATTTTTATTCTGTTTATTAGCTTACTGCTTTTCGATTTATCGGTTCGTTAATCTAAACAACCGATAGTTTTCTAGTTCAAAACTGAACCGAATCGAAGTTTAATAGTAAAACCCAAAACCAAACCGATTATTTTTGCATTGATTCCTTTCGATTTTAAAAAGTTAGTTTCGGATCCAATTTTTAGTTCCGATTCATTTTTGACACCCTTAATAATGTTAACCATGCATTCAACTAGTTGCTAAGGGCCTGCATGATAACACTTCTGTTTTTGGGACACGATTCTATTCCAAAAATGACTTTCTGTATTTCTGTTATTGGGCCATATTTCTGAGCAAAAAAATTCTTTTGGTAACATATAATAATTTCTATTTCTTGGCCAGAAAAGAAACAGAAACGCGTTTGTTATGCAAAATCATTTCTGTTTCTAGAACTTCTATAAAATTTAAAAAATGTCATTAAATACCCAAAAAATTGGTGGTGGTGGACGTAACGACGGTGGCGGTGGCGGTGGAGGTAGTGGTAGCAGTGGCAGAGGTGGTTGTGGAGGTGGTGCCGATGGTGGTG
Organism: Telopea speciosissima; assembly: GCF_018873765.1. Lineage (NCBI taxonomy): Eukaryota > Viridiplantae > Streptophyta > Magnoliopsida > Proteales > Proteaceae > Telopea > Telopea speciosissima. The sequence goes on along the minus strand of NC_057916.1, from coordinate 83,577,668 downwards.
GTAGAGGTGGTAGTAGTGGTGGCGGTATCTATAGTGGTGGAGGTGGTGGCGGCGTCGATGGTGATGGTGGTGGTGGTGGTGGTGGTGGTGGTGGTGGCGGCGGCGGTGGCTGTGGCGGTGGTGGTGGTAGTGGAGGTGGCAGTGGTGGAGCTAGTGGTGGAGGTGGTGTTGGTGGCGATGGTGGTGGCAATGGTGGAGGTGGTGGCAGCATCAATGGTGGTGGTGGTGGTGGTGCATTGAAGGTGGTGTTTTATTTTGAACATGAAATTACTGTTTTGCCCATCAAATTAAGCATGTGCTCATTAAAGAGCAACTCCCCTTCTCCCCCCTTATTTCTTCCTTTAATTTATGGGACAAAGAAGCTTCAAATTGGAGCTTATTTTTCCTATTTCTCAGTAATTTTTTTGTCTCGGTTCATTCCCAGAATCAAAAAAATGAACTAATATTAACAAACGGATTTCTCTTAGTTTTTTTATTCCCAGGAACAAAAAAAACAGAGAAATAGAGAAACAAAAGTGTTATCATGTAGGCACTAAATTAATTTTTGGAGGCTTTGCCAAAGAAAATGAGCAAAAGAAACTCTTTAAGTTTAAAAAAACAATAAGGATTTCTTTACCAATGGTGATGTGATATTATGATTGGACTTTAGATTCATCGGTAACTCCCACCCTTATTGTTCAATGAGATTGTTAACAGGTGCCCTATTCCACGTGACTGGATCAGTTATCAACTTACCAATTTGGTTAACATTAAATTTAATTGATATGTAGTTTACATCATCATCTTGAAATAGATTAATTTTCAGATTAATGTAACTTTTATGATAATCATAGTGAAATATAAATGAATTAATTTTTTTAAATATCCAATGACAAAAGATTGGTTTTGATTAATACCTTCATGCAGGTAATAATAGATGGCCTGAACAGATTTCTACTGTGTGTGTTTTATTTTTATTTATTTATTATTTTTTTTTTTTTAGGGGGGGGGCGGGGAGGGCAATTAATAGGCCTACCCTTTGTATTGACATATTCAAATGCACCTAACTCAAACGGCCAAACCCATGCGCTAATACCCCTTAGACAACATGAAGAGTGAGGACAACCAGGCATAGAATTGAAGATTTAGAAAATCTGATATTGAGGCTATTTAATTTGCTACTGTTTACAAGTTTTTTTTCCGCCAATGTTGACAATTTTAAGGAAGTTTAATTATACAATTGGTTAGGGAGGTGGAGGATTTCCATTGGATGGTTCAGTTTTGCATATAAGCAGTGTGTGTTTGCACGTGTGACTGTGACTAGACGACCATTGTGTTAATTATGATTGAATATGTTTTTGTTATTTTTTGGTAAATGATTGAATATGTTTTTAATTGCAATTGATCGATTCTCCTACTATGAGAGAGAGAGAGAGAGAGAGAGAGAGAGAGAGAGAGAGAGCAGTATTCCACAAGACACCTTTTTTTTGGGGGAGGGGGGGGGTAAAAGGGAGATTATATTATAATTTAATAAAAAAAATTACAAGGAGTTTACATTCTGTAAAATACCTTTCCATTGGCATCATCCCATAAAAAAACGGAAAGAGCCTCAGTTCAACAAGACACCTCACGTCATAGATACGTACAAAAGGTTAATGAGGTGAAAATTAAAAAAGCCGTAAAAAAGATGAAATCAAGCAAGACGTACACAAAGCCTAGATGAGATTCCAGTAGAAGTGTGGAAAGCTCTAGGAGGCTGTGGGGTTTATTGATTAATCAATCTGTCTAATAGGACTATGAACACAATACAGATGCCAGATGAATGGAAGAAAAACATTGTAATTCTGATCTACAAAAATGAATGTAATATCCAAAGTTGTAATAACTATAGAAGCATAAAGATAATAAGTCATATTATGAAATTTTGTGAGAAGGTTATTGAAACCCGTTTGAAAAGAGAGACTTATATTTCGGTGAACCAAACCTACCTTTTGTATTGACATATTAGCACACTGCTTAAAAAGACCCCATTGTATTACACATAGACCTAAGTCAAATGGCCAAACCCACGAACTAATGCCCCTTAGACAACATGAAGAGTGAGCAAAAACGTGTTTTACCACAATACATACAGTTAAAAACGGCAAACTGCAAACGACAAGCATTCCCGTTTTAAACGCGTTTAAAATACATTCCTTTTTTTTTTTTTTTTTTTTGCCTTTTTTTAGACTTTGGACTTAACTGACCATATCTCTTTCCTGAAATCTAATCGGCCTAATTCTTTCACCGACGTAAAGATGACTTGAAAGGCTACATTTTTCATGATATCACATTCAACTCAAGGTAGATCAATGCATAGATACCGAAAATAGAAGCATGTATTTCAAATAAAAATTCCTCAATTTAAATGAGAATAGTGCCATTTTTTTTTACTGTTTTTTTGAAATATAAACGTTTAAAACCCGTACCACCGTTTGCTTTCCATTTTTTACCATGTTCTATTTTTTTAACCATTTTAATTGACCGTCCGCTTGTAATTTTTTACCGTTTAAGACCCATACCGTAAGACTCCGCCTTTTTGCTGTTCCCATTTTTTCAAATCATGATCATTACATAGACTCTATTGCTTCACTCAAAAAAGGATAAAAACCCCACCATTGACAACCAATCACAGATTATCCGGAGCCCTTCTCTGCTCACAAATCATGTCTGGAAAAGATGCCGGGGAAACCATATTTTTCAGTACATACAGCCAAATACTCTTTGTTTGGACCAGGGATAAAAAAAACCCGAAATTGAGTTCTGGGTTGGGTCCAGTTGATTCTGATTCAGTTCAGAATTGGGCTGAATCAGCTCAGTTAGTTATCGGCCTTAATCTGCCATAACCCTAAAATCTGTTCATGGATAGGCCATTTCGAATAGATCGAAAGGCCTCGGCCGATTCCGAGTTTACAATCCCTGGTTTGGACAGTAAGATCTTGCCAACTTCTCGTGGCTAATTTAAGTGGCCAACTTCTTAGCTGTCCTTTTTCATAACCCTTTTGTTTGATCTCAACCACTGTTTCCTTACACTCTCCTCTTCAATGTCTTAGGAACCAATTCACAAGGATAGCCGGGATTCCACCAATGAGCATCTGAATTTGACCCACCCAATCCAATGCACGTGCGGCAACCAATGAGAGAGCCACCCGCTGGCATCTCGAGGGGGAGCTCCGCCTTTCATGGGGATGGGGCGGGCCTTTCTCCTGTTCTCCCCCCCCCCCCCCCCCACACACAAACATTTTCCGCTTTTTTTTTTATTGAATCGTGGAAATAATTACAGAATTTATCTTAATAGACTTTTGGACAGAAAATCATTGATTCACCTTGCGGTTACCATCTGCATAACATTAAATTTTCCCCAATAGTTACTGACATCAACCCCTTATGAGCAGCAGGCCAATGGCAGTGACAATGAGTGTTGAGGGAAATCCAAATTTAAGATGGCTCAAAAAAGATAGTGTGTACCCAAAGCTTGACCTGCGAGCCTGTTCGCAAACTATCAAGTTGGCAGCTGAACCCAAGAGCGACAGGTTTCCAGCTACAGTGCTAACCCATGCCAAGATAAGCCATGCCTTCTTCTCATCTGCTGAAGAAATTGCAGCTGCTGATGCTGCCACACGTGCTCCAAGCAACAAAACTGAGAAATAACATGCAATCAAAATCTGTCCATTAATGTTGTTTAAGTCGCAGAATTCTTCATATGCAGAAAGACATGGAGGTAAATGCATCCATGGTATAAAAATAATAAAAAAAAATGCACCCATGGGATATATGAGACTGGTGAACTGAGAAAATGTAAACAGACTATAATCAAGGAGCTTTTTAAGTGAAGCAAGAGCCTCGGATATTCAATGCCAGAACAAGATTCGGATAGTTGAAAATATCATGTCTAAAATTGAAATATCCGTATCTGATTAGCTTTTGAATGGGATTCATATAGTTTCCAGATGCAATTTTTCGAATACGAATTCCCCTAAACAGATACAAACACAAATAGAATATGGATTTTCAACTATCCATTTACATCCCTAACTTTTGTATGATGACACTAACTTTAAATCATGAGGCCCTTTAAAAACAGTAACGGATGAGAGACCCAGAGGGAAGGAATATTAGCATTCAGCTGCAATTTGGCTCCTCCAGAATTGAGGGGTGGGTGATCCTTCCCAGAAGGATACAAAGCATTATATGCAAACTACCGAATATTGTCAAATTAGGAAACTACGGTCCCAATCAAGGCTTGAGCAATATGGTTGGTACTCTGATGATTGAACACTTTGAATAATAAACAAATTGTGTTTCAAAAATGTGAACATTTTCTTTTTCCTTTATTACTCCCTTCTTTTCTCTCTGTAAGACACCATAGGTAAGGAGAACTACAGGACTTTTTTCGGGGACACAGATAAATCTAACAATGTTTGCCTCCATGAACTTTCTATTGCACAGGATAGAAAGTACTGTATATGTTAAAATTTGATTATTTCACTGCAACGAAAGAAAGAAAATAAGGGAGTCGAGTGTTGCACAATAAGTCTGAATCTAACATGCACCATAAACTGGTATTTATTCATTAAGAATACTGCATTCAGAATAGGATAGACATGATCTGCATGCCTTGAAGATGCTTGCTTCCCAAGCTGGTAAGGTCTGTGATGTTGATACCATGTACCTTCAACCCTGACTTGAGCTGCTACTGACCCGTAACCCTCTTCCCTAACACCCCTCAGAGAAAAAAGGGAATTTTATATGCTTCACAACATTAGTTTAGTGCAATATAATGGTTTAATGAAGGTATTTAATCCTTATTGCCTTGTTCCATGTACTGCTGTGCCAATGAATCCTAGTTATAGTGATGCAGTTAAATCCTCTAAATAGGCTTATTTTATTAGAAATAAGCCTTGGGTTGGGTTATATATGTGCTGAGCCTATAGTCCAATAGTTTTCATTATAATGGGCCACTATTATATGGGTACAGGGTAGGCATACGGGATTAGTTAAATTAGTGTCTTTATTTCTTTATTTTAATTACTATTAAGTGTTTTAGATAAACTGGATTAGGATTCTGCAAGTCCAGTCCTGTTTTGAGTCTGTTTCCTTCCTTATTTTACTTTCCTAGTCAGTTTAGGTTACCTAATTAGTTAAGGATTGGGTTAGGCATTTCCTTTTTAGTTTTTAAGTCAGTTTTTGAGTTTTCTATACAAGTTTGTAAGGGAGGCCAACATTGTACATGAAATTTGATAAATAAAGTTGCTACTTTGCTGCTCTTCTCTTCATGTTGAAGATCTCTTGTGTTTGATTAAGATCTCGTGTTTGATCCCCTTGTGTGCAATCAAAGTAGGTTAGTGTTTGATCCAATCGAACCACCTTAGGGTGTGAAGCCCATGTGTTATTTTCTGCTGTTCTTGTTCTGAAGCTGCTGATATACTACTGGATATCTGATTCTTCTGGTTCTAATTGCCATTAACAAGTTCAGTTCTGAGAATTTTTTCTGCAACTAGAATCAATGTTTCTAGAAGTTCATATGCTACATGTTTTTTGAGATTAAGCAATCCAACCATTAGAATCTTTTCCACTTTTGACCCAATGTTCCATTCTCTTATCCATGAACTTGATTTGAATTTCAGCACATTCTGACCTGCTGGTTTTGAATTATTAGAGTTTTTCCTATTCTGCCCCTACCCCATCCTAGCTGCTGTTTTAAGCATCATCGAGGTACTGTTTTCATGATCTACATGTTATTTGTTTCTGAATCTATATACAGAATTGAGTATCAAGTTCAGATTTAATTTCTCAAATCAGTTTTGACTTTGGAAATTACTGTTTTATCCCTGTCAGTTGCCGCTTGTCTTCCTTCATCGCTATACTGATTTCAACTCTGTTTTATTACTTCATATCAGATTTCAGTGTGAATCGATTCATCTGTTTATTCATTCTTATTTTCTGATTTATTACTTAAATACCCTTTCCTAGATCTGATAGGATCTATTTTATCTGCTACGTCATGCTTTGGAACCCTCCAACTCAATTATCACTTTCTGTGTGGTGAATGCAGAATTGGTTAAAGGTGCCAGCGGTTTCCTTTCTGGTAAATTATCTGGCCCATTACAACCTAGGCTTACACAAATCCTAAAAATTGGACAATAAATGACGAACTCCATTATACAGATGATAAAATAGGGCTAAGGCTGTAATCTCGATGTAGATTAGGATGGATTTTTTATGCAGTTCAGAAGAACAAGAAAGCCAGCAGCAAACCAGGCCATTGGACTGGGCCAAGAATGGTCTAATTTTAATTTTGAGTGTCCAATGGGTTATATGCATAGTTGCCAAGGTGTCACCTAGGCGATGCCTTGGCATCCAGGTGCCTTATGTCGCCTAGGCGGAAGCTAGGTGTCTTGTTAGAGTCACTTTGCATTGAGGGCCCCTCCAATGCATAGGGTCAGACGCCGTGACAACTGTGGTTATATGGTCATTGGACTTAATATTTTTGGGTTTGCTATTATAATAGGCCAATTCTATAAAAGCCCAAATATAAGGGATTTAAGTCCTATATGGGATTAAGTAGTTCATTTCTATTTCATAATGGTTTAGAATAACTTCTATTTTAAAGAGAGACTTAAGTTGTAAGGGATTCTCCCTACCAGAAATAGGGGTTTCCTATTTCGCATATTTCCATGAAATTATAAATTAATGGTGTGTTTGGTATGCATTCTTGGAATACATTATAGGTTGATTTCGCATTCTCGGGTGATAAAAACAACTATTTTTATCATCCGAGAATGCGAAATCGACTTAGAATGCATTCCAAGAATGCATACCAAACACTGCCTAAGAGTAGGGGATCATACCCACTACCAACAATTTGAACAATCTGTTAAGCTTATGCTTGCTGATTTCTGTGAGATTCAGACCTCCTTTGCTGTGAAATACAGTAAATCCCTTAGTGGGAAGCTAAGTTGAACTGGTGAGATGCTAGTCAAGTTCTAAGTGGGAAGCCTAGTTCATATCCTTCTTCTCTTTCTTTCTTTAATTATCAAAGGTCGGTCCCAGGCTTCAGATCCACAATTGGTAAGACTAAGACTTTATTCATTGATCCTATCTATTGAAATATGCTTTTTTTTTGTGTGTGTGTATGGGGGGGGGGGGGTGTTATTGGTTTCTTCAATCAATTTTACTGATCTCCTATTTCCAGTTTCTATTTTCACCTTATTCTAAGGTCTGATTTCTGATTTTGGTTATGCATAAAACTTGAGACCTCCTACATGACATCAGCTACTGTTTCTCAAAGTGGCTGGATATGCTGATCACTGGTTCTACAGTTACTGCTTGGATTCCACCTCAGTTACTAAATACTCGTAACTTCTATTTTCTGATTAGCCTATTTCTAATTCCTTAATACCGTTTTTGCGGAGTTCCAACTTTAGCTTCTATTCTTGGACGTTTCTATTTTGATTAGTTTCTGAGATCTATCACTAATCCCTACAGGTGTCTAAATCTGTTTTGGGGAAGTTTCTATTTTCTAGGCAGTACCATAAATCCAAATCCAATCAGTGGATTGGAACCACATTTTGAGGGTTTATTCCCCTGTTCCATAGTGTATTTTGAACTGGATTACAGCCCCATCAGATTGCTCAGCTTTGAGTTATTTCAAATCTCCGATTCTGGTCCTAAGGATGTGTCATGCAATCCTTACCTGTGGTTTGCATCTGAATCTACATTTAGGTTAACAAGATTGCATTAGCTTTACCCAGGCCTGGTCCAAACCTTTCCTTCTCCTTGTGTGATACGCATCTCCTCTCTCTTGTATCCCAGTCATGCTATGACGCTTTATATTGTATGACAATTTGATGCAGATAAAACATGGTTTTGGGCTTATTTTAATGGAAATAAGCCTTGGGTTGGGTTATATACATGTTGGGCCTTTAGTCCAATGGGTTTTCTTTGTAATAGGTCACCTCAATGGGCCAAAATTTTGGGTAGTGGGAATAGGAGATTTACTTTATTACTTTCATTTGAGTGTTTTATTCATTAATTACTTTTTACTTCCTTGGTTGTTGAGAATAGGATAGATTCTTGTATGCACCGAACCATTTCTACTTTGGATAAAGTTTTGATCATATGGGACACCTATTTAACTAGTTAAGATAGAGTTTTAATTACAAGGGACATCTGTTCCTATTATGGATTGAGTTTCCTATTTCAATTACACTTTCCTTTCCTATTGTACATACACTTTAGTTTCTATGTATTGATGTAAGAGCCATAGAGCTCTATATTATTTTTCTATCGAATAAAATTGGCTTTTGCTGCCTTTATGTTCTGTGGGATTCAGAATGCTCTGTTGTGGGATGCAACAACCCTTGGTGAGATGCTAAGGTTGGCTGATGGGATGTTAACCTAGTTCCGGGTAAGATGCTTGGTACATTTCTTTCTTCTCTTCCTCCATTCATCTTCAGGTTAGTAATTTTAAGTTTCTATCTTGTTCTTCGGCATCCCTACTTACAAGAATTTCAAATTCTCCATTGTTTTCATCTGTGATTCCAAATCAGATTTCATATTTGGTAATTGGATAGTATTCTAAACATCCCCACGGTTTCAAATTTTGATTTTTGTGCTGATTTCTTATAGTTCTATTTCAAGTTGGATTTCTGGTTCTACTCCATTTAAGATCAGAATAGATTTTCTATTTCATCTTAGTATTCTTATATTATTTCTGACATTTATTGGTGTTTGAATACTTTTTAATTGCTGGTTTGAATCCCATATGATCTGCCATTGATAGTCACTTCTGAAATTCTGTTTTAAAGAATCCTATTCCTAGTAGGATGCCTTTATAACTCTAAATCAGACCATTGGATGAGACCCATCTTTTGAGGAGTTGTTCTAGACCACTAGAGTGACCTTCAACCAGAATTTCATTCCCATCTGAGTTGTTGAATGTTACTTATTAGATTTCTTCTAAATCTGATCTTTTCCCCTTCACTGCGATTCTGTTTTCAACTGAGTTTCTAAAGCTAATCCCTTATGCTTCTAGAAACCCATCACAATTTTGCTGTGCCCCCCAAAAAAATGCAAATTTGATTATTTCGAATATTGGAACTGGATCACCAGGGTGTTGCTAAGTTAATTGACATTTGCTGAAACCACAACCTAGGTTCAAAGCCTCTTCCTACACTTGCTACCTATCCTATCCAACCTCAGTCTGAGTTGAAACCACTCGAAAACTTTTTATGATACCCAGAGACAGTTATTTGGACAAAAACTCAATTTACTTTTCAAACCAAACCGGCATATTTTCTTAATAACCATGTTTCTCCGCATAATGAGTTCAGCCTCTTCTCATTTTGAGATTTGTGATCCCTAAGTGAAATCTGGATCTCACAAGATTCTCCTTGGAAAAAATCAACTGAGACCTGGGTAGCACTAATTCTTTTTATAAGGTCTATGCTTCTCTAGCAGGAAAACATTTTTTTTAGTGGTGACTAAGCAAGAATTTTATTCACCAGAATATAAGAAGAGACATTTTATACCCTAAAAGAAAAAACAAATCCTCAAATTATCAACAACCAAATGGTTTCGAATAACCTTGAAAGACAGCTATGGAACTTGTTATACATACAAAAAATAGCAACATTTTCGACTACAAAATAAAGGCAAAGCCACAGGCTTGTGAACAATATGTAACATGCTTACAAGAAGCAATATAACTATCAAATTACAGATATTTCATCTCAATTGTCTGAGAAACTAATAGGACCACATGCATGTTGTTTTTGTCCTGTGTACAAAATTACTTGGTGTGACCAGACAATCAGTATGAAACAAATAGCATGACAAAACATGATATTTTAAAATAAAAAAAAAATTTCTCACAATTTCACCCTTAAGAACTCCTCCATCTTGCCAAATTGATTTAGGAAAGAAAAAAAAACAGTAAACTGAAATTGACTTACCAGTTGGTACATTTGAAGCCAAATTTGAGAGGACAAGTATGACTATGGAAAGTACAGCAACCCCACTGGCATGATCTATTCTTGCATAGGGCTCCATGAAATCCCATATAGCGCTTGGTATTCCTGTTTTGTTGAAGCCATCAACTGTGATAAACATCCCACAAAAGAAGATCAAAAGCGAATATGAAACCTGGTTCAAGATAAGAGAAAGCAGTGCTTAGTGTTTACTGCCACAAAAAGCAAGTAATATTCATAAACTATTATCTAGAAGAAGATATAAAAACAACAGCCAAAATTTTCCATTTTTTCTCCAAACCAATGAAGACAAAGAAAACATTTGATCAAGCTGAAGGAGTTAAAAAAGAAATAAAGATATTTTCACATCATTACCAAGAAAACTTAGCATTATGTTTCCAGTATATACCTTTTCAAGGCTTGGGCGTGCATCCTTGAAATCGAGAACCACAAGAGCAAGTGCAGCAGTAATTGCTGTCCAAGACATGTTTAGACCCATCAGCAGAGAAATGAGCATTCCAATAGTAACAAGATAAACACACGTCTTCCATAACAACCTCTTCCATCTCTTTCCCAGTTCATTGTCATCTGAAGAATGAAAAGAAAATGCATCTCCTGGAACATTTGGAGTTGCGGAAATACCATTGGGTGTACTCCTAAAAACCCTTCTTGATGGAACACTTTCTTCCCTCCTCTGGGAAGAAATATCAGCACTGAGAACATCTTTTGATGCATTCGAGTTTCTTGTGGATTCAACCCCCAGATTTGAGGCCCTTTGTATTTCATTTTCACTCAAACTTAGCTGATTTCTAGGAGTCTCCACATAACCTGAATCCAGATTCAGTTTCAAAGAGCTGTGGACATTCAAAGATTCCAATGTGGAGTCCCACTCCTGAGAATTCAAGGATGTGAGATGGGACATTGTAGCGGGCGAGAACCTATGTGACGTGACATCCTCCTCTGCAATTACTTCCACAGGCACATCTTCTACATCCTTCTCAACAGATAACAACTTCCAATACATGCCTAGAAGGATAACGGCATTCAAAATAACTCCCACAAGCATAGCAGGGAAAATGCCCAACAAAAATTGTCCGAATGAAATTTTACTCTGGACGGCTATGACCAAGTTCTGAGGGTTGCCGATGGGAGTCGCAGAAGACCCAATATTTGCACTGGAGGCCAAGGCTAGTAAGAAAGGTTGGGGTGGGAGATTATGCTGTCTTGCAATCTTCAGTACAAATTCGGTCAGGACAACACAACTGGTATCATTGGTGAACAAAGCACTGGAAATAGCGGACACAAGGCAGATTCGGCACAGCAAGTCTTTGGCTCCTTGGGACTTCCAAGAGAGTAATTTTCCCAAGTACTTGAACATATCGGCTCTTTCAAGATAGACGCTTACAACCATGGTCCCAAAAAGAAGGCCTAGGATTGGGAGATCAATTGCTGCATAAGCTTGTTCTGGGGTTATGACTCCAAATATGACCATGAGCATGGCCCCTAGGAGAGCTCCTGCAGTCCTTCCTACGGGAAGGAAAGGGACAGCGGGGAAAACTGCCAGGACCCAGAAGATTGCAAAAGCAATTGAGCCTAAAACAACTTTAACAGTTGCTGCCATGGCCATATTTGTAACTTAAGAAGGTTAAAATTTCCTTCACAGGGGATGTTCTAAAACCCAACAATGCAAACCAAGGAAAACTTCATTGATGCTGACATGCCTGTTTGCATTAAGGAAAAGCCACTCAGAAACCCAGAAGTGCAAAAACAAGATATGGATTCAACAGCTCAAGCCTTGGACAGGATTACAGATTTTTACTCACATGACAAATGTTTAACTCGGCGAAAATTTCATTGCAGAGAATAGCAAAAGCCCAAGGTAGATAGATACTGTTTAGCTTCTGCGATAGCTTAAATCACCCTAGCTCTGAATAAGTGGAATGTAGTGACTAAGTTAAAACATAATTAAGGAAAAGACTAGCATAATAAACAGTATGCAACAAGCATCCAAACTCCTTGTAGATTAAACAACTCTCTCCGACTGCATACCACGCCACAAGGAAGACCCATTGTTCCCCCCCCTCTCTCAGTAGAAGCAAGTCTCAAGAATCTGAGGGTATTTCTGATGACTCTAATCAGAAATAACAATCGTGAAACCAAATATTGGAATTGCCGATAGATTCAAGCCAGAAGTCAAACATTATAGATTCTGTACACTACCCTTTCATCGCATCATCATGAGGAATTTTAAAAAAAAGAAAAAAAAAAGTAAGAACTAGAAATCTTCAACAGCTTTCCAGGGAATGCAACTTACATATCATAGTTAATAGTACTGAATCAAATCAATTCCCTGCAAAACCCAACAACTAGAATGAAGACTCTTGAGAGATTGTCACACAGAGGCGAAGCTATACAAACCTTACCCAGTTGAGAATTGCACAAGGAGTGAAACATGACTAGGGTCGTCGTTTATTATGTGATTTCGATTTCAAGATTAACAACGTGTCTGGATTTTCTACCAAGAAATAAATATATATCTGGGCATCTGCCTGATAATATTCGGTGGCAATGTGAGTTTTTTTGTTCAGTAATCTGGGTTGGCAATCTTGTATTGGACTTTGTAGATAGGTTAAGAGATCAGTATCACAAGCTCTGCAACGTCATGGTGATAGTGACAATAATAATTTTTTTCCGAAAGGACTAATAATTATCATCGTTATCACAAAGTCAATAACTGATCTCATCAATGTATTTGATCTATACTTAATAAAATAATCCATTATTTTTTTTGTGATTATAGTTTCCGCGAACCCATGTATGATCAACAGAGATTACAATAATATATGCGATTAGTCTTAAGAAATTTGTTGTTTTAGATAGGATTTGGGGTTTGTTTTCTCTTAATAAATTAAATAAACATCTCTGACGAGTGTTGCCGACCACTAATCCCTGAACAATGGAGCTGAAGAGATGGTAGTCAACAGGTCATATGGAGGAGAATGGATGGTTTACTTACGTACAATGAGACCTGAATCCATTATTGAAACTGTGATGTGGGTCACCCAACCCACACCATAACAAACCAACCACTTCGGTCATCGAACCAGATCCGCCGAAGAAAAATTAAGAGAGGACTCCGGGCTCCAGGATCTGGATTATACCAGAAACTATGCTGCATTGCTAAACCCCTTTCACGGTTTTCTTCTCTAATTGTTGAGATTCTTGTGATGGGCACGGGCGACGGGCGACGGGTGACGGTGACGGTGACGGCGACGGCGACGGCGATGGCGTCGGAGAAGCAGAGCAGACTATGCATCGGAATTCGGAAAGCAACACCATTGTGATGTCGTGACTTGTGAGCTCTCTCTATAGCTAATAGCTACACAGCTGCACTCTCAAGTCTTAAATACCTAATCTGCTTCTAACTCGAATCCCGTCTTAATTCTTGTTTCCTCTTTGCATCCACACACGTCACACGCACAGGGGTTGGGCCGGGTTTAAAAATCGGACCGACCCAGCAGACGGTTTTTTTTTTTTAACTGATTTCCACCAATTCTGGTCAGATCAAAATCGGATAGGACTGATTCTGATCGGGATTCCTGGTTTTTAAACTCTGATCGAGCTTAGGTAACCATAAAATTATTGAGGAAGAGTTTTATGGCTGGGAGTGTGGCCCTCATGCAAAGCCCACATGAAGCATCAATAGGAGTGAGATTTTTGTGTTTCATAGGGGTCCAGGAAGGTCATTTCATTCCATCATGTGTGATCTAGGAAAAGGAGCCATACTCTTTGACAGTCCTTTTTTGTTAAATTATTTAGGAAAAATTACATACCCCTCTCCTATATTATGGCATAATTTCACATTCCTCTCTTGTATTTTTGCCAATTACATTCAGACTTGTATGATAACATAGGGAAAAAACCATTTTTGAAACCTACAAGAGCTCTAATGAACGTATTCACAACGGCTCCTCTCCTCTTCAAACAGAGCTTTTGCCCATCCGGGAAGAAAAAAAAAAATGCAAACAGAGGTACTCTGGCAGCTTCGATTATTTGAAAACGTTTTTATGAGTATCATCTATTGAAATCCTTCATTCTTTAGATACGTTTTGCTAGTCTAATCTATAGGTGGGTGCTTGAGAGAAGAGAACCTACAAAAAAAATTAGTTTTTTCAAAACGAAAGAAGAGAACCCATCAAATTAAGAACTGACTAAAGCTACGCAAGTTTGTGAATATATAGAGTAAAAGAAAACGACAATAAAGAAAGGAAAGGGGAAGGGTAGAACTCCTCCTTCTCTTGTTGATGATAGAAATGATATATGGAAACAGGGTTTTGTTATGTTTTATTGTCAAAAGACAAAAATAACTCTCACTCATTTAAGTGAAGCTAGTGTTTCTCTACCATTATGCCAGAAGCATTTCTAGAGAAAAGACATGGAAATTGTAATTAGACTTGGATCTGGTGTTCGTGTATTTGTTTATTGGTCTAGAAATCTTGTTAATTCCATATTGAATCAATCTGATAATGAGATTGAGTACTAATCAGGTTATAATTTGAGGAAGGTGTAAGTATCTCAGTCTGTTCGATTAAATCGTCATATATATTTGACATTTTCTTATTGGATACTAAAGTTTTCTATCCTTAGTGTATTAAAACAAAAGAGAGTTTTACAGACAGAAAATTTCCGTCCCATAAGGCAAAATACCACTATTCCTTCTTTTTTTTCCCCGGTAAACAATGGCTCACTATTCAAGTGATATATGTTCATTGCATATCCATTAGTCAGGTAATATAATGAATATTTTGAGTGATATTAAATAGTTAATTAAAACAATTCACATGGTATGACATACAATTCAAATGTGCCAGGAAATTTGGTTCCAAAATATTTATCCAATAGTAAAAATTGCCTAATCCGCTCTCCAAATGATAGAAACATACGAAATGTAGATGGAAGCTACTTCCTCTTAATTTGTGTTAAAAAAAACCAAATCCTAGATGGTCATTTAAATGGTTATGTAAAATTTGCGAATAAAGAGAACAAGAAAGGAGGGTGGGCAAATTTCCACAAGTAAGCGGAATCAACAACGGGAACAGTGTCAGCTGATTTTGATTTCTAAATTGTGGTGGTTTTTTTTTCTTTTTTTCTTTTTTTCCATAGAAAATCAATTTTAGGACTTATGCCCTCCCCTTCTAAGCCATGCAATAATGATTCCTCTGGTATTACAATTTTTACCACAATGATGTTGTCCAAAAATTAAATTATTTTTATGGATTAGATTTCACTTGATTGTACACGTTTTCATTGCATGTGCTCAGGTTCAGTAAACTGATTTTGTTTAAAAACGAAAAGTCAATTAACTTTTCCAAACATTGGGTAATATTCGAAAAACTATAATGCATAACTTGTTCCAAACCATCGGTCAAAAATGCCCAAAATCAGCTGGAAACTTAGAAGCCCAATCCAAATCATTGGCTGGAATCAAGATTAGGCTCGACCGAATCTGATTTGAATTGGATTGGGCTACTTCTACAAATGGTTTCAAAACACGAAATCAGGGATCAGAATTGGTCCCAAAAAACCCTAGAATCGACCCTTAGATCTGAAAACTCAAACGATTCTAAAACTTTGGACCACAAATCAACCATATCAGATCGATAGGAATCAGGATCGCTCGCGACTGATTCAGATTCAAATCGGCCGATCCACCGTACTTCTACCTGCATGCGTTCCACCCCCTCAAGCTATGATATGACAATAATGGCAGGCATCTTCAGTAAGTCGAGGGATTATCTTGGCCCCTTCACCAGAATCCCAAAGTTCAATTCGAAGGCCACCTTAACAGGTTCATGCCATTGGTGCTATTTGGTGTGCTGTTTAGAACAATTTGTGTTGGTTACATGTTAAATTTTTCATGCCTTAATTTTAATATTTTTCATGCCTTAATTTTAATAAAATGATCTATTGCGTAATTGATTTCCTAGATCTTAATCTCATTGTAGATGGGTCTTAATGCTCTAGATTTCTTGATTCTTTCACCAACTATGGTTAACAAACCATAGTTGAGAACCCACTCCGATCCCAACTATTACGTACTTGTAGGGGAAAAAGAACATTGCCTAATCGTGTGACCCTTGCACCCAGATACAAGAGAGTGTGAATTTACTGCCCCACCTTCCATGAAATCAAATATCTTACCATGTTGACGCTCATGCTCATGCTCTCATTGCCTCCCCCGCCCCCCCATCCTAGTGCAAGAGTTACACAACCAGACAACCATCTCTTGTCCTATTTCTAGTATCAGAAATGGGGGAATTAGTGGGTCATAAGTAGTTCATTCACTCCCCACCAATAGGAACTCACCTTTAAGAATAAATTTTAAAGATTTGGTATTGGGGGGAAATGCAAATTTCATCTTTAGCCAATGCCCTATTATATTTTCAACAGGGAGAAAGAACGCCACCCGGTGTTATGTTATGGTGTGTACCTACGCCCAAACACAACAGTAGTGTTCCTTTTCCCTTTTCAAAAACATAAATGGTAAAAGAACAACAGAAATTATATGAAATAACATCTGACGGATAAAATAAAGCAAAGAAACAAGCAATCCTTCAAACTTACAATGCCTCAATATATAATGTTTTTTTTTATTGTGATTATTTGAGGCTTATAATTATATATATATATATATATGATAGAAGAAAACAACAACAACAACAGTGTTCACAAAGGGAAAGGAAAATAAGAGGAATAAAGAATAAAAATGAAGAAATAAGATAATAAAAGTGAGAAGTGAGAAATGACAATAAAAGGAAAGAAAAGTATAGCCCAAGAAATCAGGTGCAATAAACTAAACTTAGTAGGGGTAATTACTATCAATACCCTATACTTAGCCTATATTTACTAAAACTATCCTACCTTAAACTTCTTTTCTAAAACTACCTTGCTTCTACACTTTTACATCTCCTTCTACCCTCATGTTTTTAAATACTTAGATTACCCTTCCTTTTCACCTAGTAACTTGCTAATCTATTTAACCTATCATTCATATTCTACTTTTTACTATTTTTATCCTTAAAATGGTAAAAAAGGAAGCATCCGCCCACTTCTTTTCTCCTGTTTTTTATTCCATTCATTCTTTTTTAATTTTTTTTTACTTTTTTCTTCAATTTTTCTATTTAATTAATTTTTTATTCAACATTTCATCCTCATCGTTCTTCAAACAGATCATGGTTCTAAGTATCGGTATCGTGTCGCCCATATTGGGCGATGTACCGATTTTGTTAGTCACCGATATCGATACCATGCGGATACCGTATCAATAGCACGGTACTATTTAACAAGGGGTAAAATGCTCAGAAAACTCATTTTAAAGGAAATTCAAGGGTAATTTTGTCTGATACAGTCGATACCGTATCGGTATCATATCGATTTTGTAGGTTGCCGATACCTGTTCCGATATCGTGTACTAAAACCATGGAACAAATCGACTCTCATCAAAAATAGTAAAAAGTAAATTGAATAAAAAGAGGAAGAGAGAGAAGAAGTGGGGTGTTTTGAAGAGAGTCCATCTGTTCCATGGTTTTAGTGCATGGTATTGAAACGGGTATCGGTAACCTGCAAAATTGATACGGTATCGACCTGGCTCAACTGTATCAAGCAAAATTACCCCTGAATCTCCTTTAAAATGAGTTTTTTTTTTTTTTTTTTATACTATGTTACCCCTTTTTCGTACCGTGCTACCGATACGGTATCGGTGACTAGCAAAACTGGTACGTATCGCTCGATACGGGTGATACGATACCAATACTTAGGACCATGATCTGTTCGAAGAAGAACAATGAGGATGAAATATTGAATAAAAAATTAATTAAATAGAAAAATTGAAGAAAAAAAAAACCGAATGGAATAAAAAACGGGAGAGAAAAGAACCAGGTGGGTGCTTTCATTTTTTACTATTTTAATGACAAAAATAGTAAAAAGTAGAAGATGAATAGTAGGTTAAATAGATTAGCATGTTACTAAGTGAAAAGAAAGGGCAATTTGGATATTTAAAAACATGAAGATAGAAGGAGATGTAAAAATTTAAAAGCAGGATAGTTTTAGAAAAAAAGTTTAAGGCAGGGTAGTTTTAGTACATATAGATTGAGTAAATATAGATTTATTTCTTGGGTCTTTTATTGAATAACCCAGGACTATACGCTGAACGAAATATGTTAAGAAAAAGGGGAAATTGCAAGAAAACGAACAACGTAACTGGGACATCAGCAAGGAAGGTGATGGGAATGGAAAACCTGTTATATATCTATTTTGGGTTTTTTTACGGAGGAAAAGAAATATGGTAAGACAAAAGGCCACCATCATTGTAAGTATAGAGATGAAAAGGGTAAGAAATATTGTTAGACAAAAGGCCACCACTTTAGTAGCATAAAAAAAAAGGTTACAAAGAAGGAAAAGGGGAGGGGAGTTCCAACAGTTAAAACTAGTAGAGTTCACTCGAAACGAAGCCAACGAGTCCGCAGTGAAATTCTCTTATCTGAGAGTGTGATTGAAATGAACTTACATGAACTGAGGCATAAGGCTTAGACAGTCAGTAATAATGTGAGCAATACCCCAAAGAGTCGAATTATTGAGGCCGTTGAGGGTATTGATGACTATGAGGTTATAACTTTCAAAGATAAATCATTTGAAATCCTTTCTTATAAGCAATCAATCAGAAGGCCTAGACGAACAGCCAAGGCTTCAGCAACATAGGCATGATTGGGACCGAGACAGGAAGCAAAACCAAAATTGAAACAACCATAGTGGTCCCTGCCAGCCCGGGTTTGCGATATTCCTCACATGGTTGGATGTCGGCTTCTTGGTATCTTGGTCCAAGAATTCTTTTGAAAAGGAAAGGGCTTTGAGAACTGTGGGATTGATTGGCTGAAGCTCCTCCCCATGAATAAAACTTGTATAAAATTCCCACATATCCCAAAAATATATATATATATATTATTACTCATATAGCTAGCATACATTCATACTTACTCCGTTCCCGGAAACAAAAAAAATTTATTACAATTTTTTGTTATCATTTGGGAGAAGATTTTCCTCCACCTGTGGAGGAAGGTTCACTTACTATCTTAAGATTCATAAACCCTTATAAGGTTATATAGAATGTTCTTAAATATCCTTCCGATATTTTTTCCTTCCATCTCAAATTGGCGGTGAATGGATTCTCATTCATTTTTGGGTGATGAGAAACTCTGTCCTTTCTTCTTAATGAGAAAAGAATTTTGGGCCTACGGTGTTTTGTTTTCTATGCTCTCTAACATTTAAATTTTTTATTATATTATCTTTGAAAATGAATAAAAAAATTTACTCTGTTTTGTGTTCCGATTCAGAATAGACACCCTAGTGACTGACGCCTTTGGTGGTGAATTGTGAAGCCAACAAAAGAAGAACGGGAACGTGTTGGCACTTGGCAATGATGCACGTTCATGCCAGATGACCAAGATCCTCTCAAAGTGGGTCCCAGCTCCCCACTTGGTAAGATCCAATGGAACAGATCAACAGAGTCTAAGATATTGGAGATTCAAAAGCGAAGTTCATGGCATGGCATGTGAATGGCCAAGACCTTGTATTTGTGCTAGGGTTGAGGAAAGAAATGCCTATTATATAAAGAAATGGGAGAAAATATAATAAAGAGGAAAAGAAATCGCTTCTTGGTCATCAACACGAATCCAATTCTTTATTTTAAGAGGGACTGGTTAATAATTTTGCACACTCCTGCGTGGGCACACGAGCCATGCAATCAAACTAACGTGTTTTTTTTTCAAAATATTTATAATGTAATTTGGAAGTTGTAATTAACGGAAGCAAGGCAATCTTTTTCTTTAATTAAAAGAAAAATAACAAGAACTGCTGTAAAGTAAACTAGGACTGATCCGATCTATACCACTTTGACGGATCATATCATAATCGACCAAATTAACTTGATCCGGATCTTGACCCCAAGGTCCCTTATTCCCATGTCAACTTTCATCAATAGAATTGTTCAAATGTCAAAATAATAATAATAATAATAATTAAAAAATAAAAAACTAAAATTCTAATGAAAGTTTCGACCATATGGATAGGTTCTACTCTTGATTAACCAACCGTGTGTGTAGTTTTATTTTTATTTTTATTTTTTATGTGAAATTTGATGGTATATCCAATTTCTATGTATAACTAGTATTGTTCATAGGGTATTTTCAATAGTCAGCCTATTTTGTGTTGGACCTTGTAATTACAATTGACTGACCACTCCTTAACACCTCAACCTTGACGCCTACAACCTCTGCGGCTTCTATTGCTGCCTTTCCCTCGGGGTAGCCTGCGAGTGAAACTAGTATGGATGATGCTCTAGTTTCCAATCCAACTCCAGGATCGGTCAGCATTCTCATCAGTGTGGGCACTACTCCAGCCTGCACTGCCCTTGCCCCGTTCTCTTCTAAATTGCACAACAGGAAGAGGAGGGTTGTTGACGCATCCGTCTTTAACCTATGGCTACCTTCACTAAGCAGTGTCACAAGTGCTGGTATTGCCCCTGATGCACCAATTGTCAACTTGTATTCATCCACCATAGAGAGACTGCATAGTATGGCTACTGCATTTTCCCTTGCCTCCATACTCCCATTCTGGAGCATATGTACAATAGCAGGGGCAGCCCCAGAAGATATGATGCTTTCTCTGTTATGCTTGAATTTGGAAAGGTTCAGGAGGACAGTGAGAGCATTTTCCTGAGTTTGTGGGTCAGAAGTGACGATGAGGCCAACAAGTTGGTGAATGACACCGGCCTTGGCAATGCATACAATGTTGGAAGCATTGCGCTTGGCAACAAGGCACAGCTCACCTGCAGCTGATCGCTGGTCCTCAAGGTTGCCAGAAGTCAGTTTGCGAAAGAGAAAATCAATCTTGAAACGTGGTTCTATCCCATTGGCCTTGCGCCACTGAGCTATGCGGTTACGCAACACATAGTTGGGTTTCAAGGCAGCACTGGAAAGTTTCTGTTTTGTCTTTGGACACGTGAGATGCCCCGCTGCAAGCCATTTCTCAATGCATGATCTCTCATAGATCTACAATAAAGAAAAACGGAAAGCTTCAGTAACGAAGTTGGGGCATGAGAAAAGCAAATAGCCACCACGCCCCGTGCTCAACAAAGACCACCATAGGGGGTTTAAACACACATTCAATAGTTCAACCAGGAAAAATAATCCATTAGGTTAGAAATCCCATTTCATTTAGAAAAGTAAATAGATTGATATTGGCATATATACCTGTCCTGTGGATACAAAAACTGGATCTTCCATCAACTCATTGGATATCGGACAGCGGAAAGCTTCTGGTATGACCAGAGAATTTGGATTCCCAAAAGCCGAAGTCTGTGTATTGCCACTTGAAGTACACTTTTCACTTTCAAGAGCTCCCGTGTCAGGGTTTTCAGTCAGCACAAAATCTGTAATTTTCTCGAGTAGGATTGACATCTTTTCTATGCTCTCCCCAGGATGCCCAGCATTGGAGACAACCATCTCTTGTAGAGCCAGAGACTCTTGTCTGAGGTCATTTATGCCCATCAACTCTAACTTTTCAGCTAACCTCCAAAGCACAGCGGGATCAACGTCTGCATCACTGCTTTTGATGTAAACAGATAACAAATCTTCATAAAGCTCAACATCAGGTGCATCAACCCTTCGTTGTTTGGCTCTTCTAAACTGAGCTAGCACAAGCTCAACCTGGGGTGGGAAACAAGAATTAAGAAAAGAAATGGAGAATCAGACCTCAGGACCTCCTCATATTATGCCTAAGGTTGAAATACAAAACATTCCCTGTTGGTCCACTCTCAAGTTCTTATTGAGAAAGAAAAATGCGGAGGACCTCTATTAATACTTGTTTCACAATCTTGAAAGTTCCTACCAATGTCCAATATTTAAAAGAAATCATCAGCTGGTAGCCGATTAAACCATCGTTTACATTCATCCAAGTACACTGGGGATTTCAAGATATCATTTCAAAGTCTCGTAACCATCCCTCCAACTGAATGATTATCAAGAGAGAAAGAGAAGAAGAAGAAGAAAAACCTCCGACAGAAATGATTAAATAGAAGAAACTATTGTCCTGTGGCCCTCTACATCACTAGCCATTGAAGTATACCATAGGCTAAGGGGTGGATCAATACCTGCTCCTCAACTTCATCTGATATCTCGAGTTTGTCATAGGAAATTCCGCTCAGAGCTTGCTCCAGCCAAGCTGTCACTACCTGAAATTGGTTCATTATTTGCTCCCTTTCCAGGACCTGCAAGCAGAGAAAAGAAAGTGTCAAAAAATGGAGGGGGGGGGGGGGGGGAGACTAAAATAGACAACCACAATAAAAAACATAAAATAAAGCTACTGGCTTGGCATCCTTAGGGGCTGATACGAAGGCAGGCATGTTTATGTACACATGTATGCATGCCTTTATGAATTGATCATTTATTGTAATGTGCGACACAAAACGAAGAGAGATTTAAATCTCAATTGACCACAGATGGCATCCCCAGTCTATCTATCCTTGCCCCCCACTCCATGTACGGTAGGGCATGTCACAACAAGACATCTTTATGCATTCTTACTCTGCCGACTTAATATGGATTTTTCCAATCTAGAGCAAGAGGAAGAATTAGAGGCACTAAAAGGCTATTCGCAGCAGATGTCCGACATCTACTTACCGGTACAAGAGCAGGCATCTACCTACATCTATAAATAACATAACAGAAGATAGCTAAGACCTCTGTATTGTTAAATTCATCATGATTTAGACAAGCTTCTTCTTTAACTTCTCAAAGGTGGCATGTCAATGATTCATCATGGTTTTGACAAGCTCCTTCTTTAGCTTCTCAAAGACAGCAGGTCAATGTATCAGTCTTACCTCTCTGCTCTAATAACCCACAAGAATATGATACTTATATCTGTATCATACCTAAAGCAACCCAATAAGCCAAGGTATGGGAAGCCTGTAACTTTACCTTCTTATTAAACGTTTGGTGTAAATCCTATTTCAAGCAAACTGGTCAAACAAGATTACCAGTTCCCACAATATCCATGTCATCATTTCTTATATGGAAGAGGGAAATCACACCCTCAATTACGTCACAGTTAGTTTTCATACAATGTACATAGACGTAGGTATCCTAGTCTCTACTAGTACGTATACACATTTACATAACCAACTACTTTAAAAAAGTACACAATTTATTGCAAACAAGGATTTAAAACTTGAGATCCATGGCAGCCTTGTCCATATGGCCCAATCTTGTGCGAGTTGAAGGGGAATGCAGGGGGAGGAGATATCAGCATAGTATCAGTCCAATCCGTGTCTGCTGATCTCAATACTGATTGTCAATACACCCAATCCAAACCCAATACCTAAAACCTTGTTTCCAACAAATAGAATATTTATACGTGAAGGAAAGCAGTTGGTATGAAAGACAACTAGTGAATCTCAAATGAACATGCGAAGACTCCATGCAGAATCAATCCTCCATTTTTCCTTTGCAAAATAGCTAAAAGTGTGAACAGATTGTTAATGAAAGGACTTAAATCACACTACTGTGGATCAGATCACCCACCTGCAATACCGATACAGAATTGACTGATCCGTACAGATATCAGCAAATATCTGGCCGAATGTCAGTCAGAGTGGGGACTGGCAATAACGATATGGATTGGACGATATGCCTGATAACATTTCGATTTCAACCACCTAATAAAAATTAAACGATCGCCCTAACAGCATCCATGAAATCACTCCCTCATAAATCTAATGAAGACTATACTACAGCACCACTGTTCCTCTCGTCGATCCTTGCTAGGGGTCCCAGCCCTTTCTTTGGTGTTAAGTAACCAATTCAAAAGGTCTAAGACCAAGTCAAACGTGAAAACTTGAACAAACTCTCAATGATTCTGAGAGGTTTCACGTATACTATTTATAGTGTTGTGTTTACATTGTTGTACTGTTGAGATATTACCTAAGATACAGGAACATTATAGCTGAGTTCAAAAGAAGCCTTAGTGAGAAATAGGAGAGGACCGAAGGTCCCATTGGTGAGTGGCAGTGGGTGGTGGTGCCATTGCCGGTCAACAAGTGGAGGCAGCAAGTTTTAGTTGACCATGCTCAGCCTTGGGCGGCCGAAGCCTCTAATGCGTGGGGCCGAACTCCTCCTAGTGATAAAAAAGTACCCAAAGTATTTGGGCTTCAATTTCAAGTTGAGAAGAAGATTGAGAAGAATTGACTGGCTTGTCTAGAATGACAGATGCCTTGTTTATTTATAGATTCGATTACAAGAGTAAATAAAGTATGTAAGATAAGGATGACTCACATGCCTTTTCTAACATACAAATACATTGAACATGGACATCCTTAACAGTTGTTCTATGTCTTGCATTTTAAAGCACATACACTTTGGGATACTTACAAAAACCAAGGCAGGATTACAAGCAACACGGAAGAAATAAATAAGATATCTAGGACCCAAGGAATCAAAGTTAGTGAAATTCATATGCAAAAGTAACATGAGTAAAAGACAAATGCAGCAGCCTATGAACAATAAACTTAAAGGGAATGAAAACTCTGGGAGTGTTGGATTTTAGAAGCTGCACAACTATTGCAGCAAACAACATGCAAAACAAACATGCCCACATACATGCAAGCTCATTAGCCCATGCAACTCTGTGTGTGTGCACATACACACAACACTTAACAAAGAGGAAGAAAGTACAACAAAACTTTTCAGATAGTATCTCAGTAATAGGACCTATTAATCTTCCAATTTATTCTATTTGGCACTCCTACATTGGGATGACAAAATGACTTATTCCAGTTCATTCACCGGAAGAAATCCCTAACATTCCTGAAAGTGGAGTTCCATTAAATGTTTCATATGGTAAACATAAAAAGATAGATACTAATGCCAAAGAGAATCAACTAATAACTTTTTCTATTTTTCTGATGAGGAAGAAAAGCAATTGAGGCATTTAAAAACCCAGTTACAGCAAAAGTCAGTCTCACAACAACCCGAATCTCCTTTTAGCCAATTCCATGCGAAGCCAAAACTCAGGTTAACAGCTGATCATCACGAAGTTACAGAGTATGAAACAGAACAATAGATGATACAGAGATGATCAGATGTTATGATTTATGAAACGGACTTTTTTTTTTGGACCGAATAATCAAACTTACATGATGAACGGACATTGATTGAAACAAAGACAAAGATATTCCTAAATAAAGATGTCTATCAATTCCAAATACTAAGAGTCAGATCATCTCAACTTAGGTAGATGTATCTTAACTATAAAGCAACCCCAAGATCTAATCCAATGTAAGATATCTGTAAGAAACCCATATGCAGAAGTGGGGGAAATCGCTTTAAGAAGGAAATTTTTGGCATGAGATTGTGCATCAAATTGCTAACGCTAATTCCGATAGGAAATTGAGCAGAGAAGATCACCAATCAATCAAGTCCCAATATACTGTAGTTGTTGTCGAACCCTAACCCTAACGGATAATGGAACAACAAAAGTGTAGATGTCACTAGAGGGAGAGGGAGAGAGTTTCAATTTCTAATTCCACAAACAGAAGAATTGAACGACAAAAAAACAAGGGAAGTTCATTGAGAACTCACCAAATAAATTTTGCTCCCTTGACTGCCCAATCGGAGGAGCTCCTTAGTTGATTCCAGAGCCTCTTTCAAATTCGAGAGGGAAATCATAGTGTCATCATGGATGGAGTCTTTGTTGTCCCTGAATTCTACGAACATGGGCAATAAGAGCCTCAATCGATTTGCTAGGTTGCAAAACTGCTTCTTGAGGGAACATCTGTAGTCGGAGAATGCAGATATCTCATTAATTATGTCAATCAACTTCTGGATCACCACTCCTTTCTCTTCTTCCATGGCTTGAGCTGAGATTTTAACGTGCACAAATAATGCACTGGAGTACTGATTTTAAGTTCGTGTTGCTCTGTGGTGTTGGGTTGTTATAAAGTTGTTATTTTTAGTTACTTCCTAAGAGTTTAGTTTCGGTTGAGTTTCCTGTGATCGTGGGATTGGATTGAGTCGGTTTTAGACTTTTAGTAGAAGAATGGTAAGTTTTAAATACAGTTATTTTAGGGAGAGCAAGAAGAATATCTCTATTTTGTCCATTCCAATTAGGGGTGCAATTTTGGCCATGTAGGCCCGAATCCACCCTGAGCTTGAACAGGCCTGGGCTGAGATACCTTGTCCTCGAGGACAAGGCTGGAAATTTATGGCCTTGAGTCAAAGTTGAGGACTCGAGTTGAGCCCGGCCCGCCTAGTCGACCTTGTTTTAAGTTATATTATAAAATATGGAGAAAAGTTCTCTGCGGGAGACGCAAGTGGCACGCCCAGACACAGTGGGGGCGAAATGACCGTCCCACCCCCAAGATGCCAACATTCATGCTCTCATTGGCTATCGCACACGTGTGGCCCCTGCCCTCCCTACAGAGATTGCTTTCCCATAAAATATATATTGATATAATATATATATATGGGGCAATGTTCTTTGTCTCGAAGCACAGGCTACACCCATACACATGAGGCGGGATGTGGCGGTCATTTTGGCCATTTAGGGGGTAGAGCGGTCATTTTGCCCACCCCCATGTGAGAACATTTACCCTATATAACATATACCTTGGAAGGAGGGGGGAAAAGAAGGTCTTGTTTAGGGTCAGGCTGTCCTTGATTGAGCTAAGCTTGAGGCCTCAAACTTGGCTTGGCCCGACCCTGACTTAGGGCTAGAAATTCCTAGTCCTTAACTCACCATCAGGGCTAGGGTATCTTAGCCTAGTCTCTACTTGGGCTCAAGGCGAGCCAAGGCTAAACTTGCACCCCCTATCTACGAGTATGCCATCCACAAGATGACGGGTGGCATTTCAATAATTTAAGTGAAAAAGCAAGAGTAATTAGATAAAACTTGTGATTCGGACCTAGGGGTGTCAATCGTTTGGGCTAGGCCGGAACCCTAGTCCAACTCTAGGAGCCTTAACCCAAACCCAAGTCCAGCCGACCCTGGCAGCGCTAAGCATACCCTAAACCCAACCCGACCCAGAATATAGCCCATTGAGTTGTGGAACTAGCAAAGCCCATGCTATAAATAAATTGGCATCTTAGTATGTTTCCAAAATCAAACCCGTAACCACTTAGTCACAATAGAACCAACTTTGACCATTGGACCAAAACCGACTCTCTATATATTGTATAAATATATATTATATAATACAAGGTCGGGCCGGCCCTGCCAGAGTCGAGGCCTCAACCCAGGCTCGGTCATTAACACGAATATGATTTTTTATTTCAAGAGAGATTAACCATTAATTTTGCGCACTCCTGTGTGGGCACAAAGGAGCCACGCGACCAAGCAATGTCAATTTTCCCTAGAAAAAAATAATGTAATTTGGAAGTTGTAATCTCAGAGGCATGGCAATCTTTGACCTACCCATCAATTCCCAATTCCCTCTAATAGAGGAAGGTGGACCCCACCCGGGCAGCTGGTAGGGTGGTCATTTCCGCCCCACTATTAGATGGAATCGTGGAAATTAAGGGTCATGTAAATTGAGGAGATAAAGATCCCCCATGTTCCCATGTGAGCTTTCATCAATAGAATTGTTCAAATATCAAAATAAAAAATAAATAAATAAAGGAAAATTTTCTCGTACCTCTCCTGAGGTATCACATAATTACAAAAACACTCATCCATTTTGGGAAATTATGCATGCCCCCTACTTTTGTAAAAAGTTAACAAATGCACCCATCCCCTTAACTTTGGACTAAAAGGAAAATTGACCAAATTGCCCTTGCAAATTGGGTTCCAAAAAAAGGGAAAAAACCAACACATCTTCCCCAAATCGCTATAAGGTTTCGAAAAAGAGATAATTTCTTAGATCCACTAGATAAAAACTGAAATTACAAGATAGGTAGATTTCAAATTTGTTTTACACCCACTAGTTTCTATTTTAAAAAGATTTACTTAATTTTTATAGTTTTTTTTTTTTTTAATGAGATTAATTTTCATACTTAGTTATTGGTCAATTCATAATTAGCAAAAACGGGAACGGTAATAAAACGGAGTTTTACGGTACGGGTTTTAAATGGTAAAAATTTGCAAACGGACGATCAAATAAAACGTTCAAAAAAACAGAGAACAGTAAAAAACGGAAAATAGACGATAAGGGTTTTAAACGTTTATATTTCAAAAAAAGGGAACCAAAAAAATGCCACTATTCTCATATAAATTGAGGAATTTTTATTTGAAATACATGCTTCTATTTCCAGTATCCATGCATTGATTTTGAGTTGAAGGTGATATCATGAAAAATGTAGCCCTTCGAGTCATCTTTACGTCGGTGAAAGAATCAAGCTGATCAGAGTTCGGGAGAGAGAGATATGGTCAATTAAATCCAAGGTCTTAAAAAACGTCAAAAAAACGAGAACGTGTTTTAAACGCGTTTAAAACGGGAATGCTTGCCGTTTGTCATTTTTTACTATATGTTTGGGAAGCATACGACAAAACGAGTTTAAAACGGTAAAAAACGAGAACGTATTTAAAACGGAGTTTTAAACGCGTTTTTGCTAACAGAACTCATGCCATCTAAGAAAAAAATAAAAGTGAACTTCCAAAATTGCCACAACCTTCATTTATCATTTTAGATTGCTCGGATAATATCCTAGATAATTGACTTCATGCCATATTAAAAGTTAAAAAACTGCTTTATATCGGGAAGATTGAGATGTAGTGGCATGAGAAGATAACCATAAATGCCCCTTAATTGTTGGAGTACAAATCAAACCTCCTATATTATATTAAAAACCAAAAATAAAAACAAAGCTATGGGGTCGACACCGTAGAGCATTGCACCTTACTCAGTTACTTGTTGGGATATAAATCAAAGGAAACGGATTAAAAAAAAAAAAGAAGCCCAAAACCATCATCTAATCCTAATTTGTTTGTCACTCATCCGTTCTCACCATCTAATCTTAATTTGTTTCTTTCATTTGTTCGGAGTACAAATCAAAAGCTCCTATTATTACCCACAAAAAAAAAAAGAACTCTAACGACAAAATCTAAACCAGGGTTTTAGTACGTGGCATTGGTATCTGCCAATTCCAATCCAGATCAATCGTATCGCTCAAGAAACTTAATGAGAGTGAGAGAAACAATAGAAAAGAATAAACGCACTAAGGTAGATAGTGGTGTGCGTCTTACTGTTCTTTTCCCCATTTCAGTTTTTATTTCTTGACATCATGGTCTTCCCAGCTTATTTTTCCCATTGTGAATTAAAACTGTTATTTGTTTTTTAGAAAGAAACGTTGGATTTGGATTACGTAGATTTTTGAAACTTGATGTTAATGTGAGGCTCCAACTCAATAGTCATAAATGAGAATTGAGGTTTTGAAAGAAAAAAAAAAAACCAAAGAGAGAAGAGAGATTAGGATGTTTTTGAAAGTTCACTTTTATTTTCTTATGAGGTGGCTTGAGTATAGTTAGCAAAAATGGGAATGGCAAAAAAATGGAGTTTTACGGTATGGGTTTTAAACGATAAAAAACTCCGAACGGACAGTCAAATAAAACGGTCAAAAAAATAGAGAACAGTAAAAAACGAAAAACGGACGATATGGGTTTTAAACGTTTATATTTCAAAAAAAAAAAAAAACGAAACCAAAAAAATAGCACTATTTTTATATAAATTGAGGATTTTTTATTTGAAATACATGCTTCTATTTTTGCTATCCGTGCATTAATCTTTAGTTGAAGGTGATATCATGAAAAATGTAGCACTTCGAGTCATCTTTACGGCCGTGAAAGAATCAGGTTGATCAGAGTTCGGGAGAGAGAGAAATGGTCAATTAAGTCCAATGTCTTAAAAAACGCCAAAAAAAGGGGAATGTGTTTTAAATGCATTTAAAACAGGAATGCTTACTGTTTGCCGTTTTTTACTGTATGCTTGGGAAACATACGGCAAAACATGTTTAAAACGGTAAAAACCAAGAATGTGTTTAAAACAGAATTTTAAACACGTTTTTGCTAACAATGGGCATGACCAATAACTAACTATGGGAATTACGAAAATCTTTTTTAAAATAGATACTAGTACCTATCTTGTAATTTCAATTCTTATTTAGTGGATCTAAGAAATTATCCCTTTGAAAAAGGTTACACAAATTCAACATTTCAATTTCAATTTCAAGGTGCATATGCAAAGGAGGTGTTCCTTTTCTTAAAACCCTAATCGATTTAGAAAAGATGAGTTGGTTATTTCCTTTTTTCAATAAAACCCAACTCGCAAGGACAATTTGGCCAATTTTCTTTTAAATTCTAGAATTGTTGCACCAGGTTGATCTTAATTATATTCTCCGAAGAAGGGCACCAAGAGATATTCCTCACACGTTTGGATGTCGGCTTCTTGGTATCTTGGTCGAAGAATTCTTTTGAAAAGGAAAGGGCTTTGAGAACTGTGGGATTGATTGGTTCAAGCTCCTCACCATGAATAAAACTCGTATAAAAATCCACATATGCCAAAAAAAAATAAAAAATTATTAATCATATAGTATACATTCATACTTACTCCTTTCCCAGAAAAAAAAAATTATTACCAATAGAGGTGCTTTTGAAATACAATTTTTTGTTATCATTTGGGAGAAGATTTTCTTCTACTCATAGACGACGGTTCACCCGTCATCTTAGGATTCACAAACCCCTATAAGGTTATATAGTATATTCTTAAGGGAAAGCAGTTTTCTGTACGGGAGTGTGGTCTACACCAGCATTCCCATGTGTCTATCTCTCTCCTCCTTAAAATAAGGGGGCAGAAATATCTTTTCACATGGGGAGAAGAGAGATAGACTCATGGGAGTGCTGGCGTAGGCCACACTCCAAGACAGAGAACTTTTTCCCATTCTTAAATTACCCTCCCGATACTTTTACCTCTCATTCCATGCCCGCGGTGAATGGATTCTCATTCCTTTTTGGGTGATGAGAAACTGTCCTATCTTGTTAATGAAACAAAAAATATTTAGGGCTAAGGTGATTTCTATGCTCGCTCACATTTAAATTTTTTATTATTTTTTCTTTGAAAATGAATAAAAAAGATTACTCTGTTTTGTTGAAGCCAGCAATAGAAGAACGGGGGGTTGGCACTTGGCAATGATGCATGTTCTGCCACATGACCAAGATCCTCTCAACGTGGGTCCCAGCTCCCAACTTGGTAAGATCCAATGGAACAGATCAATAGAGTGTAGGATATTGGAGATTCAAAAGCGAAGTTCATGGCATGACATGTGAACGGCCAAGACCGTGTATTTGTGCTAGGATTGAGGAAGGAATGTCTATTATTCTTTTTTCTAAAAAAATAATAATGTAATTCGAAAGTTGTAATTAGTGGAGGCATGGCAATCTTTTTCTTTAATTAAAAGAAAAATAACAAGAATTGCTGTAAAGTAAACTGGGGCCGATCCGATCTGATCCAAACCACTTTGATGGATCAAATCATAATCCACCAAAATTGATCCGGATCTTGACCCGGAGGTCCTTTATTTACATGTCAACTTTCATCAATAGAATTGTTCAAATGTCAAAAAAACAAAAAAAACTAAAATTCTAATGAAAGTTTCGACCATATGGATAGGTTCTACTCAGGATTAACCAACCGTGTGTGAATTTTTATTTTTATTTTTTTTTTTTTGTGGGTAAAATGTGAAATTTGATGGTATATCCAGTTTCTATGTATAACTAGTATTGTTAATTGGGTATTTTCAATAGTCAGCCTATTTTGTGTTGGACCTTGTAATTACAATTGACTGACCACTCCTTAACACCTCAACCTTGACGCCTACAACCTCTGCTGCTTCTATTGCTGCCTTCCCCTCGGGGTAGCCTGCGAGTAAAACTAGTATGGATGATGCTTTAGTTTCCAATCCATCTCCAGGATCGGTCAGCATTCTCATCAGTGTGGGCACTACTCCAGCCTGCACTGCCCTTGCCATGTTCTCTTCTAAATTGCACA
This sequence comes from Telopea speciosissima, assembly GCF_018873765.1. Classification (NCBI taxonomy): domain Eukaryota; kingdom Viridiplantae; phylum Streptophyta; class Magnoliopsida; order Proteales; family Proteaceae; genus Telopea; species Telopea speciosissima. The sequence continues at coordinate 83,545,595 of NC_057916.1, read as the reverse complement.
ACAGGAAGAAGAGGGTTGTTGCTGCATCCATCTTGAACCTATGGCTACCTTCACTAAGCAGTGTCACAAGTGCTGGTATTGCCACTGATGCACCAATTGCCAACTTGTATCCATCCACCATAGAGAGACTGAATAGTATGGCTAATGCATTTTCCCTTAACTCCATACTCCCATTCTGAAGCATATGTACAATAGCAGGGACAGCCCCAGAAGATATGATGCTTTCTCTGTTATACTTGAATTTGGAAAGGTTCAGGAGGACAGTGAGAGCATTTTCCTGAGTTCGTGGGTCAGAAGTGAAGATGAGGCCAACAAGTTGGTGAATGACACCGGCCTTAGCAATGCATACAATGTTGGAAGCATTGCGCTTGGCAACAAGGCACAGCTCACCTGCAGCTGATCGCTGGTCCTCAAGGTTGCCAGAAGTCAGTTTGCGAAAGAGAAAATCAATCTTGAAACGTGGTTCTAACCCATTGGCCTTGCGCCACTGAGCTATGAGGTTACGCAGCACGTAGTTGGGTGTCAAGGCAGCACTGGAAAGGTACTGTTTTGTCTTTGGACACGTGAGATGCCCCGCTGCAAGCCATTTCTCAATGCATGATCGTTCATAGGTCTACAATAAAGAAAAGCGGAAAGCTTCAGTAACGAAGTTGAGGCATGAGAAAAGCAAAAAGTCACCACGCCCTGTGCTCAACAAAGACCACCATAGGGGGTTTAAACACACGTTCAATAGTTCCACCGGAAAAAAAAATTCCATTAGGTTAGAAATCCCATTTCATTTAGAAAAGTAAATATATTGATATTGGCATATATACCTGTACTGTGGATACAAAAACTGGATCTTCCATCAACTCATTGGATATCGGACAGCGGAAAGCTTCTGGTATGACCAGAGAATTTGGATTCCCAAAAGCCGAAGTCTGTGTATTGCCACTTGAAGTACACTTTTCACTTTCAAGAGCTCCTGCGTCAGGGTTTTCAGTCAGCACAAAATCTGTAATTTTCTCGAGTAGGATTGACATCTTTTCTATGCTCTCCCCAGGATGCCCAGCATTGGAGACAACCATCTCTTGTAGAGCGAGAGACTCTTGTCTGAGGTCATTTATGCTCATCAACTCACACTTTTCAGTTAACCTCCAAAGGACAGCGGGATCAACGTCTGCATCACTGCTTTTGATGTAAACAGATAACAAATCTTCATAAAGCTCAACATCAGGTGCATCAACCCCTCGTCGTTTGGCTCTTCTAAACTGAGCTAGCACAAGCTCAACCTGGGGTGGGCAACAAGAATTAAGAAAAGAAATGGAGAATCAGACCTCAGGACCTCCTCATATTATGCCTAAGGTTGAAATACAAAACATTCCCTGTCGGTCCAATCTCAAGTTCTTATTGAGAAAAAAAAATGAGGAGGACCTCTATTAGTACTTGTTTCACAATCTTGAAAGTTCCTACCAATGTCCAATATTTAAAAGAAATCATCAGCTGGTAGCTGATTAAACCATTGTTTACATTCATCTAAGTATACTGGGGATTTCAAGATATCATTTCAAAGTCTTGTAACCATCCCTCCAACTGAATGATTATCAAGAGAGAGAGAAGAAGAAGAAGAAAAACCTCCGACAGAAATGATTAAATAGAAGAAACTCTTGTCCTGTGGCCCTTTGCATCACTAGCCATTGAAGTATACCATAGGCTAAGGGGTGGATCAGTACCTGCTCCTCAACTTCATCCGATTAAACCATTGTTTACATTCATCTAAGTATACTGGGGATTTCAAGATATCATTTCAAAGTCTTGTAACCATCCCTCTAACTGGATGATTATCAAGAGAGAAAGAGAAGAAGAAGAAGAAGAAGAGAAACCTCCGACAGAAATGATTAAATAGAAGAAACTCTTGTCCTGTGGCCCTTTACATCACTAGCCATTGAAGTATACCATAGGCTAAGGGGTGGATCAGTACCTGCTCCTCAACTTCGTCTGATATCTCGAGTTTGTCATAGGAAATTCCGCTCAGAGCTTGCTCCAGCCAAGCTGTCACTTCCTGAAATTGGTTCATTATTTGCTCCCTTTCCAGGACCTGCAAGCAGAGAAAAGAAAGTGTCAAAAAATGGAGGGGGAGGGGGAGGGGACTGGCTTGGCATCCTTAGGGGCTGATAAGTAGGCAGGCATGTTTATGTACACATGTATGCATGCCTTTATGAATTGATCATTTATTGTAATGTGCGACACAAAATGAAGAGAGATTTAAATCTCAATTGACCACAGATGGTATCCCCAGTCTATCTATCCTTGCCCCACACTCCATGTACGGTAGGGCATGCCACAACAAGACATCTTTATGCATTCTTACTCTGCCGACTTAATATGGGATTTTTCAATCTAGAGCAAGAGGATGAATTAGAGGCATTAAAGGGCTATTCGCAGCAGATGTCCGACATCTACTTACCCGTACAAGAGCAGGCATCTACCTAAATCTATAAATAACATAACAGAATATAGCTAAGACCTCTGTATTGTTAAATTCACCATGATTTAGACAAGCTTCTTCTTTAACTTCTCAAAGGTGGCATGTCAATGATTCATCATGGTTTTGACAAGCTCCTCTTTTAGCTTCTCAAAGACGGCAGGTCAATGTATCAGTCTTACCTCTCTGCTCTAATAACCCACAAGAATATGATACTTCTATCTGTATCATACCTAAAGCAACCCAATAAGGCAAGGTATGGGAAACCTGTAACTTTACCTTCTTATTAAACGTTTGGTGTAAATCCAATTTCAAGCAAACTGGTCAAACAAGATTACCAGTTCCCACAATATCCTTGTCATCATTTCTTATATGGAAGAGGGAAATCACACCCTCAATTACGTCACAGTTACTTTTCATACAATGTACATAGACGTAGGTATCCTAGTCTCTACTAGTACGTATACACATTTACATAACCAACTACTTTAAAAAAAGTACACAATTTATTGCAAACAAGGATTTAAAACTTGAGATCCATGGCAGCCTTGTCCATATGGCCCAATCTTGTGCGAGTTGAAGGGGAATGCAGGGGGAAGAGATATCAGTATAGTATCAGTCCAATCCGTGTCTGCTGATCCCAACACTGATTGTCAATACACCCAATCCAAACCCAATACCTAAAACCTTGTTTCCAACAAATACAATATTTATACCTGAAGGAAAGAAGTTGGTATGAAAGCCAACTAGTGAATCTCAAATGAACATGCGAAGACTCCATGCAGAATCAATCCTCCATTTTTCCTTTGCAAAATAGCTAAAGGTGTAAACAGATTGTTAATGAAAGGACTTAAATCACACTACCGTGATCAGATCACCCACCTGCAATACCAATACAGGATTGACTGATCCGTACAAATATCAGCAAATATCTGGCCAAATGTCAGCCAGATTGGGGACTGGCAATAACGATCTGGATCGGACAATATGCCTGATCACATTTCGATTTCAACCACCTAATAAAAATTAAACGATCGCCCTAACAGCATCCATGAAATCACTCCCTCATAAATCTAATGAAGACTATACTACAGCACCACTGTTCCTCTCGTCGATCCTTGCTAGGGGTCCCAGCCCCTTCTTTGGTGTTAAGTAACCAATTCAAAAGGTCTAAGACCAAGTCAAACGTGAAAACTTGAACAAACTCTCAATGATTCTGAGAGGTTTCACGTATTCTATTTATAGTGTTGTGTTTACATTGTTGTACTGTTGAGATATTACCTAAGATACAGGAACATTATAGTTGAGTTCAAACGAAGCGTTAGTGAGAAATAGGAGAGGGCTGAAGGAAGAAATCCCTAACATTCGCTTAGTGAAATTCATATGCAAAAGTAACATGAGTAAAAGACAAATGCAGCAGCCTATGAACAATAAACTTAAAGGGAATGAAAACTCGGGGAGTGTGAAGCCTTAGTATTTTAGAAGCTGCACAACTATTGCAGCAAACAACATGCAAAACAAACATGCCCACATACATGCAAGCTCATTAGCCCATGCAACTGTGTGTGTGCACATACACACAACACTTAACAAAGAGGAAAAACGTAAAACAAAACTTTTCAGATCGTATCTCAGTCATAGGACCTATTAATCTTCCAATTTATTCAATTCGGCACTCCTACATTGGGATGACAAAAAGAGTTATTCCAGTTCATTCACCGGAAGAAATCCCTAACATTCCTGAAAGTGGAGTTCCATTTAATGTTTCATGTGGTAAACATAAAAAGATAGATACTAATGCCAAAGAGAATCAACTAATAACTTTTGCTATTTTTCTGATGACGAAGAAAAGCAGTTGAGGCATTTAAAAACCCAGTTACAGCAAAAGTCAGTCTCACAAGTCACAACAACCCGAATCTCCTTTTAGCCAATTCCATGCGAAGCCAAAACTCAGGTTAACAGCTGATCATCACAAAGTTACAGAGAATGAAACAGAACAATAGATGATACAGAGATGATCAGATGTTATGATTTATGAAACGGACTTTTTTTTTGGACCGAATAATCAAACTTACATGATGAACGGACATTGATTGAAACAAAGACAAAGATATTCCTAAATAAAGATGTCTACCAATTCCAAATAGGAAGACTCAGATCATCTCAACTTAGGTAGATGTATCTTAATTATAAAGCAACCCCAAGATCTAATCCAATGTAAGATATCTATTACAAACCATATGCAGAAGTGGGGGAAATCGCTTTAAGAAGGAAATTTTTTGCATGAGATTGCCCATCAAATTGCTAACGCTAATTCCGAGAGGAAATCGAGCAGAGAAGATAACCAATCAATCAAGTCCCAATATACTGTAGTTATTGTCGAACGCTAACCCTAACGGATAATGGAACAACAAAAGTGTAGATGTCACTAGAGGGAGAGGGAGAGAGTTTCAATTTCTAATTCCACAAACAGAAGAATTGAAGAAAGAAAAAAAAAAAAGGGAAGTTCATTGAGAACTCACCAAATAAAATTTTGCTCCCTCGACTACCCATTCGGAGGAGCTCCTTAGTTGATTCCAGAGCCTCCTTCAAATTCGAGAGGGAAATCATAGTTTCATCATGGATGGGGTCTTTGTTGTCCCTGAACTCTACGAACATGGGCACTAAGAGCCTCAATCGATTTGCTAGGTTGCAAAACTGCTTCTTGAGGAAACATCTGTACTCGGAGAATGCAGATATCTCATTAACTATGTCAATCAACTTCTGGATCACCACTCCTTTCTCTTCTTCCATGGCTTGATCTAAGATTTTACGTGCACAAGTAATGCACTGGAGTATTGATTTTAAAGTTCGTGTTGTTCTGTGGTGTTGGGTTGTGGCTCCGTCGGAAAGTTGTTATTTTTAGTTAATTCCTAAGAGTTTATTTTAGGTTGAGTTTCCTGTGATCGTGGGATTGGATTGAGTCGGTTTTAGACTTTTAGTAGAAGAATGGTAAGTTTTAAATACAGTTATTTTAGTGAGAGCAAGATTCTCTATTTTGTCCATTCCAATTAGGGGTGTAATTTTGGCCATGTAGGCCGGAACCCACCCTGAGCTCGAACAGGCTTGGGCTGAGATACCTTGGCCTCGAGGGCAAGGCTGGAAATTTATGGCCCTGAGTCAGGGTTGAGGCCTTGATTGAGCCGGGTTGAGCTCGGCCTGGCCCAGTCGACCTTGTTTTAAGTTTTACTATAAAATATGGAGAAAAGTTCTTTGTGGGGGAGGAAAGGGGCACACCCAGACACAGTGGGGGCGAAATGACCATCCCACCCCCAAGATGCCAACGTGCATGCTCTCATTGGCTATCACACACGTGTGGCCCCTACCCTCCCTACAGAGATGGCTCTCCCATAAAATATATATTGATATAATATATATGGGGCGATGTTTTTTGTCTCGGAGCGCGGGCTACGAGTAGACACATGAGGCGGGACGTGGAGATTGTTTTGGCCATTTAGGGGGTAGAGCGGTCATTTTGCCCATCCCCATGTGAGAACATTTACCCTATGTAACATATACCTTGAAAGGAGGGGGAAAAGAAGGTCTTGTTCAGGGTCGGGCTGACCCTGATTGAGCTAAGCTCAACGCCTCGAACTTGGCTTGGCCCGACCCTGACTCAGGATTAGAAATTCCTAGTCCTTAACTCACCATCAGGGCCAGGGTATCTCAGCCTAGTCCCTACTTGGGCTTAGGGCGAGCCAGGGTTAAACTTGCACCCCTATCTACGAGTATGCCATCCACAAGATGACAGGAGGCATTTCAATAGTTTAAGTGAAAAAGCAAGAGTAATTGGATAAAACTTGTGATTTGGACCTAGGGGTGTCAACAGGTCGGGCTGGGCCGGAACCCTAGTCCAACCCTAGGATCCTTAACCTAAACCCAAGTCCAGCCCGGCCCTGGCAGCTCTAAGGATACCCTCAACCCAGCCCGACCCTGAATATAGCCCATTAAGTTGTGGAACTAGCAAAGCCCATGTTATAAATAAATTGGCATCTTAGGATGTTTCAAAAAATAAACCCGTAACCACTTAGTCACAATAGAACAACCTTGACCATTGGACCAAAACCGACTCTCTATATATTGTATAAATATATATTATATAATACAAGGTCGAGCTGGCCCTGCCAGAGTTGAGGTCTCAACTCAGGCTCGGTCATCAACACGAATATGATTTTTTATTTCAAGAGGGATTGACCATTAATTTTACGCACTCCTGTATGGGCACAAAGGAGCCACGCGACAAGCAGCGTTAATTTTCCCTAGAAAGAAAATAATGAAATTTGGATGTTGTAATTAGCAGAGGTATGACAATCTTTGAACGATCAGATCATAATCAACCAAGACTGATCCGGATCTTGACCCCCAAGGTCCCTTGTTCTGGAAAATTATCACCTCAATTTGCCTACCCGTCAATTTCCTCAATTCCCTCTAATAGAAGAAGGTAGACCCCACCCGAGTAGAGTGTTCGGGCAGTTGGTAGGGTGGTCATTTCCGCCCCCTATTAGATGGAATTGAGGAAATTGAGGGCCATGTAAATTGAGGAGATAAAGATCCCCCTTGTTCCCATGTGAGCTTTCATCAATAGAATTGTTCAAATATCAAAATAAAAAAAAAATAAATAAAGGGAAATTTTCACGTACTTCTCTTGAGATATCACATAATTACAAAAACACCCATCTGTTTTGGAAAATTATGCATGCCCCCTACTTTTGTAAAAAGTTAACAAATGCACCCATCCCCTTAACTTTGGACTAACACTATTAGAATTAAAAGGAAAATTGACCAAATTGCCCTTGCAAGTTGGATTTGAAAAAAGGGGAAAAAACCAACACATCTTCCCCAAATCGCTATAAGGTTTTGAAAAAGGGATAATAACTTGGGTCTGATTTGGTATGATTTCTATTTCAATTTTGGATTGATTTCTTGAAATAGTCAACAAATAGATTTTCGGTCAAAAAATAGAAATTGTTTTGGTTGTATCAATATGAAATATTTCAAGAATAAAAAAAATCCATTTGATAGTTCATATTCTAAGAATAGATTCTCTATATTTCTTTAGGAAGGATGGTGGTGGTGGCAACAGGATAGTGGCGGTGGTGATGATGGTGGCAAGGTAGTGGTGACGTGGAAGTAGTGGCGGTGGTGGTGGTGGCAATGGCAATGGTGGTGGCGGTGGTGGCAATGACAATGGTGGTGGTGGTGGCAATGACAATGGTGGTGGCGGTGGAGGTGGTGGTGATGGCGGCGTGGAAGTGGTGGCAACTGTGGTGGTGTCGGTGGTGGTGATGGCAGGGTAGTGGTGGTGGTAGCGGGGTAGTACAGTGGTGGTGGTGGCAATGGCAATGGTGGTGGCGGTGTAGGTGGTGGTGATGGCAGGGTAGTGGTGGTGGTAGCGGGGTAGTAGTGGTGGTGGTGGTGTTGGTAACGGGGTAGTGGTGGGGGTGGTGGTGGGGTAGTAGTGGTGGTGGTAACAGGGTAGTGGTGGTGGTGAGACCATTAGGAGAAGATGGGTGGTGTTTTATTTTTAACATGAAATTACTATTTTACCCATGAAATTAACCATGTGCTCATTCAAGAGCAAGAGTGCGAAATGCCTAAATCAAATGAAATAAGGTGCAAAAATCAAACCAAACAATTTAAAAAATAGAAATCACCTCCTAAAATTGAAATAGAAATCACACCAAATCAGGCCTTAGATCCACTAGATAAAAACTGAAATTACAAGATGCGTAGATTTCAAATTTGTTTTACACCCACTAGTTTCTATTTTAAAAAGATTTACTTGATCTTCATAGTTAGTTATTGGTCATGCGACCTAAAAAAATAAAAATGAACTTCCAAAATTGCCCCAACCTTCATTTATCGTTTTAGATTGCTAGGATAATATCTTAGATAATTGAGTTCATGCCATATTAAAAGTTAAAAAAATGCTTCATACCGGGAAGATTGAGATGTAGTGGGATGAGAAGATAACGAAAAATGCTCCTTAATTGTTGGAGTACAAATCAAACCTCCTATATTACATTAAAAAACAAAAATAAAAATAAAGCTATGGCGTCAACACTGAATAGAAGTGCCCCTTAATTGTTGGGATATAAAACAAAGGAAACGGATTGAAAAAAAAAAAGTCCAAAACCATCATCTAATCCTAATTTGCTTGTCACTCATCCGTTCTCACCATCTAATCTTAATGTGCTTCTTTCATTTGTTCGAATACAAATCAAAAGCTCCTATTATTACCCACAAAAAAATAAGAGCTCTAACGGCAAAATCTAAACCAGGGTTTTAGTACGTGGCATCGGTATCTGCCAATTCCAATCTAGATCGATCGTACTGCTCAAGAAACTTAATGAGCGTGAGAGAAACAATAGAAAAGAAGAAGAAACTCATTAAGGTAGACAATGGTGTGCGACTGTGCGTCTTTCCGCTTCTTTTCCCCATTTCATTTTTTATTTCTTGACGTTACGGTCTTCCTGCCTATTTTTCCCATTGTGAATTAGAACTATTATTTTTTTTTAGAAAGTTATGGTGGATTTGGATTACGTAGATTTCCAAAACTCGATATTAATGTGAGGCTCCAACTCAACAATCATAAATGAGAATTGAGGTTTTGATTTAAAAAAACAAAAAAAAAAAAACACCAAAAAAAAAAAAAAAAAAAAACAAAAAACAGAGAGAGAAAAGTGAGATTAGGGTGTCTTTGAAAGTTCACTTTTATTTTCTTATTAGGTGGCATGAGTTCGTGACCAAATAACTAACTATGGGAATTAGGAAAATCATTTTAAAATAGAAACTAATGGGTGTAAAACAAATTTGAACCCATAATTTCAATTCTTATGTAGTGGATCTAAGAAATTATCCCTTTGAAAAAGATTACACAAATTCAAAATTTCAATTTCAAGGTGCATATGCAAAGGAGGTGTTCTCTTTTTTAAAACCCTGATCGATTTAGGGAAGATGAGTTGGTTATTTCTTTTTTTTTTAATAAAACCCAACTCGCAAGGACAATTTGATCAATTTCCCTTTAAATTCTAGAATTGTTAGCCCCAAGTTAGAGGGATGGGTGCATTTGTTACTTTTTACAAAAGCAGGGGGCATGCGTAATTTTCCAAAACCAATGGGTGTTTTATATTTACATGATATCTCAAGGGAAGTACCCGAAAATTTCCCATAAATAAATAAAATTCTAATGAAAGTTACGACCATATGAGTAGGTTGATTCTACTCTGGATTAACCAACAATGTGTGAAATTTGATGGTATAACCAATTTCTATCTATAACTACTTCTGTTTATTGGGTATTTTCAACAGCAACCTATTTTGTCTTGGACCTTGTAATTACAATTGATTGACCACTCCTTCACACCTCAACCTTGACGCCTACATCCTCTGTGGCTTCTATTGCTGCCTTCCCCTCGGGGTAGCCTGCCAGTAAAACTAGTATGGACGAGGTGCTTTAGTTTCCAATCCATTTCCAGGTTCGGTCAGCATTCTCATCAGTGGGGGCACTACTCCAACCAGCACTTCTGCCCTTCCCATGTTCTCTTCGCCAATGCACAACAGGTGGAGGAGGGTTGTTGCTGCAACAATCTTTCCCCTATAGCTACCTTCACTAAGCAGTGTCACAAGTGCTGGTATTGTCCCTGATGCACCAATTGTCAACTTGTTTTCATCCACCACAGAGAGACTTAATAGTATGGCAACTGTATTTTCCCTTGCCTCCATACTGCCTTTCTGGAGCTTATATATACAATAGCAGGGACAGCCCCAGAAGATATCATGCTTACTTTGTTATCCTTGAAATTGGAAAGGTTCAGGAGGACAGTGAGAGCATTTTCTTGAGTTCGTGGGTCAGAAGTGGAGATGAGGCCAACAACAAGTTGGTGAATGACACCAGCCGCCTTAGCAATGCATACAATGTTGTAAGCGCGCATTGCGCTTGGCAACAAGGCACAGCTCACCTGCAGATGAACGCTGGTCCTCAAGGTTGCCAGAAGTCAGTTTACATTCATCTAAGTACACTGGGGATTTTAAAGTCTCGTAACCATCCCTCCAACTGAATGATTATCAACAGAGAGAGAGAAGAAGAAGAAAACCTCCAACACAATATAAAAACATAAAATAAAGATACTGGATTGGCATCAACTAGTACATATATACACATTTACATAACTAACTACTTTAAAAAAGTACCCAATTTAGTGCAAACAAGGATTTAAAACTTGAGATCCATGGCAGCCTTGGTCCATTTGGCCCACAGACGATATGCCTGATCATATTTCGATTTTAACCACCTAGTAAAAATTAAAGGATCGCCCTCACAGCATCCATGAAATCACTCAGTCCCTCATCCATCAGGCAAGACTGACTTAACTAAAAATCTAATCAAGAGTCAAGACTATAGTGCGGTACCACTGTCCCTCTCATCGATCCTTGCTAGGGGTCCCAGCCCCTTCTGTGGTGTTAAGTAACCTATTCAAAAGGTCTAAGACCAGGTCAAACGTGAAAACTTGAACAAACTCTCAATGATTCTGAGAGGTTTCACGTATACCATTTGTAGTGTTGTGTTTACATTGTTGTACTGTTGAGATATTACCTAAGATACAGGAACATTATAGCTGAGTTCAAACAAAGCCCTAGTGAGAAATAGGAGAGGGCCCAAGGCCCCATTGGTGAGTGGCAGTGGGTGATGGTGCCATTGCCGGTCAACAAGTGGAGGCGGCAAGTTTTAGTTGACCATGCTCAGCCTTGGGCAGCCGAAGCCTCTAATGTGTGGGGCCGAACTCCTCCTAGTGATAAAAAAGTACCCAAAGTATTTGGGTTTCGATACAGAGTTGAGAAGAAGATTGAGAAGAATTGACTGGCTTGTCTAGAATGATAGAGGCCTTGTTTGTTTATTTATAGATACGATTACAAGAGTAAATAAGGTATGTAAAGCAACAAGGAAGAAATAAATAAGATCTCTAGGACCCAAGGCATCAAAAGTAAGTGAAATTCATATGCAAAAGTAAGATGAGTAAAAGACAAAATGCAGCAGCCTATGAACAATAAACTTAAAGGGAATTGAAAACTCTAGGAGTGTAAAGCCTTAAGATTTTAGAAGCTGCACAACTATTACAGCAAACAACATGCAAAACAAACATGCCCACATACATGCAAGCTCATGAGCCCATGCAACTGTGTGTGTGTGTGTGTGTGTGCACATACACACACAACACTTAACAAAGGGGAAGAAAGTAAAACAAAAATTTTCAGATCATATCTCAGTAATAGGTCCTATTAATCTTCCAATCTATTCTATTTGGCACTCCTACAATGGGATGACAAAAAGACTTATTCCAGTTCATTCACCGGAAGAAATCCCTAAAATTCCTGAAAATGGAGTTAAATTAAGTGTTTCATATGGTAAACATAAAAAGATAGATACTAATGCCAAATAGAATCAAATTATAACTTTTTTCTATTTTTCTGATGAGGAAGAAAATCAGTTGAGGCATTTAAAAACCCAGTTACAGCAAAAGTCAGTCTCACAAAAATCCGAATCTCCTATTAGCAATTCCATGCGAAGCCAAAACTCAGGTTAATAGCTGATCATCACGAAGTTAAAGAGAATGAAACAGAACAATAGATGATACAGAGATGATCAGATTTTATGATTTATGAAACGGACTTTTTTTTTGGCCGAATAATCAAACTTACATGGTGAACGGACATTGATTGAAACAAAGACAAAGATACTCCTAAATAAAGATGTCTATCAATTCCAAATACGATGAGTCAGATCATCTCAACCCAGGTAGATGTATCTTAATTATAAAGCAACCCCAAAATCTAATCCAATGTAAGATATCTATTAGAAACCCATATGCAGAAGTGGGCGATATCGCTTTAAGAAGGAAATTTTTTGCATGAGATTGTCCATCAAATTGCTAATGCTAATTCCGAGAGGAAATCGAGCAGAGAAGATAACCAATCAATCAAGTTCCAATATAGTGTAGTTATTGTCGAACCCTAATCCTAACGGATAATGGAACAACAGAAGTGTAGATGTCACTAGAGGGAGAGGGAGAGAGTTTCAATTTCTAATTCCACAAACAGAATGAAAAAACAAAAAACAAAAACAAAAAAAAAAAAACAGAGAAGTTCATATAGAACTCACCAAATAAATTTTGCTCCCTTGACTACCCAATTGGAGGAGCTACTTAGTTGATTCCAGAGCCTCCTTCAAATTCGTAAGGGAAATCATAGTGTCATCATGGATGGGGTCTTTGTTGTCCCTGAACTCTACGAACATGGACAATAAGAGCCTCAATCGATTTGCTAAGTTGCGAAACTGCTTCTTGAGAGAAAATCTGTAGTTGGAGAATGCAGATATCTCATTAACTATGTGAATCAACTTCTCGATCACCATTCCCTTCTCTTCTTCCATGGCTTGGTCTGACATTTTTTACGTGCACAAGTAATGCACCGGACTGACTGGAGTATTGATTGTTGCTCTGTGGTGTTGGGTTTTCCTTCCGTTATAAAGTTGTTAGTTTTTAGTTGGTTCCTGGTTTGTAGGAGTTTAGTTTAGATGGAGTTTCCTGTGGTGGGATTTTTTTTTTTTTCGTTAAGAGATTAAGAGTGTTTGTGGGATTGGATTGAGTCAGTTTTAGACTATTAGTAGAAGAGTGGTAGTGTTTTAAATACAGTTATTTTTCTTAGTGATGGCAAGAAGAACATCTCTCTTTTGTCCATTGCAAATAAGGGTTGCAATTTTGGTCCTGTCGCTCGGACCAACCCTGGGTCCCAACGTGGCCTGGGCTGAGCTACCCAGTCGGCCAGTCCTAATGGGCAGGTCAAAGCTGGAAAATTTTGCATCTAAGTCAAGGTTGGGCCTGGCTAGGTTGAGACCAAGAGTTGAGCCGGACTCAGCCCAATCGGCCTTGTTTTAAGTTATATTATAAAATATGGAAAAAAGTTCTTGGTGGGGACACAAGAGCCACACCTAGACACAGTGGGGAAGACGAAATGACCATCCCGCCCCCATGAAAGGGAAATCTTGCACCCCGATATGCCAAGCGCACTCTCATTGGCTATTGCGCATGTGTGGCCCATGCCCTCCCCCACATAGATTGCCCCCTATAAAATATATATTGATATAAGATATATGAGGCAATATTCCCTGTTTGGGAGTGCATGGGGGGCGCAAGATGCGCCCAGACACATGTGGTGGGACATGGTGGTCATTTCGGCCATTTCAGGGGGTGGGGGTGGTCATTTCGCTCAACCCCCATGTTTCTACCCAGTGTAGAGAATATTTCCCCAATATAACATATACATTGAAAGGAGGAGGACAAGAGGGTCTTGTTCAGGGTCGACCCTAATTGAGATAAGCTCGAGGCCTCAAACTTGGCTTAACCCAACCTTGACTCAAGGCCAAAAATTTCTAGTCCTTAACTGACCATTAGGGCTAGGGTATCTCAGCCTAATCCCTACTTGGGCTCAGGGCGAGCAAAGGCTAAACTTGCACCCCCCTCCCCCTATATATGAGTATGCCATCCACAAGATGGCGGGTGGCATTTCAATAATTTAAGTGAAAGAGCAAGAGTAATTACATAAAAATTGTGATTCAGAACAAGGGGTGTCAACGGGCTGGGTTTGGCCAGAACCCTTGTCCAACCCTAGGAGCCTTAACCTAAACTCAAGTCCAGCCCGGCCTGTCAGGGCCAAGCATATCCTCAATCCAGATCCTGAATATCTTGGCCCATTGAGTTGTGAACCTAACAAAGCCTATGTTACAATAAAAAAAAAAAAAAAAAAAATTTTTTGCAAAGAGTTTGGTTCCAAAATTGAACTCATGACTATTTAGACCCAATAGAGTGGAAAATTATCTCTTGCAATTCTCTACCCGGTCCATTTCCCCAAGTTCCTCTAATAGGGGGAGGTGGATCCCACTTGAGCAGTGTGTTCGGGTAGGGGGTAGGGTGGTCATTTCCCCCCTATGTGAGGATTTGCAGGAAATGGACAAACAAGGAATTGTAGGGATAAAGATCCCAATAGAACAACCTTGACCATTGGACCAAAGCCGACTCTCTATATATTATATAATACAAGGTGGGGCTGACCTTGCCAGAGTCGAGGCCTCAACCTAGGCACAGCCTGACCCTGGGCTAGGGCCAAGAAAACACAAAACCCAGCCTGACCCTATATTAAACTTTTAGAAGTTTTTGAGCATCAGTTGTGAATTTTGCGACCTAGTTTTTATAGGTCTCTCTGATTTGGACAGATCCATTCGTTGGACATGGACTAAATTGTTTTTAAAAAAAATAAATTTATAATGATTTGGGAGTTACAGTTGTACGTCCCGTTAGTTTGTTAATGGTGACTGTTCTCAGGGATTCAATGCTTTTCTCTTTTCTTTTTAATTATTAGTAGTTGCGCAAGCAGGGACTGCCAGGATGTTCCAGTGGAGGATGGAAAAATTTTCTAGTTTGGACGCGGAAGATGAGCACTACTTTTCAAGGTTTTTAAGAAATAAACTCAACTTGTTTCAAAGAGATGCCAAATGCACTTTATTCAAAATTATCAAAATTCATTATTCAAATACAAGAAGTTGATGGCCTTTTATAGGAGTTATATTGGTTGAAAAAAGACAATCTTACATTTACAATCCAAGGATTGAGAATATAAGCTTAATCTGCTAAAAAGAAGAATCTAGAAATTTAAATAGATGAAAGATACTTCCAAGGTCTTGATGTAAGTTTCAATGTCTCGATGCAAACTTCAATGTGTTGATGTACCTGCTCAAGAAAATGTATGGGAGAAGGTGGAGTGCATGAGAAATTAAAAAGGCACAAGAGAGATCAAAAGGAAAGGGAAACCAAGGTTGCCTAGTCATCATGCACTAAAAAAGTTCTAAAGGCATTGTAAAGATTCTCCACTAACAAGATTTTTTTTTATGTTGGGCCAGATTTTTAGAACTGGTTGGGACTAATCATATACGAATTGGTTCTCGGTATTGACTAGGCCCCGGGTCTTGGGGACATGATGGTCTTAGGTGACTAGGCCCCGGGTCTTGTGGATTTGATGGACTTGGGCCTAAATCATTAGGTCTTATATCTTTTGGCTTTTTGAATAACCCAGGACCATAGGTGGACCAAAACATGTCAAGAAAGAGTGGAAATTGCAACAAAACGAAGAATGTAACTGGGACACCAGCAAGGCAAGTGATGGGAATGGCAATCCACCTATGTTTTTTAGTGAGGATAAGAAACATGGTTGCACAAAAGGTTACCATCATTGTCAATATAGAGAAAAAGAGGGAGGAGAGACCAATGATCAATCGCTTAGGCAACGCCTTGAGAAAATCTTCTTCTTCATAACGAGATGTGTAGATGGAAAGAAACATCAGCACTGAAGTGGAGGAGGAGAAGAGTGATAAAGCATCTGATAGTATAAAAAGATAGAATAACTTGTGTCTCAAGAAAAGTGGATAGCCTGAAACTTGATGAAATCCTCCTGGAACAGTAAAAGCTGCTGCAAATGTAAAGGTTGCAATTAGTGTGGCAACAACCATACATGAATTGGCAGCATCCTTCATCCATTTCTCCCCTTCTTTTACTAATATTTTGTGCTCCTGTGTAAACAATTCTCGAGGTTTCAAACCCTTTGAGTTGGTTTCTGCTCTAGCATATGCTGGTGCTATTTTCTCCATTTCCTGTAATGGTGCAACCAAACGTTATAAATAAAAAAAGTGTTATTTGAAGGCAACATAAATTTTTGCTAACCATTTTGTTGTCTTCTCTGCTTTGTTTAGATAGATTTACAAAAAAATTTAATGAACTTATTACTCTTTGGTAGTTTTTCTCGAAGTTTGTCCTTTAAGTTCTATTGTTTTGAGCCTTGTGTGGCTTTTAATTTTTCTTCCAAGGTTCTATTTGAATTTCATTTCAATCTTTTCTCAATGGTTTCATTTTTAAAAAAGGGTGCACGAGAATAATGACCGCAGCCTAACCTTTGGCTTTCGTAGACACTGTTTCCAAACTGAAAAACCCATGATCACTTGGTCACAATGAATTAACCTTAATACCATTGTGCAAGGCCAGGCCTTACCGATAGAAAATCAGGTTAATATTAATAAATTAATTAAGAAGAAATATTTGAACCATATTAATATAAAGGGAAAAAAAGGAAAGGTGGGCAGTGCTGGTCTTTTTGCATTGGGTTGTGTCTCTAAGGATCTTTATCCCCTCCAGTTCCTTGCCTGGCCTAGTTCCCCAGTCCCCCTAACAAGGGAGGCGGGCGCAATGACCACCCTACCCCTGCCCGAACACTCTACCCGGATGTGATCCAACCCCCCCCTCCTTATTAGAGGGAATGGGAACTAGCCAAGGAACTGGAGGAGATAATTTTCTATGTCTCTAGGCACAGGTACACGCCCAGGACAATACCGGTTAGCGTTCTTTCTTCCTTATATAATAAATATTGAAAAATCAATATTATTTTGAAGTCAATGTCAAATTTGAGATAGATAAAAAGCAAGGTGAATTATTTTACCTGAAACCATTGCAGCTCTCGTTGCATTTGCAAAGCAGCACCAGGCATCTTACCCTGTTCAAGAGAGAAAGGAGAAGATATTCCAGCTAGATGTAATATGTTGTTCTGGTAAATATCCTTTGAATGCGAAAGTGAATTCGCTATTCCACTTCTTTCGCAGATGAAATTGAAGATTTTTTCTTGCCGAGACAGAATTGCAAGTGAAAGTATATTTCGATCTTGCTTATCCACTTTGTCTAATAAAGTGGGATTTGTTTTTATAAGCTCGGTGACGATTTCAACTATCCCTAACTTGGTGGCAAGGAAAAGGCTATCATACACTCCAATTCTTTCAAGTTCTTGATCATCCAAAGTTGAAATTTGGTGACAAACTCTTTTGAGTACTTCAAGGACTTGGACATGAATTGTCTTCTTACTTTCCCTGCTTCTCATACCTGGAACTATCATATATAGAACCCATAAAAAAGAAATTAAGAACCAAGTTAGTGAAGGTAGAAAAAATCGAAAACTTAGGGGATTGGGTTCCCAGTGCCAATAAATTTAAATTTGGAAGAAATTTTGTTTTACAACACCAATGATAGTGGAGGTTAGACACAAATTTTAGGAATACATTACCTTTGTAAATTTCAATGCAAAGTCATCATAGCCCATTACACTAAGACAAGTCGGTCTTATTCAATAATTGATTTTTTACAGAAAAAAAAATTCAAATACTCAATTAGCCTGTGTGAGGCTGCACGCCGGCCACAAGGGCAGGCAGTAGTAGAGGATCCAAATTGTTATATTCCCTTCATCTCCATGTGATGAAATTAGTTGTCTTTGATAATAGAGTATCGACTCCCTAATTACCTGGTCTACCAATTAGGGAAACTTTTTTCCTATTAAAGCATATAACTTTACTGAATTTAGCTTGTCTCCAAGGAGTCCAGCACGCCCAGGGTGCTGCCAGTCATTGGGCTATGCCACACACATCCCTAGGTGTGCGCCGAGATGTGTGCGGTACAACTCAACCGCTGGATGCACCCTGGGCGTTGGGCCCCCTGGAGACGATCCTGATCCAATTTTGTCATTAACGCTATTTTATTTGGAGAATAAAAGAAGAAAGGATACTTAAACATCTGTAGAAGATCCGTTGCCGTGTACCACCGTATAGTGCTCCACTTGGAAATGCGTTTGGCCTTGATGCCAACAATTTAATCGTTGTTGTCGAGCCATCGTTGTCACGAGTAATAGCTAACTGTGGGTAGAGATCAAGCAGTTTGAAAACAATATCTGTGGATGTGATCGATGTAACAAATATCATCATCAGTATATATATAATGTGAGAAGGTATATATAGTGTGTGTTTTGTCAGATTTTGTGTTTTCAAAAAGTAGTTTCAAAACTTTCCTTTTTTGAAATGTTCTTTTTGAAATATAAGTTTCAAATATGAAAAACCCTTTCCCTTCACTTTGTTTTGATTTTGTTGGAAACACTTGTATATGTGTGTGTATGATGGTTTGAATCAAGGACCTCTTGTGTAAACTTGTAAGGAAACTTGGAAAGGCGTAAGAACCTCTGCAAGTTTAGTTCCACTGGCCTTATGGGCATATCGGACGTCTATCCGAACCTCTACCGGAGCTACCCCATATTCTCTAGTATATGGGACGGAAGCTGTATTGCCAGTAGAAATTCAAGTCCCTTCTCTTCGAGTCTTACTCGATAGTCAATTGCTAGAAGGGGAATGGGTAAGGGCCAGATATGAAGAGCTCAATCTCCTGGCTGATAAAAGGATGAAGGCCATGGACAATCTTAAGAAATATCAGCAAAGAATGGCCAGGGCATTCAATAAGGGTGTCCGCACTCGAAGCATTGAAGAAGGAGATTTGGTCCTTAGAGAGCAGCGAGCTCCAATTCACGACCCAAGAGGAAAGTTCCGACCCAATTGGAGTGGACCCTACAAAGTCAAGACCATATTACCAGGACAGGCAGTCCAACTCTCTGATCTTGACGGAGAAGATCTTCGGGGATTGGTCAACATGGACCAGCTAAAGAAGTATTTCGTCTGAGATATGTAAGGATTTGAACTACGTTCGACCTGATTCCTCTCAAAGGATACGTAGGCAACTCGATGTATTCGGGTATGGTCTCAGCAAAAAAAAAAAGAGGGCATTGTGTTGGTTTCCTCCCAAAAATTCTGCCAGCCGGCGTCCCTTGCACATATGGGTAAATCTCACCATTTGGCCTTCTATTCCTTGACCTAGCTTAGGAGTAGAGTCATCGAGAGCTGGTTAGTAACGAAGGATTATTCATTCTATGTCGCAAAATGCTAACCCAATCCTTGATGCAGGTAGTATGAGGGGACCAAAGAAAGAAGGACTCGACGAACAGTTGCGCCAGTGGACTCTCCAGATGAATGTGGATGAGCCTACACTTCTAGAGGATCACCGTTTGGCAATATTGGGAAGAATCGGTTGCTTCAAACTCCATCATGACTTGCTAAGGGAAGTGTCGAAGTGATGGAACCCCCAATTGCATGCATTTTGCTTCGAAAAAGTCTGGCTGGCTCCGACCATTAAAGAATTCCGGGCTTGCATGATGTCACCCCCTCGAGGAAAGTTGTTCCTCCTAACCATGAAGAAAGACCAACTTTTCAAAAATTTGGAAGATTTCTTTGCCATGAATAAGAAGGAGTTAAAGCAAGTTCTCAATTATAACAAGGTGGATGCGCTGAAAATTGTGAAGATCTTCGACAACCATAGGTTTGAAGAAGAAGGACAGATCAGATGCAGAAAGTGGGCATACTTATTCTGTATGATTGGGAGGAACCTATTAACATCTCCAGGAAAAGGCATGTCTCCAATGATTGCAGAATTGGTTAAGCAGATTGAAGAAGGATGCGACATCGCTCCTACCATTTTAGTAGAAACGTTCAAAGGGTTTGATACCATGAGTTAGTCTCAGAAATACGGAACAGATTCCCTTCATGAATCTCCGGCGGTGATCCAAATATGGTTGATGGAAAAACTAAAGTTGGTAACACCAATTCCGTGTCCTCACCTCTGACCTATGCATTATCAAATAAAAAGGGAAAAGCCAGAATTCCACAAGGTCCAAGACTGGAAGAAATATTTGGAGGAGAAAGATGTCCAAGAAATCCAATGGAACTGGCCTTGGATGAAGGCCGAGATAGAAAAACCAGAAACACCAGGGTACAATTATGTGAGATTCATGGGTTTCCAGTTTTTATATCCCTCCTTAGTATCTCCGAGGCAGGAATAACCTAAGATGGAGAATTTCAGAACTCCAGAGATGTGACACAAGAAGTGGTGATTCTGTTATCCGAAAAATGTTGTAAATAAGTGATATCAATCTGATGTTCCTATCCTTACTTGTTTGTCCGTCCTTTCTCAATTTCTCTGTCCGTTCTCATGTAATGACATCATTCATCAATGGAATTTGTGCTTCTAAAGAAAGGGATGGAGTCTCGTGTGCATTTCAAAGAAAAAGATATCCAATGAATTCATAAACAATTCGTTTATGTGTACAAAAAAAAAAAAAGAAAGAAGAAGAAGAAAAGTGTACATAAAAATTACACCAGTATCCATACAAAAAATAAATATAAACAAAAAAGGAAGGAGAGTAAATGTACATAGTTGTAACAACATTTCCCAAAAAAAAAAGAAGAAAAAGAATAAAACAAAAAAGAAGAGGAATGGTCACGGCTCAGGGGAGTAATCGTCAACATCCAAGCCTCCCCCCTCTCCGCTCTGTGACGCCATCAGGGCATCTCTCTCGACCTCGGCCCACGTGAGGTTGAGCTACAGCTGCTCATTCGCAAGCCTCAGTCTCTCAATCTCTCTCCTACAATGGTCGAGCTCGACCCTCTAAAAAAGAGAGGGGAAAGACAAAAGATAAGCATGAATAAAAAAAAATGGAAATAAAATAAAAAAAAGGGGGGGAAAGAGATGAAGCATTACCGTTCGATGGCCCACATCCATGCGAGATATGATCATCTCGTCCATACTCGCCATCATACGCCTCATGTCGATGTATCGACTCGCGTCCACCTGGACAAGATACCCATTCAAAATATCAAGAATTTGAAAAGACAATGGATAAATGTTAGGAAAGTTAGGTGTGCTTACCCCATCATAAGGAAGGGGGAGGCCTAGGTCAGCATCTGCAGCCTGAGGAGGTGGCAAGATGACCTCGACCATCCCAGGCTCGTGATGGCAGATAAACCATAAACGATATCCTAGAATGTGGTCATCTGGACCAGCAATCCGCAGGGCTGGAACCTCTCCAGTAGGCCAAACACCTGACTCTGCCTCCACCGCTCGAGAGGCGCGAGAAGAGCTTCCACCACCATAAACCCCTGGAATCACGGGGAGACTTGGAAACTGTCAAGAAAAGAAGCAAGTCAAGATAAAGGCTGGGTTAACAACCCAAGGAAAAGAGAGAAAAATGGAGAAAATCTCACTTGAGGCCCCTCGCGGGTGAGGGGGACGCAGACTGTCTCTCGGAGAAGGAAGTCAATGTAGTCCGTCTCGACTAGCACCAGCCCAGTCGCCGGCTCACCCACCCTCCAGTGCTCGATCTCCTCCCGATCCATCAAGGCTGGCTGATGAACTCGAGCAGGAGGAGGGCAGGGCACCGAGCGAGCCTCAGACCACTGTAGGGACACTTGCTCTCCCAAGTAGAAGGCAAACCCCATGGGCCCTCGAAGAGGACCCTGCGGGTGGAGAGAGCTGAGGCCCTATCAAATAGGTCCGGCTCTAAAATCATCTCCCCCAAGTAAGGGCGGAGAGAAGTCTGTCAAGTAAGAGTCAAGATCAATGCAAAAAAAAAGAAGAAGAAAGAAAAGAAAAGAGAAAATAAGATAAACAATCAGCTTAGATTTACCTCGGTAGGCTGCAGCTCGTTCAGGAGGCCGCGAATGGACCCAAGGTCCATATGGCGACCGCTCCTGAGCAAATGGGACTTACGCCATTGCGTAGTCCGAGGAAAGGTGGTTCCGGGGTCATCCCCAGGTCTGAAGTTGGGGACCCGGAATCGAAGGATCTCATAGCTCCATGTCTGTAATAGATAGTCGCAAGTGAGCTCCAATAAACAAAAAATAAAACAAAAAAAAAGGAGGAAAGGCAAAGTTGGGGAAGCTTATCCATAGGACATAGCAGCATCCGATCAGGTTTGGCGACCCCACAACCAGATAGTCCAATATATCCAGGAACTAGGCATTCGCCGAACCACCCTAATCGTAGCCCGCGGCCACGTCAAAGTGCTCAAAGAAGCGAACATATGCGGCATCGGCTGTCACAGTACCAGTCATATCGCTGAAAATCACCTCCGCCAGTAAGAAGAGGAGGAAGCATCGAGCCTACTGATCCTAAAGGTCGGACGGTGACTGGTCTGTAACGACGCTCTCATCCCAGGAACTCCTCAGGATCGACGTGGGGATCTCTCTCCCAGTAACGGCGATCCCCAGCTGCTGCCTGTAATATTCCAGATGCTCTAACGGCTCCGTCGAGGTTATGATCCTCTCCTCCGGAGTCAGTATCACAGGTACCCCTCCAAAGGGTAATCCCGTGATCATGTAGAAATCTAGGGTGGTGACTGTCGCCTAACCAAAGGGAAGGTGAAACGTATGGGTGCTCGGCCACCACCTCTCTATCAAAGCCCTCGCAGTCGCGCTGTCTAACTCGAGGGCTAGGGATGAAGCGATGTGTCCTAGCCCGGTCCAAACCACCCGCGACTGTACCGCAGGGCAGAGTGTGTGGTACCACTCTGAAACAGCCTCCAGCCCACAATACTTCTTGAGCGAAGGAAGAGGTTGGCCCTGTAAAGAAAAATAAGGCAAATGGTTAGCCAAAATAATTGGAACAACAGTTGAATAAATAAATAGCAAAAAAAAAAAGGGGGGGGGGCATTGCCTCGATTTACATGCCAAAAGACACTTAGGGTGGTGCCTGATGGCCTCGCTTTGATTCGCATGTCACTAGGTGCCTGGGTTGGTATCTAGAGGCGTTACCTAGATTAGCGTGCCAAAAGACACTTAGGATAGTGTCTGATGGCCTCGCTTTGATTTACATGTCATTAAGTGCTTGGGGCAGAATCTGGGGATGTTACCTCGAATCTATGCGGTGAGGTATGAAGCTAATAATATAATAAATAAAATGCATAAATTGAAAAGGAAAGAGTAAGACTACTGACCTGGCCCCATATGGATTGACAACCGTGGCGGGCAGTGTCCACTAGGGTGACCCCTGAAGGGTACCATGCAGCTCATGCCTCGCGAGCAGTAGTGCCGAGCAATGGCTCCCTGTGAGGTTGGCATCCTCGTCGGCGGAAAGACATGATGTGAGTGAATAAAAAGAGAGGAAGTCAAAAATCAAAAACAGCAGAGCTTCGCAGCAGAAATGAGAGTGAAGAAATGAGGGAGGAACCCTCTATTTATAAGAATTTTCCATCGCGCCCACGGCGCCGTGGAAATCTCCACGGTCCCGTGGGACAGCGGCCCATGACGCCGTGGAGATTTCCCCACGGTGCCGTGAAGTCTGGCATGGACCCCTGCACGCGGGGCCGTGCAAGCACGGTGCAGCCCATACATGGGGCCTTGCAGACCCCCACACGACGCCGTGGACAAAAAAAAAAGAAAAGAAAAAAAAGAGTGTAAAAAAAATATATAATAATAATAATAATAATAATAATAATAATAATAATAATAATAATAATAATAATAATAAAGAAAAAAAAGGAAATAAAGAAGCAAAGAAAATAAAGAAAATGAAAAAAAAAGTGAAAAGAAAAAAAGAAAAAAAAAAAGGAAAAAAAAAATTAAAAAAAGAAAAAAGAAGAAAGAAGACAAAGAAGAAAAAAAAGAAAAAAAAGAAAAAAAAGAAAGAAAATGAAGAAGAAAAGAAAAGAAAAAAGAAAAGAAAAAGAAGAAAGAACATAAAGAAAATAGAAAAAAAAAAGAGAAAAAAAAGAAAAAGAGAAATTAAAAAAGAAAAAAAAAAAAGGAAATAAAGAAAAAAGGAAAAAAGAAAAAAAAGAGAAATTAAAGAAGAAAAAAAAGAGAGAAAGAAAATAAAGAAGAAAAGAAAAAAAAAAAAAAAAAAAAAAAAAAATCCCCAATGAAGTTGTCAAAACCTTATGGAATAATGCCTCATCACTCGCCAAGCTAAATATCCCCAAGTGGAGTTCTCAAAACATGATCCTTGATTGAGTGGTGCCTCAGCACCCTCCAATCCTGATTTCCATTCAAGTAGGTGTCCCTTCACTTCCAGCAGCTGTGCTCTGTCACCCTTAGAGTTATACCTCCCCAATAGAGTTGTCAAAACCTAATTCTTGGTCGAGTGGTGCCTTGTCACCCTCAGGGTTATACATCCCCAGTGAAAACTTAATTAAAAAAAAAAAAAAAATCCCCAATGAGATCCCTCAAAATTGAATGCTTCGGTTGAGTGGTGCCTTATCACCCTCCAAACTTGATGTTTTCGGTCGAGTGGTACCTTATAAACATCCAAGTTTGACTTTTGATCGAGTGGTGCCTTATCACCCTCCAAACTTGATGTTTCAATCAAGTTTGATTTTCGGTCGAGTGGTTCCTTATTACCCTCCAAACTGGATGTTTTCGGTCGAGTGATACCTTATAACCATCCAAGTTTGACTTTCGGTCGAGTGGTGCCTTATCACCCTCCAAACTTGATGTTTTCGGTCGACTGGTACCTTATAAACATCCAAGTTTGACTTTCGGTCAAGTGGTGCCTTATCACCCTCCAAACTTGATGTTTTCGGTCGAGTAGTACCTTATAAACATTCAAGTTTGATTTTCAATCGAGTGGTGACTTATCACCCTCCAAACTGGATGTTTTCGGTCGAGTGGTACCTTATAACCATTCAAGTTTGACTTTCGGTCGAGTGGTGCCTTATCACCCTCCAAATTGGATATTTTTTGGTCGAGTGGTACCTTATAACCATCCAAGTTTGACTTTCGGTCGAGTGGTGCCTTATCACCCTCCAAACTTGATGTTTCAATCAAGTTTGATTTTTGGTCGAGTGGTGCCTTATCACCCTCCAAACTGGACATTTTTCGGTCTAGTGGTACCTTATAACCATCCAAGTTTGACTTTCGGTCGAGTGGTGCCTTATCACCCTCAAATTTGATTTTCGGGCCTAGTGGTGCCTTATCTAGATCTTCGGTTGAGTGGTGCCTTATCACCCTCAAAATTCTATCCACAGGGGAGTCCCTCATATTCGATCTTGTAGGCCGAGTGGTGCCTTATCTAGATCTTTGGTCGAGCGGTGCCTTATCACCCTCAAAATTTGATTGAGCAATGCTCACAAGATAGAGATTTGGTTTTTCCGAGTTTTTCTTTTGAGGATTATAGAAAGATTTCATCGTGATTAACCGTCTATTTTTAGCAACTCTGTCGCCTTTGAGCAAAACGTCAGCAGTACATGCTCTTGGTGACAAAATTAGTTGGTCTTTTGTCTTTACCCTTCGGCTGTTGGCACAGGCCTCAGCCAAAGAGGGGCAAACTGTAGACGCTGATTTTTTGTCACCCCCTAATTGGCGATGATGACAACGGGACATGGACGATAGACGACGCACTCTCCCTCTTTTTAGACCCAAGATACCTGACCCATAAGACCAAGAACCATGCTGAGCACAAAATGGCCCATTTTAGGCCCAAAAACAAGGAAAAATGGCACTGCGCTCCCACAGCACCGTGGGGATGTGTACCGGATTTCCATGATGCCATGAGGGGGTGTGACATCAGCTCGTTGACGTTACCCACGATGCCATGGAAAAGTCCCCTACGGTGCCGTGGGCATCTCCACGGCGCCGTGGAGGACTTATCCGGCCAAGAGAGAGAAGGGGTCCCTCCCTATACATAGGAGGGTCCCCTCCCACATTTCCCAAGGAATTTTGGGTGGAGTGACCCTCCATAAGTGATTCCTACCCTCTTTTCCTCCCTTTTTCACCCTCATTTCTCCTCCTTCTCTCATGAGAGTATGAGTGCTTGAAGTTTTCTTGTTACGGACAGATCCTTCGATTGTCCCCCTGAGTATAAAGCGTTTTTGCTCCTAGGCGTTGTTATCCCGTCAGTGCACGAATAACCATCAAAACCCCTTTATTTTAGACGTTATTTTATCTATTTTTCTCCTCTCCAAATCATTTGAAAGAGCCGTTACTCTGCCCAGAAAGAATCGGCGTCCGTCCATTCGTCTATCTCCCCTGAGCCAGGGGAATACAACCATACAGGTATAATTACTGCATTCTTGTTGATTCAATGTAGTCCTTTCATATTTCATCATTTTAGTCCGTATTTTTCATATATGTAATGTAGTTTATTATGCTTTAGTTCAATTCATAGCATCTGTATGTAGTTCATAATATCCCCCATCCCTATAATAAAAGAGAGAGAACATTCGTCTTTATGTAGCATCTAATACAGAGAGACCGGCTTCAGCTGGGAGAGGTGGGTGCCTAACACCTTCCCACACTCATAACCTGACCCCTTACCCAAAACTCTGATCACACCATATGGAGTCACGTAGCCCGATTCCTTTCACAATGGATAGGGCTACACTTAATGGGTCCTAGGCCCTAACCTAGGTGGCGACTTCACATTATATTAGCATATTTTAATGCATGATCCTAATCCCCCATTTATCAGCATTAACAATATTATCTATTATCCACATACACATACACATATATACAAGACCCTTGTCGCCATATATACCATAAGGGCTGAGGAACCCTCATCTCGAGGACCACGATACTTACAGTAGGGCCTAATCAAGCCTCCCCACTTTAGGATCTCGCACCGTGATCGTCCCGTTTAAGTAATCGGGTCTCATATGCTAGGCATGGTCCAGCGTATAAACGGTCGGTTGGGTACCGGTCCTTAATCGGGTTACCAATAATCGAGCTAAACAGACTTTCTGTCGGGCCTTAAACAGGCCATAATCGAGGCATAAATAGTCTTTAAACATGTCGGCCTGATCAAAATGGACTACAAATGGCCTGTAAAAATGTCGGGCAACTGTCGGGTTGGACCCTTGCACTGGGAATGATCGACTATTATTTGAGCTGGGCTCAAGCACGACATGTTTATTAAACGGGCCAGGGTGGGTTCAAGCCCGACACGTTTACTAAACAGGCCGGGTTGGTCTTGGGTTTTCCCGATCAGGCCTGCAGGTGCGGGCATGAAAGTGACACCCCTAATGTCTTGTATTCCGTTGCTTGGTTTGTGGGTTGATTCTGAAAGGCTTCGAGACCCAAAGAAATCGGCCCACTTGTGCATTAATCTACTATTTTGGTGGGACTTCGGCGAACTATAGCAGCCCCAAGAAATTCTTTTTGAGGACTATATGGGTACTTCAATAAAATTCCTGTATAGGGTTTCACTATAAATATATAGCGATGGTTCTTTCTCTGTAACGCAATCTGTGAGAGGTGTGAGGCCGGGTAGCTGTAACCCTAATTCTCCATTGATAGTGAAATAGATCTCATCTCACCGTTGATGAGAGGCAAATTTAATCAAATACCCTACCTTGTACGTCCTTGAATCTAGGGATGTAAATGGATCGGATTTGGTTCGGATAGTGCTATAACCACATCAGCATCCACATCCGATTAGCTTTCGGACGGATTAGGATAGTGCTAAACGAATACGAACACGGATACGGATCGAATATTTTATCCGTTTACATATAAATATAGCTTTTCGAATAGCTATAGCCTATCCATATCCGCATCCGTTTAGCTTTCGGACGGATTCGGATAATACTAAACGGATACGAACACGAATATGGAAACGAATTTCGGCCATTCATTTACACCCCTACTTGAATCTTAGTATTTTTCAGCCGACTATGTAAGTCCATGCCCATTATTGTATAAAAAAAATATGCTGAAATAAGTGGTTAGAAGCTTTAAGGCTTTTAATTGATATGCTATTTAATTGGAAGATGTGCCCATTGTTCGATCTAAAAACAAAAAAGGAGTAATGCTGATATATTACCGAATGAACTGAAAGGAATTTACATAGGTATACAACAATTCAGGTCTTATCCCAACTAAAAAGGGTAAGCTGGATTTACATAGTATAAGAACAGATAATATTTTATTAACAAAATTTTTGAAAAGGCAACTTCAAATTATTATCTTTATGGCAGTTTTCTATCCGGGAGTGTGGCCTACGCCAGCACTCCTATGTGTCTATCTCTCTCCTCCTTAAAACAAGGGGGCAAAGCTGTCTTTTCGTATGGGGAGGAGAGAGATAGACTCATGAGAGTGCTGGCGTAGGCCATACTCCCGGACAAAGTTATTTTTATTTAGAGTACGACATGCATCAAGGT
This sequence comes from Telopea speciosissima, assembly GCF_018873765.1. NCBI lineage: Eukaryota > Viridiplantae > Streptophyta > Magnoliopsida > Proteales > Proteaceae > Telopea > Telopea speciosissima. The sequence continues at coordinate 83,517,202 of NC_057916.1, read as the reverse complement.
GTAAAGCACTCAGTTGTTGGTCTCTTCCAAATTCTCCTCAGGCGGATCTTTATCCCCTCTAATTCCCTGCCCTGGCTGCCCAGCCCAGTTCTGCAGTCCCCCTAAAAGGGGGGGGGGGGGAGCGTAATGACCACCCTACCATTGCTCGAACACTCTGCCCGGGTAAGGTCCAGCCACCCCCCCCCCTTTTTTATTAAGGGAGAAGATTTCAAGGGGTGCGCAATTTAAAGACTTGCATAAATGTCTCTCATTTACATGGTCCATAAGAAGATAGCCCAACAGATTGAGCCAAGTAAGTTTTATACTGGTTTGGTGAAACCTACCAATGGATTTGTGTGTTAACAAGAGAAATTAAAAGTATGTGAAACAAATTAGATCTGACATAATTGAGTACTGCAAGGAAGAAAGGACCAACACCTAATTAATACAAAGCCTCAACAATGATAGATATATAGAACAATTAAGTTGCACAAACTTATATTATTAGTATGCCAAGAAGGTCTTAGTTTTCGGCCTAGCTAGTACTGAATAATCCATGACCATATGTGGAACTAACCATGTCAAGAAAAAGGGGAAATTGCAACAAAAGGTACAATGTAACTGGGACACTAGCAAGGAAAGTGATGGGAATTGAAACCCAATTATGTTGTTTACTGAGGATAAGAAATATAGTTGCACAAAAGGCTACCATCATTGTCACTATTGAGAAGAAGAGTGTGGAGAGACCAATGATCAATCGCTTCGGTAACAACTCGAGAAAATCTTCTTCTGCATAACGTGATGTGTAGATGGATAGAAACATCAACACTGAAGTGGAAGAAGAGAAGAGTGTTAAAGCATCTGATATTATGAAAAGAAAGAATAATTTTTGTTTTAGTAAAATGGGAAAGCCAGAGTCTTGATTAAATCCTCCTGGAACAGTAAAGGCTGCTGCAAATGTAATGGTTGCAATTAGTGTGGCAACAACCATACATGAACCTGCAGTATCCTTCATCCATTTTTCCCCTTCTTTTACTATTTTGGTGTGCTCCTCTGTAAACACTTCTCGAGGTTTCAATCCCTTTGAGTTGGGAAATTCTCTAGCAAACGTTGGTACTATTTTCTCCACCTCCTGTGATGCATGCATGGTCCAACAAGGATTAAAAATTTAAAAATAAAAATGTTATTTGAAGGTAACATAAAAACATGAATGCAAATGTCATCTCCACAAAAATAAATGTATGATTATTTCTTGCTAACTATTTATTTGTTATCTTCAATTCTTTGCCTTGTTGAGATGGATTTAAATTTTTTTTTTTTAATGGGCTTACCCTTTGGTGGTTTTTTACAAAGTTTGTCCTTGTGGTTCTATTGTTTTGAGCCTTGATGTGGTTTTTAATTTTCATTTTTCTTCCAAGGTTCTATTTGCATTTTATTTCAATCTTTGCTTAATGGTTTTGTTTATTTAGTTCTACATTTATTGGAATATTGGGACAAAACTTGGTAGAAAATCAAGTTAATATTGAACTTAGGGCTGCAACAGGGTCGGGTTGTGCTGGGCCTTTTAAAACTCCAGTCCAACCCTGAGTTCCCTAATTAAATAGGCCTAGGCCTGGTCTGACCCTAATTCAGGGCAAAAAAAATCCAACCCTAATCCGCCCTTTCAGGGTTGGGCCGAGCTGACCTTGATTGATCCTGACCATGGGGAGGGGGGGGGGGGGGAGGGAGATGCATGGGCTGGCTAGGCTTGGATGAAGAAGAAGAAGAAGAAATTTCTGATCCAGTTGGTGTTCTGAAATCCCGAATTGAGGTGGTTCTAGAGGAAGAAGAAGAAGAATGAAGAGGAAGAGCAAGAAGACGAGGAAAAGAAGAAGAAGAATAAGAATAAGAAAGAACAGGAAGAAAAAGATAGGGTCGGGCCGGCCTCAACCTAAGGCCTCAACCCTAGCCCGGCCCTGACTCAGGACCAGAAATTCCCAACCCTGACCTGCGCGCCCTCAGGGCCAGGGTATCTCAACCCATACCCTATTCAGTTCAGGGCTGGCTCAGGCTGTTGGGGCCAAACTTGCACGGCTAAATTATTAATAAATTAATTAAGAAGAAATATTTGAACAATATCAGTATAAATATTGAAAAAAAATTCAATATTATTTGAAGTGAATATCAACTTTGAGATAGATAGAAAGCAAGGTGAATTTTACCTGAAACCATTGTAGCTCCCGTTGCATTTGCAAAGCAGCACCTGGGACCTTACCATGTTCATGAGAAGAAGGAGGCGATTTTCCAGCTAGATGTAATATGTTGTTCTCTAAATTATCCATTGAAGGTGAAAACCATGTCAAAATTCCACTTATTCCACAGATGAGATTGAAGATTCTTTCTTGTCGATACTGAATTGCAACCGAAAATATATTTTGATTTTGCTTATCCAGAATGAATAATAAATTGGGATTTATCTTTATAAGCTCATTGATAATCTCAACAATCCCAAACTTGGTGGCAAAGAAAAGGCTATCATACACTCCAATTGCTTGAAGTTCTTGTTTATCCAAAGTTGAAATTTGAGAACAAATGCATTTGAGTACTTTAAGTGCTTGGACATGAATTCTCTTCTTACTGTGAATGCTTTTGATACCTGGGACTACCATATATAGAAAAACCATGAAAAAAAAGAAATTAAACCCAAGGAATTAGATGTAGAAAGCTAAAAAAACAAAAATTCTTCAAAGAATAAAAATTTTTCTGTAAAGAACAATTGTTGAATGGTGCAAGGAAATCTCTTTATATGTAGGAGGCAAAAGTAAGTTGTTCCCTTACCTAATAGGTTGATAGCACTCCAAACTACTTCGTACAACCAACGTTTAGCTACAAAACAAAATATATATATATGAGGGATTAATGTTAAAAAACCCTAATAATCTAATTGTATAGTAGATTATATTATGAATTGGGTCTATCTTGTGTCATTTAATATGAAATTGTCAAGAAAATTGTCAACACTTAGCAAAATAAATCTATTTGATCATCCATCCTTTTTCTCTATTATAAACCCAAAGAGTAGCTAAGGCCATATGAATTTATTGAAAACCATTATTTTGCAGTTCTAGATAGAACAGTGTCTACTATATGCTAGGTTGGATGGGGTTAAAATATCGAAGACAGATAGATTCCAGTCTCTATTCACATGTCAAGTTTCAGTCCAAATAGAGTAAATTATGTGCTAAACAAAGCTTTGGAAATCTAGTGAAAAATATGAAACTTAATGAAAAGAAATAAATGGTTGAAAATAGAAGGGAATGTGTCAATATGTAAGAATGTATATGATTGAATTTGAGTTTGAAATTTTAATATCATCAACTTAAACCTTTTCCTAAATAATAAAATTTGTCGCATCTTCTTTTTCCTATGGTGTGAAAAGTTGCCCAAGATGGAGATTTTTCTAGATCTACCGGTTTAGGAAACTTTTGCCACTCTAGTTCATTTATTTTTTAGAAAAAAAACAGATCATACAAGTGAAATAAAAGAAAACAATACTATATGCATAGCATGTAACAATTGAATGAGCTCAAGCTATACTTCTAATGATACTATATCAAATTAATACCATAATTATTGATTATTATTATTATAAAATGATGAGAGAGAGAGAGAGAGACCTTCAATGCTACTCTGATCCTTGTTTGTGGTACCCATGTCAAGACTGGAAATATCTTTTTCATTGTAGATTGGGGCACCTGTGAATTAAACATGGATGTTGTCAACTCTTTCATTTTGGTAAATAGTTGTTGTGACCTTAAGACTAGTTAAACATGAATCCATTTGGATATAGTCTGACTTAGATGTTTATATATAGGGAATAGATTTTTTATTTATTTATTTATTTTTTTTAACATGAGCACCAAAATGAGGTATTTTTACTTATTTTTCAGTATATTGCTAACATTGCGTTTGCATATAAATTAATTTCAGTCCAGACTTGACATAGTATATGACACTATGACAAGTTAGTCTTATTCAACAAAACTAGGATTGAGATTACGTGCAAAACCAAAAATTGATCTATCCACATGATTTTTCATTTATTTAATAATTGAAGTGGTCTTATCATTAACGAATATAAATATAATGAAGAAAAGATCAATACATGGTTTGCCACATGGTTGAGCTGGCCCATGAAATTTAGCATGTGGGTAATCAAGGAGTGCCCTAGCTAGTTATCAGATGGTAGAAGTAGCTAACGCAATCCACCACATGGCAGAAACAAGGGTGTCTATGTACAAACCTTTTATCTATATTATCTATTGATAGGTAAAATTTTATTTAGGCACCTACCAAAAAAAAAATTTAGGCTCCATTTGTTCTCTCGTAATTTTATTTTGAGCAACATTCTCACGTAAATGGGTGGAAGTGAAAAAAGAAGATGTAAAATATTTGTAGAATTTTTTTTTATTTTTTATTATTAGGATTATGAATCAGATTCAGATTCCCATTAGGAAAATTCAGAGGTAATTTAGTAATTATCCATTACTTAGTAATAGGGTTTAAATTATATATAGATATGGTGTGAAAACCCTGACACAGACTCTCATAATATTATTGAGGTTTTTCATCTTCTCCAATTTTCTTCTCTATCAATCTGTGATTAGGATTTTGGTAAAAACTCAAATTGATTGCGGAGGAACTTGCATTCAAGGGAACGCAAAGTTGTACATGTGCGTGGGACTCATTGTGAAAGGGCAAAGATGGCGTGAAGGATTTGTGCTTGTGAAGTTTTAGGTAACGATCGAAACTCTAAGTTTCGTTTTGAGTTTTAAATAGTTTATCCCATCGGTTGCAATGATTCCTATTCGTTTCCGCCACCATTTTCTGGACTTGCCATCTAAGAAAAAAAAAATTACTAGGAATAGTTTTGCCGATTAGGGTAAGATTTTCTAATATTTAAAGTTAGTTTTTATTTTTATATGGGGAATAATAAAAGAAGAAAGGATACTTAACATGAGTAGATCCAATGTTGCCATGTAGTGTATAGTCCTCCACTTGGAAATGCATTTGGCATTGATGCCAAAACTCGAATAGTCGTCCAACCACCGTAATCATAAGCAATAGCTAACCGTGGGAAATGGCTAAGCAGATCGATAACAATATCTGTGGATGTGGTCATGTACAGTATATAATCAGTATATCAAGGCCCGGCAAGTTGTACGCCCATCCTACACCCGACAAGGCCTGAATCGGGATTTTTAGCCTATGGGCTGAGATTTCTAGGCCCAGGGTAATGTCGGGGCTTTGGGCTGAGGCCTTTGTGTGAACCTCCTCCCATTTCATCCTACACATGGCTTCATTTGGTTGCAAAGGTAATTAATAGAAAGGTAAATAAAAAATAAAAAGGAAACTTTGATAATCATTATTTAACATAACTTTATAAACTACTTAAATTTCTTACTATGTTAAGCAATCATGCTTTTCAGAGTTAATTTTTATGGGCAAGAGATCTTTATTTGGTGGTGTTTCCTATGCCCTCTCACAGGGCACCGTGAGATGACGCCTCTATCCCCTGGGTAGATACCTAGGCATGCTCACCCATTGGAGAGCTTAGGAAACATCACTAGGTAGAGATCTTTTTCCCATAAATAATATGCGGAAAAGAACTCTGTCCGAGAGTGTGGCTCCTACACCCAAACATATGATGGGGGCAAAATGACTGCCCAACTCAATGCATGTGAAAATCTTGCCCTTGTTGATGGTTCCTTGTGCACTCCCATTGACCATTACGCCTAGTACAGGGGCCACGCTCCCTAACAAAGAACGCATTCTCATATAGCCATGATCCCAAACAAAGAACATGTATTCCCGTGTAATATATATTTGGGATAAAGAATGCCACTCAGTCGTGTAGCACACGCCGCCCCTGCGCTCAAACACAGGGGCATGCGAAATGACCACTACAATACTACGCGACCAGGTGCATTCTTTCTCCATAATAGATATGGGATGCCATCGGTCAATCAAACAAGTCCAACCCGGCCAAACAAGGTCAATGAGGGGATGAGTTGGTGGTTAGATGTACACCCCTAGTTTCTAAGGTGTATGCATATATGGACCATCGGATTAGTTAGGTGTACTCTGCCGTTTAATACCCTGGAAAAAAAATCCTCTTCAATTCCCTAAAAGTGTAGTGCGGTGGAGTTCAAAGCTAAGAGCTCGACACCTGGCAGGTGTGACATCCAATAGTGCCGACCTCGAAAGAAAAGGAAAAAAATCTCGATCCGTGGGTCCAGAAGTGATGTTCGACTTCTACCCATATGTAATTCACGTTGATCTCAAGAAAGTTCATATATTCCTACCAAAAAAAAGAAAAGAAAATAATTGACTCAATCAATCTTAGACCGTTGGATGTCACATCTGCCAGGTGTCGACCTCTCGACCCTAAACTGCACCACAATCGGGGATCAAGGAATTGGAGAGGATTTTAATCCTACCCATCCCTTGCTATAAGGGTCTAAGGGCAAGATGGAAGTGTATGTGAGGTGTGAGTAGTAAGTCTTTTTATGTTAATTAGTAGGAGGGTATGTACATACATACCATACATCTCATACGCAATTGCATTATTAAGAAGTGTAGCACCACACTTGCGGTCTCCCTGAATCAATGTTTCCTTGATAGTCACTGCGTAAAGGTATCGTGTGGTGTCTTTGTGTCCACTTCGGCAAGCCGTAGCAACTGGGATAAGCCCAAACGTATCGTCTGGGATTTCCAAGGAATATATATTCTTTTTCACTAACACTTCTGCAATCTTGGTGAATCCACCGCGTGCGGCGAGGTTAAGGGCACTAATAGGACATGTCCTTGTAATTGTGGATATGGTATCTGGGGTCATCATATCCACCAATTTTTCTACCAGGTTCAAATGCCCAGCTGAAACTGCAACATGAAGAACCGTTCCCCAGGATGGTAAAAGAATAGCAGTAATCAAGGAAGAGGAGGAGGAGACGTTGCCATCGTCGTCATCTAGGAGACTCTTGGTTCTTTTCCAATCACCCCAAAACGCAGCCTGATATAAGGCCCGGTACCTTGTTACTGGGACTGCGTCTTCAGCCATATTCTCTGTAAAATAGGCAAATTAAGAATGCTTTAATTAGGGGTGTAAGTTTGGCCCTGTCGGCCCGAGCCCACCTTGGCCCCGCCCGCCCTGAGCCCAAATAGGGTCTGGGCTGGATTTTTCTACCCTAAGGGTAGGGGTGTAAATGAATAGCCGAAATCCGTTTCCGTATCCGTGTCTGTATCCATTTAGCACTATCCGAATCCATCCGAAAGCTAAAAGGATGCGGATACAGATAGACTATGGCTATCCGAAAAGCTTTTTTTATATGTAAACGGATAAAATATCTGATCCATATCCGTGTCCATATCCGTTTAGCACTATCCGAATCCGTTTGATAGCTAATCGGATGCGGATGCGGATATAGCACTATCCGAGCCGAATCCGATCCGTTTACAGCCCTACCTAAGGGCAGGTTAGGGTTGAAATTTTTAGGCCCTGGGTTAGGGTCAAGCTGGGCTAGGGTTGAGGCCTTGGGCTAAGCCCAGTCTAGTCTGGCTCTGTGTTAGGTTATGCTTTACAATTTATTGTTTACATTATACAATTTTTTTTAAGTATCTAATTATCTATTGGTTTAAAAAAAAACGCTAATTTATCTAATGAATAAAAATATTTACAATTTAAGATTGGACTAAGTCAATCAGAGCCGGGTTGAGCTAGGCTGAGCTCGGTAGGGTTGGGCTTGGACTGAGATATCTCAGCCCAACCTAGAGCCGGGTTGGGCTTGAGTTGAACTAAGAGGACTCAGGGTTGGACTAAGGTTTATAGGAAACCCGTCCCTGTTTCGCCCTAGTTCTAATTTTAGGAACTGATGATAGCTTAACTACATACCTTCTCCAATAGGGCTAGTCCTTCCTTGGGACATAAGGGCCAAATGATCCCAAGCATCTTTGGCTGAGTCTCTCTTCTGAATGGAAGATAGCATTTCTTCTTCACATGAAATTAAAATTGCGTGTAGAGCCTTTGCATTTTTCTCTCTCCAACTCTTGAACTCAGGTGAGGTGGGGTCTTCAGGTTTACTTTCAATTCCCTTCACAATGTCCCAAAGCCCTTCACCTAACAAATAGCTCTTCATATAAATCTTCCACTCTCCATAATTATATTTTGTAAGAACTTCAGGAACAATCATATTTGAAGTACTAGACTTTGTTGATGAATTCATAGTTCTTGCTCTGTCACTGCAAAAGAAGAGTAAGTGTGAAAGAGCACAGAGGGAGAGAGAGAGAGAGACAAGAGATTTATTTATGTGGTTTGTCTTTCTATATATTTGTAGTATGTCCACAAGGTATCAGCTGATTTTGTTACTCGCAATAAAGAAAATGATAATTACTCTTTAAAGTTTCAAACACAAGCTTTAAACCCTTAAACATCCGTTCCCTCGTCCACTCCCATGCACTTTGTATTATCCTTTTCCATTATCATCCAGTGATTTTTCTTTCTAGAGATGCTAAAGTTAAAAAGAGAAAACAACTTGTTAGAAAGGAAAAAAACCTCAGGATATGTTTGGCAAAGCACTTTCCACTATCGCACGTTTTCTGTTCGGGAGCGCATCTGGGCACAGGCTGCGCCTAAACACATGGGACGGGACAGAAGCTAGATTTGGGCATTCAGGGGGGCATGTCGGTCATTTTGCCCACCCCCATGTGTTTGGGCACACCCTACGCCGCCAGTGTAGAGAACTTTATCCATATATATAGGAGAAAAGATTGTTACCTAGTCACGTGGCCGGCGTGGTTCCTGCATTTAACACAGAAACACACGAAATTACCGTACTACCCTCATGAAAAGGCAGAAATCCCACCCAAAGCGATGCTTGTGTGTTTGTTCCCGTTCACCAGCGCATACATGCAGGCTCTAGAGCCCAGGCAACGTTCTCTTGCCTGTATATATTATTGTTTCTCGATCCCTAAAAAAAACTATGGGCAATAGATCATTGTCTGGTTGTGTAGTACCTCCACCAGCGTGGGTCCAATGAGAGCATGGAACTGTCTCCATGGGATTTTTTTAATTCACCAAGAGCTGAGTAGTAATCTCATGTGGCACTGTGTTGGGAACCATGCAAACAAGTAGCATCAATAAACAATAACAGCCACTTACATGGAAACATTGTTTTATGGCCACAGATTTCATACACGGCCGTGCAAGCATGCACGGTTGTGTCCCCACTCACAAAGAATTGGAAAAGTCATAAACCCCCCACCCATATTTAATGTCTTGAAACTCCCATCCTCTCACATGCACGACTTACACAGCTGTGTATGAAAACTGTCCCCTTTTTTTATTCAACAAAATAAAAGTGTGAAAAGTGTTTTTCCGTCATGAAAGAGTGGTGCCAAATAGAGCCTTGCTCTCCAAGACATTGAAGTCCAAGATCTTGAAATTGACTTAGCTTTAAGATCATAGATCCATAGATACATATATTGTATCTAGCATGGGCAGTATCTGGTTTTCTATCCTTTCTAACAAATTCATAAAAAATAAAAAATAAAAATAATAACTGAAGAAAAGGAAACTTAGGATACTGATCAATTGTAGTAAATTTTAGCAATACTTTGATTAACTTATAAGAAGAGTGTTATGAAAGAGAATATTATTATAAGGGATGATAAATATAAAAAAGAACAAGAGTACAAATGCCTAACCAGTTGGTCTTGGTTTCAAGTTTCCTAGTTCACACCTTTCCTCCATTCATTTTACCAGGTGGCCGGTCTTAATTCTATCACACCAAAGTTATGATTCTCCTTTTCAATAAATTTTTAAAGGCAAATTCTTAGGTTGGAGCCTTTTAATTTGTTACATCTTTGAAAATTTCAAAGAATTGATTCCAGACTCCAGAGTTAAGTTAAGTGGGTTAATCTACTTTAACCCTTCTTTATGTTTTTCCACATGGACATTCTTTTAAAGTGTGATGCCTATTGTGAGGACAGTGACTAGCCAGCGAGGTCTTGGCTTTAAGTCTCTTGGTTCACACCCTCCCTCCCTTCATCCTACCAAAAGTCTTAACTCTATCAGAGCAAGGTATGATTCTCCTTTTCAGTAATTTATTAAAGGCAAATTCTTAGGTGGGAGCCCGTATAATTTGTCAAATCTTTAAAAGTTAAAGAGTATTGGTTCCAGAGTTAAGTGGGTTTTTCAGTCAAAGATAAGTATGGCTTGAAATTATTATCTACATCAAAAGAAAAAGGGTTAATCTCCTTTAACCCTTCTTTATGTTTTTTTCACATGGACATTATTTTTTTAAAGTGTGGTGCTTATTGTGAGGACACCATATTGGTTCCCTGTCCCATGACCACATTTGATAAAAATGTTATTCCACTTTATATTCCTTATAAGGTGAGACCTGAAAGGATAGCTGTCTCATTTGATAAATATGTTATTCACAAAGTGAATGTTTTAGATATTTGGGATCAATCATTAATAAAGAGGGTGATATAGATGATGATTTTTTTCATAGAATTAAAGTAAGATGGATGAAGTGGAGAGTTGCTTTGGGAGTGTTATGTGACAAACGCATATCTATTAAGCTTAACAAGAAATTCTACAGGAAATAATAAGACTAGTTATGTCATATGGGGTGGAATGTTGGACAGCTAAGAAGAGTAATATAGATAAGATAAGTATAACAAAGATGAGGATATTAAGGAGGATATGCGGCAAAATCAGGAGAGATAGAATACGGAATGATTGTATTAGAGCCAAATTGGGAGTTACACCAATCTAAGACAAATTCCATGCGGGCCGCTTGAGTTAGTATGGTTATGTCCAAAGGAGACCCATGGATACACCAGCAAGGAAGAGTGATCAAATTCAGTTTGACGTAGCAAAAAGAGATAGGGACAAGCCTAAAATGACTATTGGAGAAGTGGTAAGAAATGATATACATGTGGTAGGACTCGATCCTAGTATGACCACGAATAGAGTTGTTTGGAGGGGAAGGACCCGTGTAGCTGACCCCTTATAGGGAAATGTTCTGGGATCCTGCTTTGACTTCTACCTTTACTTATTTCTATTTTTTACTTCTTTTTATTTCTCTTATTTCTATTACTGTTATAGTCTCTATCGGATCCATGTAACCAACCCTATTTAGTTGGGATGAGGTTATGGTGGTGATTCTTCTAGATCAGCATTCAGGAAAAGGAGGATAAGAAAGACCGGACAGTTAGTTTCACAATCCACTCTTTCTATTCACTCTAGCCAAGCAACTTGGAGGTTTGACTAAGTGGCTTAAGGCATTGGTTTGCTAAATCGACATACAAGAAGATTGTATCATGGGTTCGAATCCCATTTCCTTCGGCATGGAAGTGGAACGGGCGGGCAAAATTACGTGAGACAAGGAACCTCTTGGTGCAGTCCCCCGGGGGAGAGCCCCCTTGTTTGTAAACCCAACGAAATCCTATAGCCTGCTTGCCCGGTGGTAGAGTAACCAAGTCAAACTTCGTTTGCCTTTTCTAAAGCTTGAAGCTTTTCTTTTTTTGTTTCTTTTTGATGAAATATGGTGATGGTTGTTGTTAACTTGTTATCCACCTCATATTCTTTACAAAGCGTGACCTGGAAGGCTCATATTTCTTTACAAAGCGTGACCTGGAAGGATCGCTTAATGGTTGGAACCCCGCCTTACTAAATCACTCACTCCCAGCCAATAGGAATTCACCTCAAAAATGAATTTTGAAGATTTGGCTTGTTGGGAATTGCAATTGAATTTTTCTTCTTTATTTGATTGAAGGGAATTGCAATTGATGTTCTAATTAGAAGTCAGAATTTCCTTTTAGGCCCAAGCCTTGTTATATTTTCAATTTTCACCCAGATTTTATTTTTTTTCCCCCTATGTGAGGCACGGGTAAGATCCACATACAAAGCTAGGGTTCATTCTTCATGAAATGCAGAATCCATTGTCTGTCAAACTTCTGACATGGATTTAATCGTGTGCAGGGAATGTTCATGTACATGAGCGTATATGAACAACTCACAGCCGTTTAGATGAAATCTATTCTATGGGAATGTTCCATCTGAACGGTTGTGAGTCATTCACATACGAGAACATTCAACCCCCTCAAATCGGTATCATGGGTGGTGATTGATACCGATATGGCACCGATTCATATCGATTAATACGATCGAAAAGTAACTTTTGTATTGAAATCGACTCAATATGGATTGATATGGCCCATCCATTTTAGAATATGGGATTAGTATCGATACCCTTTCAGTATCGATATCTGTGGTGACTGATACTGGTGCCAATACCATGAACTAAAACCTTTACTTTTGAAAACACCACATTTTGACACCTTGGAAATGTGTCTTAGCAATGATGATCGAGAGGTTTCAGAAGCTCCCTTTTTACATTTAACTCTGTAAGACAAAGACCAGTCAGGCCATTTCCAAGCAAAGTTACCATGGATCCGTCAAGCAGTGATCTACCCGAAGTGCAATTAGGTCAACAAGTGAATCAGTTACAAGCTAAAATGGTAGACTTGAGGTAGCTTATGAAGCAGATTTTGTAGACAGTACCGGGCCAATCCTGAGGTGATACAACACCCACTTTCGGAGAACCAAAACACAAGGCAACCCCAATAGTGTCTTGGTCACCCACTAGAATTTTGATAGAAGAAGAAGAAGAAGATGTTGTGGCTAATGCAACTCAAAAGTGTCCCGAGATTGAAGGAAACGTAAAATGAGGGAGAAAGTTGAAAGGCTTGAAGCCTCTGGCAAGGAAGGGCAAGGCCCACGAGACATCAAAAGATGACCTAATGTTCTTTCTTGCAGGAAGGATATTGGAGTATTTCAAACCAATCGAGTCAATCGGCTGGCTTGACTCGATTTTGGTCGGGCTAAAGTGGTTTTAGGGCTAGTAATAGACCAAACCGAAACCAAACAGGTAAGTCAAAACTCAAAAGTCAGTTTTGGTCCGGTTTGGATTGATTTTTTTTAATGATGTCGACTTAATAGGTTCTTATCAGGCTGTCATCGGGCTGCTATCCGTTTGGTTTTGATTTTTCATGTGTTTGTGTGTACGTGTGTGCGCATGCATGTATGTGTATTATAAAAATATAAAAAATAATGGATTTTGTTATCAGTTTATTTTCAGATTTTAGTTTGTTATTGGGTTAAGTCGTGGTTTTATATCGATTTTGGTTTTGATCAATCCATTTTGTTTTTAGTTTCTACCGGTTTTAAAGAACCCAAAACCAAACTAATAAGGGTCGGTTTGGGTTAGCAATTGACACCCCTAGATTAGTCATACTCGGATCTAAATATTTGACAAAATCCTACCCTCGGGTTTCAAGAATCTTTGATCAATCCTGATTTTGGTCAATCAAGCTTGTTCGATCCTCGTATCAAAACTAGGGTTAGGGCATTTATTAAAAAATCGATTCTAAGGCAAATCTATGGGAGCAAAAATGACGACCTTACCCCCTGCCCGAACATACTGGGGAACTATACTAGGCAGAGAACCTAAGTAGATAATTTTCAGGGACTGATCCGAATCCCAATTCCATGTTTTTAATTCCTAACCCTCATTCATTAAGTTAAATGCCATTTGGCTATGGGTGGTGGGTGGTGGGTGGTGGGTGGTGGGTGGTGGTATTTCTGTCTTGCCAAAGTGCATCGAGAAAAAATGGTCTGATATAGAAAAAAGTTGGAGAAATATCATCCCCTCCCCTCTAAGTATCCTTAATATCAAACCACACCTCGAAGTTTTGAATAATGATAATGTCCTCCCCTACTTTAGAAAGATTCTATCAACCTTGCAGGGTGTCAAGTGGGACGGTTCCTGGTATTCGGGACAGGTCAGTATTGGTATTGGTACCTAAGGTGCCAATCCCAGTACCGTGCCATTTAGTTAACAAGACCAAACCTAAGTCCTGGCCTCAATTATCAACGGGATGGGATGGTACCGCTTCCTAAACGGTTCTAAGTTCGGTAGAATATGGGAGAAGAATTTTAATGGTTTCTAATGAGATGGTTTCATTAGTAGTGTTGTAGATCTATTCACTATTATGAGATCTAAGGCATTCATTTTTTTTTTGTTTTTGTTTTAATGAAAGGAAAAAGAAATATATTAGGTACGTATGGTCATAGTACAAGCGTGCCTTGCCAAATTTTTGGCAACATGCATACAAAATGTATTAGTGATAAACCTAAACTGTACATGTTGAGTTAGATCAGAAATGTGTAGTAAACTATTAACCAAGTTCCATGGCCATGGGCATTTGGTTGGAGATGGAAGAAATTCAGTGATCCTTATGTTATCAACCCAAATTTCTTTAATCCGCAACCCAATGCAGGTAGCATGGTCTATTCCCTGACGGATGGCACAAATATAGTCGACTAACTCCTCAGTAAACCGTAAAGTTCTTGCATCAAAAAACTTAAACTGTCCATCTACCAAAATGAGATAAGCCCAGCCAGCCTCAGTCAGTCCAGAGGAACTGAAACCTGCATTCCTTATTTTTTAAAGCAACGTAGAATACGAAACCATGATTAATTGAATTTCATGGTTTTACTTCTTCAATTTCCTTAAGATCATAAATAAGCTTCTCAAAACGACGACAAAAAATTAATTAGGATAAAATAAATAAGTCCGTATACAGTTTTAGTGCTATCACAAAACAAATTATAGAAATAGAACTGAAAGGGTATTAATAGTTACGGTCATAAGAGAATGCCACCCAAATACATCAAATTCCAGCCATAAAACTTGATCAAAATAACATGAAATATACTCTTTGAAAGGGTATTGATAGTTACGGTCTCATCCGGTACCTAACCGGTATTTCGATACTGGTACCATTGGGAATCCCGTCCCAGAACCGCCCCGTCCCATTTATTATTTGGTACCAAAATAAGATCCCAATACCATCCCTTTTTTAATGGGATGGTCCGGTACTATATTTTAGCGGTACGGTTTTGAGACGGTTCCCATTCTAGTCCCAAATTGACACTCTTACCGTACCCTAAGTGGCTAACGGATTAAAACAGCAGTTCAAAAGACAATATTACCCTTCTTCTTCTTCTTCTTCTTCTGGTTTTTTAACTTCTTTTTTTGCGACCATTTCCAACTCTCCTTGTTTTCTCATCCCTCTTTCTGTTTGTCTTCTTCCACTCTCAGAATGTGTGCTTCGATTCTCTCTCTCTCTATCTTTCTCTCTCCCCCAAAACATATACGTTCACATACACAACACTCTTCCCCTCGGCTAAAAGACTCAACTTGGATCCGTATTCCATGTCGTCGATTGATCTCTTACGATCGTGAGCTTAGTTAGACTCTCAAATCCCAATTCTGCGGTTTTCCCTTTGATAAATAACTTCGAGGTGTCAAGCATATTTGATCTAACGAGTAACGATGGAGTAGAGTTTTTGAAATTAATGAACTCAGCATTACCTCATCATAAGAACTTTCTTTAAAGCACTTGCAGACATTAGACATTTTTATTGGAATTTGAAAAAAACCCAGAAAAGAGATCGAGACAACAAACCAATTCAAATATAATAAATTAATTCATGAACAGTAACGAGTAGTAGAGAAAAATCCTTTCTTCATTTCATGGCCCATGCTACAACTACTAAACCCAATTTAATTTGAATTGCATTCACCATATCCAACATAAACAAACTTCTCTCGAAAATCGGCAAAAACCCTATTACTCTGTAACTTTCATCTTCAACCCATCTGAAATTTAAGTCAATATCTTTTCTATTTTATGCACTTGGATCTCACGGGCCAAAGCGGTTGTCGAAACTGCCAATTGGATTTCTGTAGATGGTGACAAATTGGTCAGATTCAATGGACATGGTGCTGCTCAGGCCATGGCCAAAATCCGGAATGTTCATCAATGCCACAGAACATGTTGCAGAAGCTCTCGTCTTGAACATTTTGATCCATCTTCTCGCTCTCCACTGCCTCTACCGCCATCTTCATAAGAACGCCAATTGGAATATGAAGAAGAGAAGAAGAAGAAGAACCACATAAGGGTTTTGGGGGGAAGAAGACGCTAAAGGGGTTTTGGGGTTGAGGAGGGTAAAATTGGAATAAAATTACATGAAAGATATTATGCGATTTTGGAAAATTTGTTAATGCCCACAGCATCACTAAATGACATATTTTGATAGAATCTTTCAAAACTACGAGAGGGCATTATCAGTATACAAAACTTGGGGGTTGGGTTTGATATTATGGATACTTAGAGAGAGGAGGAGAATGATATTTATCATTTTAAATTTTGCCAGGGGAAAAAAAAAAATTATCTCAATCGGGCAACAAAAAAATGGAATATTATCTGCTCTTATTTTGAAATATAAGTTCAACTGCTTTTTTTTTCAACTGAATTCACTGCCTTTACAGAGCCTCAACTCTCAGGAAATTTTTTTGGGGGCAGGGGCAATTGCAACCGCAACGTGTAGTACTCCAGGAAAGGGGGAAATTTTGCAGAATTTTGTAACGGAGGAGAAGATGAATAGAATTTTAGCAAAAAAATAAAAGAAGATGAATAGTAGTTATGAGTATTGTTTCTGTGTTTAATAGTGTATGGTGCTACAATATATCTTCCATTTTTCATTTCTTTTCTTTTCTTTTCTTTTGAAGACCAAACATTAGGAATAAAATCCCTTTTTCTTTACATGTCATTTCAATTCTTTTGTTTTCTTTTTTAAATTCTTTTATCTTTTCTTTTCGATCCATTTCTATCCAACCAAACTCAATCCAAGAGAAAATACAAAATTAAATTCATTTTACAAGGAAAATGATTAATAAAATGTCTCAGTCACGAAAGTCGAAACTCCAGATCTTGCAAAGATTGTCACCTGTCGTCCAAACCGAAAGAGCGTTAGACCAGGACACTTCTTAAGGGCCTAAAATGCTAAAAATACCATGAGACCAGACATTTACCTAGAATGGTCCAATCGTTGCATATATACTTTGTAAATCAGATTAAGTATCCTCGATAAGATCTCGACATCGTAACGCTCAAACTAAAAGAAAAGATAAACAACTATTTCTCTTTGAAAGCAAAGTGTGCCAACTCTTCCCTGTAATAGATCTCGATAAACATTTCTTAACGACAAATCAAAATACTTCGTAAGAAAACAGTTTGTCAACAAGAGTTTCTCAAAGTCTGTCCAAAATACTGGATGCCCACGGAATTCTTTATTCAAAGTCATGTGAAAAGATGCATGAGCTCTTTTAATTTGACAGCGTCCGGACTTTTAACTTCTATAAAATCTTAAAATCGCAAGACGATTCTTGAAATTCATATTTGGGATTGAAGAATCCTTCAAAATGTTGTTGATAATGACAGCGCTCTTCATAAGACTATCACCCATTTGTAATTCCTTCTATTCTAGATCCCACAACCCTTTGAACATTTGGACTTGGTAACGTTCAAACTAAAAGAAAAGATAAACAATTATTAAAAGACAAATATAAAGAATTATTAAAAATTTAAAAATTTTAAATCATAATATCATTAACCTTTCGTATGCACATAAATTTCTAAAAACCTTAATAAGTTGGATGTCTAGAGGATAAGGTGGGCGTTGAACTTGAAGGTTATCAGCTAATCTAATGCAGAAACTACATCTTTTCCGTTCATCCCAAAATGTGGGATGTTATGATGACAGAACACTCCTAAATAGTATTAGAAAAACATTAAATAACTTTAAATATAAAATAAAAAAAAAATGTACCCAATGCTGCATCAAAATATAGAACTTGTTGATGTCTGAAATCCTGAAATAGTACCATCATTTTGAGAGGGGGTATTATTTGTTCTAGTTCTCCAAAATATTCTCAATTCGAATGAAAACTATCATTAAAAAAACAATAATTATAGTAATATAATTAAATCATAGTATTCTAAATGGGAGATTAGTTTCTAATTTCAAGGCCATTTTAGCATCAGACCATAGGTTAAGGTTTCATTCCGCACCATATAAGGGGTACTACACCAGACTTGGAGGCCATTCCATCCACCAGTTTGTGAGTTATTGGATTTCTCCATATTCTGCCTAATTGAGTAACCCAGGTAATGAATTATAATCAATAGTCGTTCTATCATTATGCCATTGTATTTAGTCCAAACCAACCACTTTCAATAGTATTACTTGCTCACCCTAAATCCATTATTCCGCCTATCCAATTGACCTGTACTCTATCATAAAAAGTCATTACAATTATTAATCGTAAAAAGGGAAAATATCATCTCCCTCCCCTCTAAGTTTGCCTTATATCAATCCAATACCCAAGTTTTGAAAATATCTTCCCCCTCCCCTACTTTATAAAGTTACTATCAACCGTACCCTAACCGTTAAAAACTACCAGTAATATCTTCCCCCTCCCCTATTTTCTCAAGCCATCTTTTCACACTTACACGATTGAGAAACTGGTTCTGCCTCCATCATCTTCTTCCTCTCAAACACTGAACCATCCATCCAATGTCTTCTTCCTCTCGTCTTCTTCTCTTCATGAACTGATCTTGAAGGGCAAATCAATGCATGCCATTGGTTCCCTCATTCCGGTGTGTTTGCATCAACCACACCGATCTGGATCTGGCAGACTTCCAAACGGGGCTGCCAACATATAACTGCAACTAACAATTCGTTAAAAAAAATTGGATGCAAGACCAGGCAGCCAACTGAAATATTGAAAGCAAGATGAGGCAACTCATAATTCATAAAGGGCCTGTTTGGATGCTTACACATTTCACTTGCAGGCATTACAGAATTTTTTTTTTCTTTTGTTCATCTGCTGCCATGGACTTGTGACTAGAGAAGTAATCTTACATCAATGAACACACCAACAAAAAACACACATTTCTTGTCAAAAAAGAAGAGTTCTCAGCGACAAAGTAACATAAAATAGATAAAGAATGGAGAGGGAGAAGGAATTGAAGCAATCCAAGTTTAAAAAGATTTGTGTGTTTGATGGAAGTAGCAGTCAAGGAAAGAAAGAGTAGCTACCAAGATGCTGCTATAGAACTTGGGAAGGAATTGGTAATACTTTTTTGGAGTTTTTTTTTTTTTTTTTCTTTTCAATTTTGGTCTCTCTCTCTCTCTCTGTTTCTACATATCTGGGTTTTCATCGAGATTTATTGCTTTCCCTTTGCTTTCCTATCGCATCCAGGATTTCAATCTGGGATGTTTACATTATCTGTCTTGTTTCATGGGTTCTTTTCTTGTTCTTTTCTCGAACAGCTGTTTGGTTATTCATTCTTTGTAATTTTTAGAAGTTGATCAGTTTGTGAGCTCCCCTGTTTCAAATCTTTCCCAGATCTGGATCTGGGTTTTTGTTCCAACCTTCGCCAGAGGAGGAGGAAGCTCGGTTTGGGCTAACAAAGAAGAGAGCTGATTTCTTCACAAAGGATTCATAGGAAGAAGAAGGAAGGTTTCGGTTTGAAAGGATTCAGAAGAGGAAGAAGAATCCTGGGTTTCAGACAGAGAAGAGGACGATGGCTTTTGTTTTAATGTAAATCGAGCTGGCCAAGGTCCGTTTTGGTTCGTCCAACCGGTTCGTTTCTTCTATCTCTCGATTTGGTTGTTGCAAGGGAGAAGAAAGGCTTTTGCCTTTTAACTCTACATAAAAGGGTAATATAGTCTTTTCATAAGCAAGAGAGAAAGACATATGCTTTCAATAGATATTAAAAAGGGTAATTTTGTCTTTACATATGTTTTTTTAACAGCGTCACATACTTAAGGTACGATTGATAGTAACTTTATAAAGTAGGGGAGGGGGAAGATATTTTTCAAAACTTGGGTACTGGATTGATATTAGGCAAACTTAGAGGGGAGGGGATGATATTTTGATGGTTACACAGATTTTCCTAACATAATAGATAGGTCTTGATTGAAATTTTCTATTTCTTTTTGAGAATTTTGCCAGCAACCTAATCAATTATAAAAATTAAAATCATTTTCAAAACAGATTATGTGCATTGGAGAATGTACCAGAGAGTCTCCAAGCCAAACCATTTCACCATTTCACCGTTTTCCGACACCACCCAAGCCCCCATTTGGCCACGATTCCAAACATAACGCAGCATTTCAATCTCCTTTAGAGACACAATTCTCATTTTCTTAGTTGTAGATTCAAAATCTGGATAAACCATGCCAAAAAATCAGAGCATTCCAGCCAACGCAGACTTAAATCATAGCATTCCAGCAATTGAGCTCAATATTGCAAACTTAAATCAGAAAATTCCAACCACCACTAGACAAGGTCCATAAGATAGATCGCGAAAGAGAGAGCGAGAGAGTCATACCTGCAAGTGGTCCTGGGCGCAAGTCGTCTCTGTGTTCTCGGGTTGGGGATGAACTGAGAGGCGGTTGATTCAACGTAGGTAATCGATTATTCTGCGATTAGGGCACAACAGAGGGCGATTAGGACCTCGGATTAGAGGAGAAATAGAGGAATTGCACAATGGGATTAACAAAAATCCGCAAGAAAACCGATATGTTCATCAATCATCACCAAATCCACAAATTAAAAAGAAAACCTGAATTTCGTTGTTTGAATCTAGAGAGAGAGATCACATACGAAATGTCTCGTAGGCAAGAGCTCTAATGGTTTTGCCGGAGGTCAGGAGTCAAGACTGGGAAGTTGCAAAGTAAGGCTTTCCTCGGTCTGAATTTTTGAAAGGAAAATGGGAGATTAGAGCTTGCTAGAATGCTTCAGCGGTTCAGCCTCCAACGGCGTCAGCGATTAGGGCTTAGGGTTTGGCTTTAGTCGTATGTCCCCTTTTTTTTGTCTTTTGTTTTTTCACTTTTTTTTTTCCGGTTATAAATAGGGATTTAGGGTTTGGCTTTAGTCGTATGTCCCCTTTTTTTTGTCTTTTGTTTTTTCACTCTTTTTTTCGGTTATAAATAGGGATTTAGGGTTTGGCTTTAGCCGTATGTCCCTGTTTTTTTGGTCTTTTGTGTTTTTTTTACTTTTTTCAGTTATAAATAATTAACTATATATATATGGGTGTCAATGGGTCCGGCTGGATCGGGCCTACCCTAAACCCTAATCCAACCCTAGGGCCTTAACCTAAACCCAAGCCCAACCCAACCTTGTCAGGACCTAAAATACCCTCAACCTTGCTCGACCCTATCAGGGTTTTCCTAGCCTAACCCGGCCCTGATTGACCCTGATTGGGTCGGGCAGGGCCAGGTTGGCCCTGATTGACCATGACCCTAATTGTACCCTGATTTTTTTCAGTTGTACATTACTTTGAGCTAAAAATCATCAGGCAAATCTTCTTCTTATTCAATTAACACAGTTGCAATAACATAAAAGAAGCCACTGATGGGCACTTTAAATCCAAGAAAAGATGAGCAAGAAATCCCAAAAATCCCTGCAAGAGTTTCACCATCACCCTGTAAGTCAACAACAGGGAACTGTGGTACCAAAGCACTATCATTTGAGTCAATCATCTCAACTTCTATAACTTCCATCATTTTACCAAGATAGCATTTGGAACTAGCAACATTATATGTACAAATTAGAATAAGAACAAAAACAAAATTATCTGAATAGAAAGTCTAGAAGCTAAATATGATTGCTGATGGTAAGTAGTTGAACTGATCAAACCTAGAAGCACACAGACACACGCACACACACTAGCTGTATTTGTATAGCCTCAAAACAAGACTAAAGTAATCCATGACAAGTTATAAACCCCACTTAAATCCTGCAGGTCATGGCCAATAAGATCAGAATTTGTAATTCCAATAAGCAGAATAGCCTCAAAAAAAGAGATACTCAATCCTTTTTCTGAGTATATTTGGCTCATGGGTTCTGTAACAGCATTAACCCTTTTATGGTATGACTCCACGAAAGAGCCTCTTTGCTCTTGGACTTTTAGGGACTCTACAATCAAGCAACAGCTTTAAGTGTTTAGGAAAATTTCTACATTATTATTTAGGTAAGCTTAGAATTAGCCAAATGATTGGTCACTGCTTGATATTTCTTATCATCCATGAGGGTTTAAATGAGGGACAAAGAAGAAGAAACTCCGTTGTAAATCTGAATATCAAGATTTGAGAGCTAAGTGAGAGTACTAGTAATTAGCTAGCAGAAAACATCAGAGAGGAAGCACAAATGGCACAGATCAATGTCATGGTCCTCTTGCATAACCTGACACATCTTCTAGCACTTGCACAAGCAAATAACCTTCCTGCCTTTGAAGATCAAGTTCTATGGTCCTAAAATCCTAACGTGTCCCTGCTGGAATTCAATAAAACTTAAAGAGGATTCCTTATTTTTTTTGTAAGTTTCTGCATCTCCTGGCTTGCATTTCAAATTTCTTTCTCTTTTCTTTAATCTTCCATAGGGCCTGACCTTACCTTACCAACCTCTTCCATAAACAAATCAAAGTTGAAATGATTTATAATTTTCTTTGTAAATGAGCTTCTCCATACCCTAAACATGGAACTAATCTGAATAATCTCATTTGAAACTGTTCCAATTCTTTGAGTTATCTCAATTTTGGGCCTAGCCGAAACAAAATCAAAAGAGACCCCAAGGTCGCAGCCTAATGGATGAAGATGAGAGATGTACCTGGAGTAGAGGTTGCAGAGAGAGAGAGAGAGAGACCTTGAAGGTCGCACAGACTTTGGGATCTCAAATCGGCCGAAAGAGGAGGAAGACTTTGTGCTTCAGCAGTTCAGCCGCCAGCAGCGGCGGCAGCGCCCTTACTCCCTACCCCTAGCGATTAGGATGAAAGATTGAAAACTTAGCCTTTAGGGTTTGGCTTTACTAGTTTTATGATGTATGTGTCCTTAACCTTAGCGATTAGGCTGAATGGATGATTAGGGTATTTTGGTCTTTTGAATTTGGTCGAGAGAGAAATCAGCAAAAGGCTGTTGGAATTCTGTTTTCATCCAGTACCTGTTGTTGTCCTTTGTGTAAATCCAAATACGGCGCTCCAGCCTCCATAGGGAAGGAGCCGTTGTGCTGAGCAAAACTGTTTGGCGTGTTGCAGATAAGATTCGGTGGTCCCCTACCTTTATCTTTTAATTAAACAATCATTTCCAAGGTTGCTTACTCAAACGTTGGAAAGCTTCTTTTGAACTTGAACGTGAAAAAGGCCAGGGATGTCAACAGGCTGGGGTGGGGCAGGTTCATTAAAATTCAAGCCCAACCCTAGGGATCTTAAGGTCAGTCCAAGCCCAACCTGCCAGGGCTTAACAAACCCTCAACCCAGTCCGATCCTACCAAGGTTTTTCCTAACCCTATTTGGATGAGAGGTTTATGTTTCAAAGATTGTTACCAAACGCAGCCAAAGTTCCTACAATTCTTGATATTGAAACACAATGTGAGTGTCTCTTTCTCTTTTGTTCTAAATTTTGCAAGTCTATGTCTTATCCACACATTTCCAAAGCTGAAGTTTGCACTCCCAAGATATTTATTCTGCTGGAAATTAATACGAGAGTTTAAGCATCTAAATTTTTTTCTTCTACTTGCTCTTCCTCCTTTTCTTCTTCTTCCCAGGCTGGCCATCCCATGCATCTTCCTTCCCCCATGGTCAGGGCCAATCAGGATTAATCCAGTCCGACAATGAGGGTGGGTCAGGTTGGATTTTTCTGATCCGGAGTCAGAGCTGGGCCTGAGCCTAGCTAAGGGAACTCAGGTTTGAGTTGTGGTTTTAAAAGGCCTGACCCAATCGGACCCTATTGCAGCCATACAAATAACATACACATAGGTTGGCACTCATCATTTGATGGGTTTTGAAGGCGAATAGCTGACTCTACCAGATGATCCTTTTGATTGGTTTTTGGGTTGTGACAATATCTATTCATTAAAGATTACCAGTAGTAGAAAATATGAAGAAGAAGAAGAGACTGCCCACGGTTTTGTGTTGCCATCATCGTTAAATCGGCTAATTGAATCATTAATAAGTAATTTCAAGCTGTGTTTAATATGCATCTTTGTTGGATTATAAGATTCAAAATGAAAAAGTCAAGTCTTTGTCATTGTTGATCTTTACTTTAATTCAAATTCAAAATTTTCATTTCCCTCTCTTTTTGAGTTGCAATTGTAAAAGAACCCAATAATGTTTAGTCTCACATTAATTAGCTTCAAGGATGTGAGTTTGTTTATAAGTATTCATGAGTCCTTAAGAGCATGGAACTAAAACTCGCGAGATCTCGATGAGTTTCTCATTTTTTTCAAGACCTCGAGACTAGATTTTAGGCGATACAAAAAATTACTCCAACTTGAGCGAGATCTCGACTCAAACTCCTTTATGAGTGCCAGATCCCGAGTCCTCTTCTATCATGAGTTCCATACCCAAGTTCAGATCAGATTTGTTTCAAGGATTCGGATTCAGGGGCTGGGGGTCTTTTCAAGGTAGAGGCGCATAGAGGCAAGGGCTGCAGGATCTTGGGAGTTGGCATGCGAGTGGGCTGAGGGGCGGGGGTTTCGGGTGGAAAAATTATCCTCTCAGGTTCTCTGGCTGGTACAGTTCCTAGTGCCTCTAATAAAAGGGGGTGGACCCCATCCGGGCAATGTGTTCGGGCAGGGGATAAGGTAGTCATTTTCTGTCCCCTATGAGAGGAATCGGACGAACTGTACCGGGCAAGGAACCTGAGAGGATAAAGATCCATTTATGTGGTGGGGGCCACCATGATGGTGGGTTGGATTGCAACTGAGGAAGAAGAGTAGGAAGGGTATAATTGTCTATAATTATAATTTTATCTACTGACATCACCACTTAACAATACTATGACTTAACCTCGTTAGATTTTGGGTTGGTTTTGAATCTTTTTATATTTGGGTACTTAGTGCTGTTGCATTAAAATAAGGATGTAACTCAGGGGTGACGCTGATAATTTTCCAATGAGATGAGCTACCAAATTTGACAAGTAACCTATCAAAAGATTCTCTTATCTGTCCAACAATCAGGCCTGCCAAATCATATGTCCACATAACTGCAAAAACAAGTGATATGAAAAGGGTTTCGGGCATGGTGGAACCTAAGATGGCCAACTAATAAGTATAGATCAATAAACCTGTTGGTCATGCATATGGCAATGCAGTGTAGGAACAACAGCTTTCTATTAGAAAATACGACCAATGAAATCTAGCATGTGCACCAAACTAGTAAAGATGACAGGACTCAGGACCCCCCCCCCCCCTCTCTTTTCTTATGCCGTTGCCAAAGTTCTGTCTGAAAATGGACTTTTCGACCATTTTGAAAATATATTGCCACGTAACAGACTGTGTTAGAGCTGGGATGGTGATGTGGACAAGTCAAGCTTGGCTCGATTGGCTGTGGATCTGGCTCTCCTCCAGCCGTGGTGGGAGCTGGAGGGTCCAGCCCAGCCAAAAAAAGGGGGTATGGTCATTTCACATGTGGGGCCCACTTAGGTCCCACTTGTGAAATGACCAAAATGCCCCTTGTTTTACTGGGTTGGACCTGCCAGCTCCCGCCACAGTTGGAGAAGAGCCCAATTGATTGGCTGTTAAGTACTAAATTACCAGTGTTAAGGTTAGAGCAATTGAGCTAACAAATTCTGTTATCATCATAAAAAAAGAGAAGGGTTGGACAAAGGCTATAATTTATATTGTGGAATTTTTAATTAAAAACTAATTTATTTGAGTTTTTTTTTTTTTTTTTTTTTTGGGATAGATATTTGAGCATATTTCTAATGCAAACAGTACCATGGATGGTCCAATAAAATTATTAGAAATTGCTTGGATACCTTTCAAATGATTTTGCTTCTTTATGGTGAAAACACCAGAATATTGGACCTTTAAAATGGTCCAAACGTCACAATATTTTTTCTTAGATGAATGTAACTTAGGAGGCAAAGTAGATTCTTCTTTCTCTGGCTAAAAATTGAAATTGAAAAACATATATGTCTACTGATTTTGTGATACTACGGAACATATCTTAGTATGTTGTTGTCTGACTGAGCCAAACAGGCAGTAACAATGCATGGCACAAATATCCATGCGGTATTTAAACAGTTCACTATAATTTTTTATTTTTAATCATCTATGGCATTTTTAATCGAGGCACCTAGAAGGCTAGACTACCTCTAATCAAATCCAATATTGGGATCCTTTACATCATTCTTGAATGTCAATTGTCTAACTATCCCCTCTGCCTCTTAAAGAATCATAACTAGAAAACCTTATCAGAAACATTTTCCGAATATAATGTTAGTTTTCTATGATCTATCAGATTTGTAGTTTATTACTTAACTTTCTTTAACATTTACAACTTCTGTTTATAGGTCAAAATGAGGTTCTTGCTTCAGGCTCAATTGAGGATTTGATTGCCCATCATGATCATTGGTAGTCCTTCCTGTTTCCCAATGTGAATAAGGAAAAACAGAAAATCTGTTCACATTCAACTCATTTACAAGGAAGTGAAGCAACACATTCTAAGGTGGATCATTTTGTTATTGTTGTCTTATTGGTGCACTCATAAACAGTAACTTTATAGGTTTATGAAGCCTTTATTATACTAGGTAAACCATTACTTAATTTTTCATATGGTTTTACAGAAATTATTTAAATACAAATGTACCGGCTTTTGTCATGTGCTTGGGATTGCACTGTTTTAACTATCATTTTATATCTCATCAAACCTTATCCTTTAAAAATGCTTCCACATGCATCACGGTTGAATCTGAATGTTTATCTTTAAATGGAAATCAAATTAGGGTTGCAAACTAGCTAGGGCGGCTCAATACTGAAAGGACAAATAATGCACATCAGCCACCATTTTTATAAAATGATACAAATTTAAGCTCACCCCTCTGGTTCAACCCATTTATCCAGCCCTCCGCCCTTGAAAGGGGTGATTGACATGTTCATTGTGGTTTTGTGGGATTCAACTTAAATCGGTTCAGTTTTGGTTTATTGGTTCGGGTTTTGTTTAAGATGCAATGGATATAAATTGAAACTGAATCAATTATTGATTACTTTTCAAATAATAATTGATTCAGTTTAACCGGTTGATCAGTTGTTTAGGAACCAAGCAGTCCAAATTTTTTTTTATAAGAAAAATTCCTACTACATATATTCAATATAGTATAATAAGATATAGGAGATATGCAACCCATTATCCTTTTTTTTTCTCAATAAACTAGTCCATATTATCTCTGTATAATAAGATATTTTAAGATATGAGAACATTCCCAAATGAACTACAAATTAACAACTAAATCTTTGGTAAAATAGTATATGAGACAAGTGATACTTTTCAAAATGAAAGACTAAAAAATTAAAGGATTTGACCTTAGCACTCGTGACCTTAAGTCTAGAGAATTATATAATATATTGGATTATGATGTTAACTTGTTTTGGTTCCAAAGACTCCTAATTGGTCTATTAATTCTGGAACTGTTGAGAGACCAATAACTTAATTGGTAGATTTGGAACCGGACCGATCACTTATTGATAGGTCCAAAATCGAGCCAATAAGCTATTCGATGGGTCGATTTCGGTTCCTAACGTGTCAGCTCCGGTCCAATTCTGGTTCAAAATTGACACCATCAATTGGAGCTTCTTCTAAACTGCTACTTGTAAATATATATATATATTTTTTTAGTGAAAAAAATGCTACTTGTAAATTTACGATATGACTGGATGGCTGCAACCGTGGTTCACCTCATTATTATAATTTTGGTTTTTTTTTTTTTTGGTAAAGTATAATTTTGGCATTAAAGTCTTAAAAAATGAGAGGGGGTGTTTAATTTATTAACCGGAATTGAAGCCCAGCAGTTGATTAGTATTATTAATATGGTACAGATATGATTTTTTTTTATACTAATACGGTATGAATATGATTTTAAAAAAAAAAAAACAAAAATTAATCAAACTGATACGAACTTTTTTTTAATATTGATATTTGTGGCAATTGATAATGTCATCGATATCATTTTAACTGATTTCCACCATTGGGTGATTTCAATTCTGGCTTTTTAAACCCTGACTTCTTACGAGTCTTCAAAGATTGATACTACTAATGATACTAGTCAGTTGTATCAAATAAAAAATAGTCTATTTTTTAATGCACAATTGATACTAGTCCAATAACAGTATTAGGCAAGACCTATAAAGATATTGTTACCGATACTTATGATCTTTACCCTTGCTGGTTACTGGCAGTCATAAATTTATCTTGAACGTTTTGCATGACCCACCATATATTGATCAATTGGAATTTTTTTTTTGGTATCTATCCTACCTAGGGGTGTCAATACCCAACCCGAACCGATGAAATCGGTCCGAACCAACCCGAACGAGCCCTGACCACACCGGATCGAACTCTTAATGGTTCGGGTTCGATTTGTGGATCCAGAGAGGCAAACGGTTTGGTTTGGTTTGGACTAGCCCGACGGTGCACCGGTAGCTCGAACCATTAGGCCCGAACCCAAATCGAACCGACCTAACCCGATAAATAAGTAAATCAATAAATACCTAATGCCCCATTGCCCCCTAAATGTGTTGTGATAGTTTCTCAATTTATCTCATATCATTTGTTAGTGATTACCCAACCAATTGTATCCATAGGCCATAGGACATAGGATACAAAGATGCATTGTATTTGAAATATTTTATGTACTTAAAAGAGAAAGAGAAGAAAAATTAGCACTAACCGGACCTTACTAGTTATATAAAACCGGTACCAAATCGAATCCAAACCGATATCAACCCGTTATCATAAACCGAAACCGACACAAACCGAAACCGCACCGAAACCAAACATTTCTTAATGGTTTGGTTTCGGTTTCTACAAAAGTCACACCGAAACCGAAATGCCCGAACCGGCCCATTGACACCCCTAATCCTACCCAAGGGGCAAAGGCCCACAAGACAATAATCTACAATTACCCGGGGGGAGGGGAGGGGAGAGGAGAGAGAGATGCCTATTTTGGCACAATATGAAATCTAGGAGAATCGATCCCTTGACCACCTGGGGGGGAAAAAAGCCACCAACCAACCGAGCTAGCGATTGTTTGCACCCCATCCTAAGGTCCTAAATACTTGCTCCCTAATTATAAATGGTTGAAACTACCTTGCAATAATACCCTACGAACTTCGATGGAATGAAATGGTCAATGGATAGGTCAACGATAATAACCATTGACTGTGGCCTAAGGAAAATGCAATCTATCTATTTTTAGGAAAAAAGAACTATGCCTAGGAGTGTGGCACAGTCCCAATGAGTTTATCTCTCTCCTCTCCATATGGATGTTTTGAAAAGAAAAAATAGACACATGGGAGTGTTGGCGTAGGTCACACTCCCGGATAGAAAATTGCTGTAGTTATTTTTATTTCTACTAAGGGAAGAAGATACGAGATTAAATTCATTTTGCAAGAAAAATGAATAATAAAAGGTCTTTACTCTCTACGAAGGAAGTACAAAAAGTCAAAACTCCAAAAAATCCAAACTCTAGATGTTTTAAAAAAGTCAAAACTCCAGAAAGTCCGGACTCTAGAGATTTCCAAGATCGTCACCTGTCATCCAAAACAAAAGTGCATTAGACCAGGACACTTCTTAAGGGCCTTCTGGGCCTAAAATGCTAAAAACACTATGAGACTATACATTTACTGGTCCAACCGCTGCATATATTTTGTAAATCAGATTAGGTATCCTTGATAAGATCTCGACTTCATAACGTTTAAACTAAAAGAAAAGATAAACAATTATTTCTCCTTGGAAGCAAAGTCTTCCAACTCTTTCTTGGAATAGATCTCGATAAACATTTCTCAATGACCAACCGAAATAATTCGTCAGAAAACAGTTTGTCAGCAAGAGTTTGCACATATGCAAACTTTTCAAAGTTTGTCCAAAATACTGGATGCCCACGAAATTCTTCATTTGAAGCCACGTGAAAAGATGCATGAGTTTTTTTAATTTGGTAGCGTCTGGAATTTCAGTTTCTATGAAGTCTTTTAAAATCCCAATACGATTCTTGACACTTGTAATTCATCTTCGGGATTGTAGAATCCTTCACAATGTTCACAAAAAAAATCTATCTTTTGTAATGACAGTGCTTTTCATAAGACTATCACCCATTTTTAATTCCTTCTGATCCAGATCCCACAATCCTTCGAACATCTCATCAAGAAGGGTTTTCAAACGAGCTGACAAAAGCACATGGTTAGTATCATTATTTTTGTTGAAAATCACAAAGTTGTGCAAACTAATGTCGTCAAATATGCTACATGAGTTTGGGTATACCATGATTTCAAATTTTTTGTCCTTTGAAGTTATGGTTGTCCACGGTTGAAGAACCAAATCACTATTACACAACTTTATAGTTGTGCAATACTTTACAAAGTCCATAGTTGACTGAACTTTCATTGGATAACAACTAACTATTTTTCCTGCTCTTTCCCGTTAATGAAGGGTTATTGGTTATTTGGAAATGAAGGGAAATTAAATTATCATAATATAAAGCAAAGATGAATGTTCCGGAAAAAAATTATGCATTAAAATACAGCAAATCTATTCATTCTTCTCCAAAAAAGATGATAAACTAGACGTCCAAACTAGGAAGGAAGGGAAATGATGTAAGATGATGAAGGAAAGATAAATCATCATAATATAACTTCTGGGAGAGGAATAGCACAATACAGTGATAAGAATCATTCTTAACAAGATTACAAAGATGAACAAAAAACTCTGAAAATGGCCCATATATTCCCAAATAGTAGTAAACAAGCTCAATGATTTTGAATGGATATAATCATCCTTTTAGGTCTCTTCACATTTATAAGATATATTGCTTTTCAAAGTTAAATTAAATAACAAGCATTTGAATAACCGGAACTACACCAATATTCAATACTAAAAACACTACAAGAAAGAACATCAGCACTATTATGATTCAAGGGTCTCCAATCTTTGGTTTGCAGCTCTTACTTGCTAGATAAATGTTTGGGAAGAATCGTGGCATAATATATTTGATTATGTCTAAAATAACATCATCCAACAGTAGATAGAACTTGTGGGCAATCACGTTTCTGAAGAATCATAGACTAGTGTATCCCGAATCATATGTTCTTATACTAAAAGCATCCATATATTCACTTCTCGCTGGAAGCAAAATCCGTCAATCTTGTACTGAAATAGATCTCTCAATAAACAGTTTTCAATGACCAGACGGCTATATATACTGGGTCAACAAACACTTTGTCACTAAGAGCTTGTATATATCCAAACTTTTCAATGTTTTTCCAAAATACGGGATGGGATGCCCAGGAAACTCTTCATTCGAACCCACCGTGAAAAGATGCATGAGCTCTTCTAATTTCGCGGCTTCAGGAATTTCAGCCTTTATAAATTCTTTTGAAATCCCAAGACGATTCTTGAAATCCATCTTTGGGATTGACGAATCCTTCACAATGTTATCAAAAAAAATATATATATCCCTTATAATGACACTGCTCTTCACAAGGTTATCACCCATTTTTAATCCATTCTGTTCTAGATCCCACAACCCTTCGAACAACTCATTGTGAAGAGTTTTCAATCTAGCTGAAGGAAACACAGGTTCCGTAACATTTGCTTGGCAAACTAATAATGTAGTCAGTAATGCTACATGAGTATGGGTATACCATGACTTCAAATTCTTTGTCCATTGAAAGCTACGGTGGTCCACGGCTGATGGACATAATCACTATTATAAAACTCTATTGTTCTGCAGTACTCTACGAAGTTCATAGTTGGGCAAACCTTCACTGGATAACAACTAACTATTTTTCCACGGGTATTGGTTATCAGGAAATGGTGGACTCGATCAAGACGAGTCACCCAAGTTGATTAAAAAATTATAAAATCTGATCAAGTGTTATGGACTCATGGACATTCGTCAGAAAATGACCAGACCTGGTGTTGGTCAGTCTAATTTTCCCTTGAATCGGTGATTTTGTCCTAATTCCAAAAAAAAAAAAATTACTGAGTTATGTCTTAATTTTCTCGACTTCTCACCTTTCTTATGTGTTTTCTTGTTTGTTTGTTTGTTTTTTTTTTTTTTTTTAAATTTTATTTTATTTAAATATAGTAGGAAAATCAAGTCTTATTTGACACGACTCATCTTTCAAAAAAAAAAAAAAGAGTAGTGACTCAGCCTTGTAAAACTCGATCAAGATGAGTCACATTTTTTTATTTTTTAATGTTATAAATATGATTATATTTATAAGTTTATAACATTATATGACTTGAACAATTTATGACCCTCATTGTCGTTGGTCCCTCGTTAGTCATTGTTGTTGATCGTTTGCCGAGTTTATCTTGACTCAGGTAAAATACCGAGTCTTATTTGACTCGGGCAATTTATGACCCAATCTCGTCATTTTTTACCCTGATCTAGTCTACAAAGTATAGACTACAGAGTATAGAGCCTACAAAGTACCAACTCTGCACTTCTGCAGTCTACATGACTCTTGACAAGGTTTTCCAAAATTTTGACTCGACTTGGGTGACTCGCACCAAGTCAAAACCCGATTTTTCAGCTATGCTTTAAAGTTTAAAGTTTAAAGTTTAAATAACTACTATTTTTTTAAAAGGTTTATGCCTATTTGATGAAGTGTAGTTGTACAGGTT
This sequence comes from Telopea speciosissima, assembly GCF_018873765.1. Classification (NCBI taxonomy): domain Eukaryota; kingdom Viridiplantae; phylum Streptophyta; class Magnoliopsida; order Proteales; family Proteaceae; genus Telopea; species Telopea speciosissima. The sequence goes on along the minus strand of NC_057916.1, from coordinate 83,484,577 downwards.
TTTTGTGTGTGATATTCATGGGATCATCCACTATTCCACTCTTTAATTGAAAAAAAAAATATTAAAACAAAAAGGGGAAATGTGAACAAAATACAAAGGCTGGATAGCCCTAATTGCAGCCTTGCGGGAAGGTTTTTGGATAAAATATTTTGCATCATGTTGGAATAATTGACTCCATCTAAGAATTAATTAATTTGGTTTTTGTTTTGCATTGTGAAAACTGGTTCAATTATTTAATATGATATTTAATCTATCATATTATATATATATTGTGACTTTTATGTATATAAATATGATATATATTTAATATATATAATATATAATTAATATATTTAAATATGATATATTTAATATATCATATTATCATATATATTAATATATCATATTACCCTGATTTAATATATATAATTATATAAAATGTACTTAAAAGTCTAATTTATGAACCCTTATTAGTTGTTATTTGTTACATTAATAATTTCTTATATAATAGAATATCATATTATCATTATACATAATCAGGGTCAAAATCAGGGTCTAGATCAGGGGTCATCATCAGGGCCAAGATCAGGGTCAAGATTAGGGCCAAGTTCAGGGTCAAAATCAAGGTCAAAATCAAGGCCAAGTTCAGGGTCAAAATCAGGGTAAAAAATCAGGGGCAAAAATCAGGGCCAAAATCAAGGTCGGGCCGAGCCAGAGGCCTCAACCCGGACCCGACCCGACCCTGACTCAGGGCCAGGCATTTTTTACCCCAACCCGCCCTCAGGGCTAGAAATCTTTAGCCCAGGCTCTGTTCGGGCTTTGGACGGGTCAGGGCGGGTTCGGGCCAACAGGGCCAAATTTACACCCCTATATACTAGTTTGGGTCCCCTTTCACATTTCTCATGATGAAAGGACAAAAACCAGTAAAATCAGTCCCATCAAAGAGACTAGCTAAAATTGGCATGAATAGATGAGTCCAACCATGTATGTCGTTTTGTATTGCTCATAGTAAGTAAAAAGAGCTGCAATAGAGTTTCAGAAGACTTTTGTATGTGCATGTAATCTTTAAGGTGGAAATATTCATGTATGGGTAGGTAGGTACTCTCATCGTTTCAATGTATGTTTAATTCATTCTTAATCAGTCTCACCAATTTTGAAAACTAAGTTGAAAGTCATGTAGATTGTATATAATTGGATTTAAGGAAATACTAATCTGATTGATTCTGAAGATAATCCATACAATTAAGGATTTAATAAAAAGAAGAATGGAGTTGAGATGTTTCTAGCTGGCTGTCCTTCAGCATTTGGGTTTCAACATTGGATCTGGATCTGGATCCAGCAAATGGAGATATCAAACCCTATAAGGGGATTATATAGTCATCTGCCAATTCTCAAATCGCTATTTGGGTTTATGCTGAATACTTTCCTAAACCCCGAAAGGCAGATGATTTGAATTTCAAGACCATAATTGTAGAAAAATAAAGTGGCAAAAGGAAAATTTGACATCTGTAGCCTGATTAGAATCCAACAATACTACTTACTAATCATATTGAAAAGAAACCAAAACAATACACAACAACAACAACAACAACAACTCAGCCTTAAAACAAGGGGGGGGGCAGAGATGACTTTTCATACATGGAGTAGCCACACTCTCGGACAAAGATCTTTTTTCCTAAATTTATTATTAACTCAGTGAACTGAAACAAGCAAGAAATCCCAAGAGACCAATTTTTTTTAAAAAAAAAATGAAATTAGGAATTCCTATTCCAACATGAACAATGCGTTTACCCACAAAAAAAAAACATGAACAATTCGTCAAAAGGGTTTCAAGCAACGAACGGATTCATTACCCAAAATACCCTAAATCAAACCCTGTTGTCTCATATTATAAATTCACAAGACCCTTTTCACCACTGGGACACAATTAGAGCAAGAAGCTCAGAACACCTTTTCACTACTGGGCCACAATTATCAACTTCTTCAGATTGTAGAGCTTTAAGAAAATTTACCAATCCTTCCTTCAAAACCCAACTAGAGTGGGCTAAATATGCTGTAAATGTCTGGGAGAAAGGCCAACATTTTGGACCTTTCTATGGTGATTTTTAGTCACTGATGCATGGAGAGACCCTCCCAATAAATTTTCTGAAATGATAAAGGATTTACTGAAAACCCATAGACATTGTAAATCTGAACAAGCTCAACTCTTTCTTGGTGCTTTTAAAGTTTCTTGTTTCTCATAAGTAAAAATGTTTTTGTAGAGTAGTAACTCGCGTTATTCTGCACTCTGTCCGGTTGTTGCTATCAGGTCAATACTTGGAAGTCCAGAAATTTGCATAAGAACGTATTGGATCAAATTATAAAGTTCTAAACAAAAAAAGTCTTCTTGCACATTTGAATTAGGTTTAATTAAAGGAGGGATTCAGGGATTATGAGTTATGGGAGGTTACTAGCTAGGAGTTATAATAACATAGAGGGATTAGGGAACGCGTTTTTTTGTCCGGGAGCACTCCCCAACGCCCAGACACAGGGGGAGCCGGGAGGGGGGTGCAGAATGGATATTGTGTCTCTCCTGGTCGATGCCCAACCGAGGGATCTCATTAGTTGAGGCGTTGGCCCATGGGCCACGCTCCCGCGGGACAGAGTTCATAGTTGTCTACGAAGAAGAAGGAAATTAATTAAAGCATTGTCAAACATTAAGATAAGGGAAGTAGTTCTCTATCTGGGAGTGTGGCCTATGCCAGCACTCCCATGTGTCTATCTCTCTCCTCCTTAAAACAAGGGGGTAGAGGTGTTTTTTCACATGGGGAGGAGAGAGATAGACTCATGGGAGTGCTGGTGTAGGCCACACTCTCAGACAGAAAACTTTTTCCCTTAAGGGATAAGGGAAGCAGTTCTCTGTCTGGGAGTGTGGCCTACGCCAGCACTCCCATGTGTCTATCTCTCTCCTCCTTAAAACAATGGGGCAGATGTGTCTTTTCACATGGGGAGGAGAGAGATAGACTCATGGGAGTGCTGGCGTAGGCCACACTCTCAGACAGAAAACTTTTTCCCTTAAGGGATAAGGGAAGCAGTTCTCTGTCCGGGAGTGTGGCCTATGCCAGCACTCCCATGTGTCTATCTCTCTCCTCCTTAAAACAAGGGGGCAGAGGTGTCTTTTCACATGGGGAGGAGAGAGATAGACTCATGGGAGTGCTGGTGTAGGCCACACTCCTGGACAGAAAACTTTTTCCCTTAAGGGATAAGGGAAGCAGTTCTCTGTCCGGGAGTGTGGCCTACGCCAGCACTCCCATGTGTCTATCTCTCTTCTCCTTAAAACAAGGGGCAGAAGTGTCTTTTCATATGGGAGGAGAGAGATAGACTCATGGGAGTGCTGGCGTAGGCCACACTCCAGGACAGAAAACTTTTCCCTTAAGGGATAAGGGAAGCAATTCTCTGTCCAGGAGTGTGGCCTACGCCAGCACTCCCATGTGTCTATCTCTCTCCTCCTTAAAACAAGGGGGCAAATGTGTCTTTTCACATGGGGAGGAGAGAGATAGACTCATGGGAGTGCTGGCGTAGGCCACACTCCCGGACAGAAAACTTTTTCCCTTAAGGGATAAGGGAAGCAGTTCTTTGTCCGGGAGTGTGGCAAGGGTCATAATTCAAAGCTAAGAGAAGTGACTGTAGGATCAGTGGTACCAGTGGTTGCTTCTTCACCAAGTTTGATGGCCTTGCCCATATATTTAAGGTTGCCGGCCCCACTTCTATCCCAGCCTGTCGATTGTCGAATTTTATCCTTCACAGAGATAACATTACCAATCAGTAATGTCAATCAAAGTACAAACAAACAAACAAACTGTATCTCACCATTAAAACAAACAAAGAAAAAAAAAATGACGAGGAAACAAGTCATTTGGGGGAAAGAACTATAGATTGTTACTGTTCGAGTCTTGGAGATAGGGTTTATGTGTGAAGCCTCCTTAAGCCCTAAACCACCAAAGATCTACAACCGTAGAAGAAATTCGCTGCGTTTTAGAGATGGAAGCAAGGGTTTCTGAGAAGCTCTACGTGTTAGTCACGTTCTTCACCGGATGGCAGCCGCCATTGCAAGTTCACATGATTTATCGAATCCGGATCAGCTACCCACATGGGGACGGGTGGGGACAGATCTGACCCCTGCATGGGGCATGGGTCCCACACTCTAGAGGCGGGTCCCACACCCCCATGGAGGGTTCAGATTTGTCCCCACTCGTCCCCATGTGGGTAGCAGATCTAAACTCGATTTATCTTCCTTGTTCCTCTTCGGCTCTTTAAACCTCTAATTCTTTTATGAAAGCAAAAGCCCTTGCTCCATTGCACAAAATGACAAAATCCTAAATTGGAGCTCAAAAAGAGGGGCTTGTTGGCCTGCCACGTGAAATCCGTGAGTTCAGTTTTTTTTTTTTTTAAATAGCTGAATTAATGAGGATTTACACGACCGTATATGAAACCTTTCCCCTAAAACTTTTTAAAGTTCCATTTGGGAATATCTAATTAGCCCTCCAAGAAGGTATCTCGTAGACTCAACTCTCCCCACGTTTTCTAAGAAGTTCGTTAACTCTGTGCCTGCCATGTACATCGGAATCAAATTAAAGATTTCAAAAAAGAAGCCTCTGGTTTGCTGCAACTATTGATACATTTTGAAATTCAAAGTCAAGGGATCAAGGTGCTTCCCACCCAAGGAAAAAATTTGGACGGTTGAGCAGATATCTCATGGTACAAACCCCTCAGATCTGAAGATTTCAGCCGTCATGGTATGAAGCTCACCAAATGGTTTTTTGATCTCCAGCGTCACATTGCGCACCTCTGATATTCTGATGTTTTAGCTTCCATTGGCCCGTGCTTTTCAGACTAACGTGGTAAGTCTGTCAACTGATGCCGTCAGTCTGCCCTTTATTGACTTCGATTCCACAGATCTTCAAGTGCCACATCATTGGGTTCTCATCCTACAGTTATAGATGCTCCGGATTGCATACACCCCTATGGTCCTATGATTCCATGCATCACCAGTTCCCCATACACATCATCTGAAGATTCCTTTTGGAAAATTTCCATTGGCTGATCTTTGAAGCTGCATTTCTCAATCGTTTGATGTCCATTTGGGGTGAATGCATGAGCTATTAAAATTCTTAGAAAAATGAGAAGAACCTCTCTGCAACACAAGAACAGTGAGTTGGTGCTCAGGTTTCGGAGGAAGAAGAGAAAAGAGAGAGAACCCTTGTCAAAATGCATTAAAAATTATCCACCATCTATTATGAGCATTGTTGAAGGTGCATTGAAGTATTAAGGATGGTGGTTGAGTTCCATTAAAGCCAAAATGATGTATTGAGTGTGTTTGTTGAACAAAAACAAAAGAGAAAGAAGAAGAGGTATTGAGTAGTCCCTCCATTGCAGTGCTTACTTGAAAGCTCAAGTCACTCCACAAAGGACAGAATTGGTACTTCCAGTGGGCTGTAACTCATCTCAGTGAAGTTCAGACCTCCTGTGTGAGGGTTGTAAGCATTCTCATCTCTCTTTATTTTTTTATGCTTCATCCCTGTAATTGATGTATACTAGAAATAGATGGTTATTGTTGATAGATCTATTCTAGTCTGTGCTTATCTGTAGGGTATTGCTATAAGCCCAAAACCTTGTTAATTATTGTACTATGTTTTAGTAGGTGTTGAATACTGAGAGTGGGTGCTCTCAGGTAGTGGATGCTATCTTGTACTGGCATTATTTGCCCTCTGAGCTCTATGCTAAGAAAAATTGGGTGTGGATACTCCAATTTTTAAGTGCAGCAAAATTGAATTTAGCAAATACGAAGCCCTTAGCTGCATTGCTCTATGGATATAGGCAATCTGTCGAACCACGTATATCTTGTGTTGTGTGTGTGGACTTGTCCATTTATTTATACTTGTATTTGAAGTGTGTCGGTTGTAGGATGAATGTACACACCTAGTCGAGCTTTTGAGTCTGGTTAGAGTGTATACACGACTGTGTGATTATTATTTAAATTCTACCAGTGACTGCTAGTATTAGTGGGAAAAAAAATAAGAAAAATTATCAGCAACACCCACTCCAATAACCCGTTAAATTAATGCAACCCCACTAAGCACCAAAATTTTAATGTTGGTCCAAAAACTAATGGAATTAGCCTTTTAACTGTTTATTAGTAATGTCAGCATGTTAGTTTTAAAAAAAAAAAACTATTTTGCCCTTCCCCTTAAAACAGCTAAACCTAGTCTTCTTCTTCCTCAGTCCACTTCCCATCTCTGCAACTGGTACCGTTGCCTATCTCTCACCTCTACACACTCACTTGGGGTGGATCTTCCAAGCCCCAATAAGATAATACCCTTGACACAAAAATTGTAGTACATTAACATTACCTCAGAAAATTAATTGTAGGAAATTAGGGAAAGGTCAGGTACTTCTCGACGTTTTTTGCTTGGGTTCTAAAATGGGGGTGTGGCCTTATTTATAGCTGAGGGGTCCCCCATCCTTTTGTGGTTGTTTTTTAACCATTCTCAAATCTCAGAGTTGGAATCAAGGGCCAAGATTAGCCTATCTATTTTTAGAACTTTTCAAAAAAAAAAAACCAAATTCGCAAGAAATCCTCATTTATCACATGGGAAACCACTTGGAGGGAACCTGGCAGAATTTTTATCCGCTGTTGTACACATCGTGCGGTGCAGCAGCAACCATGTGTGCACAGCGAGCCCCACTGTGCAGACATGGCCGCTGCTGTACCGCACGATGCGTACGTACAACAGTGGCTACTGTACTGGAGCGGATAAAGGTCCCTCCTATACTTGGGTTTAAGCAGTTCCCACTTAGAGGTTTTTTTTTTCTTGTGCAAGACCCCATTAGAGCCAGAGAGGGACCCACGAGGGACCAAACAAGGGACCCATTAGGGACCAGCAAGGGACACTAGGCCCACTTATTTATAGGAACCTGAACTACTGCTACTACTATAGTCAAGAAGGTGGGACATAGGAGTCTATCACTCGACCCCTTGGACTTACACCATTCCTACTAGGTGGAGGCCTGCCAGTATGCCACTGAGCTAGGAGCTCATCCTCATTTAAGGGTGTTAAACGGTTCGGGTTTGGTGTAATCAATTCGGTTTGATCCGATTTGGTGCAAGGATTTTTAGGTGAATTAGAACCGAACCATTTAGTAAACGGTTTCAATTTATCGGTCCTAAATGGTTTTGGTCACTATTTTACATACTTGATTCATAAACGGTTTGTCTATTTTACACCGAATTTAATGTTTGTTAGATGTACTCAACAAGCCACATTGAAAAGGACATACTTCTAATTCATAGAGAAACCAAAATATTCATAAAAATATTGAATATTATTATAATAATGTGTTTGTTACAGCATCTGACATAATCGACTGTAAAGAGATCACCTTATACAATACCTCAATAATGTTCTTAAGTTCCAATCAAAATGTCAAACTTCCCACAAACTAGTATACCAAGAAGGTCTTATTTTTTTTTGGGCCTAATGAATAATCCAGGACCATATGTGGAACGAACCATGTCAAGAAAGATGGGAAATTGCAACACAATGAACAATGTAACTGGGATACCAGCAAGTAAAGAGATGGGAATGGCAACCCAGTCATATTGTCTACTGAGGATAAGAAATAAGGTTACACAAAAGGCCACCATCATTGTTGCCATAGAGAAGAAAAGGGTGGAGAGACCAATTATCAATCGCTTCGGCAACAACTCGAGAAAATCTTCTTCTGTGTAACGCGATGTGTAGATGGACAGAAACATCAACACTGAAGTTGAAGAAGAGAAGAGTGATAGAGAATCTGATATTAAAAAAGGGAAAAATAACTGTTTGTCGCTCAAGAAAATGGGAAAGCCTGAATCTTGATTAAATCCTCCTGGAGCAGTAAAAGCTGCTGCAAATGTAAAGGTTGTAATTAGTGTAGCAACAACCGTACATGAACCTGCAGTGTCTTTCATCCATTTCTCCCCTTCTTCTACTAATTTCTTGTGCTCCTCTGTAAACATCTCTCCAGGATTTAAGCCCTTTAAGTTGGGAAATTCTCTAACAAATGATGGTACTATTTTCTCCACCTCCTGTGATAAAGGTTAAATTTAAAAAAAAAAAAAAGCGTTATTTGAACATAAACTTGGAAGCAAGTGTATTCTCCAAAGAATAAATGTATGCTTTTTGTTTTTATTTTTTTATTTTTTTTGGGGGGGGGGGTCCACCCCAATTCCTCTCCTTGAAGGGCATCGCCCAATGAGGCATCTGATGGCTGGGTTGTGTCGTACACATCCCAACAATTGACTGGGCGCACATCGTGATGTGTACAGCCCAGCCCAGCCATCGAATGCCTCATTGGGTTCTCCACTGGTGGAGAGGAGGCTGATCTGTTGGGAGTTGGGGGGGGGGGGGGTGGGGGGGGGGATTTGTAGATCAATTTATTGCAAAAGAGAGAAAAATAAATACGAAGACAAAGACAGCTTACCAAAACTAAGGATTCTCGAGGCCATAAAGCCAACAAAACCCCAAAGAAAATAGAAAGTACCAAAGGGCTAACCACTATTATCAACTTAATGGGACCTTAGTCCTCTCAACCCACATATGATACATTCCTCTTTTTCTGAATTAGAAAAATATTTTTGGAGGATTTCGACCCCTTTGGAATATCACTATATCAGTCCTACACCGGTCCACTTTAAGCTGTGTTTGGTATGTATTCTTGGAATGCTTTCTAGGTTGTTTTTGTTGAACACACAGTGCAGATGGCAGTGACTGTGTGTTGGTTGTCATTGTTGTCAACATAGTGCATGTATGTTGTTGTGGTCAACACAATGCATCTTGGTGCAGTTATAACGCTGAGGCCAGTCAAGCAGCATTCTAGTTGAGTAGACATGCTTATGGCAGTGCAGGCAGTGACTGGATTGTGTCCTCACCATCCCCAGTAGTTCTTACAGTGTTCACTACGGCAGTGATATTATTACAGGGGTATGGCAGTGTATACAGAGGTCCCATAGTGTTTGGGAGTCATCCAGGGGCATTTTGGTCATTTGACAGTGTCGTGGCATGTTGGCAATGATACTGGAGCGTCCGGGGATTATGTGGCAGCATGAGATTGTTCATTGCAGTGTTTGGATGCCTTATACAGCCTTGGGTGAAGGCTAGGTGCATTAAGAATATTGATTTTATAGGTTTTCGCACTAGCAGCATGTTCGTCGGTATTTTTGGAGGGTATATTGATAGAACTGGGTGGAGTATTCTACATGAATATTTTAGTTCGTTGAGTCTTCTTTCCATCGGTTCAAACGGTTTGTCAATCCGACATCAAATGAGGGAGTTATGATTTTTTCCGTTTGGATGCGCAAATTAGAAGCAAATCTAGAAAGTTGGATTTCAAATGTTGTTCTCGGCCAGCAGCTTAAGATCACTTTTTGGTCTCAGGGGTTTAAATGCAAATAAATATAATTAATGCCTATGATGACATAAATAAGTGAAGTTAGAGGGGCTTTTTTTGAAATTATCAAAGTTGAAGAGATTTTCAAAAAAAGGAAATCATTACTCTCCCACGTGAAGGCTGTGAATGGATGAGTTAAAAAGCTTTTCAAAAAGTCTTTGATTCCATTTAAACGCTTTTGATTGGTTCTTCAAAAAGTACTTTGGAAACTGTGCCAATCTCTCTCTACCTTAAGAGAAGTACTTTAATCAATACTTGATTGAAGATTCATTTTATATAAATTCCATTGGTCCATCTAAAAATGGCTATTTAGTCTTTTACTTGATCTTTTGTAGAACGAAGAGAGAAATGGTTCTTCTTCTTCTCCAAAATGAAAAAGAAGCTACAGAATCGTGTAGAGAAAAATAGAAGAAAAAGGGAGAAGGAAAAGGAGAGGAAAAGAGAAGGAAGGAAGAAGAAAAAAAAGGGTTGTAGCCCTAAGCCCTAAGAGGTGTTGTATGCATCTATGATTTGAGTCTCCCTCTCTATCTCATGTCTCCAGCCCTTCCTTGATGCCATTTATATTCTGAAATCATAGAACCAGAACTTCTTTAGGTGGTTGTAGCCAAGAAGGAAGAGGGAAAAGAGAAAAGGAAAAAGAAAGAAGAAGGAGAAAGGAAGAAGAAGGAAGGAAGGAAGAAAGAAAGAAGAAGAGAAGAAAAAGAAGTTTGAAGCCTCATCTCAAGCCCCATCTCAGATTCGGTGGAGGAAACAAAGAAGAAAGGAAAGGGAAAAGAAAAGAAAAGAAAGAGAAAAAGGAAAAGAAAATAAGAGAAAAGAAAGGAAAGGAAAGGAAAGGAAAAGAAAGAAAAGGAAGAAAACAAGTGGTTTCCCACACCAAGGAACCACTCCAGGACTCCAGTGACAGAGCGCATTTGAAGATTCCGGTTCTCCATCAAATTGAGAGAAATTGAAGATTCTAGTGAGCCGCCAGAGTTGCCAGACTCCATCACCGGACATCAGTGATCAAAGACAATGCATGGTTGTAAGATTTTCTACACTTTATTGCTGTTGTGTTTGATATCTCGTATTTCCATTGCATATGCTAGCTAGGTTATCTGCCATAGACCTATGCTATGTGGATTTCATTGTAGGGCATTTGTATAAGCCCAATTATTTTTATTGAGTTGTCCAGTTGCATCGACACAGATCTTGGTTACCAGTGGGTCTTGGGAAAACCATTGGGGTAACACCCTTGTCTCTATACTTAGAGATAGAAGCGGTCGATGTCCCGAGTCATAGGTGTGGCTCGAAACATCATCTGCCGTGGGTACGGCTTCTCGTTTATCTTTGGGAAAATTAGTGATGAGTAGATGCTTGAGGTCCAAGTGACCATTACTCCGTGCACGTAGGCAACTTGCCGAAGCACGTATTTCTCTGTGTTGTGGATGTTTGCTTGCCTTGGTTAGAAGTGCATTTCTGCAGGATGGGTGTACACACTTGGTAGAGCCTTTGAGTCTGGCTGGGGTGTGTATACGACTTTGTGGCTTGTATTCGAGATCCTCCGATTGTGATTGAGTCAGTGTGCTTGAGTGAGGGATCTCCAACAGTTGACATAGCAGCTCTTGGCAGCACTTTGTTTAGCAGCTCTTGGCAGCAGCATCAGTGACTGTGGTTGTATGAGACTGAGTCAAGATTGCTTTTAGAGTGTGGTTGTGTACCTGTTTGCCTTTTGAGAAGACTGTGTGGGTGGTTGTGGTGAGTGTTAAAGATCTCAACATGTGAATTGGGAGTGAACCTGTTGGAGGGAAAGATTTTTATAGTCCACTGATTCACCCCCCTCTCAGTGGCCATCACTGTTCAACAATTGGTATCAGAGCAAGGTCCCTGCAGTTAGCTTCAGCAGCTTAGGGTGATCTTGGTAGTGATGGCAGCAGTTGATAGCCTTGGACGTCCCAGATTTTCTGATTCAGGTGCACCTATCTTCTATGGTGTAGATTATGTTTTCTGGAGATGTAGGATGGACTCATATATTGGAGCTAAAGGAGGTTATGATGTGCATCAGGTTGTCATGAATGGTTGTGGAAAGTCAAAGAAACAAATGAAATTTGATTCCAAAGCCAAAGCTCCTATAGTAGATGGATTGAGTGATCACATCAGAGCTAGAGTCAGTGCTTGTAGGTCAGCCAAAGCCATGTGGGAGAGATTACAGAGTTTATATAGAGATGAGTCAGCATCAGAGGTAAGTAGCAGATCATCAGGAGAGTGTTCTTCTCTTCATTCAGAGACAGAGGTGGATAGACCAGTATGTATGGTTTCTGATGAGAGAGAGAGCATGGCAGTTCAGAGTTCACATGAGGAGTCTGATGATGAGGTAGATGATGCAGAGATTGACTGGAGAGGAGAGCTGACATCTACTCTTAGTGAGTTGAGACTCGAGAGGGATAGACACCAGGAGTTCTCCAGAGATCTCACAGATGCCAGAGAGACCATTCAGTCCTTGAGAGCTGAGTTGAGAGAGTCCTCAGTTATAGTGGAGGAGCTTGAGGCTCAGGTTATCAGGAGGGATGTCATGTACAGCAGTCTGCAGGAGAAGACTACAGGTCTGAGGTCACAGTTGACAGAGCTTGAGAGTAGTAGATGTGTGTACTGCAGATAGTCAGAGTCTGATAGCACAGTCCTGAGATCATTACTGAAGACATCAGTACAGGAGTTGTGTGATAGTCAGCTTGAGGAGAGATGTAGAGGACTTCAGGCAGAGGTCATAGCATTGCAGACACAGTTGCAGGAGCTTTATAGCAGTCAGACATCCATCCCATCTGTGGTTGTAGATATTGATAGACAGCTAGCTCAATCTGTAGATTGTCAGAGACCACCCATCATTAGTTCTGATTCTATTACAGAGCAAGATGAGTCATCTAAGAGAGCTGCAGAGACAGACTTGAGTAGACCACAGAGATTGAGCACTAGCACAGCTCAGAGGAGGACTCAGCAGAGAGCTCAGAGGAGACAGAGACAGAGAGATCAGAGGCATAGGCAGATGAGACCTCCAGCACACCAGGCACAGTATGGAGGTAGTCCTCAGCAGAAGCAGATCAGATGTACCACCCAGCAGATACAGAGGAGAGGCACAGAGTTCAGAGGTAGAGGCCAGCAGAGGCAGGGCAGACATGGTGACACAGGGAGATATAGCATGTTATATCAGAGATTAGTTGGGCATGGCAGGTTTAGTAGATTTCCCCATCAGAGGCAGATGGTTCCTACAGGTTGGCATAGAGTACCACCCAGTTGGCATAGACAGCCCCTAGTGAGATAGTCACATTTTCATGGGTATTATCACAGGTGCAGTGGGTATGGACACAGGAGTGCAGAGTGCACTCAGAGAGTAGGATCCAGTAGCTGTGGAGGGAGGACTCCCATAGCACCACTAGGCAGACAGTCAGTGGAGTGTCTCAGATGTCACCAGCTTGGACATTGGGCCAAGCATTGTAGGACTGTTCTCTCCCCTCATCTTGCTCAGCAACAGAGAGATTATTTACACTCGAACTAGGAAACCTAGAAGAGGTTCTAGGAGGCAAAGAATGAGTAGACGAGAGAGACAGAGAGACAAATGATCACCCCAGTGACCAGTCTCGAGAGGGCCTTGTGTTGTGTGTGGAGAGTGAAGGGTTCACCAAAGACACATGCAGCAGTGAGACAGACCAGTACAGCTAGACCATCAGTTGGGCAGGCAACAGAGAGGTCAGTTGGTTCAGTTGAGCAGAGACAAAGGCACAGACAGAGATACAGAGTAGTGACTGAGCAGAGAGATAAGCAACAGAGCAGGAGAGTTTTTGAGAAGAAGCCCAGACAGAAGACCAAGGCAGTTGGTCAGAGAGTTTGGAGAGAGAGGCACACTGAGGTGTGTGCAGCTACACTCACCACCCTCACACCACTCAGCTTGGGTGTGGGAGTGGGCACACCTCCCAGGCACTAGGTGCACTTAGGTGCACAAGAGAGGGGGAGCTCACTAGATGTTCATTAGTGCCCCCAACAGGACTCAGGTTATAGCAGTAGAGTTCCTGTAGTAGTGCTTGGATTGGAGACATCAGTTGACACATAGTGCAGTTCTCGACAGTGTGTTGTTGCATTTGGTGGACATGGCAGTCATCAGATGAGCAATTTCAGGACAGTGAGAGGACAGAGCAGCTTAGTGGTGATGTCGTAGGTTTGCAGCTGATGAGTGTGGCAGCCAATGAATCGACTTATGTGCATCAAGATGAGTCAAAGTTTCAGTTGGTATCATTTTCAGAGACAGTTGTCAGAGTGCAGTTCTTCAGTTGAGCATAGTGATTGTCTGACTTGGGCAGAGTTGGATGTTTCAGCACTTGTGACAGGGGGAGTGATATGTTATTTTGACTGGATGCAGAGGTTTATGGTAGATAGCTGGTGTTGGTGCTGTAGCTGTGAGCTGCAGTTGTTTTTGTTGGTATGTATCCACTTGTGACAACACTCTTTCTGTTGAGTAGTGTTGGGTGGATATGAGTTTGAGGTGAGCAATTGAATTTTCAACTCATAGGATAGGGAAGATGCGCATGGGCACTCCTATGTAGTTTGAGAATTCACACCTGTAGGATAGGAAGATGCGGTGGGCACTCCTATAGGTACTTGTATCCCACACTGGGAGAGATTGCTCAGGTGATGTGATTGATAGAGGCAACAGATGGATTTTTGAGATTATATTTTTTGTTGCTTTCAGATTGGACTCATATGGAGTCAGATGGATTTCTTTGGTACTGAGACCAAAGATGGTGTTCTCAGATATACAGGAGATAGAGACACCAGTTGGACACAGAGATATCCCAGGGAGGGGGAGTATTCTCAGGAGAGCAAAGATTGGACTTAGGGGGAGTCCAAGGTGGAGAGAGTCTCTATGGAAGGTGGAAGGCAGTCCACTTCAGCCCTTTGCAATTATTGTCAAGGGGGAGAGAGAGAGACTCATGAGCATGGATGACTTTTGATGATATTTTGCTCATGATGTGTTGACAACAATTCCAAAGGGGGAGATTGTTGAACACACAGTGCAGATGGCAGTGACTGTGTGTTGGTTGTCATTGTTGTCAACACAATGCATGTATGTTGTTGTGGTCAACACAATGCATCTTGGTGCAGTTATAACGTTGAGGCCACCAAGCAAGATTCTAGTTGAGTAGACATGCTTATGGCGGTGCAGAGGATCGGATTGTGTCCTCACCATCCCCAGTAGTTCTTACAGTGTTCACTATGGCAGTGATATCATTACAGGGGTATGGCAGTGTATACAGAGGTCCCATAGTGTTTGGGAGTCATCCAGGGGCATTTTGGTCATTTGACAGTGTCGTGGCATGTTGGCAATGATACTGGAGCGTCCGGGGATTATGTGGCAGCATGAGATTGTTCATTGCAGTGTTTGGATGCCTTATACAGCCTTGGGTGAAGGCTAGGTGCATTAAGAATATTGATTTTATAGGTTTTCGCACTAGCAGCATGTTCGTCGGTATTTTTGGAGGGTATATTGATAGAACTGGGTGGAGTATTCTACATGAATATTTTAGTTCGTTGAGTCTTCTTTCCATCGGTTCAAACGGTTCGTCAATCCGACATCAAATGAGGGAGTTATGATTTTTTCCGTTTGGATGCGCAAATTAGAAGCAAATCTAGAAAGTTGGATTTCAAATTTTGTTCTCGGCCAGCAGCTTAAGATCACTTTTTGGTCTCAGGGGTTTAAATGCAAATAAATATAATTAATGTCTATGATGACATAAATAGGTGAAGTTAGAGGGGCTTTTTTTGAAATTATCAAAGTTGAAGAGATTTTCAAAAAAAGAAAATCATTACTCTCCCACGTGAAGGCTGTGAATGGATGAGTTAAAAAGCTTTTCAAAAAGTCTTTGATTCCATTTAAAAGCTTTTGATTGGTTCTTCAAAAAGTACTTTGGAAGAGAAATACTTTAATCAATGCTTGATTGAAGATTCCTTTTATGTAAATTCCATTGGTCCATCTAAAAATGGCTATTTAGTCTTTTACTTGATCTTTTGTAGAACGAAGAGAGAAATGGTTCTTCTTCTTCTCCAAAATGAAAAAGAAGCTACAGAATCGTGTAGAGAAAAATAGAAGAAAAAGGGAGAAGGAAAAGGAGAGGAAAAGAGAAGGAAGGAAGAAGAAAAAAAGGGGTTGCAGCCCTAAGCCCTAAGAGGTGTTGTATGCATCTATGATTTGAGTCTCCCTCTCTATCTCATGTCTCCAGCCCTTCCTTGATGCCATTGATATTCTGAAATCATAGAACCAGAACTTCTTTAGGTGGTTGTAGCCAAGAAGGAAGAGGGAAAAGAGAAAAGGAAAAAGAAAGAAGAAGGAGAAAGGAGGAAGAAGGAAGGAAGGAAGAAAGAAAGAAGAAGAGAAGAAAAAGAAGTTTGAAGTCTCATCTCAAGCCCCATCTCAGATTCGGTGGAGGAAACAAAGAAGAAAGGAAAGGGAAAAGAAAAGAAAAGAAAGAGAAAAAGGAAAAGAAAATAAGAGAAAAGAAAGGAAAGGAAAGGAAAGGAAAAGAAAGAAAAGGAAGAAAACAGTGGTTTCCCACACTGCTAGGAACCACTCCAGGACTCCAGTGACAGAGCGCATTTGAAGATTCCAGTTCTCCATCAAATTGAGAGAAATTGAAGATTCCAGTGAGCCGCCAGAGTTGCCAGACTCCATCACCGGACATCAGTGATCAAAGACAATGCATGGTTGTAAGATTTTCTACACTTTATTGCCTGTTGTGTTTGATATACTATATTTCCATTGCATATGCTAGCTAGGTTATACTGCCATAGACCTATGCTATGTGGATTTCATTGTAGGGCATTTGTATAAGCCCAATTATTTTTATTGAGTTGTCCAGTTGCATCTGGACACAGTGCTGGTTACCAGTGAGTGCTGGGAAAACCATTGGGGGTAACATCCTTGTCTCTATACTTAGAGATAGAAGCAGGTCAGATGTCCTGAGTCATAGGTGTGACTGAAACATCATCTGCCGTGGGTGCGGCTTCTCAGTTTTATGCTGGAAAAATTAGTGATGAGTAGATGCTGAGGTCCAAGTGGCCATTACTCCGTGTACGTAGGCAACTTGCCGAAGCACGTATTTCTCTGTGTTGTGGATGCTTGCTTGCCTTGGTTAGAAGTGCATTTCTGCAGGATGGGTGTACACACCTGGTAGAGCCTTTGAGTCTGGCTGGGGTGTGTATACGACTTTGTGGCTTGTATTCAGATCCTCCAGTTGTGATTGAGTCAGTGTGCTTGAGTGAGGGATCTCCAACAGTTGACATAGCAGCTCTTGGCAGCACTTTGTTTAGCAGCTCTTGGCAGCAGCATCAGTGACTGTGGTTGTATGAGACTGAGTCAAGATTGCTTTTAGAGTGTGGTTGTGTACCTGTTTACCTTTTGAGAAGACTGTGTGGGTGGTTGTGGTGAGTGTTAAAGATCTCAACAGGTGAATTGGGAGTGAACCTGTTGGAGGGAAAGATTTTTATAGTCCACTGATTCACCCCCCTCTCAGTGGCCATCACTGTTCAACAGTTTTTACATTCTCGAATGATAAAAATAGTTGTTTTTATTATTTAAGAATGTGAAATTGACCTCGACTGTGTTCCAAGAATGCATACTAAACACACTCTTAATATCTCTAACAATACAAGGCACAGTCTTCTCCCTCCAAATAAAATATGGATAACCGTGACACAGAAAACGAATTTAGCAATACACCCAATCTAAGTATTTGTTGTCTTCTTTTATTTATTGAGATAGATTTTTTTTTTAATTAAATTAATGGGCTAGGTGATTTTTGATAAAGTTTGTCCTTGTAGTTCTATTGTTTGAGTATTGATGTGGTTTTTAATTTTTGTTCATTCCAAGATCCCAGTTGAATTTCATTTCAATCTTTGCACAATGGTCTCATTTATTTAGTTCTACATTGGAATATTGAGACAAAACCCGATGGAAAAGAAGTTTTACATTTAAAATTTTAATGAAGAAGAAATATTTGAACCATATAATTAATATAAAGGGAAGGATGCTGTGTGTGGATGTGTATCTGTACCCAAACACAGCCAGATGCAAAAAGACCGTCATGCCCTTAGACCTTTCCACCTTTTCAGGGGGTAAGTTGATCTTTTCGTGCCGGACTGTGTCTGGATGTAGGTACATACCCACACACAATACTAGTTAACGTTCTTTCTAACTAATATAAATATTGAAAAATCTATATTTGAAATCAATATCAACTTGAAAATAGATAAAAAGCAAGGTGAAAATTTTACCTTAAACCATTGTAGTTCCCGTTGCATTTGCAAAGCAGCACCTGGCATCTTACCCTGTTCTTGAGAGGAAGGAGGAGATTTTCCAACTAGATGTAATATGGTGTTTCGGTCATTATCCGTCAAAGGTGAAAGCAAAGCCACCTGTCCACTTATTCCACAGATGAGATTGAAGATTTTTTCTTGCCGATACAGAATTGCAACTTGAAATATATTTCGATTTTGCTTATCCGGAATGAGTAATAAGTTAGGATTTATCTTTATAAGCTCATTGACGATCTCAACAATCCCTAACTTTGTGGCTGTGAAAAGGCTTTCATACACTTGAACTGCTAGTGGTTCTGATTCATCCAAACTTGAAATTTGGGAACAAATGCATTTGAGTACTTTAAGGGCTTGGACATGAATTCTCTTCTTATTTTGAATGCTTTTGATACCTGGGACTATCATAGAACCATGAAAAGAAATTAAGACCCAAATAATGAAGCTAGAAATTAGGGCAACGCTTTGTTTGCATTCGTGGAATGCATTCTAAATTGATTTTGTATTCTCAAATGGAAAAAAAAAAAAATAGTTGTTTTTATCGTCTGAAAATGTGAAATCGACTTAGAATGCATTCCAATAACACATACCAAACACTACTCAGAAAACATATGGGTTGGCTAATTGACTTTGCTAAGAAAGCTCTGAGTCATCGATGACATCTTATGTATGATCTGGATACTATAAATACTTTGTTTATTCCCTAGTCTTATATATTTTTGTCTTTTCATAAAATAAAAACTAGGTCCCTACTCCCTAGCACTCATGACTTTAAACAATTACATCACCTTGGAGGTTAGATACAAAATTTTTTAATATATTAATATTTAGTTTACATTCTATATATCTTTCTTTTGGTAACAAATTGCATTCTAGGGTAAATTACATGTCACCCCCTGGTTTTTGAAAAAACTCAAATCACCCCCTGATTTAGACCCCAATGTGACAAATTAGTCTCTACCAGTAGTTTTATGCTGTGAAGTGATGATGTCAACCAGTTAAATAAAAACTCAAACCCTTGACCAATGTTGAAGATGAAGGAAAGGTAGTATTGTAAATTTAATTATAGTATTTTAGTACAAGGGTAAAGCAGTCCTTCTACATCAATAACTAACAGTAGACTAACACCATTACTGTAGCGGGGGTGATTTGAGTTTTTTCAAAAATCAGGGGGTGATCTGAGTTTCGTTTGAAAACCAGGGCTGACGTGTAATTTACCCTACATTCTATATATCTCTTCATTGAAAAGATAAAGCTATTTTTTGTAGATAATATAGGTATCCATACAAAACAGATGATTTAGAAATAGTAAACCTACGAATAATCATGTTCATTTTAAATCTCCTTCAATCTGATGCTACTGAATTAAAATTTGAGTATACAAATAAAAAAGTTCAAGAACAACCCTCCAAGAAATCTCTCAAAAATCAAATAAAAGGATTTCAAGAAAAAAACATTTAAAAAGAATTATGTTTTGAAATCCCAAATAGTTTTTGAGAAAGAAAGAAACATATACTATGTTATTAATATGTTTTCCACATTTAATTGACATGTTATAAATATCAAAATAACTACAAGAAACTAAGAAAATGTCTAGGGACTCAGGTCCTTCAAAGAATAAAATATTCCCTAAAAAAAATTTGTTGGTGCAAGAAATCCCTGTATATGTCGAAGACAAAAGCAGATCCCTTACCTAAAGGGTTGAGTGCACTCCAAACTACTCCATACAACCAGCGGCTAGCTGCAATATATAATATGAGAGACAAGTTATGATTGATTAAGGTTAAAAAAAAAACCCTAAGATCCTAATTTCATACTAGATTATATTATGAATTAGGCCTATCTCTTATCATCTTATATTAACTTTGTATAGAAAATTGTAAACGCTTAACCCAAAAAAGAAAAGAAAAAATCATCCACACTTTTAACTATGGCCAAAGATTTCATACACGTTCGTGCAAGCATGCACAGTCATGTTCCCTCTCACAAGGAGTTAGAAAAGTCATAAAACGCCACTCCTATTTTAATGCCTTGAAACTCTCACCCTCTCACATGCACCGCTTACACAGCCGTGTATGAAAACTGTCCCCACTAACTATTATAAAACCTAAAGGGTAGATAAGGTTATATGAGCCTATTGAAAACCATTATTTTGGAATCTTTTAAGTAATAAGAATTGATAATCCAATAGATTGAGATTCCATGTGAAGATCAACCATGTTGTTGAATTTTGTGGTGTAATGTAATCCATCTGTTACCACTTTAACGATTCCAACATGGTGTTTCTTGATCAAGGTCTATTAGTTCAATTGTGGACCTTGGGTCTATTTTACCATCACCATGAATGAAATTTCAAGTCTTTTCATTCTTCTTTACTAGTATGGTAGTCATAGGAAGAAAATGTATGGATCATGATAATATTTACCATATGGTAGGTTGGATGGGGCTGAAAATTACAAACAAACAGATCCCAAAGTTTCTGCTCAATCGTCAAGTTTCAATCCAAATAGAGTTAATCATATGGCAAAATAAAGCTAAGAAAAATCTAGAAAAAAAAATAGAGATTTACAAGAGAATATACCAATATATAAAGAATGTATATGATTGAATTTGAGTTTGAAAATTTGCATGTGGACAATCTCGACCGTTTCCTAGAAATCCAATTGATTGTTTATTGTCACATCACCATTCCATGTGGTATGAGAAAACACCAAAGATAGAGATTTTTCCACACTAAAAAAATCATACAAGAAAAGTAAAAGAAAGCGATACTGGATGCATGGCATCTACGATTATTATCCTCTCCAATTCCTAAAGTGTGGTAGTGCGGCAGTGATAGGTGGAGATGTCAACACCTGACAGCTGTTGCATCCAACGGTCCATATCAATGAGATCGAACCGTTGGATGCAGCAGCTGCCAGATGTCGGCATCTCCACTGCCGCACTGCTATACTTTAAGGAATTGGAGAGGATAATTTTCCTGGCATCTAACATGCAACTTCTAAGTTCTAATACTATTTAAAATTAGGGAGAATGTTCTCTGTGCCGCAGCACAGGCTGCGCCCAGGCACATGGGCCTGCCACTTAGGGGGGCAGAGTGGTCATTGTGCCCACCCCATGTGCCTGGGTGCAGCCTAAGCTGCGGCACAGAGAACAGCGCCCCTTAAAATTAATAGCATATAGGAATAATATATGAGAGAGAGAGAGAGACCTTCAATAGTAAAATGATCCCTTTTTGTGTCACCCACGTCAAGACTGGGTATATCTCTTTCATAGTAGGTTGGGGCACCTGTGAGTTAAACATGAATGTCGTCAAGTCTTTCTTTTTTCAGTAAATAGTTAATATGAACTTAGACTAGTTAAATATAAATGTCTTTTAAAAGAAGTCAGTAAGAAAAGAAACATGTGCAATGCATTTGGAGATATTCTGAGTTAGATGTTAAAAGGTAGGGAAGAAGTTTTTCACATGGGCACCGAAGTGTGTGGTAGTTTTATATTGCAAGGCACTGGTCGTACCCAGTGCACAAGGCTTCCGCGTTTAGCAAAGTCTGAGGAGGGTCAAATGTATGTAGCCTTATCCGTGTTTTCAGAGAGGCTATTTTCAGGCACTCGTAGACATTTTTTATTTGCCTCATTAACTTGTTGATTAATTAGTGCACATACTTACTCTTTGGTATATTGCTAGTATTACAATAACACATTTCAATAATAACATAATGATATTTTACTTTCAATTAAATTTTGAAAACAATTTTATACCATTAATTTATAAACCTTTTGAGAATAAGATAAAGTGCAATTAAAAGGTGTAAACTCCTAAATACACTTATGGAGGTGTCATTTGATCAGTTCCTTTGAATAAAAGAAGAAAGGGTACTTAACATATGTAGATCCATTGTTGCCATATACTATATAGTCCTTCACTTGGAAATGCATTTGGGCTTGTTGCCAATGCTCGAATAGCCGTCCCACCAGTGAAATCAAAAGCAATAGCTAACTGTGGGCAGTGGTCAAGCAGATCAATAGCAATATCTGTGGATGTGATATAAGAAATATCATCAGAGTAAGTATATTAAAATAGGGAAGCAGTTTTCCATCAGGGAGTGTGACCTACACCAACACCCCCATATGTCTATCTCTCTTTTCCTAAAAACAAGAGGATAGAGGTGTCTTTTCATATAGGGAGGAGAGAGATAGACTCATGGGAGTACTAGTATTTTTATCTACTCCATTTCCTGTTTGCTTCATTTCCCCAAGTTCCTCTAATAGAGGGAGGTGGACCCCACCCGGGCAGTGTGTTCAAGCAAGGGTAAGGTGGTCATTTCCACCCCCTCTATTAAAGGAACTTGGGGAAATGAAACGAGCAGAAAATGGAGCAGATAAAAGTCTGGAGTATTAGGCATAGACCACACTCCCGGACATAGTTCTTTTTCCCATTAAAGTAGTATAGTATAGCTTTCAAATTTTATTAAGACCAAGTGTATGTCATTAGTAGTAATATTTTCTTAACAAGTCTTGAGATTTACCGTACATATCATGAAAAATTGCACCAATAAGAAGTGTAGCACCACTCTTACGGTGGTCTCCCTCAATTAGTGTTTCCTTGGTGGTGACCGCGTAAAGGTAACGTATCGTGTCTTTGTGTCCAAATCGGCTAGCCGTAGCAACTGGAACAAGGCCATCCTGATCTGGGATTTGTAAGGAATACAAATTCTTCTTCACCAGGAACTCTGCAATCTTTGTGAATCCACAACGTGCAGCAATGTTAAGGGGAGTATCAGGACACTCCCTTGTAGTTGTGGTTAAGGCATCTGGGCTCATCAATTCCACCAATTTTTCTACCAAGTGCAAATGCCCACCTGAAACTGCAACATGAAGAACCGTTCCACCCCGGGCTGGTGAAATTATTGCAGTCAAGCAGTCTTCTGGATGTTTGTCCAGGAGACTTTTGGTTCTTTCCCACGACTCACCCCAAAACACAGCCTGAAATAAGTCCCAGTACCTTGTACCACACATTGCATCGGCGGCCGCTGTCACTACTGCCAAATTAAGCATATATAACCATTAATGGTTTACTTTAGGGCTGCAACAAGGTCGGGTTGGGCCGGGCCTTTTAAAACCCTAGCCCAACCCTGAGTCCCCTTAGCTGGGCCCAGGCTCTGACTCAGGGCTAGAAAAATCCAACCCTAAACCGTTTCAGGGTCGGACTGAGCTGACCCTGATTGGCCCAAATCATGGGGGGAAGGGAGAAGCCTGAGCTGGCCAGGCTAAGAAGAAAGAGGGAAAGAAGAAAAGAAGAAATAACATGAACAAAAAGACAAGGTCGGGTTGGGCCAGGCCGGGCTCAGCCCGAGGTCTCAACCCTGGCTTGGCTTGGCTTGACTCGGCCTTGCCTTGACTCAGGGCCAGAAATTCCCAACCCTGACCAGCCCTTAGGGCCAGGATATCTCAACCCAAGCCATATTCGGACTCAGTGCGGGCTCGGGCCTTCAGGGCCCAACTTGCACCCCTAGTATACTCTGCTTCTAGCAAATGGCATTGGGATGAAACTACTTGTATATTGAACCATAATATAGATATCTAGGCTTGGTTTTCCCTTCAAATTCAATTGGGTATACAATATAGCTAGGAATTGATGATAGCTACATACCTGCTTCAGTTGGGCTAGTCTTTCCTTGGAACATAAGGGCCAACTGATCCCAAGCATCTTTGGCTGACTCTATCTCCCGAATGACATCTAACATTTCCTCTTCACATGAAATTAGAATGGCGTGTAGAGCCTTTCCATTTTTCTTTCTCCAATTCTTGAATTGATCAGGTGAGGTAATAGGTTCTTCAGGCTTACTTTCAATTCCCTCTACAATGTCCCAAAGGCCTTCACCTAACAAATAGCTCTTCATAAAAATCTTCCAGTCTCCATAATTTTGTTTTGTAAGATCTTCAGGAACAATCATATTTGAAGTAGACATTATTGATTGCTCTGTCATAGGAAAATAAGAGTTAATTAGAAAACCACATTCTAATTTCATGTGATTAGAAAATTACTTCAAAGTTTGGCTTGGTTCGGGTTAGTCCGGTTTCTCCGGTTCGGCTTACATTTTTTGACACCTCTAGTGGGTACCCTTAAATGTAACCCTTCTGTTCAGTATTTAATTACTAAATAACTATTAAGGAAGGGGTTTGCTGCCAGGCTACGTTGCCCACAGGCATCTAAAGGGCAGGATGGTTATTTCACTGTCCCATGTGAGAAGGCACAGGGAGATGCTGCCGAGCAGTGTTCTTTTTCCCTACCTATATATATTAAGAGAAAAGGAATGCTAATCGGTGATGTGTGTGGGCGTGTACCTACGCCCAGACACAGCCCGGTGCGAAAAGTCTACCACAGCCCTAGACCTTTCCAAGGGGTGTGTGGCGGACTTTTCACGCCGGACCGTGTCTGGGCGCAGCTACACGCCCACACACAGCACCGGTTAACATTCTTTCTCCCATATATTAATAAACAATAAAAACCACTTACAAGGAAGCATTTTTCAACAAAGTAAAGAGTGAAAAGTGCTTTTCAACTATGAAAGACTAGTGCCAAACATAACCTTGTGCTCCAACACATTGAAGTCAAACATCTACTTGAAAGTTGAATTAGCTTAATTAGGATCATAGATACATTGTTATGCATTGTTTCTATCAAAGGGTAGTATCTGATTTTCATTGCTTCTTTCTAACAAAATCTAAGTAGTAATCCATGAAGAAAAGAAAAGAAGAAATGAAACTTATGGTAGTGATGAAGTAGTAAACTTCTACATGGTTACCTTAGCAAAATTCTAGATTAATCTTCCAAACAAATAAGACTCAAAATGTTGAACTTGAAAGTAAATAGACTGCACGCAACGGTGGTCGTCAATCACATCAAAATGTTGTCCGGTGGATGCAATGCGTGTTTCCAGTTATCAACCTGAGAATATATATATAGAGAGACTGGTGAGGGATGTAACGATGAAGAGAATCCATTAATCCTTCTACACAAGTTAAGAATAAAAATCCACTAATCCTTCTCCACAAGATAATTAAGGTATTTAATAAAAATTCACTAATCCTTCTACACAAGACAAGGATAAAGAACTACAATAATATACCCTTAGCACTTGTTATGTTATGAAGAGAAAGGATGGTAATCGTGAAGAAAGATGAGGCAAAACAAATTAATTTATATGAAGAAGACTGATACGAAAGAGAAGAATAAAGGATGATAATTATGAAAAAGAATGAAGGGGGGAGCCCATATAATTTATTTTAAAAGGTTTAGAGATTTGAGACCTAGAGTTAAGTGGGTGTTTCATTTAGAGATCAAAGTAGGCTTGGAAATATTATTTATATCAAAAGGAGAAGGAGGGGCTAATGTACTTAAAACCCTTTTTTATGTTTTTTTCATGAAACATTCTTTAAAGGGGCACCTTTGTATTGTGTGGACATTGCCTTGCCGGCGAGGGCTTCTCCTCCTCTACTTGGAGCATTTGGAGAGATGCTTGCTACCGAGATTTGCAATCTAGGGCTCGTGTATTTGTTTAATGGGACCATGCCTGATTTTTTCTGGACCCTAGTACAGGTCTAGAGTCTAGACCAAGTCTGGTCTGGGGTATGGTCAATCTATGAATTTCCTTGAAACACACAATACTTTTTAATTAAAAATCTGATTTTCATTATTCAAAATCCATTTGAAAGGGTATTCCAACTATTTTTTAAATGGGACGAATAACAGAAACCATTTTGGCAGAAAACTATTCGAGCAGTGGGTCTCACAAGACCAAAATTGGCAAAATGTAATCTTTTGTAAAAATAAGTGCTAAATTAATTAAAACCATAAATCATGAAATCTAGGCCAACTTCAAGGTTCTTGTGACCCTGACCCATAATCTACCAAAAACAAAAACAAAAACAAAAAAAACCCCTGACCCATAAGGGTATTTTGGTCATTTAGGCCATTTTTTCTTTAAATTATTTTTATAATGATTCAAGATATCACTGAAGTCAAGAAAAATCTCCATCAGTCATTAAAATAGGTCCCACGATATCTCGGAACACTTGTTCATTATCACCAAGTCCGTCACTGGGGTGACGAAATGAAGTGTCTATATCTGAACACAGCTACACAATGGTTGTGTATAACTACACTCTTCCAAGTATACCCATAATTAATCATTCATGACATTTGGATCGTAACTTTAATAAACACAGCTACACAATGCTTGTGTATAACTACACTCTTCCACGTATACCCATAATTAATCATTCATTACATTTGGATCGTAACTTTAATAAGAGAGTGAGACCCAAGTAGACGTCGATACTATGGAGAGAGGGAGGAGGTTGGCGAGCTGATACAGTGAGTGCAACTCCATAGCCAAGAATAGAGGGTTTTAGTCCTACGTAGATCAGGTAGTTTGCGCATGTTGGGCCTAAAACTGTGAAAGTTAATGCAATGAATGTAATTCCATGGGCAGGCATTGGAAGGGGGGGTTAGCCCCACATTGATTAGACAACGTACTACTATTGGACTTGTAACCCTGGGAAGTCAAATAGTCTCAGAGTTGTTTGTGCACCGGCTATGTGGTGTCTATGGCCCAAAGTGAGTGCAGCTTTATGGCTAGGAATGGGGGAGTTTAGACCCACATAGGTCAAAAAGTATACAACTGTTGGGGTTATGACCCTAGGAAAAGCCTCTCTACCCTAAAAACTTGGGCTTTTGAGTTGGACATCATCTCCAATGAATCGTTATAGTCTACGGTTTCCTGATCGATGCGATTTCCTAGTGCCTCTCACAAGAGGAGGGTAGATCCCACCCAGGCAGAAGTGTTTGGTCACAAGAAAACCACTAAAGGCATGGGTTGGCCTCGCATTGAGCTCCTCTATAGCACGATAGGGAGTGTAGCACACATCCAACGGCCCACAGTGCTTGGGCACGCAGCCCAACACCCTACCTGTGCGTTGAGCTACATGCCCAAACATTGCAGACCGTCTAATAGTGCGCTACAATCCTGTCGCACTACAGAGGACCCAAATCCCTTATTTATAGTATTTTGGTACCTCTTTGATTGCTATGTAGATACGTTGTTACTCCCAGCCTATAAACGTTGTCTACTTGAACTGACTCATAAATTATCTAATAATTTACTTTACTAAAACACTGACAGGATAAATTATTAGTTTTTTGAGGCCGAAAATTGCCAGATGATGTTTGCGGCTAGACGAAATAATCTGCGAAACCCGAAAATAAACACTAAAGGGTCATCAGAGATAATTCCAATCAGGTCCTCCGATGCTTAAATCAATTTTCAAGGCAACCAGTCAAAAGGAGAGATTAGTTTAAGAAGAAACGTAGAACTAAATCAAGGTTCTTCGACTATAGTCGAATTACGTCCAGAGCTGGTTCTAAAGTGGACAATTGAGTTTAATCTAACTTACCCGAGATCTTCATCTAATATTAATAGGCGATCGGGAAGATGTGTTTTGATTTGACATGGTGGGATTTCCAGTCCTTTGCAACCCGAGATTGATTGGCTTCGGTAAGCAAGCTTTGAATGCAAAATGGTGTTGTCAGAAGATAATTGATCCTTTCGATTGATATTGGATTATCCTAAGCATGCCTTCATTAAAGGCACCGAATTGAAACATGATCCGATGCGTTGAGACTGGATGTATCCAGGATATGGACGATGGAAGTCTGTTCCCTAAAGGCATTCTAGAATATTATTTGTCTCATGATATATGGCTTCTTTATTCGGAATTAACTTGATCTCCAGAGACGTTCCATGTCCAGCCTAACCTCTCTGTATATATCCCAAGCGATTTTTTGCATCAATGGTCATGTCAAAGCTACACACTTATCAACTGAGATTAATTGATGCCCTCAAATATGTGTTATATGAGTAAAGTTTTCCTTATAAAGTGTGCACTCCAGGTAACCAAATCCTTTCAAGTAGCCGGTGAAGGCATTGCCTTAAAGTCCATATATAGTTTAAGTAGCGGGTGAAGGGATTCCTCCATCACCCATCACCCATCACCCATCTCCCATCTCTTACCTCAATTCCTCCATAAAACCTAACAGAGTATTCTTTTGCATCGAGAGAGAAGAGGAAATTATGCAAGATGCAGCCCCTATATATTTATACCTCAATTGCTTTATAGTCAAGTCCTCTTTGAACTTTCGAGCAGCATTTGAAACTTTGGGAGGAGGTGGAAGCCAATCCTCCATCCACAAGATTTACAATGTCAGGACCCTTAGTCCCCTTGTCAACCTAACAACCATAAAAACATTCTAAAAACCCAAACATATAACCAAAAATGTAAATCCAAGTACGAATGCAAAGATGACGTAATGAATAAACATATTAAAAACAACTAGGAAAAACACAATTACAGTGATAGACGCTTCAGAAAACTAACTTCATTTTGGTAAGGTAGATTTGTAACAGTCATCTAGAGAATAGCTACCAAAAAGATAAATAAATAAATAAGAAATTCTTACTGTCAAGTGTCTAACGCATATTACATTAATCGGCTGAACTCGACCGTAGTCAAATAGAGGTTTAAGTTCTTCCTCAGCCGATTTATCCTGCAAACAAAAAAGAGATCGAATTCAAAGCTGTAAACCTAGCAATAATAAGCCAAATGCAAAATGGAGCGACCAATAGAGTCAAGAGTTTTCACCATTTTCACAAGTTTGAAGAATGCAAATCGTCAGCAATTACAGGGACAGAGTGGTGCGAGGTTGTGAGAAATGGTGGTGGGGAGGGTGGGGTTGCGAGAAGAAGAGGGGTGGCGGCTTGTCTTTCTAATAACAAAAGTAAATGACTATTGTACCCCTCAATTTTGGGACTTTGGAACATGTGCTCATTCAAGTGTCGGCATAAATGACCAAAAACAAATTTTGGCCATAATACCTAATAGTGTCTTGACCCTATTATGGTTTTTATATTATTCTGATTTATTTTAAATAGAAATAAGGTCCATAAATGATACCAAACACCTGCAAAAACGTTTTTGTGTGTGAGATAAACACAAAAATGATACCAAAGATAGCCTTACTTTTTATTTTCTATAGGAAAAGAGATTCATGATTTGATACTATGATGGGACTCTGAGGAGAATGAATGTCTACCCCCCTCCCCTCTTATTGTTGAAGATCCCAAATACCCTTCCAAAGTCCAATCACAGGTCCAATGTTGTAGATGTGACCATGGCTTAAGAGAAACTATGTTCAAAACCTATACTCCCATTTCAAGCAGACATCTTACATAAATTAATTTATGCTCCAGCTTGAGAGGGGGTGCTAGGAGTTATCAAGAGGAGGTCGTGATTAGGGCCTGGCGCTGATCACAAGACCCCTCCTCCCTTTTCTCTTTGGTTTTTTCCTCTTTTGCCCCTTATTTTATTAGATCAGCAGCCCCTATAGAAGAAGGTGTTATGTAATTGATCTCTTATTTTATTTCTGTATTGAATAGATTGGAGGAGTCACAACTTAACAAATGTGACTCCCAGGGTTGCAGCACTCTTTTCCATTTCTCTCTTCTTCCTCCTTTTTCACCCTTTCTTCTTTATTATTTTACAGAGAGAATCCTTCTGAGGTTAGGATTCTTAAAACCTAGAAGACCAGAGTACCCAATAGCAGGAATTTTATGCCTCTTAAACAGGAACTGAACATGATATTCAATTATGGAAAAGAAATAGGATAAAAGATAGAAAAGATATGATCAGGAATCACCACCTGGTCCGCAGGCTGGAACACCACAGCAGGAGCATTCTGAATCACCACAGAACCAAAGACAAAAAACCAACTTTCATTCATCAAATTTATATGCAGGGCTGAAGCCCCATACAACCTTGTATAAAAGATTCAAAAACAAAACTAAGCCTAAAACTCCTCCAGCAAATAGCTTACCTTGGAGATTCTCATAACTAACTAGTATACTATAAACCAATGATGAAAACAGCTTGAAACAAGGCTGGATTCATAGAGACCTAATCTAGCACAGCTAAAACACTCTAGTAAAAATTAAAAGTAAAGGAACAGGACTAACTACATCCCATAACATAAGTAAATAATAAAAAAGGAACTCATTCCTCCAACCGTAGGTCATGCTTGGCGCGTTGGTCAAGTGCTCACTTGTTGAACGCTTGGTCACAGGTTCAAGTCTTGGAAACAGCCTCTCTGGAAACAGGGGTAAGGCTGCGTACATTTGACCCTCCCCAGACCCTACTAAATGCGGGAGCCTTGTGCACTGGGTACGGTTTTCTAATCCTGAATATTACTTGGGACCCGGGCCAGCCCCTAGAATTTTATTGACATCCAAAAATAATAAAGAATACAAGGGGGGGACATACCACCTTACCCCAACCCAAGGACCAAAGCTGCTCAAAATCTCTCGAAGCAAGAACTGACCGAACCCAAAAAGAAAAAGGGAAATATTAACAAAAACTAATTTCTAAGCACCGGCAGACCAGCCTTGTCCTCACGAAGAATACCCTGTATTTCACCTGTAGGTAGACATCCCTGCTGAAAACTGGTAGAAGCCCTCATGTCACATACATGATTTGCCAACCAATCAGCCGCCCTGTTGCTTTCCCGATAAGCGAAAGACACACACGCCCTAGTCGAGAAAACTAATGCCAATGCTTCGTGAAACCAGTACCAACCCTTCCAAGAGCAACACTTCTTGAGGTTAATCATTCCGACCGTGAATGCAGAGTCAGAGTTGACCACCAAATCAAAGTATCCTAACTCGTGGCATAGCTGCAAACCATCCCTCAAGGCCCTTAGCTCTGCAATCGTGTTAGTGCAAACACCATAAGAGTTCGAGAAAGCCACCAAAACCTTACCATCCGAATCCCTAATGACTCCTCCACCCCCACCCTCACCTGGATTACCCTTGCACGCTCCATCCACATTAAGCTTAACTGAGGCGAAGGGAGGGCACCAATAAACTGGGAGGGGCTGCCTCAACTTAGGGGAAGGAGCCAATAGACCAAAGCACTGTAGAATTAAGCTGTCTCTAGCTGAACCCACTTGTCCCACCTTGGACGGTAGAGGAATCTCTTTCACCCAGCCCTTGACCTGCTCAACAATAGATGCCGCAGTACGCCCCGATTCACCATGCCGTCTATTGTTCCTCTCCCTCTAGAGCTCCCAGAAGATCAAAGAAGGCAGAGTACCTGTAATAAAGGCGCTAAGACTGCTAATGCTCGCCGAACCTTGGCATAGGGCTAACCAACCTCTAGCATCCTGTGAGGGGACGGCGGGGATGTCAAAAATACTGGAAAAGAAACCCCAGACCTTAGTAGCCATTCTACCAGAAACCAGGCAATGATCAGTAGTCTCTCTCCTAGGCCTCCCACAGCAGTTGCATTTGGAAGCCAGCGGAATGCCAACCAATATTAGCGACTCATCAGTCGGGATCCTTCCATTTAGAAGTTGCCAGGAAAAGAACGAAACTTTCAAGGGCACTGATTGGTTCCAGATCCACTTGGCATAAGGTTTCACAGGGGACACACAGAAAATCAGCAAAGATCCCATATAATCTCCGAATGACAGCCCTAGGAGGATCCAGGGTAGCAAGAACATGGATGGGGATGGACGAGTTCATGCTTTAAAAGAGTTACACGACCACCTGAGGATAGCAACCTTCCCTTCCAGCTCGCCACTTTGTTCCTTTAGTGAAAATAATGGTGTCATCTACAAAAAGACGGTGAGAGATCCCCGGGTACCCTCTCGGGAGCCTGAAATAAGAAGCATGTCCCTCAGCAAAAAGCCCCTTGACGCCCCTACTAAGAACCTCCTCTGCCAGAATAAAAAGCGTTGGTGATAAGGGATCACCCTACCTCACTCCCTTGGTAGACTTGAAGAAACCTGAACAGCTTCCCCCAAGCACAATAGAAAACCAACAGTTCTCCACAGTCTTCCTGATCAAGTAAATCCACGCCTCACAAAAACCGAATCTAGAGAGAACCATCCATAGGAATTTCCACTCCAACCTGTCATAAACCTTCGCCATATCCAGCTTAAGTGTCACATTGCCCCCCTAGCCTTCCTGTTTAGATCCTGAGCCACTTCTTGAACAATGCAGTATTATAATTTATACATCTGTTCTGCACAAAAGCACCTTGTTCTTCCACCACTAAAGAGGGAAGCAGACCCGCCAACCAAGAGACAATGATCTTGGCAATAATTTTATAAGAAAAATTGCAAAGACTAATAGGTCGGAGATCAGACATTACCTCAGGGTTATCCTTCTTTGGGATGAGCACCAGATTAGTTGAGGTAAAGCTCCTAGGAAGGGCACCACCCTCAAAGAAGTCCTTAACAGCTGCACAAACATCCTCACAAACCACATCCCAGCAAGCCGTGAAGAAATACCTAGAAAAGCCATCAGGGCCGGTGCACTATCACTGGATAAGGAGAAAACAGCCCCCTTCACTTCCTCTGCAGAGGGTGCCAACAGAAGGGTAGAATTCTCAGTCTCAGTCACCACGTTAGGGATCAAAGACAGCAGCTCCTCATCAACCAAACAGCCTTAAGAAGCAAAGATATCTGAAAAGTGCCTAACAGCCTCAGCCTAGACCCCATCAGGGTCAGAAATCCACTCCCCGTCCGCTCCCTTGATTTTGTGCACAGAGGCCTGCATCCTTCTGACATTAACCATGGAGTGGAAGAACTTCGTGTTGCGATCTCCCTCCTTCAACCAAGAAACCCGAGATTTTTGTACTCATTCCTCCGACCCCTATTTTAGATCCATTAAAGTTGGCCTTTTACAATAAAACCCACTGGACCAATGGCCCAACATGTATGTAACCCAACCCAAGGCTTGTTTCTACTAAATTATGTCCAATTATGTGTATTATCTACATCACGACTGGAAAACCAAAACCAGACCAACCAAATTCCTTATTATTCCAGTTTTGGTTCGGATGTTGAAAAAATCATACATATCAATCGGTATCAGTCTGGCCCAATTGGACCAATAAGACCGACTAAAGACCAACCAAATTGATCGAAACCCAAAAAAACTGTAAAAAACAATACTTTCTTTTATTTATATACTTAACAATTGGTTATATTTAATTATAACTGCTAAAAATCAAGATACAGGTTATATATAGACCTATAGGAACTCAATTTAAGGTGCTAATAGAAGTTCATATATTTACTATATTGACTTTTATATAGTAAATCAATATAAAAAGTTGTACTATTGCAACCTGTTGGTTGCAGGTTCAAAAGTTGGAAACAGTTTCTCCTACGATGCAGGGGTAAGGCTGCGTACATTTGCCCCTCACAGACCCTGCAGTAGCGGAAGTCTTGTGCACCGAGACACTCTTTCTATATTGATTTTTATAATTGATTAGTGACTGATAACTGAAGCCAATAAGAGACCAAAAACCGACTAGGCCACTAGCTAGTCTGTTTTGACATTGATTTAAGGACCGATAGCTTATCAGTCGGTTTCAGTCTAAGCCAATATGTGCTAAGGCCTAAGGGCCTTGGTCTGCCTAGCTGGCGGTAGGCGCCCGGGGCCGGATAGGGGAGGCCCCGCACCACTGCGGGGGAGTGCCGGCAGAGCCGCAGCCCTGGAGGGCCGCTTCCCTCTCCTCTCCTGATCTCTATCATCACTCACGCAATTCCTAAAATGCCCTACCTCCTTCAACTCTCTGAAAGCGTGAGAAGGCGAAGAGCATGGGTAGCTATGAGTTCATCGCTTCTACAGTAGCCTCCCCTGTTTTATTGAAACCGACCAATTGATACCCTATGACTACTAGACATTGGACTAGAAATGGATAAGAAAATGTCTTGGTCAATCTGATTTGAACAGCTAGCTGCGACTTCCCCAGACATCAGAATAAAAATATGAATATATTAAACAACATTCAGACTCTACCCTTCCAATTAATCTGGTCAACTATCCAGTTAGGAAGATTACTACACAAAATTGACCCACCACCCAGTTCAGTGCCATTTTTATGCAGACCACATCCCAATTAACAATAAAAAAAAACTACTTAACGATAATCAGTCGATAGTTCTAATTACTACCCCTAATCAATTTATGAGTTCATGGTTCAACGCACCATCAAGAGTGGTGGACATATTCATTTCCATAAGCAATGATTGATGCAGCATATAGTCATTTCTTTATAGATTTCCTAGAGTAGGTCTTGAAACGAGAAATCATATCAGAAGTGCATACCCGCTTCACAGGTCATCTTCTATATAAATACTTGGATAGAGGGAATTTCAAGCTCCTCGCGACCTATCAAGAATTTCAAACCAAGAACACTTAGAGAATAAAAAAGGCTGATGATAAAATAAGGAACCTCAGTATTTCTACCAACTAGAAACAGATTTCATGAACTTCAAATGTAAGAGTGTGGCAAGATACCTTTAAAGCCATCTCTTCAGCCATATTACAACGGTACCTAGTGGATCCTTCTAATGGGCAGGTCCCTCCTTTGGTGATAAAATTAGCAT
The DNA here is from genome assembly GCF_018873765.1 of Telopea speciosissima. Taxonomy (NCBI): domain Eukaryota; kingdom Viridiplantae; phylum Streptophyta; class Magnoliopsida; order Proteales; family Proteaceae; genus Telopea; species Telopea speciosissima. The sequence continues at coordinate 83,450,283 of NC_057916.1, read as the reverse complement.
TGCAGAGTGTGGAGAGCTGCAATAGAACATCAGACATGAGCCCCCTCTCACCATCATCTGACTCCAGCTGACCAGCATCTTGCTGCTCTTCTTCAAGCGGACCTTCTGCCACTGATATGAGACATTGAAATATTGCTAGCAACCTTTCCAGTGGGAAAGATCCTGGTCCTTTCATGAGCAACTCTTTCTCTGCAGTTTCCTTACGCTCCATTGCGGTTTCAGAACTCCTATCAAGAAAAGTCAAATGTGCAGACGAGATTCTGTTCAGATGACTTTCTAAAGACTTGAGGGACAGTCATGCTTACAAACAAGCAACAGAAAAACCAGAGGCAATTGTGTCAATGATTATTATTTAAGTCCTTCGAATCCCCATGAAACCCATGTCAACACGTAGTCATAGACTCATAGTTAATGAGATTGGTTTGGCTATACCCAAATATATCAAGATATTAAGTTTTCTTAGACGACCAATATGGGACGGAACCTATGGACGGGCACCCCTAATTCTGCCGCATTGACCATTCCCCAAATATCCAACAGTCATAATTGCCCGTCCGTTGATTCCTTCCCAGACTGGCCCATCTTGGAACCTCGTTCCCCCAAAAAATTTATGGGTCAAGCTGGTCTCCCAATAATGCAATGCTTAATTACATATCACCTGTAAACCACATTCAGTGACATGATGCATACTTACTTTCTCCTGCGCTTTCTACCATCTGAACCCCCTCTTGAATCAAATAGGGCTGCATCAAGGGTAGCCGGATTTCTTGAAGCAAGAAAAGCAGAAATAAGTAGATACTTGGCTGAGATAGACAGATGGAGATCTAACTCATCAGAAGCTTCCCCAGTTCCACATTTTGTGATACTGCCTTTTCTTCGGGGTTTATCCTTGTTGGCTTCAACTCTACCAGAAGACACAGATGAAACCTTAAAAGCCTCATTAAGAGCAGAAGCTATGTGTGGTCGAAGGTGACTGAACAGCCTTCTCTTCGTTTCTTCATTTGGAACAATCCCCGAATCACTTATAGGTTCACAATATTTTTCAAACAATGGTTGAAAAGCAGTAGATAACTCATCGACCCGTTTAGTAATTCTACAGAAAGGACTTAGAACCACACTGCTTCACACGAAACATAAACAGATACACTAATTAAATCAAATAAAAGAAACTTAAGGAGACAGCATAAAGGAAACAAATTTTCCTTACTCAAGAAAAGAAGCATAGAGCTTTTGATTCTTCTGGTTTCTCATAAAGATCTCAGAAAGATCATCCTCTTTGTAATCTGGAAAATGGACAGGAATAGGATCCACACAGCCAGTAATTGAATAATACGTGTCTGGTGATGTATTGCTGATGAAAATCAGACCCACATCAGGCAACTTCAGGATATCATGGAGCTTGAACAGCAAAGAAATTATACCAGAATTCTTGTCCCACTCCCGAATAAGCTCCACGTTATCAAATATCAAGTATACCATTCTTCCACCTCCTTGTTCTACCGGCTCTTTTGAACTTGATTTTCTCACATAACCCTTGAGATTATTTATGAAATCAGTCAATGCTTCATGGAGAAAATTAACAAAATCAGCAGGTCTTTCACAGCGTTTTGCACTAGAATAACTATTTTCTATATTCCTCCTATGAAGTAACAACTGATTTAGTGTAGATTCAAACAGGATACGTGGACTGTAGCAAGTACGACAGCTTGTATAAACAAACGGGCGTCTGAGATGTCTGAAAATTTGAACAATGATACTTGTTTTCCCAGTAGAAGCACCACCATAAAGAAAAAGAGGAAGCATGGGGCAATTCAGGGGACCAATCAAGTGCAAAAGCTCTCGAATCTGAAGTTGTCTGCCAGGAAAACAAGAGAGTAGAGTATCCAAGTTTGTGGGCTCTTCCCCAATTACTGGATAATCGCTTGTTGATAGGATGTGGAGATCACTCGTTTTTCTCGTTTCAGTGGTACTATTTGAATGTGCTGTGGAAGAGGAGGATCTGGTTGTTCTTTTGGTAATTTGTGGGGTTTCTTTGTCGCCCATCTCTTTGGAAAAAATTTATCAGCCCCTACAACCTTCTGGATAAAGAAAATCAAGCATAAGATCAAAGTAAAAATGATGGCGAACACCAAAAGATGGAATCAGAAACATATAAGAGAAATATGCAACCAGGAAAAACGCAATTCCACCATTCAGTTAATCAAATTGAAGCTGTACATGGTTACACAAAATGATGACAAGATCAATGTACTTGCTTTCACACTGTCTATAAGAAGAAGAAGCATACAGTCCTTGTCTCCTTTCATAATATTCCTTCTTTTTACAGGATTATTAACATGTTGCTACATATATTCTATCAATCCCATCACCACCATCTACCCTGCTTCCTCAGGTACTCTAGATAACATGTTAGTCATGAACTAGCATAGTTATATCTCATCATGTCTAGAGCAGATTTTATATATAACATACTTTGAATTTTCATAATTCCTTAGCTTTACTTTCTCTTAGCAATGTAGTCCTCCATTGGAAGTAGAGAAAAATTACTTATAGGGACCTAAATCACCACTAGCTGTAACTTATATGAGTTTCTCCCACAAACCCTACTGTCATATTTTAACTGTTGTGCTGATCAGGTTATTGCTGGAACTGATTCGTAAATCATTGGGTGGAAGTGTGACACACAAACTAGTCCTGTTATTTTTGCCATATGTGGGTCACTCGAGTCAAGTTGAACATGCTTATGGCAATCACCTTGATGTGGGAAACAATCAATAGCTTTCATTTGAATGTGGCTATTTGCATTGTTGCCTGATTTAGTGAAACCTGTCATTGTGTGGTGAATCATCTTCTGCTATATTGCATATTGGTTTGTGATTTAGGGGTTGGTCGAGCAGAATCATTATGAATCAGTTTACTAAGGTTGTACTTTTTATTTTGATTCATCATTTGCTGGTAATTCAGGCCTAGATTAGTGCTAGAATTCATTCACATGTTTGGTCTTAACCAAGACAAGTGAGTCAATTAAGTTTCTTTGTGGTCTCATTTGATTGAGCACACATTCCCCACTAAATCAGTTATTTGTTTGCAACTGCCTGCAGAAACACATTTTTCATTTTTAATCATTGATCATTCAATCAGCTGGGATTAGTGAACTGAACGGATTACCACCTGTAACAATCTAATGATTTAAGAATATAAGTGTTAAAGACATCCCTTTCAACTGTATTTACTATCTTGAAATTTAGATTAACCTTTAGAATTTGGGGTTGGAAGGCCAAGGAAGGTGAGGAAATTGGAAAATAGTTTCACCACTTAATTTTGCTGTGAGGCAGTGTGTTGTTTTTCCAATCATTGAATAGATAATACAGTGAGTTGCAAATTGGTAACTACTTCATCTGCTTACTTTTGATGTTTTCTGTGTATTATGTGTCTATTAGAGTTTGAAAAATAATCATAACTAGTTCAAACAATGACGGTGAGTCTGCAAAATGGACAAAAATGAAGTAGATGCTTTTGCAAAATGCATAGTTGAGGAGGTGAAGAAAGAGAACAAGACCACCAGTACTTTCAAGAGGTGGTGGTGAAGATGGTGGTGGTGAGGTGGTGGCGGCGGTAGTGGAGATGGTGGCGGTGGAGGTGGCGGTGGTGGTGGTAGTGATGGAGGTGGTGGTTGAAGTTGCATTGGAGGTGGTGTTTTATTTTGAACATGAAATCACTGCTTTGCCCATCAAATTAACCATGTCATCATTAAAGAGCAACTCCCCCCTTATTTAGTCCTTTTATTTCCGGGACAGAGAAGCTTCAAATTGGAGCTTCTTTTTTCTTTCTCAACAACTTTGTTGTCCCGGTTCATTCCGAGGAACAAAAAAAATGAACCGGTGTTCAAAAACGGATTTCTCTTAATTTTTAGTTCCCAAATACAAAAAAAAAACAGAAGGTACCGTTTGATAACGCTTTTGCTGTTTCTGTGTTGAGAAACAGCAAAAACAGTTTTTTCCGTTTCTATGCTGAGAAACAGTTTTTGGGGTGTGCAATAGCGTTTGGTAAACCTAATCCAAAAACGTTTCCAAAACACATTTGGAACACCAATGGCATTTGATAAAACCTGTTTCTGGAAACGAATTCTTATAGTGTTACCAATAATTATAGAATAGTCATTAACACTATAACCCTAACCCCACTACTTATGTAATTGGCAATTTGGCATTACCTTTCATCAGATTAGAAATCAAAATCATATTTTAGTCCTGTTGAAGTATTATCGTCAGGATCTAGGGGCAGTTTAGTCTTTCTATTCTCTTTTCTATTAGTTCTTGAAGTTTATGTAAATTCAATTAGTTGTAAGGGGCAGTATTGTCCTATACATAGTTCGAGAACTCGCGAGATCTCGTTTTTTCAGCTTGTCGAGTCGAGTTGGTATACAAGTTATAAAACGACAATTTCTCGGTCGAGATCTCGAGTCGACCCAGATCTCAACCCATCTACCTCTTTAAAATGCACCTAACTCGACAGAACCCGATATATCTAGATCGAGTTCTGTCCAAATGCTGTTTTCTTCCCCATTTGAAGCCTGTGACTCATTTTTACCTATGGATTTCAACTTGTAACTTGCGGGAGAGTTGATTCAGCTGCACATTTGATGGATTCAGCTACACATCTTCAAGATTCATCTCAAATTTGAAGGCTTTTGACATGAGTATGACCACCATGCTTAAAAGTTTCGGAAGCATGAGTATAGATACTACTAGTGAGCATCAGTCGTGGCATTCATCTCACCCACATCATGACTATGATTATGGCCAAGAGACCGGTTCCGAATATAGTGGTTATGGTAAATTTGGGCAGCCAGCACTAGAGTTTGGCAATCAAAGCACTGGGTCAAGTTTTGGGCCCATATTCCCAATCCCAAACCAACCACACCCATACATGCCTCAATATGACAGTAGCAGTGGATCTCACGCCTCATGGCAACAACTATACCCTAGCATAGGGAACTTGGCATATGTTGAATCAAACTCAACTCTTATATGCTTGTTGTGGAGCACTATATGCAACAGTGCAACAACACTATGTCATGGGAAGACTATGTGGCACTAGTGGGAACTGAATACTTGATTCAAAGTCATTTTATGTGATGATAGTAGTGACATTGTTAAACAGTTTGATGTATCACTTTAACATTTCTAATGCTTATTTAAGTTGTTTAGCTATTAATTGAATGTTTTGCTTGCTTTCTATTACTAAATTATGTGTAGAGTAGGGTATTTTAGTACGTCGTTGCCTACCAACTTAGGGTCCGAAGTAAAACTCCTATTTGGACTATGTTTTTGCAAAATCTGATAGTGCTATTGTGTTTAAATGGCCTAAAATAGGTTGAATACCAAGTTTCAGACCCCAACTAGGTCTAAAACCCACTGAGTTGAGGTTTCGAGTTGAAAAAAAAATGCACCAACTCGACCGAGATCTCGGTTTTTCCCATGGTCGAGTTGGGGTCGAGTTCCGAGTTTTACTACCTAGGTCCTATATTTTATTTTGGTTTATTATTAATATAGAGGGACAGACCTGCAATAGAACATTCTGTTCTAGCCGCAGGCTCTCTCCCACCTTTGGAGCTTGCGTGGTTCTCTTCTTCCCCTCTTTCTCTTCTTCTTCCCCTGTTTCTTCTAATCTGGTTATAAGAATCTGATATTCTAACATGGTATCAGAGCTTTTATATTCAGATTAGGTCCCTCCATGATTTTTCTCTGCTGATCTTCCTTTCACGATTTTTCCTTGTGGTGTGCAGCCACCTATTGCTGCTTTTACCATGAATTAAAATCACTCCTTCCATTATTAATGGAGTGTTTTTATCCCTACCAATACTACTGATGCTTACTAAGCTTAAGATTGTACTGCCTACAGCCAAGGATTGCAGATATCGATCCTAGGCAAAAACCTTAAGAAATCGATCTCCTCTGTGTGGCTGTGTTAAGGCTATGTTGATTGAAGACTGTCGTGTTGTGGTTCTTGGTTATTAATTGCAATTGTTTGCGCATTAAATTACCTGCCTATGCTGCATAGTTGAAGTGGGTGATATTTTCTCCAAAATCTGAGTTTGATCTCCTCTTGAGCTATTCCTTTGATTTTTTTTCTAGCTGCTGTTGGGTTGTATCTTCTGCCCATCATTGAAGCCTCTTATACTACTGTGATCAGTGTGTGTTGCTCCTTCTTGTTCCCATCCTCAAGAACCATTGTTGCTGCCTTTATCGATTCTTGAAACAATACTCTTACCATGGCTGATACGAAGAATACCACAGATATTGTTAAGGTGCAGAGTACATCCATTAAACTCAAGGGGAGTTCCAATTATCTTCTTTGGGCACAAGCTGTCCATGTCTACATTATAGCTAAGGACAAACTTAGTTATATTACTTCTGCTCCTCCAGCTCTAGACTCCAAGGATTACAATACCTGGGCGAAGGAGAATGCAATTATTTTGATTTGGTTATGGAACAACATGGAACCTGATATTGCTGCCAATGTCATGTTTCACACGACTGCGAAAGGAGTGTGGGATGACTTGAAGGAGACATATTCTCAAGAGAAGAGTATGACTCGGGTTTATGATCATTATGAGAAGCTGTTCCAATTCCAACAGGCTGACAAATCACTTTAAGAGTATTACAGTGCTTTTAAAGGAATTGTTGAAGAGCTGAATGTGTTTCAGCCCCTTGCAACTGATATTGAAAAATTGAAGGTTCAACAGAATGAGTTCTGTCTCAAAATTTTTGCCTGGGTTGAGTCCAAATTTAAAGGCTGTGAAGGGTCACTTACTGGCTGGTGAATCAGTTCCCACACTCAATGATACTTGCTATAGGCTGCAGCGCATTGCCTCTCCTAGTTCCAAACCAAACACCACTCCAAGGAAAACTCTGCTTTCACTACTAGTAGAGGCCGTGGCAGAGGCTGCAATTCAGGGGGAGGACATGGTGCTGGTGGTCGTGGTTTAGGTGGGTAGCATATTGACAAAGCTGCCCGACAGCGTTCTTATTGTGGGAAATCAAATCACACTATTGAGATGTGCTGGTCCAAGCATGGCAAACCAAAGTGGGCTCAACACTTGGCCGATCATGCAACTCCTGAAGATGGTGCAGACATGGTTGCACCCAGTGATACTAAATCAGGTTCAGCCGTGGCAGATTCCTCCACCACCTTTCGTGATGAGGTTCATCAGTTGATATGTCGCATAATGAGTCTAGAGTCATCCATTTCCACTACTGGGGCATCTACTTCCGCTGCCATACTGGCTCATACAAGTACACCTGCTTTTCTTTCCACCACTTCTACACCCTGGATAATGATTCCGGGGCTTCCGCTCACATGACTGGTAAGTCATCTATTTTCAGTTCCATTTCATCAAATTCTCATGCTCCACTTGTTATCCTTGCCAATGGATCTTCTACTCCTGTTACTGGGCATGGTACTGTTTGCCTTAATTCTAACCTCTCTTTCTTTTGTATTACATATACATCAATTTCCCTTAAGCCTTCTTTCAATTAGTCAATTCACTAAAAATCTGAATTGCTCAGTAACATTTTTTCCTTCTCACTGTCTTTTTCAGGATCTTCACATGAGGAAGACGATTGGTGGAGGGCGTGAGAAAGATGGCCTATACTATCTTTATGATGCTGCCCCATGTGCTTCTGCCACTGCAACTACTGTTGATGGAGAGTCACCATTCCAATGCCATTGTCGGTTAGGACATTTGTCCTTGTCTAGGTTAAAAATTCTATTTCCACAATTTAAGTTTTTAGATAGGTTAGGGTGTGAGGGCTACGAGTTGGGTAAACATCATCGTGCTTCTTATCCATCTCGTATTGTGCCCCCATAATAGTTCTTTATTTTCTTTGGTCCATTCAGATGTATGGGGTCCATGTCGTGCAAGTAATAGACATGGTTTTCGGTATTTTGTCACATTTATAGATGACCATTCCAAACGTACATGGTAATATCTTTTAAACGATCGTTCTGAATTTTTACATGTATTTCGCAATTTTTGCAACGAAATAAAGACCCAATTTAAATCTTATATTCAAGTGTTTCGTTCTGATAATGCCTTAGAATTTGTTCAAAATGAAATTTCTTCTTTTTGTGATGATAATGGCATGATTCACAAAACCAGTTGTTCTTATAACCCTCAACAAAATGGGATAGCAGAACGGAAAAATAGACATTTACTTGAGGTCGCCCGTGCTATGATGCTTCATATGCAAGTAACTAAACATTTTTGGTGTGATGCAATTCTTACGACTTGTTTCTTAATTGACCGAATGCCTTCTTCTTTGCTTGCCGATGAGTCTCCCTTCTCTGTACTATTACCAGACTTACCAATTTTTAACTTACCACCTCGGGTTTTTGGCTGTGTGTTTTGTTCATAATCTCCATCAACCAGGTGATAAGTTAGATCCTAGGTCCACTAAATGTGTTTTTCTAGATTACTCCCGTACTCATAAGGGATACCAGTGTTATGAATCTATTACTCGGAGACAATTTGGTAGTGCTGATGTCACCTTCTTTAAAGGTACCTCCTACTTCTCTGCTCAGCCCGCCGTGTCGGATGATTCTTTGACTGTGTCTCACCCTCCTCCCATCCCTGTAGTTGTTCCTCCATCTAATCCTCCACTACAGGTGTATCGGCGTAAGAGGCATACTGGGCAACACAATACAGATACTATTGGTCCATCTCCATCTCTTCATGCACCGACCCCAACCTTTGGTACAGATCCTCCCTTACTTGCTCTTCTTGACTTACCAGCTGAACCAGATGACTTGCCAATTGCTGCTCGTAAAGGTAAGAGGTAATGTACCCAAAAATCCTTAGTTGCTTATCCCATTGATAAGTTTGTATCTCTCTCACATCTTCCATCCAGTTATCATAGTTTTGCTCACTCTTTGTCTACCTATACAATTCCTCGCACCCACATTGAAACCCTTGCTATCCCTGCTTGGAAGAAAACCATAGATGTGGAAATGGATGCCTTATTGACTTGCCATACATGGGAGTTGGTGGAGTTACCTCCTGGTAAAGACCTAGTAAAGTGTAGGTGGGTGGTATATGTAAAGAATCTCAAAACCTATAATTAGTGTCTGGGCAAAGAGAAGAGAGAAGATTGAAAGAGATGGAGAAGAAGAGAGAAACAATGGGAGAAAAGAGTTGTGTGATAGAATATCTGTTCTACTGTACCAACCAACGCATATTTATATTAAACCAAAACAGAATTACAAAAGGAATATAACTCTTACCTAATTAAGCCTAAAGCCTAAAACAAGAAACTTACTTAGACTAGGAAACTAATAATTAAAAACATAAACTAATAAAGAAAACCACAATAGGGGGACTCCCGAGTCCCACTATCGTGTTACATATCTCTTAACACTCCCCCTCAAGCTGAAGTATACACCAGAAGAAAGCTCCAACTTGGACCAACAAGAACTAATATGAAAGGCAGCACCAGTCTTGAACACATGTAGTCATAGACACCAGCAAGCTCAAAGCAGCACTCCAATCAATAAATCCATCAACAATAGCAGCTCAAACAAATCCAATCGGCAACACGTCAACACCAAAAGCTCTTTCTAAGAAAGATAACAAAATGCAACACCCAACGGCTACATCAAACGTCCCTCCCAATGAAGGCAACAAAATGCAAGTAGTAACCTGCTCTAACAAAGACAAACAAAAGTGCAACTCCAATGGTTACACAAAATCTCATAAAAGTGCAGCTCCGATGACTACACAAAAGGCAGTAAAAGTGCAACTCTAATGGCAACACCAATTCCACAAAAATGCAGCTCCAATGGCCACACAAAAATCCATAAAGTGCAGCTCCAGTGGCTACACAAAAGCCCATAAAAGTGCAGCTCCAATGGCTACACAAAAACCCTTCTCAAGGAAGGCACTCCAACAAATAAAATTGCTTGCAATAGACATCTTCACAGACAGTAGACACCTCCCCTCACGTGTAGCATTACACTTGAACAAATAACGACCAATAATCAACATCTCAAAGGACCGACATCTCAACAAATCTTATAAGAGCACCAGCAAATAAGATCCCAATAAATTAATCTTCAATCACGATCAGCCACATATAATCACCAATAAAATAAGCACCCCTCACGATAGCAAATAAATTCCCCAACCAATGCAATCCGAGGTCCACCAAAACAAGATAATGGCAAATTTGTAATTAATCCATCAATCTCAATGTAATCCCAGACTTAAATCCGATTATTGATCCACCCAAGAGAAGAAGTAAAACATAAGTACAAGTAGTGGTAATATGGTAATAAACCAGAAATTTCAAGAGGCTCTTGGGTAAATAAATATGGGAATGGCATAATCGTAATTAAGGTGAAATCCAATTTTAGCACAAGCAAAGGCAAAAGGGTAAATCTGGAATGAAATATAAAATAATGACAAAGGAGACTTTGACACAAAGGAAGGGGTATTTTGGAAAAACATAAAGTAGATAAAGATATGACAAAAGGAGATACCATGGATGGACTTTCAGTGGAGTGGTAGTTTGGAGAAACAATATTAAAAACAGTTTAAAGATAAATATCATGAGTCATGACTCGTGACTAGTAAAAGAGGGAAGTCTTCTTCCTCACAAAACAGAGGCAGCGTTACCAACAAGGCTGTGAAACCACAACTCTTGCGGGAGTAGGTTCTCTTCTCTAGCGGACAACAATCAACAATTGGCAGCAGAGACAGCAGCAACAATCGATACCAGTTGAGACAACATAGAATCAATCAGCTAGCACAGCCAAGATATTGATAAACAACCAAATACTTGATGGAGAATGAAGGCGAGACAGCCAAGCAGTTCAGTCGATCAGCAAATCATGGTAATATAACAAGTGCAAATCAGAGGCGCATGTAGCAAACCAATAGCTAATACTCTCTTGTAATCAAGAAACAAGAAAGAAAACCAGAACTAACGTGAAGTCTTCTTCCTTCCAGAAACCAGAACCCACAGTGGAAATCAGGGACACATAGGCACTAATCAAAGGGGGAATCGAGGTGGAGAAACCCTTAGCTGCAGATTCACCATCAATTCGATTATCAATAAGCATGCCCAGTAGAACGTAAACCAGAAAGTCAGCAAATCAATCCTTGTTTAATATCTCTGTTCAATTTGACACTGTTCATGTAGCCTCTGATAGAAACGAGAAAACCTAGTTCAAATATGATCTTCAGCAATAGCAGCAAACCATACCCAAAAATTGAAGTAGTATCAGTTAGAAGACCATATAAATCTTCGATCATCAAAACAGCAGAACAACGTTTTCACAATCACAAGTATAATTTTTCATACAAAACCTTCATTGAAACCCATACGAAACCGGAAAACTAAAAACGACTCTTAAACCGGCAACTAGCTATAGCTCTGATACCATGTAAAGAATCCCAAAACCTGTTACCAGTGCCTAGGCAAACAGAAGAGAGAAGATTGAAAGAGATGGAGAAGAAGAAAGATACAATGGGAGAAAAGGGTTGTGCGATAGAATATCTATTCTACCATACCAACCAACGCATATTTATATTAAACCAAAACAGAATTACAAAAGGAATATAACTCTTATCTAATGAAGCCTAAAGCCTAAAACAATAAACTTATTTAGACTAGGAAACTAACAATTAAAGACATAAACTAATAAAGGAAACCACGATTGGGGGACTCCCCCTATTGTGTTACATATCTCTTAACATACACTATCAAATATCACTCTGATGGTATTGTTGAGCAGCTTAAAGCTCGCCTGGTACCTAAAGGATACACCCAGACTTATGGTATAGACTACTTTGAGACTTTTTCCCCTGTAGCACGGTTGAATTCAGTTTGCCTTCTTATTTTTATGGCTTTAAATTTTGATTGGCCTTTATTTCAGCCTAACATTAAAAATGTCTGCCTCTATGGTGACTTACTCGAGGAGGTCTATATGGAACAAACCCCAGGGTATGTTGCTCAGGGGAGAATGGTAGACGTGTGTGTAGGTTGCACAAGGCTATTTATGGGCAAAAACAGTTCCCTCGAGCATAATTCGAGAAGTTTAGTGATATTGTGACTAGTTATGGTTTTTCTTAGTGTTTTTCAGACCATTCAGTGTTTGTTCGTCGCCAAGGAGAGAAATTGGTTGTTCTTGTTGTCTATGTAGATGACATCATTGTCTCAGGGAATGATGAGGGTGCCATTAAGGAGGTAAAAGATTATTTACAGCAACATTTTCAGACCAAAGACTTGGGTCTGCTTCATTACTTTCTTGGGATTGAGGTTGTTAGAAGCAAAAAGGGAATCAGCCTCTCACAAAGAAAGTATATTTTAGATCTCGACTGATACTGGTATGCTTGCTGCAAAACTTGTGGATACCCCTATGGATCCAAATAAAAAATTTGGTATTGATGATGGTGAACCTCTTAAAGAGGTACATTCCTACAAAAGCTTGATTGGAAAACTAATATACTTGATTGTTACTAGGCCAGACATATCATTTGTTGTTGGTGTTCTCAATCAGTTCATGCAATCTCCTTTAAGTCTCATTGGGATGCAGCAATTCAGGTTCTCAAATATTTGAAGGGTGCTCCTGGAAAAGAGCTTATTTATTGTCCCAATAGACATATGAAGTTAGTTGTGTACTCTGATGCAGATTGGGTAGGTTCGGCTAGTGATCGTTGGTCTACCACAAAGTATCGTACTTTTTGTTAGAGCAAACACCAACCAAAACTCGAAAGAAAACAAAACAGAGAAAGGCGACACAAAGATTTAACGTGGTTCACACACCAGTATGGTGTGCTACGTCCACGGGCGAAGGCGAAGCTGTTTCACTATGTAAATCAGAGAAAATTACAATGGACATCTCTCAAGAACACCCAAAACATCGCTACTTCTCTCTCCCAGAACCCTAAAACGAAAACCCCAAAGATCTTCACTCATCTTTACAATAAGGCGACTAAAGAACATAAATACTCCTCCATCGGGTCCGTGTCGATCCATCGGGTGGGGTCGAACCGTACCACAACCCTCCGCTACCATCACCGATCTCAGAAAAAGTTCCATTCGGATCCCCACAAAAAATGTCGAAGCGGGTCATTCTTCGAAACGGGTCGAAGAATTCGATACATACATAACACTTTTGTTGGCGGAAACCTGGTTACGTGGCGAAGCAAGAAACAAACCACGGTTGCTAGGTCTAATGCTGAAGCAGAGTATAGAGCTATGGCGCATACCAGTGCTGAGTTGATGTGGATTCGGTCGCTTCTCCTTGAGATGGGTTTCCGATACCGACTCCTATGAAAATAGGAGTTGGGTACATTGAGATGGGTTGCCAGGTCTAGTGCTGAAGCAGAGTATAGAGCTATAGCGCATACTACTGCTGAGTTGATGTAGATTCGGTTGCTTCTCCATGAGATGGCTTTTACGATGCCAACTCCTATGACAATGTATTGTGAGTTTGTGACAATCAAGTAGCCATCTACATTGCTAGTAATCCGGTCTTTCATGAGAGGACCAAACATATTGAAGTGGATTGTCATTTTGTTCACAGTGCTATGTTAAAGAAGTTGGTCGAGACACCATTTGTTTCCTCATCTGATCAACTAGCTGATGTGTTTACCAAGTCGCTATTTGCCCCTAACTTCCGTACTTGTTGTAACAAGCTAAGCATAGGTGATATATATATGCTCCAGCTTGAGGGGGAGTGTTGAAGTATTACCGTCAAGATCTAGGTGCAGTTTAGTCTTTCTATTTTCTTTTCTATTAGTTCTTGAAGTTTATGTTAAGTCAATTAGTTGTAAGGGGCAGTATTGTCCTATATTTTATTTTGGTTTATTATTAATACAGAGGGACAGACCTGCGGTAGAACATTCTGTTCTAGCCGCAGGCTCTCTCCCAACTTTGGAGCTTGCGTGGTTCTCTTCTTCTTCCTCTGTTTCTTCTAATCTGGTTATAAGAATCTGATATTATAACAGGTCCATTACAATTAATATTTCTTATATTTAATAATGAAAATATCTTTACAAAAAGATGTAATTTAATTAATAAAAATATCCACATGATTAAAAGTTTTACAATCCAATTGTCAAATTGTAAACTTCAGTATGTTCTAATAAAAGAGTTTGCAAAGCAACATGCCTAGACGGGGTTCTAATATCCTCCTTTGCTTAAGTCAAGCTTCTGAACAGCGTCAGGGATATCTCTAAATATTCTTGTCTTTTCCTCAGAGTCTTGAATTGCTTCTTTTAGCGTTCTTTTTTTGTCCTCCTCGCCTTGGATTGCTCATGGATTCACAAACATAATCTAGATGGCACTCAATAAAAATAAATCAGTTGTATTTACCTAAAACAATACAAACATAAAAATATATCCCACCAATAAAAATAGTTCAATCAAACTTAAACAACCAAAATATAAAAAGAAGTCACTAAACACGGACTTGAAAAACCAAATGTTTGTACATCCCAAATGTACTATTTTAACGCTTGCAACATCCACATCCTTCTTTCAGGAATCACTTCTATAAATGATATTCTCCAAGCAGCATCACTGTGAATTTTTTGTTGTGCATTCACATACATCTCTGGTGTTAGATCTGGTATGGTGTCCAACAGAAATTGACAATTCTTAATGTTGTAGGGTCCATCTACAAGAGGATCAGTAGGAGGCACAGTAGTAGTAGATGCTTCAGGAACTGAGGTGGATGTGGGAGTGGTACTGCCTGCCCGTTCCATTTTCCAATTAATGAACTTGCTAAAGTAGCTCATTGAAGCAGTCATTTGTCTTGAGGTACTCTTCTTCCTACAATCCTGAGGTGTTCTATCTAGCCTTCGTTTCTGTGAAGTAGGAGTGACTTCCTCAACATCAATATGTTCTATATCATCCAAATCTACAGAGAGGGGGGATCCCTGTGTAGGTATCTCAACCTCATAATCAGGATCAATGCTGATCCTACTTGAAATTTTCAATGATTGTGGAGTAACTCCTCTATCTCCCCGAGCATAATGTTCGGAAAAGATCTCTTGCAACTCAGGCCACCATGGAAGACCACTCTTTCGAAATTTGGACCAAATTGGGTTTGCCTGTATATTTAAAACCAATGTTTTATACAAAGATTTATCAAAAATAACGAATTATGGCACATAATTGCTTAAAGGAATGTTTTACCTTTACAGCCAGATCCCAAACAGAATCTTCTGCAGTAACAGTCCTAGTAATTGAGTCCCAACCAAATCCCGTTGTCTCCAGAAGTTGCTTGAAGTTATCATAATCATTTCGTAATTTATACATCTTACAACGGAGTGGTTCCTTATTAAAAGGACGTCGAAAAGCAGCTTCTAGTCCAGTTTTGATGTTCTTCCAACCAACTTTAGTGAATGTTGAGTTAGTCTTTTGACCATCCCTCGCATTATCAACCATTAGATTAATGAATTTCTCTAACACAGATGCATTCCAAATAACAGTGGTTGGAGTAGGAGTAACTTCCTCAACATCAGTATGTTCTATATCATCCAAACCTGCAGAGAGGGGGGGACCCTGTGTAGGTATCTCAACCTCATAATCAGGATCAATGCTGATCCTACTTGGAATTTTCACTGATTGTGGAATAACTCCTCTATCTCCCCGAGCATAATGTTCGGAAAAGATCTCTTGCAACTCAGGCCACCATGGAAGACCACTCTTTCGAAATTTGGACCAAATTGGGTTTGCCTGTATATTTAAAACCAATGTTTTATACAAAGATTTATCAAAAATAAGGAATTAAGGCACATGATTGCTGAAAGGAATGTTTTACCTTTACAGCCAGATCCCAAACAGAATCTTCTGCAGTAACAGTCCTAGTATTTGAGTCCCAACCAAATCCCGTTGTCTCCAGAAGTTGCTTGAAGTTATCATAATCACTTCGTAATTTGTACATCTTACAACGGAGTGGTTCCTTATTAAAAGGACGTCGAAAAACAGCTTCTAGTCCAGTTTTGATGTTCTTCCAACCAACTTTAGTGAATGTTGAGTTAGTCTTTTGACCATCCCTCGCATTATCAACCATTAGATTAATGAATTTCTCTAACACAGATGCATTCCAAATAACAGTGGTTGGAGTAGGAGTAACTTCCTCAACATCAGTATGTTCTATATCATCCAAACCTACAGAGCGAGGGGGGCCCTGTGTAGGTATCTCAACCTCATAATCAGGATCAATGCTGATCCTACTTGGAATTTTCACTGACTGTGGAGTAACTCCTCTATCTCCCCGAGCATAATGTTCGGAAAAGATCTCTTGCAACTCAGGCCACCATGGAAGACCACTCTTTCGAAATTTGGACCAAATTGGGTTTGCCTGTATATTTAAAACCAATGTTTTATACAAAGATTTATCAAAAATAAGGAATTAAGGCACATGATTGCTGAAAGGAATGTTTTACCTTTACAGCCAGATCCCAAACAGAATCTTCTGCAGTAACAGTCCTAGTATTTGAGTCCCAACCAAATCCCGTTGTCTCCAGAAGTTGCTTGAAGTTATCATAATCACTTCGTAATTTGTACATCTTACAACGGAGTGGTTCCTTATTAAAAGGACGTCGAAAAACAGCTTCTAGTCCAGTTTTGATGTTCTTCCAACCAACTTTAGTGAATGTTGAGTTAGTCTTTTGACCATCCCTTGCATTATCAACCATTAGATTAATGAATTTCTCTAACACAGATGCAGTCCAAATAACAGTGGTTGGAGTAGGAGTAACTTCCTCAACATCAGTATGTTCTATATCATCCAAACCTACAAAGAGGGGGGATCCCTGTGTAGGCATCTCAACCTCATAATCAGGCTCAATGCTGATCCTACTTGGAATTTTCACTGATTGTGGAGTAACTCCTCTATCTGCCTGAGCATAATGTTCTGAAAAGATCTCTTGCAACTCAGGCCACCATGGAAGACCACTCTTTCGAAATTTGGACCAAATTGGGTTTGCCTGTATATTTAAAACCAATGTTTTATACAAAGATTTATCAAAAATAACGAATTAAGGCATATAATAGCTGAAAAGGAATGTTTTACCTTTACAGCTAGATCCCAAATGGAATCTTCTGCAGTAGCAGTCCTGGTATTTGAGTCCCAACCAAATCCCGTTGTCTCCAGAAGTTGCTTGAAGCTATCATAATCACTTCGTAATTTGTACATCTTATTACGGAGTTGTTCCTTATTAAAAGGACGTTGAAAAGCAGCTTCTAGTCCAGTTTTGATGTTATTCCAACCAACTTTAGTGAATGTTGAGTTAGTCTTTTGACCATTCCTTGCATTCTCAACCATTAGATTAATGAATTTCTCTAACTCAGATGCATTCCAAATAACAGTCATTGGAGTAGGGTTTGAACTAGATGCCATTTGATAACCTATCTGTAAGCAATTGGAACAAATGCTTAATCAAGAGGAAACTGGTAAATCTGAAATTACAATACCTTTTCCCCCTATTAAAACTGTTGTAAAACTCCTAAATAAAAACTATAAGGGGACTCAGAAAGAATAGAATGCACAAAACATCCCTTGCACTGAAATACTATGGGACATTTTCACATACAATAGCATGGAACCCAATTAAACAAACACATCCTCCTGCATCATAACCCCAATACCAAAATCAATCAAAAAGTGTGTGGATTCAGAGGTGTATCTAACACAAAATTCCAATATTCAAAGCTAAATTTAACTTTCACTTTTAGAAGTCAAATTCCATTGTGCCAATCTTGGCTAAGCCATCAGACATGAGTCTATGTTTTGCAGCCCATCTAATTCAACCCCAAATCAGAAGCAATTGGCTTGTTGCCTTTCAAAGTCATAAGTTTGAACACAGGAGTTTGATTCAGGAGTTCCCCATTATTAATCCAACTGTGGAAGATGTTTTTGAAGGGGCCAGGTCACCTCATATAGAGATATAAGCAGTGATAATCTGTAGGACGACGAAATGAGTAGGATTCCACTCCTAACTGTGGATTTTCTCTTTCACTTGGTCTTAGAACTTTGATTCACAAGGATGAAATGAGTAGGATTGAACAGCTAGATCAAACCATAGAGCCTATGTACAGTATCTCATCGCAAGATATCTTAAGGGAATTGTCATGATTGAATTGGGTAGAATCTTGCATGAACTGAACTACTAAAGCTTGAACTGTCTTTATTGGCTTTTGATTTTGTCATTCTCCTAATTGATCAATTAGGTCCTGTGTCAAATCTCATCTTATCCCCACACTCACATCAACCTATCCACCACTAATACACTGAAAGAAATTAGCCATTCACCATGAGGACTGGATTCCCCCCATTGCTGTCTCCATACAATGAAGGTAGTTTTTAGATTAATTACATGAGTTTAATGAGACAAGACCATAAAATAATTTGATGGTTGATGTTAACAAAAACAGTGTATGTGGGCCTGGAAATTGGAATGGAGGGGTGTTTGATGGGGACAAAGAGGAAAAAACCAGCATATATACTGTATTTATAGTTACATACATCAATTCACTCTTCAAAGCATGTATCCTCATGTAAGCACCCAACACACTATACCCATGTACTAAACAGTCATACTTTTTGCAATCCAAATTCACATCAAAGATTGGCCGAAAACGAAAATATGGACAGAGAACAACATATCATTTGCAAGATATCACAGACAAGATTTTTCTATACCATAATAAAGGAAGATATAAACGAAGATCCGGAGAAAAAATGAAGTTCAAAATCAGGAAATCAAGATCTCACAAACAAGAATTTTCTATACCATAATAAAAAGAAAACTCTGAATAAGGATCGAGATTGGCCCTGCAGTTCAGGTTTTCCAGACTTGGGAAATAGGAAGCATTTGATGTACAAACAATGAAAAAGCAGTTAGTGGAGCTATAGCATGAGTCACATAGAAGCACTCATGTGGTACGGCTTTATGTCCAGAGACCGATTATTCTAGGGTTTCCTGCTTCGATTTTTTCATTCCGTCAAAAACAAAATCCTATCTACATGTGTTTTGGTAGAAAAAAATTTCTAGGGTTTACTGATAAGAGAAGAACAAGAGAGAGAAAGGCGAGTGTTGCAGAGAAGAGAGGGTACCTGGACGGTGGAGGTAGACACACAGCGATGAGCTCCAGTGGGCAATTGTTACCTTCAATGGCTTGAGGACGATGAGAGAGCACAACGTCTCGGAGTTGGAGTCGATGGATATCGGGCACAGTTTCTCCTAATTTGTTTCAAGCAACCAAAAAACAAGTGAAACTTGTTTCTTCAAACCTGTTTCTTGGCCCAAAAATTTTGATTTCTATTTCAAGAAACGGTAGAAACAAAACAAGTTTTATCAAACACTTTGTGGGGTGTTTTTCCATTTCTTAGAATAGAAAACGGAAAACATGTTTCTTGGAGTGTTATCAAACGGCACTGAAGTGTTGTCATGCAGGCCCCAATGTTGCAAGAAGCTAATCTAATCCTAAGTTTTTGGACTAGTTTTTTCACTCGCACTTGTCCATTGTATGAGAAACCTTGCCTACTTGTCACCACATCTGGGTGTCGACGTGGCACGTCGCTTAAAGGGGACGTCCTAGCAAACGGTGAATAAGACATGAAACATAAATAAAAATATACTCAAAAGATAGGGTCCATGCAAAGAGATTGGCTGCATATAATATAATGCCGGCTGCCTACCTGGCGCACCAAAAGTATATAAATAATTAAATATTTTAAAATATATATGTATATATGATAAAGTAGAAAGCAAACCCCTACTATGTTAAACAATCAACCCCACCACTCAAAATATAAAAACATAACAGAAGAACAGCAAATTACCATAGCAGAAAAATAAAACAAACTAACAAATCCATAGGCACACATCTCAAGCATAGCTATATCAAACAAGGAGATTAGAAACAGGTTCCGAAAACACATACTACAAACCAATGAAAATTATTACAAAAAAGAAACCACAACCTTAGCATACTAGTGACACTAAGCTAGCAATAAGTGCCAATCCCACCAAACAAATCAATACCGACACAAGAGCAAAGTCAAAACAAGAAAGCAAAAAACAAAATATCCAAAGCCCAAGGAAGCAAAACTAGACGTGAAGCAGCAAAACTCACAACAAAAACCCAAGCGAATCTTTAAAGAAAGACAAACAGGAGAGGTATAGGGGAAGACAAAGAGGCAAAACAAAACAACCAAAGTGTTACATGCTTACGTATGCATGACGTGTACATGAGAGGCCATGGCTTACATGGCTATGTATGGGTTACTTACATGTATTATGGTGATAGATATGGTTCTCTCTCTCTCTTGCGGGAAAGAACCAACGAATCAAGAACCCAAGCGCCACAAAAGGGCAGCCAAGCTTCCGAACAAGAACTGAAGTGAATGCACCACCAGACTCCAGAGCCTCCGGATCGCCCTTCTCAACAGACTATAGGGCTTCAAAACCGTCTAACAAACAAGCTAAAAGGAGAAAAATGTAGAAACGAAAGAAAAAAGAAGAAACGCACTTATAGACCCTGTTTGGTAACACTTCCGTTCTGGGAGAATGTTCTTTTCACATAAGTGCTCTTTTTCGATTCCTTTAAGTGAGAAACGAATAGTCTCGTGGAAGAGAAATAACATTTGGTAAAATTGTTACATTTCTGTTCCACGAACAGAAAAAGAACAGAAATAGTGTTTGGAAGACATTTTACAAAATCACTTCTTTTCTACAAAATAATTACATAAATTCCATTAGGTTCATTATTAATCCATAATAATTATGATTATACTACCCATTATCATGAATAATACTATAATTAAAAAATTGTTGATAATTATATTGACGAAAATCAACATAGCTTATTTACCTAAGATTCCTTTTTCCAGTTTGGTACCTAAAATCAATAACTTAATTGAAATTAGAAAACCAAAGCAACATAACAGCAAGAAGAACAATACTTTATACATCAATTCCCAGCAATATAAACACCTAAATATTAGGCCAGCAGCAAGGTATTAAAACTCTTACAACTGAAACAATATATAATAGTGGCTTAAGATGATCCCAGGTATAACCAGACCTGACCAACTTATTATTCATCAAACTACCATAGAAGAGTAAAGGAAGGGAGGAAACTTTTAAAGCCCAGGGATTTATGAAACTCTTTAGACATGGTAGATATAAAATTGTGGCTTCATCAATTTGGAGTTCACATGAACACAAAACAAGGAGGTTCAAACAGAGCTCTTCAAGTTTAAAATGTTAATTGGATGCAATTTCACAAATACAACAATTGCTTACCAACCAAGAATAGGAAAGGATCACAGTCTAGTGCTAGTTTTTCTATCTGGTCAGACAAATAACAGTAGAAAAAGGGCTTTCAGAACTAAACTTAGGCTGTATCTGTTATTGATTTTCACCTGAACCAATGAGCAATGACCATCTCTTCTGTGAACCATATGGGCCAGCTAGTGCTTCATGGATTATGATCAAAGCCAAACTGGATATTCTCAACAACAATTCGGTTAATGTCTTTATCAAGTTCAGTTGATCCATGCATTTTTATGTGGCAGTGTCCTATTGCTTGTACAGCTAGTGCAAGTAGTGTTTGCTTTTACAGCTAGTGCAAGTAGTGTATTTATTCCCATTGACAGAATTATCCATTTTATGCAATTGATTGTCGTCAAGTATTTTACCCCCCAAAAAAAAAAAAAAAAAAAATTTGCTGTCAAGCAAAAGTAACAGTAAGGATGTTCTTCATATACAAGATAAAAATTATTCTTCTTATACTAATCCTTAAACTCTTAGCAAACCTCCTCGAAGCACAAGCCCTTCAAAGGTTTTACGTTGCCTATAAGTTTGCAGGTATGTTAGTCACTGACAGTAAATAAAAGGTAACACAATGAACCATTTGAATGCAAGATATCTGAAATTCATATTTGCCTGTGAGTTCCATCAATTACATTGTCTCTCTAGACTCGAGGTTCTAAACCAGTGGTTACGTGCCATATCCTCTCTTACCTCTCAGCATTATAAAATGGTAGGATACCACACAACATTATATTCACATAATCACACAGGGTGAACTTTCGATGACAATTGTGTAACATTGTAGACATTCTTGAATTGTTCAGCCCCACAAAGGCATTTCCAAGTGAAAAATTGGCTTCACTAGATAATCCTAACCACTTGAACAATTTCAATGTTGGGTGAACGACAATACAGACAACAAAGCAAAAATTTATAATTCTTTAACTTTTTGCCGTATTTCTTACTATGTTGATAATATAAATTGATAAGGATTTAAGATTCAAAATGCACAAATATATACACCAAAATCGACTCACCTGGGACTGTAGGGTATGAACTATAGATTTGTTCACCACTTATCCAAATTTCTCTTCCATTTTCCCTGCAAAAAAATGAAATCCGATAGTTGCTTTATTCTATCTTCATCTTTGAGCGGATAAAATAATTTTTCATTAAAAAAAAACTTCAACAGATTTGTAAGTTCGATCTTTACTGGAATGCCTAAGTTGCAAACTAACGATATGAATATGAGGATAAAAAAAACCTCGGTTTGATATTTTGGGGATTTTAGGGCTTGGTGTTGAAAACGATGGGGAAATAAGAAAACTACGGTTTGTGGAACAGGGGTAGGGGGAAGTAACGGTTCCCCTGTTTGTCCATTCACTTCAACTTCGAGTGAATGGAAACCTAGGCTACAGTGAGAAACCGAGAAAGAGAGATAGAGAGGGAGAACGAGAGTGAGAGTGAGAGCGACGGCGACAGCGACAGCGACAGCGACAGAGTGAGAAGAGGGGTGAAGAGAGAGGGAGAGGAGCAACGGTTTCGAAGCTATACCTGAACACTCGGACGCCTGGTTCAGCAAGTCGAATGAATTGCAGAGAGAGAGAGCTTCAGCTTTGCGATTTTTTTCCCGCCTTCTACATCTTCGGCACATTCAGGTCATCAAGCGGGTTACAGGTGTCTGTCGGATAAAGATCTCCAATTCTTTAATCTGGCAATTCCAGGCAATGCCACCTTCATTGTGCGACATGTGGCACAAACAGATCTAATGGTCAAGAATGATTTGCACCATTTCATGAATCACAACCCGATTTGGCAACCGGGTTATGGTAACCCGAGCAGCACCCAAATCCAAAACAGAGGAAATTTGTAAAAAAAACGCAGAAAGGGGAAGATTAGTTTCAAACTGCGACTTTCCCTCTCCCTCTCTCTCTATGTTCATCTCCTTCCCTCCTTCCCACCATTGGAGAGCTTCAAGGTTTGAAATCAAAACCTAATTTCTTTTGTTTCACAATGATCTTCAACATGGGGTTCCTCTCTGCTTGCAATTGTTGTGTTTTCTTCCAAACTTTCTGAATGCCTGACATCTTGTGGCTTTCTATTTTTGATGGGTTCCTCATAAATGACACGCTTTGTTTCAATGGAAGAGAAGGGTCTGGTCTTAGCAGGGACGAATGATGAAGCATTCCTTGCTCTACTGTTCTTCAAATAGTCCTCATAGATATCATATTTTTGTTTGGAAGAAGAGAAGGTACCAGAATCGGCGGCAATGATAAGGATGAGGACGTTGGAAAGGAAGAACCAAAATTTGGTATTGTGGAAGAGTTCTTCAGGAGAGAAATCAAAATGGACCACAGAAAAACAGATCAAGATGAAGAAGAGAAAGGCTGAGATAGAGACTGTATCTGACTTGAGAGGTTTCTCTGTTGGGTTGGCTTTGGTTGGTTTCTCTTGATTTAGCAGAGGATTAAACCACAAACAACCCAGTTTACCTTGACCATTAAAACGAATTTAAAATTAATTTAGTAAAAAGACCTCGTTTCTGAAACTATTCCTACACGGATACGATACCTCTTTGAGCCTTCAAGTCTTCTTCAAGCCTTCAAGTCCCTTCAAGCCATGGAGTTGTTTCAGGGCTTCGAAGAAGGAGAGTATAGAGTCCAGGATTTTGAAGAGGAAGAGACCGACTAAGATCGATATTCCGATTTCTGCTTTGTGTTTAGCGGCTGCGACGCCTGCTTTGGGAGGTGTAGAACGAGGTTGAGTTCGAGAGGGATGGCAGTGCTAATCGGGTTTCTCGGATCAGGTAAGTAAAACGGGTTGGTAGAGACTGAAATGGTGCAAATCATTCTTGGTCATTAAATCTATTTGTGCCACGTGTCATATAGTGAAAATGGCATTGCAGGGAATTGCCCGATTAAAGAATTGGAGAATCTTTATCCGTGTCTGTCTGCGAGATTTCAATCTGAGAGTCCACAGCTCGCAAGCTGGATAATTCCACTGGGCGTATTATCATATTTGATAGATGGCCCACATCCGTCCAGATTTCAAGGTAAATAATCGTAACCTTCGGAATGGTTTTCGCCGCAGTGGCAGAGCATAAAATCTGTGGCACAAACCATTGGATTTTTATCGGCTGTATTGACACGCTCCATTTTGCTACTGTATATACTTAGATGCTTGACATGTGTTTCCGACTAATCCAACTGTCATAAAACTAAATAAAAAATTTGCTTTTTCTTTTTGTCATTTTGCATTTTAATTTTCAATTCTTTTATGTTTTGTTTCAATTGCGATTCCCAAAATTCACTCTTCAATAACCCTCCTCTCTCTCCTCTCTCTCCTCTCTCCACTCTTTCCCGCTTCTCTCTCTCTCCTCTCTCTGCTCCCGAAATCATCGAAGAGCTTTCTCTCCGGCGAACACCTTGGTCTGCATCTGTAGCCCCGCCGTGGAAGAAGAACCCTGCTGCAAAACCCCAGCCGTAGCCCCACCGTTGAAGAAGAACCTTGCTGCGAAGAACCCGCCGTGGAAGAGGAACCCTGCTGCGACCTCTAAGGAGAGGACTCCGTGCTGCTCAGGTGAGGCTCACCCCACCGATCTGTTAGTTGCTTTACATTCTTTGGTTTCCCGATAAAAAGTTTATCGAGAATTTTTTGGAAAGCTTGCTTCCTCCCTCGCAAGAATCCAAACTCTGAAGGAAAGATTGCCTCCTCGGCTCCTCCCTCGCAAGAACCCAAACCCTGCTTGAACTGTGAACTACCTCCTCCCCTGCTGCAACTACTCCCCTCCCAATTGCATTTGCATCTTCTTAATTTTCTCTGTTCATCGAATGGACATGCCAAGATTGGCTATGCCGATTTCTTTGTATTTGACTATTCCCATTGCATTTGCGTCTTCTTAATTTTCTCTGTTCACCCTCAAAATCTTAACTCTATAACTTCAAGTGTGTGAGCAATGCACGACCATTGATGAAGTAGGAACTAGCTAGAGAAAAGGATGATACTGGCCTTGAATATTGAGTGATGTAGGGAGGGTTTTGGTAGGTAATAGAATTGTTTCATTATTTCATTAATATTTAGAGTTACCCACCGGTTTTTCCATTTGAAGAGAAAACTCATTTCTGACAATGCTTCACCACTTTTCTTTGTGGTACCATCTTTGCTCTTGCCCCTTCTATTGCTTTTGACTGTTCTCATAATTTCTGCTTCAGCCATGTAACCTTTATCAGGGAATAGTGTAAAGATAGACATTATTATTTTATCAAGAATTGAGTAATATTAATTGAACTGGCCACCTGCTAATTATGACTGTTCTCTTCATTGTCTTAAATCTTCTCTCATTTGTGAAAGAGAATTTTTTTGCTAATTGTTTTATCTTGGGCACTCACTGATTAACAGAACCCCAAATTCTTTAGTTTTTCGTAAAAATTTAAAAGAGAAAAGAATGGTAGTCCTTTCTTTTCTATTAGAACAAAGCAAACTCCTTAGTATGAATAACATCTATTCATCTAATGGATGGACTGTCAATGCATATGTAGTACAACAGAAAGAATGATTGAAGCAGAAAACAGCATAATTATTAGGAGAATGGTTAATGTAGCTGAGTTGGGGGGGGGGGGGGGTGGAGATTTAGTTGCTTATGCTTTGTTTGGACTTTGGAGTGAAAGAGTTCAAACTCTCATCCATTTACATTATAACTGGCTATAATTTGAGATTAGATTTTCTGTTATGTCAAATTAGAGTCTCCCAACCATAACTAATTCCTGAAACAGGCTGGAAGCGATATGGAAGCTATTCCTCGAGGGAGGAGGAGCAGTCATGGTGTTGGATCCTCTTGGTGGGAAGATGAGTGAGAAGGTGCAGTCAGGTTTTTTCAGCTATGGTTGTAATCAGCAACTGAATAAAGCAGTCATTTAATAATATTATCTTGCTCCTGTCTTCTTCAATTTTCAATTTTGTTAACTGGTTAAGGTTCTACTTCAGATTCTGTTTTGAAAATTTAATCTTTCAATTCAACTAGAGGTATATCTAAGGTGAGGTTAGTGTAATTTAATTTAATTTAATTTTTTTAATATTGGATTAAACTAAAATGGTTTTAATTAATGTAGGTGAGTCTTTAGCTCAAAAAGGTAGAGCAACTGGCTTTTTACCAGGAGATGATGGTTCGACTCTATCGAGACTCTCATATTGACTAATTAATGAATTTTCTTTCAAAATTTGGTCTTGGTATGAGTTAGTAAGATAGTCTAGAAGGTCTAGAAGGTTTCTATTTTGTTCAAAGAGGAGTGAACTTTTTGTCTAGAAGGTCTAGAAGGTTTCTATTTTGTTCAAAGAGGAGTGAACTTTTTGTTAGGAATTCGTAACTCAAGGAGTTTCTATTTTTGTCAAAGCGTTATGGCCTATATGAAGGGCAACACAACTGACTAAGCTAAATAGTTGAGTTGTTGTGTTCTTTACTGAATTAGAGTTGAGTTGTAGCCTTTTGCTGCAATTGTGGAGAATCCTTTGAGGATTGAAATTGAAAAATTGAACATTCATTGCTGACATGCTTGTCGAGCACGTCACAAAGGGAGCATTATTAGTAATAAGAAAGGTTGAGTTAAAGGATGGGGTTTGGGAGGAAGAGCCAGAAGAGAGGGTTTAATTTTTAAACATCTGATGTTTCCCCTTTCTTCACATACATATGTTTGTAAATGAAATAGTTTGAAGAAATACTTATTCATGAAAATAGAAACTTTAAGCAAGGCTCCGGAATTATTGCTTCCCATCGTGTCTTTGTCCTTAAATTTTATTTGAAAAAGAATGAGATGATCAAGATACCTAGAAATCACACAATATGGAAGCCTTTCATGTCTAGACTCTGAAAGGAAAACAACAATTTAAACTATGTTAGTACTGTTGTTTTCTTTACATGTTTTGCCTCATTTCAAGCTCCTGCTTTATGGATTGTTTCAGTTTCTTTTAAATGATCTGCAACTGTAACTTGGGATACTGCTATTAACTTCTTTCCTTCATTGCTTTCTGCTATAAAAATATCATTTGCAACTGTAACTTGGGACCTTTGACGCTTTGATTACTATTAAACATAAAAAAGAGCATGATTTCTACATGCAGTCACGATTTCGAGAACTATTGAGCCTAGTAAAAAGGGAGAGGCAACAGACACTGTATAATACTCATGATTGCCTTAACTGACTATGCTATTAACAGTTGAATAAAAGGATCTCAGTAGATTCGAACCACCATCCCCTTGGAACATGCTTATGTTCCAAGTGCTCTACCAATTTGAGCTAAAGACCCAACAAATAGAGTTTGAGATTTACAAGTAACCATGAGACTGTGCCACAAACCTTCCTAATGCGTCTCACATGTATTGAAATGATAATGATGGATCATTCTAGATGTGTGTGCAAACTAGAGGGTGGGTGCAACCTTGCAATCAGGGCAAAGGCAGTGATTTTGAAAGCCCTACACTTGCCCGGACAGTTTAGGTAGGAGCAAGAAGGAAAAGTTTAAATAGGGCCAGAATCCAATACTCCTGCAATAGCTCCAATATGGATGCTTAAAAATGAATGATTGCTGATGTGCTATTATTAAAATGAAATATGTGGCACTGGTCAACTTAGTATTTTATTTCATCTTGTAGATCAGGGAATTGTTGTTCTTATATATAGTATTTCAGAGCTAATTGTTCAATTGTTGGTCAAATGTGAACTTCTTGAATTTCTCAGAAAGATTACAAAGAAAATCGAGAAAATGAATTTAGGGAACACTAATGATTCCACTGGAACATAGTCTTCAATGCTGCAATTTGATGATTTGCCAAGAGAGAAGAAATCTGGTTTGTATGTCCTCTGCCTAACTGTCAGAGGTACGTAACCCGATTCAATCTCAATTGAACCCTCTAGAATGAGAGTCAAAAGTAGTGCAAGAACATCTTGTCCAAGCTTCAGATTTTATCAAATTAACTCAACAAGGATGGTTTACAGGTCCCTACATTAGGAGCTTTCTTAGATTTCTGTAGAACATCTACAATCTTACACTGACTGATTCATCAAGGAACCAAAAACAATAGGAAGAAAAATTTTAATCTATATGAGTCATAAGAGAAAAAAAATTCTAAATCCAATTTAGGCTCATTTCTTGTGAAATCAGTTTCTCAATCCAGTTTTGTTGGGGAAACAAAACTCAAAAGCTCCCAAGCAACAGTAGAGAGCAACCAATGCAAAACAGACCAAACTAATACAACTTCAAAGAAACCAAGCATAAGCCCACATGGTCTAGTAACAGAAAGAGAATTCAAAGCTCTGAAGCCCTAAAAGGTCTAGTAGACTTTCATGAACCAAATCAAGAAGGGGGAAGAAAAGGAAGCGTAAAGAAACAGAAATCGAAACCAATCCATAGATAAAGGGGAAAATAGAAAATTTGACATGTAACAATTGATCCATACAGAATTTCCCCATCCTCATACGACTTTTAAGTAACAAAGAAAGTCCAAACATTCCTGTATTATGTGCCACAAAAACAAAAGATAGAGTCACTGCCGTTTCCATACACAAAACTTGAGTTACTAGATATGCAATTCTTGAAAAGAAATACTCAAGTTCAAACAGAGACAGAGAAGACAATGACTGCAGGTAGGAGATGCCTTCTGTTCTAGTACATCAGCATATTCTTAAACAATGGAGTAGTATATGTGGAACCCTTATTGCTCTGGTAAGGATAAAAAGGTAGATTGAAGATAATTCATTTGTTAAGGTAGATTGACGATAAGGGTTAAAAAGAAAGAAGGGTAAAACTAACCACGCTGTTGTCAATAGAAGGTTCTAATGAAGCACCTTCCAGCCATTTGCTAATTGATAAGTAGCAGATAGCCCCTACTACGAAAAACTTGGTGAGTTCTACCCATGCAGGGTTTGGGTTCTTGGGAGGGGAGTAGTTGCAGCGGGGGAGGAGGTAGTTCACAGTTCAAGCAGGGTTTGGGTTCTTGCGAGGGAGGAGCCGAGGAGGCAATCTTTCCTTCAGAGTTTGGGTTCTTGCGAGGGAGGAAGCAAGCTTTCCAAAAAATTCTCGATAAACTTTTTATCGGGAAACCAAAGAATGTAAAGCAACTAACAGATCGGTGGGGTGAGCCTCACCTGAGCAGCACGGAGTCCTCTCCTTAGAGGTCGCAGCAGGGTTCCTCTTCCACGGCGGGTTCTTCGCAGCAAGGTTCTTCTTCAACGGCGGGGCTACGGCTGGGGTTCGCAGCAGGGTTCTTCTTCCACGGCGGGGCTACAGATGCAGACCAAGGTGTTCGCCGGAGAGAAAGCTCTTCGATGATTTCGGGAGCAGAGAGAGAAGAGAGAGAGAAGCGGGAAAGAGTGGAGAGAGGCGAGAGGGATCCACATCCTCTACTTCCATAACTTGTACTTCCACCTGCTTCTCAGCGTGCCACCTGTCTTTATGAGAATCCAACGGCCTACATTCAATTAATTCAATTTTTTTTCAAAATCTGATGAGACCCTCTTTGAACCGATTTAAACCCCCAAAACCAAACCCACTTCTAATCGAACCATTTTCACTCAATCTAAACCCATCTCCATTTCACTCATCCCCATTTCATTTGAACGAAAAGCCCTAAAAGTCTCTGCAACTCATCGCTCCATGAAAGCAACTCTGCAATTCATCGCAGCACATTCGGGAGAACCTCTCGATCGCTCGACACCGTCTCACTATTAAAATCACAAGAGATGATGATTCAAGCTCTGTAGAGCCTCTTCATCTGCAACTCATCGCTCCATGAAACCGTCTCAGTTTTAATGGGTACAGGCAGCAAAGTATCTTCATCCCTTTGAATTTTGCAGAGAGGGTTATAATATTATAACTGACAGAGTTCATATGTGGTTGAGCTTCTGCACAGGACTAATTTCTTCCCCTTTCTTTTCCTTTAAAAATATGATTTATTAACACAATTTTACACAGATCTCTTTGGTTCAGGAAAGTGAGGAAAGGGGTATTAAATCTCAGAGAGACTTAACTGGTATTCTATTTTTGGATCCAATATTGAATGATGATGTAAAAATTACATATGGACTTAACTGGTGTTCTGTTTTTGGATCAAAGTAAACCATCTCCGTATTTTGGATCAAATCTCAGAGAGACTTAACTGATGTTCTGTTTTTGGAAACCAAGGTAGAACAAGGAAAGCGATGAGATTAGAACATAATCCAAGTCCATACTTAAACCAAAACCGCAATGCAGAGTTCTTTTGGAATTTGATTCACTAGGAAGAGAGAGAGAGAGAGAGAGAAACCAATTATTATAGATTCGAGTGAAAGAAAGAAAGGGGTGAAAAAAGGAAAAAGCAAATGAAGCGAGGAAGAGGGGAGATGGTCTTCTCCAATGCGAAAGCCAAATTCGTAGAGCTTGGATGCAATAAAAAGGACTACAGAGTAGCAAGCAGAGCTCACTGAGTGGGTAAAATGTGAGGGAAAAAAAATTCTCTATGAAAGGAATAAAGGAATTACAGAGAGAAAACTAGGTTGTAAACTAATCAAAGAGAGAAAGAAATGCAGTTTTGAGGGCAAAGACAGAGTTGGAAGACACAAACCAAACAAAGGAGAACCAATTACCAAAATTGTCTTAAACCTAAGTTTAAAGCTACGAAAACCGCTCAAAGTTGTAAAAAATACCAATAAAAAATGAGAATGTTTAAAAAGGGAAAAGAAATAATTTGAGAGGAGCAGAAACTAGAAAGAATTTGTCTCATGTTCTAGATTTATGTTTTGACAGAGGGAGACGAAGAGGGAGATTTGTGTTCTTTGTATTGGTTTTTCTTTTCCATTTTTTTCATTGATTTTAGAGTAGTTGAATATCTCTCCTTTATACTTCTATACATAGTTTGAAGGCCGGAGTTGCTCTGAGTTTTGGGAAGAAGAGAAGAAGGGAGTGGAACCCCTGCCAGATTTCGTTAGATCGCCACGGCCATGAACAATTAATCAGATTCTCTGAGTTTTTCGTATGAAGAGGAGACCTTCAGTTCTATGTTCTTTGGTCTGAGTTTTTTGGAAGAAGAAGAGGAAGTAGAAGGGTTTTCAAACGTCGGCCGAACTCTACGAACTCACCTTCTTCCCAGATCGAGTAGCTTGGTTCATGGAAGAGGCTCTACAGAGCTTGAAGAGGAGAAGAATGGCATTGAAAAGTTTGAGACGATGCCATAGAAGAGGAGAAGAAGGGCTTTGAAACGTCAGCCGAACTCTGCGATCTCACCGGAATTGTTTTGAGCAGCAACGGCAGTTTGATGTTCAAGGGAGAAGAGAGCAGCAATGGCGGTTTGATGTTCGTTTGAGAAGAAGGGTTTGAACAAAACGATGTAGAGGATATTAAGTTAGGGTTGTGGGCTGGGTTTGGTATGATCTATAAGAACCGGTTGGGTTGGTTTGAGTGGGGTTTATGGTGGTTCAAACAGGGTTCAGGTGAAATTCAAAAAAATTTGAATTCATTCATTCCCAGCCATTGGATGCTCATAAAAACGGGTGGCGCGCTGACAAGCCGTGGAAGTAGGATAGAAGTACAAGTAATGGAAGTAGAGGATGTGGATCCTGAGGAGAGAGAGGAGGGTTACTGAAAAGTGAATTTTGGGAATCGCAATTGAAACAAAATATAAAAGAATTGAAAATTAAAATGCAAAATGACAAAAAGAAAAAGCAAATTTTTTATTTAGTTTTATGACCGTTGGATTAGTCAGAAACACATGGCAAGCATTTAAGTATGTACAGCAGCAAAATGGAGCGTGTCAGTACAGCAACAGATAAAAATCCCCAAAGCATTCTATCCGTCATGTTTGGAATTAAAAAAATAAAAAAAGGGAAATATTTTTTTTTTTTTTTTTTTTAAGGCAAGAAAAACAAATTTCGGTTTGATTTCAATTCCGTATCATTTTCTTTATCAGTTTGGTATCAGTTTATGTTTCGATTTACCATAAAAATATAGTCATAATATATTATGGGAAAATCTTGTATTTTATGAATTTTGAGCTAGTATAGAACTATAGATAGCTTACCGAATTATATTTGTTTGTATTTGGTTTTGGACTGGTTTTCTAAGATTGGTTCGGTTTCTTATTGGTTTTGATGCAGTTCGGTATGGATTCGGTGTCGTTTAACCTCAATCCCAAACCGATCCAATAGACTTCATTTTGGTTTCGGTTCGAGCCGATTTCAATTGCTCAATCCAATATTGCCATTTCGGTCTAGGGTTTGACACCCCGCGGTTGCATCAAGTTCCATAAACTCATAATCAAAGGACCAGCCTATACACTCTCACATCTTTTTTCGTTTTTTTTTTCGGACCAATTTTTCCTTCATCTAATTCATTATGGTTATTAATATATTTGGATTCCACAAGGAACTGAAAAGGGAAGGGTAGTGTTGCGTCAAGAAATCATTCAGCGGTCCCTCGAGTGCAGTCACCTGCAAAAGGACCAAGGGTGACAAAGGAGAACCGG
Organism: Telopea speciosissima; assembly: GCF_018873765.1. NCBI lineage: Eukaryota > Viridiplantae > Streptophyta > Magnoliopsida > Proteales > Proteaceae > Telopea > Telopea speciosissima. The sequence goes on along the minus strand of NC_057916.1, from coordinate 83,417,458 downwards.
TGTGGTTCCGGCCTAGGACTCTCCGATGCCTAAGTTAGATCTCTCTGAGCAAACAGATGAATCGTAGAATTCAAGATGGGATTTTGGGGGTAGAGCACCTTCCCTTTTATAGTAGAGCATGGCGGTGTGGAGAGTCCCAGTTGATGATGAGTAATCCTCGTAGTTGATAAAGTCCCTGAGTAGCAGGGCTCATCCTTGATTGGTTGTTTTCCCGTGAGACGTGGTGTCATGATAGACTTGGTAGTTGTCTTCCCATGAGATGTAGTGTCATGATAGACTTGGTATCCTTGATGGATAGACCTATCTACGTGGTAGATGAGGTTCCTGGTGTATGAGTCCATCCAGACTACGGGACTGGTAGGCAGTGACCTAGAGTCCTAGAGATGATGCGTGTCTTGTAGATGGTGACGGTGGTACTCTGATCTACGTCTGCCCGGTACCCGCGCCTCAATCCATGCGTCTGTGCGTGTACATAAGAGTCCGTGCCCAAGGGAGGTCGACGCCCAAGGGGGGTTGGCGCCCAAGGGTGGCCGCGCCCGAGGGGATTGGCACCCAAGGGTGGCCGCACCCAAGGGGGTTCGCGCCTGTGGATGTCGTTGGTCGGCGCCTGCGCTTGGTCTTCTCTTGGCCCCGATATGGTCCACCTCCTTGGGCCAGGCATGTGGCAGCCTCTGATTGGTTGGTGTGATTTTGGGTTTATCAGGTAGTTTCAACTTCGTACATAACCGATAGGAGTATAATAATTCACAAGACTCGAATCATGAGATCACATCACCAATGAGGAAGGAAGAAAGGTTATGTTTGTTATACATTTCAAGAAATCACACCAAATGCAGTCTAAATTTCAAAATATCCACTATACAATTCCGAACGCTTTCAAAATATAGTTGTGTAATTCATTCTCTTCAACCACAATTTAGAGTTGATATCTTCAGTGGGGATGATCGAAACCCACAAAATGTTAAAGTTGAGAAGATGAAATGACAAATATTAGTAAATCCATATGATTAAGATCGTAGTTGGAAAACTAATGTTGTGTTTGGTACGAATTCAAAGAATATATTATTGACCTAGAATGCATACCAAAGGCAATTCTGTCTCTCTATTTTTCATTCTTTGGGTGTGACATATGAGAAGTCATGTGTTTTGTTATATAGTGGGTTCACGTTGGATGTTATAAAAAAAAAAAAGGTTCACGTTGGCAGGGACCTGGATCCCCTCTAATGTGTCAGCCCCTCCGGTGCACATTTGACGGCTGGCAATGTGCTAGGATGGGTGCTGGGTACCCCAGTCGTCAAATGCGCGCTATAGGGACTAGCTCGCTGGAGACGATCTGGTTCCCACTAGCAGAACCTAATTTAAAGCGAAAGTGTAAGTAGATTGAGATGGGGGAGTGTAGCCACTTTGCCAATCAATCAGCCAAACAAATGTACTGGTACCTTTGAATGGGAGAGGAGTTAACATGTTTAACCTATAGTTAGAAAACCAGGTTTTCTGACTCGACTTGCCTTTTAAAAAAACCTGGTGACTCGGCCTAGTTAAACTTGATCAAGCCGAGTCATTTTTTTTTTATTATTAAAAAATAATAATAAATTCTACATTGTTATGGATTGGATGATAAAGACTGCAATGTGGACAGAGAGAGAGAGATTGATTCTTTTCATTTATATATAGAATTATAAATGCTACATGGCAATTTCCAAGAAGAGAGAGAGAGAGAGAGAGATGGCTTCTTTTCATTTATATACAAGATTATAAATGTTACATGACAATTTCCAAGAAGAGAGAGATCCAAAACGTTAGTTTTAATAAGTATTTTTGGATTTTAATGTTTTACACATTTAGTTTTACATTTATTAGTTGTTACTTATTATATTTATTGATATATTCACTCATAATCAAATAGTATTTATATTACCCCCAAAAAAAAAAAAAAAAGTTGCATTTATGTATTTAAAATTTGACAAGATTCACCTAGTTAAAAGTGACTCATGTTGAAAATCGAGTCTTGCTTGACTCGGGCAAGTCAATACCAAGTCGCATCATTTTTCACTGTGGCCTAATCTACATGACTCTTGACCAGGTTTTCCAAAATTTTGACTCAACTTGGGTGATTCGGCCGAGTCAAAACCTGGTTTTCCAACTATGGTTTAACCAGGTGTCAAGATTAGGCTATAATTCAATCATGTGGTTCATCTTGTATTTTTTAGTGTGTAGAAATTTGTGAGATTTACGACATGTGGATAGGTTTTTTATCTTAGCCGGTCTAGAAAGTATCTCTAGGTTAGTGCAAATATCTACCATGTGGCAAATTAGTTAGAACTAGAATTTAATGGGTAGAGAGACTATAAGTCCCTTATTCACATGACAAGTTTGAAACAAAATGTAACGCGAACTATTATTGTCACAAAGGTCTGTTAGGCAATACCACGCAGACAAATGATATGTCCATTCCGACCTCTCGATGAGATAGATTAACCACGTGTCAAATTTCAGAGCCTAAGTCAATCAAATACCCCTTTTGTATTGATACACATCTTGTGTCTATCCGTGCATGTGTAATAGTATTTTAGACATTATTGTGCACTCTCCCAATTCTAAGTGGAAACACACGGTTTAGATAAAATAAAATTAAAAAAAAAAGTAAAAATGAATAGCTCAAATTTGTCTTATGATTTTAAAAAATATCACCTTCCATTTTTTACATGGATAACTGCCCAAATGGCAAGTGAGAAAAATAAATTTTGAAATACATGAATCTTAGTCTCAAATTTGACATGTTGCCAATCTAAACCAATTTTTAGATATCCATACAATCAAAATTGTAACATTATTATTCCAAATGGCAAATTTTTGTGCTAGACTAGAAAGATGTTTGCCTTGTCATTTTTTGGAAAAGGAATCTATACACTAGCGATGTATATGGAATTTTACACACTAGCATCTTGTTGATCTTTGGAAGAATTGAGAAACATCTCAACTGTTCAATTCATCATCTGATGTATCTCTCTCCCTCCATTGTCACTGCACTCAATGTCTTTGCATCTCCCCCTTCCTTTGGAGCATGCTCACTGTTGAAAATAGGGATGTAAATGGATCGGATTCGACTCGGATAGTGCTATATCCGCATCCACATCCGATTAGCTTTCGGACAGATTCGAATAGTGCTAAACGGATACAGATCGGATATTTTATCCGTTTACATGTACATATAGCATTTTGGATAGCTATAGCCTATCCGTATCCGCATCCGTTTAGCTTTCGAACGGATTCGGATAGTGCTACACGGATACGGAAACGGATTTCGGCTATTCATTTACACCCCTCCTGCAACCCACTGCTCTCTCTCTCTCTCTCTCTCTCTCTACCTCTGGCCCACCCGTCCCTTTAAGCCGCCTCTACCAACCCTAGCCTCCCCTCTGCAACTGCTCGCTCCAATCCCCTACAACTCACCCCACACCCACTACCACCATGCCCTCCCTTCCGCCTCACCACCCCAACCCCGTCTCTACTCTTTAGCGAATGATTTGGGTTCATGAGAACCACTGTCCTTTTGGAGTGGATCTGTAGTCCCTGAGAACACTAGCATAGTTCACTTCACAACTGCAATTGGCCTTATTGTCCATTGAAGTTGCCAGTACTACTTCGAGGGCTACTAGGAGGAGATCGTGGGCTCACTGGAGCACATCTGGGAGCGGCACATGAAGATGGAGAAGAGGTATGCCCATTGAGGAGGCGACATCCGATGGTGGTGTGGTCGTTCAAAGGGAATGACCATAACAAAGAGTTCAATGTGGAAGCCGATGTTGAAGGGGTGGGGTGGGTCAGGGGTCAGGGAGGTTACTAGCGGGGTGCCCATACAAGGTGGGGAGAGGGGGAGCTGACGAGGGAGGGGTATCCGAGAGAGGAAGGTGCTGTCCTTTTCCTTTTCCCAGATCTTTAGTAGTACTTATTAATTTTCGACTGTTGATAAAATTAAATTAGGCTCTAGCTGGCACGTACAAAAGGAAGAGTAAACATCTAGTAAACCCCCTGAGGTTTATTGACCTATCTTGTAGCCCCCTAGGAACTAAAACCTTATTTACGAACCCATATAATGGACAAAATACTCGTTCCGTATAGTCCACAGTTAAGTGATGATGTCAGCATTTTATATCCCAAAAATACCTGTGTACATGTTTAATGAAAAATTACAAAGTGGAATTTATAGTTATATCCTTATATCATCTTTAACCTTAGATAATCCAATCCCTGTATGCCCAACCGTTGCAAAGAAGACCGTTGGAGGAGTTGCAGGCGATGCGATGAAGCTCAATCCCTATTTAATAGCATCTGTCCATGTGAAATCTGAAGCTCCAACTTCTCTCTTCGGTCACTAAAATTCCGACGACAGAAGAGGATGGGAGAAAAGGCTAACAACTTCTATTAAATAGGAGCAAAGTCCAGTCTTTGGTCCATGGTAACTAACGGGTTATGAAGAAGAGAAGAATAATAAAACAAAATCAAGACTTTTCTCCACCATCACTATTCGAAAACAAAGAAAATGGTACCTTCGGTGGGAAAAAAATGGTTTCTGTCAACCCGCATTTGAGAAGTAAACATAGGAAACCCCAACCCTTAACAGTTAGAAAACCACAAGAATCTCAGAGAACACCATTGATGTGAAATACTTTCAAAAACGAAGAAATAAAGCTAAAAATGCCAAAACCCTTTAAGAGAATTTAACATTCAAGCTACCTTTCGAACTCATTCTTGCGTCGAAGTTGAGAAATCTCCCATAACTACATCGAATTTATGCAAAGTACTTCAAATTTCTGAAAACTATTCACCCCCTCCCCCCCACATACCTCCCTTGCTTTCCAAACTAAGTAACAAAAACACCCACTCCGTTAATTGTAGACGTTAAACGTTAGAATTTTGATTTAAATGGCCAAATTGCCCTCATCTTCTTCCCCAAATTAGGGTTTGAAACCCTTCAATCCTAAACATGAAATAAGGAACCAGAAAGGAAAACAAGGGAAAATCCCCTTTGATCATTGCTTATCGGCGCCAGCCACAGCCAAATTAGCTCATGGGTGACCTTTAGATCCCTGGCAAGTGATAACCATGTTCCAGCGACCTGTATCCTTCCTGCAACCCAGCCCCACCCCCAAAAACTAAATCAAAATACCGAAGAGATGTTGCAGAGAAGAATAAAGCGGCTCTTCAGTGAGCAAATCTTCCTATTGCTCTCTCCTTCGACAAATACAAATATACAATGGAGTCTCTTTGAGTTTCAACTTTCATAAATGTGAATAGGAAGAAGCAATTTAATAAGAAGGAATGATTAATGGAGTGAGAGCGTAAATAAGGATGTTTAAATATAGGATTAAGAAGAAAAAGCCGATACGAGTACACAATTTTTTCCTTTTTCCCGCTGGATCTCCACCAAAGTAGTTCTTGTTTTAGAGAATTTCTCACTTCCCACCCTCTTTACTCCCTTCTCGGCGTTCTGGAGTCTCGTTAACTTAATTTGGTAAGGGTTATTATCAGTTAGAAGAAAGAAGAATCAGCAAGAGCAGCCTAGTTCTGTTTTTTGAAAACCCTAAAAGGTTTTTTTCCCGATTCACGATAGCCGATCGATTATACCGGCATCTCGGGCTAGGATTTTAATCTGGACATTAGAGGCCGTTCATCCGGAAGTTGTAGAGCATATGGTCGCTACGTTTAACCGCGATTCTGAGTTTCCACCTGCAATTTTGAAACCCTAAACCCATTCTGGTTCCTCTCACTTGCGTTGGCAATAGATCGAGAGACTTCGAAGGCATCTCATCTGATGGCTGGAGTCTTTGAAGAGAATAGGGAAGAGGGCTACGCAGACTTGAGGGTGGCCATGTGCATGAGTCTGCTTTTTTAAATAATGCTTTCTCTGCTTTGTTTAAAAAAGACCCAATTTTCCTTGTTTAAAGTTCTGTGAGTAAAAGTGGAGGAAGGAGGGGAAAAAAAAAGGCAGGGCAACAAAGAGAACAAGGAAGAGAGAGAGAGGATTTAAATGAAGGTCAAGGTGGGACCATTAATCTGTAAAACAAAAGCTTGAGAATTGAAAATCTCTGTGGCACACTCTCCTTTCTGGCCATGTTGGAGTGAAGATTTTGCAGAAATTGGTTGAAGCCAGCCAATATTGGAATCTGCAGGGGAACATCTGATGCCGGCATCGCAGTCGCCGGAGCACGATAATCCTTCGCCAGTAACATCCAGACCTCCGGCCCTCTAGTTTTGCCGCGTTTTGAAACCCTAAAATGGGTTTAGGTTTTCAGGTATTGGGGAAATTAGGGAAGATGAGGGCATTTTGATCTATTTTGGGGAAGATGGTTGAATTTTTATTTATTTTTTTCAAATCCAAGGGCAATTTGGTCATTTAAATCAAAAGTCTAACATTTAACGTCTACAATTGACGGAGTGGGTGTTTTTGTTACTTAGTTTGGAAAGGTACATGGAATTTCCCAAACCTCACGGGTGAAAGTGTACATAAGTTAGACCTCAGGGGAGGTACGTGATCTTTTCCCCAAAAAAAATTCTGAAAATCTTCACCGATTCAGTCCCCCGCACTACAAAAACTAAAAAACGAACTAAAAACAAGAGATCGACACGACTATACCTCAAACCAACATGGTTAACAAGACAAACCTCCATTTCAAAACCCCCGTACAAGCTGAGATCTTCAAGCTAGAAAACCAGATCATAAGAAAAAGATAAGAAACTCAGAAACTAATTTAACTGAACATTTCCCCTGCCAACATAGATCAAATCCTTCCCTCCTCTCTTTCTCTTCCCCTACCGGATCCCAATCCTTATTAAATCCACTTGACGAATTTATAAAATACTAATATTCCTTACCATTGAAATTGATTCCACGTAGACAAAAACTCGACTCCAAACAATTATCCCCTCTGCCTAATGGGGTGTTTGACTGTTCCGTTCTGTATCGTTCCGCTCTGACGGAATTTGCAGAGAACACTTCCAGTTCACACAAAGAAGAACCAATACTAGCTGTGACTGTGACGACTGATTCCGAACATAGAGATTTAGGTATGGCAAAGAGATGAAGAAGATGATGGCTGTGAAAACGGCGCTATTCTTCTCTTTCAAACCTAGAAGAGGAAGAAGAATAAAGAGGAAAGGCGATGGATTAGGGATGAGATGAAGGTTAATTTGGACTTTTACTTTTTTAGGGTTTGCTGATATCATCAACTGATCCGTTGACTATAACGGAACGAGTATTCCATGCGTTCTATGGGTCCGTAAGTAAGATTTTAGTTCCTGAGGGGTTATAAGATAAGTCAACAACCCTCAGGAGGTCTACTAGATGTTTACTCAAAAAGGAATGACCTACCCACAACTAGAATCTGAGCCACACCTAACACGCCATGGGGCGGTGAGCTGCACCAAGGTGCAAGGCCCCTAGAATTACACCAATCTCCACCCCCTCTCCCCCAAAAACATAATGCCATGAAATTCAGAAAATAAACTTTATATGTTATTTCCATGCTGCATATCCTTAGAATTTCACGGTTCTGTATGTTCTTCCAGTGGGGTGCCCAAAAACATCTCATCAATTTCAGAACTTCAAGCAAAATGGTACATATAATCAGTTATCAGTACACCAAGTTCCTCCCCTTCACCTTCTTCTGGTGAGGTTCTCACAATTGCTATTGCTCAGTGCATATAATCTTTGACTTCGAGTTTCTTCGGAGTTGATGACACAGCATTCAATCCTTTTTGGCCATGCTGTCAAACTTCTTTCCTATGCCACAAGTGTTGGAATTGATGACTCAACATGTATATATATAGATTAGCTGACTCCTGGTTGCATCAGAGGGAAAAAGGCCCACTTTGTACAGGACCCTGACTCCTTGCCCACGACTTTCTCATTGGCCCACCAGTCTGATCCAATTGTGGGCTTATCAGACGCCCCTCCATCAGCATTGTCAAACTTGAATTCTTTCCCAGACCCTTGCCTTAGAGAAGGGTGCTTCTGCTTCTCCTGCTGCTCCTCTTCTCCATCCCCTGAAGCTCTCTCAGGTATGTCATTCAATGTTTCACCCACACGACAATCAAAAGCATTCCCTCCACTTAAAATGCCATCCCTTTGAGTAGTGGACGTTTCTGTTGCTGTATCTGATAGAGTTTCTGTCGCAGATTCAATTAATGTTGCAGGCACCTTTTCCACACAGCTTGCAACCTCCACAACCTCAACATCTTCAGCAGTTAACTCAAATGAAACTCTGTGATTAATCACAATCACAGCATCATCATTTTGGGATCCATTTTCTGAGTTTGCAAGAGATGCAACCTCTGACACCTGACTCTCCAGAACGAAACTGTCTTGAGAGGTTGGTCCAGCAGCATCCGGTGTCAAAGAGCCAGAGCCTCGTCCCGGCCTCCAGTAGCGGCTAGAAAGTCTATCGATGCTCATCATCTTGGGGGGCTCCCCTGCGCCAAAATGAAGAAAAGGATGTCCTCCAGCTATGAACTCCCGGTCAGGGTATGGAGATGAGGTTCCAGAACCTGAGATCACCGAGCTAGGTGAGATAAGTTGCCCAGCTGGGCTTCCAGGATACAGCTGATACGATTGGAATTCATAGTTGGAAATAGTGAATTTTTGGCACATCCCGCTTTTTCTGTGATTGGGATCTAACGATGAAATTAGCAGCTGAGCAAATGGCACCTCTGGTGATGAAGGTGTAGTAAGCTGAACAGGTTCAGGAGGAGTCAAAGGAGCAGTGGATGGTTCAGTGGTGAAGGTTGAGAAGACTGGGGGTGATACTAACTGAGTCTCGTGTGCATAAGGCCCAATGGCAAAAATAGAGGCGGGCCCTGGAGAGTAAACGTTGGCTGAAAGGGCAGTGAGAGATAGTAAACCACTTGGTGACTGGGTAACAGAAGGAGGTTCTGATTGAAGAAAAGAAGCAGGAGATGATGGAGGAGCAACAAAAGGTAATACCCTGGAGGGTGGGTTCATTGGATTCTCTGTGGCAGGAGCAGCAGACCCTGGTACCGTCGGTTCAGGAACAAGAACAGCATGGCTAATTCGCTTCTCATGTCTATGAGATCCAAAACACCAGTACAGACTCCAGCAGCTGCTCCACCTTCTCTTCTGCATATGCGAAAATATGAAAGAGGCTTTAAGAAAGGTAAAATTCATAGCAGGAAACATGTACTTCCTCTGCATATGCGAAAATATGCAAGAAGTTTTAAGAAAGGTAAAAATCATAGCAGGAAACATGTAGCTCTTCTACATTTAACAGAAAATAAAGTAATTCAGAAAGGCAATTGAACAGGAATTAATTTTCTTGGACACGATATTGTAGGGAAGGTTTCACAATGTTTTACCCAACTAAGAACTCAAATTATCATGTATATCCCTACAGTTCAAGAATGGCTAAATAAATTGATTAACTTACAACTGCATATATATATTGTTATATCATTTACTCCCAACAAAAAAAAAAGTCATCATCTTTTATGCATGCCATATATATAGTATAGCAAATTTATAAATGGCCTAAATATGGGTGGCCTGGCGGGGCCCAAAAATGAACTCTAAATTGTCTTTCACACGGAACAGGTGGCCTGGACTGAAATTGCCACTTCAGGTTTGACCTACAATAAGAAACACAAATGAACTGCTGTTATTGGAGAAGTGCAGAGCTAAATTCTGAGTAACACCACACTCTTCCCTCCAACATCAAGTGGCGGAGTCACCTTCATCCTCCCCCCCCCCCCCCCCCAATTGCTGAGTGCTCCTTGCTGCTTCACTGGGCTTTAGCCGTCCCGGCGTGGATGCAGACTTCTATAAGAGAATGAGAATCTCTCTACACTTCATAAATGCCTCTATGATATTTATGAACCACTGTGGGGAGAATAAAGGTAAAGTGCCCTTCCACCATTAAGAACACTTCCAATAGCAGACAGTGAGACTTTCCTATAAAGTTTCATATTTTTTACAAGGAAAATCATTAAAAAAAAGCAATTTTAGACTGGTAGCACAGCTCTGCTGAATAACGTAGTCATTGATCAATTTTTAATTTATGAAAGCTGTCAAGTATAGCTCAAACCCAACCTATTTAAAGATTCACGCCCTCCAACTCATGTTCTGTCATTACTTAGTTAAGATGAAGAGTTTCAGATACATAGAAAGGAAAGTTGTACAATATGAATGCTTTTCCCAGTCATAAATTCCGAACCCAACCCCCCCCCCCCCCCAACAAAAAAAGCAAAAGAAAAGGGGGGGGGGGGGGGTGTTAAATGCCCGGGTAGCAAAAGATGCAAACACTTATCCGCACTTTCATGTAAAAGGGTAACTACTCCATACTTTAACAACACAGCCTTGTGATTTGTTTCTTATGAGGTTTCTCTTTGCTTCACAAATACTGTCAAAGATGATTTTTACCTTACTCTAGATATAAATTGAAGGTATAACTGGTTTAGGAATCTAATGGAAATTTCATGTCTATTCACAAAGTGTGTTGTCATTCCCATTAAGTTGGTTTTTTTTCCCCTTTTGTTCTTTGACAAAATAAAAGAGAGAGTGTACATAAGAAATGTCAACATCCACCTTACCATCCATGAATTTTAACCATGGTTGAATCCTAAAACAATTGATGCTAGTCAGGAATGGTCAAAAGGTAATAAAGTTGCATTTTCAAAGATAATAGAAGTAATACAATTCACCAATCAAATCTCATCTCTCAAAAAAACCTTGGGTTTCCTATTCATTTTCTAAGTTGTTGCCCTCTTGAACATTGTCTTGGGTAACAATGCGAAGAGGCACTAAAAATAAAATAGTTATGCATCTTTGTGAGAGTAGTATTCAGACCTGAAGATAAGCCAAAATATATAAAATTCACAAAGATTAAATTTGATCCACAACATTATCTGCAAACCTGCAGAGATGTGATCCCTCAAAAACATTATCAGTTTATATGGCAAAGTGAGACCTTTAAACTTCCAGAACTCTTACAAGTTTCAAATTTACAATATGAAGTTCAACACAAGAAAATGTTTTATTGGATACAAAACAATATCCAGTCAGAAAGATATAAAGATGCATGCAGGTTCGAGTTAAATCATAGAATTTAGAAAGTGAAGCGAAGCTCAAACCCTAAATAACAGTCAGCATCCAAAATACTTAACCTTTCAATATAACAGCTACTTTACACCCAAAAATGAAAAAAAAATTGACAGAGTTAGAATTCCACGGTAAAGAAAACAGCCATCAGTATTTCAAATTCCAATAGAAACTATGCCCCTTGACATAGCATATCAGTTTCTATTTCAAAATCCAGAATCTACACATGCTTTGTTCTTTGTTTATTGCATTACCCACACAACGACGTGAGCTTGTAATCACATTTAGGGAGGGGGAGAAAAGGTTTGAGGCTGCAGAATTACTTCAACCATCATAGTGCTGCTAGAAATGCAAATGAAGAGGCACCTCATTATGGATAAAAGATATTTCTAACGGGCTCAGAAGCTGCTATCTACCAAAAAGACTAAAGACATACATGAAAAAGGTTGTCTCAAGACGCTCAACCCTTGGAGAATCCAAATCATTCAGCAAAAGCATTCAAATTTTTTATTTCCCAAGCACATTAAAAAACCCGTAGGAAGCAGTATAGATAAAAGTTTTCCTTCCATCACCTTATTGCAATATATAGCTCGGACACTGTATCCAGGCTTAAACGTTGCAAAAGTGACACACTAAAGAGAAGCAAATATTACATCAACATATAACACTCAAGATGGTAATGGGCACAATTTGAAATAGTTTGATATTTCTCACGGAAGAAAAGGAATCACTAGCATAAAATCTCCAAGAATCCTTACTAATCTAAATATGAAAAAATCGAATTGAATCCTTTTAACAAATAGCTATGGCTACTAGCAGGAAAACATTCCACGACAACCTAATTTAGAAAAGGAGGAGCTGAGAAGAGAGAGAGAGAGAGAGGTGTGTGTGTGGAGGGGGGGAGCACCGACCAGCCATGATGCGAAGCAAACCTGTTCTTTTTGACACCAAGACTTCATTTTGAGATTCTAGAATAGATTTATAGACTAAAGCATAGGAACTACTTCTACTATCCGGGAACTATAGCACGCAAACGCAAAACTGCTGAAAACTCCAAATCTCATTCATTGAAATATAAGTCAACCCTCAAAACATTACAGAGAACAGAGGAAAATTATCAACACAACCGTCAAAGACGATACAAAACAATCCAAACCGAGAAATCCTCCAGCTACCTGTAGCCAGATATCAGATCGCAAAGCAAAAGCAGAGCAAGAAAGAGAAGAAGAAAATCATTCCAGTGACGAGCATAAACTGAAATTTACCAGATCTTAAATTCATGAACTGATTAAAATACAACCTACAACTAAAATTGAAGTACATAAAAAACAACGACACAAAAGAAAAACGAACTAACTGGAAAAAAAAATTAAGAAGAGCAAATGAATGAAAGAAGTGATTTACCTGAACCGTGGTCTGCTGAACTCGACTCTCGGCAGCGGCGATCGCACTGGCGGCAGCATTTACAGTTTCAATACTGTTATTTACACCTCTCATCGCACCTTCTCACGATCGAATAGACCTAATCTTCGTCCAAGAGCAGCTCTTTCTTCAATCTCCACGGCTTTCTCGGTAGAAAACTCGCCGGAAAAAGTGTAAGATAAGTAGATAACAAGTAAGATATAGAGTCTGCAAAGACCTTAAGAGGAGCATAAAGTGAGAAAACGGTGACAAATAATGCTCCAAAAAAAAATCAAAACATTTTTTCTCTCTTTTCTATCTCAGAGTCTCATTCTCTCTCTTTTCTCTGTTATTTCGTAATGATCGGTCCCTGAGGTCAAACAAACACGCAAACATGTAGAAACTTTTAGTTTCTAAAAATAATTATTAACTTAATCCCATTCTTAATTTAAAGACATGGTTTTTTCCAGGCAAAGGGACCTTAATTCCTTTGATTAATCATTTGTTATTCAATGCTTCGACATACCATTATAGTTTAATTACCAGTTTACCCTTTATGTTACTCTTAATTTCTTAAATGGATAGCTCAAAGGTAAAGTAAGAACTTGTCCACTAATCCCTCTCTTATATCTTAATCATTTGGATTCATACTGACATTCTTTCTCCTCTTTCTAACTAGATGTAGTTGGCATGGGAGATTCTTACGACATTGGCAGCGTGGAGAACCCTCTCCCTTAGATAATAAATGGTGCATGTTAGATGCTTTACCTTTTGATTGGCAAAGGGAGATGCATGGCCGGTGGTATGTTTGAGCTTTGGACGCAAGGGAGATTTGGCTTGTGGGCCCAAACTGGATATTGGGTGGCCCACTGGGCCTGTCATGTTTATACTAAAATTTCATCTTAAACGGGAGAGGAGAGAGGTCAACTTGTTGTGGTGAATTTATTGTTACCTTAAAGGCTAATTTAGGGATAACAGGAGGACACACAAGTTTATCTATTTTTAATTAAGATTAAGAAATATTAAACCAGATAAATGTGAAAGTGAGAGAAAGAGAGAGAAAGTGCTTTTTAAAACTGTCAAGGAAAAGAAAAAGAGTGCACGTGTGGGTGATCCAGTTGATGATGGCGTTGATGCGCCCCCCTCGTGCGTAAGATAGAGGAAATGGGGCCCACTTTCCATCTGAAAATTCTTCCTTTATTTTTTTTTAACTAACTTTTCTGTCGCTTTTTGTGTGTTGGACAAGGATGTCAACCCCAATCCCTTCTCTGCATCATTTTTAGTTTCCATTGCCTGCAAGTTCCCACACCAATTGCCTGTACACTGCCTCTCTCTCTCCCTTCCTCACAAAGAAGGGACCAAAAGGTGTGTTTAGTAGTAACTTTTCACAAATTATGTTCTAAGTTTTGGGAATAACTTTTCACCTTTTTAACCTTTACAGATACTTTCATTAGTTCTCATTGAAGCATCACCTTTCTTTAGCTTTTCTACATGTCTTTATTAGATTTTATCCAAGTTTTACCTTTATAGGTTCACACATAGTGGGTCCAGATATCAGCCCCACACGTGGCCAAAAAGGGTAAGCCTAGTTCAAATACCACCCTCTGGCTTCTACCCCCTTATCATATTTCATGGCTATTGCATAAACTTAGTGTTATAGATGAGATTAGGGTTGATAAACCTAGAATCGGTATCTGGATCGATCTTAATCAATTTTTTTATTAGATCTTATCGAAGGCCCATAAGCCATTCGGTTATGGTGGCATCCCAATTCCAAGAAGAGATGTTTAGAAAGTGAGATGACAGACAAGGATGTCTAATATTCGATGAGAGAGAGTCGAACCAGTGACCTTTCATCGGGTCTTCAACCACTGCCTTATTACACTGGTAACCACCGCCATGCCAAATTGCCAAGAGGTGTTTCCCTAGATCAATTTCAATTTCGATCATAAATTAATCAGAATCGATCTAGAATAGGTTCCAAATTGCATTAACCCTACATCTTGGACAAGAATCTAATACGATGGATTGATTGAATGAAATCGGGTTTTGAAACCATGGTTGAGAGAGAGAGAAAAGAGAAGAAAATGTCATGGCCATGGGTGGTGGATCCACAAATTAGGGGTGGCTTTATCCGTGGTGTGGGTCCTACAAGGCAGGACCCATAGGAGTGGTCCACGTGTGTATAAAGTGGGTAGGTCAGTAGGTGGTGGTTGTACTGAAATAAATCAAATTATTAAGAATTGCACGGGAAAACCCACAGGCATTTACTATTTACTTTCCGAATGCCGTGATAAGGTTTTCAATGAATAATGACGAGGCATGAAACTATGAAAGCCCACATCTATCTTATGACTTATATCGGTGGTTCCTTATAAAAAAAAAACTTATATCGGTGGTTGTGTCATGTGACTTGCCAATTCTACCCTCAATTTCAAGTGTGGATAAGGTTGTCGATTTATTAGAATCGAAACCCATAATTGAAATCGAAATTTAAAATTAATCAAAATAAATCGGTTCAATTTTTGTATCATAATCTAGAATCTTTTTTCGGTTCGGTTTAGTTTCATTTCAAGATTGAAGTTGTCTCTGTTTGAATCGAATCGATCTACCCATTTTTTAACTAAATAAGGAATCAAATAACTTATATTATTTTTAATATTTTAATCAATGTGGATGATAAATTTTAGTCCTTTTTAATGTTCAAACAAGTTCAGTGAGATATGACCCTAATAAACAAGGTTGTCCCAAATATTTGAAATATGGCCTAGACCGAATACAAACCAGAAAAAAAAGAAAGAATAATGAATTAAATTTGAAGCAAAATTGAACTAAGCCGATTCAATTCTGGTTTGAAAAATAGGCTTCTATTAGGTTTCGGTTTTGATTTCCACATAGTATATCTTAAATTGGAAAACAAACCCGAACCAATCGACACCCTTAAGTCTAGATGAATGGATTGAATGATAGCTACAGGGGTAGAGAGGAGAAAGAGAGAGAGAGAGAGAGAGAGAGAGAGAGTAGTGTTCCACAAACAAACATAAACTTATGGGGAAAAATGGTTTTACCATCGAACTCTTTTATTTAAGAAGGTCATATATTCCTTAGGGGGAGGTTTTCATACACGGCTGAATAAGGAGAGACAGGGTTACGATATGTCAAATGGGAGCTTTTGGTCATTTTGATCCTTTCTTGTTTAATGGCGAAGGTCTGTGATTGATTGTATATGATACACGGCTATACACAAAAACTTTTGCCTATTCCTTATTGTATTTTCTTTTTTCTATAACATTGTTGGACAGGCTATCCTCTCAAGTTTTCAACACCCTTCTGTTAATTCTTGAGACTTACAAGAGAGAAAGAGGTCAACATCATGGGAGAGAATTTTCAAAAGATAGGTGTGGCTTGGAGAAGAAGAAAGTCCTCTTAGACCTAACCTAGTCATGGAAAAATAAAGGCCATCCAGTACCTCTAAGGTTACATTTTTTTTTTTTTTGGTTGCATTAATTACTATTCATGGTTTTAGTTGTGCTTAAGGATTCAATATGATTCTTAAATCTTCCCATGGATTAGCTGAAACTGAAATCGGGTTTTTGAGAGATGAAATAATTAATGTTTCTACAAATGGGGTGGGTCCCCCTCTTAGTTGTGATGGGCTTGAGAGTAACTACAAACCTACAGCCAACCAGGGCCCATGGAGCTATAAGGTTGTCCATGTCAAGGGCGGTGGTTCACGGGGTTGTTCCACTCCCTTTTTTTTCTTTAGTCTTTCTGGTGTTGGGTCATTTACTGAGCCCACCGTTATAGTTTATAGTAGTCTATCAACATCATCCAGTTGTGATCAGAACTAGCCAGATGTATATATCAACCATTAAGAGTGTTTTGTTTCTTCTGGTTTAAAAAAAAAATTAGTGTTTTGTTTGCAGTAGTCTTATGGGCCTTTTGGGCCGGATCGAAATCCTCTGCTGTTACCTTCCCGTGAGGCCAACATGCAGCTTCACACAGATAGGACGAAATGACCTCCCTACCCACTGCCTGAGCACCTTGCTCGGGTGGGGTGCACGCCCTGCCTGTGTGAGGGCTGCATGCAAAGGATCCAAATTATTTTGGGCCTTGCGGATGCGGAGAGGCTGTTTTGAATAATAAAACTACGGAAAAGGTTCTCTAAGAAGACTGCCTAGAAAGGAATCTCTAAGTGGGTTAAAAGAAATTTTTCATGTGGTAGTTCAGGTGGGACTCAAATTTTGTAGACAAGTTAACACCAAGAACCCCTCGTATATAAAATTTCAGTCAAATGAAATTTGCCAAGTGGAAAATAGTAGGGCATCACTACATTATCTGAGCCCAACCAAATAATACCAAAATCAAGCCGATCAGTTAATGGCTGATTCGGTTTTGGTTTGAGGTTTGGGGAAAAACCAAATAATCAGTTGGTAAAGGTTGGGACAGGATGAACTTGGGGAAAAAATCCTCTCAAATTCCCTAAAAGTGCAGTGCGGTGCAGTTCGGGGTGGAGAGGCCGACACTTGGCAGACACGATATCCAACGGTTCCGAGCTCGAGAAGAAAGAAAGAAAAAGTTAATTAGCTCGGACTGTTGGATGTCGCACCTGCCAAGTATCGACCTCTCCACCCCGAATTGCACCGCATTGCACCATTGGGGAATTGAGAAGGATTTAAATCCATGAACCAGTGGGCATTGACCGATTAAACCAAAAAAAGTGTGAGTGGACTGACGTCGTATGTGAATTGTGCAAACCCAATCAAAACCATTAAGCTCTTTCGATGCTTTGCGAGAGTGATCGGATAAACTCTCCTCCCTCCCCCCTTAGATTTTCGGTTTCTACAAGAGGATCTTTATACTCTCAAGTGCGGTGCCAGTGCACCTTTAAGATAAATCCGACGATGACCACTGCACTTAGGTGGATAAAAATCCAATACACAAGTGAATAAGTGAGGTGCACCTTGCCCTATTAATCCAGATCGCTTTCTGCTGAAGAGTTAAGCATGTTGGACTAATTAATTTCAAGATATTTTTCTATTCCAGTGCTTTCTTTTCTTCCTTTGGAATGCTGAAACTGTGCTTCGTCTTTTTGTCAATTCCTCACTCATTTGTCGAAGTTTAGTCTTACCAATTTCTGGAGGTGGGCTTGAACTTCACCATGCCCTCCTCACTCAGAACTCATGTGGTTGTAGGGTCCAAGCTTCGATGGAATGGGTAACAAATTATGGAACCTTTTATTGCCAGCTATTATTTTTGGAGTGCATAGGTAGAAAAGAAGTGGCAGAGCCTTTGAAAATTGCCATGAGCCACCAGCATGTCCAGTGGCAACATTCCCAGTAACTAGAAGGGCCAAGCTCAAAAGATGTATCTAACCTCTTACTTCTCTTTGCAAAGAAATTATAAAAGGGAAGTAGTTTTCTGTCTGAGCCAGCACTCCGTGTGTCCATTTTTCCTCCTCAAAACAACGTGGCAGAAATGTCTTTTCATATGGGGAGAAGAATGATCGATTCATGAAAATACTGGCATAGGCCACACTCCCGGACAGAGGTATTTTTCCCATTATAAAAACAGAGTTCAAGATACTATGCTTAAATTTTCTGTTAGCTTACAATTTTTGTATAGCATTTTAGGCCCACAACTTTTTTTTTTTGCTATGCTCAAATCAGACTATGATCTTGATTGAGATTTGGAATGAAATCATTGGAATTGAACATTTGTGCCACGAAGTACCAAAGCTGTGTTTCTTTCCTTTTTCTTTATATAATATATATATATATTTTGGGGGGGGAAGCCGGAAGGGGAGGTGGGTTTGAAAAACTGTGACTGATCAAGTTTAGTGTTAGCAGGCAAAGACAGGTGATTTTATCATATAAATGCTTTGTATTCCATCGGTTGCACTGTGATAGAAGGTACTGTGATTTGTGCTTGAGAATATGAGAATGAAGAACAGATAAAAAATATCTCTTTCCCATTTATATATTATGAAAAAAAGAATTACATGCCGCACACAGCATATTTTCATGCTGGAATTTCATTACAGCATATTGAGGGCTCGGTGAGACTCGAACTCTATATGGTCTCCACTTGTTTGCCCAAACAAGGCATTGTATCCGTAAATATCAAAATACTTGTCATCTGTGGCCACATTCCCAGCATCCGGTCCTTTCATGCCCCCCATTGGTGAAGCCCATGGAGCAGGCGTTTGAGGGTTGGAACTGATGGAAGTTTCTTGATTCGGACCAAGGGCTGCTGAATTTTGCGGTGAATTCCCGGCTGGCCATTTATTGGTTGAATTGGCTGTTGTCTGAGAAAGGGGTGTTGACTGTTGCTGCTGATTCTTCTGAGGTGGTGACTTGGGTCGAAGGCCCTCAATATCAGGAGTTGTCACGACGAGATGTGGTGTATCAGGTGGGGGGTTCCGTCCTCCCCCTCCCTGCCAAACTTTTCCATCTTTATCAGCGAAGTTCCTGACATATGCCTGCAAAGGTGGCTAGTAATTTGAATCCTTGGAACCGTAATAAATTAAAAATGAATTTTAACTAGTTTTGTGTTTATAAGGTTCACAAAGGTAGGTTGCCAAATTTAGTACCTCAGCATTAAAATTTGAGGATGATAACTCTTTGCCAACAGTAAGCCAGCCTGACCTAATGTTATGATCTTCACCAAAGAGCTCGATCCTCCTACGTCCAAGGGCAAAGTGCTCAATGATTCGATATAGGTCTTCAGGTTTTGTTGTTGAACCTGTGTTGTCAGTTTGACAGGCAGCAGTTGAAATTTGATCAATATTTTTTTTCATTTGAAATAAAGCCCACAATATTCAATTGTGTTAGGGTCCTATGCATAACAGAACCCAAGGTCCTCTAGATGTTTCCACCAATTATACACACACAAGCACAAGGATGGCAAAACAAACCCAGGATTGCAAAACTCTGAACAAAAATCATGGGTACTAACCATATGGAGGTTCTTCAGCGATAATTATATCTGTGTCAATATTGGCATGGATGATATGACCATCAGTGCTACGGCGAACGGTTCCTTTTATGCCCATCAAGCAGTGTTCCTTCATTACAGGAAAAGGGAACAAAAGTCGGGAAAAAAAAACACCAAATGCTTGAGACAGTTTAAGGAAATATAATGCAGTTAAATCCAAAATAGGAGCACTGTGGCAGAGGAACGTTACCAACCTTTGAATGTTGAAACAAAGTATGAGAATCATGCCGCAAGCCTGGTGTAGCATTTGTCTTGTTTGTCTTCACCCAACATATATCCTCACACCTTCGGAATCCCCACTGCACAAATGGAACAATTGTAAAAATAAAATTTCAGACAGATCATTTAAGATCATAAGAACTACTGAACTCAACCAACTTATCTCATTGTAGGATGCAATTGAGAAACTAGTTCAAGAGAAATAAGTTCAAGATTCCCCAATACCCAGCAAGGGGAATATCTTTCAATTGGTACATTTAGTAAAACAGGGGATGGGGGGAGAGAAAATTCAAATATCTATCCCAAAAACATAATCATCAAATCCTAATAAATGCAATTGGGGAAAAGGCTGGGTACACTGCCGATGTACCGTAAACTAGCGCCCACTGTGTCTATCTCTCTCTTCCCCCTTTGAAATGACCCCCTTGCCCCCCCTGTATGATACCCCATCCCACACCCCCATTGGTGCTGCCCGCTAGTTCACCGCCCACGGGCAGTGTGCCTATCCCTCTCCCATGCAATTAATACTTCTATATATTTTTCGAGAAATAAGACAAACAACTTATTAGACCAAAGAAATAAGACAAACAACTGCAGATATGACATACAAAGTCCCAAAACAATCAGTTTCGGCGTTCTTCCTGTTTGTTTTCAAATCTTGCAAATTATTAAGAAGACATTGGGGATTGATAACTATGTTCCAGATTAAATTAAAAACATGAAAATTAAGTGGTGCTATTGACATATTAATTTTCTTTAAAGGGCTTCCCAGACAAACAATATAAGTGGGGTTGCCTGCCATCACCATAGAGAGTGAAAACTCCCAAGTACATTCATGCAGTTAAATAAATAAATTATACAGGGATTTCCATGTACATGGTAAAACAGAACATTTGGTATAGAATAAACTTTACATCCACAAATGAAGTCCCATGCAACAAAAATATGCTATGTCATAACAGCTTAAATGCTAAAAAAACCTAGATCTTGAGAATAATGTCCAGCTATATCAAGAAAACAATAGAATAAAAATAAAGAATAAAGGCAATGGCAATCTCTCATTTTACAAGCCTTCCAGCAATAAGATTGACCCAAAGAACAAATTTTGAGGACTCCACCAGGCACCGGCCTCCAGAAAAAGCTAAAAGCAGAAAATAGTTTTCTCTGGCTTCTGCTTCTATTAATTATATGGCTTACTGCTATAGAATTAAGCACTCCCAAAAAACCGCTACCAAACACACATCCAATAACCATGATGGCCCTTTTCCAGCCGAAAGCCTACATAAGCACTTCAAAAAATGCAGCCCTGCAGTATCAAACTTTATGGCCCTCAACTAATATAGATACCTTCTTTAGACATTGACGGCCCTGCTCAAGACCAACACCATCACCAACCCAAAGGAAGATAAATGAAGGAGTATCTGCTATTGCCTGTAAACATGAAGGAATGAAGGTATTTAGACTTTAAATCTGTGTGTACAATGAAGGTGACTGATGTCATGGGGAAAAAAGGAGATGTCATTTAAGAAATAACAGAACAGTAAACCGCCAGTGATTTTGACCAATATCACTTGAAATCTTGATCTTGATGCCGTGACTAATGTCATGGATAAAATGGAGATAAAATTTAAGACACATCAGAATAGTAAACCGCCATAAATTTTTACTAATATCCCTTAATATATCGATTTTGATGCAAGGGAAGATATGGGCATAAAATGTACCTCAATTTTAAGGTTTAATATCTCCTCAAATGTCCAGTACTCCACATGGTCAGCAACACCAGGTGCTCGATGAACGTACTCCTCCCAAGGGGGATCAATTAGAATGACATCAAACTTGGTTCCAAAAAACTCATGGGACAACACAAACTCACGCAGGTCACACTTGTAATACATGGGAGGGGAAGCTGATTTTGCTACAATTTCATCCTTCTTCTGAATAAGTTCCCGCAGCTTCGGGTAGTCTTCTATGACACTGGTGAGCTCCAGCTCCCTGATGAAATTCTGGGGTCGCATACCAGTGTCAACAAAATTTTGGGAGTAGTCATTTTGCTCTCCTCTGGAAGGAGCTTTACCAGGAGGTCCACTACTTCTAGGAGGAACCCAGCTCCCAGGACCTTTATCATGAGGCACTCCTCGTCCCATTGGCCCGACAGCATTAAAACCAGGGCCAGATAGGCTTGGGGGCGCCGGCCCTCTTGCAGGACCTGGTTGATTAAAATACATGGCAGGGTTTGGGCCAGTCCCCATATTGGAGGCAAATCTAGGTCCTGATGCTCCAGAAGGAACAGGAGACAGGCCAGCTGTGACAGCTAACATGTTCATATCAACACCTCGAGGTCCAGGCCAAACAATGGGTCCTGGAAATGGAGGAATAAAGACACCAGGGGCAATGGGCGTACCTGGACCTGGGGACATACTAGGTCCCAGTGGCTGCAGGGGTGCTGGTGGCAATCCAAGAGGTCCAAAGGGATTTCCCATCATGGGTAGTGGCATTCCAACCCGTTGCCCATCCCTCCCTGTCAGCCTTCCCCTCCCTCCTCTTCCAAATCTACTCCCTTTTGCCCCTTGCGCAACCACTCTACTAAAAGAACCGGACCCCTGGTTATTACCAAACAGAGGTTGTGAACCACTACTTGAACTCTGGACACTACCACTACGAGTAATACCCATAGCACTCTTCTGTACTCTTCCTCTCCCTCCTTGCATGTCAATGTTAAACCTCCCCAAATTCTGATCCAACATAGGGGATCCCTCATCTGGATATCTCTCCTGTGGATCATCTCCAGTGCCATAAATATCAGCTATTCTTCCTCTACCATCAGGCAGATACCCCCAAT
The DNA here is from genome assembly GCF_018873765.1 of Telopea speciosissima. NCBI lineage: Eukaryota > Viridiplantae > Streptophyta > Magnoliopsida > Proteales > Proteaceae > Telopea > Telopea speciosissima. The sequence goes on along the minus strand of NC_057916.1, from coordinate 83,394,890 downwards.
CCTCATCACTTGTGGCTGAAGTAAAATCAGGATGACGCCCAGACTCACTTCTTCTCCCAATATATGTAGATCCCGACTCTTCTCTCCCATAATCAACGGACTTGGTTCGGATCTCTATCATATCAGAATTCTCATTTGGAGTTCCAAAGCTTGATGAGCTTTTTGCACCTTCAGTCCTGTTTCTATCTTTCCTAAAGCCAGGCCGACCAAGAAGCATTTCATTATCAGCCCTCTCACGCTCATGCCTCTGCAAGTCCCAGTCCTTGTCATGATTGAAATCACCATCTCCATCCCTCGCCCCTTTATCATTGCCACTGTAATGTCTCTTTTTCCAATTATCTTTGGAACTTTCCCACTCCCTGTTCCTCTCACTCCAGCTACCATCTCGGCCTTTAACCCTGTCATCCTTGTACCCATCTTTTTCCCGTTCCTTCTCCTTCAGGCCAACACTTCTTTCATTATCTGAACCAGAGTCATCGGATTCAAGGAATCGCCTCCCACTCCTATCAGGACTACAGGACCTTTTAGAGTGCCTCACTTCCCTACCCCTTCTGTCTTTTGCCCGGGCATGTCCATCCTCATCTGTATTAACAGATCTCTCCAGGCTTTCGGCTATTTCACGGCTGCTCTGTGCAGGATCACGCTGCTGTCTGTGCTTCTCGATTTTCTCCAAATGACCCCTAGAGCTAGACCTATGGGCACTAAATTCCACATCATCAATCAAACCAACCAATTTTTCTCCACCTCTCCGCTGCTTATCATCTCTAACATTGCCCGATCTTTCTTCACGTGTGGTAGAACTTGGCCTGGTATCTTCATCTTGAGTCTCTGTCCGGCCTCTGCTCTTGCTCCTCTCATCAACCCTTTTCTCCTCCCTGCCACTGGCTTTGATGACCTTATCAATGTTGGAATCCAGAACCTTGCTTTTACGCTCACCAAATTCGTCCCTCGCATCTATTGCTCTGTCTCTCGTACTCTCAAGCTTAAGATCAGAATTCTTTCCACTCTTCGAATCAGATTTATCAACGTAACTGCCTTCATCAGTTTTTCTGGTGGAGTCAGATTCATCCCATCTTCTCCTTGGATTCCTCTCCTCATGAGAGCCACGGCTTTTCTCCCTGCTGTTTTCTTTTCTATCCGAATACCTGGTTTCTCTATCCTGCATCCTTTCAATCTTGCCATCATGGGGACTTTCCACCTTGCTTTTACTTTTGCCCTGGGAACCCTCGTGAACTGAGGGTTTTGAACTTGTTTTCCTTGATGAGCTCCTGTCGCTTTCATCCGCCACAAGATGACTTTTAGTCTCTGAAGCATCTCTACCCTTGCGACTGCTATCTGATTCTCTGTCTGGATATTCACTGCTTGATTTCTTCTCAGTCCTGTCCTCTTGGATTTTTTTAATCTGCTTGGAGCGTTGTTCCTTTCTTGTGTCATAATCATCTTCACCCCCACTAACTTCCCTGCTCGAGCCACCTGACCTCTTTCGAATTTCATTTCTGTCCCCTAAACTTTTCCTTTTTCCACCACTATCCCATTCATCAGTTTCTTCTGCATTGCTATGCTTTCTGGACTTGCTTGATCGGTGCTTCCTTTTATCACTGCCCTCCCAATCTTCCTCGTCTCCGGCTCTATCAACCTTCATTTCTGAATTATCCTCAATATCCCATTTTGTGTAACTCCGACTGGGTTCAGGCATATCCATTGCAAACACTAGCCCACACAAATTTCTAAGCCCTATGCTCAACTCCAGTACAGACTAGAGGAACACAGAAAGAATTTTTCCTGAATCTCTGAATGAAAAGATGTAATGCAGGATCAATCACTCATACGATCATCCTGAAATCAGAAAGGGGGGCAGGGTCAGAGAAGGGAGTTCAGCGTCTCTTTATAAACAATAACTGGATAAATGCATTCACCAAGAATTTCATTATTTACATTTTTGGGAAAAGCCCAAAATGTGTATTATTCATGAAGTGATTTACTAGTGAAGTTATGCCATTAACTGAGAGAGGTTACTCATGGATTCAAGAGGGAGCATAGACACATCATTTACACTGTCACAGTACTTTCCAAAGAATCTGCACTAGTTCTCAGCCAAAAAAACTGAAAGGTGGAGTTTCTATTCTTACTACTCATAAGACAAACAGTAACAGCCTCACAAACTACTAGTTTTCTGGAAAGTACTCTGGGATTTCATTTAAGTTAAAGATCTTAAATAAAGTACATGGTTTAATGGTACACACATTCTCCAGAGCCTAAAGTTAAAACCCTAAACTCCAATCCAAGGACATATTTAGACACAAACACAAAGCGCTACGCAACTACCCAAATCGGCCTGCTGCACATAGAAACTCGGCAAATCGAATGAAATTAAATAGTCAACGATCAAATCTACTCCCGCACAAGGCCGAGAATAATACTAGAATAGCCAGAACTAGAAAATTACAACAGATGAATGGAACATAAACGAAAAACGTAAACCTATGAACACCAGAGCATTCATTTGATAACAGGAACAGAAAAGAGTAATCTCCGATCATCCAATAGAACTAAAAGGCAAAGGCAGAGGGAAAACGGCATATCATGGTGATTAGTTACGAGAAGATAAAATAGGCGAAAAGAAACGTACCCGCTGGCCTCGTGGTGGGGATGAATGACAGACTTAAGAGAGTCGGAGACGCCCTACAAAACCCTAGAAACAGGGTTTGCAGGTTCGAATCTTCGACGAAGACGAAGAGGAAACTGGTCACTGCAGGAAAGAGACGCCAGGGATGCTTCTCTCTCAGCCTCCCTCTCATTCTTATTTTATTCGAAAATATGATTGCAGAAAAAAAAAATTCATGGATCCATGGTTGCAGAATGCTTAATGGCACAAGGCACTACGAAGGCATGCGCCGGGTGCGCATTATGCGCCTCCGAGTATAATAACAGTGAAATTGTCTTCTACCCAAAACAAAAAAAAAGGGTGAAATTGTCGCGTGTGGGACCCATGGTTACTAAAGATAGTATATGAATTTTTTGGGTAATGGGAAATTTCATTGCAAAGGGGCCAAGAGGCGCACAAGGTGTCCGGATTACAGAGATCTAGGAGCCATGGAGTGGAATTTGGCCAATCTATCTTGTTTGTCATAGATAGGGCCTTCCTTGCTAGAGAGTCAGTGACAGAATTCGCTTATCTAGGAATCCAAGTAATAGATATTACAGACAAACTGTTCATCAAGTGTCTAATATCCTTGATTACATTATCAGCAGAGCTTGGGGTAGGGATGGTGTTGTCCATAAGCAGGGACGCAAGACTAGAGTTATCCACTTCAATCATCAGATGCAAAACACCTACTTCGATAGCTGCGAGAAGACCCGCACGCACCGCCAATACTTCCCCTAAGAAAATATCTCTGAACTGCTCTGAAGTAGAGAGAGCACACATAGGTGAGGCACTGAAATCTCTAAGGATAGCTCCAAGGCCACTGATGGTAGAGCTGGCTGGGAGAGAGGCGTCGCAGTTGAGCTTAAAAACACCTTGAGGTGGGGGCTTCCAAGGATGGTTAAGATGGGGAGTAGTGGAGTTCCGACCTAGTGTCTCTATAAAAGCAGCTGAAAACTCCTCAAAAGCTTTATAAGCCCTGTGGATAGTCTCTTCTGGCGTCCAGCAAATATTCTTGAAAACAAGCTCATTTCTCGCGAGCCATAATTGCCAGATGATGAAGGATAGAAGAGTCAACGCCTCGCTTCGTCTTTTCTTGTTTGGAAAGTTCATCTGGTCCCAGTTCTGGAGGAGACAAGCGAGCCTTAGTTCTTCTGTGGAAGGGGCGATGAACAATAAGTTGCTGCCAAACTGGACGACCTTGGCGAAGGCGCACCCTTGAAGGAGGTGATCTGTTGACTCTACATCAATGCCGCATCTCTTGCAACACGGGTCCACGCGCATCTGTCGTTTTAAGAGGTTTTCCCTGGAGGCCATAAGAAGGTTTGAATCTTGGGGAAGGTTTTGCTGCTCCAAATCCGCTTCCAAGTGGATGTCGGAATTTGATCCCAACTGTGATTAGTGATGGAAGGTGATCTGTTGGTATTTTGAAGATCCCTCTTGTTGGAGATTAAGTGGTACGTAGATTTAATTGAAAAAATCCCTTTGGGGTCACCCCCCCAAACCAACCTATCAGCAGTCTGGAACAGCGACAGCTTGATCTCTAGAATGGCCTCCACTTCTCTCGGCGACAAAAGCTGAGTAAGGCTGTCCTGTTTCCAGGTTGAATTACTTGCCTCGATAAGGTCCGATACCTTCTGAAGATTACAGAGAGTTGGCTTCTCAGTTTGAATTCGACGTTGGGGGAGGGAAGGAATCCAATTGGATCCCCATATGTCGATTTGAGTACCATCGCCCACGCTCCAAATAAGCCCATCACATAAAACCTCTCGGCCCACTAAAAGACTTCTCTAGGCCCACGAAGGCTTGCTCCCTATTTTGGCCTCAAGAAAGTTGGAATTGGGGAAGTAGATGGATTTGACAAAAGTTGTATGTTTTATGGATTCTCACACCACAACCCCCCTCCCCCCCAATTTTTTTCGTGTCCTATTTCCTGCCTGGTATAGTGGTCCAGTTCCTCTCATAGAGAGGAGAAAATGACGTTTTAACCTCCCTCGGGCAGTGTGTTAGTGCAGGGGGTGAAGTCGTCATTTTCCACCCCTATGAGAGGAACTGGACCACTGTACCGGGCAGGGAACAGGAAACGATAATGATCCCCTCTTCCCACCCCCAAAAAATAAAAAAATCACGTTTGTACTTAGTAGGCTGTTATGTTTTTAGATCAAATTCAAGATTTTTTTTAATTACAACACTTCATATGATATATGATTCGACACCTTTAAAAACACAATTATTCAAATAAGCATCCAACTAGCTATTTATGTGTTTATTGGTTCAACAGTTAAAGTGGCAACTAATGGGTTTGATTCTGGTAATGGCCTTACACTTATCCTCCAATAAGGGATGTAGAAATCTACCCTTACCTTATAAGGTAATAAGAATTAGAGAGGGGGATCACTGCTAGACTGCATGGCTGTTATACTAATGTGGGGGTCAATGAGAGCGTGTAGGGGCATCCAATATGGGTAGAATTTTTCATTTCATGAGGGGTGAAGCGGTCATTTTGCCCTTCTTGTGTCTGTGTGCATACGCCACGTAGTTTGACAACCTTCTTTTTCCCTGAAAATTAAATTGGAAAAATAAGCTATGTATAGTGATATGGGCAGTTTGACCGCCTTCTTTTTCCCTACAAATTAAATTGGAAATATAAGTCATGTGTGGTGATATGGTCAGATCTATTAGAATTTAGATGGATTGGGCCTTAGATAAATATAGTGTCTATATATTTTTTGGGAAAAAGATCTCTGTCCGGGAGTGTGGCCTACGCCAGCACTCCCATGAGTCTATCTCTCTCCTCCCCATGTGAAAAGACACCTCTGCCCCCTTGTTTTAAGGAGGAGAGAGATAGACACATGGGAGCGCTGGCGTAGGCCACACTCTTGTACAGAAAACTACTTCCCATTTTTTTTATATAGTACATAGTATATGGGAGAGGGTTTTCTGAGCAAGCTGCATAGAGGAGCGCACCAATGAGGTACAGTAAAAATGTAAAATGATATCGTACATTATAGGACAACGAGGTTATTTCATGAGAGAGAGAGAGAGAGAGAGAGAGATGCTAGTGTACCCGGATCCGGATCCTCTACTTCCGCCACAATTTTAACACAGCGTTCAACAAGCACGCAAAGAAGGCCAGTCCAAATGGCAAGAGCTTCTCTAACGAGGATGGAATGAAAGTTCATCGGTTCTGAAACAATATTCATCTGAAGCACCATTACAATCTCTGATGACGAAGCCTATTCTTTCATGAGATTTCCTATTAAGAGAGTTGCATCACAATTCAATTTATGCATACCATGGGGTGGTGAATTCTAGAGATTCAGAGTCAGGTACAACCATAGAATGATTGGAGATTGCTTGTCTGAATTCAAGATGTGTAGATTCAACCGCTTGGATCATCTCCATTGGCGTCCAATTTTTTCGATTTAAGATAAAATCATAAAAAGCTTTCCAAAGATAACAGCAAATTAAAAAAGCATAATCCAAAAATATGTTGGCTAACCTTCCTCCCATGGGACATGATGGAATTGCCTCTCCCTAGATGGGTAAACGTAGAGGGTAAGAAGGTCCTAAGTCCTTACCCTCCCCCCGCCCCCCAATCTAGCATTTTTTTTTGTTCCCGACATTTATGGATAAAATCAATTGTCAAAATGTTCTTATATTTAAATTTTTGGGGTAATTCCAAATGCCCCCCTGAAAATGGTTAAACGTACGGTTGCCCCCTTGAACTTTCACTAATGCAACGTGCCCCTTGCTTTTCAAACTAAGTACCAATATAGTCCCTCCCGTTAGACAGAGACGTTATAACCTAACGTATCCCAGTTTTTGAACATCGATGGACCATTTTACCCCTTGAATGGACAAATGACCAAAATGACCTTGCCTGGAAAAAAAAAAACCCAACAACTATCTTCCCCAAATCTTTTGTGGTTTGAGGAAGATGAGTTCTTGAGCAATTGGCCGTAGAATCTTCAATTGGATATGAAAACTAGTTGAAAATTTTACCAACATCGATCTGATCGAGAAAATTTTTTGAAAGAAAAGCCAATGATGGAAATTTACCTTATTAGAGAAGAAAATCCTATTTCCTGGATTGAACCTAGGAGTTGCAGACGAAATGAACAGGACTACAAGCAAACCCTTCGATGGTGATGGTTTCCAAGAAGAACTCGTTCTGGTGCTTGTTGCTCACTGTTATGGCACCCGGATCCCCAAATAGAGTCCACCGTGATGGTGCTTGTTGCTCACTGCCATGGCGACTGGTCGGTTCCGCAGAGGACTTTCAAGGGTATTAGCTCCAGTCTCAAAGCTACTACGGGCTCGAGCTCACGCCTCCGAAGCTGAAGCCCAGTAGGTCAAAGCCAAGGCACAAGACACCTCTTTGCTCAAGATCTTCTCCATCTACCGATGGAATCCTAACAACCCTTCCAAACCCCAACTCCAAGATTTCCAGATTGATCTCAAGGACTGCGGTCCCATGGTCCTCGACGCTCTCATCAAAACCCCAATTGATTCACATTTCACTCACCCTTTCACGATTCTCGTTCCCTTCTCGAACAAGAGAACCCTAAAGGCCCAAACCCCATCTCTTTCCCTTGTCGTTTGCTGCAAATCTTCCCAAATAGATGCAGTTGATTAAATCTCCATTGGTTTGATCAGAATAATACAGAGTCGCCTTTTTTTTGTTGAATATGAAATTAGTGTAAAGAGGACTCCAAAATCTATCCATTTTTTATCCGGTTTCGCTTTATTTTGCAATTACGACGCGGAGTGGGTCCTCCTGTTGAGAGTCCAAACTACCTCCCTAGATCGACGACGATCTTTATCCCGACGTTCTTTACTTGTGACTCTCAGACGAATTCAATTTCCTAAACTCATCACTGATTTTTTATTTACAGGTTTGTATCTGTTCGTCCTTTAAATTTTGGATTAAAATTTTTTTTTTTGGTAACTTGTTGTCGGCAGATCGTCGGATAAGCTTATGCAATTCAATTGTAGCTAGGGTTAGGGCTTTGATTGAAAGTTCTTTTCTTTTATTTGTTTGCTGTAATTCAGATGCAGTTGTTCCATTTCAGATTCAAAAATTCATCTTCCCCAAACCCTAAATGATTTGGGGAAGATGAATTGCAGGGATTTTTTTTTTCAAACAAGGGTATTTTTGTCATTCTACCCTATCAAGGGGCAGAATGGTCCATAAGTTTTCAAAAACTAGGTTCTGTTATCACTTAACGTCTCAGACTAATGGGAGGGACTCTATTGATACTTAGTTTGGAAAGCAGGGGGGCACGTTGCATTAGTGAAAGTTTAGGGGGACAACCGTACGTTTAGCCATTTTTAGGGGGGCATTTGGAATTAACCCTAAATCTTTTGGTTTCGACAGTTCTGCCTGCCAGTACTTTGGAGAGCCTTTTCTCTTAAACTTGCTTTTTATTTGAGGGAGGGATGTATAATGGATACTGAACCAGACCTTTTGGCTGTATCGGCTTAGTGTTATCTGTCCACACGTCCTGTACCCTATTAGTGGTGGACTAGCAGGAGCCGTGAAAGATTGAAATCTTTATGAACAGAAATACCTAAGGCCTAAAGGCTTGAGGGAAAGAGGTTCAACTATCCGGTTTCTCGGATCTAGGTATTAGACATTACTCTACGAGTGGATGTTGTTGAGGTGGCATTTATGTTGATCCATTTTGACATATCTTTCTAATCATTTTAAAACCGATAAATTGTGGATCCGATTCCTTCCATTCATGGTACTTTCATCTTATTTCCAAGCGTTCATAAATCGTCACGTGTCAAAACAGTCATCCAACGTTTCAAAATGAAAGCATTTAAAAATTTTCAAATTTTTGTACAAACCCTTATGAGACCATTGAACCGTGACTTGAACCCCTAAACTGTCCAACCCAACCGGTTCAAAGGTTACTCAAACCATCCCCAAACCCCAAACCCATATTCTCTCAAATCCCTAAGAATGCGTTTGGTTGTGTAAATTTCTGGATGTACCCACACCTTCAGATGTAACATCTATAGATCAAAGTATCTGTGGATGAACGAATCTGATAGAATAACTGTTTGGTTACCCTGATTCTGAAACTTGAATCTACCAGAATAACTGTTTGGTTACCCTGATTCTGAAACTTGAATCTACCAGAATAAGTGTTTAGTTACCCTGATTCTGAAACCTGAATCTACCCAAAATGTGATAAAATGCAATATGAAATAGATTATTTATACTTATTATTTTATAATTTAGTAATAATAAAATATGTTTGAAATGAAAATATAAATATTTAAAAATTTTAATAATTCTACTTAATAATTTAATTTTTGATAAATTACTTAATAATTTTATTATGTGTGCACATTTCCTTCCATGCTACCTCTTTAATTAATTATATGAAATTTTAATTATATGATGCGTTGGTAGAATGATTTTAATTATATGATGTCTTGGTTGAATATTTTTTCCGACAACAGAAGAGTTAAATAGAATTCAGTCAAACAAGTTGATTCACATTTTTGTGTCACTTGATTCAAATACATAAAACAAAAAAAAAGAGGGTCTGACAATGCCACGTGATTTTGTCACATTCTCTTCCTTCCTCCCAAGATCTCGTCCTACTTGTTAATGTTTAGTTTTTTTATAACGTCCAGGATATCCTCCAAATCCTTTGTATGTTTTTGGGAAGCTGATATTTTTCCTTCGACAATGCCTTGCAGATAGTGTGTCAGAACTTGGTGTTGATGTGACAATTATAAGATCTTCGGCGGTATTCCTTGTTTGCTGGTTTGAAGTTGAAGATTCTCCTTCATCTATAAATTTGAAATATCCACAATCTTTTTTTTTTTTCCTACAAACAAATAAATCAATACTATGTAATTAATTGAATGGGATGTAAACAAATTATACATTATGGTAAGCGTAGTCATACCGGGGTGGATAGTGGACAACACCAAAAATCTCATCCTTCTCCAAGTCCTTGCTTGCACCTACGAACCTTGCATTGCCCTTGTCCACATGGGCAAATTCGTAAGTGGTCCACCCACATAAAAAAATCTTTGTGCACGCGGCATTTGTAGAATCGTCTCCCCGGGTTAGTTGTTGTATGCGATGTCAATATTATACATTTACGATCACAATCCTCACAACTTGCCACATTATCCATCTACATTGAAAGACAAGGTAAGACCGACAAAAATCTCAAAAGTAATGAAGGCAAAAGAAAATTCCCATACATGAGGCACACAATGAAATTGTCCCTACTAAGGGAATGGGGATAAAAAAAAAGAATGAGAGGGGGGAAGGGAAGGTAGGTACGTCACTTGTCCTTTGAAGTATTAAAACTGTTCCAAAATCCACATATTCCTAGAGGGAATAGCAAATTCGATGCTTCAACAACTCAATTATTCCTTGGTACTGATGAGTTTTTAAAACTTTCGAGGTGTAAATAATTAGATGGAACTTTGACCTCCTTGAGTTAAAAACAATTAACCATATTGAATTCTTTCTTCTCCCTGAAGTATTGGACATTTCCATAAGATGTCCAAAAAATAAAAAAATGACCATCATCTATCCATGTATTGGACATCCATCTATTCATACAATCTCACAATTAAATAAACGTACACAAGCAAATCAATCTCATGCATTTTAGACATAGGGCTAAACAATTCATGAAAACACAAGATACCTCAACCCAAACATATTGATGAAAGCCAAATTAAACACTTCATGGGTATCCACAACCAAATAGAAATGTACCAAAAAAAAGAGACACATCAGTTTTATACAAAAAAAAAGAGAGATCAGTTTTAGAGCAAATTTTAAAAAAAAAGTCCACAACCAAATAGTTTCCAGCCTACTTTGTCCAGCATCTTAAACTGGCAAATACATGTCCACTACCGCCATCCTTTCTTCTTCATTTGCTTCCATTAATATGTTTGCTAAGGTCTTGTTGTCTTGAAAAAAATCTTTTGGTAGCACATTTCTTGGTAAAATCTATGTCTGAAATTGCATTGATTATAGCAAACAGATTGCTACAAAAATCAGCTTATGGGTCCTTCTTAACCATTTCCTTCATTGCTTCAGCTATTGCCTTTAAAGGACTAGCTACCTTATCAGCTCCCCCTTTTTTCTTCTTCGGTGGTTTGCCACTTGTAGCATCTGAACGTGGCCTACGACCACTACGATTGCTACTTCCCACTGGAATTCCACTGGCATTTGGGTGGACATGACTGTCTTCAAAAGCATCAAAGTCCATGTTGTCTAAACCATCAATTGGCACAGAATCAATATTATCATCATGAAGTGCATCAAATGGGTGAAAAGAATCATTCCCCGTGGCAATCTCATTCCCCATCCAAACTGCAACATCCAAATGCAGTTGAAGCACTCCATGCTCTCTCCAAAATTTTTCTTCCTTTTTCTGCCAAGAGACAATTGGGAAACAATGTTAATATAATATAATATAGTAGTTATGATCTCTGAATCATGCATAGGAAAATATGCATTACCTTAAATTCATTCCAGACATGTTGGGGTGCATCGAACTTGTTGTCCACTGAGTTCCAACCCAACCCACTCTGCTTCTATAGGTCACCTAATGCTTTAATCCTTGCTTTCTAAACTCTGTAATGATTTCTTAATTGTTCCACTTCATATGTCATGTTGCAACGTTCTTTTATGGTTTTTACAATATCCACTCATTGTTCTTTCTTCAAACCATTGTCTCCTGACCTCCCACTCTTATGTTGTTTTATTAGGCACTCTAGGAACAGATTGGATACATTAGTAGGACAGGATGCCTGTGTCATAGATTGAGAACCCAATTCCATTGAAGTCATATTTTACAATGCCTGTCTGATGGAAAAACTCAACATCATACAATACAACTATTTGAATTTGTAAACAGTTTATCAAAATATATAAAACTGTTAATATGATACATCCACATAAACATAAAACAAATGATTAACATTCCACACCCACAAAAACATAATATTTGAATAATATCCAAAACATGTTCAAAAGTCCACAAACTTAATTAAAACAAAATTAAAGGAAATGAAAATGTCCAAAACATGTTCAAATGTTTAAAATTAAGATTACATCATCCAAAAAAAACCCATGAAATAGTTCAATCGTCAGCATTTGTCATATAATCATCATCATCATCTCCTACATTCCAACCAGCCCACATGTTGTCCGCCAACTCTTCTCGATATTTATCCCAATGATCATCACCAACAACAACCCCTTCATCATCAATGGGAACAATATCATCATCATCATCTTCTTCCTCATCTGTTTCATCACTGCTACTAGAAGATTCATCATCGCTGCTCTCATTTTTTAAAAACTCCTCTTCTTCTTCAAGAGTATTTTGAGTAAGAATATGATTGTGAAGAAGAACACATGCTACTTAAAAGGATATTCTGCCTGATTTTTTAATATCTTGAATCGTGACTTTAATAGAGCAAAGGCACGTTCAATTACATTGCGTAGCGAAGAATGACGCAAGTTAAACAATTCCTTTTTATCAGTTGGACGCATATTAGAGTTTCTCCACTCTTTCAGATGATACCGAATATTACGGTATGGCCTCAGGAACCCCCTCTAATTTGCATACCCAGCATCAACCAGATAGTATTTACCTGGAGGGACCACCATCTTTGTTTCTCCATTTCTGTGAAGGGCTTCATATAATACTCTAGAATCTGATGCTGATCCTTCCCAACCAGATAATATGTAAGTAAACCTCATGTCAAAATCACAGGCAGCTAATATATTCTGAGATATATTACCCTTTCTATCGCGAAATGTCTTATGTTTATCTACCGAAACCCACGCTGGGACATGTGAACCATCAATGGCACCAATGCAATCCTTGAAGAATGGGTAGAACCTACTACTACCTGATATTCGATCATGAATTCTTCTAGTTGGAGGCTTCAATAAAATTGGAGCCAATTTAATTGTTGCACCCAACACAATGTTGAAGTATCGACTGACAGTCTCGCCTGAACGACCTAAATCATGTAGAACCTTACGGTTCTTAAGATTATGGCCAATTGTTTGTAAAAAAATTACCAACTGCTCCTCCACTTGCACTGATCTGCTATCTTGTAGAAGGCCCCTCTCTCGCATCATTTTACTTAAATTAAAAAATGCTCTTCTGCTCATTCTTGTAATGTTTCGACATGTGGTGTCACATACCCCTATGATTCTTTGTGTCTCAACATAGCCTCGGCTTCGCTCATCACGATATGGTTGTCTAACCAAATGCGTTCTTCTATAATACTCCGCTCCTAGAACAGCAGCAACAGTTGCTAATACAATTATTTTTTTCTTGCGCTCTTGGTAGGCCTTATCAGTCTCATGTACAGTATCCATGTATATGTATATCTACAAATCAAAATGTAAAGACACTAGAACTCAGAACTATTCTCATGCAAAACTCACTGTTGCATTAGAACTCCTATAGGTGGATGTACTTCATATTGAACTGATTGGAGGATGATAAGAGAACAAAAATAAACATGCAAATTCAATAAAATTGCAACCCAATCATAAGGCTGTTCAATACACAATGTTTCCACAGAGTTTTGACTTTAAATATGGTTTATATTCACCCAAGTTACAACATGGATTGCAATTTCAGTTTAACACCACACTGAATTGATCTTAGATATGCATATGGTTTCTTAAGCATCAAACTATTCAAACAAGAAATAAAAGAGTTGAAAATTACAGCAGAACCATTTAAGAATGGACCTCTCATACGCAATAGAATTGCATATGAACAAGCATTTAAGAATGAACAAGCAAATAATTATGAGAGCAGACCAATGCTGCACAGCCATATGAAGCAGACCAGCCAAACCATATTTAGTCTGGAAAATGTATTAAAACAATTGAGGAGGGTACTGTCCATTCTCAGGCATTCCCTGTTTCAAAATCTAGAAGGTGTAACAATCAGCAGATATTGTTGACAAGATCGATCACTCGATGTAGGAGATGGGGGAGAGAAAGGGCACCAGAAACTCCTGCACCTTCGTTCTCCTTCAATCAAACACCAGAAACTTAAACACAGAGAAAGCTCGAACAGCAGAATGTTCCACCTTCGTTCTCCTTCGATCGAACACCAGAAGCCCTAAAAACAGAGAGAGCGAGACTGAGAGAGAGAGAAAGAGAAAGAGATACGATGTTTGTGCAATGTCTACAACCATGAACTCACCGAAGTTCCCTCCTTCGTTCTCCTTCAACTTCTCCTAGCAGCACTGTCTCCTTCGTTCTCCTTCGTTCTTCTCTGCCTTGTTCAACGATAAGCCTCTTTTTTCACGATTTTTTCTTGCATCTGAAGATGTTACCCTTTTTATATGATAGGGTAAAATTACTTGAATCTCAAGATTTCACCTCATGAGGTGAAATCTTAAGATTCAGATATTTAGTGTAAAATGCTGCATCTTTAGATTTGATGTATCTTAGGATGTAAATCGGATGTAAACAACCAAACGGTAAAAAAAATCAAGATTCATGAGTCTAAAGATGTAACAACTAGAGATGTAAGCAACCAAACACGTTCTAAACTATACGAAACAGAGAACCCCATCTTCTTTCTCCTCTTCTTTCTTCTTCTTCCTCCCAAAAACTCATCTGCTCCGCTCCGCAACACTCTTTTGCTTTTCTTCCCAAAGTTTCAGAGAAGCCTTGCAAACGTTCAACGACCTCTTTGGCCATGGAGATCTAAAGCCATCTGCTACGCTCCGCTACTCCCTTCTTCTCTTCCAGAAATTTCAGAGCACACCAGGTTCTCTATTGCAGGAAGACGACATCAACAGGTAATTTTTTAGTTTAAAATTTTAATATTAATTTTTGTAAGGCCGATTCACCCACCACCGGTCCACAAAGCTTGGTTGTACATGACCCTGCTATGGGGCCTCCATCAAACCAGGGTTATAAGCGTTCACTTCTATCAATTGTCTTGATTTAGTTGATCTTAAATAGGGCTGTAAATGGATAACCGAAAATCCGAATCCGAACCACATCCGTATATGTTTAGGAGCAGCCAAATTCGTTTAGAGATATTCGAAAAAAAATCCAAATACTCCGATAAAAATCCGAATCCGAATACTTAATTATAAAAAATTAAGTAAATAATGATCTTGAGGGTTTTTTAAGATTCAACAGGTTCTAGAATATGAGAAAAAGAAAATCATGATCTAAAACTATGGATTGAGAGTGAATTGTATCCACTAGGGGGAGGAAGGTTTGGCTTACACAAGGCAGAGGTGTAAACGGATGGTCGAAAATCTGAATTCGATCCGCATCCGAATTCGACCAAGAAATATCCGAATCCAATTACATCTTATCCGTATCCGAGCCGAATCCGACCCTTTTACAGGCCTAATCTTAAAGGAAGGTGCCCTGTGTGGCTCTTGCAATGGATCAATAGAGATCTGCAGATGTTATTTTGTTCTCATTCTCGCGAGACAGCCATAACGTCTAATGCATTTGTAGTGTGAACCTTCCTTCGTTATTTAGTCTGAAATCCGAAAATGTTTTTATGTTAATTGGCTCTATGTCGAGGTACGATGAGAACTAAGCTTCTAAATGAAATTGTTTCCCTTTGGAACTAACAAGTGAAGCAGCAAAGAGCTTTATGCAGTTTGGTTTGAAGTCCACCATTTTTGGCCATGTTGAAGCTGTAGAACAAAATAATGAAAGGATGTGGATTCCATCTTTCAATACAAACCTAGAAGATCCGATTATTCAGCATTTCTAGTTTTGGAGGGTTACTCACTGGTCCTAGTTTGCTTGAATCATTCTCATTAGATCACCATAGGCTACATACAGTCCCTGGCTGCAGATTGTGGAAAACCCAGTGCAGAATTCAATCCTAATAGGCAATGTTTTTAACTCCCAAACTGCAGGTCAGCCTTGGAATCATGTGTGCCAAATGAGTAGTAGTGTTCTGTTGATTGTCATGCCAATATAGACGGTCCTATTGTCCATTTTATGATGTGATCTCTCTTCAACTGAAGTAGTATAGCACCTGGCCATCTCCATTTACACCCACTGACAGGAAAAAAATTTGCAGAGACAGAGAGGTACAGAAATAGGAGGGGGGAACAAAAGAAAATACACAATAATAGGAAATAGAATTCATGTATGTTCCATTTGGGATTTTTCATGTGGGTGCATTGTCTGAAAGAATGTTATGTATGTTCCATTTGGGTTAACAATGACATGAAACAATATAGCTTATGTAGGTTGATGACTCTTTAGCTCAAAAATGGAAGAGCACATTGGATTTACTGAGGAGATGGTGGTTCGAATCCACCTAGAGTCATGCAACTAATAGAGGTGTGCTCCTCAAAAAGGAGAATAAGAAATCAGTACAAATAGGGTAACACGGCTCTTGGTTATATATAATACCAATCTATTCTAAACATTGACATCTTTGTTTTATTCTTCTTTCCATCAACTATATAGATTAGTTAAACCTGCGCATGTTTTTCCTCTTAATTTCAATTTCTATTTTGCTGTCATTAGTCTATCTCTATCTTGTTTAGCTTCCTAGCTTTTGTTCTACTTCTAGTTCTACTATTAAGTTTTAGTTAATTTTGAGTTAGATACAATGATGAATCGTTATCCTCTCCTGTTACAGCATGGTGCTGTACTGCATCGTGCGGCACTACAGAGGTCATGTGGTACAGCGAACCCCACATGGCGCACATGACCTCTGCAACCGCCGCACGATGCATTACAGCACCGTGCTGTAATAGGAGACGATAAAAATTCTACAATGATTATCTACCTAAAGAACAAAGCAGGATAAAAATCTAGGTTTTAGAACTTTCCCGTAACCATGGGAGTTGGGAGTCTATGGATATATTATCCCCGAAAAAAAAAATTTCAATTTACAAGCTTTATTTATTAATTAGTTTTACTCTTTTCAGTTTAACAATTTATTGGTTTAAAAACAATCGGTTCGAAACAAAATCGAACAAATTAAGTTTTTATAATAAATAAAACCAAACCTGAACCAAATAATAATTGGTTTACCGGTTCCAGTTTAAAAAAATTTCCTGTTTGAAACAACACCGTTGCCATGGGGTGTGCTTTGATGATACCTTAAAAACATTTGCCCCCAATTTAATTCCAACAGCTTAGGACTCCTCTTGGATGACAGCAATGACAAGTCAAAAACTCAAGATACCTCATAAAAAAACTAAAATAAATAATCAAAGCCAAATAGTTCTTAGCACCCGAGTCTCCAAACTTGCAAATAACATATCACCTTTCCTGTGACATAAAGAAAAATAAAACCTACCCTTCCCTCACTCTTTCGCACTCTACAATTTTTCGTCATCATCTTCTAAAGCTTGGCGCCGTCTCTGATAGCAGAACCTCGGCGATGGCCGCCCACAATCACATCTTTAAGTCGAGAAATGGGACCTAGTATCCGGTTCATCTTCTGCAAATAAAAAGAATCAAAAGGGAAAAGAATGAAGTGCTTCAGCAAGAAAAACAACACTAGTGACTATTCAACATTAAGAGATGGGACATCTACATTTACCATCACTGAAACACTAACAAGAGATCAGATATATCATGTATTCAGTAAAAACTAGCAATTCTCAGACGTAAAACTATTCCCACGCTAGATCACGGTCTTCATCCATCAATGTCTGCTCCACAAGTTTCCCCTCATTGTCTCCTAGGTCCATCAGAATTCCAATTGTCTATTTCCTTTCCATTCTAATTTTGGTATTTGCAGGAGGCTAGTGGCTTCATCTGCTCTTCCTCCTTCAGCCTTTTCCCTCTCTTATTATCTAATTAGTAAATTATAAACTTCTGCAAACATTTTCTAAATACTGGGGCAAGTTTAAAACAGTGAAAAAAGGGGATAAAATGGAAGTAATCACTTAAAACTGTATACAGGTTTCATCTACTCATGGTAACCCATGGTGCGTGGTAGTTCTGGCAGCTTATAGGGAGCAAAACCATCAAGAAGTTCACATTTTCTATGTTTTTTTTCTTTTCAATGATATCCATTTACTTGCAGTGTCAACAAGACTACAAAAAACAAACCGCAGTTAACAAGGACTTTCAACAAGGGCCACACACTTCATAAAATATGGTAATAATCAAAACCAGGATTCCAGATTGCCAAAACTCAGACATAATCCTGCACAGAAAAAGACTCCCACTTTATTTCTCATTGGCTACTCTTAGGTAAGGTTTAAAGTATCGGTCTAGGGTATCGTATCGGAAGAGTGATTGCAAGAGACGTATCGTATTGCATCAGAGAAACAAAAGATACATATAGAAATGATCAAGAAATATATGGAAATGCCTAGGATATATGAAAAATATAGTTTTGAAGCATAAACACTATAAATAAATCATATGTAAAATATATCATGTACAAAAAGGAGAACAAAGTACAACAAGACAAATGCATTCAATTGATTATATATAATGAAGGGCAAATTACATGGACCTCCCCTGACGAATGCCTAAATTACACTTTCCCCCGTGTTTCTAAAAACTACAAACGTATCCCCTGGTACCCTCCGGGACCCAAAACGTTAGATAAAATGTCTATATGACCAAATTGCCCTTTATTCTAAATGAGACTGTAAACTCACCTCCACCCCCAAAACCATGTTCTTCATCCCAATCCACCACCCCACCTCCACCCTCACCCCCAGCCCTTGTTCTTCATCCCAATCCTCTGATTTGATCTGCTCAAGCTTTCGTTGATCTTAAATAGAGATCGAGGTATTGCTCTTGGCAACTCCAGCAATGCGATTATGGTCTACTGAGATCGATTCCTCAAACCCAAGTGGCATATAATCGCCAAATTAATTTCTCACGGAACTTGCTCGCAGGCTTGCTGCTCTTCAGCTTTGTGCTCTGCTTCTCTTCCTTTAACCTCCTGTCTCAACTACCACCACTGATGTCCCTGTACCCAACAGTCTAACACCAACGAACAAGGGCAGATAGCCATGACATCTCACTTCACCATCACCAGCAGCTCCTCCACCCAAAACCGTCGCTTTCAAGCAACACCACCACCACCACTACCCATCAACCCTCCTTCAATACCACCACTTCCTACTACAAACCCACCTCTGTTTTTGACATCCGACCATCTGTTGCAGTCCAAGTCCTGTCGCCAGTGCACCTGATTCAGTTCCGGCTATCCCAGTATCATCTGCTTTGGATCCTCAAGTATCAAAAGGTGGTGGTAACTTGAAATCTATTCTGAGAAGAAAGGAAAATCAAACAGATTCAAAGTCATGAAAACGTGTCAGGTTTGACCCTAAATGTGAAAACAATCATGAGAGCGACATAGTACCAGCCCGCTTAGGAGATCGTTGAGGGGTCCCCACCAAGAGACAGCTTAGTACCATTCAGTTCCGGCTATCCCGGTATCATCTGCTTTGGATCCTCAAGTATCAAAAGGTGGTGGTAACTTGAAATCTATTCTGAGAAGGAAGGAAAATCAAACAGATTCAAAGTCATGAAAACGTGTCAGGTTTGACCCTAAATGTGAAAACAATCATGAGAGCGACATAGTACCAGCCCGCTTAGGAGATCGTTGAGGGGTCCCCACCAAGAGACAGCTTAGTACCAGGGGGTTTGGGAGATCGGTGAGGGAGTGCAAACTTAGTCCCACATCGGCTAGGGAGGGAGATCTTGAGCTATTGCTAAAGAGTAGCCTCCTCTAGTTGGAATGACGCATTTTAAAGCCGTGAGGCCCATTGGACCAAAGCGGACAATATCATGCCAAGAGAGGGGTTGGATCGTTATAGTGGAACCCCAAGATTTGTTGTCAACAATGCAATGGCCGATGGGTATGCCTACAGATGCAAAAGATGGGTCACCTCAAGGTTCCCATGGAATTCCAAATTATTCACAAAATCAATCCAAACATACTTGTTATAGTTTTGATTCATTGGGTGGAGTTGATAAAGAATCTAATCAACAAGCTTTCATGAATCTTCTTAGGATTATTAAGAAGCCAAGTTCTGCAGACACAGACCTAGATGACACTTGCACCGATGCCTCAAAATTAATAGTCTTTTCACCTATACCCGGCCTGTGTTTGTGAAATTAGCAGCGATTCGAGTAAATGTAAATGGAAAAAGATACCAGATCGTTGGGGTGTCAACCGGTCGGGCTCGGTCAGGCCTAGCCAGGTCTCACGGTGCTTAAAGCCTGCACCGTGACCACTCGTTTAAGTCTTCGATCCAGACCTGGTCGGGCCAAGTCGGGCTATAATCGGGCCTTAACCAGACTGTGGCATGTTTAACTCTAAACGGACCTTAACCGGGTTGTGGGCATGTTTAACTCAAACTGAGACTTGAAATCTATGTCTATTATCAATCTTCCTACACCTCCATTCTCATCATCCTCCATCATAATATCTATGTACTCATAACCACCTGCATACCCAGAAAGATATTATTAAGAAGTAAGAACCCCCATTTAATTAGTAACAAATTGATTAACACCACAAAAAATCCTAATTAAATAAAATAAAATTTTGTAACCCCTGTTAACTCAAGTAATACCAACCCCAAATGGGTCGGCTTCACAAATTTAAAGGGAAGATGTTAGAACAGAAAACTTTTGTGTCCTAATCTGTGAAATAAATTCTGAGCAACTGAATTGAAAATGCCATTTGTTCTGCTAGGTCTAACAACAGAAGGAATTCAACACTGCTTCTGAAGAGGAATGGATTAACAAAATAGTGGCACAGTTGTTACTAAAATTATCTTTAGCTTCTTTGGCTGGATTCAATAATTTATAGCAAATCATCCCAAATATGCATATACACATCCATAAAAGACACAGAGGTGCAGGAAAGGCGAGGAGAATTCCTTATTCCTATTTTTTCCATTAAACCCCATTTGAAGTCATACTCTACTAGTTAATCCCAAGCCATACATTCGGATGACACCCCTATTCAGTATTCACAAGGTTTCAAAACCAGCAAAATAGGTCGTGCTAGGTCGGGGTAGCATTCGATCGGTTCGGTCGGGAGCCCGACGGGCTAGAACCCCACACCGGGACCACCCGATTACTAAAAGTGTCGGGCTGGGCCGGGCCGGGGGGGCTCGGTTGGTTTTGTCGGGCCAGGCCTGGAATTGACACCCCTACCAGATCGTACACGCTGACAGGGGCAAAGCTGTATCGGTGGCAAGCTCATTGTAACCAATGTGGATACACAAAAAAAAAGGAGGTTGCGACGGTGGAGTGCATAGTGGAGCGGTGGTTGAAGAAGAAGATTAAGGTAAGGAGTGGCTTAAGGGCAAATTCTACCCTCTCAAAGGTAGAATGGTCATACAAATTATTAAAAGTTCCTACCGTTAGCAACTAACAGATTTTACTAACGACCCGGGTTTTAAGTGTTAATTAGGTTGGAAAGTAGGGGTAGTCTCTGTAGTTTTTAGAAACACTGGGAGGAAAGTGTAATTTAGGCATTTGTCAAGGGAGGTCCGTGTAATTTACCCTATAAAGAATGATGTTTCTTATATGGGCAAGAGATCTCTACTTGGTCGCATGGTCTGTACACAAGCGTCTAGGGCAATAGGGGAGCACGTCTGGATATCTGTCCAGGGGGCAGAGGTGTTACTTCACGGTGCCCTGTGAGAGGGGCGTAGGAAACACCACCAAGTAGAGATCTTTTTCCCTTATATATACTAATGCCAAAGAACATTTAGGTATCACGTGTCGTATTGGTACCTTAAAGATACGATATGTATCGGTTAGTATCAGTGAATACGGAAGGATACTTAAAACCTTGCTCTTAGGTATCCACAATAATGTTCATTCTGATTTCATCAATCCAGTTCTTGCCACTCACCCATCTCAACATCAATGTTGATTCAGATTTCATCAATCCAGTTCTTGCCACACATCCATCTAAACATCAATGTTCACTCTGATTTCATCAATCCAGTTCTTGCCACTCATCCACATTCTTGTTGGATCAACTTGTCTCTCAATGCAGTGGGATTTGTCAGGTAATGTCAGTGATACCTATAAAATTCTTTTAATTTTATTTTCCCTTCAACTCAAGGATCTATATAAGAATTACAAACCATAAGTCCATAACCCAGAGTCAACTAGTTCAGGCTTTTCTTAAATAGATCTTCTAGAGTCACCCAATTCAGGCTTTTCCTAAATAGATCTTGGATCAGTTCTAACATTAGGATGAAATAACCTCCTGAGAAGTGCAAGCATCTACTACTAGAGGAATGAGTGGTAAAGGGAACTGAAGCTAAGGCGACGTGTCTTAGCATCTAAGTATTGAGGCACATTATATGAGTTCCTCTATGATTGAACAAGGGGGCGAAGTTCCAAAGATGGTTATCAATGACACTGAGTAGATATTCTCCACTCAACTTACCTTCAATCACTTAGGTAATAGCAAATTCAAAACAGAAAAATAGCACCTAAGTCTTCCAATCATTGTATTCCTGAAACTCTTAAACATCTCAGACTATTTGCTTGACAACGTTCTTTTATTCCTCCCATTAAGGTACCTTCTTCTACTAAAGATCTCACTTCAACTTCTGCCCACAGCATGTCACTGCAGCATTGATACATTAAACTAAACTTCACATCACTTCCACAACAGCAAGAGGTGATACACAACGAAGTGCTAAACCAGTCTCAAGGCATCTGCAGAGTTCATTCCTTTCAGCACATGAACTGATCAGTGGGGTTTCACTCTACACTAATAACATGGCATTAATGCAATCACAGATGCAAGGGCCAAATTTCCAACTGGTACATTACAAGTTCCATAAATCTTCATTTACCACCCGTTAGCTGTGGTAGAATATGCAGTGGTCAATTGTCTAGTCTCCTAACTGATGGCAACAAAAGAACAGGATTTCACAAGAAAAAAATATAGAACATACATAGATCAATTGTTTCATGAAGTGTCATTACACACACACACACACACACACACACACACACGAATCAAAGGTTGATAGCCTGTTACAAGGCAGAAAAAGTGACTCAAATACCATCAAAGATTAATTTTTCAATGAGAAGAATAGTAGCACACTGATTAAAGCACTTCAACATGTATGGACATCAGCACATACCTCGTCATTGATGCTGAATTGCCACTTCAGTTGCTGAACCTGCCACCTTTCTTGCTGCCAGCGCTGCCCAATAATTACAAGGCCCATAAACGTTGCAGCAACAAAGATAGACCAAAATGCATTTGCCTCCTTTGCATGAGCATAAAAAGAAGCAGCCCTTCTCTTCCACCAGGCTTCACAAGGAGGGCCACACCCACTATACTCATCTCCTTTGTCGTGACCCATTGACCTTGATGGGTCTGATGAAGAATTTAAGCTTTGCTGAGAAGGATCACTGGGTTCAGCGACAACCTTGTGATCATCATATACAGTTGATCCACTAATATTTGCTTCACCATGAAAAGAACTGGATTTAGAAGCACTGTAAATACTCTGCTCTTCATCCACCAGATTCAGCCCTTGCAAACCTGCCCCTTCTTCAAACTCGGTACTATGAACAGACAACCTATTACCCTTTTCATCAAAGAACTGTATTCCGGGTAAATCCTCTGGCACTGTCAATCTTTTGATCTCCCAATTTTCATCGTTTTCCTTGTTGGATCTGTCCCCTTCCTCCATATCCAATCCAGGCACCCTGTTTGAACCCAAAGACATGTCTCTGGTTTCATTATCAATTTCACTGTTATCTGCATCCAGAGGGAGATTCTCATGCTGGCTAGGTGGAAACACGAAGTGATCAGACATGAACATCGCACGAGAGGTTTCCTCATCTTCCACAAACTCATGGTCCCTATCATCGTTTGATTCAAATCTTTCTTGATTAGGAGCAGCAGCGTACGTTGAGGCCGTGAGTGACACAACTTCCCACTCATTTCCACGGGTAGAAGTTTCCTCCCCCTCATTATTATTATCTGCCATTTTCCAAAATTCAGATTCCCTGCATAATCAACAACAATGATCGAAATTGGCAGTCATACTAAAAAGAACCCAAATTAATATTGACTCATTATATCCTTTCACACATTGTAACAGGGAGGGGGTATAAAGAGCATTCAATTATTAGACACATCACCACATCAAAAACCTTTATCTCAATAAATGAAAATTTGAACCTTCTTCAATAAAGGAAAAAATTAAAATTTTCATAAACAAAAATCCACAAGTGGTGAATTAAAGGTTTTAACAAACAAGTATGAAACCACTAGAAAATTTGTATCATGAAATTCAAAATGTATCCAAATAACTAAACCGGAATTCTGAGTCCATACAAAAGTTCATATGAGTAGGAATGATAACAATAAATTGGGGGAGGGGGAGGGGGGGGGGAGAGGGCGGAGGCACAGAGTAGAAAGGATTTCATTCATCTGAAACACAATTACATAAGTCATCCAGCAGGGCTAGTTCAATACATTCAGGCCACGAATTAACCCAGTTCTCCAATACAAAGCCTCCCAAGCATATTTAGCTCGGCCAAAATATCAATTCAATAATAACCAAAAGAAGGAACTTTATGAACCTTGTACAGATTACGGAAAGAAATAGATAATTCATAACTGAAGCGATTATTTCTTCTTTACCACAAACGATTTAAAAAAAAAATTCAAATGATAAATTCAAATATAACGAATGAATACAATCAGGGCATTCGTAAGTTCAAAAAGAAATCAATCAGTCACTAAACTTTTTGAATCATGGAAGGGCCCAGCAAAAGAAATAACTTTTAAAAGAATGAAAAAAGAGAGATGGATAGACTTGGGACTCCCGCTCGAGTACCTCCCTTCCAAATATGAGAAAATGAATAATTCAAGGAGACCAAAACATGTCAAACCAAACCCTACACAATCAACAACACACCGTATTCATATTCATTCATGTCAAAGAAACCTAGCTTTTTTTGCATCAAAGCAGGCACAAATAGATCCAAATATCATCAAACGCCTCAAATGGAAGCGAAGTCTGAGCCATTTCAATTGGAAGGGGCAACCAATACATGCAAAGGATCAGCATCAACAACTTTAATAGATCCGATCTGCAAAAACAACAACAATAAAGACGACTGAATTACCTAAGTACGTGTGACCAGCGACAGTCTCCGGCGAGATGAAGAAGAAAATTCCTGCCCGGTGGGCAGATTGCAGCCACGAAAGGAATCGGAGTCCGAGAGAAACGGTGTTCAGGTAGAAGCATCGTTTTATAACTTACAGTGATGGTCACGGCAATAGATAAAAGGAAACCGGTTTAACCGGTAACATCTCTCTCTGCACGATCTGTTTTACGTACTGTAGTAAGTCAAAGGTTCTCTGACCCCGGAGTGGGAATGATTATTGTTCATCTAGGATTTTGGCGTATGGGTTAGGGATGTAAACGGATCGGATTTGACTCGGATAGTGCTACATCCGCATCGGCATCAAATTAGTTTTCGGACAAATTTGGATAAACAGATACGGACACAAATATGGATCGGATATTTTTTTCATTTACAAGTAAATATAACTTTTTGTAGGGGTGCAAGTTTGGCCCTGTTGGCCCGAACCCACCCTGAGCCCGAACAGGGCCTGGGCTAAAGATTTCTAGCCCTGAGGGCGGGTTAGGGTCAGAAATGCCTAGCCCTGAGTCAGGGTCGGGTCCGGGTTGAGGCCTCGGGCTCAGCCCGACCCTAATTTTGGCCCTGATTTTGACCTTGATTTTGACTCTGATCTTGGTCCTGATCTTTGCCCTGATGATGACCCAGATCTAGACCCTGATTTTGAACCTAATTATGTATAATGATAATATGATATTATATTATATAAGAAATTATTAATGTAACAAATAACAATTAACAAGGGTTCATAAATTAGATTTTTAAGTACATTACATATATTATATAATCTATTATCAGGATTAGGAAGGATTAATGTGTAAATTCATTGAACAAATAAAAAGCTAAGAGAGTGAGTGCCTGAGAAGTATTAGAGGTCTAAGGGGGACACAAGAAAAAATTTGACCTCTTAAGTACAAATGCAAAGCAACATCACAATGCAAAGCAAAAATCAATTTAATTAATTCTTAGATGGAGACAATTATTCCAACATGATGTAAAATATTTTATGTAAAAAAAAAAAAACCAAATAAAAGAGAATCAAATCTCCACATTCATGGGAGTACTCTTTAGTCTTTCCCATTTAAAGAATTGTTGAGTCAAAATTTGGCATCTTTTGTATGCAATCTATTTTGAAATATTTGTTTATTGTTGGAGATATTACATTGATGGAACTTTTTTAATGTGAAAACTAGATAACTTATTAACTGTTGACAAGTAGGTTTGATATTAATTAGCTTTGTCGTGAGTAATGAGATAAAATTTGCAGTTGGAGCGAGTGTCATTGTTAGTATTTGCTATTATGTTGATCATTCATTTGACAGCAACAACATTTTTTGTTGAAAATTTTCATTATTTGATTGTTATAGTTATAATTATAAAAGTATTAGCAGTTGGAGTCTGATTTACTTTCATTAAATTTGTTTTTCTATACCAGTTAGCAGGTAATGCATGTTGTTATTTGATATCGAAAAATTTATAACTTTATATCATAAAATGAGATAGTGCTACCTGCTTGTGTGAAAGCATGCGTGGTCATGGCTTATAGATATAGTCTGTTTGCACTCTATACAATGAAAGCATATAGTCTATCAGGGTCAGGGTCAAGGCCAGGGTCAAGGTCAATAGGCCAAACCCGGCCCAATCAGGGTGGGCTTGGGCTGGGCTTGGCCCATCAGGGTCAGGGTCAGGGTTTTTAGGCCCTGAGTCAGGGTCAGGGCGGGTCTGGGCCGAGCTAAGGGGACTCAGGGTTGGGCTAGAGTTTTAAAAGGCCCGACCCTGTTGCAGCCCTAGCTTTTTGGATAGCTATAGCCTATCCGTATCCGCATCGGTTTAACTTTTAGTCGGATTCGAAAAGTGCTAAACGGATACAAAAACAGATTTCAACTCTTCATTTACATCCCTATATGGAGGGTGTGGTTCGTAATCTCGGATTGGATCTGATCAATATCTGTCGAATCAGATCAGTATCGATCATGGCCAATCCCAAGTTATGAGCAATCTGGCAAGGTTTTCCTAGATCGTTCCCTATATTTGTCAATTAGGTTGGATCGATCGATTCGATCCGATAGTTGTGATATTTTGGGATTTTAATGATTTTTTATTTTTTTAATCTATCTATACAGTTTCTAGTATTTAGTATTTTATTAATTAATATTCTTGACCGATCCGGAGTCCGATACCTGTATTATAAACCTTATATGGGGTGCCAGGAGACAAGGAAACAGATCTAGTGTTGCGCCATCCATCTCTTTTCAGTGGTTTGGGAGTTTCTCCGTGTTGTGTTTGATGTTGTGGATTTGATGCTTAAATCCATCATAAATCTGACGGTCTTTAATTCTCATAATAGACTCATATGATAGATGCACTTATTCTCTTGAGTACAATCCGAGATAATGGGCTTGGGCTTGGATGCGTACTTCATTTAAGATTTTCCATAATTGGACCAAACAACACAAGAAAGGAATTGAATGGGCCGGTTGGTTGGCCCATTTTGTGTGGTGTTGAAGAACTGAACCGGGTGTTACGACTTGGGATCCATTTTACAGAAGCAAAAATATTTGATTTAGGCTCCTTGGAATGGATTCTCCAAACAAGTGCAAAGAGTGAGTTCTTGTTACAATTTCAAATCTGAAGGCATAGCCACACAGCACATGAAGATTTAATTAATAGCATTTTGGGCTTGGTTCAAGCCAATTTCAAATAGCCCAACGCAAATCATTTCTTAATAAGGTTAGTTTTCAAGGGGGGTTTGTATTTTGGGCTGACCTTAGAAATCGTGACCCAAACCTTATTTGGATTGTGGTTGGTCAAAAGAAAGCGTCCCAACTCGGTCTCGCTAGGTAAAATAGATATTATTGTATTTGAGATTTCTTTTTTTCTTTTGGCGACAACTTGTTATCATCAAAGTATTGAACTAATAAGCTATAACCTTCTCTTAATTGTCTTTTATCTTATTCCAAAAAGTTTTTCAATGCAGAAGCAAAAAAATGTTTTTAAAAAGTTGTTTTTGTAGGGTTCAACACGAAAGCAATTATTCTACATCAGATGTGAATAGCCCAATGAGAAGACATATACGGACTTAGCCATCCTCTCATTAATGACTAACTTGTTCTACCCGTTTACCCAAAAAAAAATAAATGGATGAGTTATACCCAAGTCTCGACAAATAGTATCAGAGCCCAGACGTGACAACTTTGATGTGTCTTTGAGGATGAATAAAAATCTCAAAATCTCTCTAGGAAAATCTCAATTCTACGTATGTTATCACGTGGAGGGACAGATTGTTTGGGTTCCACATGAAAGCAATTATCTCACATAGGATGAGTAATCCGATATGAACAACATAATAGACGGGATGCCAATAACACTTGCTATCCTCAACAAGTGGTATCAGAGTCCACAATGTCCGAAGACTTGAAAATATGAACAACATAGGGGACACCAGTCATATTTTACAGTTTGAAGAACACGCTTACCATTAGATAGAGAAACTAAGTTGGAATCTGGGAGACCACCTAGCTATTGCTAGAAGAGAACTTTCGAAACTGGAATAGAACACTTAGAATGTCTAACAAAAGAAATATTTTTCCTTTTTATAGACCAAGGGTTACAACACAAACAAAATTTACATAGTAAAAAGTAAATGAATAGTGACAAGTGTCAGGTACAGTAAAAATATCTTTAATTATGTTGATCTTTATCTGTCTGATGCAGATCATGCGGTTGACGTGGACATCATTCTGAATCTTTACATGACAGTATTATTGATAAGATTCCGCGTGTGCTGGACAAAGTTGCAATCGGACAATGAATCTTTGACTACTTCATCATGTGTCCATCATATTGTTTACATTATGATGGACAGTGAATCATTGACTACTTCAGCATGTGTCCATCAGAGTTATTATGTTCGTGTACCCTAAGCCAATTATCCCACCGTTCATATGCTACACAGAAGAAAGGGTGGTCTAAAAGCTTTTGGTATGGGGAGTCCACATATGGTCATAATTTCAAAAACAAATTAGTATTATTTGAGACACAATACATTAAAGCAATTAATTATATTATGCTTACAATTTCGCATGCAAGTCAAGAAACAACGACGAGCTCCTTAGACCGGGGACTTTGATTAATAATTCTTCAAAAAACATTTTCAGGACAACAGAAAGAGGTTCAACCATAATTGGAAAACCAGGTTACCTTTCGGTTTTTTTGTTCTGAAACCAGAATCGAGCTGGGAAAGGAATCTATGAAATCAAAATTGGATCATTTCTTTGCGGTTCGATTCGATTCGATCATAAATGGTCGGTTCCGGTTCCGAAATTCGTTTTCGATTCCATTTTGACACTCTTACTTGCTGATGATGTGGCAGTGTTGTATTCTTGTTGTCGGAACATTTCTGTACTGTCTGCTATCATCAATTGATCCTCTAGGATATCAATTGTGGCGTAGTACAACGGGAGATTAGATCTCATAGAGTTCAATTCCCGTTCTCAACTCATGACCAATATAAACCTGAAGCTATGTAATATGCTTCAGATCTTTCATATATAATGTTGAGATCATTGACAAATTTTCTTCTACCATCGATCACCATAAATTTAGGATTCTTTGATTGAATTTCTTGCGCCTCTTTACTTAGGTACAAAAGACTTTCAATAGCATAATCTAGCACAAAAATATTCTTAACGAACCTTGAAACCTCTAGAATAGGGTGCCTGTTTAATTCTTCTTCTTCAGTTACTTTGAGATGCCAAATTTGATATGGCTGGTAAATTTTTTTTTTTCTGACTCTCCATCCAACTAAACTTGCTATCCAGAAGGTTAAATATTTTGAATATGTTTACACCCTAAAAATCACCGATTGATCGATAAAACAAGACCGATCTCATTGAACCCTGGAGGGTTGGTCAACAGAGTAGATTGTCCACAAAGGGAAAACGTGGGCAGAGCCAGAACGGTTACAACCGTGAAACACCCACAACTAAACCACTCTCGAAATAGCAGTCACTCTAAGAGGGCATGATTCCCAAACGGTTCTAAAACTATCAAAGCAGTTACAATTTGGGAATACGTAATGGAGACTCCATTCTCGCAAGTATAGAAGCCAAAATTGCAGAAGATGGAGAGATCTCTCGATCAATTAACAAACCTGCAACTAGGGCTGCAACAGGGTCGGGTTGGGCCGGGCTTTATAGAACCCTAGCCCAACCCTAAGTCCCCTTAGCTGGGCCCAGGCCCGACCCGACCCTGACTCAGGGCCAGAAAAATCCAACCCTGACCCGCCCTCAGGGTCAGGTCGGGCCGACCCTGATTGGCCCTGATCATGGGGAGGGGGAAAGAAATGCATGGGCTGGAATGGGCTGGGAAGAACATTAATAATTTTACATAAAATAACAATATAATAAATTATATTATAACACTTATTGTCTTCATATATAATATATTATATAAAGAAATGTGGGTGAAATTTAAATTTATAATGTATAAATTTTGTCAATATGTATTTTATAGTATAACTTAAATCAGGGTCGGGCCGGGCCAGGCCAAACTTAGCTCGAGGTCTCAACCCTAACCCGACCCGACCCTAACTCATGGCCAGAAATTTCCAGCCTTGACCCGCCCTCAGGGCCAAATATCTCAACCCAAACCCTGTTCGGGCTCAGGGCGGGTTCGGGCCAACAGGGCCAAACTTGCACCCCTACCTGCAACTTATTATCTTTTATTTTTTGCATTTAGTTTAACTCTCTTCTTCCCCCTGATCCTTGTGATCATTCTTTCTCTTTCTTCCCCCATCAAGTTCTTCTGTAATTTCTTGTAACAGTGGCACTTCCTTTGAATGTGCCCACATCAGGAATCAATAAAAGTTCTCGATTTCACATTTCACTATCTATTGTTCTGTGATTGTCCCTTTATCGCACCTATTGTAATTTTGTCCTTAATATAAAGTCCTTGGAGCAATCGAGGCAGGAGGGTGATCTACATAGCCTGATAGAAGTCAGAAATGCAAACTTGTTTCACATTGAGTCTTGAAGACTCTGGCACGCCCGCGTTCTCCATCAACATTATTTGATTACAGTAGACCGATCTCACTGTAAACCGATTGTTTGAGCGATCCGAAAAAATAGCCAAATTGAATAATTCCACATTGTTGTTGCATGAATGATCATAGTCTTGATCATCATGGGAAACTCAAAGAATTGATCAAAATCATTGTTTCAGAGAATTACTTGGCTAGAATTCCCTACTCTATTTCTTGAATATTCCACTGTCTGTGGTCCAAGAAAATAGTTATCTTTGGAATACCTTGGATAAGATTAATATCCTTAGTATTTGAGAATGACATCTGCTTAATTGTATTCTCTTGATCTTCATTATTCTTTTGAATTTGCACAAAAACTTATTTTGTGCAAAAGAAAAAGAAAGAGGCAGTACAAATAACACGAGGGGTTATGAGTAGAAAGTGTTTGAGAAAAAGCCAAAACAAGGTTCCCAGTTCCCACCACTCCACCTCAAGACACAAGAAGAGTCATATTCGGGTTTTTAAATCCATGGCAACATGAGATTAAGTTTTTAAGTCCATGCAATGATACAGCCCACAACTCACAACTCACAACTCACAACTCACACTTACATAATTGATATAATAGAAACTTCAAATACACATCTAAACCCCTATCAAGAATAAAACAACCTTCAAATACAAATGAATCTAATCTGATCTCAAATATTAAGATCTTTGACTAAATCAACCAGAAACAATAAAACAGCAGTTGTAAGGACGTGAAGAAGACCAATTGAAGAGCCTCCCTCAACGTTTCAGACCACCACAAGCAACAACTAATATATATTTTCCCAAGTAAACCCACACTGTATCTCACTGACTCTCTAGTCTATAGAGAGAGAGAGATCAAATCTGCTAGTTTAATACTAGGCTTGCTCCTCCATAAGAAACTCCTCGTCTTTCTCCAAATTTCCCATGGCCTGAACCTCCAAACTGATCTCCACATCGATACTCTTTCCCCCACCCTTCCCCTGGTAAAGGTAAACCATCCCATCAAACTTGTTGTTCCTTCCGCTCCTCACCGTGTCCGGCTTTCCCCACCCGAAATCAATGTCGTAAACCTTAAACCTCGGCGAGCTTCCCACCGCCACGCAATTTGGTCCGGCATCCTTATACTGAAACAGCATCGGCGCCGCTTCCCACTCTTTGTTCTTACACTCGATCGCTTTCGAATCGTGCATCTCTATGGCCTTCTGCACCATTGACGCGCCAAAACCTGGCGCGTTCGCAAGCAACGCGCCGGCTGCCGTCACTGTGAACACCGCTTGGATTAGGTTGCCGAAGTAATTCTCCGACATCGGAGGATCGACCCTCTTGCGACAATCGGCGAAGACAGTGAAGACCGTGTAGTCCTCAGGATTGAGGTTACGTGCACGGCTGATGGCTCGCCATATGTGGGCCCCAAGAGATTGGAAGGTTGAGAAAGGTTTGGAGCCGTTGGATAGAGATGAGTTGACGTTCGACTTGATCTTGTCGATGGCGGAGCCGGAGAATTGGAATATCTTCTCTCTCATCTGAGGTGGGGCCGGGCCATCGGATTCGGAGCGGAGGGGTTTGCCTGGCGACGGGAGGTCTATCTTCACGCGGGTGTCCCTGGCTTTTGTACGGTCGTGGAAAGGTGGGACCGAGATAGCGGTAGACCCACGGCAGATCTCAGCCCAAGAGTTCATGAAATGCCACGTAGAGTGACCGTCCAGGATGGTGTGGTTGAATGCGCACCCGATTGCTAGCCCGTCTCTCAGCTTGGTGAACTGCGCCACAAGTACATGAACAAACATTTTTTAATGCACCTTTATGAATGCGACTTTAAAATAAGACAGCTGGCTATTCTTATCCGTGTTGGAAATTGGAGCCATTAGGAGTCAACTTCTCTATCACTTACCATCAATGTTTAAGGTTTTGGGTTGAAACCTCAGTTGCCTGTCACTCTGTTGATTATCTCATTTTAAGAAGTAGTTTTATGTCTAGGAATGTTGGTTACGCTAGCATTCTTATATGACTATCAATCTTTTTCAAAATAAGGGGTAGAAAAATCTTTTCACATGAAAAAACAAGAGATAAACTCATGAGAGTGCTGACATAGGTCACACTCTCGAACACAGTTCTTTTTTCTTTTAGTCTAGGAGCATGGCCTTGTGCCAACTCAGGAGCCAATTGAAGCATATGTAGAACAACAAAAGCATCAACAAAGTTGGTTGTTTTTCCTTCATGAGGGTAGGATGGTCATTTAGGAGGCATGTGTTTGGTAGAGTAGTCATGCTCTTCAGATAGATTATTTTACCCTTTTATTTAGCATAGCATCATAATTAGGTTTTTTTATTATTTTTTTGAAAAAAAAGTTGTGTAGTTGCGTTTACACTACCCAGACACAAGAACACACAAAATTATCGCACAACCTCTCCTATCAATACGCCTTTGTACACTTTCATTAACCCCGCACTGGTGCATGGCCTACTCAACCAAGCTGCGATGTCTTGCAACCAGTGATTGACCTGACTTCTGATAATTTAAGATAGAAATATGGATCCTATCCATCAAATCACATCTATACTATCCACCAAATTGCACTGTTGAGAATTAAGTCTCACCTGTGAAATCCATAAATGGGAGTTGGTGGAGATGTCTTGAAGTCTGGTGGGGGTGTTTTTTTTTTTGGTAAACTGGTGGGGGTGTCTTAACTCTTAAATCATACTAACTCCGGTAACTCCCAAAATTAAATTCAAAATCAGAATTTACATTCCAATAATGGCCCGGCCCGACCCGACCAAAAACCACACAAACATATGTGAATGGGACAAGTGTGAAAGTCATATTACCTGAACGGCCAACACTGGTCGACGGAAGCCCTCCAAGTTTAGAACGCCGGTGTAGGGAACGATCTCCTGCAACAACGGTGAAGACTCATCTTCACCAAGTTCTGCAACTCCAACGCCGGCGGCCACGGCCTCCACCACCTCTACACCGACATTATCGGCGTCGCAATCAACCCTTATCACACCTTCCTCGTCCTTCCCCAATTTTCCAGCCAAAGGGTAGAAATCCACCAGTATTTCCTCGAGAGATTCCTTCATCTTCCCAACCATCTCCTCCCAATTTTCATCAATTCCACCCTGACCCTTGTACAGTAACAACTTCTGGTTGTAGTAGAAGGTCAAAAAGGGAAGATCGAATGTCACCAAAGGACATTCTCGTCCTCCCAATTCCTTGCGTGGGAGAACCACACTCTTGTTCGTCACCTTCACCACCTTCTCCTTCTCTCCTCCTTCCTCCTGCTTCTTCTTCCCATTATCAGCTGCCATAACTATGAAGCAGAAGAGCACGAAAGAAAAAAAAAACCCAAATGAACAAACGATCCAGAGAAACCTGAGCTTGTCTGGGAATGGAGAGAAGAGAAGAAGCTGAGATTTACTTATACAGGAGTTACCATATGAGATGGTTAATGGTAGCATTAATGGTTTCACAAGGGCAGTTGTGATCCATTAATGCATCTTCTCTTTTCCTTTATTTTTTGTTTCGAGTTGGAATCAATTTTCGGGCCATTATCGAACTAGAATGGCAGAAATTTTTTTTGGGAAAATTACATGATTAGTTACTTTTGGGTTTTTATTTACAAAATTGTCTGGCCTATGTTGGAGTTAATGAAAATAACAAAATTAGACAAAATAGTCTCTCTCCTACATTTACTTTTTTAGATATTTTTACCCCTATTATTGTCTTCTTGCCCAAGCATCCTTCGTTCCCTGCAACCCTACTCTTGTCCCAGCCACCGCCATTCTCTGCTACCCAAAGTAACCGAGGAAAAAGAAAAGAAATTTTTTCAAAGGAAAACTGTCGAGAAAGGAAGAAGAGTCACTGTTTTGTCCAGTTTTGTAAAATTAAACTTAATTTTATCTATTTTTGTTAATTCAAACATAAGGTGAACAATTTTATAAATAAAAACCCAAAAATACCTAATCATGTAATTTTGTCAAATTTTTTTCTGTATTTTATGCCTCTTCCTGTGCTGTCTGTGTTCTCCCACCTGATTTCTACCCTAATTAATACTACTTTTGGTCGGAAAGCCATTTGACTTTCAGAGACTCAACTCGGCCTTTTTCTTTCGATACTCATTTATTATGGCTTTATAACTAACCTTTGATGTGAAAGTTAAGTTTGAGAATTTAATTTCTTTATTTTGGTTGAATGAAGAAGTAAACTCAAAAAAAGTTTATGGGAAAGAAACAAAATTATAAGAGCCAGAAAAAAAAATTGTGTTTTGTTGGCAATATAAAACCCAAACTGGTGCCCACCTTGTTTCTAGATCGTGAGGTGCACAATGACTGCCTTATCCCTTCCCGAGTAGGGGTAAGGTGATCATTGCGCATCTCACCGTATCTTGACAACACAGTTCTGTCGGGCAGCTCGATAATAGAGGATCTAAATTGAACCAAATCGACCCATTTAGTTTTGTCGGATCGATGGATCCATTTTTAAGAAAGATTAAAATTGTATTATGCAGAAAGATTCATATAGGGCATATCCAGTGCATAAGGCTCCCGCCACTACGGGGTTTGGGAAGGGTCATAATATATGCAGTCTTACCATTGTTTTTGCAAAGAGACTATTTCCAGACTCGAACTCGTGACCACTTGGTTACAATGGAGCAATCTTACTCAGTGCGTATAACAACCCTCCGTGAGTTTCCACTGACTAGAAAGCATGGATGTAAGGAAAATAAAGAAATGGAAAGTGAAATTAATTCAAAATTTAAATAGAAAATTTTATAATTCCTATCTAAAAATTACAGTATTACCCAAAAAATTGCTTATTTATTAGTACTCACACAAAACCATCCATTACACACAATCATAAATCAAAATGTTTTCAACAATGCAAATATGATTTTTTATATATATATTTTTTATGAGTTTTTTGGGGGGTTTTACTAGATGGACTCATGAGAGAACAAAATTTTCTTCTTTCCAAAGTAGTTTTTCTTTCACGTGAGCAAAAAGCAAATCTCTTGGGGCTAGAAATCCATCTGTTCTTCAAGAGATCTATTACGTAAAGGCCTTTTCTTCCAAGTTGGAAATGGTAGATCCATTAATCCCTGGCTTGACTATTGGATTCCAAACCATCCTCCTTTAGCCGTTCTCTTCCCCTTGCCTTCTGAAGCCCCAACCATTGTCACTCACTTCATTGACCCCCTAGCTTTGTCATGGCGTAGGGAAGAGGTTTTTTACTGGTGGCCTCCAGACATCGCGTTCATTATCCTTTCTATGCCTCTTCCTATTTTCCCCCATGATGAGCGTTTTGTGTGGGGCCCTATTTCTACTGGTGTCTTCACCGTGGCCTCAGCTTATAATCTAACCATTACAGGCTGCTTGCTCCCTTCTAACCCCCTCTGGCTTAAGGTTTGGTACCTTCCAACTACCCCCAAAATTCAACATCTTATCTGGAAGATTTTCCATCAAAGACTACCCCTCCCAGATCTATTAAACTCCAGGGGATTCAATCTCAATCCTCTTTGCAATATTTGCCACCTTTTCCACCAAACTGCTAGTCATTTATTTCTGGAATGTTCGATTATTCAAGACTTGTGGAGACAAGTGGGTCTTCTCAACAACTTCCCAAGCAATGATCTGACTGTTGGAATCACATCTTTTATTAATGCAAAACATGCCAGTAACCAAGAAGAAAGGCTTCGGGTTTCCTTTTTAATGTCAGTAATGTCAAATGTGGGGGTCTAAAGGAGGGGGGGGGGGGGGGGGGGGGAAGGGAGGGGGGAAAGGGGGGTAGGTTAAAAAAGATGGGGGGTATGACACATCTGGAACAGCTACTGGGATATGACATTTAGGCAAGCCAGGTTCAATTGCAATGCGATTATTCTCAGAGCTATGGCCTCGACAAAAGATCACATTCAAGGATTCATTCAACCAAATACTCCTAGATGTCGTATTGTTAAGTGGAATCTTCTCCCAAGCAGCTTTGTTAAATTCATTGTGGATGGTTCAAGTTTCGGTAACCTAGAGAAAATGGCCATAGGTGGAGTATGCAGAACCTCCAACGCATCTTTCATAACATGTTTCTCGATTGGTATTGGTTGGAATTATGCCTTAGTAGCGGAAGCAATGGTTGTCAGATTCGCTCTTTCTATGGCACTTAGCCTGCACATGAAGAACCTGATCATTGAAGGAGACAATCTACTAGTTATCAACATCCTTAACAAGGTCGACTCAAAGTCAATCCCATGGAGAATCTCCTCTATCATTTCGGAATATTGGGAACTCGCTCTCAGGTTTGACATAATCATCTTCCTTCATACGCTTCGTGAAGCCAATGCAGTGGCAAACTACTGAGCATCTCAAGGATCTAGGCTCCAACATCACTTTGTTGGGCATGAATCGCCTCCTTTTTGTATTTGCCTTCCTTTGTATTAAGGGTGTCAATTGGGACGGTTCCCGGTATTTAGGATGGGACGGTATCGGTATCGGTACCAAAAATGTCAATCCCAGTACCGTCCCATTTAGTTAACAGGACCAAACCTAGATCCCAGTCCCGATTACTAGCGGGATGGGACAGTACCGGTTCTTAAACGGTTCTAGGCACTATAGAAAAAGGGAGAAGAAATTTAATTGTTTCTAACAAGGTGGGTGTA
Source organism: Telopea speciosissima (assembly GCF_018873765.1). NCBI lineage: Eukaryota > Viridiplantae > Streptophyta > Magnoliopsida > Proteales > Proteaceae > Telopea > Telopea speciosissima. The sequence goes on along the minus strand of NC_057916.1, from coordinate 83,357,383 downwards.
TTAGTGTTGTGGAATTTTTTCACCATCATGAAATCTAAGTTATCTACTGCTTTTATAAAACAATTTAAATTATGAAGTCATAGTTTTACTTCTTCAAACTCCCTAAGATTACATATAATAAGCTTCTCATTTTTTTAAATCTAGAGAAGTCCTATAAAATGAAAGAATCCCGTTGCGTTTCCTCTTTTATTTTCCCAAACAAAATTCTATTTATCACACATGTCACATGGTTGTATGGTAAGAAGTACGAAATGCAAAAAAGAAGAGCCTAGTAGATGTAGTTGGTCGAGGGAGGAGGAGGAGGGAGTAGCACGTAGCAGGTTCTGTGAGGAGAGACTTCAAGCTACGACTGGTGACCTGTTGTTCCTCTTTGTACTCAAAAGACAATTAGTGAAACCCTAATAAGTCGTAATTCTTATACCCTTTTTTTTTATTTTTTTTTAAAAAAAAAGATCTTATATTCTCTTTCTTTTTAAACGGTACTAGTAGTTTCGGTACCATCTGATACTTAATTGGCATTTCGGTACTGGTACCGTTGGGAATCCCGTCCCATTTATCATTCGGTACTAAAATCAAATACCAGTACCATCCCATTTACTAATGAGACGATTCGATATCGGGTTTTAGCGAAACGGTATTGGAACGGTTCCCGATTCCAATCCCAGATTGACACCCTTACTTTGTATGCAGACTTTTCTGGAACTTTGTTCCCTTTGATAAATTTTCTTATTAAAAAAAACAGAAAGCAAAACTCTAGGTAGTTTTTTTTTTTTTTTTGATATCTAGTAGTTTTTTAGAACTTTTGGTTTTATCAAATGTTAAGCTCAATCTGTTTTAAACAATATTAATCTTCCAACCTAACTTTCCTTGGAAAGATAAAAATCCCATCCCCCAAGAATCATTCTTTCCTTGTAGTTTTCATTTGGGCTTCACAAAGTCTCCTCTCAACCATTGCGGTTCTATCTACTACATTCAATGGGTTCGTTGAACCCAAATAAAAACAGACGTTAAGGAAAGAATTTGCCATCAATTTTACTATTGAGCTTTCTCTTTGTTTACCCCCATTCTGGTAACGCGGTAATTTATCGTCTTGTTGTGTTTGGATAGTAGGGTCTTATCGGGCAGCTCAACAGTAAAAGATCAGGGTCCAAAAAGGAAGTAAGATTGGGGACCTATATTATATACAGCACCTACTCATGTGAAACCTGTTAAAACCGTGGAAGGCTGGACCATATGGGTGGACCCGAATTTAATGTCTTCGCATCTCAACTTTAATTTGATATCTATAAATAACAAGCTAAGCGGATGACCCATCACGAATGGGCCATTTATAAAAGTGAAAATCTTAAAGGCTCCATATATATTTGGACTGCTAATGATGCAAAGAAGGTTTAAGTATATGGAATTGGATATGGATTGGTCCTTTAATAGAATCAGTTGGAACCCTAGAAATTGAAACTAGGAAGAAGGAACCCTAGAAATTGAAACTAGGAAGAAGAAGAAGAAGTAATTCTACTAAATAAAAGAAGGAAACAATGATAAAAATGAAGATCAAACATAAATAATGGACAATTCCTAAAAAAAAAAGGTTGAAGTAACCTACTGACATCTGAATTGAGCTCAATTAGCTGATTTCAATTTGTAAATAGGCTATTCACCTAATCCAGATCTGATTCTGATTCCTCAAACCATAGAAACAAAGGCCATCATTATTTAGATCAGTAATCTAAGTGATTTGATGTTTGAAAGTAAAAACATATGAGAAAAAGAACGTTGTCTGATCGTGTAGTCCCTGTGTTCAGAAATAAGAGCATGCAAAATTATCATCCGTCTCATGAAATCATAGATTACATGCAAAAACTGTGACATATACATGAATGACTCTCCAATAGATAGATGACACGTGTTGGGGTCCACCTACCGGATCTCGATGGCAACAGACTGTATTTTTTTTTTTGGTTAACTTCAAAGACTGCATTTACATGATGAGGAAGACTTTGCGTCACTCCTTTTTTCTATTTCTTTTTTTTTTGGGGGGTGGTGGGTGGGGAAAGGGAGAGGATTGGCCGTATCTGGCATGGTATCAGTCACCTTCAAAACCAATACAGTTATATCGGATAAGTTTACCCCTATTTTTTTTAAAAAAAATAGATTTGTTTACTATTTTACCCCTTATTCGTACAGTATCACCTGTATCGGGTAGGTATCGGTATCAGTCACCTTCAAAACCGTGCAATATTGGCTGTATCGGGTGATCTGATACCGATACCTCAAACCATGTTATTGGGCTGATGTGGGATCAAAACATCATTTTTTTTTTCATCAGCAAAAAACGAAAAAAAGTTATCATTAATGATGTCTTCTTTTATTTTTAATGCCAATTCAGGTTTCATTCATTTTAGCTTTTGTTTTATAGGTTTAACATCCGAGTATAATTTCTAATATTGGGCATGTTATCATACGATCATGCGAACACTTCTTTATATTCTTTTAATAATTCAATTAATTGTTCAACTTCTTCTTGTATGAAGGATACACTGATCTTAAACTCATGAAGTGTCTCTTCAAACCCTATATTTATAGTCCTAAACTCTTCCAGAACCGGTTGAGATTTCTTTAATTTCTTCTAATTGCTCAACAACCTTAATGAAATTTATGACCACCCCAAAGGGGGTTGCTCAATTAGTAAGGACCAACAGCTCACAAAAAAGATGTCAGGAGTTCAACTTTCCTTGGGCCCTAACTATCAAAAAAAAAAATAAAAAAATCTATGACCGATCCAATATTGATACTTAAAACCATGTTGGGGGTGGGGTATCTACACGTCACACCAATAGCAGTAATCCAAATAATGGTTGTTGAGGATTAATGACTTATATTTTGTGGTTTGTGTTGTGGCTCCCCTACAAATGGCTGTTAAAAGCCCGTGGGGTTTGTCAAACCATGGATATCATTGCATTGTGGTTACTTGATATTGTTCTTTCTTTTATTACTTTTTGTTTTCTGCATCATGTATAGGTTTCAGTTTTTACAATAGTATCATTCACTGTGAGACTCACATGGATCAAAACAAGAGAAAGAGAGTGTTAATGTGAGTTCCACATCTCATTATGTGAGAGGACCCACGTTGGAATCTGCACTCCAACAAAATAGTTTGCATACTACTAGAGAGTTGAGAGAGAAGAATATCAGCTAATTTTCAGTTCACATGCATGTGCTGCATTTATAGAAAGGCATCCTCCTCGAGGAGGGTAGGCCTTCGATCACTTATTTTCTACTGACTTGGAATATGCATATCTGAAATTTATGAAGAAGAAGATGTTGGACACATAAAAAAAACCAACACCTCATGTAGCCCCTTGTAGCCCCTTGCACGGTGCGTGCAAGAGCATTAACATGGATTGGATATTTAATTTCATGAGAGCGGGGTGATAATTTTATATGCTCTTATTTTCGAATACAGGGACCACGCAACTAAGCAACGTTCTTTTTCCTGTATGTTTTTACTTTCAAACATCAAATCATTAGATTACTGATCTAAGTAATAGTGGCCTTTGTTTCCATGATTTGAAGAATCGGAATCAGATCTGGATTAGGTGAATCGCCTATTTACAAATTGAAATCAGGTAATTAAGCTCAATTTAGATGTCAATAGGTTCCTACAACCCTTTTTTTATGAATTATCCATTATTTATGTTTGATCTTCATTTTTATCATTGTTTCCTACTTTTATTTAATAAAATTACTTTTTCTTCTTCTTCTTCCTAGTTTCAATTTCTAGGGTTCCAACTGATTCTGTTAAAGGACCAATCCTTATCCAATTCCATATACTAGAACCTTGTTTGCATCATTAGCTGTCCAAATATATATGGAGCCTTTCAGATTTTCCACTTTTATATATGGCCCATTCGTGATGGGTCATCCGCTTAACTTGTTATTTATAGATATCAAATTATAGTTGAGAGGCGAAGACATTAAATTCGGGTCCACCCATATGGTCCAGCCTTCCACGGTTTTAACAGGTTTCATATGAGTAGGTGCTGTGTATAGTATAGGTCCCCAATCTTACTTCCTTTTCTAACCCAATAGCATTTGATTAGAAAAAGGGTGTCAATTTTGAACCAAAACCGAAAACTATAACAAAAAAACTGTTGTTTAAAATCGAAGGGAATCCGAAAAATCAATTCGACTTTAGTGTTGGAAAATAAAATAAATTTCAGTTCAGTTCAGTTCAGTTTCAAACCTTAAAGCCAAAACGTTTGCTTAAATCGACCCAAACTGGATTGAACTACATAAACCTGAAATCGAACAGTATAAGAACCTGTTGCGATCGGAATCTATGTGGGTGACATGGACGTCATGCAAACTATTAAAAAAACACAGAAGAAGCCCAGAGCGGACTCCAAGGGGGGGACTCTCTGATGTCTAAGTCGGACTCCAAGCAACAATAGTAGTGAGATGTGAGTACAGAGAGAGCACTAAGTTGTTCAATAGTTGAATCTTTAAATCTTAGGGGAGACAGTTGTCATTAGTCAATATGCAAGAGAAGGGAGTTCCACTGAAACAAAGTACAGGGGAGGGGAGTGTACTTTCCTCTAAAAAGAAACTCAGTATAGTTGAGAGGAGAAAAAATGCCAACTTGGCTCATGTAGTGTGCTGCCTCAGACATAGGGGGCATACAAAATGACTATCGTATACCCATGGAAAGGCAGAATTTTCCAGGGTTGCAGCGATCATTTCGCCTGTCCCTGTTGGGCCTGGGATGAGCTTTTCAGCCCAAAGGGCGTGCCAGGGTTGATATTCCTAGGCCTTCAGTTGAGTTCGACCCAACCCTGTATATATAATCGGGTTGGGATTTGTGTTGTTGCTATTTAAATCTAATACATCCAACTAAATGAGAACCTACAGATAAGAGGGAGAGATAATAGATATATTCAATGTTGATTATTAACTCTAAAGGAATAACTTAATGGGCAAGGACCAACACTTTACAATTAATAGGTCATAACTTCACTCTCCTTGGGTCGACCTATCAAAAAAAAGTTGGTTACTATTTGAATAGATCGAATGATTGAATGATAAAATAGGCCCACCTTGAGCCTGGTAGGGTCGGATCAAGCTTGGGTTGAGACTTGAGGATTTTAGATGAGGCCTGAATTTTTAAATACTTGTCCAACCCGACCCTGTTGCAATCCTAGTTGAAAGATTATTAAAAAAAATTATTTTAATAAAAATGCAGCCAAGCAGCAATGAATACATATGAACTAAGTCATACTCTACTGAGATCCTCCATAACTTTCTTGATTACAAGGCTTCTAGCCCTATTGATGGTCATAAAACACAAATACAAGTGCTCCTCTAGCTCATCCAACTGTTGGCTAAAGCTTGAATCGTTCTTCTGAAGTTGGCGCGCCACTTCTCCAACCGGATGGAGCCGGTCCTTCCGCTCCAGCCAGAACCGAACCATGGTCTGCAGGTGCTCCAACTCGTCGTGTAACCGGGTCACGATCCTGCTTATAGTATCCAAATCCCTATTTAAAATGTACATACCTTTAGCCGCCGAGTCCAGCTGAGCCGACTGCCCAGCCAACCTCTTAGTCGAAACCAGCTTGATTGAAGCTGTTATGAATCCCGGAACCGCCACCAACATGGCTAAAGCATGAACCGTCACAATTACAACCACCGAAGCTGTTAGTGCGACAAGAAAGATGGCTGAACCGTGTTTGAACCGGTTGACAAGACGGAGCCTTGCACAGACCTGCTCACGACTTGATTCAAGGCGTTTGAGTAGACCAGTGCAACCCGCTTGCACGGCTTGGAATTGCGAGAGCGAGAGAGCCGATGAACCAAACAGGTTGAGAGAGTGAGTGAACTCGGTGATGTGGTCTAAGACCACCGGGAAGTGGGATTCCGAGAGGAGTTGAGTGGTTTCGAGGGAACGGACGGTGGTTTTGAGAGGATGGTATTGGGCACGTGTTTTATGGATGTCTTTCAGGAGGAGACCACAGAGGAACGAGGCATTGGCAGTTTCGGAGAAGTAGTCGGCGAGGAGAGAGTGGTTCTCCGGATGGTTTTGAGGCTGAGCCAAGGCTAGGACCTCGATGACCGTGGGTTGGTCTGGTTCTAGGAGGTGCTCGGCAAAGAGCCTATAGGAAGGGAGGTGTGTGGCCGTGGTGGAGGATTCTGTAGGGTGACAAGTGGCAGCATCTCCGTCTGTGAGGGTAAGGACACGTGTCCAAAAATCGACATAAGATTTGGTACGGAAGGCATTGGCATATTCCTCGCGAACATCAATGCCGGACTCGGGATTAGTGTGTGGTACGCCGGACACTGCTTTAAAGAGAGACAAGAATGAATTTGTATGGCTATGTTTTGATGGCAAGAATAGAAAAGAAAAGAACAAATATATATTTGGGCTCATGTTCTTTATATCTCAGTGCAGGTTGTGTCCAAGCATATGAATCTGTCATTTAGGGGGATAGGGTGGTCATTGTGCCCACTCCCATGTATCTGGACACAGTCTGGGTCCTGACACAGAGAACATTCTTCCTATATATTTTTGTCAAATCTAAAGTTTTCTTGTCTTTAGGGCGAGAAAATTATTTTGATAGCGAATGAAAATTTTGATAAAATCAAGATGAATTTTAAATTTAAATTAAAGAATCTTCTCATGAACATTGAAATTTTTTTAAAGAAAAGAAAAAAACCGTACAATAATCTGTTCGATTTTCTTTTCTTTTCATGCCTTCCAAACACAACCAAAATTTCATATCCCAAATTCGCAATCTTTTAAAATTGAATCTATTGAGAATCTCTCTCTCTCTCTCTCTCTCTCTCTCTCTCATTTGAAGCTTTACAGAAAGGGAAAATAGTAAGTTGCAAATGATTTAGTACTTACCCCTCCGAGAGAGGAACTGTCCCATGCGATGCAAACTAAACTTTATTGTCATGCTGCCTTTTTAAATGCCTCAGAGAGAGAGAGAGAGAGAGAGAGAGAGAGAGAGAGAGAGAGAGAGAGAGAGAGATGAGGAAAATGAGAGCTTATAGGCCACAGAAAGAAGTACCCTTTGTTTTGCTTTGGTTTTATATAGAGATAACACAAACATGTAGAAAGTCAATGATAAACGTGAAGGAAAATGAGGCAATCTTCAAGTTTATATCTTGAAGTGCAAGGGAAGTTGTCAGCAATATTGGTAGTTCTTCTTAAAATTCTATCATCTTTACAATATGGTATGAAATGATTCAATTTTTTTTTTAATTTGGAAGTGGGTGGTTGTAACTTGTAACTTGAAGTGTTGAAGTAGTATACTATTAGTATTATATTTTCCTTGAGATCGAATTGTGAATTAATGCTTACTAAGAAAGACAATCTTTGACACAAACAAGTAAAGTCCAGGTATTCTATGGGTTAAATTATGTTTACTAAGTTGTAATTGAGCTTCTATCTTCACAAATCACCGTAATATCTGATTATATATAGAATGAATTTATGAGTGGAAATTTTTGGTTGGGTATATGATGTTTATAATACAATAGGTAATAACTAAGAACTTCAAACATTATTAACCAATATATATTGGAAAAAGATTTTCTGAGCCATTGCGGTAAGGTAAGCTAATACCTATGTATATGATTATCTCTTTTTCTTTCTCACATGAAATGATCTTGTTGCCCGTATGATACCATTATACCGCACCTCAACCCTCTCCCGTATGTATATTACTAAAATGTACCTAAAAGAACAACAACACATTAACCCAAAAAGAGGGTTACGGTGGAGATTCACCAATTCAGGTCATTCATAGGTTCAAGTCAGTAGTAGCCTTCCATAAAGTCTGAGTCGTGTTTTAGTCCCAGTCAAGGTTCAAGGTATTGGCTATATCGATCGTTATGTATCAGTATCACTTGTACCTGATATTGATATTATATTAATACTGGTGTGGTGTATATCGTTTCATAGTAAGAGTAAAATGGTCCAAAAATAATAATAATAATGGCAAAGAACCACCCAATTACCCATATTGACAATTTATATCAGTATCTGCCAGGACCGACATTGTTCCCGATACCAAGATTAAATTCTTGGTCCTAGTGTTACTGATCATCCTCTCATATCAACTATTGATCATCGCGTTGATAAACTATTGCCTCACTAACTAGCTAATGAGACACGAACCCCACCTTAGACAGATTTGGATTATTAGATGGAGCATTACCAATCTTGGATTAAACTTAAAATAAGTAACTAACCAAGAACGATGTGATGGGATTGACATGGCTTGTCCAAAGTTCAAACCCTCAAGGGGGACTATGGGGTAGGTGTTACAATACATTCGCATCCCTATTATAGCAATTCAATAAGTAATAAGTTGATGGTATTATGACAACCCAGTCCCACTCCCCTTATTTTGGGCTGACATTGGTAATAACTTAATTTGGAGGTTGGACCAAGAATTAATGTGAATGGAGCATACTTTACATTTCCTCATCACTCTCATTCTTCCTTCTTGAAGAAGGGATTTCATGTTGAAGTAAAAGCTTCAACTCATAACAGTTATAGTTGGTGGATGTATTGCTAAAACTATTAATTCTGCTCATGAACATTATTGTCACCATACATAGATCAGACCCTCCTACCCTACTTTTTTTTTTTTTGGGTGGAACCCTACTACCTTACTACCCTAGTCAAAATTTTCATAAAATTTTTGGCACTTCTAGATTAATTAATATAGTCCTAAATAATTAAATTGAGTTTTGTTGTTTTCTCATAATAGTTATCCTTTTTTTCTTGATTCAACTTAGTAGTCTCTTTTTTCATTATTTTGTGGGAGAAAGAACTCTACCTGTTTGCATAGGTGGCGCATTTTTCACGCAAGCAATCTTCTTACCGTCAGATTAGAACTATCCATTTAAGACCATTGATATAATTAAAGTAATAAAAAAAGATCAATTAAATTAATTAAATATCTCATTCATATGTGAATACTATTTTTACAAGACTGGTTGATATAATTTTTATCTTTTTTTGGTAAAACCGATTGATATAATTAAAGTTTAGGAAAAAAAAAATTTTTGATTTAATTATGCCAAAATTCTCTCCCATAAAATCCATTCTCTCTCTCTCTCCCCCCTATCCCCTAGGTATCTTCATCTTAATCTTCTTCTTCTTCCGTTACTTCTCTTTCTTACCCTTTTATTCCCTCTCTCCCCGGATCTTTATCTCCCCCAGTACTGGGGGTGTCCTGTGCTCATCGTGCGGCGCAGCACAATCCATGTGTGCACAGTGGGGCTCACTGTGCACACATGGATCGTGCTGCGCCGCACGATGCGCACTGGACCGCCCCCCGCACTGGGGGCGATAATTTTCCCTCTCTCCCCACTCTTATATTGGAATCCCTCTCCCTCTCTCTTACCTGGCTAATTGCCCTGAATAGGAAAGTGAAGAAGAGAAGAAACAATAATAAAAATAAGTGGACAAAGAAAGAATCATGCCTTAATTAAATCAATTTTATTTATAGTAAACCTTAATTATATCAACCGGTTACTTGTAAAAATAGTACTCAAATACAAATGAAATACTTATTGAATTCAATTGGTCTTTTTTTTTATTGCCTTAATTATATCAAGGGTCTTCAATGGACAGTTCTAATCCGATGGTAAGAAAACTGTCTCTGTGGAAAATGCGCCACCTACGCAACCAAGTAGAGTTCTTTCTGCATGTTATGGGATGAACGTATTTTTACTTTTTCATAGTCTTGTGATGTTTTCGTCCTCTTACTTAAGGAATCAAATTTTATTCAAAATCGTTGAATTTTATTTAAAATATAAATAATTTTTTCATTCATAATATTAAAAAAATAAGTATAAAAGTCTTATCCAATGAGATTTGAGTTTAATCCATTGACTTTAAGGTTTTGTTATAAGACACCCACTTTGTGAATCTACATAATTGCACCTAACATCCAATATCGGTCACATGGTAGCTTTTGTAGGTCAAACTACGATCCATGGGATCATTATGGTTCACCGTGGCAAATCAATATACTACAAAACTAGGGTATTGCACACTCTGGGTTAGCCCATGGTGTTCCATGGGTATCCCATTATAATTTTAGGGTTTCCCATGGTTGTCCGTGGGAACCCTGGTGCATCCCTGTTAAGGTTTCTCCTTCCCTCATGTATCCCACGCAATTATGGAACACATTAGGAATAGAGAAAAACATCTCTAATCTATCACATGGCAAGAGGGATCCATCCCATAATCAAATACGCAGCGAAAATAAATTGATTCGAGTTTCTTTCGCATTCCATAAATATTAATAATTAATAACTGAGGCTCCGTTTGGTTCTAAGGGGAATTAAAGGGAAAGGAAGGGAAAATTTTCAAACCTAAAAAAGAAACTTTTGTAATCATTACCCCATGTGATTGTATAAATTACTTAAATTTCTTACCATATCTAGTAAAGATACATTTTACATGTAATATTTATTTTACATTTTAAACCAAAGGGAAATGGGATGCAAAGTAAAGTGAAATTTAATAACCAAATATGGAATGATTTGGAGTTAGATATATTGTCACATGGTGTCACATGGGGTAATGATTAAAAAAGTTCCTTTTTTTAGTATGAAAATTTCACTTCCCTTCCCTTTAATTCCCCTTGCAACCAAACGGAGCCTGAAGGAATTAATCGAGAATTGGTAACCTGGTGAGCCTCAAGTGTTGCTCCTCCAATAGACAATGGTTCTTCCTCCAGTGAGCGCTCCAAGTAAACAGATCTAAACCTCCAATGGCGCTACCAAGGTTTTTCAAGTCAATCCCAGATGCTCTCAAATTCTTCAGCACAGATCTGGATTTCTAAAACCCTAACTCTCAAACACAGATGAGAGTAACTAGAAGAAGGAGAGAGATCACAAGAGGGAGAGAGAGTGACCAAAATGCAGGAGAGAGGGGACCAGGCTGAAAATGCAGAGCACTGTATCCCCTTTACGTTTTTGTCCCCTTTTATAGATGTAGGGTTTTAATTAAAAAACCCTGAGATTTGTTTAATCCCTGTGAGAGTCTGACTCTCTCTCTCTCTCTCTCAGTTTGACAGTTCTGTTTAAACTCAAAGTGCTTCTAAAAGGGAAAGAAGCAGAATCTAATAAGAAAAGTATTAATTAGTTACTTTATTTAATATTTATGGATAATTATAATTAACGCCATATCCATTAATTAAATAAAGAATCAATTAAAATAGCAAATTCCAAATAACTCCCTATATGATAACAAATTATCATATACAACCCTCCCACTAATCAACACAATCATTATGGAATCTAGGGCATGTACACATGTACTGCCAAACCCCATTCCATAGTACATGCCCATATAAGAGCGTCTGTGCATCTGATCGGGTCCCGCAAAAGTCGATAAAACACTTTGTTCAAAATAATCATATAATCTATCATTTTATGTAAAATAGATTTTTGCAAAATCATTTCCAAAACGGCCTTGGATCCAGTTACGATCCGACCATACACAGAGCAATTCAATCTTGGTGTTCCCCAATCGGGCAATGGTGACCATGTTGGATAACTCCTTCACTCACAAAGTGTTCACGCATTCCCGACACCGACTTTGACTCGCTTGAGTCTCGGTCATTGATGAACCAAAGAATGCGATCATACTTTGCAGCAGCAGGGGTTCCCTCGAGGCAAAGGGTGTCGGTGACACTTGTCTATCCCTTCCTACATCCGCGAAAATATATGAGGGAATCGACAAAGTAGATTCTTCGCCAATACATACATCAAACATGTGAGTACTTGCATTCGTACCCTGACATCACATGTCTAGGCATACCTAATGCGACGATCATATGATAAAGGTGTCCAGCCCAAACCCTAGTCGTGACTACCATTTTAAGTAAAACTTACGGACACATAATGCTCAAAAAATTTATATCGCATGTGATAATTGTTGGCTAAACAACGGTCCAGGGATCAAACCATGGTTCCCTAGGGAGACCAAGATATTTATCTTTAGGGTTTTGCACGCCCTGGGTTAGCCCATGGTGTCCCATGGGTGCCCCATTTTAATTTTAGGATTTTCCATGGTCGCCCATGGGAACCCTGGTGCATCCCTATTAGGGTTTCTCCTTCTCTATTGCATTCCATAAAATTAATTATCACAATAGGGACGGAGAAACTCGTCTCTAGTCCATCACATGGCAAGAGGGATCCATCCCATACTCGAATGTGCAGTGGAAAATAATCGATTCAAGTTTCTTTCGCATCCCATAAATATTAATAATCAATGAACAGAAGGAATTAATAAAGAACTGCTAACTGGTGAGCCTCAAGTGTTGCTCCTCCAATAGACAGTGGTTCTTCCTCCAATGAGCGCTCAAGCAAACAGTCCCGAACCTCCAATGGTGCTACCAAGGTTCTACACGCCAATCCCGGATGCCCTCAAACTCCTCAAGACGAGATCTAGGGTTTCACAAACCCTAACTTTCAAACACAGTGAGAGAATCAAGAAGAAGAAGAGAGATCACAAGAGGGAGAGAGAGAACCAAAAACGCAGGAGAGGGAGTGTCCTCCCAAAACGTGGAGAGCTTCTCTTCGCGTATTTTTGGTCCCCTATTTATAAAAATAGGGTTTAATTAAATCCTAGCTAGATTTAATAGAGCCCTAGTGAGAGTCGACTCTCTCTCTCTCTGGAGCGTTGTTTAAACTCAAAGTGCTACACGTGAAAGCGAGAATCTAATAGGGAAAGTATTAATTAGATTCTTTATTTAATTATTAATGGATAATTACAATTAGCACCAAATCCATTAATTAAATAAAGAGCCAATTAAATTAGCAAATTCCAAATAACTCCTATATGATAACAATTTATCATATACAACCCCTCCACTAATCAACACCATCATTATGGAATCTAGGGCATGTACACATGTACTGTCAAACCCCAATCCATAGTACATGTCCATATAAGAGCGTCGTGCATCCGATCGGGTCCCAAAACTCGATAAAACACTTTATTTGAAATAACTATAAATAATGTATCATTTTATATAAAATAGATTTTGCAAAACCATTTCCAAAACGGTATTGGATCCAGATTCTGATCCGACCATGCACAGACAGTCTCTATCTTGGTGTTCCCCAATCGGGCAAGGGTGACCGTGTTGGATAACTCCTTCACTCACAAAGTGTTCACGCATTCCCGAACACCGGCTTTGACTCGCTTGAGTCTCGGTCATTGATGAACCAAAGAATGCGATCACACTTTGCGGTGGCGGGGTTCCCTCAGTGCGTGTCGGTGACACATGTCTATCCCTTCCTACATTTGGCAAGATATACATGAGGGAATCGACAAAGTAGATTCTTCGCCAATGCACACATCAAACATGTGAGCACTCGCATTCGCATTCCCGACATCACATGTCTAGGCATACCCAATGCGACGACCATATGATAAGGGTGCCCACCCAAACCCTAGTCGTGACTACCATTTTAAGTATAACTTACAGACACATAATGCTCAAAAAGTTTATATCGCATGTGACAATATTAAACTAAAATGTATAAATGTTCAATACAAAGGTGAACCGGGTTAAACCGGACCGAACCGGGTTTGATGGACACACACTTGTCCAACAATAATATCAAACTAAAATGCATAAATGTTCAATACAAGGTGAACCGGGTTGAACCAGATCAAACCGGGGTTGATGGACACACACTTGTCCAACAGTTTAATTTCACATCCAATATTCATTTAAGGTTTTGTTATGAGACACCCGAATCATAACAAGAGCTTAAAATCAATGGATTGAACCCTCCAATTCCTCACATGAGTTGGAAATGATCACCCTACCCCTTGCCCGAAAACACTGCCCAAGGTGGGGTCCATTCCCCCCCCCCCCCCCCATTAGAGGAATTGGAGGAATTTGAGTTGCCCGCGAATTGGAGGTGATAATTATTCTGAGACACCCACTTTATGAATCTACATAATCTTAATTGACTAAGTAACAATGCAACCATCAAATTATTGAATTTTTTCAGTATTTTTTTTATAAGTTTAGGATTAAGAAGATGGTTAAGTTTGTGGTTGGGAGAGATATTATAATGAGAAAACAATGATCACACGGTTGGCATTACGAGTCCTCTCACATTCTCTCTCCTGCATGAAACGTTGTCCCTCTTGTAAATGAATCATGCGGCCTTATCGTGCTCCCATTGATTTTGCATGAGACATTCATTCCTTCCCACACTTCATGTTGACCCCTTTCTCTATTATGATATAAGCAAATACGGAAGACACAAGTCTTGCCTGCCCAAGGTTTTTGGGCTGCCTCAAACTGAAGTCTAAGGTTGGGTGGTCTAGCCTAGAACCAGCCCGGAGTTGCAAAATGCGTATGGATTGCATTATTTAAATGAAAAATAATGACACAGGTTATATGAAAATGAATAGAGAAGGTTAATTGTAGGGGTGTCAAAAATGAGACGGGATTGATTATAATGACCAAAATCGATTCGATCAGTTGAACAGACCAATCGAACCAATCGTTTGGACCAAAATTTAAGGAAAAAAATTCAATGAATTTATACACTTGTTCTTTTTTAAATACGAAAATTCAAGACTGTATCAATAATAATAAATGCTCATTAAGATATTGATATAATAACAATTCAATTTTATTTCAACTAAATGAAGTCAAGTACATAGATCCTTGTTTTCCAATCAACTCTATTGGAGTGCATACTTGATACAAGGCCTAAGTTATGCACGTCTTTCTTCACCACTTCTCTTAAGGTCGTTTTAGGTCTGCCCCTGGCTCTTTCAGTTCTTTTAATATGAATCAAATCACTCCTCCATACTGAAGCATCCAAAGGCCTCCGTTGAACATCATCATGCCACCTCAAACGATTTTCTCATAGCTTGTCATGTATCAGAGCTATTCCCAAATCATATCTAATAGGAGTATTTCTTACTTTATCCTTCCTAGTTTTGCCACTCATTCATCTTAACGTCATGATCTTCGCTACACTGAGTTTATCTATATGATGTTTCTTAACTGCCCAACAATCCGCGTCATATATCATAGTTAGTCTTGTAACTATCCTATAAAATTTTCTTTTAAATTCAAAAAGAATACATGAAACACATAAAACCCCAAACACTGTTCAATTTTGGTCTAACCATATATATGTATAAAATCAAATCAAACCCACCGTTTGACAACCTCTAATTAATTAAAGGTGATGGTTAGAACGGAAAAAAAAAAATAAATCCTCTACAGTGCCTTGCAGTTTGGGCCTTAAATCTCGACATGTAAAATATGTGATATACAATGATGCTGAGCTGAAGAAGAAAGAAAAATAAAAAAATGGATCAAGCTGGCACCATTAGATGAAGCATCTTACACATGCCAAGCTCTCAACCCAAACTATGAAGCACCACAATCCAAGAGAGGATTTTTTTTTCTTCAACAACTGCGACCACCCAACAGTCCAACACCTCCATAGAATATAAGACTTGCATGACGTGGCAAGTGCTCATTGGAGAACAGTGGAAGATAAAATTCGTCTTCAACTCCTCATAGTCCATGGAGAGAAGAAGGCAAACGTGTCTGCTGACCTGCTGCGCTGCAATTCCATTCAATCACATAAGAACTGCGAAATCCATTTTTGTTGGGAAGATTGAAGTTTAAAGACAAAAGAATCTAACAAAACTAGAAAGAGAGAAGATGGGGGATCTGTATGCCCTTGATTTTGATGGAGTCATCTGTGATAGCTGTGGCGAGAGCTCTGTATCTGCTCTTAAGGTGACTTTTCTTGTTAGGGTTTCTACAAGGTTGTTTACTCTTTACATATCTCAGCTTCGAAATTGTATCTTACCAATAAAAAAATAAAAAAGCTTCGAATTTGTAACAACTTTGATTTATTCATTCATGTCTCATTGTGTGGAAGGCTGCCAAACTACGATGGCCCAACCTCTTCGATTCTGTGGATTCTGCTATGGAAAGCTGGATTATTGATCAAATGCACGTCGTAAGCTCTCTCCCTTTCCTTCCATCTCAGTACTCTATTTTATTTTTTCGTTTCTTTAGTTCTTTTTTTTTCCTTGGCTTGGACTGGATTTCGATTGATCTCTTACTAATGTTATTTGACCGAATTCTCCCATTTTTATCCCTTTGATGATTTGTTTCAATCATAAAAAGGTCGTCAACAGAATCTCTTTTGCTTTGCTATTGATTCTCATTAATTCTCCCCCCCTCCCTCCTCTTCTCCCCTATATCCGATTGACTGGGTTGAAAAGCAGTGAAAACAACTGAAAGAGATTCAAACCCATCACTAATCAGAACTTGGATGTATTTGTATTCTTACTGAAAACATCATGAGATTAATCTGGCACTTGAAACCATTACAATTAAGCCAATGCACTGTTAAATTCTCTCAGTGGAGATTTTTTTATCCTTATAATGAAAAAGGGTAGGTTTTATACATGCTCATGGGCCCAGTTGATTCAATAAGCAGTTTCTGTGGCTAGTGAGTTGATGCAGACATCTATTTTTCACATTAACTTACCCTTCCTTCCTCAGTTTTTGTGGTGAGGACTTTAGTCTCCCCAATCTTCTAGTTTGATTTTGAGTGTCTCATACTTCTAAAGATTCTCATTACAAAACATAATCCAAATGATTTCATTTAATTCCGAGTTAAAATAGAGGAAATTTGTGCTAGAGCTAACCAATGCAGTGTACTGTGATAGGTTCGTCCAGTGGTGGAAACAGGATATGAAAATTTGTTACTCGTGAGGTTGCTATTGGAGATCCGGATGCCTTCCATTCAGAAGTCCTCGGTGCGTGTGCTAAACTTTCTCTGGATTTCTATCGTATATTTCTTTTGTTTATTCAGTAACAAATGATGATGAGCAGCATGTCCTTATTGGAATTGATTTTCAATTGGAAATTAAAAACCAAAGATTGTGTTGCAATTTCAGATCCTTCACAACAAGAACAACACCATGCTTTAAATTCTTGGATTTTTTGTAAACATGGTCTAGATCTGACGACAAGGCTTGCTGTACTAGGTTGCAGCTGAACTCACTAACGACGGGATATTGGAAAACTGGTCAAAGTTGAAGCCTATCATTTTGGAGGAGTGGAATGAAAACAGAGATTCTTTAGTAGAACTCTTTGGAAAAGTCAGGGATGAATGGATAGACAGTGACCTATCAAGTTGGATTGGTGCCAATAGGTAATTTATTTTGAGCAAACTCACCTCTGTAAATCTGCTGATTTGGATCACCTGACAAACTAACTAGGTACTGTATTAATAATTGACACACAAATATAAAACTATTAGAGATATCTGACTCAAATTGGATTTTCTAGAGGCATGAGGATTATGCCCCCTGTGCTTGAAACAAAAAAAAGGTCCCAAACATTGAGGTCTATCCTACCTGCCCGTAATTGATCAATTTGTTGTAATATGCATTTCGGAGATCCTTAGGTTGTTACAAGCTGAATCAGGTCAAATGTCTCAAGAAATAGAGGGGAGAAGTGGATATACCACTACTCATTCACCAATACTAGCCCATGTTGAAGCTTTATTTGCAAGCATTTTTAGCCTTTCCTGTAAGCTTTAGCTTCCACATAGCATCTCGAAGACAAGAAGAAATAGTCATCCTTATAAATAAGGGTCAGAATCTAGCATGGGTTAAAACACTCGTATGCTGATCAATGAACTTGAAACTATGATTTATTTTGTGAATTTAAGTTAGATATCTTTCTCATCATCCATAAAGGATTCAAGGTATTGAACAACCTAAGAATGAGAGGCAGCTAAGGGCAACCTAAAATCAAAACTTTAACCTTGCACAATTACATTTGAATTATATAAAGAGCAGTGAATGCCATAAACAGCAGTGGTGTGAAAAGTAGTACAACTATGCATATTGAAGGTACCAAATATGGATTGAGATAGCTACTATTATTCACAGCTTCAGTTGAGGGTTTCAGTTGTGGATATATATTTAACTTAAAGAGTAAGGGTACTCAGCCTAAAAAATTAGGTGACACAGTGAAAAAGCTTGGTCAAGTGCTTGGCGCGTTGGTCAAGTGCTCACTTGCTGAACGCTTGGTCACGGGTTCAAGTCCTGGAAACAGCCTCTCTGGGAACAGGGGTAAGGCTGCGTACATTTGATCCTCCCCAGACCCTGCAAAACGTGGGAGCCTTGTGCATTGGGTACAACCTTTTTTTTTTAGTGAAAAAGCTCACTGGGCACATAATTCTCATACTGATTAGGTTGCATTTAGTATTTATTTATTTTCCTTGGGGGCAGTAGGCAGGCTAGTGGATAAGTTTGACATGTAGTTGGTGAAAGTTTTGATACCAGCTATGTGATACAGAGTACACACCTGGTCAAGATTTACCGTCTTAACAAGGTGGCATCTTCAAAAGTATTGAATATCTTTCTAATGAAGGACGGTATCACTGTTGAGTTTAGCAAAAGCGGTTTTGTGAAACCTTTCACTTCCACTTTTGGTCTGTTTTCATTGGCAGATCCAGCCTTCATAGCATGCAAACATAAGCCTTAACGCTTTAACCAACAATTAAGCTAATTATCAACTATTACATCGAGGTTTACTTTCATGCTTGTATAGAAACTGAAATGTGGTTATAAGAGATTTGTTTTTCATTTATTTTATTTTTTGAGTAAATTACTTAGACCTCCCCTGACCTTTCTGACAATTCAGAGAACCTCCCCTGCGTTTCTGACAATTACTCAGACCTCCCCTACTTTTCGAACTTGGCTTCACTTAACCCCAGTCCGTTAGTATATTAACGCTAGTTAATGGATAAATTTGAAAAACCTAAGAAACCTGACAATTATACCTATTTTCCCTTTAGGAAGTTACCCTATTGCCTTTACACCCTTTCCCTTTCTTCTTCTTCTTCTTCCTCCTGCAAACCCACCTGCTCCCACCCCTCTGCAATCCCTCTCACGACTCCTCTGTGGCGACAGCGACGGCAACGGCAACAGCGATGTCCTCTCTCTCACCCTGCTGCTGCTGCTGCGTTGATGACCAGTTGCCACCTCCATTCTTGTTCCTTAGTCGTGTTTTATTGAAAGATCAAATTTCCACATTGCATGACTCACAAGACAACACAACCCCAATCTTTTATTTATTATTATCCTTTTCATTGTTACAATTAAGATTTTGGGGATCATATACAAACAAAAAATTTAGTTGATCTGGAGTCATCTTAGACTATAATTAATATGGATCTACACATGTTGAACCCTTCTTTTGGCCTTCTGCAACTTCACCTGAAGTCATCTTCTGAAAGTGCATGTATCCAAAAGTGCCAAAGTCTCCTCTGGTAAATCAAAAATACAAAATATACAACAGCAAAACAAGATAAAAGGAGAGAGAGAGAGGAAGAAGAAGAAGAAGGAAAACGCATTTTAATGTCCAGCTTGTCCAATCAACTTGGTTAATCCATAGGATAGCCATGGCAAACCAACCACCAACCAACACCCTCAAACAAGACCTCTTCACAGGTGCCTTCCTCAAGATTGCACCAACCCATCCAAAAACCACCAACGCCAAGCTCGAATCGTGAATGCAAGCGCCGATACACCGGCAGCCTGAAGTGGGTTTGGCAATTTCTCTTTCTTGCTCTCATCCTCATCTGATAAATCTCCATTTTTTATTCTATTTTCAAGCAGCAGGTTGCAACCTGCGTGGACGGGGTTGCAGAGGGGTGGGAACAGGTGGAGGAGAGTTGGGGTTGCAGCCTGCGTGGATTGGGTTGCAGAGGGGTGGGAGCAGGTGGGTTTGCAGGAGGAAGAAGAAGATGGAAAAAAAAAAAAGGGAAAGGGTGCGTTGATGTTGGTCCTTTATAAGTAAGGGCGTTTTGGTCACAGCAAGTGTTTTACTAACACCGTTAACGGACTGGGGCTAAGTGAAACCAAGTTTGACAAGTAGGGGAGGTTTGAGTAATTGTCAGAAACGCAGGGGAGATTTGCTGAATTGTCAGAAAGGTCAGGGGAGGTCAGAGTAATTTACTCTTATTTTTTGGGTGGTGGTGGTTCAAATTTTTTCACCTGACCATTATACATCTTCAACTGAATTAAGCCTGAGAGAATTTTCTCAGTATTGGTAATAATTCCAAGTTCGATAGCTACTGAATCCTGATGATGGGCTTTGAGTAAACACCTCCTCAGTGTTTTTGTTATGAGTTTTATGTTCTCACAGAAACAATGGTTAGTGAGAACTGAGAACAGCCACTAACATTCCATGATGAAGCTTGATGATAAATTTTTTGTTTTTTATGCTGGTCTATCCACCAAAAGAATAACTCCTAGCTTGTCATCAGATTGTTTATATGGATAGCACATTTACCTTCGAGGTATATAATATAGTATTCTGAAATTGCTGGCATTGCTTTTCTATATTTGGGAGCTTTACCTGTGGAAGATGGCCTGTGGCAGTTGAAAATTGATCGGATAATACTTTTCTATACAGATTTTATCCAGGTGTATCCGACGCTTTGAAATTTGCAAGCTCGAGAGTATATATTGTCACCACTAAACAGGTGAATGTTGGGATAATTATCATTATTTGTGACTTCTGCTCTTTAATTCTTTTCCATTGAACTATAAGACATGGATTGCCTTACCCTGTATATTTATTCCATTTCAGAGCCGATTTGCTGATGCATTACTGCAAGAGCTGGCAGGAGTTGCAATGCCATCTGATAGAATCTATGGTCTGGGAACTGGGTCAGTAAACTGTTACCTAGTTAGGAAATGCTAAAGCTGGTCTCTGTTTCATGGCCACTGCATCAGTCATAGATGTGTTTTGTCTCCTTAACATGGTCTGTTTGTAACTTTCTTTCAGTCCCAAAGTAGAAGTGTTGAAACAGCTTCAAGCCAAACCAGAACATCAGGGTCTCACACTCCAGTAAGAATCATTATTCCTCAACAATAAAACAGCAATGGATATTTATACTTCAATGAGTTTTTTCAAAAATCACTACATCTTTAGAGTTACTTTGAAAGGGAAATAAGTTTTGTGATTTCATTGAGCAGTTTTGTTGAGGATCGGCTTGCTACTCTAAAGAATGTCATCAAAGAGCCCGAGTTAGATGGATGGAATTTGTACCTGGGTAATGTTGCCTTTCTGCTTCTTCCCTATCACAGCTTTCATTCTTTTTCCTCATATTTTCCATTTTGCTTCATTTTGGTGCATGGATTTGCTAGCTAATTTGGCTTTTCTTAGAGCAGGGGACTGGGGGTACAACACTCAAAAGGAGAGGGAGGAAGCAGCAGCCATTCCCAGGATTAACCTTCTTGGGCTCTCTGACTTCAGCAAGAAGCTGAAATAAGTCTTGTGTACATTCCTACTTTATTTAATTTTGATACCTCCTCTTTACTGGCAGAGCAGAAGAAATAATGGGTCTTCACATACTGCTTACCAAGGGTTGACCCAGTTCTTTTTCTTCCAATGGACTTCTACTTTAATCTATGCCTCTATGGCATATGTCAAGGCTGGTAAAGTGGTAAGCTACCACCCATTTTATTCTTAATGAGGAAGATCTATGTAGACACAAGCCTAACTGGATCCAAATGTTGGTTGAAGATTCTGACCAATTTACTTAAGAGATTCAATTCATGTCCTTTTTTTATGAGCTATGATCACTCTTTTGAATCTAGGGGTATCAAACGGCCGGTTCAGTTTGGTCAGTTCAAATCGGTTTTCTTTTGAATCTGGGGGTATCAAACAGCCGGTTTTCAGTTTGGTCAGTTTGTATCATTATCCTCTCAGGTTCCCTGCCCGGTACGGTTGTCTGGTTCCTCTCATTGGAGAGCGGAAATGATGACTTAACCCCCTGCCTGAACACACTGTTCGAGTGAGGTTAAGTCGTCATTTCTGCCGCCCTATGAGAGGAACTGGACAACCGTACCGGACAGCGAACCTGAGAGGAAAAAAATCCACTCACATAGGTGCCATCTATCCCTCTCCCCACCTCCCTGGAAAAGAGTCCCTGCCTCTCTTGTCCCGCACTCACATAGGTGCACGCTACTAACACCCTTAAGCGGGTGGTTTGCCCATCTTTGCCCTATAACAAATACGGGGTGCTGTTCTCTGTGCCACAGTGTAGTTTGCGCCAAGGCACATGGGGGTGGGCGCAATGACCACCTTGGCTCCCTACACTGGCTGCCCATGTGCCTGGATGCAGGCTGTACCCCCACATGTGCCTGGGCGCAGGCTGCGCTGCGGCACAGAAAACATCTTCCCAATAAATATATAAAACATTAACCAAAAAACTGTTTTTATTTTTCCTTGTTTTGTGATCGAATTCTTTTCGGATTCAGTTTGTTTTTTGGTTTTTCAGTCGATTTTGATTTCTACCGGTTTCTAAAAACCCAAACGGAAGCCAAACTGGTAATTGTTCAGTTCGGGTTTTCTGGTTGGTTTGAATCACTTTATAAATTATTTGGAATTAACATCAAAGAGTCAAGATTCTCATTGTATTTGACTGAAAATTATTGCCCCCAGTACTGGGGCGGTCCTGTGCGCATCGTGCGGTGCAGCATGATCCATGTGTGTACAGTGGGCCCCATCATGTACACATGGATCGTACTGCATCGCACAATGCGCACAGGCCCCCCCCCCCCGGTACTGGGGGCGATAAAGATCCGTATTTGACACACCTAATTGGATCCATGTCGGGTAAAAGTAAAACCTCTCCCGAAAAGTACTCTCATTAGATGGGTATGTCACTGTACATTTTCTGAATAGTTTAAGGCTGTGTTTAGAATGTATTATTGTAATGTAATAAATTCTGGGTCTAGAATGCATTATGAAACCCGATTCTTCACTATTTTTTCACTTCAGAATGTGTTCCAGACCTAAAATCTATTATGAGAATGATACCAAACAACCTTAAACTATAAAATAGACTAATCACACACATCTTTGATCCTACTAAAATAAAGTGAGTGTTTACATCTCAAGGTTGATTTTCTTGAGCTTTTGAGTTTCATGAAGTTTTTGATATATAAACTATCGAATCGAATCAACCTGACAAAGAAAATTTAGATTAAATTCACTATAAGCTCGAAAAAATTTTTACTTGTGTTATCAAAAAGCATTAAAGCTCCTCGTGTTTCAGTTGCTCTGACGACTCAGCAGAACTATGTGCATGATGTTCGTGGGCTTCATTCTTCTCAATACGAAGCTTCTCGATAACTTCTTCTATAGGAGGATCTCCTGGTCTTCGAAAGACATGATCACCTATCTTCATCTCATATGCCTCTGGTTGATTCAGTACAAATTCTTTCAACTAGAAATCAAAGAGACAAGAAGGAGGTGATTTGAGCTTCAAATGACAAATCCACAATCCAAAAAAAGGGTTCCATTCGGGAAAAATGAAATTTTCATAATCATGAATTCAAGACTACTGCATACCTCTGTTGTGTCTTTCCCTCTTTGCATGGTGAACATGATGGTGTTAGTATCAACAGCCATGAAATGGGCCTCAATTGATCCGGTCTTTAGAACCTTAGTCCATTTCATAGCGATCTCCGCGACCATATCCTGAACAGAAACCCCAGCATTACCAGGAAATGGAAGAAATTGACAACGAGAAAGGACGGGAAGTGTAGTTTCTATGTTACCGGTGAACGTCGGACACCTAATCGGAGCTTGACGAAACCAAAGGAAGGGCCGGAATGGCGATTCAACATTTCAGATTGAATCTGCGATGGATCCGTCTTGGTGAAATCCATGGGCGAAGGTGGAGCGAATTCGAAATCTTCCGAAGGTGTTGATTTTTGACCCCATCGCTTCCAGTCCTCGTCTTCTTCGTTATCGATCACGTCGTCCAGCTCATCTGGGATATGAACCCTTCTCTTCCCTCCTTCTGCAACTCTAATAATGCCACCTATAAAAATCAGAGCGAGAAGCAGGAATAGCCGGACCAGAATTGAAGCAGAGGAGCAGCATCTGCTCTGCTTTCTCATAATTCTTCTCTTAATTATTTTATTTAAATTTCTTTAACAAGAATGACAAAAACCACAGGGAAGAGATCGACGATGAAAGAACTGGAAAAAAATGGGAGGCCTAAGTAAGCACATGAAGAGGCAAAGTTTCGTGAGTTAACGACGTAAGAGAATAAAGAATTCGGTTCGGTGAACCCATCGGGCATCCGAAGATTCGGATCCAAATCAAGGTTTTAAAAAATGCGGAATTGGAGACTAAATCGACAGTAATGATTCCGATCCGATTCCCAGACCCTTAGAATCGATTCACAGATCCAAAAACAGGGAACCTTACAGTATGCATATTCTTTCTTACAGTAATAATATACAAGGAAAATCTGGTTGATGGAGAAATAAAAGTGACTTTATTCTTTTGCCCTTCTAGTATCACATTTTTTTTCAACTTGGTAATTCCTATCATTTCACAAAAATATTATATTAAAAAAAATTTCAATTTTTTGAAAAACTCTTTTTAACCCCTATATTAAAAAAAAATTCAATTCCTATCTTTATTCGTTATGACGTACTTCTTAGTTCACTACTTTAGTGAGAACAAGTTGCACCCAATATAAATTTGTAAACAAACCCTTTTGGCCTCAGTCTCACTCTATACAGAGAAACCTTATGTAGAACTTAAGAAGAGATCTAGATTGAGTCTGGGTCACCTACCCATATGTGTATATTTCATGCATGGTTAGGTGATAACATGTGTTCTCTAGTTTTTTTTTTTTTTTGAATAGAGAGCTTCATATATATTTTGTATAGAGGGGTGGGGGATCGAACCAGGGAGGGGATAAGGTACCAGCCAGGAGACTCGAACTCGAGACCTCCTGGTGAGCATGGGCATGAAACGCACCACGACTCACCAACTGAGCTAGGCAGTTGTTGGTATGTGTTCTCTAGTTTCTATAAAAGTATTTCCATGCACTCTTAATGGCCGCACGAAAGAATAAATATAGAAACAAAATAACACATCATCACCAAATCATATGTGAAGTGTATACGTACAAGTAGTTGATCCAGGTTCAAAGAGATCTGTGTCAACTTTTCACACTCGCAATGACAGTCGCATGAAGCGTACCCAGCTACCGTATAGGCCGGAACCAGACCCTTCAGCAGCAGCAGCTGCCACAGGGAGAGGACTGCATAAAGGAAAGGGGCAGCTCGGTCTGGGTCCAACACACGATAACAAGGCTCTCGGTCGCAGTGATGGCATAGAGTTTTCCCTGTGGACGACCTGATGGGCGCATGAGCTGCAGAGTACAGTTCTTGGAAACTTTCCAGCAAAGTTTACATACTGATGTGTTTAAAATGATCAGAAGGGTCTAATTACATGAAGAATTCCATATTGCAACAACATTCACAATATGTTCTCACCGAGGAAGGGTAATGTATTCCTGTGGTTAGTGGCAACGAATTTGTTAAAAGAACTAGTATAGTTGTAAATTGTAACTGGGGAGGTTCTACTAGTTAGTTCATAAAGGAGAACTTTTTTATTTTTTAAGCCCCTTCTTCAGCATCTTAAAATGATCATCCTCCATGACTGCATCCACAGGATTATCTTTGAGAATAGCTTCAAGGGAGAAAGTTGAATCCATGGTAAGCTGGGAGTTTACATGGCCAACTTGTTGATTGAATATAAAAGTCAAGACGTCTATACATGATGGTCAAATTCAAATCAATAACACCAAACTACAAAAAGAAAAACATTTCAGGGCAACAGAGGAGGAATATAGATTAGCAGGTAAAACAGCTTCCACAGCAAAATTAAGCAGCTAAGCTTTTTGATGCAATCTCAAACACATTTTCTGATAGTCCATTGGTGGACATTATCATCTCTAGTTGTGCCTGTACAGAAAAGAACACCATACACATTTGTATTACTAACATGCTTAAACATGAAAACCCTCAGCTTTTCCTCCCTTCCCTGAAGCTAGCCAATAGTACTAGCCCTTTCCAAGAGAATCACTTCCATTTTTGAATAACTTGTTACCCACATCAAATTATAGATGGAAGGAGAAACAAGTGGGGGAAATATTACCTTGGCAAAGTTTTGTCTCGTCTCATCATAACGCCTCCATCTAGAGAATTCTGATAACATGCTGGATGCCACCTGTAAATCCATACAAAATAGAGATATAATGAATAAACAGTTAGGATGACTGAAGTGTGCATCTTCAACAGGGTGGGGTCCTATGATTCAGAAGTCACATTTTTGGACCATACCCGTGGGTTTAATCTGTCTAGCTTCACCACCATTTCTCCCAAGAATTTGTAGCCTGATCCATCCTTCGCATGGAAATTCACAGATCCACAAAATCTTCCAATCAGTGAGTACACCTGATTCATGAAAAAAAATGCCAAATTAGTAACAAGTGCGACAGTTTCCTAGACAGGCAGCTATATTTGCCACAATGACGGCATATGTGGCCATCCAGTGAAGAAAGTCATGTAGGTCTCTCTAGATTAGCCTCATTACTAATTGTGCGTCTAATTTCAACTGCTTTGTAAATGGAATTGGACTACTATTGCTCCAAAATTATTAATTTCTCAACCTTCTTTTCCCCAAGTTGTAATCCTCATGTGGCAAAATACATCCAGGCTGAAGGTTACCACATGAATAGAGGATTACGTGAAAATTATTCTGTTATGGTGATTACCCACTGAATTGTGTTTTGGACTCATGCCCTAGGGTAATCGTCATCAAACAGAACATATATAAATACAGACAAATGGCAGTCCTCAGCATATGTGGTCACCTTGTTTGGATTCCGCAAGTCGAAGGCAGAATGCTTCAAGAGTTTACGGACATTCTCAACATTTCCAGGAATATCTGAGATGGCTTGCAGCACAAACCATTTATTCACAACCTGAAGGCAAAGATGAAAATTGTTACAAGCTTACTTTTTTTCAACTCCTGCAGCAACAACAGCCATCACAAGCAGAAACAGGATAAAACCTCATCTCTCATCCCTATGATGATGTACTAGATTCTATGCATTTAATAGAACTCTCACAAAGAAGCGTACATCAGCATTTTTTAGAAACTAGCATTCAATGGGTTAGCAAAAAATAAACTAAGGTATTATATGTACTTGTATAGCTGAAAAATATATAGAGGACTTCAAGCTAAAAATGCAGATATTATAATTGAGTTATATGGGACAATGATTATGTTTCCATTAGTTGTGTCTTATACATAGCATAATAGTAAAAATTACAAATAAAAAAAAGGAGCATAATAGAATAGAAGATTCATGCAATCTTCATCATTTGTAGACACTAGCAATTTGTAGCATGATAATACAAAATTATAGGACTACTACTAAAGAGACATCAAATCCAAAAACTCTTTATACTACTCCATCTTTAATAATGGAAGATAAATTTAGGGGGTGCAAAATAGAGAAACAAGCCTTGCAAAACACTTGGTTAATTCTGACAATGTTGGAATTGGGATGGAACTCACCAAAAAGTCATGCTCCCACTTGCTATAGAAATCAGCAAGGACATCGTCGCGGGTTTCACTAGGATTCTGGGCAATCGCTGCCAGAGCCGCAAACTGTTCAGTCATGTTCGTAGCAGATCTGTACTCGTGCGAAGCAAGCTCACTGATTTCTGGATCTTCCAGTGATGCAAGAGAGGCTACACAAAAAGTTAAAAAAATAAATAAACAAATAAATAAAAAGAATCAGCAGAAGAGTATCAACTATCAATGGTAGAACATGTGTAAACACGCCCATCTTGGACAGTTAAATTTCCAAATACACGCACCCAGAGCAACATTCTTTAGAGCTCGCCTGGCCATATTAGGATGGTCAAATACATAGGGCTCTGAACTTTTATTGTTCTCAACCTGTTAATATATATACACAAGTTAACTTATGAAATGATGTCAAATGTTAAGTAAAACTATTAACCACTTCTGCCAATGGCTTACAGTGTTGAGAAGCTCTGCTTTTAGTTCAGAAGCAAGTTTTTTCCTAATAAAAGTCCGAACGGCATGCACAACATCAGGATCCGCAACTTTCATCATGTCCATTATCTCCCCTTCCCCTGGCAGAGTTATTGCTTTAGCAATAAATTCCTAGAAGATAAAAAAGAATTAAAAATCATTGGTAGATTCAATTTTGGTTTCAATGGAAATTCTGAATTCTGAAAGAAAAAACAACTGGGCCTTTTCCCCTCCCCGTACTTTATCCAAGTTTGAATCAGAAAGTAGGCTTTTGATCCCATTCACAAATTTCGGATTAAGAACCAACGATTTGTTTTGCTGGTAATCAGACACCAAGCTGAGCATCACCTTTTTTGCGAGTACCTGACCTGCTTCCCAATTGAAGGAGAAAAAATATCCATTATTATAACACACTAACAACTGTACATTGACCGCAGAAAAGAGAGAGATGCTTCCCCCCACCAAAATTAGAAAATAAAATTCTAGAAAAGACAAACCGATTGAATTCATCTGAATCATGAGCAAGCAGGAAAAACAGGTCATTATCAGTGAGATCAGAATCAAGACGGATAGGAGTGCTGTAACCCCGTAAAAAAGATGGAGTTGGACGCTCAAATACATCAGAGAATTCAAATTCTTCTTCCTTCTGCATATTAACAAAAAACAAGATCACTTAACACCACAGGAAAAATCATTGAAAGGATTAATAAAAATCAGCAGCGGTTTCATAATCCGACATTGATTTAATAACAATTCACGAGCTCAACTGATGCCAAAGAGAAGACCAAGGTAACTTCAATCTCTGACCATCAATGAAACTCAAAATCATATTCACCATTTTCTATTACAAGCAGTACTGATCATTTATGCTGAGAAAGAAAGGGGCAGAGGTTTGCTCAGTGGCATTTCACATCCATTAGATATCCCTCTTCTCCCAAACTTATAAGTTAACCATGAGAACATGACAAAACATAGGCATGGGAGACAAATATCTAACACATGAAACCTTTAACAGATGGAAAAGAGAAGGCACAGCATGCCATCTGGAGAACATAGAGCTAACCTTCTTTACTTGGAGTACTGTAGTGAAAACAGGTTGACCATTCTTTTCAACTGACAGCAGCATCCCTTCATGGTACACAGAAGTGAGTGGCATATCCTTCCCATTTTTATCTAGGAGACCTACTGCCACTGGAATGAACATGGGTTCTTTCACTGGCTGCCCTGGAGTTGGTGGCACCTCTTGACTGTGACAAACCCATCCAAAAGCAGGTGAGTAAATGATGCAATCAGCCAAATAACTGAGTTGATGGAGATTTGCAACAAAAGCCTTTACATCTGTACCTGAATTTTAAAGAATAGGTCTGGGCTTTAGCATTGTAGGATGTAATAACTTTCACAAGGGGTGTCCCTGCTTGAGAATACCTGTAACATTTATTTATTCACCTACAAACATAAGCGACCAAACAACGCATGAGGTCACAGCATAACAAGTCTGGCCACGACCATACCATAATAAGAAATTAAAGAGTTCTGCATCATTGGCATCCAGCATGGCAGCAAAGAAATCTTCACATGTTACAGCTTGGCCATCATGCCTTCTAAAATAAAGATCCATGCCCTGAACCATCATAAAATTTTTGTCAACTATTAAAACTTTCCATGAGACGAACCAAACCGACATAAGTGGAGAGAGAAATCATTATCAAATGCTGACATGGACAATGTAACAAGAACAAAGCTATAAACATAGTTGTATTGTTCTCCATCACTGATCAGATTTCTAAGACAGATCTTTATATATCAAATAATATGTTTCTATAAGAATTTAGTTTAGCTTAAAATGCAATATTAAACAATGTAGTTCCAATAAGCTGCAGCATGTGCTAATATTATAAATGGATTATCGGGAATGGCTGGAATGGGCTTTCAACATATTAGTAAAATAAAAAGGCCATACTGCTTTTAAACATCTACTTTCAAGGACTCATCCTAGCAGACAGGATTTTTATGGCTGAAAGGATAAAGAAACCCTAGAAGAAAAAAGCTTCACAACTTGAAACTAATAAAGTTAAATTAAAATGATGATAATATTTCGTCAATAGAATCCACCAAAAACACTCGTCTTTCTTCAATCTAACAAAAAAATCTAGATAACATTCCATAAAAGGTGTTGAACCAACATTAATGTCAGACAACACCATTTCCTGCTTTTGCAAAAGGTCTCTTACTGGCCTATGACACCTTTTTTTTTTTTTTTTTTAGGGGGGGGGGGGAGAGATGAATTGAATGGTCTAAGAGAATTTAGAAGTTTGTTTGCCTGTTATAGTAAGATTTCTTCAACCACCAAATACAAGCAATAAGTAGCAATCACATATCACCACTATGGAATGAGATATCTATGGTGTGTCTGTCTGCTATAGTAAGATTTCTTCAACCACCAAATACAAGCAATAAGTAGCAATTACATATCACCAATATGGAACAAGATATCAATGGGGTACCTCGGAAATCAATGAATGAGGATGTAAAGGGTGAAGGCCCGCATTCTTGGCGGGGCACTATTCCTTGTAGAACATACTTCAACGCCATCTTCATGGTTTAATAATAATGTTTACCAAGGGCAATAAGGCCTGCAATAGTCCTGCGGTACCAAATATTTACACATCTCTGACATTGGGGATAAGAAATGGCCCCATGTAAGGCCTCATTTGGGCATCAAGATAATCAAATCATTGCAACAATACATCTTGAATACCTTCATATGGAAGAAATCTCTTCCTATTGAACCCCAACCCCCCCCCCAATCAGGATGGTAGACGATGGATCAGATGGTCATGAATCATAATAACTTCGGGCCCTGTCAACCTATGAAGTGGGACCAAGTTGGTAGGGATCAAAATATTGTACCCGCTAGTTACCTGTCAACATCAAGTATGTGTATTTCTCTTGCCGAACATATGTCACTTCTACCAGACTTCCAAATGCATGCAAATAAGTGGTCTAAAACTACTGAACTACAAGTCTTTGATGTAACATATGAGTACTTACACCTTAAAGATTATCTGTCACATCTCTAATACTCCAATTACCCATTGTCAATCATTTCCATATTATTTTCAGAGGGCTTTTCTCATCCTAGATTAGAAAGTATCCTAAAAAAACAAAAAACAAAATTATAATCTCTGAACGATACATGTCACACCCTGAATTCCGAACCACCGGAATTTGTGACCGGAGCGTAAAAATATGCTCCCGCAATACCGCCAAGATCACAGATGCAGTATTTAAGCTAACTCTTCCACACCGCATAAGACACAAATAATCAGGAGAGAATATAATATATAATTAAATCAGAGCAACGGAAGCTAAATGATATTATAATAACATAACGGTCAATGTTTATCTCTGCTCAATAAACCGCCACAAACATACTCAAAACCATGATGACATCCCATCAGGACTTATGTATTACATAGTATATAAATAATACATTCTTCATGACGGGATCAAAATAATGAAGTAGTTAGTATCGAAAGGTAATATCCAAAAGTAATATCCAAAAGAGGCCATCGGCCCAATGTCTCAAGAAGCTACTCTCCTAAGTAGCAAGTCTCACAGTAGCAGTCTGGTCCATGCTCCCCTTCCTCAGGGGCCCACCAGTCCTCGCCACTGCCGTCCTCAGGGGCCATAGGCTCCGAGTTGATTGGCTCCACCAAACCTGCATCATCATCTAAAAAGAAGTTTCCACGAGGGGTGAGCTCCACTGAGCCCAATGAGTAAATCAAATCATGCAAAGGGTTACAATATGCATGGATGATAACGTTATGATGCATGAAGCAATAATTACATGTGCACCTAACTCTAACTTCTAAGTCAGGTATAGTACTACTGCAACGCCCTAGGTAGCATCCCCGGCCCTCCATCTCTTTCACGCGGATGGCCTTCCGACGATGTCAAACCCGAGTTGCGCTGGGAGCCTGCCGGTCTCGGTCCTTGATCGGACTCACCGGTCCCAGCACCTCAATCGGTACACACTAGTTTACCCAGCAAACCCCCAAAGTTAATCCCACTGCCACGGTTCCGGTCCTCGCGTCGGAATCGCCGCTCCCAGCACCTCAATCAGAACACATTGGTGTCCCCGTGGGGGATTATCCAACACGTAAACCCCTGTTGGCAAGGGTCGTAGTACGGGCTACGATATCGACCTAACCAACGACATCTAGTACCTAGAAAAGGGGAGTATGTACACGTGTAAGCCAGGGGCCAAGTCCATAATCCCTCCGCCGGGCTCGCTATCATCACGCTCCCCCCAGCTTTACACGCACACATACAATCACAATACAGATATCGATCCCAAGCCCGGCGCACACTACGGTACTTGGATCCCATCACACTCACACATTCCATCATCATTAACCATTCTCACATTTCAATATAACGTCACATAATGTTATCCATCTCAACGCACACACCATATGCTCTCATGCCAATGTCATATCGCAATCGAAGAATTTAAAGTAAAATGCACCCTAGCTATACATGTAATATGTAAGCATTTCAATCAACACATTTCTTACAACACATGGTCCATCAACCAACCATGCTCAATAATCATTCATACATGTAAATAAAGGTAAATCACAACCATGAAGCATAACACATTTTCAAACATAGGTTCGGGTATCCGATTTCCTCACCTTGAGTTTTGGTTTGATCGAGTCGTGGGTGATCCGGCGTGCTAGAATGTGAGTCGACCCCCGTGTTTGGGTGCCCTAGATGCACAAAAAGACACACAAGAGGCTACTACTAAGGTTCCCAAAAGGATAGGAATCAATAGGAGTTCAGAAAGGTTAATATTGCAAAAAGGTAGAAGCAATTTCTGAAAACGGTAGAAAGGTTTTGGGGTTACTTCTACCGTTTTCATTCTACCTTCTTAGGCAGAGAGAAAAAGGTAGAAAGGCAGACCTGAAAAAGGTAGAAGGGTGCCTGGGTTGCTTCTACCGTTTTCATTCTACCTTTTTTAGGCAGAGAGAAAAAGGTAGAAAGGCAGACCTGAAAAAGGTAGAAGGGTACCTGGGTTGCTTCTACCGTTTTCATTCTACCTTTTTTAGGCAGAGAGAAAAAGGTAGAAAGGCAGGCCTGAAAAAGGTAGAAGGGCACCTGGGTTGCTTCTACCTTTTTGAGCCGACTGCATCTACTTTTTTACAGAAAAGACCTACATTGAAATATTTTGCTTGGGCTTTGGTTTCATGGCTTAAATGGGTATATCCTAGGGTTATACCATACTATTATGGTTAGAGTTATCACCCAAATCTAGGGTTTTAGGTCTACTAAACAAGAGGGTTTATAAATCCAAGCTTACACATGAGATGGGTTATAGATTTAAAATCAATGAACCCTAGCTTATGTATTCTTGAGCTAGAGTTGACATTGATGGCTTAGGTCACCAAATGGGGAAGATGGAAGCCTTTACTTACCATATCAAGGAGGTTTTAGTACCTTCCATTAATGGTTTCTCCAATAGGTTGGTGAAGCCATTAATGGTAGGACACCACCCAAAATCCAAGGATGGAGAGGTTAAATGGAGATGAGAGAAGTAATGGTGGTTAGGTGAGGGACTTACCAAATGGAGATGGTGAGTGAGTGAATCCTCCTCCCTTCCTCTCTTCCTTCTTCCTCTCCTTCTTTCTCTTCTTTCTCTTCTTTTCCCCCAAATCAATTTAGGTTTAGAATGAGATGAGAATAGTGGTTTTGGTGTTATCTATCCCAAAAGGTCCCTAGGGCCTGTTTGGCTGGATGTTGGTCCTTAGGCCTAAATGCTCTAGGGTCTGTTTGGTTGGACACCAAAACTTAGTTTCAAGTTCAAGTTATTGGGCCTCAACTTTATGAGGCCCACAGGCCTTCTCTATCTATAAATTAAAGGGGTGCTATACACCCAAGCCCAATCATCTATGCTTAAAATGGAGTATAAGAATAATGACTTACTCCCAGTCGTCGTAAAGCGGTACATCGAATCTGGCCGGGCCCCGTGGGTCCTCCTGCGGAGGGTACGCCAAGAACACTCCCTTGTTTACAAACTTCCCCCTGTCTTTGTCGATGAACCTATCCTCGACGACCTCCCCCGTCTCAAAGTTAACGATCTTATGGGACGGTTTGAGAATCATTGCCCATAGTTGCCTGGAGTACACCGCCGCCGATTCTACACAAGTTTAACCAGACCGGTTAGACCAGGCTTTGAATCGGGGTTTGGGCACGGATTTAACAATACTTCCTTATGAAGTGTTATTGGCTGCGGAATACCCATTTGGCATTTTCTAGAAAAAGCCTCATAAAAATAATATACTCATTGACACATATTAAACAAAGTTAAGTTTTCTTAATTAAAAAAATATGCATCTATGCAGGTAATCAGATAATAGAGACGGTGGGGGAGAAAAAGAGAGAGCAGGAACTGTTGATTGGTCATGAGGATCAGGTAAATTGTGTCTTACTTTTCTGAACCCTTCACTGCCCAGCAATGTTTTGTACATCCTAACGACTTCAGCTCCCTGTGAAGTAGACATAACACTTATCAAAATTCAGAGAAATATTCATTGTAAAATTAGTGACTGTTTGTGTGTGCGTGTGTGTGTGTGTGTGTGAGAGAGAGAGAGAGAGAGAGAGTGATGAGACAAAATATATGCAGAAAGGAGATGAAAACCTTCTGATAGACCTGTAAGAAAGAAAACAGTAACCACAGGAAAAGAAAGTATGTTAGGCACTTATAGAATTGTAAAACGAGAGGATACAAGAAAAACAATGACCTATGTTTTTTTTGGGTGAATAACAATGACCTATGTTGCATGGACCCTAAAGATGAAGTCTTTTACTAGACTCATCTTGTCACCCTGAGGACTGTGGTTCAACACTTGGAATTTACCCATACTGTTCAGAACTACTTATACCAGCCATACCTTACATGCACTAGATAAAGTAACAACTTCCATATATTAAAATAACATGTTTTTCTTCCAGAAAATTTGGCGATATACACTAGTCTTTGTGTCCATCATAAAATTTGTAAGATATCCTAAAGATAAATTCTCTAAATCCAATGTGTAGCCATTCACATTTGAACACCCAAGCCAGTCCCAGTGAATGATCATGCAAAACAGACAAGACATCACATCTACGAGAGAAAGGCACTGTGAAGCATACCGTTTCTGAAAGTTGCAGTAGGTGAGGCCCAGCGAGATCAATTTACAGCATCATCCAAAGAGTTCACACATCAAGATCAAAAAAAAAAAAAGAGCACCACTGCCAACCTTCACGTAACGATAGAAAATGCTCAAACTCACCTGTGTAGAAGTTGTCCATCTGTTCAAAATAAAGATAAAACAGCAGTCAGTAAAACTATGGTTGATGAGTGATGACTACAAAATTACAATGTTGTATATCAGGGAAAAAAATATAAGATAACATGGGTGATTCTCTCACCTTGATATATGAATGTGGCCGAACTGGATGAGCCATAGGACCAGCATCCTGAAGAACCAAATAAGAGTACAAAATTTTGCCATTTTAAAAACAGTCCTCTTAAGGTAGTAACTCTGTTTATAGTCCTGAACTAATACCTACTTTTATGAGCAATAAAAGTAATTGTATGGTATCTATAAAAAATGAGCAAGTATTCCCCTAGAAGCATATTCAATCACAATACAAAAGGTGCAAAATGCAAAAGAAGCATCAACAACTATTTGGGTCCTGAACCAATTCCCACAGTCCAATTTTACCTTTGAAAAAGAAGTAATTGGTCCCACTAGGCAATATTTTAGGCTAAAAAATAGGAACATTTGACCATTAAAAGAAGGTTCCATATGTCACCAAACTAGGGCAAGACAGAAGGAACTAAACAACCCTGCATGCCTCTTTCTTTGGCATTCCCAAACTCCATCCAATTCATTACAGGAAGCATGTGATGTAGATCGAAATATGAAGAATAAAAGACCAAAACACTGTTTATGATACTGTTCACGTGAACAGTGTCACAACCCATATTTGCCTTGTGTGGGGATGCTTTTTAGAAGATCTTGTGGGCCCATCAAGTGGAGAAAGCTTCTATCCTAATGCTGCCAAAGTTAAAAGTGGAGAAAGCTTCTATCCTAATGCTACCAAAGTTAAGTTTCTATTTTCATATCTAGAAAGTAGGCTTAAGTTTCTATTTCCTCAAGTTTCTAATTTTAGTTTGTTACTATTTTTATTTTATTCTCTAAAATAGAAGTTTCTATTTTTATGTATGGCAGCTAGATTTTATAGGAAGTTTCCATTTTATAGGTTTTATGAATTAGTAGTTTCCTTTTCTAGATTTATTTAGTTTCTTAATTAGATTGGGACTGAGTTGCTTTGTAATTGGGTTATTATAAATAAGAGTATGAGGTTGAGCAGAGAAGGACAGAGATTGAAGAGAAAAGAGTTATGGTTGAAGCTGTGAGACCCGGCAACGGTGAGAGACCCTGAGTGAGAGGATGATGGGCTGAGAGACCTGATCCTATCCCCCCTTCTATATCCCTTTCTTCTTCTTCTTCTTATCCTTTTATGTTTCTTCTTTCATATGTAAACAGAAAGAAAAAAAAAAAAAGCAATAGAAGTTTCAGTTAACCAATTTGTTCTTCCTTATTGTGTTGATCCTGGCTGCAATCGATCTCTCACTGGTTTTCCCTGGTTCGAGGTCGACTTTGCATTAGCATGCCTACATTTCAAATTAGTTTACTGAATTGGGAAACAAAAAACATGAAAATGCACAACTAATACAAATCATAATAGTCCTGCAAAATTACTCATAACCCCACATGGTGGAGCCTCATAAAATTCTATAACCTTCCCACAACAACTAATAATATCATTATAGCACAGTGATGTGTGAGAAGGACAGTTCATTCAAAGTTCCTGCTTGTCAGACATCCCGTGTAATGCAGAACTAAATCCGAACCAGTAAAGGCCAGTGGGAGATCAACTTGCAACAGGATCGCAGGAAAAAGGACAAAACTTGCAGGTAAAATAGATAAGATAGGCCAAATATTTAGGTTGATTAGTCCATTGAGTAGAATAACTCAACAAAGTTTGATAGAAATCCGACGGTTAGATTTGAAGATACTGAAGTATTCTACTGTAGGTAGAAAACTGAAGACCCATGGAAATAGCAGATTCGATTGGCAGGTTTCTAAGATTTCAAACCAGAATTCAATGAAGATATTAATTAGAGGTTCAGGGCCTTCAGGCAGGTAAATAACACTAGAAATTTGAAAATAGAAAATTAGAAATCAGATAGAGAAATTTCAGATTTGAGGAAGTTGAATAGAACCAGGATTAGAAATCGATTAGATTTTGGGGGCTCAAACTGAACTGAAAATAAAACAAAAAAGAAAGAAATAGAAGGAAGATAGAAAATATATAATCAGGAATCACCACCTGATCTGCAAGGCCGGAATCACCAGCAGTACCCCAACATTGAAATCACCACCAAGGATTCCTGGAATCACCAGCAGGGATCTTACTGAATCACCACAGCAGGGTGAAATCTTAATCACCAAAAAACCGAAGGCAAAGCTAATCTTTCATTCACTAAATTCGTGTGCAAGGTAGCTCCTTATAGACTTCCATAGAAGACTCGAAACAAAACCCATACTAAGCCTAAAACTCCTCTAACCAATAGCTTACCTTGGAAGTGGTCTTAACTCTTAACTGACAAGGATATCATAAAATAATGAACAAACAAAATGAAACAAGACTGGACTCATACCCAACTAAAACACTTTAATAACAATTAAAAAAAAAAGGACTCTAACTACAGTAACTAATAAAATAAATCCTGTATTCCTACCTCCTACCTATATTTTAGGCCCATTAAAATGGATATTAAAAAAACAAACATTGAACTAAAGGCCCAACACATATATAACCCAACCCAAAGCTTATTTCCACTAAAATAATCAATTCGATGTTTTATCTGCATAACCGCGTTTATTTCTGCATCTAGCACCAAGATTTTCAGTTTCACATAAGCATTATATATAAAGAAAGAATAAATATAATTTCCATCATGTTAGCCACCCACATTCATGTCTTTGCTAACTTGATGCAGTATGATATAACTTGGCTTGAGATATCCATAAGGGGAAAGTCAATGACCAAAGAAAAATGAAAGGACAAAATAGAATGAAATAATTTATAGATCATTGAAACTAGAACCTCCGGGAACTGGTAATTGCGAAGCCCCGAAACATCTGCAATCCGTTTAACTGTACGGCTTCCCATGTCAGAAGAAAATTCCTGCCCATTGCAATACAGTTTTATGCAAAAGCTCAATCCAAAAACAATTCAGTACATATGATGATGCTCCCAAAAAGGCTAAAAGCACTATAAACTTACTGGGAACAGAAAATATCTCTATCATAATTCATACACTATCTTTTGTACCTGATCTCTGAAGACAGTGAGACCTTCCTTCAAGCTAAGCTGGAACCAGTCACGACAAGTCACTCTGCCACACATTTAAGTACAAAACTTAAACTAAAGTGGAGGGAACCACGTCTCATTCATACAAACCAATGCAAAATAGAAACCACTAGGCTACAATGTAGTTGGTACTTGACAAAATTTAACAAACAAAGTTCCTGACCAGGTGAGAAATAAGCAAACCTGTTTCCAGTCCAATTATGGAAATACTGCAACAATAACGTGGGGTAAAAAATTCAATCAGTGTGAATTAGCTGATCTAAAACCAGAATAGAAAATCATAAACATTACACAGTTCAAAATCCTCAATGCATCAGAACAAACCTCATGACCAACAATTCCTAAAATTGCATTATAATTTGCATCTGAGGCAGTTTCAGGAGATGCCAAGATAACCTCTGAATTAAATATCTGTTTGGAAGCATTTCAAATATTATTTTCAGAAGATCAATTGCAAAACCATGGAGGTAATAAGTTACTCATTTTCGAAATGTTTTAAGAAATTAGACATACATTTAAACTCTTATTTTCCATGGCTCCCCTGAAAATCAATACAACAAAAAAAAATTCAGCATTTCATGTATATACCAAACTCTAAGAACTCACTTAAAGAATGTTCATCTTACATAAACTCCGGCACAGCCACAATATTAAAGAGATCCAGGTCATACTCGAGACCAAAAACCTGTTACCAGTGGAGCAAAGCATGCTTTTAGACTATAATCCGCTTAGTCAGCTTCAAGATTGTAGATAAAAGTGGAAAAAGATGAATAACGAACATCCTCATCCCATTTCATGGCTGCCTTAAGAGAATACATAGCGTGGACCGTCTTCGGTATATCTTCTGCAGGGTTCCAGATCCTCAAGGACACCTTCCGCCCTGAACGAGTAATGAATGTGTCATCTCTGCTCTCCAACTGTCCTGCAACAAGTGCAAACAAGTAACTTGGTTTCTTGAATGGATCCTCCCAAAGGGCATAGTGCCTGCCACCCTGCAAATCAAAGAGACAGAGTCATCATGAAAAATAATACATAATGACAACCATTGATTTCAATGTCCCCTAGCTATTAAAGAAGTGAACTTCACCTCAAGGTCCCCTCGTTCTATAAGATTCCCGTTAGATAACAATAAAGGATATAGGGTTTTATCAGCTTCAATGCGACAAGTATATTTGGCCATGATATCAGGTCGGTCCTGATAGTACAAACATAAACGTTACAAATTCTAAAAACATGTCCGTAACATTCATAATGAGTCACACAAAAACAATTATGGGAAGAGAAAGTTAACCTGGAAAAATGTGATCTTCCGGAAACTCTCAGCTTCACACTGTGTGCAAAAGTTCCCAGAGGACATATAAAGACCCTGCAACAAGGGAAGAAAAATAACTACAGAACAAGAAATTAGGCCTGTAAATTACAAGCACACACAAACATTAAGGACAAGGAATAGGCTTGTAAATTGCAAGCACATAATATAGATATAAATTCAAATTCTGCAGTGTATTGTTACTACTACTGGTCTATTTGGAATGAGCATAAACGGCAAGTTTTGAAAATTGAAGCTCAACAACTTATATAGTTATATGGGGGAGGGGTATCAGGACAGCAGTTTGAAAAGGAATCAAAATAACATATCCTACAGTAGCTCTTTGGTTTTTCTGGTTGTGCGCTCTCTACACAGTGTTTCTGGACTCTTACTGGCCCTTGCAAACACTGCATACACTGTAGAGTAGTTTGCCTCCTCTCCCTCTTGCTGTTTTCTGATCAGTGATCTTTATCTATAGGTCTGTAACCCAGTACGATTCCCACTCTTGCAGGGTTCTGGGATGGGTTGACCGGAATTGGGTCAAATTTTCAGCATTTTTCCACAAAGTGGCTGCCTCACTCGAACATGTGTCTAAATGCTGGCTGCTCATGGTTTTACCACAACACAGAGAAATGGCCCTATTAGTAAATCTTTATCTCCTTCTTTTTTTTTGGGGGGGGGGGTGAAAGACAGTTTTACCACTAAAGATGTGTTGTTCTGAGGATATATTTCAGTAACTATTTCCAGAGTGAACCTAGTACTTGGAGGTGAGGGGAGAGTGAGATGGCGTAAGTCCATGTGGAAATCCCCTTCCTGCAAGACAATAACAAATTACAATTAGGGAAAGCTGGCTTGGTAAAAAATATGACAAACCATCTAATTTATGTATATATGACAAGGCTGTGGATGGGCCCAGCAGTTCTGATAGGCCTGGAATTCTTGGACCAGTCTGGATAGCCTAAAATCCCATCCAAGAACATGCCAGGCAACCCACAGTTAGCCCTCCCTTTTGCACTCAATGACATTCCTACACACTCAGATTGCAAAGAAATCATGTAGTCTCTTAAAAGCAACTTCAAATTGAAGTCATAAGGTTGGACTCCCAAGAGTAATCACCAGAAACATATGAAAAGTAAAAGCAAACACAGGAATAATGCTTTTAAATTTTACTATCAACCTTTAGCAATCATCCAGGAGATTCATAGAAAACCTTAAGAAAACAACAAGGTCAAAAGAACATAATATGATAGAGCATAAAATGATACAAAAGCACCACTAACGTAACTTATAGGACATCATATACCTTCAGATCTTTGTCATTGACTTTAATTGATACCAGCTTTAGATCTTTCCCATCCAATACCAATGGAGAACAAGCACCTATTGTCCAACAAATCAATCAGCAGAACATCTCTAAAATAAAGTCCAAAACTATATAGATGTAATATAAAATGGCAAGAGCGTCACACAAGAATAGAAGAAAATTACAGATAAACCACTATTCTTTTAACAAGTCAAACAAGCTGCAGATCACCTTCAACTCTGGGGTAAACAGTAAT
The DNA here is from genome assembly GCF_018873765.1 of Telopea speciosissima. NCBI lineage: Eukaryota > Viridiplantae > Streptophyta > Magnoliopsida > Proteales > Proteaceae > Telopea > Telopea speciosissima. The sequence goes on along the minus strand of NC_057916.1, from coordinate 83,316,017 downwards.
TTTGGAATGAGCAATTGTTTTTTCCTCTCCCAAAGAAAACTTCAAGTCCACCTGGTCCACAAACCAAAGTGATCGGAGATTTAAAAGATGAATTTAACACCATGAATCGAAAGACCATCCATGAAAACGAATACATATATAGATAGAAATGGCCAATAAAACAGTGCAAGAATGCTCGATTTTCTGCCATAGAACATATAAAAACACGAAGTCAATGAAATTGCAGGTATAAATTTCAAACTAATCATACATACCATATCAAAGTAGTACTCTGGCACCTTGTAGTCCTTCAGAAAGATCTCTTTCGGGGTGTCCATTTTGAACTCTTCAACCTGGGTAGGTAGGGATTCTGTTGCAACTGAACAAATCAACCTACTGCCTGTTTGCTTAGTCCTCTGAAGTAAGTTTTGAGGCATCCAATCAATAAACTCAACCAAAAAGCAATCAACTACAAATCCATGGCAAAAAAATCATAGAGGTACAATAACAATATCTCTCATACAGAAATAATACTTCTTATATTTTTCAAATCCACACAAAAATAAATAAATAAATCTACTACAGATTAATTGTGTGAAATAAGATCAGAGTTTTATATATATATATATATTTAACATCTTGGGATATGAAAGGATATGCATATATAAACTCTAAAACAACTCAACTATGATGACATATGGCTCCAAAAAGTAACCTACAAACACCATTTGAATGTTTTCTAATTAGATAACAACAATTCACTTTTCAAATTTACACTATGTGAAGAACAAATATTTGCAAATTATACTGATTACGAAGATGTACACAACCATAACACATAGGGAATCCAGTTGATTCTATGCTCTGCGTATATTCTTTTTTCCCCTTTGCTGAATAATGAAAGGAACTAGCACGACGACCAGTGTTGAACTGCAAGAAAACCGACACAAAGTCGTACCTTAGAACCAACAGGTACACTAATAATCTGGAGAATACATCAAAAGAAACCACTGCTTCCACCACACGAAAACAAGCGCAGGCGATCGAGGGAAGGAGAGAGAGAGAAAGAATTACGAATGATCCCGTTAACCGTGATTGAAAAGTAAGCAGGTTTTATTATAGTTGGAAACTGTAAGAGAAGCCAATACATCACCAGCTCATGTAACCGTTGAGTACAATCTCAAGTAATCAATCAAGGATAAGATCAAATCCCCTACAGCTCACACAATAGCTGTTGGATGGTCTTCAATCTACACTTCAATCGAACAAGATAATTTGAAGCCCAGGAAGGAAAGGAAATCGGTAATAAAGACAAGGATAAAATCCTTAGTTGTAGGATTAATCCTGTTTCTTTCTACAGTCCATGTCTTATTCAATCACTCCTTGATTCACTCAACCACAACCATGGACGTAGGTTGTATCATCAACCAAACCACGTATCTCTTGTGCACTTCTCTCTCTCACTCTCTCTCTTCTTTTTCTTCATTCTTTTCTCTACCAAGTTAGAACTTTAACTCGCATGAGAAGCTCAGGCCAAGTTGTTGAGCCATGAGAGAGGGAGAGAAACTCATCAATATTACGGTCAACCATACTCATACCCACCCAATATCGAAAAGGGGGGGGGGGGGGCGGAGGGAAGAATTTGTAAACTCTTGAGTTTCCGAGCTTCCAAAATTCACAAACTGTGATAGCATGGGAGACGAAGAAGCAATGTTGCTCCAACTTTGTAGAGCCCGACACTCTACCCCACTTAATAATCCGACCATGAAGAACCAAATGAGGGTCAAAGAGACCGTGGAAGCGACCCACGCCTGTTGACGCAAGGGACAGTAAAGTAGGATGGGCTCAACTAACTCTGCACAAGAGCGATATTTATTGATAAAATACTGATAAACTGGATTTTATACTCCCACGGACATGCTAACAGGGTTTCAGGAATCAATATCAAATCATCTATATCGATGTATACAGATCGATATTGATATCAGGTAGGCACAAACAGGGGTGTCAATTCTAGGCTCGACCCGACAGGCCGACTGGTTAAAGCTTGGCCCTGACTGATTCGATTATTAAACGTGTTGGCTTTAAGCCCGATAAATTTAATAATCGATCATTCCCGGTGTAAGGTCCTCCCCGTCGGACGCTCGACTGATTATATACTTGATCTCACCCTTAATTAGTAAGTTTGGAAATGGCAATTGAACGAAAATAGATACGTTTGGCAATTAAACAGACTAGACGGTAATAATACTTTTCAAAAATTCGATGTAATAAAATGCATAGGATAATAATTTGATACGTGTTTAATACGATTGCTCTATAAACAAAAATACGGATATATATTCACTATGTAATAGACATGCACCACCTAATAAACAGAAGGAAAATTTATGAAATACCCCCTGAAAATGGATCGAAACTCAGATCACCCCCTAAAATTTGAAAATACACAAATCACTCTTATAGTAACGGTGTTAGTCTGCTGTTAGTTATTGGTGTAAAATGACTATTTTACCCTTGTACATTGAAAAGACAATTTTAACCCAAAAATCAAGTGGGATGAAGGACTAAAGCGTTTCACCTTCTCCAGCAGCGGCACCGGAACCATATCTTCTCCTCCATCTCCGACCAACCTGCATCTTCAATGGTTATATTCTACACGCTCCATCTCTCCTCTATCTCTCTCTTGTAACTCCCGGAGGTGGGTTTCTCAGGCGCAGTCACTGCGAGATGACCATTCGATTACAGAGAATGAATTCTGAATTCAAAAGCTAACAAGGTAAAATTAAAGAAGAAACAAAGAAATCCTAAAAAGGATTTTTAAAAAATGAAAAAAATCAAAGGCGGAATTCAAAAGTGTGGGGGTGGTGGTTTTATCAGTAGGGCATGAATAAATGAATCATCACTTGAGGCTGCGGGGGATGAAGTGGGTAAAGCAACAGAGGGTGCAGCAGAGATTAAACCGGTGGGTTCCAGAGGGGGTTCAGCCAGTAACTCAGAAAAACAGCCTACGTTGAATCCCACATGGGGTGTTGCAGGAGTGAGAGTATCAAAACCTTCCCAGTCCATGGAAGCATTTGCATCACTATCCACTAGTAGTTGTTTCCAAGTCCCTGGTACCAGGGAGTCAGGAGAGAACCCAGAGTCGACCAAATTAAGAGTCTCAATGCGTCTGTCAACAACCGAATCCTCCACAGTGTTGCCCGTGAAATTAACAGGAAGTGTCGGCAGCGAACAGAGAACTAGCAACGGAACATCCAACGAGCGATTATCAAATCCATCAACCAATAAAACCCTAAAAACGCAGGAAAAACCTGCAATTGAAAATCCAAAATCCAGCCCTCGCTGTTGCACTTCTGCTGGCCATTCAGGCGGTCGGCCGCAGCGCCGTCCGAAACCGGTGAAGAAACCTCATGAAGATGGCTTCACTGACGGACACAGCAACAGGGACATCAGTGTGAGACAAGCTTCGAAGGACCATGGGAGATGGATCACCGCTGGAAGAGAGAGGGAATCAACTCGGGAAGAAATCACTTCCCAAAAATAGCGAAAAAAAAGAAGAAGAGAGGGAAACAGAGAGGACAGAGGAGACAAAATCAAGAAATCTATAAAAGCTAGGTACGATCCATCTGGCCAGCAAACAACAATCCACCAACAAAATATATAAACAATTGTTGACTGGTCTCCAAGTCCACAATTTCACACTGATCAGATGAAGAGCCAACAACCAGCAACAAATACATTTGAGAAACCCACCTCCGGGAGTTACAAGAGAGAGATAAAAGAGAGATGGAGAGGGTAGAACATAACCATTGAAGATGCAGGTTGGTCGGAGATGGAGAAGGAGAAGATATGGCTCCGGTGCTGGAGAAAGTGAAACGCGTAAATGTTATGTTTTTATATCTAAGGGTAAAATAGAAATTATACTCTTCTCAATGGTAGTTTAGGGATTTCAGAAAAATTAACTAGTTGACTTCATCAGTTAACTAACGGTAGGGTCTAATTTGAGTATAGGGCTCTAATGCAGGGGGTGATTTGAATATTTTTAAATTTCAAGGGGTGATCTGAGTTTCGATTCATTTTCAGGGGATGTATCATAAATTTTCCTAAACAAAATAATAGCACATAGACAATGATTTTATCAAAAAAGAAACCTCACAACTAAAATAAATACAATATAATATCCCCTATTACAGCTCATAAGATTATCATTTAACAAATCAAAATATCAATAAAAATATCTCATCCGACATAAGATGAGCTAACATCACCAATGGAAGTTCATTTGCCTCTGTAATCGTCGATTCACCCAGCTGCAATTAACCAGCCACCCGAATTGAAATGAGAACGGAGATGAAGAAGATGAATGGAATGGGGGCAATCGACGATTAGGATTCGAAGAGAAGTAGACCAAAATCGTATTATGTGAGGGTTTTGTTCTGCGTTTTCTTCTTCTTCAAGTTTTGAGTTTTTTTTTTTTTTTTACAAAACTAAACTTAAATTAAAAAGTATTAAACGTGTTTAATTCGTGTTTAATACGAGTGTACTTAAAAAATGAGTATTTTACCATATATAAAAAAATATACGATAAAATAAATTTTGTTTGAATTAAACATTCAGATACGTATATAATACGTGTATTATACGCAAACTTACTAACTAAGATCTCACTTGATCCTTTATTATTGTTTGAAATTCTCATTTTTCCCTCCAAATCCCATAAAATAAAGATTCCAACCACAAAAAATGCATGGCATGTGCAACTATGGTTGCTAATTTTTTATGCAACCCATCATCATGTTCCAATGCTTGATGATGAGTCATAAAAGCAATCCCCAATCAAAGATTGACACATGTCCAATTTAGCGCCGAGTGAAAGAGCCCGATCACGAGAAGGAACCACGCCCCGGTCCGCCTAGGGCCGGTCCGAGTGGGACCCTCAAGCTGACCTCTCCGGGATCTGCAATAAGGCCGATCTCACCAAGGTCATCAACTCGGTCGACATCGCTAGGGTCATTAACCTGGTCTACCACTCAGGGTCATCCACTCGGCCGACCACTCAGGGTCATCCACTTGGCTGACCACTCAGAGTTATCCGTCTGGCCGACCTCGCCCAGGTCGTCAACCCCCTCGTCCTAGTTGACAGCCAGACCGACCACACCCAAGTTGGTATCTAGGCTGACCTTGCAACAGTCGGCAACCGAGCCGACCACTCCAGTATCGGCCATTGGTCACCAAGTCCTCCCACTAGGCGATAACCGTAACCCGCCCAAATTGCATAGCCACGTCAGCACATCTCGACGATCACGAGATATGTTAAGTCAACCGAATCAGGGCGTTATCCAACGACGTAATCGTATCACACCCAAATAAGGACTCTTACCAAGTGAAGAGTCCCCTTACGAATATGACTATGCCTAATAGACTCCTACTAAAAATAGGCTCTTACCTTACGAGGAATCTTCTCTACCGCCCTATCATTGTATAAATACTCAGGTATGGTGCTCAAACGCGGATCTCACTTTTTGCGATATTGAACTACTATTAGAACGGATACCTGACTTAGGCATCGGAGAGTCCTCAGCCGGAACCACACTGGCTCTCCTTTGCTCACTCAACTTTTTGCAGGTTCATCCCAGGTAGACAAACCAGAGGTTTCCTGGTTTCATGACACAACACTTGACAAGGGAGAAATACTCTCTCGCTCTCTGAGGTTCATCCAAAACATCAAACAATTGTACAGTCGTATACTCCATAAAAACCTTAAGATCTGATGATGGGTGGATCTCAATGAAATTTCTGGGTCTCATTTTATTGATATTTCCTTCCAACCTACTTTATAGAGCAATTTTAGAATTGCACTGTTTAGAGTCCGTTTAAAGATCATCAAGTTAAACAGGTCAATAGCCCCGCTTAAGGCCCGATTATAGTAGCTCGATTATAGCCCGAGATTGACCGATCGACTATACGTAAACTATGCCATGTCCGTCCATGCTAAGCCCGATTAGCTAAATGGGCGTTTACAGTGCAGGGTTTGAAATTGGTTAAGCCCAAGTAGGCAAGATCGAGCCAGACCGGTTGACACCCCTACGGAGGGTGAATTGGTCAAAATAATATTAATATCGACATTCTTTTGGGTAAAAATGTTATAAACAAAAGGATAAAAATGTTAAATATTATCCGATACGATTGATATTTGATACGCACAGGTATCAGTATCAATTTCGGAACTAGCCGATTCCCCAATCGGACACCATGAACTGAATCCTTGCATGCTGCAGCTACAATAAACCCTAAGAACTTTTAACAAACCCTAAATTCCCTCCGAAACCCTAAAAGCAGACCTGAGGAAGGTTATATAAACCATCGTCGAGCACATTCTAAGGTGCTTCTTTTCGTTTATTTTTCCCTATCCAGCAACTGTTTCTCTTACTAATCTGCTCGAGGTCGAAGTTACAGCGATGAGGCCTCCAAGGTGTGTACTAGCTATTATCTTCAATCTTACATATCTCTATTATGTGTTTTATTGAGTGACATGGAAATAGTGGTGGATGATGTCCGTCATTTCTACCCTAATTTCTACTGACTTGCAGGCCCAGGGGGGGGGGGGGGTTGGAATCAGGAGGACAAAGTGATGGAGGACGGAGAGAGGAAGACGAGGCGGCGGAAGGGCCGCGTAGGGGGCCGTGGCGGCGGAATGAAAGGGGGCAGTGAGGTAGTGATTGAGGAAGATGATGCTATCTTCACTAACTTGGTCCCTGGTGACAAGAGGGTAGTCTTGCAGGTGAATTTTCTAGTTCCCACCCGTTCGCAATATTTTCTTTAGCTAAAACTTAGCGTTCTTAATGTACCTTTGCTCTACCACCCTTGCTACGTGAGATGGCCTGTAGATGAGGTTATTGACTTACCTTACCATACAGAGTTACTTCATGCGAGTGAATTGCTCCTTTTCAACCCCACCCCCAGAGAATCACAGAATATAGCTTTGTGTGTCACTTGATTTAGTTATTTTCAGATCTTTTTGTGAATCCCTCTCCTTTCATCCTCACTCCTGACGACGGTTATGTTGGTTCTCCAGTAATGTAGAGTTTTGTGATGGAAAGTACGCCTCTCTACAAAGCAGGGGTAAGCAATGATTTTTTTTTGTTGTTGCTGTTTTCAAATTCTCTTTTCATCTTTTCTTTTCTTTTCCTGCTTATTTCAGACTCATCAGAACAGCTCCTATGGTTGGAAATTTCTCCTCGTATATTAATCATTGTTTACCGTTTTCTTCTTTTTTTTCTCCAGCTTAGTCTTTCCCTATCTTGATAATATTGATTGATATTCTTTTAATTTTCTATGTTTAATATTTTCATTAAATTTGAAGAAGTTCTAATTGCCTTCTTTCTATCTCTTTTAAATTTGAATTATTTGTTGACGTGGATGTATCCAGAGCTTTTAGAATTTGTTGTTCATATTTAAATATTTTTATTTTTAATTCATTTTAAATCTTTAAAGCTGTTTTCTTGCAGTGTTATAATCTCTATGATACATCTTCTCAATTATGTTCCTTGGTGAATGCACCAGAGCTAATATCAAGTGTTTACTCTTGGGATTTTTCATGTTCCTTTAGGCTGGCTGTTTGTATTCTTTTCTACTCCCCTATTTTGGGGAAGTATCTTTCCATTCTTCTTGGCCCATTGAATATAATTACATTATTGATTTAAATAAAAAGATAATACTTTTGAAGATATTTCAAGTTCCTTGATGGTGGCTGTTTGTATTTTTTCCTTTATTTTTCTACTCCCCCATTTTGGTGCAGTATCTTTTGATTCTTCTTGGATAATTAAATTATCGATTTAAAAAAAAGATGATGCCTTTGAAGATCCCAATGATTGTTATTTTTTTAATGGAATTTACACGCAGTTATTGCACTTAGTTTTCTGAGATCAAGCAGATGATGAGTTACTCGGATTCCCCTTCAAGACATTTGGGTGATGTAGTCTCGAGTTTCTGATGCAAATACACACAGTAAATTTGGAATTTGAATTTTGTTTTAGCTTATGTTTGTATATGCTTGTATTGCACATGCACTTATTTCATTCAGTTCTCTGTGATAAAGCAGATGATGAGTCACTCGGATTCCCTTTCAAGACATTTGGCCAATGTAATCTTGAGTTTCTGATACAAATTCATATAATAAAAATTGAGGGGGGGGGGGTTTTTGTGTTTTTTTTATTGTATTAATTGTTAAAGCTAGAGTAATAAGTGGGAAGAATGTCATGGTTCACTCCCTTGCTTTTGTTATTAATTGCCTTAAATGGCCCCCTTCTTTCATAGGCATAAAACGTTCAGGTATGGATTAGTAATTAGTCATAAAATTTAATTGTAGTCAGCTTCTTTTTATTTGTAAATAATGGTTTCCAATATAAGGATCAAATGCTTCGTGTTTTTACTTCAATTTTTTCTACTCTTCAGTTACTGTCGATTACAATAGAGAACATTGAAGCTTGTGACTGGTAAACATATTCCCTTTGGGACATCATGGATTATCCAGGTTTTGAGGTTCTTGATGCTATTTAGCCCCCAAGTTATTTTCTGGTTTAATCATCTATATAACTGGGTAGTCATCTAGGCATGTTTGGCTACAGCAGAAAGAAATTCTTAGGGTAGGATTTCTTACCATCCTGGAGTTGGTAGTTTGTAATGAATATCCCTCTTCCTAATTCCATGCATGCTGACCACATTAAGCTTTGATCTCGTTAAGACTGGAGCTAATTTTGTAACCTGATACCTGTTTGTTTTACTTGTTGCTGAGGATCTGATGCTGTTATTTTTCTCTTGAAAGAGTTTATGTGCCACCATGGATTCCATCATGTTGCTAACACCCCTTGTCCATCCTTTTTATTTTTCTTGATGGTAAGTGCATCTTAGAGAAATGCATTGATCGTGCCTCCATAATCCCAGATAAAACTATTTGTGGTGTTTATCTGATTCATGGGAGGCCAATATTAACTATGGAAGTTTCGCTGATAACACCTTCTTAGTACTTGGAGGTGTTTTACTAGTAGCTTGCCGAACATGAATGAATTCTGCTTACTGATACACCAAATTCCTTATGGTAAATTTTTTCTTAGGTGACCTGACCGCCATGGAAACTATAGATTATGCCCCTAGTTGTATCGGGTAGCATAGCTGCATAGTTATCAAGGCACGAAGGCCACCATGGCATTTTAGACAGTCAAAATTCAAGGTGACACTGCCATGGCGGCAAGGCTTGGGCCTAGGTGCCCAAGGCATTTGGACACCAAGGTGATGCCTTGATTACTATGCTGTGTAGTAGAGTGATGTGTCAAATCTGATATAGGGAATGGTCTGGTCAGACTCAAATCCAATCATAAAATTCTCAGCTTTGTTGGCTTCAAGGTTAACTGTGGGGTTAGTATAAGCTATAGAACCATCCTCCTTGCTCTGTCATTTCAATCATCCTAGGAAATTACTTTCCAGTTCTAAGTAAACCAATTCTTGTGCACACTTATTGGCTATGTGAATGCTAAAGAGGAATTTTCTTTTCTCCTTAGAAAATATGTCAAAATCATCATAATCATCATTGTCATTTCATACATTTCCATTGTTTGTTGGACTAGTCCAACCATTTTGGCAATTTGGTGGCTCCCCCCCCTGTAGTTATAGAATTTTTCAGTGCTTTAGTGTTCCCCTTGTTTCTATATTTTCTTCTTCTCTCTCTTTCTCTCCCTCTTTGATGGGCCCCTATAATTTGCTGCTCTCTTTTCAATACAATTACCTCCACTCTACCTAAACTCGTCACTTTAATGGTTGGTTTTGAGAATGGGACTTGCTATTACCTATTTACCTTTTGTCGGACTGTCACTTGTTTCTAATTTCTTGGTTAGTGTCTTTCAAGGTTTTAGTACTCGGTTTCTCCCATGGTTTTGATCATCTACGAAATCAATTTCTGTTGAAATCATAGCGAGTTGGTGTAGTTTTTTGCCGGCAGATTCAGTGGTCAGTATTGGTGGCCATATAGCTAAGATAGGTTTTGAAACCTGACATCCACCTTATTTTACTATTTTAGGCCTTTTAAATACAATGGAAACATTAATTTTTACAAATTCAAACCCAAAATGGTATTTTTTGTACCCTTGGTTGGTAGTCTATGGAATAATTAGTACTAGTAGTACACATGGTACATATATAATAATGGGTTCCAAACAATGAGTAGATTCCATATTTTAAGAAAACCATAAACCTATCTCCATCAAACTTGAGATCGTTGTAAGATACATCACATATAAAAATCATGTAGACAATTAATAAGTATTCATGGTGGACCTATGCAAAAAGTAGTTTTTGAGAAGAGTTTTTTTACCTTACATTATTTTTGAGAAGAAATGCAACTCATCCTTTGTTCTTGAAGCTTCCATCAACAATCTCAAACCATCAATCTTTAATCCCCAGTAGTTTATCTGAAATTTCCAACGAAAATAGTGAAAAGCTCAACTTCGGAGGCATTTTTTCTGACGAGAGAGGTGAGTTCTGTTGAGTCCAACAAGACATGTCGAATTTTGGGTCAAAATATGGTATACATACTTGTCACCGGGCCTGATTAGACCAAAGTGAACCGAAATCGAAGTATAGCGAGATTTTGGTCAAGATTTTGTATGTTTTATGTAATGCAATGCATCTCGACTCAGTGGGCCATGAAATCTAGACAGAAGAGAGATCTCGGCAAGATCTTGTGCTATGTGGTCTTTGTGTATTAGAGGGAGTTGTCAATGTAGAAGGCCAGCTGGTTGCTGCCCTTTGACTCTCTGTTACATATCTTTCCAAGTAACACATGGTTTTTATTTTTTATTTTATTGTAGAATGGCCTTGATACTTTTTCCATTTGTTGATCTAGGGATCTAAATGTGTAGTTGAAAATCTGTATTCTTTCTGTTTTAGCATTTATTGTAATCCGTAGTAGAGAATCAAAATGTTATGATAATGATGGCTAGACTTGACTTAAATAAGAAATGAAACTTTATGATCTGTTATTTATGCAATTGTTCTGTTTATTTGCACATGTACACTTGTATGTATAGTAGCATGTTTACTTCACTGGGATTTCAGATCACCCTTTTATGTGTTGATATTTATTTTTTTAGATGAGGAGACATGTAATGAAGATGGAGAATTTAGAGTTAGAGATTGATGGCCTAAAAGACATTTTGTGATGTGAACAATTTCTTGACGTGATTGTATATAAATGCTTTAAATGTTTGAATCAAAATTTTTAATGAACAAAAATGTAAATATTTGCCAACAACTCGTAGATTGTTGTTTAACCTTTATCCTTCTGTTTTTCTTTTGGTGAGATTAGGATAATTGTTGTGGTATTTGTAAGTGTATTTGTGACTTTCTAGGTCAATGCTTACTAAATACCTTGTACCTTGATTGGGTTCTGGTTGTTGCAGATGGTGTAACGTCCCAAACTCAGATAGGCTATTAGGCACTCCTCTCACAAGCCTTAACCATAAGGTCACCATCATTCATACATAAACAAAGTTAAGAGTCATAGTCTCACATATAACACAACATAAGCATTAATATAAAATAACATATAGTAAGTTGTTTATACACTCATTGCAACTATCTACAAATATGTACAACAAAAATTCCGGACCATCCTGTGGTTATATGCATTTCATGAGTTGTTTCAAAACATCCATCAGACAATATACATATCCTAAAATTGTAAATTGTTTGCAAAATACATTACATCTATTAAATTCTCAAGTCCTACTCAACGGTTCTCAACCCTCACACTTTTGAGCTTTGTAAGCCTCCTCATGTGTCTCTTCATTTGAAAACATCAATATTCAAAGGGGTGAGCTAAAAGTCCAGTAAGGTTTGCATTCTCATATACATACAAGCATTCACGTGCATAGTAAATAAAATTGATGCTAGTCCATAATTTTCAATCTTTTCCTATTTAGGTCAAGTTATTTCGTGAATTATCGTATGTATACAGTATAGTGGTGATAGTCTACCTCATATCATTAGTCTACTTGAGTCCTAGGCATTGCAGTCTTGGGGAGGATGTTACGGCTAGCATCTCAGATGCGCTCTACTCCATGTGTCTAGACACAAGGAGCACTAAGGAAGATTTATATCTAGTATTTATATCTCGCTAGATCACTTGTTTAGTCCCTGTATCTAGACACCAGGAGCACTGGGCAGGACAAGCTCTAAGTTAAAACATCTTACTAGTCTTGTCTACTCCGTATACCCAGATATCAAGAGCATTTGGGGGCAAGTCTGTACCTCAATCCAGACAGCAGGAGCACTGGGATGGACACGTTCCTACTCTTATTCTCTTTAAGGCCCTCATCCAATACATAACCCCCTATTGGAGAGGGACTGTAGCCACATGGTAGTTCTAATTATTTTACCATTAATCATACTACATTTTCTTTTCTACATTCGTTTACTTTCATTCCTTACATTCTCCTTCTTTCTCTTTTATTCAACATCTCCTCTACAGTTTCATTCATCATCATATAATTTATCATTTCCATGGAGTTCATAAACCATTCCATATCACACGTTAATATATCAAATCACATACTTAGCAATTCAGCATTTTATGTATTAGTACATATCATGCATCACTAAGCATTTTTGTATTATCATAACAATCTTTCCAAATCTGCAAATACTTGAAATCCATTCATGCATATTCAAACATAGTAATAATACACTACAGTCCTCATTACATTACCATGAACCCTCACCTTTGATTGTTTAATACTGAATTGAACTAAAGATTGTTGTATTTGTATCCCCTGACAATTTCAGTACCAATACGGTTTACTAGCACCTATAAAGCGTGCAACTTGTCACATTTAATGGAGTTCTTAAAGTCATTTAGGGTGTCTGTACAAGAATCCACAAGAAAATCTCTCAAAAATCCCTTAAAAAGTCGCTATTTAGGCTGTCGGTTGACTAGAACTTACAGCAGCGCAACTGGCACTAGCTTGTCGGTTGCCGTCTGGTCGACCAGATTGGATGCGGATACGTATATCTCAGTTTTTTTATTTTTAATTGAATATTATTTGGTTCGATTAGATATCCGACAGTTATACACTTAGTGGTGGGAGCTTCATGATTTAAGTTTTATATTTCCATCTGCTCAATTGTTCCATATTCGTGTTCTCTAGAGTCCAAATCTGAGATCTCTGCTGCTCAAGCTCAACATAGACTCGACTTCGAGGCTTATAATCTCATCTGCTGATCCAAAGGACAAAGGAGGCCTGTAAGCTCTCCTTCTCTCTATTTTTGCCTTTTGTTTCCCATTAGAGTTCTATGCATTGGAGGCCGATTGTATGTGTGTGGTTTGTTCTATGCATCTGAATGAATAAAGTGTTGTATGCAGATTAGTGTGCAACTTTTAATTGTTTGATTGCTTGCTTGATTCTATGAATGTAGCATTCCTATGGTTTTCGTCTGGGCTTATAACCCGATTGTTGGGGCTCTATTCTGAGGATAAAAATCCCATCCAATTCTTTAATCTCTGAGTGCGGTGCAGTTCGGGGTCTGGAGCTCGACACATGGAAGATGCTAATCCAACGGTCCCAAGCTCGAGGAAAAAAACACAACTGGGTCAATCGAGCTTGGTACCATTGGATTTAGCATCTTCAACATGTCGAGCTCTAGACCCCAAACTGCACCGCACTTGGAGATTTAACAATTGGGGAGGATCTTTTTCTCTATTCTGAATCGTCCTGAACTGATAATTGTATGTTAGCTATTCTTTCAATATTCTCAGACAGTTAGGCTATGGGTACTCTTGCGTATGTATTTCAGTTCATCTGTTTGGGTTTCAACTATTTCTTTATAGGGTTTATGATTTTTTAAGTTTCAAATTTTTTTTTCTAAACAGTTATTTCTGTTTTGGTTTTCTAAGCGTGGCAAGTTTTGGAAGGAATTTTGCAAGGCAAGGCAGCTTCTTAGCCTTCTTGTCTGGATCTTGATTGTTTTTTATGTTTCAGACAAATAAATCTCCCAAGAACTTGCTATACTGAGACTGCAGTTTCACTTGCCTGGATCCGAACCTGATTTTCAGCCCCTTTCAACTCCGTAACATATTTTTTCCATTCACACTATGCTTTCTCACCCCTTCCAACATTCAGTAATTATAATCTCTTTTCAGGCGGTATGTTAGTTCTTTCTCTGATCTGGTTGGGAGTTCTGAGATTTTCAATCTGGGTTTTGAAGGTTTCAATCTATTTAATTTGAAAAAAACTGGCTATTTTATAAGAATGAAGAGTTACATGCAAACGCACTCTGTCCTGAAACTGTATCAGTGTTTTGAGGCAATTTCTTCGTTTGCTAGAGTAATATTTAGTTTCTGTTTCCAATTCACTCGCTTATAAGATTGAGAAGGGATTGATTGAATTGAATATTGGTCAATGCTTTTGATGATCTTATTGGGCACATGATTGGAATACATTGCCTCTCTTATATCTATCCTCTATTTTTTCCTTGCTTATTCACCCCTGGAATTTTTTTTTTAAAGGTGAGGGGCATGGAATTAACAGGTGGAACCCAGTCGGACTGGTTTTCTTGTCTAGTTGTATGGTCTGTATTAGAGTATTACATGATCCACTACAGAAGGGTTTTAATCACGTTAGAAATTTAGTAGATATTAAATTATCAATTAGACTTAGGTCACAACAGCTCATTTGTCGCAAGTGAATAGGGGTATGATGTAGGGCTTCATAATTAACTTTATTACTGGAGCTCCTTGGCAGGGTACAAGCTCATTTGGTTTTTTCTTATAAATTTGTTATTTTTTGGTATCAATTGAATATTCTTTTCTAGCCTTGGGTTTCTTTTACTAGCTTTGCAATGTTTGAAAACAATCTTATATTTCTGGTTTGAGATTATGGGGCTTTTACATGATGAATTTTTGAATCAGTTTAGTTACCAATACTTGCATCTGTTAAATGAACCTGGCTCAATGAAGCCATCAGGTACCACCATTGTGTTCACGTTCTAAGTTCAAGAGCAGACATGCAACTAATTGATTTGCAAACTTGAATTTGGAAGGGGTGTCATGAATAAAGGGGAGTTAGATTATCAAACTGCTGGATCTCTTTTTTTTGTTATGTATGGTTGAATTTTGTACCGTAGGGACATTGGGTTTAATGAACCTCATGTACATGACACCAACCCAATTTATAAAAGAGTAGGAAGGGTACAACAACAACAACAACAACAACAACTCAGCCTTTTCCCAACCGAATGGGCTCAGCTACATGGATCCTTTCAAAACAAAGTAGAGAAAAACCAAGGTCCTCACAAAGGGAAGGGAAAGTAAGAGGATGAAGAAATGGGATAAGAAAAGTGAGTATGAAAAATGAAAGAAAGAGGATAGCCTAGTAAACCAGGAAAATCTCAGTTACATGGTGTCGAAAATGGCGGTGTATTTGCTATCACAATCATAGTTCATTGGATGGATAGAACCAAATATCATCAGGGTTCCATGTTGTGACTACTATTCTTAAGTATATTATTAAAAGGGGCATGCTAACCATTTGCAAATAATGTATGTGTGGCTTTAGCTGGGCTGAATGCTGATCGTCATTGATGAATCATATCCAAGGGAGGTGGATTGGTTACTGAGTTTGCATATAAGGGAGGTGAACCTTTAATTACAATACCTCAGCAAATTAGTGTTCAATTGATTTCTAGTGCGATCAATTGACAAATTTATTTCTGTTCTATTCTGTGTAATAGGTTGCTCATTAATGTAATTTACATGCACACTTATTTCCCTCAGTTTTCTGAGATCAAGCAGATGATGAGTTACTCGGATTCCCCTTCAAGACATTTGGGTGATGTAATCTCGAGTTTCTGATGGAAATACATATAATAAATTTGAAATTTTGTTTTAGTTTTATGTTTGTATATGCTTGTGTTGTACATGCACTTGTTCAATCAGTTCTCTGTGATCAAGCAGATGATGAGTTACTCGGATTCCCCTTCAAGACATTTGGGTGATGTAATTTCGAGTTTCTGATGCAAATTCTTGTATTAGAGTTTGAGTTTTTTTGGGGGGATTTGCTTATATTGTATTAATTGTTAAAGCTAGAGTAACAAGTGGGAAGAATGTCATGGTTCATTCCCTTGCTTTCGTTATTAGTTACCTTTTTTATTTGAAGAAAAGGGTACCCCCCCCCCCCCCTCCCTTTTCTTTTCATAGGCATAAAAAGTTCAGGTGTGGATCAGTAATTAGTCGTAAAGTTTAATCTTAGTCAGCTTCTTTTAATTTGTAAATGTTGATTTCCAATACAAGGATCAAATGCAGCATGTTTTGTACTTCAAATTTTCAGTTGTAATGCTTTTGTCTACTCTTCTGTTATTGTCTGATCAAATGCAGCATGTTCTTTACTTTTTTGTTTTTTTTTCAATTGTAATGCTTCTGTCTACTTTTCTGTTATTGTCCATTACAGTAGAGAACATTGAAGCTTGTGATTGGTAAACATTTTCCCATGGGACATCATGGATGATTCCAGTTTTTAGGTTCCTGATGCTATTTAACCCCCCCCAGTCATTCTCTGTTTTATCATTTAAAAAACTTGGTAGTCATCTAGGCATGTTTGTCTACAGCAAAAAGAATTCGTAGGGTGGTTTTTCTTACCATCCTGGAGTTTCTGGTAGTAGTTCTTCTAGAACTTCAATTGTTTTGATAATGTGTGGAGTAGGTTAGTTTCTTGCATTGAATATCCTTCTTTCTAATTCCCCTGCATGTTAACCACAATAAGCTTTGATCTTGTTAAGACTGGAGCTTACTTTGTAACCCAATACCAGTTTGATTTACTTGTTGCTGAAGATCTGATGCTGTTATTTTTCTCCCGAAAGAGTTAACGCTACCATGGATTTCATCATGTTGCTAACACTCTTTTTCATCCTTTTTATTTTTCTTGATGGTAAATGCGTCTTAGAGAGATTCATTGATCGTGCCTCCATAATCCCAGATAAAACTATGTGGTGTTTATCTGATTCATGGGAGGCCAATATTAACCATGGAAGTTTCGCTGATAACACCTTTTTAGTACTCAGAGGTGTTTTACTAGTAGCTTGCCGAACATGAGTGAATTCTTCTCACTAATATGCCAACTTTTTTTGGTAAAATTTTTCTTGGGTGATGTCACCACCATGGAAGCTATAGATTCAAAACCAACCGTATAGATCTCAGCTTTATTGGACTCAAGGTTAACTGTGGTTTGTATAAACCATAGAACTAATCTCCTTGTTCTAACCTTTCTATCATCCTCTCAAGGAGCTCTTCTTCTAGTTCTAAGTAAACAAATTCTTGTGGGGACTTCTTATTGGCTATTTGAATGCTATAAAGGAATTTTCTTTTCTCCTTGGAAAATAAATTTAAGGCAAAATCATCATCATCATTGTCATTACATACACTCCCATTGGTTGTTGGACTAGTCGAACCTTTGGCAATATGTTAGTTCGTGTTAGTATTGTCTGAAACCATTTTGAAACTAGTCGGATGAGGATATGTTTTGGTTTTGAACCAAATATTATGTGATTCGTTTAGATTAGATATCTGATGGTTATTTCAACATGCGAAATGTTTATCCATATCCGATTATAAAATGTTATTAAATATTACTTTTATAACATAAATTTTTATAATACTAGTAACTAGAATACTGTAGTGGACATTATGTAATTGCAAATATCACACTTCATCCTTAACCCTAGTGTGGGCTTCACGGTTTAAGTATATTCTTTTCATATTCTCAACTGTTCCATATTCGTGGTCCTACAGAGTGCAAGTCTCAGATCTCCGCCGCTGAAGCTCAAGGTTGACTTGGCTCCGGCTTCTCATCTTATCTGCTGATCCAAAGGACAAAAGGAGGTCTGTAAG
Source organism: Telopea speciosissima (assembly GCF_018873765.1). NCBI lineage: Eukaryota > Viridiplantae > Streptophyta > Magnoliopsida > Proteales > Proteaceae > Telopea > Telopea speciosissima. The sequence goes on along the minus strand of NC_057916.1, from coordinate 83,298,103 downwards.
CTCTACCTCTTTCTGTTTTTGGCCTTTTCTTTCCGTTTAGAGTTTAATGCATCAGAGGCCGATTTTGTGTGGTTTGTTCTATGTGTAAAGTTGTGTATGAAAATAGTCTAATTTCAAATTAGTGCACAACTTTTAATTGTTTGATTGCTTGATTGATTTCTACCAAAAAAAAAAAAAGATTGCTTGATTGATTATATAAACACAGCATTTCTATGGTTTTTGTCTAGGTTTATAGCCCGATTGTTGTTGCATTAGTCTGAATCATCCTGAATTTTTAATTGTATGTAGTTATTCCTTCAATATTCTCAGTCATTTAATTCTGAGCTCAAGGTCAAACCCAAAACATGGGTCAACTTCACCCATTAGACTATGGATACTCGTGCATATGTATACCAGTTCGTCTTTTTGAATTTAACTGTTTTTGTCTTTATAGGGTTCATGATTTTTCATGTTTCAATTTTTTATTCTAAACGATTTTCGCTGTTCTGGTTTTCTAAGCATAGCAGGATTTTTCAAGTTTCAATTTCTTCGTTTGCTATTTAGTTTCTGTTTCCAATTCACTCGCTCATGAGATTGAGAAGGGAATGATTGAATTGATCCTCACTTTCGATGGTCTTATTGGGCGCATGATTGGAATATATTGCCTCTCTTGTATCCTCTATTTTTTTCTTGCTCAATGAAGCCATCAATTACCACCTTCGCATTCTAAATTCAAGAGCAGACATGCAGCTAATTAATTTGCATACCTATTACCTGAATGTGGAAGTGAGTGTCATGAATAATGGGGAGTTTAAATTAAGAAACTGCTGGATCCCTATTTTGGTTAAGTATGGTTGAATTTTGTGTAGGGACAGTGGGGTTAATGAACCTCAACCCAATTTATAAGAAAGTAGGAAGGGTGTAATACATGTAGAAAATGGCAATGCATGTGCTATCACAATCATGGTTCATGGGATGGACAAAACCAAATATCATTAGGATAGCATGTCGTGGCTTAAGCAATTGGTTTAAAGTGGGATCAATTGACAAATCATAATCAAGGCAACCCAAGGCTGTGGAGGAGTGCCTAAGAGGTTAGGTGACACCAAGGCGCCTACCTATGCGTTGCCTAGGCCACCAAGATGGACAAGTGTTCCTTTTTATTTCCCTTTTTCAGTGGATCTAACATGCAATAACAATTTTAGGTGAACATCTTGATTTATGAACACTTCACAACAATCATGACTTCAGATGTACCCTTATGTTTAATTTTTAGGTCTCGTTTTGGAATATTCTGTTACAATCCTGGATCTCAGCCCACAAAACTGGTTCGGTAGGTTTGGTAGGTGAGGGTGTCAGGATTATATTTCTTCACACCAGAGTTCATTACTCTCCGATGTGGGATACTCACCAAAATTCATTACTCTCGAGTGGGACAGCAGGATTGTAACATTTTATCACGCTTTCGGAATGACAGGCTATTCCATGGCGGCGTTCACTCTGGACCCCTCCAGCACCAGGTAGCCCTTTCCATAGGTTGCCCCTGTTGGTATCCCGACCCGTAGACATGGCAGCCCACTTTGATACCAGTGGTACAATCCTGGATCTCAGTCCGCAAAACCTGTTCGGTAGATGAGGGTGCCCAGGATTATATTAGTTCACACCAGAGTTCATTATTATCGAGTGGGACAGTAGGATCGTAATATATTCTTAGATTCTATTTTAAGATTATTGATAAAACTAGTACTTTAATCTTAAAATAAATATACAGTTATTATAAAAGTTGAAGGCCCTTAATAAAATGTGGTAAATTTAACACTTTCTTTGTTTTTATTTGTTTCATTATAGACAATAAATATAATTCCACTACACTATTATTGATAAAACCAATTCTTTCATCTTAAAACCCCATCAATTTACATTTCCATATGCCTTTCCAGTGCTACATCTATGTTTCTTATAAATTGAGTAAGATGATTGCTCTCTCTTTGAACTTTTAAAACGCCTCATTTTACACTTCCATGTGTCCTTCCAGTGCTATATCTATATTTCTTATAAATTGAGTTGTATGGTTGCCATCTCTTTAAACTCTTATCAAAGTATGTTGTAAAATTTTACGTCGTGTTATTTCATTTTATAGTAATGGAAATTTTACCTTTTTTTGGTTTCTTTTTTTTTATAGAAAAAATATTTTTAATGTTTCAAAGACTCAAAAAGGTGACTCCATGACAGAAGTGGCTGAGTTTAGAACGTGTTATGTGAGCAGCATTGATATGAAGGGAGCAATGGAGTTGTTTTCTTTTGTGTGATTTTGATAAAATCTTATCACAACAATCAACTGAATCTCTTAATATTTCATAAAGGATATTTTTTAGGACGATAGATTTATACGTATTTGTTAATTTTTCATGTATATCTATTTCGTTATTAATAGAATTTCTTTGAGTCATTTCCGTAAGATTTCTTTTATGATTGTAGTAAAATCTTATCTGATTGATAGTATTAATAATTAGACAATCGGTGCTGGTATTTGATAATCTTGTATTAGATAAGGCTATGTTGTTATTAGTAGAATTTCTTTATAACCAATCATAGGAAGCACATCATCCACAATATACCTGATGGCTATAGCCAGTTGGCAATCATGTGACAAGCATAAAGTCTTAAACCTAATATATCATACGATGTGCCTGGTTTTATACACACAAGCCATTGAAAGTTGGGATATATTTCTCAATTGAAAATTGATGATTGGATCCAGCACCATTGGTTGAATCCACAAAATAAAAATTTCTTAAAGCAAGCAATAAAAATTCAAATAACCAAAATCAGAAAGCTTGAACATACCTCTCATTTGCTATCCCTATCGATAAGAGAAACCGAATCGAACCGAAATCGGTGTACCTTTATTGGATCATGGTACCAAAACTACTGAAATCAAACCAAAACCGATCCAAACCGACCTATTGACATTCTTAATATCATATATATATATATATATATATGTACATAATATAATATAATATAATATATATAGTACATAATTATATTCTTCACTTAAATTTATCAGACCTATATATAGTAGTAATCAAATTATTATTGTTTATAACCCATAATTTATTATTCATAAATAGATCATAAATATAAATATAAACTATGCCAAAGAGATCCTTAGTTCCCACGCCACAAAAGAAGGATGCTAATGCAATATGCCACTGTTGTACCTCACAAATGGGCATTTTCCAGAGCGAACATAGCCATGTAAACATCAGAAAGGCCAATTAACCAACATTAACAGGATACATTACTTAATACCGACTGACCACGACAAAATCATCATCTTCGAGAACTTGTACATCTCTATCTCCCACAAAATTCTCACGTCCAAGTTCCTTCACTATAGTCACAAATTCCACCCTCCTTGCTCTAGGAAGAGGTAAATAAGGCAACCGAAACACGGGCCTGACCACACCAAGCTGGGCTAGAGCTGTGTTCAGGGCAATGGGGTTAGGCTCACAATACAACCAGTCATTCAAAGGTGTGAGCTTTGAATTCAGCGAAGGGTTCTTGCCCTCAAACATTAGCTTCCACATCAATCGTGGAACCAAGTTGCTGGTAACACATGACACTCCAACGGCCCCATAGTCCCACCTTGCGTCATGACACTCATCGTCATTGGCACTCCATGCCACGATTCCCTCATCAGTGTACTCTTTGATTCTATTGTTGCCCACACACTCCTTGACACCAGCCATGTTAGCATTCTGGGCAATGGTGCGGATAACAGGAGGAGGAATATCTTGACCAGACCTAGCTGGAATATTGTAGATAATGGTAGGCCCCATGGGAAGAACGGCCTCAAAATGAGCAATCATACCTTCCATGGATGTCCTGCAGTAAAAAGGATTGATGTGAAGGGCAGCATGCATCCCAACAGCAAAACCATGTTCGGTAGCCTGGATTGCTTCTCTTGTTGAGTTGCTTCCGGTGTTTCCAATCACCTTAATCAATCCGCCAAAACAATTAACTGTATGCCCAATGAGCATGATGTGTTCATCCCAGCTCATCAGTTGCCCTTCACCTGTTGAGCCACCCACTAGCACACTATCAGCACCACCTAAAATTTGCATATGCATCAAGGCATCGTAAGCTTCAAGGTCAATTCTGCCATCAGGTAGATATGGAGTCTTAATGGCAGTCATTAATCTAAGTGACTTTATCTCCTCTACCGAAGTCCTGCAATTAAAAGGAACATTATCTTGAAACAAAATAAGCATGAGTAAAACACAAAAGTAGCAGTGTACAGGACTGGTAAGATTCTTACACTCCAATGTTTAATGAACTTTTATCCTGTTCCATTATCTACATTTTTCTCTATAAGTCTATAACAACTTCATCATTCCTCTGTCTTATTCATTTCCTTGTTAATTCTAAATGGCTTTGGTCCTCTCATTTGTAATTATTTCCCAAGCAAAGCTATTTAATATTTTCATCTTCCTTTATATAGAATATTCACGTACAATATGCTTTTTAGACGTCAACATACTGGACAACAACTGCTCCTCACTTCACATTGCTGAACGCACTAGATTTTTTATTCTACCTTCAGGAGGCAATTCAGGGTTTGTACGGACTATCTAAACAAACATTAACATCAATCAATATAACTTGGCAGACTCAATAAGAGCAAATCAATTGCATCAACATCAAGAAACTTTAATATCCATTTAAAAATTTATGAAGAATATTGGTGCAAACATCGGAACATGTTATGGTCTAGCTGTTACACGCCTTAGAAAATATAGGCAAGTCTGTCCAATCTTGTAACTTCTGTTTCATTTTACCAAGTATCCCCGGGTAAAACAACTTTCGGAACCACATGCTGAAGTTAAAGGGAGACGATGATGCAGATCAAGAGAGGTTCCAGCACAAGTATTCACGCCAAAGCAAGCCCAAATCCTACTATATTGAATTAAATAAGGAGCTTAATGGGTTATACGAGGCCATGGGCTTATAGTATTTTTATGTTTTCTATTGTAATGGGCCTATTTTGAAAGTCCATACAAATTTAACTAGTTAGTTGTATCTAGTCCTCTAAAGTTGTGAAGCCTCGGGGTCTCAGTGGGTTAGTTTCATTGTTAGTTGTGAAAGATATTGAAAATGTAAAGTTCTTTAAATATCTTGAAAGATGTCCCAATGCATGTCCTTGGAAATGTACATGCCATTAAGTCTAGAAGGAAATTCCAATGAGGATCTAGAACCTTTCCAGCCTCTCTATAAAAGGAGCTACCTGTAAGCATTTGAAATAAAAAATTGAATGAAATTTGGTTTTTACCATTCTTCTGTGGGAGAAATAGTTGTAGTGAGATGCCGGGGTGGTTGGTGAGATACTAGCCTAGGCTTTGGGTGAGACTCTTCAAGTTTTATCCTTGTTCTTCTATCTTATTTCCTCTATTTTGTCTCTGCAATTTTAAGTGAGTATATGCAGTTTATTTCAATTTAGTTACTGCTGTTCATATGGGTTATCTGAGGACAACTTATTGCTGACCATTCGGGCATAACAGAACCTGAGTTAATACTGATATACTGCACTCATAACAGACCAGCGATACCCTGTTTACAATAACTTTAATTTGTTTTGGACTTCTCTAATCAGCAGCATCTAGTCTATTTTGAATTTTGAAAATTTCTCTTAAATCTGATCACTTTTGGGTGTAGTGATCCTGTTATCTTGGACTGGTTCTGAACTTATTAGAAGGTTCGACCACACTCCATTAGACAATCGACTAGGAAATGCACAAGGGCACTCCCTTTCAAACTTGGCCACATCCAATGGACCAATACCATGTCTCATTCAAGCATCAAACATATGCCAAAAATGTTATCATGAGTGACAGTTAGATCAAGGAAAGAGTTCAGACATAAACACGTCTCAGTAATTAAATTTTGCCAAAGTCAATGTCTAACTCCCGGCCTTGTCCATGTATATGTACAAAAGAGAGAGAAATCGACTTGGATCTCTTTAGGAACAGATAGCAGTAAGACCTTTCTGTGAGCAATCCTGCCCCAAAGCTTTAAACTTAGATGGGACATGAAATCTCCATATAGATTTAAAAGGGTATGGTCCCAGAGGGTGATAGTGATCCTCAAGATAAAATAAGTTCCACAAGGCTTTCAAAAAAAAGATCTAGATTGATGAGAAGCAACCACTAGAAGTAAGAATCCAAATCCTTGAATCCTGCTCGTTCTCAATAAGGAAAACATCTCGAAGGCACTCAACAAGGGACTGAACAATGTCAACCCCAAAGTCCCCGAAGCAACCTTTTGAACCCCAGGTTCAAGCTCATGCCGCTATCTGACAAACAAACACAAACCTCAATAGGCATGTTCCTGGAGATATATATGGAATAAAGTTTAGGAAACCTATCATAAGGGTGGTCTCACCCATAAAATGTCCTCCCAAAACCAGATCCTATAGCCCCTTCCCTACATCATATCTGATACATGAAGGTTAAAAAGGAAGCACCTAATGTATATTCTTCCAAGGAGCATTAAAGGTCAATCTCGGAGGGAGGTTGGAATCCCACCAGCCAAAGTCATGCTGATGTAATTACAATATGCCAAAGGCCAAAGGGCCTGTTTCTCCCTAAGAAATTAACAAAGCCATTTCCCAAGCAATGAAAAATTTCTTGTAAATACTGCATGTATACAAAGCAATTATGGCCTTTTTTTAGAGACTGCATGCCCTACATAGCAATCAGTACCAAATGGCCGCTATCTTGTTATTTTTTCTATTCTCTTAAAGATTTTTTGCCAGTTTGCCCAAAAGGAAATCAGTACCAATAAGATGCAATACCCATGGTTTCAAGGATTATGCATAATTGACCGGATCAAAAGGAGATCGGTGGTCACCAATTGATGCAGGGGAGAAGGAGCTGAAAATTTATTTCCGCAAAAAGAAAAGGGGCATCAGGCATTCAGGCCCCCACTGAAGGTCTAGCTCTCGGCTAGGTGGTCCAGCCCAATTCGTCGGCTTTCCAGCCCAGATGTGGGCTTATTAGTTTAGTTACGTAAACTTTAAATTGAGTTGCCTAAGTTGATTTGTTAAATTTCCTAGTTAAACTATGTTTTCTTTTAATTAGACAAGGATTTAGTTTTCCTATTCAGAATAGGAGTAAACTTGCCGCTTTTCTATTTAAACTTTGTAAGAGCCCTGGCTCCTCGCTATTCAGACTGAAGTTTTGCTCTGCATATCCTGAGAGAATCAGCATGGCGTAAAGCTATTTAGACAGAGGGAATCTGATCTGTTTGGCTGGGAAACCTGAGTTCTTTATATTTGTTCTCATACTCTCTGTTTTATTTCACTCCAGGTGCTGATTTCTTCCTCCTATCAATTAGCACACTGCACATCTGATCTTAGTTTTAATAATTGGGTTTGTATGAGTTTATATTCTCAAATCTGTGGTTTATGATCCTGTTAATTTAAAACCCCTTAACCCCACCTTTGTTAACCTACGGCACCCCTGTTTTGAGTTGATATTTCAGCCTAAATTCTTTGCAACCGCAGGCTGATCTGGAGATCAGATTGAGCCCATCTTTCGAGGTTTCCAAGGGCTGCCTAGGAGTAGAACTCGACCCAGTTTTGACTGATTCTAAGGTCTTTAACTGCTGCTACTTAAAAATCTCCTATTTCTGCAACTTCTCTATTTCATATTTGAAATTTTTTTTTAAATTACTTTCAATCTAGCCAGCTGATGGATCTCATATTTTGGGGAATCACTAAGACTGCTGAAAGGGAGATTCGATCCAAGTTTCAATTTGTTCTATTGGTTTTATCTGATTTAATTGAGGTCCATTGATTTCTGATTTTCAGATTCAGATTTTAGTAATCTTCTAGTTACTTTAAATCTGACCGTTAACTCAATTCCATCTTTTCAATGATCCCTATTCTCTACATTTGTGATTGATTCGCAGAATTTGACTCTCATCTGGGAGAGTTGAATTTTCTGTAAACTATTGGGTTGATTATCTGAGTTGGGTTAGCTTGGGATCTTAATTGGGCGGTTATTCTATCAACCCCTAATGTAGCCCTAGATAGGCAGGAGACCTACTAGGTGCCAGACAACCAGGACCTGTAGAACTGCTAGTTTGATTGGACAGGTTTGAGGATTTAGGTCAAATTTAGGGTTAGATTTAGGGTAATGGGGGTAAGTCTTATATGGTAACGCTAGGCAGGTGTAGGGGAGTCTAATGAACTAGGGTTTAAGGGTTTTGGATGGGTGGAAGTAGGTTAGATGGATCTGGGCAGCAACTAGGATTAGGGTTTTGAAAGGTGAAAGATGATGGAATCTAGGGTAAGAAATCAGGTGGTTGAATGGGCTTAATATTTAGGTCCAGTGTGGGTAGGGTTGAGGGGAATGTATGCTGAATTGCTGAAAGTTACAGCTAAATCAGGTGGTTAAATATGGAGTTATGAAGGTTTCCTAGTAGAAATAGGAGAGAGGGGTAAAAGTGTTTCCGACAATCGGCTGCATGGATGGTACTGAAATTTGGATCAAGTCTCTCATAGGGTTTGACGAAGATTCAATCAAAATTTTAGCAAGTTCTAACGGTTAGATTTGGCTAGGCAGAATTCTCGCGAAAATCACCTTGCATGTGACCTTCTAGAAGGGAAGAAGAATAGTTGCAGGTTTTAGGGTTCTAATGGATCTATGGTATTAATGGAGGACGAGGAAGGTATTGAGGATTGAGTATTGGCAATGGGGATCGATGGGGGTTAGGTTAGACGATTAGGAGCAGAAGGGAATGATGAATAATGCTAAACACTTTCTTGGAGTTGTAGGTCTTCAATAGCAGCAGCTTGAAGACTAGAAGCAGGTCCTCCCGATCTACATGATGCAAGGAGTCGATTGGAGATCCACCAATCCTTTATAACAGATCCTCCCAGTCTACAAGACGCAAGGAGTCAACTGGAGATCCACCAGTCCCTTCACCTTGATATGACTCACAAGCATAGTTGTCACGGCATCGCCATGGCGTCCTGGCGCTGGAGAAGGTTGTATGGCGACCTACGCCATGGCGTCCCTCTTTGATTTCTTCTTCTTGTCTCTCTTTCCCTCTTCGATTTCTTCTTCCTGTCTTCGATTTCTTCTTCCCTCTTCGATTTCTTCTTTCCCTCTTCGATTTCTTTCGATTTCTTCTTTCCCTCTTCGATTTCTGAATTTTCTTCTTAAAACTTGAGAAACAATAGAGAAAAAATAAAACATGGCTTAAGTATACATCTATTAAAACATTAAAAATAGAGAAAATAAAAAATAAAACATGGTCGACATGCTCGCCATAGCGGGTGACATGTCGATATATCGACGTGACACCCCTCCACAGACTTGGATCGCCGTGACGCCGTGACGCCATGACAACTATGCTCACAAGGCAACATTCAATAGAGCAAGGCAGCAACAACAATGGCAGCAAGCAAGAGTTTTTTTTTATTAATCAAATTCGTGTTCAATACTTTGCCCCCTTACAACCTTATATAAAAGACTCAAAATTAGACTCCTACACTAAAAAAGAAAGGCTTAACCCAATCCTTAACCTATTAGGTAACTTAAACTGACTAGGAAACTAAAATAGACTCAAAATAGAGTCCTAATCCACAGCCCAACTAAACAACTAAAAGAAAAACTAATAAATCACTTAAATTGAACCATTGGTTCAAACCAGCCTTGAACCGGTTCAATTTAAAACATTGAAAACATGAAAAGAAACTATGTATAGGGCTAATCCCGTATGCAACTCATGTACCCCAACTTCAGGCCCATAAAAGTGGCCTATTACATAGAAAACCCATGGGATCAAAGGCTCAACATGTATATAACCCAACCCTAGACTTTTTCCTAATAAAAGAAGCCCATTTCAGTGATGAATCTGCATCAACCCTCCTTGCATCACCAATCGATCAGAAACCAGCCAATACTAGTGGATATCAATAAGATATCGGGCTGATTGTCCATATCACATCAGGATTGGCAGCCACCGACCCAGCCTCCGATACCGGTCTTTAAAACCTTGGTTACACCTCAAGACTTCAAAAGTGTTTTATTAATGAATTAGAGTCCAAGAGAAAAATATTACAAACATTAAAAAAAAGGGGGCATATTTAACAAAGCACTATGGAAAAAGTATAATCAACTCAAATGTATAAATTGTCCCAATTAGAAATATACCAAACTCCAACTATAAGAAAACAAAGTTTGGATTTGTAAGCCAATTTGATTCACACAATCAAATTAAGGAAGAAGACATCAACTAACAGAAAAGAATAAGACTTATTAAAATTATAAGTAATCAATTTTTTCAATGACTTGAGATGAAAAGTGGGTGAGCCTTGGTGCAACGGTTAAGTTGCACTATTGCAACCTATTGGTTGCAGATTCAAAACTTGGAAACAGACTCTCCTGCGAAGTAGGGGATAAGGCTGCATAAATTTGCCCCTCCCAAACCCTGCAGGAGCCTCATGCACTGGGACTCTCTTTTAACGAATTGAGATGGAAAACATACTGGAAAACTAAAGGCTCAATCCCAGTCCAATTTATAGAAGATATGGATTGAGAAGAGTTACACAATAGAAAATGAAAAAAATCAAGAATTGTAAAAATTAAATAAAATCACAAGGTCAATATAGAAAGTGGTTGGTGAGAATTGGTGGTCGAGTATAAAACAATCTAGGAGAGGCTTCTGTTAAATTTATAATGAATTACCTGTTTTTGTCCTCAAGACTGGGCATCGGAAGATGGGAATCCTGGTGAATGGCTGCTTCTGGAGAACACCATCTTACATTCCACCTGTTTATTGAACATAGAAAGAATTTAGTGCAATAAACTGCATAGTGTTGTAGCCAAACTTCAGACACAACCAGAACCACCCCCCCCCCCCCCCCCAAAAAAAAAAAGGGGGGGGGGGGTTAAAAAGCAAATTTCCTCCAATGAAAAGTTAAGCAGATATTCCATCTATTCCCCCAACCCAGACACTCAACGATTTAAGGTGGGATAATGAGTATGTAACAGAGTTTATTAATTCAGATGTAGGAATGTAAATCAAAATAAATAGATAAATAATGAAATTGAAGCACCTTCCTATCTTTTTTATTAGATTAACCAGATTATAATCTGAAAATTGCCAGGAGAAAATTCATAACCACATTCTTCAAGTTCTAAACATAAATAAGGCAAATGGATCTTCTTCAGGAAGAGAGAGAGAGAGAGAGACCTCTTACAGTTACTGATGCCTGCAAAATGTGGCAGCTTTAAGGTTGCCTCCCTTAAGAGAGCACTACAGCTCTTCAACGAACGCATCTGTGAGACTAATTGAGAGCAGTGTTAATGAGATCCAACTACAATATTCTGTGAACACCAAACAGAACAATAAGATGGTATTATATTAGTAATAACAATACACTCCAGCAACGTAAAAAGAATTAATAATCAGGCACTCAGATGCTTTAAATCCAAAAGCTACATGTTAGGGCTTAACATGTACTTTCTACAATTGAATTTTCCAACAAATTTGTTTTGTAAGAGAGTGGTAAGAGACAAAAGAAGATTGTGACTACTCTAATAGATAATGGAAGCTTAGTTGTAATGATGGGAAAATGAAAAGAACAATCAAGTAGGTAGTGATCGTGGAGCTAGAGCAGGTCCGAGCACCGTTGAGGTGGTGTGCAGTAAAACAGAGAAAAATCAGCTATGTCGATGTGAAAGAGCATTACAGTTTCCACGAGTACATCCGATTTGATAAGTTAAACTAAGGAAGAACAACTACAGAACTATCATTTTAAGCAAATGCAACTTAGAAGATGAAGCTGAAGTGTTTTCAGGATATTCGTTTTGTAGGTACAAAGAGTCATCCCTCAACAACAACATGTCACAAATATAAACAGGGCAACAACAACGCGGTATGGCATGGAAAGAGCCCAGTATCCTTCAAATGAATAAAAAAGGATCATTTATAATGCCTTTTTGCCTAAGGAAAGGTATCACCTTCGCATACTTGATAGCAGGGTGAGAAAAAATTTATCATTAAACTTTATATTCTGGCAGCATTACAAGAGAAAGTGCTAACTATCAAGAGACATTTTTGAATGTCTTGCAGGCAACAAACGAGAAAAGTTCCCTGCCTTCTGTTGCATTTTGAGAACTCATTTACCATTTTAACACATTTGAATGATTCCATCCAACCTCAGCAAGTAAAACGAAAAAAATAATAATAATAATTTGTAACTAATATTCTGATCCAAACTTGAAAAATGAAATAAGTAGCAGGTGGAAATCAGAAGTAGAATGAATCAATAACAACGACCAAAAACAAATAAACCGATTTGTTTCTAGCTGTTCAAAAATAAAACTTAATTCCATAAAACCAATGACAATAATGTTATCCAACATATAGATTGGAATTCTCTGTAACTAATAGAATTCAAACTCAAACCGATTCCGGCAAAAGAAGAGACTCAGAGAGGCTGCAAATGATAGGAAATTGAAGTCTGAGACTTGACCTGAAAGAGAAAATGATACTGCAAAAGATAGAATCTAAAAACTGAGAGTAACGATCACTCGGCTGTGAGGCTCCGATAAGAGAGAGGGCACTTACCATCACGACTTCAGCTCTCAGCCTCTCAAGCGTCCTCCCTCCCTAGGCAGCGAAACCCTCAAATATTTGGGTTTTATCCGATTCTTAGACTACTGAATGTCTGTTTTTTTTGGTAGATAGACTACTGAATGTCACAGTCAAAGAATTAAATGACGAACGGGTTTCCACTAAAAAACAACACGTCTACTAAACAGCGCATCGATAAAACACTTTTGCCATGTGGCAAATTTGGATCGGCTGTTTCAAATTAAAACTTGGGCCAATGGTCTCTGCGCTGTCGGTGTACTCTACGCTCTCTCATTAAAAAAATTATTTATTTCTCTATATTTTTTAAAAATAATAATAAAATTTAGAAAAAAAGTTTTTCTGATGCTGGACACTAGTACCTCTCTGTCTATCTCTCTCTCCTCACATAAAATAATCTCATTGCCCTTTAATGTATGACACTGTGGTTCGTGTACTCCACAATATTGCTTGCTGATAACCCTCTTCTTAAAAAAATATGTAGAGGTGTTGTGTATGCCAACCTCTAGAAGATACTTTTCCCTTTAATTTGTGCCAATGGTGATCACACGCTGCACACCATTATGATGGTCTAGAGGGGGGGATTGGGTACCCAGTGGGCCCAGAGGGAGAGGAGCAAGAAAGGGAGTGCCTTGACTGAGCACCCAGGTGTCTGGGAGGAGACTCAAAATAAGTATAAGCTTCGGCCAAAGCTTTGATAATCAAAGACACAACAAATCAACCAAATCGATTGTCCACCTTTCCCTTCAAATTTGGATGGACAAAGATGGATCAAAGTAGTAAAGGACCTACACATATCTCATTCTTGCAGTTTTTTTCAAAATAAAAAAATAAAAAAAATTTCACATGTCGAGGTACAATTGACCAACATTCAAAAGAAACATACATGGGAGCAAGACTTATGGGCAAGGATATCCATACACTCACATGCATACAAGAGTATGGGTGGGCATCTAGCTTTGCTATATTGCAGGTCCAATGATTCTGAAATCTGTGGAGAATAGATCTCAAGTCTCTTGTTCATATGTCAAGTTTTGTAGTAACATATAATAAAACAAATCATTTAAAAATTCAAGGGTAAATTACGTAACATCCCTTGAAAATCGAACAATATTCAACTCACCCCCTCTTATTTGAAAATACTCATCCATCCCCCTCTAAAGTAACGGCGTGTACTTAAATCAAACCAAAAAGTGAAATGATAAATTTAACCTCAACCTATTTTCCCAATTTCTCACCCTAGATGCTCAACATGTGGCAAGGTAGTTCCAATGACCAAAATTGAAAAATGAATTTTCACTTTTTAAATTTGACTTTTCATTTTCATTTTCACTTGTTTTTTTTAAACTTCTCATCTCTCCTCTTTTACTCGATGAAGAGCAAATTATGGATCGTTTCGTCTTCACTGAGTCCGAACTCGGTCTCTCCTCTCTGTATCACCCCCTACCTGTAGAAGAAACAATTTCTCATTAAATCACTTGGTAGGTCATTACAATATATATACAAGTTGAGTGAACCATAGTGCTCAACAGAGGCACGTGGTCAGTTACATCAATTACATAGGAAATGATTCGGTGTATAACCAGCTATGGTGGTTTATCACTAACATGCCCCCTCAAGCCAATGGGGGGAGAACCAACATTGAGCTTGCCACGAAGCAAATGAAAGCGTTGTCGAGATAGGCCTTTGGTGAGTATGTTTGCTGTTTGATCGACAGTGGAGAGATAACGAACCACAAGCTGGTGTTTGGCAATCATATCACGAATGAAGTGGAAATCAATCTCGATATGCTTAGTACGAGAATGAAATACTGGATTAGCAGACAAATAGGTCGCACCAACATTGTCACACCAAATCAGTGGAGTGGTAGCTAGATAGACACCGAACTCCTTGAGTAATGACCTGACCCATATTAACTCAGTAGCAGCAGCAGCGACAGAGCGATATTCCACCTCAGTAGATGATCTGGAGATTGTCTTCTCCTTGCGTGAACACCAAGAGATCAGATGAGATCCTAGATAAATCCCATAACCTAATGTGGATTTGCGATCGTCGGGGCATCCAGCCCAGTTAGCATCCGCGTATCCATGGAAAGTAAGTAACGATCGTGGGCCGAAATGAAGACCATCCACCATTGTGGACTTCAAATAGCGTAAGATGCGCTTAACAGCGCTCCAATGCACATCCGTCGGGCAATGCATGTATTGGGCCACTTTGCTAATGGCGTAGCTAATATTTGGTCTAGTCATTGTAAGGTATTGTAGAGGACCAACAATACGACGATACATGGTGCCATCCGCCAATGGAGAACCCGAGGTGGCCTGAAGAGGTGATGTTGCAATTGGAGTGGAGACAGGTTTAGCATCAACCATATTGGACTAGGCCAGAATATCAGAGATATACTTGCGCTGGCTTAAGAACAGCCCATCAGCAGTCCAGGTTACTTGGATGCCCAAAAAATAATGCAAGGGCCCAAGGTCTTTCACAGCAAACGCCGTAGACATAGCACGGATTAGATCCTGAATTAAGGACGGTGAGTTGCCCGTGATCAGTAGATCATCAACATACACTAGAAAATATATCACGATGTCTCCTTGGCGATATATGAACAATGAAGTGTCCGTTTTGGATGTGGTAAAACCTTGTGAGAGAAGAAAATTGCTGAGTTTGGCATACCAGGCCCGTGGCGCCTGTCGCAACCCATAGAGTGATTTTGTCAACCGATACATATAGTGAGGAACAGCAGGGTCTTCAAAGCCGGGTGGTTGAGTCATGAAGACAAACTCACGTAGTGTTCCATATAGGAAAGCATTTTGGACATCTAATTGGCGGATGGGCCAATGATTAGTGACCGCAAGAGAGAGGATAACTCGAATTATTGCCGGCTTGATCACTGGGCTAAAAGTGTCATTAAAATCTATTCCAGGGCTTTGATGGAAGCCCTTAGCTACTAGCCGAGCCTTGTAGCGCTCAATTTCTCCAGTGGTTGTACGTTTTAAACGAAATACCCACTTACAACCAATGACATATTGAGATGGTTGAGGTGGGACTAAAACCCAAGTACCATTGCGTAATAAAGCATTAAATTCATCCTGCATAGCGGCTCGCCACGGAGTGGATTGCATGGCCTTTGTGTAACATGTGGGTTCATTACTAGGCTCTGGAGCATGCTTAGTAGCCGTGAGATTAAGCCTCTGACTTGGCTTGAGAGAGCCAATCTTGGTACGTGTACGCATAGGGTGAGACGATACAACAGTCCCACGAGGCTTGCTGGATCCGGCATCCACATATGGCCCATTGGGCGCAGTAGTAGCAGTTCCATTGGGCTC
This sequence comes from Telopea speciosissima, assembly GCF_018873765.1. Classification (NCBI taxonomy): domain Eukaryota; kingdom Viridiplantae; phylum Streptophyta; class Magnoliopsida; order Proteales; family Proteaceae; genus Telopea; species Telopea speciosissima. The sequence continues at coordinate 83,282,123 of NC_057916.1, read as the reverse complement.
AACATCAACAAACCCGTGACTAGGTGTTGCAGTAATGGGTAGAAGAGTGGGCTCAGTATTGGACTGAGATGACCCAGCTATGGTGGTTGAAATAAGCTCCGTTGGTGGTACAGTAGGCCCAGTCGCAGTAGGCCCAGTTGCAGTAGGCCCCGAAATGATGAACCCCCGGTGGAGAAGATGGAAACCACTGTGTGGAATCCTCTGGCGTGGGAGAACGTGTTTGCAAGGTTGAATATGGAAACACAGATTCTACAAATGTTACATGTCGAGAGACAAAAAGACGACCAGAGGAAACATCAAGGATTTATATCATTTGTGAGTGTTTGAGTAACCAAGGAATAGACAAGGTCGAGACCTATGTTCAAGCTTGGTAGAGCTGTATGGGCGCAACCATGGATAACACAGACATCCAAAGGTGCGCAAAAACTTATAGTCTGGTTCCACTTGGAAGAGTTTGTGGTAAGGATTGTCATTCTGAATAGTTGGTGTGGGCAGCCTGTTTATTAGATAGACTGCAGTCTGGACAGCATAGGACCAAAACTTTGTAGGCAAGTGCGCATGAAACAAAAGAGACAATGCAGTTTCTATGACATGCCTGTGCTTCCTTTCAACAACCCCGTTTTAAGCTTGGGTATGTGGGCATGACAATAGATGGGAAATGCCATGAGAGGCAAGAAAGGGTGCCATGGCTGTGAACTCACCACCACCATCAGTCTAAATAGTTTGATTTTACAAGAGAAGAAGTTCTCAACTAAAGACTTAAACGTGGTACTTACGGGCTAAAGGATATGCCGAGGTGTACTTGCTATAGTCATCTATAATCAAAATGTAATATCTATGATTGTCCATGGACACCGTTGGAGCTGGACCCCAAAGGTCACAGTGAAGCAGCTCCAAGGGTTGAGAACTAACAGAAAGAGAAGGTGCAAATGGGAGCCGATGGCTCTTAGAACAACAACAAGAGTCACAGTACTTAAAAGAACACTTGGTAGAAAAAGGTAAATCAAAAGTTCGAAGAACATCATCCACAGTACGCTACGAGGGGTGCCCAAGACGATTGTGCCAATCGGTGGTGGAAGTAGCAGCAAGAGCTTGATGACAGGAGACAGCAGCAGATGAAAGTGGCATGGAGTAAAGGCCATTGCTACTCTGGCCGCGATAGAGGATCTTCCCCGAGTGATTGTCCTTGATGAGAAAGAAATCAGAGTGAATTTAAAGAATACTTGATTTTCAATAGCAAATCGATTGACAGATAAAAGATTGCAATGTATCCCAGGAACACAAAGAACATTAGAAACTTTGAAAGAACAGCTAGGAGAAATAAATGTGCAAGAACCAGAATGTGTAATAGGCAGACCTTGGCCATTACCAACCACAATTTGCTCAGGGCCAGTACAGGGATCACTTATAGCAAGGTTGCTAATGTTTGCGGTTAGATGGTTATTAGAACCAGAATCAAGAATCCAAGTAGCAAATGGAGACACAAAAGAGGAAGTGTACATACCCATGAAGGCGTGATTGAAACGCTTAGAACAATGGGAAGCCGTATGACCAAAGCCATTACAGATCTGGCAACAGTCACGAGGCGGATGAGCAAATCCTTGTGATGGGTCACTGTAGGCAGCCTGAGTTGCTTGTGAATCAAAACCTTTGCGATAACCACCCGAAGCAGAGGAGTGATTTTGAGTGTTTGCTGCAAAACGATAACCACTAGGTTGCTGTGCGGGTGGAGGTGTGTTCTGGTTGGAGTAATTGTTGCCACGGTATTGACCGCGATTAGCACCACGGCTAGAGAATCCTCGATAGCGGCCATTGCCACGGTCAGAACCTCGATAACCACCATTGACATATCCTCGAGCACCTTGAGGGCGTACAGTAGCAACATTCGCAGTGGATAACACACACGAGGAATTTTTAGCAGAAAGAGAGCGAAAGAAGCTTTCGTGGCTCAACAACAGACCACTAAGCTCAATAAAGCTCATCGGATCAGCACGAAGGCGGACTGAAGTAGCAAAGTCATGATACTCAGCACCGAGACCACGAAGAGTTGCAAGAACCAAATCCTCATCTTAGATCGGTTGATCGATCACTGCCAACGAATCTGCAATCGATCAAATTGACAGAAGGTAATCCGTGATAGAATCAGATCCTTTGGTAACCCTAGCAAGACGATCCTCAAGGTCAAGAACTCGACTACGAGATGTAGGAGCAAAGACTTTGCCTAAGATCGTCCATGCGTCAAGAGCAGTCGTCGCACTGACAATGTGAGAAACAACAGCTTCAGACAGAGAGGAGATCAGCCAGCTCAAGATCAATTGATCTTGGCGATCCCACAGAGTGGTAGCAGCAAGCTCAGCATCCGTCGGCGGTGAGGATGGAGCAGGTCTCGGATTTGAGCCATCAACAAATCCAAGAAGTCCATATCCACGGAGAAGAGGAACAAATTGAGCACGCCATAACATGTAGTTTGTCGAAAGTAAGCTTCAACGACAGATGAGGAGTGACATTGGGCGCAAGAAACGCCGAAGAAGACACAGAGGAAGGACTCAGAGAACTCGTCTCAAATGCAGAGGAAGCCATGGAAAGACAAAAGAGAAAAGGCTTTCAAGAAAAAAAAAAAGAAGTTCGCAAGAGAGTTTTCAAGACAGGTCAACAGGATCTGACAAAGCTCACATGAGCACGAGAAAAAGCTGATACCATATAGAAGAAACAATTTCTCATTAAATCACTTGGCAGGTCATTACAATATATATACAAGTTGAGTGAACCATAGTGCTCAACAGAGGCACATGGTCAGTTACATCAGTTACATAGGAAATGATTCGGTGTATAACCAGCTATGGTGGTTTATCATTAACACTACCTTCTTTCTTGAGGAAATCGTAGACTTTCCGATATCCATAACTCACAAGTTTGGATGGGTAAGAGAAAGAGTGGAGGAAGATCTCCTCAACAGGCTACAAAATTCCAATATTCTGAGTTGGAATGATCTGAAGCGCAAGTCATTTATCCAAATATGTGAAATTGGAATTTCAAAACTGCTGGAAATTCTTTATTTCCCACTATTACCGCCTCGTTTTTTTTCATTAGAATTATGGATGGATGAACCCTTCAAAATGGATCAAGTAAAAGTTTGTCCAGAGATTTATGACCCTCCATCTCACCGATGGTGAGGATAAACTTTGTTTAAAATTGACCTGTATCTGATTTGTAAAACGAATGTTTAGAAAGATCAACCCCAGATGCAACAACCATGACTAGTGTTTCATTTCTTCTCATAAATTTACATGTAGTTAGACCCCAAAAAAAAAAAAAAAAAGTACGATACAGATTCCATTATTATTACATAGAAAGAAAGAAAGAAAGAAAGAGAAATTGGGATTTAGAAAGCGAAATTAAAAGGAATTAGAGTAAGTTTAGATGAGATAAGAGAAGCTAGGCAGCTTGAGCTCTCCCTTGGCGATAAGAGGGATGGTAAAATTACCAATGATGGGCAAGTCGACGGTGAGACCCAACACCAGCTCGTAATCAATGTCCCAATCCTTGGCCAAATCCCTAGTCAAGTGTTGCGTCAGGAAACCTCCAGTTTGGTCCACCTAGGATGAACCTGCAAAAAACTGAGTAAGCAAAGGAGAGCCAGTGTGGCTCCAGCCGAGGGCTCTCCGAAGCCAAAGTTAAGTCTCCGTTTTAGTAGCAATTCTACCTTGCAAAAAGTGAGATGGTGTTTTAGCTTCGTACCTGGGAATTTATAGAGCAATAAAGGGCGGTGGAGAAGAGTCATTGTATGGTAAGAGTCCAATTTTTTGTAGGAATCTTCTAAGTAGAGTTATATTTGAAAAGGAACTATTCACTTGGTAAGAGTCCTTATTTGAGTGTGATACGGTTCCGTCGTTGGATAACGGCCAGATTCAGCTGACTCAGCATATCCCGTGAACGTCGGAATGCGTTGATGTGGCCCCACAACTTAGGCGATATTGACTTAGGCGAGTTACAAATATCGCTTCGTATTATGACTCGGCTGGATTTGTCCGACCATTAATTCTCAGATATGTCGATGATCTTTAGGCCAGACTGAGCTTGGCATCGAGGGGTGGAGCTGTCTGGGCTCATCTTTACCCCGAGGATGTGGGATCCGACCCTACATCCGAGTGTACATGACTCGGTCTAACCCCCGTGTCCGATGGGCCTCTGACTGTGGGAGGCTCGGCTTATCACTAAGGCTTGGCCTGACCATCGACCATGGATGGTCCCTTTGATAGCCGATCTTGGAGTACTCGGCCTGTCTGCCATCCATAAATGACTCGGCCTTGTTGCCGACTGTGGAGGGCTCGGTTCCTTATCGACTGTTGTAGGCTCTACCTTGCTGTCGACTGCGGAGGGCTCGGTTCCTTGCTGACCGTTGTAGGCTCTGCCTTGCTGCCGACCTTGACAAGTTCAGTCTCTTGCCGACCCTGAAGGGTTTGTCTTTTTATTAGATCCACCGTCTGAGATGGGTCAGTGTCTGGTTCTTCCACGGATCGGGTTCTTTTGCTCGGTTCTGGACCGGTCACGTGTCACTCGTTGATTGACTATTTACTTTTATGGCTCATCACCAAGCTTAACAGTATCGAGTACGACACCTTCACCAGCACCTCCAGCAATGTCGTATCGTTCCCCTTCAACGATCCCGGATCCAGCATCTTCCCCGACGCTATCTCTCTACTCTTACAAGAAAACAAAACAAAACAAATTACTGAGAAATTAAACAAAGAAGAAGAAGAAATAATCAGAAATGAAGCAGTAGTAGATCGAAGTACTATTGACTGACCTGTTAGTATTCTTGAGAGTGTAAGAGATCTCGCAAATTCGTATGGAGGTGCTATACGAATTGCTTACGAAGACCTCGCGCATTGATAATGGCAAAATCATGGGTCCAGTTCCAAATATATTGATAAGTTATTGGTTCAATTTTAAATCTAGCAATTAGGAACCGGTGGAACCAGAACAAATATACATCTTAAACCTTATATATACATTTTTTTGGTAAACAAATCTTATATATTATATAAATTAAGACTCAAGATCATGAAAAAAGGAGATGAAATCGGGCCTTAAGTCAAGTCAAGTGATTGACCTAACACAATTAACCGAATGCATGACGAATGAAAAAGACTCAAATCAAGGAATTTTTTTTTTATGGACACAAGTTGGGTGTGACAACTCTGCCCAAGTGCTTCCTCCTTACTAATAAATGGCAAACGACAGGTGGTCATAGATTGGAGGCAACAAGCGAGAAAGCCCTAATCGTCAAGGGTAGGGGAGCGTGTTAGCCCAACCTAGATGGAATTGTTATCATCTATGGTTTCCTGATCGGTGCGGTTTCCTAGTGCCTCTCATAAGAGGAGGATGGACCCCAATTGGGCAAGGTGTTTGGTCAGATGCCCCAGGTGGATCCCACCCCCTCTTGTGAGAGGCATTTAGGAAACCACACCGATCAAGAAACCGTACACGAAAAAAATGGACCTAAGACGAGGGCTTTCTTTGCAAGCGGCCAAAAAGCAAGCTGCTAGGCGTAAAGCGTCAATTATGGGACCCACACAGGACACAGCTGGACTGTGTAACTGTCTTGTAAGGCAATCTTGGCCCACATAGGTTTTCCTGATATTGCCGTGATCCACGTGCCACGGGTTCAGTAAACAAAGGGTAGAATGTTAAAAAATTGTCCTTCTCTGTTCATATAATTACGGTTTGCATCCCTCTTGTCACCAGCACGACAGTTTGATAGACCAAGAGAGGCCAAAGTGCCAAACCAATGGCTTTCGTTTCTTTGCAAAACTCGGGTTATTATGGTAATTTCGGACATGTTCCGAGAGTAATTCTGAGCAGTCTTGCCGTGCACTCGTGCGTTCGATTAAGGAATTTTTTAAATCGCATTTAAATACTACCAAACAGTCCAGGAAAGCGCAGTAAGAAAAAAAGGGGGAAAAAAAGATCCCAAACGCTTAGGTTTTGACTGAAAACACAAATCGGGTTAAATTCTCGGATTCCGGCGTGTTCGTGGGATCACGGTGGAAGCTCAAGCTACGATCTGTGAAGATAGGTTTCCAAAACCAGTAATCGATCGAGGATTCGTGGAATTCAGCCGGGAATTGCATTGGAAACCTTAAAAGCTAAAGCCAGCCACTCATACGTGCAGTGAAAATGTTGGAAACAGTGAGGCAGAGAAGAGAGACAGTGAAAGGCAGATGCTGACGTCGGGATCGGTAAAAGTGGTTTCTCGAACCGCGTGTTTTTGGGTTGGGGTTGTAAATTAGTTTTGTTTTGTTTTTTTTTTTTTTTTCTTTTCTATTTTTGAATTCTTGGTTGCAATCTGGTGCCACGCAGCAGGGCGGTAGCGCCGCCCATCCTGGTCGGAATGCGGCGCAGGCGCTGCATGGCCGATTGTCCTCCTCTGCTTCGGCTTCGCCGTCGTCATCTTCTTCGGCCGCGTCGGCTCCTCATCTAGGGTTTGATGCAATTCAACAGCAGCAGCAGCAACAACAACATCAACGGCAACAGCAAGAGCGGCAGCAGCAGCTTGCATTTATACAGGTCGGTGTTTGCTTGAGTGGCTTGATTGTTGTGCGTCTTCGGGTGACTACTGGGTAATTTGAGAAAGCTGTTTCTCTCTCGGATTGCATTTTGGGATGAGTTTTTTGATAATTTTGTGTACTGGATTAGTGGCTCTGGAATCTGGATCGAACAATTAATAGTTGGCTTTCGTTTGGCCATTTTGAATTTTCCTGGTATAGCATTGGGAGAGCTACTCTCTACTGATACAGCTGGGCGTCCGTAACTCGCAATAAATTCCGCCAACTTTTAAAGTAAATTATGTACTTCGATTGGTCAAAACGAGCCAGTTTGACTCTTAACTCTTCAATAAAACAATTAGCGGATTTTGTCCACAGCGGCTCAATAGCAGCTTGGACCGAGTACCCAGTTCCGTAAATAACACTGTTCACTGATACCATTGCCTCTTTCTCAATTGGGATTACTTTGACGTCTTGAGTTGGGCCAATTCGCTTGGATTTTCTTGTTTATAGATTCTCAGAGTTTGGTTGAGTTCAATGTCGATGGGTTTGGTGCAATCTCTTCTTTGGGGGAAAATTGATTGGAAACTTTCTGCATGATGGGAGTGGGGAGCTTATTTAATAAACATGTTTCTTTTGTTGCCCTGCTTCTGAATTTTCAATTTCTTTTTTCTTTCGGTCCAACTGTTTTTATGGTACACTTTCCCTTTGCAGTTCTGGTAGAAGGCAGTGTATATGCATGTTATTTTCCATCTTTTTGAACTTAGGTGCCTTCAGTTTGCCGAAACTGGTTATTCTTTTGTATGGCTAATTTCCAGTAGTTGGCTGTTCCTCATTTTTGCTATCATGCCTTCGTCTTTGGATTTTTTTTTTCACGCATTCGAGCTGGTTCATGGGATGATTCTGATGATTTGGCCTGTTTTTTATGGGGACGAAAAGTTTCAGTTCTATTTTTTGTTTGCAAATGAAACATTCCACTTGGTCTCTTCTGCTCTTTTGCAAATTATACATTGAACTTGGTCTCTTCTTCTGCTGATGACATTTTGTGTGAAGATCGGAATAGCTTTTTTCATGTAATCGTGCCACAGTTATAGTTTTTTTCAATGCGTATTGCAGCCAACTTGCAATTAAACGGGAATTTGATAAGAAGTGAGCTTTTCTTTATAGTTCCTTTACGTTTGTATTCTGTAACAGATCTTTAAGTGCTGGTCCTATTTATCTTTGTAGCAGTGATTGTCTTCTCCATATCCCTTCTGAACTCTGCATCATGTTCAATTTGTTATAGGTACTATATGAATGGATATTGTTGCTTGATAAATGTTTTGATTTATTTGGTGCTTGTTCATCTAGTCATTGCAACAGCTTAGAAAACGTGAAGGAGATGAAGCCCTCCTAGCATATCAAGCTGCTGGTATCCATGGTGATGGAGTCATGGGTGGCAGCAACTTTCCTTCATCTTCTGGTTCCTTGCTCTTGCCTCAACAGTCTAGGAACTTCATTGATTTGTCTCAACAACATGGAGCCTCTCAAACTTGTGAAGAGAGCCAGAATAAGGGTCAGGGCCCGGTACAGCACATTCAGAATCCAATGCATCAAGCTTATGTTCAATATGCTTTGCAGGCTGCACAGGAAAAGTTGATTCTTGAAAATATGCAGCCACAACAAGAAGGTAAAATGGTAATGGCTGGTCCACCAACTGGGAAAGATCAGGATATGCGGACAGGAAATATTAAAATGCAAGACCTCATTGCTATTAAGGCAGCTAACCAGGTTCAGGCTTCTGCATCCAAGAAGTCGATTGAACATGTGCATGGTGAGAGGCAGGTGGGGCAGGGTTCACAGCAAACCTCTGACCAAAGGGGTGAGTCGAAGCCTCTCCCCCAAGGGCCATCGGTTGGGCAGTTAATGTCACCAAACATAATAAAGCCTGTTCATGTACCACAGACTCAGCCAAGCATTCAAAACATTGCAAACAACCAATTCACGGTGGCCCAGTTGCACGCTATGCAGGCATGGGCTGTGGAAAACAAAATTGATCTGTCTAAGCCCACCAACGCCCATCTGATAGCTCAACTCCTTCCGATTTGGCAATCTAAAATGGCTGGGCTTCAGAACCCAAATGAAAGCAATGCAGGTGCTCCATCTTCACAGCAGCAAACATCAAAGCAACACATCATGTCTTCTCCACCTATTGTTGCTGAGAGTTCTGCCCATGGGAACTCATCACGTGATGTATCTGGCCAATCTGTCTCTTTGAAGCCAAGGCAGATGATTCCATCTAGTGCTTTATCAAATTCTGCAACTGCTGTGATGGGTAATGCTAATAACATCCAGATGCAACAGCTTGGTGTTCACAACAGGCAGAACCAGCTGTTTAAACAGCAGATTGAATTTGGAAATGGGATGCCCCCAATGCACCCACCTCAGCAATCTGTGAACAAGAGTCAGGGTTTGGATAATCCACCTCATACAAAGAGTACCTCTACTAGCCCAGAAACTTTGCAGATGCAGTACTTCAGGCAGTTGCCACAGTTGAACCGATCCTCTCCACAATCTGTAATATCCTCTAATGACGGTGGAGTGGAAACTCACTTCCCACATCATGATGGTGCTCACCAGATACCACAACAGCGTCTTGGGTTTACTAAACAGCAACTGCATGTCCTTAAAGCACAAATACTAGCATTCAGGCGACTGAAGGTATGCAAAGTTTTGTTGTTTCTTCGTGGTTGTTTTACTGTATGTTATTTAGTTCCTTGGTTTCTTTACTTCACAGCGTGGGGAAGGCAATCTTCCGCAAGAAGTTCTTCAAGCTATTGCTCCTCCACCCCTTGAGTCGCAGCTGCAGCAGGTATTTGTTCCCTCCCAAGGGACAACTAACCATGACAGATCTCCTGCGACTAATGGCAACGAACATGCAAGACCTTTGCAGTCCAATAACAAGGTTGCACCTTTAAGCAGAGGACAGTCTCTATCAAAAGAGGAATGCAGTACTGGAGAAGAGAAAGCAACTACATCAGCAGGTCACGTTCAAGGAGTGACAGCTATTATGAAGGAGCCTATGCAGATGGGATCTGTTGGAAAGGAAGATCTGCAAGGTACATCATTAGCTGTTAAACCTGTGCAGGAAGTTGAGCCTGGTCCTTTGAATATTGCTGCTAAAAGTGATCTCACGGCAGATGAAAGAAACGGTGTTCCCCCTCAGGTTGCTTTATTAGATGCAAGCCAAATTAAAAAACCGGTTCAAGCAAGCATGGGACCCCAGCCAAAAGATGTTGGCCCTGCAAGAAAGTATGATGGACCGCTCTTTGATTTTCCTTTCATTACTAGGAAACATGACTCTCTTGGCTCAGCAGTGGGTGTTAACAATGTGAGTAATTTAATTCTGGCATACGATGTGAAGGATCTGCTTTTTGAGGAAGGCTTAGAGGTGCTTAACAAGAAAAGGACAGAGAATCTCAACAAGATTAGTGATTTGTTAGCTGTGAATCTAGAGAGGAAGAGGATCATGCCCGATCTTGTTTTGAGGCTGCAAATTGAAGAAAGGAAACTTAGACTTTTAGATGTTCAAGCACGGGTGAGAGATGGGGTTGACCAACAACAGCAGGAGATAATGGCAATGTCTGACAGGCTGTATAGGAAGTTTGTTCGACTATGTGAACGTCAGCGCATGGAGCTTGGTAGACAAGTGCAGCTATCTCAGAAGATGATGAGAGAGAAGCAACTAAAATCCATTTTTCAATGGCGTAAGAAGTTTCTTGAGGCTCATTGGGCCATCCGTGATGCAAGGACAGCCCGCAACAGGGGAGTTGCCAAATATCATGAGAGAATGCTCAGGGAATTTTCGAAGAGAAAGGATGATGATCGAAATAAAAGGATGGAGGCATTGAAGAATAATGATGTTGACAGGTATCGTGAAATGTTGCTGGAGCAGCAGACCAGCATCCCGGGTGATACTGCTCAGAGATATGCTGTCCTCTCATCATTTCTTTCTCAGACAGAAGAATATCTTTATAAACTTGGAGGAAAGATTACAGCTACTAAGAATCAGCAAGAGGCGGAGGAGGCAGCTGCACGAGCTCAGGCATGCAAGTTTTATGACATTTTGTATCTTTTCTTCTCTGCCTGTTTATTCCCATTACATTTATTATACTATATGCTTTGGTTTTACTGTAATCATATTTCTTTTCTTTTTTGGATGAATGCTCACTATACACTTCCTCCCCCATCACCTTTGCCCCTCGCTGTCTCTCTCAAGCAGGGTCTTTCGGAGGAAGAAGTTAAGAATGCAGCAGCTTGTGCTGGAGAAGAAGTGGTGATAAGGAACCAGTTCTCTGAAATGAATGCACCTAAGGACGGTTCTTCTGTTAACAAGTAAGTTTGTCACAAACCAGTTCCCAAATCTCTATTGTCCATGATATAGCCTGTTTCATAAAAGGAGGAGGGGGGGGGGGGGGGGGGGGGACCAATCAGAACCTATTATTAGAACTTTCATTAGTTCCATATCATTACTTTTCTTAATAGTGGATTGGTGAACTTCTATGGATTGTAGAAAACTTCTAGTATTACCATAAGGATGAAACCTGAGGCTGCTAGAATTTTGGGGCCAATTTTGCGAAGAATGACTGAAAGAAAGGGGGGGGGGGGAGGCAAGGGAATCAGATAACTTTTTTTTTTTTTTGTTAGGGATGGTATTAAGATTACCTTGATCAAAGCCAAATTGTCAGACTTTCCTACTTATTATGTCTTTGTCTTCAAAGCCCCGGTCATGGTTCGGAAGGATTGAAAAACATAGAAGGGAATTTCTATGGAAACCGTCAATCATGTTAAGAAAGCGTCATTTGATTAAAACATAAAATTGTCTCATTCCATTAAAAGGAGGGGGGGAGGGGGTTTAGAAATTGGTTATGTGAGAAAGAAACATAAAATTGTGTTAGAGAAATGTTATGAATGTTTGGTGACAAAAACAAGGAGTTGTAACACTGAATAAAGTAAAAAATGTGGAATGATGAGGAATGGTTGGGTTTGAAGGTGAGAGAGTAAACTTTCAATGCACTAAAAAAGTAATTAGAAGATTATTGCTTCAATTGGTATCTTAAATTTGACGTGGGGAGAGTGATAGAATAAGACTAGGAAAATTTGGCAGAAGATATGGATACCAATCATGGAACAAGAACTTGCCGAGATCTCAGGTAATATCTTGTGTTTTTGAAATATCGAGACAAGATGCTAAGCGAAATGAGAAGGTTGCATTGTCTCGCCGAGATCTCGGTGGGAAACCTTGATATACAAACACTTATTTATGCCAGAAACCAGGATAGACAGTTAGTTATGCTAGAAATCAGGGCAGACTCTTATTTATGCCTAATACCATTTAAGTAAATCTTTGTTAAAAACATTAACTTAAGATATTATTCATAAATAAGCAAATATCCTCCTATTTGAATCCAATAAAAATAGTTAAAAAATAAAATTCTATAAGGATAAAAAGTTAACCCCCCCAGTTCAAGAACAAAAAACTGGATTTTTGGCGGTAGGTGCAATTTTCAAATTATAAATGCTGGGGTTTTTCTTAAATCTAAAAATTCCATAAATCTTAATATGGTAAAACATTGCTAAAAACCAAAAGTGCGGTAAAATATTTTTGTTTTGATGTCTAAAAAAAATATTTTCATTCAAAACGATTTGATAGCGGTCGCACACGCCAAGTAAGGTTTGACTGAAACATAACTCCATCAATATAAATCAGATTTAAGAAATATTGGATTTGTTAGCCAACAGACGCCCAGTCAACAAGAGAGAGAGAAGAAAAGAGATGGGAGAGAAGAGGGGACCATCTAGAGATCAATAGCAGTCCCCCATTGGCTGTATTTATAATCAAAAGATTACAAAGTAAAGGACTCCTCCTTATAGAAGGAATTAGAGATAGACTACATTTATAGACTTAAAGACTAAATAACCTAGACACACTAGGAAACTAACTAGAAATAACAAATCACTATAGAGGGAAAACTCTCCCTATTGTGTTACAATGAATTGTACCCCACAGTACAATAATGTGACAAATTAACACTCCCCCTCAAGCTTGGAACAACCTCTCCTGAAAGTAGGACCAAACAGTGGTTTGGTGAACATATCACTGAGCTGAATAACAGAAAGAACAAATGGAGTCGTGATCAACTTTTTCATAACATCTCTTACAAAATGACAATCAACTTTGATGTGGTTGGTCCTCTCAGGAAACACTGGATTGTTTGTAATATAAATAGCAGCCTGATTATCACAAAACATCTTTATAGGTTGAGTAACTAGAAATCCCAACTCTTGAATCAATGGTTTTAACCATATTAACTCAGCTGTGGTATGAGCCATAGCTCGATATTCAGCCTCAACACTAGACTTAGCCACAACTATTTGGGGAGAATACTGGTGATACCATTATGATCTTTCCTGTTGCTATTGGGCTTCAGGTTGCTCCATCACTTCAGGTGTTACACTTGATTGGAGAATGGAATTTAGTGCTTGTTATTAGGTGGCTGAACCAGGGTAGAGAGTTGCATAGCAATACTCTCACCTGATCAGGGTAAATTCCTTCTCCTAGCCAGGAACATCTCACTCCAATTGAGCATGAGATTGAGCAACACCTTAGCAGATGAGATAGCTGGGGTGGGTGGTGGGGAACATCTTTATATAGTGTAGTTTGGCAATTATGTAGCATTTCATCAATGTTCTTGTGATGCAGACCCTAGCCTTCTCAAATTGAAGAAGCCACCCTAAGCCTGGGGTTTTAGTAGGAGCCTTAGTTTAGTTATTTCAGTTCTATACTTAGTTTTTATTTTGTGTTTTTAATTGAACCGGTTTAAATTGGTTGCACCCAATTGGTTCAATTGGTCTAATTTAAGTGAAGTGCTCCTATTGGCTAAGAGGTTCTTATATCCTATTGGCTAGTAGGGAATCTTCTTTTATTTCAAGTAGTTTAAGTTGTTTTAAGTCATTAGGGTCAATTGAGTCCTTTTATACCTTTTAAATTGTTTTAAATCACTTAATTGTACCTCTCCACGATTTTGGATGGAGATTAGAGTTGTAATAGTTTTAGGAATTAGGCCTTTGGCCTCCTATTTAATAAGAGATTGTGGGAGAGGCTCCCCCACCCAATTATGTTTTAAAAAATTCGCGCTTTTTCTGTTGGCCTTTGCTGCTGCTGCTTCTCTCTTCAGAGACATGTCTTGTGAGTTATATCAAGACCCCTTGTGAGTCATATCAAGGGTGAGGGCTGGTGGATTCCGGCGACTCCTTGCATCTTGTAGATCGGGAGGTCCTTTTTCTTCTACAAGCTGATTCTACTTGCTGTTTTCAGATCCCCTGCAAAACAAGTAAGTCATTTATTTTTCCTGCAACTACCTTGCTGTTTCTCACCTTCTAACCTAGACCTACACTCTCCCACTCGATTATCATAAACCCTAATTATTCTTAAACCAGTCCAGCCTTCATCCTTCATCAGTTTACATCCAAAATTTAACCACAGATCCCTTACTACCCCCCGCCCCAACTCGACCTAACCTGCAGCCTCAACTGTCTATAAAAAACCCTAATCCCCTCACTCACATAAAACAAAAAAAAACCTTAAACTTCAGAAACTATACTTCCAGCCATCCATTCCCCTTCAAACTTCAGTCAAGTCTTTCCCTCACTGTTTGGGAAACTCGATCCCAAGTCCAGCCCCAAAATACCACTCTAAACCCTAATTCAGCGTAGATTCTAAAGCCCAAAACCCGAAACCCTAACCCTAGAATTTCAGAATTTTAATTTTCTGTTTAAACCTAAAACCTATATCATTAGCTTCCTATTGACCTGCACATCATTACTAAATAAAACCCTAGCTCAAATTCCTAGTCCTAACCCTAATTCTGCCCATTTGAAACAGCAGCCTTGTTAGGTGATCTTATTCTCCTGGCTCCTAGTGGGACTTCTCCTACCTAGGACTACATCATCTTGTTATTGTTCTACATGTAATAATATAATACTAGTATAAAAAGGGCGTACCTAGTGCATGAGGCTCCCGCCACTGTGGGGTCTGGGAGAGTCATATTATACGAGTATGTTTTCATTTAATTGATTGTATTTTCATTCTCAACCAAAGAAAGTCTGTGATTGACTTAAAAGAATGCATGACACTTCCTTACATGTCTTGGACATGTCCACATTTGTTGTTTTGGACTTACGTGTTGCCACTGCTGGAAAAATCTTATCTCAGATGCCATGCATTAACATGATCCTAATTTAATTTTCCTTTTGTCATTCATTGTGTTTTTGTTTTATTTTATCTTGAGTGACTACCGCCATGAATATAATAAATCAAAATATTTTAAACATGTTTGTTTGCCCTTATTTTCGTTTACAATTTCCTTGCTTTTCAGCGTATGTAGTGTAAATGTTAGGCCTTCTTCACACAGGTGGTATCCATGGAGAAACAATGTGGGAACCATATGTAATCCCTTACTGACTAAGGGTAAGGGAAAGCTTGGAGTGGGCCCCATGGATCTCCCTTTGGAGTCCTGATCATTAAAGCATCTCCTTGAATCACACGCATTTAGCTATCTTCGGTATGGTCAATGAGTTACTTCTCCGTTGCAGTGTATTTGTCCCACTTACATATTTACCTCATTGTGAGTTGTGATCAAGGTAGCCAACCGTTTAGGTGGGCGACCATGAGTTGTTTTACTTATGAATTTTGTGGTTGGCGATGCAGTGTCCTAGTTATCACCCTATAAGAGCCAGTTAATCCCCTCGTCATCTGAGACTGAACAGGCAGGTACTGATGCAAAACAACAACAACCATAACCTTATCCCAACTAAATGGGGTCGGCTACATGGATCCAGAAGAGGCTATGACAATAGTAGAAAAAAGAAGTATAAAGGAGTAAAAGGAAGTAAAAAGGAAAATAAGTAAAGAAAGAAGTAAAAGCAGTTGTCAAAACAACATCCCAGGAACATCCCTACAAGGGGTCGGGTACACAGGTCCTTGTCCTCCAAACAACTCTATCCGCGGTCATACTATGATTGAGCCTTACCACATGCGTATCCTTTCTTACCACTTCTCCAATAGTCATTTTAGGCCTGCCCCTACCTTTTTTAGCTTCGTCAAACTGAATCTTGTCACTCCTTCTTATTGGAGCATCCATGGGTCTCCGTTGTACATGACTATACCACCTCAAGCTGTTCTCACGGAGTTTGTCATGGATTGGTGCAACGCCCAATTTGGTTCTAATAGAATCATTTCTTATTTTATCTCCCCTGGTCTTGCCGCACATCCTCCTCAACATCCTCATCTCCGTTACACTCATCTTATCTATATTACACTTCTTAACTGCCCAACATTTTACCCCACATGTTATAGCCAGTCTTATTACTGTCCTGTAGAATTTTCCCTTAAGCTTAACAGGCTTGCTGTCACACCCCTATCCCGACAAGGGATAAAATACAATATCAGGGTATGATTGGGGTGACACGCGTCATCCCACCTCACCGCCAGATCTCGATGCAACGCCAACTCACTACCATAAACCAATATTACAATACAATAATATCGGGTGCGAAAGACAAAGGTATATTACATTTCCAACGATCATAAAATAAGCGGAAGCGTTCCATGTGAGTTACCTCATGTTCACACGGCTAAGCGATACATAAATAGTTTGGATGGATATCCCGAATGACCATAGCATAACTACCCCAAAACAAGTATAATAATAAATATTTATACAAGGCACGTGGCCCAAAAAAAAAAAGAAGGGAACAAGTCCCAAGTATCAATACAGCCCGTAGGGCACAATCATCACGGGCAACCATCGCCACGATCCTCGCCACGGCTCGGCTCCACAAGAATCATCCGCATCAAAATCTAAAAAGAATGTGTACACGGGGTTAGCTCCACCGAGCTAGTGAGAGAGAAAAGGGGATGCACAATCACACAATCACAAATAGTCCATGGCATGCTATTATTAATTCATTTACCACCTAACACACAATGCTAAGTCAACGGGTATATGCTACATCGCAATAACTCGGGAAGACATTGTGATCCTTCCATTCTCACCACAATGCAACCTCAATTATTACTACGGAGCCCGCCGGTCGTAGTCATCACCACCCGCAGGCACCCGATAACCATTACTACCCCGCCTGGCCTCTAACTCTCCACAGAAGAGAAGCGCCTGCTACCCAACACCTAAACCCCTGTTGGTAAGGGTCGTAGCATAGGGAACTCGAGCCTAACCACGTATATACTACATGAATCCTATCGTGTTGAGAGGTACATCCGGGTGTGTCAACGTCCCATTCCATCTAACACCCGGTACCAAGACAACACGGCGCATACAAAAAGAATGAGATGCAATATATAATTCCACGTATACGGGGTTCCGGTGCTAGTACTTCCTAAGACCGTAACCCAACACAAATCCATATCATCCAAATCATCATCATCGAATAAGAATAAATGCAAATATGCAATCATGCTTGAATGATAATGTCACAATATAATTCATAAATGCATGAATAAGCAATAGTAAACAAGCTCAAACAAACCCAAACCCACTCACCAATTACTTCAAATGGAATTTGTATAAGCGCAACGATTCCCGCCAAAATCACCCCATTGCACATATGTTGGCACCTATGGAAGTGAATAAGAGCGCGAGAGAGCGTAGGGGAGGCCTCATAGAGAAACCCCACCGTTTACATAAGTTATAAGCCTTAAAAACTGCATCGGAGGCAACGCCGACTCAAGAGGCTGCCTCCGACCTCGCCTCCCGACCTTCCCCGCAGCTCGGGGACACATCGGGAGGCAAACATCGGACTCACGCAGCCTTGCCTCCGATGCAACCCAAGTGTGATTTCAAGGTCTTTAAAAGCCCAGGGGTTGTCCCATTTGGTTCTCTAAGCCTCAAGGGACAAGGGAGGGGTGTCTGGAGTCTATTTGGGTCTTAAAACACCCAACATTCAAAGATTTAAGGGGTTTAAAGGATCAAAAGCTCAAAATCCAGATTTGGGGTTTTCTTTGGTGGTCAAGCTTTAGAATCAAATAGATTTAGCAAGAGGTCAAAAGAGGTCTTTACAGTGGTTGTAATGAAATGGGATAGCATCCTACAAGGGAAACTACACATGGCTCGAGCTAACCCTTTGGGTTTCAAAAAGAAATCCCCATCTTGGGGGCTGCAACCAACGAACCACCCAAGCTCAAACGAGCAAGGGGGAAGAGAGAAAAATGGGGAAAAGGGCACTTGCTTACTTGGTTTGAGGTACACACGAGGTGCCCTTTAAAGCTCCAAACCCAAGAAGCCTGCTTCCTTCTTCTTCTTCCTTCCTTCTCCTCCTTCTCCTCCTCTCTCTTCAAAGCTCTCCTCTCCTTTCACGATTAGGTTAGGAAAGAGAAAGAAAAAAGAAAGACTAAGGAATAGTCTTACCCTCTCTCTCATATAGAAAATCACTTTTAATGGCCTCGTTTGGATAAGGCCTCATAAGCGTAGGCTAGGTCTGCTTGGATAGGGTCAAACAACCATCCACCCTTACACAAGCTCTAAAAATCCTAACTCTGGCCCCAAGGCCCACATAAGGTCAAGTTAATAAAAAGGGGTAAGGGTAGGGTCAAACACGGCAGACACCAATAAGACCTTAGCCACAGGGTCTCACCCACAAGGGTCCTTGTCGGATTGATGCGGGGTCGGAGGCAACCAAGAACCTCGCCTCCGATGCGAGTAGGAAGGTGGTTCCCACCATAAGAGGTCGTGGCCTTTGACCACACTTCGAGGGCTTTGAGAGGGCGTAAGCACACAATAAAATTTGGTCAACTACTTACCCCGACACGCCAAGGGGCAACCTCCACGGTCCCGACTAGTTTCCACAGCAACCTCGTACTACGGTCAATATAGCTTGAGCCACCACCAGCGAGAACAACTCACCGCATAAGCGGCAATGATAACTACACGTCACGAGGAAGAATTAATAATTAATTATACTTCGGGGCGCGGGTATAACATTCTCCCCACCTTACAAGAAATTTCGTCCCCGAAATTTGAGGTAGCTAGGTCTCAGGATAAGGGCTGCTGGATAACAACATCCCAAGTCACCCACATCTTAAACTAAGTCAAAGGTCGGGTCAAGAAGAGGCAGCTTTGCTACATGTCACAAAGTCGTTCCATAATTCTCTTTTCCTTACAGGTCACATTACCACAGGGTGTGGTTCACAATAACCCTAGAAAACAGGTTCCAACTACTAAGTTAAGTCTCAAGGAACAAAGGTTCCCTAGATCTTCCAGATCGGCGATACCACTCTAGCCTTCAAGATTCTCGTCATTCTCGGTTACAGGATTTAACCTGTCCACACCCAACATAGGGTTTACATTCTAAGGCTTTCACATCCGGTTGTCTCATTACCTAACCCAACTTTAGAATGATTTGGAATATTGATGGAATCTCCTATTGTTCACTCCCAAGACGGAGGGAACGATTTGTGATCCATTACCCCATTCATATCCGTCGCCGGAGAAGGTTTTTACATCCTTCGCTTTTAGCTTTCACAACCTTTAAACCTACAAATACGCTTATCCCACAAGGAAGAGTCCACATCGGCCTCTTTCGAGAACCAATAACCCTTTAATAGTTTTGGTCCAAGTCAACTCTTCAAGCAGTCTCAATAAATTAACCTACTCGGTCATTAAATTCATTATTCATTACCCTAAGGTTTGTCAACCAAGGTCGTGGCTCCAACTAGTTTCACAAAGAAGGTCGAGGTAAGTCATACTTATAGTACCGTAGAATCACTCTAGTCACACAAGTCCAAGGTTCTAAGGGATATCTATATATATATTTATCACACCAATATGTAGGCATAGATTCAATAATTACATTCAAATTCCTATGGACATATCTGTCATCTAGGTCAATCCACCGTAACAAGAAGTTCTCGTGCACGGTTCGCTAAGTCCTTTCTTCGAAAGTCGAATCACGTGTAGGACTTTCTCTGAGTCTAAACAAGGTTTGGATGGACCAAGTAAAGTCCAAATAGAGTCATCACTAGCTGAGGTATTATGAGCGACTTCCAAATACACGCGACCTTCATGGCTTACTCAAATAAACAGTCCAAACCAGCCTATTACTTTCCTTTCCTAGTACCTACCCACGTGTTTAGATTCTACGCACTCCCCTTAGGGGTCTCTACCCGCATAGATTTAGGGTTTCCTATCCATAAGGTTTGAGTCCTTACATTCATAGGTTTATGGATCTTCATCCTCAAGGGTAACTCTTCTCCTTTTAGGTAAGAGAGGAGTCACAGCGTTACCAATGCCTCGCTAGTTCTTATTAGCTGGCCCACGGTACAAGTCCTAACCTCTTTCAATTTAAAGGTATTAACTAGACTTAAGTGGTCCCCACAAATGGGTCACACAACAAGGGTGGTCGATCTAGGGTATAGGCACACGATCATCATATATAGGTGCGGTCAAAAGGTCTCCAAAATAGGCTCAAAATCTTAAAAGAAATCGGGCGACTCACAAGCGACGCCAAGATTCCGGGCGCGTTCGTGACTCCTCCGTGAAAATAGGTAGAGCGGATTAACGGGCGGATGTGGAATGCAAATCCGTTCATTCGTCCGGTCTCGAAGTCTCAAAGGCGAGAGAGTTGAAGTCAAACGGATCTACGAATGGATGCGCTGAGCGCTGATCTGCTTCGCTGATCCGCACGCTTTAAAATGATAATTTCGAAGTTTTTGCGGAGCGGATTCACAACAAGCGGATCCGCTTCGCTCGCTTGTTCGTAGAATTTTAACAAAACAGAGCCACGAGTTTTAAAAAGCATTTTTGGCTCCAAAGAAAAGGACATAACCACAGGGAGAAAAGCTCTACAGGACTTTCGCTCAAGCTCCCCTTAGGTGGTTTTCTGTAATCTTAAGCCTCAAGGTTCAACTCTTACTTGTTCATGATATGACTTTCTTCTCATTCCTACTTTCTCTTTCTGGATTTGGGATGAATCATCTCAAGTCATGATCATGTCTTGATTTTGCTTGTAATCCCACGGCCATATACACCAAATTCATATCAAACCGATTGGTCAACTAGGTTTTTAGGTGTAAATCAAGCCCTATTTGATCGATGACACTAAGTTGTTGGATCCTCGTTTGATTATCGCATCTTTATAAATTTTCAAGTCTTTGCAAGCATTTTAGAGATTGTGCTATGTTTGTCATGTCTAGTTGAATTTACTAGGATTATGTTCAGTGTTTTGGTCATGGTAAAGTCCTCAATTCACAATATTTTGGGAAAACTCTCCAAGTTCAAATCTAATTCTTTTACATGCCATAAAATCTCATGTAAAAATTATCACATTGTCTTATCTTCAAACATATTTTCAGATACATGATTGTTGATAAAAATCCTTAGAATCTTTCCACTCTTCCTCAAATAAATAATTTTGCCTCTTGTTGAGGTATTTTCATCCAAAGAACTTGCTTGGTTGGCATTGGTTGGAATCTAAAGTAGCCAAAAGTACATGTTGTTCACATTGATCTCATTATTCACATCCACATTAGGAATGTCACATGAATTTACATGCATTGATCTTATTCATTTCTCTTTACTCCAAACATCTTCCTATAGTTATCATGTCTCATTTCCCTTACATGCTCTTGTCACAATACCATTTCCACATCTTGTATACATTTCACTTCCGTATTTTTATTTGTCAAGCATAAAGCTTAAGTTACCGAGGTAAGATATGCCACAAGAGGGGCGAGGAAAACATCAAATAGAGGTAATAAAAGCCTAACATAGGGTCAGGTTCATCAAGACAGGCAAGAAAACCCTTTCGGCCAAGGCGGTTTTAGGTGTGGTTTCGAGGTTGCAACCACAGTAAATCCGAGCTTTTGCGTAATCAAATTTTGTTCTCGTAAATTCATGGATTCTCACGATTTCACAAAATCAATCCACTAGTGAAACCGCACGGCCCAAAAATTAAAATTTTAAAACCCGTGACTTAGAGGTTTATTTTCCTCCTTCAAAACACAACTCTAAAGCTCCGGAGAAACCCCAACTCGCGACCATACTTGCTCTCTCCTCACCCTCGTGGATTTTAGTGCTCCAAATTACTCCTCAACAACATCCAATCGCATTCGGTAAGATCTTTCTCTCTCCCATTGATTTCTCTCAAGGAGAAACCCCAAAATCGATTTCAGGTTTATAAAACTTGGGGTTTTTGTTTCCTTTTGCTTGTAGGTTACTCACAACCTAATCTTAACCATTTTCTCATCATAAGCAACCTATACAAGGGCTTGCATACAATCTTGGCATCTAACTCAAGGATTTAGGTCGATTTTGGAAAAACCAAAACCTACTCGAATTTTCCTCTTCTCTTTTGCTATGTATGAATCGGTCTTACTAGATAGGGCTTAGTTTACATCCTTTGAGTTGTCACAAGCCAACTTTTACTTATTTCTCAAAATTCAAACTTCCAATCACAAAATCTGAAATTTTTTTTTCAAGCCCAAGGTATGCCTCCACGATCAAACAAGTCTACTTCTTGTTTGAACTTACTACTTGATAAAATATCATGTCCTGGCATAATATGACCATGAATCTTCATTATTTATCATGTCATTCACATAATGGCCACGCCTTCCCTTTTTCCCAACTTCTTAGATCACAATTGATACAATCAGAATTTTCTAGCCTAAGAATCCTCAGCCAGTAATTCAATTTGCTTGAAGGAAAATCAAGGGCTAGGTTTTCAACTTCACAACCTTACATTGATCATCTACTTAGCCTTAGCATTCAAGGTACTAATTTGCTATCAATCTTAGCTTTTGGCCAGTTAAAATAATCAACGGGCTCCAAGAACATGGCGTCGTGCGTTGAATAAGTTGCACCAACCGGCCCTGATCCACTATGGTTTCAAAAGATAGAGGACCAAGAGCTTTACCAAGACTACTTCCGCTTAAAAAATAGTGGAAGGGCGGGATGTAGTGTTGATGATCTCAAAGCTTACATGGGGGGCGTAGATTCGAGGCATCAGGGCGGACCAACATTCTCAACCTTCCCGAACCATACTACTCAAACTCATTCGCCATTTCTACGCAAATCGATACCGAGAACCCGAGCACACAAAACTATCGGGTTGTTTCATGTGTCGGTGGGGTTCCTATAGCCTTCATCGCAAAGACACGGTTGGCCGGGCGTTATCAACGTGTCCACTGGAGGAGCAAGGACCTCATTGCTCACTTAAGGAATCCCTATACCTTAACGCGTGGAGGTATCGACATTCTCGACGACCATCAGTGCGGCTGAACTCGCTGAGCGTGGATGGCTTCGATGAGGTCACGAAGCAACTCTCCAATCGTACTGCGCCAGAGGGTATTGAGAGAGGGGTAGATGACATCGACACTTTCGTCGCGCGGGCGGTGGTGCAAATGTCTAGCTCGGCTTTCTCTCAACAATTAAAGTTATCCCGGATCGGTTCTTCTAGTTCTTGTCTTAGATGAACAACTGGGACTTTTAGAATTGGTAGGCTTATATATTTAATCGAGATGAACAGAATCAAATGTTTTGAGTTGGAACAGATGAGATCTCTGCATTTGAGTTGAGAAAGACACACATTACGCCGAAGTAGAGAATCAAACAATCACGGTGTTTAGATAAGTATCTTTTGATTGAGCAGATAGAATCATATGTCTTTGTTGAATAGATGAAATCATTAATGTTAAAATAGGAAGGATATGATTGCCTCCCAAGAAAATTTGGAACAATTTGATATTTGTAATTAATCTTATATGTATCTCTATGTATTTACTTAATTCTTTCTCTGCTTAATTCATTGTTGATAATTGTGGCGTATTATAATTGATTCATTATTATTTATGAATTTTAACATATAGTCGCTTCATCTACGACCTACTTAAGACTCAAACCAAGCAATTACATAGTCAGAACTTTAATGTACTTATGGTTCAAGTCCTAAGTTCCATGTTATCTATTATCTTCTAAGTCCTTGTTTCACCACAATCAGTCTTCTCCTATGTCTCCACACAATCATTTATGTTCTCAAGATTTTTAATTTAGAACCTAATCAGGAGAGTAAATCAAGAGTCCGCAAGATCGCGTGTCAGCAGAGCATCACGGGCTCGATACCATGTTTCACACCCTATCCCGACAAGGGATAAAATACAATATCGTGGTATGATTGGGGTACACGCGTCATCCCACCTCACCGCCAGGATCTCGATGCAGCTGCCAACTCAAATATAAACCAATATTACAATACAATAATATCAGTGCGAAAGACAAAGGTATATTACATTTCCAACGATCATAAAATAAGCGAAGCGCGATGAGTTACCTCATGTTCACACGGCTAAGCGATACATAAATAGTTTGATGGATATCCCGAATGACCATACAAGATAACTACCCCAAAACAAGTATAATAATAAATATTTATACAAGGCACGCGCCCCAAAAAAAAAAAGAAGGGAACAAGTCCTAAGTATCAATACACCCGTAGTAACAATCATCACGGGCAACCATCGCCACGATCCTCGCCACGGCCTCTCGGCTCCACAAGAATCATCTCGCATCAAAATCTAAAAAGAATGTGTACACGGGGTTAGCTCCACCGAGCTAGCGAGAGAGAAAAGGGGATGACAATCACACAATCACAAATAGTCCACGACGCTATTATTAATTCATTTACCACCTAACACACAATGCTAAGTCAACGGGTATACGCTACTCAATAACCTGGAAGACATCGCGATCCTTCCATTCTCACCACAACGCAACCTCAATTATTACTACGGAGCCCGCGCCGGCCGTAGTCATCACCACCCGCAGGCGACTCGATAACCATTACTACCCCGGCCTGGCCTCTCTAACTCTCCACAGCAAGAGTGCTCGCTACCCAACACCTAAACCCCTGTTGGTAAGTGGTCGTAGCATAGGGAACCGAGCCTAACCACGATATACTACATGATCCTATCGTGTTGAGAGGTACATCCGGGCGTGTCAACGTCCCCATTCCATCTAACACCGGTACCAAAGACAACACGGCGCATACAGAAGAATGAGATGCAATATATAATTCCATCGTATACGGGGTTCCGGCCGATTTCCCGCACCGTAACCCAACACAAATCCATATCATCCAAATCATCATCATCGAATAAGAATAAATGCAAATATGCAATCATGCTGAATGATAATGTCACAATATAATTCATAAATGCATGAATAAGCAATAGTAAACAAGCTCAAAGTCACCCAAACCCACTCACCAATTACTTCAAATGGAATTTGTATAAAGCGCAACGATTCCCGCTCAAAATCACCCCATCGCACATATGTTGCACCTATGGAAGCAATAAGAGCGAGAGAGCGTAGGGAGGCCTCATGAGAAACCCCACCGCTTACATAAGTTATAAGCCTTAAAAACTGCATCGAGGCAACGCCGACTCAAGCAGTCGCCGCCTCCGACCTTGCCTCCGACCTTCCCTGCAAGCTCAGACACATCGGAGGCAAACATCGACTCACGCAGCTTGCCTCCGATGCAACCTAAGTGTGATTTCAAGGTCTTTAAAGCCCAGTGGTTGTCCCATTTGGTTCTCTAAGCCTCGCGGACAAGGGAGGGGTGTCTTGAGTCTATTCGGGGTCTTAAAACACCCAACATTCAAAGATTTAAGGGGTTTAAAGGATCAAAAGCTCAAAATCCAGATTTGGGGTTTTCTGGTCAGCTTTAGAATCAAATAGATTCAGCAAGAGGTCAAATAGAGGTCTTTACAGGTTGTAAATGAAATGGGATAGCATCCTACAAGGGGAAACTACACACGGCTCGAGCTAACCCTTCGGGGTTTCCAAAAAGAAATCCCCATCTCTGGGGCGCAACCAACGAACCACCCAAGCTCAAACGAGCAAGGGGGAAGAGAGAAAAATGGGGGAAAAGGGCACTCGCTTACCCGGTTTGAGGTACACACGAGGTGCCCTCTTTAAAGCTCCAAACCCAAAGCCAAGCTTCCTTCTTCTTCTTCCCTTCCTTCTCCTCCTTCTCCTCCTCTCTTCAAAGCTCTCCTCTCCTTTCACGATTAGGTTAGGAAAGAGAAAGAAAAAAAGAAAGACTAAGGAATAGTCTTACCCTCTCTCTCATATAGAAAATCACTTTTAATGGCCTGTTTGGATAAGGCCTCATAAGTGTAGGCTGGGTCTGCTTGGATAGGGTCAAACAACCATCCACCCTTACACAAGCTCTAAAAATCCTAACTGGGCCCCAAGGCCCACATAAGGTCAAGTTAATAAAAAGGGGTAAGGGTAGGGTCAAACACGGCAGACACCAATAGTACCTTAGCCACAGGTCTCACCCACAAGGGTCCTCACACAGATTGATGCGTGGTCGGAGGCAACCAAGAATCCTCGCTTCTCCGATGCGAGTAGGAAGGTGGTTCTCACCATAAGAGGTCGTGGCCTTGACCACACTTCGAGGGCTTTGAGAGGGCGTGAGCACACAATAAAATTTGGTCAACTACTTACCCCCGACACGTCAAGGGGCAACCTCCATGGTCCCGACTAGTTTCCACAGCAACCTCGTACTACAGGTCAATATAGCTCACACCACCAAGAGAACAACTCACAGCATAAGTGGCAGTGATAACTACACGTCACGAGGAAGAATTAATAATTAATTATACTCTCGGGGTGCGGGTATAACACTTGCGTTTATCACATAACACTCCCGATGCACCTCTCCACTTCATCAATCCTACTTTAATTCTGTGGGAAACATCATCCTCTATGTCACCCTCTTTGTTAAAGGTTGACCCTAGGTATCTAAAGCAATCACGTTGTGGTAGCTTTTGCTCCTCAAGTTTCACCACTTCATCATCTCTTCTAGTTTGACTGAAGATACATATCATACATTCTGTCTTGGTTTTGCTCAACTTAAAACCTCTTGATTCCAAGCTTGATCTCAATAACTCCAGTTTCGTATTAATCCCTTCCACTGTCTCATCTATCAAGACAATATCATCCGCGAATAGCATACACCAAGGGACCTCATCTTGGATGTGTTTAGTTAGATCATCCATGATGAGTGCAAACAGATAAGGGGTTGGAGCTGATCCTTGGTGTAACCCAATTGTAATTGGGAATTCACTACTTTGGCCCTCTGTAGTTCTGAAAATCGTCACCACGCCCTCATACATGTCCTTAATTATATCCACGAAGTTACTTGAGCTCCTTCTCTTCCTTAGGACTTGCCAAATGAGCTCTCTAGGGACTCTATCATTGGCCTTTTCTAGGCCGATAAAGATCATGTGGAGGTTCTTTTTGTAAGCTTGAAAGATTTCCATAAGTCTCCGTAGAAGGTAAATAGCTTCTCTCGTGGATCTCCCTGGCAAATTGGTTCTCCGATATATCAGTATCTCTTCTTAGGTGGGCTTTAATGATTTTTGCCTAAAGTTTCATGGTATGACTCATTAGCTTTATGCCTCTATAGTTATTGCAGTTCTGGATATCACCTTTATTCTTATAAATTGGAACTACAGTGCTTCTCCTCCAGTCATCTGGTATTTTCTTTGTACTCAAAATCTTGTTAAACAGCTTGGTTAGCCAAGATACCCCCCGTACTCCTAAGCTCTTCCATACTTCAATTGGGATCTCATCCGGTCCTGATGTTTTGCCTATCTTCATCTTTCGTAGGGCCTCTTTAACTTCGGCCTCTCCAACTTGTTGTAGATGTCCATGACATGTGTTGACTTCAGGACTACTCTTTCCACTTCTGAATCCATCCTATCAGTCAAGGTAGCTCCATTAAGTAGGCTGTAAAAATATTCACCCCATCTCTCCATAATGTCCTCATCCCGTAATAGTACTCTACCATCCTCGCTCTTAATGCATCTAAGATGGTCCAAATCTCTGCTCTTCCTTTCTCTTGTTTTAGCTATCCGATAAATCACATTTTTTCCTTCCTTTATATTAAGTTTTTCATAAAGGTCATCATATTTCTTCGCTCTTGCTTTCCCACAATCTTTTGAGCTTCTTTTCTGGCTGCCTAATATCTCACTTTATCCTCTGCCTCTTTAGTGCTTTGCCAGGTCTTAAAATGAACTTTCTTAGTCTTAATGGCTGCTTAGACCTCGTCATCCCACCACCAAGTCTCTCTAGGGGCCATACGCAAACCCTTAGAAATCCCTAAAACTTCTTTGGCAACCCTCTTAATACAATTCAACATCTCAATCCACATGTCATTGGTATCTCCCTCAAAATCCCATTTTCCTTGTAGAGCCACTTTATCGGTAAATGATTCTAGGAGAACTCCTTGTAGTCCCCCCTCTTATCTTAGGGCAAACCTTTTTTAACTTCTTCCGTTGCCTCGTACCGAGGTACATATCCAAGACCACCAATCTATGTTGAGCAGTTAAGCCCTGTCCGGGTATATCCTTACAATCCTTACAAAATAGTCTGTCAGACCTTCTAGTTAGGAAGAAATCTATTTCGCTTGCGTGTTGCCCACTCTTGTAGGTAACTAAATGTTCTTCCCTCTTTTGAAAAAGGTATTTGTAATGCATAGGTCAAATACTATCTCAAAGTCTAACACTGAGAACCCCTCTTCATTCTTCTCCCCAACTCCGTATCCTCCGTGAACCTCTTCATAGCCTCTACGATCTCTGCCCACATGTCCGTCAAGGTCACCTCCGATAATAATTTTCTCTCCTTGACCAAAACCTTGCGCTAAACCATCCATGTATTCCCAAAATTGTAATTTAACACTCTCATCTAATCCTGTCTGGGGTGCGTACGCGCTAACTATGTTGATGACCTCGTTGTCTTGTACCAGTGATGTAGTCCTAGGTAGGACAAGTCCCACTAGGAGCCAGTGTACGAGGATCACTTAACAAGGCTACTGGTTTGGACAGCTTAGGTTAAATAGGGCAGAAATTAGGGTTAGGGTTAACTAATGGTAGTAGTGTTTATAGGGTATTAATATGCAGGTTTTAATGGTCTTAATAAACTAGGTCTAATTAGGTTTGAAGAAGTTTTTAGAATTTCAGAAATTTAGGTTTAGGGTTTCGGGTTTTGGGAATGAAGGGGAATATGAGATTTAGGGTTTAGGACTGGAATTTGGGCAGGATCTTAAGGTCGAGGTTTCCAATGGTAGAGGAGAGGATTCGGCCAAGGTTTGATGAGTATTGGAGGGCTGGAACTAAAGGTTCTGGAATTTAGGGTTTTAATGAATTAATGGATGTTAAGGATCTAGGGTTCTTATTGGAAGAATGGACTCAGGTTTCTGGTCGAGTTTTCCAATGAGGGGTAAGAGCACTCGATCAGAATATGGAGGGGAATTGATGGGCAGAAGTGGTTGATCTGGGAATCCCAGGGTTTTGGGGTTTTAGAGGGATGAGGGAATTAGGGTTTAGAGTTGTAAGTTGGGCTGAGATGGCAGTCGAGTGGAGGGTCTGCTGTAATGGATCTGTGGACAGATTTTAGAT
The DNA here is from genome assembly GCF_018873765.1 of Telopea speciosissima. Classification (NCBI taxonomy): domain Eukaryota; kingdom Viridiplantae; phylum Streptophyta; class Magnoliopsida; order Proteales; family Proteaceae; genus Telopea; species Telopea speciosissima. The sequence goes on along the minus strand of NC_057916.1, from coordinate 83,253,056 downwards.
GAAAACTACTGGAGGATGATGGCTGGACAGAATTATGGTAGCTAGGGGTTATGGGAATCGATTGGGAATGTAGGTCTAGGTTAGAAAGGTAAGAAACAGCAAGGTAATTTCAGGAATTTAAATAACTTGTTTTGCAGGGGATCTGAAAACAGCAAGTTGAAACAGCTTGTAGAAGAAAAGGGACCTCCCGATCTACAAGATGCAAGGAGTCTCCGGAGTCCACCAGCCCTCACCTTGATATTACTCACAAGGCAGCCTCGATATTACACTCAAGGCAGTTCTCTGAGAAGAACAGCAACAGCAGCCAAAAGCTAACAGCAGGAACGAAATTTTTAAATCATAAAACTTGTGGAGCCTCTCCCACGATTCTATTAAATAAAGAGGCCAAAGGCCTATTCCGAAGTCTATTACAAATCAACTCTCTCACTTAAATCGTGGAGAGGTGGGCCAATTTTAAAACAATTTAAAAACTTAAAAGAAAAGATGCTTCTACCCCTAATGACTTAAAAACAACTTAAACTACTTAAAATAAAGAAGATTCCCTAGTGGCCAATAGGATATAAGACCCTCTTAGCCAATAGGATCACTTCATTTAAATTAAACCAATTGAACCAATTGGATGCAACCAATTTAACCCGGTTTAATTAAAAACACAAAATAAAAACTAAGTATGGAAATAAACTAAACTAAACTAAGGCTCCTACTAAAACCCTAGGTTTAGGGTGGCTTCTTCAATTCGAGGAGGCTAGGATCTGCATCAACTAGCTTGATAGATAGGATCCTATCTCCAAATCTTTTAACATCCACTACTTCGTTCTTAAGATCTCTATCCACCACTATGCCCACTCCACCTCTCCCGCTTTCATCTCCCAAGTACCATAGCTTGAAGTCATCTAACGCCTTGGCTTTGTGACCCTTCCAAGAAAAAAAATGATTACTTGAGTCCTGGATACTAAGCCATGACTTTTCGTCATTTGACCTATGTAGACCTCTGTACCCTTGCTCACTCTTTGGTTTCCTACCTTGTCATCAGGACCTTTTTGTCTTAAATTCCCATCACATTAAGTCCTTGAAGACATTTTATCTTCAAATGACACCACCTTAAGTTCTCGTCTTCTTGACGAGTACAACCATCAGCTTAATCAAAGCACTTCTAGACTAGGAGGTTTAACACCGTATCGTTGATCCATGATGCATCCATCAAGCACTATGCTAAGCCAAATATGCTGACACTCTCTTGTAACTTCCTGCTGGGGCATGTGGCGTAGGTTTTTTCATTGTTCTTGCTGTGCCGTGTCATAGGATCTTCTGGAGCTGATCCAGTTTTGTGTTGTGTCTCCAGGAAGGGTTATCCATTCCCACATACCAGAGGACAGTCCACTTGGCATAGGCCGCATGGCTAGTGACAAAGAACAATCTAAGCCCTTGGAATGCCCTAAGTCACACAATGATTGCCAAAGCTGCAGGCATAATTTTTATGTATAGTTAGATACTTGATATGTGGCCATCATGGTCTCTCTACCAGGTCAGTGGTCAAGGGACTATCTCATCTTTATGTTGGCCAAAAAGGAGACAAGACAACCTAGTTTAAAATCTGTTGGAGACCTGTGGGACTCTTCTTAATGGAGAGGGACGAAACTCAGAAGGTTTTGACAAGTAATGGGTTCTAATTAATTACCCCCTTTGTTTGACTGAGTTTATAAATTCATTGTATATTGGTGAATTTTGTTATTTTGAGATATTTTATCTGGAATAGGAGGATATGGTTAGTGGGTCAGAATTGTTGGTTTCCTGTTTTGGCATGCTTTTCTAAACGTCAATATAGATCAATTAGAAAAACTTTATTTTCCTACCTTTCCCCCTTCTGAAATAGACAAAATCCATAGATAAGGGCTGGACTCACCTACCCTAATGAGTTTTGGTTGGTTATTTTTATGAATTGAAGTGGGAGACACCCTCCTTAACGGTCAAGATCTTACGTGATCTTTGCCGCTACTGTTGCTGAATTAGATATTTTGGATGGTTAGTTGTACTCTTGATGCCTTGCCAACTCTTATCTTCAACTTTGGTTTGACTCAGTAGGAATGCAAGGTTTTGACCAAAATTTTGGCTGAAAATGCCAAATTTCAGTTACGACTTGGTTTCCGTACAAAATAGTGTATATAAAAGCACTGTTTCAATCGAAATGTGTCGAAATTTTGACCCATTTCGCAAGTTTCGAGTGGTTTCAACCGTTAGAGGGAAAAACTCCAAAGAAACCCAGATTGGTATTTTTGGCCAAATCACCTACATTTCTTGGTGGAACATAGTGTTGGGGACTGCTACAATGCATCTACAACGATGATGTTCCGCATTTGAGCAAGATTTGTTTAAGATTCAAACTTAGAGGTATACCCTTTTTCCCCTAAGGTTTCGAGCCTTCCAGGAACTCTGTGGGACTGAAATAGAGTTGGAGGAACGGTTTCGTAGGGATGTTTTAACCTTGGTTGTACACTTGTACTTAGACTACTTGTGTCACTTGTAACATTTCGACATTTTTTAATAGTAAACGGTTTTTCTTCATTACGAATGCATTTTTGAGTTGTCTTTTCATTGAATTTGTTTATTCTACTACTAAATTATGTGTAGAATAGGCTATACTTGAGAAGTATACAATTGGGTACGGTACTACGGTGTACACTACCAACTTAGGGTACGAAACCAAACAACCATTTTGGGTGTGTTTTTTTGCAATCTAAATGTTTCAATATGTTTAGAAACGTTTAATTAGGATTTCCCTGAAGTTTCGGGCTGAAATATGGCCATTTGACCACTTAAATGGCCAAACGAATTGGCCAGCCAAAACAAGTAGAGTTTCAGTCGAATTTCTGTCAAAACCCGAAATATTTTTGTTTTGGCCTGCCGAAACCAAGGTTAAAACAGAAATCTCGAACCTTGATTCCAGTGAGGGCCCATACACCTACAGGCTATAGGCAAAGTGTTAATGCTTGTGCATTAATTCATGGATCTTCAATGAGGAGGGAGAGATTGAAGAGGGAGGAGGGTGTTGGCTATAGAATGAAAACTGGCTATAAGAAATTGAGAGGATCTTTGTCTTAATTTCTGATTAATGCTTTCCATTAAGACTAAATGCAAATTTTTAACAGCTGCATTACTAGCAATTCTCTAGAGAGCTGAATTTTGGGTGACAAAGAAAACGAAATGTGCCTAAAATGACTGTATCATACTATGATAGCTGGGATAGGGAGGTTGAGATGGATGGATGGCAAGACTAGAAAAAATTGAATTACTCATTGGTTACTTTAGCAGTAGAATACACTGGTGTGAGGATGCAGAACAGTTGTTTGAGATGGTTCAGTCAGGCATGATGAAATTGAAAAAATAAATAAAAAAAATTAAAAGCACCATTGAGGAGTGATTGTGTGATTTTTGGATGTTAAAAGAATGTGAGGACAAGCTGAAAATAACATGGTTTGAATGTTGATATTATCGAAAAAAGAGATGAATGTGAATACTGTCCTGCCAGTCCATTATGGAAGGCCATATCTTCCATGAAATAACATGCTGTCATGCCTGATTGCCATGTTCTGCACGATCATAGTTTGATTCTGCTGTCTGCCAGATTCATGATTGTTTTTCTGATTTTTATTTACATTTTATGAGTTAGTTGGGGTTGAGTATTTTTCTTGTTGTGATGCTCTCTTTTTAATTCTTGAAAAATGTCTACTACCATATCAAGGTCTTTAATTGGCACCCCTTGTATTGACGCCAGGTATTACAATCTTGCACATGCTGTGAATGAAAGGATCATAAGGCAGCCCTCAATGTTACGTGCTGGGACTTTACGAGACTACCAACTTGTAGGTTGCAGCCTTTTATTTTGGGACTATTGTTATCGCTGTTGCATCCTTAATCATTTCTTCCTTCACAAATAAGCAAATTTGACTCAATGGTTTTCTTCATTTTGCAGGTTGGTTTGCAATGGATGCTTTCTTTATATAACAACAAATTAAATGGGATTTTGGCTGATGAGATGGGTCTTGGGAAGACTGTACAGGTTTCTTTCTCTTAATTTGTGGTTTGAGAAGTTTTGATTTTTATCCCTCCCTCCTGATGCTCCTCATTCTGCTTGAATAATTTTGAATTGTGACAATCAATAGCCTTGTAATTTTTTTTTTTTAAAATATAGATCATCTCTTTTTGCACATGAAATTAAGAGGCATGTTAGTTCCCCTAATGCTTTAGGATTTTCTGCATGCATTTAAGTTGAAAAAATTTGTCAAAAGAAACTGCTCAAATCACTGCAATATTGATGGGTTATCTGCCTAAATAGGTGATGGCATTGATTGCTTATTTGATGGAGTTCAAGGGGAACTATGGGCCACATCTTATTATTGTCCCAAATGCTGTTTTGGTTAATTGGAAGGTCAGATGCCCCCCACCCTCAAAGCCAAAAAAGAAAAAGAAAAGAGAAAATTTTTTTTAATACATGTATTATTTCTTTTCACTTTCTCATGTCTAACATTTTTTATTTTTTTAGAGTGAATTGCATAATTGGCTTCCATCTGTGTCATGCATTTTCTATGTTGGTGGTAAGGATCAAAGATCAAAGTTATTTTCTCAGGTAAGAGGTGCTTTTATGTTTCCTCCACTGTATTCAAGTTGTTGATATTTGCTCATTTATCTTGTTTGACGCTTATTCTGTAGGAGGTTTGTGTGATGAAATTTAATGTACTTGTTACAACTTAAGAGTTTATCATGTATGACCGCTCAAAGTTATCAAAAATTGATTGGAGGTACATCATAATTGATGAGGCCCAACGAATGAAGGATAGGGAGTCAGTTCTAGCTCGTGACCTTGATAGGTATCGTTGCCAAAGGCGTCTACTTCTTACGGGAACACCATTACAGGTTTGCCCAATTGGCACCCAACTTTCATTTGGAAGATAGTTTGTCCTTGATTATAAAGCGAATATTTTTCTCTTCATTTTGTCCAGTTATCTTTAACTATATGTTAACATCCCCCTCCCCAAAAAAATATAATTGTCATGCTTGAAGATTTAGAGGTGTCCTAAATTCTCAAGATCTATGGCTGGAAAAGGTGTCCACAATTGTGATTCCTCATTCCCTTCTTTATTTTTACTCCAGCAGTATGATTGGTACTTTATATTTTTTAATTATACAAATCTGGTTGTTGCTTATAGCATTCTCGGTTGGTTTGGAGCGTTACTTCATCGAACTTTTGGATAACTAGTCTTTTAAAATGGAATATAAATTCTGGTGGTGGCTTCATTTATTTATTTTTTGGTTCACTTAGAATGGGAAACAGTACATGTTTTGCTTGGAAAAGTTCATTCTTTTGAGTACACAGCTATAACATCAGTGCCTTGATGTGAGCTGCCAATTTTTTTTTTAAATTTTTTGATGGTGGGATTGATATGAAAATGGGATCATGCCAATACACTGTAAAGGGCATACCCAGTGCATGAGGCTCCCACCACTGCAGGGTCTGGGGAGGTCATAATGTATGCAGCTTCATGGAGAGGCTGTTTCCCGACGTGAACCTGCGACCACTAGGTCACAATGGAGCAACCTTACCGTTGCGCCGAGGTCTGCCCTCACTGGGATCACACCAATACACAGTGCGGCATGGAATTATGGGTGTTATGCAATGCCAGTTGTATTCTGATATCACATTAGAACTCATCAACTCTTTCTTTTTTTTTTTGGGTAAGAACTCATCAACTCTTTCCAGGTGACTTATTATGCCCTACTCCTGTACACATCTGTATCTGCTGTGAAAGGGCAGGAAACAGCATCTAAGGATAAGTTGCACTGGGATTTATTTCCAGAGTATTTAGAAACCTAGCGTGATCCTTCTTCTGCTCTCTTGAGGAGTCAGCAGGTGTGCATAGGAAGGAGGTTGAACGGAATATCATTGCAAGCCTGGGCATTCGAATTCTATCATTGGTCCTTCTACTTAAATAATTTATTTCTGAAAAATCATCAAGTATAATTTTGTTTTCAAACGAATGTGGATAAAATTTTTTAGATGAACAGTTGTTGCATTTCCTTCAATAAGCAAAACCAGGAATTGTTCTCATTTTTTGTTGTAAAATTATTATGTTTAAAATGATTATGAATTTTCAATGGAGTTGTATGATAATAATGTGTCATATGTTTAGTTCATTAAGTATGGTACTCTGGACTGGTAAACAGTCATCTCCAGCGATGAGGATCTCAAGCGTTAAAAGGGTAGGCATAGGATACAAAGAAATTAGTGCACACCACCAATGTTTACTGCTCCTAGTGGTTAGTATTTCTGTTTTTGTTCTTAAGTAGGGGCAACTTTACTATAAATCAATGTAAACTAATTATATCTAATCAAACTCAACCAGGATACAGTGATACACACACGTGCGTTTATCAGTAAAATAGTGATAGACAAGTGCATGCAACAACAACACCAACGACAAGCTCAGCCGTATCCCAACTTAATGGGGTCGGCTACATGGATCCAAACAAACAAAGTAGGTAAAACTGAGGATACAAAATAAGAGAATGAAGAGAGAGAAAAAGAGGGGAAGAGAAATGAGATGTGAAGTGAAAAATTGGGAAATGACCAATGAATGTTGTAAAAACCAAAGAAAAATGAAAGATAAAAATCAGTGGAAAGAGGCACAGCCCAGCAAGTCAAGAGAATCTCAGCTAAACAGGATCTGCTACATGGATCCTTGCCCTCCAATAGGCTCTAACCGAGGTCATACCTGGTACAAGACCTAGACTATTCGTGTCCTTCTTCACAACTTCTCCGATGGTCGATTTAGGCCTGCCCCTCGCTCTTTTAGCTCCTTCAATCGGAATCAAATCACTACTCCTAACTGGAGCGTCTCTAGGTCTTCATTGAACATGACCATACCACCTCAAACGACTCTCTCGGAGCAACTCCCAAGTGATAGACACATGCATGTGTGCACAGTAAAATCAAGGTTATATTTTTCTATATGGAACTTTTGAAAATCCATTGAGATTAAGGTCCGATTCATTGGCACCTCCTAGACCCTGCAGTAGTGCAAGCCTCGTGCACTGGGATGCTCTTTTTTCTAGGCTTTGGACTTTGCTTTCTACTTCTTCCAGGCTTATATTTTTCTTTAGTTTATCTATTCATTCCCCCCCCCCCCCCATTTCTTTATTAACACTGTTTGGTTGTGTTTGAAACAATATTTAATTCCCTTTCCCTGGGTGATTAAACTGAATATGAATTGATTTCTTGTGTGGAATGATCTGAAGGAGCTTTGGTCACTTTTGAATTTGCTCCTCCCGGAAGTGTTTGATAATCGCAAAGCATTTCAAGATTGGTTCTCAAAGCCTTTTCAAAAAGATGTTCCTTCACATGATGCAGAGGATGACTGGCTTGAGACTGAGAAAAAGGTGATCATTATCCACAGACTTCATCAAATTCTGGAGCCTTTTATGCTTAGACGTCGTGTTGAGGATGTGGAAGGGTCACTCCCACCCAAGGTATAATATCTTTACATTCTCTGACATAGTTCTAAAGGCGTTGCCTAAGCATCCAGACTCTTTCTTGGGTCTAAGGCGACAACACATATTGTTGACACTTCACGAGTTTATGTTGATTTATATTTATTACTTTGTTTTTTTGATGAATATGCTTATATTATATCCTATACTTAAATTATTATATGTTGATTTTCTCATATTAGGTCATTACTAGCATAATTATATCATATTACCTTGATTGGCTTTATTGATGCTTTATTACATATAATCATATACTGCACGCCTACGGCGCCTAGGCAACGCTTAGGTGGGCACCTTGTTGCCAAGGCACCCCTCCAACGCCTTGGGTTGCTTAGTCACCTTTGACAACTTTCTTCGGTACTTAAAATGCTTGTGCATAGTTGGCAACTAAATTTTCCCCCATTGCAGGTGTCCATTGTTTTGAAATGTAGAATGTCAGCTATTCAAGGTGCCATTTATGATTGGATTAAATCCACTGGCACTCTTCGGGTTGATCCTAAGGATGAGATGCTCAGGGTTCAAAAGAATCCACTTTACCAGGCAGAAATGTATAAGACTCTCAATAATAGATGCATGGAGCTTCGCAAAACTTGCAATCATCCTTTGCTTAATTATCCATATTTTCAAGACTTATCTAAGGATTTCCTTGTTAGGTCTTGTGGGAAACTTTGGATCCTTGACAGAATTCTTATAAAATTTCAAAGAACAGGACACCGGGTATTGCTATTTAGTACCATGACAAAGCTTCTTGATATATTGGAGGAGTACTTGCAGTGGCGGCTGCTTGTCTATAGACGAATTGATGGGACAACTAGCTTAGAAGACCGTGAATCAGCAATTGTAGACTTCAATAGCCCTGATTCTGATTGTTTTATCTTCTTGCTTAGTATCCGTGCTGCTGGACGAGGACTAAATCTACAGTCAGCAGATACAGTTGTCATATATGATCCTGACCCGAACCCTAAAAATGAAGAACAAGCAGTGGCTAGGGCCCATCGTATTGGACAGAAGAGAGAGGTCAAAGTCATCTATATGGAAGCAGTTGTTGACAAAATCTCAAGCCATCAGAAAGAAGATGAATTAAGGAGTGGAGGTACAGTTGACTTTGAGGATGACCTTGCAGGTAAAGATCGATATATGGGATCCATTGAGAGCCTTATACGCAATAATATTCAGCAATATAAGATTGATATGGCAGATGAGGTTATAAATGCTGGCCGTTTTGATCAGAGGACAACACATGAAGAAAGACGCTCGACTTTGGAGACATTATTGCATGATGAAGAGAGATATCAAGAAACGGTGCATGATGTCCCCTCCCTGCAGGAGGTTAATCGTATGATAGCGCGGAGTGAAGAAGAAGTTGAAATTTTCGATCAAATGGACGAGGAACTGGATTGGGCTGAGGAGATGACAAGGTACAACCAGGTGCATAAGTGGCTTCGAGCCAGTATGAAGGAGGTAAATGCTGTAATTGCTAATTTATCAAAGAAGCCATCAAAAAATATTTTATCTGGGAGTATGGGCCTGGAATCCAGTGAAATGGTTTCCGACTTATCACCTATTAAAACAGAGGGGAAAAGGGGGCGACCAAAGGGCTCGTCAAATGGAAAAAAGTTCACTAGTTACAGGGAGTTAGATGATGAAAATGAAGAATTTTCTGAGGCAATTTCAGAAGAGAGGAATGGGTATTCCTTGCGTGAAGAGGAAGGAGATGTTGGGGAGTTCGAGAATGGGGAATTTAGTGGTGCTGTTGGTGTGGTGCCAATTAATAAGTTTCAATCAGAAAAGGATGGTACTGCTTGTGATGGGGATTACAAGTACCCTCAAGCCTCGGAAGGCACCAGAAATGATCACATATTTGAAGAAGCTGGTTCCTCGGGATCATCTTCAGAGAGTCGAAGATTGGCTAAGATGGTGTCTCCTTGTATATCTACCCAGAAGTTTGGATCTCTTTCAGCGTTGGATGCTCGGCCTGGTTCTCGTTGGAAACGAATGGTATGCAATCCTCTTCATACATATGCTTTGTTATGTGTTGGTAATTTATCATGGGATTGTTAGGTTTGTGTGCTCTTCTCAATTTCTTTCTGTTCAATATTGGGCAGCCAGATGAACTAGAGGAGGGAGAAATTGCTGTGTCGGGTGACTCCCACATGGATATTCAACAGTCTGGAAGTTGGATTCATGATCATAATGATGGTGAAGGTGAACAGGTTTTGCAACCCAAAATAAAGCGGAAGCGCAGTATTCGTCTTCGGCCTAGACATACTTTAGAAAGGCTTGAAGAAAAGTCCAGCAGTGATCAGCCATTTCTGCAGCGTGGGAATTCATCTCAGTTGGCATTTCAAGTGGACCACGACTATGAAGCACAGTTAAGGACTGATCCTGAAATTGAAACATTTGGAGAGCCTGTTGCTCAAAGGAAAGATCCTAGCGATTTAATGTCAAAAAAAAAGAAATTTACCATTAAGGAGGGTTGCAAATTCTTCAAAACAGCAAGTGGAAAAACCTAGCAGATTGAATTGCATGGTGAGACCTTCAGAGGATGCCACAGAACACTCTAGAGAAAGTTGGGATGGTAAATCTGTGAACACAAGCAGGCCTGCTTTCTTTGGTGCAAAGATGTCTGACCTCACGCAAAGAAAGGTATGCATCTTTGAACCGATTTCTTTATTTTATTTGTGGGTGAATAAAATTTCTTCCTTTTTTTTTTTAATGAATTATGAGAATAAGTTATGTTTAAATAAAAGAATAGCAGGGCTTGTACCTCCTCCTTAGAGTGGCTGGGGTTGTATGTCCTTGCATCCTTTCGTAAGCCTGGATAGGGCATTGTTAAGTAGCTGGGGTTTTATGTCCTTATTGTGTGCATGTCCTTGCATCCTTTTCATTAGCCTGGATAGAGCACTGTTCAAATCATTTTCATATAACCACAAAGCTTAAGGGTTGATATGCGGGGATGATTCCAGGTCTGGGTTGGACAATGTGCTATTTCTGTGGCTATTAATAATAAAGGGTGAGGGATCTACATGCTGCTCGTGTGTATTGGCATCTCCCACGCCCATAGTTCTAAAACTCGCTGAGAGATGAGATCTTGGAAATCTCGGAAAACTCGACCTGGTCGAGACGAGATAGCATATGAAATAAAAAATTGCAATGTTTCGAAAAACTTGATCGAGATTTCGAATATTTTGAGAAATCTCGATGAAATCTCGAATATTTCAAGAATCTCGACCTCCTCAGTGCTCCTAGAGTCATAGTATTGTATTTTTGGGACTTGGGACTATGAAATATTCATTGTGAACTATGTATTATTCATTGTACTAATGTACTTGGGTTGGGTGTCTATGTAATATGCATTGTGAACACTTCACAGTAATACTGTCAACTAAGGATGCAAATCCAAAACATCAAAGTGAGTGTTATTTTTTCCAATTTGAAGCTTTAAATATGTTTATTAAGACTAAACAAGCTTCCCTTAAAGTTTTGGTAAATATGTTTATTAAGACTAAACAAGCTTCCCTTAAAGTTTTGGAGCCAACTGTGGCCATTAGCCCACTGAAACATAGTTCCGAATAAAAAAAAAAAGGTACACTATCTCGCTGAGATCTCGAGAACTTGGAAAACTCGACCTGGTTGCGATGGCTGTTCGAGATGAATTTTTGAACCATGCCATGCCAAGCCAATGGGCTTGCGGAAGGGAGTGCCTCATGATTTGTATGGGGGCTCACATGGTCAGGGAGTTAGCCGGATCAGCTCCACATATGTGGAGAGTATTTCCTCTCCACATATTGTGGTAAGCTGACACCTGGACATGTTTCAACCTGCAACCGGACTTTCCACAAAGCTGTCTTTGTTTTTTTTTTATCAGAAGATGTGGGACCCACGTCATCTTCTTCGTGAGCACCACCGTCCCACCCAATTCTTCCTCCCAAAGCTGCCCCATCCCCATCCTCTACAACCCCGCCCCATTGTTGGGGTTGTAGTCAGAACTGCTTCTCGTGGTGGTCATAGTCCGAAATCTCGCGTGATCTCGCCGAGATTCTCGGTTTTCCAATTTCCCGAGTCGAGATGACCTACGAAATTTAAAATGTCAATATCTCTCCGAGATTTCAGCGAGATCTCGGTTTGACATAGGAAAATGCCCATGTAGGTCCTTTATATGAGTGCCAGATCTCGAGATCTTGCTGGAAATTCTTGGTATACAGACACCTATCTATGCTAGGAACCAAGACAGAGAAGACAGACACTTATTTATGCCTAATATCATTTAATGTATTTCATTTACTTAAGATATTATTCATAAATAAGCAAATACCCCCCCCCATTTGAATCCAATTAAAATAGTTAAAAAATCAAATTCGAAAAGGAAAAAAAGTCAACCCCCGAGTTTAAGAACAAAAACTGGATTTTCGGCGATAGGTGCAATTTTCAACTTCCTAATGTTGGGGTTTTTCTCAAATCTAAAAATTCCATAAATCTTATTATGGTAAAACATTGCTAAAAACCAAAAGTGCTGTAAAATATTCATTTGTTTTGATGTCCAAAAAATTATTTTCATTCAGAGCAATTTTGACAGCATTCGTGCACACCGAATTAAGTTTGACCAGTACATAACTCTTTCAATATAAATCAGATTTTAGCAATCTTGGACTTGTTGGAAAGCTATGTTTTGAAAGCTTTCCAACAAGTCCAAGATTGCTTAAATCTGATTAATATTGAAGGAGTTATTTAGGCATAAATAAGACTGTTTGTCCTGTGTCTGTCCTGGTTTCTAAAATAAGTAAGTGTATGTCCTGCTTTCTCACTAACTGAAACTCCTATTTGGACTTTGTTTTTGCAAAATCTAATAATACCATTGTGTTTAAATGGCCTAAAATAGGCTATATACCAATTTTCAGACCCAAAAGAGGTCTAAAACCCATTGAGATGGGCTTCCGAGTCAGAAAAAAAAAAATGCACAAACTGGCCGAGATCTCGGCGAGATCTCGGCCCAACTCGGTTTTTTGCTGGGCCGAGATGGCTCCGAGACCTGAGTTTTCGAACCTTGGTGGTGGTGGCTCCACTTGAAACTCTGGCACTGATGGTGGATCTGCTCAATCAGTTTCGAATTCCATCAATATGGCATTTAAATTGATCAGGTTTATACGATTTATAACATTTTCTGGGACTTTCTAAAATTCTCTACTTAAGAACCCTAAAATTTGTTCCAATGGGCAATTTCAGATCTCATTCTAGAAGAACGAATCCAATATGGTCAAGGAGTAATTAGGTAAAGGTCAATTGACAGATTAGTGACTCGCTCTGAGTCTCTTGTTTTAAGGGTTTTTTCAGAGAAAATAAAAAAAGGGGTAGAAAAGTTCTTGAATGGTCTGGACTTTATGGGATAATCTCTATTCACTTAATTGGTTCAAGATTTGAATTGCAGTGGAGTGGTTAACATTTTCAATAACCATTCGGGTTAGGAAGAAGAGGTGGAAAAGCGTGTATGAGTGGTGAATTCGAGTCATTTGGAAGGCCAAAATCTGGGCAAGTTATCCATTCAAGTCACCATGACCGAACTAACCAAAGTCTCAGGATTGCAGCTCCGATCCCAAGGCAAACTTGACCAGATGTCCACAATAGCTCGACAGACCGCATCCAACTTATGAATCTCGCGTCTATCACCTCAGTGACACATTTTACAGCTTGAACTGGGTTCAGCTCACGATGCTTAAAGCGGTTGATGATCTGAGGACATGGCTGAGCAAAGGTGGGATATGCCACCAGACTTGCCTTGACAGCTTGGAGAATTCATCGCAGGAGGTGCAGGCCATTGTGGCACCCGAACCAGAACCTAGGAAAAAATCATCTTTCAAGTTCCAAACTCTAACCAAAGCTTTCGTAGGGAAACAGCAAAGGGGAAAAAAAGAGATAGAACAAAGGAAAAACAGGGGGTGGGGGCGGTGGTGCAGAGCGTGGGCACGGTTGCACAGGATGGCGGTTGTGTTCACGAAGCAGAAGAAGAAGAAATGACAACTTTTTGAGTCGAAGAAGATGTGGGTCCCACATCTTTCCATATTAAAAAAACAGTTTCATAGAGAGTCCAGTTGCAGGTTGAAGCATGGCTAGGTGTCAGCTTACCACAATATGTGGAGAATAAATAGTCTCCATATATGTGGAGTTGATCTAGACTCGTTAGAGAGTGTCTGGGAGGAGAGAGAGTGTGATAGGGAATGCACTACTGGCAGTGTGCATCAATAATAAAAAATGTCATTTCTGTGGTTATTTGTTCAATCCGACCGGTCTTAGCTGGACTTCTGATCAGTGCTGGGGGTGTCAACCGGTCAGTTTCGGTCAGCCTTAATCGGGCCTGGCCTCAACTGAATGTAATTTTTTTTTTTTTGCAAATATTGAAAAGGCAGGCCTGATCAATCCAAGTGAATCAATTTGCAACATCATTGAGATTAAGATTTTATAGTTATTTAATGGTTCGGTGGGGGAGAAACCTTGTCCCTAGCCTCTTTCCTTCTAATCACACTTCCAACTTGCGATGACCTAAATCTTGGCATTCCCAACCCCACCCCAAGGCTGACTCCTGGAAGGAAGGCAAACTGGCAAGTTGCATCAGCTGGCCCAGAGCAAAGTTGGCTTCAGTTATGTCTAGTCCAGGTGGCCAATCTGCTCCTGGTTGATTAGATTTGATGTGTGGAACCATCCTGGTAGATTAGATTTGATGTGTGGAAACATCTGATATGTTTTATCACCATGCTTTTTCATTACTCTTAAAATTTAATTTAATTTTTTTTCTTCTTCTGAGTGGTGTGGACGGAGTGACTGAGTTGATGCATCATAACTGTTCAAATCCCTGAACAAGTTTTGTGCTTATTTGCAGTTGAAGAATGTGATAAATGAGATTCAGAGAAGAATAGACAAAGATGGTCATCAAATTGTACCTCTGTTAACCGATTTTTGGAAGAGGAATGAGGGTTCCAATTACTTGAGCACTTTGGCAGGAAGTAATGTTTTGGATCTACGGTGGATTGATCAGCGTGTTGACAGATTAGAGTATAGTGGGGTGATGGAGTTCGTTGCAGACATACAGTCCATGTTTAAAAACTTGATTCAGCATATGGGTTCCTCTTATGAGGTATGAGCACTTTCTGTCTTTTCCTTTGGCTTTTAATAACTCTTGCACTGAAATGTTTGCTTCCCATTGCACTTCCAATATGCATTCAAGAACTGAACATCTGTGTTTCGTGAACTACAAGAACACCATTTACTCTAAGATGGAATTAGTCTGATATCATATTGCTAAACATCCCAATACCCTAATTTTTTCCCCTAATAAAATTCAACACATACGTCCTTATCACTTTGATGTTGACAAGTATCTGTTCTATGGTGTTTGCTGCTCTTTATCTTTACTAATTCAATGTAATGATCTCAAGAAACCATGTAATTCCATTGGACAGGTGAGATCTGAAGCAAGGAAAGTAATAGAAATGTTCTTTGAGATTATGAGGATCGCATTCCCGGACACAGATCTCAGAGAAGCTAGAAATGCAGTCTTATTTTTTGGCCAGGGAATGACCTTTACGCCATCCCTAAAACAGGGCCCCATTGGCCAAAACAAACGACACAAGCTGATCAGTGATGTGGAGGTTGAACCCAGACATTCCACAAGGTTATTGCCACGTGGTCTTGCCTCAGTTAAAGAGGATGCAATGACCCGAGGCCATTTTTCCGAGTTTCAGAAGGAATCAAGGTTAGGAAGTAGTAGTAGCCGAGAGCAGAGACAACTGGATGAGTCACCAATGCTAACACATCCTGGTGAGTTAGTCATCTGCAAGAAGAGGAGGAAAGACAGGGACATGTGCTATCTGAAGTCAAAAACCAACAGCCCTGCATCTCCTCCCAGTGTGGGGCGTGGTGTTAGAACGACTGGTCCTGGCTCAGGTCTGGGCCGTGGTCCTCCGGGCCCCATTTTGGCCCAAAAGGATGTGAGGATGAGTCAGCAGTCAGCACCTCAGCATAGATGGGCCCATCAGCCAACTCAAAAATCAAATGGTGGTGTTGTTGGGGGCGGGACATTGGGTTGGGCAAATCCTGTAAAGAGAATGAGAACAGATACTGGTAAAAGGAGGCCAAGCCAATTGTGACTTGAGAGCTTCAACAATTTTCCATTAAGACCCCGAAATTTTAATTTATATCAGATTTTGAGAAGGGAATGGGGTTTTATCTATGGATGGTGTTTCTAATCTGGGTTAAGGAAGCCGGATGCTAATCCAAATGATGAGTTGGGGGTGAAAGCATAGCCATTGAATCCCTGCGGAGTTTGTCTGCCCATGGATAGATTTCCATTTCCAAATGGAGACAGGATCATCTCCTTGTACAAGTACCATTCCAAGCCCTCTAGGGCCGCTCACATGGAATCCACTCCTCCTGTGGGTCCTGCAGTGGATTCCATGTGAATGGCCCTGATGGGCCATGAATTAACCACGTGGAAACAGGAGCCACAAGGACCCATCAAATCGTCTGAACCTTTGAATTTGAAAGGAGAAATGAACCTAACCAGAGTTTTGGTGATTTCGGTGGCACTTTGGTGTGATGGTGGTTAAATGCTATATGTTTAAGGGAACATTTCCTTGAGCCAGTTGATAAGAAAGTTAATTACAAGATAAGTAAGTTTAAAATATGTTTCACATCTATAAGTTTTAATTTTGAAAAGATTTACTTAATTCTCCAAAGTTAATTATTGTTTATGTAATCCAAGATAAAAGCAGACTAAACTTCCTAAAATACCCCAACATTCCTTCATCTTCTTTTATTTTTTTCATTTTTTCATATTTTTATTCAATATTTTTATATTTTTAATTAATTAGGGGACCCACTACCTCCTCCTTTACTTCTTCTTCTTTCTCCATCAAGGCCGAACCAACCCCTGCAACACCCTCACCTTGCTTTGCAACTCCACCCTCACTTGCAACACCCCCTCTCTCTCTCCCCTCCTTTGCAACCTGCCCATCCCGTTTCCCTGCCCTCCTTCTCACCCCCAACCTCCTTTCTGTAAACCCCCCACCCTTTCCCGTCTTTCCTATTCTCTACCTATTTGTGGTGCATTAATTTTTATGCGATGTTCAAGCGAAGAAATGAGTTTTTTACTAGATTCTTCTACTACCTTTTTTCTTGTGTGACAGAGCATAAAATGTTGCACAATCATACAACTTCGGATTCCTTTTGTTTCCCACTAGAGCATCTCCTTGATGATGATAAAAATGTACGTTTTCTCCCAACTTTCAATAAAAGAAGAAGACATTGGGCTCTGGAAAACTCAAAACCCAGAAACCCAAAAGAGATGTTTGTGCTATTAAGCGTTCATTCCAATTTCCAAGCCCTTGAAGAATTTCTAGTTAAAACGTTAATTGAGAAGTTAAGTCAGTGTTTGGTTCAGTTATTCTAAAGAATAAGATTATGATTCTAGATTAGATTCTATGAAATTAGTTTCTGTGGGTTCGTAACTTTGAAATTTAACTGTTTGATTACCCTGATTCTGTAACATGAATCTTCTTGAAAAAATGTTTGGTTACCTTGATTCTGTGTCTTGATTCTTCATGAAAAACTATTTGGTTACCCTGAGTTTGTTAGTTGGATTCAGCTGGAATCTAATTTAAAAACTGCTTGATTCCCATATTTCTGTCATTTGTTAACTCTTTTTCTAGCCCAACATATGCAAGAAAAAGAATTTTTACAGACTAATTTTCTCCTCTCATACAAACTAATTGTCATTGCCATATTTACCAACAAAAAAAAAAAATGTCATTACCTTGGTATTAACACTACCCCGCTACTTATGTAATTTTGCCATTATTTTGCAATCCAACATAAATAAAAAAATATGGACAGTCGACCACAATCACTAAATTCTTACTTCTCATAATGATAAATATCATTATCCAAAGACGCAATTAAAAAACAAAAAGAAAATCGTAATCCATGGAATGAAGAGTTATTATAGTCCAAATACCAAGTTGAAAAAAAAAACCAAACGCATAAGAAAGCCCACACATGATTTTCATTGCCTCCTTTGTTGAAGTCAAGCTTTTTGAACAATGTCGATGACATCTTTTTGTGATCCATATATCCCAAAGAAAAAAATTGATATGTGAGAGAGAGAAAGATAATGGAAAACATCACTTAAAATTGTGTAGATTATTATCAAAACTAATTATGCTATGAGTATTTGAGTAAAAAGCGCCTTGGTGGATTCGAACCACCATCCCTGGAACATGCTCATGTTCCAAGTGCTCTACCAATTTGAGCTAAAGACCTATCAAATGGATCGAGCTTGGAATTAACCAATAACCATGAGACTTAGGACAGGTGGTTGGCTCTCACGTGTATGTTCACCTGTTGGTACGTGCAGATGATCCATTCTCGAGGAGGAAGTAGGTCCCGTAATTAATTAAAATTTTGAAAAATTTGAATAAAAATATGAAAAAATAAAAGAAGATGAAAGGATGTTGGGGTATTTTAGGAAATTCAGTCTATTTTTATCTTGGGTTACATAAGTAATAACTAACTTTGGGGAATTAAGTAAATCTTTTCAAAATTGAAACTAATGGATATAAAATATATTTTAAACCTACTCATCTTGTAATTAACTTTCTTATCTAGTTTTTACCCCCCAAAAAAAAAAAAAACTTTCTTATCTAGTGGATCTAGGCAATTTCCCCTATATTTAATGCTAAAGATAACCAGTTAATTGGAACTTTTAGGCTGTGCATGGTATGCATTCTTGGAATACATTTGTTGTCTAGAACGTGTTCTGAAACCTGATTCTTCTTTATTTTTTTATTTCATAATGTCGTCTAAACCAAAATTTATTCTAAGAATACAACCAAACACAGCCTTAAACGACCATTCTCGCACCCATTTTTTTTTTTTTTCTCCTTTTAAAGAAATAAATATAATTTTTTGGTAATTAATAAATATTGTTTTTATGGAGGGGGGGGCTGTGGGGAGAATCTTATTCATGGTCACCTGTTTTGCCATGTGAAATGGTCAGATAGGGCCCGAATTGTGGACAGGTGAACCCCTACGTCTTCTGCTTATATGGATATGAAAAAATT
This sequence comes from Telopea speciosissima, assembly GCF_018873765.1. Taxonomy (NCBI): domain Eukaryota; kingdom Viridiplantae; phylum Streptophyta; class Magnoliopsida; order Proteales; family Proteaceae; genus Telopea; species Telopea speciosissima. Next base: position 83,234,406 of record NC_057916.1, on the reverse strand, counting down.
CATGAAAAGAGGGGGGAGGGGGGGGGGGGGAAGGGGTTGCAGAATACTAGTCTAAGTATGGTTACCTGGAGATGCATGCCGGTAGAGATAATATGGTTGAATTTAAGTCTGAAATTTGACATGTGGCCTATCTGAACACCTTCCTATTTATCCAATACTTTTAAATCACCACATCATCCTCTACCAAGTGAGAAAATTAGAGATCTCAAAGAGAAAATCCTCTTTAGACTATACTATGTAATGCAAGATGCCTAGTTTTATTACAATGCCTTTTCACCTTATTACAGTCCAGGCAAGTTATTGAACATATTTTAGACAAAAGAAAACCTCGGTCTCCCAAGACGTTCCACCTCGTTGTGCTACAAATATGAATGATGTGGCTATTTTGAGTCTTGGATGGCGAGTAGTTACGTGTCAAATTTCAGATTCAATTTCAATCAAAGCTCTGTTTTGGCAAAATCTGCTTGGGTTGAAATTCAAATGTGAACAGGACAACTTGGGGTCTATTTAGCCTTAGAACTGTATCTCCTCTGATCTACCATGTCACAAATATTTGAACTGTGTTAAGAAGGCTCTAAATAGTTTTACAAGAATTTGCCTGTTTTGGACATGTATGTGATCCACCACATATGTACTCTTGAAGCCTGAAGGAAGATCAGTCTAAATATATTTAGGCAACTTGAATGTTTCCCTGAAAGATAACCAGTGAACAGGAATATTTGGTTATACCTAAAAGGAAGAGAGAAGAGAGGAGAAGGGGAGAGGGTAGGGCGGGGTTCTGTGCCTTCCTTGTAATCTCCTTTTTAGTTGGTTTATTAATAAAATTTCAGGTGCCATCCTAGTCCCAGGTAATATTCGGGTTAAAAAAAAAGTTTAGAAGTCAGCCCAGGTCCCAGATAATATTTGGATTGAAAAAAAAAAAAAAAAAAAGAGACAGGGTAGGGGTGGGAGGAATTTTGGGACAACCCCAATATTTTGTTCAAAGTTAACCAATGCATATTTGAATAGTTCAAAAGGCAAAATATTTCCTTCCCCGTTTATGAATGTTTGCAACCCTTTCTCTTTAACATTCTATGGTGACTAAATTAGGGTTTGAAAAATCTGATCTGATTGGATCTGTCGATATAGATCGATATCAACTGAGGTGGATCCTAATCGCGATATCAACTGAGGTGGATCCTAATCGCGATTGATTCAGATCCAATATGAAAACTAGGATCTGGATTTTTTTAACTGGTTTCCATTGAATCTGGACCGATTTTGATTGAATGGTTGAGACCGATCTAGATCCCAAATCCTTATTTTTAAACCCTGGTCCAAATATACTACAATAAAATTTGATATATTTCTCATCAATTTTTTTTCTCCAATAGTTGAAGTCCAATGTGTTGTATTAGTGTGCCTACCCAAAAATTTTGCCTTTATTTATTGATTTATTTTTTTGGAGAACAAAGTGGAAACTGGAAAGGACACTACCCGATGGAGGTTACAATACGTTTTGATTTAGTTGAAACACCTGAGAACAAAAGTTTTTTATATAAAAAACAAAACTAATTGTTTCAGTCAGAGTCAGGATGGTCGAGTGGTCTAAGGCGCCAGACTCAAAATCTGCTCTTCGAGAGAGGGCGTGGTTTCAAATCCCACTTCTGACAATGATTTTTGTTTTTTTTTTCCAAATGGTTAGGTTCACTTCTCATTGTTGGTTTCCTGAGCTTTGTTTGGTTGGAGGGAAAATGAACTTTTGTAATTATTATCCCATGTGATTGTATATACTACTTAAATTTCTTACCATATTTAGTAATAATACATTTTACATGTAGTTTTTATTTTATATTTTAAACCAAAGGGAATTGGATGCAAAGTAAAATGTAATTAAATAACCAAATATGGAATGATTTGAAGTTAGTGATATTGTCATATGGGTAATGTCGTAATGATTACAAAAGGTTTTTTTTTTAGATTTAAAAATTTCATTTTCCTTCCCTTTAATTCCCCTTGCAACCAAACATTTTCCTTCCCTTTAAATCCCCTTGCAACCAAACAGAGTCTAAGTAAAAAGGGTTACTGGTCCGAATGTGGTCATTGGTTCATCAAGGTATTGGTATTCCTCTACTCTAGTTTCTCACGGTTTCATGACTTGGATCCACTTCTTTGTTTTTCGGCAAAACCCCCATGAAGGAGTAAATTTTAAATTTATTTAGCTTCAGCCAGGAAAAACTGATATACATTCTTAAGAAGATCCTCATGAAAAGACTCTCAAAGACCCTGATAAAGGTAACACACAACCCACTTGGAAATAGCATGGTCAATTACACTTGTTTTAATAAACCATCTTTGTTGGAAGAAAAGTTCTCCATGGGGGAGTGTATTGTCCACACCCAGACATAGAAGGAGGGGGACACTCTGCCCTCCATAAAAGGCAAAAATCCTACCCCATGATATCAATGTGCGTACTCACATTGGGCTCCTGTGCACGCACAAGGACCATGCTGCCCCACAAAAAACATCGATCCAAAAAGTTATTTTATTTTCGAATCACATTCATTAAGTTTTTTTTTTTAAAATCTAAATAACATTCTTAGACTTAAGTACATTTGTGAAGCGACAACTCTCAAAGCAAGCCTGAAGGAGCTTGATATCCCACAATATTTCGCCTACTTTAATTGGATAGCAAAGAGGAAGAGAATGCCACACACAGGATGGGGAAATTCCATCTTTCATCTAAAGTTATGCAAGGCATTTCCAGATTTATCAACTTGAAAGGTGATGTGGTATTTATAGTTAGGTATAAGGAACGCTAACGGGTGCTGTGTGAACATGTACATGCGGATAGATACAGTCCGGCACAAAAAGACCATTGCACCCCTAGATCTTTTCACATTTTCAAGGGATGTGGTAATCTTTTTGCACCAAACTGTGTCTGGGTGCAGCCATGCAAGTACACGCTCACACACAACATCGGTTAACGTTTTTTCTTAGATTTTTCGATGCTTTATCGAGCAACTTTGATCATCTGTGTAAACAGAAACTTTTATCTGAGCAGAGACTTTAAAAGTTGACATTCGGAATACAAATCTGACGTTCATTTCAGCCACATATTTATTATATAGAATACAAATAAGACTTAGTTTTCTTTCATCAACTGTGAAAGAAGAATCCTTTCACCAATGGCCATCATAGCAGGATTCAGAATGATAGATGGATGGATGGATGGATGGATGGATGGAGGGAGGGGAGGGAGGGGAGGGAAGGGGGGCTTCAATTAATCACTGCATACTTCTTTCAATATTATATTTATATGTGAATTTATTGTCTATCTAGGCTATCATTCAGATTTTCTTGAATTTAAGGAAACACGTGGGGAAATCTTCTCCATCATCCTTGGATTCCTTGAAACCAAGGTTTAAAAAACAGGAATTGGGATCCAAATCGGTGTAAATCAGCAAAATTACCCCTGAACCATAATTCTGTATAGAATCAGTCCAATCCGGATCGACCGATCCAATCCAAATTTTCAAACCCTGCTTTTAACACAACAAACGGCGTATCAAGGGGGACTTTTGAGCCACCACCTCATCCGCCACATGTAAACTACCAATGCCAACTCATCCAGCAGCATGGCATAGTGCCGACCAGAAAAGTCACCCCTCCCTATGGATGGCGGTGTATGTGTGTGGGGCACACATCATTTTTCACTTTGTATCACAACCTAGATTTTAATCCTCTCAAGTATGGTGCACTATCCAGTGCACCTTTAAACAGCACCGGATGAAGGCCACTGGGGAGGATAAAATTCCAATGCACAAGTCAGGTGCACTGTCCGATGCACTTGCATTAGGCAGTGCACCACACTTGAGAGGATACAAATTCATCACAACCCATTCTAGTCACTGTCCTGACAATGAAAGGGCTATAACATGAAGCTTGAGTAAGTTTATTTACAGTGACAATGAAACTAATAAACAGAAAAACCTGAATCTCCCCAACCCCCCTCTCCTCCTCTTCCCCCAAAAAATATAAAAATAAAACCAGGAGCCTTTGGCTTTATTTACCTGGAGCTATAATGTCAATGTACAGATACAGACAACTAAATGGGGCATGTCTTCATCCACCTATGCACTATGGATCAGCATGGCCAGCCACTGCCTCATCACTGGAGTCATACTCATCTTCACTCAGTTCTTCATCACTGGATTTTTCCTCCTCCTTGGCTCCAATGTCTTCAGGTTTGGCATACTTCTCACAATATTCTGGACCATGAATGAGCATGAGCAAAAGTTGATCAAACACAAACTATGACATCAATGGCACCACAGAGCTCATAGATTAAACAATACAGGAAAGACAGAAAATATTATGGGCACAGGACCCAGCAGGGCCTGCATTCAACCAAGACCTGAGTTTGACTACTGGGAAAGATTAGCAGCACTGCCTGGATTAGAAGTTTGATAAAATTACATATTGTATAGAACGCCAGATTCATATAATAAAGTTGGCATTTTTGCCATTACAATTGTCCAGTGTAAAGAGGCTTCTCCCTCCACCAGTCCACTAATTCTGCCACATGGCAGAATGATTTGGCAATTCCAACCGTTGGATATGTAGAAAACGAAATCTAACACGATATAGAAAAGAATGGAAATCACAAACAACAATCACACAATGAACACAAGGATTTACGTGGTTCGGCAAGAATGCTTACATCCACGGTGAGATGAGATTTGTTTCACTATCAATAGAGAATAAGGTTACAACCGCTCGTCCTCACACCTCTCTCAGATTGCATTACAGAGAAAGAACCCTCGCTACATATTTATAGCGAAATCCTATATAGGAATTTTACCGAAATTCCCACAAACCAATCGACGGAATACAAGGCATCGCACCCCCAACAGGATAGGCCATGTATCAAATTTGAGATTCATATCAACCATATAACCCCTGAAGAATTGGTATGCATCCCCATATATATCCGTGCATGTGTACCATACTCCAGCCACTACTACACACTCTCCCATTCCTGAATTTTTTGAAGCCCTATTTTACCACTTGACATATAAGCGGGGGTCATAAGGGTCTACCAGTCCACAATTTGAGCCCCATCTAATCATATGCCACAGGGAAAAATAAGTGACCATGAAGAGAAGGCTCTCTCCAACGCCGTGAAAGAACCTTTTGCCCCAAAAAGGTTTGGTTTCAGCATTTTCTATTCTCGGTGAAGGAACAGGTGCCAGGGGTTCCAACTCCAAACCATTTCCAGGGCTAAAATGGACACTTGATAGAAGGGTATTACTAACAAAATCAAATTGAAAGGCACCAAGTAGACTACTGATCTAAAAAGCAATTACAGTTTTGGAGGAGAAGATATTGGTATTTTTCTCATTGAATTTTTATTTTGTAATTTTCAGAAAGGAAATAACATGCACCTTAGTAGCAACAAACCTTTAAATCAATAACCAAGACATAAACCCAAAACTTTAAATCAATAACTAGAGATTTAACCCAATCAAAATTTCAGTGACCAAGACTTGTCCAGCCTTACGTCAGATATGAATAAGGATAAAAGTCACACCCATATGATGCAAACAATTTTCTGTCCACAGCTGAATAAACCAATCTACATCATGGAAGCTTATTAGCATGCACAGGTCGTGGATTAAGAGAGAAAGCAAGTGGTCAAATATAGATTTAATTCTGGCGTTATATGAAAGCATGCATATAGAACTTGTCAATGGTTATCAACACATAATAATTGTTACCATTTTACACATTTTCAGAAAGAAAAAAAAAAAGCGTTGTGCTTTTATCACAAGCTTTCCCATCTAGGAAGAAAAGATTCAGACTTCAGAGTCTCTTCTATACATTTGACCTTTCTATAATTAAGATGACATGGTCCAAAAATGGCTCACATGTTTTGCCAAGGACACAGTGCATATGAGTGACAGAGTAACCAATTAGATGGCAGGTCTGGTTTTGCCAGGTCAGCACTCCACATGTCATAAAACCCCTGTTCCAACATATTCTGAAAGACTGAAACGGTTGTACAATACAATAGTCTTAGCATGTGTAAATACTATGAATGTCCCACGAGTGGGGAATGAAATGGAACTTGCCAGTTCCGTTTCCCACTGATATTAGTGTAATTTAAATGTTTCATTGTCTCTGAGCTCTACATAGACTTTCATACCAGCGGTTCCAATTGTGCTATAATTTCATGCCAGAAGCATCCAACTGATTCAATAAACTTCTTTACCTTTAGAAAGATCCTTTACCTAAGGTACTACTAAAATTTTTTCGCCAACCAGAAAAGACTAATCCAATACATAATAATGAAAGGGGCAAAGAAAGAAACAGGCTTGAAAATTCCACCAACTCTTCACTTGTGCAAATAAATGTTTCCTCGGTCTGTTTTGGGGTCCTATCCCCCAAAGGAAAGAAGGAGCAACTCAAATTGCTAGCTGATGGAAAGAGTCAGAAGATAAGAACCATATTAAATTTATGGGAAAAAGAAGATAAACTTCGTCTCAGAGAGGAGAGAGAGAGAGAGAAAGAGAAAGAATTTAGGAGATTTGTTACCTTTAAAACCAGTCTCACACCGGTCTCCACATACGGTTAGAATACATATTGATTACAATTGGGATTTGTTTCTTTATTAAATTATATCAACGGTCCGTAATAGATATTTCCAATCCAATGATTAGCAGCTACGCTGCGTGGAATCTGTGCAACAAACGCGACCGGTTAGTGTTCTTTCTCCCAAATTAACTCATAAAAGGACTCTTAATCACACCTGAAAAGCAAATAAACTCAAGACTTAAATTTATCTGGCTATTAAGTATCTTAACCTAACCTAAATGCGTAAACAACTAATCCTGCTGATGCAGGTCAAAAGAACAAGAAGGACAACAACAAACCAGGCCATCAAACTGGACCGGGCTGAGGAGGAGGACTGTCTGGCACCTTCTGTGCAGCTGCTTGACACCCTGTCCATCACCTGCATCAAGGGACTCCTTCCCAGGATGAAGCATAGCAGTCTCATCAAAAGTAACATCCATGCTAACAATAAACTTGAGTGACTTGGAATTAGGACACCACACAACCTGTATTCCTTCACCCCTTGTCTAATGAAAATACATTTCTTGGCTATAGGACCAAGCTTTCCTTCATTAACATGAGCATAAGCAGGACATCCAAGTATTCTTAACTGAGAGTAATCAACAAGGTTGCCAGCTCATGCCTCTTCAGGAGTTTTACAATCAATAGCAGTTGATGGAGACGGATTCACCAAGTAACAAGCTGTGTTGACTGCTTCAGCCCAAAATTTCTTCAACAAGCCTGCACTGAAGAGCATGCAAAGTGCTCTCTCCAACAGGGTCCTGTTCATGGGTTCTGCAACTCCATTCTGATGTGGAGTACTTCTGACCGTATGGTGTGACGATGCTATTATTTCTACAGAACTCATCAAACTCTCCTGAACAAAACTCCAAGCCATTATCAATTTTGAGACAATTAATCTGCTTCCTAGTTTGCTTCTCAATCACCACCTTCCACAGTTTGAACTTCACGAACACATCACTTTTACAACAACAACAACAACTCAGCCTTATCCCAACTAAATGGGGTCAGCTACATGGATCCTTTCAAAAATAAAATAGAGAAAATCAGGTCCACACAAAAGGAAAGGAAAGTAGGAGGAATGAAGAAATGGGAAAGGAAAGTAAAGAGGAACGAACACATCACTTTTATTCTTCAAAATGTACACCCAAACTTTCCTCGAAAAAACTGTCAATGAAAGTCAACATGTACCAAGAACCACCAAGTGAGGGAACCTGTGAGGCCCTCCAAAGATCTGAGAGGGTGTAATCTACCATCTCTTTGCTTTTGTGCACCGCTGTACTGAACTTCATTTGTTTCTGCTTGCCATAAACATAATTTTCACAAAAGTCAAGTTACATGTCTTGTACCCACACAAAAACCTCATCGGCTCAACTCCATTATGCCCCTCTCGCTCATATGCCCAAAACGCATATGCCACAGCCGAGTGTTCTCTGAATTGAGTCACGTGATGAAGAAACTGATGCAGAACCCATCACTGTACTGCACTGTAAGAAATAGAGGTGATTCCTCTGTTTCCCTTTCATCACTACAAGAGCACCCTTCGAGACTCTTACGGCTCCACCTTCACCGACATATCTGTAACCTTTGGAGTCAAGAGTCCCCCAAAGATATCAAATTCTACTTCAGGTCAGGGGCATGCCGAACATCAATAAAAGTCCTGATAACACCATCATGCATCTTGATTCGAACAATTCCAATACCAATAATCTTACAAGGCATATTGTTTCCCATCAAGTTATACCACCATCAATTGTCTGGTATGTGGCAAAACAATCTTGATTGGGACACATGTGGTATGAACAAGACGAATCCAAAATCCATTCCTTGTCTATAGATCCATTTCTGAAGGAGATTGCAAGGATGTTATCAGCATCTGATAAGTTCTCCTCAATGACACCAGCTACTCTAGAAGCATTTTCCTTCGCCTTGTCTTTATTTTTGTTCTTCTTATTCTTCAATCTAACCCAACATAGCTTAACTACTAATCCCTTATACTAACTTTATCCCCACTTTATGGGCTTATAAATTAAGCCCATTACAATGAACCCCCCAAAAGATAAAAGCCCCAACCTATAATATAACTACCCAAAGGTCAATTTCAACCCATTGGAATGCCACTAGCACCTTGTGGGCCTCCCAAGCTTGCATATAGATCTCCATACAGGATTACTGTCTAATGCAACTGCATCAGATAGGTAAGCAAACAGGTGCACTAAATGAGATTAGCCAAGACTCAAAATAGTTTATATTTACATCCAGGTCAGCTTTTCTAATATGAATTTAAGGAGAGGGTTGGTCATGCCACCAGCTTTCGGTAAGCTATCAGCATACACCAATCACACAGATGGACACAAAAGGGCAAGGGGGTCTCTTCCAAAGGAGGAGGAGAGAGGATGACACATGCTGGGCACCCTGATCGCATGCCCGGCCTTTTCCCTTATAAGATGAGAATGAAAACTTGTGATTTGAGAGTTTTATTTGTCTCAGGTTATTAGTCCTTGCTTCAACCTAGCTGTTTTGTGAACAAGAAGAAGAGAAATGAGATATTAACCAAAGACTACATGACATTCCTCTGCTACATACATAATCCTTGATACAACCAATATCTCAAATAGGGATTGCACCAGAGCCTGCAACTTTCCACCATTCAATCATATACAGAAACTCTGATGTGCAAACTTTTTATGTTGCCTTGAATAGGTTTTGTGACAGTGCAGCTTTCTTCCCATTATGGATTAAGTTAGGCCCATAAGTTACAATGTGAGTTAGCAACATATATGCCAACTTTACCAGCAAACTGCATATCTACAATAACCACTCTTTTCTCCGTCTTACCAGTAGTCTAGTTCTACAACATTCCGCAATACTACATTCTTTATGATTTTTTTATTTTTTTTATTTCTCTTCCTGTCAGAAAGGGTGAAACTCCTCGAAATTGACAGATGATGCAAGGTTCATAGAATAGAATTAAGAACAATATCTCTAATAGGGATAGCCTAGTGAAGAGAAACCCTCAGATGACTTACCCACCGATATTGTGAAGAGATTCATGTACTAGATATGATCTCCCATTCCTCAAAATCCATGCCAAAAACTATAAGAGGAACTTTTAGAAGTTACTGTTAGAAATACTGTAAAATATTTACAAAGTTTGTCCATCCACAGAACAGTGAATATCTGCTAAATTATGCAAGTTCTACAACACCTATAATACCTAGAGTGGATCGGGTTTGTCGTTTCTCATATCTGATCTCAATGAAAAAAGTCGAGTTAATTAAATATCTTTAGCATATAAAAGTGAAATGACCTAGCCAATGGTACATGGTTATACAGTTAATTACAGGAGATAAATACATAAAAAAAGAGGAAGGATAAGTGGATAACTATCTAGGGACTTGTTTACAAGCCATAAACAACAGAGAATGACACAATGGGAGTATAGTCCCATTCTTCCATGTTCAAGACACCCCATGACCATATTGGTCTTATACAGAACTGATCATCGTAATGAGATTAAATGACCAGATATTCTCCATTTATACAGAAAAACATGGAACTGAATCAAGCTCATAGAACTAAACATTATTCATATTTTGGTATTCTTGGTGAAACATTGTAAAATTAATACAAACATTTAAATCCACCAAGAACATATTACAACCAGTATTTATAAATAAACTGTCTTTAAGATGAGTAAAGAGGTTTGGTCAGACAAATTTGTAGAGATGCCAGTAGTTAACGTCTCAAACAGTTCACAGAAAGTTGGTAGTACACATAAGCAGAAGAATAAACTTTGAGAAATATTTAGTACCTTTTACTCTTAGTTCATAAGTAGCTCGATCACGCATCATCAGAGCAGCAGCCTCTCCATTCAATGGGTCTGATGGGTTGGGGTACAACAGAAGTTGTGGAAGGAACACTTCAAACACATTCACCAGATCTGCAAAACATGGAAGTCAACGTCTGGAAACAATTTCACAAAACAGTAAAACTGAAAAGGAGCATAAGTTCAAAGTATACATTGAAGCTTCATAAAAGCTGACAGTACTACAAATGGGTTATTAAATTTAAAATGGTGGAGGAGAAAAGCTATTTTACCAAACATGGGGCTCCAGGTCTGATTGATTACATCCAAGCAAACTGAGCCTGACCTAAAATTTGGAACTCACCAACATCATCAGTTGTACAAAACCAGTGAACCTTAAATTAGTGAATTTCTTAAGCTAGAAAGGGAGTAGTTGATGAACATATGAAAACAAAACTCATAGGGACTGAAAGAAAACTTGGAATATGGATACCCAACAACTCACATTTCATCGACATTTGGATGGTATATCTTATTAACAAAACCAATTGATGGTGATTTATAAGGATAAGCATCTGGTAACTCCACCCTAATCCTCCAGACACCTCCATGGTAAGGGCCTATCAAAAACAATTCAAAAAAATGAGAATAATAACAAGAAAAAAAGTTCCCTTTGTTTGAAAGTTGAAACTACAATATCCATTTTGCAATGTAACAAGTAGATATAGGAAGCGGTTGCCGCATATAAACAAACAAATGATTTGATTTAAAGGTAGTAAGGAGAAATGAAGCAGAAACAGGAAAATCATCAGTGAAAATGAAGGGGTTATAGATTCAGTTGTAAACAAAAGAGTCTGGAGAACAAAAAGGAAGCTCAATGGAAACTTGAAGTTTCTTCTTCATAGCAATAGAGAAGTAATACAGAGTTTTCAGCATTTTGATGGACATAAAGATCGAATCAAAACAATTGAAAATTAAATTCCCACAAAAAGAAAGTACTAGAGGGAAATACCGAAATAGAACAATTTATGGTTAAAAAAGAGGAAACGACTAAAAATAGTAATGTGGTTGCCAAATATTGTCTTCTGAACGGAATCAAGACCATAACATCTACTAGTAGTCAACATGATTGAAATAAAAACAGCAAATACAAATTATAAATAAGAAAGAAAACGCCCCAATTTAAGGGCGAAAAAATACGATTATGTAAAAAAAAATTCTTAAACAAAGATAAAAAGTATATGGGCATCAAAGATATACTGTCACTCGGTCCATGAAAATCTACATAAAACTCTTGCATGCCATCGTTGATCATCTCCACCTTGTAATCGCTCATCATCCTAATTTGAAGATAATAAGCAAAAACAAAGTCAAAATCATTTGAAAATAAATTTTTTTTGAAGAAAAATTTAAAGAAGACATCAAACAAAAAAAATTAAAAAAGAGGATAATCGAAGAATTTACAGCTTCATCAGGTCCATCTCTCGGCGTTTGCTTGGGGAAGACATGGTTTTCTTTCTCTATTGGGGACTGGTTCGGCGGTCTCAGAATTCAGTGACAGATGAATTCTCTTTCTTGTGGGGGAGGGGAGGGAACGGGTAGGAGAAGAGTTCTTCAGAACTACGATAAAAGCTGAAAAGCTGTCCAGAGTTTAGAATCCGGACGGAATATGAGAGATTGAGAGAATGGAAATGGTAGAGTACCGAGGAGAAGTGCTAATAACCAGTGGTGAGGATCACTATTAATTAATTTAAAAATGGAATTAAAATGAGCTTAGGGAAATAATTGGTAATTACGGCAATTAAAGAAAAAATTAAAAAATTTAAAAGGCAATAGATGATGGTAAGGTAGTGCTAGTCAGCTAGACGCCTCTACACGATTGACATATACGAATGGACGACGCGGGAATCGTTGAAATCAAGAGGATTGGAAGGATGGGAGTCCGCTCCCTCTCCCCACGTGGGGACCTCCTCACCGGATTTCACACCAATCAAGAGATGTAGGTCTCGCTTTTCAAAGATGAGTCCCACATCCTACGAACGGTGTCAGATCTAGGGATTGAGCTCTTCTCCAGGGAGCCCAACAGTTCAGGGAATGCCTAGGGGGCATCCAGCCGTTGGGTTGTACTGCACACATTTCGATGATTGACTAGATGCACGTCAGGATATTTGCGGCACAGTCCAATGGTCCAACCCTTGGATGCCCCCCTGGGCACTCCCTGGGTGCTGAGCTCCTTGGAGAGGAATCGGATCCAAGATCTAGTGGGTGGGGAGAGGATCCCAACTTGACATGGATAGCCCTACCAAGGGTGTTAAAAACAAGGCTAGTTTAACTTGATCGAATAAGCCCAAACTCGATCGATCATTTGATAAACCCTCTGATCTTAAATTAATTACTTTCTTAATCTAACGTCCAATCATACAAATAAACGGTTCGATCTCAATTCTAAGAGATGTGTGTTTTTAGATTAAATCTGTAGTTTTCGATCTAACCTAATAAAATCAATAGATTGATTGATTAAGGACCGATTATAACTGACGTATATAAATCGTATTTACCTTGAAAATCAAACCAGTAGGGCCTCCCTTTACTCTACGCATACTTCCCTAATTTCTCAGTTCTCTCCCTAACAACCAATCTTGACTGTACAAACACTATTGTTGCCTACATCGTTTGGATTTCGAACCCAATTCCTTCATCTTGTCGAGAACCCTCTACGTTTGATGAAGATTTGGGTTAAACACCCGAAGATAGTGTTGGATCTAGAAGGCTCTATTTATTTTATATGAGTTTTGGATATGAAAACCGTTGTGTGATGTGTGTTTGGATGTATTAATATGTGTGTTAATATGCTGAGAGTTTGATGTTACCTAAGCAATCGAGGTCGAACCATTGAAGACAAAGATGACATATTGATTAGAAGAAGAATTGCTGAGGATGGATTTCCACGAATAGAATACGTCCCTGGTGTTGAAAGATTGAAGAGCTTAAAACTACATCGAATGGAAGAATCTTTTAGATTAGAATTAAGATTTGAGCATTATTGGTTTATCTATTAATCCTAATGTATATGATTCACAAGATGAGAAAAAGCTTTAAAAAAAAGGACAAAAAAAACTAAATGATCAAACCTAAGAAACTAGGTGGTTTGACTTAGAAAAATGTTACCTCTATTGTCCACGGTCTACCATGAATAGAGACGAACGACCAAACTTGAATGAGAAAATGAGAAAATTCTAAGTCACCTTGGACAGACAACCATTCTTAAAAGAGTAAGTTCCAAAAGGATATGACAGTCTTTTGTGATGAGCTTCTATCTATGTCCGAGAGCAATTAGACAATGTTACCTCAGGACAAATAATTGTGCATGTGATCTTCCATTCTAAACTCTAGAGTGACAATCTTGAGTCCCTACTAGTCGGGCTTTCGTGCGATAGTAATTAATGTTGTGTGGTTGAACTTTGATTGATCATTAATGAACCACTTAAACTCTAACCATTTGAATATAATTCCTAAACATCTTCACTGATGTTTAGGAGCTCCGACAGCTACTTTTTCTTGGTAAATATAATTGAATATTGGATACCAAAATGATTTAGTACTTCCAACAAACTTGGAATAGAAGCGGACCTCTAACAACTAGTTTTTCTTGGAATTGAAAAGATGATTTAAATATTTTGAAGTCAAAACTTCATTTGATTATAACAGCTAGTTTGTTTACTCCAATGGCTAGTTTGTTGTCTATAAATAGATGGAGTCATTTGATGTCAAGTAATGATCAATCAACACAAGCATACAACAAACTAGATTGCATACATTATCTCGAGAAGTGTTGAGAACTGTGCAAAATTATATACATCAGCTTGAAAGGGTTATGAACTGAGTTGCATCGACTATAACATCTTAAGAAAGGTTGTCTTATGCTAGTCATCTAAGCTAAAGTATGTACAGTTACAAGCTTGAGAAGACAAGAAGCCATTTTGTTGTATTTTGAGCTTGTGTATTTGTAATAAGAAATCCTTGATTTGGGTGGCCCTGGTGGAAATCTTTGGCCTGTGTGACCTGGGCAAGGAATTAGATCCTCAATCCAAAAGACTGTTGTAAAGTAGAGAAGGTCTTGGTTCCTGTCAGAAAGAAATCTGATAGTGGATTAATCTTTGGTCCATGATACAGGTAGTGGACGTAAGATTAGTTGGATTCGAAGCACTCTAAATTGTTGATGTCTTTTCATTCTCTTTCCCTTCTACACTTGCATTTGATTTATCTATTTGCATTGTCTTTACATTTGGTTACATATTTTGCAAAAAGAGTTGTCACCCAATTCACCTCCCTCTTGGGTGTTGCCATTCGATCCTACAGATAGTGTTGGAATAATATACATTGCATATTGTATATTGGATTGTGTTTTGGTGGTTGCTAACATGTGTGATGATTGATGAAAAAGCATGAACTTTAAATATGGACAATTGGCCGAATCAAGTTGATGAGTAAGTATCACTCCGGTTGATCCTTCTTTGTATCAAAGCATAAAGCATCTACAAGCCAAGCAAGCCAAATGGGTTACTTAGCTATGAGCATCAATGGGACATCCCTAACACAAGTGAATTGGAGATTCAAGATAATTGGAACGCATCGCATATTATAACCTTCTATTATTGGGCTGGGTCATTCCATCCACTCTTTGAGAAGGGGCTCAATTTTGTATTTGATGTTGGCGTGGCGAT
This sequence comes from Telopea speciosissima, assembly GCF_018873765.1. Taxonomy (NCBI): domain Eukaryota; kingdom Viridiplantae; phylum Streptophyta; class Magnoliopsida; order Proteales; family Proteaceae; genus Telopea; species Telopea speciosissima. The sequence goes on along the minus strand of NC_057916.1, from coordinate 83,219,259 downwards.
AGACTTTGTTTTGCCATTGTTAAATTCCTAGGATTGACTTGTTCATCCGTGTAGCTTGGCACACCAGAAAGAAAGGGTAGCTACATTATCATGATGGTTGGAGGTCGAAAGAGCATGGATTCATCATTAGTAGCTCCAGTAACAATGGTGTTGGGGGACTCAGTCGAGCATTGGATAAGTAATTTGTATTTAGAGCTAGCCTATTTGTTATGGAGAATCAATGCCCTGGGCCAAATAGAACTTACCTTCGCTTTCTCCGATGCATATTAGCTTAACTGCACTCAATAGGCCGGTTTTAGAGATTTTTAAAAAAAAATTCAAGTAACATAGAAGCCAAAGGTTTAATCACTCTACCAGTCCTCCAAAAGAAATCAAGATTTTGAAGTGTAGCTATCTTAGGTTTCTAGTGTTAGGATTTATTTCATACATCCTCACAGTGTATTAGGCTCAAGGTACTTAAATGTGAAAATGTCTAAGTATGACTAAATGTAAAGTCCTCCCAAGATGGGATTTGACCTAACTTGACCCTGAACAATAGAATGATATGATATAATTTGAACACGTCACTAGGTGTCAATCAATCTTGTGAGAAGTGTAGGGAGTTTGATCCACTGAGCAAATGGACTGAGTTTTTTTTTTTTTTTTGGGGGGGGGGGGGGGGGAAAGGTACCAGCCAGGAGACTCGAACTCGAGACTTCCTGGTGAGCATGGGCATGAAGCGCACCACGGCTCACCAACTGCACTAGGCAGCTGTTGGTACAAAATGGATTGAGTTTGATAGTAAGCATCGAAAACTATTGGGTTAGTTATGAGCCATAGGAAACGTGTAAGGGTTTGGCTGGCATCATTCGAAGACCAATCTTGATATTGGGAAGACAAGAGTGAGGAGTTAGTGGTAATGAATATAAGTCAAAGAGAACAAAACCAATATAAATCCTGTCTTCAATTGTGTGGTTGTTTTAGTTTTCAAATTTACTCTATCATTCACAAAGTGTGTTAAAAAGTTTTCAATAGTTATTCAATACCCAATTTACTCCTCTTGTGTTGCCCCTCTACCAATCTTAAAGTGAGTTGAAAAGTTTTCAAAGTCTATCCTGTTGTGCCACAGAATTAGTCTCACGTCGGTTGTGCTTAGGCCATGGAATGTCCATATAAGTGGCGATCAACCTTCACATGATACGACACGTTTTAAAGCCGTGCGACAAACCTTAGCAAACGTGGATAGTATCGTGGCATATGGGGCCCGCCGTGGACTGTGGCACTTCATTGGTATCAGAGCTAGGGTGTGGAAAAATGCTGTTGGTATGATTCTGCAGTGGAAATGTAGATGTTGTGCTACAGAATTTAGTCTCACATTAGTTGTGCTTAGGCCATGGAATGTCCATATAAGTGGCGGCCAACCTTCACATGTGGCATTTTAAAGCCATGCGACGAACCTTAGCCAAAGCGGATAGTATCGTGACATGTGGAGCCCACTGTGGACTGTGACACTTCATATCCAACACCCAATTCACCCCATCTTGGGTTGTCATAGAAAAATATGATAGAGATTGCCCACTGGTCAGGTTTCAACCCAAGATAAATAAAGAAAATGGCTCAAACTTTGATTCAAATTTTTTAATAAAATTAAGAAAACGTCATCAGGTGAAAAAGAATGTAAAATTCCAAATGGTGAAGTATTATACTTCACTATTTGCCTGGTCCTCACTCACAAGAACTTACCTATGAAATGCCATGGGAAAATAGTTAAAAATTATACTTCACTAGACATCGTGATGTCTATATTTTTCTCATATATTAAAAAAAGGTTCTATGCGCAACCATGCAAGTTTGCACGGTCGCACATGACCCTTGGATGGGGACAAGAGGGGGTTGAAATGACCAAACCCATTTGGCTTAGCATAACCCGCTCATGCCTTATGCATCTGTGCATGAAAATCCTTTCCTATTATTTATTTATTTATTTTAAAGGGACTATCTGAATGACACTTCTATATGTGTATTTGGAACTTGAAACTTTCTTTTAACTGCCCTTTGTTAAAAAATTTTTTGAAAATGACATTAATTATGTCATTATTAAGAAGCTTCTTTGCCATACACATATTTTGAGTATGCATGTAAAACGTCAATATTTACAAAAAATTGTATGTAATACTAAAAGAGCAAAAAATTAAGGTTACAAATTATTTGACACCTTGAAGGATATCAATAAAAAAAATTGCTTATTTTAAAGGTAAAGAATCGCAATGCACGAAGAATGAAATGAAACCATCATGCTCAAACTAATGGGGTTTGAGGGGCGTCATCAACATAGGAACCAAATGTCAAGGAGAAAGAGAGAGAGAGAGAGAGAGTCATAAAAAGAAGGTGAAGGTCTATGTGCGTGCAGGGAAGGGCCCATCGATGATTCGTAAATAAAGGTTGGTTTTTGTATTTCAATGAGACCATTATTTTCATCCAATAGTTTCGTGCATGACCATGCACGAAACTTTTTGCCTAAAAAGAGAGAAAACAAAAGAAGGCAAGAGATCTCTACACTGCCGCTGTGGAAGTCATTTTTTGATATTTTTATACCTTTAAAAAAAAGTGTAGAGTGATTAGTGGAAAATTTATCCTCTCAAATGCGGTGCACTACCCACTGCACTACACTTAAGAATCCAACCGTCCACCCAACACTTGAAAGGATAAAAAGACGCCACTACCCAAGTTTTTACGGTTGAATTCTTAAGTGTTGTGCACTGCCCCACACTTGAGAGGATGAAAATCCGAGATCAGTGTGGTGCTGTTTTGGTAGTTGGATACTTGGGTCTATATCCCATCAATGGTTCCCCAGACAGGTTCATTGGCTGCGCTAGCCTTGGGCCAAACCTATTGAGTTTTGTCATATTTATTTAAAAAAAAATAAAAAACAAACAATATTTATTGATCGTGTGGCTCCTGCATCCAAATACATGAACATGCGAAACTATTGCCCAGTCCCTCCTAAAATAAAAAAAATTCATTTGTGTTGATGCTCTAACATGCATTCTCATTGACCCCGTGCTGGTGCTGAGAGTACACCAACAACAGCCATCTCTTGTCCTTTTTTTAAGTTTACCCAACCTCGTGATTGGGTTTGTAAGGGATATGGATTTATCAAGTTAGCATGCCATGTCCCACGAGTATTGAATTGGGTATGACTAGGTCAAACAATACGGCACTTCCACTATATTCAAATCTTATAAATATAAACATTTGAATTGTTATTTAAAAATTTTTGAAGCTAAACTCATTCATATAATCTATCATATATTAAATACCTTTCAATAATATCATCAAAGGCTCTAATCTTTGTCTAAAATTGTTATCTCCACCGTATCAGATATTTTAATGATGTTAGGCTGAAACTTCCCTCAAGTAGATGGCAATTTGGAGGATTTATCTACATTGTATGAGCTCCAATACATATAATAGATTTTGAATTTTGTTTTAATTTTGTCTTTGTATATGCTTGTATTGAGGATGGATCTTGGATCAAGTGTACATGGGTTCGGGTCTCTGGAAACAGTCTCTCCGCAAAGTGGGAGTGAGGCTACATACATTGTGATCCTCTCCAAACCTCGTAGTAGCGGGAGTCCCGTACACTGGGTACACCCTTTTGTATGAGCTCCAATGAAACCCTAGAGTTCCCACTAGTACGTAGGTCAAAAAAATCACTCTAACCTGACTAAACCGCTTTGGCAGAATCAAAATCGATGGACCAAATCCCTTATCGGTTCAGTATTGATTATGGTTTTTAGAAAACCACAAGAGAATGAAATTTTTGATCAGATTGATAAAATTCAATATTCATTTTTACAATTTTTTTATTTTTATTTTTTATGTATGAAAAACTGATATCGATAATGTATCGATAAGGGATCAAAAGAGAGCGTTAAAAAAATGGTAGCTATCAGCTTCGATTTGGTTTTTACCATATTGATCTGGGTTTTTTTCTTTGTGGTAAATGATCCGGTTTTTGACTAATCCGATATATATAGGGGAGAAAAACAAAAAAAAAAACCAATCGAAACTGAACCAAACCAACATTTGATACCCTTACCTCCTAGCATTGTCTCTCATAGGTCACCTAGAGAAATCATGCCTATAGTTTTAGTTCACGGTATCGGATCTAGTATCGATCACAGCTGATATTGGTATGATACATTAATACCGATATGTATTAGATAGTATCGATCAAAATCAGCTGCAAATTCAAAAAACAGTATATGTTTGCCCGATTCTAACGATATATATCAATATCGTATTGGTATTGACCATGACCAATCTAATATCGATACCTAAAACTATGATCATGCCCCACCAATCAACGATCAATTCTAGTCTGTTGGTCTAAACTCTGTTCTAGGTCATGGTAACAGGTATGTTAGGCCGATGAATTCTCAACCTCAAGGCTCACTCAATCACCATCTGTCTATAAAGTTATGAGATAGGCAAAGGAAAGACACTACTCTTACACCAGTACTTTATATCTTGTTTCTTCTTTCTAAAAAAGATTTGTGCATAGCTGGACACTATCAATCTGGAGAGGAGAGGTGGAGGTTCATAGGAAGTTATCTTTAGAATAGGACTTGTAGACCCAAAAAATAAGGGAGGTTTGGGCTTCCGTTTAAGCTTTGTTCCTAATGAGGTATTGTTGCTTCGGTTAGGTTGGTAGTGTTAAAAAAACAACGTAATAGATTAGCAATTTGCAAAAGAAATACAAAGGAAAAGAAAAATCACATACACATAAGATAAGATTTTACGTGGTTCACTCTCAAGAAGGAAGGCTCTATAACGATAATACGAATTTACTATTTCTGTGAAACAAATACAAACCCTCTCTTACATCTCTCAAATAGATAGCTACAATATATAAGAAAATCCTAACTTAAAAAGTACAAAACTGACCCTCAAAAACCCAACTAATTCCTTAACCAACATATGCATTCTCTAGGGTTTAGTGTTCTTAAAGCCAAATATTTTCGACAGTAAACATCCTCTATCATAATCACATATCAAAAAAAAAAAAAAATTTCTTGAACATGAAAACCATGGCCCATATCATTCTTAACTAATGAAATCTTGTATGTTGGAAACTTGGAATTTGTTTTTTTGTTGCTGAGATTCCTTTAACTTCAACATGCCTCTAGGATTTTCTGTTTTATACTCTTAGTCGAAATGGGACTTTAACAAGTAATGGCGGCTACTTTTTTTTTATATTTTTTTTTCTCGGGAGCTCTGATTCCTCGCTGACACATGCTCCCCCTACGCATCACTTTTAGACCATCTGTTTGGCCTTTGGTTTTGGACGGCCAATGTTTTTAAAGATAGTTTTAAATGAAGAGGGCACAAGGGGTGACAACAATTCTTAAATAAAGGGTTAGAAACGTTATTTTATCATAATAGGAGGGATAAAGAGGGAAAATTCTCTCCTCCTGACCGGCCCAGTTCCCCAATTCCTCTAATAAGGGGATGGTAGATCCCACCCGGGCAGAGTGTTTGGGCATGGGTAGAGAGGTCATTTTAGCCCCCCTTTGTTAGAGGAACTGGAGAACTGGGCCGGATAGAGTATTTGGGCATGGGTAGAGAGGTCATTTCAGCCCCCCTCTCGAGGTGATAAGGGGCTTGGCTGCTAGCAATTTAGCATACCTTCTACCAACAGCTCAAAGAACCTTCTCTTATAGTAAATAGTAAATTCTCTCTCAAGGGACGGTTGGGTTGGGCATGCTGTTAGTATTCTTGCAGCTAACAGTCATTGATCCGGCTCCTCTCTAGGAAGTTCAGCGCCCGAGGCATGCCCAGGGGGAATTCAAGGGTTGGATTATGCTACACATATCTCCGCCTATGCTTAGGGATGTGTGTGGCATAGCCCAATGGTTGGATGTTCCCTGGTGTGCTAGGCTCTCTAGAGAGGAACTCAATCCAACAATCACTACAAGAAAAAGAACTAAATATGCCAGTATGTAACACTAGACCTATTACCAAAAAAAAATAAAAAAATAATGTAAGAGTAGACCATATTTAAACTATTTTTTTAAAATATATATATATATATATATACATTTAGAGACGGTAAATCACTTCCGGTACTATATAGAAGCAACCCAATAATGTACAAAAGCGGTAACTAAATTCCGCCACTAATTAGAAACAAATAGAAGCATTTTTTAGTTATCATTGTTATCTCTATGATATTATGGTTAGTGATATTTTAAAAAAACCACTACGGGCGGTTTTTAACTATTAAATAGTTGCGGTACATTTTATGGCGGTAAAATAAAAACAACATTTTTTAAATGATGGTGTTTTTTGCTTAATTAGTGACGGTTTTTACCACCGCTAAAGATGATTTTTTTTTTTTGCAGTGAGTTGTGCCCAATGGAGAGAGTGGGAAGGGGAGAATAGGGGATCATTTCTATAGGGGTGGGAGAGAGGCAGAATAAGGCGGGGCACAACACAGCCTTTACCCTTCTCCCTCTTTTTGTTGCTCTTCTAGTCTTATTCCATACTTCTTCGAATCCTCTCGCTATCCTAATTTTCACATCTTTACATTTTATCCCTTGCTTGCTGGCCGATAAGTTCATCGTCCATCAACCACGAAACTAATCAATCAAAACCATAGGATGGGAATCACCACAAATACAGAATAAAATCAGAAAATATTTAAGTTGTGGTTCTCTCTCTCTCTCTCTCTCTCTCTTTTTATTTTATACACTCCTAACAATTATCATCGAAAGTTGAAGAGATGATGGATATATTCCACAAGGAGCAAAGCAAAAGGCAAGAGGCTCCTTTGCCTGCCATTTTTATAGAATTCCAGTATATGTTCTGAAGCCAAGTTGTTCAGTCCACTGTATTACACTTAAAATTACCATTACATGTTCATGAGAGAGGCAAAAAGGAGATGGAGATAGGTGGTGGGATGGTTGACATGTCGACCCAATCTGCCCACCATATGCTTCTTTTGGTTCATATGGTAGATTTAGGTACCTATTTTGGAGATTCTTTCCTTAATAAAGTGATGGTAACAAAATAAGCAAAGGAATCTTTTTGAAGAAAATCTTTCTCCTTAATTCAAAATGTTGATTTGGTCCTTTCAATAATCTAAGGCTAATAAGTGACATTTGGGGTACCTTGTGAACTGTTTTTGTTCACAAATCTGGGTGACATATTTCTTATTTTACCCCTCTTCATCCTCTACCTCTAATTTTTCCTCACACTCTGCCCCTCCCCCGCCCCATTTGCAGCCATCCGCTCATTGTGCAACCCACACCGACCCGTAACCCCACCACTCTCTCCCCCCCTCTCCCTAACCCTCTCTCCACCCGGTGGTGAATGCAAGTGGGGGTAGGGGCAGAGGGTGAGGAGGTGGTGTGGAGGTAGAGGATGAAGAGGGGTAAAATAGAAAATATGTCTGATTCGTCAACAAGAACAATTCACAGGGTATCCCAAAATGTCACTTTTGAAACTTTGGGAATCTCAAATGTCCTTTTGATAAAAATTGGGCACATCAGATGTAATTTATCTTAAAGTAAAAGATTGAGTTTTCTTTCACCCACACATTGCACAGATAACTTCTTAAGCCACGGACCTTTGGGTTGGATTAAGGAAAGATCAAATTAAGAAAGGGTAACTTGGACTCCATATAATAGGCAAGGGGAGTTAATGATGAAACTCATGTGATCAAGAATCCAATCATAGAGTCACATCATGGTGGATGAATCCATTCATCCCAAACTTTCTCCTAAAGCAAAAGTAAATTAATATAGAAATGAATTTTTTTTGGAAAATTGTTCTTTGAATAAGTGATATAAAGAAACGCACCACAAGGTGCGATGGAATGATTTCATACATGGGATGACAGTGAAATCAACTCATGTGAAGAAAAGAGATAGAAAGAGAGGGTGTTTGCATCATGCCCCATGGATAGTTCACAGTATTGGCCGCTATCGATATCGATGCGTACTGATAGTATTGATACCAATTTCAAATCAAAACAGAATTTTACATAAACAAAAAAGGAAGAGGGATCGCTGATTGACTGTGTGGCCATTATGCCAGCACAGAGGGAAATGGAAACATATGCACAAGCATCCAACCAGGGGGACAGAGGGGGAGTGGTCATTTCATAGATACCTTGTATCTGGCATAGGTGAACTCTCTGAGTCAAATGGACAATTTTTTAAGAGACACTTTGATAAGGTGAAATCAGTTTTCAATGGGTACGAATGGATAAATTTATTTATTTAATTTTTTTGTTTGGTGGAAGGAACACTTTGATAAGGTGAAATCAGGCCAGGCCGCCAGGGAAATAACAACTCTGATTTTGTGCCTCTATGTGAGAGAGAGAGAGAGAGAGATAGATGGGCAAGGACGAGATGAACATAGAAATTCAAAAAGGACAGGCAAGCATTTTGTAACCTGTGGGTAGCTGATCCCAACTCCATATATAGTTTGTTGGCTAATTGATAATGGTTGTAAAGAAAAGAAAGGAAAAGCAAAACAGGAAACCCAACCAATCTACTCTCCTTTGACTATAAGAGAGCTCACCTAGACAAAAGAAGATTTTATGGGTGCAGAAGCACCCAAGCCATTCATTCACTGGATCTAGATCTAAAGCCACCTACCATTAACATAAAACAACAGAGAGAAAGCAAGAAACAGAAGAAAACAAAGCAGTCACCAGTCCCACCACCTCCAAGGGAACTTATTCCTTCCTTAAAAGTCCCATTATCACATTTTACATGAGATGGATCTAACTTCTCATTTCTTATTGAATCTGTTGCGGTAAGAAACCGCCAGATTGCTCCTCCGAACGGTGATCGGCATAGAGGAATAAACAAGCAAGGTGTTATTGGTGAAGCCTAATTTAGTCTAGAAAATGCGGTTGAGACCTTCGGAGGGCCGTTTTGGCTTCGAAATAAGTACTTTTGAGCCATGTGTTATGTTTTGGTCCGGCTTTGATTTTTTGGCAATTTTTGGGCTAGGGGCATTTGTGTATTTTCTGGGGTTAGGGCTTCCCTATATAATGTTCTTATTTCTTTGAGATAAGGTTACGAGGGTTTGTAACATTTTCAAAGAAAAATAGTGAAACCTGTTCTACTGATCGGCCGTGGATGTAGCTTCCATCTTGGAGGTGAACCACGTAAATCTCTGTGTTGTGCATTGTGTGTGCTCACTCTATTTTTGTTTTTCTTCTACAAATTGCCATTCTGGGCGTTGTTTTCTTAACATAAGGGAGAACCGGTCTCGTCCGACGGGGAACTCATTGATGACTAAGTCAACCTTCTTCGCAGCAGATAACTCAGGAGTTGAGAATTGTGAAAAAGTTGATCAAATTTGGGATTTCAGTAATCAAACTATTAAGAAGAATAGTACTCTGTAATATTACTGTTATCCCTACGTTGGCCCTCGTATGTTTCCATATGAAGAAATGTTTTGATTCAAAATGAATGAATTAAAAGAACCAACGGTAAACCTAAAATGTCTCTAGGAGAAATGATGAGGAAAGATGCATATTACATACCTTAGGACTAGTGACAAGTATAACTTTAAATAGAGGTGATTGGAGAAAAAGACCAACACTGTCTGTAACAAGTTCTCAGCTATTTACGAATATTAATTTATTATGATTTATGTTAATGATATATAAGGGTTGTAAATTATGACAAACACCCACCGAAAGTGTGTGTGTGTGTGTGTGTGTGTGTGTGTGTTTTTGGCATTCTTAGGTTTGAGTTAGCCTTGCTGTTATCTTAACAAGCAAAGATTGAGATGGATAAGGCGCAATCCCAGGTATCTCCTTCATTTTGGTAACCAATGCTTCATCCACCAAAGTGAGCAAGGATACTATGAAAATTGATAATTGCAAGAATAAGAAATAATTGGTCTGCATGTCATGCTAGAGTTTTGAGAAATTTCAAACTTCTGCTTCATGCACCACCAAACACCAATATCTTGCCCATCATCTCGCCAAAATTTTCTCATCCATCAAACTACAACAATCTCTTGCCCATTAACAATCCAATTTTAAGAGGTTGTGATGAATGGTATAACAGGGAATGGAAGAAAAACTCCCCTGATTTCCTTTGAAAATCAATGAATGGTAGAATAATAGAAACACCCTACCTGTATAATATGCATTTCTGAGCGGAATCTAGATTCCTAATCCACCTAGGCTTGTTATTCCAAATCAATACATTGCTCATTTTGAACACAATAAACAGTATTAGAGTCTGCAACCTTAACAGCTTCATCCCCAAAACCATTACTTACAGATCCAAACTCTGATTCATCATCATCACTATCAATATTGTTTGGAGTCACACGGTTTTGATAACCACGGCGCCGGAGAAGAAATACGTTGAAGTAATAAGTCACCAAGTCTCTCCTCTTCTTGTTTGGGAAACATTTGAAAATTTCGTCCCAGAAACACTTGTCCAGAGATGGAGGATTTAATCTTACTATAGCCTTGAATCTATTTTCTTCTTCCACCATCCACGAAAGTGAAACCTCTTCACCCATACAATTAAATTTCCAACAGTAAAAATATGACCCTAGTTCAACCTTCAATCTCATCCTTTTCTCGGCAATGTGAAATCTAACACATTCGACTGAACCTGGAAGTCGGCAATCACATGAATCTTGTCTACCTTTTCCAATAGGATCTCTTTCAATGAACATATAATGTTCACCTGCTTTCAGTGGCCAAACTTGTGTGCCCAACCATTTAGAGTCACTTTCTGAAGGAACACCAGTCCAATCTGGCACTTCCGCTTGAAAAAATCGACCTACGCCAACGTGTTTTTGGAGATGAACATCACCAGGGACACCAATACCGTTGGCATGATTTTCCAGCACTGCAATGCGAGGAGTAAAGTTCATTTTCGGATAAGTTCGAGTGGCTGGGGCTGACTGGGAAGGGGTGCGTAAGAGAGAATTTTTCAGAGAGAGGATTCTCTGGCTGCATCTCAATCTTTCTGTTGTTGACTGATGACTGCCACCAATAGGATCCTCGTACATGGACGGATGCATCTTTTGCTTTTTCTGCAAGTTTAGAATGCAAATATTTACATAATGTTCAAGAGAAATAAAAACTATACATATACACACACATTCGAAGAGAATACTTGTCTCAAGGAAAATCAAGCATACTTGGTAAAAAATATATATTCCTCAAAAAGTTACCAAAGGAAATATTGATAAAATCATCTTGGAAAGTATTGTAAATCTTTGCCAGAGGAAGGCTGGATCAAAAAGTGACTACCACTTTAAGGCCCAAAACAGATTCATAAGACGTTGCTGGACAAATTGCATGAGCTCCCTCATAACCTTGAGCAGGCTGATTATCTTACAAACGATGATAAATGTTTGACTGATAAAGGTAAAACTAAGATTAAACAATGACTTGGTTGAGGTCGATGTGAACCAATACAAACTAGAACAAATACATGAACAAGTACAAAATTTAAAAAAGGAATAAGGCAAAAAATATCCAAGGGGCACAGTAACAGCAGTTTATTTTGCCTCGGAGGCTGATACTGATATGGGAAATCCACCATTTATCCGATAGGGGATCCCTATGGATTAGGCACAGCAAATAATAGCCATTGAATCTTCATTTAAACCTCAAGTCAGAGTGCTGTCAAGCTGAAAGAAGAAAGGAGGAAAAATGTGATCGCCATATATTTTGACAGCCACCTATGTTGCAGGAGTTCATTTAAATGAGTGCTACATCCCACACAATTTCTGTTCTGGATTTCCCCTCATTCGTGGTTTCTTCAACACATAAATTAAATTAAAATAAAGTATAAAGATTAAAAAGAAAGTGAAAGTTTTTAATACGAAACCATTATGTTGGAATATGTAATCCAGAGTACCGTGGGGGTATTCTGGTCCTTTTGGGCTTGCGTAGTTATTAAGTTATTAGGATTAGATTGCTGCTCTTATTGAGTCAGCTAGTTAGGGGTATTTTTGTCTATTTATGTCCCTTTGTAATATTTCCCTCTATTTATAATAGAGGGGCATACCTATCAATAAAATCAAGCTATTCCATTCTCCCTTTCTAACTTACGGTTCTGCTAACCCATTACATGGCAAATATAACATTAGATCTATATGTTCTCAAGTCCCTAGACATAAGATACATCCCATTTTATATACACATTAAATGCTCCATTAGAACCCTCATTACATAACACGGTCATTTGGAAATAAAATAAAGACACAGAGAAAAGAGCATTTGGCACCAGATTCCTTTTTCTTTTTCTGAAATATTGTATATGTTGCTATCTCCAAGGTTTAAATTATGGGTATCATATCGGAAAGGTGATTTTAAGAGACGTATCGTATCGGAGAGACCCAAGATACACTAAAGATACACATGGAAATGTTGAGGATACATGTGAAATACAGTTTTGAAGCATAAAACACTATAAATAAGTAATATGTAAAAAAAAAATATCATGTATAAAGAGGAGAATAAGGTACGGCGAGACAAGTGCATTCAATTGATTATGTATAAAGGATGAAGTTTCTTACATGTACTAAAAGAAAAAAAAAATGTCATTTTCAGTTTGGGAAAGATTTAGGGTTTGGATACACACCTCATTGCACAAAATAAATAAATAAATAAAACCTAAGTTTGATGCAATCATTCAGTTACTTTTTCAATAATCTAGTGATCCATTGCTAAAAAAAGCAACACTAAAAATCAATATTTGAGCAAAAAATTCAAAAGTTTCGATAGAAAATTGTTCTTGCACAAATCTGGTTTTGATCCTTGGTTGCAGGTTGTTTAATCACCAAATGATGATGAAATCAACACTACTGGAGTTACTTTTGCCAGTAGAAACAAGGAATCAAGATGATTTTGCCGAAACAAACTGATTACAACGCCTTACAGGAGCGCTTGGTAAGTGTTTTGAGTCATTGATCGAGTTATATAGTTTATAAGAGATGTCAAGTGTATGAATAACTATCAATCATATAATGTCATGTATCGACCCTATACAGTTGAAACTTTTTTTTTGTATTGTATCAGTGCCATATCATATCGATACCCTAAAAATAAGATAAGTATCGGTTAGTATCGGCAGATACACTAAGATACTTAAAACCTTGGCTATCTCAATAGAAAGGAGCATTTACGCAATGCTGTAGACTATGGCAAAACATATATGTTTTCATCGCACCACGGTGAGCCAAGGCAAGGCCAATGCACCATGGCGCCTGGTGCCTAGGCATTAGCGATGTCAAGGGGCCCAAGGCAGCAATATATTACAGGTATATTTGCCATATTCAAAATACTAGAGGCACCCGGCTGTCGAGGCAACACCTTGACAACTATGAATAGCAGAACAGTTGAATCAGAAGTTGAATAGGAAGCATGTGCCACATCCATTACAAAGAAATCCAAGGCATGGAGGCGAACATTGAATTCATCATCCATATAAAATGTGCAATGATAAAAGCTACATACACATGAAATATAAGTATAAATTTCCTGCATGGAAGAACTAGCACAAATTGTTTTATCCCATTCGCATATTAGTCCAACCTGAAGGGGACTAAAGGAACACAAAAAACACAAAGGAAATTCAACAAGACCTTTCATGACTCCCCATACCAAAAATGCCCTAACAATGTTAACAATGAAAAATCCGGAAACTTCAAAGATCTAAACCTAATGGATGATTTTTCTTTTGTCACATAGAATCCTTCTGTATGACCCAGAGAATATGGGGGTCAATTGAAGACATAGGTGGGCCTACTTTTAGTATTACTAATCAATGTTTTCATATCTAAGAGACACGAAATCAAATTGAAATCAACATACCTAGATTCAACGTTACAGGCCTAAGTGCATATTGGTTCAGTCACAAAAGTCTAGCACAAGAGATGATCAGATCTTCATTATCTCCCTCTTTACAAATTGAACCCAAGACGAAAGGGGGAGGGGGTTGCATCTCCATCAACCCTCTCTATGGCCGAAATATTTCGGTTTCAACCTGAACCGGCACGAAACATCAAGCGACTCACTAGGCATTCAGGATTTAGACCGAAACTTCCAAGTTTCAGTCGAATCTTGAGTAGAGTTGGTCGTGCCGTTTCGTTTCAAAGAAATGTGACCACGTGATATAAATACATAAAGTCGATCGAAACATTCAGTGTTTCGATCAACTTATACTGAAGGTTCGACAGATTTCGTGTGAAACCTGCTATCAAGGCTAAACACCTCAATTTGAAGTGGAATTTGGGCATCCCAATTCCAATTCTTGGTGGAACTAATTGTTAGAATCTTGTACAAGTCATCTACAATTAAGATTTGGTGGATTTGAGGGAGATTGGTTGAAGATTCATAGTTTCATATAATACCCTATGAAGGTGCAGACAAGAGGAAATAGAGTATTACCCTACAACTAAGATTGGGCTAATGAGGTGCAGAAGGCCATGGCAACCCTCAGGGAGAGAGGGATAAAGAGGAAATTGAACAAGAGGAAGGCAAGGGAAGAGTTTGATATACAATACTGGAGAGACAGAAAAAGGCAGGAGGAGGGTTCTTAGACTCTGATTTTGACCAGGCAGAGGAGGAGCCGGAGCCTATCTGATTCACAGGTGAGACTCAATTTGATCATGCTACCCAGGATGCTGACCATGGTGCAGTGCCCCCACACGTGCATGTTATACCAGAGGCCTGCGTTGCAGGTTCAGATAAGATGAGGAGCATAACGACGTTGACATGGAGATAGATGTTTCTTCCGTGTCTGTCACACTTAGAGGGCTCAGTCTTGATGGTAGTAGTGGGTTCAGGCAACCGGGACCATGGCGTGCACCATTATTTCCCATAGACACATCCAGTTTCAGGTATGGTGGGTATGGTGGGCAAGGCTCGTCATCTTCTTCATTCTGCATTACTCATGGTGATCAATCACAGACTGTGCTGTGGCATCATTCGTCGATAGCATCTTCTCCTTCCCAGGTCCCAATGGCCCTATCAGTCCGGTCCACTGAGCAACTACAATGGAGGAACGTCTGTATTGAAGGTTGGGGTACCTATATGTGGATGATGAGACATATCAGGCTATTCTGATGGACATCTTCCCAATAATTTCCTATTCATGTCTTCGGTGATCTGTGGTATTGACATATAGTAAGAGACCAGGAGGAAGGCAGAGTACTTTGCTTATTCCACCTTTGGGCTTTGGTTTGAACTTGTGAAGTCAGTGACTATACACTTGCACCTTTGATGTAATATTCTGACATTTAATATATTTAATGCTTTTCTCCATTCATCACTTGCAATTTCTTATTTAACTAATTTCTTTCTATTTGGTATGTCATAGTACCAAATTAAGTGTAACATAGATTATCTTTCAGAAATAAAAGGCAAGATCCAATGTACATTACCAACCTAGGGTATGAAACCAAACTAACAATTTGAGTGTGTTTATCAACAATCTACAGGTTCCATGTGTTTAGGGATGCTTAATCAGGGTCTCTGCTAAGTTTCAGCCCAAAATATGGCCATTTGACCACCGAAATGGTCAAACAAATCCACCAACCAACCCCTGCAGAATTTCAACCAGAAGTCAGTCGAAACCTAAAATAATTCAGTTTCACCCAGGTTGACACCAACTTCTTGAACCTTGGTGGACAAATGATATGTCAATTCCGACCATTGGATAGAGAGGCCATGGTCTAGATTAGCCACGTGTCAAATTTTAGAGTCTAATTCAATCAAATACCCCCTTTTGTATTGGCACACATCCCGTGTATGTCCATGTATGTATACCAGTACGCAATACTCTAGACAATAATGTGTACTCTCCCAACTGTGAGCGGGAACAGATGGTTAAGATTAAAAAAAATGTAAAAATAGATGGCTTAGATTTATCTTGTGATTTTTGGAAACATTATTATTATTATTTGGGTTTTTGGGATGGAGGAGGAGGTGTGGTTATTACATACTTTAAGATTGTCAGCCGTCATGAGCCTTGGCGCAACGGTTAAGTTGCACTATTGCAACCTGTTGGTTGCGGGTTCAAAACTTGGAGACAGCCTCTTCTGCGAAGCAGGGGGTAAAACTGCGTACATTTGCCCCTCCTAGACCCTGCAGTAACCGGAGCCTTGTGCACTGGGACTCTTTTTTTTTTATAAGACCGTCAGCCCTCGATAGTTCTAGCCTTGGTTTCTCTACCACTCCTGTCCCAACAGCCAACAAGTCACTAGCAAACAACATAAACCAAGGCATCACCACTTAGTGAGAAGCAGGCTAACTGATTCAAAAACAAGAATAACCCCTGATGTAAACCCATAGAAATCATTTCCACCATGTAATAATTACATTCCTATAATTCAAATAGAAACTTAATTTAAATCATGTGATATTAAAGGTAAATCCCTTTAGATAAGAACCCAATAGTTCTTGTTCACATCTCATGACTCACGATTTGAATCTCAAGTCTTATCAAATCCTATGAGTTGAGTTTCATGATCATCAAAACTACAACAGTGTTGTTTTCTCATTGAATGATGGTGCAAATATAATATGTGTAATTTAGTTCTTTTTTTTTCACATTTACATGACTCCTTTTCCCTCAAACATTCATCAGATTATCTTATAATTTTACTTGAAGCTTCTTCCAATTCAAAAACAACAGTATGGAGAATGTACCCTTTTTCTAATCTTTCACTAAATTGTAAGGAATTTCCCCAATTGAAAGCCAGTATGGTATTCTGATATACTTTTCTTAATCTTTAGTCCATCTCCCTCCCGCTTTTCCTTTTAATGTAACTCCATAAATCTCTCTCTTATCTAATTTTTTTTCTTCATGTTGAATAACTTAGCCAATATAATTGGGTTCCATCATGCATTTCTACACATCTAGTAGAATAAATATAGTCCAAAAGTTTTTGAGTCTACTAAGGATTTTCTTCTAATCTACTTCTACCAATAATGTAAGACAATTAGGGTTAATTTAGCCCCAAATAAAACCCACAAATTCAAAATAGCAGCTAGGGCAGAAATTAGAAAGTTAGGGTTTCAAACCAAACCAGCCTTTGGAATTCAAACCAACTTGGATCAAAGGGTGCTTGTATGGAGGAGAAGCACTGCTAAAAGTTTCACTCAATTTGGATGGCTGAGTTGGGAGATATGGCAGCAACACCAAATTAGAAGGTTTATAGAAAACTTTCATATCAGCACTGCACTTGGTCTCTAAGAAGGATCGATTGTAGGGCTGGGTATGAAGGAGCTTTGCTGCAATTTTGGTGAGATTTTGATGGACAGAAGTGAAGATATGAGAGCAGAATGAAAATAGAAGGTTTGTGAATAATGATTATGGAGCAATCCAGTCAATGGGATGGGCCAGACTTGGGATCGAGTGGGGTGGTTGATGGTGTGGTTCTATGTTCCAAAATCCAGCAGGTTTTGTTGGGGGTCTGTGGAGATATGCAGCTTTGCAGCAGGAACTCAAGTCCAGGAGCAGCAGCAGCCTTCACTCGAATGGAGGAGGCAGTAGCAGCAACAACCTTGGATTGTGGAGTTGTTTGCAGCCTTCAATTGAATCTTCACAGCACTAGTATTGATCACAGTGAAGCAGCAGCACACAGGGTTCGATTGTAAGAGAAAGAGAAGACAAAAGAGAAGGGGGTAGGGGGAATGACTCTCTCAGCCTGGGTCTCTCACCCACAGCTATCCCAGCTGTTGAAACAGGAAATTACTCCCATAATCGGTGGCAAGCTTGGTCAGAAAATTCTATTCTTCAAAATCTGTTTCTATTACAAGAGGGGCTGCCTATTTAATGGTATAGGTCAGCTTACAAAATTAGAAACTTAAGAAATAGTAACTTCTTAAAGAAATAGCAACTTCTAAAAATAGAAACTAGGATTTATAGTTCAACCAACATACAATGAACAAAATTAGAAACTAGTAAATATAGTAACTACTAAAGGATGCAATCATAAAAATAGAAATTAAGGTGCACCAATCCTAGTTGACTGGTCAAAGGAGAAGCTGTCAAAATCGTGGAGCATCTTTGGGCAGCTTCAAGAAATCCTGCTGGGCTGGCTTGAGCTGGTCCAGTTCTGGCCCAAAAAAGGACCTGGTTCGATGGTTCTTCTGCTTCTTCCTCTGACCAGAATCTACATCAACCAGTTTAGATTCCATTGATACCCTTGGTTAGGGGTGCACATGGGCTGGGCCTGGACCTAATGTTGTAATCCAAGCGCACCCATATATAAACTGATTCAGGTCCAAACTACTTCATTGGCTGGCCATGATCACCCCTAACACAGAAGTACCATCCCCCTACAGTCCAAGTTTACAATTTTCCATCTGCCAATTTCTTAGAACAGACTGAATAGTTCCACTTTATACTTTTATTAAATTCATTTTCTTTTCTAGTATTAGTAAATACCGTTTTACTATTTCTAGTGAATTATATTTAATATTGATATCCAATTCTAATTTTATTATTCATAAAAAGCTCAAAACAATTGTTTATAGTATTTTCTCGAATCCTTAAATTTTTATAAGTTGGTCTTTTAGAATTAGGAAAGTCGATGGTCAACAAAGGCAAGTCGTGGGGAACATGTAGTTCAGATTTTTTGGTTACGGAACAGAGCAATTAAATTGCCTGTGGGTGTACTTTTTGGTTGGTTCCAGTCATCCCTTTGCTATTTTCTGCAGTTTTGTCATCATCAATGATACTTTGCTGTTGTGTCTGTTTTCTTACTGCCATTTTACAATTCCTTTTAACTTCTGGGTTAATTAACCATATCTTAAGTTGCAGGTAATTTAAAAGATCTATTGGGTTTTTTATACAGGAAAATCACATAAATGGGTTTATTTTATAGTGAATAAGCCTTGAGTTGGGTTACATATGTGTTCGTGTTGGGGCTTTGATCGAAGGGGTTTACTTTGATTAGCCACTTTAATGGGAATAGAACACGGGTAGAAGCTAGAAGTACGAGATTAGTTTAGTCCCAATTTGCGGAGTTATTTGAGTCCTTTTTATGCTGAAAGTTAGTTGTCAAGTCCTAGAACCTTTAGAAATTGAATCCAAACTTAAGTCCAAGTCTATGTCCTGTTTTTCAAGTCCTAGTTTGAGTAGGAATGCCAAATACTAATCTGTTTTGGCTAATTCCAAGTAGCAGTTTGAATTCCAAATCAGTTTAGGATTGTTCAAGGGTCCAATAATGAAATTTATATTCAAATGTAGAAGACTATGGCCTCACCCACGAGTCCTCTAGAATTTTATGAATAAAATTTGGAAAAAGTTTTCATGTATGGCCGTGCATGTGCACGACCGGCATAAAATGTAGTCAGATTGGCATAAATCCCAATCTGAAATGATATAAACACCCCTGCCCCCCCCCCCATTTGACGGAGTCAATGGGAGTTCTCTAGAATTTTATGAATAAAATTTGGAAAAAGTTTTCATGTACGGCCGTGCATGTGCATGACTGGCATTAAATGCAGTCAGATTGGCATAAATCCCAATCCGAAATGATATAAACACCCCTGCCCCCCCCCCCCCTATTTGACGCAGTCAATGTGAGAATCTCCCACGTACGAATACCTTCCCCCCCCCATAATATTTTTCATTTTTTTTTAACTCTTTTACTGTAGATTGAGTACTTTTCTGACTGGATTCTCGGGTTCAACTTGGTTGATTCCAAGGAGGTTTCAGGTGGATTCCTGCCTGTCTATTTTGTTCTATTCTTCTATTTTCATTATCCGACTAAACAGCACTAGGAGTAGTTTGCACAGATCAATCTAAAGCTCTATTTTCAGAGATATTTTGCAGACCAGTTATGCTGGTTCATATTGGCACTCGACCATAAAATCAGTTTCTGACTGGAAGTACACTAGCTTCTACATTGTTCATGCACAATTATATTCTCTTGATCAGATCCTTCAATTCTTTCAAGAAATCAGGCCATCTAAATCAGCCATCTCTAACCCCAACAAAAAATTATGGAAGAAAGAGCACTATCCAGTTGAGTGCAGCGCGCAGGCCCTGCACCCAGCCAGACACAGGGCTTTGTGAAATTACCGCCACACCCTAATGGAAAAGTGGAAATTCCTGAAGGTGCGGCAGTCATTTCGCACGACCCTGTGTCTGGGGACAGGGACCGCGCACCGCACACCACCAGATAGCGTTCTCTTTCCCAAAAATTATATTTTCTTTTCACTGGTCCCATATATTCTCCCCTAAAACTGCATTTTTCAACTTTTACAAGAAGTGAATATGATTTTCCGCAAATATCTTTTATCTCAATTTTTTTTATCTTCTCTGGGTTAAAATTATATTCCAATCTTTATTTTATTCTGCCTACTGTTTTGTGCTCCACCAAACTCTCTAAAGGGTGTGATTTTATGTCAAAAATAGTAGATATAAGCTTAATTTGAGTAGGTACCCTATATCCTAGGTCCATCATCTGCTTGACCATCAAAAATCAACTGAGTAAATTTACTAAACCGGCCTTTGATCAATTCACGCAAATTCCACAGAACAACCATCTAGTGTGTACGGCCTTTGAATATTCCCTTTAGTGATTCATATTAGAATATTCACTTTATCGATTCATATGAGCCCTTTTTACAGAGAAGTGGCATACATGTGATCAAACCTTTAGTTTCGTAATAAAAATCCTTACCACTCCCCCAGAAGGAGAAGAAGAATCAGGGGGGGGGGTCAAGAATATACTAGTGGATCCTCCAATGACACAAATACGAGTCTGAAAGAACACTAATATGGTTTCTTTGCTAGAGTAACATTACAATGTTCATTCCATAAGACAGTTAATTGAAAGAATTACCTTGACATTTTATTTTATCCACTAAAAAAGAGTCCTTGCCTAACACCGTTTTCCTTTATCATAGGGGGGGGTGTATCTAGAAATTTTATTATATAGATGACAGGTAAGACATTAAATTATCTCATCTCTTATCACATGAATTATTAGTTAGTGATTCCAAAACCTAGTTATCCTCAAGTATATAATATTAGGTATTAATAAAGGATTTCAGGCTACATTATGTTCAGAATTTGCACTAAATTTGCACAGGAAAAAATGGATTCCTTGGCTATCTGGGATGGTCAACTAGATTTTGAAGACCCTGAAGCCGTCAAACAATTGGAGTAGTGTCAACTCAACTCAGCTTTATCCCAACTAAATGGGGTTGGCTACATGGATCCTTTTTCTCCAATCAGCTCTATTCAAAGCCATACAATTGGATAAGTGCCACATTAACTAAATCAACAATCATGATATCAATTTTCTGAGTCAAAATATGAAACTTCGATGGCGTACAGCCTTTGCTGAGATAGGAGAAGGATAAACTAAAAAGGTGGGACAGATGAGGCAAGGTTGAGCTGGATTACAAGATACTGCAGTGAGAGGTTCCTTGCTACCACCAAAATGAAAATCCTGGACAGCTGAAAATAAGATGCTCATAGCATGGAACTAAATCTTGGTCACAACTGACCGAAATCTCCGAGTTGTTTCGGTTTCAGGCTTGGCCAAAATGAAAGCCAAGGTCGAAACCCAGTGTCGAAACCTCGAAACAAGATCCAGCACATCTCGGTTTCGGGCCTGACCTAAACCAAGTCTGAAACCGAGATCCTGATCCTTGGCTGATAGGCTTCGGGGGAAGACAAGCACAACAGGGACCAGGGAGGGAAATCAGAGCTGCAACATGGTAATTATGCCTGCCCAAGAAAATGCCTCCCAATTGCACCATTAAGGATCCATGCCTAATCCTTCCCATAATGAAATATCATACATGACAGTATGCCACATCAGTTGCAGAGTGTCAATTAGATAAACTAATTAATCTCACTACCAGTAATTCAGTATATGATTACTTGACAATGCTTTTGGTGGGAAGTCAAGAAAGCTCTCTTAGCCCTCTCATAAGTGGAAAACCTTAGGGCCAAAGGAGTTGACAGCTAGAGGCAAAAGCAGCATGGCCAAGTCTATTTCCAAGAGTTTAACAATGATCATCTTCAGCTGTCACCTATCCTATCTTTTTCTACACCCATGACGTATGTGCTGACCACCATGAGCTTTGTCATGCCACGTGTCAATGGCTGTCATGCAGCTTCTGCTAATAGGGTTATCTAGTTGGAGGCTTGGAGCTTAAGCTTATGCTTATGCTAATTGATCCCAGAGTTCCTCTCTTGGTATGCTAATAAAGGCAGACCAGGCTCTGCCAGTGCTGCTGTGACATGGGGCTAACTGATCATGAGCCACAAAAACCACTCATGGACCTATGGTAAGGCTTTGGTTAAGTGAAATGCTTTACTAAGAGGCAAAAAAGGTCAATGATCATATGTATGGCAGTGAAAATAGTTGAAGACGCATATGCAATATGAAAAAATTGCTCCACAAGGTAATGAAATGGTAAAAAACAGAACTTGTCAAGTCATATACAACATGCATGCATATTGTGGATAGTCGAAATCCTTATAAGTCATATAGTGATGCAAGTATGCAACTAAGAATCCTGAGTGGATGCCCATAAAAACGTCCTGCACATGACGCTGCAGCGGCAGGAGAAAGCAATTAAAGCAGAGTGCATACCATCCAAATTCTTTTAAGTTTTAATTTGAAACATAGGAGAGAAAATCAAATACCATATACATAACACAAAATACTAGATTACAACGTCAATAATGAATGGGGGGTGAGTATAGCTGAACTACATGCTTTAAGGAGCCAAACGTGCAGTAAAGGAAAAAAGAAAGACCAACAACAAACATATACCTAGACCATTTTTTTATTACAATATATACCTGGAAGATGGACTGAGCAGCAGTTGAGCAAATTTGCCACTTCAACAGCGCTTCTCTGGCCAACAAAGCCTGCAACCAGAATTCGTTACCTTTGTGAGATTTCCACTTAGACCGTTCAGGTATTGTTCCAACTGCAGGATCACAAGGACTTTTCGCAGCCTCAAAAACCCAATTCAGCATTTCAGAAAATAAACACTCTCGCTTTTCTCTTTCTCTTGCGAGAGAAAATATCTTCACTAACATCACAAGAATCCAATATCAATACTTCATCATCATCGTCCACATTATTTTTGCCACCATTAACTTGCATCGCATTATGCACGTCATGCATGTAATCTGAGTCTAGAGTAGCTGGCAAGAGAAGCACGTTCTTCACTGAATCCAATTGAACGCGTCCGCCGTCTATCTTCATTTGATCTGACAGTTCAGATAGCATAACTTGAAATTCAGTCCGTAGCTCCGCGGGTAACACACCCAGGTTCCCACCACTGCCCGACAAAACTTCTCTTGCTCGCTTATCTTTCAATATTCTCTGCAACCATCGATCCAACGTACCCAAATAATTCACGTAAACAAGTTTCAGAGACGAAGCCAATCTCGAACCGAAGCCGGATTCTTCTGCCACCGAAGCCCACAGTCCATTCTTGCACACGCAATCGTATCCTCCCTTACGTCTCACGACCCAGAAGAGTTTAAACAAATCGACACACCGTGCATCTCCAAGCATTGCAGGTAGGGACCGAAGTTCTTCTCCCACAGAGATCTCTTTGAGAAAAACAGGAAGAATTTGATCAAAGAAGCACCGCACCTTATCTTTGCAACCAGAAAGACTTTCTTTCACAGAATTATCGAGATCAAAGCAGAAGATATTGGTCTGAAGATTGCCAAGGATTTCGACGCACTTTAGAACTGACCCATCAGCCAAAATCGACCATCCTGCCATGGATTTCGAATTCAAACCCTAAACAAACGGAGAATTCGTTCTTCACTTGTGTTTTTTCTTTGAATGTTTGAAATGAACGAACAAAGAACAGTACAAAAAAGCATTTCCCAAAAAAAATAAAAATAAATAAAAAAGAAAGGGGAAAGAAAATGAAAGATACTGAATTAAATCAATCTAGGCATCTGAGGGAGATGATGATTTGGCGGGAACCCGATGATCTAGGGCACAGGAGCTGCTCTGGCCAACCTCAGTACCCCCCTTTGTTTTTTTTTTGTCCCGCGCTTTCTTTCACTCACTAGACTCGCAATTACATACACTAGTGAGACACGCTCTCTGTCTCGGTGACTCCTGAGTCCTGAATGAACTGACCCTCTCTCGCAATTGCTTTTATGTTTGGGGGTTTCACCACAAAAAAAAAAATATATATATATATATATATATGTTAGGGGGTTGAATACTTGAACCGAAAGAACAAGTGGGGTTTGTTAATGCCTTATTGGTATGGTTCTCAGATTATTAAACTCAGAATCGGGGTTCGAATCGGGTTTAGTTGATTTCAATTTAAGTTGGGCTTGGTCAGAATTCGATCGATACCCTAGAAACCCAGCATGGATCAGTCACTCTAGATTAATCAAAATGGGGATTGGTCTTGGCTGATTTCGATTGTGAAGGGAAAAAGAATAAGTGGGATTTGTTAATAGTATGGTTCCAAGATTATTAAACTCGGAATTGGAATTCGGATCAGGTTTAGTTGATCAATTTAAGTTGGAATTGATCAGAATCGATCAAAACCCTAGAACCCAACATGGATCAGTCACTCTAGATTAATCAAAATCAGGATTGGTCGCAGCTGATTTCGATTGTGAAGAGGAAAAGAACAACTAGGTTTGTTAATGGTATGGTTCCAAGATTATTAAACTCAGAATTGGGGTCCGGGTCAGGTTTAGTTGATTTCAATTTAAGTTGGAATTGACTAGAATCGGTCGAAACCCAAGAAACCCAGCATGGATCAATCACTCCGGATTAATCAAAATCAGGATTGGTGGTTGCTGATTTCGACTGCGAAGGGGAAAAAAAAAACAAGTGGGGTCAGTTAATGATATGGTTTCAAGATTATTAAACTCATAATTAGAGTCAGGATCGGGTTTAGTTGATTTCAATTTGAGCTGGAATTGACCAAAATCAATCGAAACCCAACATGGTTCGATCCCTTCGGATTAATCAAAATCGAGATTGGTCGCAGCCGATTTCGATTGTACTTGGATCCCGATGCTTCTTTGAGAGAAAGGCTGCGGTGCTTTTTTGATCAAATTCTTACTACTTTTCACGGGTTGATCCGTAGAACAAAAACTTGCTGAGCATCACTCTTTTCTGTTGATGTCAGGGATGGCCTGGTTCTTTGGTTTCCTTCACAGTTCAAGTAAATGAATCAGAATCAGCTGAATCCTTCACCGAGAATTGGAATCAGATCTCGACCAAATCGGTAGACTCGACCGATTCAATTCCAGATCTTAATTCTTAATTTCTTACACGAGATAGATACAGATCGATAGACGACAGACGTACCTGCAATCGAGGGTTAGTCTCCTTGGCAAGGTTTTCTTTGAGAGACGTACCTGCAATTCTTAATGTCTTGCGGTTTTCTTTCTTTTTGCAAGATTTGAAATTTCTTCTTGGAACTTGAGGAGCACAACGTGAATGAGAGAAAGGAAAAGTTGGTGGAGCCGAATGGGAAACAGCAGGGGTTTGTTGTTGGTATGGTTCCAAGACTAATAAACTCAGAATCGGGTCCCGATCGGGTTTAGTTGATTTTAATTTAAAGCTGTGCTTGATATGTATTCTGGGTCGATTTCATATTCTTTGATCTAAGACAATAAGTTGAAATTGATTGGAATCGATTGAAACCCTAAAACTTGATCACTCCGGATAAATCAAAATTCTTATTTTGATTGTGAAGAAGAAAAAAACAAGTTGGGTTTGTTAATGAGATGGTTCCAAGATTTTTAAACTCAATCCGGAACTGGTTTAGTTGATCTCAATTTAAGTTGAAATTGGTTGTAATCGGTTGAACCTTTAGAACCCCAACATGGATCGGTCACTCAAGATTAATCAAAATTGAGATTGGTCGATTTTGATTGTAAAAGAACAAGTGGGATTTGTTAATGGTATAATTTCAAGATTATTAAACTCAGAGTCGAGGTACGGATCGGGTTTAGTTGATTTCAATTTAAGTTGGGATTGGGTGGAATCGATCAAAACCCTAGAAACTAAGAAACACAACATGGATCAATCACACTAGAATCCAACAAAAAGAAAAAAAATACGAATATGTATGGCAATCAAATGAGTACGGATACATATGAAAATCAA
Organism: Telopea speciosissima; assembly: GCF_018873765.1. Classification (NCBI taxonomy): domain Eukaryota; kingdom Viridiplantae; phylum Streptophyta; class Magnoliopsida; order Proteales; family Proteaceae; genus Telopea; species Telopea speciosissima. The sequence goes on along the minus strand of NC_057916.1, from coordinate 83,193,120 downwards.
ACGAGTATGAATACATACAACAATTAAACAAATTAGACCACAATAATACTGTTAAAAAATCCGGCATAATAAAACGTGTATGTTAATAATACGGTACACATTTAATATGTGTTTAATACAATCACTATATAAACAAAAATATGGGCATATATTCACTATATAACAGTCATTCATCACCTAATAAACAAAATAGTAGTATATAGACAATGATTTTATCAAAAAGAAACCTCAACTAAAATAAACACAATATAATAGATCTGATTTGCTTGGATTAAATGGTATTCTATTAATCATGGTTCTGCCCTAATAAACTCCAAGATCATGGAAGTTTTTATTTAGTTTAAATTTTCTATTCTAAGTTTTCCTACTTGAAACTCATTGTTGGAAAATTGGATTTTGACTGAAACGAGTTGCCCGAGTCAAGTCAAATTTTTGGAAAACTTGATCAAGAGCATGTAGACTAGGTCAAGGAAAAAAAATGGTGAAACTATATCATAAATTGTCCGAGTCAAATAAGATTCAATATTTTTACCTGAATCATGACAAACTCGATGAGTGTAGTCGGTGTTTTTTAAAAACCATAAAGACGATTCACTTAGAAACTAAGTTGAGTAAAATAGTAAATCCATATTCTAAAGTAATAAGAAACCCTCACCTCCTTGACTCCCTTATCTTGTTCAATGGTCTGAACTCAAAATGCAATGATCCTTGATTTCCTTGGTTTTTTTTCTTGATTTTTTCACATTTTTCTGATTTTTACTAATTCATACATATTTATTTATTGCATTCAAAAATTAAAAAACGTGACTCGTTTTTACCAGGTTTAATAAGGTTGAGTTACCAGGTTTTTTTGAAAGACAGAATTTGAAAAGCTGATTTTCCAATCCTAATTCAACTCCGACTCTTAAATCTCTCCTTGTTTTTTAGGGTAATTTACACATACCACCTCTGAGGTTTGATGAAAGGATAATTTTACCCCTCCGTTTTGAAAAATTCTACGTACCCCCCGAGGTTTGCAAACAGTTACAAATAAGCCAATTCTGTCAGTTCATGACTAACAATAGTAAAAATAAGAGGTAATCTGATGGAATTGCCTTTGCAAAAAAAGAAGAAAAAAAAACCTACAATTCATGCACAAAGGGATAGATTTTTTTATTAATTTTTTTTAATTAAAAAACAAAGGGATAGATGACTTATATAGTAGACTTTGAAAAGGGGTTTCTTTCAAGTATAGTAGGCTACAACGAGACAAAAGCCTGTAATTTAATTTGTAATGTCATAAATATCCTTATTTTATAATAGAAACCTAACTAAACATAAGGGATAGATGTGTCCATTTTTTATTTTTTTTGAATTACTAATTTTAGAGAAAAAAAACGATATTAAGGTTAATTATGTAAATTCCCAATCTAAGCAATTGTTTCCCTTCTTCCTCGTGGTCAGAGACGCAGTAGGAGAATTTATGGGAACCTATTGAAAAACAAATGAGAGAGCCCTGATTTATGCCCATTAACCCCGTCGTCTCGGAGCCTCCTTCGCTGATGGAATTGAAGCCCGAGTCCATACAGCCGGAGCAGCAGAGCTCTGTTAGAAAATCTTGGGGTTTTTATAAAATCCTAAACGAATTTCATACAGAAAACTAGAACACGATTGAACAATGAATACGGTAGAAACGATGTGTACCTTATACCTAGGTATGTTGAAAGAGACCTCATAGAGTTTTCCCACGATGAATATGAATAAAACCTCGGTTTGGATCTTTCACAGTCTTCTTCTCCCACTTGCAATTCTTAAATTCTTGATGGAAAGAACAAAGAACAGAGAATGAAATCAAAAGACTACAAGGATTCTAGCAATGTATTTATAATACAAAACCCTAATTCTTGTCTACCCCAACAATGAAAAGGACTATAATACCCCCAATAACCTTAAAGTGGTCTCAACCATGGTTTTTAATCTCGGATCGGATCGACTGACATTGGCCGGATTGGATCGGTACCGGTTGATCCCGAGATTAGACCGATACGATAAGGTTTTATAGAATCGTTCCCTGAATCGGCCAATCTGATCCGATACTTGCCATTTTTTGGGGTTTTAAAATTCATATGTTTTTTTGGTCCCGAACCTTTCAAGTTGTGATTCATAGATTTGGGGTTTCAAATCCATGAGAAAAAGGGGGAATCTTACCGTTTTACTAGGGAATCGATTAAGGGAATATTTCATTCCAGTTAAACATTGATCTGCTTAACATGGTTAGGGTTTCAAAACCCAAGTTCTGAGTCTTTCATGCTGTTATTTAGAGATTTAGCCTCAAATATGCGAGTGAAAAGTGGGGGATCTTACAGTTTTATACTAGGAATCTATTATGAGAAGATTTCATTCCTTGAAAACATTGATTCGATCCCATTAAACGTGGAGTTTTTTAAATAATGACGGTGGTGGGTGAGGTTGAGGAAGTGGAAAAGATAAGTCCAACCTAAAAAATAGGATTAGGAAGTGATTACCGTTTTTAAGCCTTTTTTTTTTATTTTTTAATATTTTTATGACTGATACAACAATTGTTCCGATAAACCTGGATTTTAATAATTTTTAGTCGATCTAAGATGATTGACGGATCCAGATCAGTATTAGTCCTGAGTCTTGACCCATCCCAAGATTAGGAACCTTGGTCCCAACCCTGGTTTATGCCAATAGGTGGGGTATAATTAATTAAGCCCACAAAACCTAACACTCTCAATACAGAATTTGGTGTAGGGATGTCTTTGGTTCTATTCATTCATATCATCTGATGGAAGAGCAGGGATTGAAGAATAGGAAGCGGAGTGGGTCGAAGGTGGAGAGCAACTTGAGGCTTCCTTGCATTGGATCCTGGACGGACGTTTATGGTGTCAATAACCATGGAAACCTTTTTAGGGGTATTCCTAGGGGTGTCAATTGGTCTGATTCTGGACTATCGGTCCAATTCCTTAAAGTTCCGGCACTAAGGGTTCAGGACCAGAATTAGACCAATAAGCTAATAGATTCTAAACCTGAGATCCAAGACCATTAGCTAATGGGTGATAAGTTCCAGTTCCAGTTCCTAAACGGCTCTAAACAGTGCAAGATAATACTAAAAAAAACTCTAATACATGCTACATATATTCAATAATATTACACAAAGATATTAATTTCATTCACATGAGATACGCAACCTACTATCAAATTTTTTTCCCCCTCAAATCACTAGTCTATATTACTTCTTGTTTTGTATTCAACTAATACGTAGGAACATCACCACCCTCATAAGTTAAGATTATTTTATGGTATGTTCTTAAGTTAGTATATTGAAAAAGTGGTACTGGTCAAAATTAAAGACTAAAACAATAAAATGTTTGACCTTAGCTCTCATGACCTTAAATGTAAACAAATCATCATCCGTTAGGGTGTTATCTGAACGGAGATGGAACACAGCGGAAGAGGATTTCGTACGGGTTTGATTACAAGTTTCACAAACTTGAACGATCTTCGAATATCTTGTCAGATTTCTCCACAAAGAACTCCACACCACAAATCCTTAGGAAGAGATGGAATCTCACAGAGAACACAAATACTTGGAGAGTAAAGAGAGAGAGAGAGAGAGACATTTTGATTTTCAGTTATATTGCCTTAAGATTAAATGTCTTCTATTTATAACAAAAAACCCTAAGGCCCCTTCTTTTAGACTCACACTAGGAATCGACAAAAGAGGGGGGGGGGGGGAGAGTTAGCCACTTAAGTGGCCGGCCCTCTCTCCCTAGGTCGTGGGTTGGGTCCGGTCAACCCCTTGTGGGTGGCTTGGACCGGGCCTTGGGCCCATGTCCAATTTACATTAAGTTTTAAGAATTATATAATATATAGGCTTAGAATGTGAATTTGCTCCGATTCCAACGATTCCTAATTGGTCTATCGGTTCTAGAACCGTAGGGAGACCAACAACTTAAATGGTCACTATGGAATCCAGCAAAAAGAAAAAATATGGATACATATGGTAATCAAACGAGTATAGATACGTACGACAATTAAATGGATCAGACAACAATAATAATTTTAAAAAATCCGACATTATAAAATGTGTACGGTAATGATACGATACATGTTTAATGCAGACGTTCTATAAAACAAAAGTATAGACATATATTCACTATGTAACAGACATTCACCACCTAATAAACAAAATAATAATATATAGACAATGATTTTATCAAAACAAAAAACCTCAACTAAAATAAACACAATATAATAGATCTGATTTGCTTGGATTAAATAGTATTCTGTTAATCATGATTCTGCCCTAGTAAACTCCAAGATCATATTCTGAATTCGTGATTCAAGTTCTTATTTAGTTTTAGTTTTCTATTCTAAGTTTTCCTAGTTGAAGGTTGAAATCGTATTTTAACTACAACTCTTAAACATCTTTTTTTTAAAATATTGATTTCAGTTTTAGTAACAATTTAGTATTCTGAATTCTTGATTGGATTTCTGTTTTCAAAAACCTAAAATTCTAATAAAATTCAAGTCCTATCTTCTTCATAACCAAGTTTCTGATTTCTCGGATTTATCCTACTAATTAATCATTGGTATATTTTTCTTTGATTTTTGAATCCCTTTTTCCCATTAAGATCAACAACCAATGTTGGATAACAAGAAAGAGAACATTATTGCTAAAACGAGACCACTTCAGCGAAATTCAAGTACAAAGAAACAAACCAAAGCAGGGAAGATGAATAACTAAGAAATAGTTGTAATCCATTGTCACATAGATGGATCAAACAGGAAATCACGAAGTTCGATTTAAGATACCGAAGAGTGAAGGTAGAGATGTTTGAGAGGAGACCTTACATATAGAAATGGCATCTGTTTAGATTCAACCGGGGACGAATTGTGGGTGAAAAAAGGTCAATCGCTACTAAGTTTATAGGAAATCTCGCACTCTCGCCAGCCACTGTTTAATTGAAATGAGAACAGAGATGAAGAAGACGAATGGAATGGGGCAGTCAGCGGCTAGGATTCGAAGAGACGAAGACAAAAGAGGGAGGACCAGAAATCGTATTGCGAGGTTTTTTTTTGGGTCTTTTCTTGTTCTTTGCTTTTTTTGTCCTTTTCTGTTTACGCAAACTAACCTTAAGTTAAAGGGTATTCTACATGTTTAATTCATATTTATACATGTACAGTACGGGCCGACATAAAAAGCGTAAATTTTTTTTTTGATCATATATATAATGATATATATGGTAAAATACGTTTTTTTTTAATCAAACGTTCGAATATATGTATTATACACAAATTTAATAAGTAAGCTTTGGATTAATCAAAATCGGGATTGTTTGTGGCCGATTCTAATTACCCTATATCTGGTGCTTGGAATCACTGAGAATTGGGATCAGATCTCAACCAAATCGATAGATTCGATTCGACCGATCCAATTCCAATTACTTGAACCCTGGTTTGCTTAGTTTGGGTTCAAGTAAAGTGATGGAGTTTTAAGTTTGTTATAAAATGAGATTGGAATTGGGTAATTAGATTGTTACCTGTTTGGATTATCTTTCGTAGATTGAGCCGATCCAAGAAAAGGTAACAACGATCTTACAATTAAAGAATGTGTGCGTCTCCACCACCCAAAACCCCTAGTTAGCTACTTCTGAGATGGAGATAGAGTATCCACAAACAAATAAAAGGGACAGCCCGACTCTCCAATATTTTCTTGCCTGATCGATCGTAAGGGCTCTCAACTCTCTTGATCTGCACTCTCATGAGTAAAAGACATCTCTGCCCCCTTGTTTTGAGGAGGAGAGAGATAGATACATGAGAATGCTAGCGTAGGCCACATTTTCGGATAGAGAACTACTTCCCTAAATTTAATTAGGAGATGATTTATTTTTTTATTTTTTTTATTTTTTGGGATCCAAGAACGTGGTACTTGCGTTAATGCCAGGGTTGCCGGGGTTAATGAAAGCGCATAAATAAGCACCAACAAATTAAGGGTGAGATTTCTATTTTTCATAGGGGTAGGATGATCATTTCAACCCATCATATGTCCGGGTGCAAAGTTTTTTTTTCATTAAAAAAAACAAAAAACTCAGACAGTTGGATTTAGACTGTTTCAAAAAGCACATGATGATGATGGAATGATCACTCGTTAGAAAAAGAAAAAAAATTTTACAAAACCCCAAATCGATATTAATATGTCCAACTTGACAAATGTAACCGTCACACATGGATAAAAAATTCTCATTAATTAATTATATCATTTAATCAATAAAAGACATAGGCTAACCATTGTAACAGCATAAATAATTCCATTTTTTCAAGTCCTTAAAAATATTTTCAACTGTGTATTGATAGATGAAACTGTAATGGATCGAACATGTTTTATATCTATCGATTCTATCCTCCATTGATGAAACTGTACAGGAACTTTTGACAGCATCAAGATCGAACACACACAATTCAGCATGCATATGCATTTGCATTTCAGAAAATTAATAAAAAAAAAAACACTCACTCTCGAATCTCGATCGCTTTAATTTCTCCAATAGTCATCAGTACTTCATCATCATCGTCAACATAAAATTATTGCCACCTTGCGATGCGATGCGATGCAAGAGTTATGTGGACGATGATAACGAAGTAGTAGTGATATTGGATTCCGGTGATGTTTGTGCCAAGGACTCAGCAGCCCTCTTCATCCGCCGCTCTCACTTGTATAGTTGACCTAATTTGAAAAGGGGGTTTCTCTTCTTCTTTCAAGTATACATAATAGTTATAAAGTAGGTTACAGGATTTGTAATGTTATAAACGTCCCTTTAGTTTATAATAGAAACCTAACTAAATGTAAGGGATAGATCTGTCATTTAAAAAATAAAATAAAATATATATAGATATACTAACTTCAGCGTCAAAACCGATGTTAAGGTTAATTATGTAAATTCCCAAGCCAAGCAATTGTTTCCCAGATTTTACTCTACCTTCTTTCTCGTGGTCGTATAGATGCAGTTGGAGAATTTTATGGAAACCTATTGAGAAACAAATGAGAGCCCCTCGATTCATGCCCATTAACCAGCGGAGCTAGCTCTCTGTTAGAAAATCTTGGGGTTCTCTTATAAAGCCCTATTAACGAATCCTATATATAAAATTAGAATACATTGAACAATGAATACATATGAGAGAAATGAAGTGTACCGTATATTTAGGTATGTTGAAGTTGTTTATATTTTATTTTTCGGTCTATTTTGATTAATAAAGAAATAGATTGAAATCTATTTCAGTCAAGACTGATCTCTTAGTCAGTGACTGAAAAACGATCACTGACAAAAAAAAAGGGTCAGTGACTGACAAAACAGTTAAAAACACAGTCAATGACCGAAAATGATCAAAGATTGACCGATTGGTAGTGATCGATTTCAAATAAGTGGGAGTTGTGAAACTACCTGATAACTACAGAAACCACCAATACTACCAAGGATAAATAAAGAAATTCAAAACAAAGGAAGATATCCAACAAATCAATCAAACAAGTCTTTATATTTTTTTCTTTTATTTTTTTTTTAGGAGTAATGTAATGTAGATTTTCACCCATCTGTATGTCTTTTGGAGTAGTGTAATGACCCGATGGATCGACCTGATCCAATGAAGGAGTATTTATATTCTTTTACCCGTTTTATTGTAAAGAGTAGTGAGATTTGGGATTTTTCGATTTAGGGTTTCTGGGAGAAAGCAACAGCACTGTTTTGGGTGTTCTTGAGGGATCTCCATTGTAACTTTCTCGGATTTACATAATGAAACAGTTTCGCCTTCGTCCGTGGATATAGCATATCATACTGGTGTGTGAACCACGTTAAATGTCGTCTTGCTCTGTTTTTATTTCTTTGCATATTTTGATTAGTGTTTGCTCTTACAATTACTATGAACCAATCAATGTTTTCACACTTGCCTCCCTCTTACCATGAACCAATCAATGTTGCACACTTGCCCTCCCTCTCCCTTGTCCCCTGTCCCCTTTTTGATGTTGACCGTTCTCTTCAACTTTCCCTGCGGCCTTCTTTGCAAATCTCTCCCTCTCCGGCACTTCCTCTCCCCTCTCCCTTGTCTTCTCTACCCTCTCCTTCTCCCCTTTTTGGTTATTCCAGAAGCTTCATGTATGTTTTTTAATAATAATGTGAGGCGTCCACATGTTACGCATATGAAAATCCTAAATTGGGTGGACCAGATCGACTGATCTAATTTATGCTTTTCTGAAGTAGATGAGATCAGGATTAATTAGGACCCACTGAATTTAAACCGATTCCTCAACTCATGCATAAAATGGGATGGCTCACGATTTATATACATGGGGTTCAATCGTTAGAGAACCCCATGTATATAATACACGAATTTATTAACTAAGCTAGTTCTGGATTAATCAAAATCGGGATTGCTCGCAGCCGATTCTACTTACCCTATATCTTGCTCTTGGAATCACTGAGAATTGGGATCAGATCTCGACCAAATCGGTAGATTCGACCAATCCAATTCCAATTACTTGAACCCTTGTTTGCTTAGTGTGGGTTCAAGTAAGGTGATGGAGGTTTAAGTTTGTTTTAAAATGAGATTGGAATTGGGTAATTGGATTGTCACCTGTTTGGATTCTCTTTCGTAGATTAAGCCGATCCAAGAAAACAAAGGTAACAACCATCTTACAATTAAGGGAAAATTACGTCTACCACTCCTGTGGTTTCAAATAATTAAGTTTACCATCTCTAGAGTTTCAAAAATTATGTTCATACCCTTGAGTACTTGTTCTATTAGTTTGGAAGGAAATGACAATTTTGCCCTTTATTTTTTAAATTAATTTTTATTCTTTTGTTTTCTTTCTTCTCAGAATTAGGGGTGATTTGAGTTTGAAAGGAAATGACAATTTTACCCCTGAGTATTTTCAAAAAGCAAGAGATAATTTGAGTTTCGTTTGAAATCAGGGGGTGACATGTAATTTACCAAATTCAAAAACACGATTGGAAGTTATAAAAAAATGTGTTGTGTACCTAAAACTATGAAGACTATCAATAAGAAAAACACAAGAGTGAACCCAATTTGTAGTGCAAGAGTGATTGAGATTATGTAATTGCAAGATTATTGCTATGGAAGAGACCAGCCACATGTTAATAACTTTAGGCTTATTCCTAACCTATCAAGGAAGGCAGTCAACCTTAATTTTTAGAGAATATACAAACAATATTTTATAATGCTCAATATGGAAATTTCTCTTTACATGGATTTCCTTTATTATTGATGAATCCAAGGCATTAATAGCAACGTGTGTCTGCTAATTATAGTGGCTAATTGGATCATATATGGAAACTACTGACATTCTTTCACTTGGTCTAGATTATCACATTATGTACGTTGTTATTAAATAATTTAAAAAATGAATTTTTTTTTTCCAAGAGCGTAGCCCTTGAGAGTGCACAAAGAAGTATCGATCAATATGGGTGGAATTTCTGTCTTTCATAGGGATAGGGTGATTATTTTTCCCCATCCTGTGTCTAGATGCAAGGGTCACATTTCTTGACAGAGTTCTTTTTCTGTTAAAAATAAATAAAATCGACACTTGTTGGATTTAGACTGTTTTAGAAAACACATGATGATGGAATGGTCACTCGTTAGAGAAAAACAATTTACAAAAACAAAAATCGATAAATGAAACCGTCACACATGGATCAAAACTCTCATTAATTAGATCATTTAATCAACAAAAGACCTAGGCTAACCATGGAATGTAACAGCATAAACAATTAATTCCTTGTTTTCAAGTCCTTAAAAATATTTTCAACTGTATATTGATAGATGAAACTGTACTGGACATCTTTTATATCTATCTATCCATTGATCAAACCTTGAATTCAACTAAAATCCTATGTGCATAATTTAGTTTAAAAACATTTTAAAAAAACACAAAATAAAAGTGTACCTTTATTGATGTCCGTCCATAGAACTTAATTTATTTCAGAAAATCAAAACACGTACTCTCGCTTTCTCCAATAGTCATCACTACTTCATCATCATCTTCAACATAAAAATTGTTGCCACCATGCGATGCGATGCGATGCGATGCGATGCAAGTTAATGGTGGCAAGAATTTAATGTTGAAGATGATGACGAAGTAGTAGTGATATTGGATTCCAGTGATGTTACTGTAAGGAAGGGCTCCGTTACCAAAAATTAAAAAAGTGTAGGAAGGGCTCAGCCCTCTTGATCCGCCGGTGAAAAGGGGGTTTGTTTCTTTCTTTCTTTCAAGTTTCAACTACTATAGTTGTAGGGATTTCCATAGTTTAATAATTATAAAGTAGGTTACCCAGCCTGTAACCTAAGTTGTAATTGTTATAAATGCCCCTAGTTTGTAATAGAAACCTAACTAAACATAAGGGATAGATTTGTCATTTAAAATATATATATTTTTTGAATTACTAACTTCAGCGTCAAAAGCGATGTTATAAAAGTTAATTATGTAAATTCCCAAGCCAAACAATTGTTTCCCAGATTTTACTCTCTCTTTCTTTCTTTCTCGTGGTCGTAGATGCAGTTGGAGATTTTATGGAAACCTATAGAGAAACAAATGAGAGCCGGGCCCTCGATTCATGCCCATTAACCACGTCGTCTTTCAGCCTTCTTCGCTGATGGAACTGAAACCCTAAGTCCATACAGCCAAAGATCGTTCTTGGAGCAGCAGAGCTCTGTCTCTGTTAGAAAATCTTGGGGTTCTTATAAAACCCTATTAACGAATCCTATATGTATATATAATTAGAACACATTGAACAATGAATACTATGAGAAAAATGAAGTGTACTTTATACCTTATTTTCGATTTATTTCGGTCAATACAGAAATAGATCGAAATCTATTTCAGTCAAGACTGACCTGTTAGTCGGTGATTGAAAAACTTTTAGTAATTGACAAAATAGTCAAAAAATGGTCAAAGATTAACGGATTGGCAGTGACCGATTAACGGTCAGTGACTGATAAACAGCCATCAAGGTGGTTATAACCAATTTCAAATAAGTAGGAATTGTAAAACTACTTGATAATTACAGAAACCACCAAAATCGCCAAGGATACCTATAAATAGAGAAATTAAAAATAAAAGAAGACATCTAACAAATCAATCAAACAAGTCTGTATCTTTTATCTTGTATCTTTTATTTTTCTTTTTTAAGAGTAGTGTAATGTAGATTTTCACCCATCTATATGTCTTTTGGAGTAGTATAATGACCCGATGGATCGACCCAATCCGATGGAAGAGTATTTATATTCTTTACCCTCTTTATTGTAAAGAGTAGTGAGATCTGGGGTTTTTCGATTAAGGGTTTCTGGGAGAGAGCAGCAGTGCTGTTTTGGGTGTTCTTGAGGGATCTCCATTGTAACTTTCCCCGATTTACATAGTGAAACAGCTTCGCCTTCGCCCGTAGATGTAGCACACCATACTGGTGTGTGAACCACTTTAAATCTCTGTATCGTCTTGTCTATTTTTGTTTCTTTTCATGTTTTGATTGGTGTTTGCTCTTACAATTACAATGAACCAATCAATGTTCTCACACTTGCCCTCTCTCTCCCTTGTCCCCTGTCCCCTTTGTGAAGTTGATCCTTCTTTTCAACTTTCCCTGCAGCCTTCTTTGCAAATCTCTCCCTCTCCGGCACTTCCTCTCCCTTCTCCCTTGTCCTCTCTACCCTCTCATTCAGCCCTTCTTGGTTATTCCAGAAGCTTCAAATGAGGCTTCATGTATGTTTAAATAATAATGTGAGGCGTCCACATGTTACGCATATGAAAATCCTAGATTGGGTGGACCAGATCGATCGATCTAATTTATGCTTTTTTTGAACTAGATGAGATTAGGATTAATTAATTAGGACCCACTGATTTTAAGTCGATTCCTCAACTCATGCATAAAATGGGGTGTCTCACGATTCATATACATAGGGCTTAATCGTCAGAGAGGAACGGAAGTGTCAAGAGAAAAGAGAGTGTGAAAATCATGCACACCACTTTATAAATACCAGGTAGCCAAAAAGATACTTATCATTCCTTCATCCGAATTGGGGTCCATGCTGCCTCACCGAAAAAAAGATATAGGCATACAATATGAATTTGGCTAGGCCTTGCCGGGCTGCAAGTGCAAGGGAAAGAAGGAAATTGAATTTTGTCTTACAAAAGAGAGAAAAATAATTGTAATCATGATTGTGTGATTAATTTGAAATATTGTCAATATATGATATTAAATTTTTTTCAAATGAAATTTTTATTTATATATTAAAGTCCAAGGAATTTGGTTGAAATATAAAACTTTAATTCCAAAATTTAAAAAACTTTGAATAATTTCATAATCATTGTTAATAATGGTTACAAAATTTTTGAAAGTTAAAACTTCTACATCATCAATGGCTACTAAAGAATGGTAAACATAAAGTTTACCACTTAGATCATCAAGGCCATCCATATGTTCATTGGTGAAAAAATGTACTACCCACAAAAATGAGGGAAAAAATGGCCTTTTGCCTGTTTTAACACTAAATATGATCTAACATTTGCGAGGCTTGAGCCATCCTCCAAAGCCCAAAGATAGATATTTCAAAATTTTTTACCTTCTCTAACAAGAACTCGTCACAATTTTTTCATCTTCATTGTCTTGCCCACCCCACATTCGCACGCGTTCTGATGCCTGTTCAGCCTGCAATTTAAATTCTCAATTACTTTACTTGTTCAAGAATATATGGGAACCCCATAACTCAATGAATCTATGTTCTGGAAATCAAGACCTACAACATTCCCAACTCTATAAATCAGTCTGTTCATGACTCCAACCATCTATTACAGGCAATTTTATGAAGCTTTTTTAGGTCTAATCTAAATCTTTTTAAGGATACGGTTGGAACATTGATACAAGCTAAATTTTCATAAAACTAGTCTCTTAGGTCTTGCCCATTGGGTGTCATGAATTAATCTCCAAAACGTGGGACCTCATGGGAGGTTATTGCAGCCTAAGGGTGTCAATTGGGTGGTTAGGTTCAGTTTTTTCAGTTTCGGTGTGAGTTTCAACATTGAAACGAACCAACAAGGATTTTCAGTTTCGGTTTGGTTTGTGCTATAGGTTTCAATTCGGTTTGGTTTGGTTTAAAAACCAGGTATAGACTGGTTTTGGGTAGGGATTAGGTAGTGTTTTTAAGATTCGAGGGTCGATTTTAGTGTTCGGTTTGGGTTCAGTTCAGGTTCGGCTCTATCAATGGCCCGTTGGTTTAACCCGAACCTAGCAAAAACCGAATGATGTTCTAACCCGCATGCCAAAGTCGAACCGATAAGGCCTCGATTTGATTTGAAACAGGCTCAATCGGATCGGGTCGGACTGGTTTGCCTAGTTCAACTTAGGTTTTGACATCCTTATTGGAGCCCCAAATGGAGATAATTATATTAGAATCCGGAGTAGGAGAATAACATTTATTGAAAATGATTGTTCATCAATTTTTCACAGCAGCCCTTCAATCACATTATTTTTTTTTTTCCCCCACGTTTCAATGGGGATCCTTGTGTCATTTCATGTAATTTCCAAATGGAGATAATTACATTAGAATCCGGAGTAGGAGAATAACATTTATTGAAAATGATTGTTCGTCAATTTTTCACAGCAGCCCTTCAATCACATTAATTTTTTTTCCCCACGTTTCGTTGGGGATCCTTGTGTCAGTTCATATAATTTGAAATTAAAAAGTATTGGGACTTATAAAGTTATAGTTCTACATGGGTTTGTTCATATCTTCAATACCTTCGTATGCTTTAGGAGCACTTTCCACCTAATACCTTAGGGCAATTCGGGTTGGACCTTCTAACATGGTATCAGAGTCCATGATTCCTTAACTCTTTATCTCGTGTTATTTCCGCGTCTATGGCGGCATTTGCATTCTACCCACACATGAAAGGGATGTTGGGAGCTATAGAATTATGAATCGACATCCTCTACTTCAGCCTGCCCTTATTTCCGTGTGTGCCCTACACACAATGAGACGCGTAAAGACCGGCTTACCCCCGCTCGGGCAGGGGTAAGGCGGCCTTTGTGCGCTCCGTTGTGTGTAGGGCGCACACGGAAGTAGGAGCAAACAGAAGTAGAGGATCCAGACTCTAGAATTATAGTTCCAAATTGGTTTGTTCAAGTCCTTAGTGACTTCATATTTGAGTGGTTCTTTTCACCTAATGCCTTAAGGTTTTGGGCTGAACCCTCCAGTATAAAGTTTCGACATCACTTGGGATGTGAACCCACATTGATGAAATTGCAAGAGCCCAGTTCATAATCAATAAATCATTTATCCATATAATACCCCATTGACTAATAAAAAGTAAGGATTATCTAGTATTTACCTCAACCTTCCAGTTAGTTTTCCAAATGATGAACAGTAGGATCAACGTCTGCAGTGCAGTTCCACAAAGCATGCCAGACCAAATTCCCTAGAGCAGCGAGACCCATTAGTATATATAGATGTTCAATTACCTTATCACTCCACTGTGCAGTTCACCAATTCTATAGATTTTAGTCTACAAGCATTGGAGAGAGAGAGAGAGAGAGAGAGAGAGAGAGAGAGAGAGTACCTTAACTCCCATATCCAATTTATAGCCTAGAAGGAACCCAAGAGGAAGGCCGAATATATAATAACAACCCAGGTTAATATAAGCAACCAATGCTTGCCACCCACCTCCAACAGCAACACCTGCAATAAAATTCAAACAAATGTAAATTAGAACTTAATTAATAGATGCATTTTTTTTTGTAACAGAAAAGAATTTATACCAAACTAAGATGATGCATTATCCATGATTGATACCAAAAAATAAAACAGTGGGACATTAGATTTTTGGGAAAAAAACCCTTAATATTTGGAGGAAATCAATTCCCAATTAAGACATTCTAACTAAAAGAACTTGGAACATCAGAGGCATTGTTGACTCATGAAGAAACAATTAATTTTTATGTATCTCCTGCTTCAAACAAGCAAATATAAATAGGACAGCAGTGAAATTATTTCCCTACTATGATATTTCTAGTAGAAGAAATGAGGGTACTGGTAGAAAAACAACGCCTAGAATGACGATTTTTCAGACGAAATTGCAAAATAAAAGAGAAAGCAAACACGCACAAGACAAGATTTACGTGGTTCATCCTCCCCCCCCCCCCCCCTAGAAGGAAGTCTACGTTCATGGTTGACCGATAGTACGAATCCACTAATCTGTGAAGCAAAATACAAAATTCTCTCTGCATTTTCTCAAAAAGATAACAACATTATATAAGAAAACCCTAACCCCCGAAAGAATTGCCCCTCCTTGTAATCCACCCGGTTCAGAACTAAATCGAAATTGGTTGAAATATACATCAAATTGAACCTCTCGACGAGTTCTATAGGGATCGGCACCTATGGTGCTATAATATGCATTTTTTTGACCATTCTGGCGCGTTTCGAAGGCGTCATGACCCGCCGAAGAATCACCACAATACTTTCTGTATTGAGATCAGGCTTCACTAATAACAGGTACTATTTATCTTCTAAGCACCTTGAGACAGTTTATATACTACGTTAATTAATTATTAATTTTAATACTTCTCTTTAACTAAGCTACTAAAAAGGTAACTTACCTGAGATGACTGGCTGGATACTGTTAAGTACCATGGTTACCCCAAGGAAGTAGGCAAGGCGAGAGACAGCTCGCTGCAGCTCCTTACTGCTAGTAAAAATGATAGCAAAATAGTCTTTGGTAACCAAGATAACAACCATGAAGAATAGGCCAATGAGGAGTGACTGAGAAACTATAACAAAGACAGAATATTTAGCAGCTCTTGGGTGTCCTGATCCAAGCTCATTTGAGACTCGAACACTGTAAGAGGAAGAAGAATTAGAATTCAATGAGTGATGTAGAACGATCACCTGAAAAATAGAAAGAACAAATCCGCGACAATTAAAAGAGGACCTAGCTCTCCTCTAGGCGTGGCGGGGGCTGGAGGATCTAGCCCGGTAAAAACAGAGGGGGGGGGGGCAAGGTTTGGACATTTCATAGGGGGGCCCGTCTGTGAAATGACCCAAACAACCCTGTTTTTGTTGTGCTAGATCCTACAGCTCCCGCCACGGCAGGAGGATAACCGAACACATTAAAAGAAGGTATCAAATTCTAAATACACCTATAGAGGTATCATTCAGACATTCCCATTACCTTATAGCAGCATTGATTCCAATAAACAGCATTGCTTCCCAACTATTGAGATTCATACTGAAATAGAAATAAACATGAGAAAAAAAATCAAGATTTAGACAATAATGTTTTCATGAACAGCCACAAGACAACAAATTAATGAATAATAGCTTACCAGACAGAGATGGAGGCAACAGCTATGACTGCATCACCAAGGTGGCCGGTGAGAACAACTAGAGTCATCATGTACCATATCTCAAGGCAAAGCATGACAGCAGAGGCCAGGGAGAGCCTAACGAAGGCCCAAATTTCATTGAAGGCCAACCAAGATAGGCCCTTCCATCCATCCTTGCACCAGCACACCACATAAACCAACAGAGCAATAGAAATTGCCCAGCCAGAAATGTTGTAGGCCAAGGCTGCACCAGACATAGACATGCTAAAGACATAGATGAAGAGCCAGAGCAAGAATACGTGTAGGAGAAGACCGGCGAAACCAACCCAAGCGAGCACCCAAACCTTGCTTTGCGCCTGCAGGAACTTTTGGATTGGGAAATTGATAGCCAGTGAGAACATCTGAGGAATGATTTGGATAGTGAATTTGCCGGCGAGAACAGCGATATCGTGTTCCTGGCCTAGGAGCTCTAGGACAGGAGTTGCAAAGATGTAAATTGGGCAAAGGATGACACAGGTGACTGTAAGGATTATCCACGAGCGTTGCAGGTAAATGCCAAGCATGTACACCTGCCCAGCACCAAACGCCTGACCACATAGCGTCTCTAGTGCGCTTCCCATACCAAGCTGCCATTTATATAACTCAGAAAAATTAGTTGAATTAGAAGAGAGAGACACTGGTTCAGTTCCATTTTAACTTTTTGATTCCCATTCATTCTATTTTTATGATTCCGGGTCCTGTGAGAAGGAGTCCGGATTCTCTACGACATGGGGTGCCG
Source organism: Telopea speciosissima (assembly GCF_018873765.1). Classification (NCBI taxonomy): domain Eukaryota; kingdom Viridiplantae; phylum Streptophyta; class Magnoliopsida; order Proteales; family Proteaceae; genus Telopea; species Telopea speciosissima. The sequence continues at coordinate 83,175,957 of NC_057916.1, read as the reverse complement.
CATGCCAAAGGTGGGCTCCACAATCATGGATTGTGAGATTCATGTAAGATAGCAACTCGTTGGATATAGGGTTTTTTTGGGAGAACAAGGCACCGATGGTCCTCTGCAGTTACATAGGCAAACTCCTGATTTTAGAACATCTGAGCAAAAAACAAAAACAACCAATGCCAGAAGACTTCACAGCTTAAGAGTATTTTCCAAAACACTCTGCTAGATTCCATTTCCTTGGCTGTGAGCCTGAGTAACACATAAATTTTAAATTTAATTACTTATTTCAATCATATCCACCTATGGATTGGATTGGCAATCATCCTATGAGCTATGATTAGACGATTATCTAGATCGACAATATATCAACGAAGTTTGGATATTAAAAGATTGAGACAGCCCAATGTCATCTTGGCCAAGTCTTGGGATTAAAGGATTAGAGATGTTGATCATAGGATGACATCGAATCCCATAAAATAGGGGAACGGCAAATATTAAAAAGAAAAAAAACCTAATTTTCTAATTAGAGTGTGTTGCTTATGACACACGTGTGAGGTTAGCATTTTGTCTCACACAGTTTTAATTCTCTAAAATAAAGAAAATTGTTGATATGATGATTACTTAGCTTAGGCAACTTAACCACTTAAAATAGAGTTATTTGACTGATCACAATCAGTATAGAATGAGAAACCGTTTGATAACTATCTATCTATAAATAACTTTAATTGGTGCTTATTAATAGTGCTTTGAGTGGGGAAATGAGGGTTTCACGTGTTTATTTATTTATTTATTTTTATTTATGGGAGAAAGAATGCTAATTGGTGCTTTGTCTTGGCATGTACTTGTGTGCTGACACAACGATGCAACCCCAGCCAGGCAGAAAGGATTAGGGATATACCGATCATTTTCGTGTGGGTGTACCTAGATGTAGGTACACATCGACGAACATCACTGGGTAACAATCCTTTTCTTTTTTATTTATTTTAAAAATAAAAATGAGCTCATGATCTCTGTGCCGCAGTGCAGGCTGTGCCCAGGCACATGGGCTTGCCACTCAAGGGGGGTAGGATGGTCATTGTACCCACCCCCATGTGTCTGGACGCAACTTGCACCCCCAGCACTAAGAACATTCTTCTAATAAAAATATGGAAGAAAATTCTTTCTCCGGGAGTGTGGCCTATGCCAGCACTCCCATGAGTCTATCTCTCTCCTCCCCATTTGAAAAGACACCTCCACCCCCTTGTTTTAAAGAGGAGAGAGATAGACACATGGGAGTGCTGGCATAGGCCACACTTCCGAACAGAAAACTATTTCCCTAAAAAAAAATATACCTCACATGATTTGACATTGACAATTTATACTGGTTGGTGCCAAGAGACAATGAATCGTACAATACTATTGGGCATTTATAGAGTTGTGGGCCCACATATTAAATGTAAGAAGGAATGCATAAGAATCTGCACACTTAGTGGTGGCTATTCCCCTCTCCACACATTACCAAAAATGTTTTTTATAAATTTTTTGAAATAAATGTCTACGCCTTGTTGTGAAGATCGATAATACCCCAAATCTCTAACACCATTCAAATGTTTTCACCCTAATTACCGTGGCTGAAGGAAAATCGTCCCCAACTTCATTTGCTCTCAAAAATTGAAAAAGACGGTTTTACAGGCGCATTTGGATCCTCTATGGTGCAATTCCCCGTCTTGCCTGTGCTACGCAAACACAAGGCCTCTTGTAAATTGAAAAAGATGGTTTTACAGAAAATGGCGAACTTGGATCCTCTACGGGCGCAGCTACCCGTCTTGCCTATGCTACGTACGTAGACACAGGGTTGTGCACAAAGACCGCCTCACCCCTGCTTGAACGCCTTGCCTGAGTGGAGGTAAGACAATCTTTGCATATGGTTCTGTGTCTGCTCAGCACAGACGGACAAGTAGTTACATTGTAGAAGATCCAGATCCGAAGACGGCCTAGTTTTTGCATCGGAGGAGTTTATTTATCATCCTTATTCTTCCTCGTTAATACAGCTTCACTGTATTTTCGGACATTACCAAAAGCATAGAAACTGTATCTTTGGACCGGGGGTGCAAGTACAACTTTACAAGCAGCGCTCAAAGACATTTTTTCTAAAGGGAAAGAACTAAATATATGCATTCTAAATGGTAGCGGATGAAACAGTACATGCACGTTGGGCTCCTCTATAGCACAACAGAGAGTGTACTGCACATCCAACGGCCTACAATGCTTGGGCATGCAGCCCAACACCCCACCTGTGTGTTGGGCTACTGCGTACCCAAGTACTGTGGGCCATCAGATGGTACGCTACACTCCCGGTCGCAGAGGACCCATATCCCAGTACATGCAGCGTTGCTGAGATCAGCAGCCCGCTCGCCATTGATGGACCCTTTCATGATAACAAACATTCTAAGAAAAAACAGTAGTGCTTGAGGCTTAGACGAATCATCCATTGAGAGAGAGAGAGAAAGAAGGAAGTGCTTACCAGGAAGCCTAAGGAAAAGTTAGAGATGACGGATAAGGCAATGCCAACGGCGGAAAGCTCGATATTACCAAGGTGACCGACGAAGATCTGGGTGAAAGAGTTAAGCCCATTGAGGCAGAGTATGTTGAAAGCGATAGGACCAGCGATGACCCACAGCTTCACTGACTCTTTCCAAAACACAGATTTGGCATCGCCGAAGCTTTTCAACGGAGGGTAATCACCTTCTCCCGATTCAACTACTATGGGGTTGGATGGCGCATGATGAAGCAGGTCGTAAGGTTCGATGGAGACGCCGCCATCGATCAGCGGTTCCTCCATCTCCGGTGACGACGATGATTTGCTACTCCTGTTGATCGTCGATCTGTTTCCAATTATTAACTTTCCTTATCCTCTACTACTCCTACCTCCTTCCCTCATTCGTTCTTATAATAGTTGGCGATTGAATTTTTATTTTATTTATAATTTGTATCCCATTCGTCCTAATGAATGCGACTGGTTGGCGATGGAATTTTTATTTTTTTTTAATTTGAATACCATTGGTCCTAATGAATGCGACGTGACATCGTTTGTCATTTCTCTATGAATAGTTTGTTGAGATCTTAGCTCGTGAAATACAGGTGAGACCGGGTCCAGATCTTCTACTGCCGAGTTGCTCGGCTGTACCGTATTGCCTGTCAGAGTTGTGTTGGCTTTTTGCATGAAAAGTGTTCATTTGGGAAAATAGTTATTAGAAAAATTATAAGATGTTTTTGTTTTTTTTCTTTAAATGAAAGTGTAAATTTTGAATCACACAAATCACACACCAATTCCAAAAGGTTAATTGACTTTTAGGATCATGGAATGGCAGATATATACAACACACATCGCACTCACACACCCGTAAACCCACACATCTCTTCTTTTCTTTTTTTTTTTATGAAAAATTATAAGATTATCTACAAATGGGTTTCGATTTACAAAAATTATCCACACAATCTTTGATTTAATCAAAATAACTAGAATAAAGAATGGTATTACAAAACTAGCCAAAATAGTTCTTTGCCCTGCCTTGCCTAGTTCTCCAGTTCCTTTAACAGGGGGGATGGTGAACCCCACCCGGGCAGGGATAGGATGGTCATTCCAACCCCCATGTTAGAGGAACTGGGGAATTGGGCTTGGCAGGAACCTGGAGGGAATAAAGATCCCCAAAACAGTAGAAAATGGATCATCTGCACGTACGAACAGGTGAATGTACATGTGAGAGCCAACCACCTGTCCTATTTTTACCATTTACAAGGGGAGGAGAGGTTTTAATGGAAACAAAATTATAATGTGATTGGCTCTCACATGTATGTTCACCTGTTGGTACGTGCAGAGGAACCGAACTCAAAACAGTACTCATGCATACTTCATATACTTGTTTTTTTTTCTACATATTTACCCCTCTTCTTGGGCCTCTTCCACCATCGTCTTCTAGTGTTGTTGGTTCTAGCACTCTCACATACTTCCTCTCTTTTTCAGAAAATTTATCTGAAGTTGGAATCTCAAACGTGGGAAATGGAATAGGTGAAGCTCTCTCGCCTTTGGTTGTTACATTGGCGAGGGAAATCCTTAGAGCTTGAGCGAGCTCTTAGACTTCCAGCTCACCCAATCTAACGTTTACGTTCATTTAAGCAAGTAAACAAAGTAAAGCACCCTCAAAGAAAAGGTTAAGAAGGTCTCTTCAACAATCTAGTGATAGAATAATTCATGCGAAAACATACATGGAGATCAATGAGCATACAAGCATAATTATGGAGGTGTGATCAGCGTACCTGAATCCATGGTTGTGGAAGCCTTCGTTGCACACGAACTGTATTGATTTGGTCTACCCTCTTCCACAATACTTTAGGTTTTCTTAGGTTAGTCAATTAATGGGTCAGTGATAACTATTTATAGTGGTGAGGGTAGGGACCAACCTTGCAAAGAAACTATGATTTTATTCCCATTAAGGAAACAATACTTTAGGTCTACATATAGAAACTGGACTCATATCATTAAGGTAGCTCCCATCAACATAACTACACCGGTTTTATTAAAATAAAAGTGGGACTATGCCAGCTTACCTTATGAAAATCTTACAATCTCTCACTTGGGTTGCATATGTCACAAGTTTTGATTTTGAAAATTTTTTAAAATGACTCTCCGATTTAGACAAACTGATTGTGGCCACAAAAGATAGTGTTGAATGGAGTACACCTTAAATCTGATGCCTTGGTCCGAATGAAACTACAAACACCCAACAGTGCAGATCATCACATCTAAAGAGGCAAGGGACCTAACACGTCAAAGTGTTTATGGCTTCACTGACTTGGGATGTACAGTATGAGAGTGTGGTATGAAAAATGCATGAGACTGTGATCAATATGCCAATTTTCAAATTGGTCCAGGCTCGAAGCCGAATGAGCCCCCATGAGAGAAATATGTTGGGAGTGATTCAAAATGCCCTGTCCAGATCTTGGCTCGGACGAGGGAGCGATGCGCGCTGGCTGGTGTGCAATAAGGAATTAAAGTTGCACCTTTCCTCACAAGGCGTCTTTTGGGGGATTGGCAAGCGCTTAATCCTACAATTGGTATCAGAGCAGGTGGTCGCGAGTTCGAGTCTCTCCGGTGCCATGGGTGCTTTGTTATTGGGCTTGCATTTAGGGGGGATTGTTGGGAGTGACCCAAAATGCTCTGCCCAGATCTCGGCTAGGGCGAGGGAGCGATGCGTGCTGACTGGTGTGCAATAATGAATTAAAGTTGCACCTTCCCTCACAAGGCATCTTTTGGGGGATTGGCAAACGCTTAATCCTACAAAATATTGAAAACACTTCACATGAGGAAGTTCGTTGGGACTAGGTCCGAATGTTCCAACATACTAGTACACGTCTTCGAAATCGAATGAGGCTCTTTTAGTGAATAAAATGTACGTGTATTTACTTAAGGCCTCAGATACCATAGGAGGCAAATACACCACATAGCCTCAAATATATAAAGGAGGCAAATAATCAAGTGTACACAAGAGAATCTGCATGCATTTACTTAATGCCTCAAATCCAAATGAGACTTTTACTAATAACTGGATGTCCGTGTATTGACTGGAACCTCGTATATCGAATGGGGTAAATACATCACACATATGGCTAATGAGCACATTTATGTGTGAAATCTTAGGGCCATAGAGCATGCAATTTTATACTTGGAACGGAGCTACTCGAGGTTTTTGTTTGTATTTTTAGGTTTTAGGTGAATTCTTATGAAAATGGAGCAAATGAAGCTAAGGAAACATTTTTAATCTATTTAGTGGTGTTTGGCAGTAGTCGGAAGCGCCCAGGAGTTGAGAAAATAAAGTTTGGATTGAGTACTGAAAGAATCACGCTAATAAGTCAAATTTGAACGTGATTATAGTGGGCCCCTTTACATTTTGAGGTGTTAATAGTATGAATGCGTAGCCCATCGAGTTAGCTTCGCAACGGTTCAAACGACACTTGATTTCAAGTTGAAACGAAGAAGTTACAGCCATTTTCGTAATGACGCGCGAAAATGGCCACTGTTTTTAATTTTTATGATAAGGGTTTGTTTGTAATTATTGAAAATCATCAGAGGACAAAGTGAAGCAGAAGTTCAGATTTGAGGGGCTTTAGCATAATTATCAAAAATTATCTTCCTGTTAGCCGAAAGATTCCATTTGGAAGGCTCTGGAGCAGTTCAACTTCAACTTGAGATATCTTGGGCTCCCGAACTCCAAATTGGACGAAATTTGGGTCTATTTTGGGTGATTTTTCGCAAGGCATGCAATAGTGAGGCCTATATAAGCACCTCATGCTCCAATTTTTTTGAAGGACAGAATGGATATTTTATTTGTTGAGTGGAAGCATAGTCATTATTTTCTCTCCTTCAACTTTTCAAGGGCACTTTTGGAATTTTACTATGGATAGATTTCTTTTGAAAAATATTCTCTCATCCATGGAAGGTTGAAAAGTTAAAGATACCTTGATCTTATTGCTTGGAGAAGACACCTACAAAGAAAAGGAAGCACAAGTTTAGAATTAGAAAGTTACTTTTTGAAAAATAGAAGGTTTATGTAGCTAGGATTTTTATCTCTCTTAATTTCTATTTTTATCTTTTTTCTTGGGATTCAAGTAATGTAAAGAAGGAAGGAGAAGAGAATTCTCTTCTCTTCTCTTAGGGAATATTTCTCCTACCTCTTCTCCTCTTCCCCCTATAAATACCCCTTGCCTTTTGGGTTGTAACTAGTTAATTTTTAGTTAGTTCTAGTACGTTCAATTTTAGTTCAATTTTTAGTTCAATTATTAGTGGAATTTCTTCTTCTCTTCTTCTAGTTTTTGGCTTTCTAAGTTCTAATTTGATTTTATGATTTCAATTCCATGGTTGTAATGCTTTTGATTCATGTTTTAATTTTATGTCTTCAATATGGTTGTAATAATTCTAGTTTAGTTTCAAGCTTTCTTGTCTAGGTTTCTAAATTCTAGTGAGAATATTTAGAGACTTGGAAGAGAAAGTCATGGTAGGATTATTCAAGTGTTCAAGCTTCTTCAAATACATTCATGCAAGGCCTAATTAGTTCATGCAATTCAACTTTAGTAGAAGGGAGTATCAATTTCGTATTTTTATTTTTGTGTTATTTTTCTTCTTAATCTCTTAATTCTTCTAGTTTCTAATTTTTTCTTATTCTTTATCTCTTTCTTCTTCTATTAGTTTTATTTTATTAGTATTCTCATCTCCATTAATGCCCTCCATTCTATTAGGAATTTTTATTCTCCATTATTTTAATTTTCATTTTCATTCTCTATCTCTCTAATTCAATCATGCTTTTGGGATTTTTTTTTTTTTAGTTACTATTATCATTATTCATTTAGTAGAATTTTAATCTAATTATTATTGTTTTAATTTCAGATTTAGTAGCGCCATTTCAAGTGTGACATCAACTTCAATCCGGTTCAAGCTTCAATTAGTTAGTTTTATTTCTTTGATTTTTAGTTTTTCTTCTATGTGATTGTTATGTGTGGCTGCAATTTATTTCTTCGAATTCGCGTTAATATTGATAGGTTAGATGCTTGTGTGTTAGGACGTCAATTCAATTCGCTAGATGGTTGGGAGTTAGGATGTGCTAATTTTTGTTAGTTTAATTTAATACTTTAATTTGATTCACTTTGCATTGCTTTAAAGTGAGTAAAATAGAGTGGTGTATATCTCCCTGAGTTTGACCCGTAACCACGATTGATTCGTACACTTGCGGTTATTATTTCTTACAAACAATGACTTCAATTCTGTACGATGCAATTAATCAAGTATATACACATAAATAAATGGCCATAACAAAATATGCATATATATTCTTGAGACTTAAATCAATTGCAACTGAATAAGAAAGACTCCCACTAATAAAATGGATCAAAAGAACTATAAAGTTTCATATTTCTGACATGCTCTTAAAATTTGTTTAGAGTCAAGTCTTTAGTGAGAAGATCAACAATCATGTTATCTGTAGTGATGTACCCTATTGAGTTCTGTGACTAACATATTTTCTTTCTAATAAGAAAGTATAAATATCAATTATGCTGAGTTAAAATTCCTTAACCATAAAATCTGAATAGTGGCATCATAATAAGCCACAAATCCTGTATGCACATAGAAAAACAGTCAGTGTCTGTTATACACTTTTCTAACATATAACACTATCTGTCATCATAAAACAGATATCCAGATGTGGACTTTTAGGTCATGTTGGCAGTTACCTAATGTGCTACTCCAAGATTGCTTAAATATCTACTGAGCACATTAATAAAATAAGCAATATCAATTCATATGTATGAGGTTACATTAAATTACCAACATTAGATGCATAAAGAATATTATTCACCTGAGTTTACTGAGTGTTGGCAAATCTGTCCTATTTTATAAGAGGTCTTTTTATGACAAACCAAGAATGCATATAATTATATTACGGTAAATCTTAATGCTTAAACATAAGAGACTTCACCAAGATCTTTTTAACAAAATGGTTACTACTGTTTTGTCTCATGTAAATGGATAGGATTATTACTTGCAACAAGAATATCATCACTATAAAATACAAGAAAAGATTATCTAACTCCCACTGATCTTCATATAAATGTTCTGGTTCGTAGTACTTTTATTTTATTTTATTATATTCATTCTTTTTACTAAAATCTTTGACTTCAAGTTAATTCTAACTTTGAGTAATATAGGAGATCATCAAACTAAGACAAGAATAAATGAATAATTTATCATACAAGAATCGTATTATGTATTTTATCTCTACTTCACCTAACTTGTATGACATAATTAGTAATTTATAATATAGTCACAAATTCTACTCACACCATCATAAAGAGTGGGTGTAAACATCACAACATCCATGTAAGTGATCTTTCCAGTCTATCATGAATAAGGAATCTTCTATTTATAGGTATAATGAGTTCTTGTTCCTTAGCATTCTCAATCAAAAGTGACATTTTTCTTGATGACCATGTTCATAATGTATTTAATGACTATCAGATATAATCAATCTGACTCCTCCCACTTTTCATAAAGAACATTATCTTCAATGGAGCTATCAGTCAATAGCTTGGGAGGTTCGTTAACTGTAAAATGGCAAAATCCAGTCTCATTATAGCCATAAAAACACTAAAGAATTCCTTTTTATATCCTAAAATAGAACCATTCCAGATTTTGATGGAAGATAATTGAAAATTTTAAACTGGTAAACATGATCACAAAATTTATAAAACATACAATATGCAAAAATTGTAGGCATATCAATATCCCAGTAATATAATTAAAACTGATTAATTTGAGTTTATTAATCAGATTTATCCCAGTTTTATTTTCAATAACTGTAGAAAAATAACAACTGGGGAAAGATCCGACATCATTGGGATCACACCTGTAGTAGCAAGATTGCCCAATACACAGTGGACTCTTTCATATGCAAGGCGAGATGCTTGAAACAACATCACTCTAAAGATTTCGTCACCTGTGGTGGCAGGACAAGAACCTCAAAAGTAGCGAAGCCAAAACATCACCCTTATACCATCAAGTGAAATCAATCAAATGATGACTCACCTGTGGTGGTAAGAGCACATCGTTTGCTATATTGTTTCTTTGACTGCACTCCATCCGAATAGTCAATGATGATCTCACAATCCATATAACTAGCCCACTAAGTGGAAGCATAATCACTTAAATCATGAACCCCATAGACTTAGATTGCTACTGAATGCCCATTTTATTTCAATAATTTTCATCAAGATTATTTTTATCATAAAACACGCATAGCCACTATATTTAAAGAAATGTTACCTACTTTAATCTTTTCGTGACGTTTTGAATTATCACAGGATGTTAATATCATGAATAGGCTACATGTAATTCCTTGTGACGAAACTGAATGTCACAAATTATATAGCACCAATGAGCAAGTAAAAATACATCAATTTGGCTAAAGATTCATAAAAGGCAAATGTAATGCATATAAACCAATATGTAATGCATTCATCACCCATAGTAGGATAGAATTTTATTTTTTTCATGATGAAACCATAAGAAAATTTCATATAAGATCTAAAATTTGTTTACTTTTGAACTAATCAACCTTATTCAAATATGTCATAAACCAGTATGATCAAAATCGGTTAAAATCAAAAGCCAAATGGACAACGAATCTTTAGATTCAAAAACAATTCGATGGGTTGGATTATTGATTCGATCCAACCTAGTGGAACACGATGGCGAAAATATTGATGCACAATAACATGACTAACAAGTTAATAGGTTCATAATTATAACATTGTAGAGGTTCTAAAGTAATAACTGTAAATGCAGAAAATAATCCATAAATATTTCTTGATAAATAATTTTCAGGACCAAAAAAGATATGTAGAACTAATTTACAGAAGCGATTTTTAGAAATGAAACCAAACACAATAATCATAAGATCATATATATATAATTCAGAAATCATTTCAACAAATCAAACTTAAACTGTATGATTTCTGATTCACTTCCATAAACAATTCATGATCAATCCATTTATTAGACTTTTCAAGTAGGTTTCATCAAAACTATGATGAAAGTATTTAATCCGTACCTTTATAAGCCCAAGCTTACTACTTTAATGATCCAAAATCTCAATTATATGTGGATATCATCATGTCCATCTTGTATAGAAGTTACAAAAATTAAAATTTTGATGCCTTCACATATTTATAAGATTGCCTAAAATAACTTTATGGTATAAAAAATGATGGAACATGTGACAACAATATCCCTTCAATGACAAACTTGTAAATACCAGACATTATAAGATTGTGTTTTTCTACATGTCACAAATAACCAAAAGCGTATATCACTGATTATAATACCTTATGACAATACAAAATGTCACGAATTTCTTAATATATTATAATATACATGTGGTTTTATTTACCGCCTTGTGACATAGTTAGATGTCACAACCTTAATGACATTGAATCCACACTTAGAAAAATCCAAAATGTAATGTTGCATATTGTATATGTGTGACATAGCATAACGGAAAACAAAGCATAATAATCATAATAAATAATTAAACAATTAAACAACCAATATGCAGCCAAAGAATTCTTTATGTATCTAAACATAATCTTAGAAGGCTAAAGAGATACTTAATGCCGCCAAACGAACCCTTATGTAGGAATTTAATTTAATGTCCCTTAAATTAAGAGTATACTTTAATATGTTCATGACACTGTATGGAACATTAAATTACCCTTGACTTAAATTTTATATTCTCACCGGTTAAAAAAACTCTTTAAATTCATAATCAAAACTGTTCAAAAATTTGTTTTAAATAGCCTTAAATTAATTCTGAATTTTTTTTTTTTTGAAACTGTTTCTAAAACAGAAATAATTCTCTTATGGGAATTGTTTCTCTAGAACAGAAATAGTTTTCTGAAGCAGAAATATTTCTCTAAAATGTTTCCAAGAATTATTTCAACTAAAAATTATTTATGTGAGTAGAATGAACCAAAACAATTTCTTTGAATAATAAATAACCATATCAAACAAATTGAACCAAAATCTATACAAAGTTCATGATTACATTGTCCCACTGGTCGAACCATATAATCGGCTCGGAGTATATAATTCTATCCTCCTATCGATTCGACCAGTTAATATGACAATGTGCTAAACATGGCATAAAAATAACAATAAACCCTTAATAAACAAAACTAATATAAGCTTGTATCTATATTACACATTTTTCAATTTAATAGACTTTATAATAATAAGCCACCAAAAAACTGAATGAGTTCATTTCCATTGAAAATCCTCTTTAAGTATGTAACAAGTACCACAGTAAATTCCAAGTGTTACCATGCATAAAAGTTTTCTATCGTGACAAATGGAACATCACAAGGTAATATGAAATATGAAAACTAAAAAATATTCAAAGTATGAGCATTTATAGTATTTATATTGTGATAAAACTTAACATCACAAATCAATATGGAACACAATTTTCTTAGTGTTAGCACTCAATAATGTTCTCTATCGTGACAAAAACAGAACATCACGACATTTATATATATGTCCTATCGTTACAATATATAACATCATAAGATAAATATAAAATTAAAATAAAATAATAAATATCTTGTGACACAACTAGATGTAACAACTTTAAATCCTAATAAAAAAACTGGTTCATAATTGTACCAATTAGAAGAACCCAAAAAAAAAGAAAAAAAGAATTGAACCAGATCCAAACCAAAATAGAATTGAACCATTCTTGAACCAGAACAAGATCAGATCGGTCAGAATCAAAGATTGACTAATCAATGGGTCAATCGGCTCGGGTCATGAATCACAAAATATGGACTGGTGGATTGGGTCTTCGGGTCGGGTTAACCCACAGTGCATTTTAGCATCATAAAACCGGCGGATGTTAGCATATCCATCATCATGACAAAACCTTTCAATTATCATTGTCATAAAATAAAATAATAAAACAAAAACTCATCCACCGACAAAAACTCATCCATTATCATTATAATGGGATAAATCTTGTTTTTTTTGGGGAGGAGGTGGTAGCAGCGCGACAAGCATTTTTCCTTAAGCGCGACACTAAGCGCAACGCTTGAATCTGAACCGTTATTTTTTTTAACTTTTAATTGTAACCGTTGAATAAAAAAAGCCATTAACCGGTTCACCCTCAAAGCAGGTTTCTTCTTTTGTCTATTCTTCTTCTTCTTCAGTCTTCTTCTCCATTGAGTCTTCTTGCCCGGAGGGGTTTTCTCCAGCATCGATCGCACCTCCCTCTTCCTTGGACTTAGATCTACTATACTGTGGTGGCGGTGGTGCTGGGTTTGCCATGAGGTTTCCAATCCATCACCATTATCTTCCACAACAACAACAACAGCAAGCTGTTGCCGCTGGAGTATTGCCGACAGCGCATCCACTTTTCTTTTTTGACGCATTTGTTCGGTCGGAGAACATGGGCATGAACCTTCACCGTCTGAGGTTGGACCCAACTACTGCTGATTTTCAGGCTTCTTGATGAGCACATTTATGTGTGAAATCTTAGGACATAAAGCATACATTTTACCACATTGGACAGAGTTACTTTGGTGCTTTCTTGTGTTTTTTAGGTTTTGGACTACTCTGGACTATCAGGAGCTGCATGTCCCAAGTTACACGTAAAGTTGTCATTTTTTCTTCCATGGCTATAAGAGGACTAAATTTGGAGCAAGTTGGACGTGGCGGAACGCAAGTACACATTCGTCTAGCCCACCGTACAATTGATTATTCTTTTCAGTCCAAGAGAGGATAATGTGTCAAAAAGGAGCTGTAGTGCAAGCCCATAGTCAGTCTACCATTGCCCAAGGACGTTTTTGACATTATAGAAGATATTTATAAGCAATGGTGGAGATCCACTGCAAGTACATGGCCGTTTTGGCAATTTTGCATTCTTGAAGAGAGAGAAGAACTGCTACCCACATTGCCATTAGATTCCATTAATTTTGAAGACCCACAAGATGTCCACGATTTTTATGGGTTGCATTTAATGTCCCATGATTTTTAGAGGACACATTGGGAATTTTATTATTTGGTTGAGTGGAATCCTAGTCATCATTATCCTAGTCATCACTCTCTCTCTCCTCCTCCAACTTTTCAAGGGCATTCCTGGAATTTCACTTGGGGTAGATTTATTTTGAAAGATTTTTTCTCATCTATGGAAGGTTGAAAAATCAAAGATGCTTTGATTTTATTGTTTGGAGAAGATATCTACAAAGAAAAGGAAGCACAAGTTAGATTTAAAATTTTACTTTTTTAGAAATAGAAGATTTATGTAAACAATATTCTTTTCTCTCCTTCTTTCTATTTTTTTCTTTTTTTTTGGGATTCAAGGCAATGTAAAGGAGGAAGGAGAAGAGAATATTCTCTTTTCTTAGGAAATATTTCTCTTACACTTCCCTCTTCTCTTTTCTCCCCTTTCCCCTATAAATACCCTCTACCTCTCTTGTAAAGTTTGCTCATTCACTTAGCGAAATTTATTCTCTTCTTCTCCTTCTAATTTGTGATTTTTGGTTTTTCTAAGTTCTAGTTTGCTTTTATGATTTTTAGTTAATGGTTATAATAGGTTTAGTTTATGCTTTAATTTCAATTTAAGTCTTCAATTGGGTTGTAATTTCTTAATTCTAGTTTAGGTTTTAAGCCTTATAGTCTAAGTTCTTAAGTTGATGACAAGACTTGAAGATTTAGAAGAGGAGACCATGATAAATTTATGCAAGTATTCAAGCTTTTCAATTACATTCATGCAAACACATCCAGGTTTTACTATCTAAACTCTCAATCTCATTCTCCATCTCCTCTATCTCTCTCTATCTTCTTCTTCTTCTCCCTCTATTTCTTTTATTTTAATTTTATATGGTTGTGGTTTGTGGATGCAATTTTATTCCCTTATTTCTTTTTATGTGGTTAGTATGTGTGGCTGCATTTTTATTCCTTTCAATTCGCTTTAGTTTGATAGATTAGATGCTTATGTGTTAGGGCGCCGATTTAATCCCTTAATTTTGTTAGAAGCTTATGAGTTATGATGCATTGATTTTCGTTAGTTTAATTAGTTTAATTTAATACTTTAATTTGGTTCACTTTGCATTACTTTTAAGTTAGTTAAATAGAGTGGCGTATATCTCCTTGTGTTCGATCCGTAGCTACGATTGACCCGTACGCTTGCGATTTTATTTTAACTCAAACACTTCTTTTGATGCTTGCGGTGGTGGTGGGCTTCAGAGCGATTCTGACTCGTCCTCAGTCGTCGATTTCAGCCGCCACCCACAGAGTTCTCCTAGGAGATTCGATTTTGACCTGAATCTCCCCCCTGCGTCGAAAGTTGTTTGATATCTCAATTTGGGCGTCGCCGGTTCAGATGGGACTTTTTTCCCCCAAAAAAAATATTTTTATTTCTCGCTCCTTTAATTTTGAACAAAAAACCGAGAGCGGAATTATATGTAAATGTTTTTTTTTTTTTTTAATCCAACACTGATTTTTTTTGCAACTAGAAATCAAAAGTTTCTCCATGTTTTTTTTTTTTGGGTGAATAAAAATTTCTCCATGTTGTTCGTTACTACAGCTATTGTAACCTTTTCACTGATGATTTCTAATTTTTGTTCTAATAAAACATTTGATGATTTCTCTTCATGTCTGGTGTGTTGTTACCATTTTTTTTTGTTCCTTTTTTTTTTTTAAATGGTAGAAAAAACCTTTTTCTTTTGTCGGACAGTGGAAGCTAGTCGGCCGGCATAATCCGAGTTTGTCACGGAGATCAGTGTGCGAAACGGTGTGGTTTTTCATAACAGACGTATGGATGTCTCTGCAGATGAGTTTTGGGTTGCAGATCAGTATCTGAGGAGACAACAGACAAGGAGAGCGAAGGTGAGAGGAGCAAAGGGGCCACTGTGAACAGAGAAGAAGAAGAAGCCGGCTAACCTAAACTCCATTTTCCCTTTCATAAATATAAAAAATAAAAAAAAACCCTCCATCTTGCCGCCGACAATACACAGGAAGGGCAGAGGTGAGAGGAGCGATGGGGGCCACTGTGGACGGAGAAGAAGAGGGTTTTGAGAAAAAAAAATCAAAACAGAGAGAAAATCGAGGATGAGAAAAATGAGAAGGGAGGAATAAGGCTCAGATCGAAGAAGAAGAACAATAGAGGTGTCTTCTCCGGCTAAGGGGATGGAGAGTTCTGTGGCAATCGATTGAATCTCAGGCGTCTTCTCCGGTGAAGGGGTTGCAGAGGATTGTCTCCGGAGATGGGTTTTGGGTTGCAGGTTAGTAGCTGAGGAAGAAGACGTGAGAGCCGGTTGCAGGTTAAAAACTCAACGGTTAAGATTGATTGATTAAATCTCAACGGCTGAGATTTAAGGGGTGCGTTTAGTGGTGCGCTTAAGCTACTTTACTAGTCGCACTACGACTTTTTTCTCTTTTTTTGGTGAAATTTATAATGAGATAATCATTATAAAAAGACAAATCACTTTTCCTTTATAATAAAACAAACCTTTTTAAATACAACAAACTTTTCCATATCTTTAGAATAAAACAAAACCTCTTTTTGTTTTATTACTAATGGAATAAGGAATAATAGATTACCTCTCCTTCTTCCCCAAAACGCAAAGCCAGAAAACGAAAAACCAAATAGGGTTTTAGAAAACCCACTACCGCTGGCTCCAGTGATGGCCGAACCATGGCCTGGCAGCCTCAAAAAATAACGGCAAAGGATCGTCTCCCTCCGGCGACCATAACCCTGCCTTGGTTTCCAGTAAGACCTAACCACAACCAAAATTCAGGGAAAACCTCTTTTTAGGGTTTCAAAATACCACCGTCTCTTGTTACGGCGGCCGAAACAGGGGTCGAAGGCCAGGGAAAAAAAAGATTTGAACAAGAAGAAAGTTCGTTTTTAAGGTTTCAGCAGAAAAAATAAAAAATAAAAACACATGTTGTGGCCGATGCAGGCAACCCAGTGCCTATAAGACCCGAAGAACATACAGAAGATTTCGGTGATCAAAACCCCTTTATCTGACGGGCAAAACACAACATAATCCACTCAAAAAACCTTGTGTGAATTAAATGTTGGGTAATTTACACATATCACCCCTGAGGTTTGACGAAAGGATAATTTTACCCCCCAGTTTCAAAACCCTTTCAACCCTTAACCCTTTCAATCCTTAAGAAATTTAGGGTTTCAAATTGGGAAAAAATCTCAAATCAAAAACCTTTTGCAAGGAAGGAGCACTGGCTTCTCAAAACCCTTTTGCAAGGATAGAGTCTGTGCAAGTCTTCCAAAACAGAACTCTTCATTTCAACTTTGGAGTCTAGGGTTTAATGTTTCAAGTGAGACTTCCATGGAGAAAGACAAGGATAAGCTCAAGGACGCTTAGCTTTAAGGTTTCACATTCTACCTTTTTCAAATTTCACATTTCATCAAAACCCTTTTGCAAGGATGGAGCACTGGCTTATCAAAACCCTTTTGCAAGGATGGACTTTGTGCGAGTCTCCCAAAACAGAACTCTTCATTTCAACTTTGGAGTCTAGGGTTTAATGTTTCAAGTGAGAATTCAATGGAGAAAGACGAGGATAAGCTCAAGGATGCTTAGCTTTAAGGTTTCACATTCTACCTTTTTCAGATTTCACATTTCAATTTCTCTTCTTTTTAAGGTTATCATCTTCAAAAATAGAATTAGAATGTTTATTACTGAAACTTATTTCACTCTGGTGTTGCTGGACTAACACTGTTGCCATAAAAATCGGCCATGATGGATCTGACACTCACATCCGAATGCAACAAAATCCCCGAATCTTCAACCACTCGAAGATTAGGGTTTCTCCTATACACAATCTTCTATTTCCACTTTCTAGCTGGTACCTTTCGATCGCTAGATTTAGAGAGAGAAACTACAACAGCAAGAGAGAGAGAAGAGAAGAGAAGAGAAGAGCCATTGAGTAGTTCGTTGTTTCGCTTTCTTCCTCTGCAACGAATATAAAAGACAGATTTTGTGGAGTCTAGAGAGAGAAAGGAAATGCTTTTGCTTCTCTCTCTCTTATGTTTCTGCTTTAAATCGGCTTCGTCCCTGTCTACTGTTTCTACCTCTTTCTAAAAATTTGTTTTTTCCACTATACCTTTTACAGCGGCCGAGTGGTTGATGAAGCCCAAAATGGCTGTGCAGTCACCATCAAAGTTTAGCCCCCGAAGACCTTCTCAAAGATGTCAGAGGCTATGCTCTCCCACCCCATTATCTCATCTGTAAAGTATCCAGAATCCTTCAGTCTCCAGCCACTTCTGACCCCTTCTTCGAACTCTCCAAGTATCTGAACACTTTAGCCCTAACCATAACCACCTCAGAAGCCAGTGAAATCCTCAAAGCCCTCACCGGAGATGTTCCATTAGAAGCCATGGATGGAGCAATCGATGGGATACCTGTAACTCATCTACCCCAATCCATTTGGGGAAGATGAGTTGCAAGTTTTTTTTTTTTTTTCCCTTGAAGGGGCATTTTTGTCACTTTATCTTTTGATTTTAACAGTGTTAGTCATAAACTGACGGAATGGGTTTATTTGTTACCGTTTATAAACCTCAGGGGGTATGCAGAATTTTCCAAAACTGGGGGGTAAAATCATCATTTCGTCAAACCTCAGGGGTGGTATGTGTAAATTATCCTTAAATGTTTTGTAGTTCGAATCTGAATACTTGCCAAGAAAATAACCGACAAAACCTGCAAGTTATAGAGGCTCAAACCATTGTAGATAACGGCCAATCTTGGTTACTACCGACCATAAAACTCAAATCTGGCGATCACGAATCCGGTAATCCATATTTTAAACCAAAAATTTTTTTATTCAGGTTCATAGAAGCTACGACCATGGTTTCATCCATGGTTGCGGCAGAAATTTATTTTATTTTAATTTTTTATTGATTGACTACCATTCATATATAATAAAAAAATAATTTAGAATTTTAGCCTTTTGATCAACCATGATCCAGCTTTGATACCGTTGATAGAATAATTCATGCGAAAACATACATGGAGATCAATGAGCATACAAACATAATTATGGAGGTGTGATCGGCGTACCTGAATCTATGGTTGTGGAAGCCTCCGTTGCACACGAGTTGTGTTGATCTGGTCTACCCTCTTCTACAATAATTTAGGTTTTCTTAGGTTAGTCACTTAATGGACCAGTGACAACTATTTATAGTGCTGAGGGTAGGGATCAACCCTGCAAACAAACTAGGGTTTCTTTCCCATTAAGGAAACAATACCTTTAGTCCACACAGAGAAACTTGGCTCATACCAGTAAGATAGCTCTCATCAACACAACTAAATTGATTTTATTAAAATAAAAATAGAACTATGCCAGACCACCTTATGAAAATCTTACATGTAGAACTTGATTGTTCTCACTCATTCTACCGTAACCATTCTAACAGCTTAAGAAACTAAAGTTTTAGCATTTCTACATATATTTTAAATGGGAAGAAACATTGAAACTTCATTAACAATTCAAAAACAATAGTAACAAAAAAAATAGGCCAACAAGAAAAAGTGAAGAATCATTACAAAACTCACCCTAGTGGAGAGCAAGAGATTTCTTGGCGATACACAGCTTCGGTCCCTTTTTATCAATGTTGCTCTACATTCACAAGGATTTCTTCCGTGAAAGCAATAGAGATGGACAACTATTGATGGGGATCTACCCCTAAATCTCTTGACAGCCAGCTTGAAGCGTGATAAACCCCTCCCGTCCTACGACTTTGGCCCATGTAGCACACAATTCATGTAGGATTTTTAGCCATTGTGCCGAGGGGCTCCCAAACAAGGGAGGGTTTTCTTTGTTCTTTATCTGTGTGTTTGCAGGTGATGTTGACCCAGGTGCTGGTGGCATCAAGACTATCGTCGGTTCCGAGGCTCCAATCGCCGTTCAATCTTCACCATTGCTTTCTTATCATCGGATGAAACTCCACTTGCCGATCCATCAAATTTGTTTGAAAGTTGGTTGTGGCAGTGCTTCTGGTGGCCTTCATATCATCGGTCGAAGCTCCATTCGTCGATCCAGCAGACTTTGGTAGATCCGGCAAGTCTGTTTGAAAGTAGATTGTGGCAGCGTGTTGACACACATGGGCGTTTTGGCGTTGGACTATTTGGCACGTAGGGGGCCCCCTCTTTTGGCACGCTTGTGCATGCGCTTAATTTTAAGGATAAATTACAGATCATCCCCTGGTTTTTGAAAAAACTCATTCGTCCCCTCTACAGTAACGGTGTCAACTAAAATCTATCTAAAACTTGAAATGACAAATTTAACCCCGAATTTTATTCGACTTTTCATTTTTTTTTTCCATTTCACTTTTCATCTGTCTCCTCTTTCACAATAATCTCTTCCGGCGATGGAGGAGCAGCCCCCGGCGACGAACTCGTCTTCCCCTTCCCTCCTGACCCTTCTGTGATTCTTCTTCTTCATGTTCTCCTTTTTTTAGGTAAACTTTGCATATCTCAAGCTCTGCAATTCCTAGGGTTTTTATTTTTCTTTCAGCTTCTCATTGAGCCCTAAAATCAGAGACTGGTTCGAACATTAACCTCCGGCCGATCGATCGAACGATTTGTATCACTGCTGATCATCTTCTCAGGCCTAAAATCTCACGAACAGAGACACAAAACACAGAGAAAACAGAATTTTTTTTTTGAGTGTAATTGGTAAACCTTGATGAGATCGGCTCTTAGATCAGCGGAAAAATGCAAGCAAACCGAAATTCACCTTGAAATCAAAGCAAATCTAAAGCATCCTTGATGTTCCCCCTTTTTTTTTTCTTTTCCAAAAATCGAAATTCACCTCAGATGAAATCAAAGCAAATCTCCCACTGCCGCTGCATTTTTTTTTTTCTTTTTTTATTCTTCTCATTCTTCTTCCCTTCTCTGTTCCGTGTTTTTTTTTTTATACATTTTTCTCCTCCTCCTTTCCCTTCTTCTATCTTTGTAGCAGTAATGATGGCGGTACCCTGTTTTGGGGTTTTTTTTTTTTTTTTTTTTTTTTTTTTGATTTATGAAATTAATCTGAATCTGACCATCAGATTCAGTTGGTTTCTTAAGGCTTATTCCACCCCTTTGGAAGGTCTTTCCTTCAGTCATGGTGAAGCTCAGAGCAGGCATGAAGATCTTTCTGATCTTGGCTTGCACAGATGGGTTCCTTCGGCGAGGTCTGATATGGAATATGATGGAAGATGAGCGTCGTAATGGCCATAGATGAGGAGTTGAGAGAGAGGATGAGAATGAAATGTTGTTGGAGTTCAGAAGCCTTGCAAGAAGAGGGGGAAGAGATGCAAGGACCAGTGACGGTGGGTTGCAGGTCATATGAGGAAGATAACTGATTTTGGGGTTTTTAGTTACAAGGGTAAAATCATAAATCAACAATGGTCAAGGGTAGTTTAGGGATTTAAATTTATTTAACTGGCTGACATCATCACTTAACATAATAAAACTAACCTTAGGAACTAATTTGTCATTTTGAGGTCTAAATCAGGGGGTGATTTGAGTTTTTTCAAAAATCAGGGGGTGATCTGAGTTTCGATTGAAAACCAAGGGGTGATCGATAATTTACTCTAATTTTAACTGTATCTATAGCTTTTTATCTAGGGAAGTGGTTGTGACCCATACCCCTAGTCTGGATGATCCAGTCAATGGCATGTGAGACTGGGTTAATTTCATTCCTTGGTTTTGGATTCCGTATATCCATATCTTTTGTTTATCATGCTCTCTATCTCTTTTATGTATTTTGATTTCCTTTGGTTGGCGTTGGGCGCGCATGAATGAATAGTCTTCTTTTTACTAAAAAAAAAGAAAATGATTTCTAAAGCAATGACTCCCAACTCTAACTAAACATGCATCACTCCATGAGTGTGTTGGTTGTGTTGAACAATGAGCAACCACATGACCAAGCCACATTGATCAACTTTGTACATTATGGTGTATGAATTGGAAATTGATATTAGATGATATATTTTAGATGACATGTCTATGAATTTACAATGTAGGGTTGTGGAATATATATGCATTAATTTTTTATGTTACAGTTGTTTTGAGAAGCAAGTATTTCAAATAAAAATTCCTCAATTTATATAAGAATAGTGTCATTTTATGGTTTTGTTTTTTTTTTTTTTTTCGAAATATAAACATTTAAAATGCTTACCAATTGTTTTCCGTTTTTTACCGTTCTCTATTGTTATTTATCGTTTTATTTAACCGTCTATTTGTAATTTTACCGTTTAAAACGTGTACCGTTCGTTTCTTTTTTTGGCTGTTCTCGTTTTTGCTAACTATGGTCCTAACTCGCAAGAGAGAATGGTACAAAAAAGAAAATTGGAAGGAAGACGATGGGCATTTCTGTAAAAACATTGTCAGCCGTTTTTGCTAGTACAAGCTGGGCTAGCTTTGGTTGGATTATAACCCTAGGTTAGCCCTGGACAGGATTAGGGTTGAGGGCTTAGGCTTTGGATAAAATTCTTCTCCAATTCTCTAATCTCCAAGTGTGGTGCCGTGCTGACTTGGCCTCCGAAATTTCAGAGTTATGCAGTTCTTTTGACTACATCTTCTTCAGGTTTATCCGGCGCAGTGACAACTGCCTACCGGACTTTCTGGATCGTGGAGCCTCTTCCCTTCAGCTTTCCCGTGTTTGGTCTCCCCCCCCTCCCTTTCATTGTAGTGAGCGGGGGATCTTCACGTACGTGAGCGTACGTGAAGTTTCACCAGACTCTTCTGCCGGGAATCTCTCAGGCTCTTAGTCAATAAATTTTGTCTTTGTCCAAAAAAAATAAAGTGTGGTAAAATGCGGGTCTTGATACACGACACGTGGCATTTTCTAAAGCCAACAGTTAGATCAAAAGAAATAAAAAATACAAAAAAAACTGAATCAATCAATTAACAATAGTTTTTTTTTTTTTTTTTTTTTTTTTTTAATGAAACCAAAGAAATATATTAATTAAAAAACTTGGTAGAACACCGATTGTTTCTCTTGTGCACGAAACGCAAGGTTTAGCTAAACACAAGTCATCTTTAAGCATAGAATAGGTAATGTCTGACGTCCTATTACTTATATACATTAAGTGTTTAACAATAGTTGGATTTAGAAGATGTTCTTCCAAAAAAAAAAAAAGATTTAGAAGATGTCATGTGTTGTGTCTCCAGACTGCATTGTATCGCACTTGGAGATCGACCCCAGTATTACTGGGGGTGCTGTGCGCATCGTGCGGTGCAGCACTACCCATGTGTGCACAGTGGGCCAACGATGCGCACAACACCCCCAGTAATATTGGAGGCGATAAATTTCCGAGAATTAGAGAGGATTTTTATCCGACTTAGTACGATCCAGTATGGTCCATGTTTTGAAATGGACTTCCTTAGACCAGGCTAATGAGCATGCATGCTTATCTTCCCACAAGTTATTATTTTCTAAAAGAGTCCTGGCCTATCTAGAAATTTTATTATTTAGTTAACAGTAAGACATTAAATTATCTCATCTCTACCTCATGGATGATTAGTTAGTATTTCCAAAACCTAGTTATTCTCAAGTGTTTAATATTACGTGGTACTAATTTTGAAGGATTTGGGCTTAAATTGTGTTCAAAATTTCCAATAAACGGATTCCTTGGCTACCAAGGATGTTCAACAAGATTTTGAAGACCTGAAGCTCTCAAACAAATGGAGAAATGTTACAGTAACTAAATTAACAATCATGATATCAATTTTCTGTGTCAAAATATGAACTTCTATGGAGAAAACAGCTTTTGCTGAGATGGGAGAAGGACGAACTAAAAAGGTAACACAGACAGGATTTAAATCCTCTCCAATTCCCCCATGGTGCAGTAAGGTGCAGTTCAGGGGTGGAGAGGTCGACACCAGCTGGCAGGCATAACATCCAACGTACGGTCGGAGCTTGGCCTATCACTTCATCCGAATTGGGGTCCATGCTGCCTCACCAAAGAAAAGGTGCATGTTCAAATCACATCCAAGTAGGTAGCCAAAAAGAATGCCTATCACTTCATCCGAATTGGGGTCCATGCTGCCTCACCAAAGAAAATGTACTTTTTCAAATCACTAGGGTAGAGGGAAACAGATCCTCTACGGCGTAGTTGCCCGAGTGGCCATAGCAGTGCAGGCACAATGAGACGTGCAATGACCGCCTTACCTCTGCTCGGGCAAGGTGCTAGGACAGGGGTAAGGCGGTAAATGCACGCCACACATGATCTGTGCCACTATGATCGCTTAGGCAATTGGGTCGTAGAAGATCTGAACCGTGGGTAGAGACATATCTAAACTTGGTATAGGCTTACAATATGACTTTGGTTAGGTCTTGTCAGGCTGCAAGTGAAAGGGAAAGAAGGAAATTGAATTTTTTTTCTTAAAAAAGAGAATGAAAACAATGTAATCATGATTATGTGATTAATTTGAAATATTGTCAATATATGATATTAAATGTTTTTTTTTCAAATGGAAATTCTTATTTATATATATTAAAATTCAAGGAATTTGATTGAAATGTAAAATAAAATTTAATTCTCAAAGTTAAAAATCTTTAAATAATCTCATAATCATTGTAAATAATGGTTACAAAATTTTTAAAAGTTAAAAGTTCTACATCATCAATGATTACTAAAGTTAGATCATCAAGACCATCCATATGTTCAATAGTGAAAACATGTACTACCCACAAAAATGATGAAAAAATGGCCTTTAATTTGCCAGTTTAATATTAATTAAATATGATCTAACATTTGCAAGGCTCCAGCCATCCTCCAAAGCCTAAAAACAGATACTTCAAAATTTTACCTTCTCTAACAAGAATTTGTCACAATTTTTTCATCTTCCTTGTCTTGCCCACCCCACATTCGCACGCGTTCTGTTGCCTGTTCAGCCTGCAAATTTAAATTCTCAATTACATACCATAGATGTTCAAGGATATAAAGGAACCCCATAACTCAGCGAATCTATGTTCTAGAAATCAAGACCTAAAAGATTCCAAACTCCATAAATCAGCTTGATCATTACTCCAACCATCTATATTACACACAATTTTATGAAGCATTTTAAGGATAAGGTTGGAACATTGATACAAGCTAAAATTACCATAAAACTAGTCTCTTAGGTCTTGCCCATTGGGTGTCATGAATTAACCCCCAAAACGTGGGACCTCATGTAGCCTAAAGGTGTCAAGCGGATGGTTCAGTTCGGGTTCAATTCGGTTTTTTCGCTTTCGGAAAGGGATATATGTTGGAAGCTATAGAATTTTTGTTTCACATTGGTTTGTTCAGGTCCTTAGTTACTTCAGATATTTAAGTGGCTCTTTCCACCTAATCCCTTAAGGTTTTGGGCTGAACCCTCTAACATGTATTAAGTTTCGACATCACTTGCGAAGTGAACCCACATTGATGAAATTGTAAGAGCCCAGTTCATAGACAATAAATCATTTATCCATATAATACCCCCATTGACTAATTAAAAGTAAGGATTATCTAGTATTTACCTCAATCTTCCAGTTGGTTTTCCAAATGATGAACAGTAGAATCAACGTCTGCAGTGCAGTTCCACAGAGCATACCAGACCAAATTCCCTGGAGCAGAGAGACCCATTAGTATATGTAGATGTTCAATTACCTTATCACTCCACTATGCAGTTCACAAATTTTATAGATTTTAGTCTACAAGCATTGGAGAGAGAGAGAGAGAGAGAGAGAGAGAGAGTACCTTCACTCCCATATTCAATTTATAGCCTAAAAGGAACCCAAGAGGAAGCCCGAATATATAATAACAACCCAGGTTAATATAAGCAACCAATGCTTGCCACCCACCTCCAACAGCAACACCTGCAAGAAGATTCAAACAAAAATACCTTAGAACTTAATTAATAGATGCATTTTTTCGTAACAGGAAAAACTTATACCAAACTAAGATGATGCATTATCCATGATTGAATACCAAAAAATAAAACAGTGGGACATTAGAGCTGAGTTTGG
Organism: Telopea speciosissima; assembly: GCF_018873765.1. Lineage (NCBI taxonomy): Eukaryota > Viridiplantae > Streptophyta > Magnoliopsida > Proteales > Proteaceae > Telopea > Telopea speciosissima. The sequence continues at coordinate 83,150,384 of NC_057916.1, read as the reverse complement.
TATGCATCTTGTAATGCATTCTAGGTTGATTTTGCATTCTCGGATAATAAAAATAGTTGTTTTTATCGTTTGAGACTGCAAAATCGACCTAGAATGCATACCAAACACAACCTTGATTTTTGAAAGAAAAAGAAAAACCTTAATATTGGGAGGAAATCAATTCCCAATTAAGACATTCTAACTAAAAGAACTTGGAATATCATGTTATTGGTGAAGCTTGATTTTGGTCTAGAAAGTGGTTCAGAGGATCTTCGGAGGGCCATTTCGGCCTCGAAACGATCTCGGATTGTCGAAAAATGGCGTACATCCCTACCAGAGGCGATGAGTTGTGTTGGGCTTGTCAAGACCTTCGAAATGGTATATTTTGGGATATATGTTATGTTTTGGTCCGACCCTGTCCGATTTGGCATTTTTGGGTCTGGGGGCATTTCTGTACTTTCTGGGTTAGGGCTTCTCTATATATTGTTCTTTTTTCTGGGAGGACTGCTGCGAGGATTTGTAACATTTCCAAAAGATAGTGAAATCTGTTCTATTGCTTAGTTGTGGACATAGCTTCCCATCTTAGGGGTGAACCACGTAAATCTCTATTGTTGTGTGTTGTGTGTGCCTTCTTTGTTTCTCGTTTTCTTCTGCAAATCGCCATTCTGGGCGTTGTTGTCTTGACATATCAGAGGCATTGTTGACTCATGAAGAAACAATTAATTTCTCTATATCTCCTACTTCAAACAAGCAACGAGGACAGCAGTGAAATTATTTCCCTATTGTGATATTCCTAGTAGAAGAAATGAGAGAACTACTTATCTTCTAAGTACCTTAATTGAGACAGTTTATATTCTACATTAATAATTAATTTTAAGAGAAGTCTCCTCAACTAAGCTACTTATCAGCCGAATATAGCAAAGCCACGAATGGCAAGTTATATTCGGTCCAGCCTTGTGAATCTTTGTGACAGCCTTGTGAATCCTTGTGAATCTTCCATATCCAGATTTACCTTAGGTGGAGAGCACAAATGCAGCAAGTTATCACCATTGATATCTTTCCTATTATTTCCTGTAAACATGTATAGCAAGTTATCAGTTGAGAATCTTCTCAATCGTTCATGTATTTATACACCATTGTAAACACTTGTAATTGGGATATATAATCAATACAAACACCATTATTCTCTCTAGTTTATCATGGTATCAGAGACAGCCTAATATCTCCAACGAGTTTACTTTTTTTTCTCTTCCTCGCGTGCCATGGGGGACCCAATACATCCACGTTATACCCGATTATAATTAAATATCATTTCTTCTCGGACGGTAGATACCGCGCCATGTATGCGGTGACTGCTCTCCATGATGGTCAAACCTAGCTACAAAATCGGACACAAGACGGGTTTGCGTGGAGGAAAGATTCCTCAACCGCCGGGGGAAAGTTCCTTCCGACTACCCTCCAAGTACCAGCCGAAGCGAGGAGTTCGGAGAGAGCATCTCGACCGTCACCTCACTGGATATTTCGTCGTGATGAGCTTAGCGTTGCGTGCGGCTCGTCGGGTCATGGGTAATAAACCATGACCTAGCCTCAAGTCTTATTAATTATTCTTCCCTTGGTAACCTCGAGGCGGTCCGGCTTGAACCGAGCTATTTCATGAGAGAAGGGAATAAATTAAGTTCGGGTCCCGCTGCACCTTTAGGAAGTACATTGGGGACTTATACCCATCTCATATGAGCCCATCTAAGAATGGGCTTTTCCTTAATTAAGGTTGTGGGCAGGCCCATTTAACCTATTGGCCCAATGATGGGTTATTCCATCCACTTACCCACATAGGACTAATGGGTTGACCCATTAGGCCTCATGACCCATTTGACTAAGGGTACCCATAGACCCATTTATTATAAAAGAGAGGAGGAGGGGGAGAGAACATTACTTCTTCTTCAACATCCTCTTCTACCCTAAATCGTGGAGGAGAGAAAGAGGAGAGAAAGAGGAGAGAAAGAGAAAGAGGAAGGAGAGAGAGGCTTGGGGAAGGTGGAGACCCCATCTCTTGGCCGAAATCGTGGAGCTTTCATCTTGGGGGTAGGTAAGCTTCTTCCTTCTTCTATTTTGGATTTCAAAAAGGGGTTGGGTAATGGGAGAGATTGACCTAGATCTCTCTTGGAACCTAGGGAGTAGATGGAGCTTTAAAGCCAAGCTATGGTGGAGTTAGTTCACTCCATTATGAGCTCTAATGTGAGGGTTCTCATTGCCATTTGGGAGATTTAAGGTTGGACCCTAAGGAGCTTAGGATAGAGTTTTCTAGAAGTCCTTGTGCCTTAAAACCACTTGAAATGGGGTCCTTGGAGGGAATCCTTCGGATTTTGGACCTAAGGTGTGAGGGTTACATGTGATTTCGCACTGCAAGAAACCCCCAAACTACCTTCCCGAGATGGATTCTGTGAAGGTCGGATTTACACTCGGATTCAGCTTTTTCTAAAACCACATCCGCATCCGACCTTGACAAAAATTGTCCCGAGCCCCTGTGAAGCTCGGATTTACACTTGGATTCAGCTTTTCAAACCACATCTCGCATCCGACCTTGACTAAAACTGTCCCGTTTCCTAGGATTTACATGTGGTTGCAGATTTGGGCATGAAACCACTCCCGCAACCACTTCGTCTCTCAAACCTTATACTTAAGTGTTTATGGGAGATCTTTTGGGATCCGCCTTTCGCTCGCTTTAACCTTATTCCACTCTTTGTATAGGTTAAAATATTCACTTTTGTGGCTTATTGCTTGATCGAGGCGACAACCGATAAACTGGTGCTTGGCGTATACGTTGTGAGTGGGTTTGGTTGTTTGGGCTTGTTATTACTATTGCACTATATATTATGTACTCATTATAATTAATAAGCATGTTTGCGCATATTGCATAATTTTATATCTATTTGTTATAATGTTGATTGGTAATGTTGTATCTTGATGGGTCTCGTGCCGGTGGTACCGGTCCAACCGAACTCTATAAACATTTATGAAGAAATTATGTTGAATGTCATGTTGAATCAGATGCGCTGGTCGTACGTAACCGGCACTAAACCGGATGAAAAGTTGATGCGCCGGATTACCTCTCGGACGATAGGACTTGCATGTAGTATATTGTGGCTAGGATTTCACACCCTTATGCTACGACCCTTACCAACAGGGGTTTAGGTGTTGGGTAATCGCATAATCGGATTCTCGGAGGTGGGAGAGGCCACCATGGTAGTATTGGTTATCGGGTCCGCCACGAGTGGTCTTGGAGGCTTCGATCGGCGTAGGTCCCACGTGACAATTGAGGTTTCATTGTGGCGATAAGTTAAGTGACCCACAAGGTCTCCCGAGTTGTCACAAGAGCATATGCCATTGACTTAGTTGTTTGTTAGGTGGAAAATGGACTTAACATGTACATGCATCATTGACTATGTGAATTGCGTGTTTGTGCATTCCCATCCCCTCACCGCTCGAGCTAACCCCCTCGTGCGCACATTTTTTTAGATTATGGTGCAGTGTGACGGATATCTCGCGGGACTTGGAGTTCAGCCCGGGATACGATGAGATCGGTGAGGAGGAACCGAGGCCGTGTTTGAGGAACATGGCGACAGTGTCCTTGCGATGATTGTGCCTACGGGCATGAGGATATTCTGGGACTCGATCCCTTTTTGATTACTTTTGAGGCTAAGGCCTATGGTGAAATACTTATCGTAATACCATTTTCGATAGTTATTAGATGATCATTGGAAATGTAACTAATTACCGTATTTATCATCTAGCTTTGAACATCTTGTAACTATTCGATTTATACGCTCCGCAATACTACTCATCCTTGGAATGTAATATTCCTCTTTTCTCGCATTCGATATTATATTGTGTTAATATTGATATGATCGTGCGTGGGACACGTGTCGTGATCCGGGCGGTTTAGTAGGATGACACGCGTCGTCCTAGTCACCCTTTATATGATATTATATTCCTTGTCTGGAATAGGGGCGTGACATCCACACAATCTTCTTCAAGCACTACCGATCTGCTGCAGGCCTCCACCTCCAAAACCCCTACGGTTTCTTCACCTTTACCATTGCTGAATCATACTTCCACTATAATAGATCCCATTATCAGCCTTAACCAGCAGTTATCTCCATCCGTGCCCAATGCCCACCATTACATATCCATTAAGCTTTCACCCAAAATTTTTTTATATTGGCGTACACAAATTGAAGCCTTCCTTCAAGGACAAAATCTCTTTGGGTTCCTTGATGGCACCAATCCCTGCCCTGTCGATCCATTAAGTGCAGCAACTTGGCGTCAACAGGATGCGGTTCTCCGCAGTCTTCTTCTCTCCTCTCTCACAGAGGAAGTCTTTCCCCTTATCATTGGAAAGACCACGAGCAGAGATATTTGGGACACCCTCACCACAGCCTACGCTTCTGCATTTGCTACCAGAATCCTCTCTTTGCGTCTTGCCCTCCAACATCTTGTGCATCAGCCAGAAGAATCCGTTGCTTCCTTTTTGCAACGTGCTAAAGCCATTGCCGATGATCTTGCCGCTATCGGGGCACCGATTTCAACTACGGATTTTAATATACACATTTTCAGATCCTTGAGATTAGACCTTCGTGATATCATACCTACACTTGCAGGGCATTTGACCCCTGTATCTTATGATGATTTGCATTCTCAGCTTGTGACTCATGAGTTTTTGCACCTCTCTTCTTTGAAAAAATTGTCTCTTGTTGATGCCAGCACCACCACCACGCCTCCTACTGCCAATATGGCCACCCGTGATGCATCTTCATCCAATCAGCCAAACCGTGCCCCATTTGATCGTGGTGTCTCTAGGGGAGAGAGAAGTGGGCGTGGTCGTGGTGGTCGTGGTCGTGGTTATCGCTCCAACCAACAGCGACGGTTGTGGTGCACTTTTTGCAATCGCAACACACACAATACAGCCAACTGCTACTCAAAACCTCAACAACCGCCCACACATCCATCTGCATACCACACCTATTACCCACCACCACCACCATATGCATATCAGCCTTCACAGCCCTGCCGAATATTACCCATCCTTCCCCACCGTCCTACACATCTTACCCTTCCATGTCACCACCATCTCATGCCACCTGGTACCCTGACATTGGTGCTACTCACCATGTTACACCAGACCTGCAGGCCCTGTCATCCTATGATGCGTATTCAGGTACTGATCAACTCCATGTTGGGAATGGTAAGGGTCTCTCCATTACACATACTGGTAGTTCTTCAATTCCTTCTGCTACTGGTTCTTTATGTCTTTCAAATGTTCTTTGTGTTCCTGAAATGCAAAAATCTTTAATTTCTGTTCAACGTTTTGTTCGTGATAATAATGCCTTTTTTGAGTTTCACCCGTCTTCTTTTTCTGTGAAGGATCAGAAAACCAAGCGCACACTTCCTTCTGGTCCGAGCAATAATGGACTTTACATGCTTCCAGCAGCACATTCAGCACCTCTTGCCAATATTGTTGAGCGTACCTCTTCTGATGGGTGGCATCGTCGCCTTGGCCATCCTCATGCCCAAGTATTTAAAAATATTATTAGCAAACATAATTTACCTATTTCTAATTCCACCTTGAACCCACTTTGTATGGCCTGTCAGCCTGGGAAATCGAGTAAGCTAACTTTACATTCATCTACATTTCACAATTCTTTTCCTTTAGCTGTAATTTTTATGGACATTTGGGGCCCTTCGCATTTTATTTCTGTTAATGGTGTTCGGTACTTCATTATATTTGTTGATGACCATACCCGTTATATCTAGTATTACCCGTTAGTGCGTCGCTCCGAAGCCTTGGATGTGTTTAAAAAATTTCAAGCCCTTGTAGAGCGCTTGTTTTCCAGAAAAATAAAAGCCGTCCAATCAGATTGGGGTGGGGAGTTTCGTTCCTTTTCCAATTTTTTGGCTACCCTAGGGATTCAACACCGAGTTGCTTGTCCCCACACCCATGAGCAATAGGGCACCGTCGAAAGGCGTCATCGCCACATTGTTGAAACAGGGTTGACATTGCTTGCCCAAGGAATGGTGCCTCACTACATTGGCATTTTGCGTTTGAGACGGCGATTTACCTTATAAATCGAATGCCATCTCGTGCTACTGGAGGTAAATCTGCTTTTGAACTCCTACATCATCGTTCTCCTGATTACACTTTTTTGCGTGTCTTTGATTGCTTGTGCTTTCCAAATTTAAGACCTTACAATTCTTACAAAATGGAGTTTCGATCCACTCCATGTGTGTTTTTGGGGTACAACCCCTTTCATTCGGGATACCGTTGCATGGACATTGTCACCCATAAAATATATATTGCACGACATATGCGCTTTAATGAGACGGTATTTCCTTTTTCTTCTTCTAAACCGTCTATACTTGGCCCAGTTCCCACGACCGTACCATCACCACCATGGGCGTTGGTACCAATTATGCATCACCCAACTGGACCCTTCCACCCAACAAAGCCCACCACACCATCATTAAATCCTACATCACCACAACCACAAATCCAGGCCCACCTTCAACATCACCACACCCTACACCAACACCGCCGATCAGCCCTAATCCAACTCCACCAACCAGTCCGCCACATCCCTAAGTGGCTCCCCGACCAAGCCCAAAAATCAGAACCATATCGGACCTTTATGCAGCAACCAAACCCATTCCATACCCATAGCCCTCTATCCCACAGGGTGTTTTTACTACAACCCAAACCGAAGATGCTGAACCAACCTGTTACAGTCAGGCCAAACGCAGCCCTACCTGGCAGGCTGCTATGGCGGATGAGTTTAATGCATTGATTCGAAATGGAACTTGGTCTCTTGTTCCCCCCAACCCCAAATTTAATGTTGTTGGCTGTAAGTGGGTGTACAGGATAAAAAGGAAAGCGGATGGGTCAGTCGAGCGCTACAAGGCCCGTCTTGTTGTAAAGGGCTTCCATCAACAACAAGGAATTGACTACAATGAAACATTTAGTCCAGTGGTGAAACCCACAACTATCCGGACGGTTCTTTCCTTGGCTGTAACAAGTGGCTCGTAAGCTATGCGTTTTTACATGGCAATTTATCTGAGGAGGTGCACATGGTCCAGCCACCTGGGTTTGAGGACCCCACTCACCCTGGTTATGTATGTCGGTTACATCGATCTCTATATGGGCTAAAGCAAGCACCCCGTGCCTGGTTCCATAGGCTGTCCCAATTTCTTATTCACTCAGGTTTTCGGGCATCTCAAACGAATCCGTCCCTGTTTATATATCTTGACAATGGGACTACGACCTATGTTTTGGTCTATGTGTATGACATCTTGGTCACAAGCAGCCATTCCACCCATATATCAGCCCTGCGTGATCAATTGTCCAGGGAATTCTCTATAAAAGATCTAGGCCCGCTACACTATTTTTTGGGCATTGAGGCCGTACCACATTCCCAGGGACTTATCCTATCTCAACAAAGATATATATCGGATCTATTGCAGAAGACTGGCATGACAGATTGCAAGCCGGTCCTCACACCTGTATCGGTCTCCAGTAAGCCGTCAAAGACAGGGGATGCACAATTTCATGATGTCACATTGTATCGCTCCACTGTGGGAGCTCTACAGTATGTCACACTCACCTGCCCAGATGTTGCATATGCAGTAAATAGGGCCTGTCAGCACATGCATGCACTGACCGATGAGCATTGGTCCCTGGTCAAGCGTATACTACGCTATTTAAAAAGTACAAAGTCTCATGGTCTCTTCATAGACAAGAGGCCCAGCACACATTCAGGCCTATTCAGATGTTGACTGGGCTAGTGATAGCACTGATCGACGGTCTACGGGTGGGTTCGCTATTGTTCTTGGCAGCAATTTACTATCTTGGTCATCACGCAACCAGCACACCGTGGCTCAGTCTTCGACAGAGGCCGAATATAAAGTCATGGCGATGCTACATGAGAGTTGACATGGCTAGTGGCATTATTCAAAGAACTTGGGGTTACAGTGCCCACTCTCCCACCCTTTGGTGTGATAATATTGGAGCCACCTACCTATCAGCCAATCCGATTTTTCACACCCGAACCAAACACATTGAGATCGACTATCATTTTGTCCGCGAAAAGGTTGCTCGATGAGAGATTTCAGTATAGTTCATCTCCACGGCAGACCAATTAGCGGACATCTTTACAAAGGGGTTGTCGTCAACCCGGTTCAAGTTCCTTAGTGACAAGCTCAAGATCCGACCCATCGTATCATCAGCTTGAGGGGGTGTATCAGCCGAATATAGCAAAGCCACGAATGGCAAGCTATATTCGGTCCAGCCTTGTGAATCTTTGTGACAGCCTTGTGAATCCTTGTGAATCTTCCATATCCGGATTAACCTTAGGTAGAGAGCACAAATGCAGCAAGTTATCACCATTGATATCTTTCCTATTATTTCTTGTAAACATGTATAGCAAGTTATTAGCTGAGAATCTTCTCAGTTGTTCATGTATTTATACACCATTGTAAACACTTGTAATTGGGATATACAATCAATACAAACACCATTATTCTCTCTAGTTTATCACTACTCAAAAGGTACTCACCTGAGATGACTGGCTGGATACTGTTAAGTACCATGGTTACCCCAAGGAGGTAGGCAAGGCGAGAGACAGCTAGCTGTAGCTCCTTACTGCTAGTAAAAATGATGGCAAAATAGTCTTTGGTAACCAAGATGGCAGCCATGAAGAATAACCCAATGAGAAGTGATTGAGAAACTATAACAAAGACAGAATATTTAGCAGCCCTAGGGTGTCCTGATCCAAGCTCATTTGAGACTCGAACACTGAAACAAGAAGAAGAATTATAACTCAATGAGGGGTGTAGAACAATCACCTGAAAAACAGAAAGAACAAATCCATGATACCTCACCATGAAAAACTACAATCTGATTATAAGATACATGATTCTATTAAACCCAATTCTCTTCCCCTCCCATACAAAAGGAGTGACAAAACCCAGCCAAACCTTAGCTCTTATGGGGGATTTTCTTCATGAGGGGTAATAACGTCATTTTACATTCAAACTAGAAAAATGTGAATGACAATGACAGGTTTTGATAATGACATAATAATGATATGTCACTTTAAACTAATATTTGAAAATCATTTTATACTCCTATCTTAAAAGCATTTTGAGACTAAGATAAGGGGCAATTAAAAAGTGTAAAGTTTTAAAAAGTATTCAGCTCTCCTCCAGCCATGGCGGGAGCTGAAAAATCTAGCCCAACAGAAATAGGGGGGTTTGGGTCATTTCACAGGCGCCCTATGAAATGACCAACCCCCCCCCCCCCTGTTTTTGCTGGGCTGGATCCTCCAACTCCCGCCATGGGTGGAGGAGAGCCAGGTCCTTCTATATTCACCTATAGAGGTGTCATTCAGACACTTCCTTTACCTTATAGCAGCATTGATTCCAATAAATACCATTGCTTCCCAACCATTGAGGTTCATACTGAAATAGAAATAAACATGGAGAAGAAGTCAGGATTTAGACAATAATATTTTTGTAGTTGAATCCAAAAGTAAATTTTGACATAGTATACAATAGTTGTATTTCATGTGCATCCACAAGATAATAAATAGATAGCTTACCAAACAGAGATGGAGGCAACAGATATGACTGCATCACCAAGGTGGCCAGTAAGAACAACTAGAGTCATCATGTACCATATCTCAAGGCAAAGCATGACAGCAGAGGCTAGTGAGAGCGTAACGAAGGCCCAAATTTCATTGAAGGCCAACCAAGATAGGCCCTTCCATCCTTCCTTGCACCAGCACACCACATAAACCAACTGAGCTATAGAAATCGCCCAGCCAGAAATGTTGTAGGCCAAGGCTGCACCAGACATAGACATGCTAAAGACATAGATGAAGAGCCAGAGCAAGAATACGTGAAGGAGAAGACCAGCGAAGCCAACATAAGCGAGTACCCAAACCTTGCTTTGGGCCTGCAGGAACTTTGAGATTGGGAAATTGATAGCCAGTGCAAACATCTGAGGAATGATTTGGATAGTGAATTTACCGGCGAGAACAGCGATATCGTGTTCCTGGCCTATGAGCTCTAGGATAGGAGTTGCAAAGATATAAATTGGGCAAAGGATGACACAGGAGACTGTAAGGATTATCCAAGAGCGTTGCATGTAAATGCCAAGCATGTACACCTGCCCAGCACCAAACGCCTGACCACATAGCGTCTCTAGTGCGCTTCCCATACCAAGCTGCCATTTATATAACTCAGAAAAATTAGTTGAATCAGAAGAAAAGACACTAGTTCAGTGCCTTTTTAACTTTTTGATTCCATTCATTCTAATGCTGAAAAAGAAGAGAAAGGGTATCTCTCTCAATCAATTGTTCATTTATTTTTATGATTGCGGGCCCTGTTAGAAGGAGTCCGGATTCTCTACCCACCTTCCACAATCATGGACGGTGAGATCCATGTGGGGGTAGCAACCTCACATGGGGAGCTGATCCCACCCTGTTGTACAAGGGGTTTAGGGTTTGTTTGAAGGATTTGAGGATCCTCTAGGGTGCGGCTGTCGCCTGTGCTGTGCAGACACTGGGCCACGTGCAAAGACCGTCTTATCCTTATCCGAACACCTTGTCCCGAGTGGAATTAAGGCGGTCTTTGTGAGCTGCCCTATTTCTGTGCAGCACAGGCAGGACGGGTAGCTGCGCTGGATCCTCTATTTGGGAGAGTATAGGCACAGATGATCCACTACACTTACATACGAAAATTGCTGGTTTTAAAATGTCAGAACCAGCAAATGCCAGAAGAGTTCACAGGTTAGAGATGTTACTTCTGATCAGTTTAAAGCTGGATTTGATTCTTTTTCTTTTTGGGGAAAAAATTGTGATTCTTATTCATTCCTTACCAGGCAATGCTTAATTGCTTATTGCACGTCGTAAACTGTAAGATATTCTTAGAGCAGCAAAATATTTTTCTTTTCCTCTTGTCGTTGAGGAAATGAATACGTAATAAGAACTGATAATGGTAGTCAATAATAATTCCATCAGGATAAGGATCTAAGATTTTAATGTAAAAACTCGAATTATTAGGTGGATGGTCCAACTATTACATGAAAACACACTCAAGGGGATTGAGCTCCTCTCGAAGGAGCCCGGCGCCTAAGGAGTGTCCAAGGGGCATCCAGGCATTGGGCTGTGCCGCATACATCCTGATGATTGACTGGACGCACCGGGATGTGTGCGGCACAGCCCAGCCTTGGATGCCCCTGGGCACTGGGCTCCCCCCCCCCCCCCTCCTCCCTTGAAGTGGTAAAATTTTTTGCTGCTACCCGGTTAGAGGAACATTCATGTTACCTAGGCCTGTAGCCCAAAGAAATGAAATAATTCATTTCTCCTGTGGGTTTACAAATACCCTCTTAGGTTTTAGTATTTTTCAAAATGATCGGTAAACCCTGTGGAAAGGCAGAAAGGAGTAAGGATGCATCGATCATTTCATGCATGGTTGTACATTCCAAGACACAACACCAGTTATCGTTCCTTTTACCTTTTATTTATTTTGAAAATATAGAATCCCCTTTTAGTTATTTTGAAAATATATAATCTATTGTTACAAAACAAAAAATATATATATATAGGATCCACATGACACCACGTTGACAACTTTTTGAACCAAACATTGGTAGTAGCATGCAATTTTTCCCATGCTGACAACATGGAAAACCCCTCTACCAAATAAAATACTTCTCAATGTATATTCTGAAGAATTAGTACATGGATTTTATTTCTTTCCAATTCCTATAAATGTGTAGTGGTGTAGTGTTAGATCGAGATGTCGACATTTGACAACTCGGACATGCAACAGTCTTTAGAAATTGAAAAAGATTATTTTCCATCGTACAAGAGAGTAGGGTTTGCAACCACGTCACGCCACAGTGCAGTTTTGAGCCAATGAAGGAAGGAGGCAATGAATCGTACAAACAATTGGACATTTAAAGTAGAAATAGTTGTGGAGAGGGTGTGGACGAGAATTTGCACACAGACGTGACGTGGTGGCTATCCTCTTCACCAAACCGATTCTGTTTCTCCAACGCCACCATTCAAAATGTCTACAAATTCTACACCCTTACCGTGGCTGAAAGGAACACCGTACCTTACGTTACTTTATTTAGTTAACTTTTGTCGGAGGAGTTTATTCTTCCCCCTTAGTCCAGTTTCACTGTATTCTGTATTTTCATACAGTGCAAGTAAGGGCAGCGCTCGACATTTTAAGAAAAGAAAGGGAAAATTTCAACGATACCCCCTAAAAGTATCCAATATCTCAGAAACTTATCACCCCCTATTTTTATGAATTCATTTTAATTTAGTCTACTCCATTAGTCTCTGCAGTTAAGTGTCTGTTCACTCTTTTTAAATGGTAAAATTACCCTTATCACAGTGAAATCCCTATAATACCTTTAATGATGAATTAATGATGTTAGAAGTTAGTTTTTAGAAAAAGACAATTTTGCTTTTGTTTTTATTCAATACTTTTTTTCTCCCCTTCTTCTCCTTCTCCTTCTGCTGTTTCTTTCGTCGCCGCTGCTGCCACCACCACCGCCACCCCCTCCAGCCCTCCTTCTATGTCCGCACAATTTCCTCCCCATCTCCTTCTTCTCCACCCGGGTTTCCTCTTCTCTTCCTAATCTTCTTCTATATTTTTTGCTGCACATTTCTTTACACCACAGCCGACAATGGATTTAGAGAGCTTGAAAAAAAATGATGGCAGTCAATGGATTCTGATTCTGTGTTGGGTTTGAAAAAATGGAAATAAAAGAAAAGAAATAGAGATCTGATGGTTATTGGGAGGAAAAATGGAAAAGGAAATCAAAGACATGATGGGACCAGAAATGATAAATTAGTTGAGGATGGGAGTGGTAAGGGCTGGAATTCAGATTGAGATTTTGTTTAAACAAGGATGTGGGTTAGATTAGAAATGAAAAGAAATGGAGAGGAGAATCGGTGATGGTGGGATGAGGGTTTTTAGAATGAAAATGATAAAAAAATAAAGAAAAAAGAATAGGGATGAAAGGAGAGATAGGGGTTAGTGGAGATGATGGCAGTTTTAGCAGAGATGGGTTTTGAAAGAGGGTCGGTGATGGGGTTTCGGAAATGGAAGATGTATTTGCCTCGTTTTGTCGTCCTTCTTCAATTCGCTTTCAGCCAAGGGTGGAAATGGAAGTCCGGTCATCTTCTCATTTTGTCGCCCTTCTTCAGTTTGCTTTCTCTTTGCCTTGCCGCTGGTAATGGTCGCCGTAGCCGGAGCAGGTGATGATCACCGGAGCCGAAGTCATAGAGGGAAGAAGATGAAATGATAGTTTTGTCCTTTTATTTAAATAATTAAGGGGTAAAATGGATATTTAAGGAAGAAGATGAAATGACAGTTTTATCATTTTATTTAAATAACTAAGGGGTAAAATGGATATTTCACCTTTGGATACTAATTGTGCTTAACTTTGTGACATTTTGACCGAGTATAATAAGTTTATGAGATATTGAATACTTCTAGGGGGTGTCCCTGAAATTTTCTCAAAAAACATAATTAAATGCATTTTAAATGCTGGCGGATGAAACAGTTGTCGGCCACTGTCAGTACATGCAGCGTTGCTGAGATACACAGCCCGGCCGACCGCCCGCCACTGATGGACCCTTTCGTGATAACAAACATTCGAAACTTTTCGCTAAAAAAAAGCCAACGGAAAACCAGTAGAGAGAGCGAGAGAGAGGAAGGAAGTGGGTTACCAGGAAGCCGAAGGAGAAGTTAGATATGACGGACAAGGCAATGGCAACGGCGGAAAGCTCGATATTACCAAGGTGACCGACGAAGATCTGCGTGGAAGAGTTAAGCCCATAGAGGCAGAGTATGTTGAAAGCGATAGGAGCAGCGATGACCCACAGCTTTACCGACTCTTTCCAAAACACAGATTTGACATCTGCGAAGCTTTTCAACGGTGGGTAATCACCTTCCCCCGATTCAACTACTATGGGGTTGGATGGCGAATGATGAACGATGGAGACGCCGCCATCGATCAGCGGTTCCTCCATCTCCGGAGAAGACGATGATTTGCTGCTCTTCCCGACCTATTGATCCTCTGTTGGAGTCCAACCCTTTTTTTCCTAATCCTCTAGTAGTACTCCACCACTCAGGCACTCATTCCCTCATTCGTTCTTATAAGTATTATTATTTCTACTCTCTCTTTCAATTTTGTCAAAGAAAAATTCTCTATCGATTGAATTTTTTTTTTCTAATTTGCCTCCCATAATCCCATTCGTCCATGAATGCGACGTGGCGATTGCAAAACCCTAGATCGTTTGTCTTTTGTCCATTTTTTCCTCGATGAAATGTATGGCCGACTCACTGAAATAGTTTGTTGAGAACTTCATTAAATTTTCGTGGCAGCTCATTCCAAACCCCCATTCAATGCTTTCGACCAGTTCTTGAACTACAGATGAGACCGTCAGAGTCCCTTTTCTTTGTTTTTTACGTATGCCCCCTCGGTTTTGGATTTTTGTAAGTAACCCCTTCTTGTGTTGGCTTTTTGCATGAAAACTGCTCATTTGTCCTCATCTCATTTTGGAAAATTTATAAGATTATCTACAATTTAAAAAATTATCCATCCAATCTTTGATTTAACCAAAATGACTAGAACAAAAATGATATAACAAAACTAACCAAAAGAGTACCCTTACTTCGCACACTTGTTTGGGTAAATTACACATCACCTCTTGATTTTCAAACAAAACTCAAATCATCTCTTGGTTTTTTTAAATACTCATTTGTCTCCTTCTATAGTAACGGTGTTAATCTATTGTTAGTTATTAGTGTGGAATAACTATTTTACTTTTGTACTAAAACATTAGAATTAAATTTACAATACTATCTTTCAAAACATATGTTTGGATGTCAAGGGTAGTTTATAAATTTAAATTTATTTAAATGACTGACATCATCAGTTAAGAGCATAAAACTAATGGTAGGGATTAATTTATCATATTGGGATCTAGTATATGGGGTAATTTGAATATTTTTTAAAAATCAGAGGGTGACTTGAGTTTTGTTTGAAAATTAGGGGATGATATGTAATTTATCTTATTTGATTTTACATATTTACCTCTTTTTGTCTTCCTCCCCCTCTTCTTGACCCTCTTTCACAATCGTAGTGTTGTTGGTTCTATTACCATCACTCATTCCCTCTCTTTTTCAGGAAACTTATTTGAAGCTGGAATCTCAGACATGGGAAATGGAATAGGTGAAGCTCTCTCTCACCTTTGGTTGTTGTGTCAATGAGGGAAATCCTTGGAGCCTGAGCGAGCTCTTAGACTTCATATGGGTCTTGGTGATTTGGAACAATGTGAAAACAATGATGGAGGTGCACTAAGCAAGGTTGAGGAGCAAATCAAGTAGATGAGATTGGTGCCACCATTCAAGGTGGAGTTGGATTGAACGAGGGAGTCTCGTACTTGGGCAACAACGACCTACGAAGGTTTAGAGAAAGAAGATGCCTTAGAGGAGGGGCAATCACCTATTTGGTGTTTACCCACAAATTCAACACCAACGGAACAAATTGTGATGCGCGGGCATGCCAGAGTCGTAAGGACTCAAGGGATGATCGAATTGATTATTTTCGACTTTTAATCAAGACCATATGAGATATTTCTAGTGTCTCGATTGCTTCAAAGACTATAAGTAAAAAGAAATCATACTGGATGAAGAAAAAGAAAAAGAAGAACTATGAATCCATGTTAATGAAAAACAATGGTAACAAAACACGGGTTGTTACAATTGGTATTGATATACAATGTCTTCTAAAACACGAGCCAAAAGACATACTGTTGGAAAGTAAAAGATTACACTAAGTAAATGAAAAAAAAAAAAAAAAACAGAGGGTTTTTGTCAAATGCCAATTTGTACGGATGCACCCTTACAACTTTACAATTTCCACTTGCCCTTTACTTTCAAAACATTGTAACATTTTAGTCCATTAGTCCGGTATGTTAGAAGTTACTTTCAGGAAATCTAATGACAAAAATATCCTTGTGACAAAAATGCATTAAAATTAAAGAGTAAAGTGACTAATTGCCCTCATCTTTCTCAAATCGTTAAAAATTTAAAATCGAAAATCCTCCAAATTGAAATAACTGCTGGATCAACCATGGAAGTGAGGAACCAAATTCCAAACCAATCACAAGTAGTCGGTGAAGAAATCAAGATTTTTATTTTCAAAAACTGAAACCGTTCTGTAAATTTAGGGTAAGTGCCTTATGGCTGTTTGTAGAAGCACGGGATGCACTAATGGAGATGAAGACGATTAGTTATCCAAAATCCACAAACCCCATCTATAAGTATCTATCTACAAAGCATCAGAGAGCTATACACAATTGGTCTGATTGAGAACTGAGATTAAATTCTGAGATTTTTTTGGTTCAATAGGTAGAAAGAATACGAAGATGGAATCCCACCAAAACCTAGATCATGCTGTCAGCTAACATGCACATGGTTAAACACAACAATTACAAGCATAAGACGCCAAAATCAATTTCATCCAGTGTGACTGATACAATGCGCGACCCTCTCCATAAACAAGATGCACAAATTTTAGACAAAAGAGAGCGTTGAAAGGGAACAACAGTTTTAACATTAAAAATCAAAAGGAAAATACTCCATTCAGTACCTGTTTTAGAGTAGTGTTTCAAGCAGATTGTTTCTTTGATTAATCCTCATCTGTTTATCCCCTATAAAGTAACTCTCGATCCCAGTTTGAATCCAATCTGGGCTTCTCTGTTCTGTGAATTGCAGATTGGTTCATATCTCAGCGGTACTCTGTTTTCTGGTGTTATATCAGAACTCTTGATTTTTAAATTAATTGGGATTCATTCGGTAGATTCCCCTGAATTTTTGGGCGTATTCTGTTACAAGTAGTAATGCCCAAATATAGGGTTTGGCCATCTCAACTTTTAGGAAGAAATCGAGTGGAAGAAGAAGACAAAACGAAGGAGGAGGAGATTCCCATCCGTCACGACCATCACTTTACTCTGCGAACCCCTCCTCCACAGTGGCCGCCCAACCTTCATCCCCAGCAGCCTTCTTCCCTGAAAATTGTTTAGGGATGATTTTCAGTTTCAAATCTTAAACGGGTTGGGGAAGATGAGGGCATTTTGGTCACTTTATTCTTTAATTTTAGTGAGTTATGAGGAAGGCATTTTGGTCACTCTATTCTTTAATTTTGATGAGTTTTTATCATAAGGGCATTTTGGTCATTAGATTCCTTAAAACTAAACTCTAATGTCCCGGACTAACGGACTGGACTAAAGTGTTACAATGTTTTGAAAGTAGGGGAGCACGTGGAAATTGTAAAGTTGTAAAGGTGCATTTGTATAAATGGATATTTTGAGTAGCGATGTAAACGGATTGGATTCGGCTCGGATATTGCTATATCCGCATCTGCATCCGATTAGCTTTTGGACAGATTCGGATAGTGCTAAACGGATACGGATCGAATATTTTATCCGTTTACATGTATATATAACATTTCAAATAGCTATAGCCTATTCGTATCCGCATCCGTTTAGCTTTCGGACGGATTCGGATAGTGTTAAGCAGATACGGACATGGATACGGAATGAGCATTTTCAGGGGGGCATTTGTAAAAAAACCAAAATAAGGTGTAAACATTTGACTATTTCATCTCTATCAAGACCATAGTTAGTAAAAACGGGAACGGCAAAAAAACGGAGTATTACGATACGGGTTTTAAACAATAAAAACGTACTAATGAAAGGTCAAATAAAACAATAAAAAAAAAACAGAGAATGGTTAAAAGGGGAAAACGGATGGTACGGGCTTTAAACGTTTATATTTCAAAAAAATGAAACCATAAAAACGGCACTATTCTCATATAAATTGAGGAATTTTTGTTGAAAGACATGCTTCTAATTTCGGTATCCATGCATTGATTTTGAGTTGAATGTGATGTCATGAAAAATATAGCATTTCGAGACATCTTTACGTTGGTAAAAGAATCAGCCCGATCCGAGTTTGGGAGAGAGAGATATGGTCTTTTAAGTCCAAGGTCTTAAAAAACACCAAAAAAATGAAACATGTTTTAAACGTGTGCTTGCCATTTTTTCTCGTATATTTGGACAACATTTAAAACGGTAAAAAACGGGAACACGTTTAAAACAGAGTTCGCGTTTTTGCTAACAATGATCAAGACGGCTTGACCATGAGAAACCATTTCTCAGTCGGCTCACCCACTCTAATGTTTCACGGTCACTTAAGCAAATAAACAAAGCAGAGCAACCTCAAAGAAAAGGTTATGAAGGTCTCTGGAACAATCTGAACTTGGCTGTTATCACTATTTTTGCCGTATCCATTCTGACAGCTTAAGACACTAAAGTTTTAGCATTTCTACGTATTCAAAATAGGAAGAAACATTGAAACACATAAACTGAAACTTCATTAATAATTCGAAAGCAATAGTAACAAAAATAATAGGCCAACAAGAAAGTGAGAAATCGTAACAAAACTCACCTGATTTGAGAGCAAGAGATTCGTTGGGGATACACACATTTGTTCCCTTTTTATCGATCTCGCTCTGCATTCACAAGGATTTCTTCCGCGAAAGCAATAGAGATGGACAACAAGTGATACCCGAATCTATTAACAGCCAGCTTGAAGCATGCTAAACCCCTCTCGTCCTTCAATTTTGGTCCATGTAGCGAACAATTCTTGTAGGGTGAGAATCGTAGAGACAAGCGCATGGAGGTAGAGAGAACGGGGAGAGAGATAAACTGATAAAGCACCACTGGAGAGGAGAAAGCAGAGGGATGTGAAGCATCATCGTTGATGCAATTAGATCTCCATAGTTGATTCCGGCGATATCACGGTCAGGTCTTGTGCCATTGTCCTAAATTGTGATCGTAGTTAGTAAAAACGCGTTAAAAACGGCAAACGACGAGCATTCTCGTGTTAAACGTGTTTAAATCGCGTTCCTGTTTGTTTGGCGTTATTTAAAACCTTTGGACTAGTTGAAGTACAATGGCTTACTTAACTTATCATATCTCTCTTTTTCTCTCTCATGAATTCTGATCGATCTGATTCTTTCACTGACATAAAGATGACTCGAAGGGCTACATTTCTCATTATATCACCTTCAATTCAAGGTCAATGCACGGACCTGAAATTGAACTACAAACTGATGCACCTACTAAAAATGGTTTCTAAAGCAATGACTCCCAACTCCAACTAAGCATGCATCACTCCATGAGTGTGTTGGTTGTGTTGACAACAATGAATAACACCATAACCAAGCTACTTTGCTCAACTTTGAACAGGTGTACAAATTGAGAATTGATATTAAACGATATATTTTAGATGATATTAGATGACATGTCTTGCAACTTACAATCAGGGTTGTGGAATATTTATATGGATTAATTTTGGATATTACATTTGTTTTGAGAAGCATGTATTTCAAATAAAAATTCATCAATTTATATAATGTAAACTATAAGTGTTTGAGTTGGAGATAAGATCCGAAGTATCCTTGGTAGTGCTTGATCTATTATCACATGTAACGGCATAGTTGGACCCTGATATCTTGGTTGTTGGAGATAAGGATGAATCGGATGGATTCTTATCGTTTACATATAAGAATAGCACCATTTTTTTGAAATATAAACATTTAAAACGTATACCATCTGTTTTCTGTTTTTTACTATTTTCTGTTGCTTTTTCACCGTCTCTTTGCAATTTTTTAGCAATTAAAACGCATACCATCTATTTCCTTTTTTTTGTTTTTCCCGATTTTGCTAACTATGATTCTAATTCGCAGGAGAGAAGAGTAAAAAAAGTAAATGGGAAGAAAGAGGAGGGACATTTCTGTTTTGGGTATTTATGCAGTAACCATCTTTTTTTTGGGTTGCGACAATAACCATCTTTATTGTGGCTAGTTTAGTAATCTAATCATGTTGGTAGTTACTTTCGTAAAAGGAAACTTAATTGTGGACAATCTAGTAATTTTCCCAAAAAAAAATCCTATAGACCGTCCAACTTTTTTGGTGAATGAATATAGAGATTTAATTTTAGAACCTAACTCGATCAAAAAAAATTTCTGTATTGGCATACATTCGTTCATGTATGCCTATATACTAGTGTGCACTCTTTTACAACCTGAATTTTCAATGCTTTGTTTTACCACATGATAAACTTTATTGATGCTAAAACTTGCATGTAAGCAGAGGTACAGTTGTCAATTTCCAGCCTGAGCCAAGCCAAAACCTTTATCGATTTGGTTTTGAATTTAGGTTTTACGAAATGAGTTCAGTTCCTCTTGGCATACCAACAGGTAAATGTACATGTCAGAGCCAACCACCTGTCCTATTTTAGCCATGTACAAGGGGAGGAGGGGTATTTATAGAAACAAAATTAAAATTTGATTAGCTCTCACATGTACGTTCACTTGTTGGTACGTGCAGACGATCCATTCTCCTACGAAATTGGTAGTTATCAAAGCTAAATATAACACAACAAAACCAATGTAAAAACCTAGACCAAAAACGATAAAACCCAGCATTTTTAGTAGTTTTTAAATGCATATATATGTAAAATCGAAACTAAACCAGTATTACCCCGATAAAGACCCGATAAGAGATAAGAGCTTGTTACGTTAATCGATAGAAAACCAAACCAATTGGACCAAAACTGACTTTTGGCTTAACAGTTTGGTTTTGATTTGATCTATTACCAACTTAAAACCAGTTCAACCTGACTGAAACCAAACCAAACCAACCGTTTGACACCCCTAAGTGGGTCTGGGTCCACAATATTCGAACCTCATCTGACAGATGGGTGTGTACAAAAGGTTCCTACCACAGGTGTATAGGAACTAGGAAGAAGGAACTGGATTCCTCTTATTTGGAATTTGCTTGTGTGTGTGTGTAGTGTCCCATTGGGAATGTGCTAAAACAAGAGAGAAAAGAGCATCTGCGTATGATTTGAGTATAGGGTGAGTGAGCTAGCAGCTGAGGGCAGCTGAGGAACAAGAGGAGGTGAGATCCTTACAAGGTTCAAAGTAACCGGAACCGGCAATGGATTCCAATTCATCTAGAATCAGGAATCGACCTGATCAGTCGGGAATCAGTCAAGAGTCGACCTAAACCCCAGAAACTCTTTATGGATAGACCATTCGGACCTGCAGGAAGAGGGATCTAAGCTTGGCTGATTCCAAACAATTATCTCATCTCCACCTCATGGATTATGTTTACTGATTCCAAAACCTAGTTTTTCTCAAAGTAATTAACATAAGGTGTTACTAACGTTGAAGGATTTGGGCCTAAATTGTGTTTAAAATTTCCAATAAACGGATTCCTTGGCTACCTAGGATGGTCAACAAGATTTTGCAGACCCTGAAGCTCTCAAACAAATGGAGAAATGTCACAGTAACTAAATTAGCAATCATGATGTCTATTTTCTATGTCAAAATGTAGAACTTCGATGGAGAAAACAGCTTTTGCTGAGATGAGAGAGGAATGAACTAAAAAGGTGGGACAGATGAGGCAAGTTTGAGGTTTGAGTAGGAGATGCTGTAGTTAGAGTTTCCCCGCTACCACCAAAATGAAGATCTTGGTCAGCTGAAAATAAAGAAGCTGACATGCTTTGGGGGAAGAGTAAGACAAGCTCACCAGAGAACAGAGGGAAGATAAGAGCAGCAGCGTTTTGATTATGCTGGCAATTAAGGCCGGACTCTTGTCAATCAGAATTAACACCAGCACCACTTGATGGCTTCAGCCCAGAAACACCAACTCCAGGAAAAGAATCTCCAGAGATCAGTGCCTGCAACAGCTGCGGTGGCGGTGGAACCGTGACTTCCACCGTTCCCTCTAGCATCTTCACCACCAGACTCATTGTGGGCCTTGCAACCTCTTCATCCTGAATACACCATACAGCCACAAGTGCCAACCGCTCTACCTCTACAGGGTCGTAACCCCCTGCAAGCCGCTCATCCACCACACCAGCCACATTACCCTCAATTATCTGCCTTGCAGCCCAAGGGGGGAAGAACCATTTCTCTTCCATCACCCCCTCTCTGCCCGCCGATAGTGGTTTCTCCACATTGCGTCGCCCACCTACGATCTCCAGCAATGTCATCCCATAACTGTAAACATCAGCTTTGGCGGTGATGGCAACCCCTGAAATCCACTCCGGCGCCACATAACCTCGCGTTCCTCTCATTGTTGTCAAAACCCTACTGAAATCCCTGCCTATGAGCTTTGCTAAACCAAAATCCGAAACCTTGGCCGAAAAATCAGTGTCCAGAAGAATGTTCTCTGGCTTGATGTCGCAATGTATGATGCAATCCCTGCATTCCTCATGCAAGTATGCAATACCCTTGGCCGTCCCAACTGCCACCCTGAATCTCACATCCCAACTCAAACTCTGCCCATCTCGCCGCAGAAACGCACTCAACGGCCCATTCTGCATATAATCATAAACCAAGAGTCTGTGAGAGTTCTCTGAGCAGAAGCCTCTCAGGCGCACAAGATTAACATGTTGGATGTTCCCGATTGTGCAGACCTCCGCTCGAAATTCTTTCTCACCCCCACCTGGGCGTTCAAGCCGTTTCACAGCAATAGGAGGGGAATCTGGTAGTTCTCCTTTGAAAACAGTCCCAAAGCCACCATGCCCGAGCTTCTCTGAGAATCCTCGAGTAGCTGCGGAAAGCTCCTTGTAAGAGAACACTTTCAAGTTCGTCACCGGAATAACAGCCTCTTTCTCCTTTTTCCGATTTCTCTTCTTCCGCAGCATAAATATCCCTAAAACTGCCATTCCCGCGATCGCCACCAACCCACAAATACCGCCAATCAGAGCCACCGTCATCAATTTACTCTTCTTCTTCGTCGATCCTTGTCTCCCAACCCTGATATAAAGAACCTCTTCCCCTGTGCTACCAGATGTCAGATTCCGGAGGTTCAGCATGTTCCCATGAATATTCTCACACAGACCGGTTTCTGCGTTGTGGGTTATACCAATGCACGAACAGTTCTTCAAGCATGAGGACTCGCAGAAACTCCGGCTTCCGCTTCCGGATAACGACACACCAGTGGCAGCATCAAAACCAACGGTTCCAACCTCTTCAAATGCATCACTTTCATTGCACAGGTAGTCGTCCTTGTGACGGCAACCTCCGGAAAAATCCCCGGAGTTCCACGCGCGTCGGTCGCTAGGTGTGAATCCAGCAAGGCATTCGCACGGCCTCTGAGTACGGCTGCTGCAAAACCCTAAGTTCCCACACAATCCATAAACACTGCACCAATTCTCAGGCCGACACCAGAACATATTCCAACTTTCCATCTGAGTCGACCAGGTGAACTGCTTCAGCTGACCAGAGGAATCAATAAAGAATCGAGTTAGCGGTGGCCGTGAACTGTTGTCCTGAGAGATAACGGTGTACATGAAAGATGCTGCGGCAGTGAAAGGATGGAAGAAATGGAAGGAGTAGATGTACCGCACAGTCATCTCAGGGACGTTAGCGAAGGAATTGCCGGTCCATTTACCGGTAGACCAGTAGGTCTTGCTGCCATTGAAGAGGAGTTCGAACTCGCCATACTGTGGAGGTTTTAGACGGAGAGAGTAATTACCAGGGGACGGATCAGACTCACTTCTCCAGCACTCAACAGAGGTACGGCTAGTAATGTTCATACCTGGCAGCCATGTGTCGGTCGGAAAGTCGAAGCTTTGCCAGACCATCGTCCCTTTGCGCGACAAAAGGACAAGGTTTCCAGTTTCTAGGAGCTGCGCACTCACTGCTTCTTCTGCATTTTCCGTCCGCCAGACATTACGATCGCCGGAATCCGTTATCACGAGCTTGCCGTCTTCGGTAAATCGCATTACTGAGGAGGTGAAGTTTTTGACAGGAGATTTTCGGTTTGCCACCCAAACGTAGGTTCGAATGGGTATGGAAGCGTACCAGATGCCGACGTACCAATTGGATTCGCCATCCGTGCTGAAAAAACCGAGCTCGAAAGTGCGGTTCTCACTCCAAATCGTCGAATTTCCCGCAAGGATAACAGATCCTAACTCCAATTTCTGGCTTCTCCTTGAGATGACAGAGGTTTGAGCAAAGCTGGTTTGTGAATTAGGTTTGTTTTGGTTTTCCCTAGAGATACTCGAACCCGCTTCAATCCGTCCTTTTCTGCAACCATCCAAGATTTTCAAGCCGCAAGGGAGCTTGAGCTCTCGATCGGCGGGTTTCTCTATTACGATTCCATCAGTCAGAAGTTCTCTTGGAAAAAATCTTGTACTGTTGTCCAGTTCGACCCTGGAGCTTGAGCCAAACTCAATTTCCGCTAAAATACAAATAAAAGCAGCAGAAAACATCAAGAGATGAACTTTTGCCCGCGTTATTTGATCCATCGTTTCACGTTTTCAGATCGAAGGAGACCATTTGTTCTTGCAGATCGGCATGAAAGATTCAAGCAAAAAAACTAAACAGGGAGGAGGATAACAGCGAATTAGAGAAGAGAACCCACCAACGATGGAACAACAAAGAAAAGAGAGATTCGAAAGAAAAAGAGAATAGATTTTGGCAGATATTCGTTTCTCACTTCAAAGGCTGCCGTTCACTGTATAAAAATTACCTAAAATCAAAAGGTTTTGGGAAGAGAGAGAAAGAACAATGGCCACTGAACCAGTGAACCTTTTGCCACTGTACCATATTTTTTTTTTTGATAAAGTTTTTGCCACTGTACTTGAGGTCATAAAATTTGTCTCCAAGGGCTTTTAAGAAACGTTAATAACTTATGTGATGATATGACCACAATACCCTTAAACATAAGCTGAGAATCCTTCTGCTTCTGTATAGAAGAACATAAGGAGTATAATAAGGTTTTACTGCACGGTATCAGTCACCTACAAAATCGATATGACGCAGATACGATATTGGCACGGATTGATTATATTGAATATATTTAGCCTTGATTTTTCTTAAAAATGGTTTTTATGATTGTTTTACCTTTTGTTTGTGTCATTTCACTCATATGATATCAATACGGTATTGGGATCAATGACTAGCAAAATCGATATATACCTCACGTATCAGGCGATGCAATACCGATACCTCAAACCATGATCTTAAGACCATGGTTTTTAGTTAAAAATATTGGTATCTGTATTGGTTTCAAACAATACTAATATCAATACCAATATGTATCGATTTAATTAAAGATTAAAATTTGATGAAAACAAATTTGCATTTGCATTTGCTGATCCATTTCGATGTTGTATCAGTATTATAAGCTCCGATAATGTTTCTTTTTTTCTCTTTTGGCACGTTTAACCTCATCAGTCAATTTATAAAGTCATTGAAGACAAAAAGAAAAGGATACAACTTCGAGGAGATCCTCTGAAAATTAAGGAGGTCTTCCATAAATCAAAAGAAAGGTTGTATCCAATGCACATGGCTTCCGCGTTTAGCAAGGTACCAATAATTCGATATTGTATTGGTAGTACTAATCGATATGTATCGGTATAGCTGGTTACCTAATATTGATACAAATATCGATACTTAATCGATAAGAAAGTAATGTATCAGTCCTCATCCAATTGGCTAGTATCAATCGATTTGTATCAATATCGATATCAACATTGATTGGATCGATAATGATCCCGATTCTATGATTTAAGTACAACATTGTTTAAGATAGCCGGGGGGGATAACTAAGATAAATAACTACTAATGCACGGTATCAGAATAGGTATCATTCAACTCAGAAACTGATATGGTATCAGATTGGTATTGGCACGGGTCGGTTATATTGGGCAAATTTGTTCTTGATTCTCCTTTTAAATTGAGTTTTTTTACCATTTGATCCCCTATCCATACCGTATCTCTGATAGAGTATTAATATGGTAACAAGATTGGTCCTTTGCAAAACAAATACGTCGATCGGATACCGATACCGATACCGATACCGCAAGCCATGAAAGCAATAATACTAATCATTATGATGGGAATCATTGTCGACGAGAAATAGTGAATACTGGCTAGTAACATGGGCTTCGATCTGATTAGACATCACTTTTGGACTTTTCAAAGTTGCATTCTCCCTAATTTAATCACACATGTCTAAATGTATGTGTGAGAGTGGGACAGAGTTTTAAATTGAGTTTGGTAACTTCGGTATGAGAGATTATCTTAAATTCTTACGGCAGCAGAGCTTTTGTTTGGGCTGTTTGGTGACTGGTGTCTGTCTGGTCCCCACTCTTAGTCACCAAACAAAGATTTTCAACTTTTTTTTTTTATTGACCTTTGAACTTGAAGCACATCCTTTGGAAGAAGACTCCTCTTTTGGGCAGATACAGACATAAGTGGGAATGGACTATGGAGTGAAAGTGATAATTCCATTAAAATATATATTGGAGTCCGATGCTCCTGGCCTTATAAAAATCAACTATATCCTTACTCCTTCCATTAAAATATATATTGGGAGAGAGATTTTAATTATATATATTAAGGATAAGAGAGATTATTAATTAGTATCTTATATTCCAAGTCAAGGCACATGGGAGTAGGCGGAATGATCAGCTCACCCCCTTAAATGGGCAGTCGATGTGTCTGGGCGCAACTTCTACACACAGAACTTCTCCTCAAGGTTCAAAATCGCCACATATAATTATGAATTAAGACACCTGAAAAACACAAAAAAGAGGAAAACCATAATCACAATAAAAATCTCCCAAAGCCAATAAATGATCTAAATCCCCATGTCTATGGCAAAACAAAGATGGCAAACCTTGGGATCCGATTGGATTAGGACAACTGCTACATTTCCATAATTAATTCCATCCAACTATAGTTAAGAGTACCTCCAAATAGTAACAATATAACCGACTCTATTTCTATTAAAACTTCCTTGAGCCGCTGGGAAGGTACACTAGTATCACTGTACAATCATGAGACACACCTTGTTGATATGCTCCTCTACGCTGTTTGCTTGGAAAACCCTCTCCCATAATTATTTAAGAGAAAAAGTTCTCTGTCCAGGAGTGTGACCTATGCCAACACTCCCATGAGTCTATCTCTCTCCTCCTCATTTGAAAAGACACTTTTACCCCCTGATTTTGTGGAGGAAAGAGATAGACACATGAGAGTACTGGCATAAGCCACACTTCCGTACAGAAAACTACTTCCCATTATTTAAAAAAGAAAAGAGGGGAAAATCCCCACGACGCCAACTTAAATCAGGATCTGCACACAGGCACCTCTCCCAATCACACCCAGATTACTGTAGCAACCCCTCCTGGAATGTCTTAAATTCCCCCACTCTATTTACAGGTTTCCAGTAATAAACCCCCCCTCCTCAACACCCGAAACTGCACACGGGCATCAAAGGGAACCCTCCATAAGAAAATTAAGAAAATATTTGAATATTTTAGTTCACACTTTTAATTAAAGTTTAAATTAACTATACAATATTGATTATAAAAGTTTGCATCCTCATTTTAATAAATCTCATTTCCCTTTTTCCTTGCAATCAGAAGAGCTGAGAGAAATTCAATCAATAGTTTGGTTTAAAAATGCAGCTGATATTATAAACCTTTCACTTGCACATATTGGGAAAATTTTATCATTCCATACTACCATATACTGCACCAGAGGGAGAGAGAATCATACACAATGTACAACTCCTGCAAATAACAACCAACCATGTTCATCTGTATCTGAAAATTGAAGGATAAGCTGTACAGAAAAGAAAGAAGATGAACTCCCGGACTAGAAAACAATATAAAAATGCAGAATTTACCACTTTCTACAGGGAAAAAAATAGAAAGAAAATAAGGGGAGACGCATCTAGTTTGGCATGCAGCTTCAATCATTCTTCTGCTTCTGAACTGCTAACTGCATCTGAGCACTAACAATCAAGGTTTGATAAAATGGAGAAGGCACTGGGAGAAACAGATTATTTTGATGTCTTGCACGTTGATCTCCATCTTTTGCAACTCCAATGTGTGACCCACAAAAATACTTTGGAAATTTCAAAAACGCAAGACCTTCAAAACAACATGACAACTACAGTTGAATCTGACTCTGATGATGACTAATCAAGTAATCCCATGTCTCCAAACCCCTTCTAGCAAGTCTAAGATTGCTACTTGTTCATGAATGGTTGAATACCATTTCCTGTAACCATAAAAAGAAGAGGAGCTTGTTCATAAATGCATAGCTTTCAGAAATTCAAATAGTGTAGAGATAGAATGCAAGAAACACGAAATGGAGGTTGCCCTTAATCAGAAGGTTGAGTTTGTACAAGAGAAATGCTGATTGGAAAAGAAAGGGAACACTTGTTTGTTGGGAACTATTCAATTGATGAGCAAGTATGCGGTTAGCAACCGAACGAATAGCCAAAGCAAACGAATAATTTAACTCATCATTTTAAAGAGGAACATGTTGTCATCTAAACACTGCAAGAACAAAATTCTACCCAAAGCTGACCTGATCGCATACAGGGCAGGTGTCACTTCTTTCCATCCATTCAAGAATGCAGGCAAGGTGAAAATGATGTTCACATTTCGTGATAATTCTTGGGTTCTCCTCATCATACTCTGCAGGGAAGAAACATCTAAAGGTTTATGGCAGTCTTTCTAGTTCAACTACAACAAGAGAATCAGAAAGTTATCCATTGAAGTAAAAAAACGGTTGATATGATTATCCCTCATGTGATCATGATGGAATTGGTAAAAACATGCCAAAAGTAAGATACAGTCGTTACCTTCAAGACAGGTGGGGCAAACATCCTCCTCCTCAACTGCTAAAACAATAGGTTCATTCAACTTTGAACGTTCAACTTCAGACTCCTTTGCAGAGTCAAGTGCAGAATTTTTCTCTATCTTGCAGCCTGATTCTTTCAGACTTTCACACATAGCTGATGTTTCAAAACCCCTGCCACTGATTGTTTCTGCAACGGCCTCGGTATCTGTTGTCTGCGGCACATTGTCAATCTTGTCAGCACTACTTCCTTGAATGACTGGTGGAGTTTGTGGACGCCCTAAATCCATATCATATGGTAGGGGTGCAGGTGGTGCTCGGTAAGTGTCAGGTGTTGATGTTTCCAGATTTGTATGGACGAGGAGCCCAGAAGAGAGTGTAGAGGCTGCACCATGGTGTGCTGATAAGGGCTCACGCTCCTCTGATGTTCGTGGGCACTGCAGACAGGGGATCAAATTGAAAAAGAATATCTAAAGGCAAATACAATCTTACGAAATGCCTTTCTTTTGTAAGACAAAACAGTGATTACTTTTCTACAGAGTCGAGTGGCTATAGCAACATATACAAGCTTTGCAGGACCAGGAAAATCCATTAAAAATCAATCAAATATATCCAAAGAGATCCAGAATTTATGAGGGGAAATCTGAAGCCTGAGAACTCAGGCCACCTTAAGAACGAAAAATGTACATATATGACTAATCCAACCAAAGAGATCGTAAATTTCTGAGATAATTTATTCCCAAACAAAATTTTAGCTAGTCCACATGGAAAAAAAATCATCTGGTAGTTCTAGCCTCTGGACTTCGAAATTTTAAATGTAGCCATTCAGTGGTGCATCTTGAACCAACATCCAAATAAATGTCTAGATTTTGTGTTTAAAAGCTCTGTTCTTGCTTCCCAGACTCAAGATGGACCCTTTACTGCATAAAAACCAACATCTGGAATCCTAATATCCAGAGACCTATTCCCTAAAGCCATAGAAAATTAGCACAATCTAAAGGAAATAATTCAAAATAAATCTGATTTAGAGGGCAGCAATAACTAACATAGTAATATACTGGTGTTGCATTAAGTTGAGATCTTCTGGAAGAACAGCAGCAGCAACCTCCCATTTCCTTCAATTATCTCCAATATCCAGCAGAAACTTTTGGCAGTTGGTACATTATTTTCCCTTCTCTACCCAAAAATGAAAAAAATAAATACCATTAGAGGAAAGAGAAATAATCCCTCAACTTAATGCACAATACATACCCCACTCCCAAAAAAAAAATGAATGCAGACAATTAGAAATTACCAAACAATAATACAATATTAAGAACACAAACTTTAGAAGCATGAATAATTGAGCTCAGGACAAACAAAAATAATTATCTAAGTATAACAAGAATAAATGTAGAAGACATACATTAAATGCAAGCACTACAAATGCATGGAGAAACTTTTGTAAACGTATATAGGTAGCCACACTAATTCCCTGTGACCTCTCTTGTCTGACCAAGAAAGAACTAGGGAGCAAAGGCATGCGGACTATGTTGTTGTTATTGCTGAGTTGTTGTTTAGGTTGTTGTGTTCCTTACTTTTTATTTTTATTATTTAAATTTTGCCTTCGCACAGATCCATGTAGCCGACCCCAATTAGTTGGGATAACGCTTAGTTGTTGTTGTTGTATAATTTCTGCCTATCCTAAAAAGAATGAAGGAAACATCAATAACCAAACTGGTGATATTGTCAAATAACCAAGAGCTAGTGAAACTGATAATAGCATAGAAAGTAGATTAAAAAATGTGAAACAATTCAATAACCAGTTCCCAGGCATTTCTACATCTGCAATCAAGAAACTTTCCAGTTAACCATGTAATGTAGTTCTAGGTTGGTAGGAGACCAACTAGAAGCCCATAACCAGGATCTGTTCTTGAATGGGTAATTCAGGTAGGTCAAAAGCAAGTATTTTGGTTAAATTAGGTTTAGGGTTTGTTGGGAGTTAGGGTTTGATGGTAGGGTTAGGTCAAGTTGATGTAGGGGAGGCTATCAGTGAAGGTCTTGAAGTTTTAATGGTTGGAAGTGAGTTGGAATAGAATTGCAGCAATTTAGGGTATAGTTTTTCGGGTTTTTAAAAAGGGAATAATGGAGGAATCTTGGGTTTAGGATGGGAAATTAGGGCAAGGGTTTGGATCGAGTTCTCCTTGGGGTGAGAGGGAAATTCGATCCAAATATGGGGGTATTTTGATGGCTAGTTTGGTCTGGGCAGAATTTGGGTTATGGGAATGATGTTCAAAGATGGAGGGGATGTTAGGATTTTGTGGTTTAAAGGATTAGAAAAAGAAATGTTAGGGCTGGGATGAATCCAACTCACTGTTATTGCAGAATTCCCTTGGCAAAAGCTTGTTTGATTGAGAAACTTGAATAAAATTGAATCTTTAACTAGAAATTAAAGGAGATCTTCAAAGAATTTGTTGGATTGTATGGGCCAGAATAACGTGGGGGGTATTCTGGACTTTTTACTATGTTTTATCTTATGTACAGCCATGTAGGCTCTATTAAGGGCAATTTTGATATCTTTATTATAAATAAGGCTTGGGGTCTATCTAAGATCATTCAAGCATTATTCCCCAAATCAGTTTTGTTAACATGGCATCAAAGCCAAAACTTTCTATGATCCAGCCCCCTACAGTTGCTGTCCAGCCTTCTATGGCTACTACCCATCCTCCTATGGCTGCTGTCCAGCCTTCTATAGCTGCTGCCCAGCCTCCTATGGCTGCTGCCCAGCCTCCTTTGACTGTTGCCCCTTCACCCGAAGGGAATCCTTTATAGGGGGAAACCAAGGAAACTAGTGGTGGTGATGTTCCTATTCAGGGGGAGCTGACTCTAGTACAGAGAACCATTAGTAAATTTCAGAAGATCATTGACAACTCCAACATTCTCACTTATACAAAGAGATGTTCCAGCAAAGGGCAGCTTCAGTCCACTCTAACACCAATACCTATCCAGTTGCCAACACAGGATCCAGATCCTCCTACTGGTAAGCCTTCCTCTTCCGACCTACCTATTGCTCATCGCAAAGGTACTAGGACTTGCACTCTGCATCCCATTTCTCGTTTTGTTTCTTACAGTTCTCTTTCTCCTTCTTTTTGTGCATTTGTATCTTCTCTTTCTTCTGCTTCCATTCCTAAAAATTGGAAGGAAGCTTCTATAGATGGACAGTGGAAGACAGCAATGTTGGAAGAAATGAGAGCATTTAACAAAAATAATACGTGGGATCTCGTGGCTCTTCCTCCAGGGAAAAAACCAGTGGGATGTAAATGGGTGTTTGTGGTCAAACAAAAGGCAGATGGAACAGTGGATCGGTACAAGGCACGTTTGGTTGCAAAGGGCTTCACTCAGACATATGGAGTTGACTACCACGAGACTTTCCCACCAATAGCAAAACTCAACACTGTAAGGGTATTGCTATCTTGTGCTGTGAACCTTGGATGGGATTTTCAGCAGTTGGATGTGAAGAATGCCTTCGTCCATGGAGAACTAGAGGAAGAGGTATATATGGACATTCCTCTAGTTTTTCAGGTGATGCTACCAAAAGCAAGGTGTGTAAATTGAAGCGTGCTCTCTATGGATTGAAGCAGTCACCTAGAGCTTGGTTCGGTAGATTTCACAAGGCTATGGTTCCAGTGGGATACAAGCAAAGCAATGTTGATCATACCTTGTTCATCAAACGAGTTGGTGATAAGGTAACTATCCTCATAGTCTATGGTGATGATATTGTAGTGACTGGCAATGATGGTGATGAGATCTACAAATTGAAGCTCTTCCTTGGCCGTGAGTTTGAAATAAAGGATTTGGGAACTCATAAATATTTTCTAGGGATAAAGGTTGCTCGATCTTCAAAGGGCATCTTTCTTTCTCAAAGAAAATATATCCTAGATCTATTGTCTGAGACTGGAATGTTAGGATATCATCCGTCACATACTCCCATGAAAGCTACTACAAGACTTAGGGAGAAAGAGGGTGAACCTGTTGACAAAGGCCGTTATCAGAGATTAGTGGGCAAGTTGATCTATCTCTCTCAAACACGACCAGACATTGCCATTGCCGTGAGCTTGGTAAGCCAATTTATGCATGATCCTTATTCCTCTCACATGGAAGCAGTTCTTCGCATCTTGCGATATTTGAAGTCTGCTCCAAGAAAAGGGATCCTTTAATCTCCCAGTGGTCATCTAAAAGTTAAAGCTTATACTGATGCCGATTAGGCTGGCTCTACTGACCGAAAATCCATTTATGGATATTGTTCCTTTGTGGGTGGCAACCTTGTCATGTGGCGTAGCAAGAAGCAGAATGTTGTGGCAAGGTCCAGTGCTGAAGCAGAGTTCTATGCCATGGCACAAGGAATTTATGAACTTTTGTGGCTTAGAGGATTGTTGCAGGATATTGGTGTTGCTGTCCATCTTCCCATGATGCTATACTATGATAATAAAGCAACCATTAGCATCGCTCATAACCCTGTCCAGCATGATCGTACTAAGCATGTGGAGGTTGACTGACATTTCATCAAGGAGAAGCTCGAAGCTGGACTCATCTATGTCCCATTTGTGAAGTCTGTTGACCCGTTAGCCAATGTGTTCACTAAGGGACTGAGTGGCAAAGTGTTTCATCCTATTTTAGTCAAGTTGGGCATGCATGACATATATGCACCAACTTAAGGGGGAGTTTTGATTGTATGGGCCAGAATACCAGGTGGTATTCTGGACTTTTTACTATGTTTTATCTTATGTACAGCCATGTCGGCTCTATTAAGGGCAATTTTGCCCATGTAATTTTGATCTCTTTATTATAAATAAAGGCATGGGGTCTATCTAAGATCAGTCAAGCATTATTCCCCAAATCAGTTTTGTTAACAGAATTTGAAGGAGATCTTCATAAGAACCACCTAGGCTTCACACCGCAAGATGTTGATTGGATCAAACACCAATCCACCAGACTTGATCAAACACAAGACGATCTCCACTGGAGAAGAAACAAGTAGCAGCAGCAGCTTCAAGAGTTGATTTTCTTAAGCATTTAATGGGGGGAAAGAAGAGACCCACGGATGGCTTTTATTAAAGCCTAAAGCAAAATTCCTAATCAGACTAGGAGACTAAGAAGCCCCTAGCCGACTCTATTACAAAACACAGCCTCTCTTAAATTTGTGGAGATGTGTAAACCCAACTTATAATTAAAACAAGGGAAAAGGAACGTCCGGTCGTATGTTGTGGCATGTACTTGCGCCTAGACACAGCCGGATGCGAAATGACAACCCCGCACCCATGGAAAGGTAGGGGTGTGTCGGTCATTTCGCACTCGGCTGTGTCTGGGCTCAGGTACATGCCACAGCACACGACCGGCTGGCATTCGTTCTCCCTTGAAACAAATAAAAGAAAGGTGACTCAAGTCACTTAAATTAAACCACTAGTTTCAAACCAGTTTTGGACCGGTTCAATCTAAAACATGAAAATAAACATAGTATAAAAGCTAATCCCGTATGCAACCTAATTACCCATACTTTAGGTCCATAAAAGTGACCTATTACATTGAAAAGCCATGGGACCAAAGGCCCAACATGCATATAACCCAACCCTAGACTTATTTCTAATCAAAGAAGCCCAGTTTGGTGATAAATCTGCATCTCCATGTTGAGGGGATATGGACATGAATATCATAATCTGACAAGAAATAATTTTATGGGCAAGAGATTACTGTTTGGTCGCATAGCCCCTGCACCAGTGTGGGGCCAATGGGAGCGTGCACAGGGGCATATACATGTATGTGATTTTTTATTTCACAGAGGGCAATGCAGTAATTTTGTGTGCTACAATGTCCGAGCGCAGGGGCCACACAACCAGGCAGCGTTCTTTTTCACTAATTTTATAATAAATATCATATTGATTGTACGGTTACTTCAAACATGTTATCTTTGCAACAGAATATTCTACAAAGAGATAGAACTCACTCCTAGAGTATGACGGATGTCAATTTATGGGGGTAACTGAAGTAACAAAGATAAAGTAAAATGGTAGAAATACCACTCAGAAAAAAGGGCACCAAAATATAATTAGGATATGTAGGAATATCCACCAACTACAAGCCTGATCCTGTCACCGTGTCACTAACAATCCTATGAAATCCTTGAGCAGTTACTCATCTGCAAGCAATTATTTGTGGACAGCTTCCCCATGAAGATATCTCATGTGCCAGCTAGAATTGTGTTTGTAAAAGCTATTCAATTTTATTATTTTTTTATTCACACTTTTAGGTGTTGCTAATTTGATGTTTCGTTTGTCCTCCATTTCTTCTACACAAACCTAAATAAGCAACAAATGCAAACCTTGCAAGGAGTGAGGAACAATAGACATTCTAAATAGATGATGAAAACAAATAAAATAAAAATAGTGGAAAATTTCTATCACTCCCCTATACTCAAAAGTTCCTTTTCTGGTTCCCCCAAAAAAGTAAACTTTCACCTCTCTTTCTCCCCTGCTAATTTCAAATCCCTAAATTACCCCTGCTACCCTCCCCTCCCACAGCTCCCTCCAATGACTGCCCACTCACAGAATCTCTCTATAGCATCTTCTCCACCCTCCAGCCCCCCACCACCTCTCTCCGGTATCTCCCCCACCCTCCAACCGCCGCACCACGCCCTTCGCAAGTCCCAACAACTACAGCTGCCATTGAAAGCGAGCAAAAGGACGGTGACTCCCTCTTCCTCTCCCTGCACTATTTCTCACCCATGCTTGTATTCCAAAATGGTGTTTTTCTCAAAGCCACGTTTACCTTCTCCAAACCTTTCTTCCCCGCCCTCAAGTTGATGAGATAAAAAAACAGAGCTCGATAGTGGAGGCGATATTGCCCCGAGGTCACTGCATCAGGTGGCTGTAAAGTCTTGAATTTTGAAGTGGGAAGCTTTCTTTTCTGGCCACTTCTCCATTGTTGAAAGCAATTTCAATTGTGAGTTGGAGCCCATCATTCTCTATGAATTTTCCTTCCAACTCATGTGGGTTGGAAGAAAAATCTGATTATAGAGGCGCTAGAAGCGTATGCCCTCTCAGTGATGCTCAAAAATCCAGGGAAAAGTCTTAAACAAAGGAAATCTGATAACCTTACCCATTATATGGCCTCTTTTACTTCTATGGAAAAGCTTTAGGGTTTGCCAGACAAGGAACCAAACCTCAAGCGACCAATGAAAGTTTTAAGGGAAACCAGTCTCCATTTTTCGTTCCCCTTTGCCCTTCAGCTTTACATTCAGATATGGTCTATTCCCAATTGCCGCAGTTAGTGTTTTTTGTTAGAGAAGGTAGGAAAACATAGTTTGACAGCAATGGGAAAGAGGATTGAGAGAGAGAATGATATAATGGGGAATTCAAAGCATATTATGTTGCTCTTTGATTCATAGATTCTGTGTGAAACCCCAGATTTCAGAAACCCTGAATCTCAACCTTATGGGTGAAATAGTAATTTATCCCCAGGGATATAGTGGTAATTATGCCCAGATAATTAATTTGGATTTATTAATTCAGCCATTATATGTCATTTAATACAAAAGTAATGTTTTATAAAAGAATAGGTGCATATGTATATACATGTAGTTGTAGCTTGCTGGATAGAAGTTGTTTTGCTTGTGGGAGGTACAAGGTTCAAATTCATTATGTATCAACTTAGGTAGAATTTTATTTCTTTTGGAATTATTACCGAAATTGAAGGAAATACAAATTTAGAGAGGGGAGGAAGAGAGTTCAGCCACGTTTTAGGGTGGGGGCTGTTATGGGCCCCCACCTTATCAACCCAGATATGAGCAAGAAAAAAAAAAGGAAGTATAACTGTATAAGGCTTGGTACTTGGATTTTGTTGCATGCTTTACTATGAGTGACATGCCATGTATGTATCATAAATTCAGAGTTATATGAATGTGATGAAATATCATGACAGCATGTGTTAGAATCTCATTAAGAATACAAAGAAAGAATTGGACACAAGGTTCCAAATCCAGAAATTTAGAATTCAGAACTAGAACCCGGACTGCACCCCTTTCCAGCAGGGGGTTAGGTGCTAGATGAAGACACCATAACAGAATTGAGGATAAGACCTCCCACAGGGGAGCACACTGTCCACCAAAACCAGAACTAGAACCAGAATGAGGGTAAGGATGTGAATCCCCTTAGTCCTCCAGAACAAGATCAAGACCTCCCAAGTGGGAGTTTGCTTGCCCCAAACCGGTCCAGTCAGCCGAGGTAAAAGAGAAATGACTCCTGATGGTGGTCAGCCATGTAATGCAAGAAATGGCAGGCGTCAGATCAACGGTCGTGTTCCTCACCTTTACTAGATGTGCACATGTAGTAAAACCAAAAAGACTTGCATTATTGTACTTAGTTTTGACCATAGTTCATGCATTGTTTATATGTGTAATTTGTGCCTATTAATGCATGTATTATCTATACTTTGTCTCATTGAGCTGTCAAGCTCACCCCCTTTATTATAAAATGATTTTCAGACACAGATGATGGAATATGTTAGTGCACAGATTGCACAAGTGACCAGGAGCAGTAGGAAGCCGATTATGATGCTTAATAGACTTTTAGATTTGAATAATAGATATTAGAATATGTTATTAATTGAATTTGGATTTAATGGTTGGATATTGTTTGATTTCTTTTATGTTAGCTCTTAGGTTTGTTCGATGAACATATAATGTTTATTTAGATTCGCCACCAGATATGGATGAAGTCACATATTTACTATGAATTTGATGATACGTTGTCTGGCAATCTTCCGCGTAGTTAGAAAGGAGGCATGCTTGTATGCTATTGAAATTTTTAAAAAAAAAAAAAAAAAGCCAACTTTTAGACACATGCTAAGTTAGGAAACCAATCGTAAGAACATCGCCCGTGAGGGTTGTACTCTTAACCTTATCCTGGGTTTGGGTCGTTACAGTCTGTGGCATCATATTCCTCTAATACCCTTTTTTTTTTTCTATTCGTTCTCACATCTCTACGTTATAACTAATCTGTATTGTAAACTGAGGCTGGATGAAAGGTTGGGCACTTGGGTTCTACAGCATTTGCGTACAGATATGTATGATTTTGCAAATAATATATGCTCTTGATCATGAGCAGTTCGATGATTTGGAACACCATGCACTTGATTCCATTGTAATTTGTAGGGATCAACAATTCAATCATTCATGGTCCTTGCACCCAGAGAAAGAGTAGGGGAGGGAGGGGGAGAGAGAGAGAGAGAGAAAGACCATGGAGTGGTGCTGGTCGGAGGACGGTGCTGCAATCACTGTCCTTTTGTTTGCTTAACATGGCAGCTGCAGCTCTAATGGTTGACAAGGGTTGTTGGGAGTTACAAAGAGGGAGTGGGGTGGGGGTAGCAAAGGGATGGCTCACAATAGAGGGGAAGGCAGGGGTGAGAAGTTGTGGGGTGTTGGAGGGTGGGGGAGATGCCGGAGAGAGAGGCTGTGAGAGTGGGCTGTTATTGGAGGGGGCTATGGGAGGGGAGGGGAGGGGA
This sequence comes from Telopea speciosissima, assembly GCF_018873765.1. NCBI lineage: Eukaryota > Viridiplantae > Streptophyta > Magnoliopsida > Proteales > Proteaceae > Telopea > Telopea speciosissima. Next base: position 83,112,049 of record NC_057916.1, on the reverse strand, counting down.
GGAGTAATTTAGGGATTTACAATTAACAAGGAAAAAAGAGAAGTGAAAGTTCAACTTTTTGGGGGAACCAAAAATCAACTTTGAGTAGGGGAGTTTGAGTTAATATAGGGTAAGTATAGGGGAATGGTAAAAAATTTTCCTAAAAATAACAGTAGCAATTAATAAATATACTGGACCTTCAGCTTCCATATATACATTTATGCATATGAAAATTCGTTTCAACTCCAACACTAAGTGCTTTCCTTACCACGAACCATAGTTCGAAAACTCATTTCATTTTGGCGTTTCAGTCAGACCTTCAACGAAATATCAAAATTTCGGCAACATTTTATTGAAATTTCGGCAAAATTTTGCCGAAACAGTGCACTTTTCCCCATGACTTTTGCTTGGCCATTTCGGAAGGGGGGTAAACAACCAAAACGAGTGAAATACCGAAATTTCGACGAAACAGTGCATTTTTTAGGCCAAAATGAGCGAAATACCGAAACAAAATGACCGAAACTTTGGATATTTCGGTTGAAACACTGCCAGTCTCATATTTCATATAGAATTTCGTTTCGGTGCCTTCGAAACTACCAAAATTTTGGCGAGTTTTTGAACTATTCCACAAACTGTGTGCCATCTTGGGTAAGGATATCCAGGGTCACCATTCAATTAAACAATACACATAGGAAACTCAATGACTAGTCATCAATAGTAGCACAGCAAATGCAAGCCAGGAAGAGCTTAGAACCAACCTAGTACTCATTAGTTTTCTTTCTGCCTAGGACTCCTGAACTCTACACAATATGGACGGTTTATTTTGACTACTGCATCACCAACTCCACCAGTATACCATTGTTTTTGCATGGGGGAGTGGGAGAACATAATTGCATCACTATTGTTGAGACAAGAATTAATGATAACACACTGAAAGAAAACATACACACACAAAGATAATTAAAACTTAAAATCAGCTAGTAAAAGATTGGATGCAAGGCTATAGACAGCTTTCCTATAGGCTTGAGTTTGAACCCGTATTCACAGCAAAAGACAAGTGCAAGGGATTCCACAGAACCAGAGCCAGGAAAACATTTTAAAAGATCTTTGAATCCAATATAATAAACAAATCACTACTGATGATCCTTGTATGGTTCCTCCATAACCATTGAACTCCATTACAGGTTATGATGTTCTTGCACATCACAAGAAATGCCACTACTTCAATTCAAGTCCATGAACTTGTGCGAAGAATATCCATCACTGTCCAAGGTTTTCTTCCCTAGAATGTGTCATTCAGCAATGTTAACTTTAAATACCTCATTCTTGTGGCAGATTAAATCGAATGTTCAAAACTTGAAGCTAACTCAATAAATTTATTTAAAGAAGAGAAATATAAAAAGGAAAGAAAAAGGCAAATTCAATATATTTGTTATTTGCAAACTTCAAAAAGGAACCTAGTGATGACAAGTCATTAGAAAAGGCTCAAAAAAAATTGAAACAATCAAACAATTTCAGGAAACAAAGAGTGATAATCGACATTAACCATACTTAGAATCCTTGTGATTAGACAAATAAGTATAACACCCCCTCCCAAAAAAAAAAAACAATTTCTTGAGTTCCTAAAACCTTCAGCACATAATGTTTCAGGATAAATTTGACATTAACAATATTTTGAAAATGGATACAGCATCAAGCCATACACATAAGCAAGAGCAAATCAAAGATGAAGTACCTTTTTTGTCCTCCGTATAGATTCCACCACTTAGATATTTTCTTCTTAGTACCTTCACCCGTTACCCACTATTCCACTAATCAATCACTTCACTTTTAGGGTGACTCTACCATGTGCTGTCATTTGGGAAAATCCTTCTACTTTCTAGCCTCAGTGGTAACAAACAAAATCTGCAGAGACTTGATCCAAACAATCGGCAATTAAGTTATTAACTTAATAAGGAAAACATTAAGATGCGAATGATATAAAACAGAATATGGAAGCTACTGTGTTAAAAAATATATGTAAGCTACCAAGAGAATTGTCCAATTCACACAGGAAAAACTTTGAAAACTGCCTTAGCTATTAACACTTTTCAGGAAGAAAAAGACTAAAATATATTTTCTCTTTTTCCTTTTTTTTTTTTGTGTAATAAGAAAAACACTCAACTAGCCGTCAAAAACCTTGAAACAGTTGCGGCGCCCAATTATTTATCCCTTTAAACTATGAAGTTGAATTTTTCTTGACTAATTCATTGATAACCAAACCAGAAGCAGCCAAAACATCGAAGTATCCAACTACTACAGGGTATGGAAACACCATAAAGACCAGAACCAGAAACGAGGCAAGTTCCTCTAAATTAAAGAAAAAATACTTGAATAACAAAATAGATCAATCAGAACAAAGTCCCTAGCAAAATATGAGAATCAATAAAAGCAGCACATGGATTTTATTTACCCTAGAAAAATAAAAAACATGCCAATTCAGATAGATGAACGAGAACCTAATCAAACTACGACTCAGAAAGCATGCACAGGCTAATCAAATCCAAACCTAACCTATTCAAACTGAAGAGCAATAACAGCTATCCAGTTTGTTTGATTAAGGGAAGAAGAAGAGGGGGACAATTTAAATCCCCCAAAAAAGAATTCAGTGACTCTTCCGGCTATTTCAGCTTTGAATGAATTCACCGGACAAGCACCGAACCTAAGCAGAGCATCGAAAAAGGAAGGTAACGGCAACGAGGCAAAAGCAAAAGCAATAACAAAAGAAAACAGTAATTGATGAAGGCGAACAGTACTTCGATAGAAAAGCCAGAGCGCAGAATTTTTATCAGTAACCGAAAATCGAGCAGAAGAAGATAACTGCCGCCTCACTTCTCAATCACCGAAGAAATCGAATTGGCGAAGTTGGTTTTGATTCTTCTCTTATCAAAATTCGGCTCTCATTAGTAGAGAAAGGCAGAGGCTTTTTCCCTCTGCTTCCCTTCTTCCTCTCTCGAGGAGGAAGACTTCATTGAAAGAGTGGGGACTTCACAATAAAAATAGTGACAAATTTGAGGGGCTAAAAATAAAAAAGAGAATCTTTCGTGCCAGAATTGGATTTGGGCCCTTTATACGCTTCTTCAACCACCATCATAGACGTGGACATGTACATGGACACTCGAGCAGGGTAGTCCTACGGTAAGGTTGTCAATCAATCGGTTCGGTTTGATTTGATTTGATTTTAATTAGGTTGAATCAGTTTCATTTATTACTGGGCCAATCTGGAATCAAATTGTTAAAAAAAATCGATATCAATTTGTTTTCATATCGTGTTGTGTTATCAGTTTGTGATTAGACTACTATTGGGACCAATCCTGATTCTCTTAGATCTGACTCGAACTGATTCCATATGAAAAAACCCTAGATACTTGAAATATCTCAATTGCCAGGCAAATAAATGAGAAAATTCGGATTCTTTTGTATTTTCAGTTTCTTATCGTGTTACGATAGGTCCAGTCTCGGTTTTTTATCAGGTTCGATCCACTTTCAGTTTCGATAGATGCATTCTACTAGTCCATTTGGGTGTGGTTGCTACCAGTTCCATAAATTCCAATCCAAAACCTAATTGACAAGGGTTCACTGCAATCCAGATTGAACCGGTCAATTTTGATCTATTTGACATGTTTTAGACTGACTTTTGACACCCTTAGAATGTATTATGATTGGGAAAAAGATACTCACGCGAATAGTGTGGAGTTGCTTCTCCATGACCTCTAACATCCTCACAATGTGGATCTCAAACTAACACTTTCTTTCTCATTCTTAAGGGAAGTAGTTTTTTGTACGGGAGTGTGGCCTACGCCAGCACTCCCATGTGTCTCTCTCCTCCTTAAAACAAGGGGGCAGAGGTATCTTTTCACATGGGGATGAGAGCAATAGACTCATGGGAATGCTGGCATAGGCCACACTCCCGGACAGAGAACTGTTTCCCCATTCTTAATTATGTGAGTGCTTGCTGATCAACTATCTACATCATCAATCATGTGGCATGGGAGATCCCCCCCCCCCCTAACACATACAACGTGGTGCATTTTTTCTCATTATGATTTTATGGTGTTTTATGGTTACGATTCTTAAGTAGTGTTTAATGTGTATTTTTGGGAATAGACGAATCTGAAATACAGCCTAAAAACTTGCTTCTTCTGTTTTTTGATCTAAAATACAGCCTGAAAACTTGATTCTTCTATTTTTCCTCACTTCAAAATACGATTCATAATCTATTCCAAGAATACATACCAAACACTGTCTCAGTAGCGAATGGATATATTGTTGCTTTAATAATAACAAAATAATGGAATGGAGATTTACACATACTCTTATGTATGGAATTCTCAATCTTGTACGTTATCCCCAATTGAAAGTGTCTCACATTTCATATTTAAGAAAATCCAGACCCACATAATCAGAAAGAAGAAAATGTATCATAAGAAAAGTGTGAGAATGATGTATAACCTTCTCCCCCAATAGAAATTAGATGGAAAATAAATTCTTTCTTCATTTATTTATTTATATTTTTGGATTGTGGAATCTTTCTTCTTTTAGTTAGTTACTTGTGTAGTCTTTATGCTTTGCTCTCTAGAGATATTTTTAATGGGTAAGGGGTAATAACCGTAATTTGGCAGCCAAAAAATCTGCCTAGTGGTCTCATATTGACCCACCACTGAATGAGAGACTCTCACATCAAGTCGGTGGGCCATGCTAATACTACCCATAGGCGTAGAGGGTAATTTGGACCTAATGGAATTTTTTAAATTTTAAATTACGTCAACCTCTGCTTAGGTGAGTTGGTCACTTGACTCATCGCAGTTCGTGTGAGACAACCAATGCAAGCCCGCTAAAAAGCATCTCAGAATAGGCTTCCAACGACTTACGACGAAGAATAAGAATTTAAGCAGAGTAGAAAATGATCTCACAATTTCCATGATTTGTTAAAAGCTTTCAGTCTCTCACTCTCGCTCTCACACACGCAAACGAAATCCATTAAGGTAATCTTCTAAGTTTCAAGACTCAACCCTTTTATTATATTGATTATGGCCAAAAGATGCTCACGGCTACCATAAAAAATTTTTAAAAAAAAAGCTTACGGCCTATGGGTTATCAGTTTATCGGTTTATCACTCTCCCCTGAATCCATAAAAATAAGGATCCAGCTCTCCTCCACCGCACTTGTGGTGCGCACATCATGCGGTTGGAAAGCTCCGATCCACACCGCCACACACATCCCGGTGCAATGGCATGTGGATCGAGACCTCCCCAGCAGGACGATGTACGTTGTCCAGCACGGAGAGGAACTCAATCCTAAAAATAAAGCTCCCCCGATATAGGGAATCGAACTCTTGTTTATAAACAATGGTTAAGCCTAAAATCTCACTGTGAAAGCACTTTAATTTCATTCCATAAAATTCTGTGTGTTTGTAATGTATTGTAACAATCATATGGGGGTGGTGGTTAGGAATCTAACGGTTAGATATCATGCACAACAAAACTATACCTATTAACATTGAGTTTTTATCAAAAATAAATAAGAAACCTATTAACATTGAGTAAACACATGCAATGCCTAATGATATATAGATTAAACAGGACCAGTACTGTACAATGGCCAATTCAAAAGTCTTCAGGTGTTTATCAGTGAACGTCTTCACATGTCAATTACGGCATAAATTAAGAAGGTCCACCTTAGCTTAGCCTACTACATGGTTAGGAAGATAAATATAATTGAGCATCCAGAACATTTGAATCTGGATTTGGCCCTCATCAGTACTCACAAGAGCCAAATCTAATGTACTACTTGAGGTTAGACTGATATATGTATTATACAAGCATATAAACCCTCTCATCCTTGGGCTCAAGTATTCCAATGCTCACCACTTATGAGACCATGGCTTTCAATTTCTTCGCTGCATGAATGAATCCCATGATCACTTCAATCTCGTCCAATTGCTGGTGTATCAGAGATGGTCAGTAAAATAATCAGCTGTGAGACATAATACTGATAAGAGATGAAGAGAGGGAGAGGGAGAGGGTGAGAGAGCAACCAGTGATGAGAAGTGCCGCCTTACTGCATCCACCATTTGCTCCCTTGACGGATGGGGATGGTTGTTCCTAGCCTACGGTAAAAGTCACCCCAGTTCAACTCCCAGCAAAAGGAAAAGAAAATAATAATAAACCAAAAATACAAAGCCATATAAGATTTGTAAACCAATAGGCAAGCTACCAAACCATTAAACAACTTTCTTGAAGCAGTAGAATTTTTTTTTTCAGTAAAAAAAAAATCCATTATTTGGCATACACATTACTGCCACTGATATCCTCCAGCCTGGTGGATACTCAACTGCATTGAATTGGATTACACAAGTTTGGCATTTTGGGCAATACAATGGACGACTCATCAAACATTATCAGCAAGTCTAGGGAACTTGGGGGTATATTAAATTATTAATGGATTCTCACCATAATAAAATAAAATCCATCATGACCTGAGAGGTGATCAACCAAATTATACATGTCAGTTTAATATGTTCAATAAAACAAGCTCGACCATGTAAGTGGCAGGCAATCTCTTCTAAATTACCATTCTAACAAAAATACATGAAGCTTTACAGCATGCCTAAGAAGTCATCAGTTCATACACATTGCATGTACGCGCATTCACCACTATTTATTGATAAAATTAGAATTGCAAAACAAAATAATGAAATCGTATAAGGTTCAAAAATAAGAAGTTAGTGAAACCTACAAGATCAAATCGTTTCCAATATCTCCACAATGAATTTGTTCCTAGCTTTGCCAAGTTCACCCTCTGTGATCCAAGACAAACTTTGATATATAAGATCAACTGTTATATAAACTTTACCAAAGTATATGAGTTAATATATGCAAATACAGATAGAATATTCTATGGATATTGCTTTTCTTTGATTTCTTATTACCAGTTGGGGTTTTTGGATATTGGATTGTATTTCTCTGCAATGGCTTCTATTAATTGATTTGGCAGATATCCAGGGCCTTGTATGCCTCACTCTTGGCTTGCTTGATTTGTGGAACTGAATGCTACTCGCTGCCCAAGGAGACGCATGGAAGAAACCTTATGGTAAGAAACAATAGAGTTCAACCTCAAGAAAACATTCACCGAAAAATGATTTAAACATTAGCTTAAAGAAATAATTCTCCTTCTCACCCATTTCTGAGCTACTGCAAGAGTTATCTAAATCATGGTCATCGTCATCTTCTTCATTTCCTGTGGGTGGTTCTATCACACTCAAAGCATTCCTCTGTAGCTTAACTTCCACTCCATTCTTCAGAACCTGGAACTCCATAAACAAAGCGTCTTAATAACAAACATCAACAAAGAAAACAGGACAGCAGAGCATTCATCAAGTAACGGAATTACTAAAAGGAAAATCAGAAATTTAAATGCCCTTTCATCTGTGAGCACAAAGGTAACAAACTGTAAGATTAAAAAAGAGGGATACAGAGACATTCAAAATCATATGACAGTGATGAGGCTCAAATGTCCTAATATTCGATTAAAAGCCCATAAATTACAGGATCTTTAGAATGATGGTTTAGTATATGCAAATTACAAAAGAATAGGGATGGCAGACTCAATGCAGACACAGTTGGATTGAGATGGCTAACCTCTAGATTGTCAGGGGACCATAAATGTAAACAGCTTTAGAATCTTTCATCCCATGCAAGTGTTCTAAGTATCTTAAGATATTCTATTTATACTTTAGGATGGAAGTTTCCCGTTTAATTGTCTTTGTGCAAGGTCAACAGCTCATACTATAGAACAGTGTCTACCCACATCATGCCTCTTTAGATAAAGTTCAATGAAGAATGGGAAACCAGAAATAAATTCCCTATCTGTTGTATCAAATGGTATAATTTCTCAACACCCCCTCCACATTGAATCAAATCAAATAGCATTCAGAAAAAAAAATAAAAGACACAGCATTCAAATTACATCAAGTTATAAATAAGCACAAATGAATATAAAAATAAGAAGTGCATGACGAGTACACTGTATAAAGACTATGGAAAGAAAAGAGGGATACCAGCCAATGCCAGCCACCGAGGCCAACAGCCTTCTTAACAACTCCCTGCAGACCCACCAAGACTGACTTGGTTCGGTTGTTTCCCGTAACAATGACTTTCGTGTGCCGGGGAAGAACAGAGAGCTCCTCATCACCACTTTCTTCACGAAAAGGAGACAGAACCCGAGAAGAACACACCTCAGCTTCCAGCATTTTCTTAATAAAAGTCGATTCCTCCTCAGGATATAAATTAAGCAGACACAGCTGATCAGGATAGATGCAATCCAGTGAGAATCGGAGAATTTGCGGAACAAAACCAATTGATCCGAGTCAAACAGCTGCGGATTTTCTTACGATTGTTGTCCAAATTAACTCTCCTCGTTGTCATTGATCCATCAATCAACCTGCGGATAAAAAGGATCATAGCGGATAGGTGACAACTTCTACAGGCTCAGTAATCCTATGAATGAAATTTGCCTACTTGCATTGACTTGGAATTTCTTACCTCTGACACTATAACAAATACGCAATGCACTGAGCCAGAGGTCATAAAGATATCCAATTCCTCCGATTCACGGACTTTAGTTGATGGTAATAAATGAATGTCAGTTGTTTCATTTTAAAATGATGCCGAACTTTTAAGTCCCTCTGAATTTAAAAACAAAAGATGACATCATATTGTGGCTGAAACGTGGAAACACAAAACTTGAATCAGTTTGGCTTCACATTTAATCAGTTTAGAATCTGGAAGACATTGATGTTCGTCAGTATCTTACCCGAACTAAATTTCTCCCTTTCTCAGATTCTAATTCCACGAAAAGAATCGCGGAATCCACCCTGTCCGGAACTGAATTCCGAAGAGGAACTAAGTCTTTAAGCTCTAATCGATGTTCTCCCGACTACTGACGCTGGATAAATTGTAGAAACCTCACGTCTGTCACCGTTTCTAATCTTATCCGTACCCTACATTTCAACAAAATTCACAGATTACATCGATTCACCATTAAGAAGTAAAGCTGATCTTTAAACTCCGTAAAAAGCATGCAAAAACAAACTAAGCGCAATCGAAGCAAACAACAGCATAGATCGGTATCAATAATCTACACTTAGCAAAAATGCATGAATTTCCAAAGATCCAAAGGTCTAGAGCCAAATGCATGCAAAATTCAACAAGTAAACTGAAATACCTCTTTCCAGTTCTCAAATTCGAAGAAAAAAATGATGGATTCGCCACAAATACACGAAATGCAGCCGATTTCCACCGTCTTAATGAGCTAGAAAAGGTTTCCGGCATCGAAGAAATCAAATTCCAAACACGGATTCTGCAGAGAGCAGAGAACCGGAGATATATGAAGAATTGGAAAATCAAAGTGGATTGGATAGAAGATAGTTGGAGTGTGAGACGCTCGTTTTGCTCCTACTAAGAGGAAAACCTCACCGATCGTAGTCCTAGCTTAACTTAGAGTGTGTGTATGTGAGAATGAGTGAGTGTGAGAAAGAGCTGCAACACACTAAATGCTTACCAACTGCCGTCGAAAGCCGAAACGACCTCCCTTCCCCCGTACGGTCATGCCTTTTACAATCAAGTTCACCGGTTGACTGGAACCAGCCGGTTAGCTTCAGTCCTTGGATACTCAGACAGCGCTGTGGAGTGCGGAGAGTGGAGAGAGCCTCTCGCCTCTCAGCTCGGCTTAGGTGATCCCGTAGCCGACTCGAGTTGCCTTTTTCATCTGTACTCCAAAAAAAAAACAAAATTGTCTTTAGAATTTGAAGTCCGATGATTCCCATAGCCCAAATTAGGGGTGTCAATTCCAGGTCCGACCGAGCCCGTTCGGTTAAAGCCCGATCTGGATCGGATTGATTCTTAAACGTGTCGGGCGTTCTGGTATGAGGTCCTAGACCGTTGGGCGTCCGATCGGATCAACCGTTTTCAAGTCCGACCCAGCCCGCCCAACTATAGCCCGACCCTTTAAGCAAACCACCCTTCATTAATCCATTTAGCACACCTGATCACCCTCTCTCTTTTCCTATTTAACTCCTTAAAATGATTAGTCCATTAAACCCAAATTAATGGGCAATTCAATTGGTGGGTTTCCTTAACTCAGAAAAATGTTTATATTTTTCTCCATTAGCTTCTCATTTCATAGAATCAGAACCAGACATATACAAAAAGGGTTAGAGGTGTTCTTGCTCCAAAGAGAAAACAAATAGCAGGACGAACCCAGTACCGTCAATGATGATTGAGCTGATAAGAATAAGCACTTCATAAATTTGAGTTAATTATAATTACAAAAAGAAACAAATCAGTAAATAAAAACTAATAAACATAAGTTCTTTCTATTTTTTGGTAGAAACTAATAAACATAAGTTCAGGAAAAGATTATGGTTTGAAAAATTGGGTTTGGATTTGGATCTTGAATGTGTTTTGGTGGAAACTCATTTCTTTTCTCTTTATTTTTTCAAGTAGGAATTTAATTCTGAAAAGGCCCGATTAAGACCCGGGTAAAGCCCGATGAAGAGTTAAACAGGCCCACAACCCGGTTAAGACCCGATTAAAGCCTGATTTTAGTACCCGATTAAAGACCGACACCGACCGAACCCCGATCGAGCCCAACATGGCCCGGACCGAATACTTAAATGGTCGGATACGATGCAGCCTGCACAATTGGTGAGGCCTAGCTAGGCCCGACCGAGCTCGACCGGTTGACACCCCTAGCCCTAACCCTAAAAATTAGCAAGAATATTGATTCGATTTGCCAACAATTTTGACTTGGAGCTGAGCTGGCTATGACCAAACAAAGAAAACAGCCTTAATTTCTTGGGATAAATGTTGCAGACCCAAGTCTTCTAGGGGTCTTGGTTTCCACAGGGCCGAAATTCATAATTAGGCTCTTCTAACCAAGTTGGGTTGGCGATTGCTAACTGACCATTCCTCTTTGTGGGTCAAGATTCTCAAAGCAAAGTACTTCCCAAAGTTTTCCTTCTTTGATCCTAGAACCAGGCTCCAAAAGGGGGTCCTGGACCTGGAACAGTATCATCTGCATATCTGAAACACTTGACAAAATGCTTAATAGGAAAATAGGGAATGGAGAATCAACTTTTTTCTGGACTGAGAAATGGGTACCTTTAGTACCTCAAGCCCTCTCTTCTGCATCTCTATTGCCTTTAACACCCACATGTTACTCTACTAAGGCCGCTGATTTTATTATCCATTCTAATTGGAATCATGCTCTTTTGACACAATGGTTGCCTGATTCTGTTTATTCTAAAATTCGGTTGATTACTACCTCTGATTCACCTAATTGCTGGTGGTGTGTCACCTCCAATACTGGTGTACTCACCACCAAACTGGCTCCTAAAATGATTAATTCTAATGTTCTCACCCCCAATCCTCTGATTAAATCTTGGTGGAATTTCTTTTGGAAACTCACAATCCACCCAAAGTTTAAAGTTTTTTTTTTGCGTTTGCTTAATGCAGAACTTCCCATCAAGGCTACTCTCTCCAAATGGATCCAGATTGAATCCTCCTGTGTTTTTTGTGGCACCTGTGTCGAATCTTCATGGCATCTCTTTTTGTCTTGCAATTGGGCCAAACACATTTGGGCTGTTGGACCTCTAGGCCTCAGAACAGAACATCTAAAGTTGCCAAGTCTCATGGACATGTGTATTGCTTTCCTTTACAAATAAGCTCTAGGAAAACAAACCTTAAGATGGTTTTTTAGTGTTTTTATTATAACTTGTTATTTTATCTGGACTACCAAAAACCGAATGGTAGCATCTTCATCCAAGCCTGATCCCCACGGGGTTCTACATGCTGTGAATAAATGGATTTCATATCTAGTTTGTCCCCTCCCTCAATCCCCCCCCCCCCCCAATGTGCTTCTCTTTCCCTTTGAGATGACTACATCTCCCAATTTTCTAACCGTTTTCCTGTGCTTGATTTTCCGATTTTAATATATGCAGGATACAATAGTTCTGGACTGACCATTGCTGGCTGGGCCTTTGTCATTATATTACATGGCTGCGTGTTGTTTTTTGAAGCAGGACAAGTAACTCCTAAAAATGAATTGGAGCCTGACCTGCTTTGTATAAAAAAGTGGTTAATCTGTGCTAAGGGTATGGGGATAGATGTAAAGGAAATCTGGGTTTCTAACCAACTCGTTACCACGGTTTTGCCATCCCCGAGTCCCGACCACCAAACCATGGCCTTGGGATATGCTTGCAGACCTACTGTTTATAGTAGATAATGCCCCTACGGTTACCTACTATTGTAAAAATACTGAATCTGTCCGCTACGTCAAAAACCTAGCTAAAGCCGGGCAATGTAAACACTATGTACATTTCTCTACTGGTTAACGCGTAACTTTTTTGGTTTTTCATCAAAAAACAGAAAAACAACTCTCTCACTGCCGCTCCTTCACCGCTCGTCTCCTCACTCATCTCTTACTGCGACGGCGACCTCTTCTCCTCTCTCACGCCTTCCTTCTTCTCTCATCTCCGCCTCCTGGGTACACGGGTGATAATGTGATGCATTGGAAGAAAGTGGCATTAAGGTTCCTTATTGTTGATGGGATTGGACTAGTGAGACTGTTGTAGGACAAATCAAGCACTGTAAGTGCCTTAAGATTCCCTATGGCTTCTGAAGTTTCTCCTTCAAATCTATTATTTGACAGATTGAGAACTTTGAAGATGGTTATTATGCTCACAAGTATAATCTTATGTCCCTTCTGCAACAATGTCACAGTATCTTGACAGTAGCCATTAGCTGTGTACTGCACTTGGGCTTTCTTCATCTAATGTCATCATTGCTTTCCAAGACCAAAAGTATTTTGATGGCAAACCAAATGTAAAAATTAAAATTGTTCTCAGTAAGGTCAAGGATATGCAACCTAGAAAAAGAAAAACCAGACTAGGATACTCAATGGGGGGCCATGGAATTTATTTGTTCTCAAAACTAGAACCCACAAGGGAAATGTATCTTTGATCTGCACTAATTTATTTGCACTAAGATCAAGCATCCTCAAACCAATTTCATCTGTAAATGTATGAAGAAGAATGGGGCCATGATGACTGTTCCCCCTTAGTATGAGTACTGAAAGAGACTTGCTAAAGTTTCCCAAACACCGGGGTATTAAGCCAGATAAATTGGTTTTTAGACAAATCAATGTATTGAAGAGAACTTGCATTGCAGTTTAGTGAAGGGATTTCTCCACTAAATTTATTGTTAAAGGGTGAAAAGAAGACAGCGGAATTTTTATCCTATGCTGTAACTGCACGGTGCTGTACTGCATCGTGCGGCGCTGCAGAGGTCATGTGCGCCATGTGGGGTCTGCTGTGCCACATGACCTCTGCAGCACCGCACGATGCAGTACAACACCGTGCTGTAACAGCAGAGGATGCGGGTTCGTGGAGTATGATGGAATTGGCAGTGATCCTTGAAGCATATTATTTTTAAGGTCAAGACAGCAAGTTACTCCATGGTAGAACAGTCACAGGTTGTTCAAAACCTTGAAGCATGTTGTGGGAAAGATCTAAATAATGCAAATGCTTCCCTATATTCCACATCCATTTTGGAATCTGCCCATGAATTATGTTGTTGGAAAGGTCAAGATCCAACAATTTCTCTTGGCTTCTCAAAAAATTAGGGAATTCACTAATGTTGCAAGAAGATAGTCTCAGCTCCTGAAACTTGGGGAAATTAGATTACAAGGTGGCATTGGTGATCAATGATAGATTATTACTTGAAAGATTAAGAACAGTAAGCTTTTTGAGCGGTCGAAAAATAGCAAGCTCTGTGTTACCAGTAAAGCTACTTGAAGAAATCTTACAAAATGGTATTGTGAACAGAGAAGAAGGAATTGGACCTATTAACTGATCAGCAGAAAGCTCTAGATGAACAAGTTGGGTTAGGCTGGCAAGTGAGGATGGATTTCAGGCAAATAACCACTGAGACCTGGATCATCCCTTAAAGTAAGGAGCAGGAGGAGGTCGTCGTCGCAGTGAAAGATGAGTGAGGAGAGGAGCGGCGAAGGGGCGGCAGTGAGAGAGTTCTTAGTGAGAGCGGGAGGCACTTGAGATGTGGTTAGGGTTATGGGAAAATTATCTCCTCCAGTTTTCTGCCCGGCCCAGTTCCCCAGTTCCTCTAATAGGGAGTGGTGGATCCCACCCAGGTAGAGTGTTTGGACAGGGGTAGGGTGGTCATTCAAGTCCCCCTTGTTAGAGGAACTCGGGAATTGGAGGTGATAAAGATCCAGGGCTATGGGAATTATCGGACTTCAAACTCCACTGTTGGATTTCAAAACGCCACATGGTGACAGTACAAGGGTGCACTGGGGGATCATGCACTAGATGCGATAAAAATCCGATGAAGAGAAGATGTGTTATACCCAGGAATATTTTTAGGTTTACATATCTAATTGTGCAGGAACGAATGGGAAAGGTGAAAACAAGAGTTTTCAAATCAGAATCCTGATCCTCTCCAATGTGAAGACTGCCCAATGAGTGCCCAAAGAAACATCCAATGGATTGGCTGGTTGGCACACATCCTGGTGTGTACCCAAACGGCCTAGCCGTTGGATGCTCATTGGGTGTTCATTGGGTGATGCCCTCTTTAGAGAAGGCACCAATTTACTGGGAAATAATTGTTTTTAATTCAAAATTTTTCAAATTAACGGTAGAAAATTACAATTATTTTGGCCACTTGGACTAAGGATTTAGTAATTGATATGGGGCATGTCTCGGTCGATACCAATCTCGATCAGGTTAGAGTTGGGGAAAAAGTACGTTTTGTTGGGATCAGACCCCTGATCAGCCTAGGATTGGCCACTATCATGGTTTTAAGATTTAGTATCGGTTTGGATCAGCTCAATATCATTCTAGATCGGTTTGTATCGAACCAATATTGGCTTGGATCAATGTGTACCTTTTTGAAAATTTTTAATCGGATCAGATCATCGATCTCGATCGGTAACTGATCACAGTACTGATACGAATTCCCTGACCATGATTGGGCAAGAATTTGTATCTGCCGAGGCTGATTTTGATCTGATCGCTTCTTCTGATTTAGTATCGATTCCTTGTTCCATGACTCGGACAACCAACCCACCATACTCACTTGACTAAAAAAGAATAATTTCTCTACTGTTATGGGTATTAGCTAGATCGGTCCCAGTAGATTTTGGGGAATCGAAGTTTGAAATTTTGGAATTTTGAAGTTCAGAGAATTCGTTTCGAAATTTTTGGGGAAGGAAGGAAAAGAGCACGACTTAAGAGCTACGAGCCAACTGAAAGTCCAGCCACATAAAAAAGTGAGCCAAAGGGAATGTTAACCCGGAACCGGATACTTTTGTGAGATACGGAAATGGGAGAGTACGTACACGTGTCAGAACAGCAGCTGTCGGATCTTATCCTGGCAGTTGCCGTGAAATCCGAACTGTTTATAAGTTTGATTTGAATGTTGGTTTGGGGTCCGCTCACGCAGCTGGAGCGCACTTATTGAAAGCCCGCTTTCAGATTTTCGATTCAAAAGATAAGCATGGGTCCCACATGGTCGCATTTATTTTCCCCTTCCAACGATCTCTGCTTCTTCGTACAACTCTGTCAATCGATTTCTGACTTGTGGCGGAGTTCCACTCTTGCTCTGACCTTCCTAGTCCCAAGGTCCACAACCAAACTTGTAGACCCTGAACAGATGGTTAGAGCGACCCATACCTAAGGCTCGCATCCAACGTCTGGTTTGCACAGATGAGAGAACCCTAACTCCTTTCAAAAGCCTTATCCTTGCAACCGTCAAAATCTTATCTTTGAAACCCTGGTGTTGTTCTATCGGTATTCTCCAAGTTTCATCGATTTCCCGTCTTAGGGTTTTACCTTAGATCAGGAAGTTGTAGTCTTTTCGTTAATTCTTTGCCCCCAAAATTTATTCAAATGCGATGCGACTCCTCTACTATGGATTCCGGTAGATGCATTAGCTTCCAAACGGTAGCATCGCCAACTGCTGCAACTCTAGCGTGTCTCCTACGTTTAATTTGGTGAAGCCCGTGGTGGCTCGGAAGAATTCGCCGGCGCACCTCACCTGAAATTCCCCCAAGCTCGCCAGTGCAACCCACCTGAAACCCCTTCGATTTTGCCACTTGAAACACCCGTGTGGTTTTCCCCTACAACCTCGCGTTGCGCCCTTTTCATGCCTGCCACTGCCTTGAGGCAGCAGGCCAGCTCGCAACCCCCTGTCTCTTTTATCGCATTTGCTACCGTTCCCTTTCTCACCACACTCCCCATCCCCTCACTCACTACAAAAATCCGCCCCCGCATCCTCCATTCTCTGAATTGTAGTTTAGTTCATCGATTTTCCGTTCTAGGGTTTTCCTTCCGGTCAGGAGTTTCTGGATCGACCTAAGTCGCAATTTCGCCAATTTCACTCAATAGACATTGTTTGAGACATTGTTTGAATTTTATTTTTTCTAAATAAAAGCTCTGATAGTTGTTTTCTTTTGCATTAAGGAAGATTTGGGAGTTAATTCCGACTTCTCCACTCATCTCACTTAGTCCAGATTCTCTATTTCGAGAAGGATGAGAATGGGTCCTACATGGTCGCATTTATTTTCCCCTTCCAGCCCTATCTGCGTCTGGTTAGCATAGACGAGAGAACCCTAACTCCTTTTAAAAGCCTTATCTTTGGAACCCTAAAAATCTTATCTTTGAAATCCCTGGCGTTGTTACATTGGTATTCTCTTAGTTTCTCTTCTCTGAAGTGTAGTTTAATTTCATCGATTTCCAGTCCTAGGGTCTTGCTTCCGATCATAAGGTTCTGAATCGACATCAGTTGCAGAGTCTGTCTACAAATTGTAGTTTAGTATCATCGATTTGTCTCCCAGTTCAGCTGTGGATTCAGTGTTTCTTGGTGGATTCTATGTAAGGAGGCTCTGGTGGATTCCTGGTAGATTATCTTGTTTCTTTCTTTTTTTTTTCTTTCTTTTCTCTCCAACTTCTGGATAGATCTATCCCTTTCTATGCCTGAGATGGTATTAACTTCCTAATTCTTTGATATTCAGCTTCAGATCTTAAAGCTCTCTAGTGGATGGATTAGTTCTGGCTTGCTATTAGTTTTCCTAGAAGCTAATGCGGATCAAAAGAAAGATCGGCTATCCGTCCTAGGGTTTTCCTTCCGGTCAGGAGTTTCTGCATCGACCTCAGTCGCAAAGTTTGTCTTCTATCTGTTCATCGATTTTCTGTCATCCGGAGTTTCTGGATCTATCTAAGTCGCAATTTCGTTAATTCGTTTGATTTTTATTTTTGCAGGAAGATTTCTCAGTTCCGATTTTGACTCCGCTCAGCAACTCCAATTCTTTTTTGGGAAATTTACGTAATACCCCTTGAAAATGGGTTGAAACTTAGATCACCTCCTGAAATCTGAAATTTGAAAATACTCAGATCACCCCTGTATTAGAGCTCAATACTCAGATTACACCCTATCGTTAGTGATCCACCGTTAAACGATGAAGTCAGCTACTTAAATATTTTTTTAAATCCTAAACTACCTTTATGCAACGTAAAGTTTTAATATTACCCTTGCAGAGAAAAACCCTCAAATTCGAATGTGTTCCTCTTCGTTCTTCACTCTCTTCCTAAATGACCTGCAACTCCAAAATTGAAGTTCGCCGGAGTGAAGTAAGACAATGAATTTGAAACATGGCTTGTCGAGATATACTCGAAACCCACTGACAAAGAGTCTGCCTTCACTCACGCCCTTATTCAAGCACCCCTCTTCCACCATCGGCTTCAATTTTTGAAGTTTGCCGGAGAGAAGACAGGCATGAACTGACTTGTTACGATCAAAGCCCACGGACTTGGGACCATAACACTATCTCTGTTGTGGATGCGTGGAGAAGAAAATGGTTTTATGCTCTTTAGCATTCTACCGAGAATATTGGTGGTGAGTTTAATATGCCAAAAAGTTGGAGATTCAAAGGTTTGATAGATCTCAGAAGTGGGTTTCATTCCAGGAGATATTGGGTGTAATCAGTAAAACTTGATGAGATTGGCTCTTAGATCAGCGGAAAAATGCAAGCAAACTGTAATTCACCTTGAAATCAAAGCAAATCTAAAGCATCCTTGATGTTCCCCTTTTTTTTTAGTTTTTCCAAAAACCGAAATTTACCTCAGATGAAATCAAAGCAAATCTCCCACTGTCGCTGCTTCTTTTTTTTTTTCCGTTTTTTATTCTTC
The DNA here is from genome assembly GCF_018873765.1 of Telopea speciosissima. Classification (NCBI taxonomy): domain Eukaryota; kingdom Viridiplantae; phylum Streptophyta; class Magnoliopsida; order Proteales; family Proteaceae; genus Telopea; species Telopea speciosissima. The sequence goes on along the minus strand of NC_057916.1, from coordinate 83,093,769 downwards.
TCATTCTTCTTCCCTTCTCCGTTCTGTGTTTTTTTGTACATTTTTCTCCTCCTTTCCCTTCTTCTATCTTTGTAGTAGTGATGATGGCGGTACCCTGTTTTTGGGGTTTTTTTTTTTCAGATTTGATTTTTGAAATTAATCTGAATCTGACCATCAGAATCAGTTGGTTTCTTAAGACTTATTCCACCCCTTTGGAAGGTCTTTCTTTCAGTCATGGTGAAGCTCAGAGCAATCATGAAGATCTTTCTGATCTTGGCTTGCACAGATAGGTTCCTTAATGGGTTTTCTTCACCAAACAGGGGAAAAGTTGTTTAGAGATTCTTTTTCTTTTGGGTTTCACCAGCATCTGAGGCCAGGGTTATGGCCGTCGGACCTTGACGATCGTTGGCCGTGTTTGAGCTTGGCCGCCTGCCTCTGGTTCGGTCATCACAAGAGACCACGGTGGTGGTTATTAAAACCCTAAATGGGTTTTCTCCATTCTCATTCTTGGTTTAGCGATTTGGGGAAGGAGAGGGAAAGGGTAGTGTTGTAAATTTATTTTTAAAGTTTTAGTACAAGGCTAAAATAGTCTTTTTAAAACAATAATTAACAGCAGATTAACACTGTTAGTGTAGAGATCGGGTGGTCAGACTTCGGGGGTGAGACGAGGTGCAGCGCAGTCTGGTTAGTGCATCTGTTTTGGGTACAGAGGGCCATAGGTTTGAATCCTGTCACCTTGATGTGATGCTGAAGTCAGCAAATACTCCAATATGAACATCAATGTTCATATCATAATAACATATGAGTATCTTTCGTGTGTTATCTCCTCATCTTCCTATTTATAAGCCACAGCTTACTTCGACGTTTCCAATAAGGGGGAGAAAAGAGGGAATTGAATTCTATACCAACAAGCAACGGTCCTACTAAACAAGCAACTACCTGAGCGGCGTTAGCGCTAGAACAAGGCGAGCCAAAGGCTCGCTTTCGCGCAATTATTAGTAAGGCGGTGGTCGTAGATCAACTTTTTTTGCTTGCCGTGCCGTTCCTTCTGTTTCGCTCAATCTCCATCACAGGTTGCTCTGTCATTGTCTGATTTTTGGTTATATGAAAACACACAATACTTGATCTGATGTATCTTTATCGTATTTTTGCCCCCTGCTCGGTAGTTTCGTAGCAGGTTTTTTTGGACGTTTTTTAGGATCAGAATGAAACGCACGTGTGACCACCACGTGCATTTCATTCTCTTCGATCTTATGGTCACACATGCGTTTCATTCTCTTCGATCTTATCTTTGATTGCTTTTTATGAAGTCGCATCGGGAGCTAGTGCTTGCTATCTAAGAATTGCTCCATGGATCTCATCGGAAATGTTTGATGCTTCTTGGGGTTTCTTTGGCGACCGTGAAGTCACTGGATGAATTGCCGAGTAGATAGATCAGATCCGGGTGATCTGAGTATTTTCAAATTTTAGGGGATGATTTGAGTTTTGACCCATTTTCAGGGGGTGTTTCATAAATTTTCCTTCTTTTTTTTGTTTGCAAGGGAAGATTTCTCAGCTATGAGTCCACTCAGTCCATGTCAGTGGGGATCCTGCATCTTCCTCACCACCATTAGTTACAAATATTTTTCAAGGGATCCGGCGATAAACAAGAGATGATCTCGAACGCTCTTTCCTCTCCAACTTCATGTCAGTTCAATTCCTTAAAAGTGTTCTTTGCTTACTTCGATCTATCCATACCCAATTAACCATTCTGGTTTAGAAGCTTCATCTACCCGTGGGAGAGAAATGGCTGGATGAGTACATGGATGAAAGCTCAAGGCTTTGGGAAGCCTGCCATGTCCTCAAGTCAGGAGTCTCAGGCATGGGGAATTACTATTCTGCAGCAGTTGAAATTTCTTCAACCCTTGATGTCCATCGCAATCTGAACCCACAGTTATATAGTCCAGTCGATCACCATCTTAAACTGAAACCCAAATCCCAAATCGTGCGCAAGGTGAGTGTAAAACTCTCATTTCTCTTTAAAACCTTTTTCCTGAAACACTAAACCCTCATTTCTTTATCGATGGAGGTGGAGTTTTTTATGACCGATATAAAAGACCAAGTTTCTTTATTTGATGAGGTCAATGGAGATCATCTTCACCTCGCCCATGAAATCTGTACCACATTAGATGTGGAGTCTGCAATTTTTCATTCATTTCAAAGATTTAATGATAATTTTGCCATGGGAGGAATATGGAATTGTTATACAGAAAACACACATTACATTGGTTTGTGGGTCTCTGTGTGTGTGAGATCTATGTTATACTGTGAGTAGATGTGTGATTTGTGTATGGAAAGATAAAAAATATTAGAAAGTAAGTATACAATTGAAACCAGTAATGTAAGGGTACTGTATGTATGAAAAAATAAAAGAGTATTAGAAAGAAAACATACAATTGTAAACAGTTTTGTAAGGAACGTATTGCAGAACCAAATTTCTTCGTCAATCAGGATAACTTTTCCTTCTAAAAAATGCAATAATTACACCTTGATGGCAGGAATGGAAATCGAGTACTACAACAGTTCTTGGTGTAATTATTACATTTCTTAGAAAGAAAAATTATCCTGATTGGCAAAGAAGTTTGGTTTTGCAATACGTCCCTTACAAAACTGTTTACAATTGTATGTTTTTTTTCTATACTCTTTTATTTTTTCATACATACAGGATCCTTACATTACTGGTTTCAATTGGATACTTACTCTCTAATGTCTTTTATCTTTCCATACACAGATCACACACATACTCACAGTATGGCATAGATCACACACACACAAACCCACAAACTAATGTAATGTGTGTTTTTTGTATGACAGTTCCATATTCTTCCCAAGGTCTCAAACAACTTGTTAAGTCATATAACTATCGACCATAGGAACTCAGATATTCCCGCAACTTTCATTCACTCAATGTAAGTAATTAATATTTAATTTTTTTTGAATTATTATTATTTAATATTTATTAGTAGTCATTTCTATTTTTTTTCTTTTGTAGCTTCAAATTATCGATAATGAGTTTCACTGTGGTCTTAAAGAAATGTTTTCTGCCAATCGATTAGGTTCATTGTATTAAGGTGACTTTCAAGGAAAATCTTGACTTAGTTTTTTGTTTTTTTTTTATGTGAGGTATTGAGTATATTTTTTCGAATCTCATTCTTCTATTGTCAATTCTTTTCCTTTTTCTTTGGGAGGGGAGGCGGGCGAGAGGCAAGAGTGAGAAAAGACAAGAGAGAATTCACTAATGATCAAGACAACAACAATTCTAAAATATCTTATGGGAAAAGTATGGGCTCATCGGCGGTATACCAAAAACCCTCGTTCCCCCATCATGGTTTGAGGTATTGGATTGGATCGGCCGTTTTTGGTTGGATCGGATCGGTATCTCGTCCGAGACCAATCCCGATATCGATCAAATCCAACTGTATGGATAGGGGTAAAAATGTAAAAAAAAAAATAGTATTTTTATAAGAAACAAGGACAAAAGTGTCATATTTGCCCGAGTTTGGGCGATCACAATCTAGTCCAGCCGATATCTAGATCACGAACCATGCCCCCCATAACTTACCTCTTGCAGGGGTGTGTCTATCACTCTCCCATATCTTATATATTCAATTGATTATAATTTATTTTTACCCCATGTAGACTTCTCTCTACATGGGCTTTGTAGAGAAAGATAGGTTTCTCCAGACAATCAAAATATTTATGTTCAAAATTTATGGTCAAAGTGTCCTTTCATGAAAAATATTTTTCAAAAAAAAAGAAGAAAAATTTACGTCTGCCACTCTTGTACTTTCAAACAAATGTGTCTACCATCCCTGAAATTTCATCTATTTCATAAACACCCCCCTGTATTTTGAAAGCTCTTACTAATCTACTGTTACCATTAAATGAGAACAGTTAAGTGATGATGTCAACATCCAAATATAATCTAAATGCCCATAATACCCCTACCTTATTATACTTCTTCCCTGACTATCTCTCCTTGTCCTCCACCCCCATCCATGGTGCATCTTCTGCTTATCCTTGCCCTCCACTTTTTATTTATAGATTGTTGATGATTTCCTCTCTTTCTCTCTCTCTCTCTCTCTATCTCTGTCTCTGAGGTTGTGGGAGTTTTATCTTGTTACTGTATCTGGGTTTTTTGCGGAGCTTTCTTTATATGTACAGATACACATTTTAATGGGATCTTTATCACCTCCAGTTGGCTGCCCGGCCCAGTTCCCCAGTTCCTCTAACAAAAGGGGGCTGAAATGACCTCTCTACCCATGCCCAAACACTCTGCCCGGATGGGATCCACCATCCCCCTATTAGAGGAATTGGGGAACTGGGCCGATCAGGAAACTGGAGGAGATAATTTTCCCATTTTAATGTCACCACCCATTTCTTGCTTGGCCTTTGACGCTTCTCAATGAATTCCAAAAATCTAGCTACAGATTATTAACTTATGAATTCGCGGACATTTCTCTAATTTGTTTCATCCTATGACGTCTCAGGTCGTATCTGCAATATGAGATCAGAAGACCTGATCTAGTGAAATTCTAGGTCGAAGGCAAGTTTCTATGTGCCCTTTAAATACCCAAAACCATGATTTGAAGGTTAGATTGATAAGATCTGGAAGTCAAACCTGTGTAGAAAAGTATGTAAAAACAGAGTATTGCCAACGTTTTTGTGAAGATCTATAGCACCTCAGTAGGTGCTTGGATCAAGTGGAATAAAGTACCTAAGGATGTCTTGATGTTGTACACTCAAACCCTAGAACCTTCAAAGAGAATTCCAAAAAACCAAATCTGGAGAAAAAAAAATAAAGTACCACCATGTTGAATGACTAGTAACCCAGATTACGCCTTGAAATATAGATAGTTTTCCCTGTTTTGAATAAAATTAAGCAAGCCTTCGTGGTCCAGCCAAAGTTTGGAATGTCGTTGATTCTATGCGGTTTTTCCCTTCTCAAATTAGGGTTTTGATTTTCGAAACCAAAGGTTTGATTTTTTCAGACCGCTCAGATTCCTTTTGCTTTCTGTTGGACCTGCTAGGGTTTGAATTGGAACACTGAATTTGTTTTCTATGTGATTTTTTAGTTGGAATGTAATTCAAAGAAGGGAAGATGGGGATTGATTGGTCAAGAGAGAGAAGGAGAGAGCATGAGTGGGGCGTGGATTTGGGGCAGCAGGGGGCAGGCTGGTGCGTTGATGGAGCTAGGGGCTGCTGTCCAAAGGGAAGGGAGCAGGGTGGGGGCGGAGTTGCAGGAAGAGGAGGAAGAGGAAGAAGAAGAAGGGTAAAGGGCAAAATAGTCATTTTCTTTTAAAACTAACAAAGTTAGTACTTAGAGTACAGAAGTATTTTTTAAATTTCCAAGGGTGGTAGATATAAATTTCCCACAAAAAATAATAATTTGTAAGCATTGTTGAGGATTGCAACCATCTAGTAGCCCAATTAGTCTGTATTAGCAGTAAATTCTTATTATGTCTAAATTTTTTTCCTAAAACACATTCTATGATGCGATTTTATGAAGCTTTGAAAATAGACAGAGAAGACAATATTATCAGGGATTGAGTACTCTATTTAAGAGTGTAGCATATGCTTTACTTAAAAAAAACAAAATTATGTGTAGCATATGCTAGTGTTCCTTGAACGTATGTTTCTTCTCCCACAATAGAGGGGTAGATATATCAATTCGTAGGGTGGAAAGAGAGATAGACTCAAGGAGGCACTAACGTACGCTATACTCTTGGAAAAAGTTCCTAAGATACCAGAGAAGGGTACACTAGCACACAAACACACTCTCTCTATCTCTCTTCTCCTCACATAAGATGACCTCACCGCCCTCCTATGTGCGAAATCATTCAACCACATCTCATTGGTGACCTCTTTTATGTCCCTTATCAAAATGAGTTATTTGAATTGACCTTGATGCTGCCCTCCAATTTATTCTTTATTTATTGGAATTGCAAATTGAGTTGATGGCCCAACTTGAAAGCCTTGTACTGTAAGGGAAGTTTTTAAATACATGTCATGAGGTATACTGTCTAATCTGGATATGAAATACTGAGATTAATAGCTTAATCATTCCAGACGAAATACCCAATCTAAAAACATTTAATAATTAGAATGTCCATATGAGGCTCAGCCTGGGTTAGCGATTTTTACCACGTTGACCTGCCAACTGCCCTAACTTATTTCTTTTCCCTTTAAGTTATTTGTAATCCCTTTTGTTGGAATAATCCCAAATCGCAACAACTAAGCGATTTTGATTTTTGACTCTTATATCAGGCGTACAGGAGACAGCGTACTACCATACACCTAATGTCATCCTTCCCTTCTGATTTCCATCCAACGGTTGTTGTAAAGTTCACCAGAATCCTTATTTGGGGTCCATATTGCCAACGTGTCTTATGTTGATCCGTTGGAAAGGGTGGGATTGACCTAACCCGATGAAGTGGTCTTGAACCGTTCGATTGGTGTCGAATGCAAGTAGTAATAAATAGAATAATTGATAGACCCTTTTGATTTCTTGACCAAATTATTTGAATATTCCCTCGATCAAATGGTTCAATACGATCTGAATCTCCAGAATCCCAAAAGAGTTTACGGTTCAGTGGCTTCAGAAAATAGTAAAAACTTTAAGGCGTACGTCAGACTCACCACCTACAGTCCAAATAATAATAAAAATGGAAAAGGTCTTTATTATACAGCTTTCTTACGTCGCCGGTCCAAGGCGCCAACGGCAACCAACCTTTTCCCCCTTTAGCGGCACACACGATAATCTCACTCTCCCTCTCAACGATGCGAAGCCCTACATCATTGTACGGAAGCCGCAACCGGAGCTCCGGCCACCGGCACCGAAGAACATTTATTGGAATTCTCAGGTGATTCGATTTGTTCTGATGCCTCTTCTATTCAGAAATCGGCTTCGGGTAGGAATCTTGTGGTGATCGCCAGCAGGACTGTTGCACAAGCAATATGTACGTGCTTTTAAAGGAGATAGAGTTTGCAGTGTATTCACCGTGTAGAATATGGTGGAGATCTTATTGTATTTATAATGATGATAAGGGCAAGAGCCCAGTTACATTCAAATAGGTTACATGATAAGAGCTTGGGAGCTAGCTGTACATGGTTTCAGTTAGAGTTATCTTGTTGAACAAGAGTTTGTTAGATACGAGATACTCTTAAGTGTCAAGAGTTATCTGACTTAACCCTGTGTATTTTATCATCTCCCTTAAACTGATGGGGGGAATCCACAACAGTTTGTTGCGATGATAGTTGAACTGCGGATAAGAGGGCTCCTTGGTGAATATATCCACGAGTTGGTCATTAGAACGGACAGATTGAACACGAAGCTTCTTGGTGGAGACCAAGTCACGTACGAAGTGATAATCCACTTCAATGTGCTTGGTTCGAGCATGAAGCACAGGATTAGCTGCCATATATGTGGCTGAGATATTATCACGTGAAATGACCATTGGTCGTGCAACTGGGATAGAAAGATCAGCCAACAAGTAAGAAAGCCACAACATTTCAAATACAGTTACTATCAGTGCATTGTATTCACCCTCCAAACTTGAGCAAGACACTGTCGGTTGTTTCTTGGAACCCCAAGAGATTAGATATGGGCCAAGAAATATGCAGAACCCAGTGGTTGAACGACGTGTATCAGGATATCCGGCCCAGTCAGCGTCCGAGTAAGCTAGAATCAATTGTAAAGAGCCTAGTTGTAAAGTAATTCCAGCACCAATAGTGGCCTTAATGTAGCGTAAAATACGCTTGGCAACCTGTAGGTGATCGATGGTGGGGGCATGTATATGCTGACAGACTTGATTGACGGCATAAGTTATGTCAGGACGAGTCATGGCCAGCTATTGGAGTGCTCCAACTAGCAGACGATACTAATGAGGATCAAGAACTGGTGTACTAGTGTTAGAAGAGAGCTTCGAACTAGAGGCAACTGGTGTGGAGCAAGGTTTGCAACCGGTCATCCCTGTTCTGTGGAGAATATTGAGGGCATACTTGGTTTGGGAGAGTACTAGCTGGTCTTGGTTTTGGGTGACCTCTATACCCAAAAAATAATGTAGATCTCCCAAATCAGTCATAGCAAATTCATTTCCAAGGTTGTGGATGAATTCATTGAGAAGAGTGTCGTTATCTCCAGTGAGAATGATATCATCTACGTACAGTAGTAGGACCAGTGTGTCTTTGGGTGACCGAAAGGTGAACATAGATGCATCAGCCACACTTTGGGTGAAACCAGTTTGTAAGAGATGATTACTGAAGCGATGGAACCAAGAACGTGGTGCCTGGCGAAGACCATTAATTACCTTGTGTAGACGACATACATGGTTAATTAGGATGGGAGGGATCGACATAGCCAGGGGGTTGTTTCATAAAAAAACTCCTCTAGTAATGTCCCATGCAAAAATGCATTTTTCACATCTAGTTGTCTTATACACCAAGATCTGGAGATAGCAACAGTGAGCATTGTTCGAACTATTGCAGGTTTCACAACAGGGCTGAATGTGTCAGTGAAATCAATCCCGGGTTGTTGATGGAAACCCTGTGCAACAAGTCTAGCCTTATATCGCTAGATAGAACCATCACTTTTAGTTTTGATGCGGTATACCCATTTACAACCCACAATGTTCATGCCTGGATTTGAAGGCACCAAAGTCCATGTAGTGTTTGATAGAAGAGCCTTGTATTCATCTGCCATTGCAGCTACCCAATGTGGATGGCAGCTAGCTTGGCAATAAGTGGTGGGTTCAAACAAAGAAAGGTTAGTGGTGGCGGTAAAGGCCTGAGCTAGGGAATGACGAGTGGTTAATAAGGAGAAAGGTTGTTTAACTTGCCAATTTCCAATTTGTGAGCAAGTCACCATTGGGTGTAAGGTGAGTTATGGAGCTGGTGGTGGTGATGATGACGGGGGAGGTGGTGGTGGTGAAGGCGAGGATATTGTTGGCGATGGTGTTGTGATGGATGTTGATGGAGGGGTGGTAGCAGCTGAAATGGGAGAGTCGGGAGGTGGTATGGAAGGGGTACTATGGAGGGTGGTAGAGGTAAGGGAAGTGCCACAGATGGAGGAGAGAGCTGCGGTAATGGTTTGTCCGAACCATCATGCTCAAAGGGGAAGCATGTTTCATCAAATATGACATGTCTAGATATATAAATTTTATCACTTGAGCGATGGAGGCATCTGTAGCCTTTGTGAAAGGACTGTATCCAAGGAAAATACAAGGCGGTGACTTTGGTGAGAGCTTGTTAGCCTTATATGGGCCAAGATATGGAAAGCAACGACAACCAAATACCCTCGTGAAATGATAATCTGGTTTGCAGCCATAGAGAATCTCATGTGGAGACTGATTTTGTAAAACAGGTGTTGGCAACCTGTTTATAATGTACACAACAGTATTGGAGGCCTCTAGCCAAAATTGTTGTGGTAAATGTGCCTGAAACATCAATGACAACCCTATTTCAGTGATATGGCGATGTTTTCACTCTGCTAGCCCATTTTGTTTCTGAATGTGGGGGCATGAAATGCGTGATACAATGCCGGAGGATCAAGAAATTCTTTGAAAATCCCTTTGGTGAGCTCAAGAGCCCCATCACTTTGAAAATACTGCACACACTTTAAAAGAATATTTTCTGCCAGAGATTTAAAATGTCTAAAACACACAAGAGCATCAGATTTCACATGTAAGGGATATAACCAAGTGTAATGGGTGAATTCATCAATAAATATAATGTAGTATTTATAACCAGAAATAGACATGGTTGGGGAAGGTCCCCATACGTCACAATGGATTACTTCTAAAGGGGAAGTACAAGGAGTAGCGGAAGTAGAAAGTGGTAGCCTATGATGCTTGCCCTATTGACAGGCTTGACAAACTTTATTTAAATGCCTGAAGCTAGGAAAGGAGAACTTATTGGAACGAAGAAGTTGACGAAGAACTGGATTGGAGATGTGCCCTAAACGTTGGTGCCACGTAGATGCAGGTACTCGAGTATTTGCCTAATACCCACTAGTTTTCAACTGTGCCTACAGTCCAGGACTTCTCTTACTTCTGTCCTTGATCATACAAAGAGAAAGGATTCTATCCACCTCATTAGTGATTTTGGTTGAACCTACAACCCATGATCACCCTATCCTGCTTCAACCCTTGGTATACAAAGGCTAGGGTTTATTCCCCCCCCCCCCCCCACAATTTATTGAGCCCATACTATGAGGATGCTATAACACCCCTCTTTAGCATTCTACCGAACAACCAACACAATAACAGTTAATGGGCTTATAGTAATGCCCAACATTACATGCACCATTCTCATTGCAAATTCCCTCAATTTAACAACATACATTGACTAAGGCATATTATCGAACATCTAGCCTACAGTTAATTTTACATAAATGGGAATTTAACAAAAGTAGAACTACTTTCTCGACATAATCCTTTCACCACTTGATTTTCAGAGATGCGCAGTTGTCACCACAATTGTGCCCAATACTCCAATGCACTCCATAATCACTAACACCCAATCTCCACCTTGGCGTTCTTCAACCTTGGGATGTTCCACACAATGCACTCCCACAATATGTCAATATGACACACCCATGATACACATTGGACACCTTCATTATGTCCCAATCACACATGCAAGCACAATATCCATGGCCCCAATTGTGTGTCTAGGCTTGTACTATTTTTCCTGTCTAGGCTTGTACTAGATAATACATCGAACACCTATTGAGCAACTACCCAATAGCCCATTACAATGATAATAAGAACTAAAAATATAAATCCTAACCCTTATAGCATCTAACTAGGTCATGCAACATCAATACACAATCCTAGCTTCATACAATGGGGATTTGAGGAATTACCAAAGTAAATCACTCACTTGGAAGAAACCATGGCATCTACCATCACCAACACCTTCAGCCGGCTCTTGGAGGTCCACTTGAATATAACCGGCCCAAATGCTCCCAATATGTAGTCCAAGCTTCCCTCTTCAAAATATGGGCATTTAGGGTGTTTTCAGCTCACACATGCAGTCCCAAGCTAAACTGCCAATTCTAAATACGTTGGACTAGGTTGGGTTGGGCCGGATCGAGCTGGGCTGGATTCAGTCCGAGGTGTCAACCTTGGTCTAGCCCGGCCATGACTTAGGGTCAGAAATTCTCAGCCCTGACCCACCCTCTAGGCTAGAGTAGCTCAACCCAAGCCCTGTTTGGGCTCAGGCGGGTCAAGGTGGGCTTGGGCCATCAAGGCCTAACTTGAACCCTTAGTTAAAATGTCAAATGGGATGAAAAAAATATATGACAGATTTTACTTTATGGGACTATATATATGTTCACGAGGTTGTAAATTCTTTACCAACTAACTTTATTTGTTTCAGTAAATTTTATTCTATTTAAATCGAATTTGAACCAAAAAACCAAGACCATATACAAACCGAATGAAGCCGAATACAAAAACCGATTAAGAACAGATTAAAACTGAAACGTTTCATCTTTGTTTAAGTTATGAAAACTATTCAATTTCAAATTATACACATCTGTGTCCTAAACCATACTGAAACCGAATAAAAACAAAAACCGAATTGATTGGAACCAAGGTTTAAACAGAATCAGGTATCAAAATTTGTCCGATCAATTCTGATCCAAATGGTTTAGACCAGTCTATCAGAATCGGCCGATTCACCAATCCCTTACCATACGTCTCTTAAAGCCAATTCGACACTCTTCAGGACAAATGCGGGCACCAACCTATTTGTCTCCGAATCGTTATCCCCTCCAATTCCTCACAAATGCGGGCGCCAACCTATTTGCAAGTCTTCTTTAATTTTTCTGGTCTTTCAGTAGATTACGATGAGTGCCCCAATAAATAAATAATAATATAACTTCAAATAAAACAATTAAAAAAAAAAAATGGAATTACCAATGACCAGCTCATCCGTTCTCTTTTAGGCCACTCTCCACATAAGTCCAATTTCCACCACCCCTCCTCTCACGGATTGACGGACGGACGGACGGACGAATGAGAGAGGAGGTGTGAGGACGGGTCCCACCAGGAAACACAAAATCAGGATTTGAATTGATCCTGACTTGGATCGGCTCTATAATGAGTGATTGGATGAGTCAGATTAGTTGGAATCGGAAACCCGATTCTTAGTTGTTCCAACTGAACTATCAAAAAACCCTTTCAATCGGAATCTCTGCTGCTGTCTTCTAGACAGGGGTGAAATGATCGCACTACCCAATGCCCAACACCTACCTGTATGAGGCTGCACCCGACGGCATCCACTGGCGGCAACAGAGGAACCCAATCCAAAACCTTTCCACCTAAAAGTTTGTTATTTTAGTAAAGAAAAAGAGTTGAGCTGCGGGCCTAATCAAGGAAAAGTTTACACCAGAATTGGAAGATTTTCTACGATTCTCTCACCCTACATCCTCTTATTTCCATAATTACCCTCCAAAGAATAATTAAAAAGAAATAACACTTGTGGTTAATTTAGGGTGAGTGGTAGCGAAACGTACGTCCTATCAACTTATTTGCACTGTTTTTTAGTTGTAATTGCAGATTTGATATGAAGTTAATCTAAATCATCCATTGGTTTTTCACTTAATCACCGGTTCACGGCTTTTACGGTGAGAGCCTCATGGTTTGGTCACTTCTTCTGAGTCACTCGTCTCGTCTCCCACCATCTTCGGCCCCCTCCTTGCATTACTTGCATCACATCGCCTATTTTGAACACGAACATGAAGCTGGAAGGAAGATAAGAAACCACCATATCTAGGTAAATCAAACAAAAATTCAAGCAAATTCCTTTCCTCAGTTGTACATCTCCCTTGCAAAAACCACCATATCTAGGTACGATGACTTTGGTTGCAACTCTGCAAAAACAGTCTCTCTCTCTCTCTCTCTCTCTCTCTCTCTCTCTCTCCTCACTAGATTCTTACACGACAATCTATTTACTTTTAATCCCCTTGGGTTCCATATTCCATTGACATTGTTAGTTCAACAATTTTGATTACAAGAGAAATGTCGCTAAACTTAAGAAACAAAGAAAAGAAGTGTAATTTATTCCATTGCATTTCACATCTCATGCCCAATTTCATGGTTCGCCTCCATTTTCAACCTAAAATCTCGTTATAAATTTAACTAAATCTTTAGCAGAGATTTCTACATTTTCTCTTCATATATGTTAATCTCTTGTGTTTGAAAGAGTATGTTTGTAAAAGTTGCAGTCAGTGTATCTGCTTCTGCATATTTAGCTCCCTCAAAAGGGGAGGAAAGATTTTGGAGGCGTTTGGGTTTGTGTAGTCTTGAATGATCCGTGGTCGGTTAGGGCTAGACAGAAAGGTCTATTGTTCAGGTTTTGGTTCCTCAAATTGTTGCGTCAACTCTTGCGGTGAGTGTTGTAGCTGATGGGGTCGGGGCATTGTTCAGGTTTTAGTTCCTCAAATGGTTTCATCAATCCTGTGGTGAGACTATAGCCAATGGGGATGGGGATGGGGGTGAAGATGTCTACACAAAGCAATTTGCGTTGTAGAAGGCAATGGCTGCTAAATCGTTGTCTGCAGTGGATTATGCTCTAAGATTTGAGACTGGAGATTCGATGAGGTTCTTCAAAATTTTAACCTTTCATTAAAGGAACCAACAATGGGGAAGAAGCTCAAGCTCTCTCTGCATGGTGCAGATGGACGGTAAATACTGACGAAGAAATTAGCAGTCCTTTGTTGGGCCTCCTGTGAGTTGTAGGTTGTAGAGAGGGGCGTAGAGAGAGAAGGAGGACAAACCCATCACAAGCTCACAGCAGGAGGTCGCATGATCTGATATGAGATGAGAGTTGCAGAGGATGAGTTCAAGGTAAAAACGGTAACAACCTGTCTCGGTGAATTGAGAGAAAAATGTTCAATGACTGAGATTTAATATAACTAAATCAACGATTGAATTTGATCCACGATCTGTGAACATATTTTCACCCACGTCCTGCCACCTTTTAGCCATTAGGGGTAACAATGTAACATAGGCTGTTCTGTGTTTTTGCCCCACCAAAAAAAATAAAAATGTAACATTGGCTATTTATTCAACACGTGTTACTACAGTTAGCAATGATTCTCCTTAATCCACGTAATAAGGAATTAATATGAATGGGCGAGCGGTAGCAGCGCTATAAAACAATGATGGCAGTGCTCCATCAATCTCAGTCATTGATTTTCTGACATAAAATCTGAATCGTTCAATTTTTTAAAGCACAATTTTATTTATCTTTTAAGTTATTACCGGCTGTTACAGGTCTCTTCTTTCTCTCCTTTTTTACTCCGGAGCTGGATTTCTCACTGGCGCAGACGGAGATCGAGAGACACCGTGAAGTTGATCGCTCTCTCTCTCTCTCTCTCTCTCTCTCTGTCTCCATCGGTTACGGTCAATGAATCTCCATCATCTTCCTAAAGAAAAAAGTGACCCTACTGAGATGAGATGAAAAAAATAGAGCATGGGTAGGGACTGGGATGGGGAAAAAGGGGATGGGGGTGAGGAGTTAGGGGAGGACTAGGGAAGAAGGAAGGCGTGAACAGGGTTGAAAGAGCAATAGTCATCTCCGCCTACATGAGGTACCTATACTGGATGACTCCGTTGGATTCAAGTTCTTGATTTGGGGATTTCTCAGTTGGATTCTTAAGGTTCTAAAGACTCTGTGTTTCTAATCTTCTGAAGTCTCGCACCCCCGAAAAAGTAAAAAAAATTTCTTAACTTTCTACGAAGAACAACATTGTTCAACACATTATTGATTGAGGTCTCTGACAATGGTCTTAAAAAATAGCTGGTTTTCAAGAAAAATTTTAGTCAACCCTTATGTTTCCACAGTCATACTCATACATCAGTCCTTGTAGGATTTGGGTTTGCAAATCCTGAACCTGTTTAAAATTCCTTACCCTTAACCACAAAAATTAATCTACCATTAATAAAGAAGACGAAGACTAGCAATTCAAAGCCAATCTACCATTACTCTGTTTCTGTTTTTCTGTTGTTATCTTCCTTCATGTGTCCATGGTTGTACAAAGTACAAGTTAGATTTTCTCTCTCTATATTTATTTAGAATTGATGCAAATGGTGTAAACGAGGGTAGGTTCGGCCGTAGGGAGAAGAGTTGGGGCGATAGTGTTTGTCGCTTTTGCAAAAGAGAAGGAGAGAGGCGACGTTGCAGGGGTCTTCAGCGTGTGACGAAGATGAAGAAGAAAATGACTAAGAACTAGGCGGTGGTGTTCGTCACCTCTTTTTGCTTCTTCCCTTCTTCTAAATAGAACTAGGGCTCCA
The DNA here is from genome assembly GCF_018873765.1 of Telopea speciosissima. Lineage (NCBI taxonomy): Eukaryota > Viridiplantae > Streptophyta > Magnoliopsida > Proteales > Proteaceae > Telopea > Telopea speciosissima. The sequence goes on along the minus strand of NC_057916.1, from coordinate 83,078,449 downwards.
GCGGCGGTGGTCCTTGGAGAAGAAAACTAGGGTTTAGCCGGTTATGGGTTAAAATTTTGAACAGTTAGGATTTTTTGGATTAAAATCAATGGTTGATCTTGACTTGGTGTGTTTAACGTTGCATTTATCCATCTTTATCACTCGCGCTGCGACTTTTTTCCTTTTTGTTTGTGCTTCAAAAATTGAACGGTTCAGATTTTATGTTCGAAAATCAATAACTGAGATTGATGGAGCACTGCCATCCTTGTTTTATAAAGGCAGCGCTGCGACCTTTTAGCCTTTATGAATTAGGCGAGAAAAGAACCCGAGAGGGAGAGAGAGAAAAAAAGAAAGTTGATTGGATTGGTGGTTCAGTTTCTAACAAATTTCTTCTCTTTCCGGCTCCCCAGGTTTATCACCCCTCCGCACGCAACCATGGAGAGACAGATTAAAAAAGGTTTTTGATTATGGAGTAATTGCGTCTGTTTGAAGGTACACGTACAAGACAATACCCTGTGCTGAGCTTTTCTCCGGTTAACACACACAAAATTCTCTCTCTCCCTCCCTCCCTCCCTCCCTCCCTCCTCCAAACTTTCCGCTCTCTTTGTTTCCTCACGAAACCCCTGAACCACGCATGGTTTGACCAATCAGCATCAGATTGGTCGGGTCGAGACAATTCATATCGGTGTTGGCAAATTACTGATATTGATTCCTGGCGGATCCAATATCGGAGGATTGGTACAGATGAAGGGTAAAGTAGTTAAAAAAAAAAAAAAACGTTTTTTTAATGAGCACAAAAACAAATCTGTCCGACGAGACCGATATCGATCGCTAAATCCCTTGAACCGAGTCGAGAGGGAAGCATAGCCCAATCAAGTGTTGTTTAAAAGTAGGGGTATTATTGGGATTCAAATCCTCTATTATTGAGTTTCCTGGCAAGACCATGCTATTAAGACACAGTGAGACGCACAATGATCGCCTTATCCCCACTCGGATAAAGCGCTCGACCAAGAGTAAGACAGTCATTGCACGCCTGATCATGTCTTGGCAACACGATCCTGCCAGGTAGCTTTGCAGTAGAGGCTCCAAATTGATGTTACTGTTGAGATTCAAGTAAAAGCAATGATCTCATGTCAAATGTGAATAATTCGTTGTCAATGTTGATAAGAATTTGGATACCCTTTCCTAAATAATTAGTTTTTAAGGATGGAGGCATATATGCTGACTCTAGTCTACGTGCTTCTTTAAAAATTAAATCTATATTCCACATGTGTTCCTGTATGAAAAGGGATATTCTTGTATGTTCACGATGTAAAAACTTATAAGAATGATCAATGAGATTTCTATGGTACTTCCATTATTCTCTTAATAGAAATTAATCAACTACATGCTGCCCCTTCACGTAACACAGGGGTGTATGAAATAAGCATTGCACCCATGGTCATTTCCATCTTTTCAGAGAGCTGTGGTAGTCATTACACACGCCCCTGTGTTTGTCTGAGCATGGAGACGGCATAACTTACATGACCAATAAGCCGTCAAAGACCTTCCTTCCTTTATTCAAATTACTTAATCACAAAAAAATAATATTCTGAATAATACTATTAGATTAGTTAAGTAACTTAATGGCCATCTAAAAGCACCATAAGGAGACACATGGTTGGCACACAATTTAAGTCACGATTTCTCAAAATCCCCACCGTTCGTATGGATAATATATATATTTTTTTTTGTAAAGGTGAAATGGGGCGAGAGTCAACGAACATGAATACTAACTCCAAAGTCCAACTGGATGGATGGGTTGGTCGCGAAACGGACAAAGCAGACGGGAGAGTATTAGTAATAGCTATCGGAGAGTTGGAAGAGAGAATATGAGATAACTTAGAAGGAATTGCAAACCCCCAAAAATTTATTATTACATTAATTCCTAACATCAATACAATAATTTCATTTAATTACATTACATTAAGAATTAATTATTGATTTCATTCAACATTTTCAATATGGTGGGGCCCGGGGGTTGTGAAAGCCGACCATGCATGCGTATGCACAATTTGATTCTTTTACTTCCGCTTGCCCCTATTATCGTTTGCGTCCTACACACAAGCAAGGCAGAATGTACCGCCTTACTCTTTCCGCTTGTGCACATGCTTTGCCCTTTAGATTCCTTGTGTGCAGTGCTTTTCTTTCTTCAGAATACGGACCTATAAGTGTTGTGGTACTTCTACTTTATTACCTGCCGCTAACGCCTAACCTACGGCTCCTTCTGTTCACTCTCCAGTACCAGTTCGTTACTTATTCATTAATACCCCTCCCCTCTTCGCAGCCAGTTACTTAAAGGTGCTTACAAGGTAAAAGGTTTAATGTGCATTAACTATTCACGATCGTACTTTCACCTTCAACTTTTGAATGGAAAGAAAAGGTTTGTGTTATTAAGCATAGGGTTTTAATGCATTTTTTATATTTATTTTTTTGAGTAGTCCTACTCTTCTTATTTAATGGGGGAGGATAGGTGTGAATTACAACGTTTGAATCCAAGACCTCCTAGTAGCAATAAGCTTAATGTATTATATTGATACTAGTATTGGTCTCGTCAATACTCATATTGATACTAATATAGGTCGATTGTATTATGTCTAATCAAATCATTTTACCCATCAAAATATCAATACGTGGTTTTTTGAACCATTTTTCCCTCCCTTGTTTTGGATGGATTCCACCAATACGTATTTGTATCGATCACAATCAATATCAATATTTATTAGTCGAATCGATTTTGACATATAAAACCATGTGCATGCGGCACTATGCCTCCTCACATGAATTACTATATTAAATTATTAATTCTCTCACAAAGAGAGAAATAATAAGTAAAAAAAAGAAGTTTGAAGGGGTGGAGGCTACTCCACTTGCTTAGAGAACCCTCTCCATTAAAATAAAAATGAAAAGAAACAAAGGATACCAATCATTCATTAGTAGGGGAGTCAAAGCTAGACTTGACTGGTTGAAGCTCCAACCAGCTAGTTAATAATCCAATGCTAGGTCTAGCCCGATCGAATTTTTTTCTTTTGGGGAGACAGGAGGGGTATCCGACTTTAGGCCGACTAAATCCCCCCTAGGCTCATACATGACCCCCGCACCACGCACGAACCGGGAGCTTCTGGGCCCTAGTGAGCCTTAGGCGGGTGGCCCCAAGAAATTATACAACGGCAAAGGTTTGATCACGAGACCTCGCTTCCTGAGGCGGGTAGCCCGATTATTATTTGGGTGTTCATAGTGCTTCGTTTGTAGCCCCTTGGATGGCCATGATCGACCTTTCATAGCCCGTTTATGGCCTGATCAACTCGTTGATGACATGTTTTCAGTAAACACCAATTATAGCTTGATTAGTTTGATTAATTTGACCCCATATGAATCGATAATTGATTTAAGCAAATATGTAACGCGTCCATATCTAACCTACAAAGTCTATCTAACTAAATAATGCGATAACAACGTCGGGCTTTAAATTAAAAGGACCAACTAGGGTCGATCAAAATGGATCGATTGAGACCCCCACTCACCAGTAAGGTTGTCAATGAGTAACCACTAAGGCAGTAACCAAGTATCAAATCTGGATCTGGATCGAATACCCAATTTTGATGCGGATTGAATTTAATATGGTTAAGTCCTGGATCTGAAAATGGTTTTATAATTCGGATCCGAATCTACCCATCTATCCGGCGGATCTATTTGGATCCAGACCGAATACCCGCCTTAAAAATTAACATAAAACTCTAATATTTTATTAAGTTTAATAGACTCTAGTTGACGCCTTGACGGTTACGTGATTAACTTAATTCACATTTCTTTCTCTTTAGTCTTTACCGTTTCATCTTCCCCTTCTTCCTCTTTAATCTTTACTGTTCCAATTAGATTAATATTCTATCAATATTTCTTTTACTTAAGGAAGTCATATATTTTGATCTCAAACTTTTGCTTTGCGTTGTCTCGTGAATATCATAACCGAACGAGAACTGAATGACATAACTGAATTTAAATTGAATATAATAACCAGATAAGAACTGAATACAAGAATCGGATTGTAACCAGATCCAAATCGAAACCGTTCAAGAAAGGTTATGGTATTCAATTCTAGAAACGCTCCTAGACTTGGTACGGATTTGGATCTCACTGCCATTGTTTGGAATCGAATCAGACCCGGACCGAATATCCGGTTCTGTATCCAATTGACACCCTTACTCACTAGTAAAGTTTGAGGAATGAGTATCGAATCGTCCGAATCAGGTGATTTGTATAAAAAATCGGTCGACAACAATATCGATTCCGAGGTTATCGTATATTGAAGGGTAAAAAAAATCCGTTGTTCAGAGAAAACCAACGATTTGAATTGGTATTGGATCAGTATCGGACCAGGATCCTCTGCAGTACTGACGGGGCGACAGTGCACATCCGACGGTATAACAGAGGCCATATGACCCACATGGCCCACATGATCTCCGCTGTACCGTCCGATGTGCACCGCCGCCCCGCCATGTATTGAAGAGAATTTTAATTCCTCAGTATCGGCCACCGATTACTAAAACCGTGATCGCCATTGAAGCAATGAGATATTCTTTTTCTCTCATTTCAACTTATTTACTTTAGAAGCGATGATCTGGATCTTCTTTGCAGGAAACTTTAAGGAGATTTCAATTGTTTAATACTTTTTTATTTATGAGAATCGTGGGGACACTTTACTCCTCACAGAGATGTTTTTTTAATGGTGGGAGCTTCGCCACTGGATTTTGAAATTCTGCAAGAAGACGTCAAGAGGGAACACTGAACCGACGGGTGGAGGTGAAAACTGCATCAACGAACCGGTTATCGACAGTTACGAGAGAGGAAGAGAAGACGATATGAATTCTGGGTTAAGTGGTTGAGTGGTTTCAACTTCCAAATTCCAAATTTAAGAAAGGATCCCACAAAAAGGGTAGTTAAAAAACACGATTAGTGGGAGGAGGAGACAGAGAGGGGCGAATGCTATGCTAGTTGGAAACGGAAATCGATGCTTCTGAAACCCCACCACACCGATTAAGCCAATGACCCAACCCGGTTATTATGACGGGAAGGGAATCGATTCGTTCTGGGGGCATTAAGGGAAAGCGCAAAATCTCTGCTTTCAACCTCTATCTCTCTTCTCTCTGATCAACTTTTTGTTGGTTGTTTCTTTGTTTGTTACCTTCATGCCTCCTCCCATTGATCCCAGTCTCTCTCATCTTCACCTTTTCTCTTAGATTCGATCTTTGGCTCTGCTAATTCTTTCCCATAACATCTTTCCACAATCTAGTTTTTCCCGACAATGTCGTCTGGGTACCCAGGCGGTGCCGATTTTTACAACTCTGCTGGGATCGGCCGAGGTTCGGCCGTGATTAACAATGACCAAGTTCGGTATCGATCTCAACTGGGAGGTATTCTCCTTGACGGGTCTTCAACAGCAATCCTTCCTCGTCAAACCGATATGGTTGCAAAAAGACCTCTTTCAGAACTAGAGATACAGCAACAGTTGCAAAAACAACAACAACAACAGCAACAGCAGTTGGGAGCGGGAGCCTTTCTCAGGTCCGTCAAACAGAGGAGTTACCATTATGCATCTCCTATATCTCCTCTTTCTCCGGTCGATTTCTCACCGCCGGACTTCTCCGGTGCTGCAGCTCTTGCCGCACCGTCGTCGACTTTATCAGGAAGGTATGGTCTTCCCCTTTTGCAACAGCTTCGGTCGCATTCCATTAACCCCAACAACCACCACCAAAGCAATATCCCTTCTTTGCCCGGATTATCCTTCAGTAATTGTCTACCGCCCAACAACAATCGAGCCGTGGTTTTAGATTCGGAGCCTGAATCAGAGAAAAAGATGAGGAACCAGCTTCAAGAGCTGGAGAAACAGCTCTTAGATGATATCGATGAAGATGAAGGAGATGCCGGTTCGGTTATTACCAACAATAATAGTGAGTGGAGCGAAACCGCGAACCTGATTACCACCCCCATTCAGAAGCAGAACCAGAAGCCTCTCTCGCCTTCCTCGACCTCATCATCGTCTTCGTCTTCGTCATCCTCTTCTTTAACGTCGCCATATTCTTGTTCTTCGAAACAGTCTTTGCTTGACGCCGCTGCCGCCATTTCCGAAGGGAAGATGGAAGCAACGACGGCGACTCTTGCGAGGCTGAAGCAAGTCTCGAACGCGAGAGGCGATCCGGAGCAGAGGTTGACGGCTTACATGGTCTCTGCTCTCCAGTCCCGAGGTAACCCAGCTGAGAATCCTCCACCGGTGGCGGAGCTCTGCAGTAACGAGCACGTGAATGCAACGCAAATGTTGTATGAGGTGTCCCCTTGTTTCAAGCTTGGGTTCATGGCGGCCAATCTTGCCATCTTAGAAGCAACGAGCGACCAACCCAATAATGTACACGTCGTCGATTTCGACATCGGACAGGGCAGCCAGTACATGACACTCATCCATGCCTTTGCCGAGCGACAATCGGGCAAGCCCATCGTCGTTAAGATCACCGCCGTCATCGAACCTGGCAGCAGCAACTACAACGAGGACGGATTAGGATTACGAGTGGTGGGTGATCGGCTGAAAAAACTAGCGGAGCGAGTGGGTGTCAATCTTAAATTCAACGCCGTGAGTCGGAAAATGGCTGATCTGGACAGGGAAGCATTGGAGAGTGACGCCGACGAGGCGCTGGCGGTGAATTTCGCATTCTGGCTGTACAGAATGCCAGACGAGAGTGTGTCGACGGAGAACCGTCGGGACCAATTGCTGAGAGTGGTGAAGAAGTTGTGCCCTCGGGTGGTGACGCTAGTGGAGCAGGAGATGAATGCCAACACAGCACCCTTCGGTGCTCGGGTAGCCGAGGCCTCCGTGTACTACGGTGCTCTGTTTGACTCGCTCGACGCCACCATGGCTCGGGACGGCGCAGTGCGAATTCGAGTGGAGGAATGCTTGGGGCGGAAGGCGGCCAACACGGTTGCATGCGAGGGGTGGGAGAGGGTGGAGCGGTGCGAGGTGTTTGGCAAGTGGCGGGCTCGGATGGGGATGGCCGGCTTCGAGGCGAGGTCTCTGAGTCAACAGATGTCCGAGTCTTTGCGTTCCAAACTCAGCGAAATGACTCGGAACCATCCGGGTTTCACCATTAAGCAAGAAGGCGGAGGGATCGTTTTCGGGTGGATGGGTCGAGTGCTTACTGTAGCATCCGCATGGCGTTAATAATTCTCGATACTAAATACTAATTTTAAGCCGTCCATCTGGCATCTCCATTGAGATCGATAGATAGATAAATAGATATTCTCTCTCTCTCACATTCCCACTGCCACTGTATAAGTGGTACCTGGCCCCTTTCTCTTTCTGGGTTTTGTTTCTTTCTTCCACTCTGATTATCGTGATTTATGATCATCCCTTTGATGAGCCTTTATTTATTTAATTTGACTCCCCCCCTCCCCCCACCCCTCTTATAATTAAATTGGTGGGTTCCGTCCCCTTCTTCTTTTGATTTATTTAGTTATAAAGGTCTGTATGACATTTGGTACTTCATAATAATGTTATTGTGCGGCCGCTGGTATATCATTATCATGTATGGGAGGGACTTGATAGGAAGCATCGTTTAAAGTTTGGGGGTCCTATTAACCTGCCACGTGTCTACTCGCTTAAGTTCTCACCCAAAAGAGGTTGTTACGGATGGGGGTTGATTTCCTTGTAGCAACTAGCAAGTCATATTACACAGTCCAATTTACCCTCCAAAAAAATAAAATAAAATAAAAAAAATAATAATAAAAAATATATATATATATATTACACGGTCCACATGTTTGTAGCCGAAAAAAATGAATAAATAAAATAAGGTAAAATAATAGAAGAAAACCAGCGCTTGAGACTTGAGAATAGGCCTGTAAATGGATCGGATTCGACTCGGATACAGATCGGATGTTATCAAATCCAGTTATTCTCTAGCTGAATATGGATCGGGATGGATTTGAATGTGGATCGAATTTAGAGTTTTGATCATCAATTTATATTTACATTTCTTCCTTGTGTGCCACCCTCCCTCATTTAGAATTTTATTATTATAATTTTTTTTGCTAAGATAACAATGCCTTTTCCTCGAAAAAGATCTCTAATTGGTAGTGTTTCCTATGCTCTCCAATGGGTGAGCACGCTTGGGTATCTACCCAGGGAGTAGAGGTGTCATCTTGTGTGAGAGGGTATAGGAACACCACCAAATAGAGATCTCTTGTCTCTCCTTTCATTAATCTTTTGGAAAAGGGTGGGGAATTGCGGTGTAGATGTCAGGCTGTTTGACCCTTGCACCAATGTAGGGGCCAATGAAAGAACATAGGGAGGCATCCAATAGGGGTGAGGTTGTCATTTTGCTCTGCCTGTGTCTAGGTGGAGACGTCACACACCTTGGCAGCGTTCTTGCACCGGATACGAGAATGCATAAAAAGGCCATTCAGCCCCTAATGAAACTGAAAATATCATTCAAATCAATGCGTCTGTGCACTTTCATTGACCCCGCCCTTCTCTTGCCAAAAAAAAAACAAATAGAATTTTTTTTTTGGTGAGTAGGTGTGGGCTTCCCGTTCCACGCTTGCTCAGAGAGCCGTCTCCCATTAATTAATAAGCAAAGCAAGCTAAAGTGGCCCAAAAATCGTGGATTTCTTGGATTAAATAGTCCCTACGCCTCGACCTCCCCGGCATTGGGCAGGGCTGGACAGACAAGGCAGCGGGCAGCAAGATAGAACAAAGTCAATAGATTTGCATGCCTCTATGCCTATTAAACCTCATAAATTTCATCCACCCAAAATGGGCCAAAGCCTTAAGAACCTTTGGTGACTTGTGGGCCAAAGCCAAGTACTGCTTCCGCTATCAAACATGAGAGAATAGAAAGCTACCAAACATGAAAGAAATAGAAAAAAAAACAGAAAGGCAAATTTCAAACCTTCCATTGGATGATCACCACTAAGCATTTAGCCATTGGATTCTTGAAAATAAAATCCAACCCAACCCATCCAATCCTCTTGTCTTCTTCTTTTACTTTAGTGGGAGCTCATCGGACCATAAAAATCACAGTTCATTACAATGTCCTTGACTTTGGTGGCTATAACAGTAACAACATCAGCTTCTCTATGATTATTTGAATTGTAGGAGAACTTGTCCCTAAAATTCGGCTTTGTAAGGTAAGATAAGGGAATCCAAGGCCAAATCAATCTTCATCAAGTCTTTTACGAAATCGATGTAGGATCAACCCTCCATACCACTAGTTTAGGATTGTAACATATGATGATGATGACTCTTTCCTTTGGCTATAACTTTGTGGCTTAGATGCTTTTTTTTTTTTTGGAGTTACCAATTTTTTTTTTGTTTAGGAGGGGTATCCGACGTTAGGCTGACTAAATCCTCCCTGGACTCGTACATGAACCCTGCACCACGCATAAATCGAGAGCTTCTGGATCCTAATGAGCCTCAGGTGGGTGACTCCAAGAAATTATGCAGCGGCGAATGTTTGATCACAAGACCTCGTTTCGTGGGTTGGATTACCAATTTACATCAACAATCTGCTACTACCCTCACGATTTCTCCATATGAATATACGCTATCTGCCTTGTTAGCTGTAATACACAATATTTTCACAATATTACAGCTAACATGCCCAATCTTTTATTAGTGGAATGGTTTTTATTGAGGGCAAATCTGTCAAAATAAAGGCAAGAGTGGGAAACGTAACTTCTTCTTTTTTCTTTCTTTTTGATAGTGATATCATGGAAAATTATCTCCTCTCGCTCGGGCAGAGTGTTTGGGCAAGGGTAGGGCGGTCATTCCAAGCCCCCCTTGTTAGAGGAACTGAGAAACTGGGCCGGGCAGGGAACTGGAGGTGATAAAGATCCGTGATATCACACAAACCACACGCCAATCCCAAAAGATTAACGGACTTTATATACACAACACATACCACACTCACACTCACACACCCAATGTGAAACTAAAACCCATGCACCCAATGCACAAAATGAAACAAATTTTTTTTTTATAGTGATATCACACAAACCATACACCACAAAACTTGTCTCTCCCGATGCCATCTTATTTCCTAAGAGGAGTATACTGGCCTGCTGTAGCCAGGGTAGTCAACTGGTCGGGCTTAGTTGGACCTCACAATGCTTAAAGCCTGCACTGTGTCCACCCGTTTATATAATCGGGCTGGGCCTAAACGGGCTCGGTTGGGATCGAGCTACTATAATCGGGCTGTGGGCATGTTTAAGTCAAAATCAAATCGAAACCGTTTACCGAAAACGAACCGAACTATGAAACCGTTTAATAAATGGTGGTTATGGTTTCAAAATTGAGGCCGTTTCGTTAAACGATTTGAGTCAAACCGAACCGTTAAACTGAATAAACCGTTTAACACTCTTGAATGTACATAAATGTGGCAAAACCAAATAGAAATCGTTTACCAAACCGTTTAATAAATGGTTCGATTATGGTTTCAAAATTGAAACCGTTTACTTAAACGGTTTAAATCGAACCGAACCGTTTAACCGAAATGACCCGTTTAACAAGCTTACTACTGGGCTCTAAACGGTGCAGCCACAAGGACTGAAGAGAAAATCAAAAAAATGAGAAGAACCATTCAAGATGTCCATTTTGACCCATTTCATCTTGGTCAAGTCAATTTTGAATATAATGGGCTTATCAGGATAAGATACTATGTGTGGACTATGGAGTAGAAGTAGTTTAGCTTGCAGGTTCAATGGGCAAGTCGTTGATTGATATACAAGATATGGGGCCTAATACAACACTGAGCTGATCATTATTTTCTCCCATTTAAATACCAATTATGAAATAAAACGTCTCATACTCAAGCAATTGTTGTTTTACAACATATGATGAGAAGAAAACAGTATATAACAAAATCAGACACAACCACACAGGGGCGATCCGGTGAGGGAAAGGGAGGGGAATTTTAAAGTTAAAGGGTCGGGTTAGGTCGTGCTATAACTAAGCGAGCTAGGTTAGGCCTGGAATCGGTTAGTTGATCGGGTGCCTGACAGGCTAGAATCTCACATTGAGACCGCCCAATTACTAAACGTGCCAGGCCGGGCTTGGAATTGACACCCCTAGCCAGGCTTCAAAAATTGGGAAGTGAATCAATGAATCGTTTGATGTGTGATGTCGATCCTGATATCCATTGATATTAATCGCTGCGCTTGAATTGAAACCAGAATGGTGATTCCTGATTCCTTAATCAATTCTCATCTTTATTGTGTGACATCTCGCTTGTTAGTAGGGACATAAACGGATCGTATTCGACTCGAATAGTGCTATATCCGCATTGGCATCCGATTAGCTTTCTACTATTCATTTACACCTCTACTTGCTAGTTTCCACCCATCGATATCCTCTCTGAGCCTCTCTGTATACTGTACGTTTGTATGCATCAATCTATGTGTCGGAAAAAAAAAATCCCCTCCAATTCTTTAATCTCCGAGTGCGGTGCAGTTCGGGGTTTGAAACTCGGCACTCTGAATTGCAGAGGATTTTAATCCTGGAGTTGTTTGTAACCCCTATTCCCTAACGTACGTTTCTTCTGAATCTTTACCATTTTCAGGCGAAAAGGGTGAGTGCCTAGCAAAAAGCTCAGAACACCTGCTAAGGTTTGTAGCATTTCTCCCATTTCTCCTTTTTTCCAAGTAGGTTTAGATTCAATTACTTTCCCAATGAGATTGATAATAATTCATTCTCTGTAGGAAGATCTCCGAAACCAAGTCGTCGAAGACGAAGAGGTCTACTCTGGAGAATAGATGGATGAAGACAGTCACGATGGTGTTTTGCTTCATAGTCATTCGAGTGAATTGAGTGATAACATGTCAATGGTCGACCATTGAAGAAGAGAGATTTCACCAAGCTAGAGCTGAAGCCCGACCATGCTAATCGCCCACTGTGGCTTGCGCCGATGGCTGGATTTTTCTGGAGACTTTCTCGCCGTTGTACTAACAAGCTTATGATTTTCTCATTGCAATTGCCTTGCCTTTTTGCAGGTACAGGTTTGTTTGAGACTTCCATATAAAATATGCTTTCACTCTCAATTGAATTCTGTTTCTTTCTAATTCTGAGTTCAGTCTAGACATAGGTTCGGGTTGCGGACATTCTCTAGAGGAGAAGGTGCTTAGGCCTCATTGAAATAATCATCATTAAACAATCTGAACCACCAGGGTTGTTTCTTCTATTGCCCACCAACTGTAGGCTCGCATAACAATGATTGGGAATTTAACTTATCAGAACAGTACTCAAGAGTATTCTTATGTCTTCTCTCTAGCTACAATTGATCTGTAACTTGAAGACCTGGGATCCATCTGAATCCTATGTCTCTTAAAGACAGGGGGTTGAGTTTTCTGGTGCAGGTGTGCAGCTTCGGCTAAAAAGAGATCAACAAGGTGATAGACATGTACAAAAACAAAATGCAGCGAAGTCGTAGCTTTGACTATCTTCATTCAACATTCAGCGGACAAACCAAGGCCTTCATCGGGTCAACATAAGGACATTGTCATCACCAATACTGAAACAATGTCAATGCAACTCTATTTTTAAAAACATTTCCTCAAGGGCAGCCCCCAATAAATGATATCCAAAAGATTCTCAAACGACAACAGGATAGTGAAAAAGAACATCACATGTTCAGCATATATGAAAACATAGCATAAGAAACATATTCCATTCATTGGAACAAGTGCTTTACAGACCTCTGAAGAAATCCTTGCACAAGATATAAGCTCATCCTTAAGCAATGTACTCAGTACCTGCAAATGCAAGAAAGCCAACTAGGTCAATTCATGTGCTTCCATTACAGCGGCTGAATGGTTGAGACATGGGATGTTGCTTTTACCTCTGGGAAGGGAGACTCCGCGAAGTATCTATTCTTCTTGAGCACAAGCTTCACATTCCCATAATTAACAGTCGATGTATGGATAAAATCAATCTCCTTAACTTTGGTTTTTGGTATTTTGTTGAAAACAGTGATGGTGGTCTTGGTCTCAACCCATCTGACACACCAGCATACAATATTGAGCGTAAGAAGTTGTAGAAGTTCTTGTCACTGTAGAGGAAAATCTGTGAGGGGCAGGTTCTTCACCTGTGAAAGTAGACAATTGATCGGACAACAAGAACCTTGCTCCCCCGGTCTGGAGTTTAGATTCTGGGAGATTGGGAGGGTCTAGATAGCAAAGAGCCAAATGGAATGGCTGAATTCTGGAATTACAAATTTACAATTCCTGATGAATGCGAGAATTCAGAGTTTATGACTTGGGGAGTGTGAAGTGAGAAGGGTTTTTTTTTTGAAGGATGCATTAATATAGTTTGTTCAAAGGAAGGAAAAGGAATCAGCAATTATGGTCATAAGGATTTCCTCAAAGGTTGGAGGAAAGTTTAAGGTCATTTCCTAGTGAAGCCTTGGATGGAATTTAGAGGGTTTGAGAGTATAAAATAGTGGAGAAAATCAAGTTCTGATGTGATTGTGCCATTGTGGTTGATGCCTTGGTTCATAGTGGAGATTGACAGTCTCAAAATTGCACTGGAGTATTTATGATTATTTGCTTGTCATTTTTGGTTTTGCATAGGTCTATGGTTTCTCATAAAACAGTGGTATACACATTGTACAAAATCTGCTGCGCATGTGTTTGCTCACTAGACTTCTTTGTACCTGAAGTTGTACAAATTTATTGTTTTGTGATGATGTTGTGAGAATTTTCATCAGAGACAATGTATGTGTTCATGTTCTTTTACATCTTTGGCTATCTGCAAGTGTTTCATATCATATTTTTGTAAGCATCTAGGTATCTTCCATGATTGTAAAATATGTTTTGTTTTGGTTTCCTTTTCCTTGGATCTTATTTCATTTTCCAAGTTTACCATCAAATTTAGGTACCAAAGAAGTAGATATATTTTCTTAATAAGAATAATAATTTCTTATTATTAATGAGGTTCCCTCTAAGGGAGTTAAAACCTTTTTTCTTGGTCCTATGTGGGGTTTACATGGAATGATGCATTTACAATTAGCAAAACAATGGGTGAAATTGAAAGTGGTCACTGAATGGAGTTGATTTGGCTGCTGCAGCTGAAGAAAAAGACCCGGCTCAGGTTAACTGTGGTTCTGGTTCGGCATTGGGGTACGCTGTAAGAATGTGTTGAAAATATTTTCATATGAAAAATGTTAAAGTTTCTTTCTGCTACCTTCTTAGGAAGGGGATCCTGCGCTACCCATTGCCATTGTGCCATGTGGACAAGTGATGTGGCTATTTCGGCCGTTGGATAGAGAGGGCATGATCTAGGTCAAACACATGTCTAATTTCAGAGCGTAATTCAATCAAATACCCTCCCGTGCATTGGGTGCATCCCTGTGTATATTCCATGCTTGCCTACTGGTACTGCAGCTCACTCTCCCATAGTTATGTTTTTTCATAGTTCTATGTTGCCACTTGGAAAACTTCGTATGGGCTGAAATTTGACTGGAAGGTAAAGCAATAATTCCAGTCTCTAGATTGAGCTGAGTCTTGACTGGAAACTTTGTTTGGGCTGAAATTCGACGAACTTCGTTTTGGTAAACTGTTGATTGAGCTCAGTCTTGTCTGGAAGGTTCGTTCAACTTATTATTGCAGGTAGAGCAAGATCTGGAATTATTGTTTTACCATTTGGTGGTGGAAAATCTCTCATTGGTGTTTCAGCAGCTCGTTGAATCTGAAAGTGCTGCCTTTGCTTAGCAACAAATGCTGTTTCTGTGGCTCAATAGGTTCTTCAATTCAAATTATGTTCCACTATACAAGGTGATCAAATTTGAATATAGAAATTGTTGATTGCTCAATGTGAGCGTGTGGTTGTTTGCTCCCTCTACCCCTTGCAACTCATAAGTTTCTTCTTAGATTTCCCCTCTCTTCTATCAGGCCCTCCATCACTTGGGCTTACTGGTCTGTGTTGTGTTGCCATGTGTTTGAACTTATGGGGAACGGTCAACTTCACATTTTTGGCAGTCCTAGTCAACGGAAAAGACTGACATTAGAAATCTCAGTAATATCAAAAAGGTGTATCCAGTGCACGAGGCTCCTGCCACTGCAGGGTCCGGGGAGGGTCATAATATATGCAGCCTTACCCCTGCTTGGGCAGAGAGGCTGTTTCCAGACTTGAACCCGTGACCACTTGGTCACAATGGAGCAACCTTACCATTGCACCAGGCCTGCCTTCAGAAATCCCAGTAATATTGCTTAATAGAAATTCTGTCTTTCAAATTGCAGCTACGCTTGGGATAGAGGATGAATGCATAACAGATCTGAGTTTTCTTATTAGTCTGAAATTGTATGAAGCAAATTGGTTAGATTTAGTTAAGCGAGGATTCATCACAAATCCCAGTAATATTGCTTAATAGAAATTCTGTCTTTCAAATTGCAGCTACGCTTGTGATAGAGGATGAATGCATAACAGATCTGAGTTTTCTTATTAGTCTGAAATTGTATGAAGCAAATTGGTTAGATTTGGTTAAGCGAGGAATCATCACAAATGTCCAATGTGCTGGAAGATGGTGTCCAATGACACAGGATTTCTTTGCTGAATCTGAAAAAAGAACATTGTAAGAAAAAGCAGGTCTGAATTATATTTCTAATCTGTGATTCCTTTCTCACGTTCCATTGTTAAATAGAATTGCATCCTAGTTTTGAAACCGTTTAATAAACAGGACGGTTCTGGGATTGGCCCCTTGAGACTGGAACCGTCCCTATTGAGCCTTAACAACTACCATGGGAATATGGGATTACCTTCTCAATGTCAGATCGGATTACTCCAGCTTGATCTCGATTGATTCCAAGCAGCAGGTGAGCATTGGCTCCTGCACATGTGCAACCTCCACAGTCCACGCACTTGGATCCATCCTCTTCCTGAATCTGGATAGATGAGGAACGACACTATTGGTTGGCATGCATTTTGTCACCCAACTAATACAAGGAGAGAGTCTAAATATACAACTGTTGTATATTTAGATCATCAATAGTCCCCAGAGACCACTGTTAACCAGTCCGCTTGATCCACCCCTGTTGATCCCCTGGCTGCTTTTACTTCAAATTCATTAATATACCACAGTTGTATATTTAAATTTTCTCCTTGTATACACTATTGGTTGGCTAATTTTCACCCCAGTTTGAGAAGAAAATCCCTATACATGAGAGTGATAGGTCGTGGTTGTTCCACAGTTGGAGTTTCGTTCCCCGGCGTGGGTGGATAATTGAGTGGTAGTGAGAAAAAAGACAACCAGATTTCGAAAATATTTTGAAATTCATATTCGGGAAGAGTAACAGAGGAAGAATTCGCTGATGTTCTGACCGATTAGACTGAAAGGAGGCCTCACATAATCACCAGATTTTGAGGTTTTCAAGTTTATTTCTTCAGTGTCTAGTTTGAATGAGAATTCTGTACTTTTTTTTTTTTTTAGCATTGCTTTATATCAATTCTTTTTGTTTGTTTGTACGTTCAAACCATTCTTTTCTCCAGTTAAAGATGGGATTGATATGACTAGTTAAGTCTCTATTGGTCTAAATCTATTTTTAAAATTTTGATCTCATTATTATTATTATTTTTTATTTATATCCTGAATCAGGTTCTTCCCATCGTTGCAATTTTTAACTCGACTGTTACTGCTTTCTTAACTGCTAATTCTTTTGCTGATAACTTATTGCAGAACCTCAAGTTTGATCGCCAACAACACCAATGGCAGGCAACACACGCTCAAGGTCTGACTCAAGATCAGAATCTTAATGATCATTTTGAAGTACACCTCTGCTTGAGCCTGCTATTTTGTACATAGAAGTCAGTTCCTTTATTATTGTAATATAAGACATTAAGGGCTTACAGCCAATTGAATAATGTCTCTTTCAGGGACTTTTGTTGGGGAAGGATTTAATGTCTGTGGTTCTCAGAACAAAGTAAAGCTTGGTAGTAGTAAATCATTAACTGATTTTACAAAGCTCTATATCAGGCAACAAAGAAGGAGCGATTCCAAGAATTTGAGTGCTACGGGAGGAAGTAGCACACTGTCTAAATCCTTTGCTTTCTGTTTCAAGGACGACTAATGCATATAAAAGGTCAAGTAAATGTAGGGCCTAGGGGTAGGAAATCCCTCACTGATGTCACCAATTCATGGGAGCCATCTATACATCAGGGAACGAAGAAGAAAGATTCCAAGAGATTTGAGTGTTAAGGATTAGTATTTGTTGAGGGTTTTCCCTCCGTTGATCCTGCTCTTTATCATCTTTCACCATTTTCTCTCTTTTCTTCTAAAATTTTCATTGAAGGCTTGGGATTGATTGAAGGGTCTCTTCCTTCCTTGCTCCTGCCCTCTGGCTTTTCTTTCCTTTTTGTCCTTTTTTTTTTTAAGATGTTACCAACTAATGTAAAGCTCAGGAGAAATCGGGGCTTGGTGTTAGGAAAGATATTAGCAACATTGCAAGCTTGGAGAAACTGTGTCAGCATCAAGCATCACAGAAGACTTATTCCAACAAGTTAAATGCGATTACAGAGGAACAATGCTTGCATGATCATCAAGAATGCATTAGTTCACATAGAAGGGCAATGGACATGGATTTCCTTCCAATAATGGTTGGTAATTAAACCTCTGTTAGTCTTGTATGGTTGTCATAGAAAAGTGATTGAATTTTTAGTTGTTGTTATTCTCTGTTCAAAAATTTTCAGTGTAGATAGCATCTCCAAGTGGGCTTTCATTATTGAAGCAAGCAAAGGTAGGTGTGCTTGTCAATTGATCTCTTTTACATTTATTGATTCTTAATTGTCATTACAGAGCATATAATAATCATGGACAGACTAACACTGAGTTGTGTTTTCAGGTTGATAGACCCCCCGAGGTACCTGAAACTGGAAGATATACCTGGGTTGAATGCCTAAATTTCCAAAGACATCTCTACATATTGGGTTGGTAATCCTTCTCCGATCTGATGTTGAAGGGAACACCTGAATTGTTCCAAGTATTGAATCCCCAAGATCCTAGTACTCAAAAGTGATGTTAAAGTGGATGATATCGTATGTGTTGCAGCAAGCAGTTAACTGTTAAGCTTAGAAGTGTCATATATGCTTGTCTTTACACTAGTAATTGACGATGAACAAGACCTGCTCATTAAATTTTAGACCATATTATTTCACCATAATTCAACCTGTGATCCCTGAGGCCTACTGGCGGGAGCACCAACCAACTGCTCTGGTAAGGTCTAGTATTTAAGGATCAATGATCATATCAATCGAGTCAACTTGGGTTGATCAGAGCTCGGCCCTAATCCCAAGTTCTGATATCCTATTTGAACAGACATATGTAATCCCCAGATTTGCCTGAACTCAGGCTTATCCTTGCTCATAGCACCTGACTTCACTCGAAATCCAGCCAAGGGCGATCTGAGCCCTTAGTCCACCTATTAAATCCTTGAGTTTTTCTTCACCCATGGTTTTGTTTTTCTGTTTGTTAGTACAAACATCAAGAAACACAAAGAAACATTATAGATTTAAGCAAGGATGACATTTAACACGTGGTACGCATACCAATTAGATGTGTTACATCTATGTGTAAGGCTGAAGATGATTCACTATATGATGGAAGAAAAATACAAATGGAGATCTCTCAAGAACACCCAAAGTTCGCAGCAAAAACTCTCCCCAGAAAACCTTTATACAAAAAATTACCAAATCCCATTTCTTTTTCTTGCTTACAAAACAAGATTATAAAACAAGGAAATACTCCTCCAAGTCTGGTTGATCCATCGGTTTGGATTGTTCCACACCCCCATACAAGATCAATGATCGACTACTATCATACACCTCACTATTTTTCTCCTTCAATTCACCACCAAAAAATGTTGGAGCGAGGCGAGGCAAACTTTCTAAAGTGGGTACAAGAATTCTTGACACACCCATAACAATAGGATTCCTTGAATAATGACCCTACATGTTATCTCATCATGACCTTCTTCTACTGTTTAAGGTCTACCAGTTAACCATCATAACCCTTGGATTAAGAGATTCTCTTCACCTTTATCCCCCCTCCCCTGCTCTAAAAAGAAAAAAAGAAAAAATCTCTGCAGTACCGTGGATGAAGGAAAACACTGGCCTTTGTTTTTTTTTTGTTCCCCCTTGTACTGTTGGCTAAAAATAGAAGCTCTTTGCAGTATTGCTTTTTTAAAAGTTTTTCTTAATATTTCCCATATAAAACTATATTAAACTCAAATTAACCAGTTGAAGTTCTTCAACCCTCAATCAGATTTTGCATCCTTTTCTTTCTATTTATGTTCCAATGTCCACACAAGCTTAGGTTGGCATACAAATCCAAGGAGTGACATACCAGGGAATAGAGTCCTAGACCTGAATGGTCCTCGGCCGCCGTTGATATAGTCTTCATGTGTTGCTATTGATTTGCTTATCACACAATAATTGTTACCATAGATGGTCAGTACTTGATGGATCGAGGTTTTTTCATCACATACAATGAAAAGAGAATTTCTTCGCTCATGAGTTCTGATGCTTAGATGAAATACCTGGAACAGTAAAAAAGGTATTTCAAACCTACTCAAATTTATGTAAGAGAAAAATGCATGCCAATTCGAGGTTAGTGCAGATGTTAAGTGGATTGCAATCTCACTTCTTCAACTGAGCGTGACCGCATTAAGATTTCTTTACAGTGAATATATGATTTGCCTTTTGTAGTATGATTCTCCACACTGGGAGATTTTGAAAATTTCCAGTTTGGATGACCCTTTGACTAATTTGGACTTTCATGTGCTTTTAGTTATAAAATTACACACCTTTTACAAATCCATGCTCTTTACATTTTCTTTGTGTTATTCCCCCCCCCTCTTTAATGCAGCCATTACCCTCAAGGCAAAGATTCACTTAGATTAAGGCAATACCAAACAAAAGACCAGATACTGCTTTTCTGATTATGTTCACATTTGAAGAGGGAGGGAGGGAGGGTGGGGGGGGGGGGGTTTTGAGGGTGTAGTGGAGGAGAGAAAACAAATTAATAATTATTTCCATGCACTAACTCATGCTGTAATGGAGGACCAAGTGCACTAAGGTTAGAAACAAATTGAATACATCTTCTTAAACTTGACTAATTGTTCTAAAAATTGAAATACTTCCTTAACTTCACTATATCATTCTAAAAGGAATTAAATGATCCTCCTATTGTGACATTCTAAAAACTATATAACCCAATTGAATCCAATACAACTTGCTTTAATGATGTAATCACCTAAGAGCCACCAACAACTAGGGCCTGGTACAATAACCCAATCTACTAATTGACCTTCCACCCATTGAATATCACATCAAAAAGAAGATGGTCTTAAACCTTTCAATTACAAGAGTAGTTTATTATTAACTTAGGGTTATCATTATAGATTTCTAGAGTAAGAAAATCTTCCTTTCTGTGATTCAGTCCATGTCTGTCGATTAGATTCCCGGACTAGATTTGGTCAACATGACATATATATATATTGTTTCTAGTTCCCACCACAAACATTGCTTTCGCGTTGAACCTCAATAATCTCTTCTTCCATGCAGGAGGAGTACATGTGAGAATTGAGATTTCCCCCCAAAAATTTTCTCTATTTACGAAGCTTAGAGGCACATCACACTTGCCATGCCTTGACTTTGATATCACTTGTTGAGACTCAAATAGAACTCACCCTCAATATATAATTTTTTTCTAAAGAATTATAACTTTGTCCTGCAAAGGAATATTGATTCAGTCCATGTCTGTTGATTAAATGCGTGGACTAGCATATATGCTAATTATAGTTCTTAATACAGATTTTCATCATTCTTTATAGAGCTTATAATTTTCATACTAAAAAATTTCTTCTAAAGAATTACAACTTTTGGATCACCCAATTATACAATACAATCTTTGAATTGTAAAGGAATAATGTTATCGGGCATCTTTTTTCAACCATTCGCACGGATTAATCATCGATTAATCTATCGCGATGCAATGATAGGAGATTGAAGCAGTTGTTTAATTAGTGTTTCATAACTTAACACTAATTAATAGTAATAAAGTGGTGGTCAAAAGAGTGTTGGGAATCATTTGTTGGCTGCTAGGTTCTTCTATACATCAATTTAATAAACTATCTCTTTGTTTTCTGCTCTCTCCATTAACTAAATTGTCTCCCTGACTTTCCTCTTTCTTTCAGTGAAATCAGGAAGATGATTTATTGGGATGAACATAAATGAAAGCTAATCATCAGTTTGGAGACCAAACAACGTTGTGTGGTACTGAAATTAATTGTGTCAATCTCATCAAGATTCATTTTCTTTGGATTATAATGCCTTTGTTTGGGATCGTGATCCTCTACTGTCGAGCTGCCTGGCAGGACCGTGCAGCCCAGACACAATAAGGCACGCAATGACCACCTTACCCCTACTCGGGCAAGGCATTTGGGCAGGGGCAGTAGAGGATCTGGATTGCTTTGTTTGAGACCTTCAACGGATGCCAATGGTTTCTCTTTGGTCTTCCTTCAATAGCAATTTGTAAAAAGGACTAATCCATGGCTATGACTCTAACAAGCATCTCTCTCAAATAAGGGTCCATAACCCAAATGTGTAACTTACCCTTCACTTTAAAAAAGAAAAGGAAAAAAAAAACAGCCCTCTATTTCTCACAAGTGATCAAGAAATCTCAATCAGCCATCCTTGCAACCCCACCCTCCAATAACCTTATTTTCTTAGGCTTTGTTTTAGTATGTGTTGGCGCGTTGTTCAAGTGCTCACTTGCTGAACGCTTGGTCACGGGTTCAAATCTTAGAAACAGCCTCTCTGGAAACAGAGGTAAGGCAGCATACATCTGACTCTCCTCAGACCCTGCTAAACGCGGGAGCCTTGTGTACTGGGTATGGCCTTTTTTTTTTTTGTTTTAGTATGCATTATTACAATAGATTTTGGGTTTAGAATGCATCTTGAAACCCAATTCTTCTTCTTTTTTTTTATTTTCTTGGGCTTCATAATGTGTTATAGACCCCTAATTTATTCTGAGAAAAATTGTGTTTGGTATGCATTCTTGGAATAGAATTTGGGTCTAAAACGCATTCTAAAGCGAGAAAATAGAGAAGAATCAAGTTTCAGAATGCATTCTAGACCCAAAATCTATTCCGAAAATACATACCGAACACAACCTTAGTGTCTAGGTTTTAACTTCCCCAACAATAATCTGAATTGGTAAAACATGCAACTTTACCCATAGGTAGGCCTGTAAATGGATCGGATTCGGCTCGGATACGGATCGGATGTAATTGGATTCGGATATTTCCTGGTCGAATACGGATACTTCTAAACGGATTCGGATGGATTTGGATGCGGATCGAATTCGGATTTTCGATCATCCGTTTACACCTCTGCCTTGTGTAACCCGAACCTTCCTCCCCCTAGTGGATACAATTCACTCTCGATCCATAGTTTTAGATCATGATTCTCTTCTCCTCATATTCTAGAACCTGTTGAATCTTCAAAAACCCTCAAGATCATTATTTACTTAATTTTTTATAATTAAGTATTCGGATTCAAATTTTTATTAGAGTATTCGGATTTTTTTTCGAATACGGATGCCCCTAAACGAATACGAATGCGGATCAAATTCGGATTTTCGATTATCCATTTACAGGCCTATCCATAAGAGACCGGAGAGGGAGAATGATGCTGATGATGATGGATCCGAGTCTATCTATAACATCTCAACATGCTAAATCTGGCTTCCACATTGACTGTTTAGTCATAAAAATTCAGTCAAGGTACCTTGAAAAATAGCCCAAGTGCTTTTTCACTGTATATATTGGATTCTCCTACTCCCAAAATGGAGAACACAACTCTAGAGTCTAGAACAACAGGTTCTATGAATTATCTAAGTTTGCAAGTGAGAGGCCCCACCCTCCTTCTCACTCACCTTGGTTTTAATAGCACAGTTTTTTATTATTTTATTTTTTTTATTTTTAAATATCTATATAATTAGGGTTAAAGAATATAACAATAAATTATAGATTGGTTATAGAGTCAAGAGTGGTTTAGTCCAAGCATCCACACAAGTTACGTAAGTTGCTAAACCACACATATAAATTCTGATTAGATCAAGCAACCCTTTTCAAAGATTGTGTTGAACCTAAACCAATGTCTGTTTTTATTTTTATTTCCGTAGTGTTGGAAATTTATCACAAAATATAAGAGCATAGTATTCTGGGTGGACTGGAGTAGTTTGGAATATTCGATTAATTAGGTTAAAGAATAAACCCCATTATGTGATTTTGACTCATTAAAGGGTTATGATAGGAATTGACTCGCCAATTATATGGAAATTTTTGCCAAAGAAATTTTGCTAGTGTCTTATGCATCATATAAAGTCAAGTGGTACCACTCTAAATTTATTTTTCATAAAGGAGCTTCCAAGAAAATAGAGGAATCCCTTCAATTTATTTTTTTATTTCATTCTCATCATGTTTAGCTTTTCTTGTCATTCCCACTATTCTTACATAGATAGGGAGTTCTCTTTTGCAACCCTATAACTAGCTCATCATGTTCAAGAATTGCACTCTTCTTTCTTCAATGATTACATTTTTTTTTTTTCCAAAAGAAGAAGACAATTATTGTAGGTAGAAAATTAACTCTGATGAAAATTAACATGAAAGAAGGATTTAATTTGTGTAATTAATTTTGTAATTAGAAATTGTTATTATTGAGAAGAAAGATCCAGAAAGATCCCCTTACTATAGGTGTGGACCTTGGCACAACGGCAAGTTTGCTCCATTGCGATCCAATGGTACGGTCATGAATTTGAGTCGGGGAAAACCTTTTTTAACAAAGCGGGAGTAAGACTGCGTACATTATTGCCCTCCTCAGACCCCGCAATGGCTTTGCCTTGTGCATGGGAGGAAGTTTTGAGTTAGAAATCTATTGTTCTTCATCTAGTTTATGAATCTCCCCAACAAAAAACAAGAACCAAAAAAAAAAAAAAAAGGAAGCAATTTTCTGTCCAGGAGTGTGGCCTATGCCAGCACTCCCATGTGCCTATTTCTCTCCTCCTTAAAACAAGGGGGTAGAGGTGTCTTTTCAAACAGAGAGGAGAGAAATCAACTCATGGGAGTGCTGGCATAGGCCACACTCCCGAACATAGAACTTTCTCCCCAAAAGAATTTAGTCTTCTATTGCCAAGCCCAAAACCAGATAATTTAATTTCCCTCAAAAAGTTTTCTTTGTTTTCATTCTCTTGCAAGCATAGCTTTAATACATATCATTAGCCCTTACCCACACAAAAAAAAAAAAAACAAATCATTAGCTCATATACTGACAAACCACAGAATTATCCATGAACTACTTTTTTTTTTTTTTTTTTTTTTTTTAAGGTTTTAGAACTTGAAATTTAGAATAATGTCGGTCTCCATCAATTCTGATTCCAATCAGTTCGAAATCATTTTGGAATTTGGCAACTTGGTCAGCCTCAGTTGAAACACGAGTCAAAATGCTGAAAATCACACTTAATTGGATTTGGGATAAATCGATTCCATTTTTCTCAATGGAATCAAAATTCAAAAGTTCCAATCAAATTTTCAAACCATGATTTTTAGTACAGCAAATGTATTTTTTGTTAGCATATCAGAGGTGAGATATGGTGGTCTGAGTCATCGTGTTTGGAGAAAACATTAAATACTATCTCTATTGGATGATGAAATTACCGCAACAATCTTCTCAAATCCCATATCTGACAGAAATTTTTTTCTTTTTTCCATAAAATTAGAAGTAAGCTTATTTACAAGATATGCATAATGAGAAATTGAAAATATACAATCGGATCCTCCAACCTCAGTCACTATTTCTTTTCTTGACTTCCAAACATAGCCTTAATTTTCATTTTCGTCCAATCAAGTAGTTTCCAAAGCCAAGCATGTGAATTATGAAAGCGTCGCGACAACTCATAAAAAAGGAAAGGGCCCAAAGGGCACATCCAATGCGCAAGGCTCCCCCACCACTCTCGGGTCTAACAAGGGTCCCAATGTAGAATTCTTACCCTTGCATTCGCATAGAAGCTGTTTCCAAACTAAAACCCGTGACCACTTTGAACAGAACTCACAAGACAAATAAAAGGTAAAAGAGGAGGAGACAGAGAATCCGAGCACCTAAGCAAGCAAAGCAGGGAAAGTGCAAACAAATTGAACAAATTGCTAAGAAAAGCCTTAAGAGCCTGCTGCAAGGCTGCAACTAAGAACCCAGAAGTCAGAACCCGTAGAACTGAAACTCAGTGGGAGTGAAGCAGACACCACCATCAAACCCTCCTCCTCCTCCCCCTATTGTTCCTCTCATCATCGCAGCCTCAGCTTCCTCATGGAACCCTTCGACCTGAACAAGATGTTTTAGATTCACAGTAAGTACAATCTCTACGTACAATTTTTTTTTTTAACCCTTTTGTCTCTTTCCTCATTTTGGCAAAAAGGAAATGGAGAAAAAGGTTTCTTGCCTTTTTCCATTATTGAGAAAAAAAGAAGAGAGAGATTAGTTTACCCAAAGATCATCTTCGTCTTCTTCCTCTCGATTGAAACCAGTAAATTTGGGAATCTCTCCTGTTTCATCGTTGCGGGCAAATCTCCCACGTACTCTTGGCCTACTGTCGGCTAGCGTCTTTCGACATGCATACTGGACATAACAAAGAACCCGTCTTCATACAGATTGATTAAAATTAAACTTTTCGATTTTGACTAAATTATGAGATGGGCTTCCAGTTCTTTCGGATTTCTATCTTTTCTCTCTCTATTTTTCCTTAATTACCTTTATTGTCTTGTTGAAATTTCTCTGAGTGCGCTTGCTTCTGTACCTATGAATTCTCTGTTTCCTCTCTTCTGCGTTGTACCTTCGTACTTTGAGACTCCCTTCCTCCGTGAATGAACTCTCTACAGCTAACGGGCTCGAAGAAAATCCTTGATTGAAGTGTGTAATAGTAATTCTCTGAAAAACCCAATTAAAGAGGAACAATTTGTTAAACTAATAAAACAGAGGAACAAAAAAAAGCAGGGATGGATGGATGGATGGTTGTTCTAACTTGTAAATCGCCTGTGCTGCAAACCCTTCTCATGGACACAGTGCAGTTACTGTCCTGAAGTGAATCCATGGCTTGGTTTGGGAAATTTGGGGACTCTACGAGAGAACTGATGCGAGGATGGTAACAAATACCCTGTCTTCGGTCGAGAGATTGGCTACTGAAGCTCCTCTGCATCACTCCAGTTGAAACCTTCTGAGCACCGTTACTACTGTAACTGCTGGGAGGAACTGAAGAGCTATTTGAAGATTCAAGATTCACATAAGGATCTTCTGAAATCAACCCAAATGTGTCAGATTCCAAAACAGATGAACATGTGATCCCATCTTCAGCATAATTAGGTTGGATAGGTACAGATTGAACCTGGGTCGTGGGCTCTAGCGACAAATGATTCAATTTTTGATTGGGAGGTGAACAAGATAAGAGATTAATGGCGGTTTGATCACCAGAGGAGCATAGTTCGGTTTCGGTTGAAAATTGAAGATGACCGTTTGGTTGGTCAGAGAAGCCATGGAAGATTTCAGTAGACGAAGATGATGGGTCAGTGAAAGAGAAAAGGGGTTCGGATAGTGACTGCAAATCGACATCGGAAGTGACGATATCAGAGCTTGAATTACGAAAGAAAGAACCATCTAAAAGAAAAAGATCAGAGGACATTGAGAAACAGAGACAAAGATTGAAAATGGAGGATCAAGAGAGGAAGATAAAAGGAGAGGTTAGATTTAATTTTGCTTTCTTTCTTCCCCACCTGAACAAAGAGAGAGAGAGAGAGAGAGAGTAAGTGACTTATTTTATTGAGGGTTTGCGCAAAGGTGAGACTTTTGAGAGGAAGAAGAAGACAAAGAAAACGAAGCTTCAGGCTCAGGGCTGGTGTGAGTGTCGACTGACCCAGAGTTTCTAGTGAAGTCTTAAATCTCCTGCCACTCTCTCACTATAGTACAAACAAACTATAAACTCCATTGCGGTGGAGAATTTAAATTGGGCTTCTAAAGTGCAACTCTACGAATTGAAAACTTTTAAGCCTCTTTATCAAGAAAGACTTAGACTAGTAGAATGCACGTGCAGCGAATCCTATTTTTTTTGGGTTTGCCTTAATAGATGATAATGTTAGAGGAAGAAGTTGTGAGAGCACAGTAATGAGGTGCGGCGGTTCATAGAACCTTTCTGTAATGTAAATAATATGTTCACCAAGTGGGATAAAGATGGTTTAATTTTTTAACCAAAAGAAAAAGGTGGATAAAGATGGGTGCCTCAGTAAGGGTGTAAATTGGTTCGATTTTGCTTATCTGGTTCGGTCTAAAAGTGTTTGTGTAAATCAAAACCAAATTAAGATGAATCGGTTCTACAAACCAATACTCAAACTAAACTTGTTTGGTTTGGTTTCGGTTCTTTTTTGGTTTCTATATTCAATTCTTATTTGGTTCTTATACGGTTTGGTTCCAATTCCTTTATTCGGATTCATATACTATAATATAGTAAGTATTATTAGGGAAAAATAACTCTATTTGGGAGCATGCGTGTTGTACCCAGATAAAGGGAGGCGCAATGACTACCCCCCCCCCCCCACCCCCAAAGGAAAAGCGGAAATGATGCCCTTGTTGATGCTTCCATGCTCGCTCCCATTGGCGCCTGTGTGGCGTAGTTCCATGCTCCTGGATAGATGCATCCCCTATAAAATATTAATATATTATACTATAATATAGTAGTATTATAAAATCTAATACTAGTATTCTTAATATATACTATAATATATTAGTATTATAATTTATTTTATTTTTTAGTAAAGAAAAATTTTATTACAGCATAATGCAAGAAGAGCTCAAGGCTTCCTGTTTACAATGATCCTGAAGCCAGGGAGTGGAAATTGGGCAAATTGTCTTACTTGTTAGAGACAATGCCTTCCAGGATAAGGCATGAGCAATACTGTTTGCTCCCCTAGGAATAAAAGAAAAAATACATTCACTAAAATTGGAAGCCAAATAATGGATGTCAAAAACAATGTTAGAGATGGTAGGGGGGTGAGAGAGGATGAGCTAGTGATGGGCCTCGATAAGCGAAGCATTGTCGTATTTCACTTGATGATATCTGATAATGAATCCAATGCTTCCACTAGGAACATCTAGGGGTAAAGCATCATCACAGTTAACCTTGAAAGAGCTAACCAGAGGAGGCGCCAAAGGGGAAAGATTGGAAGTATCTTGAGCATGGGTAGAGGTTTTCTGTGCCTTTGGGTCAGTGGAGAGCGCCCAGAATTCCTTAAAAACCCTTTCAGTTGTGCTAAAAACCTCTTATACATTGTATGAATATTATTCCTCCCGAACCGCAGTGGTTGTTGGAGGATCTCGAGCTCTTCTTTTTTTGGCAAAAAAAAAAAAAAAAACCCTTTAATAGTAATAGCACATGGGAATGTTAGATTAATATGTAATTCTAAATATATATAAACAATGATGTGGACAACATGTTTACAAAATTTGGGCAAAAAACAAGCTGCCTTGCAAAAATCATAACGGTCTATAGGAATGAGTTCTTGGTACTACTTCTATGAATCTCATCCTCAAATTTTGATAATGCCATTTTTTCTTTGTGCAAGACCCACATTGGCAGAGAGGACCCATTAGGGGCCAGCAAGGGAGGCACTATGTCACACTTTCTTTTTTATGGCACCAAGTCACACTTAGTACTACTACTACTACATTTCAATAAGATAGGTGGGGGAAGGGGGGTAGGAGGGTCGAATCATCGCCATTCCTTAGGCTTATTATGCTAAACCCAATTGCTTAGCTGCTTGCCACTGAACTAGAAGCTATATCAATGTTTTGGGATCTTCTTTTTGAAAATTTGGTTCAATTTAATCTCAGTTTCAAGGTATATGCAAGAGTTGTCTAAACCAATTAACAACATACCAAACATCTAGTATATTGTTTGTGACAACACCCAACACCTAGTATATTGGCTTTTTATTTTTTTTATAAAGACTTCTTTGTCTCTAGGTGTTGGGTATGCTCTTAGTTCAAAGAAACTTTTCCCTTAAGATACTTACAATATAAATTTTGAGCTGAATCTTGACAAAGTAATATTACTGCCATTTTGAATACGTTAGTGTTTTTTTTTATTTGGTAAAGAATGGCCGTCTTGTCGGGCTTCGCAGTGTATCCAAAGGACAAATTTGGATTATAGGTAGGTCTCACAATTGGATCAGGATCCTCTGCAGTACCTCCGACTGTGCGGTGCACATCTTGCGCCACAGTAGAGGCCATGTGTGCCACGTGGCCTCTATTGTGCCACAGGATGTGCACCGCCCATCCGGTGGTACTACAGAGGATTTTGATCCTTCAGAATTTATCATTTGCCTATAAAATTTCAGTCCAATCTAGATTTTACATGTAGAGAACAAAAAGGTAAAAATTTAACTAAAAAATAAAAAATAGGACAAGAGAACGCTAATTTGTTGTGTAGCCCCTGCAGTGGCATAGTAACCAATGAAAGTGCACACATAGTCATTGGTTTGGATGCGATTTCAATTTTGTTGGAGGTTGAACAGTTTTCACATACAAAGTCATTGATTTGTGTCTAAACATAGGAACCATGCTAACCACACAACTAATTAACGTTATTTTTCATAAAAAATAGTAACAAAATAGATTTTTACTCCATATAGACTATATGACGGAGTAAAAGCACCAAATTTGACATGGATAGTACAAAATAAAGCCCACCTATCCATGCAGTTGGAAATTTCTAAAATCTTATGCTACATGGCACAAGTCAATTGGCATATGCTGTGTCAAACCTTGCAACACTAACTGTTCTACCACAGTTTTTTTGAAAGGGTGAGCTTGTAAATTCTGCCACAATTTTAACTATATACATAGTTGCCATGCATCATGTTGGTTGCAAGGAAAAGCTTTTGCCACATAATTTATTTTATCTATAATTTCTAATAAATTAAATGGAAAATACATGGGAATCTATTAGCTATACGGAGCATATAATAAATCTGTAATAAACTTGCCCTGTTGAAATCCCGAGGGGACAATTCAGTTGGCAAAAGACCGACTCCTCAAATAAGAGGTCATGAGTTCAACCCTCCTTGAGGCCTATCCCCATCCCCTATCCCCTATCGCCCCCCCCCCTCCTAAGGATGTCAAATGGGACGGTTCCTAGTATTCGGGATGGGTCTATATCGGTGCCAGTCCAGGTACCGTCCCGTTTAGTTAATGGGATCAAATCTAGGTCTCGGTCCCGATTATCAATGGAACGGGACAGTACCAATTCCAAAACGGTTCTAAGCCTAGTACGAAAAGGGAGAACTTAAATGGTTTCTAATGAGATGGTTTAATTAATAGTATTGTAGATCTTTTCATTATTATGAAATCTAAGGTATCTCTTACTTTTGATTCTAATTTAGAATATGAAACCATGATGAATTAAATTTAATGGTTTTACTTCTCCAGATAAAATAGAACTGAAGGTCTATCAGCTCAAAACCTCCATAAGAGAAAATGTCACCCAAATCCATCAAACTTCAACCATAAAACTTGAATGAAAGAACATAAAATCCACTCTTTGAAAGGATATTGATAGTTCTAGTCTCATCTGGAACCTAATTGGTATTTCGATACTGATCCCATTGAGAATTCCGTTCCAAAATCGTCCCATCTCATTTATTATTTGATATCAAAATTAAATCCTAGTACCATCCGGTATTAAGTTTTAGCAGGATGATTCTAAGCCGGTTTTCAATTCTGCTCCCAAATTAACACCTTTATCCCTACCTTATTTAAGCTCTTCAATTCCCAAAAAAAAATAAAAACTTGACCTTTTGAATTGCGAAGAGTGAATGTCATCATTATCTCTTTTCCTTTATAGTGGAAGGTCCTTAAAAAGATCAGATCTTACGGAGGAAGAGATATTTTTTTCACCACGTGTTAAGAGAAATTGGGCCCAAACGAAAAAAAAAAAAACAAAAACTCGATGGACCTTTCTCTTGTGCAAAGGTTGCATCACCCAACTCATCATGATTATTAATGAAAAATGTGGTAGAATAGTTATCTTTCTTGGCGGCGCAGCATGATCCATTTGATTTGTGACATGTGACATGTGATTTAAAAATGTTTCAGTTGTATGGATAAATAGGATCTACCAGGCAAATTTGGTGGTCTAATTTCATCATATAACTTATCTGTATCGAATTATTACTTGAATATTTCCACTCAACCTATTTTATTTATATCTTTTGATTTTTTTTTCTAAATTAAAAAATTTAAATCATATAAAATTTGAAACAGACTAAGATTTTAAAGACAAATGAAAAATTATAAGATCTACTTATGTATCAAGTTTGAGTTTTAAATGAGTTACCATCTAAAGTGATTGAAGAGGAATCTACCTAAAACAAGTATATTGATTAAAGCCCCACAGGTCACCTCTCTTCTGAAAATAAGATATATCAATGAAATCTCTGTCGTATGAGGATAGAGGAGCAACGTAGTGTTAGAAAATACTAAGATGCGCAGAAGTATAAGACTTATTTGTTTTGTATGGTAATTTGTATGTCATCGAAATATCTTCGTAGAAATTGGAGCAGGGATTGATAGCACCAATATCATCTTTTTGTATCATTTGAATCAGTAGGTTTGTACTTGAGTTGAATCGTACTAGCGTACTATCCTTAAGGTATTTGAATGCCTCGAATATGTGTAGATCGGGTTGACCATACGTTCTCACCTCTCAGATAAAATAACTACAATCACAAATGACAACACTCCAAGTGTGATTATAATTAGGCAGTATCTAAAGATGTATTTGAAGAGTATACTCACTAACTCAGTGACAAAAACGCACTGTGATAGAAAAGAAAACTAAATTTAAGAATGTTTGTCAACAATGTTAGAGAAATAGACAAGATCTCCTCTCTTTCTTTATATAGAAGAGGAAGAGACATTACTAAAGGATGTTTCCAAAAGATATACCCTAAAACATATCTTTTCCAACAAAGCTTGTTTGTTAGTCATTCAAATAAGTCTTTCAATAGGCACACCGATCTATTAGGTATCTATTAGGAAATAACTCAACCCTCTAACACATCTTTTATAAAAACAAAATGATATTTTGAATCTTAATATTAAAATCATTTAAAATTCTAACATGTAGGACTAGGAATTGGTCCTCTGGGTTGATGGTTGACTTAATCCCCCTACCAAATAAAGAAAAATTGTTGACAGGCTGTGTGGCTCCCTACCAACCCAATGGTCAATGAGAATGCAAGTGGAAACAGTCAACAAGGGTGGAAATTTTCATTTCACAAGGGTTGGGTGGTCATTTCACCCTTTGGTCAATTGGCAAGGTCCACACGGTGTGGTCCACACCTAATTATCAAGAAATCATAATTTGGTTTTTAAAAGAGGGATCATGAGTTCAACTCTCCTACAGCTCAACCTTTAAAAAAAAAAAAAATTCCCTCTATTTCCCGTATTCCCATTGAGAAAAGCAGACTGGAATTGTATCACATGATCCGCTGCTTATTTTTAATACGACAATCCTTTTTCAATCTTTCCGTTGGTTATATACCACATTTCTGCATGATTCCTCTGATCTCATATCGAACGGTTTAGCGATTATCAGAATTTCTCAAATAAACTTTTGTAAGCAAGGAACGACACATAGGATCATGATTCAGCCGTTTTCTCTACGATATATTAGCTGTCGTTGGTAGCCTTATTCTTGCTCTTCGTAAAGGAGAAGTTAAAGAGTCCTTCCTTGCTTCGTCTTCGCTGGGGAGAAGTGGAGAACCGAAGAGGAGAGGAGTTCACGTTGGCTACTACGTTCCAAAGTCGTCTCAGTTCTCCTTCTCCGAGAGAGAGAGAGAGAGAGAGAGAGAGAGAGAGAGAGAGAGAGAGCTCTATATTCTTTCTAATCTCTGAAACAGAAACACTTTTCTTCTCCGGTGTCAGGGAAGAGGGTAGTAATTAAGGCAACCATGGTGTCGCAGGAGTATGTGGACAAGATGCAGTCTCGCCAGAATTACAGGAATCTCTGGCACAGCGATCTCTTGAACACAATTCAAGCTGATACGCCTTGTAAGCAATCAGAATTTTCCATTTTCTTCTCTTTTTCTCTGTTTCTCTTTTGACTGCCTTTTCTTAATCGATATCTGACACAGATTTTTCTTCTGGTTTCTTGTTTGCAGATTGCTGCTTTGCATTGTGGTGGTATGCATTCCCCGATCTCTTGAATTTTGTCGATTTTTATGTGAAATTTAAATCTTTTTTCCCCCTGCCATTTATTGCCTCTTAGTTTCTGATTTTATGTTTGCATACTTCTCTCTCTCGTGTGTGGTTGGTTATGGTTATATTCAGATCTATGATTACTCCTCTAATGCTCTAAGTATAGGTTTCGTTGACTTGGTGAAAATGGGGTTTGACTCTCTTTTTTTTGAATTTCAACTTTTCGAGCAATGTTGGAGCTGTCTTATTGTTTATGATCTTGGTCTCCTCAGTCTATTGTTAAGATTTCTTGGTTAATTTGGATGAATTTTCCTGGTTGGTCGTACTAGCTAGGAAATTTCTGGTTTCTATGTTGTTGAGCAATGATCTGCTGCTAATAGCTTGTTTTGAACACTTAATCAATGGAGTCAACCCGTGGTTGCTCCATATATTGATTATGTGTTTTAGGAGTAGTCTCATCTGCTAATCCATCCATCTTTGCTTAGACTGAAGAAGGTATTGCATATAGCCTCTCCTTTTCGTCGCTGTTATTGTAGTTCTATTGCAATTGTGAATTTGTTTGTGACAGATTCTACTTGTTCACAAGAAAAGTTGAATTGGCTTGACTGGGTTATAGTACGTGATAGATCAAAATAAACAAAAAAATTGATGATTACAGGATGTATTAATTTGTTCAGGGTATATAATATATTTTGACCTATATTTTTTTTTCTTTCTTCTTAGTGTTTTAAAGGACCCTTAGGTATTAATCAAATGAAGAGATCTTGCCTGTGGAATTAATTTTCATTTCACTGCACCTTATTTGAGCTTTCAATCTCCAACTTTTAAAATTCAAAAACTCTGAAATCCAAATATTCCTAAAATTAATAGTCTAACCAAATTTCAATTTCATTTTTGGAATAGATGACTACTACACATGTTCATTCTTGTTATACACAGGAAGAGATGGAATTAACTTCCTACCAATGGTTGTGAATTGAAATCCTTCCTGACAAATACATGGCCAAGCATTATGGTGCATGTACAATGCATGTTCATGTGTTCATCTGAATTAGAAAATAATGCATCGGTTTAGACTCTGAATATTCTCGACTGCGTTTTTCCATCCCGAGTCTAGGAACTGACTTTCTTGTTTAGAGTCTGGACAACTCTCCATTCCTTTTTTAAATTATATGTAACTTGCCCTCCTTAATGTTGTGCCTGCAGCCTTCACAGTTCTTGAAGTAAGAAGTTGATTGCTGGCATTTGTTTGGTAAACTTATTCTGAGAATAAGGAAGTTGTTTAACCCCATTCTACATATATTGTTGTGGTGATTTGACATTTAAAATCAATAGATTTTGGATTTTTAAATCTTTTCGGTATAAAGATATGCAATACATATCTAATTTTTTTCATTGGACTCTATTACAATACTTTTTGCTTTAAAATTCAAATTAGCCTTGTCCCCATTCTAGTTATCATTAATAATTGCTTAAGAGTTTAAGCAGAGAACCTTAAAAATCAAATCACCTTTGTCCTATTCTGCTTTAGAGTTTAAGCAGAGGATCTTAATGGTTTGGTTCCCATTCTAGTTATCATTAAAATATGGAGGCCTTGACGAGGATGCTGGCTAAAGGCAGTGTGAGTTTGGTTGTTTTAAGTCTTTTTAAGCTTGTCAAATTGCCCATGAATTTTCTCACATGATTTGCCAATGACATTCTTGTTTTCTGTTGTTCTTTTCTCTCCCACTTAAGATATTCAATGCATCTCCTTTTGTTCTTCTCTCTCCCTCTTAAGATATTCAATGCATCTCCTTTTGTTCTTCTCTCTCCCTCTTAAGATATTCAATGCATCTTTAGATATTTGAAGTGGTTGCCATTTTGACAGTTGACTTTACCAATAGTTCTCTTCAGGTGGAGAAGTTTTAGATATGGCAGGCTGGCTAGTGGCTAGTCTTCTTATGCACTTCAATATTCTGTGCCCTTGTCTCTACTGTTAAAAATCTGGAAATTTACAGAAACTTTATTTTCTAAGGATGGGAAAATGCCCCTAAGAATCATTTGGTCACCCTCTTGTTTATTGTAATCCAAAGAGTCTGCCTAATTTTATTTAAGAAATCAATATTGAGTGACTAACGAACTGATCATTTAAGAGATGGGAGAGAATTGATTGAGTGAAACTTTGGATTTGTAAATGGTTGGGGAAGCAAACTAGGAAGCCTTGGTCACAGAGAATGAGAGTGGAAGAGGGTTATGAAGCTTAAGGAGTCCAAGGAGTGAGTTTAGGGACCCTTCTGGGATTTACAGAGGCCTATTGAAGAGAATTTTTTTTAGTATATTTATTATGTCTTTATTTGAATTTATTTAATTTTTTTCTTTCATTTTGTGGTTTTCTTGCTTTAATTGTAGTGGACCATGCGTATCATACTTGCTCCGCAAACGAGCTCTTTACGATGATATGTCAAGGTAATCAATGCTTTACCTTCTTGAAAAGTTTAGTTTTGATAATGACTGAAGTGATTTCATGGCATTGAACCTATAAACTTGGTTTTTTTTGTAGGTATATATGCTGTGCTGGTTATGTGCCATGTAGTGGCAAGTGTGGAGAAAGCCAGTGCCCTGAATTTTGCCTCTGCACTGAGGTACAACATTTATTTGATTTCAGACAAATTTTCTTCTCTATGTTCTGTATTCTCTTTTTCTCCAACATCTTCTTTTCTTTGCTCAGGTCTTCTGCTGCTTTGGAAATTCAGTTGCATCAACTCGTTTCCTGTTGCAAGATGAGTTCAACATACAAACAACACAATGCGACAACTGCATTATTGTACTTACCTCTCTCCCTTTCTCTCTGTTGCACATATTTTAGTGTGGTATTGAACTCAATGCTCTTTGTTACCATAGGGTTTCATGTTCTGCCTCCAACAAGTTGCATGTGTATTTTCCATTGTTGCGATGATTGTTGGAAATGATGGAATCTCACAAGCTTCTCAGATATTAAACTGTTTGTCTGATTATGTTTATTGCTCGTAAGTCCATTCTTCCCTTTTTATCACCCTGTCAACTAGTGCCAATGGTAATAGGATTTCTCATTGATTTGAGTTAATTTTTTTCCCCCTCCAGGGTTTGTGCATGCATGCAGGTATGTGTAAAATCAAACCAATTATGAAATACTCATTTACTATAGTGTTTCCACTTTATTTTGACTCTACTGATGTCACTGCTGAGTATTGCAGACACAGCATAAGATTCAAATGGATAAAAGAGATGGTAAATTTGGACCACAGTCGGTGATGGCTGTCCCGCAATTTCAAGAGATGTCGCGTTTAGATCAGCCAATTCCGCCTGCTGTCGGATATCCATCTCAGCCAGGGTATGGGCAGCCATACGGGTACCCACCTCCAGCTTATACTAGGTGATCTGTATCACAATGCAAATGGATACACAAGTGAAATCACCATTGAAGTATTGACACGGTCTTTCCTTGAGTTCATTGATTTAATTTTCTTAGGAAGAATGGGTTTTATAGGTACAGATGATGGGTACATTTTGACCCTTTGTCTAGATAGCATACTAGTTGTGTCTGAACATCTTAGATTTTACTTTGAAATTATTGTGATGATGGTGTCTTTGTTGATGATTTTTATTTGTAATACATTGGGGTTTTGTTGTAAGAATATTGTTCACCTGGACATTCTTTTGCCTTGAAATCAATATATGGTTTGCAGCATTGTCTTAAAAGGATAGGACTGGGTGATTGGCTCCAGGGTTCACCACCTGGCCAGACAATCAGATTGTTTGGACCGAACAAACACCTGCTCTGTTTGTCTTTTTGAAAACAAAGTATATAAGTATGATTAGGGAATTCAATCATTTTCTCCCTGGGTTGCAGTGGGGAGATGCAGAGGGCAGGGGTGGGGCTGTGTAGGTGGTGGTGGGATAGAGATGCAGGGGGCGGGAGGGGGGAGGGGGCGGGGGGAAGGGGACTCAAAAAAGAAGTTTGGGGTGGGTGTTCCATGTAAATATAAGGCAAGTATAGGGGGGAGTGAAATCAGCCCAACAAATTTTTGTGAGTGACAATACTCTAGAAGTATAGAGTCCTCTTTCCCATTGTCGGATTGAACAGTGAACCCTCCTTTTTCACCATAAGCGCTCAATTTTTCAAGAGCGCCCCCAAAACCCCAAAAGCAAAGTAAGTAAGCCTCATTTTGGGGGGCGTTTGGCATGCAATCCAAGATTTTCAATCTTGGATCATAACCCTAGATCAGAGATCCAGGATCTCTAGAACCTTTGGGCTCGTTTTGTTTGTTTGTTCTCTGAGCAAGCGGCATAGGGAAGCACACCAATAAGGTGTGATAAAATGGTATCGTATATAGAAGGCCAGAGAAGTCATTTCATGTGAGAAGGAGAAAGATAGAGACAGAAGTGCAAGCATACCCTGTCCCGGCTTCTGAGAGAACCTTTTTCCAAGTTTTAATATTTGCTTCTATGTTTCAAAATGTAATCTGATTTTGATCACTGTCACTTGAACCATGAACACCTATGTAAAATATGGTGTCTGAAAGGCAAACCTTTATGGCTGAAAGCTCCTTCTTGGGCAGGTCTCCAACACAGCCAGTTTGGTGGTGGGTTAGATTTTGATCACTGTCACTTGAACCATGAACACCTATGTAAAATATGGTGTCTGAAAGGCAAACCTTTATGGCTGAAAGCTCCTTCTCGGGCAGGTCTCCAACACAGCCAGTTTGGTGGTGGGTTAGATTTCTATCTAATTTGATTTTTTCATGTCAATATAATGTTTCAAAAATTTATTTTTTTTTTTGAAAATAACTAAATTCTCTAGGGGACTTTGAAGAACTGTAAGCATATTAAAGAATCAAGGTGGAAAATTTTGACATTTATATTTAAGGAATTCTTCACCTATCAACTGATCAAAATGACCAACTCATCCAGACACCTGGCAAAAAAAAAAGGTGACACATAAGAAGGCTTCTTAGGAAACCTTTTTTCCAAAAATGTCCCTAGTTATAGAGTATAAAGGGAAATGAACCGCTGGAGAGGTTGGCCAGCTTCTGCATAATCGAAGGCCTTCTACCACAGGATCATTTGAACTGCTAGTGACACAATTTGAGGGATAACTAGCTCATGTAAAGAAGACTGGGAGTCTTTATTGGATGGTTCAGCGCTGGAGATTATTTAAGCTAGAAATCAACTCAATATGGTTATCAAAGCCTTTTGTATCTATACATTTCTTTTGCTACAAAGAACAGAATTACTTTACATCCCTTCTTTTTACTTCTAGGTCTTGACAAAATAAATCTAAAATAAATTTTTTTTACTGTTCCTTCATTTACTTCCACCTATTTTACATCAAAACAAACAGAGAAGGGATGAAATTACGTGCTTCATATGGTTGAAAATGAAAGGGCCTTTTCAATCATTTGATGAATGATCAAAATGAAGCAGATGATTACGGTAATCATGTAGGACTCTTTCTAATCCAACTAATTATCAGCAATAAAGATGGATGCTGAGAGGATTCTTTCTCCAAAAAATATATACTATAGCTGTTTGTTATTCTTTTAGTTTCTAATCTACAATCACAAGAAGGAAGTAACATAAAAAAATCCAACCTATATGTCCTGTTGCACCTCTGCCATGTCTTGTTATCCTAGGCAAATTTGTGGACCAACATCAATTTATCATCATTCCACTCCATTTTGATCTTTTAATATTTTGAGATTAAACCTGTTCTCTGTCTTATTTTAGTTGCTTCATGATTAATGATTAACACAGAATTTGCTAGTTTCTATGGTTGGCATTTTGGGCTATAAACCCACAGAAAATCAGAAGGAAGTAACACATTTGAATTGGATGAGGCATTCAAAAGCTTTTGATTATCATTCTCAGAAGCATCAAAATTCTGAGGATCATAAATGTAAAATTTACATTCTAATCTCCAATACCAAAACAAAACGAGTATGATAAAATACAAGAGAGAAAAGCACTTAGGGTTTGTTTGGTTAAGATGTGAAGTGAAGTAAAATACTTTCCATTTTGCTTTTGTTCTAATTTTACTTCACTTCAGGCGATCAAGTGAATCTGTTACCAAATTATTTATAAAGTACTTTTTTATGATTCTCATTTTAGTATTTCAAATATCGCCATGAATACCTATTCAGGCATACCTCCTGGATACCACAAGAGCGCCATGACCCGCTGCCACAGGGTCCCAGGAGGGTGGACTGGAGATGTTCCTACCTTTGGCATTTTTTTCACAAAGTGACCGCTCTCAGACTATAAGCTGTGTCTTCGTGCATTTTCAATGTGGAATTGGTTTTGCTAATTGCATGACAGAAGTTCATTGGACGTTAATAATTTTCTCTATCACTGATCCAAGAACAAACTCTCTGTGAAACTAATTACCCCCTTATGTGGTTACGCTGACATGGTGATCTGAATCCAAACAGGTGATTACTGAACTCTCGCCATCTAGGGTGCAGTGACTAAGCTTGGAGGAAATGAATAACAGGGGGTGGATGTGTGGTGCATCACACATTCGATGATCGTTTTTTAATTTTTTAATTTTTTTAAAAAAAAGACATTGCTTTAGTTTCTTCTCCTATACCTCAATCTTCAAGGAAAATATCCTAACTGATTTGTGTAAAACCTTAATTTCAAATGTTCCACAAAATTCCCAGAAAAAAACAGGATTCCCTGATGGTTAATGTCTAAATCCTAGGATAAAAAGGTTTTTCTTTTCTTGCATGTTGGTTCCACTTCCAGGTTTTCCCCCTCTCTAGCAAAACCAAACAAATAGGAGTGGTGATTCATACACATCTTTATATTATTTTCTTATCCACATGCGTCAACACTGTAGTGGTTGAATTGTAGTTGTATCTATAGCAGATGATGATCTATAATGAGAAGAACAGAACAAATGACATTACCGGGGAAAAAGGAAAAAAGCAAGTACAAAGAGTCCCAGAGGCAGGAACTTACAAGTACATATATCTCTCTCCGTGAAAAATCTCTTCGCAGGTCGCCCCGTGTTCGCACAAGAACGAATTAGTCCCATCATAAATAATCTGCTCCTCATCGCAAAACCTCCCCCTGAATTTAAGGAGAAATAAACCATACCTAATTTATTCAAACCCTAATTTAAGAAGAAAAAAAAAAAAACTCGACATCATTGGGAGAAATCGTACCCAAAGTATGGTTGATCACCTTCAAAGATGGTATCGAAAGAATGGTCGATCGCCTTCAAAGATGGTGTGCTGTTGCAGTTTCCGGTTTTGCACCGATTGTCATCGTGGGTAGAGCAGCAGAGAAGCATTGATGGATAAGAACAGAAACAGCTAGAGTTGAAATAGCTCTCGGATCCAAATATAAATCCATTCTTTTACTAGAGAGAGAGATGTTTATTTGTTCTTCACATTTTGATTTCTCTGCAATTTTTAAGTTCTGGATAAAATGTAGACTCTTTTAGAGTTTATGAACTGTCATATAGAGAGAGAGAGAGAAGATGCTGTGTCGCTGAAGCCGTTGAAGAGGTGGGTTCTTTTAGAGTTTATGAACTGTCATAGAGAGAGAGAGAGAGAGAAGATGCTGTGTCGCTGAAGCCGTTGAAGAGGTGGGGGGGAGGGGGGGAACAGTTGAAAGGACGTCTGTTGGGCATGACAATCTCATTTATTCTCTTTCAAGAACTTCAAGGATAAGTGGAAAGCAGCAAGGATTCAATGGGTTTTTTTTTTTGTCATTTCACATTTGACAAACCGTACACGTCACCCCAAGTTTTCAAACGAAACTCTAATCATCCCGTGATTTTTTTAAAAAAATACTCAAATCACCTTAGACCCAATATAACAAATTAGGCTCTATCGTTATATTTATGCTGATAAGTGATGATGTCAACCAATTAAATAAATTTAAATTCCTGAACTACCTTTAAATATGAAAGATGGATAGTTTTGTACATTTAATTCTAATGTTTTAATACAAGAGTGTAATAGTTTTTTCACACCAATAACTAACAGCACACTAACATCATTACTGTAAAGAGGGACGAATGAGTATTTTCAAAATTCAAGGGGTGACGTATAATTTAGCCAAAAAAAAAAAAGGTTACCATAACATTTTCTATCAATGCAATAATTTGGATGGAAAAAACAAATTCTCTCATATTCCCTAATAAAAATGCAGTGCGGTGCAGCTTGGACCAGTGGATATTACACCTGCTAGGTGTGGACATCTCTACCCCGAACTGCATCAAGGGGAATTGGAGAGGATTTTAATGCATTTAGATGGAAGATTGTAGATGTTATTTTTTGGAGTGGGGCCTTCTTCATTGGGTGTCAAATTTTTTTTGTCAAAAGAATTTGGAGCAACTCTTCCATCTAGCGAGATTTCATATAAGCAAAGAAAAATGAACATGAATGCCTTTCAAGAGAGAAGGGTTTACAAGGAAATAGGCGTCATTGAGCTCTATGAACAGGAAGCATATGTTTCATGTTGCTATTTTTTTTTCCCCTTTTTTGAAATGTTTTAAGTTGCGATCGAACCCCACTTTCTACCATCACAAAGAAATAATAGCAATCACAATCATCATCCATCAAATGTGATGGCTCTACTGTGGTATTATATGTATTAGGGGTGCCAATTGGTCGTTATTGGCCAAACTTAATTGGTCACACTTGCATTGTGAACAAGTTTTTAGCACACACTTGGTAGCATGTGGCGCGTGAAAATCTATCTAGAGGTCTTAGGTTCAAGTCTCCTGATTCACACCTCCCCTTCCCCATAGAGTAAGAAAGAATAGGATAAATAAAAAAAAATATTCCACCACACAATCACATATATATGGTTGAATTTTAAGACTAATCACACATGCCATTAATGATGAATTAAAATATGTTTGAAAACTCTTTAAGAAGTGTACAAGCAAGAAAGTAAATGTAAACCTTTGACAAATCAAGGGAGCATTGCCAATACACAACATATTGAGTCATGATTGCGATAGATCTCCAAATCTAACTCATGGATTACTAGGCCCAAGACTTTCTAATGGTTACCCCCAAATTTCCTATCCCTTATGACTTAAAAGTGGAAGCAAGATGTAGAAGACATAGAAACAGGTATGATGGAAGTTTTGTCCATGCTTCATGGAAGAACTTGTGGTCCATCCAATCCAATCAAGGAGGGAAAAAGTGGATGCAGGTTGCGCTGCGGCACAAAGAACATCAGCCCTTCAGAATAATATATAAAGGAAAATGTTATTGAGCCAGTCGCCAAAAGAGGATATGCTAGCACCCTCTCTCTCCTCTTCATATAAAATGACCTTGTTGTCCTCTTATCTACAAAACCAATCCACCATGCTCTCTCCTCTATGCAGCTTGATCAGAAGACTCTGTCCCTATATATAATTACTTCATGTTGAGATAATTATTATATCAAAACACCTCATGTTGAAAGAAATGGTGTCAGGACCTTATTGGCAGTTTTTGTGGGACCACAATCTCAGTCTTCAAAGCTAGAAGATTAGGTTGAAGACTGCAATTTATATGTCTTTGTGCTCTCACATATTGGGATGGATACACAAGGTGGAAATCAAGGAAAGGTACCATAAAATCTATTATTAAATCTGTAATTCAGAATGATATATAATTACTCCATGTAATGTCATGGCCTTATGGGTCATTTTTAAGGGGACTAGAGTCTCACTTTT
Organism: Telopea speciosissima; assembly: GCF_018873765.1. Classification (NCBI taxonomy): domain Eukaryota; kingdom Viridiplantae; phylum Streptophyta; class Magnoliopsida; order Proteales; family Proteaceae; genus Telopea; species Telopea speciosissima. The sequence continues at coordinate 83,035,406 of NC_057916.1, read as the reverse complement.
GTCTTATTTTAACATATTTATAAGGCATTTCAAAGTAAGCAGAATAGGTTGAGGATTGCAATCTATATCTATTTGTGCTCTATGTCACTGGGATGGATGGATACACAACAATGTGGAAATTAAGCAAATTACCATATAATCTATTGTTAAATCTGTATGCCTTTAATTAAGGATCAACATTAGAGACAAAATCCTATCTCGTAATCACTTTATGTACAACCTTAGTTATAGAAGCATGTAAACTGACAAAAGACCCTAATAAACAAAAGGAAAAAGGATTCTCACGAAGCCAATGTGCAGATTCAATCCCACGTTTTCTCACATTCCATGTCATGGACCCCACACTCTCTTCGTATTAAAATCCCTTTGTATTCTGTTTTTTTTTATTTTTTTTATTTTTTACGTTGGATTCGAATAATTTCTTGTAATGCCTATTAGTAGAAAACTGCACTATAGTGTCACAGAAACCTCTCCCCTAAACAAAAAACAGCAATCTAGGATTATCAAGAGAGAGAGACAGAGAGAGAAAGTAGCGCAATCAAAGCTAAACACGTGGTAAAGCAAATCATTGAAAAATCTAAGATAACCAAGAGTACATGAGACTACCAAAGGGGTGCATCGAGATAGATAAGAGGACAAATAATTAAATTAGAGGCCGAAATCTGACACATGGAAAATCTGGACCATTTTCTTAAATATCAAATGGTTCACCACGTACATAACTCATCAACATGATAAAACAGATGCACACACCCATCAATTTACTCTTTGTTAGCCAACTACAAAACTATCACATGAAACAATTTAATTTTATAAATCTTTTAAAAGTAGATAGAGCTTGGATGGTTGTGGCTCATAAGCTTGAACTTGAACAATATCTTATGGGAAAATGTTTTCGCAGGGACAGGAAGCCTAGACAGTGGGGATGCAAAATGACCACCCCACCCCTCTGAAATGTGGAAATTTTGCCCCCAAAATACCTGCACACGCTTGGCCCCATCGTTCCCCCATAGAGAACGGTCTCCCATATATTATTTAGTTAATATTATATTTTCTTTTTTTTTTCAACAAAAAAATTACTTGAAAAAAAAAACAAAAAAAAAAAAAGAAAAGTTCAGACAAAAGTTTTCTCTCGACAAGCATGTTGAGAAAATAGGTGGATGAACACACCTTATATTATGCCCCATATGAAAGGATGATTCAGCCATTCTAAGCATTGGATTAGGGATGTAAATGAATAGTTGAAATTCATTTCCGTATCCGTGTCCGTATCTGCTTAGCACCATTCGAATCCGTTCGAAAGCTAAACGGATACGGATAGACTATAGCTATCCGAAAAACTATATTTACAGGTAAATGGATAAAATATCCCATTCGTATCCGTGTCTGTATCCGTTTAGCACTATTCGAATCCGTCCGAAAGCTAATCAGATGCGGATATAGATATAGCACTATCCGAGCCGATTCTGATCCGTTTACATCCCTACATTAGATATGTAGAGAATGGTCTCTCGCCATGTGTAAAATTCTAACCCCAAAATTCAATCATTAATCTAATATAGTGTATTGTCTATACTGCCCTTAATGGGATGTCTGTGGATACAAAAATGGGGTGGGCCTAGACTCCTAGTGCCCTATTATATGTATCTAGGACTTGGACTCCTTTCATCATGTCTAGTGTTGATACTTGATACGATGCGGCAGTTCAGTTGGACCACAAATTTTATGGATTTGTAGTCACAACTCCACACTCTTATATTGTACATGGTTGAATTTTCAAACTAATCAATCATATCAATTAAATTGTTTAAAATACGTTTGATAATATAAAAGGAGGGCAAAACAAAAAATTTACGTAAAACATGGACAAATCAAGGGGGATAACCCACACAAATTAAGTCAAATAGATGAAATAGATAGGTGGACTAAGACAATTTAATAGTTAGCCTGCCAAATCATTTATCCACGTGATTGAAAAATAGATGTAAAGGAAATGGTACGACAAAAGTAGTTTCACATGTTTCATGGAGGAAGAAAACTTGTGGCACATGTCATGAAGAAAAAAAATGGGGTGAATAGAAGTCCTCTCTTTTATTTTTGTAAGCTTGGTTTGATTGCAAGAGAAATTAAACGAAAGGAAATGAAAATTTTTAAACTTGAAAAGGAAACTTCTGTAAACATTACCTGACATGATTATATAAACTACTTAAATTTTATACCATATTTAGTAATGCTATTTTTTAGTGTAATTTTTATTTTACTTTTCAAATTCAAGGGATTTGAATTTTATTGAAAGTGAAATACTATGGAATGATTTGGATTTAGTGGTAAAAATCATGTTGGATAATGTTTCCAAAAATTTCCTATGTAAGCTTTAAATTTTTAACTTTCTTTCACTTTAATTTCCCTTGCAACCAAACGGAGCCAATAATTGCATTGTGTATGGTTGCCAGTTGTAATATATTAAATTTTGTCAAAGATTGGGTTTTGGCTGAAGGACTCAAAATCTTAATCTTGGAATTTTCTACTACTTGAAATTTCAAATTTATATAGAAGGGAAGATCTTGTTGTAACCAATGATGGATACAACAAGACTGTAACTTTACTGTTTTGACCTTTTAGTATAACATATTCATTTTTAATGAGAGTAAATAAGGTCATTTTAAACAAAAACTGCATTAAATAACTTTCAACTTATTGAAAATCCTTTTCTACTCTGTATTAAATATTGAATTAAAAAACTTTTGAGAATAGAATAAGAGGCAATTAAAAGAAGATAACAAATTCTTAGTTCACCATTTTGATGACAAGTTGTTCCTTATGTATAATTATATAATGTTGAGATAATTATTTTATCAAATCATCTCATGTTGGAAGAATAGTGTTATGGCTTTATAGGTAGTCATTTTAGGACCACAGTCTCACCTTGTCTAATTTTATCAAAGTTTTGAGCACTTCAAAGTTAGAAGATTAGGTTGAAGATTGTGATCTATATCTCTTTGCGCTATAATATTGGAATGGATAAACAATAAGGTGGAAATGAAGCAAAAGTACCATACAATTTATTATTAAATGTGTACTTCAGAATATTTAATAAATAAGAAAGAATTGTCACGACGTTAGTGTGCAAATTCTTACGTACGTCCTCTCACATCCAACTCATGAATTCCACCCTTTCTCTCGTCATTAAAACTCTCTATTGGACGATTCTATTTCCTACCATCTCATTGGTGTGAAACTGCACTCTAATGTTGTTGCATTCTCTCTCCCTTAATAAATACTCCATTTTGAGATAATAAATTTATCAAATCAGCTCATGTTGCAAGAATCGTGTCATGACCTAGTGGGTAGTTTTTATGGGACCACATGCAGTCTCACTTTGTCTAATTTTATCAGATTTATAAGGCATTCAAAGTTGGAAGATTAGGTTGAGGATTGCAATCTATTTCTATTTGCACTTTTATGTCATTGGGATGGATAAACAACAATGTAGAAATGTAGCAAAGTACCATATAATCTATTGTTAAATATGGGTGCCTTTAATTAAATCCTCTCTCTTATTCACTTAAGCATGTAAACTGATAGAAACCCTAATAAACAAAAGGGGAAAAGAATTCCAAGATGCCAATACGCAGATTCAATCTCACGTCGTCTCACATTCCATGCCATGGATCCTACACTCTCTCTCCACATTAAATGCCTCATGTATTCGAATCATTTCTTATGATGCTTATTGGTAGGAAACTGTAATCTGGCATTATGGAAAACCACTCCTATAAATAAATAATAAAAAAACAATAATCTCACCTAACATCTATAAACAAAAACAATAAGATTTGGGTAAAATCAGTTTATTTAGATTGAAGTCAAGCAGGACCACTCTTGATTCTGGATGTTTCAGAATGGGGATTCTAGGGTTTTTGAGACCGATTCAAAATTCAAACCAGATCAAAATTAGCAAGGGCCGATTTCGAGTTTAATATCCTTGATTATTGCAGTTGTGCTCAATTGGCCTGATTTTATCCATTTGATATGTGGGTAATTGTCCACAAGTGCTATTATTGATTATAATTTAGTTAATAAACTTACCAAATACACATGATTAGACCCTTTGATTTTTTTTTAAATTTTTTTTAAATTTTTTTTTTTACCTGGGCCCCTCACTTGACACTCCTACCCAATTTAAATGGGTTGGTATTAGCTAGACCTACAACCCTATATAATAAATGGGCAGGTTCGGGTGGGGGACAATGTCTAATGACATCCAATTTTTACGTACTTAAGCCCCCCATCGTTGAAAATATGAAAAGAAGGATGTAAGAGAACATGTGGGTTGTCCAATTTCAAATTTCATGGTTTATAGGATCATTTTTCAACCATTGAAGTGCATGGTAAATTTGGTTTTATTAGATCATGTTTTGAGGAATCGGATCGATTCAGATTGAAATCGACCAATTTGAATTGGTTTATTCTTACTTGAGTAAAAATAAAAAGGAAAAAGTTTTCCTCTATTGCATTGAAATGTTTACCGCACCAATACCGTCTCGATATCCCATGTATATCTGAAGGCATTGCGGTGAATAGATTCTCATTCACTATGACTAAAAGAAACTGGTCCAAATAAAAATGACTTCTCGGCTTTTCTTTACAAGCTTAAGATGGCATCACATCATATAATTAAGCTATAACTTTCATTCTTCTTTTATTATTAAGTTTTTTGGGTTAAATAGCTACTGACAGTAATGTATTTAAAAATCAAAATCAGATCGGGCAAATCGGAGCAGAGCCCGATTTGTTAGTTTCGGAGCATGCAATCCATATGGGGTTGCTAGGGTTCAGTCAGAATCTAGCTGATTCTTGACTGATTCCAGCTTATCTGAGAAGAAATAAAAAAAGCTACTGCCCATGTTTAAACGATTGGATTCTCAAATATGATACACTGCACTTGAGAGGATAAAAATCCCTGCAGCTGTGGCCTTAGGCCACCATACACAAAAACTCAGGGTTGGGATTTGGGTGGAATGGGCCAGATCGAACCTGAGCTTTATTACATTATTTTACTTTCATGGGCAGAACTTGATGGATCTGATCGGACGCCAGAGGCCCAGAGGCCCAGAGCCCAGAGGGCTTTCTACCGTTCTTTTCCGTGGGGGTTATTTCTGGAACTTGGAAGAGTGAGGGGACAAACGGCAAAGGAAGAAGCGAAGAACGAGAGAGAGAGGATGATCATTGCTTACCTGCTTCCTCTCTGCTCCCGACTGATAAGTATCAGAAATAAAGAACCTGCGGCGCTATCATTATCCATTACAGAGACGAGAGAAAGAGAGATTACGGGAGGAAAACGAAGATGAATCACAGATTCACATGGCTATGTCTCTGAATACTGAATTGTTAAATTTGTTAAAGGACTCTACAGTATTTCCAAATCTTTCCTACATTTTAATTTTTTTTTTTATTGGGTAATTCTCAGTATTTTCTAAATTAATCTGTAAGAAAAGGCAATATTGAAATTGAAGTAGGTAGATCTCCCAAACAAAATATCAGGATAAAATCAAAGCAAAGGCTGAAAAGTACTAAATCCCCATCCGCCCATAATTTCAAGATAAGAATCCAAGGGCGGGCGGGCGGGCGGGCGGGCGAAAAGAGGATTAATGGATGAAAGAATCGAAGAAAATGATCTTGCCCCCGCAGTGCCATAACCAGACCAGACCCGAGATAATGAATAGATGACAAGATCGGATTAAACCGGTTAAATGCCTGCCCCAGATCCCAATGTTACTGTAAATCCTTACATCCACCACACCAATCAAATCCCTGCTCGTATGCCTATTCTGCTCACCAATCTCTGGCTCTTCGATGGATCAAGGTTTTCTGCACATTCGCATTTGGGTTTTTTTTTTTAATTTGGTTCTAAAGTCTAAAACCATTTACATCTTCAAAAAAAAACCCAACTCGAAGTACTCAACCACTGTTCAAAAACCGCCGGAATCCGGCCAAAGCTGAAAAATAAGAACTTTTTGGTCTGGTCTTCCAAACAAAGAATGAAATGAAGAGAAAGATCAGAGTTTGAGATAGCTAAATTTCTGAGTTTTCATTAGAAGATTAAAAACAAAGAAAAGAGTATACAAAAGCCATATCTTTTCCGGATTCTCGGAGTTTCCACCCACCTTATATGTACATTTAAGTACTTCCCAAGCCCTCTGTTTTCTTCTTTTTCTCTTCAAAATAAAAAAGCTACAAACCCGAAACCGAAGAGTACTCGCCGTAATAATCTGGAATACCGGAAGCAGCCCAGAGCCGTTCGTTGAACGCGTCCTGCAACTCGTCAGGTATGAAAGGGGTTCTACAAAGTGGGCAAGTTTTCTGATCATGATCCATCCAACGATCCAAGCAGCACCTGTGAAAGATATGTCGGCAGTTCGTTAACTGTCTGATCTCTTCTCCGCCCTCGAACTCATACAAACAAACAGCGCAGCTGTCCGGCGTTTCACCGTCGCCGCTAGAGATCAAGTCATCGAACTTAACTACCGGTAGGATTTCTCGGATCAGAACGGCAGATACAGAATGAAATTCAGTAGGATGGGTAGGTCGGTCTACCCAAGCAATGTCGGGCTCAAGAAAATCCCCCAAACCCACGAATCGAAATAGCCAGCATATGATTTTTCTGATGAAACCCAGAAAGGAAAGTGTGTGAACAAGGACCTTTGGAAGGAAGAGCTCTGTGTAACCTACTGGGAAACCCATGGAGAAAGACCCCAATAGAGTAAACGAGCCAGAGGAGATTGGGTTCTATACTTGTTCCTCTCTGAGTCTGTGGGTATTTAACTACAAACTCCTCTCATCTGAGTCCTGAGTCCTGAGTCCTGACTGAAAGAAACGAGAAAGAGAGAGAGAGTATGGAGTTCTGAGAGATGACCACAACTCTTATAAGGAATGACGGCGAAGGGACGTAAGCGAAGGAAGCTTTCAGGTTTCCACTTAAGTAATTATTCGGATTAATCCATGGTTGCAATGGTAATTTTATATACGTTAATTAAATGAGGCGGCTCCCCTATTATAAAGGAACCCTTCGCCTCCCACGTGTTGCACATGTCACTCGTGTGGAGGGTTTTTTTTTGTCTTGTAAGTTCAAATCCGTGACTCATCCGACTCTCTTTTATTAGTTGGGTCATGGGTGTGATGTATGATCCAGATAGGGCGGTCCCCGGGTCTCCGTTTTGAACCCTGAACTCACCCAATTTGGATCCTCTACTGTAGAGCTGCCCGGCAGGACCGTGCTGCCCAAACACGGTGCTATGTGCAATTTTTGCCTTACCCTTTCCTAAACACCTTGTTCAAGTAGGGGTAAGGCGGTCTTTGCACATAGCACAGTCCTGCCGAGCAGCTCGGCAATAGAGGATCTGGATCTTGAACTCACCACTATTGAATCCATTGTTTTAGTGCACGGTATAAGAACGGGTATGGGATTGGTATAGTCATGCATCGGTCATATTAGACAAATTTGCTCTTGATTCTCCTTAAAAAATAGGTTTTTTTTTCTTCTTTTTATCATTTTACCCATGTTTGTATTGTGTCACCTATGTGGTATCGAGAGCGGTCACTTGCAAAACCTGTACATACCGTCCCTATACCTCAAACCATGATTGGATCTCAATTTTTTTTTTTGTTTTGAAGAGGGTTCAATGGAGGGAAGCATCAATGGATGTGGTGCGGGTCATTTCGTTTTTTGCATTCACAGGTGTGGTGTGGTCGTTTCACCTCTCTTTATGTCTGACATAGGCAAAACATTGCCAGTTATTTTTTGTCAGTACAAGAAAAAGATTGTCATGATACCAATATGTAGATTCTTACGTATTTTCACATCCCATTCATGGACCCCACAATCTTTTTTCTCATACTCTCAATTGGATAATTTGATTTTCCACCTTCTTGTTTATCCGTCATGATTCTTAGAATCGGAATTGGATCGCCATTTCTTGTCGATTCGGATATGGAATCTCACATTATCAGAAGTGCGTTCCTCAAATAATATGGGAGTGATACGGTTGGTAGAGTTGTAGTTGATCTTCCTTCGCATCATGGTTGAAAGAATCAGAATTGGATCTGAATTGGTGATTTAGATCCGATTCTCAAGTCTCACCAATTCCACCTTCAAAAAATTTGGTTTTTTTTTTTCATTATTTATTTTTTCCAAGGTTTAGGCTGATTTTGGTTTTTTCCTACAAAATCGAAATTGATGGAAGCCAATTCCATTATAGATTCCACCCCTATTGATCTTCCTATGCATGCTTTGATTGGCCAGATTCCACCCCTATTGATGCTCCTATGCATGCTTTGATTGGCCTCTACGTTGGTGCAACTTGCAAGGGTCATGCAACCTGGTAATTAAGTACCCTAACCCATATAAATATGGGAAAAAGAGCACTACCTTGTATGGCTCCTGCACCGAGACACTGGAGTGCACAAAAATGCTGCCCTATCTTCCATGAAATGAAAAATCGCATATATGTTGATGCCCCACGGCCTACATGCTTTTTCGTTTTTCATGCTTATGTAGACACTACTCAAGACATCAATCTCTTGCCCTATAAATATTATTGATTTAAATGTTAGAGAATTAACCAATCATCATCAGATTTTTTTTTATGGAATGAGCAACTATCCAAGGTGGCAGCTAGTGAAACTAGCTTTATCTCAAGATCCCACTACTTACTTCTTGGGTATTCAAATTGATAGAATAGTAATATTTTTCCATTCCATTCTAGTTAAGGTCTTCGCCTCTTTTTCTTGTTATTTCAGCCTAGACTAAATGAGGAACATGAGATCTTGAACTCGAAATCTCCTAGGAGCCAAGCTCTACTGCACTAGCCTTAAGTTAGCTATGTTAGCAATTGTCATCATTGTGAGATATTTTAGTTTATAGAAAGCTAAGGTTCTTTGAGCTATTGGAGCAAGGAAGGCTAGCACCTCGGTGCCATATCTCTTCTCCACACATGAAAAATAAACTCACTGCCTTCCTATGCATGATACTGTTTTGTTACAATTCATTGGTGTGCTCCCCCTATGCCACTTGCCCGCCAAAAAAAAAAAAAAAAAAAAAAAAAAGTCTCCAAACCCCACTAAGAGAAGTAAAATTTACGATGCTTTAAAGGAGTGACATTTTGCTATTGATGGTACGCACCTATTTGAGATGATAGTCCAACTAGAGATGACTTTGTTATTGATGTTATGCACCTATTTTGAGATGATAGTACAACAAGAGACTAATTTTCTTCCTCCTAAATTTAAGTTGTTGAGAGATCAATCTCATATCTCAACTAATGAAACTTTGCTTTATTGCTTTTCTCAGTTTCTTTATTGGGTTTTTTTTTTTTTTCCTTTTTCTAAATAAACATGAAGAAATTAACTAAGAGTTGAGGAAATGAAAAGATTGCAATTTCAAACTATATGTTAATGGGTACTACTAACCACCTTTCTCATATCACAACTTATGAAACTTTGCTTTATTTTTTTCCTCACTTGCTTTATTTTTTTTTTTTTCTCTTTTCTAAATAACCATATGAAGAAACTAAGAGTTGAGGAAATGAAAAGATTGCAATTTCAAACTATATATTAATGGGCCCTCCTAACCACCTTTCTCCATCAACCAACCTCTTCCTCCCATTTCAAGAAACCATGCAATTTTTTATATATTATAGGGTACATTTGGTTTGAAAAAAATACTAACCTCCTGTTCCATGAGCCTCACATTCAATTATATCTTAGAAAAATAATTTTGGAAACAGCTGGTTGTCACTAAAGTGGTGAACTAAGAAGTAATTGTAATCTTCTTTTAACTGTTTATTGTCTTATTTTCAAACGTTATTTAATGCATGGGTAAAAAAGGGTTTTCAAAATTTAAAAGTTATTCTAATACAACATTTAATACAGTTTTTACATGAAATTATAGGATTTACCCTCTTTAAAAATAAATGTATTATACTAAAAAAAAAAAAAAGTAAAGTTACAATCTTGTCGTAACCAACCTTAATTACAACAATATTTTTCAATAATTTTTTTATACTTCTTTATTGTATAGGGTTCTTGATACCTATGAGTTTTTTTAGAAAAACTTGTAGAGAATACCAAGTTGGGCTCTCCTCCACTCCTAAACAGATTCTTCTTTTTGAGGAGGAGAGAATAGAGATGAGAGAGAGAGAGAGAACATGAAGAAACACCAACAGCATAAGGCAGATGGAGCCCTTATTTTTCACAGGTTCAACTAATTCAATAGTCTCTATTTTATTTGTAATAGTGTCTATAGTATGAGAGTGGAGAGGTTGGAAGGAGAGAGAAGAAACTAGGGAAATATAATGAGGGAATAGCTCGTCTCCAGGGAGGTGTGTGCTCAGGGTGCATCCAGCGGTTGAGCTGTGCCACACACATCTCGCTGCACGACTAGGGATGTGTGCGGCACAATCCAACGACTGACAAAGCCCTGAGCGTTTCCTGCTCCTTGAAGACAATCCTAATCCATATACTTAGAGAGAGAGAGATTTGAGAGATTAGAACAATTGTTTTTCTTTAATATTTTGGGGTCTTCTCTTTCTAAGAAGTTTCAAAGTACCTTTTTTCTCTTATAAAATAAATTTCAATATATACCAAATTCAATAATAATTCCAACAATTCTCAGTGACCGAAACTCTGGGATCTCTTTATAATTGACGTGGGGAATTTAACTATTTAAGTATGAATGACACGGTTTGATCATTGATTTCTCTTTGTTTTTCTTGTGATTTTTCTTTTGGTGGGCCCCAATCAATGATCGTTGATCATTAATTTTTGTTGTGGTGAGATGCTCATTGGAATTGATTCTTAAATAAATAGGGCTTCCATCCCTTCTCTTTCGAAAAAGTTTACTGCCCATTTGAGTGAAAAAAGAATCTCTTCAAAAATTGAACTTCTAGAATAATGATTATCATTATTAATTCTCGCTATTTATTGACCAAGGTTCAAAATATCTTTCCTTATTTAGCTTAAACAGTCAAATCCCGTGGATTAAAAGATTCTCTCAACATGGATATGTAGAAGGAAATTCGATCCTATTTTGGATTATAATTATTTTGATGAGACAAGGTCTTTTCGTTCTAATCATCATATATTTTGAATTATAATATTGTTTGTGTATATATAGGGAGAAAGAATGTTGACAGGGTTGAATGATGTACGCTAATGCCTCACACATACATAAACACAAATGGCTGATAGCACCTTCCTGTGTCTATCTCTTTCCTCCACAACAGGGGTAGATATGTCATTCATAGGAAGGGAGGAGAGATATAGACATGGTCTGACAATAGAGGTTTGCTTCCTAGTTGCGTGGCCCTTGCATCAGTGTGGAGGCCAATGAGGAGGCATGCATGGGCATTTAATAGGAAGAGCGAAGAAATCATTTTGAATTTTCATTCTCAAGTGCGGTGCTACTACACCTTTAAAGTGCATCGGACAGTACATCGCACTTGAGACTTGGATTTTTATACTCCAAGGATAGTGACTACCGTCCGATACACTTTAAAGGTGCACTGAACTTGAGAAGATGAAAATTCGATTATTTCACCACTTTGTCTGTGGGTGCACGAAAATAGGACCGGACAGCATTCTTTTTCCCAGATATATTGTTATACAGTTGAGTGGAAATGTGAGTAATGAAGCATGATTGGTTTCAACTTTTAAACAGTTGCCAAAAAGAGAAAAACTCCAGTGTTAGCATGGCCTACAGCATCTAGTGGGGCAAAAAGTTTCAACAAGCAAAGAGCGTATGGGATGCTATGACATCATGCCAAAATACACATTGACAGGGAAAGAGGAGAGAAGAAGAGGTGAGCGGTGAGCCATACATATGGCCGGGGCTAGTGGTGGTGGTGGTGGTGGTGGGTAATGGAAGCATATATTGACACAGGCATTGACATATCATGCCGGCTTTCTTGCAGCTCATCAGTGGGAGTGGCCCCGGTGGCAACTCATCTCTCCTACTGCTACGTTTCTTACAGCCTGGTTCCATTCTTCACTTTTTCTTAATCATATCTGAAGGGTACCTCTCATTTCTTCAAAATAAAAATGGGTAAGAAGATATGAAACAACTTATTTGCATTTATTGGGATTTCACACGAAAGCAATAATTTTACATCGAGTTTGAGTAACTAGATATGAAGACTTATAAGGATCTAGACACATTTCTCTCAATGGCTAGCATTTAAGGTGAGTTTTACTTTTAATGTTCTTCGAGGATAGAAAAAAATCTCTGGGAACAGGAATGATCTCAGTTCCCACATGTGTTACTGTGTGGAGGAGGAGATTGTTGAGTTTCACGTGAAAGCAATGATGCCTTGTCGGATTTGAGAAAACCAATGTGTAGGACAGCAAATATAAAATAGAAGCTACCTAAATTACAAGTGTACAAATATGGACAACAAATATACAATGAATTATGAAGATACATTAACACTTATAAGAATGAGCTCAGCTTTTAAGGGTTATTTTCTATACCTAAGTCCCAATAAAAGAACCTATCTCTCTCCTGTTTTTCATATGTATGTATGTGATTATTATCTATTGGGAAAAGGAATGCCACCCGGTCGTGTGTTGTGGTGTGTACCTGCACCCAAACACAGTCATGCATGAAATGACTATCCCAGCTCCCATGGTACGGTAGGGGTGTGCCTGTCATTTTACACCCGATTGTGTCTAGGCATAGGTACACGTTGTTAGACATTTTTCAATAACGATGTGTGGGTTTGATTAATTATCGGATCGATCATTAATGGGAATCAAGAAATACAAGGGCTGACGTGGCTTGCTACTTATTTTATTGAGATGGACCGGACCGGCCTAGCTCATTGTGGAAGTGGGTTAGGATTTGGGGAGTATCATAAATTCTAATGATGAGAGGTCCCTGTAGTTACTATTCTCTTTTTTCTTTTCTCCACAAGAAAGAGATGTTGACGAGAGTCTAGAAGACTATAGAAGATCCCCATTAATACGGTTGTCCAAGTTTCGACGCGGACTCACATTGTTCTTTGTTAGGACACTGATATTTGGGTTGAAATGCCTTATCATACCTTGTATTGCATAAGGTTTAAATAGTACATGGATGCCCCAATCGGTTGGGTGATTACAAGAATCCCTATACAATCTTTACACCTATTATCACATGTGATAATAGAATATTATACTCAATATTACACTTGGCTTGCCTAAAATACATTCAATCAAAGCTCCAATAATCCTTAACTGATACTCAATCAAATCTTCAATTTGTCTCCAATCAAATCCATAGGGTTTCTATAATTATCTTCAATCAGATCCTTAGGGAGTTGAACACTCCATATACGTCCATATTCTTCGTGTTCTTCATCAAAAGGGTTTTCTTATTTGTTCTTCATTAGCATACACGGTGAAAGGTACACATCGGTTCTCTTCTCTATAATATTGTTACATCGTGTTCTAATTTACTATATAGAATTGATTTAGGGTTTCATGAGAAATCTAAAGATACACACGTCACAACACACGACCAAGGTGGCATTCTTTTTCTCCCTTATCTATTATTGTAAATAACTAGGGTTAATTAGAGAGAGATTGTAAAGGTGTGGGGATGAGGGGACATGGTCTCTGCCATGAGAAAGATAGCAAGAGTGGTGTTGGTTTGTGATGTGTGTTTTGTCTGTGGGGAAAAAGGTGTCTAGCTATACTGTAAGAATAGTGCAGGCATTGGAAGATTGTGATTTGTCTTCTCCAGAGGACTGAAATTTGAATCCACAAACATGTTTCTGGCTGTGAACCTTTTCTTCTTCAATTCCCGAATTAATCTGTATAGAATGGTCGTAGATTAATATATATATATATAAATATATCATTCCCAAAAGGGACCAAATTAAGATCACAGACTCACCACCACCACCACCACAGTATGTTGGGATTTTGTTTTCTTCTTGTGGGTCTAAGCAGGGATCGTCAGACCGAAAGTTGTGACATATGGGGTCATCACCATTATCAAACCTTCCGCGTCGTCCAGTCTTCATTGTCTCATTCACTGTCTTCTGCTACTACAGTATTCAAATCAAATCAAATCAAATGAGCCGGTCTATATATATATAGTTAAAATCAGAGACCCATCTCTTGGATTTCGTTAATGGGATCATTTTATTCATGGAATACAGGCGTTTCAATTCTGTTACACCCACAGATTCTTTCAGATAGACCAGGCAATTAAGAAACAGAAGCATAGCTAGAGAATTGCAGAACACGATTGAGCAGCGAGGGAGGGAAGGACAAAAGTGTGTTAGTTGGGTGATGCGAGGCTGGCTGGCCAACCGGCCACACAGCATGGGGGCCTGCCTGGAGAGAAGATTGGTAAGAGAGGTCCTGCATGTGGGGACCCTTGTGGACCAAAGTCGGTGGCGAGGGGGGTGGTGTGGAAATGACTTTCCACCTTTGAGTCTTGAGAGAGAGAGAGAGAGAGAGAGAGAGAGAGAGAAAAGCAGCACACAATGGAAGACCTGACTGCCACGCTGCTTTGGACTCTGTCTTGTCCTGCCGAAACACGGAGGACCCACCACTCCCCATGAATCGGATGACTCCTCCTTTTATTTCGTTCACACCATGTAAGACTTTTGACTTGGACCTTAAGTCAGGGTCACCATGTATCCGACACCCAGGAGCCTTCTCTCTCTCTCTCTCTCTCTCCTCTCTCTTCCCCCCCCCTCCCCCGCCCTTTCTTTCTCACTAAATTCTTTTCAATCATGGATTCACCTTCTTGGTTTTCCCTCAATTCTTTTTAATCATGGATTCACCTTCCCCCTCTCCCTCTATGAATAGTTACATTCGATAACTTATTTCTTATGAAGGGTCGAAGATTTTGTGTCTCTAAATTCTTTTCAATCATGGATTCACTGAATCACTGGCCAATTTTTTCCTCCTCTCCTCTGACCCATCAGGTAAAAAAAAATTTGATTACACTTCTTTTCAATCATGGATTCACCTTCTTGCTTTCCTTCTTTCTCTCTCTCCTCTGACCCATCAGGTTTAAAAAATTTCCTCTAAACTTCTTTTCAATTATGGATTCACCTTCCTTCCTTCCTTCCTTCTCTCTCTCTCTCTCTCTCTCTCTCTCTCTCTCTCTCTCTCTCTCTGTGTGCAATCTTTTATTCCTCTCCTCTAATCGATGAGAGGATAAGATTCTCATGCTCCCATTCTCTATTGCATACATTTATGTAAGTTCGGATCATCTTCCTATACATGGAGTGTAATGCATGGTTTTAGTACACGGTATCGAAATGGATATTGGCAATACGCAAAACTGATATGATATCGATACAGTATCAGACTGGATTGATTGTATCAGATAAAATTATCCCTGAAATTCCTAAGTTTTCTGATCATTTACCCCTTGTCCGTTCTGTATTATCGTACAGTATCGGCACGGTATCGATATCATCGATATCAATGATTAGAAAAATCGATACGTATCACCCGATACGAGCAATACGATACCAATACTTAGAACCATGGTGTAATGATTCTTTACATACAGTTTCATGTTTATTTCACAAATCTTAACCAAAAAATTTTTTTTTTGTTTATTTCACAAATGCTCTTTTAAACATTTTTAACGATAACATGAAGGAGCATTTGGAGCCCGGATCCTCTCGCTCCACATCCCATGGATGGTGGAAGATCAACTCTATTGGTTAAATGTCATTGGAGAGGATCTGGGTTCGAGCATTTGTGTTAACAAAGAGACATATAATGACTTCACATATGAGCAGCTGATCCGAGCTCTATTTATGTGTATCCCTTGTTGAACATTAAGCCAAAGAAATAGGGAAAATCGTTTCTAGGGGGTAGGAGAGTCACATGCATCGAGAGCAAAATGACCATCCCACCCCCATGAAATGTGACATGATGCCGTTGTTGATGCTTTTATGTATGCTCTCATTGATCCCCACATACATAATGGTCATGCTCCCCTATACGAAGCACTTCTCCAAAGAAATATTATTGCGGCTTCACACCCTTTTGTGGCATAGGGTTATAGACATCTTTTTTCACCACGAGCTATAGAATTATAGGGCTAATTAAGCTTAACGTATTAAAAATGAGAAAATTTGAAGAACAAGAGAACACTTGTCGGGCTGCCAACTCAGTTACACGTATTATTAACTCCCTTTTTTCCTACTTTATGGATCTTTCCTTATTAGTTAAAAAACTGATTAATTAATAAATGAGAATATGACAGGAGTTGTCCACAGTAAGTAGAGGGATCAAGAGGCAACTTCTGACCAAAACATGGAACTAGACATTTAATTTCTTAATCTACTTAATCGAGGTAATTAATTGGCAATTTGAAGCATAAACTAATTGTCATTGCAAGCAAAGTGCAGTCTCAAATTCACAATGTCTCACCATGTCTTCCCTTATAATAAAACAAAGGAGAATGCAAGAAGCACATTGATCATTTGCAAGATGATCGAGAGCTGATGTGGCCCATGTGGGTTCTCTAGTTTTGCTCTTCTTCTACATTGTTTTAGCAAGTGGGGTTGTAAAGAATCAAGAATGAAGCACAAGTCACTCCTTTCTCAATTAACAAAAGTAAATTATATACAGAAAAAACTCTTAGAACCCTTAATCCTCCTTCCCCCCAAAAAAGAATTCTCAATATGAGGTAGGAATGTATTTCAGCCATGCCATTTAAGCGTATGGTCCATATTGGGAATAATTTCACAGTCTCTCCACCTAATGGTTTAAGATTTTTTGTTGAACACTTCAATATGGTATCAGAGCAATGTATCTATAATTAATGATATATTCGTGTCCGAATACATAAATGACCGCACATAATGTAAGGGTATTATGATAATAGCCCTTTATGTGTTCTAATATAATCTTACTTGTATTATGATTCAAGCTATGAGGGGCAATCTAGTAATTAATCTATCTAACCTAAACCTTAATTTTTCTATAAATACTAGCTGGAGACAACAACCTAGGTATTCCAAACTTGATACATAGGGTGTAATGCTTTAAGCAACTTAGTGCTTAAACCCTAAACCCTAACACATACCACGTGTGAATTTGCAAGAATTTGTTACCACAATTCAGTAACAATGAACCAGTTATTTATTTTCTCTAAAAATTGGTTTTGTATGACTGAAATGAAATCACTAATGAAAGTATGGAAAGGAAAAATATGAATGTGATCATCCTTCTGTGTTCCATTAAGAAACTCGAATGTTCTTTACAGATGGGTTTTGAGCCTTTTAATCCTTAAATACTACTACTCTACTAATGACATTGCCATATCTCTCTCTCTCTCTCTCTCTCTCATATAGAGATAGAGATAGAGAGCAGTACTGTCTCCACATATGTTGTCTGTTTGAAGTCACATTCCCTTTAATATTTTATTAAACTCTCCACCCCCAACCACACAATCCTTCTAACTATAATTACGTTATCTTCTGTGCAAAGTGGTCACTTGGGTTGTACTCTTTCGTGACTCTTGATTTAGGTTTCTTCGTTAAAGTGTCTTCATCAATCCTTTGTTCTAACTATATCTATTTATGATGTTTTATTTAATATGCTAATATAGCTTCCCACTCAAATCCAATCTACTCTATTTTTTTATTATTATTATTACTCTTGATTTAGATTTATTTCGATAAACCCGTCTTCGTCAAGCTTTAATTTGTTCTAACTATTTGTTGCCATTAATTAGAATCTGAATAGCCACATTAGTGGGGAGACCAGTACACCACAAGCTTAAAATAGAGCAAGAGAGAGGATCAGAGCTTGCTCCAAGGTGGACTCTCCGATGGTAAAATCAATAATCCAAGCAATAATAGTGAGAGTTGGAAGTTGAATGAGGCGATGGGTGAGAGTAATAGATACGATTAAGCATCCTATTGCCTTGTAGAAATGATTATCATGTTGATGAAGTAAATTAACTATTCCTATTGAAGGTCTCCTGTCACAGCGGCGGTTATGTGAGGAGAATTCAAGGTTCAATGGATGGACAATAGTATTCACCTTAAATCTTTCACTTTAATTGGACCTCATGCCACGTGTTAATCAACCATAAGTGGATATTTTTTTTATGCATATCACTATCTCTTTTTATGATGCTTTATTTAACATGTTAACCTTCCCACCCAAATCTAATCTATTATTAATCCAAACTTCTGTGGTGGCTTCTCTCATCTAAACCTTATTCAAACAAAATACTAATAAGGCCCTTCAAAGATGACTATTTTGTCAGTCAAGTTTGGGACATACAATCTTCCAGTCTCCCTTTGCAATAACAAATGTAAAACAATCAAGACCACTAAAATGGGCTTTGAGGTACCCTCAGGGTTTTTGAATTCATCCTTTTTGAAGAATTTTTTTTTTGCATTGTAAATCAGTTTTTGTCTAATAAGCTTTAATAAATGTATCCCATTGAGGTATTTGAACCCAAAAAAAATTTATTTAGGGGATCTCATCAAGATTTGGAGTCCAAATCCTCTCTAGTGTGCCAGTGAGTGCAGCAAACATCGGGCGGCTGGAGCTGTCTACCATACACCCCAAGGACAGCTCTTCTCATCCAATGCGTGCTAGAGAGGATTTTTTTGCAAAAACTTGTCGTACTATAAAACAATTAATAAATAAAAATTAACAAGGGCCTCAACTCCTTGTAAATTTGTAATATTTGTTAAAAGTAGGGTCTAATGTATACAAACAAACAATTAACAAGGGCCTAGTTAATCAAATAATTGCCTTTGTGATATCTTTTAAAACTATTCTCAATCATTTTTCACCTTTTTGGCTCCCATTTGTTCCTTTAAGGCAACAATTAATAAGGGCTTAGCTATACTTACCCCCTCCCCCCCCAAAAAAAAAAGAGTAAGAAGTTATATCTATCATGTTTTTGTGGTTTTGTTTGATTTGATATACTAGTTAGTCTTTCCTTGCACTCTAAAATAGAAGGGAAAGTTTGTTTTGGTGGTGGGGACTGGAGACTAGGTGATGGATCCAACTTGAGCAAAGGCTTCTACACATCTCATGATGTGTGGGTGAGTGGGTGGGTTTGATTTCCATGTCCACATTTGTGATGAGATGATAAAAAGACATAAACCGACAATAGGTAAAGTGCCGTGGGACATGAAGCCATATGGAGATGTTGGTCTTCTTTGTAGTTTGTATCAAACCCTTTCTGTTATGTAAAATGTGATTTGTAATGCAATCTATCTACTTCACATGGTGACAAGATGGGAGCCTTTCTTTTTTTTCTTGGTTCTTCATGATACCTTCAAATACTTCAAAATTTGAATTCAACTCAACCCCCCCCCCCCCTCCCCCTCCCAAAAAAACCAAAAAATCTGAATTCTTCTCTACTTGATAAGTCCACACATTAAGGACACTCACTACAAAAAAAAGCCCTCAAATACAACTTTCTGGTTTAAGAATGATCAACTCTTGTTTCTCATCACTTGGTTCGAATATACTAAGTTCTAAGTAATATATATGATGATTACGAGTGATTTTATTTTTGTCGTTATTCTTTTGTTCCTTGATTTCTTTTTACTATATAGGAAATTGGATGAAAAAAAAAAGATTTTTCCTCTCGTCATAATGAAAAGAGAATCTCTTCAATGGTCTAATCCTCTGTTTTGATTGAAGAAGGATATTTCAGACCTTTGCTAATAAAAACGAGAGTTAATGATAAAACTCTCTATTCTAGAAGTCCAATCATATCGTCAAATCACCGTAAAAAGGTTCCTTCAAAGCCTGTCGGGCCGCTTGCTTCCAACTTGTCCTATGGGTTGGGTTTGACCTAAGATGAGGCATGTTGGATCTTGCTACCAGGCCCACTATATATACCATTCAACAAATTCACATACTCATGGTTTAGAGGTAGAGGTACAGAGGGACACCAATGGGGTGCAAGTGTAGCAATACTATGTCTAGTATAATCAGGGTTAGAAAAATTGGATCGAATCGGCCCAACTGGAATGAACCTATCCTATATAAAAACTAGGGTTTAGGGGAATTTTTGCCGATTTCCACCGATTCTGACTCATTCCAATTCAATTCGAGTCCCAATTCCTGTCATCCTGTGTTTTTAAACCCTGGGTACAAGAGAGAGAAAATGTGTTTTCTTAACATGGTGACAATACCGTGTTTTGACCGATATGGGATCAGTGGAATGGTATATATTAAGGCCAAATGGTCCCAAAAAGGATTTGGTAATCAAAATCAAGGGCAAAACCGTTCGATTCTGCCTAATGCAGCTGAACCATATCGGCTCAGCTTGGCCGAGACCGATTTCAATTATCTTCCGCTTCCAATACCTTGATTTAAAACCTTGCTCGGCGGCACAAGAGATTTAAGAGGTAATGTGAGCCCTCAATGGCGTCTTGGATTTTAGAAAGCCCACAAGCAAAAGCCCAAAATTTTAGGAGCATTTTCTTCTTTATTGCAGACTAGAGGTTGCTGTATGGACTTTAGACCTTGAATCAACCCAACAATTCATGCGGCAATATTGTTTCATGGGCTCTGGGCCTGAATCCACCCAAGTATTTTGCTGGACCTCCATTTCCCAAAAACATACTGCTTCCCATATAAGTGTCGGCACTAAAACTGCCCAAACATGTTTCTCTCTCTCTCTCTCTCTCTCTCTCTCTCTCTCTCTTTCGGAGGAATTTAGCTCGTCTCCAGGGAGCCTAGCACGCCCAGGGTGTTGCCAGCTGTTGGGCTGTGCCGCATACATCCCTAGGCGTGTGCCCAGATGTGTGCAGCACAGCTCAACCGCTGGATGCCCCATGGCAGCACCCTGGGCACTGGGCTCCCTGGAGACAATCCTGATTCCTCTCAGAGAGGGGAGAGTTGAAAATTATAATGGTTGTACCCCAGTGTGGCAATAATTTCATTACATTAGAGATCCAATCAAATCAAATGGCAGGAAAAGGAATCCATGTAATTGCATTGGGTTGGGTGGCTCAATATAGGGAAAAATATATTTCTAGACTTTTTTTTTTTTTGGGACAGGTTTTTGTACATGATCGTGTATGATACACGGTTGTGCTTTCAACCATTAGATGAGCATGACCGTGTACAATACATGGCTTCTCATCCCCATCCAATGGTTGATAGTACGATCGTGCACCATACACGACCATGTACAAAACTTGTTACCTTTTTTTTATAATTTTTATACCCATTGTGAAGAGAGAATCTCTCCTTTTACCAAAAAAATGAAGTGAAGAGAGAATCTCTTAAGGCATGTCCAACTTCGCACAATAAGAGATAAAGAGAATAACAACACCCAGTGGCCAGATCCTCTTTCACCCAAAAATAACCTAAGTAGCACAATATTGGGATAATATTTTCACCTGACCAATTCCACGAACTATGAACATTTTTTTTTTACCCATTTCACAAATTTTAAAAATACTCAAAAGTTTTTTACCCCTTCTATAGTTCATGGACTTGATCATATGCAAACATAATCCCTAGGGATGCAGTTTGGCCCAGTGAGTGTGACCCCGCCTGTTTTTTTGGTTTTTTGTTTTGGTTATTGCTTTAAGGGAAGGGAAAGGACTAAGAGAATGCAATCACTTTTAATCACACTCGAAATTTAAGAAAAGAAGAAGAGAATGAGAGTTTATGGATAAGAGGAAGAGATGATGAATATTTTCAAAGTTGATTATTAAACAATACAAGAGAATAACTTACTTAGCACAAACTAACGCTTCACAATTAAGAAGTCATGAGTTAAATTCTCCTCAAGGCCTACCTATAAAAAAAAGAATCAAAATGATGGTTATTATTGGGTAACAAAATGGTCTAATGATAAAACAAGACTAAGCCCAGCCCATAGTTCGTAAGTTTGCATATTAATTGTCATACCCGACTTTTACCGTATTTATGAGGTAGTTTAATTCCGTACGCGACTCTTAAGAATAGTTGTGTTAAGTGCCGTATTGATGAATATTTATGTGTTTCTTTATATTTTTCATGTATTAGCATTTATTCAATATGCTGTTTCTTTGGTTTTGATTTGTAGATGTATGTTAAGTCTCTACACACAGATACGTGGGATCAACACTATATAATGTTTTTCTAAAGTTTCTAAATCCCTAATTCCAAAACCCTCAACCCATCTCTTATTCTGTTGTTTGCTCTTTGCAAGAAAACCAGAAAACACTTTTCATTGGCAGCATTATCTCCCTCTATTTTGGTTCCAATAGATTTTTTCCGACTTTCCCGGTGAGTGTTCCTCTAACTATCCCTATTCTATCAAAATAAGTAGAGTAATAAATAGTGTTATTCTTCTTTTCCTTCTATTTTTCTGTCGATGCTGTTTTTTTTTTTATTTTTTTATGAACTAATGGTGCTTCTTCTTTTTCTACTTGTGTATGTTGTTGTTTTTTCTTTTTCTTCTTTGTATGATGTTTTTTTGGATGATGACATTGAAGTTGTTGCTTCTTCTACTTCTCTCTTTTTTGTTTTTGTTTTTTTAAATGATGTGTTTGGTATGCATTCTATGTTGATTTAGCATTCTCGAACGATAAAATCAACTATTTTTATCGTTTGAGAATGCAAAATCAACTCGAAATGCATTCCAAAAATGCATACTAAACGCTACCTAAGATTAATCAACTTACTTTGTTTACCTGTTACATGACAATAATTGTACCATTGGAAGAAGGACAATACGTTAAGGTTTTAAATATTGCATTTTCTATTGAGAAAGTGTTGACTGATGTAGGAAAGAAAGTTGAGTTGGACACCTTGGAACAAAGTTAGCTATTCAACACAGATAAAATAAGTGCAGCTGAGATGAGAATGTTGAGGGGGATGAGCGGCAAAACTATAAAAAATAAAATAAGATATGCACATATTTGAGATGACTTAGGAGTGACTCTAATAAATGATGAGTGAGAGTCATTTGAAGTGGTTTGAGGATGTACAACAAAAGCCATTGAATGCATAAGGAGTTATATGGTGCAAATTAGAAGAAAGAAAAGAACAATTTGGTAGGCAGAAAAATCACCTTGGGAATAATAGTGAAAATAGTTATCGACGTTTTTGCATTAACAATTAGAAAGAAAATTCTCTATTTGCGGAGAGTATGACATCCCACCCAGACACAGAGGAAGGTGAAATAATCGTTCCACCCCCATGATGTCAATGCACACTCTCATTGGTTCCCGCATACGTGCAAGGGCTACACTCCCCCA
The DNA here is from genome assembly GCF_018873765.1 of Telopea speciosissima. Classification (NCBI taxonomy): domain Eukaryota; kingdom Viridiplantae; phylum Streptophyta; class Magnoliopsida; order Proteales; family Proteaceae; genus Telopea; species Telopea speciosissima. The sequence goes on along the minus strand of NC_057916.1, from coordinate 83,012,151 downwards.
TAGAGAACACTAACCCTAACAACAAACTTCATTAAATTCTTTTTAAGAAATGGAATTGGACTATGGTCATATCTATTAGAGAGATTTCTGAAAAGCAAGGGAAATATTTTGAGTATCTAGGGCCCCTTAATTTTGGAAGTTCAGTGAAGGATAAGTTGGATGAGATGTAAACTTCTCTCTTCCATAAAAGACACTGGATTCGAAATAAATTACACCCTAATGCTTTCACATGGGTATGCTGCTGGGTAAACTTAAGTTGTTAGAGATCCTTTTTTTACTTGTAATAGTTATGTTCTTCTTCCTCCATGTTCCAATGATATAAGTATTACAGAACATCATCTTCCATGTGCTATTGATATTTATCATAACTGATGTTGGGGGCTTGGGGATAAGAAGTTAAATTGACCTGGATATCTATTTATAACATTTTCTTCAATTGATCCAACCAAATTATCTATTTTCGAATCGAATAAGTAATCGGGTAAAATTATATATATATTTAAATATTTCAATCAATGTGAATAATAAATTATATTTGTTTTTAATGTTTCAAAAAAAATTTAGTGGATTATGATTGTAACAAATGATTTTTTAAAATTTTTTTTTGGGGGGGGGGGGGGGGGGAGAGGAATTGGTTTGGTTTCAATTTTGAAAATGTGTTTCTATTCTTGGTTTGGTTTGATTTTGATTTTTGTATCTCGAATTGAATCAAATAATGAAAACCAAATCGATTGACACCCTTAAATTAGTGGATTGATTTGGTATACGAAATCAGAATATTCTTTTGATGAATAGTATTAGAAGAGTAGGCACTAGAGAATTGGGATTCTATTGATGATTCAGCCATGTTTAGCGATGACCTGAATGGAATGAATAATTGAAATAACCAGTGCCAAAGATTTAAATTTGGAATCAAGATCTAATCGCTTCGAAAAACCTTAAACTTAGTAGTTCCTCAAATCTGAAAACCCAGCAATTCGATCCTAGAAACATAAGAATTTACCGTTTTGAAATGTCCAAAATGGGGATCGATCAGCGTAGATTTTGATCAAAAAGAATAGAAAATATAAAAAATTGCCATCACACATCGGAAAGTTGCAGAATAGGGTTCGTTAACAGCTTTAATAATGCGAGTTAGGAGGCTGTGATTGTCTTGTTTAGTGGAGGGCCAAAGATATGCTGTAAAGTTGGATCGATCTCCAAGCAATATTTATCTCAGAGAAGCTGGATATGCTTCCTTTCTGGTCTGAAAAGAAAATAAATACAAAAAAAGATAGAAAAAGAAACTTAGAACATGGTAGATGGTGTGCCCAGAGGTATAAACAAAGTGAAAGTAGCAATTAAGCATTTGAAACTGAGAATTATAAAAGGAATTTCATAACTTATCTTCCCTAGTCCTCCTTCTCCTCCCTCGCGTGTACCCCCCCAATTAACACTTCTCTTCCAAACGTAAAAGATCACCAACGAAAAAGACAACTCTATATTATGAGAATTGGACTTAATTAATGTTAAGGTTTTGAGTATCTTAGAGGCCTACCACTTTGTAATCTATTATGAATTGGGCTCATCAATTAAAGGTTTTGAGTATCTTGGCCCCTTTTTGTCTTCCATTCTTAATCCAGGGCTTTGGGCCTTTAGCTACACCATCAGTTGAGAGCATATTTTTAGTAAGTATGCGTATAATATATGTATTATATGAGTACATATATGTATATATTAAAGAAACAGTTTTTCACATATTAAACCTTCTATATGGAATGGAAAAAAAAAAAAAACACAGACTTTTGTAGGTATGCGTCTTAAACATGTATAATACACCTATAGACGTATTATACATGCAAAAAGGAATGAAGTAAAACCCTAACATTCCCAACATTGAAAGCTCTAAATCACACAACCTTCATCTTCATCCTTCAAGCCCATAGCCCTAAATGACACATCCTTCAACTCGTTGCAGCATCTTCATCCAAGGCCTTCATTTTCATCCTTCAAGCTCTAAGGGTTGCAACATCAACTTTTCGTCCAAGGCCCAAGCTTGAGTTGCAGCAGCGACATCTCTCTTCTAATAGAAGTCAGACCAACATTGTCAATAAAAGAATGGCAGGGGTGTCAATCGATCGATTTGGTCCAGTTACTCGAAATTAATGGGTTTTTTTTTTATCAGGTTTGATTTGTTTTTATCGGTTTAAATCGTTTCGATTTATATTGTATAAAAAGAAACAGACCAAAATCCACTATTGGCTGAACCATTATATTTTTATTGGTCTGACCGGTTCAGGTTGAAATTTGGCACCCCCCTAAAAGAATCCCAAATGACACAAACACTTTTCAAGTTTAAACTTTAAAGGCAGTTTCAGTGTTTGGCTCTCTGCATGTGGAGCCGGGTCTCATTTAGATTTTTTTTCTTTCTTTTTTGGACCTGGTTTTGCATATCTAGTTTTCTATTTGAGACTACCAAACATTGGCCCAGATCTTTCTGTTCTTCTTTCCTTCTTCCGCAGTGCCAGAGAATTATACAAATTCGATCATATCAACTGCCTCAGTTCAGTACTATATACCAAGAGTTTTCACTTCGAGCCTCTCTCTCTCTCTCTACACCTATTTTACGTGATAGAGCGCAAATGCAAAGCTGCATTTAACTCCACCTTCACCGTATCCAGCAATTTATGGAATCGATATATCTGGTTCGTTCTCTCCATTAATTCTCTGCTTTAATTTTTTTTGAGTTTTTATTAGCTTGTGTTCTTCAGTTCTTTTGTGTTTTCCATTTCGAGTGAGTGTCGCTCTCCTTCTTTTAATGCTCGTAAGGATCCCAAATTTTTTAATTGGGTTTCTCTCCTTATCCTCTCACTACAAAAACCCAAGTGAAGTGTAGTTAACGGAACTTTCTTTCTTTCTTTCTCTCTCTTCCCCCCCACTCCGTGCGGTGTGGTGAATGGTGAGTGGTGACCTGTGCCGATGCGTGATGCCCTAAAGGACAAGAAACAACGACTCATGGCAGCAGGTGCTCATCTAAAAACCCAGATCCAACCTACCAAATCCAAACGACGCAAGCGTCGCGAAACCACCATCTCCGCCGCCGCCCCCAACTCCCCGGAGCATTCCTCCTCATCCTCCGCCGGAGATCTCCTCCAACTCCGTAAACGTGACCCTCCCACCGTAGTCGCCCCTGACACCTCTTGGTGCTGTTCTGCTTCCAAACATAACCCCTCTTCTTCTGTTCTTCATCCACCCCCAACTCATTGTCAACAACAGCAGCGCCGTACGATTCCCACCATCTCTGCTACTACTCCCACACTTCCTCCTCCAGATCAGCTATTAGCACCGTTTCCTGTGACCATTACCGTTAACTCGTCGTCCTCAACCTCGCAATCGCTGTCGGAGTCATCATCAGCAGCTTTCAAGCTTGGCTTTTCTCCTTGTACTGGTTCTCCGGTTATGATGGATTCCTCCATTGCCTCCGGCGTTTGTGTCAATGGAGGTAGTAATTTCGGTTCTTTCCCTTCCAGTTACAGTAAATTCAATTCCGCCCTCAACGCCGGCCTCTTAAACCCCATGTCGCCTCCTCCGCCACCACTCGATAAGACCCGATCGAGTCCGACGCTCTTTGAAATGATGGCCAACGAGCCCGATTGTCACCCCAGAAACTCCACTCCAGCGATTCATGCCCCTGTGCTTCTCGGGAAACCCCAAATCACTGTTCAGGATAGGCAGATACTACTGCAGCAGCGAGCAGGGGAGATTTTGGGCAGTTGCAGCCCTGGGAACCAGTTTAATGATCCCACCTCCAGCGATATTAAGTTGACGCTGAGCTCCAAGGATGGATTAACCGTCTCCATGAATGTACATCGCCATATCCTTGTCGTCCATAGTAGGTTCTTCGCTGCGAAGCTGTCGGATCGGTGGTCTAAGCAGCAGCGATCACTGCCCCACATTATTGAAATCTCAGATTGCGAAGATATCGAAATCTACATGGAGACATTGGGTTTGATGTACTGTAAGGATGTTCGGAAGAAGCTCATGAAGGAAGACGTCTCCAAAGTTCTCGGCATCTTGAAGGTAAGCTAATAATCTACCACTTCACCAGGGTTTTGGTCGGGGTTTACTTGATCTTGATTTTGTTTTTTGGTTGGATTGTGTCAGGTTTCGGCTGCGATTTTGTTCGATGCTGGAATCGTGTCTTGTTTGGAGTACCTAGAAGCAGCTCCATGGGCGGAAGACGAAGAGGAGAAGGTGGCGTCGCTCTTGTCGCAGCTCCATCTTGAGGGGGCTGGAGCAGGGGAAGTACTGAAAAGAGTGTCAGTGGAAGCGGCGACGGGGGCAAAAGACGGGAACAATAACAACGAAGAGGTGCTTCTAAGGCTCTTGCAGGCAGTTCTGGAAGGCAAAGATGAGAAGGCTAGGAAGGAGATGAAAGGCTTGGTGTCCAAAATGCTTCGAGAGAATTCATCCCAGAACGACCTCAGCAAGGAGTCCCTGTACTCTGCTTCCGATGGATGTCTGCAACTCCTTCGCAAGCATTTCCTCAAGGCAGCGTCATCAGACCTAAATGACGCAGGTCAGATTGCACGGCAAGCCGACAACCTGCACTGGATTCTGGACATCCTGATCGATCGGCAGATTGCGGAGGATTTCTTGAAGACGTGGGCGTCTCAGGGGGATCTGTCAGAGGCGCACCGCAGGGTTCCTGCCGTTCACCGGTACGAGGTGAGTAGGGTCACTGCCAGGTTCTTTGTTGGGATTGGAAAGGGACAGCTGTTGGCTTCAAAGGAGGTGAGATGCTTGTTCTTGCAGACATGGCTGGAACCGTTTTACGAAGATTTCGGTTGGATGAGGAGAGCTTCCAAGGGCCTCGACCGTCACCTGATCGAAGATGGCCTCAGCAACACCATCCTCACCCTGCCTTTGCCCTGGCAACAGGAGATTCTGTTGGCTTGGTTCAATCGATTCCTCAACTCCGGTGAGAATTGCCCCAACATCCAGAGAGGGTTTGAGGTGTGGTGGAGGAGGGCTTTCTGGAAACGAAATGGCGGCCCTGAACGGCCTCCACAAATTCGAATCGCCGCTGCCTCTTCCGACCACTGAAAAGGGATTTAAAAAACGAATACGACCCCAACAGCCTTTCCTTTCTTCTATCACTCTTCACCTTCCATCATTTTTCTGTTTTGAATTCTTCCTAAACTGGGTCTGAAGGTTTTTCCCAGATTTTTTGATTAGGCAGAGCCGCAGAGGGCACACATCCATAACTCGTAGCAAATTCGAATTTGGGAATAATTTTGAAGGAGAATGAAGAAAAATGCATGTAATTCAATGAGCAATACAATTTTTTTGTTTTGGGGTCAAGGTGAATTTGGTTATGAAAAAACTTGATAATGAAACGAATTAATTCGGGTATTGCACAAATTCGAGATATTCCAATTTTAATTCAGAAGTTTTGTAGAACTTCCATTGTTCAGAGGAAACAGTAAGAAGAAAAAACTATTGATTCAACCAGTCTTTATTCTGTGTTATGAAAAAATTTGGAAACAGAACAAAAAGTGTTCTAGCGAACCTCTCTCTCCAATGCACAAAAAGGGTGCTATTCGATGCTTGCGATTTCCCTTTTCCTTCTCTTCGATGACATTCAATCCCTACGTTCCCCTCCCCCTTCATTCTAAAGAATGCATCGGAGTGAGAATGCGATCTAGTGGTCCCTGCGCCAGCATAGGGTCAATGGAAGCATGGAACCAAATAATGTTCTTTGGGCATTGAGCCACGCAACCAAATGATGTTCTTTTTCCTTAAGTTCGTTGAAGAGAGAATTTCTTAAAAACCTCCTTTTTGATGGTCAAATGGAACTCTGGATTCTACCAAAAAATAAATAAAAATTGGAACTCTCGTAATATTAAAGGATATTTTAGACCTTTACCTAGTAAGTTGCATAGTAATTATGAACCTCCATCAATTGAGTAATAAGTTCCTTGACCCACGAAGATACCTATAATTGATTTTTTATCTTTCCTTTATTTCTTATTTTCTTTTCTTATCAAAAAAAAAAAAAAAACAGAACACCTAAGGCTATCTAAGGGAAATAAGCATTTGCTTGTTTGTGATGGAAGTTATTATCCTAAAACAAGGAACTTAGGTAGTGTGACTCACAGTTTGTGTTGGTCTCAATGAAGGACCAGGATCCTCTGTAGTACTGCCGGAGCAGCAGTACACATCCGACGGCACAACAGAGGTCAGGTGGCACACATGGCACACATGGCCTCTGCTGTGTCGTTGGATGTGCACTGCCACCCCGCCGGTACTGCAAAGGATTTTAATTCCTAAATGAATTATGGTACGTGTTGCGGAGCTTGTTACAAGGATTGCAACGAGCATATGCGCAAGGCTAGATACATTTAACAATGTGGAGTTATTTTCTCTATGATGCCTAATTTTGATTATGTAAATATGATCAAACAAGGAAGGAATATGGTAACTTTTGCTTTTTTGGTGAAAATAAATTTATTGAGAGAAACAGAAGAATACATGGATGCCAAGCATATATTGATCGGAAGTAGGTCAAACTGTCGTTCCCATGTCGTTCCCATCATAGACAGAGCCTCGTTGCCAAAGAGTCAAATAAACTGTTTAACTCCCAAGAAACAAAAGAGAAAATACAAGAATCAAAGGAGACTCAAATGAAGAATGTTCTCCTCCAATATGGGCTTGACAATCAAGCGCAAATTAGTGATGACTTCTCTATTGTCATTCTCATCCATAACGTGAGTAAGGTCTTCAGAAATAGTTTCCAATAGAGCTGAACAGATTGCTAATATTGCTTCGCCCACTGTAGCCGCTTGAAAATAAACCGGATCGGATATAGCAAACCCTTGGACAACCTTGATGGTCACAACAAATATACCCAATACCTCTTGGCATTGATCCCGGAGAAGACTTGCATCATAGTTACTTTTGAAGTAATTTTTAAGGCAGTGGCTCCCAGTGAGGCGGCAGGAAGGTGATGGACTGAGATGTTGAAACTGATCTATGGAGATGAGAGATGGTTTTGATGTAATTCGCTTTGTGAGACAAAACTAGAACCAAACCATACCGAATGCACAAAAGGGCATGTCAGTAAAATATGAGGAGAAGTTAATGCATGTTGTTATGTATGTCTCGAATTCTTGGACCCGATGGATCGATCCGGATCCGATGGAGGAGTATTTATGTTCCTTACCCACTTTATTGTAAGTAGAGTGTAAGATTTGGGGTTTTCGTTCTAGGGTTTCTGAGAGAGAACATCAACATCGATTTGGGTGTTCTTGAGAGTTCCATTGTAATCTTTTTCTCCGATTTGTATAGTGAATCATCTTCATCTTTGCCCGTGGATGTAACACACCATACTGGGATGTGAACCACGTTATATCTCTGTGTTCTTTTGCTTTGTTCTTATTTCTTTTCGTGATTTTGTTGGTGTTTGCTATAACACATGTATATATATATATATATCTTTCTTTTCAAATAATTTAAGCTTTTTCTATTACCTAACAACGGAAGACTCTCACCATTTTAAATTGCATTTGGGTTTTTTCTTATAACATATTGTCTTTTTCACATTTGATACTCCCCAATGAAATCAATTGTTTGTATTTACTTATAGGGTAGGTAGACTAAATGATATATATTTCAATTTTGCATATATATATTTACATGGGCTAGATATGTACTCTTTGATTTATAAATTTTGTGATTTTTAATTCCAGCTCTATGCTTTGGGTATTCAGATCAATGATCATGTAAAGTAGAGGACTCGATCATCTTCGATCTCATGGTTGTTCCTCATTTAAAATGTCACAACAATGGACCTTCCTCAAAAATAGTAAAATTTGAAGATTCTTCCCCTTTAATTGTTAAAGAATGTGACTACTGTTATTTGAACATTGGTATGGAATTATAACATAATGTTTTTGTCCTTCCCAACCCCTTCCTCACTTAATTTAGAAAAGTATATTCCTAAATAGATCAATATTTCTTGATTATATCCTATTTTTGATGATCATTCGATGACTCAATGCTAATAAGTTCATGTTCTTCTCTTGATCTTGGACAGTGTGTGATTCCAATTAATAGTTATGGTTTTTTTTTCAAATGCTCCCCTCAAATTGATCAAATGTACAAATGCACCCTTAAAAGTTTACTAATTCCAAAATGCACCCCTAACTTTGTAATAATCTAGTCTAGTCCATTAGCCTGCGAAGTTAGATGTTAGTTTCAGGGAATCTAATGATAAAAATGCCCTTGAGATAAAAACTCACCAAAATTAAAGAATAAAGTAACTTTGTAATAATCTAGTCTATCCATTAAAAGTTAGATGTTAGTTTCAGGAATCTAATGATAAAAATGCCCTTGAGATAAAAACTCACCAAAATTAAAGAATAAAGTGACCAAATTGCCCTTATCTTCCCCAAATCGTTTAGGGTTTGAAACGGAAAATTTCTTCTTAATTGACGCTACAACTATCCATGCTCCAAGATCAAGACACTGCTGCAAGGTCACCGCAGCACTAAAAAACCTTTGTAGCGTCTTAATCTTGTGATGCACAGTATGGGCCTGAGAGCTCGACACATGGAAGTTGCGACATCCAACGATGCCGAGCTCGAGAAGAAAGAAAAAAAAAACTACCTTGCATCTAGATTGCATCGTTGGATGAAGCTTCTTCCACGGGTCAAGCTCTCAGGCCCGCATTGCAGTGCATCGCAAGATGCCTGCATTGCAGAGGATTTTAATCCACGGTTTGTAGTATCCTTCTTTAAAAAGTAAGAGGAAGGCAACCCAATTTTAGAAGGTATCTTAGTCCCTAGAAGATGCCATTTAATTTTTAAATCTTTCTTATTTGAAAAAGGAAAGATATAGACAATCGCATATTTACCCATGTTGCACTCTTTCCTAATGTTTGGGAAGTCTGTCGCCACTCGATCCAACCATTAATAACGTTTAATGTATTTGGGAGTTTGGAATTGGATGTTCTTATTTAGGTATTTATTTCTTTACGAAACCATTAACATACCTTAACCAGCACTGTCAAAATTCTTAAGTTGGTTAGTAGTTTGTAATTAGTACTAATGGACCAAAAGTATATATGTTCATCTAGTGCAAACAGTTTTTTTTTTTCGGCTTTCTTGATTTGAACTAAATCACTCTAAATAGAGAACATATGAAATCAGAATCAGATCATTTCTTCGTTGTTCGATCATAATCGGTACAGTGCGATTCTAAAATTCGGATCCAATTCCATTTTGACACCCTTTCATTGGGATAGGGTATTTCTTTCACACACTACTATGTTTGGGCATAGTAACCATGCGACCAAATAATGTTTTTTTTTCTCATTTTTAAATTATGTGTTTTTAATGCATTTGCATGTTATGTTGTTGTCAGATGATTACACGTGGCTTGTTAGCTTGACAAACACAGACCAATGAGAACGTGCGCAAAGGCATCCAAGGGAAGGATGGAGTACGGGAATGTCCCTTTGTTTTATTTATTATTGTACTGTATAATCTTAAATATATTATGAGCTTAGAGATAGAGTCGACAAAGTCATGACCGCAGGTGTTGACTTGGATACCGATTGGCTAATCGGAAAAGGCCAGTGTGGAGGCGTTTCCGGGAATATCATATTAAGATCAAGGGTAGTTTGGGTAGTAACGATACCATAAATACGTGGCAAAGGGAGCAAAGTATAGGTTCTTTCTTACGAACAGGGAAGGAAAGAAAGGAAAGGATTGCTAGAGATTGGAAAGGAAGCAGGGTCGGCGTATCAGAAAAGGAATGTGTGGAAGGAAACGCCAGGGAAGAATACCAATCCCTCCATGATCGAATCGAAACCAAGGAAAAGACGAAAAAGAGAAGCAGATAGAAGAATCCGATTACATCTCTCACATACTCATACGTGCTTTTGAAGATGTTTTGAAGAAGAATTCAGAAGCTATATAAAATACACATCTGTTTGCTTTTGTATTACTCCGGCTTTTTTTTTTGGGTTCTCTCATAAGAGGATTTGGGTCTCTCGATGTTGAGCAACTGATTCGAAGGTTTCGTTCACTTCATCGCTGCGATTTCTCGAACGATCGGGAAAATCGTTTCTCAGGTATTCAAACCCTAGCTTTTGATTTATATGTTTTTGGTTGTTTTCCATCGATTGAGAAACGAAAAATAAATTTATGGCAAAGGGCAATTGTTTACCCTCTCGAAGATGGATTGTGCCGTGGAGTAGAAGCTCTGCTTGGTCCAAGGCAGAGACTTTAATCGTTTGCAGAATCCGAGAGGTCTCCTTTAGTTCAGAAGAAGGCATTATCAGTTTGAAGAATTTGAAACAGGTTGAAGAAGACCAAGGAGGGCAAGACAAAAATATTAGGGTTTTCCTTTTGCAATCACTGTTGATGAACCGGCGTTACTATCCTAAGAGAAGCTCTCCCGATTAGGGTTTTTTTTTATCCCTAGATCTGTCGGGTCTTAAGATTTAGGTTTCCATGGGCTGAGTAAAGGGAGCTGCATACTTGAGGCGGAGCTACGCGGTTTTGCATCGGGGCTTGGTGTTCTTCATGTTTGGTTGGCTGGTATCCTGCTTTGCTTTGCCTGCAATTACTGAGGTTGGGCTCACGCAGTCTCCACTCACCCGGTAAGAGCTGGCATCGTCAGTCCCTCGTGCACTCCTTGGAGAGACGCCTTCATCCTGGATCTAGGTCTCCCTTGGGGGCGTTTGTGTTATTTTTAGGGTTTATATTTGCTCCAGAGAAACCTCTTTAGGTGTAAGCGATACTTCTCCGTACACCATACACGCATAAGGCGTCTTAATCTACATGGCGGAGGAGTTGTTGGTCATGATTTTTCGATGTAGAAAACACTGGATCGGCCTAAAATAGTCTTAGGACAACAGGATCTATTCTCTGCTGCTGCTACTCATTTGATTGGATCTGTTGATTAATGTTGCCTGAGAAAGTTATTATTCCAGCAGGACACTCCCTCCAATTTACTAGTCTGTGCTAAACCGTAGGTTCTCAAAATGTAACTCTCTGTATCTTGTGGAGTTTAGGCGGTTCCTGTTCTTCATCCATATCTTTGCAGATCTCCCCTTTGGGATTTGGGTGTTCTACTGATTCGAAGGGTGATTGGAGTGGGAAAGAAATTATATGTTCTTGGCTTCTTGCAGATCAATTATTCCTTGATTATGGACTATACACAGGGTGCTGACCTTCAATCTGTAATTATTGTAGTGAGTTATAGAAGGATCGGTCCAAGCTTTTTAGAACAGGAGATTAGTTCCTCCGTGTATGGAATGGCTTCTCATGGATAAGCTTTGGATCACTTGACAGTAGGCCCCAGTTGCAATTCTGTTTCTTACTAAGGGTATAATTAGGCTTTGCCGCCTTCTTAGGCATAATCTGAATTAGCAATGATTGCTCAGTTACTCAGCTAGTATGTGGTGGAAGTTATGTTGAACTGGAGAACCCTTTTCGAGTTTCATTTCTGGGTGTTAATCCCTGTTTTTGAAAGGATAGGGTCATGGTATATTGATATTTTCCTTCCAGTTTAGTAGGCTAAGAAGAAGCCCTCACTCCAACCTTAGGTTACTGCCTTATTCCACAGCTTCACTGTCAACTGAGGAGTTTCATGCTGGCCTTGAAGGCTGGTTAACATGATCTGCCTCAAGGTAATGGCCTCGTGAGGCATATCTGGCAGTCTTGTTATCAGCTTTAGGTCTCAGTAAGGCCTTAGTAATTGTTATTTATTTAAGTTCTTTTACGTTGCTACTGTTCTAAATCTTGCATCTTTTGCAGGTGAGTTCATATTGGATCCTGCTGTGGGCACTGGGTGGTGATTTTAATTAACAATATCCCTCAATGAGCTAGGACAACGAGGGTTCCAATTTAATGGTGGGTAACTCTTGTTTCCACGTACAACATGTGAGCTCAGACATATCTAAAAATTTTGGCATGATTTATATCCGTGGTATAGATGCTTATAAATCTTCCGTGTTTCTAAATGATTTTCTTTTTATTTTCACAGATTCGGTTGTGTTCTTGCTCTGAGGGGTCAGCCTCTACTATAGATCCAATAGAAAAACGAGTAGTGACAGCATCCTGCAAGACTTGTGGGGGAAAACCACTGGTTGACGGGAGAGCGTCTCTATCCGGTAGCATGCTGAGCACCGGGTTACTGGAACTTACTAGTGTTATCAATCCTGAATTGACTTGGAAGACAATTTCAAAAGGTAACAGAAGTGCATCAAGGCGGGCTAGAAAACCCATTTCAAGAAACTATAAAAGGAGTGGAGATCTGTTTGATAGGGATCCAGAAAAAGTTGAGGAGATGCCTGTTTCTGAATCTGAGAAGGTGGTTATTGCATTTCACATGGTTCACTTATGAGCAATGGACAGTGTGTACAATTTCTCTGTAATGTTTAAATCCTGTTCTCTATTTTGCAGCTTGGAGTAACTGTCCTTGGACGTCGGTTTAGTGACAAAGTGGAACATATACCAATTAAGAAAAGGAGATTTTTGTTTCGGTCGCCATCACCCCCACCGCGGGCATCTTCTCCACACCCAGACGAGGCTTGTCAACATGCTTCAGGTCAGGAGTCTTCTCTGAATGCAATTGTGGGACAGAAAATTGTGGCAACGGACACAGCTGTTCAGTTGGGTCAAGTCGTTGACACAGGTATTGCTAGTGATGGAAAATACTTGAAAGAGATAAACGGAAATCTTGGTGAGAGTGAGGACTTCTCTGGTATTTCAATATTGGCAGCCGCTGCCTGCAATAACAGTATGGACGGTAGCACTGATAATGATGAGGATGGTTCAGCCCTTGAAGTATCTTCTGTGCAAGAAAGGTCCTATGATGTTATGGTGAATAAGGAATCATGTCTTGTGGTGAAGGAACCATGCAGGGGCCTTGGTCTCAACTGTGCTCAAATTTCAGATGAAGGAACTGGCTCCTGTATTTCAGTGATGCATGTGGAAGAAACGATTGCCTCCTTGGTGACGGCCACATCCTCCCCGGAAGATATGGCATGTAAAACAAATGCGGAGGCCACAGAGGCCCCCGACTATATGGATAACCTTCTGTCTTCGAAGCAGAAGCTTCCAAGTGACGGGAATGAAACAAGTTCAAGTAGATATGATACTTCGCTGGATGATAGATCACAGTGGGACCTGAATACTGTTATGGATGCTTGGGAGAGTCCCTGTGGTGATCATGCTGTGGATCCTCAAGAAGATGGAACTGATGATATCTTTGATGGTGGATGTAATGAGAAGCCAGGTAAGTTGGAAGGTTGTGAGCAGCAAAGGGAACCTGCGGATACGAAACTTGACCTTGCAAATACAGTGTGGCCTGTGGTTGGCGGTGTCGTGGGTGATGAACGTGAGGGTATTTGTTGCCATACAGACTCGAGAAGTTCGACTGTGGGGTGTGACAAATCAAACAGAGACGACCATAAAGTAGATGCACATGCCAGTGAAGGAAGATGTGAAAGATCCACTTGCTTCCAGGAAAAAGTTTCTTCATCTGAAATTAATAGTGCTCCAAATATTTTGATAGACCTCGATGATGGGTCAAGATCTTTGCATAATCAGGAACGAACCATAAATGTTGGTGCTCATCAGTTTGTTGACAAGGGCACCTGCATAAATCATTCTTCCCTTCCTGTAGCTGATAAGGGTAGTGATACACCAGTTTCAGAGGAAAATGGGCATGCAGATTCTGCGGGTTCTACTGGTAAGGAAACAGGAGATGATTATCCTGCTGAGGCAGAAAGAGCTGAACATATTTGCTCAAGTCCTCAGTCTGTGAAGGATTGCACTACTCTGTCTTATGAAGCCATTCCTGGAGACATGTGTAGAAACGAAAAAGTTCGGACTGAAGATGGGGAGGATGCTGGCAGAACTTCGGGTTTGCATGCTGATGGGAGCTTCCCCAATAAACCACAGAGCACTCACCTTGTGGCATGTGATCCTCTACAATCTGGGCCTTCTGATAGTGGCATGGATCGTGCTGTTTGTAGTTCAGAGATAGTGCATCATTCCCCGTCAACTAACTGCGAAGTGTTGCCTGGTTCAGAGGCGTCTGCTGGAAGAGACGCCGGAAGTGGTGAACATGCTGTTGGTGTGAGTTTGAATGTACAAGATGACATAGATTTTGTAGCTGATGCTACTGTGGATTCCCCAGATCAGATTGAATCCGAAGAACTCACATGTAAACCTTTGGCAGTGACTACAGGGACAGTGGAGGCACCAGGTGGCACCAGTTCTCATGAGGTCTATAGAAGCTGTGCTGATGATCTTATAAATATATCTGGTAATGTTGCACCTGACGATGATCATTTTGATGATGTTGATTATGGTTCAGATGTTTCTCAAGATGATCCCCAAGGGATGGAAAAGGAGAACGAACCTCAGGCAGATTATGATTCTCAGTTTGAGGATGGAGAGTTCAGGGAGTCTGTTCTACATGGTTGGGAAGGGGATGCATATGAGGAAGGGGAAGCTGAACATGTTGACTATGGATCAGACAACAGAGAAGCATATGACTTTGAAGCTGCAGAAAAAACTGATTGTCCTGGTTCCATGTCTGTACAGGTTGAGGAACTGGCAGAATACCAAGGGGGGAGATCAACTGAGATCAATGGCAAATCTGAAAGAGATCAAGTTATGGAGAAGAATATGCTTAAAAACAATGTTTTGGATGAAGGATATTGTGAGAAAAGGTTAGGGACTGTGAGCAGACACTTGAGGGGGCAGTTTGGTAAGAGAGATGACTATAGTACATTTGAAATGGATTCTAGCACTGACAATGAATTCAGGGGAGGTGCTGCCAAGGTGAATGCAGATGATGAGCTTTATGCCAGTGGACATACGGGGAAGGGCCCAAACCAATCAGCAAGTTTGAGGATGAAATTTTCTGGATGGGATCAGTTACCTGAAGGCAGCAGAAGTTCTGTGGATAAAAAAATGGAAGCCAGAGATGGTGACTCTAACAGGCTTCATTCTGTTGCTCGTATGGATGGACCTGATTCTGAGGATTCTGCGGCAAGGATGGCAACAACAGCTAGGCGGGAGTTGCATTCCCGTATTGAGAGGCCCACATCTGATGTTTTGTATAGAAAAGATAGGTATGTGTGAGAACTTTGTTCCCTAGTTGTTTCTTCATCTGTAGGTTTGTCTGTTATAAAGGTGTAAATGTTTGTGACATATCATTCTTATATTTCCAGATTCAACAAGCTGGATGAGTCAAATCGTAGAGCTGAAAGGGGTGGATCCTCTTTGCTGCATATGCATGGCAGGGGACGGGGAGGTGATCGTTGGGTTGATTCTTCTCATTGGGGTCCAGAACGTCATCGTTCACCTGGTTTTGGGCACCCTGGGCCAAAGAATGCTGCAGCAGCAGCTGCTGCCAAGATCGAGAGCAGTGGTTTTGTTGTTGCTCCAGATGGTACAGTGGTAAAAGCTGGTGGTTTGGGACGGCGTAGACAATCTGTAAATGCATCTTTGGAAGGTGTGCGCCGCTCTCTTGTCCGAAGGGGATCACCATCAGAGAGGGATGAGGCTCTTGGCATGCACATGGATCTTGATCTGGTGGGTGAGATGAGCCCTGATAGGAGCATTGCTGTTGGAAGGGATAGGTCTGGAAGATTTGGTCCACGAGTAGTGGATTCCGGCCTCAGGGAGAGATATCATGGACCTGCCCCTGATGATTCTTCCTTACGCATGCTACATCCTTCAGTCACAAGAGAACGGAGCTATTCTCCCATTCATAGAAGAGGGGCTGCCCATATATCTCGATCCCGTACGAATTCCCCATCAAGATCTAGAACTCGTTCTCCCCATGTTTGGCCTTCTCCAAGGGGAAGAAATGGGTGTGGTATCAGTAGTGGTCCAGTTTTTAGACATCACAGTAGAAGTCCTCCAAATTTCAGGTCTGAGGCTAGAATGGACAGAGTGAGGTCACCTCATCGGCGGCCAGGTTTTTTAGCAGATCATGTTGCAGGTTTTACCCCAACGTCCAGAATCCGTGGTTCTCCACAACATTCTTCCCGATGGGTTGAGAATAGGAAAGATGCAGTTGATCATTTTAGGGAGCATGGATACAAGCAGCGACTACAGGATTCAGAAAGGAGAGTGCCTGGAAGGATTTTCCCACGAAGCCATAGGTTTGATCTGGTGGGTTCCACGGGGAGATCAAAGCCGGATGAGTATTATAGACCCATCCATCATGGGAGGTTTAATGAGATGGTTGGAGCTGGAAGAGGGTCTAGGTATGATGAAAGTGATGATGATAGAAGGAAACATGGCCACAGATATGAGTTTGTCCATCATGTGAGGCGTTATGATACGAATGGCCCTGTAAAGAGGTTCCGGTATGATGTGGAAGATGGTTTTGCAGCTCATGAGTCTCATAATAAGGAGCCAACAGAGTTTCATAGTAGAGGGAGTCCCAAGACCTATGACAGGGGTATTGACAGCAGGCTGGGGGATGCACCTAGGAGATCTAGAGAAGAGAGAGGCCATTTCAGATATGGTCGAGACTGGAAGTATAATTCCAACTCCAAGTCATTTGGCATGCGGTAATATGAAGAAGATTGTGCTCCAAGGAGATACCTTCATGACCTTTGTACCCTTTGTTTTTTTTCTCTCTTTGGGTGCTTTGGTTGATCGATAAAGACATAGTGAATCTGGTGAATTTTCCTCCTTTTGGTAGGGGGAAGCTTCACAATCCTTTTCCTCATCCATATTACAGTTCTTCTGGAACTATATTCACTATGATTTCATTGGCAGATGGCTGCTCATACTTCTTTTTTCTCTTCAGTCCTTTGTAGAAGATTTTTTAGACATTTTTTCTTTTGGCATATTCTGAGTTATGTAACCTCTGCATGAGGCCACTGAAATATTATCAATCAAGTGAAAATTCAATTTATGTTGGTAATGCTTGCTTCAAAGGTGAAGTTGATAATTGTTTATGTGGTTAAGTGCCATTCCTCGCATGAGACTATCACTTTAAGAAGTTAATTTATCTTTTTTTTTCCCCTAGTCATTCACAGGTAATGACCGATGTGATTAAACATCCCATCAGACCATCAGAAAAGATTGCACCCCCCCTCCCCAACCCAACCATAGAAAAATAAAGTCTGTGAAACAAAAATGAGGAAATTCTGACATCACTAATGGCATTGAATATATTGTTAATTTCCCTTTGTGAGAGAATAAAAATTGTTAAGCTTGATTCCTTTATAAATACGTAGTTTTTTTCAGTGTTTATGGTAAACCCTATGGTCAATACTTTTGCATAAAAAGTGACTGTATAGACTTTGGCTCCATATTCTTTTAAGAATTGAGATTACTTATTTTGTGGCAAAGGCAGTGGTGTGATCATGATGTATGCTTATTCTTGTTATTATGATAATAACTTCTCAAATTTTATTTGGGAGAATTTTTTACCCTTGTAACAGTGAGGGTGCATTGGTATTAGCACATGCTTCTTCTTCAGATTAAGTTCAGAATGTGCATTTTGTCGAGGCAATGAAATTTTGGTGCATTTGTAAATTTTATCCTCAGGTTAAGCAAAGTTGAGACAAGATTACCAAATTCCTGCAGCAATTTTTAACATTTTGTATTATTTGGTTATAAATACAGGAAAAAGCACAGGAACAGCTGAATGCTCTCGTAATATGTTCTTAATGTTCAGTTCAACTTTATTCATAGCAAGGAGGATTATGTAGTAGCTGAACCCAGTTAATTGCATATCATTTTCTATCTTGGTTTTGCAGGTTTTCCTTGTTTGCTCGATGTGGTTAAACAATCTGGTCGGAGGTGCTTCTAGGACAAACTATATGTATGTATGTTCTTTGGTTTGAATCAGGATAATTATCTGAATAGCTGAGATATCTTCCTTGCTTCTAGATCTGCTTTGAGGCTTTCTGAGGACAAATTGGGCACCTTTCTGTTTCGTGCCCATGAACATGTAATGTTTTCTTGCTTCATACTTATTTTAGTGAATCATTCATTGTTACAGTAAAGGAATCATACGGTTGTTATTGTCTTCTGGTTTTTGCTCAAAGTGTTGAATTATAGATATGCCTTGAGCGCAATGAGAAGGAATTTTCAGCTGTACTATCTGCCACATCTGCAAGATCCTTATTGTGAAGTTTTAATGAACCAAATCAATCTATTCATCTTTACATGTGATTCCTTACAAGGCTGTTCTATACTATGTTTATTTTTTTGGGGTGGGGGGAGTTGGGATAAATACAAGGAAGATCTGCTACGACCTATGCTTAAGAGCCCAACCTGACTGCTAGAGTTTACTCAACAGAGCCTCTCTTGGGAAATTGCTTTCCTGTACCAATTGTTCATGTAATCAATAGTCTTTGATGGATATGTACTGCTAATTGGCCACTGAACTACATTCTCGAAAGGGGAATTTTCTGTCCTTATTTTGGTTGACCCCTTGGAGAAGCAGAATGGACTGGATCCACACCTACCCCCCCCCCCCCCCCCCTATATTGAATGTCTAGTATCATTAGGTAATATTTGGGAGTAGGAATTTTAAGGTCATGCTGGATGCCAAATCACTGAAATTATCATTTTGGCATGCTCCATCGGTTTCCATACTTTACTCTCTGATACTGAAGCTTCTTAAAAAGCTAAACTGTTTTCCAATGAATCAGGATCTTTCCAAATTCAATGCTCTTGAATTTCAGTTTATGCGGCTCATAGGTACTTTCAGAAGTACACCATCAGAGGAAGAAGCAACCTAGGCAGTTTGAACCAGTTTTAACTGGTCTGCAGTCCTGGTTCTGGTTCACCTAAAGAATCAGTCTTGGGGTCATCTTTAGGACTAGTTTCTTATTATTTTATTGTGTAATAGTTTCCTTGTAAGGTTGGAATACTTCATATAAATTCCAAGCTTGTTTTAATTAAAATTCGTAAGAGTCCTAGTTGGTTAATGACCAGTGTATGTGAGTAGTTATTTCTAGTTTACTACATATTCAGAATTTTGATTCCCAATGCATAACATACTTGGAGAAAGTTTTCAGCGTATTCTTTCACAAAAAAGGACTTGATAGGCTGCTGTGGCTCATTCAAACCTGCCTGAAGCCGAATAGAAGAACCTGGTGCAGAACCACTATTATCTCATGGACCTCTTGTCTACCTTCATGGCTGCATGTAGAATTCCTCCAAATTTGCTCCCTTGAACTTAGACGGAGTAGCCTCTTTCTTCTGATCCTGCCTCTGCTGATCCACTCATCCACCACCGAATGTGAACCATCTCCACCACCAACACCACCAGATATCAGCAAATGGGTACGTTGTTCCATTTCCTTTTGTTCTTTCCTCTTTTTTTTTTTTTCGGTTTGACCTTGCTACCTATTGAGCTCTTATATTAATCCCCTTCTGAATTAATTATATGTTCCCTCTTCTTTCCTTTGAAACTGACAACAAAATCACTCCTTGGAATTTGGAAAGTTGACACTTCTTTTCCTCATGGCTGTCTCCCCCCTCCCTTTAACCCTTCCATGTTTCTCTTCTCACGTAGTCCCTTTTCTAATTAACAGGAGAAGTTCCTGGAAAATCAGTAAATGCTGTGACTCAGTTTGGTTGCAAGTGAAATGCAAATATTTCCCTGGGAAGTGAAATATTTTCTACAGGAAAAGTCATTTTTGGTATTTGGTTGCAAGGGAAATGCAAATATTTCCTTGGTGGGAAGTGAAGTATATTTTACAGAGAATGCAAATATTTCCCTTCACTTTCCTTTTCCCCTTTCTGACAATTAAATTTTCCATCTTGGTGATTTGGTCATGATCTTTGAGCACATTTGCATAAGGTCCTTGTCAGCGTTGTAACTGCAACATTTACTAATTTAGTGGTTGGAATCGGTGGGTTTTTGACACTTGCAAATGTTAATGGGTGAAAAGGGTTGCCAGATTGCGATGTTGATGATGGCATGATCAACACAGATTTAAGCAATTACTAGTTAATGAATGTAAATGAGCTATGCTTCTGAGAAAGTGATGGTGATGGGCCATGCCAACTTATGGTATTTTCATGTGGAAGATGAAGAACATCGACTGGTGCAACTTGGAGGTTGTGATGGTTTAGTGTGATTTTATTTAAAATGTCAGATGAGGTGTCATTCTGTCTATGGAGTTGTGATTACATATTCTGAATAATCTTACTTTGTTCTTCTGAAGGGAAAAAAAAAGTTTTGAAGAAAGTAAGGTGAATTTAAAATGCAAAATGAATGAGATGGAGTTTGTGAATATTGCCCTCTTTGTCCATATTGACGGTGTTGAATTTATTATTCCAAGGGAAGGCAATGATTTTTTTGCATTAGAGTTTGAAGTAGAAGGTGAATTTTCACTTCATCTTTCTACCAAACATTTTGATAGGATGTCAAAAGAAGCCGGATAGAATTTTAGAGATATATGCAGGGCGGGTCATGCTGGTCCTCAATTTGGTGATGCTGAAGAATCTCAACTTTTCAAGAACGAACTGATTGAGCAGAGGCTCTATAGCTCTACTCTGCGGAATGAGTTGCTCTGCCTTTACATATGCACCCCTCCAGAGCACTGGTTGGATTGAGTGAAAATGTCACTAGCCATTAGGGTAAGGAATACCATCATAACACAGCTGTAGCAGGGTCCTCCAAAAGGTTTTGTTTTACAGGTTGTTGCTTGTTTTGATGAAGCAGTAACGAGTAGCTGTCCTTCAAGGTGTCCAAAGTCATCCCTGGGCCAAGCGGGGAATCGGCTTGGAGAATGCTTCAGAGAATGGTAAATGTGATTGCTGATCAGATTGGAGAATTATTGTCTATTACTCTGCATTGTTTACTTTGACAATTTGGACAAACAACAAAAATCCAAAATAAAAGAAGAAAAAGAACTACACATGCATGCAAAAGATGTCACCGCAAGTGATCAATTTACACCATTCCAAGCTGTTGTGGTCATGCATATCGTCATTCATTACTGGTAGGCTTTACATCTGAGAGTTTTAATAGTACTCTTTCCTGGCAGTCATAACCCCAGTAAACCGTGTATGTGAGCTGTGTCCGGAACTCAGGATCATCAAATCCAACATGTAGCATTAGGAGCCACCTCAGGATCCACCTCTTACAGTTTGTTATCTTCAACATTAAAGTGTGTGAAAAACGATGGTCCAGCTGTTAAACAATCATAATTTAATTCTCCTGGTCTTGCTGTCTTTTGCCTGATTAATAGCCAAGAAACAGAATGTTCAGTATAAAATTGAGGAAATAACTCATTATCTACCGAACAGCACCATCACAAAAAGGCAATAATAAGTTACCACTCCTGATCAATGAGCATTGCATCTGTTAAACCAAACTCTCTTAGCTCTTCACTGCTGTGATGGACCAGCAAGCTGTACCTGTTAAGAAGGTGAATTTGAATGGGATGACATAACCCATTTTTAATATAAAATGAATTAGAACATTAGGAATGACGGAATCTTGACATCCTTAAAAGGATGCATGAATTAGCTCTGTTTACTGGAAAAACATATGGTAGAAACCACTCTTGAGTCATTTTGAATCATGAAGAAAGTAACGAATGATGCAGATTTTTGTTATGTTTTTCTTCAGCATTCTTTTCCCCTTAAATTTATGTGTTTTTTGTAGCCTACTGTGTCAATAAGCCAGCTAAATCTTAAATCTGCATGAGAGTTGCATTAAGTTAATGTTTATCTGTTTTATTTATGGCAGATCACAAATTCATGTTCAATCTATCCATTTTAACTCTAGGTTTAAAGTATTGGAAAAAGGTTTGGGTTGCCACTTTACCCAAAATAATGCCAAAGCTTAGGACCGACTCCAAACTCACCCCTCGCAAGATCCCGTATAGGTGGAACCATCACTTGGTAATGACCCTTTTGTAGTTAGTCAAGGTTTCTAACAGTAAGGTAAGATGGATTTGATTGTTGATTTTGTGTCTTGCAACATGGATTTCATTCAAGTAAATAGTTTGAATGAAGAATCACGGTTCTACTTTTTAGTGTCTACAGAATTTTATTTGTATGAGATTCTGCACATATCCTGAGAGAGAGAGAGAGAGAGAGAGAGAGAGAGAGAGCAGAGGACAATCATGAATCACCTTCCCCCAGATCCTGTTTGCATAACAATCATGCCTCCGTTTGAGAAATTGGTGAGGCCCTCGAATTGCTCGACAGTCCATTTGTACCATCTCATCAGAAAGACTCTCAATGTGAGACCATGTGAGACAATTACCAAGTTCATGTTGGGGTTCCTTTGACCAGGTGGCTGAAAGCGTCCAATGTCGATATCCGCCCTTAGGGTCTCTCTAAATCCTGCAACAGTAAATGCCCAAATAAATCTACACTCAATAAAAGTCTATATAATCTTCTCCAGTACTCTGCAACCAGCGACCAATTGAGGTGAGGAAGCCTAGTACAAATCACTCAAAAACCCACCTACCTGTTATTCGATCATAAACATCTGCAGCAGATTCACCATTGGGAAAACGATAAAAGAAACGGCCGTAGAGGACCCTGTAAGCCTTCTCAAGCCGCATTTTCTCTCTGTCCTGAAAATTCCCTTTTTACAGATCCAAATTCAGATGTAAACCCAACAAGAATTGGCTCAAATATCTAAAGAAACCCGTCTCGTATTTGCTTGAAGTACTAAACGAAATGAGCCTGGGCAAAGGCAGATACAGAAATGGAAAGAAGAATTCATAATCCACTCATACCAAAGTCTTGCTCACGGAGACGAGGCTCTTCTCTGACTCCGGCGATTCTGGAGGGCTCGAATGCTGTGCCGAGACTACGTAGCGTGTCAAGAGACCTCTTATAGGGGGAGACATAGAAGTAGACCTTCCAATCGTCCACTCCATCTCCTTCAATTATCTTTCTGATCCTCTGTCCACATTCCTCTGCATCTTTGAGACCCTTCTCTGTCAGGCTGATTTTGGGGTCGGGAACACGAGTGTAAGCAGTCTCGTCCACATTCCCTTCGCTTTGCCCATGTCGGACAAGAATTATGCGGCGAGGCCGAGGGGGCAAGACAACAGATGGATTGATGGAGGAAGTCTTCTCGGGGAAATTGGCCAAGCTACCGTTTGTGGAACCGTTGGCTTGGGTCAATCTGGATCGACCGAGCATGTCCTCGCAGCATCTGATGGAAGGAGGAGAAGAGAAGGGCTTGGGACGGGAGACGGGGAGATACAATGAAGGAGGTGAGCGTGAAAGCATGGAGGCCATTGCGGTGGAGAGGGGGGGGGGGGGGGGAGGTGAAGGAATGGTAGGCAGGCAGGGGTGGCTTTAGGAATGAAGCGCATGTACAACCAACCATGGAAATAGATGACCATTTATTGTGTGGGTGTTTGTCTGTGTGAGCCATGGGCAGCCGTTCACGTCTACGTCTACATGACAAAGTTAGACGTTCTTTGGACGAGTCAAAACTTAACACTTGCAGAGAGGACAGAGCGAGTGTTTTATCCCCGTATCAGATGGTTGTATGTATGCAGACAGTGGAAAAAGGTAGGAAGGGAGCGAGAAGGGGACCAACCAACCATGGATTTGAGTTTTTGAATGATATGAGAGACTGAGCCAAGTAGGTCTTCTTCATGGGGAAGGAAATAAATTAGAAGATAACAGATAGGGAGATATTAACGGATAGAGATGGAAGAAACGAGCTTGTCATTTGTCATTCATTAGCAAATGGAATTGAATTCTCAGTGTCAAATTAGTCCAACTTCAAGGGTGTCAATTCTGATTTTTCGATTCAATTCGATTTTGATTCAGTTCAGATACAATATGTACGAATCAAAAAGAAAATAAAACTGAACAACTATGTATGTATGTATATATCGATTATTTTGTATAGTGAAGCGTCTTTAGCTTCTTCGCTTATAGCCATGGCACCGGTGTGTGAACCACGTTAATTTTCTGTCATTTTTTGTTTTCTTTGTTACCGGATTTCTTGGGGTTTGTTTTAACAACTATGTATATATCTCTTTTACTTCTCATCCACTTTCACTGTGGAACTATTTTTTAATTTATCAAAAAAAAAAAAAAAAAACAAAACTATACATTTCACACTCAATTGCATAGCCTAGATGTAAAACATATGAATTTTTTTTTTTTTTTTTTTTCCGGTAAAGGGAGAATTTATTGAGCTAGGGGGTGTGTACAAGCAGTAGTCTCATGAGCACATGGGTCATGAAGTCACGGGGTGGATAACAACCAATCTGTCACACACACCATTGACAGGGCTTTCCGGGCTAAAGCGTCAACAACAACATTGACAGCCCGTTTTGTGATTAAAATATTTAATACAACATAATCAAATTATCTTATTTAAAGAATAATTTTAACCCAATTAACTTGATGCCAACCAAATATTAAAAAAAAGTTGGAAGTGGTGAATTAAGAGCATGGTTTTAGTGCATGGTATCAGATTAGGTATTGTTCACCTGCATAACCGATATGATATCGATACGGTATCAGCATGGATCGATTATATCAGACAAATTTATCCATAATTTTCCTTAAAAAATAGGAATTTTTAACTATTTTACCTCTTTTCCGTATTGTATCATTGATACGATATTAACACGATATCAAAATAGATCAATAGCAAAACCATTATGTATCACCCAATACAATATCGATAGCAAACCATGATTGTGAGGGTCATGGACTCATGGATGGGGAAAGGAAAGAGCCAAGTTTAGTTAATTCGGTACAGCCCTACTACCCTAAGTACTAGAAAGTGGGGACCATATTATTTACAAATAAAAAGAAGGGGAAAAGGCAATGTGCTTTAAATTGTGCCATCGTCCCCCCTCCCTCCGCCCGTACACAATGCATGTCTCAATGTGTCGTTGGTTTTGGATTCCCACCAAATAGCGATTCGATTCAGTTGGACACCAGGAAACCACGAAAAAGGTCCTTCCAGAACCTATGGTTGTCCTCCTACTCTCCTACGCACCTACTTTCCAACTCTGTGTATCGTTTCATTACTTTTGGAATAACAATGAACCCGGTTCGACCTACCCATCTATTTTTTTTTATCTTTAGCCGGTTTTCTTTTTTATTCAGACTCCCTCTTCCGTTGTGTGAAGTAGCAGATTGCATTGGATTTGGGCCCGGTTCAGAAGCTGCTCCACTCAATGCCACCTCTATCCATAGTTAGTAAATACTCGTATTATACATGTATCCGAACGTATGAATAAAAAAAAATTCCGTATTGCATATATTATTTTAGAGTCGGTAAAATACGTGCATTTTAAGAGTCGACGTATAATACTCGAATGAAACACATATAATACGCATATAATACATTTACATATATATATATATATATATATTAAAAAAAAAAAAACTAAAAACTATCTTAACTGTTAAACCAATTTTAATACTCATCGTTAGATTAAAAAGAAGCCTAAAATCTACCACGGACCAAACCCTCGTCTTTTCTCCAGTGGCTGGTTCCCCTTCTCCATTCCTGTCTGTCTCTTCTTCTTCTTCTTCTTGCGTTCTACCGGCGATTGCAACGGTGCTTCTTGCTTTCATCAAGTCGACGATTGCAGCGGTAATTCCTTAAGGTATTTTCCTGATTAGCTCGTAGTGTTTTACTTCAGAAGAAGAAAAGGACTATTTGTTTTGTTTTGTTTTATTTTCAAACTTGTAGTTTCTGGTTTTCTGACTTGGTCAAAAGCTGTTGTAGTCTGATATATGGAGGAGAATTTTTTTCTTGACTTATTTTTTCATTTATTTTTATTTGTTATAGACAATATTTTCTACACTTCATGATCACACGGTGTGATTCACACCATAGCCCTTTTCAAATTTCCAAATGTAAAAGAGTACATTAAGAAATGGGGAAAAAAATGTAACTGTTTCATGTCTGTGTTTTTGTGCTTATAACATGAAAGTAATAAGATGGTGATAGTGATGGTAGTGGTGATGCTGGTGGTGGTGTCTCTGTAGCAATGGTAATGGTGGTTCATGACCTATTGTTTCTTCAGACAACCATCACTTTTCCATACTTGGGGGTTGTTTGCCCACCTCATCCTCTTTCTTTTTCCTCTTCATTTTTATAAAAGTTCTTCTTAATTGTAAGTAGTAAATTTTATTAGTTTTTGGGTGATTTGTTAATACCATCTATCTCCCTTTACCTCATACCTATTTAGCCATTTCTTCCTTCCTTTCACACGAGACCTCTCCTTAGCTCTCCTTCCATTTGTCATTGGTTGCCAACCAACAGCTCCCTCTCTCTCTCTCTCTAATCTCTATTGCTTTAACAGGGATATAAGCAATATTTATTTCAATCATCCGTTTTGATTGGTCATTTTAAGCCCTACAATAAAGAATGTAATGAATCTAGGCTTGTTAACCAATCAAACTATATATTTAGGCACATCAATAAATGCTATTATTATTTTTATTAGGTGTTCGTTGCATAGTGAATATATGCACGTATTTTTGCTCCCAGATTTTTATAGAACAGTCGTATTATATATGTATTAAACACGTACCATATTATTGCCGTAGAGTATTATTGCGCCGGATTTTTTGAAAAGTATTATTGCCGTATAGTCTGTTTGACTACAGTGCATATCCGTTCCCATATTAATGCCGTTCCCGAACTTACTAACTATGCCTCTATCCATCGTTAACCTTAAATCCTAGATCTTCTTTGTATCTTTATAATTTATGTAGATTTTCATATTGACAGCCTCTTCAGGTGTCAAATAACCAGTAATTTTATTTATTTTTTTGTTTTTTGATATAACATATAATATTTTTAATAAAATAATAATGTTATTTCATGTGTATTCGGAAAAACGTGCATGATAATGATATTTTTGATAATTGATATAATGATGTTTGTAGATCTTTTCGAAAATAGGTTGTGGCAACGTTTCTGGTGGTTTTCTTATTGTCGATCGAAGCTCCACTCGTTGATTCAACAGACCTTTGTCGATCCGACAAGTCTGTTTGAAAGTAGATTGTGGCAGTGTATCGGTACGCATGGACAGTTTGGCGTTGGACTGTTCAGCATGTATGGGGCCCCTCCATTGGCACGCATGTGCATGCGCTTAACTTTAGTTGTATCTATAGTTTTTTCTCTAAGGAAGTGGTTGTGACCCATCCCCTAGTCTGGATGTTCCAGTCAATGGCATGTGAGACCGGGTCAATTTTCACTCATTGGTTTTGGATACCATATATCCATGCTTTCTATCTGTTTTATGTATCTTGATTTCATGTGTTTGGCATTGGGTACGCTTGAATGAATAGCCTTCTTTCTACCAAATAAAAGATGTCACTTTCAACTTATTTTTGAAAACCCTTTTGATACCCTTATTTCAAGGGAGCAATTAATTGAATGTGTCAAAATCTAATTATACCTATAAGGATGTCATTGAGACACTCCATTTATGTTTATAGAATGACATGGATGGGGCTCTTTTGTGGCACGACAAGGCGTCTGACGCACATTGGACGACCCAGAGTAATTTGACACACAACCCCATCCAACGCACGTGTGCTTGGCTGCGTGCAGGTGCTCCTGACCGTCTGATGTGCGCCATATGCCCTGCCACCCCACGGAGGATCCACATCCAAATGATATTTTTTTGGTTGAAAGGATCCAAATGATATTGACTTACCATATGTCAAAATTTACAACATAATTTATTTTTGGAGAAAAGTTCTTTGTGGGAGACATAGAACCACGCCCATACACAGTGGGGGTGAAATGAACACCCCACCGCCTAAGATGCCAGCGCATGTGCTCATTGGCCGCCACACACACGTGGCCCCTACGTTGAATGCTCCCCCTTTATTTTTAAAATAATTTTCCTTTATTGACAAACATCCTATGTATATCCATGCATGCCTACCTAGATTTGCCATATATCAAATTTCGGAACTCATCTTTTCGGGTATTGGCCTACATATCCATGCACTTTTTCATAGTATGGATATGGATTTTTTGGATCTCATAGATGACAAATTCTAATGCATAAAGTTTTCCCACATCCATAGTCAAGGGTTCACTGAAAATCCTAGGGTCATTATTAGTCTTTCTATTTAATTGAACGATCGAAATACCCTTCCCTTGCTTGCTTAACACCCATCCAATGACAATGACGGCACCAATGAAGGAGTATAGATGAAGAAAAACTATATCTAATTCTAATTACTTTGAAATTTTATTTTATATGTTAGCAGGTAACCTATAATTTTAATTACATTGAAATTTTATATGTTAGCAGGTAACCTTGAGGTCTTTCCATGGATTAAGCATCAATATCGTACTGGACATATTTAGGGATGTAAACGGATCGGATTCGGCTTGGATAGTGCTATATTCGCATCCGCATCTGATTAGCTTTCAGACGGATTCAGATAGTGCTAAACGGATGCAGACACGGATACAGATCAGATATTTTATCCGTTTACATGTAAATATAGCTTTTCAGATAGCTATAGCCTATCCGTATCTATATCCGTTTAGCTTTCGAATGGATTCGGATAGTGCTAAACAGACACGGATATAGAATCGAATTTCGGCTATTCATTTACATCCCTAGTTGTATTAGCCAAAATGTATCAATATCAATGGTGATCAATGTCAATACCGATAAAACATCAATATAATAAAAAAGTAATTTTTATATTAGAATCGACCCGATATGACCGCTGTGTATTGGTATCGATATCAGTATCGGTGGCAACCGATACCAATTACCATGAACTAAAAAACCTTGGGTCTATCCATCCAAAGAAGTGAGGTACCACATGAACTCACACGTGGGAGATATTAAGACCTTCTTAGAGATTGCTTTTTAGGCTATCCGGCCACTTGGGGAATCCTTTCCCTTTAAATCCTGGCTTAGTAGGACTGTAGGATGGGCTGATCTAGGATTTATAGCTGTGGCATGAATGGTGTTTTGCCTTTTTTTTTGTTTATATTATTTTGTTAACTTTCCAATAGTGTGGTTGTACCACAAGGTCCACAATATGAAAAATTCCATACAAAATTTAGAGAAGTAACAAAGGAGGATGAGTTTCCACTTTCTTCAAAAAGAACAAGAATCAAGAAACCATTGGTGCAACCAACCATTAAATGAATGTTGTTTAGGAGATACTAATGTCTTGGTGGTTTTATTTATTTTTTTGGATAAAAAGAAATCTTATTGCAAAGGAGTGCGAGAAGTACACCCGGCATCCTTAGAGCATAGGTCAAGGAACCAGGGAGAGGAAATAGGTCAAAATGTATGACTTGTCATAGACAAAGCCTTCTGAGCTAGAGAGTGTGCAACCGTGTTTGCATCTCTAGAAATGTGAAGGAAATTACAATCGAGGAAAGAAAGGGTCAGAGCTCTAATATCATGGAGGGTGGTACAAATGACCATTGGAGAATCATCTGTTGGGTTTGTAATGTAGGAGATAAGATCAGCATTATCTGACTCCTGCGGCAGCCAATTGAAACCCCGGGAGCACGGCTAGTGACTCTCCTAGTAAGACCTATTCCACCACCCGATTTGTCCAGAGGAAGAGCAGCATCACAGCTTATCTTAATGAAATTCGAGTTAGGAGGACTCCATGTTCTTGGTGGTTTTATGATTCTCACAACTACATCACATGTTGTGGTCTCTTTTCCTTTTTCTCATTCTGTTGCAGATTTTTTTTTTGGATTGTCCAATAAAAAGGTATGGTATATCAGGTATGATTTAGAAGTCATTAGATTGGAATAAGATCGAGGGACATATGCCAGTCAGGAAGAAGAAATGGATTTCACAAATTTCCTGTTGGATTTGAGCCCATCAGCCCATGTACGTGTGTAGTCTATAATCTAAACAAGACTATACAAAGAGGGATGAGAAGAAAAAATGGAGGATGCATGGATTTAACAAATTCTGATTCGATTCAAATCAAAATAGATAGTTTCTACCAAAGAATCAAAATAGACGGTGGCTTATCCCAACCACCCAATTTTGAGTTTTTGAAACTCTTTTATGATGATGATGATGATGATGGTAATAACAGTGGAGATCACGGACCACACCGGCATGTACAACACAGAGATAAGAGTGAGTCAGAATAAGAATTTCCCAAAATGTAAACTACCGTAACACCTACGATCTATGGCCGGCAGCTTTTTCCTCCGCCTTTCTTGGGTCTGAAGCTCTCCTTCTCCCTCCCCTGGTGTACTCACCTCTCACTCAATACGCATCGGTGCTTCAATGTGGAGTGACGGATAATAGGATACGTAAATATGGTGGTTCCCGCTCCCTCCCCAATGAAGGGAAAGGCTGTCATGGATCATCAATGTACTCACATATTTGAATGAGAGAGAAGCCCACACCATTATAGGATGTCGTCAGCGTTTTATAGATTGGATAGATTAGAATTATAGTCTATAGCCCTATAGGGGATATGGAAATAGGCCCATAGGAAGGTGAGGACTGAGACTCTGAGAGAGAGAGGGTAAGAGCAAAAAAAGGGCAGCGGCGGAGAAAGCATGACAGGACCCACCTGCTTCTTCGAAACCTAAGAAACAGAAAGAGCTGCTGAACCCCTCCTCAGCTCCTCAGCTCCTCAGTCTCAGTGAGAGACACAATTGGCCCCACTTTCTTCTACTTCTTCTTCTACCAAATAGGAACAAAACAGAGAGAGAGAGGATCTCATCCTTTGATTAATAATATGCGTTTTAATTGGAATTAGTTGGAAAAAATGGACCACCTCTTCTCATTTCCGCCAGTACCTATTTTTGGAACATTTTGCAAGCATCATTTTTCCATTAATTGCACCCTTTTCTTTTAACGATCTGAAAGTCACTGATGAAAAGTTTTTTCAAACAAACTTCGAGTTTCGATTAGAGATCAGTATATCACATTTTAGATACCCAACTGTGTAAGCTAGAGAACATAACATAAACCCATCAGAAGAGGTCAGGTTCAACAATTTTCACTTATTACGATATTTGGAGATTCGGGTTCATCTCATACATATAATGCCTTTTTTTTTTTTCTTTTTTTCCCCCTTTTTTTTTATTGATTTCTTTATGAATTTATATATCAATCAAACAGGGAGGGACCAGACTTTTACACCTTAAAGTTATAATAACTGAACCCCCTACCTTTCTCATTAAAAAAACAAACAAATCGTTTGGATTGGGACTTTGAGATCATGTACGTGGTGGCGGCTTGTAGTTTGTGTAGCAGGCAAAGGATGATCACTTACTCTTACTGCTATTGCTGATGCTTCTGTGGTGGCAATTTTTTTGCAAAAGGAAGGGTGGTTGCCGGGTGGTGTTGGGGCTGTTGCTCTTCATCTTCTTATATTTTTTCCGTCTTTCCTCCTTTCTTTGTAAAGTAATCTTCTGTCAAAGATCATTAACTTTTTTTCCAGTGATCTTTTCTGATTTTATCATTAGTTTTGTCAATTTTAATAATTTATTGGATATGGCCTTAGTATGAAATAATTAAGAGGATTTGATTTTGGGAAACCTATTTTGGATGTATTTAAATCATGGAGTACCGACCCAGTTGGCAGAGAGAGAGGGAGAGAGAGAGAGAGAAATCAAATCATGGCTAGGTAGTCATCACCATCTCTCTCTGCTACTATATCTGGCGCACCTCTTCCTACACTACTGCCACCACCACCACACAACATCCCCGCAAACCCAACAACATTGACAGCAACTGCCTGCATTAACTCCGGCGACTCTTAAGTTGCCGACGCCTTCCATCTCTCTATGTCTCGTTTGTTGATTTCAGCACTCTATCATCTCTCTCATGCATTTTGCAAAGCAAAACCAACGCAAGTGACCTACCCATATGTACACAGGCACGCACGTGTAAGTAGTAAATAAAAAAAGAAAGAAAAAGAAATACGTGCCTTGTAGATCTTGTTTTGGCTCTTCCCTTTTATTGGTGGGTTTTTCTGTGGGGTTCTTGGGGTTTCTTCGTTTAGTATTACTTAGTAGAGGTGTAGTGGAATCTCCTCTTTAAATGGAATTTTAGTTGCAGGATCAGACGAAACCCCACTGGCCAGTCACTATTATTATCGTCTCCTTATCCGCAGCAGTTAGAAGTTGGGCATAGACTAATAACCCAACGATTCATATCGCGAACCAGATGCAAAGTTACGAATCAAATTCCGAGCTCTTCAGTTTTACTACAGAAATGGAGATGTTAGGGTTCCCCTCGAAGAATATCCAGCAGCATAGAGATGGTAACTCGGTCGTGTGGAATGGATTAATCTTTCGTAAACCAGGTACCGCAAGAGATTCCTATCATCAGCCCGAGTTCCATAAACTCGATATCTCATCTAGGTTCTCTGAAGGAACGAGTGAGAACCTCGTCGTTTTACCCGAATCGGGTTGGCAAGAGAACAGGTTAATGGTGGATGATTCTTCTTTGAGATGCGTGTTTCCCTGCGAAGGAAACGAGAGGCCGAGTCAAGGGCTCTCGCTTTCTCTCAGCTCAAACAAGCCTTCTAGTATCGGGTTACAGTCGTTCGAGCTCAGAGAGATGACGAATCATCATCATTTCTTCGGGAAATCGGCAATTCTTCAAGAGCAGCAGCAACAAGTCCCGCAAGATGTGTTTTTGGGAAAAGCTGTTGCCAATCTTCATCAAACACAGAAGCACTTCGAGCTCAAGAGCTCAAAGTACTTTGTTCCTGCCCAAGAGCTTCTGAATGAGTTCTGTAACCTCGAAATAAAGCAAACGGATCCATCGAAGCAAGAGCCCCAGAAGACCAACCAATGGGAGGAAGGTAGTAGTTCTTGCAAGCAATCTCTATACGCTCCAGAGCTTCTCGAATTGCAGAAACGGAAAGTGAAATTGATTTCCATGCTCGAAGAGGTATGCTGTTGGATTCCCTTTTTTTTTTTTTTCTTTCTTTTTCTTCTCCCAATTTCTCTGTTAAAAATAAGTTCTTTTAACCCCATTCTCTACTCTGTGATGGTTGGTTGATTGGTTCTGGAAGAATTGATTCTTGAACTAATTGAGCGACTACGGGCCTTCCCTTTAATGCCCACATCCTGATCAGTCCTGCATCTCATTAATTTTCTGTAATTCTGAATATTTCATCCCTTCTTTTGAGTTTTAACAAAAAGAAGAAAAGCCTTCAGGAATAGCGATTGATCATTAATAAATAATTCTGTTGCTTAGGTGGATAGAAGATACAGGCAATACTGTGATCGGATGAAGGCTGTGGCAGCATCTTTTGAAGCAGTGGCTGGTGCGGGAGCTGCAAAGGTGTATTCAGCATCAGTGTCGAAGGCCATGTCAAGGCATTTTAGGTGTTTGAGAGATGGGATTGTGGGGCAGATAAAGGCCACCAAGAAGACAATAGGGGAGAAAGACCCAGTTAAACCAGAAACAACCAGAGGCGAGACACCAAGGGTCAGGCTTCTTGACCAAACCCTTAGGCAGCAAAAGCCATTTCAACAGATGAGCTTGATGGAGAGTCATCCATGGAGACCCCAAAGAGGCCTCCCTGAACGATCCATTTCTGTTCTTCGTGCCTGGCTCTTCGAACATTTCCTTCACCCGTAAACCTCTCGTCCTCTCTCTTTTTCTCTCATTTGCAGTTGGAATCAGAGCTTTCTGCAATCAAGAAAGTATAAGCCAAACTAACGATTTCAGAGCTTGAAGTTCTGTCATTCTACTTCTCTTGGCCATGAATTTAACATCTTTGCCTTGATAGAGGGCCCATCATATACCCCACTCACCCCACCCCACCATACCATTAACTCTTCTTAGTAGTAAATTCACAAGTTGTGTTATCTTGCCAGGTATCCAAGCGACGTGGATAAACACATCTTATCTAGCCAAACTGGTCTCTCAAGAAGCCAGGCATGTCCATGTCCCTCTCATCTATTTTATATATACTAACCTAGGTTCTTGCCTCAGTTGCAGAGGGCATATCTGCTTCATTCCCATTCTTTTGATTTATGTTTCCAATTGTCACCACAGGTGTCAAATTGGTTCATTAACGCAAGGGTTAGGCTATGGAAACCCATGGTGGAGGAAATGTATTTGGAAGAAACCAAGGAAGAACAGCAAGACAATGTAGGCTCCTCATCAGATGGGATTACAGGATTTGACAAGAAGAACTCTTGCGGCCCAAGCCATAGCCAAAACTCTCACTCTTGTTCTGAGGAGGACATGAAACCCACGCTGGATTCATTCTCTTCTTCTATCGTTAACAATCCAGATAAAGGAGAAGAAAGTAGAATGAAGGGAACAGCGTTTGGTGGTGTTGATTTGGACTTTTCTTCCTACAATCACCATATGACCATGGCCATGGATAGCAATGGTGTGTCTCTGACTCTGGGATTACAACAGCTTGAATATTGTCAATCAGTACATTACTCGATCCTGGACGGGGAGGAACAGAATCTGCCTTACAGGAACTTAATGGGATCACAGTTGCTCCATGACTTGGCCGGGTAAGGATAGAAAGACTAAAGTTCTCTGTTAGATAATTTAATTAGCTACCCAGATTTCTGGACTACTTGCAGCCCTCTGGGGATATTGGTGATGGCAGATGGAAAGAATTAATTGGTACTGGTACATATGATACAAACATACTTTAAAAAAAAAAAAAAAAAAAAAAAGTTGCATATACTGTGAAGGAAAACCGATAGAGTTCTACTGTGAAGTATAGATAGAGTGCTATACTTTTCCTGATCTGATAGGTTGGAAGTGGGATTGTAATTGTGATTCATTGATGCAAGGGTATAGATGTCATACATACAGATACTACTACTACTTCTATTTCATTTTGTTTTTATAACTTGTAAGTGAATCTGGGTCATTCCTGATCAACTGTGTAGAGGCTGGAGAGAATCAGATCGATATGAATTCTTTGCGCCATTTCTGGTCGGCAGGTATCACTCTGATTAAAACATTGCTGGTTGACACGCCATAGGGTTGTTTGAATGCTTCTGTCCAATTTTTGGGGCCATAGAGCACTGAAACTGGGTGCTCGAAATTTAGGGTTCTGGCAGTGTTAACTGCCAAGTTCTTGGACACCCATGGGTTTTTGTTCACCGTAAAGGAGGAAAATGATCTCCTCTAGTTCCCTGCCCGGCCCAGTTCCTTAGTCCTTCTAATAAGGGGGGTGGACCCCATCCAGGTAGAGTGTTCAGGTAGAGGTAGGGTGGTCATTGTGGAGAACTGGAGGGGATAAAGGTCCCAGTAAAGGATCCAGGAACGGTGATCTCGGAAATCAATGTGTTATCAGATACGAAACAGCACATCGATATGGTGGGTTTCACGTTGGTTTTTTTATCTTTTTACCCTTGGTCCGTACCATTATAATGATGTGGGATTGACCGGGAATCAGGCTCAGTTGATACCGGTGGATCCCAAACCTTCCTAAAACCATGTGGACATCAACACTTGGAAGTTAGTTTGCGGAAAATATGAGAAATTGTCGAGTCCAATGAATCTTCACGTACGTGAGTGTACGTGAACGACTCACAACCGTTCAGATGGAATATTCTCACAAATTGGATAAACGATTGTGAGTCGTTCACGTACGTGAAGATTCCTCGCTCACAAAGTTGTCACCTTCTATTTTAACAATCCTTTGTCATATTTTTCAAAGTTATTAAATTCACTAGTTAATGGAGAGGTTAAAAAAAATATTCAAAAGTTGAAAGTTATTTAATGCAGTATTTATCTGAAATGAAAGTGTTTAGCCTTGTTGAGGAAAAAAAAAAAAAAAAACACAAAGTATCCTAAAGGGCAAAAAATTAAAAATAAAATAAAGCTCCAATTCTTAATTGTAAATTCTGTGAATAATGTGATGTTTTGTTCCTTGTA
This sequence comes from Telopea speciosissima, assembly GCF_018873765.1. Classification (NCBI taxonomy): domain Eukaryota; kingdom Viridiplantae; phylum Streptophyta; class Magnoliopsida; order Proteales; family Proteaceae; genus Telopea; species Telopea speciosissima. The sequence goes on along the minus strand of NC_057916.1, from coordinate 82,976,291 downwards.
TCAGTCTCTTGTACTTTGTATATCTCCTAACATGTATCCCTCTTCCCTTGCATGTTTTTAATGCTTATGTAGTTATACCTCTTATAGTGCTTTTAACATGTATCTCTCGTCACTTGCATGGGTATCACACTAATGTAGTTAGTCGATTTGTGGGATATGGATATAGTGAGCTAGTCATGAGGAAAGGTTCAAGAAGTCTGACTTCACTCGTACTTTGTAGTTCATCAGACCTAGTGTATGTTTAAGTCTTAAAGATACCTGCAACGATGTATCTTGCTATGTTTAATATACGTATTAATTCAGTGTCTTGTTTTATCGGTATTTTGAATCTTGTAGAGGATTGTTGGAATTTTTTTTTAATGTTTTTAAAATTAAAGATTCAAAATAAATTTAGATTTTAGTTGAGTGTGTCCTTTGGGGATATCTTTTTGGGATTAATTCTAAATTTTGTTTTTCTCTCGATCATAGTTTGTCAATGTCAGTGAGTTGGTGGGTATAACCTTCAGATTTTCCTGTGTAATCACATTTAGTAGTGCAACTTGTGTGATTAGAGAGTTGTTTTATCTTAGATGTATAGATGCATGGCTAGTCAACTTAAATTGCACAAATTGGGGTATTTAAAAACCTTAAGGAGAGTATCTTTTGATGCGACTCAACTCTACCTTCTATTCCGTTGATACAAGAGGACGTATATTGGTGGTGTAAATTCCTACTTCAACTTCTACAAGGATATTTTGTTGACGTACAAACTGTCATACGAACAAGCAAATAAGTCTTATACTACTGCCCATCTTATATAACATGTACAGCAAATATTCTATTCCTTGACAATTGCAAGTTCTTGTTCCATGGTTGTTATAGGAGAAAAATATATAACAAATAAAAACAGATAATTGGTATTAGATATATATTTGAAATTTTTTTCTTTACAAATAGTAATAAAAAAAGATAGGAAGGAGAGAGAAAGAGAGAGATTGCCAAACTAAAAATATGCACTAGCTTCACTTTTTATCAGTATTTACTCATTGTGTATAAATGCCCCACCCCCTCCATTTTTGCCATTTGTTTTGCAGTTTAGCAATGGTCAAGGATCCTTTAAAATTTAAGAATAAGTTACCAAACAAAAAATGTATAAATGAAAATTTTAATATACATATTTTGAAGACTAAGGACACCTCTATTTACATCACCTACCTAGTTTTTAATTTGGTTGAATCATCAACATTTTTTTCTATTAAACGAAAACATGTATCACCAATTGGCCCTATTTAGCTAGAAAAAAATATTATGTTATATATGAAACAAGTTTTATTGGTAAAACTATGTCTATATCTTTAAAATGTACACCTAATTACTTAGATTTGATTTAAACTTGTGAGCCAAAACCGGTATGATCATGTCCCTCTCCCATTAATAACATTGCAAACTTGATATACTTTTTTATCCATTTTAGATTTGATCAATGGAGAAAATTATGTCATCCGAAAAGATTCCCAATGGTTCTTGAGAGGTGGGGGTAGGGGTGTCAAAAAAACCCAGCCAACCGACCCAGCCCTAACCCACCCTGAGCCTGGACAGGGTTGGGCTGGGCCTAGGGATAAGGAAGGGTTGGGCTGGGTTTCATAATTGGTAGGCCCTGGCAGGGCTGGGCTCGGCCTGGGTTGAGGCCTCGACCCTGTCAGGGTCAACCGGACCCTGTATTCATGTATTATATACTATATACTATTTATTATATAAATTAATATAGTATTTTAATATATTAGATATATATATTATAATACATCAAAAAGTAGGTGGGGGCTTTATTAAGTGAGCTGTGATGCCATGGTGGGCTTTGTTAATTTCAAAATTCAATGGGCCATCAGGGCAAATCAGGGTTGGGCCGGGCTTGTTAGGAATTGAAACCGGCAACTAAGTTGGTCGTTAAATGGTTGATTAAACATGGGATTGGGATTACTTATTTTCACCTTCAAAAAAAGATTTGAAAGATTTTGTGGAAGCTTAAACTCCACCCACGGTTTAAGTAGTTCATGAGAGGATATTTGATTGAACTAGAATCTGAAATTTTACACTGTTAATCCAGAACCTATCTAGTATCTTCTATCTAATAGTTAAATAGTCACATTATTCTTATCGATAATATGTAAAACGGGTTTGTGTAACCGATGAGAGGGGTGGTGGGACTTTTATTGCCCCTGCGCCGCATGATGTGCACAGCACCCCACAGTAGTACTGGGGCGATAATATTCCGGGTGGAGGTGGGGGTGGGGATTTCAAAATTACAGATATTTTGATCATTCATGTATGAACGTGCACCAAAATTTCCACAACATGAACCCTAACAAAAGCACCCATATTCCGAATCAATCAGTCCCTATTAGAAAGCCGTTTGACTTCAAAATTACTTATATTTTCAAGTGTGAACGTACGCCAAGATTTTCACAACATGAACCTAACGCATTGAATAAAAGGCACCCATATTCCAAATCAATCAGTCCTACTATAAAGTCGTTTGTGTGATTACATTTGTTGTTTCATAAAAAATAAAAAAATAAAAAAACAAGTGTTTTGACTTCAAAATTACTGATATTTTGAGTCATTCATGTGTGAACATGCGCCAAAATTTCCACAACATGACCCTAACGAATTGAATAAAAGCACCCTTATTTTAAATCAACCAATTGCAATTATACAGCATGGAACAAAAACTTGATTGAAACATGTCGAAATCAACGAGTTAACTCGGTTTTTCAGGTTTTCGAGACGAATTGAAGGGAGATTTTATAAAATCCCTAGATTCGATCCGGTTTCGATGGTTTCAATCAGTTTCGATCATATTTCGGTGGTTTCGACATGTATGTCTAGCGAAACTAGGAGAAGCTTGACTCGAAATTTGGATAGACAGGTATTTATGCTAGAAACTGTCAGAAATCAGGACAGACATTTAGTTATGTCTAATATCATTTAAGTAAATGTTTCATTTACTTGAAATGTTATTCATAAATAAACAACTATCTTCTATTTGAATGCAATAAAAATAGTTAAAAAATTAAATTCTAAAAAAAAAAAAAAATCAACCCCCTAATTCAAGAACAAAAACTGAATTTTCGACGGTAAGTGTAATTTTTAAGTTTCTAATGTTGAGGTTTTTCTCAAATCTAAAAATTTCATAAATAACAATATGACAAAACATTGCTAAAAACAAAAAATGCGGTAAAATATTCATTTGTTTTGATGTCCAAAAAAATATTTTCATTCAAAGTGATTTTGACAGCATTTACGTACATCAAATTAAGTTTGATCGGTACATAATTCCTTCAATATAAATCAAATTTAAGTAATCTTGAGCTTATTGGAAAGCTATCAACAAAATTTTCTAACAAATCTAAGATTGTTTAAATCTCATTTATATTGAAGGAATTATGTTCCGATCAAACCTTATTTGATACCATGTCAAAGAACAATATACAGATCAAACTTGGATCAAAACTACAACTAATATTTTTAGTATTCTCTATGTGAATCTAATGCATGGATTGAGTTTAAAATATCAAAAATAGGCAGCACAACAAGAATCAAGACAAAAAATCAACTTTTAAACTTCAAAACCAAGGTTCAAGTTAACCTGAAGAAAATCTTAAGTTTTGATCGAGATATGGTCAAAATCAAGACGAACTTATTACTGATATTTTGAGTCATTCATGTGTGAACGTGCACCAAATTTTTTTTTTTTTTGGTGCAATTCAAGGGCCCATCGGCCATCAACCTCAACAGGACCCCACAAGGAGGCAATGAGGGGACCCACAAGGGGTCAAATATGGTACCCAAAGGCTCCACTTCTTGAAAAGCAATTAAATGTGGACTAGGTATTGCTAAGGAGACTTGAACCACCGATCAAGCGCCTGACTCCACTTCTTGAAAAGCAATTAAATGTGGACTAGGTGTTGCTAAGGAGACTTGAACCACCGATCAAACGCCTGACGCAGTTCTCCCAAAAAAATAACGAACCACCAAGGCAAACCCTGGATCGACGCGTCAAAATTTCCACAACATGAACCCTAACGCATTGAATAAAAGCACCAATATTCCAAATCGATCAGTCCCTACTATAAAGTGGTTTGACTTCAAAATTATTGATATTTTCAGTCATTCATGTGTAAACGTGGGCCAAAATTTCCACAACATAAACCCTAATACATTGAATAAAAGCACCTATATTCCAAATCAATCAGTCCCTACTATAAAGTGGTTTGACACTTTCTTATGCTATCCATTTGCATAAAGCATTGCCTGATTTTTCTTTTTCTCTTTTCTGGATTTGATTACCATAGGGGAAATTAATTTTCCTAGATTCCTTTCAGATTTCCAAATTTTCATCTACTTGATCTTTTCCATTGGAAAGTTATCAGCACAAACAAAAATGTAATGATACATCATATCAATCCATAATTTTTTTTTCTTTTTCAATTCGAATGTTAGTTTTTTGTTTTTTCTAAAAGTCAACTGTTAGATTGAAGAGTGACATCTTCCAGCTAAGAAAAATACCTGATAAAGGTTGATTTATTCAATAGTTTTATTTAGGGGTGTAAGTTTGATCCCGTCGGCCCAAACCTGTCTTGGCTTGAGATATTTGGTTCTAAGGGTTGGTCAGGATTGAAAATTTTTTACCCTAAGTCAGGATCGGGTTGGACTAGAGTTGAGACCTCGGACTAAGTCTGGCCTAGCCTGACCTGACCCTGTTTTAAGTTATATTATAAAATCTATATATATATATATATTATCAAATTTAGGATCAAACATAATTTTTTATTACACCCATGTGGTCACATGCATTGCCACACATGTTTATGCACACAAAATAAGTAGATGCCCCTTACGGTTTATTTGCCCACAAAATTTAAACCGATCAAATTTTTTACATGACAAAAACAGACACCCAACCTAAGTGGTTTTAGGGTCGAGACCCCTACTCCTCACCCAATCGTTATCACCTCTAATTCCTGGCCGCTTCAATTTCCTCCAATTCCTCACATAGAAGCGGAATGACTACCCTTCCCCTTGCCCGAACACACTGCCCAAGGTGGGGTAGGATGATCATTTATGCTCCTATGTGAGGAATTGGAGCGGACAGCGAATTGGAGGTCATAAAAATTCACTCCTCACCTAGTACATCTCCTCCCCCTTTATCTCCCCTTATCCTCTTTTGTAACATGGATAACAACAACAGCAACAACAACAACAATAATAATAATAAGGGTAAATTACACGTCAATCCCTAGTTTTCAAACGAAACTCAAATCACCCTTTGGTTTTTGAAAATACTCATCCGTCCCCCTCTATAGTAACGGTGTTAGTCTATTGTAAAATATTGGTGCGAAGGACTATTTTATCCTTATATTAAAACATTAGAATTAAATCATCACTTAACAGCATAAAACACTGGTCAAGGGTAGTTTAGGGATTTAAATTATTTAACTGGATGATATCATCACTTAACAGCATAAAACTAACGTTAGGGACTAATTTATCATATTGGGGTGTAATACAGGGGTGGATTTTGAAATTTTCAAAAACCAGGGGGTGACATGTAATCTATCCTAATAATAAATGAGAAGGTTTTCATGCACGGCAAGATGAAAGAGGGATTGGGTTACGATGCGTAAATAGGGGGATTTTTTATTTTCAACATCCTCATGACGGTGCATGGTCGTGTACGAACGTTTTTCCTAATAATACTAATACATCCAACCGATTCACTGAAACTTGATTTTTTATTTTTTTTTAATTTTTGGTAGAGTAGGGCTTGGTTATATGACCATCAAACCTAAAGAAAACCTTCTCCAAAATAAATAAATAAATCTGCCTTCGTTTCATTATTCAATACCCATCAATGCCATCTGAGTAGCATTCTCATCATTGTTTTCAGAAGAAATATGATGAAGGAAAAATGATTTATACGGGAAAGGGTGAGTGACACACCTGCATCCAAACACAGAAGGGCCAAAATAACTGCCTCAAAACTTATGAAATGTGAAATGATTACTAATATTGATGCTTCTGTGTGCATTCTCATTGGCCTGCTTCACAGACATTGGGACCATGCTCCTCCATAAGAAACACTTCCTCTATGATGAAATAATGAAATATAAATGCAAAAGAAACCATACAAAACCATGGCACATCCCACTATCCACGAAGTGGGATTGATAGTTGGATGTGGGGACCACTTAAAAGTGGTGGGTCATACTAGAAATTTCTTTTGAGTTGTTTTCAAATTTTAATTTTTTGGTAGAAGAGTTGTTTTCAAATTGAAGTGGGAAATCTCTAACTTTAACCTCGGTGCATGATAAAATCTAATATTAAATCGTTCACCACGTAAAGACATCATGAATTTGTTTTCCTGTTTTTACCTACAAAATAGAAAAAAAGTTGCTTTCCTGCAGCTTCGCGGTGGTTTCCTCTCACCCTCTGTGCTTGACTGGTGGGTGAATTTAACTAATTTTATTATCCAAACATATCCCAAACGAATTCCCCTCTTCGTTGGTAAATAAGTATTATCAAAATATCAACCCTTAAGAACTTGTACCCAAAATGCATAAGGACAAGTAAGTTATCTCCAACATAATTTAACCAACAAGGCCTTATTATGAATCAATAATTTTTAAAAGGGTAATTATCAGGGCCACCCTTGATGTTTGCTTATATTTTAACGTATATCTATTAATTATCATAATATCAACGCCACCTCTTCTTTATCAAATTAATTCTACACATACCCTTTATCGTTAGTTAAGAACTGTTAAATAGTGATGTCATCCATTTAATATTTTTTAAAAGATATTTCTGCCCTTCTTAGTAGGAATTACCTAATCAACCCCTTCAATTAAAACACCCATAAACCCTTCTTCGTCTTAGCACTCACCGACAACGTCCACTACGTCTTAAACTAAGTTCGGCGATGCTTCTTTCTCGAACAGAGCTGCCGAGAGGAGCAAAGACAGGTGTGACGTCTCGGAATTATTCGATTATTCCTTCCATTGAATTTAAACTGAAAAAAAAATAAAAACTAGAGAGGTGGATACTATGATCCGGAATCTCTCTGCGTTCTTTTTTTAGAACCTCAAAAGCGGTGGAACGCCCACCACTTCCTCTCCTTCCAACTTTGATTCATTCTCAATTATTGTTATTCTAATCTTCTTCTTTTTTTTTTTCTTTCAAGATAAAATTATTTATTATTAATGGACACTGATAATGCTTCCACCATTAGAATCAAGATCGCCAGAGCTAAAGCTTGGTATGGTCAGAAAAGTGGAGTGCCTCTACAAGGGCTTTTAATCGGATGATGTGGGGAGCTTCAGAGACAGTGGCGAAAGAACCGCCATCCTCGACGTGGGTGGGACTGGTAGATCACAGGAATCGAACGGACTAGATTCGTCGATTACAATATATTCGTAAGGACAGTTTGTCCTTGTCCCTTCTCTACATTCTCCATCATCGGAGTATCGATGATGATACTGCTACTGCTGACTGATACGATCATAGGTAGTTGGATCATTGTGTTGGGTTTAGTCTATTAGGGGTAGATGAATAATTTGATAAAATATGATTATATAATGTAAAGAAAGAGATTGTGAAGGACAATGAAAAATTAACTCTACTTCTCTCTTTGTCTCTGTCAATCTGCTTTCTCTCTCCGTCTTCTTCTTCTTCTTCTTCTTCTCTCGTCTTCTTCCTCTATCTCTAATCATTGACGTATCATTGGTCCGACCTGCCTCGGCTCTTCTGCCTCGGTCGTTACACTGACAATGGCTGGTAGTATGGTCGGAGTGAGTATCGTTGGATATGCCGGGCACCGAGAATCCTATGTTGCAGTTCACCGCCAGCGGTGGTCAATCTGCCTGATTGTGTTTTCTTGGTGGATGACTTGTTCTTCTTCACTTCCCGACCCCCGTGAACTATCAACCAGAAAGGTTAAATCAAATTAACGCAGAAAAAGAGAATAGATTTTCTTGATAGGATTTGAGATTTAAAGGGGAAAATTTGACTTCAGAGGTAGGGTCATGTCGAAGAGGCTAGATCGGCGACATCTACGATTGAGGTTGCTTCACCGGAGGAAATACTTCTGGGCATGACTGGCGATCTGGGTTGGAGTATGAGTCTTGACAAAATTTCTAGAGATACCCCTCCAATCTCATTTCCCAACCTTCTGGAGACCTAGTTGTAGCCATTGTTGCCGCAGTGAGAACAGTTGTGCGACATCTTTCTTTATCTTTGCCGTCTCCGATGGGTTTTCCGGTATATAGAGAGAGGAGTGAGCGGAGTTCGTTTGCAGACAGAGAGGGACGGGTGGAGAGACAAGAGAGAAATATGGGAAAGACGGTCAGGGTTGAATGAAATGGGGAAATTTGGATGTTGAAATACAGCCGTTGGATTTTGATAAACCATGTGTCAAAAATCTAAGAGAAAATATGCTATGATCATAGGTAGATGATGGGTTATGGTGTTGGGTTAAAATGTTAGGGGGTAAATGGGTAAATATATTAGATGGATAAGCAAAATGGATAGATGGTTAAATAGGGCGAGTGGCACATGTAAGAGAAAATGAATAGTTAATTCTCAATCTCCACTCAATTCTGTGTCTCTTGTTCGTCTTCTTCTTCTATATCTTCTCCTTCTTCCTCTATCTTCTCACTATCTCTTCTCCTAAGTTCTTCTGTTACGGTGTTACAAAATAACCATTGAAAGAAATTAATGATTGTAAAAGGGTATATTGATCAAAAAAAAATTTCTATGTTAACATCATTAAGAAATGGGTAATGATTGATATTATGATAATTAATAGATGTGTCTTAAAATATAGGCAAACGTCAGGGGTGGCCCTGATAATTTTCGTTTTTAAAAGCTAAACCCTCCAAGGTCTGCGGTTTGCAAGCAAAACTCCTGCAATAGGACTCTAATTACGATGCCCAACCTCAACACCTCACCAAAATGCAAAATTGATTGAGTTCAGTACTACAGAGTTTTCTAAGGTAAAGAAAATAGGACATCCTATGTTGGAATGAAACTGAGAACTGACTTAACTAATATGGCGCAAATAGCTTGTGACCAAAAGGGAAAATTTCCACATACCTAAGTTATTCCTAATTCTAACCTTTCTATTTTTGTTTTTTTGGGGGGGGGGGGAGGTACGGAGAAGTTTAATTATTCATCGGATAAAAACTTGCAAACTCAGAATTACTAGCGTCCTGAATCCACGAAATTGATAACAGCCAATCCTTTTGATCCGAAACGGAAAGGGCCTTCCTAGCCAGAGTGTCAATTAAGCTATTACAACCTCTAGGAATATGACTAAACCTACAAGATCGTAGGTAACTGGTTAACAAGAAGATATCATTAACGACAGGTGCTATATGAAGAGGGATAAGGGACTTGGCGCCACTGAGATACTTGATAGACGTTTGAGTGTGAGACTCTACTTCCAAATTATCAAGGCCTTCCTCGATTGCTTGCATGACTCCACACCTAATTGCTAGCAGTTCTCCCAGGTCTGTAGCCTTTCTATTTAAAAAACATAGGAGTTTGGTAGATTCATCAACATATTACAACATGCTTCACTAAAACCCAAAAATTTTAAAAAAAAATAAAAGAAAAAAAAAGTCTAATATATCCCCACTCAATTTTATCATTAACTGTTGATATATTTAACTTAATTCCTAAACATCTCGTCCATCATTACAAATGATTCAAAAAGAAATGAGAAATCTTATAAACAATAATGACATTATCTGCAATTTACCTAAAAGATGTTTGAAATGAAGAATTAATTAAGGAAAATTTACACATACCACCCCTGAGGTTTGACGAAAGGATATTTTCACCCCTCAGTTTTGAAAAATTCTACGTACCCCTGAGGTTTGCAAACGGTAACAAATAAGTCCATTCCGTCAGTTCATGACTAACACTGTTAAAAATTAGACTTGAACTGATGGAATTGCCCTTCTAAAAAGAACAGGAAAAAAAAAAAAAAAACCCAAACCTGCAATTCATCTTTAACTTTTCGCAAAGCTTCAAAGAGCGGTTTCTAATTCTTCTTCTTCTTCAAATACTGAAATCAATCGCACATAAATTAAAAAAAATAATAAAAAATAGCGTAATTCAGCTTCCAAGTTGCAGCAAAATTCGAAACTCGTAAAAATGAAGCAAAGGAAAAAAGAGATAGTAGAGAACTTCCAGAGAAAAAGAAGTGTTAGAGAGAAAAGAATGTGGTAAAGAAACGATAAAAAGACATTACCTTTCCAGTATAATGAAGGATCCTTTCAACGGTGAGAGAAATAGCGACAATAACGCTGCAGACAACGGCTACAACCCATGTTGACGTGTGCTCCAACGTTAGTTCCGTTTCTACCATTGTTTCACGGCCTTCCAGAGACTCCTCCTCCTCCTCCTCCTCCTTCTTCTTCTACTCTCGTTTAGAATGGTTCTATATTATATAAAACGTTCGAGCTAGAGATAAATAGACCTCAGATTAGTGGTTTCCACTTTACAGAGGAGTCGTAATTTTTAATAAAAAAAACACAAAAATGAAGAAGACATTAAAGAGGATTAGACGGACATGTGGATAGGTAGGTAGGTTTGAAAAGATGGAAAATGAGAGAAGAATCAAAGCATGACAACTCTCAAAGACCACCAAGACAAGAAGACAAGACCGCCACGATCGGACTCATTTTCTCTGATCTGTTTCTCGTTCAATTCGCGGGGAGATTTCAGATTTTCTGAGTTCAATCGAGGACGCAGAAGAGAAGGAGGACGATGAACCATGGTGGGTTGTTCTGCATCCAATGGTTCATCCCATTGTTTTGTACGGGCATCAAAAGAAAGACAGGGAGTTGGTGAACAAATCAGAGATTAGGGTTAGGGTTTGAGGATGGAGCAGAGAGTGATGGTGAAGATGGTGATGATTAGGTTCAGGCAAAGAGGTTGAAGAGAAGTGATTGAGTGGCAAACGTTTTAACGAATTAATGGGGCGCTGAGATGGTTGCAACTCATCTTCCCCAATCGATTTTGGGAAGGATGAGTTGCTGGTTTTTTTTTTTTTTTTTTTTTTTTTTTGGGTTTTTCTTAGAAGGGCAATTCCGTTAGTTTAAATCTAATTTTTAACAGTGTTAGTCATGAACTGACGGAATAAGCTTATTTGTTACCGTTTGCAAACCTTAGGGGGGTACACAGAATTTTTCAAAACTGAGGGGGGGTGAAAATATTCTTTCGTCAAACCTCAGGGGTGGTATGTGTAAATTTCCCATTAATTAATACGATCCAAATAAGGCCCAAGCCCACCGTAAAGGAATATTATGAAATAGGTAAAAATTCTAAAGTTCTTTCGGGTTCAATCGTTAATTTTTTTATTATTATTTTTTTTTTGGGAGACTGGAGGGGTATCCAATTTTAGGCCGACTAAATCCCACCCAGGCTCGTACATGACCTCCGCGCCACGCACGAACCGAGAGCTTCTGGGCCCTAGTGAGCCTCAAGCGGGTGGCCCCAAGAAATTATACAGCGGCAAAGATTTGATCACGAGACCTCACTTTCTGATGCGGAGTTGAGGCGGAGTCTCATGTCCCCTCCAAGCCAGCTGCGTTCAATCATTAATTTGCTTTATCGCATGCTTCGCGGTGGTTTCCTCTCCCTCCCTCCCTCAGCCTCCTTGTTTGACTGGTGAATTCAACTACTGTTTTGTGTTTATTATCCAAAATCATATCCCGAACGAATTCCACATTTCCCCTCCCCTGTGTTACACAGAGAAGCAGAAAGCCAGAAACAGATCGAACCTGCAATTTCTCCATTAATTAATATTTAACAACAGTTACTATTCCCTTCACCACAATCACATCTCTCTATTTGCAAAATTGTCTGTGTCATCTTCTTCATGGAGCCACTACAGGTTGCTGAATTATCTTCAAGCTATGATGTATTTATGAACTTCAGAGGCGTCGACACCCGTGATACATTAGCTGGCCATCTTTACACGGCTCTAAAGGATCGTGGATTCCAGGCTTTCATTGACAGCGAAAAACTGTGGAAAGGAGAAGTTATCGGTCCACAGCTTCTCGGAGCAATTAAAGGCTCCAAACTCTCGATTGCCATCTTCAGTGAAAGATACACAGAAAGCAAATGGTGCCTCCGGGAGCTGGTTCAGATGTTGGAATGTCATAAAACCGACGGTCAAATCATTTTCCCAATTTTCTACAATGTTAAGGTATCTGACGTTAAGGATCAGATTGGAAATTTTGAGATTCCGCCGCCTCAGAAACATGACTTCAAGGAGAGTACTGATACTCAAACTGATCTGTTGAAATGGAAGGAAGCTTTGACAGCAGTAGGACGTATCAGTGGATGGGAATTCAATCATGGGTAAGTCTAGTCTCGAGATCGATCAGTCCCTCCCTCAGTAAACTAATTAATTATCCTTTTTTCCATATCTTCTTAATTTTATAGGATTTCAGTTTCATGATTTCCAATATTTGTGTATTTGTGATGAGTTTTGAGTCTTTCCTTAATTTTTCTTCTTCTTCTTCTACCAACTAATTAATTGCAGGGATCAAATAGAGTTAGTCAGTAAAGTAGTTCAGGAAGCTTGGATCCGATTGAATAGGGTCTCGTCCTTGAATGGTGCTACACACCCTATTGGAATAGAATCGCGCCTACAATCTGTATTATCTCAACTATCAAATACCAGCTCCACGGATGATGTTCAGTTTCTAACGATACATGGTGTGGGAGGAATTGGAAAGACAACTATTGCAGTAGCTGTATACAACCGCATCTTCAAAAACTTTAGTAAAAGTTGTTTTCTTGAAGACGTTAGAGAGCAAGCATCAGATGGCAGCAATGGTATAGTACGTTTGCAAGAGAAACTTCTTTACAAAATCTTTGGGATGAAAATACCAATAGGCAGTTCTACAGAAGGATCAATATTGATTCAACAAAGACTTGAAAAAATAAAGATTCTTCTTATTCTTGATGATGTGGATGATTATACCCAATTAGATGCATTGGCTGGTAAACCCAATTGGTTTGGTCGTGGAAGTAAGATTATCATAACAACTAGAGATCGAGGCGTTTTAAGTAAAGTCCATGAAAATAATAGAGAAATATACGAGCCTGAAGTATTGAATAGAGAAGAAAGTCTTCAACTCTTCGGGTCATGTGCTTTTTCAACAGACAAAATTCCTGATGATTTTATGCTACTTTCAGAGGATATAGTAGGCACTACAGGAGGGTTGCCCTTAACCTTGGAAGTTTTGGGTTCTGATTTATCCTTCACAAAAGATCAAAAAGTATGGGAAAGCATGTATCGGTTGTCGAAACAAATTCCTCATAAGTATGTCTGTAGAAAGTTGAAGATAAGCTTTGATAATCTAGATGGTGTTGAGAAAGCATTGTTTCTTGACGCTGCATGCTTTTTCATAGGATGGAAGGAAGAAAAAGTACTTTCTATATGGGAGGCTTGCGGCTTTGAATCGAGATACCTCATAGAAATTCTCAAAAGAAAATCTCTCTTAAAGATTAATGAGTTGAATCGGTTGGTTATGCACGATCAGATTCGAGGCATGGGAAAGAAAATTTCCTACAATGAAAGCCCTACGGAACCCGATAATCATAACAGATTATGGTCTCATGACAATGTTGTGAATGTAGTAAATGGTGGTGAGGTAAACAGTAAATTTCTTTTTATTTTTCCTCTACTCTTACTAAATGTATGTTAGTAAGCATGTGATCCTACTTATATAAATAAATATTGAAATAAAGTGCATTAATAGAGAAGCCTACTCAAAAAGTATGGAGTACCATATTGACAAAGCCTGCTCAAACATTTTTATGTGTATCTTCATTTCTATTTACTTGTTGGACTAATTTTCTACTGTACGTAGGGGAATAAAATGGTTGAAGGTATCCGTGGATTTGATTCACTTGCCAACACTTCTTTACAATTTGAAGGCTTTAAGAAGATGCCCAAACTAAGATTACTAGAAGTCAATGGAACAAGTTTGGAGGGGAGCTTTCAGTGTCTTCCTTCTAGTTTAAGATGGCTGAGTTGGCAAAGGTGTCCGCTGGAAATACTACCTGCAGATTTTTATCATGATAAATTAGTTATGCTCGACTTAAGTTATAGTTGGTTTATTAACCCTTGGAATAATAAATGGCTTCCAAATAAGGTACATGTGTGTGGTATTTTAATTGTCTTTCTTTTTCTCAGAGTACTTTAAATTAGTAACAAATATTTACTAAGCATTAATTAATATTTTGGCAATTCATCGAAATCTTTTTGTTTTGTTTTGTTTTGTTTTGTTTGACAGTTGTTTCGACAATTGAAAGTTCTTAATATAAGTTTTTGTTGCAATTTGAGGAAGTGTCCCGACTTCTCAGGATTTCCTTGCTTAGAGAGGTTGTGTCTTGGTTATTGTACAAGTTTGCCATATTTACATGAATCCATTGGACAGCTCCAGAAGCTTGTTTGCTTGGACTTGGAAAGTTGTGGTTCTCTTCAGAAACTCCCAGACAGTATATGTAAGTTGAGCTCTCTCCAGAAGCTTATTCTCACTGGATGTCGCACGCTAACAGGGTTGCCTGATAGAATTGAACAATTAAAGAAGCTGGAGGTATTGCAGTTGGAAGCGTGGGATCAATCAATCGTCCGTAAGATTAAACATAATCTACAATCATCACTGCAGTATAAGACGCCTTTGCATTACATTGAACGCGATGGTAGACGTTACTTGCTTATGAATACCAGTGAACGTCATGTTGATGGCCCGTCATTGATACGCATATCAAACCTGAAACACATGAAAAAGATGTACTTCAAAGACGTATGGGCGAGGGAGTTTAGAGGCTTCGTGATGAGAAGTTACAATGAAATGAGTGAACTGAGTGAAGCGAATCACAGCTGCGTCTTAACAAATGGTTCACGTTGGAAGCAGGTGAGTGAGTGAGTGAGTGAGTGGGAGGTCCTCCGATCCTCCTTTTTATTTCTGTCTTAGCTTTATTTGGTTGGTTGTTGGTACCTTATTATAATTAAGGGAGAATATACTTATAATTACAGGAAACCCCTAATTAATTAGCAACCTACTACTACTACTACTGCCAGTAAAATAGGGATTTTGCTTGGAAAATCACCTCACCTTGAATTAATTAATTAGTTTCTTTTTGCTTTGCTTTGTTTTGTTTTGTTTTGGGTATGCGAACAATTCAGAACCTCTAGGGCGTTGCTTGTAGCGGCCTGAGTGGCACAGACACAGGGCGCAGCACAATGATCGCCTTACCTCTGTCCTAACACCTTGTCTGAGCGGGGGTATGGCTGTCATTGCGCCGGTCCCTGTGTCTGCACCGCTCAGGCTGCTACGAACAGTGCGCCATAGAAGTTCTGGAACCGTAAGCGAAAACCTACCTACCTACCTACCTATCTATAAAAACCAATATTATAATAGTTTCTCAAATTGATGATGATTGACAGGTTTTTTTTTCGTTTTTATCTTACAGGAAAATTTACTGCCGGCTCAGAAACAAATTTGGATACGTTTGCAGAAAAGATATAATAATATTGATTCAGGTTCGACCGGCGGTTACTACTACATGATTCCTGATGATGATGAGATGGGTAGCAGCAGCAGGGTTGGAAGCAGGAGGTTTAGAAGCAGCAAGTTAATGATGCACGTTTCTTTTAGAGATTCTTACCTTCCTCAATTGAATAAAAGTTACAATGATGTAAATATCAATCTGAAAATTGAAGCTTATATCCATCGAGAAGGCAAGATCATGAGCGAGGGGGAAACAAAAATGTATCATGAAACGTGGCTAACAATCCAGTGCAAGTGCATCCAATTGAAGAGTGAAGATATTGTCTACATTCACGAATTTGAAGAGATTGATTGGTTTGGGTTTCAGCTGGAAGGTGGAGATGCGATTGAGATATCACGTATGGACCTTGAAATTGATTATATTAATTCATGCTCTAAAAAAGAAGAGGGTGGTCGTGGCCGTGGCCGTGGCCGAGATGGCAGCTGCCGGATCAGGAGTACGACTACTACCTCTACTATTAATATGCCCCCACAACTAAACCTCTTCCTAATAAAAGAGAAGACTTGTTCTAATGACTTGGAGATGTTTTATAGTCAATTCCATGCACTCCCCTTTCACAGATTTATTGAGTTTGTAAGATATAAGGTAGGAGACAACACAATATATATATCCTCCTGATCTTGACAACAATTAATGATGATCGAGGCTGCAGGACCCCTTCTTAATTTCTCCATTGCTCGATCGATCAACAATGGAGGAAGCCAGATGCAGCAGGTTCGAGTAAACATATCAATTTTTGATGCATGGATCGATGGTTTTTAATTAGGTAAAATCCAGGTCGATCATGCCTCGGTTGGTTGAATTTTCCAGAAATTCAGCTTTGGTAATCCGGAGTGCATTCATTTTTTTAGGTATTCATACGACAAATTAATTAATTACCATGCTGAATTTAGTTCATTCTTTCTCTTTAGGTTACAAAATATCCCAAATTAGGAAAAATGGTATTCTTCATTAATTCTAGATATTAAAAGTAGTGATTTTGACCAATTGGCGATGGTTACTAGTATTGGAAATCAATTTATTAATCCTTGGATCTTTATGCAGCAGTGGCTCTTCTTCAGACCATTTTTATCATCTATCTCGTGAACAATCTGGATCAGAAGGGAACTCTGCCGCTGATGCTCTTTCCAAGAAAACTGCGTCTCTGCAGGTTTCAAATTATTATTATTTTTTTGGTGTTTTTGACTGATGTTCCATCTTTCATCACACAGGACATTTAGTGGGTCGATCTGTCAAGATATATAGACCTCATTATCGATTCATTTACCTGATTGTCTTTGTTTTACTTAAGGTTTTTCCGTTGATGTCCATGCCGAAGGTGGATCCTCTAATGCAATTTTTTTTTTTGTCTTTTTTTTTAGGTCTTTAAAGACTTTTTGGTGTATGTTTGCTTTTCCATCAGATTGAAAATGAGTACGGCAACACGTCCAATGGGTTTTAATTGCTGTGATCAATTCACACCAAACTCCGACAAGAAGCCCAAGATGCATGGGGATTGAAAATTGAAATTGGCATGGTTGGTAAGTTGTTTGCTTGCGTAGTCAACTCGCTTACCTTCTCTTTTGCCATTCTTCAGTTCTTCCTTGAAATTTCCCAAGTCCCACATGTATAAACTTTCCAATTGTGTGGAACCTTTCCTATATGACATTCTCTCTCATATAACAAATTCCTCTCTCAGCACGCTCTTGATGAACTAATGTGGCTTCACATATCAACAACAAATTCCTCTTAACTACATGGCTTAAATTTTTCAAAATCAAAACAAAATTTCTCTCTCAGCTCTGCACTTTCCTCCCCTTCCATTTGTCCAATAAGCTTTCCTTCTCATCTCCAAAGCCTAGCTCTGAAAGGTCTTAACTTCGTAACAAAACAAACCCAATTTCCGCCACCATGTGAGAACTTCACTTGTGTTTCTACTCCTTGTGATCATCTTTGCTACCTGGGGTTTTATTTCTACGGCTTCTGTGTATCAGAATTCGGAGGCTATTATTGGGTTGCCATTCATTTATAAACAGTACGTGTTGGGTTTTGGGGTTTCTCATTATATAAGTTAGTAGTTCTACAAAACTTTTAAGTGTCCTTTTGGTTTAGTTATTTGGATTTTTTTTTTTTTTTAAAAAAAAATTATTTAGTGCTGATGAGATTCAGGTGATTCAACAGCATCTATTGATGAATTGTAATATTAAAAAAAAATGACTTTTTCTTCGATCTGTCTCCAGTTTTTTGTCTTTTTACTTGTTATCATGTTTGGAGCTGATTTTTTTTTTTTTTAAAAAAAATAAAATTATTATCACTAATCACAAGGAAAGCAAGGTTGCGGTACGGTTCTGCCAAATGCGAGCATCTATGCCTTCTCCATCTAAGAGTATATACAGTTATAGTGAAAAAGATGCTGAGCTATATGAAGAGGGTAATGGGACCCTTAGAAAAGATACTCTTTTGATCCATTACATTGCTCATCTTAGTGAAGGTTGATTGAATCTCTTCGGTAGATGTTCAGGTAAACAAAATTCATTTATACCATTTTATTATGGTGATTATTCACAATACATATAAATCATTAAATCTCTTCTCCCTTAATGTTTGGTGTATTTTTTTCTCCTTTTTATTTTCATAGGATTGAAGAGATCGAACTAGCAAGAGCTGCCGACTAAGATGGCTGAATTATTTGAAACCAGACTTCAAGTGGGTAAATCCTTGGAAGAACAGCTTGTGATTCTTTATCGCCGTTCTAAATTAATGGGGTTAATTGGTGCTTATTGAAAGATATAATAACTTCCTATGATTTGATCAACATTTAGCTAGTGTCTTCACTAGATACTTCACTAGAAACTGTGGATCTCTTGCCTCGATCTCTTTTTCAATTATGATGATCTAAACAAAGTAATAGACCCTAAGGTCCCATGCTCACATATAAAATTTCAGATAAAAAAGATTTTGGCAAGTGACAAAATACAGATTTGAACAAAATTGTGAAAATCCTTATTTGGTGAATTTTTTGTTTTTTTGTAACATTAAAACTCTAATATATCTTTCTTTCTTTTTTTGGGGGTAAAGAACGTGTATTATATCTTTAAATGTGTCAAATCACTTCTCCTTGAATGTTACATTGCACACTGAAGTTTATAGTGATTTGATCCCATCGAGGCTGCCTAGCTTAAGACGGATCTTTATCGGCCCCAGTACTGGGGGCGTCCTGTGCGCATCGTGCACCCCACTGTGCACACATGAATCGTGCTGCACCGTACGATGCGCACTGGACCGACCCCAATACTGGGGGCAATAATTTTTCGCTAAAGACTTGGGTGTGTCTAACGTCAATCGACATAATATTGGTTTGATGTTATCATGCAGTAACGTATAGCCCTTTTATTTTGAGGAAATAGGTCTTAATCGTTCATTACTCTATGATATTGATGTTAATTTTATACTAGTGAATCTAGAAATTTTTCTTTGTGAGGGGATCGAAATAAAGTTTCTAGAGAAGTTCATAAGTTATATTTGGTGTTTAGAGAATAAATATATTAAAAAAAAGGGTACATATTACCCCTATAAAGGGGCCACAATTAAGCTTTGAAGGTCCAAGACAAGATTTTTGGTTGAAAGAACCAAAATTCTAGCAAATCTCGGTTATGCTTAACCTTTAGCCGGGCCACCAATGAGTTCAACCCAAAAAGGGTGTACCCAATGTACGAGGTTTCATGGACTTTGTTAATTTCACAATTCAATGGGCCATCAGAGCAAATCAGGGTTGGGCCGGGCTTGTTAGGAATTGTAACTGGCTACTAGGTTGGTGGTTAAATCGTTAATTAAACATGGGATTGGGATTACTTATTTTCACATTCAAAAAAGGATTTGAAAGATTTTGCGGAAGCTTAAACTCCACCCATGGTTTAAGAAGTTCATGAGAGGATATTTGATTGAACTAGAATTTGAAATTTTACACTGTTAATCTAGAACCTATCTAGTATCTTCTTTCTAACAGTTAAATTAGTCACATCATCCTTACCGACAATATGTAAAACGGGTTTTTTTTTCTTTCAAAGGTTGTACCTATTTTTAAATCTTATGTTATCCCTAATTTTTTTTTCTTCAAAATTACTGATATTTTGAGTCATTCATGTGTGAACATGCACCAAAATTTCCACAACATGAACCTAACGCATTGAATAAAAGCACCCATATTCCAACTCAATCAGACCTTACTATAAAGTGGTTTGACATTTTTTGCATAAAGCAGTGCTTGATTTTTCTTGTCCTCTTTTCTGGATTTGATTACCATAGGGGAAATTAATTTTCCTAGATTCCTTTCAGATTTCCAAATTTTCATCTACTTGATCTTTTCCATTGGAAAGTTATCAGTACAAACAAAAATGTAATGATACTTCCCATCAATCCATAATTTCTTTTTCTTTTTCAGTTCAAATGTTAGCTTTTTTCTTTTTCTAAAAGTCAAATGTTAGATTGAGGAGTGATGTTTTCCATCTAAGAAAAATACGTGATAAAGGTACATTGATTCAGTAGTTTTATCTAGAGGTGAATGTTTGGCCTTGTTGGCCCAAATTCGTCCTAGCCTGAGATATTTGGTCCTGAGGGCAGGTCAAGGTTGGAAATTTCTAACCCTAAATCAGGGTCGGATCAGATTAGGGTTGAGGCCTCGGGCTAAGTCTGGCCCAGTCCAGCCCGATCCGACCCTGTTTTAAGTTATACTATAAAATATATATTGATATAATATATATATATATATATTATCAAATTTAGGGTCAAACATAATTTTTTATTACGCCCGTGTGGAGACATGCATTGCCACGCATGTTTTCGCACACAAAATAAGTAGATGCCCCTTATGATTTATTTGCCCACAAAATTTAAGCCCATCAAATTTTTTACATGACAAAAACAGACACCCAACCTAAGTGGTTTTGGGGTCGCGACCCCTACTTCTCACCTAGTACATCGCCTCCCCCTTCATCTCCCCTTATCCTCTTTTGTAACATCAACAACAACAACAACAACAACAACAACAACAACAATAATAATAATAAGGGTAAATTATACGTTAACCCCTAGTTAATAAGGGTAAATTATACGTTAACCCCTAGTTTTCAAACGAAACTCAAATCACCCATTGGTTTTTGAAAATTCTCATCTGTCCCCTTCTATAGTAACGGTGTTAGTCTATTGTTACTTATTGGTGCGAAAGGACTATTTTACCCTTTATACTAAAACATTAGAATTAAATCATCACTTAACGACATAAAACACTGATCAAGAGTAGTTTAGGGATTTAAATTTATTCAACTGGATGATAACATCACTTAACAGCATAAAACTAACAGTAGGGACTAATTTGTCATATTGGGGTCTAATACAAGAGGTGATTTGAGTATTTTCAAAAACCAATGGGTGATTTGAGTTTCGTTTGAAAATCAGGGGGTGACATGTAATTTACCCTAATAATAAATGGGAAGATTTTCATGCATGGCAAGATGAAAGAGGGATTGGGTTACGATGCGTAAATAGGGGGATTTTTTATTTTCAGCATCCTCATGACGGTGCATGGTCGTATATGAATGTTTTCTCTAATAATAATAATACATCCCACCGATTCACTGAAACTTGATTTTTATTCTTTTATTTTTGGTAGAATAGGGCTTGGTTATATGACCATCAAACCTAAAGAAAACCTTCTCCAAAATAAATAAATAAATCTAAATCTGTCATCGTTTCATTATTCGAGACCCATCAATACCATCCAAGTAGTGGGATTGATAGGGTGACACACCTGCATCCAAACATAGACGGGCCGAAATGACTGCCCCATCCCATTGAAATATGAAATGATTACCAATATTGATGCTTCCACGTGCATTCTCATTGGCCTGCTTCACGATCATGCACCTCCATAAGAAACACTTCCTCTATGATGAAATAATGAAATATAAAAGCAAAAGAGACCATGCAAACCATGGCACATCCCACTATCACAAAGTGGGATTGATAGTTGGATGTGGGGACCACTTAAAAGTGGTGGGTCAGACTGGAAATTTCTTTTGAGTTTTTCCAAATTGAAGTGGGAAATCTCTAACTTTAAACTCGGTGATAGTCATCCGGCCGA
Source organism: Telopea speciosissima (assembly GCF_018873765.1). Classification (NCBI taxonomy): domain Eukaryota; kingdom Viridiplantae; phylum Streptophyta; class Magnoliopsida; order Proteales; family Proteaceae; genus Telopea; species Telopea speciosissima. Next base: position 82,954,537 of record NC_057916.1, on the reverse strand, counting down.
AAAGGAAAAAAAGCGCCCAAAGCCCGCAAAGCTTCCGCCTGTTGTAGAAAGGCCGGTAGGCAAAGCCCGAAATAAAGAAAGCGCCCTCTCCCCGTTGGGTGACATTTCCCCAAAACGGTTGGGGAGTTGGAACCCATCTGGAAGCGGGCAAGAAAAAAGGGGCCTGGGTGTTGAAGACAACCCTGGGTGGTTCGCCGCTCTAGTCCGATGTCGATCTCTGCAAACGAAGGCCGCCTTTGGGCCCTTAGCCCGCCGCTTGAAGGTCGCCCTCTGGAGAACCCCATCAGCAGGCCCCCCCCACAAAAACCTAAATCCGTAATGGAGAAAGCCCTCGTAAGCAACACCGCCCCCCCCGCCAAACAAGCCTACTGGAAAAAACCACCAGTAAAACACAAAGGGTTTGGGGGGAAGTTACCATCAAATGGAAGGCGCCTCAGGCGTGGCTGGACTGCGTGCCCTTAGACCCAAACATCCCAAACGACTTCCCCAATGCTTTGGTAAATAAGTATTACCAAAATATGTAGCCTTAAGAACTTGTACCCATAATGCAGAAGTACAAGTAAGTACTCTCCAACATAATTTAACTAACTAGGCCTTATTATGAATCCATAATTCTTAAAAGCTAAACCATTCAAGCTCTGCGACTTGCAAGCAAAATTCCAAGCAATGGGACTTTATTTATGATGCCCAACCTCAACACCTCTCTAAAATGCAAAACTGATTGAATTCACTATACTACAGACTTTCCTAGGTTAAAGAAAATAGGACGCATCCAATATGTTGGAAAAGGGAAAATTTCCACATACCTAAGTCATTCCTAATTCTATCTTTTCAAATTATTTTATTGGGGGGGGGTGGTGTGTTGAGGAGGTACAGAGAAGCTTAATTATTCATTCGATAAAATCTCGCAAACTCAGAATTATAGGTGTTCTGAATTCACAGAATGGATAACGGCCAATCCTTCCGACCTGAAACGAAAAGGGCCATCCTACCCAGAGTGTCAGCTAAGCTATTACAACCTCTGGGAATATGACTAAACCTACTGGATCGTAGGTAACTGGTTGGTTAACAGTAAAATATCATTAACGATAGGTGAAAATGTGAAATATGAAGATGGATAAGGAACTTGGCGCCATTGAGATACTTGATAGACGTTTGACTGTCAGACTCTACTTCCAAATTATCCTGGCCTTCCTCGATGGCTTGCATGACTCCACACCTAATTGCCAGCAGTTCTCCCAGGTCTGTAGCCATTCTATTTAAAAAACATAGGAGTTCCTAAATATATGGCAGATTCATCAACATATAACACCATGCTTCACTAAAACCCAAAATTTAAAATAAAAAAAAAAAAAAAAAAAAAAAAAAAGGGTCTAACAGATCCCCACTCAATTTTATCATGAGCTGTTAATATATTTAACTTAATTCCTAAACGTCTCTCCTATCATCACAAATGATTCAAAAAAATGAAAAATCTCATAAACCATAATGACATTATCTGCAAATTACCTACAAACTGTTTGAAATTGAGAATTAATTAATACGATCCATATAAGCCCAAGCCCTCCGTAAAGGAATATTAAGAAATAGATAAAAATTCTAAACCATAAAGCGACCATGAAGTGGTGGGTTATTAATGTAATGTACATACATTTCTTTTGAGGTGTGTGTTTCCAAATTGAAGTGGGAACCAAAAAATCTAATCTAATATGTTTTAAAGTTCTTTTTGGGTTCAATCAAACTTTGATTTGACTAATAACTAGGGGTGTAAATAATCCGTTTTCGTATCAGTGTCCGTATCCATTTAGCACTATACGAATCCATCCGAAAACTGTCTGTGTCATCTTCTTCATGGAGCCACTACAGGTTAAGGTGGCTGGGTCTTCAACAAGCTATGACGTATTTATCAACTTCAGAGGCGTCGAGGACACCCGCGATACATTAGCTGGCCATCTTTACACGGCTCTAAAGGATCGTGGATTCCAGGCTTTCATTGACAGCGAAAAACTGTGGAAAGGAGAAGTTTTCGGTCCACAGCTTCTTGGAGCAATTAAAGGCTCCAAACTCTCGATTGCCATCTTCAGCGAAAGATACACAGAAAGTAAATGGTGCCTCCGGGAGCTGGTTCAGATGTTGGAATGTCATAAAACCGATGGTCAAATCATTTTCCCAATTTTCTACAATGTTAAGGTATCTGACGTTAAGGATCAGATTGGAAATTTTGAGATTCCGCCGCCTCAGAAACATGACTTCAAGGAGAGTACTGATACCCAAACTGATCTGTTGAAATGGAAGGAAGCTTTGACAGCAGTAGGACGTATCAGTGGATGGGAATTCAATCATGGGTAAGTCTAGTCTCGAGATCGATCAGTCCCTCCCTCAGTAAACTAATTAATTTTCCTTTTTTCCATATCTTCTTAATTTTATAGGATTTCAGTTCCATGACTTCCAATATTTGTGTATTTGTGATGAGTTTTGAGTCTTTCCTTAATTTTTCTTCTTCTTCTTCTACCAACTAATTAATTGCAGGGACCAAATAGAGTTGGTCAGTAAAGTTGTTCAGGAAGCTTGGATCCGATTGAATAGGGTCTCGTCCTTGAATGGTGCTAAACACCCTACTGGAATAGAATCGCGCCTACAATCTGTATTATCTCTACTATCAAATACCAACTGCTCCACGGATGATGTTCAGTTGCTAACGATATGTGGTGTGGGAGGAATTGGGAAGACTACTATTGCAGTAGCTGTATACAACCGCATCTTCAAAAACTTTAGTAAGAGTTGTTTTCTTGAAGACGTTAGAGAGCAAGCATCGCACACGAATGGTATAATATGTTTGCAAGAGAAACTTCTTTGCAATATCTTTCGGGAGGAAAGAAAAATATACAGTCGTAGAGAAGGATCAAATTTGATAAAAGAAAGACTGGGAAAAATAGATATTCTTCTCATTCTTGATGATGTGGGTGATCGTACCCAATTAGATGCATTGGCCGGTGATCTCAATTGGTTTGGTCCTAAAAGTAGGATTATCATAACAACTAGAGATCAGAGTATTTTAAGTAGAGTTCCTGAAAATAATAGAAAAATATACGAGCCTGAAGAATTGAATGAGGAAGAAAGTCTTCGACTCTTCAGTTCATATGCTTTTTCAACCAACAAAATTCCTGATGATTATATGCCGCTTTTGATCGATATAGTACGTACTACAGGAGGGTTGCCCTTAGCCTTGGAGGTTCTGGGTTCTGATTTATCTTTTACAAAAGATAAAGAAGTATGGAAAAGCATGCATCGGATGTTGAAACAAATTCCTCATGATGATGTCTATGAAAAATTGAAGATAAGCTATGATAATCTACATGATGTTGAGAAAGCAATGTTTCTTGACGTTGCATGCTTATTCCTAAAATGGCATGAAGAAGACGTGCTTCTTGTATGGGAGGGTTGTGGTTTTGAACCGAGATACCGCATAGAAGTTCTCAAAAGAAAATCCCTCTTAAAGATTAATGAGAGGAATCAGTTGGTGATGCACGATCAACTTCGAGACATGGGAAGGAGAATTTCCTATAATGGAAGCCCTATGGAACCCGATAAACATAGCATATTAAAGCGCCATGACGATGTTGTGAATGTGGTAAATGGTGGTAAGGTAAGAGTAAATTACAAGAATCTTTTTTCTTCTTTCTTTTTATGTTTCCTTTGTTCTTACTGTATGCATGTTAGTAAGCATGTGATCCAACTTATATATATAAATAAATATTGAAATAAAGTGCATATAATAGAGAGAAGCATACGCAACAAGTATGGAGTACTACATTGACAAAGCCTCAAAACATTTTTATGTCTATCTTCATTTCTATTAACTTGTTGGACTAATTTCTACTGTAGGGGAATGAAATGGTTGAAATTATTTCCGCTAGACTTAATCCTACCAACGACACTTGTTTACGCATTGAAGGCTTTGAGAAGATGCTCAAACTAAGAGTACTAGAAGTGGATGGAGTGACCTTGGAGGGGCGCTTTCAGTGTCTTCCTTCTAAGTTAAGATAACTGAGTTGGCAAAACTGTCCGCTGGAAAAACTACCTGCTGATTTTTATCATGATAAATTAGTTATGCTCAACTTAAGTTATGGTCACTTTAGACAAATTTGGACAAATTTGGAATAATAATTGGCTTGAAAATAAGGTACGTGTGTGGTATTTTAATCGTCTTTCTTTTTCTCTCATTAATTTAACGTACAAACAAATATTTATTGGGCCCCATTAATTAATATTTTGGTAATTCATCGATCTCTTTGTTTTGTTTGACAGCTGTTTCGACGATTGAAAGTTCTTCATATCAGATATTGTTCCAATTTGACCGAGTCGCCCGATTTTTCAGGATTTTCTCGCTTAGAGAGGTTGTATCTTGATGGTTGCGAATCTTTGATTAATTTACATGAATCCATTGGACAGCTCCAGCGGCTCTTTTACTTGAACTTGAGCGATTGCAGTGATCTTAAGAAACTCCCAAACAGTATATGTAGCTTGAGTTTTCTCCAGGAGCTTATTCTCAGTGGTTGTTGCAATTTGACCGAGTCTCCCGATTTTTCAGGATTTTCTCGCTTAGAGAGGTTGTATCTTGATGGTTGCGAATCTTTGATTAATTTACATGAATCCATTGGACAGCTCCAGCAGCTCGTTTACTTGAACTTGAGAGATTGCAGTGATCTTGAGAAACTCCCAAACAGTATATGTAGCTTGAGTTCACTCCAAGAGCTTATTCTCAGTGGTTGTTGCAATTTGACCGAGTCTCCCGATTTTTCAGGATTTTCTCGCTTAGAGAGGTTGTATCTTGATGGTTGTGAATCTTTGGTTAATTTACATGAATCCATTGGACAGCTCCAGCAGCTCGTTTACTTGAACTTGAGAGATTGCAGTGATCTTGAGAAACTCCCAAACAGTATATGTAGCTTGAGTTCTCTCCAGGAGCTTATTCTCACTAAATGCGGCTCACTGAAGGAGTTGCCCGATGGTTTTGAAGAATTAAAGAAGCTGGAGGCATTGAAGTTGGAAGTTGGAAGTAGGGAATCTTTCAGCACTCTTATGTGAGAAAAGGCATCTGCAAAGGTCACTGGAGAATATTACGTCATTGCGTTGCATTGAACTTAGTATAGATGGAGGTCACATGGTTCTATACCCATCATTGGCACTCGAACCAAAGCTGGAATACAAGGTGAAAAAGTTGTGGCTCAAAGATTTCAGAATAAGGGCGAGGGAGTTTAGAGGCTTCGTGATGACAAGTTACAATGAAATGAGTGAACTGAGTGAAGCGAATCACAGCTGCGTCCTAACAAATCGTTCATGTTGGCTGACGAATGATGAGCAGGTGAGTAGTGTGAGAGGTGGTGGTCCTGGATCTCCTTTTTTATCTGTCTAGCTTTTATTTGGTTGGTCCCCTTTGTTGGTTGAATTGGTACTACATACTTAGAACCCCTAATTAATTAATTGACGACATGCTGCCAGTAAAATTGTTTGAAAAATCACGAATTAATTAATTAGTTTCTTTATGTTTTGTTTTGCTTTGGCCTTCTTTACGAAATATATATATATATATAGTTTTTATTAAAATTGATGATGGTGGCAGGTCCTTTCCTTTGATTTTACAGAAAACATTTCTGCCGGGTAGAGAGATGAAGGTCGGAAACAAATTTGGATACGTTTGCAAATAAAGAAATATTATAATAATAATAATAATAATAATCTTTTAGGTTCAAGCAGCATATGTTACTTGATTCCTGATGATGATGATGATGATGATGATGAGATCAGAAGCAGAAGCAGAAGCAGCAGCAGAAGCAGGTTAATGATGCACGTTTCTTTCAGAGGTTCTTACCTTGGATTGGATGGAAGTTGTTTACCCAAAAAAGAAAGATTGGCTGGAAGTTGCGAAAATGTAGATATCAATCTGAAAATTGAAGCTTGTATCCATCGTCATGATGGAAAGAGCAAGGGGGAAACAAAAAAACTCGATTATGAAACGTGGTTAACAATCGAGTGCGAGCGCACCAAATTGAAGAGTAGTAGTAGTAGTCAAGATATAATCTACATTCACGAATTCCAAGGGATTGATTGGTTTGGGTTTCAGCTGGAAGGTGGAGATACGATTGAGATATCAAACCTTGAAATTGATTATAATAGGAGTAGTACTGCTACCCCTATTATGCCACCACCACAACTCAACCTCTTCCTAATAAAAGAGAATACTTCTTCTTCTAACTTGGAGATGTTTTATAGTCAATTCCGTGCTCGCCCCACCTCTTTTGCTCACGGATTTTTGGAGTTTCTAAGATATTAAATAAATAAAAACATCCTCTCTCTCTCTCTCTCTCTCTCTCTCTCTCTCTCTCTGTTGTTGCTCAACAAGTTAATCAATATACGTAAACTGTGATCCATCGATGAACTGAGCTGGAGCACGATGATTAGCCCAGAGACTGCTGTTTTTTTTAATCCTGGTGAGCATGCAGCGTTATGCCTAATTAACATTTGCTGCATTAATTCTTCTAATCTAAGCCTGCTTTAATTTTTTTATATTTTTTTTTGTCCTGATAATTAATCAGTTTTACTAATCAAATGATCCATTAATTTCTTCCCGTGTTCCACAGTTACAACCCATTCGGAATATATATCTCTCTCCACTGGTCTAGCAAGGCGATTCAGCACAGCAGGGTATGACATCGAGAGAGAGAGACACACACACAGAGACAGAGAGACACAGAATGAAGGGGAGGTGGGTAATTATTCTACAATAAATAACTACACCATTAATGTGATGAGTTCTTTCCCTCCTGTATTTGTTTGCACTTATGAATATGAATTATTATTATGTTTTGATTCCTAAAGTCGAAAGATATGCATTGAATCAGTCATAACTAACTGTCTTTGCATTGGGTCATTAATGTACGTACATGAGAGGAGGAGAGCAGAGTACGCTAGGAGTTTGTTTCTTAGTCTTTGTGACAAATTAATGGCGTGGGACATGTATATAATTAATTAATGAAGATTGGGTTTTTTTTTTTTTTTCCAGGGATCTCTGGATCCATGATTGTGTAGCTACGTAATCCCTCCCTCTCTCCCTCCTGGATACTCAGATTACAGATACACTTCCTGAGAGATTTAGAATTTTGGCCTTTAGTCTTTCTAGCTAGGTTCCAAATAGATAGACAGCCAATAAGGGAATGTTAATTTGATCCCTAGTTATGATAACCCCATGTCTATCCGTTGCAATATGTCTGTAGGCTTGCTTGTTTGGTTGTTCAATTCTCGAGTACGTACAGGTTATCTTATCAGACGGAGTAATCTGTACTCCTCCTTCGACGACACAGGAAGTAGCCCAAAGTCTTAATTCTGAGTACATAGTTTCTGCCATTGAACAATTTCTCTATTCCGATTCCGTTCGTTCCACAATGATGCCAAGACAATGTAATGATGGCCTCCTGTTCTTCTTCTCAGAGATTACATGAACTGCCTGATAAAAAGGAACGGCAAATCAAAGGGAGTAGCCCAAAGCCTTTAATTACTTTGTTTTTGAAGAGTCTATTGAGTATTTTGATACATGTCTCTGTTGACTTTCTCTAATAACTTGTATATTTATACATCTCTTGAATTCTGTTGTTCCCAACTGTTGTTGTATTAGTACTTTGGCCCTTAATCAGTTTGATCCCTTCCCAATATTTCCCTTTGAATGCTGTTCATTTGTAAGTTATTGAATACTGTCGATATTGTGTCACAGTGGAAGAAGCAGCAGTTTACAGCCAAGATTTTGGATATGATGAAGAAACAGGAGGAGAATCTCTATGCATCCTAAGGCATACTGATGCATCATCTTGTCACAGGTCGTTTCTTATTTTCTAATTTTAATTTCTTTCCTAAGTCAATATATCTTGCTTTGATTTCATAAGGGGGGATATCAGTCTGTAGAGTGGGCAGGTCTTAAGCCTTATATGATACTTTTGCAGCTACTCATCCATGTCCATGTCACAACTTTAAGAGTAATTCTTTCCTTATGATCATTGATTTGATATTCTGTTTTCTATCAGATTCAAAATGAGTATGGCAGATACTCATTGAAATTAGGTGATGCATGGCTATGTCTTTAGATACAGGGGTTCCCTAGGTGATGTGTTAGGAGGCAGAGGCTCTTTACCCAATAATGAGTTGCATTTTCATTCTTCATCTTTCATCTAAAATTTATTTTTCCAGAACAATCATTAATATCTGAATTAACAAATCAGGTTGTAGCTAGTTCCTGTTACATACCATTTAAATTACAAACTTACAAGCCCCCATCACTTCCCTACTGATGTTAACAATTCTATAGAATCTGATAGACCAACACCTCCAATGGGTTTTAATTGCTGTGATCAATTCACACCAAACTCCAACAAGGAGCCCAAGATGCATGGGGACTGAAGATTGAAATTGGTATGGTTGTAAGTTGTTTGCTACAACTCATAAAATAAAGTTGTTAGCTTTTTTTTGCCATTCTTCAGTTCTTCCTTGAAATTTCCCAAGTCCCACATGTAACCTTTCGAATTGTGTGGAACGTTTCTTTTTTTTGTTGGTGATGGGCCCTATAGACCAGTGGAAGACCTTTCAGTTACTGTGGCACGCTTTTTCCAACAAGGTGGAACTTTTCAAAATTACTACATGTTACTGCCATTCTATTCAAAATTTATATCACCTTAGCATTTATCTTGCAGGTTTTTTGTGCTTAGTTAATTTGAATTTGTGTTGTGTGTTCCTTTTTCTTGCACAGTATCATGGTGGCACCAACTTTGGTCGATCTACTGGTGGCCGGACCCTTTTCACCACAAGCTATGATTATGATGCTTCGATTGATGAGTATGGTACGTAATGCCTGCCATCCCGGGTTGTCTGTGACATTGTCTTTGATCTATGGTGCTCTCACTCACATAGCAAGTCTCACTCGTACTTGATGAACTAATTTGGCTTCTATAAGACATGTCAACAACAAATTCCTCTTAACTACTTGGAGTAAATTTTACAAAACCATAGCAAATTTTCTCTCTCAGCTCTGCACTTTCCTCTTCTTCCATTTGTCCAATTAACTTAATTTCCATCTCATCTCCAAAGCCTAGCTCTGAAAGGTCCCAACTTCGTAACAAAACAAATCAAACCCAGTTTCTGCTACCATGTGAGAACTACACTTGTGTTTCTACTCCTTGTGATCATCTCTGTTGCTTGGGGTTTTATTTTTACTGCTTCTGTGTGTCACAATTCTTAGGCTATTAGTTGGTTGCCATTCATTTATAAGAAGTGTTGGGTTTTAGGGTTTCCCATTATCTAGGTTAGTACTTAGTAGCTCTACAAAACTTTTAAGTGTCCTTTCGGTTTAGTTTGTTGGATTTTATTTTATTTTGTTATATTCACTTGTTGAAATGTGATATTATTTTTTTGGGGAGGTGGGGGTCAAGGTTGAATGTGAGTTGGGTTGCTTATTTGTTCTACTCACTACTCAGTCATTGTGTACTGTTTAAATACACTTCATGTCTCTCTGTTTTAAAAGAGATTGACAGCAAGTGCAGATAAAGGTTGTTTGATTTGTTTATTCTTACTTCTTATCAATCTCTTGAGGCATTTATTGGGTTTGTGGAAAAGATGCTAATTTGTGAGAATTATGTTGGATAGAGATCATGGAGGTTTTAGGATTTATTGCTGATCAGATTCAGTGATTCAACAACATCTATTAAGCAATTGTAATATAAAGTCCTTGCAAAATGAGTTCTTCTTCTCTGTCTCCAGTTATTTTTTTTACTTGTTACCATGTTTGGAGCTAACTTTTTTTTTTTTTTAATATATTATTATCAGTAATCACAAGGAAAGCATGGTTGTAGGTCTGTTGAATGGGAGTATCTATATATGCCTTCTCCATCTAAGAGTATATACAGTTATAGTGAAGCAGATGTTGAGCTAAGAAGAGTGCAATAGACCCTTGGAAAAGACACTCTTTGATCTATTACATTGCTAATCTTGGTGAAGGTTATTCGAATATCTTAGGAAGATGTTCAGGTAATTGCATAGAATTGGTTTTCTAATGAATGATATGTGCTTGATTTAAATTTTTTTCCCTGATCATATGATTAGTTATATCTAATGACTGATACGAGCATGGTTTCTTTTCAATACAACTTTGAAGGGAGAAAGGATTTCGTCAAGTTTATGAAAGGCAGTTGCAGAAGCTGGTCATTAGGTTTTAGGCTTTTTACTTGTAGTTTTGAACATCATTTAAGTTCTCTTTCCTTCAAATCTTCTCTTTGTTTTGTTGATCTATGGTTGTTGTAGTTGTTGCTGGATTGCTGTTTATTTGTCAATGGTCCAGTGGTGGTGCTCTCTTCTGTTTATGGTGGCTGTGATATAACTGCAGCTTTTGATGGCTCTCTTTTTTGGTTTTAGTTTGTTCTTGATTGGGGTGTTGGGGCTTTGTGTTGCAGGGGCTGGATGTTTAGTAGCCCTCTCTAATATCACGCTTTGTTTTCCAAATCCATTTATCTTCTTCAATAAAATTCAAGCATCATAATCCTACTCCCTTATTAATTGTGGATGGGTTGCTTTCTTGGCTGTGTTAAAAAAGCAAGATATATTGGGGTATTGACTGTTCCGATTAACAAGACGAACTCAAATATCTTCCGCTCATGTGTTGACAGTCCCATACCCTGCTATCCAATATCTTGCAAATATCTTTGAAGAACCTATTGAGTATTTTGATACATATCTCTGTTGACTTTTCTCTAATATGGTATAGTTATACATCTCTTGAATTCTGTTGTTCTCAACTGTTCTATTAGTTGGCTCTTAATCAATTTGATCACTTCCCAATATTCCCCTTTGAATGCTGTTCTTTTGTAAGTTATTGAATACTTATACACTGTTGATGTTGTATCACAGTGAGAGATGTAGCAGTTCATCGTCAAGATTTTGGATATGATGAAGAAACAAGAGGAGAAGCTCTATGCATCATCTTGTCACAGGTCATTTCTTATTTTCTAACTTTAGTTCCTCTCTGAATTCAGTACATCTTGCTTTAGTTTAAGAGGGGGGGGGATATCAGTCAGTAGAGTGGGCAGGCCTTAAACGATACTTTTGCTGCTACTCATCCATGTCCATGTCACAACTTTCCCTTATGATCATTTATGTGATATTCTGTTTTCTATCAGAATGAAAATGAGTATTGAAACATCTTTAGATATATATTGGGGTTTTTGCTGCCAAATCCTATATCAGTTGCACAGCAGCCATGGCTATGTCTTTAGACACGGGGTCCCCCAGGTGATGTGTCAGGAGGTGGATGCTCTTGACCCAATAATGAGTTGCATTTTCATTCTTCAATTTTTCATCTGAAATTTATTTTCCAGAACAAGCGTTAATATCTGAATTAACAAACCAGGTTGTAGTTCCTGTTACACACCCTTTACATTACACACTTACAAGCCCCCATCACTTCCCCACTTATGTTAACAATTCTATAGAATCTGATAGACCAACACCTCCAATGGGTTTTAATTGCTGTGATCATTTCACACCAAACTCCGACGAGAAGCCCAAGATGCATGGGGACTGAAAATTGAAATTGGCGTGGTTTGTAAGTTGTTTGCTCGAGTAGTCAACTCATAAAATAAAGTTGTTAGCTTCTTTTTTGCATGCCATTCTTCAGTTCTTCCTTGAAATTTCGCAAGTCCCACTAGTAACCTTTCCAATTGTGTGGAACCCTGCTAGGTTTCTTTTTTTCGGTGGTGTTGGGCCCTATAGACCAGTGGAAGGCCTTGCATTTGCTGTGGCACACTTTTTGCAGCAAGGTAGAACTATCCAAAATTACTAAATGGTAGGTACTGTCCTTGTATTGAAAATTTATATTACCTTAGCATTTATCTTCAAGGTTTTTTGTGTTTAATTAATTTGAAATTGTGTTGTGTGTTCCTTTCTCTTGCACAGTATCATGGTGGGACCAACTTTGGTCGAATTACTGGTGGACCCTTATCACCACGAGTCTATGAATATGATGCTCCGATTGATGAGTATGGTACGTAATGCCTGCCATATATCCCTGGTTGTATGTGATATTGTGACATAATTTGATATATGGTGTTTTCACTCATATACCAAGTCTCACTCTTACTTGATGAACTAATGTGGCATGTATAAGACATATCAACAACAAATTCCTCTTAACTACATGTACTAAATTTTTCAAAACCAAAACAAATTTTCTCTCTCAGATCTGTACTTTCCTCTCCTTCCATTTGTCCAATTAGCTTTCCATCTCATCTCCAAAGCCTAGCTCTGAAAGGTCCCAACTTCGTAACAAAACAAATAAAACCCAGTTTCTGCCACCATTTGAGAATTTCACTTCTGTTTCTACTCCTTGTGATCATCTCTGTTGCTTGGGGTTTTATTTCTACTGCTTCTGTGTGTCACAATTCGTAGGCTATTAGTTGGTAGCCATTCAGTTATAAGCAGCTTTGGGTTTTGGGGTTTCCCATTATCTAGGTTTGTTGCTCTACAAAACTTTGAAGTTCCTTTTGGTTTAGTTATTTTATTTTATTTTTTTTATTATATTCATTTGTTGAATGTGATTGTTTTTTTTTGGGGGGGGGGGGGGTGTGGGGGTGGAGGATGGGGGTTAAGGTTGAAATGTGAGTTGGTTTGCTTATTTGTTCTACTCACTATTCAGTCATTGTGTACTGTTTAAATGCACTTCCTATCTCTCTGTTTTAAAAACAGATTGACAACAAGTACGGATAAATGTTGTTTGATTTGTGTATTCTTACTTCATTTGTGTTGGATCTTATCAATTCTTGAGGCACTTATTGGTTTATGGAAAAGATGCTAATTTGTGAGAATTATGTTGCATGGAGATCATGGAGGTTTGAGGATTTATTGCTGATCAGATTCAATGATTCAACAACATCTATTAATGAATTGTAATATAAAGTCCTTGCAAAATGAGTTCATCTTCTGTGTCTCTAGTTATCTTTTTACTTGTTACCGTGTTTGAAGCTAATCTTTTTTTTTATATATATATTATTATCAGTAATCATAAGGAAAGCAAGGTTGCAGGCCTGTCAAATGCAAGTATTTATGCCTCCTTCTAAGAGTACATACTGTTATAGCGAAGAAGATGTTGAGCTAAGAAGAGTGCAATAGACCCTTGGAAAAGACACTCTTTGATCTATTACAGTGCTAATCTTGGTGAAGGTTATTTGAATATCTTAGGTAGATTCAGGTAAACAAAATTCATTTATACCATTTCATTATGGTGATTATTCATAATATAAATCTTTAAATATTTTCTCACTTAATGTTTGGTGTATTTTTTTCTCTCTTTTATTTTTATAGGATTGAAGAGAACTAGCAAGAGTTGCAGACTAAGATAGCTTAATTATTTGAAACCGGACTTCAAGTGGGAAAATCCTTGGAAGGACAGCTTGTGATTCTTTAACTCCATTCTAAATTGGGTAGTTGGTGCTTATTGAATCATCAATAATTTCCTATGATTTGATCAACATTTAGGTAGTGTCTCCATTAGCTACTTCACTAGAAACTGTGGATCTCTTGCCTCTCTTTTTCAATTATGGTGACTTAAACAAAGTTCATTTGCCCAAAAAAAAAAAGAAGATCTAAACAAAGTTTCATCTTCTACCCTATTTTGTTTATTTATTTGACAATTCTAAGTGGTCTAAGATTGTACAACATTAAACAAGGAAGAAATGACAATGATATTAAGAATTATTGGAGAACAAAGGTGTAGAAACAAGTGAGGCATTTTAAGATTGAAAGTTTATAGTGTGGATGATTTATGATAGTTGTAAGAATGTAACAAGACAGTATCTAGGGTCTATTGTTATCTGATGCCATAATGTTGATTTGATTAAGAGGAAACTTGGATTCGGTATTAACCTTATGGCTGGGTTGTTATATTAGTGGTCCAAATATTTTGTATTGGCAAATCCGATGGGGCCAAAGTTTTGTGGACAGATAGACCCTAAGGTCCCATGTTCACATGTAAAATTTCAGATAAAAAAGAGTGGTTTTTTGAAGGGATTTTTTTTTCTCATCAAACATATGAGAGGATTTTGTATCTATAACGCTGATCGAATTCGACATTTGATAAGTATGAACATTTTACCTAGTACTTTTGGGAAATAAAACATTAACATTTTATTTTAGTGAAACATCAGCATTTTTTATTGTTTTTCTAGAAATGTATTCATTTTCATGGCTCAAGACTTTGAAGTGGAACATTCTATTCCTTGAAATTGCAATGTATGTTCGTGTTCCATAACACAGATGGAAGAAAAGTACATCAAATAAAAATAAAAACAAGATAGTTACGCAATCAGTTTACTATATATATAATCGGTTCAATAGCATACTAGTTCTTTAATTGGTTTAAAACGTTCAAAATTAACTGTTTATCGGTTCAAAACTAAATCGGAATAGTTGAAAGCTTTACTTTGAGTATAGGTACTTATTCTAAGGGGAGGGAGGAAAGATGGGATCTTCAAGCCTCCTGGTAGGGTGGGCTTTTAAGCTCCACACTTTCTATCTACTGCTCTAGACAGTTATTCACAAAAAAACCGCTTATTGATTTCAATTTAAATGGTTTCATTCGATCACAGTAAACAATTTCTAGAGAGGGAGGATAAGGATACCTCAAGAGGATTGATGGACATAACTACTCAAGAACCCTGTTCTGTGGATTCAAAAGAAAAACAAAAAAGTCAAAAAACGGGTGCCTTTGAGAATTTGGAGAGTTATTTGCCACTTTCACTACCAAACTAGCAAAGTGGGTTACAGGCTTACAGCCCTCATTTGTCCTTTTTTTTTCTGCTAGTGCTTCTTATCTCAACTTCCACCCACCACTGCCATTAACATTTTTTCTCTAAATTAGTGATAACTTTCTTCCAGAAAAAGAAAATCCAATGTTCTCTCTGTTAATTCTTAATTAATTAACTAAATTTAAATGAAGAACAGGCAATGATTGATCTATGGCTGTGTGTTGTTAGATTCTTATCTCCAAATCTATACTTTCTCTCACTGACAAAACAATAGAAAGTCAATCTCAGTATGACTTTTACTAGTCATTTTCCTTCTTTAGTCTTCACATTTCGTCACAACATCTCCTAGGATGCATTCCATTTCCACAGCTTTAGCCTTTTCAACGACTCGGCAGAAGAAACAGACGTAATCTCCATTAATGGACAAGGAAAAGCTTCGAATTCTCTCCCTTACTCTTCTCTTCTTTCTCCAATTCACATACGTTCATCTTCCTTCACTGGCTTTTACTCCTTCTGACAATTACCTCATCGACTGCGGATCCAACGCCAACACCACCATCGACAACAGAGTCTTCGTCGGCGACTCAACCCACCACGATTCGATCTTCCTCTCGGCAGGTCGAACGGTTGCTCTCACAGACCCAAACCCATCTCCTGGATCATCATCCTTGTACCAAACAGCTAGAGTTTTCTCAAGTATCTCCAGCTATGAGTTCGAAATCAAGAAGAATGGCACCCACCTCGTACGTCTCCATTTCTTCCCCTTCTCTTCTCAGGGTTACGATCTTAGGTCAGCTCTTTTCCATGTCTCGATTCCTGGGTCCCCCTTTTCGATTGATTTTAGCTTCCGAGACAGCAATCATACTTCTTCACCTATCCTCAAGGAGTACATTTTAATGGTGGACAAGGAAAAGCTCGAAATCTCGTTTGCTCCGGTGGACGAATGGGGCTTCGCGTTCGTTAACGCAATTGAGGTCTTCTCTGCTCCTCCTGATTTTATCCTTGATGTGGGAGCCCGGTTTGTTGGTGAAGCTGGAATCGAGGATTACAGAGGGTTGCCCTTGCGGATCTTGGAGACTGTTCACAGAATCAATGTCGGTGGTCTCAAAATCACGCCTTTGAAAGACACTCTATGGAGGACTTGGCTCCCTGACGAGGAATTTCTGGTCTTGAAGTCCGCCGCGAAGGCTGTTTCTCGTAGTCGCCCCCCGAACTACCAGAGTGGAGGAGCTAGCAGAGAAATCGCTCCCGATAATGTTTACATGACCGCCCAAGAGATGAATAAGAGCATGTCTCCTAGTATGGTGAAGTTCAACATAACATGGGATTTCCCTCTGAGCTCCGGCGGAGGAAGGTACCTGGTTCGAATGCATTTCTGCGATATCGTTAGTGTTGCTCTTAATCTGCTCTACTTCGATGTATACATTAACGACTACTCGGCTTACACAGATCTCGACCTTTCTGTTCTTACAACTCACATGCTTGCGGCCCCTTTCTACATCGATTTTGTAACAGATGCAGGAAATTCAAACGGCGTTATGCGGATAAGTGTTGGCCCTTCTGATCTCAGTACTCCTTCACAAATAAACGCTATTCTGAACGGGGTAGAGATCTTGAAGATGATCGATGGTGGGGGTTCAATTTCTCATAGAGGATCAAAGAACAAACATGTCGCAAT
The DNA here is from genome assembly GCF_018873765.1 of Telopea speciosissima. NCBI lineage: Eukaryota > Viridiplantae > Streptophyta > Magnoliopsida > Proteales > Proteaceae > Telopea > Telopea speciosissima. Next base: position 82,938,025 of record NC_057916.1, on the reverse strand, counting down.
TCTGGTGGGTTCAGTGCTTGGAGGCTTTGCTCTTGTATGTGGTTGCATCTTGATGCTCGCTGTTCTGAGACTTAAGCGCAGGAAGAGGAAGAGGAAGAGAAGTGTCTCCTGGTCACCCATGAGTAGAGATGGAGTGAGTTCCCACCGAAGGGTCTCTGAAGGAACAAACAGTGTATCCCGTTCCTGTGGCCTCAGTATGAACCATGTCTTGAAGATTTCTTTTGCAGAGATACAGTTTGCCACCAACGATTTCGACAAGAATCTGATCATCGGTTCTGGTGGATTTGGTTTGGTCTACAAAGGGGTGCTTAAAGACAACACAAAAGTTGCAGTGAAGCGTGGTGTGCCGGGTTCCAGGCAAGGACTCCCTGAATTCCATACAGAGATCACTGTCTTGTCGAAGATTCGCCATCTACACCTTGTCTCCCTTGTTGGGTACTGCGAAGAACAGTCTGAGATGATACTGGTATACGAGTATATGGAGAGAGGGCCATTGAAAAAACACTTGTATGGTTCAGGGTTGCCACCATTGTCATGGAAGCAGAGACTTGAGATATGCATTGGTTCTGCCAGAGGGCTTCACTATCTTCACACTGGTTCAGCACAGGGAATTATCCATCGAGATGTGAAATCCACCAATATCTTGCTTGATGAGAATTATGTGGCCAAAGTTGCAGATTTTGGGCTTTCAAAATCTGGCCCTTGTCTCGACCAGACTCATGTAAGCACTGGTGTTAAAGGCAGTTTCGGGTATCTGGATCCTGAGTATTTCAGGCGGCAACAGCTCACAGACAAATCAGATGTTTATTCATTTGGTGTTGTTCTTCTGGAAGTGCTCTGTGCCAAACCTGCCATTGATCCTTTGCTTTCAAGGGAGCAAGTGAACTTAGCTGAATGGGGAATGCAATGGCAGAAGAAAGGGCTACTTGAGCAGATCATCGATCCACATCTCGTCAGTAAAATCAATCCCAAATCTCTCAAGAAATTTGGAGAGACGGCTGCAAAATGCTTGGCTGATTATGGTGTTGATAGGCCTACAATGGGTGATGTGCTGTGGAACTTGGAACATGCACTACAGCTTCAACAGACTGCAGTGAACACAGAGCCTCATGGCGATAGCATGGATAGTAGATCTGAGCTTCCATTGCCTACTGTTGTTCCACATTGTGCACCGTCTAGTAGCACAAGGGTTGAAGAAAACAGTGGTGGGAGTTCTGAACTAACTACAACTCAAGTATTTTCACAGTTGTTGACCAATGAAGGTAGATAGAAGCTTCAGGGTTTATGGTATTTGATACAGATAGATGATCAGCCACGGTTTATGTTTATATAGACTCAGATCACTATGAACATTCCCACAATACATGAACATAATCCATTTGTAGATAAAGGACTTCCTCTTCCTAGTCTTGGGAGTTCTCAGGGACAGGTAGGTATGCAAGCCATGTTTTTGGAGTTGCTCCTTCACCTATTCTCATCAATCTATAATGGGTACTGAAAGTAATCCCATGTTTATTTACTTAATTCTCCATTTAGTTCTGTACTATACAAGCTTTAAGATATATTTTTTGCTTCCTAAATATAGTCTAGAATAACAAAGTGGCCAAGCTTCTAAATACGAGTGAACTCTGTAATTGTACATTCATGTGCATTATTTGGGTTGAACGTACAGTAAGGATGTGGAGTCCTCTCTCTCTCTCTCTCTCTCTCTCTCTCTCTCTCTCTATCTAACGGATTGATTGCACTTGCAAGAAACTAGTACAAAATTAATTATTGTCATTTCAGTAGTATGAATCTACTGCAAACGTATGAATACATGAGATGTCTCTTGCATGGTCTGAAGAATATTTCTGTTAAAACTTTGCTCTCTGAAGAGTGAGTTTGAAGGAGATTGCTGGTATGATTCACTCTTATAGTTGTTGAAATGTGAGTTCCATGTGTATCTGTCTTTGTATTCTGGATAATAAAAGAGTACGGAGATTTCACTTGGTTCTATGACTTCTTCTGTATCCTTAGAATTCAGGTAGAGATCCTACTATTGAATTAAATGGTATCAGCTTCTTGTTCTATGTCAATGTGTTAACTTAGACCTTTGAGGGCAGCAAACATGGGTTGTATTTGGTATCCATTCTCAGAATAGATTCTTGGTCTAGAACACATTCTGAAGCCAGAAAACAGAGAAGTATCGGATTTCAGATTGCGTTCTAGACCCAGATTCTATTTCGAGAATTCATACCAAACACCACCTTGGTGTAGGGTGAATATGTTGCTTGCACTTGGCATAGCCTATAAAAGAAAAATCCAATATCAACCAGTGTCCTCCTTAGTACTTAAAGGACAATAACAAGCCTCACTAGTGAACAAATCTAGTTTCTTGAGATCTTCCACTTCCAATCTATTATTTCCGTAAATCGTGGACTTGGGTTTGGCTCTACCTAGAGGTCCAGAGTAAGGAATAGATTTAGGATGGATGTGGATAGGTGGTATATATACTATTAAGAGCTTTGAACAGTTCAATAAGAATTTATTCAAGCTTTGAAAACACAGTTAAGATATGCTTGTAATCTAGACATTTTGTTTACAGAGTTCAAGGCTGTCAAGTATAGTCATATTCATGGATTTCATGATTTGAAAATGTTAATAAAAGCTAGATTTTCTTTTAATGGGTTGTTAAGTTGTTTGGAAAAATATGCACTTTAGATGACTTAAAAGGAGGAGGAAAAATTCAACCTTCGTCTCATTTCATTTTCATTTGGTTTCTATAAGCCCTAAGCTTTTAATAATGAAATCAATAGAAGACCAAAAAGGAAGGCTTAATATATATGTTTAGTTTCAAATATCCCAAACTCAACCAGGTCTAAGAACAGAGGAGTTAAAAGGATGACTTAAATCAGAAGACTTGACCTAGACTATAAATTCAGATCAGATTAGGAGTGAAAGTCAAATTGTAAGAGGAAACAAAAACAGAACAAATAAAAAGAGTGAAATTCAACTCGGCCTAGAGCAACCAAATTTGAAAAAGAAGAGGTCCTCTTGTGTCTTTCACAGCACTTTTAAAATGTGGGGAACCGTTGGCTATTCCTATTCTTTTGGGGCTTAAGGCTGCTATATGGTGACTACTGACCATGTTTTTGCTAGCTCTACTATTGTGGGGGAAGCGTTGGTAACTATAGCAGATGGGCACCATCGGGTCATCTTTCATTCCGATTGTCAAAGTTCTTATCAAATGTTGTCTATTAGATGAATCATTAATTCCGCCGGGTCTCTTGAAGTTTTCTCTTTCTATTTTGCAAGTACAAATGAAAATGTTTTTGCTCTTCCCTCACTTGGCCACTTGGGTTAGTCGAAGACCTACTTTCTGGAGTGCACCGCCAAATTACGGCTCTCAGGCCTGCAGTGCGACATATGGAAGAACCTTCATCCAACGGTGTGAGCTTGATGCTTGTCGTTTTTTTTTATTCTAGAGTTCGGCACCATTGGATGTCGCAACTTTCAAGTGTTGAGCTCTCAGGCCCGCACTACAGTGCACCACCAGATTAAGGCACTGCAGAGGATTTTTTTGTCCTTAAAATTCCCAGCTTACGGGGCTTCACGTGCCAAAATAAAATAAAATGAGTATCAGTCTATAGTTTGCAACTGGACCAGATGGGAATCAACGGAGGGCCAACCTAAACCAGTCTAAGAATTAAATTGTCAGAGGCTTAGCTCACATAATCCAAGTTACACCCAAACCCGACACAATTAGGTTCGAACTTCGGAGTTGAACTGGGTTGGTCCACCCCTGCTAAGAGCCATTTTTCATATCCACAATATAGTAAGTTCGCGTATTAATTGTTGTATCCGACCGTATGAATCAGTAATTTGACTCTTACCGTATTCTATCAGGTAGTATAATTTTATACGCAACTCTAAATGAACACCGTATTAATTGCCATATTAATCGCCTATTAATACATATTTATGAGTTCTAGTTAAACAAAATAAAAAAACTAAAACAATAAAACCTAAAACCTAAAAACCCAAAAGCCGGGGAGAAAACCCCCAAACCTGAAACTCAAAGACTCTCATTCTATCAAACCTAAAACCCCCAAGTCGGTGATCACTTTGGTTCTTTCATCAACCTCAATTCGATTGATGGGATTTGGTATGATACTTATGAGATCGATGATATTGATGAGATTGATATTCAAATATTTCTTCTTAGAACGTATTGATTTGACCCCATAAGCGGGACCACCACCCAATAGCATGTTGCCGCCAAAACCCCGTATTCCTTTTAGTTCCTATCCATCAAATCCAGGTCTCTCTCTCTCTCTCTCTTTGTGTGTGTGTTTGTGTTGATAAGATTTATATAGATTTGCAATTCTTCACGAACTAGGGAATTTTTTTTTTTATTTGTGTTAGTTGTTTTCGATTCATGCTGCAGGGTAATTGCTTCGTTGCTTTTTCTTCAATTGATATTTTCTCGATTCTCTGTTTGGGGTTTATGTTAGTCTGGAAGTTAGATTCATCAAAGCTGAAATACTTGGAAGAATCACTGAATTTTGTTTCTTTTGGGAGATGGATTTTTTTTTTGGGGGGTGGGGGGGGAGGGGGGAGGGGGTTAATTGAATTCGTCCCTATTTTTCGTCTTCCCTTAATCAAACTCTATGGAGTTGCGATTCTATTGGCAAGCTTGCCTTTTGTGCCGCTATCTCTCACGTTTGGCTGGAGATAAATCTTAGAAGACAGACATCCAACTCCCGTTCTCTAGAAAAGATTTGGAATGTCATCTCCTTTGATGTCTCCTCTAAAATTAGTGCGATTCCCCTTGCTATTGTAAAGGATTACCCTAGGAACAAGCTCATTGTTGTTTCCTGGGGTCTTCCTATTTTCATTTTGTAGTCAGATTAGCTCTTGGCCTGTTTGTTTTTCTTTTCTTTTTTCTCTTGCCTTCGGGCCTGTTTATCTCCATTCTTTGCAATATAATTTTTATTCATCCAAAAAAAAAACTCTATGGATAGTTATTCTCATTTTTTATTTTAGATTTGACGAGGCTATGCATGCTTTCTATGTTGTATTTTGATTAGGTTGTCATTTTCTCTATCCAAATTGGTATGTTTTTTTATTTTATTAGTGTAATAAAATTCTATGTTAATATCTTCTAATTTTATTGATTATAAATGTTTAGGTGGTGCAACTGTTTAATAGTTTTGGTAGTCACATTGGTTTCAAGTGTTCATGAGAATTGATTTCAAATTGAAAAGCCATATTGGTTTTAAGTGTTCATGAGAATTGATTTCAAATTGGAAAGCCATATTGGTTTTAAGTGTTCATGAAAGCATGAGAGATTAAAATTTAATTGCAAAAATATCAATTTGCTCCATGATATGGTTTTAAGTGTTCATGAAAGCATGAGAGATTAAAATTTAATTGCAAAAATATCAATTTGCTCCATGATATTTATTAGGATAAACCCATATTTTTGCTCCCGTACTTTTACAGAGCAACCATATTAAACACGTGCCGTATCATTGCTGTATGGGTTTATTGCGCCGACTTTTGAAACCATCCTATTACCGTAATGCCAATTAATTGACTTACATATCCGTTCCCATACTATTGCCGTACCCGAACTTACTAACTATGATCCACAGGCCATACAATGATGCAGCTACGAGCCCTTTTTTATTTTTTACTTATTGTAAATAAAAGCAAAAAATTAAAATTAAGTATCAAAAGTAACACTTCTAGATTGTTTTTCCTGTCTTGCCTTCACTGCAAGGCTGTAAGCAGGGAAGACTGATTCCATACTCATTTTCCTGAAGTTAATGCTTTAAAACGCAGGTTGCATATTTCGTCGTATTCACAGATTTTTGTATCTGAATGACCGAAAAAAGAGAGCCAAACTATTTTTGTAATAAAGATGACTAACTAGCAAGGTTTATTACTTGCTAGGAAGACCCGTCTTTCAGAAAAGATAGACACAAGGAATGCGAGGAAGAGAGCGACACAAAAATATTACATGACATTTCAATGTCAAACAGGGTAGCATATACTTACCATGGCCAATGGAAATTTCTTTGAAGCTCATCCAATTCACCAGGTACTGTGAGTTTGTCCAGATTTCTATAGCGTCAGTTGCGAAGTGCAAGGCTTCGGTTGATTCCTTACTTGATTCCTCGTGCCTCTATCATCTTGAACTTACTCCAAAACCATGATCCACAATAGCATATATAACCCTTCCTTGATATACTATGACTGATGCCCATCCTGCTTCTTTAGTATCCCCAGGTGGAAAGTTTCAACTATGATGATAACTATTGGGAAAGTGGAAGAGTTCAGTGGGAGTTGGGTTTAGTGTAGGAACTGTTGGGAATTTGAGTGGTCGAACACAGTATCTTTTTCCCATCTTTGGATGATGACATGATGTGCATGAGCTGAATTGTTTCTGATGTGAAAAGAAAAAAAAAATTTCTTGCTTGCCAGATAAAGTTCATGGTGATTAACATGATTATAAGGAGGTGTTTCTTATCTGGCTTTTCTAATGGATTGCAACTAAGAACATAAGGGATAGGTAGATGGAATTGGGAGGAATTGTCCCAGTAAGGTTCTAGTTGGTAGAACATCTTTTTAGGCTCTCCATGTAAGCATCTTAAATTTTTGGCGCACATTGAGACTCCACAGCAAAGACCATAGCTTATTTGAGGTAGAGCTTGAGTGGTAAATGGAAAATTCTGTAGACAAAAATGTTGCAACTAATTTTGCAGAAAATCTCCTTGATTTGCAGAGGGATGTGAACTATTCATCATGATGGTCAAAGAACACAGTTTAATATTGAGGATGGCAGATGCAATGGATGAATGGAACAAGTGAAAATGGAGGAAATCAGATTTGAATTCCAAGAATTGTTTATCAGTAGACAATGGACTGTTAGTCTGTTATTGCTAGCAATTGGGTCATGCAAAAAATACTTCCTAATTAGGGCAAAACAAGCATGATAATTTGATAATGTACAAATAAAAACAATAATAACCATTAATTAGGGTTTCAATTACTAGGAATTCTACAAGTTACTCGAATTATCACATCGATGTAGTGGACCAAAAACCTGCACACATACAGCGATGGGATTCAGTTTGGTTTCAGATAAGGAAGCCTCAAATCAGAACCCAAAACCGAACAAAGCTGGGTCCAAAAAATTTCAGTTACGATCCCTGCTCAATTGTTATAATCAATCACATCCTTCGGCAAACTCACAAAGGAGAACAGTACAGAAATAATTAATAACCTAGAAAACAAGATGTAGAGGCAATAAGAGCAAAACAAAGCAAAATGCTTGCTACCACAATAGTAATATCAGGGTCTGCATTCACCCAAAAAAAAATATATATCAGGGTCTGCTAAGTTAAATACACCCTGCAAAGCACACTAAACACCTACATTAAATCATTGCATAGTTTGAAGGTATACCCAATCAAAATTTTGAAGGGCTTTCTGTCTAGCAGATTCAACAACTATGTACATTGGCTGTTCTGTGGTCCACCACCTTGCCTTGGTGAATTGAGTAACCTTGCAGTCTAGCCACCATCAATGGAACTGCTAGATGTATCAATTCTGACGCCAATCTATGAAATGCAAACCTAGCTATCGCAAGATGATCAATCTTCAATATTCATTTAACTACACAATGAGACCACAATCCTTTGTCTAGCAATGCAGCCACCATGTATAAGCAACATACAAATAATATGGCATATGACAGCTTAAGAAGAAGTAAGTTCTGCCATCAATTCATGTCCAATCTACACAATTTCCAAAACAGAATTAGAGAACAAGAGCACTTTGTTCTTATACAAGGCTTGATGTGGGAGAAAGAGGAAAGGAGCATCACAATTGGATGTTATCAAATCTGAGGTAAAGTGTTCATAGCAATATAGAAAGGACAATCCATTTGACTTATATTTCCACTTCCAAGTGATTTGACTGGGTATAGATTTTATGAATAACTGACTTAATATGCAGCATTACACTCTCAAACAGGACCACTCATGGAATACAAACCACATCAACCAAAAGCTGATACAATTTTCGGATTGAACTCTAAAAGTAATACTCTACATGCAGTTACAAACTCATCTGGACGATTCTAACATACCATGTCATGGAGAAACTAGCATCATTGCTACAAATGCCCCAAGTAAGATACATTGTTACATACCAAGAAAACAATCACCAATCATTTAGAAGGATTTAAATTGCTTGGAAACAGTTAGCATCTATAATTTGAATTTGAATTGCGTTCTGAAGCATCCACAGGCAAAGGTGACCATGCCACATAGTCTCTGACCTCAGTCCTTCTCCTGTACACAACACCAGCAATAGCAATCATCAAGCTTATCCCAATGACTGAAGGCATAAAACCACTGGTTTTTTCTCTAGGTAAACTCTGCATAATAGGACCCAAAGAGAGCTCTCCATCCAGACTACCCATAGAATTGTTCAACTTCATGATCTCCACCCCATTCAGAATTGCATTGACTCTAGAGGGATTGCTCAAACTCGAAGGGCCTATGCTAATGCTTAAAGACTGCGAATTAGCTGTGTCCACAACGAAATCCACGTAGTAAGGAGCGGCGAGCACTTGGCCTGTAAGCTCTGAGAGATCCAAATCTTTGTATGCCAAATACCCATTGATGTAGACATCAAAGTAAAGCAGATTAAGGGACATACTGGCAATGTCACAGAAATGCATCCGAACAAGGTAGCGATAGCCGGAAGTCACCGGGAAGTTCCAAGTAATATTAAAATTAGGTTTGGGAACATTAGCATCATTCATAACTCGCGCAGTGTTATAAACGCTGTCGGGAGCAACCTCACGACTTGCCCCTCCAGGGAGGTATTTAATCCGGCCGCTGGTGTAAACGGTCTTTGAAGCGGCATTCAAATGCAAGAACTCAACATCAGGAGTCCAAGTTCTCCACAAGGAATCATTAAAAGGGGTCACTTTAGGACCCCCAACATTGATCCTGTAAACAGTCTCCAGCGCCTGCTTGGTCAGCCCAGTGTAATCGTCAATTCCCTGAGGTTTTACCAATCGAGCGGTGTCGGCAATGAGATCCCCGGGTGCAGAAATAACTTCGATGGCATTAACAAAGGCAAGCGAAGAATCGGAGGAAGGTATGAATGAAATCACAAGTTTTTCACTATCGACCCAGATGAGATATTCCTTCAAAATAGGGTTCCCGGCCGGACTATGGCCGGTGAAGTCGCTCAAAAGCAAGAATTGATTGGCGGAGACATGGAAGAGAGCGTTGGAGAGATTGAAGCTGGTCGAAGACAAAGTACGGAAATGGATACGTACCAAATGATTGCCCTTCTGCTTGATCTCGAACTCGTAAGTGGAGGGTTTCGTGAAAACCCTAGCCGTGTGGTAAAGAGGGGAGGAAGAACCCAAAGAGGGGCTTTGATCTTCGAGAGAAATGCTTCGAGTAACAAGCAAGAAAACCAATCCGAGCTTGGAGTAGTCACCAACGAACTGCCGGTTATCAACGTCGACGGTAAGATCACCGTTGGATCCGCAATCAATGAGATAATTGTCTACTGGAGAGAAGGCGGAGGAAAGAATGAAGGAGAATAATAATTGAAGAAAGAAAAACAGGAGAAGAAGATAAAATTTGGAATTTTGTGGAAGATAATCCATCTGAGAACTGAAATTTCAAGGTTTGCAGCACCAACCAAACCACAAGCCAAAGATTCAGCGAGGAGGTGATGCTTTATTGTGTTTCTCAGATTAAATTATTGAAGAATCGAATTAATTACAGTATTTATCCAGGGAATTGGGGGAGAAGAAATTCTCATGCATCGTCTTCGGCTATTTCTTCCCGTCCTGCCGTGTTTTTTAGGCCGGAAATTTGTTTGGGGTCGGGAACATGAAAGTATAATTGGAGAGGATTTTGCGCGTTCAACCCCTCCATTCTTTAATCCATCCATCCATGATCCAAGATCCATGATCCACCCTTGAACTCTTTTTTTTGTTTTTTTGATGATTGATGCGTCGCTGTCTCGGTGAGGAAGGAGGATTCTCTGGTCCTCTGCATCCCACTCTATCCTACGCCTTTAGATGTCCTAACGGATCATATCGGAGAGCAACATCAACCGACACCTTTCTTGTCCGCGTTTGCCAGCTGTTATTGCGAGATTACTCGGTGGAAAGAAGCATTCATTGATTGAAGTTTACAAAAACGGTCTGTGGTACCGTCCAGGTGAATAAATTATTATTATTTTTTTTTTTTGTGGCACTAGTTATTTGTCCGGGAGTGTGGTCTACGCTTGCATTCTCATATCTCTTTCTCTTCTCTCATCAAAATAAGGGACAGAGGTGTCTTTTCATATGGGGAGGAGAAATTGCTCATGGAAGCGCTGTCGTAGGCCACACTCCTGGACAAAAAAGGTTGCGGCATTGTTGTGTTTGGGATGCATTCTAGGTTGATTTTGCATATTGATATGTCAAAAAATGTTAGTCGATAAAAAACTGACATATGTATCAAGGACAAGCTGAGGCCATGTAGGGCGAGCATGAGCCGACCACATCCATAAAGAGCGAGGCCTAGTTGCACACCAAACCTTAGAGGATGCACGCATAAGGCCAGACCTCATCGTAATAGCGAAGGGTCGCCAGTCAAACCCTCCTATGAGTGCGACCTGACCAAGAACTTGGACCACCCCGTAGAAGGAGGGGGACGACCCGAGCACCGCACTCTGCTAAAGAGAACACGCCACGAATTATCGTGGCCCGAGATTATCGCCCACGTAGCGCCTAATAAGGCGCAAGGGAATCAAGGGATCAACACTATCCCTAGAATCACTCCTAAAATCTCTCACTCCATGCCCAAGACTCTCCTTTCCTAATAGGGCACGATTCTACCTCACTCATCGCTTATAAATAATTGGATAAATTCCTTCCACGATCATCTGATTTCAATTATCATTATCTGTTGCTAAGAGTGCTGACTTAAGCATCGGAGTAGAGACACCGGCGCAGCCCGACCTTCTCTTGCTAATTTCATATTGCAGGAACAGGTCGCTCCAGGACAGTTCTTGACACAACACATACCAAATACTTGCTTTAGATTTGGTTATTTTTTAAGTTACATAGCTCTTGGAATCAAGGAGTGGGGACTGGGGAGGAATGGGCCAAGTACTTTATAATCCTTTGGACTAGTCTTTGTCTCTGTCTCTGTCTCTGTCTCTGGCTCTGTCTCTGTCTCTCTCTCTCTCACAAAGTGATGAGCTCCAAGTTGTCTATTTCCACCTCTAAGTATGTCTAGACCTTCTGAGATCATGATTTGAGGTATCGGTATCATACTGTCTCTATCAGGCGATATATACCTGTTTTGCAAGTGATCGATCCTGATACTGTACTGATACCATATCAGTGACACGATACGGACAAGGGATAAAATGATCCAAAATCCTATTTTTAAAGGATAATCAGGCACAAATTTGACCGATACGACCAATCCGTGCTGATACCGATCCAATACCATGCACTAAAACCATGTCTGAGATAGCAGAGAGAATTGTTGAACGCACAACTAGAGCTTCCCCCATAATGATCTTGCTAAACTCTGCTGGCTCTGAGACTGCCAACCTGCAGGACCCCAAATGATGCCGGATTATGAATCCCAAACCTCCATTCGGTTCCTCATTGGGTTGGGAAGCATCACAATTGATTTTAAAGTGGGCTTGTAAAGAAAGAGGGGGGGGGGGGAATTAGGTTAATTCCTTGAGTGGGAGAAGCAGGGTTCCTCATAACAATAGCCAAGGTATACTCTAAATGAGCAGCAGAAAAGCACAGAATGAAAGAAATTAGCCCCATAACCTCTCTGTTTTCAGATTTTAAGCCAGTCTATATTGAGTCCTAGAATTTAATCTAAATGATGGAAAGGCGGAACTTCTACTTGATGTATTATAGTAAAAGTCAAGGACTGCCAAACCAAACTGCCCGAGCGAAAGGACATTGTAGAAGAATATAGTGTTCAAGTCTTTGAATGCCCACAACCATAAAACATGGATCACGGTATCGGTATTGTATTGGGCCAGACGTATTGGTATCATCAGTAACCAATATTAATATGATATCGATATGAATTGGGACTATCAACCAACAAGTGAATGCTTCTTGAATTTTCGCTCGATTTGGACCCATTATGGCCCAATCTGTATTGGTATCGTATTAGTATCAGTGCCGAAAGAAATAGCCACCAATACTAATACCTATAACCTTGCCGCTAAGGAACTAGAACTAGATTGTCCCATTATTAAACAGGATCATATTCTAATTTTGGAACCATTTAGTATGTGAGACAGTTCTAGGATTGGCCCCATTGGCATTGGAACCGGTAAAGAACCGTACCGATTACCTAGAACCATCCCGTATGACCCTTATATGAAATATGATTCAGGGAGGTCTTGTTAATAGGTCCATGTTCAGTTAAACTGGACCTGAGTCTCGTAGACTCATGCTGGGCTTTAGCATAAGCCCAGATTTAAGACCATTCTTCAGATATCAGGCCCTAATCTTAGACCAAGCCCACTCTATGGAAATATATATATAATCTTAGACCAAGCCAATTCTGTGGAAATATATATATATATATATATTTATTTATTTATTTATTATTATTATTATTATTTTCTTTTGGTAAGTCTACTCTGGAATTTGAGTAACCATTGGACCTAGTCATTTTTATCCTCAAAAACATTAATGTTATGGGGAAAAGAACAATACCTGGTCGCGTGGCTCCTGCACCTAGACACAAAATTGCCCCACCCCCATGGAAAGGTGAAAATCCTACCTAGGTTGATGCTTATGCATGCACTCCCATTGGTCAGCGGTCATGTGCAAGCTCTAGAGTCCCAAGCAGCAATCTCTTGCCCTAACTTTATTTTCTACAATTGAAGTGGAATGCTAGCGCTTTCCAACTGATCAACCAGTTGGTAGCTGCAACTTTCTATTTGTAAACTAGATTAATCAAGTGGGCTAAATCTATTAAGGATGATATCATTTTTCAACCCCTCATTGGTGCATGGTACAGATTCATTCTTACACTGCCCTTGTAGTATTCCCCACCGGCCACCCCCATTTACTAATTTACTCGTCATTAGTATTTCACGCGTTCTTACTATTAGAATATGAGGAGATAGATAGAAGTGATAAATGAAGTAAGGTGAAGTTATTACCTATTGAGAGAACTTTAAAGGAGAGAAGTGTTGGAGATGACTTAGGGAGAGAAGGCCTAAAGTTCAGATTCGACACGAGAGTAGGGGTATTACCGCTATCCAGCTTTCTCTCAATTTGGATCCTTTACTGCCGAGCTGCCCGGCACGAATGTGCTGCTCAGACACGGTGCTGCACGCAATGTCCGCCTTACCCCTGCCCAAATTCCTTGCCCGAGTGGAGGTAAAGTGGTCATTGCGCACAACACCGTGTCTGGGCAGCACGGTCCTGCCGGGCAGCTCGGCAGTAGAAAACCCAATTGTGTAGATGTTTTTTCCAAGCAAAAAAACCGGAGAAGAATCCCCATCAACGTAAGAGGACTGTTATTTATAGATTATAGAAGAAGCGAGTACATTAATGAAGCTACCTTGGTATTTGGAAATGGTACTAATGAGTCTACCATATCGTGCTTGAGTGGTTTACAAGCTATGATTTTTTAGGTTTTTTTATGACCTTTACAAGCTAAGCTATGGGACTTCTTCTGTGTAATGTTGTTTGCGAAGTGGGCAATTGAGGATTCTTATTCTTCTGTTCATCTGAACATCACTGCATGACATAATATTGCTTATCAAATACATTCAAGGGAGCATGGTTTATGTATCGGGAATCGGGATCATATATATTGGTTGTGATCGATACGGTACAGGTGGTGTATGGGAATAGAGGAGGGCCAAAATGGTTCAGAAAATCTGGTATTGTTATTTTGAGGCCTGATACCTAAACTGAAAATTTTAAATTGAAAAGTTAAAATTTTCTTACGTGGCTGAGAGCACTTCAATCGTTGGGTTGGATATGAAAACGATGCTCTTATTATTCATGGAAAATTTTCAATCACTCTCGTATGCTTGGCCCATATTTTCTTGTACGTAAAACTAATTGTAATTTTACCTTTTTTGCTCTTTTAGTGTAATATACAATTCTTTCCAACAAGAGCAAGTGTCATTTCACATATATGAGTCTGTTTAATTGGCACCCTTTTTTTTTTGTCTTGTAATATATTTCAAAACCTAAATGGGCAGCTGATCCACATGGGGTTCGTACGCCTTATGTTCCTCCTCTATTATTAATCTTTATGAATCTATTCCACAATCCCCTCCTGAATCCTTTTACCAATTTGAAAAGATTTGGTTCTTATCGTTTTCAATCATTTTTGTAATGCTAAAATGGATGTAATATATTGACTCTTAAGATGAATATGTATTTTCAGTAAATCGTAGGCTAGCACATACGGTTAGAAGAGATCGGAATTCTTGTATTTTGATTTTGATTTATTTTTTTTGGGGGGCGGGGGGCCCCCGGTGGGGGGGGGGGGAATATATTGTAGAACTTTTTTCTGTAAAGGTTGGTATAATAATGGTATACGATCGTATTACTATGTGTCTATCTCTGTCTTTTCCCTTTGAAGGGTAAGGGAGTATTTTCAAGAGGGAATGTATTGTGGAAGATGATGTTGATACTTCTCTTTTTTTTAATGAATTCTTCTGATTTTTGTAGAAGAAAAAAAAGGTCTCCACATGATCAGATTCTAGACCTTCCTAGACCTCATTCCTTTCTCCCTAGGAATAATTAAACAAAACCGTGAGTGACTCCCCTCTTTTAAGTAAGCTGCGTTTGATTCGTCGTGCTTAACAGTCAAAATCTTGTTTAATAATCAATCCATCAAATAATAAACAATGAAATATAGAGAAGGGGAGGGGGTACACCGTACACTTCTCTACAAAAAAGACCTTTTTTGTTTTTTTTTTTTTTAAACAATGAAGAAGAATAAGATGACGATTAATTAAATCATACTAGGATTCGTGGAAGATTGAAGAATTGTAATAAAAATTACAGAAAAGAAAAGAAAAAAAATAGAAGAAAGAGACAAAGTTAAAACAATTAAGAACCCACCACATGATCCTTCTTCCTGCGGTCCTCTGCCTTCCTCCCCCCACCCCCACCCCCCCCCTCTCGCAGCGTCCTCGTCATCCTGCTTCCTATTTTTCTTTTACACTTTGTTAGGTCTCCTCCTCTGTTTTTTCGTTCCCATTTCATTCTTTTTTTTTTTTTTTTCTCATATTTGACTAATCTCACCAGCCTTACATACACCCACATGAATCGAAACGCTACCACTACCAACACCGCTCTCGGAAGCCAAAATCCTGCAACAGCTCCTTCTCGGAGACTGCCCATCACAACACAAACACACAATCAGACAAGTTTTAGACTTTTAAGTGCTCTACATATCACATCCCCCAATTAATATAAACAATGAATCACCACAGCCAACTCTTTAAAAGTCTTAACAGAGATATACATTCCAATTATAAAATTAAACTTAGGAACAAGACTAGTATGGTCTTGTGGACTTTGGGCAGAAGAACGCTTCCACTACCACCAATGAGGGAGTGGGTGCCCACACACACACACACACACACACACACACACACACATTGTCAAAATAAGAAAGAAACATAACATGGCGATGGTGGGGCACCATTTCAGCGCCCAGTCCACACCGGTCCAGATCCTCACTCCCCCCCCACTACCACCCAAGTGTCAAATGCCCACTTTCCCCCGTCCCAAGTCCCAACCCAAACCCAACCCAGACACTCTCATTGGAGGCACGTCGTACTTGGACCATGATGGGACCCACCCACGACCCAAGATCCACCCCAGAGAGCATAATGACCATTCATTTCAATGCAATCTTTTACAACCTACCTACCCTCTTTTTACTGTTGGGCATTAACCAGTTGAACCGGATAAATCTGTGCGGGCTAGCATTCCACATTTCCACACCCCTTAATCAGTGCAAGGGAAAGAGACAAGATTAAGTGGGCACCAAACCCATGAACCACCCCTTCAAGAACAGTGAACCGCTCACCGTCCAGAGTCCTTAGTCCTTGGTCTTTGCCATCAATGTTCAACCACTATTCTACTTACTACCACTCTTCCAACAATAATGATGAGGAGGCAAAAACCAAAAAGGCAATAATATTTAATTACCTTATCCCAGAGGTGCGGGTCAGGTCTCTTGTAAACCACAATTCTATCGACTTTCGAAGGATTCGGCATCTTCCACTTGCAATCGGGGTGAGGGACCCTGTGCCGCACGTATTCCGTCACCGTCCGCTGCGTGTCGGTATCAAATCTTGAGTTGTTGGAGAGATAGAAAACGAAGGGTTTCTGGCATGGGTTGCGGCTGACGGGTCGGGTGTTGAAGGCGTAAGCAGTGTAGTCCGCCCTGCGGTACCAGTTGAGAAATGTTCTTGACGGCATCTCCATTTCCCTCGGAGAAAAAACTCCCCTGAATATCTGAACGGCGAATCCCCACGACACCGACACTGTCCACGTCTTCTCCTTGTCGTAACAGATAGATTGCTGCATCAGCCCAGCCGAGTCCAGCTTCATGGGCTCCATCAGACGCTGCAACGCCTGCACCCGTGTCACATTCGGGAAAATGGGCTCCACCACATCCAGATGGTGCACCGACACCAATGGCGCCACTGGATGCGCTGCCAACAACCCGAACAGGTTTCCATACACATCGTACTGCCATTATAACATCAATTTCATCAGTCAATAAAAAAAGGAAGAACAGTTTTAACATTTTGACCATACTAAAGAAAATAGTGGGTCCCCCCTACCCCAAGACCCGACACGATTATGGCACGTGTGAGTTAAAATCAATCTCAAGCGATCCGCTTTCGTGACCAGCCAGTAGTCACAGGTAAGTCGGTTTCCTACAGTTGTACCGTGACGACCAGTGTTTGGTTTTTCAGATTTCAAAAAGTAGAGAGTCGGGCAGTGGGGCCAGTACAGAACGTGAACAGCTTTATAATTCATTAAGCACGGACATATACATTGGGGACCAGTGAGGCCCCAACTCATTGGATACGGACATCTTCGGGCCAAATGAGGCCATCCCAGCTACAGACTACAGTCTTGGAGTGTGATAGCTAGCAAAAGAAACCCTCTCGGATAGACCTCAGATATGGTCCATGAGAATTAGGACCATCTATAATCGCCATCGTAGGACAAAGGGCTTATGGGTTAAAAACTGAGAAAGTTTTTTTTTTTTTTTTTGATAAAAGTGAGAAAGTTCTGTGTTCATCGTCAATTTACACAAGAGAGGAACTGATTAATGATAACGATGATGAATTAACTAAAGTTAATGGAAGTTCTTTGAAATTAATGGAAGCGGAAAAGTCGGATTAATTATATTAAATATAATTATGACTAGCCTTAAGCCATATCGCCCGAAACATGGCGACATTTGAGGAGGAGGAGGAGGAGGAACACATCAACAGTGACTGTCCGCCTGCACTGGCGGAGCCGCCGGAGAAGAAACAGCATCCAAACAGACGAACATATCACAGCATCTCAAATTAACCTTAAAAAGGTTAGGGAAAGAGCGAAGAGTAACGGAAAAATCAAGATAAACTTTTTTTTCCCCTTAAAAGAAATTAAAAGAAGCACAAACCTGATGAAATCCGAGCTCCTTGGTCAGGGGAACGCCGAGCTCGGCCATGCAAGCTTGCATCCGATCATCGGAACCGTACAATCCTGGGTATCTTTGAATACATCTGTCTTGCATTCCCTCCAGAGCCTTCGCTAATGGGTAACTAATGGCAAACCCTCCACCGCCGTAAGCCATGCCATATGAGAAGTAGATGTTTTGCAGATGGCTCTCTGACAAGCTCCCAATGTAATAGAATTGATTGTGGTCGTATTTCGATAAAACCCTAACCAGATTCTCTGCGATAAAAACCGTATCATCATCTCCCATCACGAACCACTTCACGTCCTCCATTCCCAATCTCACCGTCTCCGACACGATCCGCGAGATCCTAATCGCCGAGCGGTGACCCTGCCGATTTTTATAAGTGAACCGCGACGTATCGCCTGAGATCTTCAGAGGCGGGAGCGCTTCGTCCTGCTGCGTCTTTACAGGCTTATCCAACCACACAATCCCCCTCATTTCGTTTGGTTTCCACCAGAGCTTGATGTAGTTCTTCCTCTGTTCCCACAGCCTCGCCGAAGCTGCAATGCCAAAGACAATGTCCTGTAGCCCCAATTTTTGGGAGATTTTGGGGTTCTCGGCGTGGCCGACAGATTGAACCGTCCTATTCTGATTCGACTCTGCAGTGGAAGCTCTAAGGTTGGACACTCGAGATGAAGTGGATAGAAGGTGGAGAGGACCCAAAGAATCTTCGTTACAGTTGCATGAACTGGAGACGAGTTTCAATGTGTAAACGACGTAGGTAAGAGAAATGAAAATGATGAGCCAGACCATGAGCTTCGAGAGAGTCCGGGAAGGACCGGAGGAAACGGAAATGGGGTTACCAGAGTTGCTCCTCATCTGATCCCAGAGTAGCTTCTCTGAATCCTTAGGTGTTCCCTTCATGGTCTAGGGTTTGTGGGGTTTTCTGGGTTTCAGTTGCCCCAAAATAAAACCCCGAAAACGATTGAAAGCAACAAAAGGAATAAGTAAAAAAACCAAAAGCTTCACCTACAGAAGAAAATAATTAAGACAGTAGAACAAAATGCTTTGATCAAACGATTCCACTAATCACAGAAAACTCCATACTCAGATCTGTGTCACTCCTCAGTGGAGTTATTTCAAAGAAAATCGGAAAAGAGAATGTGAAAAACCCGGAAGGGTTTCAGAGAAGAGAGACGCCGACATGCACTGCGGACAAGTTTCGCAACCTCTCGGTCTGGGGCCGCCCTTCCCTTTCTGCTTAATGGCTATTGCAGAAACTTGTGAGAATTGAGAACCTTGAAAAGCACAACCCATTCAAGATGCACCGATTTGATAATTTCAAGGAATGTAAAAATTTTGCTATTGACCATTTCGTTTCCCTGAAATTTCCCATTCCTTTTATCTGATGTTATTATTTTCAAATTACGGAAATAGCCAAACCCCAAAGGAGCAGTATAAGAGAAAAATCCAGAAAATCGTCACCACTGATTACGGTTTTTCCTTTTTCTTTTTCATTTTTTTCCTGCCTATGATTACGTGTTTTGGTTGGGTAAGATCATGATTTTGGCTCTCTATTTTTGGAACTTAAATAGTAGAACTAATGTATAACGAGAACAAATTGCAGTCAAAATAGAAACTCCGAACTCCGGTTTCCAGTCTCCACTCTCCACTGGTACTAATTGTGGGTCCCGTAAAATGATGTCGGAGCCTATGCATGCGTGCCACGTTAGCGAACAAACATCTGGTTGTCGTAGCTGTCGGTCACACACTCATACGCTGTGTAAATCAAATTAACGAAACTCCTCTCTTTTCTTTTAGCGAACAAACATCTGGTTGTCGTAGCTGTCGGTCACACACTCATACGCTGTGTAAATCAAATTAACGAAACTCCGCTGATCCTCTCTTTGTCTTTGATTTTTCTGGTAGGCGGAGACGCGGAACTCCTCTCAAATTGAATATGAAAGAATACATTTATATTTTCCAAGCGAAAATTATCCACGTGGCAGTGTGGATGGGTTGGTATTAACATTACCATGTGGCAGAGCGGTGTCAATCTTTGGGTTTGATCTTAAGATGAACCAGTTTTGGTTTTAATTCGATTTGGCTTTTTACTGGTCCATTATTGGGTTGTCACTGTTTTGGTTTTTCTTCTGCATCCGGATTCTATACTGCACGTTGCCCCAACTGTGTTGTGCCTCCACCTAGACAAGGCGCTCGGGCAAGAGTAAAGCGATCATTGTGCATGGTCCTATGTCTACGTAGCAGGGCCGTTGGGAGCAGCCCGTACAGTAGAGGGATCCAATCCTTTTCTTATATGTGAAAGTATATATCATCACTTACATCACCTTGATAACAATGAGTTCATGCTAATCGAGCTAGTTGGTGGGTAATGTAAACAACATGTCTAGGGTTTTTTAAAGATACAAACATCATCAAACTTACATAATGTAATATTTCTATAATAGAATTTTTTCACTTTCATCCAAAAAAAAAAAAAAAAAGTATTTCATGCTCGATAGTAGAAGCTATGTGAATAGAAGAGAGCTAATTAAGGCTCTCTCTATCAGTTCAGCAAAATCATAAGAGGACAGAGAAATCATTTCATGCGAGAGGATAAAGAAAGAAGGAAGGGATTTTGTGAAGAGGAAACATTCTCCCTTCATTTAAATCATTAAAAGTAAGTGGAACATATTTTCTTTATGAGCAAGAGATGAAAGATCTCTATTTGGTCACATGATTTCTACACAAGCATCTAAAACAATGGGGGGAGCACATTTGGGTGTCTACCCAGGCATCATTTCATGGTGCCTTGTGAGAGGGCATAGGAAACACCACCAAATAAAGATCTTTTTCCCTTTTTTTAATAATATATTTCGATTTTATTGGTTTTTTTTTTTTTTTGGTCAATCGATCAATTGAATTGGTCTGGTTCGATTTTTACTAGTTTCACCAAAGTCCAAATCAAAACCAAACTATTAAAGAAAAGGGGTTCGGTTTAATTTGATTTTTAATCGGTTTCAATTGATCCAACTTGTTCGCATTGTAAGTTAACACTCTTACCATGTAGGTCCTATTGACAAAATAATTTTTCCATACCATGATTGATGGAACAAGGTAAGATTTTCTCCAACATTGGTGGCATGTGAAGGCATGGTAATCCCTCTACCATTTTTTTATCACCAAATTAGATTATACTAATAGTGGTCTGTGATTTGAGCTTGAGATCCTTTCCTTACATGAGTTGAGTCCCAATCAACTCAAAGATTAAAAATTGTCCTCAACAACAACAACAACAACTGTATTTCTCTCTGTTCTTATAAATGTCAAATGTAGGAGAAACAATAAGATACTGATTGACCACCACATCTTACTCCTTTCCTTGAGAGTTGTACCGTTAAATTTTGATGAAAAAAGTTCTTTTGGTATTAGGTGGAAACCTTTTTAGTGGGAGGGCCACGCAATGAATTGACCAGCCAATCATCTTGAAATGTGTCACTTGAGGAATGGGGCTATTGTTGGGCCTTCCTGATCTGGAGTGGAGCCAACTAACTCATTTCCCTATTTCCTCTACCATTCTTACCAACTAGACTATATGGAGTTATGGACTAGATCCACTCATTTTTGGCTCAAATTACCAATTCCAATATGGAGGACACAATGGTGGTTTTGGCCTTATGTGGGTAAAGCAGGAAGTAAAGAAGCAAAAGAGATTATGACATCAGCATGTCAAAGTTTTTTTACTTTACATGTTCTATTCTTTCTTCTTCTTTTTGGGGAGGTTGGTGAGCATATATAGTGAAAATAGAAAACTCAATGATTGATCAAGTTACCTCAAGTTATTTTTTTTTATTTTTTTTTTGTATGGAGGGTGGGGGGGGGGGGGTGTGGGGAAGATTGGCCCAATGTTAGTTTAATTTTAAACTTGCATGTAGGTCGGCATCCTCATCAGACTCAGATTGTTGTAGCATCACACCCTGTAACTATACAAGTGCAGAGAATATTTACGTATGTGAACAACTCATAGTCGTTTAGATGGAATCTATTTTGTGGGAATGTTCCATTTGAACGGTTGTGATTGTCGTTCACGTACATGAACATTCACTTCCTTGTAAACTAGTAAATATATCCCCATATTTTTAATATTTTCCCATAATACCTCTCCTCCAAGGCATGAAACTGCACATTGTCCGTGTAGAAAAATGTCTTTCTTTTTTTGTTATTATTATTAAATAATTCAATTTAAAAACTTAAGCTATATTAGGTAGAAATTGGTCTTAACTACAATGAGATTATTCCCAATATTACACTTCGTGCGTTGCTCCTCTATTCTGATCTCAAATAAAGTGTTCAATCTAAAAACTTAAACTATTAGTTACAGAAACCCAATTGGTATATGAAATCATCCAAAATCCCACAATTAGCTGAAATATTATTATTCCCAACACGCCTCCATCACTCTTTGAATCAAGTAGAGACAAGAAATTTTTGAGAGTGCCTTGGAATTTTTATAAGAAAAAATCAAAGCCTTTGGGCTAAAAAATCCTTATAAGAGAAATGGGATCCCTTTTAAATGGACCCCAACTAAGAGATAGATGATCAGCCCAAGACAATTAGATCAGATATAGTTGGTGACTCATGAGTCAATAAATCCATGTCATAATCACTAAAGTTGAATGTGTTACCTTTTAAAAGGTCTATCTCAAAATTCCTTATCAGATATTTACATACATATGGTTAGAATAGCTTACTATGCCCATGCAGGTACTGATTTAATGGAAATCAAAAGCTTCGTAAATAGAGGGTGGGTTTTGGTATTTTAAGGGGAGTTTTATCTCCATTGAAGGGTTTCAAGAACGACCGTGCACCATGTACGATCATACATGAAACTTTTTACCTTTTCTTATTATGAAAATTTATTACAGGTTTACTGTCGTCAGTAATATATATTGAAATCCACATGATGCAAGTCCAAGGGTAAAATACATTTTGCAACTCCATACTTTATTAAATCAGCTTTTAAGTTTTAAGAAGAATACTAAAAAAAAAAAAAAAGGGAAAAAGATATCTACTCGGTGGTGTTTCCTACGCCCTCTCATAGGGTAGCGTGAAATGACATCTCTGCCCCCTGGGTAGATACTCAAGCATGCTCCCCATTGGCCCAAACTCTTGTGTGCAGATCCTGCGACCAAGTAGAGATCTCTTGCCTTGTTACACCCCCCCCCCCCAAAAAAAAAAAAAGAGAAGAAAAAGGAGATCTCTTGCCCCCAAAAAAAAAAAATTTCTTATTCTAATTTTGTAACCTTAATTTTTTGCTACTTATTTTCTTCCCAAAATTATTTGATATAGTATTTAATGTAGGGGTTAAAAAGGGTTTTCAAAAAATTAAAAATCATTTAATGTTGTTCCTATGTGAAATGACATATTTACCTTCATTAAATATATTAAAAAAAATATTATATTAAATGCTTTGAGAATAAAGCAAAAGGCAATTAAACGAAGGTGTCAACTTCCAAAGAACACGGATCGTGTCCTTATACAAGTACCGTCCAAGGCCCTCGAGTGCACGATCCAATCTTAGTTCCAAATACACCAATAGATGTGTCATTAAGACACTCCCAACAAAAAAAACAATTTGGACCCTCTACTGCCGAGCTGCCCGGTAGGACCATGCTGCCTAGCTGCCCGCGCAAGGTCCGCCTTACCCTTGCCCAAATGCCTTGCCTAAGTGGGGGTAAGGTGGTCATTGCACGCAACACTGTGTCTGGACAGCACGGTCCTGCCGGGCAGCTCGGCAGTAGAGGATCTGGATCCACAAAACAAATAAAGAGAAAATCGACTGTTTACTAAGCATAAATGGATCGTGGTTGATCTCCACAAAAAATAAAAATAAAAACTTAAATCTACTAAAATATTTAACCAATTGATATTCATTAGGGTTAAGGAAGTTCAATGAAACTTTTATAAATGTTTCTTTTTAACAACTTCTTAAATTAACAAAATTACAAAAAAAACTATAAAGAATGGGTTACACGTTGAAAATAAGCATAGTTTTAAAATTTAACACGAAAAGGTAAGAGTTGAAGTATCATTATGTCAACAATCCTCATGACAATGGAAACACATTCTAAAGTTTACCTATATAAAAAATGAGAAAAGTTTGGAAGATTTTTTTGTTAAAAACATCAAATCTCCTTAAAGATCATCAAACAAGGTTTGTTTCACTACAAGAGTGATGGAATACCACTATAATTACTGGCTTACTGCAATTGCTTAAGAGCAATTACAATGATTATATCATATTAGATCTTCTCCTAAATCAAAATTAGCACAATTCATTTAAGACCAAACCGATTCTTATATGATTAATTTAAAAACTGTCTGGTGGATTCTTATATGATTTGTTTTTTCTGTCTTGTGGATTCTTTTTATCAGTTTATGATTTTTTTATATGTCCAGTGGATTTGATAAGAGAGTCAAATAAAAATTAACAAGATTTATTCCACGTTTAGGTCTAATGGGAATTCTAACGTTTTTGTCCTTTTTTATAATGAGACTATGAGAGTTGGATACAAATTAAAGTATTAAACATAATAAGGAGTAGCCCCACGTCGTCAACACACATGGGTTTCTTTTGAGCTCAAAAAACCCTAGTCTCACTCATTATAAATTTCAAGTAATCTCAATTCCCCCCCCCCCATTGGTTCTATTAATAAAAGAGAAAATTTGTCATTGATGAAACTAATTCTCATGTCAAGTGGTCGAAAACCATTCTTACCCATTAGGGAAAACGAAAGCTGTTTGGTCACCAAACCCCTGTTTTGGTGTGGGGCCAATGGAAACATGCACACATGCATTCAACAGGGGGTTGGGGTGGTCATTTCACCCTCTTTGTATTTGGCCGCATGAGCCACACAAGCTAACAGCAATCTACCACCCAATTCATTGTTATCCTTATTTTCCAAATAAAGAAGGGTTTCACTAGGATCATGAGACTCTTAGTCTCATGATGGATCATTATAACTCTTAACACCAACTTATTTTGGGACATCATCACTATGGATAAATAGGGAGGCAAAGAAAAATTTTCAGATAGCTAATTGGTAGTTGTAATGGTTATTTTGCTATATTCTCTTAATGTTTGAAGGGAAAACTACTTTAATTTTTTGGTAAACAATTCAAAGGGAAAACTACACTATACTCTCTCTTGTGCCATGTGAAAACCTCTTTTTATTAGAATATTGATAGTTGTGAAACCCTTCTTCATGGATTAGCCATATGTCAAATTTCACCTTTCATCTCTATTTCTGATCCATCAAGACTTTTATTCTTATACGGTTAGGAGTGAGATTCAAAGGAACCATTTTTTGTTTTTGTGTATCCCATCTAATTGTTCAGTGAGACTTTAACTACTACAAGAGATTTTTAAGTATAATTACAAAGGAGGGTGGGAGAGGGGAGAGGGGGGAGGGGGGAGAGAGATGTGAAACAGGAGAGTCGATCCCGTGAACTCCTAAGGACATGCACTCTATTGACCACCAACCAAGTGAACAAGCAGTTGGTAAAGTTCAATTTCCATATAGGTACTTTTCCTTTTTATCTCTCATATCCATTTACTTTTTAGATACTTTTGATACTCTTTTGATTCATATCCCAATTTTCCAATAAATGCCAAACCAAAAGGAAGAGCTCCATTTTGTTGATAAACTCTTTTTAACATGAAAAAACAACAAAAAAAGGAGAATTGATCTTCCATCCAAAAGAGCCCAAGATCAATGGTTTCAGGTAAAAGCCCAAAAGGCTCAAAGTTATTCATTCCACCATTTTTGTCTCCAATTCCTTCTGCTTTCAATTGGTAACTTCTCTATATGCAAGGGGAAGGGTTCTCTGAAACTAAAGTATTTCCTACACCTTTTCACAAGCTGATTAGTCATTTTTTAGGAGAGAGAATAAAACAATTAAAAAATCATGTGAGATGACATAGAAAACACCTTAGACTCAGAGAACCTTTTCCGGTTTTCTCTATATAAACTAGAGGTCTTAAAGCCTAATCTGATTGAAATCCAAATAAATCATCCCGATTGTTTATTGGTCCAGGTTTGGTTTGGGTTATTAAAGAACCAGTTGAAAATCAGACTGGATCAGGCAGACTGAAAAACTACGTTGAACGTGGAAAACTGAACCAAAAATGATATGAAAGCCATAAAAGCAGGGTTTTTCCCATAATTATGTATATATAGTTATATACATGATAAGCTGAACCAATATCAACTTGATAAGAGAAAACCAAAATAAACCAAACCCAAACTTGGACCAAAGTTTGGATTAGGATTCACTTATTCTAACATTGAAACTAATTCAGCTCGATTGAAAAAGGACCAAATCCACAAATTGACACCCTTATACGGAGTCATCATTAAGTATTGGTGCAACAATAAGGTTGCTCCATTGGGACAAAGTGGTCACAGGTTCGATTCTAGAAATAACCTTTTTGTGAAAAGCAAGGGTAAGGTTACGTACATTATGACCCTCCCTAGACCTTGTAGTGGCGGGAGCCTCGTACACTGGGTATGTTCTTTTTTATACACGAGAAAATTTTCTTTATATATAAAAGATGATTGACGAAGTGATATGAATACAATTATTTTGAGACTTTTTTTAACTAGTTTTACTTCACCGATGATCAAATGAGAATCCATTGACGAGGGCCTTGGATGACTTGGAAAGGGTGTATCAAAGAATAGTGGGGGTATTATTGACTTAATATCATAGATGTGAAGTATTACTAACTATTACTTATTAATTTTACCAACAAAATAAAAAAAACTATTACTTAGGGGAAAATAACGCTAATCGGTGTTGTGTGTCAGTGTGTGGGCGTGTACATGCATCTAGAGTCCAGACACAATCCAATGTGAAAAGACCGCTGCACCCCTAGACCTTTCCACCTTTGCAGGGGATGTGGCGGTCTTTTCGTGCTGGGCTGTGTCTGGGCGCAGGTACATACCCACACGCAGCACCCCGTAGTGTTCTTCTAAAAACTATTACTTATTAGTTAGGAGGCATGATTGGCACCCCAATCCCTCTCAAGTCTAGAATCGATTCGTTTATAACTATGAAGCCAAAATTCTTTAAGATGGATCCCGTCATTCAAAGCGTGTTTCTATCTCTGCAAGATTCCATTTAGCTCAGCCTCCAATTTATCCGTTGAACATGAAAATCCTGCAGATTTTAAAACACAAATAGAACCCCATTTCCCCCTTTTTGTATGATGTACTGACTTTCCTTAATCTTTAATCTTTATATATTTTAACTCTCTGATAAAATAAAAAAAAATAACGCTGTTAAACCAGTCTCAAAATATGAGCAGTGTTCGTGGAATCCTCTACAAAATTCGATCATGAGTCATCCTTACTCAAGGGGAAAGGTATGCTCGAACTTGAATAGTTGAACAGTTGAAGCCTTGAAGGGGTCCAAGACTCTAAGGCCTCCTGAGTCCAGAGTTTGGGCTTCAATTCGCTTCTCTCCAACCGGGTACTACTTGTATTTTCTCATGTGGTTTAATGTTTTGGAGTAATTACGCAGAGATTAATGGTTTCCTGTTCCCTCAAGAAGTTGCTTGCGCAGTTTGATTTCACATTTTGAAGTCAATTAATAGTTCTGTTCTTCGTCTACCTTCGAACATGCGATCGTTGCAGTCATACCGGTCCTTGGCGCGATTCACCATAGCCACCCAAGGGACCCTTCGAAGCTCATCATTTGTTAGTGCACAGCGTTGTCCGGGCAATATAGCAGTTGCCCAGTTTAGATCATCGCCATTTCGATCTATTTTGAATAATGGGTCATCCAATTTACACCCTCAGAGAACCCTTTCTCCTGGTTTTCTAGGCAACATCTCAAGCTATCGAGCATATTCATCATTTTTTGGTGGCAAAAGGGATGGTTCACAAAACCCAGAAGTCTCTGCTGCGAGTGATTCGAATGTTGACACGAGTAATGTGGTTGCAAACGACTGGATTGATAATGTTAAGCATGCTCTGCAGTCAGCAACGGAGGTTGCGGCTCAAACGGGGCAAAAGGTTAAAGAGGCATCAGATGAACTTACTCCTCATGTTCAACAATTGCTCGATTCGAATCCATACCTAAGAAATATATTAATTCCGATTGGTGGGACTTTGACTGCTACCATGTTGGCTTGGCTGGTCATGCCGAGGCTGTTGAGGAAATTTCACAAATACTCAATGCAAGGAACTGCTGCATTGCTATCCGGGAACCTATCTGAGGCACATCCCTATGAGAAAAGCTTTTGGGGTGCTTTAGAAGACCCTGTGCGATATCTCTTCACCTTCATGGCATTCTCTCAGTTGTGAGTTGTTTCTTAGTTCGTTAAGCTCTCAGCCTAATTGGGCAAAACTTCATTTCCATGGCCTTTCTGTTTGCAATCCTCCACTATAAACTGGATAAGTTGATATGATCTTCTTGTCATTTCCATGTGCAGAGGTGTGATCGTTGCTCCGACCACAATTGCATCTCACTACATTGCTCAAGCTTGGAGGGGTGCAGTTATAATCTCCTTTGTATGGTTTCTCCATAGGTGGAAAGCAAATGTATTTTCTCGTGCTCTGACTGCCCAGAATGTGGTAGGGATTGATCGAGAAAAGTTGCTAACTCTAGACAGACTCTCATCTGTGGGTCTATTTGTCTTGGGATTGATGGCTTTTGCAGAGGCATGTGGGGTGGCTGTGCAATCTATTGTGACTGTTGGAGGAATAGGAGGTGAGTTTTAGATGTTGTTACTTGTGTTAATTTCTTTTCTGCTCCACATATGATCAGAAGATTCAGAGTAAATATTTAATGGCAAACTTACTTTATCTTGGTTTTGCAAACTTCTTTTGGGAAGTACGCCACAGATTGGTGGGTAATTGGGAACAGTAGACAGTTCTGCAAAAGTAGCTAAGCTGATAATCGTCCCCTCCCCCCCTTTTTGTAAAACATGCTGCAAGTATTTTATTATGTAATTTTGTGTGTATATTGGGCTTGCAACCTGTACTAATCAAGAAAAGTAGCAAGACATAACAATAAGCACAATGATTTCTAACCTTTTGACTTCATACTAGGTGGTTACATTTTGACTTTGAACTGTATGGTATGCTAGCAGATGGGAGGTGTCTCCCACATAACCCTATTGCTTCTAAATTGAATTTTTGTTTATACGTGATATTGGTTCAACGAGTTGTCCCTTCTCATTATTTACAACTCCCTAATCACCCAAACAATGAATGGGATGCCTATTCCTAGATGTACCAGTTGAGGGGAAAGAGATAGGGAAGCTCACCAGCTGGGAAGAATATAAGTTAAAATCCCAATTGCCAATTCCCTGTTTACCAATCTCTTCAACATGCCCAGGGCCACTCTCACTCCAATCAGTTTCAGGAACAGGAACAGCATGCACCCAAACAAGGACAAGGTCTCTACTCAACTTGTGCATTTTGGCGGGAATATGGTCTCGCTGTATGCCTTGTTCCGCCCAAGAACTGAGGGTCCTGCAAAGCCAAAACAATAACAAATAATTCATAAAAAAGAACCATTTCTTGTCTATCTATTTGTCTATCATATATCTGGTATATAATCAGGAAAGGAAGAATTATCTCATATTTGGTGTACCAGGATCTGGCCAACGATGTGGTTTGGCCCAATGGCATGAGAACAAAGTGGCAGGCGATTGTGAGGAAGGAACTGACTGCAAGCTGTACTAGTTAATCAGTGAATAACAAATGTTTTTTCTTTGTTTTTTTAAAGAATCAAGATAGAATACAACAATAATGGTGCAGCTCCCCCAAACACTCAAACGACAACAAGGGCAGTAAAGCCCAAACAAAAGACTTAAATCTCCCCCAACTTCCTTATGAGGAAAATCTTCCTCATTGTTTGCTATGTTATGTAAATAAATGATGTTGCCTTCAACTAATAGAAAAGTTAGTACTTTAATATGTTTTTAGAGGAATGTAAGCAGACTTTAGGCCCTGCACACCATATTTATGTGCCTTCTTTGTTTTTTTTTTGGGGGGGGGGGGGTGAACTTTCAAATGTTAAAATCTACTGGAACAATGTGAAGGACCATGTTAACACACTTTCCTCTTTGTTTAAAATATCTATGATTCCAATCTGTAAGTCCCGATGATCTCTTTAGCAATCCTCAGTATCCTGAATGATGATTTATTTATAAGCTTCTGGTCTCCAAAAAGTGATATTGCTGTATTTTTTTTCTAGTCTTTTATCTATAATATTTTTCCTTGAAGCCCTTCAACTTTGTATGGAGAAGGACCATGTATTTCTATCTTAGAATAACATTCATCCACTTGCTACTGTTTTCTTAAGAATTTGATATTTAATCCACAATCAACAGTGTATTGGCTTCTTAAGACACTTGTACTGCAAGTTTATAGATTTTATGTGTCTGTGTTCTACAAGCAATTTCCCTACTCTCAAAAAGAGTACACTTTTGACAGTTTCCCGACCTCAATCATTCCATCTTGAGTTCTTTCCATAACGATCGACAAAGTGGCACAAAAGGGCATTGCACTTTCACGTGGTGCAGTGTGTGTGTGTGTGTAAGCATAATTGCCTCATCATCCCACCACATGGCGAAACTAATGTGAACTGTGGAGACAAGCTTGCCTATACTGACCGTGTAATGGAAATTTTGCTTATATATTATTTGCACACTAACTAATGCACCTTGCATAGATTCATTACTATGCGACCAGGTCTTTTCTCATCCAATGGGGAAACCATTTCCCTATGTATTAATTATCCCTAAATTCAATCCAAAATGCTAGCCAGAATTCTCAATTATGGACTGAAGCAATATTGTGTTATTATTATTATTGTTGTTGTTATGATCATTTGTTAAAATTATTAGTACTCTTCTATTTGCAAGTAGATCTGATTTTTCTCCATATCATCCATGCAGGAGTTGCCACTGCTTTTGCATCTAGAGACATTCTTGGGAATGTGCTGAGTGGGTTGTCCATGCAGTTTTCAAAGCCTTTTTCCCTGGGAGATACCATAAAAGTAAATTAAACACTTTTCTTTTTTCATCATACCTATTAAAAAGGGCGTACCCAGTGCACGAGGCTAGCGTCATAATGTACACAACCTTACCCCTGCTTTCACAAAGAGATTGTTTCCAGACTCGAACCTGTGACCACTTGGTCACAATGGAGCAACCTTACCGTTGCACCAAGGCCCACCCTCTTTTCATCATACCTATTGACCTTATTAATTATTCAATGTGGTTTTTTCATTATCACAAATTTAATCATGGTTAAGATGTTTCTTCTTTTGCATTAGATATCTGCTGTGAGCCTCACAGGATGCAATTGCTACATAATTTAGTAATAGTGTTTGGTTGCAAGAGTACTTCAGTCTAATTGTATGGCATATAGACTGCTGTCCTTGAGGAAACATTTCAGTTAGTTATTAAAGATTCATTATAATGTTAATGCCTAAATTTTTTACTTAGAATGCATGGCCTTCTGAGGTACCACTAGGATTAGTTTGTCCACTTCGCGAGTGTCTCACTTTGGTGGATTGGTCGAATTACTCAAACCTACTTCAGTACTATGCCCTATGGATTTTTTCAGGCTCAGACGGTGGTAGAACAACTAAATTTTATATCAGAAAATTTCATTTTGGAATTCGGAGACTGTGTTTGGTTGCCACCCAAATGAAATTATTTCATTTTGGAATCCCATGGCATTTGAATGCAAAAGGTTATGCTTTGCCATGGACTCATCTCAATTCTTGACTGGCTTGCCAATTAAATAGAAATAAATTTATCTAACATTTTTCATAAGGTGTTTTGTTATACATTATTGATTCTCATTTTAATGACACTTGAGATGAATCCCTTCTTATGAAGAGCCTACTAACTGAAAAATTAAAATGTAGTAGGTCCATTCCAAGTGGCAACCATATGCAGTGTGAAATCTCTTATTATGGCACACTAGACTTTTATGTTCAAGAATGCAATATGTTGGCTTGGATGGGATTATGTTTAATTTAATCCTATGCCGATCAGAAAATACGAACCTGAACCTCTTGGAAAGGTCCCGCTGGATCTCTAATATGGAACATTTGGTTACAGCTTGCCTCGTCAACTGAAAACCCCAAATAGTGGGATAGAAAGGTGGCTTGAATGGAGTTGGCAGGCCGGTCAAGCTGTACTGCCATTTAACCTCTTATCCATAATTTTGTTGTTGTAATTATTGTTGTTTCCTGGTTTCAAATTTGTTCCTTGGGCTGAAGAAAACAATTACTTCTGCAGGCTGGATCGATAGAAGGTCAAGTGGTAGAAATGGGACTTACAACTACATCCTTACTGAATGCCGAGAAGTTCCCTGTCATAGTTCCAAATTCCCTGTTTTCTAGTCAGGTGTGCTTTTCTTTAATTTTCTATCTTTTAATTAGCATTTAAAATTCACTCACCCCAGAATCCAGATCACTCATGGGATCCTACTGGCGCTCACTTCTGGGTTCATACCTTGCATTTTGCCATTTCCCCCCTAAGTTTTGGTACTCTACGTTTTTCACTTCTGAGTAACTAATCAGGGTAACGAATACACCAAGTAGATCTGTTCTGTAGATGCTTCAAACCTATTTGGATGCGCACATAGATCTGTGAATCTGTGCTCTTTTGTAGAATGAATTTTTATCATTTTGCAGAATGGTATTCGCACAAATTTACTCCTGCTGCGCTGCCCATGCAAATATCTAAATGCACCCAAAGAATATGAACATGTAGCGGGACATGATTCTTTTGATATTTTAGAGGTTGAATTTGATTAAAAATCAGTTCCCAATTTTTTTTTTTTGGTAATTGAGCCAATGTAAGACTTGATCCAAATATTTGGATATAAAAATGAGTGATTTTATGATGAACTGCAAACACATGCAATCATTATAAGATTATGAACTAAATACCTGGATAAAAGATGAGTGAATTTATGACAAACTGCAAACACATGCAATCAGAGCTTTGTTGGTGTGGGGTAGGTAGGATGAACCCTAGATTCAGAATTACACACTCTGTAACAAGATCACAAGCAAAACCCTAAAACAGAATTTAAGTCAACAATTTGGTGGAAGTCTACTTTTTTCTGATGAAGGTCAGATTTTGGCCAAGGTTCACAAACCAATAGAATAATAACCCAACCTCAAAATACTGTGATGTTCCAACGATTAGATTGTAAAGCATAGGGTATGTCCACAATTAGCAAGTAAGGTTCCTAAAATCTAGGAACTCAAATAACAGTGCATCAACAACTCAGATGGATACCAAATTCTGGTGGATTATAGTATCCCAATAATAGAACAAATTCCCAAATGATATTGGCAATCAAACGGTCAGATTGAGATTAATTAACAAAGAACCAAGTCTGGAAAATTAAGTTGGACAGAATAGGAGTTTTATTGGATCTCCAGATCAGAGGTTCTGATCAGCTTCATACCAAAGTCGAGGACCACTCTAGAATAGTACTTGAATGCCCCAACAGCTGGGGATGATCTGCTGGTCAGATCCATACTTGGTTAAAACATCCTGTTATAACAAACACCAACCAAAACACGAAAAGAAACAAAAACAGAGCAAGATGACACAAAGATTTAACGTGGTTCACACACCAGTATGGTGTGCTACATCCATGGGCAAAGACGAAGCTGTTTCACTATGTAAATCGGAGAAAGTTATGATGGAGAATTCTCAAGAACACCCAAAACGGTGTTGTTGCTCTCTCCCTGAAACCCTAAAACGAAAACCCCCAAATCTTACTCTTTACAACAAAGTGGGTAAAGAACATAAATACTCCTCCATCGGATCCGGGTCGATCCATTGGGTCGGGTCGAACCGTACAAATCTCAGAAAAAGTTCCACTTGGGTCGCCACCGCTACCATCATAGATCTTAGACAAAGTTCCATTCGGGTCGCCACAAAAAAATGTCGGAGCGGGTCATTCTTCGAAACGGGTCCAAGAATTCGAGACACACATAACACATCCATACTTAGTTAAAACGTTTTAAACAGGTTCCCGAATTTTTCCTTATAAAATGTGTTTTCCCGAACTGATGTCAAATGAATGCCAAAAAACGGGTTCGTTTGACTTCAGTGTATTAAACGCGTCTTTTTATTCAAAAACCCGGCTTTATGTGAAGCAAACTTTTTTTTACTTCATTAACGAGACCTGAGTTGGTCCCCACCATTCAACACACATGGGTGACGCCGAAAAACCACAAAATGCTGAAGGTAGCTTGGAAGGGAATCTTGGACTCTCTTTTATAGCCTTGCATTTTTGTTCAAGTCCACCAACTAACATTGTGGGATTAAAAATGGTCGCTTGAGAGTTGAGAGCACTAACTGCCTGGCTGCAAATCCTCTACAGATTTGTATCTTGTGGAAACATCCCAAACAACCTCCCAATGGTTGCTATGCCCATCGGCCCTACGCGACATGTGACACTTGACTTAAAGGCACTGGATTCTCATAAAATGGTTGTGATAATTTTTGGAACCTGATTGATAAACGTTAAAACACCGTGATTGTCAACTGTGTGAGACATCTACGATAGATTGAAAAGTTGAGTTAGACTGAAGATCCAATCCAAAGATCTCTATAACATTAACCATTGTCCATTCCATCTTCACTTTTTTTTTTAAACCTATTTTGATCGGTTTTAATCAAAGTCCATGTTCAATGGGGTTGACAATGAGGGTTATCTTATGGTAATATGGTACTCCCTCGTATACTTTATCATTTATTTCCTTAAATCTTATGGTAATATTGTACTCCCTAATCGGGTTGTCAACAGTGAGATAGGCATCAAGGCTCAAGCTATCATGTGGGCTGGGCACGTTGACCTCTTGATTATGAATTTGCTTCTTTTATAGCAATATAGTCTAATAGGCCTTAATATAAAATGTAAGCATAAGAGATTAATTGATAAGTAAAAAGATAATTAATAAAGTTTTTGAATAATTGGATGTTATGATTGTTTTGAACTTTGAATGCAGACATTAATTAGGTAACAATTCCTCAATTTATATGTGTATATTGCTGTTTTATTGGTCTAGTACTTGAAAAATCTAAACGTTTCAAACGTGTACCATCCATTTTTTTTCCATTCTCGAAATGTTTGGCCTTTTTTTACTGCCCCGTTTAATTTCCTAAAACATTTTAAACGCGCCGTCCCAAACAAAGTTTTTTTTGCCATTCCCATTTTAATTTAGTATGGTCAGATCTCCCTTAATAACCAATATCAATATTAACAACAAGAAGCCCAAAAGTCTCCAGCAAACTTGATAAATAACAGATGAAGCAACAGTTACTTGAAGAAGAAAAAACCATAGAATAGAAAGGAAGAATGTGACCTTTGGCTTCCCACTAGTAATCTTGGATCAGAATCAATCTGATCCCAAGAATTTCTCACTATTAACTG
Organism: Telopea speciosissima; assembly: GCF_018873765.1. Taxonomy (NCBI): domain Eukaryota; kingdom Viridiplantae; phylum Streptophyta; class Magnoliopsida; order Proteales; family Proteaceae; genus Telopea; species Telopea speciosissima. Next base: position 82,902,807 of record NC_057916.1, on the reverse strand, counting down.
AGTCTCACAGCATGCAGACCTTCTCAGCAGCAAAATAAAAGGCTCAAGCCAAAATCTCATTAATCAAAATTCGTGTACAAGGCTAGACCTCCTTACAAATGTATATAGAAGAGTCAAAAACAGACTCACACACTAAAAAGGAAAGAATAAGGTAACATAAACTAATTAGGAAACTAAAATAATGAAGGAAATTGATTCAAAACAGGATTGGACTTATAGAATCCTAATCCAGCCTAGCTAAAGCATTTAATAACAATTAAACTAAATACATAAAGACACTTACTTAACTTATTCCATATGTCTAGCCTCTACCCATATTATAGGCCCATTAAAGTGGCCTATTACCATGAAAACACATGGGATCAAAGGCCCAACACATACATAACCCAACCTTATTTTTCTAATAAAATAAGCTCATGTAGGTGATTTAATTGAATCAATTCTACCTGGTTTGAAGAAACTCAACCTCAAGTTTTGAAAATATAGGAATCAACTTTATATGGTGAACACCTGTCTTCGAACTATAATAAAACTTTGGCAGCTTGTGGATGTTAGGAATGTAGTCTTCGAGGTGTGGAGCTTTCTCTTCAAAGAACCTTGGTGGCATAACAAACTCTATGTGATCAACCTCTGAATCAGTATCAATTGTGAATGTCATATTCGTAGAACCCTCAACTTCGGTAACCTTATCATCGAAGACTCGAGGCACAAGCTCTACCTCTTCAAGAACAACATCATAAATGTTCATGATTTTTTTGTGGGGGTGTTCTCAGCCACCACATCATCTTGCACTGTTTCAGTTTTGTCTACTTTGATCTCTTCAATGTAGATCTCTTTAGTAGAACTAGAATCTTCTACCTGTTGATCTTTTTCTTTGAAGCTTCAAGCATTGTCTCTTCTTTATCATCACAGTTCACTGTATTACTTCGACTTTATCTTCAACTTCAGGCTCCTTTTCTTTAACTGGTGCTCTCTCAATTTCCTTTGACAATGTAACAGTGAATTCAGCCTCAGCCTTTGCCTTAACATTGTTGTGTCAGTTTTCCAACACTCTCCAACTTGCAAATTGAACTTTATATATGGCTGCTTCAAGTTTTCAACTTCTTTAAATTCCTTTTGGTGTTAATATTGTTGAAGGGTTTGGATACGCTTTGGGAGGTACTTGTTCTTCAACTTGCACTTCATCTCTTCCCAAGTCCTAGGTTCACGTCTTCTAAATCTAAGCCCTTCATGGAATCTCCACTAATCTTTAGCAGGACCAATCAATCGTGAACAAACAAATCTAAGCTTCCTCTACTCTGTCAAGTTGTACCAGTCAAAATATTCTTCTAGAGAAGCTAACCAATCAAGGAATATCCGTGTCTTTCCAAAAAAATAAGGAACTTCTGAATCCACCTTCTTTGTAGTAATATCAGTCTTAGGAAGTGCATAATATGTAGGTGTAGGAATTCTCTGTGTCCACCTTCTTTGTCATATTGTTCTCTGTGGCAAATCTAAGCTTCCTCTCCTCTGTCAAGTTGTAAAGGGCGTACCCAGTGCCCAAGGCTCTCCTCTGTCTAGTTGTACCAGTCAAAATATTCTTCTAGAGAAGCTAACCAATCAAGGAATATTTGTGTCTTTCCAACAAAATAAGGAACTTCTGGATCCACCTTCTTTGTAGTAATATCAGTCCTAGGAAGTGCATAATATGTAGGTGTAGGAATTCTTTGTGGCAACCTTCCCTGGTATCGCTTAGTGTTTTGTGATGTAGCTGGTGCCAGATAATGCTCACCTTTATGGTCGGTCGTCTGGAGTGTGCTGATGTAGTGACAGTGTATCAACACGTTGTGACACTATATCCAGACGATGCTCCATGGATACCATTCAATCAGACATATTCTTAATCATATCAGCAAATCGGCGCATAGAAATCTAATCATCTCTTGACTCTTTAGGGTTAAAACTTGGAGTAGCCATAGCTTTGATACCAAATTGGTGGAGGGTAGGTAGGATGAACCCTAGGTTCAGAATTACACACCCCCATAACAAGATCACAAATAAAACCCTAAAACAGAATTTAAGTTAACAGTATGATCAAAGTCAACTTTTTCTGATGAAGGTCAGAGTTTGACTAAGGTTCACAAACTAATAAAATAACCAAACCCCAAAATACTGCGATGTTCCAACGATTAGATTGTAAACCATTAGGTTTGTCCAGAAGTAGAAGTAAAGTTCCTAAAATCTAGGAACTCAAATAACAGCGCATTAACAACTCAGATGGATACCAAATTCTGGTGGACTGTAGCAGTCCAATAATAGAACAGATTCCTAAAAGATATTGACAATCAAACAGTCGAATTGAGATCAATTAACAAAGAAACTAATCTGGAAAATTAAGTTAGACAGAATAGGAGGTTTAATGGATCTCCAGAGCAGAGGCTCTGATTAGGTTCATACCCAGGTTGAGGGCTACTCTAGAACAGTGCTTGAATGCCTCAAAAGATGGGGATGATCTGTGGTCAGATCTCCCTTAACAGACAATATCAATATTACAAAAACAAGCCCAAAAGTCTCCAGCAAGTTTGGTAAGTAACAGATGAAACAGCACTCACTTTTAGAAGAAAAAACAGAGAATACAAAGGAAGAATGTGACCTTTGGCTTCCCACCTGCAATCCTAGATCAGAATTGCACTGATCCCAAGGATTTCCCACTCTTAACTAAGTCTCACAACATGCATACTTTCTTAGCAGCAAAAGAAAAGGCTCAAGCCAAAATCTCTCTAATCAAAATTCGTGTACAAGGCTGGACATCTTTACATACTTATATAGAAGACTCATAAACAGACTCAAACACTAAAAAATAAAGGCTTAACCCAATCCTTAAGTAATAAGGTAACATAAACTGACTAGGAATGGGACCTCCACCTCCCTCTGGCTCGATCCTTGGCATCCCCTAGGAGTCCTTTACAATCTCAATGGTGCCCATTCGGTTTACTCTTTTGGTATCCCTAAATCTATCCCACTCTCTGCAATCATCTCCCATGCACCTAGTCCCCCCTCCCCCTTTCCCCCATGTCTCACCTAGGTCTGGGCCTCTCTTCCCCCCCCCCCCCCCCCCATCCCTCACATTCGGACAAGGTTATTTGGCTCCCCTCCCCTAATGGGATTTTTAGTTCCACCTCTGCTTGGGATTTTGTTAGGCCCATACCCCCCCCCCAGTCCCTTGGCACAAACTAGTTTGGTTCAGAGGCCATATCCCCCGCCATAGCTTCAACATTTGGAGAACCCTTAAACTATGCCTCCTCACCCAATCAATTCTCCTTCATCGCCACTTCATCGTCTCCCCCTCCTATATTCTTTGAATGGTATAAAGGATGTCAATCACCTTTTCTTTTCTCCCACTTAGCCTCCACTATTTGGAAGAAAGCTTTGTACTCCATTTGGCCCCGTAGGAGGAGACCCCTACCCTTCGCTCGGGAGTAGCTTTGGTTGGGTATGACTTTTTCTGGCAGTTCAATCTGTGATGCTGCCAGCAAACTTGTGTTTGGGGCCGCTATCTCTCACTTTTGGATGGAGTAGAATCTTCGAAGATGGACCTCTAACTCTCGTTCCATTGAATTGATTTGGAAAGCCATCTTCTTTGATTTCAGCTCTAGGCTTCATATGTTCCCCCATGGTCGCCTTTCTGATACCCCAAGGAACAGGCATATTGTTGTATCCTGGGGTTTGGATGTATCTCTTTTCCAGTCTCCTGGCCCGCCTTCCTAGGACTTGAGGCTTGTATAGCTCCCCCATTTTTCCCCTGTGTATTCCTCCCCCCCCCCCTCTCCCTCTTTTCCCCTTTGGGGTTTTGGTAATGAAATTTTTATTCACAAAAAAAAAAAAAAAAGACTAGGAAACTGATTCAATACAGGACTGGGCTTATAGAATCCTAATCCAGCCTATCTAAAACATAAATAAGAATTAAAATAAAGAAATGAAGACGCTTACTTTGTTAATCCCATATGCCTAACCTCTGCCCATATTATGGGCCCATTATAGTGGCCTATTACGATGAAAATGCATTGGATCAAAGGCCCAACCATAAATAACCCAACCCAAAGCTTGTTACTAATAAAATAAGCTCATGTAGCCATGTAGGTGATTTAACTGCCTCACTTATCCATTTCTGTGGCTATTGATTCTATATTATCTGTTGCAAAGCCATGAGCCGTTTATTGGTAGTCTTCATGTCTATGTTTAGGAGCATTAGGTTGGATAGAAAGAAGAGCAAATGAGTAAAAGGCAGCTGTGGCTCTAAATAGTGGATTGGTGAAATGCCAAACTGGGGGGGGGGGATTTATGGTTATTTATGTTGTATTTAATCGATACCAACAACAACAATAATAATAACTTAGTGTGGTGGTTCCATTGAATTTTCTGATGGTTGCTTTCTCATGCACAGTTCTGTTTGTTTCTATGCTAAAAATTGGAAATATTTTCTTTGAATTAGTTGTTAGTTACAGCTCGATAGACCATATCACTGGCCTTTTTTGATTTTATTTTATCCGACCATATCACTGGCCTAAAACTATTTCTTTAGTGATAATTACAACTTACATGGCTGTGTTCTTCTGGGAGATATAAGAAATATTTAAATGTATATTGATTTCCATAAATTTAATACATTGAATTACCTTACCTTTTTTTATTTTCGTTGTTGATACATTAAAATAGTGTGTCAAGTGTAATACAATAGAGCTGATTTTGTGGAAGATATTTTAAATATTCCACCCAAAAGGTAAAGAAGCCTTCATTGCAGTTCATCTAGAATGTTCTTTTTTTTTTTTTAATTTCAAAATCCAGGCATTCGGATCTCCATACATTTATGTTCTGTTTTTTTTTCAATAAAATTATTTCCTACTTGCCTAATCAATAGTTGATGAATTGGCCTTCTTCTGTGGATCAAAGTCTTGATTTGCAGTTTTTATACTTCTATGCCTTGTTATGAGATCATCTGCAGTCTTCGTTTCTTATATTGTTTTATTTTTGGCAAGTGGAACTCCTTTTATCCAGGTTGATCAAGGGCATTATGATTGATGACACTTTGAATTTAAACTTTTTAGGTAATAGTGAATAAATCACGTGCCCATTGGCGTGCAATGGTGACCAAGATTCCCTTTCGAATTGATGATCTGGAAAAGATTCCCTCGATTTCAGAGGATGTAAAGTCCATGCTAAGATCTAATCCAAAAGTTTTCTTAGGAAAAGAGGCTCCTTACTGTTTCCTATCTCAAATAGAAAATTCATACGCTGAACTGACTATTGGATGCAACCTTAAACCTATGGTAAGTTTCTTCCACAAATAATTTACTGGTCCATCTTTAATCATTGTTTATTCTGTTAATGCATTTTTTTTTCTTTGATGCATCTGTCCTGATTAGGAAGTAGCGGCTGTCGTCATGATCTTTTACTTTAAACTGGATTGACTATTGACACTGTCAAATTTTCCAGTACAATGTGCAGTTCGTTGAAGGGTTTCTTTCATTTTCTCTAGCAACTACATAATTTCATGCTCTAATGTTTTCTGTTGTTGCTGTAGAGAAAAGATGAATTATACTCTACGGAGCAAGATATTCTGCTGCAGTCAGCCAGGATAATCAAGCTACATGGTGCTGCATTGGGTAGCAATCACACCCTATCTGAGTGGACACATTAGTGATACACTGATTGAGAGGAAACTTCCATTTGTATAAAGGTACCAGTCTCGCCTTTCAACAATTCTGCTATAGTTATTTGATACCTCCAATATGTAGGTTATGCATTTTATTTTTAATTTGTGAGAGGGTTGTTTCTTTTGTGAGCGATCATTCTTCCTTTCATTTGGATAATAGTAGAATTCTTTAATTAATAGAAATTTATCTTACTGTTATGGGACATTTAAGTTGACACTTGTATATATGCTAGTGTTTCATGATAGAACCAAATCACATTGAGATAAATGCAATTTCCTAGAGATGACATGGTTGTGAAGAATGTTGACAGCCATTTTCTCTGAAACAGTGGCCAGTATTTTTGTCAAAGCATTTGGAAGATAATTTTTAGCTTTTAATTCTGGCTCACAGAATTTGTGGTCTACATTTTTGGTCAAGAAGCCAGTAGCTGGCTTAGGAACCAACCATTTTCAAGGCCCCAGCTTATGATAGAGAGGAAGGTTCTTATGCCACCAAGGTCCTGTAGTCCACAAACTCAGTCATCCTCTTTTAAGGCAACAAATGATGGTCAGTAGCAGTACTACTAGTACTAGTGCTCTCCTTGTTTACATCAGTCAAACTTAATTTCTCATCTTTGATAGTAGTCCGGTAGTTTTGGGTTAACTTTGTTATCAGGTTTGTTTGGGCATGGCCTAACCCTGAATCTATTTGCCCATTGGGACAATTTAATTTTAGTTTAGGTTTTTCTGGCATTATTTAGTAGCATCGGGAAGCAACCTCTCGGCAAAGTGGTGGGGGGGGGGGGGGTAAGGCTGCGTACATTATGACCCTCCCCAGACCCCGTAGTGGTGGGAGCCTTGTGCACTGGGTAGTGGGTACACCCCTTTTTTTTTACTGATAATATTTGTTGCTTCTTCTATGAGTCCTTTACTTTGGCTACTTGTGTATACATGCATATATTGAGAATCTGAAGTGTTGATTCTTTCACTACTTGATTTTTCCTTGTTTGAAGTCTTGACTTGGGTATTGCTACAGCCTACACTGTCTCGCGAGGATGCAGTTCATCTTGGCAAGTTGAATACGATGGAAGGGAGACTGAAAAGTGATGCTGACTTAATTTTAACTGAGTGAAGAGGTGTAACTGGTGGTTCATGGATCTTGTGGGCTTCATTTTCTTGCTGTATTTCTGTAAAGCATATGTGCAAAATGTTCCGAGAGCAAAGCCTTCATAACGAAAATATATTTTTTAAGGAGTTCATTTTTATTGGATCCAATTGCCATCATGCACCAGTGGTTTACTTCTCATCCTCCTTCCCTCATTCATTTTATACCAACTCTGCCTTTTGCTTCCCTACTCCAAACTCTGTAACTTCAACTACTCTATCATATCACTCTGTTTGTTAGTCTAATACAATGGCTTTAGAGAGTGTGGGGAAGACCAATACTATGACTACTGGTGACTAGTGCTGGCTTTAAGAGGGGTTGGGTGCTGTGAACTACATCTTGAGTACACAATAAGACTATATGAGGCAATTTGACCCTAACCCGTAGATATTGGATACAGATCAACCAATTCAAATTGGTCGGGATTGGCCAATCTGATACCCATTTTTGAATCCATTCATACAATTGTCATACTCACCATTAGGCCCGATCTTGATCTGAATCAGCCAATTCGGCCGATTTGATTCTGATTTTTTTAATCTATGTATTCAAGTATCATAATCATCACATTATCCTTCCACCTTCACATTGCATATATAAGTATACCCAGGAAGGAATCATGTTTGACCCAACCAAAAATCTTTTGCCATAAAGGTTTAAGATGGTGGTTTTGGTAACAATGGCCCAACTCTCGTACCATAGTGTCATGTGTCACAAAATTGTGACTTACTAAGACTCTGTTCACAACCGAATCGAAATCCTCTACTTCCACCTGATCGATATTGTGGTGCGTCTCAAACACAAGTAAGACAAAAAATACCGCCTTATCCCCGCTCGGATCATGACTCGTTCACAACCTCCACTGTGATATTAACGAGGTTACTGTGATGTTCATGACAGATAGGTTTATAAAGTACCTTTATTAATTGCTGTAAGTAACAATGATGATGGTCATGGATAATGGCTTACCAAAAAAGAAAAAAGTAAAAAGGGTAATGGGCATTATCGTCATCTGATACTAACTTTAACATTCCCTTTTTAAATCTGTCGGCGCTTCGGTTATTAATGATGATACGTGCGTAGCCCGCCCGCGGGCGAGCTCCGCGTGGGTTTTCTTTCTTTTCTCTCCCAGTCAAATTACGGAGTTAGTGCGCAACAGGAATCATAGGATGGTTTTAGACGATGCCATTTTCGTAATATCTATACGAAGCCAAGGGCATTTTCTGAAACGTGTTCCTATAACTTGCAAGACCCGACTTCCACGCCCGTATATCATCCACCCGGTCCAAAGTCCGTAACCAGAATTCTGCAATGTGAAGAATTTAAAAAATCAAATAAATTTGGGAGAAAAAACGCCGCCCCTGCGCCAGACACAGGTAGGAGGATCGTAATGACTACCGCACCCCTCTGGAAAGATAGAAATGATTAGGGGTACGGTAGTCATTTCGATCAGCCCTCTGTCTGGACGCAGGGGCTGCGTACGCTGCGCGACCGGGTGGCGTTCTCCATTGTGTCGAAATGAGAATGTGATTATCACTTATTGGGAGCAATCAAAGCTAAATGAGAACATGAGCAGAGAGAGAGAGAGAGAGAGAGAGAAGGAGGGTAAAGAGGAGTGGGCACGGTGGTGGTAGTGGTGGTGGAGCCGTGGAGGTGGCGCCTTTCCTTTTCCTTACATCGATATTGATGGTGGTGTCGGTGTTCGTTGGAGTTTGAAGTGATTTGTATCGTATAATACAAAAGATGCCATGTATCAAGTAATACAGAGGTGAGGGGACACTTTGAAGCTTTTAGGGTTTCAAGATTAAATCTCAGAGCGAGATAGAGAGAGAAAGGCTCTGAAGATGACGGATGTGATCCTTCATGTTTACGATGTGACCAACAGTGGTTCTGAAAAGACCAACAACACCATAATGCAGATCAACAAGATCTTCAAGGACGGTATAGGTTTGGGAGGCATCTTCCATAGCGCAGTTCAGGTCAGTTCTTTTTTTATTATTTCTAGAATGTGTGCTAGGTTGGATCCTAATCTTGGTCTTTTTTATGGGGAACTTGTTCGGTTCTAGTGTTTATCATGAGTTTACTTACAATTGTTCCAATATTGTTTCCTGTCAACTGATTCTATCTTCTATGATTTGTTGTTTTTGAACAGTTTTTTTTTTTCCCTGACCACTTTGTGAAATCTTCTTTATGATTATAAGATCATGGAAGGATTTGTAGATTCTGGAAGTGGTCGTTTTATGAAAAACCATTGGAGACTCGAATAATTATCTCGAAATTTAGTCCTGAGATTAATGAATAGGCATGCTGTAACGAATATTAAAAAAAAAACAGCCCGTGTGCGTCTGAGATTAATAACTTAAGAAGACTATCCACACTTTCCTCATCTCGTCTGTTAACCAGGGAAACTAGCATTCACTACTTTCTTCCACTCATTAAAGCTACACCTCTTACATGTAACATCAAAATTTCACAGTACTTTCTCATTGTATAATTGGACCTCCCTTTTAGTCCTTTGACTCTTATTTGAACTTATTTCAAAATTTTCAAGATCTAGAAAAGCCAAAGCATCAGGTATTCTTATTGTGGTTATATCTTGCTGCTTGCTTCCTGGCTTTTAAGGATGGGTTTTTCTGAAAGCCGTAGAGAATATTTCACTCTGGTAAATTATCAAATTCAGTTTCCTGAAATTATGTTTCACAAACAATTTATATCTGGACACCCTGCACAATACTTTTTTTTCTCCCAATTCCATCTTCTTCCTCTTGGTGGTCAGCTAAGGCAGACTAAACAGATCTTTGCATCTTGTATAGGCATTATATAGAATCTAAAATTTTGGGTTGCTGAAGCAGGATCATGGGAAAAAGGGTAAATTGTACAGGCCTTGTTGTTGGATAAGGATTTTCTTTTTAGAACAAAAATGAAAATAATGGAAAAAGAGAGGAAAAAAGGCTGGAAAGAAAGAACAATAATCAAACTTGCTTATTAGATTAAGTTCAGATGCACTCTAGGCTTCTCAGCACCCTAACTCTTCAGCAAGTTTGAACCAAGTCTCAAACCAACAGCAACTCAGAAATATTATTCATTAAAGAATGCAAAAATAAGGCTCAAGTAACCTTAATATAGACATTTCATGAGAAATGACTTCAACTTGAACTCCAAAATCGATTAATGCTATCACAGAAGTATCTTGCTAGTATGTTGGCCATAGATGTCCCAAATCTTATTAGTTTTGGAGATTGTTAGTGTCGATTCCTTTAAAATAAAGCCTTAAATTATAGTCATGTGAATTCACAAAGTGAGTTGTGGAAATAAACTTCAGAGAGATTTTTGTTGGCCTATGATCCCATGGGGTCCCATTCTCTGGGATACACCCGTGTGGTCCTCAAATTGAACCCAGCCCCCCACTTTGCAACTTTGGCTCGATTTGTACTTGTCCCTAGCTTTGGGTTTTCATTTTGTTTCCCGATATGGTTGTCTCTGTTTATATTCTTTTGGAACTTTTGTATGAGCATTTCTTCGGAGTTCCTAAGTAGCGGTGATGTGTACAGACTGTCTCCTGACTAGAGAATATTGTAATTGTACTTATTCTTGGTGGTTCTCTTGGCCTGAGGTATGTATTCTGCCACTTGGCAATCACCATTTTTGCTGCAACTTGATATGAGATCAGGGGACCTTGGGGCTACCTGTTCCACAATATTTCAGCCCTATCTGACGTGCCACATGACAGCATTTTTTTGAAGTCTCGAGATATCCTATAGATTGGACAGACCATAGAAAACGTACCCAAAAATTTATGAATTCTTTTTATCCTTCTAATGTAAGACTAGAACCTAAATAGGTCTAATCCTAGGCAGGATCAAATAGAAAACCCTCCAATAAACAAGAAATTATATGAGGAAACCAAGAGAACAATGGGAACTCAAATGGTAAAAAAATTCCAAAGAACAAGAAAGAGAGCAATGGGATCCCAAAGAGTACAATGGGATCTCAAAAGATAACCAAGAGACACAGTGGTTGGAGGAGAATGATGATATCTCAAAAGATAACCAAAAGAAATAATCCCACCAAGTAATAACCTGTTGAAGCAGCAATGATCTTGATGTGGTAATCTTCACGAAATCGATGTGACAATCAGTTGAAAGAAATCCCAAAAGCTTGTAGCACTCTTGAACTCGATTTGAACAAAATTAGGGTTTGGATTCAATAATAGATGGAGGGGAATGGGGGAAGGGAATGGCTATCTCAGCCTGGGCATCTCACCCAACTTATCTCAGGGTTTCACAAAGGCTAAAGCTAATATTTCATTAATCAAATTCGTGTACAATGCTGGCCTCCCTTACAAACTTATATAGAAAACTCAAAAATAAACATAGATGCTAAAAAGGAAAGGTCTATGATGCAGAATTATCACCAAACTGGGCTTCTTTTATTAGGAATAAGTCTAGGGTTGGGATATATATATGTTGGGCCTTTGATCCCAAGGGTTTTCTATGTAATATGCCACTTTAATGAGCCTAAACTAGGGGTATATAGGTTGCATACGGGATTAGCCCAATACTTAGTTTATTTTTATGTTTTTTAAATTGAACCGGTTCAAATTGGTTGCATCCAATTGGTTCAATTTAAGTGATCATGTGACTTGGTTAAGTGTTCATGTGACAACTTAAGTGGTCATGTGATGTAAGTTGGGTTGGATTAGGACTCTATAAGTCCAGCCATGTTTTGAGTCTATTTCTTTTAGTATTCTAGTTTCCTAGTCAGTTTAAGTTACCTAATAGGTTAGGGATAAGGTTAGGCCTTTTCTTTTTAGTGTCTAAGTCTATTTTTGAGTCTTCTATATAAGTTTGTAAGGGAGGCCAGCATTGAACACGAATTTTGATTAATAAAAACTCAGCTTTATGCTTGCTGCCTTTGTTGCTGTTGTTGCTCCTTGAGAGTGTTGCATCCTTGTGGGTTTATCAAGGTGGAAAGGGTGGGTGGACTCTTACGACTCCTTGCATCTACTTATGATCGGGAGGTCCTCTTCAATCAATTCTCAAGCTCCTACTGCTGTTGATCTTCAAAACCAATGAGTTATTTAATTTTCTGCAACTATCTTCTTCTCCTAATTCCTTACAGTCTACCCTAATCATTCTCCAATTGACCTCCATTAATCCTATCTCCATTAAACCCTAATTTCCCAATTCAGATCAATTTTCCCATTAGTTTATCATCAAATTTCAACCACAGTACCCTCACTGCCCTACCTATACTCTATCCAAAACCCTGCCCTAAATTCCCATTTGAAACCCTAAATTCAGCCTATTTCCTAATTCCTAAAACCCGAAACCCTAACCCTAATTCTGCAGATTTTTCAAACTTAACCAAATCCAATTATTTTTATCCCATAATAACCCCCTAGACCTGCATATTAAAGCCATATAAGACCCATTCCCAAATTCCCATCCTAAACCCTAGAATTAACCTAAATCCTAGTGCTGTCCATTCGAACCAGCAACCCCTTTTGTGATTGATCCTGTTGTCTGGCTCCTAGTAGGTCTCCTACCTATCTAGGACTACATTAGCCTAACCCTATCATTAATTAATAAGGTAACCTAAATTGACTAAGAAAGTGAAATAATAAAGAAAACAGACTCAAAATAGGACTCTAACTAAAATAATGAAACAAATCCCGTTCTCCTACTTTACCCCTATTTTAGGCTCATTAAATTGACCAATTACAAAATAAACCCATGGGATCAAAGTCCCAATACATATATGACCCAACCCAAAGCTTGTTTCCTCTAAAATAAGCCCGAAGTGACTTATCTACATCACCTTCAAGTATAGATGGCTGTTGTCGTGCTCTCATATGGGGCTGTAATGCTTTTTCATGATTCATTAATATATATTTTTTCTATTAAAGAAAGCATATTTAGAGTGCATTTTTCCATCTTTGCCATGCTATACTCAATTCTTCTTGCCCTAGTTAAAGCCTTCTGCCTTATTCATTTTCAACATACAAGATGCTTGGTTCATGTTTTCGTTTCATTTACCTAACTCTTATTGATGTGGATCTGGGGTTTCGAAACCCATTTTGGATCCCTTGCTTGTGGACCCACACAGACAATTATAACCCAAGTACAAGAAGTGATGGCAATGTTGTAATTCAATTGAAACTCAAAACCCAATTCAAAAGGAGCAATGACAAATCTGATTTATGGAATTATTAGATTTGAGAAAAAACTTAGCATTAGAAAGTTGAAAATTTCACCTACCGCCAAAAATCCAATTTTTGTTCTTGAATTGAGGGGTTGACTTTTTATCCTTTTGGAATTTATTTTTAACTAACTATTTTTATTGGATTCAAATAGTGGGTATTTGCTTATTTATGAATAATATCTTAAGTAAATGAGATACAAATAAAAAAACATTTGCTTAAATGATATTTGGCATAAATAAGTGCCAGAACCTGGTCCGATACAAATTAAGCCAGTACAAGACACCCTACACTATGGCGGCAGTCGCCTAGGCCCCTACAGATCTGCCTGGATGCCTAGGCGACGCCTTGACAACTATGCAAAAAATGTGTGCTGAAGTACTGTTCATGTGAACAGTGATTTGGCTGATATGTGTATCCATAGTTGTCAAGGCGTTGCCTAGTCGTCACCTAGGCGTCCAGGCACCCGCCTTGGACGCCTTGAACGCCAGATTGTTGTCGCCTTGCCTTTGGACCCTCTCCAACGCCTTAGGTTGCCTAGTCGCCATGACAACTATGTGTGTATCCTCTATTTTCCTAGTCCTAGTTTCTAATTATGTCAAGTCCTAGTTCTATTTTCTTTAGATTCTATTTTTGTAATGTGGAGTCCTAATTTGATTAGGACTGCTTTCTCCTATGTAACCTTCTATTATAAATATAAGCAAGGTGAGGGAGACTGTCATATTCAACAGTTCTCTCCTCTTCATCATCTTCTTCTCTTTCTCTCTTCTTCCTCCATTCTCGGTTCTGGTTTTCTTCATCTATACTCTGTTACAATGTGAACATTGGAAGTTCTTTTTTGGAAGATAAGACAAATAGATCTAAGCTGGAATAAGTTTTTAGACAGAGGGTAAATTTGAAAGATAACTTAAAAGAGGGACCTAATAAAAGCAACTTTTAGAAAGGAGGGGCTGTTCTGTAATTTGAATGAACAGTGCCTTTTTCTAGCTCTCGACAAACAGCAAGGACGGTAGAACTTGCAGTTAATTTGGCACAGCCCACTCCCTCATATGAACACTGATGGATTCAAAATTTTAGAAGGGACCACCTCACAGATCCAGATCTCTGAAAACCACCAGATCACAAACCAGAATAGTGACCAGAAATAAATTAAAAAAATCTCTGAAGTTAGAACTGGCGGTAAACCAGAACCAACAATAGTTTTCAACTCTGTAACTCACAACAGAAGGATCTGTCCGGTATGATATCTTGAGGTTTGAATCGCATATGAAAACCCTACCCTCAACCAAAATCTCATACCAAACTGTTCAGTTATGGTGAAGATCGAACTCGACAGTTGGGACTACAAGTACCGCCCAGAAACAGAGAACAGCGTAGTTTCAAAGAAAACTGAAACTAAAGAAGTGGAAGAAGAAGAAATATAAGAAATAGTATGGAGATCAAACCTGGTAGAAGAACCGGACTGATTCAAGTGAAGGAAAGAGAAGAAGAATTGAAGACAAGAGAGATAGGCGCAGTTCACGGCAACCATTGCTTTCAACCCAAAATAAATTTTCATTCAAAAAACTCTAATCCCAATCATGGGAGTACAGGCTTTTTTATAGAATTAAACAAAAACAAAATCCTGTTCCTATTTTGAAACTGAAATAGAGTTTTGACTCTATCTTGAACTCAAAGTAAAACAAAAAATCTACTCTAACTCTGTCTACGACTCTACCAAAAGATAAATAATAAAAGAAATTTACAAAAAAGACAAGTCCTAATTTCTGCACATAACTGCATCATTTATCTTTTTGATGTTGATCCCATTTTTAAAATTTCAGATGGCACATATATGCATGTACATAGGAATTCTTCTTGCTCATTTGCCTTATTTATTTCCTTCATTGTTTCTGAATAAAACACCATTTCCTTATCATTAATGTATATTCCTTGAAATTTGAATTCGATATTTCTCTGCATGGATACATGACATTTTGTAAAGGTTCTCTATTAAATAATAAACTCCATATGCAGGTTTACGGAGATGAGGAATGGTCATTTGGGTTTTGTGACCATGGCACAGGAGTTTTTAGTTGGCCTCATGGTAAAAATCCAATGTATACATATCGTGAATGCATTGTCCTTGGGAAGACAAACTTTCCCATCTTCAAGGTAAACCAGATTCTGCGGGAACTTAGCAGAGAGTGGCCTGGAAACTCATATGATCTATTATCGAAAAACTGCAATCACTTTTGTGATGAGTTCTGTGAAAGGATTGGTGTGCCAAAACTTCCAGGTAATACTTCTTGTTTTGTTTTGTTTTGTTTGTTTGTTTGTTTGTTTGTTTGTTTTTTTTTTTTTATTTTTTTATTTTTAAAAGTTATCTGTGGGTCTTGCTTGGGAAAACATTAACTGCATATGCAATCAAGGTTATATGGTCAGTTTCTGTCATTTAGGTTTGCTAGTGACCATAGTAAGTTATCCATTGATTGTCTATCTGATTCACATCTTTTTCTGAAGAAAAGATGGTGCGTTTTATCTAAACAGTTGTCACAATAGGGAAAAAAAAAAAGATTGAGAACCAATTACCATAGGTTGAAGCTTATAAGCCATGTTATGGCACTTTAAGTGAATATGCACAGACTAAAAGATGGAAATGATGTTGGCACTGACTTTTATCCTGGGAGAATGACTGCTGTGGTTTTCTTTTCATACTGGTAATAGATGGAAAAGGTTTCAGACAAAAAAAAAATCTCATGATCCTTATGTGACACAAAAAGCAGATTATGGGTTGCTTCTGAGGTCATTTGACTTTGTTAAGGACATATATAATGGAGTGTTAGAAAAATTGGGACAGATACTACAGTAGCAGAATAGGCTTACATGAGGGATCATATTGAGCCATTTTATTTTAATTGGTTATTAATGAGTTGATTGGGCATGTCAAGGAGAGGACCTGTGTTCCTATGGTCTATGGTATATTCAGATGAAATATTTTTGTTGACTAGGATGGGTTGAATGGTTATTGGTAAGTTAAGAAATTGTTGCCAAGGCACTGTAAAGCGACAAGACAGGCTTTGATGCCAAAGCGACCAGTTGCTTTACATTTCTAGGTCCTAGGCCCAGAAGATGAAAGAGACATACTAGGACTATGGAAACATGCCTGGAACATGTCAATTCTACTTGAAATATGGTGCTTGCGGATGCCAGTGCACTACCTTGGACTGATCCAAACCCGTTTGGGAACCCAGACCGAGCACAAGTTCCAATTTGGATCTTTGGTCTAGTATGGTTTTAGGAATTTATTTTATTCAGGAGGATAATATCTTTTATTTAATTTTATTCAGTTTATGTTAGAAAGTGGGATACATTTGCAAGAAATCTTAGGAGGTTGTTTCCTTGTTAAAGTCTTAGTTTTCTTATTTATATGATTGTAACCAACATATTGGGCAGGTTGAAAAAGAATAAATTGAGTTGTTTGGTTGAGGCCTATGTGGCTGTGTGTGTGGTCTTGTTCTCTTCTCCCCCCCCCCCCATTCTTCTTATGTGATTTCCCCTCTCCCTTGCGATTCTGAGATCCCTCAGATTTCCCCTTCTTCCCTAACCAGCCGTCCACCAAGGGAGAGGGGAATTCAGTTAGATTTTAGGTTTAGGAGGTAAGAAGAGAGAAGGAAGAAGATAGCAAGAGAAGAGAGAAGAGAGAAGAGAGAAGAGAATATTTGGTTGTAATCGATATGATGGAGAGACTTCTCCATACACCTTATATTCATTCAATCATAACTAATAGAGAATTACATCCACCTCCCTGGGATGTAAAAGGGAAATAAAGAAGAAAAAACCGAATTACATAATAAGGCAACTAGTAATATAACTAGTTCCTAAACTACCCCTATTAGATGACTTCTAACATGGAATGAGCTCGAGCTCCCCCTCTATGGCCACCACGACCATGCATACCAGGAGGACGACCATGGAGAGACCAACACCTATCCTTGGTGTGTCCAGTGCGTCCACAATGATCACATATAAATCTGTCTCGCCCAATTCCACTGGCACCAACTGTCTCCACAGTACTAGCTTCCTCACGGTTAGGCCCTAGGCCTTTACCACCTCCACGGGTGTCTCGAACAGAACTAGAATTGAGGGCTGACCTCTCAAATGATGTTGGTGGTGGTGCCATAGTAAGTCGCCTGGTCTCTTCACTCTGTAAGTAACTACAGACTTCACTAAGAGAGGGAAGGGGGACCGGCCTAACAGCTGGAGTCTAACTGGCTCATAGTCAGAGTTCAGACCACCAAGCAAAGAGAAGACACGCTCCTTTTCAAGAGTCAGATACACCTTGGCTTCATCCTCTGGGTTGGTCAAATGAAGGTCTCTGTAGTGATCATACTCTTCCACAAGACTAAGGAATGCACTGTAGTACTCAGAAATAGTGCTGTCACCCTGTTTCAATGAGTGGATTCTTTGATGGAGTTGATAGACCTTGGCAGTGTCACTTACTCTGTCAAAGGCCACAGAGACACTATCCCAAATAGCTTTGGCTGTTTCCTTCCTTATAAACCTTCTCCCAATCTCGGGCTTCATGGAGAAGATCAACCATGTCATAACTGTAGAATTTTCAGTCTCCCATTTATCAAAAGTAGGTGAACCAGCTGTGGGAGCCTTGATAGCACCTGTGATATATCCAAGTTTTCCCTTACTCCTAAGAGAAAGTCTCACAGAATGTGACCAATCTAGGTAATTAGTACCATCAAGCTTCACAAAAGAAATTTGTTGGTGGGTACTCTCATAAGCCAACTGAGAGACAACAGTAGGGGACTGTGAATCAGTAGTACCAAGCACAGATGCATCTAAAGCAGCCATTCTTTACCAAAGACAATAAACAAGAACACCAAAGACAAGTGGGGAGTACACACTCAACCCAAACAAGCAAGAAAAATCCAATAAGCAGTCTAGGATAGCACACTGCCGAAGCAGTCCTAGCAGCAAATCTCTAAGAGGACTTAAATCAAGCACTTCTAGTGCATAATAACAGCAGTCCAGCAGGCAGTCCCTAAGAAGAGGCTTCTCAAAGGCTTGCAAGGTGTAGTAATAACTTCAAACAAGTAAAACAGCCTCACAAAGGCTATGCATACAGCCATACACATCCCTCAACCAAGGGAGCATCAAACTGCAGCTTGAAGCAAGAAAAAAGAAGTAAACACTCTCGGGTTTACCTGGGCAGAACTGAGGATCCCACTCATGAACTCTATCTGCTCATATGGCTTCTACAATCAGCAAGGGAGATCATAACAACTCTCATAAGTGTCCTTGGGCGATCCAAATAAGCCAGACCAAGACACAAAAGGAATCCGAGAAGAGTAGCAGCTGCAACCTGAACTTGAACTTGGCGGAACTTGTAGCAGCCTTTGTATGAGATCCAAACTATCAAGAGAGCTTCAAAATAGCTCAGGTATATCCTTCAATCATCAAAAGAGGCTAAAATAAGCCTATTCCATACTCTTTAAGCAAAGCTGTACACAAAAATCTCCTCTTTGGAATCCTTAGACAAAGGATTTCAAAGAGAAGAGAAAGAATGAAAACAGGGACTGAACACGTCTCTCAAACCTTGAGCCTGCTCTGATACTTTTGGGCTGGATCCAGGGTTGTTTTCCTTTGTCCTTCCCCTTGTCTGGTGGAGGCGTGCTTGCCATAACCAGATTCCCTGCTAAGAAAATCAGCAAGAGTATTATTAGTACCTTTGATAAACTCAATTTCAAAAGGAAACTGACAAATATAGTTGTACCAATTTACTCTTCGTGGGTTTTCTTCACGCTTTTTTGCCTTTAAAAAATCTTTTACTGCCTGATTATCTATGCGAATTAAAATTTTTTCAGAGCCTAAATATATTTTAAATCTTTTAAGGTCATTTTTTATGGCTAATAATTCTTTTTCATAAATAATATATTTTATTTCATTTGGCTTAAATTTCCCGGAATTGTATCTGCAGACTTCTTCTTGTTTAGGATTTTTATGAGGTTTACATTTTAAAACTGCTCCCCAATGTTCATTGGAAGCATCAGTTTCCAGAATCGTATAATCTCTGGATTTGGGAAAATATACTGGTGGTAAATCCGTAATGTCGGATTTGATAGTCCTAACTAAACGAGTATCTGATGTAGTCCATATGAACGGTTGATTGTTTTTCAATTTTTTCTGTAAAGGCTTTTCTTTTTTGGAAAGGCTTGATAAAATTTCAGCCATAATTTAAGATTCCTAAGAAACTTTGCAATTGTTTTTTATCTTGAATTTCTTCGGGGAAATCTTTGATTTTTAGGAGAATATGATTTTGTAATTGGATTCCATTCTGGTTTAGAACTAATCCAAGAAATTCGATCAAAGTTTGTTCTACTTCAATCTTTTTTGGACTAAGAATTATTCCATGTTTTTGGAATATATCAACAATTATCAATAAATGATTTTTGTGTTCTTCCATGGTTTTGGAGAAAACTAAAATATCATAACTAGATAGCAAGATAGCAAGAGAAGAGAGAAGAGAAGAAGTTGGAGGAAGAAGATAGCAAGAGAAGAGAGAAGAGAATATTTGGTTGTAATTGATATGATGGAGAGACTTCTCCATACATCCTATATTCATTCAATCATAACTAATAGAGAATTACATCCACCTCCTTAGGGAGGTAAAAGGGAAATAAAGAAGAAAAAACAGAATTACATAGTAAGGCAACTAGTAATATAACTAGTTCCTAAACTACCCCTATTACATGACTTCTAACAAATTCACGTAAGAGGAAGGAGAGGGAGGGGGGAGAAGAGAGAAGACCGCACACGCGCAGCCACATAGGCCTCAACCAAACAACTCAAGTCATTCTTTTTCAATCAGCCCAATATGTTGGTTTCAAGCATATATATAAGGAAAAAAACAACTTTAACAAGGAAACAATCCTCTAAGATTCCTTGCCGATGTATCCCACTTTCTAATATAAAAGATATTATCCTCTTGAATAAAATAAAATCCTACTAGACCCAAATTGGACTCGGTTCTTGGTTTGGGTTCCCAAACAGGTTTGGGTTGGTCCTAGGTAGTGCACCTGCATCAATTCACCCTGTGTAGAACGGAAGAAATAAAAGCTCACGAGCGGGGGCTATTGCTTACTTGTTTGCAACTTGAAGAAATACAAAATATGAAGATTTGGGGTTACATCCATGGCTGGAAAATTGTAGGGAAGATCGAATTCATGGCAGGGAATGACATTCACTTCACTAGCTTCTGTCATTACTTGCTCCTCAATCTTCTTGCCTTCTATTGCCATTATCAGTTGTTCTTGTTGTGTCTGCGTCACTGGTGCTGCCTTTCTCGGCATTGAGCAAACTTCATCAACTAACCCATGAAGAGTGGATGTTTGGCGCATGTGAAAAGGCTGTAGGGTGCACAAGTTTCTGTCACGATCAACGATGCCTTTTTCGTTCTTCTAATCATTCTCAACCCAATTTAATTATGCGCCGAGGAGAATCAAACACTTCACAATATGCGCTGTCACAATACTGAAACGGAAAATTCGACGAATACATAATCTTCAGATTGAATAATGATATGGTCAGTCTTTGATAGCATCTCTACCATAGATCGCGAGCTGAAATTGCCGCTTTGCCTTTCATCAATAAACAAATTAGCAAGCTTTCCATTGGGCAAGTGAACTTTAAACCTAAACACAAAGGAATCCATGGCCATGTATGTATTTGGAATTGCTATGGACCCATACAAATAAGAGGATACTCAACATCAAGGAGTTAGTGGCATAACCCGTAAATAAATTGAAATTTATGATAGCAATGACAGAATCTTAAATAACAAAGAGAAAGCTAATAACAAAAACAAATTCAGCAAGGGGAATGCTACTTATGATGGATATAAACAAAAGCTGCCTAGCGCAGTTGGTGAGCTGTGGTGCGCTTCATGCCCATGCTCATCAGGAGGTCTCGAGTTCAGGTCTCCTGGCTGTTCCCTTAAAAAAATGATGGGAGGGATATACTTGGAAGGACAGGAAAATAATAATTTGAAGGAATAAAATGATGGGGGCAGGGGTACTATGGGAAATAAAAGAAAAAAATTTTGAACTTACAAGCAAAATGAATAGGGAACAGAACAGAAGATGCGAGAAGGGGGGGTTAATTCTGGAAAGTGAAGGATTTTAAAGGGACTTATTGTGATTCAAGGGGGGGGGGGGGGGAGAGTAGGTATTGTGCTCTACTCGGCCAGAGAAACCAGCCGGGGTTACTGTCTTGGCTTGGAGTCTTCTACTTGAAGGACGAAACCAGCTAGAGAAGGGTTGTGAGGAAGGAAGGGTTTGATTCTGACGCTGACCATTGGGAGTTGACTTGCAATGAGAGCTTCCAAACCAGGTTTGTTTTTTTTTTTTTTTATCCTCTCTCTCTCTCTCTCTTCTTCCTTATTTTTTGGTTGCTGCTAGCGGAACCCTGAAGCGGGAGGGGGGAAAGCGATCAAAGTGCTGGAAAAAATAAAGGGAGGGCAGTAGGGTGTTTGTGTGGAATCGAAGGGCGGTTGGGGTTGCTGTGGTAACCGCAGGGGTGAGGGTTTCTGTGGAATTGAAAGGCAGGTGAGCTCAGTGGGAATTGAAGTGGAGCCCTAGAAAGGGGGGGGGGGAATAGTCACAGTGGGGGGAAGGAGGATGGTTGTGGGAATTGATATCGCAGAGAAGGAAGATGAAGGGGTAGGGTGCTGTTGCAACCAACGCTGGGGGAGTTGATATCGCAGAGAGGATGCGGGTATTTTACCGAACTTCGTCTCAGCTGTGTAAGGCTAACACCTATCACTCTAGCAGGGAAGAAGAAAAGAAAACCTTAACGGAGAGCGTAGAGGAAAGAAAAGGAGGAAGTGGACGCTCTTCGGCTCTGATACCAAATTGGTGGAGGGCAGGTTGGGGTAGAAGGAAAAATCTGGGAGGGATCTCAGAATCACAAGGGAGAGGGAAAATCACATAAGAAGAAGGGGGGGGGGGAAGAAGATCGCACATGCACAGCCACACAGGTCTCAACCAAACAACTCAATTCATTCTTTTTCAATCTGCCTAATACGTTGGTTTCAAGCATATAAATAATAAAAGTAAAGACTTTAACAAGGAAACAACCTCTTAAGATTCCTTGAAAACGTATTCCACTTTCTAAAATAAACTGAATAAAATAAAAGATATTATCCTCCTGAATAAAATAAATTCCTAAATTCCTACTAGACCAAAGACCCAAATTAGACCCAGGTCTCGGTCTGGATTTCCAACCGGGTTTGGGCCGGTCATAGGTAGTGCACCTGCATCACTTGCCTTGTTGCCATGACAGCTTTGGTTAAACTTTTAAGGAATGCTCTCGAATCAAAGGGTTTAATTGAGGGACTGTTTAAATGACACCTCTATAGGTGTATTACTGTATTTAGACTTGACACCTTGTAATTGCCCCTTGTCTTATTCCTAAAAGTCCTTTAAGTTAAGGGTATAAAAGGTTTTCAAAAATAATTTGAAAATTACTTGTCATTATATCATTATCAAAAGTTGTCATTGACTTGCACATTTTTTGAGTACACATGTGAAATGACAATATTTACCCTCATGGGAAAAAGTTGTATTATACAAAAAAGGGCAAAAAAGTAAGTTACAAAATATTTGACACCTTAAAGGGTGTCAATAAGAAAATTCCTTTAATTAATTATACATACAGTCATGCACTCGCATATAGACAAAAAACATTAATAAATAGATGAACACAAAGATTCTTTAGTGCAACTTTACTGGAAGTATGAGTACACCTGACATATAGACAAACAAATACACACTAGGTATTAAAAAAAAAAGCTAGAGTACAAGAAACATAGCACATCAATGTTTCTGGTGATCGGTTTATGTTTCATTTTGTAAGTCCTTAGGCTTTATGAGTAAAACCTGGAAACAGGAATGCTTCAGCAGATGCTTGCAGAGGAACATCTACAGAGTTCTTGTACCCAAAAAAAATGAATTCCTCTGACTCATGACCTGTATACGAATTTTGTTTATTTGTTGGTAAATTATGCCCACAAGATTATCCCTTTCAGATTATTTTAGGAATCTGTCAATGATTTCCTAGTCGGAAAGGGATATTCTTCTCATGAATATTTAATTTTATCAACTGCAATTCCTTGAAACCTATCTATCTTTAGGTTTTCCATTTTTATTTTACCTTTTTATGAGTCATTGCAGTCACTCGAAGAATATCAGTTCTGCTACATTCTTTTTTTTGTCAAATCTCTACTTTTTTTACTTGTCCCAAGTGAAACATGGCACTTTTCAGATTTTGTTTAAATCTCTTGTACTCCATGAATAGATGTTCTTATATAATAGATTTTGTCTTTACAGCTTGGGTTAACCGGTTTGCAAATGCTGGTGATACTGCTGTGGAAGTTGCTGGAAACACTGCATTACGAGTGAGATGCTTCCCTCCCTCTATTGGTGGATGAAATTCTCTGTGCATGTGACATTCTTCTTGAGTTCTTTCTGTTCCTTGGATATTTCTTCTGGTCAAGTCTGTTTGTTCTGTCTGCTAGGGGATCCTTGCACTTTGGCTTTGACGCTTGTGGAAGCCACATGATTAAACTATAATCAGAATGAGGGACTTGTATGTTGTCCTTATGCATGTCAGGCCTGTTTGCCACCAAGTGTTGCACTTCCACATATAGCTGTAATATTTTGTGTTATTTTTATCTTAGATTACAACTTCTGAATTTAAAGTTCTTATAATGATGAGACATGTCATGGGATTACAATGGAACTGATTTGAGTTCATAGAAAATTAACATGATCAATAACAATTTGAGGGTATTGTTGATTGATTCAAGTTTGAAAGACTGAATGGGCTGTAAACGTGAATCTTGAGTGGGCTAAATTCAAGTGATGACATGTTAACTCCTTAATGTTGTCATGTAAATCTTTTTTTCCATGTTCCACCTTGTGTCGCGAGTTCTAGAGCTTGACTGATAAACTCTCTGTGATTGTTTTCTGTGTGCTCCAGTTCAGACAAGCAAAGACGGAGATTATATCTGCTAGCAAAGTAGCATACCGATTCCTTGCTGGTGTTGGCTCCAACATGCCTTTCACTCCAGAGTCCCCAAGCAATTCCAATGGAGGCACCCCCAGATTCCAAGCCAGTTGGTTCAGAAACCTTGTTTCTTCTGTGGGCCACAGGCCATCAGATTCTGAACTCGAAAACCAGGCTGAAGACACCCTCCGACGGCAGCAACAACCGACTGAACATCTACGACAGAATTCAAGGGGTGATGTCTGAGAAGTTGCTTTTGTGGCATCATTTGCTGCAATGTACTGTAAAATTTGATTTCTTTTCAACTGAAATCATGTCTGTTGAAACTGAAACATTCAAAATATTGGATACATTAAGGCGGTCATCCATCATACAATGTTATGTTATGTTCTGATGCTTTTTTGTTTCACTCAAATAGGATTGATGATTGGACTGTGAGCAATGAGAAGTGGCTCTAGAGAACAGAGAAATGGACTGCAATGCACTCGCTGCTATCATGTACCTTATCTGTCCTCGCTTTGGTAGAGGCCTTCTGCCATGGAAATCTCCTTCCGAAATGCTGACTTTGTGACTCATTGTGGCTCTATGGTGCTGTCGGAGGAAAAATTGAATCACCTTTTGTCTTGCAAATCTTAGGATCTGAACAATAAGTATGTAACCAAGTTGCTTTGGATCGAGAGATTTATATAGCCATGGTTGTTCATTAAGGGGACTGTAAGGAACTTGAATTGGCTTTTCCAGAATGGGTAGGGGGTTGGGAGGCATGCCAGTAAAGTTATCGACGGCTGATACATAAATATAAGATTTGATTGTTTGAATTCTTAGGAATGTTCGTTTCATGTTCTAAACCTTGGGGTTGGTTCCCTGTAGTATATTAACTCTCTGGCTGTGTCAGTTGTGGTCAAGGTTTCGGAAAGCAGAATCAGGAAGTGAATCAGTCAATGCAGGTTCCAATCTGAATCAGCCGAATCAGTTGGAAATGGAGCAGAATTGATGGGAATCAGCCGGATTGGTCATGGCTGATTTGACCGATCAGATTCTGATTTCTGAACCATGGTTGTGGTTGAATTTGAATGTCCGTTGTGCCTCGAGACGCTGAGCTCATGTGGATCTATAGATTGTATCATTTCCAGAGGCAAATCTGCTGGTTTTATTTGACCAGGAAGTGCACAAAATAGGTAAACAAAAAAGAATGTGCTTAATGGGTCTTTCACCTGAAGGGGGCCTTGTACTGATATTTTAATTAGTGCCTATCCAACCTCGGGGAATGAGGTGATTGCTCATATGTAACAGCGCTGTTAGAAGATCTTTGAAAGACGAAGACTTGAACCTCTCGCTTTGTTTTTATTCATTTAAGAACATTTAAATAGAGTATCTGCTTCTAATTTTCCACCCAAACGCTGGTCACTTAAGAAGCTGTGTTTGAAGTAAAGACTGAGTCTCGATTGAAGCATAGTGAGGCGATCTTGATAACCAAAGGTGGTTAGGATACGAAGAAACCTTTCTTGGTGTGCTGTGAAACAATCTTAGGACACGTTTAACTCTCTACAAAATCCTTAATCTTTCAACACCTTTACAGCTCCAATGCTTGCAGCCATAATCGAAGGACTATTGTCGACTTCATCTCCCCAAGACGATGGGTTATGTAAGCGTGAACTCATAGTTGGACACAGACTTTTGTAACGCTCGCGTAAGACTTTGAGACACATGGAAAGGAGAAAAAAAAAAAAAACATTGATGTGTGTGGAAACTTAGGTCACACAGTCCAGTCCGTCTAAGATTTAACATTTTTACTTTACCGAAAAAAAAAAAAAAAAAAAAGATTTAACATTTTTAAGAATTTTCTTATTGACACCTCAGATGTTGAATAATTTGTCATCTTATTTTTTGTCTTTTTAATATAATATATATTTTCTTCTTATAAATTCTATAATTCTATATATATCACTTGAAAAATGGCAAGACAATATCAAATTAATTTTTAAAATATGTTTTACTTTGACTTAAGAAAGGACCCTTCTCTTGCCCCGCGATAGCATTCACCATGGGATGGGAAAGAATATTGGGAAGGTATTTTGGAACATACAAAATCCTAAGAAGGGTTTGTGAACCCTAAGATGGTGTGTGAACTGTCCTCTATGGGTGGAGGGAAATTTGCTCCTAAAAGAAATTTAGAAATAAGGCTATTTTAAGATCAAAACAAGGTGAACAACTGCCTAACGCATTGATAGTATGTGGAGTGTGGAAGCCCATTGCTACCAAGATACCAAGAGATCTTGGGTTCAAGTCTCCTACTTCACATCTTCCCTCCCCCCTCTAAGAATAGAGTAGGACCTATCAAAAAACCAAAAAAAAAGATCAAAACAAGAATCAAAATTGATTTAACTAATCGGTTCTATACCTTGGACGTTGGAACCAAAAACCTACTACTGAATTATTTGGTCAATTCTAGTTTTTAATCGGTCTGAAGACCAAAACACTAGTCAATAAAACCCAAAGAGAATTTTTTTAACCCATGTATTAGGTTCATACATAATTTATGATAAAATTAAACAATCTATGACATATAAAAACCATGGACTCAATGGCCTAATTTAACATAATTATGCTTGACCCGAGGGAGTGAAAATCCTTCCCACCCACATATAAACTCAGAATTGGATCGATCCAGCTCAAAGACACAAATAACCCTAATGCCTAGGACCAGAACCACCCAACTAATTTGTGGAGCATTATGTCAAATTCGTAGGAGGAAAAAATTGTCGAGTCTGAGTCTGACATTTTAGACCCTAATGGAACCATGCCCTTGGGAGCATTTCGTTGAGAGCCAAAAATCCTTGAAAAAGGAGAATGGGATACTAACTTTACTGCTTGAAACACCAAAGATCCTTAAAACATGGAGAAGTGCTACTTATCATCCATCATACCACTGAAAAACTAAAATATACGGCAATACACAATGTTATCGGACTCATTCTACAAAAAAAAACAAAAAAAGGATGGAGAGTCTGAAACAACAATATGTAATACTCAAAAACCAAACACCAAAACGATGTTCAATATAGAGGAAGTAAGATCTGCGTCGAACAAACAACGATACATTCACCATACTATATACAAGTCATTATTGGAAACCACGATCAAACCCTCTTTATAGAGATAGGACCTAATTACTGATACTCCTTAAACTTACTTTCGAGCATTCCGTTTATGACAATTGCATCTGAGCATGCATCTTCTGCAATTTGAAGCGATGAAACTGCTTGTGCCGCGATTATCCCAGCTGACATTTCAGTTGTTCCTTGCCCCATCTCACCAAAATATGATGCATGAAGATCTCTACTAAAAACTCTGGGTGACAATGACCAGCCACCAATCCCCCACTCACTCCACCTGCAACCAGGCCCATATGCATCAGGCACCCACCCTAATCCTCCAAGACAATGCTTTGAAATGCCCTGATGAGAAAGGCATGTCTTCCGTCCACCCAAGAATAGCCCAATATTGGATGCATGATCCCGACGATTGAATCGTTCATCCTTTTTCAGCCTGATTTTACATGAATCTTCCGAGTCTTCGCCTATAAGGACATGCAGAGCAACTGCCTCAGCTATTGCAGCTCCCTCTTCATCAAGGCGCTGCTGTTCTTCTATCTTTTTCTGTTTCTTCTTCTCTAGCTCAGACCGGATGGCAGCAGAAGTAGCCAGCGCTTTCTCCAAGCGCCTCCTTTTCTTCTCAGCCTGTTTTTGTCGATCCAGTTCATCTTTTCCCTGCTTCTTTTTTTCCTTCCTAACAGTAGGTGGAGCTTGAGCACATGCCATATCTTCCATGAACACTACAAATCTCTGTAACCAATTAATCCTGTCTCCTCTACTTCTCTTCTAAAGAACTCAGCTAGAAGTGTACATTTCCTTATAACAAATTTTCAGACCAAAAAAAAAAACTAATTTATATGTAAGTTTTAAGGTAAGGAGAATACCATGTAAGAACAACAAGCCCAACCTACACCCACTCAGGTCTAAATGAATATCTCATCTTACGGACGATGCACTCCCAGACAGAAACTACAGGAGACAGAAGAAGAGTGAAACGGTAAGCATTCACAGACACGTCCCATGGTACCATCCTCCCCAATTTCCCACAGCCTTGGCATTTACCCATCTTGGAACTGAGAGAACAATCAACAAGATCGAAAATGAAGAATTTACAATCACAAATCTGATCAAGCAGCTCACATGGCCTCTCTTACTGCAATGGAAATTAAGAAACACAAGCGTTAAACTCTTACAAAATATGAAATTAGAAAAATGACACAAGAAGAGCACAGGCAGAGAAACAGATTGTGCACATGGGTGCAATAGCAAACCCAAGCACTAGCCCACTTATAAGGCCTCAACAGCAATTGGCAGGGTCCAAACTAGAATCAGAAACAGAACCAAGTGAATGGAAAGCTCAGTAAAAATAAACAGACAACCAAAGCCCATAAGATATCAGATCAGGGATAAATGTAACATTTGCGCAACAGGGAATCTGAGAGAATGCAAAGATGAACTGCCAGGTTACCCTTATAAGATAGCTCAATCAAAACACGAAAATGGGAAAAATCCGAACCAGAAACTGTAGAGAGAGCACTAGATTCTAAACAACAACGCATAGAAAGAGGGAATTCAATCACCCTAACCCTAATTCGCAAAGTCAATAGGGAAGGAGAAACAAATCTCCTCCCCCGTACGTTGGAGTTCTCCCGTGTGTTGCGATCCGTACAATGAACACTATAATCGAGATAGTTAACATCTAGCCCAAACAAATTCTCTACATCTCGGGGGACCTCTGAATTGTGAAGAATGATCAATGAATGGCTTAAAATATGTGAAACCCTAATCCGATCAACATTTCAACCGCAAATTTTCTGCTACAAAATTAATTCCCAACACAGATCCATCAAGAAATATATAATTGGAGTTCGATTCGATCAGCTAACAAGTAAAAAATAGTATACAGAAACAACAACGATGATGAAGCCAACCCAATTAACAGATCGAATTACACAACAACTACCAAAAAGACTCAAAATCAGAGAAAGAACAGGAATCAATCAATCCATTGACCAAATTACTAAAACAAATCACAGGAGATTGGGAACTCACCTGGCAGCAGTGCCGACACGATGAAGTAATCCCAACCTTCTCTACCTTAATGTTCAACTGATAGATATAGATAGAGAAAGAAAGACAATTTAGGGTTTGTTACGTGACGCATTAGGATCTGCTACTGAACTAGCTTGGCTCGCACTCGCAAAGATGAGGGGAAGATGGAGAGTGAGAGACAGAGAAACAGTGCGGAGACGAGCAGAGAGAGAGAGAGAGAGAGAGAGAGAGAGAACGCCAAGGAAGGAAGAAAGGATATAAAGAAAAGGACCACCACAATCCCATGAAATGAGGGTGAGGGCCTGAGGCAAAAGGGCTGTAGAAGGGTATTTATGTCATTTCGTATCTAGAATAGGACATTTTATCTCCCCGATGGGTTAGGGTCTGGGTCAGGGGTCAGGGGTCAGGGGTCAGGGTCATTTCTTCCTCAAGGAGCGGGTGGTGTCTTGCGGGTCTTGCACCCCATCTGGACTATGGAATGTGGACACCTGGCCCCTCATTGTCAAAGCATGGGCGGGCCATCACCTGGGCCCCACTCCTACTCTCTCTACCAGATAAGATCTCAACCATCCATCCGGTCTTTTCCTTTGGAGATCGAAAACGCAGTATCTAGAATCCGGATCCCGTGCCTTAATCGACAAGGAAAGAGGAACTAGTCAACTACCAGAGAGAAGAGTTGGTAGTTTCGTAACTGCTGACACCCAACAACAACCGGTAGACCGGTACTTGGTTCGGATTCTGTCACCATCGGTTAATCTTACTTGCCCAATGGGCTTTATGGGTTGGGCCCGAACTCTGAACTGAGCTTAAAAACAAGGTAAAGGCAGGTCTTGGTTAACCGCAATAAAGATTAGGTGCTTTCCAAAAGTGACTTCCACTGGAGACAACTATTTACTAGAGATTCAACCCAAAAAAAAAAAACTATTTACTAGAGATTGAATGACCTGGTAAGCATATCATTCAACGACCACACCTTAGTAGAGTAGTGACACTACCACTCATACCTCCACCAAGGCTCTAAATTAACCATGGTTTTAGGAATCGGAATCGGCCATATTAGGCGATGCATATCGGCCGACACTGATGCTATCCATATTGATGGAATGGTACGGACCAGGGGTAAAACAGTCAAAATAACCTGATTTTTATGGAAAACTAGGAGCAAAACCGCCTGATACAAGCTGATTTATGACAATCTATATCGATGTTGTATCAGTTTCCAGGATGGCTGATACCCATCCAATCCAATACCATGCACTAAATCCATGCTCTAAACCATATGACCATGGATACCTCTGTTTCAAAAGGACCATGATGTGCTCTAACAGACCATGATCACGATTCATGATCCCTTTGGCTGTGTTTGGTATGCACTCTTGGAATAGTTTCTAGATCTACTACACATTCTGAAATCCGATTCTTCTCTATTTTCTCATTTTATAATGCATTCTAGACCCACAATATATTCTGAGAATGCTGCCTATGAATTCAGGGTCAGAAATGCTGTAAACCTCTTATTCTTTAGTGATCCACAAGACTTTAATTGGCTGTCATTACCAAGTATTGAAGCAAGTCATCAGATACTTAGAGTGGTTCATTGATCTTTTCCCATGGCAAGCAAGCCTTCCTTCCCCCTTTATTCTTTGCCCCCATATCTTCACTCTAGTTACCCTGCTATCAGTTTTCAACCAATCCACCTTAGAACCTTGAAGTTATTTGTATGGCAATGTGAGAACTAGTGCACAAGGCAGTCAGAGAGTGGTTGCATAATGGCTATGGCTACGGTACATGTGTTATGCCCAACCTTGGGACTGGGCACTTCCTCGGTTGCAGGTTCACAGCTCCCCCTGGGCTCTTTGGTCGTCAACAGAGCATCTTCGATTGCATACAGAGAGGTGAGGAGAGGCTGTCAGCACATTTGTCAGAGGAAGGCAACACACAAACCGATCCTCAGCAGGCAGCATTCAATTTCATCAGACAGCAACTCTGAACATCAGCCTAGCCCATTTACACCTTCGGAGACCATCAGACAGTTCTATAGTTGCATCAACAATAAGGACCAGAAGGAGCTTAGCGAACTCATCTCAAATGACTGTTTTTTTGAAGACCATTCTTTCATCAAAGCGTTTGAAGGAAAAGAGGTAGAGGTTCCATCCTTTCCTAATACCGCTTTCTCAATCCAACCAGGACAAGCTCGGTTAATACTCAATAGCACACATGGACCTTCCATCTTAATATATAACGACACCTGATGGACTGAGTGCTTGAACTGCTGCTGCAGGAAATAATGCATTTCTTTGAACAGCTCATGGAAAGCATAGGTTCAAACGTAAAATTCAGCATCGAAAGCATTTGTGAAGGAGCTAAACTAACAGTTTGGACAACATGGCACTTAGGTATCACCACTACTCTTCATTCTGCTTTTCTTTTCCCCTCCCTCCACCATCAATTATCTATCTTTATCCTATTTCTGCAACTGCTTTTCGAAGAAAATTAGTTATTCGATATGTTTAGTTGTTTTGAATCTTCTTAGAGTTAAATATATATATCCCATCAGATCTCCTGAGTATTCAAAGGACCATCAACTTGAATCGAAGACTCTGATCCAACAGAACCAAAGATACACTTGAGGGTGTCCATCCACAGGCATCTGCATCTGCATTGGTTTGCCACAAATGGGGGATGGATTCGTAATTATCATTCTCGCCTAGTTTCCAGTGTGGCATCTTCTTTATATATGTGTTTCAATTATAAATGGCTCCGAAATAACAATCTCTGTTTCTGATGCTTGATACAGAGTGGAAAGAGAAACGGATACCTTTCACTAGAGGCTGCAGCTTCTATGAATGTTCAGAACATGGACAAAGGCTCATGATTAAGTAGTAACCAACCTCACTCCATACAAGTTAACACTTTTACCTACCAGAGTTATTTATAAGACAGAAAACTGACAGCCATGACTGTATGCAGAAAAGCTCGAGTCATGATCGAATCACCAATCAAGCCAGGTGTACTGGCACTGGTAACTTCAAAAGCTTACTCCTCTACATCTTTTCAATGGCAATCCCCCCCCCCCCCAAAAAAAGGCCTTAAACTAGAGTTACTTACAATAATGGGAATAATCCCATCATCATAAGCTAGAAAGAGAACTCATTACAGTCTAACTGTAAAAAAGGATGGTCTCAAAAAGGTCCAACCTAACTAACTTCTGGATGATGATCGACATCATATTTTCTCCTTTTCTTTTTTCTTCTTCCCCCCCCCCCCCCCCCAATTCACTACTCTGCATTGATTCTGATGTATGTTTCGAAACTGAGATTCACAGACTCTATTGAAGATGGTCACTCGCATATTTGACAACTTCCCAAGGGCGACAGAGAGTAAGTTAACTAACACTGAAATTTCAAGGCTTCTTAGCTTATCATTCTAAAAAAATTCTGAAACATTAGTGATGATTCCTTCCTGCAGAGTTCCTACTGAGGCCCCATGACACACTAAGTTTGCTACTGAAGATCTACAATATATTCCTTGAGCCTTTAATCTATCCACTTCTAGTTTTCTACATCAACCTCTGGAAACTCGTCTCTCAATCACTAGGTTACATATTCAACATTTTGATCACCGTGTTAAAGATTTTTATCAAATAGAGACAGAAGTAAGCTACTTCATACCATGTCCTACTCGAAGGATTCTAGAGGCAAGTCAAATCACCTTTCAGTCATCATTGCCGCTTGATCCCATTTCCAGCAACAATTAAGAGAACAATAAAAGACCCAAGAACAAGTCAAAGCAGCAGTTTAATGAAGGCAACAATGAACAATGGCCTCAGGCTCAGCTTTTTCATTCATACTAGGTCTCTTTCCATCCCCAAGATCATTATTTTGCTTCTTTGGGACTGAAGCAGACAGTGTCCACAATTTAACAAACTTATTTTACTGCTTCAATTAACCAAGCATTAAAGAATAAAAGAGAAAACTTTAAAGCACAGAGAAGAACAATTACCCCAAGTTCCTCTGATAGGATACATTTGTTTGAGCATGTTCCTTGCAAGGGGTAATGCAGTGGTTCCACACATGTATGTACAAGCAATGCTACTCTTACCTCTTGAAGGTGCACTATACTGATGAGTGTAAAACCTGTGGTCTTGCAGATTGGAATCAAATTTTAATGAGATACATGCATGAGAAAGAATGTTAAAGCAGCTCAGTGATTACTTCTACACATCTAACTAAACTTACATGGGTCATCCTCATCCAAGGAGCAAGGCAAGGATTTGGATGCCATTCAAATTAAGAACGACAACCATTTTCAGTAGTTGTCAAACTAATTTTTTAAATCAACTTAACTTCAATAAAATTATCAATTCTACATAAGCATGCAAGCTACGGATAATCCGATATACTAAATACAATCTCGAAATTGAAAATAGGAAAGAGTGGGGAAAAAAGTTCTCTTCCGTTCTTCAGTAAGTACACAAATTTAGATCGACAAACTGCTTTGAAGCCATGCACATGACCGGGAATTTGCGTTAAAGAACAAAGATCAAATAATAGATTCTACTCCCTCGTCCCTTTTTTTTACTTTCAATCACATTCCCAGTAATCAATTCCAATAAAGGCAGTGCTAAACAATAGCAAAGCATTAATTGACCTAAATATCTGATTTTAACAAATCCATGAGCTGAGAGTGCATGAAGAAGAAGAATTAGAAGGCTTATTCTCATACCTTGAAGTTCCGAAGCAAATGATGGAAGAGAGAATGTGGAATTGGACGTTTCATCTGTTTGCGACATTCCAGGAGGAAAAGGGAAATTCCTGAAACTAGAAAGAGAATCAGGACCATTTCCGTACTTATCAGTTATCAAGGGCTTTTTGGTCATAGAGAAACCCTTTCTCCTCCCTTCTTTCTTTTACTTCTCTGCCTATTTCTTCCTCCCTTCCAGTTGAGTCTTCCGTCGAGGGTGTTTGGTTATATAGTCTGATAGGGTTAGCCCGTCCGGTGGAAAATGAACTGGGTACGTACGTTCGACAGGTTCAGAAATCAAAACTTGGTTAACCCTGTCCCGTTTGTGTTTGTGTCTCTTCTTTGATTCGTTCTAAGAACTCCAACTTCGTTTACTTCTTCGATCGCACCTAAACCCTTCAGGCTTCAATGGAAGTGTTCTCTCCTTCCTAAATCCAAAATTAACTCCATCTAGCCCTCTCTACCCAGTCATGAACTCTCTGCAATTGCTCACTAGTTGCCTTGATCCATCTTCTTTTCACACGTCCTCGCCCTCCATCTTCACCTCCCGTCAACTGTTCAACTGCAAAACCTTAAATCCCAGCTTCAAGAATAGAACCCGCTACGGTAATGTTATACGATCGGTCCTCCAATGGAACAGAAAACCTGAATTAGCCGGAGAGACTCCCCGTGTTGTCGTCATCACATCCGGTAAAGGTGGTGTTGGCAAGACCACCACTACCGCCAATATCGGCCTCTCCCTTGCTCGTCTGGGCTTCTCCGTCGTCGCCATTGACGCCGATGTTGGTCTCCGCAATCTCGACCTCCTCCTCGGCCTCGAGAACCGAGTCAATTACACTGCCGTTGAGGTCCTCAATGGCGATTGCCGCCTTGACCAGGCGCTAGTCCGCGACAAGCGTTGGTCCAACTTTGAGCTTCTCTGTATTTCGAAGCCTCGATCTAAGATCCCACTTGGGTTCGGCGGAAAAGCTCTAATTTGGGTTGTGGATGCCTTAAAAGTCCGCCAAGAAGGTTGCCCAGATTTCATTCTCATTGACTGTCCTGCGGGCATTGATGCTGGGTTCATTACTGCTATAACTCCGGCCAATGAAGCAATCCTTGTCACCACTCCCGACATTACCAGCTTGAGAGATGCCGACCGGGTAACAGGTTTGCTCGAATGTGATGGAATCAAGGATGTTAAGATGATTGTAAACCGAGTTCGGACGGATTTGATTAGAGGAGAGGATATGATGTCAATTCTCGATGTTCAGGAAATGTTGGGGTTGGCTCTGTTAGGAGCGATTCCTGATGATGCCGAGGTAATTCGGAGTACGAATAGGGGGTACCCACTTGTATTGAATAAGCAGCCGACATTGGCTGGACTAGCGTTTGAGCAAGCGGCATGGAGGCTTGTTGAGCAGGATAGCATGACGGCTGTCATGATGGAGGAGGAACCCAAAAGGCGCGGCTTTTTCTCCTTCTTTGGAGGTTAGCAGATAGCAACTGAACTCACTTCAACTGGTGCTTCTCAACTTCTGCAATTCTTTGGATTCCAGTGATTAGAACGTCTGGGCTTTGTCGAGTGCGAGTAATATGTTTGGGTTTTTGCCAGCAGCTAAGTTGTTCGGAGAGTGGTTTAAGTGAGAGGCAATGTTCAGAGATTGTGTAAACTTTGTCTTCCTTCCACTTTTATTTGCTATCATGGTTTGGGTAGACGGGCTAATAAATGAACTGATGTATGTAGCTTCCTGCAGATCTCATCTATGCATCGTGCACTTCCATTGGAAGTATTCTAATATGAAATATTTTTTGTTGCAACCATTCTAAGAATTACTAATACATTATGGTTTTAAGGAAGAAGGGTGATCTTATTTTCTCTAGAGAGTACAGAGTACAGACCCCTGTTTATAACTTATGGGTTTTTTTTTTCTCCTCATTTTTAGATGACCTGCAAACACCTTTTAAAAAAAATCAACTATCATTCTTTTTTTAAATGCAGAAGTTAATAAGGGAGTAGTTATGGTATTCTTGACTAATCAGGATCTTGGTTTCTGCCCCTAGAAAAGTGTTCTAACTTTGCACATCATTTATGGGTTTCAGTACATTGTATCAGCTTACTGCTCCAGATTTGTGAGTTGCCTGGAGCATATTCCGGAGCTTTCCTTATAGAGTTATTACTTCTCCATTCTACAAAAATCTTAATCCATTTACCTCTTAGCTGCTTATGAAGAACTGATAACCCTTCTAACCTTAGTAGATTGGACAATTTGTTTGTCAAGGGCATCTAATTGACAAACTAGGCAAACCCAGACACTCTCAAACCAGAACATAATAAACCATAATCTATTCCTTTTCTGGTAACTTTTACTTGGACACCTCACAACTGGTGATCATTCTCCATCATGAGCATGGCTTATCATTTCCATATGGAGGTAAATAGCTTTTGTTATGTTTAAATATGTAATGGTGGCAATTGGGAAACTAAAGAAATCTTGCAGTGTTACTATAATATCATAGAGAAACCTCACAATTGGTTTAACAATGTCCGCTCCCAGCTGGCAAACTAGTAGAGCTATTATCATTTCGGGTTGGGTTTTCTCTAACCAGTGGTACCTGAAACATTACAATTTCTTGGTAGTTTCTCAATTACTGGTGATGAACGTGGGTCTTTCTTTCCCATAATTGCTCTAGTTCTAGTCTCCTTTACTTTGGTTTTGTGTCATTTATGGATGTAGCTCCTTGTCCAGTATTGCTGTAGATTGCTATGTGGAGTCTTTGAATCTCATTGTGTTAGTTGCAGGCTGTTTTGTGGTTTAATGATGTTTGCTACTCTGGTTGTAGTCAACCTAAAATGGCCTGGCATTGCTTATGCCATAATCCATCAAATTAGCAATTTGATTTTGGTATTACTTACTGTTCTGTCAACCCTGTGATCCAGGACTCAATTAGCTTTTGAGTCCACGTAGTTAAATAGGGTAAGATATTTTGACATTGATATTCAAAATTTCAAATTCATACAATAGTGTTAAGGATGTCTACTTGTGTTTGCCTAAGGTATTTGCTGAACTGAGGAAACATTTCATGGGAAAAGGGCGCTGAAGAGAGCTGCTCCACTGTTCCAAAAACTTTTCATATAAAGGCATGGCCTCCCGTGTATATTGAAGCATCCCTGCAATAGTCCTTTGCACCCTCTTGGTAGTCCCAGATTGTTTTTCAATACCTGCAAACGTAGATGGAGAAATACACACAAATAATCAATAGAAACTAGAAAGTAACCCGCACCCCCCAACCCCGTGCACATTAAAAAAAGACCCTTCGAATCAAACAAACCATCTTAAAATGTAGTCAATAGTAACCTTCATGGAATCGAATCATTCCACCCAAAGAGGGCAAAAAAAAAAAAGGATCTAATCGGCCAACTTGTCTACAAATTAAATGAAAAATGACAAATTCTCAGCTGCTTGAACTCCCATGATCCAAATTGAGCCTTACAGACATAATAAGTGAGATGCGTATCCTCAGTGTCATTGTGGGTGCCCTAAGCCCTAATCAGACAAGCCGCCAAACCTTAACTGCATTTGGGCACCATGGCTCAGGCAACAGCTGAGAATGCTGCCCATGACCCAGAAGAGAAATATCGAGACTGTTCGGTTGCACGAATATTGTAGTCTTTTGCTGCTGCAATTTTTGCACTGGACATGTGGCATCCATGTTTTTTTTCTGCAGTGTGCGTATTTACAGAGATAACAGTCCTTTTGAAACCCAACTTCAACAACCTCAGCTGACAGCCATGGGAACCTGCTTCACCATATCATCCTGCTCCCTTGCACCATAATTCCCACGAGTGATTCATTTTGCAGCCAAAAATCAAGAATTTGGTTGAGATGTATCCACTGATTTCTCTTGCAATTCCTGGAGTAGCCTTGGGCCTATGGTTGTGACGTCACCTGATCACATAAACATCACACAAGTCTTATCAGTTCCTCTTGTTTGATGATAGATAACAGCAGCTGGTTATACAACCATCATGAAGCTAGAAAACCTGCACCGAGAGTTAACACAATGACTTCTCGATTGGGATTGATAAATATCTCAAGCGCCAGCTTTTCTACCACATCCTCCTAGCAAGTGCATAGACCATATCATACTATTAACTTGTTAGCATAAGAAGGCAGTACAAGGTTAAACAAGTTGCATGAGCATACAAATAGGTTGCTTCCCAGTGTGAGTTTCTTCATGTATGCAAAAAAAATTTGTTACTTTTCTAGTTGAGTAGATCTTACATTCAACCGGGTTTCTCAGTAGCTGCTTATTGACAAATCAATGAATCTTTTGAGCAAAATTTTCTTTTAGTTTCTGACATTACTATTCATGGAAGATTTAGGAACAGCAATTCTGCCATACCAGAGAAGGGATGTACTCGGCTGATGGTTTGATAATAGAACTAGCTAGATCTCTTCCAGTAACATTCCAAGTGTTTGTCTCTCTAGCAGCATATATCTGAGATCATAAAATAAATTAATCGGTAATGGGCCTAACGCCTGTAGCTGCTAGAAAGAAGATGAAAAGCCTATGAGTTGATGCCTGTGTAATCACTACTCGATCTGCATCACTGAAGGCAGATGCAAAATCCTTCATGAATGCTGCTAGACGGCTGCATAAGTGATCAAAATCATAATCTAGTCAGATCATAAATGGAGCTGCCTAAGGTATCTAGTAACTGGAGGACCTACACTATAATTATGCATATAATTTTCTCAGTATAATCCAGGTTAAAACCTGAAAGTATGTGGCTGAAATATCACCCATAAAGCCATAGACGGGAACTTTTGGCGGGCCGCTTGAAGAACTGCATGAACTTCAGTGGGATGGTGTGCATAGTCATCATAGATTCGGCACCCATTTATCTTACCAATCATCTGAAATCGTCTTGAAATACCCAAGAAGTTGTTCAAGTGCAATCCCAGACAGTTTAGTGTATCTTTAGTTAGCTTTTGATCACTAACCAGTGCTTTTATTGTAGCTATAACCTGCAGTCATAACAATAGATATAGGTATAAGACTGAACTTACAAAATGGGATCACAAGAAATACAAAAGCAATTTGTCAGTTTTGGACATCATATTTTCAGCCATAACACAGTCGTAAAAATGAGAGCGGAATTTTATAAAATGACTGGAAGGACATGTGAATGA
Source organism: Telopea speciosissima (assembly GCF_018873765.1). Lineage (NCBI taxonomy): Eukaryota > Viridiplantae > Streptophyta > Magnoliopsida > Proteales > Proteaceae > Telopea > Telopea speciosissima. The sequence goes on along the minus strand of NC_057916.1, from coordinate 82,863,644 downwards.
TACAACATTAATTAAGAAAAACATGAGCTAAGATTTGTCCCACGTGAAATAAGATAAAATCCTGGAAAACCTGAAAATTCTTTCCCCAAGGATAGAAGTCATGAAACCAAGGAAATCCTTTACTCACGGCTAATGAATTGAGTACATTATGAACTCCAGGTAGTTGTAGGCTGATGTATTCCACTGGACACCCCCTGTGATACTGCAAGCAAGCAAGCAATAATAGTTAACTTAGGCAATTTTGGATGAAAACTAACAAATTTATTATCCAAAAGTTAGATTCACAACAAGGGGGGGAGGGGAAAGAACCTATAGTAGTAAAATAAGTACAAGAGAACAATATATTAACAATGCCAACAATAACTATCATTATCTTCCAATTCATTCTCTGTTCAAACCCATCAGTGCTCTACAATGCTTGAAGTAGTGCTAAGGTGGTGAACCAAGAAAAAAAAATAGTGGTGAAGTGATCACACAACCAACTCCTTCATGGTAGTACAGAAGCATAAGAGGAAAAGAAAATAACTACAAGTACAAAGAAAAGATGGGCTAAAGTCCCAGAAGAAATCCAGGATTATCACAACATACATAACAAATCTTGAGAAGGAACAGTAACATGCAAATGCATTAAGCCACCAACTAATTGTTAAATTGGAAATACTAATGGGAATAAACTCTTGTTTGAGAGAGAAAAATATTTAAAATTTGCAAAATTATTTGATTTGTATAAATGGTCTATAGATCTCCAAAAGAAAAAAAAAAATAGACATTTAGGGCACTTACAAGTACATAATCGCTACCCCCTTGTAAATTTGGACGAATTGAAGACGCATGCCATTCATTAAAATCTGAAATTCCATAAGTAGATAGTCTGTAGCCACCACGGGTTAGCTGTGTGCTTTGCATCCACAGAGCCTGGTCTGATAAACATCCCTGCCTTGTGTTACACAACAAGGAATATGCACCTTCACTGTGTTGTCCCTTGCAAAATGAATTATAACATTAGAAGCTAAAGTAGATACATCTTGGTTTCTCAACTTCTTCAGATTGATCTGATTTCAGAACTCCATGATAAACTTAATAGGCAGTTCATGTCATATTGACAGCCCCGGCTGTGGACCTTTTAACATGAACTCCATGATCCAGACACCTTGACTTTATATAAGTGGGATACAGAAGCAAGAGTTTCATGATTAATCACCACATTATCAAACCTATTCTATTGATAAGTATGGCTTTGGATAGAGCTGATTGGAGAAAAGGATCCATGTAGCCAACCCCATTTAGTTGGGATAAGGCTGGGTTGAGTTTATTAAAACTGTTCTATTCAGTGACTATACACTAAAAATAAATGCAGGTTACATGTTACCTCTGATGATGCTCAGTTCTAACCTAGGAAAGTTAATTTTGTACATCAAAACATGTATATGTTTTCTATTTAATGAGTAAACAACATCATACCTATCCCCACATAAAATGAGATGTCCACCCAACCTGATCTTCTTCAAAAACCTCCTGAATGTATTTATTACTGCTTCCTATTGACAGGAAATGCAATAATCCAAATTAAGGATAAACAACACAGCAATGCAATCTTATAGTACAAGTGAAAAGAGTGCAATGTTTATCAAACCTCATCCTGGAAAATGTCAACATGCTCCCATTCCATATTTGTTATCACCACAATGTAAGGCGATAATCCCAGAAAACATCCATCATATTCGTCAGCCTATTGTGGGTACCAAATAGTGTGTACATCATCAGTATATAAAAAAATTTGCAAAAGATATTAGCATTTAGCAATGACCAAATAAGGATCATTTAGAAGATCTCATGCTAACCAACATCTTACCATCTGACCACGGCAAAAGAAATGAACTACTACTGCAAGCTCAAAATACATCTAGCATTTTGGTGCAGGTAAAAAAAAGTGGAATATGTCCCAAAGAAAATTAAATACTGACGGCATTAAGAAAACAAGAATCAGGATTTTCAGATCTTTAACTTGGCAGGTAATAGTCAAAACTTTTTTTATGAACTGCAATTTTAGGTTTATATTGGAAATTGAAATGTACCTTCAATTTTATGACACGAAAAAATGTTGGAGCAGATCCAGAATATCATGTTCAAACTAAAACAAATTGCTAAAAGTCTTGACAAAAATCAAGAACCTTCCTTGCGTTTATGTAAACATAGAGGCACGACATCAAAATTCAGTTTGTCCTACAGATTCAGACCTACCCTCAGAAATGAAAATACACACCTCCAAGACAAAATTCTCCCCACAGCCAGCAATCATATTTCCTCCTTGAAACTGAAGGTGCAGGGGGTGTTTTGGGGGGGGAGATGAAAAGATCAGCATATCATTTTTACATTAGAGAGAGACAGACTCATATAAGTAGTTATTCTATAACTCCACACAAAAGAAGAGCAGAGGTTAACAGCAATAATACAGTTCACTGACATAAAGGAACAATTCATAAAAGATCTGTTAGATTGACAATACATTCATCATTTCAGGGGGAAAAAAAGAAAGAAAGAAATGCACCTTCTGAATGGAAATTAACATTTCTTCTACTCACCACAGCGGATAGAGGAATACCTGAGGAACATGTGCTCCAACTATAGCAGTTAGATCATCTCCCATTGCACTCAAAACATATGCCAGCATACTAGCAGTTGTACTCTTGCCTGCAATTATTAACTATCCCAAATGTACATCAGAGCAGAAGAACTCTAATATGAAATAAGAGTGCACTGCTTCATGATCAACAGGAATTGATTTAAAGCTTTAAAGCATAAGAGAATCACTAGAAGATTTATTCTGTTTATTGCACCTAAAGAAAATATTCTGTTTAACAGGAAACCAAAATAAGCATTATTATGAACTCAACAGATTTCAAGAAAGCCTCATTAAAACTGGGGTGAATCCTGTTCAAACCATTGCACTCTATCTAAGTTCTTTGGCCTTGGTTTAGCACATTCAATTTGCATGACATCACTATCCCCTTGGTGCCATCATCATTCTTACAATAAATTCTTGTTATGTAGCCTTCTAGAAATTTCCTTGCCTTTTCTTTTAATTTGATTAATAAGCAAAAGAACATCCAAATAAACATTATCATTCCATATGCATACAATAGGGTTAGTAATCATGCACATGTTCTTTTTTTTTTTCATGGGCTTGTGAACTATTTAGGGAACCAAGAACAACTACTGCACAACATGTTGATGGTATGTAAATTCAATAATGGATACTTTCATCCCAAGTGCATCAAAGAAACAGAGCTGGTGAGTCGCATCACTCATTGAAAGCATACAAGATATTAAAAGCAAGAGAGTAAACTTAAGCCGGAGTGGAATGTGATTACCATGGGTACCACTAACAGCAATAAGATCGTGATGCTCCGTTATCTTTCCCAACCAGTAATCTCTCTTGTACCTGAATAGAGCAGAGACACCCACTAGAATTACCAATAATTTTATTCCCACCTAATATGAGTATGGCTAACCCAATTCATAATAGGAAAGAGAAGATTTAATATAAAGACAAAGCTCACAGTACAGTAAACAAATCTGATTATCCTGAAATTAATTACTAAATGTCCAAACAGATACTAACACAGGTACTCCAATAGATTTAGCGTACAAAATCTCCACATTCGCTGGTGGAATGGCGCTGGAGACAACAATCGCATTCGGCAAACCTAATCTATCGTTCCTATGGATATTGGATTTCGAGTGCCCTAAATACAAGCGAGCACCAGCTTCTTGCAATCCATCCACGAAGCTGTTCCATAAAATATCAGAGCCGCTGACCTCCATGCCCTGGAGATAAACTCACAACCATCAACATCTTATACTTGGAGAAAATTCCACCAGTATGACATAGTGACTCGCTCATTTAAACCCATTGTCAGAAGAATAATAAATCGAAGTATAACGTAAAAGATTAGGGCTCCGATGAACATACTTGTTTGAGCGCAAGCATGGCGAGAGCGGACAAACCACAGCCTCCAATGCCTACGAAGTGAACCCAACCCTTGTCGCTCTGATTATCGGAGTTGGACAGAGGTTGAGTCCTATTCGGTGTATGATCAGCAGAGACTGAGACTCTCTTCTCTCTCTGTGTCAAAGCGTATGAGTTGAAACGCTCGGTTCCGCCTCTGCGAAGGAAATGTAGCGGCGAGTAGAGGTTTAGAGCGTCAGAAGGAAGTTTCCGAGTAGATTTCACCGGACCATGCACGGAGTTAGTCGGCGCAGATAGCGCGGGAATTTCCATTGCTGCAGTTTTCTCTTGCTGACAACTTGACAAGGCCTGCTCGAAGCTTTAGCTCAAGCTCAAGCTTAAGCAATCCAACCGGCAACCAGGGTTTAAAAAGCTGGAATCGGATCCGGATCGAAGAATCGTTCCAGAATCGGTAAAAATCGGCGTTTCTAATACAGGATCGAACTGATCTGGACCAGTCTCTTCCCAATCTGATCCAATCGCCCGGAATTGAGATCGGTTCAAATCGGCTGATCTGATCCGATTTTCAAAGACCCATATCTCTTGACCTTTTAGTGAGAGTGTCAATTGGTTCGGTTTGAGTTATTCAGTTCAGTTTGGTTCAAGATATAAGATGCAGAAGCTAAAATCAAGAATATGAACACATTTCCAAAATCAAATCCCAAATCCAACTAACAGACCATATGATCATGAGTTGTGCCTCCTGACCTTTTAGTACGAGGTTCAATTGATTCGGTTTCAATTATTTGGTTCAATTTTGATTCTGTTCAAAACCCAAATGTCTACATCCCTTATGCAAGCCAAGCTTCAATGCTGTTGTCTATTTCTTAAATTGCTTTGCTTGCAATGAGAGCTCTCAGAACCTGATATGCAAACCAAAGCTCATGAAAGATTTGTGCAGAATGTCTTATCAACTAAAGATCTCCTGCCGATGGTGGTGGTGTTGAGACCTTCAACAGAAGAAGAAGAGAGTGGTGTTTTATTTTTAACTTGAAATTAATGTTTTGTCTATCAGATCACGTGCTCATTAAAGAGCAAGAGTGAATGCAATTTCAATTTCAAAATTGAAAGAGCTTCTCACCTATTTCAGAATTCATTGAAATTTGATTTCTATTTCATTGAAATAAGGTGCAAAAATCAAACTAAACAACTTTTGAAATAGAGACCATCTCATGAAATTGAAACAGAAATCATACCAAATCAAGTCGAAGTCATCGGAGGTGGAGATGGGAACGAAGAGGAGCAAAAATGTCAGAAAAAAAGCAGGTAATGAGGGAAGCAACTGTTTTTGGTAGTTTCTTAATACCCATCTTTATTTTGAGTAAATTCGTTAAACAAATGATTAAATAAATACTTTAGTAAATCAAAACTCATTTTTTAGTATTCTTGTTATTTTCCTTGTTTAAAAGAGAAATTTTTTCCTCTTTTGAAGAAGGAGAGAATCCCACAGCTAAGATGTCATAACGACCTTCCCCCTTATATATGAATGTCGAACTACTCTTTTCACTGTTTTAGGAGATCCATCTAAGTGATACAACCCATGTATGAAGAGATTCTCTCTTCGTTGTGGGTGACAAAAAACATAATCCTTTTTAAAATGCCCATATAGCATATTAGCATATACATCGTTTCTCTTAATTAAATTTTAAATCTACATCTTAAGTTTTATCGAGATGAACTAATTATGTATTACATAATTATTATATTATATGAATCATCTAATCCCAATTTTTTATTATCACATTCGCAGGTCACGTAGATTGACCAATTTATAGCACATTCTCTATCTATGTATTAACTTATCCTAACTATGTATTATAATAATTTAATAATTTAGTTAGTCTATTAAATCAGTGAGAAATTTTAGACAATGTGAATCATATTATTGAGAGTAAATGTGGATGATAAAATGAAATATATACATTAAGGAGATAATATGACAATAGTTATTATGCAATACATGGTTAGGTTATCTTAACACGTAGTAAGAGGTAAATTGAAAGATAATATGGGGGAAAAAAGAGAAGAAAATGTGTCACTGGAGATAATCTAAATATTTTAAAAAACTAATAGAGAAGGAGATGTAAAACTTTGCAATTCTAATGAACACAACCTCTTGCCAGTGGAATGGATCTATGTTTTTTTTTTTGAGGTTGGGGCGGGGGGGTGGAGGAGGGGAATGTGCCTAATTGGGCGAGTTGGCTAATACTCTCAACTATGTTTGGGCACAATAAACCTCAAGGATGTAACTCAATTGACAAGGACCAACACCTCACAAATGAAGGCATCATGAGTTTATTAGAAGTATTCTACTTCACTCTTCTTGGGACCTATCGATCAACAAAACAAAATTTGGACAAAAGTCCGTTATCAAGGATGGACTAAGATGTTTTCTTTTTTTTGTTTGGGTGAGGGGGGGGGGGGGAGTGCACCTAATTTGGCCATATAGTGAATAAGTTGGTGTTACAACTTTAGGATAGGTAGCACCAAACGCCCCTACCCATGGTTGCAAAGGAAGTGGGGAACGAGAAGTGAAGTGAAAGAAAATATTTGTATTTCATATCTATATATATATATTTGATGAAAGTGTAATCACACAAACCACACATCAATCCCAAAAGATTAATCGATTTTTAGGACCGTGAGATGGTGGGCATACACAACACATACCACACGCACACTTGTATTTCATAAAATTTTATTTTACTTTCCAAGAAAATATTTGATTTTCCCTTGCAATCAAACACCAGAATTTTATCTCATAGGAAAACATATGCATTTCCCTCGCAACCAAACATAGTACAAGTGGAGTTGGCATACATTTAAGAAATTTAAAACTATATACATTGGGAACATGGCGAATGGGACACAAAGTTGGGCTAGAGAGAGAGATTTTTGGTTTTTTGGATATTCAAATAATGGGCAGCCCATAAAAAATGGGCCATTAACTCTCAACAAGATGGGCTGGTTCATGTTACAACCGAGCCTACCCTCGATCCCGGCTATATCCTAAATCCATGATCAGATGGCAAACCTTGCATGTAAAGTCTGGGACCTGGATCCTCTCCAGTGCGCATCCAACAGCTGGGCAACACTTGGGCTTGGCCATCGAATGTGCTCTAGCGCACTGAAGTGGATCCCCTTCCTAAATTATGGACTATCAATAGTGTGTATGGACGGATTTTGAGCCCTTTGAAATAGATATTGGGCTGGTGGGTTCTCCGGCCACTTTAGAGCTTTGGTTGGGACCCCCACTTGGGTGCAGATTGAGCCCATGCTATGGATTGACGCAATCTCCTAAGCCCATTACTAGTGCTTTATATTTTGGACTAAGTTTCCCTTCATCCTCAGAGTGGAGAAATCTCTTCTCCGTTGGTGATGATCATTAAGCTTCCAACCCTAAATTTTACAAGATGGAAAATGATCCAATGGGTTAGATGTAGGGGTGTCAATTTCGGACCAGAACCGGCCCCCTAAGAATAGGAACGGACTCACCCAACAGTTTATTGTGGTGGTTCTGGATCTACCAATAAGTTATTGGTCCGGTTCCGGATCTACCAATTAGGAACCGGTAGAACCAAACTAAATTCACATCCTAACCTTAATTCTTAAGACTCAAAGGTCATGAGAGCAAAACCCTTTTATTTTTTTAGTTTTTCAATTTTGGCTAGTATCACTTGTCTCATATACTATTTTACCAAAGATTTGCTTGTAAATTTTTAAGGTCAATTTAGGAATGTTAACTTAAGAACATACCTTAAACTAATCCTAACTTATGAGGGTGGTGGTGTTCCTACTTATTAATTAATACCAAACAAGAGGTATTATAGACTAGTTATGTGATTCGTAAAAGATAAAAATGAATCATATCTCAAGTGATTGAAATTAGTGTCTTATTATAATATTATTAAATAGGATAAAGTTCTCTATCCGGGAGTGTGGCTTAAGCCAGCACTCCCATGAGTCTATCTCTCTCCTCCCCATATGAAAAGACACCGTTGGCTCCTTGTTTTGAAGAAGAGAGAGATTGACTTATGGGAGCGCTAGCGTAGGCCACACTCCTGGACAGAAAATTACTTCCCTTAATAAATACATGTAGCATGTGTTAGAGAATTATTTTTTTTTTAAATTTTGATTGGACTGCTTGGACCGTTTAGGAATTGGAACCAGCCCACCCATTAGTTAATGATTATGGATCTTAAGTTTGGAACCGATTAGCTTATTGGTCTGATTCTGGTCCTGACCCCTTAGGACTAGAACCATTAAGGAACCGGACCGATAGTCCAGAACTAGACCAATTGACACCCCCTAGTTAGATGTCCTTATATGCAAAGATTATCTTTTCATCGTGTGTGTAGAGAAACTTGATCCTTTTATTTTTTGGATATATTATGAATTTCCTCTTTAAATATTATCATGTAAATAGATGATGTGACTATTATGATCATTTATAGAAATGTCATAGTCTAGATTAAGAGTGTACTCCTTTTTTTTTGGTATAAAGAGGGCTATTCATTCATGCGTGCTCAACGCTAGAAAAACACGAAACATAAACTGGATAGATAGCACGACAAACACAAGGACCCCATACATAGTATCCGGGACCAAGAAGTGGAAAAAGAAGGCTGCTTGGTTACATGGCACCTACTCTTAGACGTAGCCACCCTGAAATGACCGCTTCGCTCCTTACAAAATGAAAAATCCCTCGAGATGATGCCCTTGCACTGGTGCAAGGGTCACACGACCAGGTAGTGTTTTTCTTCCCTTCAATTAAATATTCTACCGCTCAAAGATAAAGATACAAGAACAACCATTTGATCCCCCCCATCAAAGTCTGCATTGAATCCCTAAAACAAATTAAAGGATGTAAACAAAAAACACGCTCATTAGTATTAAAATGGTATTGATACAGATACCAATGTATGTCCATATAGGTCCATGATACTCCGACCACCAATGTACAATATCTTGTAACCCTAGATTTCAAACCACTATATTTTCTATGGGAAAAAATAGATCTCTACTTGGTGGTGTTTCCTACACCCCTCTCACAGGGCATCATGAAGTGACACCTCTGCCCTTGGGTAAATACCCAGACGTGCTCCCCCATTGACCCAGATGCTTGTGTAGAGACCATGCAACCAAGTAGAGATCTCTTGCCTTTTTGAAACTCTGATTTTGCAGAAACTGGATATGTGAGTATCCAGAGATTTGCCATATGGTGCGATTGGCACTTAAAGTGGACCACAGCCATGTAAGAATTGAAATCTCATCTCATCTTAGAAAAAGAGAAAAGATAAGTCTATAAAAGAATACCAAATATAGCAGCTAGTATTTAAAAACTTTTTAGCATTTTAAGTCCTATTCTAGCACCCAAACCACAAAGAAGAAAATAAAAATTTCCAATTGAAATGGGGTCAGGTCAACCACATTATTTTTATTCTAAGAAAACATTAGTATCATAGTGCATTTAAATTATACTTTTATGCGGCAATACCCTTCTCCCCTCAAAAGAGAATTTTTTTTTTAAAAAAATAAAAAATAAAAAATGAGAAAAGCTTCTACCCACATGGCCACATACTCAAGTTCACACCCATAAAATACATTGACTTATATTGACTTAGAATTTAGAGATAGGAACTATAAATTAAGGTTGACGATTCCAATTTGAATAGGTATGATCTCTAATCTGGTAGAAAGGTATAAAAATTGTCAAAGATTAGGACCGATTCCAAACTCACCCCTCCAGAGGTCTTGTAATATAGATTAGAGTGCAAGACTAACATTGCATAATGGCACTATTAATCTGGTGGAATTTTTTGTTTTCTTTTTGGGTGGGTTAGGGTTGTTGTCAAAATATAAGGGAAACTTACGTAAGCGCATATGGTAATGGCATGGATACTTAGTTTTTCATTCCAATCACAGAGAGAGAGAGAGAGACAGTTGACACTTCAATATAGCACAACACTGCATGTGAATTATTAGTGCATTTGCCTCCCAACATAAACAGTGTTTTTTTATAGATTTTTTGGGTGCCAAAGTGGGCCCACCCCTATGGTGGCCCGGAGGGGGGGATTGGGTGTCCCATGGGACCCTAGGGGGATCAAGAAAGGGGGTGCCTCAACTGATCTTTATCCCCTCTAGTTCTTTGTTTTGCCCAATTCCTCAGTGCGTCTAACAAGAGGGTGCAATGACCACCCTACCTCTGCCCAAACATTCTGTTTAGGTGGGGTCCACCCCCCTTCTTATGGTAGTCTTATTAGAGGCACTGGGGGAACTGGGTGGGCAAGGAATTGGAGGAGATAATTTTTCGTGCCTCAACAGGCACCCAAGTGTGCGAGAAGGGACTCGAATCCTAGTATAAGCCTCGACCAAGCTTTTACAAGCAAGGCACAAACCAATCAATTAGTCGATTGTTTGCCATCAATCAAGGTTTTAAAAACCTAGAATTGGGATCCAAGGTTTTAGTGTACGGTATCAATACCGGTATCGGTTGCTAGTGCCAATATTGATGTGGATTGAATCATATTTGGTTTGATTTGGCCGAAAATTCAAAAAACACCACCTTTTTGAACCAATAATAACATCGATACATATTGGTATTAATCATGGTCGATATAAATATGAATCAGCTGATACAGTTGATCCGATATTGATAATTTACAATTGTATCGAGATTCAAATTGGTCCTAGCCGATTCAGATACAAAATCGACTCAGAATCTGCGAGGATGGTGAGAAATTGAACAAAATATGCCCTAACCTTGGTTTCTGAATAAAAATCAGCCAAACCCGACCAGACTGATTCAAGATCAACATCGGCCCGATTCCGACCCAGATTCAAGACCAGCAGTACCGATTGGTCTGACCCGATTCTTGAAACTTTTCCACCCATTTAAAAGGGTTTGTTTACTCTTAATTGTATTGTAGTAATAATACAAACATGATTTAAGCTGGAAGATGTGATAAAGTAGGGTCTAGTTTTTTAAAAGGTTGGAAGGCCAAATCACCTCCCTATGCGCCACGTTATACGGTGATGGCACGTGATCTGAAAGAGGGGGTCGACATTTTTATCCAAATCGAAGCAACTGGATTGGACCGACTAGCTCTGTACTAAAATAAAGGGTTATTATTGGTAGGTGCAGACATGTCTCATCCAAAAAGGTAAGCCCAGCTTAAGGAGGGAGGGCCCATTTGTGTTATCCCATCTGAGCAAAGGCCACACAGAGAGAGTGGGACCTATAGAGAACATACGTGTCAAGATAAAAGTGGGTGATGATACTTTGAGTGGAGACTGTTTTGGACGGTGGTGGGAGATTGCGTGGCATTGGCCCTACACTTACAAAAAAAAAACAAAAAAGCTTTTCTGATAACGTACGTGCATTACCTATATAGAAATAAATAGTGGTAACGTGGAAGGTCCAGGTGCTCTCCCTCGCGTATCAAACCCACCCCCCCCCCCCCTCCCCTCTCTGGGCCTTTTTCTCCATTGCGTACAAGTTGACTCCTTTTTGACTACCCAAAGCCAATGAACCCGGACTCTTGAGTCTAGAGTCTCTCTAGACATATTTTCTTTTCTAGAACTCACAAAAAGTAGAACCAGAAATGGATATATTGGAGGAGCATGGGAGTGCGTCGGCAGTTCATTGGTTCTTCTTAATTCCTTTTGTTGAGTCCGTCGTGTCAACTAATTTGAATTAGGGAGAGGTTTCACACGATTCCAATGTGGGTGGCTTCAGGGATGGACTTCGAACGTTACACCAATGGTTATGGGTGTTAAAAGGTTGATCGTCACCTTCCCATTATCCACGTGGTGGTATGAAACTCTTTTTCAATAATGGGTTTTGTTTGTTGTGACGTTGTTGTTGTAATACACTCCTTTCTCATGATTTGGGATTCTTGTTGAGCAATTAAAATGCGGTTTGTAACTAAGTTAGATCGATGTCCTAAGATTTGTGTCTCTGTTGTGTGTTTCTTTCTTTTACCTTTATATTTTATAATTTTATGATTTTTCTGGGATCCAATCGAATTGATAAGGATTCAATTGGGTCTAATTTTTCAATTAATTTTGATTAGTTCAGTTGGTTTGGTTGGAAATTGATATTTTACCAACGGTGGTCCAGGGAATGATATCATCAACAGGAGAGTCACATATATCATAACAAATAGAGAGAATGTTAATGTGAACCTCATGGCTCATTACGTAAGATACGATGATTGAATTGATATTCTGAAGTTGTGTGCTTATTTTTTCTTTACAAATTATTTCTTTGTATTCTCTTCATCTACGACACTCAACCATGGATAAAAATATTTACCAAAAAAAAAAGTTATGGACAACAGAACCTGTTTTTGCTTATTATTAATTGGAGAATCCTCTTAAATGTCACAAGAGCATGAGGAGGAAGTGGTGGATCAATGGAAACTTATTAGTTTACTAAAAAAGAAAAAATGGAAACTTATTAAGGTCCACTAGCACTTAAAAAGCATAGTACCTAAATTTCCACTCACATTGTCACTCTTTAGGGCTATTCTAAATTTAGAAACTATCAATATAATTTTTTTTATTTTTTAATTGAGTACTCTTATAATAAATTATGCTGGAATGACCAAAAAGGGTCAAAAGAGAAGGCCAGGGGTAACGGTTACCCTGGCGGTTATAACAGTTGATATACTCTTTTATTAGGGATATGATGCAATGAATTGACCTAAAACTATACACTTTTCGGCCTCTGCCCACGTGCTTGTTGTTCAAAGTTTGACCAAATGGACCCGAAGTTCAGCGTAGGATCTCTGTGATTAGGGTGAATGTGTGGGTAGGGTAAGAGGGATCATTATCCGTTGTTGTAATTGCAGTGCTACTGCACTCATCGTGCGACGTTACAGGTGCCATATGTGCCATGTGGGGTTGCTGTGTACACATGGCACTTACCGCGTCACAAGATGAGTACAACAGCGTTACAGTTATAGCATCGAATAAAAATCCGGGTAAGAGACAGGGAGGTGACAGAAGATATGAAGATCTGATTCAAAAATGTTTATTAATTCCCCTTCGGGAACAGGTCATTGAAGTAGTGAAGTAGAACCGTCGTTGTCACAAGGAAAAGAAAAATATATATATATATATATATATAGAAACAATTCTATATTATTGTATATTTTTTTTTTGGTGATTTCTATATTATTGTTGGGGGCATGTCCTTTGGATCTTGAGTTCTTTGACCAGTGTTCCCTGGATGAAAATTTGCATTAGCCTTTTTTTTTTCGGGGGGTGGGGGGTTTAAATGCACACCCTAACTCAAAAGGGTTAATCGACCTTTCAAGCCAAGGAATGTAAATAAACATAAACACACACCCACACACCCGATATGGAATTAAACCCCGCACAGGTGCAAGCCATATTTTCTTTTCATAGCTTGTTTATACTTTGATAAACTTGTTTATGACCTATTTACAGCTCAATTAGCCATTTGAAGACCGACTATAGCTTGATTAAGCTGATTAAAAAGGCGTACCTGATGCACAAGGCTCTTGCCACTGTAGGTCTCGAAAAGGTCATAATGTATTAAACCTTACCCACACTTCACGAAGGGGCTGTTTCCCAACTAAATCCCACGGCTACTAGGTCGCAATAAAGCAACCTTACTGTTGCGCCAAGGTCATCCGCCCTCAAAAAAGGTGTACCCAATGCATGAAACTCCCATCACTGTGGGATCTGGGAAGGTCATATTCTCATATGTATGTAGCCTTGCCCCCACTTCTCGTAGAGGTTGTGTCTCGATTCAAACTTGCGACAACTAGATTGCAATAAAGCACATTGAGCTGAGACCCCAATCTAAAAAAAAAAAGTGTACCCAATGCACGAGATTCCCTCTACTGCGGGATTTGGGGAAGGTCATTTGTATGTAGCCTTACCCTCTCTTCATGGAGAAGTTGTTTCCCTATTCGAATTTGCTAACCATTAGGTTGCAATGGAGCAACCTTACCTTCTCACAATTCTGAAGGAAGCGATTCCGATTACATTTCTAGGGTTCCAGCTGACTGATTCCCTATTTAACCATCTCCAATAGAATCTAGACCCTTTTTGGATCCAATTCCAAATTTAAAACGTTGACTTATGTTCGATCTCCGTCAGGTTCCAGCTAAGAAGTTTCAACCACAGTTAGGAGGCACCGTTTGGAATTAGGAAAAGAAAACAGAAAATGGTTTCGTGGACTTGGAATCGTTATCCTCTCCTGTAACTACACGATGCAGTACTGCATCATGCAGTGCAGCAGAGGTCATGTGGTATAGCGGATCCCATATGATGCACATGGCCTGTAAAACCGTCACACGATGCAGTATAGCACCGTGCAGTTACTGCATAGGATAAAAACTCCCTGGACTTGAACCTTAGAGAGAGGTAAAGGCGGATCTTTATCACCTCCAGTTTGCTGACCGGCCCAGTTCCCCAGTTCCTCTAACAAAGGGGGGTTGAAATGACCTCTCTACCCATGCCCAAACACCCTGCCCGGGTGGGGTCCACCATCCCCCTATTAGAGGAACTGGGGAACTAGGCCGGTCAGCAAATTGGAGGTGATAATTTTCCGATAAAGGCGGGGGTGAATGAGAGAGGGACACTGGGACTTGTTCCTTTATCTTGGATCTATCCATCATTCTTCTTGGAAGTTCACCTTCATTCATAGTGATGACCTGAATCACTAGCTAGCAATATTTATATATCATTGTGTACGTCCAACACGTGTAAGTCTTCACATGTTGACGGGGGTGACGGTGTTTTTTCTAATCTGAAGATAGATAGATAGATAGATAGGTCTTCAAATAAATAAATCAACTGGGGGAAAAGGAGATTATGGTTCAAAAAGTTCTACCAAATTAAAGATCTGTTACGCATGAGAGACTTGACAACGACGCCTAGCTCTCCAAATTGTGGGTAAAAGAGCAAGAAGAAAGAAATCCCCAGGTAACTAATTAACTGAGATTCTTTAATTGGTGTTGCGGCGGACCATGTCCACCAATCCTTCCGTATCATATATACGGTGGGTCATTTAAATTACAATAAATGTAAGGCTGTGTTTGGTATGGAATTACGATATATTTAAGGTTGCGTTTGATATGGAATTGGAATAAATTTCTTGCCGCATTCTGGGATGATAAAAATAATTATTTTTAAATTAAAATATATTACATACGATGAATCATTTAAATTTAAGATATATTTAAGAGAAAACGCTTACATATATATTATATATAGTGTGTAATTTAAATTAGGATATATTACCAAATTTGAGTGATGATCTATCTGATGCAACATTTGATTTACATTTTTGGAATGCATTCTAAATCAATTTTGTATTCTTTGGAGTTTTCAAACCTAACCAATGTTTATTGGCTTTAGCTGACTATAATCATATTTCCACATGGTTGAAATTATAGTACATGCATGATGGAAACACCCCATTGGTCAAGGTGTGATGGAGACATTCCCTTATCTTATTTGTATCTAATGACAAATTTCTTTGTATATCATATGTATAACTCTTTGTGAAAGCAAGGAGTAAGACTACCTATATTACCCGTAGTGATGGAAACCTTGTGCATTGGAGAGTAGTAGTATTTCTTAGAAAGAGAGAGAGACAGAGAATGGACAAATGGTTAGTCTTATACAATTATGTGACTACCAAAAGAACTATACAATAAGCAACTTTATTGGACTCAAAAGTCAAAGTCAAAACTGAGAAATGATGAGAAAGTTCTCATGTACAATCTTCTTATTGTGTTTTCCATTTTGCTTCCATTATATGTTGGAAACTCAAAATACAGGAATATGGTATAGAGAGAGAGGAAAATGGGAAACTAGTGTTTCTCCAAACACTGTTGAACATTTTTTTCTCCCTTTTTTGGTATCTCACTATTTTTCCTTCTCTTTTTCAATTTTCAAGTTTCAACATTGCAAAATCATAGTATCGTCTCAATTCTCATCATTTATCACATCTACAAATCCAACACCAGAAGAAAAGAGATGATCCCCAATTGATTATCGGCTGTGATTTCATCAAGTGCCCTGGGATAGCTTAATCCTTCGATTGATCTCCTTCTCTAACTCTTCCAACCCTTCCACCTCTTCTAGCTCCTGCAACCACAACAACATACACATACACATACACACACAAAAGTATTATTTATTGATTAAAGAGGAAAAAAACCAAAGAGAAAAAAAATTTTATATTTACCTTAGGTCCCAAGAACAACCCATATGGCACTCCATTGAATTTGTCCGAATGATGGATCTATTCGTATAACCAACACAAACATCAATCTCTTCTTAGAACAAAGGCTTAATCAACTAGATAATTTCACATTCTTGGATGATAAAAATAATTTTTTTTATTATCCAATGCAAAATGGACTTAGAAATAGAATGAATACCAAACGCAACCTTAGCTTAGTACTAAACTTACTTGGTGGGCCGCAGCAACTTTACGTAAGTAAGGCACGTTGGCGATAGGTCCCACAGGGAATCTTTTGTGTACTAGACCATCGTGGACGAACATGTAGGCCATACCAAACACTGTTATACCTAAACCCTGAAAGTAAACAACAAGAACAATTCAAACCCAATTCTTCTTCTTCTTCTTAATCTAACAGTAACTTCAATCACTCTCTCAGAAACTAAAACCTAAAATATCAGAGTTTCTTAAACTTAGAACTAGGATTGATGCAGTGTAGAAGTAAAGCAAAAATCAAGACAATTTGGTAATTGATAGAGAAAGAGAGAAGAGACGTACGGCACCAAAACAGAGACCAGGGAAGAGGCCTTTGTGGAAGAAGCCGAAGGAAAGGAGAGCGATGGCAGGAACGGCATTGATAATGGCAAAGACGTCGTTTAGCTCGAAGGGACCGTCTCTTGGTCGATGGTGAGACTGTTCATAGATCAAATCCCCAATTTTTTGAAGTTAGTTAATCCATCACTCCACACCCCATAGTTACAGATTCGACTACTTCTGTCAGTTCTTTCGAGTCTTGACTATGAATAATTATACTTTATTCTTGTTTGAATTAATTAAAAAATTGGAATACTGAGATCGATCGATTTGGAATAGGATAGAAGAAAACCTCGTGCATATGCCACAGCGAAGCGTGCCAGAGAGCTCTGTGAGCCCATCGAGCCCAAAACTCCATTCCCACCTGAAATTTGCCCATCATCATTAGTTGAATCTATCGAATGGTTCCCCAAAGAGATCGATTGACTGCAAAAAATTCCTTCGCTTGTGCTGTGTTTTGGTGGCAGAGAAAGGGCAAATTATACTTACGGCTGCGCCTACGGATAGAGCAAATGTACCGAAAAACTCCGAAACAGGAACCTCTCCCCCCTGCCAATGACAATTGATCATATGAAACCAGAAATTCTAACAGATTCACACACATGGAGAGGAAGAGAGAGCGAGAGAGAGAGAGAGAGATAACCTCCATTTGCCAATAGAATCTGTAGTAAACAGAGGCAACAGCCATGGAAGTGATTCCCAGACTGGACATGACCGCCGCGATGAGGTAAGTAAACCGCTCTGATTTCTTCCTGGCTAATCTCTCAGCCGTTCGCACTGAGATCGGATTAATCTCATCGGGACTCTCTTCCGTGCTATCTTCTTCATCGGTACTACCTATCCCCACCTTTTTCTGCTCCATAACCAAGCAAAGAGTCACGCTCATCTTCTTCTTCGCTTGGAAAACACTGAGGGGACGGCTGACGATTGGAGATAAGAGAGAAGAGGAACAGATGACGGAGTTGGGTTTCGGAAAGAGGAATTGATTTCGATCGATTAGGAACATTTTAGCGTTCGCAGCTACGGAAATTCGGGCCGCCATGGGCGCTCTCTGCGGGAATCGAGTTCAAGAAAAAATGAACTTCAGAAGAAGAAACTAAATATTAAGAGAACTGAAAGAGAGGGAGAGAGAAAGAGAGACAGAGGGGTTCGAATCGAAAATCGAGGGTGGAGTGTTTGGAAAGGACTGGAACGACGAAAGAAGGTTAAATGCATGGGGGAGTGGGGGACCTTATTTTCTGTGCTTTGTCTCCTTTTGAATTAAATTGCCTTTGGAATTGGCACTGCACTTCCTCATAATTACATGAATAACCAAGATCCAAAGTTTCAAAATTCACAATTTCACACTATCTACACCTGTATGATCATCGGAAGCGCCTAAGTCCACGGTAGAGGAATGGAGGACGACGGTTCGACCATCCCCCATAGGATGTTAGTTAGACATTTATCTGCTCCATTTCCTGGGTAGGTCAACTTTCTCAAGTTCCTCTAATAGAGGGAGCAGAAATGACCACATTACCTTTATCTGAACACACTGACCAGATGGGATCCACCCCCTCTATTAAAGGAACTTGAGAAAATGGAGCAGACAGGAAATGAAACCCTTTGGCCACCATCTTAGACCGTCACCCATAGTGGTCTATGGGCCCTCGATAGGATCTAATCCCCCCAAAAAGTATAATCATTTCTAAGCTGATAACTAATGACCCATTTGATAGTGTTTTTACAATATATAATCTAAAGATTGAACTTCATCTTAGTATGTTCTTTCAAAATTTGCTCCTTACAAATTATATGGTGGCCTCACTGGTTAGGTAATTGGGCCTTTTCTGGAGAGTAAAATATGCATGAGAGAGACCTTTTTTTTTGATAAGTGAGAGTGGGGGAGAGATACATAGAGAGAGAACTACATGCGCAAGAGATCAACTCAAAAGTCCTGATTTTTAAGGAAGTTTAGATATTCTATTTGAAAAAGACTTCTCCCATCTTTGTCCCAGCTCTATATTTTTTTTTGGGAAAAAAGTTTCTGAGCCTACAACGTTGGTTGATTATTTTATTTTATTTTATTTATTTATTTTAGATAAATAAAAAATAGAATACGTATAGATGTAGCCTACGCTATAGGTTCAAGTTTTATTTTTTTAAAGTAATGGTGTTCTATAGTACATACTATGTATTATAGGAGAGGTCGTGAGGAAGGAGGACATGTGTAGTCTAGGGTTTGTACCAAATATGATTTCGGATAGAGTCTATTGGAGGGTAAAGATCTATGTTACAGACCCCATTTAGCTGAGATTCTCCTAACTTGTTGGGTTGTATTTCTTTTCATTTTTCACCTTTCATTTGTCATCTCTTTGTTCTTTGTTCTTTTTTTTCTTTTTCTTTTTTTTCTTTTTTTTTTTTTTTTTTTTTTGTGTGTGTTTTAGACCTCAATTTTCCTTACTTTATTTTGTTTGAATCCATGTAACCGACCCCATTACATTGAGATAAGACTGAGTTTGTTGTTTTGTAATTGTTATTGTCATTGTTGTGGTGGTAGTGTCCTATAGCACATACGCCAGCTCAAGGTGGCACTCCAAGAGAAAAAGGAGTTGAAAGTAGAATTTTGTTCTACTTGTTTTAGCAATAGGCCTTCAATTTTACCAATTGCACTACCTGACACCTTTAGCTCTAATTTGATGGAAGGTGTTCAATAGATCTTACATAATTGAAAATTTAGAGGACTCAAATTTTTTTTTTCATTTATTTATATTTGATATTAAAGATAAATTGTTTTCCATGGTTGGACTCAAAGCATAATCTAGGTCACATGAGACAAGAAAATTGAGTAGTGATGCACATTTTTTTTTAATTATTTAAGAAAAAACTACATTAAAATCTTGTTATTGCTCGTGTGGCTCTTGCGCCCTGATGGTGGGAAATTATCACCCATACCCTCTTGAAAATAAAAAATCTCATCTAGATTGATGCCCCTGTGCATGCTTTCATTGTTCCCTGCGCTGGTGGAAAGGATACACAACTAAGCAATGATCTCTTGCTTACAAATTTTATATGAAGTGAAACTCGAGTGTGATTAAGAAATACAAGTAGAGAGACCATCCCCAAAAGTAATCCCAGTTGGCAAGTTGACCATGAAGTAGAAGTCCAAAACTCAACAGATTGAGCTCCTCTCCAGGGAGCCCAACGCCCAGGGAGTGCACAGGAGGCATTCAGCAGTTGGGCTGTGCTGCACACTTCTCAATGGTTGACTGGGCGCACACCGGGATGTATGTGGCACAATCCAGCCCATGGATGCCCCTTTGGGCACTCCCTGGGTGCTGGGCTCCCCTGGAGAGGAGTCGGATCTGAGTTCAACTCCCCTTGGGGGTCGCTAGTGCTATATGTACTACCGTAGATGAGCCGGCTGCCCATATCCCCATCTTGGAGGAGTCAACACCTATCCTGTGACCCAACCCAACAATAATTTTAAAGGAAATGTTCTAACTTAAAAAATATTAAGGAAAAATCACTCTAAGCAAGTGGTATAGCCTAGCCTAATCTCCATCTATTCATATGTTTTTTGGGAACATGTTTTCGGTTCTCTATCCAGGAGTGTAGTCCTTGTGCCAGCACTAGGGCCAAAAGGAGTGCGAACATAAATTTTAATTGGGGCAGAATTTTCGCTTTTCATGTGGGTGGGGTGATCATTTCACCGCATTTTGTGTTTAGATGTAGAAGCTACACCCTCGCACAAAGTCTTCTTTCCAAAGTTTTGTGGGTTTTGTGAAAGGCATTGCATAGGAGCCAATTAGAACAGGTGGAAGCATCAACTAGGGTGGGATTTTTGTCTTTGTTTACACCACGGATCCACATCCTCTACTTCCATCAGTGTACTTCCATCCTACTTCCACGATTTCTCAGCATGCCACCTGTCTTTTTTACCATTCAACGGCTTGTATGAAATTAAATCAAATTTTTTTTAAATTCTGAAGAGACCCTCTTTAAAACGGTTTAAACCCCTAAACCAAACCCACTAATCGAACCAGATTTCACTCAAACTAAACCCACTTCTAACCGAACCATTTTCACTCAAACTAAACCCATCTCCATTTCACTCATCCCCATTTCATTTAGAACGAAAAGCCCTCAAACGAGATGTTGCAGAACCTCGCCATCGCTCCATCATCTGGCTACCAAACTGAGACGGAAAATGGCTCCATCTTCGACCGACGATAATAAACAGAAGGAAAACTCAGCATAACCTTGCTGGCTCATTGGAAAGAGTTTAATTCCTGAACCACTCTCAGGCTTCAGTCCATTAGAGCTCTAGAGTCTTTATTTCTTACTGAACGAAACGCGAATTCGCACTTGGGTTGTTGGATTGTAAAAGGAATTAAAAATGCAAAATCAAAGATGAGACGAGCAGCAGCAGCAGGAGAAGAAGAAGGGTCTACCGCAAACCGCCTCAGACCTGTTCATATAGGGTAAATGGATAAAAGAAAGAAC
The DNA here is from genome assembly GCF_018873765.1 of Telopea speciosissima. NCBI lineage: Eukaryota > Viridiplantae > Streptophyta > Magnoliopsida > Proteales > Proteaceae > Telopea > Telopea speciosissima. The sequence continues at coordinate 82,842,327 of NC_057916.1, read as the reverse complement.
AAAATAAAAAATCAAAGCAGATGATGAAAAAAAAAATACAGAACACTGTAAATAAAATCTCCATGAAGTTTTTTCTTGTTTCTTGAATTCTGGGTTTAGTTAATCAGCCATAATAGGGTAGTTGGGGCTTGAGAGATTTTCACGGTTTCGCCTCATTTGGATCTGTTTCTGTGCTTCTCTGCTTGCATTTCCATTCGTCTCAAATTCTCTTATCTGGGTTTTCTTTCTTTCTTCTCATTTTACTGTTTCCTTGAGTTACCATCTAAGCTATTTCCTTTTTCTGCTTTTTACCTTTTTGATGTGTTGAATTTTCTTCTCGTTCTCTGTTTTTTTCTCCATCCTCATCCAGATAATTGTTCAACTTTTCTGATCACAACTTTCTATTGAAATTTCTTAGGCTTTTGTTTTGTATCTGCCCAGTTGTTTCCCTCATACTTTATTTGGGTTCTCTTCATCTCTCTTTTATTAACAATTTGAAGATTACGTACGGTGTTCTTCAACCTTCACCATTGTTGTCAAGGTCTTGGCAAACGATGAGGGCTTCTCTTAGACCTCGGCTCAGACTCGTTGCTTCCCAGAACCCCATCATGGTCGCCAGCTTCGTTGTTTTAAAAAAAGGAATAAAAAAAAATGTAATCTTCCAAGCTCCTCTCTGATTTTGTTCGCCGGAAGTTTCAAGTCCTCTCTTCCGTCGGAGACGATATGACGACCTAGTTAGGGTTCATCGGTTCATTCCTTGGAGGTTGGGAGATTCACCCAGTAGACCCTTCTTCTCTTGCTGCTCGTTTCATCTTTGAGCCAGTCGGGTTGGGTTGTTTAGGGGTTAAGGGTTTGGTTCAAAGGTTTCATCTGGTTTTGAAAGCATTTTGAATTTTTTTGAATGGTTTCATTTCTAGACGTTGGATGGCTATCAAGCCAAGTGGCACGCTGAGAAATCGTGGAAGTAGGATGGAAGTACAGCAGATGGACGTAGAGGATGTGAATCCTTAAACCACACATGCGCTGGCATCTTGGGGAGGGGTCAGGATTTCTGCCCCTACTAAATATAATATTGTCATACGTTTTCGTAAAAGATTTAGAATGGCAGTTTGGTAGTTTAAAATAAGGTGGAGGGCAAAAGACAGTTGCAATGGTGGTGCGTTGGTAACTGAAGGAAAGGAGTGTCAAAAGCGTTACGAGGGGTGAGGGGTGGGGGGTGGGGGAGAGAAGGAATGAGAGGTAGAGGGACCGCCGCGGAGAGTGTACGAGTGCCTCAGTTGTTGTCGCGTCGACGCAGATCTTCTCTTCTCCTTCTCTCCATTTTTTTTTTTGGGGGGTAATTGGGAGCTTTACATATATAGTTGATAGAAGGGCGGATCGGACTGAGGAGAAAATAAGATACCAGCCAAGAGATTTGAACTCGAGATCTCTTGGTGAACATGGACATGAAATGCACCACGACTCACCAACTGAGCTATGCAGTTATTGTTACCTCTCCATTCTCTAAAAAGGCTATCAATCGATCGATCCATCTCCAACTTTGTCTCAAGTCTCAACTCTAAACCCCGTAAACGCCAAACTGCCTTTCTCACTCGCCACTCTTTCCTTTGGTATGTCTGACATTTTCAATTTTTTCGTTTGTCTGTGATTCTACAACGTGCACCCACCAGGAAACCGGACTGACAGCGAGTGGGTCCTCCAGTTCCATGGCCAGAGCTAGGTTTCTTTCTGCGTTTAACCATCGGATGGCATCATTCGGATTCCAATTGTGTGATTCACCCGATCTGATTCTTTAAACTATATTTCATTAGAATTATTTTTTTTTGAGATATTATATGATTGAAAGAAAACTTTATGAACCAAGAAATTCTTCTTAGTTGAATAGAATCCTCGTCTGAAAACGCATTCAAGAATTGGATAGGGACGAGATGCAAGTCACGTCTCTGTTGGGTCAAATATCTACAAAGATATTGATATTTATTTTCATTATTTTTTTGTCCGACTAATTCCCCGAGGGATTGTGGAGCTTCCTTAAGTCTCGTCCCTTGCCAATTGTGCTATCCCTTGGGGTTCAAACTCCCATTTTTTGTTGCCAAAGCTTTTTGGATTTGAATATTAGTGATATAGGGGTGAGAAAGGCAAGTTGTATAAGAGTAAAGTTTATTTTGTTGGCCCAAAAATATGCTACTTGACATTCGGATGAGCCTAATATTTTGTGGACAAGTTAAACCCCAAACCCTTGACCCATTTGTCAAGTTTTAGTTCAATAAAAGTTTGAATAATGGAAAAAACCAAATCTACAAGTGGACTATGGGAAAGTACATGCCAATATCTGGGCCTGGCCTAGGGTCGGCTTGGGCTTGGGTTGAGCTAAGAGAACTCAGGGCTGGGCTAAGGTTTTAAAAAACCCGATCCAATCCGACCCTGTTTCACAAGTGGTTATCTAATAGTTAGAATTGTCACATCATCTTATCAGATAAACTTGTGTATTTGCACTGTTAAGTGGCAACTTTTCATTTAAATTCCATGCAACAATGGAAGATGATATTTTCAAGAAAAACATAAGACAAATCTCAGTCATCTATTTTTACCTTTTTTTTAAAGGGATTTTCTTATTTAACGCCCTCAAAGTGTCAAATAATTTGTAACCTTAGTCTTTGGTCCTTTTGGTATGACAACTTTTTTTTTTCAATGAAGGTAATAGTATCATTTCACATGTGTACTCGATAAATGTGCATGCCAATGGCATCTTACCTCCCTCCCTCCCCCCCCCCTCCAAAAAAAAACATAAGATTTATAATTTTTTGGGAAAATATCATCCCCCTCCCCTCTAAGTTTCCTTAATATCAATCCAGTACCCAAGTTTTGAAAAATGACAATTCCCTCCCCTACTTTATAAAGATTCTATCAACCGTACCTTAAGTGACTAACTCTGTTAAAGCAACATATGAAAGGACGATATTACCCTCATCGCTAACCTCTTATTCCAATTTTACCCTCTTTAACCCCAAAACCCTTCTTCATCTTCTTCCCCATATTCCCTGGGACCTGGATCCTCTACTGCCTAGCTGCTCGGCAGGATCTTGCTGCCCAGACACGGTACTGCGTGCAAAGACCGCCTTACCCCCACTTGGGCAAGGCATTTGAGCAGGGGTAAGGTGGACATTGCGTGCAGCACCGTGTCTGGGCAGCACGGTCCTGCTGGGCAGCTCGACAGTAGAGGATCCAAATTGTATTCCCTGCCCTATCCGATTCCTCTTTCAGAAACCCTAACCTCGTACCTCGTCTTCTTCCTCTTGTTTGAAACCATGGGTGTAACGAGACTGATAAAAGCCGAAGCAAGGTTGGGTAACTCAAGGCAACATTAATTACGATTGCCATCACCAATGATGCGATCATATTGAACCCAATTGCACGCAATCCTAAAATTAATTTCAGATCACTGAACTATTTCTTGCACAATTTTCATCACTGAATTAATTCTAATGGAGGAAACTACTTACTTTTGTACCTGAATAGGTTTCCCCAGGGTAGATGATACCGTTCTCGTCTTGATCGAAGAAAGCTACATGTTGTTGAATGACGCTCAAGTCGTTATGGTTGTCACCCAACGTTCCATTTGCATACTCTGTATCAAGCGCAGCCAAAGCCCTTGCCATGTCTGTGTTTACAATTGAAAAAATTAACAAAGAAAGACATCAAGAACCATGAACCAATAGAAAATTACAACAAACCCATTTGTTTGGAAAGCAAAGAAGAAGAGAAGATCTATTACATGAACAAGAAAGGGAAGGGGGGGGGAAGGAAGCCAACTTAGAGGGCGGGCTTGGGGAGATTCTGCTCCAAATCCTCCTCCGACTACTGCAGCGCCGTTGTTAAGTAACCTAGAGGGGGTGAATAGGTTACCACTAGTGGATTTTGCCTATTTTTCGATTAGTTGCACACTTAGATTAAATATAGCAATGTAAAAAGCAAAAGTAAATGAGGCACAAGATTTATAGTGGTTAGGCTAACTTAGCCTACATCCACTCCCCTCAATCTTGAGAGAATTCTACTAGTATTTTCCTTTCAATACAATAGGTGGGAAAATGACACATTTACAACTCTTTTTAACAAGATAGGAGGATCCTTACAATCTTAGTTTCAGGACAAGAGTATCCTTTCAATCTTAGTTACAGGATAAGAGTATCCTTCCAATCTCTTAAGGATGAGAGGGTCCTTGTACTAATCTAAGTACGGTCTAGATTAATACAATAATGCTTTTTCAAATCAAAAGCATAAACAAAATAAATACAGTAGAGTTGTGGTATAAATACCTATCAAAGGGTAGTGACACTTTACCCATTGAGTGATATCGGTGCACAATGATATGAATGATGTCGATGATAATGATGCACCTTTGATCTCTCAATGCACTTCTCTTGATGATACAACTTAGAGAAGATGTGGAGAATAGAGAGCTTGAGTTTTTGGACAAGAACAATAAGTTGGAGCTTTGAGCTCAACACTAAAGAATGCTCTCAATAATGATTTAAAACTCTCTTCAAATGATCTCAATTGGATGTGTATTTTTTATGTTCAAGGGCTGCTTTTAGAGCCATTTTGATGCTCTATTTATAGCAAAAATATGGGTGGAGTTTGAGTCCCAACGGATATAAAACGGTCATAATTTTAGTCTGTCGGTCGATCTATAAAAATTGTCGATCGGCCGTAAAAAATTAGCCGTTAAAGCCAATTTTTGGGTTGTAGATCGATTGTCGGTCGACCTATGGATCGACCTATAGGTGTCAGTCGACCAACAGTTCTGTTGGTTACAACCGATAGGCCACTGGAATCAGGCTTGTGTTTTTCATTTTCTGTAGGTCGACCGACAGATACTTTGTCCTGTTTTTCACTATCTGTCAAGTGATTTTGAGTCCGATTTGTTTGGGACTTCATAGGGTTTCGTCCAACACTTTTATGGACTTATTCTTAAGTCTAAGGCATGATGATTAGTACCTCCTAGAGTCTCTAAGAATGTATGCAATGCGTATGCAATTTGATGTGCATGTGTATAGATTGTGTTCTAAGTGCACTTGGTTCTTCTTGGAGCTTCTTCCACTTGTGGGTGTGAGTTCTTGGCTTCCTTTAGAGATGTTCTTCAATCTTCAAACCTCAATCTACGATCATTCTTTTGTAAGAATGGTGAGGTGTCTTGAAGTTCTTCCATCTTCAAGTTGTGAGAGATTTCTTCTTCAGCTTCCAAGTCTTGGGCTTCTTTTGAGCTTGATGTTGAACTTCTTTATTCAGCCTTTGTGCTATATCTTTCAAGTCTTGGCTTGTTCTTCCTTATTCTATCATCAATCCTGTTGACATAATGATACACAATGGCTTATACCAATGCATTTGTTATCATCAAAATAATCATGGATGGAGGGAAGTGTTCTCCCAACAGCCGTGTCGTCCCTTGCTGAGACTTACCACCCCTTATCGCCGCCCACCGTCTTAGTCGCACCCGACGATGATCCATTGTTATTTCCTTCGTCGCGATCCAGAGACCATCGAAACCCTAACGTCTCAGATAATTCATATTTAGAACCTCCATCTTACGCACATGTGATCTTCAGTCCATTTGGCGACGAGAACGACGATTAAATTAAAACATGTTGATTTCAATCTAAAGACGCTGAATCTAAAACGTTTAATGGTGTTTTGTGTTTATGGGTTCTTTGTTAACAGGAAGACAAAGATTTCTTTTCTTTTTTGTTTCTCAGATATTGGGGTAACGAATGGAAGAGACGAGATGAGGAGATGGGCGATTTCAATCCAAAGGTTCTATTCGTTTTTGTTTCTCAGTTGTGTAACGGAGGCAGTTGAGAACGAGATGAGACGAAGAAGACAGAGGCATTTCAGTTGCCTATGGGACACCAATGGCATTTCAGTCGCCTGTACCCAGAAATAATGAAACCTGTTGCCCTGCCCGGAGGTGTTTCAGCCTCTGTCTATATGATCCTGCCTTTCCCCATAAGTGTTCCTTACTCTGGTTCTAGGCTTCGAAAAACCATCGCAAGAATAGTGTTCAATTCCAAAGAAATCTGCAGGGGTCTTTCCCAGTTGAAATAGAATTTCAGATAATGGATAGTGAGAGGGTTTTTGGTTAATGGAGGAAAAAAAAGAAAAGGTGAAGGAGAAAAAAATGGTTTTAGAAAAATTGGAATTAAAATAGATTAAGGGTAATCTGGGGTTTTAGAAAAATTGGACATGTCCACGTGATCAATTAATGGTGTTTTTTAATGGTTAGGGTACGGTTGATAGAATCTTTATAAAGTAGGGGAGGGAATTGTCATTTTTCAAAACTTAGGTACTGGGTTGATATTAAGGAAACTTAGACGGGAGGGGGATGATATTTTCCATAATTTTTTTTAAGAGGGGGTAAATTTATTTTTGGTAGAATGAGGGGATAAATGAAATTGTGAATTCTAGAATATTCCATATCAATTGTAACACAAAACGGTCATCTAAAACCTGGGGTAAACCGTTACCCATGTAGCCAAGCGTGGTTTTCCCTTAACGTCCATTTGTTTAGCGGAAGAGTGGGATAGTAAAATGGGTGAGCCCACCCGCCGGAGGCTCACTAGGGCCCAAAAGCTCCCGGTTTGTGCGTGGCACGGGGGTCATGTACGAGCCCAGGGGGGATTTAGTCGGCCTAAAGTCAGATACCCCTCCTGTCTCAAAAAAAAAAAAAAAAAAGGTGGGGCCCATGTGTATTGGAGTAAAAGACCAAGAAAGGAGAACAAAGGGAAGGATGGAAAACATAACATTGTGGAGCCAATATTAAATAAAGGGGTGCTGTTTTCTAGGTGAGACGGGGTCACGCTGCACACAGTGGCACAAAAAGGGATAGAATTTCTGCCATACATGGGGGCATGTTGGTCATTCTGACCCCTATTGTGCATGGGCATGGCCCCTGTGTCCCACACAAAAAACATGACATTGTTGGGCCAATATTAAATAAAATATTAATTTCATGTTTTCTGGGTGAGACGGGGTCACGCCACACGCACCAGCCAATGAGAGCGCACATAGTGGCACAAAAAGGGACAGAATTTCCGCCATACATAGGGGCATGTTGGTCATTCTGACCCCTATTGTGCATGGGCATGGCCCCTGCGTCCCACGCAGAAAACATGACATTGTCGGACCAATATTAAATAAAATAATAATTTTATGTTTTCTGGGTGAGACGGGGTCACGCCACACGCACCAACCAATGAGAGCGCACATAGTGACACGAAAAGGGACAGAATTTCCGCCATACATGGGGGCATGTTGGTCATTCTTACCCCTATTGGGCATGGGCATGGCCCCTGCGTCCCACGCAGAAAACATGACATTGTCGGACCAATATTAAATAAAATAATAATTTTATGTTTTCTGGGTGAGACGGGGTCACGCCACACGCACCAACCAATGAGAGCGCACATAGTGACACAAAAAGGGACAGAATTTCGGCCATACATGGGGGCATGTTGGTCATTCTGACCCCTATTGGGCATGGGCATGGCCCCTGCGTCCCACGCAGAAAACATGACATTGTCAGGCCAATATTAAATAAAATATTAATTTCAACTTCTTCTTCATCTTCCTTCAACATCTTCTTCTTCTTCTTCTTCTTCTTCTTCGCAAGAGACAACCAGGCAAATGGTAGCACCTTCATTTCAAACAAAACATTCTTCTATGCAACACAACTCCTCAGCCTCCGCTATTGCAACTGATTGGGATATTATGGGAATCAATTTAATGCTACTATCCCAGGAAGTACCGAGCTAGTACCTGCTATAAATTGGGCCTTCCACTACTCCCTCTGAAATCATATGATTATTACTAATCGAAATCAATTAATAAATGAATGGGTGACCGGTGGTAGTACGTACGTTCCACCAACTAATTCTTGCGTTCTTATACTATAATCATAGATTAGGTATAAAGTTGATCTCAACCGTTCATTAAGTTTCACTCAGTGACAGGTTCTTGGCTCTTACGGTGAGAGCCCCGTGCTCTCTCTCTCTCTCTCTCTCTCTCTTTTTGCAATCCTTCCCCTCCCATCGACCTATTTGCATATCTCTCCCGCCCTTCTCTCTTTGTCTCCCCCCTTCCCAAATCCCAACCCTAGCTCCCTATATCTCCCTCCTTACCTTCACCATGAACCTTGCAGAAACCCCTCCCTACCCACTCTGTGCATCAGCATCCCCTCCCATCCCACTTATTTGCATCTCTCCCATGCAAAACCAAGAGGCTGGTCGATTCTTTCCCATGTTAATAAGATGGAAAGATGACATTCTATTCTTGCTTGCAATAGATGGTAGCGTCGCCGATTCGAAGTTCCTAAAACCAAATCGAACAACCAAACCGAACAGAGAAACACATTACATTTCGCGGTAATGATCTAACTAGGGTAAAGATTTTTTATAGATGAAAAGGAGAAAACAAGAGAAGATGTTAATTGCTATTTGCCAGACAACAAAGCAGCAGCTAGTAATTGATTTGCCCCTTCTCATTAACAAGGGGGGTGGCCAAATAAGAGGCAGATGCACTTCGAGAGAACCTTCAAATAAAACGATTTATCATTCGATTGAATTTTCTAAAATTAATGTTTGTGATTCATATATATATGCCTTGGGGGCAGCTCAATAAAGGGTGAAGGAGAAGATATCCTTGTACTCTCAATCAAACCAAAGATAACTAATGATTGATAGTAGGATGGGGGAGGATAGGAGCCAATAGCCTCTGAAATCAATCGCACTTCATCCACCTACCTCTACTTCAGAGCACAAGCTCAAAATATCACATCACTTTTTTGGAGGAGTAGCAGCGCGAAGGTTGCCACACCTATTCGCACCATTTCTCATGAAATCAATTTGTTCTCGGTTACCTCAAGCTATGCAACTTGGCAAAGGCGGAGAAGTTTGAGCCAACTCCAACTTCCCAACTCTCCAACTCTCTTAAATTACAAATCAACGATTTATAGGTATAGATAGAAGAAGATATCTGCTTCCTTTTCATGTCACCGAAGAGTCATAATGCTTCCTTGATGTTCATTGTAAGAAACGAGAGAGAGAGAGAGAGAGAGAGAGAGAGAGAGAGAGAGAGGTGGGGAAGGGGATTGCAGGAAGTGAGTTGCCGTCTTTGGGGAAGGGGGAGAGATCAAGTCGTAGCCGGTCTCAGGTAAATAGTTCAACGGCTGTGATTGGATAAGTTAAATCAACGGTTATCAAATCAAAGGAAGAACGAACTATCAAGTTGTTTTTGTGTACGTACTGCGACCTTTTAGCCTAAATGAATAGTTTTAGTTAAAAAGTTTTTATCATTTTCAGTTTCGATTTTGTTGTCGGTTCAAGTTAACAATTTTGGGCCCAATTGGGAATGAATCATTTTTTAAAACCTAAAACATGAAATCTGTTGCTGTTGGGCTTGAACCATGAGTGTGGCCTCGGCATGAGTCTCTCTCTCCTCCCATATGAAAAGACATCTCTATCTCCTTGTTCTCAGGAGGAGAGAGAGATAGACACATGGGGAGTGCGGGTGTTGGCGTAGACCACACTCCTAGACAGAAAACTACCTTCCTAAAAATAATTAGATGGATGCATATGGGCTGTACTGGGCTGGGCTTGGAAGAAAAGGTTTGGGTCCAGGGGGGGTCAAATCCTCCCTAGACAAGGAGTGTCTGCAATACAGTCTTATCCCACAGGCCCTGCCCTGCCATGGCTCTTCAAACCACTTGGAACAGAACTGCTCGTATTGTTTCTGCAATTAATCTTTAACTGACTCATCTTCTTCTGTGATATAGAGCCACATCACAATAGATCTTTTCGGGTCTCGTCTCATTGTTTAGTACATGATGCGTGAGTAGAGCAGAAATAGATGTTGCGAGTTATAAAGATATAGTCCCACATTGTTTATTTGGGACCTTAGATGTCTCTTAATATACCCTTAGACCATCTTCACCTAAAGCCTTAAAGGTTTTAGGTTGGACCCTAAGTGGTATTTCATGGGCTTTTTCCCTCTTTGTTTGACATCTTATGTGTTCCTGCTCACAGCCCAGATGTGCATGGAAGAGTATTTGGGTTATGGGCTAACCCTGATAACCTAGTTTTTGGATGGACAGGTTGATCTGGACTTGGTGGGCTTCAGAAACTTAGTTTAGGACATGTGAAAATGCAAGCCTCAAGTACCGGGAGTTGGCTTCATTGTTTTAGGAATGAGGTTCAATAAAAAGCAAATCATAAAAACCGGTTTTGGAAAATAAAATTTAATTTGGTTTCATACGGTTTGAACCAAGGCAGTCAATTTAAATTGAACTTGAACCAAATAAAACCGAAGTGAAACAAATAAACCAACATCGAAACGAAAAAAACGTAAAAGAACCAAACGTGAACTGAATAAAATTGAATAAGTTGAACCGAAATTTCAGAACCATATAAGAACCAAAGCAGACCGAAACAAAATAAGAAGCAAACCGAACAGGTTTGTTTTGGTTTTATTATTATTATTCTTAAAAATCTATTCAGTCTCGGTTTAGTTGCGGTTTGTAAATATTGTATCTTGAACCCAATCAAAACCGAACCAATTGACACCCTTATCATTGGTTGCCCTTTCCTGATGCTCTATTCGGAATGTGTATCGGTGGGTTCATCACCTGTTTCGATGGACCTAAATGATGGGCTTCCTATAATGGTTGTCTAACATGCAAATGTTGGGCTTGAAGACCCGCCCATTAACAGAAGGAGGTTATGGAGAGAGAGCTTGAGCTTTCCCAAGGCAAGTGATGATCCGTCCGAACCCAGGTTAAAGCTCCTTTTAAGTTTTAGTGGAATTTCCCCGAAAGCAAAAGGAAATTGTGTAGCAATTGAGAAAAAGAAAAGAAAAAAATTTATTTTAATGAAACATAAATTAAAATTGGGAAAAAAAGATGTGCACAACACTAGCTCAAAATGAAATTGCACATCTCCTCACATATTGTCATAAATTTCCCTCTCCCTATTGTCAGATTCCAAAGGGGGTTCTCTCATTTGTTCAAAATTGCACTCTAGCAGTGTAAGGAACCCTCTCCCTATAAAATTTTAGAAAATGACTTCCAATGTAATTTTTTAGTTTGTCTATGTGATAAAAGATTTCACATTCATCTCAGTGGTCAAATTTTAGGCTAAAGTAAGGAAATGGTTCAAACTATGACTCAAATTTGTATTAAAATACTATAATACTAAATGATATCTATTATAAGTTTAACCATTTCTTCTATTCATTTTAAATTAATATAGTACCAATGAGATGCTTTTCTGGTCCTCACTCACAAAACATATAGATTTTCCTTTAGTTTTTAAAGTTATTTCTTAGAAAAGGGCAAAAAAAAAAGAAGTGATGGTATCTTGGTCATTCATTGACTTGCCACCCCACACCCCCCCCCCCCAATTAACCATGACAATATATATATTTATTTTATTTGCATACACAATAAACAAGAAAGGAAACAGAAAGAATGAGAAAAGATTATAAAATAAATTTTGTAGTTACAGATATAGTTGGAAAATCGGGTTTTGACTGGAGCGAGTCGCCTGAGTCGAGTCAAAATTTTAGAAAACCTAGTCAAAAGTCGTGTAGGCTAGGTCAGAGTAAAAAATGATAAGACTGTGTCATAAATCATCTGAATCAAATAAGACTCAATATTTTTACCCGAGTCATGACAAACTCGACGAGTTTAGTAATTTTTTTAAAAACTATAAAGCCTGTTCACTTAGAATTTGAGTTGAGTAAAATAGTAAATCTGTATTCTAAAACAGTAAGAAATCCTCAACGCTTCGACTCCTTTCTCTTGTTCAATGGTATAAACTCAAAATGCATTGATTTGTGATTTGATCTTGTTTTTTTTTTTTTTTCATATGTTTTTTCTGTATTTTTCTGATTTTTTATTAATTTATACATATTTATTGTATTAAAAAAAATTTGACTCGCCTTGATCGGGTTTGACAAGGCCGAATCACCATGTTTTTCTGAAAGACAAGTCGAGTGAGAAAACCTGGTTTTCAAACTATGCTTATAGATTGATTTATTTTAAGAAAAAATCTTCCATTGAAACAGATTTGAGTAATGAAATCCTCTTGAAAACCCAAGCTTCGGATGGAGAGAGACCCTTTAAGGCCATAAGCCCAACAACTACACATTACTCGACCAATATGAGACTAAAACCCCTCCTATTCCTGGTCATGGAACGCACTCACTGCATCACTGATTGTCAGTTAAATCACACACTACCTTCCTCTATCGGATGTTTCCGAAAATTGTACAGAATATTCATGCTGAAACCAAGCCCGGCCACCTTCTTGGCTTGGCTTGAACATTGATAGTTGCAAAGTGACTGACCTAACATAAGCCTCGGATTCACATAGATAGCATCATAAAAAATTTGGAATCATTTCAAATAGGCCACAATGACATGCTGTGATCATTATCTATAACATCTACCAAACTTTTGTGACCATAGAACATTTTTTTTTCACCTAACCATCTGCACTTTTTTGTTCCCCTTAGATCTAAAAGTCATTGCTTTAATTATCTGGTTCTTAAAGAATTAAAAATCGATTGTCGGATTGAAAAAGTAACCTTCTAACCCAAGCTAGTAGAATCACCTTATTAAATCCATTCTTAATTTCAATATTCCCTCTTATCTCATAGCCTGTTTCATAATTGGATTCTATCAATGCTAATTTTGGAAAGGGTTCAAAAGCTCAGGGAAAGGTCTTGCTCATATCCCATTGCGAATCTATAGGATGGCGATTGCTTACTCAAATAAGTAATAGTTTGGAATAGTTTGAGGACTATTTTACCAGATGTACAAATCATTATCTGTTGGAGAGTTGGGGACGGGCATTCAATTGATATATGGAAGAAATGAGGCTCGATCTAATGTATGGGTAGTAAATTGGGCCAGCCTAATAAAAAATAGGTTGAAGGGTTTGATTTGACGTATTCCATCAGTTCTGGAATTTTTGACATATCGGTCGATCAAATACCTAACAATAACAAAATCCGGTGTCCTTACAACCAAAGCCACAACCTCTCACTTAATCTTACAATCAGTATCCCAACAAACAACAGATCCCGACTAAAGCAAAACTTAAAACCATTTTTAATGTTGATAGATGCAGATTCTATAAATGTAGAGGTGGAAACTGACTGGCTTCTATTTCCTTCTTGCATTTTCCAAAAAAGATTTGGGCTGCTGTGTAACTCTTGGTTTTCAAACTTAAAATCTGTAAGATTCTAGTTTAATGGTTATGATGAAAAAATTAATCACCAACCCAAGCATCTCCAAACATGATAAATCTGTAATCCACCGTATTGGATCTTATGGAATGCAAGGAACAATCTAATTTTCAAGAAAGAAGAAACCCAATCCTTATCATATACTTAAGTCTGATTTCAAGATGGGAATGAGACCTTAATCTTTCTCCATCTTACATTCTTGAAACCAAACACACACTCAGATAACCCCCTATGCACATTTGAACCCGCCTTGGTGAATTTTGGATTATGTGGCTGAAAGAAAACTGTCCTTATTCTTTTATGAAAAGTGTCATAATTCTTCTTCTTCCATTCAAAGTCCAAAACTGTCCTTGAAGACCCAAAGAGTCCCATTAGATCATGGTTTTAATGTACGGTATCGGAATGAGTATCAGAAACCTGCAAAACCGATAAGATACCGGGAGTGACGATAAAGTAACGCAGAGAATCATAGATAATTCAGTGATTCACCATCTTTGGCTAATGTGTTTCAGTATACATGCCTCCTCTCTCTTGATCATCTGGTTTATCTAGTCTATGGAATAAACTTTTCCGTGCCAGAGGAAATTCAATGAGGATTAAGTTTTCATTCACAGTGAAAAAGAGAGATTCTCTACCACCATGGGTGAAGAGAAACTAGGTCCATTCAATAATGCTTATTCTATTAGAAAATTCTAAATATGCTTCTCAAAAGATCTACGAAACATACTGAGTTTTTTGAAGACCAAAATTTTGTCTCATTATTTTGTTCCTGGTATAAAGAACCTAATTTGTGTCACTCATTCTTTATATTTGTAGCCAAGTAAATACATACCATCTACCCAAAAAAAAAATATATGTACTGACCCTCCCTATGAAATGACGCAAACAACCCTGGTTTTGGCTGGGCTGGATCCTCCAGCTCCCGCCATGGCTGGAGGAGAGCCGAATTAGTTATCTTGTGGTTATTTGGCTTAGCATTGTACTTGGGAGGCAGTCTTAACACAGAGTATTGAGTCATTGTCATAATGGGAATTTATTTGAAGAAATGGAGTAGGAAGTTCTAACCACTTCTAATTCGTACTTATAGACGATAATGAAAGGAAGATAGATAAATTTGAATCCCCTTATTCTTCTGTTATGAGAAAAGGGGCTTGGCTCCCTCCTAATGAATCAGCCAACTAAGCTCCTAAAACCTCTCTTTATCTATCGTTTCTTCTCTCCTTCAAGATATAGGTAAGCGTGGACCAACTCTGTACATACCACTTCTAATTTTATAAAGTTGAAAACACCTTATCTAGTTCAGTCCAAAGGTCAGATGTCGTGGCTTAAGATGTTCTTTAGCCGTGGGTAAAGGGAAACTCGGCCCAATAACTAATTATATCCTCAAAAATTCAGTTCACCATTTTACATCATAACCCATAGGGCTCAGGGAATGCCATGAGTCAAGTATTAGACAAAAAGAAGGATGCCCATGAATCATATTTCTGTCACAATGTCGACGAAGCACTAGTAATCCTATATGAGACAGGGACAAAAGCTGCGTTGCGTGTGTGGATTTAGTCCCACATCGGGTGTGTGCATGTTGTGTGTGTTGTGTATATCCGCCATTCCACCTAAAAGCCGGTTAACCTTTTGGGATTGATATGTGGTTTATGTGATTACACTTTCATTAAAAAACAAAAAACAAAAAACCCTTGGATCTAAGCTCACCAAGATATTGTGTAGCTGTGGTTTGGTGTGAGGTGTATGGTGGTGGTTAGTATGATTACACTTTCATCAAAACAAACTGCGCAGTGTGCATAGGTTGAGGTTGAGTCCCACATCGGGTGTGTGCATGTGGTGTGTGTTGTGTATATCCGTCATTCCACAGTCCTAAAAATTGATTAACTTTTTGGGATTGGTGTGTGGTTTGTGTGATTAATCTTTTATTAAAAAAAAAAAGATATTGTGTAGCAGATTAAACTCTGAAGATTAAATACAAAAGTATGCCTGTCACACTTGATGTTCATCAACCAACATCAAGAAGTCCTTGAAAAGCTTGGAGTGCTACAGGCTACCTAAGAAACATTTTGAGGGCAATATAGGTGCCTAAGTCTTTTCCAAAGATAAGATACTACACAAATCAAAGTCCATAATCCGAGAAGGATTCCTTGGTCCTACAAGCTGCCTTACAACTTCAAATCTGCTCCTTTTCTGCTTTAACTGAAACGATACAAGTCATTGAGGGGCCCAAATCGCAGTGCCAGGTCAATCAAGGCTTCCATTTCCCCAACACTAGTGATAAGCTACTTATGTTGTTTCTTCTTTCTTTGTTAAAGGTCACTCAACCCAGTATCTTGATTTCACATTTTGTAATCATCTCTTCAGCTCACATAGTATTGCAGTGGTTAGAGCTAAACCACAAAAGCTTTATGTTGATTGAGGACTATTGCTTTATTAGTAGATATTTTTGACAGATAAATAGAAGCATTCAGGTGTCTCTTTTCGAGTGGAATCATTTCTTGGTTACAGAATAACTAGTTACTTTTCAAGTCCTTTGGTTTAGATTATACTTATAGTACAAGGAGGCTTCAGCTATGATGTTACATCTCCATCACACCCTAAAAAGGCATATACTGCAGCTCTTTCCCCCCCCCCCCCCCATGGGTCTACATGCTTGTAAGCACTAATCCATTTGGACAATCAAGTATTTATTGGACAAAATGGTCCAGCTCAGATATATTTAGTGCTACCAAGTGATATGGAACCCAATGCTAATGGTCACTAAACCATGGTTAAACTCTATTAGTAACATTAATGGCACCCAGACCCCACCTGATACTGACAGCTGACCAACTTTGTCTTCTACTTCCCAAAAAGATGAATACATAAGATATGTCAGAAATACATCCATCCATCTAGTCAGTGTGGGCCGGAAGCGCCACTTGGTATGGTGGGGGGATTAACAGGATGTGAAGCATTTGATTGGGGGGTGTGGGGGGAATCGAACAAGCGATTTCTCCCCTGGAATTAGATATTTTTGACAGATAAATAATAGCTTTGCTATGTTGGCATTATCTTGGGTGTTTCCTACCATAGACCTGGGTTCATAATTTTCGGCCACGAAAAAAAAGACAAGAAGTGACCCACAGAGCAAAAAGAAAGGAAGGATAGGAAGGAAAGAAAGAAAAAGACCTATTTCCTCAACAACGAGAATAATAACCAGTATCTGATTCACAGTGACTGTTTCACATGTAGACATGTAAATGTACAGGGTAACTATATGCATGATCCATCAAGAAAAAAAAAACATTATTAATAGTAACCGACTCACAGAATAGCTTAAGATAAACGTATACAATGCAAATGACAAGCTACGCAACAAGTCAGTCTTTTATATTTTAAAAAGAATATACCTATTTGGTTCATTTTCGAAGATTTGAGATTTTAATAAGCCAAGCATGGTTGTTACTTGTTAGACCATCAACATCTATCTGATTCTTACCATCATAAGTGAATGGCATGTGGAACACCTCTTAGGAGTTTTTCTGTCCCAAATTCTTTTTCAATTAATACATTAAGTTTTTATCACATTCCTAAATTAGCAAATATTGTGTATTCTTTTAAAACTTAGAAATTCAAATTAAATAAATAATAATAATAATAATGCACAATACTTTTGAAATTTTAAAATAAATTTAGTTAGTAATTAATGATACAACTTGCTCACCTTAAAAAGTAAAATTTGTCAAAATGAGTAGTCTTTGTGGGATAGAGGGAGTACTAGTTTGGAATTTTTCAAAGTACTTTGTTTTCTATTAAAGAAAAAAAAAACACCACCATTCCCACCTTTTGATTATTTTGGCAGAGTGAATACTCTGCAAGATCAATTGTGAGAGACACAGAGTAATTTAAAAAAAAATTTGAGAGGCTGAGAGGCTTTGATCCAGTATATATACTCAACAAAAAGCAGAAGTCATAAATAATTTTAGATTTGATCCAGTGAAGTAAACTATGTATTCTATAGCTTAACCTAATTTTCCCTCTCCATGGATTAAATATTAGAAGAAAAGAGAATGCATGAATCCAGTAGAAGGAAACATTTACCATATGCATGAATATCTAGCCTAAAGCTCAGTGAATTGTTAATAGTTGGAAAAACATTACAATTTCATCCCAGCTTACCAGGCAAAGAAGGCTAATTACCATAACCGTTTACATTGATATAATTACTGAATTGATCACAATGTTCTCAAACATTTATTTAGAAAATTCCCTCACAACATATTTATGCAGACATGTATGATGAATCTGCTGAATGCCTCTTAATGGTCTCAGTAAAATTTCACTTTGAGTTTGCAAATTTACTGTTTAGACATGGTTACTCATATTTGTGATCCTTAATCTAATGACAGGAACCATAAAGGTGGGTTTGTTTGTAAATGGTAATTATCATAAAAGCACCACTACTTACTAATGGTTCTTTGCCATCTTACCTGAATAAAGAAAGCTAATTATCTGCAATTTTTCTCTTTCTAATTTTAGCGTTTGCATGACGATGGCATTCATAAGATCCATAAAGAATCCTTTCAAAAATTTTCACACATGATTATATCCATGCGGGTGAATTCACAGGATAACTCACATATGGGGAATTGATGTTCTGGTATTGGTTTGTAAAATCATTGCAAAAAATTTATTAATGTATTATGCCTATGCACATCATGCATATACAGAAATACATCCATAGAACTATTGCAGGTTTCTTTTGTTCTCCCCAGACTACCATAGAAATACATCCATGGATTATACAGAAATACATCCATAGAAATACATCTAATTTTAGCGTTTGCGTGACGATGGCATTCATAAGATCCATAAAGAATCCTTTCAAAAATTTTCACACATGAATGTATCCATGCGGGAGAATTCACAGGATAACCTCACATGTGGGGAATTGAAGTTCTGGTATTGGTTTGTAAAATCATTGCAAAAAATTCATTAGTGTATTATGCCTATGCACATCATGCATAAACAGAAATACATCCATAGAACTATTGCAAGTTTCTTTTGTTCTCCCCAGACTACTTCAATTTTGAATTCTTATAAATAAAGGTGTCCCTCCCCTTCTTGCTAAATAGATGATACAAAGAAGTTTAGAGGATAGCCATGAGTAGAGGTGAAAGCTCTGGAGGTGGTCAGAGTTCATTGGGCTACCTATTTGGGTCTGATAAACAACCAAATGCACCACCGGCCTCCCCAGTGGTTTATAAACCGCCATGGGGCGACGATAACAGCACAGAAAAAGCACCTATTATGTCTTCTCCTTCCCCGAAATCAAACAGTTCCAACAATTCTCCCAAAGCTCATGGCCAGAACGTAGCAAACATCATTACTGTGAGTATCCTCTTGAAGATGAGTTCTTTAGTCGATGAATTTCTTCATCTACTTCATTTTGTTTTCTTTACCTTTTCCTATTTCAGGGACGTCCAACTACGAAGGTTAAATCAGTTCCAGGTGGAGACTCATCTCTCGGCTACTTGTTTGGAGAAAAGTGATGTTGCTCTCTCCCAATCTCTTTCTCTAGTAGATTATTATTAAGTTGTGGGTTTCTACTAAAAGTCTTAGTGATTTCAGTTTCGATCATCATGTGGCTTTACTGAGTGCTTTATTGTTGTTGTAGTTTGGTCTATCATAGACAAGGAAAGGGGTTAGACTCACTGGAAAAAGGCACCAGATGGATTTCTAAACTTATTCTGATGTCTAAAATAAGGGATGAAGTTCCCACCAATGCATGTGTATATTTTGTTTGCTTTATTCATGGTGATTTTTGGTCTTAATTATGTGTTAAAGGATGAGAGTGATACTTCCTAGTTCCCATATTTGGCTTTGTTCCAATGCCTCTTGTCATAATGCTTAAAATGGACAAGTGACCCTAGTGCCTAAATAGATTTCCAAACATGATATCATTAAACTTCCTCAAACTCAATGGTGGCTAAAGGTATTGTTAGTGTGAAGTGCACAGAACCCTCTTTTCTAAAGTTCTTTCTTTTTAAGGGGGGAGAGGGGGGATCTCTTTTCTAGAGTTCATGGCAGAATTGATCCTATGAGAACCAGCAGTCCAAACATCCCCCCCCCCGGTTGATAACAACCTAAAATCCAAATGTTATTTGTATACTTTGCTTCCTCAACTTCTGTTCCCTTCCTCTCTTCCAGCTGCAAAACTCATCTATTTTCAATTATTAAAAAATGGCAGCAATCAAGGTTACACCAATGAAACACTATTCCACGCCGCATTGCACCTTGGTTTTAAAGTGATCCATAGCTGTTCAGGTTATTGATGAGTCTCTTATTCAACCTTCACTATGTATCAAGTTTGTGAGTGGATAAGTTGGATCATCTCACTCAGTCCCGATTATATTCTTCAAAGAAACATAAACTAGCTAGCTTAGTTGTTGAAGACTAAGTCAGGAAGTGTTGAGACCCAATAACCTACTAACTGCAAACCCAGCTAACTGAACAAAAGAACAACAATAATAAGATGTCTTTGTATTGAGGAAGGTAACTCTTAACTTCAGTTATATCCATGAATTTATTGAAGACGTCTAACTAGGTGATAACCACAGCAATGTGAAGAGGTGTGTCTACTTCATCAGGTTACCTACATCTATTTTGTTATCCCCAAATCACCTGACTAGGAGGTTGATCAACGTGTTTGCATTTTCATGGATCTAGAAAAAATTATCCTCAACTCAGTTTTCAGACTTAATCTTGTCAGCCAAGAGATTTAAGTTGTGCAGCAGTTTATTAACATCAAAACAGTCAGAATAGCAATCCAGGAGTAAACTTCATCACCAAGAACAGATAATTCCTCAAGGAAGGCCAAAAGCTCCCCCACTTTGCTCAACAACAGCACTCTCAAAAAGAAAAACTCAAGCATTCTTGATTAGGTATACCATCCTCATCCTAACAGTCATTCAAGACCAACCTTGTCTGCACCATGAAATAGTGCACTCAAGCCCTAGTGCATATTCAAACTTCCCAAGCCATTGGAACTATTACCTTACCTAGAAGAAACTCAGGAATGATTTTGTTGTTTCTAACAAAAGGAAACTCTTCTAAGATTACAATCACTATCAGCCAAGAGGCAAATAGATTCCTTTATGGTTCCCACAAATGTGAAGACTGAAGAGAATTAGTACTAAAATATATTGACTGATGAAACCCCAATCTTGGGGTGTCTTTTAGTCCATGTTTTCATCCATCGAATATGTCCTAGAATACATTTGTTCTTCACATACATCCATACGGGGATTGTGGACGGTACAAGAGCTGGGCAACCACAAACATGAGCCACAATCCAAAACCCAACTTGATTGGCTACTGTGATATTCCACCTTCCATCTATAAATAGAAAGGATAATGTTTGGAGATAATAAGCTGGCGCTGGAGGGAATTATTAGCATTGGGAGTGTTCTTGTTATCTACAAGCCGTGCATGTACAATAATTAGTTAGTTAGGGTACATTAAGCAATCGCTTTCAAGAATCAAATGAAAATCAAAAGAAGAAGCTACTGAGGACTATAATTAGGATTTACGAGCAGAAACAGACATCATAGTTAGGAGGGAATGGGCCAAAGCTTCGCCAGCTGGGAAAATAATCAAGCACCTTGCCTACGAAGTACAAACAAAAAGATTTGCCGTGCAGATAACTCTACGAAATAAAAAAAAATGAGAGAATCTTATTTGAATTTAAAAAGGATCGCAGAGTGAACAGGGTAACGATGTAAACAGTAAGAAAGAAATTGTAAAGAGTGGTGATAATTGAGAAATGGGCTTTGCAATAATCAAGATTAGAGTGCTCTAGGCAAAACAAAATCATTATCCATCGAAAACCCAGTTGAAAAAGGAGGAGGGAGAAAGAGAAAGAGAAAGAGAGAATTTACCTAAAAAACACGGTTGTTGGCAGGTGAAAGTATGAAATCCATCCATCAAAAGCTAGAGACCACACCAATTCGACAATTTTTATGTGAAACAATGTCGTCTGCCGTCACCAACTCCAAAAGACAAAAGGCAATGGCAAATGGGCAAAAACCATAAGAAACGATCCGAATTGATTATTAAGTTAAAATAACGAAAAGGAAGATTACCCACCGTTCACCCTTACCTGCAATTAATAAGATCATTAAATGGGCAATGGATCACATGCATTTCTGGCATTAGCTTACTGCATGCGTAATCTCTTGGAGGCTCCGAGAGGGGAGGGTCCTGACGATTTAAGAGTTTAGGAGTTTCTGAAACGAGCCTTCTTGATATTACCGGAGGAATGAAGATGAGAAAGAGTAGACGAACTATTTCACATATAGGGGCTTCAAGCAATTTACGCAGCATTGTAGTAGTATCTTTACTGAACCGGCCAGACCGCTTGATTTGACCAGGCCCAACATGATATATGTATAGACCAGACCAATTCTGGCCTCCAAAGCCAAACAAAACGTGCAAATTTCCATTTGATCGAAGAGAGAGAGGAGTGAACATCAACAAAATCACCAATAGCCTTGGTTGGTCCAATGGTTAAAACCTTTGTATGCTACCTTGGAAAGACAGAGGAGTTAACATCAACAAACTCACCAGTCACCAATAGCCTTTTTTGTTCCTTTTTTTTTCGATAGGTAACTCACCAATAGCCTTGGTTGCTCCAATGGTCAAAACCTTTGTATGCTACCTTGGAAACCAAGGAACAAGTATTGGTATGGTGGAGAGCAAGTCGAGGCTTCACCATTACAAGGATGATAAAGCCAAGGAGTGGAGATAGGCCATACTATTCTGCACTCAACGAACAGGCCTTCCTTGGCTAGGGAGTCGGTAATGTCGTTAATTACCCTAGGCACATGGGAAAAATGAGCTTCAATAGGGGAAGCTGAAAGGAGCCTAATATCATCAATAACTGGAGCAATCTCCAAGAACAAGGAGCTCTGGATGCGAAAGGATGTTGATCACCTCCCCCTGTTTCTAAATAAATTCCTCTTTTATCAAAAAAAAAAAAGTATTGGTATAGTGAAAACCCTCTTCTCTCAAAACAACAAACTCATGCACTTGTGGTGAGCCCAACCCTGAGTTCTCTTAGCTCAACCCAAGCCCAACCTGGCCTTAGGTTGGGCTGAGATATCTCAACCCTGATTGAGTCGGGCTTGGTTGGCACTGACTTGCCCTCTTTTTTTGTCATTTACGTTGTCCTATGCATTAAAAAAACGAGACACATGTGATTAGGTGTTGGTTTGTTTCATACTCAATTGACTATTAGACTTTTCTTTGGGTTAAAAAAACTTAGCTCAATCTTAAAATTGTAAATATTTTCCATTCAATAGATAATTAGCCATTTTTGGGTAAACCAATAGCTAATTAGATACTAAACAAAAATTGTCAAATGTAAACAATAAATTGTAAAGCATAACCTAACACAGGGCCGGGTCAGCCGGGGCTTAGCCCGAAATCTCAACCCTGGCTCAGCCCGACCCTGACGTAGTGCTTGAAAATTTCAACCCTAATCTGCCTCAGGGTTGAAAAAACCAGCCCAGGTCCTGTTTGAGGTCAGGGCAGGATCGGGTCGACAGGGCCAAACTTACACCCCTATCATGCATGCATCACAAGTACATGTGTATTCAATGATCTGGGCTAGGTTTGCAGCGTTGGATTTCATAGAAAAAAAGATGTAAAGAACCTCTGGTTTGCCTCAGACCTTAAAATACATCCAAATTAAAGTCAAAACTGATCTTAAGCTGATCTAGAGGTGGATTATTTTGACATTTTTCGAAACTTGTATTAGAAAGGCCTAGTCATCAATGGTGGACTCCTGATATTGATCAATTACCACGTATAATGAAATTGGTCAAATGACAAAACAAGGTTTTAAAAATCTAAAAGCATCACGAGGCACACAATAAGACATGAAATGTAGATAATATCTTTAACAATATGTACCAGTCCATATTTGGTGTATGACTAAAATCATCACAAGGCACACACCAAGATATGGATTATTTTGATCTTTTTTAAAATTTGTATTAGGTAGGCCTAGTCATCAATGGTAGACTCTTGATATCAGTCATATAATGAAATTGGCTAAATGACAAAATAAAGTTTTAAAATTTAAAAACATCACGAGGCACACACCAAGACATGGAATGTGAAGAATGCCTACACCAATATGTTAGGAAGATGATATATAATTGAATTTGGCTAAAAAAATTGGTGTGTGACTAATCCAAACCTTGCCTCTCTATCCAGTATTTTTTTTTTGGTCAAGCGCAAACGTCAGCTCAAAATGGTTAACCAATATTTCAAGCCGCGAAGTACAAATAAACACAAACACATACACTCCACCCACCCGATGTAGGACTAAAGCCCCACCATGGGAGGCAAGCTATATCTTTTTTTGGTCAAGCGCACACGCCAGCTCAAAAGGGTTAACCAACCTTTCAAGCCGCGAAGTGCAAAACACAAACACAAACACACACACTCCATCCACCCGATGTAGGACTAAAGCCCCACCGTGGGAGGCATGTTATATCTTTTTTGACCAAGCGCACACACCAGCTCAAAAGGGTTAGCCAACCTTTCAAGTCGCGGAGTGCAAATAAACACAAACACACACACACCCCACCAAACTGATGTGCGACCAAAGCCCCACCGCAAGGGGTACTATCCAGTAGTTGGAATTACCACATTATCCTACCACATAGCACTACAAGGTTGAATGGGGGTAATGCACAATGACGATGGATATGGAATGCATGACATATTTTTACTTGTTAAGGGAGTAGCAGCCCAAATTTGGGCTAGGTTGAGGTATGTGCAACTCATCTTTTAGTTACACAACAAATTGTCATGGGTCCAGTCCATACTACAAAAGGTGTATCTATTGGGGGTTTCTGTTCCCCACTTATAATCCTAAAACCTTCCTCAATAGTTGGGCTTATAAGTGAGATGGGAGGGGAGTATTTAAGGTCGTGACAACTCCCCTGTTCAATCCCAGGCACCCTGCCAAGGGACCCACACTATAATGCCCCGCTTAGTCATGGACCATCGCTAAGGGGACCCACACTCTAGTGTTACCAATCCACATCTCTAGTGCCCCTAAGTCTTGTTCTGATACCAAATGTCATGAGTTCAATCCATAGTTCACACTCTAAAAGATAAACCTATTGGTTGTTCTTTCCCCCATTTTTAAGCCAAAGACCCTTGCCAAAGCTGGCCGATGTGGAATGAAAGGTAAAGGTGTCAATTGGTTCGGTTTCAGTTTTTTGGTTCGGTTCAAGATACATGTGGAAATCGAAAACCAACTAGGAGTCTAATTTCAAAACCATAATCGAATCGTCACGGTTTAGTTTCAGTTCGATTTTTATTTGCTTCATTATTAGTTTTGATCCGGTTTAACTCTATTTTAGGTATTTGAGAAAACTTTTTACATCTTTACCAGCAAAAAAAAATCCCTTGATTGTTTGGGTCATAATCCACTAAACATTTTTCAAACAAAAAAAGAAATAGAGTTTATCATCCACATTGAGTAAAACATTACAAGGGAATAAAATTTATTCAATTTTTTATTTGTTTCGATTTGAATCATGATATCGTCCTTGAAACCGAAAAAAGATTCTATATTTTGAAATAATAATCAAACCAATTTGTTTCGTTTCGATTCGATTTGTATTTTAAATGGCTAATTTCAATTTTTTGTTTTATTTCTAAATTGGCACCCCTAATAGGAGGGAAGTCTTTAAGGTCGGGACAATACGCTCAGGTTAGGGGTCACAGATCCTAGTTTTTTTGCCTGCATTCCAAATGCAAGCTATTTTCAACCCACTGAATGGTACAAATTAATAGATGGGCCATTTTTTTTTTTATGGAAACAAAAATAAATTAAGAAAGAAAACTATTTACAAATGTGTTGATATCATCAACTGTCTCTAAAACAAAACAAAACAAAAAAAATGAGCATTTTCCTTTAAAGCTTTCTCTGCTAAATATTTAAACAAAAAAAAAAAATTTGATCTCCTTATTGGTAAAAAAACAAGATATCCATCCACCAAAGCAGTAAAAGATGTTGAAAAAGGAGACAAAAGAATTCTAGGGCCAGCAATACTTGTCTGGTTCTTTCACCATATCACTCAACAATTGCCGGTCCAAACATGCTTGACATTCCATCCTAATTGACTTGCCATAAGAAGACCTTTGATAAGACCACAAGCTTCTGCCTCTACAACCTTACTTGATTGCACAAAACCCAACTCTAGTAAAAAGAAATGGCCTTGGTATAAGATACCATAGGCTCAACCTGAACTGGTCAGAGTATTGTTAGTAATTCCTGCGCAAACCAAAATAGGATAACTTAAATTAGATAATGAAAAATTACTAAAATTATTAAGAAAATTAGAAGAGCATTATATGACTGAGAAGTATCAAAAGACATAAAGGGAGATAAATGAAGATCAGCAATTCAACAATTAATGTTTTATTTATTTATTTATTTAAATCATTAGTGGATTTTGTTGGATATTAGAATGAACCACCTGATTCCTATGTTTTCAGGTAAAGTAGAAAGTAATATCTATCACGCTAAAAAACCAAGATTTATCTTAAGTCATCAAATGAGGGGAAATAAAATAGAAAATGAAGCAGGATAAAATGGTGGATCTTGAAAAGAAATCAGTTCTACCACCCAATGGCCTAGTAGCTTATATTCTTTTAAAAGAGAAATCACATAAGGGAAAAATATGCCAAATGAATTCAAAATGAGTATGACAAAAGGAACAAGATGTATCCAAAGAGAACCACTTACCTAAGTTTGATCCCATGGAGATACCATTATTGCGAACTCTCCGAAGATGCAGTTTAAACTTAGGATGGATGTTGAGTTTCCAAAAAAATAACCACCATTTCCTAATAGTGGGGTAATTAAATGCCTCATTGGGATGGGAAAAAGGTGTCTCTATGGAATTTTTAAGTAAAAATATAGCAGCCAATTTGGTGGATAAAGAAACTGTTTGAGAATTTCACATACCAGAGAATGATGGGCCGTGTTGAGGGATCTCTTAATATAGGGTTGTGTGAACAAAATATTCCTAAAATAAAAAATAAAAAATTCTCTATTATCATTGCTTTTGTTTGTTGAACATGGACAAATAAATCAACCGTAGAAGTTTTGCCTATTAATTTAGCAGAGCTGGTTTCTCTCACTTCATTCTTCCTCTATCTTCTCACATTATAATGGATAAATTCAGGTTGTTTCTAGTCAAGTAGTTGTAGTCATTGAGTGTGGAAAAAAAGAAATGAAAAACGCAAATAACAGTCACACAATGTACATAAGGATTTACATTGTTCGATAAGATTGCCTATGTCCATGATGAGATGAGACCTGTTTCACTATCAAATAGAAAAAAAAATCAATGAAATTTATAAATTATTGAACAACAGGTGTAAGGACCCAACATGGTTTCAAAAATCGAATCAGAATACATACAATCGGCCAACTTTGATTTCAATTAGGGAAAAAGAATGCTAACTGGTTATGTGGTTAGTGTGGTTCCTACACCTAGACACAAAACCAATGTCTTTGCGCACGAAAAGACCATTCAGCCCCCAATGAAATAAAAAGTCACATCCAAACCAATACCTCTATGAGTATTTTTATTAGTTACCATGCTGATGTAGGGGCTACACGACCAGTTAGCATTCTATTGTTCTTTCAATTAATGTCAATTCTTACAACTTAATTTGAAATTGAGTATGAATACTTTTTTATTTTTGTTTCGGTCATTTTTCCTTCTTTCACTCAATCAAATAGCAAAAAATCAATGAAATTTATATCTTGTAGCAAGATCTTTTAGGTCTTTTAGCATGGCCTCCTAAAAAGCTTGAACATAGGGAACTCTAGGACTAGCAAACAGCTCTTGAAGAAACCTTCAAAGACACTCTCTGTTTCTCAGTAACTACTATTCGCTTAAACAGCTTTCAAAGGCTTCAAACATAAAAAGAACTATACCTCGCATCAGAAACAGCCTCTCCCACTCCAGCCATTAGAGCGACAAACAACAACAGCAGCACAAAAAAATAAGAGAAAACCACCTCAGAGAAACCGCCATTGTCGCTTCAAAACTATCTTTCCCTCTCTGAAAATGCAGCGACCTTTTGTGAAGCAAAACCCTCGATTGAGGAAGGTGGAGGATATTTGGTTCTCTTAATTAGAAGGATAGAATAGGTACTTCATGTCATAACAAGGGCAGTATTGCCTTCAAGAAAAAAATTAACCTACTGACATCACTACTTAACAGCCCTTGACTAACGGTAGGTAGTGTGTGTGTGTATTTTTTTTTCGAAATCAGGGGAGCTGCTGATAAGTTCCATACTTCGTGTGGGTGTCTTACAATATTGGCAAACCTCAGGATCCGGCGCTGATAATTTCCCTTTTTTTAATGGAAGGCTTTTCTCGTCCCAGCTCCATACAATACATTGGCTGTCCTTGCTTTAAGGTCAGACATCCCAGGTCAAGTAGACTTTACCATAAAAGTTCTTAATACTGGTAAAACTGTAGCAAGGAGCTTGCATCAAAATATACAAGCCCAACAATCCAAGACAGGCAGGAAGAAATGTAAGATCATCAAAATTTATCAAACAGATTCTTCAGTCACATTTGGATAAGAAGTGAGATCAGAAAGTACAGCGCCTTAAGACTTCACATAATATCTTCCCCAGAAATCTTTGGGCTAAACTTTTCCTAACACATCATTTATTATTTTGTCCTTTTTTTTATTATTACAATGAATTATATTTGGTCATATGGTTGACTGTGAAAACAATCCAACCATATGATTGGGGGTAGTTCCCCCTAGTGCTAACTCTAAGAACAAACCTGCGACAGCTGCAGATCATACAAAGCACCTGGTTCCAAGACAAAAGGCCAAAGAGAGAGAGAGATGTATGATCCAGTAAGTACATCAAAGCAATTTCTTGGATTCACACATTTTTTTATAATAAATTGAGAGATCCGAAGCAATGAGCCTCAAAGATTACACACAATCTCTTATTCAAATCTATTGTCAAAAGCTCCCTCTAGCCCTTGATACTAATGGGTTTGAACAGCTGCACCAAACATGGTTTAGACCTCAAGAAAAAGGCCTTCACTGCCATGTATGTAGGGTGTTGATATTCTGATGAACATTGATCCTGCAAAAAGGTTTGCGCCAATCTTCTACTGTGAGTTCTATGTTACAGGCTTCTATAGAATCTGAATGTGCGCTACAATGACAACTTGTTTAGAGGCTTGCAGTGTCTCTAGTGCAGTTTCTGTCTATTCCAAAGGGGTGGATAGGTGAGTTTCAGGAAACTGATTTTCCAATATCTTTTTACATTATAAGCTACAAATAGCATTAACAATCCCTAATGAATTGGGTCGGGATTGAACTTCACAGATTCCCTCCAGATGAGCTCCTTGATATTCTCCTCAGTGAATGATGGTCGCTCAAAATCAAAACAGAAAGGCCTAGTACAAACTGGCTCATCATTGATATCATGAAGAGATGACACATATGGGTGATGTAAGGCCTCATCAACTGCAGACAACCAATATGAAGAAAGAACCACAATCAAGGAAAATGAAATTAACAAATAAAAAGTAAAAAAAAGCTAGGTCTCATACACGTGTTCAAAAGTAAACATCTGCCGTACCCGTAATGCGTTTGTTCGGATCAAACACCAGCATTTTCTCTAGCAAATCAATAGCCCCAGGAGACATACTGGGGAATCTAGCTGAGAACTGTTGTTTTGGGTACTGCGGAAGCTGCCTAACATATCTCCTTGCATTGTCACTTCTGAGGAACCCAAGGCTGGAGTCATCCGGTGAACCTAGTAGCTTTTTAAAAGAAAAGGAAAAGCATGCAAAGTTACTTATACTCAATGTCAACCTAATGAGAAATAACTTACAGCTTTGCTTTCACCATTGCTCTGAAGTTTCTGTTAGAAACTAGAGGTACAAATTAGCAACAAAAGGAAAATCAAAGAAGATCACAATAATTGAAATTTTTTTTTTTTAAATCGTAGATAAAAGAAAGAGAACAGGGACAAAGCGAAAGCTGGTTATTCAAGTAAATTTGTTTCACTAACTCTTGCAAATGGACAGTAGAAATATCTTTTCTTTGGTCAAAAAGTAGAAATATAGCTATACCTTCACCTATTCCCCCCCCCCTCTTTCTTGTTCCCTTTTACCCTTTGCTGGTTCAATTGTTTGTTGGAAAACCAGGTTCTGACTCGGGTGTTGCCCAAGTCAAGTCAAAGAAATCCAAAACCTGGTCAAGATTCATGTAGACTTGGTTAATATTAAAAATTGACAAGACTTGTTCCAAGTTATCCTGCTGCCACCATGAATCGTAGATTTTACCCAACTGGAGAGAAAATGGTGAGTTATGGTCATTTTTTTTCAGCTCGCATTAGTTTTTATCTTGTACAACATTTCTTTGTGTATAAAATCCCCAATTGACTCCAAATAAACCCCAACCATCGTTTCAGACCTCCAATGAACCTTTTCCTTTCCTCTCCCGAAATTGTCAGACGGAAATTGCATGCCTCTGATGAACCACAAAGATCAACTAAGCCATGGCGCTTAGTGTTGTGTGTGTAGAATAATGGCATTGAGAAACTGAAACTCATCCAATCTCCCTTATCCTCCATCATCCTTTCCCTCACATGTGATTCTGGATTGTCCCTATATTCTATGTAACATATATTAAACAAAAGGCATGACTCAATTTGACTCGTCATTTGCTCATCCGAGTCACTAGGTTTAGCCTAAGGCGAGTTGAGAAAGAAAAACTGGTTTTCCAACAATGCCTTAAACAATAATTGTTAAGACTTGATTGAATTGAGTTGACATCTCAAGGGTAACATGACTTGAAACAGCAACAAAAGGTAATGAAAAAGTTTGGGTTAAACACCAGAAATGAACTAGTGCAAGAAACAGGAGCCAGCACCTTAAGTGGCACATTCTAGCGACTAGACTGAGGATAATTAGTTTATTTTCTTTAAGGATAAGCATAGTCTATTTTGAAGGGGATATCGGTGGCACATTCTTGATAAGTAATGGCGTCCAACCCAAAAGCCCGAAATTTAGAGTGGGGAGGCCCCTTCTAAAGTCATAAAACCCAGCAAATGCATACTACCAGACTGATGTGGGACTAAAAACCTCCCCATTCCTGGCCATGAAGAGCACTCACTACATCAACTGCTCCCTTGCTTTGCGCTATGGGCCCCCACATGGCTGGTGCACAGACAATTCACTCTGATAGCAATTAATGGTGTCCAACCAAAAGCCTGAGCTTCAAGGTGGACTGGCCACCTCTAAGGTCATAAGCCCAGCAGCCGCACACTACTCAACCGATGTGGGACTAAAACCCCTCCCATTCCTGACCATGGGTGCAATCATTGTATCAATAGTCCGGAAACTTGTACTTCATTTTCATGAAGTAAAAGCATAAATTGTTTAGGGGATATCTTGGATCTAAGAAAACAAGACGCAAGGACTCTCTAACATAGATTAATCAACCTATCATAAAAAAACAAACATAGATTAATAAAAAAAATGAATGTTTCACAGTAATACCTCTGTGATGAGCCTCAACTGATGAACATAATCTTTGCCAGGAAAAAGGGGTTCCCGGATCATGATTTCACCTAGAATACAACCCACAGACCAAACATCGATAGCAGCAGTATACTCTGAGCAATTTAGGAGCAATTCTGGTGCCCGGTACCATCGAGTAACAACATACTCAGTCATGAAATCTGTTTCAGAAGTCGTCCTTGCCAATCCAAAGTCCCCAATCTTAAGGTCACAATTCGAATTTAAGAACAAATTGCTGGGCTTAAGATCACGGTGCAACACATTTGCTGAGTGTACATACTTCAGTCCTCGTAATAACTGATACAGGAAATACTGCAAAAGTGGTATTCAGATATCAATATCATGCAATGATACCCAAGCAAGTCAATTACATAAAAATCATATAAAAAACATGTGAACTATTTCTGGGGGCAATCAAACAATACAGAATACATTGTGCCATTCTTATCTGGGTAGATTGTCAAAACTACAAAGGATGCTTTCTATCTCTGGCACATCTCTTCAGCAGACCCACTATCCTCTTGTTAGGTGAGCTGGATAGAAGTTTCAACATCAAGGCCAAAACAAATAGAGGATTCACTTAAGTTATATGCCCGTGGTTAGTGCTTTTTTAATGTCTCATACTGTGCACACTTGCAAAGT
This sequence comes from Telopea speciosissima, assembly GCF_018873765.1. Lineage (NCBI taxonomy): Eukaryota > Viridiplantae > Streptophyta > Magnoliopsida > Proteales > Proteaceae > Telopea > Telopea speciosissima. The sequence continues at coordinate 82,810,757 of NC_057916.1, read as the reverse complement.
GCAATGGAGTGTGTTGATGTATGGCGATGGATGGTGTGTCTACTTGCTATCCAAGAACTAGCCATAGACCTTACCATCATCGTGTATGTGTTGAAGACTAGATTTTCATTTATTCTGATTCACCTACCTGTGTTGCTTGGATGGAGTGTGTACTTATTATTGGCTGGAGTTTACAGGTCTAAATGTATATAACAGCAGTTCTGAGAGTTGTGGTAGTGAAGTCAAGGATTGGAAATGTTGGAATCAGATCACTGTTCAAGTATTATGTGATAGTAGTGGGTAGAAATTCTGTCACGTGGAGATAAAAAAGCGGTCAATAGTTGCAAGGTCTAGTAATAAGGCAGGTTTCATAGCTATGGCTTATGGTAGCTGTTAATTTTTGTTGAACTCTTCTCAAGGAGCTGGGCCCTGCTAATAATGGTCCTAAAGTTCTTATTGCAACAACAAAGCTGCATCTCTTCCCCATTTCTCTATTTCTTTGCACTAGCATTAACTTTCCCAAGTTATATAATCATAATTCCATAATATCTTTCCTGATTTATTTTATATATTTCATTCTTTAATTTCCTATTTATTTTTTATGTTAATATCTCCTGAGACATATCGTAAACATATTAATGCTCTTTCACCAAATATGTGCTAGTTATTTTAAAAGTAAGTAGCATTCTTCAATTTTATAAATTTTGACATAAATAAGTTCTCTGAATTTTCCAAGTGAAAGAAGATATAATGATTTCCCCAACTTTTCTCCTTTCTCTTATCCAAAACTATTCATCAAGAGATCTAAGGCAAATATGCCATAGATTGATAGATCTAATGCATGCATTTAGGCTTGACATGCAAAACTTAGTTTCTTTTTATAGAAAGGGGAGAGCTTATATACTTCTGTTAAATGTTTTCTAAAACTCCCTGGTCATCTCAGTCAACAATTAACAGGTCTTGACACAATCTGAACCGGCAGGAATCTTCATTACATTCAGTCATTTTACTACATTGATTGTGGATTTCCTCAGGAAGCAACAGAGATGTATATCATGCCCAACATATTTTTTTCCCGTCTAAGACTATAACGATCAGCCAATAATACCATAGAAATTGGGCACCCTATTAACCAGTAACACATAAATAAAGAGCAAGTGCGAGTTCTCTATTACAGATTGCCAAATTCCTTTATACGTTCGCAGAAGGTTGGGAAGCACAATCTACATTAGCTATGAATATTGGAACTACTAGCAGTCTTGAGATGATAATTTCACTCTAAAATGTCACAACATAATTCTAATGTCAAACCTGACAATGATCATCTGCCAATGGTTGGTTGGAGCGAATTATCTGATGAAGATCAGTGTCCATTAATTCATAAACAATATAAACATCATTGAAGTTCTCTCTGTTTGGTGGTCGTATAATGTCTTTGATGGCAATAATCTGTCATGGTCAAAGAACTGAGCAGTTAGATCATTGAATCCAGCATCACTAGCAAGAACCATTTTTTAAATTTCTAACTAAAACAAAAACAGGGCAAAGAAAAGAAATACATCCAAGAAAGAACAGCATGATGATTCTACATAAAAAGAATGAAAGTAAAGTGATCTTCTCCCTCAAAATTTGGGACAGAAAAGTGTCCCAAGGAAACAGCCCCTCCGCGAAGCAGGGGTAAGGCTGCGTACATCTGCCCCACCTCAGACCCTGCAGTAGCGGGAGCCTTGTGCACTAAGACGCCCTTTTTAAATTGTCAGTGTCTCTTCCTACCAAGAAGTGAAACTGAATTCAATTGGTTATGCGTCAACCCTCAACATTTCAGGCTTATGTCATAATAACAAAGATTAACATCATGCTTCCTTTTGAAAGGCAACTCAAATAGTTACAAGTCTTTGGCAATACCCAATGGCTTAGAACCGTCTAGAAGATATTTTTCCCGAAATTCTCTTTGGAAGGAATTCTTCTGACAGGGTTTCAGATGCCCTCTCATTAGTCAAAGAGATATACTGTCATGGATTTTCATATGAACATATTGCTCTCTCGAGTTCCCTGCTAAGTGAACAATTTAACCAACAGTTTGAAGGGTTTCTAGATAAGAGCTCTGTTATGAGATGTAACCAACATTCACAGTTTTGGATTTCAACCCCTGCCAAAACCGAAATATTTCTCTGAAATGGCCAAAATCCCATAAAAATTTGGACCATTTCTGTGTCCAAAAAGTGGAATTTGCCTTCAGAAAGTGCCTATGTAAGCATGATTACATTTGAATCATTAGAAGGGAGGGAAAAACCCCAAACGTGGTACTTTGGCTTTGGACCCTAAGTTTCTAGTGTGTAGCGTAACCTACTATATCTTTCCCTTACATAATCTATTACAAATAATTTAATTCTAGAACACACAACATTCAAAACAATTGAAACATGCATTAGGAATGAAGAACCATAAAAGTGGAAAGCATTCTTTTTTTTTTTTTTGGGTGGAAGTGGAAAGCATTCCACAATTAACAAAGTGTGAAATTATTTAACATTATAAATTCATAATACATTGCCAAAAAGTGTCATCATAGACAATAAGTGTAATATATTACAAGTTTACCGCCATAGAACTCAATAACACATACGATTATGGGAAGGGTCAAAATCACAAGGATGCCCCATTGCTCATACTCAATGACAAAAGCTTCCCATTTCCCATTTCATCCTTTGCCTGAAGAAACGCTCAGGGTCCATCACAGCAGCCCTATAGGTGGAACCGTCAATATATGCAAGATAACCCAACCTAAGGAATAGATCAACAGGCTGTGAAGATGCATATGTCAACCCACTGTAACCGCTTGGTATGGTGGGGATAAATAGTTGGGAGGCCGGGTATGAGAAGATGCCGTCCATGAAAAATGACTCACTTTGTAATTGACCACCATAAACCCCCCCCCCCCAATATCCACAATAATCGGAACTGGAGCTATCTTGGGCGAAGGAGGGTGGATGCCATTGCACATACCCACTGTATCCACTACCCTCCTCTATACTTAGGCCATCAAGAGTACCAGGCAAGCTCATGACGTCTATATCCATGCTATCTTCCTCCTCATCTACTCTGAGCCGATGACATGGACCTCTTGAATAACCTCTACGAGCAGGAAGGGCATGTGCACCGTGGTCGGCATCCTATGTGGAATGATCAAGCTGAGTCTCCCTTGTGAATTGGATGGGCTCGTCAGTCCTCTCATGCTGTTCCTCTTCCTCTCCCCTCACTCCTGGATATCACGCCCGTCATCATCATCATCATTATCACCAACACCATAATGATCAAATGGGGACAGAGTGGCAAGTGGCATTGGAATCCGACCAGTCGACGTCTTCCTCCACGTTTCCCAAGCCAGATTGGGATTCAAAAGGATGTGGTGTCTGTGAATGAACACAGCCCCTGCATGACATAAATGCATCAACATCAGCACCTATCTTCTCTAAAATCTCAAAATTAGGCCTACACCCAAGCTCATCCAATATAGGGTACCTCGATCCTTCAACCATTCGTAGAGGGGATCCTCCTCATCTGAATTCTATTGAAAGGTTGTTGAGCTCAATTGGGCCCTTGTCATAGCTGCCAAGGCATCAGCACCTAGGCATCCATACTCTTTCTTGGGTCCCAGCTGACAACACACCTTGTTGGCCTTAACAAGTTTATGTTGATTTATGTTTATTGATTTGTTTTTTGACGAATATACTAATATTATATCCTATGCTTTGTTTATTATATGTTAGTTTTCTCATATCAGGCCATTACTAGCATAATTATATCATATTGCATTAATATGGCTTCTATGTTGCGTATAAACATAATAATATAAAAGGCATTTTCTTATTGACATCCCTTAAGAGGTCAAATAATTTAAAACCTTACTTTTTTACCTTATATTATAACACATTTTTTCAATAAGGGTAAATTTTGTCATTTCACATGTATATTTGAAAAATGTGCAAGACAATGACATCTTTTGATAATAAGGATTCATCTCCATGGTTGCCCATGGGAAACCAATAAGAAGCATCATGGGGTTTAATATAAAAATTTATGGGTAAATTACATTTAAGGTGCCCAATTTTTGATAAAAAGCCGTTTGAGGTGCCTTAAGTTCTAAAAGGAAAGTTTGAGGTTCTTTTGAGCTTAGGTTTACCCCAAATTGAATCAATTTACTAAATTACCCTTTTAATAATTCATCCATCCCCACCCAATCCGACCTCTACTCCCCCGGGAACCTGCAACACCCCTATGTTCGTGATCCTTGTGATTCTCGTGCTCAATGCTCAATGTTCAACGCCATAGTTGGGGTTTGGCAAAAAAAATTGAATTCGGTGAGTTTTACCCCTCTCATCCCCACTCTAATTCCTCGCGCAGGGTTGCACGCCGACACACTCGTCGGTGGTCTTTCCTCCGGCAAACACTGTGAATCTCAAGTTCTGGTCACAAAGGTTCCACTTGTCGTAATCCCCAGCCCACCCCGATTCTGATGGTGGCTAGATTTTATGGGTTTGACGATCAAACTGTTCCAAGACAAGCTTACTCACTGCAAACCCGCCCCCTGTCCTGATCCCTGGTTCGGCGTATCATCATCCTCAAGTTCTGGTTCATCATTGACCACTAGTTCTGCGCATGACTGGTCTTGATGGAGTGAGTAAGGTAGTGTGGAACCTCAAGTTCTGGTCAATAAAAATAAGAAAGAAATCAAGGAACAGAGAAGGGAAAAATGAAAAAAAAAGATTTGCTTCAAGGGTTGCAGCACCTTTCCCTGTCACAACCTTTCGATTCTCTTATTTTTCTTCTGGTGTTTCTCTTGATTGCAGACCCATAACCGACCAACCTATAAAATACAAACCAAAACAAAACTATCAGAGGGTTTTTTTTTTCCTGCGCCGCCTCTGTTCCTGCTACAATCGCACCCAACTCTGCATCGCCACTCCATCGTCAAATTCACCAAAACCAGCCACCATCAGTATTGCCACCTCTACCAACTCCAGCACAAAAAATAACCCTCCATTGCTTAATCCATCCGGACTGCAACCTCCCTGTGTTCCTTCATCAAACCTCACCACCACCACATCCTCAGCCTCTGGCACTGCTACCTCCGCATCTGCAGAACCAAATCTCTGCAAACCCGAGCCGTCTGCAAACTCACCTCCGCCCCGTGACCTCAGTTCCTTTGGTGGAAGACAAAGTGTAGTGGTGGGGCCGCGGGAGTGCAAATGGGGTAGGGGCGTCATGGGCGGGCATGGAAGAGGAGGGGTTGGGATTAAGGGGCTGTAATAGGGGGTGCACACGCTCAGAAAAGGAGTAGGTTGGGGTGGTCAGGCGGGGATGAGGGTGTGGTGTGCATTGGGGTTTGCAGAGCCGGGTGAGCTAAAGGGTAGAGGAGCATGGTGGGCAGTGTTGCAAGGAAGGGTGGGGTAAGGGGAGAGGGTGTTGCAGGTTGCCGGAGGAGGGACCATTGTGGCATGGTGGGACAGGGCTGCAGAGAGGATTGGAGTGGGGACGCAGGGTAAATGTGGAAATGTATTTAATATATGATCAAAGTAAACCACAATGAACCCCAAACGGCTTTTTATAAAAAATTGGGCACCTCAAATGTAAGTTACTTTTTATAACCCATCTCTTTTCTTGACCCATTAAAAATAGGGTTTAACAAAAAAAGAAAAGATCATCTCTTTTCATGCCATGGAACGAGGAAACCATCCCATACCCGAATGCACAGCGGAAAGAGATCGATTCGGGTTTTCTTTCACATCCCATGAATACCAAACAATTAAGACCTTAATGAATGATAAAAAAACATTAAGATCGCTAACATGTAGAGCCTCAAGTGTTGCTTCTCCTCCAAATAATGGTTCTTCTCCTAATGAGCACTTCAAGAAAGCCCAACTCGAATCTCCTTGATGCAGTAGAAGATCCCCAAGCCAAACCAAAATTTCTTCTCCAAGAACATGATCCAATCCAGCCCAAAAACTAGGTTTTCTAAAACCCTAAAGTGCTTCACCACTCAAGAGAGCAAGAGAGCAAGAGAGCAAGAGAGAACAGAGAGGAGAGAGAATCGGGTTCCATGGGGGAGGGGAAATTCGGCCAAGCAGTTGTGGCCGTCCCCCCCCCCCATTAGGTTTATATAGTTGGGTCTCTAAAGAGCCCCTCCTCCATAGGTGCCTCAGTGTTGTGCACTATAGTTATGGCAGCCTTATTAGCGCAATAGAATCTCATAGGTGCCTCAGTATCAAATCCCAACTCTTTGGACCAGCCGTCTCAACCATAGGAGTTGACACACTCCATGAGCCATAGCCCTGGACTCTTACCTCCCATAAATGTACAATGTCCTAATGTAAACCGTCTATCAAAAACTGAACCCGCCCAATCTGCATCAGTGTAGCCCTCTATCCTCAGATGGTTGTGCCTGGCATATAATAGTCCTTTTCCCGGGGTGGACTTCAAGTACCTAAGGATACGATACACAACATCTAAGTGCCCACTCTTGGGGGCATGCATAAACAAACTAACCACCCCAACTGCATAGGTGATATCTGGGCGAGTCAAAGAGAGATAAATCAACTTCTCTACAAGCCTCTGGTATTTCCCTACATCAACAAGGGAAGGTCCACAGTCTTCTCCTAGCTTATGATTCTGATCAATTGGTTTGCTGGTTTGCAACCTAACATCCTTGTCTCTTTCAACAAGTCTAGGACAAACTTCCTTTGACATATATTTATTCCCTTCTTAGACCTTGACACTTCAATCCCCAAGAAGTACTTTAAGGGACCCAAGTAAGTCTTCAGCCTAGCTATCTTAGCCCTGTCATCTCCAGTCACTACAATGTCATCAACATACACAATAAGGGCTGTGATGGTACCATTACCTCGCCAGGTAAATAAAGTATGGTTAGCTTGACTTTGGGAATACCCATTCTTCAAAATGGTCTGTCTAAACCATGGTTCGTGATCTCGGTATCGGCTGAATCGGATTGGATCGGGATCGAATCGATCGATGCGGATCGGGATTACCCAAACTCAGGCAAATATGGCACTTCTGTCCCTGTTTCCTTATAAATAAAAATAAAAATAAAAACTAATTTTTTTACATTTTTACCCCTGTCCGTACAGCTGGATAGGATCGGTATCGGGATCAGTCTCGGCCGATACCGATCCAATCCAATTGGATACCTCAAACCATGGTCTAAACCTCTCAAACCAAGCCTTCGAGGACTGTTTGAGACCATATAGTGCCTTCTTGAGCAGACACTTTTCCTTCAGCTGAGGGAAACTTGAAGCCAAGTGGAGTCTGCATGTATACTTCCTCTTCTAGACCACCATGGAGGAAAGCGTTCTTCACATCCAACTGATACAATGGCCAATCTTTATTAGCCGCCAAAGATAAAAGAATTCTTATTGAGTTGTGCTTAGCCACAAGAGCAAATGTCTCCTTATTATCAATCCCATACACCTGACTGTATCCTTTGGCCACCAACCGAGCTTTGTATCTCTCGATTGTACCATTTGATCAGTACTTGACTATATAGACCCATCTACATCCAACCGGAACTCTCCCCTTGGGAAGATCAACCAATTTCCAAGTACAGTTCTTCTCAAGAGCCATCATTTCCTCATACATGGCTTGCTTCCACTTTGGGTCAGACATAGCTTCAGTGACATTTTTGGGAATGAAAATAGAAGAGAGGGCAGCAGTAAAGGCAACACCTGTAGGAGAAAGAGCATCATAGGAAACAAACTAGGCTACAGGATTAATGCAAGCTCTCTTTCCTTTTCTAACAGCAATAGGAAGGTCTAAATCAGAAGGAAGAGGAGGGACGTCACCTGACTGAGGGGGACGTATCTCAAGATGTGGATCCAAGGAGGACTCTTGGTAGGTCTTCTTTTGCTTGTTCATCTTTCTCTTGTACACAATGTGGTAACCCTTCTCATTACCAGAACCACCACCTGAATTATCATCAATAGCAGCAACAACCCCTTCTTTATGTTTCCCAATATCAAACAGAAATGGAGAAGTAGGCAAAGGTAGGAGGAAAGGAATTTCAACAGCCTCTTCATTCCCACTATTCTCCCCCTGAAGAGGATGTTGAGAAGAAGTGAAGAAAGGTATAGATTCAAAGAAGGTGACATCTTTGGAGAGAAGTCGCCTTCGGGAAGATGGATGGTAGCACTTATACCCCTTGGTAGAGGAAGAATATCCAAAGAGAAGGCATTTGAGTGCCTTGGGGTCAAGCTTAGGTACCGTTTGATAATGTTACGCGTGTTTCTATTCCGTTTCTCACCAAAAATGTTTTTTGGTGTTTTTGGTTGCAGAAACATATTTTGGGTTGCAAAATGGTGTTTGACAATGTTACGCGTGTTTCATAGCAATTTTCTCCATCTTCACCTCTGTCGTAGCTAAAGCCTCTGCACTTCAAATCGAACCTCTCCTGAAATAAAATAAATAATAAAAATGAAACAAAATCAAAGCAGCAACCAAAGGTGGAGGCGATGAATCACAGCGGCACCGTCCGAAGCTTGTCGCAGCAACCAAGGTGGAGGCGATGAATCATAGCGACACTGTCCAAAGCTTATTGCACAATCAAAGGTGGTGGCAATGTAAAAGTTGTCCATCTTTAATCGACATCCATACTTAATTCTAACGACAAGTATCACAGGTCCATGATAATGGAGGAAATCAAAAGTGGAAAAGAGGGTTTCGGTAATGGTGGGGTTTTGGAAGGACATGAAGAAAGATTTCATAACAAATAAATAAAAAAAGGAAATAAATTGGACAGAGAAGGGATTGAGGGTTAGTGGAAGATTTCAATGGATGGAGAAGAGGGACGGTGGGGTTTTGATTATGGGATTAGGTTAATGGCAAAGTGTTGGGATTTAGAAATCAAAGAAATAAGTTCAGTAGCTGTGGTTGCAAAGAGAAAAATAAAAAGAAATGGTGGTTGGGGTTTCGGTAATGGTGGGGAGATGAGTTTTAGGTTAGACTAGAGAGGAAACAAAGAGGATTTCAGGTGGAGAGAAAGGGAAGAAGATGGAATTGGTGATGGTGTTCTCGGGTAATGGAAGGTATATAAAAAATAAATACATAAAATAGAAGAAGACGACAGAGAGGAAGAGGTGCAACGGCTGCGGCAACGATGGCTTGATTCTTCCCCAACTCAAGGAGCACCCAGCGTCTCTGTCTCAAACCATTTCCCTTGGTTCTCTCATTCTTCCCCCTATTTTTTATCGGGTAACACTTCCCTACATCTGGTCAAAATGGTAGAAACAACTTTTACTTGTTTCTACAAATCTGTTTCTGTTAGCATAAATGACCATAAATTTTGATTTATGGTACCAAAAACACATGAAACAAAAAAGGTTTATCAAACGGTTTTTTGGGTGTTTTTGTGTACCGGGAACACAAATAGCACAGAAACATAATGTTATCAAACGGTACCTAAGTCCTAGCAGATTTATTGACATGAACATAGCAGACACATCCAAACACCTTGGAAGGAAGAGAGAAAGCAGAAATCTGAGGAGACAATAAGTCTAAAGGGGATTTGGAGCCAAGAAGTTTAGTGGGCATGCGATTGATTAAAAAGGCAGTGGTAAGAACGACTTCAGACCAAAAAAATTTGGGAATATACATGCCAAATTGGAGACTCCTAGTAACTTCCAACAGTGGCGATTTTTCCTCTCAGCCACCCCATTCTTTTGAGGAGTGTCAACACAAGCAACCTGATGGATAATGCCATGATCTGTAAAAACTGTTGGAGCCCCCCGTACATATACTCGCCCCCTTTATCAGAACAAACAATTTGAATGCGAGTACGAAACTGGGTACAAATGAGCTGATAAAATTTTTTAAAGGCATTATAGACATCACTTTTTTGTTTCATCAAAAAAGTCCAAGTTGACCGGGAATAGTCATCAACAAAGGAAATAAAATAACGATAACCAAACAAGGAAGTAGTGGGAGCAAGCCCCCAAACATCAGAATGCACAATATGGAAAGGAACATTGGATCTATTAACATGATAGAGATAAGGAGAACGACAATGTTTGGCAAACAAACAGAGTTCACACTGAAATACATGGGAAGAAGAAATGGAAGAAAACAAGAACGGCAATTTTGTCCTCATAACACCGAAAGAAGGGTGGCCCAAACGTTGATCCCACATGCGTAAGACCGGGCAGTAGATAAGGGGGAGGTCCCTGGATTAAGAAGGTAGAGTCCTTTTTCCTCACATCCACTGCCAATAATCCTCTTTGTCACCAAATCCTGAAAAATACAATGAGATGAAAAAAAAAAGTGACACAACAATTCAAGGATTTGGTTAGGTGGCTCACAGATAAGAGGTTCGTGTTAAACTTAGGAACATAAAGAACGGAGTCAAGGGAAATAGAAGAAGTAACACAGACACTACCCTTACCATAGATAGAAGAAAGAAAACCATCAGTGACCCTAACTTTTTCCTTACCAGAACAAATAGAGTAGGAGTCATAACATTGGGATATGTCAGTCATATAGTCAGTGGCTCCAGAGTCAATGACCCATGAGGAGGTAGTAGAAGAAGCAGATGTAGAGGCCTGTAAGGTGAAAGCTGAAGAATATTGCACTGTATGTGTAGAAGAAGAGCTATTCAGATATGACAAAACCCTGCGAAACGTTGCAATATCATCCTGAGTGAGAGAACTAGTGTCTAACTGTAGTCCAGATAGTTATCCCATAGGTTCAACCTCAGTCATCATAGTGTGCTATGGCTCCCCCTCTCCTACTGCCATGCATACTAAGGGACATCCATAAAGCATCCAACATCTCTCTCTAGTGTGCCCAGATTTCCCACAGTGATCACAACTGAATCTATCCTTGTCATTCCCTTGGGGTGGCCGCCTCTTCCTCCAACCTTAGACATAATGTACGAACACACATAGACAGTGGGGATGATACTCAAACCAAATGGGGAGTACATTCTACCCCAAAATATCTTCTCAATACGCAAAAAAAAAAATTCCAGCAAGTAGGTAACTAGGTAACCATAAAAAAACTAGAAGAAAACCGACTCACATACACCCGTCACGATTTAACTTCATTCCATTACAACATATAAGTCTCAAATGATGTAACTCACCATACACAACATTTCAAGCAAATATTTTGCTTCTTCGAATAGCCTTCACAACCTTGGAAGCTTCGAATATCTCATAAAATCTTGAAAAATCTCCAATCAAGTGAGTATTACAAAGTGGAAATCCATTGTATTTTAACTTGAAAGCTTCACATACCATATCGAACAACAAACAACCACTGAATAACTTAAGCACAACTCTGACAGTCCAAACCTGGCAGTAAAACAGAGCAGCAAAGTTTGGTGTTACAGAGAATGAGGGCTAGGTATTACCAGCTGAGCCTATATAGGCTTGAAAATAGAACTTAGGGTGACTCCAAGGAACCTGGTGCCAACCTCTACAGATCCTAGACGAAGGAGAAAAACTGAGCCAAGCCAGTTTTTTTCACAACTGGTGGTACTGTAGCGGTGGCAGAAAAACTGAGTTGTAGACCATGGGCTTCCCTCCTTTGCAACCAAGCTTTTGGGGGCTTGAAAGAGAAGCCTAGGACAACTTCAATGAGCCAAGACCCAACTCCAACAGATGCCAGATGAGAGAGAGAGAGAAAGCCATTCCAACACAGAAATCACTGTGACGTGAACAGTGACGTGAACAGTGACGTGAACAGTATTTTCAGCTCATATTGCTTCATATACCTCCTTTTGATGTTCCTATGAACCTCTTCCAAGCTTATCTCATGGTTCCTTTGAGTTTTTCACACAATGGTCTCTTCCTTTGGAACCCCTTTGTAACTTAGGGTTCCAAAGAGAGAGAAATGGAAGCGGAGTACCGGTAGGACGACTCTCAAACCGAAGACCTGCTCTGATACCAAGTTGGGAATGGTGTAAGGATTGACTCAAGAGAGGAGACAAGGTAGGAGGTGAGAAGAGTAGAAGAGAAGATGAGGAAGGAAGAGAGGAGAAGAAGATGTGAAGCCAAGTTAGGGAGAGAAGATTCTTCTCCCCTATTTGATTTACTAACATGAAGTGAGAATTACATACACCTCCCTAGGGAGGTAAAAGGTGAAAAAGTAAAATTACAACGTAAGACAATAAGATACTAAACTAGTGCCCAAACTACCCTTATTACATAAACTCTAACATTCACTTCCGCAATTCCGGAAGCATCATCCCTAGATATAATAATATCACCTAGGGATATAATGAAATTCCTTGATTGGTTCTTGTTCTTTCCAAAGGAACAATCTTTTTTATTTTACTGAGGGAGCCAACAAACAATTAGAAAAAATTCTAAATTCTACATAGACAACTAGAACAACCACCTTTGAGCCCTGGCGTTGGACAAACACAAAGTGATCAGAATAGCATTGAGAAAAACCACTATGAGTGACAATAGAGATGAATTTGTTGAACCATGCTCTAGGTGATTGTTTTAACCCATAGAGGGCTTTGTGAAGTTTGCATACTTTAGCTGAATTATCCCCCTAAGCAACATACCTAGGAGGTTGCTCCATATAAACCTCCTCTTGTAAATCACCATATAGGAAGGCATTTTTCATGTCCATCTGATACAAGGGCCCGTCTAAATTCACAGCCAAAGATATTAGTACACAAATGGGCAACAAGAGAAAAAAGTATCAAAATAATCCACACCAAATGTTTGAGTGTATCCTTTTGCTACCAACCGAGCCCTGAGACATTCAACAAACCCATCAGGATTGTATTTGATGATGTAGACCCATTGACATTGCACTAGATCTTTACCTGGAGGCAGATCCACCAAAGTTCATGTCTGTCTAGACAACAGAATATCTATGTCCATTTCTATAGCCCCTTTCCCCTAGGATGAGATAATGCTTCATGATGATTCTTAGGAAAAGAATTAGTACACAATGGAAGAGCAAAACTATGAAGAGGAGATGGAAGATGAGATATAGACACATAATTCTCTAAAGGATAGGTAAAGAAGGATTTTTAAGTGCAGGATCGAGTACTTTCGAAGTGCAAATAGTAAGTCATTAGGAACCTTAGGTTCAGGATCAGACTGGATGGTGGGCTCGACAGGAGCTGTAGCTGAGGTGGAAGGCCTGGTTTTCTTGTGCCGCTGGTATACCTGTAGTGGAGGAGCATCATCAAAGGGAACAAATGCAGGAATAAGTGTGGTACCCTCAGTATTGACAGAGGGTGATGCTGGTAGAGAATAATAAGATGTAGTCTCAAAGAAAGTACTGTCAACACTGACAAACTGCCAATAAGAAACAAGATCATAGCACTTGTACCCTTTCTGAGTCCTTGAATAACCAAGAAAAATACATTTGACCGTTCAGAGTGATAACTTATCAATGTGAGGTTGTAAGATATAAACAAAATACACAGCCAAAAACCTGTGGTAGGACAATAAACAGGCGAGCACGAGGGGATACAAAATAGACAAAGGAGATTGGTTATCCAGAATTGAGGAGGGCATCCTCTTGATTAATTAACAAACAGTGAGGACAACATGATGAGTCAACATCACACTAATAATTGTTAAGAACATGCATATAAATCATAAGTGTCCAACAAATGTCTATTTTGTGTTCGGCTACCCAATTTTGTTGTTGGGTTACTGGGGTATATGAACAAGAAGTTTGATGAATTATACCATTAACTAAGCAAAATTCAGAAAATTCAGAAATTTCCCACTAAGTACATTCAAGAGCATTATCAGATCAGAAAATTTTAATGGAGCGTCAAACTGAGTTTTATCTCATGATAAAAGTTCTAAAAAGCATTTGGAAATTTGGATCAATCTTTCAACAAATAAACTCACGTCGACCAAGAATGATCATCCACGAAATTAACAATGTAAGAAAAACCTAATCTATTATTGATACGACAGGGACCCCAAATATCAGAATTGTAAAGAAAATAAAGACCGACTCCTAGACCCACTATGCGAAGGAAACAAAGACTGATGATGTTTTCCAAGTTCACAGGCTTCAAACTCAAGACGAATTTGCAACTTGGAACTATCAACTGAAGCTTGGACAAGGATAGATGCCCCAGGAGATGATGCCACTAAAGAGGAGAGGGTCCACTACGAGATGTAGCAGTAGTTGACGGTACAATACGTCAATACCATCCAGATAGTATAAGCTAACCTACTCAAGCCCGCCACCAATCATCATTCTTGTCTGAAGGTCCTAAAACCACAATAAGAAAGGTAGGAAGTAACATCACAATTAAGTGATTTTGTATGTTGGCTAACAGATAACAAACTCAATGGCAGCTTTGGACACGAAGAACAGATGACAGCATTACGGAAGTGGTAGGAGAGACTGTTACATGAGTGGAGGATCCATTAGGAAGGATAACTAGAGAAGAAGTTTGAACTGGTGACAATTAAGAAAATAAGTCCGACTTACCAATCATGTGGGAAGATGCCTTAGAGTCATTAATCCATAGAGTGGTGGACTGGTGGTATGGATGGCTGAGTTACCTATGTGTTCTAAGGTGGTGGTGGAAGTGGAAGCAGATGACTCAAGTTGTTATAGAGGCTTTAGTATTTGATTATAATCTTCTCAAGGCATAAAGATAGTGGAAGGAGCCTCAAATGCAGATGCTAGTGTTGTGTCACTAGAGGTCACTATCTCACGAGAACTATCAGTCATAGCTAGGGCTGCAATAGGGTCAGGTTGGGCCAGGCTTTTTAAAACCCCAACCCATCCCTGAGTCCCCTTAGTTGGGCCCAAGCCCAGCCCGGAACTGACTCAGGGCTTGAAAAATCCAACCCTGACCTTTCAGGGTCGGGCCGGGCTGACCTTAATTGGCGCTAACCATAGGGAGGGGGAAAAGAGATGCAGAGGGTAGGCCACACCGAGAAGAAGAAAAAGAAGAAAAAGAAAGAACAGGAGAAGACAGGGCCAGGCTCAACCCAAGGCCTCAACCCTGACCCTGACCAAGGCCAGAAATTCCCAGCCTTGACCCGCCCTTAAGGCCAAGGTATCTCATCCCAGGCTATGTTCAGGCTCATGGCAGGCCAAGGTGGGCTCGAGCCGATAGGGCCAAACTTGTACCCCTAGTCATAGTTGTGTTGACTAACTCATTTGCCCAGTATGGTTGACCATGTTTAGCCCAACATGTCTCAATAGTATGATTGGGCTCATCGCAGAAATTACACTGTCAAGAAGTTCTTTCAATTTGCTATCCACTTGTACCACAACCACGGTCTCTACTAGAGAAGGAGGAAGTGAGGAACCTCATTCTCAGCCAGCAGCAAACGTTGATCCTTCCCTAGGAGCATGGGAGGGATCAACTTTTGGTGAAGTAACTAAACGCTGAAGACAAGAGAAAATTTCATTCAATGAAGGTACTTTTTCCCTTGTAAAAAGTTGACTTTTAACCAACTGGTAGTCAGGGTGGAGGCTGGTCATAAATTTTGCAACATGGAACTCAGCTCATTGAAGCTTCAATTGTTCCATATCAGTATTAAGAGATTGATGGATCTGAAGTGCTTCAATAATCCCCTTAAATCTGTTGAATAATCATTCAATGACTTATCTCCTTGCTTGAAATTGAAAATCTTCTCATAGAGCTCATAGGTTTAGGATATATTCTTATCTTGAGAGAAGTTTTCTTTTAAATCATCCCAAATCCCCTTAGCAATAGTGTGAAACATGACATTGGCTGAAATATCAGGGTCCATACTATCCCAAAACCAAATCTTGAGTGTGGAATTTTCACGCATCCATTCTTCATAGGCGGCAATAGCAGTAGGATCCTTCGAACCAGCAGATGGAGGATCAAAAGTAAAATATTTCATCTTTCCGTTGGCATGAATGTAGACTTGGACAGCTTGAGCCCAGGAATCAAGGGGAGCATCAATCAAACAGCCAAACACTGTAGTAACCCAATCAAGCAACAAAAGCATTATGTTGAGAGGAGCCGGCAGCAACACAACTCCTAAACAGAGCCTAATAATCCCAGGTTTGGGAGATTTCAATGTACTAGAGATCAGCAGGTTAGAAAGACCTGAAATTAGAACCGAAGGAGCTCCCTGGGGTAAGGAAAGAATATCCCAAATTTTGAATCAGAACAGATGGTTAGATCACAAGTAATTCAAGTAATAAGAGGTCTGAAATTTGACCTAAAAACAGAGCAGTCAAATGTAGTATAGAGAAAATAAATTGCCGAAAATCAAATCATCAGAAGAGCCCCAAACTTGGATCGAGTAGTCCTCTAGGTGAGTGGAAACGAACATCAAAAACTCATCAACATCACATGGCAGAATATGGAGTAATTTCAGACATCAGCAACTTGAAGAAAATTTTCCAGAATCTGGAACACAGAGCAGTCGCATGTAGTATGGAGAAAATAAATTGCAGAGAATCAAATCACCAGAAGAGCCCCAAACTTGGATCGTGTAGTCCTCTAGGTGAATGGAAATAAACCTCAAAAACTCATCTACATCAGATGACAGAATATGGAGTAATTGCAGACATCAGCAACTTGAAGAAAAATTTCCAAATCTGGAACCGCAACCACCATGTGCAAAATTTGATCTCTGGATCAAAATACCTTCATGATCATCAAAGTATGAGGAGTAGAATGCCCTAGTTTAGCTTCGTATCATCATTAACTAGGCCAAAAACGATATATAGGCAGCATAGATTGCTGCAACCAGAGAACAATAAGAATCCTTTAATGGACTATCAAACCAACGATTGGATGAGGAAGATTACTGGTTAATAATGCTCTGATACCATGTGACAATACCAGAAATTAGAAACCAGTAACCATACAAGAGAGAGAAGAGAAGTGACTGCTGAGAAAACTAGCCATCAATAGTTCTCAGCAGTCCCCCATCGTATGTATATAAATCAGCTACCAGCAGTAGTTATCACTTAGGAAAGTATCCTAAATAGGATACAACAGAATATAAGATCAAATCCTAGCTAAGATAGAAAGAATATCCTAATCTAACTAGGAAATAACAAAACAAATCTAATCACTAATAACCAGCAATGATAGGGACACTCCCCCTATTGTGGTACACATAGACTTGAACCCCCACGGTACAATATGCAACCTTTAACAGTAAACATTTTATATATAACTATGAAAGTCTTATACATTGCAAATTAGCAATAAACAGATGGAGCTTCTATATTTGATAGCCCAAGCTGTGGTCATAAGAGTTGAATAAAGATGATTATGATAAACTTTTCATAACTTAAACTGAAGCTTGAATATTTGATCATCTCACTCACATAGTCAAGCCCCCTAATAGAAAAGGAAGAAACATGTCTCACCTGATCTAGAAAGAACAGATTCATTAAGCAAACACTGAACAAAAGAATCTACAAGCAGAAAATAACAGATTACAGGGCACTACTCCGCATTGCTTAAGCTTATTCCTTTCGATAAGCATGCATGGGCATGGTTAAACACTAATCTTAAGTATTAGTTTTGGTAAATCATGTGGATTAAAATAGGTATTTGGTTATTATGCATGAATGAAATAGCTTAGGAGAACTATTGATAGAAAGAGAGGTTATGATGGTAGTTTGGTCATTTGGAAATACTAATGAAACAGTCCATTGTTTAGAATGATCTGCAAAAGAGATTATGAGAACATGCCAAATCTAGCTTCTTGCAAAAACAACAAGCAATAGAAAGCTCTCCTAATTCTTTTGCATTACCCGAGAATGCAACTTAAAAGTTATCGCCAGCACTAAGCTGTAAGATAACTGAAGAGTCAAAAAGCTCCTCGCAATCTGCCCATGGTTACTGCTTTTTAATGTACTTGTCTCATAATGAGTGTACACACAAAATTTAGAAATGAAGTGGAGTGTGTTGACAAGTTGATGTATGGAGAAGGATGATGTGTCAAACTTTCTATTGACGAACTAGCCGTAGACATTAATGCCAGTATGTGTATTCAAGACCAGATTTTCAGGAAGGGACCTCAACTTGGCTGGTTTGGCTAATGGATCACCTAGTTTAGACAGATTTAAATGCAAAGTCATCCACCAAGTGACAGGGTGTTATGGAGATCTGATTTCCAAGCCCTCCTGGTGTCCCAGGTCAAACAGACTGGTTGAGCAAGGCCAATTTTCTTTCAAAAACTATTAAAAAAATTTATGATATGAATTCTTACATTTTCATGATCCATGTGACGAAGAAGCTTAATTTCTCTTAATGTCCTTTTGGCATCAATTCTGTTGTCAAAGGCATTACCAATCTTCTTAATTGCGACCTCTTCACGTGTCTCCGAATTTACAGCAGCACTGGAGGAACAGAAAGTTTAGATTAATCCTTTACTATTTAACTTGTGCAGCATAAATAAAAAACTAATACAACTCTCTGAGTATCTTAAAATGAACATGTCAATTACCTAAACAATTATCTTAATCTAACACATTTAAACAAGGGCATCTTGCAAAACCAAATTATTAATTAGACTTGGACACAAATATTCTATATGAAGATTAAATTAGACACATGGAAAGAAGAAAACTGTCGTGGAGTTTTTCCAAACATACAACTGGTCATCTAATTGGATGTTCTTCAGTGGGCAATGTGGAGCTGTAAATCACACAAGAAGCAAAGTATTAAGCCCAAAAAAAAATCAACCAACACAAAAACATTCATATAGAGTTTTTTATTATCCAAATAAAGATTGCTTTTGAAGCTTCCCATCTTCTTCTTCTTTTTGTTTGGTGGGATAGCATGCACATCAATTGTCGGTTGTTAGTAGATAAATATGAGTTTTGAGCCGAGGTCTTAGGTATGAATCTCTAGATAAATATGAATTTTGAGTGGAGGTCTTAGGTATGAATCTCCAGACTTTACCAACTTAACAAGCTGAGACATCTTCCTCTTAAGGGATTACAGCATTAAGTTATTCTTACAGTTTTACATTACCAAGAGCCCCACAAAATTAGGAAAAGAAAAAAAAAAAAAAAGAGGAGGCAGCTTTCCTTAGATTGTGAATGCTAATTCCTGGTATAAAATTTCCAGATCATTGCGTCATTGCGAGCAAAATGTGATACATAAAATACAGTAATACCCCAAGTTGAATACAATTTGGCTCAAGAAAACCAAGTCAGGAATATGCATACGTAAATCACAAGCCATTAAATATTAATCACATCTTGTGACACCTTTTCCCAGAACTTTGAAATCAAACAAAGATCTGCAGAAAGAAGATTTCTTTTGAATGTAAACATCATCCCTGAACCTTAAACATACATCAAACCAAAATAAATAAATAAATAAAAACAGAGATTATCCTCAAAGTCAAAACAAGAAATTAAGATTGCTTTCCGGAAATATAATGAAATTTGGACAAAGTTTTCAAGGGCACAAAGAAGACAAAAAACCAAACACTGCATCAAAGTGCAAGTAGTAGGCCTAAAATGACTTTGGGAAAAACAGTGAGAAAAGACATGCATGGGTTAGGGTTGACGAGAAGTATGGCCTTGAATAGAGACAAAGGGCGAAAAAGGATCTGTGCAGCCAACCGCATTCCGTTGGGACAGAGATTAGTTGAGTTGAGTTGATTACTTGCATTAAAGTTTCAAAGGAATATACTTAAGGACCTTCACAATTGTTCAAGCCTCTTACTTTCCTCTTAAGTGGAGCCACTTAAAGTAAGGATTCACATAGGAAGACATGAACTGCCGTTAAAACTTAAAAGCTAAAGAAAGCTCTTCCTATGGGGAAAAGTATTAACGCATCTTCCATCTTAGTTGTACATGGTTAGCAGAGGAAAGCTTTTGAGAAGCACGTTCTCTCAAAAGCGTAGAGTAATACATTTGACTCAATTTAATCAAGGAGAAATGAAATAAAAAAGAGAAAAAATAATAAGAATATTAAATAGTACATACTGCATCAACATATCTAATCATCTAGTGATTTTCCTAAAAACATAAGAGAAAGCATGCAGCGGATGAGGAGTCAAAGACATAATGGACCTAGGGTTGAAGGCTTAGTAGAAATTGTGATCGAGAACAATCTTCAATCAACGAAAAGAACCTGATTAGCCCATTCAAATTTCATAAGGAATTTATGCATTTAGAACACAAAGATGATATGTATCATAGAGGAGCAGGAGGCTGTGATTATCAAAGGTAGGGGACAGTAAAGGAGGGTTACTTCAGAAAGTAAGCCGAACCAAAAGTTTCAAGAGCTAATGAAAATTTTAAGGCGCTGTAGCCTGAGCTTCACCGTCAAGCAAGTCCAAATTCTAATCTAAAGGCTACTTAACACCTAATTATTTAGAACCAGACATTACTGAGGAGATTAAACATCTTTTTCAAAAATGGAACATCCACAACATCATGAGAAAAAAGTCAACCCCATGACAGACATCAACCTCTCTCTGAAAGTATCTCAAAGTACCTGTAAAATCTCAAAGTACTTATATTTTTGCCATGAAAATTGAAAATACGATTTGCCAAGATGTTTTTTTCCAATTAAATTACTTTGTATCGTATTCCTACAATATTGACAAAGAAATGGAACAAATTCATGTAACCACAATCAGAGGCCGTCACGCATTTATGCGACTGCAACAAGTATTAAGCTTCCACCCTCTGAAATTTCCGAATTCTCAGCCCTATTGCTAATATTCAACCCAAGTGGAGTTGAGAAGATTTAGATGCGGAAGAACAAGCAAGAAAGAGAAAGCTTGAAAAATAACCAAAAAAAAAAAGATCTTACCAGACAATGCCATAAGCACCTCTGCCGACAGGTCGCATCGGGGGAACGTACTTAGTAGGGAGCTCGAACAGATTTCCATAGATATTGTACTGAACGTAACGGCCGCCATGAGTGAGAACCCCTCTGATATTACCACCATCAGCTGAAGTGGAATTCGACTCCCCAGACATACTTGAGAGGCTTGAAGCTGAAGCAACCCTCTTCGAAAACGCAGAAGTGGGGATTCAGATAGAGAGTTAAAACGGAGAGATCAATAAGAAAGATTGCGCAGCAAAATTCAGCAGAGCAGAGCTTCCGCCGAAATTTCTCAGATAAGAGGAGAAAAGAAAAGGAAACCAAAATTAGAGGGGTCTGTCCGTTCCGATTTTGCCACTTGGGAGTTTGGTCTCTCGTCAATCAATCTTTTGCCTTTAAACGCAACTTTCCATCTAAAATCTAATGTTCCCCCTGAAAATCCGTGAAACTTTCCCCCTTTTCTTCTCTCTCTCTCATCCTCTCTTTTTCTCCTGTTTAACTTCAATGGCAGCTTGCCAGCTTCTGTTGTGAGATCAAATCGAAGTCAAAACGAAAATTCACACGGTGCTTCGAGTCTAAAGCCGCATCTGTTTCTTAAATATTGACATAAATACCCCTCAGATTCCTATCCGAAATTCCATGGAACCTGCAAGTCGGTCATTATCCTTAAAAATCCCAACCTATGAAATTCAAACGGAAGTGCGAGGAAATCTACCCTAGGTTACCGTAGTGGCCTAGTGGATTTTTTTTAATATACAAAAGAGGTGTAAGGTGAGGTGGAGCTTAATCCTTAATCTATTGCAGACCACGGAGTTCATCTGATACCACGCTAATCATGTGAGGCTCAGTTTCAAATTTTGCCTCAGTTGGACCAAACCCATCTGGGTTATCTTCCCCTGCTTAAGTGTTAATATGGAAATTATATTATATGGATTTAAGTATCGGTATCAGTATCGGGATTTGCTTACGACACCGATACATATCAATTCATACTATAAAAAAAGTAGGGGAAAAATGCCACCGGGTCGTGTTAGATACGTCGTCCCTGCACCTTGACTCAGGGGCAGGCGATATGACCACTGCACCTCTGGTCATTTCCGGGGTTCCAGGGGTGTGTCGATTATTTTGTGTGCCCCTATGTCAGGGTGCAGAGGCAGCGTGCCTGCACATGAAAAAAAAATAAAGAATAGCTTGTTACAGCCGAGATCTTCCTTCCACGGTCTGGTTCGATCCTGCACACAATAGAACCAAAGGGCAAAGCGGGTGAGTACCCCGAAATGGGTTCCGGGGGAGGACTCTTCAATGCCAAAATCAGATCTCAAAGCATCAGTCAACAGAATCGGAGATGGGAAGTTTGGTTCTAGAGCTTTTGGGCCTAATGGGATGGTCTGCAGATGCTTACATTCTTCTCATCTCCTCTTCTCCTCTTCTCTTATATATGACGTTGTCTCCTCTTGTCCCCATTCCTTAGGGTTGTTTATTCTTCAAGTTAGGTGGGAGATTCCGGCAAGAACCACTAACCGAATTTGTCAGTATTGTCAGTGATTGTGTCTTT
This sequence comes from Telopea speciosissima, assembly GCF_018873765.1. Taxonomy (NCBI): domain Eukaryota; kingdom Viridiplantae; phylum Streptophyta; class Magnoliopsida; order Proteales; family Proteaceae; genus Telopea; species Telopea speciosissima. The sequence continues at coordinate 82,788,420 of NC_057916.1, read as the reverse complement.
GGTCGGCCACGTGTAAAGCTCTTTGCACACTCGAACTTCAAGCATGAGACTGTGGTTGGGGGTTCGATCGGGTTATGGGTCTTTATTCCTTGAACGTACCATTCCCTGATTCAACCTTTTACATGTGTTCTCATGGCATTTGAGGTCAGATTCCATATGTATCATAGCCAAAAATGAAGATTAAATATAAAATCAAGCTATTCGAAACAGAGTTGTAGAAAACAGTTGGAATCGGACTCAGATTCTTCTGTTTCAAATTCAAATCGATTCACCCGATAGGATTCAAATTTTGATTCCTCAAACCATGTGTGTTAAGTTTCAAACCAAGTGGAGTTCACCATGGAAGATGGATCATAATAAAGGTTGAAAATTTCTTATTCTTCTAAAGGGATTTATGTACATTTTGTGACTCTTAACGGCTTGGCTTTTTACCCAAAAAAAAAAAAAAAGGGTTTGGCTTGGCCTTAGCAGTCCTTTGCTCGATCAAAGAGTAGCTTCATGCCAAGGGATGCAAACACATGATTTGTTGGAAGTGGGCCCATCAAATTCAATAATTAAATTATTTAATTCATTTTATTAAGGAAATTAAATATTAATGGGTTATGTTTGTCATTAAGTTTTCACCTAAAAATGTTTCACTAGGGATAAAATTGAGCATTTCATTCATACGATAGTCACACTATATGTTTTTTTGGAATGATGATATACAAAACATTAGGTAAGTATACATACCAGAGTGGATAACTTGAGAATCTTTAATGGAGTATTATCGAATGTTTAAGGAGCAAATTCTTATAAGTAGCTTATGATTAATCCCTTAACTTGAGATCCTTATTATAACAGCAAGGCATTATGGGGGCGGGGGCGGGGGCGGGGGGGGGGGGGTGCATCAATAGTTGATGTTTCTCAGACTAGACGTCAGTGTGTTGGATTCATGGTGCCAAATTATGTATGAAAAAGATGCTCAATATAGGATCCACTACCTATGATCGCTCTCATTGGCTCCCTCGTTTGTGCAGGATGTTGATGAGAGAGAGAGAGAGAGAGAGATGGTAAATCTTATAAATCTGACTGAGTTTTGGGTGGGGGGGGGGGATGCATCAATAGTTGATGTTTCTCAGATTAGACGTCAGTGTGTTGGATTCATGGTGCCGAATTATGTATGAAAAAGATGCTCAATATAGGATCCACTACCTATGATCGCTCTCATTGGCTCCCTCGTTTGTGCAGGATGTTGATGAGAGAGAGAGAGAGAGAGAGAGAGAGAGAGATGGTAAATCTTATAAATCTGACTGTGAGTTTTTTTTTTTTTGGGGGGGGGGGGGGGAGTGTCGGTTCCTTTCTCTCTCCCTCCCTACCCCGACCTCTCTCACTTCTAGGGTTTATACTCTAATTCTTGAGTTTCTTCTTCCTTTTAAGATTGTGAAAATCATGGTTAAGAACCCTTGCAGTGATTGTGAGAGAGATCTCCCTCTTGTATTCGTTGGGCAAGCCTTGTGAAAGGGTTTTCCATAGAGTTTCCCTACGTTGTTAAATAGAGGGAAGAGATAAGTTACCTGACTGTTCTCACTTTCGAATGGTTTAACATTTTTTATTGTATCATATACTAACGTGAGAACTAATCATAGGGAGTAGTCACCTTAAATTTAATTTTTCCAATGCATTCTTGAACCAAAACTCTAAAATGGTTGATATAAATGGTCCTAATCTAGAGGGAACAAAGGTCGTTCACGCGCTAAGCTTCACCATCCATCTCCTAGATAGTCCTAGATTGAGGCTATGTTTGGTATGCTATCTTGGAATAGATCTTGGGTCTAGGATGCATTCTAAAACTCGATTTTTTTCTATTTTCTTTTTTCAAAATGCATTATAGACCTAAAATCCATTTTAAAATGCATACCAAATACAACTCAATTTTTGTGGACCATACAAATGTGAAAAGCCAACACTTGTAAGTTAGTAACATAACAATGGTTGGTAGTGTTTTCACGGGATGCAATATCTATTTGTATACGCTTTCTATTGTTTTTTCTCATTTTGCTTCTTCTCTCTCGTCCTCTTATTTTTTTAAGGTTCCTTCCATTGACGTAAAGTTCTGAAGCAAAGCCACACGCATTGCTTGTGATTTCTTTTTTTACCTTTTTTAATTCGACGAGTTGCCGAAAGAGACTGTGTTATTGATTCCTCGCTCATAATGTCAATGGAGAAGACTAGAATTGGAAGTATTATTAAAAAAAAAAAAAAAAAAAGACTAGAATTGAATGGAAGGGGAAGATTTCTCCTTCGAGAAGATGACTTATACGTAAAGGTGTCAATCGGTTTGGTTTCTATCATTCGGTTTGGTTCGATGTCTTAATGGTGTGATCCGAAATCGAAACGAGAATTGAGTCGGTTTTGGAAGCAGAAACCGAATCTAAACTTGTTCGGTTCGGTTCGGTTACTTGATTTGAGTTTCGTTTGAAAATCAGGGGGTGAAGTGTGATTTACCCAAAAATTAAAAACACTTTTTTAGTTATGTTTGTGAGTTATGACATCATTCGGGTTTTCGGAGGTTCTATGACGTGAGTCGTGACAAAGGTTCTAAAACTTAGATTTCGGCTAGATTTTGATCAGCCAGAAATCAAGACGAACTCTGTTTCGACTATATCTCGATCGAAACCTGGGACTATTTCCAGGCTAACTCGAACCTTGGTTTCAAGGCCCATAAGTTTATTTTTTATCCTGATTCTTGTTGTGCTGCCTATTTTTACATTTTAAACCCAATCCATGCATTAGTTTCATGTAGAGAACACTAAAATATTACTTGTGGTTTTGATCCAAGTTTGATACTGTTTATTGTTCTTGGATATGCTATCGAATAAAGTTTGATCGGAACATAACTCCTTCAATATAAGTGAAATTTAAGCAATCTTGGATTTATTGGAAAGCTTTCAACAAAGCTTTCTAACAAATCCAGGATTGCTTAAATCTGATTTATATTGAAAGAATTATGTACCAGTCAAACTTAATTTGGTATGCGCAAATGCTGTCAAAATCACTCTAAATGAAAATATTTTTTTGAACATCAAAACAAATGAATATTTTACCGCACTTTTGGTTTTTAGCAATGTTTTATCATATTAAGATTTATGGAATGTTTAGATTTGAGAAAAACCCTAGCAATAGAAAGTTGAAAATTGCATCTACTGTAGAAAATCCAGTTTTTGTTCTTGAACTAGGGGTTGACTTTTTTTTCCTTTGGGAATTTTATTTTTTAACTATGTTTATTGGATTCAAATAGGGGGTATTTGTTTATTTATGAATAATAACTTAAGTAAATGAAATATAAATACAAAAACATTTTCTGGTTTTTGACCTAGTTTCTGGCATAAATATCTATCTGTCCTAGTTTCGAGCCAAGTTTTCCCTAGTTTCGATGGACATCTATCGAAACCACCCAAATATGGTCGAAACCAATCGAAACCAGGTCAAATCTAGGAATTTTATAAAATCCCCCCTCAACTCGTCTCGAAAATCTGCGAAACCGAATTAACACGATGGTTTCAATAGATTTCGATTGAGTTTTTCTTCCATGATCGTGACACATGCCTCCTCCGGCATGTCAAATGAGATTGAAATTTTCAAACTACATTTTATATTTTGGATCAACCGAGTGTGAAGAATGAATCTCTTTACTCATGGATTCTAGTGCTTAGATGACACTCGAAGAACACATACTAAAGGAAACTTTAGATATTTGTCATAAATTTGTGATGGGGGAAGAGTTCCCTATGCCGCCAATCTCTCACACTACAACAATCATGATGTGGCAAATGGTTTCTTCAACAAAGGGTCCTACGTCAAGAAGGGGAAAAAATGACCCACATGATCATCGGATCCCTAATGGTCGGATATGAAACGATACGAAAAAATTAACCTCATACTATCACTCCTGTTGTTTAGTATGAAAAAAATCTCTCACACCACACCAATCACAATGTGACTAAAGGTTTCTTCAACAAGATGCCCACAATGTCAGAGAGGAAAAAAGAAGTATTAGTGTGTCCCACAGCAGGATGTCAAAGAGTATTAGCCTTCAGAAAAAAATGCATCATGCTTCATAGGGATTGTTTGCTAGGCATGGTCATCAAATTGACTCACCCACTTCTTTGAGCACTCTTCAAAAGAAGTGAGGAATCCTGCAAGCTCATTTTGCTTCAAAATGTATAAGTTTCTCAACAAACAAAATTCATCTGATCCAGAGATCTGTCTGATCAAAAGCTCTTACACCGACATGTCAAGCCTCGTGTGAATCACACAATAAGGAAATCTGTGTGTGTCTTCTTCACAGGGAGAGATCAAGGGCCTGTTTTTGACAATGTTTCTATTCTAAAAAAAAAAAATTGAATCAGAAAAATAAATTTCATTTGGAGTATTTTTATAGGAAAGAAACATATTTGGTAACGCTGAGTAAAAAGTATTTCTAAATCAAAAGAGAATTTTTTTTTTTTTTTTTTGATGAAATAAAGAAAATTGCATTAAGAGCAAATCAAAGTACAGCAGTCCGAAAAGGATCCACAAAACGTATTAACAGACTTAGATAGTCTAGCCCTATTTGCCAAAATATGAGCTGGCCTCACTACATCCCTGTCCACTTTTTTAATTACTATATTATCAAAAGAACTGTACAAAGACACTGCCAAAAAGGAGATGAAAGAGTCTCCATGGCCAGTTTGCATATTGATCCTTTTGGAGCCATGAAGCTAAATTTGCTGAATCAGTCCACACAGTCAAGTGCTTGATGCCTTTTTCTTTCGCTGATTGGATGCCTTGTGCGATTGCTTCATCTGCATTTTCCGACTGGCTTGTTCCAAAGCGTTTGAAATGCACATTAATAGAAGTATTTCATCCAACTTTTACAAAATCACATAAATGCACCATTCACTAATAATTACATAAATGCCATCATTTCACTATTAAGTCTCACAGTGATCTAAATAGGATTTTCAAATTACATCATCATAATTACAAAAACAAAAAATGCCATCATTTCAATATTCAATTTTCCCGTACATACTCTGATATTCAGTTCGAAAAGTATAAAATGAGAAACTATATGTGCATAATGGGTGTAACTGAAAACAACATAATGTTAGCATCACTTCTTTCATCTTCTCTGGAGTCTTTCTCAACTTCTTCTTCTTCTTCTGGTTTTGAGGGAAATGATTCAAGGGGATTTTGCATATATTCAGCATAATAGCAGAAAATGGTTTGGTTGAGAATTCATCCTCATTATTTAGGGTGCAGACTGTTTGATCCAGCATTCAATTATAGAAACTTTCCAAACCTCAAGAGTCCCTTAAGCCACGTTGAAAACCAAAGCTTGTTTACAACCCATAAGAAATGGGTGCAGGATGAAGGATGTAGTTGCCTTTCAAGTCAACATGACGTGCAGGCAGAAAGCTTCAAAGAACTGGGAGTTTCCCCACTAATGATCAAAAGATTTACCAAAACATAATTGCTCTGACTAATCCATCACCATTGTATTCATTGTGAGATAACAACCTCAAAAGTAGAGTTTCAGATGCACATACCTTGTCCACTGGCATATCCAGAAACTTAATAGTTAGTCTTCTAGCTTCAATGGCCCAAAACAGCCATGGAAGGACCAAGGGAAACACAAGCATATAAAACTACATTTAGCATCCTTCAGTATGAATCGCAATGAACTGAATCTGGCAAGGAATGTACGACAGCCTTAAAACTTAGATTGTCTGAACTCAACCAAATCTCATAGTGGTAAAAGAGCAATGTATCATGGGTATGTTTTCTAAGATACTCAAACCCTATACTTGAGCCTTTTTATATGCTCCTCCTCAGTCCCTTCCCCCCCCCCCCCAAAAAAAAAGTTGGGAACTGAATTATATATTGTGAGAGAAAGATCTGGCCATCAAAAGGTCTCTAACTTGACCGCCAACTTCTCCAGTCCTACACTCCTACCCAAACGAGCTTATCCGGCACGTGAAAGAAAACAACACTTGCATAGATCAAATCATACTGGAAACCTGAACCAAATCTACTGAAATTCATATCCTCACCTTTCAAAATCAAAGGGTAATTGTACAAAAGACCCTGAGATGGAAGCGCATACCGAAATGCCGCCATAAGAGAAAGCTCATCCGTTTCTAGGCAATGGAAGTGTTCTGGAATAAGGCAATGGATCAAATGCAGCCCAACATGGAGTGTACAACATCCAAACTCGAGGAATTGGGAGTCTAGCTTTAGCTGAACTGACCCTGCAAGAAACTCAAACACGTCGCACCCTCCAACCCAGGGTTCCCCGTAGTTGCTGTGGTGTTCCTCTACAAACAATTCTCCAGGGCATGGCAAGGAAATGTGATTGTTCGCTTCTTCTCCTTCGTAGTGCAAGATAACCCCTGAAACCTCATCCAAGGATCCAAATTCAAAATTAGCAATGTTTGAAAGAACAAAGAAACAAATAAATAGTTACTGCAACCGAGTAAAAATTGAATTTAAATTATATTCATTCCCACCTGGATATCTCCTACCTATAAATCTACAAAATTCTTTGTTTATTAATTTATATATAAAAAAATAATCAATTCAGGCCAGTTGTACCCCCACCCGCCTCAGTTTCTTGGCATGTGTCTGAAATTCAGGCTAACAAATCCCAATACATCAGCCTGAGAATTTCAGGGACATGGAACTTGCTTAGGCAGTTCGCCAACCACACCCGAGCCCTTTTATATTTGACACAGATGACAAAGTAGAATACAGAGGAGTCTGTCTCTTTCCAGATATCCAAAAGAATTCGAACCAACATTGTTAAACCCTATATCTGAAATAGGATATGTTGCACATTGTTACACTCTGTGTCAGTGTTGAACAAATACCCAACTCTAGGGGTGATATTCATCACTGTTGTAACTCTTTTTTTTTTCTGGGAAGAAATTATGCTGCAACTTGATGTTGCATGTTCAATTCGATTCAACAGCAAAACAATAAATTGAACACTCGAATATGAAGAGAGAGAGAGGAGCGTACTGGTTTAAATCTTCAAGCTGTTGGGCGCTGGTGCAAGGGTTAATGCCCTTGCGGAGGACATTGAAGTTGCAAATGTAGGTTGTTCTGCTGGATTTGATCTTTCACCCATTCAGTGTCTTCTGTGAGTTGAGAAGTCGGTCTTCAGTGAGAGGTCGATGAGAGAGATGGTAGTGTAGGAGAAGAAGGGGGGTTTACAGGTTTTGTGGGAATTTCTAATCGAAGTGTTCAATCCATTTGTATCTGGAATAGAAGAACAAATTAAAATTTTTTTTTTTCCCTCAACATTCGTGTTCAAGTTGGCTCATCAATGGAAAACATATAATACTGGGCCCTTTGTTCAAGCTACAAGGGTAAAGTAGAACCATCTCTGACAACGCAAATTTATATTCTTCGCTGGATGAATCAGTCTGCAAATGGGTTCCAATCTGCTCCTCAAACAATCAAAGGCAGTAACAAAGTTGCTACAAACTGGAGCCTAAAAATCATTTCAGAAACAAAGCAATTGTCGAAAACACCATTACCACCACCACTTCAAAGTGGTGTTTCTTCACTGGCAAATGACATGATAGACTTGCAGTATATAACAGTAGACAGTAGATGAATGAAGAGAATTGAGCACAACAACCAGCACAGGGAGGATAACTAAATAACCCTCAAGCATTTTCTAGATGCAAACAGTGCTGCTATAGACAAAGTGGACAACAAAGCCAAAACATTACAAAAAATAATAAAGAGGGGACATGGGCCATATTTTTGCGGCAGGTTCATTGATCAGTAGCAACAAATCATGAACAAGTTGAGTAGAACGTGAAGGTTATCTGTTTCAAACATACCATCAACACTTCAAGAAAAAGTAAGAACTTACCCAACAAATTCAACATACTTTGAAAAGGCAGGTGGTGCTAATATGGCCCTGCATCGGGTATGGGCATTTTAACCACAAAACTAGGTGAGGCCCACAAGTACTTAAATTGACATTTGTGGTTAAAAATGCCTATAACATTTGGGTACCATTTGGCTAACATTCACTTCTTTTAGATGAAAAAAGAGCTCAAAGCTTTATCATATGCAAATAAATCCAATCATGTATCCTCCAAAACCTTCAGTATGCTGAACCTGGCAAACAAATGGTATTATTTATTGCTGAAAGGAAGGCACAGATTACCATCATAATTTTTGAAGAGGACCAAGACATGGATAGCTTGTCTTTGAGGTACAAAATCCCCTTCGCCACAGCTTGCTTGAAGCTGAAAGCCACGACAGCATGGTAATGAGAGATTGTAAAACCTCACCGGCAATAAAACTCTCACATGTACCATTTACATAAAGACGATATGAAATCTACAAGTTCCAAGTTTTGTGGAAGGAAAGTATGACAGTTTCGGTAAAAAAAAAAAAATTTACAAAGGGAACTCAAATGCTCACTAGAAACAATTTTTTCATAAGTGTATCACGACAATACATAATACATAAATATATTGAAATACAACATCAGTGTCACACAACTTACACTCCCAAAGGCCCGAAAGTATTGTAGACAATTGACCAAACAGATAACTTTGTAAACTACTAAATATACAAGGTACTTTTGCACCACCTATTATCACCTCACAACCTGCTCTTCAGCATTGTTCTTTAGTCTGCTGTAAGAGTCAGAATCATCTATTCTTAAATTACCGAGCAAAGCATCACGACCAGTCAGAACGATATGGAAGAAACCCTCTACTTCCTTTGAAAGAAGATCCAAACCTTGCAAGAGCCTTTCAGAACTCTTTCTCAAGTTCAAAACAGAATTCTGCAATGTTTCTTCTTCAACAGGCACATTACTTTCGCTGCCAATCTTGGGATACAACCTCTTGACACTTACTTCAACAGCTTCAAGCTCTTTCAACAGTGTAGGACTTCCATTTGAAACTAGACTCCTAATCACTCCATTTACATTAGCTTGCAAATCGTTGAAAATCTCTGCCCACAAGAACTTGTCAGAAACATGCAAATTCACCAATGGCTTTGAAGAGCCTGAGAAAGCTGCTGCAAATAGGCTACAGACAAATGTTGTCTGAACCTTGACCCCATACATGGCTCGCATCAAAACCTTTCCCTTTGCTGAGTTCTTAACCTTATTCAAGTGAAGCGATTCGATGAGACCATGTAAGATGGTAGAACAGTTCTCAAGCTTTGGGTTTCTGAGACTAATCTGCTTCATCCAATCACCAAGAGAAGAATGAGCCCGCAAAAGTTGCTCATGTGATGGAGAGGCTTTAGAGATGTCCAACAGATGTAGAACGCATTGAAGCAAAAGATGAGCTTGGTTGATCCGAGAGAGCTCAGAGCTAAAGGCAAGACAAATGTCAAGCAACTTCACGCTATTATCCAAGTAGATATCCATCCATTTCTCATCCCAATCAGCGACCGGGAACTGAAGCTCAGCAATGAGAACTTTAATGTCAGCATATGTTTCAGAAAGCAACTCCATTGCTAATCTCATCCATGAAAAGCTAAGGACATCGCCCTGGTCTTTCGGCTTGAGCTTCTTCAGCCTTTCAGCTTGAGCTTCTTCGAAGGAATTTAACAATCCCACAATCTTCGGAGACAGGTTTGACCTCCTCGGAAAGATCATTCGTAAAGGGTTTCCAAAAGGAAAGGCTGGTGGATGCCCATCATGCGGCCGGCTCATTCTGATATGCACAACTATCAAGAAAGCTTATATTTAGAAAACTGCCTGTCAGCACAAAATGGAAACAGAGATGGCATAACAGTATTAAGGATGAGGATTTTTCTAAAACCTATCCAATAAAAAAAGGAGGATGAGGACCATAGTCCAGAAAACAGTGCGCCATAGGTTCTCTCATAGAGAAACATTCTACCAAAACCAAGGTTTAAAAACCGGGAATTGTACATGGGATTAGCCACCATCGATTCTGATTTGAATCAGTTGAAATCAGCAACGGATAAATTGGAATCGGGAAGAAGAAGCAATAATTTCCGCTGTGATTCTTTGGAGTTTTTAATTCAAAAGACTATTAGATCTTGCTAATTTGCCATTAAGTTTCTGTTATTTTTCACAGACTAAAAGGAGAGAAGAAAATTAAAAATCGCAACAATTGAAGATCAAAGAGCATTTATGACTGAATCCAAAATAGGTCGCAGTAATCAGAATTAATGGGAATCAGGGTCAACAAGGCCGATTCCAATCCGATTTCTGAAACCATGAACGAAACCCTAAATTTTAAAGATAACCTTAGGACATGGTTAAATCTACTGTAATCCAAACAAAACACGCAGAAATGAGTGAAAAAATGATACATTTATAAGGGCATCTGAAGCAATCTGAAATTATCAAATCGATTTCAGTCCATTTGCTCACAAATAAAGAGCCCCTTAACCGAAAAATAATCATCACTTGAGAATAGGCTTGGAATCAAGACTACTCAAAACAATCAAACTTCAGAAAGCAACAAAATCCACAACTACCAAAACATGCATATGCAAGTAAAATGCAAAAAAAAAAAAAAAAAACAAACAAACAAAAATGAACCGAAGCAAACAGATTCCCAAAATAATCACACGAAACCCCGCAAAATAGCTAACCAGATGTTTTTCCTCTTACTTCTTGCTTAAACTCCCCATCTACACCTCAATTAACAAAGACAGAGCACATAGTGACCAAATCGGGAACCTAAAGGTCAGGAGCGAGATATTAGACCAACACAAAAAGCTAATCTATCAAACCCTAATCAAATATTTTTCTCAAAACAGAAATTAAAACCACAACAAAAATATGTATAAATTAGATCTTCATCGGGAAAGTTGATTGTGTTCGTACCTGAAACAGCCCTAAGGAAAACGAAACTGTGAAAAAAAAGTTGCAGACGCTCAAACACTACTCAGCTAGCACGGACCCTTCAACACTTTACCATGAAGCTTCAGGATTAAAATTTGGTATCTTCTGAGTATAAGCTTCATATAATAGGTAAGGTCTGTTGTCAACGGTTGTTCATAGATCGAACGGTTAAGGAATCAAGAGTCTAACTTAACAAGTAAGCATCAACGGTTAGATCTGATGGTTACAATTGAGGTCTGCGATGCTTTGCTTGTTCACGCACGAGTCACGAGACTCACGACTTCACGTTTTCTGTAATCCTGCTACACACAACAACAACTACGAAATGTCAAAAAACTCCAAAAACACTCAAACTTGGTAGGCTACTTCTGGTTCTGGTCCTCTGGACTGGGGACCATTGGACCATTCAAGAATGGACCTCACTTTTGTAATCTGTTATACACGTGGCAGAAATCGAAAAGATGTGGAGGGTTTGAGGTTGACTCCAACCATCCGATGTTTTGATTTCGATACATATGTGTCAAACCTTGCCCAAACCGGGGTTTTAATAATCGATAACGGCACTGGTCTGGATTGGACAAATTTACCCCTGTTTCTTTTAAAGTTTGTAAAAAAAATTATATTTTTCAGTTGTCCGTACTGATCCATCGATACGGGATCGGCCAGGAATCGGTATCGATCTCCACCAATATTGATACGAATTGATCGATTCGATACCGATTGCTCAAACCATGGAATCGACTGAAACTAGCTTGAAACAAATTGGAGCGAAATTGAATCCAAACTAGATACCAACCCAAAATTCATAAATAATAAACTCAATTGTTTCCATAATTATGGATATATTTACATGATAAATTGAACCCAAAAAGTACTAAACCATAGCTTATCGATTGATGCACCTGATTGGATTAGTTTTGGATTCACCCATTCTTGTCATCTCATGCTAAAACTAGTTAAAACGAATCGAAACCGAGCCAAATTGACTGATTGACACCCATATACAATTAAAATCCTCTGTAGTACCGTCAGAGCAATGGTGCATATCCAGCGGCACAGTAGAGGCCATGTGTGCCACCTGGCCTCTGTTGTGCCGTCAAATGTGCACCGCCTCCCCACCAGTACTGCAGAGGATATCTGTTACAAGAGCATATTGATACTAATACCAATGTGTCTTACCAAAAAGAAAAAAAAACCAATACCAATGTGTAATTTGTATCAAAACATCATGACAATAACCAAATCGATACCTAAAACCATGAGACTAACGGCCTCTCATTGGGACGAGAGAAGGTACGTAAACTTCGTAAACAAAGGGTGAAAGTTAATAATGACATTCATTATTTTAAGACTCAATTCTAACGTCCGATTGAAAGGAGAATCAGTTTCTTTTCTCACTTTGCCTCTTCATAATCTATGTATACCATATGTTCTTATAGTAAAGCTTTATTTATCGAAAAAAATATATATTTGTAATTATTTTCTCCTTTTATTATAAGAAAAATCTTATTGTAACCAAAGTAATAAATTAAGAAATTGTATTCTTACTATTTGCCCTTTGAAGATAAGTTTGGTCATTTTCACATAAATATTGTATTAAATATTATGTTAAATAACTTTAACTTTTTAAAAATTATTTTTCACCCCTACATTAAATAAATTTTGAGAATAAAACAATTAGAATTAAAAAAGAAGGTTACAACTTCCTAGTTCCACCACTTTAGTGACAACAATTTTTTTTTTTAATGGAAAGAAGAAAATTAGTGACAACAAGTTACACCCTTTATTATATATTTAATACTTAATATAACTTTAAATTTTGATTTGATAATTAAAATATGATTAACAACACACACAATTATTGTACCCAAAAAAAAAAAAAACACATCCAATTCCAGTACACCAATAAATATGAAAGCACTATATTTTTTGGGGAAGGTATTCTTTCTCATGCTTTCTCACAAAAAGTGAATATCCTACACGTATTTACTAAAATAAAAAATATCCCGCATAAATTTTTGTATTTGTATTCTATCTATTTTGAAAATGTAGGATCCAAATGGATTGATATTTTTTTTAGGGACTTGATTTTCGTGCTTGGTCATGTATAAGAGAAATCTTTTGCACTGGTTTTTAGTAATCATCATATTAAGTACTTTAATTTGAACCGTCCAAGGATAAAATAATGGTAAAAGATTTTGCATAAAAGAAGTATAGGAGAAGTATCTACCATTACTTTATCCTTGAACAATTCAGATTAAAACACTTTAATCTGACAGTTACTTTTCCTCTTATCAGATTAAAGTATCTTTACATTTTGGATTACTAATTGGTGCTATTGTGATAACGTGCAAATTACTTCCCAGTTCCCATGCTGGATGCCTAGGGAAACCCACTTTAGATAATGAATCGCCCAAACTCGATATCGAATCAGCTGGATCGGCCAAACTCGAGCAAATATGACACTTTTGGTCCAGTTTTTTTTTTTTTTTTTTTAATTTTATCCTTGTACGGGTGGATTGGATCGGTGTCATCGGTGTCATCTAGACTGATACCGATCCGATCAAAATCGGCCAATCCAATCCCACCATTCTGTTGATACTTGTATAGTCATTAGGATTAAAAAACATAGAATTGAAATGCGGATCAATCTCTGCCGATCTCAGTCACGATCAAATTAGAATTGGCCTGGATTGATCTGGATCAGTACCAAAATTGGTGTTTTACAGGCTTATAGGGGTTTTCCGACAAGCCAAATTGTCCGGAATCGAGTTCAGTCTAATTGATTCTGATCCAGATCAGCCGGATTCGGGATCAGCCTTGGCCGATTCTGATCCGGATCGGCCAATGCGATCCAGATTCTTGAAGCCTTGACAGTCACACATGGATAATGAATTATAATCAATTATTAGTCACCCATTAGTCTTTTTTAAATCTGTGAACGAATCTATTGTAGTAGTAAGTAACTAAAGATTGATTCCTGTTAGTCGTCACCTCCCCCACTAATGATCACAGTGTCCATAAGGATTACCTTTCCCATTCCACTCAGCCTCCAAGCATTTCTCTCAAAGTTTTAAAATTTGGAATCGGGAATGGAATCGGTCAGAGAGGATTCCGATCCGAATTAGACTGAATTGGGACTCTTATTATTTTATGATGAAAATCAGAATCGGTTTAAGAATCAAGAATCGGTCCGATTCAAAATGATTTATGAAGAAAATGACCAAAAATCGACTAATTCGATTCCAATTCTGATTCAGAAAACAACGATTAGGAACGGTGAAAATCGGGATCGGTGTCTCTTCATTACCGCTTGGAATATCTTCAACAACCAACATATAAAACTTCAAACACCATGTGAATGCACGCGGCCCCAGCAATTAAATATTTCTCTTCAACTTAAAGAAGAGCAACTGCAGCCTGCAGAGACAGTAATGGCATCGAAGTGAGGTGCTTTACTGGTCAATAGCCAGTATTTCATCACTGCCATGGCATTTGAATTCCTTCATAAATTATGCTCCGAGCCATGACATCCATGAAACCACAGTCCAAAAAATTCATTAAACTCAGAAACCCTGGGGTTAGAGAGAGAGAGAGAGTTATTCAAGACCCAGAAACCCACCTCCAGCCTGCCTAACAGCTGGCCCTTGTGGTAGGCAGCCCAGATCGGTGGTCTATGCCAACAAACCAGGACAAAACCAGTTATTCACTCTCTGTTACAAGCTTACTCTGAATCACAAGTGAAGTTTTTGCTTCAATTTAGTACATAGATTAAGAGGGTTCTAGTTCTACTTCCATAGGGCATCCGGATGCTATGTTTAGCAGAGACTGATCGAATAAAAAACTTTTATAAAATAGAATTTGTTTCATTAGAACAAGATGGATACATAGTGAGACAAGTGATCTCAGAACTGTTAACAGAACATAAACGAAATTGTTTAGAGACCTATATAGGAATACACAATCATTTCCAATTTTGAAATGGCCTATTCATCAGGACTAGGAATCAATATACCCTATCATATACAAATGAATCCCAATTCAAGTTAGGGCAGCTCAACTAACTACCTACCATCTATAAACATATAACAATGCTAGTGAAGATTTTTTTTTTTTTTTCAAATCAAAACTAAAGTGAAAGATTGATGAACGAACTAAGGGGGAAAATGAATTAAATAACTGGGAAAAAGTTTGTCAGTAGACCTATTTTAACCAATCATCTCCATCTAGTTTGCTGGTTTGGATTTCTGCTGCTCTCTCCTTCACTTGTATCAGAGGTTCCCTTGGTTACCTGTTTATCACCCAGTCTAGGAACAACCTGGTTTGTTGGTTGATATTCCTGATGAGATCGCATACTCTCTCGCCCAATTCGACGTTCCTGCAGAAAAGGAAAGAATATATAGAGATAAGGCGGGAAGTGAAAGCAAGCAGTACAAGCTCTCTCGTAATTTTTCTTTCCTGAATATCTGCTAAATAAAATTTTGAAGAATTTGAGAGATTATTTGAAGAAAACCTAGGAACTTACATCACGGAATAGTAAATCATCCGCCTCAAGCATGTGGATCACATGCCCCATTTTAGGTCTTTTTTGCGCATCAGGGTCAACACATCGCAGAGCAACCAAAAGAACCCGCTTGAGTGCCTTTGAAGAAGGCATTTCAGGCAATTTAGGATCCACTACTTCCTCTGATTTCCGATTTCCAACCATAGTCTTTAACCAGTCCACCAAATTCACCTGCAAATTGATGATATACATTTTAGTTGTAACCAAAACTTATGAAAGTTTGATATTAAGTGAGGTATGAAGAGTAAACATGCAAGTATTTCAAAATTAACAACCTCTCCAGGTGGTCGATTGTATTCAACAGGATTCCTCCCAGAAATTATTTCCATGATTAGTATTCCAAAGCTATAAACATCACTCCTCTCATTCAACATACCAGTGCAAGCATATTCAGGAGCCACATACCTATAAAATACATGACTTAATTAGTAATAGTCAAGAAACAGCTTTGATTACCCCAGAACATGTATATATTGAAGGAAACTAAGAAACAAAAATCCACCAATCCAGATTTAAACAAGGAAGCTGACTAACCCAAACGTTCCCATGACACGAGTTGTAACGTAACTCCTCTCGGAACATAAAAGTTTAGCAAGACCAAAATCAGAGACTTTGGGGTACCACTGTCGGTCAAGTAATATATTACTAGATTTTACATCTCGATGAACAACTTTTGGCTCAAGACCCTCATGAAGATAGGCCAAACTGCAGAGACATTTTCCACCTGGGTTAGATATGCGTGAAAATGAGAGGAGGGGGAGGAGGAGAGAAAAAGAAAATTAATACAAATTTTAGAGGAAAACTGCAGTACCCTTTCGCTGTTCCAAGGATAATATTCATTCGAATGTCCCATGTAAGAGGGGTGACTGGCCCCACCTCCCCATGAAGCCATTGATCCAGATTACCATTGTCTACATACTCATAAACAAGCATCCTAATCAAAAAACACATGAAACAGTAAGTCATACATTTATCAAGCTTCAAATCAGATTGTAATAACTCAGTTTCCACAGAATTTCATGCCCAGGTAGAACCTAACTACCATCAGCAAAAACGCGCCATATGGGACTTGAGCTTAGAGACAATTGCACTTAAATACATGTCAAATATTCATACCTGTAAGCTCCTTCCACACAGTATCCAAGCAATCTGACCAGATTTTTGTGTCTAACTCGGCCAATTACCTCTACTTCTACTTTGAACTCCCTCTCAGCTTGACCCCTGATAATTCATTAGTCCAATCAATTAACTAGAATATCATGAAGCAATATATATACAATCAGAAAGAAATTTCCCCATACATACAAGGATACTAAGCCAAGACGCAAAACTAAAGTGTCTGTAGTGAATCTATTTTCTTAACAGTTACACAATTTCAGGATAACAACACAAATTTAAGTTTACACAGTTGAAATTTTGTTTAGGCCATCCTTGAAGTGATGTGAACAAATTGTCAAAAATATTTAGGATATTTTCTCAGCTTGACAGTCCATAAAAATAAGACAGCAAGTTTCGAAATATCAGTATGGAAGCAAGAACTAAATTGAATTAGAACCCCAAGATCTTTTTCTTTTTCCCACAATAAATTAAAGCAGCATGGGAGGGTTCCAATAGCCTATTTTGAAATAAGAAGAAATTGAGTCTCTGAATTCAGTTAAAAAGTTTTGTAGAGCTCCTGTTCTCAGACGAGAACATATTGGTTGTGGTTCATAAAACCCGGTTAAAAGTGAGATAAAAGTTGCTTCTCTTAGAAAACAGTTTTCCTCTGTAAAGAATAAAGAACCAAACATGAAGCCAAGTAAACAACAAAGCAACAAACGCCACTGAAATGTAAGGGAGTAAGGGACCTTGGTCCCTCCAGCTTACATACACCAAGAAAAAAGTGTAATCTATCCATCAAGAATTCCTTCTTCTATAAACCAAAAACTGTAAATAAGCAATTCCGCGTTCGTAGAATAAAATACGGCAGACGATTCGGGCGCTTTCTTACCTGTTATTCAATAAATTCTTCACAGCAACTTGAGTGTTGTCCGGCAAAACGCCTCGATAAACGATTCCATAACCACCTTCCCCAATCACATTCTCGTCCGATAATCCGTTGGTCGCCGCTTCAAGCTCCCTGAGAGTGTACCAGTGACCCCAACCCAGATGCGAAACCTCGGGAGGGCCGACGGCCATGGAAGTGGAATCGGTGGCGTTAGTCGATCGGCTCTCTCCACTGGCGTGGGATGAAAGTCGGTCGGAGAACACCACACGATGCTCAGGCTTCCCAATGTCGATCTGGATCTCGGGGAAGGCAGGGGGCAACGCAGGGCGCTGATCCGTAGCAGTAACATGTACAATCTCTTGGATTTCCTTGGAGACCACGGGGGTAAGCTCACTGGCACTAAGCTTCTTCCCCTGACGAATACGGTTGTTTGGAGATTTACGGCGACGAGACGCAATGCAGAGAGAGAGGAGAAAGAGTATGAGAACGATAAAAGCTCCGATGCAGATTCCGATCACGACCCATAATCGGAGACCGAAGATTGAGGTCCGCTTCGAGAGCTCACTGTTTAGGAACGCCGCATCATAGACCGACATAGTTGAGACTCGAGAGCGAGATAGACAGAGAGATAAGGATTGAGAGAGACGTCAGTCGTCAGGTTTCTTAGGATAGCCCAAACGGGGATATTGTAGGGGTATATATTACATTATATCGCCAGAAAAGCGGAAGTTTTCCGGTGAAGTTCCGGCGAAGAGGTGGTTGTGTGTGGGAAGGAAGTGAGAATTAGCTACTTCGCTTGCAGAGGACAAATTGAATGTGAAAGAGAAAGAGAGACAAAGTGGAGTCTGACAGTGAGTGATCTGTGAGACCATGACTTAATGGAAAATTGAATTACGTAATTATATTATATTATATATCTCCTTAAGATTAGCTAGAATGCCATAATTGTCCCAAACTTTTATATTACACGTCTCTATAAACCTGTCTCCCCCCTAATAGAATGCCGTAACGAATTGATAGACATAAGCCGAACGGTAGTCCGTACAAAACTTCAAAAACTTCGTATCAGAAGCACGTGGCATTCATGCATAGAAGAAACTGGGCCCCTTTTCATCCCTGCAAGGCAGCAATTGTGCAATTATGGGCCTGGGCCTGAACCTGGGCTGAATTCAGGATCCGACCGTTGAAATGATGAACCAAGGATTCAAGTATTGGATTGCATAGAAGAAACTGGGCCCCTTTTCATCCCTGCAAGGCTGCAATTGTGCAATTATGGGCCTGGGCTTGAACCTGGGCTGAATTCAGGATCCGACCGTTGAAATGATGAACCAAGGATTCAAGTATTGGAAATGGGTTTGACTGATTACGGTCGGTCGGATTGGAATCCGGAAGACCGGATCTGGATCTTGATTCCACTCTATAAAATCATGTGATGGACACAATAGCCCTTTTTAAAGTTTGTTGATTTCGAATATATATCAGATCCAACCGAATTTATCACACACATGATCGTCCAATTGGGACTGAGAAAGGATATTTTGGACGTTGCCAAGAGGGAGAGAGTTAATGATATTTAGTATTTCAATAGTCTATTCATAACTCCAAATTACCTTCAACGAAGGGTGGTGGAAAACTTTCTTCATTATCTTATTTTTATTTATTTATTTTTTTTTAGGAGAAAACTTTCTTCATGTCATGAAATGTGGGAGTGGGTTCAGGGGTCGGGAGGTTACCACATGGGGAGAGGATCCAAACTAGGTTTAGGAGGGGAGGGGAGGGGAGGGGAGGGGAGGGGGGAAGACAGGAGAGTTCATAGGACATAAAGGGGACGGGACCATAGTTAGCAAAAATGGAGTCTTATGGTACAGGTTTTAAGTCGTATAAAATTGCAAACAGATGGTCAAATTAACGGTCAAAAAATTAAAGAATAGTAACAAAATGAAAAACAGACGGTATGGATTTTGAACGTTTATATTTTTTAAAAAAAAGAAGGTATTATTCTCACATAAATTGAGAAATTTTTA
Organism: Telopea speciosissima; assembly: GCF_018873765.1. NCBI lineage: Eukaryota > Viridiplantae > Streptophyta > Magnoliopsida > Proteales > Proteaceae > Telopea > Telopea speciosissima. Next base: position 82,768,957 of record NC_057916.1, on the reverse strand, counting down.
TTTGAAATAGATGTTTTTAATTTCGGTGTTTGTGCATTGACCTTGAATTGAAGGTGATATCATGAAAAATATAGCTCTTTAAGTCATCTTTACGTTGGTGAAAGAATCAGGCCGATCAAAGTTCGGGAGAGAGAGATGTGGTCAGTTAAGTAAGTCATTGTTCAACAAAGTCCAATGTCTTGAAAACACCCAAAAAACAGGAACGTGTTTTAAACAAAAATGCTTATCGTTTGCCATTTTTTCCCATATATTTGGGGAACATACGACGAAACATGGTTAAAACAGTAAAAAACAGGACTATGTTTTTGCTAACAGAGGAGAGGACTACCCACCGGTGCCATAAGGCAGATGTGAACTCAGGAGAGTCATACCTCAACCTCCTGGGATCCTGCATCCATCAAGTTGACTACACATCCAGCTACGCTACTAGCTGGTCACAAGAACGTGGAATATATTTAGCATAGAGTGTGAAAAATGCAGTTTGTCTAAGAATCAACCTAGATTATTATATAGGAAAAAGTTCTCAAGACACCAATATACAATCGGCGTCTTATTCTCTCCTAACTTAACTATGTGAGTCTAATATCATTATTAATGTCGTCATTGATGTGGTGTGAGAGATTTACTTGAAGACTCCTGAAGAAATTTTATTTCCAGTAAAAGAATAAGTATCAAACGATATGCCACGTAGGCCATCGCTTTCTCTACCATTTATATCATCTATCACCCCTTTTCCATGTGATACAACTATAACTACTGAAATAATAGCAAAGGGTGAGACCTACTTCTCAAGAAAATTCAGTTGAACCTAACCAGCCAAATCGCACAGGGCACTCTTGCTAGACTTCTAAGCATTCACCCCATAAAGCATGCTCGTTATGGATTGATATTTGACCACTTAGATGAGTCTCTTGTTCCTATCACAAGGATCTAACCATGTAGATTAATGTGAAGTATGAAATGATAAATCTAAATTTTTATTGTTGGAAAGCCTAAATAAGACTATTTATTTTGTTAATACGTTTAGTTTCGACGGTATTGAAAAAAAAATAAAGCAGAAAGAAAAAGCGTATATTGGGAATTCATCAATGATGTCCGCAAAATAAGGAAATAAGTTGAGTTTTTTCTTCTTTTTTAATCAATTAGAATCCAAGGATAAAACCTTCATGCAAGATCATTAAGTTCATCAAGGCGAACCAAATTTTTGTTGTTGGAAAGCCCAAATAAGACTATTCATTTTGTTCATATGTTTATTTTTGACGGTGTTAAAAAAAAAAAAAAGCAGAAAGAAAAAAAAAAGTTGGGAATTCATCAGTGATAAAGTCCAAAAAATATGCATGAAATTCATAGAAATTAAGGAAATAAGTTGAGTTTTTTCTTCTTCTTTTTTAATCAATTAGAATCCAAGGATAAAACCTTCATGCAAGGGTGTCAATCTGGAACCGTAGCAAATCGCACCGTTGCAAAAACGGTACGGTATGGCATGGTCAAACGGTATTGACCACGGTACGGTTTGGTAACGGTTTTTACATTCATACCGTCGGTATGTACCGAAACCGTACCATTTTACCGAAATTTGTACCATGTATCAAAATTGTACCGTCTTACCAAATTTGTAATGTAACCGTACCATTTTGAGGTATAAACATGTAAAAAAGAAAAATAAAAGAGTATACACCATACGGTGATACACTAAATACTAATACTAATATGGCATTCTTTGATTTACCAAAAAAATATGGCATTCTTTGTTTTAAAGATCCCATATTTAGACCATTTTTTAATACCATTTTTGTGAAAATCAATTTCATACCGTTTTTACCGTTTTGTATATCGTATCGAAACCATACCATAGCAGTACAATAATGGTATTGGGAATAGGATTTCTAAACGGTATGGTAACGGTATTAGGTACCTATTTTTTGTATCGTACCGTATTACCGAAACCATACCGGTTGACACCCTTGCCTTCATGCAAGATCATTAAGTTCATCAAGGCGAACCAAATATCTACCACATGACAAATTAGATGGAGCCCAAATTTTATTTATAGGTAGACCCCCAAGTACCTACTCACATGTAAAATTCCGGTCAATACAAAGATTGTTAAGTGACAAATTAGAAATTTGAAAATTCAAGAGTAAGGGATAATGCACAGTTCTACATGCCTCTCTCCTATATGGTTGCTTGACCAAGTCACTGTCTGATGGCTCTTGCCTCAGTTTCTTGGGATGAACCTGAAAAACTGCATTCTATAGAACTTGATAATAGACACCATTAAAGAACAAGCACGAGGCTCATTTAGATTCTCTGATTGTAGGGTCAAAGCTGCCATCAATGATTACTAGGAGATAATTTCAACTCGGAACTTTGAACATGGTGGTATCCAAAGGAAATGGGAATGGTAGGTAAGGAAGGATCATCAAGCATATGAAGCAATTTTAAAATATTCACTCATCTGCAAATGTTTTTTTATTAAAGAGACTGATTCTTTTCTGACAAAATAAAGTGAAAAAAGAAATTGCCACAATACTAAAAATCCTCTTCCTTTTTTTCACCTCCAAGGATGATGTATTAGGATTGAGAATTAAGTGACTTGAAAAAATAAAGTAGGGTGGGACACTTATATGTTCAATTCACAGAACTAATGGACCTGTTGACCATTAGATTATGCTATTCCAATGGTGAGATCCCCTTCATCGGCAATGAATGATAAATTTTCTCTTTAAATTTATGTAAGAACTAGAACCCCTCAGCAAAATATGTAGAGATGAACTAATGCAAATTCCCTTGAAGCAAAAGGTAGTTCAATTTAGCCCCCTTTTCTCGCTCCTCACAAGCCAATTCATAGAATACGAACCAGGCTTTTTAAGAGTGATACAGAATCTACAACCAAGGTTCCTGTCTATAAACTATGACCATTCCTCAACAATGAGAGAATCCATTCTAGTTGTACTAAAGAAATCTAACACCTTGTCTCCACTATTCTAATCTTCTCATCCAAAAAATCAATATGAAGCAACCTAGAGAAGATTAAGCTACCTTTTGACATATGGCTGGCAAATGGGCAATGCATTGAAATGGAACCTTGCTGGCAAAAAGCTGGATCTCTAGGCAAAAACTCCTTCGCAAGATTTCATTTCATCAGCAGTTAATAAAGAAAGTAAATGTCTTACTCCAGGTATAATGGTCCAAAAATTCAATGGCCGAACTCAAATGCAAATCGCATTTCAGCTGGACTTCCAGTTTCTAGTGCAAGAATAAGGTCTGTATTTGGGCCAGGATTTGTAAGGTCACTGTAGAAAAATCAACAGAACGAAACAGCTAGAAGTAGAATACCATGTCAAAGCGTTGTTCTTGTTCCTTTTCTTTCTATTTTCGATGATGGCAACAGCGTATCAAATAGTTTGTTTCATGAAATGGGAACTTTTGCGGTGCTACAACAGAAATGTGAGACTCTCAGTTCCAACTTGATTCATATGGAAAAAGTAAAAGAAGATTGATTAATGCTCATCCTTGCAATGGTCCAACTTGATGACAAGATGGAACATCTCTAATGGGTGCAGCAAGGCAAGGCACTCATATATGTCGTTTCCTGTCAAGAAATTATCCCTCATTCTTCCTTTGTCAGTCTGCTTTCTTGTCAGATTCATCAAGCGCTGCCAGTCTTTCAACAAGTGGAGGATGAGAATAGTGATAGGTTGAGTACCATGGATCAGTGTTCATTGACGAAAGATTTTCTTCCTGCAAGCCAATAAGCCCTCTAAATCAAGTGCACAATTAGCATATACAACAAAGATGAATGTTCACCTCCGTGCGTGTCATAGTCAACTGCAGTGTTTTCCATCAATAATTGAGAAAAGCTTGTCGCTTTGACAATTCTAGTTCAAGAGCTTAACTTAAACAAATTAACAGACTTATTCCCCAGGTGGATAAGATCGCTGGACCTAAGTTTCAATGCCAGAAATGTAAAAATGGAGGAACGGCGGAGCATTCCCACATCACTCCATTCCAGTCCATCCTAGATGAAGAGAAACAGAGACCAATAATGTTTATATATGAAACTGACAATAATCACCTGTAATTTCACAAGACCTGCTTTAAGTGCCTTCACAAAACCAAGCTTCTTAGCAAAAGCATCAGCCTGATTAAAGAAACAACCATTTCAGTTTGGGTAGAGAATCAATGACACTTCAAAAAAGTTTGAGGGGGTGAGACAGAGAGATATGACAACAAATGTGACCAACATTACAGTGACAACTAGTTACCTGGAATTCAAAAGATCGACTAACAAGATTAAGACCAAAGCTAACAAGATGCTGGAGAGGAATTACGGTGTGCTGCAAATAACAAAAAAACCCATGTTAAGGACAAAGGCAAGTACCTGCTGAGAGAATGCATTCCCCCCCTTGAGAATCACACGTCCAGACAAAAATAAGAAACTAAAATAAACCTAGTAAACCCAAATTATGTTGACTGAAGGATTGAATAAAAGTAGTAATACGTGCAATATCGAAAGATCAACTGAGATTATTTAACTTATGCATGTCCAAAATACATGAATATACTATATGTCTATAATAATGATACCATGTAATATGTAAGAGGATAAGCTAGCAAGGGATTGAAACATATCAGGAGCACAATATGGTGTAGATTCACATATTTCATTCTTTACCATTCCCTACTGTTGTATCAGTTTTCTCTTCTTGGTGCTAGCATGTTATTATACTTTGCGTATCCAGTGCCCTTCTCAGGTACTCTACTCATAATATGATTAGTATTCCTTAAAAAAAAAAAGAGGAAACAAAGTAAACTCGCTTCGAACTATTGATAAATACAACAACCAACAGTTATCCCAGTTCCCACACCAACAGTTGGGAGGCCATTCCCCACTATCAGCTCCATTCTGCCACATGGAAAGCTAATCTGCTCATTTCGACCAGTGAGTAGATAAGGAAATTCTCTAGATTGACGACATTTCAAATTTAGTGGCCCATACAGCCACACTAAATAGAATGGTCGACAATGTAAATTAAGTTTACTCTCTTGTTATGTTGATAGTCTAAGGGGCTGATTGATAACACTCTCAAAAAGTGATTCCAGTGTTTTTTGATTCACGGGAGCAGTTTGGTAGTGGAATTCCGCTTGGCTACTTCGGTTTGATTTCATTCTCCCAAACAAAATCTTTCATCCTCAAACTTCTCCATTCTCAACCTAGGGCAAATCTGCTTTTGTTAATATCTTAACAGGTGAAGGACTAAAGTTTTGGAAATACCTTCTTCTGGCTTCTTCCGCTCCTCAATGTCAACCTTAGCCCTCCACATGCTAAAAACAATTTATCAAATCTAAAATAGATTTAGCAAAATGTAAAGTAAAATCTCCAATGGCCTCAGCAACGGCCTCAGCTCCTATACCCGTCCTCAGACGTACTTCATCTTTACTAAGCCTTCTTGTCAGCTTGAACCCCTACAACATATTGTAAATATGGGCAATAGACCCAGAGTCCACCATCCATGTATTAGTAGGTTTCTCCGACAAATTAGACTCATAAAAGACTAGGCTTCTTCTTCTGAGATGCCAGGAAAGCTCGGCATTCCCTCTTCCAATGCCCGTTCTTCTTGCAAAAGAAATAAGTTCTCTTCTTCTTGCTTTTCTAAGTTTTCTTTGACTCGACCTTAGTGGCCTTCCCCTTGTCAGTCTTCTTCTTACCCTTATACTCAAAGGAAGAAGGCTTATTCTCTGTTGTCAAGACCTCCACTTTTTGGATGCAGCCTTTACCTCTTGCAACATGTTGCCAAGCTCAAGAAGTTCGATGGAGAATTTATTCATATTATAATTAACAATAAAAGATCTGTATATGTCCTGAGACGGAGAGTAGAAAATGACATCCGTTTTGTATTCTGCTTGAAAGATGTCCCTCGGTTCTTTAGCTCTTGGAACAAGTTCCGCATTTTCTTCACATGATCTATAACTAGAGTTCCTTAGGTCATCTTCGTGCTAAGGAGAAATGTCACCAGTTGATGATGGGTATGTCTTTCTTCTCTCCCATACATCTCCTTCAACTCCTCCATCATGTCCTTTGTCAAGAACAAATCCTTAACAGAATCAGCGATGGTCTTTTCCACATAATTCAATGCAAGGAGCTTGGCTTAGAGTTATTCTGACGGAACAACTCATAGCCCGCTTTGGCTTTAGGGTCCTCGGGGTGTTAAGGAAATCAGGTTCTTCTTGCTCAAGGATTGACATCAGACCTTCAACAGTTAGGAGTAACTTGATGTTCCTCCTCCAGTATACATAGTTTGGGCTAAGTCAAAATATGGACTTTGATAAGGTTAACGTAGTTGATTTGGGTCGACATAGTATTAAATCTACATGATGTACAAAAATAATGATTAACACGATTTACAACCATTGAAAAATGGTTAATCATACCTTAAGCTTCCCTCTTATCTTACAAGGTATGTATTGGAACTTATCAACCCTTACGCTCCTGACTTAGCCCATCGGAGTTAATCATTTGCATGTTGGTTGAGTGGACCATTATGTCCGTCATGTAGACTTTCAATGTAATTTAACCACTGAAATGTCATGCCCATTCTTATCGACTGACACACTCAAGTCAAGTGCAGACCCTTAATTTTGGAGAGAATTATGATATTGTGGGTTAATGCCTATTATCGCAGTACACGTACCATTGACCATATTCTCTACCTATCACATATGAGATGGGAGTAGACAATCTTATCAACCTATCCAAGTATTATACTATCGGCATCTACAAGAGTACATCGACAAGATCTCTACGCTCACAAACTAAGGAAGTCCATGGGAATCCCACCGACCAAGGTTTCCCATATCACACTTGCTTTAAACAATGAGGGATAAAGGGAACACATAATATCATAACTATACATCCAATGTATAAGCACATAAACACATCCATCACCAAAAGAATAAATACCAATGGTTATGGGATAGCACATATAGTCAACATGAGCTATCCAATGTAAACTCACTTTGATTACATGATAGAAGGGAGTAATAATAGCCTCATATGTCGCTCCCACTCATAACAATAATTATGTGACAATGCAGATGCAACTAATTATTACAAGGAAATAAATCAAAAACACGTTCCCATTCATGAACAGTAATAGTAGGTTTTGTGTTTTTAATAAAAAAAAGAATTTTTGGTTTAGAGTTTTTGAATGGTGATCTCTTGGAGATGATGCGTAAAGGGATTCTTTCCCTCACCCACCTTCACCATTTTGCATAATGACTTGTTTTTAAATAAATAAGAATGTATGTGCATTGGATACACATGGCCATTGTGACATGAGTTGTCATGGTAATGGTGATTTTATGTGTATTTGGCTTTTCTCACATAAAATATGGAATCTTTAACTTTAGCTTCAAGTATAAAATGAGGATCATGGTTATGGGATTTAAAATTAACATGCATTATATGGATGTGTGTGGTTGACATGGCATGGATGTGGTTTTGGATGTAAATTTCTCTTTTTTCTCTCCTCTATATATCTTATGTAAATGTTGTAATTCCCCTAAAGGTGTCCAAATTGGTGGACTGGTTTCCTGAGTTTTATCTTTTATTTAAAGGGGTTATAATAATTTTAAATTAGTTAAATTATTTGATGTAATCGAGATCGTGATTGTGATCATGGATCCATGCTCTTGACGATTCCGTTGGTAAAAAGATTGGAGGAGGGACTTGCTCACTCGGAGTGTTAAAGTTGTTTACAGTTTTGGATTTATTTCCTTGTAATAATTAGTTGCATCTACATTATCACATAAATATTGCTACGAGTCGGAGCGACATATGAGGTTATGATTACTCCCATCCATCTTGTAATCAAAGTGAGTTTACATTGGATGTGAGCTCATGTTGGCTAAATATGCCATCCCATAACCATTGGTATTTACTCTTCTGGTGATGGATGTGTTTATGTGCTGATACATTGGATGTATAGTTATGAACTTATGATATTATGCGTTCCTGTTATATCTCATTGTTTAAAACAAGTGTGATATGGGAAACCCTGGTCGATGGGATTCTCATGGCATCCCTTGGTGAGCGTAGAGATCTTCTCGATCTACTCTTGTAAATGCACCGATAGGATAATACTTGGATAGGTTGATTAGATTGTCTACGCCCATCTCACATCTAATAGGTAGAAAATATGGTCAGTGGTGCGTGTACTGCGATAGTAGGCATTAAACCACAATACCATAATTCTCTCCAAAATTAAGGGAATGCATTTGACTTGAGTGTGTATCAGCCGATAAGAATGGCCATGACACTCAGGTAGCTAAATTACATTGAAAGTCCACATGATAGACAGAATAGTCCACTCAACCAACATGCAAATGATTAACTCCGATAGGCTAAGTCAAGAGCATAAGGGTTGATAAGAGGGAAGCTTAAAGTATGATTAACCATTGATTGCGTTTAACCCATACTTTTCAATGGTTATAAATCGTGTTAAATGTTATTTTTGTACATCATGTAGATTTAATACTATGTCGACCCCAATCAACTACGTTAACCTTATCAAAGACCATATTTTGACTGACCCAAATTATGTTGACTAGAGGAGGAACATCAAATTACTCCTATCTGGAGAAGGTCTGATGTTAGTCCTTGAGCAAAAAGAACCTGATTTCCCCAACACACCGAGGACCCTGAAGCCAAAGCGGGCTATGAGTTGTTCCATCAGAATAACTCTAAGGCCAAGCTCCTCATATTGAATTCTGTGGAAAAGACCATCGCTGATTCTGTCAAGGATTTGTTCTCGACAAAGCACACGATGGACGAGTTGAAGTAGATGTATGGGGGAGAAGAAAGACATGTCCATCATCAACTGGTGACACTTCTCCATAGCACGAAGGTGATCTAAGGAACTACAGTTATAGATCATGTGATGAAAATGCAGAACTTGTTCCAAAATCTGCAGAACCTAAGGACATCTTTCAAGCAGAATACAAAACGGGTGTCATTTTCTACTCTCTGTCTCAAGATATATACGGATCTTTTATTGTTAATTATAACATGAATAAAATCTCCGTCGAACTTCCTGAGCTTGGCAACATGTTGCAAGAGGTAGAGGCTGCATCCAAAAAGCAAAAAGTGGAGGTATTGACCACAAAGGATAAGCTTTCTTCTTGAAGGTACGATTTGGAAATAGGTATTGACCAAAAGCAGATTTTACTTTACATTTAGATCTCCTTAGGTATTTATCCTTTCTAATTCTTACGTAGTGTAGCTACGCAACTATACTACGACTCTTAACAATTTAATACTTGCTAAAACTATTCCTACATATCCTACCCAAATTAAAGATCTCCTTACATAGTTATCCCAAGAAAATAAATAATAAAATCCTAAATATCTACCAGACTAAAACCCATATTTGGACCCAATTCTCAATCTGGGTTCCCAAACGGGTTTGGGACAATCCAAGGTAGTGTATTTGCATCAATTACCCCAATGTTGAAAAAAACTCGACCTCAAGTTTTGTAGGATGGTAGAAATAAAAGCTCACGAGCAGGAGCTATAAGGTCCATGTCTGCAGTTTGAAGAAATCCAAAATATAAAGCTTTAGGAGTGCATCCATAGTAGGAAAATGATGGGCAAGAACGAACTAATGATGTAGAATAGCTTTCACTACACTGGAATCCTTTATTACTTGATCCACGATCTGCCCATCTTCCATTGCCAATATTGGCTGTTCTAATTGAGGTTGTATCACTGGTGCTGCTTCTTTTGGCTTGGAACAAACATCATCAACTAACCCATGAAGAATGAATGTCTGGGGCATGGGAAAAGGAAGTAGAGTGCACAATCCATCACGATCAATGATGCCTTTTCGTTCGTCTAGCCATTCGCGACCCAATTTAGTAACATGCCGAGGAGAATCAAACATTTCACAATGAGCACCATAACAATAATAAGAAACGGAGAATTCGACGAATACATAATCCTCAAAGTGAATAATGATGTAGTCGTTCCCGGATAACATCTCTACCACAGATCATGAGGCAAAATTATTGCTTTACCCTTCATCAATAAACAACATAGCAACCTTTCCACTGGGCAAACGCAATCTAAATTTGAACACAAAAGAATCCATCGGTATAGACCCAAACAACTAAGGAGACTCAAATCAAGGAGGTATTGAGCTTAAGATATTAGTAGCATAATTATAAATAAAGTGAAGAACAATAGAATGGCAGTTTCGTAATATTAGAGTTAAACTAGGAAACACATGGGGGAAGGGCAAACTTGGAAGCACAAAAACTTAAGAGTTTAATGGAATAAAAAGTTGGTGCAGGGGGGTAATATGGGAAATAGGAGAAAATTAAAAAAAATGAATATAAGGTTTGGAAAGTGAAACGTTAAACAGGTGGGGTTACTTCTGGAAAAATAAAGAAAACAAATAGACAACACTTAAGGGCAGGGTAATATGGAGAGAAAAAAGGATTGTACCAAAAGAACTTATCATGGAAGAGGGGCAGACGACTTCGACTAGGAGTCTCCTGCATCGGGAAAAACTGAAACACTGGGAACATCGAGTTGGAGTTGGAGTCTACCGAACCAGAGAGGAAATGGCGGGAGAAGTGCTGCGATGTGAGGGAGTCGACCAAGGATGGGACGACTCGCGGCTGGGAGCTTCAAACCAGGTATGTAATTGTGTTTTTTTTTCCTGCTCGCTGTCTCGCTCTCTCTTCTCTTCTTCCTCTTTTTTTTTTTTTTTCCTGGTACTGGCAGAACCAAGAAGGTTGGTGGTAATGGGTTGGGGATTATGCTTAGGGAATAGAAAGGGATGGGATTGGGGTCTGAGTTAAGGTTTGGGTGTTTGTTGGTGGGAATTGCAGGGGTGGGATGGGTCACTAGAATCAATGGAAGGATGGGTCTGTGATGCAGATTCATCATCGAAATGGGCTTATTTCTTTAGAAATAAGTCTAGGGTTAAGATATATACATATGTTTGGCCTTTGATCCCAAGGGTTTTCTATGTAATAAGCCACTTTAATGGGCCTAAACTAGGGGTACATAGGTTGCATACGGGATTAGCCCAATACTTAATTAATTTTCATGTTTTTTATGTTTTAAATTGAACCATTCCAAAACTGGTTTGAACCAGTGGTTCAATTTTAGTGATTTTATTAGTTTTTCTTTTAATTGTTTAGTTGGCTGGATTAGGACTCTATTTTGAGTCTATTTCAGTTTCCTAGTCAGTTTAAGTTATCTAATAGGTTAGGGATTAGGTTAGACCTTTCCTTTTTAGTGTAGGAGTCTAATTTTGAGTCTTTCATATAAGGTTGTAAGGGGGCCAAGTATTGACTACAAATTTGATTAATAAAAATAGCTTTTGCTTGCTGCCATTGCTGTTGCTGCCCTGCTCTGCTGAGTGTTGCCTTGTGAGTCATATCAAGGTGAAAGGACTGGTGGATCTCCAATTGATTCCTTGCGTCTAGTAGTACCGGGAGGATCTTCTACTCATCGCCTTGCATCTTATAGATCAGGAGACCTTATCTTCTTCAAGCTGCTGCCATTGAAGATCTGCTCAACAAGTACTTTACAATTTCAGCAATCACCCTTCTTCTCCTAATCCTCTAATGGATCTATGGTATTAATGGTGGATGAGGAAAGTAGTAATGATTGAGGATTGGCAATGGGGATCTGGTCACATGCAAGGTGATTTTCGCGAGAATTCTGCCCAGCCAAATCTAACCGTTAGAACCTGCTAAAATTTTGATCGAATCTTCCTCAAACCCTAAGAGAGACTCAATCCAAATTTCAGTACTATCCACCCAGCCAATTGTCTGAAATTACACTTTTATCCCTCTCCTATGTCTACTAGGAAACCTCCATAACTCCAGATTTAACCATCTGATTTAGCTGTAACTTTCAGCATATATTCCCCTCCACCCTACCCACATTCAACCTAAATATTAAGCCCATTCGACAACCTGATTTCCTGTTATCATAACCCTAGATTCCCTCATCTCCCTCATCTTCCCCCTTTCAAAACCCTAATCCTAGTTGCTGCCCAGATCCATCTAACCTACTTCTACCCATCCAAAACTCATAAAACCTAGTTCATTAGACTCCCCTACACCTGCCCAGCTTTATCATATAAGATTGCTATCCATTACCCTAATCCTAACCCTAACCCTAAACTTGACCTACAACTCCAATTATGTCCCATCGAACCACCAGCAGCTCGACAGGTCCTGGATGTCTGGCTCCCTAGTAGGTCTCCTACCTATCTAGGACTACATTAGTCTGGGTTTTCGATTCGACCTCTGTTTCCACAAAGACGACTCCTCTTTTTTTTCCGGTCACAGACGGGGAAACAGAGAGGGGTTGAGGAAGACCTGGGAAAGGAGTTACTGTGAGTCGGGAGGGTGAGGGAAAGGAAAGTGTTTATGCAGAGTTTTTTTTTTTTTGGTTCACTGTTGCTGGTCTTACCACAGAATAGTAACAGAAGGGAAGAGATAGAGAAGAAAAAGAAGAACAGGTTGAGAGAGATTAACAGAAGGGAAAGATGATGGATCCTACGGCTCTGATACCAAATTGGTGGAAGGCCAGTTAGGAGAAGAGAAGAAGCTGGGAAAAACCAGAGTTGCAGGCGCATAAGAAAGCAGGGGGAGAGAAGAGTGCACACACACAGCCACACTAGCTTCAAACCATAATTCAACTACTCCATATTCAATCTACTCAATACGTTGGTTAAAAGCATATAAATAATAAAAGAAACAGACTTCAATATGGAAACAACTATACTAGGACTCTTAACAATTTAAAACTTGCTAAAACTATTCCTACGTATCCTACCCAAATTAAAGATCTCCTTACATAATTATCCCAATGAAATAAATACTAAAATCCTAAATATCTACTAGACTAAAACCCATATTTGGACCAGGTTATCGATCTGGGTTCCCAAACAGGTTTGGGTCGGTCCAAGATAGTGTATCTGCATCAAAACCTCCGGGTCTCCTGTAGCTCAGCGACAGCAGCTTCCCATCTCTCTCTCTCTCTCTTTCTCAAATCCATTGCCATTCCGGTTTCAGGGCTGAAGTCCTCTCAGTCTCCTTATGGTGTTGCATATTTCTATCTCAACAAGCATCAGCCCTGGTGGTGTGTATTTCTAGCTCAACAAAAAGGTATGAGCTTTAGTGAGCCGAGATTTCCCCTTTTATCTTTTTATTTTCAGAAGCTAGATTGAGTTTCTTTTTCCACTAGTTTTTATTTGGGATTTAACAGCGGTGTCAGTGTTTTGATCTTTGCACCTTTGTTTGATTTCTGTTAGCTGAGGTTGCATCTTCTTATGGGTTTATTTTTTGATTATCTGTTTGGGATTTAACAGCAACCTCAGCTAACAGAAATCAAACAAAGGTGCAAAGATCAAAACACTACTGCATCATAACACCACTATCAGTGAGCTCATCAGCTTAGGAGTTGTTAGATCTTGCCCTTCAGGAATTTTGTCAGACATTTTCAGTGGCATCTCTTCTAAAATGGCGGAACACCAAGTGTTAGGCCGTGGGGATGGTGAGCTCCAATCTAGAACACCTTAAATCCTTTTGGCCCCATGATAAAAATAATGATGGAAGAGCCTGATAGGAGAGAGACGGGTCATTGCAAACTCTTCTCAGGAATTCTTAATTACCAGCATTGTGAAGTCAATATTGAACAACTAATTCCTTAAACCCAACGCTTGTGTAATAGTTCAGATTTTTTAATACTGATATTGAAGGGTAGAAATATATCTTCTGTTCATCTGCTCTCTGTTGCTGTCTAATATAAACTAGAATGTTTTGTTGATCTTTCTCTCTACCCAATCCAGTAATGATTTGTACATGGGCCACATCCACGGATGGATTAAATTATGGGACTTCTTGTGTTTCTTCTTTGCCGGTTAGGAGTTAGAATTTGTATTGTTAGCTGAATATTTTCATGCATCCGTATTAGTTGATTGCTGGATTATTTCCTTGAATCCTTTGTCTTTCATAAACATAAACCAGATCTTAACGATTTGCAGTTTAACCCATTGCTCTGCAGCAAATCATTTCGTTGCAAATATCTTAAAGACTTAAGTTTCGGATCTTTATAGGTTTCAGTGGTGGAAATCGGATATTTTTCTTTAAGTTTCATCTGATCTCAACTTTTTTTTTCATTTTCCTTTACTCCATGTTTGCATGCCCTCATATAGGGCATGTGCGTTCCAATATGCTTGAAGTGGGTTTTAACCTAAAGTCTGTCAAGTGCATGTCTTTGTTTCCATTTAAGATTTTGTTGTGTGAAATGTCTTAATTTGAGTATATGTTGTATTTTCTAGGTTGTATCATACAGTTAACTAGATTTTTGTTGGAATTTGTATGTCTTGAATTTGATTTCTCTATCTTTTCTTTTGTATATGCTCATATGTTGTGACACATGGCTCAGTTTCTTTGATTTTATCCAGATGAAGGATAGAGACATTGTTTTGGCTCCTTGTAAATTCTAAACTCTACTTTATAGGTCTTTAGCTCAAATTTGTAGAGCATTTGAAACATGAGCATATCTCAAGTATGTTCCAAGGGGATGGTGGTTCGAATCCATCAAGATCTTTTTTATTCAACTGTTCATATCATAGTTATTAAGACAACTGTTCATTACTTCAATTGTCCAAGGGGATGGTAGATCGAATCCATTCTTAGACATATCTATACATAGATCCAAATGAGTTGAAGTAATGTGTTGACAGACTATTGCGACTATTTTCTTTTGTAGATAGGTAAGAGGTTTTGGTTCCTGGCCTAACTTCATCTAGCTACTAAAATAGATCCCCTTCCTCCCCCAACCCCCAACCCAGGAAAAAAAAATGTGTTGACAAAATGAAGATATTGCTTACACTATTATGAGGTTAAGGCATATGAGCAGGGCTGGTCTATCCATTACTATGAAGTTCAAGTTAAACAGACTCTATCGAGGTTGAGGCATATTTTGTGCCTTCAAAGAATTGTAATAATACAATTAAAATTATCGGAATTATTAGTTGTAGTGGTACCCTTGACAACATTTTAGTAGTTTCGAATGTTAGTATCATTGGATACGGTTAATGGCATTTTGCAAATATTAGGGAGGTTAAAAACTTGAAGAATGACATTTGACTAGTTAAAGTGACAAATTTGTAATTATCAGTGTAGGAATTGGAGTTATTCTATCAATTGCATACCAAGCGCTGATTTTTTAAGAATACTTCTCCATAATTCATTAATTCCTTTTTCCGTTTGTCAAAACTTTTTAAAATTCTGCAGATATGTTATTTTATTAGACTAGACCACTCAATCTGAGTTCTAATCTATTCTGATCTGTCTGTTGCAAGTTACAAACTTTCTCCTATTTCTGGCCTGTATTTTTCTGTTTTTGTTTTGGGGTAGGCTCTTCTTTTGGCCTACTACTACTGATCTTCTTCTCCTACTTATTATTACTTGTTCAATTATGTCATACCTTGTTTTAGATAAATTTTCAGATTGCATTCGTCTTCAATGTCTCTCCAGTATTGGTCTGTTTCACTTCAAATTTCACTAGTTTCTGATCTTGTTCTCTCTGAAATTTTTTGTTATGATTCTTAAAGAATACTGGTCAATATTGCTGTTCAAATTCTGGCAGTAGTTTTCTTAGTAGCAATAGGATTTATCCATAATTCCTTTTTCTGTTGACCAAATTTCTTTAAATTCTGCAGATCTGTTCTTCTATTAGAATAGACCACTCGACCGGAGTTCTAACCTATTCTGATCTGTCTGTTGCAATATACAAAACTTTCCCCTATTACAGACCTGTATTTTCTGTTTCTGCAACCCTGTCTATACTCCATACTAGTCTCTATGGCGTAGATCACAGGTCCATGTGTAGCCGCAGGAACAAGGTCCCAAAACCAACCCAGTGTAGTTCTGGGATTCAACTGCTGTAGAAGGCAGCCTGGTCTGATGATGTGGCAGGTTTTTGTTGGTTTGATGGAGCATCTCATAAGGCAGCCTAGTCCAGAATATTGACTTGCATGGAGGTCAATATTTTACATTGTATTTTAGCTACCTTCAATTTTAAATTACTATTATAACCATGTAATAGCTAGATATGGTTTCTAATTTCAGATTTAGAAAGTAGGCTTAGCTTTTATTTAGAAGTTTCAAGTTCAGTCCTTTGTTTCCTTTTAATTAGATTTAGTTTCTATTTTCGTTTGGTTTCTATTTTGTAATCCTTCCAAATAGCCAAAAGGGGAGTAACTATTTTGTGACCATGCTTTAATTATAAATAAAGGCAACAGGCTGTATTGATCAGCCAATGATGAGATTAGAAAAGAGAGAGAGTGGTTGTTAACCATGTAGCTGTGAGAGACAGGTACGGTGAGAGGTCGGTAGTGACAGACCCATCCCCATAGTTGGCACGTCATCCAGGCAAATCAAGGCATTGGAGGGGGCCTGGATGCAAGGCAACAAAAACGCCCACCTAGGCGACCAAGGCGACACGGTCGTCAAGGCAATTTGATGCCAAGGCAGTCACCTAAGCAACACCTAGGCAACGCCTTGACAACTACGCCCATCCCTATCCCCCTTCTTCTATCTATCCATCTTCTTCTACCTTTTATCTTCTTTCACTTTCCAATCAATTTGTGTGTTTGGTGATCTGCTACAACCTGTAATCGATAAAGGTAATCTGCTGCTGCTGAGGTCACAATTGATTGGGGATTAATTGGCTGAGATCCTGCCTGGGGCTAGGTCCTTCGTGATCCAGCCTTACATTACTTTTGGTGAATTTTTCCATTTGGGATAGGCCTACATTATTCACATTGCATATGTGGGCAACCAACCCCCCAAAAAAATTTAATCAAATAACTGTCAGACAATAAAATATTACAGGACCCACTACACGGACACATGTACCTTGGATTATGCCACACATAAACGAAGAGAACAGGCAAAATGTTAATATTAGCAGATCAAAATAAATTCATGCCCTCTCACACCACAAGCAATTACCAATCGTTTATGCATACAAAATAGAAGAAACATGTTCAGCACAAATTCATACCTGAAAGAATATTTAACAAAAAGACGAAAAAAAATAACACCTGAAGTATTTACCAACACAGGAAAAAAATTACACCTGAAAGATGATGAGCCCAATGAGCACTGGCTGTGTGTCAAACCCAAAACTTTGAAATAGATCCTTTGAGTTCCTCACAAGAGTATATCCTCCAAATTGCAAAAATGTAAGGACCTGCATCAATGCTAAATGTAATATACAAAGCTGAGAGATTGGACCAAAACCCTATATCCACACGAAAGAATGCCATTAGCCACTTCAGTGGACTAGACAGCCACTTAAACGAACTAGTCACTGAAGCGGATGATAACAAAGAAACGGCTCTTAGGGCTGATTTAGTATGATTTGTATGTCAATTTCATGGGGTGATTTCGATTTTGGAAATTGTTTGGTTTGATTTTTGCACCTTATTTCACTGAAATAGAAATCAAGTGAGAGAAAAATTCTGAAATAGGTGACAAGCCCTTTCAATTTTGAAATTGAAATTGCATTCACGCTGCTCTTTAATGAGCACATGGTAAACAATGGCTCTTTGATAGGTAAAGTAGTAATTTGCAATAAAAAATAAGACGTTCCCCTCTCTTTCGTTCTCATCTCTTCTCTTCCAGTCTTCCGTCTCACAAATCTCTTGCCCAACAGCGATAAAAGTAGAAAATGATTAATTAGGATTTTTCTTCATTTTCAACGTTCACCTCTTTCCGTCCAAGCCTGTTTGCTCTCACTCCACAACGGTGAATAAGTTGGTGAATAACAAAGAATAGTTGGTGCTTATCTCGCTTACTGTTCCTCTAAAGCCTCAACATTAGGAAGAAGTTCAATCTATATTTTATCTGTTTCAATCAGTAGAAAGATAGAGTGCTTTATCGAATTCAATGGCAATTGAAATTGTCATTTCAGTTTTTTAATCTGTTAGTGTAGAGCTTTTGTCTCCTTAAAGGAGAAAGGTGAAGTACCAGAAGAGTTTAAATGGATGAACCTTCGCTGTCATCTCTTCATTTGATGTAGGAAACAACATTTAAATGACTCAACTATGGTACAGAGATGGTGAACATAACAAAGTTCTAATAATACTAAAAATTCTGGGAGCCATGAACTCTGATTTATCACAGAAATGGTAGCAATTTAGAATAGCATAGTTGAATTGGTGTTTAAGGATAAGACATTTAGCGTAAGATTAGGAAAACTCAATCACAGTATTATTTTGATGTATTTTATTTGTTTAGAAGCTTAACCTCTTTGAAAAGAGTTCTAATTACATGTAAGATATAGTTTTCATTTTTTTAATGTAAAATATGTTCTGAAATTAAGTTATGTTAGGGCGACCTGTGGAGTGAACATGTTTCTAGATATTATGAGGTTTCTGCTTTAGAGAATTTGTGAAATGTGCATTGCAACATGTTCCCTGGACTGGACAGTATATTTTGTATTCAATATATTCAACTTTTGACTAAATGACCCATTGGTTTCTCCTTCTGTGTGGTGATGCCGCAATTGGATGTCTTTTGGGGAATATTCAGTACATAGATGGCCTTCTGTGGATATTCAGGGCATATATGGCTTTTTGGGGATATGTAGGACAAATTTGGCTTTTCAATACTGTAGATGCATTTCTAATTTTGAATAATCATGTATTAAACTTATCTGGTACTCTATAAATGATCCATTTGATTTTGCAAACACCATTATCGCAATTGAGGATGAACACATAGTGTCTATTGTGTTTTTTATTTTCATGTAATTTTTTGGTATATTTTATTAAAGACTATCATAGATGAACTACAACAACAACAAAAAAACTCAGCCTTATCCCAACTTAATGGGGTCGGCTACATGGATCCAAACAAAACAAGGTAGGGAAAACTGAGGTCTAATACAAAAAAAGGGGAATGAGGAGATGGGATATGAGATAAACGATAAGATGGGGTCTCTAAAGGAAAAGTGAAAGATGCAAGATAGAAGATAAAAGATAAACATAAGAGGAAAGAGGCACAACCTAGCAAGTCAGGAAAATCTCAGCTAAATGGGGTCTCTGCGTGGATCCTTGCCCTCCAATAGGCTCTATCTAATGTAGTCCTAGGTAGGAGTAGTCCCACTAGGAGCCAGGGTAATGGGATCACACACAAGGGCTGGCCGATTGGGTTAGGTTTTACTAATTTAGGTCAAAAACTAGGGTTAGGGTTGAATAAAGGTAATGGGGTTTATAGGGTTTTAATATGCAGGTCTAGGAGGCTTTAATGGCATATAAATATTAGGATTTGGATGGGTTCTAAAATTCTGCAATCCTAGGCAGAATCGAGTTGCAGGTTTTAGGTTTAATGGAGTGGGGGAATGGAGAGGTTGTAGTGGAGACTAAGGGCTAGGCTTAAGGTCGAGTGTAGGGAGAGGTGTGGGGGATATAGGCTGGAAGTAGGGTTCGAAATTGATGGCTAAATCTGGAGTTATGGGGGAGTCCTAGTTGAGGTAGGAGTTGCAGGTTTAATGGAGATTAGGGCTTGATGGATGGAGGGGAATGTGGATTAGGTCTAAGGGAAGATAAAGGCTGGTAGAAGAAAGTTTAAAAACAAATAGTAGGTTCAAACTTACTGGATTGCAGAGAACAATGGCAGCAGCTTGATAACTTGAAGAAACCTCCCGATCTTCACGATGCAAGGAGTCGCAGGAGTCCACCCACCCTATCCACCTTGAGATCCACAAGGATATACACTCACAAAGAGCAGCAGCAATGGCAGCAAGCATAAAGCTAATTTTTATTAATCAAATTCGTATCTAATGCTGGCCTCCCTTACAAACTTATATAGAAGACTCAAAAATAAACTTAGACACTAAAAAGGAATGGCCTAACCCTATCCCTAACCTATTAGGTAACTTAAACTGACTAGGAAACTAGAATATTAAAGGAAATAGACTCAAAATATGGCTGGACTTAAAGAGTCCTAATCCAGCCCAACTTACATCACATGACCACTTAACCAAGTCACATGATCACTTAAATTGAACCAGTTGGATGCAACTAATTTGAACCGGTTCAATTAAAAAACATAAAAATAAACTAAGTATTGGGCTAATCCCGTATGCAACCTATATATCTATATTTTAGGCCCACAAAAGTGGCCTATTACATTAGAAACCCATGGGATCAAAGGCCCAACATGTATGTAACCCAACCCTAGACTTATTCCCAATGAAACAAGCCCTATTTGGTGATGAATCTGCATCACTATCAAAGGTCATACTTGGTACAAGACCTAAACTATGCATGTCCTTCCTCACAACTTTTCCTATGGTCATTTTAGGCCTAACTAGGATTATATAACTCCTCCTTACTGGGGCATCCCTAGGCCTTCGTTGAACATGACCATACCACCACAAACAACTCTCTCCGAGCTTGTCATTGATCGGAGCAACTCACAAATCAGCTCTAATACGCTCATTCCTTACTTTGTCAATCCTAGTTTTTCCGCACATCCATTTTACCATCATCGTCTCTGCTACACAAAACTTCTAAATATGACACTTATTAACTGTCCAACATTCTGCCCCATACATCAGAGTCAATCATACAACAGTCCAATACAACTTTCCTTTAAGCTTTCAAGGAATACACCAGTCACACAGCACGCCAGACGCATCTCTCCACTTCATCCATCCCACTTTAATCCTCTGTGCAACATCATCCTCTATGTCACCTTCTTTATTTATGATTAACCCCAAATATCTAAAATAGTCACTTTGCACCGTGTCCGTAGCCATCATAGTATGACTAAAATTTCACATCACATACTCCGTCTTCATTCTACTAATCTTAAAGCCTTTTGTTTCCAAGGTTGATCTCCAACGCATTAGTTTAGCGTTAATCCTAGCTTTTGTCTCATCCACCAAAACAATATCATTGGCAAAGAGCTTACACCACAGGACCACTTCTTGAATGCTCTTGGTTAGGTTGTCCATGATAAACGCAAAAAGATAAGGGCTTAAGGTTTATCCCTGATGTAACCCATGGTAATTCCTTGCCTTGACCTTCCACAGATCTCACACTAGTCACCAGGCCCTCATACATATCTTTAATTACATCTACATATCTACTCGACAACCCTCTCTTCACTAGGACATGCCAGATTAATTCGCTAGGAACTTGGTCATAGGCTTTTTCCAGGTCAATAAAGGCTACATGGAGATTTTTCTTACTATCTCTATACCTTTCAATAAGCCTCCTCAATAAGCAGATAGCTTTTGTCGTGGATCTTCCTGACATATAGACAAATTGGTTCAGCGAGATATTAGTCTCTCCTCTCAAACGGGCTTCAATAACCTTCTACCAAAGTTTCATAGTATGGCTCATTAGCTTTATGCTCCTATAGTTATTGCAGCTTTAGTTATCGCTGTCATTTTTGTAGATTGGGACTATGATGCTTCTCCTCCATTCATCTGACATTTTCCTTGTGGTCATAATTAAGGGCGTTAAACGGTCCGGTTTCAGTTAAACGGTTTGGTTCAGTTTGGTTTTGACTGCTTGAGGGTAGAAACCGTAACCAAATCTCATAATCAAAACCTGGACCGTTTGGTAAATGGTTTCGATTAAATGGTTCTATACGATTTTACACGGTTTTGGTTAGACGGTTCTGAACACATTTTCTACTCTATTTATTCATACTAGTTATTACTTATTACTTACAAAGTTATTAGTTTTTTTATTGGAAAAAAGAAATCATTAATGAAGAAACATGACTACTCAATAGTTGTTACTTGCTAGGCTTTGATTTTTTGTTTATAAAAAAATATTTTTGTTAAGTTTTTAAACGGTTAGGTGGTTTGGTTATAATCGGTTTTAATTGAATTACACGGTTTGAAACCATTGGATTAATCGGCCTAAACCGAACCAAACCGATTAAATAAACAGTGTCATTTCTAAAACCATAACTGGACCATTTAACTAAATGGTCTACCGGTTTCCGTTTAAACGGTTCGGTTCGGTTTCGGTAAACGGTTTCGGTTTAGTTTTGACACCCTTAGTCATAATCCTGTTAAACAGATTGGTTAACTATTTGAACAACTTTTTGTCTCTCCTCCCTTGACCTTGCGAGTCACATGTGGATGGTGCTATTTCCCATGCCACCAATGGGGTGGTGTGGGAAATTCTCCCACATCGAAGGTGTGGGGAAGCCCCTCCCAAAGAAATATAATCAATTAAGAGAGAATCTATTCTCAAAAATTGATCTACAAAATAGATTTCTTATTTTTGAAATATTTCAGATTAATGTAACCATAACAATTTCAGTTTCTTGACCAAAAATCTATTTGTTGACTAATTCATGAAATCAATCTGAAATTGAAACCAAAATCTTACCAAATCAGCCCATAGACAATCTATAAACTATGTAACTAACAAGGACAATCTGATTTTGAAAATCACCATGTTGAGATGCACATGTATGACATATACTTGTTTAGGTGTGATGCAGTTAGGAGATGGGTCCAATAGGGATTCTTTTTAAATTTTTTTTTACTTTATTCATTTTAATCATAGGAAGGTAAGAGTCCAATTTTAAGTTTGTTTTCTGTTCTGAACTAAATAGAGTTAGAGTCTAGGTTATTTCAGTTTCAAAGTAGGAATACGATTTCTTTTTTTTTTTAATTCTATAAAAGAGCATGTACTCCCACGATGGAGAGCAATTTTTGGAAATGAATGAAATTTATTTGGGTTAAGACGATGGATGTCATGAGCCTTGCGTGCATCTCTTCCCTCTTCTGAATTCTTCTTCTCCTCTTAATTTTCTGCTTCTCCTTTTCTGTTTCCTCTTTTCATACTCTGTTCTTGACGGTATTAGCAGCCCAGATATTCTGGTTCGATCTCCTCCCTCACCAATCTTTGTTCCTCAAGCTTTAGGGTTAAGATTCCCCACCTTAGGGCGACTCAAACCCCAAGTGCTTGTTCCATTAGTCTTCTTCTGCTATGAGACTCGACTCCTTGAAGAATCCTGAAATTGTGATGTCGCAAGATGTGATTTCAGAGCTTCAAATTTCACTAGGGTGTTGATGCTTGGTCATGCTAAGGCCTATAATCGATGGAGAATCGAGTCACTGCCCTTCGCCTAAAATTTTGAGTTGATTGGGTTCCTAAAGAAGGAGTTCTCTTCTTTGAACCTTGCTGGTTTTCCTGTCTTAAAGTTCTGGGTTTCTATTAATCGAATGAAGAAGAAAATGCAATTTTGCTTATTTGCAAGTAAGAACATAGTTCTCTATTTTGTCCCAAATCTCATGAAATTACAAATTTGCCCCTCCCATTAACACATTATACCTCCTTTCACTTGTCTCTTTTTTTGTTTCCATTAAATTACGGTTCTGCCACTCCTCCTTTATAACTTCAGATTAATTTCAATTCTGCCATTGCTCTTTATAAATATTAATTTATCTACTAGTTTGTCATTCAACTTTGGATTTAAGTGTTTCTTTCTTGGGTGGGGCCTTAAGCAACCCAATAAGGGTTATTCCAAATTTTCAACCCGGGTCTGCACCAGGGTGAGGTGAAACAACTTAAGAATAGATTGTCTTGTTCTGAGTTTACAAGGACGTGTGCCCGACATTAAAACACTAGTTCATGTCGGCCAATTCTTTGGCTGATGAGCTTGCTACAGTTGGCACAATAAGAAATCTTTATAGTTGGGTCACTACCCCATTGATTGATTTGACTCTATTATGGTTTTGTACACTTGGCTTACTGTCGTTGTCATTGTACTGTACGAATTGTCTTCATTTTATCCGCAATAAGGTTTTTCAGTTACAATCATTAAAAAGGAAAAACGAACAGCATATCATCACATATGTTGATAGCTTGTATCTGAGATATATCATGGTAAAACAAGAAGGTTCAAGATTCTTGGAACAACTTGATCGAAAAGCAAAAATGTGATTTTCAAAAGCTCATACAGAATTTCAATAGTTCTTTTCATTTATTTCTAGGGAAAAAAAATAAACAAAAGCTGTCTTTTTGGAAGGTAGGACATACCTGAACTAAAATGAACGTATACATTGTGTGATTAAGTTTCCAATGCCCTAGTTCATGGGCTATAACAGCGACAACTTCCTCATTATTTTGGCACTGCAAAGAAGTAATTTTGTCGTAGGAAATAAGATTCAGTGTGGAATATAGAATAGAAGCAAATAACATCAATATCTCCGCCAATAAAAAAATTAACATTAAAAATTTAAGACTTCAGAAGAAAGAGAGTTGCAACTAGTAAATAGGATGGTTTACTCAAGGATCCTCATATTACTTGCACCAAAATTCTCACAGAACTAAACTGTGATTAGTTTATATGAGTAATATGACGCATTAACATTTAATGTAATTCATTACTCAACCCCAAGGAGTTTTCACAGAAAAATAATTACACCCTATAAGCACAACTAGAAACATAGATCCAGTGTGTATCGGTTTGTATGGAACTAGCAGGGGGAGAGATCTTTTTGACATCTGATCATGAGTATAAGATGGGCCTATTTAAGTTCTGGAACTTGTAATTATGTCTAATATCGAACCTCAGAAAATTGTCATTAGCAAAAGGAAAAAAAAAAAGGACTCTGAAAAATATATAAATTAATATACACACTTGAACAACAAATTGAAAATTCGGTCACACAGCCGTAACCCAGTTAATTTCCGAGCTTCAAGCCCTCACGTTGATCAGGAGCAACCAGGATTTAGGACCATGACAATGCTTGTAGGAGCTACAGGCGAGAAGGCTATTCCTAATCTAACCCCGAGATTAAATGGTACAACCTCCCCTCCTACAGCATGAAACCCAGATATTAGAAATATGACGCCAACAGGAGGCAAACAATCAGAAGGATCAGGCCAAGTTGATGTATGATCGCAACAACTTTGAAAAGGCCAACAAGAGTCCTCTGTTGTCAAGTTGGCAGGTAAGGCCAAGCTTGCCGTTGTCTGACTACCCAATACCAACAGCCATGGAACTAAATCTCGGTTGAAACTGACAGAAATCTACAAGTTGTCTCGGTTTCAGGCCTGGGCGAAACGAAACCCAGGGTCAAAACCCGAGTTTCAACCCTGGTTTTCAATCCAGGGAAGCCCAGGGTTGAAACCCAATGTTGAAAAGCGATCCAGCGCATCTCGATTTTGGGCCTGACTGAAACCAGGTCCGAAATCGAAATTCCGATCCTTGCAAACAGCACACAATTAAATATCTCGCAGCATTAAATGGAAAGAAGAGATTAGATCTAGGTAAGAAAGAGAGGAAAAGATAGAGATGGAATGATGTTGACTGTGGATGACGGTGGAATATCAAGAACCATCTAGCACTCAAAGGAAGCTCATGCTTTGGAACATAGGTTAAAGCCATACTGGGAGAAGGTTATATGCCGTCTCAGTATGTTGAGTTAGATAGAGAATATTAAACTTTCATGGGCCCCTTTGACTCTAATAAAGTTCAATTCACTTTAAAAAATTAGAGGAACTGCAGACAGGTGAACAATCCTAGCTGTAAGATCAAAAGGAAAACAGTCAGAAATGCAATACATCTATAAATGCAATCCATTCAATAATTCTTCTCATTACCACTCGTGGTAAAATGATCCCACAAGCAAAGGAATTGTACAGGTACAGTACGAAATAACATAAAACCAGACTCATCCTTTAAAAAAAAAAAAAAAGACGTGGACCTTCCACTGAAATTGTTCGTTTTTGACAGGGATAACCAATGTTAGCATATTTAGGGAAATGCTACAGGATACAAATACCCAGCAAGATATTTTCCTAGTTTTTCAATGAGTACAAAAAGAGAGAGAGGTGAGTAGCAAGAAACATAGGCCATTTTTTTCTGTTCTCTGGTAAAATTGTCTCCATACCTGCTGAATTAGTGTATCATAGAGGACGATGCGCTTATTTTTAAAAAATCCATACATGTAAGCCTGCCAAATATTGATGAGATGAA
This sequence comes from Telopea speciosissima, assembly GCF_018873765.1. Lineage (NCBI taxonomy): Eukaryota > Viridiplantae > Streptophyta > Magnoliopsida > Proteales > Proteaceae > Telopea > Telopea speciosissima. The sequence continues at coordinate 82,742,890 of NC_057916.1, read as the reverse complement.
TTAGATCACCACAAAATGATCATTGATATATCAAAAAAAAAACAGATGAAAATTTCTTCTTCACTCATTTATGGAATAAATGTGAAAAACTTAGAACCAAATGGGAGGAGACCAACAAACTATCATTTGGTTCCTTGGGATTTCGTTCATAGAACCAAGAGGATGTTATACTTCAATGCCAACTATCCCATGGGAGAAGACTTCTTTTACAGGGGGAAGTTTGGAGGGGAGAGTCTATTTGCTAGGTGACTTAAGTGTTTTGAAATCTAAGAGACATTATTCTTCTGATCTCCTAACCCCTGACTTTCCCATTTCTATTTACAGAAAGGGTTTGCTAGAGTTAGATTTGTCCCCTCTTCACCTCACCAAACCCAGCTAGATGACAGGGATAGTTCTATGTCTAGTAATATAAATAGCGGATTGGGTTCCATGTCCGGCTGTGTAGTGTACGCTAGCGCCTCCCTGTGTCTATCTCTCTCTTCTCACAATAGGAGGAAGATATGTCATTTCATAAGGAGGAGGAGAGAGATAGACACAGGGAGGCGCTAGCATACACTACACAGCCTGGAAGCTTTCTTTTCCCCTAAAATAGTTCTGCTTCTATTTTTCAAACTTGTGAAAGGCTGGGTGGGTTTATAGGAGTTAGAATAGGATGAGAGTAGAACTATTCAAAAGCCACCTTGTTGCCATCCCTTCTTCAGAAAATTTGGGACAACCTTACTTAGATGTGAACTTCAAGGGCTTACATCCCAAAGGCCTTTCTAAATGCATGGGCATGAAGGAAAACATCACTTTGTTAAAGTAAATAATTATTGCCAGTAAAATCAAAATCAATTAGTAACAAAGTCAACCCCTCATCTCATTGATACTTCTACCATGTACTCGTTATTTTAGATAAATAAAGCTTATTAGTTGTCAACTGCTACAATAGTAAGAAGTAAAATATACTAGATCAGACTATCAGAGTTCAATCCTCACATTGCTATGGCTTGACCTCGTAGATCCATCAACAACAAAGAGTTTTTTTAAAGGAAACATGAGTGATGAAGCAAGGTTCTCAATTTTCTCTCTTAGTTCTCCGTCAGGAAGCTGAGGGCAGTAGCACAGTCAGGGCAAAAGGAAAAAGTTCATCATTAATCAACTATAAGCATCTTCTGGTGAAAACAAGCAGCTATAAAAAATCTTACAAAGATGTTAACTGAGATCAATTATTAATGAAAATCTGCAATCTATCACTTAATTAAATAGGTCAGAGATATAAAAAATTACTCACAGGGGTAAACTTGTTGAAAAGTGGAGCAATTAATATAGGATAAAGGGTCATCATCACAATGGACAGAACAAACATAAATCCCCACAGATAGATGGCCAAGTAAGGACCTCCTTTCTGCAGAAATATAAAACAATGTAAGTTTAATTTATCAACTGGATCAGCACTCAACAGGAATTCAAAGATAAGGAATGAATGGAGATGTTGTAATTATGCCAGGAGAAGGGGATGATTTGCTGCAATTTAATTACAGTTTAATTATTATAGAGCAAAAACTGACATCTCCACGTCTGCTGTAAGCAACAACTAATTGTGTTTAGCAGCACATTTTGCAGACAACAAGTCAGCCACCAAACAAAAACATGACCAATTGCCAACCCCTGTTTGACGGTTATGGATGCAGTGACCAGCTTCCAACCACAGAATACGCTGCCAGAATGCATAGACTGACATACTTAACAAAAGAACATTGTTCCAAGGATGTGCTTCAAATTAACACATGGCTTAATATACAACATCAGCAAGAAAATATCCAGTTGTTCAGGGTGGCTGTTCTAGTGATTCCTTGACTGGGTCATATTTCAGCCCACTCCACAATTGACGGCTCCTTTATTATCTCCTAATAATTAAATCATTTTTAAAATTTAATAATAGAAATAAAATTTTAAACAAAAAAAAAATCATCCAAAAACATTTAAATGTCAAAGCTCCATTTGTGAATCATGTACATCAATAGCTAGCAAAGACTAAATTAGCCACAGGTGAACTCAACAGTCAATGCAAAGCAAATGATTAATTCATGATACCTGTTCATAGACATCAATAGCTAGTAAAGATTAAATTAACCACAGGTGAACTCAACAGTCGATGCAAAGCAAATTAACAATTCATGATACCTGTACTATTACAATGATCGCCGCCACAATTGGTGGTCCAAGTATGATTGAAAGGCAGATTCCCTTAAACATATCCCTAAAGAATAGCCATACAGTTTGCTGTACAAACAGATAAAGAAAAAAAATTAGAAATTTTTTCAGCACAAAAATAGCAAGATAAAATGATAATATATTTTAAAAGAAAATGATGGGTAACAATCGAAGTGCAGATCTAGTACACCAACGAAAAATGACAAGATATACAACGCATATGAAAAAGATCCAAGTAAGAAGACAAACTTTATTGAAACCATGTCGAGCCTCAATCACGAAAGTTGAGTACAAAGAAAATGGCAAGTCTGTAACCTGCCAAAAATAAATTTTTGTACATATCAACTGCATAGAATACCAGATTTCTCACTAAAATGGAATAGGGAGAGAGAAAAATATCAATCAGATATAATGGTAATTTGCAGTGGCAAAACGCTAATAATAGGCATAATGCAAAAGGGAAAATTAATGTGTGGCAAACCATTTTTTGATTCAGCAAAAAGGTGAATTCACAACCTTTACCCATCTAATAATATGCTATACTTCAGGCCCTCAATAAGGCCCACGGAATCTGAATGAATTCCTTGATCTCCACTCTCCAGGTAGACCATCCTATCACATCATCATTTGGCTCAGTTTCATTTGGTTTATTTCTATTTTGGCACAAGGCCTTGCATGAGTCGAGTTTGAAACCTTCTTTGATCCAGCACCCATCAAATTTTTTGATACATGATCAGAATCTATTCAATGGATAAAATTTCGGGGAAATAATAAGTTTTGCACATTAAGTTTTGATTAACGGCCTTAATATAGACCATCTAAAATAAAGAAGGTAGAAGCTTCACCAACATCATATAAGTTCTTTATAGTAAACAGGAAACATTATTTAAGTTTGAAGAACATTATTTTAGGCTTATCGAATAAGATCTGCATAAACAACAGAAAATACTACTTTGTTTTAACAAATTTGATCACGGATGAACTAGCAAGTGAATTTTATTTTTTTTATGGAAATAAGTTTTTTATATAAAAAACATAAGGGACGGGGTACATCTGATTTTGTTTAGTCACACTATTCCTGTACAACATAAACTTGATACTAGAGAAGTTCTCAGTTTCTTCAGGTAGAACAAAAAACATATTTATAAGGTTCCAAGGTAAAGGTGAGTTTGTTGTAAAGGTTAATATGTCAAAAAGGGGTTTGTTGCATAAGGAAAGAGTAGACTTCATATCCACACCTGCGACCAAATCATAACCCCAGCCAAGAATGCAAGGGTGTGAAGTATTTCATTCTCTGGGTTTTGGCCAACGTAAACAAGAAATTCTCCTGATAACTGCAGCCGACATAAGGAAATGAGTTGAATAATTAGTCCAAATGTAGAGTGAGGATGGAGGGGAGAGGAAATAAGTTGTCCCGATCGTCAGTGATACCGACTCACCTTCCAGAACCAGGGCAATACACCGAAGTACAAAATAGCAGTGTCCATTAGTATGGATACAGCCTCATGAACAAAATGAAAGTGACTGGAAGACATAATCAACAGATCAATCAGAAAAATACCATAGACAACCAGAACCCTAGAACCAGATCATTGTATAAATATAAAATCTTGATCATCATAGAAACTACCCAAAGAAAATATTCGTTGAGCAAGCAAGAACAAACCTTTTATCAAGACTATAAGCTCGAGACTTTTGAAATTTTTCCGAACTGATAATTCCTACCAAAGGTTTAGGAAGTGTAGGCAGCTTAAGAGCAACATGTTGCCGCAAATCCAGATATGTCTCGAAAATGTACATCAAAATCATAAAACCTAAAAAAAAGAAGTTATGGGTCATGGCTTTGGTTAGAATGAAAGTATGTCGCGCAGAATAAACACAAACAAACGTAGATGTCAATGAGAAACAGAAAACCCAAAGAAGGAAGGAAAAAAAAAAAAAAGAAACTGAACCCTCAGGGGTTTCTTTCGAAGTAAAAACCTATATGTAGAATCAAAAGCACACCGTCAAATACCAACAAGTCGGAAGTTTAACATCGAAATCGAACAACGTAACCAATAAGCCAATGTTAAAGAACGCAAAAATCAATGAAGAAACAAAAAAGAGGTACAGAAAAACAATAATCAGAACTCCCCTTAAGCATTCAATCGGTTGTGCATGAGAATCAGGATCCACTAAAGAGAAAGTGGAGAGAAACCCTACCCAAAACACCTTCCAGGTACGGAAACGCCATTGCAGATTCAGTCTTGAGAGCCGACCGATACAGACAACGAGACAGAGAGGAGGAGCAACGAGAGAACACTGCACTAAGATGATAGATGACGCCGCTTAAATGATTTCGAAACTTAAGATTTTCTAGGGGTTTTTACTAGGGGAGCCCAAAATAAAATGAAAATAAAGGAAAATTTTAGAAGAAGATGCAAATATATCTTCCCCTTTTGTTTACGATGGATTATATAGATAATCAAATTTTAATAACTTCTATTAATGCAAATTCGTTTTTTCCTTCTTGAGTAAGCAAGCTGGGTAACGGGTAACCCGCTTGCCGCTTGCACAGTTCGGCTGAAATGGAAAGCGGAGGAAAACCGAGACCAAACAGCCACTGGGTCCCAACCGTTTGATCTTTCAACTAATCCAATATGCTTCTACAAAAAAAAAAAACTTATCCAATAAGCAATTTAAAGTTTTTTCTACGGCTTATAAACGATCATAAAATTAAGTTTGAACCCATCAAAGATTGGAAGCCTCCGTCAAATTGCCATCCAAATCATGATTGGAAAACCAGATTTTGACTGGGCGAGTCATCCGAGTCGAGTCAAAATTTTGAAAAATCTGGTCAATAGTCGTGTAGACTAGATCAAGGTAAAAAATGACGAGACTGAATGGGTCATCCGAGTCAAATAAGACTCGGTATTTTTATCCGAGTCATATCAAACTAGACGAGTTTATTCGTTTTTTAAAAATTATAAAACTTGTTCACTTAGAAGCTGACAACAGCAAGAAATCCTCAACTCCTGGACTCCCTTCTCTTGTTCAATGGTAGAAACTCAAAATGCATTGATATGTGATTCCTTTAGTTTTTTTTCTTCATCGTTTTCCTGTATTTTTCTATTTTTTATTATTTTATACATATTTATTGCGTTAAAAAATTAAAAAAACGTTACTCACCTTGACTGGGTTTGCAATGCCGAGTCACCAGGACTTCTTGAAAGACGAGAAGTCAGAAAACCTGGTTTTCCAACTATGATCCAAATAGCCATCAATCAGTTTGAGCCCCGTTTATTTGTAGGGTAAATTGGAGGGAATAGAATTGAAATTTTCCCAAAAAAAAAAAAAAACTTTTATAGTCATTATGTTATATAGAGTTACAAATTACCTAAGCGTAATAATATTTTGGGAAAAGGAACGCTAATCAGTGTTGTGTGTGTGGGGGGGGGGGGGGAGTGTACCTGTGCCCAAACACAACCTTGCATAAAAAGACCACTACACCCCTAAACCTTTCCACCTTGCTAAGGGGCTGTGGGCCGTCTGGCAGCCTTTCACATCGTACTGTGTATGAGCATAGGTACACGCCCACACATAGCATCGATTAGCGTTCTTCCTTCCAGGAAATTCTAGTTATTAAGTCAATCTGCACCATGAAAGTCAATTATGCAGGTTATTCAACTGCAAACTTTAAAAATCATGAAATGATACATATATATCACTTCGCCATAAGGAAAAGTGATCTAATTAAATTGGTTAAAGATGTCAATGGAAGTATATTCTACCACAAAAAAAAATGGAAGTATATTGAGTTGTAAAGTAAACTATGTTTTGAGACGGATTTGGTCATGGAATAAGAAGTTTATAAAAAATAAAAAAAAATTTGGAGCAAAAATAATTTTTTCTTTATTAAATCAATTTCATTTAAGACTGGCTAGATTCGTTTGGAGGATTATACGGCTCAATGGGAGCTAGCATTCTAAAGATGCCTTTCCTCCTAAACCCTGTCCTCCTTCCCCCACCTCTTTCAACCCTATTTGGTCCTTTGCCAAGAGGAGGAAGAAAACTAAAAAGTCTTCTACTTATTAGGTCTCTTCTGATATGAGTCTGGAAGTTGTGTGTGAGGGAGACTCAATTATGCCTCTTTCCCCACTCCTCAGTTTAGAATCTAGAGTAGCCCCTCAATGTAAAGTAAATCTTGAGATTGATAGTTCTTCTGTCGCTTCTTCAGAGGAGCTTTCAAAGTCTATGTTAAGTGATGCCATCAGCCATCGTGAATCCAATATTGGAATCTCTTTTCCTTCGCATTCTTGATTGGCAGCCTCTTTCTTCAGTTGGTCTTCTGCATGTCTCTAAGGTTTATGAAAAATATGATGATTTTGATGGCCATGACGGCTATACTTCTACCATGTACTACTTTCGTTCCAAAGAATGGGAAAATTAATTTGTGGTTGACCATATCCATCCCCTGGTGTTTTGATGTATCATCCCTTTTACGAGTTGTTCCCCCCCCTCCCTATTATGATGTTTCGATCATTTAGAAGATTGTTTTGTTTCCTTTGTTTGATCAACCACAAATTTATTTTTCCATTCTTTGGAATGAAAGTAATACATGGTAGAAGTATAGACGTCATGGCCATCAAAATCATCATATTCCCTTTTAGTGCTTCCACTTGTAACTAAACAAAGCCTACAAGAATCTTAACCCTATATGTGTGTGTGTTTTTTTTTTCCCTTTTTCTCCAACTAAAATAGGTGGAAGCAAAAATAGAATGTTCTCTTTAATTAATCACATAGCCTATTTTACTAGAATCAAATATAATGTATAAGTAAACACTATGGTATGACCTTTTGTTAGCATGTGGGTTCATGATTAGTAGTCTAACCATGGGTAGAATATGGATGTCGTGGAGGATATGTTACATGTCAATTTGGTGAATGAATTGTAAGACATACAACTAGTACCATAACCGGCATGCCCAACATTTTCCCTTTATATATATACATATAATTGTATATCCTTTATAGTAGATGAGAGGGTTCACTGAGCAAGTGGCATAGAAGAGTGCACCAATGAGGTGCAAGGGCCAGTTTCGCATGTATATAGGAGGGCAGCAAGATCATTTCATGTGAAGAGGCAAGAAATGGAGAGGGGGTGTTAAAGTACCCTCCTGGTGTCTCAAATAAACATTTTCTCATCATTTTTTTTTTACTTCAAAGCATTGTACATCAAAACAAAACGGTATTGAACAGAAAATGATAAATTTCTAATGACCGAAGAAGATTGAGACTGAAAATCTTGGATCTTTAGAAACTATTAAAAAAATGTGAATTATAATTGTGGTTAAAAAGCGCCTTATTTGGTTTCCTACGAGGGCTTTTAAGGGGGTTATGCCATTTGATATTGATGCAACAGAAATGAAGAACACATTTTTAATAAAGGGCGTACCTAGTGCACGAGACTTCTACCATTTAAAGGCCTAGGAAGGGTTACAATGTACGCAACCTTACTATCGCTTCATTGAGAGGTTGTTTCCCAACTCTAACCTTCAACCATTAAAATTACCATTAAGAATGATTTTAATGCATCCTCTAAGTGACTTGGCTTGGTAGTTAGGGATCTAAGGGTAGATTGTTGCTTTGTTGGGATTAATGAATGGATGCACTTAGGGGTGTCAAAAAAATCCGGCCATCCCGAACCGACCCTGACCAGCCCTGAGCTTGTGTTCTTGCCAGGCTCGGGCTAAGTTTAGTATTTTCCTGGCCCTGGTAGGGCCGGGCCGGGCCTAAGTTGAGGCCTAGGCCCTAGCAAGGCCAGCCCGACCTTGTATTCACTTAATAACCCACTAGTGCATTTTAAGGACAATGCACTTAATAAATACGGGCTTTGTTAAGTGGGCTGGGACTATGTGAAGTCTGTCTAGGCTTGGGAACACCTCACTAGGGTTGGGCAAGGTTGAGGGTATGTTTGACCCTGATAGGGACGGGCTAGGCTTGGGTTTTGGTTAAGGCTGTCAAAGTTGGACTAGGGTCAAGACCAAGCCCGGCCTGGCCCGTTGACACCCATAGAAGTATTGATGCTTAATTGTTATAGAAGGAGAAGCATTTCACCTCTTCTTTTTTTTTTTTTTTTTTTTTGTTGTTGTAATTTATACATACCATCCTTGAGATATCACGAAAGTATAATTATATCCTCGAGTTGTGAAAAATTCTGTATACTCTCCTGAGGTTCACAAACATTAACATACACATCCATTCCGTCATTTTATGACTAACACCATTAAAAATATGAGATGAAGTAACAAAATTGTCCTTGAAAGAAAAGAAAAAAAAAATCCTGCAACTCATCTTCCCCGAACTGACAACTGAGATGAGACAGTAAAAGAAGAATTTTTTTATGAAAGGTAACTAACCAGACTGATCTTGAAACCCCTTCGACATCTTCATCTCTTGAAGCAGAGTCGTAGTTCCATTGACCAACCCTCCTGTTTTGATCTTCTCATTAACGGATGCCATTCTTAAAATCCCCTAGCTTTTGCGAGACTAGATTAATGGATGAAAAGATTTCATCTTCTCCTTAACAATCCCCAGCCAAAACTCCAGTTGCAGAAACCTTTGACCACTGCTGAAAACCCAACGAAGACGTCTCAAAATCTGACCTTCCCTCCAGAAAACCACAGGAGAAAAGATAATCACGTCACAAAATCTCATTTTCTCCACAAGCTTACAAACCCATGCCACAGAATATCATTTACCCTGAGGAAAGGAAGAAAAATTCCAAAATCGACAAACGTGAAGCGCCAATGCTCAAAATCCAAAACCGAAGAACAAAACCTGATAAAAGGTTTCCTGAGCCCTCACAAGGAAAACAGAGAAAGCAATTTCTTATCAAAGCATGAGTGATCTTGATTATGGACTATGGAGTGCTTCTTCTTTTCCTTTTCATCTTTTGCACAATTGCACCAAAGGGGAAAGAAACCGACCTTTCAATGAGAGGATGGACTCAGAGCTGCTGAGTCCATCTTCTCCATTTCTTTGGCCTTCTCGCAAGAGCCTTTACGTTTCATTGATACTTCTTTAATCAGATATTCCCAAATTCATCCTGTTTGTGTCCCTCCCCTTTCCGACGACATAATTGGGTTCTCATTCAAAAATGGTGATCTTTGATTTAGTTGAAAAGGAGAATAAGAGAGGAATTGGTTTATTATTCTTACTGGGGATGCACGCACTCGCATGCAATAAGTGAAATCGGGAGGATGAGTGAAGGGAATGAAACCCATGGTTTTTCCTATAAGGATACTTGCAAAGTTGCAAATCATCTTCCCCAAAAGGAATTTTTTTTTTTTTTTTTTTGTTATTTTTTTTGTAATGGCAATTTTGTCCTACCTTATATTTTTAAAGGAAATTTACGAAACACCCCCTAAAAATGGGTCGAAACTCGGATCACCTCCTGAAATTTGAAAATACTTAGATCACCCCCTCGAATAGAGCCCAATACTCAGATTCAACTCTACCGTTAATCAACTAATGAAGTCAGCTAGTTAAAATTTTTGAAAACCCTAAACTATCCTTAGAAGAGTATAATTTCTGTTTTACCCTTAGATCTAAAAACCCAATATTTATTTATTTTTTTCTTAATTAAAATAAAGAATCGGAGAGGGAATATCCCCTCTCCTTCTTCCCCAAATGGCTAAACCAAATGGAGTTAGGGTTTGTACCCCGTTCCTACACCTTCCACTCAAACCACTCCACCTCTCTCTCCTCTGGCACCGGCCTATGAATCTCCCCACTCTCCCCTTGATCTCCTGTTTCGTTTGATAATTTAGCCTTTATCTTATCCCCTTGACCTCCACCTCTCTCCTCCATTTCAATCTGATCTTCATCCAAGTAGCACACTAACCAGAAATCAAAATGCCCCCAAAAGCAGGTCGAGTGGAGGCCCAGGTAGGGCTTTATGCTCCAAAAGTTTCACAACAAACAGATCAGAGGGCTGGGTTTAATTGAAGGTTTATTATGCTAAAAAAAAAACAGAAAACAGAGTATACAATGAAGCCTTAAATCTGGAATTAAACCGATCAGATGTTTCCTGTTATTAGAGATTGATTGAGAGATAAAAGGACCGCCCATCACTTCTCTATTGATTATGCTGCGAATCATGGAACTGGAGGTGAATTGGGATGAAAGGGATGAAGAACAGGGGTTGGGAGTGGAGGTGGGACGATGGATTGCACCATCATCATACCAATACGGCAGTTCCCCCTCATCAATTTCTTCCCTTTCAACTCTCATGGCCAACGACGAAGATCTCCACTCTCATTTCACTCATTTTCACTCAAGTGAGAGAAGAGAAAACGTGGAGAGGTGGAATTGGCACATGAGCACATCAGAGATTTGGAACAAATTTAAAAACAAAAAGGAAAAAATTAATGGAAAAGTAATTTTAAAACTACAAGTGAGGCTTTTATTTTAGAACAGGGAAGAAGAGGTGAGGGAGAGAGAGAGAGAGAGAGAGAGGTGAAGAAGAGGCGTAAGGATTTGAGAGAAGAGAGAGGTATGGATCAACAAAAGTTGACAAAGAAAAAGATGAACAATCTTTTATTAGACTTTCTTTCAATTGTGTCTTCCCAGGTGTCGTTTTTCAGAGGAATAAACGAAAGGGATTTCTGTACTCTGTAGATTTGTAGAGTATCGTTGACGTTGAGGAAGTTGCAGGCCGGTCGAAAATGACATGCCGAGACTTCCATTCACTTTTCCCCTTAATCTATACCCTTCCCTACTCCCATTCTCCATTTCCACTAACCGAAAACCCAAACAAAGCTCACCGAACCACCTTCATTTCTGTTATTCCCATAACCCAAAACCCATTAGATTTGGTTTTAGTGTTGCAGGTTACGTGAGAAAGAGGGTTGGGGTATTTAAGGTTGAAGATGAAGGAAAGGGTAATATTGTAAATTTGATTCTAATGATTTAGTACAAGGGTAAAATAATCTTTTATACCAATAATTAACAGTAGACTAACATCGTTAGTGTAGAGGGGGTGATCTGAGTATTTTTAAATTTTAGAGGGTGATCTGAGTTTCGACCCCTTTTTAGGGGGTGTTTCATAAATTTCCTTATTTTTAATGTTGCTAGTCGTAAACTACCGGAATGAATGTATGTGTTTGTTCGTTAATCTCACGGGAGAGCGCAGAATTTTTAGAAAAGGAGAAAATTTTCAAGAAGGGATGGTATGTGTAAATTACCTTTATTTTTTATAAGAAAGGTTACACCTTTCACATTTGGCTAAACCTAGTAAGGGTTGTGATTTGGGGAGAAAATATTCGATATGCTTCTTCGAGATATTTCTCTACCTTATTCGTATCTAATAGCAAATTACATCCATAAGATCCTAATCAAACGGTAACCCGTTCGAGCACAAACACCTTTCCCTAAGCCTGCAGTCCACTAGAACATTTTCGAATATGCAAAGGAAGAGGGCGAGAGATGAGAAGGCGGTAGAACACTCCAGAAAAGGTGGTACGAAAGAACCAACACTCCAGAAAGGGGAAATGTAAAATACCAGAAACTATTCCTTTTCCCTTTATAAATATCATCTCCAATCTTCTCTCACCTTGCGTTTTGAGATTGAAAGGCATTCGAATAGCGTTCAGAGAAGACCTTCGTTTCTCACACTTCATTGGAAAAGTTCTGTTTGATTTCTTTCGTCTTTGATCTGTACAGGAAGGGAATCATCGGCAATGGCGGATGCCCACATGGGAGAAATAGAGACCTTCGCCTTTCAGGCCGAGATCAACCAGCTTCTCAGTCTGATCATCAACACCTTCTACAGCAACAAGGAGATCTTCCTTCGGGAACTCATTAGCAATTCCTCGGATGTAAGGTTTTTTTTTTGTTTTTTCCCTTTCGAGTTCCTTTCTCTGTGAAATTCGAGATTTGTTTCTGAAACATAACCTTGTTTCAGGCATTGGACAAGATCCGGTTCCAAAGTCTGACTGACAAGAGCAAGCTTGATGCACAACCAGAGTTGTTCATAAGGCTTGTTCCTGATAAGTCCAACAAGACGCTTTCTATTATCGACAGCGGCATTGGCATGACCAAAGCAGGTACTGTATTAATTTCATTGTAACTGAGTTCGTGTTTCTTTGATTGGTAGTCTCTGATAGAAATTAATGATTTTCACAGATTTGGTGAACAATTTGGGAACAATTGCCAGGTCTGGAACCAAGGAATTCATGGAGGCAATACAGGCTGGAGCGGATGTGAGCATGATCGGTCAGTTCGGTGTCGGATTCTACTCGGCCTATCTTGTTGCGGACAAAGTTATTGTGACTTCAAAGCACAATGACGATGAACAATATATTTGGGAGTCTCAAGCGGGTGGTTCCTTCACCGTAACGAGGGATGTCAATGGAGAACACCTTGGCAGAGGAACCAAAATCATCCTCTTCCTCAAGGACGACCAGGTACAGTTAACATATCCTCTCTGATGTCTTTGTTCGATACTTCTTTATATGTTTGGACTTTGGTTTGATGTATTCTGGCTGCCGATTCACGGATGCTGACATCTTAAAATAGCTGGAGTACCTGGAAGAGAGAAGATTGAAGGATCTCGTGAAGAAGCACTCTGAGTTCATCAGCTATCCTATCTACCTCTGGACTGAGAAGACAACAGAGAAGGAGGTTAGTGATGACGAAGACGATGAAACCAAGAAAGAAGAGGAAGGTGATATCGAGGACGTAGATGAAGAGGAGGAGGGCGAGGGCGAATCCAAGAAGAAGAAGAAGAAGGTTAAGGAGGTGTCTCACGAGTGGCAACTCATTAACAAGCAGAAGCCCATCTGGATGCGCAAGCCAGAGGAGATCACCAAGGAAGAGTATGCATCCTTCTACAAGAGCCTGACCAACGACTGGGAAGACCACCTTGCTGTAAAGCACTTCTCCGTGGAAGGGCAGCTCGAATTTAAAGCCATCCTATTTGTTCCAAAGAGGGCTCCCTTCGACCTCTTTGACACGAGGAAGAAGATGAACAACATCAAGCTCTATGTTCGAAGGGTCTTCATCATGGATAACTGTGAAGAGCTGATCCCGGAATACCTGGGATTCGTGAAGGGTGTTGTCGATTCTGATGATCTGCCACTCAACATATCTCGTGAAATGCTTCAGCAGAACAAGATTCTGAAAGTGATTAGGAAGAATCTCGTGAAGAAATGCATGGAAATGTTCTTCGAGATTGCTGAGAACAAAGAGGACTATGCCAAATTCTACGAGGCATTCTCCAAGAATATTAAGTTGGGTATCCATGAAGACAGCCAGAACAGGGCAAAACTGGCAGACCTTCTCCGTTACTACTCGACTAAGAGTGGTGACGAGATGACGAGTTTGAAGGACTACGTCACCAGGATGAAGACCGGCCAGAAGGATATTTATTACATCACTGGTGAGAGCAAGAAAGCCGTTGAGAACTCCCCATTCCTGGAGCGACTCAAGAAGAAAGGTTATGAAGTACTTTTCATGATCGATGCCATCGATGAGTATGCGGTCGGGCAATTGAAGGAGTATGATGGGAAAAAGCTTGTGTCGGCCACCAAAGAGGGGCTGAAACTTGATGATGATTCAGAGGAAGAGAAGAAGAAAAAAGAGGAGAAGAAAAAGTCCTTCCAGGATTTGTGCAAGACCATCAAGGACATCCTCGGCGACAAGGTGGAGAAGGTGGTGGTTTCCGACAGGATAGTTAATTCACCCTGCTGCTTAGTGACAGGTGAATACGGTTGGACGGCTAATATGGAGAGAATCATGAAAGCCCAGGCTTTGAGGGACAGCAGTATGAGCTCTTACATGTCTAGCAAGAAGACAATGGAGATCAACCCAGAAAATGGAATCATAGAGGAGCTGCGGACGAGAGCCGAGGCTGATAAGAATGACAAGTCAGTGAAGGATCTAGTGCTGTTGCTCTTCGAGACTGCCCTCTTGACCTCTGGTTTCAGTCTCGATGACCCTAACACTTTCGCTGCAAGGATCCACACAGGATGTTGAAGTTGGGACTAAACATCGAGGAGGAAGAGGCAGCAGGTGAGGATGCTGACATGCCCGCATTGGAAGAGGAAGGCAACGAGGAAAGCAAAATGGAGGAAGTCGATTGAAATCCCTGATGAGCAGAGACAGTACTACGAGGTTGCTTCAGTGTGTTGCAGAGGCAGGAGTAGCAGAATGTGATTAGACAAGTATACATAACTTTCTTTTTTCTTTCTTGTTTCGTTATGCTGTAATCTCTGTGGTTTCATGTAATCTGAGGTTTCATCTCTACTTGAACATTTTCTCCTAGAGTGAGGTTATTCAGAACTTCTGTCTCTTCGATTAAGTAGATAAATATGATTTGAAATATAGTATCTTAAAATTTGTTTCCCAATATTTCAGAGTTTAGTCTTCTTAGCAATCAAATAGTGTGTCATTGGCAATTTGGAATCCCCTTTGTTAATCTTCTTACGATATATTACTGTTTTGCTGTATTAAAAGCAAATTTATTAAGCTTGAAAAGTCTTTTAAATTTATGATGTTTGACTTAGATCACTGCTCCACTAGTACAGGTCTATTAACATATATCATTGAAAGACCCAAAATCAGGATCAAATCAAGTTTCTGTTGGAGGATTTCAAGGGTCCTCCCTCCCCCCCCCCCCCTTTGGCCACTCGGATTCGAGTATGCTAATTGAAGAACTCTTCTCCTCTTTTTTGTTGCAAGATTGCTGCTCACACTCCAGCCAAAGGATTATTATTATTATTATTTTCTCCAGAAGAAAGACAGTATTCTGGGATGAGGTCACTGACTCAGATCAACACCCTCTAGGGAACTTCAGAGGATATCCCTTGGGATCAGTCCAGTCATAGCTGAATTAAAATGTCTATAACTGACTTATCTTCCCTCACTTTTGTGTTATTCAATCATGCAAATCATAGTGCTGGTTTGAATTTGCATAAGGAATGGGTAAACATGCCTCTATTGCCTTGGGCACATATGCTAGCTTACTATCATTATTTTTGTTCAATTCATCTTATGATCTAAGATTAATAAATACATCAATATACGAGCTAGGTTCTTCTTCTTCCCTTTTATTTTCCTTGGTTTGGGTTTTGGCTGAGTTTGTTTACCGAGAACCTCAACTGTAACCCAACCCAACCTGACCTTTTGTTCTATCTTTTAACCTAGTACCACCCCAAAACCTAATATCCCAGCCCAAGATGATCACTGATTGTTAAATAAAGATAACATCCAATTACTAGTTATAATTGTTTTTCCAACACATTTACAGATTTACTGTAGTTTGAATAGGTTATAATAAGGCTGAGGCCAACGGATCCCCCCGGTGTAGTTCAAGTGAAGAGCAAATTTCTGATGGGATCTGTCCAAGGTGCCCCCTGTTAACTCTGGCCCCTCCAGCTTGATCAAATATCTGCTGTTGCCGACTCCATAGACCGTTTGGAGACTATGGTCCAAGAGAAGCATTGTTTATTTACTTCTAAATTACTGTTGGATGCCGTACAAGAAGTAAATGGTTTTAGTGAAGATATACTTGACCACATCGTTGAGTTGTTCATGACAAATGAAACTCAACCAAGACATGTTTAGTTAGGAGTGTGGAGCAACTGAAGAGGTGTATCTTCCGGTTTCTTGATCAAGGCCATTGATGCGGTAAGATAAATACAAAACAGTACGGTTGATTTTATTCTGTACTGAAATGTATCCTTTTTTTTTTTAACTTCCTTCTATTGAAATATTCATTTTTAAGAGAAGTATGATATTGGATGTGGTACTGAAGCTTCAACATGGTTGATGGGTTCTTTTTTGCAGCATTATTCCTAAAACTCTCATGCCTAGAGAGGTACGTACCGAAACTTTGATTGAGATTCATGATTTTCATGCTAATGTCTAATGATCAAGCTGTTCAAAGGCACGTTAATTACATATTCATAAGAAGAAAACTATGTTTTACATAATTATTAATGGATACCCTTGATAGCTTTTATATTGCAAGATAGAATAAGCAGCAACCTCTTTATTTCACACGCTGCCCATGTGCTTTCTGTCCAGGTATTCCACGCAAAGATAAGTTCCCTTGTTGCTTAAGACTCCAAAACCTTCAATATTTTATCTTGGACAATTAAAGAATGGAAGATCAAATACAATTTTCTACTAAATCCTCATGATCTCATCCTCAAAAGCAGCAATTATTTTACTGAAATGCATTATAAAGAATTAGAGAAAACTTAACATTCCTTCTTCTGATTGTGTATGTCTCTTTGTGGGCTTGTTACTGATGTTAACTATAGCGAAGTATGTTTGTAACGACTGCCAGAATCTTGATGTTTTGTTTTTGATAGAACCATTGCTGAAATTTCTTTCTGTTGGCAATAATCAATTTACCCTGATGAGATGGTGTGATGAGGTACATCAAGCTGAAAAGCTGAACATTTACCTTCAGTGGATGAAGTTTTCTGTTGTCAAGATGCTGCATGTAGTGGCCACCATACTGTTTCATGGTTGAATTCCTATTTTCAGCTACTGAATGGGTAAAGGGGAAACAGATGGAGGATGTCTTAACAATAAAAAATATGCAAGTCTGGCTTCCTTATGTCCTTCATCTTGTTCTATGTAGCTGTTGTCCGTTATTTACTTTATAATTGTGAAATTTAATTTTCCAATTTATCAATTATGTTAACGCCATTGCTAAATAGAGTGATTAATTGGTAGCTATGATGTAGTATTGTGAGAAAGGTGTTACTTTTCAATTGAGCTCCAAATTTGTTTTGTGGTAGAAATTCCTAGAAATTGAACCGATTTTACTCTGTTTCCTCTGGGTATTGCTATTTTGTTGATCAATCTTATCAAATTAATAAATTGGTTCCCAATAAATAAACCTTCGAATTTAAAACCCCCTTTCCAATCTCTCTCTCTCTCTCACGCACAAACACACATATGTATAGAACCAAGGACCCGTGTTGTCTTGTATTAGGAAGGTTAATCATTTAGATTGTGCTGTTGGGCATTTGCACTTGTACCTTCAAGTCCCTCCGTTTCTCCTCTTTCATATTACTCTAGATTTGTGAGTGGTGAGGTGAAGCTAGTTTCATGGTAACCAGCTCCTTCAAACTGGCCCTCCACTAAAGCTACTTACAAGTACAGGCACAAATGGTTGAGGAGAGAAAATAGAAATAATATGGCCAAATATACGTATAAGTGTATAACCTCACTCGTCCCTTTGTTCTCTCATCATTCAGTACTATATTATTTGCATCTATTTCCACAAAATGAGATTATTTAATGTAGTTCAAAACAAGCTTGAAGGGGTGACTACTGCAGATTGCAGGAAATAATTGTAAATTGCATCAAGAGTATCAGTTATGGATGTTCATGAGGTTCTCATATTGGTTGGTGGTGATGTATCCATTCATGCTGAAACAGAAGTGGATAATTGAGGTTTTTGGAAGGTAGAAAGAATCATATAAATATATATTAACCCATGTTGGAAAGTGTGGATTCCATTTCATCTGTGTGGAAAACAGAAGCTGATTCAGTATTGATAATGTATCATTTGTTTTAGAGAGAGAAGAATGTGATTCGACCCGCAGCCCAAGTAACACGAAAGATATTTGAAACTATAACCTTGCTCTGTACTTCTTTGTAGATAGTTCAATGGACTGATTATTTTTTTCTGGCTCTCTCTTGTGTTCCACCTACCTTCTAATATAATGGGTATACAATCTCTCACCAATGCACTAGCTTGGACTTGAAATTGTCACAATTAGGTTTAAGAGGGTCAGTTAAATTTAGGAGTACATCTCTAGCCAACTTCAGAAGAAGTGACTAGGATATTTATTAGCATATAGTCTACTCAGGAATTGTTAATTAAGTTTCCATTTGTTTTGCTAATCCAACAATAAAAGAAAAAAGGCATCGGTTTGTTAAAGCATTGTGCAGACCTAGTGGCCTTTGGAATTGGATTTCATTCTTTATGTGGAATGTTTGTTTGATTTGGACTAGCTGAAACTAAAAGAAGGTTTTTAGCTTGGTGAGGAGATTTGGGAAGGAAATGGAAGAGGTTGCACTACAGTACCGACAGGATGATTCATCTCCTTTATGAACAAATAATCGACACTAGCTTTCTTCTTAAGAAAAACAATCTGAATGTTGACTCTATTTTCACTCAGAGTATCCAAGACGTTTCTTTTTCAACTGCACCTAGACGATCTGTCCTACTTTGTTTAGGGAGAGCTTGGAAGTAGGCGTGGAGGCTTACATGTCCCTTCTTGCTCTTGCTTCTCGGTTGTTTTTATTCATTATTATTTTAAATCATCATCGAGGGATAACCCTACTCGTCCCTTTGACTATAATTTATCTTGATAAATCAGGGTATGCTATACTTTTAAATTCGAACCCCGTATATGTTGATTGGGTTGTGCTTAAATGATCCATTAAACATAAGACTCTACTATTGTTGCTTCTTGGAGTTCTATTGAATGCTGAAGATGAATTGATTTTTATTTTTTGTTGTTTTTCACCGTATAGCAACTCCTTTCTTTGTAACTCATCGTCATTGTTCATAGGCTTGCTGCTGATTTTTGAAAACCCAAAAAGAGAAAGGAAAAGATTGAGAGAACCCTTTGTTTTTTTTCCTCTGCAAGGATAGAGGTATTCAGGGAGTGTTATTATATGTGTTTCTCTTCTTAGTGCAAAAAGCTTTTCCTAGACCCATTACTTGATTGAAAATGGGATGTGTTTCTTCTGAAGTCGTGGCCAGATTAAATAGCTTGAAGGAAGACATGAACTAGAGTTTTCAGAGAATGGTCAAGGGCGTTATTGTTTTGGAAGAACTATGTTTACTTAGGAATGGTGGTGATCCCATCCTTGCTCTTGTATGCAGTGCTAACATAGTAGCTAGAAAACTTCAAATTAGAAACTTGACATTGCAATTTGATACAAACATGCCATTGAGGTTGGTCTTGTTTGTGGCCATTTCTGATTTTTTTTTTGCAAGTAAAACATGCTCTTTCGTTGATTGAGGCTGGTTGTAGATTGCATTTCCTCCTTTGCCTAGTTTGTCATTAGAAATCGTTTTATTTTTCTCTTCTCACACAAGGTTGAAGAAATGCAGAAGAGGTTTGTTGAATGTTTGTATTGTAAATCATAAGACCCAAATTTACAGCTTGGTTTTGCCACAATGGTGATTAATGACTATAAATGTCTACCCACCTATTTATGAATGTCCAATAGCATCCCCCAACTGATGCGGGATACTCTCTCACGACCATTCAAATTGTTAGAATTCAAAGCCTCTCTAATTGCTTATGCACATCTATCTATGGATTTCAATGGGGTAGCTATGATGTGTTTTCAAACACTATTTCAAATTCATCAAAATTCAATGATATATAACAAAAAATTTGATGTCAGTATGATTCATTAAAATTGAAATTTATGCATTGAGATTAGCTGTTTTCTTTTGAACTTCAATATTTTTGTGCATGCTTTTTTATTTTATTTTGCAAAATGCAAATTAGTACTGTGGATTGAATTACAAATGTTTTAAAAAAATTTTACATCAATTTTACAACCAATCAAACAACTTAGCCAAATTAATTTCACTTCACTTCCTTTGCAATCAAAGGACTTAAAAGAATAAAAAATTCCATTTCCTTCCCCATTTCTCTTGCAACCAAAGGGAGCCATAAGAGTCAAGACATGGAAGAATGAGGTGAATTGGACCGAAAATGAAACGTGGAAGGAAAATCTATTTGCTTTGTTTGAGCGTAGTCACAGCTTTGGCTGTAATGAAGCATCAACCTTAAGTTTACATTAATTGTTTGAAAAAATTACTTAGACACCAACCATACTATGGTCATTTTGCTTATGATTACCAACGTTTGAAACAATTATTTGACACCCCTGAAACCTGACGGTGTTAGTCTACTGTTATGTTTAAATAAAAATATCTATTGTACCCTTATCATCTATTTAATAGAAAACAATAAAATTAAAATTACCAAAGTACCCTTCTTCTTCTTCTTCTTCTTAACCCCTCATACGAACCCAATCAACAGGGGATTTTAGAACTCGATGCCCAAATCTAGCGCTTCTGAAGTCCAGGTATTAACTCACCTAAATCGCAAGTCCAGTGTACCTACATCTGAATCTGTACCTAGCGGTAACAATGGAGTTGCAAATCTGACGCACTGTTGCATCAGATTTGCAACAGTGGGAGCTTTAGCAACAGCAGCTTCTTCGATGATGACGAATTTGAAGCCGCTGAAATCCTGCTTCAACTGTTGCAGCTGATAGCCCCAGAGAAATATGGATTTGGTTCTTTGTTTTCGTTCTCTTGGGGTGCTAAAAGAAGGCGATCTGCAGCCGATTCAAACCCATTACCTCCTCATCTTCCTTCATCTCCACCTCTGCTTTCTAACTCCTACAATAGCTGCAAATCGAGCCTCAATGTTGAGTCTTCAAGTCCTGTAACCCATTTTTCCTTCTCTCCCAACGAATTCGATTCCAAGCCCGTGATGGTATATAACAGAAAGATGGTAAGTTGACTCCTCTTCTCCTTCCCTTTTTTTAATCTTCGCAATCGTTCTTTGCTGCGAACGGCTATGGGTCTTTCTTTATCCGCCTTTTGCTTCCGCTTCTTTAGTTTCTTGATTTTAAGGGGTTAGGGTTTGCATTCCCCCTGTTTTTATTTCATTTATCCTGTACTAACTTGTCTTGGATTTCTTTTGCAGACGACAGGAAATGCTTGAAATCATACAGCATTTAGGAGAGAACGCAAGAATACTAAAACAGGTAAATTTGTAGGTTACTATTACAGATTAGACTCTTTTCTTTGAAGTTCGCTCCAGAGTATGATCCCTATATCTAAATCTTACGCAAGTCCAGAGTATCTACATCTGAATTTGTTGGCCCTCTTATGGTAAAGACCTTCGAACCTAATCAGAGGATGATTCAAGCTTTTGATGTTGTGTAATCAGTTTTCTCCAAGGTAGCTGGTGATGCCCTGTTTTTCTGGTTTTTTTGGACAGCTTTGAATGTGAGAATATTTACAATCAGACCATCAATTATGTCTGATATTTTTGGACATTATTGGCTTACCTAAAAGGCTCCCTTGGCCTTAGTTTGGTGTCAATCTGACACCTTGAGTTGCAGGGTTTTTTTTCGGTTGCAGGAAAAAGAAGAAGAAGAAAGAGAAGGGGGGCACATATGTCACTTCATTACAGTTTAAGGGTAGTTTAGGCATTTAAAAAACATTTAACTCATGGTAACGGTGACTGACTAACGGGCAGGGCTACTTGAAAGAAATGGTAAACTACGGGGGTTATTCAAATAATTGTCTCAAACATTGGGGAGACTACACAAAATGGCAATAGTAGAGAGGGTGTCCAAGTAATTTTCTCTAATTGTTTTTTGGACAAGGAACAAAGAGTTGGTTAAGAAAAACTTTGTTCATTTTATTTCACAGAACACACTCGTCAACCCATTATGTAAGCCAATAAACTTTTCATTCAGGAAGATAAGCAAATTTAAGAATACACGTATTCATTGTTTCAGAGGATTCAATTGAGAGAGTTCACAAAGGGTTCTGCTGCTGACTACAGTTAGACGGCAATAAAGCCTTCATTTCTTAACACTCTAAATGAGTATTTCCGATGTTCTTTTATTCGACAAGAACACAAGAATTAATGGCAGTACTCCAATTAATATGAACGAATTGAATCGCTATTTTCATGTAACCAGGACAAATCCAATTTATCAGTTCATTTGAACTAGACAAATCCAAATTATTGAAGCCAAAAAGTAACCAGGAGTGTCAACTATGGAACCCTGATTCATCCACATTGCCCATAATTGTTTTCAAAATCAGTCACATTGAACTTACAACTGACAAAAATTTTATAAAAATTCAGTATGATTATTTTACTCTATTATATTTTATACCAAAATTCATTGATCTAAAGAAAGGAAATACAGATCCCATTTGGGAAAAATGACTAATTTACTAAGAGTTTAAGATAGTCTAAACAATGATGTTTAAACTAGTTTCCTTCTCTTTTTTAAACTTCCCTTCCTCTACCAGCAATAACATGGAAACTAAGCCAAAACAGAGGAATAAATCTAGCACTCAGCAGAATTACTAAGAAGAAAAGATGCTGAGTTTCAATCCATAAACTTGCAGATGAAAAATATTATAGGTTACTTATGCCATCAAAAATATTATATCACTTGACAAACTCAATTGAGTACACACCTCAAACAAAAAAAAACAGAGACCGTTAACAACTGCAAACTAACGACCACTACAGGATTTCAGCTGCTCACTAAAACAGCTAAAATTGAGACATCTGCCTCCTAAGCAGGACTTGAGCTAGCAGGACCTGCACCATAACTGCCACCCCCACGGCCAAATCCAGGTCTTCCACCAGGGCCCTGCATATTCAAGGTGACTGTCAGAATATTGAAGAAAGGATCACCAAAGCTGAAGTATGTAAATCACCCTGAATGACAATGAAATTTCGAACACATAATTTACCAAAAAAAATTAAAAAACAGCAGGTATAACAATAGGGGAAAGGTTTCCTTCACCCATGAAAATCTACCAAAATAGTTGTCTGCCCTCCCAACATGTTAGACGTCTGAAATTCCCTTTCACTGTTCCCAAACACTCAGTGAAGCGCAATGATTGCTATCAGTGAAGGCAAACTCACTCCATGGCAGTATACAAGATTGTGTGCCTGGTGGAGGGCCAGTTAGGAAGGAAGAGTGAATTTTGAGAAGAAACTCAGAGTTACTGGGGAGAGATGAAAAGAATAAGTGGGGGGGGGGGGGGGGCGAGGAGAAGAAAGCTCACACACGACACAAGTCACATAAGCTCACGTCTCACAAGTTCAACATCAATTCATTCTCAATCTGTCTAATACATTGGTTACGAGCATATAAATAAGAAAATAAGACACTTAAACAAGGAAACAACCTCCTAAGATTCCTAACCGGAAATAAACACTAAAACTTGCAAAAATATCCCACTTCTAAAATAAACTGAATAAATTAAAAGAAATTTCCACCTAAATAAAATAAATTCCTAAAATCCTACTAGATTAAACCAAGATTTGGATCTGGTTCTCGGTCTGGGTTCACAAATGGGTTTGGGTCAGTCCAAGGTAGGGCACCTGCATCAGTGCCTATGTGAAGCATTGTCACAACAATCAATCATACCTGAATGCCTAACAGAAATTCTCAAAAGACCAGTCCTATAACATGAAAACCTTTCCCCAGAATGGCAAAAATAATGGATAGCATGAAACCATTTCTTCCCAATTCCATTGAGATGATACCAAGGTCCACTCAAACACCAGCCAATGAAGTGTATCCAATCATACGTACTGGTCAAACACTGAGTTTGTAACAATTCTATGATGATTTGTGTAACATTAAAGACCCTCAGGAAAAAAGAAATACAAGTATCAGAAGTTGTTAAAAAAAATCTTACAAAACTTGTCAAAGAACAAAAGACGAGACAACAATATTTCATGTTAGGCAAATTATACAAACGGTCCCTATCATCATCTTAACTTTGAACAAATAGTGGGATAAGGCTTGAAAATGAAAAGTACAATTTCTCCAACAAAAGCAGCAATTGACAACCTCAAGGAAGTACAGCATGGAAACAACAAAAGCAACAATGATAACACATCCAAGTTTCTATTTGATCACATCCTGAACCTATCTGGCCAGTAAATCATTGGTTTGAGCACTTTCAAGGTTCACAATTTGAATTCTGTTACTCGGTCCATAATCCAAAACTTATGATCCAGAAATGAGAATCTTAATTTATTCATTTGAATAGGCAGACACAATTATGACACAATTCAACGATTCAACTACAAGTCTATTACTTTTCATTTTGGCTTTATTTGCTTCATTTCGGTTGTATATAATTTTTATGTAGCGATTAACAATTTCAAAAATATTGAGCTTGGAAATTTCCAAACTTGGGCACAGGTTAACTCTTCAAAACTGTGAATTCACAAAAAAATTGTTCTCCAAATGAACAGAAGAACATCTATGATTTGCTGATACAAATTACATATGAACACAAAATTAGGTGAATGGTTCACAAAACAAAAAGTTATGGATGGATTAGATAAATTCTTTACATTCATAACAAAATTATTTTCCTATTCTCCGTACTATATGTGTATATTCATACAATAGAAAGTGATTCTTAGGCTCCTGTGTGCTGTAAACTGTAAATAAGCCAGGTACCCTATGGTGAAGAACCCTAAATTTAAGACGGAGGGATTAAGGGGGGCAAAACAATAGCATACATTCCCTCCAATAATGATTCCTTGTACACAGCCTGTGTTAAAACGCATTAAACCACTTTAAAACCAAGCACATGGTTAATGACATGCATGATGGATGCCACCAAAGGATGAACAACATAGTTTTTACCCTAAATGCCGGCTGGTATTCTGGTGGAGCTCCTCCCTTATCACCACCAAACTCTCCTGGAGGTCCTCCGCGGGGTCCTCCTCGGTACCCATCACGGTCACCAAATCTAGGCCGATCTCCCTCAAAGCGAGGCGGTCCACTGCAATTCACAAATCAGATTAGAATCCATTCCTTTTCTGCTTTTGTGTGTGTGTGTGTGTGTGTTTCACAACTAATATATAGAATACATCAACAACGAGTATAAGCAGATAACTAATTACCGGGGGCGATCACCAGGAGGGCCACCCATTGGTCTACCGGGAGCCTTGAGGGATTTCTTCAATGTGGCAGGGACGATCTCAGATGGGAGGTTGAGGTATGTCCTAAGGAATTCAATACCATCGTTCGTGAGATACCAGTAGTAGTGCATCCAAGCAAAAGTCTCACGGACATATTCCTTCGATTTGAAGCTCTGCATTAACTTGATGACTTGTAGATTTGGAACATCAATATCAGGATGTTTAGCCAGATTGAAGTCCTTCTTTGCATAGCAAACCCCCTCTGCAGATAAAGAGAAAAATCCCAACTGAGAAATCCACCAATAAAACAAAAATAAAGAACCTAGTAGGTATAGATCAACAAATCAAGTAGAACCAGTAACCTTGAAAGAGGTACTTAGAAATCTCTCTGCGATTCTTCTCTGGAATAATCTGCAAGGGAAGAGAGTATACGATAAAGAAAACGAAACATTAACTATAAATAAATCCCTAAGACGAAGTGTTATGAGAGAGTAATCACCATTGTTGCGACTAGGGAAGACGGCAAACAAAGAACAGCCCCTTCTGCCTTCTTATCGTTATCCCCTCTCACGCTCTCAGGCAGTTTCGTAAAGAAACACCAAAACCCTAGGAATCTTTCTTTTATAATTTATGTTGGGGCCGGGTTTCTGTTTGAGGGTTTTTTTGCGGCCCAATCCTAGTTCTAGGTTTGTTTCTTGTTTGGCCTCTCCTGGTCTTTTATGGTGTCGGTTTGGTCTTTTTGTTTGTAATATTTTACACATTGGTTATTAATCTTAAAAATTTTCAATAAACAGGTAAGAATAAGATGGTGATTGAACCGTCCTCTATTGGTGGAATAAAACTTAATCCAAAACTTAAAAGATCGAGTTTTCCTTCATCTATAGTGAATCCCTTCACTTGTGGGTTTCAATGTTGAGATGGGACATTGGGACTCTCGTAAAAATATTAAGATACTTTGGACTAGGAGTATCAAAATTGAGAATCGATGTATTATTGGACAGGTTTTGGTAGGGGTGTCAATCGGTTGGATTTGATCGGTTTTAGTGTGAGAATGGTGAATCTGAAACCAAACCAATAAGGAAGGTTTTGTTTCGGATTGTATCGGTTTGTTGTGTATGTTTGTTATCAGGGTCGGCCGGGTTTGGATTCGGTTTAACATACATATTTAGACAAAACTATGGAAATTTTGATTTTTTTTTTAATGGGTTGTAGGTTGTTATCATTTCTTATAGTGGTATATCAGTTGGGTTTTGGTTTCGGGGTCTTAGTACCCCAATCAAAAACTGTCCAATAAGACAATGGTGTGGTTTGGTCTATATATTTGATTTGATTCAAGTTGATTTATCCGGTTCAGTCTCACTTCTGACATCCCTAGGTTTCGGATTATGGTATTACGACCCCAAAATTGAATTGAACCACACCAAAAATTGAAAAAATCTGACACTAAAACCGACCCCTACTGAAATTTGGATTGAGACAGAAACCAAACCGATCTACAGCAATAAGGAAATGATAACAACCCGAAACCCATTAAAAATCATATTTTTTCTGTAGTTTTGTATAAATATGTAATTTAAACCGAAACAAAACTTGTCTGAAACCGAAGCCGACCCCAATAACAAACTGATACAATAAACCAATACAACCAGAAAATCAACCTTAAGCCAAACTTTCCTTATTGGTTTGATTTCGATTCACCATCCCTACACTGAAACCAACTTTGAAACTGGCCCAAACCGATCAATTGACACCCTTGTTTAGGGATGTAAACGGATCGAATTCGGTCGAATAGTGATACTAGCATCTTCGTATCCGATTATATTCTGACAGATTCGGATAATATTCTATCGATTTTCGGACGGATTCGGATAATTTCCGAATATTGATTTTTTGAATATAGGTTCTCCTAAATGGATATGAATATGAATTGAATACGATTTTTCGACTATCATTTGACATATTTACCGTTTTTATGATGAGGGTTAGGGTTGAAACTTGAGAGTTCAGTAACTACCCTTTCTTCTACTCTTCTTAGTCTTTTATTCTCTTACGTTTTTTACTTTTGAGTTTTTAATGGATATGTAATTCCATGTATCACATTGCATAAAACAATATATATAAACCAATAGCAAATCTAAAAAAAAGAATCACATTATCTTAACTTGTAAATTTATAAAAATAAGACAACAAAATTCAATAAGGTAACTTAAAAGGATAGACAAACACAGAGTTATATTTCAGATATTTTATTACTGTCGGACTGCTAAACGAATTGGATAATAATCGGTCGGATAGGGGGATTGTCATATTCGTATCCGATTAGTTTCAGACGGATTTGGATTCTCCTAAACGGTACGAACGCGGATCGAATACGGATCTACGAATATCCATTAACATCCCTACCCTTGTTAGACATTTCACCAATTTTTTTAATTATTTTTTTTATTCTGGACATTATATAAAGGTCATTATGGACAAGGGGTGACATGGTGGGTTTCGGTCCGGTGTCGAGCAGAAATTGGGTGAAATTGAAGCTGGAAAAAAAATAATTTGTCATATGTTTTACACAAATCAAGTTTGATGGTCATTAGACCAAATTTGCCTTTAGAAGATTTCATATGGAACATAAATGTTACTATAAATAATTGTAGGGAAAATTTTACGGACACCCCCTAAAAGTATCCAATATCTCAGAAACTTACCATACTTGGTCAAAATGTCACAGACACCCCAAACGTTAAGCACAGTTAGTACCCAAAGGGGAAATATCTATTTTACCCCTTAATTATTTAAATAAAAGGACAAAATTGTCATTTCATCTCCTTCCCTCTATGACTCTGGCTCCGGCGAGCATCACCTGCTCTGACAACCATCAGTACTGGTTTCGGTTCATTTTTTATAGGTTAAAATGAAAGATATAAGAGAAATGGAATTTCTCCGGATCTGCTTCATGAGGTCTTCGAAGACCAATCCTTTTAAGGTTTTGCAGAGACGGAGATCTGACAAATCTAGCGTCGTCTCATACACAACACCCACATGATGATAACACCAGAGAGCCGGTAATCAGTAATCGACGCCATTAGTTACCATCACCACCCATACCAGTAGCACCACCACCTGCAACACCATAACTTCCACTACCAGCACTGCTGCCATCGCCAGCAACATCTCCACCACCATAGCCTCCAACACTGCCATATCCACCGCCGCCACCACCATAGTTGCCAGTACCACCAAAACCACTGCCTCTAGAACCACCATAGCTGCCCCCTCCACTTCCATAGCTGTTATCACCACCACTGCCGCTATAGCCTCCACCGCCATAGCCACCACCACCACTGCGGAATCCTCTTGCCCTATCTTTCACATAGTTCACTCTTACCCTTCGGCCTTGAAGATCCTGCCCATCCAAAGCCTGAATGGCAGAAGAAGCCTCCTCACTAGATGTGTAACTAACAAAGCCAAAGCCTCGAGATCTGCCCGTTTCACGGCCCATGATTACTCTTGCTTCAATAACCTCCCCATAAGCAGTTAAGGCATTTCAAAGATGACATGCATATTATGGCTTGGAAAATAGAACGATTTGATGCTGACAATTCAGCATTAACACGTCCGCTCACAGTCTGTTTAAGTACATTCCCCAATTTACTGATGAAAGCCATTGTCAGAAATCTTCAAGAGGTTCGCTGAGAGTTGCTTCTCTGCTTTCTCTTCTCCAAAAACCCTTGCTAGGTTTTCTAGGTTTGAGAAGGATTGTGTGAGAATTACCATAGCAGCAACGGGGAAAAAATTGCAGCGGCTGATTAGCCTGATTAGCCACGGCAATGGGGTGGGGGTGGGGGAAAAATTGCAGCGGCGGTGGGTTAAGGGAAAACAGAGGAGGTGGGTCCTGAGACTTCTGGCCGGAGAGAAGGGGAGTAAGAGAGAGAGAGAGAGAGTTGTAGATGCAATCCTCGACATTGTTGAGGTGCAGAACAGTTTCAGTCATCGCACGGAGACGGCGCTACAGGGGAGCAAGAGAATGAGGGCTGCAGGGGGTGGCGGTGGTGGTGGTGGTGGTGGCGGCGGCGGAAGAAACAGCAGAAGGAGAAGAAGGAGAAGAAGAAGGGAAGAAAATGGGTTTCATAGGTAAGGGTAATTTCGCCATTTAAGTGGAAAATGAAGAAGTAGGGGAAATGGGTTTCACAGGTAAGGGTAATTTCGTCATTTAAAAAGAGTTAACAGACACTTAACTGCAGAGACTAACGGAGTGGACTAAGTTGAAACAAATTCATAAAAATAGGGGGCGTCTGTGACATTTTGACCAAGTATGATAAGTTTCTGAGATATTCGATACTTTTAGGGGGTGTCCGTGAAATTTTCCCATAATTCTATTAAGAACGAAAACACTTTGAAACTTGCTATTAGGGAACTATAGTCCTGTAATACTGTAGAAAACATAACAAAAGCTAATAAGACAGAAAATGAGTAACCTCACAAGGGTATTTAGTTTATGGATAAAAATCACAACAGTTCTATTAAACCCCCTGACATAAAACTAGAGCTAAAAAACAATTGGATAGCCTTAACAACATCAGGCACAACGATATGCCAATGGGTTTGGAAAAATTTCACCGGCATACCATCTAACCCTTGGGGCCTTGAAAGGATCAATTTGAAGGGTTACTTTTATGATTTCCTCACATGATAAAGCTAAGCATAAAGAAGCATTCTGACCTTTTTTTTATTTTTATTTTTTGTGGTTTGAACAAAGTTTTAAAACTCGGGTTTCGACTAGGTTTCGATCAGTCAGAAACCGAGCTTGTCTTGGTTTTGACCATATCTCAGTCGAAACCTGAAACTTTCTCCAAGCTCACTCGAACCTAGGTTTCGAGGCCCATAAGTTATTTTTTTGTCATGATTCTTGTTGTGTTGCATATTTTTTACATTTTAAATCCAGTGCATGCATTAGTTTTACATAGAGAACATTAAAATAATATTTGTGATTTTGATCCAAGTTTGATACTATATATTTTTCTTGGACATGGTATCAAATAAGATTTGACCGGAACATAACACTTTCAATATAAATCAGATTTAAGCAATATTGGATTTGTTAGAAAGCTTTGTTTTGACAGCTTTCCAATAAGTCAAAATTGCTTAAATCTGGTTTATATTGAAGGAGTTATGTACCGGTCAAACTTACTTTGGTGTGCGCAAATGCTGTCAAAATCGCTCTGCATGAAAATATTTTTTTGGATATCAAAACAAATGAATATTTACCGCACTTTTGGGTTTTAGCAAATGTCTTACCATGTTAAGATTTATAGAATTTTTAGATTTGAGAAGACCTTAGCATTAGAAAGTTGAAATTTGCACCTACCGTCGAAAATTCAGTTTTTGTTCTTGAATTGGGGGATTAACTTTTTTTCCTTTTGGAATTTGATTTTTTAACTATTTTTATTTGATTCAAATAGGGGGTTATTTGCTTATTTATAAATAATATCTTATGTAATTGAAATACAAATACAAAAACATTTACTTAGGCATAAATAAGTGTCTGTCCTGGTTTCTGACCTGGTTATTGCTATACTTAAGTATCTATACTGGTTTCGAGCCAGGTTTCCTAAAGTTTCGATGGACATAATTGTTGAAACTTGCAAAAGTATCAACATCTCGGTCAAATCCATCGAATTTTGATCGAAACCCTGAATTTTTTAAAATCACCCTTCAACTCATTTCGAAAACCTACGAAATTGAGTTAACTCGATGGTTTCGACAAGTTTCAATCGAGTTCTTCTTCCATGGGTTTGAATACAAGTTTCTGACCACCAGTACCTCTAAGAGAAACATAACTCAGAAAACTAGGAAAAAGTGTAGTGTGGAAGCACGCAAAATGGTTAAACCCAAAATTTGTTCCTCTTACAATGTATGGTCTGCTAAGTAGTCACGGGTTTGAGTCTAGAAACAGTTTTTCAATGAAAACAAATGTAAGGTTGCGTACATTATGACCCACCCTAGATCCTACCGTGTCAATAGCTTCGTGAGTACACCCTAATGTATGATCTCCCATTTGTCTTCGGAGGTTTAATTCTATATCCTGTAGAAATTCATGCAAAAGGGTTAGACTAAACGGCTTCTAGATCATCAATGAGTCGGGGGATTTCCAAGCTGCTATTCTTAAACGTGGCATCATTCTAACCACGTAGTTGATGTCCGGAAAGACGCATGGATTATTCGTTGGACTCAAGTTAATCTTGGTGTGAATAGACCAATCTCCCATATGTTTCTAAAGTTTATAATCTCTTGCTCAGGAGGTCTTCGGATTTACCTTAGCGTAGTTCTGTATTCTCTAGTGATATTATTCATCTCATTACTAAAATTCCACTTGCATCATCTGTGCTTGGTGATTTTCTTTTCCATTCATTTTCCAAAAAATGGGGTTTTGACATCTAAGATAACCATAAAATATTTTTGTCTAATATTGACTCTTCTAAGTCTCAAGAATATATTCAACATTCAAATGGGGCAATCACATTCTTTGAAAGTATGGCCTCTATTGTGGAAATAAAGTATTGAATTTCGAGTCTTCTTGTAAAAATTGTTGAATAAATGTCTTAAAATGAAAGATAAACAATGCCAATTTTCAAACAAAGTTGACATGTGTGTGTGAAAAAAGAATTTGTTGCATCTTTTTTATCTCTTGTTATTTTTCAAAAATGATTTGGGCCACAAGAATATTAGAGTTACAGTCCTGAATTTATACATGGTTCTTCTTTAATGCACTGTGTAACTCCTTTGCATGGACCAAAAAGGAATTATCATTTTTTGTATATGTTTTTGCTATTACATGTTATTTCTTGTGGATTCAATGAATTATTGTATTGTAATAAAGTCCCCACCCAATCCAACGATGATTATGAAAAACATTGATAGGTGGAATGTCGATTTGAATCGTCTTCCATTAGATTGTGATTATGTTGTCCCTAAACCCTTAATGTTGTCCATATTTGATTACCACGGGCTTCTTTCTAAAAATTATACTGTCATTTGTGTCACGCCCTATTCCGGACAAGGAATATAATATCATATAAAGGGTGACTAGGACGACGCGTGTCATCCTACTAAACCGCCTATCAACGACACGGTGTCCCAACGCATACCATATCAATATTAACACAATATAATATCGAGAATGCGAGAAAAGAGGAATATTACATTCCAAGGATCGAGTATTATGCGAGCGTATAAATCGAATAGTTACAAGATGTTCAAAGCTAGATGATAAATACAATAATTAGTTACATTTCCAATGATCATCTAATAACTATCAAAAATGGTATTACAATAAGTATTTCACCATAGGCCTTAGCCTCAAAAGTAATCAAAAGGGATCGAGTCCGAATATCCTCACGGCCCGTAGGCACAATCATCGCAAGGACACCGTCGCCATGTTCCTCAAACACGGCCTCCGATTCCTCCTCACCGATCTCATCGTATCCCGAGGGCTGAACTCCAAGTCCCGCGAGATATCCGTCACCGCACCATAATCTAAAAAATGTGCGCACGAGGGGTTAGCTCCACGAGCGGTGAGGGGATGGGAATGCACAAACACGCAATTCACATAGTCCATGATGCATGCACATGTTAAGTTCATTTTTCCACCTAACAAACAACTAAGTCAATGACATATGCTACTTGTGACAACTCGGAGACACTGTGGGTCACTTAACTTATCGCCACAATGAAACCTCAATTGTCACGTGGGACCTACGCCGATCGAAGCCTCCAAGACCACTCGGCGGACCCCGATAACCAATACTACCATGATCGGCCTCTCCCACCTCCACGAATCCGGTGGATTATTCCAACACCTAAACCCCTGTTGGTAAGGGTCGTAGCATAAGGGTGTGAAATCCTAGCCACAATATACTACATGCAAGTCCTATCGTCCCGAGAGGTAATCCGGGCGCATCAACTTTTCATCTGGTTTAGTGCCCTGTTACGGACGCGACAGCGCATCTGATTCAACATGACATTCAACATAATTTCTTCATAAATGTTTATAGAGTTCGGTTCCACGGTACCCACCGCACGACCCATCAAGATACAACATTACCAATCAACATTATAACAAATAGATATAAAATTATGCAATATGCGCAAACATGCTTATTAATTATAATGAGTACATAATATATAATGCAATAATAATAACAAGCCCATACAACCAAACCCACTCACAACGTATACGCCAAGCACCCGTTTATCGGTTGTCGCCTCGATCAAGCAATAAGCCACAAAAGTGAATATTTTAACCTATACAAAGAGTGGAATAAGGTTAAACGAGCGAAAGGAACGGATCCCAAAAGATCTCCCATAAACACTTAAGTATAAGGTTTCGAGAGCGAAGTGGTTGCGGGAGTGGTTTCATGCCCAAATTCTGCAACCACATGTAAATCCTAGGAAACCTGGACGATTTTAGTCAAGGTCGGATGCGGATGTGGTTTCGAAAAGCAATCCAAGTGTAAATCCGAGCTTCACGGGGCTCAGGACAATTTTTGTCAAGGTCGGATGCGGATGTGGTTTGAAAAGCAATCCGAGTGTAAATCCGACCTTCACGAGAATCCTTCTCGGAAGGTAGTTTCGGGGGTTTCTTGCGGTGCGAAATCACATGTAACCCTCACACCTTCGAGTCCAAAATCCAAGGATTCCCTCCAAGGACCCCATTTCAAGTGGTTTTAAGGCACAAGGACTTCTAGAAAACTCTATCCTAAGCTCCTTAGGGTCCAACCTTAAATCTCCCAAATGGCAATGAGAACCCTCACATTAGAGCTCATAATGGAGTGAACTAACTCCACCATAGCTTGGCTTTAAAGCTCCATCTACTCCCTAGGTTCCAAGAGAGATCTAGGTCAAGCTCTCCCATTACCCAACCCCTTTTTGAAATCCAAAATAGAAGAAGGAAGAAGCTTACCTACCCCAAGATGAGAGCTCCACGATTTCGCCCAAGAGATGGGGTCTCCACCTTCCTCCAAGCCTCTCTCTCCTTCCTCTTTCTCTTTCTCTCCTCTTTCTCTCCTCTTTCTCTCCTCCACGATTTAGGGTAGAAGAGGATGTTGAAGAAGAAGTAATGTTCTCTCCCCTCCTCCTCTCTTTTATAATAAATGGGTCTATGGGTACCCTTAGTCAAATGGATCATGAGGCCTAATGGGTCAACCCATTAGTCCTATGTGGGTAAATGGATGGAATAACCCATCATTGGGTCAATAGGTTATATGGGCCGCCCACAACCTCAATTAGGGAAAAGCCCATTCTTAGATGGGTTTAAGTCCCCAATGTACTTCCTAAAGGCACGCGGACCCGAACTTAAATTATTCCCTTCTCTCATGAAATAGCTCGAGCGGTTCAAGCCCGGACCCGCACTTCGAGGTTACAAGGGAAGAATAATTAATAAGACTTGAGGCTAGAACTTACTTTTCCCCCTGTCATGGTTTATTACCCATGACCCGACGATTCGCACGGCAACGCTAAGCTCATCACCGAACGAAATATCCAGGAGGTGACGGTCCAGGATGCTCTCTCCGAACTCCTCGCTTCCGGCTGGTACTTGGAGGGTAGTCGCAAGTCGCCGTCCACGAACTTTCCCCATCGGCGGTTGAGGAATCTTTCCTCCACAGGCAAACCCGTCTTGTGGTCAACGATTTTGTAGCTAGGTTTGACCATCATGGAGAACAGGTCACCAGCATACATGGCAGCGGTATCTACACGTCACGAGAAGAAATGATATTTAATTATATCCCGGGGTACGGGTATAACAATTTGTGATGGAAATTTCATTACAGGGACTAATGAGACTAAGTAAGCATCAATTATTGCTTGTAATAAAGATGTATGTTGGTGTTGTTACGATGGATTTTGGTTTCGTAGGAAGCTCACAAGAATGTGAAGCAAAGACCATATACAAAGGTTTGCAAAAAAGAGCAAAGGATTTAGGTGCCATAAGAATAGACGTTTGAACTGATTGCTAAAATCTGGTTGTATGACTGGAGGAAGAAAATGGAAAGTGACCATGAGATATTTTTACTCTCATTTTGGATCTGCTCATGGTCGATCTCAGATCGCCAGATACAGCTGATACTGCACGGTTTTGAAGGTGACTGATATCACTATTTGACCAAGACAATATCGGTGGAACGGTACAAAGCTACGGACAAGGGGTAAAATAGTCAAGAAAAATCATTTCTAAATAAATCCAAGGGTAAATTTGTCCGATACAACCGATACATACAGATACCGTATCGATTTTGAAGATGGTCGATACCGTGCACTAAAACCATGGACCTGCTCTAAAATGAGTATTCTAAAACAATGATAGAGATCGAAGTTCTATAGCCCATAGGCTAGATCTTAGGGCTCAGAAATCAGGCGAATCACCCCCGATTGAACCGATCATTCTTCCTAACTGTGAGTCTGTGATTACAGTTACCGCAAATTTGATCAATTTTTTCCTCAAATCTTATCGCCATTAATGAGCTGCTGAGCAAGAGAGCCGTGCAGGTCGCCAACTCTCGAATTATTTTGACTTTATCGAAAGCTACGGTCAGAGCATTGAAGTTGAAGGTAGAAAACTCCAAATGTTCTTAAAGAAGAAGCAAATCAAGCAATAAAATACACCTTCCAAGACCGAAGTGGCAGAGAGGAATTTTTGACGGTTCATAGGGCAGTGGTCGTAGCAATGGCGCAACCCTCGTTTCTCAGGGCCGATTATTCCATGGTGCCGGATCTCCCACTGGACCCTTCGGGTTACAGGAAAGCCTCCACATGCGGACGCGATCTCGTTTTCGTCGTCAATCCCAGAGGTTGCTCTCCATCTCGCTATCTCTAATACTTTGCCTAATGAGCTTCAGTTTCTGAGAATTCGAGTTGTTCATTTATATGTTCAAAATCAGGTGCCAATGGCAGGACAGGTAAAGAATGGAAGAAATTACTGCCTTATCTCAGGTCTCGTCTCGGTATTGACTGCAACGTGAGTGTCCCTCTCAGATTATAAATGATCATAGGATTCTTTGTTTTCAAGGCGATCTCCAATACATTACAGTGATTTTGTTTGTTTTGAAGGTATTGCCCACTAAGTTTGAGCAGACTCATATGTTTTCTGAGGCGTACTTAAAGATTTTTAACTAATAAAGCATAATATTCGCTCCCACTGTTATCTCAGTTTAGTTTATAAAATGATTTCTGGAGTGGATGTTGCAAGAGCTAATCCATTGAAAAATGGGAAGTGGTTAAAAATCTGACATATTTACAATCCTTATGTCTTGCTATGTAAATCTGGAAAAGACACTAGGGCAGTTGTTATACTGGCAAGCTCAAGAACAATGATCTAAGCCAGAATTGAGATCTCCCTGCCCCAATTTGCTCTTCTAGGAATTGATTGCCATCTGTCTTTTGCTCCATAATATGAAAGTGATGAGCCAGCTCTTGACTAAGATGGCCCCAAATTGACTTTGTGATAGGGTTTATCCTACAATTTAATGATTTCTTTGCTTGCAGTCATGTAACACATGTACACACGCAAAAAAGAAGAAAATCTGACATATTTACAATCCTTTTGTTTTGTAAACCAGGAAACACCAGGGCAGTCGTTATACTGTGAATCTCAAGAATGATGCTCGGCATCTAAGCCAGAATTGAGACCTCCCTGCCCCAATTAGCTCTTATAGGAATTGAGTGCCATCTGTTTTTTGCTCCACAATATGAAAGTGATGAGCCAAAGTGATGGCCCTAAATTGACTTTGTGATAGGGTTCCCCTTACAGTTTAATGATTTCTTTGCTTGAGCAGACATGTACACACACAAAATCATTAGTTTGCTGATTTATGTGATCATGATAAATATAATGTTAAATGTCCCTAATCAAGAGACTTATTAATTATTATTGAGTGGTTTATGAATGTTTGTAATTTATTTGTTCACATGATAATGGCCAAGTACACAATTTAGTCATTCCAATTGGGTTTGAGTGACTTTGTAACAGCCAGCCATATTGTTCAAATAGAGTTAATTTTGGAAGTTGAAAACAGAAAGGAAGAATGAAAGTGAGACACTAACACATCATGCAAGGTTAGAATTTGCTAAGTGAACTTCTCTATTTGTAAATGTAATGGCTGTTTTTGCCATTATGTGTAACTTAGGTGTACCTTATTGGAATAATGTTTTAGAGTTCTGGAAGTTAAAACAAGGAGTTTCTTGCTTCATTGAATCGAGAGTCCTTATGTCTTAGTTGATTTAGGTTATCTCAGGAGTTTTTAGCTCCGTACTTGTGGACTCAACTACTTGGTCTTCTACCAATAGTCTAGTGGTTGGTGATGAGGATTAACTCCAACTGGATGCTTCATAATTCATCTAAACTTTCGACTTCAGTCAAAACAAAAAAAAAAACTAATTTGGCAACATTGTTTGCTACACCATTGCACAAATCATGTATTTTTCCATGGAGTTTACAGTAATTTGATAAACCTTGACAAGGGTTAATACAGTTTAAACCATTAGTATGTGTCTGTTATTTCTCTGCAGCGTTTTGTTAGATATGTTATTGAGATTCCATGTGTTCCTATTCCTAATTGTTTCTCAACAATGTGGCCAGGTATGTGAATCTCTGACTTCAGGTCCTTCACATGCCATTGACATAACTAGGGAGGTACATATTTTCCTCCAACGTAATATTGATGAGTCTAGTTTGGGCACAGTAGTTCAGTTGCACTTGGTTTCATGAAGCTGTGGTTCCTCTGATGTTATACACTATACAGGCTATACGGGAGGGTGCTGATGCTGTGATAGCAGTTGGTGGTGATGGTACTCTTCATGAGGTGTCTCACATTTCTTTTTATCATTTTGAATATGTTTCAGTACAATGTTTATCATAATTGGAACAACATTCTAATGTCACAAATTAGTTGCATTTTTTATGCCTGAATGTAAAATTGAACAGTGGGTTAGAACATTAATAAGGAGAACTACTAAAATATAATCACAAACTTCACCACACAAAGATGCTTATGAAGTAACTAAGTATTTAATTAATGTTACTTCTATATGCATGGACTGATGGACCTGTGTACATTTATGGACAGAACAATAAAAAACTATCAAATGCATGTATGAGAATTGCCGAGATTGAAAAGGAAAAAAGAATATAATAAAGGAGAAAAGGGTTATTGTGAAGATTTTACTTTCAAGGTATTGGAGTTGGTATAAGTCAAAGGATTGTGCTGTTAAATCAATTTGATTGTTTTGCTCTTTACTTCATGAGTGGAAATTTAGAAGTTAAGACTGATATCTACAGTGATATTAAATAATAAATTAACTAACTGAGATAACATATGTAGATATGTAAGCGGTAGAGCTTTTTCCCAAACAATCTTAGGGCCTCTTTGGTATCACTTTTCATTTTAATTTTCTGACATAAACGTTTTTACAAGTGTTTGGTACAATTTATGGACCCTATTTTTATTTACAAAACATCAAAATAATAGAAAAACCATAATAGAGTTGAGACCTTATTATGGCTTTTGCCCAAAAATTCATTTTAGTAATTTTTCGGTACTTTAATGAGCATGTACTTATAAAGCTCCAAAGTCAAGGGTAGAAGCATCACTTCTTCTTTAATTAGAAGACAAGTCCTAACCTTCTTCGTCTTCTTCTTCCTGCAACCCCACCCGCCGGCTCCTCCTCCTTCTTCTTCCTCCTCTTGCTGGAACCCCACCGGCCCCACCCCTTGCTGCAACCCAAACCAACCCCCCGCTCTCACCCACCCTCCGTTCCCTGCAATTCCCCCAGTCCAAGTTCGGAACTGAAGAAATCCATGATCTTTCCAGTCTAAAGTCTGTGAAGCTGCTCTACAGTCGAGACAAGGCCGTATGAGAAGTATAATATATATATTAATACACGGTCAAATATCAGCCCTTTTTGCACCCTGAGCAATGTTTGTTAGAGCTGCTGATCAAGCTCACCTCGCACCAATTCAAATTAGTTATGCCAAAACCCAATAACTGTTGATTGTTTCAGGAAGAAGGTAAAAGAAGTGTTGGGGGGGGGGGGGTTGTATGCAAAATTGCATAAAACACGATAAAGGAAGGACGAATATTAGAATGAAGGAGTAACAGAGTCGGTCAGTAACGAAAAGACGAAACCTAAACCGCAGCAGACGATGAGGTTACAATATTTATTATAAATGAATCAGAAGAAATAAGAGGAGGAACCCAAATCGAAACTATGATCTGTAACGGATGGGGGCACTGTATCAGAAACAGGTGGCATCCTCCCAAAGAGTGGGCTGTGAATGAACTCTGCTGACTCAAAACCAAAGCACGACGTCTGATCAACAACCCACCATTGAGTCAATCAACCCATTATTATTCACTACTACTTGCTGTTGTGTATCTGTGAACCCAAAGAAACCTAGCCCTTTTACCCATCTCTGATCCTTCAACCCACCGGAACCCATCTCAATCTCAATCTCATGGAGTGGGACAAACAATGAACCATTAACAAGAAGATAATAAATCCAATATGTCCTAGGCATACTGCAGTAGTTGAAGAACATCGTGGGATGTTGATTTGGGAACTCTGGTTCTCTTCATTTTTACCGTTGAAAGTTTGATTTGGGAAAGAAGATAGGTGATGAGAGAATTTCTTCACCCATTTGTTAAAAAATGTAATAAAATTTATTTATACATTGGTAGTTACCAAACTTATTTTTCATTCTACAATCTATTGTGTTTAGTAGTTACCAAACAGTTTTTCATTTTTGATCAAAATGGATTTTAGTAATGAATTTTTTATTTTATTTTTAAAATAGGCCAAAATGAAAATGAAAAGTGATGCCAAAGAGGCTCTTAGTTAGATCATTATCAAAGGATTTACTCGTCAAAATTTTTTTTTTAAAAATTTTTTATCTTAAGTTGGAAAGGAATTTGACATGGTTGGAGCCATATTAATGTAGACCAGTCACAAGTGGTAACCTGTCCACAAGAGGATCACAAACTTCAAGTCCAACAACAGTAAATACTTGAGTAATTTACTCAAACCTCCCTTGTATTTGGGCTTAATAACACTGACCATCCCCGAGGTTTCACAAACTACACTAACCACCCATACTGTATAAAATTTGTTACCCAAGGCCCCTTCTGGTAGTCAATTGCTGTTAATTGCTTACTTCAGATGGGAATAAAAATTTCAAATGGCAAGTCTACCCTTGGTAATGGAATGAACTTACCAAATTAACCTTAAAGCATAAAAAATATGGTTCAGAGCTTTGTGCACCTCATCGCCCAAACCCTAACCTTCTACAAGTCATCCCACTAAACGACCTAAGCTCCCCCGTGGCTGAAGACCTGAAGGCATCCTCGCCCGCTTGAGGTACTGCTCAACCTTCTATCTCCATCTCGTCCCTCTTCGACAAACCAAACCTTGATTATCTGCAACTCATCAATGGTATTCGACCTAAAGTAAGCTCCGCTAGACGGGCAGGGAATCATCCCCGTCATTCAACCGTCTATGCATCTCCTCCAGATTGCTTGCAACTTAGCCCCCCCAATTGCAGGTGTATCAGCGCAAGAGGTATATTGGGCAGCCCAATACAAATACTATTGGCCCATTTTCATCTCTTCCTGTACCATCCTCAACCTCTGGTGCGGATCCTAACTTACTTGCTCTTCCTGACTTACTAGCTGATCCAGATGACTTGCCAGTTGCCGTTTGTAAAGGTAAAGGCTTATGCACCCAAAAATCCTTGGTTGCATATCCCATTGATAAGTTTGTGTCCCTCTCCCATCTTCAATCTTGTTACCATAGTTTTGCTCACTCACTGTCTATTTATACCATTCCTCGCACCCACACTGAGGCCCTTGCTATTCTTGCCTGGAAGAAAGCCATGGCTGTGGAAATGGATGCCTTATTGACTTGTCATACATGGGAGTTGGTGGATTTACCTCATGGCAAAGACCTGGTGAAGTGTAGGTGGGTGTATACTATTAAGTATCACTCTGATGGTTCTGTTGAGTGGCTTAAAGCTTGGCTGGTAGCTAAGGGATACACCCAGACTTATGGTGTTGACTACTTTGAGACTTTCTCTCCTATGGCACGATTGAATTCAGTTCACCTGCTTATTTCTATGGCTGTAAATTTTGATTGGCCTTTATTCTTGCTAGATATTTAAAATGCCTCCCTCTGTGGTGACTTACTCGAAGAGGTCTATATGGAACAACCTTCAAGGTATGTTGGTCAGGGGGAGAAAGGTGGACGAGTGTGTAGGTTGCACAAGGTTATTTATGGCCTGAAACAGTCCCCTCAGGCGTGGTTCGAGAAGTTTAGTGCTATTGTGACTGGTTATGGTTTTTCTTAGTGTTTTTCATAGCATTCATTG
This sequence comes from Telopea speciosissima, assembly GCF_018873765.1. Lineage (NCBI taxonomy): Eukaryota > Viridiplantae > Streptophyta > Magnoliopsida > Proteales > Proteaceae > Telopea > Telopea speciosissima. The sequence goes on along the minus strand of NC_057916.1, from coordinate 82,701,532 downwards.
TTTGTTCATCGCCAAGGAGAGAAATTGGTTGTTCTTGTTGTCTATGTAGATGACATCATTGTCTAAAGAAATGATGAGGGTGGCATTAAGGAGGTAAAGGATTATTTACAGCAGTATTTTCAGACCAAATACTTGGGCCAGCTTCATTACTTTCTTAGGATTGAGGTTATTACAAGCAGAAAGGCGGTCAACTTATCTCAAAGAAAGTATGTTTTTGATCTCTTGACTGATACTGGTATGCTTGCTGCAAAACCAGTGGATATTCCTATGGATCCTAATAAAAAATTTGGGATTGATGATGGTGAATCTCTTGAAGATGTGTACTCCTACAGAAGCTTGATTGGGAAGTTAATATACTTGACTGTTAATAGGCCAGACATATCATTTGCTATTGGGGTTCTCAGTCAGTTCATGCAATTCCCTTGTAAGTCTCATTGGGATGCAGCTGTTCGGGTTCTTCGATATTTAAAGGGTGCTCCTGGAAATGGGCTTATTTATCGTCCCAATAGACATATAGAGTTAGTTGCGCACTCTGACGCAGATTGGGCAGGTTCGGCTAGTGATCATCGGTTTACAACAGGGTATTGTACTTTTGTTCACGGGAACCGAGTTACGTGGCGAAAGCAAGAAACAAACCACGGTTGCTAGGTCTAGTGTTGAAGCAGAGTATAGAGTTGTGTGTTGAGTTGATGTGGATTCAGCCGTTACTTCTTGAGATGGGTTTCCCGGTTATGACTCCTATGAAGATGTATTGTGACAATCAGGCAACCATCTATATTGCTAGTAATCTGGTCTTTCATGAGAGGACCAAACATATTGAAGTGGATTGTCACTTCATTCGCAGTGCCGTTTTGAAGAAGTTGATCGAGACACCGTTTGTTTTTTTGTCTGATCAACTAGCTAATGTGTTTACCAAGTCACTATTTGCTCATAGTTGTTGTTCTTGTTGTAACAAGCTGAGCATGGGTGATATATATGCTCTAGCTTGAGGGGGAGTGTTGAAGTATTAGTGTTAGGGGCAGTTTGGTCTTTTCCTTTGTGTTCTATCAGTTCTTGAGTCCTTTGTGTCCTATTTTTATTATGATTTAATTATAAATAGAAAAGGGACAGACCTGCGGTAGAACATTCTGTTCTAGCCGCAGGTTCTCTCCCACCTTTGAAACTTGCGTACTCCTCCTCCTCTCTTCTTCTTTCTTTGTTTACTCTAGTCTGGTTATAGGATTCTGATGTTCTAACACAGTGAAAACAATAAACACTACAACCACCAAAGCTAACATTATATGACCCCCAATCTTTATTGTTTCAACAACCTTCTCCAGCCTGATGTAGTCCTAGGTAGGAGTAATCCCACTAGGAGCCAGGGTAATGGGTTCACCTAACAAGGCTGGCCGATTGGGGCAGCTTAGGCTAAATAGGACAGAAATTAGGGTTAGGGTTTCGAGCTAGGGTTTTATTTGGTAATGATGTGCAGGTTTTTAGGAGTCTATTGGTGTAGGTTTGGATTGATTTGAATGAAGTTGGAAATCTAGGGTTTCGGGTTAGAGGCCTTGTAAAAATGGTGTGTTTTCAGGATCTAGGGTTTAGGGGTAGATTTTGTGAAAGGGGTTTATAGGGTATTAATGGCTAGGTCTAGGGGGGTTATTTTGGTATAAAGAAGTTAGGGTTTGGATGAGTTACGAAATTCTACAATTCTGGACAGAATTGAATTGCAGGTTTAATGGAGGTTAGGGTTTGATGGATGGAGGGGGTGTGGATTAGGTTAGAGGATGAAGGGAATAACTAAATTAACAAGCAACTCACCGGATCTGCAAATCTGCAGTAGCAGCAAGTTGAGGAAGCTTGATTGAAGAAGAAGGACATCCCGATCTACAAGATGCAAGGAGTCGATCGGAGTCCACCAATCCCTTCACCTTGATATTACTCACAAGGCAATCTTGATATTACTCACAAGGCACACTCATGATGGAGCAAAGGCAACAACAAATGCAACAAGTATAAAACTGAGTTTTTATTAATCAAAATTCGTGTACAATGCTGGCCTCCCTTACAAACTTATATAGAAGACTCAAAAATAGACTTAGACACTAAAAAGGAATGGCCTAATCCTATCCCTAACCTATTAGGCAACTTAAACTAACTAGGAACCTAAAATACTAAAAGAAATAGACTCAAAATATGGCAGGACTTATAGAGTCCTAATCCAGCCCAACTTACATCATATGACCACTTAAGTTGTCACATGACCACTTAACCAAGTCACATGATCACTTCAATTGAACCAATTGGATGCAACCAATTTGAACCGGTTCAATTAAAAAACATAAAAACAAACTAAGTATTGGGCTAATCCCGTATGCAACCTATGTACCCCTAGTTTAGGCTCATTAAAGTGGGCTATTACATAGAAAACCCTTGGGAATAAAGGCTCAACATGTATATAACCAAACCCTAGACTTATTCCTAAGAAAAGAAGCCCAGTTTGGTAATAAATCTGCATCACAGCCGTTTCAGTTTTGTCTTCAAACTGTGAACATCCTCCTTTACCAGTTGCAAATTGCAATTCAGGGCTACATTCCTGCACAACTCTAGGTCCATCTATGTTAAACCCCGGTTCTCTTGGTTCATTTATGGGCAAACACCAAGAGAAGTACCCGCACTAGTTGTCGGAACAGCAGTAGTAGAGCTTGTTCATGTTCTGATCAGACTCTGAAATCCTCAATGCAGCTCTTCTACGACACTCACAACTACGGTTACAAATTTCAATGACCGCGAGTTTCTGTCATTGACACCTGATGAAGACATTTTTATTTGCAAATAAATATGCAAATTTGAGTTATTTTTGCTTTAAAGGGAAGTCTGTAGCAGGTGGTTTTTGCAGGTATGACTTTTGCAACTATGTGAACCAAACCCTTGCTGGCGGGGAAGTTAATGAGCCAAACATACCTAGTTTTTAAGTGTGTAATGGAAAGGGTAAAGTTGGCAACTCACGTATTATTTTAGCACCGTCAGCCTCTTGGGGCCATGAGTAATAGGTTTTGAAAAGTAGGGTTGGTCAGTATAGTTTGTGAAACCTCGGGGGTGGTCAGTGTAATTAAGCATTAGTACAGGGGAGGCTTGAGTAATTTACTCTAAATACTTCAATCGGTTCTCAGATTTGCGGGAAATTTCAGAACCAAAAAAAAAAAAAAAAAAAAAAAAAGAAATCGAAGAAGGGAAGAAGAAGATAGGGTAGTCTCTCTCAGACTTGGGTTTCTCACCCACGGCCTCTCATTGTATTTTGGTCTCTCAGCAGTGGCATCTCAACATACTCTCTCACAGAGCGAAGCACAAAGCTATGTTTTTTTTTTATCAGTCATTAATCAAATTCGTGTACAAGGTTGTAGCCCTTACAAACTTATATAGAAGACTTAAAAATAGACTCAATCACTAAAAAAAAAGGCCTAACCTAATCCTTAACTAGTAAGGTAACATAAACTGATTAGGAAACTAAAATAATGAAAGAAACTTACTCAAAGCAGTACCCTAGTTAAGCTAATGAAGTAAATCTTGCTTTCCTATTTTCTACCCATATTTAGGCACATTAAAGAGCCATTACAACGAAAACCCATGGAATTAAAGGTCCAACACCTACATAACCCAACCTAAGGCTGATTTCTAATAAAATAAGCCCTTTAAGTGACTTATTTGCATAAATTCTCCCCTGCTTGGAAAAAAAAAAACTCGTCCACGAATTCGATAGAGATGTCGAATCAGACTTGCATGATCATCCTTCACAAGTGCTAACTCACCATACTAGTATTATGGAAAGTAGAATTCAACAACCTTTTGACTCCATCTGCCTTCCCTCCATGGTTCTGATACCAAATTAATGTAGACCAGTCACAAGTGGTAACCAATTCACAAGAGGATCGTAAACTTCAAGTCTACTCTCTCAAACTCGGGTCTCTCACCCACGGCCTTTCACCAATGACATCTCACCATACTCTCCCTGATGCAGATTCGTTACCAAATAGGGTTTGTTTCATTGGGAATAAGTCTAGGGTTGGGTTACATACATGTTGGGCCTTTGATCCCATGTGTTTCTAATGTAATAGGCCACTTTTATGGGCCTAAAATATGGGTATATAGGTTGCATACGGGATTAGCCCAATACTTAGTTTATTTTTATGTTTTTTAATTGAACCGGTTCAAATTGGTTGCATCCAATTGGTTCAATTTAAGTGATCATGTGACTTGGTTAAGTGGTCATGTGACAACTTAAGCGGTCATGTGATGTAGGTTGGGTTGGATTAGGACTCTATAAGTCCAGCCATGTTTTGAGTCTATTTTCTTTAGTATTCTAGTTTCCTAGTCAGTTTAAGTTACCTAATAGGTTAGGGATAGGGTTATGCCATTCCTTTTTAGTGTCTAAGTCTATTTTTGAGTCTTCTATATAAGTTTGTAAGGGAGGCCAGCATTAGATACGAATTTTGATTAATAAAAACTCAGCTTTATGCTTGCTGCCTTTGTTGCTGTCTTTGCTTCATTGTGAGTGTGCCTTGTGAGTAATATCGAGGTTGCCTTGTGAGTAATATCAAGGTGAAGGGATTGGTGGACTCCGATTGACTCCTTGCATCTTGTAGATTGGGAGGTCTTTCTTCTTATTCAATCGAGCTTCTTCAAGCTGCTGCAGCTGCCTTTGAAGGTGATCAAACTAGTAAGTAATCTTAGTTTCCTACATATATCCTTCCCCTCTTCATCCTCTAACCTAATCCACACCCCCCTCCATCCATCAAACCCTAATTTCCATTAAACCTGCAACTCCTACCTCAACTAGGACTCCCTCATAACTACAGATCTGGCCATCAATTTTGAACCATACTTCCAACCTATATTCTCCACACCTCTCCCTACACTCGACCTTAAATACAGCCCTTAGTCTTCAGTACAACCCCTCCATTCCCCCACTCCATTAAACCTAAAATCTGCAACTCAATTCTGTCCAGAATTGCAGAATTTTAAAACCTTCCCAAATCCTATTATTTTTATACCATATTGACCCCCTAGACCTGCCCATTAAAGCCATATGAGACCCATTCCCAAATTCTCATCCTAAACTCTAGAATTGACCTAAATCCTAGTGCTGTCCATTCGAACCAGCAACCCCTTTTATTATTTGATCCTGTTGTTTGGCTCCTAGTAGGTCTCCTACCTATCTAGGACTACATTAATTGGTATCAGAGACATGGATGTATATGGCATTCCAGTTCTGCCACCTCCACCAGATGAACAAGGCTTATTTGCCCTACCCTCATATGATAGTGATGATGGGGCTGATTACTATGAAGACTTGGGTGAAGATTATGAAGATACCCGAGGAGTACATGTTGTAGCACGTATATTGATGGTTGAAACTGAAGGTGAAGATTGGAGACGTAGATGCATATTCTATACTCGTATGAAGGCTGGAGAACGCACTTCTCAGATTATTGTTGATAGTGGCAGTTGTGTTAATGTGGTTTCTGAAAGATATGTGCAGAAGGCCAATCTGAAGCGTGAAAAGCATCCTCTACCTTACAAGGTTGCTCTGCTGAATGGCAACAAATTAGAGGTAAATGAAAGGTGTTATGTTCCTTTACAACTCCAACATTATGCTGAAGAGGTTTGGTGCGACATCATCCCAATGCAAATGACTGATGTGTTATTGGGAAGACTCTGGCTATATGACAACTATGTTGCTATTTATGGAAGAAAAAATCAGTGTGTGTTTCAACACAAGGGACAACAGATCCTTCTAAATCCTCTTAATCTACCCTTCGAGATGCGCAAACGACAAATTATGCGCACCAACCAGAAGAGGACAGATTGTGAGAGTAAAGTCTTAGTTGTACCACAGAAGGAATTTGAGCAGACCAGCCATGATTCAGGTCTAATCTTAGACGTGGTTACACAACAAGTTGCTGCCCAGCCTGAGGTCAAGTTAGCACAGCCCATTAAGGAGTTATTGCATGATTTTTCTGATGTAGTGTCAAAGGAGCTACCAAACAAGTTACCCCACTGAGAAATAGTTAGCATGTAATTGATTTGGTGCCTGGTTCTACTTTACCAAATCTGCCAGCTTACAAAATGAATCCTACAGAGCATGATGAACTCAAGAAGCATGTCGGAGAGTTGTTCCAAAAGGGTTTCATTCAAGAGAGCCTAAGTCCTTATGCTGATACAACGGGAAATGAAGAGGTGATTCCACAGGAGAACAATGACCTTCAAGATGTTGTTCTTGAAGAGGTGGAGCTTGTGTCTCAAGCATTAGATGAGAAGGTTACTAACACTGAAGACTCTATGGATAGGACATTCACAGTTGTTGTTGATTCAGAAAAGGAACACATAGAGTTTGTTATGCCACCATGGTTCTTCGAAGAGAAAGCTCCACGCCTTGAAGATTTTATTCCTAATGTCCCTGTTTCACCGGAATTCTGTTTGGGGATGGTCAAAGCTGCTGATCACCTGTTGATTCCCCTCATCACTACAAAATTCGAGGACGAATTTTTTCAAGTTGGGGAGAGTTGATGCAGATTTGTTACCAAATAGGGTTTGTTTCATTGGGAATAAGTCTAGGGTTGGGGTACATACATGTTGGGCCTTTGATCCCATGGGTTTCTAATGTAATAGGCCACTTTTATGGGCCTAAAATATGGGTATATAGGTTGCATACGGGATTAGCCCAATGCTTAGTTTATTTTTATGTTTTTTAATTGAACCGGTTCAAATTGGTTGCATCCAATTGGTTCAATTCAAGTGATCATGTGACTTGGTTAAGTGGTCATGTGACAGCTTAAGTGGTCATGTGATGTAGGTTGGGTTGGATTAGGACTCTATAAGTCCAGCCATGTTTTGAGTCTATTTCCTTTAGTATTCTAGTTTCCTAGTCAGTTTAAGTTACCTAATAGGTTAGGGATAGGGTTAGGCCATTCCTTTTTAGTGTCTAAGTCTATTTTTGAGTCTTCTATATAAGTTTGTAAGGGAGGCCAGCGTTAGATACGAATTTTGATTAATAAAAACTCAGCTTTATGCTTGCTGCCTTTGCTCCATCGTGAGTATGCCTTGTCAGTAATATCAAGGTGAAGGGATTGGTGGACTCCAATCGACTCCTTGCATCTTATAGATCGGGAGGTCTTTCTTCTTATTCAATCGAGCTTCTTCAAGCTGCTGCTGCTGCCTTTGAAGGAGATCAAACTAGTAAGTAATCTTAGTTTCCTACATATATCCTTCCCCTCTTCATCCTCTAACCTAATCCACACCCCCCTCCATCCATCAAACCCTAATTTCCATTAAACCTGCAACTCCTACCTCAACTAGGACTCCCTCATAACTACAGATCTGGCCATCAATTTTGAACCATACTTCCAACCTATATTCTCCACACCTCTCCCTACACTCGACCTTAAATACAGCCCTTAGTCTCCAGTACAACCCCTCCATTCCCCCACTCCATTAAACCTAAAATCTGCAACTCAATTCTGTCCAGAATTGCAGAATTTTAAAACCTTCTCAAATCCTATTATTTTTATACCATATTGACCCCCTAGACCTGCCCATTAAAGCCATATGAGACCCGTTCCCAAATTCCCATCCTAAACTCTAGAATTGACCTAAATCCTAGTGCTGTCCATTCGAACCAGCAGCCCCTTTTGTTATTTGATCATGTTGTTTGGCTCCTAGTAGGTCTCCTACCTATCTAGGACCACATTACTCTCACTGAGCAAAACACAAAGCTATGTTTTTTTTTTCTCAATCTCATTAATCAAATTCGTGTACAAGGCTGTAGCAACTTACAAACTCATATAGAAGACTCAAAAACAGTCTCAAACACTAAAAAGGAAATGCCTAACCCAATCCTTAACTAATAAGATAACATAAACAAACTCAGAAACTGACTCAAAATAGGATTCTAACTAGACTAATGAGTAAATCCCATTTTCCTACTTTCTACCCATATTTTAAGCCCATTAAAGCGGCCCATTACAAAGAAAACCCTTGGAATCGAAGGCCCAACACCTACATAACCCACCCCAAGGCTTATTTCCAATAAAATAAACCCTTTAGGTGACTTATCTGCATCACAGATCCAGGCCATGCCATTTCCCTTGACTGTACCAATATGGTACACATTGGATACAGGCATTCTGGCCGCATATGGTGTACAGGTATTCTAGTATTAGGTACTTGACTATGTGGTTAGATTTACCGCTTGGGTGCTTTCACTGTTCTATACTCAATTTGCTTCAGTTCAGTTGACCCCTATATTGGTCACCAAAAATTTCTTTTCGGCTACAAATTTCATGTTGGCTTGTGCTTAGCTTTCATTACTTTTGACCTCACCAGGAGATCTCATCTTACTATTTTCAATAGTAGGATAACTAGATATTAATAGATCGAAGCCCCCCAGATTCACCTTTGCTCGTATTGGCAGGTTGTGAATGGCTTCTTCTGGGCAGGGAAACCTGTTTGTGCTCAAAACCGGGGTCCTACACATACGACTGCTCTTGGTGTAAGTGATTCTGAAATACCAGCACATTTTGGTGACTAGAATTCTAGTTCTTTTTTTTTTTTTTTTTGGCTTATGCGCATGTAAACTGCTTGATTTAGATTGCTTGAACGAGGGTGTGATTATACTATCCTTCTTAACAGCTCATTCCCTTGGGTACTGGATCTGATTTTGCTAGGACATTTGGCTGGTTGGTTGATGCTGCTATCACCTTGTTATTTTTGTTGTGAACTATGAAGTTGAATATTAATGACTCTCCAATGGAATGACACCATCCTTCTGTAACTTGTTTGATCAGGAAAAATGACCCTCGTGAAGCTGTTGAGCGCATAGCAAAAGGTTATTTCACTTTCTGCCTTTTCCACCCCCTATTTTCCTCTTTCCTTAATCCTTGATAGATGAATGGCCACCAATACTGTATAATGTATTATGTACTCTATATTTATTCTTGGTGCAGCCTAATCTATAAGAAGCTAGTATTTCATATACCTTTAATTATCGTTTTTATACTGAAAAAATGATTGTCTTTTGCAGGGTTGAAATCTCGTGTAGATGTTGGCGTTATTAGTAAAGGAAGTGGCGAACCCCATTATTTTATAAATGATGCTGATATTCATTTGTAAGGTTATCTTCAGTTTGTGCTTATGAACACCACTTTAAATTTGAAATGTCTCACAACTATATTCTGTGGAAGTCTGCAGGAGCGCAAAGGCAGGCTACTATGCTTCTAAGTACAAAAGATTTGGAAGTCTATGTTACGTTTTTGGTACTTTGAGAAGCTTTATTGGGCACAATAATCAGGATCTCAAGATTAGGGTTAGTGGTTCTGAATTTCTTGACCAATAAAGTTCATTGACTGTGCGTCTGGATTATGTGATTGATTAATTAGTATTTTCTTGGTGTTCCTTTAACCTCATAGAATGTAATTTACTCTAGATCAATGGGGGAGAGTGGGAAATGTTTCCTAACGTAACAGCCCTTTGCATTGGCAATGGAAAATTCTTTGGTGGTGGCATGAAGATAACCCCAAACGCAGACCCTCGCAATGGAAATTTTGAGGTCGAACAGTTTTCCTAAACCATCTTGTCCTCACTGACTTTTGTATCAACTCAATACCCCTGATTTTTTTTTAAAAAAGATAATGTTTTTGCCATTAAACTTGACTCCTGCATTACATTGTCTATGCTAGGTTGTCATTCTCAAGGACTTTAAATGGTATGATTTTATTGTTAAACTGCATAAGCTGTACAAGGGGAGACACCTCTCAGAGAAAAATGTGTATTCAAGAAGGTAAATTTTTTCTCTCTTTTAATGATGGAGTTTTTTCTTATATCAAATGTTTTGTTTAAGCTGTCATCTTTGTATTAAAATGGACATGACATGTCCACGACAATATCTCTAGAGGCCTAGGGTTTTTTTTCCCACATTGCATTTTAGTTGTAACTCAAATTTTATGGACATGTCCATGTCGGTCTCAATTCATGTGTTAGATTTCAGCTCAATCAGAGTTTGCCATGTATCAGAATGAATATTTAAAATTGGTCAAAAGCCTTTGAAATGTTTTCCACACCTGGGAAAATAGGGGGGAAGCATCCAATTTATGGTAGGGAGTATGCTTGTGAGCTGTGAGCTCCTTGAAGCAATCATAGGGTCACTGCAATGCGTATCTCCTTGCAAGGCAGAAACCAGATTCCATGGAGAATACATACCATTATTATTATCCTATTCTTTTAGTTATATCTGAATGTGAACTAAAGCAGATTCTTAAGTACAGATTATCCCCAGGATAGGTTATTTAACTTAAAAAGTGATTGCATCAATGTTCTGGTGCAGTATGTCACTGAAGCTTTTAGCCTTCTGATAACCTTGCTTCCCCGGGTGGTAGTGCCTTTAAATATGCTTCATCACAAACCAGAAGATGAATGGAAGAATTGAGGTTAATGTTCATCAATCATATACTGTGTCGATTAAATTCCTCATCGGCTGTTATATCAATCTGATGGTAGGTATGGCCAACATTTAGTATTCCTCATGACCTGCTATAACCGCCTTCAAGGTGGATATGGTAGACATTTGGTAAAAGGAGGTTCTAACTCACCTAACAGGTTTAGGGTTACAAAACTTGTGCGTCTTCCAGAACTGCAGGATAGGAACCAAAACTAGCAAAAGAGAAGTTCAAATAATTCAATCAAAACGGATCAGATGGGGTCCAAATTCTGGTTGAAATAGTCTATTGAGTATAGAGAACAAACCCAAAAAGTTTGTCTGAGATCTGACAGTTAGATTCAAAGATATGAAACCCTTCTCAAATTAGGAAAGTGAAACCCAAATAGAAAGTCAGAATCAGAATTGGTAATTCTTGATTTGTAACTTCCAAGATTAGAAACTACTAAAATAGGAAGTATCAGATTTAGAAAGTAAAGGTGATAAACTTTCCAGAAGATGAAATTTGGATTTATTGATAAAACAGAAAATAGAAACTTCAAGAGATTACAACCAGAATTAAAAAGTATTGCTGGAACAGAATTAGTAACTGATGGAAAATTGAAACTGTAAGAAGAAAACCAAATTAGTAACTGAAGAAGATAATAGCCAGCGGTTAAAGTGTTAAATACAGCAAACAATAAATAGAAACTACCAACCACAGATACAGAAGGTTCAGAAAACTGAGATTTAAGAATCATTATAGCAAGTAGTTTCTGAACTTGATGGACTGATTCTGGTTCTACAAACAGAACAGAAGAGTTAGCAAACTTGAGATCAGATTATGCAACTAAAAGAACAGATTAGTACTGGTTTGCGCAGGAAAGAAGTGCAGGAAACAGACCTTAGTTGACTGAAGAAAAAGAAATAGATAGAGAATCAGGTAAGGGAATATGATCAGCTTTCACTACCTTATCTACAAGGTTGGCATCGCACCAGTACCCCAACTTGGAATCACCACCCGAGGCTTCCTACTGAATCACCACAGCAGGGAGTATACAGAATCACTACAGAAAGGCACAAAGCCAAAATTACTTTCGACTATGTGAGGCCCTATCCTAGTTAGCAAATTCGGATTCTGGAATTATTCGGAATATTTCGTTTTGTTAATTTAAGAATTTGGTCAAAAAAGTGGACAAAATAAAATTCGGATTCGAGAATTATTTGTGTAAAAAAATTAATTCGGACGCTATTTTTAATATTTGTAGTACATGTTTAACATTATCAAGCAATTATCATGTGTGCATAATATATAAATGATATAAACATTGGGATAACATTTATTTCATTAATCAAAAAGCATAACAAAGATTAAAAATCATAACCAATAGGATCTCCCTATAAGGATCTTAAGTTATACTTTGGACTGACATGCTGTTCATGACTATATAATTTTTTCCTTGATAAACCTTGACCATATGATTGTGATTAAAACATTAGGTCATGTCTTTTACATAAAATTCAAGTTGAGACAATTTGAATTGATCATGGATATTTTATTGAGTCATGTGTGCCAAAATGTTTGTTCTTAACGATTCTATGGTTTTAAACCATCAACAAAATAAAAAAATATACAATTACTCGACCAATTTTTTTTGCTATTGACTACTAAGTTCTAACCAAGAATTTCTACAAAAAAAAAGACTTCTAACCAAGAATTACATACTGGATAATTAATTTTTATCTTTTTTTGGGCAATCATAAGTTTAGTTGTTTAATTCCCGAATCCGGTTTTTTTTTGTTTACAAAAAAAACAGGGTTTCTGAGTTTTTTTTTTTAAAATTTTTTTTTTATAATGACTGAATATTTTGGATAAAATTTGGCTTTGGCGAATTATTTGCGAATAATTTGGTAAATCTCTATATATCGTGATTCTTTCCGAATCTTTGAGTCCAATTCCGATTTGGGCGAATAATTCGTGAAATTCACATTCGCCGAATTATTCGCACTATTTCTGTACATATATTTATTACATTGCCTCGGACAGACACAAACTTAGAAAATTGAAATTGACACCTAATCTCGTATAGAACTCAAATCCTTCATATGCATGGCCCATTAGTGTAGAAATCCCAAAAATACTTGGCCCATGACCTGTATAACCCATTTGGGACTGAAAATTGAGTTTAACTTGAAACAATCTTGAGCCGCAGGTGTTGGTTTGAACCAATCCAAACCAAACTGCAGGAAAAAAATTTTCTTCCTCTTCTTTCTGCTGGAAATCTGCATCATTTGGTTCTGTCCCTCCTACTCTGATTCAATTGGACATCGATTTTTTTTTTTTTTTGTGGTAAAATTGGACATCGATTGAGTTGCCTACTTTCTCTCTCCTTGAACTATATTCAGTACCTATCGATCCACACAGGTCTCAGAAAAATGCTGGTATTGTAAGAGCTGTGCAATTTGAAGGATTATCGTCCTACTTGCTGTAAGGCAAATTTAGTGTGTTACAGTCATATCAAAGAAAGAATGAGAGCAAGAGGTAGATTCTGTGATGCAGATACACTACCTTGGACCGACCCAAACCTAGTTGGGTTTCCAAACCAAGATGAACCGGTTCCCAACCATGTTCTGGATCAGTAGGATATTTAGAATTTATTTTATTGGGGAAAGATATGTAATCTTCTATTTTGGGGTCACTATTAGACTGATAGGGAAATTTTCAATTTGAGTTTTATTGAATTTCTATTTGAGTTAATCTATGTTTTACGAAGTAATTAAGAGTCTTTATTTTTAGGAGCCTTTTATTTCTCTTTATATATGATGTAATCCCCATCGTTGGAGACAGATGTGAAGAATGAATTGAGTTTATGGTTTGAGTAGCCTAAGGGCTGTGCACGTGTGCACTCTTCCTTCCCCACCCCCCACCCCCACCCCCACCCCCCCTTTTTCTAATGCGATTTCTTCTCTCCCCCTGCAACTCTAACTCTTCTATTGCTTTCTCTGTGAAGCCCACCATAGCAGATCACCACCTTGGTCTGCATTATTCTGTGGATTAGCATTTACATGACTTAAATGTGGACACACATTCTTCTTGTACAGTATATGGTTCTTGAATGTTGATGGTATCATTTCCATAATTTTGGATGTGCTGCTCCTGGATCCTTCCAAGGTCAATCCCTTAAATCTACTTAAATCATGCATATGCACAAACAAAAGGTTCCTAATATAGAAATAGAAAAATGTGTACTGTGCTCCCCTTGTGAAATTCTGTGTGGACAATGAGATTGGAAAATTTTTACTGCTTTTTAGACATATGATAAACATCTAGAGAAAACAGTTCTCTTGTATTTATGGGGCATTTTTATTTTTGGTTGTTGTGTTCTGCATGCATGCATAAGCAGGCTTTGGTTGGTTGGATGTAAAATTAAAACTAAATCAAAATTGAAATCAATCTGACAAATACCAACAATAATTGCATAACTAAGCCAAATAGCTTGGATTTTTGCAGAAAAGTATGGCAAATGTGATATTTATCTTCATTTCTTTACTACTATCTGAAGTTACTATTTTGTGCTATGCTATTTGTCTTGTCTTCGTAAAATATTTTGCTTCACAATATTCCATATCCAACAAGAGAGATCTCTGGTGAATACATTTACATGAGGCTGTCATGCCAGGTATTTGATATCCTTACACTTAGGAGTTGTCATCCTGTTGCTCTTGCAGTGCACTGACTATTGAAGTCGAGGAAATTGTAGGCAGCAATAGCATCTACGTGCAGTCTGATGGGGAACATCTAGGGTTTCTTCCAATGAAGTTTAGCATTTTACCCGCTGCAATTGAGATGCTGTGCTAATTATCAGTCGTGAAGACAATTGCATTGACTGGGTAGTCATTCTCCCTTCTTGTCTTGAGAGTTATACATCTGTAACATGGACACTGATCTTTGTGCTAGTACATTGCTGAGTAGATGGGTTCGGTGTTCCAGAGTGTTTCTTCAATGTGCAGGTGGCTGCTATACTATTTTTACCATGAGAAATGAAGATGAAGTAAAGGAAAATCCGAAAATACAAGAAACTGGACTAAACGAAAAGGGCTGCTACTAATCAGATTTCTGATTCCTGTTTCTCAGTTCTCTTTTCTTCAAGGGTTCTGCTAGCACAGCAATGATTCTGAAGCATCCTCACTGACCTATCTTAACTGGGCTCGTGGGATCTTAGGTATTGAGAAGATGGGAACCAAATTATGAGCTGTACCCATGTCCGCTACATCATGTAAGCCAATAAGAGTGCAAGAAATTGAATATTTTCCACACCCAGACGTATTCTTTGCCAAGTCCAGGTAACATATTAAGGAATCCACCCTCGAACCCTATGAAACAAGCGTGAAAAATTAATAACATTTGATTGGTCAGGTATTGGTCTATGACATTACAGGCATTGTGAGATTAACAATTTCGTTTTTCTGGTCTTCCTGGGACACATCATACTTTAAAGAGTGTCCATTGGAAAAGAGAGAAATATATGAATGCGTGTAAAACTTGGTTTCACTTCCTTGAAGATCCTTTGTTGTAGATGTGCTCATGGTGTAGAGCCAGAAATATGCAATTAGATGGTTAAAAATATGGATTAGATTCACATATGCTTATCAGATAACCATTTGCATAATAAATGAATTCAGTTGTTTTGGGTTGAGTGCTTGGGAGATTTTAATTGATATGCTCCAGGTCATGATGGTGGGTTGGTCCTTTTTTTCTATTCATGTTGGGTTATTCTTAAATTTGTTGTTTTTTGTCAATCATATTTTGCTACCTGGGGTAAAAAAATACCGTAATCACTTTAGTTCCTAAACATGAAAAGCCCCTAACTGTAGAAGATTATAGACCTATTAATCTTTGTACCATATTTTATAAATTAGTACCAAAATTACTTGCTATTTGGTTAAGGCCTTAACTTGGATCATATTATTTTTCCGTTTCAAGCAGGTTTTGTAAAGGGTAGGCAAATTGTGGATAATGTTGTTGCTCCCGACCCAACCCGACCCTATCTTCGTGTTCCTGTTTTTTCTTCTTTTTTCCTTTCCCTCCTTCCTGTTCTTTCTTCTTTTTTCTTCCCAGCTAGGCCAGCTCATGCATCTCCCTTCCCTCCCATTGTTAGGGCCAATCAAGGTCAGCCCAACCCGACCCTGTTGCAGCCCTAATTTATAAGACCCAATTGTGTGGAGGAAAAGAGGTTCAATTGTCTGGAATAGTATTCTTAAAGTGTTATCCTTTTAAAAAAAAATTGGTGTGTTGACAAGTAGGGGATATGGGGCCAATATTTCCATGTGGACTAATCCTTGGATTCCAAAAATTGAAAATTATAGTCTACACAAGAATTACTTTCTCATTCTGCATACTTTAAGGTGAGTGAGTACATGGACTGTTAATTTAATAAATTTAATTTTTTTAACCTACGTTTCAAGAGTAATTTCACAAATTCCTTTGTCACAGAGTTATTTTCAAGATAAATGGATGTCCTCTTACTAGAAATGGCATGCTTACCTCTCAGGTTGTTGCTAAATTCTTAGTTATGTCTAATAATAATGTAGTCAATAAATTTTTTTTTTTGGATGAATATAGTCAATAATTTTAGTAAGCTGTAGAAATAATTGTGATCCATTTCAGTTCAACCAAAGTTTAAAAGTATTTATATTAGTTTTTGCACGGGGAAGACTTTCAAAATTTATGGATATTAATATTAGGATCGAGTTTCCCATCCACACGGTGCAAGGGATCCCATTCATCGCAGGGCGGTAGAGGGCAGAAAAGAGTATCGGGGTGGTATTTTGGAACATACTAAAATCCTAGGAGGGTTTGTGAACCCTGAGAAGGTGGGTGAACTGCTCTCTATGGATAGAGGGAAACTTAGTCCTTAATGTTGTATGTTATCTTTGTAATACAAGTTCAAGATGATTGACATCTCTTTTTGTCATGGGATTGTAAGCATAATAGGTAGCAAGACCATTAGGTCTTCGAACGGAGTATATCTTCATGCCTCTTCTATGCTTCATCTACTTTATGAGTTTATTTCTAGATCTCAATTATCGAAATTTGTAATTAAAACTCTACTCTCAGAGATTGATATTACTTGCTATTTTTTATGGTATATTAGGAATTAGAAGATTTTTCAATGTAGGAATCTTAATCCTTAATTCCTTATCATTTGATTTCGTTAATATCATGATATGTTTATGAGTCTAATGTCATCCCCTTCCCATCTATTCCCTCTCCAAATACTGTTTCAATTGATGATTCTCTATCAGATGTGTCCTTGGTTGATATTTACCAAAGGCTTCACCTATGGATCGCCTTGTGACTATATGTGAAGGTAGCTATGAGTCTATGACCAACAAATTGAGGCATTCAGGTTGGCCATCAGTTTTTCTTCTTAACCCCTGTCTTCTTGTCGGTTTTTATGAATCATGCATGACTGAATGCAGAAGATGCGAAAATGAAGGACTACTATTACAATGGTTACAAGCAGGATAGAAACGGGGATGGGAGGAGACAAAAATTTAGACGGATTGTTAAGAAATAGTGGATTAGTTTTTATAGAACAGTAAGAAAGGGCGATCTAGGGATTGTTAGGGACTTGTGTCTCATCCTCAAAAGCTAGCTGTTAAGGAGAGGGTGCCTAAGTACCTATTAACCCACTCACATCTCCTTTCGTATCCGATGTGGGACTACTTTTTTTTTTTTTTTTGCCTTATGCGTGGATATCTCAACAATCTCCCCCTCCACGCGGATGGCAAACACGTGGAGCCTGAGATTCCGATCTCCCCCTCCACGCGGGAGTTGACGTGGAGCCTGAGATCAAACCCCGAGAACCCTCGGCCAAACGAAAATTTTCATGCCCCGGCTCTGATACCACTTGTTAAGGACTTGAGTCTCATCTTCAAAAGCTAGCTGTTAAGGAGAGGGTGCCCAAGTACCTATTAACCCACCCACATCCTCTTTCGTATCTGATGTGGGACTATTTTTTTTTTTTTTTGCCTTATGCGTGGATATCCTAACATGGTATCAGAGCTAAATCTTCATCATCAATTTTTACATCTACTGCTTTCAAATCAGTAACAATAGAATTGAAATAAGAGATATGGGATTTAAGTGAACTACCTTCACCCATACGAAGGGTATACAAACGTTGCTTTAATCTCAACCTATTGGTAAGGGATTTGGTGAGATACAGGTTCTCCAACTTCGCCCACAACTCAGCAGCCGTCTTCTCTGAGAGAACTTCTTGCAAAACATCATTTGAAAGACATAACTGGATAGCCGAAAGGGCTTTGATATCCATCTTGTTCCACTCCTCCTCAGACATAGTTGTAGGTTTCTTCGCCTTCCCAAGTAGGGCTTCCCTCAAGTCTTGCTGTGCAAGAACAGCCATCATTCGAACTTGCCATAAGCTGAAGCTAATGCTCCCATCGAACTTGTCAATATCAAATTTCGTTGATGCAGGAGCCATGGATGCAGTGATCGAAGCAACCAAGAGCTCTGATACCAGTTTGTTATAGCAAACACCAACAAAATCACGAAAAGAAACAAGAACAAAGCAAAAGAACACAGAGATATAATGTGGTTCACACACCAGTATGGTGTGCTACATCCACGGGCGAAGACGAAGATGATTCACTATGCAAATCGGAGAAAAGATTACAATGAAACTCTCAAGAACACCCAAATCGGTACTGCTGCTCTCTCTCAGAAACCCTAGAACGAAAACCCCAAATCTTACTCTCTCTTTACAATAAAGCGGGTAAGGAACATAAATACTCCTCCATCGGATCCGGGTTGATCCATCACAAATCTCAAAAAAAGTTCTATTCGGGTCGCCACCAAAAGTGTCAGAGCGGGTCATTCTTCGAAACGGGTCCAAGAATTCGAGACATACATAACAGGGATCTTTTCACTTTAGGCTCTGTTTGTTTCGGCGTAAACTTTTACCTGAGAATTTTTCCTTGGTAAATTTTACTTCATAAATGTAAAATTTTATATGTCGACAAAATTTTCAATATTTTTTTTTTACTTTTTAACACGTAAAATCTTACATGTCAAATTTTTTGAAGTGAAAAATTTCAAGTAAAATTTCCCTGAAACAAACGGAGTGTCAAGGTTGACAAACACTAAACTCTCTCAAGTCAGTCAAAATATTTAGTGGTGGGTAGCCCATGATTCGGCTAGAAAAACTAAGCTTACAAAATTAAACTGTTGTGTGTAAGATGCATATTCATTTGACTTGCTTAATGAAAGTTTTTCTTGTCATTAAAAAAAAAAATAAAAAAATAAAAAAATAAAAAATTCTTCTTTAATCTCTTTACTCCTTTTTTGGTAGAAATCTTCTTTAATCTCACTGTCATCAGAAACCAGGGTTTTAAAATTAGGATCCGCATCCGGTCGATCTCAATCCAAAATCTAACAATTTTGGGCCGATTTTGATCCATTTCTCACCCATCCTATCAATCCGGATCCTCATTCTGAGTTTAAAATCCGTACCAAAGAGAAGGAGGGAAGGTACAGCCAAAATTTAGCCACGTGGAAGAGTTGAACTAAAGCACAATTCTTGGCAATCTCTAGTTAGTGGCTACCATTCGCTCGCTCGGCGTTCCACTTCATTTCAAACAAGAAACTGGAAACTGGAAACCGCGAACTCTCGACCACCAGAAGTCACCCAAAGTCCCTAGACTCCCAACGCCCACCCTTCAACTACCGACGGTTGTCCCTGAAAATGGCTTCCGTAGTATCCTTCAGTTCTGTTAGTCCCCACTTCCACTCCCATCATAGAGGTGTCACTTTCCGATCACTGTCTCGACCAAAAATCTGCATTTTCAGGTGTAGTGAAAAAAACCAAACCCCAACAAGTAATTCTACTTCATCCATCAATCCAACTTCCGAATCCGACAACGTGTTACTCAGGCTGGCCTGGTATGGCTCCGAGCTACTTGGGATTGCAGCATCGTTTGTCCGTTCGCCGTCAAATGCTGGAGCTCCCGGCACGGATCTTGAGCTTGAGGAAGATGGGCAGGGAGTGGTTGATCGTACCCAGGTTGTCGAAACCATTAAGGACGACTTCCAAAGATCGTATTTTGTTACAGGTTTGTACTTTGTTGATCTCAATTGGAACTGATATTTCTGCCAGTTGATGCCAGGGAATATATATATATATATATATATATATATTTGTTGATCCTTCTGAAGATAATTGAATTTTTTTTTCAATTGGAGATCCCCAATTGAAACTCAGCGACCTGAGACCAGTTTCTTATTGTTGAGTTCACAATTGATTTTGAATTTGTACATTTCTGAGATACATGTAGTATCAAACTTCTGGACAACCCTAAAGGTTTGTGTTTCCTTACGGGTTCACTGAATTCAAACTACATATGGAGATCGACCTACTCTAGGTTGAAGAAGAATGTAAGTTCTTTATGCTTACTGAAGTAGCACTTGTGTTCTAACTGGGCAATCTTATATGACTTTCAGGAAATCTGACACTCGCTGCATATGAAGAGGACTGTGAATTTGCTGATCCAGCAGGTTCCTTCAGAGGGCTTCGCCGTTTCAAAAGGAACTGTTCTAATTTTGGGTCCTTAATTGAAAAGTCAAATATGAAACTTATGAGGTGGGAAAATTTTGAGGTGAGTCCAGCATTTCACCCAGTTTAGCTTTCTACTGCTGTACTGTACCCAATTGAACTAAGAAACTAAGCAAATCCATGGAGGAGAAGTATATAGTTATATAATTTGAGCAAACTGGTGATATCCAATCTTACACTGCTACAGGATAAGGGAATTGGACATTGGCGTTTCAGTTGCATCTTGTCGTTTCCATGGAGGCCCATTCTTTCAGGTATGCTTGGCTCTGCCAATCAAATTACTGAGTAACTATATTTCATCTTAAATTTTCATTCTTCAGGATAATCATTCTAATTATATGAAGATGATGCTTAGACTTTTATTTCCCTGGCTGATATATGCAATCACCAGCCCATGAAACTTTAGAATCAGCCATTAATTTAGACCGTTTAGATCTCAAACTCATCATTATGTTAATCTTGTTTTGTGTTTTAATTCTCCTACAGCTACTGGATATACAGAATATTACTTCGACGATCAATCTGGAAGGGTGTGCAGGTGAAGTTGTATGGAGATGAGACCAGAAAATTCATATTATTTTCCCTCTATCCAATCCAGTTCCTAATAATTCTGTTAACTCTGTTGGTTTTCAATCAGGCATGTAGAGCACTGGAATGTTCCAAAAATGACTCTACTGAAACAAATACTAAAGCCTAGCCGGGGCCTTTGGAGTAAGAAGTCTGCAAATTGAAGGGATAGAAAGGCTCTCATGAACTCATGAAGATTCATGTTTATTCATCAGCTTTCAATCATTGAAAAAGTAAAGTGGTTGCCAGAAAGAAAAAAGAAGCAATTCTCTCTCTCCAATCTGATAAGCTGACCTTTTTATAGCCTCTGATATGCTCGATATTGATCCACAGATCAGAGCCATGGCGAGCATAAGCATCCTCGAAATACGTAAGAAGATAATTTACTCTGTATTATGGTGTAGATTGTAGGATTATGTGAGAAAAGATTGTTATATCTTAGCTTGTTTTCAGTCTAGTCCAGGATCTCTTGATGATGAACTAGTACATTGAGTCCTAAAGATTTAATGGGTGTGGGTTTATTGTTGTTTTAGGTTTTGGTGCAGCAAAATCTTAGCAGGTTTCAGTTCACCAAAACATGGCCAGTATTATACTTCAGTGCAATAGGAGAGAAATTCTTGCTTCTGTTTTGATGATTTGGTTTTCTAGCTTTCTCCAGCATTGACGGTGTTATCTTCACAAGCAGTTTCTATATGGTTGCCCAGATTGTTTATTTTGTTCACCATGATTGAAGTGAGAATCCTTTGATAAAAAAAAATCTTGCTCGATGAAGCACATGACCTGATGGGCTATCAGCTATATCTATAATGGCATTACGAACATGAAGATTATACATTAAAAAAAGAAGAAGAAAAGATTGAATTAAAATTTCCAAGGAATATTTGTCTGTTACCCATTTGGTTACAAAACCAGCGAGGAATGTTTATCGTTTTGTTCCAAGACACCAAGGATCTCTGTCCTGCTTCTCACGATCCGGTGAAACATTTCCCTGAGTTGCCTCTGCAAGGGAAGCAAACCTTCTTCCATCTTCTTGCACATCTCCGCCAACTCAGTCACCTGCACACCTATCTCCTCTAACTTCTCCTCTTCCGCCGGGAACTGAATCGAGTCCGTCAATTCCATCAACGATTGCCCACACCTCTCCAACCTCTGCATCTCGTCCAGTAACCCTGCGGATTTCTTCTTCTCCTTCTTCTTCCACTCCTCTGAGATCCTTTCCTGCAACCCAATTATGGGTCCCGCCCAGCCCAGCTGCCTAGGCAGAGCGAAATGGGTCAGGAGTCCGGTCCGGTCCTGGCACGGGATCGCCGCCACCAAGGTCCACGCCACGAACACCAGAACCGTGCTCATGATGAAGACTGGCATGGCCATTCCTGTAGAGTCCGTCCCACGTGGTATCACCAGATTGGAGGACATCGCTTGGATTTGCTTGGAAGCTGACCAGTTCTTCGGAACGCTCCACGAAGTGAACAGCCGGGGAGGCCCGGCAGGTCTCCGCTCCTTGGAAACAGCGGCGGCTATGGCAGCGGAACCTGACCCTCTCCGGCCGAAAGACCACGTCCGTTCCGCCATCTTACTGGTCGCAGCGTCCTTGTCGTCGATGGTCATGGAGGAGAGCAGCGAATGCAAAGCCTTCTTTGCACGCCGAACCTGGCCTTCTCCTAGAGGACTCTGTTTGAGTGCCGAGAGTGCGATCTCAGCCAGTTTCTGCCAATGGTGGAGCATCTCGATGCCATGGGTGATGGTGTTGCAGATGTCGAGGGCTTTGACCGTGCGATCGAGCAATTCAGGGGTAAGGCGATCAAGGGGAGGCTTGGACATTTGGGAAGCGTCGCGGCCGAGGAAGATGACAGCCTTGAACTCGGCTTCGCAACAGAGGAATACGTCGAGAAGCTTCCGGAGCCAAGCGATGGAAAGGAAGTTGTCGACATCGTTGCTGGTGGCGGCAGAGGCAGCAGCGTCGGAGGAGGTGGTAGTGGTAGTGGTAGTGGTGGTGAGGGAGGAGGAGAGATCGAGGAAACGATCGGAGACATGTTTCTGAAAGAGCTCGAAATCATCTTGGTCTGAGTTTCCTTCCATGGAGACGATTTGGTTTCTGCGGATACTGAGGATCGGCCGGCTTAAAAATCCTAAGGGAACGGAGGAACCCTGGAATTCCGTTGCGGGCATTTTTTTCTCCTGACCTTCTTCTTTTATTAAATAGGGAATGGAGAGGTTATAGAGAAGATTGCGAGAGTCAAACGAGGAAGAGAAGCAGAGACAGAGAAGGATGAGACGAAGAATAGCTTTGACAGTTATATATGTGTCTATAGATAGCTTTCTTTGCGAGCTTTATTTGGGTGGAAGAAATGGAGTGCAGAGACCGTTTCTTCTCCCAATGCTGGACTAGTCTCTCCAAGTCTCTCCTCCTGGGTTGGAAGGGTTTTTCGGTAAAATCAATGCTTCTCTATTTTGGGCCGAATCAGGACCGGCCCGTTATAACCCAAACTGACTTGTACCAATACTAGATGAGATGAGATGGCTTTCTATCTCTCTTCTCCCTCTGTAAATGACCTCTCTCTTTGCCCCTATTGATGAACATATAGGGGTGCTCAATTTCATGGTTCTGAATCTCGGATCGGATTGGCCGATCCTTGATTGATCCGATTGAATATTATTTTTATCTTTTTAAAGTTTTAAAGTTTTTTATTTTATTTTTTATATTATCTTGACCAATATTGATCACTGATCGTTACCAAATGATATTGACCAATCCGATAGGGATAATATCGATCGATCCGATCCCGAGATCAAAACTCCCACTAAATTTGGCCGATACATGACCCGATCCATGAAAAAACGATTTTGGGGGGTTTTTGACCGATCCTGACCAATTTGTACTGATTGATCCCGATCTGGAAAGGTTTTGGCAATGACCGATACCGAGTCCGATACCTGGATTTTGAACCTTGGTGCTCATTGACTCTCGCCTGCCTGCATAGCCCCTATTGCCAAGTAGGAAACACCCTCCATTCACTACTTTAGGGTTAGTTAATACTTTATAGCCATAACTTATATAAGGTTTATGAACTAATTGTAAGGAAAAGCGATCGATTATGTGTCAAAGAAGTGTTTGAGATTAGAACTCAAAATCATTTACGAATTATGTTGAAATTATAAAGAAACACTTATAAGTATGGGCAAGAGATCACTTGCTTGGTCGCATAGCCTCTGCAGCAATGCGGGGGCCAATGAGAGCACATGCATGGATATCAACGTGGATGGGATGGTTTCACAAGGGTGGGATAACAATTTTGCATGTTCCTTAGTTTGGGCAGAGGTTCCCAGTGACCAGGTAACCTTCTTTTTCTCTTTAAGTATTTAAGATGAGATTTGGGAAAAAGAACGCCACCCGATCGTGTCAGACTCGTAGCTCTTACGTCTTGACACAGGATTGCACATAAGTAAATGAGACTAGATCCTAATTTTAAGAACATTAATATATGAAGTGATTGGCCCTTTATTATCCAACCAGTAAAAAATTGTGTCAATTACCCAAAGCCATCTTATTTTTTTGTTTTAGGCTGGATCAGGTTCTCGTACAAGAACCATTCTTGTACACTAGATGACACACATATGGAATCCACTAACTCTCTTGGATTCCATTCGTGCGTCATCTGGCATACTATAACGGTTCTCGTAAGAGAACGGCTTGAAGTATGTCGATATCTGGCATAACGATACCATACCACCTCCCATACCAATACGTATAACCTTAGTCACATACCTTTTAATAGCCACGTCAGCTGGCCGGACTGGTGGAAGTTATGGGAAATCGGAAGTGGTACAATGCTGAGTGAGCAGGACAGAGGTGCTACTTGGCAGATAGACAACCTGGTAGAATGTCAGAAGTAGATACGCCAAAATGCTCATTTTATCTCTCTCTTCGGTCCCCTGAACGACGCGCACGCACGTTCCAATTCGTTCTACAAGCACTTTCTCGTATTTTTCATTCTTTTTTTTCCAGATTTATTATTTTATTTTATAGAAGACGACACGGCTCACCACGGCCGGCTGGCCGGCCCACACTGTTCGATCATTGAACAGTTATTCCATTTTGGCGGTGGAGATGTACATTTCAGACAACACGTGGGGTGCATATCAAGATTATGATATCTCTCTCTATATTGGAAAAGTTTCTTGTGACGAAAGTCACCAAAACAAAGACTAGTGACCTCCAGCAAAGTCAAATGGGCTTACACTTCCTCCGCCGCCCAGCCTGCTGTCGGGCCCATCTCCCATTGTTACGATTTAAGATTTTAAGTGATTAAAGGAAGGAAGAGATTTTTTTTTTTTTTTTTTTTGGGTAGAAATAACGAGAAATGGGAAAAATGTGAAGCACTCTCATGAGTTTATCATTTTTATCTCTCCGCCTCATATTCAAAATATCTTTGCTTCTCCCCTTCTTTGTTTTGAGGAGCAGAGAAATAGAAACATGGGAGTGTTGGCGTACGTCAAACTCTTGGTTCTGATAGAAATATGAAGGAAATAATTTTTTTATTTATAGAAATAAAATAGAAATAGATATCGACATCAGTATCAGTCACCACCATTATCGAGACTTGATCGGATGATTTTGCCCTCAAAATTTTGATCTCCTTTTTTTTAAAGGGAAAAGGAACACCACTCGGTCGCTTAGTGCGGTATGTACGCTGTGCCTAGACACAACTGCACCTGAAATGATCGGTGCATCCCCTGGAAAGGTAGAAAGGACTAGGGGATGGGCCGATCATTTCATGCATGGTTGTGTTTGGGTATAGGTACACACCTCATTGCGTGACTGAGTGACGTTCTTTCTTCCTTTTTTTTTTAAATATATTTTACCCCTAAAATATTGTATCACCAATCAGGTATTGGCCAACATGGCCACTCCAATACTAATTCCTAAATCCATGGTTTTTCATTTTATTGCACATATTTGATCATATTAAAACCAGATTAATAAAGTATTCCATCTATTTTGAGTTTTTGACAAGAAATAGATAGAAAAGAAAAAATTTATTTTTTTTCAATTTAAGGAGAGAGATAGACATATAAATCAATCATTGTATCATCATGGTTTTTTTTGTTATATGATACAATCCTTGATTTATGAGCAAATAAAAAAATTTTGAATTTTTTCGTTTCTGCCAACCAAACATACCCTTAATGGTTGCACAGTTTTGGTTTTACATATATAAATTTGGAGAAAAATATAAGTACATTTTGAATTTCATTGGCTTTAATTGTTTTTCTTTCCTTCTCGATTTTGATCCAAACCATGAGTTTCGGCTAATCTTATCGACCGGCCTGGTCTGTTCGATCTCGGTAATTTAATGATTTTTTAAAACCAGAATCAAAAGGGACTTCGATTGGTTTTGGTTGGTTCAACCAGTCCGATCGAATTAGGCTGAGTCTGATCTTTTCCAGGATGATTTGGACCAAAATTGATGAAGACCGATCTTGTACTTGATTCTAAGTTTTTAAACCTTAACTACTTGTCCATTGGACTAAAAAAGAAAAAGAAAACTGCTTGTGAACACTTTAGTTGGTGAAGATGACTAGGGGAAAATTAATCAATATGGGAGAGGTATGGCTATGCTAGCAGTATACGGTTTGCTACCACCCTATATGTCTATCTCTCTCTCTCTGCACCATTTTGAGATGACTCCCTTACCCCTCAAAGAGATGAAGATAGAGATACACACATATGGTGCTAGCATACGATATACCGCTAGCATACCCAGCTTTTTTCCCTTTGCCTTTTTACACTTCTCATATATATAAGGTTATAAGCCTCTTGCATTATTGTTGTTTTGTCCTTTAAGTTACGTTAATACTTAATACTTGTTTTATATCAATAAAATTACAGCTTCCACCCATTCTAATCTCCAATCCCCACCTTTGGCCCACTTGGTGTATTAATTAATGAAAGAGATAA
The DNA here is from genome assembly GCF_018873765.1 of Telopea speciosissima. NCBI lineage: Eukaryota > Viridiplantae > Streptophyta > Magnoliopsida > Proteales > Proteaceae > Telopea > Telopea speciosissima. Next base: position 82,674,924 of record NC_057916.1, on the reverse strand, counting down.
TCCTATTCTCACGACACAATTTAATTAAATCTAAAATATAGAAATCCGTTCTCATGGTTCTACAAAAGAAAGAAAGAAAAAAATTATAAATCTTTTCATTGCATCTTAAATTTTGATTTATATCCTTTACAAACAAAGATAATCTCTATTTATAGGCTTGGGCCATGCTTTTTATTTCTTGTATTAACTTCAAATTTCCTTAGGCCCGCATTAGATATATGCTCTGCCAACTAGATTGTCTAATGAACTGGCTTTAAGCTGTAGCTAGCTTAATTTAGATTTCCTCATGAACACATACACACAAAAGGTAAACCCACAAGTTATTCACGGAGATTGTAGCTTACCTCAGGATCTCTGAACGATCTCTCGCAAGGATGCAATTGGTCTTTCAGTTTTAAGATTATAATTTTGTATCTATTTGGGTTTGGTGGTGAGCTCTTGCTTTGAGTGTGTGGGCGATAATATTTACGCTTGCACTTGGGGTTAGGCGGGAATGTCTTCCTCATTGTTTTCTTTATTCTTTGGATTCTATTTAATAAAATCATAAGGGCTGGCCTGGATCCTAGATAATATTCGAGTTTTAAAAAAAAAAAAAAAGTTATTTATTAGATACTGATTTTAATGGGTCAAGTAATTAGGCCCATATGTGAAACTAGGCCCGGCTTGTAAGCCCAGAACGTATATTCCAATGAACAGTTGGTCTAAATATTCAGGCCCAGTTGAAGTACGCAGGCATAGGAAATAAAGTAAGGTTGGATACTTGTCAGGCCCATGAGAGCCCATAAGTCAATTGTACTTTACTTGGGGTTGGAAATTGGAATCTGTTTGATTTTTAATTTGAAATAATAAATAAAAGTGTTTTCTTTTCTGTCACTATGCCTAGTGAAGTGTAACGTTTCACTATTTATCACATGGTTGTACATGGATTAGTCCATGTGATAGAGAACCAGACAAACATTTCATTGGTATAATTGAAGCGTACAATGAGTAGAGAAGTAGCTATAATTAAAAAAGATAGCATTTTATATTTTATATTCATCTCCATTTGATGGTATTTTGGTAATTTTACTCAAACTTTGAATCAGAGTTTGATCATCAATTTTCCTTATTTACTTTGGACTCTTTTTTTTTTTTTTTTTTTTTTTGGGAATTTGGAGCTATTATATATTTTTCCTTAAGGGCCGGGGTGGAGGTAACAGTTAGGAGATTCGAACTCGAGACCTTCTGGTGAGCATGGGCATGAAGCGCACCACAACTCACCAACTGTTAGGTAGATATTGTTTCTGGACTAAAATTTGGCTATTGAGATATATGTGGGGTCCTCAATCCAATGGATTAACCGTAGGTATTGTTAAGTAGCAAAAAATGAAGCATTTATCTAGTGACACCTAGAAGGACTGTAAATAAATAATTAAATTATTCCTCTCCCTTGGTTAACTCCTCTATGTCTTCGGCCCCTAACCTCACTATAAATATTTTTCTCCTGTGGCTTCCTTCTCTGTGGGGGAGTATTAGTAAATATATGCTATGTATGGGAGTAATAGTAATTACCCTTGTTTTTTTTTAGTTCGTTAGATGCCATCTTGCGTTCGTCATGCAATATCTGATGACGCCATATGCCCACCTTTCGAATATTCGAATCAATTAGATCGGGAGATCCACATCGGACTCTCCACATAGGTCCATTCTGTGTCGACCTTGGCTGATTCCAGTCTGAATGATTGATTTGACTGATCCAATTCTGATTTTTGAAACCTTGATCAGAATTTGTAACAACCCCCTAAACCCAAGGGGTCGTCAGTTAACAATAGATCAAGCCTTTAAAAGTATGAGTCTGGAGTTCACTCTTCTCCATCAGATGAAGCTACTCACACAAGGTTTTTGATTCTCATGGGTCTCAATCTTTTCTGTTTCAAATGGGTTGCAGGTGTTTTTTACATGGGCCCGGGTTTGTCTGGCTTATTCGTTCGACTCCCCTTGCCTCACCTCATCGGCCCGCCCCATAATAATAAGATAAGCACACCACCTGCATGCAATAAACCACCTGGCGACCCCAATAGCCCAACAAGGGCATGGGACCAAGCAGGGGAGTCATTTCAAGGGAAAAAGAGAGTGACACAATGGGCACTAACTTGGGATAAGCCGGTGGTCTGCCCAAACTTTTCCCTTCAAAAATTTGATTTTCTTTCTGTTTATGAAAAACATTGATTTTATTTTAAAGTTCTTTAAGAGGTGGTTGGCACGTAGGGTAGGTCAGATAGGGCCTGTGACATTTAACCATCCTCACTTGATAAGATACGTCCACACCACTTCAGGGAAAAAAGAGTCAGCCCCTAAGGGCGCGTTTGGTAACAATCTCGGGAGCTGTTTTTCAAGCCCAGGAGTGTCTTGGGACCAGAAAAATGGAATCTAATGTTTGGCAAAACTGATTCTGATTTTCACTCCCAAGAACGAACCGGGTACCAAAGCTGGTCTGGAGATTGGTTTGGAGAAACATGGTTACCCATGTTTCTCACTCCCAAGATCAATTTTAGGGTAACTTGGTAGGTGAAATCCCGATAAAATCTTAAAATCTTTAGGCTTCTCCACGATAAAAAAAAGGAAGGCCGCTGGACGTCTTGATGGCAAGACGCAAGACTCAAGAGCATCTCAGGTATTCTTCTTCTTCGTTCTTCTGCTTCTTCTTCTTCTTCTTCGTTCTGCTTCTTCTTCTTCTTCTTCTTCTTCTGCTTCTTCTTCTTCTTCTTCTTCTTCTGTTTCTTCTTCTTCTTCTTCTTCTTCTTCTTCTTCTTCTTCTTCTTCTTCTGCTTCTGCTTCTTCTTCTTCTTCTTCTGTTGCTTCTTCTTCTTCTTCTTCTTCTTTCTTCTTCTTCTGTAAATTCGTTTTTTTCCTTCATTCTTGTTTTAAAATTTGTATTTGTATGCTTCTTTTTTTCTTCTTTAAATTTGTATTTGTATGCTTCATCTTATGTAGTTTTAGAAAATCTGCAGTTTCCATTAGAGGATGTTCTGAGAGAGAGAGAGAGATGGAAGCTATACACTATTTCTTTTGTTTGGTACGGTAACCGTCTCTGTGTTCATAGGAAAAAAAAAATCAGAATCTTTTATGTGGTAGCTATTGGGTATTCTCAGCTGGATTTGATTAGTGCTCGTTTTTTGGAGAGGTAAATTTCCTAGTTACAAAAAGATTTCTCTAATTCCCTGGTCACGTGTGTGTAAACCAAAAAGCTGTAGTGGTTTGGGTTTACATGAGCTTTGTGCACAATAAATCTGTTCTTGGAAGACTTGGCTTGAGTTGTGTAGCGTCTAATATGGAAAACTAAAGTGCATCCAAAATTTAGGATTTTTAACTGTTGAATGGTGGAATTACTACTAGGGGGAATCTTACTCGGTTTCTTTATGTTGGGGATACTCATGTATTTTGTTCAAAAGAAAAAGAGACTGGTTGACATTTATTTTTATCATGTCCTTTCTCTAAAGGTTACAGGCAGCAAGGGTATTAGGATTAAGATCAGAATAATGGCAATAGTTTTAAATTTCTGTCCCAGACCATGTTTTACCAAACACCATTTGGTTCAGGAATGATTTCGAGAACAGTTTCAGAACAGGTTTACCAAACGCCTAACAGTAGGACAAAAATGATCTTTCGAAGAAGAAACAGAAAAAGATCATTTTATCGAAGAACACCGTTCTCAAAACGGAATCGTTACCAAACACGCCCTAAGTGTATCCTCTGGCGGCTGTATCCGTCCATAGCCTCAAGGGGCCTCAGGAGATTCGCCAAAATAAAATGTGACTTCTCATCAAATCAAAAAATAATCCGCATTTGGAATCAGATAAACCAATTCCAACCACCGGAGCGAGGGAGCGCATAAGAGCATTTGAGTTGCAGTTTCGCCCCATTTCTGTTTTCAGGGATTGCAATTAGAAAATATTAATGCTGTGTTTAGTATGTGTTAGAGATAAGGATAATCTCTTCTCCTTATCAACTACTCCAAAAGAGTCCCACGGCTTAACGGATAAGAGCACCACCACACACAAAGGATTATCACCTAATCCTGAAGAGCTCAACCGATCAAAGGATAAGAGCATCACAGATGTTATCCCTACTTCAACGTACAAGGCTGCTGTAGTTGTTGAGTTTCAATCAAACTCCTCCAAGCTCAAGGATCATGACCAAGTTCATCCTAACTATAAGACCTGCTGTATTTATCCATCTCATGAGATTAACCATTGTAACCTCATCAAACCTATCTCTAATAATCTATATATAGAGAGGAGAGATGAAGGCTAAAAGTGTGGAAAAATACAAGATCTGTGGACGTAGGTTTCCAGTGAAACTGAACCACATTAAAAACGTTATTGTGTTCTTCTCTTCTCTGATCTCTTCTCTTCAACTTCTTTAAACTCAAACATGGTATCATTCGACCAGGGTTCTTTGGGCTCTGCTAGTAATCTTCCCACTATTGGCTCGGCTTCCTCATCTTTCTCTCAATTTCCATCTCTCAATCATGCCATTGCTATAAAATTAACAGATTCAAACTACCTGTTATGGAAGTCACAGTTCGTCCCTCTTCTTAGAGGATATGACCTATATGACTTGGTCACTGGTGTCTCCACTTGCCCACCTCAATATCTTCCTGCTGTAGCAAACACATCTCCTACAGATCAACAGGGGACTGAAGCACCTATAGTCACACCACTACTTAATCCAGCCTACATCACTTGGCAACGACAAGATCAGCTTATCATGAGCTGGTTAATCTCATCACTATCTGAACCTGTGCATACTCAAATCATTGGGTGCACAACATCACATGAAGTTTGGAGCGTGCTCGAAAGCTCCTACAATAGTTTGTCAACTGCTCGGGTGTTGCAGCTTCGATATCAGTTGTAGACAACCAAACGAGGATCCTCTACAATACAGGAATATTTGTTGAAAGTTAAATCAATCACCAATCTACTTGCAGCCGCTGGTAAGCCTGTAGGTCATGAGGATCTGTGTCTCTACACTCTTGCTGGTTTAGATTCAGAATATAAGGACTTTGTGACTTCGATCACCACCCGCACTGATGTGATCTCATACCCTGACCTACGTGGTATGCTCCTTACACAAGAAATCAGACTTCTTGATGCCCAAAAATCTGAAACAAATATCATAGTAAACACTGTTACTACTACTGATAATAAGGGTGGGCGATCCAATCGTGGTGCCTCCACCCCTCGTGGTGGCAGGTTCCCATACTGGGGTGGTCGGAATGGTCGTGGAGGATACAAATTCGGCTATCCCCGTCAACCAAATCAAGGGGCAGCAGCTCCACAACCCCACTCTCCAAATCAGGTTATATGCCAAGTTTGTAATCATGTTGGCCACAAAGCTCTTGATTGTCGCCAACGCTTTAATCATGCCTACCAGTCCACTCAGGGTGCTTCCCCACTGGCTGCAAATAATGTTGATTATAATAGAATAGTTGCTACTGACAATACTTGGTTTCCTGATTCTGGTGCAACAAATCACATCACTGCTGACATGGACAACTTAAGTTTCTCAACAGAGTACACTGGCACAGATCAGGTTCAAGTCGGAAATGGCTCAGGTTTGAAAATTCTTCACACAGGCTCCACTCAAATAATTTCTTCACCCAAAGATTTGATTCTTCCTAAAATATTGCATGTGCCTGACATTACAAGAAACCCGCTTTCTGTTTCTTAGTTTACCAAGGATAATAATGTTCTATTTGAATTTCATCCTGACAGTTTCTTTGTAAAGGATCGATGCACGGGGAAGTGCCTCCTTCAGGGCATCACTAAGGATGGATTGTACCAGTTCACACTAAATAAGGCTACGAGGAATCCACAGGGGTTCATTGGCGAAAGGACATCGTTGAATTTGTGGTATAACAGGCTAGGGCACCCTGCTCTACGCCTTGTTCGTCAGATTACTAGTCATTTTAATTTACCTATTAGTACTAAAACGGAGTTTAATATTTGTAATGCCTGTCAACAAGGCAAAAGCCACAAACTACCATTTTATTCATCTGCTCACAGGTCATTTGGACCATTGGATCTTATTTATTCTGATGTATGGGGCCCTTCTTCCATACCCTCTTCAGATGGACATCGCTATTATGTTCATTTCCTTGACGATTTCAGTAAATTTATATGGCTGTTTTCGATAGTACAAAAATCTGATGTATTGGATGTATTTACCAAGTTCAAGTTACTTGTTGAGAACTTGTTTGACAGGAAAATTAAGCGGCTGCACAGTGATTGGGGGGGTGAGTACCGTTCTGTATCTCACTTCCTAGATGCAAATGGCATTGAACACCGGATATCTTGCCCACACACACATGAACAGAATGGTTCAGCTGAGCGACGCCATCGCCAGATTGTTGAGACAGGGCTGGCTCTTTTATCTCATGCCAGCATTCCTAAAAATTACTGGCACTATGCATTTACTACTGCTGCATTTTTAATTAACAGATTGCCTACTGTTGTGCTTAGGAATGTTTGCCCTTTATTCAAACTGTTTGGGACCCAACCGGATTATATGACTTTGAAAGTCTTTGGTGCAGCATGTTACCCGTTATTACGACCATTTAATAAGCATAAACTTGACTATAGGTCTGAGCTTCATGCCTTTCTGGGCTATAGCTCCCGGCACAGAGGGTATACTTGCCTCAATATGCGCACCAGGGGAATTATCATATCTAGGCATGTTGTGTTTGCTGAGGACCGGTTTCCATTCAAGGAGGCTACGGATAAGGTTCTCATACCCTCTCCTCCCTCCTCCATTCTAGGTCCTCCACCACTACTTCCACTATTTCCATTAGGCCACCACGAGACCGCTCCACCAACTGGTCCAACACCATCGCCACGCTCACCTACTGCCACTACAGCTCCTCAAATGGCACCACTTGCAGGAACCGAGGCTCCAACACATTCCACCAATACAATGGAACCATTACCCTTGGTACCACTGCCCTCTCCACTTGCTCCATCACAAGCACCAGCTCCACGACATCCTATGGTTACTAGGACCCGTGATGGCACAAGGCGGCCCAAAGTCTTGCTCACAACCAGCCATCCTCTACCCATCTCCTTGTTAACCGAATCTGTGGCTCACTCAATGGAACCAATGTGCTACACAACTGCCACCAAAGATCCCAATTGGCGTCATGCAAAGGACAAGGAATTTAATGCTCTCATTCACAATGGGACCTGGACTCTAGTTCCCTACCAACCCAAAATGAATGTAGTAGGGTGTAAGTGGGTATACAGGGTCAAACACCTAGCCGATGGGGCTATAGAGAGATTCAAAGCTCGCTTAGTGGCCAAAGGATTCCATCAACAAGAGGGTCTGGACTATATAGAAACCTTCAGTCCTGTTGTTAAGCCAACTACAATTCGGCTTATTCTATCTCTGGCTATTTCCAAGGGATGGGTAATCCGGCAACTTGACGTACAAAATGCTTTCCTACATGGCGTTTTACAGGAAGAGGTGTACATGACTCAACCACAGGGATTTACAGATTTACAATATCCCAATCATGTTTGCAAACTTCATAAGCCCATCTATGGTCTAAAACAGGCTCCACGGGCCTGGTTTGAACGACTAAGTATGTTTCTTCAAGATTTTGGCTTCAAAGGCTCCAAAACAGACACATCACTGTTTTTCTATAACTCAGCCGTCACTACTATGTTCTTATTGGTCTATGTTGATGATATCGTCCTCATAGGCAATAACACCACATTTATTGCAGGCTTTCTTGCCACACTTGCCGCCACCTTTGCCATCAAGGACCTAGGACACCTCACTACTTTTTGGGAATTAGTGTGAAAAGACAAAGTACTGGGCTGCAGCTCTCTCAACGCCGATATATACTTGATCTTCTTGATCGCACCAACATGACTGGGTGTAAACCGATCTCTACACCAATAGCCACCACCCACTCCCTATCAAAGGAAGCGGGGACACCAATGGAAGATCCCACTCTTTATCGCAGTGTTGTAGGAGGACTGCAGTATGCAACCTTGACTCGGCCAGACATAGCTTTTGCCGTTAACAAAGTATGCCAATTTATGCAACGGCCTACTACTGATCATTGGGCGGCTGTTATACGGATACTGCGCTATCTTAAATCTACCATTGATCATGGATTGTATCTTCAGCCTCAACAGACTCTGCAACTATATGCCTACTCTGATGCTGACTGGGCTGGATGCCCTGATGACAGGAAATCAACCGGTGGCTATGCCATCTATCATGGCACCAACCTAATATCTTGGAGTTCAAGAAAACAGGCTACAATTGCACGCTCCAGCACTGAATCCGAATACAGGGCTGTAGCAAATGCCGCAGCAGAACTCACTTGGTTGCAATCTTTAATGAGTGAACTAGGCCTTTACATGAGCCATGCACCCGTCCTATGGTGTGATAATGTAGGCGCCACCTACCTGACGGCAAACCCAGTGTTCCATGCCCGTACCAAACATGTAGAAATTGACTTCCATTTTGTCAGAGATAAAGTTGCGAAGGGAGATCTTGATGTCCGGTTCATCTCCACCAAGGACCAGATCGCAGATATTTTGACCAAGGCACTATCAAGGCAGCGATTCAGCTATCTCAGTTCCAAGCTCAAGGTTCTACCACCCTTGAACTTGCGGGGGCGTGTTAGAGATAAGGATAATCTCTTCTCCTTATCAACTACTCCAGAAGAGTCCCACGGCTTAACGGATAAGAGCACCACCACGCACAAAGGATTATCACCTAATCCTGAAGAGCTCAACCGATCAAAGGATAAGAGCATCACAGATGTTATCCCTACTTCAACGTACAAGGCTACTGCAGTTGTTGAGTTTAAATCAAACTCCTCCAAGCTCAAGGATCATGACCAAGTTCATCCTAACTATAAGACCTGCTGTACTTATCCATCTCATGAGATTAACCATTGTAACCTCATCAAACCTATCTCTAATAATCTATATATAGAGAGGAGAGATGAAGGCTAAAAGTGTGGAAAAATACAAGACCTGTGGACGTAGGTTTCCAGTGAAACCGAACCACATTAAAAACGTTATTGTGTTCTTCTCTTCTCTGATCTCTTCTCTTCAACTTCTTTAAACTCAAACAGTATGTATTCTAGGTTGATTTCACATTCTCAGATGATAAAAACAATTATTTTTATTATTTGAGAATGTAAAATCGACCAAGAATGCATACTAAACGCAGCGTAAATAAAGAAAATAATTCTCTTTCCCCATTCGATGAAGGTTCATCATACCATTTTAGGGTTTACAAATCTTATAAGATTTTAGCATGTGTTCCAAAATATCTTTCTTTACGCATCTGAAGCCCTTGTGGCTTAAGAAAAACTCAATCCTTAATCGAATACCCTGTCATGACTCAACATAAAGAACAATTAAATCTAACATAGAGGTTTTTTATGATGCTAAAGTTAAAAATCCCACCAATAAGAGGAGAGAGATGGATTCATCCAGTGGTAGGTCCATGTTTAGTATGAGGAGAGTAGGGGTGTCAATTGGTTTGATTCATTAATAGTTCTAGTCCTAAGGGGTTAGGACCAGAACCGGACCAATAAGTTAATCGATTTCAAACTTGAGCTCCAGGACCATTAACTAATGGGTGGACAGGTTCCGATTCCTAAACTGTTCCAAGCAGTCCAATCAAAATTAAAAAATAAAAATTCCCTAACACATGCTACATATATTTAATAATATTATTATAAAACACTAATTTCAATCACATGAGATATGCTTTATTTTATTTGTATTGAATTAATTAACAAATAGCCACACCACCACCCTCATAAGTTAGGATTATTTTAAGGTATGTTCTTAAGTTACCAAATGGACCTTAAAAATTTACCGTCAAATCTTTGGTAAAATCGTATATGAGACAAGTGGTACCAGCCAAAATTGAAAAATTAAAAAAATAAAAGGGTTTGACATTGGGTCTCATGAACTTGAGTCTTAAGAATTAAGGTTAAGATGTGAATTTATTTTGACTCTATCAGTTCCACTGGTTCCTAATTAGTAGATTTGAAACTGGACCAATAAACTATTGGGTGGATTGGTTTTGGTTCCTAATGGACTGGTTACGGTCCGATTCTAGTTTTGATCCTAAATTGACACCCCTAGAGGAGAGTGTGTTAATATAGGTCTACAGCTGATTATGTAAGAGGGCAGGTTAGGAATTGTCATTTAGGTAATTAGGTATCGTGGGAATCTTTTGCTTTAAATCTATTAGGAGAAAATTTTTTGCCACCCATAGAAAAGATTGATGCATGATTAGAGTCTTGGTGTGAATGTCATCAATAATCATGTTCCTTATTTACAAATGTGAAATATCTTTTCTTGATCTAACCAGAAGGTTAGATCCCGTGGATTAAGATGCTCTCTCTTCATCATGGGTGAAGGGAAATTTAATCTAATCAACGGGGAAAGGGATAGGCACATTGCCCATGTGTGATAAGCTAGTGGATGACACCAATATGGTAATAGGAAAGAGCATCATATAGGAGGGGCAAGGGAAAAAAGTTTGCTAGCAGCCAAGCAAATTTGCCTCTGATCCAATATCATATCGGTCAACCTAAAAACCGATATGGATTTGGATTGGTATGGACACAGATCGATCGTATCAAACAATTTGCTCGTGATTCTCTTTTAAAAATGGAATTTTAACCATTTTATTCCTTATTCGTAACATATCACCAATACAGTATTGGCACAATATCTCCATAGTATCGTGATCGATCACTTGCAAAATCGATATGTATCGCCTGATACCTTCAAACCATAATAGAATCTGACCCTTTGCTTTAATGGAGAGAGTATACCTTTAGTAATAGAGGTGTAGGAGTTATTGAGACTCATTGTTCAAGTTTTCAAATCACTACATCAAATCACCGTTGACAAAAACTTTGGCCTTGGTTAGGGGATTACGTGCGGCTCCCGAAAGCAGGAACCAATTAAGGGTAATTCCGATTTTCTGTTATTTCCTTAAAAAATCTTAATCCTAATTAGCAATTTGTATTGCTGTTATTAACAATCATAATGACCCTTCTAAAAACTATGTTTGAAAGAGTGATAATGTATTTTAAATAAGGATGTCAAACGGTGCAGTTTTGATTATACGGTGCGGTTTTGGTTCGATGTACGGTTTTGATTATACGGTGCAGTTTCGATTCGGTATACATTTTGCAAGGTAGAAATCAAAACCGCATCAGATAAAAATCACCCAAAATCAAAATCGTTTTATATGCGGTGCGATTTTTACGATCTCTATTCGGTTTTTATTATACGACTAACAACCGGTTTACATGCGGTCTGTCATACCAGTTCACATCTGGTTTCAACTTTGTACCTTTTAATTCTATCATCCATTTCCTTGTTATGTGGGAGAAATTATATATTTCATAAACAAATTAGAATATAATTAACAAATCAAAATATCACTAACAAAACCTTATAATTAATACTCAACCTTCCACCTTTGTATCCTTTAATTCAATTAACCCATTTCATCAACAAATCAGAATATAAGCAATCAACATAGAACCCTATAAAAAATTAACACCAAGCATTAAATAAAAGATCTTGATCTTGTTCAAAAGATGATTCCATAAGGTTTCCAACACCACCAAAATCAAGCAAACAAAAGAAGTTCTAATCATCAAAATTATCCCCAAGGAAAAATGACTGAATAATCTAATATTTTGTAATGTTATGCTTCCAAGCTCCAATCTCTAATCTCCAATCTCAATCCAACAGTCCATAATTAACCATAGACATTCTACAAAGATGCATCCATGTCACTTTAATTTGCATTCTTTAGCTTCTTCTAAGAGTTCCAACGCAACAAAGATGAGCTTAGATGTTCCCGTCTCCACCCATTAGAATTTTCTGCTCCAGAGATTCCAGCACCTCCCTGCTATGCAAAGTGAATGTAAATTTTTCTTGTTAATTTCTTAAGTGTAATAAAAGATTAATGAAGAAATAGTAAGTTGATACCTATACTGAACAAGCAAACCCTCCACGGGTATTATACATTAGTTATGGACTCTTGGATTCTATCCGGTTCTATTCGGTTCAAAATTGGCGGTTAACCAACGGTTATCCAGTTCTGAATCGAAACGAACTGGATAGAGAACATGTGAAATCAGAATTGCACCATTTTTTTGCGGTCCGATTCGGTTCGATCGTAAATGATCGGTTCCAATTTTGGTATTCGATTTCGATTTCATTTTGACACCCTTAATTTTAAAAACTAAAATATCGACTAACAATTTGAGGAAGAAATTGATGCAAGAGAATCAAAATTATGGTAAATCCTGAGGTCATAGAGCATTTAATTGCATCTTCATGAGTGTAGTCATCATCATCTCATCTTCATGGTATTGTCTCTATCTCATTGAATGAGAATGAGTTACGTTCTAACTTCTAACAAAAAGGATTGAGTTGTCTCCAATTCCTTGATCGCCAAGTGCGGTACAGTTCAGGGTTGAGACTTGAGAGGTTGACATTTGACAGATGCGATATCCAGTGATTCGAGGTCGATTGAGTCAGTTTTTTGTTTTTTTTCTTTCTTTTTGAACTCAGCACCGTTGGATGCCGTGCCTACCGAGTGTCAAGCTTTTAGTCCGAAGTGCACCACTACACTTCTAGGGAATTGGAGAGGATTTTTTTTCCCGTCCTTTGATTCCAAGAAGAGTTATTGTATTGGGAATTCATGGAACTTCATGCTATTGTGGGTTCATGGTATCAATTTCTTAGAAACTAGGTTGTGTTTGTAATGCATTCTTGGTTGATGATGCACTCTAAGAAATCATGCCAAACACAATTAGAGTATTCCATCCATGATCTTATATATATCGAGACCCACTATTTATTTCATGTATATTTGTCATCTCATTTTCTCAATCTCAATATTTTATGGGTCCCATGCACCCCGTCCTTTGAAGATCTCAACTCCACATCATGATTAAAGAGAATGAATTAAACAATTATATTTCGAAAGCGTTGAAATCGGATAGTAAATCTTTTAAAATTAAGGCTGCGTTTGGTATGATTTCTTGGAATGCATTATCAACTTAGAATATATTTAATGAATTCATACCAAACACAGTCTTAGTATCACAAGGGATGACCCTCTTACAACTGCTATATTAAGTGTGCCTGCCACTCATTTGATGCCCATATCAATCCAACCCTCCTTTATCCGCGTTTTAATTTTCAATCCAAATGGGACCTGCTTTTGGGATCCACATCCTCTACTTCCAAAAGTGGCGCTTCCATCCTACTTTCGTGCGCTATAAGGGCGCCAGCTGGACTGACAACAATCTAGCGGTCAATATTGCAGGATTTCAAATTAAAGTTAAAACCACATGGGATTTGTTTGAACCCACCTTAAACCTAAACCCAAAACCAAACCCACCCGACCGGTTCAAAAATTTCAAACCAACCCATTTCACTACTCTCACACTCATTGATTCAGCTCTTCTTCTCCGTCGAGCTCTGAAGGTGAATGCCTAAATCGAGCTTATCCATCTAAATCCCCAAAAACTTCCATCGCTCTCTTCCTGCAACGGATGAAAGAACATACAAGCATCACTTTTAAAACTCTTATCATCCAGATTGTGGGCTTTTGAAGATCTTTAAATCTCTCTGTGGGTGTGAACCTATATGAGAATCTGAGAAATATAAAGTGTGTTTAACATCCAGACTTATGAATGAAAGAATCCATGGTGAATCAGAATTTCAACTTCAAACTTTACCACTGAGACTTCTCTCCCTCTTCGGATTTCTACCCCAATCTTCTTCGTGTTCTCAACATCTTCAGGAGAAAAAAAAAGTTGCAATAGTTGACAGAGACAACTCCTAACCAATGAAATTTGAAGATTTGGGCATTCTTTAAAATGATAGCTACAATTTAACCCAAATAATCCTTTATTATCTGTAAAAGAACCGTTGAACGATCGAAATCATGGCTGGGGAAAGCAAGATTCATCGCCTCCATTTAGGGTTTCGAACGATTGAAGGCAAGAGTGAGAGGGGGAGTAGCAAGGGAGAGCCGCAACCATGGTGAGGATTAAGGTTCACAAGCTCGAAGGAAAGTCAAAAACAGATCTATTGAACCAATTGAAATATCTGAAAGTAGAACTCGCTCTGCTCCGACTTGTGAAGGTCACTAGTGGTGCACCTAACAAACTTTCCAAGATCAAGGTGGTTAGGTTCTCAATTGTGCAGGTCTTGACTCGCAGAAGCAAAAAGCAGTTCTAAGGGAAGCCTACAAGAGAAGAAGTTCCTGCTGCTTGATCTTCGTCCGAAGAAAACCAGAGCCATTAGAAAATGCTTGACTTCTCAATGAGGAAGTATGCCATCAAGGTGTAGGGTTGGATGAATTTAGAGACGGAATTGTTACTTTTTTTTACAGAAATTTTGTTATTTGCTTTGAAGAATACAAACTTCGGAAGATCACTCCCTTTTAGTTTTTATTCAGAGAAGCTTTCTTTCTTTTTTAACCAAAAAAATAAAAAAAGCAAGATTCATCACCATGAAAGTTTAACCTTGATGTGCTCAAATATGGATGGCTTTATCTTTTTTTTTTTTTTTTTTTTTTCCCTTTTCCCATTATCCGAATTTTCTACCGACGAATTGAGTCCAGATTTCAGAATCCTTCCTCAATCACTCAATCTAGATTCATCTCCGTTATACTTGCCATTTGAACCAGGGATTCAAAACACGGAATGGGGATTTTGTTTTTGGGGATTTAGATGGATAAGTCGATTAGGGTATTCACCTTCATAGCTCGACGGAGAAGAAGAAGAGCCTGATCCGAGCGGAATCTAGATGAGTGTGAGAGTGAGTGAAAAGGGTTGGTTTGAAAATTTTGAACCGGTCGGGTGGGTTTGGTTTTGGGTTTAGGTTTAAAGTGGGTTCAAACAAATCCCATGTGGTTTTAACTTTAATTTGAAATCCTGCAATATTGACCGTTAGATTGCTGTCAGTCCAGCTGACACCCTTGTAGCGCACGGAAGTAGGATGGAAGCGCCACTTTTGGAAGTAGAGGATGTGGATCCGACCTGCTTGGCACTCAAAATAAGAGAGAGAGAGAGCAAAGATACCAAGAAGCCACCAACCATTGTTGGCTTTGGTTCCTTGATTACAAGTTGTTGCTATGACCCAAGAGACCACTGTTTAAGTCTTCTTTGCCTTCACCTTGCACCAAAAATGGCAACCCCTCTCTCCTCCAACGCTTGTGATAGCGTCTCACAGTTGCGAGGATTTAATTTACGGTATTGGCACTAGTATTGGTCGATATTGATACGTATTGACAGTATCAAAACATAATTTTTTCAACAAAAAAAACGCTCATACTTTGTTAACGATATCAATCAGGTAGGTATAGATTTCATTTAATTGGCCGAAACTGTCAGTTCAAGAGCACGGATCATGTCCTTGTACAAGTACCGTCCAAGACCCTCCAAGGTCACTCACATAGAATCAATTGCAGAATCCCACAGGAGGAGTGAATTCCATGTGAATGGAATTGGAGGGCATTGGATGGTACTTGTACAAGGACACGATCCGATCTCTCAATTCGACACCGATATTGGAAAAAAGTGATACTGGCTGTCAAGTCTTAAAGGCCCTGATTAATGCAGGGCAAATTGTTAAGGGTTGCCACCATTATTAACTAAAGGACCATATTAGGTGAGAGATTAATTCTAATGCTGTGGTCATGTTAATATATAGTCGTGTCACACAACTCACAACCCCGCTAAAGCAATGGGTCCCACGGTTTAAAATGGTGGGACCCACGATGTTGGTTTGTTGTTTTTTTCAGCATGATTTAATATCTTTAGAGTGGATTTTTTTTTTAAATAAGAGCATCAAATCATCTAAAAGCTTAATAGCTTACTTTATACTGCTTCTAACTCGTGCTCCATAATCCCTCTCACTGTTGACAACTTCCATCATGTTAATTCCAACTACTTTTCACATGTATAGGGTCAGTAGCGAGGACATTCAACCGTTGTAAATTTTACTTTGTAACTTTTTCTATTTTCATAACAAAAAAAAAAAAAATCCATTCACTTTCATAGCTCATGATATCAACATGAAGAACTTGGAATAGTAATTTTCTGTTTTTTCTGCATATTACATTTTAATTATATATTCCAAGGTTGAAAACCTAGAATCTCCAATGAGTTCAATTTTGAAGAAGTAAAGATCTCTACAGATTTGGAATTTTTAGAGCTTTCGTATTTAAAAAACTTTAGATACGAGGGATAAGTTTCATTGATTTTTATTATTTTACATAGGGAAAAATTTTCATGCACGACCTGCATGGAGGCCAACTAGATGGGCATAAATGTCAATCTAAAATGATAAAAAACATCGATCATATCCCTCCCACTATGGGACAAGCTCGAGATAATACGAGTCTTGTCCCCTTTTACTTATTAAAAAAAAATGAAGAGATGAATACATTCATGGCCGATTCAAAAATGTGTTTTTTGGGAAAGGGATTCAGAAATCTTCTAATTCTGATATGATTTTATGAAACCATGATGTATTCTCTTTCTTGGATCATCTTGTCATTAATGTCATGCTATACGAGGATTACGAGCACACATCCAACCTTACAGCCCCATTAGGCACAATACCACACAGCTTTTACTAGTGTGAATTCACTATGGCACAAAAACTCTATATTACCCTCATAAATGAGTCGGGATCCATCCCTGTGGGTAACCACTCCACCCCATCTCACACGGTCCATGGGGATATGTCTAACTTTTTAAGAGGAATCAAGCTTCTCTCCCTGCGGATAACCACTCCATCAGTCCATCCCATCTCACACCATGGGGTGTGGTTGATCCTCACACCCCATGGACCGTGTGAGATGGAGTGGAGTGGCTATCCATGTGGAGAGGAACTTGATTCTTCCTTAAAAGTTATACATGATAAATAAATTAAGGGGAAAGTTTTCATACACGGTTGTGTAAACCGTGTATATAAGAGGGCCTCTCACAAAGAGTTGGAAAAGTCATAAATCTCTACCCATTAATTAATGCCTTGAAACTCCCACCCTCTCACATACACGGTTTACACGATCGTGTATGAAAATTTTTTCCATTAATTTAAAAATAAAAAAAACACATAAATATCCAATGCAAGATCCAAATCCTCTATTGACGAGTTGCCCAGTAGAATTGTGCTTCCCAAACACGGTGCTGCGTGCAATGATCGCCTTACCCCCACTCGGCTAAGGCGTTTGGGCAAGGGGTAAGGTGAATATTGCACGCAACACAGTCCTATCGGACAGCTCAGCAATAGAGGATCCAAATTGATCCAATGCATGAGGCTCTCATCATTGCGAGTTTTGGGGAAGGTCATAATGTACACACCCTTATCTTTTTGCTCTGCGTATCAAGTGTTTTTTGAAATTAAAAAAAATAAAATAAAATTTCTTTCCCCTAAGGTAAAGAAATTCCCCTGCTGATTTGACGCTTAAATGTATTCCTATGATGATGGTGAATGACATCATTAACTTTCTACCTTTATTGTGGAAGGTCTGAAATGTCCTTTGATTCCAAGGAAGAGTCATTGCATTGAGAGTTCATAGAACTTCATGCTTGTGTTTGTTCTGGGTTCACGATATTAGTAAATATAAAAACCCTTCAAGTTATTAGGTAATGACGTCATTAACTTCCCCCTTTGTTAGGCAAGTTAAGTAGGGACAGCAGGAATTGGGATGAGACTTGGGCTTAATACAGTTTTACTATCAAGAGAGAGATAGAGAGACAAAGAGGGAGAGAGCTGGGGATCCAGATCCTCTATGGCGTGCTGCTTGTAGTGACCTGAGCTGTGCAGACTGAGCCGTGCCCGCAAAGATCATTGCGCATGCGGCTCGGTCTGCGCCGCACAGATCGCTACGAGCAGCTACGCCGTAGAAGATTTGAATGGGAGGAGACATACATGGGGAAGTTAAAGTTTTAAATAGAGAAGAACACAAGAGAAGAATTAGGAAGAGAATGTGAATAATGAGGGCCACATTTAAGGACAGGGTGTATGGTGGAGACATTACATCTATGACTAAATAACCCAACCAACCATGCTTAAAAGGAAACACTCTTATTCTTTCAACATTAAAATTTGAAGCCTAAAATGGTAGGCCCAAATCAAATTCCATTGCTCCTCCGTAAAGCTAAGTATCATCATTTCTTCTTTTCAAACTCCCCCAAGAAGAGTCTGAACCTTTCAGAATGATTTTTATTTTTTTAATTACTTCCATTGTTAGCTTGCGATGCATCCAAGCAAAAGTCACCCTTCATCTTCACATCAATGGTGATTGATTTGTATCAGTCAACAGACGCCCTCATTTTCACCTCTTCCATCCATCCATTACTTCTTTCTCTGTATTGTTTATATCTCTGTACGTATATAAAACCTTGCAATAGTACTATTTGCAGAGATATCAATAAGAAATACTCTATTTCTATATTCCCCAACTAAGTCATCACTCATCAACAAAAGCAACCTTCATCTTCAGCAAAGCTAGCCAGCTACTGAAGTTAATATTAATGGCTTCCATGAATGTGAGAAATTAACAGAAATATAACTCTTACTGTTGGAGGTTTGACGATATTGATGGCTTGTATTCCGTTGCTTGCATGTGTTGATTCCCATCTAAGAGGTTGTAGCATTTTTTAGGGTTATAGGGGTATTTTGGTTAAATTCTTGTTTAGGGTTTTGCTATAAATTTGTAGCCCTAGTTCTTTTTCTATAATCAATTTGAGAGAGGTGTGAGGAAATTTATTAGACCTGCCCTCACTAAAATTGGTGTAAGCTTAATGTGGATGGTTGTTCTTTAGGGAACCCTGGCAGGTCGGGAGCATGAGGTACTATTTGTGATGATAGAGCTCAATAGTGTTCTCATACAGGAAATTTTTGGGCATGAAAACGAACTTTGAGACAGAGTGTAGGGCCCTCGTTTATGGTGTAGAATATGCAAGGAATCTTGGTATTAGGGAACTGTAGATTGAATGTGATTCAGTAGTTGTTTTGATAATGGTCTCTCGTGGTAAAGTTCCTTGGTTTGCTTGGCAAGGGTGGTCTGCTCTTCAAGCCTATCTTCTCTCTATTGAATGGAAGATCTCACACTGTTTTAGAGAAGCGAATCCTGTGTCAGATTTTCTCGCAAAATCAGCAGCCAGATTACTTGATACGTCTACTATGGTTGCCTTGCCCTCGCTAGTTCAAGATGATCTATTGATTGATGCGCAATGTAGACCGAGATTTCGGGTCTCCTCTTATTTATTTTTATTTGTTAGCTGCTTCCCTCTCCTGTTGATGGCAATGCCGTAGGTGGGAGTGGTTTAGCTTGCTTCATTGTAGTTGTGTTTGACTTTGTCCAGTTTTTCTTGTATCATTTCCCTCCCTTTTTTTTTCTCAATACAAATGACCTTCTAGCCACAAAAAAAAAAAAAAAAAGAATTGTGAGGACAAACGGTTGTAAACCTATTCTGCATTGATAGTAAAACTAATCTCATCTCACCGTGGACATAGATAATTTTATCAAACCACGTAAATCCTTGTGTGCATTGTGTGATAGTTTGTTTATGATTTACATTCTTTTCTGCACTGTTTTAGGTTAAGTTTTTCTAAACCGAGTGAGTTCTCTTTTAAAACAATGCCTGCAGATATTAAACACAGGAAAAGTGCATCCACAACCTGTTGATCTCTTTCAGGGATACTTGTATCATTGCACCAATACTAACAATGGAACATAATATAGTTGTACAACTTTTGTTATGGCACACCTGAGAAGAGCATGCATGGTCCACCTTTTTTGTTTTCATCCTTTCTTGATAGGTCTCACATCGTCGATCTTGTGGGTCAACAAGAAATCTAAATAGCTGACTCTTGGGGTAGTTCTATCTGGTTTTATCCAATTTTCTTTCCTTCCTTTCTCTTGTTCATTAAGCAATAGATATCAATTATATAAGAGAAAGAGAGAGAGACTTGATATGTTGACCATAAGATTCCCCTATTATTACGCCTACAAGTATGCGTGTGAAGAGTGAACCTTGATTGGGTTCAGTTTCAACAGCGAAGTAAGATTTTGTTGATGAAGCTTCAATGAATGATTGGCTCTTCGATGTTGGTTACATAATACTAAGTGTACGTAGAGAGAATACTATATATAGATCAGACAAGTCGATGCCAAGTCTTTTCATGGTTAGATGTAAGTTTGGGTCCCACCTTCATGGGTGGTCCCCATCCGGTGTGATTGTCGGATTCTCCTTCATAACACTACTTTTTTTTAAAGAGAGCTAGAAAGAAGGGTTAGGGTCTTCTTCAGTTCTTCCCCCTTCTCATCTTAACCTCAGTTGCAGCAGCAGAAGCTCTAATGCTCTATCCTATACAAACCACTACAAAGAAAAGGCAAGAAGAGGGCAAAACAAGATATGGGTCACCATTCTTGCTGTAACCAGCAGAAGGTTAAGAGGGGTCTCTGGTCTCCTGAAGAAGATGAAAAGCTGGTTCGGTATATAACCATCCATGGCTATGGTTGTTGGAGTGAAGTCCCTGAGAAAGCAGGTCCTCTCTCTCTCTCTCTCTCTCTTTCTCTCTCTCTTTCTTGTGTGTGTGTGTGTGTGTGTGTGTCATAGAATATTAACAGATATGGTTTTGTGGTGTAGGGCTTCAAAGATGTGGTAAAAGCTGTCGGTTGAGATGGATCAACTATTTGAGGCCAGACATCAGGAGAGGCAGGTTTAGCCCAGAGGAAGAGAAGCTTATTATAAGCCTTCATGGTGTTGTAGGAAACAGGTTTAAGCTGGCACCTTAATTTACTTCCTTCTTGCTTGTAATTAGTTTGTGATATATACTTGATGACCATTACAAGTTATATAATCTGTATTTGGGGTTTTGTAGGTGGGCTCACATTGCAAGTCACTTGCCAGGGAGAACAGACAATGAAATAAAGAACTACTGGAATTCATGGATTAAGAAGAAAATAAGGAAGCCATCAACAAACCCAGTAGCAGGCATGACAACATTTGCAGCACCGATTAATGCAGGTCTAACGCAGCAATCGGGTTACGATTCATCAAATCAACTCAACTTGGTGAATCAAGAACTAATGACAAAGCAGGCACCAATTCAAGAAACCCTATTTTCTTCTCAATGCCCACTTTTCATGTTTGACATTAATTTGATGGATGGGTTCTCTAGTAGTACTAGTAGTAGCAATAATACAGCACAACCAGAGCTATTCCATGAAACATTTGCTACTCTTCCTCCTCATCTTCCTCCACCTCCACCTCCTTCAACATTTACAGCTCCTAACATGTACTCAAGTTATTTACCAACTTTGGAGAATGTGGAAGCCATGGTTCCTATGGAGGTTCAAGCATGTGGTATGGAAGAAGATGGAGAGTTGGGCTTGGATTGCTTACAGAGACAGGACTTGAGTGAATGGATTGAGTCTCACTCATGCCCAAGCTTTCTAATTTGGGATCAACCCATTGAGCCACAGATGTGTGGGGAAGGAATTGCACAAGCTTCTTCAAATGCTGCAGCTATGCTATCTTCCTACCCCTCTCCATTTTAAGGTTATGAGGTAGCTAGTGTGTTTTTATTTATCAATTCTCACTCTCTCTCTCATATTCATTTTCATAGTGGACTATAAATGAGTGGTGATTTAAAGGGTTTGTTTACCATATGTGTGTGGTTGGAAGAGATATGAAATGTGGAGAATGTAATGAAAGCAAGCACGCAATGTTTGATGGAGTTTGGAAACAGAAGGGTGAGGAAATAAATGGGTCAAGCAAGCCCAACAAGTGATGATTTCAAATTTGCCTTCCACTTTGTGTCTCAAGTAGTATTAATTGAGATTCCCATTTTCAAATGGGTTTGTCCCTTTCCTTTTTGTGCAGCTTCTCCAGTTAGAAGAGATCTCTCTACTGGTGATGGAAATAGTAGAGAAGAACCTCCTCTAGGAAGCTCTAGATATTAACTTAAATTTGCACACATGAATGAGAATCGATTGCCAATTTAAAATCCAAGGACTTCTGGTTTAGGTTTTTTCTTTCGTTTGGAAGGTTGAGATAGAAAGGAAATTACCTTTGCAATTACGGAGCACTGATAATGATCCAGCAACGATGTTCATAAAAAATTTATGGTTTTGTTTGGCTGAAGGTAATCACGACAGAAACTTTGAAAGCGATCCCCTACTACTCTAACCAGAAGAAAATGATTTATACTAGCCTAGTCGTATGCCACATATGATCAAGTCAGGAGAGGATAAGACAACTAGATGGAGGCATGAAAATAACAATTGGTAGTAAGCCTTAATCGCTACGCTCAAATGAGCTCTGCAACCTCTCCTGTCCCTGCATGCATCCCCTCCGCTCCTGTTGGCGTGTTATCTCTCTGCCTTTGGGCGTGTAAGCTCTCCATCCCAGTGGTGTGTCTCCTCCTTGTGAGGTTCAGTATCAGTTCACCAACCATGACCCTGAGTGTCGTCGACGACGCTGTCGAAGCCGCCGCCGATCCTCCACATCACCCTCACCACCACCTCTCTCACCCCCACCCCCCTCACCGCCACCTCCATCGCCCTCACTGACACCCCCTGCTCACTGCCCCCATCCACCACGCCATCGCCCTCACTGTTCCCATCCTCCACGCCACCACCCTCACTGCTCCCATCCCTCTAGCCATCGCCCTCACCGACGCCTCCATCCTCCACACCATCGCTCACCCTCACCCCTTGCTCACCCTCACACTCACCATACCCCACGGCTCATCTTCTCCCCCCTGTTTACCCTCACTCTCACCATACCCCATGGCTCACCCTCTCCCCCCTGTTCACCCTCACCGCACCCCCCTGTTCGCCCTAACCCGAAGACCTCCTCTCTCACTCCCCTCCAAACTCCTGCTCTAATTTCCTGTTCCAACCTCAGTCCCCAGCTCACCCTTTCCACCCCTATGCATCCGCCTGGCTCTGTTTTTCCTTTTCTTTTTTTGCATGTGGCTGTGTAGCGTTTCCAGGTTCCGGCGTTAGTGGTGCCTTGGATTTGGCTGGAATCGAAGCCCCACCCCCTTCCAATTGGGCAGTCACCGTCGCCGACGATGGTGAAGCTACTCGAAATATGCGTCCTAGAATTGATGCAACAACCATCAAGAACTTCATTGGACCGCGTGCATACTGTGACTTTCCTTGGCTCCCAGGGTCGTGTCTGGCATGTGGCATAAAAAATGATGTCTTCTTTTTGTTTATTGTTGATGTATTCCTTTTTTATGGTATGCTCGTGCATGTGTTTCATTATGTAAGTTGTGTCTATAACGAGTTTCCTTGGGATGTGGTTGTTAACCATTCCCTCCCCGGACCGGTTCTGCTTATGACATGTATGTCAGGACCATATGTCTCTCACTGGTTTCTGAACCCGTCAGTTTTGAAACCTTGTGTATCACATGTCAACTATTTGCGTTATCTGCGTTATGTTTCTTGTTTTCTTTCTTTTGGCGTTGGGCGCGCATGAATGAATAGCCTTGCTTTCTACCCAAAAAAAAAAAAAAAAACTAATAATAATAACAATTGGTGTTTTATTTCAAAACCATTTTTTTAAGGGTTCAGTTTCCTAGAGAATGTTCGGGTTTAAAAAAAAAGGTTCAATTTCTCGGAAAATTATCTCCTCCAGTTCCCCCAGTGCCATTAATAAGGGGAGTGGACCCCACCAGAGCAGAGTGTTCGGGCAGGGATAGGATGGTCAGGGTAGGATGGTCATTGCACCCCCTTATTACAGGCACTGGGAGAACTGGGCCAGGCAGGGAACTGGAGGGGACAAAGATCCCTAATAAGGGGGAGTGGATCCCACCCAGCTAGAGTGTACGGGCAAAGACAAGATGGTCATTGCGATCCCCCTTGTTAGGGGCACTAGGGAACTGGAGGAGATAAGGATCCGAAGGATGTTTTCTAACACTATAATAAAAGGTGAGAGTTTGATGAAAATCTAGTAATCCAATCATATGGCCACATCACCACCGTCGGAAAGAGATTTCTCTAATCCACTTATGAAGGAAAAATTAATCTTTTATTGTAGTTTCCAACAATAAATAGAGATTTTATAGTAATAGATAATTGAAGGTCTTTCACCAAAAAGATAATTGAAGATCTTTTTTTGGTGGGATGGGCCGTGGGGAGGGTCGTCAGGGAAAAAAAATATTAGTCAGAATACAACTGAAACAAGGAAATCAAACTTTTAGCCTAATTAATGATAAACTTTTATAATCATTACTCCAATCTTATTAATTAATATTGTACCCAGTTTATCGTGTAGTCACTAATCAGAAATAATTAGAATATATCCTACATCTTTTGAAACCCCAAAATGTCCTTATGATTGGGCTTGCCCTTGAAACCAAAATGAATTATCAAATCTAGAACACTATCCAACCAACCATAGCTCCATAAAGCCTTCCATAGGTGCTATTAAGACCAGGGTTATACAAATCAGATCGGCTGATTCAGGTTGGTTTGGATTGGAATCAATAGAGGCTGATCTCAATTCCCTAAATCAATTTCGAGCTGATTCTGTATAGAAAATCCCTAGATACCTAGAATATATCGATTCCAAAACCAATCGGGATCAATCTAAGTTTATTTTTATTCGAATCTTGATTGTAATTTTTATTTTATTTTTTTTTTAAGGGAAAAAGTTCTCTATCCGGGAGTGTGGCCTACGCCAGCACTCCCATGAGTCTATCTCTTTCTTCCTCATATGAAAAGACACTTCTGCCCCCTTATTTAAAGAGGAGAGAGATAGATACATGAGAATGCTGACGTAGGCCACACTTCCGTACAAAAAACTGTTTGATCTACGTTGGAGAGGAGCCCAATCCCAACCCTACTGATCCAAAATCCAAAAACAGCCCGAAGCCGGATCCGGCTCCTCTCCAGCTGCACGATGTACGCCGCGCGGGAGAGGAGCCCAATCCGTGGACATCAAAGTAAAGCATCGAGAACAGCCTCAATAACAGAACGAGACACCTGGTGATTGGTGGGGCCATAGTCTGATGTAGCCACTAAATAGTTTACACGTGGCTATCGAAGGATTTTCCAACTGTCAAGAAGTCTGATCTCCACGTGGCAAAAAGAGCCAACATGTCGGAAGGGTTTCGGGCACTGGCTTTTGCTGTTTTTCCACTCTCTCTATTTCTCTTGAAAGGAGCATCGAAGATCGAACTCGTAATGTCTTTTGCTTTCGCCATTGATGATTTTGACGTAACTGAAGCTGCTTGATAGCTAAATTTTGGTTCGATGGTTTCAGGTCTGACTGACTTCATCACTGCGAACCAATTTAAAGTAGAACAGCGTAAAAGATAGTGTTGTTCGTCTTTTCTTTTTGGATTTAGTTTTTCTTCTTCTCTAGCCCCTAATTTGTCTTCACTGAATTACAGCTAGGAGATTAATGACAACCATGACAAGCTCCCTAAGCTTGAAGAACGGACTTTCTCTGTGGTACCCTCACTCTGCTTTACTCAATCGAATTCCTCGATCCTCTACAGTCGCTTTTGCTAACTTCCCAAGAAGCTATGTCGTTGCTTCATCCGCTTTCGCCAACGAGAATCGAGAGTGAGGGCATTTCAAACTGATATAACGCTGTGATTGATTGGTTTCAGTGAATTTGTGAGTTTTCTGCTTGTTTTGCAGTTTCGTAATCGTTGGTGGTGGCAATGCCGCTGGATATGCTGCTCGATCTTTTGTCGAACATGGGATGGCCGACGGGAGGCTCTGTATTGTCGGTAAAGAGGTATTTTTTTTCTCCCAATTGCTTCTCTTCTTTGATGGTTTCATTTCACCTCTGATTCCCAGTTAGAATTGGCTTTTGTCATTTGGAAGTTGGGATTTGTTTTCTCATGACATTGTTTCATACAGGCTGTTTCACCTTATGAGCGCCCTGCTTTGACTAAAGGTTATCTCTTTCCTTTGGATAAAAAGCCTGCGCGTCTACCCGTAAGAATCTTTCCGTCTTACACCCATCTTCTATACTCTTCTACGTTATGATTCGGAATTGGGTAAACACTGATAAGTTTTTTCATGTTCAATCAAACTAACAAGAATTTCCGCCAATTTTGCTTTGGTTTTGGAAGTCAACATCAATTCTTTAGTAACTCATGCAATTTCATTGTTATTGAAACATTGTCTACTTATTCGTTTGATTTAATGCAAGTAAGTTTTATTTGTTTTTTTTTTTTTGGTGGGGTGGATTGTCAATAGTCATGATTACTATTACTTTTGCAACAAGTTTTCCCTTTGCAATCCCCCCCCCCCCCCCTTCAAATGTACGTTAGCCAAAAAAATTGAACCCAATTCTCATTAATAATAGAAGTACCAAGGATCAAGGTTATTCCTGTGAACTTTAAGGAACTGGTAGTAGTTAAGATCTACTTGTTGCTTCAGTTGTTTATGTTGGTCTTTTTCTATCCTTGACTTTGTGCTTTTATATTATTTTAGGGCTTTCATACTTGTGTTGGTTCAGGTGGGGAAAGGCAGACTCCTGTTTGGTATAAAGAGCATGGCATAGAGGTATGCGTAATTATTAGTGCCAAATGTTTTACTTTTGCAGAACAATGTATCTTGTTTCATGTGAAAACATGTAATTTAAAAATTGGCTAATAAAAGTTACCCGATGCCTATCACAGTCCCAAAGAAAGTAGGAGCCAGAAATTATTTATAGTCCTATTAATTTGGGTTAATTTAATAAACTTGCAAATATTTGATCTTTGGAAATATCTTTCTGATATGCTGTTACTTAGCATGAAATCAGCAGATCAGCACTTGCATTACTATCTCTGCAGTAATATCTTCTGTGACCAGTATACCTTCCCATTATTGAAAACTGCAATCCAAAAGAAAATGTGTCTTGATTATACCTCATAGAAGAAGTTAAATATTTTCAGATATTTGTGGAGCATCTGCCAAAAATTGGTACCTCAAACAGTAGATTCCACTCATTATGAAAATTGACTCGGCATAACTTGATGCATCTAAAATTCTTAGGCCTTTACCTTTTTTTTTTTTTACAAGGTTTCATGAGTAGTGTAGTCTATTTGAGAGTTCTCCCCTTCTTTCATTTTACTTTGTTCTTGTTTTCCGTTCCTCGTATATTTTATATGTTCATAATGGTACTTCTCATTCTTTTTGAAGATGTTATATGAAGATCCAGTGACAGGTCTTGATATCGAAAAACAGACTCTGACTACGTCCTCAGGAAAACTTCTTAAGTATGGATCCCTCATAATTGCCACTGGATGTACAGCTGTGAGGTATCCTTTACTATTCTGATATTGATCGTTAGATAGACCTTGTAGAATTGTAGATTGATATGATAAATTAAGATGTCATCCTCCTTGCTGCCAGATTTCCAGAGAAAATTGGAGGGAACCTATCTGGTATTCACTATATTCGTGATGTTGCTGATGCTGATTCACTAATAGCATCACTGGTAAATTCCCCTTCATGCATATTTTACTTATCCTCTGTTCTATGATGATTATTATTTCAAAATTTCCTAAATTAACAATATAGAAGTAATGGAACATATTTCAGCTTTGGAAATGGGCACCTGTGTCTAATACTTTACACTGTTCAGTGAATGGTTGGGATTTCATTTTTCCAAATGTCATAGCTTCTTTATGCTTCCACCACCCATATATGTGCTTCTTCAAACAATGAAGGGAAGAATCATCTATGTTTGTTGAACTGAAATGGATTCTAAATGCTGACAACTGCACTACTAAGGCTGAAATGAGAAAAATTAAAGTTGCCAGAAGTACTCTTACCATTATGCATCTTATACTTGCATCTTTTAAAGAATCCTATGTTGGATTCCAATAATTTTTTTAATACAATTGTTGTAATGTTCCAGCATTCTGGAAAACTGTGGAATTCCTTTTCTTATCCTTTACCTTAAAAGCATTATTAAATTTTCAAATTCTCTCGCTGAACTCTATCTGAAAAGAGAAAATTTCGCGCAAGTTAGCAACAATAACTCTAAAAGCTTTCGGACTACTCATGTTGAAAGTCAGCCTTCAATTTAAGCAAGCCTGATATTTCACTCAAACACAAGAAAAAACGATATGAGAAATCTGTCTTCTATATAGTTGAATGTCCAAGGCCAGATAGTTATTTAATCATTTTTAAATGGTCTCAATTCTTCTTCTTCTACTTTTCCCCCCCTTTAATGAATACTTGTAAAGGACTTGTATTTGCTTCTAGGAGAGAGCACGGAAGGTTGTTGTTGTTGGCGGTGGTTATATTGGTATGGAAGTAGCTGCTGCAGCTGTTGGTTGGAAACTTGATACAACGGTATGATTGCAGTTCATATTGATGCATTTTAGATACGTTTTAGAAGTGCAGTGAAAAACATTGCAATAGAATATTTTGTACTTCTATTCCTACATAAGCATGCATCATGTTTTTGGGACTTGGGAGGTCTGTGGATTTCTGCACAAATGATGTGCATACTTTCACGATCACAGAAAATGCACAATTCTGGTCATCACACTTTCCTTTTGACCTTTTCCTTGCATAAACTCAATTGATCAGCGGTTGTAAATGATATGTACACTGGTAGCTCCCTGGGAAGCTACTCAAATTTCTCAACTCTTGAGTTGGTTATTACGGATTTGTTGGTTGCATTTTTCACTTCTCTGATGTTGTGATGGCAACATGATTGTTAAAGAACCTATGCTTTGTGAGTCCTTAACCTTTCTAGTTTAATCTGAAGTAAATTTCCCATAGAGAGAGATGGTTTTATATTATATTCCACAGATTTCCTAAGGTTGTTTAATCCTGAAAAGATAGAGAGAGCTTGGTTATATTACGTTTCCTCTAGGGTTTCTAAGGTTTTTAATCCAGTAAAGCTCACATTTTCCTGAAGGTCCTCAGTTAATCCAGAAAGTTTTACATAGAGAGATGGATAATTTTAATTTCTCCCCAGAGTCCCTAATGTTGTCTATTGGTTACACCATTGGTGATATTTTAACATAACTTTCTTTTTAATAGGTCATATTTCCAGATAATCATTTAATGCCAAGATTGTTTACTCCTTCTCTGGCTCATGCATATGAAGAACTTTACCAACAAAATGGCGTTAAATTCTTGAAGGTAGTATTTTTCAACTTTTACGTTGGTTAACATTAATATTCATTTATTGTTGAGGAGCTGTATACTTTCATCTAAATATACATATAATGATAAGTTCATTCATTTATTAATTAGGGGGTTCGTACCAAAAACTTTATAGCTGGTTCTGATGGACATGTGACTGCTGTCAAACTTGAAAATGGATCAACAATAGAAGCTGATACGGTACATACTTCTATTACTTAATAGATTTGCTTTCAAAGAAGAATAAACCCTTACTTTGGAACAATGTGTATGGTCAAGTTCTTTTGTATGTAGTACTTGATTTTGCATCTATCTAGGGCTCCCTTTTTCTAAAAGCATAATTTGGTTGGATTGTTTCTACTCTTGAAGACAAGTTAAAGAAATTGCCAATGTAAAATAATATTATGCCTTTTTAAATGCAGGTTATTGTTGGGATTGGAGCAAAGCCCGCTGTCAGTCCCTTTGAAGCTGTGGGCTTGAATACCACTGTTGGTGGCATACAGGTTAGTGAAATGGTTCACAGGTCCTGTTATAGTCATTTGAAAGCATGCACATAATTTGACTGATTTTCCTCTTATGCCTGTGTACACCAGTTGAAAGCTAAACATGAATAGACAGTGAGATTACCTGTCTTAATCATAGATCGCTGCAGAATAAATATGACCAAGTGTAATTGAATTGAGTGCTTCAACTATGCACATAATTTACTGATTTTCCTCTTATGCCTATTTACACCAGTTGAAAGCTAAACATGAATAGACAGTGAGATTACCTGTCTTAATCATAGATCGCTGCAGAATAAATATGACCAAGTGTAATTGAATTGAGTGCTTCAACTAGGCTACTTGATGGTCAACTATTATAGCAGCATATCAATTCAGAACATGTAAAACTGCAAGAAAGTATTGGCATGTATGTATGTCTTAACTCTTAACAAAATTCAGAAAAAATAGTTTAGACTAATGTAACAGTATCTAGACTAATAAATCAGTAATACATCAGAGGAAGAGAAGAAACCTGGTGTAAAGGAGAAACAGAATTCGTGAGATCTCTTGATCGCACCTATTGTCAATATATAAGAACAGAATTACAAGACCAGAACCTTCCAATCGTAGACTCAATAGGAAATCAACATAGACAATGAATAAGTGACTAACACACTAACAAAATAAGTAGGTCCACAACCTATCCATGCTCAGCTTGAAACAATTCTTTCGGAAGACAGGCCCAAACAAAGGCTTAAAAAACATATCGCCAAGCTGATCAGTGGAGGAAACAAAAGGTGTGACAATCAGTTTCTTCATAACAGCATCCCGCACAAAATGACAATCCACTTCGATGTGTTTTGTCCTCTCATGAAACACTGGATTGCTGGCAATGTAGATAGCAGTTTGGTTATCATAGTACATCTTCATAGGTTTTTTGACTGGAAAACCCAACTCTTGAAGTAGAGACTTTAACCCATAGTTCAAGAACTCGCCGAGATCTCGGTAATATCTCTTTTTTTGTAAAAAGCGAGATGAGACTTAAGGCGAAATGAAATATTACCCCAACTCGTTTCGACCGAGATTTGGGCCAAACTTACCTTTATAATGTACATATCTCGACCGAGACAGTCGAGATCTCTCCAGAACTCGACTGTCTCGGTGAACTCGACAGAGAAGTGTGCATTTGACTTGATTTTTGAGGATTTTCGATGGTGGTTTATGATAGAGATATATGTAATATGTTAAGATTGATGTATTGCACACTTTTACATTTGTAATGTTTATTTAAGTTGTTTTATATTAATTGTATGATTTGATTGCTTTTTAAGGCCTATTAGTACATTGTCGCCTATCAACTTAGGGTCCGAAGTGAAACTCCTATTTGGATTTTGTTTTTGCAAAATCTGATCGTGTCATTGTGTTTAAATGGCCTAAAATAGGCTGAGTACCAAGTTTCAGGGCCAAACTAGGTCTAAAACCCACTGAAACCAGCCTTCGAGTTCAAAAAAAAATAAATAAATACACCAACTCGCTGAGATCTCGGCCCAACTCGGTTTTTTGGCTGGGCGAAACCTGTACCGAAACCAAGTTCTTGAACCTTGCTTTAACTACATCAACTCTGTCGTAGTATGGGTCATAGCTCTATACTCAGTTTTAGCACTAGATCTAGCCACAGTGGTTTGCTTTTTACTACACCATGTGACTAGATTACCACCAACAAACATGCAAAATCCTGTAGTAGATCTCCTATCGCTATCAGAACTAGACCAATCAGCATCAAAATATCCTACCAGATCAACATTCTGATGAAGACAATAAATGAGCCCCTTTCTTGAAACCCCTTTCAGGTACCTCAAGATACGATACAGTGACACGCTGCCTCCTAGTGGATCTTTTTCGGTGACTGCATAAACTAGCTAATAACTCCAACTGCAAAAGATATGTTAGGCCGAGTAACAGTCAAATAAATCAATTTCTCCACTAGTCTTCTATATCAAAATCTTCACCAACAATAGTACCAAATTTCTGATGGGGATCCATAGGAGTATCAACTGATTTAAAGGCAAGCATACCAATCTCAGATAATAGGTCTAACACATACTTACTCTGTGACAGACTAATTCCTTTCTTACTTCTTAGTACTTCAATACCCAGAAAATACCTGAGAGTGAGTACCCAAGTCTTTCATCTGAAAATGCTGATGTAGATAAGCTTTCACTTCTGCTATCCCAGATGCATCATCTCCAGATATTATGATATCATTAATGGAAACAACCAATACAACCACCTTAGATCCTTATTTCCGGACAAACACAAAATGATCAGAATAGCACTGTGTAAACCCACACCGAGTAACCATAGAGCTGAATTTGTCGAACCAGGCACTATGTGATTGTTTTAAACCATAGATGGCCTCATGTAACTTACAAACTTTGGCAATATTCTCCCCTTGAGCAACATATCCTGGAGGTTGCCCTACATACACTTCCTCAAGAAGATTGCCATAAAGAAAGGCATTTTTTATATCCATTTGATAAAGAGGTCATTCTAAATTCACAGCCTAAGAAATTAGAATATGAACAGAATGTAAGCGAGCCACAAGGGAAAAAGTCTCAAAGTAGTCGACACCATAAGTTTGAGTATACCCCTTGGCAACGAGCCGGGCCTTTTGTCGTTCAATGGAGCCGTCAAGATTATACTTGAGGTGTCCACCCAACGACACCGCATAAGATCTTTACCTGGAGGCAAATCCACTAGAGTCCATGTCTAATGAGTCATTAATGCATCCATTTTTGTGTCCATGGCCACTTTCCACTAGAATGAGTGAAAGCCTCATGATGATTATTTGGGATGAAATGAATGTGAAGTTCCCAGGCAGACACTGAGAGGGGGGGGGGTTGTGAATTAGTGGTCACTGAATTTCCCCCCCCCAAAAATGCGACCTTAACTAGCACCTCGGATATCGAGCTGCTTGCCAACCAATTTGCCGAGCTGAGGCTGTTTCACTATTATGGTGGAATGATCACACAATTGTGTGCTTGTCTACCTTCAATCAATTAGTGGCCAGGTCTACCGGACAAAGCACACCCACCCTGCACACATACACATTTCGCACACTTATATATCCACCTGAACAATCACACAACACTAGATATACGTGGTTCAACGAGTGCCTACATCCACGGAGCAATATCCTAACCAGGGTTTCATATATTGCCCGATACACAACTCAATCTTAACTGCTTACAGCTTTTATAGTCTCTCTCCAAGTTTAGATGGCTTGCAACACAAGATCGGTTTCGCGTGAGTTGCACCCCGTAATGTGTCAAAATGTCAGGTGATGTTTCGACTTCTGATTGGCTTGCCCGACACCTTTTGTGCTGACCCATTGGATGTGACATATTTGAGCGGGAAAGAGATTTGACCTTCGGATCAGAATATCTTTTGGTCGAGTAAGGTTACCAACCCAGATTAACCTTTGAATCTCATCTAGTCGAGCACAATCGCTGAGTTCCCTGGCTGAGCACAAATATCAACTGATCGAGCATATACATCAGCTCATCTTTCTGAGCTAAATAACGGCCTAATCAGACCTAGGTTGTCTTTCCACTTTAACCACTTTTCATTTCGGACGACCCCTTCACCTCTTCTCACTTCGGCACTTTAGCTGCTCGGTTGTTACTTTGAATGTCTCATCAACTCGGCTCAGTTTTAATCATCTTTAGTAACAAGAAACCTTCAGGTTAACGAATCGCTATTAAGACACTGCTACTAGGGGTGTCAACCGGTCAGTCACGGTCGTTTCGATCGGGCCTAATCGGGCACCCCCAATTTGAAACTGCACACCGTTCCCGACTGTTTATGAATTCAGGTCTTCAATGCTTAGGCATGGACATGATCATTTTCGGTCGGTCGGTTACCGGGCAATAATCGGTCTCTTACTAATCGATGCATCCGGACCATAAACAATCACTAATCGGTGAAAAATGGACTTAAAATCATACCATATCAATCTGATTATGGGAGAAAGAGGCAGATTTGAAGCTTCAAGGATTTAGATGGAACACCAGTATCATCAGGGTTACACAGGGACATGCAAGGTCAGAGAAAAAGAGAGGGAGAAAAGAAGTAATCCAACATGGGTAATTGGGCAAGGGTACCTGAGATGGCTTATGATTTTGCTTGCAGACATTGAAGATTTTATACTATTCATTCTCACAGAAGATGAGATGAGAACTCAGAGCATCAAATGGAGATAGATCACCCTTTCTTGCTTACGCTTACGGAGATGATTGCGACTACTGTGGTGTTGGTTTTGTTGGAAACTTGGAACCGTCTCTGTGAAGTTGGAACGAGGAGGGAGAAAGAACAGAGAAGGTAGAAAGAACAGAAAAGGTGAGAGAAGAGAGGCGAGACAGAGAGAGACAATGGATTAGATCAAATTAAAGTTAGTTGAAGACAGGTTGTACGTAGTGGTAGTTATAGACTATAGTGCGTAATTTAAAATTAAAAAATAAATATTGAATTAATGAAGTCTCGAATAAAATAAGTTATTTAAGATCATAGTTGTCATGGCGCCATGGCGACGCCAGGCGTCTGGCGCCGAGAGGGCTGCATGGCGACCTACGCCATGGCGACCCTCTTTGATTTCTTCCTCCGACTCTCTTTCCCTCTTCGATTTCTTCTTCCTGTCTTCGATTTCTTCTTCCCTCTTCGATTTCTTCTTTCCCTCTTCAATTTCTTTCGATTTCTTCTTCGATTTCTTCTTCCCGTCTTCTTTCCCTCTTCGATTTCTTTCGATTTCTTCTTTCCCTCTTCGATTTCTTCTTCGATTTCTGAATTTTCTTCTTAAAACTTGAGAAACAATAGAGAAAAAATAAAACATGGCTTGAGTATACATCTATTAACACATTAAAAATAGAGAAAATAAAAAATAAAACATGGTCGACATGCTCGCCATGGCAACGCCATGGCGGGCGACATGTCGATATATCGACGTGACACCCCTCCACCGACTTGGATCGCCGTGACGCCGTGACAACTATGTTTAAGATGGGGTGGGACACAATTGTCGGTCAGAAACTCAAAAGTCATATCATACATTAAACATATAATATATTATATAACGTCAATCACTACAGATTATTAAACTTCCCTATATTAGTACATTCGGTCATGTCGGTCGGGAAGACCGTCGGGCTCCTCCTTCGCACCGTGTACGACCATTTAATAATCGGTCAGGTGCCAAGCCCGGCATGTTTATTATTCGGTCGTGTCAGTTTCGGGTTATTACAGGTCGGGATAGGTCGGTTCTATCAGTGCGGGTTTGGAATTGACACCCCTAACTGCTACACGACCTCAGGCATAAGTTGCTCTAGAGCCTACTTTCACTTTTGGAGCTTGGCTGCCTAGATTGGCCACTTCATCATATGTTGGAGATTGCTCACTTTGGTCAGTTCAATTAACACTGTCGAGAAGTGTGCTAACAGAGCGCAGCCACTTTGAGCTCAAGCAAGAGATTGCGCAAATATAATTCTCAGCTCGGCTACGAGGTTACCAACAATGACAACCCATTGAATAATCATAGTTCGAGAACGCCGAGTTTCTCGGTTTTTCGAAATCCTGAGACGAGATGGAGGTCGAGTCACAAAAGTACAATATCTCACAGAGATCTTGACATAGGAAAATGCCCATCTAGGTCCTTTATATGAGTGCCAGATCTCGAGATCTTGCTGGAAAATCTTGGTATACAGACACCTATCTATGCCAAGAACCAAGACAGACAAGACAGACACTTATTTATGCCTAATATCATTTAAGTAAATGTATATTATTCATACATAAGCAAATACCCCCTATTTGAATCCAATAAAAATAGTTAAAAAATAAAATTCCAAAAGGAAAAAAAGTCAACCCCCTAGCTCAAGAA
The DNA here is from genome assembly GCF_018873765.1 of Telopea speciosissima. Taxonomy (NCBI): domain Eukaryota; kingdom Viridiplantae; phylum Streptophyta; class Magnoliopsida; order Proteales; family Proteaceae; genus Telopea; species Telopea speciosissima. Next base: position 82,639,299 of record NC_057916.1, on the reverse strand, counting down.
CAAAAACTGGATTTTCAGCGGTAGGTGCAATTTTCAATTTTCTAATGCTGGGGTTTTTCTCAAATCTAAAAATTCCATAAATCATATTATGGTAAAACATTGCTAAAAACCAAAAGTGCGGTAAAATATTCATTTGTTTTGATGTCCAAAAACTATTTTCATTCGAAGCGATTTTGACGACATTCGCAAGACACGAATTAAGTTTGACCGATACATAACTCTTTCAATATAAATCAGATTTTAGCAATCTTGGACTTGTTGGAAAGCTTTGTTTTGAAAGCTTGCCAACAAGTCCAAGATTGCTTAAATCTGATTTATAATGAAGGAGTTATGTACCGGTCAAACTTAATTCGATGTGCGCAAATGCTGTCAAAATTGCTTTGAATGAAAATATATTTTTGGACATCAAAACAAATGAATATTTTACCGCACTTTTGGTTTTTAGCAATGTTTTACCATATTAAGATTTATGGAATTTTTAGATTTGAGAAAAACCCCAGCATTAGAAAGTTGAAAATTGCACCTACCGCAAAAAATCCAGTTTTTGTTCTTGAACTGGGGTGTTGACTATTTTTTTTTTTTGGAATTTGATTTTTTAACTATTTTTATTGGATTCAAATAGGGGGTATTTGCTTATTTATGAATAATATCTTAAGTAAATGAAATGCTATTAGGCATAAATAAGTATGTTTGTCCTGTGTCTGCCCTAGTTTCTAGCATAAGTAAGTGTCTGTCCTGTCCTGCTTCCCCACTAAGCGAAATTCCTATTTGGACTTTGTTTTTGCAAAATCTGATAGTGCCATTGTGTTTAAATAGACTAAAATAGGCTGAATACTAAGTTTCTGACCCAAACTAGGTCTAAAACCCACCGAGATGAGGCTTCGAGTCGAGAAAAAAAAAAGTGCACCAACTCGGCGAGATGTCTACTCGACTCGGTTTTTCAAGGGTCCGAGTTGGCACCAAGACCCGAGTTTTCGAACCTTGTGAATAATGCAGTCTAACACTGGCAGAAGCCCAATAGAATGGATAAGGAAAAAAGCAAAATCATGTAATGAAGATTGAAAATTTGAAATAGAAACAAATTTTTTATGGGATAGGCAGTCAAGGATTTATGGGTGCAAGTATGTGTACCTTGCAAAGAGCAACTAGTACATCAAGAGGAGGAGCCTCGACCATGTCAAGGCGGCAAGGCGACCTAAGGCGGTGCAGGGGTGTGGGTGCCTAAGCGCTTAGGCGACAAGGCACCCAAGTGTTATTTTTTATTTCCCTCTTTTATAACATTATTTAGTATGCTACAATATGTACCTTATATCATAAAAAATCAACATTAAGCCACATCAAGTCATAAAAAATCAACATTAAGCAACATCAAGTCATCAAAAATCAACATTAAGTCACATTAAGTCATCAAAAATCAAAATTAAGCCACATCAAGTCATCAAAAATCAACATAGATCTAGAAGATAGCAGAACTGAAGAAGCAAGCTATTAGAAGTTTGAAACAATCAAAACATATATTTGGTTTATATTATTCTTGGAATTGGTTATTGCCCAGGTATACCTAGCCTCACATTTGGTTTATACTGTTCTTATAAGATATGATCTTTCAATAAGTAATTAAAACTGCTGTCGATTATAGAATATTCTTGTTCTCTAAGAAGTTTGATTGATCAAATGATTTTATTTTTACATGTGACTTTTTGTATTAGGTAGAGCACAAAACCAGCTTTCTAACAAATCCAAGATTGCTTAAATCTGATTTATATTGAAGGAGTTATGTTCCAGTCAAACCTTATTTGGTGTGCATGAAGGTTGTCAAAATCGCTCTGAATGAAAATATTTTTTTAGATATCAAAACAAATAAATATTTTACCACACTTTTGGTTTTTAGCAATGTTTTACCATATTAAGATTTATGGAATTTTTAGATGTGAGAAACACCCTAGCATTAGAAAGTTAAAAATTTCACCTACCACCAAAAATCCAGTTTTTGTTCTTGAACTAGGAGGTTGACTTTTATCCTTGTGGAATTTAATTTTTGAACTATTTTTATTGGATTCAAATGGGGGGGATATTTGCTTATTTATGAATAATATCTTAAATATTAAATGATATTTGGCATAAATAAGTGCCAGAACTTGGTCCGATACGGCGATACCAATTAAACCAGTGCAAGGTGCCTTGCACTAAGGCAACAGTCGACTAGACCCCTAAAATCCGCCTGGGGCAACGCCTTGACAACTATGGCCTCAACACGTCAGGTTGTGTAAAGGGCAGAGTGGAGGCTAGAGCTCTAGTTGACGGCACTGTCTGGCGAGGTGGCTTCGGAGGAGGAGGATCTGCATTGGGCACAACAATAGGAATGGGAGTTATGATCAACAGCCTGCATCAGGGGAAGATGCAGAAGGAATAAGAGAATAAAACGAAGTATTCTCAAAAAATGTGACATCAGCACTAACATACTGCCGATGAGTAGTAGGATCATAACACTTGTAGCTCTTCTGGGTCTGAGAATAACTTAAGAAATGCACTTAACTGCACAACCAAAAAACTGAGGAAGGGAAAATAAGGGAGTATTGGGAAACAGAATGGAAATAGGAAACTGATTAGATAAAATAGAGGAAGGCATTCCATTAATTAAATAACACACAGTTAGAACAGCATCACACCAAAATGTTTTGGGACATGCATATGAATCATAAGAGAATGAGTAATTTCAGAAAAGAAGTCTACCTCAGATGTCAAATGGCTGAAGAGAAAGTAATTTCAGATTGCAGATTCTAAGAAAAAAATCTTCAGAAATCGAAACCGCAGCCATTATGGAGATCAACTCTGATCTTTGATTCAAGAAATCTTCATATGCAGTAAGTAAAGAAGTAGATGACCCTAGTTGCACATTCGTATCATTAATAAACAGGGTTTTTAGCTACAGATAGGCAACATAAGGTGTGCTGCAACCAGTATCGAGTTGTGTCCTGAATCGACCTTCAAACCAGCATGAATGGAGGATCGATTACTAGTTAATTAATTGCTATGATACCATGTAACAGTATCTAGACTAATAAATCAGTAATAAATCAGAAGAAGAGAAGAACCCTGCTGTAAAGGAGAAACAGAATTCGTGAGATCTCTTGATCCCACCAATTGTCAATATATAATAACAGAATTACAAGACCAGAACCTTCCAATCCTAGACCCAATAGGAAACCAACATAGACAATGAATAGGAGCCTAATACACTAACAAAATAAGTAGGCCCACAACCTACCGTCAAGGCGCCAATACATGACTAATATGCACCCCACGGTACATATTAGTCATGTACCCCTTACAAGCATATCAAGAACTTTAACAACTAGCATCGGTAAAAAAAGAAGTTTAAACTAGATATAGGACTGTTCATTTCTGTAATAAATCAAGTTGGAAGAAGTTTCTTTTCTACCAACTGACATTTAAGAATCTTTGAAGGTAAAAGGATAATTATTTTATATGGCTGAAGTCTACTGTATTATATTCCTAGGTTGATGGTCAATTTCGAACAAGTGTACCTGGTGTTTATGCCATTGGAGATGTCGCAGCATTCCCATTGAAGGTATTCTTTTCTGAAATTTTTTTTGTCTTTCTCTTTAATTTAAAATTCAAATTGAAAATCACCTTGTGTTACATCTGGTCCACGTTGAACAGATATATGATCGGATTGCTCGAGTTGAACATGTTGATCATGCTCGTCGGTCTGCTCAACATTGTGTGAATTCATTATTAAGTGCAAAAACACACCTGTATGTATGATAATTCTCAATTCAAACTTACAAGTACTTTTAACACATAAATTGTGCTATCGTGTTTTGGCTTAATGTCACGTCTTGATAATTTGCATTGCACCCAGATATGACTACCTTCCGCACTTCTATTCAAGAGTTTTTGAGTATGAAGGCAGTGCAAGAAAAGTGTGCTGGCAGTTCTATGGAGACAATGGTGATAGGCTATTATATGCATTTTAGCTTCATATCCTAAAGTCCGTCATTTTCTCTGATCATGCTTTATTCTCATCTTAAATCATGTACTCACTGTTTTTGCCCCATGGAGCAGTTGGTGAGACGATTGAAATTGGAAACTTTGATCCAAAGATTGCTACTTTCTGGCTAGATTCTGGTAAGTAAATATTTCCTGATTATCTTACTTATCTTTATAAACTTGTAAGAAATTTCTTTTTGTTATTTTTTTGTTTCTTTTTGTTGTATCATAGGTAAATTGAGAGGAATTCTTCTAGAAAGTGGAACTCCTGAGGTATTCCTTGTTATTCCTTCACTAAACTGCTCTAATGAGAACACCAAAACAATTAAGTCTGACGGATTAGTACCCGATAATGCCATTTGAGTTTATGCATCTTGCTAATTAAGCATGATGAATTTCAATTTTGCTGGTGGTATTCCTTCAGGAATTTCAACTCCTGCCTAAACTTGCAAGGATCCAGCCGCTTGTTGATGAAGCCAAGCTTCAAAGTGCATCTTCTGTTGAGCAGGCGCTACAAATGGCTCAAAGATCCTAAAGGTTGAAGCTTCATCAGTGTAGTTAACCATGACATAGCTGTATACTTAAACAGTTATATTGTGAGCAAATTTCTTATTTTCTTCTGTGCCCTCAATTTCTTCTAGCTCGTTCCTTCCTCTTGTTAGAGTTTAATCTCCAGTAAGTTTCATGTATAACAGTTTTGAATAAATTAGTTGCCAATTATCTCTCTTAAGTTTTACCCAAGCATTCTGTTCCAACCATCCAATATTTGTCTTCCATTGTAGTCTTTCTATCGTAGTATGCTACAAATTAACCACTTTATGGTTCAATTAGAAGAGGAAAAAAACATAATCTTATTTATGCTTGGCAGGATGGGAGTGAAGGTCACCCTTGTTCCAAGAAAAGGTTATTTGCTGTTGGCTCACCCAGCTGAAAAACCCCAGTGCGCTAGTGCGCACTTGGGCGGAGTAAAGCTGATCGTATACTACCGTTGCTTTTTTGGTTGTAGATCAGCTAGCGCTCAAATAGGGGCTCAGCCGTTTCTTCTTTGGTATACGATCAGCTAGCGGGTCATGATAATGCAAACGACTATTCATGTTCTTTTGCCTTGTCAAGAGGCTAATCTGTCTTCTATTCAAGAAAAAAAAATGGACCTTCAAAGATCTTTATGTTCTTCCTATTTGGTGGCTGAAAACTTAAATTTGAAGCTAGATGTGGCTCTGCTTGGTTGCAAGAGAAACTAAAGTGAAGGGAAGTAAAAAAATTTCAAATCTAAAAAAGAAATTTTTGTATTCATTACCCAACATGATTGTTTAAACTATTTAAATTTCTTACTATATTTAGTAATGATACTATTTAAACATATTTTTTATTTTACATTTCAAACCTAAGGGATTTGGATGCAAAATAAAGTAAAATTTAATATTCAAATTTGGAACGATTACAAAAATTTATTTTTTAGGTTTGAAAATTTGACTTCCTTTCCCTTTAGTTTCCCTTTCAATCAAATGGAACCTCATCTTCTTCCTCTCCGGTGCATGAAATCTTAAATTTAACATATTTACGAAACTAGCTTGAAATTGAAACTTTATATACCCTCCCTTTCTTTTTTTGGTGTGTGTGTGTAAAAGTAAATTTGTAACATAAAAGCTTGATCTTGAAACCTAAACCCTATGGAGCTCCAGTTGAATGGAATTACTAGGTGGGTACAAAAAAGAGGTGCGAAAGGGTGCAACATGTAAAGATAGGAATCCCTAAGGATGCAAATCTCTTGCTAATGACACATACAAACTAAAAATTACCTAAAATATGAGGTGGTCATCCGTAAGTTAACTATGATGACAAAAAAAGAAAAAAACAATCAAGTTTAAGATATGATGTATCTCTTGGAAACTGTTCTATGTTATATAGAGTTATGGGGAAAAGATTCCCACGATTTCAGAGTGCAGATTCATTTACATATTCACTTACATCCCACCATATACTCTTTCTCCTTATTAAACTTTCCCCTACTAGACAATTCGTGTACAATTTTCCTTGTTGGTAAGAAACTATATTCTAGCATCGTTGCGATCCCTCTCTCTAATGTTATATCTTGTTTTTTATGTATGTATCCAAAGCATAAATAGACAAAATGTAATGTTTTTTTTTTTTGATAGAAAGCAAGGCTATTCATTCATGCGTGCCCAACACCAAACAAAGGAAAACATAAAACATAAAACCGATAGATAACATGATAGACGCGAGATATGAATATACAGTATCCAAAACTAAGGAGTGAAAATTGATCCGGTCTCACATGTCATTGACTGGGTCATCCAGACTAGGGGTTGGTTTACAAAATATTATATTTGCCAACATTTTAACCAATAGGGCCCAATGGACACCACCATTTGTTAGAATCAAGTAATCAATTGGTCACGAGCGGTTAAAAACCACATAGTTGGATGATTCTAAACTGGTGGAAAATGATAGAAATTGTGCAATATATGATGTGATATCTAATTAAATTAGGACATGAAATTTGATGTTTAAGTAAAATGTAAGACCTCTTTCCATTTAAAGGTTTGGATTGCCCCACTTAACAAGCTACCTCGATTGGTTGTAGTATGGTCTTAAGATCATGTTCCACCTTCACTAAGAAGTGGTTGGGTGGGGAGGGGTTTAAAGTGGTGTTAAAATACAATATATCTTTCTTTTAAAAAAAAAAAGGATTTCTTTTTGACATCCTTCAAGGTGTCAAAAATTTTGTAATATTGTTTTTTAGCCTTTTTAGTATTGATAAACATTTTTTTCGATGAGGGTAATAGTGTCACTTCACATGTATACTTGAAAATGTGTGTGACATTGATACCTTCTAATGATGTCATAATGATTTGTCACTTTTAAATTATTTTTGAAAATCCTTTTATACCTCCTATATTAAAGAACTTTTGGGAATATGACAAGAGACAATTAAAAGGTGTCAAGTTCTAAATACACCTATAGATGTGCCATTCATATCGTTTATAAAAAAAATAATAATAATGAAAAAAAAAGATCAACACATTTGAGATGCATCTTAATACCAAAATAGGGGGTGTATTGGTATTGTAAACCTTTGTGATATGTCTCATGTAAAAATGTCACATTTTCTTGCAACGTGGTTTAATGCACATAAGTGGAATTATGAGATAGATGACTTCATGCCCATCTCATCTACCAAATTTCAACTTAAAATAAACATGAGAAATGGTTAAAAGTTTCATAAATTATAGGGATACCATTTCACTATACAATAACCTAATGGCATTTTTATAGTTTTATTATTATTTTGGGCTCAATTTTAATCCACTTTCCCTACTTATCTTGACATGATGTTTGATCAATGAGATATGTGGGTATAGGGTCGTATATCACATGGCATGAGGCTTGTCTAAAACCTATGTGACATGAATCATGATATAATAAATATTTTAAAAAAAAAAGCAACTACATATTTTTGCCATATATAGACTTTTACAAATATTGTGATAATGAGGCTCCTGTGGTTTCTTTGTGTGATCTAGCAAAATCTTCTCATTCATTGTAGGAATGTAAATACATACAACAATTGTAACCAAATTATAACCAAAAGATAAAGCATCAAACACATAATATGGGGCATAGAGGTAATGTGACTGGAATGTGAGGCTCAAGGATTTCCAAATTCATCATTAAGAGAAGTTTTTTTTTAGCCTAGCAATACTAAAGGTTTTATCTAGTCCATGTTCAACACCATAATTTGTGAAGTAGCAGATTGGATGAACAGGTAGACCTCAAAAGACCCATGCTTACGTGCCAAGTTTCTTTCAAAACAGAGTTGACTAGACGGTGAAATGAAGTTTTAAAAATCTAGTGAAAAAAAACGAGGTTTTTCTTAAAAAAAAAACTAGACAGATGTAAATGCAAGGGAATATATATACCAATATACAAAGAGGATGTATGATTGAATTTGAATCTCAAATTTAGCATTTAACCAATCTATACTATTTTCTAGTTATAAGAAATTGTCACATCGTCCTCCCATGTGGCAAAACTAAGTACTAGACTAGAGAAATTCTCTTAAACTAAAAAAGCTTTTTCCATTTATTAATTAGGGAAAAGGGTGAGCACGCTGCCAAGGTGCCCATTTCTCTCTCTCTCTCTCTCTCTCTCTCTCTCTCTCTCTCTCTCTCTCTCTCTCCTCATGGGAAAGAACCATCCTGGCCCTCCCATTGGGCCAGACCGCCCCGCTTACCAGGAGCGAGTGGCGTGCCCAACCCTCTCCCTATTAATAATTAACAAGGAAAGTTTATCTTGATAGGACCATGAAATGACATTTTTTAGTATTCATATAGTTTTTTGTTTTTTTCATTTTGGGATACTATACATAGCAATATAGTTTGGTGTCAATGCATTGAAATTCATTCTCTGCGTAAAGGATGGTATAGTTGATCACCGACATGTAGATATCTCTAAGAATATCAATTAAAACATATAGCAGGCGTGATCACCTATTCTCTTCTCAATGACACCCAAAAGAAAATTATTTTTCTTTTGCCATTTATATGTTTTCATAACCCCATCCCACCCATCAAAAACATTTCTTAAAGTTTAGGATTAAGGTATACTTCAAGGTTTGGTTTTTAATAGGTGGTTTATAACATGCTTAATGTTAATGGGGTGATGAATTCAAGGTAAATCTTTGCATTACAAATTTACTCAAATGAAACTGTAAGGATGACTTCATAAATTACCACTTTTAGTGGACTTGCAATCTTTGATGGTGTAACTTTAGCCCTAAGATCAAATAGTATGATTTGTTAAAACAATTATAAATATGACTTATTTGTTAACTTTATAGGGTTAAGTATCCTATTAATGTATGCAATACATAGATAGTGTTCTGAAACATTATTTGCCTTACATTTTAGTTATACTCATCTTCCCTTCTTTTTGTTGGGGATGTAACTCATCAAGCTTTCATATTAATTTTGGAAGTGAGGACATATAAAACCAAACATACGACAAGTTATTTTTTTTTAATTAAAATTAAATTAAATATATTTTGTTATTTAATATAATTGTACTTTTTTTTGTGTGGTATTTGTACATATAATATGTATTGATTGACCGATTACAACAAATAGTAACAACAAATCAAACGTATAATGAAGATGATAAATAATTAGTTGAAAGTGCATACATAATTTAGATGAACGAAAGTTACATTTTTATGGGCTATGGTATAAATTTATTTAAAATTATTATCAATTTTATGAAAATTATGAGAAATTATTTAAGTATTGGGTACTACTAATAAAAGGAGGATTGCTCAGTCATGAAGTTGCAAAGGAAGATTGTTCAATTAGTCATGAAGTTCCATTATTTTGAATTTTAAAAAGGTTATATATTAAATATGCTAGTTCCAATATTTTGAATTTAAAAAGGTTATATATTAAATGCACTATCCAACATTATTATAGGTGTACACCGTAAGTACATTAGAAGTCCATATTAAATGTCTTGTCAACCGTAGAACCGTAGGCTGAAAAACTACATGTTTGGTCGACATTATTAATCACTCTAGTCTCTAGTATAATAGTGAATCATTGATAGAAGAAGATTGATTATTTTAGGGACATTGTGAATGAAACATTGCTCAAAATAGAACTATTCCAATAAAAACACCAATATGAAATTATGAATGCCATTTCTTTCATTAACAAATGCCACGCAATTACCTTTTAATGGCCATTTTTTTTTTAATAGAAAATAAAAACTTTATTAATAAAGAAACAACATGAAAAAAGAAGATGTTGATGAAAGAATAGGAAGAAAAATAAATATTGTGTTTGAGCACAGAGTATGTTGTAGGCTCAGAGAACCCTTGCTTGTAACTATAATAGTCTTAATTCTCTTGCTTCATTAACGTGAAGATTCACGGGGGCCCATTAATTAACATTAGCTCTACACTGTGTCTGAGCACAGGTACATGCCAAGATACATCACCAAGTAGAAGAGGATGGATCGGGATAATACTAGGGTTTTTGCCGCCGTGCGTGTTGAAGGCTCTCCTCTCATATGCTTGTCTCTCTTGCCATTGTCTGACCATTAAAGCCCTTCTCCTGCCCTTTCTTCTTACATCGATACCCCTTTCCTCTCCCACCTTGCCACCTGCACTGGGTTGACTTTCTTTTTACCAACCTGTCGTTTTTTGGGTGCGTTTTGGAATGGATCTGAATAAACTAAACCCTGAACCAATAACCCCCAACCCTAATCCATAGTTATAACTCCAGGCCCCCCTCCCCTACCCACCTCCTGCTGCACTAGTTCCAACTACACCTGTTCCCTCTGATTCCCCACCCATCCAACAGAATCCTGTTTCTGATGACGGCACCCATGTGGCAGATGAAGAGGATGCCTTCGATCTTGATGATGATCTGGAGGAGAGAATAACTCAAAGATGGGATAATAGCCTCGTGGGTCAGATTGTCATGTGTCGACCTTATCGGAAGCAGGCAGTTACAGAGGCATTACCCCATGGCTGGAATCTTCGATACCCAGTTAAGATCGTTCCTCTACAAGGTAATAGATTCCTTTTTCAATTCCAACACCTATTGGATTTATCGAATGTAATGGATGAAGGACCCTAGTCTGTGAATGGGAACCTCATAGCCTTGGAACCATGGCGGCCAGAGGAGGACTGGACCTTTCGATGGGTGGAATTCTGGATCCAACTGCATGATGTACCACCAGAGTTATTCAGTTGGAGTTAGGGGGGCCGCTAGCCTCTATGTTGGGTACAACTAGCCAGGTTATGATGTTTGATGGCTTTCAGTTTGGAGTGAGAGTAAAATATATCTGCTGTAGGGTGACCATTGATATTACTAAGCCATTACGCTCTAGTATTTTGATTAAAAGGAGATCTGGGAGCCAGTCTAGAGTATCTGTGAAGTATGAACGCCTGCCTAGTTATTGCTACTTCTGTGGTATGTTAGACCATGAGATGAAGAGATGTGAGATCATGTTTGAGGAGGAAATCAAACATTCAAAGGTGCATCACTATAGCAGAGCATCTTCCTGCCCTGAGTTTCTTGTGTGTCAATTTGGTTCCAGCCTACGTGGCTCTGCCCCTTTGCCTAGATAGTTGGAGAGTATGGAAACTGTTTGGCTAGTGGATGGTAAACCTGTAGACCATGGTATGTCTCAAGAGAAGCAGCAACCTAATGCCTAACTGCAGAGAGGTGGTTCAGATCCAACTAGCAGGCAACGTAGTGTTGGTGATGACACACATGCAGGGCCCTTGGACAACACGACATCTACTACTACCGCCAGAAGCAACCCAACTACCACTGTGCCCCAGGCTTTGTCTCAGTTGCCTAATTTCCCACGTCCCTTCTTCACTAATCCCCTACCACCATCCACCTACCCAATGGGACAGGCCCAAAATATCATGGACTTGAACCTATCCACCCTATTGCAAAATCCAGAATATTCAAACTGGCTTGCTAACCTACTCCCTCAGTTATCGAACATCTCCCTTGCACCTCCATCCACTTCCCAGTTTCCCATTAACCCCCTCCCTCTTCTCACCAACACCAACACCTCTATGCCTTCCCCATAACAAGTCCACGCCCAAACCCACAACAGTCCCCTACTTCCACTCCTCCCTCCCACCTTGGCCTACCCTTTCGCACAGCTAGTCCTTCACATCTTCACATATCCCCGGGTGTCACCCTAAAAATCGTTACGATGAGTACCACGCCCTCTCTTCTGGTTGGGACAGACAGGAAAATTAGGAAGAAAAAGGAGACCCAGAAGTGCCCTCGTTTATCTGCAGCACAGGATTTGAGTGGAGAGGTTGACATGGAGTAGGACATTACTTCTGAGTCTTTTTTAAGGCTCAATCCCGTGGAGGCTGGGGAGGATCAGCTCCACGGGAAGCCATGGAAATTCTTTCGTGGAATTGTCGGGGTTTGGGGAGGAAACCGACAATTTGCTCACTCAATTACCTCTCTCGCATGGAAGAGGCTGAAATTATTTTTCTAATGGAAACAAAATGCCAAAGTGCTAGAATTGAAGGAATCCGAAGAAAGCTAAAACTGCAGTCTTGCTTTAACGTGGACTCTAAAGGAGCTTCAGGGGGTTTGGCGCTTCTTTGGAAGGCTAACATCAATATTTGGGTTCTGGCTTCGGGTCCTCACTTCATTGACTCGAAGGTTTCCTTGGACAATGGATCCTTTTTTTACATGACTGCAGTTTATGGTTCCCCGATCAAGGAGAAAAGACAACAGGTTTGGGAGGATATTATTGCTCTCAGTATGGGGAGAAATGAGGATTGGATTTGTTATGGCGATTTCAATTCTTTTTTATCTTGGCATGAAAAGGAAGGTGGTGATAGATCTGGGAAGGGGGACATAGCCATTTTCAGGCACATGGTGGACACTTGTGAGCTGTTGGAGCTGGAATCCCATGGCCCGGCCTTTACATGGAATAATAAGCGGAAGGGAGCTGCGAATATAAGAATTAAGCTTGATAGAGCCTTCTCGAATCTGGCTTGGAGGAGAACCTATAGTGAAGCTGTTGTGTTTGTCAAAGCTACCGTGAACTCTGATCATGCTCCACTGATCATCGATACTGAGGGGGGGAAAGCCAAAGGGGTTCGGCCCTTCAGCTTCGAGTCCATGTGGTTTCGCCACCCTGACTGTAAGCCAATAGCCATAAAGGCCTAGAACCAAACTACAGTTTCTGATGGCTTGACAGGTCTCTCTCAAAAGCTTGAAAATTGTAAAACAACTTTTCGTAAGTGAAACAAAGAAGTCTTCGGTCAGGTTCAGGCATCTATCTTCAAGCTTCAACAAAAACTCAGCCAGCTTCAAGAAGCTCCTAGCACATATAGCACCCAGCAGGAGGAAATAGAAATATCTAAACAGGTAAATGAGGCTTTGGAGCGAGAGGAAGAAATGTGGAGGCAGAAGAGCAGGAATCTGTGGTTGAACGGGGGCAACAGAAACACCAATTTTTTTCATATGTCTACTATCTAACGTTGAAGCCATAACAGAATCCTTCGTTTGAGAACTAAGGATGGCACTTGGACGCAGTCAGAGGAGGAGATTTATAAAGAGATGGGAGACTACTATACTACCATTTTCAATTATGAAAGTGTGGAGCAGGAGGCCTTACATATTGTCCTAAATTCCATCAAACCTGCAGTTTCAACCGATATGAATGAGAGGCTCTGTGCCATTCCCACTGTGGAGGAGATGCGATCGGCCTTGTTTGAGATGGCTCCCCTCAAGGCCCCGGGCATAGACGGTATGCCACCGGCTTTTTTTCAAAAATTTTGGGATTTTACATATAATGATCTATATGCTTTCGCTTGTGCTTTTTTTGAGTCTGGATCCCTACCACCTCATTGTAATGAAACCCTTCTCTGTCTAGTTCCAAAATGTGCTAACCTTGAAGGTGCAGATCAGTATCGCCCCATTAGCCTGTGCCCTGTTGTAGTTAAGGTGATAACTAAGATATTGGCGACCAGATTGAAGGAGGTTCTGGAGAGATTGGTGTCACCTGTGCAATCTGCCTTTATCCCTTGATAGTTGATATCAGATAACATTTACACGGCTCGCGAACTTTTCCACTACATAAATCATAAGAAGAAAGGAAAGCAAAAGTTTCTAGCCCTCAAGCTGGATATGAAGAAAGCATACGACAGGGTGGAATGGACGTTCTTAGAACAGCTTCTCCACCCATTTGATTAATATGGTGCTCTCATGCTTTACCACTGTTACATATAAGCTTCTTATCGATGGTGGGGTTCAGGGTTCTGTGATACCTTCTCGGAGCATTAGACAAGGGGATCCCCTGTCTCCAGCTCTCTTCATTCTTTGCTCTCAGGCGCTTAGTAGTGTGATTGCGAAGGCTAGTAATGCACAGTTGGTGAGAGGTATCCGTGTTCGCAATAGGGGTGAGCCGGTTACTCATCTGCTTTTTGCTGATAGTTGTCTGCTCTTCTCGGAGCTAAAATTGGAAGAGGTTTGCCATTTGCGTGATTGTTTGGAGGCTCTACTACAAAGCCAGCGGCCAGGCCATCAACTTGCAGACAACTTCTTTGTCTTTTAGCCCTAATGTTCCTCTTAAATTCTACCAATGGTTCTCCCGTATCCTTAAAGTTAAATATGGGAAAGGCCCTAATAAGTACTTGGGACTACCTACAACTTTTGGGACCTCTAAGGCCAAGTTGTTTCAGGACATCTCAAATAAAGCTGGACAGCGTTTTGCAAGTTGGAAGCAGAAATTACTCTCTCATGCTAGAAAAGAAATTATGTTGAAATCAGTGGCCTTTTCCCTTTCTAATTTTGTGGCTTCCCACTTTAAATTACCGGCCTCTCATCATGCCCATCTGTGGAAGTCAGCAACTAATTTCTATTGGGGTGGTGACTCGGAAAAAAAGAAGATCCATTGGATTGCTTGGCAGCGTTTGTGTCACTCAAAAGAAAAAGGTGGGCTGGGTTTTAGAGACCCCTCTCTACATAATAGAGCGTTGTTAGCTAAGGTGGCTTGGAAATTGTGGAGTGAGCCTGACTCTTCTTGGGGCTACTTTATGAAGAGTATTTATTTCCCTAAATGCGGCTTTCTAGAGGCAACATTGGGTGCAAGCCCATCGTGGGCCTGGAGGAGCATTCTGGCTGGTCATGAGGCCCTTATAGCTGGGCTTCTATGGAGAGTGGGAACGGGGGAGAGCATTAATATCCAGAGTGATAACTGGTTACCACAGGCGCCAGAGTTCAAAATTCAGTTCCCCCTACTGGAATATTGTCCTTTGATCAAGGTGAGTGATTTGATTGATCAAGATAATCGACGTTGGAATAAGGGGGTTATCGATCGCTATTTCCACCCAGTTGACAGAGATAGAATTTTCTAACTCTAGTTGGGCTTCTTTAACTATGCAGATTGACTCGTTTGGGGTGGTTCTAAGCAAGGGATGTTCTTCGTTAAAAGCTGTTATCACCTCTTATGTAACCTCAAGCAGGATTCGACCATCAGCGAACCTTCATCCTCGAAAACTCATGTTTGGGATGAGGTTCCATCTAGAGTCTGGAAGTTGATTTGGAAATGCGACACACTCCCTAAGTGTAAAAGTTTTATGTCGAGAGCATGTTCTGATGGTATTGCTTCAGCATCAGCTTTGCACCAGAGGCAGATACCGGTGGACGTTACGTGCCAAAGATGTGGTCAAGAAGTGGAAACTAGTACCCACATCCTTCTTACTTGCCCCTTCGCAAAGCAGGTTTGGTTTGGTTGCTCGCTCTCTCATAGGGTGCCTTCAAGGGAGAACATCAAATTCTACGAATGGTTGGAGTCGTGGTCGGCATTCACCCCCCTTGACAAGCGAGCTTCAACGGAATTATCCACGCTTTGCTCCTTCATCCTTTGGTACATCTGGTTGGCTCGCAATGACTTACTCTTTGAGCAGAAGAAGTGGCGCCCAGAGGAGGTGATACCTGCGGCTGAAAGAGCATGTGCAGAATACAAGGAAGCCTCCAAGGATGTTGCAACTCCGTCTACTATGGTGAAACCAGCAACTAGTCTTGTGTGGACTCCCCTCCTGTGAGATACTCAAAGCTTAATTGTGACACGTCCCTTCTCAAGGAACGCAATCGAAATGGGGTGGGTTATCTCTTGCGAGACCATCGGGGCTGCTGCCAGATTGCCGTCTCTGATCCAATTCAATTCTTGGAGGCCCTAGTGGGAGAGACGCTGGCAATTAGACAAAGATTGCTAGAAGCCATTTCGGAGGGAGCCATGAAGCTGGAGGTGGAGAGTGATTGTCAAGATGTGATCTCGGCCTTGTTGTACCCTCATAGAGACTTTCCACTTATCATCTGGCCTATCCTTGAGGATATTTTACATCTTGCTTCTTATTTTGATGACTGTAAATATCAGTTTGTTTCAAGGGTTGCTAACGTTGTAGCAGATACCCTTGCCAGGAGGGCTCAATCCATTTCGGATTGGATTGTCTTGCCCAATTCCGATCCCTGTCTAGCTACTCCCGTTGTGGTAGATGGCAGGAGTGTTATCCGTTCTCTTGAATAAATGTGTTCTTTACCAAAAAAAAAAAAGATGGTGATGAAATAATAGGAAGAGGCTCAAAAGCAATTTCACCTAAGCCAAAAACCTACAAACCTAAAGAGTAGAAAACAATGTAACAGTGAAAAGAAAATCACTGAACTAATCAAATCATAAAGCCCATTGCTGAATCATTTCGCTAAATTCTTTCCTCTTAGCTTTCCCAAGCAATGATGTGAGAAGATAAAACATTTCATGGAGCTCTCAACAATATCCGTTTGGTCAATTTTTTTTTTTTTTAATTTCTTCCTATCAACAATACCTAACTAATACAACAAGAAATCATGGACAAACGATTTTTTTGTATAGGTCAACAAGTAAAATTATGGTCATATACATAGATATCTTTTGTGAACAATGGAACCATCCATTGATGAAGAGTAAGAATAAAGAGCAAATATTAACACCCAACAATTTAAATGGATGAGATATGTCATTAAATTTGAAAAGATGTTTGTATAATTCGACAATATATAAGGATTTAGTTCACGATATCGTGTCGATATTAATCACCATCGATAGCAATACAGATCAACCTTGTTAGATTAGAACAGATGATTTTGCCTCAAACTGAGTACCTTTTTTTTTTTTTTTTTTTTTTTTTTTTTATTTACTATTTTACCTTTAATATTTTTATATTTTGTAGATCAATCAATATCGGCCAAGTACGGACAATTTCGATTCCTAAATCCATGACAATATACAGAACTAGTGTGTCATTTATTACTTTATATGTTACATAACATTTCCATTTTTTGGTTTTTGTAATAATCATAATTGGAAAATCCGGTGATTGGGCCGAGTTGCAAGAATCAAGTCAAAATTTTGGAAAACATGGTCAAGAGTCATGTAGATTAGGTCAGGGTAAAAAATGACGAGACTCGATCCTAAATCGTCAAAGTCAAATAAGACTTAATATATTTATCCGAGTAATGGTAGACTTGGCGAGTTTAATTGTTTTGAAAAACAAAAAACACATAAACTTGATTAACTTAGAAACTAAATTGAGTAAAATAGTAAATTCGTAATCTAAAATAGCACGAAACCCTCAATTCTACGTCTCCCTTCTCTTGTTCAATGGTATAAACTCAAAATGTATTGATATGTGATTCCTAGATTATTTTATTTTTCATAATTATTGCATTAAAAAATAAAAAATGAATACTTTGATTGGATTTGACAAGACCGAATCATCGGTTTTTTTTTTCCCTCTTGAAAGACGAGTTGAGTCATAAAACCTGATTTGTTTTTTTGGGTAATTATAAAACCTGGTTTTCCTTTTTTTTTTTTTGGTAAAATAAAACCTGGTTTTCCAACTATGGTAATAATGACATTTCCATTGTCCATTTCATCATTTTTTAAACATTTCACTGCTTCGTAAGTTTGATTCTTACTTTATATCTAAATTTGTTCATTATTTCTTCTAGCTGTTGCGAAGGTTGGGGAACGTCATTTCTCGGCTTTGTTTCTGCAGCCTCTGCAATGGGGAGGGACTTTTAGCGGTTTTTATCTTCCGTTATTTCGCTTAACGATCGAAAAGTGTTTGGAAAGGAGAAAGAAAGTGAAGATTGAAGCCCTAATTTCCTCTTATTCCTCGTTACCCTGTGAATGATTTACCATCTTTCTCTGGATTCAGGTAGCAGTTTAACATCGCTCCCGATGTGTTTTTTTTTTCAAGATATTTTGCCCTAACGTGAAATTCAACGAATTGGAGATGAGAGACTGCAATTATTCAATTTAATGCTTCTTTGGGAGTTGTTCATGTCAGAATTTTAGCATTTACGATGATATTCTCCTTGGTTGGAATTTTGAGGTTCGGTTTCTGATTTTCCCCTGTTTATGATGACTGCAAACTGTTGATCATATCTTCTGCTTTTAAATTCTGAGTTTGATCTTCGAGGATATTGTTCTGGCTATATTTGTGAGAGGTAGCTTACGTGGTATTGAATCTTCGTACTTGGTATACCATCGCTCTGACATTAGGTATCTTTGTTGGAGAATGATCAATGATACAACTCCGCACCAGTCTATAGAGTTAAAGGTCAATACGTTATCTTAAGTATATCAGTGGTGGTTGGTATCTGTGGAACTTGCATCAATGGACATTGAAAACGGTATAAGGAAACGGAGAGTTCTTCTGCTGGAAATGTGGGATTAGCTTTTGCGGTATCTGAATTGAATGTGCTTACTGGGCGTTTTTTTAAATTGGAGTCCTGTGGTAAATTGCTGATGATCCAAAGTTGGAATCTTTTATTGGGTGGGAATTTCCAATTATTGCTTCATTCGTGGAGATAGTTGGACTTGGGATTTGGATTTAAGACTCTGCTTAATGGATGTTGGCCTGTATTACTGAAACTTTTGGGGGATGATTGGTGCTCCTCATTGTTGAGAATACACAAATTTTTCGTCGTGTAGATAGCAGTATTCCAAGTATCCAACAATGAGCTCAGTGAATATTTATCAGGGCTCACCAGCACAGCCGGTTGAAGTTGTACTGAAATCTCAAAAGTAAAGCACTTTGTTCCATCACTTTTCTTGTTCTAGTTTGTATATTTTGTTTCAGTTTCATCTGATGATTTTTCTTCCCTACCCACCTTTTTTTTTCTGTGACGGGATTCAGGCAGTCCAAGATTTCTTACACAAGAGATTTTCTTTTTTCTTTGAGTGAGTTGGATGTTTGCAAAAAGCTGCCAACTGGATTTGATCCATCAATACTAAGGTATTCTACTGCTATATTTTCCCTTATTGAAGTTATAAATGTATAGTATTAATCGAAAAATGATTGTTTTTTCTGTGCTTCATACTTGGAGTATTGCTCTCCTATTTATATTGATCATACTTGCTATTTCTGAGTTTTGCTTCTGTGCTTCATTTTGAGTTGGGGAAGGTGCTGCTCTAAATTTGTTGTTTCCATTTGAAACAGTGAATTTGAGGAGACATCTCATAGCATACCAGAGTGGCAGAGAAATCCTGGAAGTTTATCTTTGCAGAGTTTCAGACGTGGCGAGTATGGATCTTCGCCACCTTCCCGAGGTGATTCCGGTAATTATTCTCGAGGTAGCCATGGAAGGTGGGACAGTCATTCGTCTGGTTCAATTGATAAAGATTCTGACTCGTATTCAGATTGTTCAGGTACTCAAGGCTTAATGTTTACGTATCATGTATATTATTTATTATGTTTGGACATTGCAATTAATAACTTGATTATTCTTGCTTCTCTTTATTATTCTTTTTTGGACTCTATTTTTTCCCCCAAAGAATAAGAAAGCATGGATATTGTTCCATTCTCATATGATGTTGTGGTGAGATGATTCAACACCAGAGGACTATCTACTTAGAGAACAGTTTCCACTGCCTTAAATATACAACGAAATTTTAATTCAGAACTTCTTACCCATCAATGAAACTCTTTCCAGCGTAGAACTCAAGCACTTGTTTTACAAATCCAGATTTAGCACAAGTGTTGAGGCTTACATAGCAGTTAAAGGGAAACTGACAGTGGGACTTTTGACCAATGATTGTCATCTCTGTGCCATTAACCGCAATGATTTACCAGAGTTAATGTGTAATGAGATACGTGACCAAAGGAAAGAGTTTCAATGGATATATATATTTTTTTAATTAAAAGTAGTTCAAAATTTTCGCTTTTGATGTCACATGAATGTCTTGATTTTAGCCTTTTCTTTTGTTGTTGGGGTTTGTCTCTATTCTGTTTTATTATCATTAGGTGTTAGTTTTGATGGGCTGTTGGTTTTAGTCATATTCCCATTTTGACCTCGCGAGATATCGGCAGATTCCTTAAAACCACTTTATGTCAAAGGTGGACTATCCAGGGTCAGCTTGTTATGTATTTAAATAGTCTCTTGGTTGTTGTTAGTTAGATAGTGTCTGCTACCATCATGAAAGGTACCAATCAATTTGTGCCCTGCTGAAACTTTTCTTGATTATGGCTTTTCTGTAACTACAAACTAAAAGATAGGTTTGGATTAATTCTTTATTCTACTCAATGTTTCATTTTGTTATGCAGATTCTGGAAAACGTTATGGTAACCAAGCTCGACGTTCTTGGCAAAATTCAGAGCATGATGGTCTTCTGGGAAGTGGTGCCTTTCTAAGACCACCTGGATATGCAGCAGGGGCTTCAGCTCCAAAGGTTCGAGGGAATGGTCATTATCAACTCACTAGGAGTAACGAACCATATCAGCCCCCACGCCCTTATAAGGTTTTCTTTGCACCGCTTATACTCCTAGTCTTGCTGGTTTAGAGCATTGGCAGTTTAGTTCTTATGATTCTGGATTTTATTTTGATAATCATAGTATGTTGAATGATGCTTAAATTTGCTTGTTAGCTGAGCAAAAGATATAGATGAATAGTTTGAAAGAATAAACTCCATCTGCGTTTTGCTGAAATTACTAAATTTTGGCAGTATGTGATGTTACGTTCTTTCCCTCTCCCCAGGCAGTACCTCACTCAAGAAGGGATGCCACTGACTTGTATAACGAAGAAACTTTTGGTTCAACCGAATGCTCTAGTCAGGATAGGGCAGAAGAGGAAAGAAAAAGAAGAGGTAATTTTCCCCTTTTCAGATGCCTGGTGTTTGCCTCAAACCATCTCTCGTACTGGTTTTGCAAGTCTTGTGTGTGTGTGAAATAAATGGGGCTCAAAATTTACATTCACAACTTTTTGTGAATCAGCTTCTTTTGAGTTGATGAGGAAGGAACAACAAAAAACATTTCAAGAGAAGCAGAAACAGGTTTCAGGCAAGCAGAAAGAAATTTTTGACACAGATGTCACTGCATTGTTGGAGGGTTCTGAAGATGAAAAGAAGCTTCCTAATAAGGATAATGTATCCCAGACCTCTGTTCTACCATTGGTTTCAGAAAATGATTCTGCCAGGCTTTCTTTTCCCACACAAACTCCTGCATCCAGACCACTTGTACCCCCAGGTTTCATGAGCTCTATTCTGGAGAAGAATCTTGGATCAAAAACACCGATTCCTCCCCCTGCAGCAGAGGTAATCACACATTATCAGAATTGTTTTGCCACAAAAAATTAATGCTTGCAAAAATTCTTGCTTAATGTGGTTAGTTTTTCTGCTTGGTAATGTAAGACCAGTTTACAAGTACTGACCTCACAATAGGATCACCATATAACATCACCCACAGGCTACAGTAAGAACTCAAGCAACAGAAAACTGACAGTAGACCTTGTCAGCAAGTGAATATCAGATTAAGCAACCTAATCAATCCTCACCAAGGTTAAGAGACTTTGGTGACACAAAACCCAGACCCAAAACTAGTCTCTCGGCTGACAATATAAGGGAGAAATTAACCAGAAATCAATGGCAACAGAATTAGTAACTCAGAACCTTTGATGGAACTGATGTTCCAATTGAGGGTAGGTCTTGGAGGGGCGATTAACTCTTTAGAATTTCAATCCAATCCCATGGATTATAAAGATCAAAATTAGAAAGTAGGCACCACAAAATGGTAACTACCAACATCTACCAAATCAGCCATCAGATCAATCTGAAATTTCCGTGAAGGGAGACTTGTGGATGGCTATTCCCGCATCAAAAGATGGACAGCATCGGATGAGGGGATCTGCTATTTCTGGGGCTGGAATGTCTCAGCAATAAACTTCAACAACAGCTGTCGCAGGGAGTGTTCTTCTTGATCTCCAGCCAACACCTGTTGCAACAGCAAAGAATAATCTATTATGCTCCAGTAGCAATTCCAGCAGCAACACAAGGAGGTCTCTCAGAAGCTATGAATGTCGCAGAACAGAAATAGAAACAATGGTATCGATTGATAGAAAATAGAAGAAGAAGATAGGATAATGGATCGAGTATCTCACTAGCACCTAAGCCTCTCACCTAACATTGGACTCTCTCGTACACTGTTTCACAGAGCGATTGGTAAATACTAGAACTGAAGCTTCATTAATATCGTGGGGGAGACTCTAAAGGTCTTGGTACCCAGGTTCAAGAACTCGGTTTCGGTACAGGTTTCGCCCTAGACAAAAACCGAGTTGGGCCGAGATCTCGGGGAGTTGGGGTATTTGTTGTTGAACTCGATGGCTGGTTTCGATGGGTTTTAGACCTATTTTGGGGCTGAAACTTGGTACTCAGCCTATTTAGGTCATTTAAAGTTTTAAACACAATGACACTATCAGATTTTGCAAAAACAAAGTCCAAATAGGAGTTTCACTTCCTACCCTAGGTTGGTAGGCGATGACGTACTAATAGGCCCTATTCTACACATAATTTAGTAATTGAATGCAATCAAATGATACAATTAATAGAAAACAACTTATATAAACATTACAAATGTAAAAATGTACAATACATCAATCTTAACATATTACATCTATCATCCCATGCCATATTGCCGAATCAAGTATTCATCTCCATATCGTGCCTTATAGTAGTCCCATGTCTAGTGCTGCTGTAGTATCACACATAGTCTGCCACACAACTCATATAAGTGTTGTCATCAACATATTCCAAGTTCCCTATCCTAGGGTATAGAAGAGGCGGTTGCGATGAGATCGATCCACTGCTACATATTTCAAATGTGAGCTGATTTCTTACAAATCTTTCAAATTTGTAGATTTTGTAACCTCTTCCTTGTCTCCGGTAAGTTCTCTGTCAAAACCACCGTAAAAATGACCAAAAGCCAGCTCCACAGCACACACTTTTCTGCCGAGAGAGTCGAGTTCTGTTGAGATCTGGATGACTTAAAGGGTGGTTTGGATCGAAATCTCTGTCGAACCGAAATCTCGACTCGACCGAGATTTCGACCGAGTTGGGGTATTTTTTGGTTTTCGACCTCCATCTCGTCTCAATAAATAAAAAAAAGCGAGTTTTTACCGATCTCGGTGAGTTCTGTACCATGCTCTTGTTAACAGGAGAGAATTAGAGCTCCATGCTTAGATTGATCAATGTGATCCATAGTTCAAAATCTCGATTTCGGAAATCTTGGCGAGATTTCGGAAATCTCGTAAATCTCGACATAGCCGAGATGAGATATGATACGAAATTGAAAAATGTCATGTTTCGAAAATCTCAGTCGATATCTCGCGATATTCTATTGGAGGATGGGCTTCTCCCTTCTATGTCCTCCCTTATCCCCCCTACTCCTATAATAAAGTGCATTCGGTGAGACTCTGAGAGAATGGGACCAATTGCTTCTGGTTTATCCTTGACATTTTCTGGACTTTGTGTTCTGTATCCCTGTTTAATTTTCTCTCATTGATCCCTGTAATTTAAATTCCATAGTAAAGTTGGCTTTTGGTTTCATAGGCATCACCCAAAAGCACCCTTTCTGTCAGCAAACCTTATTACCTGCTGTTCACTGAGTGAACCCCTCATTGCATAGTGTTGCCTTTACACTACCTACACCAGGGAAAATTTAGTTGTTCCTCAGGTTCTGTAAAAAAAGGTAATATTTTGCTAATTTTTTTTACAAATTTAAATACCTGCAATGCTATACTGCATCTCTATGAACGTGTATGCAGGCTTACTCCCGATGCACTCCCTGTATATTGTGGATGTGCTGTCAAATAGTCTATAATACAATTGAATATATTGTTCTGTCTAAAATGATGCAACCTTTTTGTGATTCCTCTGTAGTGTATTATGTGTTTACTCTCCATTATTTAAAAAGGGCGTTCCCAGTGCACGAGGCTCCCGCCACTGCGGGGTCTGGGGAGGGTCACAAGTACGCAGCCTTACCCCTGCTTTCACAGAGAGGCTGTTACCAGACTTGAACCCATGACCACTTGGTCACAATGGAGCAACCTTACTGCTGCGCCAAGGCCCACCCTCTCTCTCCATTATTTGAAAAATTAAATAATGGTGAGGACCCAAAATGCTCTCTTTTTTTTTTTTTATAAAATTATTTATTTTTAAAGCCATTTCATTCGTTGATAATCAGGATGGGGGATCAAAATACTTGAATTTTAAAGGCATTTCTCATCTTCAATTGCTTAAGCTACTATGTTCTTTTTGTGTCTAAAGCCAACTGATCCACAAACTTATTAGGATCATTGGCTGTTTTCTTTTAAAATTTTGCCAAGTATTTTTGGTTGTGAGGTGGAACACTGGCCACAAACCCGTTTATTGCTTGTAAGAAATTTTTTTTTAAAATTTATTATGGGTGTAGGTGTGCCATAATACCCCTTACATGGCCCGTACCTTTGCCCATAGAATACCAACCTTCTCTTTGGGCTAAGCCTATGTAGGAGTAGGATCTTGTAGATGATCCATATTCTCGAACCTACACCTCTACTATCTATCTAAGTTTTAAGGCTCTAATAGAAATGTTGGGAGTATGGTACAGATCTAGAGATACTTCCTCTTGAGTTTTGGAGCATGGAAGATCTAAAGACTCGTTAATAAATTTGGATTCAATGTGAAAGGGATTTACTCCAGAAGTATGGAGGCAACCAATTTTTTTTGCTGCCCTTATTTTTCATCTCCAAATGGCAGAAACAAATTTCAGGGACTGATTCTGTTTTTGCTCCCCCAATTCTGTCCCGTTGGAACACAGAAAATGAGTCTAATTTACTGTTGATGAGTAGTGTATTTGGAAAAAATTTTGATTTGTTTGCACATGCGTGGGTTGTTGCACATGTTTGAACTTGCAAACTATTCAAATTTGGGATGGACAATTATTATATTTTCACATTCAGTCCAAAGTGTTGAGGCAAGTGGCTTTCTGGCGATTGACACTTGCTCTGTTTTATAGATGATGCAATTTGGCTTGTATGTTTTTCATTTATTTAGTTTTGGGAGAATATGATTAAGAAGACTTGTATATTGGTTTGTACCCAGAATTCATCCTTGAAATGATCCAAGTTTTCTTCTCGTTCTGTTGATGGTCTGCTATTTCATATTTCCACAGGTTGTAAATGTTGGATTTGGGGATAGCATTAAGCATGCCGAGGATAATCTAGTGGCAAATGGGACTTATAATAATCATGACGAGAAACAATCATGGTGCATGGACTCCACTGAGCAGCATTATGAGGCTAAGAGTGCTCCTGCTCCCTTATTGGATGACAGTGAAAGGATTGTGTCTGCTTCTTCATCTGCCGAAGTTTCTGGTAACTCAGCTGCTGTTGATTCATTGTGTGAAAGTTCTAATCTGTCAGAAGCTTGTGAAGGACAGAGTTATGGTGAAGTTACAACAATAGATAATGACAAAGTGACGGGGCATAAGATATTAAATACGACTGGTCAGGATCATTCAACTTCAATCCTAGAGAAGCTGTTTGGCAGTGCTTTAACAGCCAATACTGTTGGTTCATCTAGCTTTATTGAGGTAAGCATATATGTAAAGAGGAGGTGGTTGATGGTTATCTGGTTTTATGCAACAACTATTGACTTGGTTCTCATCCTCATCTTCATCATTATTGTTAATCAAATATTTCTTGTGATTTACTTTAGATCTTGTGTTTTCTCAAGTATGATGAACAATTACTTGTATATGTCCAATAGAAGCTGATACCCTTCAATTTCTTTTGCTTCACCAGCATCATGATCATGATATTAAAGCAGATGATTCGTGGAGCTCTAAACCCTTCCAATCATCAAAATTTGCACAGTGGTTCCTTGATGAAGGTAGTCCCATCTCAATATTTAATGTATAATTTTAAGAAACGGTTTGATTAGTAAATGAAGAAATAAAATTTGATATCAATGTTTTGGAGTTGAAAATTCTCCATTGAAGTATTGAACCTATGTACGCTGTTCTCTGGATATTTAGATTTCGTTTTCTAACTGGGATTTCGACCCTGGTTAAAACCGAAATTTACCACCGAAATGGCATGAAATATGGCGCTGAATGGCCGAAATGTCACCAAATATACCACTGAAATGGCACTGAAATATAGTCCATTTCGGTGAAAAAACTGAAACATTAAATACCTGTCAATTCACATGCCATAGCATTTTGACCAATGTCGACATTTTGGTTGATATTTCAAACCATGCTCTGGAGTGTTGAGGACTGCAGATTATGATGTAAGGCTAACTTTTTCCAGTTTTGGTCTTAACTGCAGAAAAGAAGCCAGTAAATGATCTCTCTTGTAGCAAACCTAGGGATTTACTTTCACTGATTGTAACTAGTGATAGAGGCGGATCTCAGGTGTCTGGAGTCTCTGATGAGAAAGCCATGGAGCACGTCCCACCAATATTTCCTCTCGAAGGCAATGAACTTGCAAACATGTTTATCGCTTCAACTGCTACTTCTGCGTCTGTTGGAATCTCTGAACCAGTGTACCCTCATAACAAGTCAGGCACCACTCAGGGAGTGCTTACATGTGAATACCTTGAACAGTCTATCCTACAAGAACTAAACGAAAAGAGTTCAATTCTGCCGCACTCTGTGCAACCCTGGAGTGTAACAGATTCAAAAGCTGATGTTGACAATGGTGCATCTCAGCACCTCCTTTCTCTGTTGCAGAAAGGAACTAGCATGAAAGATCCAGCACTGTTGTCCAATCTAGATGTGTCCCCGGACAAACCTCATGTCTTTGGGGTGGGAAGTTTTGGCCCTGTGGTTCACGGATCAAGTGAGGAGAACACGGAAAACATTCAGAACTCTGAAAAGACTCTTACTCTTGAAACATTATTTGGGACAGCCTTCATGGAGGAACTGCAGTCAGTAGGAGCACCAGTATCAATACAAAGAGGCTCAACTGGTGGGGGCAGAAGAACTGATGTTTCAGAGCCTAATGGGTTGCCATTTCCAGTTTCTGATGATGGTTTGATTTCTTCCACAGTTGGTGAGTTTGGATTGAGCAACAGTAGTACTGAGGGCAATTATTTGGCATCAAAAGTAAAATCTGAGAAGATTGAGGGGCATTGGTTGGGCTTTGGTGATCCTCAAATTGATTTAGGGTCAAAGTTTGGTGCTGCTGGTGGCTTTCAAGATAGAGCTGATGGGACAATGGAAATTAAACTGCCTGAAGAGGATAGCTTGATCGCAGTAGCTGATTCGGTGAACACTCAAAACGCCACATTTATGCCTGCTTTCAATGCAACTAAAGACAATTTGTTATCTCCCTCAAACACACCAGTTGATATTGCTGAAAAATTGGCAGCTCTGAATGCTACCCTTAAAGATGAAAGGTCTAAAGTGCCAGGTTTGGAAGGTCCTCCATTTCGTCGTGGTCCTTATGATCTGGTGGATCCTGAGATGCTGTATCATAATCTGCCTGGCCAGCCATCGTCTCCTCATGTTCATCATTCTACACTGAATCACGGAAGACCTTTTTTGCATTCATTAGAAGCTCATCATGCTCATATGAATTCTCCAATAAAATACGTGGGTCCAGAGAATATTATCCACCATGATCCACCTCCACACCATCATTTTTCTGCAAATATGTTCCGCCACCCTCCTTTCCAACATGTATCTGCTGCGCCTCCAAGGTTTGATCAGCCTCATCATTCAATGTTACCACAGATGCACATGCCAAACAGTTTTCCACCTCACCTTATTCAGGGACTGCCTCGAGGTTCACCACTGCCTCCTCATGCCTTTAATCAAATGGCTGGTTACATGCCCGAGATGAATCCGATGCAAGGTTTTCCTGTAAATCATCGACAACCGAACTATAATGGCCTTGGGTTTCCAATGCCAGGTAAAGCAAAGCTTCACTTTTTTTTTTATATATATATATATATATATTTTTCTGCTTGCCTGATCTATGTGGTTATCTTGAAGTGCAAGCTCAACCATTTTATTTTGGCACTGTGTGGACTGTAGGCTATAGGAGTAATAGTTACTGTTGATTAATGTAGCATTCTGCAATTATTTCTGTTTTTAGGTTTGATGGTAAAGTTCATGCTCTCCTCCCCCACCCCCTCCCCCTCCCCCTCCCCCTCCCCCTTTTTTTCTTTGGAGACTTGTGGTGGCATCATCGATAATGGGTTTAATATTGTACCCATGATGTTGGTGATTTGGGATTTTGTTAATTCATTGCCTTGGTCAATTAGCATGTAGTTTCTTTGTAAAAATTAACGATACATACTTTCTTCTCTTCCCTCTGCCAAAAATAGCACCTATAAACCAATCATTAGCAAAGCTAATTCAGTGCAAAATGACTGGTGAAATGGTATGGCTGTCTTCTGTGTCTATTAGCATATTCAAATGCCAAGTTTCCTCGTTCCTCAGGAATTCTCTTGTTTTTGTTTTTCCAGCATATTCTGGGATGTGGTTTACCAACTATGATTGCTGATCCATAACATGTTTTTCTTGGGGGATCAATTTCACTAATTTTTTTTTTTAAACATTTATTTTATTTTACTGTGGTGTTTTTAACTCCTGGTGTTTGTGTTGTAGAGACCAATCATCCTGAAGCATTGGAACGGCTGTTTGAGATGGAACTAAGAGCGAACTCAAAGCAGATGCGCCCTGTTGCTTCCCCAGGCCATAGCATGGGGATGTATGGTCATGAACTCGATATGGGCTTCAGATACAGATAGTAGATCAAACATTGTTGGTGGGATTGGTCATAGTGGTTCATCTCGAATTTGGATGGCAAACCCTTGCAGTGGAGGTGGGTTTTGAGTTTTTGTATGTATTATATTGGATTCCATTTGTAATTGGCATATGGTTGAGATTTTGGGTTTACTATTCCTTTATTTCATAATTCAAAAAATGAAAAAGAGGAAAGAAAAAGAAGAAAAAAAAAAAAAAAAAACTTATTCAAGGTCAGAGATAGAAAAAGGAGTCATCTCGGGGGTGAGTTGACACCATGGTAGCTCTTTCCGTTGTTACCTGTGAGCAAGGAGGTGGTGGACTTATAAATCATACTAGGGATGTCAACTACTGATTTCTTTTTTGACAACTTTGTCATTAATCTTGGTTGGATTTCAACCATGCTTCCTTAGTTATAGGGTGAGCAGAGAGAAAGGGGGGGGGGGGACGAATTTTAAAAGGAAGCATTTATGGGAGGAAGGCTACTAGGCATTGCAAAAGGGCCCACCCAGCATTGGCATGGGGCCCCTGCAATTGAATCCCTGCCGTCTGATCCAACATGTGAATGTGTATTCGTTCTATTCAATATTCATACTTGAATTTGATTGTTGTCAACCTCCCTCACCATATAGCCTTCAGCCTACATCTCTCTGTGGCGACCGTTATGGTTGTCATGAAAACAAAGACATTCCAGTGAGCTTATCATGGGTGACAATGCGTAGAGCAGGGTAGTGTACGGCCTTAACCCTCCAGGGGATGCAGGGAGTGCTTTACCATTACTCTTGGATTCAATTTTAGAAAATTGGGGATGCGAGGGAAATCATCTCACGCACGTTTGAGAAGTTGGAATAAATTGCCTCTTTCGCTCCAACCTTTTCATGCGTTTCTTAGCATCTTCACCATTACAATGGATCACATGGTTATATCAAGTTTGATGCCCGCGGTGCTGTGAAGGGTAACCTGGGCACAGCAGCTGTGAGAGTTTCTTCATGATGCACCAGCCAATGGTTTCTCGGTTACTATACATTTTCGGTGTTATCGACAAACTTTGTTACAGAACTCGTATGAACAAGAGATGGCTTCTTACTGGACTGGGATCTTGGCTACGGTAATTTCATTGTGGAATAAGACTCTTCAGGCCTGGTCCCTAGCAACCATTTGCAATTGGGATTCTCATGCTGTTGAAGTTTTCGATTAAGTGAGCTTAATTAATTACATTGTTAATAATTTGGTGGGAGTCTACATTCATAAATCGGTTACGTCCGTCACTCTTAGAGATAAATTAATCTTATTTGTTGTGGAAGTAAATTAGGGTTGGACAATAATATAAATACTATTATCTTGGGTCCTTTCAGAAGCGAGGATTGACAAAAGACTGCAGAAGAATTAGATCAAAGTTGTTGTCATTGAGTATCTTGATGTTCTTTGAAAATTCGTCATCGACATACAAAAGATGTAAGGTACGCTCGATATCTTCTGTGTTTCATTACATCGTGTTCTAGGTTTCACTGTATGATTTACGATTGGGGTTTCATCCCAAAGGATTTATTCTAACATATGCATCCTTACGTAAAGACATAATCTCCTACGTAATTGAGCTTGATCTGAGCTTCAAGTATACCTATGGAGAGGCAGAGATTGGAGTTTTTGTGCGGATAAACTTGCAAATCTGGTGATATAAGCTCCTGATGTTCCTCTATTTTGGATCAACCTCCTACTCAAGGGTATGAATTGTAAACCAAATCGAGCGGTAAACCGTTAGTTTTGAATTGATTAAAACCAATACTACTGAACCAATAATATACTAAACCAAATTTAACAAAAGAAAAAAAAAAAAATGCTAGTAATGACATTCTAAATGGAAAAAAAAAATCCTCTTAAATATCTAATAATTACAGTGCAATACTGTTCGGGGATGAGAGCTCAACACATGGAAGATGTAGTATAATTGTTTAACTGAAATTGTTGTTAATTTGTTTCGATTTAGTATTAAAACCATTTAATAAACGGTTTATTTTTTATTTCTACCCTTCGTACCTTTAACTGAACCAATTAACACCTATATTCTACCGAGGTCATTTTGCCGTTCTGTTTGACTTGTATAGCGGCTATTACTGATATGCAGGTAAAAAAGGAGAAAAATAGTTGGGTGGCTACCTGCACAAATGTTAGTCGGATGGAAAACATGCTAGTCCAAGTTTTTGAAGTTAAAAACATAGTAGGAAAATCGGATTTTAATTGGACGAGTCGCCTGAGTTGAGTCAATTTTAAAAACCCTAATCACAAATTGAGGTAAAAAAATGACAAGACTCGATCTTTTTAAAATTGGGGTAAAAAATGATCAAACTCAATATTTTTACCCGAGTTATGACATGTTTAATTGTTTTAAAATAAACCATAAAACTGGTTCACTTAGAAACTAAGTTGAATAAAATAATAAATTTATATTCTAAAACAGTAAGAAAACAAACTCCTCGACTCACTTCTCTTGATCAATGGCATAACTCAAAATGCATTGATATATGATTCTTTGAAAAAATAAATTTGTTTTTCCATATTTTTTCTATATATATATTTATTTTATTTACTAATTTATACATATTTATTGCATTAAAAAAAAAAAAACACAACTCACCTTGACTGGGTTTGACCAGGCCAAGTCAACCAGGTTTTTCTGAAAGATGAGTCGTCAGAAACCTGGTTTTCCAACTATTTGTTAAAACAACATTCAGTCTGGTCTCTAAATCATTCATTATTCCCTTCTGCCAAAACTCAAAACAAAATATTACAGCAAATATACAATCAAAACTCAAATACATAGAGACACCAACTCTGTACAGGATGATCTCCAGGTAACTACAGCTCCAAGAAGACTTAGAGCACCATATATTTCTACATTACAACGGG
The DNA here is from genome assembly GCF_018873765.1 of Telopea speciosissima. Lineage (NCBI taxonomy): Eukaryota > Viridiplantae > Streptophyta > Magnoliopsida > Proteales > Proteaceae > Telopea > Telopea speciosissima. Next base: position 82,607,759 of record NC_057916.1, on the reverse strand, counting down.
CATCTCTTTCTAACGAAATACATAACACGATAATAGGAAGTGTCTTGGATCAATCTGCACCTAAACTGCTACTTCTACCTTGTAAGAACATACATACAAGCAGTACATCTAGATTTTAGTAGAAGAGGAGCTCACTGATTGTTCCACCTCCTCCTGATATTTTGCCAACTTGCAGTTGGCAAAAGCTTGTGCAGAAATTTTCTTACCAAATGGAGCTCTTGGACTCGTCTGCATTGTATATGCTATATGTAACACCAGATTTATTCTTGTGTGTCAGCATCATATGTTGAGAATAACCTTCTCTGCATTAATGCTGAAGAATTAGATTCATATGCATATCCAAAAGAAAGAAAAACAATCTCTATCATATTATTTGATTCCTGAAAAACGAGAAACTCTTTTACCACTATTAATTTAAGCTTAAGCACCTCCAAACATGGAAGTAGTGGACTGATAGATACTACAAACATGCAAGAGAGGGTTTCACGAAATGGAAGAGTTATCAACACTAAACACCTCAGATTGATGACCTGAAGTCTAAAGCATCGGCAAACTACTAACTAGAGTAGGTTTAACAGGTAATCAAGTAAACAGGTGCCAATTACATCCCTAGCTTCAATATCTTGCTGATGGGATTGGGAACTGAAGATACTCTTTTCCAGTTTTACATGTGACATACTAAACTTATTAACAGCCAAAAGATGAATGGACAAGCATCTTGTAAACAATGAAAACGATGACACCTAAACCATGCTGTAAAACTTCAGGAAAGGCCGTGTTACAATAGAAGAAGCGAGAAAGAAACAGGGGGTACACAACTAGCACATTCTACATATTATATATTTATATGGTCTTCGGGAATTCAACACCATGAGTACTGTGAAGCCATATGTTTGACGCAAACAATGCAACCTAATGGGCTTGCTTTTCCCAGAATACAGAGTTCAAACACTACAAACCATTATGTGGCACATTAAATCGCACTACACCATTTAAGACTCTAGCTTGTTAGCTTCCAAACTAAGCCTGAAGAAATTGGCACCATAACGATACTCTTCAGATATGTGATTAGAGGTCTTGGTTCCGGGAAAGCACAAAGTGGATGCATTTCCTATCTGGCCCAAATTTCTGCCATGTGGCCCTTAGGATGGAGCCCAAATTTTGTGGATAGATCCCCTGTTTACAGTCAAATTTCAACCCAAATGGAATTTGCCAAGTGGAAAAATAGAGCTTTGAAAAACTCAGGAGTTGGGAGTGCACAGTAATGGCCAGATTACCAATAGACATGCATAGACATACAAGATGATGCAAGCCAATACAAGGGGATACTTGATTGAATTAGACTCTTAAATTTGCCACATGGCTAATCCAGACCAAGTCCTCTCTATCCAACAATCAGAATAGGCACAACATCAGCCCACGTGGCACAGTGAGAAGGCTGCACAGGAAGCCCTTCCTACTTGGGCCGCACAAAAGTTTTTTTGCCCTGTTATAACACTGCTGATTTAATAACTACATCACATTTACAAGAGCATGAAAATAAACAGGTTCTATCTCCAATTCAATCCATAAAATTATTTATGGCAGAACCTAAAGCATACGATTATCGCCCCCAAAGAAATGAAAAAATGGAGAGACTCACAGGGGATCAGTGGAAGAAAGCACTTACATGATCTTCAAAATCAGGACTTGATAGATTGATGGAAAGGTTTCTCATTAACAGCAACACCTGCACAGTGGCAAAAAATAGGTTGCATTAAAATAGAACAGTTGTTCATGAAGATATCTCCACCCATGTACAGATTTCAGGTAACAAATAGAGAAATGATCTTTCAATTCTGCATGCATAAAATCAAGAAATAGAATTCTAACTAATCCACTATTTACTAAGTAGTTGTTTTATTACCAATATTTATTCCTACAGCGCCAATTAAGAGTTTTTATTGCGCTAAATTTAGTGATGTAAAATTCAGTATTGAAACAGCACCTCAAAACCCCAATTTAACAAGCTAGTGTTCTCCCAGAGTAACCAGCATCACCATTCAGCATGATTCACTGTATAGACATCCTATTTCTTTGTACATTAAGAACGACAAAAATGGTATAGGAATTTAGAAGATTTACAGTTTCAACATCAATTGGATCCATCTCCCTTAGTTTCTGCAAGTGGCCACTAGTGTTCGGGTCAAAGACATTTCCAATGAAGCTATATACTTGAGCAAAGTCTGGCATAGCTGCACCCAAAAGGAATACATTAGAGCAAATAATGCATCTAATTAAAATAGAACTCTGACAAGTGGCAGAAAATAAAGAAAGTGAATGCCCCCAGAATATATTAAAAAACATGGGGGAAGGGATGAGATATATGTCAAGAGAGAGCAATGCATAAGCAAGTAGATAAGTTCCACAAGCATTGAATATATCATGCATTATAATACTATGTATATACAATTTAATTGAAAAACAGTAACCATAATAACAAGAACCAAGCAAGCAGCACAATATTAGATAATTACAAATTCTCATGCACTTGCTAGGATTCATTTCTTAAGCTAGAATTATTTCAGGAGAAGCCATGTTGTCAACAGCAGAGGTTAAAAGTTAGAGAATGTGATTCTTAATGCCAAGCAGCACATCCATTTTAGATTTCCGATGCACTTGTATGTGCAACTTTCCTGTCGGTGGGAAGGTTGTAGTTTCTTAACCTAGGAACAGAAACTAAGACTGCAATTTGAATGTTAAAAACATTATAATGATTTTCAGTAAGCTTAGATAGCCAGTGACATCTAGACACATCCTATCACTTGTCCAAAACACAGTTGATATTTAGGAGACAAACTTTCTTTTCCCTCCCAGAAAATGACAAGAAGCAATTCTAAAATGTATGTCAACGCCTGCCACATATGTTCGTTATAATCTTTTACTTTTGGATTTATATAACATCAGTTTTAAGGAGAAAATGAAACCATTTTAACAAAATCAAAACAAATGAAGCAAAACAGTAGAAATTTGAGACTCCCATTTACGCTACCAAGGACCATGGTGTAGACACCCAAATTATGTCACCCTTTTCCAAACAGATCCCCTACATATTTTTCAAATTTTTAAATTCGTCCCACGGACAACCAGGTCATTTTGCACTTGTTTCATTACCCCGAGGGTAATCAGGTCTTTTTTTTTTTTTTAACTTTTACTGGGACATGTGTGTCATTTCCAACCCAATAGATTTCATTCAAGGGTCTAAGGACATTTATCAATTTAACAAGGGCATTTAAGTCATTTAGAGTACACTTCAATCGATTCAATCAAATTGTTCCTTAAAGCGGTATATGAAGAGGAAGTGCCACCATACCTACGGACACAACTATGATGGGTAAAACCAGTGTTCCTTGTCAAGGGGACCCTTTTTTTTTTAAAACCTAGTCTATTTCAGAATGCATCATGTACGTACATAGATTAAAATATGGGAACGACACAACTAACTTAGCTTAAGGTTCAAATTAAAATCCCTATTGTAGTTAGTATTACCCATTTCAGTCTTTCGCTTACCAACGGGGACTTCGGGATTCTATCCTTCCCATTAAGGTGCAGATGTCATATTCTTTAGAGCAAATTACATGCACCCCCCTGTAATTTGAAACAATAACAAAACACCCCCCTAGTTTGACTATTTACGTGCACCCCCTTGGATTTGTGGACGACTTACAAATAAGCCCCTACCGTCAAGTGTAAACCGTTAGTTGTGGTTAAACTTTTTAAAAACCCTATTTTACCCTTAAAATTTTCCCATGGACCATTTTACCCTTATGTACCCTTCTCCCCTAAATAACGTTCCATTTTCATCTTCTTAACCTATCCCTTTCTTCTCCGGCGAACTACACATAGGAGAATCAATGCCGGTGGTGGTGCTGCTGGTAGAAATCCCCAAACCGTGCACTGCTCCACAGTGATGCACAGTTTTAGATCACACATATTTTCAAGAGAGAAAATTGAAGATGCTTCCGATTTTAAACTTGAACAACGCCTCTGCACCTGTAAGAATGGACAGCCACGGCACCTTCTAAGATTGCTAGTGTTGCAGGCACTGGTACTCTCTCTTCTCTCCACCTATCTCTTTTCACTCTTTTTAAGGAAAATTTCTTTCATTTTTAAAAAAATTTGTACTTTGAAGGGATGGCCATGCTTCTGAATCGAACCGGCCATGCTCGATTTCGTCAAGGACCTTCTCCTTCCTTTTCTTATTCTTTTTCCTCTGCTCCGCATCAGTCTTAAACCCTAAACTTAAATCCACACCCAACTCCGACTCGAACTCCGATTACGGTCACTCAACCACAACCCCAAAGCCAATGCCAAACCCAAACCCTAACGCTTGATTTCACAAAGCCGAATCTTGTAAACACCCTAATTCCATTCTCCGCTTTCTGGTTTTGTATATGGCTCATAAAGGGTAAAACGATCACTGAACTAAAAGGGTAAAATAGGTCAGTCTCTTGGGAGAAACTCCTTCTCAAGTCTCATTCCAGCGTAATAACTTCACAGGGAACGTGCCAAAAGAGCTGATGTGGTTGAGAAATCTAACTATTTTGGACTTGAGTGACAATAGATTATCTGGTGAAATTCCTTCCAACATTGGAGACGTGAAGGGTCTGCTGGTTCTGAATATGAGTGGTAATGGCTTCTCAGGGAGCCTAAGAGTATAGGATCACTTATTCACTTTTGCAGCTCAGGATTCTGGATTTCAGCAGGCGGAACCTCTCCGGCGAGTTACCTTTAGAGCTTTCCAGCTTGATGGGTAAAATCCCAGAGCATGGAGACGCGAACAGGCAGAAATCCAGAGGTTGGAGCGGCAGTGCAAGCAGAAATCTACTCTTGTCTTCGTGCCCTTTACCTTCAGAGAGCTCCTCCCAAGCAGATCGCCGGAGAGGACAGTGGAGTTTCCGGAGAAGAAAGAGGGTTTTGTAATTTAAGGGTAAAAGGGTAAAAGTACATTAAGATTTGGGTTTTGTGACATTAGGGTAAAACAGTAAAAGTACATTAATGAAGGGGGATTTAAAATAGGTCACTGAACTAAAAGGGTAAAACGGTCTTTTTACTTACAAAACTAACAGTTTACTAACACCGTGAATCATTAGGGAGTTTTTTGAAATAGTGAAACTAGGGGGGTGTTTTGATATTGTTTCAAACTACAGGGGGGTGCTCTATTCTTTATTAGTCAATGTTTCATTCCACTGTGCAGGCGGTAAAGTAGGGTGATACAACTGATACCTACATAACCATCCTAAAGTTATTATGATCAGGGTGATGCCTACATGATCAACCTAAAACAGTGCATATGTCTCAACTAGTAAGGAGTTGCACATTTGTATCTTGATGTTAGGAGTGGATCCAATTTCAACCACCACACGGTTTTTGAAAGACTGAATTGATTTAAGGCCACCTACTTTGACGTTCTTGTTTGAACCACCTTGTTTGATTCGTCAATTGAAAGTCCCTTCAACTTGGGGGCACCTTCTTTTAGTGTGCCGTTAAGTTGATGTCACTTTCGATTGAGCTAACCTTGTTTTGGCATGTATTTGTGTGTGTGTGTTTCATAATTGTCCTAATTGTATGTCCACTTAGTGTACCGTCATGCATTCTTTTTACCTTAGCTAGGGGACTGACTAGTCCATTGGTTCAAAATTGCTCTTTGATTGTGACTTGTCTTGCTTGGATAAGGTACAATTCCATGCTAGATAGAGTACTTATTACTTGTGTAGGCTTGTTACACAGATCGTTTGACCAATATCATATCTACCCCCATTCCCTTTTGACTTGTGAAAAAACACAAATAAGACTCAAAAGGCCAGTTTCCTAACAATGATAGCATGAACCCCACAATGGATGGGCACTCTATGACCCTCAGATAGACCAACTGCAGACCCAAGCTCATGCCGGGGACAATATGCCTCCACCACCACCACCTCCACCTATGAAGTGTAGTCAAAATAGACCTGTCACACCAGGGGCACCACGGGCCACACCCCAAGCTCCTCAGAGGCTAGTAATAAAAGAGGATGATGACGTGATGAACCCCCATCAAGAGCAACCAGAGATTGAGAGAGAAAAGAGGATGAGGGAAAAGATTGAAAGGCTAGAGAACACCATTCGGTACAGAGATATGGCGGCCGCAAAGATGTGGAACAATAATGTAGTTCTAGATTGGTAAAAGACCAACTAGAAGCCAATAACCAGGATCTGTTCTTGAATGGGTAATTCGGCTAGGTCAAATATGTGAAAATTGTAAAATTAGGGTTAGGGTTTGATGGGACCTAGGGTTAGATGTTAGGGTTAAGTTAGGAGAGAGTAGATTTATGGGAGAAAAGAGATGTTGAAAGTTATAGTTAAATCAGATGACTAAATTTGAAGTTATTGAGGAATCCTACTAGAAGTAGGATTGAGGGGTAAAAGGGTATTTTCATACAATCAGCTGGGTTGATGGTAATGAAATTGGATCGAGTCTCTCTTAGAGTTTGAGGAAGATTCAATCAAAATTTCACCAGGTTCTAATGGTTAGATTTGGTTGGGCAGAATTCTCGCGAAAATCACCTTGCATGTGACCTTCTAGAAGGGAAGAAAAATAATTGCAGAAATTCAATTTCAGACTTCTTGTTTGAAAATATCTTGAACCTTGCATAGAATTTCCAGCAACTGAATATGTTTCTTCAAGAGGTCAGCTAGGGCAGAACTGGAGCTTGAATGGAGATCGGTGGAATGAGGTTGGGGAAGGGAATTGCTATCTCAGCCTAGGCATCTCACCCAACCTATCTCAGGATTTTCACAAAGGCTAAAGCCAATATTTCATTAATCAAATTCGTGTCTAATGCTGGCCTCCCTTACAAACTTATATAGAAGACTCAAAAATAGACTTAGACACTAAAAAGGAAAGGTCTAACCCTATCCTTAACTAATAAGGTAACCTAAATTGACTAGGAGAAACAGACTCAAAATAGGACTCTAACTAAACTAATGAACTAAATCCCGTTTTCCGACTTTCTACCCATATTTTAAGCTCATTAAATTAGCCAATTACAAGGTAAACCCATGGATTCAAAAACCCAACACCTACATAACCCAACCCAAAGCTTATTTTCAAAAAAATAAGTCCTCTAGATGACTCATTTACATCAACCGTCCTCCAGAACAAGAGTACGTAGATAGGATCATCAAGAATCTTCAGCCTAAATACTGTGATCCCTTGTATGTCCAAGATATTGAGACTTTCAAACCCCTTATGAAGACAAGAAGAAGAATTAAGGAGAAGTTATACCAGGATGCACAAATTCAAGCTGCAAGCTCATCCTAGGAAACAAGCAGGGGGAGTTTTCGTTCAGAAACAAGAAGGTACTAAAGATAGAATAAGGGTACTAGTTCAGAAGTGAATTCAGTGAACTCGAGCCACCAGCCTAATATTTTTCTTATACTGCAGTACCCCCAATGGAACAGACTGTAACATGGGCTACCCTTGTGGTGCAACAAGATCCATCACCTCGATCTATTCAGAGACAGTGGCGTCAGTTTATTGACTTGGGAATGACTTTGACTACATTGTTCCCCAAGCTTCAAAAGGCAGGATTCCTAGGCAGTGTTCTCCCCCACGACCTATCTCAAACCCCACCCCATCAGATTGGTATGATGAAAATAAGTTTTGTCTTTATCACATCCAGAAGGGGCATCCTACTGATAAGTGCATAGCCTTGAGGGATGCGGTACAAGACTGCGGTACAAGACTTGTTGGAAACTGGGATGCTCAAACTGAGAAAGAAACCGAATGTGGAAACAAACCCTCTTCCGCAGCATTGATTGAACAGTTAAAGGAGAAGAATTCAAATGACAAAAGGAGAATCAATAAGTAGAAGAATAAGTGCACTGAAGCCATGTGAGCATCAACCTTGAGAGTGTTGTTGAGAGAATTTCCTTTTTCGGCTTTTCGTTTTTCTTTCTGTATATTTCTTTTCTGTTCCTTGATGTAGAAATCACATTTTCCATATCAATAAAATGTCATCTCCAAGCAGGGGTAAAAAAACGAAAAGGCCTCTCACAAAATGAGACATTGGAGAAAAGAAAGGAAGTTTGTTTGGTTCCCAAAAAAAAAGTCCAATTAGACCCTAGGCATATTTTGAGCTTTTACCATTCTTTGGAGCCCAAGGCCTAAGCCCCATTACAACCTAATAAAGTCATCCTAGGTTGATGATGATGAGATTTTTATCGACGGCTTTGAATTCATCCGGCTATGATGAAACTTAGCTATCAAAGCTTTGACACTAAATCATCTATTCTTGAACTAGGTTGGTTGGATCCCCATCCAAAGTATGTAGGTAGCTTGATGAAATAACAATCAAGTCCGATCCACTTATCCATCTAGTTTTCTATTCATTCACATTTCCGTTTTATCTTTTCTCTCATTGATGCGTCTCTTTTGGTCTTTGATGCAACTGGTGATGTAGAAAGAATAGAAAGGAGGTTGTCTACCAGCATTGGGAGGGTTATAGTTGGTAACGGTATGATCACAACGGTTAAGGTAGCCTTCGAGGTTTGCTACAAGCAATGGTCACACTATGCTCCTCCTTGAGATCACACTGGTGGTAAACCAGCTTGCTAATGGGGGGCATTTCACCTCCAAAAAAAAAAAAAAAACAGAAAGGATGAGAATGAGAAATGATGGATGATAAAGTGATGAGAAGTGAGAATTTGTTGCTACCAGGGGACAATGCCCATCTAACATGATGAGAGCACAGGAGAATGAAGAGGAAATTTTTGTTGCGGTTGAGAAAAATCTGCTGGGTCAAAAAGGATGAAGTTGAAAGGGTACACATGGAAATGATCCCTGATCATTAGGAATCCCCAACCTATGGGATGAAGAATCTCATAGAGAGAAAGAAGGGTGTCACTTGGAGGCAAGTATCATGACTAGTCTTGCACATCCATGGGAAAAAGAGATGAATGGCTTATTCACCCATTTTGTTTACGACCAAACTTGTTCATTGACCACTCCATTCAGCTTCATCTAATATCCGTTCAGTTTTGACCTGCCAACGGTGTTCAAGCCTATGCATGTAACGGGAATACGAATGACAAGTAATGCAAACTCGAACTCGAACCAGTGGGAGATCGATTGCAGCAGGATCAAAAAAATAAGGGAAAACAAAATTGAAAAACTGATTTTTTTTTTATTTTTTATTTCTCTTTTTCTGTTTACATATGAAAGAAGAAAATAAAAAGGCATGGAAGAAGAAGAAGGAGATATGGAAGGGGGATAGGGACTATAGTTGTCATGTCGTCATGGTGATCCAAGTCGGTGGAGGGGTGTCACGTCGATATATCGACATGTCGCCCGCCATGGCGATCATGTCGACCATGTTTTATTTTTTATTTTTTATTTTCTCTATTTTTAATGTTTTAATAGATGTATACTCAAGCCATGTTTTATTTTTTCTCTATTGTTTCTCAAGTTTTAAGGATGGCAATCTTGTAATTAAGCAGAATCTAAGAAAGTGCATAAAAGGGTTTTGATTTAATGACTAAGGGTAAACTTGGAGGGATGTGTAAAGTATGGACAAAGGGGAATAAAAGAAGAGAAGGGTACTTTAGGAAAAGGCAAAAATAAGGGTTTGTAATAACCTACGATCGGATTATGGATTTATGGTTGTCTTCAACCTTACGACTTCAGCCTGGGACGGAAAACAGCGCAGTACGAAGGAGATAACTCCTTCAACTCTTCTCGGTCCAGTCTAAACCTTCAGGCGAAGCATCGCCACATCATGTTCTATCAATTCCAACAAGAACTCATCACAAAAATCAACTAAACAAGGAGTATTTAATTCCTGGAATCAGATCTGGCGACTTCTTAGTTGCAAAACAGAGACAGAGAGACAGGAAGAAGAAATCGAAGAGAGATAGAAGAAATCAAAGAGGGAAAGAGAGACAGGAAGAAGAAATCGAAGAGGGACGCCATGGCGTAGGTCGACATGCATGCTTCTCCAGCACCAGGACGCCATGGCAGCCGCCATGACAACTATGATAGGGACTCTCTCAGTCCAGGGTCTCTCACCTACGGCCTCTCACCTGCATCCCACACAGCCACTGCATCTCACAGCTTCAAGCCATAGCTCTCTATTTTCTTCAATCTTCAACTGTTGGAGGCCTCTAAGGGCATTACATTATATAGACTCAAGGGTTGAGCCCAAAATAGAAAGTGTTTGCTACCTCGTAGCTTACAACCAGAATAGAAACTTCCTATTAATCTAGCTGCCATACATCAAAATAGAAACTCCTAAAAACAAGAAGGCAGAAGTTTTCATGCACGGCCTGCATGGAGACCAGCTGGCTGGGCATTTATGCCCATAAAGCATCCCCACACAAGGCAAATATGGGCTGTGACACTGTTCACGTAAACAGTACCGTGAACAGTGTTTTGGTCTTTTTTTTTTCTTCATATTTCGATCTACATCAACGGGTCTATACGGAATTGTACATTACCAAGTCAATATGAATGACCATAGGTTTTCAAAACAAGAAAAAAAAAACTTCCATAAATAAAAGTTTCACAAAATTTTCATAAGAGAACTTTAAGAGTTTTCAGAATGTCAAAAGGGTAAGTCATAATCACAATTTAAAAAAAAAAATTGATCTCATTTCCCAAGCTCAGTTTGTCTTTGTAGTAAGACAGTTGATCACCGAAGGCCTGTGATGGCACTTTGTATTGATGGTACCCCACGTGGACATATGATTATGTGCTAACCTTTTGCATGACAAGAAAAAGCATAGTTTGATCATTTGATCACTCTTAGACCGGCGTACAGTTCAATCATGATCCTTCGATCTCCGCTAAACTCGAATGTAGTTTGATCGAAATCCTTTGACCTTCACTATACCCGTGTATAGTTTGGTCAACCCTAATTTCTTCGACTCATGCTATACCCGCGTATAGTTTAGTCAACCCATACGTCCTTATCCCCGCTACACCCGTGTGTAGATTGATTGAAACCCTTTTGACCCCCGTTCTACTCACGTATAGTTTGGTCAACCCTAATTCCTTCAGCTTCCGCTATACCCGCATAGAGTTTAGTTGACCCATACATATCCTCGATCCCCGCTACACTTGCATGTAGATTGATCAAAATCCTTTTGACCCTTAATGTACTCGTGTACAGATTGGTCAATCCTAAATCGTTGACCCTCACTATACTCGCGTATAGTTTGGCCAACCTTAATTTCTTCGACTCCCGCTATACCCACATATAGTTTAGTTGACCCATACGTCCTCAATCCCTGCTACACCCGCATGTAGATTTGATCGAAACCCTTTTGACCCCTGTTGTACTTGTGTACAGATTGCTCAACCCTTATTCTTTTGACTCTGTTGTACTCGCGTACAAATTGGTCAACTACTCAACCCTTATTCTTTTGACCCCCGCTATACTAGCGTATAGTTTCATCAACCCTAAATTATTTGACTGTTATACTCTCTGATGACAAAATTTTGGTGATCTTTTCCTTTGACTATCTTCCGCTAGTGCCCTCAATCAAAGGGGGGGCATCTGTAGACACCCAAATTTTATCACCCTTTTCCAAACATATCCCCTAAATATTTTCCAAAGTTTTCAATTCGTCCCAAGGACAACCAGGTCATTTTACACTTGTTCCATTACCCCAAGGGTAATCAACTTTTTTTTAAAACTTTTCCTGGGACCATGTGTCATTTCCAACCCAATAGATTTCATTCAAGGGTTTAAGGTCATTTATCATTATAATAAGGGCATTTAAGTCATTTAGAGAAGAATCCAGATTCTTCCAAGGGAGGTTGAGAAGTTAGTTTCTCCAACTAGGTTAGTTATTTTCAGTTACTGGTGAGTCACATGGGTGGTGGGCCCACTTGGCTTGCTCCCAAGACAAGAAAAAAGAAAATAAAAAAAGGAAGGAGAAAAATCCAAAAGGAAATAAAGTCATACATAGAGGCAAAGAGTTTTTTTTTTTTTTTTTTTGAAAATCAAAAAATTAGAAAGAGAATAGGGTGTGAGAGAGAGAGAGAGAGAGAATACAGAGTCAGAAGAATCGGAGAAAGGAAAAAGAAGAAGAGAGGGAGAGGGTTTGAGAGTGAGACCAGAAAACAAAAGAGAGCAAGAGAAAGATCGATGGAGAGACGGATGAGTTTCTTGGAGATTTCAGCATTTCCTTGTTAAAAACTCAGTTTGACAATGGCGTCCAGATCTCTGGCTTCAGCCATTCGTTATGCAGTCCATCTTCTTCGTTTCTAATGAGTTCAATTTATCTTCCGTAACATCGAACGATCACCCCGAATTTTAATCGACATTCATCTTCAAGGTAAGCACCTCTCCGATTTAGGTTTTAGAAGGCTATCTTACTTTTAAATCACCATTCTTGCTCGATTCAAGTTTTCTCATATTGATTAGTTAAGGTTTGAGAATCGATTTCGTGTGGTATGATTTCTTTTTCCTCTTTGATTTTTGCTTGTTATTAAAATCTTTGTTTATGCTGGAATCAATGGAGTTTACCATGGTTAGTTCTTGGTGAATTGATGTGTCCCAATCTGAGTTTTATTTTTGGCGAGAAGATTAGTCCGTCTCCCAGAAATTAGAGCAATCTATCTTCATGAATTCCGGTTCAGATGATTGATGATGGCCAGATCTCACACGTCGTGATTCACGCTCGCATTTCCTAATTTTGTCACGACCTTAGTTGGTTTGTGATTACGGAATCAATTTGAAGGTCTATGACTGATTCGATTCATCTCCAGACGTCATTGGCTCTGTAATAATCTCCCATTTTTTTTATCGATTCATCCATCCTTCATCTCTTCTGCAACCGACTGTAATCTAAGAATTCTTGCTACCAGACAAGACACCTCGTCATCTCTTCCGGTATTCTTTTTCACTGTCATTCATTTGTTTCTTTTGTTTCATTTGTGGTTCTCTATGTTTGCTATATGCAATCCATGATCCCTTTCCCCTGCTTATTTTCGTGGATTAGCTTAGCAAATAGCCCTTGCCAAGGTTTATCTTCATGGGAAGTTTGATTGATAATTAGTTTTCTAGTCATTTCTTACGACGACCCCAATCCCTACCCTGAGGTCATGACAATGTAATTCAGAGTAGCTCGTTCTCCATAATGATTTCCCCCTCAATCTCAGGGGCTATACTTTGTTTGAACATGGGCCTTGTATCGAATGGTTCTGATAGAGCCTGGTCAAGCTCAGTCAGGCCTCTAAACCAGCAATGCTGGCTTCATTTTGAACAGATATAAACCGATATGAATGGGATCTCTTTTGGCTAAAGATCAGTCTAGATTTTTTTTTTTTGGGAGTATTTCTGTTTAGTCCAATGATTGTCTTGGTTCAGATTTATCGACTTAAATATGGATCAGATTTCCCATTAAGTCACGTTGGAATCTAACATGCTATCATCTTGGGGTTAAGTTTGAGTCGTGTGTGCTCGGTCTTCGCTAGATCCAGATTTGGATTTTGGTTTTAGGCCATCTACATTTACTAAATCCCAATTTCGAGATTCGAGTTCTTGGGCCCCTTTATATTGTAGATCACATACTTCAAATGGTATAGGGGTTTCAAGTTTCAATTGATATGGGCCCATCTTGGCTTATATGAGCTGGATGTAACCTAGTTTAATACTTCTCCACATTGGACTTCATTTTCCATGAGCCCATCTTGGTTTATATTAGGTAGGCATAACCTGGTTCAATGTTTCCCCATGTTGGATTTCATTTTACTTGGGCCTACCGGGCTTATAAATGAGCTGGGTATAATTTGGTTTAATGATTCTCACATAGATCTCAATTTGCATGGCTTAATCCAAGTCTAGCTAAGTCTTGGTTTGCGTCCGATCTTCGGTCTTAATGTTTACAGACACATTTTGGTCCATTCTTTCTTCTTTCATTTGGTTAGTTTGGTTTGGGTTTGGGTTTATTCGTGTCGTGTTTTGTTAAAATTGAGTTATGCCCTTTTCTTTTGAATAGTTTGCATTTTAAAAAAATAAAAAAATAATAATAATAAATGATTACAATTTAGTTTACCTTTTTACTAACAAAAAAATCGCTTTCCATTATAGCCCTAGTCAAGGATCGGGGTCACCCATAACCTTTGATCTAAGACAATTTGGGCTTACATCAAATGGCCTTTAGGCTATAATCAATAAATGGGTTGAATATAGAGTCGGTCCATTGGCCCGAAGACCTTGTTCTCCAATCATCACTTTTTGACTGGGTTCGAACATAAACCCTTGGGCTTTCAGTCAAGCCCATTGTCAACCTTTGACTGGGTTCATGTACCCAGTCGGTCTTCCAAAATCATATCTTTTTTCTTGAAAGGCATATCATATCATTCCAGAAATGGGCTGTCAATGGACCAAAAGGTATTCCCTAATTAGGAACGAGTCTGGCGTTGCGCCTTGGGTAAAATATTTAAGCTTAGGATGCTCGAATATCGACCAGGTCAGTATCTCGATAATACTAAGGGCCTACATTCCATTCCCTGCATTTTTCACAAGCAAACTAAATCAAATCATGTGAGGGGAAGGTAAAGCCCGCCATTTGGGTTAAGAGTGTATACAAAGTGACTACTAAGTGAGACATCGCCGGGATATGTATGTACCGATTAGGCACCCAATGCTCCCCAAAACCAACTTTAGGACAATCAAATGGGATTAGGCTGGCCCATCATCCACCCCCTACATGGTTGTATGTGAATTGTTTGAATGTTTTAATTTAGTTCAAATTGTTCTATCATGTGTTAGCATAATTCATCTTTTTTGATTTGTTTGTATGTTATTATACTCTTGTTCTGTTATTTCATATTTCTAGAATAAAATAACTTAGAAATTTGGTCTAGGACAGCATTGTGCTGTACTTATATACCAAGCCTAGACAAAATGCCCTATATAGGAGAATATCAGTAAATGTCTAGTCAAAAGGAGACCGACCTTAGGGTCGGGCACCCAACACCTTTCCAACCTGTAAATTGACACTCATCCAGGGTTTTGGATACAGATCAGTGCCTTGTCCATTTTGAGTCTTTAGTTTTATCTCTTCTAAAAAGAAGAGAAATATTTTGGGACCCAAGCTCTTCACCTAGGTGGCGACTCTCCTTTTCGGTTGATAGGCCCTATTGCGATATTAGAGCAGTCTATCCCATGGGTACCCTTATATCGCATATGACCATGTGATAGATTCCCATTTTAGAGGTATATGGGATTTTTTCGATCCGTATCTCTACACATGGCCCATTGATCACCAGATCTTGGGATCAAGCGATTCAAGTCCCCCCTTTACCCTCTCCTCTCTTTGATGTAGATTACAGGTCCATAGGTCCATGTGTAGCCACAGGAACAAACCCTAAAACCAGCCCAGTGTAGTTGTGGGATTCAACTGCTGTGAGAGGCAGCCTGGTCTAATGATGTGGCAGGTTTTTGTTGGTTCATGGAGCATCACATAAGGCAGCCCCACTCCAGATAGAAGCATGAAGGAAGAGAAGCGACCAAAACAGAAATTTTAAAAAAAGGTTACTGTTCACATGAACAGATCCCGAGTTATAGGAAGTTTCTATTTTGGTTGGCTGCTAGATTTTATAGGAAGTTTCTATTTGGTTGTAAGCTACTTGGTAGCAAACACTTTCTATTTTGTAATCCATATCATCTATATTATAATGAAAGGGAAGAGGGCAGCCTAACCCGACGACTCAAATGGAAGGGAAAAGGGTTGTTTTTACAACCATGTAGCTGTGAGATGCAGTAACGGTGAGAGGCCGCGGGAGAAAGGTCTGGGAGAAAGTGAGGCTCAATCAAAACTATCTTTCTTCTATCCTATCTTCTATTTTTCCTTTTTGTTTTTACTTTCATTGTGTGATCTGCTACAAGTTCATCGATTGTTGCCCAGTTTTGAAGGCCAAACCAGCATTAAACATTGTTCAAGAAGATCCTGCCTGGGGCCAGGTCCTTCGTGATCCAGCCTTACATTACTCTTATCCCTCCTTGTTTTCCCCCCTCCCCCAAGTGAATCTAATAGGTCAATTTGTAAAGATCACCTGGTTTGCTCACAAATATGCTAGTTACAATAGTATCATCCACATACATGAGCAACTAAAAAGATATTGAGCAATAAGTTGGAACTGCAAAGACTAAAATAGAAGCCATTTTTTTTTTTTTTTTCTGAGACCAGGAGTTCATAGCATAGTTATCAAGGCACCTAGGCGAACCAAGGCTGTTGAACTGGTTTCAGCACTGAGAGAGGGGAGAATCAGTGTAGTAAAATTTTAACTCTTTTTAAACTGTGTGAACGCTGCAACTACTGTACTGATCCTGAACTTGTGGCAATCAATCTGAATTTATAGCAGGACCCTGCAATCACAACACTGGCTGGGGCAATCCCAATTTTACCAGTTTCACATTCGTATGCACTCCCGCACTGCAACCAAGATTGGTCAGGCCTACCAGGAGGTGCACACCCACTCTGCACACACCAATGCACTTCTATGCCAATACAAATATCCACAACACACAATATACGTGGTTCGGGAATTTGCCTACATCCACGGAGCAAAATCCCTTAGGATTTCGTATTTGCCCAATTCACACCAGTTTTCAACTGTGGTTATAGTCTAGGACTTCTCCTGCTTCCGTCCTTGATAGTACAGGAACTAGGGTTCTATCCACCCCGATAGTGATTATGGTTGAGCCAACAACCCAAGATCACCCTACCCTGCTTCTACCCTTGGTATACAAAGGCTAGGGTCTATTCCCCCCCCCCCCCCCCAAAAAAAAAAAAAAAATTTCACAGCCCCTACTTTGAGGATGTTATAACACCCCTTCCGTACTCTAATAGACACCCAACACAATAACAAAGATTGGCCTATCCCCCCCCCCCCCAATTTTCACAGCCCCTACTGTGAGGATGTTATAACACCCCTTCCGTACTCAAATGGATACCCAACACAATAACAAAGATTGGCTTATATATTGCCCAAGTTACAAACACCATTCCCAATGCACATCCCCCAATGATAACGCAAGCATTGACTTAGGTATTTTAACAAGTACCTCACCTATAGTCAATCTCCCAACTACTAGCACAATGCATATGGGTATACAAATCCCCGCAATCTAAACCACATTATGACTTGGGCATTTCATCAAACACACAGCCTACAAGTCATTTACAATAAAAATGAGGAAATGCCAAAATGGATTACCTATTTAACTTCCCAGAGTAATCCCCAACTTAGAGTGCTCCACCGATGCGCAGACAACTCCGATGCAAGCTTCAAACTCCCAAGGATGCTCACCTTCAATTTTCAGAACATGGCACATGGCATAGGTGATGCAGATACATCACCAAAAGAGGCCAGAATAAGTCTAGGGTTTGGTTCTGTACATGTTGGGCCTTTGATCCCATGGATTTTCAATGTAATAGGCTACTTTATGGGCCTAAACTATGGGTAATAAGGTTGCATACGGGATTAATTAGTTTGTTTCTCTACTTGGAATAAGTCTACGCAATCCTAGACTTATTCCTAATAAAATAAGCCTCTTTTGGTGATGTATCTGCATCAATAGGCATATTCACTCTCACATTTTTTCCTTTCTTTCTTACACAACCCCTTCTATGTTTTCAACAAGGTTTTAGGTCTCGGTTTCGCCCCTGGTTTCGCTAGGCCTCGAAACCGAGTTCTGCCGAGATCTTGGCGAGTTGGTGTATTTTTTTCCTGTCTAGACTCGGTGGTGGGTTTCAGTGGCCATATGGCCAAGATGGGTCCTAAAACTTGACATCCACCCTATTTTAGGCCTTCTAAAAACAATGGAAACATTAGATTTTAGAAATTCAAACCCAAAATGGTACTTTGACTTAGGACCCTAGGTTGGTAGTCTATGGCGTAGGTGAGCTCTACCCTTGGCTATTCCACTCAATATTTAGAACATATATAATTAAAGTACAGGTGTAAAACAACTTAATTAAGCATTAGGAATTAAAAAACATCAAACCATTTAAGCAATAGGCATCATATTCATAATCATGCATGGTGATTATGAATATGATCAAGCTGTCTGACACTCATTTGTTAATAATTGTTAGAAACTTGAGCATCAAACCCTAATGAAAGACCTACCATGTGAGTGTGTAACAAGTCCTACCTATTGAGAGTAGCTAGTACTGAAACGAGTGTTGGGTCGGATCATCAAAATGACCATGTTGTTGTCGAATCAAGCTCATGACAAGACCTACCATTTAGGTTTTTTTCTTTTACCTAAAACTGTTCTTAAGATGCAATGCAGCTCCCTCTCTTGATGTTGAAGCTTCAATCTTGAATATCCAAGCTCGAATCTTCAGTTGATGTGAGATTTGCCCCCCTCCAAAAAAAATCCTCACTTGGAGATGTTTTTCCTTCACAACAGAGTGAGAAAGGCGAGATTTCAAGTTGAGGTCAAAATATCGCCAAGACAGTGCCTTTTATAGTCTTGGTTCGATCTAGTTAGACTCTAGATCAAGATATAACTTGAGATCTCGGTGAGATACCGAGATCTTGCACAAATCCTGTATCGCCTATTGTCTCGTCTCGAGACTTCACGAAACCGACATTTTTAAGAGATCTCGCCGAGATCTTGTACTATAGTTTTCAACAAAGCAAACCATACAACATTTGTCTTTGATGGAGCTTGA
Source organism: Telopea speciosissima (assembly GCF_018873765.1). Lineage (NCBI taxonomy): Eukaryota > Viridiplantae > Streptophyta > Magnoliopsida > Proteales > Proteaceae > Telopea > Telopea speciosissima. Next base: position 82,589,042 of record NC_057916.1, on the reverse strand, counting down.
AGCAATCAAGCTTGAGCGATGGAGTGGGCAATTGCACAATGGAAACTCTCAATTACTTCTCTCCTTTCCTTTCTTCACTTTCTTTTTGAAGCCTTGCAAGAACATTCAAAGTATTCAACAATAGGTCACATACATTCCCATAAGTTCAAAACATCACAAGCAACTCATGGAATGGATGATGAATGGCTTCAATGCCCTTTGAATGATAATTAGGATGGATTCAACGCAATACACATACAAAAACCCTCTCAAATCTTCATCAATGCTCACCAACCTTTCAAATTCTTCAACGGAGCTTTAAAGAAACCAAGAATGGTGGTTGGGGATGAATCAATACACCATCAATTTCCTCCCTTCTCTTTCTTCTTCTTCTCTTTTCTTTTCTCCTCCTTTTCTCTTCTAGGGATTTTCTACCTTTTGTTGTTGAAGAGATATTAGAAATGAGCCCTAAAACTCACTTAAAAAGCTCAACAAAAGCCCCAATCCCATGCATGTTCCAACCAACTGGTTAAGCCCAGTTTCAAGTCTGGCAGACGGACATTTCCTCAGTCCAGAAGCCATAACTCCCTCTCTATAACTCTGATTGGGTCGATTCTCATAGCATATAAAAGAAGACTCAAAATGCAACTTCTACAGAAATAGCCGTCCACTAATTCCATCTAGAACATGCTCAAAAATCGATCCAAAGTTAGATGAACCGAAATGGTCATGTGTATGAGAGCTCCCTTCACGAACGTTCATCCATATCAAAAACTGGGTAGAATGAGCGTCTTCCACTGAAACGGTTATATCTTCCTCGTCCTAACTCCGATTGACCTGATTCTTTTTTTTTTTCTTTTTTGAAAGAATACTCAAAGGGCTACAACTTTTATGAGGACACCATCAACCTAGGTGCAATGCACGATTCCCAAAAATGCCTTGAACCTGACTAGTTTGCAAAAACTGCTATCTTTAGCTTACATGTCTTGCCTGAAGATCTTGCCATAACTCTCCACTCTGATATTGGATTGACCTCATTCAAATTTTCCTAGAAAGCTAACTCACATATCTTCATTTCTTATGTTTTGAGCTCTTCCAAATTCTCAATGTAGGACAGCTCAAAACATCAGAGAAGTTACTGATACAAAATAAACATGCAGTTTTCCTCCCATAAATTCTTCATTTTAATGAATTTTTTAACATAAGTTTCACCACCATGCTCGAGACAGGGAGGAGCTTAACTCCACAAACGCAATCTCAGGAAAAACTCACAGAATGCTCCTCATAATTTCAAAAACTCTCCCATTTAACTTCTATTCTGCACGACAATATGGAAATTATAATAACACTCTCATCCGGCATCAAAACGACGCACTTCCAATGGTGTTGGAAAGGTGACTCAACGAACTACATTTCTCATGTAGATTTCTCTGCCCAGTTCGTCCATTAAATCTTGCAAAAATAGCTCCAAACTTGCTGTCACTGCATGAACCTATGAAATCTCAACTTTTACTGTACGGGGCCTTCACCTGCTAGTTCCACATGCTGCCTGGGACTATATAACACTGTGATATGCTGCCAAAAGCTGCCACATAGGCCCAGATGTCTCAGTAACTCTACCAAACTGCCACATATCCAATTTTCACTGTCTGACCTGCCCAGTTACTATCTGACATCTCCAATCACTGCCATGTATAACCTCAGAAATCACTGCCAAACGCTGTTTGATACCTGTGTACACTGCCATGTCACCCTGTGCAGCATTTCCAGCACTGCCCAACTACCACATGCCACATAAGCTTCCCACCTTGTCTTTGCAAGCTAAGTCACACCACTGTCTAGACATCACCTGCACTATCCACCTCATGCATATTCTAACCATATACATGAATTCATCATTGCCATGTATACATACAGACCATACTGTACACATACCAAACTGTCAACACACATCAGTGTCACTGCCATCAGTACACTCAGTGACACTGCACCCATACCATGACCACTGCTACTACAGTTTTTGCAGTATCATATCTGTACTGCCACTGTAAACCTCACTGATATAAGTATATAACTGTACTGCCTCACTAGCTGATACAGACCATACTGCCAGCTCTTCAGTTCTGCTCACATCACTGTGTGAGTGTGTTGCTCAACTAACTGTGTTGACAACAATGACAACCACAGTCCAACAAAGGCATCATCCAGCAAGGGGCGTCTGGACACCTAGGCGACACCTTGACAACTATGGTTCATAGAATATGTGAGACAAACCAAACTCAAGGTCCTAAAATATAGAGAAATTGACTTTTTCGAGGTAACAATTTCTTGTCTTAGTTATGGGGAGAAAAAGGGAACGAACAGTGATACACAATCTACTTGCTGATGCAGAGACATTTCCCTGGACTGGCCCGAACCCATTGGGGAGTCCAAATGGAGATGAACTAGATCCAATGGGTCTTTGGTCTAGTGGGATATTTTAGGATTTTTATTAATTTATATTTTGGAATTCTTTGAAATTTTTAATCATGTTTTTTTTGGCTTGTAGTTAGAATTAAAGTCAGAGTCGTAGGAGATAGGCCAGTTGGTTTGGATTCTATTTTGGTTTTAGAGATTGAATACAAGTTTTATTTCTTTTTATTTTTCTATATATGTGTACCCAACATTACCAAAGACAGATTTGGATTGAATTGACTTTGAAGAATGGGTTTACCGGCTGGTTACCGATTGTGGATATTCTCTCTCATCCCAGGTACTCTCTCTAATCTTCTTCCTCTCCCTCTTCCTTATTATACTCTGTTTGTTACCTCTACATAAGAGATTTGATTGAACTCCCCAACAAACAGTGTTGAAGCTGAGATTTTGGGCAAAGCAAAGTCTTACCTGCACGATTCAAAACTCCCCACCCCTCACCCCAGAAAAAAAAAAAAGGTCTTCTAAACTCCCTTCTGTTGTGTAATTAAACCCTAGCTTCAGGTTGAAGCTAACATTATAACTGGACTCAGCTTCAGGTCTCTGAAACTCTTGCCTTGCTTGCTGTTTACGGAGATCATCAGTTACCCTCAAGAGAGTAGTGAGTTGTGATTACCTCCCTAAATCCCCAACTCATTCCGACTTATAGTGGAGGAGTTTTCTTCTTCGAACCAGTTTCTTGTTGTGAACAAAGGTTGAAGAAGCCTTGTACTGTGGCTTATTTTAACCCCTTTATTCTGTTTTCCGGTTATACCCCTATAATGTGCCCTATTTCTATTTTGATCCTAACTTTAATTTCCATTCGAAGTTTAGCTTCTATCATTATTTTTAAGCCCAATCTTACCCCTCCTTATCTATAATCCATACCCATTAAGATTCGGTTTAATTACCTCTTACGTAACTATGTACCATGGGGGTACATTTATTGTGTATGGGTACGTAACACAATTGGGGGAGCATCCCTATCGTATATCTTGGGTTAGTTGGTTAGTTTTTCTTCTTTTCTGTTGTTTCCTAGTTAGACTTCTAGTCCAGCTAGGACTGTCTAGGGAGTTTTCTAGGCTTTCTATTGGAACTAAATTCTATTTAAATAAGTGAGAGGGGGTCTGCCAAAGATCTATTGTTTCGGCTCGTCTTTGGGAGTCTCATTTTACCCCTTCTCTCCATCTTCTTCTCCCTTACACTTGATATATTTGCTGATATTGGTTATCTGATCCTGGTATACTCACATTACCAAACTGCCACTCTCTTTGTGCACTTGAGATAAATTACCGAGTTGCTAATATTATTGTTATTTGAGTTGTCTATCATCTGGTTGGGCCCATAGTGAACCCAAATAGGGTTTTGAGACCCAGGTTCTGTATTACTTGTGCTTTATACAATAAGCACGGGAAATGGAGAGTGGAAAAAAGCCAATGGATTTGGCCCACTGGATACTATCAAAATTCTGCCCAATTCAACTCATCTGTAAAACAGCAATACTACCAATGAATAAGTAACTACCTCTGACTGGTGGACCTAGATTCCCTTGATCAGCTGTTTCGCAAGTTGGCCATGTCCTTTGAGTACTTTCAGTGCTACTGCAACAACAATTATTTACGACTGTAGGCCCTGCAGATCCCATATCATCTGAAAGAAATAACATCGAATCAAAATATTTGCAAAAGAAGCCACTGATTTTGAAACAAGAACTATGTTAAGTTCATCAAGATAAAAGCAGGCAACAGGTAAGAACATTGAAACCTTTTGCCACATTGGACATACTGGCTGGTGGTGCAGAACTGTGAGCCCATGAAGATGCGGTTGTACTCGTAATAGGATTTCCAAGCATTGACGATGAATCTGGCCTGAGAACATATCCCGGTTCGAGCAGAGCAGCTGAAGATTGAAATGCTCCTGTCACTTGTGAGAGCACTGGAGCTGCAAAATTCATAGAACATGCAAGAGCTGCGAGGATTTAATTAAGACATTTAACTAGGAAGAGACATATAATAGAATTTAACTACCCTAACCATTTTTAGAGGCTTTCTGTGGGTATGGATGTGCAGCTTTTCGCTTCGGCCGAGGGGGAGGTACATGCTCACTTGTCCCATTCTTCTGAATCTTCAAAAAATACTTCTGTGCATGACTCCGTATCTGCAAAGGCCACCCTTAAATATCTGAAACATAGACAACATATCTAAAGCAATTTATGATATTTATTGGGCAATGTCTCTTTTCATTAGACTGAATGCCCAGCAATATCGCAACAAACAGAAGTGTAAGAGAGCAAATTTTGGTCTGCAACCTAGTAAGCAATTGAAACATATATTTCAATGTTCCGAACTCAGTAAGTGCAAACATGCACAGAGCAACAAAGAGCACTTGTCTACAGTAGCTATAGATATCCATGTAACACTCCATAAAAGAAAAAGGTAAAAATAACTGAGTCTCCAAGCTATGAACAACTAGACAGCTAAGGCATTCAAAACTGGCCACTTAATTCATTTTCTCTACATGGACAGAAAATGATACACTTTTGACAGGTAGATCATTTATGCAAGAGGGGAGGCATGCATTTTGAAGTTACCTGGATGACAGTCTTTGACCCAACAAATGCTTCAATCTTCTTCCAGTCCCGATCAAAGCTGAAACAATGGAAAACAGGCAAAATATTATGTAAAACTGCCACAACCCCTAATAGTAAGAACAAATCTGAAAGGATTAAGCTCCCTTTCTTCAGGGTGTATAATAGAATCTCAACCTTGAATGAAGCTCATGAACAAAATCATTCTGACTCGTTGGTGGCGGTAGGATGTACCACGCTAAAGATAGCGCTGAATCGTGTAAATTCAGATGTTCATATTGGAAATCCTTTAAAAATTATATTAACTACAAGGAGTCCATATTGAGTTGGCCTTTGAATGGTTTTGTATACTCTGAGCAAGCAACTCAAACTCTTTTTTTTTTTTTTTTGGTGGAATCGAATGCAGCAAGCAACTCAACTCAATTAAGCGTTGTAACAGCTAAATGGGGTCACGTACAGGAATTCTGTTTGTCCATTCAACTCTAGCAAACTAACAAAATTTTAAACCAGCTAAACAAGCTCTCTGTCTAGAAGTTATGAATAGATTTCATTAACAAAAGGAATAAAAGATAAAATGAAACTTCAGTTTGTCATTAGAACTCGTATGACAGTTCCAGTTCTGCAATCAGATTTTTCGAAGTCTAGACTTACCAAAGTCATTAACATAGAGTATTCTGACGACATGCTTCAAATCAGGAGCTTGAAATTGTTTTTAGTAAGGTGAGTTTGAAGACCATTTGCTGAACTAACAGATTAGCGGATGCAAAAAAGTTCTGCAGTGAAGTCAATGGAATCTGCTGACGTTCACGCCACAGAAACCCAAACCCTAAACATATCCAACCTAGTCAATTTACTATCTTAAGCAGGTACGCGGGAAACCTAGGTATGTGTTCAGTAGCCGCAACTGAATCGCGATAATAGGAAAACCCAGAATCTTAAACTGAGACCAATTGATATCTATCAATTCCGCGCTCTACAAGCACCCCGGGTTGCAAACCCTAAACAAGCTTCGCCGTCAAAAATAAAATAAAATAAAAAACCCACCGCAATTCCTACTAACCAAATGAAAAACATTGGGAGATGTAGCAAAAAATTAGACTGAATCCAACTGAAAAAACAATTCCAGACCAATGCATAAAAACCCCAATTGAAAAGACCAAATTACGAATCCCAAACACAGATTAATCAAGTCAAAAGAAGATGGATTGAGGGAACGCACAGTTGAAGAGCTTCAAGGAACTTATCGTGCTCTTGCTCGGTCCAGCTCTCTCTGGATTTGGTGATTGTATAAGGTTTCCTAATCTTCTTGGAGGGATCATCTGATGAAGTCGTCGTCGTGGTAGCGGCGGTGGCTGTTGTAGTGGTAGTTAACGAACCGAGTCCAGGGAGAGCCATTCCCGTGGGATCCAAGTAGAAACCTTCGGGTGGATTTGTGTTTGGATTTATGGAAACCATAAGCTACGCCTCTTCTCTCTTGTCCCTCTCGACTTTGCTGGTTCTGCTTCTTCTCATCTGCTGAAGTTGCTTCTTCTTTCGCTCTTCTTGTGTTGTGGTTGTTGTTGTTGTTGTTGTGGTTCACTTGTAACTTGTTGGTCAGATGAAAGAGAAGATTGTGTTGAAGTCGCTACACCGCCCAATTTTATATATACATCATAATAATAATATAATAAAAATCTGTAGAAATGGTTTTTTATAAATAAAATAAGAGCGGGTTATGGGTTATCTGACCAAGACATTTAAAAGGATCCCACCGATGATGAGACGTGACGAAACGATTTTCGTATATAGGAGCCAAGGAGGGCAGTGAAGCCATTACATGTAAAGAAGCAGGGCCTAGGGAGATCTAGAATACCTTCCTCTAATCCTCTTAGTACTCGGCGAAGCTCTCTTATTTAGGAAAATTTGCATGTACCTCCCTTAAAGTATCATGTAATTATAAAAATATCCATCAATTTTAGATAATTATTCATGTCTTCCTGTTTTTGTTAAAAGTTAACAAATGCATCCATGTCGATATGTGGGCTTGATTAATTATCGGGTCAGTCATAAATGGGAATCAAAATAAATTGATTGATATGGTTTGCTACTAGTTATTTTTGAGTTGAGACCAGACCAGCTTATTGTAGAAGTGGGTTGACGTTTGAAAGTATTATAAATACATTTGGTGAGAGTCCATGAAGTCACTTTTCTCTTTTTTCTTTTCTCCACAAGAAAGAGAGCTCTAAGAGAAATTTGGAGACTGTAGAAGATTCTCAACGCAGTTGTACAAGTTTGATCGTGGATTCGCAATCATTCTTCGTCATCATATGTAGGTACAAGATACACATCTCTTATCTTTTCGATTGTTTATTTCACTGTGTTCTAAAAATTCATAATCATAACCCAAGTCCCTGGAAAGCTCAACTAAGAAAGAAGGTGGATGTTTCATGGAGCCAACGTTAAATAGGTTTCTCCAATCTAAAAGAACATATTTTTAGGGCTTACCATCTATATCTTGTTGTGCGTCCGTTCAAGAAGCTTTCTATGGTTCTCTGTTGTTAGGATTCTTCAAGAGTATAAATAAGGGAAATAATGGAAGAAAGATGTTTATTTTAGTAGGAAGGGCAATTTGGTCAATATTTACTTTATTCTAACGTTTTTAGTCCCAAGTTAACAGCATGAGTGCATTTATTAACTTTTTTAAAAAGTAGAGGGCATAAATAATTATCCAAAACTGACGGGTATTTTTGTAATCACATGATACCTCGGGGAGGTACGTTTAAATTTCCCAATAAAAGGGAGAGGGTTGGTTAAAAGCTAGCGTTATACACCAATTACATTGGACCATGGTTCCTAATCTTGGATCGGATCAGTATCGATCGAGGCATCGATCTCGAGATTAGATTGAGCTATCCAGGTTTTAATGGATCAGACAACTTGGTTGAATTGGTCGATCTGATCCAATACTTGCCATTTTTTGGGGGGTTTTGTTTTTTCGATGGCTTGGGGATTTTGACCTTTTTTTGAATTTATGACTGATCCATACCAATTTTTAATATTTTATTAATATTTTTTATTGATCCAAGCCCGATCTAGTAGAACCTGGATTTTGATAATTTTTTACTAGTCTAGGCCAAGTTTGACTGATCCAGATCGTATCGACCATGACCGATCCCGAGTCCGATACCTAAATTTTTAACCTTGCATTGGACAGAGGGAGGAGAGAGGGTGGCAGATTTGTAGATGTTGTGCACTCTAGTGGTGTGCCCAACCTTTTCCCAAATTTTTTTTACAAAAAAAAAAAAAACAAAGTTAGGTAGAAGAAGATAACTTTGTTCGGCAACTTGGCAAGTTGTTGCCTAATCGACTCGGACCTGCATCATTGCCATGTTTTTAGGGGGTGTTTGGTGGGTGAAAAATAAATAAAAAGGGAAAATTTTGGGCACGTTGGCGGGGTGCCCAGATCTGTGTCTATCTCTCCCCCTAATGGAAATGACCCCATGCTTCCTTTGTGTCTTGTACTCCCATTGGTGCACACCGCTAACTTACAGCACGTGGGGCAGCATGCACAATCCTTATCCCCGTTTTATAGAGAGGCTATTTCGTAACTCAAACCCACGACCATTAGGTGGCAATGGAGCAACCTTACTGTTGCGTTGAGATCAACGACGCAACACTGTGTAACTAAAAGATATGAATCAAATCATGAAGTTCAATGTGTTGGCCATTGATGCATTATTTTTTGGGTTTTTTGATAATTTTAGCAGTCTTAGTTTTGTCACTACCAAGGACCCTCTTTTGTTGACTCTTACTACTCTCTGGGCTTACAAAGCTCGGCTGAACAAATCTTCTTTTGTCCTCAACATTACTGTATATTTGTCATCTTTCTAATATATTTTTTGCCCTTTTTTTCATGAAAAAAAAAGTGACTTCACTTGGTAAACGTATTTTCTATATTGGAAATTTTTATCCATACTTTTTCATATCGCATTCATATTATATTTTTATGGTCATGTGTATTTTAGTCTTTGAAACTATCATATCAAATATGGCTCCTTAGTGTTTGCTTTTTGCTAATGATATTGTTTTGATGGATAAGACAAAAGCAAGGATTAATACCAAGTTGGAGTTGTGGAGATCAACCTTAAAGTAAAAAAGTCTTAAGATAAGATGAACAAAGACAAAGTATATAGTGTATATCTTTAATTATATTAGGACAACGGCTAATGATGTGGTGAAAATTGATGAAGGAAATTCCACAAAGTGATTATTTTAGGCATTTGAACTCAATCATAAATAAAGAATTAAGGTGATATATATGATGATGTTGCTTATAGAATTAAAATAAAATAGATGAAGTGGAGAGGTGCACTCAGAGTGTTGTGTACGTGATTGGCAGAAACATTTTATCAAACTGTCGTACAACCAGTTATGATGTATGGTGTGGAATGTTGGGCAATTAAGAAGCGTCAAATATAACTAAGTGTAATGGAGATGAGGATGTTGAGATGGATGAATAACAAAACTAAGAAGGATAAAGTGAAGGATGACCATATTATAGTTGATTTAGGAGTAGCTCTGATACATGATAAGCTACAAGAAAGTCGTTTGTTGATGGCATAATTGTGTGCAACAGAGGTCTTGGGATGCTCTAATACAGAGAAGTGATTTGATTTAGATTGAATGAACTAAAAGAGTTAGAAGCAGGCCTAAAATAACCATAAGAGAAATGGTGAGGAAAGACATGCATAGCTTAAGATTTTTTGTAACTTGTATAACTTCGAACATAACTGATTGAAGAGCATGGAACCATGTAGTCGATCCTTTTTAATTGAGATATAGCTATGTTGTTATTGTTAACCATCACATTAAATATAGGAATCATTTTATTGAAATTTTATTTTAACTTTCACAGAAAATGTTTAACAAAAATGCACACATATATATGCTTTGTGTGCGTATGTATGTAGCCATGTAGGTATCATGTGGCAACAAGTCCTTCAACAAGCCACCTAATTTAATAGGTGGCTTATCTTAACGACAAAGCCAACCGTGTATCAAGTCATACTCCTTTGTTTTTCTTAAGGTTGGTGCTCTCTAAATTGTCTAAACTTGAAGTTTCGCACAATTTTATTAGCATCACGATTACATGTGAAAATTAAAGTTGAATTGGTCTAAAACTTCATCGTAGACTTTAACATGTATTAAATTTGGGGATTATGTGGCAACTGTAACACCATATGGACAATCACCCTTTGGCATGCCACATACCTACTTTTTTTGAAACATAATGCAAAATGTTGTGGACCCATATGTTTTATCCTGTCGGATAGTTTAATTTATTTAAAGGAACTATTTAAATGACCCATTTATTGGTGTATTTAGAATTTAACATCTTTTTTTAATTGTCTTTTGTTTTTTTTCCTGAGAATTCGTTAAGTTAGGCAATATAAAGATTTTTTCAAAAATAATTTGAAAGTGATTTAATCATTTTGTCATTATCAAAAATTGTCATTGTCATGCACATTTTTCAAGTACAAATATAAAATGACAGTATTTACCCTTGTTGGAAGAAAAAAAAAAAACATGTTATAGTAAAATATCAAAAAGGTAAAATTATAAATTATTATACATCTTAAAGGTGTCAATAAGAAAATCCTTTATTTAAAATAATCTATTTTGTGTTATTTTTACATTAATCTTTACTTGAGAAATTTTACATTTTTTTCTTTCACTTCACTTCATGCACTTACTTCATTTCATCTCAATTTACCTCCATCCAATCATGGCCTTAAAAGTAAAAAAAATAAAAAATAAAAAGAGTTCAAAACTATAATTTTATAAAGGGGAAGAGTTTTACATGAATCCGCATGTCTTGACATCTCCCACGCCAAGCCAATAGGCATATGGGAGGAATGCCTCACATTTTGTATATAGGAGACTCACTGGTTAACGAAGAAAGATAGTATAAAAGAGTGTCAAGGAGAGAGTGTGAGAAGATGTGTACAACTGGCAATGTATACATCATTTTTCCTAACGTAAAATTCATAGGGAAAGAATGGCTGGTGAGTGCTAAAATATATGCTCTCTCACGTAATCTTTTTCATCATTATATCATGGCCCCGCTATCGTATACTCCAACAGCTATGGAAATGGATGTTTTCCTCTCTAGCGTATATAATGTCAATGTATCAAGCTAGCGTATAGATCCCTCTCTCTATTCATAAAGGAGTTTTCTCATTGACACCCCTTAAAATGTCAAACAATTTGTAACCTTCTTTTTTTTTTTTTTTTTTTTTGGCCTTTTTAGTATTACACAATTTTTTCCTCATTGAAAGTAAATCCTTCAAAGGATTTCAATTTAGAAACGAGACCGAAAATGATTGTTTAAAATCAAACACACAAAAAAAAAAAAAAAAAAAAAGGTTTAATTTTGATTTTGAAAATGAAATTTGATTCAATTTCGGTTTTAACCTAAAAATCGTCAATTTGAACCAAACCGAATAAAGTGTAATCTACATGAACCGATCCAACCATACCTAAGCCCTACAATCATGTGTGCTTTTTGGGTTGTGCGAATTTACGTACTATGGGTTTCTTTGTTTGATTGTGTAAAAAATGATTGAAAGGTTCTAGATTTGACATTGTGGGACTCTATGTTCGAGGGGTTGTAATTTCCTTCCCAACTTTATTTGTTTCGATAGGTTATTTTCATTTTAATTTACTTAAACTTTATATGAACCAAATGAAATCAAATACAAAAAGCGAATAGAGGTGATTTTCATTTTAATTAAGTTACTTAGACTTTATATGAACTAAATTAAATCAAATACAAAAAGCGAATAGAGACTGAATAAAGTCGAGTTGAATAACAAACCAAATATACAAAAAAACAATTATGGGCTGAATAAAACCGAACCAATTCAATTCAGTTTTGAGGTTATGAAAATTATTTAATTTTGATTTGTAGATATGGATTGAGTTTTCCTTCAGCCACGGTCAAGGGGAATCCCTTGATCGTAGAGCCTCATATGTGTGCAGGAGGTATCAGAATGGTATTTTGGGGAACATACTAAAACCTATATGGGTTTGTGAACCATAGGATAGCCGATAGTATGGTGAACCTTCCAATATGATGGAGGAAACTTTCTCCTATAAATATTGTATCCTAAACCGAATAAAAAAACGAAATTGAACCGTTTGGACCCTCAATCCTATCTTTTTCACATATGTACTCGAAAATGTGCAAAGACAATGACAGTTTTTAATGAATCGAGTTTCCCTCCACCATAGGGAATCCATTCACCTTAAGGGCTTCAGATGTGTGCGATGAGTATCAGGAGTATTTTGGGAACATATTAAAATCCTATGGGGGGTTTGTGAACCTTAGGATGGTGGTTGAATCTTCATCGTACAGTGGAGAAAAACTTTCTCTATTTTTAATAATGACATAATGATAAGTCACTTTCAAATTATTTTAAGGGAAAGGATTCCCTACATTGGCCGAGTTCAATTCTGGATAAATAAGGGAACCCCTTCTGGAATTTAACAAAAAGAGAAGGGACATTTATGGCATATCACCCCTCACATGAACAATGATATGTATGGGAATATGCAATTTCATTTTTGAGCTGGTGTTGTATAAAACTTTTTTCCTTGTTGTTGGGTGTGAAAACCTCCGCCATCCGATTCGCCCACGGATGAGCCTACAAAAATCGAGTTAGCGCAAGAGAACCGGTGTGACTCCGGCCAAGGGCTCTTCGACGCTCAAGTCAGGTCTCCAAAACAACAGCGGTTCAACTTAGTGAAAAATGAGCTGAGCTTTTGAGCTTCATACGTGAGTATTTATATGGTGAGAATAAGGCGATCAAGAAGAGTCCTTGTATGGCAAGAGTTTTATTTTTGGTAGGAGTCTGACTGGCGGAGTCGTATTTGGGACGCGGACTCTTTACTTGGCAAGAGTCCTTATCCGAACGTGATACGGTTCCGTTTTTGGAGGGTGATCTGATCTAGTTGAGCAGACGTATCCGTTAATGTTGGGATGTCTAACGTGGCTTCGTGATCCATTTAACCAGAGCTTGGCTCGGGGCTCCCCCTCGGGAGTCGACTTGTGCATGGTCTGTTGTAGTAGATGGGGACGTGGACCTCATTGTCCGACCATGAGGGGCTCGATTCTGCTGCCGACCTGGGAGAGCTCGGCCTCGATATCGGTCACGACGGACTCAACTGCGTTGCCGACCCTGGAGGACTCGGCCATGTTGTCGGCCTCGGTGAGCTCAACTATGCCATCGAGGTGGCAGTACTCGGCCTCGTCATTGATCGTGGAGGACTCGAGTGTCTTATGGTCACTTTTTCCCAGGGCCAATGGGTTCGGCTTGACCTTGGTCATGCCACATGTCAGTCTCTAGTTGGTCGTCATTTTGTGACTCGTCACTTATTTAAAATGCTCTTGTTACCCGTAACTTAAATAACTTTTTAGGAATGAAACAAGGTCAATAGAAGGTTACAAATTGCAACTACACCTCTTACCCAAAAAATGCAACTACACCTGACGTGTCATTTAAACAATCTTATTCAGAAAACACCTTTTGTTCAATGTTTATTCTTTATTCATTTAAATGTGGCATGCATGAATGCAGCATGGTTAATGATACTCGCTGCCATACGCTTTACCAGTGGATCCGTTTGAAGTGTGAACCACGGACTATGGAGTACGGACTACGGACGCGGCCGGGTTCCTCAGTCCTCAGTGGATGGTGGGACCCACAACTGATATCATAATTTTACAAGAAAGAATACTACCTGGGTGCGTGTGGCATGCTACCCCTACCAGATGCAGGGGTGGGTGAAATGATCGCCACGCCCCCATAAAAAGACAATTTATTGGGGATGTGATAGTCATTTCGCCCATCCCTGTGTCTAGGTGTAGGCGCAGCACACCGCACCTGCTCAGGTAGTTCTTTCTCCCTTTTACTAATTACTATTACCTTGACACGCAAAAAATTATGGAATCCGAATTCCATCGAATCGGACTCCTCAGAATCCTTCAACCAAACATGCCCTAAAGGTGTCAATTTAGAACCCTAATCCAGTCGTTTAAAATTAAATAAAAAAGAAGTTCGGTTAGGTATTGATTTTTAAAAGTGAAATTTCATTCCATGTGTCTAGGTTTCAATTTTGAAAAGTGAAATTTCATTCCATGATTTTGCTAAATCTCTTTTTAAGCCGAAGACACCTCTCTCTACAATTTCTAAGGCTATGTTTGGAAGTCAAGAAAAGAAAAAAACCTTGATTTTAAGGACAGAGATAAGACATAAATCAATCATTGTGTTATCATAAATTTTGTCTCATTATGTTTTATCCTTTTTTTTCATAACTTCCAAACATGGGCCATTTAGGAAAACTTTTCCTAAATGGCCCTAAAAAAATGTCTTGTAATAGATCAAATGGAACCAGAATTTTGTAAACAAATAGATGCATAGGTTCACAGTTTTAAGTGTCAATTTTCAGCTCAATCCGAGTTTACCAAGTAACAAAATACAATTTTTTAAATCTAAGAATATTAGATAATACATAGTTGTGATTGGAGCACCGTAAGTGTGCATAGACATACATTGAGATACATACTAATACCAGAAGAGTACTGATTGAATTTAGCTTTAAAATTTGACACGAGACTTATCCGGATAATGCTCATGATCAGAAATACCACATCATCTATCCACGTGCCTCAAAACAATGGATGCTTTAGCCTAACAGTATTTGATTAAACTGCATACAAAATAGTCCAAACCATAAAAGTCAACTTGTTTATATTGACCACCCCTAACATCCAAGGATTGAGAACATAGAATTGAGGATCAAATCGGTCCCCATAGAATTTTTTTCCTCTCAGGTTCCCTTCCCGATACGATTGTCTGGTGCCTCTAATAAGAAGGAGGTGAGCTCCACCTGAGTGGTGTTCGGACAGGGGGTTAGGTCGTCATTTCCAATCTCCCTATGAGAGCAACCAGATAACTGTACCGGACAAGAAACCTAAGAGGATAATGATCCATCCCCGTATCAGAATCAATCTAAAAAAACCCTAGAATAGACTCTCTTGAAACCTCAGCAATTCAAGGGTTTTGGATCAAGAATTGGTCATGTCGAATCAGCCAGAATCAGGATCAGTCACGTCAGGTTCCGACCCGAATCAGCTGGAATCAGGATTAGTCACATACGGCTCCAATCCGAATCGGTCAATTCAACCGATCTGATTCCCCCTCTCAAATTATTCCGAGTGCCTGAGCCCCGAGTGCAACTAGCTTTTTCCCAGGAGGCATTACCAGAGGGAAAACTTGAGCCAGTACCCAACCTCAGATAGATCACTTGGTTTAGCCTCCAGCACCAATTTGCTACAACTTGAGTCTGACAACTTCCACTCATTATGCTATTAGGGCTCCAAAGACTTGGACACAGATATTGTGTGATCAGTCAAAGCTACCGATTTACCTTGTACAAGAAACCAGCCAAAACTTGCACTAAAATTCACCACAATACAAATTCCCAACAATAATTTTCTTCCATAAAAAGAAATCAACAATTTTCTTCATTCTAGAAACAGATGCAGCAAAGCACCCTGTGCAAAGAGAGAAGCTAGAACACAAAGTAAACAAAACCAACACTGTAAGTTCGATTTTAAGATGATCAAAATTGAATGCTTTACAAGTTGAAGAGGATACAAACATGACAATCTACGAAACGTGAAATAGGTTAGCTTCGTCCTCCCACAGAGCCAGCTTAATCAAGCCAGCGAGCAACCCCATCATCTCCTACGGTTGCAAGAATGTCAATACGCACATCCAAAATAGCCTGTAGTGGTTGAGAAAATGATAGTTAATCCACAAAATCACTAATCAAAAGTTTCTTGGAGAAAGTGTTGGCAAGGGCAACCCAATGCATTGGACAAACGACAATCAAGTTGAAGATGAGGGAAGCTAACAAAGGATTAGTTGACCCACGTCCAACAAGAAAGGTCAAAAACAATTAGGCAGAATATATGCATTGAAACCATATATTTTGGATTCAATTAGAGAAAATTTCTATCTCGGATAAACGAAAATGCATATATGAAGCATCAAGAGCGAGATATTTGACTAAACTACTTTTACACCAAAACAACAACAAACTCAGCCTTATCCCAACTTAATGGGGTCGGCTGCATGGATCCAAACAAAACAATATACAAAAAAGGGGAATGAAGAGATGGGAAAAGAGAGATGAGATATGACAAATGACAAATGAAAGATGGAAAGTAAAAAAGAAAAATGAATGATGTAAGATTTTCGTAAGAGGAAAGAGGCACAGCCCAACAAGTCAGAAAAATTTCAGCTAAATGGGGTCTGCTATATGGATCCTTGCCCTCCAATAGGCTCTATCCAAGGTCATATTTTGAACAAGACCTAGACAATGCATGCCCTTCCTTACAACTTCTTCTGTGGTCATTTTAGGCCTGCCCCTAGCTCTTTTAGCTCCTTCAATCGGGATAATATCACTCCTTACTGGGGTATCCCTAAGCCTCCATTAAACATGATCAAACCACCTCAAACGACTCTCTCATAGCTTGTCATTGATCAGGGCAACTCTCAAGTCAGCTCTAAAACATTCATTCCTCACTTTATCCTTCCTATTTTTTCCACACATACATCTGAATATCCTCATCTCTACTACACATAGCTTTTCAATATAACACTTCTTAACTGCCCAACATTCTACCCCATGCGTCACAGCCGGTCATACAATAGTCCTATAGAACTTTCATTTAAGCTTTAAAGGAATACGTCGATCACACAATACTCCAGATGCACCTCTCCACTTCATCCATCTCTACTACACATAGCTTCTCAAAACTCCTTTTACACCATAGAGGTTTAAACTAAAAAGAGAAAACACTCTTCTTACAACTACAAAGTTACATGGCTGAGTTTGACTGAGAATTTGCATTTCTTATGTCGGAACGGGGAGAGGGATAGGCACACTACCCTGTGCGATAAACTAGTGGGCGATAACAATGGGGGAGCGGATGGGGTATCATGCAGGAGGGGCATGTGGTCATTTCAAAGGAGAGAAGAGAGAGATAGACACAGTGGGCACTAGCTTACTATACACCAACGATGTGCCCAGCTTTTTCCCATGGAAATATTAACCCTGAATATATTGTACTATCAGCTGATCCCAAGGTTCTAAAACTCAGTTTCGACCAGCCAAAAACCAAGATATGGTCGAAACCAAAGATTTTTTCCCAGCCAACTCGATGGGAAAAAATTCAAAACAAATTACTGTACTTTTGGTTTTTAGCAATGTTTTACCATATTAAGTTCTTATGGAATTTTTAGATTTGAGCAAAAGCCCCAGCATTTAAAAGTTAAAAATTGCACCTACCACCGAAAATCCAGTTTTTGTTCTTGAACTGGGGGGTTGATTTTTTATCCTTTTAGAATTTGATTTTGTAACTATTTTTATTGGATTCAAATAGGGGGGTATTTGCTTATTTATGAATAATATCTTAAGTAAATGAAATAACAAATATAAAAACATTTACTTACATAAGTGCCTATCCTGGTTTCAAGCTAGGTTTCATTGAGTTTCGATGGGGATAAGTGAATTTATATAGGTGTTCAGGTCAAAACTTGGGAAATATGGACTGTTTCAGTCGAAACAGGTCGAAACCTGTCGAGTTGGGTTGAAACAGGGGAATTTATAAAATCTAAGGCCATCTCGTCTCAGTTTCTTGCAAAACCAAGATGTTTTTCTGTGGCTGATCCTATAAATGTATGCTCAGTTCACTATTAATAACCAGCATTTGGTCAGCTGATTTCTACATGAGAGCAGCTATAAATGTATGTCACAACAAGTGTAACTGATTTATAATGCGAGTGATTGCGATAGACTCACCAAAACAGCAAGTAGCTAAACCCACCCACAAGTAGGACCATTGGCCAAGTGTTTCAGCAGTATATGTGGTTCGATATAACCATAGAACCAGGGCTGGGATCGACCAAAAACTCTGGTCGAATGGAGGAGTTAGGGTAATGGAACAATACTCCAAATTTGATGGTATCGAAGGGTTAGATAGGTTGCTATGATAGTACAAAACTGATGGTCTACTAGAATCAAAGATAGAGATTAATAGCTGGATACCTCTCCAAGCATGTCTCCAAACTGATGGTTAGATTGAAAGATGGGCACAAGACAAGAAATTAGTACATAAGAACAGATTTAGTAACTAACTTATAGCAGAACTAACCATTAGATGGGCCCTAACTTCTGGTCAATGGAAGGTCTCCAATAATGGGAAGAACTATTCAAAACCTCACAAGGATCTGTGGGGTAGATTGAAAGAGAAAAGGGATTGAATGCTTCTGCAACAGAACTTCAAAACAGGGTATGTGAATGCAGTAGGGATGACATAACAGCATTTGTTTTCCACCAACAGCAACTCCACCACCATATCACAGTCGGGCAGTGACACAGTCCCAAAGATAAGTGTGGACAGCTTCAATAGGGCCTAGGGTTGCAGGAAAATAAAATAGAAACAAGGGGAAGAAGAAAGGGATATGACCAAGGCCTCTCTCACCAATGGCTTTGGTTAGTCTCTCACCATCTAATAGGGCATCTCACCCATACCACAGTCTCTCACAGCCAAGGATTTAAGTATCGGTATTGGGTATAGCATCGGAAGGGTGATTTTAAGAGATATATTGTATATTCATATCGTATCGGAGAGACGCAAGATACACTATAGATACACAAAGAAATGGTCAAGAAACGCATAGAAATGCATATTATGCATGCAAAATACAGTTTTGAAGCATCAAACACTATAAATAAGCAATATCTAGAATATATCATATATAAAAAGGAGAACAAAGTATGACGAGCCGATCATATTCAATTGATTATGTATAAATGATGAGGTTTTTTACATGTACTAATAGTCTAATACCATAGAGTTGTGGACTGGTTCAAACTCAGGTAAACATGCAACCAACATGATGTTGTGCACAGACCGAACATACGTGCATTACAAAAAATATAAGCAATGTATCCATAATGCAAGTATCGAGTGTATCGATTAGTATAGAGTCATATCGACTTGTATCAGTTCGTATCGATCGATACTAGGCGATACATTTTTTTTTAATTAAAAAGTATAGTATCGGTACCTTAAAAATAGGATAAGTATCGGTCAGTATGATACTAGGCGATACATTTTTTTTTTAATTAAAAAATATCGTATCGGTACCTTAAAAATAGGACACGTATCGGTCAGTATCGAAGGATACTTAAAACCTTGCTCACAGCAAACAAAGGGTCAAAGCCAAGCTTCATAAACTTCAAAATCGTGAGGTTGGGCTCTAAGGCCCATAGTTTGAGAACTCAGCGAGATCTTGCCGAGTTTCTCGGTTTTTGGTAAAAACGAGACGAGAAATTAGGCAAGTCCCAAAAGTGTGAGATCTCGCCGAGATCTCGTTTTGAACCATTTTTATGAGGCATCTTGTCCATATCTCGCCGAGACGAGATCTCGGGTTGACCCATGGAAATGACCCATCTACTATGCATTTACTTACCTAACTCGACAAAACTCTTATATGCTTGTTGTGGAGCACTATATGCAACATTACAGCAACACTATGTCATGGGAAGACTATGTGACACTAGTGGGGAATGAATACTTGATTCAAAGTCATTTTATGTGATGTTAGTAGTAACACTATTAAACAGTTTGATATATCACTTTAACATTTCTGATTCTTATTTAAGTTGTTTAGCTATTAATTGAATGTTTTGCTTGCTTTATATTACTAAATTATGTGTAGAGTAGGGTATTTTAGTACATCATCGCCTACCAACTTATGGTCCGAAGTGAAACTCATATTTAAACTTTGTTTTTGCAAAATCTGATAGTGCCATTGTGTTTCAAAGGCCTAAAATAGGCTCAATACCAAGTTCCAAACCCAAACTAGGTCTAAGACCCATCGAGATGAGGCTTTGAGTCGGAAAAAAAAAAATGCACCTACTCGCCGAGATCTCAACTCAAGTCGGTTTTTCCAGAACCGAGTTGGTTCTGAAATCCGAGTTTTAAATCCTTGCTAAGGCCCTTCCAATATATAGAACAGTCGGTGAAATTGCAGAGCGGATTTGTTTTTTCCTTCCTCTCCCTCTTTCCGTCATGTAACCCCTGTTTTCTCCGACCACCATGACCGGCCCCTCTGGTCAGATCTCCTTGACCTCTTCTCCTACTCCCTCCCCTTCCCTCTCTCCGCAGCCACCCCATGTCCCTTTTACCTCCCCTCTTCGACCTGCTTGGAAGTCCCTCTTCGGTCCAGCCCTCTCCTCTTCCTCTGACAGCCTCCCTCTGCACTTTGTCTCCTTGATGATGAAACCTCCTTGTGGGAAAATACTCTCATTGAACACTTCATTGATAATCGCCCACCATTCCACATTGTTAAGCTCTTTCTTTCCAAACAATGGAGACCTCTAGGGTCTTTTGAGACTTACCTGTTGGGGAATGGATTGTTCATCTTCAAGTTCTCTGACTTCAATGATAAGAATTGTGCCCTACAAGCAGGGCCATGGCTGGTAGGTAGAAAACCAATTTTTTTGAGGCAATGGACTCGCCATATCCACCTCCAAAGTGTCGACCTATCCTCTATCCCACTTTGGATCTCCTTCCCTGGGTTTCCCTTCCATTATTGGTGCTCCGAAGGCCCAAGTCTGGTCGATTTTGTACTTGGCACCCCCCTGCATTCATATGCCAGAACCAGTAGGAAGGATAGACTCATTCACTCGTATTTGCATTAAAGTTTCTGCAAATGAAGCTCTCCCCTCAACCATCACCGTTGTTGAAGAAGATGGACACTCTTTTCTGCAAAGTGTAGCTTACGATTGGTCACCGCCCCACTGTCTGATCTGCAAAACCTTCGGCCACGCCTCCTCTCTTTGCCAACAAATGACCACTGCTGTTGGGGATGAATCCACCACTACAGGTTATGTAGTCCTAGGTAGGAATAGTCCCACCAGGAGCCAGGGCTGGCCGATTGGGACAGCATAGGCTAAGTTAGGGCAGAATTAGGGTCAAAACTAGGGGTTTGAGTTAGGGCTTTATGTAGTAATGACATACAGGTTTTTAGGAAGCTAATGGTAAAGGTTTAATTAGGATTGAATAAGAAATTAAAATTCTGGAATTCTAGGGTTAGGGTTTCGGGTTTTGGGAATGACATGAATGAAGGGATTTAGGGTTTCTAGGGGGAAACAGGTCAAGGGCTTCTGGCCGAGTGTCACAGATGTGGGGAAGGTGATTCGGTTGGAGTTTGGTGAGGTTTGGCTGGCTGGTTAGGTCTAGATAGGTTTTAGGGTTTTAGGTCTTAATGGTGAGGGAGGGAATTAGGGTTTTTAATGGACAGTTGTGGCTGCTGGTTGGATCGAGTGGAGGAACTGATATGGGGAGGCTATGATCTAATTTGTGATGAACACGGATGAGGGATGAATGCTGGAATGTAATTAGAGAAAGTAGGGTTTGGGGAAATCGATTAGGTTAGGTGGAGGAAGAAGAAAGGAAGAATACAATCGCAGAAATTTGTAAACTTACTGGAATTGCAGAACTTCAATGGCAGCAACCTTGAAGAGCTTGATTGAAGGAGGAGATGGACCTCCCGATCTACGAGATGCAAAGAGTCGCCGGATTCCTCCAGCCCTAGCCCTTGATATTACTCACAAGGGGATCCTTGATATTACCCACAAGGAATACTCTCAAAGAGCAACAGCCGGCAGTCATAGCAGCAGTATCGAGAAACGAAAATTTTAAAACATAATAGGTGGGGGGAGCCTCTCCCACGATTCTATTAAATAAAGAGGCCAAAGGCCTAATTCCTACGCCTATTACAATTTGAATTCTCCCACTTAAATCGTGGAGAGAGGACCAATTTAAAAACAACTTAAAGTCTTAAAAGAAAAGACTCTCCTACCCCTAATGACTTAAACACAACTTAAACTACTTAAAATAAAGAAGATTCCCTAGTAGCCAATAGGATATAAGAACCCCTTAGCCAATAGGATCACTTCACTTAAAATAAAGGAAGATTCCCTAGTGGCCAATAGGATATAAGGGCCTCTTAGCCAATAGGATTACGTCACTTAAATTAAACCAATTGAACCAATTGGATGCAACCAATTTAACCCAGTTCAATTAAAACACAAAATAAAAACTAAGTATGGAAATAAACTACTTAACTAAGGCTCCCACTAAAACCCTAGGTTTAGGGTGGCTTCCTCAATTCGCAGAGGCTAGGATCTGCATCAACAGGTACCTCTGTAGTGGAAATCTCTCTTGCTCAGAATTGGCTGCTTTCCAGAGGGAGTACTCACTCCATTGTGATCCCTGAAGTAAACACTGTCGTGACCATCATCCCTGTTTCTGGCAGTAATTTGTCGGCCCAACCAGGCACTGCCAAAGACCCAAAGCATCTCTCCGGCGCTTAGTTTGCCCTCCCGTGGAAGAACCAGAACCAGACCCCGCCAAAAAAACCATCGGTCAAGAGTTCCCCATTCTTTGACTTGTCCTATCGGTTTGTCCGCAAGGCAAAACCAAACCTCTGTTTTGCCCCTAGGACGAAATCGTTTTGCAGCTTTGGCCTCATGCTTTGTCGATGATGCTGATCCATCAGTCTCTCTCATTTCCCCATCTGATCGAAGTACCCCGACCGATCGCGACCTGTGTGAGATCCGTGCTGTCGATCTCGATAATGGACCTCTGCAATAAGATCGCCTTCTCAAGTGGTTGATCTTCCTCTGCCCCATTGGTTTGAAACCACTATGCAGTCTCGGGACCCTCTCCTCCCAGCTCCCTTCCTCCGTCGCTTTTGCCTAGACCTGACCCTTTGAGCCCGGGGATTACCCCCTTCCTCAAAAGGTAAGTCAAAGCTTTTCTTGTCCCTCGACCCCCTGTGGTCCCTTCTCTTTCTTTGGCCACTCCTTCTCTGGCCCAGCCCACCACCTTTTCTTTGGTTGATCCAGCTGGTCTTATTTTCTAGCCATCCATCCTCCTGCTCAAACCCTTCTGTCTCGGCTCACTCACATTTGGGCCTAAACTCAAACACCGGGCTTCCGTACTCTGCACCCCAGTCTATTGCCCCCCCTTCCCTTCGAGTTTTTCACCGCCACAACCCAAGCTCCCTTCCTTTTCCTAAGAATCATCCCTACATTGCCTATTCCTTGCCCTGCTCGGAGAGGATTTTGCCCCTAAGCCCGGATATCAGAGGTCATGCCCTCTATCGTGAGCCAATGGATCTTGGATAGTTCGCTTCACTTTAGTTGGCTTTCGGTGTTTTTAGTTAATGCCCTTTCTTTAGTGCACAAATTTTGTTGTGGATCTTCCCCTTTTTTATTTGTCCTAGCACTGTTTAGGCAAGGCTTGTTCTAGCCTCGTGCTTGTATTTCCCTCCCCCCTTCCTTCCTTCCTTTGGTTAATGAATTTTTTATTCATCCAAAAAAATATATAGAACAGTCTACTCCCTCCAAAAGGATACTTAAGAGAATGCCCACACATGTGATAGTAGTGCCTTGTACATCAAGGAAAATAAAATTATCAATTACCTAAATAGAAACTAGCCTATGGCTACCAAATATCCGAAATAGAAACTAATTATTTGTCGCAACTACTAATAGAAAAATAGGATTAGCAAATAGGCCCCCATACATGGACTACTTTAAAAGACTACTTGATGGCCTATTAAGTGGACCAAGCTCAACCACAAGATCCCAAACTAGCCTGCTCGATGGGCTAGGCTTGCTTGCCATATTCTATTCCTCCTCCTTCGATCTACATAAGCAAGGGGTTGTTGTACTGCGCAAATCAACTTCAGCCATACAAAACAACAAAGCATCAACAGAAAGAAGGCAAAACAATAAAATGAATTTTTATTTATTTTTTTGAATATGGAAATTTAAGGCACTCAATCAACTAGAATAGGGTGAGAAATATTCCCAACAAAAATGCTTGGAAGCTATGATGTTCACAAAATAATCAAAATAACATTCATGAAAATTATCGAATTATAGAAAATTTACTGATAATAGCACACCTTCTGAGGATCATATAACTAAAACTTAGTTGATTGAAGAATTCTACCACAAAATAAAAACAGACATCTTCGATGAACAAAGAAACATACCAAAGGATTTCTACAGTTGACAAGCCTACAGTCCTCTAGCAAAGAGCCTTCCAATGTCCAACTCTCCCAAACATCAAAACTGTGGCTAGCAAATACAAACTCCATTCTTCTGTTTATCTGGAATTCAAAAATAAAATTAAGCTTCAAACCTACAAACAGAAGACGCTAGGTGGATCCATTGGCATTCATGCAGCTGATTTCAGCCACAGCATTAAGCATCTTCAGAAAGAAATAGATCATGAGCAAGTCCCAAGAGATCTGCCTCATAAGATGGCTCGCAAGGAAATGTTATATAAATCACATATTACAATAACATGATAAAAAAATAGGTCAGTGAATGAGGGCCATTAATTTCAAATGGAAGGCAAATAGAACAAGTCATTATATAAGACACGACAAGTCCTTACAATACAAGAAAAATTAGAATAAACCTATGATAATGCTCCATGCACGAAGTTTCTTGTAAGTCTAATGCATGCAGTTATGGTTCTGCCAATATCTTTATGAAATTTATCAGCAAATTGAACATCTGTCATTGCAGAATATTATTCTCTTGCAACATGCCCCTTCATAAACTGATGGGGAGGTCAACATTTCCATTTAATAATGGAATAAAAAGGACAGAAGAAGAACAGCTAGCCTCGTATTCTCATTTTACCTAGTCAAATGTCAATTTCGAACCTATCATTATAACCACATCAACTCCTACAAACAAGGGTCATTCTGCAGTTTCCCATCATCTACTCCACAGTTCCAGAAGAAACTTCAATGAGCTGCTTAGGTTCAGCTATCCAAGCTCCCTGTAGAAAACCTAGGACTTGTAACCAATAACTTGAGAGAGAAGAGAAGATGGAAGAAGAATTGATTGTAATGCTTGAATTATTTAATTGATAGGCAAGCCCCACTATTGGGGAAATTACAAAGAGACTAAACTAGGCGATGTGGGACTAAAACCCACATAGCCGACTGTACCTAATAACATAATAAATAAACTAACCCCAAAAGGACCAGAATACCCCCACGGTATTCTGGATTGCATATTCCAACACTCCCCCTCAAGCTGGATTATACAAATAAGTAAAGAAAGAAGATGCAGCTTGAACTAAAGAAAAAAAGAACTCCTAATAAAGCTAACACTCCCCCTCAAGTTGGTGCATACAAGGTACTAATGCCCAACTTAAATAAAATGGGAAAAAACGAAGGTGCAGCAGAATCTAGCTTGACATATGAATGCAGCTCCCAAATAAACCTTTAAGAACTTGAACAAATAGATCTTCAAAACTTGGACAGGCTTGATCAGCAAACCGGGACTGAAATGTCTTCCAAAAAAGACAGATTTCAACGATCTTCAATAACTATCCAGTGATGAATCTCAGATTGTCATACTGACACAGAATCTTGAAGTGAAATAACTAGAGCAACAAACAGTGGAAACAAACTGAATCAGGCAGCGGAAAAAAAACTGTATCAACCCAACTGAAAGTCCTCAAATAGGCAACAACCAAATATCTTCAATACTCTTCAATACTTCAATCTCCCCCTCACGGCAAACTCAACCCAATAACGAAGGATACCCAATGGCAATGGTGGAGAAAACTGATGTTCTATGTTTTGCACCAATGTTTCTGCAAGTTCTGCATTCTGCAATGTCTGCAGGTGTACTGTACATAATCCCCCCCTCACGTGTAGTACACGTGGACATAACAGAGATGATGTAAGAGATGGGGCAAAAACATAATATTCCAGATTTTTCCAAGAGGTGCTAAGGGTAATGGAAAAAAAAAAAAAAAAGAAATGGCAAATTAGAGAATACCATTAACTTCCAAAGGGGTTATGGGTATATGCCAAAGGTATGAGATATGAAGGGAATTAGAATTATTGAAAAGGAACAGTGTTGGTAAAAAAGGATGGCATGGCTGTAATTTGGTGGAAATCTACTTTTAAATACAACCCAAGCCAAAGGACAAACTGGTCATAAACCAGAATTTTCAAGGGTCAATTGGGTAGTCAAATAAGGGGATGGTAGAACTGTAAATAACACAAAGTTGAAAAAGGGATGGCATTCTGGTAAATATGGGGAACAGTATAGGATTCCTTTGAAAGAAACAAAGAAGGCCATAGGGTCAAGGAGCAAATAAGTTCACAAAGTAAGGGCAAAGCTGGAAACTCAAATAAGGTAATGATGGCACATGATGACATGAAAATTTGGAGAATGGCTTAAGTGGAATAAACAGAGAAAGGAGAGGTAATATATGAAACTAGATAAGTAATGATGACATAGGGTACTATTGGAGTAGTTGTCTTCAAGTGAAACAAAGGGGTATGAATGGAAATCCAAAATAAAGCTAACTAAGATGAAGAGATATCGTGGGCAGAAGGTCTTCTTCAACCTCACGACACAAACAAAGGTGGAGAAAGTCACGGAACCAGACCTGGTTCGAAGGGAATTTCGCAACAAATAGGGCTTTTTCAACCTGAAATATTGGGTAATACTTCGTAATCTTCAGGCCTCTTCTACTGTGAGAGAAGGAAGCATAATCACCTTCAACCTTTGGCCACATCCGAAACCAGAAACGAAACCAAACTTGACTTCGAAGAAGAAAATTTCCTCACCTTTGATCTGTTCGATCCTAAATTTCAGGCAAGGCTTTGTAACACATAGGCCTCTCAAGATCACCCAAAGACAGTCCCTGATTTTAGGTATTATGCCGACAAAGTGTGGCTGAAACAAGTTGGGGCGATAATCTGAGAACCAGACCTGATTTGGTTTCGATTCTCACTGTAGGAGCATCAACAGGAGCCAAGATTCTAGAGTTTCAGTCGCCCTTTGGGAGAGAACAACCACACAAAGTTGCAGGAGGGAAGGAAGTTTTCGGCAATGGCCATCGACTCCCTCTCGACAACTAGATAGCACACATAATCCCCATTCAATTAAGTGAGACCTTCGATTCAGTGGAAGAAAACCAGCAGAGCCAGCAGAAACCCTCTTCTCATAATCGAGAGGCGGGAAGACAAAAAAGGCACGGTGAAGCAGTATATAGTCTTCTTCCTCCGGCAGTCGTACAGCGGAAATACTTCAATATGCAGGTGGAAATCAGGTGGAACCCATTCTACTAGCGACATCAAATCAGAGAAATCCTTAAGGCAGCAACTATCTATCTCCAACCGTCATTGAATGAAAAAAAATAGAAACATAACTGCAGAAAATTTTCCAGAACTGGAAACCGCAAGCCTTCAATGTATAACCACACGATTTCCAAATAAATGAAGTTAAAAGGATGAAACAAGCAGGAAACCCTAGTTCTTCTTTTCTTTCTATGAACTAGGGTTTCTCCATAAATCGGAGAACCTTGAAACGACTCTCAAAACTGCAAATCTTGGAGAGAATCAATCTTAGGGTCTCACTTTGCCTATCAATTAAATAATTCAAGCATTACAATCAATTTTTCTTCCATCTTCTCTTCTCTCTCAAGTTACTGGTTACAGGTCCTAGGTTTTCCACACTCCCCATCATAGAAACACCTACAGACCCAAGCCCACATAAATCTACCAAATTTTAGCAAAATGAATAGCAACACTTGGTTACCATACAAAATACAGAACTTGTCCTTGCACCAGCCCATGTTTTACATGGGGTAGGCTGGGTTGGGAGCCCAATCCTAGCTGCCCCATACACTTTCTGGTGTGTTAGATTTATTAGAAGGACAAATAGAAGTAAAATTATCACCAATTTGATCACTCAACAAGCCACAAAAATAGATCCCAGGAAAAAATCATTAATTAAAAAAAAAGGGTTATGCCACATACATATCATCTCCCCCCCCCCCTGGCCTCTCAAAAAAAAAGTGAAAAGGAGAAAGGATTGGTCAAGATGGATCCCTAAAGGACACATTACCATCACTAATTTCTAGTGACCATCAACTGCTTTTTAATTTCAAAAGTAAGAATATTTGCTTCATTAAGTGTCATAACTAAATTGATGCCTTGATGGGTTGATCTAACCCGATTAAGAACGGAAAAAGATTCCCAAACAATATTTTCTTCTACAGATCTATTCACAGAATAAACACTGTTCGAAAGAGAAGGAAAAATCTTGAATGGGGTCAACATCAATGCACAGGAAAAATGTATAAATGCATGTCTGAATTGTCAAACTATTGAGCTTTCAAAATCATGCCTCACAAAGTGTTTGGAGCTGCAAGCAACTGCATTATTCTTTAGATCTCATACTAGTCATATAGATCATGTTTGGAGGGGGGGGGGGGGGATCATCAATATAGAATTAAGCATTGCATTATTCTTTAGGTCTGATGCTAGTCATACAGATAATGTAGGGGGGGGGGGGGATCATCAATATAGAATTAAGCATTTTAGCCACAACCTGGTCCAGGTCATTAATCCATAATCATCGCAACGTAATCAAATGTAATGATCATAGAAACATATCTGTTGTCCTTATAGACACTTTGAGTATAATTATAGCTATGTGATCTGAATCTGCATCCTACCACTCTTACGAGTTACGTCCCACTCCCTATACTCATGCTAGGATCCAGATCTCACCAAGAATACCATACAATTATTCTTTCATGGGGAGAAGAATCTTATGCAATTAGCAAGATGGACGTTGGGTTACACAGATTTATATCCATGTACGGTAATGAATGGGTTAAATAAACTAATAGAGTTGAAGGGAGAAACATGTGTCATGTCGCCAAACCCATTTAGCTGTGATAAGGCTTCATTCAGTTGAGTTCAATACAGTACATGAGATGGTAGCTTCACTTCAATAAACATATTTCAGCCATTTCACACAGAACCATTGTATCATATTGACAGAGTGCCTGATAGACCAGAGTTAATCAAAATTGTGAACAGATATTTTGACAGATGGAATCCTGTTTTATCAACCCTCTAGTTACCAACAAAATTATAAGTCTATCACTTCCTCTTTCTGTTTAGGGGCTTGAGGGGCAGGGAGGTGGGTGCTCAGTAATATTAACCCACTTTTGCTGGAATAAAGATAAATATTGAATATTAAACTAATGCATTAGAATCTGGAGTCCAATATTCCATGTCCCCACCGAATTGTTTCTCAACAATTAAAACAAAATTATGACAAATAGTAACTACCTGCAATAATTTTCCACCTGCAGCAAAAGATCGCAATCCAATTGTGTCCTGAAGAAATTGCATTCAGATAAGTATATCAGATTGATTAGCAAGACAAATAGCACTTCCATTGAATTCATTATACACAAAACCAAAAGGTAAAAAAGATTCAATACACACCTTGCTCCTGAAAACGACTAAAAATTGTGCCGCAGGATCCCTTCTAGTGACATCAGACATTGTGTCCAAGAACCAGCCACCACCAGGAACTCTTTGCCTGGACACATGTAAAGCAGGACAATCTCTTGCATGCAAAGCAATAACATAACCGTCTTTTAGCAGTTCACCTGAACTTCTACTAATCCCCAAGTTTGATTTTGTTTGCCGCTCAGAAGTTGACACTGTTATCAATTCAACAGGAATTTTCCTACTTCTAGAATCTTCTGGGGAAGCAAAACGGGAACTAGAACTTAATACTTGATCAGTGCCACTCAAAGCAGTATCATCTTCTCGCTGTGAGGTGCAGTTGCTATCTCTTTCCAAGTCATCCGACTTCTGCTGGGATTTACGGCGGGTATGTCTCTTCTTACTCTTCTTCCCTGACCTGCTACGCCTTCCCTCAGCTTGGTTTTTGGACACACCTGAAGCTTGAGGTAGGCTGTGGGACTCCGTTGATTGAAAAATACCCTTTTTCTGATAGTTTTCTGGACTTAATTGAATGTCATCAGCCAACTGCTCAACAATATGACTCCTTGAGCCGCTATCTCGGTCTAGTTTCTCAGATTGTTCATCTTCATAGCCTGTTTCACTTACTGCATCATCCTCATCAGAGATAGCATTACTTGGAATAACCCCATCAATGAAAAACATTTGCAACAAAGAAATAGCTTTCTCCCTTATCTCGCTCCATACTTCTTCACTATAATCTGCACTGCAGGGAAGGATCAATACATTGGGCATCTCCCTTACCTGAAGCAAGCCCAGGATTTGAAGGTTCAGCACCACTCCAAAATAAACAAATAAATAAATAGCCCCTACATAAGAGAATGCATGTGCATCGAAAAGGATGATTACATGAACAGAGAAAACAACTGTTGCCCTATTGATGCTTTTTTCCCTCGATGTGAACCAGTCTTTATGGGCCAATGATTAACTTCTCTTGTACAGGAATGATGTTGCTAGTTGCTACACATGAAATTTCTCTCTCAAGAACAAATGTGAAAGTACTTGGAAACAAAACTATGGCACTTTAAGGTGGTTGTGAAACTGTCTTAAGAAGAGGTTTAAGAAACACATAATGGATACAATAGCAAAAGAAAGATAAAAAGTGCTTATTTGTGGGAAGCAAAAGGGACCACTTTTGGATTTTCAAGCTATTATATCCCCCATCCCAAAAAGAAAAAAAAAATCTAAACTTTGGTCAACATTGGTCTCTAAAGCTTTTATATACCACTTTTTAGTAATGATATCATTTGGGTTATTATCACATATTATCACATATTGATGATAAGCACACGAAGAATTAACCATCAGGACAGCCAACATAGAAAATGATTTCGGATTATTTAGGAAATTAAAGTGGTTATAGAATGGGACCTTGTCATAAAAATAGAAAAAAGAAGGGCACCTCATTGTATAGGGTCTATAAGCTACTAGAAGAAAAGAGAACTAAAACCTATAATAAGAAATAATGTGTAACATAAATTATAGTAATCATGGCCATGGGTCCATGCATTAGGTAATATATGAAATTAACTGGAGCAACATAATGCCCATCCCTAGTAACAAAGTTACACAGAATGAGGGCCAGAACTAATATAACATCTAAATGGAGAAGAGACCTTGTATTGTGGGGCAGCAAGCTCTTGTACCCATAGTTCGAAAACTCGTTCGTTTCGGTGTTTCGGGCTTCGGATATTTCGGTCAAAATTTTATTTTTCTGTTATGTTTCGGTAGGTCATTTCGGTGGGTTTTAGGCCAAGTTAAGGCCTGAAACTTCATGGAAACCCTATTTTAGGCTATATAAATACATTTAAATGTTCAAATTGCAAAAATAGTCACTCAAAGTGGTGTTTTGGATTTGCACCATTGATTGGTAATGTACGGTTGAATCCTAATGTATAACTTAGTTAACTACACATACACATCGTTTAAGATTTTAAGTACTAGAGGACATAATAAATTAATGATTAATAAGCAATTTAAACAAGTAAAATGACTTGGAAGTTGGAAACATAAAGTGAATGACTCATAAGTCATAACTTAAGTCATAATATTAAGCATAGTAAATAAATAACAAGTTAAGAAGATGATATCAATATAACAATATCCTCAATAGTCCAATACAAGTCAAGTAGTCATCTAGTGACTCAAATGTTTACAAATATTCTAATAATAATTACTTCGACGTCCAAGATCGACCCTACTCATAGTCTGATGGAGCCGACGTGCATTGTTCTCCGACTGTAGGACAAATGAATGTCACATCATAATATGGGAGAAGAAACGAGTGTAGTCATCCACAGTGGCCATGTAAATTGCATCATCAACATGCTGAAGGTAACCTATCCTAGGATATGGGTCACCAAACTGTGAAGAAGTACTACCCACTGATCCACTATGATATGACGTCTCTGGAAGCATATACGGGTACGACTGGTGGATTGGGTAAAAAAAGATGTCATCTACAAAAGATGATCCACTACGCCCCTGTGAGTGGGAGTCGTACTCAAAACTGGGAATGGATGGAGAAGATATTTAATTGATCACCATACAATGTACATAACCCCTATTTTTTACATTTTTGTTGTAAGAAAATCAAAATTTTAATGCAGAAAAATAAAAAAATTCAACACCGTGAGGTTGTAGATCGGCCTCCGGTGTCTAACATATATTAATTTCATCACAGACAAACAAGTATTGATCATGCTCCTTTCAAAAAAACATTTTTGGAGAAATTGGTTTTAACTGAAATAGTGGAAACACTTCACAAATGTGCTAATGGTGTGTTCTCCTTCGTAGATGCGGCGAAGATTTGAAGGCCGATGCAAGAATCAGCAAGGAGAAGTGAAAGGATGAAGAACAAGGAGAAAAAAACCAGAGCTTGTAAAGTCTCAGTCGAAAAGACTAACGAGTTTTGGTATTTATAAAGCTACTTTTGAAAAAGGAATCTCGATATCTCGCGAGATTCTGATTTTGTCTCGAGATATCGCAAGATGGTCGAAATTTCGACCAAGTTTTTGCATTTTTTTTATTCGACCAGCTGTTTTGTTTCGGTCAGGTCGAGATACTCGAAATATTCGAGATCTCAACCGAGATTTCGCAAGATTTAGTACTATGCTTTTACCATTATAACATGCCTTTATAAGTTTTGGTCTTTAATTTATCAATTCAAATAAGAAAACAGGAAACAGGCCCTGGGTTGTCAATCAGCATCATGTGCAACAACGGATTGCCAACACTCAAAAATTGCTACTAAAGAGGAAGCATCACTATTTCCTTACATGCTATATCCAAATAAAAGAGCTTAATCAAACATTTTCCATCAGTAGGTAAAGCATTAAAAAGTTGTTTTTGCAAGTCAAGGTATCTTATTCAATAGAATTCCAAACCGTATTTTACGGAGGCTCAAAGAGTAAGGCTGTATCAAAAACACACAGGGAACTACGAAATAGAGCTCTAGTCTCTCCTAATTTAATAGTGAAAGAAGCAGAAAATTCTTTACAAAGATACAAACCACAATAGTCATCTCTTCCTTTGCCCTAGGTCCCTAACAACCTCCTCTATGGTGGTTCACCATTGTTACAGGAAAAAGATTTTTCTACTACAAGATATAAACCCATAGGAATATAAGAACTATGGTTATCTGCATCAATGCAGAGTTTTATCTATCCAGAATGCTGGCAAGCATCTAATTGTGGACAACCATTCATCTGATATGAGGGAGGCAGGTGCTGGATACCATTCTGAGTTGCAACAGATGTGCTAGTATTCGGGTACTGTTTGAAACCAGTGCTGTGCTCAACATGTGTTAAATGCTTCAGAACACCTCGCAGCATACATATAATTTCATTTTTCTTTTTCTTTTTTTTTGGAAAAGGGGGGGGGGGGGGATATCCACATCGACCATCAATAAGTACCACAGCCATCTTGAGGATGGCAGGTAGAGCCTCCATCATCAAAATTTGCACAGACCCTATACTAAGTATCATGGACCTCATTAAATGCCAGAGGATGGAGGCTAATAACATTTTGTTTCAATTTTTTAGAGGATGGAGGCTATATAACATTCTTGTTTTAATTTTTTATTTTTTTTCAAAAATCCAACAATAAATTTATATTTTGTAATGTATTATACCAAAAAAAAATAAGTTGAAAATATTTAGGCCCTGTAGGGTTAGAAACCAGGTGGTACTCTTCAGCTTAGACGGGACTTTCAGGGGGCTCAGGGCAGTCAAACCCATCAGGGCAATAGGGTTGCACATAATGACCAAAGGCCCACAGCTTCAAGACAAGTATTCTCCTTGACTAGTCAGGATGCAGAGGCATCCCTATCTGTGGTTGCAGGTACATTTAATCATTTTACTTTTGATTTAATCTGCACATGTGTTGTCTAAATTTCAATTTCCATAAGTTACTCTTTATTCCATGTATTTCTATTCCTAAAATTCCATACTTAAAAAGAATTAGAATACTTGGCAGGTATACTTGATATTTCTGGACAGCCTGCTTACACACTGTTTGATTCTGGATCCATACAATCATTTGTTTCACATTCGTTTGTGACCAAATTGAATGCTACACCTAGATTGATGAACTGCTGGTTAGAAATGAAGCAAACTAAAAATTCTATGGTAAAGTGAAGTAACTGAAAATAAAAAGAAAATATGCGGGCACACAGCAAAGAGAAGGTAGCGGGTGAAACCGTGAAAATATTCTTGTTGTCATTTTTTATTGAAAGTGAAATAAACTTTGTCACTATTTTAGAATGTATTTGAGTTAGTTACACAATTATTCTTGGTGATCATTAGAAAAAATTCCATTTTGTTTGTTTTAATTTTACTTCATTAATTCACTTCAATTTACTTCCAATCAATGGGTAAAGAGTGATTTAAATCCTTTTAACGTTCCATTTTACTTTGAGAATTTTTCCAATAGAAATTGAATTGGATTGCAATTTGATTCTCAAATAAAAAGGGAATAGAAAAAAGAACTGCAATGGCCAAATCACTTAGTTATTCTTTGAATATATATTATCATGTGGATATTTCTGCAATTATTTCTCATTCATAGTTTAATTTAAGAAAACATCATCAACCGTAAGCCTCATGCCCCAAACGTCATATATTTATCTTTTAAATGTTTGAATAAAATCACATCCGTTAGAAGAAATAGATCAAGTTAAGGCATATCCACAGAACAAGGCATTGAGTTTATTGCTTATTGTTCATACTGTCCTGTAAGCACTTTTTCAAACTGGGACCCACATCCACCAATGATTTTATGCACAGCAAGATCTAGCGCTGCACATTGGCTATGTATAACAGTAAGGGCAGGTGAAAATCCAACAATAAATTCTAAGGAATGATGTAATCTTAGCATGGCAGGACTTTGGTTAGAAAGGCAAAAGGAATAAGGTACCAAAACAAAAAATATCTACCAAGAAAGCATGTATCGTAAGGAACAATCATTACTACAAATAATATATTCATGCCTTAATAATCCCATGCATACAAGATAACAATTCATACCCTAAGGCTAATGCTCATACCCATGCTTCCATCCACTGTGGCCCTTCAGCACCATCTAGCGCACAACCAGCAATAGTGCCATCAATCAAAAGCTGTTTCAAAGCACAATCGTCTAACAGCTGACTGCTCCCCATGTTCACAAGGAATGCTCCTGCAGAAAAGAATGCTCACCCTTTTATGTGTGTAGAAGAGGGGGGGGGGTTCCAACAATTATTATTTTAATATGATAATTACCAGGTTTTATGTGCTGCAAACATTCTGCATTGATAATCTGAACAGTCTCATTTGATAGAGCACAATGGAGTGAAATAAGGTCACTTGCCGCAAGTAAATCAGTAAGCGTATCCATTCTTCGAGCAGCTGGAGGAAATGTTATAGAAGGCCTGCCTGATTTTCCTTCACCCTGTACAGGAGAATTAGGAGAGAAAAATCAAAATCAATTAGAGTCTGAAGAGTGAATTAGAGATATAATGTAACTGTGTGATTAACAAGGACAAGTTTAACCTAGTACAACATCCATGAAAAGGTGGCACCATTGTCAAAAGTTCAACTTGGGAGTTGGGACTTGGGACTATGCACACAAGTTTGACTATTCATTCTACCAAACTACAAATTCTGGACTTGACAATAAACTTCATTCAAAAAGATTATTTTTTCTCTCCTTTTTCTCATAAGACTTCGTACATTCTGACCCTCTTTAGACCCTGCAGTGGCGGGAGCCTCGTGCATAAATTGGAGAAATTTAAGAAACCCCGTTGAGATCAAATCTTTTTCTCAAAGATAACACCAAGGACATCAGTGTTGAGGTTCCGCATTCACTTTCCTCAAAATCGACCTTCTGCTATCCCCTCAAAGAAAAAGAGTTTAGTCAGACTCCTGAGCTCGGTTTTCATTTGGTCAAATGGTAAGCAGTCACACAATTTGGTTTGTTTAACAACTGAATGTTAGGTAGTTAAGCTTAAGGAAGAAAGGAAGTTACGCACGGACCGTACAAGGATTAACAAGCTGCCTCAAAAAGGAAATGAAAACCACGGAGCAAGGGAAGGAAAGCTATATCCTACCTACCAATTGATTATCGTAACATTACTTTGGGTGCAAAGCATTTAAATTTATAAAATGTCCACTAGCAGCCGAAGGTGAATTACGTTTCAGATTTACCATCAGCTGAAATTTTGTGTCCTTTCCGCTCAGACAAGGGAAAACAGCAAAAATTCAAGCAGGTTCACTTACTACCACCCTATGGTTCCCCCAGAGCGATTTGAACTCGAAAGCATTGACACTATGAAGCAGATTTGGACTCGAAAGCATTGACACTATGAAGCAAATTTGGACTCGAAAGCATTGACACTATGAATCAGTCCCCGACTAAAAGAATTAATGGAGTTCCAACGCAAGACCTTGAAACATCAGATTCCTAGAAACCCAGTGATCAACTTAAAAAAAAAAAAACAGAACATAGTAATGCCAAGCATTTACTTCAGTGAATACCTCCTGAACATCGAAATAAAGCACACTCATCTTAAACGCCAAGCTCCTAGTCGCCAAGGACCTAGCGGAAGCAGATCTACCAACAATCCCCAAGACGAGAGCTCGACACCTTCGCATCCCGCGACATAGAGGCTGCACTGAACCGAGCCAGCCAGAAGAGGAGACTGCGTGGCGAGAGAGCAAGTGAGTACGGCGAAGCAAGCCGAGGAAGAGAGCCATGACGGTGTCGGCGATCTCTTCGGCACGTGAGGCGTCAACATGGACGAGGCGGAGGCCGAGGTCGGCGGCGAGGGTGGAATCGACGAAGCGGTCGGATGAACCGAGGCAGAGGATGAGTTGCCATGGCTGGAGGCGGCGCTGAGCGGCACGTGGCAGGAAGGCCAGCGAGTGGAGGATGACAGCGGCGGCGGACTCGATCAGCCCGTCGGCTAGGCGGTTGAGGCCCACGTGCTCGACAGCGGCGATGCCCGCAAGGTATTCTTGTTCGAAGCTGCAATCTTCCAGGCAGTTGAGGGATACCACTAGGGGAAGAGAAGAGGGTGGTTTTATGCTACCGTTACGGGGCGGCATTGTTGCTGCCGGCAACTCTTACACCTTCTTCTTCTTCACTAATTCCCCCTCTGCTTCTCCTCCTCTGACGATGTTGCTGGTGATGATTCTACTACTGATGCCGCTTCGGAGCTTCTACTCTCCATCTCTCTCTCTCTTTTCCTTTTCACAGATTTTTGCACTTTTTGCTGAAGAGATTTTGCTTTCTCTTCTTCCCATGCTTGGGGAGTGGAATTCTCGTCTTTCGACTCTCGAGTTCGGTCCGAACCTGATAGCATTGTCATTAGTTATTGACATAAATGACCCTGGATGCATCCGATTCAGATCTTAAGATGGAACTACAGACATTGACAGAGTATCAAAGACCATTGGATTGGAATCTTTTTCGTTTAGATTGGTTGGAGACATTTTTGGGCTCCTGATCTTGTGGTTGAGAATACAAAATCTGATGTATGAGGACCGTTTAAAATTTTAGATGGGCCATGGACCTTTTAGTTATTGGAAAGCTAGATTTAGCCCATTGTGTTTATTCAATCTTCTTATAAGTCAGATCCAATCTGTATGTGGGGCCTAGAGTTGAGCATTATATTCCCATCCAGCGGATGCAAAACTTGATTGGCTTGAGTGAATTAAAATGTTTGCTTAGAATAGAAGCAGTCATGTAGCAAAAAAAAATAAATCGAATAAAGGGATTAATAAATAGGCAAAATGATTGAAACATTTAAAGTTACTTTGGCTAAAGTCAATAATGAGATCCAACGGTTGCCACCAACATTTGTCACACAGATCCCATCAATTCATTCCACCCACCCCCGAACTTTAATACTTTATGATCATATACAATTCTCCAATTTGAGATCCCAAAGCTCTCAGAGATAACCTATATACTATATACATAAAACGATATTCTTGATTTGTCATAGTTACAAAGGATCTTAAACAACAAAAGATCTGCCACAAAAATAAGAAAACCCCTCCCACAGCCAGTGAATTTTTATCACGTCCAATTCATTGCCCGTTCCAATTTCCTTCAATCCCTCACATAGGAACAAAAATGACCACTTTACCCCACCTTGGACAGTGGGTAAGGTGGTCATTTCCGCTTCTATGTGAGGGATTGGAGGGAATTGGAACAGGCAAGAATTGGAGGTGATAACGATTCCACAACCAGTGCACTAGATCTCTAAAATCAAGCCACCTACTGAAAGCATCAATATCGGTCCTTACGTATAGATCTTTTGAATCCTTGTTCCAAAGCTCCTTGCAGCCCTTACAAGAGACTTCACGCTTGTGTTTCTCGTAAACATCTTGTAAAATCGTAGTTCATATATTCCCAAACAATTGTATCTGTTTGTGCAAATATAATTGAAAAAATTACAACTTCTACTTCTCTTGATATGACTCCCAAGTGTTCTAACTCTAATACAATACTCCTCTTGTTTGATAGGAGGAGAACTCGTCCTTATGTTCTAGTTCTAACATTTCACTCTGGCACCAAGTCGTCTCTTTCATGTGAGGGTTAGGATGAAGGATTGGCTGTTCTGAGATCACTGATACGAACCTCTTAAGAACTTGTCCTTGTAAACTAGTTTATAAAAGTGAGGGAACCCAAGATTATATCAACCCACATCAAATCCCATTTGTAACCGATGTAGGATCAGTCCCCATATGATTGATATGAGATCGTAACATTGTTCAGCTGTTCCTTCATGAACTTGCTGTAATAAGAAGTGTTCTATTTGGTTGTTCTCGAGTCGTAGATCGACTACGAAATCAATCAATAGAAATAAACGAAGGACTTCTTCGACAAAGAGACGAGCACAATTGCCTCAAAGTTCAAAGATAACCAAAATCACTGACATGGGAATTGAACAAACACTATACCAAAACGGCGGATCAAAACTAAGATTCCAACTAATTGAAAAATCGCTAAATGAAGCAATCACCTAAACGAGAAAACAGAACAACAAGAAGAATGGAAGAGGAACCTAGAGAAAGCTGTGACGTTTGGCTCTAATAGGAGAAGCCAATTAGGAAAACAAGCTAGGTGGCTAAGTATCCTAGAGAAAGGAAGTAGTGGTTAGACATTGCTATATGAGGACAACCATGGGGAAGAAGTGATCTGTGAAAGAACTCCCGATTTCTCGATTGTGATCGTAGACTACCATCCCCCGATATTTATTTTTCCTTTTTGCCATTCTTGTTTACCTAACCATTGGGCTTTGCGCTATATATCCCGTATCATTGAGAGGAGAGGCATTTACATATGGGAGCTCAAAGAGTTATCTCTCCTAGTGTACTAGCGAAGGGAACAAGTTGTCAAAACTTCAACATCGAGCTCATCCATAGCTCGGGCTGAATGATAACAAATTGAATGAGAACATAGACGAGAGACAGATGTTTGTTGCCCTCCGACGTGAACTGCCCATGGAGACGGCCAACATGCTACGATCAAATGGCTAAGACTAGGTTAGCTAAGGAGCTTTTTCTAATCTTACCATTGAAAATTTGAATTGAATGATTCAAGAGGGCAAAAATTTTTACCATGGTCCATGTTATTGAGTCATTTGGAGGGCATCTTTGGTTAAACTACTATTGATGGGAATATCCACCCCTTAAATTAGTTCTATGTCAAGTTTCGGATTCCATATCCATGTATGTTTCATCAATGTTATGACTTCTATTTTTGTATTTTCAACTATCAGAATGAAGTTACTCTCCAAAACCGTCATGTTTGAAATAATTGATTTAAACATTTTCATATATCCAACTGAAATAAGTGATAAAGGTAAAAACATTTTATATTGGTAAATGATAATGGAGACAACATGTCCACAAAATTCGAATTTCAATGGAACTATCACATGATAGATACTAGATACTTGGCTTCCAATTTGTTGAATGTTTTATTTCAAGAGAACAAATTTGGCTGATTAAGCAAATTCCATTGCCAATCACACCCTAGAAAGGAAAAAACCATTTGAAAATTCTTCAAGAAAAGTGCTTTTATAGTTAAATCTGCATATCAAAGGTCATTTAAGTTTCTGCTTTGAAATTCTAATAATCCATCTTCAAGTAACTCCACAACATTTACATAGAATATAAAGCTCCTCCGAAGATGAAGTCTTACTTGTGGACAAGGAAGAGTTGTTCAAGGGCAATTGTAGTAAAGCAACAGTTAAAAGACCGGCAGCCGGCAGATTATAGGGAAGCATTCTATCCAATGTTTGAGGCTTCTTC
This sequence comes from Telopea speciosissima, assembly GCF_018873765.1. Classification (NCBI taxonomy): domain Eukaryota; kingdom Viridiplantae; phylum Streptophyta; class Magnoliopsida; order Proteales; family Proteaceae; genus Telopea; species Telopea speciosissima. Next base: position 82,548,696 of record NC_057916.1, on the reverse strand, counting down.
AGATACCGTCCTTCATTGCTTACTTACTAGTTACTACTTCCTAGTAATCACTGAAGGAATGTGTGGTTTATATCTTTGAATTCAGAATCTATGCTAAGATCACACATATGACACACAGCCTTAGGGTCTGGTGCCCTTTTCGATTGATAATATAAGACCAAGTTTTCCTTCACCCACGCTGAAGAGAGAATCAGAATCTCTTAATCCACGGCTTCTAGTGGTTGCAAGGGATTTCTTGGAATAGAGCCAAGGGCATTTCAGACTTTGTACAATTGATAGCAGAGGGAAAATAACGGCACCCCAACCAATGGATTAGATTATCTTTACACACGGGGAAGAATGAATCATGTGAGTCATCTAGAAAAGATAACGAATAGGAGATATTCGTTTTACCCAAAAAAGAATAAGAGATTTCTACCATAAAAAGAAGAATAGGAGATATTCGTATCCCAAATATAAAATGGTCAAAATATGTTTTTTTTTTTCTCCTTTTTCATTAAAAAAAAAAACAAAGAATATTCGCACCAGAGTTACATGATTCCATCTTCCATGAAAGAATGTTAATGGAATCCAGAATTGTCTAAAAGCAGCAAGAGAGCAAAATCAGTTTACTGAAATGCAACTCACAAAAAAACTCAAGTCTGTAACAAAAAGGTGGTATAAGTCAATCATGTATTTATAACCCTCAATCAACTATGTGAAGAAAATGCTTTCATGTGGGGGAGATGGAAAAGAAATTAAAGAAAAAAAATTATTGAATAACTACAGTTGATTGAGAAACAACGAAGTTCATGATAACAAGGATTCACTGAAAATAGATACCTCATATGAATTTAATTAATATTATAAAAGATGCATAATCTCCACCCAAAAAAAAAAATAAAAAATCCACAATCTCTGCAACACATACATACTCTGCAAGTGAAGACCCCACACTCACAAGTACACACTATCTCCTCAACAACAGTTTCTACACCTCTGCCTGGGCTCAACGACGCAAAACTGAACCACCTAGGATCTGGTTCTATTTCACATCCTCCATCGTGGACCATACTATTTCGAGGATTGAATTGATCTTTTATTACATCCATCTCCCCATCCGAGTTGAAATACATACCTCGTGATAAGCCATCAGTCACAGCGATAAGATGGACCAGAGTGGCAGCTCCTCTCCTTAGAGCATTTTATCAAGAAAAACCTCCAATCTACAAACTCAAACTGTACAACTATGAACTACCACCACATGAACCAAAATTCTTACGTTACATGAAGGGGACAAACGCCTGGGCTTCTTAACCCCCACAGCTGCGACTTGGGAGTGTTCTGACAAAGAACACCATTTTTTCTGAACTAGAATCACGGGTTTCCCATTGCAGAACTGAAGCTCAGAAAAACCTCCTCCTGAAAGTTCTGGTTGTTGCTTGGTATGAGCGCATGAGCAGTCCAACACCAATTCCAATCCCAAGGCACATACCTAGACCGATTCCCACTCCAACTCGAACACCAGCATTGAACCATGAGAGCTGACCATCATCATCAATGTACATCTCTTCCGAGTAGAATCTGGTCCCGGTTTTCCCTTCAGAATCATAATCATCAGCTTCCGTGTCGGCAATCTGCAGAAAGCCCACAATCAAGGTCATTCATTGTTTTTTTTTTTTTTTTTTTGTTGGGTGTGGGGGAAGGGGGAGAAAGTTGTGTTAAAGCATTTAGTGAGGTAGATTTTAATATTATTCCTAGCATGGACGAATACATCATATACCCAGAAAGATGTCTAATATAAGAAGCATATCTACAGGATATTAGTGTCATGTATTATCATTAAGAAGCTATTAGGCTTTAGAACCACATACTTGGTTGTTTTATCTTTCCAATTGTGGTAGAACACTTGTTGGAAATTTTATAGTTGATAACAATTGATCTGAAGGGCAAGCTGAAGTTAGTGGATTAGAAACCAGCTGTTATGATTGTCCTTAATGGCTGCATGAGTATGCACTATGCTCAGACAAAATATACTAGACCACATATCTGTAGTTTCTTCATACAATAAATATCTTCATTCTTCACACAAGTCATTTCAACTGTATGAAGTGCATAGTTGTCATTGCGACAAGGCAGTGTCCAAGCGCCAAGATGTATTTTTAGGGGTGGGAATTAAATGTAAAATATGGGATTTTGATCTTTCAAGATGTAATTTTTAAGGGGGCATTATATGTAAAACTTATAACTATTTATTTACTAAAAAATATATATATCTTTTACCTTTTTAACCCTTCACTATGTTTACAGTTTACCGCTCTTCAACTTCGTCTTTGACACCAGACGAGAGAGGCAGCCATGGCCGTTCGGTGGGACCAACAGCAGCAATTGCAGTGAGACACATGTTGCTTCTTCTTTCTGCAAATTCGGCAGGATAGTGGCTGCCATTTCTTCTTCTTTTTTTGTTTCCTTCTGCAACTCTTTTTTTCCTGCAACTCCGTAGCTGCCACCACTTCTTCCTCCTCTTCCTCTTCAGCAAATCTAGCAGCCGCTGCAACTCTAGTAGCACAGTGGCTGCTGCTGAAACAACTTCTCTTTTCTCCCCCTCCCCCTCCCTCCTTTTCTGACAGATTTTGGGACCTAGACGCCTAGACAACTAGGCATCTGGTCACCTAGGTCCTGAAAAAAGGCCTTGTTGCCTTGACAACTATGACAAAGTATATTAAAGTTTCTTATAAGTATTACTACTTTTTGCCAGGTTCATAAGGAATGGTCATCAAAATTCTTTCCACAATCTCATGATGCAACAGAGTAAAAATTAATGATGAAATGAAACAGCGGCCAACTATATGAATGCCATAGCAGTTGCTACTTCAAAACATCAGAAGTACACTACCACCAAGTCAATGTATGCACACAGCATCTGTATTTTTTTTCCTTAATATCTTCACTAGAGAGTACATGCATAGGGCATGTAAATGTACCACATATTATCTATTGAGCTCTGATTTCCAGTACTGGCCAAATATCTGTCACGTGGCAGCTCAATTGGAGCTAGAATTTTATGGACAGGTAGGTAAACCACAAGGTCCCCCACTACATATTGATTCAGCTTAAACGGCGGAGTTTGCCAAGTGGCAATGTAAAGCATTGAAAAATCTGGGCTATAGGAGACTGCATAGTAGTGGTCAGAGTAACGTAGGCATGCATGGACATAGAAGGGGATGCATGCCAATACATTGGATGGCATTCGATTAAATTAGGCTCTGAAATTTAACATGCCATATCAGGCCATGTCCTCTCTAGCCACTTCACTTGTCCACATGGCACAATGACAGTAGGCAGCACAGGAACCCCATCCTTAGCAGGTAGCAACAAGTTCCTTTTGCCTTATTTATCATACATATATATCCTTGCATGTAGGAATAATTAATGTATGCTCTTATTAATATTGTTTACGTGTTCCAATCAAATTATTAACTTCAAAACAAATTAGCATATTAGGTGTTTATGTTGCACATAATTACTACCTAAAGGGACAAGTTAGAAAAATAAAGTAAGCCAATCTTTTTCAAGTTCAGAAACACAAAGAAATATATTCCAAAATCGCTTCAAGGCGAGAGAATGTTCATTGCCCAGTATGCACAAGAAAGAGAGGAAGTAATGCATTTTTTTTTTTTGGGAACATTATGCTTACACCCCCTGTACTTAGCCTTAAGTGCAAATCGACCCGAGGTTTCAAAAACTGAACATGTACACCCCCTGAACTTTTAAAACCATGCTAAACTAACAGTCCATTAGGAACTGGCTGTTAAGTGATGACGTGGATATAACTTGGACTTTAAATGACTCTTATACCCTCGTCTTCCCCAAACCTATTCTTTGTTCTACTCTAACCCTATTTGTAACCCAAACCCAGATTTCTCCTACGTTCTTCCTCAACCCCCTCAAGCTCTTCTCCAATCTCCACCCCTGTTGCTACAACTACTTGTGTCATCCCTATTCTGTTCTATTCAGCACCGCTGCAACCCGCAACACCCATTAAACATTAGGCCATTACTGCACAACTCCAAAACTTCATCACAGTACCCACTGCCTTCATCACCATATGATACACTCCATTGTAAAACCCCATCACTGCCACCATGCACTCCAAACCTCCAACGTAACCATACACTCCCAAATTCCAAAAACCCTAAAACCTATAACCATTACCAGAAATCACAAATTTGTGGATTTCTTATTTTCTTCTCCCAATTGCGTGTTGAACTAGTAGTCTGTCTACCTGTGAATCTCTCATAAATCAGTATTCACTGGTCAGGAATCAGGTAGGATGTTAAAAATGTATGAGGTGTTTCCACGATCAAATGGCATGGAAAATGAAGCCAAAGATCAGGATAGCCACAATTTGGATCTAGCGCCCAAGCCATTATACCAAGAGGAACCTTTTTCTCCCCCAGAATTGGTAATGGGCTAATGTAATTCCAGATGGATGTCAATCCAACTAAAACCAGAACCAGAATCTGCTTGGGTATAATGCAATTGGTTAGGGCAGAATGGAGGATTAGATGAACTGAGGGTTAGGGTTAATGGAGTTAGGGTTTGATGGTACGGATAGGAGAAGAAGGGTTAGGGGATTGGGATGAAAGCTTACTTGTGTTGGATGGATCCTTGGACTGAGAACAGATCTGAGTAACTAATCTTTGAACCTTCACACAATCGGCAGCAACAAACTTGACAAACTTGAATGCACTCGAAGGAGAGAAAACAGTGAACTAGTGAAGGCTATCTCAGCCTCACCTTCACAGCCTATCTCAGGACAGTGGAATGCATTAAAGCAATAATCTTCTTCATTAAATCGTGGGGGGCTCAATGGAGCTCTTTACATTATATAGCCTTCAAGGCTGGACATAAAATAAATCCTAACTATGACTAGGACTCAAAATAGAAATAGGAATGCCAACTAGGACTAGGACTCAAAATAGGAATGCTAACTAGGACTTAGGACTTCTAATTAGGATTCAGATTTGCACTAGGAATCCTAATTAGATTACAACTCAATAAAAATAAAACATAGGACTTCTAATTAGGATTCAGATTTGCACTAGGAATCCTAATTAGATTACAACTCAATAAAAATAAAACAAATACTAAAAATCCCCACGATTGTTGCTAGTGTAGGGATTCATCCCTACACCTACCCGATGGTTACTTAGGCTAGTGTAGGGAAGAATCCCTACACCTGCGGCTGGTTTTAGACAGCCAGTTTACATCATGGGCGCATTAAATCAGGTAAATATTACCAACTGTTAGAGTTGGTGGGTTTATAAAATAGATACGATTGCAGGGGGTTCGATTAAAATTACAGCAAAAACAGATACGAAGGACACCCAGAAGCGCTCAAATTAAAAAATCACAACAGAACGAACCAATCTCGATTTGTCTGGCTAACCCACCTTCTCCGCTGTTAGCAAAGATGGCCCCTCCACCTTCACCATCACCCCTGGCGGCAAAGGCGGTGCCTCCACCAGCACTACCTCCGCTACTGTTGCAGGTGAGGGTAGAACAGAGAATAGGTTTGGGGAAGACGAGGGTATAAGAGTCATTCCAAGTCCAAGTTATATCCACGTCATAACTTAACAGCCAATTCGTAATGGACTGTTAGTTTAGCATGGTTTTAAAAGTTCAGGGGGTGTATACATTGATTTTTTGAAACCTCTAGTCGATTTGCACTTAAGGCAAAGTATAGGGGGTGTACGCATAATTTTCCCTTTTTTTTTTTTTTAATAATGAAGGATGCAGCACCACAGGATCAGAAAGGAGAAACAGGAAGGAGAAGGATAAAGGGCAGAGTCTAACTAGCAGATGTATCTGAAGATTTAGGAGAAGACTGAACATGAAGATTCTAACCCACTATCAACCTGATCAGAGAGATTATTATAGAAAAGAAGGCAATGATTCTTGAGTAACTTTTGAAGAAAATAGTATGTGGGTATGAAACAATACATCCAACTCTCAAACCAGTTTCTAGCTAGAATAGTATATTTCCATGTAATCCATGATTCACATAGAGGTTGCAGCATTCTAGTCAAGAGGAATATACAATCTAGGATGCAAACAAAAAAAATATCCAAGTTAAGACCAATGATCAAACTAAAGTTGAAAAAAAAAAAAAAAAACAATAGGAGCTCTTGGTTCCTGTACGACCCAACCTAGGAAGCAATTTCTGCACGGGGAAAATATCTGCCCTGTGGCCAGTCAGATGGGAACCAATTTTTGTGGGCAGGTAGAGCCCAAGGTCCCCTGCTCACATGACAAATTTTAGTCCAAACAGTGTTTGTCAAGTGGCAAAATAAAGTTTGAAAATTTTAGGACTGTGGGAGAGTGGACAATGGTGGATTGAGTATTGTAGGCATGCATGGATATACAATGGGATGCATGTGAAGACACAAGATGGTATTTGAGTATGAAATTTGACACATGGCTAATTTAGACTCTGTCCTCTCCATCCAACGGTCAGAATTGTCATATCATCTATCAACGTAGCACAGGACCGGTTAAAAGCTTTTTGCCATTATGATTATTCAAACCATAAATCACAGGACCTTAATACTTGTTCTTGAGATTAGAATTTGAAGTTGGTGAACACATTTGAACATCATGACTCTGAATTAAGATCATTCCACACACTATGGTAATGCTACGATCCCGTATATCAAATTGACAGCTGCTACTGGAATAAAGTCAAAATGAATAAGAACACAATGAGCTTTCGATTACTGAGAATTACTATGCTGAGTACATCTACACTATAGAGGATGCAGGATTTAAAGTATTCCTTACATTCTATAATCAAGTAAAATTTTAGGTTTATGTAGATCTTACTACCTGTGAACCTGCCAAATGCAGTGAATCCTGCTCCAAAGCAGGTCAAAGTCCAACAGGATCCCATTTCTACAACATCTTACTCAAATGTCATAAAAAAAGCCTATGCTAGTATCTTAACTAGCCAGATTAGGCAATGGAGTAGTATGAAGCCCAAGTACCTTAACAGGCCAAACTTCCTACAGACCCAATATTACTTGGGAAGAGGAAAACCTGTGTGTGTGTGTACGCAATCCCCACCCCCACCCCCACCCCCCCTTAAATCCCACACTCTCGCAAACCCAAGCACCACTGACACCATAACTTTTACAGTTCCTATTTTATCAGTGATGTACATAGGATAATAACAATAATTTAGCATTACAAATATGATTAACACTACACCTGAGTAGCAAAAAAGAATTTTGAAATGATGCATTCCTTTCCTGGCTACTCCTTAAAAGTTGAAACAATTCGGCATTTACAGCATGAGTTTCATAACTAGCTACCTGAAGAAACTTTAGTCTGCAAAACAATGCTAGCCTAATTTCTGATAAGCAGAATGGCAATGCCACTGTCCTGGGACTAATCAATGGGTTGATAAAAAGGGCATTTAATCCATGAAAATGCAATTCACCCAACTCCAGAAAGGCCATTTCTCCTTTCTCAATCTCCTGACATCGCATGTAAATAAAAGATTGTCTTTCTCTTTCAACCACGCCCTATCTCTTCAAAACCTCTTTCTTCCCTGAAGAACCACCACAAGACTCCAGCAAAAGGGGTCCTATGCTAGCTAGCTAAAGGGGAAGGTTTCTCAAAAAGAATAAATGCCCGTAAAAAATTATCGAACAATGAAGGGAAAACTAGAGAAAGCCAATTTTGCAAATATCAAGAAAATTCAATCTAATGAGAACGAAAGATAAGTGATCGAAACTCAAAAGTTGGTGCTGGTCACTAAATATACTTACTTGCAACTTCCTGTGGCGAACGATACCGTTCATGCTCTTCGGATCCTTTCCGGTTTCTTCGTCTTCGGGAATAGCATCAAGTGTAGCATGTCGCGGAGGCTTCCGTCTGGGGCTGAGGTGAATTGTCTTCGTAAGTATGAGAGGGAAGCCAGAGGAGCACCCGGCAACATAAACCTCGATGGAAGGCGATGAAACCCCTAACTTTGGCTGGAAAAACGCAGACGAACCCGTAGCAATCGAGGCCGCGGTACAGCAATCCATACTCCAACCCGTCTTGGAATCGTTCTCTGTCCTTAGCTGATTGTGATCGAACCCAACACTGCCATTGCTCCAAGGGGATTCCATCCGTTCCAGAGAACCACACAAGATTAAATCTTCCCTCTCATACACCTCGAATTCAAGTGGGCCTGCCACTCGAACGCTATCGGTGCTTACATAGGTAACCTCTGACGATTCCTTATCGAGACGGTCGCGACGGAGGGTGATAGACGTCGTCTCGGAGGCAGGGATGCGAGAGCCATTGATCTCCAGAGAAACCCCAATTTCGCGTCGGAGGTGGCGGAGAGTGAGATGGGTGGGGACGCTGCCGACAACGCATGGAGCAATTCGAACATAGAAGAGCCGAATCTCGAACCAAGAGGCTGGGGATGAAGCAGGGCCATTCATGAGGCGATAGAAGTGAGGAGAATTATGGTTAGAATTCTTAGGCAAGGAGATCAACATTGACGAATCGCTCTCCTCCTGGAAATCCGTCATCGTCAACCGATCGCAGGAAAAAAGGGACTCCCCAAATTGGCAGATTAGCTGCAAACGTAAACCGGAATCGTACACAGATGAAGTGAATCAGCGTTAGGATATTGGATTCATTCCATGCATCTACGTCTTCTTTGGCTTCTGGAAAATTCCGGGCAGAGAGAGAAGCGACGGAGGAAGAAGATATATAGGGTTTATAGAACTGCCGTTGGATAATTTTGATGGAAAAGAAGAAAGAAAAAATGAAAATTACGAAGAAAGATGAAGGAGTGGGCGTAGTCAAGAGAGATCGAGCGAAGAAGACGAAAGGCGAGATCCGAGGGAGAAGGAGAGGACATGGCGACTCATACCTTCCTGTCGTTACGAGTGTCCAGACTTGAGTCACTTGACCTCAATTACAGAAAAAATAGAAATTGCTATAAAACAAAAAAACGAATCACTAATTTAAATTAATTATTTTAATTCTAAAAATATTAAATAATTGATTAACGCCGTTAACGGAGTTAGGCAGCGTTTGGCCTCGGTCGTCATCTACGAGTCATTAGCTCTTCTGTTCAGTCGTACTACTGCTAGTTGCATGCATATGTACACTGATGCCTCGGTTGGCCTCTACTGGGGAAATTTTTTTATAGGATAAAGTTCTCGAGTCCAGCTCACGTTCACGTACGTGAACGTATGAGAACAGTTCACAGTTGGTCAGATGGAATCTATTCTGTAGGATCAACATGGAGTGGATACCATCTGAACGGCTGTGAGCCATTCTTGTACGTAAATGTGAGTTCAACTCAAAGTTCTCTGTACAAGGGCACAAGATCGTGCGCCCAGGCACATTGAGGGTCAGCGAAATGATTAGTCTGTCCCCATGAATGACACTAATCCCGTCTCTGTCCTGCCCCATAAGTTGCGTCCAGATGCGTTCCAAGCAGAGAACAACACCTCTTATTTATTTTTTATTTTTGGATTAAAATTGATCATCTAATAAAAAATTAGGGAGAGGGACTGCTAATACGCTAGAATATAATTTTGCACCAATAAGATTGTGGGAAATGAAACATTCCGTAGTAGGTAGGTTTGAATAAGGGGGCGAGAATGTGGGTTTGTGGAAACCGTGGAATGTAAGAGGATGTATATAATAATCTACATGCTGGCATCGTAGCAATCTTTTTCCTTAAGAAACAATACTATTTATAACATGCTTATCGACTAGACTGCTAGAGTTAGTGGGTGATTACATTTAATTAACCCCAGTTCTAAATGTCAACCATTGAGTATAAATAATGATAGGTCAAATTAATTTGACCTCAATTCGATAAGATTATCTTTTACCAAACAAAAAAATATTCAAAGATTTATGTTTTGGATTGAGGTTTCCCTTGACCGTGATGAAAATAAAACTTAATTATGATGCAAGTTTGGTCCGAAGAACCTAAATTCATATTAAGCTCGAACAAGGTCTGGGCTGAGCCTTTCAGTTTGTAAAACGGGTCTAGAATAGTTATCCAAGTAATACAGGAATGTGAAGTTTTTGAAAATCACTAGATAAATTTAAATCATTCAGATTTAAGATGTTTTACACTTCAATTGCTTAGAATTGGGGGAGTGCACAATGTTGTCTAGAATACTGGAACAAATATCATCTCTATCCAACAATTGGAATAGACACATATCTATTCACGTGGCAGAAAATATGTTTTTATAATGCATGGAAAAATAATAGGCCATTATCACAATAAAAATTCACCAAATATGTAATTATACAAAATCAACTACGATTATTTGTTTCCCATTCTCTCCTCTTATTCTTACTCTACCTTCTTCATTGTCATTCACGTACACGAATAAAAATACGAAATTAAATAAAAAAAACAACTTTACTAAACTATTATTTATCAAGAATATTTTTTTTTGGTAAGAGAATATTTATTTTAGAAGATTCAGGGATATTGAAATGTTATTGTGATTAGTTTTACTGGATTGTGGAATCATTTTGTCTCTTTATGGCTTATGAATTCATTTCCTTCGCTGTGATAGTTCCCAATCCTTGTTTATTTCATCGACATTTTCTTTTTGATTTGTCTTCATCCTTAAACTGAGGAGATTGGTTTAGGAGTGCCACGGTCAATTAGTGCCAATCCGATTCAGCCCGACCCAATCATGATCAATTAGGGATGGGCTTGGCTGGGGTGAGCCCGACAGAGCTGGGCCTGGACTGAGTTAAAGAAACCTAAGGTTGGACTAAGATTTAAAAAAGGAGCAATTACTATCACTATCCAATATTTAGCCTATGTTTACTATAACTCCCCTATCTTAAACTTCTTTTCTGATATTACCCTAGTTTTAAGTTTTTATATCTCCTTCTCCTCTTGTATTTTTAAATACCTAAAGTGTTTTTCCTTTTCAACAAATCCAAGAGTACTTAAATTTAATTTATATTGAAAGAATTATATTTCAATCAAACCTTATTTGCTGTCAAAATCGCTCTGAATGAAAATACTTTTTTAAATATCAAAGCAAATGAATATTTTATTGCACTTTTGATTTTTTAGCAATGTTTTACTATATTAAGATTCGTGCATTTTTTAGATTTAAGAAAAACCCCAACATTTAAAGTTGAAAATTGCACCAACTGCCGAAAATCCAATTTTTTTTGCTTGAACTCAGGGTTGACTTTTTATCCTTTTGGAATTTTTTTTTTCAACTATTTTTGTTGGATTCAAATAGGGATATTTGCTTATTTATTAATAATATCTTAAGTAAATAAAATAAAAAAATATAAAACAGTACTTAAATAATATTAGGCATAAATAAGTGTCTCACCTGGCTTCTCACTAAGTCAAACTCTTACTTGGACTTTGATTTTGGAAAATCTAATAGTGTCATTGTGTTTAAATAACCCAAAATATGCTTTATACTAAGTTTCATGACCAAACTAGGTCAAAAACCACTAAAACCATCAAACGAGTTTAAAAAAAGGTACACCAACTTGCCGAGATCCCAGTCCAACTCGGATTTTGCATGACCAAAATAAGGTCCGAAACCGAGTTCTCGAACTATGATGTTAGACTGTGAAATCTTTTGCCTCAGCTACTCTTCTTAACATTAATGTATTTCACTATAATTTTAGTAGATGTTCTCAAATAATAGACTAGACGAGAGCACAGCAAATTAAAATAATGGGAAAAAGATTACCAAGAAGGGGGATGCCTTCTCACATAATAAGCCATGGGACTTTCATTGCTTGCATGGTAACATTTCTATTTATTTATTTATCACTTTTTTTTTTTAAATCATGAGAACATAAAAATAATAGAAATCCGTTTATTAACATCGATTCATTTTTCTATTCCTGGAAATGAACCGGGACAAAAAAGTTGCTAAAATATAGAGAAAAAGAAGCTTGAATCTTCTCTGTGCTAGAAATAAAAGGAAGAAATACTGGGAGGAGTTGCTTTTTAACGAATACAAGGTTGATTTGATGGGCAAAACGATAATTTCATGTTCAAAATATAACATCACCTGATCACCTCCAATACAACTTCAACCACCACCACCGTAGTCACCACCACCTTCTTCACCAGCACCACCACTTCCACCTCTACTTTCACTACCGCCACCACCACCACCACCAGCGCCACCAATTTTTGGGGTATTCAATGACATTTTAAATTTTATAGAAGTTTCAGAAATAAAATTGTTGTGCATAACAAACGTGTTTTTGTTTTTTATGACCTAAAATAAAAATTATTATACGTTACCAAATGCATATTTTCATTTTCTAAAAATTTGGCCATATACAAAAAGTCATTTTTCAAATAGAAAATGACCCAAAAACATCAATTTTATCATGCATGCCCTCTCTCTCTCTCTCTCTTTCTCTCTCGTCTCAAAATATAAAATCCTAAACAAATTTGCCTCTTACGCATGGTTTTAGTGCACAGGATTGGATTGGGTATCGCATCTTCAAAATTGATACGATACTGATATGGTCTCAGCATGGATCAGCTGTATCGAACAAGTTTGCCTCTAGGTTTCCTTAAAAATGATTTTTCTTTACTATTTTACCCCTTATTCGTACCTTTCCACCGATATAATATCGGCCAGGTACCGATATCCGTCACCTTCAAAATCATACAGTATTAGTCGTATCCGGCAATTCGATAGCGATACCTCAAGCCATGGTCTTACGAATTATTATCCTCTCCAATTCCTAAAACTTGGCAGTGCTGCAGTGTTAGGTGGAGATGCTAACACGTGACAACTCGGAATCCAACAGACCGAGTTCAACATAGTCAATGAGCTCGAACCGTTAGATGTCCGAGCTGCCACGGTCGGCATCTCCACCTAGCACTGCCACACTACCGCATTGCCGCACTATCAAGCTTTGGGGAATTGGAGAGGATAATTTTTTATGCTGTTACGCTCTCATTGGTGCAGTTTCCCACACCGATGTGGAGGGAAACTTCTCCCCTTAAAATAAAGGGTAAAGTACACGTACCCCCTTATAATGCGCCCAATATTCCTCGTACCCCCCTAAGCGGCTCAATATTCCAGATACCACCCTTCAATATTCCACGTACCACCCTTGCTTTACACCCCAAATGCCAGATAGGTCCAATCCGTTAAATACCACCGTTAGATGCCAAAATTTTGACCATTTTACCCTTTGCTCCATTTTCTTAAATCTGAAAAGACTTAATTACCCTCACTTATTTGTTGCCCTAAACTAATTGAAAATGACCATTTTACCCTTTGTTTTATTTTTATAAATGAAAAGACCTAATTGCCCTCATTTATGTATTAACCTAACCTAATTTGAAAATACTATTTTACCTCTAAATACTTGTTCCCAGAAACCCCAAATGCCCTCATCTTTCCCAATTCATCATCTTCTTTTACTTACCCACCACCACGGCCACCGCCACCACCACCACTGCCACCCACCATTGGCTTTGGGTTCTAAGACAGATGAGAGAACAGAGAGCAGCAGAGTGAGGGAGTAAAAGAAAAAAAGAGCACTGAGACGAGAAAGCTCGAAGCTTCCCTGAGCCGGGGTAGAAGACTCTCGTCCGACATTGTCTTCTTCTTCTCCACTTCTCCTTCTTTTATTTTGATTTCTTTTCTTACCATCTCCATCGCATTTCTGAGACCTACCAAATCCATTTGTTTTTTGTTTTCCCATCTTTAAACCCCAATCTCCAATACCCTATTCTCCCTTCTCCATCTAAAAACCCATCTCCGAGAGATGAAATCCCTCTTCTAATCTCCACTGAACCCACTTCTTTATCTTCAATTCCTATTTTCTAGTTTTTACAACCAAACCCAAATCCAACACCGGAAACCTTTTTTATTTTCTCTTTGATTACCCCAATCCCATAACCAGAACTCCATCATGCCACCTTCTCCCTTCTCTCATATTCTTCACCCCTTTTTTATTTTAAGTATTAATATGTCTGTAATAATCCTCAGTCGCTGTTACTTGAAATATCTGCAATCGAACGTGGGTCTCCATTCATCTTCTCAACAAAGGTGTTCTTCGTCTCAGTGATCAGTTGTTGCAAGTGTCGGATCGAGGAGAAGCAGGCTTGCAGGGTTCCAGATTTTATTCAAAAAAGGGTTCCCCTTCAGTTCACGGCGGCAATGGCAGCGGCGGCGTAGGCGACAACGATTATCGATTGTCGAGTTGGGTGGCAGTGGTGGTGGTGGTGGTGGGTATGTAAAAGAAGATGACGATTTGGGGAAGATGAGGGCATTTTGGGGTTTTTAGGAATAAGTATTTAGGGATAAAATAGTCTTTTCAAATTAGGTTACGGTAATACATAAATGAGGGCAATTAGGTCCTTTCATTTATAAAAATAAAACAAAAGATAAAATGGTCATTTTCAATTAATTTAGGACAACAAATAAGTGAGGGTAATTAAGTCTTTTCAGATTTAAGAAAATGGAGCAAAGGGTAAAATGGTCAAAATTTTGGCATCTAGCGGTGGTATTTAACGGATTGGACCTATCTGGCATTTGGGGTGTACAGCAAGGGTAGTATGTGAAATATTGAAAGGTAATACGTGGAATATTGAACCACTTAGGGGGTATGAGGAATATTGGATGCATTATAGGGGGTACGTGTACTTTACCCTAAAACAAAATCGTTTAAAGGTGACTTCCGTCATTTTCCTTACCACTCCATGCTAATCACGTGAATCTTTTGAGAAGGTTCTTACGAAAAACAGGAAAAACTCTTTGGTCTCGTCATGTGTATCCTCTCCACTTTCCCTACCAAGTCCACGATTTTTACCTTCTCCACAAATATCAATCAACTAGACAGATGAGTTTCCTACTTATGATGTTAAGCGGGCAAATCTTGGACTTTAGTATCTCCTCCTGGAAATCATAAAGGCGTTCCAAGAATAATAATTCTTTCATCTCATGGTGGCATAGGTTGGATCCTTCACCTTTCCCTGCTTGCATGTATTGTGTCAGGATTCAGGAAAAATATCTCCAACGATTTCTTGACCGGTAGAGGTCTCCTAGTGCCTCTAATAAGTAGGGGTGGATTCCACTCAGATAGAGTGTTTGGTCAAGGGTGAATAGTCATTTTGTACCAAATAAGGAACCATAGATAATAAAGATCCATTGTGTTATAGGGAAAATTATTTGCTCTATTTCTTGCCCGCTCCATTTCCCCAAGTGCGCAAGTGCGCCTCTAACAGGAAAAATTATCCTCTCAATTCCCTATCTGGTACAGTTCCCTAGTGCCTCTAATAAGAGGGGGGTGGACCCCACCCGGGTAGTGTACTCGAGTAGGGGATAAGGTGGTCATTTCCACCCCCTGAGATGAACCGTACAAACTGTACAGAGAACCTGAGAGAATAAAGATCCCTCTAATAGAGGAGCGTGGTCGAGTAGGGGTAGGGTGGTCATTTACACCCCCTATTTGAGGAACTTGGGAAATTGGAGCCGATAATGATCTTGTGTCATAGATTCCTTTTTTTTTAAATCTTTTTAGTTCATGTCTCCATTTCTACCCACAAATCCCATGGCCAACAAAATCAATGTTGAGTTGAGATTAAATTTAAAAACGCACTTTTTTTTTAGAATTATATAGTTGACAGGACTCAATTTCTCTTCACCTATGACGATGAGAGAATCTTTTAAATCATAGGATCTAACATTTTACCAGAAAGGATGTCACTGATGGTGAAAACTATTTTTTCTTCATTACGGGTGAAGGAAAACTTAATCCTAACTAATTATAGACAATTTTGTTTAGTAATTTCATTTGGTTTAAATATTTTAACCCACAATTGCTGGGAGGAAAAGCCTAAACAGAAAAAGGATACCAATATAAGGAAAAGGCAAGGCAAACCACCTGTGCATTCCAAAAGCTAACGCCTGTTGTGTCTATCTCTCTCTTCCTCTCCCCCCCCCCCCTTTGAAGTGACCCCATGCCCCTCCGGATGATGCCCTATCCCGTTGTCCCATTGTTGCCGCCTGCTAGCTTACTGCATGTGGGCGGTGTGCCTATCCCTCTCCCATAGTATAATATGAACAATGACAACTTGAAAGAGGAAAAAAGAGAGTGGTTCGAGGGGAGATATCCTAAGAAATTTAACATTTTGAGTGAAGATTATGAATTTCTTGCACTTTATCTTCAGTTGAGGATGAATTTACGAAAAAAAATTCGAGGGAGTTGGTTGTTATCAATAGCAATATTGGAATCATTCTAGCAACACAACTTCATTTTTGTCATGTTTATTGGTGCAGGATTTGGCGGATGCCTCCGTTGAGGAAAAAAAAATCCTATGCAGTGCCCAAATCTTGTGGTGTGCGCCTGAGAACTCGACGCGTGGAAGTTGCGACATCCAACGGTGTCGAGCTTGAGAAAAAAAACTTGCATCAAACTCGCACAGTTGGATGAAGCTTCTTCCACGTGTCGAGCTCTCAAGCCCACACTGCAGAGGATTTTAATCCCTCTGTTAAGTTCTCTTCTTCCACCAACAATCCCTCATGGGGAATCTCCTTTTGGAATACTCCTTTATAAGGGTATGCTAAGCTAATTATGATGGTGCCTCTATCAAAGGATTAGCTATTGGTTATGGTGTTTGCCTCCGGTATATTTTTTGTTGGGTGTTGCTCTAAAAAACAGCTCTAGATCTGCATTTTTTTTTTCCTGAATGTGCAGCCATGAGGTTAGGTCTTATAATTTGCTTTGGAGTCGGAAATTCAGAATATCAAGGTGGAATCAGAATGTGCTGATTTAATCAAGAATGTCTAACATTTTTTTTAATAATCCCCCCATAGGGAAATTTTCTCCTTTCATCCAGGACATTCGGAGCTTAATCTTTAATTTTAATTCTGTTATTTTTCTGCATGTTTTGAGCAGGTCTACACTCTTCTGTTCATCTTTTAGCATCATTTGCAATCCTCTCTAATGTTTCTTCTCTTTGTAAATTGGGGGGGGGGGTCTTTTTCCTTTGGGATGTATTTGAAGTTGACCATTGCTTTAGCTCTAATGCATAATTTTCTTTTCAACAATTTTTTTTTTGTTTGGTAACAAAATTCTACATGTAATGACAATTCTATTTCCTTATCCCTCCCCTTTCTCCTGCCCCTCCCTCTCCATATCCCTAGATCGTAAGAAAATTCTCATAATTAAGAAGTATTTATCTTAAAAACAATGTCTATAAATTTTTATTTTTTTGGGAATTCTAATACATAAAGGATGATATAATTGAAATATGGGAAAAGGTTGGGCATGCCACCAAGGTGTCTAGCATGTTTTATCCTCTCTCCTCCCCCTTTGGATAAGACTCACTTGCCTTCATGTGTCCAACCTTATGATTGATGTATGATGCTAGCTTACTGAAAGCTGGTAGCATGACCAACACTCTCCCTTGAAATATATCACTAAACTTGACATATGATTTATTTAGAATTTTGTTACTTATTCCAATTGTCAAAACTATCAACGAACAGAAGAATATTTTTCTATATTTAGGTTATTATTTACTTAGGTTGCATCTGATATTCATTCTCGAAATAGATTGTGGGTCTAAAATGCATTCTGAAATGGAAAAAAAAATAGAGAAGGATAGGAATTCAAAATGCGTTCTAGGCCCATAAGTCATTTCAAAAATACATACCAAACACAACCTTAAGCTTCTCTTGCTAAGTATTTACTTAAGTTTAACAATGTCTATTTTACATACGTACCCATCCTCTAATTGGAGTCTGTTTCTTCTCCCTCATTTTCAAGTGCTTTCGGAATAAATCATGGGAGAGTTATAGGATCCTGTGAGTAGGCCTGTAAACGGATCGGATTCGGCTCGGATACGGATCGGATGTAATCGGATTCGGATATTTCCTGATCGAATACGGATACCTCTAAACGGATTCGGATGCGGATTGAATTTGGATTTTCCACCATCCGTTTACACCTCTGCCTTGTGTAACCCGAACCTTCCTCCCCCTAGTGGATACAATTCACTCTCAATCCATAGTTTTAGATCATGATTCTCTTCTCCTCATATTCTAAAACCTGTTGAATCTTCAAAAAACCCTCAAGATCGTTATTTACTTAATTTTTTATAATTAAGTATTCGGATTCGGATTTTTATCGGATTATTCGAATTTTTTTTCCGGATATCTCTAATCGAATACGGATGCCCCTAAACGGATACGGATGCGGATCGAATTCGGATTTTAGGTTATCCATTTACAGCCCTACCCGTGAGTCCCATGCTCATATCCCATACCTCCTTTGTTTCAATAGTACTTTCAAGTGACTATAGAGTATACGTATGGTTAATCCTTTGGTTTGATCTTTGGATTCCTAATCTTCAAACATCCGCAGCTTCATTTCTTCTTCCATATGGAGCACCAACCTATATTGTTGATTTTATTGACCAAGTACTTCACAATGGAATGTCTTATGAGTTCATGAATGGTGGCCTCCTGATATTGCTTATAAAATCCTCTCAATCCCTATTTCAATTTCCAAAAGTTTTGATATGACTCCCTAATCCCTTACCTGAAGGTCGTGCTTGGCGCGATGGTCAAATGCTCACTTGTTGAACGCTTGGTCACAGGTTTAAGTCCTGGAAACAGTCTCTCTGGAAATAGAGGTAAGGCTGCGTACGTTTGATCCTCCCCAAACCCTGCTAAACGCGGGAGCCGTGTGCGATTATTATCACCCTCCTTCAATTGTAGCTATGATATCTTCGGATTTTAATGTACATGGTTCCTCATTTGGCTGCCCAGGTGCTTGAGGTATTGGAGGTGTTTTTTTGTATGTTTAAGGGCTTGTTACGCTCTCTCATCAACTACTTAATAACAAGGTTATTGAACTTACTTGTCATCAACCTTTAGAATTGAGTATCGTGGTCTCTTCCTTGCCGGATAGTAGCTTGTAGTTAGTTTCAAACCTGCAACCAATAGTTCGTAAATAGCGCAATTTAACCGTTGTGCTAAGGCATGCACACTACAACGGATTTGTACTAGGGGTGCAAGTTTGGTCCTGTCGGCCCAAACCCACCTGACCTGCCCTAAGCCCAAACAACGCTTGGGATGAGATACCTAGCCCTAAGGGTAGGTCAGGATTGGAAATTTTTGACCATGAGCCAGGTCGGATTACGCTAAGGTTGATGTTTGCTGAGTCGATATAACAATATATTATTGTTCTACGTTTTCTTATAATAATTATAAGATTATAATTCTTTATTAATTTTAATCTGTTATTTAGAATGTTTGAATGTCACTTAAATTTTTAGTGGGATTTATGTTTTCTTACCATAATTGTTTATTTTAACCATGAATGATCTAACATACTGTATATAAATCGAATTTAAATAGTTTACATAAATGGTTTGATTCAATTTAAACCGTTTAACTAGAACAATCTCAAATTTAAAATCAAAATCGAATCATTTATTAACGATTTCACGGTTTTTATTTAAATGGTTCGATACCGTGATTTAAATCTCTTTTAGTCCTTATCAATTGAGAAGAAAGACCTCCAAATCCAATGGAATTATAATAAATGCCACGAAAATCCATGAATAATATCATTGACTATTGAGTCAAGGTCTTTTTTTTGATAAAGTTGAGACATGGTCTTCGACACGAAGCTTCGGGCGCAAAAAAACTGGACGCTTGACTTCAAGGGACGGCCAAGGCGTCAACGAGACATGATAGAGAGAGAGAGAGAGAGAGAGAGAGAGAGGGAGACGAGAGATTGAGATTTCTACGCGTTTCCATTTTTACGACTGAGTTCACTTTGTCTTTCTCTCTACGTGTGTTGATTGTTTCTGTGTGTTTCTTTTATAAATTCGGCATAGATCCTGTCTTTCTTGTTCAGAGAGCCATTGCTTAGTACACAGGTCTCTTTCTTTTGGTCTCTCTTTCTGTCTTCTTCCTTTTGGTGTTTCATCGTCTCCTCCTCTCTGTTTCCGCTTTTGAGATCTGTGCTTGTTTACTTGTTTTTCCGGTCAGATTTTTTAAACTCAAGTGAGAAATGAAGGTCAGTTTTCTCTCTTAATTTGGCCCTAATTCAGTTTAGATGTTTCGTTTTAATTAATTAATTCGTACTATCTCAGTTCATATGTACTTTAAACTAGATTTCAACTACTTTTTTGATGAGTTTTGATTCAAAGCAGTGGAGATTTTACTTTCCCTGTTTCACTTTTGGGTGTATTTGTTTCCTTTTCTCCTTTTCTGGATTTTTTTTATTCTGATTCTATTATTCGATTTGAATCTGATTCGATTTTTGATCTCTGCTGCTATTTTGTTACAGGTAGTGGTGGTGAAGGTTGACGTACATGACGACAGAGAAAAGCGAAAGGCCATGAAAGCAGTCTCTACTCTTTCAGGTATCGATTAGGTTTTCCAAAATTGAGCTTTTATTGACCTGAAGCAAGAAAAAAGCGAGTGAATTTAACAAATTTTGCTCTTTTTCTTGTAGGAATCGATTCCATCGCCATGGATATGAAGGAGCAGAAAATGACAGTAATCGGAGAAGTGGATCCTGTAGATGTAGTTGGCAAATTGCGGAAGCTTTGGCGCACGGAGATGGTATCTGTTGGACCACCGAAAGAGCCTGGGAAGAAAGACGAACCCAAGAAACCAGAAGAGAAGACCATCGCCGACCTCGCTAAGGCATATGAGGCTTATTATACTACTCCGTACAGGACACAATACTATGCCCCGGTTGTCTACAGTGCAGAGGAGAACCCCAACGGTTGTGTTATCTGTTAATTGGGAGTGTTTAGGGTGACAAAATTGAAACTTCGTCAATTATTGCTTAAGAAGGTTATGCCTAATTAAGTACCCTGAAGCGCTCCTCTGTACAGTTTGGTTCATGGGGATGGTGGGTTTGCTGATTGATCAACACAGTTCTCTCTTTATAAGGGTTTGTGATGCATAGAGTGAATAATAGATTTTGAAATGAGAGAAAGAATGATACCTGGTCGCATGTGGTGTGCCCCTATAGTGTATGGACACAAAGGTTATGCAAAATGATCACCACATCCTCAGGAATTTGTGTCTTTCCATGGGGGTATGGCGGTCATTTGGTATAGTCCTATGTTTAAACATAAAGACCGTGCACCACATACAACCAGGTACCGTTATCTTTCTCTTTTGAATTATAGTTCATTTTTATCCAAAGTTTGTAAGCAGCCTTGATATCATCACTATTTCTAAAATTGAATGAGGTATACCTCTCCCCTATCCGGCCTCAACTATGCAGAATATGGTTAAGTGAGTGGTGAATAAAACTCTTCTATAGTACTGCATTTTTGTCTTTTGTCAAACTGTTGTACTGCAGTTGATGGTAGAGATTACTTATGAGGATTTGTTGCCAGGCTGAGATTTTAAATTTAAATTGTAGGATTTGTTACCGACACCTCAACATGCTGTCCTTGTTTAGCTTGCTTATAATAATATCACAGAGCCATAGTAGTGAAAAGAAAATTGTTAAAAACTCAAAAGATATTGACAATGTAATCCAGTGCTTACTGAAATTCGTATTGGATTGGGTGGAATTTGGATTCCCTCAACTATTTGATCAAGTAGCCTATTTGGGGCTTTGTCTTCAATACTAGTTATCCAAAGAATGCATATTCACTCTTCTTTCCCCTGCGCATGGGAGTGGGGGGAGAGGGAAGAAAAAGGAGCTGCACGCATTCATCTGAGAACTGTACGTTTGGGGTGGTTGGGGTAATATAGTATTGTCCATTCAAAGGAGGAAAAATGGTCCTTGTGGAGTGCAAAATTCCTATTTTTAAAACTCGGCATGTCACGCCCCCATCCCAACAAGGAATAAAATACAATACAAGGGGTGACTAGGACGACGCGTGTCATCCTACTAATCTGCCAGGATCACTGACACAGTCTCCCAACGCACAGTCATAACCAATATTAAAATAATATAATATCAGAGTGCGGAAAGGGGAATATTACATTTCAAAAGATCAATAGTTTTTGCGAAAGCGTATAAAATCAAATAGTTACAAGATGATCAAAACCTAAATGATAAATACTGTAATTAATCCATTTTTCATTACCATCTAATAACTATCAACAAGGGTATAATAGTAAAGGTTTATACATGGGCTTACGTCCTAAAATAAACAAAAGGGGAACAAGTCCCTAGAATTCTCACGGCCCGTAGGCACAATCGTCACAAAGACACCCGTTGTCATGTTCCTCTAACACAGCTTCCGGCTCCTCCATACCTGCATCATAATCTAAAAAAAATGTGTACACGAGGGGTTTAGCTCCACAGAGCCAGTGAGGGGATGGGGATGCACAAACACACAATTCACATAGTCCAATGATGTATGCATATGTTAAATAAATTTTTCACCTAACATCACAACTAAGTCAGAGGTATATGTTACTGTGACAACTCAGGAGACACTATGGGTCACTTAACTTATCGCTACAGTGAAACCTCAATTGTCACCTGGGACCTACGCCGATCGAAGCCTCCAAGACCACTCAGTGGCAGACCCCTGATAACCAATACTACCATTGTCACGTCCCCATCCCAACAAGGGATAAAATACATTATAAGGGGTGACTAGGACAACGCTTGTCATCCTACTAAGCTGCCAGGATCACTGACACAGTGTCCCAACGCATAGTCATAACTAATATTAAAATAATATAATATCAGAGTGCGGAAAGGGAAATATTACATTCCAAATGATCAGTAGTTTTGCGGAAGCGTATAAAATCAATAGTTATAAGATGATCAAAGCCTAGATGATAAATACTGTAGTTAATCCATTTTTCATTACCATCTAATAATTATTAACAAGGGTATAACAGTAAATGTTTTTACATGGGCCTACGCTCTAAAATAAACAAAAGGGGAACAAGTCCCAAGAATTCTCACGGCCCGTAGGCACAATCGTCACAAGGACACCCGTTGCCATGTTCCTCTAACACAGCTTCCGGCTCCTCCGTACCTGCATCATAATCTAAAAATTGTGTACACGAGGCGGTTAGCTCTCCACTGAGCCAGTGAGGGGATGGGGATGCACAAACACACAATTCACATAGTCCAATGATGCATGCATATGTTAAGTAAATTTTTCACCTAACATCACAACTAAGTCAATGGCATATGCTACTGTGACAACTCGGGAGACACTGTGGGTCACTTAACTTATCGCCACAATGAAACCTCAATTGTCACCTGGGACCTACGCCGATCGAAGCCTCCAAGACCACTCAGTGGCAGACCCCTGATAACCAATACTACCATGACTGGCCTCTCCCACCTCCACAGAATCCGATGTACTGATTACCCAACACCTAAACCCCTGTTGGTAAGGGTCATAGCATAAGGGTGTAAAATCCTAGCCACCACTACATACAAGTCCTATCGTCCGAGAAGTAATCCGGCGCATCAACTTTTCATCCGGTTTAGTGCCCGGTTACACAGACAGACACAGCGCATACTGATTCAACATGACATTCAACATAATTTTTCATAAATATATATAGTATCCGGGGTTAGCACCGGCACCCACCGGCACCGAGACCCATCAAAGTAAAGCATCTCCAATTAACATCATAACATTCATATATAAAAGTATGCAATATGCGCAAGCATGCTTAATAATTTATAATGATGACATAATATACAATGCAATAATAATATCAAGCCCAAACAACCAAACCCACTCACAATATGTGTTATGTCCCGATGTTATGAGTTGTCGCCGAAATCAAGTAACACGTCACAAGATGAATATATTAACCTAAACAAAGAGTGAAATAAGGTTAAACGAGCGAAGGGAAAGGATCCCCAAAAGGTCTCCCATAATCACTTAAGTATAAGGTTTCAGAAACAAAGTGGTTGCAGGAGTGGTTTCATGCCCAAATTCGCAACCACATGTAAATCCGAGGAAACCAGGGGTTGGACGTTTAGTCAAGGTTTGCGTGTGGTTTAGAAACGAACCGAGTGTAAATCCTAGGAAACCGGGTTCAACAGTTTAGTCAAGGTTTGCGGATGTGGTTTTAGAAAACTGAAACCGAGTGTAAATCCGAGCTTCACAGGGGCCTTCTCGGGAAGGTAATTTCAGGATGGTTTCTTGCAGGTCTAAAACCACATGTAAATCCTAGCTAACCAGGGGCTTAGGAAGGTCTCTGCCAAGGGTGGTTGCAGGTGTGGTTTCTCAGGTCTGAAACCACATGTAAAACCACATACCTGCAGAATCGAAAATTGAAGGGTTTCTTGCTAGGGATTCATTTTTCAAGGGGTTTAAAGGTAGGGAGGCTTCAAGAAAGCTTCCTCCTAGGTCCATTAGGGTTCTAAGACCTCATTAGGTCCATGTAATCCCATGGATTTAAGAGGAAAAACAAAGATAATCTAATTTATGACATAATAGGGTAGAAACCTTAAATTTCTCAAATGGAAAGAGATTGCTTAGGCTTAGAGGTTGTAATGGAGTGAAATAACTCCACTATAGTGTAGGTTTAGAGGTTCCATCGATTCCTTGGGTTCCAAGAGAACCCTAGGTCGAATTTCTCCCATTTCCCAAACCTCAAAACTCAAAATAGATGAAGAGATGTGAGTTTCAATGGCTTACCTTCCCCAATGTAGAAAAGCTCCACGTAGAGGGCTCCACAAGGTGAGGTTCCAAGCCTTCAACCAAGTTTTTCCATTCCTCCTTCTCCTTTTCTCCTTCCTTCTTTCTTCTTTCCTTCTTTCTTCTTTCTTCTTTCTCCTTTCTCTCCTCTTTCTCTCCTCCACGATTTAGGTTAGATGGGAGAAGAAATGAAAATGAATGCTTCTCCCCCCCCCTTTGTCTTATTTATAGAAAATGGGCTTGGGTCCTTTAAGTTAAATGGGTCAAATAGCTAAATGGGTACTTTAAGTTAAATGGGTCAAATAGCTAAATGGGTGGATCCAAGATAAATGGGTCAAGAGGGCTTAATGGGTTGACCCATGGTCTTATTTAGGGTACAGGAATGGGTTAACCCATCTTTGGGTCAAATAGAGTCAAATGGGCCCTCAAGTTGAATGGGCCTCTTAACTAAATGGGTCTGCCCACAGGTTTCAAATAGAAAAGAACCCACTTGGGGATGGGTCCATCCACCATGGGATTATAAGCCCATCACACGCTCCCTTAAATAAGTGGGACCCACAAATAGAATATTCCCAACTCAACTAAAATAGCCCGGGCGGTCTAAATCTTGACCCGCACTTCAAGGGCATCGAGGAAAAGGATAAATAAATAAGCCAAGGGCTAGAACTTACTTCTCCATTGCCATGGTGTCAATGGTAAGCCCGTATCATGGTCAATAATTTGTAACTGGGTTTGACCACCAGTGAGAATAGCTCACCAGCACGTGGCAGTGATAACCACACGTCACGGGGAAGAAATAATAATTAATTATGATCCGGGATGCGGGTATAACAACCATGACTGGCCTCTCCCACCTCCACAGAATCCGGTGTACTGATTACCCAACACCTAAACCCCTGTTGGTAAAGGTCGTAGCATAAGGGTGTTAAATCCTAGCCGCAGATATACTACATACAAGTCCTATCGTCCCGAGAGGTAATCCGGGCGCATCAACTTTTCATCTGGTTTAGTGCCCGGTTACCAGCACGTCACGGCGCATACAGTTCACCATGATATTCAACATAATTACTTCATAATGTATATAGTATCCGGGGTTCCGGCACTGGCACCGAGACCCATCAAAGTAAAGCATCTCCAATCAACATCATAACAATCATATATAAAAGTATGCAATATGTGCAAGCATGCTTAATAATTTATAATGATGGCATAATATACAATACAATAATAATATCAAGCCCAAACAACCAAACCTACTCACATATAAGTTATGTTCCGATATTATGAGTTGTCGCCGCAATTAAGTAACACGTCGCAAGACAAAAACTTTAAACCTAAATAAAGAGTGAAAATAGGGTTAATTAAGTAAAGGGACGGATCCCCAAAAGGTCTCCCACAAATCATTTAAGTATAAGGTTTCAGAGGCAGGGTGGTTTTATGGGTGGTCTCATGCCCAATTCCTGCAACCACATGTAAATCCTAGCTAACCAGGGGCTTAGGAAGGTCTCTGCCAAGGGTGGTTTTACAGGTGGTTTATCTCAGAACATGAAACTGCACCTAAAATTGACTTTAACAGGGGCTTATTCAGGGGGTGGTTGCAAGGGTGGTTTCTCGTAGGTCTTAAAACCGCATGTAAAACCACATACATGCAGAATCAAAATTTGAAAGGTTTCTCACCAGGGGTTCCTTTCCTAAGGGGTTTAAAGGTAAGGAGGCTTCAAGGAAGCTTCCTCCTAGGTCCATTAGGGTTCTAAGACCTCATTAGGTCCATGAAATCCCAAGGATTTAAGAGGAAAAGCAAAGAGAACCTAATTTAGAACATAATAGGGTAGAAACCTTAAATTTCTCAAATGAAAAGAGATTGCTTAGGCTTAGAGCTTGTAATGGAGTGAAATAACTCTACCATAGTCTAGGTTTAGAGGTTCCATCAATTCCTTGGGTTCCAAGAGAATCCTAGGTCGAATCCCATTTCCCAAACCCCAAAACCCAAAATAGAAGAAAAGATGTGAGATTTAATGGCTTACCTACCCCCAATATAGAAAAGCTCCACGTAGAGGGCTCCACAAGGTGAGGTTCCAAGCCTTCAGTCAAGCTTTTCCATTCTTCTTCCTCTTTTTCTCCTTCCTTCTTTCTTATTTCCTTCTTTCCTTCTTTCTTATTTCTTCTTTCTCCTGTCTCTCCTCCACGATTTAGGTTAGATGGGAGAAGTAAAGAGAAAGAATGCTTTTCCCCCCCTTTTGTCTTATTTATAGAAAATGGGTCTTGGGTCCTTTAAGTTAAATGGGTCAATAACTAAATGGGTTGATCCAAGTTAAATGGGTCATTAAGCCAAATGAGTACTTTAAGTTAAATGGATCACCCATTAGTTTTATTTGGGTAAGAGAAAGGAATACCCAACCTTGGGTCAAATAGAGTTAGATGGACCCTTAGGTTAAATTGCCACTTGAGCCCAATGGGCCTCTTAAGCTAATGGGTCTGCCCACTAGTTATAATTAGGACAGAACCTAATTAAAAGATGAGCTCACATGATATGGGTATAATTGCTCTTTACATGTTTCCCCAAGGTAAGTGGGGCCCATAAGTGAATTATTCCCAACTCAACTAAAATAGTCCGGGCGGTCCAAACCTTGACCCGCACTTCGAGGGTATCAAGGGAAAGGATAAATAAATAAGTCAAGGGCTAGAACTTACTTTTTCTTTGTCATGGTTTGTCCCCTATGACCTCGAACAGTTTCCTCACAGGCAAACCCGTACTGTGGTAAAAAAATTTATAGCTGGGTTTGACCACCAGTGAGAACAGCTCACCAGCATACGTGGCAGTGATAACTACACGTCGTAGGAAAGAAACAATAATTAATTATGATCCGGGGTGCGGGTATAACATGGCATCTGTAGCTCAGCATTGTCTATTCTGTTGATTAGATAACTTTACGAGTCAGATTGATAAGTTGACTCGCAGAATCAATATTTCACATAAATATCCCATTGTGAGTAGTTGACTGATATTAGAGAAAGTGGGCTGTCTGTTGGATCATATTTTTCAAGTTTTTTAGGAGTACATTGACCAAGTATGTGAGCCAAACCCAAGATTAGAAGGGAAGAACTGAAAAGAAAAATGTTTAAGAGCATGACCTAAACTCTTACCATCCTAGGAGCTCTGAAACCATGATTTTGCAGAAAACTGGTAGTCAATAGAAATATTGGAATCATTCTAGCAGCACAACTTCTGTTTTGTCATGTTTATTGGTGTAGGACTTGGCGGCTGCCTCCGTTGAGGAAAAAAAAATCCTCTACAGTGCCCAAATCTTGCGGTGCATTGCAGTGTGCGCCTGAGAACTCGACACGTGGAAGTTGCGACATCCAACAGTGTCGAACTTGAGAAAAAAAAAAAAAAAACTTGCATCAAGCACGCACCGTTGGATGAAGCTTCTTCCACGTGTCGAGCTCTCAAGCCCACACTGCAGAGGATTTTAATCCCTCTGTTGAGTTCTCTTCTTCCACCAACAACCGTCATAGGGAATCTCCTTTTGGAATACTCCTTTATAGGGGTATGCTAAGCTAATTATGATGGTGCCTCTATCAAAGGATTAGCTATTGGTTATGGTGTTTGCCTCCGGTATACTTTTTGACGGGTGTTGCTCTAAAAAACAGCTCTAGATCTGCATTTTTTTTTCCTGAATGTGCAGCCATGTGGTTAGGTCTTATAATTTTCTTTGGAGTTGGAAATTCAGAATATCAAGGTGGAATCAAAATGTGCTGATTTAATCACGTGTGTTGACATTTTTTTTAATAATCCCTCATAGGGAAAGTTTCTCCTTTCATCCAGGACATTTGGAGCTTAATCTTTAATTTTAATTTTGTTATTTTTTTGCATGTTTTGAGCAGGTCTACACTCTTCTGCTCATCTTTTAGCATCATTTGCAATCCTTCCTAATGTTTCTTCTCTTTGTAAATTGGGGGGGGGGAGTATGCCCCCTTTTTCCTTTGGGATGTACTTCAAGTTGACCATTGCTTTTGTTTGGTAACAAAGTTCTACATGTAATGACAATTCTATTTCCTTATCCCTCCCCTTTCCCCTGCCCCTCCCTCTCCATATCCCTAGATTGTAAGAAAATTCTCATAATTAGGAAGTATTTATCTAAAAAACAATGCCTGTAAATTTTTATTTTTTTTTTGGAATTCTTATACATAATGGATGATATAATTGAAATATGGGAAAAGGTTGGGCATGTCACCAAGGTGTCTAGCATGTTTTATCCTCTCTCCTCCCCCTTTGGATAAGACTCACTTGCCTTCTTGTGTCCAACCTTATGATTGATGTATGATGCTAGCTTATTGAAAGCTAGCAGCATGACCAACACTCTCCCTTGAAATAAATCACTAAACTTGACATATGATTTATTTAGAATTTTGTTACTTATTCCAATTGTCAAAACTATCAACGACCAGAAGAATATTTTTCTATATTTAAGTTATTATTTACTTAGGTTGCATCTGATATTCATTCTTGAAATAGATTGTGGGTCTAAAATGCATTCTGAAGTGGAAAAAAAATAGAGAAGGATAGGAATTCAAAATGCGTTCTAGGCCCATAAGTCATTTCAAAAATACATACCAAACACAACCATAAGCTTCTCTTTCTAAGTATTTACTTAAGTTTAACAATGTCTATTTTACATACGTACCTATCCTCCAATTGGAGTCTGTTTCTTCTCCCTCATTTTCAAGTACTTTCGGAATAAATCATGGGGGAGCTATAGGATCCCGTGAGTCCCATGCTCATATCCCATACCTCCTTTGTTTCAACAGTACTTTCAAGTGACTATAGAGTATACGTATAGTTAATCCTTTGGTTTGATCTTTGGATTCCGAATTTTCAAACATCCGCAGCTCCATTTCTTCTTCCATATGGAGCTCCAACCTATATTGTTGATTTTATTGACCAAGTACTTCACAATGGAATGTTCGACGAGTTCATGAATGGTGGCCTCCTGATATTGCTTATAAAATCCTCTCAATCCCTATTTCAATTTCCAAAAGTTTTGATATGACTCCCTAATCCCTTACCTGAAGGTCGTGCTTGGCGTGTTGGTCAAGTGCTCACTTGTTGAATGCTTGGTCACAGGTTCAAGTCCTGGAAATCGTCTCTTTGGAAATAGAGGTAAGGTTGCGTACATTTGATCATTCCCAAACCCTACTAAACGTGGGAATCGTGTGCGATTATTATCACCCTCCTTCAACTGTAGCTGTGCTATCTTTGGATTTTATGGTACATGGTTCCTCAATTGGCTACCCAAGTGCTTTAGGTATTGGAGGTGTTTTTTGTGTTGCTCAAGGGCTCATTACGCTCTCTCATCAGCTGCTTAACAACAAGGTTATTGAACTTACTTCTCATCAACCTTTTGAAGTGAGTATAGTGGTCTCTTCCTTGTCGGATTGCAGTTTGTAGTTAGTTTCAAACCTGCAATCAATAGTTCGTAAATAGCACAATTTAACCATTGTGCTAAGGCATGCACACTACAACAGATTTGTACTAGGGGTGCAAGTTTGGCCCTGTCGGCCCAAACCCACCTTGGCTTGCCTTGAGCCCAAACAACGCTTGGGATGAGATACCTAGATCTGAGGGTAGGTCAGGATTGAAAATTTCTGACCTTGAGTCAGGGTCAGATCAGGCTAGGGTTGGGGTCTGCTGAGTCGATATAACAATACATTATTGTTCTATGTTTTCTTATAACAATTATAAGGTTATAATTTTTTATTAATTTTAATTTGTTATTTAGATGTTTGAATGTCACTTAAATTTTTAGTGGGATTTATGTTTTCTTACTGTAATTGTTTATTTTAACCATGAGTGATCTAACATACTATATATAAATCGATTTTAAATGATTTACATAAACGGTTTGATTCGATTTAAATCATTTAACTAGAACAATCTCAAATTTAATACCAAAATCGAATCATTTATTAAACGATTTTCCGATTTTGATTTAAATGGTTCGATACCGTGATTTAAATCTCTGTTAGTCCTTAACAATTGGTAAGAAAGACCTCCAATTCCAATGGAATTATAATAAATGCCACGAGAATCGATGAATAATATCATTGACTCTTGAGTCAAGGTCTTTTTTTTTAAATCTTTTTTGATAAAGTTGAGTCATGGTCTTCGACACGAAGCTTCGGGCGTAAAAGACCAACTAGAGGCTTGACTTCAAGCGACGGCCAAGGCGTCAACGAGACATGATACAGAGAGAGAGAGAGAGAGAGACACGAGAGATTGAGATTTCTACGCGTTTCCATTTTTACGGCTGAGTTCACTTTGTCTTTCTCTCTACGTGTGTTGATTGTTTCTCTGTGTTTCTTTTATAAATTCGGCATAGATACTGTCTTTCTTGTGCAGAGAGCCATTGCTTAGTACACAGTTCTCTTTCTTTTGGTCCCTCTTTCTGTCTTCTTCCTTTTGGTGTTTCATCGTCTCCTCTTCTCTGTTTCCGCTTTTGAGATCTGTGTTTGTATACTAGTTTTCCCGGTCAGATTTTTGAAACTCAAGTGAGAAATGAAGGTCAGTTTTCTCTCTTAATTAGGCCTAAATTCAGTTTAGATGTTTCGTTTTAATTAATTAATTCGTACTATTTCAGTTCATATGTACTTTAAACTAGATTTCAACTACTTTTTTGATGAGTTTTGATTCAAAGCAGTGCAGATTTTACTTTCCCTGTTTCACTTTTGGGTGTATTTGTTTCCTTTTCTCCTTTTCTGGATTTTTTTTTATTCTGATTCTATTATTCGATTTGTATCTGATTCGATTTTTTATTTCTACTGCTATTTTGTTACAGGTAGTGGTGGTGGTGAAGGTTGACGTACATGACGATAGAGAAAAGCGAAAGGCCATGAAAGCAGTCTCTACTCTTTCAGGTATCGATTAGGTTTTCCAAAATCGAGCTTTTATTGACCTGAAGCAAGAAAAAAGCGAGTGAATTTAACAAATTTTACTTTTTTTCTTGTAGGAATCGATTCCATCGCCATGGATATGAAGGAGCAGAAAATGACAGTAATCGGAGAAGTGGATCCTGTAGATGTAGTTGGCAAATTGCGGAAGCTTTGGCGTACGGAGATGGTATCTGTTGGACCACCGAAAGAGCCTGAGAAGAAGCCAGAAGAGAAGAACATCGCCGACCTCGTTAAGGCATATGACGCTTATTATACTACTCCGTATAGGACACAATACTATGCCCCGGTTGTCTACAGTGCAGAGGAGAACCCCAACGGTTGTGTTATCTGTTAATTGGGAGTGTTTAGGGTGACAAAATTGAAATTTTTATCTATTATTGCTTAAGAAGGTTATGCCTAATTAAGTACCTTGAAGCCCTCCTCGATCTGTACAGTTTGGTTCATGGGGATGGTGGGTTTGTTGATTGATCTACACAGTTCTCTCTTTATAAGGGTTTGTGATGCATAGAGTGAATAATAGATTTTGAAATGAGAGAAAGAATGCTACCTGGTCGCATGTGGTGTGCCCCTATAGCGTATGGACATAAAGGTTATGCAAAATGATCACCACACCACCAGGAATTTCTGTCTTTCCATGGGGGTATGGTGGTCATTTGGTATTATCTTATGTTTAAGCGTAAAGACTGTGCACCACATCACATACAACCAGGTAGCGTTATCTTTCTCTTTTGAATCATAGTTCATTTTTGTCCAAAGTTTGTAAGCAGCCTTGATATCATCACTATTTCTAAAATTGAATGAAGTATTGAATGAAGTATTCCTCTCAGTCTCCTTGATGTAGAGTTGAATCACTTGAATGTTACAGTAAAACCAAAGTACAATAAGGACAGAGTCGTATCAGAGAGAGAAACACTCTTCTAGAATTATAGAATTGTTATACGTAATTTGTGATTAATACAGAAATACGA
This sequence comes from Telopea speciosissima, assembly GCF_018873765.1. NCBI lineage: Eukaryota > Viridiplantae > Streptophyta > Magnoliopsida > Proteales > Proteaceae > Telopea > Telopea speciosissima. Next base: position 82,516,119 of record NC_057916.1, on the reverse strand, counting down.
ATGGTAATGCTCAGTAGTGTGTTAAATGCATGGAAACATTGATAATATAATACAAAGTATGCAAAATAGAAAATAGATACTTAAAAAAGTAAACATTTATAACATAATCCAGAGTAAAGTATATAAAATGGATGGTATGTCTTCTTCAACAGTCAAAGTACGATGAATGTGTCTATCGTATACTAAAAAAAAAAAAAGAGACATATCTATATGTAGATGTATATGTTAGTGCTTGAATCCTTAAGTCCAAAAGCCAATGGGCTTTACTTAGGGCAATTACAAATAATTTTGACTCTTATTCACAAGTGTGAAAAGCACCCCCGATCCGGATCCAGATCCTCTACTGCTGAGCTGCCCGGCAGGACGGTACTGTCGAGACACAGTAAGGTGGAGAATGACCACCTTACCCCTGCCCGATTGCCTTGCCTGAGTAGGGGTAAGACGGTCATTCATCGTCTCTCTGTGTTTCGGCAGCAACATCCTACCGAACAGCTCGGTAGTAGAGAATCCAAATTGCTCCCGACCCAACTTGGACATCCCCAAGGAGAGATACTTTCCTTTTGATAGCACATCTTTTTAAAGTCTCATAAATACTTGTAAGCAAGTCCTATATGTGAACAATGTACGTGGGACTAAAAGTGTTTCTTCACCTTTTTTTGCTTTCTTATAAAGCATCAAGGGTGAGTGACTTCAATTTTTTTTGGTATTTAGTCAAGACTTCAATTAACATTACCAAAACAATAAGGGGAAATATTTTGAATTCTATTTTTAAAACTGACTTCAAAAAACCTATTTAATTCAAACAATATAAATTTAGGGAGAGGGATCCCTCCAACACCCGTGTGCAATTTTGGGCAAAGGAGGGGGTATTTAGGGAAAATCAGTCAAATGGGAGGGAGAGGGGGTATTTAGGACATTTACTAGGAGTTTCTAGTGTATCGGGTGGGGGTGTGTAATTTCGGTTTTAAGGGAGTATTGTGAGAAACATTAAACCATAAAGTTATTTAAGATCCATGATTTTAGGAATCGATACTAGATTGGCCGATGCTATTATCAATCGCATCAGCCAATTTGGATCGGTACTGGTCAATCTCCAATCCATCTCCAATCCAATACCATGAGGCGTAAACTAAAGCCATGTTTTACCAAAAAAAAAAAAACTAAAGCCATGTTAAGATCCCAATATGGGAATATTCTCAATAATGGAATGTTCCTCTTAAGTTTTTGTTGTTCAATTTCATTTTGGATTGTCTATTTTGTTTTTTGTTTTATCTAGGCCTAATTTATATGACCATGTGTATGTCCATGTGTCTATTTTTTTTTCCTATTTTTGTGTAAAGGTCCCCCTAAGGGGCAATTGACTAAGCCCAGTCTAGTCCTAATTTATATGCCCTTGTCCATGTCCATGTGTCTATTTTTTTCCTATTTTTGTGCAAGGGTCCCCCCAAGGGGCAATTGACTAAGCCCAGGGGACCGCAACTGCCTTGTAATATTTAGCAACAGCTCAGTCCTCATGCAATGATGATATCCAAAGACCCTTGTAAGAGTATTCAACCACCCATTTCAAAATAGAATGAGTCAAAACATTTTTCATATATATATATATGACCGAAACACAAGAATCAGACCTAAAATCATAGACTGAGAGAGTTTTTATACCCTCAACCACTATAGAAATGTCCATGTGTGTTGACCCTTTGGGCTATGCTTGGATATCAAGAAAAGAAAACATTAAAAAAAAAAATGATTTTAAAAAAAGTGATAAACACATAAATCAATTATTATATCATCATAATTTTTATCACGTTATATTTAAGTAATAAAATGACCTGTAACCCTCTCCCTCCTTATTTTATGTATAAATGACCTTTTGACTGAGAAATATAATTTTGGGGACTTGGGTTTGAAGGGTCATGATATATGATTACTTAAGCTACTAGTCTTCTATTGGCTCAAAGTACCAGCCATCCAAAATTACTTGGTCAATGAGAGTTCTATATTATAGGACAAGGGTGGTTGAGGTCTCATTTGTTTATATTTGCTTTCAGTTTTCAACTTATCCTAGTCTTCTTTCCTTTGCCGCATTTTCGAATGAAATAGATTCGCAAATAGGGCTGAAAACATTAACTAAAATTAGTTTAGTAAATTATGATTATTTCTTAGCCATTTTATGAAGGTCAAGACTCAAAATGGAATCTTATATTGATATATAATAAGAACAAACTCAGTTAGAACTACATGTCATGGAGCTTTGATTTGAAAGGCAATTTGCAAATTACAATAAGTAATTAGTACAATTTATCGACATTATCTGTGAAAAAAATAGTTTACAGGCTTAGATGCAATATTAATGCTATTCTTTGGCATAATTCCTATTCTATGATATAATATAAGCATAGAGGATGAGCTTGGTATTTAAAAAAAAAAAAAAGAAAAAAAGATGAGCTTCTAGATAATTGGGTTTAGTGTAAATCTAGGGAAGGTCGTAAGTAGGGATGCAAATGGATCGGATTCAACTTAGATAATGTTATATCCACATTAGCATTCGATTAGTTTCTGGATGGATTCGGATAGTGTTAAACAGATACGAATCAGATATTTTATCCATTTACATGAATATATAGCATTTTGAATAGCTATACCCTATTTGTATCCACATTTGTTTAACTTTGGAATGGATTTGAATAATACTAACTGGATAAAGACAAGGATTTTTGCTATTCATTTATACCCCTAATCGTAAATTGGATCTCCTTGTCGTCACCTATTTTTGAAATAGTAGTAATAGTAGTGGTATACTAATTGTACTAATAAGTATGGCCCGTCTCTTTTGGGTCTTTGTCTGACCCCACAATGGGGTTTACTACAAAAACCAAAAAGATGTAATAATATAGGCATTAATATGGTGAAATCATTGGCATAACCTTTTTAAACTAGGTATCCCCCACCCACCCCGATAGGCCACAACCCCCAAAGAAAAAACAAAGGTAGAAAATCAAATTTCAAACGTGGAATTAAAAGTAGATTTTATGTAAGACTAACTTTTCCTTCGTTTACCTCAAAAAAAAAAAAAAAAAAAACAAAAAAAACTTTTCCTTCACCTGTGGAGATGTGGAGTAGATAAATCTCTTCTCCACCGTGGAATTAAGAGTAGATTTTTATGTAGATCTAGCAATAACAAACTTAGCCTACAAGTACATGGATTTCAAATAAAACAAAGTAAAAAAAAACTGAGGTCTAAATAGAAAAAAATGTTGGGTACAGAGGAGGGAATGAAGATATAGGAAAACAAGAGGGATGGAAAATGAAAAATGGATAATAATAATAAAAAAAAAAAAAAGGGATAGAGGCATAGCCTAGCAAATAGTTGTCGTTTTCTTGTCATTTCTCGACTTCATGGTGAGACATAGACATTTTTTAGTGAGAATGGGAGAAAATTTTATAGCTTCCAAGGCATAATTTGAAAACTGAATAAAAAATCTTCTCTCGCTATCAGACATACCAAATGTCATAGAGTTGAGAAATTGTTACAGTGTTTTACTATTTTTTTTCTCTTTTCTATCCATCTCTATCCAACCAAATACAGCCTAAGTATCGCTTATACCTTTGAATATATAAAAAGAAAGTTATGGCTAGAATTCTTTTGGAGGGAGATCGACATTGACACCATATTAATGAATCGCTCTCCTCTAATTCATCATTGTCAATCAATTGTAGGAAAACGAGACTCCCCAAATTTGCAAATTAGCCACAAATAGAAACCGGAAATGATTTAAACACCGATGATGTTAAGTAGCATTAGGATTTTGGATTCATTCCATGCATCTTCGTCTTCTTTGGCTTCTCTATTTTCTAGAAAATTACAAAAGGAGAAAAATAATAGAGGAAGATATATGGGTTTCTCCTCTTATATTTATTTATAGAATTATCGTTATTTTTATTATTATTATTATTTTATGTTGGTAAAGAAGCAAGAAAAAAAATGAGAATTGCAAAAAGAGATAGAGGGGGGGGGGAGGGGGGGGGAGGAGGAACAGTAACGCCTTCTCAGGAGGGATCAAGCGAGGAGGACAAAAAGCGAGATCCGAGAGAAGGAGAGAATATGGTGTTTCATATCATCATGTCAAAGGTTGTGAATTGCTTGCACTTTCTCTTCCATGTATTTGAATTTAAAAAGTTTTGGGTTAAATAAGCATGAATCCCCTAATTCGTTCAAAAATTCCTGGCAATTCCACACGCATCCGTTTGATGGATCGTTCTCCTCTCAGGCTCTCTTGTAAGGGTAATCAACCATTGTCCGGGAGGGGTGAGGTCGTTATTTACGTCTTCCTATGAGAGGAACCTGCACACCTGATCGGACAAGGAATCTCAGAGGAGAAAAATTTTCCCTTTGATAATTCTACAGGCATTCCCCTGATCTGAAATTTAAGATTACAATGTACAATTATACCCTCTAAAGCATAATTACCATAATACCCTGAATTAAAAAAAAAAGATAAAAATTGAAGGGGAAAAAATGCAACCCAAAACAACTTTGCCCTTTCCCTTCCTCGAACACTCCCTCCGCAACCCTAGTTGGAGACTTGGAGCTTAGCGGCGCCGGCGATTTATCCTCTTGGGCTCATCCCTTCCTCTTCTTCGTCTCTTTGTCCAATCAACTACAGCGGCAATCTTCCTATCCCCTGCTGGTGTTTAGTATTGTGTTGACCGATCGGCCGGCGATTAACTCGTTCTATTGATATTTGTAAGGATTGCATGATAGCTTCATGGAGAAGGCATGAAATTAAAACATGGTGGTCCCCTCTCCTTCCTCTATGGATGTCGAAGCTGTCATTCCTTTTCCAAACCTCAATTTCTGACCCCTTTGGGGAAGTGGAGAGTCCAATGACGAGTGGATTTCTGCCGATCCATCAATTCCAGCACCAGTCCCATGTAAATGTACAAACAGGCTACCTATTTTACTAAAACATTTGTTTAACAGACGCGGATTTGGGGTTTTTTATTAGAAACCCTAGACAATGGAATTGGGGTTTTTCTGATTTGAATTAGTCAAAACCCTAGAACAATGGATTTGAGAGGAAGGAGAAGGCAAAGATTTTCACAGATTTTGGAGGATGGTGTGGTGGATATCTACATTTGTAAAAGAAGAAGAAGAAGAGGGCATTAGTGTCATTTACCCCATAAGGGTATAATGGTCATAATAGAACTTAAAAATTCCTAAGTGGACATGCAATGGTAACATAGGTTGGGTAGGGTTAATTTCTTAATAACAAATAGGAAAGAGTAAAAACGTCTTTTCAAAGTACAAATAGGAAATGGTAGTTAGACCAATAAAAAAAATTTAACATCTAACATCTAATATTAACGGCACGGACTAAAACATGGAGGGAAAATTTTTGGACAACTTATGGGTTGCATGCGTTTTAATCCAAAAATTTTGGAAGGGTTGGGCATGGATTTAGGTTTTGTTATCGGTATCAGTCATGTATCGGTTACTATGTATCATTATCGATATAGTATGGATACATATGTATTAGTCTATATGTTCGATTAAAAGTGGATCTTTACAATTAAAAATGTTTTTAATATTGAAATCAGCCCGATATGATCAATCCATATCAACATCGACATTAGTAGCGATTAACACTAATACTGATACCGTGATTTAAAATTATGAGTTATTTTTTTTTTTGATGAAACAAAATGTAATTAAACAAATCACACACCAATGCCAAAAGGTTAACCGACTTTTGAGACTATGGAATGGCGGATATACACAAGTCACAAGCAACAAGAAAACAATATCAATTGGTAACGGTTTTACCTCTATTTTTTTTCGATTTTGGTCCGATGAGGTCTGATTTTTATTCGGTTTAATAATATCCCAAACCAAAGTTGGCCCAACAAGAAATCGTCGGTTGAGTTTGACACCCTATTTAACAACATTAGAATACTGGGTCCCACATAAAGGCCGGCATTAAAAAGCGCCCTTTGGATATACATCGCCGTGCCAACAATGAGTCCCCATTCCAAAAGTATGGGACCGTATGTTTGATGCATTGTATACCGCTCGATCAGAACTGAACGGATGAATGGAGAAGGATATGCGACCGCGACAAATATTAATATTTACTATTGAGTCAACAAGGTCTTCGAAATGTTGCTTGACTTGTAAAGTAAAGGCCAACGCGTCGCTTTAAGAGAGAGAGAGAGAGAAACGCGTTTCCAACGGGTTTCCTTTTGTATGATGAGTTCTTCTCTAGGGCCTTGTGTTTATAAATACCGCATTAGACCGTCTCTTTCTTTCTTGTGCAGAGACTCATAGCTAAGGAAGACAGTTCTCTCTCTCTCTCTCTCTCCTTCCTTCTGGTGTTTCATCGTCTCTGTTAATTTCCACTTTTGATCTGTAGTTGCTTATCAGAATATTTGAAATTCAAGCCAGAAATGAAGGTCAGTACGTTTTCTCTCTTAATTTGGCTCAAATTCTCAGTTCAGATGCTTCATTTTAATTTAATTCTTACTTCCTTATCGTCTTTGTTTCCGCTTTTGATATACTTTCCATGTTTTACTTTTAGAGCTTTACAGAATCTCAACTTCTTAATAGATACCTACTTTATATCACATCTTTGGTGGATTTGTTTTCCTTTTCTTGTTCCTTTTCCCCTAGTCATTCTAGGTTTTTTCTGATTTTATTATTTGTATGAATCTGATAGGATCTTTTGATCTCTGTTGGTATTTGTTACAGAAAGTTGTGGTGAAGGTTGAGTTACATGACGACAGAGCCAAGCAAAAGGCCATGAAAGCAGTCTCTACTCTTTCAGGTATGAATTAGGTTTTCCGAAACTTAACTTTTCTGACCTTAAGCAAGAAAAGCGGGTGAATTTAACAAGTTCTGTTTTTTTTTTTTAAATTTTGGGTAGGAATCGATTCCATCGCCATGGATATGAAAGAGAAAAAAATGACAGTAATCGGAGAAGTGGATCCTGTAGACGTGGTGTGCAAATTGCGGAAGTTTTGGCACACGGAGATGGTTTCTGTTGGGCCACCAAAGGAGTCCGAGAAGACGGAAGAAGCCAAGAAAGCAGAAGACAAAAGCATGGATCCTATGGCATATGAGGCTTATTATAATCCCTATAGGACACTATACTATCTCCCCAACAGCAACAACCCCTTCATTTTTTTGGGACAGTAGGGGGTGTGGGGGCCATGGTGTGTTAGGGATTCGAGAACAAACTGAAACTTCTTCTTTGTACACTTGGGATACTAGTGGTGGTGATGGTGTGTTGGTTGATTTTGATTTTTTTTCTTTCACTGAGATTGGTTGATTGCTCTTCACTGTTCTCTGTTAAGGGTGTGCGATGTACGGAGAGAATAAGTAAAATTTTGTAGTACGGATTCATCATTGTCCAAAATAATATCGGTGAAATGGTACAGGTAAAACAGTAAAACAAATCCTTCATTTTTTTAAGGAAAAATCAGGGGCAAATTTGTCCAAGGCCAATCCATGCAGATATCATATCAGTTTTGCAGATGATCAATACCCAATCCAATATCGTACTTAAAACCTATGAAAATAAGTGAACTGTTTTGATATAGTATTCAGCTTAAAAGCTTTAGCTCTAAGGGTGACCATGGATTTAGTGTATGGTACTAGATCACGTATTCATTATCCTAAAAACTGATAAGATACAAATATGTGGACATTTATCCCCTGAGGTTCGTTGATTGACATGGTTATGCAATTCCTCTCAGAGGGGGGGTTGAAATGATCATTCTACCCCTTGACCAAACACACTGCCCGGATAGGGTCCACCCTCCTTTTGTATAGTATGAATACATACGTATTAGTAGTCTATATGATCTAAAAGTGGATCTTTTCAATTAAAAATGATTTTTCGTATTGAAATCAGCAGGATACGATCGATTTATATCAACATTTTTTTTTGGTAAGAGATTTATATCAACATTGATATCAATAGCAACTAACACTAATACCGATACCGTGAATTAAAACCTAGGATTTGGCTGTTATCAATGGAAATATTGGCATCATTTCTAACAACAAGAATATTTCACTTGGTAACGGTTTTACATCGACGTTTTCTCGATTTTGGTTTGATTTTTATTCGGTTTCATAATACCCCAAACCAAAGCTGGCCCAACAAGAAATTGACGGTTAGGTTTGACACCCTATTTAATACCATTAGAATACATTTTGGATGTATAGCACGTGCGAACAGTGGGTCCCAATTCCAAAAGTATGTGTTTGATACATTGTTCACTAGTCATTTAATTGATCGAATACTTCCTGAAACCAAAACTTTGCGGCATTTTTTTTTTGGTAAAGAGTAAGTTTAGCCTTGGCCTCAGTCAAACAGAACTGGGAGAACCAGAGAATGGAGTTTGGCCAAACAGTCCTACACCGAATGGAGTAGACAATCTACTTCGATCAGAATTAAACGGATGAATCTACTAAAAGAAAAAGAAAAAAAAAGAATTAAACAGATGAACGAAGAAGGATATACAATCCTGACAGAAATTAATATGGAAGAATATTCTATGTACCGTAGCACAGCCTATGCAAGAGGTAGAATGATTATTGCACACACCCCCATGTGCTTGGGTACAGACTACGTTACCCCTATTAATATTTACTATTGAGTCAACAAGGTCTATGGAATGTGGCTTGACTTGTAATGTAGAGGCCAAGGTGTCGTTTTAAAAGAGAGAGAAACGGAAACTCGTTTTCCCTTATAAAAAGAGGGAGAACGAGAGAGAGAGAGAAATGCGTTTCCATGGCGTGTCCTTTTCTCTATGACCTTGTGTTATACGTTCAGCGTCAGATCGTCTCTTTGCTCTTCAGAGAGGCATAGCTAAGTGGACAGTTCTCCTTCTCTCTCTCTCTATCTCCTTCTTTCTGATCGTCTCTGTTTCCGCTTTTGATCGGTAGTTGCTTATTTGTTTTCCTTTCAGAATATTTGACACTCAAAGCCAGAAATGAAGGTCAGTTTTCTCTCTTAATTTAGCTCAAATTCTCAGTTCATATGCTTCGTTTTAATTTAATTCTTACTATTTCAGTTGGGATATACTTTCCATGTTTTACTTTTGCAGCTTTATAAAATCTTAACTTCTTAATAGATACCTACGAATATGATAATCCCCCTATCCCGATCGATTATTATTCAATTCGTTTAGCAAGCCAAAGGTAATTAAATGTCTTAAATATATTATTATGTCTGTCTATCCGATTAAGTTACCTTGTTGGATTTTGTTTTCTTGTTTTTATAATTTTATAAGTCAAGATAATGTGATTCTTTATCTATATTTTCTATTAGTTTATATATATTGTTTTATGCACCAGGGTACATGGAATCACATATCTATTACAATAAATACAAGGTAAAATCAAAAGTACAAAGAACACAAAGGATAAAATGGTCAAAATACTCATTTGTTAAGAAAATAAAGGGAATTTTGTCCGATACAGCTGATCCAGGCCGATACGATATCAGTATCGTATCGATTTTGCGGGTCACTGATATCCGTTTCAATACCGTGCACTAAAACCATGCAACTCTCTCTCTCTCCCTCCCTACCTCCCTACATAGGACGACGATGACGGAAATTTATCGTCTCAAGTGCGGGAAGGCACTGCCCAGTCCACTGATAGTGCACCACATTTAAGAATCCAACTGTCCATCCAATACTTGAGAGGATAAAAAGACTCCACTACCCATTTTTTACGGTTGGATTCATAAGTGTAGTACACTGGATGATGAAATTCCCGATTACCATAGTCTCCACATGTAATAATCATTCGGAGAAGATTTCATTTCCCATTTTCCATGGGACCTACTCACTTATTCATCCAATTTCTCTCATATATTACCACATTGGTATTCTATAATTCTATTGTTTTCAATCATGATATTGTAGAACAACACATGAATAGCGATTTAACCGGTGTCAACAGTTAAGTAATTGAGATTTCCTGTCAACCATTCGATTCTAAACAAAGATAACATCATCGATTTGCATGTTAGTCCAGCTCCAGCTTGGGTGAAGCTGTGTAGTAGTATCATATTACTAAGTTAAAAGTACTATCCGTAGTTGAAGAAAACATAGGGAAATCCCTGGTCTTATCGTGAATTTTTATCTTCTCCTGTTACAGTACGGTGCAATAGCGTATCCTGCGGTGCTGTAGAGATCATATGGCACAGCGGGCCCCACATGGTGCACATGGCCTTTGCAGCCGCCGCATGATGCGTTACTGCATCGTGCTGTAATAGGAGAGGATAACGATTCGTCTTATCATTACCTTTAACATAGGGAAATCTCTGGTCTTGTCGTTATTTTGGTAGCAGAGAATCAGAGACTCGGAGACTTGAAAAGACATGTCCGTCCAATTACCCAGGCCTGTCAAAAACCCGAACCCGTCCTGAGCCCGCCCGGACTCGATCTTGATTTTTCAACCCAAAGGGCGGGATTGGATTTAGCATCACCCTTGTCCTGTCGGTCGGGTCGGGCTCGGGTTTAGGCCCCCGGCTTAGCTCAGCCCGACCCGATGCTATATAGGTAGGGCTTTTGGGGGTCTATTTTGTACCGTAGGAATTAAGTTTTTCGTTTTTGTTAGAACCCGTAGGATTTAAATTGGTTTAGAAAATGCAAAACCCTAATCTCCTAAGTCCTAACATTTCATTTCCTCTCCCACCCAAGTGTCTGGATTAGCCTCATCTATCTTTCTCGTTTGGACTTTGGAGGAGAACGTTGACGAGGAGAACTGCAAGGTGAGGTTGCTTTTCTCCTTGTTTTTTTCCTTTCACTGGGTCGAACCCTAGATGGGGTTGATCGAAGTTTCAGAGGGAAAAAAAAAGGGGTGGTCGGCGTTTTCGCTGGGAATCGACAGTGGGTTTTTTTTTAAGTCAAATTGGTGGGGTGATTTTCAGTGAAAATTGAAGAAGTTATCTGGTTTGGGGTCAAGGAATTGGGTGGGAATGAGAGTCGGAGGGAGGAGTGTTTTGCTGTGAACGTCGAGGGTTTTTGTTTGTTCGCTGTTACAGGCTTATAGCAGGGAGTAATGAAAGGAGAATAGGTTGTTCATGTTGGAGTCGAGAGGGGGGGGTTGGGGAGATGAGGCTGCTGTAGATGATTTTTTTACAGCTCTCGGTGGCAGAGGGCAAAGGCATGGACGACAAAACTGGGTGTAGAATGTAAAACAGAGATCTCTTGAACTTTTGAATTAATGGATGGAAACTGATAGATACCCAAATCCATATGTTTTTTCTTAGATAATTATTTTTCTTAAATTTATCTTGGATTATTGAATATATATTTTTTTTGTGGCTTTTAGTAACCCGGCCTTCGGGTTGGTGTGATGGTATGTACATGTTTGATTTCATTACTGAGGACTTGTAATACTGCAGGTATTTTTCTTCTTGCGATCTATCTTCTATCTTTTGACTTTCAAGTTTTTTCTTTTCCTATTGCTATTCATACATAATAAAGCTTAGAAAGGAGAGCATAATGGGGAGAAATTTCAGATCTCAAGCTAACGAGATTCATTGAGTGTACTGTTTATAAGCTGTTCATTTTTACTGCTTCAAATTCAGTTAAAATGTTTTACTTGCAAGAGGCGGAATATGATAATCACAATGCTGACAATCCTAGAAACTGACAACCTGATCAACTTTGACATAGTAAACATTACAGGCATAAGAAAAACCATTTCCAAAAAACTAAAAATAAATTAAAGTTAGGGTCAGGGTCGATCAGGGTCAGGGATAGGGTCAATCAGGGCCAACTTGACCATGCCCAACCCAATCAGGGCTGGGTCCGGATAGGCAAAACCCTGACAGGGTCGGATTGGGTTGAGGGTATCTTAGACCCTGGCAGGGTTGGGTTGGGCTTTGGTTTAGGTTAAGGCCCTCAGGGTTGGGCTAGGGTCTAGGGCAGGCCCGGCCCAACCCGACCCATTGACACCCGTACCCATAACTCAAATATGACCTTTAGTTTTAAAGGTGCCATGTGTCAACAATGTAAGGGGTAAATGCAGCAAAATGGAGGATGTCAGTAATGGAGGAGATAAAAATCCAATAATGCACCATTCACCTCTTCTCCTCTATCTATTTCTCTCAGACTCTGGTTTCTTCACACATAGACGACCACTCTCTCACTTTCTTTCTTTGTCTGAGAAGTGAAGACTCGCATTTCAGCTTTCCTTCTGTTGTTGTTTGTTTCAGAGTTGTATCCTTCCATGGCCGAGAAAGCAACCTCTAAGCTCTAAGGTAAGACCTCGATTTGGGGCTTCGGGCAGGTAAACTTTTCTGCTCATTTTTTCTCCGAGCAGCTTGATATGCTATTGTAGTCTGAGTCAGTGAGGAAATATACATTAAACAAATCAAACGATAAATAAGTAAAACTGATAAGTGTGATAAATCATGGTAGTTTTTTTTTCCCGCTCTTCACTGGACAGCTTCCAATGAGTTTTTCTATATAGAGTTTGTGGAGCTGTGAGGGTGGAGAATCCTGGGGTTTTTTTAGGGTTCTAATTGTTTCCATATTGAATGCATGAACATCTTAGTCTTAGTTCTCTTTATTGCAATTTGTAAACAAATTTCTTTGTTTAGGTTGGATTAAGTTGGAATCCCTTCCTTTTAGGGTTAATAAATCATGAAAGGGAATAATGACTGCATTCCTTTTGGTTATGAGTGCATTTCTGTTAGATAATCCCGAATGGTTGTGTGTGTGTTTGCCAATCTGGTTGTGTGATTTCTGTAGAATTTCATGATTTCTTTGGTTATGGCTGCAAGTTAGTTCATGATTATGGCTGCATTATGTTGCTAATTTGGTAGTATGATTTTAGGGATGTTAATTTGCTCATATAGCCATCTTAGATATATGACAGACTTAGTTTGAGTGTTGTGCTCAGGTGTAGGGGAAGCAGGGGGTGGGGCAGAGTGTGTGAGTGTGTGTGCTCAGGTGTAGGGCAGCAAGGGGGTGGGAGGTGAGTGTGTGCTCAAGTGTAGGAGCAACAAGGGTTGGAGTGAGTGTGTGCTCACGGTTACAGCAAGGGAAAGGGGAGTGTGTAGTGTTGTGTGTGCACAGCTGTAGAGTTTGTGTGCGCCAAGGTAGTAGGGGAAGGGGTGGGGTGAGTGTGTTGTGCGCCTAGAGTGCAGAGGAAGGGGAGTACGGTGTGTATACTCTAAGTGCAAGGGAAGGGGAGTATAGTGTGTGTGTGTGTGTGTGTGTGTGTGTGTGAGAGAGAGAGAGAGAGAGAGAGAGAGAGAGAGAAGAGAGATAAAATGGAGAATAGAGAATGACTTACAGTGGCCGGAAAGACTTGGAGAGAAGCTCAGGTGCAAATCCCAAGGATTGTGCTGCAGAATTATCACCAAACTAGGCTTCTTTTATTAGGAATAAGTCTAGGGTTGGGATATATATATGTTGGGCCTTTGATCCCAAGGGTTTTCTATGTAATAGGCCACTTTAATGAGCCTAAATTAGGGGTATATATGTTGCATACGGGATTAACCCAATACTTAGTTTATTTTTATGTTTTTTAATTGAACCGGTTCAAATTGGTTGCATCCAATTGGTTTAATTTAAGTGATCATGTGACTTGGTTAAGTGATCATGTGGCAACTTAAGTGGTCATGGGATGTAAGTTGGGTTGGATTAGGACTCTGTAAGTCCTGCCATGTTTTGTGTCTATTTCCTTTAGTATTCTAGTTTCCTAGTCAGTTTAAGTTACCTAATAGCTTAGGGATAGGGTTAGGCCATTCCTTTTTAGTGTCTAAGTCTAATTTTGAGTCTTCTATATAAGTTTGTAAGGGAGGCCAGCATTACATACGAATTTGATTAATAAAAATTAGCTTTATGCTTGCTGCCATTGCTGCTGCTCTTTATGAGTGTATATCCTTGTGGATCTCAAAGTGGAAGGGATTGGTGGATCTCCAATCGATTCCTTGCATCGTGAAGATCGGGAGGGCTGCTACTTATCTCCTTGCATCTTGTAGATCGGGAGACCCCATTGTTCATCTTTAAAGCTGCTGCCATTGAAGATCAGTGTTCAAGTAAGTACTTTACAGTTTCAGTAATCACCCTTCTTCTCCTAATCCTCTAAACCCAGCCCCATCAATCCCCATTGCCAGTACTCAATCATTACTACTCTCCTCATCCATCCATCAAACCCTAACCTCCATTAAAACCCGAAGCCTGCAAAATAATTCTGCCCTAAATTGCAGAATTTTGTAACTCATCCGAACCCTAACTTCCTTATACCAAAATAACCCCCTAGACCTGCCCATTAATACCCTATAAACCCCTTTCCTAAAATCCACCCCTAAACCCTAGATCCTGAAAATACTCCATTTTTACAAGGCCTCTAACCCGAAACCCTAGATTACCAACTTCCTCCAAATCAATCCAAACCTACACCAATAGACTCCTAAAAACCTGCACATCATTACCAAATAAAACCCTAGCTCGAAACCCTAACCCTAACCCTAATTTTTGTTCTATTTAGCCTAAGCTGTCCCAATCAGCCAGCCTTGTTAGGTGAACCCATTACCCTGGCTACTAGTGGGATTACTCCTACCTAGGACTACATCAGATTGTGTGTTGGTGCTGAAGTCCAATGGTTAGGCTAGATTTTTTATGTTTTAGTGTAAAGTGTATTTTGGTCAAAGGAATTTAAGGGGTTTTAACTGTTCAAAAATGGGTAACGGTTGAAATTATGGTACTTAGTGGGTGTGCTTTAGATTATAGGCAAACGTTAGGGGATGTCGCTGATAAATTTATTACTTTTCATATGTTCTCTATATTCTATATGATTTTGGTTTCTTTTCTATGTGATTAGTAAGTAGTATTGTTGGATTCTAATCAAGTTACAGATGTCAAATTTTTCCATAAGTTTCCTGCTGAGGAGTTTTTTTCTTTTCCTTTTTGCCTGGTTTGCCCAGATTTAGAAGCTACAACTAAGAAAAGGAGAACTGTGTTGGGGAGATTGAAGTGCTGCATTATGTGTGGAATCATAGCCAAATGTGGGCTTGGGTGGCGTCGGGAAACGGTGAAATGGTCGGACAATGAGCATTGGGGTATGATCTCCAATACACTCTTTTTTGAAAATGATTTTATCATTTCAATTTCTATATTTGATTGGGTTGGTTTCAAAATTCTTAGAAATAGCAAATATAAATCAAGACTTATCTATTTTGTTAGAATTTTTTTTGTAACCATTATGTTTACATTTAATAGTTGTAACCACTTTTTATGATAGAGTACTAGCCAATCGGCTTGGCAGAATAGGGGATTTAGGGTCAGCAAGTAATACTAATGTCGAGGCAGAATCTTGGGTCCAAACCTCTACTAAAAGTGGTTAGTTATGGACTAAATAAAATTCTAGACTGATAGGACTACTGATTATAATTCAGAATACCTGGTTTACCTAATTAGGCAGAATATGGAGAAATCCAATAACTCACAAACCAGTGGGTGGAATGCCCTCCAAGACTAGTCGAGTACCCCTTATATGATGCTGAATGAAGCCTCAAAATTTGGGCCAGTTCCTATGGTCGGATGCTGAGATCTTGAATGACCTTGAAATTAGTAACTAATAACTGATTTAGAAGCTTAATGGAGAACTTCCAATCTGGCCATAGGTGGGCTCAAAACTGGATTCAATAGAGGTCTGTGTGGAGTCTTTGTTGATGCTCCAAATATCACTCTAATTGGTTGAGTGGTTAAAGAGATACAGTCACCAAGTTGCGATAGTTTGGAGGGAGAAAACCCTAGTCGATGTGGCTGGTTTTCTTCCTATGAACAGCTCAGCTATCAATTTCAGCCACAATAGGGAGTTATTGACTGTTTTCAGCTATCAATTTCATCCTAGGGGAGACCTTCAACCAAGATTGTTGCTGATCTGGAGATATTAAGATCTCCCAATTCTGCCCTTCTGCTCCAGATTTGAATACCCATAGTCTTGATTACTGAAATCGAGATCTGTTAACATCTAATCTGTTGGTTCTGAAACTAACAGTAATGAATGATATTCTGCTGGGGCTATTAAAGTGTGCAATCTGTTCTTTAATCTGAGATCTGAGTTAACGGATTTGGCCTTCTCCTAGCCCCAATAAGACTCCTTGTTATCTTCTGATCTAACCACTGGATTTTATTGAAACTTTCAGCAAAGATTGCCCTACCTATATAGAAAACTGACCCGGATATCTGACCCATCTATTGGTTAGATTTTGATGTATGACTCTTCTCCTAAAACTGGATATTTGTCTCTCTGTTTTCGATTCTGTTTTGGTATTGGTTTTAACGTTTAAATCAGTATTACATACTCTGTACACCACTATATAGTTTATTAAAGGCTTCAAGTGTTTCTTGATTTCTTTCCCTCCCTATAGACCATACAATGATTAATTATTAACCTGAAATTGGACCAGGCAACTACCCCCCTATCCATTTTTCATGTATTTTGAATTAGGACAAATATTTGCATGTGTTTATAGATCAAAATCATGCAGAAATATATTGAAATATGGTTCTTTTTGTACTTGGCTACTTTAACAATGAGCCTGCTATATATATATATATATATATATATATATATGTACTGATAATTTTTAATGTTTCATTTGAACCATAACTTTTGTTTTCTTATTTCTGGAGTTATCTATTCCTTGATAGTTCAAAGTGAGTTGATCAATGAGAAGATGTGTAGAAGCCACCTGAAACATAGCTGGCTGTAATTTTTTTGGAAGAGGAATAAAAGACAGCTTCTATAGGTTTTGAGTTTTGAGTAAACAGATCTACTTGGCTACTATTTTTGAGATAGTAAGGTTTCTTTTGATTTGTACACACTGATAGGAATGATACCCTAAAACTACAGTTTGATGAACAATTCCATGATTTTATTTCAAACTACATATTTTTTTGAGTCTAGTTTCTCTTGGCTTTCACGTTTGAATCAGTATTACATACTTCGTACACCACTATATAGTTTATTAAAGTCTTCAAGTGTTTCTTGATTTCTTTCCCTCCCTATAGACAATACAATGATTAATTATTAACCTGAAATCGGACCAGTCAACTACCCACCTATCCATTTTTCATGTATTTTGAATTAGGACAAATATTTGCATGTGTTTATAGATCAAAATCATGCAGAAATATATTGAAATATGGTTCTTTTTGTACTTGGCTACTGTAACAATGAGCCTGCTATATATATATATATATATATATATATATATATATATATATATGTAGTGATAAGTTTTAATGTTTCATTTGAATCATAACTTTTGTTTTCTTATTTCTGGAGTTATCTATTCCTTGACAGTTCAAAGTGAGTTGATCAATGAGAAGATGTGCAGAAAACACCTGAAGGGGACAGTTTTGTAAATGAAAACCCAAAAGTAGCTAATAATTTTCCCAATAAATTATTTGTTCGTCTCTCAACGAACCCTAATTTGGCCGTTTCTGAAAACATCTCCCTTCTGAACGGGGAAGGTTTTGCTTGGGCATACTATGGAGTCAACAACAAACATAATTATATAGCCCATGGAGTAAGATCGGTTAGGGACTTAGTCAATCATGGGTCCTTGTTCCACTCTTTCCAGCTGCTTCGACAGGCTTATGCGACGACTGGGCCTTCAGCCCTTTTTTATTTTAAAATGTTTCATAACTTGGATGCTAATATAGTGTGGATACCGAGAAATTTTGTAACAACCTTAACTCAAGGTGAACTCGTATACACCTTCGCATTTGGAGAGGTCACCAAAACTTTACCTGATTACATCCTTCACTACGGAGGCCCAAAAGGATTTCTCACTGTAGGAAACTGTTTCGCTGCCCCACCCTTGCAGTCTCTCATAAAACAGGTTATAGAAAGTCTCAGATACCTACATGTTCATTCTCTTGGAGTTGTTAGTCTCGACGAATCTTCATCGAGAGAGATTATAGATTCATCCGGTTATATAACTTGGACAAGACTATTGCAAATCACTTAGATTCGTTGGTCCATCATATTTTGAATTTAAACCATCTTCATGATTTCACAAGTCTACGAAACTATCTGTAAGTATTATTTGTAGTTTTTTTTTTTTTTTTTGTATTTTTGTATTATCTATTTCTCTTCCTGATTTTTTTAAATAAAAGGTTATTTCCTCGTTGGGATGTCTATGAGGCCCCAATATTTTGGGACTCTACCAGAAGGAAGCAATATTTAATTGCCCTGTTTTACAAGTATGGGACTGTGAGTGTTTTTAAGTGGACAATATTATAAACCAACATGTTGCAGTCAATGGTTACGCCAATTGGAGAGGCTTCATTCCTCCTAATTGTTTTTCTTACACTAGAGTTTTAAACTGTAAGTAGTATACCTCCTTCCTTCTACAGTCACAGAAATATATCAAAAAACACTCACACACTAATTTGTTTTATTGTTTGGCTGATCCATTGACCAACCAAGGTGTTCAGCATTACATTGATAACCCGAGGGATTTGCTTAGATTTACCAGAAATCTTCATCACCATTTCGGTCATTGGTATAAATTTTTAGTTAATTTTAAAATTTAAATTAATTAGTATATTTAATATATTTAATAATAATAATTATATGTATTCCATATATTTTATATATTTCTTTTGCAGCTTCAATCGATCGACGAAAGGTTTCATTCGAGGATGCATGCCCTTATTGCTAATTTTTATGAGGAAATCGGGCCTTTACCTTAAGGCGTTTTCAAGAGGTAAAAAAATTTGGATGCCATCTTTGATCTCTCTTTTTCAGATTCTTCTTCGAAATCTCTACCTTTCATTTTGGGGTTATTTTAGTTTTGGGGTTGTAGCTCTGGTAGGTGTGTGAATGGTAAAAGGGTGAAAAAGGAATATCTGTTCTTGTTTATTTGTTTATTATTATTCTCATTGTTATTATAATTGTTAATGTCTTAATGTTGTCTTTGTGTCTGTCACTCTGTCTACTGCCCCTACCAGTGTAATCCATTACTATTTCATTGAGACACCAAAGTTTTGCTTAGTAGTGTAATTCGAATTTTGCAATAAAATAAGGAAAAAATGAAACATTTGTCCTCTCTCTCATTTGATTAATAATTTTTTGGTTGGGGTGGTGGAAGTAATAGAGAATGCAAGTGATTTCATTCCTTTAACATCAGTTTAATTATTTTTTTTTGGGGTGGGAGAGGTGCTTCTGATTATTATATCCTTAGTAGCTTCATCTATTCTACAAATTAGCATCTGAAGAAAAATCATCTTAGGAAGAACCTTCAGTGTTGGAGTTGTTCATATGAACATCCGTCTCCCTTGTTTGCAAGTTATGTGGGAAACCTCTCTTATCATAACCACTCTCACCATCAAAACTAGAAACGGTGAAAGTGGAATCCCCTCCATATTGAAAAGTAAGTATGTCCCCTCTCTTCAGAGAGTGGAAAATAACAAAATCTCCCCAGCCCTTTTGAAAAAACCGAGTCTTCACCCCTTTTTTCTAGTCCAATGGTCCATGCTTTACCACTCAGGTCCTTTAGAGTTGCAGTGTTTACAAGTTGTTCTATAAACTTAGAAACGATCTTTCTTGGAACAACCTAAAAGTAATAAGAAACCCATTTCAGTTTCAGCTAGAAAGAAGAATGTAGAACTACATAGCTAGAAAAGATCATGTAGCTAGAACTGATTTTCTTTCAATAAGAAACAGTCGAGGAAGAAATTACAGGAAAAACAAATTATTAATGAAGATGAAAAGAACTAAAGAATGATGATTATACCAATCCATGACCTAATCCGGAAGTGAGAATCCTGCAGAAACGGATTCAAGTAGATTCAAGGTGGTTCCAATACCAATGTTCTTTCCACTGCTTGCATTCCCTGCATCTATATATGTTCCATGTCTACAGCCAAGAAACCTGTAATAAAGAAATTCAAAAACTGCAGGAGAGTGTCTAGATAATGTAGGGCAGAGAGAGAGAGAGAGAGTGAAGTTAATCTGCGACTTCCATTTCCAATTCGTTTTCAGTTTTTGGAGGACAGCTGGCATCTCATGAAGTCCTTAGAATACAAGAAATCAGAATATCACCTGCAGAATCAAAGGGTCTAATGGTTATCTCACAATG
Source organism: Telopea speciosissima (assembly GCF_018873765.1). NCBI lineage: Eukaryota > Viridiplantae > Streptophyta > Magnoliopsida > Proteales > Proteaceae > Telopea > Telopea speciosissima. The sequence goes on along the minus strand of NC_057916.1, from coordinate 82,495,987 downwards.
ACCAAGAGTTAGTTTGGGCATTATAAAAAATCTAACTACCCACGTCAGCACTTAACAGACAGATGCTAATAGCAGGGGGAGGAATTAGTAATTTTTTGAAAACTACAGGGGAATCGTATGTAAGGTGGGAAAACCAAGGGGAGGAACGTGTAATTAGGGAAAGTACAGGGGAGGGGTACGTAATTTTCCCTAATTTAAATTAGTTTAATTAGTTAGTTAGCTTAGGCACCCTTCCACCGTCTTAGGTCACCTTGATGCCTTGACAACTATGTTAGGTAAAGCATGCTAATTTAAAATAGTTTAAATTGTTAGTTAAATAAAATTAGCTAAACTAAAATTCTTATAACATGATAGTTTAAATTAGTTCAATTTAACTGTTTATTAGTTAATTAGCTTAGGTTAGTTAGTTAGGAATAGGTCAATTCTTGTTTGAGCATGCTAGTTAGTAAGGTTCTTGCTTAAAATAATCGTTTATTTGTTAAGAGTATTTGCAAAGAAAGACGGGAATTCATCAGACGGGCCAGGTGCCTAACACCTTCCAGTGTCCATAGCCTGACACTTCCCCAAGATCTCTGATCAGACCATGTCTTTTTAGAGTCAATCTCTTTCGTGAAAAGGAGAGTGAAATTTATAGGTCCTAGACCCTGATCTAAGTGGCGAGTCATTTTCCCTTCTCTTCTTCGTAGGAAACCCAACGCCCAACGGTAATCTGCTCTCCCTCGAAAGAGCAAGTAGTGCGGGGAGAAATCCCCAACCAAAAATCCCTAGTACCTACATTCAATATACATTTTTTTTTTTTTTTTTTTTTTTTTTGGGGGGGTAGAAACACTCAATATTCATTGTTACGTCACCTTTTATACCATGCTATATATTTTAATGATAAAACCATAGCACACAATGATAAAAGAGACGGTGAAAACATTTTAAGTATTAACATGTACCAATCAACATGCTTTATTGAGGAGGTACATTAATGATTTGTCAAATTTTAACTAAACAAAAAGATACAATCACACTCTGATAAAAAGGGGGGAGAAAGAGAAGCCAGTAGCTTACTATACTAGATAAGCTGCAAACTATAGAATCATTTGAAGAGTGAGGCAACAATACCTCAGTAACGTCCAAAAACCCTGCCCTTGGAATTCTTTCCAGTCAGAAAACCATATAGATAAATCATATATAGAGGGGCTTATTTTATTGGAAATAAGCTTTCGGTTGGGTTATGTATGTGTTGGGCCTTTGATTCAATGTGTTTTCATTGAAATGGGCCTATAATCATGGTATGAGGTCTTGCGAGATCTCGCTTTTCTCAGTTTCGAGCCTCACCGAGTCGAAACCATCTGCGAAAGAACAATATATAGTTTCTACTCACCAAAATCTCGGCATGATGTCTCGTCTCGGCCAATACCTGCTACATTCCACTATATAAAAGTACCCCATCTCGTCGAGATCTGTTTGAAATCTCGACAGATTTCGATGGCTCCATTTTTTGCCCTAGTCTCACTCAGTCTCGTCTGTAACAAGTAATCTTGTCACTAAACAACAACATTTGAGGATATCTATTGCACATTAACACCATTTGGAGGAGATTTCAAGTTGAAGGTAAAACACTATTCCCCTAAAGCGTTTTTTGCAAAAAATTCGATGCATACTTCATTGTTGTTGTTCAATATTTTATATGTTGAACATGTTTGCCTGATCTATGACTTCATGGAATTAGAATTTTTTCTGTTTTAAAATATTTTTTAATTTTTTCTGCAAAATAAGGGTTCCATTATGTTCTAAAATAGGCTATCCTGCCATTTTCAGGACCTGAATAGGTCATGTGGCCACTGACACCAGGGGCCGAAAAAAATACATCAACTTGGCTGAGATCAAAACCAGACTCGAAACCGAGACTTCGAACCTTGCCTAAAATATTTTTTAATTTTAATTAGGCTGGATTAAGATTCTATAAATGCAGTCTTGTTTTGAGTCAGTTTCCTTCATTATTTTCGTTTCCTAATCAATTTAGGATACCTATTAGTTAAGGATTGGGTTAAGCCTTCCCTATTTAGTGTTTAAGTCTGTTTTTTGAGTCTTCTGTATAAGTTTGTGAGTGGGTCCAGCATTGTACACGAATTTTAATTCATGAAAGCTTTGTATCGAGGTATGCTCTTCCCTTATGTCCGACCAAGGTCGGCTGGTATTTGATCCATACAAACAACTTGCAGTGGGAAGGCCGGGTGTCCTACTCTTACTCTTACTCTTGTTCTTCTTCCTTCTTCTTCCCTTCCATTTATCAAGTAAGTAAACCTCTGTGTTCTGCAACTTTTTACTCTGTCCAAAGATTTTACATGCAAGTGTTATTTGTTTCATTAACTTTGATATTGACCGATAAGGGGATCCGACCAAGGTGACCATCAGATCACTCTCATCTTTTGAGGTGTTCTTCATCATCCTACGGGAGACCTTCAACCAAGACCTGTTGCTGATCTGGAGATATTAAGATCTCCCAATTCTGCCCTTCAGCTTCCAGATTTGAATACCCCCATAGTCTTGATTACTGAAATCAAGTTCTGTTAACATCTAATCTGTTGGTTCTGAAACTAACAGTAATGAATCATATTCTGCTGGGGCTATTAAAGTGTGCAATCTGTTCATTAATCTGAGATCTGAATTGACAGATTTGCCCTTCTCCTAGCCCCAATAAGACTCCTTGTTATCTTCTGATCTAACCACTGGATTTTATTGAAACTTTCAGCAAAGATTGCCCTACCTATATAAAAAACTGACCCGGATATCTGACCCATCTATTGGTTAGATTTTGATGTATGACTCTTCTCCTAAAATTGGATATTTGTCTCTCTGTTTTCGATTCTGTTTTGGTACTGGTTATAACGTTTAAATCAGTATAACATACTGTGTACACCACTATATAGTTTATTAAAGCCTTCAAGTGTTTCTTGATTTCTTTCCCTCCCTATAGACCATACAATGATTAATTATTAACCTGAAATTGGACCAGCCAACTGCCTACCTATCCATTTTTCATGTATTTTGAATTAGGACAAATATTTGCATGTGTTTATAGATCAAAATCATGCAGAAATATAATGAAATATGGGTCTTTTTATACTTGGCTACTGTAACAATGAGCCTGCTATATGTATGTAGTGATAATTTTTAATGTTTCATTTGAACCATAACTTTTGTTTTCTTATTTCTGGAGTTATCTATTCCTTGACAGTTCAAAGTGAGTTGATCAATGAGAAGATGTGATGTGCAGAGTACACAGATCCTTTTTTTTTTTTTGGACAAAGAGTAAATAGATCTACTTGGCTACTATTTCTGAGATAGTAAGGGTTTCTTTTGATATTGTACACACTGATAGGAATGATACCCTAAAACTACAGTTTGATGAACAATTCCATGATTTTATTTCAAACTACATATTGTTTTGAGTCTAGTTTCTCTTGGCGGGCATATCTACTACATAAATAGGTGGATGAACACCTATTTTTTGTCATGTGGTAGATTGGATGGGGCTGAAATTTTGTAATTAGGTAAACCCCAAGGTTCTCTGCTCACAGGTTCAATAAGAGCTTACATGTGGCCAATCCAGATCATTTGCTACATATCCTCCTTTGGTCAGAATGGCTGAATCAATCTTCCACCCAACACAATTAGGGGTGTCTGCTGAGAGAATTTTGGCTATTTTCATTTTTTCTTTCAGGGAGAGGTTTTGTGCACGGCTATGGATGGTGCACTGTCATGCACCAAACCATTGGATGGGATGAGGGGTTGCATACCATATACAGTCATGCCCATCCAATGGTTGGATCTACGACCCTGCACAAAACCTTTTGCCTTTTTCTTTTATATCTGAAAGTAAACCAAATGATTCAAACAGGTGCTCATATAAAAGGAATCATACTAGTCTTCTGGTTAACGCAGCTGTTTTGCAAATGGATTCACTATTAAGAGGAACTTAGGTTATTTTGTTTTACAACATTCTTACTGTAAAAGGCCTTTGAAATTCAATACTTCCCCACATCTCGCTTCTTCTAAATTCCCTTAATGATTTCACTACTCTAGTCATTACTACAGTGTAAGGTTTCATTTGGAAAAGAAAAAGGGAATACATACGAGTCAGTGGGAAAATCTTTCTAAATATAGTCTTAGCATACTGGAGATCTAAGAGGTTCTCCATAACTGAAAATAGCCTCTACTGAGATCTTTCTTTTCTCGTTTAGACTCTGTTTGGTTGCATGGGGAAATAAAGGGAAGGGAAGTGAAATTTTAATTTAAAAAAAGAAACTTTTGTAATCATTATCCCATATTCTCATGTGACTATATCACCAACTCCAAATCATTCTGTATTAAATTTCATTTTACTTTGTATCAAATTCCCTTTGGTTTAAAAAGTCAACTAAAAATTACATGTAAAATGTATCATTACTAAATATGGTATGCAATGTAAGTAGTTTATACAATCAATTGGGGTAATTATTATAAAAGTTTCTTTCTAAGGTTTGAAAATTTTCACTTCGCTTCCCTTTAAGTCCCCTTGCAACCAAACATAGCCTGAATAACAGACTCAAAATAGTTAGGGGTTTCTTCAGTCTTTGGTGGGGTGGGTGGGGGAGATGGATTTATTTTGTGGGAAAATAAATAGACTCAATTGGCCAAGTGGTAATGGGTTTTAGATGCATTGGATAAATCATTCTCTAAACATGTATCATTAGCTACTGTAGTGCAAGGTTGGTTTCTAGTTAGGGATGTAAATGCATATTTGAAAGTCTGAATTTGATTCACATCCGTATTCGTTTAGGGATATTTGGAGGGGAAAAAATATCCGATCCTAATATATATCCAATTAATAATAAAAAATTAAATAGCTAATGATCTTGAGGGTTTTTGAAGATTTAACAAGTTTTAAGGAATGACGAAATGAAAATCATGAGACTATGACAGTTGAGAGACTTAGATTGAGAGTGAAATCGTATTTGCCAAGGGAGGAAGGTCTGGGTTACACAAATCTAGAATGTAAACTGATAGTTGAAAATCCAAATTTGATTCATATCTGTATTCGATCATGAAATATTCGGATCGATCACATTCGATTTGTATTTGATCCATTAAATCTCTATCTCTATTCTCAAGTAGACTTTTTGAGATAGTTTATCTAAACCACCTATATAATTCTTTATTAGACGTGGTTTATTGAAAACGCTCCTAAAGACATAATAAAATTGCCTATAATACCCCGTTGTGCAAGTAAGGCTTCTAGGAATTAAATATAATGCGCAGCAGCAATTTTAGTAACTAAATATGTACAAGATATATAATGCTAGCACAGCTATACACAAAACAATTTTATTTTAGGAACTAAAAATATGCACAATATAATGAACAGAAGCAATTTTAGTAACTAAATATATTTACAAGTTAGCGTTAATGCATCAATCTGCTTGGGATGTTCGATGGAACTCATCATTTGTCCCTCCATTCACGTTAGTTCGGTCATGACATCCATTGTATTATGCCGAAAGCTATCTTTCTTGAAGATCTGTGCTGCCATTGTCAATGTCGAAGTTGGAAGAGTTGTTGCCTTTGCTGGTGCCGGAGTTGGAAGTGTTGTCGAGAGAGAGACTCTTGATCGAACCCACCTACAGTACGGGTTGTTAGTGCAGTATAGGTGGCAAATGGCCAAAGAGTTTTGTGGGGACCGGACTGATTTTCAGCACGTGTCCACTCCGTGTTGCCTACTATGTTGGGGGTTTCTCATTTTGGCTGTTTGAACAGCTGTATTTCTAGGAAATTTATTGGTTTTAACCATTTCCTAGCTCAGAAGGTCTGTCAATGACATGTAAAACAGCTAGACCATATTCCATTCCTCGGTTTCTAATACGGTGTATTGAAACCTTGTGTAACCCATGTACTTTGTCTAAATGAAAATCTTTTTACCAAAAAAATAAAAAATAAAATAAAAATGTGAAAACCCCAAGTCGAGCTTTCCATGTTGCAAACTGGGAACTGAGTGAACTGACAATTGAAGAGTGGAGAAAAAATTAAATTAACAAGGATGTCACAAAAAGATACAATAATAACTTGAACTCAAATTAAACAAATGAATTATAAACGAAACCCAACACGTGAGCCACTGAAAAGGAAAATAACTGTAGAGAGATATAAATAATACCAACCAAGCAACCATGGTTTGAGATATCGGTATAGCTTGATATGGGCGATATGTACTGGTTTTGCAAGTTACTGTGTCGATACTGTATCGGTGACATGGTATAGACAAGGGTTAAAATGATCAAAAAGTCCATTTTTAAAAGAGAATCAAGGGTAAATCTGTCCAAAATGGCTGATCCGTGCGGATACCTATCTGATACTGTATCGGTTTTTGAGTTGATCGATAGCCATTCCGACACCGTATCAATTTTCGAGTTGACCTATACCCGTTCCCATACCGTGACCCTGGACTTTCTTTCTATTTTCATGGTTTCACCATCCTTGCCTTGCAGTATTTACAGCTTTGTATATTTTGTATTTCTTTTATTATCTCACCCTCAATCCCATGACAAGGATCAAAAGACAAATGAAAGCACCTGCAGCTCTTGCCATTCTTGCAGATTTGGAGCTCTAATCTGAAGGGATAGGTGTGAACGAGGAGGAGAAGGAGATGGGCTTTCCCTCTCTTATGAGGAGAGAGAGAGAGAGAGAGAGAGAGAGACTGGACAATGGGAATAAAGTTGGAAGAGTGTATGGGGAAACTTACATTAGTACCATCTGAAAGAGATGAACTTAGCTGTGATGAGGAAGGAAAAACTTCTTTTTTCTGGCTTCTCTTCCCTCCCCCACTCCACTTCGCCCTTCTTTTCCAATGTTTGGATTCCTTCCATGGGAGAAAAGGAAAGTAGGGTATCAGCCAGCCAAAAAAGAGATGACACCCCAACACTTAGCCTATGTCTCCTAAAACTACCCTACCTTAAACTTCTTTTCTGATAGTCCCCTGCTTGTAAACTTTTACATCTCCTTCTATCCTCATGTTTTTAAATACCCAGATTGCCCTTCCTTTTCACCTAATAACCTGCTAATCTATTTAACCTTCCATTCTTCTTCTATTTTTTACTATTTTAATGAAGTAAAAAATCCAAGCACCCACCCGCTTCTTCTCTCTCCCATTTTTTACTCCATTCGTTTTTTTTTTTTCTTCAATTTTTCGATTTAATTAATTTTTTATTCAACATTTCATCCTCATCATTCTTCTTCGAACAGATCAACCTGTTTCAGTTCTTGTCCTTCTTTTGTAGGATGCAACCCAACGATGGACGCCGTGATCTAGTTCTTCTCCTTCCATTACAGGTGCATTCCCTTCTCTGAAACAAATCCATCCTTCATGGATTCTCAACCAAAATCGCCAAGAAGGTAGAGACAATCCGATGATTGATCTTGTGCCGTTCTATCCCATGGCTACAAGGTTGAGGAGAGATGAAGATGGTCGTGTAGAGATCAATTGTAATGGATAGAGAGAGTTGCCTTTTGCTTCTACGAATATGAAGAGGGAGAAGAAGAGTGACGACTCCAAAATCGCGTTGTAGGTTAGTAAACAATAAAAAACACTGAAAGGTAAATTGAATAAAAAGAGGAAGAGAGAGAAGAAGTGGGGTGCTTTGAAGAGAGTCCGGATCATGTACTTGTACAAGGACAACAACTGTTGTCCTGATACGCTGGTTAAGAAACACGTGGCAAACCATTCACCGGTAACCTCTTCACGGCGTCCAATCTTGCCTTGTGTCTCTCTACTGACCCGTTACTTTTATGTTTGATTTTATACACCCAACGACACCCTACAGGGCGCTTTCCTTCAGGGAGATGAACAATGTTCTAGGTATGATTTTTATCAAGAACTTTGAGCTCTTCATTCATAGCCGTGACCCAGACAGGAGAGATTTTAGCTTCCATAAAGCTACTAGGTTCCTCGTGAGCATCAACTTTAGCTAGAAATGCTCTAAATTCAGGTGCTATATTGTCATAGCAAAGAGATGCCTGTATTGGGTAATTTGAGACATGATAGGTACTTAGCAAAATCTTGCAGTCTGACCGATGGCTTTGACACCTGAGTGGATCTTCGAACCGGAGCTATGGGAACCGGTGACATAGGAACCGAAACAGGTACAATATCATCATTTATTGAAATCGGAGCTGGAGCAATTACCTCAGTTTCCTTGGGTTTAATGTTGACTTGATCACCAATTTCATGAATATTGGTTTGCTCTATTGCCATAGGGATAGGAGGAGCAAATTCCACATGTAATTGACTATAGTTATAATCACCATTCTCCCCCTGAATTTGATCCTTGTGAGGGAAAAACATAGTAGTCTCATCAAATTGAACATCACGAGAGATAAGCACCTTTCGATTGGTGGGATCAAAATATTTATATCCCTTTTTGAGGGAAGAGTCTCCCAAAAAAAAAAGCATTTACGAGCACGATAATCCAATTTTCCACCATCATGAGAATGAACATAACAAATGCTACAAAAAATTCGAAGATGAGAGATGTTAACAGGGTGACCTAGAAGAACTTCAATAGGAGATTTAAAATTAAGAACTTTCTCGGAAGCCTGTTAATCAAATAACAACTGGTAAGTATTGCATCAAACTAGTAAACCTTTGGGGCATTGGCATGAAACAAGAGAGCTCGGGTAACCTCAAGCAGATGGCGATTAGTATACTGTGTTCCATTATCAGTGCGGAGCACTTGAATGTGAGTATTATATTGTGTGTGCACCATGTTATAAAATTCTTTGAAAACATTAAAAACCTCATTCTTAGATAAAAGCAAATATAATCATGTCGTCCGGGATTTATCCTCAATAAATATGACAAAATATTTAAACCCATCACGAGAATCCACTGGAGCCTTGCTCCAAACATTCTATTGTACTAAATCAAATAACTTATTAGAAATAGTAGAACTAACAGAAAAAGGTTCTCGAGTTTGTTTGGAATAATGACATATATCGCAAGCATGAGAATTAAGAGAAAGAGATGGGTTCAAGGAATGTAAAACATGATCTGATGGATGTCCCAATCTTCAATGCCAAATCTTTGCCATGGATTCTTTATTTTGTCTTGCCACAAAAGCCTTTCTTGGAAGATCAAGAATGTACAATCCATTTTGGCAGTGACCTTCACCAATCTTCTTTTTTGATATTCTGTCCTGAAAAATCACCTTCTTGGATGAAAATATGACATCCCAGTTCAAATCTTGGCTAGCTTACTCACAGAGAAAAGATTAGAAGAGAGTGCAGGCACAAGTAAACCTTCTGAAGAGTTAGATAACAAATCAATTTTACCCAATTCCTAAACTGGAACGAGAGTTCCATTGGCCACAGTAATGGGAGAGTAACCAGGATTACTGCTTGTATGAGATAAAGCATCAGAAATACAACACATATGATGAGTGGCGCTTGAATCAACTATAAAGAAATCTTTTGATAAAGCAGTGAGGGCTAGAATATTACCAGAATTGGAAACTGTAGATGTGGCACCAATATTTGCTGCATCCAATCCATTGTTAATTAGTGTTTAAAATGGTTTGTAATTGCATACCTAGTTGCCCAAGTAATTTCGGTGAGACAACATGAGATGTCATGTTGGCTTCAGCCACCCCTTTTGCTTCAACAGGTTTTTCTTTAGTGGGGCGTAGATGTGGATTAAGGACCCAACATTGGTCCTTGGTATGACCATCACGAGCACAGTGCTCACACTGATAACGAGATCCTGCCTTCTTTCCACCACCATGCTCTCTTTTCTTGCCTTGTGAAGAGAATCCAAGGTGAGCAGAATTTTTAGAAAGTTCGGTTCTAGTTTTAGGGCTGGAATTCATCATACGGTGGCGTGTTTCTTCACGCTGAATGATAGAACAAATGGAAGGAAGTGAAGGTAGAGTGCTGCTCATAAGGATTTATCTTTTTAAATCTTCATACTTAGGTCGGAGACTTGCTTGAAGTTGAAAAATATGATCTTGTTCCTCCCATTTGGTATACACATCAATAGTAGCAGCAAGAGGGCAATATTGCCTCAATTAGTCCCACTTGCATTTCAGATTACCAAGATCTGTAAACGACTGTCCAGGGGTTTGCTCCATTTTTGGAGATTTCTTGTAGTAACTCAAAGAGCCGAGAAGCATTCTCGGCATGACCATACATATCCTTCAAGGAATCCCATAGTATTTTAGATGTCTCAGAGTACGCAAAAATTTCATAAACTTGAGATTCCACAGAGTTGAAGAGCAAACTCATAACCAGATTATCATTAACTTCCCATTCAGCAAACTTTGGGTCAGTAGAGTCAGGGAGTGGTATGACTTGGGTGCCCCAACCTTTCCAGAACGAGCCCAAACTTTTAGTGTAGGTGTGGTTTGTTATTTTAAGTCTGAATTTAGCCTTTCGGTATGAAGACGAAGCTGTTTGGTTATTATTTTATGTGAATTACAATTTTGCGGGTATCCTACTTCGAGTGCATTTTTTACTATATTCCTAATAGAATTTGTGTCTAATCTCCACATGATTGGATAGTACTCGGAAAGACCTTCTCTATGTTGTTCGTAACACAAATTCCTGGTCATGTGCATGGCTTCAAAGCAGTGTGCCAATCTAAATTTGTGTACTTAATGAACAACGGTAGAGAATTTTCTTCCCCCCCGCCCCTCCTCCTTTCCTCTATTCAATTTTGAGATTGTATTTAGTCCGATTATCCGTTGCTTGCCTGCTTATGTGGAATTGATAATTTTATAGAAGTTCTTTTGATTTCAAAATTTAGCTTGAGAACTACTGAAAATGGTTCTCGTTCTTAATTTGAATGGCATATATCCAAATCCTTGGGTTTGCTCCTTGGATGAGGATGACCCTTGTAAGTTTAATTAGATGTGTAGAAGTAATCATTGAGCTGCTTTAACATTCTCTCTCATGCATGTATGTCATTAAACTGCAAGACCCTAGGTTTCACACTCATCAGTATAGTGCACCTTCAAGAGGTAAAGAGTTGCATAGCTTGAACATACTTGCGTGGAACCACTGCATTACCCCTTGCGAGGAACATGCTCAAACAAATGTATCCCATCAGAGGAACTTGGGGTGGTTGTTCTTCTCTGTAATTTAAAGTTTTATTTGTTATTCTTTAATGCTCTTTTTTTTTAAATAAAAAATTTGTTGAAAATTAAATAGGAAGCAAACCTAAGGACAGACTAAAGGCAAAGAAAACTGAAGCTAAACAAGGAGACTCAGTCCTAAAACATATTGGCAAGGGCAACAAGCCACTTGCTCACCCAAGAGAAATAATAAAAAAGAGCTACGGGGGATCTGTGAGGCGGATCGAGGGGATCCTTATCTTAATCGATCATCAGACGATCTCAGCATATAAACCAGGCCGATCAAAAGCCAAGAGCTGCCGTCGCACTCTGGTTTGGGGATTCTTTGTGAGAGAGGAAGGGGGTTTTTTCGATTAAGGATTTCAGGGATTTTTTTTTTTGGAATTGGAAGCTTATATATGTATATTTTACTTTGGGGGGGGGGGGGGAATAGGCCCAAGGAGAGTTGACCTTTTACTTTTGAAGTGTTGGTCTTTTGCCAACTGAGCAAACCCCTTGGGTAAGATTTTAGGGATTTGAGCGGTTAAAAAAATGTATTTCAAACATAGCCGTTGGATGGGTGCACATCGCCAAATAATACTCTTTCGATCAACCTCTCGTTAGTTCTCTCTGTAGTTGAGTTTCATCCATTTACCGTCCTCGGGTTTTGCTTCCGACCAAGAGGTTCTGAATCGACCTCAGTCGTAATTTCGCTCATACCATTTTCAGTTTTATTCGATATCTATTTATTTTTTCACTCAATTGACGGGGTTTGATTTTACTGCATACAAGCCCTGATTCGTGCTTCGTTTTGCAGCAGGAGGACGACACTATGTTGGTCCCTAATTCGTCTTCCGCCAACGGTCCCCAGCCAACGGAAGGTAATAGTTTTAGTTGTTTTTGAGCATGAGTTGTGAATCTGTGACGTAGTGTTTATAGGTCTCTCTGATTTGGTGCTCGATTCGTGCTATTTATTAGTAGTTGCGCAAGCGGAGACTGCCAGTACTGTTGATAGCCAGCCAGTCGAGGAGATTCTCAAATGGAGGATTGAAAATTATTCTAGTTTGAAGGCCGACGAGGAGCACTACTCAAATATTTTCCATGTCAAGGGCTATAAATGGTATCCTCATGTTTAATTTCTTATGCAAATTGATGTTTACTTGTGTTTCTTCCAATTAATCTCCGACCCTTGCATTGCTTTGGACAGGCGGGTGGTCATTTCCTTAGAATTTCCGGGCTATTTGTCCATGTATCTAGAACTTGCAGATTGGGCTGTTTTGCCTTACAAAGGGTGTGTTTTCGCTCAATTCAGCTTGGCTGTGATTTGTGAAGACGATAAAAAAAAATCATTTATATATGGTATCCTCTTTCATCATTATCTCTGTATTTTATATAAATTTCTTTGTAAAATGCTGCAGTTTTGCTTACGTAGGGGTAGATGCTTGTTCTGGACCAAATTTGTGTTTCAGATGTTAATTAATGAATAATTGTAAAACCAGCCTTAATTTTGTTCTGTGTTCACCTATAGAGTTTTTCTCGTATATCTTTGTCACCGGCTTAGGACCATCGATGCAGAATGATTCAGAATACCGGCTACTCTCCCATTTTCTCTCCTATTGCCTCACTGACAAGAACTTTGCTGAAAGTTCCCTTGGACTTTTGGGTCAGACTAGGCACATTCATAGTGAAACTACTATTGTGATCGCCATACATCATAATATTTTTATCGCTTTTCTGAATACTGGGTTTGTATGATTCGACTCCCTATTGCCTTGCTTGCAGGAACTGGGCCAAAAGAGTTCCTTTGGCCTTAATGTTATGGGCTCAAGTTGTAGTTGTTCTTGAGCTTTATAGGAGAAAAACAATGTGTATTTCCCGTTTTACACCAGATGCATTCCACTGCATAGGGTTAATTTGCGTTCATCATTGTACTGGAAATCTGGTCTGTTCAGTATGATTTGTTCACAGATGTCAAATTAAATAATTGCATACAGGTTGGAACGATGTTCTTCTAGCATGTGTTTGGCATTTATGTTTCTTGTTAGAAAAAGAGATAGGGAGATTGAATATTGGCTACACCTCTAAATTTGGCGATAACTCCAGTCTTTTCCTTGCTCAGAGTCAGAGACAGATCATAAATTCTATGCTCGAGCAAGTCACCATGGTTTTCTGCGGTTCATGCCTTTCAGTAATCTACGCAAGGATGGCGTATATATTGTGCGTGATGCAGTATTAGTGGAAGCCAAGGTTGCTGTCAAGCCTGTTTATAACTTGAAAAAGGAAACAGGTTATGTTGGACTTAAGGAGAAAAGAGGAACCCATTACATGAATTCCCTCCTCCAGATTTTGTATCATATCCCCTGCTTTAGAAAGGTCAAGCCTTGAATTGATTTTCACGTTATCTAGTTGCTAATATCCTCCCTTGCGGCTACCCCCTCCCTAATAACAAAGTACTGTATTTTATATTGTGTATTTCAGGTTGTGTACCAGATTCCAACAACCAAGAATGATATGCAACCAGAGTGCACCCCCCTGGCCCTTCAGTGCTTATTCTATAGAATTCGGAACAGTGACAACAGTGTTCCAATGAAAGAGCTAAGAAAATATTTTGTATTCAAGCAACATGATGTACTGAAATTTAATAGTGCTCTTTTTCGAAAGCTGGAAGATAAAATGAAGGTACTTGTTGCTGTTTCTTCCCCCATTTTATAAGATTTAGGGAGGCAATCTGAACTTAGTATTTTATCTACTTGTTCAGGGAACAGTTGTGGAGGGTAGAGTATGGAAGTTGTTTGAAGGGCACTATATGGACATGTGTATGAAACAGGAATCATTTTACGGTATGTATTTTAGTTTCGGCATTGAGTTGTCCAGGTTAGAACCGTATGGTCTTAATCAATATCCTTACATGGTAGTCTACTCTATATATTTGTGCAACAGGTCTTCTGCTTGATGTCATAGGCTGTCAAGATGTCTATGCTTCTTTGGATAAGTATGTGAGAGGTGAATACCTTGAGGATGTGACAAGTATTTTGATGAGCAACATGGACTACAGGTAACATGCTATTTGTTCATGGTTAATGGTGTGCAGTATAGTAATGTGGGAGCATCTTAGGCTTCAAACTGATGGGTTACAATCTTACAGAGGCTTCCATGCCTGTCCTGCATCACACTGTATGATGTGTGAGGCATATATGATGAGCCATTTCGAGTAAGAAATCAAGCTCTAGATTTGTTTTGAAATTAAAAAATGACCTCTTTTAATCAGTCCCTTTCTCTGTTGGTCTGTTGTGGCCTTCAGAAGTTGCCAACACTAATGACAAGTAGAAGAGACATTTTGAAGTTTTATCATTTCTAATGTCTTCCTGTTTATTATTGGGCTCTTCAACTTTCTTTGGATTTAGTCAACAATTTGTTTTATATTTAATTGCATTACATGTTGATGTAAACTTTAGGGAAAATTACAGTGCCACCCCCTGAGATTTGTACTAAATACAGAGCGACCCCCTGTGTTTCTAAATTATACAGCCACACCCCCTGAGTGGATGGTGTTAAATAATACAATGTAAAATGCCAACTTTGCCCTCTTCTAATATCATGTTAAATAATACTCAATGGGAAATGCCAACTTTGCCCTCAAATTATAAACCAAAATCCTATTCAATTCAAACCCTATTCTCTAGCTTCTTCTCCTCCTTCGCTGCGTTGCTTTCATTGCCGCCACCGCCATTCTGGCCAACCTAGTAGCTCCTGGCTTCTTCCATGAATTGTTAGGTGTTGAACAATTTACAATTCGTCGCTACGGTTCTTTCCAGGTCTATGAAGCCTGGTTCTGTGAAGATCCTTGAAGAAATCCCTAGTACAGGTATGTAACACCCCTCCCCATTACAGATCTACGAAGCCTCTTTCTTACCCCCACCACTCCAACCATCAATTCCCTCTTTCCTAAACCTACGGTCTCCCCCACTACCTCATCTTAGATTCTTTACCAACCCAACCCACGACCCACGATCACCACCATCTCTCCACTATCGACTCTCTCTTCCCCAAATCCCCAATCACTTCACTAGGTTCTCTGTTCGCCAAACCCACAACCCACTTCTTTATTCTCGATTTTTACCCTACCGTTGGTAACACCCACCTCTTCAATCTCGATTTTTATTTTGGGGTGGTGACTCGATTCTAAGGAGGTTTGATTTGGTAGCTATCAGCCGCCTCCATCGACCTGGGTCCCATGAGACCCCAACGGTTAGTAGGAGCTGCCATAGAACCAGCTCTTCCCCTACACCAGAGGCACCAGGTCGCAAACCCCTGGTCACTGCCTCCTATAGCCGCTGCGCCCAAATGCAACCCCCTTAGTCGTTGTGCCTTCCTGCTGCGGCCTCTCAGTAGTGAGTAGCAGGGGAAGGGAAAGGGGGGGGGGTGTGAAGTTTGGGCTTCCCTATGGGCAAAATGGTAAGCTCACACCCCATTAGGGGTATATTTGTCATTTTAAAGCATCAATGGCCAACACATCAGCAACTAACGGAAATGCTCTAACGGATGGGGGCTGGGTGTAACAAGCACCCTAAACTCAAGGGGTGCGGCTGTATAATTTAGAAACACAGGGGGTCGATCTGTATCTAATACAAACCTCAGGGGGTGGCCGTGTAATTTTATCTAAACTTTATCATATGTCTGATGATTTGCTTGAAGATGATTCTTAGAGGAAATGTTGTTAATTTGATTTTTCCAGGATGCTAGGAAGCCTGTCCAGTTCATTGACTTCCCTCCTATCCTTCAGCTTCAGCTAAAACGGTTTAAGTATAATAAACAAGGGATCACTACGTTTAAGGTTAGAAGTATCCTATGGTCCTACCTCTTATTCTGTATTGTGATTTGTTTTGTATGATTGCTACATATTTTCCCCTGTTTATGCCTTTGCTTGATGTGTATTGTCTTGTTCAATCATCAGTTAACTAGTTAAGTGAAATGAGAAGGGAAAAAAATTATCTGAATAATGTAGAATAGCTAGGTTGCTACTAATTCTACTGGAGGATCTTAAACTCTTCAATGAAGAACAGCATCCACTGAGTATTTTGAGACTTTCTTCCATCAATGACTATGGTCGCATGAAATCTTCTATCAAATTAATGAATCTCAGCAGTATGGAACCTCGGTTGATCTCAGATTTGCAGGGAATTGAAATAAAGACCAGAATAGCAACAAAGAAGATGGATATATAGAAGAAAGGGGATAGGGATGGGTCTCTCACCCACGACATCTCACCGTACTTGCTTCACAGGAGCTGTCTCTCACAGCCATTAATGGCTTTAACCAAGCTGATTCTTTTTTCCTCAAACTCGACTTGGCTGTTTCAGCCTTTTTTTCTTTATTTATAAACTTCAAATCGATTACATGAAAGTCTTCTAGAGATAAAATAAAATCCTAATAGAAATCTAATTAACTAACAAATAAAGAATCCTAAGAATAGAAACTACCTGTTACATAAAACAACCCTTAAAATAGAAACTTCCTAGTCTAATAAGACCCCCATGCAAGGTATAACTAAATCCTTTACCTCATCCGCCTTGACACCTTGAGAAGAAATACAACAACAACAACAAAAAACTCGGCCTTATACTAACTTAATGGGGTTGGCTACATGGATCCAATCATACAAAGTAGGAAAAAATTGCGAAGTGAAAGAGAAGAATGGGAAAATGAGATGTGAAGTAAACAAAATGAAAAATGGCAAATGGACAAAGGAAAATACAAGAAAAGTGAAAGAGGAAAGAGGCACAACCCAGCAAGTCAGGAGAATCTCAGCTAAATAGGATCTGCTACATGGATCCTTGTCCTCCAATAGGCTCTATTCGAGGTCATACACGACCCAAGACCTAGACTATGCATGTCCTTTCTCACAACTTTTCCTATAGCCATTTTAGGCCTGCCCCTCGCTCTAATAGCTCCATCAATCGGGATCATATTACTTCTCCGTAGTGGGGCATCCCTAGGCCTCCGTTGAAAATGACCAAACCACCTTAAACGACTGTCTCGGAGCTTGTCATTGATTGGAGCAACTCCTAATATGGTGCTTGTGGTTATTGACCCAAGTTTACTAGGGTACGCATAGTGTTACTAAGAATCATAGTTGTCTAGACATGCAGTTATTTATGCCAAATATCATTAGATATTATTTATAAATAAGTAAATACCCTTCTATGTGAATCCAATAAAAATAGTTAAAATATCAAATTCCAAAAGGATAAAAAGTCAACCCCAAGTTCTAGAACAAAAATTGGATTTTCGGCAGTAGGTGTAATTTTCAACTTTTAAATGCAGGGGTTTTTCTCAAATCTAAAAATTCCATTAATCTTAATATTGTTAAACATTGCTAAAAACCAAAAGTGCAGTAAAATATTCATTTGTTTTGAATTAATTTTTTTTTTCATTCAAAGCGATTTTAAACAATATTCACGCACACCAAATTAAGTTTGACCGGTACATAACTCCTTTCATGGACAACCACATTACCATTATTCTCAATCAAATTTATCCAGTTGTCTTTCTTCTTGGTAGGACAAGAAAAAGATAAATGACCAATCTCTCTACATCGATAATATACATTGGAATTTTTTCGTTACTCTTATTTTTGTCTTGGGAAATAGTCTTAGGTTTTTCTCGATCTTGTGGGTTTGAACCTCCCATGGGTTTGGTACAAATTCGTTTATCTTTTGGAGTCCCACTAGAAACCTTGTCAAACCGCCTAAAAGAATTTCTTTTCAATTATTCTTCGGCCTTGATAGCCAATTGGTGTACTTCATCAAGGGTGTTCAAGTGGTGTAAAGCAAGTTCATCTTGAATAGAAAAGTTTAATCCACTAACATATCTAGCTGCCAATTGGTAATCATCTTCATGTAAACCAAGCCGACATAAGTATGAAAAAAATTGATCGTTATAATCTTTCACACTTTGGTCACTTTTAGGCCGAAGATGATGAAATTTCTTATATAATGTTTAAGAAAAATCAAGAGGAAGAATCTTCTCATCTAATCTTTCTTTCATATCCGTCCAAGTATTAATTTGACAAAGACCCATTCTCTCTCAGTTTTGTTGAAATAGTTGCCACCAAACCAAGGCATGACCCTTTAGTTTTGTAGCCACGAAGTCAACTTTTCTTTCCTCCGATAAATCTTTCCATTTAAAAAAAGTTTCAATAGAAGCAACCCAATCAAAATGGAGTTCGGGGTCGAATTTACCGTCGAAGTTGCTTACATCCACCCGAATGCTTTTATTGGATTTTTCCAAAGTCCGTGCCAGCCGTTCAACCACGCAAAGAGCTTGTGGATGTGCTTGTTGAGATTGAAATGAAGTAGAACTTGAAGAATCGTCACGATCATCATCCCGACATTCTTTGGGGATGTGGAAAATTGGTTCTGTACCAATTGTTGAAGCCATCATTGGAAGCTGTTGTAAAATTTCTTGCATAATTTGTTAGAGGTTTTCATTTGCTTGCTGCAGTTGATTCACTTCATCTCGTAATACAACTTCTTGTACAGTGGCTGTATGTTGGTTTCTCCTTCCTCTTCTCATTGTGAAGATGAACAAGCTCCAAGATCAGAGCCTGCTCCGTTTGTCACTGCTGTATATAGTAGTGTTGGGGCTGTGCTGTCTTTTGGTAGAAAGCTTTGTAGTCGAGTTTTTTTTGGGCACCGAGGGGGTTGGGGTTAGGAGGATGTTGCTTCCTGGTTATGGTTGCAGAGATCCTATCATGGCACTGCCACCTTGTGCTTCCTCCTCGCTTGACATCTTTAAGTGCTTTTTTTGTGGAGCTCTATTGGGGTTAATTGAAAAAAACTATGATTCAAGTCAAATTTCTGATTGTTGTTTTATGTACTGGTTAATGGTTCTTTTTAAATACTGCATTTTCAGTAAGCAGCTGGGTCTCTTCTTTTGGTCATTTGGTTGGTTGAACCATTATATTATTTTATTTTTGGCTCTATGAACTGAATTTCTTTTGCTGGGAGAGTAATTTCACCCCCGATACTTATTTGATATTCTCTTCTATAAGTCATTTAATTTATTGGCTTTTATTGTTTTAGACAATTGATCGTTATGAGTATCCTCAGCAATTGGACCTGGGGAAATATTTGCAGCAAAAAGAAAATCAGGGAGTTGGTAACATTTATACACTTCACAGGTATCAATCATATCAGGATTTACAGTGTCTGGATTTGACCATTAAAATATTGATCATCGTCTGGGTGATGTTATTGGGTTGTAGAAATTCCTCAGTAAACAAATTCCTTGCTTGATTGTTGTTTGGTGAATAGTTTTGGATTTACCCAGTCTAACTACAATATTTATGTATTATACTTAAAAGTAGGATTTAGTTCTTATACTTCGATTTTATCAACAAAAGTTATGTTGCTTTAATTTAAGGAATTACATTCTTTTTTCCCTTCATCCCGCCCCTTTCTCATCCATGTTTGTTTGCAGTGTTTTGGTTCACAGTGCCCGCTGGGATGAAGAACCTTATTATGCTTTTATCAGGCCAGCCCTCTCTGACCAATGGTGTGTATCCTTGAAATTTTTGTAAGCATTGAACTGTTTTGAAATGTAATAGTATTGCTGGGACTCGTATAGAGGCTTTTATAATTTACTGCTGTTTGTTAAATTGCAAGTGTTTTGCCATGATTAGGAGGCTTCTATGAAAGAATTGTGCTTGATCGTGGGCAAGGTTAAAGAACTCGGTGCCGACCTAGGTTTTGACCAGCCAGAAACCGAAATTTGGTCGAACTGATCGAAACCAGGTCGAAACTTGGTATTGTTGGGCAAAACTTGACATGTGATGGTCTGGTCAAAACTGGTCGAAACTACTGAAACTGGGTTGGTTGAAATTGGTTAACTTTGGTCGAAACTGGTCAAAACTCAAAACTATCAAAATTTCCGAAATATTGTCGAAATATGTTGAAACGTGATCGAAACAGTAGTACATGTAGGTTTCGTCTCAGAAAGTTGGGAAACCAAGATATCTCGGTCCCAAACCAGTGGTTTCGACCGAGTTCTTCTTCGATGATCATGGGTGGTACTGAACATATCTTATTCTGCCATGTTTAGGGCACTTGAATGAAAAAACTATATTGTTATGGGTGGTATTGATCCAGATCAGTTTGGATCAATCTAATCAAAGGTGTCGACCAATCCGAGGAGCAAAGGCCTGATATACATAGTGGTTTAAGGGATTCATGGTTTAAATATATAGGATCAGTCTGGCCATATACCAGTTCGGACTGGACAAGCCGGTAATGAACGTCAAAACCATGACTATGATATATATAGTGTACAAGGTGTGAAAAGCTTTTCATCACCCATTCAGCTCTCGTAAACTCATAAGCTGGTTCACTAGTTCATGAACTTTATGTTGGTTACACTGTCTTATTGGTGGTTTTTCTTGGTATTGGATTTTCACATGGGGTTTCTTTGTGGGTTGAAGCTTTGGCTTGTGTACTCTGATTCATGTTTTTGTGACATCTTAATGCTCGACTGTGTCAAGCTATTTTTGTATGGTCCAACAGTGTTGTGAGTATATCATTCATTAATTCTCAATTGTAACAGTTGAGTAGTTATATTCAGGTTCAAGTTTTATGATGAGCGGGTAACAAAAGAAGACATGGAGAGGGCCTTGGAAGAGCAGTATGGTGGTGTGAAAAAGGTGATATTCTTGCAACTTATATGCTTATAAATGTACTTTCCCCAAGGATCCTTCAGTTGGAATTTCATTTTAACATGTGTTCATTCTTTTCACCTTTTCTCTAAATAATTGCCGTAGACGAATCCTGACTTCAACTACACTCCATTTGATTCAATGAAAATGAAATGCGCCAATGCCTTCATGCTTGTCTATATACGTGAAAGTGACAAGGAGAGAATAATGTGTGACGTGGATGAGAAGGCCATACCTGAACACCTTAGGGTATACTCATTGTGGAAGCAAGAACAGGAAATAAAGGAGCAAGAGAAAAGGCAAAAGGCAGTCAGTCAGTCTTGTACAATAAAGGTAATTATATGCAGCATGGTTTTTTGAATCATTGATTGTCTACCCAGAGGTAGAATTGGTGAACCACTTGCTTTTCTTACTAAAGTAGTTGTTTCGTCCCATTAGGTTGCGCGAAATGAGGATCTCATTGCGCAGATTGGGAAGGATTTTTATTTTGATCTTGTGGATCATGATAAAGTCCCGAGCTTCAATATTTCAAAAGGAAATCCTTTTATCCATTTCAAGGTATATAGTAAGTGTTTGCATAGCTTCTCATGAAGTTTGGCCTCTAGGGACAAGGCTTTGTTGAGTCGAGTCGAGTTGATACACTGATTCTTGTTGAAATAATTTTGGAAGGGAAAAAAAATGAAGGCGTCACCATCAGTCGACAAGGCATAGCCTAGGCGACCATGGCACCCTTCCAGCAATGGGTGCTGTTTTAAAAATCCATTTTTTCATGCATGCTTAAGCCATATACAGTATTTGCTATTATATTTTTTATGATTTAATGCCAATGATGAATGGTTTGGGTTGTGTTTGTATCCCAGTGTTAGATCAGTCGGACCCCAAAATTAGCTTTTCTAGGTAAAACTGACCAACATCTCATCTCCCCCATCCCCAAGTGCAAAAGCCTAATCTCACCCACCTTGCCCTTGCAGATGATCTCATGATCTTCTCCAAGCTTCCTCCTCCTCTATCTCATCCATCATGTCCTCCCTTCAGCTCTTTCAATCTCTCTCAGGTCTTCGTATCAACCTCTTGAAATCGTAAATCTTTCTTTCGGGGGTCTCTGAGCATGACAAAGCCACCCTTCTCCGCTTGACTGGGTTTTCGCTTGGTTCCCTTCCCGTGAACTACCTTGGCCTCCCCCTTATTCCTGCCAGGCTGACTGGTCATCAATGCACCCCTATGTTAGATCTTATCCATAAGAGGCTTAAACTTTGGAAGGGCAAATTCCTTTCCTATGTGGGTAGGATTGTTCTGATCAAATCCTTCCTCTAATCCTCTTACATCTACTGGTGCGATATCTATGGGCTTCCAAATTCCACAATCAAAGCTATGGAATCTCTCTTATGTGCTTTCCTTTGGAAAGGCCAAGAGTCCTCCAAATTCCTCCACCCGATTAGCTGGGCAGCAATCTGAAGGAGGTCTTGGCATCTACTAAATCCGCAATTACAATATTGCAGGCCTTCTCAAGCTAATCTATAAAATCTCCACTAAACAGGACTCAATTTGGGTTAATTGAGTATACTCCTACCTCCTCAAAGATGATTCCATCTGGACTGTCCCCCAGCCTGCGGACAGCTCCTTGGTCTGGCGTAAAATCCTTCTGCTTTGTCTCTAAGCCCTTAGTGCCACCTGCTCTCTTTTAGACTCCCCAAGGAACATGGACATTGTTGTTACATGGGGCTTAGATTCTTCTCTTTTTCGTTCTCCTTGCCAGGCCCCCTAGGCCTTGTGGCTTGTATAGTTCCCCCCTCTCTTCCTCCCTGTGTATCCCTAATGGGGGACAGATTAGGAGAAGGGAAATCTGAGAAGAAATCAGAGGGGGAGGGGGAAGGAAAAGAGAGGTAGCCGGTCAGAAATTAGAGTTGCAGGGGGAGGAAGAGAGAGAACAGAAACGAGAAGAGAAACCAAGAAGGAGGGGGGGGGGGGGGAGGCAGCCACGCAGGCTTAAAACTCAATTCTTTCTTTCATCTTCAACATCATCCTTTGGCCGAATGGCCTGTACAGCTCCTATAAAGAGAAAATAAAGACCGTAAAACTGTTGATCTCCCCTTGGGAAGACCAAACAACACATAGGAAAAACACCACAATAACTGGGCTGTTGTCTAGAAACGTTGGAGCACAAAGTACTAAGAACTCCAACAGCCTTTGACTCAACAAAATAAAAGATTACATTATCTTTTTTCCCAAATGAAATAAATTCTAAAATATCCTAATAAATCTAGAAATCCAGTTGGACCCGGTTCATTGCCATAGGGATCCTCCAACGGGTTTAAAACCGGCCCAAAGAATTGTTCTTGTATCCGCATCCACTAGGATTGTCCTGCATCAACTCTCCCGATGTTGAGAAAAACTCAACCACGAGTTTTAAAAAATGGGAGGATCAACACCACTCGATCAGCATCCATGGGCAACAACTTGGATGGGGTGAACGTACGGATGTAGTTGTAAAGACAAGGACGGCACTCCTCAAAGTACTTCAAGGGGATGACGAATTCTACGTGCCCAACCTTAATGCCGTCGGATGTATTCATATGGCCATATGTATTGCCTTCCATTGTGTTCTTGACCTCCATAGTTTCAATCTCAAGCTCCGTAGGATCCTCTTGGCTGGTCACGATCATCACAATTGTTAAAGGGTCAAGTTCCTTGGTCTCAACCTCATTGTCCACTATTGCGACCATATTGCTTTCAACGTCTTCCACATGAGTCTCAGTAGCAGGAACTTCGCGGGCTGGATCTTCCTTGAAGACAGAATCTTCTTCATTCTCAATCGGCGGTGCTTCAACGTCAAGCACTTCAGGGACTGTCCTATTTGCAGTTGGGGCAGCCATTTGCATTTCATGGATAGCTTGAAGGATTTTCAAGACCTTTCCATTCCGTTGAATCAAACGATCTAACCGTGCAAGTCTCGAGAGTTCTTCATCCTGTGTTGACTTGTTTGTGAAGTCCCTTGACCATTCAGTATTGTAGTGCACTTGTAACCCACTTAGGTTTGAAAATTGAATACCCATTGAACAACAATCATCATGTTATGTGCCTAATGGGGCCCATTGTAGTGTATGGGCGCTAGATTGGGCCAGCCTAGTATGAGATATGTTAAAGGGCTTGATTTAACGTGTTCCATCAGCTTCAGAGCTTTTGGTGTATCGGTCAAGTACCTAACATTTGGTATCAGAGCTGGGCACTACGTCACGGGTTTGAGTCACAGAAAGGGCTGCCTAGGAGAGGGCTACCTAGAGTAGAGTGAAAGCCATTAAGAAAGGGCTACCTGACGCCATGAAAAAACCCTGGAGCATAGTGGAGTCGCTTGAAAAGGGCTACCTACCACCAGAGTGGAAGCTACCTAGAGTGAGAACCGCCGAGGACGACGGCTGCGGAAGCGTGGTGGTCTGTTATGTGCCTAATGGGGCCCATTGTAGTGTATGGGCGCTAGATTGGGCCAGCCTAGTATGGGATAGGTTAAAGGGCTTGATTTAGCGCGTTCCATCAGCTTCGGAGCTTTTGGCGTATCGTTTAAGTATCTAACACATCATAAATGTTATGACCTTGGAGAGCAATTCTTGCTAAAACGGCACTCAGAGGTGATTGATACTGGATAAGGGCTTGAGAACCAGCAGATTTCTGAAGTATCATGATCTTTTCCACAAACCCATGAAGAGAAAATATTTGATGCAGCTCTTCCACTGTTATAGGATACAACATGTGTCGGATTGTAACTAAGAGAATTCGGTTGCATTGTCGTTGAGTCCTACTATCGGGCAATTCGATGTGGGCAAATTTTGTCATGGCCCACTCAAATAAGGAAACACTCAAGTCCAAAAATCAAGTGGCAAAACAGAAAATAAACCAATGAAGACAAAAAGGATGGTAATTCTATAATTAGGTTGAAGCTCATGAGACAATGGCAGAGTTGTAATATTGGAATTCTAATAGAAATAGAAAGAGTATTTAGGACTACGTATGGGGAGGGGCAAACTTCAAAGAATGGGATCTAAAAAAAGCACAAAGTATAAAAAAATAAAGTTAAGGGTAATTATGGAAAAAGGAAAAAAAAGGACCTAAACAGATGAGAAGTAGAAAGTGGGTGTATTATGGAATAGTGGGTTTAAATGAAGGGGTTAATAACAAAATAAGGATAAACTAGAGGGGGCAGTTGGAATAAAAGAAATAAAGAAAGAAAATGGACAAAAAGTGAAACCGTGGGTTATGACAACAGAAGAAGGATGCCCACTTTGAACTGGATTCTGCTTTATAGCCAAACCAGAGGATCAGCGAGGAAGAAGGTGGGAGAAGCGCTGCGAGTTGTGAACAGGCTGGAGTTTGAGCCACAGTTGCAGAAATCAGGTATGATTGCCTTGTCTCGCTCTCTCTCTCTTTTTTTTTTTGGATTCTGGTCGTTGTGGCTGAATCCTCGCAAGGGAAAGGGAAGTTGTTATGTTCAGCTGATGGGTTGGGTGGTACGGGAATCGGAGGGATGCAAGGAAGACAGACCGCCGGGAAAAGAAAGAGAGGAATACTTCGGCCAGGTTTGGCTCTGATACCAGATAATGGGGGACAGATTAGGAGAAGGGAAATCTGAGAAGAAATCAGAGGAGGAGGGGAAAGGAGAAGAGAGGCAGCCAGGCAGAAATCAGAGTTGCAGGGGGAGGAAGAGAGAGAACAGAAATGAGAAGAGAAACCAAGAAGAAGGAGGGGGGGGGGGGGAGAGGCAGCCACGCAGGCTTAAAACTCGTTTCTTTCTTTCATCTTCAACGTCATCCCTTGGCCGAATGGCCTGTACAGCTCTTATAATGTCAAAATAAAGACCATAAAACTGTTGACCTCCCCTTGGGAAGACCAAAACAAATACTGTTGATCTCCCCTTGGGAGGACCAAACAACACATAAGGAAAACAGCACAATAACTGGGCTGTTGTCTAGAAACATTGGAGCACAAAGTACTTAGAACTCTAACAGCCTTTGACTCAACAAAATAAAAGATTACATTATCTTTTTCCCAAATGAAATATATTCTAAAATATCCTAATAAATCTAGAAACCCAGTTGGACCCGATTCATTGCCATATGGATCCTCCAACGGGTTTGAAACCGGCCCAAAGAATTGCTCCTGTATCCACATCCACTGGGATTGTCCTGCATCAATTCCCCCCCCTTTACCCCTCCCTTCGGGGTATTGGTATCGAATTTTTTATTCACCAAAAAAATATGAAGTGGCAGCCTAGCTCTCTCGGAACTCCTCTTTGTAATTCTGTACACCCTACCCTGAATCCTACTACACCTACTCTATGAGCCTCTGTCCTAAGGGATCATCATCGAAGGCTCAGTGTGCCTAATCGACTAGGAAAGAGAAGTGTAGGCCCTTCTTGTGATAGGCTACCCACTTGGCATTTCTGTTGCTAATCGACTTTTGAGAGTTTAGATGTTTGAGCGCTTCGTGGTCAGTGTAAAGTATAAATTCTTTACCAATAAGATAGTGGCGCCAATGACATAACACTTGAACAACTGCATACAACTCCAAATCATAAGTCGAGTAGCGATTCTTGGCATTATTTAATTTTTCGCTACAAAAAGCGATTGGGTGCCCTCCTTGCATTAATACACCGCCTGAGCCGACATGTGAGGATCCGTAGCAACCTCAAATACTCGGTCAAAGTATGGTAGGCGTAAGACTGGTGCTTCGGTCATCTTCTTCTTGATAAGGTGGAAGGCCTTTGTTGCCGCTGCTGTCCATTCATATTTTCCCTTACTAGACTTCATACATTCTGTAATCGGGGCCATAACAACACTGAAATTATGAATAAATCTCTTGTAGAATGAAGCCAACCCATGGAAACTTCGAACTTCAGCGAGTGTCGTTGGTACCCACCAGTCCTTGATGCTTCTAACCTTCTCCAGATCAGCTTCCACCCCCTTGGCGGAGACAATAAAGCTAAGAAAGACAACCTTGGGCAGCATGAAAGAACACTTCTTGAGGTTCAAGTACAGCTAGACTTGTTTAAGATGGTCAATATGGTCATTTTGGTCCTTATTGTATGGCAAAATATCGTCAAAATAAACAACTAAAAATTGACCATTAAAAGGACGAAATACCTGATTCATGATTCGAATAAAAGTGCTAGATGCATTCATCAAACCAAACGGCATGACTCTCCACTCATATAGTCCATCCTTGGTTTTGAAGGCAGTCTTCCATTCGTCTCCTGGGTGGATACGAATCTGATGGTAACCGCTCCTAAGGTCCAATTTAGAGAAGACCTTCGCTTTGGAAAGCATGTCTAACATGTCATCAAGCCGTGGAATGGGTACTTGACAAATATTTTATTTATCGCCCTGCTGTCCACACACATCCGCCCTGAACCATCCTTCTTGGAAGTAAGCAAAGCTGGTACATCACATGGGCTTAAGCTCTTGACAATAAAACCCTTTTGAAGAAGCTCATTAATCTACTGTTTGAGCTCATTATGCTCCGTAGGACTGAGGCGATAAGCTGGTAAATTTGGTAGCACTGAGCCGAGTACCAAATCAATGGCATGTTTGATATGCCTCATAGGCGGTAGCTCATCAGGAACCACATCAGAAAAATCAGAAAGTAAGGTGCCGATAACGATACGTGTGTTTCTGTTCCGTTTCTCACCAAAAACATATTTTGGTGTTTTTGTTTGCAGAATAACGTTTCTGAGTTGCAAAATGGTGTTTGATAAACCTGTTTTGTTTTCCCCAGGTGATTTTTCGATAACCACCCCAATTACAGAAAAACCTGAACTCGATTCTCTAGCACCAGAAATGGATATGCCTTCGAAGAACATCTTCAAAGTGAATTCGTCAAAATCATCCTATTGCCCTTCATTTTTAGTTTCCTCCATGTCCCTAAATTCCTCCTCCGCACAACAGCTCTTGAATTCTTCCTCCTCATTTATTTTCACTATCCCAATAAAAGCAGCGGACAAATCATCACTTGGTACATCACGATTCTCTATTTTCACCACCAGTTCCTCACAGAAGTAGCTCTGCAAATCGACGTTTTTCAATGATCAAATTTGAATCTTCCCGTCGTTCCTTCTCTATCAAACCTGAGACAAAAAACCATCACAAGAACAACCTAAATCCTTAAATTGTGTCATCAATTTCTCCGAACAGTATGTTAAACTACCAACAACTCCTGAGGCTTCCACGAAATCGAAAAATGGACTTTGGGCCAACTTCGTCAGAAACAAAATCAACTAAAATCCCACCCAAAAAAATCCCCTAAATCCTCCATTTCAGTTTCGATAACCCAATATCTAATTAT
Organism: Telopea speciosissima; assembly: GCF_018873765.1. NCBI lineage: Eukaryota > Viridiplantae > Streptophyta > Magnoliopsida > Proteales > Proteaceae > Telopea > Telopea speciosissima. The sequence continues at coordinate 82,467,820 of NC_057916.1, read as the reverse complement.
ACAGAAAATAAACGTCACCTAAGATTTCAGAGAGATGAAAAAAAAAGGAATACTTCAGCTTTAAACCCTTTTACCAATCACAAATCAAAGCATAAGGGTACCAATTGAAGCCCTGAAAGCGAAGTCCCATTGCAAAATACCCACTTAAGGATCGTTGCTTTTCAATGATTTCTGCAAATATCAGAGTATAATGTTTAAATCACTACAAGCAAAATAATAAACAGAGGAAGAAGAAGAAGATAAGACGAAGAAGAAGAAGCTGAGCCAGAGGAAGAAAAAGAAGAAGAAGAAGATAATGGTCGAAGTAGAAGAAACTGAGCAAAGGAGGAAGAAGAAAAAGACAAGGGTTTACCTGAGTGCGCCGAAGGATCTCACAGAAGCAAGGTGTAGCGATGATAGAGCTTCGTTCTACCCCCTCGATGCCTTCGCTACGGTTTTGGTTGGGAAGAATGGCTTGAGGCAAGGCGGGCGAGGTAGAGAGAGAGAGAGAGAGTGTGTGTGTGACCGAGAGATTACGTCGGTTGCCTCTGTCAACCATCACCAATGCATTTTTGTCGCCTGACTTCATGCGGCTGTAAAAGATACAAGTGCGCCGCCAATCCTCTCCTTTGGTTTCAGCCACCAATATACAGCTGACTACATGAATGCCATAAGTACCTTCATCCGTAGCATCTTCCTCGTCAAATTCAGCCCCACCATAATCAGCATCATCGAATGGGTACAGGAGTAGATCAGAATCTTCCTCTTCCGGTGCATTTTCAACTTCAGCAACAGCATTAATTTTGACGGAGTGGACAATACTTCGCAAAATGTCCAATCTCTTGACAATAGAAACATTGTGCCTTGTTGGTGCTAGTCAAAGGAGCCTTGCCTTTGTCTTGTAGGGTAAAGGTTGTAGGTCGATTAGGGGTTGTTGTAGCAGGTTTAGGTACTAGAAATTCTTCCTATTCTCCCCAGCTTGATAACCAAACCTCTTGTTATTGGAAGCCAATAACTCTTCAGCACGTAGGGCCTTCTCAAAGTAGTCTCTAACATTCACCACGTTCGCAATGTCAATGGCCCTATTAATTTCAGGCCGTAGACCCAATCTGAATAGTGACAAGACTTGAATATCTTTTTGCCTAATCCCTGTACGAGATGAAAGAGAATCAAACTGCTCCATATATTCCGAAACCGATAAATTCCCTTGACGAAGAGGATTTAATTTATCTTGGAGTCGCCTAAAAGTGGGTGGCAAGTACTTGTCTCTCAACTCTTCTTTCATCTCCTCCCACATAACAAGTGCTCTACCATGATCCTCTAACTCACTCTCATGAGTTCTCCACCACTCATGTGCAGCTCTAGCTAACTTTGTACGTGCTAGCTTCATCTTTCGCGCCTCCGACAGCTCATACCAATCAAAGTAGTCGTCCAACACTTCCAACCAGTCATAGAACAATTGGGGATTATGTTTTCCCGAGTATTCCTTGAGTTCAAGCTTAACTTTTTTAGAATCACCAGTGTGCCTATAAAGTGTGGCCTGATCACCAGTAAAATAACTCTGTAGATGCTCTTCAAAGGTCAGCTGTACTGTTGGACCCCTTTGTGGGCCTCTTCCTACACCCCTCCTATTAGGAAAATTGGATGCAGAATGGGCCGGCTGAACTTCATCATCAAGTGAGAGGTGTATGGTATGATTAGGGGCAGCAACTCTAGCCTCCATTGTTGAGAGTCTCTCATCCATAAGCTTCTGGCTCTCAGTGATCTGGTTACTCAGTTTGGTAAACATCTCCATCATAGCTGTCATGGGATCAGGCCCAGAAGGAACATAAGTATTGTTCCCTGACATGGTCTCTGATACCACTTAATGTAGGACAGGGTTGAAGGTTCAACTAGTCCCAAACAGGTTCTGGATTCAGGGGAAATTGGTTTAGTTCGATGGGTTAAGGCTGGGATGGTTTGATAGGTTAGGTTTAGGTCAAGGATTAGGTTTAGTGTGAAGGAATAGGTTTGGGACAGTAGAGAGGTCACAAGAATTAAGCAAAACAAATCAACAGCAAAGTTTCTTCTCTGCCGAGTTGAGTAGCAGGTTGAGAAGTTGGGTTTTTAGGGCTTTTAGGGAGATTTCTTGTAGAGCAGGATCTGCTGGGTAGAATGGGATGAAACAAGGATCGAGTGGAGATCTTAGATGAGGGAAGGTTTGCTGAAAAACTTGAAGAAAACTAATGGCTGGATAGGGCAGGAAAGAGGGGGAATGGAATTAGAAAGTGTTGAAATATAGGTTAAAACAATTCACAGCAGTAGGGGTTCTCGACTGGAGTGGGGATGTCTTCTAATGGTTGGATTGCTTGAAAGAATGAGGACATGGATTGAAGAGTAATCTCCTGGGCTTCTCACTGCAAGGAGTCAGCTTGGATCACACACCAACTCCATCACCAAGGATTGAACACCATGGAAATAGCTTCATTGGAGCAAATGCAAGCAGTAGTATTTGGAGAAGAGAAATCGTGGCCTGTATGGCCTCTTGGGTTGTATTTATTGACTGTCATAAAGAGAGAAAAAGCAAGGGAACAAAATTAGAGACTTCCAATTTTGATCCTTGAATTGGATTACAAAACACAATCAGCTTCTAAACGTATGTGACTACTAATTCTAGTCACCTACTAATTATGAAAATAGAAAGTAAGCACACCTCTTTCTTCCATACATAAAATTCCCATCCATGTCTCCTTGTAATGGGAAACTTAGATTAACCTAGGGTAATACAACTAAACTACCGGTCCATGTCCCTACTAATTTGGTGAGAATAACTCGGGATATCGTGATTTAAGAGGGGCTTCCCCTTGCATCATGTATGATGCCAAAAGGCCCAAACCTTACATTGCCCCCCCCAATAAATAACCAGCTCAGTCTATCAACTTGTATTCTTCAAACATCCTCCTCCCCATTCCACAAGAAATCTTGCTTTATTTTTATTTTTTATTTTTTGCTTACTGTTGGATCTATACTATAAAGTGGTCCCATGTTCCTATTTAAGGGTGAAGCTGAACTTTTTTTTTCAAGCTCTTTGAATTACCCTTGGCATTAGCAAAGGGACAAAAATATGTAGAGGGAAAAGTGAAAACACCTAATAACAAGAAGACAACTCCAGGACTTAATGAGATGACTTCTTCATTGTTGACCTCTTCTCCCATTCCTCCTCCCTCCAAATTTTGTTTAAAGTCTTCGTCACCTCTTACAGTCATATATTTTACCTCCTCAACCTCAATGTCATTATCATTCACATCTCTCTCTCTTTCTCTCTCAAATGATTCTTTCTAATGCCATCTTCCCCTCCCCCCCCCCCCCCGGCAACAGGTCAATGGTGTTATCTGTTGTATTTGTCATATTGAACTTGATTACTTCTATGGCCTTTTGGTAAAGCATTCTTATTGTGTTTCCTTTTAATGCATTGAGTGTGTCCTTCCCTCGCTTCACTTCGTATCTAATTTTCTAATTTTTATATATATTGTATATTTTTTATTGTGGTGCGTCAGGTCGGCAGCCGACACTTTAATATATTCCGCCAATCACCTTTTGCATGGATCCTTTTACTTTTTGATTTCTTTTTCTCTTTATCTCATGTCTCTACATCCTCTTTTTACTAGGGCGTCCCCCGTAAGCGACGTGCCATATCGACGCCCGAGTGCGGTGATAAGTAGTCAAGGGCAAGTGAGAAAGTTCTGCAGCCCAAAATGTAGGATTAGACTAGCGTCTTGGAACATTGGATCCTTAACAGGTAAGAGTCTGGAATTGGTGGATGTCATGAAGAGACGAAGGATTAATATCGCTTGCATCCAAGAGACTAGATGGAAGGGAAACAAAGCTAAGATGTTGGATGACTTCAAACTTTGGTATTCAGGAAACCACAGTAATAGAAGTGGTGTGGGCATAATAGTAGACAAAGATCTAAAGAACGATGTATTAGAGGTCAAAAGACTGGGAGACAGGATTATGGCCATCAAACTAGTATTGGAGAAAGAGATTGTCAATATTTTTTGCGCTTATGCACCCCAAGTAGGACTGGATGAAAGTTGTAAGCGCCTTTTTTGGGAACTCATGGATGATCTAATGCAGGGTTTTGGCTAAGGGTGTCAATTGGGACGGTTCCCGGTACTTGGGACGGGACGGTACCGGTACCAGTACCAAAAGTGTCAATCCCAATACCGTCCCATTTACTTAACGGGACCAAACCTAGATCCCAGTCCCGATTACTAGCGGGACGGGACGGTACCGGTTCCTAAACGGTTCTAGGGACTGTAGAAAAAGGAAGAAGTTTAATTGTTCCTAATGGGAAAATCCGATTGTGTTTTCCTCTTTGATTTCCCAAACAAAACCTTATTATCACACATGTTACTGTCACATGGTACTACTGAGTGGAAAAAAGAAAAACTTGGTACATGAAGTTGCTTGCAGGAAGAGAGAGTAGCACCGAACCAGGATTTTGAGAGGCGAGACTTCAAGAGCTGTGGCTGTCCCGTCCCTAATGCATCATAAATATAATTCTTATACCCTATTTTTTCTCCCCAAAAAAAAAAGATCTTATATATTTTTTCTTTTTTAAACGGTACTAGTATGTCTGGTACCATTCTGGTACCTTATTGGTATTTCGGCATGGTATAAAATCTCGCGAAATATCGGTGATATATCGCCATATTTCGTGAATCTCGATATGTCCGAGATACGAAACACTTCCGAAACATAAAAATACCATATCTCGTCGATATATCGTGATATTTCGACGATATATCGTGGATCTCACGATATATCGTGGATCTCACGATATATCGCGAGATCTCACGATATATCGCGAGATATTGTAAAAGTGACAAATAGTGTCACACTAAGGGCATTATAATTCCATATTTCGCACTCTTGGTCGATATTTCGACCGAGAGCTGTAAAATCAAATTTTCTCTCTTCTTCCTCATTTTTGCTTTTCTTCCTCCCTTCCAAGCCTCATCCAAGCATTGTTGAAGCTCCTCGTCGCGGAAGACGTCGGAGGGTCATCTAAGCTCATCATCCAAACCTATTTTCATTATTTAAGGTAAATTATATTTCTCTAAAACTATTTTTTTAAAAAAAACTTTGTACAAATGTTGTTGGATGTTGATGATATTAATATATGTTAGACACCGGAGGCCGATCTACAGCCTCACGGTGTCGAAATTTTTTTCCCATGTGTATTTTTTTTATTTTTGTTCTAGTTTTAAAAATTCATTTTCCTACAACTAAAATAGGAAATAATTAGGGGTAATATGACTTAGATGGTAATGAATTAAATATATGTTAGACACCAATGGCCGATCTACGGCTTCACAGTGTCGGATTTATTTTTCTGCTCTTAAATAATTCTTTTAATTTTTGAAAATTAAGAAAAATATATAAAAAATTAAAAAAACAGAAATAAATAAGGAAAAATATGAGTTTTAAGTTTAAAAAATAATGAAAAAATATGAAAGTTATTTCTATATGTTTTGAGATGCATTACATGTATATAATGTTTACTAATTTTTGGTTTTGTTGTGTTAGGTCAATACTTATATTAACATTATATATAAAAAATTTGTTTTAATTATGTGAAAAATATAAGGGTTAGGGGAAAAATATTAAATAACTATACAAGTGTATTAGTAATCTAAAAGTGTCAATTGAAGTGCATCTACATTAAGTTTTTTAATTATTTGTGTTACTTACATTGCAGTAAACAAGTATCATTATGGCGGATCGTGATAGACAACGTGCGAAGGGTAAGCAAAAGGTGGGGAAAAGTAGTCAACAAAGGGGGCGAAGGGAACAAAGAGAACAGAGGGAACAAGAGAGACCAGCCAGCCACCATAGGGGTGACATTGTATGGTTACATGGTACTCCCATTGATGGGGATAAGAGAAAATCTATATGTAACTATTGTCACATGCAATTTATGGGAGGTGGGTCCAGTAGACTTAAACAACATCTGACTGGAGGATCTAAAGATGTTGTAGGTTGTCATATGGTCCCTACTGAAGTAGCCAGGGAGATTGGTGATAGTTTGAGGGGAAGAAAGAAGAGGAAGGCTGACAAGCAAAGGATAAGAGAACAACTTGAGGATACAGTGAGGAGTTCGATGGGAGGAGGAAGACGATACAATGATGATGACTCCTCCTCCTCCTCCTCTGATGATGACATTGCAGTACCTGATGACATACAAACAGCAGAGGAGGCTAGGGATTTTAGGCGGACTGTTTCAAGGAGTAGAGGAAGTTTTCAAGATGATCGCAGAGACAAAGAGTAGGGGGTAGTGGAGGAGCTGGCGCCGGAGGTCCTAGAACTTGAATCCTTTTAAAAGATCACAAAGTGTGAGGGTAACCCCAACACCTCTATCAGTACCAGTACCACCATCAACATCTGATCCTAAATTGCATAAGAAGAAAGGAAGCAGTCAACCCAGAATCAAAGGAGCATGGAAGGGGATGAAGGGATTGGTTAAAGAATCAATAGCTAAGTGGATGCTATACCATACCATCCCAACAAACACTGCACAAGGCCCCCATTATGATACCATGATAGATACCATTGCAGAGGCTGGCCCAGGATTCAAGGGCCCCACCCCATATGAGGTAATGAATGTTTATCTACCTCAACAAAAGAGTGAGATTGATGAGTACATTAGTGAGATGAGGAATATGTGGGAGATATATGGGGTGAGTATAATGGCAGATGGATGGATTGGGCCTACAAGAAAGTCCATCATCAATTTCATGGTTTATTGTGATGGGAGGACAGTGTTCCTCAATCGTGGATGCATCCAAAGAGATAATGGATGCAAAATATATTCTGATTGTTAAAGGAAGTAGTGGAAAAAGATGTGGGTATTGAGAATGTTGTCCGGATTGTAAGACGATGGAAGTAACTTCAAGTGGCGGTGAGAAGATGATGAACAATAGTAAGTACCGGCTCTTCCGGACTCCTTGTGCAGCCCATTGCATTGACTTAATGCTAAAAGATATGGGAAAGTTAAAGTTGGTGAAGACTGTGGTTGAAAGTGCAAGACAAGTCACCAACTTTGTATACAACCACTCCTATGCACTCAATCTATTGAGGGAAAAATGTGGGGGTGACTTGGTTAGGGCTGGCATCACAAGATTTGCCACCAACTACATTGCTCTCAAAAGCATTGAGACAAAGAAGGCGGTGAGAAGCATGTTTGCTTCGAGGAGTGGTTTGAATGGAAGGGTTCCAAGACTGCAAATGGGAGGGAAACACAAACAACGATGTCATCTGAGGACTTCTGGACCAAACTAAGCAAAGTGGTGAAAGTTTTAGAGCCAGTAGTTAAAGTTCTACATGTTGCTGACTCCGCTCTGAAGGGCCCAACCATGCCAGTCCTATATGCTGCAATAGACTTGATGAAAGATAGTGTCTATAGTGTGGTTCCTCGCAGTAGCAAACACTTCTTAGATATCATAAATGCTCATTGGGAGAATCAACTTATGCATCCACCGCATAAGGTCAGGTGAGTAAATTTGTTTTATGTTTACTAATTCATAGTATTATTATTTTCTAATTACCTATGCATTTGACAATACCTCTATTCTATATGTCATATTTCAGCATACTACTTGAACCCTAAGTATCAATATAACAATAGGCTTGGGTTGGAAACTCAACTTATTGATGCTGTGAAACAAGTAGTGAAGAAGTTGGAGCCAGATGGTGCACTACAAGCAATTTGCAACAATGAAGTGAGTTCATTTGGAAACTCAACTTATTGATGCTTTCAAATAAGTAGTGAAGAAGTACTTACTAATTTTCCACAGTGGGTGTAGATCAAGGTATTTAGGGATGCATTAGGAAGTTTTGGAACCGAGGTGCGATACTGAGGCGAGCACGTGGTGATCTGGTAATTCTTTTAAGTTTTAAATTACATATGTATTGAAATTTGAAAGTTGAAAGTTGAAACAACATTTGACACGTCTTTTTTGTTGTAAACTTGTAATGCAGCTGAATGGTGGGTATTATATGGGGAATCGGCTGAAAACTTAAGAAGAATAGCAATTAAAGTCCTTGCCCAAACATGTTCTACATCTGGTTATGAGAGGAACTGGAGTACCTTTGCACTCATCCACTCCAAGAGGCGCAACAGATTGGGGTCTCAACGTTTATCTGACATGGTGTATGTGCACTACAACTTGAGGCTGAAACTGCAACACATACTCATGGGACATGAGGGACAGAGGGGCACCATTGATCTAGCTGACATCTTTCAAGTTGACTCAGACGATGAGGACCCCATTGTGGATGGGTGAGGATAGAGTGAGCCGAGTGTTGGATGAGGAGGGAGGTAGGCCCGACCCCATGATAACCGAGATTGGTGCGATGTGGGCGAGTATATGGGCGACGAGGTCGGATACATGCGAGGAAGCCTCACCCATACCATTCCGCCCACGGTGGCAATGTTGCTTGATGATGAAGACTGGTCAAGTCCTCGAATGATGATGATGGTGATGATGGTGATCTGGTGGTGGTATGGTATCTTGGTGGTGGTATCTGGTGATGTTGGTGGTGGTGATCTTGGTGAAGAATTTGACGGCATGCGAGAGCGTTATGTGGTAGGCCAGGAGGCCCAGGATACGACACTGTAGAGCCACTCCGATTCACCTGGAGAGACACGGTTTGATCATGCCACACAAGATATCGGACCACGGAGCACGTACCCGCACCCCCACCCTCGAGAGGCCCCCTACATACATACAACAGGAAGCGTAGGGGTCGACAAACACAATTGCAACCTGATCACATGGACATTGATAACCTATCTAGCTCTGTTGGTGGTTTGAGTATGGGTGATAGAGGGGGAGGACCGACTGGACATTGGCGTGCCCCATCTTTTGACGCACATGCCACTCCATTGGCATCGGATTATGGTGCATCACAACCTGACGGTGGATATGGATATGGATCATCATCATATGGGCAGTTTAGTGGGGTAGGGGACTATGACTACCAGTCCCAGTCCCAGGGACATACTGGACCATCTTTTGTAGATAACATCTTTGCATACCCTAGCGGACCTAGCTACCAACCTCACCAGCCATACATGCAGCCAATGCCCGCCTCTTGCGCCGGCGCCAACATCATATCACAGTGGATCATCTTCTTCACGGACTGGATCGATTGGTAACCCTAGTTTCTATCTTAGGATAGGTTACCTACAGTATGTTGATGATTCCATTTACGTGACACTTGTAGATGACTACACTCGTTTCTTCTCTGATTCTATACCGTGGTCCACATATGTCCTTCAAACAGAGAGCAATGGACGTCAACTCCAGCGAGGCATGAGTGGGATTGATCCAGGGAGGCACAGCAACTACTATTAGCAGTTTAGCACTTGTAATTTGTAACTTAAGTTGTGATTTCATTAATCTATGTATATTTAACTATTTATCCATTAGGGTCGGCGACCGTATGTCAATCAAGGGTGTAAGCCCAAAACACCAATTTGAATTCACATTTTTACAATTTTATGGTTTAAATGTGTTTATTAAGCTTGAATAAGGCTGTCCATGAAGTTTCAGGCCTAGATATGGCCAAATACCCCCCGAGATGGACCCCTGAAATATTGCAGAAAAAATGCTATATTTCGGGCATATTTCGCGATATCTCGGATATTTCGGATATCTCGGTAGGCCCGAGATACCGATATATCGCGAGATATAGTACTATGTATTTCGGTACTGGTACCGTTGGGAATCCCGTCCCAGAACCGTCCCGTCCCATTTATCATTCGGTACCAAAATCAGATACCAGTACCGTCCCATTTACTAATGGGACGGTACGGTACCGGGTTTTAGCGGGACGGTATTGGGACGGTTCCCGGTTCCGGTCCCAAATTGACACCCTTAGTTTTGGCCAGGATGAATCAATTATCATTGGAGGGGACTTGAACGGACATGTTGGGAGTGATCGTAGAGGTTATGAAGGAGTCCATGGAGGTTTTGGTGTTGGGGAGAGGAACGAGGAAGGGACCTTAATCCTAGACTTTGCGGTAGCTTATGATCTTTCCATTTTGAACACCTTCTTTGAAAAAAGAGAGGAATACTTAGTTACCTATAAAAGTGGGAACCATGCCAGTCAAATAGACTTCTTCCTTACAAGAAGGATAGATAGAACGTTGTATAAGGACTGTAAGGTCATCCCTGGGGAGAGCTTAACCACCCAACATAGACTGGTGGTCTTGGATATGTACCTCGGTGCACAGAAGAGTAGGAGGAAGGAACCTAAGTACCCTAAGATAAGGTGGTGGAGATTAAAGGGGGAGTCTCTAAGGACTTTTATTGATATAGTAGTCAAACAAGGAAACTGGAACTTTGAGGGAGACACCAATGTGATGTGGAATGAGATGATATGTATTAAGAGGGCGGCCAAAGATGTGCTAGGGGAAGCGAAGGGTTGTCGTCAGGCCCTTAGGGAGACTTGGTGGTGGAATGATGAGGTCCAAGCAGCCATTAAGACCAAGAAAGAGTGTTTTAAGACTTGGTAAAGGACTAAAGAAACAGACGATAAAAAGAAATATAATGATGCAAGAAACGAAGCTAGGAAGATTGTGAGGTTGGCTAAGGCGAAGAATTATGAGGATCTTTATACTAACCTAAGCACTAAAGAAGGAGAAAAAGCTATTTATAACATAGCTAAGATGAGAGAAAGGAAGAGTAGAGATTTTGATTAGGTGAGGTGCATCAAGAGTGCTGATGGAAGAGTGTTGGTGAGAGATGAGGACATTGTGAAGAGATGGGATGAGTATATCTGTGACCTACTAAATGGAGATAGGTCGAGTAGAAATGATCTAGATGATTAGAGTTTTTAGCAAGACGCCACAAGTCATAGACACATAAGAAAGTTTAGTGTGGCGGAAATTAAAGAAGCCTTAAGAAAGATGAAAGCAGGCAAGACCCCAGGCCCAGATGAGATTCCAATAGAAGTGTGGAAAACCCTTGGAGATTGTGGGGTTTCTTGGTTAACTAAACTATTTAACAGAATTTTGAATACAAGGAAGATGCCAGATGAATGGCGGAGAAGCACTGTTGTCCCAATCTGCAAAAACAAAGGTGATATCCAAAGTTGCAACAACTATAGAAGCATTAAGCTTATGAGTCACACTATGAAACTATGGGAGAAGATTATTGAAGCCCGTTTAAGAAGAGAGACTCATATCTCGGTAAACCAGTTCGGCTTTATGTCAGGTAGATCCACGACAGAAGCCATCTACTTATTAAGGAGGCTCATGGAAAGATATAGAGAAAGCAAGAAGGATCTCCATATGGTCTTTATGGACATGGAGAAAGCTTATGACCGAGTTCCTAGAGATTTAATCCAGCGTGTCCTAGTGAGAGAGGAGTTTCTATCAAATATGTGGATGTTATAAAAGATATGTATGCGGGCGTGGTGACTAGTGAGAGATCTGTGGGAGGTCAGGGAAAGGAATTCCCAATTACGATTGGGTTACACTAGGGATCAGCCTTAAGCCCTTATATTTTTGCGTTCATCATGGACGATTTAATGAAGGACATTCAAGATGAGATCCTGTGGTGTATGCTCTTCGCTAATGATATCGTTTTGGTGGATGAGACAAAATGAAGGGATTAACTCTAAATTAGAGCTTTGGAGGTCAACATTGGAAACAAGAGGCTTTAAGATTAGTAGAACAAAGACGGAGCATATGATGTGTAATTTTAGTAACACTGTGATGGATACTGATATGGTTCAAATTGAGGATAGAGATATACCACAAAGTGACTATTTTAGATATCTGGGATCAATCATAAGTAAAGAAGGTGGCATAGAGATTAGAGGATGATGTTTCCCAGAGAATTAAAGTGGGATGGATGAAGTGGAGAGGTACGTCTGGAGTGCTGTGTGACCGACTTATTCCTTTAAAAGCTTAAAGGGAAGTTCTATAGAATTGTGGTACGACTGGCTATGATGTATGGGGCAGAATGCTGGGCAGTTAAGAAGTGCGATATTGATAAGCTTTGTGTAGTAGAGATGAGGATGTTAAGATGGATGTGTGGTAAAACAAGGAAGGATAAAGTACATAACGATCGTATTAGAGCGGATGTGGGAGTTGCCCCGATCAATGTCAAGCTCCGAGAGAGTCACTTAAGGTGGTTTGGCCATATTCAACGGAGGCCTAGGGATGCCCCAGTAAGGAGGAGTGATATGATCCCGATTGAAGGAGCTAAAAGAGCTAGGGGCAAGTCTAAAAAGACCATAGGAGAAGTAGTGAGGAAGGACATGCATAGCCTAAGTCTTGTACCTAGTATGACTTTGGATAGGACCTATTGGAGGGCAAGAATCTAGATAGCAGACCCCATTTAGCTGAAATTCTCTTGTAATGCTGGGTTGGGCTTCTTTCCTCTTACTATCTTTCATCTTTCACTTGTCATTTTTCACTTTCCATTTTGTAGCTAGTGTCATATTGTATCTTTCCTCAGTTTCTATTTCTTCTTTCATATTGCATCCCCTGCTAGAACTTAGTTTTCTTTTATTGCGTTTGGATCCATGTAGCCGACCCCATTAAGTTGGGATAAGGCTGAGTTTGTTGTTGTTGTTGTATTCTTATCCGAGGTTAGTCTACTTGCTTTGGATAGGTACACTTTCCAATTTGGTAATCATTGCCCTTCTGTTTCCACCACCTGATCTCAGGTGGCTTTGCCCTTGTGCCGCTGCCTTCCTGTCTCAAATAGTGTTTGGGGTAGCTGTTCACCTTAGGATTCAGGCTAGCGGCATTTTCTCTTGTCGTTACACCTGAAGTGCTGTATATTTGATACAATAAAAATTCATTCGCAAACAGTTTCTCGTTTGGAAACTGAAAAGCCTTTAAAAGTGGTATTTATTCCAAAAAACTCCATAGAGGGTAACGTATTTCCATCAAAAGTGGTATTTATTACAAAAAACTCCAGCTTTGGTGATCTTAGGACTTGTAAATATTAATAGGGTAAAGGTGTCCCGGATGGTTCACTTAGGAAGCCTCAGCAAAATGGCCCTTGAAATCTGCCATGTGGCAGATTAGAAGGGGCTCAAATATTGTGGAGGGAGGTAGACCCCTGGGGCTCATTTCATATGTCATGTTTCGGCCCAATTGGATCTTGCAAAGTGTCAAAATAGAGCTTTGAAAAATGGTGGAACATTTAGGAGGCACTTCCAAAACGGGGCTGATGTAGAGGGACTTTCGCTTTCAAATTTCACAGAGTAAATTGTTTATAAAATACTGTTATATGGTAATCTTCTTTACTGTAAGGTTGCTTCATCGTGACCAAGTGGTCACAGATTCGAGTCTGGAAACAGCCTCTCTGTGAAAGGAGGGGTAAGGCTGCGTACATTATGACCCTCCCCAGACCCCGCAGTGGCGGGTGCCTCGTGCATTGGGTAAGCCCTTTTTTTTTTAAATTTTCTTTATTGGCCGCATTTTGATTTTCTGGGTCTGGAAAGAATGAAGTGGTATTATCTGATGGGAATCTACTTACTGGAATATAGTTCATTTCAAGGGTGGTGGCACTAACTTTACCCTTTTCGGGTGCTGTCTAGGATGCCATTTGGCATCTTTGATTATCATCCTCGCTATCTTTTATTGAAAATAACGTCCTCCCTCCAAAGGTGTAGTTAGGAACTTTCCCTCTTCCTATATAGATGATGATATATAATTTTTTATCGATTGAGCTATTAGTGTTGAATGCTTCCGTAATGGCTATCTACTTTTAGATTGAAGGATTAACGTATTCCTTAAAATCTCAAGGTTTACATTTTTAAAGTGATAAAGAGAGAATTCCCGAGGTGGAATTTTTTCCTCAAAATCCCTAAGGATAGAAAATTTTCCCCAAGGTTTATCTTTTAGAGTTCCTAGCTTATGTGGGTGGGGAACTGGTTTTCATGCGGTGCAATTTCGCTGTCAATCTTTGCAATTGGTATTACTTGTACACTTTAGCAAAGGGGCCCACTTTTCATATGAATCATTATTTTGGTGCTGTTGGGGAGTTATTGGTTTCATTTATTTATTTATCTTCTTATGTTGATCCTCTTTGCTTTTTTCTGTTTGCCCTTATTTTTTGTTAACTTAATCGGTGCATGAAAAAATGTTCATTTTAACAAGGCTCTCTTTGGTTGAATTCTTATTCTTTAATTATTTTCAATTGATGCAACCTCACAATTTAAATTTCTTGACCAAAATCTATTTGTTGACTTATTTTAATAAACCAATCTGAATTGAAATAGAAATCCAATCATAGACAGCCTTTGTGATGTGTGGTACCGGGGTCTGTTTCATACATGCAGAGAACTTGCCATTATCAAGTTCTTATTTTTCCTTGAGTTCTGTTTGTCTAACTATTGCAGTGGTTTACAGGAAGAAGTTGCTATAATGTTTGGCATTCCGGTGGAGAAACAGCGCTTTTGGCTGTGGGCTAAGCGTGAAAACAATACGTATCGTCCAAGCAGGCCATTGACTTGTCAGGAAAAAGAACTATCTGTATGTACTTCAACTGTTGTTTTCTTAGTTTTCAGCATCTATATCCTGAAGTTATCATGAATCTAGCAGTAAGTGTATTGTTTTATTTCTTGCTGCTTTTCCCTCCTATAATAAATTATCATGAACCAGCCATAGATGCATTGCTTTACTTTTTGGTGCTCTCTATTGAAGAAAAAGGTGGTGGGTGACCTCTTGCTCCACTTTAGATTCAAAGTGATATTACACAGTAATTGTCATCTTGGTTTTTGTTGATGGGGCCGAGATTTCGAATATTTTGAGAATCAAAGGGAAATCTCGGTGAAATTTCGAATATTTCGAGAATCTCAAGTATTCATAGAGTCATAGTATTGTATTGTTAGGACTTGGGAGTTAAGACGTGGAAGACTAGGGTGGTAACTAGTAAGGTGTCTATGACTTGTGTATTATTCATTGTACTTAGGTTGGGTGTCTATGTAATATGCATTGTGAACACTTTATTGTATCTTGTGGTTTGTAGTAGAAACTTTTTGTCTTTGACTATTTCTTAAATAATTATTCAATTCTATGTGCATAATTTACTTGTTTTTCTTGCCAATTATGTCTCATATCATTCAAAAAATGTGAGCATTGACAATGAAGGGCGCCGTAGTCATTTTCACTCCCCTCTGTGTCTGGACGCAAGGGCGTGCTCCCGAACAGAGCACGTTCCCATAAATTTTATTGGAGGGTTGAAATTATTGTCAGAACCACAATTTTCCCGTCAAAAGTATTTTTGGAACCCCATTAGTTGTTTTATAATTTAAGATCTGGGTTCTTGTTTAGGCGTTTATATAAACAGGGTGGTTGGTTCTCTAAAGTTATTGCTGCGTAGAACATGGAAGACATGTATGGTATAATTTTTGCAACCTTCCTTGTAGGTTGGACAGTTGAGGGAGATTTCGAATAAAGAGCATAATGAAGAACTTAAATTATTCTTGGAAGAGGAGCATGGGCCAGTAACCTCTTTTAATACATTGTCAAACTTGCTTGAGTCGTGTATTTTTGCAATCTCAATGCTTTTCTCTAATGTCATATAGGTTCTGCGTCCCAAGACAAAAGATGATATTCTCGTTTTCTTTAAGTTATATGAGCCAGAGAAAAAACAGATCCGGTGCCTACTGTTTCTTGCCCTCCCACTGTTTCTTCTCAAGACATCTTTTTGGGTAGATCATAGCTGATTGATTTTAATTTATTTAATTTTGTCAGGTATGTTGGATGGCTTTTAGTTAAGGATACTGATAAACCTGTGGATTTCCTACCAAAAACTAAATAATATGGTTGGCTTTAACCCTGAGGAAGAAATTGTACTTTTTGAGGTTCATCTCTTGTCTTCTATTGTAATTTTCTTTTTTCCATATCCCATCGAAATTATGGTTTTTTTTTTTTTTTGGTGACTTTTTTGGAGAACTCCTCTTTGGTTATACCATACATCAGGAATTCGTTATTTATATAAGTTTCATGCCCATGCTTTTGTGCTGACCAGGAAATTAAGTTTGAGCCTATTGTCCAGTGTAAACAGATTGGCAAGGAAGGCACTTTTCGATATAGCCAGGTATTTACTATTGTATTATTTTTTGTTGCTTGCATTTTCTTTGCTGATTAAGGTAATTTGTTTCCTTTGTTTACAGATTAAAGATGGGGACATTATTTGTTTTCAGAAGTTTTCTGCTTTTATGGGTTATGGACAACACCTATACCCTGACATTGAATCATTTTTGAGATATGTACATAGTTGCCAGGTATGCCTTTTCTGCCATCTGAATAAGTGTTGAGTCTATATTAACTATTTAGAAGCATTCACTTGTCATATTTGTTAAAAACAACATTTGGCAGAAAATTATGTACTACTGGTAATATTAGTTGAGTTAATAGTGGCATTAGCAGTTATTGTTGTTAGAGGAAGAAGGCATTGGTGAACTCTGATTGTAAATTGTATTATAAATGGCTTTCTACAGTGAGGTTAGGTTAAACAGTACTAGCTAATTCAGTGGTATTTATATCATAAATCAACATTCTACAGTTTGTGAGGTTGAAGAGTAAAAGTTCTTCAGTGTCATGCGCAAGCATGCTTTATATGATTATGACATCCTGTTGGCTGTAGTTGCCAAATTTGAACTACTGGGTGGTTCTTTGAAAGCATCGTAATGTAGCCAAGATAACATTTATATCATAGATGGCATTCTTCGGTGAGGTTAGTTTAAAAAGTAATTGCTAATTCAGTGGTATATTATATCATAAAATAACATTCTACATTTCTTGAGGTTAAACAGTAAAAGTTGTTCAGTGTTATGTGGAAGAAGGTTTTATTTGATTATCACATCCTGTAGTTGCCAAATTTGAACTATTGTGTGGTTCTTCAAAAGCATCGTAGTGTAGCCAAGATTACATCATTGTGTTGAAAAATAACTAGTGGAATTTGAGTTTCTGATGTCTGCAGCACCTCTTACGCTTTTGTGTCATCTCTGTGTGAATTTGGGATCAACTAAAGAATCTAGGGTGTGACAGAATTCTTTGCGGTAAAATGTGGGATTTTGGCTATTGGTTCCCTCTAGGATGAGAGGAAAGCTGCTTTGGCTCTTTGTCTCTTGTTGGCATTTGGATTATTTAGAAAGGATGTTTAGAGGATGGAACAGATCCTGTTGGGATGCAACTTATTACTGTCATGAGAACAGCTAGATTTTGTGTTTCCTGGAGGACTTTCATGGGATTCCCATCAATTGCTTCTTTTGTTAATAAGTATATGGCTTAACCTCTATCGGGGCTCATGCTCTTATCCAGATGTTGGGTTTCTCCCCCTCCCAATGCTTTTCACATAAACTTTGATGTCAGGTCTTTGGCTACACTGAGCCAACAGGAATAAGATGTGGTCTTTAGGAACCAAAATGAGAATATTTTACTATTACTGCAGAGCTGGAGGTGGCAATGATGGTTCAGAGACTTCTGTGTGGATACTATTCTTGATGCCTGATGGTGGTTCCCCCTACTCATAAATGGCTGAACTGCATGTGAGGTGGTCCTTGGAGATCCATGCATCTCATTTGAATGTCTTCCAGCAGATGTGTACAACCCAGGAAAACTGTATGGTGTTTTGGAGAGTTCCCATTACTGTAATCTCTTCTTGAGGATGGGTGTCTGTCGCCTGTTGTCCTTTATCTTATTGTTTTACTTTATGGTTGTGCAGCTTTCCTCTTGCATATCTGTAAAATCTGTTATTCATTGGAAGAAAAAAAAAAGTGGCCTGAAAGTACGCCGGTCTTTAGAAAATATCAAAATCTTTAACTATTTGTTGAAGTGTAAAGGACTTTGAGATCCCCAGGAATATTATAGGTGGCAATCCTGGCCCACTTCAAGTTATTTTATCAATTGTGCTTGATAGGTTATTCTGGTTTAGGCTTTCTTGTTAGCTTAATGTCAGGAACAATTTATGGCACTGATGTCATGAAGCTTGTTGCTTTCAAGTGGTAGAATAGTCAAATGTTCACTCTTTAACGACTTTGTTTTTTCTATCTTATTACGTATTTCTTGTTTTCTTTTATTATTTCATTCTGAATATCTAAAGTTGTGACTTTGCATACTTTGATGATTTAAAGGAGGTTCATTTCCGATGTATAGAGAAACCAGAGAATGATGAGTTTACTCTCGTGCTGTAAGTATCAGTGAATATTTCTTTTGATTTTACTATTGTTTTGAACTGTTCGAGAACTTGTTTCAGTATAAAACTCTCTCATTCATTCCTTTTTCTCCTTGTGAAATTGTTAGGTCAAAATTTGACACACATGGTTATATTGTCGAAAGAGTTGCTGCCAAACTTGGTTCGGTATATCCATCCAGAATTAAGCTCACATCCCATGATTGTTCGACTCAACAGCCATATTCCCGACCAGTTGTGTACTGGGATGGGAATAGTTTAGCAGACATGCTGGGCTGCAGCGGTGAAATAGGTCCTCAACCTGGAACCTGATTCTGTTTTGGGGTTTTCATTTCCTTCCATTTTTGGTAACCTCTGAATGGCTCAATCCTCAACTGAAATTATTTTTCAACAGATGTCAGATATCTTGTATTATGAAATATTGAATACTCTGCTAGAATTGGAAGATTTGCAAACTACGGCAGTTGCTTTTCCTCCGCCCGTAAAGGATGGGGTGAGTGTACAGATCTCAATTGTCTTCTGGCGCGGTCATTGTTTCATCTGTCATTTTATTTGTTGCCTTTTTTCTCTTTAGTCTTTAGAGGGGTATACATGCTATCCTTTTTCTGTACTGCTAGATCCACTCCTAGTGGGATAAGTGGTGCTTTTTTTTTTTTGGATGAATAAATATATTACCATACCCCAGGAGGGGGCAGGAAAGAAAGAGAGGGGGGGATATACAAAGGGAAAAGAAAGGGGGGGGGTGCAGCCAGCCTACACAGAGGAGGGAGGCCTCAAAATAGACAAATCAAGACCCCAGGAGACCACAATATGCCTGTTCCTTGGGGAATCCAAAATACGACGGATGTGGCCGCAGGTGATTTTAGAAGAGACATCAAAGGAGATGGCCTTCCAAATCTGATCAAAGGATCGGGAGTTGGAAGTCCATCTCCTAAGGTTCCGCTCCATCCAGATGTGAAAGATAGCAGCACAGAAGACCAGCTTACCTAAAGTGTCACAGACTGAGGTACCTGAGAAAGTTTTGTTCAGCCAGCGCCATTCTCGATCAAAGTCCATAGATCCTCTACTTTGGTGCCAAATGGAGGAAAGGGCCTTTTTCCAGATGGTGGAGGAGAAGGGGCAGGCAAAGAAAAGATGGGCTATATCCTCATGACCATTCCAACAAAGGGCGCAAGAAGGGGAAACAGGGATGTTGCGGTGCAAAAGGAAAGCTTGGGTAGGAAGGCAAAGTCTAAGGGATCTCTAGGCAATAAAGCTATGGCGAGGGATGTGGCCCTTGAACCAGGTTAGATTGTGCCAGGGGACGGTGGGGCTGGGATCACGAACAGAGTTCCAGGCTGAGGAGGCAGAGAAGGAGCCAATGGGGGAGGGGAGCCAAATGATCTTATCAACTCGGGTGGGGGAAGGGGGGGGGGAGGGACTGCCAGAACAAAGAGATGGTAGCGGGGTTAAGGGAAGGAGGGGGAACCCAGGACCCAAAGACGATGAGGCTGGAGAGGGGAGAATCTTTAGGGAGACCTGAAGAATAGATCGCCCTGGGGCCAAGATGGTTATAAAGAACTCCAAGCGGATGCCAAGGATCAAGCCAGAGAGAAATGGAGGAGCCATCAGCAATGGAGGCAGAGGTGCCACAGAGGGCAAGAGGCCTGAGCAGGAAGATTTTGCGCCAGATCCAAGAGCAATCCGAAGGGATCTTGACAGTCCAAATAGAGTCAGTTTTGAGAAGATGGGAGTAGACCCAATTGACCCATATGGATTCCTGGCGGGAAGAGATTTTCCAAATCAGCTTGAGGATACCTGCTGTGTTGGAATCACAGATGCGGCGGATACCCAGACCTCCTTCCGACTTGGGGAGGCAAATAGACTTCCAGCTAGAGGGATGAAGGAATTTGGAGGAATCAGACCCTTTCCAAAGAAAAGCGCAGAAGAGGTGCTCCATAGCCTTGATTATGGCTTTGGGGATACCGAAAATGCTAGTCCAATAGATGTAAGATTCTTGGAGAACAGACTTGACACATTCCAATCTGCCCGCATAGGAAAGGAGTTTGCCTTTCCAAAGCTGGAGCCTCTTACGAATATTGTCAAGCATGGGAGCACAGTGATGACTGGACAGCCTGGCAGGGATGAGGGGAAGACCTAGGTAGATAACAGGGAGGGAGCCAAAGGAGAACCCTGTCAGACGCAAAAGAGAGTCTTTAGCTGAGTCAGGGATGCTAGTGAGGAAAATTTTGGATTTAAGGAGATTGATACGGAGACCTGAGAGGGATTCATAGAGGTGGAGAGAGTCCATGATGGCAGAGATAAAGGAAGGGGTGGCCTTAGAGAAGATCATCAGGTCATCTACAAAGGCCAGATGAGTGAGGTTAATCCGCTTGCACTTGGGGATAGGGGAGATGAGATGGAGATTGGTTTTGGACTGAAGGCTTCTAGAGAGGACTTCTAAGGCATGGGAGAAAAGGAAGGGGGATAAGGGGCAACCTTGCCGAATACCCACTTTGGAGTGGAAGAAGCCAGTTGGGGAGCCGTTGACAAGGACAGAAAAGGAAGGGGAGGAGATGCAGGCATAGATCCAACGGATAAAGGCAGGGGGGAAGCCCATTTGGGCAAGCACATCACAGATGAAGTCCCAGCGAATGGAGTCAAACGCCTTGTGAAGGTCAATTTTCATGAGGGCGACCGGGCTGTGAGATTTGCTTTCAAAACCTCTAATAAGGGAGGGAATGACAGCCTTAATCCTGTTAGCAAGGATCTTTGCAACGAACTTGTAGATGAGGCTGCAGAGGGAGATAGGTCTAAAATCGATAAAGAGGTGGCTCCATCTTTTTTAGGGATGAGGCGATAAAAGTCCGATTGAGTGCAAGTGATCGGGCTTGAAGAAGAAGCTACGGATAGCTTTGAAAAGATCACCCTTGATCGCATCCCAGTGAGGAAGAAGCCCATGTGAAGCCATCAGGCAGGGCTTTATTGGATTTGTGGGAGAGGATGGCTTTGGAGATCTCATCATTAGAGGGGATGGCAAGAAGGAGTCGAGAGAGATGGGGGGATAAACTTATCAATAAGGCCGGGGGGAGGGGGAAGGATTAAAGGGGGATAGAGAGCGGAAGAGTGATGGAATTAGAATTCAACCTGGCTTTCAAGGATCTATGGAAGTAGGTAGAATTGGAATCTCCAAGGTCCAGCCACTTAATGCGGGACTTTTGGCAAAGAAAGCTTTCCTCTCGAGAAGAGAGAGAAACGAGTTCTTCAGAGAGCTTCTTCTCCTCAGGAGTGAGCGAGGGGTTGAGGGGGTCCTACTGGAGTCTAGTTTGAGCAAGGGAGAGGTTGGACTGGCAGGAGGAGAGTTAGGAAGTGATGTTTTCAAAGGTGGAGGTGTTCCAGCTTTTGAGGGCAGACTTGGTGTGGCGGAGTTTCCTAGCTAGGGCAATGAGGGGAAGGGAGGGGGAGGAGACAGGGATGCGCTAAGCTTTCAAGACGGTGGCTTGATAAAGAGGATGAGAGGTCCACATATCAAAGAATTTGAAAGGCTTGGGACTGAAGGAGGTATAGGGCTGGATAAGAATGTGACAAGGGCTATGGTACGAGATGCCAGAGAGAAGAAAATTGGCAGTGGAGTGGGGGAAGGAAGTAAGCCAGACCTCATTAGAGAGGAATCGGTCTAGTTTACAAGCAATACGCTCAGGCCCCACACAACGGTTGTGCCAAGTAAGGGGGGTGCCGGACCATCTGAGGTCGTTAATACCAAGGTCCTCTATACAATCATTAAAAGCATTGACCGAAATAGGGTCAATAGGTCTACCACCCAATTTCTTAGATTGGGATCAGACCACATAGAAATCGCCCCCAATTCCCCAAGGGGTGGAGTCCAAGCCGGCCTTAAGGAGAGAAAGATCAGACCACAGCTGCAAGCGATCGATAGCCTGGTTACAAGCGTAGACCACCGAAAGGAAGAAGGAGGTGGGGGAGTTGGGAATGGAGAAATGGAGATGGAGGAGTTGGGAAAAGGGATGGGCAAGATTGATATGGAGTTTGGAAGGGTCCCAAAGGAATTAGATACGACCATTTGGGGAGTGGTTGTAATTGGAGAGCAGGGACCAAGATGGAGCAATGGAGGCAGTAATGTGGGAGGCGTTCTCCTGGAGAACACGGGTTTCAAGAAGAGCACAAAAGGAAGAATGGGTGGATTTAATGAGGGATCTGATATCCTGGTGTTTGGCCAGAGAGTTGAGACCCTTAACATTCCAAAAGAAGCCCGAGGACATGGCAACTAGAGGGAGAGAGGCAGGGACCTGGGGGGTGGGGTGCTTCTATACCGACGGTGGTAATAGAAAATAGCCGGGCTGCGAGCAAACGGGCGTCGAGGGGGGAGGATTAAAGTGGGGAGAGGGGCTAAAGGAAGGCTGCAAGGAGGAGGGGAAGGGGATCTGGGGGTAACAAGTGGAGAGGCCATAAGAGAGGAGGAAGAAATGGATCGGGTCAGGGAGGGGGAAGGAGGGTTGGGAAAATGCTTATGATAAAGGTGGGCCGGGGGGGTGATGATGGGAAGGTTGTAAGTAAAGAAAGATTGGACCTGGTTAAGGAGTTGGGTATGGGATGGGCCAAGAGATGTGTTAAAGGGAGGGGGGGTTTAGAGATTGAGAAGGGCCAAAGGAACGGGCCTGGGTGGTGGGCCAGGTCATAGAGGAAGGCTGGTGTGGGCTGAGAGAAGAGGGCTGGCCCGAGAGGTTGGGCCTGGTTCTAACTAGTGGAGGTTGAGAAGGATAGTTGGTAGGATTGGGCAGTAACGGGGGTAAAACGGGGATTTGCAAGGTTGAAGGGGGATGGGGGGTAAAATAGAATTTGGAGGAATCAGACCCTTTCCAAAGAAAAGCGCAGAAGAGGTGCTCCATAGCCTTGATTATGGCTTTGGGGATACCGAAAATGCTAGTCCAATAGATGTAAGATTCTTGGAGAACAGACTTGACACATTCCAATCTGCCCGCATAGGAAAGGAGTTTGCCTTTCCAAAGTCGGAGCCTCTTACGAATATTGTCAAGCATGGGAGCACAATGATGATGGACAGCCTGGCGAGGATGAGGGGAAGACCTAGGTAGATAACAGGAGGGGAGCAAGGAGAACCCTGTCGACGCATAAAGAGAGTCTTTAGGGAGTCGGGGATGCTAGTGAGGAAAATTTTGGATTTAAGGAGATTGATACGGAGACCGAGAGGGATTCATAGAGGTGGAGAGAGTCCATGATGGCAGAGATAAAGGAAGGGGTGGCCTTAGAGAAGATCATCAGGTCATCTACAAAGGCCAGATGAGTGAGGTTAATCCGCTTGCACTTGGGGATAGGGGAGATGAGATGGAGATTGGTTTTGGACTGAAGGCTTCTAGAGAGGACTTCTAAGGCATGGGAGAAAAGGAAGGGGGATAAGGGGCAACCTTGCCGAATACCCACTTTGGAGTGGAAGAAGCCAGTTGGGGAGCCGTTGACAAGGACAGAAAAGGAAGGGGAGGAGATGCAGGCATAGATCCAACGGATAAAGGCAGGGGGGAAGCCCATTTGGGCAAGCACATCACAGATGAAGTCCCAGCGAATGGAGTCAAACGCCTTGTGAAGGTCAATTTTCATGAGGGCGACCGGGCTGTGAGATTTGCTTTCAAAACCTCTAATAAGGGAGGGAATGACAGCCTTAATCCTGTTAGCAAGGATCTTTGCAACGAACTTGTAGATGAGGCTGCAGAGGGAGATAGGTCTAAAATCAGATAAAGAGGTGGCTCCATCTTTTTTAGGGATGAGGCAGATAAAAGTCTGATTGAGCTGGGCAAGCTGACTGGGCTTGAAGAAGAAGCTACGGATAGCTTTGAAAAGATCACCCTTGATCGCATCCCAGCAGCTGAGGAAGAAGCCCATGTTGAAGCCATCAGGGCCAGGGGCTTTATTGGATTTGTGGGAGAGGATGGCTTTGGAGATCTCATCATTAGAGGGGATGGCAAGAAGGGAGTCAGAGAGATGGGGGGGGATAAACTTATCAATAAGGCCAGGGGGGAGGGGGGAAGGATTAAAGGGGGGGGGGATAGAGAGCAGAAGAGTGATGGAATTAGAATTCAACCTGGCTTTCAAGGATCTATGGAAGTAGGTAGAATTGGAATCTCCAAGGTCCAGCCACTTAATGCGGGACTTTTGGCAAAGAAAGCTTTCCTCTCGAGAAGAGAGAGAAACGAGTTCTTCAGAGAGCTTCTTCTCCTCAAGAGTGAGCGAGGGGTTGAGGGGGTCCTACTGGAGTCTAGTTTGAGCAAGGGAGAGGTTGGACTGGCAGGAGGAGAGTTGGGAAGTGATGTTTTCAAAGGTGGAGGTGTTCCAGCTTTTGAGGGCAGACTTGGTGTGGCGGAGTTTCCTAGCTAGGGCAATGAGGGGAAGGGAGGGGGAGGAGACATGGATGCGCTAAGCTTTCAAGACGGTGGCCTGATAAAGAGGATGAGAGGTCCACATATCAAAGAATTTGAAAGGCTTGGGACTGAAGGAGGTATAGGGCTGGATAAGAATGTGACAAGGGCTATGGTACGAGATGCCAGAGAGAAGAAAATTGGCAGTGGAGTGGGGGAAGGAAGTAAGCCATACCTCATTAGAGAGGAATCGGTCTAGTTTACAAGCAATACGCTCAGGCCCCACACAACGGTTGTGCCAAGTAAGGGGGGTGCGCGACCATCCGAGGTCGTTAATACCAAGGTCCTCTATACAATCATTAAAAGCATTGACCGAAATAGGGTCAATAGGTCTACCACCCAATTTCTTAGATTGGGATCGGACCACATAAAAATGCCCCAATTCCCCAAGGGTGGAGTCCAAGCCGGCCTTAAGGAGAGAAAGATCGAACACTGCAGCGATCGATAGCCGTTACGTAGACCACCGAAAGGAAGAAGGAGGTGGGGAGTTGGGAATGGAGAAATGGAGATGGAGGAGTTGGGAAAAGGGATGGGCAAGATTGATATGGAGTTTGGAAGGGTCCCAAAGGAATTAGATACGACCATTTGGGGTGGTTGTAATTGGAGAGCGAGGACCAAGATGGAGCAATGGAGGCAATGTGGGCGTTCTCGGAGAACACGGGTTTAAGAAGAGCACAAAAGGAAGAATGGGTGGATTTAATGAGGATCCGATATCCTGGTGTTTGGCCAGAGAGTTGAGACCCTTAACATTCCAAAAGAAGCCCGAGGACATGGCAACTAGAGGGAGAGAGGCAGGGACCTGGGGGGTGGGGTGCTTCTATACCGACGGTGGTAATAGAAAATAGCCGGGCTGCGAGCAAACGGGCGTTGAGGGGGGAGGATTAAAGTGGGGAGAGGGGCTAAAGGAAGGCTGCAAGGAGGAGGGGAAGGGGATCTGGGGGTAACAAGTGGAGAGGCCATAAGAGAGGAGGAAGAAATGGATCGGGTCAGGGAGGGGGAAGGAGGGTTGGGAAAATGCTTATGATAAAGGTGGGCCGGGGGGGTGATGATGGGAAGGTTGTAAGTAAAGAAAGATTGGACCTGGTTAAGGAGTTGGGTATGGGATGGGCCAAGAGATGTGTTAAAGGGAAGGGGGGGGTTTAGAGATTGAGAAGGGCCAAAGGAACGGGCCTGGGTGGTGGGCCAGGTCAAAGAGGAAGGCTGGTGTGGGCTGCGAGAAGAGGGCTGGCCCGAGAGGTTGGGCCTGGTTCTAACTAGTGGAGGTTGAGAAGGACAGTTGGTAGGATTGGGCAGTAACGGGGGTAAAACAGGGATTTGCAAGGTTGAAGGGGGATGGGGGGTAAAATAGGGATAAGCGAAGGTAAAGGGGGATGGGGGGTAAACTAGGAAAATTCTTAAGTAAAGGGGGGAGGGGTTTAAAAAGTAAAAGCTTGGGGGGGGGGGTTTGACCTTTCCATAGAAGAGGAAAGACTTTCATGAGAATGGCATCTGGTTGGGTTGTGAGACAAGGCATCGTCAGTGGTAGCGATAGGAGAAGCCTGTGATCTGGTGCTGTTATCAGGCAAGCCTGGAGGCGAGGGGGACAAAGAGGATCTGCCAAGATCTTTGCATGCGACCGTCAACGAGAGGGTGGTGATTGGCTGAGCCATCTCAGATGTAGCAGCGGGCACAACGCAGTCGACGACAGATGTTGCAGTAGCCGATGGAGAAGGCACATCCGTCGGGGTGGGAGTCTGAGGATTGTCCTCGATAATAGGGACAGAGAGCTCCACCATGCCTAGAGGAGTACTGGAGGTGCGATTGCAGTTGTGGTTGTGTTGGTGACGCTGGTGACGACGGCGCTTAGGGCGGAGATGACGAACGGGCTCTCTTCCTTGACTAAGGGATCTGGGGATGCCAGAGAAGTTAGAGGAAGAGTTGGGAAGCGTGGTAGGGATGAAGACAGGAGCTGTTGTAGAGGAGGTAGCCGTAGTCGATGTTGCCTGAGAAGAAGTAGGAGGGATGAGCCCTGGGCCAGTTGCAGAGATGTCAGAGCCTAGCTCATTCGACAATTCAGGGATTTGAGAGGAGCCAAGAGCTGCGATGGCCAGGGGCAGAGAGGCTGCACAGTCTTTTAAGTGGCGACCGAACCGTTTGCAGTGGGAACAATGTGGCGGAATCCACTCATATGTTACTGGTTGCTCGAAATAGAACCCATCTTCTTCCTTGATTGTGATGGAAGAGGGAGGAGGAGCTTCAGCCGAGACGTCGATGCAAATCCTAGCATAAGATAGACGATCCTTCTTTAAAGTACGAGAGTCTGCTCGAAGAGGGATACCTAGAACTGAGCCTATTCGGCCCAGGCAATCTTTACTCCAGTAGTGAAGGGTGAGACCAGGCAAAGTAATCCACTAGGGAATAGAGCTGAGGTTGACCTTGTGGAGGAGGTGGGGTCTCCATTGACGGAGAAAGATGGGCTTGGAGCCAACCATCCAAGGTGCACCATCGAGAGCCCGAGCCTTAGCTTCGTCAGAAAAGAATTTGAAAATATAGACACCATTATCGAGCAGAATTGTATCCAACGAACCAGAAGCCTTCCATTGCTTTGAGAGGGAGGCCTTGACGATGTTGAAGGAGGGCCTAGCACCAAGAAAGTGTCCTACCAGGCAGAATTCCCATTTTGGAATTTCAGGGAGCAGAATGGAGTTGGGGCAGAGGGCGAAGGGGACTCCATTCTCAAGAGGAGTTACAAACTGGAGAGAGATCAGAGGAGTGGGATGGGTGATTGAAGAGGGAGGACCACTGCTGTGGGCCCGCCGGAGAGGGAATGGGTGAGGTGGCTGAGGGGGAAGATGGAGGGGTGGCGGTGGTTGGTAGAGGTGGTGAGGAGGGGGGGGGGAACAGCGGTGGTGGGACAGATGTGGGCTGCCAGAGGGGGAGGTTGAGAGAGCCGAGGGGGGGGGGGGGAGAGGGGAAGGGGTCATGTCAGAGCATCGGATTTGATTTGTGGAAAAATCCAATTGTGGTGCTTTTTATTTATTGGTTTAGAGTATTCCTCAGTCAGTATATTTGTTTCGGATAAAGTCAAAGCATATAGGCCTCCCCTACGATTTGAAGTAATAACAATTCAGTTTTTCGGAATTATTGTTGTTTTGTACTCAGCAGTTTACTACGTGGATTCCAAGTTAAAGGTAGGACAGATTCCTTAGCAAAAGACCTGATTCTCTTCACGGTTTTAGTGGATGAATGTGGATGTTCCTGCTCAGCAATAATACATGATGTTACTAAATGGATCCAGGATCAATGCCTTTCACCAGCATGTTTTACCTGAAATCAGCTTTAGTCTAAACCCTGTGTATCTTAGCAAAAATGATTTGCTTCTTTCTCTACCGATTAACTTCTTAACCATTATTTGTGATGGTAGTCTTCTGGCAGACACAAAAGAGGCAGGTTGGGCTGCACTTTTGTTCCAAAATAACTCATTCTTTTGTGCATATTCTAACTTTGGCTATACAGGAACTACACAAGAGGCAGAAGCGAAAGGGGTGCTACTCGGGTTGTAGCAAATAGAAGGGGTTCATTGGCTGAATCCAACAACACCACAATGGAGTCCCAACTCCCATGGGTACAGGAAAGTTCTAAAACCTAGATTTTTATCGTCCTGGCTTTAGGTAGAAAATCATTACCTTATGGGTATAAGGGTAGTCTTTTCATTGTGGACATTCATGTACTTGTACTCATTCTATTTTTATTATAAATAAGCAGATGGAGAATCCAGGGACAAGTGCTTGGACAAGCCAAAGCCCGCTGGGGAACCAAGATGGAGAAGATTCGGGCCCTTTGTTTCGTGAAGTTCTCTCGTTCCATCTCTCTCTCCTCCCACTATTCCATGTTCTATTTTGATATTTTATCCTTCTTTTAATTCAGTTTTCGTTTTCTTTAGATTTGTATCAAGGTCATTCATGGGTTGTCCTTTTAACGGCTTGATCGGCATAGGGGTTTATCTCCTCTGGTTGGGTTGTATTGTCTTATTATTGGTCCTTTTGGCCTAGAATAATTTAGGGAAAAATATGCATACCCCCCTAAGTGGACCAAATAAGACACATGCACCCCTAATTTTCTGACAATCCCACCTGGACTCCCCAAATTCCAGTAAACACCCCTACTTTACAACATGAGACCATTTCAGTTCATTCTGTTAATTTCAGACGGAAACTGCTAAATTTTTTGTTGTTGACCAAACTACCCCTTCGTCTTACCACTCTTATATGTTGAAAACACCTTATTGCCCTGACATATTTGTTCACAACTGAAAAGACTATTTTGCCGTACCCTACTTGTTATTAAAACCCAACGAAACCAGTATGACCGTTGCATACCTGGTTGGAGAGAAACCTAAAATGAAGAGTGCAGAGCTCCATGACGATTTCCTTCTCTGGCGAACACTTCTTGCTCCAGCGATGACCACCTGTCCAGGTAACTTCTTGTCCGTCTCTGTTTCTTCTTTGCTTCTTCTTTGCTCCTTCAACTGCTGAGCTTGGTACAGTGCGATCTGCTGGTCCACATTGCATAAGAAGCCCATTAAACCCTGTGGTTTGGGGCTTAGACATATGATTTTAAATTAGTCTTTTATCAATTTATCATCTCATTGTATAAAAAAAAAAGAATACATTGAAAAGAAAGTGAAACAAATCACTGTAGTTGAGGAAGTTCTTGGATTCATGATTTACATTTATCCATTCCTGTCATAAAACAACTTATTTCTCCTATCTATTATATTCTCATTTCAATTGCTTGATAACCTGCTCAAATCTCTGTATTGTGCACGATAGCTTAATGGCAACTTCAATCTCGGGCTCCAACTCCTCACCATAAGACTGCTTCAACCATTCTTGAAACTCTGGATCAGCAAAAAGCTTCAATGGAACGAAATGTCTCTTGGATTCTTCTCCCACATATATAGGAAGACACCCTTTAAGGACAAAAACACAAAGATCTTTATCATTTGTATGATTTGTGATACGATGGTAAGAGGTATTGTCATGGCTGTAGAGACTCATGAGCTTCTCCATGACTTACCAGAGCTTTCTTCTATCAAGTTCTATAGAGAACATAGTTTTTAAAGGGGAAGAAGATGAGAGGAATAGGAAGAGTGAGCCTTAATTTGGATTTAGGGTTTGGTTTATTCATACCATCAAATCGGAGGAGGTAAAAAACATGACCCAATACATTAGGTCTTTCCTCCTTGGTATGCTGAGAATTTTGTAAGATTTTATTTGAACTTGTTATCTTTTGATGCCTATTTTTTGCAAATCCTTAATTAGTTATTAATCCCAAACTACTGTTGATGCCTATTTTTTGCAGGGAACAATGTCGACTAATAATGTGAATGATAGGACTAATGATGGCTACATCAAGTATGTGAGCAAGAGTTGTCAGTTTTGTGGTAGAAAACCTGTAATTAAGGTTTCGGGATCTGAAAAGAATCCAAACAGACTATATTATAGTTGTCCAGAGATGATCAGAGAAAATAAATGCAAGGAATTTTTGGAGTTGTGTGAACCCATGATTGAACTCAAAAGTGTTTCCACAGGTGCACCAGTGGTCAATCCTATCTCTCATAACTTGCGACTATCGAAGGAGATGCACAGTTTGAAAACTAGAGTGAAAAAGTTGGAGAAGTTTCATGCATCACTAATGTATACTGGTCAAGTTGTATGTATGATTGTTGTTGTAGTCTTTATGAGGATGATGACTTACAAAATGATAGTGTAGGGTGCAAGTTAGTTGTAATGGTTTTTTAATGTAATGAAAGAACAATGTAGTTGCAATGAATTAGCCTTGCATTTATTATCTTGCAATTCTTAATCACAATGTTAATTTTTCAAACGGACATCATTTTCCATAAAATAGAACAATTATACACTTGTAGATAACCATACCATTTAATTATCACATAAAAATAACATCAACCTGACAAACATTCGTTTCAAAGGTAAATCAAACAGTTGAAATAAAACATCAAACCAACTACTATACTTCAAACATATTGTTTCATTTGGATCATCCAACTGTCTTATGTCATACAAACCCATTATTTTAAAATTACAAACCTATAATTTTATCATCCTAAATAACCGAACAATGTCAGTCCTAACCTAGACAGAAACCCATGTCCTCAACAAATGTAGAATCAACAGCAACTCATCCCCTCAGCATAAAGCAAACCAGCAAGTCATCATCTCCATCTTTTGCTCCTTCAAGCTCCCTTTGACTCAAATCCAGCACCTGATACATATAAAGCAGATATGTCAGTCTTATCCTAGGGCAAAGAATTGAATCAAAATTTATAAAATCACTTATGTTGGCTTGCAACTCACCAGATATCAGTTCACTTGGGAGGTTGTGCTTGTGCTTGTGCTTTGAGTTTCTTGGTAGTTCTCCTTTCTATCTCTTTGGTAGCCTTTTTTGCCATTTTTTCCATCACATGATCTTGCTCTTTTGAATCAATTTCAGTTGTACAAGAATTCTGTGAGGATTTAGTTACCCTCTGGGAGAAGGTGATATCATCATCTATTTCATTCCTTTTCTTTCTTTACAAATGTATGAACAAAACATCAAATATGAAAAAAGTTGTATTTATATAAACATATTTGGAAGCAAATTAAATCACATTGTCTTACCTTCATACCAACCCCATGTGAAGATGATTTGTCCTTAACTGGAGTCCTGATGTTATGGCCAACCCCTTTACATCTAAGATAAATATTTGCTTTGGATCTCGGTACTGTTTGGCTGGCTCATCAGGTTCCCTCCTATCTTTTCGGTCTCCCAAATTTCCTCTTCAATTTAGGTGGAAGCAATGGAGTACTCTCTAAACTATTGATATCAGGACATGATTGAATCATCTTCTCATTTGCCATGATATGTGGATAAATAGAAGTACGGGTCACAATAGTCCTCCAATTCTCCCATAATCTCACCTATACATGCTCCTGCATGTCTACAAGGCAACCCAAAAGCTACCCATTTACCACAATCACAGGTACGATCTGTAAGATTTACTACATATCTCATACCACTACCATCTAATACTTCAAATTTATTTCCACCTGCATATGTCACTACAAAATCTGACATTTTCCTATAATGCATCCAACTTCTTCTTTAGTCTAGGAGTGAGTCTAGTTCCTTGTTCTTTCCATGCATTCACATACCTTAACTGTAATCTTTTCATCAGCTTATGCCTGATTTGGTCCATTAAGGTCATAATAGGCTTGGCTCGTAGTGGTCCAATCCACTGATTGAATGACTCTGATATGTTGTTAGTTATTTGGTCACACTTAACCTTATGATCAAATGCATGCCTCGCCCAACTTGATGGTAGATTCTTCATCAACCACTCATGTGCTTCTTTTTGTACAGATTTCAACCCATTCATTGCCATGTCAAACTGTAACTTGTTGTAAACTTTGCTGGCAACCCAAAAGTAAGACCCCAGTCCAATTCCACCACCCCATTTTGATTTGAAATTGTTGTATAAATGACGAGTATAATGCCTATGGTTGACCTTTGGGAAAATTATACCCATTGCTTCGATAAGTCCCTATAAGAGTATAAAAACATACATTTCAAATAAGCTATAATACCTATTCAGATTATACAACATATAAATTAAAAAAACAAAATCCAAATCAACAACTATAATACCTTCTGTTTGTCTGTCATAAAAGTGAATGGGTATCCTCCAGTTGTAGCAGCGGTTAAGTTTGTCTGAATACACTATTGTAATTCATACAAAAAGAATAGCCAACTATCTTTTCCTTCAGATTCAACAACACCATAGGCAAGGGAAAATATGCCATTGTTTCCATCAATTAAAACAGCAGATAATAAAACTCCACCATATAGGCCTTTGAGATGACAACCATCCAGGCCTATGAATGGCCTGCATCCCTTTAAAAATCCATCCTTGCATCAAAACATGTAAACACTCTCTTGAACTGTGGCTGCACTATCACATCTCCATAAGCATCCATACGTCCATAGATATTTCCATTATCGAATTGAATCCCAATTGAAGTCCCAGGATTTTTTTCTACCACCATATCCCTATATTTACACAACTTCTGATAAGACTTGCAATGGTTTCCTTCATTTTCTTCCCTAGCAAGCCATCTTGCCCTGTAAAACTGTTTTGGATGAGCATGCACTCCATACTGCTCGTCAAGAATCTGAAACATAGACTCATTACTCAAACCTGGATCTGCTCTAAGTTTAGGTCCAAGTTTTTTGGTTATCCAAAAAGAAATTATGCTCTTCTTACTTGGACCATCCTTGCAAATGTGGTCTGGACCAAGAGACTTGATCACAAGTGTGGTCCCATCTAAAATTACTGAAGCATGGATCCTCCATAGACACCCCCTTTGTTCACATATTCCTGTCAACTTTCTCCTCTCATTTTTCTGTTTCAAAGTATGAAACCCCTCTTGGATTTCATAATCCCTTAACACTTCCCTCAAATGTTTGACTGATCTAAATGATTGACCAACTCATAAATTGATCTTTTAGTCAACACCCCCTTCATCATGATCTCCCTCTACATCTGATCTACATTCTGATTCTTCATGATCTGTATTAACTTTTCTTACCTCCTCATCTTCCACTGTATTTTCTTCATTTTCACTCTCTTTCAGACTGCTTTAACTCTCACTGAGTTCATCTGATTCTTCAGCCACAAAATCACTATCAGATGACTCACTATCTGCATTTTTCTTCTTTGATTGGATCAACATCATGCACATGTGTTGGAGTTGGAGTTGGAGTTAGAGTTGGAGTTGTAATTGTATCCTCTATGTATGTATTATTTAGAGTAGAAGCACTAACATAACCAAATTCTCCACTGCCTACTACTCTACTAGAAGTGCCCACATCACCAAATGACTTACCACTGACATTCATCATTGTAGAATGTTACTTCTATAGGAGTTTCTGTACTCTGCTCAAGAACAATACTTTGATCATAGCTAGTCCTCATAGTAGTAGGACTCCTCACAGTAGGCTGACTCCTCAAAGTAGGCTGACTTCTGACAGTATGAGGATTCCTCAAAATAGGCTGCCTTCTCACATTATGAGGACTTCTTACATTAGGATGCCTCACAGTACTGGTAGGACTCATCTCAGTAGTAGCAGGTTTCACATTTTGGTTGCTTTGGCTGTCACTTCCCATCCCTATACTGCCATTTAAGGTCGGCAATATTGGTATACTACCACCACTCCTTTGGAACTTTTCAATTTGATGTTGAATGGGATGCACAAAGGGCTCTGATTTACTTGGTCTTGTAACAGCAGTATCACTATCCAACACTCCCAGTGAATGACCATTAATGGTAACATTGTCAGTGGGTTCACTTACATCCAGGTTATATATAACCAAGTGTATGCAATCCGAGTCCTTAAAAATAGTAAACAATCTTACTATATCAGTATCAGTCATCACTTCCTCATCTATATTATGGTCAGGTGTCTTGTATCTGACATTGAATCTCACAGTCCTTCTCTTAGGTATAAAAGTCAACACTGTATTGTAGATGTCACCTATCATGTCCAAATACCCAAACCTTTCCACATCTATGATTTTACAATGGAGATTATTTGCATAGTGATACTATATTGTGTATACTTCCATTCTGCAGAAAATAGGATAACAAAAGGAGCAATATAATCACAACACTACATGTCTCATCAGTTTCAAAGTATAGATAATAGAAACAAAACCTTAGCTTTATCCTAATTATTAATTATATTGAATTGATGATCAATATTGGATGACTAATCTTCTACTACTAGATAAAAAGAAGCACCATATTGGATGAATAAGTACCATTTACCCATTACTCATTTTTGGTGTATTAGATAGCAATAAGAACCATATCTTGAAAGAAGATCCATAATGAATTGTAGGGTTTGAATTGAAAAGCACTTTCGAAATCTGTCACAGTTATAAAAATGGAGAAATGGGTGGTAAATTACAGTATTCTATGATGGTCCCCTATTTCCATAATTCAGCTAAGAGAGGGGATCATGTGGTTCAAGTGTACTCCTTCATACAACATTTAATGGAAGTTGCAGAGGAGAAGGCTATTACTAGCTAGTACTTATTGGTACGTGTGAGTTGTGACCCAACCCCACTACCTTACCTCAAAAGAAGATTAAAAAAAAAAAAAAAAAAACCCCTAGTCAAGGATGAACTTTTTTGCAGTGTCAGCTATATTGCTAGGGTTTGGCATGTAGATAGAACTGAAATTTCAAGCTTCTTGCTTCACCAATGTTTTCTTGTGCAAGAAAGAGTAGGGGACTATACCTAATAAGAATGTAACTTCCATTGACCAAAATATTTGGGGTATGAAGAAGAAAGAAATATTAAGGAAGCAAAAGAATAGACCATCACAAGAGAAAGAATGAAGAAGTTTAACAAACCTAGCTACACAAAGGAGAGGGAAAGAGAGAAAGGTGCTCTCGCTCGGATGCTTGTTTGATTGATCGATTGGTTTGTACGAATTAAGAAGCTAGGAGTGTGAAAGAAGGATGCATGGATCATCATGGGTATGGAACTTATTCAAAGTTGGGGGGTGGGATCTTAAGTTTAATGTACTGTGAATATCAGAAATGTTCTCTCTTTTGGGTTTAAGAAGGCTCTCTAACCATTAAACATGTTTCACAAGTTTTAATCTACAGCCTAGTACTAGTCACTTTTCTTTTACGGTCTGATACACTAAAGCATTAGCTGTTTGGGCCCTCCAAAAGAATGAGATGTTTCTCATTTGATAGTTGTGTATCTCCTACAACATGCAACAGAGAAACTTACTTATTGATGAGTAAGATAATGTTTTGGGTAAGGATGAAATACAACTTAATCCAAACCAGGACATTATCTAAAGGGTGTGATGGTCTGGCTGTCTAGTTGCCATTCATCAAAGCCAATGGTGGAAGTTATAAGTTAAAAATTTTCCTTTGCTACTCTGATTTTGTACCAAGTTATTAATAGACAAATGGGGCTTTTACACTGTTGGTTGAATTAGGAGCTGAAGTTCTCCTTGCTTCGGATTAGCAAATTCCTAGTTTTCTAACAACAAAGTGTTCCTTGCTGTGCAGGTGCTCAACTTCTTGAACTCATTCTATTGCAGCCCCAAAATGGACAAATCAAATTAACAAGGAAAAAATTCAGATCGTACAGAGAGCGAACGAGAGATACAGAGAGAGTGTAAAGTGCAAGATGCTTACTTGCTCTTGGGTACACTCTGGCGAGTAGTAGCGTCGCCGAACTCCAAACCTCCACCAATTTGACAGATCGGAGAAGATGAAGGGGGGGGGGGGGCGCCACTGAACTCCATGTAGGGTTTAGGGATACGGGAATGTCCCTGTTCTTCGATTGCGAAAGACTTGCATCGTCGTCGTCTCCGGCGAGTAGCAGCGCCGCCAAACTCCAATCTTTTACCAATTTGAATGAACGGAGAAGATGAAAGGGTGGGGGGCGCCACTACTGAGCTCCAAGTAGGTTTTACAGTATAGATCGCAAAAGGGAAAGTGAGAAAGAAAAAGGAAGAAAGGGCAAAAAGAGAAGGGAGGGTGTTTTGGGTATTTTATATTTTCACTTTTTTTGTTTAACAACTTAAGGGCTAATTGGTAAAGGGTACAATTGTACATTCATTTCATCCTGTTACTAGTTTCCATCTGATATTAACGGAATGGACTGAAATGGCCTTACGTTGTAAAGTAGGGGTGTATATTGGAATTTTGGGGGTCCAGTTGGAATTGTCAAAAAATTATGGGTGTACGTGTCTTATTTGGTCCACTTAGGGGGGTATGCATATTTATCCCAATAATTTATGCACAGAGCGTTACATAGATTTGCCATCCTATGGAGGGGAGATGAAGGTTGGGTTGGGTTGGGTTGGACAAACCATGGATTGGGTTGGGTTTTAACTTTACTTTTTACTGTTCGATTATAAATGAACAAGTGTCACGTTTTTAAGGGGGATATTACAAGAAATAACAGATTGAGAAATGATGAGGATAATAACCCTGTTGGCATCGGTTCAAATTCCATCCACGTGTTCCGCTTTCAGCCGTGAACTTGCGTCCTCAGAACTCTTTTTCATTCACGTTAGTACGTGGAAGGTGGGACCTAGCGCAGCTTTAGGTCCCACCGGATCCTCATCGAGTAAATCGCGACCATCCAAACCATCGGAATTCCCGTTCGCTAACCAAATCTTTATTTATTTTTTTAATTTTTGCGATCTCTTATCTATCATTTTTTTACCAAAAATCCAGGAAAACAAAAAAAAACCCCATTACTTTTTCTTCTTTATTGCATTACTGTTCAGAAAAAAGACTAAGGAAATTTGGATTCTGACCAACACAGCTAGCCGATTCGCACTAACTTGGCTGGTGATCGAAGTCGTCATTTTCGCCCCTCCTATGAGGGGGAGCCTGCGCACCTGATCGGACAGGGAATTTAAGAGAAGAACAATCTCTATCTATCCTATTGAGTAATTCATTCTGTCTAGGGTGATTTATTCTATACTATTAGATCAATCATCTCACTGATCTGATCAAAATCTTGGCTAATTGATCGAAGTGGATAGCATTAGTAGAAACAAGATCTTTATCCCCACTAGTTCCTTGATCGGCTCAGTCCCCAGTTTCTCTAACAAGGGGGATTGGAATGACCATCATAATTCTACCCGAATATTCTGTCTGAATGGGGGATCCACCACCCCCTATTAGAGGAATTGGGGAACTGGATGAGATAATTTTCTGTAGAACCATAGATTATGATTTACAAATAGGGTGGTAGACCCAAACCACCATACTACATGTAGTCACTTATAGACACGAATCCTCTCATTATCGTTTCACCACATACAGGGTTTGTACAAAGACTCAACAATCCATACCGAGCTTTTTCTTCTACCTCTTCTCTTCAATCCTAGAACAATTAAACTTTTTTTTTTTTTTTTTGATAGAAAGAGTTGAAATATTATTAAGAAAACGTGTAATACACTTGGATGTGGAAGTAACCATTCCCACAATCCAAGGATCGAAAATAGGCCAAACAATCGTACACGTCAATGACAAGACCCTCCTCACCATGGAGCCAGTAAAACTATTTTGCTCCCTTGAAATATAACAAAAAATACAAGACTTGAAAGAAGAAGATAACTGTAGAATATCATCCGGGATAGGCTTAACCACCATTGGATAGATTCACCATACCCGTGCAAGAGATAGTTGATGACGCTCATGTTATCAGATTCCACCCTTAGATCTGTGAATCCCATCATACTAAACTCCAATAGTACTGATCGGATAGACCACGCTTCCCTAACCAAAATATCATCCAAGACACTCACAGGTTGAGAAACCGCAATCGAAGGGCACAAATAAAATACAAAAAGAGAAAAACATCCATTGGATGTACACCACATGTCATCCGTGGGTTCCAACATCCAAAGAGTGGAGATGTGACCGTATATGTTTGATGCACAGTAGCCCGCTTGATCACAACTGAACGGGCGAAGATGAGTGACCACATTGATTACCTCTTGAGTCAAGGTCTTCGAAACGAAGGCTTGGGATGTAGAAAAAACCCAAGGGTGAGTGGCCACTGGGTGGCTGGACTTCCTGCGACGACCAAGGCGTCAACATATGAGAGAGACGTAAATCTCTCTCTGTTTTTCTCTCTCTGTGTTGTCTTGTGTTATAAATCTAACATAGACATTCTCTTTCTTGTTCGAAGAGGCAGGCATTCCTAAGTACACAGTACCCATTCTTGGTCTCTCTCTGTCTCCTTCCTTTTGGGGTTTCATCGTCTCTGTTCCTTGTTTCCCAGTCAAAGAGATATATAAGAGACACAGGGAGAAATGAAGGTGATCAGTTATCTATCTCTCTTTGATTGATTGCAGTGTAGATTTTCCTTTCCATATCACTTTTGAATAATCTGATTGGATCTTCTGATCTCTCTCTCTTTGCTTCTATTTGTTACAGAAAGTGGTTTTGAAGCTAGACTTACATAACAACAAAGAAAAACAAAAGGCCATGAAATCAGTCTCTGCCGTTCCAGGTATATTTCATATATCTTTTCTGATCTGAATCAAGAAAAACGGGTGGTGAATGTAATTAACATGTTTTGCTTTTTTCTTTCCCCTTTTTTCTGTGCTGTGTAGGAATCGATTCCATCGCCATGGATATGAAGGAGAAGAAAATGACAGTTATAGGAGACATAGATCCTGTAATCGTTGTAGGTAAATTGCGCAAGTTTTGGCACGCGGAATTAGATTCTGTTGGGCCAGCGAAAGAGCCTGAGAAGAAGAAGGAAGAACCACCCAAGAAAGCAGAGAAGAAGGAAGAAAAGGCAAATCAGGGTGGTTATAATCCTCCCATCTACTATTTCGAGACTGTCGCAGAAGAGAACCCCAACGCTTGTTGTGTTATCTCTTAAATTGGGAGGATTCACTTGAAGCTCCTTTGTACAGTTGCAGTCCTGGAACTGGTGCGTTTGGTTGATAGAGACAATATATAAATTTAATAAGGGGAAATAGTTTTCTGTCGGGGGAGTGTGGGCCTACACCAGTACTGTAACGGGAGTGCTGACATAGGCCACACTCTGGGATAGAGTTCTTTTTCCAAATAAAAGTTTGAAGTATAAATCGTACTCGGCTCTCCTCCAGCCATGGCGGGAGCTGGAGGAACCAGCCTAGCAAAAAGAGGGGTGTTTGGGTCATTTTGTAGGTGGACACCCCCCATTTTTGCTGGGCTGAATCCTCTAGCTTCCTCCACGGCTAGAGGAGAGCCAGGTCCGTATAAATTACTATCGTGCATCCAAAGTTTGTTAGCCAGTGCTCTAGTATATGTAATATATTTTGGGTTAAGAGAAGATGCTCTAATAACATGTTAAAGTATTTGTTAACGGTTTTTAAACCATGGATTGACAATTGACATGTAGTGCAACACCCTAAGTTCCTAACAGGTCATCACACAATGGGTTTAGGCACGATTATTGGTTGCATTATTAAGTGTCGCTTATATCCTCGAGTATATGATAGGGACATTTTATTGGAATTATTGGGCTTAGAATTTCATCATGACTAAGCATATTAATAAATGAAAAAATGGCTGTGATTAATGGGTTTAAGGAATGTGTTTTTGGATTTATTTGGAATTAGAAGCTATTATTCATAGTTAGAAAGTCACTCCAAGAATCATCACAAAGTTATCAAAATGTTGTTATGTATTGAAGAATGAGAGAAATCACTATTTCAAAAATTGGAATTGGATCGGTCAAATTGATTGATATTGTTCCAAATCGGCCGTGACATATCTGATCAATTTCGATCGATTCTGATCAAAATTATAGATGATTCCCCCATGGAAAGGCGGAAATCCCACCCAGGTCGATGCTTGTGCGTGTGTTTTCATGCGCTCCCATTGGCCAGTGCGCACTTGTAGGCTCTAGAGGCCCAAGCGGCTTTCTCCCGTCTATTTATATGTATGTCTAATTCCAAGAGTTGATCCATCACCGACAATCCCTTGATGGTGATGTATTGAGAGTGATTGTTGACGTTACCTATGTTATTTAAATTTTGGAAAAGGCTCTATGCTGCTTGAGTAGGATAAGTTAACAACTCCATGTCTATCTCTTTCTTCCTCACATGAAATGGCTTAATTGTCCCTCCACTCTATGATATTGTTTTCTTGCACCTCATTAGTGCCGTCTTTGTTCAAGAACGCTCTCCTTATGTCTTTTTCAATATAATAACTTTTGAGAATTAAAGGAAAAATAAATAAATAAATAAAAGAGAAAGAATGTTGCCAGACTGCGTAGCATATTCTAGGGCATCCCTGTGCCTATCTCTCTTCCTTCCTATAAAATGACATATTTGTCTCCTACATGAGGAGAAAAGAGATAAATACAAAGAGGCACTAGCTACCCTGTGCAGCCTGATAGAGATCTCAATACCCAAAAATAAAATTGTCTTGAAGAAGAATCACAACTACTAAAAATCAGAATTTATACCAAACACCCCCAAATCTTTGTTATGGTTTGGTATTGCGGGTCCCCCAAATCCTTGTGCCTTCAAGTGGCACTGCATTAGGCGATTCATGCCTAATTTTACATTACAACTTTTTTTTGGATAAGTTTTACATTACAACTTAGCTTCTTGTCTTCAGCCAATGTTGACCGGTTCTAAAAGATTTATCCTGCTTTGAGTGAGGCCATCTGAGTTAGCCGAGCCAGGTTCAACCCTATTAGAGCCAGCCACCACTGTGATGCCCCTGGTTATGAGTCCAAATTGGGCTGTATCGGCCTAGCATAATAATAATAACATTAACTTAATCTTATCTCAATTAAATGGGATCCACTTCAAGGTTATATTTGATATAAGGCCTAAGCTATGCATGTCTTTCGTCACCATTTTTCTTCCGATCATTTTATTTCAATCCCTGGCTTTTTAGTTACTTCAATCTGAATTAAATTAGTCCTTTGTACTGGAGCCTCCAAAAGCCCTCTATTGAACATGGCCAGGCGATCTTAAACAATTATCACGTAACTTATCATGTATTAGACATACTCCAAAATTAGGTTTTAAAATCCATGTTAAAAGATTTTGGTTAGGGTTTTTTCCGATGCCAGCTGTTGACCTGAAGCACCAAGGCTGGGGTTTTCCAGTGCCAACTGTCGACGTTGACACACCAACCCTCCTCCTGTGTTGGGCTTAATTTCAAATTAGATCCACTTTCTAGCAAATAAACTCGATTCGGATTAGTATCATAACGATACTAGTATGATGATTATGATATGTATCGATTGTATGTCGATATGATACCGATATTTTGAATCATGATTAATGTCATAATGATCTATCCCTATATACAGATTTTAAACTAATCTCCCATTGGTCCTTAATAAGTCTCATTGGAGCAACAGAACCCATGACTAAATAGATTTTCTCTTCACTATGGGTGAAAGAATAATTAATTGAATTTTCTTGAAATAGTTCATGGTATTGGTGTCGATATTTTTCACCATCGTACCAACTTTGATACCAATACTAATATTGATATCAATACCAATACCAATCCCAATACTAATATCAATAGGAATACCAATACAAATCGCTTTTGTCAGGCCAAGTTAGACGATTTTGTTCTTCAAGATTTTGATACTATTTCTTTTA
The DNA here is from genome assembly GCF_018873765.1 of Telopea speciosissima. Lineage (NCBI taxonomy): Eukaryota > Viridiplantae > Streptophyta > Magnoliopsida > Proteales > Proteaceae > Telopea > Telopea speciosissima. Next base: position 82,425,985 of record NC_057916.1, on the reverse strand, counting down.
CTGTTTTAACTTTCATATTTTGTACCATCCATTTGGTATTGGCCAGGTATCGATGTAGGTTGATTCCTAAATCCATGCCTCCCCAAACCCTCACTCTACACCCACCACCCCCAAAAAAAAATAAAAAATAAAAAATAAAATTTGGGTCTATCTGGAGGAGGGGAATCTTGGGAGATTTTGTCTTTTCGTGGGGCACTCCATTGTGGACGTGGGACCGTTCATCAGATAAGCCGACGCTCGTAGTAATACCCAAAACGGATTTGGTACATCCACATCAGAGTTAAGAATTCAAACAAGTTTGGCTTTATTAAAAAAAAGATAAAAACAATTGATGTCCAAAAATGAATGGGACTTTTGAATGCGATAAGTAATAAGTAATATGGAATGGTCGCTCACTCTTTAGTCTCAAAGCTGAGATGCTCCACTTCTTTAGCGGGTAGGTCCTTCATTGTGACAAACAAAGCGGAGGATTTGACAAATCTTTTTTGATGTATGGAAAGAAGTTTCAAGAGTCAAGAGGCTCGAGAGACTTCTGATTCGACTTCATCTGTAAACAATGATGGAACAGCGTAGAAAATAGAAGTACGCAGATGTGCACTCCAGTGAAGAAAACTACAGACATGATCAGAGACCAACTCAACCGCAGACTGATTATAAATTAGGGGTGACGGATTATATAAAATGTAAAGTCCGATTACTTTTTTTTCTATAATCAATAAATAAATTAGAGTGGAAAGTCCCCTTTTTTTATTTTTTTTTTGAATGGGGGAGGGGGGGGGGGGCCGTGTTGTTCTTATCGGGAGGGCCCATAGGCCACTAGTGGTTGAAGGCGGATTATTTCAAGGCCACAAGTTATGGGGCTATCCCGTGCGCTGCCAAAAGGCTGGGAGTTTATTTTAAGGCATTTTTACGACTTTGTGTAATATTCCTTTTTCTATAGATTTACATCAATAAATTATTCTTTTACCCAAAAAAAAATGAAAAAACTTAGAAGAGGCAGAGTTTCCTTCACTAATGGTGAAAGTCGTCCCGGTATGGAGACATGGTTTTAGACTTTAGATCTTGGAATTGGACGGTTATCAGACATTTTTTAAATCGATTTTATTTTGATACATATTGGCCAGTATCTCTTGAATTGACTGAAAGTGCTCTTGTTTTTAAATTTTCAATTAACACTAGCGATACGATACTGATATCAGTCATGGCCAATATTGATATCAGTCATGGCCAACCAGATATCAATACCTAAAACAATGTTCGAGGAGGGATAGATTTTTACTTAGTCAATAAAGATGGAAATGTATTGATGGTCCAAGATTTCATTTTATGATCACATCACCAATAATGAGCGAAGGAAAACTTACTTCTCAAGTAAATAACCATCACGCTCTTTAACTTTTTGTAGATTGGGATTTGTGTTGGGGTTCATCACGATAGGCGGAAAAATAGTTCAACATCGGATATGAATAGGGATGTGGGTTGGTTAATAGGTACTTAGGTACCCTTTCCTTAACGACTAACTTTTAAAGATGAGTTCTACCCTAATGTGGTACGAGTAAACTTGAGGGAAAGTCAAGACATGGAAACTCGATGTGATCTCGAAATGGTCTTGTGTGGAGAGAGAGCTCCCTCGTACATAGAGAGAAAGAAGAATACATATCATTTCTTCGGGGCAATAGATTTGCCTGGTGTATGTGTGTGCACATTCCTTGATATGTTTTCTCACATAAACAAGAATCCCACACACACTCTCTCCTCCAAAAACCCCTTTTGACAATGCGTAATGGGGGCTACCATAAGTATTTTTTTACTTTCTATTCATTTCTTGTGCTCCAAACATAACTATAGCCTTCAACCATGTTCTTAGTTGGAAGTTGGAACGCATGATTAATTTACAATTTTTGTTAACTCACATCAATAATAGTGAGCACATGGTCTTAGATATAAATATCATTATCAGCATGGATACCCATATCGGTCTCGGTCAATACTGATACAGATACGTTATACTGGGCCTGGGCCTGGGCCTGGTTGAACTAATTTGCCCCTCTACCTTTTCTCTCTAAAATTTGATATGTGATTGATCTATGACACCATAGAAACGTGTTTAGTGTATTTGTTCATTTAAAAGTATGTATGCAAGTTCTTACAACATGATGATGTTGAACATTGCTTAGATTTAGGCCATGTTTGGTTCGATCAAAATTATGTTTAATTTATCAGAATCAAAATAATGTTTTAGAAGCTATAGAGAATAGCCCGTTTGAATCCTATGGACTGGAATCTAGAATCACATATAGGATCTAGAATTAAATTTGTTGTCAATTTTCGGATTTCGCCCATTTTCTTTTGGGAGGGAGATTGCTATCTGGTTGCATGGCATTGCACCAGCACGGGGCATCCAACAAAGGTGAGAATTTTCATTTCAAGGGAGTGGACGGTCATTTCACCCTTCCTATGTTGGTTAGGCAGAGGCGTCAAGCAATTTGACAGTGTTCTTTCCCTCCCCTACTTTTTGAAACCGGTGCAAAAATTAATAATAGTTGCAAATTTGAAATAGTTGTTATTAATTTTGAATCAAAACCAAAGTACATTTTATTAGATTGTACACATGGTGAAATTAAATTGCATTAAATGTTAAATCAAGACTTGATGATGATAAAATGTCTACTTAATTTGAGCACTAAACGGTTACTAATTGAGTATCTAAATGCCTTTCAGAATTCTCGATCGTAAATGGTGCACAGCCGTGCATAAAACTGTTTGCAAAAAAAAGGGCAAAAGATTGTTTTTGATTGATTCCCTTATGATTCAGTTTTGATTTCACCTTCTCAAAATGTAAGCTACACTAGAACTGGACCAAATAATTGGAGCAAAACCAATTGATGTCCTTACCCACACCCCTTACTCCCTTGTGTCAAGATACTTTCAAGTGACTAAAGAAGATTTGTGTTTGGTGTTCCCATAAATTGCTCTTAAGGCAAAGTCAGAAAATAGATTCGGCTTGTTGCGTCAAGAAATCTCCATAGATTCTGTAACTTGCACAGAAGAGTAGGGTAAACACCAGAGAACCGTAGAGTTTCTTTAATTAGGAGTGTAATCTCTGATTAATCACAATCATGGACGCTACTCTTATGGTTTCCTTATAAGAATAGATTGATATAAGAAAAGGTTGATCCATGCTTGCACCGAGCTTATCTAGTTCCTTATTGGAGCGGATACAAGAATGACCTGCCGGGTTCAAAATGCGTTCCCATTTTTTATAAATGAAAAAATCAAAAAAAAAAAAGAAAACTTTCGTTGGCGGACGGTTTGACTAAATCATCCAAAACAAAATAAATAAATAAATACATGAGGAGACGAGCAGGTTATTAGTCGTTACCCACTCACGTAAAGTTGGAGTGACTTCCATATATCCAAGTCCTTAAAAATAAAGAAAGAATGAAGGATGTAAGATCCCATTAGATTTCAAAACCTACTCACCATATTGGAACGAAAGAATGGACTAATTAACCTCTCTCTACATTGGAGTTGAATCCGTCAATTGGTAATTTTGTAAACATTTCTTAGGCGACCACTGTACACATTTTGTGAACCCTCAGTCCACCTTAATTATATTGGAAATTCTAATTATATGGTCCATAGGGGTGAGGGCCTCAAATTTTCAATGTTCTAGTTATATTCTTGATTTAAATCAAATAAGAAATATTGTACGTATCAGATTGAATTTGTATGGGTTATGGATATTGTATTCATTTTTTTTTTGCATGTATATATAGCATATGGTTCCTAATCTTAGTATCAAGATCGGATCGCTCAAACTCGGGCCAAATATGACACTTTTGCTTCTCTTTTTTTGTAAGAAAATCCTTCTTTTTTTTTTTTTAAACCTTTTTACCCTTGTTGGTACATGGGGATCAGATAGGATTGGTCTCGATCAAACTGATCCTAACCTGCCAAAATGACCAATCCGATCTGAGATTACGAACTTTGATATATAGTGACTTTGAACTTTTGATGCAAGTATTTATGTAATAATAATTCTTAAATTGATATCTGTATATTGATTTTTATTTTTATTTTTTGGTTTTTTCTCCCATCCTTGAAAAATCTAAATGTTTCAAATGTGTGCCAACTCATTTTTGTTTTTTTGCCATCTTTTGAAATGTGTGACCTTTGCTTTACCATCTCGTTTAAATTTTAAGCCATTTAAAAACTTAACTTTTTGTTTTTACCGTTTGCGATTTAACTAAAAGGCATAAGCAACAACTAATATCCCTCCTCATCCTTAGATTAAGGTTATTGATTAAAATATTTTGGATGACCTGTACCGATATCGGTACCAAGGTTTTCAATCTTAGAACTATCCCATTTAGTTAACAGAACAAAACCTAGGTCCCCGACCTAATTATTAAAGGGATATGATTGATACAATTCCTAAACCGTAAGTGTTACGCACTAAAGAAAAATGAAGAACTTAAATAGTTCTTAATGGAATGGTTCCATTATTAGTATTATAGATCTTTCACTATTATGACATCTAAACTGTCTTTTACTTAGGAAAACCACTTAGTATATGAAAACTGAGATGAATTTTATGGTTTACTTCTTCAAAATTCCGTAAGATCACAGAGAAGCTTATCAAGATGACAACATGAATTAGCTAGTGTCATCATCAATCAAGTTTTTTTGTTTTTTTTTTTTCGTTGGTTTTGGTAAACATCAATCAAGTTTAAAGTAAGAAAATTAAAAGTCCCAAAATATAAGATATAATCCCAAAATACTTCTACCCCATTTATTTGTCGTTATCAAAATTCAAAATTAGATACTAAAATATTATTATTCCTTTTTATGAATGGAACACGGTCTAGTACTACGGCTGTTTTTCCCTTTATTTTATGTTTTGCGAGATCCGTAAATCTCTCTCTTTTTATAATCCTGATAAAAAGTTCATCCAATGCTGACGTAATTTGATGACGCCACTGCGAACAAGCGGGTCCCTTCTACCAAAGAGTCGGGGAGAGAGAGAGAGAGAGAGAGACGAATCGTTGGTCTTCTCTTCTTGTGTTATAATTAAATCAAGAAGAAAAGACCGTACGTCTCTTTGTTTCTTGTTGAGAGAAGAGAGACATATATAGCTAATAACTGAACACTGATTCATTCTCAGTCTCTCTCTGTGCTTGTTTGTCTCCCCGGTTAGATATATACATATCTGAAAATCAAAAGATCTAGAAATGAAGGTTAGTTCAATTCTATGGGTCAAATTGAGAGTTAAAGATGCTTCGTTATTTTAACTGTTCTGAAGCATGTTCTGATCATCTCTTCTTCTGCTATTTGTTACAGAAAGTAGTGTTGAAAATATACTTATACGACAACAGAGCCAAGCAAAAGGCCATGAAGGCTGTCTCTTCCGTTTCAGGTATCTCATCTGAATTAAATGCTAGATTTTCTCTCACCTGAAGCCAGAAAATACCCTAACAAGTTTGTTTCTCTTCTTTTTTTTTTTTTTTTTTTTTTTTTTTTTGGGGGGGGGTGTTTAGGTATTGATTCCATCGCCATGGACATGAATGAGAAGAAAATGACGGTACTCGGAGAAGTGGATCCTGTTGAGGTTGTGGGGAAATTGCGCAAATTTTGGTACACCGATATAGTGTTTGTTGGGCCACCGGAAGTGCCTGAGAATAAGGAGGAAGAAGCCAAGAAAAAAGAAGAAGAGATTGCGGAGCTGGTAAAGGCAGCAGTAGCAGCAGGTTATAATAATCCATATAGAAGAAGTACGACGACACGTTACTATCTCGAGAGTGTTGGAGAAGACAATTACCCCAACGATGCTTGTTGTGTTATCTCTTAAGTCTTCTTAATTAATTCTGTGGATTCATTCACTTGAAGCTAGCTAGCTAGCTCTCCTTTGTTTTTGACATTTGGGTTGGACTCTTGGGTTTTTTTGATTGCTCTTCACTGCTGTTATTCTTATTATTGTTTTACTAGAGTATGCGATGTATACAGAGAAGGACCATATATGATATATGGGGTGATGTTCTCTGTTCCGCAGCTTAGTTTGCGCTTAGACACATAGCCCTGCCATTCAAAGGGGCATGGTGGTCATTTTGCCCACCCCCATGTGTCTGGGCACAGCCTGTGCCACCGGCACAGAAAAGATTCTCCCATGATATATATATATATATATATAAGGATTTTAGATGGATTCGGATCCTCTACTGCCGAGCTACCTAGCAAGACCCTATTGCCAAGACATAGCAAGGCGAGGAATGACCGCCTTACCCTTGCCCATGTGCCTTCCCCAAGTGGGGGTAAGGCGGTCATTTACCGCCTTGCTGTGTCTTGGTAGTAGGGAGGAAGAAGAATTAAAGGAATGAAAAATTGAAAAGGTTAAACAAAGAAAGGGGGAGAGTTTTCTCTAGGGGGCATGGCTCGTGCGTCAATAGAGGGTCAATGGAAATACATGTGGAAGAATCAACAAGGGTGGCATTTCTGTATTTTTATAAGGGTAGGTCAGTCATTTCATGGGAGACTGAGTCTATATGCAACCGTGAAGGAGCCACTCACGAACTCAGTCCTCAGTGTGGGTTTCCCTTGGATATTTGACGAAGCAGGGAGTTGACAGCAAGGTTCTAAAACTCAAGTTTCGATCAGTTAGAAATTGAGTTCGTTTCGGTTTCGACCATATCTCGGTTGAAACCTGAAACTTTCTCCATGCTAACTCGAACCTTGGTTTCGAGGCCCAGAAATTGTTTTTTAGCCTTGATTCTTGATGTGCTACCTATTTTAACATTTTAAATTCAATCCATGTATTAGTTTCCCATAGAGAACACTAAAAATAATACTTGTGGTTTTGATCCAAGTTTGATATTGTATATTGTTCTTCGACATGATATCGAATAAGGTTTGACCGGAACATAATACCTTCAATATAAATCAGATTTAAGCAATCTTGGATTTGTTGCAAAGCTTTGTTTTGATAACTTTCCAACAAGTCCAAGATTACTTAAATCTAATTTATATTGAAATCGAAGATCTGAATTAAAAAATAAAGTTGGTTTCCCATTCTGTGAAAAGCCACGCATTGGCTAAGGGGCGTACGAGACTCATGGTTTGGAGTTTTGGACTCCAGGTGAGTGGAGTGTCTAAAATGCATTTGGATCCTCTAATGCCGAGCTGCCCGACAGGCCATTCTTCTTTCTATTTCTGACGAATTGTTTAATTATTAGTTTGGAATCCGATACAAATCGAGTGGCATTGGATGAGAGAGAGAGAAAGAGCTCAAGGCTTGGTATTGAATAGGGACAATACCGATCCTAGGCCAACATCAATATTCAATTTCTATTTTTCTTTCTTTTTGGAATGTACAGGCATTCTTCTTTTATTTCCTTCACCGCATAGTGAAAGGTCACTCACCATCCTATGGTTCCCCTATAGGATTTTAGTATGTTTCTAAAATAACCCTGTTACCCTTTCGAGCCCATCGAGAAACTCGTGGTGAATGAATTCCCGTTGGAATAAATAACAACTATTTACGAGATGAATGGATTCCCATTGGAATAAGTAACAAACTCGGCCCATTGGAATAAGTAACAAAATCTTAAATAAATCAAAGGAGCATTTTGATTTTACCTAATTGATTCCTAATATAAAACATTCATATGGTCCTCAACCTCAAATATCCATTCATCATTGTTGTGAGCACCTCCAAGGTGACAAAATGAGGTGTTTTCAAACGCTATTTGGACAAAGATGATGATCTCCATACTCTCTCATCATAAAACATTTTGCAGGTTACATAATTAAGAAATGAAAAAAAGAACACTCCACGGATTCTACTCCCATGCACAATAGCAAACAAATTACAGCCACCGCTCCTTGAAATAAAATATCCCATCAATGTTGATGCCCTAGTGCACACTTTCATTGGCCCCCATGCTAATGTTGAGGCCATGCGATTAGGCCGCAATCTCTTGCCCTTATGAAAAGTCACCCCTATTTCTTCCCCCTCCCCCAAAAAAAAAAAATAATAAAGAAAAAGAATAATAATTTAAAATTATGATTGTACTTTAATCTCACACAAGGAATGAGAAAAAAATCGTTTTTTTTTTTTTTTTTTTTTTTTTTTTCTGACAAAATGTTTGATCCATGGTCATGCACCATGCATGATCTATGATCGCACACCAACCATGGAATGGGACATAGAGGACTTGAATGACTAAAAGCAAGCCCCTCCATGTAACCCTCCCCTTTCTTATGCGGTCGTGCATGAAACTGAGTACCTTTTTGCGTACGATTTAAATGTAAAGTACCTCCTAAAATTCAATTTGGATCTTCTACTGTCGAGTTGCCTGATAGGACCGTGCTGTCCAGACACGGTGCTGCGTGCAATGTCCGGCTTAGCCCTATCCAAATGCCTTCCCCGAGTGGGGGTAAGGTGATCATTGTGTGCAGCACCGTGTCTGAACAACACGATCCTACCGAACAGCTTAGCAGTAGAGGATCTGAATCCCCTAAAATTAGGAGATACTTCTAGGGATTTAGCTATCAGTATCATATTGGTCATATATATATATATATCAGCCGATGCATGTGAAATTTTGATTTTGATTTTTTAATTATTAAAAACAAATTTATTTTATTTTTGCGAGATCCGCAAATCTCTCTTTCTCCTTCTAAAATGTTTAACTCTAGCTGTCAGTGTAACAAGAAATGCTGAAGAAATTGGTCATATATATATATATATATATATATATATATCAGCCGATGCTGGTGAAATTTTGATTTTGATTTTTTAATTATTAAAAACAAATTTATTTTATTTTTGCGAGATCCGCAAATCTCTCTTTCTCCTTCTAAAATGTTTAACTCTAGCTGTCAGTGTAACAAGAAATGCTGAAGAAATTGGATGACGCAAATGCTCAAGTACTTGTATGACGCCACCACCATTAGTTTGCAATTACTCCCCCCCCCCCCCAACGAAGTTTGTTAAAATTTCATAAAACTCGGGATCGGGGATCCTCTACAATGAGGAGATCGTCCGGTGAGTGCTCAACAAGGAATCAAACAATTGGGCTGGTTGGCACGCGTCCAACCGTTGAATGCTCATTTGGTGGTACTCTACAATGCTCATCAGATGATGTACGTGACTTCAGCTGATCGATGCGGTTTTGATTTTCTTTTTTTAATAAAAATAAGTTTATTTTATTTTTGGGAGATCCGTAAATCTTTTTTTCTCTTTTTAAAATTTTAACTCTCACTCTCAGTGTGACAAGAAAATGAGAAATGCTGAAGCAATTGGTCCCCACGAAGGCAAAATTCTTACCAAAATAAAATCGGTATCGGGTTCCTCTACAATGAGGCGATCGTCTAATGAGTGCCCAACAAGGAATGAAACAGTTGGGTTATTTGGCACACATACAGGCACACGCCCAATCGTTGGATGTTTATTCGGGTTTGGGTACATGAACGTACGAGAACGACTCAGATGGAATCAAGAATGTAGACGCGTTCTTTGTGTCAGACTAGTTATCTTTGTCGTTCTACATGGGTCGTCTTGTGTTATAAATGAAGCGCAATAGACCGTTTATTTCTTGTTCAATTCAGACTTCAGAGAGTCATAGCTAAGTACATAGTAGTTCTACTCTTTCTGTCTCCTAATTCCTTTTGGTGTTTCATCGTCTCTGCTTTGTTTCGCTTTTGAGAGATCTGTGCTTGTTTCTTGTTTGTCTTCCCAGTCAGATATTTGAAACTCATAAAAAAATGAAGGTCAGTTTGTCTCTATTTGGCTCAAATTCAGTTAAGATCGATGCTTCGTTCTTTGATGTACTTATCAACTATTTTTTTAATTTCTTTCGTTGTTTTATTTTTGAAGCTTTCAGAATCTTATCGGATACCCATTTTGAATCTGATTGGATCTTCTGATCATCTCTGCTGCTATTTTTTTTTTTTTTTTTCCCACAGAAAATTGTGTTGAAAATAGATTTATATGACGACAGAGCCAAGCAAAAGGCCATGAAGGCTGTCTCTTCCGTTTCAGGTATCTGAATTAATAGGTTTTCGAAAATTTAGCCTTTCTCACCTGAAGCGAGCAAATGCCCTAACAGGTTTGTTTTGTTTTTTTTTTTTCTTTAAGGAATTGATTTCATCGCCATGGATATGAATGAGAAGAAAATGACAGTGATCGGAGAAGTGGATCCTGTTGACGTTGCCGGGAAATTGCGGAAATTTTGGCACACCGATATAGTGTTTGTTGGGCCACCGGAAGAGGCTAATAATAAGGAGGAAGAAGGCAACAACAAAGAAAAAGAAAAAGAGAAGGAAGATATTGCGAGGAATCTGGTTATGGCAGCAATAAAAGGTGCAGCATGTTATAATAATCCATATGGAACGACACGTTACTATCTCGAGAGTGTCGGAGAAGACAACCCCAACGCTTGTGTTATCTCTTAATTAGGAGGATTTATTGCTATCCTTATTGTTGTTTGAATTGAGAGTATGCCATGTATCAGGTTGGTTCTCATAGTAGGGGTTCGGTATCGGATGGGGATGATACCGATCCAAAAGCCCATATCGATACCGATACCAATACCGATTACTTTTTCACATTCGTTATTTGGATTGGTATATGTATCGTTTTTTGGTATCGGCTGTATTGCCCCCCATTGATATCGTTGTGAATCAGACAATCATAGTGCAATGACAATCTACCATTATGGCGATCTACTATATATGGCCATATTGCCAAATTACTGCCATGTGCTATATCATCAAATTGCTAAATCATTATATTGTCAAATCGTCACTATAGCTCCAAATCACCGTCATCAAGCTATGACTATTGCCAAGGTGTTATGATGATCACTATAGAAAAGAAACATTACTTATAGAATATTGTATGCAAAGAAAAGAAATGAAAAAAAACAGAGGATAGTTTTTGAATAATCTGGCTTTGTTGGTTGGTTCGATCAAATCGTATGGTGTATCAACGGTTTTGTCCAGCTAATTTTTCTTTTAACCATGGAGCAAAAGTTCGATCGAAATCAGTCGAAACCATCGAGTTAACTCGATTTTTTAGGTTTTCGAGACGAGTTGAAGGGGGATTTTATAAAATCCCTGGATTCGACTGGTTTCGATCATATTTCGGTGGTTTCGACACATGTCCATTGAGACTTGGGGAAACTTGGCTCGAAACTAGGACATATAAGTATTTATACCAAAAACCAAGACAGAGACACTCAGTTATGTCTAATATTATTTAAGTAAATGTTTTTGTATTTGTATTTCATTTACTTAAGATATAATTCATAAATAAGCAAATACCCCCCATTTGAATTTAATAAAAATAGTTAAAAAAATCAAATTCCAAAAGGATAAAAGGTCAACCCCCTAGTTCAAGAACAAAAACTAGATTTTTGACGGTAGGTGCAATTTTCAACTTTCTAATGCTGAGGTTTTTTTTTTCAAATCTAAAAATTTCATAAATCTTAATATGGTAAAACGTTACTAAAAACCAAAAGTGCGGTACAATATTCATTTGTTTTGATGTCCAAACAAATATTTTCATTCAGAGTGATTTTGACAGTTTTCGCGCACACCAAATTAAGTTTAATCGATACATAACTCCTTCAATATAAATCAGATTTAAACAATCTTGGACTTCTTGGTAAGCTATCAAAACAAAGCTTTCTAACAAATACAAGATTGCTTAAATCTCATTTATATTGAAGAAGTTATGTTCCGGTCAAACCTTATTTGATACTATGTCCAAGAACAATATACAATATAAAACTTGGATCAAAACTACAAGTAATATTTTTAGTGTTCTCTATGTGAAACTAATGCATGGATTGAGTTTAAAATGTTAAAAATAGACAGCACAGCAAGAATCAGGGCAAAAAAAATACAACTTCTGGGCCTCGAAACCAAGGTTCAAGTTGGTTTGGAGAAAGTCCCAAGTTTTGACCGAGATCTAGTCGAAATCGAAACGAACTCATTTTCTGGTTGGTCGAAACCCAAGTTTTAAAAACCTTGCTTTTAACATAAAAAGAGCTGTTCATAATCCCCTTGAAAGGGCCATAGGGTCCTCTTCATTCACAATCCACATCTAAAGGTGTCAAAATGGAACTAGAACTAAACCGATCATTTACAACCGAAGCACACCCTATAGAATAATGATCTGCTTTAGATTTGTTAATTTATCTATCTAGTTCGATTTTGATTTGCACTGAAAAATCAATGTTTCTAAACCAAATAGGAATCGAAAAATTGAATAGAAATTGATACCTCTTAGACGAATACTCCCTAGCTCATGCATCAATTGGATTAAATAATAAACTAATGATTAATTTAAAAAAATGACCATTGTTACATCATACTTGAAACATAAAATAAGTATGATGGGCCATCTTAAAATGGATTAACAAACCCTTCCTTCTATTGAAAGAAATATTTTGTTTATCATTTGAGAGTGAAGAAAATTAAAATAGGAAACAAAGAAATGTGAATGGATAAGAAGGATGGGGTGAAGATTAGATGGTTATTTTTTAATCACAGGCGTGGGAAACAAGATCGATGAATGGGAGATACCGGGAGAGAATGGGGAAACACAGGAATATAGGGTATGAAAAGCCGAGGTAATTTGTTATCGTTTCCCAAAATCTGCACTACCAACTGCATGTAAACCAACTGTAAATAAGATAACGAAAACCAAATAGAAATAAGTAAAACCGGACTGAATGCATGCAAAATCATTTTTTTATTCTAGTTGATTTATATCCGATTTGGTTTTAATTTCACCTTGTTAAAATGTAAACCACATCAGAATCAGGCCGAATAACTTGAGCCAGATCGATTGACACCCTTAACTAAACTCCTTGCCTCCTTGTATCAAGATACTTTAGTGACTAAAGAAGATCCGTATTCCGACGATTTGCTCTTAAACCAATGCCAAAAAATGGATTCGATCGGCTCAACCATCCGTTCAAAATGTGTGTCGATTTTTTCTAAATAAAAACAAAACCGGAAATTTTAGCTGGTTTTATTAGATGGTTTGATCAGACCATACCAAGCAGAATAAATAAATAAATAAGGGAAAAGGTACAAGTCACGCACGTGCGCCCAAACACAAGCCAACGCAAAAAGACCGGCTCAATCACCCCCATAAAAAGACAGAGGGGTTAAGGGTGTACTAGTGTTTTTGTGGAATTTTTCTCTTCTCAGGTTCCCTGTCCGGTCAAGTGCGCAGGTTCCTCTCATAGGAAGACGGAAATGATGACCTCACCCCACTCGGGCAGTGTGTTTGAACAGAGGGTGAGGTTGTCATTTCCGCCCCTCCTAAGAGAGGAACCTTGACCGGGCAAGGAACCTGAGAGGAGAACGATCCATTTTTGTGCTGGGCAATATTTAGACGCAAGTGCACATCGAGGCACAACATCAATTAACGTTCTTTCTTTCAATAAATAAATATTCGCACATGAGGAGATGGCAGGTTGTCACCCCCTCACATAAAGTTAGAGACTTAAGAGTGACTTCCATGTATAAGTCTTGAAAAGGGTTTCAATTTTATAGAAGCTGGAATAAAGGATGTTCTCATTGGATTACAAATTAAACCTACTCCATATGGGAACGAAGAATGGAGTGACCTCTACATTAGAGTTGAATTGGTCATCGGATTTAATTGGCTCTCATTGGATTTCGAAAAAACCTACTCCATATGGGAACGAAGAATGGACTAACCTCTACATTAGAGTTGAATTGGTCATCGGATTTAATTGCTAATTTTGTACACATTTCTTAGGAGACCACTGTACCCATTTTGTGAACCTTCAGTCCACCTTAATTATGTTGGACATTGTATTATAAGGGCCAAAGGGGATCAGGTCCTCAATTTTTCAATGTTCTAGTTTTAACAAATCTAATTAAGGTGATATTAATCGGATAAAATATATGTGCACATTTTGATAATCAATTAGGAAATATTGTTTCATATTGAATTTGTATGGGTTATGGATATTGTATTCATTTTTCTTAGTTGTATATATAGTGATTTTGAACTTTTGGTGCAAGTATATATTTACGTAATAATAATTCTCCAATTGATATCTGTATATTGTCTTTTTCTTTTTGTTTTTTTCTTACTGTCTCGTTTAATTTTTAAGCCATTTAAAACGTACCTCTTGAACAACTTTTTTTGTATTATCATTCCCGTTTTAACTAACTATGGTTTTCATAGTTGATAAGAACATAAGCAACAATCACTATCTCTGCTCATCCATATCAATATTAGTACCAAGGGTTCCAATCTTAGAACTGACCTATTTAGTTAACAGGATAAAACCTAGGTCCCAATCCTGATTATTAAAGGGATATAATTGATACGATTCCTAAATTGTGTTTTACATTATTAGTATTATACATCTATCACTATTATGACCTCTAAATTGTCACTTACTTTAGAAAACAACTTAGTATACGAAAACCTTGATGAATTTCATGGTTTACTTCTTCAAACTCCCTAGAATCACATATAAACTTATCAAAATGACAACATCAATTAATGACGTTTAAATAATTTTGAGAAAAAGTTCTTTGTCCTCAAGTGTGACCTACGTCAACACTCTCATGAGTCTATCTATCTTCTTCCCATATGAAAAAACACTGTAATTTTATATATGATTGTGTAATCATCAATAAATTTATAATAACAAAATTAAAAATAAATTAATGGAACAGTTCAGTACTACGGCTCTATTTTTTTTCTTTCCTTTATTTTATTTTTGCGAGTATCCGTAAATCTTTTTTTCTCCTTTTAAAAAGTAGACCATTGCTGACGTAATCGGATGACGCCACTGCGAACAAGGAGGTTCCATTTTCCAAAGGAATTTTGTGTTATAAATGCAGAAGAATAGGGGGTGGTCACATTTTTGTTCACAGAGTCACTCAGTCTCTCTTTCTGTCTCCTAATTCATCTTTTTGGAGTTTCATCTTCTCTGTGTTCTGGTTTTGAGATTTGTGCGCGCGTGCTTCTTGGTTGTCTTCCCAGTCAATCAGATACTTGAACTCAGAGAAAAATGAAGGTCAGTTTGTCTCTTCTATTTGGCTCAAATTCAGTTAAGATCGATGCTTCGGTTGTTTTTAACTGTTTTGAAGCAAATTTTTGTTTATGAGTGCTATCTTCTTTTTCTGGAGTCTTCTTTGAGGAATATAATATTTCACTTATTGGGTTTTTTGATGGAGATTTTCTTTCTTTTCCCTGTTTAACTTTTGGAAGTTCTTATCAAATCAACTACCCACTTTGAATCTGATTGGATATCTTCTGATCTCGATCTGCTGCTTCTATTTGTTACAGAAAGTAGTGTTGAAAATAGACTTATACGACAACAAAGCCAAGCAAAAGGCCATGAATGCTGTCTCTTCGGCTTCAGGTATCTGAATTATTAATTAATAGGTTTTTTCTCACCTCAACCGAGAAATTAAATGCCCTAGCTAAGCTAACAAGTTTTTTTATTCCCTTTTTTTTGGTTTTAATATTATTTGCAGGAGTTGATTCCATCGCCATGGATATGAATGAGAAGAAAATGACGGTAATCGGAGAAGTGGATCCTGTTGAGGTTGCCGGGAAATTGCGCAAATTTTGGTATACCGATATAGAGTTTGTTGGGCCACCGGAAGATCCTAAGAAAGTGGAGGAAGAAGCCAAGAAAAAAGAAGAAGAGAAGAAGAAGAAAGAGGAAGAAGAAGCCAAGAAAAAAGAAGAAGAGAAGAAGAAGAAGGAGGAAGAAGAAATTGCCCAGATGGTTAAGGCAGCAATAATAGATGGTGCAGCAGCAGGTTATAATAATAATAATAATCCATATAGGTCTACGATGACACGCTACTATCTCGAGAATGTCGGAGAAGACAATTACGGCAACCCAGCTTGTAATTGTGTTATCTCTTAATGAATTAAACTCACTTCCTTCAATTCCTTTCCTTTGTGGAGGAGGAGTTTGGGTGTTGGTTTGTTCATTCATGCTTCATTGCTGCTGCTCTCTTCACTGTTATAAATAGAATAAATATATAAAATTTTGAAAACACTCCTCAAAGAGACCGTATCATGAGGTTAATTGGTTCTCCTAATAGGGTTTCGGTATCGGATGGGGATGATACCGATACTGGTGTATGTATCGTTTTAGCATCGGTATTGCCCCTACCTAGTTGTCCTCGATGTGAATCAGACTATCATAGCGCAATGACAATCTACCACTATGCCGGTCTACTATTACTATGACAATATGGTGATATGCACAGTCATATCGTTAAATCACCGCCATGTGTTTTATCATCAAATTAAATCACCATATTATCATATCACTGCTATAGCACCAAATCGAATTGGGATTAAGGGACGGATCTCAACCCTCTATAGGCTTTGTTAGTGGGGGAGCCGGGGGGGGGGAGAATAGATCTGCCCCACTCTAACTCTATGACTACTACCAAGGCGCTTATGAAGAATTGAAGATCATCATAGAGATATTTGGACAGTGTTAGTGTCCCATATTGAATCGATATTGATATGGTTATCAGTGTCATACTGATATGGCCGATAATTTGTGTCGTGTCAATGTATATCATATCTGTATCGGATTGGTATCTGCCAAATAGAGAGAGAGAGAGAGAGAGAGAGAGAGGGGGTTAAAAAATGAGTTGTAGGAAAAGAGAAAAAGGGGAATGAAAAATTGTTAGAGGTGGAAGGAATTAAATATAAAAAAGAGAAAGTGAGAAAAACGACAAGAATTTGAAACATTTTTTTTTGAAAAAATGGGGAAGGAATTGAATTTTAAAAGCAGAAGTCAAAGTTATTCAAAGTGGTCTAGTCCTTGCTACTATGATTGATAATCTCGTTTTTTTAAACGGTGATCATTCGGCGAACCTGCCTACCCATGCATCAGCTAAGTTTGGTCTTTCCTATATTTGTGATAAATGTCGGTTTTTTTTTCTCTTTCTTGACTGCTGGAGCCCTTTCTAGAATCAATACATTCTCAATTACGTTCTCATAAGCTTGGTCTTTCCTACATTTGTGATGAGGCACTTTTGATTTAAAAAAAAATTGAAAAAGAGATTTGAAGAGAGAGAGAGATAATAAAATAACTGATGCAGATATATTCATGGAGATCAACAAGCATATAAACATGATTATGGAGGTGTGTTTCGTGTACCTGAATCCATGATTGTAGAAGTCAAATTCTTTCTTGACGATCTCTGTTGTATACAAACTGTGTTGGTCTGATCTTCCTTCTTCAAGAGAGAGATATGATGCTGGTTGAACGCAGATAGCCCATCTTTGGGTGGCAATCCATTGCCACAAGTTGGCTAAAGGGTGTACTAAGACTCGGAACTCAGGTTCTCATACGAAAACCTGATATGGACTCCTCTCAAAGTATCAAATAATTTATAATATATATATATATTTTTTATCTTTTTAATAATAACATATAATTTGATGCCTACCCGAATGAGCTTGGCTTTCCTATCTTGTTTAATTGACTTAAGAGAGAGAAAATATAGAATGGCAACAAGAAGGCGTATTACAAGCGGGATAAGAGATTGAGTCCCAATTTGATAGCCATGTCATGTATGTTGACCCGAAAGTGAAGTAGTAATCACATGATCCGGCAATTCCATTTTTTATTGGTATGGATGATATTTTAACTAAGTTTGTGACCAACTCTGATATCATGTTGAAGTATTCTATTAAAAAAACTTAAGCTATTAGATGGAGAGACCCACTTAGTATATAAAGTCATTCAAGATCCCAAATTTACTAATGTGAGATTGAATGATTTTCTTGAGTTTTATTAATTTTTTTCTTCAATATCTTTTGTTTTTCTGTTTTATTTAGTCATAATTCAGTATCCCTGACCCATAGGGATATCGATCTTGGACTGATGGTTGGGACCATTGGTCATTGTGGTGCCTCATGCCTGGGATATGTTGGTCTCAAATTCGAGACCCCTTCTCTCCTATTGTCTGCAGCAAATCAGGTCCTTTCTAGAATAAGTGTTGGTCATTCCTAGATCCCTCCGGACCCCTTTGTGGGTCTGTCCCTAGTAGATCTCTTGTTCGTCACCCCTAGTGTGTTATACTTTAGCATTAAAAAAAAAAAAAAATCAATTGACCCTCCAGCCTTAATGTTTTTATTTATATATTATGATATGGATGATCCTTTAAGTGAGATATTAAATTTTGGGGACTTGGATTGAAGGATAGTGATAAATGACATTACTTAAGGTGCTAGGCTTCTATTGGTTAATGTTGTACTGGTCAAAGGACCAGCAAAGTGGAATTAATTTGTTAATGAGAGTTGTAAATTGAACACAAGGTGGTTGGGTTCTTATTTGTTTATATGTTCTCAGTTTGGAAGGCAGAAAAAAATTAAAGTAAAATTAGTTTAGTAGATTATAATTATTAATTTCTTAAGCCACTTTATGAAAGGACAGTACTTGAAAATGAAATATTATATTGACATATAATAAGAATAAATTCAGTTAGTTCTTTCAAGTCATGGAGATTTGATGTGAAAGCCAACTTGCAAATTGCTAATAAATAATTAGTAAAATTTAATTAACTTTATCTGTGAAAAAAAATAGTTTTTATAAGCACAGATGCAAGATTCATGACACTATTTGGCATATACCAGACCTTAATGTCAGGTAGGTCATCAAATACATATCCTATATATGATATATCTAAGGCATTATTATGATGGAATCATTTGGCCAACCCTATAAAAATATTTATGAAAAATCAACACATGGTAGTTTTTCAAGTCAAATGAGAATATAAAAGTGGATTTTTATGTGTCAAGATCTTCACTAACCATAGTTATAAATGAAAAAAAAAATGTTCTAATAACTAAAGGGTTTAAGGTATGTCTTTTTTGGATTTATTGGGAATTAAAATCTCTCATTCATAACTAGAAACTCCAACCCCCTCCCCCCAAGAACCATCACAAGATTATTAAAATATTGTTGTGGATTCCAAAAGGGGACAAACAGGGTTAATGGTTGCAGTTTCTAATGATCTTTGTTACTAATAGGAAAGCTTATCTGTGTTTTTTTTTTTTTCCTTTTTTGTGATAGTGTGGATTTAAATAAGAGTGTTTAGCTAGATCATCTTGGATGCTTGAGTGAGTAGTAAATTGTTTGATTAGTGGCATTAACTGTTTTGTGGGAGACATCCCTTGATCCTATATGGCTCCAAGTGGACTAATCCAAGAAGCTGACATGAAAAAAGCTATTCAAAACTCAAGAATAGGTAAATTTAATTATTGGAATATTTTTTAGTCCAGTTACTCTAAGTCTAATTCTAATTAAAAAAAATAAATATATATTTTAAATCGTAATAATTTGATGTAGATCAAATAAGACAAAAGACATTGATCATATAAATTTTTTAGTCAGAAATATAACCATATCTATCCTCTTTAAGACGGAAAAACTTATTTTTATTATATGAAAGAAACAATTTTGATATGATAATCATTGAAGATTTTATAGAGCTACAATCAAAACTAAAAACAAAAAAAAAATCCTTAATAAGCAAGTTTCTACCTAGATGACAAATGACATCTCTTCTACTTCTAGAAGTTAGTGGGGTAGTTGTTATATAGGTTTTCCTCTTGAAGACTAATCTGAGCTTATCTAAAAAGAGGATAGAGATAAAGTTCTCTGCATTGGGGGCATAGGGTGCGCTCAGACACATGGGGGTGGGAAAAATGATCGGCCCACCCCCTCTGAATGACCTAAATTCTACCCCTGTCCCACACCATGTGTCTGGGTGCAGCCTGCGCCCAAATGCAATCCCAGATAGAGAACGTGCCCCCAATAGCATATTATTGGGTTTAGTTCCCATGTTATTGTAGTATAGAGTCTTAGACCAAATGAGCTCTCTCTCTCTCTTACTTTTCAATTCCAAACCCGATTAAGTATACTTGAAGAGGGTAGTCTAGTTTCTCCATCGATCGTCATCTACATCCATTGCAATTTTTGAATCCAATACTTGATCCATGGAGTTTTAATCCTCTCCAATTCCTAAAGTGTGGCAGTGTTAAGTGGAGATGTTGTCACCTGGCAGCTGTCGCATCCAAGCTCATTGATATGGACCGTTGGATGCGGCAACTGCCAGGTGTCAACATCTCCACCTAGCACTGTCGCACTACCACACTTTAAGGAATTGGAGAGTCCATGATCAGCAACTCCCAATTGTTGACTTTTCCATAGTTATATTTATTCATTTATTTGTCTATTAATATTGTTTCTTCCGAGGCCAATATGGTCAAATTCCATCTCAGGATTTTGAATCCTTGGGGCGGATATGGTATCGGATCTTTGGAGCAATTCTGAAAGGGTTCATGATTCTCTAGGGTAATGTTTGGATTCTTCAAAATTTTGGAGTGATTCTTTCAAAGTAGAAATTTTCGAAACCAAAAGTTATATGCTTTAGGGAAAAATTTCTTTAAGGGGCTCAGGTAGGATAGTCTCGCACATTGATGTCTATCTCTTGTTTTTCCTCACACGAAATGATCTGGTTGCCCTCCATTGTATGATACTGTTTCATTGCATCTCATTGGTGCACTACCTTAAACCGTTTGTTCAAGAATCCTCTCATGTTTTATTATAGAATTAGTTTGAAAAAAAAAAAAAAAAACCTAATAAGTTTCTTGAGGGAAAATCATTACAAAAATCAAAATGCATCTGCCCTACACTATTTTTTTTCTTCTTTTTTTGCCTATACACCCAATCCATATTGGTATTGTATCGGTATTGATTTATGGTGACACTAATATGTATCGATTGATATTCCAATACGATACTGAAACTTAGAACCATGGCTTATGTCATAATGATTTACCTTAATATTAAAGGGAAAAAGAAACTTGAAAGGCAACGTGGTCCCTAGGTCCAAACACTAAGGAGGACGAAATGACCGCCTCACCCCTATGAAAGATGAAAATCCCACCCAGTGGAAGCTTTCATGCACGCTTTCATTGGCCCCCGCACTCACACATGACCACATTTTGCCTTCCAAGAAATCTCTCCCTTAGATAAATTCCAAACTATATTCTTCACAGCAAAGAAATTCTCCTTTCATATGTGACAGAAAATTGATTGAATATTTTTGGTGATTGATTATGTTTTCTTTGATCATATGTTCAATTTTATCTCCCCAAATCAACTCCCCCCCTACCCAAGTCAAGCTTGGATCAAATTCTTGTTAAGAAACAAATTTATTGAGAAGAAGGAAGCGGCAAGGCAACTTTGTCTTTATTTATGACGATATATGACTGATGTCTGAGGATAAATGTGGACTTGTGAGTTGTGAATGCGATATACATTGCAATCGATTGATATCAATACTATTTGAATACGTATCAATATCGTATATATACAATAGAGAAAGGATTCTTTGAGCAAGTGGCACAGGGGAGTGCATCAATAAGATGTGATAAAATAGTATTGTATATAATTTGAGAGTGAAGGAGATAGACACATATATGCGAGTGTCTCTTGCCTATCACAGCGGCTAGAGAAACTTTCTTTGAACTATATATTGCATGATGTCATGACACATCTGCCATTACAATATTTTACTTAATTACATTATAAAATTAGGGGAAAAGAACATTGCCCGACCAGTCTCGTGGCCCTGCGCTTAGACATTGGAGCACATGAAATTATTTCCCCCCTTTGTGAAGTAAAAAACCCAATCTATGTTGATGCTCCTGTGCGCGCTCTCATTGCTCTTGCGTTGATGTAGGGGCTATGCAACCAGACAACAATCTCTTGCTCATAAAACTAGTAAGTGAAAAGTGTCTCTGAGCCTAAGGCATTTTCTATGCCTTATCACGAATTAATTTTATTATTTTTTTTTCTCTCCTAACAAAATTTATTGGAATTTTATGAGAAGGTGTAGAGAATGTTGTAAGTTAGAGAACTTTTTCCCAATTAATAAATAAATAGGGGTGGAAGTTACCCGTTTATTTATTAAAAAAATGGGAAAAGAAAACTGCCTCGTCTCGTGGCACATGTGTAAACAAAATTACTGTCTCACCCCCCATGATAAAAATTTTCATCCATATTGATGTCCCTATGCACGCTCTCATTGGTCCCCATATTAATTAGGGGCCATGAGACCAGATAGTACGTGATCTCTTACCCTTAAATAAAAGACCGAGTTTCTCTTCACTCATGGTAAAGGAGGAATCCCCTAACCAGGCCATTGCTATTGTCATATTGATATGGGGAGGTGCAGTTTCAACTTCATCAAGAGGAATGAGAGTGTAATGATAATTCAAGAGTCCAATCACATGATAACATCACCAATAGCTGGTGAAGGAAAACTCAATTCTTATGTAAATAAGCATTAAACTTTTGGACTTACTGTAGATTGGGTTTTGGAGGTTTGTATGTTAGAGAATAAGATACATAGCTCTTACCCAAAAAACCAAAAAAAAGATACATAGCTAGGCAGTGTCTGGAATGCCAAAAAAGGTAAAAAATCTGAGAGAGAGGCAAGTAAATACATCATTTCTTTTAGGGAGGGTGTTTCTTGTCCGGTTGTAGAGGCTACGCAGGCAAGAAACACCCAATGAGCAGCCGGAACGAATTAGTCTCCACTAGCGTCATTCGAAGAACGAACAAGAAAAGGGTTACTATTTAGGTAGGATAGATGGATGTGGTCCAATGGTTAAAGCTCTGCCACTTCTTGTAAGCTCTCTTGTTTTTGGGTGGATGGTAGAGTTTTCTTCACCACTAGTGGCAAGTTCTTGGTAATTAGCAAGGGGAAGGAAGATCTCCACTCATTCATTCAGTGCCTGCGGTGAGGCGCGACCCACAACAAACGAAGGGGGCAATTCAACGAATAGAGAGGTCATTTTAAGAGGAGAGAAAAGAGGGGGTGATAGCAGACTTGAGCACACCGTCTATTTTTTTTTGTACAAGAATCATTTTCTCATTTTTTTATTATTAATTTGTTTTAGGAGAAAAGATTTTCGCAATTGTTTTTGGGTGGGATGGTAGAGTTTTTCTTCACCACTAGTGGCAACGAAGTTCTTGGTAATTAGCAAGGGGGAAGGAAGATCTCCACTCATTCATTCAGTGCCTGCGGTGAGGCGCGACCCACAACAAACGAAGGGGGCAATTCAACGAATAGAGAGGTCATTTTAAGAGGAGAGAAAAGAGGGGGTGATAGCAGACTTGAGCACACCGTCTATTTTTTTTTGTACAAGAATCATTTTCTCATTTTTTTATTATTAATTTGTTTTAGGGGAAAAGATTTTCGCAATGTTATTGTGCATATTCTTAAGCACACCCTCTCATATCCCTTTATGGACCCGAGACACTTTCTCCTCATTGAAACTCCCTATTGCATGATTTGATTTCTCACCTCCTTTTTGATGGGGAATTGCACTCTGACATTGTAATGATCTCTCCTCCTTTATTTTATTATGATTTAACGTTCTTTCTAGTTTTATTTTAGGGAGAGAGTTTGCTACACGAATAGTGTGCAATTTCATGCCTTGGAAGAGGAATATTATGAAAAACATTAAAAATAGGGAGGCATATGACACCTTTTTCAAGGGGTATGCTACAGAATTCTATGTCTTATGAAGGGTGTAAACATGCAATTTTGAAATTAAGCTGACGCTATGCAAATCTTTTACCCTGTTATATTATTATTATTCTTTCTATTCATTTCTTGTATTCCAAACAAAGTGTAGGATTTTAACTTTGTTCTTTTTAATTAATTTACAATTTTTGCTAACTTAAATTGAGCCACTTCAAGCTCATCTCTAGAAATTTCATGCGATTGGTCTATGACACCATAGAAGCATGTTTAGTGTTTTGTTCATTTAGAAATATGCAGATTCTTACAATATGACAAAGACTGAGTTTCCCTTCACAATCCTTTGGTCAATAGGGAGTGAGAGTTTATTAATGGGATAAGAATCTCATTCTATAATCACGTCACTAGTGGACAAAATATTCTTTCCACTCGTTTGAAGGAAAACTTCTATCAGAATCAAATTTTTGTATATATATTTTGTGAGAAACAGAATCATGTTTGAAAGTCTATAGAATGGTTTGAATCATACCGGTTGGAAACTAGAATCACATAGGCAGCGTTTAATATTTATTCCAAGTTGATTTTGCATTCTCAATACAAATAATTGTTTTTATCATCCGAGAATGTAAAATTGACCTAGAATACATTAAACATAGCCCTGAGTGCAGAATTAAATTGTTTGCGGATCCCGGAGTGGCCTAGAGAATTGAGTATTGGGCACCTCTTGCTAAGTGGTTTAAGAAACAACAAACAAATATGTTTTTTTTTTGGTAAATAACAAACAAACATGTTTGAGACCATGGTTTTAGGAATCAGTATTAGATTGAGTCGTATTGGTATGGATTGTGATCGATATCGATATTGTATGGATATGATTTTTTTTAATGAAAAAACGGTGTTTCAATTCGAAATTCAGCTGAAATGGCCATATGATAAGTATCGGTATCAATGACGATTGATGCCATGAAGTAAATCCATGTTTAAGGGCCTCTTTGGTATCACTTTTCATTTTATTTTTTTTGCCTATTTACAAAAATCATTTTTTATCAAGTAATAAAAACTGTTTGGTAACTATTAAAACTAATTGATTGTAGAATGAAAAATAGGTTTGGTATGCTTATGTGTAGAATGATTTTAGTGGTGGGTGAAGGGATTCCCCGTTCTCCCATCTTCCATCTTGCATCATAAGAGCACAGCACCGACCACTACATACCCTTCACGAAGCAGAACCGAGACACTACATACCCTTCACGAGCTCTCCCTACGTTCAGGATTTTTTCCCAGTTCGATTCACAATATCAATGATTCTTGAGCAACAATTGATCTTCTCTTCTAAATCTACCATTCCGAAAAACAACAAAGAAAACTCAGGGTCGCCAGGGTTTAAATGGCATCAGGTGTGGTTTTGATATGGGTTAGGTTAGAAGTAAAGGAAATGGTGAGGGTTTTGGGTGATGGAAATGAGTTTTGATTGAGTGTTTCGGTTGTTGGAAGGAAGAAAAGAAGAAAGTGGAAGTCTCGATTGGATTTTTTTATGGGATTCAATCGATGGGTTTTTGGGAAGAAATGGAGGTCGGCTGCCATAGTTGGAATAAAGGAGAAAGAAAATGTAAAACAAAAATAAAATAGAAGAAAAAAATGAAAGAGGTGCAGCAGGGCTCAAGGAGTCACGGCCGATTGTCTCAGACCCCCTTTTTATTTTCTTTTTAAAAACCAGCTTCAAACTGGGAAAAAAATCTGACTTTGAAAGTGAATTTGAAGAACTCAACTCACCGATCAGCAATGGCGGAGCTTGTGGATAAGGAATTGAAACTTGGAAGATTTTCATACCCTTATGGAGGAAGAGGAAGTGGAAGGAAGAACGCAAGGGGTGGGGAAGGGGGGTTGCAGGAAAAAGGAGGAGGAGGTTGGGACTTGCCTTTCTAATTAAAGGAGAAAATGACTCTTTTACCCTTAACATTGGGGCTTTATAAACACATGTTCATTAAACTTGACTATTTCAATAAAAAAAATGAATGAAAAATAAATTTTGACCATAATCCAGAATGGACTTCTATTATTTTGATGTTTTGTAAATAAAAATAGGATCCATAAATTGTACAAAACACTTGTAAAAACGATTGTGTCAACAGGTGAATTCTGCGCGATGTCAAGAATCTGTTGAGTGGACCGTTTCAGATTAGAATCGAATGATGCTGATTCCAATTCTCGCTGATTTCGGAACTTCCGTTCTGATTCCCACTATGTTTCAAAATGGTCCGACCAGCCTGAGCCCACCCTAAGCCCAAACTGGGCCTGGGCTGAGCTTTTCAGCCTGGAGGGTGGACTTCGGCTGAGATTTTCAAGCTAGAGGCTGGGCTGGGTTGGGCCTGGTCAGTGGCATTAGACTGACTCTGGCACAATCTGGTCCGACTCCAACCCTATATATTATCTATATTAGCAATGGGAGAAAGTTCTCTGTTCAGGAATGTGGCCTATGCCAGCACTCCCATGAGTCTCTCTCTCTCCTCCCCATTTGAAAAGACACCTCAGCCCCCCTTTGTTTTGAGGAAGAGAGAGATAGACACATGGGAGTGCTGGCGTCAGCCACACTCCAGGACAGAAAACTACTTCCCATTAGAAATTTACAAAAGTATACCACCAAGAAATTTTAATGCTACAAGGCTAGCAGCAAAAGAAATGGAATAATTAAAGGGTATTTTAGAAAATACAAAAACCTAGTAGGGTATTCATGAAACCAAAGGGTAAGTGAATTATTCCATTTCCTTTGCTGCCAGTGTTGTAGCAACAAAATGTTTTCCCTCCACCGACACACCACCAAACGTTCACATTAGTCTTTTAATCCACAAAGCCACAACTGCATTACACACATGATTTCTTTTTAATTCAACAATAAATTACACTTGGATCAATCAGGGCCTCCTTAGCCCAATCAGTGTCAATCATGATCGGGCTGGTTGGGCTGAGCCTGATAGGATCATGCCTGGGCTGAGATATCTCAACCCGACTTAGGGTAGAGCTGGGCTTGGGCTGAGTTAAGCTACGTTAAGGTTTTGGACTGGGATTTTTTAAAAAAAATCCGGCCCAGTAACACCCCCAGTTTCAAGCATTTAACTCGATTTCAGCAAATTTCCAACCAATTCCAACTGAATTGAATTTGGAATCAAAATCGGCTGGAACTTTCTTTTGATTTTGTTAAACACTATTATTAATTTTCAGGTTATCTGTTTCTGAACAATACGATATCCATACATGTCGAAAGTGCAGGGGTAGAAGCATCAATTTCTTTCGTCGGCCGGTTATGAGGTGCTCATTAAATCTGTGGCTTGCTCAATGTCCAGTTATGCGACCTCACATTTTTCTTCCAACCTCTCATCATAACATGATACAGAAATCTATTTCAACTTTCTATTGGGTCAACAAGCAAATGAAAAAAAACTTCATTGGATCTCTTGGTCACGTCTATACCGGTCTAAAGAAAGGGGTGGTCTTGGCTTCCGAGATCCCATTCTCCAAAATAGGGCTCTATTATCAAAAGTTGCGTGCAGAAAATGGGTAAATCTAGATTCATTGTGGGAAACGGTGAGAATATTGATATCTGGAATAGTAGCTAGATTTTTTTCTATGCCAAATTTCAAGATATAGAATCCTCACCCTCCCAATTGTTTTATTTCCAAAGTAGTGCAGGTTATTGACCATAAAAATCACACTTGGAGAGAAGACTTATTGGACAAGTAGTTTCAACCTTCGGATGAGCAGACTATTTTGAAGATCAAATTAAGTCTCTTTCCAAGAACAGATTACCAGGTTTGGAGAGGAACTCAAAATGGGATTTACTCCGTTAAAACCGCATATCATTTGATCTCTAATTAGAAAGATCAACAAACTCCTTCCTAGGCTTCCTCTTTGTTAGCTACAAAACTACAACTTCTCAAGGTTAGCGAATCTGGAACCCTCCCCTTGTGGGCTCTATTAAAGTTAATTGTGACGCAGCATCGCCCCAAGACTCTTTCATAGGAGGATTTGGATCCTTTATGGCACGGCTGTCCAAGCTGCCTGTGCTGTGCAAACACAGGGTAAACACAGGGCCACGTGCAAAGACTGTCTTACCCCTGCCCGAACACTTTGTCTGAGTTGGGATAAGGCGGTCTTTACGAACAGCCCTGTGTCTGCACAACACAGGCAGGACGGACAGCTACACTGTAGAGGATCCGGATCCTCAATAGGAGGCCTTAGGCCTCAATGTTGTCTTCAAATATCATTTGGGTGCCCCTTCACAAGCTTTCTTTGAAGCTGCTTCATTTTTAGAGATTTTTTATTGGCGAAACATTGGCAGTGCATTCGTTCCGTATTAATGTAAGCTGTTGAGTAGTGATTATCCCCTCAATCTGGATCCCACTCATCTCACCAACTTAGTCCATTATATCCAGCATCTTGCCACAGTTTTCTGTCTATTCTTTTTTATGTATTTTTTTTTTTTTATGCAAATGGTTTACTCATTCCCTAACCCGGAAGGCTTTGTCTTTGGTTAGTAAGACAAATTGACCAAACTCTTCTCCTTGTCTACCGGATATATGCAATCTTGATACCTCGAGCCCTTCTAGCCTTCTGCTACAATAATTCTACATTTTACCCCTCCTTCCCTCCTCCCCACAAAAAAAAAAAAAAAAAAAGTACAATCTAGAGGTTGTAAGTTGTTACCCGCATATGGTAGTACTATTAAGGTTGTACACCTGCAGTGTTGTAGTCAATAGAGCTGAGGAAAGCATACATTTGGGGTCATATCCCATCTCTACTTGACCCTGTAGTGTCTTCCAAATGTGATAAAATATTAATTTCTCAAAAAACAAAAAAAAAAAATCAGAAGAAGAAGAAAGGCCAAAGATAGATTTCCTGGTAATTTTGTGGCAAACCCATCACTTGCATTATATGCAATTTCTTTTTGCTGTCTAGGATGTTAGTCTTCCTTCTTGTATCTCCCATGTTTTTATTTTTTATTTTTTTCTACCAAAAAAATGTTTTTATTTTTTATTTTTGTTTTTATATCTAGAATTTCGTTTGATTGCGAGAGGAATTAAAGGGAAGGGATGTGAAAGTTTACTTAAAAAACGAAACTTTTGATTCCTCCAGTTGTTCGATCTTTCCTTTCATAATAATAGTTAGGAAAAAAAAAAGTTAGGTAGAAAGACTGCAACTTGGGTGCGTGCGATGTGCTGTCCATGCGTCCAGACAAATGGGCAGGGAAAATGACCACCATGCCAGGGGTTTGCGAAATGATTGTCATGCCCCGGGGGCATGGTGGTTATTTTGCCCGCCCCTGTGTTTGGGAACAAGGGCAGCGCACCACATGCACTAGGTAGCGTTCTCGTTAATAGTTAATTTAGAAGAAAAAAAAAAAAAAAAAAAAACCTCTGTAAAACTGGGTTTTAGTGAGTTGAGCTCAGCTCTTCGTACGAGATCACTCCTCAGGAGCTGACCTCCACTCAGATGGAATCCACTGCCATCAAGTGGGTCCAGTGGACTCCATCTGAGTGGAAGCCAGCTTCCAAGGAGCGACCTCGTAGAAGGAGGTGAGCCGGACTTGGTTTTAGCGGATGATTCTTTATGTTCTCTGAACTGGGGCATGAGCAAAATGACCGTCTTACCCCCTGAATGGCTGAAGTGGTCTTCCCCCCCTTCCCCATGTGTATGGGCCCAGTGGGCTGCGGTGCAGAAAACATCAAGCCTTTTGCGAGAGATACGTAAGTGGGGAAATGTCTTTTTCGCCTTTTGAAAAGTTCACCGCCCTTCTCAATTGCGACAACAACTGCCAGCGGTATCAAGTATGCTGGGTCCCATGAAAGTAAAAATTAATTAAAAAAAATTCAGAAAGTCCTTCATTGGATATACGCTGAGTCGGACGATATACTTTATGCGTCAGCATATGAGAGTGAGAGAGAGAGAGAGAGAGAGAGAGAGTGAGTGAGTGAGTCATCGTTGTCTTCTCTCTATGGTGTTAGTGTTGTTTTTATTAAATCCAGAGAGCATTAAACCCTCTCTTTCTTGTTCGCAGAGGCATCGCTACTAAAAATACACACTTCCCATTCTTATGCTTCCTTGTTAATTTCCTGGTCACATATTTGAAACTCAAAGAGAAATGAAGGTCAGTCTCTCTCTCTCTCTCTCTCTCTCTCTCCTTAAATTCAATTTTTTTTTCTTGACATCCAAACACAACCTTATAGATAACGTTTGAATAATCTGATTGGATCTTCTGATCTCTGGTGGTATTTGCTGGTTACAGAAAGTGGTATTGAATCTAGACTTACATGACAACAAAGCAAAGCAAAAGGCGATGAAGGCAGTCTCTACCGTTTCAGGTATCGAAAAGCTAGGTTTTCCCCAAATTTAGGGCTTTTCTTCTTGTCCGAATCAAGAAAATAACACGTTTATTTATTTATTTATTTTTCTGGTAGGAATTGATTCCATCGTCATGGATATGAAGGAGAGGAAAATGTCAGTGATCGGAGTAATGGATCCTGTAGATGTCGCAGGGAAATTGCGCAAGTTTTGGCGCGCGGATATAGACTTTGTTGGACCACCGCCGGAGCCTCCGAAGAAAGAAGATGAGAAGAAGAAGGAAGAAGAAGCCAAGAAGAAGGAAGAAGAAGCCAAGAAAGCAGAAGAAGCCAAGAAGAAGGAAGAAGAAGCCAAGAAAGCAGAAGAAGCCAAGAAAGCTGAAGAAGCCAAGAAAGCAGAAGAAGAGAAGAAGAAGAAGGAAGCCGCCGATCTCATCGCCCAGTTCGTTAAGGCAATAGAGCAGAGTGGTGGTAGTCATACTCATGATCCCTATAGGATGGCAGCAAAATACTATGTCGAGAATGTCGGAGAAGAGAACCCCAACGCTTGTTGTGTTATCTCTTAATTCTGGGAGGAGGATTCTTCACTTGAAGCTGGATCTTCGATCTGTGCAGTTAATTAGGATCCTGGGGATGGTGTGTTGGTTCAATATTGCTTGATCTTCATTGTTCTCTGTCCATCCAAAGTTTGTGACGGAGATCGATGAGCTAACTACTATCATCTTAAAGTAATCAACTCAGAAGCTTTAAGCTATTAGGTGGAGAGACCCGTCTCAATAACACATCTATAGGTGTATTTTTATAGAACTTGGCACCTTTTTTTACTTGTCCCTTGTGTTTCCCAAAAGTTTTTTAAAATAAGGGTATAAAAGGGATTTTTAAAAATAATTTGAAAATGTTGTACTATTATGTCATTATCAAAATATATTATTATCGGTTAACCTTTTGGGATTGGTGTGTGATTTATGTGATTACACTCTCATCAAAAAAAAAATTGTATCATTATCATGCACATTTTTTAGTACACATATGAACGACAATATTTATCACCATTGAAAAAAATTATACTTAAATAATTACTTCATTCCTTGGAAAAGAATTAGAATTCCCCTTTCCACTCATTACTTCTCTTCTTCTGCCCTCTTTCTCCTTCCAGCCTAATCTTCCCTTTGTGAAAGGAAATAACTAGTGTAAGTGAGTTGTGATCTAATACTTTGCAAAAGGGTAGTGTTAAGTCCCTTCATCATTGTCTTGCGATGGAATCAGTGAAAGGAATTAACTCAGGATGGACCTTCCTTCATTAGCCGAAAGAAGATACAACGAATCATCATCCGAGGGCGAAAACTTAAGTTCGAGCTTATTTGTTGTAAATATGTACACTAGTCATTCAACCTACTAGTAGCTTGGTGATCTTGTTCAGTCCATTTTGAGTATAGTGGGGCGTATACTCCTTGCTAGAGAAGAGATGGCACGACAGAGAGTGACTCACTTACCACAGTGAGAGAGAACAGGCACGACAAAGAGACTGACCGCAATTGTAGGAATTGTTTTGATACCCCCAAGAGGCTTTCTTGGAGGGGATCGGCTTAGAACAAAAAACTAAAGTTAAAAATTATTTGATACCTTGAGGGGTGCAAACAAGAAAATCTCATTTAAGTTATATTAGATCTTGGAGTTACCAATGTGGGATTATTCCCAATAGAAAAAATGATTCTCTTAAGTTCTATTTTCAAATTTTAATTAAAGGATACTCTGAGTGAGAAGAATAGGAGAATTTGTTCCATATAGGAGGAAAAGTCCTAATCTCTTTGGGACAAAAAGAAAGAATGATATAAAGTCGTTACCTAGATTAAAATCTAAGATCCATATATATAAAACATACATGACTTCAATAAGCTGTTTAAATGGAGATTGACTAAATCAAAGAATGGATTTGAGTTAGATTGCAGATCAAGAAAAGTGTTAGGTATCTCGGTCCCCTTGATTAAACAGATCTTCCTGTTTAATTGACCAAAATAAAATAAAGCATAAAACTAAAAAACAGGGGACATACTTGAAACCTTTGGCTATAAATCTAGGGTTAGCTTGAAAGTGACAACAAGGAATATACATATCTAAAAGAAACGTCACTAACATAAGAAACCTAGCTAGATGCATGCATGGATTACCTAGATTGCCTAACCTAGTATGCTTGAACATGTAATCTTATTAAATCAGAATATGAATAAATAAAATAACAAATAATTGGAGATAATAAAATAATTTAAGGAAAAGAGAAAGCTACCTGGTTAAGAACCTAAACTATCCTATATACTTGAAACTGCATGGAAAGTGCATCTATATGCAAGAAACTGCATGGAAAATGCAATAATAAATCCTAAAAATTTTAGAAAGATCAGAACAAAACGGCTCGATCAGTGAGGGTTTGGGTGGATTTGGAAGATCATATCCTAGCTAGGGACAAACGGCAAATAAGTTGTGTGGGTGTATTGTGGGATCAGGATCATCTATGGCCTGCTGCTCGTAGCAGCCATAGCAACCCACTAATGAGGCGCGGCGCAATGACCGCCTTACTCCCGCTCAGGCAAGGCGCTTAGGCAGGGGTAAGGCGGTCATTGCACCGCACCTCATTAGGGCACTGCTATGGCTGCTACGGTCAGGCAGGCCGTAGACGATCCAAATTCTTATTGTGTCAATTGGACAGGTTGGGTTTGGATGGGCAAAGTGGGTGGGTTCAAGTGTTCAGATTAAAGGTGGGTTAGGTTCAGGGTAAAAAACCAAAAAAAAAAAAAAAGAAAAGAGTAGCAGGGGAGGGGTGTTAGGGAAATTTATGGGTTCCATACAAAAACCTAGAATACGATTTAATAATCCATATAATGTAGGAGTTAGATGTACCTTACATCGTGCATATATTGATACGATTTTACTATTAAAAACCCTTGTCGTAACACTATCAATCACACATTTGACTTGAGTCTTTCACAACCTTATGTCACTCCAGATGTTTCTTCTTTGTGGGAAAAAGAGGGAAAAACATGACAGAGATGTTGCCAAGTACATAGCACACTTGGTAGCTAGTGGTGCGTAAAGGCCCATTGCTGTCAGGAGGTCTTGAGTTCAAGTCTCCTACTTCACATCCTACATCCCCCCTAACTATCAAATAAAAAAAAAAAACATGACAAGGCCCTCCTGGTTCATGCACGTAGACTATCATTAACACTCTGGCTTCTACCATATCTTTTGTTTTCATTTTTCCTCTGTTTTTAGTCACTTTCCCTTCTTTGATTTTGCAAAATTTTCACATCCTAAAACTGATTAAATCCCTCAATAGAATGTTTCCTACTTCCTCTACAGGTTTCTTTTAGGTTTTGTTAAACATTGTTATTAATTTTCAGGTTTTCTATTCTATGAACGGTTTCACGTAAGGGAAGCTTGTGAACAATGAAAAAGAAGAAAGCCTGGTTTGCACGCCGGGTCACTCTTCCTGATCACCCAAACTTCAATTTAGCCTTCCTATTTATGGGGCGAGGTTTTCTCCCTGGGAGTGCATCTGGGCACAGATTGCTCCCAGACACATGAAGTGGGATAGGGGCGGAGGTTTGGGTCATTCAGGGGGACGGATCGATTATTTGACCCACCCCCCATGTGTCTGGATGCACCCTACGCCCCAGTGCAGAGAACTTTATCCCTTTATTTATTTATCTGGGATCCAATTTAATAATAGATCTAGAGTTAGATTAACAAATGGTGAAGTTAAATTGTATTAAATATTAAACCATGACTAGGTGATGACATGTATAGCATTGTCACTACCAAACTTAGAGCCTTACCCTCCACCCTCCCCTTTAATTTATAATTGTTAGAAACTGATTTTGATTTATAAAAACCAGAATGACTTGACCTTATTTTGGTTGATATTCTAGGGGTTGTGACGTGTAAGCTTAGCGCTCACATAGTACAATAATTAACGTTGTACACTTCTTGGTGTAGTCACTAGTCACTAGAGCTGACGATAGCTTAGATTTGGAATCATATCCCATCTCTATACTTATGGTCCTTAGGTAAATTATTAATAGCAAAAATTTTCAAACCATGTTGGAGTTATATTTCTTTTTCATGGGAAGCGTCTCTTGGTATAGTGGTGGCTATTAATGCAGTAGGGTGTTGGCCTAAATCTAAGGGAGAGGTCGATGGTTTGATTCCATCTGATCGGATGTTAGATATCTTTATTTTCCTCCTACCCCTTGACCATTAGATAAAAAAATATTCTTTCATATGAGTTTTTTTTTTTTGTAATTAATTTTTCTCCTACTCTAAATATGTCGGCCTTACTTGAATGATATTTATTTTTTTCAAGAACACCATTGTGGTGGACCTACATCTGTCTCTTACTTATTTGTAGCATATCACATCAATTAATAGTTCACTGTGAGACTAATTGTTCTAATAGTCCAATCATAGCATTAAAATTCTATCTTATTTTTGTTGTTGTATTGGGGTGGGGGTTACTTTTCTTGCAAAAAGTTTTATGAAGAGAGAGCATGGGATTTTCTTTGGCTGGATCACATTTAAAAGATTAAAGTATTAATCTAGCTATAGGCATGCTTCTCTCTCTCTCTCTCTCTCTCTCTCTCTCTCTCTCTCTCTCTCTCTCTCGATATATATATATATATATATATATGTAATTCTATGTAAGATTTTGTACGATAAATCGACACTGATCAAAAATACTCTTTGCCTCTTCCAGATACGAGCCAAGAGACTCAAACTCGAGACCTCTTGGTGAGCATGGGCATGAAGTGCACCACGGCTCACCAACTGAGCTAAGCAGTTGTTGGTATCAAACATAGACGGTTTAACCTGTTGGTTTATTCATCCCAAATCTGTTTCAGCCAATATCAACCCTCAAAATAGAATCATTTTTTCAATTGGTGCAATTCTCACACCATCGGACTCCAATATCATACACAGACGGTTTAACCTTGATTACATGTTTCGGTCGGTTTCGATTTATTTCAATTTCCTCTCATTGCAGTTGTTATGAGTTTGACATCAGGTTCAGTCTAATTCGGTTTTTCAGTTTACCGTGTATATACTTAAAAATTTTTAAAAATATATATTTTTTTCTAAGTATTGGGTTTCCATTTGTTTTGTATCGGTTTCGGTCTGGTACGGTCCGATTTGTCATAATACCCCAGGTCAAAGCGTGTCATTGGTCGGGTTCAATTGATTTGACCAATCCAGTTTAGGATATGACAACCCTATCTTCACCCACAGTGAAAGAGTAATCCCCTCACCATGGCCATTGGTACCTTCGGATTGGCATGGGGAGATATAGTTTCGATTTTGTCATTAAAGATGGAAGTATAATAATAGTCCAAGAATCCAATCATACGGTCTCGTCATTGGTAGAATTAGACAGGTGAGGGAAAACTTAGTCCTTAAATAAATAAATATCACAACTTTCGATCTCATGTAGTTTGGGCTTTGGATGTATGTATGTTAAAGAGTAGACCTAAAGGGTGCAAGTTTGTCCCGACAAGCCCAAGCACACCCTAAGCCGGACAGGCCTAGGCTTTTTCGCCTGCAGGCTGGGTCAGGTTTGAGATTTTCAGGCCTGGGGTAGGGCCGGGTGAGGTTAGGGCTGAGGCCTCAGGCTGAGCTTGGTTCTGTATATAAGTATATATACTATACAATTATACATAATAATATCATATACACGGTCAAAACACAAGGTTAGCACACTCTTGCGTAGCTTTGAAATGACAAAATATGGGC
This sequence comes from Telopea speciosissima, assembly GCF_018873765.1. NCBI lineage: Eukaryota > Viridiplantae > Streptophyta > Magnoliopsida > Proteales > Proteaceae > Telopea > Telopea speciosissima. The sequence goes on along the minus strand of NC_057916.1, from coordinate 82,390,265 downwards.
TACCGGAAACACTATTAGGCCAACCGAGTCTTGATTAACCTTGATCAGGGTCGGGCTAGTATGGGTTGAGCCTGATAGGGCTGGGCTGGGCTGGACTGTGATATCCTAGACAGATCTTGGGCTGGGTTGGGCCCCTAGGTTTAGCTAAGGGGACCTACGGTTGGGCTGAGGTTAAAAAAATGGCCCAGCCCGGCCCGTTTGAACCGCTAGCAGTGTTGGACGCGTAGGCAATGTTTGGAATGCAAGAGAAGAAATTAAAAATAGAAAGAAGAAAATTTGACATAAAAAGAGAGAAAGACATGTAAACACATCATTTTTTGTTTTTTATTGTTACTTCTGTTCTATTATGTTTGTATTTTTTCCCGTCTTCTATTCATTTCTTGCATTCCAAACATAACTAACTGTAAAAAGACTTTTTTTGACCTTTTGTCTAGTCAGGACTATACTTTCATACCGTTGAACAGTCTACCTTATTTTTTGGATTTTACAGAACTTGCACAAAACTTCTCTAACATTTCCTTTCGGTGGTTTGATATCACCACATAACTGTACAACCCTTCTTGTTTTTAACTAACCTAAATATATGAGCCTTTTTCATAATGATAATAAAAAAAAAAACATAACTAACTATGTCTTTAATTTTAGGAAAATTTCACAGACAACCTTGAAAGTATATCAAATATCATGGACATCCCAAACATTGTCAAAATATCAACCTTTCCCCTGACGTTAAGAACAGTTAGCACCCAAAATTGAAATGTCCAGTTTAACCCCAATAGTTAACCTCTAATTCCATCTTTTTCCCTCTTCTTCCTCATTCTTCACCCACCTCCTGTTACAAGGGAATGCACCTTCCTTCCCTGCAATCTTCATCTCCATATCATCTCTCTTCATGAACCTAAGAGACAAAGAGGTTAACCCCCTGAAATTTAATAAAGTGGAGCGATCTCAATTCATCAGGTACTTCGTCGAATTGTTATCCCCTCCAATTCCTCACATGGGGGCAGGAATGACTACCCTACCCTCTGCCCAAAAACACTGACCAAGATAGGGTCCGCTCCCCCTATTAAAGGAATTGGAGATGATACATCCAATATTCACCGGACCAATCAACGACCGCCACATGTCACAGACGACCTGCTCCATAGCCAAGAGGAATGAACCGGGGTCCCAGCACCCGGGAGCGGCCAGCACCCAGGCGCGGCCACCCCTCTGGCGCGGCCACACATCCGGGGCGCGGCCTCACCCAGGCGCGGCCACCACTCGGGCGCGGCCTCACCTAGGCGCGGCCACAACTCGGGCGCGGCCTCACCTAGGTGCGGCCACACATCCAGGCACAGCCTCACCCAAGCGCGACCTGCACCCAGGCACAACATCATGGGCACGTGAGGTGGGGGCTACCCACCTATGACCCGATCGTATTGCTAAGACTCATGTCACCACCAGGACTCTAGACCGCCGCTTAGAGGTCACGTCACCCAGACGGATTCAAGCACCAAGGACGTTATCACCACATGCGAGTATCTATCCACCAAGGATCTTGATACCACCGGGACACTCCCTCCCACGGGGAGATGGCCAATTAGGATAGAGCCCCGTTACCCAGGGCCTCTATCCACTCAACGGGACAATCGCCATCAAACTGGGACTCTCCACACCGCCATACGCTACTATAAAAGGCAAGGTACACAACCCCATCAGGGGACATCTAAACTCGTACTGAATAATCACTATTCATCTATTTGCGCCAGAGATCTAACTTTGGCATCGGAGAGCCCTAGGCCGGAACCACACCGGTTCTCTCTGTTGACCCCTTGGTCCACTTGCAGGTGACGGCACTCGCAAGACCGCTCGATGATTTCTTGACGCAACAGATTAGCGCCGTCTGTGGGAACGACGCTAGCCATTACAGCTACTAGCTCGCTTCCATATTCATTCAATGGCATGAAGGAAGACTACCACCACCAACAACGGAGCAAGGAATGGATCACCACCCCCAGAGTGCTCTTGCAGAGCCAACGACCAGGACCATGTCCCTCTGGAGGAAGAGATCCCCCTTAATGACCAGTTCGTGGTCGACGAGCCCAACAATGATGAGGCCGACGATGCGGGGGTGGAGGTGACACCTGACCCCAATGCTCCAGCCACTGTGGGTCAGATCAACGACCTGCAACGAAAGATCCTCGATGAACAACGACTCTTTTGAGAATACTTGATGCAGCGTGCGATGTCTCATCGTCGAAGGACTTCACCATCAGCAAGGGTGGAGTTCGTACCTCGACAAGAGCCGAACCCTAGGAGATCATCTCCCAGAGGCGTGAGATCAGAGAGACTTGCATGATAGGAAACCCCCACTCCGCAGCGGGGGGAGCCTTCCCAGCATCCCAGGAGAACAAGAGACCTCTCGCCACGGTCAGAACGTGGGAGGACGCCAACACCCAGGGCGAGGGTGTCTAGCCCGCAGAGATCGGTTCGGAGGTCTGGGTTCGACGGACGACTGGAAGAAGGTCACATACCACGACGAAGTCGGACCTATAGAGAAGAAAGTCCCTCACCTTCACGATAGGGTTCATCACGGCGTGACCATTCCCCATCCCGCCAACACTCGAGGCAGGAGGGGACATCCAGGAGAGAGCGTGAACGGGGACGCATCGAACGTCCGGCCAGGCGTGGGGGGCAGACATGGGACGAGGAGCTCGATCAAAGACTCCGCGACCAGGATGAGAAGCTGGAAGGGTTGAAGAAGCAGACCAAAGGCGAGATGCATTCCATACCTGGACAATACCCCTTCTCGGCAGAGATCATGTCAGCCACACTACCTTCCAGGTTTCGACTACCCACCTTTGAACTCTACAATGGTACCACTGACCCCAATGACCACATCAACTACTTTAATGGCATGGTGACGCTGTATGGGGGGTCGGACGTGGTCTCCTGTCGGGCATTCCCGGCATCCCTTAAGGGAGCAGCCACATCATGGTTCTCCAGGCTACGACCGAGATCTATAGGCTCATTCGCAGAGCTATGCAAATAGTTCGTCACCCGCTTCCAAAGCAGCGTCAAGCAGAAGAAGACCACCGTCAATCTACTGAACGTGGTAGAGAATCCTGGGGAATCTCTCAGGGAATATGTTACCAGGTTCACCAAAGAGTCCCTGGAGGTTCGAGACTTGGATGACCAGACACAGCATGCAGCCCTAGCAGGAGGTATTAGGGACCTGGACTTGATCAAGGACCTGGCACGTCATGAGACCAGGACTATGAAAGAGCTCTTGGAGCGGTGCAACGAGTTTGCAAATATGGCCGAGGTACTACAAGCTAGAACGAAAATAATCGAGGCCAAGCCACAGGACAACAAGAGGTCAGCACCTGATGACCGCAAAGAGGGTAAGAGGTCGAGGACAGAGCGCCGATAAGAGAAGAGCGACCGCCCATCTAGGAGGATAGACCGCCGCCCAGAGAGGAGTGAGAAGGCAAGCACCCCCGAGTTCACACCACTGAGCACCACCAGGTCCCAAAGAGGAGTGAGAGGGCAAGCACCGTGACCTACTCCATTGGCCACGACCCAGGCTACCAGGACCAGAGAAGCGGAAACCTAACAAATATTGCCTCTTCCACAAAGAGAATGGGCACGACACAGAGGAGTGCTATCAATTGAAGAGAGAGATAGAACAACTGGTAAGAGCAGGAAGCTTGAACAAGTATGTGAAGGTGAGACATGACAACCGCTCAGGCCAAGGAGATAGAGGTCGCGACGGAGATAGAGTGGAACCGAGATGAGAAGAAAGAAGAACAGATCGAGAGAGAGACCGCCCAGAAGAGCGAAGAGATGCAACAGAACCTAGTGGCACCAAGGGACCTCCTATCCTCACCATACTTGGAGGACCGGGGCAAGAGTCCACCAGAAAATCTAAAGCTCATGCCAGGTTCGTGGGAGTGGCAGAGAAGCCCAGCAAGATAGCCAGGACCGAGGCAGTGATCTCCTTCTCGGATGAAGACCTGGAAGGACTAAACTTCCCGCATGAAGATGCCCTGGTAGTACAGGTGGAGGTAGCCAATCGACCTGTACACAGGGTACTGATAGACACAGAGGCGTCTTTTGACGTACTCTCCTTGGACGCCTATCGATAGTTCGGGTTCGGGGACGACCAGCTCAAACCAGAGCCCACTTATCTCCATGGATTCTCAGGTGCCACCGCCTCCATCAGAGGTACCATAGAACTACCCGTCACCTTCGGGGTACACCCTCAACAAGTAACCATCATGGTGAATTTTATGGTAATCAGGTCCGTGGTGTCCTTCAACGGCCTCTTAGGGCGACCATCACTGACAGACCTTAGAGGAGTCATAGCGCCACTTCACCTAAAGATGAAGTTCCCCACCGAGAATGGGGTAGGCGAAGTCCGAGGAGATCAGAAGAAAGCAAGGGAGTGCTATGCCACCTTCATGAAAATGAACAATGGCAACACCCGTGGAATGGCACTCTGCCTAGAGAGCATGGTCAGTGACCAGAGAGATGAACTGACAGAGAGAAGGGGAAGGCCAGTGGAAGACCTCATCCCATGGCCCCTTAACCAGGACGACCCCTCCAAGGTCGTTCAGGTTGGCTCGCTGCTAAACAAGGAACAGAAAGAAGGGCTTGGACACCTCCTCCAAGCGAACATGGATGTCTTCGCATGGTCGACCTCCGACATGCCAGGAATACCACGTTCCATAGTGGAACACCGACTACATGTCAACCCAACCAGGAAGCCAGTTCAACAGAAGCGGCGTAACTTTGCCCTCGATCGACAAGCAGCAATCAAGGAGGAGGTCGAGAAGTTAAGCCGATCAGGGTTCATCAGAAAGGAGAAGTTCCCAACCTGGCTCGCCAACGTGGTCATGGTACCAAAGCCAAATGGGAAGTGGAGGATGTGTGTCGACTATACCGACTTGAATAAGGCATGCCCAAAAGATGAGTACCCACTGCCCAGGATCGACCTACTGATCGACGTCACCGCCGGCCATGAGATGTTGAGTTTCATGGACGCCTACTCCGGATACAACCAGATCCTCATGTATGAGGATGATGAGTCTTACACCGCATTCCGGATGGACAAAGAGAACTACTGCTACCACGTCATGCCGTTCGGGTTAAAGAATGCAGGGGCCACCTATCAGAGGATGGTCAACAAGATGTTCGAGGAGCAGATCGGGCGCAACATGGAGGTATATGTGGATGACATGCTTGTGAAAAGCATCCACGCCAACCAACACCTGACCGACCTAGAGGAGGCATTTACAGTACTGAGGAGGAACCAGATGAAGCTAAACCCTGCAAAGTGCGCCTTCGGCGTAACGTCAGGAAAATTCCTGGGGTTCATGGTTTCAGTCCGTGGAATAGAAGCCAACCCATCCAAGATCAAGGCCATCCAAGAAATGGCACCTCCTCGAACGGTCAGGGAAGTGCAGAGGTTGAATGGAAGGGTCGCCGCCCTTTCCAGGTTCGTGTCACGATCAGGTGATAAGTGCTTACCATTCTTCAAAACATTGAAGAACCTCCGAAGCCCTAAAGATTTCACATGGACGGAAGAGTGCCAAAAGGTGTTCGGAGAATTGAAGGAGTACCTAGAGAGCCCACCACTGCTTGGGCGACCAGAACCCAACGAAGAGTTACAGCTCTACCTGGTCGCCACCCCTGTCGCGGTCAGCGCAGTACTGCTGAAGGAAGAAGACAAAGTCCAGAGGCCCATCTATTACGTCAGTCATGTCCTGATCGATGTAGAGACCCGGTACACTAGGATCGAGAAGGTAGCCTATGCATTGGTAACGGCAGCCAGGAAGCTTCGACCATACTTCCAAGCCCATACCATCATAGTCCTCACAGACCTACCCCTGAAGAAGATACTACACAAGCCGGACATCTCCGGGCGATTGATAGCATGGGCAGTGGAGCTAAGTGAGCATGACATCAGGTTCCAACCAAGGATAGCCATCAAAGGCCAGGCTCTTGTAGATTTCATTGTAGAGTGTACCCTGTCTGAGATCGAGTCAGAAACAGGGGAGCCCGAAGAGAAGGATCACGGATCATGGGACATGTTCGTGGACGGGTCGAGCAATGCGGTAGGAAGGGGCGCGGGTCTCATATTAACCAGCCCCAAGGGATTTCGTATTCAATATGCTCTCCGATTCACCTTCCAAGCATCCAATAATGAAGCAGAGTACGAGGCATTACTAGCTGGACTCCGGGTGGCCAAAGCCATCCAAGTCACACACCTATCCACCCAGAGCGACTCCCAGCTCATGGTGAATCAGGTGAATGGAGAGTATGAGGTGAAAGATGAGAGGATGGCATCATACCTAGCACATGCTCAAGCGTTGATCGAGGGTTTCGTGAAGTTTGAGATGGTTCGAGTTCCCAGAGGTGAGGACGCTGCCGCTAACGCCCTATCCAGGCTAGCCAATGAGGAACTCCAAAATTTGGCTAGCGCAGTCTATGTTGAGATCCTGCATGAGCCAACGTATAAGGAAAAGCAGGTTAACGAGGTCGAGGAGGGACGTAGCTGGATGGACCCTCTACTCAACTACCTCTAGAACGATGTCTTACCCGAAGACAAGGCCGAGCCAAGGAAGATCAGGATGAGAGCTGCAAAGTACACCGTCCTAGACGGGGTACTGTACAAGCGGGGGGCAACAGCACCACTACTCCGATGCCTAGGACCCAAGGGGGCAGAGTACGCCCTAGCCGAAGTCTATGAGGGGATATGTGGAAGCCACATGGGGGGACGAGCCCTAGCCTACAAAATCCTCCGCCAGGGACTATACTGGCCATGAATGCAAGAGGAGGCCATCCAATATGCCAAGAAGTGCGAGCAATGTCGCTTGTTCGCCCCAAGACCCCATCTACCCGCCACCAAGCCGACATCAATCCTCAACCCCATACCTTTTGCCATGTGGGGACTAGACATCTTAGGCAACTTCACCGCAGCATCGGGAAACAGAAAGTACCTGGTCGTTGCGATCGACTACTTCACCAAGTGGGTTGAAGCTAAACCCTTGGCCAAGATAACAGAGACAGAGATGGAGAAGTTCATCCACGACGACGTCATCTACAGGTTCGGGGTACCACGGATCCTCGTCTCCGACAATGGAAAACAATTCAACAACCCCAAATTCCTAGCATTCTGTCACAGCTACAACATCGACTATCGGCCTGTGTCGGTAGCATACCCACAGGCCAATGGTCAGGTGGAGGTCACCAACAGAACGCTACTGGAAGGAATCAAGAAAAGGCTAGAAGGAGCCAAAGGCAAGTGGGTAGAAGAGCTACCAAGCGTCTTATGGGCATACCAAACTACAGTACGGACGCCCACAGGAGAGAGCCCATTCCGCCTAGCATATGACACTGAAGCATTGGTGCCAGTAGAGGTCTGTGCCATGTCCCATAGGGTTCTGCACTTCAATGAACGTACCTATGTTGACGGACTGCGGGCGAACCTAGACTTTATAGATGAGGTCCGCGAGAGAGCACTACTAAGGAACGTCGCCTACCAGCAACGTACTGCCAGGTACTATAATACCAGGGTCAAGGAAAGGCTATTCCACCAGGGAGATTTAGTACTACGGAGGGCAAGTGCATCACAGCCACAGAAGGCAGGGAAGCTGTCACCCAACTGGGAAGGACCCTACATAGTCTCCAAGCAGATACGCCCAGGGACTTACCACTTGAAGTCTCCAGGGGGCAAGAAGGTAAACCGTACCTGAAACTCAGAACATCTCAAGAAGTACTACCAAGAGAAGCATAGCAAGAGTGGTAGTGATAACGACGATGAGCAGTAGGAGTAGCAGAGACGACATCACTGTTTCAAGGTCAATTTGCATTTCATTCAAAATAAAGAGATGTTGCAAGAATACTTGTCTTCTTCTACCACTCAATCGAATCACTGCCACTACATTAAGGCGACATGCCAACACTAAGGTTTCACGCCTAAGGCAACATGCCAACATCGAGGCTTTATGCATAAGGCAACATGCCAACATCGAGGCTTCATACCTAAGGCGATATGCCAACACTGAGGCTTTATGCCTAAGGCGACATGTCAACACTGAGGCTTTATGCCTAAGGCAACATGCCAACATCGAGGCTTTATGCCTAAGGCGACATGCCAACACTGAGGATTCACGCCTAAGGCAACATGCCAACATCGAGGCTTTATGCCTAAGGCAACATGCCAACATCGAGGCTTTATGCCTAAGGCGACATGCCAACACTGAGGCTTCACGCCTAAGGCAACATGCCAACATCGAGGCTTCATGCCTAAGGCGACATGCCAACACTGAGGCTTCACGCCTAAGGCAACATGCCAACATCGAGGCTTCATGCCTAAGGCAACATGCCAACATCGAGGCTTTATGCCTAAGGCGACATGCCAACACTGAGGCTTCACGCCTAAGGCAACATGCCAACATCGAGGCTTTATGCCTAAGGCAACATGCCAACATCGAGGCTTCATGCCTAAGGTGATATGCCAACACTGAGGCTTTATGCCTAAGGCAACATGCCAACATCGAGGCTTCATGCCTAAGGCGATATGCCAACACTGAGGCTTTATGCCTAAAGCAAGATGCCAACATCGAGGCTTTATGCCTAAGGCAACATGCCAACATTGAGGCTACATGCCTAAGACGACACGCCAACACTGAGGCTTTATGCCTAAGGCAACATGTCGACACGGAGGCTTCATGCCTAAGGCGTCATGCCACCAAGGCTTCATGCCTAAGGCGTCATGCCACCACTGAGGCTGTATGCCTAAGGCGTCATGCCAACACTGAGGCTCTACGCCTAAGGCGTTAACCAACCAAGGTCCGAAGATCACCAAGGCACGACGCCACTACCAAAATCCCATGACTATTAAGGGTCAGAGAGTATCAACGCGCAAACAATCACCAGGAGACAATGCAGTCAAAGAAAAGCAAAAGCGATCACACAGAAAAGTCATAGTAGTTACAAACTCAAGTTCAAAAAAGGAAAAAGGTTGAGACGTCTACAGGATCGGTACGGCCGTAGGGTCAAGGGATCACAGAGTGGTGGGTCACCTCCAACCCAGCAGGAGACATCATGTCCACCTCCAGAGGACGCGCAACAGCACCCCCCTCGGGCAGGGCAGCCTCCACCTCTGACGCTCTCCACCACAGCCACACCCGAAAGCGCTGCAGCAAACTCAGAGAACCCCAAAACAGAGAAGTCATAATCGGGGGTCACCTCCAGGACACAAGCGGCTAAGTCCCGGACCCCTCCCTCATAGGCGGGCTGAAGCTGCGCCTGATACAGCGTCGAGAACGCAGGGGATGCCTGGAACTCAGCCACAGCTCGCTCACCTATAGATGCCAGCTCCGCCTCATGCCTTCCCCTCAATGAATGAAGCTCCTCCTCCAAGGCAAGAACCCTAGCCGAGCTCTCGGCCGCACCAGCAGAGGTCGCACGCAGCTCCTCAGACACCTCCAGGAGCTTCCCGGACGCCACCGCAAGCTCCCCCGACACCCTCTGTGCGTCGGCCTCGGCTCTCTCACGGGCATCAATCTGCCCCTGGAAGTCCCTCTCCACGTCACGCAGGGTACGCTGTATCTGCACCTCACGAGAAGCGTGACCCTCCAATCGAAGCACCACCTCAGCAATACGGTGATGGACCTACAATCAACATTGCAGGCGGTAAAACAATCTAAAAATAAAGGGAACAATGAACATGACAAGACAAAAAAGGGATAACTCACCGAGGCCATATCATGGTAGAGGGTCTGAGCCAAACAAGCATCGCTAAGCCTCTGCAAGGCCATCCTCGCGGTAGGGAGCCTGCCCCTATCCACCCACTCCCGCGACACGCCGGCTTCGGCCAAGGTCGAGCCCTCCGGCACGCCCAAGGTGATCACCAGGGACTCACCCAGCGTGGGAAGATCAGTGGCAGTACCGCCAGAGGAACTCATGCCTTTCCCCTTGGAAAGGGGCAATACAGAAGATCCGGAAGGAGCGACAGAGGGAGGCAGAGGCACAGAGCCAGAAATGCCATCATCATCAGGAGAAGTACGAGGAAGGAGGACACGCACACCAGAGCTCGTCACGCGGGCATGTCCTGGTCCACCCTTCCGCTTCGCTCCAACAATCACAGGTGCAGAAGCACCACTAACATCAGTCACTCCAGCAGATGGACCACCCTGAGAAGCGGCCTTCCTCCGCAGATTGCCACGGAGCAAACTGAAGTCCGAACGTGTATCCACTGTATAGATCGCCCAACCAATCAGATGACATATACATTCAAATACCAACATGCCAATCAAGTACAAAAGACAATGCTCTTACCAGGACTCAGCTTCCAGAGAGACAGGAAGGCCTCCGAGTCCAACTCCTGGACGTGGAACGGATCGCGACCTAGGCATAGCTTGAGGGAGTCACCCTCAAAATCACTCAGCTCAAGCCCCTGATTGACCCTCTTGAGGTCAATAACTTCCCTAACAGTCCGTAATGGGCATCGGGGGACCGTGGCAAAAAAGAAGCAATCCCTCCAATACTTCACGTGGCTAGTGATCCCCGTGAGAAGCTCCACAGAGGCATAGGGCCCCTTGAGCACGCGGCGAGCAAAGTGATAGCATCCATGGGTCCCCTTCTTCAAGAGATAAAAGTGGGAGAAAAGGGGAATAGCGGCACGCCCAGCGGCGAAGAAGACATAAAAACCCAAGATCACCCTCCAAGAGCTGGGCAACACCGCCGGGGTGAGGTGCCAATGCTCTAACGCTAACTCGACAAAGCGAGGAATAGGAAGGCGAAGGCCCTGGAGAAAAAATGAACGGTAGAGATAGATCTCACCCGCACGGTGAGAGAAGGCATACTAGCCAGGCCCAGGAGCATGCAACATGACCTCGGCGGGAATGTGGAACTCCTCACGGAGGGAGACCAAGTCAGAAGGTGACAAGATGCTAGCAACAGGGCCTAACCTATCAGCAGGACTGGCGGCTGAGGATGCCGCCCCAGAGGGCCGACGATCCCTACTGGCACCGGAGACACTAGAAGGTCCCACACCTCCATCAGTATCACTAGGGGAGGGTATAGAGGAGGGAGTACCCACAAAAGAAGGCGATCCGGGGGAACGCTCCTCTGAAGATCCAACCCCGACTAAAGCAGGGCCAAGGTCACCCGAGAACGACATGAAGGACAAGAGGGGAATGAACTACTTACTCGAGAAAGCGATCTCCCCGAAGCTGGCAAGAAAAAATGAAAGGAATGCCACCTGCAAAATATAAACAGCAGAACCATCACATACAAGAGGAAGAAAAGAGAAGAAGAGCGAGGGTCCATCACACCCACGTCGCGGCCACCATAGGCGCGGCCTCACCAGCAAGGCGTGGGCCACACCCACAAGGCGCGGCCACACCCGCAAGGCGCGGCCACACCCAGACGCTGCCACCCAGGCGCGGCCACACCCAGGCGTGGCCACCCCAAGCGCGACCGCCCTAGCGCCGCCACACTTGCAGGCGCAGCCTCACTGAGGCGCCGCCCTACAAAAAAAAAAAAAAAAGAAAAAAAAGAAAAAAAAAAAAGAGAAAAAGAAAGAAAAGGGACCGATTTACCTCAGAGAAAAGGCGACCGCGCGGAAAGACAGGCACACGATGATGATGCGGCCACACCACGGGCACGATCAAGTGACGGAAATCACAAGAGGCAAGACACTCAAGCTAAGCACCACTCAAGCCTTCCAAGCAAACCAAGGCACCAAGAGAACACAAACCAAACACAAGGACCCAAAATCAAGCAAAGTGGATACTAGTGGAGGTGACCCAAAAACAAGCACATGGTGGGCACCAAAGAGAGGACAAAAGACAAAAAGTGGAATGCAAGGGGGGAATTAAAGAAGAGCAAAATGGGAGACAAAAAGTAAGAAAGAGAAATGAGAAGAAAGAGAAATGAGAAGTGAAAGAAGAGAAAGTGAAAGAAAGGAACATATACCTACAAAAAACAAAAGAAGAAAAAGTGTAGGAGGAAAGGTTTGAACCCCCAACCTCTCTTACCTCATTAGTGGCTTTACAGGCAAACCCCACAAGGAAAGTCTATTCGCAGCGGACCCCTCACTATGTAGAGGCATCTACTCTCTTGGACATCCTATCCCAAGAGAGTGGGGGGCAAATGATACATCCAATATTCACCGGACCAATCAACGACCGCCACGTGTCACAGACGACCCGCTCTATAGCCAAGGGGAACGAACCGGGGTCCCAGCACCCAGGCGCGGCCTCACCCAAGCGTGGTCACCACTCGGGCGCGGCCTCACCTAGGCGCGGCCACACATCAGGGCGCGGCCACCACTCGGGCGCGGCCTCACCTAGGCGCTGCCACAACTCGGGCGCGGCCTCACCTAGGCGCGGCCACACATCCATGCACGGCCTCACCCAGGCGCGGCCTGCACCCAGGCACAACATCATGGGCACGTGAGGTGGGGGCTACCCACCTATGACCCGATCGTATCGCTAAGACTCATGTCACCACCAGGACTCTAGACCGCCGCTTAGAGGTCACGTCACCCAGACGGATTCAAGCACCAAGGACGTTATCACCACACGATGGTATCTATCCACCAAGGATCTTGATACCACCGGGACACTCCCTCCCACGGGGAGATGGCCAATTAGGATAGAGCCCCGTTACCCAGGGCCTCTATCCACTCAACGGGACAATCGCCATCAAACTGGGACTCTCCACACCGCCATATGCTACTATAAAAGGCAAGGTACACAACCCCATCAGGGGACATCTAAACTCGTACTGAATAATCACTATTCATCTATTTGCGCCAGGAGATCTAACTTTGGCATCGGACAGCCCTAGGCCGGAACCACACCGGTTCTCTCTGTTGACCCCTTGGTCCACTTGCAGGTGACGGCACTCGCAGGACCGCTCGACGATTTCTTGACGCAACAGGAGAAATTGGAGGTGTCGACGAATTGGAGGTGATAATTATTCGTACCTCGCCTCTTTGGATCCAGATCCTCTATTGCCGAGCTGCCCAGCAGGACCGTGCTGCCCCGACATAGTACTACGTGCAATGATCGCCTTACCCCCACTCGGGCAAGGCGTTTGGGAAGGGGTAAGGCGGACCCACAACACCGTGTCTGGACAGCACGGTCCTGCCCGGCAGCTCGGCTGTAGAGGATCCAATTGCGCTTCTTTCCACTTTCCCATGAGCTCTGCAACCAGGCTCTCAGTTGTTGAAACAGAGTCCCCAACCCACTTCTCTTTTCTACTCCAAAGAAGCCTTTAAAGGTACCATTGTCACTGATTCAGCCACTGAAAAGGAGCAATCTGTGCCACTGAATGAAGAAATGTTTGAATATAAGGGTTTCTGAAACTGAGTAATCCAGAAATAGACATTACGGACGGACATGGCGAGAATCCCACACCGCCTTAACTTCTGATATTTAATTCCCATTGGCATTTCAATGTAATTATACTCAATAAAGATGAACCTCACCAGCTTCATTAAACAAAAACAAAATCAAAACCAAAACCAAAATCTCTGAAACGATTTTGAGAAGAAAAAAATAAAAATAAAACCACAAACCCATTAAAAGAGGACCAAGATAACATCAAAGATGATAGTGTATCAAGTAGGGAAAAAAACCTATAAAAGTCTCTAAAGCATCCAGAAGTTTCATACCTGCACGAAGAGCAGGAGTATCCTTGGAAGTGGCCTTGAAGAGGACGAAGGAAAGGTCAGAAGGCGAAGGTGGGAGATAGGAACCGACTTCGACCTCTAGGGCTTCTGAAATTGGAGGTTCTTTCCACAGAATCGGAACTAAAATGATTCCTCTGAGAAATTCCCTTCTATGTACAACAAGCTTCTGGTAATGAAGAAATTCACCGGAGCTTTTGGTTGGATTGATAGAAATGGAGTGAAAATGACGAAAATTTTGAAGTGTTTTAAGGTCGAGATGATATGTGATTTTTCTGCTTCAATCAATTCATCAAGCTCACAACGATGCGGCGAAGTTCGCAGAAGCTTCTAAGAGAGAAAACATATTTCCCCCCCCCCCCTCCCCCTCCCCCTCCCCCCTGGAATTTCTATTCTTTTCTGATTTGTTCATGCTATTTATTTTCCTTATTTTTTTGCAGTCGTTTTAGGTTCTTGTTTTCTACACTCAATGTAAGTGGATTAACAAAAGAAAATTCACTATGACTGGAGTTTTCATCAACAAGCAGTTTCAATCATTTATACTTCATTTGACACAATCTTATCAAGGGTACTATAGACCCGATCATATAAACTGATTGGCAGGAAAATTAATATTGGGAGTCCTTCATGAACATATGGAAACAAGTTATTTCCAAAATGAAAGAATATGTTAACGTTCCTTCTACATATACACTCAAGTCCTGGCACTGACAAGAGGCGAGTGTGGTGATAAGATGCTTGGCGACATGAGAGTCTCTTCGATCCTTCGAGTTGATGAGAAGCTTAATCGAAGATTGCTCTTGAAACGTTTATGCCTAATTACTGCAGAGACAGATTCTCTAGACTTCCCCACAAAATCCTGAATTCTCTTAAGAGCTACTCTTGTGGTCTCATCATCCATGTTTGCAAAACACACCCTGAACCAACCAGGCTCCGAGCAATGAAAAGAAGAACCTGGTGAAACATTGAGCTTAACATCATTTACTATGACATGCCATAACTCCATCTCTGCTTCTAGTGTTGGTTCTTTGAGGAGTTTCCTTAAGTCCATCCAACAAAATAGACCAGCATTGCTCTTTAAGCATCCAATACCTACTTTACCAAGCTCCCTTGTGATGATCTTATACCTTGCTGATAGCCTATTTGAACTCTCAGCGACGAACCTTTCTACAAACACATCATCTGCTAACATAGATGCTATTAGATGCTGGGTCTGTGTGGAAACTAGTCCAAAGCTAGACATCTTGCGAGCACAGTTCACGACCTCATCATTGTATGAATAAACTATGCCGACCCTGAAGCCTGGAAACCCCATATCCTTTGAGAGACTATACACAATATGTACGAGATCTCTGTTCAAGGTATCGTCTTCCTCTAATATCTCAGCGATGCTTATGAATTTGGGTTGGCTAAAGACAGTGGCTGCATATATCTCATCGCAGACTAGGTGGATGTTCTTGTCGTTGATGAAGCTTGCTATAGTATGCAGAGTCTCTCTGTCCAAAATTGTCCCCAAAGGGTTAGATGGATTGGTGATCAAGAGGCCCTTTACGTTGATGTTGGCTTCTTGGGCTTTCTCATATGCTACTTCCAAGGCAGCTTTGGTGATCTTGAAATCATTAGAGCTCTCACAGACGACCGGAAGCAGTTTCACTCCTGTTCTCCATCTCAAATCTCGATCGAACCTGCAATTGGTATGAAATTTTAACCCATTTAGTAAAAGACACTAAAACTGAGTTGATTAAGACAGTTAAGAAATTTGGACAGAATTGTAAACCTTTTAAGTCGATCACATAGAGTTTTTTGACTAATGCGACGGTCCTCGCCAACTTAGCTCTAATCCATTTGAATTGACTTTAGAGTTTAGACTTCTATTCCAACTACAATGTATATAACTATCAATTCAGATAAATAGAAAGATCAATTGCTTGTTATTCTAACTTGCTTGGTTTTTCCCCCTAATCATGTTTTGACCATTCACTTCACAGTAGCAACTCAGGGCTGCGACTTTGACGAATAACAAGCAATTGGAAGGAGAGAGAGAGAGAGCACAAAAATTAACGTAGAAAATCTTAGACACAACTAAAGGAAAATCACATGAAAAATTATCCCTTCCAGTTCCCGGCTCGGACTAGTTCCCCAATCCCCCTAACAAGGGGGTGCAATGACAACCCTACTCTTGCCCGAATACTATGCTCTCATTGCGCCCCCTTGTTAGGGGGAGTGGGGGAGCAAAGACCTAGAGGCTAGAGGAGATAATTTTCTAACTCTTTGACATAGTAAAAAATCTCTTGTTCTCGTAAGTGAATTTAGGTATTCGTATCGAACCCACGTTATATTAATTCCTTTGTGTATAATTGTTTGCTTGATTTCTTCCTCTTGGTTGCACATTAGTCTTCAATGGAAAGGAAAAAGTGTAATTACTTGAGTGAAATTTGGGAACCTAGAACTTGTACAATAATCCATAAAAGACCCACCATACCAAAAGGTCCATTAGATTGAGTTTTATATTAGCCCCCTGCTCCCTCTTAATTATGCAGTTATCATGAACCTAATCCACATTATATTTTGAGTGAGTTCTTTTTTAACTCTCTCTCCATTAAAGCAAAAAATATTAAACAATGGAGAAGAAGGAGAAGAGAAGAAAGAGATACGTACGCTGGGTAATAAGGTGAGGGGACCAGGAAGGCATCACCAGGGTCGGCCAAACAAAAGGTGATCATCTCGTTAGCTCCGGTGGATCCACCACCCATAACTATCCGATTTGGATCGAATGTGACTCCTCTCACTTTCCCCATAAATTTCGCCACAGCCTATCACATTTGAGACATCCACAATTTGATTAATTAATGTAATAACAAAAAAACGTTCATGATTTTGACTCTACTTCATAGTGAGCGAGCGAAAAACAGAGTTTGTATATGATGATCTTATTACCTCTCTAAATGCTGGCAAGCCATGGTAGTCCTGAAAGTTGGCAATATCCCTGAATTCTTTGACTCCCTCTGTGGTGCAGATAGATGCTTTTGGATTTCTTCTAATCCAATCTTGGATCAAGTCGAAGCAAAGCTGCAATTAATTTCAATAAATAACAAGAAAAAATGAGTTTGACTCTGTTTTTAAGACTTGAAAGTTGAAACCCATTTACAGTGAGTATCGATTAAAACAAACCTGATTTTCTGCAAGACCCATCTGAATGACTCCATTTGGATTCTGGGTTGCATGATAAGGATTGTTGTCGTAGGCTTTCCATCCATCAAAATATGAAGAATCTTCGCCGTGTCCATGATTTGTTGCTATCTTAGATAATAGCTGCTGCTTCTGTTGCTCACTCGTTGTGGAAGTGAATCCCATCATGCAATGTAATACAGAGGTAGCTAGAGAGAGAGAGAGAGAGAGAGAGAGAGAGAGAGAGAGAGAGGGGTTTGAGTAGCAGAAGCAGAAAGTACTGGGCAGAGCTGGCAGTGAAAGATGAAGACTTGAACTCAGAAGAGAGAAGGATTTATAAGCCGTGGAAGTGGAGGCAGGTATTAAAGGAGGAGAGAGAGATTTTCAACGTTCAAAATTTCCAGAAAGCAGAGGAACTTCTTAGCTAAGCGCAAACGTGGGGATCGGGAATTTTTTTTTTAAATCTTTTTGGTGTGGTGGCTTAATGGCAATACTAATGGCGTTAATTATGTTGGACTTGTTCTTCCCCTGAGAAAATTCCTTGAAGTGAAGCTTCCCATGAAGGATCTCAATTCTCAAGATCAGTTCCATCTACTTCCGTTGGAAACGCAGGGAGATTTGAGAGGAGAGGAAAAAATGTACCAAAGGGGAATTTTATAGTTAGTCACAGGAACCTAAAATTTGAAAGAGAAATTTGAGGTTATCTTTTAAGTTGACCCATCTGAGTTTTTCCAAAAGTCAAACTAAATGCTTACATGTCGCCACATCAGACTGACCATTTGGGTAGTCAATAAAAATGTTCACGTGGCTTCTGATTTTCTTCATTGAAATTCGAATGAAGGGAATGTTTCACACCAACCACTCTATAGAAAATTAAAATCCAATTTTTTTTCCTCTGTTTATATAGATTTCTTGTCAAAGACTCCAAACTTTTCAATTAATTGCACCATTAATAGTGGTTGCCATTGTGGTTTTGTGGTACTTTAAAGTTGATGTAGTGAGTGCAACTTCATGGCCGATTGAGTTCTACATTAATTAAGCGGGTTGGACATCAGATCGGGTTGTTTGTGTATCGGTTATTAGTTTGGGTACTCATGATCCAAAACAAGGGGACTTGATGCAGTGAGTGCAGTTTCCCTCGCTAAGAATGAGGGAGAATTCTTGTTCAACATAGTATACGACTACTTAGACTAATGATCGGAGAAAAATCTCTCTACCATGTCAAAATACTTGATTAGTCCATAAATTGCCTCTTTCTTACAACTAATTAGGGATTGTCAGGGGGATCGGAATTGTTTTTCACCTTCTTTTTATTCCCTCCCTACAATTAATAAAACTGATTTGTGATTTTGATAGTTAGAACCAAATTGTAAAAACTCAAAATTGTTCAAATTAGGTGCCAATATTGAACAATAATAGTATGTGTGCGTGTCTCACATTTTCTTAGTTTATAATACCTGTGCGGAAAAACAAGAAAAAAGAGCGCACGTTTATATTCAAGAGCAGCCTTGCTATATTTGTATCACAAAAATTCAAAAGAACACTTACCAAAAAAAAAAAAAAAAATTCAAAGGAACACTTCAGCCTTCTTATGTGCATGGAATTACGTATCAAGATTGGAAAATTACTCAAATATGACCTATACCAACTTAAATCCTCGATCGCTAGGGTGATCTCATCTGGGAATATAGAGAGTGGCGCACATTTTGTGAGTAAAATGGTTATAAAACTATTTTTTTTTATTAAAAACCAAGGTGGTGTACGTGATTGGGAAAATTATCGTTACCATTTATCTGTCCCTCCATTTCCTCCATTATATCTAATAGGGGGGGGGATGGACCCCACCCGGGCAGTATGTTTGGGTAGGGGGTAGAGTGGTCATTTCTGCCCCCTATTAGATGTAATGGAGAAAATGGAAGGGCAGATAAATGGAGACGATAAAGATCCAGTGTGATTGATCCCAAAATCTCTAAAACCATGACGATGGAGAGGCCGATGAAATAAGCTCAAAAGGGAGAGGATTTCCTACACTACCTGAGTATAGTTTTGAGCAAATGAAGGAACACCTTTTGGAATTTGATAATAAATGGACGGATATTTATGACATATCATTTCCTCACTTGAAAAGTGATACATGCAGTAATGTGCAATTTCATTTTTAACCTTACATTGTACAAATCTTTTCTTAATACGTTATTAGTTTCTTCCATGTTAATTACTACGTATGTTGCTTGGAGGCCAAGGCTCAATGATTATAGCTTATTTTCTAGTACTCATTTTCGTACGTAATTATAAGCAGTGGTAAACCCTACACATTTATGTACGTACCTAGTTGCTCCCCCACCACCATTCTCAGCTGGTGGGTTGGTGCATGCAACATGCATGCATGGAATTGAATGGTAAACATTAACACGTTTTTGGACATATTTCCATATCGCGCAGTTTCAATGTTTTTTCCTTTTCTTATTCAACTTCAAGTGGGATTTAAATCCTCTCCACTTCCCCAATGGTGCATTGCTGTGTTGTTCAAGGTGGAGAGGTCAAACCTAGATTACTTAATCGTACATGAAACGTACATGTATGTACACGTATAGATAGGTGATCTGATCCAAATTTATTATCATGTCAGATCAGACCGGCGTAATTTGAACACTTTAGCTTGCGTCTCACTTATGGGGGGAAAAAAAACCAGTATATCAAAAGTAAAAAAATCACATATTATGTCATCAGTTATCCATAATTTCACACGTGTTGCTTTTAATAGAAAACAACATTCAAACTATATTTCTCTACGACTCTTAATTTTGTCTTATCTTAATATTTTTTTGATGAAATATGGCTTATCTTAATTATTAATTATAAAACAATACCATACGTATTTAATTTCCCCATGTCGACTTTTTTTTGGGGGTAAAGCCCATCTCGTAGACTCATACCATGGAGCTGAGGAGTTACAAGGGAAGTTGAAATGGGCTTTTGACTTTTACCTGAAACAAAAAAAAAGATATGGGTGTTTTTTTACTTGATGATAAAACTGTACCTTTTCCCACTCCAAAAACTATTATAAAAATCAAGAGTAAATTACTCTCCCCTCCCCTTGATTATGCTCTAATGACAAACCCCTCCCCTGGGTTTTGAGTAATGACTCTCCCCTCCCCTGTATTCCCAAGATTCTATCAACCATACCCATTCCGTTAAAAAGGGCTGTTAAGTGATAGGAAAAGACTATATTACCCTTTTATAGTTTATCTAAAAACCCTATTCTAACATCTCTCTCCTTACTCTATCGTCTCCCACCTGTGGAAACGAGAAAGTGAAGATGGAGAGTGCATCTTCCACCTGCTGAAACAGCCATTGCCGCAACAACCTGCAACTCATCTCTCTCTGCAACTGCTTGGACGTGCATCTTCCATCTCCGCTTGGACCTGCAACCAACTCCCATCTCGGTTATTCTCTCACGGCTTGGACCAAAAAAGATGAGTGGAAAGTGGAAATTTATTGGTGAAAATGGCACTCCACAACATCCACCTACTCAAAGTGTTAGCAGGATCGGATCGCCAATTCAGCATAGTTCTAATCTTGTTGTGAATAGATATCAAGATAAGGATCACATTGGTTATCAAGATAAGAGTCACAATTATCTTAACCTTGTGCATCACGCACAACCCTTTGTAGATCAACTAAAGAGCTGTAAAGAGTTATCCTCTAAGTTGTACACTCCGCTATTTAAACATAATCAAACCTCCCCAGAAACATAGTTGAAAGGAGAATTTCATCCTGTGGACGTAAGCCTTTGCGAAGGCTAAACCATGTAAATTAGTGTCCCTATTTGTTATGGTTGTATGTTCTCTCTGTGCTCAATCTTGAACATGGAATCAGAGTTGATGGTGTGATCAACGGCATCTCTCTCGACGTAGATCAGTATCTCTCGTTGGCTTGAGGTGAAGTGATCATCTTGATTCCTTTCCTTCAGTATATACCTGCTGTCCATTAATTAAATCAGTTTTTTATACCTGCTGCTATCCATTAAATCAGTGCTTTTATACCTGCTGTCCATTACATCAGTTTTTTTTATCTTGGTATATACCTGCTGTCCATTAAATCAGTTTTTTATCTTGGTAACTGAATCTAGTCGTTCATCATGACTGGATCTACTACTACCTCTGATATTAGTAAGCCTAACCAGAATGAAGCAATAGGCTTACTTCCATCGCATTGAATGGGCGAAACTACCTGCCATGGTCTAGGGCCATTACAGTTGCTCTTGGTGGTCAATCTAAGCTTGGCTATATCAATGGCCAGATGAAAGCCCTTGACCCTACCGATGCAAAATTTGCCGAATGGGAGGCCAATGACAACCTTGTTATGTCATGGCTTTTTAACTCTATGGATTCTCATGTTGATGAAATTTTTGCTTATTCTGAAACTGCAAAAATTCTTTGGGACTCATTGAAAAGTATTTATGGCCATGATGGCAATGCTTCAAGAGTCTTTGAGTTACAACAGGAAATCACTAATACTATGCAAGCATCTGGTCAACCATTTACCGAACATCTCGGCAATCTTAAGAAAAAATGGGATGAGCTGCGCCAATATTGTCCCCTGCTAAAACGGTTGATACATATCACCAGCGTGAGGAACAAGATCGTATTTTTCAGCTATTGGCGAGTATTCGTCTTGAATATGAAGACCTTAAGCGGCAGATTCTGATGAGTTCATACCTCCCATCCTTTGCCAATATCTGTGCCACTATTCAACGAGAAGAAACAAGAAGAAGAGCGATGAATCCTAACTCAAAATCAAGTGGTGAGGTGATTGAAGTTTCTGGTAATGTTGCTAATGGGAACACTCATCAACAAACTAGCAAAGATCAATCTGGCAGTGGAAACCGATATTACACTTCCAAAGGTAAAACTCAAGGTCGTAGTTCAAAGTATCATTGTACCCACTGCAATCGTGATGGCCATACAAAAGATCGTTGTTGGATTCTCTTCCCTCATTTGAAGCAGCGTAAAGACAATGGGAATGATGCAAAAATTGCTTCACAATTTTTTGCATCACAAGTTCCTACACTCGATCTTCATGAGTCCCTTGGCAAACTTGCAACCCAAATTCAGCAATTGATGCAGTCAAATGGTTCGGCTCCTGCAGCACCTAATACTAGCAATATAGCACAATCATCTGGTAATATCTCAGCCCTCTCAGCTATTTCTAAAAATTCTTATATAATAGACTCAGGGGCTACAGATCATATGTGCTATGATTTACACTGCTTATCTAATTTTTGTGGTGATTCTAGTCGCTCTTATTCTCCTATTACTGTTGCTAACGGAGCCCAAATTCCTGTGCAAGGAACTGGAAAAGTTGATCTGTTCTCTTGTACCTCTGAAGTTTTATTTGTTCCATCATTATCATCAAATTTATTATCTGTTCACAAACTTACAAAGGAATTGAATTGTAATGTGATTTTCTCCCAACATAAGGTGGTGTTTCAGGACAGAAACACAGGGAAGAAGATTGGTGAAGGACGGTACCAACAAGGCTTGTACTTTCTAGACTTGCCTTACGAAGCATTGGTCACTCAGCAAAACAAGACTGTAGTATCCCAACTATGGCACTGGCGCATGGGGCACCCCTCTGATAAAGTGCTCCATTCTCTTAATTCTTCATTATCCATTAATTTTAGCACTTGTGAGACTTGTCATTACTCCAAACAGCATAGATTACCTTTTTCTAATAGTACTCATATGTCCAATGAGTTATTTGAGTTATCTCACTCTAATGTTTGGGGTTGTGCTCCAATTGATTCTAGGGATGGATTTAAGTATTTTATTACTTTTGTTGATGATAAATCACGTGCTACCTGGCTATATTTATTGGGATCTAAAAATAAAGTGTTGCAGGTCTTTCATGACTTTTGTCACATGATTCAAAATCAGTACAGTACTCATATCAAGGTTTTCCGCACAGACAATGGGACCGAATACACCAATAGACCATTCTAATGTTTCCTTAAGGACCATGGTATTGTACACCAAACAACCTGTGTTGGCACTCCCCAACAAAATGGAGTGGCCGAACGAAAGAATCGTCACCTTCTTGAGGTGACAAGATCCCTGCTATTTCATGGCAATCTTCCCAAAGCCTATTGGTTAGATGCAATACTCACAAGCTGTTATTTAATTAATCGGCTTCCCAGTAAAGTTTTGAAGTATAAGTCTCCTATGGAAATACTTCTGGGTCGCCCTGTTAATCTTTCTCACATTCGGGTCTTTGGGTGCACCTGCTTTGTACACATACAGAATGGAGGGAAACTAGATCCACGAGCAAGAAAATGTGTGTTTCTCGGATATTCCTCTGTAAAAAAGGGTTACAAGTGCTATGACCTAGTGACAAGGAAATCCTATATCTCTCGTGATGTGCTGTTTAATGAAACACTAATGTATTTTTCTTGCCAGGATCAAATTCAGGGGGAGAAAACCAACTATGATGAATTCGCTCCTTTGTCGATTGAGGAAGGATCGAGCATGATTGATCATCATGATGTACATGATGACCATGTAGAAGGTCACGACCAGCAAATAGATGACGGTCACGACCAGCAAATAGATGGAGGTCATGACCAGCAAATAGATGAAGGTCACGACCAACAAATAAACGAAGGTCATACCGATGATATGCCCACCCGCAAGTTAAGCACTCAGGTTTCTCAGCCCTCAACTAGATTGAGGGATTTTGTCACATATCATACAAGTGCTTATCCTATATAGAGTTATGTATGCTATGATAACATTTCTCGTGACCTTGTGTCATTGCTGATTACTATTGACACACACAAAGAACCGATTAATTTCTCTGAGGCAAGAAACTCATCAATATGGGTCACAGCCATAGGTGAAGAGCTTAAGGCCTTAGATAAAAACTAAACTTGGAATATTGTTCCCTTACCAAATGGGAAACGTCCAATAGGCTGTAAATGGGTCTATAAAATCAAATACAGAAGTGATGGCTCTATTGAGAGACACAAGGCAAGGTTAGTTGCCAAAGGATACACCCAAACATATGGTGTAGACTACAAGGAGACTTTTGCCCCGGTAGTAAAGATGAACACAGTTAGGGTACTAATGTCACTAGCAGTAAATTGTGGATGGTCCCTCTTCCAGATGGATGTAAAAAATGCATTCTTGCAGGGTGACCTTGAAGAGGAGGTGTATATGGACATTCCTCCTGGACACCCATCAGAAAATTAGCCAGGGGTTGTATGCAAACTAGACAAAGCAATATATGGGCTTAAGCAGTCACCACGAGCATGGTATGGAAAACTAAGTTCTGTTCTTATGAACTTTGGATTCAAAAAGGGAGAGTCTGACTCCTCATTATTTGTTAAAAGGAATGGGGAAGGCATTGTGGTTGTTCTAGTTTATGTGGATGATATAGTAATTACAGGAGACAACCTGCAAGGAATAACTTCACTTAAAAAACACCTGAATGAGCAATTCGACATTAAAGACCTTGACAAACTTCGATACTTTCTCGGAATAGAGGTTGCAAGTTCCAGTAAAGGCTTGTTCATCTCTCAAAGGAGTACACTCTTGATCTATTAAAGGAAACAGGGAAGCTTGGAGCCAAACCGGCAGAAACACCTATGGATTATAGTAATAAATTCAGTACCAATATGACTCCTCTCCATGACAGTAGTCAATTCCAAAGATTAGTAGGCCGGCTCATCTATCTGACAATCACCAGACCCGATATAGCATATGCGGTTAGCTATGTCAGTCAGTTCATGCATGCCCCAACCGAGGGCCATATGGAGCTTGTTGAGCGTATACTTCGATACTTGAAATCCTGTCCTGGAAGGGGTGTTTTGATGAAGAATAATGGCCACACTAAAATCATAGGCTATACTGATGCGGATAGGCTGGAAATCCTATCGACAGAAGATCCACCACTGGTTTCTGCACCTTTGTGAGAGGAAATATAGTTACCTGGAAGAGTAAAAAACAAAATGTTGTGGCCAGATCCAGTGCCGAAGTTGAGTATAGAGCAATGGCATCAACTACTAGTGAATTAGTATGGCTACAATCTTTGCTACGTGAGTTGGGCTTTGAAGACTCATAACAACCCACGCAACTATTTTGTGACAATCAGGCTGCTACCCATATTGCATCAAACCCAGTCTTTCATGAGAGAACCAAGCACATAGAGGTCGACTGCCATTTCGTTCGAAAAAAGGTACAAGACCACACAATTGAGACTCCATACATTCGAAGAGAAGATCAAGTTGCTGATGCATTTACTAAAGCATTGCCTAAGAGTACTTTTCAGAAGTTGTTATCCAAGTTGACCTTAGAAGACATCTTCACCCCAACTTGGAGGGGGAGTGTTAGCAGGATCGGATCGCCAAGTCAGCATAGTTCTAATCTTGTTGTGAATAGATATCAAGATAAGGATCAAGATAAGGATCACATTGATTATCAAGATAAGAGTCACAATTATCTTAACCTTGTGCATCACGCACAACCCTTTGTAGATCAACTAAAGAGCTGTAAAGAGTTATCCTCTAAGTTGTACACTCCTCTATTTAAACATAATCAAACCTCCCCAGAAACATAGTTGAAAGGGGAATTTCATCCCATGGACGTAAGCCTTTGCGAAGGCTGAACCACGTAAATCAGTGTCCCTATTTATTATGGTTTTATGCTCTCTCTGTGCTCAATCTTGAACACAAAGACAGATAAAAGATACGTTTATGACTATTTTGAGTGCGTCTCTTTCTCACCATCACTATCAAAAACGTTTCTTTTAGAAGCCCAGACCCAGAAAATTAACAAATTAATGCCAGACGATTAGAGTTTCCATTCCATGCATGTACTGGAGGTAAGAAATTTACAATAAACTCTTCATTTTTATAGGAGAATGAATTTAAAGCCATGGCCACCATTTCTATTGTTTGAGTACAATAAATGGATCAAAACCCGATTCAGATAGCCTCTTAGATTCGTCGTTTATTGAAGATTCAGAAAAAAACACTTGAGAAGTTAGTTGGGACCCAAATTGGTGGATTTCCTTGAAATCAGATTTCTGACTTTTTATTTGCATCTTTGATTGGTCTCTATCCAACTTTAGGAGATCTAGTTTGAAGTTCTGAACTGCTCTCATATCTATTTGCCCCATTTGTGATGAATTTTTCAAAAACCTCTTACTTCTCCACACACAGTTTTGATTCTATGAATGATCACAAGTGGGTTTAATGTGGGTTTTTTGGGGAAGAAGATTTTATCATTTCTGTCCAAACAGAGTAGCAAACGATAACTATGATGCTCATGACTCCAGTAGTTCAATTCCTCTGTTCTTTGGAGTTATCCTAATTGGAAATCCATAATCTTTTCACAAACTCAGAATGAAGATTGATATGATCCAGCTTCTCTGATTAATGAATAATAACTCATCGCTCTCTCTCTTTCAAATAAGACAAAACTGTATTAAGAAAGCGATTCGTCATTCTGGCTCATACCCATTAGCCATTAGCCATTAGCCAGTAGCCAGCCACTCGTTTCTGTGTGCACATGGCATATGGCACAGGGCACAGTGTCTCCACAATCTTCTGTGGGACACACTTTAATTGCACCTCGAAATGAAAGACAAGGGAAGCTCAGTGTGCTAAATCTCTTCAATTTGAAGAAAGTGCAGACTGTATCCCTGATAGGTTACAAGAAGTTTTGATGAATTAAATTTTCTTAAGGTCGTATGGTTTACCATTAATAGTTTACAGTTCAATTGGGGATTAGAACTTATGGATATAATTGCAGAAAATAATTCACCTTCTTTTAAAAATGAATTTTGTGTTTATTGTCTCAGAACAATTCAATTTTAATGGTGGCAAAGCATCCTCGTTTATTTCACTGGCTATTGTTGTTCTTACCATAGTTAACCTCCCCTTGAATTTCCATTTGTCTATATTTTTTTTCTTTAGAGAAATTAACTCTTTGATCAATTTTCAAACCTTTATCCTCTTACACATGGCCAATTCCAATCGGGTTCAAACTTAACCCACCTATAGTGGGTGATTGCACCAGAGCTGCCAACTTTGTTTGAACTGCTTCTTCTTATGGACTGGATATGATGATGAAACACCTTACCTTCAACAACTTGGTGGTAGAAGAATAGCGCCGGAGTGTTTGACCGAAACGAAGAAGAAGCTCTCTGGTTCCGCCGGAGTGTTGGTCGAACGAAATGTAGAATATCTTCGCTAGTTCTGCCGGAGTGTTCGAACGAAAGGGAGACTTCCTCTGGAATGTTCGAATGAAATGAAGAAGAAGAAGAAGAGATTTTGTCTATTGTTATTAGGGGGTATTATTGGTATATCAGAATAATAAGGGCATTTTGGGGTTTAAATGAAAATATTTTGAGTGATGTCATCACCTAACAGTCCTTTTTAACGGAATGGGTACGGTTGATAGAATCTTGGGAATGCAGGGGAGGGGAGAGTCATTACTCAAAACCCAGGGGAGGTGTTTGTCATTTGGGCATAATCGAGGGGAGGGGGGAGTAATTTACTCAAAAATCAATTATAAAAATTGTGTTTCCACCAATTCAAATTGACGTCACATTGCATTATCTCATCCACATGAGAACATGACCTAGGGTTGCAAGTTTGGCCCTATCGGTTCGCACCTAACCTGACCCACCCCCGTCCTGAGCTCGAACAGGATTTGGGCTGAGATATGTAGATCCTAAGGACGGGTTAGGGTTGGAAATTTCTAACCGTGAATTAGGGTCAGGTCAAGTTAGAATTGAGGCCTCGGGCTGAGCCTAACCTGGCCCGACCTGACCCGACCCTGTTTTAAGTTATACTATAACATATATATTGATATAATATTTATTATAAACTTTAAATGACACACACATCTTGTTATATCATATATTATATATGAAAATAATAAGTGATATAATATATTTTATTGTAGTGTTATTTTATGTACAATTGATAATTTTCTCCCCGGCCCAGTCTAGCCCATGCATCTCCCTTCCCCCTCCCCATGATCAAGGCCAATCAGGGTCAGTCCAATCTGACCCTAAGGGTGGGTTAGGGTAGGATTTTTCAGGACCTGAGTCAGGGTCAGGTTGGGCTTGGGCCCACCTAAGGGGACTTAGGGTTGGGCTAGGGTTTTATAAAACCCGGCCCAACCCGACCTTGTTGCAGTCCTAGCATGACCAAATGAATGACTTTTGAAGATTGGTTGCAATTCTGGGTTTTTTTTTTTTTTTTTTCCACTGGAATTTAGCCCACTAGGGACCCACAAAGGGCCCACAAAGAACCAACACTTATTCCAAAAAAGACCTGACTTGTTGAAAGCGAAAGAAGAAAAGGGGTCTCAAACTCGAGACCAACAAACCCGAGGCACCACTACGACCAGTGGTCCCAACCATCAATCCAAGATCAATATCTCTAGATTCGCTGCAATTCATTTTGCATAATCAGAGCTATCTTAATTATTTATCTATGTTGGTGGAAATGAGGTTCTAGCTCAATAGCAGGCAACTAGGCAGTTGTGTTTTAACCCAAGTCCATGGTCGCTGGTTCGACCCTCCCAACCCACCCCTCTAGGCCTCTCTATCTTCTTGAAAGAGAATAATAATAGTAGTAGTTGTTGTTGTGATGATAATTGTAAGGAGTGCGTAGTCCTATGTAGCTAAGCGGGGAAAAGGTGTTAAGGGTTAAGAAATGAATCAATTATCTCTTCTCTATCTCTCATTCTAGGAGCTAGGCTGCTACCCTCGAAGTTAGCGTTTCTCTGTTTTTATACTCTTCTTCTCTTCAAATGGTTCAAACCCTTTTTACCCCTTGTGTATAGGGGTGTCAATTGGTCCGGTTTTGGGTTATCGGTTTGATTTTCTAGCGATTCTGGTTCTAAGGTGTCAAGACCAGATCTGGACCAATAAGCTCATCGGTTTCAAATCTGAGATCCGGGACCATTAACTAACGGGTGGTCCGGTTCCAGTTCATAATTAGGTCCAAACATGCCCTTGTTGAGCAGCCAAATATAAAGCATGTTCCCCATTGGAACGAGAAATCTCAAGCAAGCTAGAATCTTTTATAAATTATTCATTAACTACTGGTGTGTGTCCACTATGTATAATAGATATGAGAGGGGTAGAATATTAGAATTTGAGGGGCCAAGTGTCTTGCTTAGTCTTGGGTCATGTTCTAATAGCAACTGGACAACAACTGTATAATAAAAGTCATTTTAACTGTATGTTAAAATAGTAAAGATCATCTTTTAACATTTTAAAACTAAAAAAAAATGGTGCAAGACAAGTTCAACTGTATGTATTTCTTTCGATTCCAACGGTCCTTTAACGGTTCCACGGACCAGAACAGATCCGGACCAATAACCTATCACTAAGAGCAGATCTGGACTAATAAGTTATTGGGTGGATCAGTTCCGGTTTCTACCGGAACGGTTTCGGTTCAATTACCGGCTCTCGTCCAAAATTGACACCCCTACTTGTGTATCCCTTATCTAGCCCCTTATGGTTCTCTATGTGACCATTCAGTGGGGTCTTGCCTGGCCTAGTGGCCCTTCAACTTGCAAAAAAACCTAGAAAAGAAGGGTTTGAACTTTATTAAGCACATCCACCTTGTTAAGCTGTTCCTTCTTGGAGGGGTCCATTGGCTGCTTTTTTTTTTGGTCTTAGAATGATTATTGACTGTAATTTGGATGATCAAGTCAAATTTTATGGTGGTCTCCCATTTTTGGGTTCCTGTAGAGATTTTCCCCTTTGAAGTCAAAGCTTGACATTTTGACATGTGGATTATTTAAATTTTGATAATCCATCCACTAATTATGATAAATTCACATTAACAAAAAGACTTCACTCTCAGACTTTTTTGACATTCCTATAATATTCCAATATTGCATTTTGCGTGCAATGGTGCAAGCAAACCAGAATCTCCCATTAAAAAATAAAAACCAATCCACTGATAGCATGGAGCATCTAATGTTGATTTAAGGGAGGAGGGAATGAGAACTTCTCTGTGGATTACATTGCCAGTAGTTTTCCAAAATCTGCAAAAGTAGTTAGCCAGTTGTTTTAATACACCAAGGATTGAAAGAACTCACAAGGCATCAACAATTTGGATTGGTGAAGCTAGGGAGCCCGCAGGAACATAGAGAGCATTAATTAATGAGATAGGACTATTAATTATAGAGTCTTAAGAAACACTCTTAACAAAAGTAGTTAGTCAGAGGGTCTTATCCTAAATTATGCTCTTAGTCCATGACCTAACTCCTATTTTAAGAGTCTAAAAATCCTTTGTGTGTTGGCAGTTTGACCTATGGTGGTCTTCGTTAGCTCTTTCAAATAAATTTTTTTGTTTCTACAGGATTGATAAACGTGAAGAAAATTCAGGTCAGTTTCCTCCAAATTAATATGAATGTTGCTCTGGTGAATTATAGTAGTCTTCCTTTGAAAGCCTGACTGGAACTTTCATTATCCAAGTAATTAAGCAACACCTTCCCCAAACCCAACCCAAGAGTGGAAAATAAAGGATACCAAAAGAAAGAAAAAAAAGGGTGTATCTATTTATGGTGCTTATGTTTCTCATCATCAACATTGGTTTATTTATGGTTTAGATGAGTAAAGTATCCCCCTTGTAACATATGTTATCATGTATGGTTCGGATAAATATTTACTACAGTAATTTTATAGCTCAAGTTGGGAAGTATTCTCACCTTGTGCTCATCCATTCAGGCGCCTAGTAGTAACATTATGGAGTGTTGCGGCGAAATCTGAGTTGATGTCCTCCTGGGCTGAGTTGGCCTGCACAAAGAACAACAAAAGACGTACAAGGGAGTGTCGGCCTGATCCGGTTAAGATGCTCCGATGCCTAAGTCAGTTCTTTGTAACAGATCAAAAACTCAAATCCAATGAATAGGAAATGAGAGACCCCTTTACCTGAGATAGGCATTGTTATCTATAGGATTTAGATGGTAGATTGATATGTGATTTTTTAGATCAGACATGATAGGAAGTGTCCCCAATAGGAGTAGGTGTCGCCTTTATAGCTAGACACATGTTGGTTTGAGAGTCACAAGGAAAATATGACCTTAACTGAGCTAGGCTTTGGTCAGGTAAGTTTACCATGCGAGTTCAATTTGTTTGCTGCCCAAACTTCGGGTTATGTTCAATGGGTTTGCCGATCTAGCGTGACATGGGGCTATATGCTGATAGGTAAGCAGATGAGCTGTCCGAGTGGACTAGGCCGATACTTCATCTCAGTTTCTTGGTTGAATCAATAACCGACTAGGCACAACGGGACCTGGTTGTCGTCTGCTAGCCCGA
Source organism: Telopea speciosissima (assembly GCF_018873765.1). Taxonomy (NCBI): domain Eukaryota; kingdom Viridiplantae; phylum Streptophyta; class Magnoliopsida; order Proteales; family Proteaceae; genus Telopea; species Telopea speciosissima. Next base: position 82,359,055 of record NC_057916.1, on the reverse strand, counting down.
CCCGAGTGGTCAAACCAAATGTGGTTTGATTTGCTAAGACCTCATGCAGTTCGATCTAGGTCGGCTACTGGTCTGGCCATTCTTCCTTGCCTTGCCACATGTCACTCAGGGATTGGTTGGTCACAACATGATTCATCATGGAGATAGCCCCTTGGATTGCTAAATTTTAGGGGGAGTGGAAACATTGGAGACACCGGGAAGCTTGGAGTTTGTAGTATTGTGTATCACATTTGGAGGGAGCATAATGGTAGTTTATTTCGTAACAAAACAAGACCAAGGTCAATGCACATTTGGGACATTAAAGCTGAGATTGCAGACAAGTGCCACTCCATCACATTCAAAGGGAAGCCTCTTCTTCCTGTAATAGCAGGATGATGGAGTATTGGGGAGTCTCTATGTTACCCATGACAACCATGCCTTGCCGCTTCCTTTGGAAACTCCTAAGGCATTGATGCCTTAGACATCCATATGCCCTATTGTTGTAGGGTTTTTATTGTTGTTGTTGTTGTATCTTCCTTTTTCATAGGAGGGTCTTATCTTGTATACATGTATACAGGTTTTTTATCTTCTTTTTGAATAAATTGATTTCACCTATCCCAAAAACAAAAACAAAAAAAACCCTTTTTTTTTTTTTTGGGGTGCAAAGATCTAATCATTTCCTTGAATCAAAAAAGGGGATACAATGTCCAAGATCTCCCCTAGAAAGAGGGGGGGGGGACCAAGAAACAGCTCTACTGGCAAGAAAGAGCCCATTTTGAAATCTTGTGGGTTAACACATTCCCATCACGACTAACATAGGCAAAGCTACAAAATGAGAAAGCAGATTTTAGGATGCAAATATCTTGCACAACACTAGAGATAGAAGAAGGAGGAGGAGTTGTAAAAGGGGGCAAACACTCGATGAGGGAAAGACAATCCGATGACAACCAAAGCGAAGAAACTCCAAGCCTGCGAGCAGACACAAGAGCCAAACGGATTACCAAAGCCTCACCAACCAATGCCGGTGCCAACGCAAAATGATCAGTTGCAATTAATCAAAAACTGCCTTCCTCTTGGGTAAAAAACAATGCAGGCAACACTGAGAGCCTTGGGGCTGTTGCATGTAGCTGCGTCCACAAAAAGGGAGAAAACTCCTGCCGGCCGAGTGGGGGGAGCCAACCGCAAGGGCCCAGAAGCAGAGTACTGGGGGGAATCCGAGGGAAGAGATAAGACCTCCTCGATACCCCTATCAACCGATGTAATCCAAGACCTGAAAGGAGGAACCGAGGACTTGAAACATCGGACATTTCTCACTTTCCAAATCTCCCAAGCAACAATAGCATGCGAAGTAAAGCAGATTCTTCTTTCCTTCTTGGAAGCACCAGGGGGGCCACACCACATAGGGATCCAGTCCGAGAGAGAGAGGTTCAGGAACTCACTGCATACTGATTAGAACACAACATTCACATCATGAGAAATGTCATTTTTTGGGATCCGGATCCTCTCCAATGAGGAGTGTGCCCAATGAGTGTCCAATGAGCATCCAATGGCTAGGTTGGCTGAGCGTGCACCGGGATATGTGCCAGCCAGTTTAGCTGTTGGATGCCTCATTGGGCATTCATTTGGCGATCTCCTCATTGAAAAAGGTATTGCAAGTAAGTATTGACCATCACTAATATTTTTTGCGACAGAAAAACCTCATCGGCATTCCAGTAGTTAAAGTGGTATCGCAAAAAACAACTAACAAAAAGTCTCCCGATGGGAAAGATATTTAGTCAACGGATAATATTTTTCATTGTTAATAATCTATTTAACGTGAACTATCGTAACGAGTTTTTTTAGTCGTTGAAAAGTACATTACCAAGAAAATTCCATCGCTAAAAAATTTATTTTTATCTACAAAAATATTTTTCCTGCAATTACATCCATACATTGTCATCTAAAAATAAAAAAAAATTTAACTATTACCAAGAAAATTCCATCGCTAAAAAGTACATTACCAAGAAAATTCCATCACTAAAAAATTTATTTTTATCTACAAAAATATTTTTCCTGCAATTACATCCATACATTGTCGTCTATCTTAAAAAAAAAAAAAATTAAGTGTACATACATGTGACATAAGAATTCCTTGCTTTCATTTCACTTAAAAAAATTCTATACATCAAAAAATTTGCCTCTAAAAAAAAATTCATTATTAATGTTGGGAGTACTCCTCCATCAACAAATGTAATCAACTTATAGGCAAGAGGCCGGTGAGTGTAGATGGTGAAGAGAGTAGTAATCTACATATATACTCAATTCCTGGCACTCACAAGAGGTGAGTGTGGTGATAAGATGCATGGCGACATGAGAGTCTCTTCGATCCTTCGTGATGATGAGAAGCTTAATCGAAGATTGCTCTTGAAACGTTTGTGCCTTATTACTGTAGGTACGTCTGTATTTCTGGACTTCCCCACAAAATCCTGAATTCTCTTTAGAGCTACTTCCATGGTCTCATCATCCATGTTTGCAAAGCACACCCTAAACCAACCAGGCTCTGAGCAATGAAAAGAAGAACCTGGAGAAACATTGAGCTTAACATCATTCACTATGACACGCCATAACACCATCTCTGCTTCTAGTGTTGGTTCTTTGAGGAGTTTCCTTAAGTCCATCCAACAAAATAGACCAGCATTACTCTTCAAGCATCCAATTCCTACTTTACTAAGCTCCCTTGTGATGACCTCATACCTTGTTGATAGCCTATTTGCATTCTCAGCGATAAACCTTTCTACAAACACATCATCTGCTAACATAGATGCGATCAGGTGCTGCGTCTGTGTGGAGACTAGTCCAAAGCTTGACATCTTGCGAGCAATGTTCACGACCTCATCGTTGTATGAGTAAACTATGCCGACCCTGAAGCCTGGGAACCCCATATCCTTTGAGAGACTATACACGATATGAACGAGATCTCTGTTCAAGGTATCGTCTTCCTCTAATATCTCAGCGATGCTTATGAATTTGGGTTCGCTAAAGACAGTGGCTGCGTATATCTCATCGCAGACCAGGTGGATGTTCTTCTCATTGATGAATCTTACTATGGTTTGCAGTGTCTCTCTGTCCAAAATGGTTCCTAAGGGGTTAGATGGATTGGTGATCAAGATGCCCTTTACGTTGATGTTGGCTTCTTGGGCTTTCTGATATGCTACCTCCAATGCAGCTTTGGTGATCTTGAAATCGTTAGAGCTCTCGCAAACGACCGGAATTAGTTGCACTCCTGTTCTCCATCTCAAATCTCGATCGAACCTGCAATTGGTATGTAACTTATTTAGTAAAAAACTAAAACAGAGTTAATCAAGACAATAAAGAAATTTGGACAGAGTTATGAACCTTTTAAGTCGATCACATATAGAGTTAACTACGTATTAAATGATGTTGTTTGACTAATGCTACGGTCTTTGCCTACTTGATTAGCTCCATTTGAATTGACTTTAGAGTTAGGACTTCTATTCCAACTATCAATTCTGATTAATAGAAAGGTCGATTGCTTGTTATTCTAACTTGCTTAGTGTTTTTTTTCTCCTAATTATGGTATGACCATTGCAGTTGGTTGCTGCGACTTTGACAAATTAAAAGTTGGAAAGAGTGTAGGGACGAATGATCAACCATGAGGAAAAATTCGAGCAAACAATTATACACAACACGAGAAATTTAACTCGTGGGAAACTTTAGACACAAGCAAGTAGAGATCACATATAAGATACAAATTGGTGGAGAGAAATTTTTTGGTATAGTGAAAAATCCTTGGTTCTCTCATGTGGATGTTGGCATTCGTATCAACCATGGACATCAAATTCCTCTTATTGTGTGTGATTATTTGCTTGTTTCCTTCCTCATGGTTGCACAGTGGTCCCCAATAGAATGAGTGTAATTCCACTTCGGTGAAAGTTGGGAACCTAGGACTTATACAACAATCCATAAAAGACCCACCAAAAGATCCATTAAGTTGACATTTATATTAGCTCCCCTCCCTTGTATACAATTATTGAACCTAATCCACATTATTCTCTAAGTTACTCATTTTTTACTCTCTCTCCATTAAAGCTCAAATATTTGAAAAAAGGAGAAGGAGGAGAAGAGAGGAGGACAAGAGAAAGAGAGAGATACATACGCTGGGTAATAAGGTGAGGGGACCAGGAAGGCATCACCAGGATCGGCCAAACAAAAGGTGATCATCTCGTTAGCTCCGGTGGATCCACCACCCATAACTATCCGATTTGGATCGAATGTGACTCCTCTCACTTTCCCCATAAATTTCGCCACAGCCTATCGCATTTGAGACACCCACAAAATTTGATTAATTAATGTAATAATAAAAAATGTTTATGATTTACTCTGCTTCATAGTGAGCGAAAAACAGAGTTTCTATATGACCTTACCTCTCTAAATGCTGGCAAGCCATGGTAGTCCTGAAAGATGGCAATTTCCCTGAATTCTTCGACTCCTTCTGTGGTGCAGATAGATGCTTGTGGGTTTCTTCTAATCCAATCTTGGATCAAGTCGAAGCAAAGCTGCATTTTCAATAAATAACAAGAAAATTGAGTTTGACTCTGTTTTTAAGATTTGAAAGTTGAAACCCATTTACAGTAAGCATCGATTAAATAATTTCATATGTGAAGAACATACCTGATTTTCTGCAAGACCCATCTGGATAACTCCATTTGGGTTTTGGGTTGAGTGGAAAGGATTGTTGTCGTAGGCTTTCCAACCATCAAAATATGGAGAGTGTTCGCCGTGTCCATGGTTGGTTGCTATCTTAGATAATAGCTGCCTGTGTTGCTCACTTGATGTGGAACTCATCATTCAATGTAATTGCAAAGCTAACTAGAGAGGGTTTGAATAGTAGATGCAGCAAGTACTGGGTAGAACTCGCAGTGAAAGATGGAGACTTTGAACTCAGAGGAGAGAAGAATTTATAGGCAGAGAGTTTCAAAGTTCAAAATTTTCAGAACCAGTGGAAAACCCAGAAGTCCTTCCTAAGCACAGAGGCGTAATTGCTTGCGTTTTAATTCCAAAAATAAATAATAAAAAGATAAGCAAGTGGGGATTTTTTTTTGTTACCCTCTTTTGTGGTGGCCACTATTGGTTTGAAGTTTTTAAATTTGTTTTTCTTTTCTTCAAATGAAACTTCCCATGAACGATCTCAAGAGTTCCTCCTTTGGAAACGCAAGGAGAGGGAAGGGACTCAGAGGGGAATTTTAGTCAATGGGACCTACAATTTCGAAGAAAATTTGAGGTCCTTTTGAGGTTATCTTCTAAGTTGACCAATACAAGCTCCCAAAGGGCAAAGCCAACTGTGATGCAATTCGCCCAGTCGGACCAGTTGAGGGTCAATGAAATTCAATTGGGTTGGTAGGGTTCTCATTATCTTCATCAAAATTCGAATCAAGGGAATCTTTCAAACCTAAGGACTGAAAACAAAAATCCAAATTTTCTCCTTCACTGTGGAAGTCTTGCCAAAAGACTTAACTTTTTAATTGCATCATTAACAGAGGGTTGCCTTTGTGATTACGAGGCAATCCAAAGTCAATTTGGAACCTCTACTATCGAGCTGCCCGGTAGGACCCTACTGCCAAAACACAGCAAGGCAGTAAATGATCGCCTTACCCCCATTCGGGCAAGGTGCTCGGGCATGGGTAAGGTGGTCATTCCCTGCCTTGCTGTGTCTTGGCAGTAGAGTCCTGTCGGGCAACTCTGCAATAGAGGATCTGAATCCAATGCAATAAATGGAGCTTCATGGTCAGGAATGGGGTTTATCATAGGGTTTAGTCTTATATATATTGATAGAATAGTATAAGATTGTTGGGTTTATGACCTTGGGAAGGATTTCTTTACCTTGAAGTTCTGGTTTCTAGATTGGACCTTTTCAAATGAGATTAGAATGAGTCATCTGTTTACCGGCCATTAATTGGAAGACCCATGGCCTAAAGTTGGGGAATTGATGCAATGAGTGTAGTTTTTTAGGTAAGAATTTAGGGAAGATTTTAATTTCACATTGATCAAGTAGTGTGCGATTGCTAGACTTATAATTCTAAGAAGACCCTATTTTCCCTGAAGCTTGGTATTTTGGATTAGACACCTTAAAAAATTTCTACCCATGTGATGGGCATGGAACTAAGCGTATATAGGGTTATTTTTCAATCTCAAAACGTGAAACTATGGATACTTTGGTTGGTCTACTACTAATTAGGGGCAGTCAAAGGCATTCATATAGTTCATGGAATTGGGATCAGTATCGGTTGCCGGCAAAACCAATACCAATACAAAATCGGACATATCACTGCTACTTAAAAAACCCGTATCCATTTTATATCGACCAATCCATATTAATATCGATCACAACTGATATCAATACAGCTCAACCGATACCGATTCCTAAATCCATGGCTAGTGGGAACTCTTGAATAAAACTAATTTTATATTTGATCAAATTAGAACCAAAATTTAACAAAAATAACCCAAAATTTTTGGAATTAGGTGACAATAGATAATAATAGTACATGTGCGTGTCTCACATTTTTTTAGTCTAACATGCATATGGGAAAAACAAGAATGCATGGTCTGTCATATTCAAGAGTAGCCTTGCTATTTTTGTAGCACAAAAATTCAAAGGAACCTTCAGCCCTCTCTCTCTCTCTGGTTAATTCAGTCTATTATCAAATTTGCATTTGTTTACAATCATCAAGGGGAACCGGGCTTTGATTCATTTTGGGAACAATGGTGGATTTTTCTCTCAAGAATAGTACAAGGACCATGCATGTGTTAGGTATTTGATCGATACAAAATTGATGATGAAACGTGTTAAATCAAACCATTTAACCTATCTTATACTAGACTAATCCAATCTAACGCACATATATATACTAGAGTGACCCCAATTTGATACATAACACCATATTAGTTACCAAACAAATATTGTCTCAAAGTATGTGTTTGTTGTGTGGCTCACATTTTTAGAGTTTTAACTCACCATAAAGAAAACAAATGTACGTTCATCCAAGCACATGCACAGCCGAGGGAAAGAGAAAAGGATGATGGCGAAATGAAGACGCAGAGGATGACGAAATGAGTTCAAACAGGTAAAACTAGATTTGTTGAAGGAGATGAGGTGTCACACACTCACTGGAAGATTCTAAAAAGAAGGCAATGGCCAGTGGGGGAAAGCTAGCTGGAATGAAAACGGCACAAGTGAAGTGAAGTCCCACGTACCTTCTTGTTATTTTTTTTTGTTGTTGTGTAAAAATATAAACTTGGGGGTGAAAAGACTACTAATAGAGCATTTTGAAGAATTGACTATGGAGGAGATCGATGAGCTCACAAAAGTTGACAATAAAAATTTAGATTAGCCTCCACCATGTTAATTATTAGTAGGTAAGCTGCTTGGAGGGTAAGATGTTATTGGTGAAGTTTGATCTCAGTCCCATCACGAATGACTGTAATGATATTTTGATGGATCGTTTCATCTTTGAAACGCGTCAATATGGTAAAAAATTTCATACACTAACGTCTTTGGCACTGACCTGTAAAGTTCATCAAGAGTTTTGATTTTATATGTATTTTTCAGCAGTTTTTTACTCTTTGAGATTAAGATTTTTTTATAAAATATTATTATTTCTTTGAGAAATGTGAAAAGATTTTATATTTTACTTTATAAAAATTAGTGAATTCATACTATAGCTCGATCGTGGATCGAGCTTGCCTTCTTGGGGGTGAAACCCACGCAAAGCTTGTCTTTCTCTTTACAGTTTCTTTTTAGAGATCGTCATTTTGGACTTTTTTTTTTCTGAACACGAGTGAAAAAAAGATCTTCGTAACTTTATTTCTACTCTGATTATAAGTGATAGTAAACTCCCACACACTTAGGTATGTCCCCAGTTGCTCCCCACCGCCATCCTCAGTTGGGTTGGGTTGGTGCAATCATCAATCATGGTTGAATACTTGAATGGTATGACTAGCTAACGCGTTTCTGTATGTATTTTCCATGTCACAATTTCAATGTTTTATTTTCTTATCTGGTACAACTACAGGTGTCATGTTAAGAGGCTTATTCTTCAAGACTCCCCTCTTATGTTCTTGAATTGGGTAATCCGTACTCTTACCCATAATGGTTAGGGTATGGTGTGACCCTCAACCCCTTCATCAGAAGGGTTAGCTAGATATCAACAGGGTTTTAACAATTGGGAATCGGATCGTTGTACCAATCAATTTGGATTGCAATCGTGATTGATCCCGATTTTCACCGATTCGACATGGCCTTTTCACAAACGAAAACCCTCGAAATTCCATGTTTTTGGACCAAATGAAAATTTTATGAAATTTGGTTGCAATTTATTTTTTCTCTCTTCATTGATGGAATTAAGAAAGAGAGATGGCAGTGATTAAAAGCCTTAAAAGTCTTTCAAAACAGTTCAATCAAGATTCACATGAGTGAGGGGCCATAGTTATACATGTGAACCCGGGATCACCATAGCCCTTTCACCTCTTAAGCACTTTGTGTAAACAAGGGTTTCATCTTGATGACCTATATTAAGCAGATCCTTCTTTGGGAGGGGACCATTGGCTGCTTTTTTAAGTCTCAGTGACTTTGTTTTTTGATGGGTCAGGTCAGAAATTCTATTTATTGGGTTACAGAGATTTTTCATCTTTCTCTTTCTAGAGTGGGAAGTCAAATCTTGATATTTTTACACGTGGACATGGTTTGAGGTATCGGTATCGTATTGTCCAATACGGGTGATACGTAACGATTTTTTTAGGAGTCGATTCGGATGGCATGTTGATACTGTATCGATGACATGGTACGAATAAAGGTAAAACAGTCAAAAAAACTTGTTTTTAAAAAAAAAATCAAGAGTAAAAATTTGTTCAATACGATCGATCTATTCTGATACCATATCAGTATCGTATCAGTTTTGCAGGTGATCAATTCCCGATTCGATACCGTGCACTAAAACCATGCACATGGACCATTCAAACTTTGACAATCCATCTACTAATTATGACAAATTTTCAAGGAAAAGAAAAGAAACATTAGTTACCAAAAAATAGAAAGGAGACATTACTCTCCAAAATCAGCCAAAGTAGTTACAATTAGCAGGTTGTGTTCATACATCTAATTAAGATTAAAAATTACTCTCTTTGGCAAAAAGAACCAGAAGGCATCGATAATTTGGATTAGTGAAGGTAGGGAGCAGGAACATAGAGAGCATTATTTGATGAGATAGGACTCTTTTAGTGCCTTGTGGAACACTCTTTACAAAAGTAGTTAGTCAGAGGGTCTTATCCTAAATTATACTCTTAATCCATCACCTAACTCTTATTTTTAAGAATCTTAACATTCTTTGTGTGTTGGCAATTTGACCTATGGTGGTCTTCATTAGATCTTTCAAATGTATATGAAGAAACTTCAGGTCAGTTTCCTCCAAATTAATATGGATGTTGCTCTAGTGAATTATAAGAGTTTTCCTTCAAAGCCTGATTGGAACTTGCACTGTTTATTATTATTAGTGTAATTACACTTCTACCCCGACCCCCATCTAGTGGTTGTAAGGCACGATCGTGCATGTACACAGTCATGCATAAAAATTGGGTCCTATAGTTTTTATGGGAGAGGGATAGGCACATAGCCCTTGTGCAGTAAACTAGCAGATGGCATCAATGGGGGCATGGGACGAGACATTATACAGGAGGGGCTAGGGGAGTCATTTAAAAGGAGAGAGAGAGAGAGAGAGACCCAATTGCTATCCATTAGATGGATTTTTCTGCCGCGAAAAGTGAGGGTTTTTATTTCTGTCCTTAAAAGTATTTTTTTATTTTAGTGTAGATACCCATGTTCCGTCCCTAAGGCCATGGAAAGTGATGGTTCTTATTTCCTTTCCTTTTCTTTCCTTTTCTTGTCGATCCAATCCACACCATGAGGGATTCATCCTCACAAGTTTCCCACCCGCTTTTATTATTGAAACAAGCGGGGCCTAATTGAAACAGTTGAGGAGGCAAAATGATCGCCCCACCCCTAATGAAAGGTGAAAATCCGACCCCAAATACAAGCGCACTCTCATTAATTGACTGTCATGGGCGGATGGCCCCTGCGCACCCCCACAGAGAACGCTCCACCATGCTTTATATATGAGTTTGTGGCTTTCCACCAACAAACTGTTCAGTTTAAAATTTTACTTTGACCCTGTTAAACCCTGACAAATCATGGAAACCCTAAATTAAAGAAGAAAGAAGTGTAGTTGCTCTCAACCAAAACCGTGGGAGGAGCTTATGAATAAAGTACAATGCCTTTGATGGTCAAGAATCCAAATCAAAGGAAATATATCCAAGATAAATAGGAAACAACAGTACATCCTAATAATCCTATACAGGAAATTTAATCAAAGTTAATCACATCCGATATGGTCCATTAATAGAACCAATCATACAAGCTTCTTGATGATGAGAAGCTAGCTTAATCGAAGATTGTTCTTGAAATTTTACTACTAATTACTACTGCATGCAGGTACCTCTGCTTGTCTTGACTTCCCCTCAAAATTTTGAATTCTCTTAAGAGCTACTTCCATGGTCTCATTATCCATGTTTGCAAAGCACACCCTAAACCAACCAGGCTCCGAGCAATGAAAAGAAGAACCTGGAGAAACATTGAGCTTAACATCATTCACTAGGACATGCCATAACTCCATCTCTGCTTCTAGTGTTGCTTCTTTGAGAAGTTTCCTCAAGTCCATCCAACAAAATAGACCAGCATTGCTCTTTAAGCATCCAAGACCTACTTTACCAAGCTCCCTTGTGATGATCTTATACCTTGTTGATAGCCTATTTGAACTCTCAGCGATGAACCTTTCTACAAACACATCATCTGCTAACATAGATGCTATTAGATGTTGCGTCTGTGTGGAGACTAGTCCAAAGCTTGACATCTTGCGAGCAATGTTCACGACCTCATCGTTGTATGAGTAAACTATACCAACCCTGAAGCCTGGCAATCCCATATCCTTTGAGAGACTATACACGATATGTATGAGATCTCTGTTCAAGGTATCGTCTTCCTCTATTATCTCAGCGATGCTTATGAACTTGGGTTGGCTGAAGACAGTGGCTCCGTATATCTCATCACAGACTAGGTGGATGTTCTTGTCGTTGATGAAGCTTACTATGGTTTGCAATGTCTCTCTGTCCAAGATAGTCCCTAAGGGGTTTGATGGATTGGTGATCATGATGCCCTTTATGTTGATGTTGGCTTCTTGGGCTTTCTGATATGATACCTCCAAGGCTGCTTTAGTGATCTTGAAATCGTTAGAGCTCTCGCAAACGACCGGAATTAGTTGCACTCCTGTTCTCCATCTCAAATCCCGATCGAACCTGCAATTGGTATGCAACCCATTTAGTTAAAAAACTAAAATTAACAGATTTAAGACAAGAAAATGGGAGATTATTCCTACATCGGCTACTAACATATCCCCCACTCATACACTGAGAGTCCCGCCACCTAAAAGTTACAATTTTTGGGGCTCTTCTCCAGCCTTGCGGGAGCTGAACGGTCCAGCACTCGAAAACCACCCCAAAAAACAAGGGTTGGTCATTTCACAGGGGGGTGGGTGGTTCAATGACTAGATCATCCCTGTTTTTGTTGTCGTTTAGGGACTGAAAGAAATCCAACGCACAACTGATGAAAACTTTACACGATATCAGAGTGGATTTTCATTGCATCCACGTGTCCGCAGTACATACAGACACTGCCACGTGGATATAGAAAGAGAAGGCAAATGTTAAAAAATAAGAAAAGAAGGCGAAGAGAGGAGGACAAGAGAGAGATAGGGATACATACGCTGGGTAATATGGTGAGGGGACCAAGAAGGCATCACCCGGGTCGGCCAAACAAAAGGTGATCAACTCGTTGGCTCCGGTGGATCCACCACCCATAACTATGCGATCGGGTTCGAATGTGACTCCTCTCACTTTCCCCATAAACTTCGCCACAGCCTATCACATTTGAGAGACCCACCAATGTCAGTATTGTAAATATCGAACACTTTGATAGAGTTAATTTAATATCAAATACCGATTTGAAGAACAAAGTGATTGATCCCCCATATGATCTTACTTCTCTAAAGGCCGGCAAGCCATGGTAGTCTTGAAAGATCGCAATATCCTTGAATTCTTTGACTCCCTCTGTGGTGCAGATAGATGCTTGTGGGTTTCTTCTAATCCAATCTTCAATCAAGTCGAAGCAGAGCTGCAATTTTGCAATAAATAACAAGAAAATGAGTTAGTCTTCTATCATATTTGGATGGAGCAAAATCTTAGAAATTGGTCGAGACAGTAGATATACAACTATACATCAAATTTGGGAATCGATCTCATTTTAGGTTAGGGGTAAGGTGCAAGTCTTCTAAGACTATTGCATTGATCCCCCCCCCCCCAGTATAGGTTCATGATTTCTTATTGGGATTTATCTATTCAGCTTATGGTTCCTGTTGCTTCCCCTGGTTAAGGGTGGTGATACATTCTCATTGGCCCCTGCACTGGTGGAGGAGGGGCCATGTAGACGGATAAAAATTTTCGTGCAAATCAGATAGCTAGCATAGAGATGCCAATGATCGAAGGCGCGAAAATGGAATCCCACTCTGATTAAAAGGGATATTTTTGAAAAATACTAATACTTAAAAGGGGTATTTGGAGTACCCATAGGGGAAGGGGATTAAATATTTCATTTGGACGGATGTGATGAGTCTTATTGTAATTCAGACCTGATTTTCCGCAAGACCCATCTGGATGACTCCATTTGGGTTGTGGGTTGGGTGGAAAGGGTTGTTGTCGTAGGCTTTCCATCCATCAAAATATGGAGAGTCTTCACCGTGTCCATGGTTGGTGGCTATCTTAGATAATAGCTGCCGCTGCTTGTGTTGCTCACTTGATGTGGAAGTGGAACTCATCATTATCCAATGTAATATGCAAAGCTAGCTAGCTAGCTAGAATGGGCAAGATGCAGCAAGTGCTGGGCAGAGCAAGCAGTGAATGGCTAGCTACCGATGCAGTGAAAGATGATGGAGTCTTGAACTCAGAGGACAGAAGTATTTATAGGCGATACTGGAAGTGGAGGCAGGTATTAAAGGAGAATGAAGAAAGAAAGAGAGATTTTCAAAGTTCAAAATTTCCACAAAGCTGAAGAAGATCCAGGGAGTACTAGCTAAGCACAGACGATAAGGTCGTGTCATTCGTTTGCTTGCGTTCAACATACTCTATTAAAACATATGTGCGGTTAAGTTTTCCTCCACCCACGTTGAATGGGATTTCATTCTCTACAGAGGGGGGGGGGAAGGTGCAAGAGCAATTCGGCTATCCTCCAACCGTGGCGGGAGCTGGAGGATCCAGCCTAGTCAAAACAGCAGTGTTTGAATCATTTCACAGGCGGACCCACCACGGTTGGAGGAGAACCAAATCCATGCAAGAGAGCTTCGGGAGAATATTTTGGAAACATACTAAAACCCCGTAAGGGTTTGTGAACTCTAAATTAGTTTTTTATTTTGATAAAAACCCTAAAAAGTGGGTGAACGGTCATCTATAGGTGATAGAAAATTTTCTCCAATTATTTATGGACAAAGTTTTGCTCCACCCATAGAGAACGGTTCACCCACCATCCTAGGGCTCACAAAGCACAAATCCCTCCTAGTGTTTTTGTATGTTCCAAAATACTCTCCTAATACCCATTCCCACCCTCTCGATGAATGGGATCCTATTCACCGTGGGTGGAGGGAAACTCGATTTTTTATTTATGTTTAAATACAATTCTATATTTACTCTTATAGCTCGTGGGAGTTATTTTCTTTTTCCGGTAGTTAGCTATACTAATGGCGTTAATTAGTTTGAACTTGTTCTTCTCCTGAGAAAATTTCTTATGAAGTGAAACTTCCCATGAAGGATCTCAATTCTCAAGAGTTCCATCAAGCTACCTCTTTTGGAAAACGCATGGAGATTTGAGAGGAGATGGAAAAGCATCAAAGGGGACTTTTAGTCAATGAAAACTAATATTTGCAAGAAAATTTGAGGTACTTTTGAGGTTATCCTTTAAGTTAACCTATCGATCCGAGTTTCCAAAGGTCAAACCAACTGGTTACATGTCGCCACATCAGACCAGTTGGGGGTAATCAATAAAATTCACATGGTTCTCATTATCTTCATGGAAATTGGAATAAGGGAATCTTCATAGAAAGATTTTTAAAAAAATGATAAATCCATTATTCTAGATACAATCTGAAGGGAGAGTAAAACTGCATACATTATGATTCTCTCTAGACCCTACAGCGGCGGGAGCCTCGTACATTATTTTTTTATATGAAAATTTTGTTAATAGACTTAAGGGTTTTAAGGTACTACTCTAAAGTAGATGCAATGAGTGCAATTCTGTGATCAAGAATAGGATTTAGTCCTACATCGATATGGTTGAAAGAACCCTCTCTATCTTTATATTTGAATTTTTGGGTTGGATGTTGTCAAACGTTATTCAAAAGGATTGTCTGTATACCGATCAATAATTCTGGAATCTGTATGAGTTGATGCAGTGACTACAGTTCCTCAACTAGGATTTTAGTTCCACATCATTTGGGATAGTGTATGACTATTGAACTTATGGACCCTCTTATGATCTTAAGAATAGTCTTTCCACCCTGAAGTTTGGATTTTTTTTGTTAGACATCATCTAAACACTTGCTCACCATTTGGTGGGGTATGAAACTAAATATAAAATTATTTTCTGATCTCAATATGTGAAACTATGGATGTTGGTCCATAAATTGCCTCTTTCTTACGACTAATTAGGGACAACTAAGCTAATAATTTTCTTCCCTCCCAATAATAGAACTGATTTGGGATTTGATTAACTTTTAGAACCACATTTTTTAAAAAATTTCTAATTTTTTTCAAATTAGGTGTAAAGATTCGGATCGGACATGGATCCGATGTGTGACACCCACACTTAGAACAGTACCGGACCATGTTAGGTAACAAAATAGTGTGTTAGTATGTGTTGTGTGACTCACATTTTTTCAAAGTTTGACACCCCATCATAACATATATAGAGAGAAAAGAATGTAGGTTTATTCAAGCACATGCACAGCTATGGTTCGAAGTTGGATTCTCACAATCCATCCCAACGTGCTAAATGTATGAGAGAGAGAAGATAATGGCGAAATGACGACGTAGATGATGACGAAATGTGTTTGACGAAATGCGTTCAAAAAGGCAATTGGGAACATAGATTTGTTGATGGACTCGAGATTAGGCGTGTGGCCTTAGAATGATAAAAGAATAGCTTTCTACTCTGTTTTCGTACGTAATTATAAGGAGTAGTAGTAAACCCCAACACACTGTACGTACGTCTCCAGTTGTTCCGCCCCACCGCCATGCGCACTTGGGGGCTGGGGTTGGTGAATGTATGGTTGATTGGCGACCAGTTAACGTGTTTCTCTACTTATTTCCATGTCTCTGTTTCAATGTTTTTGGTTTTTTTTCTCCTTTTCTTTCTGGCTCAACTTCTCTCAAGTGTACTTGTCCTAGTAAGATGCCGATTCCACAGGGCACGGCCTTAAATCCTTAATTATTCTACCTTTTTATTACATTTTATGGATTCAAGGATGGCGATGGTGTGAGTTTTATGGAGAAAAAGAATTTGTCACACCAACTCAAAAGGGTTAACCGCTCGTGGAATGCAAATAAACACAAACACACACCGCACCCACCCACTTGATGTGGGACTAAACTCCATTGTTGGTGGGGAGGGGGGGGCGCAGGGGCCAAGCAATATCTAATTTTGTTGTTACCTGGGTTGTAAGAACTTTTCTATTATATATCAAGTTGCAACTAAAGAAATGGAATAAATTCACTTCCCCTTTGGGTTCACAAATATCTTCCTAGATTTTTTGTATTTTTAAAATGCCTTTTGAGATTTCATTTCTATGATTGTGAGCCAATTCGTGCAGCCCAGGTAACAGCAAAATGTGTCCCATGTCTTATGTTCATCGTGAACCTACTTTAGCATCAAATTTTCATAAACATCTCACACAAGTTCAGACATGAGATATACATATGGATAAAATTCTCTGCATTTGGGGTGCAGGGTGAACCCAAACACATGGGGGTGGATGAACTGACTGGCCCACCCCCCCTGAATGACCAAAATCCTACCCTTGTCCCGCCTCCATGTGTCTGGACGTAGCCTATCTCCAGATGTGCTCCCACGCAGAGAACATCGCCCCATAAACTAACATTCAAACCATATTTATAGGCTTGACTCTTAATTATGTGTTATCTAATTTATTTATTGAAATATGCCTAATCTTAATTATTAATCACAAAACAATACTGTACATACTTAATCCACTTCCCCCCCCCCCCCTCTTCATCTTATAGTCGTAGACTCATACCTTGGAGCTGAGGACTTTGACGTGAGAGAGTATTTCTATTTTCTAGGAAGTTGATATGCGCCTCTGACAGAATTATAAAAATGTTGTTCTCATTCAAGAAAAATATTATAAAAAATCGTTACAATAGCAGTCACTAATAAAAATGTTGTGCAGGGTTTGAACTTGACGTAAGAGACATGATCTCAGTTCCATGAGAGTATGACTAATAACTTCTTTAGATTGGCTGCAATTCATTTTGTTAATCTGAGCTTTCAAATTTGTGTTGGGTAGTCTACCCCTTGGCTGCAATTCAGTCACTTTGCGAAAGCAGGGGTAAGGCTGCATACATTATTGTTATGTATGTCTCGAATTCTTGGACCCGTTTCGAAGAATGACCCGCTTCGACATTTTTGGTGACGACCTGAATGGAACTTTTTCTGAGATCTGTTATTGGCCCAAGCCAAGAGCCCACCACTGATCTTGTTGGGGGTGCGGGGACGAAGCCCCCGTGGTACGGTCCTACCGACCCGATGGATCGACCCGGATCCGATGGAGGAGTATTTATGTTCCTTACTCGCTTTATTGTAAAGAGAGTGGAAGATTTTGGGGTTTTCGTTCTAGGGTTTCTGAGAGAGCAGTAGCAATGATTTGGGTGCTTTTGAGAGTTTTCATTGTAATTTTTTTCCGTTTTACATAGTGAATCATCTTCGTCTTCGCCCATGGATGTAGCACACCATACTGGTGTGTGAACCACGTTATATCTCTTTGTTCTTTTGCTTGATTCTTGTTTCTTTTCGTGATTTTGTTGGTGTTTGCTATAACAATTATGACCCTCTCCAGGCCCTGCAATGGCAGGAGCCTCATTCACAAGGTATGCCCTTCAGTCTACCCCTTGGTATGTCGGAATCAATGGCTCGTGTAATGGACAAGCCCATAGAAACCATAAATCATATTGAGTGGGAAGGCAACAATACGATAGATAGTAAGACTAGATCACCAATCCTATGAAAAGGTAAGTTTCGATTAGCCTGTAAACCGAGCACAGATCTGGAGACGGTCATGTGAATGGATTCCACGTGAGTGGCCTTGGAAGGCCTTGGACGGTACTTGTACAAGAACATGATCTGTTCAATCAAGATTCACATATCTGAAAAAGACAATATATGTTGTCAGACGTGATCAATAGAGCGGGCATAGTAGTAGGGTGAACCGGGATCACTATAGCCCTTTCACCTCTTTAGCTCTTTGTGTAAACAAGAGTTTCAACTTGGAACTTTTGTTAAACAAAAACAAAACCTTCTTTAAAAATTCCCATTTCTTGGGTTTCAAGATTTTTCATATTTTGCCCTTTCAGAGTAGAAGTCAAAGCTTGATATTCTGACACGAGGACCATTCAAACTTTGAAAATCATTTCCACTAGTTATGACAAATTTACAGAAGATAAAAAAAACCAAGGAAAATAAAGAAGACATTACTCTCCAAACTTCTTCTGTCTCCAACTTTTTTTTTGACACTCCATTAACATTCCAATATTGCATTGCACATCCAATGATGCAAGCAAACCAAACTCATAGTGAGTAGCATCTAATGTTGATTAAGGGAAGAAACCACTGTGAGCTAGTGAATTGTTACCTGATTCATGGGTTCTTAGAGTTTTCAACTATGAACTACTCTGTGTATCATTCTGTCCATAGTTTTCCAAAATCAGCCGCAGTAAATGGTAGGTTGTGTTCATACACCAAACATTGAAAATTATTTTCTTCAGCTGAAAGTAATGCATCATCAATTTGGATCAGTAAAGGGAGCAGGAACATACAGCATTACTTAATGAGATAGGACTCTTACAGTCTTATGAAACATTCTTTACAAAAGTAGTTAGTCAGAGAGTCTTATCCTAAATTATGCTCTTATTAGTCCATGACAACCTAACTATTATTTTAAAATTCCAGACATTTGTGTGTTGACAATTTGACCTATATTGGTCCTCATTAGATCTTCCAAACATCTTTTTTTTTTTTTTCTACAGGATTGATTAACATGAAGAAAATTCAAATCAGTTTCCTCCAAATTAATATGGATGTTGCTCATAACAGTCTTCCTTTGAAAGCCAGAAAATGGCAACTTGCATAACAATAGCACAAACAGAAGACAGAACATAGTTTGAAAAACATTCTCCTGGAAATCTGTCTGAACTGTATTAGTCTTGTATGATTCTTTGACTACATGATCTACATCCAAATGTAAAAAGTCTAAATAGAGCATGTTAAACCATACAAATTGTAACGAATAATATGGAAAAACAGAACCTAGTTTGAAAAACATTCTTCTAGAAATCTGTTTGAACTGTCCTAGACTACATCCAAATGTAAAAAGTCTAAATAGAGCATATTAAACCATACAAATGTGAAGGATAATGTGGAATACATGTTTATATTTGACTTCTTGTTGATGTGAGAATAGACAATATATTTCAATCAAAAACAAAGTTTCAATCAACTTCTCCAGTTATGGACTAAAAAAGAAAAGGGAGAAAAAAAAAATTCAGCTGGTACCTTAGATTTTGTAGGAACCAACTGGGTTGGATCTGGGTTGACTGTTCTCATTTCTAACCCCTGTTTTCAATTGGGTAGTGCTCACGTCGAAGGTTCCTCCACTAAAATGTTGACCTGACCTATTGTCACCTCTAGTCATCACAATGGCTCCTGATGGTGCATGGTCCCATGTACCAGGTGAGCACACTGAACAAGAATTTTGTTTCCTTGGCAGACAAGACTTCTTGATCATGCAATACTGTATATTTGCATCCACAAGCATTTATGAAATGTTCACTTAATCGAACAATAAACCATAATCTTGACTATTCATTCAAGTAGGGAAAGATATGAATTCAATTTATTCAAGAAAAGAAAAACTCTATACTTACAAATGCTTGCATGTGCTGGGGTAAATCGTTTAAATTCAAATGCTTTCTATGAGCTTCAAGAAATCAAGGTAGCCAGTTGAAAATTCTAAACCCATCTATGTGTTGAGCAGGAGAACAGTATTGCGTGGAAAGGACAGGTTTTTCCGATAAGGTCACCAAATCTCTTGATGATAACTATGTAATTGCAGAGACAAAAAGAGCAAACAGAGAAGGAAAACTAAGGGCTCAAGTGAACAATTTTCTTTTCTGGTTATCGTTTGGATGTCATTTCCTAATGGGACTTGTGCAACATGAAACAATATAAAGAAATAACAACCAGCCACAGTAGTTTAAGCTACTTTGAGGCACAAACTCACTTCATACTGATTAGAACTCAGCATTCATCTCCAAAACAGTTACAAGAAAATATAGACATTGCACCATCCTGTCAAAGATAGGAGCCCTGTACATCATCAAACTTCTGTGGCTTCTCATATATGGTTTTCTTGAGGCCTGATAAGAAAAGGCAAGCAGATAGAACAAATTCATTGAACAGAATATGAACAATAATGTGTGGATCAAAGGTTCCAAAAGCTAGCCAGTTTACATTAATTCATCAAAACTCATGAATTCTTTCTCACTACTATATCAAGATTCAAAAAACAAGGTTCCAAGCCAATTCTGTTCTTTTAACAAAGATATACTTACTAATTTCTTTCCGTCCTCCAATAAATATTTTTATCATTTAGTAACAAATCCATTTGCGTGTCAGTACCAACAAATAACATATTTTCTAATCAACATCAATTGAAACAATAAAATACAATATATGAGTTTGTGGCTCCACCAACAAACAGTTCAGTTTGAAATTTAGCCTGTCCCCGTTAGTTAGTTGGATCTATGGATGGCAGCTAGATTGGCATCAACTGGTGACATTGTCTAAAGTTGGGGATATACTAAAAACTTCTCAACTCCCATTTTTTTTTTTAAATAGATTATTGGACACGGTTGGCCCCTTTGGTGGGACAATCATCTAAGGTTACTTTTATTAATGTAACCACATCCCAAATTGGTTTGTCCAGTCCTTTGGTTGAAGATTTGATTAAATAAAAAATTTTCATGTCAGAATGCGTCCTAATAAGGACCCTAGTTACTGATTCTGGAAACCAGTCGGTTTTTTGGTTGTTGGTCTACTCTCTGTTCTGCGATAAACCAGAACTTGGAACTGCTTGATTCTCCTGTGGCTGGACTTCATCTTAAGGCACTGGTTAAGAATTGTTGCGAGTTATAAGAGTTAAAATACCTTGCTGTGCACCTACTATTTGGGTGTTTCTGTTATTCTCCTGTGATATGGTCTTCTGTTATTAGTGTGGGTGATCCTATTGTGGGCTAGGTTCATAGTTGTCAATGTGAGTCCTCATTATATCCAATTCCATTGATAGCCCTGATTATAAAGATTTACATGTAATCCGATTAGTTTGATATAATTATGGGAATAGATAAGGACATGCATAAGAAATTTTAAAGAAAAAAGGGAGGTGGGGGGATACGTGCGACCTAGCATACCAGTGGATTCATTATGTTTACTTTCCTTATTTCACTTTTATCAATAAAAAAATTTATATTTTAGTTCAGATCACTTAAACTAATAATCAAGTTGGTTACAGAAATCCCATTTCAGTCTACTTACTTAAGATCATATGTACTTAACTACTTATCATTCACAAGTGGTGGTGTTTTTGCTCACCATTTCAATCAATAAATCTTCCTCAACTGCCTCTTTGCTCTTTTTCACTACTTTTGGTCAGTATTATATCACTTCTTCTCATTGGTGGATAAATTCATGTGCAAGGAAAACGGATAAAACTTTTTCCCACATTCATTTTTTCCTTCTTACATAGAAGTTCTGAAAGACTGAAATCACCTACAAATTTCTAGCACTTGCCTAATCTTGTAAAGTTTTGGCCAATTGAAGTTTTTAAGCCTGCAAGCATAGCATAAGGAGTAGTTGAGCATTCACAATACTTTGAACAAAAAAAAAAGGGTCCTTCACAGGATAATCGTCTAGATCAAAAGTCATCCCAACAGGAAAAGTTAAGATTTTACTTGAGCATACAAGACAGTTAAGGATATCTTTGGAACAATTTAGCTGGATATTCTATGTAATAAATGAATTACATACAACGGTCACATTGGCCACATTTAGCCGACGATCACATAGTCCTCAATTCTCAGCTGTGAGGACAAAGCAATTACATTTCTGCAAACAGGAAAGAAATTTCAGTATTCTAAACAGGACTGTTTGGAAGATGAACCTTCCTTCACTTTTTCATAAGAAGAACCACAGTATGAGCTGCAATGCTTCGGTTTTCTCCAAGGCTGTCAACCTTTTCATGAGTTTTTGCTTTGAGATTAACGACAGAAGGATCCGCCCCGAGCAGCGCTGACAAGTTGGCCCTGATAGCCTCCTTGTGTGGGCTCAGTTTTGGTCTCTGCAGAATCAAGGTTGCATCCAAGTTTCCCAGCTCATAACCTGCCTCACTCATTAGTCTCACCTGAATAGGAACCATCACATAGCATAAGTTGGACAAGAGCAAAGCTACTTTAGACAAGACTAATCACGCGTGCATCAAAGCACGCTGAAGGAACAGAATAGTAAAGCTCAGAAACTATAAAACATCTTAGAACAACACTTTTGAGTGTAATGTTAACGATGAAGTAGGCAAAAACAGATTGAATAGCAAACCAACAGCAATTAAAAAAAAGCCAGGTGGTGATGCTACTTTTCCATGTCGTTATGTATTGCAACTTGTACAAATACAACAGCAATTCATATATAATTCGGTGAACAAGGCACTGCTTCAACCAGAAACTTACATAGGTACAAAGCACATATAAGTATAGAAAAACATGGAGTAATGTTTAAGTAGAGCCAAGGGATGGCTAAGTTACAACCATAAAATGGAGGAAGCATAAATTACTACGACAATATAAAGCAAAAAGTGGCAGTCTAACAACGCCTGGCTTGCCTAGCTCACTGTGATGGCAATTGTAAGCCTTTGCTTTCTATGAAACAAGTCATTTAATGAGGAAGCCAAGACCTAGGCCTGCCTAAGAGGATGAGAGAATTTCCAATGGGCTCCCATCATCCTATGAATAGACCAATGGACATTTGAAGAATCCGACAGCACCTCAGGCCAAAAATTCTCTCACCCAAACGGTACTAAATAAGAATATTTCATGATCAACACTTATATGGTAGAAGGTCCAAGTGACCAATCATGAAAATTCAGCTTCATAATACAGCTTGAAGGAAACCATAAAGGGAGACAATGCTGACCACAAGGAGGCAAGAAAATGATAGATGGCCACTCTCTAAGAACAAAGTCAACTGAAATTTCTTTTAACAGGTCTGAAATAATCAGAGGCCCACCCTTAGAGAGATCCTATAAAAAATCCTAATTGTAGCTTCCTCCCACATTGCTGGCTTGAAATTTGATGAAGGATATTGACGGCATTGAAATTGGCAGCTGACAAATATCGCAAGTCCATAAGACCGATCATGACAATCGCCCAGCCCAAAACAGCCGAAACAATTCTTGGGTGATCATGAAGATGATGATGATGATATTAAGAGCAAATAGGAAAAGGATTTGAAATATCCATCAACTCATATTTACTAGTTTCTAGAGTTAGTTCTGTATGATCTGTTGCCATGAAACACCCTGATACTTTGGTGAATCAATATATATAAATAGAAGCCCTCAATGTAAATGTAAGCATGACAACCTGTAGCTGTAGCTGGAAATTATACACAAAATGGCCTGAGAACTTTTGGGAAAAGGAACAAATGCTGCCAATTTCTAGAAGGCAGGCACAGACACTTTTTCAGTTGGTTTTGTACCAGTAACAAGATACTGGATACGAGCCCTAAAGTGAAGTAATCTTCTACAAGGATTCAAAAAGTAATTCATGCTCTGTGTCAGCTTGTTGTTCATCCAATTTAGATTTTCTATTTATTTATTGGTTTATATTGTGAGATGCCATGGTTAGCACTAAATCAAATATTCGCATAAGCCCATATGAACAACATACCTAAATACGAACGGCAACTAAGAAATAAATTTCATGGAATAATCTTATGAAGAAAACATTAAATTATACCCCCTGAAGGATCAGAGCTAAAGCAGCTAACAGAAGAATGAAACTAAACTCACGGCTTCTTTTATGAACACAGATGACGCTGCACCCTTCCATTTAGGGTCATTATCTGGGAAGATTTGCCCGATGTCCGGAAGCCCCAAGGCACCCAAAATTGCATCGACCACGCAGTGAAGCAACACATCACCTGCAACAACAACAACAAGACGAACAAGAAAAATACTTTAATACCTAAACTTTCCCAAACAAAACCCTGAAGTAACCAATTTCTTCGAGTGAAGTCCTGAAATTACCATCTGAATGAGCTTCACAGCCTCTATCATGGGGGACATTGATTCCGCCGATAATCAGTGGATACCCGGGCTCTAGTCTATGGAGGTCAAATCCATGACCAACCCGGAAAGGAAGGGTCTTGGATGGATTTCTGGAAATTGTATCCTCTTCAACTTCGATTGCAGCAGCGGTTGCAGATACAGTCAAAGGACTCTTGATTGAAAGAATTGATCGTCGATGAAACGATGAGACGAGAACCGTGGAAGGGTAACGGTGGTTGTGTTTGTTGCAAGGACGAAGAGACGATGATCCAGAAAAATGAAAACTTAGCCGATTCCCGGCGGATTTGGTCGGAACTATACAAGCAGAGATAGGAGAGACCGTCGCCATCGCTCTCGGACAAGAGGACGAATAGAACGAGTTCGCCGCCCGTAATAACCGAGATTTGTAATATTTGGTGGAAGAAGGGGATTTGAGTCGTTTGACTTCTGTAAAAACGTTACTAATAAACTTCCCACATGTATTATAAGAAATAAACTTCCCACGATCATTTCCCACGTGTATCATAAGAAATAAACCTCCCACATGCGTGATGATAGTGGGGATAATTGAGTAAAGGATAGGATGTCAAAAATTGGCTTGCATCAATATCTTGAATTGTGACATGTGATTTTAGATTAGATTATATCATTGCGTTTACGATAATCTAAAAATACTAGTTGGGGAGGATCACAATCCAAAATTTAACATTTAAATAATATAACCTTAAATGAAATTGTTGAAAAATGGTTTTAATATTCTGAATTGAAAGAGTCTCCCTATAGATCATTTGATTAGATCCCGATGAAAATCCATTTGGTGTGAATAACATATTAAATCCACTATGTCCACTTGATTATAATTTATTGTAGGGAAGTAGTTTTCTGTCCGGGATTATGGTCTACACTAGCATTCCCATCCCATGTGTCCATCTCTCTCCTCTTTAAAATAAGGGGGTAGAAGTGTCTTTTCTCATGGGAAGGAGAGAGATAGACTCATGGAAATGCTGGCATAGAACACACTCTCAGGCAGAGTTTTTTTTTTCCCTTAATTGTATTGGTAGTTGGATTATTATTAATAAAATTGTTTATACATGAATCGAATTTTTTGACGATTCTTCCTATTAACACCAGATTTAGTATCTCTAAAAATACATTATTTAAATAAGATTTTATGAAAAAATGTTGATAAAATTCTGAGAAAATGTTGAAAGTTACCAATTACAAAAAAAATCTAATAGAGCATTTTCAGACAGACACCATGTTTTTCCATGTGTAACTGGAAGGATGACATGGCAATCTTGACCATATGAATATCTAAAAAATGGTCAAGATTGGTCCCATCAAATGTTCCCATATATCCTCCTCTCGTATATTAACATATTCCCTTATATTTTCAATTGTCCATTTTTTTAGAAAAAAATATTTTTGAAAACCTTATTTTACCACTCGACCAACCTTCTGATGACTGAAGCTTAACATGTGACCAGGAGCCTTTAGGTTCACCTATCAACCAAAATTCTACAATATGCAATCAATGACATGGCAAACAGTTGTGAGTCTAGAGAAACTCAAAACCTGAATTAGAATAACTTCATCATAACAATTACACTCTGAATAATGTTGGAAACTTCAACCACACAATTAAGAGGTCATGAGTTCAACTCTTCATGGGGGCCTATCTAAAGAAAACTCGGGTGGGATAATTATAAAGGGGGATGTTACCCCCTGCAATTATTCAATGAAGGTCCTATAGATACATATTCTATACAATTCTACAAGTCTTTCCTAAGAATTCCACCCACAAGCAAATCACACAAGCAAGCACCAAACCTATAATACATTACGACACCCTTTACATGGCAGTAAGAACAGGCAGACGGAAATGCAGAAGACTTGCAGGCTCCTTCGCAAAAAAGCTCAGTTGGAAGTTTCTTCTGGAAATGAGCCCCTGGGCTGCTTTACCTTGTGCTCTGGAGTCAGATTTTCAGATGCAGCTCTCTTGGGCCTTAACTGCAAAGAAAAAGAAACAAATGGCTGAGGAGAGGCAATATGTTGCATGTGTGTGTTGGTGTGGGTGTGTGTGTTCTGTAAATTAGGAGCAGAAACCAGACCTTTTCTTCAGCACGTTGATATAACTGTCTCAAAAGAATATTTTTAGCTTCAGTTGAGATTACTGTAAGAAAATGAAGACATTAGGAAGTAGTGAAGCACAAGAATCAAAATAAAATGTCCCCGTTAAGTGCATAATTCCATGAACAACAAATGCAAACAAGCAGGAACATAAAGCCCTCCACAATACACTGCATTTCGAGGTGTACATAGTATTTTTCTATCACATATCATGATTGTTAAAACAGGTAACAAATATTAAGTTACGAACTGCTCCAATTCCTACTAAAGAGGAACTGTGGCAGAATAATGGCCAGCCTAAAATCTCTTGATGAACTAACATAGACATACAAAGGGGTGTAACCCAGTGTAAGACTTTTGCAGGGTCATGGGAGGGCTGGATTGGAGATGGACTTAATTTTTGGCAGTTCTGCACAAAGTACCTGCTCTCGTATAAAGTTGAACAGACATAGCAAGGACAAGTGCTGGTTGAATTGACTTGAATTCAGTTACTAAAAGAGAGCAATAAGTTAAAGGAAGATAAGAAAAACTTTAAGGTGTTCAGTTTCAGATATCTCTCCACCAGTAACCTCCTTCCATGTTTATGGCAGTACAGGCAGAAGTGCTTGTCTCCTAGCGTTCCAGATATTCATACCAACCTTCTTTCTATTTATTTGTGAATTCTAGGGACCTAGCTAGTTCAACCAAACATCAACCGAACCAAAAGTCAACATGTTCCTGGCTCCACCCACCAAGTCACCCACCCCATGGACAACTTTCTTGGTCTGTAGGAGGACCAACCCATAATCCCATCTATGGGTAGGGATCTGGCTTGCTGGCTTAACTTGCTGTAACAGTCCACTTTTATGGTTAGGATACAAAAGTGAGATGACGATCATATTCCCAATTGCCCAACCATCTCAGTTTTAGATTCCATGTAAAATCACAACAAAATCGAACTCTATTTAATACCACAGACAGTTAAACACAAAATGATATCATAAGCACAATGCATTTGGACCATATCCAAGAGGATTAGAAGACAGGTTCAAAAAATGATTAATTGCCGTGGTTGTATCCTTGATCATTGCTTCATTAGAGATGTATAGCAAAGATTTTCGGACAGAAGGTATCAGGTGCTTGACATGGCTGAGTAAGTATTTTTAGTAGGCTGAAACTTGCTGTTTCTTTTCTTCCTCTAAGCCTAAATAGTTTATTTGGAGACCCCTGGAGAGTTGGACTTGGCTGATAAAAACATGCATATATAAGAACCACCGCATTCCCTTTGTTGCATTGTAAGAGATTCTGCTGGATATCCTTCTTGTGGCCATAGCAGGCTAGCAGTCAATGGTGAGCCAGCCAGAAATATTAATATGTCATGGATTCATGGTATTAAACTGCATTCCATTTTGAGAAGCGCGCAAAAAGCAAAGGTCCATCTTCCAGCAGAATGGCAGAGACTCAGTTAAGGTCCAGGCTCAATGGCTGTGAGGAACCATGTTCCCCGTGTCTCAGATTAGGCAGCTTGAATCTTTTTTATTAAGTTCAACAAACAACCCCCACCCCCCCCCCCCCCCACCCCAAAAAGAAAAAGAATAATCCAAATCCTTAGACAACATGCAATGAGATATTGAGAGCAATTAATATAACAAGAAAAAGTGGCTTTATTTTGCAATAAATTCAGTAAGCAGAAAAAAAATGCTTGAAAGCCAAGTAATAGTATTTGTAAGTTTAGGTTCCATGTTACAGTTTACCAGGTTCCCATCCCCACATGGGAGAGGGTATCACATTACCAAATAAAGCAGAAAGAATTAATGGAGAAGATACAAATGCAGTTTTATCATCCATTATGGGCCAGATTTGAAGAGTATGTATTAACATAGCAGCAGCATTGGACTGTTCTATTCCATTCCACTTCTCTTCCCCTATAAATAAAACAATTCATAAGGGTTGTATAGATGAATCAATGTGACTCAATAGATCCTCGGAAGGGTGCAAGCAAGTGTGCTCAGATGGCACGGCCAGCCTTGTTGAAGAAAGAAAGACTAGTTTGGGAGTTCCTCGCAATTCAAAAGTCTCTCTACGGCTGAAGAATGAGCGTGTTCTTCGGCCATCGTAGAAACATAGATAGGGTCGACGACGGAACGAACAACGAAACTTTATGACAGCTTTTTCGCACACATTCACTTGCATCACATACACAAGTGCTCTCTGAACTGTGCAATAAGGTCACCCATAACAACCATCATAGTATTTTTGGAATTCCTCTCTCTGAAAAGAAGGGTGGTAAATGGAATGGATCATCTAGTGATCGGGATCTGATAGATCTGATTTCTCTCTTTCTTCGATGGAAGGGAAAAGTCACCTCCATTGTAGAACCGTATGCAATGCGCAAAAAATGCCTGTACGGTTGTTCAATTCTATCTTTTTTTTTTCTTCTTGGTATTCTTTATCTCTTCCCTTTGCCCCATGATGTGAGATATGTATATATATATATATATATATAGATAGAGAGAGAGAGAGAGAGAGAGAGATAGCATCATACAAAATAACATAAGATTGTAATGATAAGATGATAACAAAGGATTTTATTCTAACCTTGATTAGGTGGTGGAACTGTCCGATTATGAGTAGGATGATAGGTAGCAGGCATTAGCTTCTGAAAATACACACACACACAAAGAGTGGTGGGGGGGGGGGGGAACAATCAGAACAGAAGAAATTGTGCAAATATGTTTTATTACTTACTGGTTTATTTCACATTAAATACAAAAGAACAATGAAACAATAGGCCAGAATATGGGAAAGCAAAGATGATGCTTAAGAAAATAAGCAATCACTACATACATTAATAAAATGAAATAAATCCAAATACCCAAATCCAAGGTGAAGGCAGGATTCGACCCCTTCCCCCCCCCCCCCAAAAAAAAAAATGTGTGGCTACAATCAGCCAATGCAACATTATGAAATAATAAGAAGGTCAAAAGTTTCCTCAACAGGCCCTCAAGGAAGCCTTTCTTTGATGGCTCAAGTATCTTCCACATGACATCTTGGTTGTTCACATGTGGCAAATTCATTGGAAGAGCTTCTCATCCAACAATCAGTTTGAGCAGAGGAAGCCTCCATGTGGCTCAGAAAAGGCAGTGAGTCAAAGAAAGGCTTTCTTGATGGGGGCAGTGCAAATAACATTTTCCCCTGGGCAGCAAAAAAGGCAACAATATGTCACAAAAGTATAAAACAAGCATTGAACACACCAAAACTCAGTATAATACCATAAGAACATTAAAATTGAGAAAAACAGGAATAATGGTGAGAGGACAATGTTTTGAATCCCAAACCAGATCAAATGGTTGGATCAGTCAGACCCCAAACCACCCATATGCATGCTTTACGTTGGTCTGCCAATGAGCCAACCCGGACAATCAACAGCCAGAACTAGATCATGATAACAACTTTGTGACTAGATTAGGAATCTATTTAGGAAAATTTTGACTTCTTGATTTATGTATTAATAAGCTCCTCATTAAAGATAACACATATTCAAAGTTTAAAAGCTTTAACCTAAAGGATTAGAAATTTAATATTTTCAAATATTTGAAAACTTTAACATACTTTTAGTAAATTAAATCTAAATAATGAGGAATAATCGGTACATGATAACTAGGACTAAGTTAATCTGTTAGGTGTCTTCCACCAGATTGCTATTTAATATATCTTATGCAATCTTTGTAACAAGGACACTTCATTTTCCATAATTTTTCCATGTTGCAAGTTGAAACTTTTGTTTTCTACATTAGCATCTTTATAATTGTCAGCAGGGGCCATGTCGGACACCCTGCATCCATGTTGGAAATGGACACCCAGGTGAACATGGACATGTCCTTGTTACCCCAAATATAATATTCCCTGGATCCAAGGGAGCTTAAGTCCCACAAATTTCAACACAAAACAGGTACAATGAATGAGAAGAAAATGATGGTACTATTTCTTCCATCATGTTCGCACTTGTTGTGAGGCCAAGATCCATTCTCCATTGTAGTGAAATGTGAATATAGATTCCCATAATTGTATGTCTTGTCTTCTAGAACTGGTATGAACAAATATAGCACTAAGCCTCCTAACCAATCAAGAAACATATTTGTGTTCCACTATGACGAAAATTACTGAATATAAATCTCAATCCCTAGGTCATGCCCATAATGGGTTGATCAAATTCAAGGCCCTAACACTTGGGGTTGACTTCACTAACCAGTCATGTGGCCCCGGCATCAGCGCAGTAGCCAATGAAAGTGCTCACAAAGGCATTGGTTTGGATGCAATTTTTCGATTTCACGAGGGCTGAACGGTCTATTCGCGCACAAAGACATTGGTTTGTGTCTAGGCGCGGGAACCACACTAACCACACGACTGGTTAGCGTTCTGTTCCCCCATTTATATCCATCTACCACATCAATCATGCTAAATTTAGGTTTGCATGTTATGGTGTGTAACTTTAGTTACACTAGGGAGGATAATGAGGTGGTGAAAATTGATGAGAGGGAGATTCCGCAAAGTGATTATTTTAGGTATCTGGGCTCAATCATAAATACAGAAGGTGATATAGAGAATGATGTTTCACAGAGAATTAAAATAGGATGGTTGAAGTGGAGAAGTGTGTTTGGAGTGTTGTGTGATCGACGTATTCCTTTAAAACTTAAAAGAAAATTTTATTGGACAATCATACGACCAGCTATGATGTATGGTGCAGAATGTTGGGCAGTCAAAAAGCATCATATAGACAAATTCAATGTAGCGGAGATGAGTATGTTGAGATGGATGAGTGGCAAAACGAGAAAGTCGTTTGAGGTGGCATGACCATGTTCAATGGAGGCCTTTGGATGCTCCAATACAGAGGAGTGATTTGATTCAGATTGAAGGAACTAAAAGAGCCAAATGCAAAACTAGAATGACCCTAGGAGATGAGGATGTTAAGATGGATGATTGGCAAAAGTTGAGACCAATTCCCTCCCTCTCTACTCGATGTCCTCTTTCTCCATTCCCAAAACCATCAGCAAACAATTGGGGCTAATCACTCAAACAGAAAACAAAATCTCTGGGCAAGATCTGAATCGACTAAGGAAAGATGTACTCCGAAAGATCAGAGAAAGAGGAGAATTTGATCTAGCCACGATACTGCCCAAAGTGCCTTACTAAGTAAAACGCATTTTTGAGACTTAGTGATCCATACTTTCTTTTGGGGGCTTAGGCGAGGACCCCTACTAGCTTTTTAATAATCAAAAAGAAGTTACAGGATGTAAAAGCCTTACCCCACCCCCAACTGACGTTGAGAATTGATAAAGAAAGAATGATCATATTAGAGCTAATTCGGGAGTAGCTCTAAAACATGATAAGCTACAAGAAAGTCGTTTGAGGTGGCATGGCCATGTTCAACGGAGACCTTTGGATGTTCCAATACGGAGGACTGATTTGATTCAGGTTGATGGAACTAAAAGAGCTAGAGACAGACTTAAAATGACCTAGGAGAAGTGGTGAGGAAAGGCATGTATAACATAGGCCTTCTATCAAGTATGACCTTGAATAGAGCTGATTGGAGGGCAAGGATTCATGTAGACAACACCATTCAGTTGGGATAAGGCTGAGTAGTTGTTGTTGTTTCAAATTAGAGTACAGTGCTCTAGAACTAGTAATAGCAGGAGACCCATTACTACAACCTACAGTCAGCTGTGATTAATGCCTTTGTGAAGTATGCATTGATTTGTTCGGGAGACCATAGTATAGATCATGTGCACTGGCTTAATTGTTGCTTCAATCATGCCATTATTTTGTCATGTTTTGGTAGTCTGCTCATCAACTTGGATACCAAATTTCCTTAAAGTAGTTGAGAATGGTGTGGAAGCAGAGGTAATGCTGATTATGAGAGAGAAAAGCAAAACAATTAAGAACAAAAACTATCAGGGTTTCCAGAAGATGCAAAACAACATTTCACCAGTCATGATGAACCAAAATATCCCAAACAAATGAAATTATCCACCCTAGTGCTAGGTTCAAGTATTGGACTCCTAATAGTAAGCAAACTAAATCACCCCCCCAAAAAATAGAGAACCGTCATCACGATTGCCGGCCCATGAAAACCTGATATCTCGTCTAACTTGCAAATGAATGGAGACAACAGATTGTCTGGTTTTCCATTCCAATGCAGAATCCCCATAGAGTTATCTAAAAATTATAAAGATGTGGAAGCAATCACAGTAAAACCTGAATTTGCATGAAGAAACCCCATACCAAAAAGATTCTATAAGAAAGTATTTCAGTTCCATAATTCGACTAAGAGAAAATTCAAAGAAACAAGCTGCTCTGACTCTGATCTCGTAATGGATGAACAGGGGATAATGAACTCAAAATCAAAACTAGCAATAAAAGTAAATAAGGTAACAATGAAAACATTTGTGCAGTTAAGAGGAAAATAAGAAAGGAAAAAAGAAATGCTTACAGAAGGATTGGAGGGATCAGATGGTCGAAGTTGGCTGAAATTGTGAGGATCGAATGAAGGCCAGTCACCGAGCATCGAACCCATGAAAAAGCTGTGTTCGGAAAGTGGACGTCGATCGGAGAAACTAACTATCTATGCTCCATTCTAGTGAACCAGACTATAAATGTGAGAATCGGAGACGACTCTAGTAAAAAAAGAGGGATTCAGAAGCAGGGAGTTAGTTCACGGTATCGGACCTGTATCGGTAGCCTCTGAAACCAATACTGATACTATCTGTATCGGTCCAAAACTGAATCAAAAACCGTTTTTTCATTAAAGTAAAGGGTGTCAACCGATACGATACAGAAAACAGGTACCAGATACCGATACCATACCATACCGCATAAGATTTACATTTCTAATACCGATTCCATACCAACTCGGTACGTTTTTTATTCGGTACGGTACCAATATTTGGTATTCGATATGTCATATTTTGTATATAAATTTATAAAATTATTATATATAATATGAAATATATTATTTAATATGTTAAATTGTACATATAAATTATTATACATATGAAATACATATATAAATATATACATACATATAAATTGTATGGCCAAATGTTCTCTATGTAGCACTGCAGGCTGCACCCAGACACATGAGGGTAGGCAAAATAACCACCCTGCCCCCTTGAATGGACAGCCCATGTGTCTTGGCGTAGCCTGCGCTGCTGCATAGAGAACTTCCACCCATATTGTATTTATATATATGCTTTCAATTCGGTACTGTATCGTATTTGGTAATTTGGTACGGTATCAGTTTGTATCGATATTTCAACCATCATACCGATACCGTACCGTACCAAGTACAGTACTATTTTTTCATACCGATATTTTATCGAATATATTCGATACAATACGATATCGGTACATAGTTGACACCCTTAATTAAAACCCACATTTGTACCGTAACAGCTGATTCATATCGATTAAAGAATCGACATCAATCATGGTTAATACTGATATGGATAGAATATATCGACCCGTTTCGATCTGATACTAATTCAAAACACCATTTTTTTTCTTTAAAATACCCACATTGTACCATATTGGCCGATTTGTATTGGTCACAGTCGATATCAATTCCTAAAACCTAGAGTAAATGAACAACGGTGTGTTTGTTAATGTTTCAATTCTAAAAAAATATTTTTGAATCAAAAGTAATTTTTTTTTTTTTTTTTTTTTTGTATTACAATGGAGTACTTCTGTAGGAAATGAAACACGTTTAGTAGTTCAGAGAAAAAAGTAGTTTTGAGTTAGCATCTTCTCCTGTAAAAGTGTCAACCGGAATACTAATTGGTCTCCACCGATTGAAGACTTCACAGGCGACCACATCGTTTAGCTGGTCGGGCCTCATAGATAAAAAGGTTATATAAACGGATCAATCAGGCTATTAAGTGATCAATTATTGGTGCCAGTCAAACACCCGTTGGACTACAACCATTTAAATGTATGGAAAAGAGTTATGGAAAAGAGTAATGTTGGACCCATGCACTGCACATGGGATTGGCTGTGGCTATCGCCATTTTACTCAAAATAGTGGAATATTAGAGGATTCCATATGTCGAAATGAAAAAATGCAATATTTTGGAGGTACTGTTTCATCAAAATTTCAGTTATTATGGTCATTTCAACATTTTACACCCCAAAATGGCCAGCAAATTTCATGGAAAATTAAAATATTTGATTGAGATTTTGGTATCTCAAAATTTTCGGTCTGATCAAAATAACCTTCTAAGACAAGATTTAATACTATGCTTGAGATTTAAAATGTAATTTGGAGCTGTCGGATATAGAAAGGAAGGGATGGGGTAGCGGGTAGGGAGAGGGCTGCCAACTTGTGGCAATTGTATTTAATGGGAGCCTTAATAGTTGAAAGTGCAAAGGCTTCTCCTAAAGTACCCAGATATAAACAACCCCAACCAACACAACCCTGAAGAAGAAATTGTGATGCTAGCTTGCAACCTGGTTCGTCTATCGGTGGTATGGGTTTTTAATCTGTAGAGATTCCAATGGTAACCCTCATGTTGATGTATCAAGTCCAGCAATTTTCTCGGAGCCTATTTTCGGTAAGGCTTTGCTTCATTTGA
Source organism: Telopea speciosissima (assembly GCF_018873765.1). NCBI lineage: Eukaryota > Viridiplantae > Streptophyta > Magnoliopsida > Proteales > Proteaceae > Telopea > Telopea speciosissima. Next base: position 82,324,521 of record NC_057916.1, on the reverse strand, counting down.
TCTCTAAAGGGTACGAGACGGTGCTAATTGAATCTAACAACCAAGGCATTATTTCCTGTTTGCACTAGGGAATTCAATCTTCTACTTTGATCATTAGATCTATATTGGAGGATATTCAGTTCTATTGTTCCTACTTTGTTTCATGTAATTTCAGTTCTATTCCAAGAGAGATTAACAGCATAGCTAACTCCCTTCTTAGGACGGCCCGGTCAGTGATGTGTACGACTGTTTGGCCCAACTCCAATCCATAGATTAAAGATATGTGTTTTATCCTCTGTTGTCCATGTGTGATTCACGTTTACTATGAATAAAGTCTTTTTCTATCCAAAAAAAAAAAAAAAAGATAAATTTTTTTTTTGAAAATTGTTTTATATATACCTTAAAAAACTTCAGAGAATAATACAAGAGGCAATTAAAAGAAAATGCCAAGTTCTAAAACACCTATATAGGTGTCATTCAGACACTCCCTTCTCTAAATTATCAAAATCACCATATATTCTTTGATTTTTTGTCTTTTCATTTTTCCTTTTAGATTACACCTTCATGTCATCTCAGGTATATTTCTTAGTTGTTATTCCTCTGCAATCTGATAGATGGCAACTAAATGACTTCATATTCCCTCCCCCCTCAAAAATAATAATAATGAAGAACAACAACAACAACAAAGGACTTCAACTGATACTAAAAGCAAAAACACTATATTGTTTGGTTCCAAGTTTGAAATTGTCTCAGCATCCTGCAAGTAGAATTAGCAATCTTTTTCCACATCCCAGATATGGGAAACTAAATCAGCTCATAGAGCCAAGGACAGAGACAAAGGAAGAGGCAATCAGTCAATCACCTAGGGTCAGATGTAATCTGATTGTACAATATATATATATATATATATATATATTTATATATATTTTGCAATGTACCTTTCCAAAAGATCATACCCATGGAAGTATAGAGCTTCAATTTCTGCCCTTTGACCACTCTGAATCATTGACAGTAATTCTTCTCATAGAACCAAGGACAGAGAAAAAGGAAGAGGCAATCACCTAGGGTCAGATGTAATCTGATTGTACAATTTTTTTTGCAATGTACTTTCCCAAAAAATCATACCCATGGAAGTATAGAGCTTCAATTTCTGCCCTTTGACCACTCTGAATCATTGACAGCAATTCTTCTCTGTAATTCTCCTACATATCAAAGACACAGTCAGACTGCATTTCAAAGAAGGCAGCAATATCCACTGCAACTAATTCGATGCTCTATGGCTTCCATAACATGATACAGGAATGAATTTGCGAAGTCTTAATTCAGTTGGATGTTGTTGGGTGTTAACCTGCAGCACCTCAGAGGACATCAGGCTTTTAGCTATTTGCAGGTCACGTGGCTTCAGTGGAACTAATGATTGTTCAGGTATAAGCGATAGATCATCTCCTCGCAATCCCAGCCACTTGACGTTGCAAGCTGACAAGAAAAAAGATACTGGATACTCATATATTTCATTTATACTTAAACGCCATTTGGTGTAACCATAATGATGATGGAATTAGAAACAAGAAATACCATATCTGTATGCCTCCAAACCCATTCCAATGCTCCCAAACTTGAAGGTGCATAGTATAGCTAGTCCTGCTGGGTTCCTTCAGAAAGTTCAAATATGAAAGTTAGTCCAGAAACTCCATTGCAATGACATTATCAGACTTCCTCTTTATTCCCACCAGTCAACCAGTGCTACGATTGGAAGATTTGGAAAAGCACGGCTCATTCGATATAGAAGTAACCTGTTATTAAATTTTACACAAGGAATATAATCAGCAATCAACCAACAAAAAATCAGTAAGTTCTGAAGTCAAGATGCAAAAGTAATACTTCAAAAATTGGACTTAATTATCGTACAAATCCAAAAGAGATGCAGTTAGGCTTTCGTTATAGTGGCATCCACATTTCTTTAGTTTCTTCATTTTTGAGAATTACCTAGTTGCAATGTCCGGATATCCCTTGGCCGTGACAAGTATGCTTGGAATTTGATTGAATATCTGGTCCTCAGCTAGCCTTTGGAATATAGCATGCTACACAAGTTCAAATGTACAATTGTAAAAACTGCCTTACAGATTATTCATATAGAATTAACAACCCAAATACCTTTTTCTGCACAAGATAAAACATTATAGATTATTCATAAAGAATTAACAACCCAAATACCTTTTCTACCACAATAATATACCGAGCGTCTGACTGCATGACCAACTTCTCTATCACATTCAAGTCGCCTGTAATAGCATGCCCAGAAGAGCCACAAGCAGAGCAGTCCACAGTCTCTTGGTTTGTCTCCTTCATTTATGTTTCAGATGTAATGAGGTAGTGACATAACCACTACACATGAATTCATTGGGAAATCAACAGGAACTGACAATATCATGTATTAGGTGACATAACCACTACATATGAATTCATTGGGAAATCAACAGGAAGTGACAATATCAAATATTAGGTTCCCTGCTAATGACATCTGGTTTTAGGATGCCTTCAATGGTGATTTCAAAGGCAAGCCAAGAATACTAGATCTACCTATCCACAAACATTAATTACCGATTACAGGAAACTCATCAATGAACTATAGGCAGTTCAGGTGCAACCCCTTCTGACTGTATTTTGGAGGTGCACACTAACTCTAGACATAATCAGTATTTGGGAAATCAAACTCAAAATATTGGGGGAAAGGCTGAACCTGGAATGCTCTTACGTGGCTGAATTCTTTGAATTTTAGAAGGACTAGGTTACTTGCTCAACAATTTTACACAACCTAACTGAGTCACAGCTCTTCCATGTTTTTGTTTGTGATAATGTGCAGTGCAAGTTAAAACCTTGGGAAGGAGCTTCAAGATAGATGTATTTGGGGAGAAAGATATAAAGAAATGTACCTGCAACAACAAACGCCCAATGATAGCTCCTCTGCTAGATGCCATGATACCAAGACTGTAACGACTGCAATGGAGGAAAGCAACAACATCTGCAGCATTAACAGTCCAAGTTCCCATTAATAATCCAATAAGGAGCTCATCTTAGAAAAAAAAAAGCAGTATGCATAAGGATGATCCCAAATGTTAGATGAAGAAATTGGGCGAAATTCTAAAGATGCAACCGGACAGTAATTGACCTTGGATCGTTCTATTGACTTCCAATTGAGAAGTGAAGTAATCTGGCGAGCTACAAAGCAACTTATAGAAAAGCTCTCTCTGGGTGACTCTCTTCTCTTGAGTCAGAAGTCGAAAACATAACTCCATGACTTTCCACACTGCCGGGTGAAAGAATGGAAGAAAAGAAGAAGCGGAAAACAGTTTAGCTCAAGAACAAAGTCCATTCCCTGTAGAATTAAAGAAAAGTAGAAGTTCGATTTTCACTACCTCTAACAAAGGCCTTGGCGGCATTGGCTCGCATCAGAGATCTCGTGCAGAAAGAGTGAGAGAGGAAAATTGAGGAAACATCCGTCATCAATCCACGGCTCACTCGGCTATTATTTGACGTCCTACTTATCTACTTATGGAGTCAGTTCGGATTTTAACTAAAAATTTTCCATGAAAATGTCGATTTCATTTGAAATAATTGAGTCACAGAGAACACAAGGGACATTACAATATTTCTTAATACAAACGATCGGTTCAAGTTAGAATGATCCACATAACAGGAAAGCCTCTTCCGAAACACAATTGACAATATTTAACCACAATTTGCTCTACTTATTAGTGGAATTTTAAACTATCAGTCAAATATGCAGGTTTTGAACCTGAAAATCTTTGAATTACAAGAGGGAAGGAAATTAAAGAAAATCCTAACCAGAGGGAGGTCGGTGATGGCCGGATTCGAAGAATTCAAGATCTTGAGAAAATTGAGGACTGCGACTTCGATTCTAGCTCGTACCTGTACCAATCACATTTGGGAGAACGATTCCAGTTGGAGAAGAAGCAGAAGAGGAATCAAGAAAAAGTAGAAGGCTTAATGATAATTACCACTGAAGGTGGAAGTATTTCTGCGTAGCAGAGTTGCTGATCAGAATAGAACAAAGACGATTTGAAGAAATCCGCCATTGTTGTAGGCTTCAAGTAGAATTTGAAAGCGAATTTGGGTGTGTTGGAGATAATTAAATTTGAATTGCAATGTGGAAACTGGAGACGCGTTAAGCTCCGTATCGGAAGAGAAGAAATGAAGTCTAGAGTCTAGAGTCTAGACTGTCTAGTAGTTGGATATTTTCATTTGTATTTACCAAAAAATATAGATTATTTGTAAAGTCTCAAAAAGAAGTTCCCTCCAAAAAGAAGTTCCCTCCACTTGTAGAGGACGGTTTACCCACCATCCTAGGTTTCACAAACCCTATGCGGGTTTTGGTATATTCCAAAATACCCAGTGAGGAGGGAAATTCGATTCTTTGTAATAGGGGTATTTTAATAATTATATGTTTTTAGATACCTTTTCCCATGACGTGATTTGATTTAGTCTATTTATTATCCTCTTCATTTCCTAAAATGTGGCAGTACGGTAGTGCTAAGTGGAGATGTTGACACTTGGCAGTTGCCGCATCCAATGGTCGAGCTCATTGATATGAACGATTGGATGCGACAGATCGCGATATCACATCTCCACCTAACACTACCGCACTGCCACACTTTAAGGAATGAAGAGGATAAGTTTTCGATTCCATTCAGTGAGCCCAACTTTGACGTAAGGATTCAGATCCGCTAGGTGCGGCTGCTTGTCTGGCCTGTGCTGCGGACATCTCCACCTAGCACTACCGCACTGCCACACTTTAAGGAATTGAAGAGGATAAGTTTTCGATTCCATTCAGTGAGCCCAACTTTGACGTAAGGATTCAGATCCGCTAGGTGCGGCTGCTCGTCTGGCCTGTGTTGCGCAGACACAGGGCCATGCGCAAAGACCGCCTTATCTCTCTGCTCCGACACCTTGCTCGAGTGGAGGTAAGATGGTCTTTGTGCGTGTCCCTGTGTCTGCGCAGCTCAGGCAAATCCTTGACGTAAACATGTAATCACTGCCCTTTTCCGTGAAAAAAATTGATGACTTGACCTGAGTACGACGTTGTTGTTTGTTCATCAAGGGATCAGAACTCTATCGAATTATTCCTATCAAAAAAAAAAAAACTCTATCGAATTTATCGAGCTCACCTGATGGCAGCCAGAGAAGGAGAAACCAGTGAGAAGCCCAAGAACGTAGTTACTGCTCCAGTCTTCGTCGATAATGACTCCTTACGTTCTACCCTTTCCTACCCATCTCTTCTCAAACACCTTCAATTTTCTCTACCCGCCACGAACTCGATTCAATCCCCAATTCGCCAAAACTATTCCATTGATTCCTCATCGTCTCTGCTCCTAATGCCATCTTGGTCTCTCTCTTCTTCGCTCCCCTACATCGGTGTCAAGCTCGTAACCTCTTTTCCCCAAAACTCCGCTCGAAACTTACCCGGAATACATGCAACTTATGTCCTCTTCAATTCGGTTACAGGCCAAACTTTAGCTTTCATGGATGGAACTGAATTGACTCTATGGAGAACTTCATGTGTATCTGCTCTAGCTTCCAAATTCTTATCGAGAGAAGATGCCAAGGTACTCGTGATGATCGGAGCGGGTTCTTTAGCTCCGCACCTCATCAAAGCTCACCTTGCCGTTAGACCCAGTTTGAAGAAAGTGATAATTTGGAACCGAAGGGTGGAGAGAGCTAGTGATTTGGCTATCAAGTTACAAGAAGAGGAAGAATTAAGGGGTGTTTCTTTTGAGCACAACGGGTGCTTGGATGAGATTATTGGGTTGGGTGATATTGTGAGTTGTGCGACGAGCTCTGAGATTCCGATTGTGAAAGGTGAGGCATTGAAGGCAGGTGCCCATTTGGATTTGGTTGGATCTTTTACGCCTTCAATGAGGGAATGTGACGATGAGGCTGTTAAGAGAGCAAAAGTTTTTGTTGATTGTGAGGCTGCGTTGGTGGAAGCTGGGGAATTGGTGGGTGCTTTTGAAAGGGCACTTCTTTCGCCGGGAGAGATTGGTGGGAGATTGGTTGATTTGATCAAGGGAGATAAGGTTGGAAGGGCTAATTCTGATGAGATAACTCTGTTCAAGTCTGTTGGTTCTGCTGTTGTCGATATCCTGGGAGCCCAACTGGTATATGAGACTTTCATGGATGTTAAATTTAAAGGCTAGGGTTGATTCCTGTTCATTTGCTTTCATTACATCCATGTCTGAGGATGGTATTTATAGCCTAATATTTATTCTAATTATTCTATGTTGGATGAACTATGGAGGGAAATTTTATTCTACAATGTATTCCTTCTGCTTTAATTGCATTTATTTTGGTTCCTTAATCTTTTGTTTGTCTGTTTTTTTGTTTCACTTTGCTCCCGGGTGGACGATACTCCTTTCCCCTGTCATTCCTATTATAATTTGTCACTCTTTCTGGTTCCTTAAACAAATTTATCCTTTTCAATGTATTTTTCAGTTTAACACTTTGTTTGTGTGCATTGCACTTCTAACACATGATAGAGAGCAGTACTATTGATAAATGTGTAATTTCTTATTGCTTACCTCCAAACCAGGGACACGATCCCAGGTTGCAAATTGCAATATTAGGGTTATTATCCTTAAGGTACTGTAAATACAGTTTCTTAGATCCTTTGAACTATGTAATTGCCTGAATAATAGTATCAGGACCTCTCTACCATCAAAATTAAAGCTTCTGACTTCAAGGTGAACAACTAAATATTGTAGAAGACCTACTGTTGTACTATTGGAACATCTAACTTGTCAGGTGCATTTAGAAGGGGAAACTTCACCTGCTGCAACTTAAATAAGCTGATTAACATGCCTTCCAGGATTTCATGGATTGTCCTTCTTTGCATAAGTTTTGTCCAGAGTCCCACGTCATGCCTCAGATGAAATCATTCTTAGGATAAAGTACCCTTGCAGAGGTGCAGTTTCAAAAAGATTAAGACAGAACAGGTGTTTCAGTTTATAGAGCTCTTGGTCAGTCTTCCCAAAATTGTTGAATAATTGAGGCTTAACCTTGAGCAGAGCCGATGTAAGAAAAACGATATGGGTGTCTAGGAATATTAAATAGCCTTCAATTGGTTTTCTCCAGTTCATAACTACCACATAGCCAAGTGGATCCATATTTGGTGGAGTTTCATTAGATTCCCACCTTCTGCATTAGATGTATTCATTTCATGATACTAGAGCATTCCAAAGACCCAACAGGGGTTGCAAATTGAGCCCCCCCCCCCCCCCAATTCTCTCTCTTTTACCCCTGCTTCACTGAGAAAACAATGGGGCTGAATTAACAGATGGTAAGCCCTCCTATGTCATTCTCAATCTGTAATTTGATCCCCAAGGGATTTGAACTGTTGCATGTCCATTATGTTCTTGTGTCTTTGGCCTTGTTAGCTAACTCATCTGTCACCATGTTTGCATTCAATTAGCATGCTTGGTGGAAGAATCTATATTTAGGTGTGCCATCTTATCTATATCTTGGCAAGCATGCTATCCTCTCAGTGGGTCATCCACAGCTCCATTAATCTTGTTGTGCCTGTAAAAGCTTGAAAGCCAGTTAGTACAATAAGAGGATATCTGAGCTCAAACGGGACTACTAATCCCCTTAATTAATGGGGTCTCCAATGTTATTTGATGTCAAACCCCATTCTCTGATTGCTTGAAACTTGTTAGATAATGCTGGTGTTGGCCAAAAGCAGAGCATAAATATAAAAAACAGGTTGCATGACCAATCTTGTCGGAGTGTTTAAACCCTCCAAGCCTGCCTTCTCTCCTAATAAGTTTCTGGCTAAGTGGACACCACGAAGTTTTAGAATCACAATGTCTCCTATAAACATGATGGACCTATCATCCTTAGTAACTAGTTTCTGAAGTAATAATTTCATAAACAAATGAGATGTGTTATACCCTATATACTCAATAATGATAAGGTTTTACCATGGCCTAGTAGAAGGTGATAAAGTACATCTAAGTTCTGATATCTGAGTAGTAGTTTTCATAATTCCAAATGAAAGTTGTTTCTCAGGCAGAAAATTTTCCTTGATTTGTCACAAAATATGCTCTGAATCTGAAACTGAATGCAAAGCAAGCTCCCTATGCATTATGTTTCTGTGATTCTGGGTTGAATTTCTATAATTATCCAAAACTGAATGCAAAGCAAAATGCACATGGTGTAGCTTGTAGTACCTCTCATCAGCTTATTTTCCTCCATAGGAACCGGCACTTTCACTGGAAAAAAAATGTTATTTGTCCACCCCAATTGCATATTCTAAATCCGATGGGGAGTTCCATCAAAGAGGTTGTCATGTTGGATATTCCCAACTGGAAGGAATACATGTCTGCTCCCCTTCACCCAGCACTTTTTCCTTATGGCTCTTCAACTTCCCAATGTCTTATGCTTGTGAAATCTGATAGGTACCTCTTGACTTCCCACTTCCCTAGTTTCATTGGAGTCTAGAAGTTGGAAGTTGGATTTTCTATGTATGTAGATTTTCCTTTCCATGACACCCTCTTTACCTTTGTTAGACCAAACTTCAATTTTTTCTTGCTTAATTTTCTTGATCATTGGATACATGGCTTCACAAAATCTGCTTTCTATATCTTCCCAAATGCTTACTCAAGGAAGTTCTGTTTGAAACACCTTCCCAAAGAGAGGATGTGATTCATTTATTCTGTCTCAAAAGTGAAAAAAAAAAAAAGTTGGGGAGAAGAAGACGCTGAGTATACAAGATGTCATGGTCTTCATTCCTGATTTGCAGGGTCCCAGTAGAGAAGGATCACCATAGTACTCTTAGTGGTGTACTTCTTGAGATCATATTGACATGTTCTCAACACTTTTGCATCGGATCATCTTTATCCAGGAGGACTTTAGTCCACTTTTTCTTACTTTTAACTTCGTTCAATCTTTCTTTTGTTCCTCTTGATTCTTTAGTTCATTCATCATCTTTCGTTAAGGAAGAAAACATTGCAGCTGAATCTACCTTTCCCAATATATTTAGCAGGGAGTGTTTTTAATAATTACAGACTGAAATGATTTTAGGAGTAACAGAATGTCAAATCATAAAGCAAACACAAACCAAAGCCATTCCAGAGAATGAACAAGCTGCAACCATCGCTTCAACTGAGTTGAGTCTGTCAGATTTCTATGTACTTGAAGCTTTTTCTGCTTCATCTCTAATTCCTTCTTTAACTGCTCGCCCTTTCGCTTCAACTGCTGAATCTAATATACCATAGTTAGAGAGTAGAAAATTCAAGATTCCCCAAACGGATACATGATACCCACCTCGCTTCATAAGTTTTTTCCAAGGTAAAGGAGGAGGAGGCTGAACATACATATAGAACCCAAAACTAAGAACCTCTTGAGGTATGATTTTAAAAGCTCATTATTTTTCAATAAGTCACTGATTAATTCTTGAAAGGAATTAGCCACCAAATTTTTAGTATTCAAATCCTAAAGGAGTCGCTAACCAAATCCTGTGTCTATGAACAGATAAAAAATAATTGCCAAAAAGATTCAATTATTTTGTTTACAAAAATATCAGTGTCTCAACTTGGAAAAGACGATTAAGAAGGTCATTAGTCAATAATCCCTTATTAATGCACTTTCAAAGAATGATTTTGAATTTTGGGTGTGAATAAGAAAAATTCCATGGAAATTGACTCGAATGTGCATTACAATAAAAAAATTCTTTTGTGAAGATAGAAAGCTACAGCTTTTGTAGTCAAAACACCACTTCTAGAAAAAGGGCAAAAAAAATTTGATCCTAAAGTCTAGATTGTGGAACTCTAATTCAAGTAATGTGACTAACAATATTGTGAGAAAATAAAGATTCCAATCTAAAAACTCATAGACAAAACGAAAGATGGTTAACCTGAACCTGTTCAGGTACTCTAGAATTTGGTAGAGAAGGAATCCAAGGATCGGACCGAATATGAACATTGGATGAGCAGATAAAGGGATGCAAGATTCAGATTTGGAAAACCCAAGGCTTGAAGAATGCTCTGTTGTGTTTGTAATGAGCAGTTTTTACTAAAATGGATGTTCCTTTTCTCAACATTTATTTGTTGTCCAAAGACATCCTCAAAAAGAAAACGTGTGAGATTGGAGGGACTATCTAGCAATCTTAATACCTTTAAAATTACTCTTCTTGAGCCATCCAGGCATCCTTGAAAGGCCTTCCATAATAAATAAGAACAAAAAGAGGGATAGTGAATCACCCTGTCTTAGCCCTCTACAAGGACCAAACTGCCGTTAACCCCTTGATGGAATAAACCCAAGAGATTTCATTGCAGAACGAATGGAAACTCCATTCAGCTCTATAATAGGTCTTAGACATCTATCTTTATTGTAGCATAACTAACTTGCCCGTTTTATGATTCATATAATGAAAATTCTCATGAGCCAAAATTATAACTCTATTTTTTCAGTTGAAATATACGGATAAAGAATGCTAACTAGTCGTTGAGCGAGGCATGTACCTGCGTCCATACACAATTGCATGCAAAATGATCGATGCACCCTTAATTTTATTTTTTTAATTGAAATATAGGGATAGAGAACGCTAACCAATTGTTGGGCGTGGCGTGTATCTGCGTCCATACACAATTGCGCGCAAAATGATTGGCGCACCCCCCTTGAAAGGCGGAAAGGACTTGGGATGCGACGATCATTTTGCACACACTTGTGTCTGGGCACAAATACACGCCACGACCAACAACCAGTTAGCGTTCCTTTTCCCTGAAATAAAATATTTCATCCACCATTTCTCTTCATCTGCCTCTATGATCTCATCATTACTTCCTTCCATCCTCTATTGATGAAAATCTGGAATACCCTTTTCATTGTTTCGGAAATCCCATCCAAGCATCAGAACCCATGAGTGAGGAGATTCTCTCTTAATCATGGGTGACGAGAAACTCGATCCATATATTGATCTCTCCCATTTTACCATGCTATATTTTTCTTATTCTGCTAAAAGAGCACTGTGAAAAAATTTAACTCAAGTTTATATATTAATTTATGCTAGCACCCTGTATGTCTATCTCTCTCTTCCCCTCTTCCCCCTTTGAAGGGTAAGGGAATCATTTCAAAGGGGAAAGAGAGAGATAGACACATATGGTACTAGCATACGATATACCACAAGCATACCCATCCCTCTCCCTTTATTTATTTATCTATTTAATTGCCAAGTCGCAATTCTAAGCCACAACCCAGGTAAAACATTGTTCAACATCTTTGGGTTGCAACTTTAGTTCAACATAATTCTGGAAGTGCAATCTTAACGATTTTCATTGTTTTTCCCTTCTGGCCAATCTCTTCATATATTCTACTACCACCTTCTAAGTGTCCCCATCACTGATCTACTCCCTCACCTAAGCATCTTGAACTTAAAACATCGAATAGAGTTTGGACAATGAGAAAAAATTGTATAGATACCATCACACAAAAGAGGCAATGGGTTCCAATATCTACTATTTGCATTTCACATAAAATACATAATCTACAAGTCAGTTAAACAATCGCTGACCGGCTAAATTCATTTTTAAGCCTCAATATTATACATCATACAATAAAATAAATTCAAATGTAGAATTCTAAAAATGTCAACATTCCTTCTGGTGAGCTTGTTGCCATTTCTGCGCTTGTTGGACCCTTGGGAACAGTAAATCATGAAGTTGCCTCTCAGCACTATACTCTGAAGTGGCCTGTGAACACACTCATTAAGAAAAAGGTCAGAAAAGTTTTAGCAATAGCAGTTTTGCATTGATACAGATTAGAGAATGCATTTAAATTATCTATTACCTATCCTTTAAGTTTCAAATACTTCAGATAAACAAGGTTCTTAAGATTGAAAGAAAGATGACAGTGTAAAAAAGGAAACCACATCACATCTAAAAAAACTAAGGAATCAACACAAGACAAACTTCATAAATCAGAACCAAGAACACCTAACAAAGAAAAGACCAGACAAGGACTCTAATTCGATCTCTTAGGTTTCAGTTGGTCAATTTTGGGGATGTACCAGCATGACATTCAGTCTTCTAAAGTATTTGTGCTAAAGATCAATAGCACATAAAACAAATCTTCTAAAAGAAAACAATTGATTGCAGGTCAGTGTTTTAAGGGTTGCTCTATTTCCTCAAATGGATACACTTCATGTGGCACTTATATGGGACCAAGTGCCACACAAGTATTTTGGAATAATACAGCTGAGTCTTGCAGCTCATCTGAGTTGGTCGTGGTGTTCTCTGTGTGATTCCATTTCTGATCTCACAAGCCATACAGGAAAGATTTATAAGATGCAGCCATCAGCAAAGTTCAACAGCTTTACTGCAGCATGTCCTAGAGGCCTCCCCCTTATAACAATGTCATCTAATTGTTTCTAGAACATTTCTGACAATGTGTTGGGTTGATAGCCTTCTCTATCTTTATATTTTCTGCCAGATAATCTGACATTAAAAATACCATCTTATAACAAGGTCAGAAACTTGGAATTGAAGGAACACATTAAAAATGGCCTCTTACAACAAGGTCAGAAACATAGAATTCAAGGAGCATACAACTCTCCTCCCTCCCCAGAGAGAGAGAGAGAGAGAGAGAGAGGAATGCATATCTTAAAGTTGAAACATAAATTTAATTGTAGGCAAAAATCTCAATCACCAAGATACAATTGCCACTTACCCGTGTATTAAATGCAAACCGCAGGTTCTGGACTTGTGTTCCTGAGCAAACCCTCAAATCAAAACCAAGACTATCAACACCAACAACAGTTACCTCCTGTAATAGTTGAAGCGTTACAGATTAAAAATCTGAGATACACACTGGACAATAATGGGAAATCTTTTGAAGACATTAATAAACTTTTCTATAAAGTTTCCTCTCAGCATACATGTCTACACATGTACTGATGTACTAATGGACAGAAAGCACTAACCATTTCTATCAAAGTTCATGAACATAAATAGGATACTTGTGTAAAATGTGCCTAATTCCATAAGGCTAATGATTCAAGAGTTCATTTCATCTGTCATGCACTTCAACATGTCCATTCTGTCTTAAAAGTAATAGACTGGAAGCACGGTCATAATGTTAATATTGTTCCATGAGGTGCATGAAATCAAGCATAAACACATCAACAAAGGATATACAGTAATAAAGCACCATCTGCTGTCAAACCCTTTAAGGATAAAGGTATGATCAACACATCAGCTGAGATATTTACTAACTGAGAAAAGCTAGAACATGCAACGCAAATCATCTGGTGTTCATTGAAAATTCCTATGACATCGAAAGAAAGATAAAAAGCTATTTCAGAAATTTGATGTTGTTTCACAAGGAACCAGCAAAATTACATGCTTCAAACTTGAATACAGTGAAGCAATGCTTTACCTTCAGCTTTCTTTATCACATATTTGGAGATAAGAATCAATCATTCAGTTCAGCTCCCCAAGACAATACTAGGTGGAACCACAGAGCTTTAATGGGCATTGAGCAGAATACACGGGCATACACAGTGCACAAGGCTCCCTCCACTACGGGGTCGGGGGAGGGTCATAATGTACGCAGCCTTACCCCCGTTTCGCAGAGAGGCTGTTTCCCGACTCAAACCCACGACAACTAGGCCACAATGGAGCAAATTTACCGTTGCACCGACATTGAACAGAGTATGTAGATCCTAAATCAGTAAAATTGTTTTGGTGCACCACATTCACAGAGGGCCTTATTTCCCTTATTTACAGGAGAATCTACTGAATGTGCCTCTCCAGCTTAGATTTTAAACTGTCCTAGCTCCAAGACTCTAAGATCTTATTAAACACATCTAATACTGTAAGTGATTATATATTATACAATAAATAAGTGATTATGAATAAATCAACGTCGGGCTAAATGAAGACTATAATATCATGTTAAATAAGTGCACACATTCATACGTTTATTACTATAAAGAGACATTTCTGGATCCTGTCAACCAATACATCCTCTCTTGCTTTGGATGTAAACAATCCAATACTTCCTCAACACCATAGTAAATAAATATCATTTAATGAAGCAAATAATTGTGAATAACTAATAAATATTTTACAAATTTAGACTCTTCCCCTGTGGCCCTTATCAATAAAACAACAAGATGGATCCTTGCCCTCCAATCAGCTCTATTTGAGGTCATACTTGATACAAGGTCTGATCTATACATGTCTTCCCTCACCACTTCCTAGGGTCATTTTAAGTCTGCCCCTAGCTCTTTTAGTTCCTTCAATCTGAATCAAATCACTCCTCCGTACTGGAGCATCCAAAGGCATCTGTTGAACATGGCCATGCCACCTCAAACAATTTTCTTGTAGCTTATCATGTATCAGAGCTACTCCCAAACCATCTCTAATATGATCATTCTTTACTTTCTCCTTCCTAGTTTTGCGACACATCCATCTCAACATCCTCATCTCCGCTACACCGAGTTTATCTATATGATGCTTCTTAATTGCCCAATATTCCGCACCATACATCATAGCCAGTCGTATGCTGCCCTTATCAATAAACACAAACATTGCTACTAACCCACAGTCAATCCAACTCCCGTTTCTACAATCTAGCAGACTACTATATGAAAATATTGAACTGCCACCACATCATGTTACAAGCAGACGTATAAACAGACTCATACCATAGTTGTCATGGCGCCGCCATGGCGTCCTGGCGCTGGAGAAGCACGCATGGCGACCTACGCCATGGCGTCCCTCTTCGATTTCTTCTTCCTGTCTCTCTTTCCCTCTTCGATTTCTTCTTTCTGTCTCTCTGTCTCTGTTTTGCAACTAAGAAGTCGCCAGATCTGATTCCAGGAATTAAATACTCCTTGTTTAGTTGATTTCTGTGATGAGTTCTTGCTGGAATAAATAGAACATGATGTGGCGATGCTTCGCCTGAAGGTTTAGACTGGACCGAGAAGAGTTGAAGGAGTTATCTCCTTCGTGCTTGTATTTGTTTTCCGTCCCAGGATCAAGTCGTAAGGTTGAAGACAACCATAAATCCATAATCCGATCGTGGGTTATTACAAACCCTTATTTTTTCCTGTTTCCTAACGTACCCTTCTCTTCTTTTATTCCCCTTTTTCCATACTTTACACATCCCTCCAAGTTTACCCTTAGTCATTAAATCAAAACCCTTTTATGCCCTTTCTTAGATTCTGCTTAATTACAAGATTGCCATCCTTAAAACTTGAGAAACAATAGAGAAAAAATAAAACATGGCTTGAGTATACATCTAATAAAACATTAAAAATAGAGAAAATAAAAAATAAAACTTGGTCGACATGCTCGCCATGGCAACGCCATGGCGGGCGACATGTCGATATATCGACGTGACACCCCTCCACCGACTTGGATCGCCGTGACGCCGTGACAACTATGACTCATACACCAAACTCATCAATGACCCTGGAGACATGTTTTCCCTTTCCAAGTATGGAAATTAGCACTCTAACAGACAGCTGCAGGTAAGCCAAAATTTCGAAGAGCTGGGACCGAAACAGCAAGAGCTCCCATAATCTCTTTGCAGGATGCTGTACCCAACATGAATAGCTCCAAACTGAACAAGATCACCATTATGACAACTTCACGGTCATAAAAAATGTTCATCGGAAGAGTTTAAGAAGTAAACTATGGGCTAAAAGATGGATTCATTTTAAATCACCTTCCAACTTACAGATTTCCAGCACTATGAGTGACGTACATTTGAATGTTTGCATATAATCATTAAACTTGGAATAGGAGATTCGGAATTTAATTTACAAATACTAAATGCAATACCTCTACTTTAATACCCTTGCATCTCCAACAGAGAGACTTCAGGGCTTGTGTGATCTTTTCTCCACCATCTTTCAAGCGAGAAATAATTTGAGCTGCTGAATGGGCAATGGCATCAGGTCTGGCTTTCTGGAAATCATTAACATCAACTGCAGTCTGTAGAAAAATTACAGAGTAAGATAATGTTTGCACTTTCAAAGAGTGCATCCATCAATGGCCTAGGCAAAATAAGAATCATCAGCCTAAAACTTATATGGGATACAAACAAAAACATGATTAGGCATGAAAGTGTAGAAACATAAAGCATCAGTCTATTTCTCAACCACATCTGCATACTGGTACATCTGAAAACATCAAAAGAATGAAGACAAAAAAGCAAAGGCCCAAAAAAGTACAAATAGCAGCATTGGAGAAAAATAAAGTTATCCAGGCAATAAAAAAGTACAAGCAAAATACACAAACATAGATCATACAGTAACAGTTGAGCAAAGGCTGGATTGTCATTGTGGGCCTACAGTTCAATGATCAGCTCATGACACTGGAAAACCTTTTGCATAAAGGCCACAACCCAGTGCAAGTCCTGCTTTTGCAAGAGCCTGGGAGGGGTGGAGTTGGGTTGGTCCTAACCCGAGGGAATTCCACCCACACACGAAGTGACTGCCCTCAGACTCGAACTCACCCCCCCCCCTCTTCATAGTGGCAACCAAAGTCCTGGCACTCAAGTCAAATGGCAGCACATATCTCTTTGAGCCTTCAACAAGGGTAATTGGCAGAGTATTTCCTTGCAGAGATGCCTATGTAATTTGGCATCTAAACATTTAAAACATTTTTTATTGGCAAGAAATCATTTGTCGGGGGTCCACAATAATAACAGATGTATACCTATTCTTATATTGATGAGTTTATGCATAACACTGGAGAACCACCAATATAACTAAGACGAAGCTCTCATAATATTTACATTTGGATCAAACCAGGAAAAAAAAAACGTCCACAAGTACAGCATGAGTATATGTTTCAATCACATGGTAGCCGTGCATCCTTTAAAGATAATGCATCAAAGGTAGCAAATAGATGCAATTAAACAATGTCCAGTCAAGAAGCACAAAGATAGCTCAGAACATGCCTGATGTCCATGTGATGAAATCAACTCTATCTTGATCATCTCTAGCTTGAAAAATGAAGTCCCAGGTCTAACTCTCTCAGCTTTCTCCAGTCCATCTGCCCAAACTGAACCATCTTTAGAAGAGGCTGACTCATGGTGATGAGCATTAACCATGCCAATACCTTCCAGCTTGTCAATTTTCCCAACCTGATTTTGGTCATCCTTACAGGACTTATTGCCTGATATATGCTTTTCGATGAGAGGGTGCTCCTCAGCAAAGGCAGGTCTAAGAAGGCCTTGGATGGCAAGACCAGCTGGAGGTTGATCAATACAATCCATAGGGAGATCCGATGCAGCCTGCAACATAAGGGCCAAAGTTTAATCCAACCATGTCAAAATCATTTTTTAGTCTCCAAGTAAAAAAGATAACACAAAACAATATTCAGGAGGAGGGGTAAGGGGAAGAAAAATAACACCATACCACACTGTTCAACATATATTCTAAACTGTATGACATATATTCTAAAGCACTGTAAAAAACTACACCCCATTTGAAAAATTAGATGTAATCAGAATGAATCAATTACCTCAGCCAGCTGACTAGCAAAATACATTGGGTGTGAAGAACGCATCGTTTCCAATTTTGCCCAGTCGCCAAGAGCCTCATCGGAATCTGATTCACCTTCTTCATCCTCAAGAATTGCAACCCAGTCCTGTCAATAAATGTATAAATATAAGAACAAATGATTATTGAAATAACATGTGGGAGATATGAGCTGAAGTTTCCTAACATACATAGGCACCCTTAAATTTAATCAGGCATAAAAATAAACCTTTTCAGAGTCATCTTCATCTTCATCGTCATCATCATCATCGTCATCTTCATCATCGTCATCAATATCATCACCATCTCCTTCTGTGATTTCTTCAATACCAAAATCAATATCAGTTGGCCCTGCTAGATCCATCTCGCTAAGCATTTCCGCAGTATCCAAACCTATTATTACTTGCTGCATTGAGCAGAAGGGTTTTCACTAAAACATCATGGATTCCACAATCAATATTAGTAAAATGTTATAGAAAGGAAGTGATTGATAAGTCTATACCACAAAGTTATTCTCAGAAACTAGCGTATCCAGAATGCCTTCATCATTGTTCACCCGGAAGTAAATATCTGATGATATGCCACAGAGTTTTAATGCCCCAGCAGAAAACTGAGAGTACCAATCTTATATGCAGTGTGAAGGAAACTTAAGCAAATCAGTCACATATGTCTTCAAGAAATGCGAGTCATCTGACTTACTTCCATGTTCATCAGTCACGTAAGGCAATTCGGGCAAAAAAATGTTTTCGTGAACTTCATCATTGATCAATGCTGAAAACATAAGTGTTGCTTCCGTGTTCACCTGTGTAAGACATATTACTTGATAATAGAATGTCCGGTTGAAAATGGGATAATTAATGCACAAGGAATTGCTAACAAATTAGTAAGTACGGGTCTCATTTTCTTTCAATTAAAAGGATTTGTGTAGTACCAAGTACCTCAATTAAGGTTCTGGTAGTTTCAGCAGCTGTGAGTCTCGCGTCTCCACCATCCTGGGACGTGGATTCCGCTATCTCTTCGTATGGGTGGTAATTCTGCCTCCCATTACTCTCTAAGGGATCTGAAGCCGAGCTTGAGTACTCTTCAGTTGCCCTAACTCTGGTCCGGGGATGAAGAGAGTTTCTCATTGTGAAAGAACAACCATCTATAAGCCTCCGAGCTCTGATCCTGAGAATAAGTTTCGATACGAAGAAATACTAAATTCTTAACTCCCATAATAATGATGGGCTTGGAACAGTTCATCGAAGAAGTTTGAAAAGATTAATAAAGCAAAAGAAAAACCATGATACGTCGAGGCAGCTGGCGTGGGACAGACGACGGAAGGCGCTGTGGACTCCGGTAGAGTCGTCGGAGCTCGAAAAGGGGCGATAGTCTGCATTTGACAAGTAACGATACCGAAAGATGTAGTTGAAAACGAATTAGTTCAAAAAGGAATGACAGGAAAGATGATCTTGAAGAACAAGTACTTAGGGAGACAGAGACAGGAAGAAGAAGATAAGTACGCACGCACTTGCTATAGTGACGGAGGAACAACAGCCGCCGACGACGCCTGTGCAAAATCCGACTGCCGAGGCTGAATCGATCATCGTCATCATCTCTCTGTTCACAATCTGAGATGCGCGAGCTTCTCTCACGCGCGTTAGGGAACGAAGGGATGCGTTTATCCACAGAGGTCACACAACCTATCCAAATTGGGAGGAGCGTTTCCGGTTTAGGGCCAACCGGTCCAACACCATATCATACCAAGCGGTCTAACCCTCCCCACCTAGGGAGCTTGCTATAATTAGTATACACCTAGCTTACCAAAAAAAAAAAATAGTATACAACTATACTCAATAATACCCTTCTAACAATGCCTCTAATTTGACCGGGGTTTCCCTTCTGGAAAATAATCCTCTCAAAATCTTAAAAGTGCTCAGACATCCAACGGTTCAAGTTCATTGACCTAGATCGTTGGATGTTTGAGCTACCAGGTATCAACATCTCCACCCGATACTACCACACTGCACACTTTTAGGAATTGAAGAAGATTAAAATCTGTTTTGCTTCTCCCCTGGTTGGGAATTGGGAAGTAAATTGGTTCATGAGCATTTAAGCCGCATCTGGTAACACTTTGGTAGAATGTTAAATTGTTTATGGTGCTTTTAACTTTGTGAGAGCATTAAAATATGGAAAGCAATTTAAAAATATTTTTGACAAAAAGTTTTCTTTCGTCCAAATGTTTAGGGCATGGTAGAAGCAAAGGGTTGACCCACACATATTTTTTGGAAATTAGTTTTCTAACCCAGAGTTTGGCGTATGCCACACTCCGGGATAGAGTTATTTTTTCCATATGGGTGGGGTTGGAAATGCAATGACGAAGATTTGAACTAGAGACTTAACTCTCGAACATGTCTCGACGAGACAAACACAAACTATCAAACCAAGTTGGTTTTTGTGTTCATCCACAAATCTACTGTCATCATTACTCCCCCTCTACCTCCATGGGTTTCTATTTGAATTCATATGCGATATTGGACATAAAAAACTTAATGAAGGGTTAAAAAAGAAAAGAAAAAAGGACTGAGTTTCCCTTCAACCACGATGAATGGGATCCCATTCACTGTTGGGTGGGAGAGGGGGAGAGAGAGGGTATTAGAAGGGTATTTTGGAATATACTGAAACCCTAGAAGAGGTTTGTGAACCCTGGGATCTGTCATCTATGGGTGAAGGGAAATTTAATCCAATATATATATATATATATATATATGAAACCCCATATCATTTGTCATGACATTATTGGACTATGACTTTTTCTTACTTTAGTATTTTTGTCATTTCAATAAAAAAAATTTTGGGAAGTAATTTTTTGTCTGAGAATGTGGCCTACGCTAGCACTCCCATAAGTCTATCTCTCCTCCCTGTATGAAAGACACCTTTGCTCCCTTGTTTTGAAGAGGAGAGAGAGAGACACATGGGAGATTGGGAGTTCTAGTGTAGGCCACATTATTCTCTCAGGTTCCTGTGCCCAGTACGGTTTCCTAGTGCCTCTAACAAGAAAGGGGTGGATCCCAACCTAGGCAATGTGTTTAAGTAGGGGATAAGACAATCATTTTTGCCAGCCCCCCTATAACAGGAAACGTACGAACTTTACAGGGCAAACTGCCTGCGAAGATAAAGATCCCACTTCGTGACACTTCTTTTTCTAAATATTTTTTCATTAAAAAAATAGGCCCATCGTAAACCAAAAGACAAAAAATATTAAAATATTAATTTCTTTAAAATTTAATGGTGGCCAATAACCCCACCCAGTCTGGGTGAACTTTGCAATGTTCACCGATAAGCTAAAAATGTTGGAAAATGTTGAAAACATGCTGGAGAACGACGGAAAACACCATTAAAAAAATGTTGAAAAACTCCATTAAAACGTTGAAGAATGTGAAACAAGAAATTTGTTGGAGATGAAGAGGCTAACTGAACATGAATCACCATAATCACTCATTGGAACCAATGCAGAATCACTTGCTAGAAGGTTGGAGTTGCAGAGATGAGGGAGATGAAGAAGCGATTGGAAGTAAGGGAGAAAACAACGTTTGGGTGTTGGGAACTTGGGAGGAAGAAGAAAGGATGGCCAATGGCCATATTACATTTTTGTCCTCATACTTCAACACTAATAATTAGATGCAAAAGAGTGAAAAAAATGTGCAATGGACTTTTCTTGGATTACAGACACGGATAACAAAATATCAATTAATCTTTCTAGATTTTTAATTGTTAAATTTTACGGTTCAATCGTTTCGAGAAAGCATATATAAGAATGATTATAATGCTCGAGAATCCAGTAAGGTGATGGAATTGATGTCGCTAATGGGTGGCAATTACATCATTAACCAAAATAAATATTTTTTGTTCTTTTTAGGATTACAATCCCTAGAATTTTAAAATGCATTTCACTTCATGCGGTGTGCTGTGAAAAATTATTTCCTGCGATTCCCTGCCCAGTAAAGTTTCCTAATGCCTTTAATAAGAGCGGATCCAAGGGTGGTCATTTCCGCCCCTTATAAGAGGAATTACAGGAACTGTACCGGCAGAAAATCACAAGGGATAAAGATCCGTGCACTGTCCCCACCCCTGCGATCAAACAAAGAGTTTGTAAAATAACCATCAAACCCTCAGAAAATTCCATCTTTCCATGAGGATACAATGATCATTTTGCATACCCAGACATTGGCATGGTGCACTCACCCAGATAGCACTCTTTCACATTTTTTTTTTTATATAATATCAGTAAAATAAACTTCATCTTTCAGAGAAAATGATTTTTATATGCTTTTGCGATAATTTTCGCAACATATTTTCTATTGAAACAAACTGAGAATTAGGGAGAGGAAACCTAGGCAAACCTCTACTGTCTCCCCCAATTCACATTTCTTTGTTGTCCATGAAAATGTCTGCAGCTTGCTTTGAAAACACGGAATGATCAAAAGAGTAAGAGGGTGAGAAGTTGGGGGGGGGGGGGGGGGGAGGATATCATCTCTTTATGGAATCACTTCAGATGATAGACATGATCTGGGTCAGTCTGGTGATCTGGTCCATGTTCATTCTTGCATGAATCAAATATAAAAGATGTGAGATTCTAGTCAATACAGATTATATAAGAGCAGACATTTTTGAAATGAAGCTCTAAACCTTACAAGTGCTTGCAGGATATCTCATTTGATGAACCTATAAAATGTTGGGGGACCAACCACCCCCCCCCCCCCCGGGGCACCCAACATGTATACCAGAGTCTGAGTCCAAATTGGCGTGCATGTAAAAGAGTATCGTTCCTCCATGAGAAAGTAGGGGGAGAGAGAGAGAAAGAGGGGGGGGGGGGGGGAGGGGGAAGGGTTGGAGGAGGATATGAAGAGAAGGAAGCCTATGGGAAGAAAAGTAGAGAGGGTCACCAAAAAGGAAAGACTGTCCATGCACAATATCTTTATTTTATCTATGAAAACAGTATATTGAAAAAGATATTGATGACCTAAGTTGTCATGGTAAAAGCAGTATTCTTCCACCAATTCTTCCACCAAATGACTGAATGAAGAGACAAAACTCACCTGTAGCTTAAAAAGCAAAAAAAACAGGCACTCACTCTTCATCTGTGCCTGAACTTTCAGAACTTGAACCGCTGCCTTTTCTATGAGATACACCATTAGCAACCGCTCCATTCTTCTTTGTATCCAGTTCATCCTCACCATCGTCACTGTACTCGCTCTCATAGTCATCATATCCTTCTTCTTCCTCCTCCTCTTCCTCCTCGATTCCATCCTCAACAGCTGGTCCCTCTTCCGCCATGGTACCCCCTCTTGTCCCAGCTCGGCTTCGTTTCAAAACCTTCAACTTCAAACTTGTCTTCTTGTCACAGCCAATCCACGAGTCACACAGGCAATAGGAAGTCAGATTGTAATTCCCTTCTGCAGGGGCCTGGAACTTACCCATCACCAACCTTGATCCATTCCTCACTTTCTCGACTGCTTCTCTAACTGCAGCACTTATCTCCTTCAAGCTTGCCCCTGAACCCTCCTGTGTCTCTTGAATGGCCTTTGATGCAGCAGTAACAGCTGCAGCCTCATCCATGAAGCTAACCTTCTGGGACATCCACACATTGTTGGTCGAATCTGCAAGCAG
Source organism: Telopea speciosissima (assembly GCF_018873765.1). Classification (NCBI taxonomy): domain Eukaryota; kingdom Viridiplantae; phylum Streptophyta; class Magnoliopsida; order Proteales; family Proteaceae; genus Telopea; species Telopea speciosissima. Next base: position 82,301,327 of record NC_057916.1, on the reverse strand, counting down.
CAACCAGAAATTTTCTTCCTTGGGAAATGGGAAGTAGGGGGCATGCGGAAGGGCACCAACTAGGCCATTCCCACGCTTGAGTGTGATCCATGCATGCATAGTAACAATGTCACCCTCTTGTATGCCCTCTTCTCCTTCTGTCTCACAAGTAATTTCAATTGTTATGGAAGGCATCATTTCAAGGACAACCTCCACGTCTTGAGCTTCAGAAGCAGAGAATCCTGCAGCTTGAGTCATTAGCTCAGCACGCTCTTGAGGGCTCATGTCTTGAAACTCTTGAAATGTGCGCACCTTCTGCAAACATAATTAAGAATTAAAAAATTGAAGTCCAAGATCAATAAAATATTTTCAGAAGGTAAACATATAGTTCAATCAATGAGCCCCAGAATAATAATCATCCATTTTGCACACAAATACCCCAATGTACAGTTGCTATTTTTTGTTCAAGATACAAACCTACTAATGAGAGGATTATGAGGTGAATCACTGCTTGTGACTAAAGGTGCAAGAATGGGATATCAGATATGTTCATTTCAATCTCAAAAGCTGTGCATCTGAATATGACACACATAAGACTAGGAAACTAGTAGTACAACACCTTTACTTGGGCTTCTCCCAATTTCATCTGAAATTATCTGAATCTCACTCGCACAGATGCCCAACAGGAACTGTCTAGTTTGCATTTTCTGACTCCTATGAGTATGAGCGAAACCCCATTTTAATACCATACCTTTGCCTCAATCCTCTGTAACTACAGCTGCTCCGGAAGAGAATGGATTACCAAAATCGAAACCAACATTAATGATACCCAAAATGTTCCAAATTCAAAATTCATGCCTATCTAATTTGACAAAAAATACTACCTAATAGAGGCCTAAGTGAAATAGTTCCTAGGCTAAGCTAAACATTCTCCTCGAGATGTTTTTGTATCAGCAAATCGTAATAATTATGCAGAAGATGGAGCAGACTAACAGATATAGATAGTGCCTTCATAGTTCGTACAAAGGAAACTAAACACTAACATGGTATGTACATACCTTGCGGGCGATCTTTTTGACAATTGCCTCACTAAAATGGGGGAGCTGAAGAAAGGGTGCAACGCCTTCAGCGGATCCTCCCGTCGCTTTTCTTGCATTAAGAGGAACAGCCTGCAACATGATACATTATTTATAGAAAACAGACAGGTTAGGCAAAGGAAGATAGAAAATGGTAAATTCAAGGAATTATCATGAGCTGCAGAGCAGAAAACTTAATGAAATCAAACCTAACAATTGCCTACAGGCATGTGGATAAGAGTTTGCTCAATTCATCACTGTAAACAGCTTTGATATGAATGCTTGAGTGATTAGAATCGATCACCGAAGCCCCTTTATTTATAATAACTTGAAGTAAATCTGATCAAAGTACAAATAGGAATAATAACACCTCAGTCCTAGTCCTACTAGGAATTCCTAATACAACTAGGAATGCCAGAATAGGACTCGGCTGAGGGTAAAACAATAAAAATAAAATAAAAGAAAAGAATCTAATCTGACTAGTATTACTCCTAACATGACTAGGACTAATCCTAATCAGCTAGGACTAATAGGACTAATCCTAATCAAACTAGGACTGCTTACCCCAATCGTGTAAGCAACCTATTTCAACACTCCCCCTCAAGTTGGAACAAAGATGTCGATCATGCCCAACTTGACTAGATTGGGATGAAACAATTTTCCAGACAATCCCTTGGTGAAGATATCAGCAAGTTGATCCACAGATGTCACAAACGGAATACAAATCAGCCCAACTTCTAACTTCTCTTTGATGAAATGCCTATTCACCTCAACATGCTTGGTATGATCATGTTGTACTGGGTTGCGTGCTATGCTGATGGCAGCCTTGCTGTCGCAGTACAGCATCATAGGAAGACGAATAGGAACACTAAGATCTTGTAGCAAACTTTTAAGCCATAGTAACTCACAAATACCTTGTGCCATAGCTCGAAACTCAGCTTCGGCACTAGAACGAGCAAGCACATTTTGCTTCTTGCTACGCCATGTGACAAGATTTCCACCTACAAAAGAGCAATACCCAGAAATAGACTTCCGATCTGTAGAACCAGCCCAATCAGCATCAGTGTATGCTTCTATCCGTAGATGACCATGAATAGACAAAAGAATTCTTTTTTCAAGAGCTGACTTCAAATAGTGCAAGATATGAAGAACAACCTCCATATGAGAAGAGTAGGGATCATGCATAAACTGGCTCACAGTACTCATAGCAACACCAATGTTAGGAAGCGTGTGTGAAAGATAAATCAGCTTCCCTACAAGTCTTTGGTACCGGCCTCTATCAACAGGCTCACCCTCTTTCTCCTTGAGTCGAATAGTAGGGTCCATAGGAGTATTTGAAGGATGACAACCTAGCAACCCGGTCTCAGCCAATAAGTCTAGGACATACTTCCTTTGGGAGAGAAAAATGCCTTTAGAAGATCTGGCTACTTCAATCCCAAGAAAGTATCGTAGTTTCCCTAGATCTTTAATCTCAAATTCTTGTTCAAGGAAGGTCTTCAACTGTTTGATCTCATCCCCAGCATTGCTAGTAACCACTATATCATCAACGTAGACTATAAGAACAGTGAGTTTTTTACCAACCCTCTTTATAAAGAGTGTGTGATCAGCATTACTCTGCTTATAGCCCACAGAAATCATGGCCTTGTGGAACCGGCCAAACCATGCTCGAGGTGACTGCTTCAGACCATAAAGTGCACACTTCAGTCTACATACTTTTCCTTGGTTTCTGTCACAAGAGAACCCTGGTGGAATGCCCATATACACCTCCTCGTTCAGTGTTCCATTTAGGAAGGTATTTTTTACATCTAGCTGTTGCATATCCCATCCAAGGTTGACTGCACAAGATAATAACACACGAACAGTATTTAACTTTGCAACAAGTGCAAAAGTTTCCTGGTAATCAATGCCGTATGTCTGAGCGAATCCCTTGACCACAAGTCGTGTCTTATATCTATCCACAGTGCCATCCACCTTCTGTTTCACCACAAACACCCAACGGTTTTCTTCCCAGGTGGAAGAACTACAAGCTCCCATGTGTTATTTTTTTTTAAGGCGTCAATTTCTTCCAACATAGCTGCCTTCCACTTTCCGTCTGATAAAGCTTCCTGCCAATTGTTAGGAATACGAACAGAAGAAAGAGAGGAAACAAAGGCACGAAAGGATGGGGAAAGGGAATCATAAGAAACAACATGAGATATGGGATGCTGAGTACAAGTTCTGACACCTTTGCGAAGAGCAATAGGTAAGTCAGGATCATTACCAGGTGGAGAGGCAGGTTCTGGATCCAGGTTCGGCAATTGGATGGGTACTGAAGCAACAATTGATTGAACCTGCTTATGTTTCCTTGCATAGGTCTTCACATTACAGGCATCAATCCTCCTCTGAAATTCACTAATAGTCCTCTGGATAGGAGTCTGGACCGGGGTAGATTGCTCCCCCTGAATAGAAATGGTCTCCCCCTGTATAGGAACCTCTCCCCCTGACTCAGGGGGAGTACTAGGGGCAGGCCGAACTGGTTCAGACTCATGGTAAACAGACTGAAGTGGAGGTGGAGAGTCAATAGTCAGCACATCTTTACTAACACTCCCCCTGAAGAGGTGGGGACACATAATATGGAACATTTTCATGAAAGACAACATCCATGCTGACAAAAGTCCTGCGGGATGGAGGGTAGTAACATTTGTACCCCTTTTGGGTAGCAGAGTAACCCAAGAAAATGCAACGGAGGCTACGTGGGTCAAGTTTACCAGGGGACCTTGTATCCCTAGCATAACAAATGCAGCCAAACACCTTAGGTGGGACTATAAAGGAAAAAGAGCCAAGTAATAGCTCAATAGGGGCTTTTGAAAGAAGAACCCGACTGGGCAACCTATTAATTAAATAGGCTGCAGTAAGGACAACATCCCCCCAATAAAGGGAAGGGACATTGCGAGCAAACATAAGGGCCCTAGCCACCTCCAGGAGGTAGCGGTTTTTTCTCTCAGCCACACCATTTTGGGCTGGAGTGTCGACACAGCTGGTCTGATGGAGGATTCCATGTGCAGCAAGGTATTTTTGGAACTGACCTTCCATATACTCTTTCCCATTGCCACTCCTCAAAATTTGAAGAGTAGCATTAAACTAGGTCTTAATCAGTTGATGAAAGTGTTGAAAACATAAAAAAACTTCACTCATTGTGTGCATAAGGTATACGCAAGTGAACCTAGAATAGCAGTCAATGAAAGTGACATACCACCGATGGCCAGTCAGGGAAGCTTTCCTACTAGGCCCCCACACATCAGGATGAACAATATGAAATAAGGAAGAGGATCTTTTATTAGAAATAGGATAAGTTGAACGCGTCTGTTTAGCCAAGACACAAGGCGCACAAAAAAATTCTTCCTTATTACAGTCTTTAACTAATGCTGGAAATAAATTTGATAAAGTACCTAAGGGGGGATGACCTAGTCTAGAGTGCCATTTATGTAAATCAGAAGAGAAAGATGCCGAAGGTAAAGCCTACGTAGGATCGCCATCAAGCAGGTACAATCCGCCATGCACTTTACCCAATCCAATCGTCTTCCCCGAGTCCAGTTCCTGAAAAACACAATGAGTGGGAAAAAAGGTCACTTTACAATTCAGGGATTTAGTGATACTGCTGATGAAAAGAAGGTTAGTTGTAAATTTGAGAATATGCAACATAGATGACAGTGTAAGGGAAGGAGAACAACCAATGGATCCTTTCCCTGAGATGGAGGAGAGGGACCCATCAGTAATTTTGATTTTATCCTTACCAGAGGCAGAAGAATATGTATTAAAAAGGCTAGAAGAACCTGTCATGTGATCAGTAGCACTGGAGTCTATGATCCATGGAGTGGATACTACTGATGCACAATGACCAGCAAAAGAAATACCTGTACGGGCAAAGAAGGAACCTGAATTGGCAGCAGACGTAGTAGAGGTAGTTGATGTGTTCAACATACGACGCAAAGCCTGGAGTTCTTCCTAGGAGAAACCAATGTCAGCAATGGGAGTTAGAGCTACACTTTCAGTATGATTGGCTTTGCTTTTAGACTTAGCATGACCACGTTTGGCCTCAAAATCAGCTGGCTTCCCATGTAATTTCCAACACTAAGCCTTAGTGTGATATGATTTGTGACAATGCTCACACTTAACAGGCTCTTTGGTAGTAGTAGTGGAAGCAGCAACACTATCATAAGAAGCAACAGGAGTGGGACCAGCAGTCTGTAAGGCTGATCTCTCAACTTTAGGAGTCATCATCATGGCAGCCCTTCGTGTCTCTTCACTGTGAACATAAGAAAAAGTCTCCTCTAAAGTGGGGAAAGGAACTTGTCAAAGGACTTGCACCCGAATAGGGTCATTGTCATCATTGAGGCCAGCCAGAAAATCATAGACACGGAATTGGTCTACATAGGTGTGGTAGGCAGTAATATCAGCAGTAGTAGTAGGCTGGAATCGAGCATAATGATCCAATTGCTGCCATAAACACTTGAGGGCAGCATAGTATTTAGTAACAGACATCTCATTCTGAGTAGTGGTTTGGAGTATCTTCCTGATTTCATAAACCTGAGCACCACTTCCTGATCGACCATAAGTTCCCTTGACAGCAGTCCATATTTGAGTAGCAGTGTCAAGGAGGAGATATTGACTGGATAGATCAGTGGTCATAGAATTTAAAACAAATGACATCACCATAGCATCGTTAGCAGCCCATTTAGTACGGGCAACACCTTCTTCAGCTGGTTGTTTGGTGGTGCCAGTAAGATGGCCAATGAATCCCCTACCAGCCACAGTCAAGGATAGTGATCTGGCCCAGATTAAATAATTCGTACCATCAAGCTTGATGGCAGCAACATAGGGAAGAAAGTCATTCCTAGTTTGACCATCCCCTCCAGAAGTAGCAGTAGTTGTCTCTGAATCTCCCATAGTTCAGGTAGAAACCAATCCACAAATTTGAACAAAAAAACAAATCTTCAAAAAACTGAATTATATCTAAAGTATGGGTTTTGAAGTGGCAGCAATTGCAGTCGTCAGAATAGGCTGAAACTTGGATCGAATGCCTTGCAAGTGGTGGAGAATAAGCCTGCAAAAAATCAGAAAATTCTGATGATGCAATAAGAAACCCTAATAGGGCTGGTTACAGTATCGAGTGAAACCCTAGGTTTTGAAACTGTATGAGTTTCAGCCGTCAGAACAGGCTGAAACAAGGATCGAGTATCTCCCTTGTCGTGGAGAAGATTCCCTCCAAAAATTGGCCCCTTTGGATGAGCCAATAAAAAGCCCTAAATTTTAAAAAAATTTAGGTATATCTGAATGTAGGTAATTGCAGGGTTGAATCAGATGTGGATTGGATTCAGATCTGCAATCTGAAATACATAAGGTGTAGATCAGCAAGTGTAGGGATCAATCTCAAAAAAAAAAAAAAACAGAAATCCAGCTTGAATAATGTAGCAGCTTGATCTCGAAGGGTTGGAGGAAACTTGCGGCAGTTTCAGATCACACCAGTGTTTGTATAATCTTCAGTGAGGTGTCATTGAGGGCAGCAGCTAATTCTTCATTGAATCACCTCAAAGATGCTGCCCTGAATGAAAAAGAGAGTCCGAGAGAGTTGGAGAAGAAGGAAACCAGTAGCCAAGAGAGTTGGAGAAGAAAACCAGAAAAAATCGAGGGGAGGCTGCTCTTGGATCGAGAGATGGCTCTGATACCATGTAAACAGCTTTGATATGAATGCTTGAGTGATTAGAATCGATCACCGAAGCCCCTTTATTTATAATAACTTGAAGTAAATCTGATCAAAGTACAAATAGGAATAATAACACCTCAGTCCTAGTCCTACTAGGAATTCCTAATACAACTAGGAATGCCAGAATAGGACTCGGCTGAGGGTAAAACAATAAAAATAAAATAAAAGAAAAGAATCTAATCTGACTAGTACTACTCCTAACATGACTTGGACTAATCCTAATCAGCTAGGACTAGTAGGACTAATCCTAATCAAACTAGGACTGCTTACCCCAATCGTGTAAGCAGCCTATTTCAACAATCACCATCATTGTCATTGCTATAATTATTTATACTAACATCAATGTTTTTGCCTTCGTCTTTTTACCCATTTGATAATTAAACATCAATGTTTTGGCAGTTCCAAGTTTTCTTTTTCTTTTATTAAACAAGATTATTTCCCCGGTCATCAAATAAGAGAGAGGAGTGTGGAGGAGGGAATTTGGACAAGTTTGCCGAATTTTAGAGAAAATAGTTCTTCAGCTTTCAAAATCCATTTCTTTTCTTGAGGGGTTAAAATTTAATGGGTTCCTTGCCTTTTCTGTTGTGCGAATAAACATTACAAGTAGAGTTAGCAAATGCTGTTCTTCCGTAGAAAATCATTTATCTATTTTAAAACATAAAAACTGCAAAATAAACATAGGCAAAAGTAACAGCAGAAAACAGCTATCTGATTTTGCAAGATTTTATTGGCATTGATATGTCAATAACTTCAGTAGATTTTCAAACACAAGAAATCAAATTATGCATGTCAAGACGTATGAAGCTGAAACGACAGCATTAGATGAGTACATGAGAAAGACATGGAAAATAATACCTGAATGATACTTTGAGAAAGCTCAACAACCCCAACTGCAGGCCTCAGCCATCCATGTCCTTGAGGACTGCGTGGTATAACTGCCATCTGCATGGATAAAAAAAAGAATTAACTCTTCGAGCTCTGGTCAAACTGATGGAAACTTTATTTCAGAATGACAATCATCCCTCAACATGGCAGACGTAGCCACCTATGAAGGGTACTAATTCTCACCATCCTTGGGAGGAAATCTTCCCTTCAACTCATCTAAGCCTTATTACAACTAAATGAGGTGGCTACATGGACCCTGTTTTGCAGTTCAAATTTATAGTCATATTTGTTGTTAACCTGAAGCCATCCACATATTATTTCACCCTTCTCCCCAGGCATTTTCAGTCTATAACTTGTTCTTTTAAGTTTTTAACTCCTCTGATCAGTGCACCATGTCACTCCTCATTAACAGTTGCAATGGCCAAACCATCTCAGATGACTTTCCCTTATCACCTATCAGAGATTCTTCTAAATCACCTTGACCATTTTGATTCCTTATTTAATCCTTTCTGGCTTTGCCATTGGAGGAAACTTTTCAGTACATATGAAGGCAAGAAGAACAAATAATGAATTTAGAGGATAAAGACAGCACCATCCAAGTGAGAGAGCAGGTCTCAGGGGAAAAAAAAAAAGAAACATGGCTGACTTTCTACTATATGCTCAATATGCTTACTATTTGAGTGGAGCCACAGTCTAAAGAAAAGGAGAACAGGTGACTGAACTAATGCCCTTTCCAGATGGAGTAGTTCATCTGTGTCTTGAAAGCCCACCCTAAAGAGAAGAAATTTTATAGTCTCTACTGCCTATCCAACCCAAAGACTATTATTTGTGGTGGAGTGCTTCAAGTAAGATCCGATCTCATCCCCGCAAAGAAAACTACTGTGCTAACGGACCCCATGCAACCAAGCACTTGGGCTCGGCAGAGTAAAGGTGCGCACTAGCTGATCTACGACCAAAGAAGCAAGGGTGCTTGTAGATCAGCTCACAAACCTATTACTAAGACGTGTTAGAATGATTTGACACAGGAAACAGACTCCTCTATGTTCAGCGTTCCACCAACCCTGTCTCCCTCCCCTCCCACCCTGACCCATCCATCCAAAAAAAGAGAACTCAGATTGATGGGGTCATAACTGCATAATTGGCTAGTTTTCACAGTTGTCTTGTGAACCCTTTGAGAGCATATGTTATCTAATTTCTTTAATTCTTTTTGCCAGCTACTTTTAACTTTTTAATAAATGGGTTGAATTGAGACAAACCAAAGAAGCACCCGGCAGTTCCGTGATTCAGCTGAGGTCCAGTTTTAACCATTAAAAACTGTGGGGAGAATGTAATCTATGACTCTGATTACTAATGATCAGTTGCATCATGAGCTTTTCTCCATAATTTTTAATTTTTTCCATCATAAAAATATATCAATGTTCTACTCTGGCATAGATTGCAATTTGCAACAACTAATTACTCTCCTATACAGGCAATAGAAAGGGAATAGCTGCTACACTAAATCTCCCATCAAATTAAGCATGAAGTCACAGAGAACTGTCGATTGCCTGCAATCATCTCCAATCCCACCACATTTTAACAGCTTACTAAAAGCAGCTTCGTCATCAAATTCACATGCAAGCTACACCCACTTCAGAGAACTAAAAAAAATAAAAATAAAAGAGATATCTATCCCAGGCTTAGAGAAAAGTTCCCATGGAAAATGATACTGCAGAGAACATTTCAAGGAAGCGAAGTTTCATAACTGTGCTAAAACAAACTCAATAATGTAGAACAAGTTATGTTGAAATCACCTTCATTAGTTCTTCAAGAAGGCGAGGTGCAAGTTCAAGCACATGCCTAAAGTCGCCCTGCAAAGCTGATGGTAAGGTTCCTGCTTCACGTGTTAATTGCGCCTGAATCAACAATTCTGTCTGATTGCAAAAAAAGAAAAGAGCATAAGAATGTGAACGAATTACCAAGGATGAGAAAATAGAGGCAAAAGAAACTACCTTAACAAGGGCCGGATGCTGCTTCCAAAACTTTGCTTGCTCTTGCTTAATGTTCTTAAGGTCCAGGTTCAACTCACTCCTGACTAACATGAACAGTTTCTGAAGGGGCTCACCATCACTCCTACGAACTGGCATTTCCTTGTACTCAGCAGCATTAATGAAGACGTCTACAACCTTGCTGTATCATGTATGTGACATCAATAGCACAAACTAATAATATTAATAAGAAATACAGTAGCTCAAACTAATAATATTAACAAGAAATAGAGTAAGCAACTACAAGTAGAAAATACTACAATACGTTTGGTGGTTCATAGTAATATGAAACATACAGATCTCTCTCTTAAAAAGCAAATGAATTGTAGAGCTACTTGATTATGTGAGGGAAGAGAAGAAACCAAAAATGGACTTGACGGATGTCATTCACAGGTGGACATCAGTAAATAGCCTCTTCAAACAGTTGATGGAAAATATCATAGGATCCTTCCTAACTGCAATTATGCAGGCTAGAAAACTCACTGTCATTCCATGACCAATGTATCTCCATGCATGAAAATAGTGCTTATTGACACGCAATGGAAGAAAAAAATCCTGGTCACTAAAATTTATAACGAAAAATTTTTATGAAGAGATGCACATACCTTGGAGCCAATGAAGGTTTCATCAAGTGATAATAAGCATACAGCGTCTGATGCATAACGTAGTTTCCAGTATATTTTGATGACCTCGAGAGATATATAACAGCCAACATCAAAGGCAAAAGAATGCAGACTCCAACAATCCCAAGTAAGAGTACTCCCCCAGACGCTCCATCAATGTTTAGAAGAAACTCGGGAAGAGCTATTCCCATTTGAAGCCCCTGCTCGAAGCCCAATTAGGACAATTATTAGTTTCAAATGCAGCTACTCAGGACAAAAAAACAAAAACAAAAAGATGGCTTCTCATTTCACATATGAAGAAAGTATACGACCTGCCTGCCATCTGGATGACCATATTTTTCAAAATTTTCACGCGAAATAGGGTCTGTTAGAGCCTGATAAGCCTTGGATATGAATTCCACAAAATATGTGTGCGCCTCTGGAACAAAAAAAAAGCAATGGTTAGCAAAAATTGATCATGCGAAAAGAGCATCAAATTTCTAACCAACCCAAAGACGAACCAAAAAAAAAAAGCACTAAAGACACAAAAAACCTTCAACCTGGATCTGGATTTTTATCAGGATGATATTGAATAGAGAGTCTCCTATATGCCTTCTTTATCTCAGATTCTGAAGCTCCAGATTCTAATCCAAGAATGCTGAATGGCTCAAAAACTTGGATCTGAAGAAAAATATTATCAACTGTGAGATGCAGCATTCAAAAATTCAGAGTAGAAATTCACCAGCATTAATCTTATAATCTCAAAAGGAAGTCACCATGCAATTTTAGCTTCTTAGTTTTTGTTTTTTAATAAAGTAACTAAAATAAATCTTATAATCCAAAAGTCACCATACAATTTTAGCTATTTAATTTTATTTTTTAAACAAACAAACTCAGAATAAACAAACTTACAAATATAAAATAATTAATACTGGAGTTTGAGATAATGCAGACAAATAAAAGGGGACATCTAGATATAGGATAAGAAATTTATAGGCATTGGTCATAGAAGATTTCTCATGCATACCTATCTCTACCACAGTATTTAGGACAATAACCACAGACACATAGCTATTGCTAGTAATAATCATACAACTTAACAAGAGGGGAAAGAATTGCAGAATTTGTGTTTTGATTTGTTTTTTTTTTTGGGGTAAAAGAATTTGTGTTTTGATTAGAAAGTAAAAAATCTACTCATACTAGTTCTCTAAGTAAGGCAAGTCGATCTTTTCTCTTACCTCCTCTCCTATCTGTATATCATCTTCTTGTTTCAGGTTTTTGTTCTCATCCCTCTTTCCATAGTTCTATTGTATCTCCAGTGTATTCCCTCTGTTCTATTCAACAATATCTAATCCCCTAGGCCGTATCTCCAACACCCCTCTCACCCCCCCCCCCCAAAAAAAAAAAAAGGAACTGCCATTTTCAGAAAAGAAGCATTTTGTAGCATCCTTTCTAGGATCCAATTGTGGTTAGGATATTAAAACCTCCTAGCTACTAAAATTAATGGATGCAACATTCTATGGGTATGATGAGCTGGCGGTCATAGAAGGGAACTTCAATAGTAAAAGTTTTGATAAAGGCATAACAACAATAAGACTGATATCAAGATTGTAGCTACGCAACTGATTTTGCAGTTGACTCTCAATGACCCGCACTACAAAAATATCAAAAGAGAAGATCAATACCTCACGGCTTATATGTTTAATGTAATAGACCAGGAATGCCATAATAACCCAGAGTAGCACAAGCGTAAAGTTACTACATGTTGAGACGGATGAGATCTGCAAAAACAAACCAAAAAATTGAAGAGGTTAAAAAGCTATAAAAAGCAAAAATCCTACAGTAAACCTTGAAAAAACATATATACATAGAATATCAGAAACTTACCCGCTTAAATATGGATTTGCGATACTTTCCTGAATGGAAGCATACAGAGCACTGACAGTGAATGCTCTTTGTCTTTCTAGAGGCAGCACGGCATAACTTGAGTATTGTGTAAGGCACTAAAGGCAGTGCCAGAACTGTTAAGATGAATATTGGGAATAGTGCACTGTTTTCCTCTGATGCAGCCATGGAGACTTACAGTATATGAAGGCTTGTTCAATTAGAATATCTGCATAAGAGATCATTGTTACACCATCAAATGTGAATATTGGGAACAGATAAACTCTAATAGAAGCAAGTGATCTCATGCTTGAAGAGGAAAATGATCAAGATTCTGACTAAATATTAATTCAATCTGAATAAACAAGAACAGAACAAATGGAGCCACAGTAGAATGATCTTGCCTAATTAACCCCCCACAAACTCCCACTAAATGAATGCATTCAAATTTTGAGGTATTACTTAACTATGTACACCAAAGCTAGGGTGGAAAACAATAAATTGGACACAAACACGCATCCATGCAACCAGAATCATAAACCCTAAACCCCTTTATTTTGACACACTGTAACCAAAATTACAGAGAAAAAGATACACACAAATACACACAAAGAAGGAACGAAATCCAACTCCAATTCAATAAAGATGACAATGCCGATACACAAAACTTAAAGAACACTCGGATCTCAAATCGATAAATCCAAGATTATTCAGAATTCATGATTACAGAAGGAAAGCCAAACTAAAACTAACAAAGAACACCAATCCAACAAACGGAAGAGTGAAATTAATAAACCCCCCCCGTACAAACCAATATCCAAGCACAAAGAGAGATGAAAAACACGAACTCATCCACAATCAACATAAACCAGCTCAACCAAACAAATCCTGAAACTCCCAATTTCGAATTAAAATAAAACACAAACCAGATAGCCAATCCACAAGACTATATGAACTCAAGAACCTCCTCACGAGAAATTATAACGTAAAACGAAATATCTAAATGCATAGAACTAACGTTAAAAGTGGAGGATCGAGATCTTGATCTACTCCTAAGTCCTACCGCTTACGCTTGTTCAGATCTTCCGACTTCTGTACGACGGCGAGAAGTGGACGATTTATAGAGAGAGACCCTGTCACAGAAAGCGCGATGGAGTGAGGTTTTTCTCTCCTTTCTTTTTTTGTTTCCCAATAAATATGTTATTATTAATATTATTTTGGTAGAAATATGTGATTATTAATTTAATAGGGCTAAATTCGTCATTTTACACGGTCATCGTTGTCATCCCTCTCCAGTTGTAAACTGGATTTGTTGTCTATCTGATGAAAAGTATTCATTAAAAATAGTGACACAGGAGGAAATATAGGAAGAGGTGATTGGAGTGTCTCGTTTCTCTCTCCCTCGTTCGATTCAACGAAGAGGTACTTTTTTTTTTCCCTCTCTTTTTAATCTTGAGATTATTAGTGTATCAGACTGAAACTTCCTTCATTTCCTTTCTGTCAAATCTGGTTCCTTTCTTTGTTTCATTTTAGTTTGTTTTTGCATCAATGATGGAACAATCTTCTTCCGAGTTGCGTTTGAAATTGTTCCTTTGTCAGCTGGAACCGACGGGGATTCTGCCCTCCCCTCCTGTGTTTTAAGGTGAATTGGATTGTGTAATTTGTATTTTGCAGATGTTGATCCCAATTCTGACTGTAAAACGAGTAAAAGTTCCTCAAATTCTTAGTTTTCTTTTCTTCTTCTAGTTTAAGCATCGATGATGCTATAGGGTCTACTCATTGGGAAGTATTCATGGGATTCGTAGCTGGGCTAGGGCATTCGTTGAGACTCTAGGAATCATTATTTCTCGTACCAAGTGAATAGTGTTAGACCCGTCAACATGTTAAGTATGTTCGCACTATGAATTCGTTCTTGTTGGGCAACCAAACCTCCTCGTCTTTCTTGTCGTTTTATGAACCAATCACCTAGAGAGTTATTGATGTAATACTGTAATTGGGTAATCAAAACAATACCAAAACAGAATCTTTTCACAGAGAATAAAATCCAAATTTGGGGAGATTATTAATAACACAAAATCAGATGGATGAATGGGTCTGTAACAACGTGGAGTGCAAGGAATATGGAGGTGAAGGTTTGCTGAAAGTTTCAACTCATTCGGATGGTTAGATCAGCAATTATAGGTGATTCCTAGTAGCAATAGGATTAGAGGTAAAATAGTAATTTAACTACTGTAATTAGGGTTCAGAGGTTGAAGATAGGTTGCAGGGTTTCAGACATGAAAATAACCTATAAACAATAGCTTAATAGGTTCAACAAATCAGAACACGAATCTCAAAACAGGGTTTTAACAAGGCAAAGGGTAAAATAGAGATTTCACTCCAGCAGTCAATCGGCTGGTCAGAATTGAGTGAAACTTGAATCAAGTTCTCAAGTTAGGGTTCTTAAGATTCGGTTAAAGTTTCAGTCAAATCAGACGGCTGGTTTGCTTAATTTAAAATAAATAAATAAAAACAACAACAACAACATTGTATATGAAAGTCTAGAATTGAAGGTTCTCATTGTAGAAATCTGAGAATAAACTTACTTGTTAATGGCTTAAGAAGATGATGGAATAATAAGAGCAACAGAAATAACACAAGGGATCTTCAATAGAGAAGAGAGCAACAAAAGCCACAACTTTATTTATCAAATTTGTGTCCAATGCTTGCCCCCCTTACAACCTTATACAGGAAACTCAAAAATAGACTCGAAAACTAAAAAAAAAAAAGCCTAACCCAATCCCTGACTAACTAGGTAACCAATACTGACTAGGAAAGTGAAATAATAAAGGAAATAGACTCAAAACATGATTGGACTTATAGAATCCTAATCCAGCCCAACTAAAACACTTAATAACAATTACGTGCAACTTAAATTGAACCACATAGAACCGGATCAATTGAACTAACCCAAAACAACTTAAAAAATAAATTAAATAAAGAAACAAACTAACTAATTCCTAATGCAACTTTATTACCTGTGGCTGCTGAAACTTGGCCTGGTGACGTGGTGATCTGCAAGGGGTGAAGAGCACAAGAGAAGACCCGGAGCGAACTCCGGGGGGGGAATCTCCGACGCTCAAGTCAGTCCAACACAATAAACAAAAAGTAGAGGGAGTACGGAGAGAGCAGTAAGTCAGTGAGTTTCAATATATCCATACCAGGGTCCCTCATCTACCATTTAAAGATGGCTCCCCTGTCGAGGCAGTTGCTGCATCCCTTGACAGTTACTTAATGGGACATCTTGCAGATGTGTCAAAGTGGGGATAGATGTTTCCTAGGTTCCCAGGCAATGAGGGTTAACTGTCGTTGAGGCTCGATTGCGTCAAAGTTATGGTGCAACTGTTTGCCTTAACTACCTCCTGATCGTGTGCTGACATGGGTGCTTGTGCCCCTTATCTTGGGCGATACTCTTTGACGTCTTCATGGTCTTGATAGCTCTTGTTTGTTGTGTGGTCTCGTGCGACATGTCGTGCGGTTATTGATGTAGTGTTTTTGTGCATATCATTACCCATAGTTAATAGTTTAGACCCATTAAAGTACCCTATTGCATTGTAAACCCATTGGACTAATGGCCCAACACATATATAACCCAACCCAAGGCTTATTTCCATTAAAATAAGCTCCGTTGGTGATATATCTGCATCAGTTATTTGATTTACTTTTCCAGAAAACACATGAATGAAAAACAGTCATGTTTTCTAGAGTTGTGTTTCTACTGGATACTGTGTCTGAGATCTTGTAGTTTGATTTTTTTTATCAAATTTTTACTGATTAATTGATATTTTGATGGCTATTCAGACATTCTGTCATGTTTGTTTTTAGTTGCATGTATTTGTCATTGTTAACTTTTGTCTCCTAATTTAGATGAAAGAGAGTAGAGATGGAACAAAGAATGATAGGGTTGCAAAATCTTCTTCTGTTAGCTCACTTCCACTTATACTGGACGTAGATGACTTTAAGGTAAAAATTTGAACTTCAATAATAAATTGCTTATAGCTTTGAGTGCATAACATTGGAATTGACATTTCAGTATTGCTGGTCATTGGTGATAAACATTCTAAGGGAAATGGACCAATAAATTACTCTCTTTTATAGGGTGACTTCTCTTTTGACACATTGTTTGGTAACTTGGTAAACAAACTCCTCCCTTCATTCCAAGAAGAAAAGACAGATTCTTCGGAAGGTCATGGCAGCTTTGGTGGTAATGATACTTTACCTAATGGGCACATGCGAGTTCCATCTGATGTGGCAAAGTCAGCACAGGGAGTTTCCACTCCATTATTTCCAGAAGTTGATGCTCTCTTATCCCTGTTCAAGGATTCTTACAAGGAGTTGGTTGATCTCCGACAGCAGGTATATCCTTGTGAATGAAGCTGATGGACTGGATATAGCTTTTATGTTGAGGTTCTCTCTTGATTTGTTTTTGGTTGAAGGTGGATGCAAAACTGTATAATCTGAAGAGGGAGGTTTTTGTTCAAGACTCCAAGCATCGCAAGACACTCTGCGGGGTTAGTGTAGTGAGAAGACATCAAAACTGGATTTATATGTTATTTGTCATTTTCTGCATATCACTTAACCGATGCCACCTTGATGTATAATACTGCCGAATTTGAATTTCATTCTTTAACAATAAGAAACCGGATGACAGAAGAAATAAAAGAAAAGGAAATTGCAGTAATCACCGATGCGGGGGAGACTGCAAGAGGATGGCCCAATTAGAGGGTATGAGGGGCTTCCTTGCCCACCAAAGAAGCTCAAAGTTTGCATAGTTCAAATTAATGCAGTCTATTGTGGCAGAAAAAAGCCTTCAACCTTGATCAAAATTAATGCCCATGGCTTCCACCATTCACCATCAAAGCATGATTGTCTGTGGAGGACTTATTGAAAATGAGATAATTCTCTCTTTTCCCTTACCTTTACTGGATTCACAAGTCTATTCTTTATGCGTTCTAAGAAAACTCTCCAGTTTCCGCCTATGTTCAATTTTGGCAATTCTATATTTGTGGAGGACCTTCAAAATATACATCCACTTTTTTGAATCTAATTTTCATTTGGATATACAGTAAAAACTGCATTTAATCAATTTTCTCTTATTGATTTCAGCTGGAGAAAGGTGTAGATGGCCTATTTGATAGCTTTGCCCGGCTGGATTCACGCATTTCTAGTGTTGGACAGACTGCTGCGAAAATCGGAGATCATCTGCAGGTAAAGTGCATGTCTGTAGCTAGCAATTCGTGCTGACTGGGTCTTCTGAACCATTTCACACTCTGTTAAGTCTCGGGTCCAGATCTCGACCCATCTATTTCTTTAAAAGTCATCTAACTCGACAGAACTCGATATTTCTCGATCGAGTTCTGTCCAAAAGCTATTTTCTTCCCATTTGAAGGTTGTGACTCATTTTACCTCTGGATTTCACGGTGTAACCTACGGGAGAGTTAATTCAGCTGCACATTTGAAGGATTGGGCACTGGGTCAGGTTTTGGGCCCATATTCCCCATCCCAAACCAGCCACACCCATACACGCCTCAATATGACAGTAGTAGGGGATCTCATGCCTCATGGCAACAGCTATACCCTAGGATAGGGGACTTGACATATGCTGGTGGCAACTCTTATATGCTTGCTATGGAGCACTATATGCAACAGTGCAACAACACTATGTAATGGGAAGACTATGTGGCACTATTGGGGACTGAATACTTGATTCAAACTAAGTTTATGTGATGATAGTTGTAACTTGTAACATTGTTAAACAGTTTGATGTATCACTTTAACATTTCTAATGCTTATTAAGTTGTTTAGCTATTAATTGAATGTTTTGTTCGCTTTATATTACTAAATTATATGTAGAGTAGGGTATTTTAGTACGTCGTCGCCTACGAACTTAAGGTCTGAAGTAAAACTCCTATTTGGACTTTGTTTTTGCAAAATCTGATAATCCATTGTGTTTAAATGGCCTAAAATAGGCTGTTTACCAAGTTTCATACCCAAACTAGGTCTAAAACCCACTGAGTTGAGGTTTCGAGTTGAAAAAAAAAAAATGCACCAACTCGACCGAGATCTCAGTTTTTTCCAGGGTCGAGTTGGGGTTGAGTTCCAAGTTTTAGTACCTTGTTTCTAAGAAATGCCATTATTGCTTGTCAGAGTGCAGATTCTCAGAGGGAAACTGCTAGTCAAACAATAGAGCTCATAAAGGTATTTTTTATGATATTTGTGACTTTCTCCTGTCCTAGTGATTTAACACTTTATGCTGTCCTTTGATTAATTAATTCTTTAACACCATCTTGTTAGTATGATTGCTGCAGTACTTAATGGAGTTCAATAGAGGCCCTGGTGACCTAATGGAAATTTCACCTCTATTTTCTGATGATAGTCGTGTCGCTGAGGCTGCTGCAGTTGCACAGAAATTGCGTAAGCTGACATCATTTTCTTGACACATTAGAATTTATATTGACTTCCATGTCTTTGGAGAAACATGATTAATCAATATTGTAAGATGAATAGACTGTCTTCTTCTTCTCTTTTAAGCTAAAGCAGTGAATAATGAATAATAAACTTTGATTATTAATAATTTTAAGCATAATTTTTTGGAGAGAAAAAAAGAAAGAAAAAAAAAAAAGCGAGGGTGTGGTTGACAGCTTAGTATTCAACTATGGCTATTCCCCTGGACCTCAGGTTTGCTGACAACTTAGGTGTTGACTGTTTGGAGGTGAGTGAGATTCAAGATTCTATAATAATTTATCTCATTAGAGAGGCACATGCCTTGGCCTCTAGAAAGGGCATTTCATCTCATTTGAAAGATAGGTTGGTCAATTTGCCTCCCCGCAGAAGTGGTTTCTATAGGTCTTCATTGTGTGGTAGGTCATCCATCTCCAAAGAGCTTCTGCTATATTTTTGTCGGCATATTTTGTTGTCTCCCTACAATTTTGTGGTGACACTCCTCTTGGGTCTTCTGACTAGTTTGTTTGAATATTACCAATAAATGAAGAAAAGGTGGGGAGGGGGGGGGAGACAAGAAGCAAGTTATGAAAGGGCATTCCTCTCTGCTGAAGAATTTAATATATCTATATTGAATAAGTTAAGGCATTAAATCATGCTAAGCATGTCAGAAAGAACTGCTATGTATGAATTTGTTTAGGGAGAAAATCTTAGAATTGTTAGAAGCACTTATCCCAAAAGCTCGAGCTGTTAAATAAGGGCAACAACAATGTATATCAACACCCTCCGGACGTGCAGGCCCTCACACACGTGGCTCTTCACGTGACAACATCATGTGGCTCTGCACGTGACAACATCATGTGGCTCTGCACGTGACAACATCATGTGGCACTAACGGTAAAAGCTGTAGGAGCACAACACAACACAAACCTCTCACACTTACGAGGGATCAAACACCCATCCTCCTGGCTTTGATACCATGTTTCAACAGCTCATCCCAAAAGCTCGAGCTAAGTAAGGGAAACAACAATATATATCAACAAGAACTTCCCATAAAATGGCTGAAAGCCTGAAACTGTTATCATCCTGATGTAGTCCTATATAGGCAAGGCCTAATAGGAGCCAGGTAAGACCAGAGTTCTGAAACTGTTTGCTAATTAGGTAGATTTGGGGCTGTTTAGGGTAAAACTAGGATTGGGGTTGGATATTGGGAAAGGGATTTATAAGGTATTAATGGGCAGGTCTAGAGGGCTATAATGGTATAAAAAGGTTAAGGTTTGGATGAGTTTTGAAATTCTGCAATTTTGGGCAGAATTGAATTTTAGGGTTTTGGGTTTGGGTTTTAATGGAGCAAGGAGATGAAGGGGTTAGAGTTGGAGTTTGGGGCTAAAACTTGGATCGAGTGTCACAAAGATGTAAGGGATGTATGCTGAAAGTTTGGTTTGAAACTGATGGACAGATTTGATGTTATGGAGGTTTCCTAGTAGAAGTAGGAGAGATGGGGTAAAACTGTAATTTCAGATAATCGGCTGGGTGGATGGTGCTGAAATTTGAATCGAGTCTCTCTTAGGGTCTGAGGAAGATTCGATCAAATTTTTAGCAGGTTCTAATGGTTAGATTTGGCTGGGCAGAATTCTCACGAAAATCACCTTGTATGTGACCTTCTAGAAAGAAGAAGAATAGTTGCAGAATTTCTTACTTTTTGCAGGTCTTCAATGGCAGCAGCTTTGAAGATAAACAATGAGGTTTCCCGATCTTCACGATGCAAGGAGTCAGATTGGAGATCCACCAATCCCTTCACCTTAATATAACTCACAAGGCACACTCACGATGGAGCAAAGGCAGCAAGCATAAAGCTGAGTTTTTATTGATCAAATTCGTGTTCAATGCTGGCCTCCCTTACAAACTTATATAGAAGACTCAAAATTAGACTTAGACACTAAAAAGGAAAGGCCTAGCCCTATCCCTAACCTATTAGGTAACTTAAACTGACTAGGAAACTGAAATACTAAAAGAAATAGACTCAAAACATGGCTGGACTTATAGAGTCCTAATCCAGCCTAACTTACATCACATGACCACTTAAGTTGTCACATGATTACTTAACCAAGTCATATGATCACTTAAATTGAACCAATTGGATGCAACCAATTTGAACCGGTTCAATTAAAAAAAACATAAAAATAAACTAAGTATTGGGCTAATCTCGTATGCAACCTATGTACCCCTAGTTTAGGCTCATTAAAGTAGCCTAATACATAAAAAACCCTTAGGAACAAAGGCCCAACATGTATATAACCCAACCCTAGGCCTATTTCTAAAGAAATAAGCCAATTTCTATGATGAACCTGCATCATATCCATATATAGTATAGTATCTCCCTCAGATGTTTCTCCCTTAGCTTCTTTTTTCACATAGTTAAGAGGTGCAAATATAAACTACTCTACTGTGACATTTCATCTTAGGGTCATTTGCTGAAGAAGATATCGGGAGACAGGGCATATCTGTACCATCATTAGTGGGAAATGCAACAGCAAGCAGGGGTTTAGAAGTTGCAGTTGCAAATCTTCAGGACTATTGCAATGGTGCGCCGATCATTTATCAATTGTTGTTCTTTTGTTCTTTCTTTTGCAAGACTCATTTTTCATGCTATGTTTGTCTGTTTTTCTTTCTCAGAATTGGAGAATAGATTGTTGGCTCGATTTGATGCAGCTTCACAGAGGAGGGAACTATCGACAATGGCAGAATGTGCTAAAATTTTGTCTCAGGTTATTTATAAGGGATTTAATAGCTCGTTGTACCTTTTAATATTATGTGGAGAAAGGTTCGAAAACTCGGGTTTCGACCAGCCAGAAACCGAGATATGGTCGAAACTGGTCGAAACTTGGTCAAAGTTAATTTGGTATGTGCTGTCAAAATTAATTTGGAATGTGATAATGCTGTCAAAATGACTCTGAATGAAAATAATTTTTGAGGCATCAAAGCAAATGAATATTTTACCGCACTTTTGGTTTTTAGCAATGTTTTACCATTTTAAGGTTTATGGAATTTATAGATTTGAGAAAAACTCTAGCATTAGAAAATTGAAAATTGCACCTACCACCGAAAATCTAGTTTTTATTCTTGAATTGGGGGGTTGATTTTTTAACTATTTTTATTGGATTCAAATAGAGGGTATTTGCTCATTTATGAATAATATCTCAAGTAAATAAAAACATTTACTTAAATGATGTTAGGCATAAATAAGTGTCTAACTTGGTTTCTGGCTTAAATAAGTGTCTGTCCTGGTTTTGAGCCAAATTTCCCTAAGTTTCTATGGGCATAAGTGTCGAAACTTGCGAAATTACCAACATCTCGGTCGAAATCAGTTGAAACCATGCATTTTTTCAAGTATCTAGCCAACTCATCTTGGAAGTGAGCGAAACCGAGATTTGTTTCCATGGTGGGGAGGGGTTTGGGGTGTAAAGTAGTCTTCTTAAATAGTAACTCTCAAGTCTCCGCACCTTTTTTTTGTATTAATACCATCCAAAAGAAAATGTCGTCACTCAACGTCTAATGTCTTTTTATTTTCCTTAGTTTTCCCTTGAGAATCACATTCATTACACAAACAAACCAAGTCACCTGACTACACTCTATCTTTATTTATCTTTCTAGTCTTGCTACCCATCGGTCTCAACATCCACATTGCACCTACGGATTTATTTATTTATTGCCCTGTCCTGCCTGCATTTTGCTTGGCAACTCAGCATGCCTGGTCCTATAAATTTTCTATTGGACTTCCTCCTATTTTGATTGTACATGTTGATCAGATGGCAATCCAGAAGGATCTTCCACGTCATCCACTATTTTTGATTCCATTAGTAACATCATCATAAGGTTTTGACCTTTTTGAGCAACTTCTAGTATTGTTATGTCAGTAAGATATATGTTTAGGTATATTATGCTATTGTGGAATTCAATTTATGCAACTATTAAAGGACAAATCTGATAAAGAGTTTGAGCTTTATTTATCTTTATCACATATCATTTATCAACTCTACCCTTTTCCCCCTCTTTTTTGGACAATGCAGTTCAACCGGGGTACAAGTGCCATGCAACATTATGTTGCAACTCGACCAATGTTTATTGATGTGGAAATAATGAATGCAGACACGAGGTTGGTTCTTGGAGATCAGGGTTCACAAGCTTGCCCTAATGATGTTGCTCGTGGGCTTTCTTCATTGTACAAACAAATCACAGGTTCAGTTGATCTTCCTTGACCGTTGACGGTAAGTTGGATTTCCAATGGATTTGATAAATCTGCTTTGCTTGGTTTGCAGATACTGTGCGACAAGAGGCTGCCACAGTAATGGCTGTTTTCCCTTCTCCTAATGATGTCATGTCTATCCTGGTGCAGGTATTCCAGGAAGGAATCTTTTTGTTTGTACCAATTTTACTTTCATCACATTCTGTGGAAGTTTAAATTTCAAAGGTTGTGTCAGCTATTTACTTTTTGCAATTATTTTGTGGTTGAATATAGAGAGTTTTGGAGCAGCGAGTTACGGCCCTTCTGGACAAGCTATTAATGAAGCCATCCTTAGTTAACTTACCTCCCGTAGAACAAGGTGGACTTCTACTGGTGAGTTAAATTAATGGTCCTCGTTACTTACCAAAGAGAAAATTTTAGTGGCTTCTCCCAAGGCTGGTGCACTTTGAAGTTCCCTTCATATGTTCTCCCTTCTCTACAGTATCTTAGAATGCTAGCTGTGGCTTATGAGAAGACACAAAAACTTGCTAGAGACTTGCGAGCTGTGGGCTGTGGTGATTTGGATATTGAAGGTAATGCTATACTTTTTTGTGTTTGCCTTTCTCTAATAGAACTAGTTTGTGGTGCTAAATTGTGGAAATTGTGAATAATGGCTTGTGATTTTATGTTCACAGCCCCAGTTCATTTATAATAGTCTGGAGAACATTCTAGAATAGGTACAAGGACTGAAATACCCCTAGGACTAAAATACCCTTGAACCCATATTGCAACACTCCCCCTCAAGTTGGTGCATAAATATCAAACATGCCCAATTTGCTAACAATAGAACCAAAACTTTTACTACTAATCCTGTTAGTGAGGATAGCAGCTAACTGATCACTAGACTACATAAAAGGAACACAAATTACTCCTTGTTCCAACTTCTCCTTAATGAAGTGACGATCAATCTCGACGTGCTTGGTGCGATCATGTTGAACTGGATTATGTGCAATGCTTATTGCTGATTTGCTATCACAATATAAACACATAAGCAGCTCATCATGAAAACAAAATTCTTGAAGGAGCCCCTAGAGCCAGAGAAGTTCACATATACCATGGGCTCATAGCCCAAAACTCTGCTTCTGCACTGGACCGAGCAACTACAACTTGTTTCTTGCACCGCCAAGTTGCCTCCAACAAAGGTGCAATAGCCTGAGTTAGATCTCTTGTCATCCGGACATCCTTCCCAATTTGCATCGGTGAAAGCTTCAACTCACAAGTGATCCTGAGGAGAGAAAAAGACACCCTTTCCAGGGGGAAGACTTCAAATACCTCAAGATTCTATATGTTGCCTCTAGATGAGTTGAGTGAGGATCATGCATATACTGACTAACCACACTCACAACAAAAGCTATATCAGGCCGTGTATGGGATAGATATATCAGTCGTCCAACTAGCCTTTGATAGCTGCCCTTATCCACTGGCTCTCCATCCTTACTCTTTAGATGAGTATTAGGCTCTAATGGAGTATGCAAGCTTACATCCCAGCATTCCTGTGTCAAATAGAAGATCAAGTGTATACTTCTGTTAAGAGAGGAAGATACCTTGAGCTGAATGAGCAACATCGATCCCAAGAAAATATCGTAGCTTTCTCAGGTCTTTGACCCGTCTTCTTGATAAACAAAGTGCGATCAGCATTACTTTGTTTATGACCAATTGACACCATGGCTCTATGGAAAAGACCGAACCAAGCTCTTGGGGACTGTTTTAGACCATATAAAGTTCTCTTTAAACGATACACTTTGCCTTGTTATAATACCATCCTCAAGTTCAACAGACGAATCTTCCACTGTAACCACATTCACATCCAATGGAGCAATTTCGGTACTCTCAGTCTCTCATCCTCTCTCAGGACACATAAATTGCCAAAACAAGCTTTCTTTCTGTAGAAAACCTAGGACCTGTAACCAGTAACTTGAGAGAAGAGAAAAAAGAGAGAATGAGAGAATAATAGCTTATTGTTTTCATTGATAGGAAAGCCCCAATAGAGGGGAAATTACAAATAGAAAGGGGAACTCCTAATCAGATTAGGAATTCCTAATCATGATAGGATTCCAAGTTACAATAGGAAAAGAACTAGAACTAACAACTCAAACTGAAACTAAGACTAACAACTCACAGTAGAATTAGGACTTGACATAATTAGAAACTAGGGCTCCAACTAGGACTAGGAAAATAGAAGATACACATATCAACCAAATCACTGTTCACGTGAACAGTGTCACGTGAACAGTACTTCAACACTCCCCCTCAAGCTGGATTATACAAATAAGTAAAGAAAGAAGATCCAGCTTGAACTAAAAGGAAAAAAGGTACTAATGCCCAACTTGAACAAAATGGAAAAAAAAACTAAGGTGCAGCTGAATCCAGCTTGACATATGAATGCAGCTCCCAAATAAACCTTCAAGAACTTGAAAAAATAGATCTTCAAAACTTGGGCAGACATGATCAGCAAACCGGGACTGGAATGTCTTCCAAAAAAGGCAGCTTTCAACGATCTTCAATAGCTATCCAGTGATGAATCTCAGATTGTCATAGTGACATAAAATCTTGAAGTGAAATAACTAGAGTAGCAAGTAGCGAAAACAAACTGAATTAGGCCGCGGAAAAAAAAACTGTATCAACCCAATCGAAAGTCCTCAAATAGGCAACAACCAAATATCTTCAATATTTCAATTCTTCAATCTCCCCCTTATGGCAAACTCCACCCAATAACAAAGTAGATACCCATTGACAATGGTGAAAACTCTGATCGTCTATGCTTTGCACCAAGTGTTCCTGCAAGTTACTGCTTCTATAATGTCTGGGTGTGTTTGTACATAATCCCCCCTCACGTGTAGTACACGTGAACATAACAGAGATAATGTAAAAGATAGGGCAAAAACATAATATTCCAGAATTTGCTAAAAGTGCTATGGGTAATTAAAAAGGAAGGAATGGCAAAATTGTAATTTACCAGAAGTTTCCAAAGGTGTTATGGGTAATTGCCAAAGGTATGTTTTGGGATATGAAGGGAATTAGTATTATTGAAAGGGAACTGTGTTGGAAAAAAAGGATGGCATGGATGTAATTCGGTGGAAATCCATTTTTAAATACAAACCAAACCAAAGGGCAAACTGATAATAAACCAAAATTTTAAGGGTCAATTGGGTAGTCAAATAGGGGAATGTATCAAAAAAGAATGGCAGTTCCGTAAATAACCAGAATTTTGCAAGGGTCCCTTGGTAAATAAGAAAGTAATGGGTCATGTAGGGAATTAGATTTATAAATGGGAGACAGACTTGGAAGGAGAAAAACTTAATGGCAAGATGTAAATAGACATGAAATGGATGGGTAATAATTAAGGAAGGGTAATAGGAGCATTAAATACCAAAGAGGTTAATAGGGGAGAATGAACCGTGAGTATGGAGAACCCATCGTCTTCAACCTCAAGGCTCCAAACAGCAGCGGAAACCAAGGAAGAAAAGGAACCAGCGGCAGCGGCAGCTCATAGACTTCAACCTTACGAAACCCAGCCACAACTCCAAAATTCTCCTCCAGATGCAACGATACAAATCAAATACGAAATTTGAATCGCAGGCAGCAACATTAGCATCGGTAGGAGCATTACAAGTGCAAATAGATTCAGCAAATCAAAGGGAGTGGTGATAAAATAAAAGGAAGCATAAAGAAGGATGTTAACTTCTTCCTTACGACTCAACAGAACCAGCAAATCCAGCGAAAACCCAACATGATTCAGTTAATAGATCTCTCTCTTGCAAGCTTGGTTCAACCTGAAA
The DNA here is from genome assembly GCF_018873765.1 of Telopea speciosissima. Taxonomy (NCBI): domain Eukaryota; kingdom Viridiplantae; phylum Streptophyta; class Magnoliopsida; order Proteales; family Proteaceae; genus Telopea; species Telopea speciosissima. The sequence goes on along the minus strand of NC_057916.1, from coordinate 82,274,587 downwards.
TTTAAGATGTTGTAACATAATACCAGGGCCTATTGATTCCCACAATATTGAGTCCAAAGAGTAACAATAGAGTTGAAGTGGTGATTCTGAAATCAGCCGTGGCGGTAGTTGCAGCTCAGATCGAAACCAGGGAGAAACCATAAACCAGCAAGTGATCGATGCAGCCAGTCAAAGAAGAACCAGAAAAAAATAGTTCGATATTTGGAGAAATCGATTCAAGAGAGTGAAAACCTTTGATAGATGCTGTCCATGGCTGCTGGAATGAATCTCCAATAAGAACAACCAATCTCCAAGGGAAAAAAAGAGACTTGGTCTTCAAGGGAATAGAGACTCCAAAAAACGCAGGTGAAGAGGGGCAGTAGCTACCGCAGGAAAAAGAACTTCTTCAAACCATTAATTGATGAAGTTGAGTGTCTCTCTTGATGGTAGAAACTCCTCCAAAAAATTACTGTAGCAGCAAGCAAAGCAGAAAATCGACTCCAAGAGACCGCATATACTCCATCGACCAAACCTTCGAACCAACAAATATGTATGATTCATCATACGAAACCCTAGTTCTTCTTCTTTTATGAACTAGGGTTTCCTTCTTCAAACCAAAAAACTTAAAACGATTCTCAAAACGGCTATTATAGAGAGAATTAGTACTGGTTACAATAGCTTTGATACCATGTAGAAAACCTAGGACCTGTAACCAGTAACTTGAGAGAAGAGAAAAAAGAGAGAATGAGAGAATAATAGCTTGTTGTTTTCATTGATAGGAAAGCCCCAATAGAGGGGAAATTACAAATAGAAAGGGGAACTCCTAATCAGATTAGGAATTCCTAATCATGATAGGATTCCAAGTTACAATAGGAAAAGAACTAGAACTAACAACTCAAACTGAAACTAAGACTAACAACTCACAGTAGAATTAGGACTTGACATAATTAGAAACTAGGGCTCCAACTAGGACTAGGAAAATAGAAGATACACATATCAACCAAATCAGTGTTCACGTGAACAGTGTCATGTGAACAGTACTTCAACACTTTCATCACTAAATCATGGGGTAGGTTCCTAAGAGCTCATACATACTTATAGGCAGCAATACCTTGCCCCTTAAGAAAACAGGAAATAGAAACTAACTTGGAAGTGGAAACTAAGATCTTGAAAAAAAATGGAAACTAATTCAAATCTTCAGTCTTCTAGAGTCTTCAAGAGTACCAGCCGATCCATATAAGCTTGTGGGCCCCACTCTTTAAATACCTCCATCGGCCAGCTAGAGAGTCATGAAAAAGGACAAAATTGCCCCCCACAATTTGGGTTTGAGAGACCAAAAACTCCCAGCCCATGTGGGTTGGTCTAGGCGTCTAGCTAGGCTGGTTGGCCCTATGGCCCATTGGGTTGGTCCATAGTTGTCATGGCGACGCCATGGCGTCCTGGCGCTGGAGAGGGCTGCATGGCGACCTACGCCATGGCGACCCTCTTTGATTTCTTCTTCCTGACTCTCTTTCCCTCTTCGATTTCTTCTTCCTGTCTTCGATTTCTTCTTCCCTCTTCGATTTCTTCTTTCCCTCTTCAATTTCTTTCGATTTCTTCTTCGATTTCTTCTTCCTGTCTTCTTTCCCTCTTCGATTTCTTTCGATTTCTTCTTTCCCTCTTTGATTTCTTCTTCGATTTCTGAATTTTCTTCTTAAAACTTGAGAAACAATAGAGAAAAAATAAAACATGGCTTGAGTATACATCTATTAACACATTAAAAATAGAGAAAATAAAAAATAAAACATGCTCGCCATGGCAACGCCATGGCGGGCGACATGTCGATATATCGACGTGACACCCCTCCACCGACTTGGATCGCCGTGACGCCGTGACAACTATGGGTTGGTCCACCAATTGGTGAGACGGACCAGCCCCCTTGTGGTGCTTGTGGCTAGCATAGTGCTTGCCATAGAATCTGTCTACATAAGACATATAGCAGCAGCAGCAAAATACCTTCATGTGCATTAAAGGTACATCAATCTACCAAGTACCACCCAACATTGGAATCAGGAGCCCTAGTATTTCATGTTTCAATAACTAGGTTTCACATACAACCCAATACAGCACCACCACAGGAACAAAAACCAGAGAAGACTCTCAAACCAGAATTTATTGATTGTTCACAGCTCTGATACTGTGTTGCAGTTTCAGACCTGGAACAATCAATAAGAAGAAGAATCAAAGTAGATGAAGAAGAAAATAGGGCAGTAGAGTACTGCCGATAGAGGCAGAAGAAGAGATAGAAGATAAGAGAAAAAGGGGAGAAGAGGCTGCCGGTTAGAGAAAAAGAATGGAATAGCTCTACCGGCAGTCCTCTCATGTCATTATATAATAGGTTAAACACATTACAAAGACACAAAGACAAGTATACCATTATGTCCTTGTAGTAGACTAAAGACTAGAAATAAAACAACTTAACCGCAGTCCGCAGAGTATGACAAGTACACCCCTGTGGTAGAATATACCAAAACTTAACAGATCGTATTTAAAATTAATACTTGAAAGCGCTACAACCATAGCAGCATTGACGTCTGTAAAGTGATTCATGCTAAGGGAAACTACATTTTGATTTGGTTATTTTTTTAGGAAATTATTATCTGCTGGATTTCTAGCTCATGGATCCTTGTTTTTATGTTCTAAAAGTAAATATCTATGTTGATTCAGGCCTTACAGAGTCTCTGTTTTTAGCTCACAAAGATGAGTATTCTGAGCACGAGCGAGCTTCCCTCAGACAACTCTATCAGGCTAAGGTTTACAGCATCATTGTTTCTATATCTTGCAAGCCAGGTTCAGGTTGATGGATTGTTTTCATGTTTCTGAATTATGTCAACCTCAAGTATTACTGTGCAGATAGAAGAATTGCGTGCTGAAAGCCTGCAGCAGATTGATTCAACTGGGTCAATTGGACGCTCAAAAGGATCTGCGATAGCATCTTCCCACCAGCAAATATTGGTCACTGCAGTGACGGAATTTGTACGCTGGAATGAAGAGTCAATTTCTAGATGCAATCTGTTTTCTTCCGAGGTAAAAGTTTTTCAGGAATCCTTTTTCCACAGGTTTCCCACATGTATATGTTTGATTTATGGTTGGTTGTTAGCACAATCCTGATCTTTTTTTGCGTACTAAAAACTCTAGTTAACATGGTGTAACTGGGTTCAATTTTCAGTTTGAAATGATCTGCAATGTTCTGTGGTATATTCTAGAAGAATATTTCTTTTATTTCTTTAATCTTGTTTCCAGAAGTACATAACACATGAAGATTTTGAAAAGCCAAACCTCTGATGTGGTCTCCTTTTTATCCTTCTGTGATAAAAATTCAGGTCATTGAGTCTTCCTTCTGGTAACAAGAAATAAGAGAGGGGAGAATGCAAACTGTTGCTTTCTTGTGTTGTTCTCTACATAGAAAGGACCCGTACCACTTGTATCCATGTTGACCTGGTGCACGCAGACAAATGTGTGTATATGAATATGATATTATATGCTTTCCTGTTCATGCCACTTTATATATTTTTTTTTCATTTTACCAGCAATCTCTCTCTCTAATTCTCAATGGGAGAACTTAATGAAGTTTCCAAACTGTGGATTCAAACATAAAAAATGCATGAACATGGCTAGAAAATGACAAATAAGATAGTCATAGTTATGGGTTGTATCCCGTTGCTTCTGTTTGGATAGAGTTTGGTTTCTGTTCATATTTCTCCCGATGTTCATGATCTATAAGTCCAGCAGTAAGTATTCAAATGTAGGGACAAAAATGTTAATATTTTGAGGATAAAGATGTTGAGATATTATTGATGTGTCGTTGATGTTGTAATTAGTATGTTACTGCAATGGTTTTCAGTGAACCTGTTGACACCTCTGGTTTCAGTCAAAGTTTCCAGTTGGCATACTACTATTTTCTTGAATAATCATAGATATTATCTTCTGGTCATGTAGGATGTGCACCGATTCTGTCTTGGATTTACCTTTTTACTCTGTCCTATGGATGTCTGAGTTGACCATATTTTAACAAATGTTCCCGCCCCCCAAATCATGTAAGCATTTTTTTGTCTTTATGATTATGCACGAATGAACATAAATGTCATTTTCCATGTGGAAATTTATGGTTGTAATTTCCAACGAACACTTGCAAACAAATTACTTCATAATGTGCTCTTCAACAGCTTGTTCAAGAGAATTACCCATGTGAGATCCATTTCTTGTTTAACAACTTAACCAAGAAGGATCCTTGATTAGGTTCCTGGTACTGGCACTGATATTGAAAGTGGAAATAATGTCATATGCCTTTCTCTGGCATGACTACTCCTACATCAAACAGTTTCCTATCATGATATTTACCTCTAAGTTTGTGATACTATGCTTGCTCTTTTCCTAATGTAGTCAAATGATAATCAGACACTGTTATGCATTTTCTCGTTAAGAACCTCTTAAGCGTGACATATTTCATGTTCGTCTTGTGTTTCACTACTGATTCTGTGTCAATCTGCAGCCTGCTACTCTTGCGAACAATGTGAAAGCAGTGTTCACTTGCTTGCTTGACCAAGTAAGTATGATGGATTTTAGTTCAACATTCTGGTCGGCAATCAAGCTCAGGTTTACCCATTTGGGCCACCCTGGTGGAATTTATTCAGATTATTACTTTTGCAGGTTAGTCAATATATAACGGAAGGGCTAGAGCGAGCAAGAGAGAGTTTGAATGAAGCTGCTGCTTTGAGGGAAAGGTTTGTGTTGGGCACAAGTGTTAGTAGAAAGGTGGCTGCTGCAGCTGCTTCCGCTGTAATTGCTCAACCGTGTGTGCCTTATGAAATTCCAATTCTTTTGTGTAAAAGATTTCATTCAGCTGTCATTGCATCCCTTTTCTGCTTTATAAAACTGAAAATTTTCTCAAGTCAGGCATGAGACAAATAGATCGGTAATGTTGTGTAGGCAGAAGCTGCTGGTGAAAGCAGTTTCAGATCTTTCATGGTGGCGGTGCAACGTTGTGGTAGCAGTGTAGCTATAGTCCAGCAAGTAAGTTTCCTTCAGACACAATTTGATATGCTGCAATTTTTGGTGACAGACCATTGGTGGATATTTGAAGCTCTAATTGTGATGGTGTGATCCTTTCTTCAGTACTTTGCCAACTCTATTTCTCGTCTCTTACTACCCGTGGATGGTGCACATGTGGCTTCTTGTGAAGAAATGGCGACAGCAATGTCTAGTGCAGAGGCTGTTGCATATAAAGGGCTTCAACAATGCATTGAAACTGTGATGGCTGAGGTTTGTATGTGAACATTTTAAAAGCAACGACGAGATTGAATTGCTAATATGCAACAGATGTATAATCTAGGAGATTGCACCGTTAGCACCAACATGTTTGTGATGATCTTTGGTTATACTTTAGAAACCTAGATTTATATGGACTCAGGATTAATACCAGTTTTTCTTTTATTTTTTTTTTTTCACTTTATTGCAATATTTATTATAACAAATCTAGTTTTTATTTTATATTTTAATGGAAGTTGTTTGTTGTTTTATTTCATTTTCTCTTCCTTACATGAGATTTTTCTCCTCGTTCTACTTTAACAAACTAAACCATTGTGCAGGTGGAGCGATTGCTTTCTGCTGAACAGAAGGCAACAGATTACCGATCACCTGATGATGGAATTGGTCCTGACCATCGGGCAACAAATGCCTGTACGAGGTACGCCCAACTGTACTATAACTTAAAAGAAACTTCTATTTTGTATATAAGGCAGTTCCACTCTCTTGATGTTTTTTTCTCATTTTCAGAGTGGTTGCGTACCTCTCTCATGTACTTGAGTCCGCTTTCACTTCCCTAGAAGGTCTAAACAAACAAGCTTTTTTAACTGAATTGGTATATTAACTTATTGCTCTGATGTTCCTTTCTTTTTCTCCTGCTTTTTAATTGGTTTATGTTGAATTCTTCCTTGCCTGCTGTTGGTCAAATTCGGTTACCTGCTGTTGCCTGTTGGTAATTTATCCATATTTGGACATGAGTACATGTGTTTTACTTTTCTAAATCAACATGTATTTTTTTCATCTGTACACCAAGGTCTATGCATGGGGGAGGTATCCTCTGCTCATGCTTTCATCTCATGCTTTAATCATGCCTTTGAAAAGCATAAAAAGCATTTGTAGTAGGCTTGAAATGCATGGGACTTGTTATTATTATCTTTCTCCTGTAGTTGCTTTTTTACACCTTCCAAAGACTTGAGCATATCCTCTCCTGCAAGTCCTCGACGCAATGGTAAGGTTGCTCCATTGCAACCTAGTGGTCGCAGGTTCATGTCGGGAAACAGCCTCTCCACGAAGTGAGCTTAAGGTTGTGTACATTATGACCCTCCCCAGACCCCACAGTGGCGGGAACCTCATGCACTGGGTACGCCAATGTAATGTAGGACAGGAATGAAAATTCAACCAATCCCACCACAGGATCTGATATCAGGGAAAATTGGTTCAGTTCAATGGGTTAAGGCTGGGATGGTTTGATAGGTTTAGTTCAAGGGTGAGGTTAGTGTGGAGGGATAGATCTGGGACAGTAGGAAAAACAAGGGGTTAAGCAAACAAATCTGCAGAAGGTTTTTCTTCTCTGCCGATTTGAGTAGCAGGGTAGGAAATAGGGATTTAATGGGTTTTGGGGAGATTGCTTGTGGAGACCAATCAACAGATCAGAAGTGGCTGAAAGGGGGATCGAGTGGAGCTCTAAGATGGGGAAAAGATGCTCAAAAGATGGAGGAAAAGTGATGGCTGGATAGGGCAGGAGAGAGGGGGAATGGAATTAGAAATTTTTGAAAATAGGTTCAAACCAGTCAAAGCAGCAGGGGAGCAGCGGCAGTGGTTTTCAGCTGGAGTGGGAATGTCTTCTAATGGCTGGATTGCTTGAAAAAGAAAGAGAACAAGATCTGAAGAGTAACCTCCTGGGCTTCCCACCGCAAGGAGTCAGCTTGGATCACACACCAGCTCCATCACCAAGGATCGAACACTATGGAAATAACTTCATTGAAGCAACATGCAAGCAGCGGTATTTGGAGAATAGAAATCGTGGCCTGTATGGCCTCTTGGGTTGTATTTATTGACTGTCATAAAGTGAGAAAAGGCAAGGGAACAAAATTAGCAAGTTCTAAATTAGAAATTTCTAATTTTGATCCTTGACTTAGATTACAAAATTACAAAACACAATCAACGTCTAACTGATGTGACTACTAATTTTAATCTCCTACTAATTATGAAAATAGAAACTAACTACTAACATGAAATTAGAGAGTAAATATCCTAGACTACTAACTTAGCCCACATGGCTGACCATAACTTAAACTAGACCAATTGAACCACCCAGTTTATTGGTTTATTACATGACTCAATAATCAAAACATAACAACCCAATAGAACAGCACTGTTCACGTGAACAGTGTTACACCAGCAGTAGTTGAGACTCAAAATCGTGGCTGGCTACCAAGGTAGGCAGCAGCCGCCTTCTTTTTCTTCCTTGAGTACACCCTTGGTTCTGCATCACAATGGCTTGAGCATATCCTCTGCTTCAGGCATAAATATCTTGTTGGATTGTTTTAGTATTGATACTTGATACTTATTTGTGTTAAGAGATATGCAAACTCTGGGAACTGTGATGGCATTTGGCACTCATCATATTCATTGATAGATTATTTATGCTCCTATTCTGATGTCATGTTAGGATATTACAACCGCAGTCTGTTCTAAGCTCTCTATCTTGTCTTTTAACTCTTTGTTGGTGTATCTCATTTTTATGTTAGCACCTATCATATGGTGTTTATTTACTGAAATGGCGATAATGAGCTAAATGTTGTGATTTTAGGGAAACCGTTTGCACAAAGGGTTGCTTAATCATTGGCAGAAGTTCACTTTTAATCCCAGGTAATATGCTTGCTCTCTTAGTTCCGGATCTGTTGGTTTTACTAAAGGTTGTATGAGAGTACCATGATAAAATGATAAAATTATGGTGCACTGATGGCTCCATTTGATTGCAAGGGAAATTAAAGGGAAGGGAAGTGAAAATTTTCAAGCCTAAAAAATAAATTTTTATAATAATTATTTAACATGATTGTATAAAGTACTTAAATTTCTTATCATATTTAGTAATGATACTTTTTAGATGTAATTTCTATTTTACATTTCAAATCCAAGGGAATTGGATGCAAAGTAAAGTGAAATTTTAATAACTACTATGGAATGATTTAAAGTTAGTGACATAATCATGTGGAGTAATGATTACAAAAATTTCCTTTTAGATTTGAAAATTTTCAGTTCCCTTTCCCTTTAATTTCCCTTGCAACTAAACAGAGCTGATATGATGTTTAGCAGTGATTTAACATTTAGAGAATTAATTAATTATGTATGAGTATTCCTTTTGAGTCAGTTGCACTCATTTTTCCAACAAGAAATTCCTCAACATACGAAGTTTATGAGCTTTTCAGGGTTTTTATGTAAAATTTAGATAAAAAGTGGGGAGCACATTTAAAAATATCAACTTAGTAATGAAAAGGCTGCCGCTTACTTTTCACTTTATCCTAATTTCTAGGAGCACCAGGGGACACAAATACTTAATCTTGGGCTGAATGAACTAATACCAGAAAAACTTTTGGGATTCAATATGTGATGTAACGCCCCAAACCCGGATAGGGTACTATGCACTGCTCTCGTAAGCGCCGACCCAGAAGGTCACAAATAAGCATGTAAAATAATAGAATATATCCCAAACTCACGTATAACACAGTGGAAGCATACAAATTAAGTTACTTTATAAATCTGGTGGCAAGTATTTACATTTATGTATATACAAAAATCTGTTTCCAACATTCAAAATATTACCTTACAACATCACCAGATGTCTCTTAGGCCCTCAGCCTCTTAACTCTAATCAAATTCTGGAGCTGTACAAAAGCCTCCTCTTTTGTCTCCTCATCTGAATAATATCAACATATAAAAGGGTGAGCTGAAAACCTAGTGAGGTGAACATGTTACTATACATGCAAGTGTACATGTGAATAATAAACAAAACATTTGCATAATTAATAAACATAAAATTTCTTTTATTTTCATTTAGATCAAGTTCGGCCATCATCATCATACGTACTTTGATTCCCACCCTAGCCGGTTATTGAAGCACCAGGGAGAACCGAGTTCCCACCCTAGCCGCTCATTAAAGCACCGGGGAGGATTCCATCTCTTATAGTTCAGGCTATCATCATTATTCATACTTTGATCCCCACCCTAGCCGATAATTGAAATGCCGGCGAGAACCAAGTTCCCACCCTAGCTAGTTGCTAAAGCACCAGACAAGATTTCATCTCTTATAAGTTCGTGCTCCCCACCCTGGCCGGTTATCAAGGCACCAGGGAAGACCTAGTCTCCACCCTGGTCAGTTACTCCAATGTCAAGGAGGATCTCATCTTTATAGGTACATGCTCCCCACTATGGCTGGTCATCAAGGTACCGAGGAAGGCCTAGTCTACACTCTACACCCTTTCCGATTACCCCAACGCTGGGGAGGAACATGCCCTAGTCATTTCACATTCTCTCTTCTTTCATAGACTCGCTTTCATTTCTTTCTCATTTCATCTTTGTCATATATCATTTTTTTCATTTACATCAGTATAATTTACTACTATTAGCATCATCATCGTCATTTCACACTATAAGGCATTGTCATGAGATTCGTGATTACACAATTTTCTTAATAAACATTTTATTCTCATGTATACATTGAACATTTACAGTCATCAACCATCATTCATTTATTTTCATTTCTTTCAACATCTCTGGGCATGTATTACATTATTTTCATAGTCATTTTACTCCATTTAAGAAAATAACATTTCATATTCTAACATAGTCAATCATAACTTAGTTGGCATTCACACATTTCATGTTCTAACATAATCATTCATAACATGGCTTGCAATCACTTGATCACTAGATATTTTATCATTTCACTATAGGTTCAGCATGCACTTCATTTACAGAGCATAATACAATTACACATCATACACATTGTTGTTGCAATTCCTCTCTTTCTCATTTCAATTATTTCTCTTCTTTACATACAAACATCATATAATCCAAGCATCTAATCATACATCATATTATATCAAATATTAAATCATGTTCCCCTCACCTTGATTCTAGCGTGTTTGATTATTGTACATATATCTCCCAACAATGGCAGTACCAAAATGGCTAATTAGCACCTTTTACAAGTCTCTTTACTCATTTCAGAATTTCCAAATCTCCAATTCCCACTTGCAATTCAAGGTTCCAGCAGCTCTATAACCCAATTCCTCCTTTAATTTGCACAGACCTTCACCCAATTCCCCATGCTAAATCAATCTCACAACAATTTCATCAACTAACATCTAATTGCTAATGTAAATACTGATCTGTACTCACCTTTTTGAATTGATTTCCAGCTCTGCTCAATTCTCATTTAAATCTTTGCTGAACCCAGTTGTACCCCTGTAATCACAGAACCCCTTTGATTTTTGATGATTCAGCAACCCAAGAATTCATTATTCTTCCTTGACTCCTAAAATCCAGCAGTCTCTTCCATCTTCCGCCCTCTTCCCTTCAATTTCTTCTTCTTTTCTTCACTTCCTCTGCAGCCACTTCTTGATTCAATACAATAGTAACACAACCATTTAATTGCAACCCTCAAACCTCAATTGTGAACCATTCTTCAATATACATATAAAGTCAGATTAGATACCTAATAATTTTCCCAATAATTTGAATACCATACAACCAGGAATCAGATTTCCCTTACCTTAGGAACTGCTCAATGCTGATTTCAGATTGCTATTTACTTCTTCTCAAAACTTGAACCCAATTGCAACCTTCTTTCAGCTCCAACTTCTCTTCAATTTAAAATGATTCAGCATCTTAGGACCACAGACTTTCATTTAGTTTCACCAGAACCAGTAGCCTTTAACTCAATTTCTCACCTCCTCTTCTTCTTCTTTTCTTCAGAACTGATTCTAGGTGCTGGAAACAAGTAAGGCTAGTAATCAGTTCTAATTCCAAATAACCCTTTTATACCCCTTATAATAATTCCCTACTAAAACAACGCAGCCTAATCCATATCTTAACTTAATTCTTATAACTAATGTAATTAATTTGAGATTAGTAGTCCTTAATCCCTTCTCCTAAACTTCATTAATATTGTCAAACCTTGCTTATGACTCAATTACCCTACTATTGACACCTAAACCACCATGCTGAGTGGCTGATTCTAGGAAAGCCACTCCAAATTCTCATGCCTATGCTGCTGCCACATAGAAGTCCACTAATATTGCTATGTTGATGATGTAATAACCCATTACTTACCCTACGGTTGACACCTAAACCACCATGCTAGGTGGCTGATTCTAGCAAAGCCACTCCAAATCCTATGCCTATGCTGCTGCCACATAGAAGTCCACTAATATTGCTATGTTGATGATGTAAGAACCCATTACAAGCTGCTGATATAAGCCATACATGTAACTTATATCATATATATATGATATATCATTATACAATACTATTCACTTAGACAATCATATCATAGTTCAAGAACTCGTCTTGAGTACAGGTTTCGACCTGATCAAAAAGTGAGTCAGGGTTTTTTTTTTTTTTTAACTCGATGACTGGTTTCGGTGGGTTTTAGACCTAGTTTGGTCATGAAAGTTGGTATACAGCCTATTTTGGGCCATTTAAGTACAATGGCACTATCAGATTTTGAAAAATCAAAGTCCAAATAGGAATTTCACTTAGTGGGAAACCAAGACAAACACTTATTTATGCCTAATATCATTTAAGTAAATGAATTTGTATTTCATTTACTTAAGATAATATTCATAAGTAAGAAAGTACCCACTATTTGAATCCAATAAAAATAGTTAAAAAATTAAATTCCAAAAAGATAAAAAGTCAACCCCCCCAATTCAAGTATAAAAACTGGATTTTCAACGGTAGGTGCAATTTTCAACTTTCTAATGCTGGGGCATCCCCAACCCTCCATTGTACATGGCTAAACCACCTCAGGCAACATTCTCATAGCTTGTCGTTGATCGAGGCGACTCCCACATCCGCTCTAATACGTTCGTTTCTCACTTTATCTTTCCTAGTTTTGCCGCACATCCATCTTAACATTCTCATCTTTGCAACACATAACTTCACTATATGGCACTTCTTAACTGCCCAACATTCCGCCCCATACATCATAGCCGGTTGGACACTAGTCCTGTAAAACTTTTCTTAAAGCTTTAAAGGAATGTGTCAGTCACATAGAACTCCGGTCGCACCTCTCCACTTCATCCATCCTACTTTAATTTCTTTATGAGACATCATCATCTATGTCACATTCTTTGTGTATGATAGACCCCAAATATCTGAAATAGTCACTTGGCGGTATCTCTCGCTCCTCAATTTTCACCATGTCATCATCCATCATAGTGTGACTAAAGTTACACATCATATATTCCGTCTTTGATCTACTAATCTTAAAGCCTCTTGTTTCCAAGGTTGATCTCCACAACTCTAACTTAGCGTTAATCCCTGCTTTTGTCTCATCCACCAAAATGATATCATCAACGAATAGCATATACCATGGTATCTCGTCTTGGATGTTCTTGGTTAATTCATCCCTGATAAGCGCAAACAAATAATGGTTTAGGTCGGATCCTTGATGTAACCCAATCGATATTGGGAATTCCTTACACATCATACATATCTTTAACTATGTCCACATATTTACTTGGAACACTTCTCTTTTCTAGTACTTACTAGATTAACTCTCTAGGGACTCTGTCATATACTTTTTATAGGTCAATAAAGACCATATGGAGATCCTTCTTGCAATCTCTAAATCTTTCCATGAATCTCCTAAATAAATAGATATTTCGTGGATCTTCCTAGCATAAAACCTAATTGGTTCTCCATAATAGTAGTTTTTTATCTTAGGTGGGTTTCAATAACCCTCTCCCATAATTTCATAGTATGAATCATTAGTTTTATGCCTCTATAGTTATTGTAGCTCTGAATATCACTTTCTTTTTGTAAATCGGAACCATAATACTTCTCCATTCATCTGATATTTTCCATGTGCTCATAATCCTATGAAACAACTTGGTTAGCCAAGATAAACCACTGATTCCTAAGCTCTTCCACACTTTATTGGAACCTCATCTGAGCCTGATGCCTTGCCTACTTTCATCCTCCTTAAAGCTTCTTATACTTCAAACACCCTAATTTTTCGTATATATCTATGACATGTAGTGTCTTGATGAGTAATGCAGTCTTCCGGAACACTATTACTCGAAATGTCATCATTTAGTAGGCTGTAGAAATAATTTTTCCATCTCTCCTTAATGTCCTCATCCCTTATTAGTACTTTACCGTACTTTTGATACATCTAACATGGTTGAGATCTCTGGTCTTCCTTTCCCTCAATTTAGCTACATCCTTGGTCCCTTCCTTAGTGCTCAGATTGTTATAAAGATCTTCATATCTGTTCGCCCTTGCTTTTCGCATAATCTTTTTAACTTCATTTCTGGAAAATTTATACCTTTTAGATCCTCTACATCCTTAGTCCTTTGCCATGTGATGTAGATCATAGGTCCATGTATAGCCGCAGGAACAAGCCGCAAAATCAGCCCAGAGAGGCAGCCTGATTTGATGATGTGGTAGGTTTTTGGTGGTTCAATGAAGCATCACACAAGGCAGCCCAGCCTGGAGATAAGCATGAAGAAGAGAATTGATCAAAACAAAATAAATAAAATAAAAAATTATTGTTCACGTGAACAGTACCACGAGTTACTATTCGCGTGAATAGTGTTGTGGGTCATATGGACAGCTGGCTTGGAAGATTAGATGATGCCAATATCGTGTCCCTAGATGTTATTTCATTAGTTTCTATTTTGTTAGCCATTGTTTCTAGATTAGAGTTTCTGTTTTAGTTGCTTAGCTGAGTTAGACTTTCTATTTTAGTTACCTTCTAATTTTGTTTCTTAGCAAAGTTCAATTACTTGTAACTCAAGTCTCAGCTCTTCTAAAGACTTTCTATTTTTATTGTTTCTATTTTGGGCTCAACCCTCAAGTCTATATAATTAATGCCCCAAGTTGTCAAGGCGTCACCTAGGCATCCAGGTGGATTTCTAGGTGCCTAGGCGGCTGCTACCTTATTGTAGGGTACCTTGCATTGGTTTAATTGGTATCAAATCAGGTTCTGACACTTATTTATGCCAAATATCATTCAAGTAAATGTTTTTATATTTACTTAAGATATTATTTATAAATATGCAAATACCCCATATTTGAATCCAATAAAAATAGTTAAAAAATAAAATTCCAAAAGGATAAAAAGTCAACCCCCCAGTTCAAGAACAAAAACTGGATTTTTGGCGGTAGATGAAATTTTCAACTTTCTAATGCTGGGGTTTTTCTCAAGGGTAAAGTTGTTTGTAACCAACCCGGTTACAACAATGTGTTGTAACCGGACTTAGTTGCCCATCACAAACATTACTTTACTTTTTAAAATAGGGTATTTATTGTAATTTCACCCTTTAATCCTTCGTTCCTTTCTTCTCCGTCTCCGACTCCCTCTCATCTCCTCCCCTCTCTCTAACTCTCCCAACGGCTCTCTATGCCCTACCAACGACCATTAATCAAATCATCTCTATCTGAGATTAAAACTTCACTTTCTCTCTCCAGAGAAGCTCCTGCTACAACACCTGACGGATCTCGGATCTGGATTTGGAAACCTTGTGTGGCCAAACGATGATGACAGGTGTGGATACTACACACGGCGTTTCTGGATCTCTTCATCATCCATCAAAAGCTCCCCTCATGGTCGACGAAGTCCTCAATTACTGTCAACAAATCTCTGTTGTTGACGACCGAAATATCTCCGATGAAGAGAAGTCGACCAAAGAAATAGGGATGATAACAAAGCTATAACATGTACCGCTGCCACTCCTTTTTAGCTATTGCTCTCATAATTCATCATATTATTATTCTTTCAAATCATCGATCAAATCCTTCCTGCTCCCGGCATCTCCCTCACTCCCCCTCCTTCCCTGCCCATCGAATCTAGCAGCAGCCCGGTGTTCAACGGTAGTAGAGACTCTAGAGACAATGATGCAGTTGAGGGTGGGGCCAAGCATGTCGACGAGCACTCGATGCTAGGAATGGTGTCCTTGCATCACCCCATAATTCCACCAGCACCAGCCGGTCATAAGTGAAGCACAACCGTGGTTGACAGCCATAGATTAGACCGCCGGCGACTGAATCGGGAGCAAGAGGATGGTCGTTGGGGAGAAGAAAGGGGATGTTTTTACTATTTTGTGAAATTACATTAATGTAAACTCTATTATAATGCCACATCACTGTATGAAGGGTAAAATAGTCCGGTTACAAAGTCTGTTTGTAACCTGTTTGGTTACAAACAGATGCACCCTTTTCTCAAATCTAAAAATTCCATAAATCTTAATATGGTAAAACATTGCTAAAAACCAAAAGTGCTGTAAAATATTCATTTGTTTTGATATCTAAAAAAATATTTTCATTCAAAGTGATTTTGACAACATTCACGCACTCCAAATGAGGTTTGACCGGAACATAACTCTTTGAATATAAATCAGATTTAAGCAAACTTAGATTTGTTGGAAAGCTGGTTTTGTGCTCTACTTAATACAAAAAGCCTCAAGTAAAAATAAAATCATTTGATCAATCAAATTTCTTAGAGAAACAAGACAATTTCTCTAAATCGTGAGCAGGTTAATTACTTATTGATAACATCATATTTTCTAAGAACCGAAGAAACCAAATGTGAGACTAGGTATACCTGAAAATGACCAATTCCAAGAACATATAAACCAAATGTGTGTTTTGATTGTTTCACACATATTACTGATATATTAAAAAAATAATACTGGAACGCGATCAGGGAGGACCTCGAACGCCTTGGATCACCTAGCGCCTTGACAACTATGGTAATGCCCTTAGAGGCCTCCACACAATTTAATGAATGAAGTTATGTTGCTGTTTCGCAATGCATTGTCCTGTTGTCCTGAGAGAGGCTGAGAAGGGTGAGATGCCCAGGCTGAGATAGCCAACCCCAGCAACAGTGATAGGCAAAGACCCAAGGGAGAGAGTGAGAGGCTCAATCCAAACTATCCTTCTATTTTCTATTTTTTTTTCCAAGCAACCGTGTGTGCTTGATCTACTACAAGTCTGAGTACGTTCGATCGATCCTACTGTAGTGTTGGTTCTTAGTTGAACCGACTTCTACATTACCATGTCTTGGAATTAGCTCTCTCAGCCTTAATAGTTTGCTTGAACTTCATCATCCCACCACCAAGTCTCCCTAGAGGAATGACGTTTAACTTTTGATTCACCTAGGACATCTCTAGCAACCTTCTTAATACAAGTAGTCATCTTTGTTCCACATTGTATTAGTGTCTCCATCAAAGTCCCAATTTCCTTGTTTGACCACTTTATCAATAGCCATGTAAAGTGATATGATATTTTGTGTTTAGACAAGATACAGGCAGTTTATTAGCTTTAGAGGCTAGTGATTTACTAACCAATGGTAAAAGTATATTTAGTAACTAAAGTAGAAAACTATGAATAGAGATGAAGTCATGTTAGTTACATCATTATAAAAAATTTAGACTAACTGAAGCTGCGCCATGAACTGGATTTAGTCCAGAGCTTGTAAGAGACCTCCTAGGGAGGCCCCCCTTCAGCCAGGCCTGGGTTTGTTATTTCACATAACTGGGCATGGACGTAGAGATGTAGGCCTATCTTGTCCTCTGACCAGCCTTGACCTGTGACTTCACCATGTAGAGCTTGTCCTGACCTGTTCATTGACATACCCCCCCCCCCCTTCTTTCTCTAACTGTTTATATTTGAGGAAAAAACAACCCCGGTCTTTAGTGATTGCTGTCCATGTTCTCTTTCATTTACTTGTCTGTGTTTTCTCTTTATGCAGTGGTGGACTTCGGCTGAAGCGTGACATAACTGAGTATGGGGAGTTTGTGCGCAGCTTTAATGCTCCCACAGTTGATGAGAAATTTGAATTATTGGGCATGTAAGTGGCATAGTTTCAATAAATTCTTCTAATTTCTAGGTTGGATTTTCATTTTTCAATTTGTTGAGTTTATTAAATATCAAGTTATGAGTGTTTATTTTTACTTTCAGCATGGCCAATGTATTCATTGTTGCACCTGAAAGCCTCTCCTCGTTGTTTGAGGGAACTCCCAGCATCCGGAAAGATGCACAGAGGTAATGCATGGTTTGCGGTATTCAGTACTTCATCTATTAGGCAGTTGCTAGTGATCTCATATGACAATCAACTGTTGGATTTGCTGTCAATCCAGGTTCATTCAACTTAGAGAAGACTATAAGAGTGCCAAGCTTGCGTCCAGATTGAGTTCCTTGTGGGCAAGTTCTAGTTGAAACGGAAGTGTGTCAGCTATTTAACTGCCATTGAGCTATAGCTACAATGAAGCCAGAGATAACCAGCCATTTTATTGCTTGCGTTAGTGGAAACAAGGAATCACAGAGGTGCTCAAAGTTGCTTTTCAAGCTATTTGGTGGTTCTGGTTGGAAGAAGACTTCGAGGAGCCAAGGTTATGTTAAACCAATCCTGAGGGCAAAACCTGAGTAACGGAGCGTCTTGGACTGAAAATTCAATGAAATATGGATGAAAAGACCAACAGATCTGTTCCTCATGAATTTGATGGAAGTTATAGCTCCTAACCTGCCACAATGTCAGTGATACTTCAATTTACTAATAGATATAAGAAGTCATCTGTTTACTGAATATTGTTTATGAAGGGGTCTATACTCTTTCTTTCATCCTATAATGGATGACTTTTCAAAGATTAAATTACCAAGTGGAGGACCATAACATTGACATGTGGCTGACATACCCTACCTATCCAACGGTGAAATTGGCCAGATAAGCCCTCTTAGCTCTTGGGTGCTATGTTACGCTCTCATTTTCTCTTCTACCTTGAACTCAAAAAGTTATGAGTCGGAGAAATCTGAAGGAATTTTCTTTGGTTTATTTTATTTTATTTTATTGTATTTTGTTGTTGCAAGCAAAAAAGGGAAGTGAAATTAATTTAAAACAAGAAATAAAATCTCTCGTAACTACTATATAACTAAGTTCAAATCGTATGAATATATGAAAATAAAACTGTTGGAGAGGGTTTCCCACTTTCCCATGATATCCGAGTACTAATTCGGATGTATGAGAAGCTCAGCTTACAAACCGTAAATAGGGGGTTTGGATGAGAGAGAGAGAGAGGGTGTTTCCTCTTGGCTCCGGCTCCTCTCAGGGAGCTCAGCGCCCAGGGACTGCCTAGGGGGCATCCAAGGGTTGGGCTGTGTCGCACACATCTTGATGCACGCCTTGAGATGTGATGTGTGTGGCACAGCCCAACAGCTGGATGCTCCCTGGGCGTACTAGACTTCTGGAGAGGAGCTCAATCCAACTCGCCTCCTCCAACTTTTATGGTTTGGCATGCGAAAGGATCTGCACATGGGCGTCGTGCAAATCTTTTTCCCTTGAACTTTTCAGATAGAATCTTTATTTTGTTTATTCAAAGCCAAGAAATTTAATTTAAGTAAGGTTCCATTATTAGACCAAAAGTTTTTAGATTAGTTATGCAAGCCTTGTTGGTAATAATTATAAAAATGTCTATTTTACCATTGGGAGAAAAAACGCCATTTGGTTGTGCTAGATACGTGTGCACGCTGCCCTTGCACCCTGACACAAGGGAGCGCAAAAGGACTGCCGCATCCTTGGTCATTTCTAGGGTTCCAAGGGATGTGCCGATCATTTTGCACGCCCTGATGTCAAGACGCAGGGACTGCGTGCATTGCGCAATCAAGTGTCGTTCTCTTTCCCTTTACTATTTTATTGATTTATTTATTTTATTTTCCCTTTCTTCATTTCACTCGTAACCTTATAAGCTTTTGGGATGATTGGAATTTCTTTTTGCGCATTCATTTTGAATGATAATGGGAAATAATTCTTCTTCTTCTCTCTCTCTCAAACAACACTTAATACAGATAGGGAAGGCAACTACCCCTTTGATTTTTATTGCTCATGTGCACATTTTTTGTTAGTGTTCAAGGCAAAATATGGCGAAAGGTTTTGTATACGATTGTGCTTAGTATACAATTGTGGCTGCAACAGTTGGATAGGGAAGAGGGATCATATATAGTACACGATCATGCCCATTCAATGGTTGGAAATACGATCATGCAACATGCACGATCGCATATGAAAACTCTCCCCGCAAAATATTTCAACAAAGAGTGGTTTTATTACCATAAAAAGAAGGGTTTTTGTCAAATGCCCCCTTAAAAATGATCATTTATTCAAATGCCTCCTTACAATTTTTTTAATTATAAATTACCTTTTATTGTAAATAAATTATAGCATTTTGATTATGTTCGCTAATTTGGGATGTTAGACGTTAGTTTTAGGGACTGTAATGGCCAAAATGCCTTTGCGATAAGAACCAACCAAAATAAGAAAGCATAGTGACCAAAGTGCCTTCATCTTCCCCAAATGATTTAGGGTTTGAAACTGAAAATTGAAAAAACCCTATCTATCCAAAAAACCATTTTTTGCAAAGACTCCCAAGGACATGAAGATCCAGGGGATCTGGTATGCTCAACTCTAGTAGAGTGGGTTTCTTTAATTTGGGATTTTTAGAACTTCCCGTCTTCAATAGTTCAACCTCACCAACCCTCTTTCCTTTTCCTTTTTGTTGTAAAATCAAGAAAAACAGTGGACGTTCAATCGTTTTATGGAAGTCTAGCTAGCAATCTCTTTCAATACACACAGTACCAGCACCGTTGATGCTGCAACTACTACCTCAACCAAGCACTGTCTGTGTGTGAGTGGAAATGGGTAAAAAGAAAAAGATTGAGGATCATTAAGAAATCAAAATGCATCAGCAGCATAATGCAATCCACGGAAAAGATAACCCATTAACAGATCTTTAAGAAATCAAAATCAGCCCATGATGCAGAGTGCGGACTACACAAGAGGGATAACCCATTAATGGATGATTTAAGTAATTTAGTGATAGAAAAACAATTTCCAGCTAACCCTTCTACAGTAGGACGAAAGCTGAACTGGGTGACTATAAATTTCTCAAATTGGTCCCCAGTTCAATAAATCGTGAGGAGCCCTTGGCTCTACAAAATTTAAATAGGAAACAAATAAATCATGGAGCATAAAAGCCCATCTTCCCCAATTTTGTCTGCTGCTGTTTTTTGATTATCTTACAAACTTTGAAACATTCAGTTTCCCGTTTGCCCCAGAAAATTTCCTAGTGCTCTGAAGATCCCTTCTCCAGTACTTCGAACCCATTTCATTGCTGAGGATTGAAATTCAAACTATTCAGTTTCGCTTGCGTTCGGGTATGTTAAAAGCTAAGAATCAATTGGATTATAAGGAATTTATTCTAATTTTCGTTCGGATTTTTTATTCGATTGTTCCATGATTGAGGAGAACCTTTGTTTATGGTCTTTCATATTTTTGTTTGTGGGGCTTTTCTCTTGTACTGTTGTTGTGTTAGCTTTCTCTATAAGAGTTCCAGTAATAAAATTTCCAGCAATGATCTCTTTGAGATTGCACATGATGGCTTTTGGATAGATCTAGGGTTTTTTCAATTTTCAGTTTCAAACCTTAAACCATTTGGAGAAGATGAGGGCAATTTGGTCACTTCATTTTTAAAATTTGGTTGGTTTTTGTCACAAGGGCATTTTGGTCATTACAGTCCCTAAAACTAACGTCTAACATACCAAATTAATGGACAGGACCAAAATGCTACAATTTGTTTAAAATAAGGGAGTATTTATAATTAGAAAAGTTGTAAAGAAGCATTTGAACAAATGGCAGGGGGCATTTGACAAAAACCCAAAAAAGAAATGACCATGTGAGAAGAAAATTATACTCCGGCAGCGTGGCAATATTTTTTCCTGCTAAAATAAATGGAAAATCACAACAGCATTGTGGTACGGACCGTTACTCAGTTCCTGCATGAGAGAGAGAGAGAAGTGGCGAAGTGAGGTGTGGGCGACTGGCTGTGTGGGACTGTGTGGGGAATTTGGTACAGAAGTGAACCAAAATTCCTCTCTGCGACCAAAACCCCTAGGAAGGGACTGGGAACCAATTTATTAAGCAACAAAGACATGGCCTCGATCCGCCATGACAATAAAAACAGCAGCAGCAGCAGCAACGATCTCCAACCTCTCCACAACTTTTCGCGTTTTGTGCAATCTGCATCCTCCAATTTCTTCTCTCTCTTCAATCTCAGCCTCAACAACAGCAGCAGCAGCAACAAGACCTGCAACGCCAAGACTTGGACGACCTCACCACCGTCTGGTCCTCTCTCTGTTACGGCGTCCTCTTCGTCGGTCATATGTGTGCCTTTCCTATTAGCCGATGCCCCACGGCCACCAATTCCTTCTCTCTCCAATGTGTCCGCTGCCCCTTCTTCTTCTTCCACCTCTTCCGACCAAAGCAGTTCCTTTTCATCTTCATCTGCATCGGCATCGGCATCGGCAATCAAGGGCGTGTCACAGGCGTCGGGGTTTCCTTCAACGGTTAGGGTCGGCGGTCTCAATTCAACCTCAAAGGGAGGTGGGCCTGCTTTCGTGGGTCAGGTGTTCAGTATGTGTGACCTCTCCGGCAATGGTCTCATGGCCGTCTCAACTCGCCTTGAAATTCCCTTCCTTTCCAAAAGGTCAGCTCTCGTCGATATCTATCTTTCTTCTCTTCTCTAATTCCAGTTTATTTCCATGTAAGGGATCCATTGAATCCACCGTCATCATTGCGCATGGCCAGAAATTGCAAATTTTGGTAATATGCCCTTCTCGATATGAAAAACGTGGTTATGCGCTTATCTGTTCGATTTTCAGTCTGATTCTGCTATAGGTTTGCTGTTGGGAGCTGGGTCACTTGATTTTTTTGATGTTCATGAAAATTGATGGCAGTGGGTAGCTTATACCTTCTCTACTCTTTAAATTTAACGTGACGATTACATCCAATTCGGGACAAGTGAAAAACAAAGCTATTCGTCTTTTTGTATTGTCCCTTCTATCCTTATACTTTAACTGGTAATGAGCAGTTCCTCTGTTTAATACTCAAATAAACTAGGCAGAAGAAGAATACAATGTCTTGTTCTCATGAAATAATTAAAATTGGTTTAGGATATACATATTTTGTCCCCAAGCTATAGTTTTGTACTATACTCCTGTTCAAATTCCACTTGTGTCTTACTAATCTGCGGCTGCATTGCTGTCATCATAGTCTCCATCCTCTATTGAGGCATCACCAAGCCAAATTTATCCTGCTACCTAATGTAGCTCTAGATAGGAGGCAGTCCTACTAGAGGCCAGGTGTACAATGGTTCTGAAATTGACCAGCCGATTGGGGAAAAGTAGGCTAATTAGGGTAGAATTAGGGTTAGGGTTAGGGTTAGGGTTTTGAGCTAGGGTTTTATTTGGTAATGATGGGCAGGTTTTTAGGAGTCTATTGGTGTAGGTTTGGATTGATTTGGATGAAGTTGAAAATCTAGGGTTTCAGGTTAGAGGCCTTGTGAAAATGGAGTGTTTTCAGGATCTAGGGTTTAGGGATGGATTTTGGGAAAGTGGTTTATAGGGCATTAAAATGCAGGTTTAAGAGGCTTTAATGGCATAAAAATATTAGGGTTTGGAAGGGTTTTAAAATTCTGCAGTTGGGCAGAATCGAGTTGCAGGTTTTCTAGGTTCAATGGAGTGGAGGAATGGAGGGGTTATAGTGGGGATTACGGACTGGGTTTAAGGTCGAGTGTAGGGAGAGGTGTGAGGGATATAGGCTAAAAGTTTGGTTTGGAATTGATGGACAGATCTGAAGTTATGAGGGAGTCCTAGTTGAGGTAGGAGTGCAGGTTTAATGGAGAATTAGGGTTTGATGGAAGGAGGGGGTGTGGATTAGGTTAGAGGAAGAAGGGAATAACTAAATTAACAAACAACTCACCGGATCTGAAGATCTGCAGTAGCAGTAAGTTAAGGAAGCTTGATTGAAGAAGAAGAAGGACTTCCCGATCTACAAGATGCAAGGAGTCGATTGGAGATCCAGCAATCCCTTCGCCTTGATATTACTCACAAGGCAACCTTGATATTATTCACAAGGCACACTCACGATGGAGCAAAGGCAGCAACAAAGGCAGCAAGCATAAAGCTGAGTTTTTATTAATTAAAATTCGTATTCAATACTTGGCCCCCTTAGAACCTTATATAAAAGACTCAAAATTAGACTTAGACACTAAAAAGGAATGGCCTAACCCAATCCTTAACCTATTAGCTAACTTAAATTGACTAAGAAATTGAAATAGACTCAAAATAGAGTCCTAATGACTTAAAAACAACTTAAACTACTTAAAATAAAAGAAGATTACCTGCTAGCCAATAGGATATAAGAACTTCTTAGCCAATAGGATCACTTCACTTAAATTAGCCCAATTGAACCAATTGAATGCAACCAATTTCACCCGGTTCAATTTAAAACACAAAATAAAAACTAAGTATGGAAATAAACTAACTAAGCTAAGGCTCCTACTAAAACCCTAGGTTTAGGGTGGCTTCTTCAATTCGAGGAGGCTAGGATCTGCATCACTACCCTATGGTGGTTCTTCTTATGTTGACCAGGTTCTAAGGGGTCTCCTAACTTTTACCTTGTTTTCCTTTGAAACCCAAATATACATTGGTTGTATCTTACTCCACTTAGTTGCCGCGTCATTTTGAATTGCAGTAGCCATAAAATATCAATGTTTTCCAATAGGCCCTCCAGATTGGGGATTTGAAGATACACTATACCTTTTTTGTTTTCTTGATAAGCCATTTGGATAATTTTTCAATGGTATTTCAATAAAGGTTGGGAGCAGGGTTCCACCGTTAGAAACCTGCCACAAGATGCGGCTATGCAGGGGATCACTGGAAACACCTGAAGCAATGAAATTTTAACCATGAACCCTGAAATGTGAAATTGTGAAAAAATGAACCTTGAAACCTTAAACCCAATGGAACACCACTGAACCCTGATGAGAAATAATCTGTTGAAAAACCAAAGGAGTAAGCCCCATGAAAGGTGGGTATACATTGAGATAGGCCTCCAAATCTGATAGGCGCTTATCCAGGGAATCTTCCGTCTGTCCAATGGCCAGATTGCCAAATCATTCGTTTACATGGTGAGAAAGTAGGGGGTGGCAGATCCATTTTCACTAAAATGATGTTTTGAAATGGTTGAAAGGTAGTTTCTTTCTGGTTACCATTTGTGATTTTCTTTTTTTGGTGTTGTGGGAGGGGGAGGGAAATTTTTTTTTAAGTCATAAAATTTGTTTTGATATGAATACCGATGTGATAAGACTAACACTGAATAGAATGCCTTGGATCTCTTGGATGCAAGTTGATGATGAAAATGAAGATAGAATTCCGTACTCTGCTTGGTAAACTAATGCTGAATGGAGGCAAGAAATCTAAGTGTGTTCCTTCAATGAAAGACAAATTCCTATTTATTTTTTGAACTTACTGAATTGAGGCGTGGTTACAATATGAAACTGGTACAGGTTTCATATGAGTACTAGAATCCATGTTCCACTGAAGCCAAAGAAGAAAACACTTGATTTGAGAACTTAATCAATTTGTTCTTATTGGAATCTGACTTTGGTGGATTTTTTTACATTTATGTTAGCTTACGATTATTGTTCTTTTACAGTGTTTCTCAACTTTGCTCGAGGGAAAACAAAAATCTGTTCACTTTGAAATTGAAATTGTGTCATGACTGTTTCTCCCCCTCTCCCCTCCCTCCCCCCCCCCCCCCACCAAAAAAAAAAAAAAAACTCTCCAAGAATTTTATTTCTGGGACAAACTATAACAGATTTTTTTCTTCATTATTTGACTCTCATCTTTGGCGTTTAGGTTAGGATGGTGCATCTTTCCATTAAACATCTTCTACAGGTGTTTGCGGAGTGCAATTAGTAGTCAGAGGATCATATAGCTAAAAACTTAGTATAAATGAAGCTCCCTAAAAAATTGTTCATCTGAACTTCTGTAATGAGTGCCAATTATTGAACATACATGAAACTGGACCCCGTTAACAAAAGATTGAATATTCAGCTTGCTTTTGTCAAGGGAAGCAATATTGGGCCAATCAGGTAATGTAATACTGTAATTGAATAATCAAAACAGTACCAAACAGAATCGAATCCCAGATAACATATTAACAGATTAGGGAGAAATCACATAGATCGAAATCAATCGATCAGATGATCACTAAACTCAGGTCGAGTTCAGCAAACAAGGGATAGAACACTTGCTGAAATTCTTAACTCAATCCAAGGGTTGGATCAGAAGTTATGAGTCAATCCCAATAGCACTAGGAGAGGGGTCTATCCGTAAATTCTCCACTCAAAATAGGAATCGGAATAGGACTATGTTGAACAATCAATTCTGAACCTAAACCATAAAAATCAGCAATAACAAATCAGTCAAAACCAGAATTCGAATCACTATACTGATGCACAGAATATCAGTTTAGAAATAAGGGCAGAATTGGAATATTGAAAACACATGGGATCAAATGCCCAACACATACATAACCCAAACCAAAGCTTATTTCTAACAAAATAAGCCCATTTAGATGATTTAATTTCATCATCTCGCCAAGATCTCGGAAAACTCGAGAATCTTGAGCTGCTCGAGACGAGATCTCAAACCAACATAGTTTCGAGAAACTCGACCGAAATCTCGCTGAAATGGTACAAACCACCTTATAATTAGGCAGCAACTCAACACATTTCGATGAAAAGTCAACAGTTTCGTGGTTTTGGACCTAGAGATGGGGGAAAAAAACTTGGATCTTGATATTTTTTTTGCCACATCATCACTCAATACCATTGGGGGTTGCCAAATCACTACGAAGAGATCGATTGCTGCTTACTATGGAAGATTTGGCTACATTCAACTATTTCAGGTAAAGTTACTATTCCCAAAAACTATTAGATTATTTTAATTTTAGACACCGGAGGCCAATCTACAACCTCACAGTGTCGAAATTAAGGTTCGACATTTACTACCAATTATGTCTCATAACACTCAAACTAGTGTAGAATAGGCAATATTACATTAAGGGGTTCGACATTTACTACCAGCCAAGGGTGCAAATCCAAAACACCAAATTGGGTGCTTTGTTTTTTTACAATTTGAAGATTTAAATATGTTTATTAAGCCTAAAACAAGCTTCCCTTAAAGTTCCAACTATGGCCATTTGCCCACCGAAATATCATACTGGGAAAAAAAAAAAATTTACAATAACTCGCCGAGATCTCAAGTTCTCGGTCATCTTGACCTGGTCGAGACAAGTTTTTGAACTTTGCTTGATAACATATGTTTGGCACCAAGTGCTAAAAGCCCTCTAACCTGGTTCTTTGCAAAAGAACCTGCCATCTGAACTTACAGGGTGAGGGTTGAATTTTTCTACCCGATTATTACACAAGTGAGGTTCAGACTGGGTATTTAGTGAATCACTATTCAATCGACCCAACCCAATCTGGGCACTTTGCCTCTCTAATTCTCTTTTATGTTAGTAATATTCTCATCAATATCACCATCTGACATCAGTTTATAAGCAGTTTTGACATATGAATAACTACCGTTATTCTTCTTGGTAGCTGGAAATTTCATATTCCTTCAAGGTTGAAAGTATCGGTGTGGGCAGCATATTGAAAATGTGAATTTAAGAAACATATCGGAGGGACGCTAAGAGACTTGAAGTGAAATTTTTAGGTACCTAGATTGATGATAGGGAGATACCACAACGTGAAAATTTTAGGTACCTAGGTTCAATCATAAATAAAGAAGGAACAGTAGAAGATGATGTGGCACAAAGAGTTAGAATATGGTAACTGACATGGAGGGATGCACCCAGAGAGTTGTGTGATCGACGTATTCTTTTAAAACTCAAAAGAAAAATTTTATAGGACTGTTATACGACAAGCAATGTTGTATGGAGTTGAGTATTTGACAATGAAGAAACAACATATAAACAAACTGAGTGTAGCTGAAATGAGGATGTTGATATGGATGAGTGGTAAAACTAGAAAAGATAAAATAAGGAATGAACCATAGTTGTCAAGGCGGCAAGGCGACCCAAGGCGGTGGAGGGGTGTCTAAGTGCTAAGGCGACCAAGTGTGATTTTTTATTTCCCCTCTTTTCTAACATTATTTAGTATGCTACAATATGTACCTTATATCATCAAAAATCAACATTAAGCCCACATCAAGTCATCAAAAATCAACATTAAGTCACATCAAGTCATAAAAAATCAACATTATGCTATATCAAGTCATCAAAAATCAACATAGAAATAGAAGACAACAGAACTGAAGAAGTAAGCTATTAGAAGTTTGATAAAACATACATTTGGTTTATATGTTCTTGGAATTGGTCATTTTCAAGTATACCTAGTCTCACATTTGATTTATACTGTTCTTAGTAAATACGATCTTATCAATAATTAATTGACCTGCTCTCGATTTAGAGAAATGTTCTTGTTCTCTAAGAAATTTGATTGATCAAATGATTTTATTTTTACATGAGACTTTTTGTATAGGCAGAGCACAAAACCAGCTTTCCAATAAATCCAAGATTGCTTAAATCTAATTTATATTGAAGGAGTTATGTTCCGGTCAAACCTTATTTGGTGTGCGCAAATGCTGTCAAAATCGCTCTGAAGGAAAATATTTTTTTAGATATCAAAACAAATGAATATTTTACCGCACCTTTGGTTTTTAGCAATGTTTTACTATATTAAGATTTATGGAATTTTTAGATTTGAGAAAAACCCCACCATTAGAAAATTGAAAATTTCACCTACCGCCAAAATTCCAGTTTTTGTTCTTGAACTGGGGGATTGACTTTTTAACCTTCTGGAATTTGATTTATTTAACTAGTTTTATTGGATTCAAATAGGGTTAACTATTTGACCGGGACATGATAAGTGCATATCTGTTCTTAGAAAACATGATAAATTATTTTAAGATTAAAAATTTTATTTATACAATAGAAAGTCCAATTGGAGGATGAAAAAAAGATATACAGCATATAACACAAAGCCTGTGGCGATTCTGTTATTACGTTGAAGTTTTGGACCTTTCAGAAAAGTATGAACAGAATCGAGGGTGCTTAAATAATATTCTTGAAGAGAAGGGGCTTTCTGAAATTAAACTTCAAAAGAAGGGATGATTTTCAAAGAAACTTGAGTTGGTGGGCTTTCAAAATAGAAATAGATATCTGTCCTTAATTGAAAATGAATGAAATTCTACAACAAAAATAACCATTTGTATAACTCTACCCAGAAACCAACCCAGCCTCCTTCAATCAGTCCGTCACAGTCGATACTTAACCAATCAATTTCAAAATTTAGGAATTTCTTCTCCATTTCTAGTCCTCTTAATATCAATAGATAGAAACCAGTAGTTTCATAATAGTTCATAGAATGACAATCTGGCGGTAATAGCAAACACAGGTCTGAAATTCAAGTCAGATCTCCTACCTTATTTAGTATTTCCACTTTAAATTACACCTGGAAGCTGGGAGGACCTAGGTTAAAGATCCAACCCACAAAGTCTCAGGTTGATCCAAGGAAAACTGGCTTTGATCTGAGAAATTCTTCTCAGCCCAAAACTTAAGCCAGAGAGAGAGAGCCCAACAATGTTTGTTTGTGTATCGACCTGTATCAACTCACATCAGATTGTATCAACTGATACAGGTCGATACACTCCGATACATATGCCTTCCTATTTTTCCCCCTTGTTTTAGTGGTGTATTGTATTGAGAGATGGAAAATTTGATATGTATCGGACTGATATGTTCGCTACGTATTGATACTTGATACATTGTATTCCACCTTTGTTATTTTTCATGTATTTTCTTTTAACATTGTTTTATTTTTTATTGTAGGATACCTGAGTGGATTAAAAAGA
Organism: Telopea speciosissima; assembly: GCF_018873765.1. Lineage (NCBI taxonomy): Eukaryota > Viridiplantae > Streptophyta > Magnoliopsida > Proteales > Proteaceae > Telopea > Telopea speciosissima. The sequence continues at coordinate 82,245,499 of NC_057916.1, read as the reverse complement.
TGTTTGCAATAATCACCAAGAATGGGAAGGATGGTCCTGTGTTTCGCTTTTTCATGGATTTAGGTGATGCAGGTATTTTATTAGCAAAACCCTCTAAGTTTTGTTTTTGTTGTAACATAATTATTGTTGGGTAGGGAAGAAAAAAAATGTTACAGACCTTTATCTACAGCTAGGACATAACTTACTACTGTTAGCGGGGCTTTGTTTTTTAAAATTTTTTCTCTCTTACTAGAACCTTTTCAGGTTTTAATAATTTCTTTATTTCTCTGTCAGAATATATTACTTACAAGAAGATAGAATTACACTCTAACGTAGTGCTTTCTGCTAGTTGCATATGTTGAACAGTTCGACATTCCAACTGGTGTTGTGGGTGCCTGTGGTCTGGATTTAGCATACGGACACTTCAAGGTTTAGCTCTATCGTTCTTGTTCATTTTTCGCTGTTTCTTAGTGTTTGAGTTCCTTCTACATTTATGTGTGAATTGAGAAATTTAGTTTATCTTTAGTTGTTTCCCTTTTGGTTTCTTGTTTATTGGCTTGTTAATGTGCTAATGTTTGTGCAATTTAAATTTATGTCATATTGGTTTCTCTTTTTCCCAAAACTGAGATTTTTGTGTACCAGTGTCATCTTGATAGCGGAGACTGTTTACCGGAATGTTATAAACAGAATACATTTGTCTCAAGCTTCTTTATGGTCTCTGTCTTTATTTAAGAATCAAATCAAGACTCACATGTAAGAACCAGTCTTTATTGAGAAACTTCCAAGCACTGAATGCACAAATGGTAAAAGTAGTGTACTAATACAAGAATGAAATGTTTCTGAGGGGCGCATGGGAAAAAAAAAAGATATTTGCCACATTGAGCACATTGTCGTCATCAACAGCACCGACCATTAGAAGGATTCACTGTCTATGCTAAGGATCCTAAAGGCTGCACCAAAAAGAATGGAAATTAAAATAGAGATTCTTTTAAATGGTAAAGGATATGCTGAGAAAGAGAAAAGAAGAATGTTTCATGTGATGATTATGTAGCCTGCTAATGAGGACTGTGAGATAATTAAGCTACACTTAAGCTGATTACAAATATACTGTGTTTTGAAGTGAAAATGACTGTTGTTTAGATACTATAGCACTTAAGCTGATTACAAATATACTGTGTTTTGAAGTGAAAATGACTGTTGTTTAGATACTATAGAAGGAACATCTTGGGGGAGATTGAGAAGTGCATATGAAAAGATTGCGCTAGAGCTGTCTCCACTGTTAAAGCTTTACTATAAGCACCTAGCTAAATGAAGATGTGGTAATTGGGTGGGATTGGTAGTGTTAAATTAGGGTGTCTCAGGCTGCATGCCGTGGTTAAAAAATAAAATAAATAATATGTGACTTTAATTATATGTATAATATATCATTGTATACCATTTTAATTTTAGCCAGAAAATTGGTGCAGGTTCAGGCTAGAAGTAGGGTATACCATATACTAGCTAATCATGACCAGGGCCCATGCCCAAGTCTGTTCATTTATTAGTTGAGCTGGCTAATTCAGGTTAAAAGGCCCTGGTTCAGGCAGGTGTGGCAGGCCTCACTGAATTTCCATCCCTAAGGGTTGGAGAGTAGTTCCTTATATACTGCTTATATTTGGGTCTCCTTAACCCCCAAACTGGGTGTAGGATTTATTTGGTTGACTGCTATTGATCAAGATTTGGTTCCTTAACCCCCAACCAGTGTTGCATGTGTGAGGAGGAAACAGAAATCACCTTACCCTTGACTGCAATGCTCATTTGAAGCTACCACTTATGCCTCTCAATGTCAGATTGGGTATCCCCTCAGGTCAATTGCATGATATTCTCAACTGCCTTGCTGTTCTATTTGTTACCAAAGGTAGAACTTACCCTTCTTTCTTTTTTTTTGGGGGGGGGGGGGTGGCAGAGGAGAGGAATGGTAGAAAGAGATTTATCCTTTCTATTCTGTTGGTGCAGAGTCCTTAGTGATTTTGACAATATTTAAGTTCTCTGCCATTTTGAACCACCAGAAGTACTTAGTAGTGCCATCTTATAGTTGCTTTTTATTTGATTATTTCTCCTCAACTGGAGTTTTCACACTTTTGGAACTTTTTTCCTTTTTTTTTTCTTTGAATAATATTTTATCTCAGCTTCTTTTGCATAGGCACCTAGTGTTTTTCCCTCTTGGGGGGAGGGGTAGACTTTGATACTACTTTAGTTGAAATGTTTGTTTTTTAAGCCGTCTTCCATCTGATTTTCCTAATCCTCTTGGAGTGTAGGATGTGAATATTGTAGTGTGCTAACCATAGAAAAACATCTCGGTTTCGCCAACTACCGAGACGAGATGGCCAACTACTCCAAAAAAATCCTTGGTTTCGACTCATCGCGACCTGTTTTGACCGAAACAGTCCATATTTCACAAGTTTCGACCTGAACACCTATATAAATTCACTTATCCCCATCGAAATTTGAGGAAACCTAGCCCGAAACCAGGACAAACACTTATTTATGCCAAATATTATTTAAGAAATAAGCAATACTCCCCCTATTTGAATCCAATAAAAATAGTTAAAAAATAAAATTCCAAAAGGATAAAAATTCAACCTCCCAGTTCAAGAACAAAAACTGAATCTTCGGTAGGTGCAATTTTCAACTTTTAAATGCCTGTGGTTTTTCTCATATAAAAATTTCATAAATCTTAATATGGTAAAATATTGCTAAAAACCAAAAGTGCAGTAAAATATTCATTTGTTTTGATATTTAAAAAAAAATTTATTCAAAGTGATTTTGACAGCATTCACTCACACCAAATTAAGTTTGACTGGTACATAACTCCTTCAATATAAATCAGATTTAAGTATATCCTCTTTCCTTTCCATCTTCTTTATCTTTCTAAGTTGCTGAAATACCGGATAGTATTCCTACTAATATCAGTTCTGGAAACTTTTTAACCCCTGTTTCATGGTTCTGATGTTCTGTTAGTGTTTGGTTCCTACTGCTGTTCATTCTCTAATCTGAGTATTAATTGGCTGCTGTTCTTAAGTTTCTGTTTCTGCTGTCAATTGTGAGTTATGGACTTATCCTATCTCTACGTCAGTTGTGGACTTATCCTATCTCTACTAGGATTCTTTATAACTGATGATCCAACCATTGGATGGGCTTGATATTCTAAGCCTTCGACCAGATTTGAGTTTAGTTCTGATCTTTTGTTGTTGAGTCATTCAAGTGATCTTATTTTGTTTCTACAATTCTGTTATGAGATTCCTTGTTTGAGTGGAATTTTGACAGATATCAGATCAGACCATCTGATCTTGCTGAAACTTTGGTGTGTTCTTCTCCTATATTACAAGTACTTGACCAGAATTTCTATCATATCTGATTCTTCGATTCAGTGTTATTTTCTTCGAATCTGGTTCCTACTTTCGTGCGATTCTGAAATTTTCTGTTGGTTTCTAAACCCTAATGTACTAGGTGAATGAGAACCACATTAGTATCTCATGGCTATAACCCTCCCTTATACTTGCCTACATGTTATATATAGATTTTGTTCTGGTGATCCATTGGTATAGTTTCAATATTGTTGGCTCCATCTTGCAGGAAAAACCTCACATGTTTGAATTTGTTCCAAATGAAAAGCAGGTAAGGACCAAGGTACAGAGGTGGCTTTTTTTTATATGTTTCTATTTCTCTACAATGATTTTCAGCTCATGCAGGTCAAGGCAGCCAATAAACTACTTAAGAGAAACCCACAGAGCTGTAGAAGAAGGATCGATGGTGTTCCTGTTTTCACTGCAGAAAACTTAGATTTTGCAATAGCAACATCTGATGGAATTAAGCGGTATGCTGTATTGTATTTCATGTGTGGTTCCTTTTCATATTTGTGACATCTAAAGTTTCTTTCACATGGATGAGTTAATATATATACTTGGTTCTATCTCATTGAGGTTGCAAACCTCATTCTATTTATTAAAAATAAAATATACTTGTAAGATTTTCTGATCTTAGCGCGTTTCAGATAACTGCTGTTCTGTCATTGAGCAATAGATCCCTGGTCTAATGCAATTTGTGCATATAGAAGTCCATTTTTTGTTACATCAAAGTTATGATATTGGCAAAAGGTTCTTTGTGAAGCCTACATGGTTTATGTGAGCATTGGATACTTGGGGCATGGTCTGGATTATTCATATGTCAAATTTCAAAGCCAAATTCAAATGTTTAACCCTTCCCTGTCTGCATTTCCCCTATGTACTTGGCTGTATATTTGTTTTCAAGCATTTTTCAAAAGTTTTATACTTGTTGGGTCCTGATAATTTCATATCTTTTGTTATGACAAGAGATATAGATCCCTGGGTCTAACAATAAACACTGGTTTACACAATAAACAGGGTCATGTGGCCGACCTTGTTTAGTTGGGAAACAACTTATTTGAGTTGAAATTTTAACTCATATGACATGTCCAACATTTTTTTTTTTTGGGGGGGGGGGGGGGAGTGGGGGAAGAGTATATTTTAAGTGAGATATCTCTTTGACAGAGTTATTACATGTTTCTTTGTAAGAACTGCTGGATAAACATGCTTGAAGAGTCTGTTGACCAGCATTTCCCCATTTGAAAGTTGACAGCTCTTTTTCTAGTAAGGAATACACCATATGTCTTTGATAGAAGCATGCTAGACATCCTCCTCAGAGTCTGTTGACCGGCAGCATTTTCACATTTGAGTGTTGACAGCTCCTTTTCATGTTAGGTATACACCATACTTCTTTGATAAAAACATGCTAGACAACATCCTCGAAGATTCTGTTGACCAGCATTTCCACACGTTAATCCAGAATAGACATATGCAACGGCGACGGGATGTGATTGATGACAACTTGGCAGAAGTGGTTGAGGACAGTGGGGAGAGCTTATGGGAACCTCCAGAGGTACTAAATCCATTAATCCGTAGTTCCTCTCAAAATACAAGTTAGCAGTTAATGATGTTGAAACTAGAAACTGCACAGGAATCCTGAGCACAGTATTGCTTCCTGCACCACCTTCTCATGTATTGATTTTTTTTAATTTTGTTAGGCTCGTAATTATTTTCTGGCAGGTTCAAGAAATGCTGGATGAAATGGGCCATCCTGGAATACCTTTAAGTGTCATATCAAAGGCTGCTGAAATGCAGCTTCTTTACACTGTTGACAAAGTACTCTTGGGAAATAGGTGGTTACGAAAAGCCACTGGTATTCAACCAAAATTTCCATATATGGTCGACTCATTTGAAGAAAGGTACACATCACGCCATTTTCAGCATTATGCAGTAATGTAAGAGTACTTTGGGCCTATATTAGAATCCCCAAAATGGACCCATCCATGGTAAGTAGTGTGTTTCACCAGTAAATCTGAGGATCTGTATGTTCAAGAGGTGAACCTGCAAAGCAAAACTTGTTTCATTACGTGCTTTTCGATTTTCTTGAGAAAAATGGCTGGCTGGCTGCAGGAGCGCAGCTTCTTTTTTGAGGACGACAGACTCCATGGCTTCTGTTGCTGATTCAGGAGCAGAGAATGTTAGTAATGGGCAGGAATGGCAGCTTAGCAGTTCAGAACTCAATAGAAGTGGGAAAACCCTGGACAATCGTGGCGAGCAAACTAGGCATAAGAATTTTAGGTTTCCTTTTGGGTTAGTGAATCCATGGTCAAAACAAGTGCAAATGCCAGAGAACCAGATGAAAACAGATTCAAGGTGCCACTGCCACCACATTATTTTGTTGTCCTGATATACCTTGGTATGTTCATCTCCAAGACTTCTCTTTTACTAATTTAAAGTTGTTTCTTCTTTTTTCACAAAGTAGGGAATGCGTTAAGCAAGAGCCTCTGTTGAATCCTCTTCTTCCAAAGATCACAATGGTTGGGATCTCAACAGGGGGCGAGGCAGGGCAGATTAGTAAAGCCAGCTTGAAGAGGACAATGGAGGACCTGACTCGTGATTTGGAGCAGACAGGTCAGAAAAGCAGTGGTTCTTGTAGCAGTGAACTAAGAAATGATGATAGGGATCCCCTGTTTGTGGCAAATGTTGGCGAGTACTTCAGCATGACTAAGACGAGCTCCGGCAAATGGGTACATGGGGGAAACAATTGACAAGCCTGTTGGTAAGTTTTTCAAAAATGTAAATTAATGTTAGGAATGCTTCATTCCATTGTAAATTCTGGTGGGAGGAGAATGCTAGTATTCAGGATCATGATACCGGCCTGTGTCTTCTTCTATTCTAGATTATCCAATCAGTATTAGAAAGGGAAGTCAATTCAATGGCTGCAAAGATCACTCCAGCTTTTGCTGATCTTCTCCCGGTACTGTGGCATTGCTATTTAATTGTTAATGGGAGAAGAAACTAAATATATTGAAGGAAGAAAGCATGTTTTGTGCTGTGCACGTTTTGCAATCTCCTATTGAGCCAATTTTAGTAATCAAACAGCCCCAAAAGCCTAAAAGGCTATTTACAAATGGGACCAACTCCACTTGCAAGGATGAAACCCATATACAAGTGAGACTAATGGCCCAGTCTCTTGTAAATGTTGACATAAATCTGTGTAAAAAGATGATACTACGAGGTATGCACGACTTGGGCTCTACTTAATGAGGTTATTTCAGGCCCACCACTTTGTAGGGTTTTAAAAAACAGAATCGGAATTTGTCTGAATCGGTGCTCAAGAACCCTAGAATCGGTCTTCAGATCTAAAAACAGGGAAGTTCTAAAGTTTTTGGGTGTGAATCGACCGTGTTAGACTGATGGAAATTGGGATTGGTCACGGCTGATTCCTGATTCTTAAAACCATATGACCACTTGCTAAGTAGTCCTATGCCGACGGTAATCTCTGCTTGTTAAGAAAAAGGGAGGGATCAATATGTTACCCCTTTTTATTGGCATCATACACACCCAAGGGCAGGGGAGTTGGGTGTTCAATTGATATCTACGTCATAAGCATATATCTTTATATGTCAACCGTCGGATGTGGACATCAGTAGTTTGGCTTCTTGAGTGAGACCCATTGAATCATAAGTAAACAAACAAAAAAAATCTGTCTGAAAATTAGCGCCGTGACTCATTAAAAAAGGGCATACCTCGGGGCATGAGGCTCTCACCATTGCAGGGTTTATAGGAGGGTGATAATGTATGTAGTTCTTACCTCCGATTGTTTCCAGACTCGAACCTGTGATCACCTTCGTGCTCAATATATATATGTTTTTTTGGGAGACAGGAGGGGTATCCGACTTTAGGCCGACTAAATCCCCCCTGGGCTCGTACATGACCCCCGCACCACGCACGAACCGGGAGCTTCTGAACCCTAGTGAGCCTCAGGTGGGTGGCCCTAAGAAATTATGCAGCGGCGAAGGTTTGATCAAGAGACCTCGCTTCCTGAGGTGGAGTCTCATGTCCCCTCCAAGCCAATTGTGCTAACCCCTTGGGGTTTGGAAATTTTTTTTTTTCTTCTTTGACTATGGGTGTAAACAATCAAGCCATTGGGCTGTCTTATTCCCAATCTCCCTATTGGACAAAGTCTAAAATGCCTTTGGCATTATTCTAGATAGGATTTTGGTACATGGTATCTTTCACCGTTGATATCGATATGGATCGGCTGATTGGGTCATATCTGACACTTTTGCCTCTCAAGATATCAATATGGGGTTTATTTTTTTAAGTATTTTGTCCACTCTCATTATCTTGCACATTTTTTTGACTACACAAATATACATTATTCTCATTAAAAAAACTGTATTATACTAAAAAAAATAAAGCTACGAATTTTTTGACACCTGAAGAGGTGTGAGCATAGTTAGCAAAAACGGATGGTAGCACATATTTCTCCAAGGCCTGTTACAACAGGTGAGAAAATTTTGTTGCTACACTTGTAGCAGGAAGGTAGCCAAGGAAATGGAATAATTCACCTCCTCTTTGGGTTCTTAAATACTCTCCTAGTTCCTTTAAGATCCCATTCCCTTGGCTGCTTAGTCTTATAGCAGGAACATTTCGTCCAACCAAAATTGTCGAATGGAAGTACAGGTGGCAGTCCAATTTGATCCTTAGTTGGGGTCATCAATTCATTCTTATCAAGTTGAAAGGAATCCTACAAATCTAACACAAGGTGAGAGCCATGTTAGACTATAAAATTTGACATTTGACCAATTAAGATGATGATATATCAAACCAACGGTTCAGATGAGTCACATGAACATTCCACGTGGATCAATAATAATCACGGACTGGTATTGTGCTACTGTTTTCCCTTATTTATTTCTCATATAGAGTTGGGTTGAAATGCCACCGTAACCAAATCTAATGATGGTGACAGCACAATTGAAGGTCGAAAACACAGGAGGAAGTGTGGTACCAAAAAAAAGAAAACGCATGAAGTGGCGGGTAAGATAGTACTCATAGTTCTTGAAGTTCCAAATAAAGTGAAGAGAAGGCGGTTCGAACCAGTGAGTTCTAACACAAGTGGTGGGGCCATCTCTCTCTTTCTCTCTCTCTCTTAGAAGATATATGATGAAAATGGAACTGGTAGTCTGGTAGATGAATAAGAGGAAAAGAAAAAAAAAAAAAATAGTAAGTGTGTGGAATGTGGATTGAGTTGGTGATGGATCACAATCTTTTCTTTTCTTCTCTCTCATTTTTTATTTTTTTCAAATCCATGAGGAAGGATTTAGACACGTATCCCAAATCCCAACACTTAGACATGTCTGTCCTAGTTTTCCCCGTTGTTGGATGGATGATTGAAGTTAAAGTTGGAGTTGGAGAGGATCTTTCCTAGTTTTTTAGGCATTGAGTATTGGATATCAGTCGAGTCGGGATTTGTCAGAGCATTTTATCTGCATACTATGCACTGATCCAGATTGGTCGATACAGCCAATCCCAATTCCCAAACCAATACCTCAAACCATGGGTATCAATACCCATATCAACCGATATTGATACGGATCCTTCATATCAGGCTGCAATAGCTGCATATTGTTTTGCCATCTTGGTTTTTTTATTATTTTACTCTTTTCTATACTAATACGCTATAATATCAATACTAGGATCAATGATACCAATATATTCAATCGATACGATACAATACGATATGATACGATATTGATACCTTGAACCGTGCCCCACACCTGCCCTTTCAAAACTTTTCAAGTATGGCAAGTCCTGATGTTTGTTGTATCCCTCTCTCTATCAAGGAAGAGGAAGAAGCACAATCAACAAGCGAGTTAGTCGTTGCTTCCATTATGACACTTACCACTACCACATGGGTTAATGGCTTCTGTCACCTTTCTGCTTTCAATCATCTACACTTCCCATGTTCATGTTTCTCTATCTTGTCAATCATAGTTTTTAGTATCAGTATCCTATTGGCCGATATATCATCATATCGATATATATAGATCGGCCAAAATTTGGTATATTTTTTGAATTTATACCACATATCAACCCGATATGACCCAATTTGTATCGTATTAGTATCAATATCGGTCAAAACCAATACCGATATTGATACCTATACTTACCGATACTTATAACCTTGTTTCCGATCCAATGTTTATATCTAATCAAAGAGAGAGAGAGGATAAGAGCAAAATGAGGTTGTTTGGATGAGGTTCTTCCTTAAGCCTCCATATCTTGCAACCAAACATGCCTATCAGGAACAGACGGTCAAGATCATCTAACCTTCTTGACGCGGGAATTTCTAAGGTGGGGCCCATCCAACGGCGGGTCCCAACTCCCAATCCCCAGCAGCATCATGAGATGCACGTCACTGTGTAGGAACAGGGGAGCAGCGCGCCTTTCGAGCTGTTAGATGGACCAGCCCTAACTAGAAAGAGAAAGCCCTTCCAAGGATCTTTCCTGATTCTCATTCTACGGACCATAAAATCTTGATCATCCAATTGGTTGACTCCATTATACGTACGCCACGTGTTAAGATCTGTACGGTTGTGTAATTATACGTTGTGGTATTATTATACGTACGCAAAGGCTAAAAAAGGCATAGTAGGGTTTTATCTATTTTATGACGGGTTCAATCACGTGTCAGGATATTCTTTTTTGAATTTTGCTACATGAGAAAACCATCTTCGTGTCGGACAGGGATTTGTTATTTTAAAATATCACGTGATTGCGATCTATCCAATTCTCAGCCGTTGGATTTGATCCATCTCGATACGAATTCCATTTTTGACAGCTCGACAGCACGGTACTCTCGCGCTTATTTTAAATTGCACTGGTACAGCAAATTACCAACACGTGGGTCCCACACCCACCTCCGTCTATCTCCTGTAAGGAAGGATAGCTCACGTGACCGTCGATATTGTAGATGATAAGGATTCCGATCTGACGGCTTGCAATTCTGATTTATTGGGATGCGGGAAGAGCAGCGATGGGGCCCACCAAAACTGCAGTATGCAAAGCTGTCTCCCGCTTCCGGAGGGGCAGATCTCATTCCCCACGGGGCCCACCCCAAAACAATAAAAGTTTCGGTTTCTGTGTGAGTCTGACACCTGTCTCGCGCTTAATCGTACGCACGAGTTTCACTGAGGAGAATTACCATGACTTCATAGGCATCACAACGCGTATTCTGCGGAGGCGGTGAAGTAAGTATGCCAGCCGTCCGTTTCTCATCACACCTTTACCAGTTCCCCACCGGTTGGATCCTGGATGGCTTTGCCAGACATAAAAAATGCAAGTTGGAGGGTGTGGATGGTGGTCCCTACTCCCTACACCCTACACGTACAAACACCATACAACTACTCATCCCATAGCCGTAGCCTTATAGGACAAAGGAACCCCTTTCCGTTTCCCACTTGAAACCCAGTTCACACGCGCACGTCGGATAACGATACTTCTTATTATTAATAATTTATGAGTTTCGAGTCGGTCGACTCGTCTCGGCTCAGAACTCAGTGGACCCTACGGACGAGTGGGGCATTATTGACTCGGCCCGCCAATAGAGGTGATTAGAGCGCGTGGACTTTACTACGAATGTAACGAAGGAAAACCATTTGTCCCCACGTTGACATTTGTAAAGTCAATGGACTCGGCCCGCCAATAGAGGTGATTAGAGCGCGTGGACTTTACTACGAATGTAACGAAGGAAAACCATTTGTCCCCACGTTGACATTTGTAAAGTCAATGGAAAAGCAAAAGCGGTTTCGAGAGAGTGGAAACAATTCTCTCTCTCTCTCTCTCTCTCTCTCTCTCTCTCTCTCTCTCTCTCTCTCTCAACCATTTATAAATAATAAAACCAGAGCTTGCTTTTCATCTCATCGTTCTATAGCTCTCTTGCCCTGAAAAGTCAGCGCGGTCCTTTGTCTAGTTCTATCTCTCTCTTTCTCTCTTCCATGTCCAAACGGGAGTAGCGGGAGCAGCAGCGACGGCAAGAGTAGGGACAAGCACAGAGCTTTTGGGAGTAGCAATCATCGCTGTACGCTGGGACTGAGATTAGCAGTGCAAGTTTCAAGGCAGAGAAGACCTCCTTAAATTTCTCGACATGGGAGACGATTGGGATCTACAGGCGGTGGTGAGAGGATGCTACACCACCACCGCCACCACCAGTGCCACAATCTGCATGGAAGAGCCCTCTTACTCTTCTTCTTGCTTGCCTCCACCTCCTCCTCCTCCTCCTCTGGGTCTATACCAACATGACCATAATCTCCTCTGTTTCCCCAATCTTGAAACCCGAACATCTCTTGAGGAATTAGAGGCACTCTACAAGCCTTTCTTCCCCAAATTTGAACCTCTCTCCCCAGGTAGCATCTCTACTTCCCTTTTCGCCCATGGAGGATTCAAAGACCGCCATCAGCAGCAGCAACAACAACAACAACAACAACAACAACAACAACAACAGAAACCACTGCAGCAACAAAAGCAGTCTCCGCAGTGTCTAACAGTACCTACCGCTGCTGCCGCTGCGACTACAACCACTAGTCATTCTCAGACCCCTCGATCGAAAAGAAGGTTCGTTGTTCTCTGTTTCGATGTTTGTTATTCCTTATTAGATCTTTCCGAAATAAAAAGAACAAAAGAAAGATTCTTAAATCTTACCAGATGCCCATTTCCTAAAATTTGCGTTTCCCCTTTTTGTTTTTCTTTCTGTTTTTTACAGGAAGAATCAGCAGAAGAAGGTGGTGCGTCAGGTACCGGCAGAGGGTGTATCTCCGGATGTGTGGGCATGGCGTAAATATGGCCAGAAACCCATCAAAGGGTCACCTTATCCTAGGTAGAGGAATAGATCTCTTCTGGTTATCTTTTTCTTTTATCTTCGATGTTCAATCTCTTGAACTTGCTCTGTATATTATTAGTATCTTCTCTTATTAAATCAATCTTTTCTGTTTTGATTCTTGTTTCAACTATAGGGGTTACTATAGATGTAGCAGCTCAAAAGGGTGTTTAGCGAGGAAACAAGTCGAACGGAGCCGCTCAGATCCAGGAATAATGATCATCACCTACACGAACGAGCACAACCACCCAGTCCCTACCCACCGGAACTCGCTCGCCGGCAGTACTCGCCATAAGTTCCCAACACCTCAGCGATCCACTGGTGACGAACCCGGAACACCTACCAACAAACCTTCGTGTTCTTCCCCTGCATCGACGACCACTGGCCTCTCTCCGACAACCCCTTCAACTGTAACCATGGAAGACGAGCTTCTGCAACAGTCCAAGCAAGAGAGCAGGGAAGACGAAGAGGAAGAAATGATTGAGGACAACGAAGAAGACAGCGATCTCTTTATTCCCGATATGGTTATGGGAGACGACTTCTTTGCAGGTCTTGATGAACTCTCCGGAGGAACAACCAGTGGCGACACCTTGGATGATTGCTTTTCTGATCACCTTCCTTCAACTTTTCCACCTTCTTGGCTCGCTCATAACGCCGCCACCGCCGCTGGTGGCAGCTGAAACGCCGGAATAGTCGCGCACCGACATTGGATACTGAAAAAACTTTCCTTATTTGTTCTTTTTGTCCATCAAATCGAGAGAGAACGCAGGGAGAGAATCTCTATTCTCGTCCTTCCCTGCCCAGATTCCCAAACATGTTTTATAAAACACCCACCATTACCAAGAGCCAAGAGGCAAGAACAAAGAGCATAGAAGAGTGATCCAAAGCTCGTTAAGATGAAGTAGCAGTTTAGATTCACTGTAAAATGTAAAATCACACCAAGGTCAACGAAGATACTTCCATAGATCATTTTTCTTTGCTAATTTTTTTGCCCTTTTTGTTTGTCTTACCCTATAAATTGTTGATTAAAATAAAATATTTTTGCTTTCAAGTTGGAAATTTTATATATGTACTTCACAGTTTGGGTTCCCTGCCTCGAAGTCTCAGCCACTTTCTCACGTTTCTTCACAATCCTAACACGCACGCACTTACATACCCAAGATCTACGCTGTTATAATGTGGATGAATTGGAGGAAAAGTCAAATATATTTTAGGGAAAAGATTGTCTGACCTGTTTTTTCTTATACGAATCTGAGCTGTTAAGTATATGCTATTACATACAATAAGGGGTGCAAGTTTGGCCCTCTCGGCCCAAACCCGCCCTGAGCCCGAATAGGGTCTGGGTTGAGATATTTGGCCCTGAGGGCAGGTTAGGGTCTGGGTTGAGATATTTGGCCCTGAGGGCAGGTTAGGATTGGAAATTTTTGACCCTGAGTCAAGATTGGGTCGGGTTAGGGTTGAGGCTTCAAGATAAGCTTGGCTTGACTCGTCCCGACCCTGATTTAAGTTATACTATAAAATATATATTGATATAATATATTCATTATAAACTTTAAATGTCACCTATATTTTTTTATATAATATATTATATATGACAACAATAAGTGATATAATATTTTTTATTATAGTGTTATTTTATGTAAATTTGATAATGTTCTCCCTACCTATTCCAGCCCATGCATTTCTTTCCCCTTCCCCATGATTAGGGCCAATCAGGGTCAGCCCAGCCCGACCTTGAGGGCAGGTCAGGGTTGGATTTTTCTAGCCCTAAGTTAGGTTCGGGTCGGGCTTGGGCCCAGCTAAGGGGACTTAGGGTTGGGCTAGGGTTTTATAAAGCCCGGCCCAACCCGACCCTGTTGCAGCCCTAACATACATGGTCAAATGTTCTCTGTGTAGCAGCGCAGGCTGCATCCACACATGAGGATGGGCGAAATGACCATCCTGCCCTCCTGAATGGACAGCCCATGTGTCTGGACACAACCTACGTTGCTGCACAGAGAACTTCCGTCCTATATATATATATATATATATATATATATATATATATATATATATATATATATATATATATATATATATATATATGAGAGAGATAGAAAGTTACTTGGTCGCGAGGCCCCTATGGGACCAATGGGAGGATAGGCTCAGGCATCCAATATGGGGGTGGGGTGATCATTTTGTCATCATTAATGTGTATAGGCGTAGAGAGCACGATCAAGCAACCTTCTTTTTCCATATATATATGGAGAAAAGTTCTCTTTGAGGAAGCGTATTGTCCATGCCTGACATAGAAGGAGATGAAATGACTACCTGCCCCCATGAAAGTTATAAATCTTACTCCCCATGATGTTGATACGGGTGTTCTTATTGGCCCCCACATACACATAAGGGCCATGCTCCCCCACAGAGAACATCAACCATATAAATATAGATATATACCATACTGATACGTATTGATATTGCCGAGATCCATTGCCAATACGATAAGTTTAAAACAAAAAGTGATTCTTTTCCGATACTTCTTATTGTATTAATCTCGCTATCAATATTGATCGATATGAACACTGATACCGATATCTATTATTTTGTCGGGGTATGTAAGATCCTCTCTCTCTCTCTCTCTCTCTCTTTTCTTTACATAAAATGATGTTGTTGTTCTTTTATTTACGATACCACTTTGTCACACCTTATTGGTGCACTATCCTATTATGCTTGTTCAAAGAACCATCTCCCTATATTTTATTTGAATCACTTTATTAATCTAATTGAATATAAAAATAACATGGTCGGTGTTAATTTATAGTAGTTTACGACTTTTTTCTTTTTTTGTGGTAACAATAGTTTAAGACTCTAAGCCTCTCTTTTTTTTGTGGTTGTAAATGTACTGTAAGCTAAGCTGTTGACTTATCTAGGTTAGAGGCATTAGGGCTTTAGGGTTTCTGTTTATCTCATACAAATACAATAATCAAATCAAATAAAGTGGGTGGAGATTTTAGAGATCTGTCCTAAATTTATATGATGATCACTCCTTACCTTTTTCCCTAGATGAGGGAATGATTTAAGGTGGGTTTGCTGATAGCTAAAAGCTTAGAAGGACATGTTTATTAGGTAAAAAGATCCCCACATCAATGGGTGTATGGTGTGAATTTTTTCTTGTAATGTTTCACATCCTTACCACGTGGGATCCATATTGATACTCTCTCTCTTTTTCTCTCATCATGTGGATTTTTTTGTTAAAATAGTCGTTTCTCATGTTATGATTAGTATGGCGTGAGAGATTCCATCTACATTGATGTCATGAGAAACCCTCTCCTTGTTTAATATTTAGTAAAAAAGAATGCCTATGTCAATGTTATCGTGTTATAATGGTGATAGAGTTTGGGGGCCTTTCTAAATACCCGTAAAGGGTATGGAAAGAATCCAATTTAATACATTCCTCGTGTGGGTTTCACATTGGATTCCATGTGAGTGGCCCTGAAGGATCTTGGACAATACTTGCACAAGGACATGATCCGCGCTCAAGTCTCAATTCCCTGTTGACTTTTATTTCCCTTCTAGACATTGGTCCTACCTACCCACCTCATCTTGTAGATCCTTTTAGTTTCATGTACAAATTAAATGATGGTTAATGAAGCATATCTATGTTTTCCAAGTGTATCTACAATTTGTCCACTATTCATTCCTTCACAATGAAATTATAACAGAAAATGCAACTTGCCCAAGAATACTAGGGCTTACTAAGATGTGATGAAAATAGCTTAAGATTTTTTTTTTTTTTTCTTAATAAAGGGTTCTCCTTCAAAGGGCTTAAGTAATTCATTAATGAGAAAATAATCCCATGACATCACTGTCGGGATGTTTCCCTCACTCCCCACATTCTGATCAATGGATTTCACGCTGACATTCTCTCTTATCGCACCAAATGCAATCCCTTATACGAAATTGTCTCATGCGTGCTTATTGGTGTGATACCCCATACTAGAATCATGGATAACCTTGAGTCGCCATGGTGAGAATACATTAGCATCCTCTCTCTCTCTCTCTCTCTCCCTCTCTCATGAAATGACACCAATATCTTCCCACATATGAATCCATTTTGCCACACTTCATTGGTGCGTGCTTTTATACCGTTTGCTCAGAGAATTCTTTCTTTTATTTAAAAGTGAAAGAATCTTTAAGACAATCCAATTTAGACCGTTAAGGAAAGGGTAAGAGTAAGACATCATACCACATCATTGTGGTCCATGATTGCTCATTTTATGATATGATATGGAAGAAGGGAAAGAGTCAAGTTGATTAAAAAAATAACCAAAAAAAAAAATCAAAATGTCAATAAAGTAGGACATTAGCAAACTACATGGCAATTGGAAGAAGGAAAAAGAAGGTTGGAATTTTGGGTTCTTGAATCCAATTCCAATACCCCACGCAATGCTTCTTTACTGGGTCCATCAAGTTAAAATAATTTAATGGTTCTCTCTAAAGGATACTATCTACCCTTCTAGAGAAATTCTCTGTGAGGAGATCCTATTTTCACCCTTATTTGTTAAAAGTAGTTTTATTGAGTTTAAGAACTACAGAGAACAAATGAAAGAGCACTCCTCAAAGGAATTTTTTTGTGGGGGTAAAAAGATTCATTAAGAAAGAAATCAATTGGTGCTGATTGGTTCAGTCTTTAAGAGAGATAGTCTTTTAGAGAGGTCTTAGGATCGATTCCCACCTTCATTGGAGTAGGTTGAGAGGGATAAGTATAAAGTTTGAGATTAAAATATACGAAAAAAGTTTCCTACGATGTTGGTGTAATATTGCCGCCGTTGAGGGAGACTAGTTTTACACGGCGTTGGTATATTATTGCCTTCTTAATTATATGATTTTTTTTATTATTTTCTCTTCCATCCCAACCATGTAGGTCTTATATGGATGATATTATTCTCTATGTTTATTTTATGGGGAAAAATTAACTAGCATGGCTCTCAACTATAGTATCAGAGAGCCTTAAACACCTAACTGAAGTAGTCAAAACATGAGACATTTACACATGGTCTCTAACGAACCTTATTAACCACCACCAACTGAAAGGTCTTAAACAGTTGTTTAATATCATACACTATAGCAAAAAGGGGCCAAGGCCACATCGTTGTCTGTATAGAAGCAAGCCAAGAAACCATTTGAGCTGAATTGGTCCAAATTTAATATTATTCTCTATGTTGCCATTGGAGTGACATGGGAAATTCCCCCAACCCTACACTTACGTTGTGGGGGATCCTCAATATTTTTTAGTTGTGTAAACCCTACATCAGTGCGTGGGCCAATGAGAATGTGTACAAGGGTATCTGTTTAGATGGAATTTTTTATTTCACTAGGGTTGTACGGTAATTTCGTATACTCCTGTATCTAGGCGTAGGAGTCATGCGATCAAACAACGTTATTTTTTTATTCTAAAAAAAAACAAAAAAAAAAAAACTACTCCACTTGTATAGTCCAAGATCCCATGATCTTTACACGTGGAACGTACACGATATCGAGAGAGAAGAAGGATTGGTTCCACCCAAAAGGATAAAAATCATGATCAGTCTTGACTCTTGACTATTCCAATCCGGATCGATGGATCCTATTTCTTATTCCGTGCTTGCACTAACAAAACAACTTTAAGAAGACACAAAATAAACTCAGACCCATGAGTCCGAGAGGTTCCAAAGAATAATGTAGGAAGACAAGGAAAACAGAAATGAGGAAACTTTGTTGATACGTCAACAAGAGAAGCTCTAAGGCTTCTTCTTAGCCACATATCTTCAATATTCGGCCTTTTTATTCCATTAGTAATTTATTATAGTGTAGCTTTACTTTGTCACCCTTGTCTGGTAAGGAGTTCAGGCTATTTCTTAACTTTTCCAAACTTAGAAGTTTGACTTCCCCTATCAAGAAACCCTATATATAATTGGGAAAAGGCTGACACATGGCGCACGCTCATAGAGTGCTCAGTATGTGTCATCCCCTCTCTTGATTGTTGTATGCTGCTAGTTTATTGAAAGTTTGTGATAATTGTATCTTGTTAATGAGAGGGTGAGAGATCGATGTCGGCATTTAATGAAGAAAGAGAGTATAGGGTACATGGGTGGAAAGTGAAGGGCATGTGTAGGAATCTGTACATTGGCATCATGGGCTTTTTTTTCCCATAAGATTGTATTGGGAAAAAACCCTGAAAGATAACGTGGCCCTTATGTCCAGACATAGTGGGGTATAAAATGACCGTCGTGCCCCCAATGAAAGGTAGAAATTCATTCCTACCCCATGTTAATGGTTCAGCGCACGTTCTCATTATCCTCCGTGTTGACGTAGAGCCACGCTGCTTTTTAGGAAACCTTCTTCCTTCTATATTTGTATTTATTGTTGACTATAGAGCAATGCTAGGAGTAGGATCGGGCTCCTCTCCTACGAGCCCAGCCCCTAGCGGGTGCCCAGTGAGCCAGACACATTTCCTGGTGCATGCCAAGCTGCCCAGTCGTTGAATGCCTCACTGAACACTCCATTGGCATTGGGCTCGCAGGAGAAGAACCGAATCCTAGGAGTACCCCATGGTCAAAAGGACTCCAAATTGCACGAAATGGTATCTCTTTATTTCATTGCTTTCTTTTTGAAGAACTTTTGATTCCATGAAAGTCCACTACAAAGTGGGGATCCTCTAAATGGATGACTGTGGAATTGTAAACGTTTCCCTCCTTTTCGCCTATGAAATACTTGTGACGCATGAATACCCTCAAAAGTTGCATGGATTAATAAAAATAGCAGCATGTCTTGAGAGTTCTTAATTTATTGATTACCTCTACACCGTGAGTCATGATCATTAGAAACTCTATTAAAACTTTCTATGTAAGCAATTGAGCTTTCTTAACTCAATCTCCTTAATTGCATTACAAGTTGGTCTTCATTGAATCCAATTTGAACTTCTTGGAATCGTCAGGGAATTAATCAAATTCAGCTTAACTCGGTCAGAATCAGGATTAATCGGGACTGATTCACCGATTTCTAAAACCCTAGTCAAAATACAATCTTTGAATGCATAGATTTGCACATTTTAAAGCATGAAGCATTAGGTTGGCCTTGGGAGCTGATTTAACAAAATTGGGGGTTGGTAGTTCACCCCTTTGATAAGTCAAATATTGTTGAACTAAAATTTGAAAGGGAAATGGTTTATGTGGAGGGAGTGTAGCCGTTGCGCTCAGACATTGAAGGAGGTGAAATGATCACCCATCCCCATATAAGGTGGAAATGCCTGCCCTGTTGATGTTTTCGCGTAAACTCTATCCAGGGCCACGTTCCTTCATATATAATTCTTCCCTAATTCCAAAATTCACTTTTTAACCAATTCTCAAAGATGTATTTAAGTTGAAACTTGACAGCAAAAAAGGTATATATTTTTAAGGTGATACTTACCAAAGGGATAAATCATGATGTAGGAGAATTAAAGGGAATTAAAGGGAAGAGTAGTGAAGTTTTTCAACCCTAAAAGGAAGTTTTCGCAATCATTATCCAACATGATTGTGTAAAATATTTAAATTTCTTACTACACTTTAGTAATGATACTTTTTAAATGTGATTTTTATTTTACTTTTTAACTTTAAGGGATTTTGGATGGTAAGTAAAATTAAATTTAGGATAATAATTACACGGAATTTTTTTTTTAGGTTTGAAATTTTCACTTCTTTTTCGGAGCATTGTAGATATTAGACAGCCTTATCTTCATGAGTCGTGCAAGAAAGTTAATCTTTTATCTATATCATATCTCATCCATTAATATAACAATAAATATATTGATAATTTTTTATAGAAAACAAATTCTATACATGTCATGTTGTGTTTTTTTTTTTGGAGGGGCGGGGTGTGAGAGTGGTTTGATATTATATATAAGTTTGGTAGAAGCAATTATCAATGTATAAGTAAAGATTTCTGTATATAATATTAGAAAAAAAGTTCTCTAAGCCTTCTCTCTCCCTCGCTCTCTCTCAATATTTGTCTCCTCACAAAAATGACCTCTCTGCCTCCTATGTGCAAGACAGCTTTGTCGTTTTTCGTTTGTGCATTCCTTATGCCGCTTGCTTAGAGAACACGTACTCTCTCATAATATATCACATGAATTCCCCCAAGTACCATCCATACCATTGTTGGTAAATCATTGTTATTCCCTATTTGTAATACTCTCTATTAACAATCTAGCAAGAACTTTCATATATTCTTTTCCAAAAACCACCTTGTACAATTGAAGGAGATTGAGAATCAAGAATGGGAATCAAACCAATATTTTTTTTTTTTTGGTAATAAGAATCAAACCAATTGATTCCATTTCAATGTCAAAGAAGCATATTTTTGCAACTTACCTTCTTTATTTCTATTGTTACATTTTTTATTTAACTTTTTTTTTTTTTGGTAAACATTTTTTATTTAACAAAGGAAGAAGAAAGATAAGTGTATCTTCTCCAGCCACTAAAAAAATTAATAATAAACAAATTAACCCTAAAATAAAATGCATCAGGTTATTAGCTTTTGAAACTTCATTTTTTTTTGCTGTAGTTTCCAAAAATCACAAGATGAATCTGTGCCATTCATTTTTATAGTTTTTTTTTTTTTCAATTTAAATAGTTTATTCTCACTAAGAGTTGGGAGAATGTATAGTAATGTGTACATATGCATGGATATACACAGGATGTGTGCCATTACAAAAAGGAGTATTTGATTAAATTAGACCTGAAATTTAACATGTGGCTAATCTAAACAATGTCCTCGATCTCTATCCAACGGTGGAATGAATACATCATTTGTCCAAGTAGCAAAATAATACTTTGTAACAATAACAATTTACCACAAAAAAAAAATGGTGGAATAATACAAAATAAAAGGAATATAGATCGAACCAATCAAACCAAGTTGGGTTGGGATTACTTTAGTCCAAAAGATTAAGATCGCAGTTGGTGAGCTGGTTCGCTGCCCCCTCTAATTCCTCCAATTCCTCAATGGGGGCAGAAATGACCACCCTATCCCCTGCCCAAAAACACTACCCAAGGTGGGGTCCACTCCCCCACTATTAGAGGAATTGGAGGTGATAATTATTGGTCAAATGTGAGCTTGCACGGATTAAAGCCTAACATTGGACTGATCGGTTAGTAAACAGTATGGTGACGGGCCTAATCCGATCATGAAATGGGTCGGTAATAGTGTTTGGTTGTAGTTCAATTAAGATCGATCATATTTGGCCCAATTAGTCTCTTAAGCCCATTTAACCCGATTATAGCCCATTTATGATTGTTGAAAACTCGACCGATCGTTTATAGCGTGGTTAATTTCTTTAAGCCCATTTAGACCGATCATAGTCTGTTCATGGGCTGTTTAAGGCTCGTTTAGATTAGCCAATTAGTCCATTTAAAGTCTAACATGAGCCCGAATATGGCTCGGTAACCGATCAACCAAATAAATCGGGTCAATGCCCTAACCGATGAGGCCCAATTACCTAAATATAGGGTGTCAGATTTTCAGTCTGAACCGATTAGCCCTGAACAAATCAAACCAAACTCTATTAGGTCGGTGTCATTTTTGGCTTCTAAGAAACCAAACCCGATTTAAAAAACTAGAAAAATAATATATAAATATAGGGCAAGAGGTCGTTGCTTGGTCATGTAACGGTTGCACCAGTATAGGGGCCAATGTGAGTGCATGTAAGGACATCAACATGGAGGGAATTTTTGATTTCACAGGGGGTATGTTGATAATTTAGCATGCTCTGTGTTTGGTTGTAGGGGTTATGTGACCACGTAACATTCTTTTCCCATAAAATATCTATTTCGAAGAGTATGTTCGGAAGCGTAACTTACATCGATAGAAAACACCCAATGAATACCCTTAGACAAGAATCATTTCAGGGAATAAAGAAGTCATTTAAAGGGAAGGGAGAAGAGAGAACCAGAGAGGGGAGAGGTAGCAAAGGGTACACTCTTGAATAAGAATCATTTCCCCCATGCACAACCGAAACCAAACCGATAACAACCTGATAAGCCAACCTAATAAAAGATCAAACCGAATCTGACCAAAGGTCTAAAACCGATATTTGGCTTAACTGTTTGGTTTTGAGTTAGTCTATTGTCAATCCAAAATCGGTTCAAACCAATTAAAATCAAACCAAACCGACCAATTGACACCCCTATCCAAAACCGAGCAGGCTGATCGGTTAACACCCCTAGCCGTTGGATCATCGGCAACGTTGAATCAAATTGGCTTTCCGCTTTCTCACTTCTTACAGCCTTACAGGTATTTATCTCGGGCCCCATCAAAAAGCTCGTTCTCAATGCACTGCAGATATTCCAAATGTCCGTTCGATAGGAATCAGAAATGGAGAGGAGGTGTTGCGGTGTACACGGTACCCTAGCGGAGCTTCCATCGGAGAGTGAATAGAAAACCACTCCAGCAGTCTATCGAGTATCATTAACAGAGAAGAGGAGAGGTGTTGTGTGTTCTCTGTAGGGAGAGAAGGGAAGAGATGTTCCTTCGGAGGTTCGCTGGGCCATTGTTGGCGAAGGTGAAGGAGACGACTGGGATCGTAGGCCTGGATGTGGTGCCGAACGCAAGGGAAGTGTTGATCTCACTCTACTCGAAGACCTTGAAAGAGATCCAAACCGTACCCGAGGACGAAGGTTACAGGAAGGCTGTGGAGAGCTTCACAAGGCATCGGCTCAAGGTATGCCAGGAAGAAGAGGATTGGGAGCAGATCGAGAAGCGCATCGGCTGTGGTCAGGTCGAGGAGCTCATCGAGGAGGCCCAGGACGAGCTTAAACTCATGGCCAAGATGATGGGTTCGTATTATTCCCTTGCTCTACTCTCGAATTAATTGATTGAGGATATATCGGATAGATACATCGCGAACAATTACACTAACAACGTCAAGAACAGATACGTAATTTGGATTGTGTGATGCCCTAGATGGTTTCGCTCTCGAGGTCCTGTTCTTAAACAATAATCTGGGCCTCGTAGTGCTCGCTTATTACTTGATAAATTTCCCCAACGTAATTTTAGGTCATATAATTGGGAGTTGGAATTGAAGGATTGAATTTCACTACATTTTGATGGAGAAATTAGTTCTCTACCGTGGCAATTTTGAATTTCATGGAGAGATAAGTTACATGGTTGGTATTTGAAAGGGATTCTGTGGTTCATTTTGGTCTATTGGCTCCATATCCTTTACAGAACTATCTGTTATTAAAGACAGAATTTTTTGCTCCTGTTTCTCATTTGGTTCTCCGTGGGTACATAAATTTTGTTTGTTGGGCATTGTCTGGTGGAATGAGGATCATGCTTTCATTATTCATTACTTCGGAGACTTTTTTTCTTATTTATGTTAATGTTCTGGGGAATTTGTTGGTGACTAATTGTTCCATAAATTTGCAAATGTGGTTCGATTCATGTTGAGGCTAATGGATGCTCATCATATCTAAAACTGAGAAAGTCAAGAAAAATTGCAAAATTGGTAAAGTCTCACACAGAATGTCCAACATAAAATATATATCGATCTCCTTATGTTTACTTTTTTTTTTAAGGATAAGGCTTTGTACAATCTTGTAATTTCTGTTGAAAAGTTATTATTTACCACAAAAAAAAAAAAAAAAAGGTTGACAAATTATTTAGCCTGTGTGGCTCAAACTAACTGGCTCGGTTTATTGCTCTATTCAGTTGAATAAAATTGATCAGTGTGACATGCCTGTTTGCATGCTTTATTTTCCAGCAATGAAATGCTTGATCAGCCACAAGTAAGTTTCCATTGTGTGACCATTGCATGGAGCTAATCTAGGGCTAAAAATGTGAGATATTCGCTTAATGGTATGATTGTTTGTTATCAAGTAAAAGAAATAGGAGAACGAAAGTGAAGCCTTACCTCATTCCCTTTCTTGAGCCAAGAGATCTTGTAGAGTTGGGGAATCTTCTCAGACTTGATCTTCAACTTGTCCCTCATACTCTTTGGAAAGCTGTGTCTTGCTACTTCCACTGATGAGGTTATTATACTAATTAGTCTAATTAAACTGATTCATTTCTATTTGCAGTTTCTTGGGTTTGGGCCCTTTAAACTTTTCATGTACCTCAAAATTAGAGATTGGAACGCTTTGTTGGAAGAGTTGTATGTAAGAGATTAACTATAGAATAAATATATGCTTCAACAGGTGGCACATTCTCGTTACCTTGTATTTTCCCCCTTTGGTTATTTCAATAGTAAAAATGGAAAAAAAATTGAGATTCTATAAGCTCAGTGAATAAAATGAATAGATTAGATGGTGAAATCATATGATTGTATTGTTTTCATCTGACTATACTCTTTTTGGTATATACATTCTTTTATGTCCAATCGTGACACCTTAGGTCCTTATCCTCAGCACCGAGACATGTGGAGTTCCTGGGTCCATATCGAAGGCAATCATATTTATTTTTTTGCTTAAGATTTACTGTGATAATTGCTATGGGCTTTAAACCATAGTGACAGGGTATTTCTGCTATGTGAAGAGATAATATTTCAGCTTTGTGAACAAGTGCCTAGCGCACTTGGTAATCTATGGAGTGTTAAATCCCATCCTACCAGGAGGTCTTGGGTTCAAGCCTCTTATGTTCACACCTCCTCTCCTCATAGAATAGAATAGAATAGAGTAGGACCGAATAGGGTGACCAGATTACAAGTTATCAACCAGTCACAAAATTAGAAAGTATGGATAAACCTGTAGAAACCAAACCAGTCAATAGAAAAGAACCAAACTCAGGTCGAGTTCTGTTTGTGGAGAGGAGAAACTATGCTGAAAGTTTCATTCAGTTCTGATGGTGAGGTTGAGAGAATGAGAGATACAGCAGTTGCACCAAAATAGAAGGTTAAGGCCTACAGACCAAACCAACCAGCAGCAGGGTCTTAGGTTGGGATCGAGTGTAAGCCTCCTTGACAGGGATCAAACTCAGACAATTCTGAACAGTGGTTGCGGAGTTATGATCTTCGCAAGTTGCAGCTGCAAGACTGAATCTCAGGAGCAGTAGCAGCCTCAATCGAATGGGCGAAACAGCAGCTGCAACTTTGGTTGTGTTTGGAGATTGGTAGCAGCCTTCAGTGGATCTTCACAGCACTAGTATTGAGCAGTAGAAAAGCAGCAACACAAAAGGGATCGATTACAATGGAGGAAAAGATAGAGAAGGGGTTAGGGGAATGGCTCTCTCAGCCTGGGTCTCTCATCCACAGCCATCCCAGCTATTGAAATATGGAATTTCTTCTATAATCGATGGCAAGCTTGGCCACAAATTCTATTCTCCAAAACTGTTCCTTCCTTTCAATAAGGGCCTAGTAATAGCTTAGGCAAGCTTACAATAAACATAGAAACTTTCAAAAATAGAAACTAACTGAAATAGTAGGTAATTAGAAACTACTAAATCCTAAATAGAAGGTAACTAAAATTAGAAACTACTAGGCTTTATTGTTCAGCCTCCTAAAACAAAAAAGGAAGGACACTAAAATAGAAAATAAATTAGCAGCTAGGCAGTTGGAGATGATCTCCTATCAAAATTGTGGCCAACAAAGGCCTCATCTAGAAGGTCAGCTGGCTGGCTTGAGCAGGTCTTCTTGGCTGGTTCTAACTGGTCCAAGCTGGTCGACATGAGGCTGACTCGAACAACCTTGGTTCTTCTTCTGTGTCTTCTTCTGGCCAGAATCTACATCAGGTTCCTAGCTTTGTTCCTTCGGAATAACTCAAGGAATAATCAGAATCTAAATGTTTGAGGTGTAAATAATTAATCACATGATAGCATTAAAGAATAACTTTTGATTATCTACCTGTATATAAACAAATTACTGTTATATCATGCCCATTATCATATTAGCATGTATTGTAACCAACAATAGAACTCTCTACCCTAATCTTTTCTTTTCTAGCGATACCTGGAGCAGCTACTCTTTTGAATGGTACAGTCTGTCCATGAGAGGAGAGATTGAAGAGGATATTGTTATAAAATTAGAGCCAGGTGGATGGAGTGGAGGTGGTTTCTGAGGTCCTATGTGATTGGTGCGGGACATTAAATTTCAAAATGAAAAATTTAAAAATTGTCATACAACCAGCCATGCTTATGAAACGAAATATTGGCAAGCATAAGATTAGGTAGATCCCAATCCCTCAGTGTGCAAATCTGATTGATGAAGCTGTTCCCCCAAACACATAACATGGATTTAGCTGAATGAGGATTTTAGATGGATGAGTACCAACACTAGAAAATTAGAATAGAAATGATTGCTTTATGGGAACTGGAGGGTAGCACCAATACGTTTCAAGATGAGGAAAAGTTCAGTCAGATGGTTAAATCATGTGCAACAAAGATCCAGCTGCAGCAAAGAAGAGTAAGGACAAGGAAAAGATCAAAATAGCATGGGTTGAAGCACCAAAAAATAACATGATTCATTGTGATTGAGTGGAATGCAGAACAGGATTCTCATGGCTTACCCTATGTCGTTGTGTCAGGCTTGGGTGACTTGTGTGCAATAAATATGAATTGGTAAGGTGGAGTTTTACAATTCAATGAGAATGTTCAGTGAAGTAACAATTGGATGGCGTTTAATCAGCAAACTGAAGTTGTCATTGTCAATTTCAGTGACCACTTTTATCATGGGTTTTGGTCAAATGTAGTGCAACTTTTCTAAGGACTATAAGAGTTATTCTGTCTTGAGTTATGGGTTGGTACAAAGTTTTATGGTTCAGCGTATGACTTCTTGTGATGTTGATGGGGTTATGTAATATAAATATCCAAAGGATTTCTCCACAGCAGGTTTGTCTTGATGTGTACTTGATCATTTTCTGGTGCTATAGCATGCTGCCTAAAGTAGCCATCCTTGATCTCTTTCACTTTTGCTTGCAGAATGGTTGTGTTCCTTCCCTTTTATTTATATATTTTTCTTTCTTTTTTTTTGTGTGTGGTGTTGTGGGGGGGGTGGGGGGGGGGGGTTGGCACTGGTAATTATAAATGACTCTAGTAAATTGAAATAGTATAAGTTTCTTCTTACGTTTATCATATTATGCCATTTGGTGAGAATTCCTTCTTCCAACTACTGTACTCTGAATGACTTAATCACATCATCTATTTGTTACCTCATATGCAAGTAAAGAAGTGAATCGTTCCTAATTGTGTGCATGTAAAATTACTGGTTGCAGAGTGGGACGCTTGGGGTGTGCCTGAAGGTTATGAATGTGAGGTTATTGAGAACGATGCTCCAGTTCCTAAGCATGTCCCTCTGCACCGACCAGGTCCTCTTCCAGAGGAGTTCTACAAGACGTTGGAGACTGTCAGTTCTGTCCCAACAAAAGATGAACAGGCAACCATCGCTAAGGAGTCACAGCCAAAGGAGTGACCTACACCAAGTGCATCCTTGGGTTTTTTTCCTGCGTGAAATACACATTTACAAATTTGAAGCTGTGCAATGTTCTTGTTCTTTTGTTATTGCTTTTGAACTCACTAGATTTTTCTAGTAAGTTGCAGAAGAAAAGTGTTGTTTATGTGGCAAAAGATAGAACCATATGAGGAATAACCTTTTGGGCGAACTAGTTTTGAGGAAGGAACATGTTATTTTTTTTTCCTGGCTCCTCATTAAGAAAATGTATGTGATAAATAACATCTTTTGAATCTGGTACCGGATTAAAATACATTTATATGTTCTTTACTCCTTAAGGTGTTAGTAATGCAGGAAGAAGCATTTAAAGTTGCCTGTTGGGAGTTGGAGGTTATGTGGAAAAATACATATTACACTATGGCCTGAAGCATTGTAATAACTACATTCTAAGTTGATTACATCTCTAAGAGACGTAAGGCCATTCTTTTAGGATGAATTACCTTATTGAAGTTGGACAACTGGATGATCTTTTATGTGTTGTGGCTTTGTTGGTATGTACTCATTTCATCATATTTGGTGGGCAAACAGAACACGGGGCTTTCTAAAATAAATTAAGGACCGAGTTTTCTTTCACCTATGGTGGAGGAATCACCTCATCATGGCCATCAGTACCATCGGATTGGCATGAGGAAGGGTAGGTTTGACCCTATACAGGCTTTCTAAAATAAATTAAAGACCGAGTTTCCTTTCACCCATTGTGAAGGAGGAACCATCTCACCATGGCCATCAGTACCATCGGATTGGCATGAGGGGTAGTTTCGACCCTATTGCTATAGGGGATGGGAGTTATTTTTTATTTTATTATTTTTTTTTTTGGTAATTGAAATTTCATTCAAATAAAATGTATGAGATACACAAGTTTTGGATATGATGTATCAAAAACCAAGGAGTGGAAAATGATCAATCTGTCGTACATGTAATTGACAGGGTCTCCCAAACTAGGGTAAGGGCAAGCCCAATAGTTTCCCTACAAGAAAAACTGTAAACACGGCAAATAACACAACTCAACACATGACATATTTCCATGTGAGTAGGGATGGGCATGGCAGACAAAGCCATGTGATTACCCATCATGATGACCGACAGTGTCTGGTCCCCACTTTCCCAGAGGTCAGCCTAGCATACAAGACCCATCGTTTTTTGGCCAATTGTTGGTGTCGGCGATGCTGGAGAGCCAGTTGTGGGTGGCAAATTCCTTGAGCAGAACCGACATGAGCCCAAATCCCGCCCGTCTTCGGTATCCGGATTCGAGCATCTCAACAGTGAATGGGTCGGGTCGACCACGAAGGTATCCATGCTCCCAGTGCAGAGGACGCGAAGGCCACTGCGAGCGACGGTGAGGTACTAGCTCCATACGCGTGGAGCTTCCATCCGGTTCCAAGCGAGGTGTACACAGACTAGGTGTTGGTATGATCGGAGTGCTGGGGAAGTGGAGGAGGAGGCGTTGGTTTTGATGTTGAAGCGGTGAAAGAAGACGATGGAGATGCGAAGCCAAATCCAGGAGATAGGGTTGATAGTACAGACTGAAATGAGGGAAAGATTGCAGAAATGCAGGGTAAATACGAATCATGTCTTTAGATCTTCGACATCTGCAGCGGTGGAACCCCCATCACCGCTGGCTCCATTCTCCTTGCCTGTGAAAACTCCCGCGTCTCGAGGGGTGGGAGTTATTGTTCAATCACATGGTCACATCATCAATAGAAAATGAAAACTTAATCTATAAATTAATCCTCAACGTCAAAAGATTCTCAAGAGCAAGATTGGGGATGTTGGGGGCTGGTTAGTTGGCTGTGAAGAGTTGGTTCTCACTACTTCCTGAGTAAACAGATGTGGATACAGTTTGAGAAATACAAAACTATGTTCTG
The DNA here is from genome assembly GCF_018873765.1 of Telopea speciosissima. Lineage (NCBI taxonomy): Eukaryota > Viridiplantae > Streptophyta > Magnoliopsida > Proteales > Proteaceae > Telopea > Telopea speciosissima. The sequence goes on along the minus strand of NC_057916.1, from coordinate 82,215,970 downwards.
TCTGGATTCTGGAGAGCTCGAAATAATCTGATCTTCATGGGAAGATGCCAAATCAATCTTCAGTCAACTGCAAATTCTTATGATGACTTTTCGAAGTATGCATTCGCGGGAATACAGATGGATCCCTTGGAGGGGAGGCTATTGATGCATTGCTGAAGATTTCTGTAAGCAACTTCAGTATATAGCAGGAAGCTGTAAGATTGATTGTTATTCATGAACAAATTTTTACGGAGAAAGGTGGCACATGTAGCTGTTAATTCCACAGACCATGAGCAAGCATGTATTCATAGTCAGAGGCCGTTATGATCTGGATGGGCAAACTGTCAACACCAATGTTTCTTCACATCTCCTGTTCACAATCAGAAAAAACATTTCCCAAAAAAATTTCCTTGCCAGAACTTTCTCTACATGTTCGAAACAGAAACCTCGTAACCCTCCACAAACCTTTTCAATTTGGCTGTCTCACCTACAGCTGAAAGCCACTCAGTGAGAATCTCCATGGTTACATAATCAGGATTACAGGCCTTTGTATGCATCTGATCCATCAGCTCAAATGCTTTATCCAACCAATTTTTCTCCTGAAGACCCTTGAACAAGGCATTGTATGTAGTAGTGCTTGGGGGAACGCCTTTAATGTGCATCTCATCCATTAGAGAGAGGGCTGCTTCAATCTTCTTATCTTTGCAGTGGGAGTCAATCAGAATATTGTAAATAACAGTATTGGGTGGGATCTTTGAAGTGGAACCCAAGTCTCTGTATATCTTCATGGCTTCATCAAGGAGACCAGCTCTGCAATAGCCATTGATCAGTGCACCATAGGTTACGACTGTAGGCACAAGACCCTCGTCAATCATCTTTCTCATCACTTGATGTGCAGTGGAGAAATCCCCTTCTTTGCTCAAAGTCCCAATCAGTGTGTTATAGGTGACTCCATCAGGTCGAATGCCTTCCTTTTCCATCTGTTTAAGCATCTCATACGCCTTATCCAATTTCTTCTTTTTACAGAATCCACTGATAAGAATGTTGTAGCTCATTGTGTCAAGGTGGAACCCAGCTTCCTGCATTTTCAATGCAAAGGACCAAGCATCATCCAACCTCCCTGCACGGCCCAAGCCAGAGATCAATGTGTAGTACACTACGGGATCACGGCAACAACCAGAACCGACCATCTCCTCAAATAATTCCATTGCTTTATCAATATTGTTCACATGGCAGAAAGCATTGATCAAGGTCGTGTAAGTGACTACGTTTCCTTTCAGACCACTTCTCTGCATATCACGAAAGAACTCAACGGCTCGACTAATCCTGCCATGGGAGCACATCCCATCAACCAGGCTGTTCAGCGTGACCACATCGGGAGGAACACCCTCTTCCTTCATTCGTTCAAGGAGCTCATGCGACCTCTCAATCTCTCCTGCCTTGCAGAATCCGTCAATCAAGCAGTTATAGGTAACGATATTAGGAGAGCAGGAAAGCTGGGATTTCATCCGATCAACCAAAGTCAGGCCTTCTTCTTGCCTTCCCACTTTGCAGAGCCCATCAATCAGAGTATTGAAAGTGATTACATCCGGTTGAACAGCCACCCCAGCGTTTTCTCCTTCCGTAGACATTTTCTCAAACACCTGTAGTGCCTCATCGACCCTGCGTGATTTGCAGAGGTTATTGATCAGAATTCCAAAAGTTACAACACTAGGCTGAATGCCTATCTGCTTCATCTCAGACATGAGCAAGTTCATCCTCTCCAAATCTCTCTCTCGGCCCAATCCTGTCAAGAGGGAATTGCAAGATGGAACCTCCACTGCTCCGCCCATCTTCATCACGAGGTGGAGAACATCCCAAGCCCGGCCGGTATTACCGCTTCTGCAGAGCTTGGTAACCAATTGAGTTAGTCGTACTGCATCAGGGAAAACCCCGCTCTCACCCATTTTGGAGATCAGTTCAATTATTTCTTCCCCACTGACCACCCTTCTTGGTTGATTCCTTTTCAATAATGCCGAGAAGACAATAGAACCAGTGACATCATTGGGAGGAGACGATGAATCGGGCGCAAGCATATCATTGAGGATACGCAGAGCATCATCTGTGCGGTCCGACTTGAAGAGGACATCGATGAGGGTATTGTAAAGGTATGTGTTCCGAAGCGATGGATCGAGGTCGTTGAAGACTCGTACAGATTCCATGGCCATCTGGGCTCTGCCGAAACAACGTATGAGAAGTGATGCGGAGTCGCGGGTGAGGGGGACGCCACGAGCTTTGGATGTCAGAAGGAGCTGGGATAGCTTTTGGTCATAGTCGGGTTCTCTGCTAGCGAGCTCGAACAAGGCCTGATAGACGGAGGCAGAGGGCGCCTGCGGGAGAGACGACGAGATCGGTGATGACGATGATGATGAAGTATATTGTTCGATCCATTCAAGGAATTTAAGAGCTTTGGAGCTGTCACCCACTCGTCGGATGATTTGGAGGAGACGAAAATGGGTGAATGGTGAATTAGATGAGGACAGAAGCTGCCGGAGTTTTTCACCCTCCCAGTTAACATCTTGGCTTTGGAGTAGCTCTACAACCCGGGTCACGGCCTCTGCATCATCATCTGCTGCCGCTGCGGTCGTCGTCGTCGTTGTTGTTGTTGCAGAGCTGCTGACATCGAGTGAGAAATGGCGAAGAAATAAAAATAAGGAAAGCTCTTTCCTCGTTGGGTTTTTGGGCAACAGAACCAGCTTTGTCAGTTGTGCTGACGATGCTCTCTTCGCTCTCATTCTGGTTAGGTTGGATTTGCTTCTTGGGGAAGGGAGAAGAAACTGTTCTGCGTACTGCTTCAGTTAAAACTCAAAAAGTGTTTGACACTCGCAATCCTCAACATGACCGTGGACCAGGGTTTTAGTAATCGGTATCGGTGTCAGTCTCGGTCGATATTGATCCCGATCGGTCTGTATCGATCCAAATAGGACAGATTTACCCTTGTTTGTACCGATCCACTGATATGGGATCAGTCAGAAATCAATATCGGTCTCCACGGATCTGATATGAATCGAACAATCTTATTAGATTTAACGAATCGACTGATTTTTAAAATGTTAAAGTCTAGGGCATGGTTTGAGGAATCGATAACGGATTGATCATATTGATTATGATAGATATGGATTATGGATGTTTCTAGGGTTTTTGGGATTAGATTGCCGTATTTCAAATCTAAGAGGCCAATTTTTAGGGTTCTTGGAACCGATTATATTCGGAACTGATTTGATCCCTGATTTCGAGTTTAAAATCCTTGCTCTAGAGCAAGTAATAGTAAAAGGGCAATATTCAAGCCTAAACTGGGCTAAACCCATCCACTTTGCTCACCTTGAACAGACCTTGTAGGTGTAGCATGCAAGCATAAAGTATGTCAATTTGGCTCTCATCCCCTGTTTTTGTTAGATTGGATCTTATCCTCGGCTAGAGGATACCCAAGTCCCAAGTATGTAGTCGAGAACGCCAGTTGATCGATGCCACATCATCAAGCATTCATTCCCTGTTGAAGAAATTTTTTCGTGCATCTTATCTAATTTTTGGTTATACGGGCAAAATGATTTAACATTTTGACCGTTGGATAGATAGCAAATCCTTTAGTAAGCTATAAGTGAAAGTTGGCAGCTTATCTCAATTTTCATAGGATTAGAAAGATACATGGATAAATCAAATTTTGTGTGAAATTTAATCCGTATGGAATGTTATTGGCAATTCAATTATTGCTTCTCTTCTTCAATTCTACAGTTCTTTTCACTATGTACTTTCTCTTTTGCAATTAACCAAATCTTCATTGTCTAATTAATTCCTAAAACTGAATCACCTTCATCTATTGGAGAATATAGATTCATTAGCTTATGTAATTTCTTCTACAAGATCATTTCTAGGATGAGCAAGGTTTACGATAGACTAAAATGAGCTTTCTTGGTAACTCTTCTTCATTACGGTTCCGTTCCGAAATGAATCGGACCAATTCGATTCTCAATTCAGAGTTTAAAATCCTTGAATCGGAGACAAGTTGGGGAAGTGTTGGGGAGGGAGAAACCTACGAAACAAGAACACATTCTAGTTTATGAAAGTGGAATTCACACATTTTCATTCACACATTTTCACTTCTGCCAATCAAAGCAGCCATAGAACAAACAAATGCTGGGTTATTGTAAGTTGCAGATTCCAAATGAGAGTAGTCCAACCTCACATCATTGAATTGATCGTTTGAGTCTGGACCTCCAACAATGGCGCCCACATGAGTGTTTGGGTTTGGTTTGGTTGAAAAGAACCAGGTTGATTGGGTTTCATTGCAACCCACCTGACTTGGGTGAACTCTAATGGAAGGAATGGATGATCCTCTGTGGTGCAACTGTATTGGATAGTTGGTGCCAAAGACCACCATGTAAGACATCCTCTTTGGATTCTTCCCCAGTATGTAGTCCACCTGAGAACAAAGCAAACACAGAAATCTTTCTTAAAAACTGAACTGGACACTCACACTACTAGTGGTGTCAATGGGTCGGTTTGGTCCAGTTTCGGTTGGGTTAAATTGATAACCCGATAAGAAAAAGGGTCTGTTTCGGTTTCATTCTAATTTGGTTTCGGGTTAGGTTAACAGGCTGTTATTTGTTTTGGCTTTTCTACGTATGTATACAGAAACTACGTATAAAAACCTATTTTTAACTGATTTTCCAGGGTTTTTTTTGGCTGTTATCGGGTTCGGTTCAGTTTTTTATCTGTTTCGGCTTCTATCAGTTTGATAAAAGCCTAGACTGAAGCCAGCCCGATAAGATTTTGGTTGGTCTAAGCTGAGTCTTTCGGTTCGACCGACTCGGGCTGAAATTTGACACCTCTAGGAACAAGTGGTTACCTGGGATTTTGTAAAAGCTCTAATTTGAGAGGTGGAAAACTTCACAGAGCCACATTGCATTTCATCAATCTGAGCTGCATTTAGGGTTTTGGAGTAGAAGAGTTGCAAGCCAGTGGCACTTGTCACATACTGTAGATTGTTACTATCTCTTGTATATAGGAGCCCAGCTGAAGATTGCCTTAACTCTTTCGTGGAAAAATGAAGATGAAAATTCCTATAAAAGGGAACCAATCTTTCTGTATTTTGCATCCCAGTTGTAATAGTTACATAGCTATAGAGAGTTTGTATTGTACTTGTTTCCTTTTTCAATAAAGATTCTTGAAGTTTCTCTTCCGTTAACTCTACACTGCAAACATTAATCATGCAGGAATAACCCAATCTTTCACAGTTCAGAAGTAAAGATAAAACTTTTGTGATGTTTTGCCACTCAGAACTCAGCAAACATGAGTGGCTCTGTTATACAATTCAGCCTTACACCCATCTCATGGTTATGTTTCAGCTCAAACAAGTATGTTAAAGTGATTCTTATTATCCCTTCCCAGCTTGTTTCAGGCTGAAACTTGGACAGTAATGGTGAGACTGGTTTGGTTAAGGGTTCTTCCATGAGACTTGAATTTGGACTTGCATAAACTTGGATGAGAGTTTAAACAGTCTATACCAGGAGTTGTTTGAATCTGTCTTGAGCTGCTTCCCGGCATTAAGGCGCACACGAATGAGTCAATGTCATTCTTGAACTTCCTCAGATGTTCCTTCCCACTTAGAAATTCCTAGACAGGAAGATATTGGATACTATTACACTAGCATCATTTTCCCCTGTATTCAAGAAGTGTGGAAACTTCAAATTATAACAAACCGTTGCCAGCAATGCTTGAACTCCAGCAAATTTGTTATCCAACTTGAACTCTGAAACGATCCGACTCCAACCCTGGTTTTCAGAGACATAGCTCAAGTATTTGGAGTCTCAACTGGCCTTGTAGAGCCATGTGGCTGCCCATAGAAGCTCATCCTTGTTTACACAATTTCAACAACCTAAGTAGAAATTCAGTTTGACCAAGAATCCATCTTTATATGCTATGAAGCAGTTTTAATTCTTGACCTTGATAGTCATACCTGATAGCCAGAGTAGGACCAGTAGAAAGGGCAAGAAGCTTGGTAAGATCCTCTGTACTGGTCTGCAAATTTGAAAAGCTGAACAATTGACCTAAACTAGTTAGACAAATAAACCTTAAATGCTATGGTTGAATGAAAAGCTTTAAATTAGCTTTTATGTTAGTTACCAATTTTGATCTCCTTAGGAGTTTTACAGAGTAGTTGGAGTTGATGCCTTTAAACACAACAGAGTCAGCAGCTAGAGCAGCTGCAGCCTCAACAGCAGCTTCTGTGCCAGGTGAAGTAGAAGTTATCTTGTAAAGTGTTCGAGGTGTGTCCATGTCTTCAGGGCGCTCCCCGTACTCGTGATCACTATTCCCATCTCCCACCTTTGGAAACCAATATTATCAAGAACAAAAATTGCAGAGAGGACATCAGCATAGCTGATATATGTAGAAAACAAGAACCTAAAACGATGAAGAAAAGAATGGAAATTGCAAACAAACAATCACATGCACAATGCAAACAAGGATTTACATGGTTCGGCAAGATTGCCTACGTCCACAGTGAGATGAGATCTGCTTCACTATCAATGGAGAATAGGGTTACAGCAGATCGTCCTCACACCTCTCTCAGATTGATTACAAAGAAAAGAACCCTCATTACAATATATAGCAAAACCCTATATAGATAATTTACCACAGTACCCATATAGCTCTAAAAAATTGCAGAGAGGACATCACCATAGCTGTTATATCCAACCATTAAACATAGATATATAGGAAAAGAGCAAGTAACCTGTGTATAAAGTGTGGTAGTTGAAGTGTGAGCTCTCAATATGAGATTGGTACCCCATCGGATAGCCGACGAAGGTAACCGAGTTGATTAGCTGAAGATAAGTTAGTCTCATACTCAATTGCAGCCCAACTCAACAACTTACACTGAAAGCCATGGGCCACACGAACGTGACATTGTCACCTGCATCATCGTATCCACCTTGCAGATTCACCTGTCCAATGTCAAGACCCACATTAATTTCAGAACCACCATGACAGTACTGGTTAATCCTGCATCAATTCTTTGCATTTTTAATGCCTTAGTGAACTAGTAATGTAGAATTAACTGTACACAAAAGTAGATATATATCACTTGAATTATCTTGCTTTTCCATCTGAAACTGCTGAGCATCCTCTCCACTTGACTCTCTGGTTTGTCGGCAATTTGCTTGAACATTGTCCTTCGAAGAACAGGAGTCCTTTACCAAGTGCATCGTCATAGTCAAATTCTGTCAAGCTTGGCAATTCATTTTCTATGGTTAGCCCAAACGAGTTAACTAAGAGCCACCATGAAAGAAGACCCCAAGAAATCAAACTACTAGCTGAAAGGAAAGATCTCATTTTGCTTATAATTCTTTTACTTATACTTTTTCTCCAATCAGCTCTATTCAAAGCCATATTTGATATTAGTCCTAAACCATACATGTCTTTCATCACCTGCCACTTTCCTGGAGTTATTTTAAGTCTACCCCAGCTCTTTTAACTCCTTCAGTCTATGTCAAATCACTTCTCGGTCAAATCACCCTTTCATACTGCAGTATTAAAATAAACCTCACAGAGAATAATAGAACCACTTCCCCCCCCCCCCCCCCATGACCCAACCCAATATATAAACCCAATTCTTATAATGCTTCCTCGGGAGCTCTACATGGTGTCAGCCCTGAGAATTCCACATTTCCATAGGGGTGTGGCGGTCACTTTGGACGCACCTCTCCATTTTTTCTAATGTATTTTTTCATTGATTCGTTTGGATACACATTTAATACATGAATTTACTTACCAAGAAAGGACTACCAATGCAAGAATCGGAAATTGGCAAAATAAGGCATGATCTTTTTATTTGATATGCATCCGTTTTTATAATCTGAGAATATGAAATCGATGTAGAATACATTTCAGGAATGCATACCAAACACAGCCTAAAACTAATATTATTTTTTTAGTAGAGGAAACTACCAAAAAGAATGAAGAATCCAAGAAGAATCTTTCTCATAATAAAACCTCTTTTCTTTTGAGTCATGGTTTCCTAGTAAATCTATGGACCATTTCACAGAATAAAATGGGAGCAGCTACTTCAATTTCTACTCCCATTATTGTTGGTCCCGGCCGGCTACTTCCACCAGCGAGAAGCTCACTCCTACACAAACACCTACAGCGGTTTAACTTTTCGTCTTCGTCTTCAAGTCTTCTCTCTGAGATTGATCTTACCAACGGGTACGGTTACGGTTATAGGCGCGCGTTGTGGTTGTTAGCATTGCCCACCACTAGTTCTCTCCTTAGTAGGGTTGGGAAAGTGACAATAACAACACTTCGCGCCATGGTTGGAAGTCAGAACAGAGCAGACGAAGAGGTGCCGGAGCACACAGTCGGTGACTGGTTTTCCGTACCGGAGCTCCGTCTGAGAGACCATCGCTTCACCGTCCCTCTCGATTACTCCGTCGACCGCCACAACTCTCCTAAGATCTCCATTTTCGCTCGTGAGGTCGTTGCAGGTACTATTTTGTGAGAAAAAAAAAATATGGATATCTCAAAATTTCGTAATTTAACTGTCTTCGTTTCCAAGCCTTCCGCCCAGGAATGGAACCATCTCATTTTGGTTTGTTTGTATCTGAGTGAATGCATCTGTTACTTGACTGAAAATGTAACTCATTTCCATCCATCATCATAAGAAGAATAAGTGATTGAAATTTCGTTTTGTTAAAAAGCTAAGATAAACTTATTCTCATTTTGTATCGACAAAGAAGTATGGTTTGTCATGAACCTTTGGGGCTATAGTGAACCATCTCTTGGAATTTAGAACCAAGTGATCTCATTCCCGGTGTCACCAGATGTACCTTTAATGACCTGTGAAGATTAACATTCATTGTCTTTTGTTTTATATTTTCTTTATACCTCTAAAACCTACCTTTCCTTTTCAATTATGAATGGAATTAGTTAACTTTTTCCTTCTCATCTTTAGACATTGGATACAAAATGGATACTTCTTCCTAAAATTGGTAGTTTTTCTGCCTATGCTCGCTCTCCCCCCCTCCATCTTCCCCCCCCCCCCCCCCCTCTTCCCTTCCCTTCCCTTCCTTTTTATGAATAACAATAGAATTTTATTGGGTATCAAAGCCACTAAGGAAAATGGAATACCCAAATCCTTCATTGTTCCCACGCCAATGTATTGTATAAGCCCCATTGTACAAGGATTCTCTCCTCATCCCTTCCTTGGCTAAAGAACTGCTGGATCTCAGTTTCCAAATAAACTCTATGTTTCTTTGTGGACACAAGGCTCTACCGCCCAAAAGAAGAAAAATAAATTCAATGTAAAAGCCTCTAGAGACCCCCTCATATTATTCTGAGACGTGCATTTAATAACCAAAGCCAACCATCTCCTGCTATTAAGTTAAGCCTGGATTGTGATACATTCATGGACAGACCAAGAAACCTGCTTTGTGATCATGTTGGTAATATATGACCTTTTGCTTTACTAACGAAGAACTTTACAGCTGGGAAGGAAGAAGTAGCACTGCCATATTTGTTATACCTACAAGGTGGACCTGGTTTTGAGAGTCCACGCCCAACTGAAGCCAGTGGATGGATAAAGAAAGCATGTGAAGAGTACCGTGTTATACTTTTGGATCAGGTAAGTTTCATTGGACATTACTTTGCCTTTGCACATTCCTATACTGAGATGTGATCATTTGTTTGCTTTGCACCCTCTGATGTGGTCTGTATTATGCAGCGAGGGACGGGCTTGTCGACTCCTTTGACTGCTTCATCTCTCTTGCAAATTACATCTGCAGAGAAGCAGGTTGACTACTTGAAATATTTTCGGGCTGACAATATAGTGAATGATGCTGAATTTATTCGCGTACGTCTTGTACCTGATGCTGGACCGTGGACAATTTTAGGACAGGTATTAACTCCCAACTAGATACATAAGATTGGACTGTATGCCAGTTAATCTTTCGAGTATATGGCTTGGTTCTATTTTCCTGCATGCTTGCAGTCTGCATTGCTTAGTACATTCTTCCTCCCCCCCCCCCCCCCAAAAAAAAAAAAAAAAATAAATAAATAAAGAAAGAAAAGAAGTATCTAGAGTCTCTCTTCAATTTCTCATGTACTGAATCAGTTTGTTTGGTTAAATTCATGAAGCAACTTATTCTTTATGCATATTCTTTATGCAGAGTTATGGAGGATTTTGTGCAGTTACTTATTTAAGCTTTGCTCCACAAGGACTGAAGCAAGTTCTCATTACTGGTGGAATCCCTCCAATTGGCAATGGATGCATGGCAGACACTGTGTATAGAGCATGCTTTGAACAGATCATTTGTCAGAATGACAAGTACTACAAGCGATTCCCTCATGACATTGAAATTGTTCGTGACCTTGTAAAGCACTTGGTGGAATCTGAAGGAGGCGGGGTGTGTAATATTATTTGACTTAAGTTATATTTTCTTCTATTAGTATCTAATGCTGATCATTTTTGCTAAATTTTGACAATTCTCTTATGCTCTACAGGTTCCTCTTCCTTCTGGAGGCATACTTACACCACGAGGATTGCAAACCCTTGGTCTTTCGGCTTTAGGATCTAGTAGTGGTTTTGAGCGCCTCCACTACATGTAAGGCATGGTTTATCCATTTATTTCTTAAACAATTTGCATATCGACAATCCTTGAATTGACCATTTTCTACTGCTTACTGTAGGTTAGAGAGGGCCTGGGATCCTATACTAGTTCCAGGAGCACAAAAATGCATCAGTTACTTCTTCTTGAGAGCTGTGAGGAAACCACTGCTTTCACAGTGCATCTCTTGTTGTTTCACCCTTCTGTTTTTTGATTGCTACGGCAAAGTTATATGTTGGTATTTGGGATCTCATATTATATGTGTAACTTTTGGGGAATTATTTAATGGTCATCATCATAAGTTTCACTCTTTGAGACTACTCAGTGGAAATTCTAAGAAATATAAATTAATTCTCCTTTTGATTTCCTTAGGAAGGGTAGAATATGGTATTTATTTGGAATCTATATTGGCAATTAGAAAAATACATGTTTGTATATAAACCACTAAAATCCCATTGTATAATCTATAGATGGAATTCGGAATACCATAATATACCTTGTCAACAATCAAAAGGAAAACATCATTATACAACAACTCAGCCTTATCCCAACTAAATGGGGTCGGCTACATGGATACTTACCCTCCATTCAGTTCTGTTTGAGGTCATACTTGAAACAGGGCTAAGCTATGCATGTCTTTCCACACCACTACTCCTAGAGTCATTTTTGGTTTGCCCCTGGCTCTTTTAGCTCCTTCAATTTGAATCAAATCCCTCCTCCATACTGGAGCATCCAAAGGCCTCAGTTGAACATGGCCATGCTACCTAAAACGACTTTCTCGTAGCTTATCATGTATCGGAGCTACTCCCAAACCAGTTCTAATATGATCGCTTACTTTATCCTTCCTAGTTTTGTTACACATCCATCTCAACATCCTCATCTCAGCTACACTGAGTTTATCTATATGATGTTTCTTAACTGCCCAACATTTGGCATCATATATCACATTCGATTGTATGACTGTCCTATAAAATTTTAAAGGAATACATTGATCACACAACACTCCCTAGACCTTAGTTCGAGGTCTCATCGGGATCTTGTTAGATCTCGGTTTTTGTCTCGGTTTTGACAGCTACCGAGTCGAAACCACACTTGAGTTAATAATATACTTCATTTTGGCCGAAATTTTGGAATTTTGCCAAAAATTCAATCCGAAATCTCGTCTCGCCCGAAACTGTTACATGCCACTTGATATAAAAGCACCATTTCAACGAGACTAGGTCGAAATTTCGATTTTGAGTCTCGTCTGTCTCGGTTGGTCTCGCTTGAGTTTTGCACAGTTCAAAGATATATATCCTGGATTAGGGTACCTCGAGTACGTTAACGATTCCATCTATAGGGCTGCTGTGGAGAGCAAGGCGTTGGAGAGGGTCCAAAATCAAGGTGACACCAACAAGGCGCCCAAGGAGCCTAGAGGCCTAGGCGACTCCTTGACAACTATGATCAACAGAGGGGCAGAGAGCCCTGGGAGGCGTTAGCAGAGGGCGGAAAGCCCTGGAAATGATGAAAGAAGGGGGTAAAAATCCCCTGGAGCGACTGTGAGAGGGCAGGAGGTCCCCTGTAGCGACAACGAGGGGGTGGAGGCCCCTGCAATTGGTGACAAGGGAGCTGGAGGCCCTGGTGGCAGCAGTGTTGACGGGCCTGATGGCTATGGCGGTGGTGGTGTTAGTGAACAGCGGTTATGGGAAAGGCGGCACGACTTAAGTGACCATGCTCAGTCTTGGGAGGCCGAAGCCTTTGTTATGGAGGGCTGACCTTCGTAAACAGAAAAAAATTCCCAAAAAGGGAATTGGTCTTTGATACCAAGAAGAATTTAGAGAAGAAGAGAGAAGATTGAGAGAGTCTAATGCCTTGTCAGGCCAGAGGCCTTCATTTAGTTATTGTGAAAAAGGAGAATTACAAATATGGTATGCTAGCTAGGGCTGACTCACAGGCCTTATCTAGCATACAGATACAATGGACCTGGACGTTACGTAGAGAACCTTATCTTCAACAAAAATCATATTTTCTTCTGCAATAATGAACCTGGTTTTATTTACTGACTTGGATTCTAATTAGCTGATTCCCATTCCATGTCAATGATGTTAGCTGAGGAAATTAGAGTCCTAAATCTAATTGCATTCCTTGATGGGAGGATTGCATTAGTTGTTGATAAATAGAGGGCTCTTGGTCGTCTCTCTATCCCAGTGTAGTAATGCTTGATAGCTCCCATTACTGAGATACATGAAAGGGAGGAAGAGAGAGACATCTTGAGATTCCATAGGCAGCATTGTACGTGATGGCTCACGGAGATCAATCCATGATGAATGGTATGCGTTCCATATTCTAATTTGGTATTTGTGATTCAAGATTGCATAGGTTAGATCCTGTTGTTTATGGCTTTATGGGGATGTGAAAATCCCAGAATAGGAATGTTTTTAGAATACAAGATGCGTGTTTGACAAATTAAGACGAAGAGATGTTACTTGAAATTGACCTACTTCATTATGATATATCATTCTAGATTCCTTGTATGCTTGTATTTATACTTTCCAATCTTTGATTATTTGACATTCACATTTGATTATATATGACATTTTTTTTGTGGCTTTGGCAGCTTGACATCACATCCCACTGAGTTTATTTACTTTTGTTTTTACAGGTTGATGATTGGTTGGCATTTGATACAAATCCCCTCTATGCTGTACTGCATGAATCGATATACTGCCAAGTAGCCTTCTTTGATCCTTTTTGGCATTAACTATAACCATCAAAAACATATGCCAGTATGAGAGTTTTTCTGTTTTCAAGTTGTTCAATTTTGTTTAAAGTCTCTAATAACATCTGTGTCCAATATGAAGGGAGCTTCGTCTCAGTGGTCTGCTCACAGGATAAGGGTTGAATATGGGAGCAGGTTTGATGCAGTCAAGGCAGCAAAAGAAGGTGACCGCATCCTGTTCACAGGAGAGGTAAGCACAAGTGGGAAGATCATGCATAAAACTAATAAACTACCACATTTCATGTCTCAAGTTACACCAATCTATAAAAACTGAAGACTTAATGGGAAATTGATTAATATTTGAGTGAGAGAATGGCCCATCTGTAAATTATAGTAGACTATAGTTAAATGGTGTACTTTTGACCTCTCTGTTTAGTAGTGGGAATTGTGCTGCAGTAATAGTCTTATCTCTGTATAGTACATAGTAGTAGTAGTGCAGGGGCATCTCTGGCAACAGATCACAGCTATTGGTTTCTCAGAGGGTGTTATCTTCTTTTATATGAGACCGTTGTACAATAATGGGACGATCAGTTCATCCCAATTGATATCATCTTTTTGTGATTGGAATGAGTTATGTTTCTTTCTTAATTATTAGTCCACTCACTGGAAGGTTGTTAGCTGCCTAGCCTTGTTAAGTCTTGGATCTATTCTTGGAAAGTAAGGCTGAATATAATACCATGGTTGGAGGTTGAATTGTCAAGTAATTTGAATATTCTTCAACATACATTATTGCAACAATGGGTTATTCCACCACATAACATATTTGAAATGTTAGTATATTATACAGATATTGTTAGCACTTCTCTGACTGGGAGTCTTTTATTACTCATGCATTCCAGATTTTCAACTGCAGCTTTTTATGTTTCCTGTTGTTGCTTTAAAAGGGACTTGGGTACAGCCATCTCTCTCTCTCTCTCTCTGTATGTGCGTGTGTGCGTGCATAAATGTGATGTTTAATGCAATCTTCCATATCTTTTACACGTTGAGGCAATTTTATTCCCGTAATGCCAGATCTTTCTTGTCTTTGTCACAACAGCTTAAGTGGTAATGTCACCAATGGGATCCTAAGTTCATCTTTTCAGAGGACGTTTCCATTGTGTGTTCTTTTGGATTTATTAAGCTAATACATATTCATTGGTTGATATTGCTACTACAGATGATATTCCCTTGGATGTTTGATGAAATCCATGCCTTGAAACCTCTGAAAGAAGCTGCCCATTTGTTGGCTGAAAAGAATGATTGGCCTGCACTATATGACATTGCTTCCTTGAATAATAACAAGGTCTGCTTCATTTTTTGGTTCTTATTGGTCTTTGATCTTGAAAGTTGAAGCTGTGTTAGAACATTAATTTAATTGGCTAATATTATTAAATCTCAAGAAATGTCTTTATTGGATCATAAATGACTTTGATGATTCATGAACTTCTCTCAAATGGTGGCAGGTGCCTGTTGCAGCTGCTGTTTATTATGAAGATGTATACGTCAACTTCAAGCTGGTGATGGAGACTGCATCTCAGATTGCAGGAATTAGATTGTGGATAAATAATGAGTTCATGCATTCAGGTCTGCGTGATGCAGGAAGCCAAGTTTTGGATCATTTGATGGGATTGTTAAATGGAAGGAAGCCTGTATTCTGATTGGCAGTTGGCATTCATTTTTATGTTAAAAGAGAGACATTCTTTGTTTGTCCTGATTATAATGCAGTCAAGGTGTGCTGATAATCCATTAAGATACAATGGAATTCCTTGACTACATGAGCAATTCTGCGAAGATAGATGAACTTGCTTAATATTGGTGTCTGATCCTTTGCTGCCTGTCTTTTTCTTCAAGGAAGCATCACTGATGTCAATGTCCATTAATGCTTAAACAAGGAAAGTATGATATGGTTTCCAGAAAAGCTCACGACCGAGTGTGGAAATCGATGGTTTTCCATACCAAGCCTACTGTGATCATTATAAGGCACCCCAGCAACTCCTTTGTCCAAATCAAGGCCTGGTGACTGGTAAGTAGATCTGCGACTTGACTACTGACCTCCACCACTCTCTGCAACAGCCTCTCTACCTCCCTTAGAAACAAAGACACCATTTTAAATCTACTGTTTTTAGGTTGGGTGCTTATAAAGCACAGGGTATGATCGCTACCACGTAGTGTTTTATCAACATTGTTGGGAGGTTATTAAGCCTAATGTTGGTTTTGTTAAAAAATGAAAAATTCTTCAATGGAGAGAATGATAGCAAAGGGGTGCTGCGGGAGTCACAGAGAGAAATAGAGACACAAAGGGCAGTGTCGGGGGAGGAGAGGGGGAGCTTGGGGCCAAAAGGATTCTGTCCAGCACCTTGCTCGGCCTGCATGTGCAGCGCCGGACTTGGTGAGGAATGCTCGGGCAGGGGTGAGGCGGTCGTTTCACGCCTCATTGTGTCCGGCACTTCACATGCAGCCCAGGCAGGATGCTGGACAGGAACTGAGTCCGGCTGGAGGTGGGGATTTGGTGTAACTTGGATAGGGGTGAGGCAGTCTTTTCACGTCTCATTGTGTCTGGCGTTGCACAAGCAGCCCGGGTAGAGTGCTGGACAGGAGCCGAGTCCGACTGGGAGTAGAGATTTGGTAACTTTTTAGTTTGTAAATTTTCTATAACTGCCCTCAAAATAATGGACAACACAAGTGACAAGTCTGGGTAAAACAAATCATGGAGAAGCAATCCACTTCACTCCCCTATCGTGCTTCGAAAAATAAATGAGTATCGACAACAAGTGATGTGTTTGACAAATTCGCCCTCAAAAAAAAATGTCAAGATGTCCAAAAGCTTGCAGCGAACTAAGCCCTATACTTTCTAGAATTTTTGTCCTCTGCTGTCCCCACACATGTGCGTGAAATGACAATATAACCATCCCTCAGCTAGTGTGTTCGGGCAGGGTGGTTATATCGCCATTTCACAACCGAGTGAGAGGACAGCATTGACCGGACAGCGGAGGATAACGATTCGTACTTTCTACAAGTTTGGGTTGTCATTCTCTAATTACTACGTTGTGTTGTGTTCGTGGCTTTCTGTAGATAAGACGCACCTGGTGGTGGTGTTCGGCCGGCCACGCCTTCGGGCTTGGACTCTAGTGTGTCTCGCTCGGCCTTTGGTTCTAATTCTCTTTAAGTATTTCTGCTGCACATTCTTGTTTGTGTTCACATTCTTCTCGTCATGTTTGCCCCCACTGATATTTCCAGGGCTTGGCCCGCGCCTAGATTGAGGTCTCAGTCTAAGACTCGGGTGATTGCAACCCAGCTTGGTCCTGTATTTGTTTAAATGACACCTCAATAAGTGTAATTAGAACTTGACACCTTCATTTAATTGTCCGTTGTTTTATTCCCATAAGTTCTTTAAGTTAAGGTATAAAAGGTTGGACAAAGTTTTCCTCCACCAATAGAGGACGGTTCACCCACCATCTTAGGGTTCATAAATCCATCATAGGATTTTCGTATGTTCTAAAATACCCTCCCGATACGTTTTCCCGCCCCACCCCCATTCACTGTAGATGGAAGCTCGGTTCCCAAAGATTTTCAAAAGTAATTTAAGTAACTTATCATTAAGTCATTATCAAAAACTATGATTGTCATGCACATTTTTTGAGCATTAATGTGAAATTATAATAATAATCTTAATTAAAGAAAAAAAAATTTGGGAAGCATTTTTCTGTCCGAGAGTGGCCTATTCCAGCACTCCCATGTGTCTATCTCTCTCCTCCTTAAAACAAGGGGCAGAGGTGTCTTTTCAAATGGAGAGGAGAGAGATAGACTCATGGGAGTGTTGGCATACACTCCTGGACAGAGAACTTTCTCCTAAATATTTTATATTAAAAGTGCTAAAAAACCTTAAGGGGTGTCAAAAGAAAATTCCATACATAAGGGGAAAACAACGCTACTTGGTCACGTTGCCCTACATCTAGACACCAATTAGGGGGAAGGGGGGGGGGGGGGGGGGGAGGGGGATGAAATGACCTCCCCACCCTCATGGAAAGGTAGAAACCCCCTCTTGTGATGCTTGCATGCATGCTCGTATTGACTTCCATGCTGGCTTCGGGGCCACGTTGAATTTTTTTCCTCCCCTGTCCGCTACCCGGACAGGACCGTGCTGTCCCCTCACATGGGGTGCGAAATGACGACTTAACCTCGTCCGGGCAGTGTGTTTGGACAGGGGGTTAGGTCGTCATTTCACACCCCCAAGTGAGGGGACAGCATGGTCTTGTCTGGGCAGCGGACAGGAGAGGATAACGATTCGGCCACGTTTGGGGGGGGGGGGGATGAAATGACCTCCCCACACTCATGGAAAGGTAGAAACCCCGTCTCATGATGCTTGCATGCATGCTCGTATTGACTTCCATGCTGGCTCCGGGGCCACACTACTAGGTAGCTTTCTCTTACCCTATACATAATTACTTCATCCATAAGGGCTGCCAGATCAATAAGCACCAACCCTATCCAACCAGGGCTGGGATGGGCTAGGCTGAACCAGACTAGACTGGGTTTCTGGGCTGAGTTATCCTTGTCCGACTTCAAGCTGAGCTGGGCCTCGGTGCTAAAGGGACCTAAGATTGGACTGAGTTTTAAAAATACCCAGCCCGGTTTGTACCTATACGGGCTACGGCTAATTGCATGCGATGAACTCGTAAAGTATTTCTCGCTCTGGTTCTCTCTCTCTCTGCTCCAGCAGGTTACACGACAGGAACTCAAGAATTTGATCTTTTCTCACGAATCCTCAGGACCTTAGCATTTGCAATACACAGAATCTTACCCTTCAGAAACCAGGCGCTGCATCAAGATTTTTAAAGTGTCATCTCATCTGCTCTAACGAGTTATAGCATGTAATCCTCACAGACGTAAAACAAACATGGCACTAAATGTCATTCTCACGCCGGGTGTTTTTCTTTCTCATCTTCAATGCCATTCTATTGCAAATGATAAAGTAAATCTCTCTCTCTCTCTTGTTCGTCTTCATATCTAAAGATCCTTTCTACTCTATTTGTTATTCTGGGCTCATTAATTTCTAGTTGTTATTGTATGGACCATGTTCTGTTTTAGCATTTTACTGTCTCGGCTCTTATCCTGTTACTTCCAATTCAGATAATTCGACCGAACCATATGTGCATGATAACGTTTCTGTTTTTTGTTCTTGTCTAGTGTTTTGAGCATATTTTATGACATACCCAGAGGGTATTTTCTTTGCAGATTGGAAATTCAAATGTGCGTATACCATCTACAGCTACCCAAAACTCTCCTGTTGCCCTTGGAAGCAAAATTTCTGCTCGTTCTGCTGTCTCTGCAACCGACCAACTACCTAAACTTCAGTTTTTTGTGGATCATCTACGGGATTGTGCAAGAGAAGGATCAATAAGAGAAGGAAAAGTAATTCACGCTTTGGTTTTAAAATCCAGTTTTGACGAAAAGAAAACAATAGTTCTCCTCAATCATGTGGCTGATATGTACTCAAAATGCTCAGATTTCGCTGCGGCTCGTGTGGTATTTGATAAAATGCCTCAGAAAAACGTATTCTCTTGGACGGTCATGATTGTTGGTTCAACGGAGAACAGGCAATTTGATGATGGGCTTACATTCTTCCGAGAGATGCAGGGTTGTGGAATTCTTCCAGACAAATTTACTTATTCCGCCGTCATTCAATCATGTATAGGGCTGAATTGCATTGAATTGTGTGAAATGGTGCATGCCCAAATTATCAAGAAAGGCTTTTTGGCTCACATTTTCGTTACTACTTCTCTACTCAACATGTACTCGAAATTAGGGAAGATCGAAGATTCAGTTCTGATGTTTAATACCATGGCCGAGCACAACCAAGTTTCATGGAATGCGATTATATCAGGCTTTATATCGAATGGTCTTCATGCAGAAGCGTTCAACCAGTTTCTGGCAATGAAAAGTGAAGGCACAGAACCAAATTCATCTACGTTTGGTAGCGTCTTGAAAGCTGTTGCGAAGTTGGGTGATGTCAGCAAGGGCAGAGAAGTGCACAACCATATAACTGAATTGGGCATGGAGTCTAATGTTCTTGTGGGGACTGCACTCATCGACATGTACTCAAATTGTGGCTGCTTGCCTGATGCAAGAAATGTATTTGATAAGAATTTTACAGATTGTCGAGTAAATATGCCATGGAATGCTCTGGTTTCCGGCTATTCTCAATGTGGTTGTAGCCAAGAGGCCTTAGAACTCTTCATTGGGATGTGTCTTAATGGTGTGGAATCAGACCTTTTCACATATGGTAGTGTGTTCAAAGCAATTGCAGCTGTGAAGTATTTGCAATTTGGGAGGCAAGTGCATGGGAAGGTTCTAAAGTTGGGGTATGATTCAAAAGCTTTAAATGTGAATAATGCGATTGCAGATGCATATTCCAAATGTGGTTCCCTTGAGGATGCGAGAAAAGTTTTTGAAAGCATGGAAACAAAGGATTTGATCTCCTGGACTACTATGTTGACTGCTTATGTCCAGTGTTCAGAAGGGGAAAAAGCACTAAACATCTTCTCACAGATGAGGAACGAAGGATTTACACCTAATGAGTTCTCATTTGCCAGCATCCTTGTAGGCTGTGCTAGTCTTTGTTTGCTTGATTGTGGTCAACAACTTCATGGACTCCTGTGTAAGTCAGGACTGGAAGATCATGAATGCGTTGAGAGTGCTCTGATTGACATGTATGCAAAATGTGGCAACATAATAGAAGCCGAGAAAGTTTTCAGGGGAATTGATAGGCCTGATGTTGTTTCATGGACTGCAATAATATCAGCCTACGCTCACCATGGTTTAACAAGAAATGCCCTTGAACTCTTTCAGACGATGGAAGCATCGGGTATCAAGGCTAATACCGTTACTCTTTTATGTGTGTTGTTTGCTTGTAGTCATGGAGGGATGGTAGACGAAGGCATCCATTATTTCCAATCAATGGAAGAAAGATATGGCTTGGTGCCCGAAATGGAGCACTACGCATGTATCGTTGATCTCTTGGGTCGTGTAGGCCGTCTCAATGATGCAATGGAGTTCATCAACAGTATGCCAATTGAGCCAACAGATATGGTTTGGCAGACCTTGTTAGGTGCATGTAGGGTTCACAGAAATGTTGAATTGGGAGAGCTAGCAGCCAAGAAAATCATCTCAGTGAGGCCTGAGCACTCGGCAACTTACGTGCTTCTAGCAAGCACATATATCGAAATGGGTAGTCTAGAAGACGGGCTTAGTTTAAGAAATATGATGAAAGACAGGAGTGTGCGGAAAGAACCAGGATTTAGTTGGATATCTGTGAAAGGTAGAGTCCATAAATTTTTTGCTGGAGATCAACATCACCCTCAGAAGGAAGACATATATTCCAAGTTAGATGAACTGTGGGACAAGATGAAGGCCATGGGTTATGTACCAGACTTAAGATACATATTGCAAGAAGCAGGGGAGTGAGAATGATTTGTCATACATGCAACAAAGCATATGTATCAATGTTGTTATTACTCCATTTTTTCATGGGAACATAACAAAATATTGTACCACAATTGGCCTGGTGATGCTCTTTGGTCGAAACCTACCACATGGGTGAAGGAGATGGACAAATTTGGGCTCCAGCTAAGCTGCCCGATAGAAGTACTCAGGGCCATGTAGCTTCTCTTGAAGGGTTATGAAGGAAACTCAAGGCCTTGTAAATCTTCTTGCAACTATTATGTCTACTATGTACGGTGAAGTTTACATTTTAGAAGCTCCCTTTGCTGAAATTCAAAACTGGCTTCATGTATATGTGTTTTAGCAAATGATTCGATTGCAGTTTCGTTGACAAACGGCTAGGTTGGGTCAGATCTGAATCCAGCACATTGACTTCGTAAAGGAAAGAGGCCGCAGCAAGAAGAACTGCTAAATGCCACTGTAGCTAAAGCTCAAATATGGAAGAAATCAGCTTTAAAGCCTCTCCTTGTATCTGAAACAAGGTGAACATGCCAGATATATATGCAAGTGAATCAGGTGCAGTAGAGATCAGGGGTAGGAAAAGTCAGAATCATGGTCCTCAATAATGCTGGACATGGGGATTTTGAGCTCAACAATTGACATGGTTTATATTGGGCCAGCTTGTCATGCTAGGCTGAATGCTGAATTAAAGGTTTAATAGGTATTTGGGTATTGATATGTTGAACCATTAAGGTTTCTCCTAGAAATTCTCCATCAACTGAGGTTTATGATAGGTGATGGATAAACATATGAGCTTTTTCAAAAACGTACAGCCAAACAAGGACCTTATAAGTAAAATAAATAAAAGGAGAGTAATCTTTTACTCTTACCTTTTTCATATAGTTAGATAGGTAAGAGTTTTACCCTTACTCTCCCCATTTTCTAGTAGGGTATGAAATTTTTACCCTTGTTTCCATACTCGAAACGAGTAAGGAGATTAAACGGGTATCCATTGCCACCCTTAGTTAAGAACTAGCTAGAGGGAGGAATCTATTACTTAGTACAGTTGAGATGACCATTAAATTTGACATGTAGCCTATCTAACGGAAAACCCACTATATTCAATTATTGACAAATCAAAATTACCCCTTCATGTGGCAGAAATAACTTCTTTGGAGAAAAACTTTTTTACCATGCAACAATGGTTAATAATTAAATTTAGTGGATTTATATATTTTTCCTTATCATTCACTACAAAATAATGTATTTGTGGGGTTCTTGGTCTAGAGGTGCTGAAACTATTCTTGGTCTGCACACTTATTGTCAACTGGTAGGTTGGATAGAGCTTAAATTTTGTAGGTACTCGCAAGGCATCTTGCTAACATGTCAAGTTTTAGCCTAAATAGAATTTTCCAAGTGAGATAACAAAACTTTGAAAATTTTGAGGTTACCAAAAATTTAAGTATACATAGGGGGTGCTTGGCCATACATGGGGGTATATGGTTGAACTTGAACTTAAAATTTGACATATGCTAATCCATACCATCCACTTAAATATTCAACGGATAGATTTACCACATCATCTATCCACGTGGCATAAAAAAGTGCGTAAAACAAGAAAAAGTTCCTTGATGACCCACGAGACTAAAAGAAAAGTTTTGCCAATAATTTCTATTTTTCTTCATCCAAGAGATGATTTCCAAGTAATTTTCGAGACAACGAAGCAAGTTTAGAGTCTGTTTTCTCAGTCCAGTACCATGCTTTTCCCTGAGAATTAATAAGGAAGAGGATTAGACTTCCTTGATTAAGTAATGTTCGGGTCGGGCATTTTGTAATCCAACCCACATCTTCCCCTTTAATTTAAGGGAAATTTTCAGCGCCAACCCCCTCAAATGGATCAATATTTTAATGTCAGTCCACTAAAAGTCATCACTTTGGGCTCAAAAATTAATGGAAATAACTGAGAGTTAGATGAATAGAGGTAAAATGATTAAATTACCCTTTGACTAAAAACATCAAAAAAAAAACCCAGCCTGCTCCGTCTCCGTCTCCCTCTCCTTTTCTTCTCCGTCTCTGGGTATCATTTCACCTGTCTCCCTCCCCCCTCCCTCGCCGGCTCCGATTCCGGCTCCATCCCTCTCCCTCCAAATCTGGCTCAAAAACTCCCTCTCCGACCTCTGCCATGACCCTTCCTGCTTGCAAGCTCCTCCGCAGAGCGATCTTGATATGGCCTCTGCCTCCCTCTCTTCCATCCTCCACGACCTCGACTTGCTCCTCAAATCCGGTGTCCTCCGCCAATCGAATGCCATCGTTCTCTCTCAACACTGTTCCGACTCCGGCAAAGAGGAGCTAGGTTTTTTCATCCGCGACCTCTTCGCTCGCTTGCAGGAGGAGTTTGTAAGAGGAGCTAGGTTTTTTCATCGATCTCTCTTATACCTTTTATCTTTCGATTTGAGAATTGTAGTAGTCATACACCCTAGGACAATTCAGGCTGTTGAATCTAGGGCTGAAAGACTACCTGGTTCATGAGGTCCATAGGAAAATCAGATCTGAACCTGTGATTATTGCCAGGATTAGTTGCAGGTCTTAAACCCTCCTTAAGAGTAGATGGGCAACCCACTAAGCACCAAAATCTTGGCTTCCAACCAAGATTTTTTGAACAAAACAACATGCGAGAGAGAGAGAGACGAATAAGGAGTTTGGGATTTGAGCAAAAACAACACCCAAATGGAGTTGCATAATCCACGGACAGAAGAGACAAACTAAGAAGAAAAAAACACTTGGAATGGGGTAAAGAGAAATGGAAGATTGGAAAATCAAAGGAAAGAGAGAGATGAAGGAAATGGGGATTCAAACCTTATCACAGCAAGGAAACCCCAACGACTTGGTAAAAATATTACCTATATCGCATCATAAAACGGAAAACAGAGGAAATAGAGCTCTAATGAAGGAGTTCTCTCGATTCAACGCCTGTGACTTTGAAACTTCAAGCGAAGGTTAGTAACCCCCAACTCTATTGAATCCCGGCCAAGGAAACTTCAGCAAATAAGTATTAATTTAACAATAGATTTTTGAAATTGATTCAGGCGGACAAAGGAATTGTAGATCTGGTTCGCAAGTTGGGGCTTAGAAGATCCACCCCAAGTGAGTGTGTGCAAGGGTGCAGAGGTGAGAGATGGGCAGCGGTGCCAGTTGCAGAGATGGGAAATCGACTGAGGAAAGGAAAAGGGCAAAATAGTTTTTAAAAAAAAACTGACATTATGACATCATTAATTAACAGTTATAAAAATTTTTTCGTTAGTTTTTGGGCCCAAAATGATATATTGGCCCTTAGTCGGGTGCCATTAAAATATTGATCCATTTGAAGGGGTGGCGATGAAAATTTTCCTTAATTTAAACAAAAAATTAGAACTTGACCATGTGATACATTTTGTTCGAGGCTGCCTTGTGAGCAACTGGGTTCTAATGCGAATGCCCCAACTTGGCTAGACCCAGACCTAGACCTGATCCGACGGACCACCTACCCATCCAGTTAGGTGATGACGTGTTTTTTTACTTGTACAAATGCCCTTCTATGCTATGTTGCCATTAAGAATGCATAGAGAGGTAGTTATGAAATCAAAAGGATCGTATGTGAGGAAATGGATCATTTTCATGTACGTGCAGCCGTGCAGGTCAATGTACATCTCAGAACCAATCACATGTTTATTTTATTTTCATAAATATCTATCTTTTTCTTGTAAATAACAAAAATAGGACTAGTAATCGATTGCCTCTCACATGTACGTGCATATCGGCAAGTATGTGCAGAGGAACCGAACTCTGTATGTGAAACAAACATATATAAGTAGGTGATCTGGATCCGTTACAAATACCCTACGATAAACATAATATATCTCCACACACGAATATCTACGACACGAGAATGGATCCTTTCCACATACGTTCACCTCCATGTACTACATGTCAAGTGCCAACACTTGCCCCTAACTTTTCCTTCCATATATATTGAACAAGTATTGGATCTATTTTTACACGACACATTCCACCTGAATGAATATTGTACGCTTTATGTGCCAACAACTGTTCTTTTTTGTTTTCATAAATACCCTCTCTTCACCCGATTTTGGATCCTCTACGGCGAGGCTGCCCGTCCTACCTATGCTGCGTAAACACATGATCGCATGCAAAGACCACCTTACCCTTACCCTTACCCGAGCACCTTGCCCGAGTGGGGGTAAGGCGGTCTTTGCACGTAGCCCCTTGTCTACGCAACACAGGCAGGACGGACAGGTGTGCCGTAGAAGATCTGGATCCCTCTAAATGTCAGTAAATGAAACATGTGTTGGCACCTAAAACGTACATGGTGAACGTACATGCAGGAGGAGATCTCAATTCAGAACGTACCCACCCCAGTTGGATGGACAAATTTTGGCTCCTGCCTGGGTTGTAGCCATGTTCCTACTACTCCGATCGTATGCACCAACTTGGAATCCGTTAGGTTCTTTTAGAAAATATTAAAACCTAAGAGAGTATTTGCAGGCAAATGTTTTCTCGGACGGACTATTAATATCCTTGATGCAAGGACGTCATTGGTCCATCATCACCATCACCATCACCATCACCATCACCATCGTCATCGTCATGAGATGTGCTTCTTCTAATCCAAAGAGTGGAGGTCAAGAGTGTACGTACCCTCCCCTCCTTGCATGCATTGGTGATAACGATACATGTAGTGCACGTCTCCTTTCAAATAGGGCAGTTCAACAGAAGTAGGTGAGATGTAGTTGGCTTTCGCTTGGAAGCATGGACCAAGTAATACTCCACTCGATCCTCAGGGACTTTGATTCCAAACTATAAATATATACATATAAGACTCTCTCTGTCTCTCTCTCTCTCTTTCTCTCTCATCAAGAGAGTCTGTCCAACCTCTTCTCACCTTCCACCACCTTTATTAATTAAGTTCAAGGATAGATTCTTCTCTTCAAAGTGGAAATCCAACCATGGGAGAAGGAGGAGAAGCCCCAGAAATGTTTCCAACCCACAACTCTCCATACCTATTCACAAACTCAATTCCATCCACCTCATTACACCCTCCTTCCTTACTCCACCAACCTCTTCCTCAACAAATACTTCCAGACATCGATTGGATTAGCTTCCTCTCCAACCCGATTGGATTTATTGGAGATCATCAACAAACACCATTAAAGCTCCCAGCTGTGAGTAGTACTGCCTCTGCATCATCAGTACTACTTGGTGGTGGTGGTCAAGGTGAAGAAGAGAAAGGTAGTAAGGATAAGGGAAAGTTGAGCAGGACTAATAAGAAGGCGAATCCTCCAAGGTTTGCCTTTCAGACCAGGAGCCCCGATGATATTCTTGATGATGGATACCGGTGGAGGAAATATGGGCAGAAAGCTGTGAAGAATAGCATCTATCCAAGGTGAGCTTAATTAGTGTCTCATAACCCTCATTACTAGACGTTGCATGCCCTAAAACAGTTTCATAGATTATTAAATCAATATGAACAGAGAGGGTCATATATATTCATGTCTCTCTTTCTTTCTGCTTTTTTGATGCTTTATTGTCTTCTTTTTTGTGTCATGAACTGAAGAACACCATCTGAAACTTGTTAACAAGATCTTAGATGTATGCTGGAACTCTACTGCCCCTTGGAGATGAAGCATTAATGGGGATATGTAAGACGATTCTCCAACCCCTATTAGAATCAATGTTGGTTCTCAACCTTATAGAGCAAGAATCAGTCGAATATAAGAGCTTTCTCATTTGAGAGAGAGATGTACGTGATATAGTTCATATTTACTTCTCCTACCTGTTACAAAAACGACGCCCAGAAATGGAGATTTTTGCTGAAGAAAACAAAGATAAAGACAATCACACTTTACGTGATTCACATCCAAGTAGGTAGGCTACATCCACGGCAGGCAGGCGATAGAATGGTTTCAATATCTCTCTGAACCAAAAATTACAACCCTCAAATCTCTCTCATACCCTCACAAAGAGATTAAGAACACTTTATAAGGAAACCCTAACCCAAAAAAGTACTGAAATGCCCTTGGGAGCCAACAGACTCAGTCGGTCTGGTTCAATATACATATCATTTCAAAAGTCTCGACGAACTCTATAGGAATCAGCGCTGTAGTATGCATTTTTAGGTCATTCTCATGCGTTTCGAAGATGAAACGACCCGCCGAAGAATTACCACAACACGTTTTGGTCCAAGGTCAGACTTCACCAATAACACTACCATCTTCTATAGTGTTTACTTGGAGGGGATGGACAATTTGGTGAAGTGGTATTAAAAATATAGGTTGGAGAACCATTGTTGAGTATTGATGTCTAAGTATTCTCAATGGAATTCCTACGTGTTTCAATGTCATTTTGTTTTCTTTTTATTGTCTAAATATTGAGGAGCTAAGACCATTCCAATGTTCTCTTTCGCCATGCATAAACTGAACCTACAATTAAGATAAACACGGAAATTAAAGCTTCTATATATAAATACAAATAGACCCAATAGAATCAAAATGAATCAACCATTTATAAACATTGTTGTGGACTTGGGTTGTGAACAGCCTCTGAAGGGTCATTAAAAGCCCGTAGGAGAAGAAGCATAAGACAATAGCTCACATAATTTGTAACCCTATTTCTTCCATCGTCAATGAAGTTACTCTCATTTGACTTAGACCTAGGCATCTTGCTAAACCACGTATATCTCTGCATTGTGATTTTTTGTTGTTTTGATTGTTTATTGTTTTTTCTTTCTTGCTTCGTGGTTAGGTTTTGAACTACACATATCCACCTTCTGTTTAAACTTTGGAGCAAATTGATTTAAACAAGTTTATAAATAATGTTGCATAGGACAATACACTACAATGATCAAGTTGGACCACAGAAATATATTGTACAATGGTTGGATCACCCTCTATATTCCATGAAATAAGTATTTTCCTAGCTAAGTACATGGACCACGCACCCACATGACTTTTAATAGACTACTAAATTTAACCTCTCTTTCTAATATAATTAGGGAGTGGTTTAACCAATACTATACCCGTGTAGCTATAACTCTATAATTTTCTACATATATAGTGGCATTCGGGAAACAAACTTTATGGACTTGTGTATATTCGACATTTCACGGTCCTAAAAGTCAGTTAACCTTTTGGAATTGGCGTGTGGTTTGTGTGGTTACACTTTCATCCAAAAAACAAAAAAACTTTACGGACATGTTGTGAACTTTATAATCTAATCATATATTAATTCTCAGTTAGTTGTGAAGTGAGAAAGTCTTGTTTGAAAAATAGGTACTTTTTGAAGAAACAAAAGGAAATTCACAAACATGATAGGCCACAAGCTTGAGGAAGCCACTAAATTTGACATGGAATTACCATGTATCAAAATTTGATCATCATTTTATTTTGGGAAAATGTAAAGATACTAGTTCACATGGACAAAAAAAAGGTGAGGTTTGGTAATATCTTTCTAGAGTGTTGGTTTAGGTTTTTTTTTTTTTTTCTCTCTCTCTATTACATTTGTTTATTTATTTTTATTTTTAAGGGTTTTTAGGTTTACATCAATAAGCAAGCATTTGATACTCAATTAGAACTATTTTATTCTTCTTTTTTTTCCCTTTTTTTGTACATTTACTAGGAAAAAGTTTTCCTTCTCTCGTGAAGAAGGTTCACCCAGAATCTTAGGGTCATAATTACTCCTCTTGCTAGTTGAAGGTCTGAAATACTCTCCCTTGCTTTTGACATCTTATTGGTCACAATGATGGGCAATGAGGAAGGAATGCCTCCTTCGATGTAGGCCCCTTACTTCTAATTCCATTTCTAGATCTGTTCTTAAAACTCAATATTTGATCTTTCTTCCTTTTCTCAAGTTATTTTTCCATGTCTAACAAGTTTCTAACCAGACATAAACAAGTATTATTGATCACAACATCAAAATACTCGTTTCACCACCACCACCACCACCACCAGAAGAAGGACATTTTTGGCAACGGTCTTTATAGGCTCAACAAAACACACGGTTCAATTCGAAACACATCGAGGCACAACCAACCAAGACCATAAGACAGATAGATGAACCTCAACTATAGGTAACTTTCCTCAACAACCCATAGCTCCATGATCTAAATATCTATCACGTGACAGATTAAATGGGGCCCAAATTCTATGAAGGGGGAGTAGACACCATACCCAATGTCTCTTGCCTATATGTCAAGTTTCCATCCAAATAGATATGACTAAATGGCAAAATAAATCTACAGACTACAAGAGGGTACATGGACATATAGTGACATTCATTGGATGGCTGAAAAGTACAATGATGCAATAGCAGCTAGGAAGGTATTTGATTGAAGGGATGATGTACGTTCTCTACGCCGCAACAGCGCAGCCTGTGCCTGCCATTCAGGAGGGCAGGGTAGTCATTTCACCCACCCCCATATCTCTGGGCGCAACCTACGCCCCAAGCACAGAAAACTTTCTAGCTCCCTTGATTGAATTAGGTCTTAGTTAAATTGACGTGTGATTAATCCAAACCTAAACCAATCTATCCAACTGTTAGAATTGTCAAATCATCACGCCACCTAAAATTAAGATAAATAAATGGGAAAATGATGTGCACATTGTTTAGTATGTCCTTCCATCTCAGAGTCTCTCTCCTCATTAATTATGTGAACCCCTTACTCTATTTAAAGTGCTTAATTCTTGTTTTACATTTATCTTCTTTATATGGTTATCATCTAGTTAATTAATTAATTGTCATATATATCTTTTCTTCTACTAATTAACTAATAAACTTTTGAAGAAGCTACTACCGGTGCACACACCATACATGCAATGTGAAGAAGCAGGTTCAGCGGCTATCGAAGGACACAAGCATCGTTGTGACAACATACGAAGGCATTCACAATCACCCATGTGAGAAACTAATGGAGAGCTTGAGTCCCCTACTCAAGCAGATGCAATTCCTGACAAGATTTTAAGCCAAACTGGCAAAAAAAAAGATCATGCTTGTGCTTATATTATTGACACCACATGGCTAGTACTCTTAATTAATTTATGATTGTAAAAGAATATATAGTTACAAGGACTTAGAGAGGACTTGTATAAAAATTAAACAAAATCCATGTTAATTCACACAAACAACTTACTTATCTTTGCCTTGTTGACAAACTGTCTTATTTTATTTTATTTCTTTTTTGTTGCTGTTTTTTTCATTACTATTATTATTATTATAATAAGGCGAGAGAATGTTGTTTGGGCCTCTAGAGCCTGCACGTGTACTGCCATGCTGGCCAATGGCAGTACACGTGCAAGCATCAATCTAGGAGGGATTCTGCCTTATCATGGAGAAATGCAGGGCTGTTTTGTGTCTAGGCACAAGAGCCACGCTGGCCATGCGACTAGGTCGTGTTCTTTTTCCCTTATTATTATTATTGGATAAATTGTAGCTGATGATGATGATGATGTTGATGAGTTGAGTGTTAGTTAACAATCTAGCTCTTTTACAACGAAAAAGAAAAAAAAAAATAAAGAAATCAAGTCCAAATTACAGATTGATAAATTGTAATTTATACCACTACATGTTTTGGAGTTTGGGAGGTGGAGGGGGTGGGGAAGGAGTTGTCTTTAGGGGTGCAAGTTTGGCCCTGTGAGCCCAGACCCACCCTGGTTTGCCTTGAGCCCAAACAGGCCTGGGTTGGATTTGGGTTGGATTTTTCATGTCAAAGACTAGGGCCGAACCAAGGATGAGGCCTCGGGCTAAGCCACGTCTGGACTAGAATGGCATGAGGCAAATGGATTTGTGAATAGTTATATGTGCTTAAACATGTGTTGAGTCAAATGGATTTTGTGCATCTTTTTCTCTTTTAATAGTCAATGAACTGACTTGAGATGAGGATAACTCTAACTATGAATTAGGATACTTCTTGAAGATGTTAGGGTCAGGTACGGGTAGGGCTGATCAGGTTCAACCTAGCCTTGAATGGAAAAACAGGGTCAAGGTCAATCAAGGCCAACCTCGCCTGGCCCAATCAGGGCCAATCAAGGTTTGCCTGGGCTGAGCCCGACAAGGTTAGACCTGAGTTGAAGTTTTTAGGCCTTGAGTCAGGTCAGGGCATGCCTAGGCTAAACTAAGGGAATCCAGGGTTGGGTTGGGGTTTTAAAAAGCCCTGCCCCATCTGGCCATGTTTCTGCCCTAGGATGCTTTATGGGATAAGGTGAAGAACTGAAGATAAGATAATCAAATCTGTGACCTTTTGAGAGCATGTACTTTACTTGCAAGGCACCAACCAACTGAGTAAGCAGTTGTTTTCTAGGGTTTGTAAAGCTTTCTTTTTTAATACCTCCCAGTTGAGGGCGAATTAGATGTGGGTTGGAGGAATAGATTCTTAAAAAAATCCATTTGTTTCCAAATAAAAATGATGTCAAATGACAACATTGATACATTCACCAAAATAATGGAGAAAGTTTCCTTCACATGCGGTGAAGGTTCACCTCACCATCGTCTTAGGGTTCACAAACCCCTATAGGATTTTAGTATGTTACCCCAAATGCCCTCCCAATACCCTCTCGTGTGCATTTAAAGCCCTGTGGTGAATGGATTCTAATTCACCGAGGCTTGAGGAAAATTCAATTAAAAAAAAGATTATGTCAAATGAAAGTTTTCAGTTAAAATGTTACTTCTTCATACTAATTTTACTTGAGCATTTTTCTTTTATTCGGCTCTTACCCTGAAACAAATGGAGCCTTTAAAAAAAATTGAAATTAAATTTTAGATGGGAATCACAAATTCTTGGATTTCTCTTTCTACCTACAATTTCCTTGTAAAATTTTCAACATCTTGAAGGTACCTTTTGTCGCCTTAGGTGGATTCTATATGGCCTATATATCTGTGGGTCCCATAGGGCCATGTCAATGCATGGTTCTCACAATCATATGGTACAGAATGCATAATTCAATTTGGCTAAAAATGGCATTTTATGTTAATTATCATAAATAAATCTACCATGTTAAATAAATAGCAACCAAGAATTAGACAACCTTATAATGATATTTTACCAATAGACAACCATTGGAATTTTTTTTTCTTGAGATGGAAAACTTCACTTCCAATAGAAAGCTTTACATGTAAAATTCTTTTGAAAACAAATGGAACCCTGAAACAAGGATCTAGTTTTCCTTCACCTATGTTGAAGAGAGAATCTCTTCACTCATCCATTTTGATGTTTGAAAGCCCTGAAATAGTAAAATTACAATTCAAACCTTCCTCAATAAGAGGTGAGAGTAACGATGAGATCACAATGGGGTGGCCGGGTGAAGAAAACAATGGAAAATAAACTTTTAAGATACATTTTTTATCTTTTTGCTTTCAGCATATTTTGCATAGAACCTAACAGATCCATACCTGTAAGGCAAATCATGGTGTTCTTGGAACTCTCAATACTCCCCATGAGGTTTATGATTTTTCAAGGTAAATGAGCCCTTGACCAGTTAAAAACAAAAATAAGGGGAAGATTTTTTTGTCTATGAGTGCAGCACTTGCACCAGGATGCAGGGCCAATGGGAGTGCACGATCGAGGAAGCATCGACAGGGGTAGAATTTCCACCTTTCATGGAGGTTGGGGTGGTCATTTCGCCCCATCCTGTGTCTGGGCAGAGGAGCCACAAACCTGGATATATCTTTTTTCCCAGAATTAAATAGGAACATAATTCCAATAAACGGAGCCCAAGGATCATATTCTTTTCCAATGAGGATGATGTCTATTTATTTTTAGTTCTTGGACTAGTAGCTCTAGGGATTGACTCGGCTTTGTGGGCCAGGTTTGAATTCAAATCATATTAGATTCTTCTTTGTTTGAGCTGCTCCCATGCACACAAACCAAAAGATCTCAGTTGTCTTGGTTGCAATTGTAATTGGGGAAAAAAGAGCCTGTCTAGGAGCATGGCTCCAGCATCCAGATACAACCTCTGTAAAATGACCACCTTGCCCTGCCCCATTAAAGGTGGAAATCCTGTCCTTGTTGATGCTTCTGCAAGTGTTCCCAATGGCCCTCACGATGGCACAAGAGCCACGGTTCTGGACAAAAAACTCTCATAATTTTCATGGTTAAGGAATGGGACTAGGAGAATACACAAGCAAAACTCACCCAGCATCATATACTCTCTTGGACTACTATATAGGGAAAGCGTTCTCTATGGGGGGGGGGGGGAGCGTAGGGGCCATGCGCATACTGGCATTTCAAGGGTGAAATTTCCGTCTTTCATGGAGGGTTGGGGGGTCATTTCACCCCCACTATGTCTGGTTGTGGCCTGCCCCTCCCCCCCCAACCAAGAGAACATTTTCCCATTTCTTCCCAATCAATTGGAGCCCAGAGAGAACGTATGGACTTCCTTGTATGTTCTTCACTAGTTGAATCCTCAACCCATTTCAGGTGTTCCACGATCAAATATTCAAGTATGTAGCCCTTGCACTAATGCGGTAACCATGAAAGTATGCACAGAGACATTGGTTTGAAAGCAATTTTCGATTTCACTGGGGGCTGAACGATCTTTTTGCACACAAAGGCATTGGTTTGTGTCTAGATATAGGAATCACGCGACTAGTTAGCATTATGTTTCTCTTCAAGTGCAAATATACAATGGAAAAATATTTTGGGGGCTTTGCAAAAATCATACTAACCATGCGACCAATTAGCGTTCTTTTTCCCTTCAAGTATAAAGATACTATAGAAAATCATAGTATATTTAACGCTTGATTTCACTGGGGGTTGAGCGGTCTTTTCAGCACGAAGGCATTGGTTTGTATTTAGGTGCAAGATTTACGCTAACCACATGACCAGTTAGTGTTCTTTTTCCCTTCAAATATAAATATACTATGAAAAAAGATTCGCAATGGATCATACATCCTTTCACACGAGATTTTTATTATTCTCTCTCCTCCCCTGATAGCTTTACACAAAAATGTCAAAGATTATGATTGTCTCCAATCTCACTCCTCCCAATCATTGCATAGGGGGAGCCAGCATTGGAAAATGACCGCATATGTATTATGGAAAAAAGTTTTTTTGTTTAACCAATTGATCATACATCCTCTCACTCACACGAGTTTTTCTTTTTTTACTGTCTCTCCTTCCTCAACCAACTTTTCACAAAAAAACCAAAGGATAGGATCTACTCCAAACTCACCCCAGACATCGCATAGCCAGCCAGCATTGGATAATGACGAAGGATGCCAATCGGTACGGTTTTGGGATACTGATATAGTTTCGATTTGGTACACTGCACATATGCCTCATACTAATATCATACCGATTCAATACAAATATCTCATACTGATACCATATCGAATAAAATTCGGTGTTATTCAGTACAAAATAAAACAGATATTTTGGTACGATATCGATTCGATATGGTGTATTTTCAGTATTATGACCCATATCGATACCATACCAAATACTTGGTACGGACATGTTTTCGGTATTCGATACACATTGACACCTAATGACCCTTGTATCTTTTGGTACAAAGTACAAACTAAAAAATTTCTCACGCAGCCAATGGATCGTACGTCTCTCACATGGATTTTCATTATCTTCTCACTCTTACTATGTGGGTTTCATATAAATGATTTTGTATCCTCTGCCACCATTGGTGTGGTGACTAGTGAGGGAGATTCCCCCTTCCCCACTAGAAACGTGGGAAACCCTTTCCCACATATTATTTTGGTAGGCCAAAAGTATTCTGGTATCTCTGTACTTTTCATGAAGTTTCATGAAGACAGAAGACGAATCACACACATGGCCTGGATAGCCATGGGTATATTGAAAATGAATCATCTGCACGTATCAACAGGTGAATATACATGTGAGAGCCAACCACCTATCCTATTTCTGCCATTTACAAGGGGAGGAAGAATTTTTATGGAAACAAAATTAAAATATGATTGACTCTCACATATACGTTCACCTATTGGTACGTGCCGAGGAACCGAACTTCGGGTATATTGGATATATATCAATTAAGGGAGAAAGTTCCCCACAATGCAAGTGTAGGGAGAAATCTGCACGCCACACCAATTGTTGTCCTGAAAAAGGTATCATTCACATGGAATTCACATATTCAGAGTTCGAGAACGAAAAAACTAATTTTAGAGGGAAGTTGCACTCTGGCATCGTGGGGAAGTTTTTCCCAGTTGATTAAACAGTCCAAAACCAATCTCCTTCCTCAAGCAAGGATGCAGACATGTTCCAAAAAGTCTTAAGAAATATATACTGTAAGGTATCCTTGTCTGTTAAAGTTATGCCATGTCTATTATTTCCATAAAGAATCCACACGGATTTAATTTGGTTGGGAGGGGGAGAAAGAAAAGGAAAATCAATATTCCGACCACTCACCAGCTAATGCTAACAAAACCCAAATTTACTCAATAGCCCGGGACTTCACTTTCTCCATCTTCCCCCTTTTCCCTGTTCTCATATAGCGGAAGAAGCCCATAGAGAAGAATCACAACCTGGAATGGCTGTTGCAAGATAGACTAGGAAGTAGGAACAGATCACAAGTACTCTCATTTGGGTAGAGGAATTCAATTGTTGTTATACCTCAATGTGGCATTGCAATTGGACAATCCTAATCCTTCAGGAGTTGTTTCAAAATCCTGACACTAGGCTTCATGGACGAGAACAAAAAAGCCACTCAAAGTAACGTAATTCACTGCAATAACAAGTTGTGGCTCATGCAAGACACCCAAGTTACTTGCTTCTTGACAGTGATCTCAGCTTTCTCATGTCATTCCACTTTGAAAAGGACTGCAACTCGAGCTTGCAAAGTGCACATTCCACCAAAAATTTCTAGTTGAAACTACCAACACATTGGTCAAATCCACTCTCAGTATGACATGCTTATAGTTGGAAACAACCCAACTCCTTGCCATGCCACATAAGTTGAACTTTCCTTTCACCAACCCATTCTAGCCGGTAAGAGAGATCAAGGTTATGTATCAAAAGCTTCAGACTGTCCATAGCATTTGAGCCCCTCGCTTTCTCCTGAAATAAACAGGGTTATAGTAAAAATAGACTGCAGGAAATGATATAAAATGTAGACATGGCACTATGGCAGACATGGTTCGAGATCTTGTCGAGTTTCTCGGTTTCGTGAGATCCCGAGACGAGATGCCATACGCATTCTAAAATTACACTTTCTCTGCGAGATCTCGGTATTGTCTCTGTACACATTTTTTCCAGTTTTTTTTTTAGTTTTAAAAGTTCAATATCTCGCCGATATCTTGGTATCGGGTTAGAACATGGTTTTTTACCCATTTTAATTGCCCATTTGACCCATGTGCCTATTTTTATTAAAAGAGGGCAATGGACAGAACTCGGAAATGTCAATAGTTCTGTCCATAGCTCTCTAAACAAAGGGGAAAGCACTCAAAACAACTATCTCCCTCAAATTTCTTCCTCTTTCTTTCAAATCTTGGGTGGATTGCATTGTTTGAAGTGAGATTCAAGTGCTAAAGTGAAGATTCAACTCCAACAGTACAAGAATCATCACCTATTTGTAGGATTATAAATCAGAACTCATATTTGGACTTGTTTTTTGGCAAATCAGGGCATACCATTGTGTTTAAATGGCTTGAAATAGGCTGGATACCAAGTTTCAGACCCAAAATATGTGTAAAATCCACCGAGTTGGGGGTCCGAGTCAAAAAATAAAAAAATGCAGCAACTCATCGAGATCTCGGTGAGATCTCAGCTCGACTCGGTTTCTGGCTTGGCCGAGATGCCACCGAGACCCGAGTCTTAGAACCTTGATGGCAGAAAGAGATCACATGGATAAAGATAACTCGATGAAGATGGTGTTTGAAAGACAGTTACATAGGAAACAAACCAGATCACTCAGCCTGGTTTAGAGCTAGGTCCGAGGTTGAAGGTTTGACAGTTGGGTCAAATGGCAGAGCAGAGACAGCATGAATAAATAATTGAAAAAATGAAAACATGTGAAATCAAATGACCCTCTTGGTTCAAAATTGGGTTCATTTCCTGCAAATGTAAGGTCAATGTGCACCCCTACCCATTCTAGATGCCTGGTCAAAAGGAATACACATGCTTCAAAGGCTCTTCCACCCTAGGGGTTTTTAATGAAAAAATAATAATATGCTTACATATATTATAGATCCGTGAATAAAATTAGAAAGCTGGGAAATGTTTAACACAGTAAGCAGATTAATTTAATTTTGTTTTTCAGGATCCAAACCAGATTTCAGACCATTAAGTTAATGAGACAAAAAAAAACAAATCTTGTCTAGCAGATCCAAGCAAATAATAGCAGTCAAGAGAGGAAAACCAACCAGTGAATTGACCTGTTTATCATGCCCCATTATGCTTGCCATGATGCTTGACCTAGAAGAGTTGGGTGAGAACCCTTCCCATGGAGGTACGAAAATCAGTTTGGTACACTGGACAGGAGCTAAGCTCCGACTGAGTTTCTCCCACCATGCAGATCCCAGTGACCACCACCTGATCAGCAACCCATGTTCAGAAAAAGCCACTAGACCCTGTAGTTACAAGTAATCTGTCAGAACAACTGAGGAAATATAATGGGAAGATAATTTCTAAATGATTACAAACCAAAAGCTCCTTAGGCTTAAACTAGTTGACCAATACAAGATAGAAATGTAAGGCAGTGTCACTTTATTTGGAATACCAACATGGATAACCATAAGTAATCCCTTTTAATTCAAGTGAAAGAAGTCAATACTTAGAGACAAGTAGTTTACAGACTGATACTGCATACCTCTCCATCAGGTGAGAAACTTAAAGCTGAAATTGCCGTGGTTAATGTATACTCTGAAGCTCCTTGAAGTAAACTTGGGAGCCCAGGAGGACCGCTTGCATCCAAAACCTTTGTTTTTGAAACACTACATTGAGAAACAAGTGACATATTATAGTATTAAAAAGTGTTTCATTGAAATTCCCAGAAGTGACAGAACAACATGAACCTGCAGAGTTGAAATAGATTTCTATGGATGAATTTAGCACTTGACTTAAGAGACATCTGTATATGTGATGCCAAACAAACAATGTTATTAATGAGCAACCATCTTGTCTATACCATCTTGTCTATACTTAGAACTGACTAAATATGAACCAGAAAAGTTCTTTAACACCCTCTACCCACCCCCAATAAAAATAGCAATAACAATAATAACAAAAACAATTATAATAATAATAATCGTTAAACTGTGGGTTATTATCATGTAAACCACGATAGAGGGAGTCCTCTTTCGTGGACTATGTTTTTCTCTTTTAATTCTGCTTACCTAGTTGTACTAGGAGTTTGGTTTTATTTATTAGTTTAGTTTTCTTTTTCTTTTGCTCTTTCCTAGTCTGAATAGGAAAGCTGCCTTTGTACTCTGTTTTGTCTATAAATAAGATTGGAAAGGGGGAGACTGCCATCGGTTGTTAGACTCTCTAGCAGCCTCCCTTCTCTTCTTCTTCTTTTGTTTGCTGGTTTTCTTATTCTGATATTGTCACATGGTATCAGAGCATTACAACCAGTAAATCTTCTCTATCAAATCCTGGTTTGATAGTTCTCTCTCAAACAACTCTTGATCCTTGGTTGCAGCTACCATTAGCTGCCTATCTGCTTCAAGTTCCTAGTTATTGACAAATATGAATTAAACTAGGGCACTCTTCTATCTATTCACTGCTGGTTATGAAGACTATCATTTTTAGAGATCAATATTCAAATTTATGAAGCCCACGGTTGACAATTCTGGAGTTTATGAGATCTGAAATTAACATTTTTTATCAGCCAACTGATGGAATAATTCTGGAGTTTATGAGATCTGAAATTACTTTTTTATCAGACTACTGATGGAAGCCATATTTTGAGGTCTGAATACACCTACCAGAAGCTACACTCGATCCAATTTTTGGTACTAATCTGTGGTCTGATTCTGTGCTATCAACTTTCTCCATAGCGCTAGCGTCTGTTTTTTGGTTAGAAATCAGAACCCCTGTTTCTTAAATTACTTCTGATCTGGCCAACTGAACAGACTAAGATTTTGGGAATCTGTTTCCCCATCTGAATACCTCCTTTGATCCAATTTCTAGGTCCTTCTGACCTACTGATTGCAAGGTGTTAAGAGGAAGAATATCCCTCTGAAGAGGGAGATGTTCTTGAAGATCCAGAGAAGTATAGAAGACTTGTTGGAAAGCTCAATTATTTGACTTTCACTAGACCCGATATTGCTTTTCCGGTGAGTGTTGTAAGCCAGTTCTTGTCATCTCCTCGGACTCCTCATTGGGATGTTATTATCCAAATTTTGAGATATCTCAAGAAGGCTCCAAGACGTGGATTAGTATATGTTGATCATGGACATGGGAGAGTTGAAGGTTTCTCAGATGCAGATTGGGCTGGGTTACCTATTGATAGGAGGTCAACTACAGGTTATTGTGTGTTTGCAGGAGGTAACTTTATCTCCTGGAAGAGCAAGAAACAAAGTGTAGTGGCTAGATCAAGTGCAGAGTCCAAGGATCGAGCCATGGCACATGCAACATCTGAACTGGTTTGGCTGAAAATGTTGTTGATTGAGCTTGGGTTTGAGGATTCTTCGCCAATGCAACTGTGGTGTGATAACCAGACAGCAATACATACTCCCTCAAACCCAGTGTTCCATGAAGGGACCAAGCACATTGAGGTGGACTGTCACTTTGTTCGAGAAAAGCTTCAGCAGGGAGTAATCTCTACAAAGCATTTCAAGACAGGTGAGCAACTTGCAAATCTTTTTACTTAGTCATTAGGAAGTGGAAGGGTTGACTATATTTGTAACAAGCTAAGCATGATCGATATATATATGCTCCTGCTAGAGGGGGAGTGTTAAGAGCGAGAATATCCCTCTCGGGATTAGCGTCAGATTTCTGGTGCTAATACCGAGAGGATCTCCTCTCTTTTTCTTTATTGTGTTTTTCCTTTTTGCCCCTGTACTTTAATCCCTTTCTATGAAAGGAATATCGCATCCCTCTCTTCTCAACATGAGGGCTGCTCTTTGGCTCTCTTCTCTTCTTTCTCGTCTTTCCTTCTTCCCCCTTTCTTGTTCATTCTCTTTTCTGTTTATTTACACAAGGTACTGATTTTTCTCTAAATCTGAGTTTACAGTTCACTAATCTGTATCTTGCTTGCCGGCCTTAATTTTGGCATTATATACTGCTGCTACTACTTGGTGATCATATTGTTGTTGAAGAAGACATTACATCTCTGATTTCTTCCATAAAATCAGGTTTATACTATTCCACCGACTACGGACTACTCGGTTGATTGCTACCTTTGATTCCTATACTACCAGTTTGTATGATGACTAAAGCTAAAGCTCCTGTGGACAATGTCGGACAATGTCCACATACAGATCACCAACATCAAGCTGAATGGTGTTTCTAATTACATGTTGTGGTCTCAGGCAGTTTTTGTTTACATCCATGCTAAGGGGAAGATGAAATATCTTACTGATAAACCACCTTTTGTTGACTCTAAAGATCCTACTTCTCTCACAACATATGAAGATTGGATGCGTGACAATTCCACATTCAAGATATGGTTGTGGAATAGTATTGATCCTACTGTTGCTACCAATGTTATGTTTCATACTACTACAAAGGGTGTCTGGAATGATTTGGAGGAAAGTCTCTCAAGAGAAAAATATTTCTCGTACTTATGAGCTATATGAGAAATTATTCAATTGTAAACAAGGTGACAAGTCCTTGAATGAGTATTTCAGTAGTTACAAGGTCCTTATTGAAGAACTTCAGGTGCACCAACCACTTACTACCAATCTGGAGCAGTTAAAGCTCCAGCGTGCTGAATTTCATGTTGCCAAATTTCTTGCCGGTCTGCATCCTAACTATCAATTTGTCAAAAGCCAGCTTTTGGCTTGTGAGAAAGTGCCTTCACTAAATGAAACATTCTCGTCTTCAACACACATCTATTGCTTCCAAAATTGAACCTTCACCATCTCTACAGAAAGGTTCAGCCTTTACTTCTGGCAGAGGACGTGGTTCATCCTTCTCTAAACGAGGTCGTGGCCAAAGGAGAGGTCGTAGCCATGGGACTGGTGGTTGTGGCACAAGTGCACAACCTTTTGACAAAACTTCTCGACATTATTCCTATTGTGGTAAATCATATTGTTGTTACTTGTTGGGCTAAATATAGCTGACCTGAATTGGCCAATGAATTGGTCAACACTTCTATGACTGATAACTCCACTGTTCTGTTACTTATTATCTTTCCTATTGTGTTTTTTAGGACCTTCAGACAAGGAGGACGATTGGTTGCAGGGTGTACCAGGCTGGCCTATACTATATGGATGGCACAGACCTTCTACTGTGACTGCTACAATTACTGGTGGTTCATCTCCCCTTCAATCGCATCATCGTATGGGCCATCTATCCTTATCCAAGCTACAGGTCATGGTTCCCAATTGCAAATCCATTACCTGTCTTGACGCTTGAGTGTGAAGTTTGTGAACTAGGAAAACATCACAGATCGTCTTTTCCCTCTAAGAGTGTGCCTAGGAGTCCATCTTTATTTCATTTAGATCATTCAAACATTTAGGGACCATGTTGTGTCCGAAACAGATTTTGTTTTTATTATTTTGTTACTTTTGGATGATTACTCCCGATCAACTTGGGTTTATTTATTGAAAGTTTGGTCTGAATTT
The DNA here is from genome assembly GCF_018873765.1 of Telopea speciosissima. Lineage (NCBI taxonomy): Eukaryota > Viridiplantae > Streptophyta > Magnoliopsida > Proteales > Proteaceae > Telopea > Telopea speciosissima. The sequence goes on along the minus strand of NC_057916.1, from coordinate 82,174,429 downwards.
ATTATTGTTTAAGATTTTTACCATGAAATAAAAACTCAGTTTGATGTCTCTATCAAAATTTTCAGATCTGATAATGCTCTTGATATGTTCAAACTGAGATTTCTCAATTTGTTTAGACAATTGTATGATTCATCAGACTAGTTGTTCCTCTACAAGAAATCAAGAATCTTCACTTAGTAGAAGTTTTTTTATCTCTTATTATCCACATGCAGGTTCCCAAACAATTTTGGTGTGATTTTGTTCTTGTTGCTTGTTTTCTAATAAATAGGATGCCCTTGTCTATTTTAGATAACCAATCCCCATTTTTGTGCTTTATCCTACTGGTTCTCCTTTTTCTCTTCCTCCACAGGTGTTTGGCTGTGTTTATTTTGTTCAAATCTTATCCCCTTGTTAGAATATCAGATTCTTACAACCAGATTAGAAGAAACAGAGAAAGAAGAAGAGAAAGGGAGGAAAAGGAGAAACACACAAGCTCAAAGGTGGGAGAGAGCCTGTGGCTAGAACAGAATGTTCTACCACAGGTCTATCCCTCTCTATTAATAATAACTTCCAAAATAAAGCATTGGACCATACTGCCCTTACAACTACTTGACTTTACATAAGCTTCAAGAACTAATATAAAAGAGAAGGTAAAGACTAAACTACCCCTAGATCCTAATGGTAAAACTTCAACACCCCTCATGTTGATAAATTGTCTCCCTGTGTTGTTAAAATGTATTTTTCTTAGTTATTCTATAACTCAGAAGAGCTAGATATGCTACGATCCTATTTCTCATAAACAAAATATTTGTGCTAATGTCACATTTTTCGAGAACACATCCTATTATTCTTCTCCTTCTTCTACTCTACCTTCTCTTGCAGGTTCGGCCAGTCCTCCTATTCCTACGCTTATTCCTTTGGATGTCTCTCCTAGTAAAACCATTACAAGTGTATCAGTGGCGCAAGAAGACTGTGCCCCCTGCTAGTTCGGCCCTTGCTCCACCTACCATGCAATCAGATCCTGGTTTTGTGGTTCTTGCTCCACCTGCCATGCACTCTACTCCTAGTTCTGTGGTCACTACTGATCTTCTTGTTGCTCTTTACAGAGGTACACATGTTTGTGCTCACAAGTCTTTGATTGTTTATCCTATTGAGAATTATGTGTCTATTTCTCATCTTCCTTCTCAGTTCCATAATTTTGCTTTTCCCCCTGTCCACTAATTTTGTTCGTCACAATGACCGTGAGCCTTTATCTCATCCTGGTTGGAAGGTAGCTACAGACATGGAAATGGAGGCCTTATTGTCTAGGGGAATATGGACTCTAGTGGATTTACCTCCTGGTAAGGATCTTGTGACGTTGGGTGTAAACCATCAAGTACAATCCTGATGGTATTGTTGAACATCTGAAGGCCAGGTTTGTTGCAAAAGGGTACACTCAGACATACAAGGTTGATTATTTTGAGACATTTTCTCCTGTTTCCCGTCTGAATTCTATTCGTGTACTTATATTTCTGGCAGTCATTTGGACGGCCCCTCTATCAGATGGATATTAATAATGCGTTCCTCTATGGTGACAAGTGACCTACAGGAGTAAGTTTACATGAAGCACCTCCTAGGTATGTTGCTCAAGCCGATAATTCTACCAGAGTGTGCAAGTTACATAAAGCTATCCATGAGTTGAAGCAATCCCCTAGAACTTGGTTTGACAAATTCAGCATTATTGTTACTCGTTGTGGCTTTTCCCAATGTTATCTAACCATTTTGTATTTGTGTGACGTAAGGATTCCAAGGTTGTGGTGTTGGTTGTTTATGTGGATGATATAATTATCTCTGGGAATGATGTATCAATGATTGCAGTAGTAAAATCATATCTACATCAGCATTTCAGATGGACTTAGGTCCTCTCAGGTACTTCCTAGGAATTGAGGTCCTATGCAGTAAGAAAGGGATCAGTCTATCCCAGAAGAAGTATGTATTAGATCTTTTATTTGAAATAGGTATGCTTGCTTCCAAACTTGTTGACACTCCTATGGACCCTCACCAGAAGCTTGGGAGTGATGATGGCGAAGATCTCGTGGATAAGCATCATACAGGAGATTGGAAGGTAAGCTTATTTATCTGACTGTTACTAGGCTAGACATATCCTTTGCCACTGGTGTCATCAGTCAGTTTATGCAATCACCCAATAAATCTCATTGGGAGGCAGCTTGTCAAATCCTAAAATATCTGAAAGGAGCTCCAAGAAAGCGGCTTATTTCTAAATCTAGTCAGAGAGTTGATCTGGGAGGGCTCTCTAATTCTGACTGGGCTGGTTCTGTCAGTGATAGAAGATCTACTACCAGATATTGTAACATTGTTGGAGGTAACCTAGTTACTTGGCGTACCAAAAAGCAAACAACTGTGGGTAGGTCCAGTGTCGAAGTTGAGTATAGAGCTATGGCTCATACTGCTGCTGAACTAATGTAGTTGAAGTCATTAATCCAAGAGTTGGGATTTCTTGTTACCTCTCCTATAAAGATGTTCTGTGATAATCAAGTTGCTATCTATATTGCTAGCAATCCAGTGTTCCATGAACGAACCAAACACATTGAAGTTGACTGTCACTTTGTGTAGGATGCAGCCATAAAGAAACTATTAGTTACTCCATTTGTCTACTATGCTGATCAGCTTGGCGACTTGTTCACTAAGTCTTTGTTCAGTCCAGCGTTCCGGAAGGGTTGTCCCAAGCTGGACAAGGGTGATTTGTATGCTCCAGCTTGAGGAGGAATGATAAACCATCATGTAAACCACAATAGGGGGAGTCCATCTATCTTGGATTATGATTTTCTCTTTTATTCTGATTTCCTAGTTGTACTAGGAGTTTGGTTTTATTTAATAGGTTAGTTTTCTTTTTCTTTTGCTCTTTCCTAGTCTGAATAGGAAAGCTGTCTTTGTACTCCGTTTTTCTATAAATAAGATTGGAGAGGGGGAGACTGCTATCGGTTGTCAGACTCTCTAGCAGCCTCCTTTCTCTTCTTCTCAATCTCTTTTTCTTCTCTTGTCTGCAGTTTCTCTTACTCTGATATTGTCACAATAATAATAATAATAACAACAACAACTCCAATTCCAATTCCAATTCCAATAATGAATATAAGGCAAGATGTAAAATACTCATTAGTTTTACCCTGAGAAAGCAGGAATTTTTGGTTGGGGGAGGTGGGGATGGGGAAAGTCCTGGAGGCCATCAAATTCTTCTCAAATGTGTACAACTTATAGGGGAACATTTGTGGTAGTTTCTTCATACATTTTTTCCATGTTAGTTTGATCGGTAATGGAAAACATGTTCCTGCAAAAATTAAATTCATTTTTCCTCTTGACAAACTAATTCATGCAACTTAAAAAGGAAAATTGACATAAACTTATATGCCTTTTCCAGTCTAAAAATGCCACTTTCTATCAGTTTATCATAAATAGTTGTGCTTTTAGTTTATAAATTATTTAATATCCTCATCTGCCCTCGAAGTTTTTTCAAATCTGAACAACATTATATATTACTAGGTCAAAAGAGACATTGTTTTATTATGGGAAAATCTGATTGTAACCAAAGTTGGTGAAAAAAAAATCGTAACCTTACTTTTTTGCCTTTCTAGTATAACACATTTCTTCATTCAATGAGGGTAAAAATCCTATCAGTTCACAAGTTTACTCAAAAAACATGCAAGGCAATGACAGCTCTTTATGATCAGTTTCAAATTATTTTGAAAATCCTTTTTTACCCTTGGACAAGAAGAATTTTTAGGAATAAGACAAGGGGCAAACAAAAGAAGGTTACAACTTCTCAATTCACCACTTCACACAATAAGCACCAGTGCGAACAACAATACAAAAGTTTGTGGACGAAAAAAAAGGTATGGGTTAATGCCCAAAGATGATTGCTTCTCAGCTCTCCACCATAGTTATCAAGGCGGGAAGGCATCCATGGCGTTTTAGAGGGTAAAAAATCAAGGTGACAGAGCCATGGCGACAAGACGCCCACCATGGCGCCAAAGGCGTCCAAGGCGACCAAGGAGCCTGGATGCCTTGGTGACGCCTTGATAACTATGCTCTCCACCAAAGAAAAGGTTCCATGATTCATCATATTAAATCATCCAATCAACAAAGCCCCTCTGATTTCTCAAAATTGGATTGATTTGATGAGCCTAACTATGTTTATGGAATGTCTCTTTCTCCTACAACTGCAAAAATTGTTGCATCTCTATCCTTCAGATTTTAAGTCTCAAATAGACAGCCAGATTCTTTTGTCAATGCAATTTTGGATTTGGATCCAATTCAGCAGGTCAAAGTTGTCAAGGCGCCGCTGCCTAGGCGTCCAGGCGCCTTTTTTGGATGGGCACCTAGCGCTTTGACAATTATGCAACAGGTGCTCCATTAATTGGCAACCAGAAACAACCACATGCACTTATTTAGGGCAGGCAGGTAAGAATCCATTTTTCGAGATGATTTTCCATGAATGGGATATATCTTCAATTGGAAGCATCACCTCTGCCTGAATTTCTATTTATTCTTTTTATATATCCTCTTTCAATACCTTTGCATGTCATATACCCGAATAGTGACACTGTTAATATCTCCAATTGCATCCCCAACAGCCAATCGTGACAATGCCTCGTTCAAAGCTACCATTGGGAATACACGTACTACTTCCTTCAATGTTGCCATTGAGCTCGGGAAACAAGTTTTGCGCATTACCGAGTTCCCAGGGTCCATAGTTTGTAAAATAAAGTTTACCACCTGCAAATCTGTCCAAATGTTAGAGCCCTTAACACAGAACCACACACTAATAAATCCTATATGAGTCCCTCTCAATAGAATCTAATACAATTAAGGAGCAAATTAGATCAAGACAAAAAAGATAAGACATACAGATCAAAATAGTTTTAATTTGGTGACATTTACATGCAAAGGCTCGAAGTCCTCCAGTCAAAATAAATCAAGTTTATGAATAATGGCATTTCCACCAAAACAGAGTAAGAGGAATGATTAAGCAGAAGAATCATTTGGAAGAATAGGCATAGGTAGTAATTCACACCCACACAAGGAAAACAGTCAAATGTTTTCATCGACTATGTACAATTTGTAGCACTGTCACCTGTACGGATTGAGTTTACAAATTTTCATGAGGAAGCGGAGCATGATAAACAACCATACTTGCATTTAAGACAGAAATAAGAAATCTTAACAGAAAATAATGACTATTAATCTAGGAAAAGGATTGACTCTGACGGTACCTAGAAGTCAATACACTCAACCCAAGACATGTCTTTCCCAGATGTATTCAGATGCTATGAGATGAACACTGCATCATTAACATCTTGCAGTTAAATAATTTCAACCTTGACCACCAAGAATGGAATGTCAAGAAGCATTACAAATCCTCATCACCACAGAGAAAATGGAACAATCCTAACAAACGAGAGAACAGCTCCATGTTGTTCACAAATAAAAAATAAAAAAGGTGCAGGACCAGTTTTATCAAAACACCTAGTCAATAAGGGGCTCTGTAGCTTAGGCAGCTGCCTAGGTGAAGCCTAGGCATCACCTAGGTACTTAACAGTGATATCATGTTATACAAGTAGATATGTGTTTGCTGAGCAAATAAAAGTTCGTAGAAGAGCACCAAACTTAACTCTCTTCTTTTGCAGGTACGCAACATGTGCTACAAGCCTACAATACATAAAAGGGAAAGGGGCACTATGGTACATAAAAGGGAATTGGGGCACCAACTAGGTCACTGTTGCCTACACCCCACCACCCACCCCCTCGGAAAGTTGGCTAGCCAAAATGAGAACATAAGCACACAAATGGGAACCAGGCGCTCACCTAGAGGGCCACCAACTAGTTCACTGTTGCCCACTAATGTAGTCCTGATTTAAGGGTTAAACCAGTACTAATACAGAATTGAAAACAGAGACGTAAAATTCTCGATTAGGAAGAAGATAGATAGAATGAAATCAAATAATAAGATCAAAACAAGTCAGGTTGATTTCTCCTTTAGAGGGGTATAAACCTTGCTGAAAGTTTCAATAAAACCAATGGCTAGATCAGAAAATATGAAGGATTCCTAGTGACACTAGTAAAGGGGCAAATCTGTCAAACTAGAACTCAGATTAATTACCAGACTACAGAATCATGAAACCCATTTAAAACTTGATGCATGATATTAAAATCAGATAGAATAGATCAGTCTATTAGTGGTATCAATTTCAGCATTTAAACCCATAAAACCAATCCTACATTCCTACTTGAAGTAGGACTATAACAATTAGCCAACGAAATGAGGATCTGAAAACAGATTATGAAAGAGAGCAGTATCGGGAGAAGAATTCTGAAGTCAGAAATTAATTATGTAGACCAGTCACAAGTGATAATCAGCCCACAATAGGATCGCAAACTTCAGGTCCAGCAACAGTAAATACTTCGATCAGTTTTCAGATTTGCAGGAAATTTCAAAAGAATAAAATAAAATCAAGAAACAAGAAATCGAAGAAGAGAAAAAGAAGATAGGGTAGTCTCTCTCAGACTCGGATCTCTCATCCACGGCCTCTCACCGTATTTTGGTCTCTCACCATACTCTCTCACAGAGCAAAGCACAAAGCTATATTTTTTTCTCAATCTTATTAATCAAATTCATGTACAAGGCTGTAGTCCCTTACAAACTTATCTAGAATACTCAAAAACAGACTCAAACACTAAAAAGGAAAACGCCTAACCCAATCCTTAACTAATAAGGTAACAAAAACTTACTAGGAAAGTACAATAATGAAAGAAACGGACTCAAAACAGGACTCTAACTAAACTAATGAAGTAAATCCCATTTTCCTACTTTCTACCCATAATTTAGGCCCATTAAAGTGGCCCATTACAAAGAAAAGCCATGGAATCAAAGGCCCAACACCTACATAACCAAACCAAGGCTTATTACGAATAAAATAAGCCCTTTAGATGACTTAACTGCATCATTAACTCAGAGTTGTAACTCCCTTCAAAACCAGCATTCGTAGTGAGGTAGAACTGGATATCGCAGGAAGCAACAATAGACAGAATTGCAGGGAAATAAATAGTAGAACAGTACCTTAATGAAGAAAATAGTAAGAAAAATGGCACCCGGGCTTCCCACTGCAAGGTGTTGATTGGGTTCACACCAATCATACTATGATTCCAAAAGGAAGAAGCAGTCTGAATCACCCCAAACCCAAAGACAAAAGCCAAACTTTATTCACCAAATTTGTGTACAATGTTGGTCCCCTTACAAACCTATATAAAAGACTCAAAAACAGACTCAAACACTAAAAATGAAACGTCTAACCCAATCCTTAATTAATAAGGTAAACAAATTGACTAGAAAGCGAAAATAATGCAGGAAACTAACTCAAAACAGGACTGGACTAATAGAATCTTAACCCAGCCTAACTAAAATACTTAATAATAATTAAATAAAGAAATAAAGACACTTAACTGATCCCACATGCCTAGCCTCTACCAATATTATCAGCCACTTACAATGAAAACACATGGGATTAAAGGCCGAACACATTCATAACCAACCCAATGCTTATTTCCAATAAAATACGCCCATTTAGGTGATTCAACATCACCAAATCCCCCCCCCTCCCAAAATAAAAAAAACGAGTAACGCCTGGTCACACAGGCCACACACAAAAATGAGGCATCCTAATCCTTTTTGTGCAGGTAGGGAAATTCAACCAAACCTAAGCCACTTGACACTCAATTTTATATTTCAACACAAACAAAATGGAACTATCCTAGAGGATGACACAATATTTCTGTGCTGTTCATTAAAAAAATATATATATGTAGAGAGCAGTGTGGTCTTGACACCTAGTCAATAGTAGCGATATGTGTCATTCATGTGTCAAGACACACCAGGTGTTTGCTGAGAAAATAAAAGCTTGTAAAAGAACATCTAACTTAATCCTGTTGCTTTTCTCACGACAAATGGAAAATAATAGTGTGCAACACATGCTATAATACATATATATTAGAACAGATTAAACAAATAGAGGGGGGAAATTTATTCTCTGGGAAGTTAACCCAAAATGAGCCTCTAAGTGCATAACTGGGACCCAGGCACCGGCCTAGTGGGCCACCAACTAGGCCTCTACCGCCTATTAGTGCAGGTCATACACAACAACAACAGAAAAAAGGGGGGGTAAAGGCATCCAAGTATTTTTTGTGCAAGAAAGGAAATCCAACAACTGAACTTACAGCACCGTACTCTCAGATACATGTCAAAGTGAAAACATTTTAGAAATTTTCTGCTAATAATTGAAAAAATAACACTTGAGAGTATCAAACTAACCTCATTTTGACATTTATCCATCGAGGAAGGTTGGCATAATATCCCTAGCCCCATAAATCAATTTAGCATTCCTCTAAAATACAGAAGCATGGTTTCAAGTCCAAAAGAAAAGGGAGGGAAATGAAGACAGCATTCAAGAACGGCCCAAATGGACTTTGCCAATTGGCATAATAAAGTTTTGAAAATTTAGTGACTACAGGAGGGTACATTGCCATCCACAGACAGCTGAAAAAGTACAAGGATCCATGTGCATACATGGGAGGGTATTTGATTGAATTCGAGTCTGAAATTTGATAAGTGGCTATTCCATAAGGTGCACAACTAATTCAATGGTCGGTTGGTCAAAACCAATTTTCCATGTGGCTCAAAATAGTGAACTGCTCTGATAAGCTTATCAGGATGGGACTGTGAAAACAAAATTCTCCCCTACAGTACTTTGTTTAGCTGTAGCCACTAAGGACAATTCAATTACTTCCCCATCCATTCTTCAGTTCAAAGTTTGTAGAACTTAAATGAAAATGTCTGTGGCATCGTTGTACTCATCTTAACTCCACTAACCGAGAGTATTATTTGCAACACACAAATAAATCAAAATGCAAACAGCCAAAAGCAAACCATAGCAAGATATGAGCATCAGTGATCAACATCCATGTGAATGCAAGATCTAACGAAATTACTGAGTGGGACTAATTTTCCACCCAACATTTTCAGTCTATGCACCCACTGCTCCTCAGAAAATTCTGAAAAATCACTTGGTGTTTTTGTCCACAATAGTAAAGTGCCATTCTGCAAGCAGTTTCCTCTGTCTAACACCAGGGATGGATGCTGGAAGGAGAGTTCCATAGAAAATGTAACCATCTCCAGTCATGTAATGGTCATTAGAGAGTTACAATTGCAAAAACAGAACTATAAAAATGGGTTAGCTAAGGAAAACACAAAGGCACATAATAAATCCAGTTGTTGAAGCAGCAGATGGGTTAGCACTTGGCCTGCAATATCACCTAAGCACGAATTATTGATTGATGGATACTGAGTGCCCTTTCCTATGAACCATGTCTGGTGTCCAATATGAGAGTTTCATGCTTATGAATGCACTGAAAGCTTTACAAGAAAGATGCAATTAGAGTGGAATTTTTCAAGCAAGGATTTACAAACCTTGTCAAGGTACTGAGCCAAGGGTTTTGGAGAACCACGGACAACCCTGATAAGAGTCATGAGAGATACTAAATGAATAGGTGAGTCAGAAGCAGTAGCCCATATTTGGCTTTCTATTACATTTAAAAACCCTGGCAAGTCAGCCATTGCTAAGCTTGGAAGAAGAATATCAACCAAAGTCTCCCGAATAGTAACAGCTACTGCTGGATTATGCATTGCTGAGTTACCAGATGCACCACTTAAAAACTCTATTTGGAAAACTATATCGCCAATCAAATGGGATATTTCATGGCCAATACATGCCTTCCACGTACCCTCCATTCCTTCTGCGAGGAGCTCTGCAGCAGTTGAACTGTACTTCTCATTTACAGCCATAACCAACTTCATTAAAGGCTGAATAACCAAATTGGCAAGATTTGACTTCACAAGGCTTGGATACCAAATGGCCAATGCTGCAGCAACGATAATATGAGACGCCATTGCATCTTGGCTAGCTCCCCCAACACAAGAAACCCAGTCTTGCATTTCAAATGATTCCAGCCAATCAAGTATACTGGACTCCAATTGTGAACAGCCCCTTGTTTCCCTGACCCAGTCTGAATCCAACAGGCTGCTTGTAGTAGTTACATCTCTAACTAAATTTTCATGTTCATCCTCACCATTTGTAGAACTTGGAATTATTGCATGCTGAGTTGCTTTTGGACAACTTAATGGAACTGGAATAGCCCGTGCAGCAGCACAGTGGAACAAAGAGCGTGCAGCCATGCGCACATGCTCACTTTCATCTTGCCAGAAACTCACCAACAGCTGTAAAACAGATTGTATATCACATTCAGAAATAAATCCAACACCGGTTATTGATGGAAATATCTTGCTAAGTGCTAACAAATTTAAACTATATTCTGTTTTCTAACTTCATCCATGTAAAACCAACTGGAATGAGAGAGAGAAAGTTAATCAAGAAATAGTAACCAATAAATACAAAAAACTCAACAGGATGTGAAACTGAATTAAAGGGGGAAAATACATTAAAAGTGATTCTAGGGAATAGCAACAGAATGTAAGAACCATAGGAATAAGAAACAGATAGATATCACAGACAGAATACATTTCTAGACATGGAGTGTCAAAACAATAACAAAAAAAAGTTCTTTTAGCTTTGGCAGAACCTGGTCTGGTTACTTAAACCTGCCAGGGTCACTTGGTTTTTCCCAATTTTTGGACAAGAACTATGTCACTTCACGGACCAACCTTCTGAAGGATAGTGTGATTAGCTCAAACGTGCAGGCCAGGCTAGGCCAGTTGATGGTCATGCATCAGTACTTAATTGGTTTCAAAGATGATAGAAAAAATCCAGTCAATATATCCTACCATCAATTGAAATTATCCAACGCATCATATTCTTTAATGCACAAGGTACCAAACTTTATCATTCTATTATACCTGGAGCAAAGGTGGATTTATATCTGGAACTTTCTCTGCAAAACTACGAGTATAGAATGCGGCCAAAGCACTGCAAAACGGATCAGATAGGAACATTAGACAAACAGAAACAGGGATGGCAGAAATGGATGGAGAAATCACGCAGAAATCTACACACACAGGCTACAACTCTGCAACCAACAACCGGTAATTTTAATTGCTGGAAATGCAGAAAATTTATATAAAATAAATATTTGCCTTGGAACAAAAGGACAGTAAGAAGTCATCCTCCTTATTATGCCATGCAAAAGCCACGTATTCAGGGATTGGAAAGAAAGTATTCAAAGAGTCCTACCAAGGGGACCCCAATAACAAGAAACAGGTCCAGTGAGACAATCCTGGGCATCCTCCATCAGGCTGTGAATCCAGACAAAAGCCTCAAAAAGATTGAGAACTAGTTGGACTCTTCCTATAGACACTACATAGTGTTGGAAAGAACCAACAGAACTTCTGATAACTACACTAAGATACATACACGATGGCCATGAAGGTGATGGATCTCTACTGCATATCTAACAGTAGGGAGTCCAGAGACTTGACGGTCTTACTGGCATCCTTTCTTTTTAACGGGATTTTTAGTATAGCATTCCCTGATTTATTTATTTATTTTGGACTACTCTCCTTTAACAACTTATAATTTTTATTTTTTTTAAAAAAACACTAAAATCAAAATTTCATGAACCATTGATAATTATAAAACTATATAGGAAACATCAATTGTTAAGTCCATCAATGTGTCGTGTTATAAGCATAATAAGATTGTTTTTCTGTTATAAGGATAATATGATTGTTTTTCTTAACCTTTCATGTTTTCATCTCTTAGGAACAAGATGCCACCTATATCATTTATACTATCAAATTCATTAAAGTTTGCCCTCTGCTTCACCAAAGAAATCAGTAGTGAACATTATGTAGACGTTGGGATCTATCAGTCTTCTATGAAAAAATCAACATCCTAATAACTGAACAACTATTTGGTAAGATTGCAAACATACAACAAGAAGAACAACTCAGCCTTATCCCAACTAAATGGGATCAGCTACATGGATCCTTGCAAATAAAAAGAACATAACAACAACACAGCATTTTATCAACTAAATGGAGTCCGCTAAATGGATCCTTGCCCTCCAATCAGCTCTATTCAAGGTCATACTTGAAACAAGATCTAAGCTATGCATGTCTTTCCTCACCACTTCTCTTGGGGTCATTTTAGGCCTGCCCCTAGCTCTTTTAGTACATTCAATCTGAAGCAAGTTACTCCTCAAAACTGTAGCATCCGAAGGCCTCCGTTGAACTTGGTCATGCCACCTCAGACGACTTTCTCGAAGCTTATCTTGAATCGAGGTTACTCCCAAATAAGCTCTAATATGATCATTCCTTAATTTGTCCTTCCTAGTTTTGCCACACATCCATCTCAGCATCCTCATCTCCGCGACTCCGTTACACTTAGCTTATCTATATGACGTTTCTTAACTGCCCAACATTCCGCACCATACATCATAACCGGTCATATGACTGTCCTATAAAATTTTCCTTTAAGCTTTAAAGGAATCCGTCGATCACAAAATTTCCAGATGCACCTCTCCACTTCAGCCATCCTACTTTAATTCTCTATGAAACATCTGTATCACCTTCCTTAGTGATTGATCCTAGATACCTAAAGTACTCACTTTGTGGAATCCCTCTCATCAACTTTCACCCCTTCTTTATCCAGCATGGAGTTATTAAAGTTACACACCATATACTCCATTTTCATTCTATTTATCTTAAAACCTTTTGATTCCAAGGTTGATCTCCATAACTCCAACTTGGCGTTAATTCCTACTTTTGTCTCATCCACCAAAACAGTATCATCAGCAAAAAAAAATGCATCAAGGAACCTCATCTTGGATGTCCCTAGTTAACTCATTTATGATAAACGCAAACAAATAAGGGCTTAAAGTTGATCCTTGATGTAACTCAATTGTAATTGGGAATTTACTACCTTGATCCCCCTCCCACACACAGTTCTAACACTAGTCACTACACCATCATACATATCTTTAATTATGTCCACATATTTACTTGAAACACATCTCTTCCCTAGCACATGCCAGATAAATCTCTATGAACTCTGTCATAAGTTTTTTCTAGGTCAATAAAGACCATATGGACATCCTTCTTGTTCTCTCTAAATTTTTCCATGAGTCTCCTAAGTAGGTGGATAGTTTCTGTTGTGGATCTTCCTGGCATAAAACCAAATTGGTTCTCCGAAATTGTGGTCTCTTTTCTCAGGTGTCTTACAATAACCCTCTCCCATAATTTCATAGTATGACTCATTAGTTTTATGCCTTTACAGTCAATGCAACTCTGAATATCGCCTTTATTTTTTTAAATCGGGACCACAATGCTTCTCCATTCATCTGGCATTTTCGTAGTGCGCATAATCTTATTAAACAACTTGGTTAGACAAGAAGTCACAAATTCCTTAGCTCTTCCACACTTCTATTGGGACTCATCTAGGCCTAGAGCCTTGGTTATTTTCATGTTTCTTAGTGCTTATTTTACATAAAAACCCCTAATTTTACGTATATACCTCTGGCAGGTGTCTTGATGTGTAATTCCTTCTTCCAGTCCACTATACTCAGAATAGTTTCATTAAGTAGGCTGTAGAAATAACCTTTCCATCTCTCCTCGATGTCCTCTTTCCTTACTAGGACTCTACCATCTTCACTTTTAATACATCTAATATGGTTGAAATCTTTACTCATCCTTTTACTCATTCTAGCTATATTATAGATAGCTATTTCCCCTACCTTAGTGGCTTAGTGCTCAGATTTTTATAGAGATCTTCATATTTCTTCGCCCTTGCACTCCCCCATAATCTTCTTAGCTTCATTTCTGGCAGATTTATAGCTTTTTAGATCTCTTACATCCTTAGTCCTTTGCCAAGCCTTAAAACTAGTTTTTTTAGTCTTAATGGCTGGCTTGGACCTCATCATCCCACCACCTAATCTCCCTAGGGGAATGACATTTTCCTTTCGATTCCTCTACCTCTTTAGTCACCTACTTACTACACGTAGCCATCTCGTTCCACATCGAATTAATGTCTCTCTCCAAGATTGCAAGCATACTACTGCATAAGCATTGATCAACCAAACACAAAATCCAATAAGATAACTTACATGTATACAAAAGATTTTAAACTCCCACCACATAATAAGTATTAAAAACAAGAAAAAAAGTTTACATGAAATATGGTATACGTGAAAAGCAAATACAGACATCCTAAGAACACAATATATTATGAAGATGCAAAAACAAGAATGGATTATTTAGACTTGACTAGTACAAATACCCGGCCAAAGACACTCCAAATAAATGAATCTAACTCTACTTGACCAGTCAGGATGCCACAAGTAAGAAAGGCAATAAATAATTAGCAGAAGCAAATATGAGCATCAAGTAGGATTCAAGAGATTGATGGACAAACAAGAAGATTTCCTAAAGGTAGGAATGATGCAAGTACCTGCTGACAGCTGAACTGGAGCTAGAAAAGCTAATAATCCGCTGAGCAAGAGACACCATTGTCAGTGACCGCATTGCACAGAACTCTGAGGATGTTTTCCAAAGCTGGTAGTTCATATTAAAGTCTTAGGACTTTTTGGTAGGAGACAGGGAAAATAGATCCTAGCAAAACCAGAACTCAATAAAAAAAAAATACCTCTAGAGCAGCAGGTAGACCAGGGAATGCCAATGTTACAGACCCTCTATCCCCTTGCAACCCAGAAGCCACAACAAATTTCTCTGGTCTGCTGACATTCATCTCAGCAATCAACAATCTATCTAGATCCTTATCTACACCCCACAGGTGCAAAAAAGATATGCTGAAGCAAATTAAACATCCTTCAAGTGTTCTAATCCACTCATACTCTTCTATATGATCACCTGCAGTCTTAGGTACATCATCAGAATTATCATTTGAAATTTCTTGGTGATGAGTTGGTGTGACAGGTCTGGTATTCTCCTTATTACCACTACTCTGTTCAGACTGGAAGTCTCTCTGACAAGGAGACATCAAAGAAGCAAGATCGAATCTCAGACTGGCAATTCCGGGGAACAGGGAAGAGCATTTGATGGGATGCTTATTGCTTTGAACAAGTGGGAGTGCAATTTGTTTTGCAGACTTTCCTTTAGTAGAATGATCCACAGAAGAGTTTGACTCATCTATTACTCTCCTTTGAATGCTATCCAATGAGGTGACCCCCTTCTCAAGATTCTTAAAATTAGATTGCAACAAGTTTCCATCTTCAATTATTGGAAGAAGCAAGGAGGATGCTGAAGTAGTTCCAACCAACATATTGTAATTAGTGGAATGCACATTGGCTCCTCTACAAAAATGGTCAAACATTGCATGAGAAGCATTACCACGAATGACTCGCTCTCGAGCACCTGTCTTTACATCCCAAAGGTACAACACATCAAGTGTCTCAGAAACTCCAGAATGATTCCTGCAAAGGCATGCTATATAGCCTCTTGTACCATCCCATACAACCATTGAAGGATAGCTTGGGTGGCCAGGAAACATTCTTTCTACCCGTGAAGTCTCAAGTGATGCTAGAGCAACACAAGAATCCTCTCCAACAGAAAGAAAACAGTTTTTCCAGGGACGGTCTGTCCAGGGTTGGGGCAGGATTATTTGTCGAACAGGAGCCACGTGATGGTGCATCACAGTAATGAGACTACTTGTATCAAGATCCCAAATACGAATTGTGCAGTCCATGCTCCCTGACACTAGAACCCAAGTCAACATCTCCTCATTTGGCGTTCTGACCAGATGTTGTGCAGCCAAGCATAGTATTGCACCGGTATGCCCTAAAAAGTATTGCTCAGACAAATGTGGTGCCATCTCCTTATGGGAACTTCCCACAACAGAATCCTGTTCTCTAAGAGATATCTCAAATCGTATGACTTCAATTTCACCACTGTAGAAGCCATATACAATGCCATACGGATCATCAAATTTTCCAGAAAGAACCATTGAAGATGACACAATCCGGCTCTTTAGCCCAAAAGCATATTTGCCTTCCTCCTCAAGGGAACCATTTAAATTGGAGGAACTCGGAACGCAACCTCGCCAGGAAGTTACCTCACCCTCTGCCTCGCTGGAAGCCACTGGAGCATTATGGACAAAATCGTGTGGCTCAGAGAGACAACAGGACCGTTCAATCCAGTCACCAAGAAAACCACCCATCCCTAGCATTTTGCATTTCTGGTCAAAGTTCTCATTGGCATCCCGTCTCTCAGAGAATAACCAGAATGTAACTTGGGGTTTCCACAAAAATGATTCCTCTTCATTATAGCAGATTGATTCGATGCGAATAAGATGATTCTTCAACTGACAAAACCTCACTGATATAATTGCATCAAGTGGACAAGAAACAGCTGGGATCTCACATAGATGCTCAAACTTAAATGCGTCGCTTGAAACGGATAGTGTATACACTATCACAGCACCTCTACTACTCCAGACAGCAAAGTTCTCTACAAACAGTTCAGGTTGATCCCAAGCATCCTCCAACTCTCCATTATGATCACCATAAAGAAACATGCCCCCTGTGAGATATGACTGAGTGGAAGGTCCATTGTCACAAAGGGGAGTATCTAGTAAAGAAATCTCACCGAGGGTATGCCCATCGTCCAGTAGCCTAAATATGCATTTGGTCTTATATATGAGAACTAGCAGCTTTCCATGGGTTGCTACTGATATTACCTGGCCCCTCTCAACAAACTCATCATGTACCCAATCAGATATCCCAGAATGAGAAGATGAGCTTTTTTGTAAGCCAGTTCTACCCTCCCCATCAGGATCGGACTCTGACGATATCATAACCGACTGCACCTTCCCCATTGCATCAACCATGATCACAGATTCCTTCTCAATATCCTGGAAAGCAGGCACAATGGCCACGAACTTCAATGGTCCAACAGATAAATTCCCATGGAAGACAGTCTGGATAATATTAAGGGAATACGAATCGACAATGACAACAACACACTTGGAGGAGGCCTTTCTGTGGAGGGATTCTCTATCAAACGAAGGCTCACCCTCTTCAATGCGATCCTCGGAGTGATGGTGCAATGTATGGACGGAATCAACAACGCAGCACGCAATACAAACGTATCTTGGGGATGAAGGCAATGTCCGGACAGTAGAGGGACTCCCCACCCATGGGGGCATTTTCCTTCTTCGTCTGCAGTGCCCACTGCTTCTGCTCCAGATGCACAAAACACCATCAGTACAAGCACTTATCAGTGCACCATAACCAGCTGAGGCAGAGTTTGTTATTAGGTTACTTGAATTCTCTACCTCTACACTCACGCCACCACCAACTCCGACGGGCCAGCAAATGGCAAGATCTGATATAGGTGCGGTGTGGCCACACAACATTGCCACAGGCCAAATTTCCTGTCAAATTTGAAAATCGAAAAAAAAAATTTAATTGAAAATGTAATCTGTAGAAGGCAGATAAGTAATTCCTACAGTTCTGTCCAAGCATTTAAACGAGATGTGTTCTAATAAACAATGGAAACTGAATCAGCGACCAATTCTGAATCTGTAGGAAAACCAACAAACAGTTGGAAGGTGAGAAAGATTGAAGCAAAGACCTATGTCATGCCTCCGATAAAAAATGAAAAAAAAAAATTACCTGGTTAGATTGGTCACCGGAGATGTTCCACCAAATGATGGAACCATCGTATCCACCGGTATAAAGGGTCGGAGGTTGATTCAACACCGCCGCGGCGGTAATTCTGTGAAGTGGTGGGGCGCCTGACCAGATACAGGCCACCGATTGGCACTTCATCCCTGAACGGAGTTCAGACACGCCGGCATGTAATTTCAGACTGATCCGTTAAGATGCAGAGCGTCGTCAACCTGGGTGAACCAACGAAACTGAGAAGCCAGTTAACCAGTTCAGAAGAGGTAGTTTCCCGGACTTTCTTTTCCATTTTCTCAACGACTTAACCCCAACTTACCTTTTATCTATTAAGGCTCCGTTTGTTTTCCAGTAAAGTTGTGTTTTCTAGTACTTATTTTACCTGGTAATTTCTGTTTAAGGTTGTGGGCCTCGTGGCCTCGTGGGTTATATTTTGACGCGGTGAAAAGTGTCTCTGCACTAGTCTACACTCTACTCTCTACACTCTACACTCTACACCCCTTTCGCATGAAATTTTTATTAAGGTTAAAGCCAAAGATTTCATATATGGCTGATTAAGCATGCACGGAGGTGTCCCCTCTCACAAAGAGTTACAAAAGTCATAAAACCCCACCCTTATTTTAATGCCTTAAAATTCTCACCCTCTCACATGCACGACTTACACAGCAGTGGATGAAAACTGTCCGGTAGGTTAATTATTATTGTAACAATGGGTTGTTATTTTTTCAAATGTCAAAAAAAATCTATTTTGCCATCTGAATAGCTGACATGTCCATTTCAACCGTTGGATAGAGAAGACATGATCTAGATTAGCCATGCATCAAATTTTAGAGTCTAACTCAATCAAATTCCCCTTTCAGTATCGACACACATCTCATGCATGTGTATCAATACTCTATACATTATTGTGTACTCAACCAACTCTTAATGGAAACAAACGATTTAGATTAAAAAAAAAAACATCAAAATGATGGCTCAGATTTGTCATGTGATTTTTGGATGCATTTCTAAGTTTGATTAAGGAATGACTTATGTCTCTACTGGAAGTATTAAGTGTTCAAATTTGCTTATGTAACATTACTTGTACAACTTAAGTTTAGAATTTGATTATTGTGATTGTTATAAATTTTATTTTCTATGTGAGCAAGAGACCTTGTGAGATAGCAGGTATTAAATTTTGCTGAAAATCATAGATGCCAGCAGCAAAACTAAGGCTCTGTAGCACTCCAGATGCAATGATGTCTGAGCAGAAGGCAGGGAAATTGGAGGAAGGAGATTATTCCCTTGACAAATTTTTCAGTCACGCAATAGGAAAAGAACCTTTTCTTTCTTTTTCAAGGGCTGGTGACAGCCCAGTTCAGTGGATTCAATTACTACACTCTTTAGACCAGCAAGGTACTAACAAGCTCTCTAAAAGTCCAAAGGTTAACAACTTGATAGAAGGGAAGGAGCATCATTTGGAGCATTGTAATATATAGAATTTTTCAATGGTTTCCCAACCTTGAAACAAGATTGTGATGCAATTCTCATCATATATATGAAATTAAACTTTCTAAATACACACAGAATGCGATCCGATGGTTTATATACATTGAGCATCTCCAGAATGTAAAAATTGTGTACTAAGAGCAAAATATAGTCATAAGTTAAGCATCTCCACATTCTGTGTAGAATCTATTATCATTAATCAATTGAAGATGATGATGACGAAGAAGAGTACTACTCTTCTCCTCACATTCCTTCTGTTATCTTGTAGTAACTTGAGATTCAACCATCAGTTGACTGTGATAATTAAAGAGTCTCCTATGTGCCAAAGACCTACATCAAATCTCAGTTTGGGTATTCTACCCAAGATCTATGAGTTATTCTTAGTTATTATTTCTAAAACAGCAAGTTACTAATTACTTTTGTCACACCCCTATCCCAAGCTTATGCCATAATCACAGTCAAGAGGGTGATTAGGATGACACACATCACCCCAATTCCTATCAGGATCAATGATAGTGTCCCAGAGCATAGTCACCACCCAAGGGCCCACCCAAATAAGTACATTTGAGCAAAAAAGAAATATATATATATTCCAATCATTGTCAGAGTCATAATAAGCGAAAACATTAATTACATAAGCAGTTACAATATGTTCAGTTGACTAGGTGATAAGATAATAGTTAGTATTTACCATCGGCTGAGCAAGACATAACTACTCAAAATACTAGTAAGTTATTACATAAAATGCTTATATCGGACACAAAACCCCAAAAGAATTAAAAGGCGGGGAAAATCCCCAAGTAACATCAGTGCCCATAGGCACAATCATCACAGGGGCAACCATTGCCGTGTTCCTTTGACACGTACTCAGGATCCTCTGCGCCAATACAATCATACTCCGCCGACTGTACATCTACGCCGACCAAGTAATCATCACCTGCATCAAAATCTAAAAGGTTGTGTACACAGGGGGTTAGCTCCACTGAGCCAGTGAGGGGAAAGGGGAGTGCACATACACAAAATCACATATAGTCCATGATGCATGTAATGTTAAATATACATTTTCCACCTAACAAGCAGTCTAAGTCATGGTATATGCTACTGTGATAACTCAGGAGACACTAAGGGTCACTTATCCTATCGCCCCAGTGAAACCTCAATTATCACAAGGGACCTACGCCGGTAGAAGGCATAGACCACCCATTGGTAGACCCCAAATAGTAGTTACTACCCCTGACCTGGCCTCTCCTACCTCCACAGACATCAGATGCTCCGACTATCCAACACGTAAACCCCTGTTGACAAGGGTCGTAGCATAAGGGAGCGTAAATCCTAACCACAGATATACTACATGCAATTCCTGTCGTCCCGAGAGATATTCTGGGTGCATCAACGTCCCATTCCATCTAGTACCTGGGTACCAGCACGGCATGACGCATACAAACCAGGATGACAATCGATATAATAATAAGAATTTTAGGATTCCGGCACCGACATACTCAACACCGTAACCCAATATAACAATGTAAAGCATCATATCCACATTTCATCAATTAATATACAACATGGTTTTATATGCAAAATGCAACATGACAAGAATAAATGCAAGCACATAAACCATTATGTAAGCCCAAACATCACCCAAAACCCACTCACACTTCGTTTTCTTGCCGTTTGGTGAGGTTTACCCTAATGCACGCACTACGGGTGACATTGGTTGCATGGAGTGCCAATTGATGGGGATAAAAGAAAAACATAATGCAATTACTGTCACCAGAAGTTTTAGGGAGGTGGTGCCACTAGACTCGAACAATATCTAGCTGGGAATTCTCCTGAAGTGGTCTCATGTCATATGGTCCCTATTGAGGTATCTAGGGTTATGCTTGAGTACATGAAGGGAGGGAGTAACAGGAAGGCTCAGAAGGAGAAGGCAAGGGTAGACCTTGAGGATGCAGTGAAGAGTACAACAGAAGACTATATGTTGATTATGGTGATGATGACAGTGATGATCATGTCCATGTTCTTGATGATATAGAGACTGAGCGAGAGGCTAGAGATTGGAAACAAGCACAGATGATGAGCAAAGCCACTTATCATGAGGATCAAGAGAGACAAAGAGAAGGTGGTAGTGGAGGAGCTGGTACCTCTAAAGCAGGTGCTAGTGGTAGTGGAGGAGCTGGTACATCTAGAGTAGGTGGTAGGCAGCCTGGGTTGCCTAATCCCTTTAGGAGATCACAGAATATGAGGGTAGCTCCGCCTCCACCATATCCAGTAGTACCACCACGAGTTGACCCCGCACTCTATCAAGCACCTGGTGTTTACAGAAAGAAAGGCAGCAAGCAACGAAAAATTAAAGGAGCATGAAAAAATCTGAAGGGGATGGTGAAGGAATCTATAGCTAAGTAGATGTTATACAATACCATCACAGCAAACACTACACAAGGCCCCTTTTATCAGACTATGATAGATTCCATTGCTAAGGATGCCCCAGAGTATAAAGGGCCCACCCCATATGAGATCATGAATGTTTATTTGCCCCAACAAAAGAGAAAGATTAAAGACTATATTGATGAAATGAGGGGGATGTGGGAGACCTATGGGGTGACTATCATGTATGATGGTTGGACTGGTCCTACAAGAAAGTCCATCATCAACTTTATGTTGTATTATGATAGGAGGACAGTCTTTCTCAAGTCTGTGGATGCATCCAAGGAGAAAAAGGATGCAAAGTTTATCTACAATCTGTTAAAGGACGTGGTAGATGATGTAGGAGTGGAGAACGTTATCCAGACTATAACGGACAACAGAAGCAACTACAAGAAGGCCGGTGAGAAGTTAATGAATAACAATAAGTATCGACTATTTTGGACTCCTTGTGCTGCCCATTGTATAGACCTCATGCTGAAGGATATGTGAAAGATCAAATGGGTATAACACGTTGTGGAAAAGGCAAGACAAATGACCAAGTTTGTCTACAACCATGGGTTTGTATTAAACCTCTTGAGGGAGAAGTGTGGGGGTGACTTAGTGAGGCCGGACATAACTAGATTCTCCACCAACTACATTGCACTTAAGAGTATTGAGACCAAGAAGTCCAGGTGGTAGGAAAACACAGGCTACCATTGCATCAGATGACTTTTAGTCAAAGCTTCGTAAAGTGGTACAAATTTTGGACCTAATGGTCAAGGTTTTACATAAAGTAGATTCTACTCTCCAGAGACCAACCATGCCACATCTATATACTACCATAAACTTGATGAATGAAGGTGTTTACAATGCGAATCCACGAAGTAGCAAACACTTTCTCAAAATTATCAAGGAGAGCTGCGAAAATCAACTTATGCATCTATTACATAGGGCTGGTGAGTATTTTATTTTATTTTTATGGAATTACATCTTTTAAAATTAATTTGAAAGATATATTACTAACTATTAAGGCATTGATAACATGTAATGTCAATTTTCAGCATACTATTTGAACCCCAAGTATCAATACAATCATAGGCTTGGGTTGAATAGTAGTCTTATAGAAGCAGTAAAGTAAGTAGTTGCCAAGTTGGAGCCGAACAGTAAATTACAATCTATATGCAACACTCAGGTTATTATTAATTCATTTAGAATTTCCTCAGTAAATATTAAATAGTAACGAGTCATTACTAATTTTAAATATTTTACAAACGAGTATAGATGAAGACTTTTAGGGATGCATTGGGGAGTTTTGGAACTAATGCTACAGAGCAAGGCCGGACATGCGGCGATGTTGGTACTCATTAGTCATTACTCAATTCAATATCTTATTCTTTAAATTATGTATGTATTGAAATTTTTAAAATGAATATAACATGTCTCTTTTGTTGTAATGCAGTTGAATGGTGGGTGTTGTATGAGGGTTCGACAGAGAACCTAAGTAAAAAAAAAACCTCTCCCATTGATTACCAGCACTAATCCTCCCCCACTTCCCTTTTTTTCTATTTTTCTACAACTTTCTTTGACCCACCCCCTAGCCTTATGTTTCCGCCAGCAACCAAAAAGAAAAAAGAAAAAGAAAGAAATAAAGTGTGAGAGATCTTTGTCCAAGTAACAGCTCGATAATCCTAAGCTCCCACCAACTCTTCAGTCGAAGTCATAGCTCCCTAATCGTCGAAGTTGCAACATCTCCTTGTCCAAGCCTGACTCGCTGGTTTCATGTCCAAGTCGAAGTCTTCATCGTTGTTCTTTCTCCAATGGTTGGAGACAACTTAAACACCTTCCCATTCTTCTCAATTTATCCCTTTTAGTTTTTTATTCTTTTACTTCCTAAAATGCCCTCCTTTTAGTCCAATTCCCTTGCACTTTTGTTATTTATTTATTTTTCTTCCAAAATTGTCCCTCCTTTTTATTTTATTTTGTCTTTCTATTTATTTCTTCCAAGTTTACCCTTCTAACCAATACGTTACAGTCCTTTTCTTCTCTTTAGTTTGAGCAATAAATTATAATTCCCATTATTTTCATAAACCCACTACACATGGAGGTTGAACTATATGAATTACTCCTTTCGATTAGTGATGGGTTCCATAAATTGTAGACAGAACTTTCTAATTTGAAGATAGGTTAATGTAGTCCTAGATAGGAATAGTCCCACTAGGAGCCAGGTAATGGGGTCACACACTAGGGCTGGGCGATTGGGACAGCATAGGCTAAGTTAGGGCAGAACTAGGGTTAAAACTAGGGGTTTGAGTTAGGGCTTTATGTAGTAATGATATGCAGGTTTTTAGGAAGCTAATGGTATATGTTTTGTTAGGTTTAACTAAGAAATTAAAATTCCAGAAATTTAGGTTTACGGTTTTGGGTTTTAGGTTTTAGAATCTAGGCTGAAACTAGGGTTTAGGATGGGATTTCAGGGCTGGACTTCAGGTCGAGTTTTACTGGCAGTGAGGGGGTGGTTCGACTGAAATTTGGTTGGGTTTTGATGGCTGGTTAGGTCTAGACAGGTTTTAGGGTTTTTGGATTTTAATGGTGATGGAGGGATTTAGGGTTTTTTATGGATAGTTGAGGCTGCAACTGAGATCGAGTGGGAGGGTTACTGTGATGGATCTGTGGTTAAAATCTGAGTGTAAACTAATGAGGGAATAGGGCTGTAATGATTATAAATGAAACTAGGGTTATGGGATTGATTAGGGTTTTAAAGCCTATGATTGTAACATTACCATCCCCTTCGGACAGAACCTTGTCCTCAAGGTTCTACTGAGAATCCATGGACAACTGGAGCTGAAACTCCTCAAGGTTCTACGGTAAAGCTTGTACATTGATCCCCGGATCAAACACAAAACGTATCATAATCGGCAGCTGGGTGGTGGCATTCATGGGGTTGTGGTATCCACCTGGATCAAAAGGTTGAAGGAGCTCATTCAGTCCAACATTATCACAAACAAGTGGCGGTTGGGAAAGTTGCTGAAATTTCAAATGGAATGAAGTTGATATATTGGGATCTCTAATTAATGAAGCCATTTCATTTGCAGCCTGTTCCTTAGGATCTTGAGACCTTTCCGCATCCATGATCCTGTGAAGTGCTAGAACATATCTAATAAACATGCAATTGGGATCCAGTGGCACATTTTGAATAAAATCATGTGCTTCTTGTACCCACCCTGCCCTAGTAAGCAAATCAACAATGCCACCATAATGTTCTATCTTAGGCATGATCCCATATACTTCCCTCATCTTCTTGAAGTACTCAAATCCCTGATCCACGCTTCCACCATACCTGCAAGCATACAAGATCCCAACAAAGGTAATCTCAGTGGGAACCAATCCCTCCCTGCACATCAGATAAAAGAGATCTAAAGCAACATTGACACTTCCATTCATCCCACACCCCAATATCAATGCAGCCCACAAAACCACATCTCTTCCTAAATACAATCCTAGCCACAGACGCCTCCCAATATTCCACCTGTGGACATTCTTACCATGTCTCAGCCAGCCTAATTGGCTACAAATAAAAAACAAGCTAATCATAACCACAACATCAAGCTGAATACCTTCACCAACCATCTCCCTAAACACCATCAAACCCAACACCAGTTTTCCCATATAAGCCATCATTATAAGGGAAAAACAAAACCCCTGTAAAGATGGATCCAACATTGCTCATGTGATTGCTCAACATCCAGCCCATAATGCATGCACATAAGAAATATAGACTGATCCCAGTCAAGCACACCCCTAGGAACCGAAGTAGTAGAAGCAACACAAATGGTAGTTCAAATGATAAAATCAACGAATCAAATATACTTACTGCTCCAAATGAGTCACCAACAATAGAAGCAATTACCCCCATCCCATCATTCAGCAACAGGGCAGAACAATCTCTGAATGGGCAGTAAAATATTTGGGGCTCACGAATTAAAGACTCACAGAGAGCAACCTTTCACTTTTCACATTCCTCGGGTGCAAGAATTAAAAGACATGATTCAAGCTCTAACGTTTCTTCACAACTCAACTCTGAGTACTTTATACTAGTTATCTTCTCTTCTAACTTGGATATCACATAACTGCTAATGCACTCACAACAGAATACATGGGTGCAACCAATTACAAAAAATGATTTGAAATCCCACCTGAGTTCAAAGCTGATTTCGCATTGGAAGCTATTGCAGGAGAAGACGGGCTCCAAGCAAATCCTCCATCTCGACACACTTCGATTCTCCTTCCTTGAAGAAAACCATTTTTCCTCTATCGTTACTTCCTTGAGATGGGTACAGACTTGCCGAGTAAAGGATCTTTTCACTCTCGAATAGTCTAGTAAACAATCTTTCCCCAGCAAAATCAGAAGCGGTAAGGCCAAGGTGGCCCATGTCGATAGATAGGTGCTGATCCAGAAGACTCGAGAAGAAGGTCGAAGACAGACCCTCTAGGACCCAAGAAAATACCAGAAGACTTGTCTGCGCAACCGCGAAGCATTGCTGTTTCTTTCTTGCCTGTGCATAAGCAATAATCCTAGATTTCCAAGAAACCACATCCCTATTGAAAGGTTTCACGAACACCTTAAAAGCCTTATCCAATTCCCCGTATGCAGCATAGAAATGAATGAGAGAATTCAGGATGAAAATATCTGAACCCCAATAGGCTATAATGACCATGCCATGAAGCACTCTTCCCTCGCGCAAAGCTGAGAGCTCTGATGCTGCCTTGATTGCAATGGGGTAAGTGTATTTGTTGGGTGGGTGAAGACACTGATGGAGCATTTTGGAGAAGAAAAGGAGGCTATGGTTGGGCATTGGTCTAGGAGCGTATGCACGAATGAGGGTGCTCCAGGTGAAAACATTTGGTTGGGGAATCTGGTCGAACACCTTTCTAGAATAATCGAGACTCGAGAAGAGAGAGAAGGAAAAGAGGAATGCAACCAGCTAAGTAGTGTTGGTGGTTCGCTTGAAATATCATTCCAACGATTCAGGGGTGGTGGGCATGGTGGAGAGAACGGAAAACCCCAGAAGTCTTCACCATTTGCATCCATGGGTGCTCCAAGAAACGGAGAGGGAATGAACAGATGATCCCCTTCAAACTCAACCAAGCCAATGATCTTCTGTTGCAATGATTCCTGCAATAAGACTGCCATCGATCCCCTTTTTCTGAATCTTGCAAATATCGCTGATGCAACTGGAACTTGGTTCGTGAAGACTGGAGCGACCTCCGAATCAACGATCTCTAAAGCGACGATCTTCAAAGCAATTGGTCTCTGAACGATGAAGGCAGGACTGAGCTCTGATGCAACCGGATTCTGGCCCATGACGGCAGGAATTGAAGCCCCATCAAACTCAACCGACATAACGCCAGAATCGTCTTCTTGCTCCACAGATTCAGGGTCTGCCATGCCGTTGGAATTTTCTTCATCCATTGATTCACGTATCAAACGTTGAAGTTCTTTTGATTGCTCATTGATTACCGCAGAACTCAAACACAGATCTGCTATGTTGTTTTGCATCTTGAAACTGTTCTTCTTGCAATCAAACAACAAGGCACGAATGTCCTTCAATTCTTGAGCAAGGGTGAACAATGGGGTGAGGCGGAGTTCGTCGACCATGGTTGGTTGTCGATTTCTCTCAGTGAAAGCACCAATGTTAAGAACCTAGATCTGGGGAGGAAATGATCCAGCAGGTCGGACCAATGTTATGAATCTGATGAAGTGGTGCAATGACGGAAGAGAAGCGGGGATAGAAGAAGAAGAAGACAAAGAAGGAAGAGAAAGCAAAAGAGAAGGAGAGAAGAAGAAATAAGTGGAAACTGAGATTTTACTATTCATGTTTTTTACAATCGATCCATACACTATATAAAGCCATTTCTCAATCAAATTACCCAACTACCCTTAACCACTAATTACCCATCTACCCTTAACCACTAACAGAGTCCCCTAAACCCTATGATTGTAAATTTGTAACATAGTTTCCTTTTCCCCCAATAATTCGAGCATAAGAGGACTTCGTCGCGACTCTCGGTGTTCCTTACTACTTCTTGTTGACTTCAAAGAATCCTCCAGAAAGCCAAGTCTTCTCCTCTTCCTCTACTCTGCTTTTCTTCCTTTCTTATAATCTACTGTTACAGTTGTTCTAGCAAACTACGGCAAAGACGCAAAGCGAATTCTTCCTTTCTTATAATCTACTGTTACAGTTGTTCTAGCAAACTACGGCAAAGACGCAAAGCGAATTCTTCCTTTCTCTGGTCTGGTTTTCTGTTTATCTAACCTTTGTCAATGGCGTCTGATCTTGAGAAGAGGGCTAAGGAGGCCTTCGTGGATGATAATTTCGAGCTTTCTGTTGCTCTTTATACACAGGCCATCGATATCGACCCCAATAATGCATATCTTTATGCAGACCGTGCCCAAGCCAATATCAAGCTTAAGAATTTTACTGGTATTCACTCCTTCCTCTCCCTTCCGCTTCTTCCTGTCTTCCCTGTCTCGTGTAGGGAATTCGAGGGTTTCGAGACATTTTTTTTGTTCTCACCTCTAGCAGTAGCATGATTGTACGCTTGGAAATGAAGCTTTCTTTTGACCTTACTGGGTGCTTTACTTGCGTTTTTGTTGAAATTCGTAAATGTACTGTTGGTGTTTGTTCTGAGATGTAGATATATTAGAAACTTGTGATGTTGTAGGGAAAAAAAGAAGAAGCAATTTGGAGAGAGTTTATGAGTGAAATTGTTTACTATTTGTTAAGATCCACACTAGTATTTATTTTTATTCATCTTCATAATTGTTGACTTTGTCTATCTGTCTAGATGGTGACTAGGGAGACCTTTTTCAAGTTTTTGTACTGGTGATGTTACTTTGTCTGGAAGACTGGAAGTAACATGCTTCCTCGCATATTAAGCAGTTTTAAGTGATATGTATTCCTTCCCAATGAAAAATTAAGAGTTGCAAAAGTTAGAAATAAGGAAGGATGTTAAGTTTAAGAACTTGTTGGGTAAAGAAAGATCGATCATCTGTTGTTGCATTTATGACCTGAAAGAATTTATTTCTCTTTTTTGTGATGGTTTTCGCATAGGTCATATATATATATAAATATATATATAAAACACCTTAGCAAGCTATGTGTATTATCGAAAATATAGTAGATTACTTTTAGGAGGTAACCATGTGCTGTATTGGAGTATTCTAGTTTTGAATTTAGTTTATGAAAGATTCTAAATTTATATGCATTTTCTGAGCAGAGGCCGTTGCTGATGCAAACAGAGCAATTGAATTGGACTCTTCAATGGCTAAGGCATACCTACGCAAAGCGTGAGTCCCCTGTGCTTAATAGTAGACATTTCCAGCCTTTTTTGGGGGTGGGGGCTAATAGACGCTTCCAATTTGATTTGCATTTTGTTCTGTCTTCTAATTTTATTTCTTAATTAATATTGTAAACTTCTTGTAACATTTGTACAATTTCAATTTTACAAGTACAGATTTAAAAATGCCTCTTCTTCATAATGTATGGATTACCAATTTCCACCCACTTGGAGGATATTTAAGTGTATTTGCTGCATTGGGGTTTTAAAGTACTTTGTTTTTATGTAGGCACTAAGAGCTATTCAGCCAAAATGATGATGTTTAATTTTTCATCTAGTGGGTTATAAATTGATTATAAGTTGTCATCTTGAGAATATAAATGAGTTTTTGTTAGCCCGTAAATTGAGTTCAAGGTGTCCCTTGCCATAGTTATTTCGACTCCTCATTCAACTTGTGATCCACTAATGCTGATTATACATCCCTTGTCTCTATACAGACACAAACAAAATGTTGCATTTACATAATCTTGTATCTGGAGAGGCTATAGTGGATGGCCCTCAGTTAGCATGTTTCTTTCTCATATTGAGTTTTTGAACTTATATGTTTTTGTCTACAGTACTGCATGTATCAATCTTGAAGAATATCAGACTGCTAAAGCAGCCCTTGAGGCAGGGGCATCTTTAGCGCCAGACGATTCAAGGTTTACCAGTTTGATTAAGGACTGCAATGACTGTATCGCAGGTGTGTATTTGCTTGTATTGTAAGTTTAGAATAATTTGGTTGGCTAGCTATTCACTATCAGTTTAGATCACAGTATCTTAAGATCTTCTTAGTTTCTTTTTTTTTTGGTCTATAGGGTATGGAATTGTGATCTAGTTGATCAAGGTTTTGATTTTAAGCTTCTCCAACCCTGTGATCTTCAGATCTTTGTAGTGCCTTTTTTTATGTGCAGTATGGAATTGTAATCTAGTTGATCAAGGTTTTGATTTTAAGCTTCTTCACCTATATGGTGTTTCAAGCACCTAGTGATGTAAGGTTGTATTTGACTAAGCAAACCAACCCCAAGACAGGATCTTACAGAGAATAATTTCTCCAGAATTCAAGATACACCTTCAAATGGTCTCAACAGATTAGCAAATCTCAAAATCAACTTCACACACACTCAGAAATCAACCAAAGAAACAGAAAAGAGAGAAGAGAGAAGATAGGAATAGGACAACTGGATTGAGTTTCTCACTCTCTCCTGGGCGTACCCAGTGCACGAGGCTCCCGCCACTGCGGGGTCTTGGAGGGTCATAATGTACGCAGCCTTACCCCTGCTTTCGCAAAGAGGCTGTTTCTAGACTCGAACCCGTTACCTCTTGATCACAATGGAGCAACCTTTACCATTGCATCAGGGCCCACCCTCAATTTAAATCCTAACTAACCTTCTAATTTCAGATTACATATAAGTTTACTAATAAAACCAAAACAGGAACAAATCTCAATAGAAACCTATCTAATGAAACTTGTTATAACAACTGTAGGAGTCCTCTGCATATTGGCCATTGAGTCTTCAATTTGCATTCACTAACTGTCCGTAGGCCCACTTGTTTGCTAAATATCCTCCCAACAGAGCTGATCGATATCTGTTCAATTCTGGAAAATAAGCCCTTCACAACAGGCTGGCCAATAGTCTGCAAATAAAACTAATCAATCGCCTCATAATGTTCTTGAAATAAACTGCTCAATATAATAGGAAATAGGACAGAAACTATCTCCTCCTTAAGTAGGTCGTGGGTTCAACTCAGGAAACAGCTTCTCTGCGAATCAGCGGTAAGGCTGTGTACATATGATACGCCCCTCCCCAGACCCTTCAGTAGTGGGAGCCTCGTGCACTGGGTTCACCCTTTTTGTTTGCTGTTGAAACTGTCACCATAGTGAGGATGAAAGTTAGGTTGGTAGTGGAACACTATTAGAATTGATTATTGGACTGGAACTCTGGAAGAGTAGACTCTGTGGGATTTTCGGGTTTAATTGGAGACAGAAAACAAAAAGTGAAGGAATAGAAGGAAGTAGAAGGGGTTCAGAGTAGGTTCTTTGCATAGGATTACTGTGTAGTAGAATTTAATCCTAGACCACCAATGAAAGAGGTTGGTATGGTTCATCTTGTGCACAACAATCACAATAGGTTTAAATTCTAAAGGAATTGTTGGAGGGCAACATTTAAATACCTTCTAAACTCAGTTACCATGAAATTCTGGGAGCCGCCTTCTTTAGCAACTAATAGAAGAGGGCTAAAGGCCTACTTAGAATGGAAAATAAAATTTAATTTTGCCATGAACTTCTACGTGATCGGTAATTTGATCACCACTTGCTCATATTTTGTAGGCATTTTTTAATCTTGTATCTGACAGAATAATAATTGAAAGTAATGCTATGTTAAAAATTTCTGTCAAATTTGACTCATGAAATCAAGTGGCCTGACATGATTGTGATCCCATACATCATGTGCATGGATACCATTGAACTACATCAATGGTGCTTCATGCAGCCATGCGTGCTTTAGATGCTGTACTGTTTCGAGTTCATGTAGTCTCCGTCAGACTTAAGAGCTGCTTATCGAAAGAATTTCAATTGACTAATTCAATTCAGGGAAGAGATTTTCCAGGCTGCCCTCTTGGAAAGGAGTTTCTGGTGGCTCTTAAATATATGCCACATGGTAGTTTAGTTGGGGTCCAGTTCTGTAGACAGGTAGACCATAGACCCCATGGTCCTATGTTCATATGCAAATTTCGGCCCCAGCTGGAATTTGCCAAGTGACAAAATAGAGTTTTGAAAATCCAGTACTGTGGTACAATAAACAATAGTGGTTGAAGTAACCGTAGACGTGCATAGACATGATGCATGTCAGTACAGTGTCGGGCTCCTCTCCAATGAGTCCCCAATGAGGCATCCGACGGCTGGGCTGGCTGGCACACATCCCGATGTGCGCTCGATAAGTGTCCAATGAGGCATCCAATGGCTGGGTTGGCTGGCACACATCCCAACGTGCACTCGGGGATGCCTCATTGGGCATGCCCTGGGCAGTGGGCTCATTGGAGAAGAGCCGGGTTCGTCAATACATTGGAGGCCAAGGGTATTTGATTAAATTAGGTTTTGAATTTGGAGTGTAGCCTATCCCCAGTCAAAATTGCCATATCACTCTTCCATGTGGCAAAAATAAAGCATTTTCCAAGAGGTTCTTTTTCTTTTGAGCCTCTTGAACAAACTTTGAGTTCAATTTATATGTCCAAGGAAAATATTTAATTCTATTGTTGGCTTGGATTCACTCCATGATTATCATTATGGAATTGCAGCAGTTTTCTGTATTAGAGGTTAACATTTTATTTGTAATGAAGAGGATTGTGAGTGGGGAAGCAGCAAGGAAAATCAATATGTTAGCTAAGGGTCTTCATAGTCTCATTTTATGAAATATATATATTATCTGTCATGATGGATTTTTCTTATGTTCATTAGAGGAAACTGGTGATATAACTAAGCATTCAACACAAAGTACTCTACCAAATGCTGTGACTCCTGCTGAGTCACATTTATCAAATGGAACTGTAAAAGATTCTGTTCTGAGTCAGGAAAGCCCGCAACCATTGGTGACATCAGCCAAACCAAAATACAGGTACTTTTGATTTATGTAATAACCATGCTTGTTCTGTACAAAACATTTTGCCTCCTAATTTTTTACTCCAATTATTCAAACACATGCAAAAAGGATGAAAAAGAAATTTGTGGTTTGAATAAAGAAAGGCTCTTATTCCAGGGGACCACACTGAAATTGTTCCACCTTTTTGTGAAATTGTAATCAGTTGTGCCTCTGCCGTAATAATTTTCCTAACTCAATTTCAATTTGAGTTGGTCTAATGTGGGACTGTTTGAGTTAAAATAAAACCGCAAGCGTACGGGTCAATCGTAGCTACGGGTTGAACACGAGGAAATATATGCCACTCTATTTAACTAATTTAAAAGTAATGCAAAGTGAACCAAGTTAATTAAATTACTAAATTAATGGTAATTAAACTAACGGATCCTAACTCACAAGCATCTAACAAATTACGCCTCTACGGGATTAAGTTGGCGTCCTAATACATGAACATCTAACTTATCAAACTAACGCAAATTGGGAGTAATTAAAAATAAAATCCTATACTAACGCAAGTTGGAAGTAATAAAAATGCAGCCACACATCCACATCCACATAAATAAAATAACCACATAAACAAAGTAACCACAAAAGAAAAATAAAAGAAATAGAGGGAGAAGAAGAAGAAGAAGAAGAAGGAGAAGGAGAGAATGAGATTGAGAATTTAGAGAATGCAAACCTAGATGTGCTTGAACCGGATTAATTGAAGAAGCTTGAATGAATACTTGCATGAACTTACCATGGCTTCCTCTTCTAAATCTCCAAGTCTTGTCATCAACATAGGAGCTTAGACTAGGGAGCTTAAAACTAAAACTATTACAACCATATTGAAGACATTAAAGCATAAACTAAACCTATTACAACCATTAACTAATCTTATGAAAGCAAAATTAAGAACTTGAAAGAGCTAATCTTATGAAATCAAAACTAAGAACTAAAGCCAAAAATAGGAGAAGAAGAGAAAATTTCACTAAGTGAATGAACAATTTACAAAGGAGAGGGTAGGGGAATTTATAGGGGGAAGAGAGGAGAAGAGAGAAGAGGGAAGTGTAGGAGAAATATTCCCTAAGAAAGAGAATATTCTCTTCTCCTTCCTCTTTTACAATGCCTTAAATCTCAAGAAAAAAAGAAAAAATAGAAAGAGGGAGAGAAGAGATATTAGTTACATAGACTTTCTATTTCTAGAAAAGTAAGTTCCTAATTCTAACTTGTGTTTCCTTTTCTTTGTAGATATCTTCTCCAAGCAATAAGATCAAAGCATCTTCAACCTTCCATAGATGAGAAATTATCTTTCAAAATAAATCTTTCCCAAGTGAAATTCTAGAAGTGCCCTTGATAAGTTGGAGGAGAGAGAAAGGGTGATGACTAGGATTCCTTCAAGAATAAATAAAATATCCATTTTGTCCTTCAGAAAACGTGGAGCATGGGGTGCTTATATAGGCCTCACCATTGTGTTCCTTGCGAAAAATGACCCAAATTTCGTCCAATTTGGAGTTGGGGAGCCCAAGATATCTCAAGTTGAAGTTGAACTGTCCAGGGCCCTCCAAATGGAATCTTTCGAGTACAGGAAAGTAATTTCTGATAATTGCGTTAAGGCCCCTGGAATCCGAACTTTCGCTTCACTGTCCCCAGTCGACTGTCAATAATTACAAATAAACCCTTGCAGACCATTTTCGTACGTCGTTACGGAAACGGCCGTAACTTCTTCGTTTCAACTCGGAATCAAGTGCTGTTTGTACCGTTGCGAAGCCGACTCGATGGGCTATGCATCCATACTATTAACACCTCTAAAAAGCTTTAAAAAAATCTCCTTAGCATCATCTCCTCCATTTTCACAAGAATTCACTTAAACCCTGAAAAGCACAAGAAAGCACCGAGTAACTCTGTCCAATGTGGTAAAATGTATGCTTTATGCCCTAAGATTTCACACATAAATGTGCTCATCAAGGACCTTTCCCAGAATAAAGGCATGCAGAATATGCAGTCACCAAGGTTTCTTAAGAGTCTTATGTCAGAATGTTATTTCTACAATTTATTACTAGCATACATCAGGTACATTACTTTGAATAAAATGAGAAATTTAATTCTTTATACTGCTGCTTCAACTTCTTGACTTTATGTCTAAAACACAGGTATGAATACTACCAGAAGACAGACGAAGTAGTTGTGACCATATTTGCTAAGGGAATACCATCCAAAAATGTGGCTGTTGAATTTGGTGAACAGATTGTATGTTTCTTCTTCAATCGTATACTTCATTTTTGTGTAATTGATTTTCATTGGTTTACAGTTGGATCCTCATATCATTAAAAGATGGGGCTAAGAAAAATCTGTTCATTCTTCACTTGCAGCTAAGTGTTACCATTGATGTTGCTGGAGAAGATCAATATATTTTTCAAACTCGCTTGTTTGGGAAGGTACTCCTCATCATGGACTTTAAGTTTTAATACTCTATTTCGCTGCTCTACTGTTACTCCATCAACTATAAGTAAAGTACATTGAGGTGATATTTCATATTTTTTGAAAACTGCGATTGTAAATGTGTCCTGTCTTCAGTTTTGAATGGTATCACTGGGACATGTAATTTCGTACATTTGTAGTGGAGTATGAATTCCCCATTTGCACCACTTAAATAGTTGTTTTGATTGTCAAATCTTTTGTGTGTTTGGCTGTGGAAAAAGAACAGATAATACCTGAGAAATGCAGATATGATGTTCTGTCAACCAAAGTTGAGATTCGACTTGCAAAAACTGAAGCCATCAACTGGACGTCTTTGGAATTCAGTAGGGGAAATACAATTACACAGAAGATCAATGCCCCATCAGGTGAGTGTCTGAACTTGTAAATACATGTCTTTTGTATCTATGCTCTTGTACTTCCAAGGTTGATAAACTTGTGTAGTTCATCCACTTCATTGGCCGTGCTTGCACTTTTGTTGCTAACTCTCTTTCTGCAAGTAATGTGGGTCTCTTTCCTTGCTTGAATCTTGAATGAATATGCTTAGTTAAGGGATCTTCTGAATAAATTGGTTCATTTGAAGAGCTCCACACTGTATTGCTGAAGACTCTATTACCATGTATTTAATATCTATACTTGGTTATTATTTAAGTTGGAGGTACTGGAACTGCTCGACCTACATATCCATCTTCAAGAACGAATGCAGTTGATTGGGATAAGCTAGAAGCCGAAGTCAAGAAGGAGGTTTGTAGTAACCTTGTAGCTTTGACGTGGAAGCATTTTCATTGTATTTGTATTTGTAGTTTACTCTATGTAGGTCAATTAATCCCCTAAACTGAGATCATTTGTTAATTGAATTCTGAAACTGCTTTTGTTTGGGCTTTCAGGAGAAGGAAGAAAAGCTAGATGGAGATGCAGCTTTGAATAAACTGTTCCGGGACATATATCAAGATGCTGATGAGGACACCCGGCGAGCCATGAGGAAATCTTTTGTAAGACTTGCTTTCACTTTTTGTTTCTATGGTTTTGTTTATCTGTCACAGCTAAAATGCAAGTTCCCTTCTATACTGCTCTTGTTATCTTTTCCAGCATTGCAGTTAATGATGAAATTTAAGTCAAAAGATTCCCTAGATTACCTTTTGGCAATTGTTTATTCGCTATTCTAGCAAACCTTCTTAATTGTAGCAATAATATGCTGAATGATCTGGCGAGATTTTGTAACTAAAAAGAAAATTTCCATCTTCATCCAAAAAATTAACATTCTTGTTTCCTTCTTGGTGTTTGACTGCAGGTGGAGTCGCATGGGACAGTTTTGTCCACAAACTGGAAAGAAGTGGGTGCAAAGAAGGTGGAAGGCAGTCCTCCAGACGGCATGGAGCTTAAGAAATGGGAGTATTAGATTGTTCAGTGGCTCGATTCTACTGCAGATTCTGTGATTCCTTCTCTCTCTCTCTCTCTCTCTCTATATTTTTTTTTTGGGTGTCCAGGGTGTTCAGATGCTCTCTTATTGGAAATTTGGGGAGTATGTGTTAGTCTCTGTTTCAACTTGTCAAACTGTCAATTTTAAATGTTTTTTTAGATGGAATCTATAGATCTGTGTTTATTTTTTTTCAGCTTTGGCAACCTTAATTGTTTTAATTTTATTTTGAGGTTTGTTGATACTCTGGTTTTTTTTAGTACATTTGTCTATAGTTTAGTCCTAAAATGTACGTAGGACTGGCTCTGTGGCCAGCTAGCCAACCTCTCGAGACTAAAGTTCGTGTGATCACAATTGAATCGTTTAATCCATTAATAGAGTAGGAATTGAAATTGGATTGGTTGATTTCAGTTGAATTGGAATCATTTTTGGCAATGCATTCTGGATTTCTAGGGTTTTGACTGCTTCTAAATTAATTCTGAGTCAAATCTGGATGAATCTGTGGAGGATGACCGTGTTGTGGATCCCACTTAAGACGTTAAAGAGAATGGTATTATTTGCGTATTGCTGTATGATTACGTAATCACGTTTGTTCATCTAGTCAAATCACTCCCGGTGAAAATAGAATTTAGCTCGGCTCCAGGGAGCCCAGCACGCTTAGGGTGCTGTTAGCCGTTGGGCTGTATCACAAACATCTTTAGGCATGTGCCGAGATGTTTGCGGTACAGCTTGACCGCCGGATGCCTCCTTGCAGCACCTTGGGTGCTGGGTTCTCTGGAGACGATCCTGATCTGTAAAAATAAGCATCCATAAGTGTTTTACGAGAAGGATATCCTCTAATTCCTGAACTATTATAAAATCAAAACTGAAATTTACCTTTTTAAATCATACTAAAGTGAACCAAATAAGAATTGGTATGGTTTCAGTATGAATCTTATTATGTATAGTAATTATAAATTATGTATCTCAATATATATTATGAGAAAAAGATCTCTATTTGATGGGGTTTCCTTCATAATGAAAGCAATCTTATCCCTATTTCACAGAAAAACTGTGTTACCAGAGATTTGAACCCGTGACCATTGTATCATGGTCTAACCTCTCTTCCATCTATCTCATAATAACGTTATTACTTTATTTCAAAGAATTAACCAAAAAAAAAAATTCTTTTTCAAAGAAAAGTTGATAAGAGCTATTATATCTCAGATAAATATCAAGATAAAAACTTAAAATACTTCCAAGGTCACACCATGTCCTCTTCATTAGGAAAATATCGAACATATCGATCCGATAAAGACCACGCCTCTACTGAGTTAAAGTCTATTTGCTGACTTGTTCTTTGGTCGATCTCTCTTGCTTCTACCTGGATCTTGCCTCCTGCTATCAGGGTTTTAGTGAGTGGTATTGTATGAGCATCTGTCTATGCTGATTTCAATTCGATGTTGATCCGAATAAATCATGTTTTTTTTTTACGTACCTCTTCTGAGGTATTACGTAATTACAAAAAAACTCTTTAATTTTGAAAAATTCTATGTGCCCTTATGAGGCTTTTGAAAGTTAATACATGCCCCCATTTTGTTAGTGTGAGACTAACAAATTTAAAAACAAGAGATAAATTGACAAAAATATCCTTTAAAAAAAAAAATAAAAAAAAGAAGAAGCTGTAACACGATCTTCCCCGACTCGTAAAATGAAGATGAGTTGCAGGCTGAAAATAATAAAAATAAAGAAAGAGACCAATAAAATAAACGATGCCCAACGATTCTAGAAGTTTTGGCGGTGGATCGATTTAAGCTTTGGACTCTCCCACCCTCGCTGCCTCTGTAATTCGTCGTTGTTCATGCGTCTTATACAAAGTTGCTGCAGTCTGGAACACAACACCAACAATCTTTTAAGTAACGAAGTGAAATGAGAAGGGCAAAATATCTCGAAGATCCAACTTGTTCTTAGAACCAATTCACTTGTAATTGCGTTTGCAGATCATTCTTTTCCGTATATTTGGACCAAAACCCTATTCAGTTTTTCCTTTTCATGATCCCCTATTTGCATCTTTCTCTCTATTTCTTACAGCTTCATTGTCAATCACTCTTTGACCCTTTTCTTCTTTCTTCGTCTTAAATCCCGCAATTCAGTTAAAACCCGCTTCTCTTTCCCTTTAAACCAAGACCCATTTATGTTCAAAGTAACATGATTGATCGGGTACAGTCTCATTTTTTTTCTCTATTTGTTCTTCTGTAATTTTGTTCGTTTCGATCAGATGATTTCAGAGCTTCCATTTCCCATTTCTTCTTCTCAAATCCGACCTGTAATTCTTTATTAAAACCCATTTGATTGGCCCCGTCTAGAGAAACTCCCTTATTACACAAAGCCCTTTGATGAATACATTTACTAACAACATTGCTGCTTCAAATCCAGCAGACGTTTAAGAAACACTTTCTTCAAGGGGAAAATATCTGAACCCATTAAATTTTCAGCAGTTCTGATTGTTTCCAATCATGAATCCTTCACGCCCAAGAGAAAACTTCAGAAGTCAAATGAATAGGTAAGAGGAAAAAAAAAACAGTAAAGGTACATTCCAAGAGCCATTCACATAAATTCTTGGAATTTATCAACATTGGTCCTAACACAGCTACAAGACAAACATCGATAAACATCTTACCAAGGAAGAATAACACACTGGTTATACTATTCAAGATCCAAGACCAATCGCAGGCAGAGTGGTCATTTCAAATATCCGTGTCAGGGCAAAAGGACGAGGACGATCATGTGCTCAAATAGCGTTCTCTTTCCCAAAGATTTATTATGCCACTACTTACCTCTTAAAACATATGACAAAAGGCTCCTGTTATTGGTTAAAAGCTTCATGCGAGCTTAATCTGAAGTTCTAGAATCAAAATTCAATTATTTATGTAAACGAATATACAGAGAAGGACAACCTTGTTGTAGGCAGAAAACATTGAATGTTTCTGGTTCTGGGTTCAGTTACAGGCTCGTCCCTGACGGCAGATCTGCCATGTCCCTTTTTATCTCATGTTTGCCAAGCAGGTTATGTGTGTTTAAAAACTAGATCTTGAAACGATGCAAGCGGGCATTCAAAGAGCAAACCAATGACGTATGATAAAATAGCATTTACATTAAAGGACGGAGAGGTCACACTCATTTGAGTAGGAGAAAATTAAGACGCAAAGGAGGAAAACACTAGCATACACTGGCCCAGCAAAATAATATCACATCGATGAATTCAATTAAGTCGAAATGTTGAATTGGATGAGAATCCCTGAAACTGATTCTAATTCAGATTCCAGACAGATCAGAATCATTCGATTTCAATTCCTATTTCAAACAATTCGTAATTGATTTCTAGGGTTCATGCCGATTCTAACCAATTCTGAATGGATCAGAATGAGAATCTTTGTTTTACTTAGACAGATTATGCATGCGTTATGTATAAACCCAAGTCAGCAAAAACTGTAATACAGATGAAATAGGCCATAGGCAGTCTCAGTTATACACAACATAATCCATTGAAGAGGAAAATGACTGTTGAAAAGCCTCAACAAAACCAGGCCTTGCAAACATTAAACTTCCTAGCAGAAGAAACTAATCAGAACCCACCATAAACCATTGGAGCTTAGCATGGGAACTGGCCTATACAATGTCACGTCTGTAAAATAAGACTTCTCAAGTTGTCATCCTTTGTGAGCTGAGTTCAGTTGACAGCATATCTCTTCTTCTATGATCTCTGGGAGCATAATTTCTCACCCTCCTAGTGTCTGTGTTTACTACCGAACATAAGATAGTACGAGCCAACTTGCTTCCAATGAGAGAAAACATCCACTGGAAACTTGTTTAAAATGAGAGACAAATCATCCATTGTACAGTAATAATCTAAAGCCATACTAAGGTTTTGATAGTTGCTAAGATTAAGAAAGTTCTACATTGCAGGGCACTCAAAAGGAGTTAAGACATTAAACGATAGAAGAAGGAATTATATAGCTTAGCAGTAAATGAAAAAGGAGCTAACCGATAATTTAAATTAAAAAAAAAGTAACACCTATAGAAAAACAAAAACCCCTTAAACAGGTTCACCGGCAAAAACACTAAGACAGGAGTATAGAAAACCCGTGCACCTAACTATGCACTCCACACGCAACAGCAGCTTTTTTATTTTATTTTTATACTCTAATCAACTTCCTCCATCTTGCTTTCCTCGTTGGCATCTTCCTCCAGTGCGGGCATATCTGTTTCATCACCGACTGTTTCTTCCTCATCAATGCTCAGACCCAACTTCAGCATCCTGTGGATCCTGGTGGCAAAGGTGTTAGGATCATCTAGGCTGAAACCAGAGTTCAGGAGGGCAGTCTCAAAGAGCAGTAAGACCAAGTCCTTGATCGACTTGTCGTTCTTATCAACCTCAGCTCTCTTCCTCAACTCCTCCATAATGCCATTGTCAGGATTGATCTCCATGGTCTTCTTACTGGACATGTAAGATCCCATGCTGTTGTCCCTAAGAGCCTGAGCCTTCATGATCCTCTCCATATTTGCAGTCCAACCGTACTCTCCGGTCACCAAGCAGCAAGGAGAATCAACGATTCTGTCAGAGACAACAACCTTCTCAACTTTGTCACCCAAGATGTCCTTGACAGTCTTGCACAGATTCTCAAAAGACTTGTTCCTCTCTTCCTTCTTCTTCTTTTCTTCCTCAGTCTCATCCTCAAGCTTCAGACCTTCCTTGGTTGCAGAGACAAGCTTCTTCCCATCGTACTCCTTCAGTTGTCCCACGGCATACTCATCGATGGCATCAACCATATACAGAACTTCGTAGCCCTTCTTCTTGAGCCGTTCGAGGAATGGGGAGTTCTCCACAGCCTTCTTGCTCTCACCAGTAATATAGAAGATGTCCTTCTGTCCCTCCTTCATCCTGGTGACATAGTCCTTCAAGCTGGTCGTATCATCACCACTCTTAGTTGAGTGGTAACGAAGCAACTCAGCAAGCTTTGTCCTGTTCTGGCTGTCCTCGTGAATACCCAACTTCAGGTTCTTGGAGAACGCCTCGTAGAATTTGCCGTAGTCCTCCTTGTTTTCAGCAATCTCAGCAAACATCTCCA
Organism: Telopea speciosissima; assembly: GCF_018873765.1. Taxonomy (NCBI): domain Eukaryota; kingdom Viridiplantae; phylum Streptophyta; class Magnoliopsida; order Proteales; family Proteaceae; genus Telopea; species Telopea speciosissima. The sequence goes on along the minus strand of NC_057916.1, from coordinate 82,132,865 downwards.
TGCATTTCTTCACAAGGTTCTTCCTGATAACCTTTAGAATCTTATTCTGCTGAAGCATTTCACGGGATATGTTAAGTGGTAGATCATCTGAGTCTACAACACCTTTCACAAATCCGAGGTACTCGGGCATCAACTCCTCGCAGTTGTCCATGATGAAGACCCTCCGTACATAGAGCTTGATGTTATTTGCCTTTTTTCTTGTGTCAAAGAGGTCGAATGGAGCCCTCTTTGGCACAAAGAGGATGGCCTTGAATTCAAGCTGACCTTCAACAGAGAAATGTTTTACAGACAGATGGTCCTCCCAGTCATTGGTCAAGCTCTTGTAGAAAGAAGCATACTCTTCTTTGGTGATCTCCTCCGGCTTCCTCAACCAGATGGGCTTCTGCTTGTTGACGAGTTCCCAGTCATAAGACACCTCCTTGACCTTCTTCTTCTTGGATTTCGTTTCCTTCTCCTCGTCTACATCCTCAACGTCACCCTCCTCTTTCTTGGTATCCTCATCTTCGTCATCACTTACCTCCTTCTCGGTGGTCTTCTCTGTCCAGAGATAGATAGGGTAGCTGATGAATTCAGAATGCTTCTTCACAAGATCCTTTATCCTTCTCTCTTCCAAGTATTCCATCTGCGAAACAAATCAAATAGTTACAATTACAGATTCAACAGCACCAGATGAAATCAGAAAGGCGTACAAAGTTTACATAAAAAAAATCTTAAAATACGAACCTGGTCCTCCTTAAGGTGGAGAGTAATTTTAGTTCCCCTGCCCAGCTGTTCTCCAGTATCCCTGGTAACTGTGAATGAACCACCGGCTTGGGACTCCCAAATATACTGCTCGTCGTCATTGTGCTTGGTCGTCACAATGACTTTTTCCGCAACGAGGTAAGCCGAGTAGAAACCCACACCAAATTGACCGATCATGCTCACATCTGCTCCAGCCTGCAGAGCCTCCATAAACTCTTTGGTGCCAGACCTAGCGATTGTCCCCAAATTGTTTACCAAATCTACAGCAAATACGGAGAGAGTATTATCAGTTCAACTAAGACTGCAACAACAACCCTAGAAGAAAAAGTTCATTCTGTAGAGTGCGCCATTGGAATGAATTGACTATACTAACCAGCTTTGGTCATCCCAATACCGCTGTCGATGATCGACAGGGTCTTGTTGACCTTGTCAGGAACAAGCCTGATGAAAAGTTCCGGCTGTCCATCGAGCTTGCTCTTGTCTGTCAAACTCTCAAATCTGATCTTATCCAGCGCCTGTTCATTCCAGATTCCAAACACATTATCAAAACGGAATCAAAAATACAAAAGTGAAACCCTAAAATTGAGAGAATAAAAAAAAAAAAACACTGCCTGTAGAAAATCGAAGACTAATTATGATGAACAAAAATGATATAAAACTCACATCAGAGGAATTGCTAATAAGCTCACGGAGGAAGATCTCCTTGTTGCTGTAGAAGGTGTTGATAATCAAACTGAGAAGCTGATTAATCTCAGCCTGGAAAGCAAAGGTTTCCGCATCTCCCATCTGAACTTCTGCCATTGTTTGTCAATGACGTACCAACCTTCGAACCAGAAAGAAAGATCTGAGAAAGTGAAAAACGAGAGCGGCTAGGGTTAATACGAAATATAGAACAAAGTATAGAAGGCCTTATTTATAGATTCAGTATTAGGGTTCCAGGTTCCTAGGTTCTTGCGGAAGTGGAGTTCTGGAATGTTCTTCTCACCGTTTATGAGATCAGAGAAATCTGGATCGTTTAAATGCCAATGCTACAGTTATGATAGATCTATATAACCATTCCAACCAATGAGAAGACACTCCCACAACGGACACAACTTACTTTCTTTTTTTTTTTCTTTTCAAAGATTACGAATTGTTTTACATCACTAATTTCGTGATATTTAATTTAAGCACGGGGGAGAAATTTGGCCTCATCGATCCGAATTCGAGACCCAAGGATTTAATTTCGGAATCCAGATCGTATCGCTCAATTCCGATATTTGGTCTGGCTTTGCCCTTATTTTCTGAAAAAAGAATTTGCCCATTTTACCCCCAACTCAGCTGGTACATCGCATCGCTATCGGTATTACGCACGGTATGTATTGACTTAGGGTGTTAAATGGTTCTGTATGGTTTGGTGCAAGTTTTTTTAGGTGAAACCAAAATCGAATAATTTACTAAACGGCTTCATATGTTGAAATCGAAATTATTTATAAACGGTTTTTAACTTTTTTATTCAAACGATTACTTACTATTACTTGTCTTTTAAAACAAAAAATTATTAAAATGAAAGTATGAATTGAATTCATATATGTTTTTTTTTAAATAATTATTTATTTATATCATTACATATTAACTAATTATTTATTATTACCATTAATGCTTAATTATTGTAATTATATATTACTAATATTTGTTTGGTTTAAACGTTCAATTTAAATCATTTAACTAAACAGTCTCAATTTTAAAATCAAAACCGAACTATTTATTAAATAGTTTCACGGTTTCGGTGTAAATGGCTTCGTTCGATATCGATTTGATTTTGACACCCTTGGTATTGCGTATCGACTAATAAATCACCGACATCTTGAATTTTAGTTGAGACTATTTATAATCAAGCTATCTAGAATATTGACAATAGTCAGTTAAAACACATTTTAAACCCTGTTTTTTTTTTGTCGTCACCTATTTTTTACAGTTTTCTGAATTGATCTTAGTTTTTTACTCGTTTAAAACACGTTTGCCATTTTTGAGTGAAAAAACAGCACTTATTTATAAACTTAATTTTTAAGTAATTAATTTAATATTATATAAACTTATAAGGGCAGAGGTTGAGTGCGTAGACCGCTCCAAGTATGCAAACAAACCTAGACCATTGGGCAGGGTGGTCCTTTCAATGGGGGTGGAAGAAAGAAAGATAGAAATAGGGTTTTCCATTAAAAAACTATTAATATTTTTAATAAGACATGAATTGATCACAAAATTTATCGCTTTTTTGTTTCCATGTTTTTTCAGGTCTGAAATGTTTAAAACCCATAACATCCCTTTTTTTTTGTTTTTTGTTTTTTTATCGTTTTCGACCATATTTTTAACCATTCCGTTTGAATTTTGAGCCTTTTAAAACTTGCTATTTCATACAAAAGTTTTATCTTATTCCATTTTTAACTATGGTCTTGAGTCTTGACACTTTCAACCAAACTTTAAATTGAGATGGTTGAATGATGTGTGATTCATTGATCATATGGCAAATATTAAAGTTTAGTTAAAGGATTCGGAATTGGATCAGCTGAACAGCAAACCATGATTCCACTTAATTCGATTCAATGATTTCAAATTTAAGGGAATAAAAAAGGACAAAGCAAGATTGTTTTGAGATCAGAATTAAAGCAAGTCATACTAGATGGTGACAAAGAAAGGAATCTATCTTTTTTATATATGTACACCTTACGCTTTGGGAGCCTTTTTCTTTTTCTCTTTTTTTTTTTTTTTTTTTAAAATTTAAATTCTTCCTATGAAATTGGATATTTTAACTTGGAGTTGGAGAGAGAGAAGGGTGAATTTGGAAATCTTCGCTACAACCACAAGAAGCTCGAGACTACCTTCGCTAACTCTGATTTTGGCCACATTTTCAATAATATATGAGAAATAGTTTTTTGATCGGGTGTGACCTACATCAGCACTCCCATGTGTCTATTTCTCTCCTCCTCAAAACAAAGGAGCAAAGGTGTCTTTTCATATAAAGAGGAGAGAGATGGACTAATGAGAGTACTGACGTAGTCCACACTCCCGGACTGAATTCTTTTTCCCTATTTCTCACCATGGATTGTTAAAAAGGGCTACACTAACTTAATTGCAGAAGTATCTATGCAACCAAATGTCTCCAAACTTTATGTTACAAAGCTTCCAATGAATGTATCCCCATCACCTATCAAATGAACAGAGGCAGACCACAATATAATAGGTTAGGGAAGAAAATATTCATCTTTAACTAAACAAAATTTTCTCATCGTAAGAAGTGAGAAACAGATACAATCAGATAAAAATGAAAACTGGAAGCAAGAACGAAAAAAGTGACAACATTTTTTTCGGCAGATAAAGAAAATGACTTAGAATATAGAGACCCTGTATGAAAATAAGAAACAATATACTCGTAAAGCTAAGCAGTAATCCAATCAAGAATTCCATAAAATAAAAAAAAAAAATAGTCCGATCAAGAATGCATTACCGCTAGACCAATTAATGCAAACATTGAAATAGGACCAAATAAAAAAGAAACGAAACTTGGAAGTGTGGCTATTGCAGTTGTTGGTGAACTTGTTGCTAGGTAGAAGCTTTTGAAGGCATTAAGATCCGATGCTAATTGCCTCTATTCTGTATTCGGCAAGTATCACCGTTCCTCGAGCAACAGCTGTAAACCAACAACTGCTGCCTATCTTGCGAACCCTACCACACTAGCATAGCAGAGACTCAGGGAAAAGGGAAAAGGGAAAAGGAAAAATGTGTGGGTGTGTGAGAGAGAGAGAGAGAGAGAGAGAGAGAGAGAGAGAGCCTAGTTTTCCAAAAATGCTATACAAGTGGGAATGCACCATAATCTATACATAAAATGTCATCCCATGCTTAAGAAACTCAAAAAGCAACTTTACAAGACATTGACTTTGGGGCAAAATTGGCTGTACTATCTAAATTCACAAAATGTACTAAAAATCCACAGTAGATTACCCTAAGTGCCCCATAGATCCAGGCCTGCTGGGTTCTCCTGTCCTCGAGTAAGCTTGCTGCGACAGTCCATGGGCATTGATACCATTGGTAATAAGCACATGCAATTGGGAAGGACCAGAAGGGGACGAACTCTGATTGGGTGGTTGTCCGGAAACTTGTGCTGGATTTGGTTGGCCCATATACTGGCTAAGAGCCGCAGAATAGGCCGGCCCTGTGAGGCTTCCCCTCATTCTCCCTGAGGGACGCCAGTTGTGCTCTGATGATAATTCAACTAATTCATCTGCCCTGGAGACAGGTTGCACCACATTTCCTCCTCCCTGCTCATCCACTGGCATTGCTAAAGAAGATCCTGTTCGGGGTGATTGGAGTTGAACAGACAGTGTTGGTAGTCTTGCCATCTGTGCAGTTCGCAAACCAGCAGACATAGGCAGAAGATGTTGATTGGTTGTGCTTCCTGTTGCCAACCCAACTCCCCGTATCCCTCCTTGCTGAACCTGTGTTCGTGGAAAATGAGTAGACTGCGACAGACTTGAGGGCCGGCTCATATTTTGAGGCAACCTCGAGTTTGGAGGTTGCTGGTGGGTAAGCTGGGAGGAACTTCTTAAAGCACCTGCAACTTGGCTAGTTGCCGGAAGGCCAACCACCTGTGGGAGTGATGGAGTTGGAAAGCATAGTCGTTGATGATCCCAGCTCTGTCACAGAAAACATTGGCATCAAATGGAAACACCTTAAAAAGGTACAGAAGTTTAAATTAATTTTGCTTGTTCTATTGAATTTAATGGGCGGGCCTTGGCACAACAGTTAAGTTGCGCTATTGGAACCTGTTGGTTGCGAGTTCAAAACTTGGAAACAGCCTTTGTTGCGAAGCAGGGGGTAAGGCTGTGTACATTTGCCCCTCCCAGACCCTGAAGTTGCTGGAGCCTCATGGATTGGGACACTTTTTTTTTTGGTTGAATAAGATATCATTGCTCAATAACTCGTAAGTGTGAAAATGGAAATATTGGAAAAAAGATAAACACATTTGAGCGGTACAGTTACTAGATGCACAAATTTTGGGAGAGTGATCGTCTTACACTTACCTTTCCTAGCATCCCTGCTTGACCACAGGGAGTATTAAACCAATAAGGTCAGGCACATTATTTAAATTCCCATTACTTGACACCATTTCCCTTTAAGAAGAGAGATGAATGACAAACTAGACTTGGCCAATAGAAGTAATTGATCCCCAAATCCCCATCAGGTGAGATCAATCATAGCCTAAATTATATGAATCAAATATGGAGCATAAAAAGACCTCTTGATGATGAGCGAAACCTAAGGTTTGTTTCCAGAGACAACAAGATAATGTACCAACCAAACATGCATATGACATGACTTGGAACCCACCATTTTCATAGACCTAGCAGATCTCTGAATCCAAAAATAAACCCTACTGGATGATCAAGATAGTCTATCCAACTATTTCAACAGGACATCGCTAGGTGGGGACTGTGGGGTTGCATAATATCTATTTCTACTGGTTGACTAATAGCATCAGTAGATGAATTCAATCAAACTACAGATGACAATGGATTTTAATTCAGGAAACTTCAAGAGGAAGTCAAACCTGTATCATCGAAGCATGCTGCATTGAAGAAGATGATGCAATGTCTGAAGTCGGCAGAGGATTCATGAGCGATCTAGAGAACTGTTGTTGCCTTTCTGTCTCATCACCAACTGCATTGAAATTTGTATCCCTTACACTCTGAGAAACAGGAGGGGCACCCCTTGTCAGCAAAGTTCGCAACCGTTGATTTGAATTTGTCACTTGAGTCTGAGCAGGAAGAGCCTGAACTGCTATAGGAGTTCTGCTAATATTTCGGGATAGTGCTGGCCTTCCATTTTCGGTACTGACAATTGAGTTACCGAATTGTGATGGTTGTATCTGCAAATTAAAGGGGGCAGAAAATTGAGCTGGATGTACAAAGGTTGTGGATTGAGTGGCCCCCTGGACATCAGCAACTTCTCGATTAGGAGCAGGAGAGATAGCATCAGTTAGCACAGGAGATGGCACAAAATTGGTTGGGGTAGACTCAGAAATGGCACCAGCTGCATGAGCATCCAGCATACTGCTGGAGCCTGCTGGTCCAAAAGTGTTATTAGAAGTGGACAAGAAAATTCCTTCCCAGAAATCATCTTCGATTTGCGGACCAGAACTTAGAACCACCTCAGCTGTAGTGTTGGCTACTGGTGGGATAACCAGACTGGTAGCCACAGAATACCCTTGGAAGTTATCCCGGAAGGGTTTCCTGTCTTCAGTTTCTAACAGATTAGTAGTGTATGTTTCATCATCTTCCCCAGTGAGATCCACGACATTAGCTGGGTCCTTTGAGAACTCATGCTGCTCAGGCCCATTATTTTCACAACTCTGGGTTCCACTATGTGGTTGATGTGCTTGGTCATTACTATCAAAGGCTGACTTCCAGGATCCATCCACTAAGATAATAACATCAGAGATGCCCTCTGCTACCTCTTCCAAGACCTGAACAAGAAATTCCAGGTTTATTCAAATAGGACAAATGCCCAAATGTGAGATCAATAACAATTACCTTAACCATATTGCGGTCGATACGTAAGTCAGTGTAGCAGACAGAATGGTTGCAATCAGGGCAGCGCCAGGATGGTCTTCTACAGTTTATTTCCAGGAAGTTGTCATAGTCGAAACACTGTGAAATACAAAACCTAAGTCAAAAAGACTAACATGGCTCAAAACGTCAGCTTACTATGACCTATCGACCATACAGACAGCATACAATGACAGCAGTCACACCATCAGGTAGTCAGATCCAATATTATATGAACATTAGAGATCTCATATGCTCAAGGTAAACCAAATGGGAGATCCTAGCAGTAATTACTATACCCAGACTCCAAACCACATTATGACAATCTTAAATGAATAAAGCTATTAATAAGAAAACTTTCTTAATGCAAAAGAGTATAAGGCACTAGACTGAAGTAGATTAAATTCAGAAGCAATATAAATTTAAATTTTCGGACAATCCGAAATAGTAAACCAGAGATAACTAGGGTAATTACTTCCCCATTGTGCTCTGCAGGAGGCTGGGCACAGTGGTTCCACTCCTCTCTGCAAGTATGGTGTATGGGCCATTACTGCTGTGGTTGACCATCTTAGTCAAACAGACAGGAAAAAAGAATTACTTCCAAACAATGCAAATTTGTTGATATGTTATGAAACTCACCTGATGATGTTTGCAAAGATGTCCTTTGACAGGAGTTCTAATACGTGTGTGACTGTTAAAAAATGGACATACAATGCAGATCAATTAGTAATGAACCAACAGAATCCAGATGTCATAGCCAGTGCAAATATCATCTAGCTTGAACCACCCCCAACCCCCCCCCCCCCCAAAAAAAAAAAAAAAAAAGAAAAGAAGGAAAAGTATCCAATTATAAATCATTAAAGCCTTTTCGTACCAGCCTCAAATTACCTTTATTGCATACGGTACCAGTATTGTGGACATCTGAATGTCATATTAAATTGTAGAGGGGCTTAATGATATTGAGTTGATCTCAACGGTGAATTGTGCAGTGAATCATGAAATTTCCTTCCCTCGCTATTTTATAAAAAATATAAAATAATTTAACATGATCTCAGAACAAATAAACTATGATCACATACCCTCCTTATCCATATTTGCCATAGAAGTAATAATTACTCTCACAGCTTACCTCCAACATGTTATATTCAGTAGATTATAAGATCATCCAGTATTCCTTCTTTCTTTTTTTTTTTCGTTTCTCTCCTGTTTTTTTATTGAGAAAAGGTTTCAAAATATAAAAACTCTCCTCTCTGCTCTCTCTTGGGATGAGCTTTCTAGAATCCAAAAAAGTATATCAAGTTAGTGAGCAACAACATGGTAGGGGACTTCACAATAAAAATGCCTTGACTTTTCTTCAGTAGATTATAAAAAAATAAAAAAAAAGAGAGAAAAAGGGTTCAAACAAGGAACCATGGCTTTACTTAACATGGCTCAACAGTGTGATTCCTGTGAAATTTCAAGGTTCATGGATCATATAGTTAGACCTAAACATTAAACTCACTAAACAGTTGAGAAAAATTAACAAGAAGTTCAGGGCCCCAAATTAATCCAAGAGATCCTAAAGCCAACACACTTCGATGTTTTAATTGGACACTCTGTTCTTCATACAAAATGCAATATAAGTGTGTGCACACACAAATGGACAGAAGAGTTCTCCTGAAGGATATAAGGAGACATCGTCCACTGTCTAAGATATACATGGAGAGATGCAATATATGATAGTAATTCTTTTTGGCCACTAACCAAAAAGGGGATCCTAATTATCCAAGGTCATCTAGAGATGACAATGTGACCGGTTTGTTAAGGGTCTGTATTAAACTCCAAACTCAATCAACCTCATCCATACTGAACCACAGAAAGAATACGCAACCTCGTCAGAACTGTAGGAGATAATGTTGAACTCAATGAAAAGTAATAACTAGAAGAAAAGAGTAGAGATGATCAGATGACAGACTTGCTGCTCCAGACCCATAAATGCTATATTCACCCAAACCCAAGACACAGGTTCCTCAAGGGAAACTGGAACCTGAATCAAAACCTGTCTGATTAGGTGGCATGAAGAAAACAGACTCATTTAATCCACCCACTAACATCCCTATGTTTATTTAAATGATAGATGTTCAAATTTATGCAGACACAAACACTCAGCTGATTGGAAGCTTTGAATTATCAAAATTCATGAGGTCAAAAGATCTCACATCCGAATGATGTGCCTGAATTGCTGTGGTTTTGATAGGTAGAGCCATTGGGAAACGGGGAAGCTATCATAATTCCATATCCACTTTCCATTGTGCAACTGCAGTGTCATGCAACCTCCCTCTCAACCTGTGAGTGCCTAAAAAGCTTTCCCAAACTCAACTTAGATGGATGCTCATTTGGGAATACCGGCACTTCTTAAACTGAAACCTGGTCTTTTTGATGGGAGGGGAGATTCAGACTAATTGCTATGGAAGGTTATACTTCCAGCATCACTGGATGGAAAAAAAAAGACTTTCATATAGGCAAGCTCAAACCACTGTTTCAACCACGAACATCACACTCCAATGGTACACAAGGACAGGAAACAAGCTAGTAAGATGTCTTTAGTGTTGCCTTAAATTCTGGTCCCTAATTGGACCTTAGCATATACTTTCATTTATTTCTCAATTAATAAATGCTCTTATTCATTAAAACAACCACAACAACAACGCAGCCTTATCCTAACTAAATGGGGTCGGCTACATGGATCATTGCCCTCCAATCAGCTCTATTAGAGCTCATACTTGATACAAGGTCTAAGCTGTGCATGTCTTTCTCACCACTTCTCCAAAGGTCATTTTAGGTCTGCCCCTGGCTCTTTTAGTTCCTTCAATCTGAATCAAATCACTCCTCTGTACTGGAGAATCCAAAGGCCTCCGTTGAACATGGCCATGCCACCTCAAACGACTTTCTCGTAGCTTATCATGTATCGGGGCTACTCCCAAACCAGCTCTAATATGATTATTCCTTACTTTATCCTTCCTAGTTTTGCCACTCATCCATCTCAATATCCTCATCTTCGCTTTTATCAAAATGATGTTTCTTAATTACCCAACATTCCGCACCATACATCATAGCCTGATAGCTGGTCATATGACTGTCCTACAAAATTTTCCTTTAAGTTTTAAAGGAATACACCAATCAGTTCATAGTTGTCAAGGCGACGGCTAGGTGTCCAGGCACTTTGGTCGACTTGGGCGCCTTGGTCGCCTACTTGGTGTCACCTTGGATTTTTACCCTCTTTAGTGCCTTGGGTCGCCTAACCGCCGTGACATCTATGCCAATCACACAACACTCCGGATGCACCTCTCCACTTCATCCATCCTAGTTTAATTATTTTTGAAATATCATCCTCTATATCACCTTCTTTATTTATGATTAAGCCAAGATATCTAAAATAACCACTTTGCAGTATCTCCCTCTCATCAATTATAACCACCTCATTATCCGTCCTAGTGTAACCAAAGTTACACTCCATATACTCCCGTCTTCATTCTACTTATCTTAAAATCTTTTGATTCCAAGGTTAATCTCCATAACTCTAACTTGGCATTAATCCCTACTTTTGTCTCATCCACCAAAACAATATCTTCAGCAAAAAGCATACACAACAAGGGACCTCATCTTGAATGTCTTTGGTTAAATCATCCATGATAAGCGCAAACAAATAAGGGCTTAAAATTGATCCTTCATGTAACCCAATTTTAATTGGGAATTCACTACTTTGGTCCCCCACTGTTTTTAGACTTGTCACAGCACCATCATATATATCTTTAATTATGTCCACATATTTACTTAATTCTCTATGGACTCTATCAAAAGCTTTTTCTAGGTCAATAAAGACCATAGGTAAAATAGCTTCCGTCGTGGATCTTATTGGCATAAAACCAAATTGGTTCTCCGTAATAGTAGTTTATAGTCTCAAGTGGGTTTCAATAACCCTCTCCCATAACTTCATAGTATGTCTCATTAGTTTTATGCCTCTATAGTTATTGCAGCTCCGAATATCACCTTTATTTTGTAAATCGAAACCACGATGATTCTCCTCCATTCATCTGGCATTTTCCTTGTGCTCATAATCTTATTAAACAGCTTTGTTAGCCAAGATAAACCATAGATTCCTAAGCTCTTTCACACTTCTATTGGGATCTAATCTAGGCCTTATGCCTTGCCACTTTCATCCTCCTTAAAACTTCCTGTACTTTAGACACTCCAATTCTTCGTATATATCTACGACATGGGGTGTCTTGATGGATAGTGCAGTCTTCCAAAATACTATTATTTGAACTGTCTTCATTTAGTAGACTACAAAAATAACCTTCCCATCTCTTCTTAATGTCCTCATCCCTTATTAGTACTTTACCATCTTCATTTTTAATACATCTAACACATAGTTGTCAAGGCGGCAAGGCGACCCAAGGTGGTGGAAGGGGTGTCTAAGTGCTTAGGTGACAAGGCGCCCGTCTAGGCGTTCAAGGCGCCCAATTGTTATTTTCTATTTCCCCTCTTTTCTAACATTATTTAGTATGCTACAATATGTACCTTATATTATCAAAAATCAACATTAAGCCACATTAAATCATAAAAAATCATCATTAAATCACATCAAGTCATCAAAAAATCAATATTAAGACACATCAAGTCATCAAAAATCAACATAGAAATAGAAGACAACAGAACTGAAGAAGCAAGCTATTGGAAGTTTGAAACAATCAAAACATACATTTGGTTTATATGTTCTTGGAATTGGTTATTTTTAGGCATACCTAGTCTCACATTTGGTTTATACTGTTCTTAAAAAAATATGATATTATCAATTTTGTTACATGATATTTTTTCTATTAAGTAGAGCACAAAACCAGCTTTCCAATAAATCCAAGATTGCTTAAATCTGATTTATATTGAAGCAGTTATTTTCTAGTCAAACTTTATTTGGTGTGCGCGAATGTTGTCAAAATCGCTCTGAATGAAAATATTTTTTTTTTTATCGCACTTTTGGTTTTTAGCAATGTTTTTCCATATTAATATTTATGAAATTTTTAGATTTGAGAAAAACCCCAGCATTAGAAAGTTGAAAATTCCACCTACCACCAAAAATCGAGTTTTTGTTCTTGAACTGGGGGGTTGATTTGTTTATCCTTTTGGAATTTGATTTTTAACTATTTTTATTGAATTTAAATATGGGGTATTGCTTAGATATAAATAAGATCTTAAGTAAATGAAATAACAAATATAAAAACATTTACTTAAATTATATTGGCGCCTAGGCGACACCTTGACAACTATGATCTAACATGGTCGAGATCTCTACTCTCCCTTTCCCTCACTTTAGCTTATCTTATAATTATCATGTTCCCCTTCCTTTGTGCTCAAATTGTTATAATGATCTTCATATTTTTTCGCCCTTGCCTTTCACACAATCTTCTTAGCTTTATTTTTGACAAATTTATACCTTTGTAGATCCTCTACATCCTTAGTCCTTAGCCATGTCTTAAAACTAGCTTTCTTAGTTTTAATGGCTATTTGAACCTCATCATTCCACCACCAAAAGTCTCTCTAGAGGAATGATGTTTTCCTTTCGATTCGCCTAAGACATCTTTAGCAACCTTCTTAATACAAGTAGTCATTTCATTCCACATCATATTAGTGTCTCCCTCAAAGTCCCACTTTCCTTGTTTGACCACTTCATTAGTAAATGATTAAAAATATCTCCTTTTAAGCTACACCACCTTATCATAGGGCAAATAATCTCACCTTTATTACGGTTCTGTGTAATGAGACACATATCCATGACCACTAATCTATGTTGTGTGGCTAGGCTCTCCCCTGATATAACCTTACAATCCTTACATAACAATCTATCAGACCTTCTAGTTAGGAAGAAGCTCTTATTCATTAAAGTTAAAAATAAAAGCAAATGCCAGATCCCTTTTTAGGCTTGTAAAAAAACATAAACAAAATCATCATTAATTCTCAAGTGATTGAGGTTGTCAGAATTAATCATCTCACTTACTCTTAAAAAGACCATATATTAAGGAAACAATATCTTATCTGCTATGTGACGTAGGAAAAGACAGAGCGACAGACAATTACCATCATGTCTCACTGAGAACTACTAGTCCGTAACTAATATTAATCAAACGGCTTCACCTTCATGAAGTAGATACAATTCTGGCCATAGATGTCGCTTCTCACAGCGGCTCTTTCCACACCTCCAGATATTTGGTGCCAAAGCATCACTTGTTTCCCTATTTTTTCGATTATAGAGTTGGTTATCTTCTCTGTGTGTACTCAGACTGACTTCTTTCAATTGCTTATCCAGCTTCGGTTCGGGCAGATTATATTCCTATAAATAGGATACCAGGGAAACGAGATAACAATGTAGGGGTGTCAATCTTGGGACCGAATAGGGTAAACCGGCATGGACCAAATCAACATGGCCCGTCTTGAACCGAAGTCTTATTGGGCTGGTTTCGGGTTGGGGTATTACGACCCCAAAACTGAACCGAAACACACCAAAAACCGAAAGAGGCCGACACCAAACCAATCTACCCAATAAGAACCGATAACCTGGAACCCTTTAAAAACCATATTTTTTCACAGTTCTATATAAATGTGCACGTTAACCCGACTCAAACCTGGCCAAAATCGAAGCCGACCCGATAACAAACCGATACAAGAACCTGATGTAAACCCGAAACCACACCGAGCTGACTGAACTTTCATTATTTGTTTGGCTTCGGTTTCACCATTCCTACACTGAAATTGATTCAACCCAAACCGAAACCGGCCGAACCGACTGATTGACACCCCTATGCGTGTGTGTCACCGGGCAGGCCCAAACTTCCCAGAGAAGAACCTTTAGTCGAGAAGGAATAGGCAGAAACCTTTGCCTTCTGACTAGCTGCTTTAGAGCAATTGCTTCTCTTTCTTGCTTTTAATTTCTTATCTTGTCTTAAGCTGTCAACAAGAGGTGCTGTCAAGTGTTAACCGCAAAACAGCTCTCTGTGGCACCTACCCCCTGCACTGGCCTCTATTTTTGTATTTCTGAGTACCTTAAGCTTCGATCTAACGCCAGGTCAGGGCCCTGACAAGCAAGAACTCTATCCATGATCTTATTAGACTTCCTTTTTTGATGAGCGTTCATGATACCCCTCCTATTTTAGCAGAGTAGAGCTTGATTCATCGGCTTAATTCTTCCTCTGCTAAGCCCTCCACCTGAGCCCGTAGGACCAAGGACCTTTGGAACTGCCCAAATAAATGCCTTGGGGAAAGGACAGGGAGCTGCCTTTAGTGAAGAAGTAAGGTGTTATAAGTGTATGAAAACAGACATTGTTCTTTCAAGTGTCCTCGCTGGAGATTCAACACACATGCTCATTTCATTGAGCCAGTAGAAGGAGAGAGGGTGATTTGGTTGTGGCCACCAGCTCTGCCTCAATCTATGGGGATTCATCTCCATAGACCTTTTTCTTTAGCAATACAGGCCGATTGGCCGAGGTCGAGCTCCTCCCTTTTTGATAATCTATACAACTTTGTTTGTCTCTATGATTTTCTTTTTCAATAGACAAAAACTTGAGTTTCGGGGTTGAAGTTGGTGATGAAGCCAGTGTTGGTTCTGTCTCAGCAAAGTGCCTACGTGGATGGGATGCCTAGTACAGTGTCCCTTCCTCTTCTTGACCGTAACTAAATGTGGGGTAAGGGTGGTCGAAGATCAGTCATAGATACGCTATCCCTTCCAGCAGGGGAAGGGAAGTGAGAGCTACCAATTGATTTGATATTGGATCATGCAAAAGGATCACATCCGCTTTCAAAGTAGAGGAGTGGTGTTGTTGACCTCAAATGGATGGCGCAAGAGCAGCTGCAGCTAGGAACGAGAAGGGCCTTAGACTGGAGCGTCTCTGCCTGCCAAATCCTTAGTCAAAAGGAAGCTCGGCAACAGATTTTTCCTAACCAAAGTGAGTTGATGCTTATTATCAGAGAAGCTGCCATTAGAAGTGAGGCTCCACGAGGAAGCATAAGTTCAGAAAGCCTGGTAGCAAAAACCTTTCGCCTTTAGCCGCTTCAGTGACAAAGAAAATGAGGAGCCAGGCTCTTGGGTAAGCCTTCCCAGCTTTTATTGCTTGGATTCAACTCCACCATGGACGTGAGCCCCAATGGGTTTGTTGGGCAGGAGAGGAATGATAGTGTCCCATGCGGAGGGAGCTGGCCCAGCAGTCTGGCCATGATTCCAACGAGTCACTGAAACGACAGCAGGAGGGCCCCTGATCCATCAATGGAGGGAGCAAAAAACGTGCTTTGCTCCCCTTTACAGTATGAAGAAAGAAATAAGGGTCAAAGTTTAGACCCCTCACAGTAGTTCTACCTATAGAAAAGATCATGAAAGAGGCAATCAGAATGGTACTCGAAACCATTTACGATACAACAACGTATTGGACCTGAATATGGCGGCCCTTTGGGAACTCTTTAAGCTCTAACAAATGGAACCAAACTACTTTTCAAAGAGGATATTCTTCCATCTAGAGGGGATAATCGTCTATTCAGTATTGGACAATCTATAGTGGTCATATCAATTCTATTAAGTTATTCAGTAATTCCTTTTGGCTATCATCTTGTTCTAGCTGATCTCAATATAGGTATTTTTTTATGATTGCCATTTCAGGTATTGCTCCTATTGGTCTTAGGACAGGTTATGGATCGAATAAGAAATATTTTTTTTTCAGGTGGTCTACGAGCTGCTGCTCAATCAATTAGTTATGAAATGCCATTAACTCTATGTTGCACCAAGGTCCGCCCTCAATTAGTTATGGAACACCATTAACTCTGTGTGATTCGTTGGGACAAACTTCTATTTAATTTACTTTTAACTTTATTTTCACTTTGACTTTGGCTTCTAGTAAAGAAGTTGAATGGGTCACCTAGGCACCGCCTAGGCGTCCAGAATCCAAACTCTTTATTGGGTCCAAGGCAACAGCATGCTTTGTTGACACTTCACGAGTTTACATTAATTTATGTTTATCACTCTGTTTTTTTTTATTTATTTATTAATATGCTTATATTATAATCTATATTTTTTTTATATATGTTGATTTTCTCATATTAGGTCATTACTAGCATCAGTATAGATTCTACATTGCATACAAGCATAATTATATAAAATTATCATTGCTACATTATACATAGAGTCATATACTGCACACCTAGGTGGGCACCTTATCGTCTAGACACCCCTCCAACACCTTAGGTCTCCAAGTCGCCTTGACAATTATGGTTCTAGCTAGTCCAGTTGATTGAGTACTTGTTGCCTACATTGGAGCATCATGCTCAGCCAACTAATGGAACAAATTCTTAGAAGGCAAAAGATTGTGCACATGAAAATCAATATCTGGGAATTCATCAAAATGATCAGTGATTGCACTATCATAATTCAATGCAACCAAAGAAACCACATTTTCTGAAATTAAGGCAGATCAACAAGTGCAAAGAATCTAGGAGATTATAAGTAGAAGGGCACAGAAACATTTTTTGTGATGGATAGGAAGTAATACCTTATCGGACAGTTGAGTGATATCCGTGATGGGCCCACAATTACGTCAGAGTCTATTATTTAATGTAAAAGCAACAAGATGTGTTAGTTTTGCATTCAGGTTTCCAAAAGACACAAACAAATTACGAAATCCAAGTTACAAACATAGCATAATCAGAATTGTGTACAATATGCAGATCACCAATGAGCAAGAGATAATCATGAGATACTTGGTACAATTTTGTTGTGTTCTACTCACAAGACATGATTTTTCTTCCAACAAAACAACAGAACATTTATCAAACATACACTGCTGCAAAAGCTAGCCACAAAGAACTAGTTTGTAGAAAACCCATATTTTAAATTTCAACCTACATGTAAATAATGATGCATAGACGACGAAGGATAAATTTGCAAACTACTAAGAGTGTAGAGGACCTACAAAGGTATAAATTTGCCAGAAACGAAGCTAAGAAGATTGAGGGAAAAACAAGGGCGAAGAAAAATATGAAGATCTTATAACAAGCGGAGCACAAAGGAAGGAGGATAAACTATTTACAAGATAGCTAAAGTGAGGGAAAGGAAGAATAGAGATCTCGACATTGTCAGATGTAAAAGTGAAGATGGTAAAGTACTAATAAGGGATGAGAACATTAAGAAAAGATGGGAAGTTTATTTCTGCAGCCTACTAAATGAAGACACTTCGAGTAATAGTGTTCTGGAAGGCTGTATATGAAGGAGTTATGTACTGGTCAAACTTAATTTGGTGTGCGCAAGTGTTGTCAAAATTGCTCTGAATGAAAATATTTTTTTGGATATCAAAACAAATGAATATTTTACCCCCACTTTTGGGTTTTAACAATGTTTTACCATATTAAGATTTATGGAATTTTTAGATTTGAGAAAAACCCCAACATTAGAAAGTTGAAAATTGCACCTACCACAAGAAATCCAATTTTTGTTCTTGAACTGGGGGGTTGACTTATTATCCTTTTGGAATTTTATTTTTTAACTAATTTTATTGGATTCAAATAGGGGGCGTATTTGCTTATTTATGAATAATATCTTAAGTAAATGATTTACTTAAATGATATTTTGGCATAAATAAGTGTATGCCCTGGTTTCTGGCATAAGAAAGTGTTTGTCCTAGTTTCCCACTAAGTGAAACTCCTATTTGAACTTGATTTTTCAAAATCCGATAGTACCATTGGGTTTAAATAACCTAAATAAGTTGTATACCAACTTTCATGACCAAACTAGGTCTAAAACCCACCGAAACCAACAATCGAGTTCCAAAAAAAAAAAAAAAACCCCCAACTCGACTTGCTTTTTGGCCAGGTCGAACGAGTTCTTGAACTATGGGCGGCTGAATCAAAGAGAGAGAAAGGCCCAAGAGATAGCAATAAGCATGTTCCTTTGGGTGTCAGGACACGGAGAGGAGACCAGAGAGGCCTTGCTTTTGACATGAAAAGCAATCTCAATTCTGCTGGAAAGATCTTGAGTTGGGGGTCCATTTTCAGAGGTTGCGCTCCATCCAAATATGATTGATGGCCGCCCCCAAAGGCAAGCTTGCCTACCATATCACAGATAGTTTTCCCTCCAAAAGTAACGTCCACCCCAATCCATTACCTAGCAAAGGCCAGAATCCTCATTCGCCTAGGCCAACACTTAGCAAGAAGGCCTTTGCAAACAGATGAGAACGAACAAGCGAAGAAGAGATGATCGACATCTTCGATAGGGTTCCATCAAAGGCAGTAGGAAGCGGAGACGGGGATCAACTGATGGATGAGGAAGGACTGCATTGCGAGGCAATTTGAGAAAGCCTGTGATGTAGATCAACTCATGAAGAAGAAGAGGCCAAAACACTGTTCACGTGAACAGTATCACAACCCCTTATTTTGCCTTGGTGAGAATATTATTAGAAGATTTTGTGGGGGCCAAGATCAGGTTGCATGGTGCTTTATTCGTGGGGATTTAGAAGTTTAGTTTGGTTTCTAATTTTAGATTTAGAACTTGGTGTTTATTTTATAGTTCTATTTTGAACCTTGCAACTTAGAGTTTCTATTTTAGTTTCATTACTTGTAACCCAAATCTTAGC
This sequence comes from Telopea speciosissima, assembly GCF_018873765.1. Classification (NCBI taxonomy): domain Eukaryota; kingdom Viridiplantae; phylum Streptophyta; class Magnoliopsida; order Proteales; family Proteaceae; genus Telopea; species Telopea speciosissima. The sequence goes on along the minus strand of NC_057916.1, from coordinate 82,113,904 downwards.
CTTATAAGGGAATTCCTAATTTTTAGTTTCTATTTTGGAGCTCAATCCTTGGGCCTTTATCTATTGTAACCTACTCATAGAGGCACCCCATAATTTTATGAATTAATGAAGTTGCTTAGATTGCTTTGTGACAAGTTTTGATTATCCTATTGTGAGGATGAAGGGCAGGGAGACTCGCTAGTGAGAGCCAAAACCCCTAAGACTGAGAGAGCCAAATCTCCTTATCCCCTTTTCTTTTCATCTCCTATCTTCTCTTCTTATCCCAATCAATTTCCAACAGTGATGCTGTGCCTGCGATTGTTTCCAACTGTTGGAGATCCTCTTGAAGACTTGATTCAATCCATCTATTGAGTTAAAGTTCTGCTTCTATTGTTTCAACGTAAGGAAGGCCAGAGACTCTCCTGCGATTCTAATTCTTCCCAGAATTTCCAGCAAACTTCAAGTGTTAATATCTATACAACCGAGACTCATATTCAGCAGAGGTTTGGAAAGCAGAATCACACAATCAAGGGCTACACTCGATCCCAAGTTTGGTGTTCTAAATAAATTCCTCTGGTTTGGGAGATCTCCCACAACCTTCTATTTTGGGATCTTGTTCATGTATCATAACTCATGAACATTCTCACTGGAATTGGCTGAAATATTCAGCAAAGATTCTCACTATTGCCTACTCCACTCGATCAGCCTTCTACTTTGGAATTGGCTGAAATTTTCAGCAAAGATTCTCCTCATTGCCTACTCCACTCGATCAGCCTTAGAGCCCATTCTCACAGCTGGTTTGCCTAGTATTTGCTACCTTCTATTTTTGGTGTTATCTTTCCAAATTCTGATTTGCTTCTATTATTGATGATCTCCTGCAACTATTAACGATCCTACTGTAGAGTGGTTCTTAGCTAAACCCCATCTACATTAGGCTACCAATCAATGAAGTTGTGGCGAGAAATGTGGCCATTTAACCAAACCAATTTGCGCAAAGCTCCAAAGTGCCCCGAGTTCGAGTAAGATCCCACACCAACGTGGAACTGAAGAGGCAAGGAGAAGACCAAATAACATCATATCCAGAACCCATAGGTCTTCTAGGGATGGAAGACAAAGCACTCCAATTAGCAGACAATATGGCGGAGGACGAGGGAGGAGGAGCCCAACCATCTTCCCAATGATATCCGCAACCAAGGACTCCTTACTGGAACCCAGATTTTGTAAATAGCCTTGGCACTGACTGAGTGGAGGAGAACACCCCTAGGGTGCCAATCGTCTAGCCAAAAGAAAGTAAAGGCACCATCATCAATCAAGGAGGTAGGAGCCCCATATACAAGAGGGTCAAGCTTCAATATCTTTCTTCAAACCCAAGAGGCACCGGGAGAAGAGGGGGCAGTCTAGATAGAATCGTCATGAAATAACTTGAATAAATCAAATCCACCCAAATACTTTTCTTCTTATCCATTATCTTCTAGATCAACTTGAGGATACCACCATTATTGACCTCTTTAATTCTTTGCAAATCTAGACCCCCTCATTTTTGAGAAGGCAAACAAATGCACAGTTGATGGAGTGAAGAAATCTAGAGGTGTCAAAGCCTTTCCAAAGAAAGGCACATAAGGAACTCCATTTCCTTAATGGTGGAATGGGACAACCCGAAGATACCAGACCAATAAATGTAAGAGGATTGAAGGATCGATCAAATCAACTCAGGGCGGCCAACATAGGAGAGAAGCTTACCCTCTTCCAGAACTAGAGCTTCTTGAGCAAGAGGTCAAGAATAGGGATCATGGTTCAAAATCTCGCCGAGATCTCGAGAAACTCGAACTTCTCGAGACAAGTTATTATACGAAACAAAAAAATGTAAAAACTCAAAAAACTCGACCAAGATTTCGAACATATCGAGAATCTCGAAGAAATCTCGGTGAAATCTCGAATATTTCAAGAATCTCGACCTCTTCAGTACTCATAGAATCATAGTATTGTATTGTTGGGACTTGGGAGTTAAGACGTGGACGACTAGGGTAGTAAGGTGTCTATGACTTATGTATTATCCATTGTACTTAGGTTGGGTGTCTATGTAATATGCATTGTGAACACTTCATTGTATCTTGTGGTTTGTAGTAGAAACTCTAAGCCTTGAACTATTTCTTAAATAATTATTCAATATTATGTGCATGATATACTTGTTTTACTTTCCAATTATGTCTCATATCATTCAAACAATGTGTAGAATAGGCAATATTACATTAAGGGTTTGACCTTTATTACCAACCAAGGGTGCAAATCCAAAACACCAAATTGGGTGGGTTTTTTTTTTTTGGTTTTTTTTTTTTTTTTTTTTTTTCAATTTGAACCTTTAAATATGTTTATTAAGCCTAAAACAAGCTTATATGCCCACCGAAACATTAAAAAAAACAATACACTGTCTCGCAGTCTTTTTTTTCGAGATCTCGGAAAACTAGACCATGGTCGAGACCAAGTTTTAGAACCTTGATAGGGATGCAGGTGGGCAGATAACCTGGCAGAGATCAAAGGTAAGCCCAGATACTTGATGGGAGGTGGCCAATGGAGAAATAAGTCTTCACTTGCAAGGATGCTTGTCAACATCAAAGACACCCATAAAAAATAGAAGATGCATCAAAAGATTGATCTGAATGCCCGACAACCCTTCAAAGAGGCACAAACAAGACATAATAGATTCAATGAAGTCCCATTTATAAATGATATTAACAAAGACATGAGGGAAGGCCATCTAGAGCATGACATTAACAATGAAGTCCCATCTCAAAGAGTCAGCCTTGTGGATGTCGATCTTCATAAGAGCAGCAGGGGATTGGGATTTTCTACCGAAACCTCTGACAAACTCATTTCAAAGAAGGATGTTATCTGAGATACTTCTACCGGCAATGAAGGTTGATTGATTGTGGCTGACTAGGGAATCAACCACCAGTTGAAGCCTTTTGACAAGCACTTTAGCAATGAATTTATACAAGAGATTGCAAAGAGATATAGGCCTGAAGTCTGACAAGGAGGCGACACCTTCTTTCTTAGGAATGAGAGAGTTCCAAGGACTGAAATTTTAGCTCTTAATATTAGTCAGCTTACCAACGAAAGAGAACACTCAAGTTTAATCATGGGAAGTGAGTGATGTTCAGCAATAGCCTAGGCTGATCACAAAGAGAGAATTCCAAGCGGATTTGCTCATGTCATCAAACACATCCAAGATATAGGATCTCAGCTGAATGTATGATTGCAGTGGAAGCTGAGACCTGCGAATGATTTGGCTCATTTGATGGCAAGACAAGGAGTGGTAAGACCAACATTTCTTTCAGATCTTTCATATGGTCATACCCATTGTAATTTTTTGTGTTGTGTGTGTTGGGGGTGGGGGAGGGGGTGCTGTGGGATGGGGGGGAGGTCTCTTGTTTACTTTTGTAAGGAGGCTTTAAGGCTAATCTGTTTCAGGGCGTATCTGTTATGATGTTATTGTACCACTATCTATTATGTTCCACCAAAAAATACTCTCTTTCTTATAAGAACAAAATATTATTTAACTTTGGACAGAACAGTTTTACTTTTCTATATTTTATCTTCCTTGATTTTTCCCCAGTTAAAATATTACTTGATTAACTTGCAAGGAAATAGCCTGCTGATTACAATCTTATCATTGTCAATAATTATGAGAGCTTCTAACGAGACATCCTTTTGATTGTTTCATACAGTTACAGAAGAAAATTTCCCATCCCATTCATGGTATTGATATTCCATGATATCCATCCTTTCATAAAATTGTAATTTATTATAGGGAAAACAACCTTTAGAATGTAGCATTATAGTCTTGAATTTTCTTTTAGAATCAGCCTCTACTGTCATCAGTTAAGCACTGAGAGTCAGAACTTCAGATCTTTTTTTCCTTTTTTCAGCATTACCTGAATCAACCGCAGCAACAGGTTGAACATAATCTTGTAGCACAGGTGTACCAGGGGATGATATCACACTCATGAAGGCTATGACTATAATATAGTTACCTGTAAAATGAATACAAGCTAGAATCATAAGCAGACAAATTTCAAGAAACAAAGACAGTTAATGCAGACATTAAGCCTTTGTTCAGGCATACCATTAAATTGGCCAACAACTTGTAGGAGATTTGTTCCAAATTTAAGCATAGGATTCACATTTGTTGGAAACTGCGGTCCATTATCCTGAACCAAAAAACAGGAATTACATGAGAAGAGATGTAATGCTTAATTTAAGTGGTTTTATATTAATTGTATGCTTTGATTGCTTTCTATTACTAAATTATGTGTAGAATAGGACCTATTAGTACATCGTAGCCTACCAAACTAGGGTCCGAAGTCAAACTCCTACTTGGACTTCGATTTTGGACAATCCGATAGTGTCATTGTGTTTAAACGGCCCAAAATACGTTGTATACCAAGTTTCATGACCAAACTTGGTCAAAAACCCACTGGAACCAGCTACCGAGTTTTTTAAAAAAATGCACCAACTCGCCGAGATCTCGGCCCAACTCGGTTTTCTGGCTGGACAAAACCAATACCGAAACCGAGTTCTCAAACCATGGGTATGCCGACTTTTGACCATACACCATAATAGACCAGAAGAAGATCTATTTATATGATTATTATCAAGTTCATCCTCATACAACCAACACCCCCCCCCCCCCCCCCGAAAATAAAAGAAGTTGCTAGAACAACACTAACCATTGAAACATTAATCCGTCTGTCCACTCCCTTCCCATTTAACAAGAAGCTGCAGAAATGAGAGGAATAAAAAACTCGTCAGACCGCTACAATGAATTTATTCAATAAAGTAAAAGAGTAAAAGGACACATACTTCACTTGTGGAGGACTTATGATACAGGAGGATGTCTCTATACTATCTGTTTGAGCTACAAACAGTCTCTGTGATGCAATTTTTTTTGGCGAGGGGGAAAGGGAAAGGAAAACAACAAAGTAGAGTAAGTACAAGAAATTCAACAGCTTTAATTATCATCATTACAAGAGATGCTTACCTATTATTTTAAAACTCAGCAATATAGAATACATAAAACCATAGAGAACAGGTGTACGCCCATATCCAACAACGATACCAACCATAAACAAAATTTAAAAAGGAAGTACGGATGTACCTCTGCAATGATAAAAGTTAAGTTGTAAACATAGTTATCAAGGCAGGAAGGCAACCATGGTGTTTTAGAAGGTAAAAAAAGCAAGGGGACGCCTTGATAACTATAGTTGTAAAAACGAACATAAACATCTCCAATACATACATACATACATACATACATACATATATATATATATATATATATATATATATATATATATATATATATATATATATATATATATATATATATATATATATATATATATATAAAAGTATATTTATCATTACATCATTCTCAATAGTTGTTAGTGTCTCGAACACAAAGATTGAGATATTAGTATCGGTATCGACTTGGATCCAAGGAGATGATGTTTAATGCCCATGGGTGCCTCTCCCTAGTCTCAAGAGGGACTATGATATGCATTTAGTGCGCAGAGAACTCTACATTTTTCTGAACCAGATATGAAGATCAATTCTACCAAAAAAAAAAAAAAGATATGAAGATCAAAAACCACCAACATCAATTGTAGATGCAAATCTATAGCCGGTGAATAAATAGACCCAAACCCAATAAAAGTTTGTTGTCGGAGTAACAACTTGATTTGCAAGATGAGCCGCTATAACATTGATTTCACAATAGTAATAGGAAATCTTTATTTTAACCTCGTTGAAAGAAGACGTGTTCTATACTAAGAGGGCAAAAAATTAATATTACAAATTATATATATATATATATATATATATATATAGAGAGAGAGAGAGAGAGAGAGAGGGCGGCCTTGGTGCAACGGTAAGGTTGCTCCATTGTGACAAAGTGGTCATGGGTTCAAGTCTGGAAACAGTCTCTTTGCGACAGCAGGGGTAAGGTTGCATATTTTATGACCCTCCCCAGACCCCACAGTGGCGGGAGCCTCTTGCGCTGGGTACGCCCCTATATATGTAGGGAACAACTTGTCAACAAAGTGGTGAACTGAGAAGTTGTAACCTTCTTTTAATTGCCAAAGGGTTTTCAAAAAGTTGAAAGTCAGTTAATACACCTTTTTATGTGAAATGACAGGATTTACCCTCATTGGGGGAAAAAAAGTGTTATACTAAAAGGGCAAAAAAGTAAGGTTACAATCTAGTTGTAACCAACCTTAGTTACACCAAGATTTTCCTATATATATATATATTGGAAATAAAAGGCATAAACATGTCAAAATCAATGATAATTAGCTTAAATAGAACTGAACTACCATATGACTGTACTCTGGGGTACAGTCAACCCCTTTTTTTTAATTATTTTGGGGGGGGGGGGGGGGGATGAGATTGTGGAAACCAACTTGACATAGTTCGACTTTCTATACATCTGATTGTAGGTATGAAACTTTACATTTGACCTCACTTTTAATACACGAGGCAAAACTTGCAAAATGAGGAACTTAGCTCTCCAAATGTGTCAATTCTTTTTCCCATTAGGGGGGTGTTAAACCATTAAAGGTTCCAAATGTGTTGGGATAAGTGGACCCCATCAACCAATAGATGTGTCTGGTCTAACAAATTAACTAAACAAAAGCAACATGAAAATAATCCAACCATTTTTCTTTTTCCTTTCAACAATTTAAAATATTTTCCTTACAAATCTAACATAGCAAGAATTGTTAAAAAGTTTTAAAAAAATGGAAAATAAAAATTTTTGGCAAGGATGAGTTGTCAACTTTGCTAAGGTCAGCCAATGGGTAGTGAATTGCTATGTGCCGACTCAATTGGAACCTAAGATTTATTGTACAAATTGGCTCCACTCTCCTTACTCGTGTTAAATTTCTTCCCCAAAAATACTTATACATGTGGCAAATTAAAAAAATATATGAACAGTCGATGTTTGAAAAAACAATTGGGCTGTTTAAAATACAAGAAGAGAATTTAATACAAAGCCACACACATATTTGGGTTAACCTATGAAATATTGAATGTGCTCAGTCCAATGGGTGTCTGTCCATTAAACTATTTGAATTGGCTAGATGCACCATGTGGTCCAAAGCAGGCTAACATCTCACTAAAAAACGAAAAGAACTGATCGTTATAAAATTTTTCTTTTAACATACTAGATATCTTGATATATATGATGTTCATAATAGGAAATTAAACATATCAAGCATATCAACTTCTTAGCTCAATATGTTAGCTAAGGGGGCCTTTTTTTTTGGGGGGGGGGGGGGGTGCAATGGAACCACATGACAAGGATCCATATCAAGGATCCATATCATAGGAAATTCACAAAATATTTGAGGTGGCCAAGCACGTCCACAGATGCAAGCAGTTGAGGAGAAAAAGCTATAATTGTTTAACAGATAAAAAAAATCAAATAGATGGTGATCCAACCAAACAAGATATAGGATATAAGCAGCACACTATGTGAAAATTCAGTAGGTATAGAAACAAGGTAAAATCCATTAGGCGATGCAATTGGATATGAAGATTCACCCAAAAAACAGACTGCAAAAACCACACAATCAAGAAACACAAAGAGAAGTGCCATATGGTGTCTTTTATCCTAGTCATTGAACGGCATTCTAATCTAACAGTTGGATGGGTTTAGGGTACTCAAGTCAGTTTTGACTGAAGGATATAAATAACAGTTATGAGGGACGATTTGACATTCTTTGTTCCTTGCGGACTCATAAAAGCGTGAAGGAGAGAGGGTGCACACGAGGTTTAGAGCTGGGTTTGGATCTAGTTTGAAATAGCTAGTTCTGTTCTCTGCTTTCTCACAATGAAAAATGAAGACGGACTCAATGTTGTAGCATCGTCCTTTGTAACGATCAAGGCTGGTAAGTCCATCGGTCCACACAGTTGTCCATGTACCAGTTGAAGATTCGGCAGCTACCGCTGCCCCCGCTTCCTCAGGCGGAACTCCAAGTTGAGGAGTTACCCGGAATGCTGCCAAGATATCCGTATCTTTGGCTTCATAGTCAGGAGTATAATAAGCCAATTTGTAATCTTTAACACCAGCTTTAAATCTGACACTTGCTTTAGTCTCTGTTTGTGGTGACATAAGTCCCACCCTAAATTTATAAATTAAGAATTCTCACAAGAAGAAGGACCACACCCCAGACATGAGGATACCTAGCCGAACCACGTAAAATCTGTATCGTGGGGTTCTGTTTTCTTGTTTTTCATTTCTTTCTTTTTATCTGCAAATCATACAGAATAGGTGCTGTGATCCTCAACAAGAAGCAATGCCAAAAGTGTCAACAAAGCAAACACATAACCCAGCATGCTTATTATGGCTAATACAGTGATGATAAGCAACCATGATGGCACTAGGTAGTAATAAATGCAATTGCCTTGGTATATCAGATAAAAGAGGGGGAAAATAAATGCATAACACAAACTCAATCTTCAACATAATCAAATCTGGTAGCTACCTACTCTTCCCAAAGAGTTCACATAACCACCTACGTTTCTCTTGTGCATTAGAATTTCTATCGTTGGGATACACTTAAAACATGCCATAAACCAAATTATTACTAGAAACTTACAATTTTCTCCTGTGCCATAGAAATTGCATTCTTTGGGATATTGAAGTCAATCACATAAGCCCCATACCCTGGCTATAAAACGAGAAGACTATTAAAACAATAAGCCAAAATTGAAATAGAAAAAGTAGGGTTTAAAAAAGAAAAAGAAAAAAGCCAAACCTTCGCTTCAAGAGAAGCAAGTATATGTCCCATCTTCATTCGTGGATAGAATCTGAAGAGACAAGGAAAGGGTCAACCAAATATCATTCAACAAGCAGAATAGTACATTATGAGTAAAGTTCCAGCAAGAAATTCAACAATATGAAAAGAAAAAAGTTAATAAGCCCACATAATTTATACTAGTCAAACACAAATTCCTTAGAAGCACCACATAATTTCCATTCATCGAAAAAACAAAGAGAGAGAAAGATGTGGCATCTTAACTCAGGGGTAAAACATGTAGAACCACTGAAATAGATGCTGAACATAACTGCATAACATTAGAATGAAAAACTAATATCCCATAAAATTAAAAGTATTATTTATGGAAAAAGGGGCAGCAAGCTATTGTGATTACTGTTTCTAGCAGCCTTAAGGACCATTTGGGGAGAAGGAAAAACTGGCATCCGGGTGGTCAAACAGCTAAGAAAGCCAATTTATGGGGAATTTCCTTGCAGATTCCAGAACAATCCCCTCCACAATTTGTTTGATTGCCTGGAAAAGAGGAACAAAAGGATCTTTGATGGCAAGAATATAGAACCTTCAACCCTATGGAGATCCATTGGTTAGTGTTAGAGTAGGTGGGAGTATTGGAGCAAGGATGGAATTGTAATTAGGGCTGTGACACTGTTCACGTGAACAGTGTTGTAAACAGTGATGGTGAATAGTGTTGTGTCAATTCTGTAATTTTTCTCTCCCCTCTTCTATTATAAATAAAGGGGCTTGCATGTTCATTAACACATCCAAGCATTGAGCTCTATTCTTTCCAGTTAACATGGCATCAGAGCAGGTTTGAGTGTTGGTTCAAATCCCTCTTCTTTTTCTCCCATTTTTTCTCCCATCTTTCTCTTTCTCCTTTTTTTCTCTGGTTTCTTCCATTGTTACAAAGCAGCACTAATGAGGTGATCCATGGATCTAATTGTTGCCCCTCAATACCTCATTCATTGATGACCTATTTCTAGATCGATAGCAACTGTGCCACTTCCTACCTGCGATTTTTGAAGCTTCACCTTGGGGACTGCTTCCTTCTCTATTAGTGAGGATCAATTCTCTTTTTTCTTAGAAGATCAAGAAGAACAGCGATTTCTAGGACAAGCTACTATTTTTCAGCCTCTTCCCTTCATCGATATCAGCCAAATTTTTGGGTTTTTTCAAAACCCTGACAAGATCGATCTAGAGTTTCTGGGCTTCTGTTGCTGCTGATTTTTGGAGGAGTGTTTCACCATCAACTAAGCAGCACTCGATCTGTTTGTTTCTTAGCCACATCAGGTTTTTTTTTTTTTTTTTGGGTTCTCTTCTATTGTGCCCTAATGTTTGACGACACTACTACCATTACTTCTGGCCTTGATGGACAGCCACGACAAGAGTATCTTCTCTTCCCTTTGCTTCCTCCATCAAACTTGATGGAATTAATTACCTGATGTGGTAAAGATCTACATATCTCACTATTGCTGGCTGTGGTCTCACTACCATTGGCACTGCCGAGAAACCATCTACTGCTGGTCCTCTTCATGATCGATGGATCTCCAATGACTCTCAAGTCATGTCTTTTTTACTCAACTCCAAGCAACCAGATCAGCCAATGGTTATTTGCTACTCGAAACTGCTGCTCAGATTTGGCTGGCTGCAAAGGAAACTTATGAATAGGTTGGAAACGATGCCCAAGTTTATGAACTCCACAAGAAGATTCATGACACCACTCAGAAAGACCTCTCCATCTCTAAGTATTATATTGTCCTTCGTAGTCTATGGCAAGATCTGGACCACTACTCAGATTATCAGCCCACTAATGGAATCGATATTACTGCATATCGCAAGCATGTCGACAAGATTCAGGTTTATGACTTCCTAGCTGGTTGAAATGTTGAATATGACCAGATTCGAGTTCAGGTTTTGGGCAGGGTTCAATTCCCTACCTTGGAGCAGTCCTATGCTTTAGTTCTTTCTGAAGAAAATCGTAGGGCAGCCAGTGATCGATCTGCTCTACAGACTGTTGCTGCTGCTGCTCCTACCGCTCCTAGTGATTCTTCCAAAGGGATTGTGAGATGTGAACATTGTAATAAACCCTATCACACCAAAGCCACTTGCTGGAAGCTTCATGGCAAACCAGCTGATTTTGAGGCCAAGCGTGCTGCTCATGGGAAATTGAAAACAAAGCCAATCATACCAAGATTGTTCCCACGGCTCCTTCTATTGACACTGGTCTCTCCTAGGATGAACTTCAGGCATTCCGTCGTATGTCACAGGCTTCTACTGCATCTACTACATCGACTCCTGTCAATCGATCCGCCACTTCAGGTTCTCATTTTGTCCACTCAGGTAGTCCGTTTACTAGTCATTGTGCATCAGTAGTCTCCACCCCTTGGATCATAGACTCTGGTGCCACTGATCACATGACCGGATCCTCTAGCCTCTTTTATCGCTATTCACCCATTTCTAGGAAAGACAAAGTTCGGGTGGCTGATGGTTCTCTCTCCTCTATCTCTGGGAAGAGCTCTATCAGTTGCTCTCCGTCTATCTCTTTATCCTCTGTTTTACATATACCTAATTTTACTACTAACCTTCTGTCCATTAGTAGTCTTACTCGTGACTTGAACTATAAAGTGACTTTTTTTCCTTCCCACTATGTTTTTCAAGATCTGGCAACTGGGGCGACGATTGGATGGGGTAAAGTGCATGGTGGATTGCATCTGCTCAATGATGGTCGTCCTCTTTCACCATCACCACCATCTCCCCTTCATCAAACTTCGTTAGTCTCTTTTGAACTTCAACAATGGCATAATCGATTAGGTCACCCCCCCCCTTTAGGAATTTTATCTCATTTATTTCCAGCATTAGTTAAACAATGTAATAAGGATGACCTTTTTGTGAGCCTTGTGTTCTGGCCAAATAGACTCGTTCAACTTATTCTAGTTCTAATAAAAGAAGTCTTTCCCTTTTTAATCTGGTTCATACTGATGTCTGGGTCCTAGTTGGAAACCTTCTATTTCTGGCCATCGTTGGTTTGTTTCCTATATTGGTTGCCACTCTAGGAATACCTAGGTGTATTTGATACATAATAAAAGTGATGTTTTCTCACGTTTTCAATATTTTCATAAATTGGTTTAGACCCAATACAATGCCACTCTCAAAATTTTGAGTGACAACGGCAAAGAGCATGGAAACAGAATGTGGTAGCAAGGTCCAGTGCTGAAGTAGAATTCCGTGTTATGACAAAAGGCATTTGTGTGCTGTTATCATAGTTGTCACGGCAGTTAGGCGGCCCAATGTTATTTCTTCTCCTGCCCCTTGACATTCTACACTTCGACATCGTTCTTCCACTCTTGGCTAATAAAAGTCAAAGTTACCAGCTTATTTTGAATGGGTCACCAATAGAACCATCGGTTCAAAGAAAGAGAATAGCACGTCGGGACCAACTTTAAAGTTACCGGGTCTGGGATGAGTCACTGCTGTTTATTCAACACTTCAACAACCAGAGCACACATTCATCGCCACCACCCAATATCATGTTGCTGCCAAAATCCCATATTTCTTTTAGAGAATCTCCTAATTGTTCTAGAGCAAGTAGAAAGAGATTCTTTAACCACAAATAATTCAATTCAGATGTGGGCAATTTTAATGAACCCAGTTCACATACCACTTTAATGGGCGAACAGCCCTAGGTGGCGAAGAGATGACATTGAGGTAGTAGTTAGTGAAAGAAGGATTAGAAGGTAGGGCCAAGCCAGGGGGTTGACTTGCTTGAAAAACCATGCCATTCCAGTGAGCCTATATTTCTCTTCAAGAAGAAGAAGTGGACAGAACCACGCCTTATGAGGAAAGGGGAGAATGAAACATCTCCTAAAGTTAGCTGAGTGCTAACCATGCCTAATCTCTTTCTCCTCCTGGATACCTAGATAACCTAAATGAAGCTTCTTTCTTCTTAGGGTTCTCTAGGCTTGTATCCAGTATGGAGCCAACGTCGAAGTATAAGTCATGGCAGCCTCCGACTGTTCCTGTTCGCTGTTGTTTGTAGCAGGGACGCAGCGGACCTCTTACTATAGCCTATCTCTTTAAGGATTAGGTCCGTGTCCACTGCGCCAGGTAACCTAACACGGAATGAATTAGGTCAATCGGTGAACCTCAAACCGGCTTCCAGTTTAGTTTCCGGTCTCAACCTTCGCCCCCTCTGGACGATGTAACAGTCTCGGATGGTTTTCGAGTTCTTTCTTTTCGCGAAAGCAAACATGGAATCATACCCATGTTTGTGTAGGTGCGCTCTACCTGTGTCAGTGCTTGGCTACCCCGTAAAGATTGAACTTCCACCAAGCAAGCCAGGTATCCTTCTTGGGTGTGAACGAACGACGAGCCATAGTCAAACGATCCAAACCAGGTTGAGAACGTCAAAGCAACTCCACCTGAAGCACTCACTTCTACTCCTGTCCTGCAGTGGAAGCAGTGGCCAAAAGCTTCATTGTGGAGGCAGGCGGTCTGATGGAGCTGATAAGATCAACTTTCGGTCAAAACCTGCCGTTTCAACCGGGACAACTCAGTTTCGATATGCTCCGAAACGATACCAAGGTTGAAACTGGTTTGGTCCAAGTTTAGACCCTCTTTCGACAGGTTTCGCAAGTTTTGACCAAAACGTGGTTGAATCGGTCAATAAAAATCACAGGTTTCAATCGAAACCTGTCATATTTCGACAAGTTTCGATCAAGAGCTTATATTACGCAAGTTTTGACACAGCCAAGGGTGATTTTGCCAAAAACTTGCAGTTTTTTTCCAAATCACTTGATTTCTATCCATCTCACTGAGTAGGGTGGGTCACGTACTGGGCAATCTTTCGTCGACAGCATCTGCTCTATCCAGTTCCAATCTCAGTGAGCCATTCCATACGTTGGAATACCTTCGGTATGTTGATGATGCGGATTATAGGAGGGCTATCATGGACTATCAGGACTACTTGGCACAAAAAATGTCATGGGATTGGGATTATGTGCTGCATTCAGAAGAGCGTCAACAACATCTTCAGTGGTATGCAGCTCGTGGCCTCCATGTAGTGAGTAGTGAGTGTTGTATCCTTATATTTCCCTAATCTAATGTATGTTTTGATTGTTTTGATTGCATACTTACATTTCTAGTAGCTAAATTATATGTAGTCAGTGTTTATAATAGGGTTGTACAGCAGCATTCAGTGTACACTAGCAAACTTGGGTTCAAACACGAGTACCATTTTGGGCAGTTTCTTTGTAAAACTGATTCATGGAATAGGTGTATATATAGGCAACACCCAAAAAAAAAAAAAAAGAGAGGTCAAAAAACCATTTCTGGGCCTCAAAACCTAGGTTTCAATTTTGACCTAGAAAAATCCCAGGTTTAAACATGTTTCGGTTTTAGCCAGGGTCGAAACCTGGAACCTCGACGGCATCACAACCTCTAATCACTCCCAGATTTGTTTAAAATGTCAGCAGACAAGGATGCAGTAGTGGCTCATATCATGAAAAGAAGCATAATGGAAGTATCAATTGGGATTCAGTCCTAAGGACAAATCTTAATAACTGGAAACTAGATTGTTTGTTCATCTTTTGAATGTGGTCTCTGGCTACAAGATTCGAAGGGGAAGAGATGATTATTGATAAGAATGCTCAAGAGTATGGGGCGGCTCACAATCATGCGTGACATGACCAAACAATCCCTAATTCATTGCCCTAGTCTACTGGCTATCTTGGTTACAGCAGTCCCTTCTAAGGTCAAAATGTTCAGTCTAAGTAGCTCAACTCGACAATATTTTGAAAAATCACGATCTAGACGGCTTATGATTCTTAATGCCTTGTTACATGCATGTTACCAGTTACTGCTGTATTATCCCTCTGCAATGGAAGCCTGTGGATCTGTCTAAGATTCTTTGGGTTGGTTTAGGAGGTGCCTCCCAGGCTGCTGGAACATCTTAAAGGGTGGCATTTAGAGGCATCATTAGAAGAGGGAAGAAGATACAGTCTTTTATTCTGACAGCTGTTCCTATGAGTCTGTAGCTGGCCCAGAATGGGAGATCTTTCAAGAACAATAACCTTCCAGAAAAAAGAACAGCAGAGAAAGCAAGACAGCTAATCATTTTTTTGGCACCCATTAGTAAAAATATCAGCACTCAGACCATTTCTCATATAAGAGCCAATACTTTTTTTTGGTAAAATATAAGAGCCAATACCCCTTTTTTCCCGTAGTGTCTTTTGCATTGCTGTGTATGGTTTAGTGACAGCTCGAATTTCTTTTGCTGCCTTTCTAGCTTAACAATTGATAAAACCTTTATTCTTAGAAGGGGTAAAAAGGAAAGAAGAAAGCCATACCTGGACATAATTCCTGGAATAGCGGAAAAGGCAGAGGCAGAGCTTGGTTCAATATTTATGTCTCCTGAGCTACAGAAGCCGCTCACTATCTATATATAGAAATAGACTAGATTTAGGCACATATGTATATAAGAGGGTGCGCAACAACGAACCAAATACAAGAAGAATCCAAAATTAAGAAATGTTTGAAACCTCATTCGCCAGGGTAAGAAGCTCCTCATTATCATTACCCAGAAACCATCCATTCTTACAAGCATTCTACCAAAGCAAACAGTATATCAGCACAAGAATTCCATCCAAAGAAAAGTTACGAGCTGAGCAATTTTAAAGACACTTTAAAAAAAAATAAAAGCATTGGAGACTAACAAAATTTGCTAATAAAACAACACATCTCAACAAACAGATATCTGACGAGCCAAAGAAAAATAATATTCAAAAGCAAGTTTCTGTTAAAAGGGAGAAAACTCAGAACTGAAGAAGTAATTTTTTTTTTTTAATTTGACAGTTGACCATCTCAATGCAAAGACAGAGAGGGCTCTCTGATTACAGCTGTTCGGGCAGCAAAGTAGAATTTCCAATAGTAATTTGTACAATGGTCTATTCTGTATTAATTTACAGGTGGGCCAACCAATCCAAAGCTAACAGAATTTTCAGTAAGTCTATCTGTTGTTTGATCTAAATGACCAAATAATGTAAACCACACAAAAAAATTTGTTTTTTTTTTTTTGGTGAATAAAAATGAGTTACCAAAAACGAGACAGAAAAGAAGGGGGGGGGGGGGGAGGAGAATACACATGGAGAAGAGAGGGGGGGGAGCTATACAAAGACCCAAGCCCTAAAGGGGCGGGCTATGAGTCTGAATAAAAGAAACATCTAAGCTCCAAAATGAAGCAATGTGCCTATTTCTAGGAGAGTCAACAAGAGCCAAAATGAAGAATCTGCAGCTTAGAGCTAACATCAAAGAAGATGGCTTTCCAAATCATATCAAAAGATCGGGAATTGGAAGTCCATCCTCTAAGATTTCTTTCCATCCAAATATGAGAATTGACAGCCCCTAGCACAAGTTTACCTGCTGAATCATGAATAGAACTACCTGTAAAAGTCAAATCCATCCAAAGCCACTCACAGGAAAAAGGTAAAGGCCTTCTCGGGCGGGGCCATATGGATTGGAGGGCTTTCTTCCAAATAGGGGAGGTGAAAGGGCAAGAGAAGAAATGGTGATCAATGTCTTCAAAACCGTTCCAACAAAGGATACAAGCAGGGGAAACATGGATGTGGCGGTGCAGAAGAAAAGCTTGGGTGAGAAGGCAGTTGTTCTGGAATGTGACCTTTGAACCAGATGAGTTTATGCAAGAGAACCTCCGGAGCTTAGAGACGAACAAAATTACAAGCCAATCTAGAGCTAAAAAGGCCATTGGGGGAGAGGTTCCATATGGTCTTGTCCGATAGAGAAGAGGGTGGGGGAAGAGGGGGAAGGGAGGCCTAGACCTAGGCAAGACAAAGGGGGAAGGGATAGACCACAAGCCGTAAACGATAATAGACATTTCTGCCTCCCTTTGCTGATTTGATAGTGCAACGTGGTATTATTCATCAGCCCTCTTGTGCGGACACCCCACAACAAAATGGTGTAACCAAAAGGAAGAATAAACATTTACTGGAAGTCACTCGATCTCTTTTATTTTAGATGAAAGTGGCTAAAACTTTTTGGGCGGACGCTGTTTTGACTGCGTGTTACCTCATTAACCGCATGTCATCTTCTATTTTACATGGTGGTACTCCCTTTTCTTTGTTATTTCCTTCTATGCCTTTGTTTTACCACTACGGGTGTTTGGCAGTGTTTGCTTTATTCGTGATCATCGTCCTGGTGTTTCAAAGTTGGATCCCAATGGTAGAAGTCATGTAATAGGGATAGTTTAGGAACTAGTTATATTACTAGTTGCCTTATTATGTAATTCTGTTTTTTCTTCTTTATTTCCCTTTTACCTCCCTAAAGAGGTGGATGTAATTCTCTATTAGTTATGATTGAATGAATATAGGGTGTATGGAGAAGTCTCTCCAACACAATCGATTACAACCAAAACCTGTTCTATTCTTCTCTTCCCTCTTCTCTTGTCTTCCTCTTCTTCCTCTAACTTCTTCTCCTCTTCTACTTACTTCCTTAACCTAAATCTAACTTGGTATCAGAGCCTTACGGTTTGAGAGTCAAATCTAGCTTCTTGTTTCCATTTTTTTCCTTCTCTTTGAAATCCTAGGGCATAAAGGGTTTCAAGGAGAAGCCTCCTATGTAAAGAATCTGTGAGAACACTATGGAATAGGTTCAGAATGTTCTATTCTAGTTATTACTGCTGCTGTTTGAGCCTTAATGCAGCCCATTTGATGATTTGAAGCTTTGCTAGCCTGTGCTAGGATTACCGCCAGCCTTCCATTGCAGTCTCTGTATCTTCTTCTTCTAGCATGGGTTTGAGGATTGGAATAGCTCAGTAGAATTGCCCAAGAGTGTTATTTAAGTGACTTGTGCTTCCTCTTGCTGCTTGAAGACCCAATCTGAGCACAGCCCCTTTTCGCAGGATCAAGTTTCTGCCCAGATTTCCGCTGTTGCAGGTTGCAGACCTTGGTTCCTCCTTATTTGGGGATGGACTTGGTGGTTGGAGTAGCCCATCAGGATCGTAAAAGGATCCTCTCTCTTCCTCTGGTGTCCTTTATTGATGGATGAATCTCCTTATTGAGCACAACTCAGTTTTGTGGTGTTCTTTTTCTGCCCAGGTAAACCCGATAATGTTGTTCTTGCATTTAGGGTACTTTGGACTTCTTGTTTGGTTGAGAGATGATTATGCATATCTGTATTTGCAATCTTGAAGCTTGTGTAAGCTATTTTACTCCGGAGAGAGTGTTAGGGTGAAGCTTCATCCTAGCTGGAATTTCTGTTTTTTTGTATTGGAAATCCCTATTTGGGTTGAGTTTATACTCCCCACTTGCTGTTTTTTATCTGGTTTATGGTCAATTACCATTTCCCTTATATGATGGCTGGTACAGAGTCTTCTAAGCTTGGTTCGGCTAATTCACAGCCTCCTTCAACAGCTCCTCAGTTGGTTTATGAGAATACTCACCAACAGATTTCTTTTATGAAACTCGATGGTACCAATTACTTGGATTGGTTACACTCTGTGAGACTTTCCCTTAGGAGTAGGGGAAAACTTGGAAATATCACAGGCACTATCAAGGCTCCAGAGGCTAGTTCTCCCACTTTTGACAAATGGGAGACCGAAAATTCCACCGTTATGACATGGTTGATCTTCTCCATGAAGCCTGAGATTGGGAGAAGGTTTATAAGGAAGGAAACTACCAAAGCTATCTGGGATAGTGTCTTTGTAGCCTTTGACAGAGTAGGTGACACAGCCAAAGTCTATCAACTCCATCAAAAAATTCACTCATTGAAGCAACGTGACAGCACTATTTCTGAGTACTACAGTGTGTTTCTTAGTCTTGTGGAGGAGTATGATCACTACAGAGACCTTCATTTAACCAACCTAGAGGATGAGGCTAAGGTGTATCAGACTCTTGAAAAGGAGCGTGTCTTCTTTTTACTTGGTGGTCTGAATCCTGACTATGAGCCAGTTAGACTCCAATTGTTAGGCCAATCTCCTCTCCCTTCTCTTAGTGAGGTTTGCAATTACCTACAGAGTGAGGAGACTCGGCGGCTTACTATGGCACCAGCACCTGCATCATCTCATGAGAGGTCTGCCCTCAATTCTACTTCTAGTTCTGTTCGAGACAACCGTGGAGGTGGTAGAGGCCCAAGGCCTAACTGTGAGGAAGCTAGTACTGTGGAGATAGTTGGTGCCAGCGGAGTTGGGCGAGACAAATTTAAATGTGATCATTGTGGACGCACTGGACACACCAAGGATAGGTGTTGGTCTCTCCATGGTTGTCCTCCTGGTATGCGTGGTCGTGGTGGCCGTAGAGGGGGAGCTCGAGCTCATTCCGTGACAACTGAGGCTGATGCCCCACAGGATGACTCCACCTTTATGGATGCAGTGGTTCGTAGGGTTGTGTCACAGTTGAGCACATCTTCTACATCTAGTATGGCTGGATCCTCATCATCCTCAGCTTTACAGGTCTCCACCTCAGCTTCCACTGCTGCCCATTCTTGGGTCATTGACTCAGGTGCCACGGACCACATGACTGGTACGTCTCATTATTATGATTCCTATACCATTTGCTCTAGTAAGGACAAGGTTAGGGTAGCTGATGGCTCCCTTTCCTCTATATCTGGTAAGGGTAATATCCTTGTGACATCATCTATTTCCCTCTCTTCTGTTCTTCATGTCCCTAACCTTACACTGAATCTTTTATCTGTGAGTCATTTGACTAAATCTCTCAACTGTTGTGTCACTTTTTTTCCTTCTCACTGTCTTTTTCAGGATTTGGTGACGAAGAGGATTATTGGTAGTGGACGTGAGGAATAAGGCCTCTACTTTTTTTATCCGCTTTTGCCCACAGCTCATTCCTATGTGTGTGGTCGCAATGATAGTAGTTTTGTGGATTCTGTTATGTTATGGCATCGCCGTCTTGGCCATTCATCTTTTGTAGTAATGAGGAAACAATTGCCTCACTTATTTTCATCTACTGCCTCTTCTCATGTTTTTCAATGTGAACCATGTATGTTTGCCAAACATTGTCGGTCTTCATATCCTTATCATGGTAATAGAACTGTTGCCCCTTTTCATATTGTGCATACTGATGTTTGGGGTCCTTTCCCTACTACTTCTTTATTTGGCTTTCGTTACTTTGTGTCATTTGTTGATGATTTTCCCCGTGCCACATGGACTGTACTTTTGAAGCATAAGAGTGATGTTTGTGATGCCTTTCAGAATTTTTACCAAATGATCCTTACTCAATTTGAGACCTGCATCAAAATTGTGCGATCTGATAAAGGGGAAGAGTACATGTTTGGTGGTCTTCAAACCTTCTTTACTACTCATGGCATTATCCATCAGCTAGCGTGTGTTGACACGCCCCAACAAAATGGGGTTGCTGAGAGGAAAAATCGCCATCTTCTGGAGGTCACCTATAGTCTATTGTTTGGCATGCATGTTCCCAAGACCTTCTGGTCCGCTGCTCTTCTCACTGCCTCCTTTCTCATCAATCGTATGCCTACCAAGCTTCTTAATTTCAAATCTCCCTTGGACATCTTATCTCCCAAGGCCTCTGCTTTTTCTCTTCCTCCTCGAGTTTTTGGTTGTGTTTGTTATGTGCATGTTAACAAATCTACTCACACTAAACTTGACCCCAAAGCTCTCAAGTGTCTCTTCCTTGGGTACTCTTCTACTACCAAGGGGTACAACTGTTATCATCCTTCTTCCCGCCGATGTATCATTTCCAAGGATGTTACTTTTCTTGAATCAGTCCCCTTCTTTGTCCCTTCTCAACATCCTCTTTAGGGGGAGAATTGTGGGAGTGAACAGGCTACTGAGGATTTCTTCCTTTCTCCTCTACTTACATCTCCTTTTATGCTTGACATTGGAAAACACAGGACTGTAGATGTGCTTGAGGTTGATGACCAACCAGGGGGGAATACAGATTTGGTTGTTGAAAGTGGTTCTGATAAGGAGAAGGATTACCACATTACATACAAAAAAGGTGAAAGCTTGCATAATACAAGAAAGAAGACCTACCAAGAGTCCTCTTCAGATCCAGATCCACATCCTGAGATTCATCCTTATCAATTAGGTGACATTTCTTCTCCTCCATCTGATTTGGACCTTCCTATTGCTATTAGGAAAGGGAAAAGAACTTGTACTAATCCTATATCCCAGTTTGTTTCCTATGATGCAATTTCTCCTACAGACCTTGCGTTTAGTACTGCTCTCTCTACTGCTTCCATTCCCAAGAATGTCATTGATGCTATGTCTGACCCAAAGTGGAGACAAGCCATGTCTGAGGAGATGATGGCACTTGAGAAGAATGGTACTTGGCAACTTGTTGACCTTTCCAAGGGACGTGTCCCAGTTGGATGCAAATGGGTCTACACAAGTATAAATCTGATAGCAGTATTGACAGATACAAAGAAGGTTGGTGGCCAAGGGGTACAGTCAAGTCTATGGCATTGACTACCAAGAGACATTTGCCCCTGTGGCCAAGCATAACTCAATAAGAGTTCTTTTATCTTTGGCTGCCAATAAAGATTGGCCTTTATATCAGCTGGATGTGAAGAATGCCTTCCTTCATGGTGACTTGGAAGAGGAAGTGTACATGCAAACTCCACCAGGCTTCAAGATGCCTTCAGCTGAAAGGAAAATGTGCCTCCTTAAGAAGGCTCTATATGGTCTCAAACAGTCACCAAAGGCATGGTTTGAGCGTTTCCAACAGGCTATTCTGAAGATTGGATACTCCCAGAGCCAAGCTGATCATACTCTCTTTACCAAGCGGAGTAATGGTACTATCATAGCTCTCATTGTCGATGTTGATGATATTGTGGTCACAGGAGATGATACAGCTGAGATAGCTAAATTGAAGAGCTACTTGGCACAACAGTTTGAGATCAAAGATCTAGGTCCCTTAAAGTACTTCTTAGGAATAGAAGTATCAAGGACTAAGAAAGGAATCAACATATGTTAGAGGAGGTTTGTTCTTGACCTGTTAACAAAGACAGGGATGTTAGGTTGTAAACCAGCAAACTCTCCTATTAAGCAGAACCACAAACTAGGAGAGGATTGTGGTTCTTCTCTTGTTGATGCGGGGAAGTATCAAAGGCTAGTGGGGAAGCTTATCTATCTCTCTATGACTTGGCCAGATATCTCTTATGCAGTAAGAGTTGTCAGCCAATTCATGCATGCTCCCAAGAGTGGCCATTTGGATGCTGTGTATCACATTCTAACGTATTTGAAGTCCTCTCCAAGGAAAGGACAGTTGTATGCAAGGCACAACCACTTAAGAGTGGAAGGCTTCACAGATGTCGATTGGGCTGGTTCCATTACAGACAAGAGATCTACCTCCGGCTATTGTACCTTTGTGGGAGGTAACTTAGTCACATGGAGGAGCAAGAAACAGCATGTTGTGGTCAAATCTAGTGTCGAGGTAGAATTTAGAGCTATGGCACACGGAGTGTGTAAGCTCATCTGGCTGAAGAGACTTGTTCAAGAACTGGGATTTGACACTGAAGGACCCATGAGACTTTACTGTGATAACAAGGCTGCCATCATTATTGCCCACAACCCAGTGCAACACGACTCGACTAAGCACATTGAGGTTGATAGGCATTTCATCAAGAAGAAGATAGACTCTGGTTGTATTTGTACTCCTTTTGTGAAGACTGGTGATCAGTTGGCAGATATCTTCACCAAAGCTCTTGGCTCTCCTCAGTTTAGCTCTTTCCTAAGCAAGCTGGGAATGCATGATATATAGTCTTCAACTTGAGGGGGAGTATTAGAAGTCATGTAATAGGGATAGTTTAGGAACTAGTTATATTACTAGTTGCCTTATTATGTAATTCTGTTTTTTCTTTATTTCCCTTTTACTTCCCTAGGGAGGTGGATGTAATTCTCTATTAGTTATGATTGAATGAATATAGGGTGTATGGAGAAGTCTCTCCAACACAATCGATTACAACCAAAACTTGTTCTATTCTTCTCTTCCCTCTTCTCTTGTCTTCCTCTTCTTCCTCTAACTTCTTCTCCTCTTCTACTTACTTCCTTAACCTAAATCTAACTCCCAAAGCTCTTAAGTGTATGTTTGTTGGTTATTCTTGCACTCAAAAGGGTTATCGCTGTTTTTCTTTTGAATTGCAAAAATACTTTGTTACTGCTGATGTTTCCCTCTTTGAATCCCCCTATGAGAGTTCTTCTTTTACTGTGTCTGAGTTGGATGATGATTTTCCCGTTTCTGTTGTTCAGTCTATTGTTAACCATGTTCTACAGGCTGCCTCATCACTGGCACCACCTCCTATTATATTTCAACCTCACCAATGAAAAGTATGCCCCCCCTCCACTTTAGCTGCCTCTGCTCTATCTACTTCTTCGCCAGTTGATCCTGCAACAAGTACTTCTTCTTCTTTAGCACCTCCTTCTGAATTCTGGTCTTGATATTCCTATTGCTCATTGTAAGGGTGTTCAAAGTTGTACACTTGTACCCAACACCCCATTTCTAACTTTGTGTCCTATGCTGGTTTGTCTTCCACCTTCCATTCACGTTCTCAGCAGCTTCTAAGCAATTTCTCAGCAACAGATTCTAAGTAGCTTCTCAGCAATAGCTTCTCAACAGGTTCTAAGCAGTTTCTTAGCAACTTCTAGAAGCCCCATATTTTGCAGTACTGTTTTGACCACAGCTACTATTCTCTTGGCTAAGCCCTAACTATATATAGTGGCCTTATTGTAAGTTTTTGGAAGAATAGAATGAATGAAACAAAATGAAGCTTGCTTTTGCAAACCGTTGTCCTGAAAAAGGCTGAGAAATCAACAGAGAGAGTTGAGGGTGAGAGGCCCACGGCTGAGACAGCCCTCTATCCCCATTACCCTTTTATCCCTCCATCTTCTCTTCTATCTTTTGTTTTATTTGCTGATTTGTTCCCTTAATCTGAAGTTTATTGATTGAGATCAAGATCCTGCCTAGGGTTAGATAATTCGTGATTTAACCTTACATTAAATTGGTTTCAAAGCAGACAGACTACCATGGAAGTCGTTGAAATTTTAAAGATGGAAGAGCAACAAAGAGAAGACAGACTCAATAATCACAGCCATTGAATCCATTTCGGAGATGCTGGTGTGTGAACCATAGCATGATGATGATTGGGCTGTTGATGCCGCCCTTGAAGGAGAAGGGTGTGAAGACACCCTGGATGACAACAATGACATCTATGAAGTTAATGTTGAAGTTCCAGCAATTTCTGTCGTCATGAAAGAGTCAGTCCTTGATGTTCCGAATGTCGAGGCTTACATTGAAGAATTTAAAGCAAGCAAAGTTGAGGCAGCGGATGATGTGGAAGTTGAGCACGAGGAATTTGTTATTCCACCAAAGTACTTTGAAGAACGAACTCCACACATTCTGGATTACATCTGTATCTTCGAGGAGCTGCAAGAATATTAGTTTGGACAGAAATTTGACATTCACCACACCAAGCTTACCCCTATCATCTTCAAAATTCGATCGAGGTCAAATTTTTTCTAAGAGGGGGAGAGTTGATGTAGATCCCAGCCCCGTGCATGGGCTGACATACAATCGAAGGAAGAAGATCCAGTACAGCCAAGAACAGTCAGCTCGAGCCTAACCAGTCCCTAACTATGGGACAGAATTGGACAAGCCAATTTGTTTTCATCAAGCCATTCCTTTAGCAGCTTCTAGAAGCCCCATATTTTGCAGTACTGTTTTGACCACAGCTACTATTCTCTTGGCTAAGCCCTCACTATATATAGTGGCCTTATTGTAAGTTTTTGGAAGAATAGAAATGAATGAAACAAAATGAAGCTTGGTTTTACAAAGCATTGTCCTGAGAAAGTTGAGGGTGAGAGGCCCATGACTGAGGCAGCCCTCTATCCCCATTACCCTTTTATCCCTTCATCTTCTCTTCTATCTTTGTTTTATTTGCTGATTTGTTCCCTTAATCTGAAGTTTATTGATTGAGATCAAGATCCTGTCAGGTGTTAGATCATTCGTGATTTAACCTTACATTATCCAAGTTGAGCTAGTGCTCAGGAATAAGCACAACAGATTGCCACAGTGTCCTCATGCTGCTTCTGCACTTCAGGTTTGGTAGGATTGAGCTCCAACCCAGCCAAGTTGCACAACTAAGTGGAATACTCATAGATGGGCTATGCAAATAGTGTCCTGTTGTTAAAAGAAAATAACAATTATCCAAACTGTTATTGATGCAGTCCTTTAAATCTTAATTCTCAAATCAAGACTTCAGGTTTAATAGACTGCATCAATTTGGTATCAGAGCCTACCCTAACCTGGCCATGGATAACTTTGCTTTCCAAACTAGAGTTCGTTTGCCGAATGGACAGATTTTTACTCTATTCATAGGTAAAGGGCTTAGTGAAATTCTAGTTTCTTAATTGGTGGTAGATATGTCATCTACAAGTGGTGAAATAATCATTAATTCTAATGATGACATTCTTGTTGAGTTCACTATTTAATCTTATCTTGATGGGACACAATGTTGCATGTTTCCTTCTTCTAAACATGCCATCATAGTGGGTTAGTTATGGATTGAAGCACGACAAGGTGTTTTCGATCTTGAAGTAAATTTATATACGTTAAAGCCCTCTCCCCTCATCTACAACATACTACTGTCTTGAAAGTGCTGCAGTGTGATAGCTCTTTAAAGCCACATCAACAGTGCAGCCACAAAAGGAGTTGAAAGAGGCTAAACAATATGAAGAACTTGTTTCTACAGAGCCTACTGAGGAAGTCCAGTCACTTCGAGCAGAAAACAAGCTAGCGAAAAGATCCTGGTGCGACGAAAGTTGTTCCATATCATGTGTTCATTCTTCCTCACACGTTCCAAGTCAAAGACATCCAGTCAAAGCTTCATATAGATTTTGTTTGAGTTAAAGACAAAGCTACAAGCACCTTTCAAAGTGTTATTATTCCGACCCTATTTCAAAACTCTAGGACGAGTTGAACCAGGGAGCAGGGGGAATATGCAGTTACAATGCAACATTAGGGCGTATTTTGATAGTACTTGGATATGGACATTAGTTTTAAATTATTTGTAATAAGCTCAATTATAAGGCCAAAAATTTAGATCTATAGGGAGTACACAAATTTAGTCTTTTAGTTTAGACTAGTGGTGGGACCCATTAGCTATCAGTTAGGAAGTTATCCTATTTAGAGTAGCAAGCTCTTTTGTGGGACACATCTTAGCCATAGGATAAGTAAATAAGTCTTTTATTATTTTCAAAAGTTTTTTCATAGGCACCTAGGCGCTACCTAGGAGCCCAGGCACTTCCTTGGGTGCAAGGCAACATCACACCTTGTTGAAACTTCATGAGTTTGTGTTGATTTATGATTATTGCTTTGTTTTTTTTTTTTTTTAATGAATATACCTATATTATATTGTATGCTTTGTTTATTATATGTTGATTTTGTATGCTTTGTTTATTATATGTTGATTTTCAGATATTAGACCCTACTAACAAAATTATATCATATTGTATTGAGATGGCTTCTGCTACGTAAAAACATAATTATGTAAAATTATCATTGCTATATTACATATAGTCAAATGACAACTAGGCGGGTGCCTTGTGATGCAGTTAAATCACCTAAACGGGCTTTTTTTATTAGAAATAAGCTTTGAGTTGGTTTATGTATGTGTTGCACCTTTGATCCCATGTGTTTTCATTGTAATGGGCCACTTCGATTGGCTTATAATATGGGTATAGGCTAGGCATACGGGATTGCTTAGTTAAGTGTCTTTATTTCTTTATTTTAATTGTCATTAAGTGTTTTAGTTAAGGCTGGATTAGGGTTCTATAAGTGCAGTCCTGTTTTGAGTCAGTTTCCTAGTGAGTTTAGGTTACCTTGTAAGTTATGGATTGGATTAGACCTTTCCTTTTTAGTATAGGAGCCTATTTTTGAGTCTTCGATATAAGTTTGTAAGGGGAGAAAATTGATGAGAGGGAGATTCCTCAAAGTGGGTATTTTAGGTACTTTGGCTCAATCATAAATAAAGAAGGTGATATAGAGGATGATGTTTCACAGAGAATTAAAATAGGATGAATGAAATGGAGAGGTGCATCCGGAGTATTGTGTGATCAGCCTATTCCTTTAAAACTTAGAAGGAAAATTTTATAGGACAGTTATATGACCGGCTATGATGTATGGTGCAGAATGTTGGGCAGTTAAAAAGCATCATTTAGATAAACTCAATGTAGTAGAGATGAAGATGTTGAGATGGATGAGTAGCAAAACTAGGAAGCATAAAGTAAGGAATGAACACATTAGAGCTGATTTGGGAGTAGCTCCAATGCATGATAAACTATGAGAAAGTCGTTTGAGGTGGCATGGCCATGTTCAACGGAGGCCTTTGGATGTTCATGCACAGCTTAGGCCTTGTATCAAGTACGACCTCAAATAGAGCCGATTGGAAGGCAAGGTTTCCTGCTTCTTCTTCTTCTTCTTCTTCCTGTAACCAAGTTTCTAAGGGGATCTAACATTGTACACGAATTTTGATTAATGAAAAGCTGTCTTTGCTGCCCTTCTTCTCCATTGGTACAGATCCTTGTGTTCGATCAAGGAAATCTTGTGTTTGATCCTTCCAACCACCTTACGGTGTGAAGCCCGGGTGTTTCTCTTATTGTTATCTTCGTCTTCCTCTATCATTTCTCTGTTAACAAGTACTGTTTCTGAAATTTCATGCACTTTGTACTATAATTCGCATTCATATGCAAGTCTTTTTTTTACATGAATTTGAGTTAGGAGAATCTACCCATTAGAATAGCTCCAGAATTTGGGAATATATTCTTCACTGTTTTAGAGAGATTCGATTAGAATCTCCATCAGATCTGACCTACGGATCTGGAGATATACTGAACTCCCTATTTTACCCATATCTCTTAAATGGAATTCTGACCTAAATAAAAAATGATCTCGATAGAAAATTCAGTCCAATCCATCCATCTGATTTTGTGTAACTTGATTTCACCTTAATTCTGCATTTTTATTCTCTGTGAAAGATTTTGTTTGGGATTGTTTTGATCTTTCAATTGCAGTACAACATTACCTTGTCGCCTAAGCACGGTAAGCACCCCTCCAACACTTTGGGTCACCTTAACAATTATGAGTCTATTAGTCTTATAGGAAGTCCACAATAGGTGGAAATCTATTTCCTTTCTTTATTTAAAGAGATGTAACCTCCCATCCCCACCCCCAAATTGAGGGGAAAGAGAAAAAGAACAGTTTTGTTCGAAAAGTGAGATTGTGATCTCTCTCTCTCTCTTCCCTCTTCTGTCTCCTCTCTCTCCTTCTCTCCCCCACAATTCTGGTTTTTTCTATATTCTCTCTTCTACACTCTCTCCCTCCCATATTTCTTCTTCTTCTCTTTTTCTTTATTCCTATTATCCCTTCCAAGCGATAACCTATTTTCCTTCAACTTCACTCCTGTTACAGGTATTGGTAGCAAGGGTCACAGTAGCTTCTCCACTCTGTCACATATCGGCATTAATATTCTGATATCAGGTTAATTTCAGATCTGATTTCTGTTAAATCTCCTTTAATCTCTGTTTTGTTACACTATTATTCCAGATCTGGTTTCTCTGTTAGTAAGCTACTAAGCTTTGTAGCTACTGTCCTGAGTTGCTGGGTTTGGATCTGAAACCTATCTAAACAGTCGTAGTTCCTTAATTATTCACTCTAAACCTGGGCCTGTATAATCAACCTTAAGTCATGATTTCATGATTTGAGATTTAAGGTTCAAACCTTAAAGTACTGCATCAGTTGGTGCGATGTAAATTTGAGATAACCAAAAAAGATAAAAGTTAAAGTGTTTACTAGAAGTCTCAGGTTAGGGATAAGAATAATAGTAGACAACAATAATAATAGAACTTTAAAAAGAACAGTGGGACGACTTTCTCCATTAAAATACACACACAATAAGCATTGAGAAAAAATGTCATCCTATTTTACTTCTAAAGTGGTATGCACCTAATCTATCATACAAATTAATATCAAAACATGGACCATACCAATTAATCCAAAAAGTCAGAGTACATAGATTCAGTGAAAAATGGATCACTTGCTAATATTCCAATGACCTAAGCATGCTTATAAGCAGTACCTTGACAGAAACCATTAGCACCATGATAACAGCTTGGAAGAAGATGTTGTTTTTACGATGACATACCTACATGGCATGTGAAGGTGAAAATAAGATTGATAACCAGTGGATAATAATACATTGGGCCATATAATGAGCATATAATTCTAAAATTGCTTTTTTTTTAATGAAACAAATTTTTTGGCCATTTTAAACAATTTGAACACTGGTTAATTAAGAACATAAGCCTTTTACGGAAATAGCATATGTAGATCAATTTATCATGGAGAAAGAGATTGTCAACATAATTAGTGCTTACGCACCCCAAGTAGGTTTGGATGAAAGTACAAAGTCACATTTCTGGGAACTCATGGACGGTTTAGTTCAAGGTACTGGCCAGGGAAAGAAGATTATTATAGGAGGTGATCTGATGGACATGTTGGGAGAGACCGTAAAGGCTATGAAGGTGTCCACTGAGGTTATGGTTTTGACAAGAGGAATGAAGAGGGAATCTCAGTTTTAGGATTTGCCGTCCCCTATGATATATCCATTGTAAACACCTATTTTGAAAAGAGAGTGGAGCATATTGTTACCTATAAAGTGGGCATCATAGTAGCCAAATAGATTTCTTCCTAACTATAAGGGCCAATAGAGTACTACTGGTGGAGGGCCGATGGGGAAGAGGAGAAGTCTGCGAAGAAATAGTAGCAAGGGAAGAGGAAGGGATCTCACGCTCAAACTCAACACATAGTTGAACACCAACAACTTCAATATTCACTATTCAATCTGTGTTCTCACGTTGGTTACAATGCAAGTATTTAAAGGGGAAATATCTAAGACACTTATTCCAACTATAAAACAGAAATAACAACTTGCAATTCAAACTCTAATTCCTACGTATTCAACCTAAAACAAATAAAGACATAAATAAATAAACTACTAAGTAAATAATCTAAGATATTAGGGTTGGACCGGTTTTGTCTGGGTTTGGATCTCCAAAGCCTATCATGCTGGTCCAACCAGTCAAGTGATACTACATCAATTATGCAAGGACTATAAGGTGAT
Source organism: Telopea speciosissima (assembly GCF_018873765.1). Taxonomy (NCBI): domain Eukaryota; kingdom Viridiplantae; phylum Streptophyta; class Magnoliopsida; order Proteales; family Proteaceae; genus Telopea; species Telopea speciosissima. Next base: position 82,083,929 of record NC_057916.1, on the reverse strand, counting down.
ACCAGGGGAGAGCCCATCCATTCAACATAGATTAGTGGTCCTGGATATCTGCCTCGCTCTACAGGTCCGTGAGGAAGGGGAGCCTATTTGCCCTAGGATAAGGTGGTGGAGCTTAAAGGGGATTACCTTAAATTCATTCACTGAGTAAGTGGTCAAACTTGGAAAGTGGGACCGTGAGGGGGGCACACACTAACACAATGTGAACAAGATGTCGACCTATATTGAGAAGGTTGCCAAAGATGTCCAAGGAGGAAACGAAGGGAAAACATCATCCCACTAGGGAGACATGGTGGTCGGACGATGAGGTTCAAGCAACCATTAAGACTAAGAAAAATAGCTTCAAGACTAGGAAAAGGACTAAGGATGTAGAGGATTTAATAAGGTATAACTCTGCCAGAAATGAAGCAAAGATTGTGGGGAAAGCAAGGGCAAAGAAGTATGAGGATCTCTATCACCATCTAAACACAAAGGAAGGTGAATTAGCAATCTATAAGATAGCTAAAATGAGGGAAAAGAAGAATATAGAGAGACACCGCAAAGTGACTATTTTGGATATCTGGGGCCAACCATAAACAAAGGAGGTGGTATAGAGGATGCTGTTTCACACAGAATTAAAGTATGATGGATGAAGTAGAGGTGCATCCGGAGTGGTGTGTGATTGTCATATCCCTTTAAAAAAAAGGAAATTCTATAAGACAGTTGTACAACCAGCTATGATCTATGATGTACGGGGCGGAACGTTGGGCAATAAAGAAACGTGATATAGATAAACTAAGTGTAGCAGAGACGAGGATGTTGAGATGGATGTACGGTAAAACTAGCAAGGATAAAGAAAGGAATGACCAAATTAGAGCTATAAGTTGGGAGTTGCCCCAATTCTTGATAAGCAGCAAGAAAGTCGTTTGAGGTGGCATGGTCATGTTCAAAGGAGGCCTCAGGATGCCCCAGTACCAATGAGTGACCTGATTCTGATCGAAGGAACCAAAAGAGGTAGGGGCAGGCCGAAAATGACTCTGGGTTAAGTAGTGACGAAAGACTTGCATAGTTTAAGTCTTGTTCCTTTTTTTTTCGGTGCAGAGAATTTAAAGGATTGAATACAGTAACAAGAATGTATTATTGAGCCTTTGAGTTATTTTACAAATCTGATCCTCTCAAGATAGTACCATTTGAAAGCTGCATTAGCACACTCATAATTTTTCAAAAATTTCATAAATTTTTCAGAAAACATACAACACTGAACAATTGAAAGGTAAGGCAATGTCCAACAAAAAAGAGGAAACGAAAACATGAGCCAACACCTAGTAGAATGCTAATTTATATCATACGAACTAACATGTTATTATGTATATTGTATATACTTATTTTATCATACAGAACATACTCATTGTCCCAATTTTTTACATGATAACATATGAAACCAACGAATAATAGGAAACTGTTTACAATACTAGTTACAACATTAGTTCTTTTGATTAATATATATCTAACAAATGACTATTACTGTAGACCACATTTGCCACACCCATAACTGGAAGCTATTATCTCCAAAATGCTATGTCATTTTATGATATCCCTAAATTTCAAATCAGTACCAGAGGAAAATGCTTCCTAATGATGCCGTATCACTTGGCTGGTTAGACCGGCATAATAGGATTTGGAGACCCACACCCAAATAAAACTGGTCCAATGGTTATTGGTCCAACAAGGGTTGGAATTAGTTTATTTATTTAGAATTTAATTACTTCAGTCTTTTATTTTGAGTTGAGTACGTAGAAGTTAAGAGTTTGAGTTTCATATTGCAAGTTGTCATTTCAGTTTCAAAGTCTAACTAGGGGTCGTGTTATTTTCCCTTTATATACTTGCATGTAACCCAACAATAAGCATAGTGAATTGAATAGAAGTTTGAGTTTTACTCTTTGAGAGTGTGTGATTGTGCGATTTCTTTCCCCTAATCCCCTTCCCCTGCAACTGTTCACTTCTTCCCTACAGGCCCTTCACCACCTAAACTATGAGTGCAGAATGGAAGTTGACAATATCAGGTCAGTTACAAATTGATAATGTCAGCTCAGCTTATTGCCCAACCTGGATCTAAATGAAACATAAACCATTGTTGCAGTTACCAAAACCGTGACCCAGATAGAGGATTCTAGGGTCGGTCAGTTCAGCTCCATTAGATCAAAAAGCCCTAACCCTAATACAAACCCAATTTTAGTTATTAACCCAACTTAACTGTGATAAAATGAAATAAAATTATTCGAATTATTATTTACTTAATAATGCTAATAACTAATAAATATACAATAACTTGAATTAAAATTAATTATTTATAAGTACTTTAGTTACTAAGGCTCTCTTTGGTATGCTTTATATTTATGTTTATTTGGCACATAACATAAATAGAAGTATTTGGTATGATTTACAGTACTTGTTTCGATTTAATATAAATTAAAATAAACTAAAATCCATAAAGAAGTGAGGAGGTGTTTATGATTTATTGACATAAAAAGTTTATTGCTGTTTATGCGCTACATGTTAATGAACACCTGCTATATTGATCATTAAGTGAGGATAAATTGATAAAATGGTAAAAGCAATCATTTTTATAACCCAAGACTTCACTTTACAACTCCCCATCTCCTGAACTTCCCCACACCCGCTCCCAACTGCAACTCCAACTGAAGACTCCCATCTTCGCCCTCACCTTCATGTCCAACTATACCACCAACGGTAACCCCTCCCTTCCTCAAATTCAATTTCAATGACACGATTGATGTGTCCAGATCTTCATTGTCACTCAACATCATCACCTTCAGAATGCTCGTATTCTTGGTGGCGGTGAGCAGGACGAGAGTGATGACTTATTTTTTTGATAAAAACGAGAGCGAGGACGAGGGGCGTCATCCAAAGGCAACAGATGCAGCAGCAACTGCAGTGAGGGCCCCTGGGCTTCTGTTGCAGATGATAGGTAGGGCAGTTGTAGGGCTGATCCTTGGTGGCCAGGAAGATGGGTTGGCATTGCCATTTAGTGTTTGGGGAGGGTTTGAAGTGGGTTTCGATGGGTAGCTCTTATCTATCAGCTCTTCTCTTCTTGGGAATTAAGGAGTGAAATTTTAATTTTTAAACGGGAGGAACCTAGATGCTTGATGCAGCAGTAATGTAATTGGGTTCTTATGTAGAATGGTGGGTGTTGTATGGGGGTTCGCTAGAAAATTTAAGGAAAATAAAAATCAAGGCCTTCTCCTAGACATGTTCCACACCCAGCTATTAACGGAATTGGAGTACATTTTGTCTCATCCACTCCAAGAGGAGAAACAGATTGGGTTCCCAACCTCTATCTGACTTGGTTTATGCGCATATTACAATTTGAGGCTCAAGATGCAACACATACGCATGGGACAAGAGGGTATCAAGGAAAATATCATCTCGCCGACATTTTCCAAGTGGATTCAGATGATGAAGATCTTATTGTGGATAGGGTGAGGGATAGAGCTGAGCCACTGTTAGATCAGGCTGGAGGTAGGCCTGACCCCATAATAACCGAACAGATAGGTGCTTATGTGGATGAGTTCATGGCTGAAGAGGGTCAGGTACACGCACAGGAAGCGTCAACCATACCGTTCCAATCTACAGGTGGCAATGCTGATGAGGAGGAAGATGATTGGTCCATGTCATCGGGTGGTGGGACTCAGACTCAAACACGCAGATCTTCACCATCAAAAAATTACTCATACTAGTAGTCATATGATGATGATTATGATGATGGTGGTGGTGGTCGTGGTGATGCATATGAGGGAATTCGAGAGCCGTATATGGTAGAAGAACAGCAAGAGCAGATCTAATTCACCGGAGAAACACAGTTTGATCATACCACATGATACAGACTAAGGGTGTCAATTTGGAACCGAAACCGACCGCATAAAACCATACCAAACCATACCGTTACAAATTCGGTACGATACGGTATGGGAAAATGGTATTGTTCGTAGTACGGTACGGTATCGGTATTATAGTTGAAACCATTCGGTATGTACCGATAACGTACCGTATTACCGAATTGCATACCGAATAGGGTAAAGTAGTAATTTTAAACAAGCAACTATACAAGTGAAAACCCTAAAGTGAATCACCCATTCAGACATTCACCCCACGGCCTCACCCTAAAGTGAATCACCCTTTCGACTTTTTGAGTTTCACCCATCCAGGCATTCACCCTCACAGTCTCACCCTTTCGGCAATCACTTCATCTTCTTCGTTACGACTCTGTGCACTGCGGCGCAACGGCTGGCGGCGGAGAAGAGTTCCGTTGGACTGGAATCGCTCCTTCATTGCAATCACTTCACCCTCATGACTTTGTTGTATGGTTTCACCCACAAATCTATCACCGACCCTAACTAAATCTGATTTGGTTTCTTCTCCCAAAATGGTGGGAAAGCTTGGAAGTATTTTATCTCCACTGCTTATGATATAAGATGATAGAAATGGAACTTTATTAATCAAAGCAGAAAACAAAGTAACATGACTAACATCTAGAGAAAGAGGATCAGAGGGACCATGTCACTGATCTACCCTCCTTATCTTTTAGCCTGTAGTCCAGAGTTGAAGATCATTACAAAAAGCTTCTATCACGAGAGTTCCTAAACTCTTTCTTGTCTTTCTAGATGAGATCGTTTTCTCATAATAGATACCGTTTTCCATACCGTATATATACCGTACCGGATTGGTATAGTATCGGTATTAAAATTGGAAATTTTATACGGTACAATATCAGTATCTGGTCCCTATTTTCTATACCGTACTGATTGACACCCTTAATACAGAGCACAGACCACGGTACACATGCTCCCATACCGGCCACACAAGTCTTACTTGAGAGGGAGTCGTGGCTAGTTCTGTCCTCCTGGTACTAGTAGGCAGGCTGAGCTTATCGACATTGATACCTTATCTAGCTCTGTTGGTGTATTGAGTATTGGCAACAGGGACAGCAGATCGAATGGGCATTTTCGTGCCCCATGGGCAATTTGAATTAGGGGGGGGGGGGGGGAGCATATATCTTCTCCATCCATTCCCAGTTTTGAGTACGACTCTCACTCACAGTCACATGGACGAAGTGGATTGTCTTTTGTGGATGACATCTTCTCCTACCCAACCCACCAGCAGTACCCTTACATGCTCCCAGAGCCGTCATATCACAGTGGATCAGTGGGTAGTTCTTCACACTTTGGTGACCCATATCATAGGATAGGTTACCTTCAGCATGTTGATGATGCAATTTACATGGAAACTGTGGATGACTACACTCGTTTCTTCTCCCAGACTATGACGTGACATTCTTATGTCCTACAATCGGAGAATAATGCACGTCGGCTCCATTGGAGGAGTAATTATTATTAGTAAACATTTGAGTCACTTGATGACTACATAACTTGTATTGGTATATTGCTTGTTATTGACTTATTGTACATTAATATTATGACTTACAAATCCTTGACTTTATGTTTCCAAGTGAATTTACTTGTTTAAATTGCTTATTAATTATTATGTCCTCTAGTACAAAAAGTCTTAAACAATGTGTATGCGTAATTAACTAAGTTATACACTAGGATTCGACCGTATACTACCAATCAATGGTGCAAATCCAAAACACCACTTTGGGTAACTATTTTTGCAATTTGAACATTTACAAGTGTTTATATAGCCTAAAATAGGTTTTCCATGAAGTTTCAGGCCTTATTTTGGCCTAAAACCCACCGAAATGACCTACCAAAATCTTGCAAGAAAAATACAATATTTAGGTCGAAATATCCGAAATTTTGGACATTTCTGACAGTTCGAAACACTGAAATGAAACAAGATTTTAAACATTGTTTGCACCCCAATATCCCAGTATTAGATAAAAGGTCAAGAGTATACTTTCGTTGAGAAAGGAAAATACCTTAATTAGACCTAGCACCCCAATGCAGAACCAAGGGTGTATTCAAGGAAGAAGAAGAAGAAGGCTGTTGCCTACCTTGGCAGCCAGCCACGATTTTGAGTAGGCTACTGTCCAGCAGTAGCCCACGATTTCACTGGGTTGTTTTATGTTTTAATTCTTGAGTCCTGTAATAAACCAGTAACCGGTTGGTTCAGCTGGTCTAATTTAAGTGCTGGTCCCATACGGTAGTTAAGTCCTTTTATTAATTTAAGTTGTTAGTAGAAAAGTCAGTCTCACATCAGCCATGAGTTATTTGGGCTGATAGTGTCTTGTATCTCAAGTAAGGTCCAAAATTGGAAGTTTCTAATTTTGAGACTTTCCAAATTTGAACCCTTTACCTCTTTTCTCAGTTAATAAAAGCAACCCAGGGGGGGCAAGAAGCCCATGATTTTATATTCAACTACTGCTACTATGCAAGTTTACTTCTACTGAAGTTTTCCCTTGGTGTTTGATCCTTGGACAAGAAGCTGGTGTCTGATCTAGCTGACTCCTTACGGTGGGAAGCCCAGAAGGTCTTTTCCAGTTGCTGTACTTCATCCCCTTCAAGATCTCAAGCCACTAGAAGTCTCATCCCATCAACCGAGACTCCCTGCTGCCGCTCAGACCTTCATTCCCAGGTTACCTTCTAATTTTGACTAACCTTCTAATTCCATTCCCTCTCTCTCCTGCCCTATCCAGCCATTAATTTTCTTCAAGCTTTTTAGCAAACCTTCCCCCCCCCCTCTCTAAGACCTCCACTCAATCCCCCTTGTAGCCCCATCTGACCTGCAGATCACTTTCCTCAAGAAATCTCCCAAAATCCATCAAAACCCCACTTTCCCAGCCTGCAGACCAAATCGGCAGAGACAACAGCCCTGCTGCTAATCTGTTTGCCTAAACCCTTGACTTCCCTGCTATCCTAGACCTATTCCCTCTCCTTTACCTTTACCCTCAACCTATCCGTCAATACACCAATCCAACCCAATCTTAACCCCATCGAATTGAACCATTTTTCCCTGAATCAGATCCTGTTTTGGGACTGGTTGAACCTTCAATCGTGTCTTACATTACAACCTCAAACCCAAGGAAGTATTGCAACTTACCCAGGACTTTAATCTCAAGTTCAGTACCCAAAAAGGTCTCCAGTCTAGCTATTTCGGCAACGTCACTCCCTGTAACCACAATTTCTTCGACATATACAATGAGGACAGTAATCAACTCACCAATCTTCTTGATGAACAGAGTATGATTAGCATTACTCTATTTGTAACCCACAGACATCATGGCTTTATGGAAACGCCCAAACCATGCTCGAGGAGATTGCTTCAGCCCATATAACGCTCGTTTCAATTTGCATACCTTACCATGGGTTTTCTGACTAGAGAAGTTACGAGGACCATCCATATACACCTCTCCTCTTCGAGTTCCCCATGAAAAAAGACATTTCTAATGTCTAGTTGTTGCAACTCTCATCCCAAGTTGACTACAGTCACTAAAGAATCACTCGAACAATATTCAACTTGGCCACTGGAGCAAATGTCTCTTGATAGTCTATGCCAAACATTAGAGTAAAGCCCCTGGCAACCAATCTAGCCTTGTATCTGTCAACTGTGCCATCCATTTTTTGTTTCACTGCAACACCCTCTTGCTGGTTGGGCCCCTGAAGCCGTCTCCAAAGAGCCACCAGACCAGAGTTTAATTTTCTTAAAGTGTCTTTTAATATTCCAACATGTCTTTTCATGTTCCTAGGCTTAGTTAATGAATTGATTTCTTTTTTCTAGGTGCTTTAATTAGACTTTTCAGTTTTCAAGTTGGGTCTTTTAAGTTTTCTATGTACGAGTCCAAGAATTTGTGTTAAGTAATTAATTTTACTTGGTATTAGTTTCTAGGTAATTTAATGCTTTATTGGAGTTAGCTTCTAGGCGATTCATGCTCGAGTCCAAGAGTCATTTTTATTTTCTTTATACACTCATGTAATCCAACAATGAAAGGAAGATTTAAAGAATGAATTGAATATTGGATTTCATTGGAAATCATCAGGTGTGTTTGATCACTTTCTATCCCTCCCCTCTCCCTAATCTCGTTTTTCTTTCTCTTCCCCTCTCAATCTCTTCTCTTCTCTCTCACACGATACTCCCTCAAACCGTGGTCTGTTTTGAACTTGACCCTCCAAACAGACTGCAACTTCTCTCTTCATCCAAAATCCGAATCTGATCTTAAAACCTCGTCTTCTCCATTTATCCTATCCCTAACCTACCCATAATCTAGATCTGATCTCTATATTACAGATCTGAACCTTCCGCCTGCGTTAGCAGCCCATAGGTTCCTTCCTTGGAGGAAGAGTGACTACGTCCCATGTCTCATTTTTTCCAAGTGATCTCATCTCTTCCACCATTGCAGCTTTCCATTTAGGATCGGCCAAAGCTTCCTGCTAGTGCTTAGGAATAGGAACAGATGACAAGGAAGAAACAAATGTACAAAAAGAGGGTAAAAGAGAATCATAAGAAACACCGTTAGAAATGGGATGTTGAGTGCAAGTCCTAACGGGTTTACGAATAGCAATAGGCAAATCAAGTGTAGAATCAGAAATAGGAACACTAGGAGAAATAAACTCACCAGATGGAGACAGTGTAGGGGAACTTTAATCAGTAGGTGGCAATTGGAGTGGCATAGTGGTAGTGGTGGCTTCATCTTGCTGTCGTTTAGACTTAGAGCAAACAAAGACCTTTAATGGAACCATGGGCTTTTCTTGGAAAAAAGCCGTGAGATCCCCCCCTGAGCCAGAACCATATCAGTATCTTCCTGAGCCTGAACCAAATCTGTCATTGGATCAATCAGAAACACACCTTCCCGTGAAGAGGACTTCCCCTGAAGAGGTGTGGCAGCAGAAAAATATACTTGTGTCTCATGGAACACCACATCCATAGAGACAAATATACGGCGAGAAGCTCTTTTCTGCCTTTTCGTCTTTTTAGGCTTTAGTTTTTTGCCCTAGAGAAGCTTTGTCCATTTTTCTGTCTTTTCATCTTTTTAGGCTTTAGGTTTTGGCCCTCAAGGGCCCTGTTGAGGACTAAGGCGTGGAAGCCCTGTTAGTGTCTAGTCCATATGGCGTGGAAGCTCTACTGATGTCAAGTCCATATGGAGCGGAAGCCCTACCAGTGTCTAGGAGACCCTGTTGGTTCTAGACCATATAGCGCCGAGGTGCCGAAGTGCGAGCCATATGCTCTTTCATCCCCAATGACGCCACGCTGTTACTCTGCCCAAAATCCAAGTAGTAGGAGTCACACTTACAGTTGTTACTCTGGCCGAAGTCTAAGTGTGAAATACCTAATTTATAGCCATTATTCTGCCCGACAAGAGAGAGTCAGGTAGTATGTCCATCTCTACCTGAGCTGAGTGGTCCCTCATTTTAATTATTTTATGCATTTTATCATCTTACATGTTAGCATAAATGGCATCATCATGGGAGAAGATTCAAAATCAAGCATCTAGCAGAAAGATTGGTTCAGACTGGCAAGATGGGCGCCTAACACCTTCCCACTCTCGTAACCTGACAGCTTACCCAAATTCTTTGAGCAAACTATATGAAGTCATGTAGTCCTTTCCACTTCTGTTGGATAGGGCTACACCCATTGAGTCCTAGGCCCTAACCCTAGGTGGCGTGATTTTATTTTTAAATGATATCCCACCCCCACCTCCATGAGGTTGCGGTACTTATACATCCTACGAGGCGATCAGCCCTAGGACACCCGCAAGGTGTCACGAGATCCGGAGTGGAACCTTACACAAGCAAATATAAGCCATTGACCACTTTACCACTGTCAATCGTTTGCCCCGTCACCAAGTCCTGAAAAATGCAATGGGAAGGAAAAAATGTTACTTTGCAATTTAAATCCCTAGTGAGACTACAAATGGAGATAAGTTTAGTAAAGCAATTGGGAGCATGCAAGACAAAGGGTACACAGAGTAAAGAAGAGCATTTGAGAGATCCCTTCCCAGATATAGAGGAGACAAAACCATTAGTAACTCGAACTTTACCCTTACCTGAACTAGGAAAATACTCAAAAAACGAATAAGAGGAACCAGTCATATGATCGGTGACTTCTAAGTAGATAATCCAAGGATTGGAGGCAACAGAGGCACAATGGCCACCGGTAGAAATACTTGAGTGGCCAAAATTTGAATCAGAAAACACTGGCAGGGAGGTAGCAGTGGAAGCCGATGGTGAGGATGAGTTAGGCAAAGTTAGGAGACGATGGAGATGAGTCATCAAATCCTTTGGGGAGAGAGACGCCCCTATGGGAGCAACATTAACAGTCTCAGTTTGATGTGCCTGAACCGATCCAGTACCACGACCACAACTTTTTCCATTTATAGGTCAACCATGAAGCTTCCAACAATATTATTTGGTGTAACGTTCCTTCCCGCAGTTCTCACATTTAATAAGAGCCCTGTTAGAACTAAATCGATCATTGTGACATGCAGTACCTCAATGGGAAGAAGATCCTAAACCTGGAAAAAAGTGCAGATTAATCCTGTGAAACAGATTGTAACATCGCAGTATGGCGGCTGTCCTCAGATTGAACCATAGTATACATATGCTCTGGAGATAGAAAAGAATCATAACACTCGAAACATGAGCCCGAATCCGATCAAATTCGATATTGAGGCCTGCCAAAAAAAAAAAGTACACACAAAGCTTGTCCTCCTGTTTGGTGAACTTCATGGCATCTGTGGAATAGAAAGTAGAAAAATCTTCATACTAGTCCAACTCCTGCCACATACTTCACACAACTCAGAGTAGTACTGGGATAATGTCATCTCTTTCTATTTTGTGTTGTGGATCTTCTTCTGGAGCTCATATACCTGAGCATCACTGCCAACCTGAGAGTAGGTATCTTTTGCTGATTTCCAAATCTTAGCTGCCGAGTATAGTAAGAGGTAACCTCGTGCAGTATTAGAGTTCATCAAACTGTAGATAGAACATAACCAAAAAGTTGTCTGAATTCCATTTGTCCTAAGAAGGACCAGCATCAACAGGCTTCATAGCATCCCCCATAAGGTAGCCTGAAAAACCACGAGAAGTTATAGAGCGGAAACACGAACGAGACCACATCAGATAATTGTTCCCATCCAATTTAATGGAGCATACAGGGAACACAGGAAAGCTGCGATCACAAGAACCGTCTGGAGAGTTCGATGCAGTAGTAACGTCCGATATAGTTGTTGGTCAAAGAACAAAACATGAACACAAGTGCTCTAGAACCAATAGAGCATAGCCAAACCATAAAATCAACTGATTCTAGATATTAACCAACACACATTAGATCCTTGAAAGAGGGGGGGAAATACTTGAGATCTCTCAAAAACACAAAGAGACACCAAAAAAGGGGCCCTCGATGGAAGAAAGCACCACCGAGGGTGGGAAAGAAGGTGAGCCGATGTGTGTTGTCAATGGTCAATGGTCGCCCGACAGGATACTTTGGAGCTTCAGTGGGAATTTGTCAAGGGTGCCCTCTTTCTCCATATTTATTTACTTTGGCGTTGGAAGTCCTCTCTAGAGAAATCCAAATCAGTACTGATCATCAGCTCATCTCTCCTTTGCCCAAGAGTAAAGCTCTCAAGCTAACTCACTTGGCTTTTGCAGATGACTTGACGATATTTTCTAAGGCTTCCATAGCCTCGCTTGAGTCCACTTTGCTTTGTCTTCAGCATTTCCATGAGCTTTCAAGCCTGCGCATCAATCCATCCAAGTCTCTTCTATTCTTTGCTGGGGTTTCAGAGCTGGACAAAATTGCCTTTTTAGAGAAATCAGGTTTCCATGGGGGCAGTTGCCAATCAAATATTTGGAGCTTCCTTTGATTCCGGCAAATCCTTCTGCTCACCATTGCACCCTGATGTTGGATCTTATTCGGAAGAGGCTCCAATTGTGGAAAGGCAAGCTTCTCTCTTATGCAGGCAGGCTGGTGCTTATCAAAACAGTTTTGAAGTCTTCCTATATCTATTGGTCTGGCATTTATGGTCTTCCACAAACCATTATCAAGTCCTTGGAATCCCTCTTGGCTTCCTTTCTTTGGACAGGCAACGAATCCTCAAGATTTCTTCATCCTCTAAGTTGGGCTGTTGTGTGTCTCCCTAAGAAGGAAGGTGGCTTGGGCATTAAAAGAATCAAAGAAGTGAACTTTGCTGGTATCATTAAGCTTATCTGGAAGATTGCTACAAAGAAGAAAAGCTTCTGGGTCGATTGGATATACTCGGGCCTCATTCGTCAGGATTCCATTTAGATTGCTTCAGCCTTGTCAGATGCTTCTTGGGTTTGGCGCAAGATTCTTGCTAACCGCCTCCTGGAGCTCCAAGCCATTCAATACCAGATTGGTGATGGTCTCTCTTCTTACCTTTGGCTGGACCACTGGCACCTAATGGGGATTCTCCTCCACTCGGTCACCCCGAGAATTATTTATGCATCAGGCCTTCATAGGCTCTCTTTGGTGGCCAACATCCTTGATCAAGCTGGCTGCCCCCCCCCCCCACCTCTTCCCCTATGCTTAATCTTATTTGGAATGATCTTCATTCCATATCTAAAGACCGCAGCGGCTAGAGGCAATTGTGTTTCTTGGTCATTAAACAACTCAAGCTCCTCCTCCTCCAAAGCAGCCTGGGATTTCATTCGTCAAAAAGGCCCATTGGTTTCTTGGCGGAATCTTTTTTGGTTCAAGCATCACATTCCCCGCCACTGTTTCACGACCTGGAGGGTCTTCACCAATTGTCTTCCAAGTTCCAACTCAGGCCTTTCTTCGCAGTCATCAGATCTCAGTCTCCCCTGCGTGTTGCCTCTGCTGGAACAATGTGGAAGACTCGAATCACCTATTCTTTAATTGCCCTACATCGGCTGCCATTTGCAAGGGCATTCTGATCAAATGCTGGCCTGCCCCTAGAACAATTCTCCCTTTCTCTAGAGAGTGAATTTGGATTGATATGACCTATGATGGCTCCTCTATTTGTGACACGGTCGGAAAGATGGCTTTTTGTGCAACTCTCAACCACATTTGGATGGAGCGTAATATCAGGAAATGGACCTCCAACTCTCGATCTTATCAGCAGATTTGAGATTCCATTTCTTTTGAAATTAACGCAAAGTTATCGCTAGCTCCTCCCTCCTGTTGTTATGACACCCCAAGGAATAGGCTCATTGTTGTCTCTTGGGGTCTCTCTAATGTCTCTTTTGTTGCTCCAGCGCCCCTTACCTAAGGCTTGGGTGATGAATCTGCTGGGCTTGCTGGTTTCGGTTGTTATTCCCCTTCGAGGGTCCTAGTAATTCTTTTATTCACCCAAAAAAAAAAGGTGAGCCGAGTGGTGGTGGAAGCGCTAGAAGGCGGTGGTGGCGGTAGGAGAAAACCGAGAGGAGAGAGAGAGAGAGGCGGAACTAAGAAAGGGAGAGGGAGGCGCTGACGCTAAAAGGTTGGCAGCACTAGGGTCTTGGCATTTAATGGCATTAGGGTTTGGATCCCAATGTTGATCGTAGCTCTGATACCATGATGGAATTAGGAATAATGGTTTGTGACATTATGTCCACAGCCCACTTCATTTATAATAGACTAGAGAATGTTCTAGAATAGGTGCAAGTATAAGAATACCCCTAAGGGATAAAATAAGACAAAAATACCCCTGTACCCATATTACAACGATGTTCTATTCACTTGGGAACATCTTAACAATGTAGGTCCATCAACAGTACAGCTTAACCAATGAGAATGGAGGTAACTCCTCCTGGCATAGGAGGTGTCTACTAAACCACCATTATTACAATTGGTGGGGGATGGAATGCACATTTACCAACCATGGCCTGGATAGGATATTTCGACACAATAATCCTTCCAAAGGGTATCTCATCCCAAGAATTGCCAAGTTCAAAGGCTTATCATGAATACTAAATGCAGAGAAAAACCACAACAATTTTACACAATGTACTACCAGTTTATAGTGAGGATTTCAACCAAAGTGTAAAATATAAGCCGCAATATTATGAGCATTTATATACCTTTACCTAAACCGATTCTAATCCACAGTAGTATACCATCACTACAAAACCAGAAACAAGCAGAAAATCTGAGAGACTCCCATCATGCAACCAAAGTTACCTGTTTTACCACTATAGGTAATTCTTGAGCTCGAGCTGGAACCTCATTGTTTGCAACTGCATAATCAATACCTCTGTATTTGTCAAAGGAAATCTTGTCAAGTATGGCAAAGAAAACAAAGTAACATGCAAAACTTGCTCAATTAGTAACTCACTAACTCATCAAGATCAGGATGTATAGGACCGCATAGCGACTGGTAGTAAATATAATTAAGGACAACAGAACAAAGTCAAACAAATTCATGATTAACTAAAAAAATTATGCATAAACATAAATGAGTAGCAAAGTCATTATTACTTGTTAAATCTCTCTCTCTGGTCATACCAGAGTCAAGATTAATCAGTGTTTCCTTGACCCTTTGATTTGATTGTCTCCTACGAGCTTTTTCCCTTGGTTTGCAGCAACCTATGCTGCCCTACCTACTTATGAAATCTTAGTTATTGATTATATAAATATGAACTAGGGTTTCTCTTGTTTACGCTTGCTACATAGAGGAGTAAATCTGCTACATCGAGTTCATGGAGTTATTTCATCTAGATCATGAAAAATAGTAGCGGTTTATCTTCCCTGTAAGACCCTGTTTTGGGAGCAAGCTTTCTTAAATTGATAAACAGCATTGTATATAATATATCTAATGGATGCCCATTGGTTCTGATTTTTCCAGGGGATTGTTAATGCTGTTGCTAAGGTTCTTATACACAAGACTAAGACTGATTCAAGTCTCTGTTTACTGCCATCTATTACTGGAAAACTCTCCCACTGGTACCCTGTTTTTCCAGGTTTTTTGACAGATTTTGAATTTAAAATTAATCTTCATATATCCATCGGATTAAATTGAGATTTTGAGTTTTTATTGGCCAACCCATTAGGTTCTTTGACCTTAATTTCAGACAGTTCTGCTGTCTTATTTTTCTGTGGGAGAAAATCTCCTATTTTCTGGTTTCTATTATCCTGATAGCATTTTTTTCAATTACTTTTAAAAGGACCATTGGAATCAAGTTTTTTTGGGGGAATCATTGGTCCCCATTCTAGGGTTCCGCAATACTAATATCAAGCTGATCCAAGTTCCCGGTTCCTCCTGCGATATTTAATCCTCCTTGAGAACAGTTGAGATATTGATATATTGGTGTTCTTTGTGGCTTGTAATTATCAGTTGATATACTACTGTTCTTTACCCTATCCTACACATCATGGGTGACTCAAAACTTCCAGCGGACACTGTTATTGTTCAGATCACATTTACCAAGCTTAGTGGTGCATCCAACTAGCTTCCCTGGCCCCAGGTAGTTCGGGTTTTTATCACTACCAAGCGGAAAGTAGATTTTTTTACTAAACCACCACCTCCCACGATTGCTCCTGAGTATCTTGAATAAATAGCAGATAATGCCACTGTACTTTGTTGGCAATGGAATAGTATGGGGCCTTCTGCCAATGTCATGTTTCATACCACAGCCAAGGGCGTTAGGGACAAATTGATGCAAGTTCATCATAGATATTGGCTTAATTCTTTAGAAATAGGCCTAGGGTTGGGTTATATACATGTTGGGCCTTTGTTCCCAAGGGTTTTCTATGTATTAAGCCACTTTAATGAGCCTAAACTAGGGGTACATAGGTTGCATACGGGATTAGCCCAATACTCAGTTTATTTTTATGTTTTCAAATTGAACCGGTTCAAATTGGTTGCATCCAATTGGTTCAATTTAAGTGATCATGTGACTTGGTTAAGTGGTCCTGTGATGTAAGTTGGGCTGGATTAGGACTCTATAAGTCCAACCATGTTTTGAGTCTATTTCCTTTAGTATTTTAGTTTCCTAGTCAATTTAAATTACCTAATAGGTTAGGGATAGGATTAGGCCATTCCTTTTTAGTGTCTAAGTCTATTTTTGAGTCTTCTATATAAGTTTGTAAGGGAGGCCAGCATTGTACACGAATTTGATTAATGAAAAAAGCTTTTGCTTGTTGGCTGCCATTGTTGCTGCTCCTGTGCTCCTTGTGAGTGTGCATCCTTGTGGTTCTATCAAGGTGGAAAGGGATTGGTGGAATCCGGTTGACTCCTTACGCCGTGACGGCTGGGAGGATCTTCTTCAATTCGAAGGTGGTTCTATCCTTCACATCTGTTCAAGCTGCTGCCAGTGGAATCTCCAGTAAGTTTGACACCCAATTTCTTCTTCTAACCCTCTAATCCTTTCCCTCAATCGATCCCCTTTATTTTTTTGTTTGAATCCCATAAACCCTAACTCCATTAAACCCTAGATCTTGCTGCCCAGTTTTACAGAATTTTCAAAACACTTAAAACTCTATAATACCTACATTATTAGAGTCCTATAAACCTGCCTAGCCATACCCCCTAAGCCCCCCTTCCATTATCCAAACCTAAGCCCTAGATTTGACCTAAAACTGCAATTCTGTCCTACTGAAACTGCAGAACCAACAGCCCTTTAGTTCCTTGTTATTGGTCCTGGTTTAATTGACTTCTAGTAGGGCTTTACCCTATCTAGAACTACATTAGCGGGTTAGGGTTGAGATATAGCCTGACCTTGGCAGGGTCGGGTCGGGTCGGTTCGGGATAAGACCCCGGGCTTAGCCTGGCCCCGCCCGGCTGGAACCTGTATTAGTTATAAGTATATAATACTATATATATTATAGATAGGAGAAGACAAAAAAGCCCGTATACGGCTAAACCCTATATGGCTAAATCCCTTTTCAGTTTTTCAGTTTTTCACTTTTCAATCCTAACCGCTGGCTTAAGGGAGTAAGGGCGCCACTCGCTGCCTTCCTCTTCCTCCCTCCCTGAGTTCCCTCGGTCTCCTTCCCTCTTACCTCTGCTTCCCCTTCTTTCCCTCTTCACCATATCTCATTCCCTCTTCGGTTCAGCTACAAGTATTTTTTTTTTTTTTGGTTTTTGTGTGACGGTGAAACTTACCATCGGAAACCGACAGGCCAAGGTTTCTGTGGTGCCGTCAGCAGCAGCTTTGGTCATCAAAGCCCTCAAGGAGTCCGAGAGGATGGAAAGAAGACCAAGAAAATCAAACATTCTGGAAACATCTCTCTAGATGATATGATCGAGATTGCCAAAGTAATGACACCCAGATCAATGGCTAAAGAACTGAGTGGTACGGTCAAGGAGATTCTGGGTACCTGCGTCTCCGTCGGATGTACGGTTGATGGAAAGGACCCTAAAGATCTTCAGCAGGAGATTGCCGACGGGGACGTTGAAATTCCTCAAGAATGATGATAGTATCGAGTGAGAAATTATCAGTTTCCTCCATTTTTTCCCTGTTAGTCTAATTTTGTTTCGAGGATAAGGATTTTGTTTAAAACATACTTCCAAGCGTTATTTGGCCTTTTCTTTAGTACTGTTTTTCAATGACCTATTTTGTTCTTTAGTTCTACTTTTTAATTATTGTGTGGCTTATCCTCGAAAACATGGTTCCTTCAGTTATCTAAATGTACTACTTGATGATTGTAGTTTATCATTATTTTCATAAAATAAAAAAGCTGATTGTTTCTTTACTTTTCTGTAATTGAATATATAGTATTCCTATTTTACAGATGGATCCAACCATCGAAGTCCATTAAATCATTCACTGATTTTTATTTTTATTATTTTGGGGGATCTCCAATTTCATTTTCCTTTCTGTACTAGCATCAATGGAAATATCAAACGGTAGAGATTTCCACCTCTCTATCCACCAAACCCAATTAATTGGTTTCATCTTTCATGGGATTGATGCTTTGTATTCCTCTGCTCTCTATCCACCAAACCCACTTAATTGGTTTCATCTTTCATGTGCTTTATGTACTGTATTCCTCTGCTTTCCTCTATTTGGGTGATCTTTCTTCTCCTGAGCTGGCTCACAATTACTCCACCGAAAGAGACCCAGTACCTTACTTGAGTAAATACTAGTAAATACTAAATAGTACTAGTAGTAATAGCTGTTAGTTCTGCAAGCCCCTCTAGTTCTTTCAGCGTCAGGGTCAAGACAGGGTCAATCAGGGTCGGGTCGGGATAGGGAAAACCCTGGTGGGTCGGATTGGGTTGAGGATTTCTTAGGCCCTGCCAGGGTTGGGTTGGGCTTGGGTTTAGTTTAAGGCCCCTAGGGTTGGGTTAGGGTTTAGGGCAGGCCCGGCCCAACCCGACCCATTGACACCCCTATCACACCCTAGTTGGAAACATGCTATGGATGTTAAGATGGATGTCTTGTTGGATCGTTGGACATGGTCTCTTACTGACTTACCCCCCTGGGAAGGAGCTTGTGTGGTGTCGTAGGGTGTAGACAGTTAAGTACTTACCAGATGGTTCTGTTGAACGGCTCAAAGCTTGCCTGGTTGCCAAAATATATACTTAGACATATGATGTTGACTATTTTGAGACCTTCAGTTGACTATTTTGAGACCTTCTCTCCAGTGACACGTCTCAACTCTATTCCTGTTCTTATTTCTGTGGCAGTGAATCTTGATTGACCTCTGTTTTAGCTTGACATTAAAAATGCATTTCTTTATCGTGAGCTTGAGGAAGAGGTATACATGGAGCAACCTATAGGGTATGTTGCTCAAGGGGAGAATTCATCAAAGCCTTCAAAGGTATGTCGTCTCCACAAAGCAAGTTATGGGCTGAAACAGTCTCCTCACGCCTGGTTTGGTAAGTTTAGTGAAGTTGTTGGTGGTTATGGGTTCCTAATCACTCTGTTTTTGTTTGTCATCATGGGGACAAGGTCATCATTCTTGTTATATACGTTAATGATATTATAATTTCTGATGATGATTCTTCTAGCATTGAAAATGGCAAGTCATATTTACACCGGCATTTTCAGATGAAAGACGTGGGATGCCTAGGTACTGTTGGGGAATTGAAGTTGTTCGTCACCTCAAGGGTGTCAGTTTATCTCAAGAGGAAATATGTTTATGATCTTCTATCTGATATTGGTATGTTGGGTTGTAAGCTTGTTGATAATCCTACGTATACTAATTTGCAACTTGGGGCATCTGATGGCAAAGATTTGTTGGATAAACATTAGTACAGAAGACTGGTTGGGAAGCTTATTTATTTGACTGTTACTCGTCCTAATATTTTGTTGGAACCGCTTCCTCTAAAAGGCCGACCATGTAGGAAATTGAAGAAACAATATGTATATCAAACAAGAGCTCTAACACAGCGGACTATCCGAAGGGAGACACAAGTCGATAAATAATTTCACCACTTGCTCTCTCCCAGGGGGACTCAATACCGTGAACCCTGCCTGCTCTAATACCATGTAAACAAAACACAATTGGACTGAATGGCTTGAATGATCAATAAGATCAATCAAGCTCTCTATTTATAATAATAATGAAAGAGATTACAAAGGGAAACACTATTCACATGTTCACGTGAACAGTGTCACAGCTCTATTTATAATTCTACCATTGTTCAAAAGTACATAAATAAAGCATAAATAAAATAACAAAGAGACCAGAATACCCCCACTGTATTCTGGTATACATTATTCAACAGAAACGTGGGAGGCTCCCCCACAATTAGACTTTGAAAATTCCGTTTGTTTTGCTGCTGCTGTTGAGCTCTACATGAGTGTGCCTTGTGAGTAACATCAAGGTGAAGGGCTGGTGGATCTCCAGTGACTCCTTGCAACTTGTAGATCGAGAGGTTCTTCTTCAAAGCTGTCTTCAAGGATGCTGCCATTGAAGAACTTCTTAAACCAGTAAGTTATTTCATTTTCTGCAACTACCTTCTTCTCCTAATCCTCTACAGCCTACCTTAACGTTCCCCCCTTTTATTTTATTTGAATCCATTAACCCTAAACCACCTACAGCTTCATTCCTCCATTAATCCCCATCGATCCATATAAACCCCAAATATTCACTAAGCTGTCCAGCCCAATTTTACCATCAGTTTTCCTTCAAAATTCAACCACAGCAGCCATATCATAGTCCGAAATCTCACGAGATCTCGCCGAGATTCTCAGTTTTTTGATTTTCCGAGTCGAGATGGCCTACGAAACCTCAAACTACACTTTCTCGCCGAGATCTCGGCTCCATCTCGTTTCGATTGAGTCTCTTAAAAATGTGAAAACCAGGAACAAAAAATGCAAGATCTCGCCGAGATCTCGGGTCAGTATAGTGGTTTCGGGTATGGGCTTGGGCCAAAAGACCCATTTAACTTATCTAAAGTCCCCTTCTCGATAGAACTCGACGAGATTCTGTCAAGAGGGGGTCTTTACTCTCATTTGCTCTCTCTTCTCTCTTCTTCTCTCAAAGTCTCAATTCTTCTCTTCCCTTCTTCATTTTTTGCTTGGATTCAAAGCTTTGGAAGCTGATTTTGGTGTCAAACTGAAGATTGAAGCTCACTTTTGCAAAATTGATCAAGTTTTTGAAGGATTTTTTAAAGGAAACCTATTTTCCCTAAATCTATTTTTTTCAAAAAAATTTGATGAAATCTTGGTAAATTGATGTGATTTTGAGTTATGTTACACAACTTTGGCCGATCTATCACTTGATGGAGGCCGATTTTTTTTTGGGTTATTAAATTTTTTATTATAATTTCTGGAAAAAAAATGAATTTTTTCAATAAAGAAATTTAAAAAAATAGGATAAATACTTATTGTTTGGATTTGATTTTCATGTATGTTAGACAAGTTTGCATGCTCTACAGCCTCATGGAATCTTTTTTTTTTTCACCCACTAAAAAAAATATTTTTTTTTCAGATTTAATAATAATATTATTAAAATAATTAAAAAATATACAAAATTAAGGAAAAATACCTGTTTTTGTTGGAAAATTATGCACAACATTTGTACATAATGTCCAACTTCAAATGATGTCAAATACATCATTATGTTATAATATTTTATATTTGAAGGTATAATTATTTTTAATAAAAATTGTAAATATTATTTTTAATTAATAAATAAATACTAGGGTTAGGGAATAAATAAGAGATAGGTATTTGATTGTTCTAGTAGCTTCATATTATGTTTAATAGTTATGAATACAATACTTTAAGTGTTTAATACCTTACTTTAAGTCTGTAATAGTTACTAATACATGTTTTTTTATATAACAGTGTAAAAAATAAGATATTTCTTACACAATGAGGGATATAGCATGGCTACATGGAGTCCCGATGTCTGAGGACAAAAAGAAGTCAAAGTGTAACTACTGTGGAAAGATTCTAAATTCTGGAGAAGCAACTAGGTTAAAGGAACATTTGTCTGGTCTGGGCAAGGATGTTGCCAAATGCCGAAATGTTCCGAGCCAAGTGAAACTGGCAATGTCACAAAACTTGAGAGGAGTACAAACAAAGAAAGCTGAGAGGGAAAGACAACAAATAGCTTTCGATGAGGCAGTTCTAGAGAGGCCTGATGTAGACATCCTTGGAGGACTAGGAGATGATACTGAATATAGGCCTACACCTAGTGAGTTCGAATCAAAGGCTGAATGGAGGATTTACCAGCAGACTTTGGCAGAGAGTAGGCAAAGTTTTCATTTTGACAATATAAGAGCATATGAGCAAGCAAGAGGAGCTGGTGGATCTGGCTCAGCTGCACCAGTGCAACAAGATAAGAGGAGGAGAAGCACTGGCACAAGAGATATCCCACGGCCCCAAGCCCGACCACGAGCACGTTCCCCAGAAACCATTTTTTAGCAGGATCCATCTACCTTTAGGCAACAGATGCCTTCCAACCAACCATCCTGCAAGTGTTTGGTGGTAAACAAGAGGCAGCACGGAAAGCCTTCAGCAAGTTCATGCTATACAATGGCATTCCAGCTAATGTAGCACAAAGAACATATTATAATGCATTCCTTGACGCTGCAGGGAAGGCTGGCCCAGGATGGAAGGGGCCTACACCATATGAGTTGTATAATGTATATTTGCCTAAAGAGGTAGAGGAGCTGAAAGAGTACATAGAGGGTCTGAAGCCAAGGTGGGACACATATGAGGTTACTCTTATGGCTGATGGTTGGACTGCACCTACTAGACAGTCCATTATAAATTTCATGGTGAGTTGTAATGGGAAGACTGTCTTCTTGAAGCCTGTTGATGCATCAAAGCATGTCAAGGATGCATCATAATTGTATAAGCTACTGAAGCAAGTGGTGGAGGAAGATATAGGAGCAAAGAACGTTATCCAAATTGTGACGGATAACGGTTCTAATTTTAAGAAGGCTGGAGAGAAATTGATGAACAAGAAGAGTAAGAGGATCCGCCTCTTTTGGACTCCATGTGTAGCCCATTCTATTGATTTAATGCTGAAGGACATGGGGAAAAAAGCTTTGGTGGCTGGTGTGGTCAATAGGGCAAGGCAAGTGACCACCTTTGTGTATAACCATGGTTATGCTTTAGCCATGATGAGGGAAAAATGCAAGGGGGATTTAATGAGGCCTGGTGTCACTCGATTAACCACCAATTACATTGCATTGAAGAGCATGCAGTCGAAGGTGGTAAGTCTAAGGTCAATGTTTGCAAGTGACCAATGGTTTAGTTGGCCAGGTTCTAGGATAGAAGAAGGGAAGGCAGCACAAGAGACCATTGCAATTGATCAATTTTGGAAGGACTTGTAGAAAGTTGTTGCCATATTAGAGCCAGTGGTAGCAGTATTAAGGATGGTTGACAGGGAGAAGAAGCCTACCTTGCCCCACATATATGCTGCCCTGCCGAAAGATGAAGGAAATGGTCCGAGCTGCAATACCCCGAAATGCTCGCTCATACATTAACATCATTGATGAGCGATGGGAGAAGCACTTGAGTCATCCCTTGCATAAAGCTGGTGAGTTCAACACTTCAACATACTTTACACTTTATATGCGTTTTTACATTTACATATTCAAAACTCGAAAGTATTAAGTCACTAACAACTTATATTTGTGGTTTCCCCTTTACTAGCATACTATTTGAATCCAAAGTACCAATACTCGTATAATCTTGGGCTGGACACGGATTTGTTACTGGAAGTTGAAGCTGTTATTGAGAACTTGGAGGTCAATCCCAAGACACCATCAGACTGCATTGATGAGGTGAGACTATGGGACTTTGGTACATTGGTAGTCAGTAAAGGAATGTAATTACTAAATAGCAAATACTAATGCCTCTAGCACTGTTTAAAATTTAAAATGAAAATAGATCAAATTCTTCAGAGAGGCCTCAGCAAGTTTTAGTCGAAACGCTACAGTGGAGGGTAGACAAAAGTCAGACCCTGGTAGGTGGCAATGTGGCATGACTTTACATTTATGAATTATAATTTTATCCCTTTACAATGCACATATTCTTACTATTCTATGTTTATAATGTAGCTGACTGGTGGGTGCTTTATGGTACAAGTTCACCCAACCTGAGGAAGGTAGCAATCAAAGTGCTCTCACAAACTTGTTCATCCTCTGGGTGCGAGCGCAACTGGAGTACATTTGCATTGATACACTCAAAGAGGCAGAACAGATTGGGTAGTCAATGACTGGAGCAGCTGGTGTATGTGCATTATAATATGAGACTAAGGATGAGGCACATAGGTGAAGAATTTGAGAACAATGACAAAGATCCCATCGAGCTAGCCAACATATTCCAGGAGGACTCTGATGGTGATGAGGATCCCCTATTCCAGTGGGTGAGGGATCGTGGTGCACCAGAGATGGATGAGCCTGGAGGTAGGCTTGACTCCACCATTGCGTTCGTAACCAGTACAGATGTTGACGACTATATGTCGCAAGAGGGGCGTGCACATTCTCAGTCACAGAGACCTTTTGAGGCTGCAACAGGAACTGCTCTTGATGATGATGATGGTAATTGTGGTGATGGTAATGGTGATGGTGATGGTGATGACCCTGCTGGTGGTGATGACCCTCCTGGTGGTGATGCTGGTGGTGATGGTGGTGGTGGTGGTGGTGGTGGAATGCAGAGTGGTGGTTATTATAATGATCATCATGAGGGGATACGCGAGCAATACCAGTATGAAGTGGGAGCACAGGAGGACCCTGTGCGTTTCACAGGTGAGTCTTAGTTTACACATGTCACACAAGATCAAGACCATGGTGGCCACAAAAAACCGTACAAGAGAAGGACTGGTCACAAACACAACCAACCTCAGTATGATGACACGAGTATGAACACCATGCTAGCAAGTTTTGGAAGCATGAGTATGGATACTGGTAGTCAGCATCAGCCGTGGCAATCATCTCAACCTCATTATGACTATGATTATGGCCAGCAAAGCACCGGTTCTGAATATAGTTCCTATGGTCAGTTTGCCAGTCAACACATGCATATGACTATCAAAGTATTGGGTCCAGCATTGGGTCCACATTCCCAGTCCCATACATTCCTCAATATGACAGTAGCATAAGCAGTGGATCTCATCCTTCATGGCAACGGTCTAACGCCACTGTAGAACAGCTATACCCTAGGATAGGGGTCTTGGCATATGTGGATGAGAACTCTTATATGAATGCTGTGGAGGACTATATGCAACAGTGGAGCAACAATATATCATGGCAAGACTATGTGGGACAAATGGGGAATGAATATGTCATTCAATCAAATTTTATGTGAAAATAGTCGTAACTTGTAACATTGTTATTTGTTAAGCTTGAGCAATTTGATGTATCACTTATTCACTTAACATTTGTAATGCTTATTAAGTTGTTTTCCTATTAATTGAATGTTTTGTTTGAGTCCTATATACATAAATTATGTCATTAATGTATATAGTATGCTATTTTAATACGTCGTCGCCTACCAACTAAGGGTCCGATGTAAAAGTCTTATTTAGACTTTGTTTTTGCAAAATCTAATAATGCCATTGTGTTTAAATGGCCTAAAATAGGCTGTATACCGATTTTCAGACCCAAAAGAGGTCTAAAACCCACTGAGATGGGCTTCCGAGTTGGAAAAAAAATGCACAAACGCCGAGATCTCGGCCCAACTCGATTTTTTGCTGGGCCGAGATGGCTCCAAGACCTGAGTTTTCGAACCTTGAGCCATACCTAATTCCCTTCACTCAACCTTAACCCCAAGCTCATCTCAACTCTTAAACCCTAATTCCCCCCTCCACCTCCATTAATCCAAAACCCTAGAATTACTGATCTATCACTTTTAGCCATCAAAATCTACCCATATCACAACCGAATCACCTCCTCACTGTTTCTAACACTCGACCAATAGTCCTAGCCCAAACTCCAACTCAAAACCCTAATTTCATCCCTTCTCTTAATCTCCAAAACCCGAAATCCTAACCCTAAATTTCTGAAATTCAATTTCTTTAATTAGACATCATTCAACCTACATTGTTAGCTTCCCCTAGGCCTGCCTAACTTTACTAAATTAAACCCTGCCCTCATTCACCTAAACCTAACCCTAGTTTTGACCTAAACTGCCAACCGACTAGCAGGTTCCAAGGGTCATATTTTACCTAGCTCCTAGTAGGTCTTCTACCTATCTAAGACTACATTAAGTGGTATTAGAACCATGGATCAACATGGCAATCCAGTGGTAAACACAAATCTGCCACTCCAACCTGATCCCCTTGCTGCAATTATGGAGATGCTTCAAAAACTTTAGGCACATCAAAAATCTATCAATCATGGTTGTCAAGGCGTCGCCTAGTCGCCGCTTAGGCGTCCAGGCAGATTTCTAGGTGCCTAGGCAGCTGCCGCCTTATTGTAGGACGCCTTGCATTGGTTTAATTGGTATTGAACCAGGTTTTGGCACTTATTTATGTCAAAGTAAATGATTTTATATTTGGTATTTCATTTAATTAAGATATTATTCATGAATAAGCAAATATCTCCTATTTGAATCCAATAAAAATAGTTTAAAAATCAAATTCTAGAAGAATAAAAAGTCAACCCCCCCCCCCCCCAGTTCAAGAACAAAAACCGGATTTTTGCGTAGGTGAAATTTTCAACTTTCTAATCCTGCGATTTTTCTCAAATCTAAAAATTCCATAAATCTTAACATTGTAAAACATTGTTAAAAACCAAAAGTGCGTTTAAATATTCATTTGTTTTGATATCTAAAAAATGATTTTCATTTCGAGCGGTTTTGACAGCATTCGCGCACACCAAAAAAGGTTTGGCCGGAACATAACTCCTTCAATACAAATCAAATTTAAGCAATCTTCGATTTGTTGGAAAGCTGGTTTTGTGCTCTACCTAATACAAAAAATTTCGTGTAAAAAAAAATTCATTTGAGTAATCAAATTTCTTAGAGAACAAGAACATTTCTCTAAATCGAGAGCAGGTTAATTACTTATTGATAACATCATATTTTCTAAGAACAGTATAAACCAAATGTGAGACTAGGTATACTTGAAAATGACCAATTTCAAGAACATATAAACCAAATGTGTTTTTTGATTGTTTCACACATATAATAGATACATTAAAAAGATAATATTGTAACGTGATTTAGGCCGCTTAGGCGCCGCCTAAGTGCCTAAGCGCTTAGGGAGGACCTCAAACACCTTAGATCGCCTAGTGCCTTGACAACTATGCTATCAATGATCGATTACAAGTTATGGATCAAAAACAGATTGCACCTCTTAGGGACAGCAATGATCCCTTATTAGAGGACAGATTTCAAGTTCAATCTGAAGTGCATGGAACTCTGGAAAGAGAAAGGCATCACAGAGATCAATCCAGAGATCACTCCAGAAATCACAGAGACCAACTCAGAGATTACAGAGATTACTCCAGAAATCACAAAGATCACAGGGACAGATACAGAGATCACAGAGACAGACGCAGATATGACAGGAATGACAGAGATGGGCCCAAAGAAGATAGGAACAAAAACAGAGAAGAGCCTAGGAGGCATAATTTTGAAAAATACATGAGGTATTATTTTACAGATGAAGTTTCCAATCGAAGGTATGACACTCAGAAGGTGAAGCTCGAGTTAAAGGAGTTCGATGGGAACCATGATCCTCAGGTATTCTATTATTGGCTTGCTGCCCTTGATGATTATTTTGACTGGTATGACTTGCCTGAAGACAGGAAGATGAGATTGGCACATACCAAGTTGGTTGACCCTGCCAGAGAATGGTGGAGAACTGCAGAAAGGGACATGGAACTTGATGGCCATGATATGAGATACAACTTGAGGGAGAAATGTTTGCCCAGGCATTACACAAGTACAAGATCGATTCAACTCCCTACGCCAAGGGACTATGACTGTATCTGAGTAAATGCAAAAGTTTGATGCTCTATCTTCTCGCACTGGCACAAGAGAGACTACTACTCAGATGTTATCTCGGTTTCGACTGGGATTGAGGGTTGATATTGTCAGAGGTATTGGAGCAGCTGATGTCAGGACTGTTTTGAGAAGGCATTGAAGGCTGAAGAGTTATTGGCTGGAAATAGAAGATTTGATTCCTCTACTGAAGACACCAACAAAAATTTTCCAGCATTTAAGTCTACTACCAATGGTCACACTCGAGCTGGAAATTCTGCTGCTGGTTCTACCCGATCAGGCTATTCTGTTGGTAGTTCTTCCTGCCCTACAGCTCCTCCAAGTGTTGATCATAAGGGAAAAGCCCCCATGGACACTAATGATCCTCACAAGTGTTTCCATTGCAATGAGATTGGACCCTATGCCAGGGAGTGCCCACAATGGCATAAATCTTTCAATGTGGCTAAGAAGGAAGATGAAACCCCTGATGATGACAATGAACTTGGTTTACATGCATATCCCCCAGATGATGATGATGACTTAGCTAATTACTTTGAAGATTTGGGCGGTGATGCTCGAGGTGTTCATCTTATTACTCAAGTCTTAATGGATGATGTGGCAGAAGATGGAGAAGTGGTTGTGAACAATCCACAGGAAGACACTCAAGTTGCTACTCTTGAAGAGGTGGAGCCCGATGAGAAAGTTATTAACATTGAAGAACCTATAGAGATTGACCATATAAAGTTTGTGATGCCACTTTGGTTCTTTGAAGAGAAGGCTCCACGACTTGAAGACTTTGTTTCTAATATTTCAGCCTCACCAGAATTCTGTCTGGGAAGTATTAAAGCTGCTAATCACATGTTGTTTCCCCCTCACCACCATAAAGTTAGAGGTCGGATTTCTTCAAGCCAGGACAGCACTTGGAATCTTGCAGATGGTTACAAGAAGTTCACCCATTCATCGGAGATGAATGTTTTCAAGACCGGGAGAGTTGATGCAGATCCAAGCATCCGCAAGGAAGAAAAGCTGCCCTAACCATAGGGCCATAGTTGGAGGCTTAGTTTAGTTTCTACTTAGTTTATTTTAGCTTTAGTTCATTCTATACTTAGTTTTTTTTAGCTCTTAAATTGAACCGGTCCAACCAATGGTCCAATTCAAGTAAATCTTTCCTATTGGCTAGAATTGTTTTATTTCTATTGGTCCTTAGAGAATCTTTTAAGTTATTTGATTTTTTAAGCTAAGTAGCCCCCCTCCATGATTTTTAGAGGGAGAGCTTTTAGATTTATAGTAGGATTGGGCCTTAGGCCATATTATTTATTAATGAAACGTGGGAAGCTCCCCCACAATTAGACTTAGAAAATTTTGTTTGTTTTGCTGCTGCTGTTGAGCTCTATATGAGTGTGCCTTGTGAGTAACATCAAGATAAAGGGCTGGTGGATCTCCAGTGACTCCTTGCGTCCTGTAGATCGGGAGGTTCTTCTTCAAAACTGTCTTCAAGGTTGCTGCCATTGAAGAACTTCATAAACCAGTAAGTTATTAAATTTTCTGTAACTACCTTCTTCTCCTAATCCTCTACAGCCTACCTTAACATTCCCCCCTTTTATTTTATTTGAATCCCTTAACCCTAAACCACCTACAGCTTCATTCCTCCATTAATCCCCACCAATCCATATAAACGCTAAATATTCACTAAGCTATCCAATTTTACCATCAGTTTCCCTCCAAAATTCAACCACAGCATGATGTAGTCCTAGATAGGTAGGAGACCTACTAGGAGCCAGACAACAGGATCAATCTTAAAAGGGGTTGCTGGTTCGAATGGACAGCACTAGGATTTAGGTTAGAGGATGAAGAGGGGAAGGATTTATGCAGGAAATTAAAATTACTTACTGGTTTGATCTCCTTCAAAGGCAGCAGCAGCAGCTTGAAGAAGCTCGATTGAATAAGAAGAAGGACCTCCCGATCTACAAGATGCAAGGAGTCAATCGGAGTCCACCAATCCCTTCACCTTGATATTACTCACAAGGCACACTCACGATGGAGCAAAGGCAGCAAGCATAAAGCTGAGTTTTTATTAATCAAAATTCGTGTTCAATGCTAGCCTCCCTTATAAACTTATATAGAAGACTTAAAAATAGACTTAGACACTAAAAAGGAATGGCCTAACCCAATCCTTAACCTATTAGGCAACTTAAACTAACTAGGAAACTAAAATACTAAATGAAATAGACTCAAAACATGGCTAGACTTATAGAATCCTAATCCAGCCCAACTTACATCACATGACCACTTAACCAAGTCACATAATCACTTAAATTGAACAAATTGGATGCAACCAATTTGAACCGGTTCAATTAAAAAAACATAAAAATAAACTAAGTATTGGGCTAATCCCGTATGCAACCTATATACCCATATTTTAGGCCCATAAAAGTGGCCTATTACATTAGAATCCCATGGGATCAAAGGCCCAACATGTATGTAACCCAACCCTAGACTTATTCCCAATGAAACAAGCCCTATTTGGTGATGAATCTGCATCACAGCAGCCATACCTAATTCCCTTCACTCGACCTTAACCCAAAGCCCATCTCAGCTCTTAAACCCCAATTCCCCCCTCCACCTCCATTAATCCAAAACCCTAGAATTACTGATCTATCAATTTTAGCCATCAAAATCTACCGATATCACAACCGAATCACCTCCTCACTGTTTCTAACACTCGACCAACAGTCCTAGCCCAAACTCCAACTCGAAACCCTAATTTAACCCCTTTTCCTAATTTCCAAAACCCCCAACCCTAACCCTAAATTTCTGAAATTCAATTTCTTCAATTAGACATCATTCAACCTACATTGTTAGCTTCCCCTAGGCCTGCCTAACTTTACTAAATAAAACCCTGCCTCATTCACCTAAACCTAACCCTAGTTTGACCTAAACAACCCCAAAACTACCAATCAACTAGTAGGTTGCAAGGGTCTGATTTTACCTGGCTCCTAGTAGGTCTTCTACCAATCTAGGACTACATTAATCCTAATCAGGCTCACTGGGATGTTGTGTGTCACAAGCTAAGATATTTTAAAGGGGCTCCCAAGAAAGGTCTAGTCTATCAATGTCATGGTCACACAAACATTGTGATTTTTCTGATGCTAATTAGGTTGGTGTTGCAAATGAGCGCCAGTCAACTACTAAATATTGCACGCATGTTGGTGGTAACCTTGTGACTTAGAGTAGTAAGGATCAAACTAATGTTCCTCGGTCTAGTGCAGACGATGAGTATAGAGCTATGACACATACTACACGAGAATTGATGTGGTTAACATCTCTCATTCAAGAATTGGGGTTCTCAATTACAAAACCTATGAAGATGTATTATGATAATCAAGTTGCAATCTATATTGCCAGTAATCCATTTTTTCAAGAGAGGACTAAACGTATTGAGGTCAACTGTCATTTGGTGAGAAATGCGATTATGCAAAAGCTTATTTCGACTCTGTTTGTCAACTCCAGTGACCTAGGTGATATGTTTTCACGAAGGCGCTGTTCCAAACAGGGTGTGGGAGATATATATACTCTAGCTTGAGGGGGAGTGTCAGAGTGTGTATCATGGGGCGGAGCTCCATGGTCATCCATGGAGCAGTGTATCATAAGATTATGTCTATTAGCTCTAATAACACTTAGTATTAGTTGTCTTTATCTTTATCTTTATTATTTCTTATTTCCTTAAGCAGTTAGAGGGAGCGGGCCTTGGTGCAACGGTAAAGGTTGCTCCATTGTGACCAATTGGTCACGGGTTCAAGTCTGGAAACAACCTCTCTACGAGAGAAGGGAGAAGGCTGCGTACATTATGACCCTCTCTAGACCCAGGCCCAGCAGTGGTGGGACCCTTGTGCACTAGGTACGCCTTTTATTTCCTATTGCAATTAGGATTAGGAGTTGTCTATTTCAATGGTAACTACTCTTCCACTCCTAGTAGGATCACTACTAAGAGCGGTTCCTTTGTTATGTTATATATAGTTGGCTGCCTCTCTCTCTCTCTCTCTCCCACTACATCTTCTCCCTTTCTCCTTGCTGGTTCTCTTATCTCTTATATCATTACATTACTCAAATCTACATGCAGAAAGAAGAATCAGCACTGAGAAATTGACCAATACATACGCGAGACAAAAATAGGGATTAGAGAAGAATTTTGTTATTACACAGCTGTGCATATCTTTGTCCATATACAGGCTACTATCTTTGATCAGTAATGGAGTGCTATCAAAGAAAAGTCCCACGCAGTAGAGCCTAGAGGACCCAAGAGGGAAGCACGCAAAAAGAGGACAATACTGATCTGGTAAAAAAACCAAACAACGTCTGAAAACTTAGTCCTTGGCTTATCTAAAGATATCTGCCCACACTTGGGATTCAATTGATGCTCAACATCAAAGCCAAGTCCTGGTCCTCTATTATTAAGAGTCTACAAGTCCAAGGAGACCCAATTTTGAGTAATTCATACAGCCCAAATGTAATAAATCGCTTTCCAAAGCTAATCTCTCCAACAAAGGACACATAAATGTTCAAGTTTTAAACCCTGGAGGAGGCCAAGATGTCTACTCTCATTTTGAGCACCCCCCCCTCCTCTTACACTGAGCTAGAGAAAGCATAAATGGTGACGCCTACTAAGGATGGAGGAATTGGGTTAGGGTTGAAAGAATCATTCAGCTGATTCAGACAGCAGATGAACCACTCCTAAGTCAATCCCTGCCTAAAGTTAGCTAGGTGATAAGATTCTAGAAGCCTACGGTTACAAGGTTCAGAAATCCAATGAAACCAAAATCGCAGTGACAGGTTTAGAAACCAGATTTCAAGAAAAAAATTGATAACTAAGAATCAAAAACTCAGATGGGCTTAAAATTGTAGTTGAAGGTTAACAGTATGTCCCAGAATAACTCCTCAAAAGATGGGTCAGATCTAGAGTCATAAAGTTATCCTTTTACGGATAGGATTCTTTAAAACCGAATTCTAGAATTGACTACAGATGGCAGATCTTATGGGGTTTAAACCAGCAGTTAAAGAGTATTAAAACAATAAAATATTTCAGAAATTATATAAGAATGCTAAGTTGAAACAAAATCAAATCTGATACTAAAATAGAGTAGAACAAGGAATCCAACTTGAAGTAGGACACTAAAAAAACAGCAACAAGATCAAACTTTAAACCGTGGAAGTTTTTAGAATACTATACAATTGTCAAATATGAAATCATATTTGGAAAGAAGATGGAAACAATTTGAGCATCCCATTTGCAATGGAACTTACACACAAAACTGTTGCTAGTTTGAATCTTCTTCCATTGTTATGTAACAATTTACTAAAACCAAAAATTTCGCTCATCCCACGCATCTAGGTAATAGTAATGCATTAGAGAAGCAAAAAAAACTAAAGATATAGTTCCCTTTTTTTTTAAGAAACATATTTCCAACCACTATTATGACGTAAATTCCCCATGGTGATCTCCTCACAACTGTTGATGAGGGGGGGGGGGGAGGGGGATAACACTGCAAATCAACCAAAGAGCCCCCAAAAGAAATAATCAAATGTTAGCATAGGCCAACTGAGGCCTTGGGATGCTACAATTCGAAGGAGTGATTTAATTCAGATTGCAGCCCTGTTCGAAGGAGTGATTTGATTCAGATTGAAGGAACTAAAAGAGCCAAGGGCAGGCTTAAATTAACCCAAGTGAAGTAGTGAGGAAAAACATGCATAGCTTAAGTCTCGTATCTTGTATAACGACAAACAGAACTGACTGGAGAGCAAGAATCCATGAAGCTGACCCCCTTTGGGGTAAAGGCTATGTTGTTGCAGAGAAAAACTTAAACAAAAAATGGGAGCTAACCCCCCACCCTTTTTTCTTGCAAGGGTAAATGTTAATTCTCTAACACTTGTTGCATCTCTTCCTATGGTTTTTCAAGTCTGAGAGTTGTAATCTCTGTAAATCGTACACTATGATAAAGTAGAGAAAGTTTGGACGCACAGGAACAATTACGCAATATCATTTCCCAAAAGCCCTTCTCTGGGGGAACCCAAACACATTAAATCAGCGACGTATGCAGGCAAAAGAACTCTAAATCCAACATACTTACAACACCATGGCAATCAATCCATGCAAGCGACCAGCCTTCCATCGAAGACAAAACTAAAGTAAAACTTCATTATCCAACAATCCTTCGCAACCGCAGGATTAACCGAGAAATCCTCAAATCCCAATACTAATCCAAAATGCAAGTCCTAATGTCCTACGATTCCACAGCTCAGTGCTATAGCCCCAGTCCCATCCTCCGTGTAATTAACATAAATCGCAACGGAACTCAGTTATTAAAAGAGAGTAAACGGAAATTTGCCGCACGGAGAGGTATTATGACGAAAGAAAAACCTGGCTAATGCGAGGCAAAGGTTGACGAACTCCTTGGGATCTGTCCGATGCCCAGCGATGTGCAAGGCTAAACGCGTAGCCACGGCCGCGACGCGAAACGAGTTCGCCACAGACATCTGCGAAGTTTGAGGAACTTGACCTACGCCAGCAACAACTCCGCCGGTGCTCGACCCCGGCTGCCGCTGAGTAATAGCTCCTGCCATTCACGAATCTCTCTCACTCTAAGATTCTACTGATGAGTGACCAGTGGCCACTCAGCCTAGTAACCTTCGCCTTCGCTCTCTTATTCGCTCCCTCGAAATTTGCAGGTTTTGGAGGTGAAAGAGTGAAATACGGTAAAAATGAAACGAGTAACACGGCGTTTGCCGTTTGGTTTGTGCCGCGCGAGCATTTCGGTCGGTATATAAATAGGTTTTTGTTTCGTCTTAATTACGATAATGCTCTCCTGGATTCGGTAGCATTCGTAAATATTGAAACCTTCCGAGGCTAATTTGAGTTGGATGTCAAGAGATTGAATTTGCCTTCGCAGCTCGTGTCCATCACTCCACCGAACGAGGAGCACCCAAAAAAAACCTTTTGTTGTAAACTACCCTTGGGGATCGTTTGGAATGACCGAATGGAGATCATCGGTTAACTCGTTAATCATCACAGTTGGAATTAGTCGAACTCCAGCTAACTCGCTTCCATTTTCTGTTGTGGGCTTGTGGGGATTTTTTTTATAATGTATATTTATCCATTTAACAATGGAAAATGGTGTTTTTGAAAATTACAATGCTTCTTACCAAAAAAGGAAAATCACAATGCTAACCTAAACCATCTCTTCCCACTTAGAGTTGGGAGAGTACACTAATGGCTAGAGTATTAGTACATATTCATCCGTATATGCATTGGTATCTCTTCTCATGGAATGCATTATCTTTGTGTCTTTTAATATTTTGATGAATGGAGCAGATAGAGGAGTCATTGTTCCTATCAAGGGTATTCGACAAAGAGATTCTCTATCATAGTTTATTTTTATCTTATATTCTTAGGGCTCTCAATTAGACCCCATTTAGCTGAGATTAGCATGTATGTTGGGCTATGCTTTTTTCCTCTTGTTACTTTTCATCTGTTTTTTATTTCTCATCTTCCATTTGTCTTTTTCCTTTGTCATTTCTCACATCTTTCCCCATTCCTCTTCTCGTATCTTTTCTTCACTTTTATCTTTTAATATAACTATGGTTTCTCTATTTTGTTTTGCTTGGATCCATGTAGTCGACCCCATTAAGTTGGGATAAGGTTGAGTTTGTTGTTGTTTTGTTCTCAGGACTCTTAGCTCCCTTCTATCCAAGGCCAAAGATTTACATCTCACCCATGGCATCAAGGTTCGCAATAGAACCCCTCATTTATCACATTTATTATTTACTAATGATTGTCTGTTGTTTTCTGAGGTCAACCTACAAGAAATACATCATCTCAAAGCTTGTATTGAATTATATTGTTAAGCGAGTGGCAAATCCATTAATTCTCAAAAATCCAGTCTCACATTCAGTCCCAACACCCCCTCTCAAATCAAGAGGTGGTTTTCTAGAATTATGAAGATTAAGTACAATGATGGCCCCTCCAAATATCTTGGTCTCCCTATAAACTTTGGGGCTTCCAAATCCCAGTAGTTTAAGGAGATTAAAGACAAGTTGTGCAATAGAATATAGGGATGGAAGAATCATCTCCTCTCCCATGCTAGGAAGGAAGTGTTGATTAATACGTGACATGCTCTATTTCTACCTATCCGGGGTCCCATTTTAAACTTTCAATTTCTCACCACAATGACATTAATAAGACAGCATCAAATTTCCTATGGGGTCAAGTAGAAGGGAAACAAAAGAACCACTTGATTTCTTGGCCAAGATTATGTAAATCCAAACAAAAAAGGTGGCTTGGGGCTGAGGGAACCCCTTCTACACAACCAAGCTATCCTTTGTAGAGTGGCATGGAGATTATGGGCAAATCCAAGTTCTCTTTGGGCCAAATTTATAAAGGCAATCTACTTTCCTAGCATTGATTTCCTTCATGCTAGAGAAGGTAACAATCCTTTGTAGGCCTGAAAAAGTATTCTAGAATGGCGAGAAATACTCAAAGAATGTCTGTTTTGGCAAATAGGAAATGGTGAAAATGTGAATATTTGGGAGGACAAATGGGTTCCTTCATTAAAGAATTTCAAGATCTCTCATGCAAAACCAAGAGGATGCTCTTTAAACTATGTTTCTGAGCTTATTGATCACTCAAACCATTGTTGAGACATGGCAACTTTGAACTCTATTTTTTAGCCTTGTGTGGTTGAAGAAGTCAGTAAAATCCCCGATTAGCATTTTTCCAACAACCAACAACCTAATATGGGGTGGTTCTCGAAATTGTGTCTTCTCGATAAAATTAGCGTATCATCTTCTTGACAACCAAAGGGATGATCGAGCTTCCCTCCAAGCCTCAGCTTCCTGTATCCATAAATGGGATCTCATCTCAAAGAATGTTTTGAAGAGGAATTGGGGTTCTAAAACCCTCCGAAAAATTATAAATTTTCTTAGAGGGCTTGTACGCATGGCCTATCAACTAATGCAGGTCTTTGTTCCCGTCATATTGTAGACACTTCAGTTTGTCTTTCCCCCGGGAGGTTTCCCGTAACGATGATGAGTACCCTCTAAGGCCTAAAACTAGTGTATCTGTGGATGAAGAGTCAGTGTGCACTACCTGAATCCGTTCACCGATAGTCGAATCCCCTGTCGGAGCCCAAACTAGAGCCTCCAAGCCCTCCAAGATCCCCTGGAAAGGCTAGCCCTGACCCAGCCCCCTTGGAACCAGCCTGACCCAACACAGAAGGTGGCCCAAGTAATCCATTTCATGCCTATCGACACTGAAACTCAGGTCGACACTTAAAGACTCCAAGTCGACATCGATCCCACCTTCCATCGAAATCGAGCCATGCCCTCTGATTGTCGGGTAAAACTTTCCTATTGTCTAACTTACCTCGACATTCATAATTTAATCATTGATAGTCGAGCATTTTCTCTCGATGTCAAGTGTTGTTCATCGACAGCCACTCGATGTCAACTTTACCCCTCTTCGATGTCGACTCCGGTAATTTTACTGTTGAATCTGTGCAAATCTGAGGAGCCAAAAGTTGTCATGTTTAACTCTGATTTCGATTCCTTTTGCAACCAAGCCTATTTTTTGCACCTTGGATGCGTCTTCTTTAGGCTCTAAGAAACCTTTCCTAAGGCAACTAAACACATGCCCACACCCAGTTGGCTCTTACCTTAACCAAACACTCACCGTCGATGCAAAGACAGACCCTTTCGACGATCTGGATCGAACCTAGAATCCCTACACGAATTTGGGAGTACTCACACCCCTCTACATCTATAAATACACCCCCTATCACATTGAGAAAGGTTACATGAACATACCCATAAGTTCCCAATTGCTCAATTGCCTTCCCCCACTCTCTTGCTTTGAAGCCATAACTTTGGGTCTTACTTGGCCTTAGTCTACTACTTCCCTTTTGCCCTTGAGTGTCACTACCCACTTTAGACTTCGAGATCAAAGCTTAGAGACATCCATCTGGTGATTTTGGTGCTTGGACGACGAAGTGTCGCTTACAAGGAGACAATAGAAGCCCAGCCCCCTACAAGCGGTGAAACTTGTTCCATATACAAATCTCCTGAGTCTCGAAAGAAAACTTCCACAGTCTCTCTTTCGAGTTGTCTTCTAACTAGGTAGGTAACATTCCATTCTCAAGCTTATTTAATTTATGTTGTTCTTGTCGCTTAACTCATTTTGCATCACCAAAGAAGTGTGATCTTATCTCTCTAGATGGTGATCACACCTCTTCTTCCTCTCCTTCCCTGTTTGTTTTTTTTTTTCTCATTTTTCATGATGAGAACTCTTTGCATGCATG
Source organism: Telopea speciosissima (assembly GCF_018873765.1). NCBI lineage: Eukaryota > Viridiplantae > Streptophyta > Magnoliopsida > Proteales > Proteaceae > Telopea > Telopea speciosissima. The sequence continues at coordinate 82,046,338 of NC_057916.1, read as the reverse complement.
CATATCTCCATGATCTTCATCTCCCGTAGTCCAAGACTCCCTCATGCAAACATTTATATTGATCTCTTCACATGCTATGCATATGTTTTAATGTTTTACCTTTTAATTCAAATGTTTCTCCATGCATATGTATCTAATTATCGTCTTCGTTTTCACATGGTTATCATCTTACCCTACTTAATTTAGTGTCGACCATGCTTAGGTTGTCTAGGTTTTAAGTCCTTTCTTTATTTTCCGTATACTAACCCCTACCATGCAACCAAGCTTTTGAGTATGTTTTCTTACCTTTCCTTGTATTTTATTCACTTTACTTGTACTTTACATTTCCTCCCAAAAGCATGTTATGACCCAACCTTACCTAGCAATAGAAAGACCGGCAAGTCCAGGTGGACTAGGGTGCCTAATACCTTCCCCGAACCATAACTTGACCGGTACCCATACCAACAAAACGATCAATCCCCAAAAGGCATAGCATGAGAGTCATTACATTACAATCTTGGGTCCTAGACCCTCCTCTAAGTGGCGACTCCTTTCATATGATTCACCCCTCTCTCTTCTCTCCCCAAAGAAAGATGAGGTGGAGGACATGTGCCGATCCCTCACCATGCCATTGTCCTCACACATATGACCACCGAATCTATTTGCCCGAGGTGTGGTAATGCTAGTGAATCCATTGACTATATCCTTTTGGAATGCTCCTTTGCTCGAGTATCTTGGTTCGATAGCTTTGTTGCCTATGCACTCCCTCCTTCGACCATAGTAGACATGAGTGCTATCTTCAAGGCTTGGATTGTTTCATTATGCAAGATAAGCATAGGGCTTCTGAAGACTTGAGCTTATTCTCTTTCCTTTGCTATTACTTGTGGAATGTTAAGAATTAGCTCATTTTTTTAAAGAGGTCCTTGACTCCTATTGAAGTCTCCCAAGCTGCGCAAAGAGACTTCAATGAATTCAGGTTGGCATCCAAACCTTAGGCCACCAATCAGCCTAATTTCTCCATCAATCCACAGCCTAGATGGATCCCTCCTCCCATCAGCTTCCTTAAGATTAATTGTAATGCTGCTTTATCAACTAAAGCTCAGGGAGAAGGGATAGGCATTATCTATAAAGATCACCTTGGGAACCAAGTATTTGCTATTCCATAACCATTGCTCCTCTACCAACAACTTTGGAGAGACTTTTGCAATCAGGAAAGGACTTCAGCAGGCGTCTTCAGTGGGTTATTCTCATATCTTGATTGAGTCGGATTGTCTTTAGATTGTCCTCTCGATCACGAATTTGAACAGTCATTCCCTGACCCCTCTTGTTCCCATTGTACAATACATTGTTCAGTTATCTTCTTCCTCTGATGGTTGTTCTTTCTCTCATATTCCAAGGGAGGCAAGTTTAGTGCTCACTCCCTTGTCCAGGAGGTCCTATCTTTGACATGTATAACAACTTGGCCATCTTCCACTCTGTGGCTCCATGAACTATGTGTAAATGAAGCCCTGTGGTCCCCATGACATCAATAAAATTCCCCCTTACATATATATATATATATACATATATGACCCATTCATCAACTGATGACACGTGGCATGGGGTATGTGTCGGGTATCCCCCTTGATTCTGGAAATAAGAAAATCCCCCACTATGCTAGGATTCTTCTTCTTCCTCATCGAGCAATTCCACCATATCTGAACTCTCCTTTCAGGATTCTCCATGATAATCTCTTACTATATCAGACTTCAATAAGGATTCTCCTTCCTTGAGGGGGAAGCCTATTATTATTGAATTCCAAGCACCGCTAATTAACACCCATGTGAGGGGGTCGATCAATTTTAATCTCTTACGTTATTGCTTTGCAAATTCTTGTCGTTTATTGGAGAACTGACTTAAGCATCAGAGAGTCCCCCATTGAGTCCACTTTGATGTTCTCTTATGCCCTTTGCTTCCTAGTCTTGCGGGAGTGATTCGTCCATATCAGTCCGATCAATCTTATACGACAATAAAGATATTGATTAAACTAGATTATGAAAATGACACATGGCTACTTTAGACCATGTCCTCTCTATCCAACAGACCGAATGGATATATCATACGTTCATATGGTAGAATATATATTTTGAGACATTTGAAAAATAACATATTTTTTGTAAGAATAATTCGCCGCCCCCACTTTTATTTATTTATTTATATGGTGCAATTATGTTGTGGGTCCTCATGTGATTGTGTTTGTTTTTTAATTTCTTAATGGAAGAATGTTCTTTGAACATGACGCATAAAGGAGCACACCAATGAGGTGTGATAGAATGATTTCATACATAAGAGGGCAACAATGCCATTTCATATGGAGAGAGAGTATCCTTCCCTAGCGGCTTTGAGAATCTTTCCCTTTCTTAATTTAGGAGAAACTTTTCCTCCACCATGGGAGAAGAAAAACCCACGGTCTAATCACCAATATTAATACTCCCCCTATTAGTTGAAGGTTGAAAATATCTTCCACCATTTATGATACTCATCTCACCCCATTGATGCCCACAGTGAAAGAATACCTCCTCTATTGTGGGTGAAGGAAAAAAACTTTAGGCCAAATGTTCTCTATGTTGGGGGCGCAAGTTGCGCCCAGACACATGGAGGTGGGTGAAATGACTACCCTGCCCCACTAAATGCCAATCTTATGTGTGTGGCCGCAGGCTGCGCTGTTGCACAAAGAACATCAGCCCAAAACTTTATTAGTTTATGGACTTCCAATGTTTTCTTTTCCAACCCCCAACCAACCCCTAAATGGATAAATTTTTGTTCTTTCATTTGACAGATCCTATTTGGGCTTAAATTTTATGAGTAGGGGAGATTGGGGTCTACATATTCATGAAATTCTAGTCCCCAACTGATGCAACATTGTAAATATTTTGGCCACCCAGTAAAGCATTCCCATTTGGGGCGTGCTAAAATAAGGCCTAAAAAATAACCAATGAGAAGAGTTATTTGAGCAAGCAATATAGAGGAGTGCACCAATGAGGTGCGACAGAACTGTTTCATTCAATCATACATCTGATTGCAACGAAGTCATTTCATGCAAGAAGAAGAGAGATAGGGAGAGTGTGTGGTAGGGTACCCTCCCTTGGCGGCTCAGATAACCTTTTCCCTAATACTTTACCTAGCTTTTTGGAACTTGCTGAACTCACAAAGAATTTTACTACTCTAACTTTTAAGTGGTATCATACCTCCAAACATCTGTACAAACTGCTTTCCCCCCCTCCACGGGTTTTAATATATGGTTTTATTTTTTATCAATATATATATATATATATAAGGGATAAGGAAAATTGTTCAAAACTTAAGAACTATTGGATTGAATCACAATTGGACTATATTAGTATGTTTAGAATGTCACCCTCAAATTCAACCAGTAATCCTCCTATGTATGAGCACCCCCCCCATTTCACATAATTGAATTTGTAAATGATTAGTTTTGTTACATGTTAATGTGAAACTTGACATGTGAACAAGAGACCTTGAGATCTGTTTTCCACAAATTTCAGAATCATTGGACCTACAATATGGCAAAGCTAGAAGCCCACCCATACTCTTTTAATAATGCGAGGATATTCTACCAAAAAAAATAAAATAATGCGAGGGTATAGATATCCTTGCCCATAAGTCTTGCTTCCATGTTTGTTTCCTTTGATTTTTGGTCAATTGTGCCTCAACATGTGAAAAAGAAAAAAAGAAAATTTTTTTTTTGAAAAAAACTGCTAAGGGTGAGATATTTGTAGGTCCTTTACTACTTCGATCCATCTTTGTCCATCCAAATTTCAAGGGAAAAGGTGGACAACTGACTAGGCTGATTGGTTGTGCCTTTGATTATCGAAGCTTTGGTCGAAGCTTGTACTTGTTTTGAGTCCCCTCCCAGACACCTGGGTGCCCATCCAAGGCACTCCCTTTCTTGCTCCTCTCCCTCTAGGCCCACTGGGTGCCCAATCCTCCTTTGGACCACCATAATGGTGTGCCCACCCTTGGCACAAATTAAAGGGAAAAATGTCTTCTAGATGTTAGCATATACGACACCTTCACATATTTCTTTAGGAAAAGAGTTATCTGAGCAAGCACCATTGTGGAACACACCAACTAAATGGTATCATACATTAAGGGGCAACAAGGTCATTTCATGTGAAGAGAGAGAGATAGACATAGAGGTAATAGTGTCCAGCCTAGAAAATCTTTTTCTCAAATTTTATGATTATTTTTAAAAAACATAGAGAAATAAATAAAATTTTTAATTAGAGAGCGCAGGTTACACCGACAGCTCAGAGACCATTGGCCCAAGATTTAATTTGAAACAGCCAATCCAAATTTGCCACATGGCAAAAGTGTGTTACCTTGTTAGGAAACAAAATTCACAAGTAAGATGCGCTGTTTAGTAGTTGTTGTTGTATTTTAATGGAAACCAGTTCGTCATTTAAGAATCGGATAAAACCCAAATATTTTAGGGTTTTGCTGCCTAGGGAGGACGCTTGAGAGCTGAAGTCGTGACGGTAAGTGCACTCTCCTCCTATCGGAGCCTCACAGCCGAGTGGTCGTTACTCTCAGTTCTTAGATTCTATCTTTTGCAGTATTATTTTATCTTTCAAGTCAAGTCTCAGACTTCAATTTCCTATCATTTGCGGCCTCTCTAAGTCTCTTCTTTTGCCGAAATCGGTTTTGTTTTGAATTCTATTAGTTACAGGGAATACCAATCTATATTTAGGTCTTGATGTTGGATAACATTATTGTCATTGGTTTTATGGAATTAAGTTTTAGTTTTGAACAGCTAGAAAGAAATCAGTTTAATTTTTTTTTGTCGTTTTTATTGATTCATTCTACTTCTGATTCCCACCTGCTATTTATTTTATTTTTCAAGTTTAGATCAGAATATTAGTTGCAAATGATTTTTTTTTTTCGTTTTACTTGCTGAGGTTGGATGGAATCATTCAAATGTGTTAAAATGGTAATTGAGTTCTCAAAATGCAACAGTAGGCAGGGAACTTTTCGCTTTTATTGCCTGCAAGACATTCAAAAATGTCTTTTGATACTTAGCACTTGCTCTTGCAATGCTGCAAGAATTTCTCACCCTGCTATCGAGTGACACCTTTCCTTAGGCAAGATGGCAGTATAAATGTTCCTCTTTTATTCATTTGGAGGATACTGGGCTCTTTCCATGTCATACCGCGTTGTTGTTATAGACGGTTGACTCTTTGTACCTACAAAATGAATGTCCTGAAAACGCTTCAGCTTCATCTTTTAAGTTGCATTTTCTTAAAATGATTGTTTTTTAGTTCATTAGTTGTTCTTCCTTAGTTGTAAGTTATCAAATCGGATATATTCGTGGAAACTGTAATGCTCTTTGACATCGACATAGCTGACTTCTCTGTTTTATAGCACACCACCTCAACGATGCACGGACTTGCTCCAACTCCACAATTACTACCTACTTGATTGTTCTTGTAAATTTCCCATCATTACAACTAAGCTTCCATTATCTATTAGAGTAGTCACAATCTTATTTTATCTCTTACCACTCTCTTACAAAACAAATTTGTCGGAAAATTAAATTGTAGGAAGTACATGTAAAGCTCTAACATGTAGCTTTTGGATTTAAAGCATCTGAGTGCCTGATTATTAATTCTTTTTACGTTGCTGGAGTGTATTGTTATTACTACTATAATACCATCTTATTGTTCTGTTTGGTGCTCACAGAATATTGTAGTTGGATCTCATTAACACTGCTCTCAATTTGTCTCACAGATGTGTTCGTTGAAGAGCTATAGTGCTTGCTTAAGGGAGGCAACCTTACAGCTTCCACATTTTGCAGGCACCAGTAACCGTAAGAGGTCTCTCTTTCTCTCTCTCTTTTCCTGTAGAAGATCTATTTGCCTTATTTATGTTTAGAACTTGAAGACTGTAGTTATTAATTCTTCTCCTGGCAATTTTCAGATTATAATCTGGTTAGTCTAATAAAAAAGATATAAAGGTGCTTCAATTTCATTATTTATCTATTTATTATGATTTAGATTCCTATATCTGAATTAATAAACATCTGTTGCATACTCATTATGCCTCTAAAATTTATTTTACGATGCTGATGTCCCACCTTAAATCGTTGAGTGTCTGGGTTGGGGGAATAGATGGAATATCTGATTAACTTTTCATTGGAGGAAATTTGTTTTTTAACCTCCCCCCCCCTCCCCCTTCTTTTTTTTTTGGGGGGGGGGGGGTTGGTTTCTGAAGTTTGGCTACAAAACTATGCAGTTTATTGAACTAAATTCTTTCTATGTTCAATAAACAGGAGGAATGTAAGATGTTGTTCTCCAGAAGCAGCCATTCTCCAGGATTTCCATCTTCCAATGCGCAGTCTTGAGGTCAAAAACAGGTAATTCATTATAAATTTAACAGAACCCTCTCCTAGATTGTTTTATACTCGACCACCAATTCTCACCAACCACTTTCTATATTGACCTTGTGATTTTATTTAATTTTTACAATTCTTGATTTTTTTCCTATTCTATTGTGTAACTCTTCTCAGCCCATATCTCCTATAAATGGGACTGGGATTGAGCCTTTAGTTAACCAAGACAATACAGTATGTTTCCATCTCAATTCATTAAAAGGAGAGTCCCAGTGCATGAGGCTGCTGCTACTGCAGGGTTTGGGAAGGGCAAATTTATGCAGCCTTACCCCCTGCTTCGTAGGAGAGGCTGTTTCCAAGTTTTAAACCTGCGACCAACAGGTTGCAATAGTGCAACTTAACCGTTGCACCAAGGCTCTCCCACTTTTCATCTCAATTCATTGAAAATTTTGATTACTTATATTTTGAATAAGTGTTATTCTTTTCTCTTAATTGATGGCTTCTTCCTTAATTTGATTGTGTGAATCAAATTGGCTTACACATCCAAACTTTGTTTTCTTGTAGTTGGAGTCTGGTATATTTCTAAGTGGGTCAGTTTATACATTTGAGTTGATTATACTTTGTCCATAATGATTTGTTAAATATGCCCCCTTTTTTATGTTTTTAATTTTTTTTTCTCTTGGATCTAATTCATTAATAGAACACTTGGTCTTGTTGACCATTTGAAGTCTTGAGGTGTAACCAAGTTTTTAAAGACTGGTATCGGAGGCTGGGTCGGTGGTGCCAATCCTGATGTGATCTGGACAATCAGCCCGATATCTTATTGATATCCTCTAGTATTGGCTGGTTTCTAATAGATTGATGATGCGAGGGGGGTTGATAGAATAACCACTCGGTTAAGATCCCAAGCTAACCCAACTCAGAAAATCGACCCAATAGTTAACAGAAAATTCAACTCTCCCAGATGAGAGTCAAATTCTAGGAATCAATCACAAATATAGAGAATAGGGATCATTCAAAAGATGGAATTGAGTTAACGGTCAGATTTAAATTAACTAAAAGATTACTAAAATATGAAACTGAAAACCAGAAATCAATGGAACTCAATTAAATCAGATAAAACCAATAGAACAAATTGAAAATTGGATCGAATCTCCCTTTCAGCAGGCTAAATCATTCCCCAAAATATGAGATCAATCAGATGGCTAGATTGAAAGTAATTTAAAAAAAAAATTCAAATATGAAATAGAGAAGTTTCAGAAATAGGAGATTTTTTAAGTAGCAGCAGTTAAAGTCCTTAGAATCAGTCAAAACTTGGATCGAGTTCTACTCCTATGCAGCCCTTGAAAACCCCAAAAGATGGGCTCAATCTGATCTCCAGATCAGCCTGCGGTTGCAAAGAATTTAGGCTGAAATATCAACTCAAAATATGGGTGCTGCAGGTTAACAAAGTAGGGGTTAAGGGGTTTTAAATTAACAGGATAATATATCCAATGTAACCACAGATCTGAGAATATAAATTGATACAAACCCAATTATTAAAACTAAGATCGGATGTGCTAATCGATAGGAGGAAGAAATCAGTACCTGGGGTGAACTAAAACAGAGTATGAGGACAAATATAAAGAACTCAGGTTTCCCAGCCTACCAGATCAGATTCCCTCTGTCTGAATATCTTTACACCATGCTGATTCTCTCAGGACTTGCAGAGCAAAACTTCAGTCTGTAATTCAATAAATCGCGAGGAGCCTTGGCTCTTACAATGTTTAAATAAAAAAGCGGCAAGTTTACTCCTATTCTGAATAGGAAAACTAAATCCTTGTCTTTTTAAAAGAAAACATACTTTTACCAGGAAACTTGATAAATCAACTTAGACAACTCAATTTAAAACTTAAGTAACTAAACTAATAAGCCTACAGATGGCTGGAATAAGCCCACGAATTGGACTGGACCACCTAGCTGAGAGCTAGACCTTCAGCGGGGGCCTGATGCCCCTTTTCTTTTTGCGGAAATAAATTTTCAGCTCCTTCTCCCCTGCATCATTTGGTGACCATCGATCTCCTTTTGATCCGGTCAATTACACATAATCCTTGAAACCATGGGTATTGCATCTTATTGATACTGATTTCCTTTTGGGCAAACTGGCAAAAAAATCTTTAAGAGAACAGAAAAAATAACAAGATAGAGGTTGTTTGGTCCTGATTGCTATGTAGGGCATGCAGTCTTTAAAAAAAAGGCCAAAATTGCTTTCTATACATGCGGTATCTACAAGAAATTTCTCATTGCTTGGGAAACGACTTTGTTGATTTCTTAGGGAGAAACAGCCCCTTTGGCCTTTGGCATATTGTGATTACATCAGCATGACTTTGGCTGGTGGGATTGCAACCTCCCTCCTAGATTGACCTTTAATGCACCTAGGAAGAATATACATTAGGTGCTTCCTTTTTTCCCCTTCATGTATCAGGTATGATGTAGGGAAGGGGTTATAGGATCTGGTTTTGGGAGGACATTTGATGGGTGAGATCACCCTTATGATAGGTATCCAAAACTTTATTCCATATATAGCTCTAGGAACAAGCCTATTGAGGTTTGTTTTTGTTTGTCAGGTAGTGGCATGAGCTTGAACCTGTTGTTCAAAAGGTTGCTTTGGGGATTTTGAGGTTGACATTGTTCAGTCCCTTGTTGAGTGTCTTCGGGATGTTTTCCTTATTGAGAATGAGCAGGATTCAAGGATTTATATTCTTACTTCTAGTGTTGCTTCACATCAATCTAGATCGTTTTTTGAAAGCCCTGTGGAACCTATTTAATCTTGAGGATCACTATCACCCTTGGGGACCATACCCTTTTAAATCTATATGGAGATTTAATGTCCCATCTAAGTTTAAAGCTTTGGGGCAGGATTGCTCACAGAAAGGTCTTGTTGCTATCTGTTCCTAAAGTGATCCAAGTCGATTTCTCTCTCCTTTATACGTATACATGGACAAGGCCGTGGTGTTATACATGGATACGGGAGTTAGACATTAACTTCAGCAAATTTTAATTACTGAGACATGTTTATGTCTGAACTCTTTACTTGATCTAACTGTTACTCATGATAACATTTTTGGCATATGTTTGGCGCTTGAATGAGACATGGTATTGGTCCATTGGATGTGGCCAAGTTTGAAAGGGAGTGCCCTTGTGCATTTCCTAGTCAATCGTCTAATGGAGTGTGGTCGAACCTTCTAATAAGTTCTGAACCAGTCCAAGATATCAGGATCACAACACCCAAAAGTGATCAGATTCAAGAGAAAATTTCCGAACTCAAAATAGACTAGTTGCTGCTGATTAGAGAAGTCCAAAACAAATTAAAGTTATTGTAAACAGGGGTATCGCAAGTCTGTTTTGACTGCAGTATATCAGTAGTAACTCAGGTTCTGTTATGCCCGAATGATCAGCAATAAGTTGTCCTCAGATAACCCATATGAACAGCAGTAACTAAATTGAAATAAACTGCATATAGTCACTTAAAATTGCAGAGACAAAATAGCGAAAATAAGATAGAAGAGTCTCACCCAAAGCCTAGGCTAGTATCTCACCAACCACCCCGGCATCTCACTACAACTATTTATCCCACAGAAGAATGGTAAAAACCAAATTTCATTCAATTTTTTATTTCAAATGCTTACAGGTAGCTCCTTTTATAGAGAGGCTGGAAGGGTTCTAGATCTTCATTGGAATTTCCTTCTAGACTTAATGGCGTGTACATTTCCAAGGACTTGCATTGAGACATCATTCAAGATGTTTAATGAACTTTACATTTTCAATATCTTTCACAACTAACAATGAAACTAACCTACTGACATCCCAAGGCTTCACAACTTTAGAGGACTAGATACAACTAACTAGTTAAATTCGTATGTGCCACTTATCCCTCATATATGGGCTTTCAAAATAGGCCCATTACAACTGAAAACATAAAAATACGATAAGCCCATGGCCTCGTATAACCCATTAGGCTTCTTATTTAACTCATTAGAGTAGGATTTGGGCTTGCTTCGGCGTGAATACTTGTTCTGGAATCTCTCTTGATCTGCATCATCGTCTCCCTTTAACTTCAGCATGTGATTCCGAAAGTTGTTTTACCTGGGGATACTTGGTAAAATGAAACAGAAGTTAGAAGCTTGGACAGACTTGCCTATATTTTCTAAGACCTGTAACAGCTAGACCATAACATTTTCCGATGTTTGCACCAATATTCTTCATAAATTTTTAAATGGATATTAAAGTTTCTTGATGTTGATGCAATTGATTTGCTCTTATTGAGTCTGCCAAGTTATATTGCTTGATGTTATGTTTGTTTAGATGGTCCATACAAACCTTGAATTTCCTCTTGAAAGTAGAATAAAAAATCTAGTGTGTTCAGCAATGTGAAGTGTGGAGCAGTTGGTTGTCCAGTACATTGACGTCTAAAAAGCATATTGCACATCAATATTCTATATAAAGGAAGATGAAAATATTAAATAGCTTTGCTTAGGAAATAATTACAAATGAGAGGATCAAAGCCATTTAGAATTAACAAGGAAATGAATGAGAGAGAGGAATGATGAAGTTATTATAGAGAAAAATGTAGATAATTGAACAGGATAAAAGTTCATTAAACATTGGAGTGTAAGAATCTTACCAGTCCTGTACACTGCTACTTTTGTGTCTTTGGATGAATTATTATTTCGTGTTTTACTCATTCTTATTTTGTTTCAAGATAATGTTCCTTTTAATTGCAGGACATCGGCAGAGGAGATAAAGTCACTTAGATTAATGACTGCCATTAAGACTCCATATCTACCTGATGGCAGATTTGACCTTGAAGCTTACGATGCGTTGATGCATATGCAGATTTTAAGTGGTGCCGATGGTGTGATAGTGGGTGGCACAACAGGTGAAGGGCATCTGATGAGCTGGGATGAACACATCATGCTCATTGGGCACACAGTTAATTGTTTTGGTGGATTGATTAAGGTGATTGGAAACACTGGAAGCAACTCAACAAGAGAAGCAATCCATGCCACTGAACAGGGTTTTGCTGTTGGGATGCATGCTGCCCTTCACATCAATCCTTATTATGGCAAGTCATCCATGGAAGGTATGGTTGCTCATTTTGAGGCCGTTCTTCCCATGGGGCCTACCATTATCTACAATGTTCCATCCAGGACTGGTCAAGATATTCCTCCTCCTGTTATCCGCACCATTGCACAGGGTGCTAACATGGCTGGTGTCAAGGAGTGTGTGGGCAACAATAGAATCAAAGAGTACACTGATGAGGGAATCGTGGCATGGAGTGGCAATGATGATGAGTGTCATGATGCAAGGTGGGGCCATGGGGCCACTGGAGTGATATCTGTTAGCAGCAACTTGGTTCCGCGATTGATGCGGGAGCTAATGTTTGAGGGAAAGAACCCTTTGCTGAATTCAAAGCTCATACCTTTGATTGAGTGGTTGTTTCGTGAGCCTAACCCAATTGGCCTGAACACAGCTCTAGCCCAGCTTGGTGTGGTCAGGCCCGTGTTTCGGCTGCCTTATTTACCTCTTCCTAGAGCAAGGAGGGTGGAATTTGTGAATATAGTGAAGGAACTTGGACGTGAGAATTTTGTGGGAGATAGAGATGTAAAAGTTCTCGAAGATGATGATTTTGTCCTGGTCCGTCGGTATTAAGTAGTGTATTCTGTTAATGTTGGTTAAATGACCTTTCTGATGTTTACATGGCTATGTTTGCTCCAGAAAATGCCCATTTGTGAGGTACAACAATGACATATTGCACTAGCATCCTCCTTTATGGCATGCGAACTAATTTTATGATCAGAAATGTAGGTTACATATTTGGAAGGAATTTGTGCTGGTTCAGAAAATTTTTTATTCTACTCTTTCCTCATAAATAATGTTCCTGTATTTGGTCACTCTTTCAACAATGGGGATTGCAAATGAGAGGTATGTTCAAGCTGGTTGATTTTGGTTATTTAAATTTTTGTTGCTTGCTTTAGGAGATTTTTATTTTGTGGATTCAACCAATGGTTAATGTAGTCCTAGATAAACAAGAGTGTAATAGGACCAAGTAACCAGGACTTTCCAAACAGCTGGCCGAATGGGGTAGGTTTGAGGAATTAGGTCAAAACTAGGGTTAGGCTAAGGGTAATGGGGTTGGATCTTATTTAGTAGAGCTATGCAGGTTTACAGGAAGCTAACAGGGAAGGTTTAATGATGTTTGAATGAAAATTTAAAAATTAGAAAATTAGGGTTTTAGGTTTTGGGTTTTGAGAAAAATAAGATGGATGAGTTTTAGGGTTTAAGATGGCAATTTAGGGATGAGCTCTTGGTCGGGTGCTAGGAGCTGTAGCAAGGTGGTTTGGTTGTGATTTGAGAGAATTATGATGGTTGGATTGATCTAGGTAGGTTTTAGGGTTTTACCGGAGGTGAGGGGGATTGGGATTTTAATGGAGGAATAGGGCTGCAAGCTAGATCGAGTATAGGGTGTGGTGAGAGGGGGCTGAGATCCAATTTTGAGTGGATTCTGATGGTGGGTTAAGGCTGTGGGAGGTTAAGAGTCTAAATGGATTGATGGGTTTTAAGTAGGGCTTAGGTTGGAGGATTGGAAGGAGAATGTGAGTGTTGAAACGCTAAATTACTTGTAATTGGATATCTTCAATAGCAATAGCTTGAAGAAGATAAGGTCTCCTGATCTACAAGATACAAGGAGATGAGCAGAAGATCCTCCTAGTCTACAAGACGCAAGGAGTCGATTGGAGATCCACCAATCTCTTCACCTTGATAGTACTCACAAGGCAACACTTTCAAAGGAGTAAGGCAGCAACAACAAAGGCAGCAAGCAAAACAAAGATTAATTTCTAAAATCTTAATTGTGGGGGAACCTCCCACGATTTTATTAATTTATAATATGGCCTAAGGCCCAAATCCTATTACAATATGAATCACTCTCTCACATAAATTGTGGAAGGGTTGGGACATTTTAATTAAAAGCTCAACTTAAAAGATTCCCCTATCTATCAATAGGAAATAAGAATCTAACAACCAATAGGAATTAATCACTTAAATTGGACCATGGTCTGATCCGGTTTAATTTAAGTTTACAATTAACCGTAAAATAAACTAAGTATGAAATGTAAAAAATAAACTAAGAGTGAAATAAATTATGTATAACTAAGGCTCTTAACACTTGGCCCTGGGTCTTAGGGCTTCTTCTTCTTCTTGCGGATGCTTGGATTTGCATCAATGGTGCTGGATCCCATCACCAATTTTCAATTGAGAGAAATGTATCTCCACAACTTCCAATGGCTTGTGTGTATAAAACCAGGCATATCATATGATATATTAGTTTTAAGACTTTATGCTTGTCACATTTTTCCCTAGTTAGTGTTCTTGTCAGGTAACCAATTTCAGTTGTTGCCAGAATATGTGTAATAGTTAAACAAGTAATTGCCAGCTGGCTATCGCCATATGGTAAATTTCGGATGCTGTGCTTCCTATGATTGGTTGTAAAGAAATTCGAACAACGACAACAACATAGTCTTATCTCAATTAATGGGGTCGACTATCCTTGCTGTCCAATTATCTCTATTTGAAGTCATATATGATATAAAACCTAAGCCATGCATGTCATACCTCACTATTTTTCTTATGGCTTTTTAACTTCGTTCAATCTGAATCAGATTACTCCCTCGTATTGGAGTATTTCAAGGCTTTTGTTGCACGTAACCCTGTCGCCTCAAATAAATTTCTCGTAGTTTATCATGTATCAGAGTTATTCCTAAACCAGCTTTAATATTATCATGCATTAATTTATCCTTTTTTTTTAACGGAAAAAAAAAAAAAAAGACAACATGGCTGTGCGTCAACGTTTTACTAATTGCAATAGTTGGGACCCATCTTAGTTTGAGCTAATGCTACAGGGTTTGTGGAATTTGTATCGGCCGATCTGTATCGGTCGTTACCAATATGAATGATACGGCATGGATATGGATTTTTCTATTAAAAAAAGATATATTTAAGGATAAAAACCTTCGAAACGGCTCATATGGGTTGATACCTATTCCGGGTCCTGGGTCCTGGGTCCTGGGTCACCCGATCCCTAGTACCTGCGTTTCAGATGTCAAGAATAATGCTAATCAGACGTTTGAGATTATACACAGAGAGGCTAGATCACAATATGATGTCTCCGATTAACTCCCATTGGGTTTGGCGAGCAACGGTCACTTATCTAAACAAGTAAAAACCACTAATCTCTATTTAAATTATCCAAATGTAAAATTCCTAACTGGACTAATCGGACGGTTCAAAATGCTTTGACGGTGAGTAGATAAAGACCAAACAGACCCTCTGTAGTCGGTTGGCGATTCAAACTTCAAAGACACGGACCATTCTCCAAGTGCAACACGTACGATTCCTATCCCACGCGTCTTCCATCCCAGAGGAACTACGAGACCACCTCATCACGCGTTACCTTCTTTTTCTTTTTCTCTTTCTTTATCAGATCACCTCTCTCTCTCTCTCTCTCTCTCTATATATATATATATATATAGAATTTTGATAAGATCAAATCTTTAAACTGAACTGAACTCAAGTATTATTATCGTTTATCATAGTTCATCGATCTTAAAGTAGATAGTCAAGAAGAAGAAAATCTTGCAAAAAAAGAATGGCACAGTTTTTGGATAAGGCGAAGAATTTCGTAGCAGAGAAAATTGGAAATATAAAGAAACCAGAAGCAACAGTCACCGACGTTAGTTTCAAGAGCGTTACCCGTGATTCCGCCATTGTCAATGCGAAGATCTCAGTAAGCAACCCGTACAGTACCTCCATACCAATTTGCGAGATCTCTTACACTCTCAAGAGCGCTAACAGGTCAGTCAGTAGTAGTAGTAGTAGTAGTAGTAGTAGTAGTAGTAGTACTATTTCGATCTACTGCTTAATTGCTTCATTTCTAATGATCACTTCTCTTGTTTGTTTTATTTCCTCTTAATTTCTCAGCTCATTATTTTGTTTTGTTTTCTTGTAAGAGCAGAGAGATAGCGTCGGGGAAGATGCCGGATCCGGGATCGTTGAAGGGGAACGATACGACGTTGCTGGAGGTGCCGGTGAAGGTGCCGTACTCGATACTGTTGAGTTTGGCTAGGGATTTAGCTAAGGATTGGGACATTGATTATGTGCTAGTTTTGGATCTCACCGTCGACTTGCCCATCATTGGTAATTTTACTATCCCTCTTACCGCCAAGGGAGAGCTCAAGCTGCCTAGCTTCTCTGACCTCATCTAAACTTTTTAAACTCCTTTTAATTTCGCTTTCCAAATCCTAACTTCTCTTTCTCTTTCTTTCTATGTAATAATAATGGAATCTGTATCGCACTGTTTTTTTTTTCTTTCTGGGTTTTAACTATGTGTACATTTATGAGAAGAAATGAAACACTAGTCATGGCTGTTGCATCTGGTGTTCATCTTTCTAAACTTTCTTTTTACAAATCGGATACAGGTCTATTTTAAACAGACTTTATCCTCATCAACGGTGAGATGGAGGGTCATAAATCTCTGGAGAAACTTTTACTTGATCCATTTTGAAGGGTTCATCCATCCATAGATCTAATGAAAAAAAAAGGGGAGGGGGTATTTATGGTGGTTAATTAATAGATGGAAATCTTCATGCATTTATCATCTCCTTCGTATGAAAGGATAATTTGATATTTTAATTATTAAAAAAATATGACATAGATTGGGGATCTATATCCTCTCAGGTATCAAAAACTAAACTGAAATCGTTTACCGAAATCAAATCGAACCTGTTTAAACTGAAATCGGTAGGTCGTTTAGTTAAATGGTCCGATTGTGGTTTTAGAAATGATATTATTTATTTAATCGGTTCAGTTCGGTTAAGATCGATTAATCCAACGGTTTCAAATTGTATAATTTAATTAAAACTAATTATAAAACCTTAGTTTCAGGAAAGCCATTGATTCGTATCGTCTAATGGTCTGGTTACGGTTTCTATTCTCAAGCAGTTAAAATCGAATTGAACCGAATCATTTAATCGAAATCGGATCGTTTAACACCCTTACTCTTAAGTTCATGTTGTTACCAATCATTGGGCTGTACCGGACACATCCCTTGGCATGCGTTGAGATGTATGCTGCACAATTCAACCGCTGGATGCCCTTTGGTAGCATTTTGGGCTCGGCTTCTGAGAGACGATCCTGATCCCTTATTAGAGGCATTAGAGAACTGTACCAGGTAAGAACCTGAGAGGATAATTTTTCATAGATTGGTCATATATAGTGTTCCCCATGAACAGTTGATCATATAACTTTCTTTTATCTTCCCTCCTATCTCCCTATCGTATTCTAAGTAGAAGAAAATTCCACGTAATATCCCTAAGACGGATTCGTCTTAGGTTGTGTTTGGAATGCATTCTTAGAATACATTCTAGGTTGATTTCACATTCTTAGATAGATAAAAATAATTGTTTTTATCGTTTAATAATACAAAATCAACTTAAGAATACATGCCAAAGACAGTCTTAGTCTTCCCATGAACTAAAAAGAATGAAAAGTCACTCAGTTCAAGGTGAATCGAGTGTTAGGGGAAGAGGTCACTCCTTTTGTTCTTGTTTAACTCGATTCGAGTCCTCTTCAAGCATACTATTGAGACTGCTCTTTCACAATGTTCCAATCAATGTGTGGTTCCAAGATTGATTAATTATGAGTTCATTAATAGTTTTAAAAGCCAAGTGTGGAGTAACAGATGGAGGCACATTGAAAGAAGGATTGGGTGGTATTCACTTATCTCTCCAAATATTCATACCTTTTTTCCCAACATAAAAATTCACGGAGCTCCGGAAGAATAGTTCTGATTCTATTGTACATCAAAGATCCTCTACTAAAAGAAGGGGTTACACGAGAGCATGTCTTGAGAAGGAAAATATTTAGTTCGTAAAATTTTGGCCCATAACTGATTGTGATCGGTGTTGAGGTGCCATCAATTTAAAGAGAAGGGTATTGTTATGATGGTGGGAAGAATAGAATTCCAAACCACCCGCCCACTTTGGTTGGCGAATTTTGAACCATGACATGGGGCAAAATTTGGAGGTTGAATTAGAAGTTGATTGTCCTTTTCAAAAAGATGAACTAGTGGAAACCAATTGAGCACAAAAAGTTTTTGGAAAATAAAACTAGGCATTGGATAAGTTGTGATTGGTTGAGGATTGATTTGCTGAGAACTAAACAGTGAGTTTGAAACAAGAGATGGTTTTTTCTAGTTAGATAAACAGTGATGAACACGGACTAAAATATGTTGAGACACTGTGTTTTAGATCGTGGTGGAAACAAAGGAGTACCCAAATATTTGGTAATGGAATTCATTTTTGAGACCCCTAGAATAGTCATAATGGACATTCACATCGAAGGAGATGTATTGGAACTAAAGAAAATATCATTCTTGGATAAAGTAATTTGTTGTCCAAAAAGGTGCTCAAACAGAGGAAGAATGACCCTAATGGTGTGGACATCTTTTAGCATGGTTCTACATAAGAGAAGAGTATCATAGGCAAAAAAAAAGATGAGTCAAAATCTTATAGGACACATTACATAGGCTGATAGGCAGGATATTAGTCACAGAATGACATATTTTTTATTAGGTTTGAATGCTAACAAAGTATGGTTAACACCAAAAGGGAGACATAGATGAAAAAAATGGTGACAAAATGAGCTATGACACTTTGAATAGTATCCCAACAATGGTAATAAAAATGCTAAGGGATGGAGTTAGTCCACATTGGGAGATTTATAAGCCCCAATACTAAAGATTGCCTTCTTGATCTCATCAAGAGAGGGTGTGGATATTAGATCTTCAATATTAGTGGGAGAAAGGATAGGTTGGAACGACGATTCACAGAAGAATGGATCAAGAGGTTTGGATGTAGTGAAAATATCACGATAATTATAAGCAAAATCAAGCTATTAAAGTTCGATAAGAAATCTGAACACTATCAATGTCCAAAAGGTAAGAGATACATCGTGTGCGAAGATAATAATTTTCAAGAGAGTAATAGAACTTAGTATTTCGATCCCTATCTTATGTAGAGATGCCTAGATTTTTGCAACCAACTTCCTCCGCTTGGAGGAGCAAATATATTTGATTCTCAACCTCTTGATCGAATTTGAAAAAAGGTTAAAAGAGAAGATTCAATCGAGTTGAGCATAAGGAAAAGTAAGTTGTTATTTAATGGAGTCCAAATGGACAAAGGCATCCTTGTTTCACCGCTTAAGAATGAATTTGTTCCAAAATAGAATGGGGTGGTTTTTGCTTGTAACACCAAGTGAACCAAGAATCAGAAAGCTCCAACTCTTCAAGGTGAAATAAAGTGAAAAATTTCTATCAATTTTTGAGCAGCAGACAGACTGAATACCAACACGCCACCCTCTAACCTTATCTCTAGAATTCAAAATTTCATTAAAATCACCAATAATGAGTTAAGAAAAGGAAACAAAAGCCAAAAATTCAGAGAAAGACACCCAGAACTCAACCCTTGAGGTGGAAAGGTACAGGGTGCGCTAGTCTTTTTGCACCGAATTGTGTTTGGGTACAAATACATTCCCACTCACAACACTTCTTTTTCCGTTAAAAGTAATTATTTTATGGGCATAAGATCTTCGCTTGGTCGCATGGTCTCTATGCCTAACAAAACAAATAGCAAGGAAAACGAAATAGAAATTAGGGCGAATCTCAGAAATATAGAGAAGAAGCATTACCGAAGGTTGAGCTGTCTGGCACCATCTTCACAAATCCGCAGCGTGCGGTGATGTTTTGTGCTTCTTGTGATTGGTTGTAAAGAAATTCCAATTGACCCAAATGCATGAAATGTGGTTGGCTGCAACTAATTTATGTGTTACCTATGGCAGGCAGTGCTGGATAGGCCCATCCATTGCAAGTATGTAGTGCCAGAAAGGGGATTTTATCCGCTGTTGTACGCATCATGTGGTGCAGCAATGGCCATGAGCGCACAGTGGGACATGCTGTGCACATATGACCGCTGCACAATGCGCACAACAGCGCTCCAGTTACAGCAATGGATAAAAATTCACCAGAAAGGGATCCCCTTGTTGGAGTAGAGAATGACCAAATAGACCCAAATTATAGTCGGTAGGCGATTCAAAGACATGGACCATTCTCGAAGTGCAATACGTACGATTCTTATTCCTATTAATCCTATCCCACACGTCTTCCATCCCAGAGGAACTCTATGAGACCACCTCATCACGCGTTACCTTCTTTTTCTTTTTCTTTATCAGGTCACCTCTCTCTCCCTCTATATATATAGAATTTTGATAAGATCAAATCTATAAACTGCACTGAACTCAAGTATTATCGTTTATTATAGTTCATCGATCTTAAAGTAGATAGAGTGAGAAGAAAATCTTGCAAAAAATGGCGCAGTTATTGGATAAGGCGAAGAATTTCATAGCAGAGAATATCGGAAATATAAAGAAACCAGAAGCGACGGTCACCGACGTTAGTTTCAAGAGCGTTACCACTGATTCTGCCATTGTCAATGCGAAGGTCTCCGTAAGCAACCCGTACAGCACCTCCATACCAATTTGCGAGATCTCTTACACCCTCAAGAGTGCTAACAGGTCAGTCACTCAGTAGTACTTCGATCGATCTACTGTTTGCTTCATTTCTGATCATTTCTTCTTCCTCTTCTTTGTTTAATTTCAATTTCTTTGTTTTCTTGTAAGAGCAGAGAGATAGCGTCGGGGAAGATGCCGGATCCGGGATCGTTGAAGGGGAGCGATACGACGTTGCTGGAGGTGCCGGTGAAGGTGCCGTACTCGATACTGCTGAGCTTGGCTAGGGATTTAGCTAGGGATTGGGACATTGATTACGAGCTGGTGTTGGGTTTCACCGTCGACTTGCCCATCATCGGTAATTTTACCATCCCTCTTTCATCCAAGGGAGAGCTCAAGCTGCCTAGCTTTTCTGACCTCATCTAACTTCTTAATTTCGCTTTCCAAATCCCAACTTCTCTCTTTCTTTCTTTCTATGTAATAATAATGGATTCTGTATCGCATCCTTTTTTTTTTTTTTTTTTTTTTTCTTAAACTACGGGTATGAGAAGAAATAATATACTTTGCTATGGCTGATGCATCTGTTGTCATCTTTCTAAATTTTTTTTTTTTTTGACGTTATTACCGACGCTAAGTCGCTAAGGGTTTTACAAATTGGATACAAGTCAATTTTACAGAGAGTTTATCCTCACACAGAGAAACGGTGAGATGGAGGGTCATGGAGAAACTTTTACTTGATCCACTGGGAAGGGTTAATCAATAGATGTAATGAAAAAAAAAAAAAGAAAAAAGAAGAGAGGTACCCCCAACGGGTCAGTTCAGTTGGTAAAAGATCAACTCCTCAAATAAGGGGTCATGAGTTCAAACCACCTTGGACCTATCCCATCCCCTAAATCATCCCCCACCATTAGTATACAAGCTCTGAATCCAAAAAAAAAATAAATAAATAAATAAATAAATAAATAAAAGAAGTAAAAGTGGCAAATAAAATTTTAAAAAATCTAATGGAAAAAAAAAATTCTGAAAAAAGGAAAATTCTTATCCTCTCGATTCACTTCCCTTCTATCTCCATAGAATAGATATCTAAATTAAAAAAATTAAAAATAAACTTAAAACTCATATTTTTATCTGGGAGAGGGTTGGGTATGCTGCCATCTTTCGGTTAGCTAACGACATGTACCAATAATAGGTTAAATACATGAGGGGAGGGGTTTTTTTTTCCCAAAGAGAGAGGAGAGGATGACAAATGCTAAGCACTTTGGCGACGGCATCCAACATTTTCTCTTTTAGTTATTAATTTGTTTTTTTTTAGGATAATTACACTACGTTTGAGTACCCTCTGGTTTTAAAAGGGACAATTAGGTTCCTTTGAGCTTAATCATACTCTAAAATAAACAAACAGGAAAAAGGATGTCATGAAATGACTGCCCCGAGAGTGTGGTGTCTATGTCTAGACATAGGATGTAACTAAATTACTTCCCTGCAGCCATGAAAGGCAGAAACTCCACCCCTATTTCTGCTTCCATGTGAGTTCCCATTGGCCACGCTCCTAGAAAATTACCTCTCATCCCTTATCCATCTTCATCTCCGCCACCGCCACCACTAGCATCACATCCGACTTTTGTGTTGTTTTACCATTTTAAATACGTTTTGCCGTGTAAAAAACCACAAACGATAAGACTTATTTCTCTTAAAAAAAATAAGCCCAAGTTGCAGGCACGCTGCACCTGAAGGGTGCCACAGGGAAACATCACACACAGGCTCCCTGCTCTCACCCAACAACCTGTCCCTGCAGACGTCGATTGGAAAATATCTCCTTCTTTGTTCTCTTCATGATTCTCTCTCCCCACCGGTCAACGTGAATTCGAGGTCATTGTCACCATTTTTTGATATTTTGTTGATCGCCACCGCACCCATCATTGTAACCAACCATTACATCAGTTGCCCCACCACTCCCACGATAGTAACCCAACATCATATCCCCTCGACTCCCCATAGTCCGTCCACCATATTCTCCCCAAAAAAATGAAATAAAAGCAATAAAAAAAATGTTTGCTTTATTGATCCCCTGCGACTTCCTTGCCATGTTTATCTTCTTCTTTGGAGCCTCGGAACCCATGAATATGATGTGCTTGTCACAAGCACGGGTGGATTCTTCCATACGTATCCTGGCGCCTGTCTCTTGCTTGTAGAGCTTGACGATGTTGTCGAATTTACCAATAATGCCCTGATATTGGCAGCATGGCATTGGCATTGGAGGCAAAAGACAGACAACCTGGCCAAGGGGCGGAATGGGAGTTGCGGTTGCAGAGGAGGACGGGTAGGCTTGCAAAAGGAGGGGTTTGTTATCGGATATAATGGGAGATATTCATCTCACACGTCTTCCATATCTTTTTATCTTCAAAGAGGCCATATTTAGTTATCTTAGTTTCCTTTTTATGTAAATCTCTTTATCACATTCCCTAAGTCAATGGGATTGTATTTCTGTAATTTCTATTTATTTGTTATTGTAATCACAATCAATACATCCTTTTTCACTCAAATTACAACTCTTACATGGTATTAGTTTATTGAACGCTTCCAGCCCTCTGCAATTTTTTTTTCTTTGCATTTTTTTATTTTCTCTTTCACAGTTCGTCTCCATCATGCCTAATGACTCGGTTCTCAGTGCTGAATCCTCCGGCGTCTCCAACCCGATTGATCCTTCTTCTTCCTTTTATCTTCACCCGTCTGATAATCCTGGCACCATTCTTGTTTCCACTCCTTTGGATGGTGATAATTATCAGACCTGGCGTCGCGCTATGCGCATGGCATTTATATGCTAAAAACAAGATGATGTTCGTGGATGGTTCGCTCCCCAAACCGACATCGCCTGCCTTCGCTGTCCAAGCCTGGGAACGCTACAACTTTATGGTTCTCTCTTGGATATTGCATGTTCTTTCTCCTACGCTCTCTGATAGAGTTATTTATGTCGACACGGCGTCATCCGTCTGGATTGATCTTGAAGAGCGCTTCTCGCGCAACAATGCTCCACGCATTTTTCACCTCAAGAGATCCATCTCCACCATCCAACAAGGGACGGATTCTCTTGCTGTTTACTTCACCCGCTTGAAAGTTCTATGGGATGAATTAGCTACGTACATCGCTGCTCCTTCTTGCTCTTGTGGCGCTCAAGCCACTCTCCATTCAGCCGGCCAACAGGAGCGCGTGTATCAGTTTTTGATGGGCTTATCCGATGGATACACGGCTATTCGCTCTCACATCCTCTCCATCCACCCTCTCCCTGATGTCAACCGTACCTACCACCTTGTGCTTCAAGAAGAACAGCAGTGTGCGCTTACTATTGCGCCTGTTCTTGACACTGCTGCTATGCTTGTCTCTCCCGATCAGCGCTCCTTGCCTACTACTCCGCGCCGTCGTCCTTGGTGCGATCACTGCAAGGTGCATGGACATGTCCGTGCTACCTGCTATCAACTCCACGGTTATCCCCCTGGTTATCAGCAGCGCCCAAGGCGTTCTTCTTCCTCTCGCAACCGTGATGCATCTGTCGTGCCCGCTACCCAGGCACCCACTGCACCGCCTGCTGCCCAGGCTGCTACAGTAGCACCGAGCACTCCTGCTGCCCATATGCTAACCTCGTCTCAGGTGGAACAACTCCTTGGTCTTCTAGGCACCAATGCCCCTCTTCCCAGCGCAAATCTTGCAAGTACAACGACTGGTTTTTCTATTTCAGGTATGCATTCGTCTTCTTGGATCTTGGACAGTGGGGCATCGGATCATATGACCTCTTCCCTTTCCGGATTGGATAATTACCACCCCATCCCCTCGGCCTCCCCGGTTCGTCTCCCTACCGGCCAAACTTCCCCCATTACCCATCTTGGCGATAAACGCTTCAGTCCCTCTCTTCTCTTAATTGATGTTCATCATGTTCCCGCTTTTCAGTTCAATTTAATTTCCATTAGTAAACTAACTTCTTCTTTGAACTGTGCTGTCATATTTTTTCCTACATTTTGTGTCTTCCAGGACCTGACTACGAGGAGGCTGATTGGGGCAGGAACGTTGCATGATGGTCTCTACTATTTTACCACCCACTTTGTTGTTGGCTCTCCCTGCTGCTCGTGATACTGCTTCCCACTTTTGGCACCAGCGTCTCGGGCACCCGTCATCGGATCATCTTTCCCGTGTGGCTCCTTTGATTTCTTCCCATGTTAGTTCTTTTATTACCCCTACCCCCTGTGATGTTTGTCACTTATCGCGTCAGACTTGTCTTCCTTTTTCTTTAAGTACTAATTGTAGCACTATGCCTTTTGCTTTAGTTCATTGTGATATCTGGGGTGGCTATCGCACCCCCTCATTGACTGGTGCCCATTATTTCTCGACACTGGTAGATGATTTTTCTCGTAGCGTTTGGGTATATCTTATGTACCACAAATACGAAGTATTTCATTTATTTACTGGATTTTATCATATGGTGCACACTCAATTTAATTGTCAAATTAAATCTCTCCGCACGAACAATGGTTTAGAATTTTTTTCCGCACCCATTCGCAATTTTTATACCACTCACGGCATTCTCCATCAACATTCTTGTGTTGGCACTCCACAGCAAAATGGAGTTGCCGAACGCAAGCATCGCCACCTCCTTGAGGTCGCCCATGCCTTTCGGTTTCAGGCCCACCTTCCCCTTCATTTTTGGGGGGGGGATTGCATTTTACATGCTGCCTACCTAATTAATCGCCTACCCACCCCAAATCTTGGGGGGAAGACCCCACATGAGTTGCTTTTCAATCAAGTGCCCTCTTATGCCCATCTGCGCGTCTTTGGCTCCTTGTGTTATGCCCATAACCATGACCCCGACCGTCACAAATTTGATGCCCGGGCTCATCGTTGTATATTTCTTGGTTTCCCATTTGGTCAGAAAGGGTATCGCTTGTATAATCTCCACACTCACCATGTGTTTATCTCCCGCGATGTCACTTTCCACGAGTCCATTTTTTCATTCGCCACCACCTCCGATGACCCTTCGCGCACGGTGCTCCCCCTTCCCAGCCCCGACCTTATTCCTGACCCAATTTCGGTTCCTAACATGGATACCACCCCCCTCTTCCTTCACCGCCCTCCCCTGCATCTGGTGTTCCTTCACCACCAGCTCCACCGCCCCCACCTCCTCCCCTTCGTTGTTCTTCTCGTCCCCATACCATACCCATTCGCCTTTGCAACTATGATTGCACTACGGCCTCTGCGTTAGTTCCACCCCCGTCACGCCTCCTCCGTCAGGTACCACCCCTTACCCTCTTCATCACTCTATTTCTTATGACACGTTATCTCCACCTCATTTTGCTTTTATTTCTGCCTTGTCTACTAACAATGAACCTAGCACTTTTATAGAGGCATCTCTCCATCCCCACTGGCGTAAGGCCATGGAAGCAGAGCTTCATGCTCTGGAACAGAATCAAACTTGGTCCCTTTGCCCCCTCCTTGCCGGGAAGAAGCCCATTGGTTGCAAATGGGTATATAAAATTAAGCGGCATGCTGATGGCAGCATTGAACGTTATAAGGCCCGCTTAGTCGCCAAGGGTTATACTCAACAGGAAGGACTTGATTATACTGACACATTTGCCCTTGTCGCCAAATTGGTCACTGTCTGCAGTCTTCTTGCAGTCGCCGTCGTGTGTGGTTGGCATCTTCATCAATTGGATGTCAACAACGCCTTTCTCCATGGTGCCCTTCACGAGGAGGTCTATATGCGTCTTCCCCCCGGATATGCGAAGAAGGGGAAGACTCGTGTTTGCAGGCTCCAAAAATCATTATATGGTCTTAAACAGGCTTCTTGCAATTGGTTTGCCACCTTGACCAAGTCTCTTCTTGAGGCCGGTTACAAGTAGTCCAAGGCCGATTATTCTCTATTTGTTCGCTCTACTGCGACCTCTTACACGGCCGTTCTGGTATACGTTGATGACATTATTATTGCTGGTTCTAATCCACAGGCTATTCAAGCTATCATCAATTTCTTATAGGATCAGTTTCGCCTCAAGGACCTAGGCTGTCTCAAATATTTCCTTGGCATTGAGGTTGCCCGCAGTAAAATTGGTATATTCCTCAACCAACGGAAATACACACTCGACATTCTTTTTGACTTCGATCTTCTTGGAGCCAAACCGGTCAGCTTTCCTATGGACCCGAGCGTTTGGTTGAGTACTGATATGAGTGATGTGCTTAGTGATCCCTCTCCTTATCGGCGGTTAATTGGTCGCCTTTTTTATTTGACTATCACTAGTCCGGACATTTCATACGCAATCAACACGCTCAGCCAGTTTATGCATGCTCCTTGTCAGCCTCATATGGATGCTGCCTTCCGCATCCTCCGTTACCTGAAGTCCTCTCCAGGTGCTGGTATCCTACTTTCGGCCTCCAGTTCTCTTACCCTTGCGGCTTTTTGCGACTCCGATTGGGCTGCATGCCCCACGACTCGTGGCTCCGTCACAGGTTATATAACATTTTTGGGTGATAGTCCCCTCTCATGGAAATCCAAGAAACAGCCGACCGTTTCCCGCTCGTCGGCCGAGGCTGAATACAGGTCCATGGCTGCCGCCACCTGTGAGTTGGTCTGGCTCGGCGTTTTGTTACTTGATCTTGGCGTTTCGCTTTCCTCTTCCATGCGTCTTTACTGTGACAGTCAGGCTTCTCTTCACATTGCTGCCAACCCCGTGTTTCATGAGAGGACGAAACACGTTGAGATTGGTTGCCATATTGTACGTGAACGCATCCAATCCGGCAGTCTCTCCACTCATCATGTTCCTTCTCGCATGCAGCTTACAGATCTCCTTACCAAGCCACTTGGTCGCGATACATTTCAGTTTTTAAATTCCAAGTTGGGCGTTCATGACATTCACGCTCCAATTTGAGAGGGAGTGTCATCGGATATAATGGGAGATATCCACCTCGCATGTCTCCCATATCTTTTTATCTTCAAAGAGTCCATATTTAGTTATCTTAGTTTCCTTTTTATGTAAATCTCTTTATCACATTCCCTAAGTCAATGGGATTGTATCTCTATAATTTCTATTTATTTGTTACTATAATCACAATCAATACATCCTTTTTCACTCAAATTACAACTTTTACAGGGTTGGGGCAGGAGTTGCATTCGATGGGAGAGGTGGGTGGAGTGGGGGAAAAGAGATGAAATTGGGAAAGAAATAGGGTTGAGATTTATCACATTTTCATGTGGCACAATTATATATAAAAAACATCCCTTTTGATTGCGTATTTTTTGAGAAATTTATTTATCCCTCTCGATTGCATTTTTCAGAATAAACTTATCCTGTTAATTGCACATTCAAGAGGATTTTTTTTTCTCATATTTTGAACCTAAAAAGATGGTTCCTGTGAAATTTAGATCCATCTTAATGAGTGGAACGCCAATCCTATAAGCAGCCGGGCTGGGCTGGGCTGGCTTTGTAATTTTGGAAATTTATTTTTCCTATTTTTGAAAACAAAATCAGTAGAAAGAGCATGGATTTTATTCATCAATATTGATTTCAGATTTAAACAGCTTTTTTCATATAATATATATATATATATATATATATATATATATATCATCTGTGTAATATCGATCGATCCATATTGATTAGGTATTAGTATCAGTTGCAGTTACAAGTTACAGTTACGACAGATGCCAATAAAAATCAACCGATATCAGTATCTGATGGTTCTGTTCTAGTTTTATATGTTTTAAGGGTTTTAAAACATATAAAGGAGAGGGTTCCTCATGAAACCAATGTGGGAGATGAGAAAACTACAAACCACACCAATGACAGTGCGAAGAACAACGATATCAGGATTCAGGACCCAACAACAGCCACTACCAGACAGGCTCATTATCGACCATCAAATTGAGGTAAGTATTCAGCTGCAGAAACAATCAAGCTCTCCAATAAGTGTCTAAATTTTGATGTTGACTGCTAAACTCTTTCTAAAAAACATTAGAATGCTCAACTTATTGGGAGGTTTTAACTCCTAATCCTCTTTATCATAAAACCGTTCACGTATTTATTATCTAATGATTTTGTCGGAAGTTGGGATACCTAGAATGTTACATTCATGACTTATACTTGAAAAATTAGAATAATAATGTTAACAATTGTCTTAGAGGGTTTGGGGGAATTTTTATCCTCTCAATTACACTGCCCATACTTGACGTCAAGTACATCTAATAGAGGGAAGTGGACCCCACGTGGACCCCACTTCGGGCAGTGTGTTTGGGTAGGGGTAGGATAGTTATTTCTGCCTCCTTTGATAGATGTACTCGATGTCAAATACGGGCAGAGATCTGATTTGGGGTCGATTAGAGAACTTTCTCTGCGGCATTTCCTCAAACTGCACACCAAATATTACTTCACCAACCACATTGAGCTAGTGCTCAAGAACAGGGTTCAAGATTTTGGTTTCGACCTTGATAATCGAAATATTTTGGGTTTCGATCGAAACTTTGCATGTTTCAGCTAGCCATTAGTTTGGCCATTTTAGTGGTCAAATTGCCATTTTTTATCCCAAAGCTTCAGGGAAACCTCTAAACATATTGGAATCTCTCGAATGTAAATAAACATACCCAAAAATGGTAGTTGGGTTCTGTACCCTATGTTGGTAGTGGACATTGTACTCTGCTATATACTTTCTCAAATATAACCTAATCTACACAATTTAATAATAGAACACACAAATTCAACAAAAAATAATTAATATATACATTAGAAATGAAGAAAAACCATTTAATATTACACAATGTCAAAGTGTACAACTGTTACAAGTGTACAATCAAGGTTAAAACATCCCTACGAAACCATTCCTCCAACTTCATGTCAATACCACATAGTTCCTGGAAGGGTATACCTCTAAGTTAGAATCTTTCACAAATCTATGTTAAAGGCTGCAAATCGTCATTGTAGATGTATTGTAGCAAACCCCAACACTTTATTCCACCAAAAAATGTAGGTGATTTGGCCAAAAATATCAAATTTGGGGGTTTTTGGAGTTTTTCCTCTAATAGACGATACTACTCGAAACTCACAAAATGGGTCAAAATTTTGACCCATTAGATTGGAACAATGCTTTTATATGCACTATTTGGTATAAACCAAATAGGCAGGGGAGTGTTTGGTGATGAGTTATTGTCCTGCTTTAAGCTATTGAATCAGTCATTGAGTCATTGTTAGTTACTTTAAGTAGTCTATGTCTTTATTTGTCATTAGATTCTTAAGAGTTTTCCTACTCTTGGTAGGTTTCTTAAACATAATATATTGTGGGATTAGATCATAGTAGGCAATGTTTTGAATCCTTGAAGTTCTGCTTCCAGGTGATCAATTCCCACAGAACATCCTTCTCTTCGTTGTATATCACATTTTGGCAACTCATTGCAATCCTCTTTGATCTCAGCATCCAGCCATGGTTCTAAATATCAAAATCAAGATGAAACCTAAGTGCGTATACGACTTAGTACCTGATTTTGACTTATTTCGAACATTTCGCAAGTTTTGACTTGAATATGGTTGGACCACCTATATAAATTCACTTATTCCCATCGAAACTTGATGAAACCTGGGTTCGTAATGGTATTGAACCAGGTTTGGCACACTTATTTATGCCAAATATCATTTAAGTAAATATTTTTATTTTTACTTAAAATATAATTCATAAATAAAAAAGAATTTGGATCATCTACGGCCTGCCTAACCGTAGCAGCCATAGCAACGCCGTAATGAGGCGCGGTGCAATGACCGCCTTACCCCTACCCGAGCAGGGGTAAGGCGATCATTGCGCCTACGGGCAGCAGGCCGTAGACGATCCTGATCCAATAAAAAAATACCCCTATTTGAATCCAATAAAAATAGTTAAAAAAATTAAAATTCCAAAAAGATAAAAATCAACCCCCCATTTAAAGAACAAAAATTGCATTTTCGATTGTAGAGGCCATTATCAACTTTCAAATGCTAGGGTTTTTCTCAATTTAAAAATTTCATAAATCTTATTATTGTAAAACATTGATCACTAAAAACTAAAAAAACAACAAAATAATCTTTGTTTTGATGTTTACAAATTTATTTCCATTCAGGACGATTTTAAATAGCATTCGTGCACACCAAATAGGATTTGATCAGAACATAATACCTTCAATATAAATTATATCTAATTTAAGCAATATTGGATTTGTTCAAAAGTTGATTTTGTGCTCTACCCAAAAATGGTTTGGTACCATTTCCAATAACAGTATATACTAGCAAACTTGGTTCAAAACCACATAAGTATCATTTTGAATATTCCTTTTGTGAAACTAATTCATGGATTGAGTTTCAAATGTAAAAAATAAACAACATATAGAAAAGTAGAGCTGGGCTGGGCTGGGCTGAGCCCGACACGGTTGGGCCTAGGCTGAGATATCTTAGCCTGACCTACGGCCAAGTTGGGCTTAGGTTAAGCTAGGAGGATTCAAGGTTGGGCTAGGGTTTTAAAAAACCCGGCCCTGTTTCAACCCTAGCTGTTAGTCACTTTAATAAAGAAGGAACAAGCACAAAGAGTATTGATCATATTACACCAATGAGAATAAAAACCAAGGAATTCAAATATGGCCCTCAAGAAACCTCCATTCTATCCTATCATAGGCCTTTAACATATCTAATTTCAAAGCAAGGTACCTAATTTTGCCTCATTGTTTCTTCCTTAGAAAATAAAATACCTCTAAGTAATTATCACATTGTCAGAAATTTGTCTACCTTGTACAAAGGCAGATTGGAAGGGAGAAATAAAGTGGGAGAGAAAAGGCTGAAGTTGATGGGCTAAAATCTTTGTCAAACTCTTATAGGACACATTACATAGGCTGACAGGCTGAATATTAGTCATAGAATGACATATTCTTTATTGGGTTTGAAAGTTAACAAAGTATGGTCAACACGAAAAAGGAGATAGGTAGATGAAAAAAATTGTGACAAAATGAGCTATGACTCTTTGAATAGTATCCCAACAATGGCGATAAAAATGCCAAGGGAGATTTATAAGCCCCAATACTAAAGACCGCCTTCTTTGTTTTTTTTGATGAATTAAAGACCACTTTCTTGATCTCGTCAAGAAAGGTTATGGATAATAAATCTTCGATATCATTGGGAGAAAGGATAGGTTGGAATGATGATTCACAGAAGAATGGATCAAGAGGATTGAATGTAGTGAAAATATCGCGATAATTATAAGCAAATAATCAAGTTATTAAAGTTGGATAAGAAATCTGATCACTATCAACGTCCAAAAGGTAAGAGATACGCCGTGTGCAAAGATTATAATTTTCAAGAGAGTGATAGAACTTAGTATTTCGATCCCCATCTTATGTAGAAATGCCTAGATTTTTGCATCCAAAAAACTTCTTCCACTTGGACAAAGACATCCTTGTTCCACCGCTTCAGATT
Organism: Telopea speciosissima; assembly: GCF_018873765.1. NCBI lineage: Eukaryota > Viridiplantae > Streptophyta > Magnoliopsida > Proteales > Proteaceae > Telopea > Telopea speciosissima. The sequence goes on along the minus strand of NC_057916.1, from coordinate 82,014,916 downwards.
TCAAAAGAATTGTTCCAAAATAGAATGGGGTGGTTTTTGCTTGTAATGCCAAGTGAACCAAGAATCAAAAGGCTCCAACTCCTTGAGGTGAAATAAAGTGAAATTTCTGTCAATTTTTGAGCAGCAGATAGACTGAATACCAACACGCCACCCTCTAACCTTATCTCTAGGATCTAAAATTTTATTAAAATCACCAATAATGAGATAAGGAAGGGAAGCAAAAACCAAAAATTCAGAGAAAGACACCCAGAACTCGGCCCTTGAGGTGGAAAGGTCCAGGGTATGATGGTCTTTTTGCATCGGACTATGTTTGGATGCTGATACATGCCCACATGCAGTACCAATAGGCGTTCAAGCCCATGCTCACCAAGAGGTCTCGAGTTCGAATCTCTTGGCTGGTATCTTATCCCCTCCTTGGTTTGATCCCCCCCCCTCCCCCTTCCTTTCTTTCAAGCTATACATGTAAAGCTCCCAATTAATCAAAAAAAGTAATTATTTTATTGACATAAGATCTTCGCTTGATCGCATGGTCTCTACGTACGCCAAACTAATCAAATAGCAAGGAAAACGAAATAGAAATTAGGGCGAATCTCAGAAAGACAAAAAGGATGCATTACCGAAGGTTGAGCTGTCTGCCGCCATCTTCACAAATTCGCTGCGTGCGGTGAGGATGTGTGCTTCTTGTGATTGGTTGTAATGAAATTCCAATTGACCCAAATGCATGAAATATAAAGAAACCAGAAGCGACGATCACCGACGTTAGTTTCAAGAGCGTTACCACTGATTCTGCCATTGTCGATGCGAAGGTCTCCGTAAGCAACCCGTACAACACCTCCCTACAAATTTGCGAGATCTCTTACACTCTCAACAGTGCTAACAGGTCAGTCAATCAGTCAGTAGTACTTCGATCGATCTATGGTTTGCTTCATTTCTGATCATTTCTTCTTCTTCTTCTTTGTTTAATTTCAATTTCTTTGTTTTCTTGTAAGAGCAGAGAGATAGCGTCGGGGAAGATGCCTGATCCGGGATCGTTGAAGGGGAACGATACGACGATGCTGGAGGTGCCGGTGAAGGTGCCGTACTCGATACTGTTGAGCTTGGCTAAGGACTTAGGAAAGGATTGGGACATTGATTACGAGCTGGTTTTGGGTCTCACCGTCGACTTGCCCATCATCGGTAATTTTACCATCCCTCTTTCATCCATGGGAGAGCTCAAGCTGCTTAGCTTCTCTGACCTCATCTAACTTCTCTAACCCCTTTTAATTTCGCTTTCCAAATCCCAACTTCTCTCTTTCTTTCTATGTAATAAGATTGGATTCTGTATCGAACTCTTTTTTTTTTTTTTTTTTTACGTTATTACCGAACGGTCGAAATTGCGTTCTTTGACGTTCTTCCATTCTTTGAGAACAAAAAAAAATCAAAATCTGTTAGAAAAAACGATAAATTAGGGAAATTATCGAGCAAGACCCGTGAGAAGGTATCCGTTCTGAGAAAGCAACTTGCGCAAAGGAGGGAAAGAGAAGTGGAAGAGAAGGAGCGGCGTTCTTTGTCGTTCTTCCATTCTTTGAGAACAAAAAAAATAAAAATCTGTTAGAAGAAACGACAAATTAATGAAATTATCGGGCAAAACCCGTGAGAAGGTATGGGTTTTGAGAAAGCAACTTGCGCAGAGGAGGGGAAGAGAAGTGGAAGAGAAGGAGCGGCGTTCTTTGTCGTTCTTCCATTTTCTGAGAACAAAAAAAATCAAAATCTATTAAAAGAAACGACAAATTAGTGAAATTATCGAACAAAACCCTTGAGAAGGTATGGGTTTTGAGAAAGCAACTTACGCAGAGGAGGGGAAGAGAAGTGGAAGAGAAGGAGCGGCGTTCTTTGTCGTTCTTCCATTCTTTGAGAACAAAAAATCAAAATCTGTTAGAAGAAACGACAAATTAGTTAAATTATCGAGCAAAACAAGTGAGAAGGGATGGGTCTTAAGAAAGCAACTTACGAAGAGAAGTGGAAGAGAAGGAGCAGAGGACGAGCCGCAAACCTGCAACTGCGCCCTTCAAGGTAAGAATGTTCATGCTTGAATCTCATCTCTCTCCCTCTCTCTCTCTATCTCGCTATCTCATTCTCTTTGTTTTTCTCTGTCTGTGTTTCTCTGTCTCTCTCTCGGTCGTCCTTGTTGTGTAGATTTGACAAGATTTTCATTTTTTCCTTCCTGCTCAGGAATTGGATCAACATCCCTAATATTTGAAGGAGTCAGCCTAAAATGGTAAATGATTTCTCGTTTGTTGCCTGTAAGACATTCAAAAATGTATCTTGATAATTAGCACTTGCTCTTGCAATGCTGCCAGAATATAAAGTTTAATTATAATTTTTTTCTCACTCTGCTATCAAGTATGCGAAGGTGATACCTTTCCTTGGGCAAAAAGGCATTATAAATGTTCCTCTTTTATTCATTTGAAGGGTACTGGGCTCTTTCCATGCCATACCGCGTTGTTGTTGCCCTGTTTATATTTGTGACATGTTGTTGTAGAGGGTTGACTCTTTGTACCTACAAAATGAATATCCTGAAAACACTTCAGCTTCATCTTCTAAGTTGCATTTGCTTAAAATTATAGTTCTGTAGTTGTTCTTCCTTAGTTTAACTTATCAAATCGGATGTACTCGTGGAAACTGTAATGCTATTTCACATGGACATAGTTGACTTCCCTGTTTTACTGCACACCACCTCAACGATGTTCGGACCTGCTCTAACTCCACAACCACTACCTACTTGATTGTTCTTTTCATTTTCCCATCATTACAACTAAGCTTCCATTATCTATTAGAGTAGTCCCAATCTTCTTTTGTCTCTTACCACTCTCTTATAAAACAAATTTGTCGGAAAATTCAATTGTAGGAAGTACATGTAAAGCCCTAACATGTAGCTTTTGGATTTAAAGCATCTGAGGGCCTGATTATTAATTCTTTTTTACTTTGCTGGAGTGTATTGTTATTACTATTATAATACCATCTTAATGTTCTGTTTGGTGTTCACAGAATATTGTAGTTGGATCTCATATACACTGCTCTCAATTACTCTCACAGATGTATTCGTTGAAGAGCTATAGTGCTTGCTTAAGGGAGGCAACCTTACAGCTGCCACATTTTGGAGGCACCAGTAACCGTAATAGGTCTCTCTCTCTCTCTTTTCCTAAAGAAGATCCATTTGCCTTATTTATGTTTAGAACTTGAAGAATGTAGTTATTATTGGGGATGAATGCGCAACCACGAGGAAGAACTCAAGCAAACAATCACACACAACGCAAGGAATTTACCGTGGTTCGGCAAGGTTGCCTATATCCACTCGAGAGAATTAGAGATTTTCACTATTTCCTGAAAAACTCTCTACACCACTCTCCACCTCATAAAGTGTTCCCCTTTGCTTGTTCATAACCCAAAACCCTAATCCCGACATAATTACAATTATATTCCTGTACATGTAATTGACCCAAAACCTGTCCCAATTACAAATACAGATCAATTATAATTATGTGAATCCGCAGAATACAAGACACACCCAACCCCAACAGTTATTAATTTTTCTCCTGGAAAATTTCAGATTATAATCTGGTTAGTCTAATAAAAAAGATAGGAAGGTGGTTCAATTTCATTATTTATCTATTCATTTTGATTAACATTCCTATATCTGAATTAATAAACATCTGTTGTATACTCATTATGCCTCTAAAATTTATTTTATGATGCTTATGGCCCACCTTAAAGCGTTGAGTGTTTGGGTTGGGGGAATAGATGGAATATCTACTTAACTTTTTATTGGAGAAAATTTGCTTTTTAACCCCCCCGCCTCCTTTCTTTTTTTTTTTTTGGGGGGGGGGGGGGGGAGGGGGTTTCTGGTTGTGTCTGATGTTTGGCTACAAAACTATGCCAATTATTGCACTAAATTCTTTCTATGTTCATTAAACAGGAGGAATGTAAGATGGTGTTCTCCAGAAGCAGCCATTCACCAGGATTTTCATCTTCCAATGCGCAATCTTGAGGTCAAAAACAGGTAATTCATTATAAATTTAACAGAAGCCTGTCCTAGATTGGTTTATTCTCGACCACCAATTCTCACCAACCACTTTCTATATTGACCTTGTGATTTTATTTAATTTTTACAGTTCTTGATTTTTTTCATATTCTATTGTATAACTCTTCTCAGCCTATATCTCCTATAAATGGGATTGGAATTGAGCCTTTAGTTTTCCATCTCAATTCATTAAAAGAGAGTCCCAGTGCATGAGGCTCCTGCTACTGCAGGGTTTGGGAGTGGCAAATTTATGCAGCCTTACCCCCTGCTTCGCAGGAGAGTCTATTTCCAAGTTTTGAATCCGCAACCAACAGGTTGCAATAGTGCAACTTAACTGTTGCACCAAGGTTCACCCTCTTTTCATCTCAATTCATTGAAAAAATTGAATATAAATTTATAACCAACATCCAAACTTTGTTTTCTTGTAGTTGGAGTTTGGTATATTTCTAAGTGGGAAAATTTATACATATGAGTTGATTATACTTTTTCCATAGTGCTTTGCTAATATGCCCCCTTTTTTTATGTTTTTAATTTTTTCTCTTGGACTCTAATTCATTAATAGAACACTTGATCTTGTTGTCCATTTGAAGTCTTGAGGTGTAACCAAGGTTTTAAAGACCGGTATCGGAGGCTTGATCGGTGGCTGCCAATCCTGATGTGATCTGGACAATCAGCCTGATATGTTATTGATATCCACTAGTATTGGCTGGTTTCTGATAGATTTGTGATTCGAGGGGGGGTTGATGCAGATTCATCATCAAAATGGGCTTCTTTTATTAGGAATAAGTCTACGGTTGGGTTATATAATTATATACATGTTGGGCCTTTGATCCCATGAGTTTTCTATGTAATAGCCCATTTTTATGGGCCTGAAGTTGGGGTACATGAGTTGCATACGGGATTAGCCCTATACTTAGTTTATTTTCATGTTTTAATGTTTTAAATTGAAACCAGTGGTTCAATTTAAGTGATTTTATTAGGTTTTCTTTTAGTTGTTTTGTTGGGCAGGATTAAGACTCTATTTTGAGTCTATTTCAGTTTCCTAGTTTTTTTAAGTTACCAGGTTAAGGATTGGGTTAGGCCTTTCCTTTTTAGTGTAGGAGTCTATTTTTGAGTCTTTTATAGAAGGTTGTAAGGGGGTAAAGTATTGAAGACGAATTTGATAAAAAAAAAAGGGGAAAATTCTACGGACACCCCCTGTAAGTATACAATATATCACGAACACCCCAAACTTTGGAAAAATATCACAAACACCCCTTAATTTATGTTTTTGTTTCAACTTAGTCCACTTTGTTAGGTCTGTGCAGTTAATTTGCTGTTAGTTTTTTTATAATGACCAAATTGCCCTTATAAAAAGATGAACTTACCATAATACCCTTAAGGGTAAAACCCCAAATTTACCCCAAAACAAACACCACCTTGTTTTCACTGGGCACACCATTCTCTTCCAACGTTTTCGCTGGGCTGAAGGAGGAAGACGCAAGAACAGGGAACTTCTCTAGGCAATCGACGCCATATTTGGAATGGAAGTTTCTGAAATATGGTTTTGTGGATTCAGGCATACAGCTCCATTAGGAATAAAATCCCGCTTGTGTAATCTGAAGGATGAGTAAGTAAACAATTTTTCTCTTTTAGTTATCAGGTGCTGCAACTTCTAATTTTGCAGGAGTTTCTCTCAGTTGGAGTTCAGGGTATTGAGTTTCTGATTTGAGATTTCCAATGATAGAACAGTTTTTTTAAGTGGTTTCTATTCATTTATAGGCAGGGGGATTTTAAACCAGAAACTCGTTATCCTAAGCTCCTCTTCTTATTTGATAGCCTTCTCTCTAATTTTCGTTCATACCTCAATAAAGGGCTCGTAACCTGCTGGCCTTATGGGCTTTAGGGTTTCCTAGACTCACATCAATCAAAGACCAGAATTGCATAATGCAGAACAGTCTAAGGATTTCAGTGACAGAGCATTCATCTTCCTAGCTTCATGACTACTTAACCTTATGGTTGGATACAGAGTAGCTTTTAATTGACAAATCTAAATGGCTGCTCTCTCAAATTAGAACTTGCTACCTTCAGCATCTAATAGCAGTTATACATACGCACATGCTTGGGTAGTAGAGGAACTTGGGGTGTTATGCCTCCAGCTTTTTAGTTCATTGTTACTTCTTGTTTGTAGGATATGAAAGTAGAAAGATGAGATGAGATGAGATGGGGATGGGGCGGCGTGGATGGGGCTGTAGAAATATTGTGCAAATTTATCATTGAAGATCCCCAAAACCCTTGATTCAATTGCAACAAAGTATTTTCAGTTGTATCTTGCCAAAATACCACTTGTTCTACACATTAGAACTTCTTAAACCTGGTGCTGAAGCCCACCATGTCCTCTGCAGCAGTCTTCTAAAAGGAGTCAACAACAGCAACTTAGCAGCCTAGAGTTACTTTGGTTTTGCAATTTAGTTTCTATTTATGTTAGTAAGGTTCTAGAAGTTATATTGCAGGTTTGTTAGACTAATTTCCAGTTGGAAAGTTTGTACTTCCTACCCAATCAACCAATGATATCCCTGCCCTGCGAATAGGGTTGCCGGAGAAGAAATTGCCGCACTTGATTATCGCCGAAGCTGGAGCTGGCGCAGGTGGTGGTAGCCCAAAATGGTTTGCATCGGTTCTCCCTCGGCAAAGATGCTCCAACAAGCTCCAACGGTAAGAATAAGGAAGATGATGCAATAAGAGTTTTAACTTTATTGAAATTACTAAGGGGGGTAAAATGGACATTTTAACTTTGGATGCTAACTGTGCTTAATGTCAGGGGGTAGGTTGATATTTTGCCAAAGTTTGGGGTGTCCGTGATATAATGTATACTTACAAGGGGTGTCCGTGATATATTGTATACTTACAAGGGGTGTCCGTGAAATTTTCCCTAAAAAAAACTCTTGCTTGCTGTCATTGCTGCTGTTGCTGCCCTGCTCTGTTGAGTGTTGCTTTATGAGTCATAACAAGGTGAACGGACTGGTGGATCTCCAGTTGACTCCTTACGTCTTGTAGACCGAGAGGGTCTTTTATGAGGGATTGGTGGATCTCCAATCGACTCCTTGCATCTTGTAGATCTGGAGGACCTGCTTCTAATCTACAAGCTGTTGCCATTGAAGACCTGCAACTCCAAGTAATTGTTTAGCATTATTCATCATTCCCTTCTTCTCCTAATCCTCTAACCTAACCCCCATCGATCCCCATTGCCAATACTCAATCCTTACTACCTTCCTCATCCACCATTAATACCATAGATCCATTAGAACCTTAAAACCTGCAACTATTCTTCTTCCTTTCTAGTAGGTCACATGTAAGGTGATTTTCGCAAGAATTCTGCCCAGCCAAATCTAACCGTTATAACCTACTAAAATTTTGATCGAATCTTCCTCAAACCCTAAGAGAGATTCGATCCAAATTTCAGTACCATCCACCCAGCCGATTGTCTGAAATTACACTTTTATCCCTCTCTCCTATCTCTACTAGGAAACCTCCATAACCCCAGATTTAACCATCTGATTTAGTTGTAACTTTCAGCATATATTCCCCTCAACTCTACCCACACTCGACCTAAATATTAAGCCCATTCAACCACTTGATTTCTTATCCTAGATTCCATCATCTTGCACCTTTTAAAACCCTAATCCTAGTTGCTGCCCAGATCCATCTAACCTACTTCCACCCATCCAAAACCCTTTAAACCTAGTTTAGTTCATTAGACTCCCCTACACCTGCCTAGCTTTACCATATAAGACTTACCCCCGTTACCCTAAACCTAACTCTAAATTTGACCTAAATCCTCAGACCTGTCCAATCAAACCAGCAGTTGTACAGGTCCTGGTTGTCTGGCTCCTAGTAGGTCTCCTACCTATCTAGGACTACATTAGGGGTTGATAGAATAACCACCCGATTAAGATCCCAAGCTAACCCAACTCAGATAACCAACCCAATAGTTAACAGAAAGTTCAACTTTCCCAGATGAGAGTCAAATTCTAGGAATCAATCACAAATATAGAGAATAGGGATCATTCAAAAGATGGAATTGAGTTAACGGTCAGATTTAAAGTAACTAGAAGTTTACTAAAATCTGAAGGTGAAAACCAGAAATCAATGGAACTCAATTAAATCAGATAAAACCAATAGAACAAATTGAAACTTGGATCGAATCTCCCTTTCAGCAGTCTAAATCATTCCCCAAAATATGAGATCAATCAGATGGCTAGATTGAAAGTAATTTAAAAAAAATTCAAATATGAAATAGAGAAGTTGCAGAAATAGAAGATTTTTAAGTAGCAGCAGTTTAAAGACCTTAGAATCAGTCAAAACTTGGGCAGAGTTCTACTCCTAGGCAGCCCTTGAAAACCCAAAAGATGGGCTCAATCTGATCTCCAGATCAGCCTGCGGTTGCAAAGAATTTAGGCTGAAATATCAAATCAAAACAGAAGTGCCGCAGGTTAACAAAGGTGGGGTTAAGGGGTTTTAAATTCACAGGATAATATATCTAATGTAACCACAGATCTGAGAATATAAACTGATAGAAACCCAATTATTAAAACCATGATCAGGTGTGCTAATTGATAAGAAGAAGAAATCAGTAGCTGGAGTGAAATAAGACAGACTATGTGAACAAATATAAAGAACTCAGGTTTCCCAGCCAACCAGATCAGATTCTGTTATGTGCCTAATGGGGGCCACTCTAGTGTATGGGTGCTAGATTGGGCCAGCCTAGTATGGGATAGGTTAAAGGGCTTGATTAAGCGCGTTCCATCAGCTTCAGAGCTTTTGGCGTATTGGTCAAGTACCTAGCAGATTCCCTCTGTCTGAATAGCCTTATGCCATGCTGACTCTCTCAGGACTTGCAGAGCAAAACTTCAGTCTCAATCGCGAGGAGCCTTGGCTCTTACAAAGTTTAAATAGAAAAGCGGCAAGTTTACTCCTATTCTGAATAGGAAAACTAAATCCTTGTCTAAGTAAAAGAAAACATAGTTTAACTAGGAAACTTAACAAATCAACTTAGACAACTCAATTTAAAACTTAAGTAACTAAACTAATAAGCCCACGAATTGGGATGGACCACCTAGCCGAGAGCTAGACCTTCAGTGGGGGCCTGATGCCCCTTTTCTTTTTGCGGAAATAAATTTTCAGCTCCTTCACCCCTGCATCAATTGGTGACCACCGATCTCCTTTTGATCTGGTCAGTTACGCATAATCCTTGAAACCATGGGTAGTGCATCTTATTGGTATTGATTTCCTTTTGGGCTAACTGGCAAAAAAATCTTTAAGAGAACAGAAAAAATAACAAGATAGCGGTCATTTGGTACTGATTGCTATGTAGGGCATGCTGTCTTTAAAAAAATGCCATACTGCGTTGTATACATGCAGTATTTACAAGAAAATTTTCTCATTGCTTGGGAAATGGCTTTGTTGATTTCTTAGGGAGAAATAGGCTCTTTGGCCTTTGGCATATTGTGATTACATCAGCATGACTTTGGCTGGTGGGATTCCAACCTCCCTCCTAGATTGACCATTAATGCTCCTTGGAAGAATATACATTAGGTGCTTCCTTTTTCCCCTTCATGTATCAGATATGACGTAGGGAAGGGGTTATAGGATCTGGTTTTGGAAGGACATTTTATGGGTGAGGACCACCCTTATGATAGGTTTCCTAAAACTTTATTCCATATATAGCTCCAGGAACAATCCTATTGAGGTTTGTTTTTGTTTGTCAGATAGTGGCATGAGCTTGAACCTGGGGTTCAAATGGTTGCTTCGGGGATTTTGAGGTTGACATTGTTCAGTCCCTTGTTGAGTGCCTACGGGATGTTTTCCTTATTGAGAATGAGCAGGATTCAAAGATTTGGATTCTTACTTCTAGTGGTTGCTTCACATCAATCTAGATCTTTTTTTGAAAGTCCTGTGGAACTTATTTTATCTTGAGGATCACTATCACCCTCTGGGACCATACCCTTTTAAATCTATATGGAGATTTCATGTCCCATCTAAGTTTAAAGCTTTGGGGCAGGATTGCTCACAGAAAGGTCTCACTGCTATCTGTTCCTAAAGAGATCCAAGTCGATATCTCTCCTTTGTACATATACATGGACAAGGCCGTGGTGTTATACATGGATACCGGGGGTTAGACATTGACTTCGGCAAAATTTAATTGCTGAGACATGTTTATGTCTGAACTCTTTACTTGATCTAACTGTTACTCATGATAACATTTTTGGCATATGTTTGACGCTTGAATGAGACATGGTATTGGTCCATTGGATGTGGCCAAGTTTGAAAGGGAGTGCCCTTGTGCATTTCCTAGTCGATCGTCTAAGGGAGTGTGGTCGAACCTTCTAATAAGTTCAGAACCAGTCCAAGATAACAGGATCACAACACCCAAAAGTGATCAGATTTAAGAGAAAATTTCAGAACTCAAAATAGACTGGATGCTGCTGATTAGAGAAGTCCAAAACAAATTAAAATTATTGTAAACAGGGGTATCGCTGGTCTGTTTTGACTGCAGTATGTCAGTATTAACTCAGGTTCTGTGATACCCGAATGATCCGCAATAAGTTGTCCTCAGATAACTCATATGAACAGCAGAAACTAAATTGAAATAAACTACATATACTCACTTAAAATTGCAGAGACAAAATAGAGGAAATAAGATAGAAGAAAAAGGATAAAACTTGAAGAGTCTCACCCATAGCCTAGGCTAGTATTTCACCAACCACCCTGGCATCTCACTACAACTATTTCTCCCACAGAAAAATGGTAAAAACCACAATTCATTCAAGTTTTTATTTCAAATGCTTACAGGTAGCTCCTTTTATAGGGAGGCTGAAAGGGTTCTAGATCCTCATTGGAATTTCCTTCTAGACTTGATGGTATGTGCATTTCCAAGGACTTACATTGAGACATCTTTCAAGATAATTAATGAACTTTACATTTTCAAAATCTTTCACAACTAACAATGAAACTAACCTACTGACAGCCGCGAGGCTTCACAACTTTAGAAGACTAGATACAACTAACTAGTTAAATTCGTATGGACCACTTATCCCTCATATATGGGCTTTCAAAATAGGCCATTACAATAGAAACCATAAAAATACTATAAGCCCATGGCCTCGTATAACCCATTAGGCTCCTTATTTTACCCAATAGAGTAGGATTTGGGCTTGCTTCGGCGTGAATGCTTGTGCTGGAACCTCTCTTGATCTGCATCATCATCTCCCTTTAACTTCAGCATGTGGTTCCGATAGGTTTTTTTACCCGGGGATACTTGGTAAAATGAAAAAGAAGTTACAAGATTGGACAGACTTGCCTATATTTTCTAAGACCTGTAACAGCTAGACCATAACATGTTCCGATGTTTGCACCAATATTCTTCATAAATTTTTAAACGGATATTAAAGTTTCTTGATGTTGATGCAATTGAATTGCTCTTATTGAGTCTGCCAAGTTATATTGCTTGATGTTAATGTTTGTTTAGATGGTCCATACAAACCTTGAATTTCCTCCTGAAAGTAGAATAAAAAATCTAGTGCGTTCAGCAATGTGAAGTATGGAGCAGTTGGTTGTCCAGTATGTTGACATCTAAAAAGCATATTGTACATGAATATTCTATATAAAGGAAGATGAAAATATTAAATAGCTTTGCTTACGAAATAATTACAAATGAGAGGACCAAAGCCATTTAAGAATTAACAAGGAAATGAATGAGAGAGAGGAGTGAAGAAGTTATTATAGAGAAAAATGTAGATAATTGAACAGGATAAAAGTTCATTAAACATTGGAGTACCGTAAGAATCTTACCAGTCTTGTACACTGCTAATTTTGTGTCTTTGGATGAATTATTATTGTGTTTTACTCATGCTTATTTTGTTTCAAGATTAATGTTCCTTTTAATTGCAGGACTTTGGTTGAGGAGATACAGTCAAGTAGATTAATGAGTGCCATTAAGACTCCATATCTACCTGATGGCAGAATTGACCTTGAAGCTTACGATGCCTTGGTGCATATGCAAATTTTAGGTGGTGCTGATAGTGTGCTAGTGGGTGGCTCAACAGGTGAAGGGCAACTGATTAGCAGGGAAGATCACATCATGCTCATTGGGCACACGGTTAAATCTTTTGGCGGATTGACTAAGGTGATTGGATACACCGGAAGCAACTCAACAAGTGAAGCAATCAATGCCACTGAACGTGGTTTTGCTGTTGGGATGCTTGCTACCCTTCACATCAATCCTTTTTATTGCAGGACATCCATGGAAGGTATGGTTGCTCATTTTGAGGCCGTTCTTCCCATGGGGCCTACCATTATCTACAATAATCCATCTAGGACTGGTCAAGATATTCCTCCTGCTGTTGTCCGCACCATTGCCCAGAATGCTAACATGGTTGGTATCAAGGAGTGTGTGGGCAACGATAGAATCAAAGAGTACACTGATGAGGGAATCGTGGTATGGACTGGGAATGACATTGAGTGTCATGACGCAAGGTGGGAGTTTGGGGCTGTTGGAGTGGCTTCTATTTCTTGCAACTTGGTTCCTCGATTGATGTGGGAGCTAATGTTTGAGGGCAAGAACCCTTCTCTGAATTCAAAGCTCACACCTTTGTTTAAGTGGTTGTTATATGAGCCTAACCCCATTGGCGTGAACACTGCTCTAGCCCAGCTTGGTGTGGTCAAGCCTGTGTTTCGGTTGCCTTATTTACCTCTTCCTAGAGAAAGGAGGGTGGAATTTGTGAGTATAGTGAAGCAACTTGGACGTGAGAATTTTGTGGGAGATAGAGATGTACAAGTTCTCGAAGATGATGATTTTATCGTGGTCCCTCGGTATTAAGTAGTAGTATTTTAGTTTTCTAGTCAATTTAAGTGATCATGTGACGTCGTTAATGTACCTTTCTACGCGTTGTTGTTTACATGGCTATGTTCTGTTCTGTGGGTTATGGGGGGCTGTAAGTGGTGTTATTGCTTATGAGGTATTAGTTCATGTAATAAGTGGGTCTCATATATGTGATGCTGTGTTATCACATGTAGTTAGGGAATGTTATATGGGCAGTAGGGTGGTTATGGAGAGTGTGGTTAGGAAGCTAGTGACCGTGTGTACGTAACGCATTTATTAACGAGAAGTTAATGGAGGAGTATCGATTATCTTTCCTGAAAACGTCTCTTTTTTTTTTCTTTTTTTTTTTTTTCATTTTTTATGAAAGTGTTCGCACAAATCACACACCAATCTCAAAAGGTTAATCGACATTTAGGATCGGAGAATGGTAGATATACACAACACACACCCGATGTGGGATTAAAGCCACACATCCCTTCTTTTAGATTGAGGCAAAGACTTCCTTAATAGAGCCTAACATTAACCCTTCTTGATTCCGTCCTCTTCGTTATTCTCAGCTCTTTCCGTACCAAGATAGATAATCAGAACATGTACGTAACCATGCTCGCTCTGGAAAAGGCTCATTTGTGAGGTACAACAGTGACGTATTGCATTAGCATTCTTCTTTTGTGGCAATGGGAACTAATTTGATGATCAGAAATGTAGATTAAATTTTTGGAAGGAATTTGTGCGTGGTTCAGTAGATTTTTTATTCTACTCTTGCCTCATAAATAATGTTCTTGTATTTGGCCACTCTTTCAACATTAGGGATTGCAACTGAGAGGTATGTTCAAGCTGTCTGATTTTGGTTATTTGGGTTTTTGTGGATTCAATCAATGGTGCTGATACCATAATCAATTTTCAATTAAGAGAAATCTATCTCAACTTCCAAGTGCCAATGGCTTGTGTGTATAAAACCAGGCACAGAGACGAGTATTTTTACCATACTTAAGTGTGGATATGCATTATTTCAAAAATACCCTTAAAATATTTTTCTACTTACTCTCTTTTATTCTCTATTTTCAAGGAAAAAAAAAAATACATGGCTGTTCGTTCTCTTAATTGCAATAGTTTGGGGCTGTTGGAGTGGCTTCTATTTCTTGCAATTTGGTTCCTCGATTGATGTGGGAGCTAATGTTTGAGGGCAAGAACCCTTCTCTGAATTCAAAGCTCACACCTTTGTTTAAGTGGTTGTTATATGAGCCTAACCCCATTGGCGTGAACACTGCTCTAGCCCAGCTTGGTGTGGTCAAGCCTGTGTGTCGGTTGCCTTATTTACCTCTTCCTAGAGAAAGGAGGGTGGAATTTGTGAGTATAGTGAAGCAACTTGGACGTGAGAATTTTGTGGGAGATAGAGATGTACAAGTTCTCGAAGATGATGATTTTATCGTGGTCCCTCGGTATTAAGTAGTAGTATTTTAGTTTCTTAGTCAATTTAAGTGATCATGTGACTTGGTTAATTAACTTTCTGCGCACTGTTGTTTACATGGCTATGTTCTGTTCTATGGGTTATGGGGGGGGGCCGTAAGTGGTGTTATTGCTTATGAGGTATTATTTCATGTAATAAGTGGGTCTCATATATGTGATGCTCTGTTATCACATGTAGTTAGGGAATGTTATATGGGCAGTAGGGTGGTAATGGAGAGTGTGGTTAGGAAGCTAGTGATCGTGTGTAACACCTTTATTATCGAGAAGTTAATGGAGTATCGATTATCTTTCCTAAAAACATCTCTTTTTTTTTTAATTTTTTTATTTTTTATGAAAGTGTAATCACACAAATCACACACCAATCTCAAAAGGTTAATCTACTTTTAGGACCGGAGAATAGTGGATATACACAACACACACCCGATGTGGGACTAAACCCACACACCCCTTCTTTTAGATTGAGGCAAAGGCTTCCTTAATAGAGCCTAACATTAACCCTTTTTGATTCCATCTTCCTCATCATTCTCAGCTCTTTCCTTACCAAGATAGGTAATCAGAGGACGTACGTAACCATTTTCGCTCTAGAAAAGGCCCATTTGTGAGGTACAACAGTGAAATATTGCATTAGCATCCTTCTTTTGTGGCAATGGGAACTAAATTTTTGGAAGGAATTTGTGCTTGGTTCAGTAGGTTTTTTATTCTACTCTTGCCTCATAAATAATGTTCTTGTATTTGGTCAGTCTTTCAACAATGGGGATTGCAAATGAGAGGTATGTTCAAGGTGTCTGATTTTGGTTATTTGAATTTTTGTTTTGTGGATTCAACCAATGGTGCTGGATCCCATAATCAATTTTCAATTGAGAGAAATCTATCTCAACTTCCATGTTCCAATGGCTTAACTCTTACGTTTTCTGCCCGGTCAGGTTCGTAGGTTCCTCTCATAGGGGATCGGAAATGACGACCTCACCCCCTGCCCTAACACACTACCCGGGTGGGGTGAGGTTGTCATTTTCGCCCTCTCTATGAGAGGAACCTATGAACCTGACCGGGTAGGGAACCTGAGAGGAGAAAAATTCAATAAATAAGCCCATTCCGTCATTTTATGACTAACACCATTAAAAACATGGGATGAAATGGCAAAATTGCCCTTGCAAAGAAAAAAAAACCCTGCATCTCATCTTCCCCAAATAGTTTAGGGTTTGAAAAAAAGGGAAGATGAATTGTAGGACACATCATCTACCAATTCACCAATCGATTGGATCAACTCTAATTGGAGCACCACACTTGTAATCTGGATTCATAACACCATTGATTTTCTATTTTTGGGAGGAAATAGTGCAGTTCTGTTCATATCAAGTGGGATCTTATAAACCTGTAATTGGGAGATAGCTTTACCGATCGAACCCCTGATTCCAATTCCATGGTCTTCAATTCCCCAAGTCTTTCCGACGTCAAGAAGAACTTCAATTCCATCATCGTCTCTTCCCGTGCGTAGCATCTCGATATCCATTTTCACAATGCACTCCTCCAGTCCTCCTCCCAGGCTTCTACTCCTCAAGATTCCCTCTCCTCCTTTCACCACATGACCAAAACCCACCCCTCCTTCATCCCTAATTGCTCACCTGCAATATCCATCTCTCCCATTCTTGCAAGTCCCCCGCCGATTCCGACCTCTCCTTACTCCGCAATACCCTCGATCTCATGGCCCAAAACGGTTTTCCTCCCTAGCAGAGCTCCGTCGACCTCGTCGTTCGTTCTCTCTGGTCTATTAGTCACGAAGACAAAGTTGTCGAATTGGTCAAGGAATTCTCGCTCAAATACTCTCCACCCAATTCCTTCACCCTGAGGACACACTATTTGATGGGCTTCTTACAGGCACTGACATTTCAATCTCTAAATGTCAATTACAAAAGGGAGCATACTTCGCATTCTTTTGAAACGGAAAGATCAAGAAATTCTCCCCAGCAAAGAGTTGCCCGGTTCAAATTCTGGCAAGACTGGTTACATTTCGCAAGGGAAGTATGAAATTCCTCCTAAACTTTGTCAAGAGCAGCTCCATTCTTCCTCTGGAAGGCAGCAACAATGTTCTACCTTTGAAAGGGCCTTCGTTGCAAAGTAGCAGAGTTTGAAACAGGACAATCAAGAAACTCTTCCCAATAAAGAGTTAACTTGTTCAAATTTGTTGAATGCTGATCCTATTTTGCAAGGAAAGATTGGAATTTCTCCAAGATACAGCGAAGTATAGACATGTTCTACATTGGAAAGGGCTACTGTTGTTATGCAAGGGAAGTGTAAAAATGATCCAAAGCCCATCGAAGAACAAACTTGTTCTACATCTAGAAGACTGGGTGTACAAGCCTTAGACATAGTTGAGGGGTTTTAAGTTCCGTTTACTGTGGCTTTAGTATTAACCGTCTTTAATCTTTAATAATGATTAATCGATGCTAAGTTATGCCTGCAATTCATCTTCCCTTTTTTTCAAACCCTACACTATTTGGGGAAGATGAGTTGCAGGGTTTTTTTTTCTTTGCAAGGGCAATTTTGCCATTTCATCCCATGTTTTTAACGGTGTCCGTCATAAAATGACGGAATGGGCTTATTTGTTACCGTTTGCAAACCTCAGGGGGGTATGCAGAATTTTCCAAAAGTGAGGGGTAAAATCATCCTTTCGTCAAACCTCAGGGGTGGTATGTGTAAATTACCCTTCTTTGCCCGAACTCATTGTCCGAATGGGATCCATCTCCGGGCAGGGAACCTGGGAGGATAATTTTTCATAGGTTGGTCATATATATAGTTCTTCACCATGAAGAGTTGATCATATAACTTTTTCATAGAGAATAATTACAGCAGTTGGTAGAAGTGTGCAGTACAAAAGCCTACTCTCCCTTATGTTCCAATACTCATCTTCCCTCTTATCTCCATATCATGGTAGAAGTATGCAGTACAAAAGCCTACTCTCCCCTATGTTCCAGTACTCATCTTCCCTCCTAGCTCCATATCGTATTCTAAGTAGAAGATTCCATGTAATATCCAAAAGGCTGATTCGTCTGAGGTTGTGTTTGGTATGCATTCTTGGAATACATTCTAGTGGATTTCATATTCTCAAATGATAAAAATAGTTGTTTTTATCATTTAAGAATGTGAAATCGACTTAAGAATACATTTCAAGAATACATACCAAACATAGCCTTAGTCTTCCCATAAACTAAAAGAGAATGAAAAATCGTTCAGTTCATGGTGAACCGAGGATTAGAAGTTGATTGTCCTTTCCAAAAAGATGAATTAGTGGAAACCTATTGAGCACAAAAAGTTTTTGGAAAATAAAACAAGGCATTGGATAAGTTGTGATTGGTTGAGGATTGATTTGATGAGAACTAAACGGCCATTTTGAAACAAGAGATGGTTTTTCTAGTTAGATAAACAATGTTGAACACGGACTAAAATATGTTGAGATACTGTGTTTTAGATCGTGGTGGAAACAAAGGAGTACCCAAATATTTAGTAATGGAATCCATTTTCGAGACCCCTAGAATAGTCATAATGGACATTCACATCGAAGGAGATGTATTGGAACTAAAGAAAATATCACTCTTGGATAAAGTAATTTGTTGTCCAAAAAGGTGCTCAAACAGAGGAAAAATGACCCTAATGGTGTGGACATCTTTTAGCATGGTTCTATACAAGAGAAGAGTATCATAGGCAAAAAAAAAGATGAGTCAAAATCTTATAGGACACATTACATAGGCTGATAGGCGGGATATTAGTCACAGAATGACATATTTTTTATTGGGTTTGAATGCTAACAAAGTATGGTTAACACCAAAAGGGAGATAGGTAGATGAAAAAAATTGTGACAAAATGAGCTATGACACTTTGGATAGTATCCCAACAATGGTAATAAAAATGCTAAGGGATGGAGTTAGTCCACATTGGGAGATTTATAAGCCCCAATACTAAAGATTGCCTTCTTGATCTCGTCAAGAGAGGGCCGGTGTGGATATTAGATCTTCGATATCATTGGGAGAAGGGATAGGTTGGAACGATGATTCACAGAAGAATGGATCAAGAGGACTGGATGTAGTGAAAATATCACGATAATTATAAGCAAAATCAAGCTATTAAAGTTCGATAAGAAATCTGAACACTATCAACGTCCAAAAGGTAAGAGATACATCGTGTGCGAAGATTATAATTTTCAAGAGAGTAATAGAACTTAGTATTTCGATCCCCATCTTATGTAGAGATGCCTAGATTTTTGCAACCAGAAAACTTCCTCCGCTTGGAGGAGCAAATATATTTGATTCTCAACCTCTTGATCGAATTTGAAAAAAGGTTAAAGGAGAAGATTCAATCGAGTTGAGCATAAGGAAAAGTAAGTTGTTATTTAATGGAGTCCAAATGGACAAAGACATCCTTGTTTCACCGCTTAAGAATGAATTTGTTCCAAAATAAAATGGGGTGGTTTTTGCTTGTAATGCCAAGTGAACCAAGAATCAGAAGGCTCCAACTCCTCAAGGTGAAATAAAGTGAAAATTTTTTATCAATTTTTGAGCAACAGGCAGACTGAATACCAACACGCCACGCTCTAACCTTATCTCTAGAATCCAAAATTTCATTAAAATCACCAATGATGAGATAAGGAAAGGAAACAAAAGCCAAAAATTCAGAGAAAGACACCCAGAACTCAACCCTTGAGGTGGAAAGGTCTAGGGTGCGCTGATCTTTTTGCACCGGACTCTATTTGGGTACAGATACATTCCCACACATATCACTTCTTTTTCCATTAAAAGCAATTATTTTATGGGCATAAGATCTTCGCTTGGTCGCATGTTCTCTATGCCTAACAAAACAAATAGCAAAGAAAACGAAATAGAAATTAGGATGAATCTCAGAAATACAGAAAGGAAGCATTACCGAAGGTTGAGTTGTCTGCCACCATCTTCACAAATCCGCAGCGTGCGGCGAGGTTGTGTGCTTCTTGTGATTGGGTTGTAAAGAAATTCCAACTGACCCAAATGCATGAAATGTGGTTGGCTGCAACAGATTTTTTACCTTGATGAGTATGGCAGGCAGTGCTGGATAGGCCCATCCATCCAAGTATGCGGTGCCAGAAAGGGATCCCCTTGTTGGAGTAGAGAATGATCAAACAGACCCAAATTATAGTCGGTAGGCGATTCAAAGACGCGGACCATTCTCGAAGTGCAACACGTACGATTCTTATTCCTATTAATCCTATCCCACACGTCTTCCATCCCAGAGGAACTCTATGAGACCACCTCTCATCTCTTATCTTATCGATCTTCATCTCTGCCACCGCCACCACTACCATCACATCCGCCTTATGTGTTTTTTTATGTGTTTTTTACCGTTTTAAATACGTTTTGCCGTACCAAAAATGACACACGATAAGACTTATTTCTCTTAAAAAAAAAATAAGCCCAAGTTGCAGGCAATCTGCACCTGAGAGTGCCACAGGAAACATCACACACAGGCTCCTTGCTCTCACCCAACAACCTGTCCCGGCAGACGTCGGTTGAAAAATATCTCCTTCTTTGTTCTCTTCATGATTCTCTCTCCCCACCGGCCAACGTGAATTCGAGGTCATTGTCACCATTTTTGTCATCTATTGCAGCCGCCGATCGAAGGGAGTGCAAAAGGGGATATTACTGTTTTCGGAGGAAGTATGTGTTTTGTGGATTTTGATATTTTGTCGATCGCCACCGCACCCATCATTGTAATCAACCATTACATCAGCTGCCCCACCACTCCCACGATAGTAACCCAACGTCATATCCCCTCCACCATATTCTCCCCCAAAAAAATGAAATAAAAGCAGTCAAAAAATGTTTGCTTTATTAATCCCCTGCGACTTCCTTGCCATGTTTATCTTCTTCTTTGAAGCCTCGGAACCCACGAGTATGATGCGCATGTTACAAGCACGGGTGGATTCTTCCATACGTATCTTGGCGCCGGTCTCTTGCTTGTAGAGCTTGACGATGCTGTCGGATTTGCCGATGATGCCCTGATCTTGGCGGCATGGCATTGGCATTGGAGGCGAAAGACAGACAACCTGGGCAAGGGGCGGAATGGGAGTTGGGGTTGGGGCAGGAGTTGCATTCGATGGGAGGGGTGGGTGGAGTGGAGGAAAAGAGATGAAATTGAGAAAGAAATAGAATTGAGATTTATCACATTTTCATGTGGCACAATTAAATATTAAAAAACATCCCATTTGATTGCGTTTTTTTTGAGAAATTTATCCCTCTCGATTGCATCTTCCAGAATAAACTTATTCGTGTTAATTGCACATTGCACATTCAAGAGGATTTTTGTTTTTTTCACATATTTTGAACCTAAAAAGATGGTTCTTGTGAAATTTAGATCCATCGTAATGAGTGGAAAGCCAATCCTAGCTGCCGGGCTGGGCTTGCTTTGTAATTTTGGAAATTTATTTTTCCTATTTTCGAAAACAAAATCAGTAGAAAGAACATGGATTTTATTTATCAGTATTGATTTCAGATTTAAACAGCTTTTTTCATATAATATATATAGGGAAAATTTCACAGACACCCCCTAAACGTATCCAATATTTTAGAAATTTATCATACTTGGTCAAAATATCAGACACCTCCAGACGTTAAGCACAGTTAGTACCCAAAGGTGAAACATCCATTTTACCCCTTAGTTATTTAAATAAAAGGACAAAACTGTCATTTCATCTTCTTCCCTCTATGGCTGCGGCTCCGGCGACCATCACCTGCTCCGGCTACGGCGACTTAGCTGTTGCAGTGTGGAGAGAAGCGAAAATAGTTGGTAATGGCTTTCTATACGACGACGCCCACAGCTTGCCTAAGCCGTTGCAGTACTTCAGAAGAGACTCTTCTTCCATCACCAGCTTTCAGAGCACTAAAAGTTCCATGCCTGAGACGTCCAATCTGGCCATGGGAGAAGGTAACTTGTGTCTTGTAGCTCTCGAACTTGTAAAATCGGCTATCAGCTCTTAACTGCGCTCTGTCTCTCTCCTTTTCTTTCAAGTTTGCTCCACTGGTTGCAGGTGAAGATGGGCTCTCTGATGGTTTCTCCGATGGGGTTTGGGACGTGAGCTTGGGGGAATCAGCTACTGTGGGGTTATCAGAAAGAAATGGACAGCGATCTTCAAGCCGTATTCAATCTTGCCGTCGAGAATGGGATCAATCTCTTCGATACAGCAGACTCGTATGGGACCGAGAGATTAAATGGACAAAGCGATAAGCTTCTTGGCAAGTTCATCCGTGAATTTCCAGGTAAGAAGAGTACCCCGCCCTGGTGTTTTTTCCATTCTTAATCTAACTTTGTAAACTAGTTTCTTTTGCAGAATGTGTTCTGAGAATCAATAATGCATTTCCGTTCAATTCAATTATGAGAGCTTGGGGCTTGGGTTTTACCCCTCTTAGTACCCTCTCTTCTTCGGTTCTTCCTTAGCAAACTGAAACCTCTCTCTTCTTCCTCTGGCGAACCTAAAACCTATCTTCTTCCCACCACCATCTGAGAAAGAAATGGGGTATTCAGGCGATGGTTTCTAGATCACAGAGAGGGATGGAGACTTGCAGTGAGGTGGCCAAGGACGCACTGACGGTAAAGGTGATGGCAAAAAAAAAAAAACTTGGACTGAGCTGCACGGTGATGCTTGGAATAGAGGTGCAGCAAGGATGGTGTTGAAGGATGATGATGCGATATCCCTCTTTTTTTAGAAAACAGAAAGTAAGAGGAAATAGCAGCGATATACCTCTTATTTTATTTTTCTAGAAATTGATTTTATTAAACCCTGGCGGCTCAAGTATCCTTCACAACGTTAAGCAGGGTGAAATCACAAACCCTAGTATCATAAAATGTCGATCGAGAGATTCACAATCATGAACAAGGGTCAGAAATCACAAACCCTAGGGTCAGATCTCCGATGCCGAAGAGAACACCATCTACCTCCTCCTCACGGAATAAGCCTTTGGCAGACCGTGGCTCCGGCAAGAAGAAAACACCTGAGAAGCCGAAAATCGACGAATCCTCTCTTGACAATCCTGATCTCGGGTTGCAGGGGAGCAAGAGAAGGAGGGCTGGAGGGGGTGGGGGTGGCGGTAGCGGTGGTGGTGGTGGCGGCGGCTGCGGCGGCGGCGGCGGAAGAAACAGCAGAAGGAGAAGAAGGAGAAAAAAATATTGAATAAAAACAAGGGCAAAATTGTTTTTGTCTAAAAAATTAATTTCTAACATCATTAATTCATCATTAAGGGTATTATAAGGATTTCACTATAGTAAGAGTAATTTCATCATTTAAAAAGAGTTAACAGACACTTAATTACTGAGACTAACGGAGTAAACTAAATTGAAATAAATTCATAAAAATAGGGGGTGTCTGTGACATTTTGATCAAGTATGATAAGTTTCTAAGATATTGGATACTTTTAAGGGGGTGTCCGTAAAATTTTCCCACATATATATACATCATCCATGCAATATCGATTGATCCATATTGATTAGGTATTAGTATCATTTGCAGTTACAAGTTGCAGTTACGACAGATGCCCATAAAAATCAACTGATATCAGTATCTGATGGTTCTTTTCTAGTTTTAAAACATATAAAAGAGAGGGTTCCTCATGAAACCAATGTGGGAGATGAGAAATCTACAAACCACAGTGCGAAGAACAACGATATCAGGATTCAGGGCCCAACAACAGCCACTACCAGACAGGCTCATTATCGACCATCAAATTGAGGTAAGTATTCAGCTGCAGAAAGAATCAAGCTCTCCAATGAGTGTCTAAATTTTGATGTTGACGGCTAAACTCTTTCTAAAAAAATTAGAATGCTCAACTTATTGGGAGGTTTTAAGTCCAAATCCTCTTTATCATAAAACCGTTCACGTATTTATTATCTAATGATTTTGTCGGAAGTTGGGATACCTAGAATGTTACATTCATGATTCATGACGTATACTTGAAAAATTAAAGTAATACTGTTAACGATTGTCTTAGAGGGTTTGAGGGAATTTTTATCTTCTCAATTACACTGTCGGTACTTGACGTTAAGTACATCTAATAGATGGAGGTGTGGATCCCACATAGATCCCACCTCGGACAATGTATTTGGGTAGGGGTAAGATAGTCATTTCTGTCTGGACGTCAAGTACACGGGCAGAGATCCGATTTGAGGTCGATTAGAGAACTTTCTCTGTAGCATTTCCTCAAACTACACATCAAATATTACTTCACCAACCACGTTGAGCTAGTGCTCAAGAACAGGGTTCAAGATTTTGGTTTCGACCTTGATAACCGAAATATTTCGGGTTTCGATTGAAACTTTGCATGTTTCAGCTAGCCATTAGTTTGGCCATTTTAGTGGTCAAATTGCCATTTTTTATCCCAAAGCTTCAGGGAAACCTCTAAACATATTGGAATCTCTCGAATGTAAATAAACATATCCAAAAATGGTAGTTGGGTTTTGTACCCTATGTTGGTAGTGTACATTGTACTCTACTATATACTTTCTCAAAATATAATCTATTCTACACAATTTAATATTAGAACACACAAATTCAATAAAAAAACAACTAATATATACAGTAGAAATGAAGAAAAACCATTTAATATTACACAATGTCAAATTGTACAACTGTTACAAGTGTACAATCAAGGTTAAGACATCCCTACGAAACCATTCCTCCAACTTCATGTCAATACCACATAGTTCCAGGAAAGGTATACCTCTAAGTTAGAATCTTTCACAAATCTATGTTAAAGGCTGCAAATCGTCATTGTCGATGCATTGTAGCAATCCCCAACATGTTATTCTACCAAGAAATGTAAGTGATTTGGTCAAAAATATCAAATTTGGGGGTTTTTGGAGTTTTTCCTCTAATAGACGATACCACTCGAAACTCACAAAATGGGTCAAAATTTTGACCCATTAGATTAGAACAATGCTTTTATATGCACTATTTGGCATAAACCAAATAGGCAGGGGAGTGTTTGGTGATGAGTTATTGTCCTGCTTTAAGCTATTGAATCAGTCATTGAGTCATTGTTAGTTACTTTAAGTAGTCTATGTCTTTATTTGTCATTAGATTCTTAAGAGTTTTCCCACTCTTGGTAGGTTTCTCAAACATAATATATTGTGGGATTAGATCATAGTAGGCAATGTTCTGAATCCTTCAAGGTCTGCTTCCAGGTAATCAATTCCCACTGAACATCCTTCTCTTCGTTGTATATCACATTTTGGCAACTCATTGCAATCCACTATGATCTCAGCCTCCAGCCATGGTTCTAAATCTCAAAATCAAGATGAAACCTAAGTGCGTATACGACTTAGTACCTGATTTTGACTTATTTCGAACATTTCGCAAGTTTTGACTTGAATATGGTTGAACCACCTATATAAATTCAGTTATTCCCATCGAAACTTGATGAAACCTGGGTTCGTAATGGTATTGAACCAGGTTTGGCACACTTATTTATGCGAAATATCATTTAAGTAAATGTTTTTATATTTACTTAAAATATAATTCATAAATAAAAAAGGATTTGGATCGTCTACGGCTTGCCTGACCATAGCAGCCATAGCAGCGTCGTAATGAGGCGTGGTGCAATGACCGCCTTACCCCTGCCCGAGCGCCTTGCCCGAGCAGGGGGAAGGCGGTCATTGCACCGCGCCTCATTAATGCACTGCTATGGCTGCTATGGGCAACAGGCCGTAGACGATCCTGATCCAATAAAAAAAATACCCCATATTTGAATCCAATAAAAATAGTTAAAAAAATTCAAATTCCAAAAGGATAAAAATCAATCCCCCATTTAAAGAACAAAAATTGCATTTTCGATTGTAGAGGCAATTATCAACTTTCAAATGCTAGGGTTTTTCTCAATTTAAAATTTTCGTAAATCTTATTATTATAAAACATCACTAAAAACTAAAAAAGCAACAAAATAATCTTTGTTTTGATGTTTACAAATTTATTTCCATTCAGGACGATTTTAAATAGCATTCATGCACACCAAATAAGATTTGATTAGAACATAATACCTTCAATATAAATTATATCTTATGTAAGCAATCTTGGATTTGTTTGAAAGCTGGTTTTGTGCTCTACCCAAAAATGGTTTGGTACCATTTCCAAAACTTGGTTCAAAACCACACAAGTATCATTTTGAATATTCTTTTTGTGAAACTAATTCATGGATTGAGTCTAAAATGTAAAAAATAAACAACATAGAGAAAAGTAGAGTTGGGCTGGGCTGAGCCCGACACGATTGGGACTGGACTGAGATATCTTAGCCTGACCTAGGGCCAGGTTGGGCTTGGGTTGAGCTAGGACGACTCAAGGTTGGGCTAGGGTTTTAAAAAACCTGGCCCTGTTTCAACCCTTGCTGTTAGTCACTTTAATAAAGAAGGAACAAGCACAAAGAGTATTGATCATATTACACCAATGAGAATAAAAACCAAGGAATTCAAATATGGCCCTCAAGAAACCTCCTTTCTATCCTGCCTTTAACATATCTAATTTCAGAGCAAGGTACCTAGTTTTGCCTCATTGTTTCTTCCTTAGAAAATAAAACACCTCTGAGTAATTATCACATTGTTAGAAATTTGTCTACCTTGTACAAAGGCAGATTGGAAGGGACAAATAAAGTGGGAGAGAAAAGCTGAAGTTGATGGGCTAAAATCTTTGTCAAACTCTTATAGGACACATTACATAGGCTGATAGGCTGGATATTAGTCATAGAATGGCATATTCTTTATTGGGTTTGAAAGTTAACAAAGTATGGTTACCAAGAAAAGGGAGATAGGTAGATGAAAAAAATTGTGACAAAATGAGCTATGACTCTTTGAATAGTATCCCAACAATGGCGATAAAAATGCTAAGGGAAATTTATAAGCCCCAATACTAAAGACCGCCTTCTTTGTTTTTTTTTGATGAACTAAAGACCGCCTTCTTGATCTCGTCAAGAAAGGTTATGGATATTAAATCTTCGATATCATTGGGAGAAAGGATAGGTTGGAATGATGATTCACAGAAGAATGGATCAAGAGGATTGAATGTAGTGAAAATATCGTGATAATTATAAGCAAATAATCAAGCTATTAAAGTTGGATAAGAAATCTGAACACTATCAACACCCAAAAGGTAAGAGATACGCCGTGTGCAAAGATTATAATTTTCAAAAGAGTGATAGAACTTAGTATTTCGATCCCCATCTTATGTAGAAATGCCTAGATTTTTGCATCCAAAAAACTTCCTCCACTTGGACAAAGACATCCTGGTTCTACCGCTTCAGATTTCAGAAGAATTGTTCCAAAATAGAATGGGGTGGTTTTTGCTTGTAACGCCAAGTGAACCAAGAATCAGAAGGCTCCAATTCCTCGAGGTGAAATAAAGTGAAAAATTTCTGTCAATTTTTGAGCAGCAGATAGACTGAATACCAACACGCCACCCTCTAACCTTATCTCTAGAATCCAAAATTTTATTAAAATCACCAATAATGAGATAAGAAAGGGAAACAAAAGTAAAAAATTCAGAGAAAAACACCCAGAACTCGGCCCTTGAGGTGGAAAGCTCCAAGGTATGACGGTCTTTTTGCACCGAACTATGTTTGGATGCTGATACATGCCCACATGCAATACCAATAAGCGTTCATGCTCATGCTCACCAAGAGGTCTCGAGTTCGAGTCTCTTGGCTGGTATCTTATCCCCTCCCTGGTTCCGTCCCCCACCCCTCTATCAAACTATAAATGTAAAGCTCCCAATTAACCAAAGTAATTATTTTATTGACATAAGATCTTTGCTTGATCGCATGGTCTCTACGTACGCCAAACTAAACAAATAGCAAGGAAAACGAAATAGAAATTAGGGCGAATCTCAGAAATACAAAAAGGAAGCATTAGTGCATTACCAAAGCTTGAGCTGTCTACCACCATCTTCACAAATTTGCTGGGTGCAGTGAGGTTGTGTGCTTCTTGTGATTGGTTGTAAAGAAATTCCAATTGACCCAAATGCATGAAATATAAAGAAACCAGAAGTGACGGTCCCCGACGTTAGTTTCAAGAGCGTTACCACTGATTCTACCATTGTCGATGCGAAGGTCTCTGTAAGCAACCCGTACAACACCTCCATACCAATTTGCGAGATCGCTTACACTCTCAACAGTGCTAACAGGTCAGTCAGTCAGTAGGTAGTACTTCGATCGATCTAATGTTTGCTTTATTTCTGATAATTTCTTCTTCTTCTTCCTCTTTGTTTAATTTCAATTTCTTTGTTTTCTTGTAAGAGCAGAGAGATAGCGTCAGGGAAGATGCCTGATCCAGGATCGTTGAAGGGGAACGATACGACGATGCTAAAGGTGCCGGTGATGGTACCGTACTCGATACTGTTGAGCTTGGCTAAGGATTTAGCAAAGGATTGGGACATTGATTACGAGCTGGTTTTGGGTCTCACCGTCGACTTGCCCATCATCGGTAATTTTACCATATCTCTTTTCTCTAAGGGAGAGCTCAAGCTGCCTAGCTTCTTTGACCTCATCTAACTTCTCTAACCCTGTTGCGTCAAGAAATCACCGAGCGGTCCTGCGAGTGTCGTCACCTGCAAGTGAACCAAGGGGTCAACAGAGAGAACCGGTGTGGTTCCGGCCTAGGGCTCTCCAATGCCAAAGTTAGATCTCCTGAGCAAACAGATGAATGTAGAATTCAATATGAGTTCTTTTTCTTCCTCTGAGGGTGGTGTACCTTTTCTTTTATAGTAGAGTATGACGATATGGAGAGTCCCAGTTTGATGGCGAGTATGCCATTGAGTGGATAGAGGCCCTGGGTAGCAGGGCTCTATCCTGATTGGCCATCTCCTTGCGGGAGGGAGTGTCTTGGTGGTATCAAGATCCTTGGCGGATAGATACTTGCGTGTGGTGATAATGTCATTGGTGCTTGAATCCGTCTGGGTGACGTGACTTCTAAGTGGTAGCCCAGAGTCCTAGTGGTGGCATAAGTCTGCAGTGACACGATTGGGTCATAGACGAGCGGCCTCAGTGTCCGTGTACATCACGTCTGTGTCCACGATGCCGTGCCTGGGTGTGAGACCACGCCTGGGTGAGAGGCCGCGCCTGGGTGCAGGCCGGGCCTGAGTGGGACCCTTGGTTGGTTCTCCTTAGTTCTGGAACGGGTCGCTTTGTGACACGTGGCAGCCACTGATTGGTTTGATGAATCTTGGATGTATCATTTGCCCCCCACTCTCTTGAGATAGGATGTCCAAGAGAGTAGATGCCTTTATATAGTGAGGGGTCCGCTGCGAATGAACTTCCTTTGTGGGGCTTGCCTATAAATCTGTTAGTGAGGTACGAGAGGTTGGAGGTTCAAACCTCTCCTACACTTTTCCTTCTTTTTTGCTTTGTTTTTTGTAGATATATGTCCCTCTTCTTCACTTTCTCTTTTTTCACTTCTCATTTTTCCTCATCATTTCTCTTTCTTACTTTTTGCCTCCCACTTTTTGCTTTTTTGAATTTCTCCTTTGCATTGCACTTTTGTCTTTTGCCCTCTTTTTGGTGCCCACCATGTGCTTGTCCTTGGGTCACCTAGACTAGTGTCAACTTTTTGGTTTTCCTTCCTTTGGTTTTGGGTCCCTGTGCATGCCTTGTGCTCACTTAGTGCCTTGCTTACTTGGAGGGCTTGAGTGGTGCTTGGCTTGAGTGCCTTGCATTTGGTGGTCTCTGTCACTTGACCGTGCCCGTGGTGTGGTCGCGTCGTCGTGTGTCTGCTCCCCCCATGCGATCGCCCTCCCCCTAAGGTAAGTTCAACCCCTTTTTTTTTTTTTTTTTACAGGGCCACACCTAGGTAAGGCCACTCCCGCAGGTGTGGCCGCACCTATGGGTGTGAGGCCGCGCCTGCGGGTGTGAGGCCGAGCCTGGGGTGGCCACGCTTGCGGGAGTAAGGCCACACCTGGGGTGGCCACGCCTGCGGGTGTGGCCACGCCTATCGGTGTGAGGCCGCACCCATGGGTGCGATGGACCCTCATGCTTCTCCACTCTCCTTCTTCTTGTCTGTCATGGATCTGCTGTTTATACCTTGCAGGTGGTCTTCATTTCATTTTTCTTGCTAGCTTCTTATCTTTGGGGGAGATCACTTTCTCGAGTAAGTAGTCTATTCTTCTCTTGTCGTTCATGTCGTCTCCTAATGACCCTGGCCCTGCTTCGATCGGGGTTGGATCTTCAGAGGAGCGTTCCCCAAGATCGCCTTCTTTTGTGTGTACTCCATCCTCTGTACCTTCCCCTAGTGCTAGTGATGGGGGTGTGGGACCTTTTAGTGTCTCTGGTCCTGGTAGGGATCGTAGGCCTTCTGGGGCGGCGTCCTCAATCGCCGATCTTGCTGATATGTTGGGTCATGTTGCTAATATCTTGTCCCCTTCGGACTTGGTCTCCCTTCGTGAGGAGTTCCACATTCCCGCTGAGGTCATGTTATGTATTCCCGGACCTGGTGAGTATGCCTTCTCTCACCGTGCGGACGAGATCTGTCTCTACCGTACCTTTTTTCTCCAGGGCCTTCGCCTTCCTATCCCTCGATTTGTCGAGTTGGTGCTAGAGCGTTGGCACCTCACCCCTGGGCAGGTGTTGCCCAATTCTTGGAGGGTGATCTTGGGTTTCTATGTATTTTTTGCCCGCATGGGGCGTGCCGCCACTGTTCTCCTATTCTCCCACTTTTATCTGTTAAAGAAGGGGGATCGTGGATGTTATCACTTTGCTCGCCGCGTGCTCAAGGGGCCCTATGCCTCTTTGGAGCTTCTCACAGGGATCACTAGCAACGTGAAGTATTGGAGGGATTACTTCTTTTTTGCCATGGTCCCCCGATGCCCACTATGGACTATTTGGGAAGTCATTGACCTCAAGAGGATCAACCGGGGGCTTGAGCTGAGTGATTTTGAGGGTGACTCCCTCAAGCAGTGTCTAGGTCGCGATCCATTCCACGTCCAGGAGTTGGACTCGGAGGCCTTCCTATCCCTTTGAAAGATGAGTCCTAGTAAGAGCGTTGTCTTTTGTACTTGATTGGCATGCTTGTATTTTAATATGTATGTCATCTGACTGGTTGGGCGGTCTTGGCTTGATGTTGTCATGCAGTGGATACGCGTCCGAATTTCAGTTTGCTCCGTGGTAATCTGCAGAAGAAGGCCGCTTCTCAGGGTGGTTCATCTGCTGGAGTAACTGATGTTGGTGGTTCTTCCGCGCCTATGGCTGTTGGGGCAAAGCGGAAGGGTGGTCTAGGACATGCACATGTGACGAGCTCTGGTGTGCGTGTCCTCCTTCCCCGTACTTCTCCTGATGATGATGGTGTTTCGGGCTCTGTGCCTCCGCCTCCTACTGTCGCCCCCTCCGGGTCTTCGCATTACCCCCCTCCAAGGGGAAAGGGGTGAATTCCTCCGGTGGTACTGCTACTGATCTTCCCGCTATGGATGAGTTACTGGTGATCACCTTGGGCGTGCCGGAGGGTTTGACCTTGGCTGGGTCCGACGTGTCATGGGAATGGGTGGACAAGGGGAGGCTTCCTACCGCAAGAGTAGCCTTGCAGAGGCTTAGTGATGCGTGTCTGGCTCAGACTCTCTACTATGATATGGCTTCGGTGAGTTATTCCTTTTGGTTTCATCACGTCCACTATTCCTCTTATACTAAGAGTGTTTACCGCTTGTCATGCTGATTGTAGGTCCATCACCATCTTGCTAAGGTGGTGCTTCGACTGGAGGGTCACCCTTCTCGCGAGGTGCAGATACAGCGTACCCTGCGTGATGTGGAGAGGGAGCTCCAAGGACATATCGATGCCCATGAGAGGGCCGAGGCCCGCATGCAGAGGGCATCGGAGGAGCTCACGGTGGCATCCTGGAAGCTCCTGGAGGCATCTAAGGAGCTTCGAGTGACCTCTGCCGGTGTAGTCGAGAGTTCGGCCAGGGTTCTTGCCTTGGAGGAGGAGCTTCATGCGTTGAGGGGGAGTCATGAGGCGGAGCTGGCATCTGCAGGAGAGCGAGCTGTGACTGAGTTCCAGGCGTCCCCGACGTTCTTGGCATTGTATCAGGAGTAGCTTTAGCCGACGTATGAGTGAGGGATCTGGGACTTAGCCGCTTACGTCCTGGAGGTAACCCCCGGTTATGACTTCTTCGTCCTGGGGTTCTCTGAGTTTACTGTGGCACTTCCTGGTGTTGCGGTGGTGGCGAGCATCCCAGTGCCAGAGGTGGAGACTGCCCTGCCTGAGGGGGGTGCTGTTGTGTGCCTTCTCGAGGTGGACCTAATGTCTCCTGCCAGGTCGGAGGTGACCCACCCCTCTGTGGTCCCTTGACCATATGGCCGTATCGAACTTATAGACGTCTTGAACCTTTTCTTTTTGAACTTGAGTTGTAACTATTATAACTTCTCTATGTGATCGATGTTGCTTTTCTTTGATTGCACTGTCTCTTGGTGGTTGATTGCGCATTGGTGCTCTATGAACCTAGACAGTCATGGAACTTTGGTAGTGGCATTGCGCCTTAGTGGTCATCAGACCTTGGTGGCATTGCGCCTGGGTGGTCATCAGACCTTGGTGGCATTGCACCTTGGTGGTCATCGGACCTTGGTATGGTAGAGGTGACCCGATCGAGTAGGAGAAGTAGACAAGTATATCCAAAATCAACTATTTACTTCAAATGAAAATCTTTCGAATTATCCTTGAAAATTGCAAACCTAATGTATATCATGGCTGACAGCCGACTCTGTTACTGCTACTGCTACTATTATTTTTACTGGCAGTGTTGCTTCAATGCTTCCACTGCTACTACTACCCTTACTGATAGTATTTCTTCAGGTGCTCTGAGTTCCAGGTGCGGTCTGCCTTCTTTTCCCCGGAGTCTTCAAGCGGTAGGTCCCTGGACGTATTTGCTTAGAGACTATGTAAGGCCCTTCCAGCTTGGTCGACTTCCCGCTTTCGTGGGTCGTGATGCACTTGCCCTCCTTAGGACTAGATCTCCCTGGTGGAATCGCCTTTCCTTAACCCTGGCATTATAGTACTTGGCAGTACGTTGTTGGTAGGCGACGTTCCTTAGGAGTGCTCTCTCATGGACCTCATCTATAAAGTCTAGGTTCGCCCATAATTCGTCGATATAGGTACGTTCGTTGAAGTGCAGAACCCTATGGGACATGGTGTAGACCTCTACTGGCGCCAATGCTTTAGTGCCATATGCTAGGCGGAATGGGCTCTCTCCTGTGGGTGTCCGTACTGTAGTTCGGTACGCCCACAGAACGCTTGGTAGCTCTTCGACCCATTTCCCTTTGGCTCCCTCTAGCATTTTCTTGACTCCTTCCAGTAGTATTCTGTTGGCGACCTCTACCTGACCATTGGCCTGTGGGTTAGCTTCGACCCACTTGGTGAAGTAATCAATCGTGACGACCAGGTACTTCCTGTTTCCCGGTGCTACGATGAAGTTTTCTAAGATGTCCATCCCCCACATGACAAAGGGTATGGGGTTGAGGATTGATGTCAGCTTAGTGGCAGGTAGATGGGATACTAGGGCGAACAACTAACATTGCTCGCACTTCTTGGCATATTGTATGGCCTCCTCTTGCATTCGTGGCCAGTACAGTCCCTGGAGAAGGATTTTGTAGGCTAGGGCTCGTCCCCCATATGGCTTCCACATATCCCCTCATGGACTTTTGCTAGGGCGTACTCTGCCCCCTTGGATCCTAGCCTCCTAGGCACCGGAGTAGTGGTGTTGTTGCCCCCCGCTTATATAGTACCCCATCTAGGATGGTGTACTTTACAGCTCTCATCCTGAGCTTCCTTGCCTCGGCCTTGTCTTCTAGTAAGACGTCGTTCAGGAGGTAGTTGAGTATGGGGTCCATCCAGCTAGGTCCCTCCTCGATTTCATTAACCTGCTTTTCCTTATATGTTGGTTTATGTAGGATCTCAACATAGACTACACTAGCCAAATTTTGGAGTTCATCATTGGCTAGCCTGGATAGGGCGTCGGCGATGGCGATTTCATCCCTGGGAACTCGAACCATCTCGAACTTTATGAAACTCTCGATCAATGCTTGAGCACGTGCTAGATATGATGCCATCCTATCATCTTTCGCCTCGTACTCTCCATTCACCTGGCTCACCACAAGCTGGGAGTCACTCCGGGTGGATAGGTGTGTGACTTAGATGGCCTTGGCCACCCGAAGTCCAGCTAGTAGTGCTTCGTATTCTGCTTCATTATTGGATGCCTGGAAGGTGAATCGGAGAGCATATTGGATCCAAAATCCTTCGAGGCTGGTTAATATGAAGCCAGCGTCGCTTCCTGCTGTGTTACTCGACCCATCCACAAATATGTCCCACGATCCGTGATCCTTCTCCTCGGGTTCCCCTATCTTCGATCTCAGATAAGGTACACTCTGCAATGAAATCTGCCAGGGCTTAACCTTTGATGGCTGTCCTTGGTTGAACCTGATGTCATGCTCACTTAACTCGACTGTCCATGTTATCAATCGTCCGGAGACGTCTGGCTTATGGAGTACCTTCTTTAAAGGTAGGTCGGTGAGGACTGTGATGGTATGGGCTTAGAAGTATGGTCATAGCTTCCTAGCCGCGATTACCAATGCATAGGCTACCTTCTCGATCCTGGTGTACCTGGTCTCTGCATCGATCAGAACATATTGACATAGTAGATGGGCCTCTGGACTTTGTCCTTTTCCTTCAACAGTATTGTGCTGACCACGACAGGGGTGGCGGCCAGGTAGAGCTGCAATTTTTCGTTAGGTTCTAGTCGCCCAAGCAGTGGTGGACTCTCTAGGTACTCCTTCAATTCTTCAAACGCCTTGTGGCACTCTTCTGTGCATGTGAAGTCTTTAGGGCTTCGGAGGTTCTTCAATATTTTGAAGAATGGTAGGCACTTGTCACCTGTCCGTGACACGAACCTTGAAAGGGTGGCGACCCTTCCATTCAACCTCTACACTTCCCTGACCATTCGAGGAGGTGCCATCTCTTGGATGGCCTTGATCTTGGATGGGTTGGCTTCTATTTCACGTACTGAGACCATGAACCCTACGAATTTTCCTAACGTTACACCGAAGGAGCACTTTGCAGGGTTTAGCTTCATTTGGTTCCTCCTCAGTACTGTGAATGCTTCCTCTAGGTCGGTCAGGTGTTGGTTGACGTTGATGTTTTTCACGAGCATGTCATCCACATATACCTCCATGTTGCGCCCGATCTGTTCCTCGAACATCTTGTTGATCATCCTCTGATATGTGGCCCCTGCATTCTTCAACCCGAACGGCATGACATGGTAGCAGTAGTTCTCCTTGTATGTCCGAAATGCAGTATAGGACTCATCACCCTCATGCATGAGGATCTGGTTGTACCCGGAGTAGGCATCCATGAAACTCAGCATCTCATGGCCGACGGTGGCGTCGATCAATAGGTCGAT
This sequence comes from Telopea speciosissima, assembly GCF_018873765.1. NCBI lineage: Eukaryota > Viridiplantae > Streptophyta > Magnoliopsida > Proteales > Proteaceae > Telopea > Telopea speciosissima. The sequence goes on along the minus strand of NC_057916.1, from coordinate 81,980,104 downwards.
CCGGGGCAGTGGGTACTCATCTTTTGGGGATGCCTTGTTTTGGTCGATGTAGTCGACACACATCCTCCACTTCCCATTGGGCTTTGGTACTATGACCACGTTTGCGAGCCAGGCTGGGAACTTCTCCTTTCTGATGAACCATGACTGGCTCAACTTCTTGACCTCTTCCTTGATTGCTACTTGTCGATCGAGGGCGAAGTTACGCCACTTCTGTTGGATGGGCTTCCTGGTTGGGTCGACATGTAGTCGGTGCTCTGCTATGGAACGTGGTATTCCAGGCATGTCAGAGGTCGACCATGCAAAGACATCCATGTTCGCTTGGAGGAGGTGTCCAAGTCCTTCTTTCTGTTCCTTGCTTAGTAGCGAGCCAACCTGTACGATCTTAGAGGGGTCGTCCCTGCTGAGGGGCCATGGGATGAGGTCTTCCACTGGTCTTCCTCTTCTCTCTGTCAGTTCATCTCTCTGGTCACTGACCATGTTCTCTAGGCAGAGTGTCATTCCGTTGGTGTTACCATTATTCTTCTTCATGAAGGTGGCGTAGCACTCCCTTGCTTTCTTCTGATCTCCTCGGACTTCGCCTACCCCATTTTCGGTGGGAAACTTCATCTTCAGGTGGAGTAGCGATATGACTCCTCTAAGGGCTATCAGAGATGGTCACCCTAGGAGGCCGTTGAAGGACACCACGGACTTGACAACCATGAAGTTCACCATGATAATCACTTGTCGAGGGTGTACCCTGAAGGTGACGGGTAGTTCTATGGTACCTCTGATGGAGGTGGTGGCACCTGAGAATCCATGGAGGTAAGTGAACTTTGGTTTGAGCTAATCGTCCCTGAACCCGAACTGTCGATAGGCATCTAAGGAATGTATGTCTACAGATGCCCCTGTGTCTATCAGTACCCTGTGTACAGGTCGGTTGGCTACCTCCACCTGTACTACTAGGGCATCCTCATGTGGGAAGCTTAGTCCTTTCAGGTCTTCATTCGAGAGGGAGATCACTGTCTCGGTCTTCGCTATCTTGCTTGGCTTCTCTGCCACTCTCACGAACCTGGCATGGGCTTTAGCCTTTCTGATGGACTCTTGCCCCGATCCTCCAAGTATGGTGAGGATGGGAGGTCCCTTGGTGCCACTAGATTCTGTTGCATCTCTCCGCTCTTCTGGGCGGTCTCTCTCTCGATCTGTTCTTCTTTCTTCCCTTCTCGGTTCTACTCTGTCTCCGTCACGACCTCTGTCTCCTTAGCCTGAGCGGTTATCACGTCTCCCCTTCACATACTTGTTCAAGCTTCCTGCTCTTACAAGTTTTTCTATCTCTTTCTTCAACTGATAGCACTCCTCTGTGTCATGCCCTTTCTCTTTGTGGAAGAGACAGTACTTGTTAGGGTTTCGCTTCTCTGGTCCTGCTAGCATAGGTCGTGGCCAACGGAGTAGGTCACGGTCTTGGATTTGCATGAGGATCTGGGACCTGGTGGTGTTCAGTGGGGTGAACTCAGGGCTGCTTGCCCTCTCACTTCTCTCTGGGAGACGGTCAGTCCTCCCAGATGGGCAGTCGCCCTTCTCTTGTCGACGCTCTATCCTCGACCTCTTACTTTCTTTGCGGTCATCAGGTGCTAACCTCTTGTTGTCCTGCGGCTTGGCCTCGATTATCTTCGTTCTAGCTTGTAGTACCTCGGCTATATTTGTAAACTCGTTGCATTGCTCCAAGAGCTCTTTCATAGTCCTGGTCTCATGACGTGCCAGGTTCTTGATCAGATCCAGGTCCCTGATACCTCCTGCCAAGCTGCATGCTGGGTCTGGTCATCCAAGTCACGAACCTCCAGGGACTCCTTGGTAAACCTGCTAACATACTCCCTGAGAGATTTCCCAGGGTTTTGTACCACGTTCAGTAGGTTGACGGTGGTCTTCTTCTACTTGACACTGCTCTGAAAGTGGGTGACAAACTGTTCGCATAGCTCCGCAAACGAGCCTATAGATCTCGGTCGTAGCCTGGAGAAGCATGCTGTGGCTACTCCTTTGAGGGATGCAGGGAATGCCCAACTGGAGACCACATCCGACCGACTATACAGTGTCATCATGCCATTAAAGTAGTTGATGTGGTCATTAGGGTCCATGGTACCACTGTAGAGTTCAAAGGTAGGTAGTCAAAACCTGGAAGGGAGCGTGGCTGTCTAGGTATGGAATGTGTCTCGCCTTTGGTCTGCTTCTTCAACCCTTCCAGCTTCTCATCCAGGTCGCGGAGTCTTTGATCAAGCTCCTCATCCCGTGTCTGTCCCTCACGCCTGGCAGGACGTTCACTGCGACCTCGTTCACGCTCTCTCCTGGAGGTCCCCTCCTGCCTTGAGTGTTAGTGGGATGGTGAATGGTCACCCCGTGATGAACCCTGTCGCGAAGGTGAGGAGCTTTCCTCTCTGTAGGTCCGCCTTCGTTGTGGTATGTGACCTTCTTCAAGTCGACCGTCGAACACAGACCTCCGGACCGATCTCTCCGGGCTAGGCACCCTCGCCCTGGGTGTTGGTGTCCTCCCACGCTCTGACCGTGGCGGGAGGTCTCTGGTTCTCCTGGGACGCTGGGAAGGCTCCCCCCGCTGCGGAGTGGGGGTTGCCTGTCGCGCAAGCCTCTCTGATCCCACGCCCCTGGGAGATGATCTCCTAGGGTTTGGCTCTTGTCGAGGTACGGACTCTGCCCTTGCTGACGGCGACGTCCTTCGGCGGTGAGACGTCGCATGCTATGTCAAGTAGTCTCGAAAGAGTTGCCGTTCTTCAAGGATATGTCACTACAGGTTGTTGATCTGACCCGCAGTTGCTGGTGCATTGGGGTCAGGTATCACCTCCACCACCACATCGTCTGCCTCATCATTGTTGGGCTCGTCGACCACAAACTGGTCATTAAGGGGGATCTCTTCCTCCAGAGGGACATGGTCCTGGTCATTGGCTTTGCGGCAAGAGCACTTTGGGGGTAGTGATCCATTCCTCGCTACGTTGTTGGTGGAGGTAGTCTTCCTTCGTGCCATTGATTGAATATGGAAGCGAGCTAGTAGATGTAATGGCTAGCGTCGTTCCCACAGACGGCGCCGGTCTGTTGCGTCAAGAAATCGTCGAGCAGTCTTGCGAGTGCCGTCACCTACAAGTGAACCAAGGGGTCAACAAAGAGAACCGGTGTGGTTCCGGCCTGGGGCTCTCCGATGCCAAAGTTAGATCTGCTGAGCAAACAGATGAATGCAGAATTCAATATGAGTTCTTTTTCTTCCTCTCAGGGTGGTGTACCTTTCCTTTTATAATGGAGTATGACAATATGGAGAGTCCCAGTTTGATGGCGAGTGTGCCGTTGAGTGGATAGAGGCCCTGGGTAGCAGGGCTCTATCCTGATTGGCCATCTCCCCGAGGGAGGGAGTGTCCTGGTGGTGTCAAGATCCTTGGTGGATAGATACTCGCGTGTGGTGATAACGTCATTGGCGCTTGAATTCATTTGGGTGACGTGACTTCTAAGCGGGGGCCCAGAGTCCTGGTGGTGGCATAAGTCTGCAGTGATACAATTGGGTCATAGACGAATGGCATCGGTGTCCGTATACATCACGTCTACGTCCACGATGCCGCGACTAGGTGTGACACCATGCCTGGGTGAGAGACCGCTCCTGAGTGAGGCCGCGCCTGGGTGCAGGCCACGCCCAGGTGAGACCCCCGGTTGGTTCTCCTTGGTTCTGAAATCGATCGCTTTGTGATATGTGACAGCCGCTGATTGGTTCGATGAATCTTGGATGTATCAAATCCCTTTTAATTTCACTTTTCAAATACCAACTTCTTTCTTTCTTTTCATATAATAAGAATGGATTCTGTATCGAACTCCTTTTTTTTTTTTTTTACGTTAATACCGAACGGTCGAAACTGCGTTCTTTGTCGTTCTTCCATTCTTTGAGAACCAAAAAAAATCAAAATCTGTTAGAAAAAACGATAAATTAGTGAAATTATCGAGCAAAACCGGTGAGAAGGTATCCGTTCTGAGAAAGCAACTTGCGCAGAGGAGGGGAAGAGAAGTGGAAGAGAAGGAGCGGCGTTTTTTGTCGTTCTTCCATTGTTTCAGAACAAAAAAAATAAATATCTGTTAGAAGAAACGACAAATTAATGAAATTATCGAGCAAAACCCGTGAGAAGGTATGGGTTGCAGAGGAGGGGAAGAGAAGTGGAAGAGAAGGAGCGGCGTTCTTTGTCGTTCTTCCATTTTCTGAGAACAAAAGAAATCAAAATCTATTAAAAGAAACGACAAATTAGTGAAATTATCGAACAAAACCCTTGAGAAGGTATGGGTTTTGAGAAAGCAACTTACGCAGAGGAGGGGAAGAGAAGTGGAAGAGATGGAGCGGCGTTCTTTGTCGTTCTTCCATTCTTTCAGAACAAAAAATCAAAATCTGTTAGAAGAAACGACAAATTAGTGAAATTATCGAGCAAAACCGGTGAGAAGGTATGGGTTTTAAGAAAGCAACTTACGAAGAGGAGGGGAAGAGAAGTGGAAGAGGACGAGCCGCAAACCTGCAACTGCGCCCTTCAAGGTAAGAATGTTCATGCTTGAATCTCATCTCTCTCTCTATCTCGCTATCTCATTCTCTTTGCTTTTCTCTGTCTCGCTCTCTCTCTCTCTCGGTCGTCCTTGTTGTGTAGATTTGACAAGATTTTCATTTTTTCCTTCCTGCTCAGGAATTGGATCAACATCCCTAATATTTGAAGGAGTCAGCCTAAAATGGTAAATGATTTCTCGTTTATTGCCTGTAAGACATTCAAAAATGTATCTTGATAGTTAGCATTTGCTCTTGCAATGCCTGCGAGAATATAAAGTTTAATGATAATTTTTTTCTCACTCTGCTATCAAGTATGCGAAGGTGATACCTTTCCTTAGGCAAAAAGGCATTATAAATGTTCCTCTTTTATTCATTTGAAGGGTACTGGGCTCTTTCCATGCCATACCGCGTTGTTGTTGCCCTGTTTATATTTGTGACATGTTGTAGAGGGTTGACTCTTTGTACCTACAAAATGAATATCCTGAAAACACTTCAGCTTCATCTTCTAAGTTGCATTTGCTTAAAATTATAGTTCTGTAGTTGTTCTTCCTTAGTTTAACTTATCAAATCGGATGTACTCGTGGAAACTGTAATGCTCTTTCACATGGACATAGTTGACTTCTCTGTTTTACTGCACACCACCTCAACGATGTTCGGACCTGCTCTAACTCCACAACCACTACCTACTTGATTGTTCTTTTCATTTTCCCATCATTACAACTAAGCTTCCATTATCTATTAGAGTAGTTCCATTCTTCTTTTGTCTCTTACCACTCTCTTACAAAACAAATTTGTCGGAAAATTCAATTTTAGGAAGTACATGTAAAGCCCTAACATGTAGCTTTTGGATTTAAAGCATCTGAGGGCCTGATTATTAATTCTTTTTACTTTGCTGGAGTGTATTGTTATTACTATTATAATACCATCTTAATGTTCTGTTTGGTGTTCACAGAATATTGTAGTTGGATCTCATATACACTGCTCTCAATTACTCTCACAGATGTATTCATTGAAGAGCTATAGTGCTTGCTTAAGGGAGGCAACCTTACAGCTGCCACATTTTGGAGGCACCAGTAACCATAATAGGTCTCTCTCTCTCTCTCTCTCTTTTCCTGAAGAAGATCCATTTGCCTTATTTATGTTTAGAACTTGATGAATGTAGTTATTATTGGAGATGAATGCGCAACCACGAGGAAGAACTCAAGCAAACAACCACACACAATGCAAGGAATTTACCGTGGTTTGGCAAGGTTGCCTACATCCACTCGAGAGAATTAAAGATTTTCACTATTTCCTGAAAAACTCTCTACACCCCTCTCCACCTCATAAAGTGTTCTCCTTTGCTTGTTCATAGGGTTTTCCACATAGAGACAATATATAGGAAAACCCAAAACCCTAATCCCGACATAAGTACAATTATATTCCCGTACATGTAATTGGTCCAAAACCCATCCCAATTACAAACACAGACCAATTACAATTATGTGAATCCGCTGAATACAAGACACACCCAACCCCAACAGTTATTAATTTTTCTCCTGGCAAATTTCAGATTATAATATGGTTAGTCTAATAAAAAAGATAGGAAGGTGGTTCAATTTCATTATTTATCTATTCATTTTGATTAACATTCCTATATCTGAATTAATAAACATCTGTTGTATACTCATTATGCCTCTAAAATTTATTTTATGATGCTTATGTCCCACCTTAAATTGTTGAGTGTTTGGGCTGGGGGAATAGATGGAATATCTACTTAACTTTTTATTGGAGGAAATTTGCTTTTTAACCCCCCCCCCCCCTTTCTTTTCTTTTTTTTTGGGGGGGGGGGGGGTTTCTGGTTGTGTCTGATGTTTAGCTACAAAACTATGCCAATTATTGCACTAAATTCTTTCTATGTTCATTAAACAGGAGGAATGTAAGATGGTGTTCTCCAGAAGCAGCCATTCAGCAGGATTTCCATCTTCCAATGCGCAATCTTGAGGTCAAAAACAGGTAATTCATTATAAATTTAACAGAAGCCTCTCCTAGATTGTTTTATTCTCGACCACCAATTCTCACCAACCACTTTCTATATTGACCTTGTGATTTTATTTAATTTTTACAGTTCTTGATTTTTTTCATATTCTATTGTATAACTCTTCTCAGCCTATATCTCCTATAAATGGGATTGGAATTGAGCCTTTAGTTTTCCATCTAATTCATTAAAAGAGAGTCCCAGTGCATGAGGCTCCTGCTACTGCAGGGTTTGGGAGTGGCAAATTTATGCAGCCTTACCCCCTGCTTCGCAGGAGAGTCTGTTTCCAAGTTTTGAATCCGCAACCAACAGGTTGCAATAGTGCAACTTAACTGTTGCACCAAGGTTCACCCTCTTTTCATCTCAATTCATTGAAAAAATTGAATATAAATTTATAACCAACATCCAAACTTTGTTTTCTTGTAGTTGGAGTTTGGTATAATTCTAAGTGGGAAAATTTATACATATGAGTTGATTATACTTTTTCCATTGTGCTTTGTTAAATATGCCCCCTTTTTTTATGTTTTTAATTTTTTTCTCTTGGACTCTAATTCATTAATAGAACACTTGATCTTGTTGTCCATTTGAAGTCTTGAGGTGTAACCAAGGTTTTAAAGACCGGTATCGGAGGCTTGATCGGTGGCTGCCAATCCTGATGTGATCTGGACAATCAGCCTGATATCTTATTGATATCCACTAGTATTGGCTGGTTTTTGATAGATTTGTGATTCGAGGGGGGGTTGATGCAGATTCATCACCAAAATGGGCTTCTTTTATTAGGAATAAGTCTAGGGTTGGGTTATATAGTTATATACATGTTGGGCCTTTGATCCCATGAGTTTTCTATGTAATAGACCACTTTTATGGGCTTGAAGTTGGGGTACATGAGTTGCATACGGGATTAGCCCTATACTTAGTTTATTTTCATGTTTTAATGTTTTAAATTGAATAAATTGAAACCAGTGGTTCAATTTAAGTGATTTTATTAGGTTTTCTTTTAGTTGTTTAGTTGGGCAGGATTAAGACTCTATTTTGAGTCTATTTTAGTTTCCTAGTCTTTTTAAGTTACCAGGTTAAGGATTGGGTTAGGCCTTTCCTTTTTAGTGTAGGAGTCTATTTTTGAGTCTTTTATATAAGGTTGTAAGGGGGTAAAGTATTGAAGATGAATTTGATTAATAAAAAAAGGGGAAAATTTCACGGACACCCCCTGTAAGTATACAATATATCACGAACACCCCAAACTTTGGAAAAATATCACAAACACCCCTTAATTTATGTTTTTGTTTCAACTTAGTCCACTTTGTTAGGTCTGTGCAGTTAAGTTGCTGTTAGTTTTTTTATAATGACCAAATTACCCTTATAAAAAGATGAACTTACCATAATACCCTTAAGGGTAAAACCCCAAATTTACCCCAAAATAAACACCACCTTGTTTTCACTGGGCACACCATTCTCTTCCAATGTTTTTGCTGGGCTGAAGGAGGAAGACGCAAGAACAGGGAACTTCTCTAGGCAATCGACGCCATATTTGGAATGGAAGTTTCTGAAATATGGTTTTGTGGATTCAGGCATACAGCTCCATTAGGAATAAAATCCCGCTTGTGTAATCTGAAGGATGAATAAGTAAACAATTTTTCTCTTTTAGTTGTTATCAGGTGCTGCAACTTCTAATTTTGCAGGAGTTTCTCTAAGTTGGAGTTCAGGGTATTGAGTTTCTGATTTGAGATTTCCAATGATAGAACAGTTTTTTTAAGTGGTTGCTATTCATTTATAGGCAGGGGGATTTTAAACCAGAAACCTATTATCCTAAGCTCCTCTTCTTATTCGATAGCCTTCTCTCTAATTTTCGTTCATACCTCAATAAAGGGCTCGTAACCTGCTGGCCTTATGGGCTTTAGGGTTTCCTAGACTCACATCAATCAAAGACCAGAATTGCATAATGCAGAACAGTCTAAGGATTTCAGTGACAGAGCATTCATCTTCCTAGCTTCATGACTACTTAACCTTATGGTTGGATACAGAGTAGCTTTTAATTGACAAATCTAAATGGCTGCTCTCTCAAATTAGAACTTGCTACCTTCAGCATCTAATAGCAGTTATACATACGCACATGCTTGGGTAGTAGAGGAACTTGGGGTGTTATGCCTCCAGCTTTTTAGTTCATTGTTACTTCTTGTTTGTAGGATATGAAAGTAGGAAGATGAGATGAGATGAGATGGGGTGGGGTGGCGTGGATGGGGCTGTAGAAATATTGTGCAAATTTATCATTGAAGATCTCCAAAACCCTTGATTCAATTGCAACAAAGTATTTTCAGTTGTATCTTGCCAAAATACCACTTGTTCTCCACATTATAACTTCTTAAACCTGGTGCTGAAGCCCACCATGTCCTCTGCAGCAGTCTTCTAAAAGGAGTCAACAACAGCAACTTATCAGCCTAGAGTTACTTTGGTTTTGCAATTTAGTTTCTATTTATGTTAGTAAGGTTCTAGAAGTTATATTGCAGGTTTGTTAGACTAATTTCCAGTTGTTTCTAGGCTAGTTTCTAATTCTAGTAAGAGTTGTTTTTGGAAAGTTTGTACTTCCTACCCAATCAACCAATGATATCCCTGCCCTGAGAATAGTGTTGCCGGAGAATAAATTGCCGCACTTGATTGTCGCCGGAGCTGGAGCTGGCGCAGGTGGTGGTAGCCCAAAATGGTTTGCATCAATTCTCCCTTGGCAAAGATGCTCCAACAAGCTCCAACGGTAAGAATAAGGAAGATGATGCGATAAGAGTTTTAACTTTATTGAAATTACTAAGGGGGGTAAAATGGACATTTTAACTTTGGATGCTAACTGTGCTTAATGTCAGGGGGTAGGTTGATATTTTGCCAAAGTTTGGGGTGTCCGTGATATGTTGTATACTTACAAGGGGTGTCCGTGAAATTTTTCCTAAAAAAAACTCTTGCTTGCTGTCATTGCTGCTGCTGCCCTGCTCTGTTGAGTGTTGCCTTGTGAGTCATAACAAAGTGAATGGACTGGTGGATCTCCAGTTGACTCCTTACGTCTTGTAGACCGAGAGGATCTGTTATGAGGGATTGGTGGATCTCCAATCGACTCCTTGCATCTTGTAGATCTGGAGGACCTGCTTCTAGTCTACAAGCTGCTGCCATTGAAGACCTGCAACTCCAAGTAATTGTTTCGCATTATTCATCATTCCCTTCTCCTAATCCTCTAACCTAACCCCCATCGATCCCCCTTGCCAATACTCAATCCTTACTACCTTCCTCATCCACCATTAATACCATAGATCCATTAGAACCCTAAAACCTGCAACTATTATTCTTCCCTTCTAGAAGGTCATATGTAAGGTGATTTTCGCGAGAATTCTGCCCAGCCAAATCTAACCGTTAGAACCTGTTAAAATTTTGATCGAATCTTCCTCAAACCCTAAGAGAGACTCAATCCAAATTTCAGTACCATCCACCCAGCCGATTGTCTGAAATTACACTTTTATCCCTCTCTCCTATCTTTACTAGGAAACCTCCATAACTCCAGATTTAACCATCTGATTTAGCTGTAACTTTCAGCATATATTCCCCTCAACTCTACCCACACTCGACCTAAATATTAAGCCCATTCAACCACCTGATTTCTTATCCTAGATTCCATCATCTTCCAACTTTCAAAACCTTAATCCTAGTTGCTGCCCAGATCCATCTAACCTACTTCCACCCATCCAAAACCCTTAAAACCTAGTTCATTAGACTCCCCTACACCTGCCTAGCTTTACCATATAAGACTTACCCCCATTTCCCTAAACCTAACTCTAAATTTGACCTAAATCCTCAAACCTGTCCAATCAAACCAGCAGTTGTACAGGTCCTGGTTGTCTGGCTCCTAGTAGGTCTCCTACCTATCTAGGACTACATTAGGGGTTGATAGAATAACCACCCAATTAAGATCCCAAGCTAACCCAACTCAGATAACCAACCCAATAGTTAACAGAAAGTTCAACTTTCCCACATGAGAGTCAAATTCTAGGAATCAATCACAAATATAGAGAATAGGGATCATTCAAAAGATGGAATTGAGTTAACGGTCAAATTTAAAGTAACTAGAAGTTTACTAAAATCTGAAGGTGAAAACCAGAAATCAATGGAACTCAATTAAATCAGATAAAACCAATAGAACAAATTGAAACTTGGATCGAATCTCCCTTTCAGCAGTCTAAATCATTCCCCAAAATATGAGATCAATCAGATGGCTAGATTGAAAGTAATTTAAAAAAAAATCAAATATGAAATAGAGAAGTTGCAGAAATAGAAGATTTTTAAGTAACAGCAGTTTAAAGACCTTAGAATCAGTCAAAACTTGGGCCGAGTTCTACTCCTAGGCAGCCCTTGAAAACCCCAAAAGATGGGCTCAATCTGATCTCCAGATCAGCCTGCGGTTGCAAAGAATTTAGGCTGAAATATCAAATGAAAACAGAGGTGCCGCAGGTTAACAAAGGTGGGGTTAAGGGGTTTTAAATTAACAGGATAATATATCTAATGTAACCACAGATCTGAGAATATAAACTGATAGAAACCCAATTATTAAAACTATGATCAGGTGTGCTAATTGATAAGAAGAAGAAATCAGTAGCTGGAGTGAAATAAGACAGACTATGAGAACAACTATGAAGAACTCAGGTTTCCCAGCCAACCAGATCAGATTCTGTTATGTGCCTAATGGGGGCCACTCTAGTGTATGGGCGCTAGATTGGGCCAGCCTAGTATGGGATAGGTTAAAGGGCTTGATTGAACGCGTTCCATCAGCTTCAGAGCTTTTGGCGTATCGGTCAAGTACCTAGCAGATTCCTTCTGTCTGAATAGCCTTACGCCATGCTAACTCTCTCAGGACTTGCAGAGCAAAACTTCAGTCTCAATCACGAGGAGCCTTGGCTCTTACAAAGTTTAAATAGAAAAGCGGCAAGGTTACTCCTATTCTGAATGGGAAAACTAAATCCTTGTCTAAGTAAAAGAAAACATAGTTTAACTAGGAAACTTAACAAATCAACTTAGACAACTCAATTTAAAACTTAAGTAACTAAACTAATAAGCCCACGAATTGGGATGGACCACCTAGCCGAGAGCTAGACCTTCAATGGGGGCCTGATGCCCCTTTTCTTTTTGCAGAAATAAATTTTCAGCTCCTTCACCCCTGCATCAATTGGTGACCACCGATCTCCTTTTGATCCGGTCAGTTACGCATAATCCTTGAAACCATGGGTAGTGCATCTTATTGGTATTGATTTCCTTTTGGGCAAACTGGCAAAAAAATGTTCAAGAGAACAGAAAAAATAACAAGATAGCGGTCATTTGGTACTGATTGCTATGTAGGGCATGCTGTCTTTAAAAAAAATGCCATACTTGCGTTGTATACATGCAGTATTTACAAGAAAATTTTCTCATTGCTTGGGAAATGGCTTTGTTGATTTCTTAGGGAGAAATAGGCTCTTTGGCCTTTGGCATATTGTGATTACATCAGCATGACTTTGGCTGGTGGGATTCCAACCTCCCTCCTAGATTGACCATTAATGCTCCTTGGAAGAATATACATTAGGTGCTTCCTTTTTCCCCTTCATGTATCAGATATCATGTAGGGAAGGGGTTATAGGATCTGGTTTTGGGAGGACATTTTATGGGTCAGACCACCCTTATGATGGGTTTCCTAAAACTTTATTCCGTATATAGCTCCAGGAACAAGCCTATTGAGGTTTGTTTTTGTTTGTCAGATAGTGGCATGAGCTTGAACCTGGGGTTCAAAAGGTTGCTTCGGGGATTTTGAGGTTGACATTGTTCAGTTCCTTGTTGAGTGCCTTCGGGATGTTTTCCTTATTGAGAATGAGCAGGATTCAAAGATTTGGATTCGTACTTCTAGTGGTTGCTTCACATCAATCTAGATCTTTTTTTGAAAGCCCTGTGGAACTTATTTTATCTTGAGGATCACTATCACCCTCTGGGACCATACCCTTTTAAATCTATATGGAGATTTCATGTCCCATCTAAGTTTAAAGCTTTGGGGCAGGATTGCTCACAGAACGGTCTCACTGCTATCTGTTCCTAAAGAGATCCAAGTCGATATCTCTCCTTTGTACATATACATGGACAAGGCCGTGTTATACATGGATACCGGGGGTTAGACATTGACTTCGGCAAAATTTAATTACTGAGACATGTTTATGTCTGAACTCTTTACTTGATCTAACTGTTACTCATGATAACATTTTTGGCATATGTTTGACGCTTGAATGAGACATGGTATTGGTCCATTGGATGTGGCTGAAAGGGAGTGCCCTTGTGCATTTCCTAGTCGATCGTCTAATGGAGTGTGGTCGAACCTTCTAATAAGTTCAGAACCAGTCCAAGATAACAGGATCACAGCACCCAAAAGTGATCAGATTTAAGAGAAAATTTCAGAACTCAAAATAGACTAGATACTGCTGATTAGAGAAGTCCAAAACAAATTAAAGTTATTGTAAACAGGGGTATCACTGGTCTGTTTTGACTACAGTATATGAGTATTAACTCAGGTTCTGTGATGCCCGAATGATCAGCAATAAGTTGTCCTCAGATAACCCATATGAACAGCAGAAACTAAATTGAAATAAACTACATATACTCACTTAAAATTGCAGAGACAAAATAGAGGAAATAAGATAGAAGAAAAGGGATAAAACTTGAAGAGTCTCACCCATAGCCTAGGCTAGTATTTCACCAACCACCCCGGCATCTCACTACAACTATTTCTCCCACAGAAGAATGGTAAAAACCACATTTCATTCAATTTTTTATTTCAAATGCTTACAGGTAGCTCCTTTTATAGAGAGGCTGAAAGGGTTCTAGATCCTCATTGGAATTTCCTTCTAGACTTAATGGTATGTACATTTCCAAGGACTTACATTGAGACATCTTTCAAGATAATTAATGAACTTTACATTTTGAAAATCTTTCACAACTAACAATGAAACTTACCTACTGACATCCGCGAGGCTTCACAACTTTAGAAGACTAGATACAACTAACTAGTTAAATTCGTATGGACCACTTATCCCTCATATATGGGCTTTCAAAATAGGCCATTACAATAGAAACCATAAAAATACTATAAGCCCATGGCCTTGTATGACCCATTAGGCTCCTTATTTAACCCAATAGAGTAGGATTTGGGCTTGCTTCGGCATGAATGCTTGTGCTGGAACCTCTCTTGATCTGCATCATCGTCTCCCTTTAATTTCAGCATGTGGTTCCGATAGTTTTTTTACCCGGGGATACTTGGTAAAATGAAACAGAAGTTACAAGATTGGACAGACTTGCCTATATTTTCTAAGACCTGTAACAGCTAGACCATAACATGTTCCGATGTTTGCACCAATATTCTTCATAAATTTTTAAACGGATATTAAAGTTTCTTGATGTTGATGCAATTGAATTGCTCTTATTGAGTCTGCCAAGTTATATTGCTTGATGTTAATGTTTGTTTAGATGGTCCATACAAACCTTGAATTTCCTCCTGAAAGTAGAATAAAAAATCTAGTGCGTTCAGCAATGTGAAGTATGGAGCAGTTGGTTGTCCAGTATGTTGACATCTAAAAAGCATATTGTACATGAATATTCTATATAAAGGAAGATGAAAATATTAAATAGCTTTGCTTACGAAATAATTACAAATGAGAGGACCAAAGCCATTTAAGAATTAACAAGGAAATGAATGAGAGAGAGGAATGAAGAAGTTATTATAGAGAAAAATGTAGATAATTGAACAGGATAAAAGTTCATTAAACATTGGAGTACCGTAAGAATCTTACCAGTCCTGTACACTGCGAATTTTGTGTCTTTGGATGAATTATTATTTTGTGTTTTACTCATGCTTATTTTGTTTCATGATTAATGTTCCTTTTAATTGCAGGACTTTGGTTGAGGAGATACAGTCAAGTAGATTAATGAGTGCCACTAAGACTCCATATCTACCTGATGGCAGAATTGACCTTGAAGCTTACGATGCCTTGGTGCATATGCAAATTTTAGGTGGTGCTGATAGTGTGCTAGTGGGTGGCTCAACAGGTGAAGGGCAACTGATTAGCAGGGAAGATCAGATCATGCTCATTGGGCACACAGTTAAATCTTTTGGCGGATTGACTAAGGTGATTGGATACACCGGAAGCAACTCAACAAGTGAAGCAATCAATGCCACTGAACGTGGTTTTGCTGTTGGGATGCATGCTACCCTTCACATCAATCCTTTTTATTGCAGGACATCCATGGAAGGTATGGTTGCTCATTTTGAGGCCGTTCTTCCCATGGGGCCTACCATTATCTACAATAATCCATCTAGGACTGGTCAAGATATTCCTCCTGCTGTTGTCCGCACCATTGCCCAGAATGCTAACATGGCTGGTATCAAGGAGTGTGTGGGCAACGATAGAATCAAAGAGTACACTGGTGAGGGAATCGTGGTATGGTGTGGCAATGACGAAGAGTGTCATGACGCAAGGTGGGACTATGGGGCCGTTGGAGTGTCATGTGTTGCCAGCAACTTGGTTCCCCGATTGATGTGGGAGCTAATGTTTGAGGGCAAGAACCCTTCTCTGAATTCAAAGCTCACACCTTTGTTTGATTGGTTGTTATATGAGCCTAACCCCATTGGTGTGAACACAGCTCTAATGCAGCTTGGTGTGGTCAGGCCCGTGTTTCGGCTGCCTTATTTACCTCTTCCTAGAGCAAGGAGGGTTGAATTTGTGAATATAGTGAAGGAACTTGGACGTGAGAATTTTGTGGGAGATAGAGATGTGCAAGTTCTCGAAGATGATGATTTTATCGTGGTCCGTCGGTATTAAGTATGGTATCCTGTTAGTTGACCTTTCTGATGTTTACATGGCTATGTTCGCTCTGGAAAAGGCCCATTTGGGAGGTACAACAGTGACATTGCATTAGCATCCTTCTTTTATGGTTTGGGAACTAGTTTTATGACTCTTGCCTTATAAATAATGTTCTTTTATTTGGTCACTCTTTCAACAATAGGGATTGCAAATGAGAGGTATGTTCAAGCTGTCTGATTTTGGTTATTTGAATTTTTGTTGCTTGGTTTAGGAGATTTTTATTTTGCGGATTCAACCAATGGTGCTGGATCGCATCATCAATTTTCAATTGAGAGAAATCTATCTCAATTCTCAACTTCCAATGGCTTGTGTGTACAAAACCAGGCACATCGTATGATATATTAGGTTTAAGACATTATGCTTTGTCACATTTTTCCCCCTCTGTGGTGTTCTTGTTTGGTAGCCAATTTCAGTCCTTGCCAAAACATGTGTCTATTAGTTAAACAAGTGATTGCCAGCTGGCTATCACCATCAGGTAAATTGTGGATGTTATAAAGAAATTTCACTAATAACATTGCCTTGTCCCCTTATCCCAACTAAACTAAATGGGGTTGGTTACATGGATCTTCACTCTCCAATTAGTTATATTTGAAGTCATATATGATACAAGGCCTAAGCTATGCATGTATTTCCTCATTTCTCCTATAACTCTTTTACTTCCTTCAAGTTGAATCAAATTACTCCTTTGTACTGGAGTATCCCAAGGCCCTATCACCTCAAATGAATATCTCGTAGATTATCATGTATCAGAGTTATTTCTACACCAGCTCTAATATTATCATTCATTAATTTATCCTTTCTAGTTTTGTCATTGATCCATCTCAACATCTTCATCTCCACCACACTAAGTTTATTTGTATGATGTCTCTTAACTCCCCAACATTCTGCACCATACAAGCAAGTTGCTTTAAATATGTTTTACATCCCCTTCGCAGAAAAAAAAAAAAAAAGAAAGAATAGTAATGGGTCAACAGACACGAGTATTTTTACTGTACTTAAGAGTGGGTATGGATTATTTCAAAAATACCCTTACAATATTTTTCTGCCTAATCGTCTGGTTCATCTTTCTTTTGTCCTCTATTTGAAGGAAAAAAAGACACATGGTTGTTCGTTTTCCTAATTGCAATAGTTGGAACCCATCTTAGTAAGAGCTAATGCCACAGGGTTTTAGGAATTGGTATTGGCCGTGCCCAATGTGGATGATACGATATGGATATGAGTTTTTTTTTTTTTATTAAAAAAAAGATATTTTGATTGAGTAACTAATTTTCGTTGGCGATTGATAGTTGTGGACTATATCCCGGTGATATAAGACATCCTGATGATATAAGACACTAATTTCAATCATTTGAGATATGCTTCTTTTTTTTTTTTTTCCCTTCAAATCACAAAACTAGTGTATATTACTTATTGTTTTGTATCAATTAATAAGTAGGAACACCACAACCTTGATAAATTAAGATTATTTTAAGGTATGTTATTATTAAGTTAGCAGCTAAAATTAAAAGAGTTAAAAAATGAAAGGTTTGACCTTAGCTCCTTCATAAATTAAGATTATTTTAAGGTATATTATTATTAAGTTAGCAGGCAAAATTAAAAGAGTAAAAAAATGAAAGGTTTGACCTTAGCTCCTTCATAAATAAATTAAGATTATTTTAAGATATATTATTATTAAGTTAGCAGCCAAAATTAAAAGAGAAAAAATAAAGGGTTTGACCTTAGCTCTCATGACCTTGAATCTTAGAATTATATAATATATAAGTTTTAAGATGTATATTTGTTCTGGTTCCACCGGTTCCTAATTAGTAGATCTAAAATTGGACCAATAACTTATCAGTAGATTCGAAACCAGACCAATAAGTTATTGGGCAGATTGGTTTTGGTTCTTAGTGGGCAAGTTCCCAGTTCAGGTCCGAAATTGACACCCATAACCCAGGGTTTTAGGAATTAATATCAGTCGACACTGATACCAAACTGATTCTGCATCAATGATACAATATGGATAAAAGGTTAAAATGATAAAAATATCGTATCTAATTGATATCTTTTAAGGATAAAAAACATTCGACATGGCTCATATGGATTAATACCTATTCATTTTTTTTTAGTTTTATTTTTTTTTGTGGTGAAGGGATTGATTCCGTCTACCAATAGAATTAAAGTCTTCATGAGTCACCCAAGGAAGTGAGGCAGATACTCAATTAATGGGACTCCCCACAATAAATATAGAGATGTGATATGTGCCATCAAGGAGGTTCTTCTCAAGATGGGGTTTAGTGTGTATTGGTTATCTCTTGTCATGGAATGCATCTTGTTTGTGTCTTTTAATATTTTGGTTAATAGAACGGATAGAGGAGTAATTGTTCCTATCAGGGGGTATTCAATAAGGAGATCCTCTATCTCTGTTTATTTTTATCCTATGTTCTCAGGGCTCTTAGGTTCCTTCTATCCAAGGCCGAGGATGTACATCTCATCCACGGCATCAATGTTTGCAATAGCATCCCTCCTTTATCTCATTTGTTATTTGTTGATGTTAGTCTGTTTTTTCCTGAAGTCAACCTATAGGAAAAACATAATCTCAAAACTTGTCTTGAGTTATATTGTGAAGCAAGTGGCCAATCTATTAATTCTTGGAAATCCAACGTTACATTCAGTCCCAACACTCCCTCTCAGATCAAGAGTGGTTTCCCAGAATTGTTAAGTGCAATGATGGCCCCTCCAAATATCTTGGTCTCCCTACAGACTTTGGGACTTCCAAATCCCAAATGTTTAAGGAGATTAAAAACAAAGCCTGCAATAGAATATAGGGATGGAAGAATCATCTCCTCTCCCATGCTGGGAAGGAGGTGTTGATTACATCTGTGGCTTGCTCTATTTTTACCTATGCGGAGTCCCATTTCAAACTTCTGGTTTCTCACCACAATGACATTAGGAAGGCAAAATCAAGGACTGGTCAAGATATTCCTCTTACCTGCAAGGGAGAGGAGCTCAAGCTGCCTAGCTTCTTCTCTCATCTCATCTAAACCTCTTAAACTCCTTTTAATATCGCTTTCCAAATCCCAACTTCTATCTCTCTTTCTTTGTATGTAATAATAATGAAATCTGTATCGCATTGTTCTGGAGTAATGGTGTTGGATCCCATCATCAATTTTCAATTGATGAGAGTAATATATCTCAGCTTCCAATGGCTTGTGTGTATAAAACCAGGCAAATCGTATGATATATTAGGTTTAAGACATTGTGCTTGTCACATTTTTCCCTCGTTGGTGTTCTTATTAGGTAGCCAATTTCAATCCTTGCCAAAACATGCGTCTACTAGTCAAACAAGTTATTGCCATCTGGCTATCACCATCAGGTAAATTGTGGATGTTGTGCTTCCTATGATTGGTTATAGAGAAATTCCACTAATAACAACATAGCCTTATCCCAATTAAATGGGGTTGGTTGCATGGATTTTCGCTCTTCAATTCATTTTATTTGAAGTCATATATGATACAAGGCTTAAGCTATACATGTATTTCCTCACCACTTCTCTTACAAATTTTTTACTTCCTTCAATTTGAATCAAATTACTCCTCCGTATTGGAGTATCCCGAGGCCCTATCACCTCAAATGAATTTCTCATAGCTTATCATGTATCAAAATTATTCCTACACTAGCTCTAATATTATCATTCATTACTTTATCTTTTCTACTTTTGTCATTGATCCATCTCAACATCTTCATCTCCACCACATTGAGTTTATTTGTATGATGATGTCTCTTAACTCCCCAACATTCTGCACCATATAAGTTGCTTTAAATATGTTTCACATCCCCTTTGCAGAAGAAAAAAGAAAAGAAAAAGAAAAGAGTAATAATGGGTCAACAGACACGAGTGTTTTGACCATACTTAAGAGTGGATATGGCCGTACCCAGTGCACAAGGCTCCGAGTAGATATGCATTATTTCAAAAATACCTTTAAAATATTTTTTTGCTTACTTGTCTAGGTCATCCTCCATTGAGTCCTCTTATACCCTTTGCTTCCTAATATTGCAGGAATGATTTGTCCACATCAGCCCGATCATTTTTATACGGCAACAGAGATATTCGATTGAATTAGATTATGGAAATGACACATGGCTAATTTAGATTATGTCCTCTCTATCCAACAGGCTGAATGGATATATTATACGTCCATATGATAGAATAGATATTTTGAGACATTTGAAAAAATAACATATTTTTTGTAAGAATAATTCGCGTCCCCCACTTTTTTTTATACATTGCAATGTTCTGTTGTGGGTCCTCATGTGGTTGCGTTTGTTTTTAATTTCCTAATGGAAGAATATTTTTTGAACATGTTGTAAAGGAGCACACCAATGAGGTGTGATAGAATGAAATCATACTTAAACAAGCCATTTCATATGGAGCGAGAGTACCTTTCCCTAGTGGCTCTGAGAACCTTTCCCTTTAATTTTAGAGAAAATTTTCCTCCATCATAAGAGAAGGAAAACCCACGGTCTAATTGCTAATATTAATACTCCTTCTATTAATTGAAGATTGAAAATATCTTCCACCATTTATGACGCTCATCTCATGTCATACCCGGCTTTTTTAAAACATTTATGTTATTTTTGTTTGTCAACTAAGTATGTCCCGGGGAAGGCTTCGATGGATATCAGGAATTGGCGTTGCCACCTGAGGATAAGATAAGGAAATTTTGGTTATAGCTGGCTATGTTATGCTTTTATATTTTATTGAGATTAAATGACAAATTCATTTTATTTGGAGCTAAATGACAAATTCATTTAATAGCACACTGGTCATTGGTTTCTTTTTATAGGTCATAGGTCTACAAAGGGAAAGAATAAGAGGGAGAGAGGGAAAATTATCTCCTCCAGTTTGTTGACCGGCCCAGTTTCCCAGTTCTTCTAATAGGGGGATGGTAGATCCCACCTGGGTAGAGTGTTTGGGCATGGGTAGAGAGGTCATTTCAGTTCCCCTTTATTAGAGGAACTGGGGAACTGGGCCGGGCAGCCAACAGGAGGTGATAAAGATCCAGGGAGAGAGGGGGGAACATTCCCATGTGCACGGATAGAGATTTGTTGTGCAAGTCGGTGGAGAAAGATAAGTAGGATTGGAGAGAGAGAGAGAAGTTTTATATTTTTTTGGAGAAGAGGGAAAGAATTATGGGAAGAAGTTTTCTGTATGGGAGTGTGGCTTACGCCAGCACTCCCATGTGTCTATCGCTCTCCTCCTTAAAATAAGGGGGCAGCAGTGTCTTTTCCCATAGGGAGGAGAGAGAGAATTAGGGTTGTAAATGGATCGGATTCGATTCGGATAGTGCTATATCCGCATCCACATCCAATTAGCTATCGGACGGATTCGGATAGTGCTAAACGGATACGAACACGGATACAGATCGGATATTTTATCCGTTTACATGTAAATATAACTTTTCGGATAGATATAACCTATCCATATCTATATCCGTATAACTTTCGGACGGATTCGGATAATGCTAAATGAATACGGAAACAGATTTCAACTATTCATTTACACCCGAGAGAGAATCATGGGACATAGAACTTTTCCCAAGAATTATATAGATAAGTTTTATATTAAAATTTGATAATGATAATAAAATAAGGAAAGCAGGTGGTTTGTCTTGATCGTTAAGGAGGGGAGAGGGATTTTAGGACAAAAAGGGTGAGAGCATTGAGAGAAAAGCTTTATATTAAAATATATTAATGGTAATAAATAGGATTTTCAACAAAAGGGAGGATGGATTACGTTTAGATGAATAGGTAGATTTAATAATGGATCTGGTTCAAGAGTCAAGGCTGTCAACTTCAACATTCAAATCTAAATTCATTTTTAATCTACACCGCTAGTTATTGATGGATGTGTTCCTTGACGTGGTCCTTCATTCATTATTGAGCACTCATTGTTTTCTTCTTCTTTATTTCAACATTGTTTGTATTAAGAGAAACGAGACAGAAAGGGTGATGTGGACGAATTCATAAAAAACGAGAAAGAAAAGGTTTTCATAGATCCAACAAATACAATGCAAGGTGAGTGGAATATCACCATATTTTGAGTGTTACCGTATTTTATGATTATGTTTCATTGCATCATGATTTATGTTTAAATGAAATATATTATATAATATATCTTAGAATATATTAAATGATATTTAATCACATTATTTTATATATGATGAGATTTTAAGGTTAATATAAATTACTTGAAAGAAAGATAGAAATAAATGATACGTACTCATGGAAATAAAATTATATGAAATGAAAGGAATAGTAAAGAATTCATGTGACTACCACCCCTCTCCAATAAGGGGTTAGGTATTAGATGAGGTATATAGATACTAGAGTGTGATTCTTTCTAGAGTTACGATGCCTGAAATCAAGAGTAGATCACAGACGTCCTCCCCGGGGTTATGATGCCCGGAATAAAGAGTAGACATAGTATATTCTAATTAGGGGTTTCAACAAAGGGGGAGGATGGATTACGAGGTTAGATGAATAGGTAGATTTAATAATGGATCTGGTTCAAGAGTCAAGGCTGTCAACTTCAACATTCAAATCTAAATTCATTTTTAATCTATACCTTTGGTTATTGATGGGTGTGTCCCTTCATTAATAATTGAGCCCTCATTCTTTTCTCCTTCTTTACATCAACATTATTTGTATCAAGAGAAACAAGACAGAGAGGGTGATGTGGATGAATTCACAAGAAACGAGATAGAAAGGGCGATGGGGACAAATTCACAAGAAACGGGACAAAAAGGGTTTTCATAGATCCAACGAATATAGTGCAAGGTGAGTGGAATATGGTCATATTATTGAGTGTTACCGTATTTTATGATTAAATATGTTTCATTGTATCATGATTTATATTTAAATGAAATATATTATATTATATGTCTTAGAATGTTTTAAATGATATATAAACACATGATTTTATTTATGATGAGATTTTAAGATTAATATGAAATACTTGAAAGAAAGATAGAAATAAATGTTATGTACTCATGGAAATGAAATGTTATGAAACGAAAGGAATGGAATGGTAAAGAACCCATGTGACTACCACCTCTTTCCAGTAGGGGATTTAGGTATTGGATGAGGTGAACAGATACTAGAGTGTGATCCTTCTCGGGATTAAGATGTCTGAAATCAGGAGTAGATCACAGACGTCCTCCCCGAGGTTACGATGCTCGGAACTACGAGTAGACATAGTATATTCTGAGATAGCCCTTCCTAAGGTTACAATGCCTGGAATCAAGAGTAGAGTATTCCATATATACCAATGAGACTAGTCCCTCCCAAGGTTTCGATGCCTAGAATTAGAGATGGACTATCCATTGTTCATTTATATCAAGGTCTTTCCCAAAGTTACGATGCATGGAATAAGGAGTAGACCTTACAGTCATGGCAGTTATGATGACCTCACTTTCTACGTATGAGTGGTAATTCACAATGATGACCAGACCCAATTAATTAAATGATTTGTTTTAAAAAATTACAAGATGAATGATATTTTCATTGAGCATGTCTTCAGTGTTATTTTCAAACGCTATGTATGATTTCATACCTATAATCAAATGTATACTATATTCAGATTCTATCATCCATGTTTCTTGTATCATGATATGACTGTATTCTTCTCACGGGCTTCTTGAGTTCATCCCTCAATATTTTACAACTACAAAATAGGTTCATATGGAGTGTCATTGTACAGAGTGCGTTAAGAAAGTCGGGGAAAATGCATGATACTTCCCAAGTAATGGATCTTTGATTTAGATAATGCTTAGTTGTTTCCTTCTTTTCATAATTAGAGACATTTAGTGAATTTTCAATGTGGTGGTAGATGGACGGTAACTTTGATGTAATTTGAAGGATAGAACATGATGTAATACTTTATGATGATATAGGCTGTATGATGACTTAGGTGAGAGGTTTTGAGACTATGGTACTATGAATGAGGTTTTCTTAGATTTCAGTCTTTGTCAAAATTACTTTGAAGTGTTACACAATTAGCTTCCGCTGCAATTGTTGATATTTGAGTGATTAAATATCCGTTGCGAATGATGTAAGTGTAAGTGAGATGGAAGACTTGTCGTTATCACACGGCGGCCCGCGAGGGCCAACACCCATATCTCACTCAGATTTCGGGGCACTACATCTCACCCCATTGATGCCCACGATAAAAGAATACCTCCTCCGCTGTGAGTGAAGGAAAAAAAAATTATTAATTTATGGACTTCCAATGTTTTATTTTCCATTCCCCACTAACCCCCTACCCCCAACCAACCCTCAAATGGCGAATCTTTTGTTTTTTCATTTGATAAACCCTATTTGAGCATAAATTTAATAAGTGAGTTGGGGATCTTAGGGTGTATATATTCACGAAATTCTAGTCCCCAACTGAATTGCAACATTATAAATATTTTGGTCACCCAGTAATGCATTTCCCATTTTGGGTGTGTTAAAATAAGGCCTATAAAAATAAATAAGAGAAGATTTATATGAGCAAGTGACATAGAGGAGTGCACCTATGAGGTGCGACAGAATTGTTTCATTCAATCATACATTTCGTGCATGAAGAAGAGAGATAGAAAGAGTATATGCTAGGATATCCTTCCTGGCGGTGGCTCAGATAACCTTTTCCCTAATAAATGAATATAAAAAATAAAAAAATTTGTTCAAAATTGAAGAATTATTGGATTGAATCATGATTGACCTATATCGGAATGTGTCAAATGTCACCCTCAAATTCAACCAATAATCCTCCAATATCCGAGCACCCCAATTCATAGAATTGAATTTATAAATGATTTGTTCTGTTACAAAGAGAAACACTGAAAAGATAAAAGTGCTAGGACAAAAACGGTTAGTGGGAGATGAACTGGTATGAGAAAGGGGTTGAACAGTAAAACATCAGATTTGTTGGATATTCAAGATAAAGGTAATAGGACAAAAATGCTTGTGTTTTTTGGGTAGTAGGACAAAAACGCTTGTTGTTTTTTAATGGAAAGTTGGAAACCCGTTCGTCATTTAAACTTTTTTGACTGTGACACTCAATGGTCTAAGAATCGGATAAAACCCAAATATTTTACATCAAACAGAGGTGTAATTTTTTGGATACAAGAATCTAATTTTAAAAAACCATTTGTTTGAAAAAGCGAATTACATTCATAAGATTTACAAAATCTAGAGAGATTCAACCTAAAAAGTGAGATCTTTGAAATTCAAATCGATACAAAACTTGGTATAAAATGTCGTGAATATTCATATAATCAAAACCCTATCTCAAGAGATCTTCGAGGCTTCTTCATCTTCATGAGAACGGCAAAGAACGGCTCCTTGCAGCCAAGTACCTCGTTCTTCTCTCTCTTTTTTGCTCTCTTTCTATCTCTCTGCTCCTTGTCTCTCTCTATCTCTATGCTTTCGCTTTCGCTTTCGCTCTGTCTCAAATTTACATTATGCTCTCTCTTTCTCTCGCTCTGCTCTCGCTGTCTCTCTCTAGCTCTTTGCTGTGGCTTTCGCTCTCTCTCACTCTGTCTCAAGTTTGTACTATGCTCTTTCTCTCTCTCTCTCTCTCTATATATATATATATTTATATATAAAAGGTGTCAATTTGAGACTAGAATCGGGAATCGTTCCAAAATCGTCCCGCTAAAACCTGATATCGGATCGGCTCATATTAATGGAACAACATTGGGATATGATTTTGGTATCGAATAATAAATGAGATGGGAAGGTTCTGGGACGGGATTCTCAATGGTATTAATACCGAATTATCGGTAAAGTACCGAAATAATTAATACTCTTTCAAAGGGTATATTTCTGGTTCTTGTGTTGAAGTTTTATGACTATAGTTTGATGTATTTGAGTGATATTTTTTCTATTATAGAGGTTTCAGCTAATGGATATTCAGTTCTATTTCTATAATATCATTTTGTGATGACAATAAAACCATATAATGAGCTTGTTTATTTCGTCATCAGTAATTCTTAGACGTTGTTTAGATACGCTTACATATGATCTTAGGTAGTATGAAGAAGTAAAACCATAAGATTCATTTTGATTTCGTATTCTAAGTTGCTTTCTAGTAATCGAACCATCTCAGAACCATTAAAGTTCTTCTCCCTTTTTTACCGGGCCTAGAACCGTTAGGAACTGATACCATCCCATCCCATTAATAATCGGGACCGGGACCTAGGTTTTGTCCCGTTTACTAAATGGGACGGTACTAGGATTGGCACCTTTGGTATCGGTACCGGTACGGATCTGTGCCAAATACTGAGAACCGTCCCAATTAACACCCGGATATATATATGTTTGTCTCTCTCTATCTGTCTGTTTCTCTATCTCTCTGCTCTCTGTCCCTCTCTATCTCTCTCAGATTTGTGTTCCAACCTTTGGCAATCTTAGATCTAAGCTTTCACTTTGAAGACTTATTTGACTAAATAAAAAAAAAATGTAATTTTCAAGTTCATTTTTGCAGGGAAAATAGAAAGAAAAGTTGGATCTTCGTCCAGTAACTAGGGTTTTTAGGGGTTGCAATTCGGATCTGAGGTATCGAGGGTAAGATTTCCCAAAGCCTAACTTTAATTTCATTTTTTTTGAGTAAATTACATGTCACCCCTAGTTTGCAAACGAAACTCAGATCACCCCCTGGTTTTTGAGAAAAACTTAAATCACCCCCTCTTTTGTAGAGTGTTGTGCTGTTTGGCTGGATGTCCATTCTTGTTCGCGTTCCCTCTTATAATTGCTCCATCGGCGATTGTGGTAGTACTTCCACTTCTCTCATAACCAACACCTCCATACCCTTCCTTGTATCAGGACCATGTTCCTTCCAAAGTACTAATTGCCTGCGCCACGTGTCCTTGTGGGTTTGCAACTTCCTACAATCTACATATATGGTGGGTCCCACCTTTCCACTTTGTTATTCACACTCAAAAGAGTAACTCTTCGATGGCAACATGCAATGCATGCCTTTAAGTAGGCATAACCGAATCCCAATTTGTAAAAGTGGAGTGTAACAAATTCAATTGCAGGAAGTACATGTAAAGCCCTAACATTTAGCTTTTGTATTTGAAGTGTCTGAGTGCCTGATTATTATTTAAAGTGAGTTGTTTGGTGTTCAAAGAATATTGTAGTTGGATCTAATTAACACTGCTCTCAATTAGTCTCACAGATGTGTTCGTTGAAGAGCTATAGTGCTTGCTTAAGGGAGGCAACCTTACAGCTTCCGCATTTTGCAGGCACCAGTAACCGTAAGAGGTCTCTCTCTCTCTTTTCCTGAAGAAGATCCATTTGCCTTGTTTATGTTTAGAACTTGAAGAACTGCACTAAATTCTTTCTTTGTTCAATAAACAGGAGGAATGTAAGACGGTGTTCTCCAAAAGCAGCCATTCACCAGGATATCCATCTTCCGATGCACAGTCTTGAGCTCAAAAACAGGTAATTAATTATAAATTTAACAGAATCCTCTCCTAGATTGTTTTATACTCGACCACCAATTCTCACTAACCACTTTCTATATTGAACTTGAGATTTTATTTAATTTTTACAGTTCTTGATTTTTTTTTTATATTCTATTGTATAACTCTTCTCAGCCCATATCTCCTATAAATGGGATTGGGATTGAGCCTTTAGTTTTCCAGTATGTTTTCCATCTCAATTCATTAAAAGAGAGTGAGTCCCAGTGCCTTACCCCCTGCTTCGCAGCAGGGTCTGTTTCCAAGTTTTGAATTCGCAATCAACAGGTTGCAATAGTGCAACTTAACCGTTGCACCAAGACTCGCCCTTTTTTCATCTCAATTCATTGAAAAAACTGATTGCTTATATTTTGAATAAGTGTTATTCTTTTATGTTAGTTGATGGCTTCTTCTTTAATTTGATTGTGTGAATCAAATTGGCTTACACATCCAAACTTTGTTTTCTTGTAGTTGGATTTTTGGTATATTTCTAAGAGGGACAATTTATACATTTGAGTTGATTATACTTTTTCCATAGTACTTTGTTAAATATGTCCCCTTTTTTTTTATGTTTTTAATTTTTTCTCTTGGACTCTAATTCATTAATAGAACACTTGGGTCTTGTTGCCCATTTGAAGTCTTGAGGTGTAACCATAGTTTTAAAGACCGGTATCGGAGGCTGGATCGATGACTGCCAATCCTGATGTGATCTGGACAATCAGCCCGATATCTTATTGATATCCACTAGTATTGGCTGGTTTCTGATAGATCGGTGATGCGAGAGGGGGAGGGTTGATGCAGATTCATCACCAAAATGGGCTTTTTTTAGGGAAAATTACATGATTAGCTACTTTTGGGTTTTCATTTACAAAACTGTCCACCCTATGTTTGAGTTAACAAAAATAGACAAAAACAAGTTAAAGTTTACAAAACTGGACAAAATAGTGTTCTCTCCCTCCCAAATTGACTTTTTTAGACATTTTTATCCTTGTGATTGCCTTCTCACCCAGGTATCCTCAGTTCCCTGCAACGCTACTCTTTTCTCAGCCACCGCCATTCTCTGCTACCCCAAATAACAGAGGGAAAAAAAAAAAAAATTTCAGAGGGGAACTGTCGAGGAAGGAAGGAGAGTCACTGTTTTGTCTAGTTTTGTAAAACTAAACTTGTTTTTGTCTAGTTTTGTTAATTCAAACATAGGGTGGACAGTTTTGTAAATAAAAACCCAAAAGTAGCTAATCATGTAATTTTTTCCTTTTTTTAATTATTAAAAATAAGTCTAGGATTGGATTATACACCGCTACTTTTGTGTCGTCTTTGGATGAATTATTATTTTGTGTTTTCCTGATATGCTTATTTTGTTTCAAGCTAAAAATGTTCCGATCCTTTTAATTGCAGCAGGAGTTCGGTAGAGGAGATAAGGTCAATTAGATTAATGGCTGCCATTAAGACTCCATATCTACCTGATGGCAGAATTGACCTTGAAGCTTACGATGCCATGTTGCATATGCAAATTTTAGGTGGTGCTGATGGTGTGCTAGTGGGTGGCTCAACGGGTGAAGGGGAACTGTTGAGTTGGGATGAACACATCACGCTCATTGGGCACACAGTTGATTGTTGTGGCGGATTGATTAAGGTGGTTGGACACACCGGAAGCAACTCAACAAGTAAAGCAATCAATGACACTGAACATGGTTTTGCTGTTGGAATGGATGCTGCCCTTCAGGTCAATCCTTTTTATTGCAAGACATCCTTGGAAGCTTTGGTTGCTCATTTTGAGGCCGTTCTTCCCATGGGACCTACCATTATCTACAATGTTCCAGTTAGAACTGGTCAAGATATTCCTCCTTCTGTTATCCACACCATTGCCTTGAATGCTAACATGGCTGGTGTCAAGGAGACTGTGGGCAACAATAGAGTGAAAGAATACACTGATGAGGGAATCGTGGTATGGACTGGGAATGACATTGAGTGTCATGACGCAAGGTGGGAGTTTGGGGCTGTTGGAGTGGCTTCTATTTCTTCCAACTTGGTTCCTCGATTGATGTGGGAGCTAATGTTTGAGGGCAAGAACCCTTCTCTGAATTCAAAGCTTACACCTTTGTTTAAGTGGTTGTTACATGAGCCTAACCCCATTGGCGTGAACACAGCTCTAGCCCAGCTTGGTGTGATCAAGCCCGTGTTTCGGTTGCCTTATTTACCTCTTCCTAGAGAAAGGAGGGTGGAATTTGTGAGTATAGTGAACCAACTTGGACGTGAGAATTTTGTGGGAGATAGAGATGTACAAGTTCTCGAAGATGATGATTTTATCGTGGTCTCTCGGTATTAAGTAGTAGTATTTTAGTTTTCTAGTCAATTTAAGTGATCATGTGACTTGGTTAATTTATCTTTCTGCGCGCTGTTGTTTACATGGTTATGTTCTATGCTGTGGGTTATGAGGGGGGGCTGTAAGTGGTGTTATTGCTTATGAGGTATTATTTCATGTAATAAGTGGGTCTCATATATGTGATGCTCTGTTATCACATGTAGTTAGGGAATGTTATATGGGCAGTAGGGTGGTTATGGAGAGTATGGTTAGGAAGCTAGTGACCGTGTGTACGATTATCTCTCCTAAAAACATCTCTTTTTTTTTTATTTTTATGAAAGTGTACTCATACAAATCACACACCAATCTCAAAAGGTTAATCGACATTTAGGACCGGAGAAGGCAGATATACACAACACACACCCGATGTGGGACTAAACCCACACACCCCTTCTTTTAGATTGAGGCAAAGGCTTCCTTAAAAGAGCCTAACATTAACCCTTTTTGATTCCGTCTTCTTCATCATTCTCAGCTCTTTCCTTACCAAGATAGATAATCAGAAGACGTACGTAACCATGTTCGCTCTGGAAAAGGCCCATTTGTGAGGTACAACAGTGACATATTGCATTAGCATTCTTCTTTTGTGGCAATGGGAACTAATTTTATGATTAGAAATGTAGGTTAAATTTTTGGAAGGAATTTGTGCTTGGTTCAGTAGATTTTTTATTCTACTCTTGCCTCATAAATAATGTTCTTGTATTGGGTCACTCTTTCAACAATAGGGATTGCAAATGAGAGGTATGTTCAAGCTGTATGATTTTGGTTGTTTGGGTTTTTGTGGATTCAATCAATGGTGCTGATCCCATAATCAATTTTCAATTAAGAGAAATCTATCTCGACTTCCAAGTTCCAATGGCTTGTGTGTATAAAACCAGGCACAGAGACGAGTATTTTTACCATACTTAAGAGTGGATATGCATTATTTCAAAATTACCTTTAAAATATTTTTCTACTTATTCGTCTGGGTCATCTTTCTTTTATTCTCTATTTTCAAGGAAAAAAAAAAATACATGACTGTTCGTTCTCCTAATTGCAATAGTTTTTTAGTGTTTTTCAAATTTATCTGTTACCTAGCATTAAAAAACTAACGGACTTGGGTTAAATGAAACCAAGTTTGAAAAGTAGGGGAGGTTTGAGTAGTTGTCCGAAGTTCAGGGGAGGTTCCTAAATTATCAAAAAGGTCAGGGGAAGTCTGAGTAATTTGCTCTAATTAATAAATAAGAACACCACATCCTTCATAAACTAGGATTATTTTAGGGTATGTTATTATTAAGTTAACAGCCAAAATTAGAAGAGAACAAAAATAAAGGGTTTGACCTTAGCTCTCATGACCTTGAGTCTTAAGAATTATATAATATATCAGGTTTAAGATATATATTTGTTCCGACTCCACCGGTTCCTAATTGGTAGATCTAAAATCAGACCACTAACTTATCAGTAGATTTGGAACCGGACCAATAA
Organism: Telopea speciosissima; assembly: GCF_018873765.1. Taxonomy (NCBI): domain Eukaryota; kingdom Viridiplantae; phylum Streptophyta; class Magnoliopsida; order Proteales; family Proteaceae; genus Telopea; species Telopea speciosissima. The sequence continues at coordinate 81,949,329 of NC_057916.1, read as the reverse complement.
ACTATTGGATGGATTGTCCGGTTCTTAGTGGACAAGTTCCCGGTTCAGGTCCGAAATTGACATCCCTAAACCAGGATTTTAGGAATTGATATAAGTTGACACCGATATCAAACTGATACTGGATCAATGATACTTTTTTTTTTTGGGGGGGGGGGGGTAAGAATACTGGATCAATGATACAATATGGATAAAAGGGTAAAATGATAAAAATATGGGTTTTTTACAATTACCATCCCAAAATCTTTACTATCTACTATTATCCCCCCAAAAACTTTCAAACAACTGTTACCCCCCTCTGATGCATACTAACCACTAACTGACCCCCACCGTTACATTTCCATAACGGTGGGGGTTAGTCGTGATAGTATGCTGTTGTCACGAATTTTCTAAGACCAAAATGCCCTTCTGGAGTGGTAATTGTAAAAAAAATAAAAAAACCCATCACCATCCTTCTCCTCCTTCTCCTTCTTCTTCTTCTTCCTCCTCTACAAGCAACCCCAAAATGTGACTGCCATCAAATCAAAATCAAAAACCTTGGATGGAATGAAACCACGCCGCGAGGAGGAACTGAAGAGAATTCTAGAGAATGAAACCTAACATGAGTACCACTAACATAATTATTACTCCCACCAGCACCACCGCAACACAACACGGATGATCGACCGCAAAGCCGCAATGGGAGCAAAGCTACCGCGATCGATCGAGAACAAAGGGAAGAACAAATCGAACAAAGGGGATGGGGGATTTAATTACAAACCATTACATAAAGAATAAATGAAAAGAATAATAAAATAAAAATAAATCCAGATACAAGTTCTCCAACGAAATCTGCAGCAACACCAACATTGATTTTTCTGACTGTGCAAGGTGTGATCGAAGATGGAGCATCTGCAGAATCCTTCACCAAAAATCACAATCGAGCGTGATGAACCAAGACTAGGATTCGGTTATAGACGATGGGAGCTGGGATTTCGGTGGGGGAAAAGAAGAAAAGAAATAGAAGAGGAATAAGGAAATAGTTTATTCCGAAGAAGAAGTTTACAAATGGGGTAGGAACGGTGGTCACAGATGGGTTTTGGAAGATGGTTTTTTGAAGAGGAAGTGGGTTGTGGTGAATGGGTTTCAGGTGATTGAAAGGAGAATCAAAAAAATAAAAACGAAATGGAAGAAAGAGGGGTTTCAGGGTTTGATGGGAAATGGAAAGAAGAAATGGAGCTCGCAATAGGAACGGTGGTTTCGGTTGGGGAAAAGAAGAAAAGAAATAGAAGAGGAATAAGGAAATAGGTTATTCCGAAGAAGAAGTTTACAAATGGGGTAGGAACGGTGGTTTCAGATGGGTTTTGGAAGATGGTTTTTTGAAGAGGAAGTGGGTTGTGATGAATGGGTTTCAGGTGATTGAAAGGAGAATCAAAAAAATAAAAACGAAATGGAAGAAAGAGGGGTTTCAGGGATTGATGGGAAAGGGAAAGAAGAAATGGAGCTCGCAATAGGGAAGAACCAGAGAAAGAAAACAATAGGGGATGGTATGATGCTGCTGCTGGTTAGTCATGGGGAAAACAAGAAGAAGAAGACGAAGGAAGAAGCTGGTTATCTCCCAAGGGAATATAATCAGGTTTGGGGTTGCAGAGGAGGAAGAAGAAGTAGTAGAA